>NC_080023.1:172657052-178412052 GCF_030020395.1 Manis pentadactyla | reverse complement strand
AACCCGTTCCCTAACCCTAACCCGTTCCCTAACCCTAACCCTAACCCGTTCCCTAACCCTAACCCGTTCCCTAACCCGTTCCCTAACCCTAACCCGTTCCCTAACCCTAACCCTAACCCTAACCCGTTCCCTAACCCTAACCCTAACCCGTTCCCTAACCCTAACCCGTTCCCTAACCCTAACCCGTTCCCTAACCCTAACCCGTTCCCTAACCCTAACCCGTTCCCTAACCCTAACCCGTTCCCTAACCCTAACCCTAACCCTAACCCTAACCCGTTCCCTAACCCTAACCCGTTCCCTAACCCTAACCCGTTCCCTAACCCTAACCCTAACCCTAACCCTAACCCGTTCCCTAACCCTAACCCTAACCCTAACCCTAACCCGTTCCCTAACCCTAACCCGTTCCCTAACCCGTTCCCTAACCCGTTCCCTAACCCTAACCCTAACCCGTTCCCTAACCCTAACCCGTTCCCTAACCCTAACCCTAACCCGTTCCCTAACCCTAACCCTAACCCGTTCCCTAACCCTAACCCTAACCCGTTCCCTAACCCTAACCCTAACCCGTTCCCTAACCCTAACCCTAACCCGTTCCCTAACCCTAACCCTAACCCGTTCCCTAACCCTAACCCTAACCCGTTCCCTAACCCTAACCCGTTCCCTACCTCGTTCCCTAACCCTAACCGGTTTCCTTCCTTATCCATAGTTCTAAACCCTACTCTTCCTCTTGTCTGGTTTCAATCAAAACCCCTCTGATTGAACCTACTCTTCACTGTGTTCTAATCATCCATCTCTTAAATATTAGGCCTAAATATCTACATTATAAAATTCCAACGCTCTGAACACTTATATTCCAAATGTAAGCTTCTAAATTAGCTAAGCGACATTACACCAAACAAAAACATTACGCATTTTTCTTTGCACACTTTAGCAATGAACACTCACAAAGGGAATTTTTTAATTCTCTACTAAATAATATCAACATTAATAAAATCTTGGGAACAGACCTAAAGTGCAAGTATTATACACTGAAAATTATAAAACAGTGATAATAGGAAAAATAAAGAAGAGCTAAGTAAATGTAAGGTCCTGCCATGGTGATGCCAGACTTAGTATCTCTAAGATGGCAATGGCACAAATGCAACCTACAGACTCAATGTGGTTCCTCTCAAAATTCCCAAAGCATATCTGGAAGAAATGCACCAACTGATACTGTCACATATGCAATTGCAAGAGACCCCAATAAGCACTTGTAAGGAATCTTGAAAAAGAAAATCAAAGCTGGAGGCACGGGCTTCCCAAAATCAAATCTTAGTACGAAGTTAACTGTAAATGAAACACTGTGACACTTTCATAAAGATACACAGTGGACCCTTGGTAGTAGGTGTGTGAACGCCACAGGTCCACTTAAACAGATTTTTCACCTACAAATATATTGGGAAAATGTTAAGTCAACAATTTGAAACATTTCCTTTTCTCTAGCTTACTTTTCTGTAAGAATACAGCACATAATATGTATAATGTATAAAATATTGTTAATCGAGTGTTTATATTATTGGTAAGTCTTCCAGTCAAAATAGGCAATCAGTTTTAGGATAACAAAGATTTGGCAGTCAAATGTTTTATGTATATTGGGACTCTACGGGGTGTCAACCCCACTAGCCCCCATGTTGTTCAAGGGTCGACTGTATATACAGATCAAAGTACCTGAATGGAAACTCAGAAATGGCCCTAACCACCAATGGCCAGTTGATATCTGACAACGGTGGACAACATTAAATTCCGGAGAAAAAGTGTCTTTCCAGTAAATGGTGCTTGGCAACCAGTTGTCCACATGCAGAAGAATGAAAATGAACCCTAACTCATATCACATACAAAAATTAACTCAAATACATAAGGGCATACGTGTAATATGTAAAACATGGGGATAAATGTTCACAACCTTGGATTTACCTATGGTTTCTCAGATATGAAAGCAAAGTACAAGCAACAAGAGAAATAATAAATTAATTTCCCCCAAATTAAAATAATTTCTGAATCAAAAGATACCAAGAAGTGAAAAGTCAGTCACAGAATAGAAGAAAATATCTGCACATTGTACATCTGACAAGAGCATGTTATCCAGAATACACCACGAACTTGTACAGTGCAACAAGACATCTCAATTTTTTAAATGGATGAGAGACTCCAAGACATACAAATGCTCAACAAGCACATGGAAAGGTGTCACATAGAATTCCCTGCGCACACATGGGAATGGCTATAATCATAAAAACTGAAAATCACATGTTTCCAAGGATGCAGAGGAATTGGAGCCCCTAACCTTTGCTTGTGGAAATGTAAAACGTGCAGCCTGTTTATAACCACTTGGCGTTTCCTCATAAAGATAAAATACAATTACCTAATCGTTGTTATATACCCACTCCTAGATAATACCCCAAAGACACGACAATGATGTAAAAACAGAAACTGGCCCATGAGTTCTTGGCAGCATTGTTCACCACAGCAAAAAGTCAGGAACTCAAACGCCCATCAAGGGATGAATGGATGGATAAAACCGGGTGGATCCATAAACTGCATTTTTCTGCCATATAAAGAAACAAAGGAAAATGGTCCACAGCCTTCTTGAAAACAGTGTGGGGAGTGGGGAGGGCGTCCCCAGAAACTTGAACATACAGTTAATGTATGAGCAGCAATTCCATTTCAGGGCATCTGCCCAAACCACATGAAAGCAGAGACTTGGATATTTGGACACCCATGTTCACAACTGCATGACTCACAATGGTTAAACGGTGGAGAAGACCCACGTGTCCACAGACAAATGGATGAACAAAGTGTGGTCTCCACACAGTGGAGTGAACAAGGGAGTCCTGGCACCTGCTACATGGATGGACCCTAAAGCCATTTTGCTCAGTGAAATGCACCAGTCACAGAAGGATGAATACTATGTGATCCCACTTATATGAGATCTGGCAGAGCCCATCTGAGCTAAAGTCTCTGGAACAGTTCCAGAAAAAGGAAATGGGATCAGAATGGAAAGACATTTGCACACAGCTGGGGTAGATGGAAACAGCTGTGTGGGGTCTCTGCACTGGATTATCATGTGGATGTCCTAATACCTCCCTCATTTAGGGTGAGGTGGTTGCTCCCTATTTGGGGGAGAGGTCAAGAGCATTTTGTGTGAAGTGGTGGGTGTGGTAAAGTGGGACCATGGGACATTTATTGTAGAGTGTTTGTACTGACACTGCAAGTTTTCTGTGTGCTTGAAATTGCTGGAAAGTAAATTACTTTGCAGAACAACCATATCAGTCCTGCACCAGAAAAGCAGGGCAGACATCACACCCAGTCACAGAGGCCAAGCCCTCCCCATTCAGTTCACCCAAAGTGGAGCACTACTCAGCCTGCGGGAGTCACTACAAGGCACATGGTAAAATTCCCTTGCAGACACTGGGCTTGGTTTTTGGGACGACCTGGAGTGGAACAGTGGGATTCTTTAATTCCAGTATCCACACCACTCCATCAAAATCCTGTTACAGCTAAAAATAAAATCTATAATCTTACAGGATACAAAATCAATATACAGAAGTTGTTTGCTTCTGTTCACCAATAACCAACCATCAGAAAGAGAGATGAAGAAAACAATACCCTTTACAACTGCATCATAAAGAATAAAGTACCTAAGGAAAAGCCTAACCAATGAGGCGGGAGGCTTGAGGCTTGAGACCTGAACATTGTGGACACTGCAGACCTGGACAGGAGGAGTTAGGTTATTACAAGTCCCATCCACCAACAGCAACCTGCAGACTCTGTGGGACCCCCCACCAAAATTCCACCACACTTCACACAGAAGCAAACACCCAACAGGCTGAATGGAACTGCACAGGACCCCATCCCCACAGCCGTCCTGAGAAAGCATAGCACGGTCATCGTGCCCTGACCTCACACTACACTGTGGACCTGTAGCAACCGAGACCCCGTGTGGCGCCCAAGGAGAAGCAGTTGTGGAAACAGGACACCAGGCACCCTTCATCCCCCAACCTGCTCGGCATGAAGAACTGGCTCAACGAGGCCCCCAGCGCAGCCCGTGGGTAAGGGCTGCCCTCAGGGAGCTGGGCTGGGTCAGCGCCATGCTGTGTCCAGGGGGCCTCACAGGCAGATCCCACCTCAGGGACCCTTCCCAGGAAACTGCCCCATGTGCTGGGTGCACAGCAAGGGTTGCAGCCCAGGTAAGTGGGCCGCTTAAGCAGCCAAGTCCCTTCCGACCCCATTCCCAACTCAGAGCCTCATTAGGAAGGATGCATGCAGCCCAGAGGGCATCCCACAGGTGCGGCCAATCCACCCACTGCACGGGTCCCGAGGGGTGCAGTGTTGAGACACAGACTCCCAGGTAAACGCTGGATGCCACACACCTGCCCCGGCCCATTCTCAGCCTGGGCCCAAATGCCCTGAGTGCTGCCCACCACACCCTGAACTCAGCCGCACCCATCTAGGCCCAGAGTCTGCAAAGACCCCATTCCCCATCACAGGCCTTCCTCCCCCGGCCCCTGAAGAGGAGCGCTCAGCAGGTGATGCACGAAAAGCTTCTCCTGACCTTTCCCCATTGCAGCTCCTCAGGAAACTGAGCTGTCACTGTGGACATGGCCTGCGGTGTCATGGAGCCACAGGGGAGCCGGAGCAATTCCGGCACCAGTCAGAGCTGAGAGAAAAGGCCTGTGTCCTGACTGCACATGCACCCCACTGGTCCACAAAGAGGGCAGAGGTGCCACTTGCGGGTCACGGTGAGTGGGGCAGGACCACGCTCACAGCTCAGAGAAGGTGGGGCCCCTTTGTGGCTAAACTGATGAAGCACAAATCTTTGGAAATTCAAGCTGCAATGGGTACAAATTTCCTGTGTCTTCTCCACTTTGAGAGTGAAAGGAATGAAATGAAGTAGACATAGGCTTTACAACTTACACCAAAATTAACTCAAAATTCCCCATAAGCATGTTCCTTAGAAAACTAAAAATAGAAATACCAATTGACCTGGAAATTTCTCTTAGGAATTTACCCAAAGAATATAATTTCTCAGATTCAAAAAGACATATGCACCCCTATATTTGTTGCAGCACTATTTATAATAGCCAAGATATGGAAGCAACCTAAGTGTCCATCAGTAGATGAATAGATAAAGAAGGTGTGGTACATATACACAATGTGCCAGAGTCCACCTCCAGCAGGGGTGGGGGGGTGGGGGGTGAAGCTCAAAAGGATGAGATGGAGTTGTTGCACAGAGAGACAAGACACAGAGTCAGATGGAGGTGGTCTCTCGACAAAGTGCTGATGACAGCTTTATTTATACCATTTTGCACAAGGATATGATTATTTTTTATTGTTCTGTTGATTAATTGGTATAGGCAGTTGATTAATAGGTATAGGCAAGCTTTTTTCTTTCTTATTCTTTCTAATCTATTCGTGGTTGGTCAAGTGTTAGGTGATCGTTTTCTGTTCCTTGACCAAAACGTTTCCTGGCAACATGTACTCTATTGTGTTTTATGTTTCTATGCTACACAGTTTCTAGGTAGTGCATGTGACCGCAGGAGCATGCAGTATCTAGCAGTTACTATGGAGTCTATCAGCTCACGGTGAAATACAGGTCACTCACTACCACAGTTACCTAGGCAGGTATCATCATGTATATATTTAATGCAATGGGTCACTTTATCTTCTCATAATATGTATTCTATCATAGGTAGATGCAAGGTAAAGATAGAAAGCATGATTTAGAACTGTAAGAAAGCAAGTGAAGATGCTCAGGTTTGTGCCTATAGACTAGGTATTAATCCAAGCCAGACAAGGGCAACAAAACATCCACGGGTGTAGACAATTTCTCTCAAAACTGGGGAGTGAGGTTCAAGCCTCACCTCTGTTGGAACCCATTTTCTCACCTGATGGCCCCCCTGCGACTGTGCCTGTCTTAGGTTGTTCTTCCCTTGAGGAATCTTACCTGTCTCTGGCTAACCAGCCATCTTATGGGGCCATACAGGGAGATGTAAATCTGGTAAGTGAGAGAGAAGTAATGTTCTTTGAAAATGTTAGCTTTTCACTTCTTTGCAGATTTATGCCCCATGGCTTCTATGCCCAGCACTTGTCTTGAGGTATTTTTATCACTTCGAAGAATTATGGTACTTGGTAATTTCACATATGAGGCACAAATTCTAGTAAAGGGCTGTAATTAGGAAGGAAGAAGAAAAACTATAGAAGTAGCAGAAGGAAGAGGGCAGAGCCAAGATGGCGGCATGAGTAGGACAGTGGGAATCTCCTCCCAAAAAAAAAAATATTTTTGAAAAAACAACAAATAAAACTAATCCTAAAAGAGAGACCAGAAGACACAGGACAACAGCCAGACTACATCCACACCTGTGAGAGCCCAGTGCCTGGTGAAAGGGGTAAGATACAAGCCCCGGCCCAGCGGGACCCAAGCGCCCCTCACCCCAGCTCCTGGCGGGAGGAGAGGAGTCGGAGCAGGGAGGGAGAGGGAGCCCAGGACCGCTAAACACCCAGCCCTAGCCATCCACACCAGAGCGCAGACACAGTGCATACGTGAAGGGCTGGAAACTAGGGAAACAGGACAGCAGGACCTCTGAGCAGGTCCCGAAGCCAATGCCCCTGTGACAAAGAAAAGTGAATGCTTTTTGGAAGTCTTAAAGGGACAGGGATGCCACAGCTGGACGGAAACATCCCAGGTCACAGTCCAGCAGCTGGAAATTCCAGGAAACTCCGGGTGCACTAACCCCCTGAGCAACAGATCTGAGACCCCTCACGGAGGTAAACAGCCAAACAGCCCCACGTCCATTACCCCTCCGGAGCCCCACCATAGCAAAGCAGCAGCCTGAGGCTGGCCACGCCCTCAGCAAGGGAGCTTCCTCCATACCAGCCGGGCAAGATACAAAGACCCAGTCTACACGCAATTACCCAACACAAACCACTAGGGGTCACAGTTGTCCCAGTAAAGAAGGCCAGGAGCCAAGTGGAAAGCTGATAGATGCGTCAATAGCACTCCACTGCACCTGTCAACATGAAAAGGCAAAAAAATTTGATCCAGACAAGACTAACCCAGACAGCTTCGGCATCTGCTACATCTTCCCCTGAGAAGGAACCTGGGGAGCTAGATTTAACCAGTCTTCCTGAAAAAGAATTCAAAACAAAAGTCATAACCATGCTGATGGACTTGCAGAGAAATATGCAAGAACTAAGGAAGGAGAATACAGAAATAAAACAAGCTCTGGAAGGACTTGAAAACAGAATGGATGAGATGCAAGAGACCATTAATGGACTAGAAAGCAGAGAAGCTGATGCAGAGGGAGATAAAAGGATCTCCAGGAATGAAAGAATATTAAGAGAGCTAGTAACCAATCGAAACAGAACAATATCCACATTATAGGGATAGAAGAAGAAGAGAGAGAAAAAGTCTCTTTGAAGAAATAATTGCTGAAAACTTCCCCAAACTAGGGGAGGAAATGGCCTCTCAGACCACAGATGTACACAGAACTCCCATGACAAGGGATCCAAGGAAGGCAACACCAAGACACATAATAATGAAAATGGCAAAGATCAAAGACAAGGACAAAGTATTAAAGGCAGCCAGAGAGGGGAAAAAAAAGGTCACCTACAAAGGAAAACCCATCAGGCTATCATCAGACTTCTCAACAGAAACCCTACAGGCCAGAAGAGAATGGCATGATATACTTAATGCAATGAAACAGAAGGGCCTCGAACCAAGACTACTGTATCCAGCACGATTACCATTTAAATATGATGGAGGCATTAAACAATTCCCAGAAAAGCAAAGATTGAGGGAATTTGCCTCCCACAAACCACCTCTACAGGGAATCTTACAGGGACTGCTCTAGATGGGATAACTCCTAAAAAGAGCACAGAACAAAACACCCAACATATGAAGAAGGGAGGAGGACGAATAAGAAGGGAGAGAAATAAAGAATCATCAGACAGTGTTTATAATAGCTCAATAAGCGAGTAAAGTTAGACAGTAAGATAGTAAAGAAGCTAACCCTGAACCTTTGGTAACCACAAACTGAAAGCCTGCAATGGTAATAAGTACATACCTTCCAATAATCACCCTAAATGTAAATGGACTGAATGCACCAATCAAAAGACACAGAGTAACAGAATGGATGAAAAAGCAAGATCCATCCATATGCTGCTTCCAAGAGACTCACCTCAAACCCAAAGACATGCACAGACTTAAAGTCAAGGGATGGAAAAAGATATTTCATGCAAACAACAGAGAGAAAAAAGCAGGTGTTGCAATACTAGTATCAGACAAAACAGACTTAAAAATAAAGAAAGTAACAAAAGATAAAGAAGGACATAACACAATGATAAAGGGCTCAGTCCAACAAGAGGATATAACCATTATAAATATATATGCACCCAATACAGGAGCACCAACATACCTGAAACAAATACTAACAGAACTAAAGGAGGAAATAGAATGCAATGCATTCATTCTGGGAGACTTCAACACACCACTCACTCCAAAGGACAGATCCACCAGATAGAAAATAACTAAGGACACAGAGGCACTGAACAACACAGTAGAACAGATAAACCTAATAGACATCTACAGAACTCTACATCCATAAGCAACAGGATACACATTCTTCTCAAGTGCACATGGAACCTTCTCCAGAATAGACCACATACTAGGCCACAAAAAGAGCCTCAGTAAATTCCAAAAGATTGAAATCCTACCAACCAACTTTTCAGACCACAAAGGCATAAAACTAGAAATAAACTGTACAAAGAAAGCAAAAAGACTCACAAACACATGAAGGCTTAACAACACGCTCCTAAATAACCAAAGAATCAATGACCAAATCAAAATGGAGATCCACCAATATATGGAAACAAACGACGACAACAACACAAAGCCCCAACTACTGTCGGATACAGCAAAAGCAGTCTTAAAAGGAAAGTATATAGCAATCCAGGGATATTTAAAGAAGGAAGAACAATCCCAAATGAATGGTCTAATGTCACAATTATTGAAATTGGAAAAAGAAGAACAAATGAGGCCTAAGGTCAGCAGGAGGGACATAATAAAGATCAGAGAAGAAATAAATAAAATTGAGAAGAATAAAACAATAGCAAAAATCAATGAAACCAAGAGCTGGTTCTTCGACAAAATTAACAAAATGGATAAGCCTCTAGCCAGACATATTAAGAGGAAAAGAGAGTAAACATAAATCAACAGAATTAGAAATGAGAAAGGAAAAATCATGACGGACCCCACAGAAAGATAAAGAATTATTAAAGAGTACTATGAAAACCTATATGCTAACAATCTGGGAAACCTAGGAGAAATGGACAACTTCCTAGAAAAATACAACCTTCCAAGACTGCCCCAGAAAGAAACAGAAAATCTAAACAGACCAATTACCAGCAACGAAACTGAAGCAGTAATCAAAAAACTACCCAGGAACAAAACCCCCAGGCCAGATGGATTTAACTCGGAATTTTATCAGACATACAGAGAAGACATAATACCCATTCTCCTTAAAGTTTTCCAAAAATAGAAGAGGAGGGAATACTCCCAAACTCATACTATGAAGCCAACATCACCCTAATACCAAAACCAAGCAAAGACCCCACCAAAAAAGAAAACTACAGACCAATATCCCTGATGAACGTAGATGCAAAAATACTCAACAAAATATTAGCAAACCGAATTCAAAAATACATCAAAAGGATCATACACCATGACCAAGTGGGATTCATCCCAGGGATGCAAGGATGGTACAACATTAGAAAATCCATCAACATCATCCACCACATCAACAAAAAGAAAGACAAAAAAAACATGATCATCTCCATAGATGCTGAAAAAGCATTCGATAACATTCAACATCCATTCATGATAAAAACTCTCAACAAAATGGGTATAGAGGGCAAGTACCTCAACATAATAAAGACCATATATGATAAACCCACAGCCAACATCATACTGAACAGCGAGAAGCTGAAAGCTTTTCCTCTGCGATCGGGAACAAGACAGGGATGCCCACTCTCCCCACTGTTATTCAACATAGTACTGGAGGTCCTAGCCACAGCAATTAGACAAAACAAAGAAATACAAAGAATCCAGATTGGTAAAGAAGGGGTCAAAGTGTCACTATTTGCAGATGACATGATATTGTATATAAAAAACCCTAAGGACTCCACTCCAAAACTACTAGAGCTAATATCGGAATTCAGCAAAGTTGCAGGATACAAAATTAACACACAGAAATCTGTGGCTTTCCTATACACTAACAATAAACTAATAGAAAGAGAAATCAGGAAGACAATTCCGTTCACAATAGCATCAAAAAGAATAAAATACCTAGGAATAAACCTAACCAAGGAAGTGAAAGACCTATACCCTGAAAACTATAAGACACTCGTAAGAGAAATTAAAGAGGTCGCTAACAAATGGAAACTCATCCCATGCTCTTGGCCAGGAAGAATTAATATCGTCAAAATGGCCATCCTGCCCAAAGCAATAGACAGATTCAATGCAATCCCTATCAAATTACCAACAGCTTTCTTCAATGAACTGCAACAAATAGTTCAAAAATTCATATGGAAACACCAAAGACCCCGAATAGCTAAAGCAATCCTGAGAAGGAAGAATAAAGTGTGGGGGGATCTTGCTCACCAACTTCAAGCTCTACTACAAAGCCATAATAATCAAGACAATTTGGTACTGGCACAAGAACAGAGCCACAGACCAATGGAACAGAATAGATACTCCAAATATTAACACAAACATATATGGTCAACTAATATTTGATAAAGGGGCCATGGACATACAATGGGGAAATGACAGTCTCTTCAACAGATGGTGCTAGCAAAACTGGGCAACTACATGTAAGAAAATGAAACTGGATCACTGTCTAACCCCATACACAAAAGTAAATTCAAAATGGATCAAAGACTTGAATGTAAGTCATGAAACCATAAAACTCTTAGAGAAAAACATAGGCAAAAATCTCTTAGACATAAACATGAGTGACCTCTTCTTGAACATATCTCCCTGGGCAAGGGAAACAATGCAAAAATGAACAAATGGGACTATATCAAGCTGAAAAGCTTCTGTAAAGCAAAGGACACCATCAATAGAACAAAAAGGTATCCTACAGTGTGGGAGAATATATTCGAAAATGACAGATCCGATAAAGGGTTGATATCCAAAATATATAAAGAGCTCACACACCTCAACAAACAAAAAGCAAATAATCCAATTAAAAAATGGGCAGAGGAGCTGAACAGACAGTTCTCTAAAGAAGAAATTCAGATGGCCAACAGACACATGAAAAGATGCTCCACATCGCTTGTCATCAGAGAAATGCAAATTAAAACCACAATGAGATATCACCTCACACCAGTAAGTATGGCTACCATCCAAAAGACAAACAACAACAAATGTTGGCGATCTTGTGCAGAAAGGGGAACCCTCCTACACTGCTGGTGGGAATGTAAATTAGTTCAACCATTGTGGAAAGCAGTATGGAGGTTCCTCAAAATGCTCAAAATAGAAATACCATTTCACCCAGGAATTCCACTTCTAGGAATTTACCCTAAGAATGCAGCACTCCAGTTTGAAAAAAACAGATGCACCCCTATGTTTATCGCTGCACTATTTACAATAGCCAAGATATGGAAGCGACCTAAATGTCCAATGGTAGACGAATGGATAAAGAAGATGTGGTATATATACCCAATGGAATATTACTCAGCCATAAGAAGAAAACAAATCCTGCCATTTGCAACAACATGGATGGAGATAGAGGGTATTATGCTCAGTGAAATAAGCCAGGCAGAGAAAGACAAGAACCAAATGATTTCACTCATATGTGGAGTATAAGAACAAAGGAAAACTGAAGGAACAAAACAGCAGCAGAATCACAGAACCCAAGAATGGACTAACAGTTACCAAAGGGAAAGGGACTGGGGAGGACAGGTGGGAAGGGAGGGATAAGGGTGAGAAGAAAAGAAAGGGGGAATTACAATTAACATGTATAGTGTTGGGGGGCCACGTGGAGGGCTGTGCAACACAGAGAAGACAAGTAGTGATTCTACAGCATCTTATTATGTTGAAGGACAGTGACTGTGAACTTGGTGACGAGTAGTGATTTTACAGCATCTTACTATGTTGATGGACAGTGACTGTGAATGGGGATGTGGGGGGGACTTGGTGAAGGGGGGAGCCTAGTAAACATAATGTCCTTCATGTAATTGTAGATTAATGATACCAAAATTTAAAAAAAGATGTAGCAGAAGGAAGAAAACATGAGAACATTTATTAAGTGTCAAATAGGGTTATTCCATTCAGTATTCCCCTATAACTCTATTTCTCTAATTTTCCTATAAAACTCACTAGCATTACAGAAAAGAGGGGCATTTCCACCTAGGTGGAGATGGGGTAGTCAATATTTGACTAGCTACCTGCAGGTTTTGGTATTCTATGCCAAGATTGCCATCTGGCCTCTGAGTGCTCTATTCTTCAGGACCACTGTCCTGAAAAGCTTCTGGGAAGTTTATGCTCTCCTCCATTCCGTGCTGCTTAGCAAAGGTTAGCTTAGCCCTTGGCAACAATGCAAGCAAAGACAAAGCCAATAGTATAATGGAGAATAACAAAATCAAGGTGGGTAATAGAGGGAGCCAGCTGTGAAGGCCCTTGATTTGTGGGGGTCTTTCTCCAGCCTGAGCTTTGCTACACAGCTTGAGTAGCATGTCTCCTGGCAACAATGGAATACTACACAGCCATAAGAAAAAAACAAATCCTACCATTTGCAACAACATGGATGGAGCTGGAAGATATTATGCTCAGTGAAATAAGCCAGGTGGAGAAAGACAAATACCAAATGATTTCCCTCATTTGTGGAGAATAACAGCAAAGTAAAACTGAAGGACCAAAACAGAAGCAGACTCACAAAATCCAAGAAGGGACTAGCAGTTAACCAAAGGGGAGGGTGGGGGAGGGCAGGTGAGGAGGGAGGGAGAAGGGGATTGAGGGGTATTATGATTGGCACACATGGTGTGGGGGTCACAGGGAAGATAGTGTAGAACAGAGAAGACGAGTAGTGATTCTGTGGCATCTTACTACACTGATGGACAGTGACTGCAATGGGGTACATAGGAGACTTTATAATACAGGTGAATGTAGTAACTGCAGTGTTTTTTCATGTGAAACCTTCATAAGAGTGTATATCAATAATATCTTAATTTTAAAAATTATTTTTATGGTACACTCATAAAAAAATTTTCCATAGGCAAATTTTTATGCAAAATTATAAAATTTGTAGGTAAAAGCAAAATATATACAACCTTGATGAAGACTTTCAACACCCAAAACCAAAGGATACATGGGCTTTATAAAATTATAATTTCTACTCTAAAAGACCTTGCTCAGAGAACCCAAACACAAGACACAAACTGAAAGAAAATATTTTCAAAATACATGTTTGACACAAGACAAATGCTGGGCATAGAAGCCACAGGGCATAAATATGCAAAGAAGTAAAAAGCTAACATTTTCAAACAATAAGGCTTCTCTCTCACTTACCAACTTTACATTTCCCTGTATGGCCCTGGAAGATAACTGGTTAGCCAGAGACGGGTAAGATTCCTCAAGGGAGGAACAACCTAAGACAGGCACAGTCTCAGGGGGGCAATCAGGTGAGAAATTGGGGATCAACAGAGGTGAGGCTTAGAAACTCACCCCCCCTGTTCTGAGAGAAATCTTCTGCATATGTGGATGTTTTATTGCCCTTGTCTAGCTTGGATTAACACATAGTCTACAGGCACACACCTGATCATCTACATTTGCTCTCTTACAACACTAAACTATGTTTTCTACCTTTATCTTATATCTACCTACCACTTCAGCATTTTATTAAAAATAATAATAATAAAGAGAGAAATGTGGTATCCACATATAAACCAAGTATAAAAATCAAATGAGTATTCATATTTGAACTGTTTATAGCTCATAATGCATGAGCAAAACCAAAAGTTTCTGTGATGACTGCCCTTGTACTGTTCACCATGTAACTTATTCACTATGTAAGAATTTGTTCTCCATGTAAGAACTTGTTCGTTATGCTTCAGAAGATTGGAGACTGATGAAAATTAGGCTTGGGGTGGATTGATGATTGTGCATTGAGCATTGACTCCCCTATACAGAATTTTATTGTTGTTAACAACCATTTGATCAATAAATATGAGATATGCCCTCACAAAGAAAAAAAAAAACTACACACTTCCAATTGTAAAACAAATAAGTAACCGGGATGTAATGTATAGCATAAGGAATATAGTCAAAATATTGTAACAACTTGGTATGGTGATAGCTGGTACCTAGAATTATCATGTATATAAATGTTAAATCACTGTGTTGTACACCTGAAACTAATGTAATGTAATACTGTGTGTCAACTACCCTTCAATAAAAAATAATTATCTACAAAAAAAAACATATTTGATAAAGGATTTGAACTCAAGATATACAAAAATCCATAAAACAAAAATGAGCCATTAAAAATATTTTACAATTTAAAAAAATGTCTCACCTTAACATCCAAGAATTACATCACCAGTATTTAGACAACTGCTTTGAAAAACTATGCCCCAGGTGAGGCTTAGAACCTCACCACCCCGTTTTGAGAGAAATCTTCTGCATCTGTGGATGTTTTGTTGCCCTTGTCTAGCTTAGATTAATGCTTAGTCTATAGGCACAGACCTGATCATCCACACTTGCCCTCTTACAGCACTAAATTATGCTTTCCATCTTTATCTTGCATCTACCTACCACTTCAGCATTTTATCTTTTTAAAAAATAAGGGAGAAATGTGGGATTCACATATAAATCAAGTATAAAAATCAAATGAATAATCATATCTGACTTGATTGTTTATAGTTCATGATGCATGATCAAAACTGAAAGTTTCTGTGATATGACTGCCCTTGCACTGTTAACCATGCAAGAACTTATTCACCATGTAAGAACTTGTTCACCATGTAAGAACTTGTTTGTTATGCTTCAGAAGATTGGAGACTGTTGAGAGTTAGGCTTGAGGTTGATTAATGATTGTGCATTGAATCCCCTATACAGAAATTTCTTGTTGTTAACAACCATTTGATCAATAAATATGAGAGATGCCCTCTTAAAAAAAAAAACTATGCCCCAACAAAAGCCACCATGCAATTTTACACAATAGCTCTATTCATAAAGGCTAAAAACTTAAAGAAATCAGGATGTGTTTCAGTAGATGAATGCTTTGGCAAATTGGGGTATGTGCATTACATTTCAGTACAACTTGTACAGTGAAATGTACAGTGATTTTCCCAGTGAAGCTGGTGCCTTCATCACTGGAGGTTACAGGTCTACCCCACATGAGAAATGGTTTCTAACAGCTTCTTTGAGATTATGAAAGCATCGGCCTTGGGCCAGCAGAAGGCTTCATTCTTACCTGTGGGGTTAGAATGCATCACCCTCCCAGTACACGACATGGATGTGTTCGCCAACCTGGAAGCTCTCCAAAATCCATATTTTGAGACACTGGTATGACGTATTATTAACTCCATTTTTATCCCCTCCCCTTTCTCTGGAGAATTGAGGGGTGAGGCTGAAAATATCAAGCTTCTAATCATGGCTTGGGCTTCCTGCCTGTCAGACACCCAGCAGAACCCACCCAGAACCACCTACTATGAACAAAAGATGCCGCTATTACTCAGGAAATCCCCAGAGATTTAGGAGCGCAGTGTCAGGATTGAGACACAGACTAACATACATGTTTTCTACCATACTTCCATGTTCACAGTGGTGCATCCCAGGGAGAGGGTTGGGAAGTTGTGTTTCCACTATCCCAGGAGAATGAGGATTTAAAACAGAAACTAAGTTGAGTTATACAAAAAACATAATATATAAGGTGTGACCCCAAGATGTGCAGACTGAGATTCCAACTAAAAGGCCGATTTAGCTATAGTGACAAGTATCAACTTCCACAGCTATTTGAGGGTCTGACAGGCTGTGTCTCTAACTGTCTGTTTGCAGCTGTGGGTGGGGAGTGAAGGCCCCTCCCCCAGGGTGATGGAAAGAGACTTGTGCCTGTCTTTTTTTAAATTCCACATTAAATAATGTGAACATTAATAAAATACTAAGAATAGATTTAGGTGCAAATCTTGTGCATTGAAAATTATAAAACACTGATAATTTAAAAACTAAGAAAGATTTAATACATGTAAAGTCTACTCATGTTGATGGAAAGACTTAAATACTGTTAAGGTGGCAAAGACACAAATGCAACCTACATAGTCAACGTGATTTCTTTGAAAATTCACAGGCTTCAATGTACCAGCTGATCCTGACACATGGAATTTCAAGGGAACCCAAAGAGCCCTTGAAAACAATCTTGAAAAAGAAAATAAAAGCTGAAGGCTCATGGCCCCCAAGATATAATCTTAGTACAAAGTAACAGTAAATAAAACACTGTGACACTGTCATAAACATACACAGTTGGCCCATGGATAGCAGGGGTGTGAACTGCCCAGGTCCACTTGAGGGGATTTTTTTCCACAAATATATAGAAAAAACGTTTAAAGGCTTAAGACGATTTGAAACATTTGCTTTTTCTAGCTTACCTTACTGTTAGAATACAGCACAAAACATGTATCATGTACAAAATATGTGTTAATTGACTGTTTATATTATTGGTAAGTCTTTCAGTCAAAATAGGCAATCAGATTTAGGATAATACATAAGTTTGGGGGAGTGAGATATTTTATGTAGATTCTGACTCTGTGGGATGTCAGCTACACAAACCCCCGTGTTGTTCAAAGGTCAACTGTATGTATAGATCAACAAAACTGAGTGGAAAGCCCAGAAGTGACCCCAACCATCTACAGTCAATTGCTTTCTAACAAGAGTGGACAACATTAAATTAGGGAAAGAATGGTCTTTTCAGCAAATGGTGCTGGGCAAATGACTGTCCATGTACAGAGGAATGAAACTGAACCCTTAAGTCATATCACATACAAAAATCAACTCAAAACAGACAAAGGGCTTACATAATAGGTAAAATTATAGACTCTATAAGAAAACATGAGGAGAAACGTTCATGACCTTGGATTTAGCCATGGTTTCTCAGATTTGACACCAAAGGACAAGCAACGGAAGAAAGCATAAATCAGAATTCCCCCAAATTAAAAACTTTTTTGCATCAAAAGTCACCAACCAGAAAGTGAAAAACAGCCACAGAATGGAAGAAAATATCTCCACATTGTACATCTGACAAGAGCCTGTAACCCAGAAAACACCACAAACTTGTACAAGGCAACAAGACAACACCCAAATGTTTAAAGTGGATGAAAGATTCCAAGGAAGACATACAAACATTCAACAAGCACATGAACACAGCATTACTTGCAATGGAAAAGCAAATTAAACCACAGTGACCACCCCCTGCAAGCACACAGCAATGGCCTTCTTCAGGAAAATTCAAAATCACGTGTGGCCTAGGATGTAGAGTAATTGGAGCCCCTAATTTTTGCTTGTGGAAATATAAAATATGCAGCTTGTGTACAACAGCTTGGCATTTCCTCGTAATATATAATACAATTACCTAATTGTGGGTAAACACCCACTCCTAGATACATATACCAAAGAAATGAAAAAGCTCTTCAAACAGAAACTGGCCCATGAGTTCTTGGCAGCACTGCTCACCACAGCAAAAACGTAGAAACAACTCAAATGCCCTTAACGGGGTGAACGGATGAACAAAACAGGGTAGACCCATGAACTGCATTATTCTGCCAAATACAGAAATAAAGAAAAATGGTCCAAAGCTGCTTTGAAAACTGTGTGTATCGAGGGCGTCCCCAGAAACTCGAGCACAGAATTAACATATGATTAGCAATTCCATTTCAGGGCATTTACCCAAATGACATGAAAGCAGGGACTTAGACATTGTACACCCATGTTCACAGCTGCATGATTCACAACAGCCAAAAGGTGGAGATGACCCGGGTGTCCACAGATGAAAAAAATGTGGTCTCTACACAGTGGAGTAAACAAGGAGTTCTAGAACCTGCTACACACATGGACACCAAAGCCATTATGCTCAGTGAAATGTGCCCCTCAAAGAAGGACAAATATTATGTGATCACACTTATGTGAGGTCCTGGAGAGCCCAACTGAGGTAAAGTCTCGGGAACAGTTCCAGGAAAAGGAAACCGCATCAGGACAGAAAGATGTGTGCACACAGCTGGGGAGAGTGGTGACAGCTGCGGTGGGTCTGTGCATTGGATTATCATGTGGAGACCCTAATACTTCCCTAAATTTGGAGTCAGGTGGTGGTTTCCTGGAAGCATGTCCCCGTTTGGGGTAAACTCTCCAGCATTTTGTGTTTAGTGGCAACTGTGGTGAAGTGAGACGCTAGGAAATTCAGTATAAAGAGAATATGTACTGATACTGCAAGATTTCTGTATGTTTGAAATTGCTAGAAAGTAAATTACTTTGCAAAACAACCATAAGAAAAGCAGAGGAGACATAATACCCTGTCAAGAGAGGCCAAGCCCTCCCCATCCAGTTCACACGAAGGGGGCGCTACTCACCTTGCAGGGGTCCAGGGATCTTTAGAAGGCATGTGGGATGATTCCCTGTAGCCACTGGGCCTTGGGCGTTGGGACGACCTGGGGTACAAACAGTGGGATTTTAGAATTCCAGTTTCCCACCCTACTCCACCAAAGACCAGTTAGAACTAAAAATGAATTCAATGAACTTGTAAGATACCAAACCAACATACAAAAGTCGGTTGCTTGTATTCACTAAAAACTAACATCAGAGAGATTAAGGAAACAATGCCCTTTACAAGTGCATCATAAAAAATAAAGTGCTGTGGGTAAAATTGCAGTATTTCCAGAATCTCTCACCTGGCCTTAGTAAATCTCCACATCAGTAGGTGTTTCCAAGGGGTGGAGAGAAGTAGTCCATCTCTATATCAACAGGTAATTATAAGGACTAGCGAGTGCATATCTGGCCTGGATAAGTTCAGTAGGACCCCTTCTTCTGCAGCCAGGTTTTGAGAGACACTGGAGAGCAGAAGTGGACTGATCTCGGTTCAAAAGTATTTTGCCCCGGAATTTTCCCCAGAAGTTACAGGTACCTAAGAACAAACTTAACCAAGGCGGTGGGAGGCCCGAGCTCCGAAAACTGTGGACACTGCAGACATGGACGGGAAGAATTAGGTTATTACAAGTCCCCTCGGCCCACAGCAACGTGCAGACTCCGGGCGACCCCCACCGAAACTCCGTCGCACCCCTCACAGAAGCAGAGCAAACGCCCTACAGTCTGGATTTAATCCCCACACAGCCATCCTGGGAAAGCAGAGCCGGGGCGCCGCACCCTGACCTCCCACTACACTGCGGAGCTGCAGCAACTGAGACGCCACGTGGCGCCAGAGCAGACGTGGGTGCCCACGCCCTCTGCACCCCAAACCCACTCTGCCCAAGGAGCCGGCTCACGAGACCCCGGACCCAGGCCGCGGGTGGGGGCCGCCCTCGGTCGTCAGGCTGGGTCAGTGCCGCGCTGCATCCCGGGGGCCTCCCAGGCGGCCGCCACCCCGAGGAGCCTTCCCAAGAAACCTCCCTGTGTGCTCGGCTCACAGCAAGGGCTGCGCCCTGGTAAGCGGGCCGCCTCAGCAGCCAAGTTCCTTGACCACACTCCCGTCTCAAAGCCTTGTTTGGAAGGAGGCCTGGAGCCTGCCGGGCGTCCTGCAGGTGCGGCCAATCCACCCGCTGCACGGGGCACGGGGTCCTGGGCGCGCAGCGCGGAGACACGGGCTCCTGGGACACGCGGGACGCCGCGCCGCCCTCCGCACCCGCGGCCCAAACTCACCCGCGCCCGCCTCGCCCCAAAACTCCGAGAAGACCTCGTTCACCGCCGCAGGCCTTCCTTCCCTGGCCCCTGGAGGGGAGCGCTCAGCACGCGGCGCACGGGGAGCCTCTCCTCTCCTTTCCTTCCAGTGGGTCCCGAGGAAACCGAGCTGTCACTGCGGACGCGGCCTGCGGGGTCCCGGGGACGCCACGGAGCCGGACAAATCCTGGCTCCCCTCAGCGAGAGAAGCAAAGTCCCGCGGCCTGAACGCACGTGCGCTGCGCGGGTCCACAATGAGAGCCCAGGCTCTGCCTGCGGGCCACGGGGGGCGGTACGGGAGGAGCAGCCACAGCTCAGAGGAGGTGGCGCCGCCTCGTGGCTAAAATGATGAACCACAACACTGGGAATTCAAACCGCAGTGGGCACGAATTTCCTACGTCTTCTCCAATTTGTTGGAGACCATACACAATGAAATTGAAGGTAGACACAGCTTTACAACTTACACCAAAATTCACTCACAATTCTCCATAGGCAAATATTAAATGCAAAATTATAAAATTCTAGGTAAAAGCAAGAAAATATACACAACCTTGCTGATGACTTTTAACACCCAACACCAAAAGCCTATCCACAAAAGAAAAATAATAAATTTCTTGGTCTTTTTTTTTTTTTTTTTTTTTTTTTTAATAATTATTTTTTATTGAAGGGTAGTTGACACACAGTATTACATTACATGAGTTTCAAGTGTACAACACAGTGGTAGAACATTTATATACATAATTCTAGGTTCCAGCTATCACCCTACCAGGCTGTTACAATATCTTGACTATATTCCTTATGCTATACATTACATCCCAGTTACTAATTTATTTTACCATTGGAAGTCTGTCCTTTTTTTTTTTTTTTTTTTTTTTTTTTTTTTTTTTTTTTGTGAGGGCATCTCTCATATTTATTGATCAAATGGTTGTTAACGACAATAAAATTCTGTATAGGGGAGTCAATGCTCAATGCACAATCATTAATCCACCCCAAGCCTAATTTTTGTCAGTCTCCAATCTTCTCAGGCATAACAAACAAGTTCTTACATGTAGAACAAATTCTTACATAATGAATAAGTTACATAGTGAACAGTACAAGGGCAGTCATCACAGAAACTTTCGGTTTTGCTCATGCATTATGAACTATAAACAGTTCAAATATGAATACTCATTTGGTTTTTATACTTGATTTATATGTGGATACCACATTTCTCTCTTTATTATTATTATTTTTAATAAAATGCTGAAGTGGTAGGTAGATACAAGATAAAGGTAGAAAACATAGTTTAGTGTTGTAAGAGAGCACATGTAGATGATCAGGTGTGTGCCTGTAGACTATGTGTTAATCCAAGCTAGACCAGGGCAATAAAACATCCACGTATGCAGAAGATTTCTCTCAGAACGGGGGGGTGAGGTTCTAAGCCTCACCTCTGTTGATCCCCAATTTCTCACCTGATGGCCCCCCTGCGACTGTGCCTGTCTTAGGTTGTTCCTCCCTTGAGGAATCTTACCCGTCTCTGGCTAACCAGTCATCTTCCGGGGCCATACAGGGAAATGTGAAGTTGGTAAGTGAGAGAGAAGCCTTATTGTTTGAAAAAGTTAGCTTTTTACTTCTTTGCATATTTATGCCCTGTGGCTTCTATGCCCAGCATTTGTCTTGAGGTATCTTTACCACTTGGAAGAATTATGATACTCGGTAAATTTGATATGAGGCACGAATTCTATTTAAGGGTTGTAATTAGGAAGGAAGAAGAAAAGCTATAGAAGTAGCAGGCGGAAGAAAACATGGGAAGATTGATTATTTCTTTGATATATCTTCTTGTAGAGTAACTTCAGCATGTATAGGTTTTAAGCTACTACTTAAATTGCACACACACATTAACATAATAGGAGTATAGTTACATAACCAAAGCATATCTGTAATTACCAGCCATCTGCAGTGAAACCAAGAAAACCAGTTAGGCACCTTAGGCATTTATGAAAACTTATCTATGATATGGTGGATATTGTCCAAATGAACTTGAACAGTCTGAGGGAAATCAGACAAATTAAAACAACCCATTCCTGGGGACTGTTCACATGCCATATGTTCTTTTAACAATAAATAGTTTGTAGTTGTAAGACTTTGGAGCGCTACAATTTGCACTTCTCCAAATTCTTGGTTGAGTTCCAACAGTATAGATCCAGTCCAATTTTGTTGTTTTACTGTATGCACAGGCCAGCTTAGATATCTCCTTCCTCATTCCCATGGCAAGTCCAGGAACTGGTGGGATGAGTGCATCAACAGCTGTAGCAGTGCGTGGATCTTTGTTGGGGTTTTTTGATGATCATCTTCTGGCATGAGTCTTCCAGAGGGTGCAGATGTTGGAAGTTCTTTTTCATATCGTATCTTAGTTCATTTTTGGGGTAGCCAAATTAGGCTTTGATCCTCTGTATAAACACAAACAGACCCTTTGCCTACACTTTTATATGCCCTTTATACCCTTGTGTAGAACTCGTTGGAGGTTACCACACAGGAGCTGCCATTTTTTTTTTTTTTTTGCTATCACTAATCTACACTTACATGACGAATATTATGTTTACTAGGCTCTCCCCTATACCAGGTCTCCCCTATAAACCCCTTTACAGTCACTGTCCATCAGCATAGCAAAATGTTGTAGAATCACTACTTGCCTTCTCTGTGTTGTACAGCCCTCCCTTTTCTCCTACCCCCCCATGCATGTTAATCTTAATACCCCCCTACTTCTCCCCCCCTTATCCCTCCCTACCCACCCATCCTCCCCAGTCCCTTTCCCTTTGGTACCTGTTAGTCCATTCTTGAGTTCTGTGATTCTGCTGCTGTTTTGTTCCTTCAGTTTTTCCTTTGTTCTTATATTCCACAGATAAGTGAAATCATTTGGTATTTCTCTTTCTCCGCTTGGCT
The DNA here is from genome assembly GCF_030020395.1 of Manis pentadactyla. Taxonomy (NCBI): domain Eukaryota; kingdom Metazoa; phylum Chordata; class Mammalia; order Pholidota; family Manidae; genus Manis; species Manis pentadactyla. Next base: position 178,389,179 of record NC_080023.1, on the reverse strand, counting down.
TGTTTCACTGAGCATAATACCCTCCAGCTCCATCCATGTTGCTGCAAATGATTGGATTTGCCCTTTTCTTATAGCTGAGTAGTATTCCATTGTGTATATGTACCACATCTTCTTTATCCATTCATCTATTGATGGACATTTAGGTTGCTTCCAATTCTTGGCTATTGTAAATAGTGCTGCAATAAACATAGGGGTGCATCTGTCTTTCTCAAACTTGATTGCTGCATTCTTAGGGTAAATTCCTAGGAGTGCAATTCCTGGGTCAAATGGTAAGTCTGTTTTGAGCATTTTGATGTACCTCCATACTGCTTTCCACAATGGTTGAACTAACTTACATTCCCACCAGCAGTGTAGGAGGGTTCCCCTTTCTCCACAGCCTCGCCAACATTTGTTGTTGTTTGTCTTTTGGATGGCAGCCATCCTTACTGGTGTGAGGTGATACCTCATTGTAGTTTTAATTTGCATTTCTCTGATAATTAGCGATGTGGAGCATCTTTTCATGTGTCTGTTGGCCATCTGTATTTCTTTTTTGGAGAACTGTCTGTTCAGTTCCTCTGCCCATTTTTTAATTGGGTTATTTGTTTTTTGTTTGTTGAGGCGTGTGAGCTCCTTATATATTCTGGACGTCAAGCCTTTATCGGATGTGTCATTTTCAAATATATTCTCCCATACTGTAGGGATCCTTCTTGTTCTATTGATGGTGTCTTTTGCTGTACAGAAGCTTTTCAGCTTAATATAGTCCCACTTACTCATTTTTGCTGTTGTTTTCCTTGCCCGGGGAGATATGTTCAAGAAGAGGTCACTCATGTTTATGTCTAAGAGGTTTTCGCCTATGTTTTCTTCCAGGAGTTTAATGGTTTCATGGCTTACATTCAGGTCTTTGATCCATTTTGAGTTTACTTTTGTATATGGGGTTAGACAATGGTCCAGTTTCATTCTCCTACATGTAGCTGTCCAGTTTTGCCAGCACCACCTGTTGAAGAGACTGTCATTTCGCCATTGTATGTCCATGGCTCCTTTATCAAATATTAATTGACCATATATGTCTGGGTTAATGTCTGGATTCTCTAGTCTGTTCCATTGGTCTGTGGCTCTGCTCTTGTGCCAGTACCAAATTGTCTTGATTACTATGGCTTTATAGTAGAGCTTGAAGTTGGGGAGTGAGATCCCCCCTACTTTATTCTTCTTTCTCAGGATTGCTTTGGCTATTCGGGGTCTTTGGTGTTTCCATATGAATTTTTGAATTATTTGTTCCAGTTCATTGAAGAATGTTGCTGGTAGTTTCATAGGGATTGCATCAAATCTGTATATTGCTTTGGGCAGGATGGCCATTTTAACGATATTAATTCTTCCTAGCCACGAGCATGGGATGAGTTTCCATCTGTTAGTGTCCCCTTTAATTTCTCTTAAGAGTGACTTGTAGTTTTCAGAGTATAAGTCTTTCACTTCCTTGGTTAGGTTTATTCCTAGGTATTTTATTTTTTTTGATGCAATTGTGAATGGAGTTGTTTTCCTGATTTCTCTCTCTGTTGGTTCATTGTTAGTATATAGGAAAGCCACAGATTTCTGTGTGTTGATTTTGTATCCTGCAACTTTGCTGTATTCCGATATCAGTTCTAGTAGTTTTGGGGTGGAGTCTTTAGGGTTTTTTATGTACAGTATCATGTCATCTGCAAATAGTGACAGTTTAACTTCTTCTTTACCAATCTGGATTCCTTGTATTTCTTTATTCTGTCTGATTGCCGTGGCTAGGACCTCCAGCACTATGTTAAACAACAGTGGAGAGAGTGGGCATCCCTGTCTAGTTCCCGATCTCAGAGGAAATGCTTTCAGCTTCTCGCTGTTCAATATAATGTTGGCTGTGGGTTTATCATAGATGGCCTTTATTATGTTGAGGTACTTGCCCTCTATTCCCATTTTGCTGAGAGTTTTTAACATGAATGGATGTTGAACTTTGTCAAATGCTTTTTCAGCATCTATGGAGATGATCATGTGGTTTTTGTCTTTCTTTTTGTTGATGTGGTGGATGATGTTGATGGACTTTCGAATGTTGTACCATCCTTGCATCCCTGGAATGAATCCCACTTGGTCATGGTGTATGATCCTTTTGATGTATTTTTGAATTCGGTTTGCTAATATTTTGTTGAGTATTTTTGCATCTACGTTCATCAGGGATATTGGTCTGTAGTTTTCTTTTTTGGTGGGGTCTTTGCCTGGTTTTGGTATTAGGGTGATGTTAGCTTCATAGAATGAGTTTGGGAGTATCCCCTCCTCCTCTATTTTTTGGAAGACTTTAAGGAGAATGGGTATTATGTCTTCCCTGTATGTCTGATAAAATTCCGAGGTAAATCCATCTGGCCCGGGGGTTTTGTTCTTTGGTAGTTTTTTGATTACCTCTTCAATTTCGTTGCTGGTAATTGGTCTGTTTAGATTTTCTGTTTCTTCCTGGGTCAATCTTGGAAGGTTATATTTTTCTAGGAAGTTGTCCATTTCTCCTAGGTTTCCCAGCTTGTTAGCATATAGGTTTTCATAGTATTCTCCAATAATTCTTTGCATTTCTGTGGGGTCCGTCGTGATTTTTCCTTTCTCGTTTCTGATACTGCTGATTTGTGTTGACTCTCTTTTCTTCTTAATAAGTCTGGCTAGAGGCTTATCTATTTTGTTTATTTTCTCGAAGAACCAGCTCTTGGTTTCATTGATTTTTGCTATTGTTTTATTCTTCTCAATTTTATTTATTTCTTCTCTGATCTTTATTATGTCCCTCCTTCTGCTGACCTTAGGCCTCATCTGTTCTTCTTTTTCCAATTTCGATAATTGTGACATTAGACCATTCATTTGGGATTGCTCTTCCTTTTTTAAGTATGCTTGGATTGCTATATACTTTCCTCTTAAGACTGCTTTTGCTGTGTCCCACAGAAGTTGGGGCTTAGTGTTGTTGTTGTCATTTGTTTCCATATATTGCTGGATCTCCATTTTGATTTGGTCATTGATCCATTGATTATTTAGGAGCGTGTTGTTAAGCCTCCATGTGTTCGTGAGCCTCTTTGCTTTCTTTGTACAGTTTATTTCTAGTTTTATGCCTTTGTGGTCTGAAAAGTTGGTTGGTAGGATTTCAATCTTTTGGAATTTTCTGAGGCTCTTTTTGTGGCCTAGTATGTGGTCTATTCTGGAGAATGTTCCATGTGCACTTGAGAAGAATGTATATCCCGCTGCTTTTGGATGTAGAGTTCTATAGATGTCTATTAGGTCCATCTGCTCTACTGTGTTGTTCAGTGCTTCCGTGTCCTTACTTATTTTCTGCCCAGTGGATCTATCCTTTGGGGTGAGTGGTGTGTTGAAGTCTCCTAGAATGAATGCATTGCAGTCTATATCCCCCTTTAGTTCTGTTAGTATTTGTTTCACATATGCTGGTGCTCCTGTGTTGGGTGCATATATATTTAGAATGGTTATATCCTCTTGTTGGACTGAGCCCTTTATCATTATGTAGTGTCCTTCTTTATCTCTTGTTACTTTCTTTGTTTTGAAGTCTATTTTGTCTGATATTAGTACTGCAACCCCTGCTTTCTTCTCACTGTTGTTTGCTTGAAATATGTTTTTCCATCCCTTGACTTTTAGTCTGTACATGTCTTTGGGTTTGAGGTGAGTTTCTTGTAAGCAGCATATAGATGGGTCTTGCTTTTTTATCCATTCTGTTACTCTGTGTCTTTTGATTGGTGCATTCAACCCATTAACATTTAGGGTGACTATTGAAAGATATGTACTTATTGCCATTGCAGGCTTTAAATTCGTGGTTACCAAAGGTTCAAGGTTAGCCTCTTTAGTATCTTACTGCCTAACTTAGCTCGCTTATTGAGCTGTTATATACACTGTCTGGAGATTCTTTTCTTCTCTCCCTTCTTGTTCCTCCTCCTCGATTCTTCATATGTTGGGTGTTTTGTGCTGTGCTCTTTCTAGGAGTGCTCCCATCTAGAGCAGTCCCTGTAAGATGTTCTGTAGAGGTGGTTTGTGGAAAGCAAATTCCCTCAGCTTTTGTTTGTCTGGGAATTGTTTAATCCCACCGTCATATTTGAATGATAGTCGTGCTGGATACAGTATCCTTGGTTCAAGGCCCTTCTGTTTCATTGTATTAAATATATCATGCCATTCTCTTCTGGCCTGTAGGGTTTCTGTTGAGAAATCTGACGTTAGCCTGATGGGTTTCCCTTTATAGGTGACCTTTTTCTCTCTAGCTGCCTTTAACACTCTTTCCTTGTCCTTGATCTTTGCCATTTTAATTATTATGTGTCTTGGTGTTGCCCTTCTTGGATCCTTTCTGTTGGGGGTTCTGTGTATTTCCATGGTCTGTTTGATTACTTCCTCCCCCAGTGTGGGGAAGTTTTCAGCAATTATTTCTTCTAAGATACTTTCCATCTCTTTGCCTCTCTCTTCTTCTTCTGGGACCCCTATAATACGGATATTGCTCCTTTTAGATTGGTCACACAGTTCTCTTAATATTGTTTCATTCCTGGAGATCCTTTTGTCTCTCTCTATGTCAGCTTCCATGCGTTCCTGTTCTCTGATTTCAATTCCATCAATGGCCTCTTGCATTCTATCCATTCTGCTTATAAACCCTTCCAGAGTTTGTTTCATTTCTGCGATCTCCTTTCTGGCATCTGTGATCTCTTTCCGGACTTCATCCCATTTTTCTTGCGTATTTCTCTGCATCTCTGTCAGCATGTTTATGATTCTTATTTTGAATTCTTTGTCAGGAAGACTGGTTAGGTCTGTCTCCTTCTCTGGTGTTGTCTCTGTGATCTTTGTCTGCCTGTAGCTTTGCCTTTTCATGGTGATAGGAATAGTCTGCAGAACTGGGACGAGTGACGGCTGGAAGGACTTCCTTTCTTGTTGGTTTGTGGCCCTCCTCTCCTGGGAGAACAGCGGCCTCTAGTGGCTTCTGCTGCGCAGCTGCGCGCAGACAGGGTTTCTGCTTCCTGCCCGGCTGCTATGGAGTTAATCTCCGCTGTTGCTGTGGGTGTGGCCTGGCTCGGGCAGCTACTCCAAAATGGTGGAGTCGCGTTGGAGCAGGAGCTGCTGGGAGGCTATTTATCTCCGTAAGGGGCCTCCCTGCTCCCTGCAGCCCAGGGGTTAGGGTGCCCAGAGGTCCCGGATTCCCTACCTCTGGATTAAGTGGCCCGCCCTGCCCCTTTAAGACTTCCAAAAAGCACCCGCCAAAACAAAACAACGACCACAAAAAAAAACAAGAAAAAAAATTTTTTTAATTAAAAAAAAAAAAGGTGGTCATTCGTTTTTCTTTATTCTCCGGTGCCAGCCTCAGGCCTCTGCTCACCGGTCTTTCTGCCCTGTTTCCCTAATATTGGGGTCCCTGTCCCTTTAAGACTTCCAAACAGCGCTCGCCAAAACAAAGCAGCAAAAAAGCAAAAAAAAAAAAAAATGGTCGCGCGCTTTTCTTATGTCCTCTGTCGCCCAGCCTCCAGTGCCTGCTCACTGTTCTTGCTGCCCTGTTTTCCCAGTATCGAGGGCCCTGCACTCTGGCCCGGATGGCTGGGGCTGGGTGTTCGGCAGCCCTGGGCTCCGTCTCCCTCCCGCTCTGCCTGCTCTTCTCCCGCCGGGAGCTGGGGGTAGGGGCGCTCGGCTCCCGCGGGGCCGGGGCTTGTATCTTACCCCCTTCGCGAGGCGCTGGGTTCTCTCAGGTGTGGATGTGGTCTGGATATTGTCCTGTGTCCTCTGGTCTTTATTCTAGGAAGGGTTGTCTTTGTTATATTTTCATAGATATATGTTGTTTTGGGAGGAGATTTCCGCTGCTCTACTCACGCCGCCATCTTCCGCCCCCCTCTCTTCTTGGTCTTTATAGAATTAAATTTTCTACTCTAAAAGATCTTGTTCAGAGAACCCAAACACAAGACACACAATGGTAAAAAAATATTTGCAAAATACAGAATTTGATAAAAGCTTTGTACTCAAGATACACAAAAATCCATAAAACAGAAAAGAACCATTAAAAAATATTTTACCATTGAAAAGGTAAGTCTCACCTTAGGATCCAAGAATTTTGTCACCAGTATTTAGACAACTGCTCTGAAAAACTGTCCCCAAAAAAATTCCACCATGCAATTTTTCACAGTAACTCTATTCATAAAGACTAAAAACTTGTGCTCTCCAAAATCCGTATTTGGAGACACTGGTATGACCTATTATTAACTCCGTTTTTATCACTTCCCCTTTCTCTGGAGAATGGAGGGGTGAGGCTGAAAATTCCAAGGTTCTAATCATGGCGTGGGCTTTCTGCCTGTCAGACACCCGAGCAGAACCCTCCCAGAACCACCTACTTAGTATAAAAGACACTCTTACCCAGGAAATTCCCAGGGCTTTAGGAGCCCAGGGTCAGGAATGAGGCCTAGACCAATATATGTTTTCTATTGCATTTCTGTGTTCATGGTGGCACATCACAGGAATAGGGTCAGGAAGTTCTGCTTCCACTATCCTAGGATAAGGAGGATTTAGAACAAAAACTAAGTTGACTTATTAAGAATGTTATAATGTTTGACCCCAAGGTGTATGGATTAGATTCCAACTAAAAGGCTGATATGGCTGTAGTGACAAGTATTAGCTTCCAGAAGCTATCTGAGTGTCTGACCGAGGCTGTTTCTATAACTGTCCATTCACAGCTCTGGGTGGGGAGTGTGGGCACCCCCACCCCAGGGTGGTGGAAAGAGCCCTGGGCTCAGAGAAGAAGCCCGTCTTACACCAGAACTGGGACTTTGGTCTAAAGTTGCCAGACAAACACAAGTTAAATTTGAATTTCAGAGAACAAATAATTTTTTGGACATACCTATATAAATATTTTTTGCTATCATCTGAACTATATCCTGTGTTTTTACCCCAAGTCTGGCAGCCCTACCTTAGGCCAGTCATGTAAATGCTTGGAGCTTCAATTTCCTCATCTGAATGATAGAATGATGCCCACTGTAGAGTGCTGTACTTAGTATCAACTGGGACCACTGCAGGGGGTGGGGGAGTTCTTGACCCTCTTAGGGTTGCTGGATTTGAAAACTAAACTGACAAAGACAGATTAACCAGAGAAAAGTGCACCCATTTATTCATAACTTTTATGTGATAGAGGAGACTTCAAAAGGAAGTGAAGACCCAGAGAAGCATTTGGCCCTGAGCATTTCTGTGCAGGGTTTGATAAGAAGTGGGCAGTTGTGGAGAAATAGGACAGGTTAAGGAGTATGAGGTAGTGTAGTAAATAGGGGGAACTTATCAAGACCTGTTCATTAGGATTCTTCTTTGTGTCCCTTTGTCTTCAAAGAAAAGGATTCTCCTCTCTTCTGGGTATAGGGAGGGTACCTCTCACATAAGGGGTGTATGATCTGTTTCAGGGGAAAAGGATGTGGAGAAGGTCAGAGTGAGATTCTTGCTTCTTTGATTTTTACCAAACTCCTTCAGCTTTAAATATTCAATATTCTAAGTTACCATAGTTTGGGGTAGCATATCCTGGACCCCATCCTTACAGTGGTTGAAATGACCTACAATCTGTAGTCTTAGGCACTCCTAGAATAGTTCTGCAATAGTTATAAGTCTGTGTGGAGTAACACAAATTTATGTTTTAATTTTTCTACTTAATAGATATTGTTCTTGGATATCCATAAAGTGAGGTGATAATAGTATCTACCTCAAATTATATTTATGAGACTTAAATGAGTCAATAAATGTAAAATGTTTAGTCCTGAGCATGGTACATTATAAATGCTTAATAAATAATACCTAGTTACCCCTGCAGTTGTGCAAATATGATGTAATATCATCCAAATGAACTGAGGAGACTTTGAAATGAATCATTCAACTGAGGATGATTTACTGAGTCATATTTCAGCACTAAGTGCTGATGGGCAATACTTGTCCTTCCCATTGGTTATCAGAGAGGGACAGAAATGGCCAAGTTTAGATGGGGAAGACATTTACAAATCTTCCTGAGTATGTAACAGACAAAGATAACACCTTTGTGATACTTTTTTAAGGATATAAAAAAATTTCCTGAATCTTAGCCCATTCTTTAAACTCAGAAGGCATTGACAGCAGATGCCTGCATTTTACCAGAGGCAAAAACATGCCTCATCAGCAAACGGTGGGTTTACTGCAGTCTAAGGTGTCCTACCGGCTGAAGCTAAGACTCTTCCTGCTTATCAAATGAAGCTGACCCAGTCTTGGTCACAGCATCGTCGAATGGAAAGCTGGCCTTGCAGGATTTCCCTAAATCCCTGATGGCAGAGAAGAATGAATTAACCAAACAGCCCATCAGGGGATTTCAGGAAAGGCTCTTAATAGAGGAAAGCATTAACATGTAACCAGACAGAAAGGCAGAAACACAGCTAGATATTAGTGGCAGCAGTTTCAGGTTTTAACATTTCTTGAGCTTGTTTAAAAAACATGGATATTTGTTCAGCTGCATCTCCTGTACTGTCAGTGCTGACACATCAGGGACCTCAGAGATTTAATGGAAAAGTGAGCTGATATGCAAATGACAGCATCAGACCCAGCAGCTATCAGACAAATGGAAAACCCAGCTTTCCTCCCCAGCCCTGAGCCCATCCTGATTTGGGTTGCAGATTTTACACTCTTTTCTCTCATTCTCTCTGCTGTTTCCTTTATCAACTTTCTCCATCCTAAAACTTTCACAACCCAATCTCCATGTTGCTGCCTCCTAACTCATTTCTAACATTTGGTAGGTGTACTTGCAGAAATAATTGTGCCTTTCCTTGAACTGATGTGCTGGGTGTGGAGCGGAGAAGTATCTGTTTATAGCACTTCAAGGGCAATAGGCAGACTCACGTCAATCAAGTGACTCAGTATGAACTGACATGTAAGATACCCCTTGGGAGTGATTTTTTGCTTTTTTGTTCAGTTGAAGTGCTTGTCATTTCTTTAAATTTCATATTTCTTCAGATGCAACGGAGGCATTGTAGTGAATGTAAAATGCACAAGTAAAACATTTATTTAAAAAGCAACAGCCTTGAAACAGTATAGCATTCACAAGTCAGATACAGTTTCTTATTCCATGGTAAGCATTTGCTAATGTCTAGCTTCATTGTTTAAACCCACCTGCATATGCAATGGTACACAATTCCCTGACAACATTGGTTGAGTCATGAAATAGTCTTAAAGCTGAAAAATAAGTTACATTTTCTGGTAAAACCTAGGGTCTTCTGTGAGGCCTCAGGGGTTTGATTTCCCATGAACCTCTTTAGATTACCTTGTGGTTTCCAAGCCTCTGTTTTGGTTCTTTTTTTCTCATTTTCTCTTTCTTTCTCCCAGAAAAATTCAGAAAGTCATCATTACTGAACATGTGTTCACTGTTTCCCACCATACTCTCCATGTGGCTTTGCATCCCAGAAGGGGGCAGCTAGGCAGCCTGGGGGGCTGATCAGCTGAGCAGGCTGATAGAACCAGTCTGTCGCCCTCGTCTCCCCTTCTCCTCACTTCCACCCTCTGCCTTCCCACATCCTCCCACTGTCCCCAGAACTTTAGACAAAGGCAATAGAACATGAGCTTTGGGGTCAGGCACACCTGTCTTTGAACCCTCCCACCTCCCAAGCTGTGTGACCTGATAAGCTGCCTGCTCCACCACGTCAGTGTTTCTTCACTTGACATGTGGCCAGGGTCACCGTTTGCCCTGCTTTTTCTGGGACAGTCTAGGTGTATGCTTTGTGTCCTGACATACTTATTAATATTGCCTCTGTTCAATGTCTCAAGTACCCTGAATAGACTGTAAAAATGAGGCATTTTAGATGTCTACTATAGTGCCTAGTACATAGTTCCTTGATATGGTAACTTCTGCTGTTATTCATAATGATTTGAAGTGATCCTCCCACCAGATCTCAGTGAATTACTTGAGGTGGTGAGCTGGATGTGAGCTTAGAACTGAAAAGTCCATTTTGTTTTTGGACTTTGTTTTAGAAACAATTAACGCCCACCTAATTTTTTTATGATCTCAACTGAATGTAGGGCTCACCAGAATAAAGTAACCAAAGCAAGAAGCGGTAATGACCAGTTTAGGCTGGAAAGGAGAAGGGAAATTGGGCACAGTTTCATTGTGAACAGGGAAAAAAGTGACATTTAAAGCAAAAACAAAACAAATAAAGCATTTCAGAGCAGGGTAGAATAAATCTCAGGCATAGATGGCTTTTCCAAAAGTAGTTCTCCTCAGTGAGCTCTGTGGGTAAAGCCTGACCTGAGCAGCCTGCCAGCACAGGGCCTTGGGAAGTTGGGTGAGGTGTCTCAGCAGAGAGAAGTGGGCCTCAGTGATGCTCAAGGTAAAACATCATCGATAGTGGAAATAGCAGACGAATCCACAGGAAAACCTCTGTTAGGGAGAAAACCAAGAATTGGCCTTGTCTTAGTTTTTCTGAGTCATAAACCCACTGCCGGACTGATTAACTGCTCAAAGTTATGTGCCAGACCCTGGTCATGTGGGATGTGACACACAGTCCCTGCCCCAAGTAGCTCAGACTACAGACAAGGAGAGACACATGGCAGTGACAGCACTCTGTACTGTGGAAAGGCATGCTGTGTAAGTTGGGAAAGGTAACCTCAGTAACAAAGGGCCCCAAGCCCTGTCGCTAGCCACAATAGATGGCATTTCCCACTGGTATTGCAGAATAGTGCAGGAGTTTGCAAGATAGTCCTCATGTGGCTCTAACTATTCCCATGGCCTTAGAGTTCTCTTTTGGATACTTCACATCCAGTCAACAGGTAGAAGAAAGAGGAAACTAGAGGGAGTCACAGGAATATTTTTTGGGCTAGGTTTGGAAGTGGTGCCCACAAGCCATTTGTCAGAGTTAGTCACATTGGCCCAACATAATGCAGTACCTGGGCAGCCACTTCCTGGTAACAATTCTACAGGGTGAAGTGGGAGAATTAGTCTTTTCTGAACAGCCAGCTGTTCATGGGACTTATACATGGAGGAGTATGTGAGGGCAGCTCAGAAGAGAGAGAGAACCCAAACGTGTGTGTGTGTGCGCGCGCGCGTGCATTTCTGGAGTGAGGGATAGATCCTAGCAATGGCTCCATGGAATAATTGATATTTTAACCAAGTTTTACAAGAGAAATAGTATTTAACTCATGAAGGGCATTAAGAGAAGACAGTTTAAATAGAAGGAACAACATGTGTAAAGGTACTGGAGAATTCATTCCATCATTTATACAACAAATCCTAAAAAGGTGTCTTTGAAGTGCCAGAAATCATTAAAAATGCTGGGAATGCTGCTGTACACAGAACAGACAAGGGCTCCACTCTCCTAACCCAATATTCTAGTGGAAGGAGACAAACCACACAGAAGCAACTAAGTACACAACTCCAAACATCAAGTAGCATGTTGGGTGGAAGAACCACATAGCTGCAAGCAGGGCTGGAGCAAAGGGTGAATGTTGAAAGTGCGGAAAAAGGAAGTGAGAAATGATGAGAAGATGAGACTGGAGAAGATGGAAAAGGCCAGCCTGGAAGTAGCCTTAGTGCATTAACAGGTACCAGCAAGAGGAATGGGCAGAGCTGTGAATTATGAAAGGTCCCTGGCTTGTGACGGAAAGACTACAGGTGTGGCTGCAGGGAGACTGATTATAAGGCTGTGTGAATAGCCTCGGTGTAAAGTAGGAGCCATGGTTGGAGGGGTGGAAATGTGAGCGGGTGCAGTGCACACAGGGGGCTTGCCCCTCCTTCCAGGTTTCAGGCAGAAAATGGGCAGAATGTGTTTCCTTAACCCAGTCCAGTCCTTCTGGTTTGTGTAAATTTTTACTTTTAAAATTTTGTATATATACCCTCACAGAAAAATCTAAAACTTAAAATGTTACCCTGTGTTATTAGACAGTGCTGGGTACAGAGGAATACATGTACATGTCTGTGTGTACACAGACACATATATATTTAAGTCTATGTGCATAGATATATTTTGTAAACTCCACCTGTGTGTACACAAGCTCCCCCACTGTCTCAGCCCCTTTCCCCACTGCAGATGCTCTCCTCTCCCCACCTGTACTCCGATACTTGCATCAGGTGGAATCACTGTGTGGAAGCCCGCACCCTGCTGGGGCTCCAAGGTAGAGCCCCCTCTTGGAATTCCCTCCACACCCTGCTCAGGCTCTGACTACCCATCCCATGCCATGCTACCACCTCCTGAGGCTGCCCTCTTTACCCTGCCTGGGCTCTGGGCCCTGCCTCACTCGCCACAGCATTCCTGCACTCTGCCACAGCCACCTACCTCACTCAGACCTCTTGAGCTCTACAACAACACCATTCCAGAGGAGAAGGGGGGAAAGAACAAGGGCAAGACAAAAAGTTGAAACACACAAATTTTTTTTGAATCAGAAAATGGAGTTGACAGAGATGGAAGCAAAACTTGTGTGTTTTTATTTAATGTTGATTTTTGACCAAGTAAATCCTTAAATATTTAAAACAAGAGTTCCTAAAATTGAAAGTAAGTATACTTACATCCCTAATTGGTAACAAATACATCAAGAAAATGATTGTTGCAATGCTCTAAGGCAAATATTTTAACACGCTTAGAGGGATGTGTTCTCAGGATGAAAGAGACCTAAAGTTTAACTCAGGAGTTAAAAGCAATAATACTGATATTGTTATTTTAGAATATATGTATTAAAAGATATAGAAATAAATATGTTAATATTAGCAACTGTTTTCAGTGTAAGAGAAAAGCAATGTAAGTATAAAAATTTTTTAAGTTAAAGTAAAACTTCAGTATTGTTAAATTTGAATATAAAATTTCCATATGAACAAAGAATTTAAAAATACATACATGCATGTTTTCCCCTACTTTTGCCCACTGAAGGACCTAGAAGCATTGATGACCCAGTGGCAGTGAGCACCCTCAACAGCCAGAGTTCTGTCTCTAACTAGTTTCCCCATGAAAGGAACCAGGGCTCTTTAGAGAAGTGGCTGGTTTTTGGTCTGGGAGAGGGAGTGCACTTGGTGAGTCAGGGACACCTTTCTGTGCCAGGAAAAGAGGCAGTTTGAAGGGACTCTTACTGGCCAAAGATGGGAAATTGCAGCTTCAAAATGAATGAAATACACTGACTATGTGCAAACCTGTAAATCAATAAAATGATATTCAGAAAAGAGAAAAACAAAGATAAAACAGGCAAAACACATTTGAGGTCTACTCCTTACTATTAAAGGGACAATTCAAATACATAACTATATACCTTGCCTTTCCAGAAGAAGCAGTTGATGAGATAAATCTCTCCCTCACTCTTTGTCTCCAACAAAGACTGCCAACTAATAAACATAAAAGGGATGATAAAAATAGAGAAATCAACATTTTGCAACCCCTGGTGAAGTCACTGCTGGAGGCAAGAATCATCAATGGATGATTAAGCCATTAGGTGATACACTGACAGAGAGCTGGATTCCCCAGTACTGCTCAAGTCTGATGCCACAGATTATCTGATGGTTTAAAAAGAGAAATAGAACTTTATGAGGGAGAGATGAGGCTGTTTGCTACTGATAGTCAGTTAGATGTACCTCATGAGGTAATGTAAAATCATACAGCATCAATGATGATGTCTTGCCTGAAATGTTTAACCTGAATGTAATCCAGCCTCTGTATCCACACTCCAGGTTACAGAGAATTCATGGGAAAGTGAAATAATGTAAATGCCACCAAAAATTCATAAGTTGGACAAATTCAGAAACTAGGCCATTCTGAGGGACAGCTGGCCTAGTCACTTCACCAAGTTAATGTCATTCCAGAGAAAGGGGCAGGGGAGCACCATTATAGATCATAAGTGACTTAAGACATGTAAGAACCAAACACAGAGAGGAGTGGATCCTGGTATGACTAAAATAGGAGTAACATACATTTTTTTGGAGCAATTGGCAAATTTTGAATATGGATCAGGTATTAGATGATAATAGAAAATTATCATTAATTATGTTAGCTATGCAATGGTATTGATTTTAAGAAGAAAAAAGTTCTGATTTTCATGGTGTTCATTTAATTTAAAATATTTTGGCTAAAAAATTGATGATGTAAACATGGCAAAACTGTTGATAACTATTCATCTAGGTAACGAAAATATAGGCAATCACTATACTCTATTTTCCTGTGTGTTTGAAAATATTTATGATAAAAAGTTAAAAGTAATTCTGATTCCTAGGCCCCAAACCAGACCTACCGAATGAACCTAAAGCCTTGCTGGCATCTGTATTTTATCAAATATCCCATCTTGATGAAGGAATGAGTGAATGAATGACTTTTTCATCCATTGTAATCTTTTTCAACAAATATTTATCAGGCCCCTACTACAGGCCAGGAACTCTTCTAGGTGCTGAAGATTCAACTCTGAACAAAACATACACAAAGGATCATAAACCTCTGGAGCTTGGCACCCGGCCTTGTCCACAGTAGGCCTCTTTTTAAGTTAAAGTAAAGCTTCAGTACTGTTAAATTTGATTAGAAAATTTCAATATGAACTCACCCTCACCTGGACAGGAGGTACCTCTTTAAAGCAAACCAACTTTTTAAAACTGTTAAATATAACACAAACCCAGAAAACTGCCTAAAACAGATGGACAGATTAATGAATTGTTAGGCAGTAACACCCCCACCTCCCACAGAACCCAGAACCCTGCCAATCAGCGGGGAGTCTCTCAGGCCCACGCTCACCACTTCACCCTCCCCAAGAGCAGGGCCTCAGAATGCCACTGTGAGGAGCAGAGGCAGAGTTCAGAACCCGGCCCCCAACATTCTTCTGAGCATTACCTTGCCCCACAAAAGGAAGATCCTACATTTTCTTTCCCTTTGGTTCAAAAGGACGTATTTGCAAACTTTTACAGAACAGCACAACTCAGACATGTGTATTACACACGTGACTTTCACTTTATAATATCAAGTAAATGCAGCAGCTCCAGGCAAGCTTATACCTGATTCACACCTAATTTCAAGAACATGAAGTCATAAAAGGTACAGACACATAATTCTACCATGCTGGGGTGAAGAAACTAAAGTATTATTTAGAATAATCTCAGTGTCAGCCTCAAATGGTAACATCGGGGAGGCTGTCTGCAGTCATGTGGAGTGATGTTAAGAAGTGACCTGAGGTGTTGCTTGTTACCTAGGCTAGTTGAATCAAATGAGAAATAAGCTTTTCTCCATTTTTTCTTTTTTACAAAAACAGAGAACTTTAATCTTCTCTGCATTTTATATGACTTTTTTTCCTCCTCTAATCTAGGTCTTTCAGACCCAGAACTGAAATACTGTGAAAATGGACAATGTGTCCCCTGCCTGACTGTTCTCAAAATGACCAAACCTTGGAAATGATGCAAGGATGGAAAAGTAAAGAGACTGCATTTCATGCGGCAGTCTCAAAGCTCTGACACTAGGTGACTGTAAATGCACAGTGACACACCACGTAGGCAGGCTGCCATGAGCATTAAGTAAATAATAGGCACACAGTGCAGCTTGGGGCATATCCCAGGAGAGGGAGAGTTCAGGGGCAGCTGATGATAGTGGGCAGGTCTCCCCTTCCAGCAACTCCATTTCCTGCCGATGCTGCCTAAGGCCCATGCAGAGCAGAAGCCTCAGCCCCTTGTGAGCGAATGGGGAAGATGCCGATGCCTCCCAGGGATGCCGTGAGGACTGATGGCAACTCCCATCCACCTGGCGCACCCGGAGCCACTCTGCTTCCATCCACTACCTTGCACCTCCTCGAGGTTTCTACCCCCTTGCTACTCAGGAGCAACTAGAAAATGTAGGAAACTCATGTCTTTTTAAAGGGGGCGCTTTTGCCATTTCCACCGTCACCAGGACAGGAGGCACCGTGATTGCGTCCTGAGACATCTTTTAATGGTTGTAATCACTTTCAAGCTATGTAATCTCTCTAAATCTCAATGTCCTCACGTACAAAATGGGGATGGAGAGGTCCTTACAAGGGGTCTGAGTGAAGAGTAAATGAGATAGGGAATTTTTGTTTCTGTTAGTGGTGAGTCTGCGATGTTTCCCCAGGTCCCCTGCACAGACAGGACCCACATCATCCCTCCTGGCATGAACGTGGCCGAGACAGCGGGCCTTGAGACGCAGCAGCGGGGGCTGCAGGGTGACAGATGTGGCCTCCGGGACATGGTGCGAACTCCTGCCACAGCCCGGGATCCCCACAGCCAGACCTGGAAAATGTCAGAGAGAGAGACGGTCAGGGGTGGTCGCTCTCCGCTTCTCCCTGCCTTTCCTGGGCAGTGAGTCTTCCGCTGCAGCCTCAGCATCTTCCTTGGGGTTTAGACCTTGGCACTCTAAGTTTTAACGAAGAATAATAGCCACATTTGGCTCTTTTTTTTACTCTTGTTCAAAGCCTTATATTTGCTCTCTGGATGAAAAATAGAAAGGTATTATGTCAGTCTTGGGCTGGACATTAAATGAAAACTCAGAATGGAGTGTCGGCAGCGGAGCAATGGGATTTATCCTTGGCTCTGGGCTTCAGGGTATAAGCTTCCTGGCCCCTGAGTCACTGAGGGGTGTGGACCCTCCTGGCCCCTGAGTCACTGGGGGGTGGGGTCCCACCAGGAGCCAAAGGCAGAGGTCATTTCTTTCTGGAAGCTTCTTAAAGGGCCTGTTGTAACACAAGGCTGCTGGGCTGTGTTCTCAAGCAGCCCTATGTTTTCTCTCTCCTCATGTACTCACTTAAACACAGGATGCAGGCCAGGATCAGAGGGAGTCAGGCTGCTCCTGGAGCACCAGAAGACCCTTGCATGCCTGAAGACCTTCTTTGCCCCTGGCCTGAAGCTCTGTCCCTAGCCATTGCCTCCAATAGGCCACTGCTGAAATGCCACCATCAAGAGGCTCTCACAGGCCATGATGCCTGAGGCCGGGGCCCCCAGCTGCAGGGCTTCTCCACAGGCAGCACAGAGGTGAGAGGTGGGCGTGTGCTGGCAGGCCAGCTCCACCGGTCAGCTTGTGTCACATGTGGGCAACACATCCTGCTTTACTGTCCTGCCAGGAAATACAAAACCAAACAAGACTCGAGTGTAGCCATAGCCTCATCCTTCTGGCTTGTCCCTTACATAAGTCCCTAAACCTGGGTGTTCATCTCTTATCAGGTTTTTTGTCCTAGCCCTGATTCTTTGTTCTTACTACAGTATGTTGGCATTTTTGTGTATGCTTTCTTGCAGCAAGCTGTGTGGAACATGGTACAGAACGTAAATACCTCAAATATCTCAAGTGACACTCCCTGCTCCCCGTGTCAGTACTGGCTTCCTCTCTAAGGAGGGTATGAGTCTGCATCTTATGAAGGACAGCACCAAGACAAGGCTCGGCGGCAGACCTCTTATTACATCATCTATCTGCTTCAGGACATTTCATGAGCTGTTGTATGAATTCTACACAGAGACCACCTCATCTATTACTCAAGACACCCCATGAAAAGGGCAGGTGAGAGAGTGTGGTGGGTGAGCCAGAGGGGTGCTACAGCCTGGTCTTGAGAGACTGTGTCCTCTCTACCTGTCTCCCTCTCAGCCTCCCTCCTTTTTCTCCCCCCTCACTCATAGACTATTTTATAAACCAAATCACACTAGCTCTATTTGGTTTTCCACCTTAATACATAGCCTTAAAATGAAACACCACATTGTCATGAGACACTCAGAGCAATTTCCTGATGCTATTTAACTCTGGAATGTCCTTAGGGAATGCTCTGAGGGGGGTCTCCCTCCCACCCCCTCGGCTGGATGCTTCACTTCTGACTGTTGTGGTTTAAAATGCCAACCTACAGCTTGATTTCTTAGACCATGCTTATTCGCATGCTCTTTAAAATCTCATAACAACATAGTAAGAAAGGTCACTTAACAATGAGACAATTAACATATCTCCTCCCCAAGAATGAATTTTGGTGTAAAAAGAAGGAAAAATAGTGCCAGAAACAAATCACTGGCTTATAAACATGTTTATTAAATGCATCATACTTGGAGAAGCAGATGTGAGAATGACAAAGGATAAATGCCAACAGCAGGCTGCTCAGTAGATTCCTTGGCTTGCTACTGAAAATGAGAGACTGCACTTGGTGGGAGCTGCCATGGAATTACAGATTCCTGCTGTGCTGCTCCTCAGGGAGACATGATCAGCTCCAGGAATTGTTTGGAGAAGTTTTCCTTTGGTGTTAATAGAACAGATAACTCTCTTTAACAGAAAACTTTTATAAGTTCCAATATTTTTGTGAATTCACAATTTCCTTATGTCTTCAATTCCAGTTGTTTGTTACACTTCAATAAATAAGTAAAATTTATTAATAAATCTATCAAACGTAATTCAGGATTACCCCAATTCCTGCCTTTCCTCAATCCTTGCAAATAAAGGACTGTTGGTTCGAGATGGTTTAGAATAAGCAGAAAGAACACAATAAAAAGATGATAACCTGTTTTGGGCATTTTTAAGTCATATTTCTGCTAGAGAAATTGGCATATCTTGTAATAAAGCTGTTGATGTGATTAGGAGAACTACAAATTCCACATTATAGAGACAAAGACTCCTCCTCGTGCACAATTTCCTACTCAAAGATCTGGCGTTCTTCTCATTTCCTGTTTAGAACAGTATTCTCTGGCCCTGTTGACAAGAATAAGTCATTGGAGGCTCTGGCAAACAATGCTGTGTGGGGTGTCCACTGGAGTCAACAGCTCCCCTTTGAAAACTGCCATTGTTGTTGGAAGCTCCCAATTTTGCAGTCAGGAGGTCATATAGAATCAATTAAGTCAGAAGATCTCTGGGGAATCTCCTCTGAGGGCTGTTGAACAACTGTGATTATTTGCCAACATGGCAGCTGACTCCCCAACTCCTGTGAAACTCGGGCTGAGAGTCGGCCTCCACCTTCTGGCAGCCTCCACCTCCCAGCAGCCTTCACTTCACCTCCTGGCAGCTCAGCTTTTTCCCTTGGCCGCCCGTGCTGGTCCAGCTCAAGCTGCGTCTCCCCGAGTCTGACCCCAGCTCCACTCTGAGATGCCAGGACAATGCCCTGCTGTGTGAAGAGGTTGTGGCTCTCAGTTCCTCCTCACCAGCAGGAAGGAAGCTGGAAGAAGTACCACAAATGGCTGCTGTTGCTATGGCAATGAGCTGCTGCTCAGAAGAAAGTGGAGGAAAGTGCCTTTCATCTTTTGATTACCTTTCTGCACCTTCCCCTTCCTTTACCCATTATTAGGCCCCTAAGCAATCATCTCTCCTAACATCCATACATCTCCCCTAAGGCTTAAACATCTGAAGAGCCTTCATCCATTAATAAGCACCAATTCTTGAACCAAAAGAAAAAAATATCATATTATAATATCTATTATAATTGTATGCACCATTCAGCTGGGTGGAGAAAGTATTTTTATGTACAGGGCAGGAAATCATTCATTCATTCAGGCAATTAATAAATACTCACCAGTAAATATGATACAAAATGCTAAGCCCTGGGGATTCAGAGATGATAAAACACAGTTTCTACCTTACCGTCTGGTGGAGATGCAGATATGACAATAAATGCCCATGATAAGGCATTTCTGGTGTCTGATAAAAGTCCACCTGGGCCTGTGGGGCTGTGAGCTGCTGGGGGCTCAGAGGGGCTGGGAAACGCTCGCCAAGGAGGTGAGCTGTGAGGCAGACGCAGGCAGGCATGAGCACACATCACCCTGGAGGCCTCTTCAAGGCTCCCCCCGAGCTCATTGCTTGGTCTAACTTATTGGGTGGTGGGTCAATACCCAGGAAGCTCCAAGAGCCTTTATGAGATACAGTGTAAATGATTCAGAGGAAGCCAGTGGTGTTTCATGTGAGTTTTGGAAGGTGGGGATCAGTGTGATGGAAAAAGGGGAGGTGGAGGCTGCAGATGGGGAGAAAACTAGAGACCAGAGTGTTACCAGAGATGGGTCCTTGGCCTCCTGTGAGGAAGACCTCAAGCACAGACACAAAAGGCAGCTGAGCACTAGGAGTTTAGAGAAAGGAGAACATACAGACCTGCGAGGTGGTGAGGGCATATCAGAGGAAGTAGCACTGAGGAAACAATAAGGGTCTTTGTTATGTAAAGGAAGATGAACATTCACTAAGTGGGCTCAGGTTTCAGAGGGAACAGGTGAGGTCTTTTTGGGGTTTGGACTTGCTCTACCCTCATATCCAGGGGAGTTTTGGTTATATTTGGTTCATACTGGGACTGTCATGGTACAGGTAGGTGCAATTTTTACCGTTAATGAGGGCATGATTTTGGGGTGAGGTTTAGGTCAACTTCTCCATGTTGAAACCAGCCATTTTCAGCTGGTCTGTTATCTATACCCTCACTGTCCTCATCCCACAAGAACAGATCACAAGGAAATGTGCAGAATGTAAGCACTGGACAGACATCCCCTCCTCCTGCCTGCTTACGTGTGCTGTCTACCTACTCTAACGGGAGGAGTAGTGGGTGTAAGGTAATAAACCCCCTGGGAGTGTGGAAGCCCGAAATTGGGTGGGACAATGACAGGAAAAGACCCATCTGACTGTGATTATGGGCAACACATCTGATTAGTCTAGACTCTGCCACCACTATCTGAAGGTGGAGGATGAGTCGCAATCTTTTGAGGCCTATTGTCTCAGCTGTAAAATGGGAAATATAGATCTTCCATTGGTTGACTTCCATGGTCCTCTCTCAAAATTCCCATGTTGAAGTCCTAACCCTCCAATCCATAGAGTTAGGATCTCCAGAATGTGACCATATTTGGAGATAGGATCTCTAAAGAGATGATTAACTTTATGTAAGCTCATTAGGATGGGCCTTAGGTAATGGGACTGGTGTCTTATAAGAGGGAAATGTGGACACAGGCATGGACAGAGGAAGCTGGTACGAACACACAGGGGGAAGACGGCATCTACAAGCCAAGGAAAGGGGCCTGGGGTGGCGCCTCCCTCACAGCCCTCAGGATGAGCCAACCATCACTGTCAACACCTTGACGTGGGCATTCGACCCCAGAACTGTGAAAGAACAAGCCTGCTGCTCGAGCTGCCCAGTCTGTGGTACGTGGTTATGGCAGCCCTAGGGAACTAGCCCACAGTGTCATTGTGAGGACTGAATAGTTTACAGAATGACCAAAGCATGTGATAATATTCAATGTGTGGTGGCTCATATTGTCAGTAACAACACAATTGGCTTTCCTTTAAATAAAAACAAACCCCAACTTATTTGCATAATTGGATTTTAAGGCTATCAAGACTGACTTCTCTAGTTAACTCAATGCCAGAGGACCTTTTGTTTCCATTCTGATGCTGAAATCTTTTAAACATGACTCGTCCATCCTTATACTATTAAAACTGAACATTTTTTTGATTTACAGGCCCAAGTGCCTCTTTAATTCTAAGAGATTAAAACTGAATGTGTACTGCTTCAAAAAAAGAAGTTTTGTTTGGGTTTTAATAAGTCAGTTGTCAATGTTTTCTAATGATTTCCTTTTTTTTCCACAATGAAGTGTTGACAACTCCAGCTAACTTCAGGGTTCTAGACAATTGAACAAATCCAATGTGTCAACATTCTTTACTTTCCATGAACACATTAAGCGAAATAGAGTGTTACATAACTGCCCTACATTGTAACGACTCAAACTTGTTACTGTAACTTTCATTATCATTTAAAAAATACAAATTACTATCATTTTCTCCATTTATTTTGGACGAGCTGCCTCTGAACAATTAACAAACAGATCATGTAAATGTAATTAGTTACAAGAAATACCAGGCTCCAAACAGAAAACAGAATAAATTGAATTCTGCTTAAAATCATCCAGACTATGCTTCTCAATTGTATTTATGAGAGCTGGCACCAAACAGTAAACTGTGCTTTACCATTGTCCTGATCTGACATTTCTAATTAACTTCTAAGAGTGAAATTTATTTAGCTTCTTTCTCTCCCTTTGGAAGAAGGTTATAAAACACAGAACAAATTATCTATTTCCATTGGTAGAGGACCCTTACTGGTGTGTGGATTAAAATGCCATTCCTCCCGAAATAATCGAACAGATCATGGAAATAGACAGAACGCCCAACAGAAAGGACCCAAGGAGGACAACACCAAGACACATAATAATTAAAATGGCAAAGATCAAGGACAAGGAAAGAGTTTTAAAGGCAGCTAGAGAGAAAAAGGTCACCTATAAAGGAAAACTCATCAGGCTACCATCAGACTTCTCGACAGAAACCTTACAGGCCAGAAGAGAATGGCATGATATATTTAATGCAATGAAACAGAAGGGCCTTGAACCAAGGATACTGTACCCAGCACGATTATCATTTAAATATGATGGAGGGATTAAGCAATTCCCAGAAAAGCTAAAGTTGAGGGAATTTGCCTCCCACAAACCACCTCTACAGGGCATCTTACAGGGACTGCTCTAGATGGGAGCACTCCTAAAAAGAGCACAGAACAAAACACTCAACATATGAAGAATGGAGAAGGAGGAATAAGAAGGGAGAGAAGAAAAGAATCTCCAGACAGTGTATATAACAGCTCAATAAGCGAGCTAAGTTAGGCAGGAAGGTACTAAAGAGGCTAACCTTAAACCTTTGGTAACCACGAATCTAAAGCCTGCAATGGCAATAAGTACATATCTTTCAATAGTTACCCTAAATGTAAATGGACTGAATGCAACAATCAAAAGACACAGAGTAATAGAATGGATAAAAAAGCAAGACCCATCTATACTCTGCTTACAAGAAACTCACCTCAAACCCAAAGACATGTACAGACTAAAAGTCAAGGGATGGAAAAACATATTTCAGGCAAACAACAGAGAGAAGAAAGCAGGGGTTGCAGTACTAATATCAGACAAAATAGAATTCAAAACAAAGAAAGTAACAAGAGATAAAGAAGGACACCATATAATGATAAAGGGCTCAGTCCAACAAGAGGATATAACCATTATAAATATATATGCACCCAACACAGGAGCACCAGCATATGTGAAACACATACTAACAGAACTAAAGGGGGAAACAGACTGCAATGCATTCATTTTAGGAGACTTCAACATGCCACTCACCCCAAAGGATAGATCCACAGGGCAGAAAATAAGTAAGGACACGGAGGCACTGAACAACACAATACAACAGATGGACCTAATAGACATCTATAGAACTCTACATCCAAAAGCAACAGGATATATATTCTTCTCAAGTGCACATGGAACATTCTCCAGAATAGACCACATACTATCCCACAAAAAGAGCCTCAGTAAATTCAAAAATATTGAAATTCTACCAATCTACTTTTCAGACCACAAAGGTATAAAACTAGAAATAAATTCTACAAAGAAAACAAAAGGGCTCACAAACACATGGAGGCTTAACAACATGCTCCTAAATAATCAATGGATCAATGAACAAATTAAAATAGAGATCAAGGAATATATGGAAACAAATGACAACAACAACACAAAGCCCTAACTTCTGTGGGATGCAGCGAAAGCAGTCTTAAGAGGAAAGTATATAGCGATCCAGGCACACTTGAAGAAGGAAGAACAATCCCAAATGAATAGTCTAACATCACAATTATCAAAACTGGAAAAAGAAGAACAAATGAGGCCTAAAGTCAGCAGAAGGAGGGACATAATAAAGGTCAGAGAAGAAATAAACAAAATTGAGAAGAATAAAACAATAGCAAAAATCAATGAAACCAAGAGCTGGTTCTTTGAGAATATAAACAAAATAGATAAGCCTCTAGCCAAACTTATTAAGAGAAAAAGAGAATCAACACAAATCAACAGAATCAGAAATGAGAACAGAAAAATCACGACAGACTCCACAGAAATACAAAGAATTATTAAAGACTACTATGAAAACCTATATGCCAACAAGCTGGAAAACCTAGAAGAAATGGACAACTTCCTAGAAAAATACAACCTTCCAAGACTGACCAAGGAAGAAACACAAAAGTTAAACAAACCAATTACGAGCAAAGAAATTGAAAAGGTAATCAAAAAACTACCCAAGAACAAAACCCCCGGGCTGGACAGATTTACCTCGGAATTTTATCAGACACACAGAGAATACATAATACCCATTCTCCTTAAAGTTTTCCAAAAAATAGAAAAGGAGGGAATACTCCCAAACTCATTCTATGAAGCCAACATCACCCTAATACCAAAACCAGGCAAAGACACCACAAAAAAAGAAAATTACAGACCAATATCCCTGATGAATGTAGATGCAAAAATACTCAATAAAATATTAGCAAACCGAATTCAAAAATATATCAAAAGGATCATACACCATGACCAAGTGGGATTCATCCCAGGGATGCAAGGATGGTACAACATTCAAAAATCAATCAACATCATCTACCACATCAACAAAAAGAAAGACAAAAACCACATGATCACCCCCATAGATGCTAAAAAGCATTTGACAAAACTCAACATCCATTCATGATAAAAACTCTCAGCAATATGGGTATAGAGGGCAAGTACCTCAACATAATAAAGGCCATATATGATAAACCCACAGCCAACATTATATTGAAGAGCGAGAAGCTGAAAGCTTTTCCTCTGAGATTGGGAACAAGACAGGGAAGCCCCTCTCCCCACTGTTATTTAACATAGTACAGGAGGTCCTAGCCATGGCAATCAGACAAAACTAAGAAATACAAGGAATCCAGATTGGTAAAGAAGAAGTTAAACTGTCACTATTTGCAGATGACATGATATTGTACATAAAAAACCCTAAAGACCCCACTCCAAAACTACTAGAACTGATATCAGAATACAGAAAAGTTGCAGGATACAAAACTAACACACAGAAATCTGTGACTTTCCTATACACTAACAATGAACCAATAGAAAGAGAAATCAGGAAAACAACTCCATTCACAATTGCATCAAAAAGAATAAAATACCTAGGAATAAACCTAACCAAAGAAGTGAAAGACCTATACCCTGAAAACTAAAAGTCACTCTTAAGAGAAATTAAAGAGGACACTAACAAATGGAAACTCATCCCATGCTTGTGGCTAGGAAGAATTAATATCGTCAAAATGGCCATCCTGCCCAAAGCAATATACAGATTTGATGCAATCCCTATCAAATTACCAGCAACATTCTTCAATGAACTGGAACAAATAGTTCAAAAATTCATATGGAAACACCAAAGACCCCGAATAGCCAAAGCAATCCTGAGAAAGAAGAATAAAGTAGGGGGGATCTCACTCCCCAAATTCAAGCTCTACTACAAAGCCATAGTAATCAAGACAATTTGGTACTGGCACAAGAACAGAGCCACAGATCAGTGTAACAGATTAGAGACTCCAGACATTAACCCAAACATATATGGTCAATTAATATTTTATAAAGGAGCCATGGATATACAATGGTGAAACGATAGTCTCTTCAACAGATGGTGCTGGCAAAACTGGACAGCTACATGTAGGAGAATGAAACTGGACCATTGTCTAACCCCCTACACAAAAGTAAATTCAAAATGGATCAAAGACCTGAATGTAAGTCATGAAACCATAAAACTCTTAGGGAAAAACATAGGCAAAAACCTCTTAGACATAAACATGAGTGACCTCTTCTTGAACATATCTCCCTGGGCAAGGAAAACAACAGCAAAAATGAACAAGTGGGACTATATAAAGCTGAAAAGCTTCTGTACAGCAAAAGACACCATCAACAGAACAAAAAGGTACCCTACAGTATGGGAGAATATATTTGTAAATGACAGATCCGATAAAGGCTTCACATCAAAAATATATAAAGAGCTCACCCACCTAAACAAACAAAAAACAAATAATCCAATTAAAAAATGGGCAGAGGAACTGAACAGACAGTTCTCCGAAAAAGAAATACAGATGGCCAACAGACACATGAAAACATGCTCCAAATCGCTAATTATCAGAGAAATGTAAATTAAAACCACAATGAGGTATCACCTCACACCAGTAAGGATGGCTACCATCCAAAAGACAAACAACAAATGTTGGTGAGGTTGTGGAGAAAGGGGAACCCTCCTACACTGCTGGTGGGAATGTAAATTAGTTCAACCATTGTGGAAAGCAGTATGGAGGTTCCTCAAAACACTCAAAATAGACTTACCATTCGACCCAGGAATTCCACTCCTAGGAATTTACCCTAAGAATGTAGCACTCAAGTTTGAAAAAGACAGATGCACCCCTATGTTTATCGCAGCACTATTTACAATACCCAATAATTGGAAGCAACCTAAGTGTCCATCAGTAGATGAATGGATAAAGAAGATGTGGTACATATACACAATGGAATATTATTCAGCCATAAGAAGAAAACAAATCATACCATTTGCAACAACATGGATGGAGCTAGAGGGTATTATGCTCAGTGAAATAAGCCAAGTGGAGAAAGAGAAATACCAAATGATTTCACTCATCTGTGGAGTATAAGAACAAAGGAAAAACTGAAGGAACAAAACAGAAGCAGAATCAGAGAACCCAAGAATGGACTAACAGGTACCAAACAAAAGTGACTGGGGAGGATGAGTGGGTAGGGAGGGAGAAAGGGGGGAGAAGAAAGGGGATATTATGATTAGCATGCATAATGGGGGGGTGGGAGAAACGGGAGGGCTGTACAACACAGAGAAGACAAGTAGTGATTATACAACATTTTGCTATGCTGATGGACAGTGACTCTAAGGGGGTTTGTGGGGGGACCTGGTATAGGGGAGAGTCTAGTAAACATAATGTTCTTCATGTAATTGTAGATTAATGATAAAAAAAAGAAAGAAAAGGGGGATTACTCCCTGATAGGATAAAACTAACTGCAAATCACCAATTAATGCATGCTTTAAATATCCTTAATTTTGATCATTTAAAGGGTGTCAGATGATCAGCTATGGAAGTACATTTTTATGATAATATTCCTTTTTCTTAAAAAGAAGAAAAAAAGGCAGTTCCTGTGTGGTGATCTCCAATAGGTTCTTCACAATGGTATAAAGGGCATATCAAAGTGTGGGCAGGGGGTTTGTTTGTGTTTATACAGAGGATCAAAGCCTAACTTGGCAAACCAGAAAATGAATTAAGATACGATATGAAGAAGAACTTCCAACATCGACATTATCTGGAAGAGTCATTCCAGAAGATGATCATCAAAAAACTTCAGCAAAGATCCTGGCCTTGTTGCAGTTGTAGCTGCATTCATCCGACCGGTTCCTGGACTTGCCATGGGAATGAAGAAGGAGATATCTAAGCTGGCCTGTGCATACAGTAAAACAACAAATTTGACTGGATCTATACGGTTGGAACTCAACCAAGAATTAGGAGAAGTGCAAGTTGAAGCACTCCAAAATCGTGCAACTACAGACTATCTACTGTTAAAAGTACATATGAGATGTGAACAGTCCCCAGGAATGTGTTGTTTTAATTTGTCTGATTTTTCTCAAACTATTCAAATTCAGTTAGACGATATCCATCATATCATTGATAAGTTTTCACAAATGCCTAGGGTGCCTAACTGGTTTTTTTGGTTTCACTGGATATGGCTGGTAATTGTAGGTCTGCTTTGGTTATGTAGCTGTATTCCTATTATGTTAATGTGTGTACACAATTTAATTAGTAGCTTAAAACCTGTACATGCTTATGTTACTCTACAAGAAGATATGACAAAGAAATAATCAATCTTCCCATGTTTTCTTCCGCCTGCTACTTCTATAGCTTTTCTTCTTCCTTCCTAATTACAACCCTTTAGTAGAATTCGTGCCTCATATCGAAATTACCGAGTATGATAATTCTTCCAAGTGGTAAAGATACCTCAAGACAAATGCTGGGCATAAAAGCCACAGGGCATAAATCTGCAAAGAAGTAAAAAGCTAACCTTTTCAAAGAATATTGCTTCTCTCTCAGTTACAAACTTTACGTTTCCCTCTATAGCCCCGGAAGATGACTGGATAGCCAGAGACGGGTAAGATTCCTCAAGGGAGGAACAACCTAAGACAGTCGCAGGGGGGGCCATCAGGTGAGAAATTGGGGATCAACAGAGGTGAGGCTTAGAACCTCACCCCCCCTGTTTTGAGAGAAATCTTCTGCATCCGTGGATGTTTTGTTGCCCTTGTCTAGCTTGGATTAATACTTAGTCTATAGGCACACACCTGATCATCTACATCTGCCCTCTTACAGCACTAAACTATGTTTTCTACCTTTATCTTGCATCTACCTACCACTTCAGCATTTTATTAACAATAATAATAAGGGAGAAATGTGGGATTCACATTTAAATCAAGTATAAAAAT
Organism: Manis pentadactyla; assembly: GCF_030020395.1. Classification (NCBI taxonomy): domain Eukaryota; kingdom Metazoa; phylum Chordata; class Mammalia; order Pholidota; family Manidae; genus Manis; species Manis pentadactyla. The sequence goes on along the minus strand of NC_080023.1, from coordinate 178,360,947 downwards.
CAAACGAATAATCATATTTGACCTGATTGTTTATAGTTCATGATGTGTGATCAAAACCGAAAGTTTCTATGATATCACTGCCCTTGCACTGTTCACCATGTAAGAACTTATTCACTATGTAAGAACTTGTTTACCATGTAAGAACTTGTTCGTTATGCTTCAGAAGATTGGAGACTGTTGAGAATTAGGCTTGGGGTTGATTAATGATTGTGCATTGAGTCCCCTATACAGAATTTTATTGTTGTTAACAACCATTGATCAATAAATATGAGAGATGCACTCTCAAAAAAATAATAATAAAAGTAAATAAAATAAAATAAAATAATATTTTACAATTAAAAAAAAAGTCTCACCTTAACATCTAAGAATTACATCACCAGTATTTAGACGACTGCTTTGAAAAACTATGCCCCAAAAATGTCACCATGCAATTATACACAATAGCTCTGTTCATAAAGGCTAAAAACTTAAAGAAATCAGGATGTGTTTCAGCAGATGAATGCTTTGGCAAATTGGGGTACATCCACTACATTTCACTACAACTTTTACAGTGAACTGTACAGTGATTTGCCCAGTGAAGCTGGTGCCTTCATCACTGGAGGTTACAGGTCTACCCCACGTGAGAAATGGTTTCCAACAGCTTCGTTGGGATTATGAAGGCATCGGCCTAGGGCCAGCAGAAGGCTTCATTCTTCCCTGTGGGGTTGGAATGCATCGCCCTCCCAGTACACAACATGGATGCGTTCACCAACCTGGAAGCTCTCCAAAATCCATATTTTGAGACACTGGTATGACGTATTATTAACTCCATTTTTATCCCCTCCCCTTTCTCTGGAGAATGGAGGGGTGAGACTGAAAATCTCAAGCTTCTAATCATGGCTTGGGCTTTCTGCCTGTCAGACACCCAGCAGAACCCACCCAGAAACACCTACTTAGAACAAAAGATGCCTCTATTATTCAGGAAATCCCCAGAGCTTTAGGAGCCCAGTGTCAGGATTGAGGCACAGACCAACATACGTTTTTTCTACTGTACTTCCATGTTCATGGTAGCACATCCCAGGGAGAGGGTTGGCAAGTTGTGTTTCCACTATCCCAGGAGGAGGAGGATTTAAAACAGAAACTAAATTGAGTTATACAAAAAATACAACGTATAATGTGTGACCACAAGATGTACAGACTGAGATTCCAACTACAAGGCCAATTTAGCTATAGTGACAAGTATCAGCTTCCACGGCTATTTGAGGGTCTGACAGGCTGTGTCTCTAACTGTCTGTTTGCAGCTCTGGGTGGGGAGTGAAGGCCCCTCCCCCAGGGTGATGGAAAGAGCCTTGTGCTCAGAGGAGAAGCCTGTCTTTTTTAAAATTCCACATTAAATAATGTGAACATTAATAAAATACTAAGAATAGACTTAAGGTGCAAATGTTGTATATTGAAAATTATAAAACACTGATAATTTAAAAACTAAGAAAGATTTAATACATGTAAAGTCTACTTGTGTTGATGGAAAGACTTAAATACTGTTAAGGTGGCAATGACACAAATGCAACCTACAGAGTCAACGTGATTTCTTTGAAAATTCACAGGGTTTAATGTACCAGCTGATCCTGACACGTGGAATTTCAAGGGAACCCAAAGAGCCCTTGAAAACAATCTTGACAAAGAAAATCGAAGCTGAAGGCTCATGGCCCCCAAGATCAAATCTTAGTACAAAGTAACAGTAAATAAAACACTGTGACACTGGCATAAACATACACAGCTGGCCCATGGACAGCAGGGGTGTGAACTGCCCAGGTCCACTTGAGTGGATTTTTTTCAACAAATATGTAGAAAAAATGTTTAAAGGCTTAAGATGATTTGAAACATTTGCTTTTTTTCTAGCTTACCTTACTGTTAGAATACAGCACAAAACATGTATCATGTACAAAATATGTGTTAATTGACTGTTTATATTATTGGTAACTCTTTCAGTCAAAATAGGCAATCAGATTTAGGATAATACTTAAGTTTGGGGGAGTGAGATATTTTATGTGGATTCTGACTCTGTGGGATGTCAGCTACACAAAACCCCATGTTGTCAAAGGTCAACTGTATGTATAGATCAACAAAACTGAGTGGAAAGCCCAGAAGTGACCCCAACCATCTACAGCAAATTGCTTTCTAACAAGGGTGGACAACATTAAATTAGGGAAAGAATGGTCTTTTCAGCAAACAGTGCTGGGCAAATAGCTGTCCATGTACAGAGGGATGAAACTGAACCCTTAACTCATGTCACATACAAAAATTAACTCAAAACAAAGGGCTTACGTAATAGGTAAAAGTATAGACTCTAGAAGAAAACATGAGTATAAATGTTCATGACCTTGGATTTAGCCATGGTTTCTCAGATCTGACACCAAAGGACAAGCAATGGAAGAAAGCATACATTAGAGTTCCCCCAAATTAAAAACTTTTCTGCATCAAAAGTCACCAACCAGAAAGTGAAAAACAGCCACAGAATGGAAGAAAATATCTCCACATTGTACATCTGACAAGAGCCTGTAACCCAGAAAACACCACAAACTTGTACAAGACAACAGGACAACACCCAAATGTTTAAAGCGGATGAAAAATTCCAAGCAAGACATACAAACGTTCAACAAGCACATGAACACAGCATTACTTGCTATGGAAATGCAAATTAAACCACAGTGACCACCCCCTGCAAGCACACAGCAGTGGCTGTACTCAGGAATCTTCAAAATCACATGTTGCCAAGAATGTAGAAGAATTGGAGCCCCTAACCCTTACTTGTGGAAATATAAAACATGCAGCTTGTGTACAACAGCTTGGCATTTCCTGATAATATATAATACAATTACCTAATTGTGGGTAAACACCCACTCCTAGATAAATACCCCAAAGAAATGAAAAAACTATTCAAACAGAAACTGGCCCATGAGTTCTTGGCAGCACTGCTCACCACAGCAAAAAGGTAGAAACAACTCAAATGCCCTTCATGGGGTGAATGGATGAACAAAACAGGGTTGATCCATTAACTGCATTATTCTGCCAAATATAGAAATAAAGAAAAATGGTCCAAGGCTGCTTTGAAAACGGTGTGTGGGTACCATTTGCAACAACATGGATGGAGCTGGAGGACATTATGCTCAGTGAAATAAGTCAGTCGGAGAAAGACAAATGCCAAATGATTTCCCTCATTTATGGAGTAAAACAATGAAGCAAAACTGAAGGGACAAAATAGCAGCAGACTCGGAACTCCAAGAATGAACTAGTGGTTACCAAAGGGGAGGGGTGTGGGAGGGCGGGTGGGGAGGGAGGGAGAATGGGATTGAGGAGTATTATGTTTAGTACACATGGTGTGGGGGTCACGGGGAGAACAATGTAGCACAGAGAAGGCACAGAGTGGATCTGTGGCGTCTTACTACACTGATGGACAGTGACTGCATTGGGGTATGGGTGGGGACTTGATAATATGGGTAAATGTAGTAACCACATTGGTTTTTCATGCCTTCATAAGAGTGTATATCAATCATGCCTTAATAAAAATTAATTAATTAATTAATTAAAACAGTGTGTGGGGGGCATCCCCAGAAACTCGAGCACAGAATTAACATATGATTAGCAATTCCATTTCTCGGCATTTGCTCAAATGACATGAAAGCAGGGACTTAGATATTTGCACACCCATGTTCACAGCTGCATGACTCACAACAGCCAAAAGGTGGAGAAGACCTGGGTGTCCAGAGACACATGAAAAAAATACGGTCTCTACACAGCAAAGTAAACAAGGAGTCCTAGAACATGCTACACAGATGGACCCTAAAACCATTATGCTCAGTGAAATGCACCCCTCAAAGAAGAACAATATTATGTGATACCACTTATGTGAGGTCCTGGAAAGCCCAACTGAGGTAAAGTCTCAGGAACAGTTCCAGAAAAAGGAAACTGCCTCAGGATAGAAAGACGTGTGCACACAGCTGGGGCGCATGGTGACAGCTGCGGCGGGTCTGTGCATTGGATTATCATGTGGAGACCCTAAGACTTCCCTCATTTGGGGTCAGGTGGCGGTTCCCTGGGAATGTGTCCCTGTTTGGGGTAGGCGCTCCAGCATTTTGTGTGAAGTGGCAACTGTGGTAAAGTGAGGCGCTGGGGAATTCAGTATAAAGATAATTTGTACTGACACTGCAAGTTTTCTGTATGCTTGAAATTGCTGGAAATTAATTTACTTTGCAAAACAACCATGAGAAAAGCATCACACTGCATCAACAGGGGCTAAGCCCTCCCCATCCAGTTCACCCGAAGGGGGCGCTACTCACCTTACATGGGTCCAGGAGTCATTAGAGGATCCCCTGTAGCCACTGGGCCTTAGGCATTGGGATGACCTGCTGCACAAACAGTGGGATTTTAGAATTCCAGTTTCCCACACCACTCCACCAAAGACCTTGTTAGAACTAAAAATGAATTCAATAAACTTCTAAGATACGAAACCAACATAAAAAAATCGGTTGCTTGTATTCACTAATAACCAACAATCAGAGAGATTAAGAAAGCAATGCCCTTTAAAACTGCATCATAAAGTATAAAGTGTTATGGGTAAAATTGCAGTATTTCCAGAATCTCTTGCCTGGCCTCAGTGCATCTCATCAGTAGGTGGTTTCCAAGGGGTGGAGAGAAGTAGTCAATCTCTATATCAACAGGTAATTACAAGGGTGAGCGAGGGCATATCTGGACTGGAGAAGTTGGGCGGGGCCCCTTCTTCTGCAGCCAGGTTGGAGAGACACTGGCGAGCAGTAGTGTATGGCTGCTAGTAAGTAATAAACTGGTTTCTCCCACTTTATTTCTCCCTTTGACTGATTTCGGTTCAAAGATACTTTGCCCCAGAATTTTCCACCTGGAGTTACAAGTACTTAAGAAGAAACTTAACCAAGGACGTGGGAAGCCTGAGCTCTGAAAACTGTGGACGCTGCGGACATGGACGGGAAGAGTTAGATTAAGACAAGTCTCCTCTGCCCACAGCAACGTGCAGAATCCGTGCCACCCCCACCGAAATTCCATCGCACTTCTCACAGAAGCAGCCACCTTACAGGCTGGATGGAACCCCACAGGACCCCATCCCCACAACCATCCTTGGAAAGCAGAGCTGGGGCGTCGCGCCCAGACTTCCCACTACACTGCGGTGCTGCAGCAACTGAGACCCCGCGTGGCGCCGAGGCAGATGCGGGTGTAGAAACAGGCACCGGGCACCCTCAGCCCCCCAAAACCCGCTCTGCCTGAGGAGCCGACCACGAAGCCCTGGTCCCAGGCCGTGGGTAGGGGCCGCCCTTGGGGAGCCAGGCTGGGTCAGCGCCTCAATGCGCCTCGGGGGTCTCCCAGGCGGCCCCCTCCCCGGGGGCCCTTCCCAGGAAACCGTCTGGTGTGCTCGGCGCACAGCAAGAGCTGCAGCCCCGGTAAACAGGCCGCCTCAGCAGCCAAGTTCCCTGACCCCACTCCCGTCTCAGAGCCTCGTTAGGAAGGACGCCTGGAGCCGGAGGGTGTCCCGCAGGTGCAGCCAATCCACCCGCCGCACGGGGCCCGGGGCGCGTGGCGCAGAGACACAGGCTCCTGGGGACGCGCTGGGCGCCGCGCACCCGCCTCGGCCCCGCCGTGCCCCGGCCCGAACTCACCCGCGCCCCGAACTCGCCCCGAGCACCGCCCATCACGCCTGCAGCCCAAAATCACCCGCGCCCCCCGTGCCCCCAAACTCCGCGAAGACCCCGTTCCCCGCTGCAGGCCTTTCCTCCCCCGGCCCCTGTAGGGGAGCGCTTGGCAGGCAGTGCACGAGAAGCCTCTCCTCACCTTTCTGTCCCGCGGCTCCGGACGAAACCAAGCTGTCACTGCGGACGCGGCTGGCGGGGTCCCGGGGCCGCAGCAGAGCCCAAGGAATCCCGGCTCCCATTAGGAGAGCGGCAGTCCCGGGGCCTGATAAGAGCAGAGGCGCCACCTCGTGGTTAAACGGATGAACCACAAATCTTTGTTAATTCAAACTCCCAATGGGCAGGACTGTTCCGTGTCTTCTCCAATTCGTTGGAGACCGTACGGACTGAAATAAAGGTAGACACAGGCTTTACAGCTTACACCAAAACTCACTCAGAATTGTCCATAGACAAATTTTAGATGTAAAATTATAAAAATTTTAGTTAAAAGCTAGAAAACCTACACAATCTTGCTGATGACTTTTAACAGTCAACACCAAAAGTCTATCCACAAAAGAAAAATAACTAATCACGTGGGCTTTATATAATTAAAATCGTCTACTCTAAAAACCTTGTTCGGAGAACCCAAAGACAAGACGGAAACTGGGAGAAAATATTTACAAAATATGTATTTGATAAAGGATTCGTACTCAAGATATACAGAAATCCATAAAACAAAAAAGAACCATTTAAAAAAATTTTACCATTAGAAAAAGATTCTCACCTTAGGATCCCAGAGGTGCACCTCCCATATTTAAACAACTGCTTTGAGACACTATCCCAGCCATAACCATCATGCAATTTTATGCAGCAGCACAATGGCTAAAAACTTAAGAGATGTCAGAATGTTCTCCGGTAGATGAATGGGTACGCAAATTGTGGTACACCCATGGGAAGGGGGGCAGACTATGCCTCTTTGGAACAGGATTATGTTCAGCTGATTAACTATTTTTAAAAGCAGAGGATAATCTCTGGAAATTGAAAAGCTGCCCTGTTATGAGGAGCATTTGCTTTTATGCAGGAAATCCACATGTGTAAGGGTGCCTCCCTCTGTACTAGGAATGGAAAGATAACCAAATCTCTAGAAACTTTTATCAGTGGAGTTTGGCCTCGGTTCAAATTTGCATGACAACCATGCACTTGTGTTTATCCTATTTTGCCTGATAACCTCCCAGTAACCTAGCTTCCCTCCTTCCCTAACACCTTTCTGGTTTTTAGCTGAAGATAGCTTTTAAGGTGGTAACTTGGGTCGTTTTGGGGAGCTACTCAGTGTTCCTGGGTATCTCCCATGCACACGGGAAGTACACATGTCATTACATTTCAGTCTGCTTTTCTCCTGTTGAGCATTCTTTATTGTGGGCAGGAGGAGCAGCTGTCTCAGGCAGGAACCGAGAAGGGCAGGGGGGATATTCTGCCTCCCTTACACAAGGAATGGAAACTATTCAGCAACAGAAAGGAACTGCCAACCCATGCAGAGACGTGGGTGAATCTGTGTGCATAAAGCTAAGTGACAGGAGCCAACCTGAAGAGGCCACACACTGTGGAACCCAGTGTACATGACGCTCTGGACAAGGCACAGCTACGGAGGCGGTAAACGGATCATGGTGGGGAGTCTGGAGTGTCCCATGGGACCCTCCAGTGAGGGACACTGGCCACTATGTGTTTGTCTAAACCCATAGATCCTTAGAGCCCAATAGTTAAATCATAATCTATTCAAATTAAGTCAGTTAGGATGTTAGAGTGTCCAAGGGTGGAATACAAAATTTAACAAAGAATCTAACTGTATTAGAAATGTCTGGGGGAAAGCTCACTGTTGGTGGTGAGATCTAAGAAAACTGGGAAATGAACAGAATCTGTTGACTAAAGGAAAAATGTACTGTACACAGATAGGGGACTGTGTTTTGTCAGCTATTTTGATGCAGGTCCTTGCTGACAACCCTGAAAACACTACATCTGTAATCTGGGATGAGCAGTGGATTATGTAAGTGACACATAGTTGGAGCCAGGTTTCTCCCTGTTGGAGGCAGAAGTTACAGGTAAACAAGGGGAGAAGGTTACAAGATCTATGCGATGATGGAACAAGTTGGAGACCTGCAGCTTGGTGTGGTTGTCGGAAGCTCCACACACAAATCTTTATAGCTAGGTGCGTGAACATTGTGAAAGACGGGCACTACTGGAGCCGTGTCAGAACGGAGGTGGAGCGGCAGCTGGCGAGAAGCCGCCTCACCCACCTTTGTCTGAACTGGGCCAAAACGTTTGGAATGCGCAAAACAGCCATTGTTTGAGTGGCCAGCAGGAGGACAGGCATCTGATGACAAGTGTGATGGATGTGGACTTCCACAAGATAGACTCAGTGGCCAATATGTAACACAGAGTAGATCGGCTTGTCTTAACACCCATAGAAAGTTCTTTTATCTTTTTAGTTCATCTAATTGCCCATCTTCCTTTTTCTCATAGGACCCCTTGTTTCACCCTACAACTGGGAACACTATTTGGGTACCTGCCTGAATCTGTGCTCTCCAAACTGAAATTATGTAATCCCAACTAAACTCTAGGTTGCCTCTCTGCAGGTGTTTCTTTTCAGATTGGCAACACAGACTGTGACACACACACACACACACACACAGACACACACACACACACACACACACACACACACACACACACACACACACACACACACACACACTCCCCTGCGTGGTCCACTGAGCACATGCAGCTCCCACAGATACCCTAATCCGTACCCTGAACAGTACCTGTTCCCTGACCCGCACCCTAACCCTACCACCCCTCCCAAACCCGCACCCTAACCCTGACCCCTAGAATTCCCTCCCCGCGGCCCTGGTGACGGTAGCTCCGCCGCCGCCCGCAGTCCAGGAGCCCGGCGAAGAGCATTGGGCTGAGGGTGAGGGAGCCGCAGGAGGAGGCAGGAGTTGTTCTGAGTCCAGGCGGTGTGGGCGGGGAGGCGGCACAGCGACAGGACGGGAAACCGCCCACCAACGACAGGAGGGATCCCAGAAATGGGGGACAGGGAGCGAGCCGAGCCCCTCCCGGGTGCCAGCAGGTAACGGAGACCCGCGCGGCGCGGGTACGGACCGGAAGGGAGCCCCCGGGGGAAGGCTGCAGTGCAGAAGGGACAGACACGCAGACAGCAACGGGCGCCTGACCCAGCTACGAGCTTCTGCGCCTCAGCACAGAGGTAGGACGCGCCAGGAGCAGAGCGAACCGTGCGCCTGTGAACACAGGAATCTACGGAGAGCCACGGCCACGAGCAGCCCAGCGCGGGGAGAGACGGACAGAGGCGGGGAATCACGGACAGAGGTGGAAATTGACGGAGACGGGAGATTGGCGAGGAGAGGCGGGGGATGACGAAGACTGACGGAAAGAGACGGAGAGTGGCGGAGAGAGACGGGGAATGACGGACAGGGGCGGAAATTGACGGAGAGAGACGGAGATTGACGGGGAGAGCCGGGGAATGACGAAGACTGACGGAAAGAGACGGAGAATAGCGAAGAGAGACGGGGAATGACGGACAGGGACGGAAACTGACGGAGAGAGGCGGAGATTGATGGGAGAGGCGAGGGACGACGAAGACTGACGGAAAGAGACGGAGAATGGCGGAGAGAGACGGGAAGTAACGGAAAAAGACGGAGAAGGGCTGGCGGCTCACTAGAGACCTGACGTGCAGGTTCGCGCTCGTCCATTCACAGGCCCGCAAGCGCATCTCGACCCCACAGGCGTGGCTCCAGGGACCTGACGCCTCCCCAGCCTGGGTGGGTTGGGGCCCCATGTCCTACCCCTCAAACTTCGCGCCCGAGCCTGACATTAAGGTACCGTCATTCTTCAGAGCTAGCAAGGAGCAGTTTCTGCTTATGGTGCTGACATTCAACCGTCTACCCTGCTGACCGTTGTCTAGTGGCTCCGTTCGGCGGCATAAGCACTTTCGGCGTTTGGCACCCACCACCAGCCCCTCACTCTCCATCCCCCAAACCCGACTCTGCAAGATGATGCCCCGCCCGGCCACGCCAAACCCTCCGCGTTCTGCAAGACAGCCCCAGGTGCGCAGTCCCTGCAGCGGCTGCACGAACGGTGTGCTCATGCTCTGCAGTGAGGACCAAGCAGAAAAGGAGCAGGCGGAGGCGGCCCGGTGCCCCAGCCCGTGCCCCCAGCTCCAGGCCTAGATCGGCCCTTCCTTTCAGCTCTGCACGGTTCCCTGCTTCTCCAGGTGTCCGTGGCCCCTCCAGCACATTCACGCCTTGCTTAAGCTACTCGAGAGCCATCTTTGCAGCTACACCACAATACCGGAGGGTGCGCCCCAGTGTGCTCTGCCCGGTACTCCAGGGAATGGCAACCAAGTGCTCGGAGCCTGGGTGCTCTAGTCCCAGCCTTGCTGCAGTCTGGCCTCCACCCATCACACACGGGCAAATACAGGGGGAGGATAATGGGGGGACTCAATGAGATGATCCTCTATAGGCCCAGGACACCCGGGGGTCCCACAGGGAGCACAGAGGCACCCACACTTCTCCCTGCAAGCCCTTAGAAAGCCCCATCTTGCCAATGCCCCCAGTTCACGCTTTAGTGAGGCACTGATTTCCTACGTTTGTGGTACTTTGTTACACCAACTCCTGGATGCTAATGCAAGCTATCTCTGTCACTCCTGTTGGGGAGGAATTTGGTTTGCAGATGCAGTGAAGTCAAGAGTACGAGGTGAGGAAGGAATTCTTTAAAACCTGAGTATCATGGAATGACAGCTGCCTTGCAGCAGCAGAGAGTAAGGAAGAACAGAGACATAAAGGGGAGCTCATTGAACTGCTGCTCAGCATATGGAACATCCCCTGCTAACTCCTGAAGCCTGTGCCACCTGGCATCCAGTGTCTGCTTGGATCTGCACGAACCCAAAAATTCATGACTTTGTTTTGCAAGTGTCCTGGAAAACTGGATTTCCAGAGCAATGAATATTGGAGTCCATAGTAGTGTGTAGCTCACAGGCCCCAAGACTGCACATGCATCCTGGTGATCCCGTTGTGGGGGAGCCTTGCAGCTGCTGGCCAAAGCCTGTTTCCATTTTTCTGCTGGTGTCTACACTGCACTTCCCAGCCCATCCCCACCAGCAGAGTGGGCACCATGTCTCTAGGTTTCATATGAGGAAGTGGGTGGGCTTGATGAGGGCCTCTGCCAGCTCAGGTCTTAGGATGAAGGATGCAGTTCCCACATGGTCACACTGGCAGCCCTATAACCCCTGCTGGCCGTGACCCTCCAGCCTGGAGGAAGAAGGAAAAACAAAATGGACACAGCAGGACTCTGAGACCCACCTGCCCCAGGCGCTTGTGTGCAGGGAGTGGTCCTTGACCTCTCAGCCCCTCATGTGCTGGCACGCTCTGTTGCAGTAGCAGCCTTTGGCCCTAAAAAGAAAGGTGCTTTGCAAGCCTGTCTCCAACTGTAACAGAAAATAAGGCTTGATTTAACCCACAGTTCTGAAACCAGAGAAGATGACTGAATCACACTGAAAAGATGACTCTCAGCTCATCATTCAGATAATGTTGCTTAAAAGCAGTGGCACCTTTAGGAGGACCACAGGGAGTCCAGCTCCCCAATTCCTGCCTTCTGCTCTGAGAAGTTTCCTTGACAACCTTAACAGGCCTGCTCCATTTCCTTGACAACCAACTTTCTCAATTGTCCAAGCTTTCCTGCTTCAAACACTCCTGCTTTAGCCTTGCTGAGCCTAAAGTGACAGTGCTGTCATTTTGTCCAGCGACTGATTCTTCTATACCTGTAATTACTGGTGCCATAATGCTATTAATGGCAAGATTCCAGAAGATGCTTTCTGAGGTAACTACTCTGGACTCAGTGCTGGGTCCCTTTTGCTGAGAGAAAGGGTGGCCTAAGTGCTTTCATGAGCCTCAAAGTAGAAAGTCACTTTTTGACTGAGCCCAGCCTTGATCCCTCCCATCAAAGGCGCTGCCAGGGTCCTCAATTCTGCCCCCACCCCCATCCCACACAGTTGCTGGCAGTGCCAGTCAATATAGGGCCCTGGTCATCTCCTAAAATAAAGGGTGATTTTCTGGGCCCAAAAATGATATTACCCCAGAACATGTGAATGGGACCTTATTTGGGAAAAGGGTGTTTGCAGATGAGATTAACTGAAAAATCTGATATGAGGTCACCCTGGATGAGGGTGGCCAGTAATCTAGTGACTGGTACCCTTATAGGAGTCAGAAGAGGAGAGACCCAGACACAGAGGAGAAGCCATGTGGACACAGAGGCAGAGATGAGAGGGATGTGGCCACACTCACAGGGCCACCTGGAGCCCCCCAGGAGCTAGAAGAAGCCAGAAGGAGCCTGCCCTGGAGCCTGAGGAGGGAGCATGGCCCTGCCCACACCTCGAGTTTGGACGTGTCGTCTCCAGAACCGAAAGAAGATAAATCCCTGCTGTTAGAAGCCATCTGGTTTACATAATATGTTATTGCAGACATGAAAACATAGCCAGGGAAACAGCATGCCCTCCTCTGTGCTCTGAAGCAGCATAAAGGTAACATAAAATGCTGAGACTTGGGGACTGTAAATGGATGATGCATAAGATCTGTCGGCAACCTATTGTTGCCCTTCTAAAAGGCTATCATTATGTCAAAATAAACATCAACAAAAATTCTCAGCAAACATTGTATGTTCATGCTTGATAAGGCATTCTTACCTAACTAATGGTGTCGATTCCTTTGGGATGAATGTGATGAACTTGGTGCAGTCATCCCTGCCTTTATCTCAGGTGATCAAAAGGACATTAAAGCACAAGTTAACAACAGCAACACTAGACAAAGGAGGTCACAGCGTACTGAGAAGCTCTGCACAGTGGAAACAAGCCGCTCAGTGGGAAGGAGACCCGCAGGAGATGAGGGGATCCCAGGCAGCCTACCTGTAATGTGGACAAAGGACCAGAAGAGACATTTCTCCAATGAGAAGCACGGTTGGCCAAGAGATGTATGAAAAGGTGCTGACACCTGTCATCATGACAGAAAAGCAAACCAAAACCACAGTGAGATGCCGTCTTCCTCCCAGTAGGACAACCACTATCAAAAACCAAAAGACAAATGGAGGTGGAGAAACTGGAGACCATGTGCACTGCTGGCAGGAATGTAAAATGGTGCAGCTGCTGTGGAAGACAGTACGGCGATTCCTCAAAACACTGAACATACAATTACCATCATCACCCAGCAATGAGACTTCTGGGTACATGTCCAAAAGAACTGGAAGCAGGTTCTCAGAGACATCTGCACAGCCATGTTCACTGTAGCATTATTCACAGTGCTGGCCAAGCGATGGAAGCAACACAAGTGTCTGCTGGCAAATGGGCAAAGGAAACACGGTCCAACCAGACAGTGGAACACTGTTCAGCCTTAAAGAAAGAAATCCCATCACATGTCACAACATGAGGACATGATGCTGAGTGTAACAAGCCGGACACAGAGGGACAAGTCCTGTATGATTCCATTCATAGGGGATACCTGCCATCATCAAAATCACAGAAACAAAAGCAGGGGCCGGTTGCCAGGGTCTGGGGAGGGGAGTGGGGAGCCGTTCCACAGGGACAGAGTTCAGCTCTACTAGATGACAATGTTCTGGAGATCTGTTCCCCAACAGTGGGATACAGTCAATGGTCCTAAAATGTGCTTAAATACTGCTGGGAGGGTACATTTTGTGTTCTACGCTTTTTACTACAATTAAAAATACTCTTTCTTTATGGCCAAGTTCACACTGTACTTTTTCTTCCTAGTAAATGTGGAAACAAACCTTACTGTAACGTGGCTTTACTGTCTGGGGCAGAAGCTCTAAGGCTTTCAGAGGAAAGGGCTGTGGATTTTGCTAAACGCCAGCACCTGGAGTGGGGAAAGCAGGACACGTGGAAGGTGTACCCGGAGAGAGTGTCTTTGCCAGGAGCCCACTGTCATGTGTGACCCAGCCCCAAATCAAGGCAAATGCAGGAGAGGGGCTTGGCTGAGTTGGAGGGGACCCGACCTGGAAGAGATGCTAAAAACCCCAAAATGAACCAGCTGCTTGACATGGGTGACCCCAAGGCTCTGCACACCAGCAGGTCCCCACCAGGCTCTGATGAGCCTGCAATGGTCCCAACTCGCACAGAGGTGTACCAAGGGCCCAGAGATCTTCCCACTGTTCACCGCAACAGAGCTGCTCCCCAAATCAAGGCCTCAGACCTGGGACAGAGGGACAAACAACGCAGGGATGTGTGGCTGCAGATGGGGACTGGAGTGGGACACATGCCTCCCCAACCCCAGGTCAGGCAACTAGGGGGATTAAAGCCTGACCAAAAGACAAAGCTTCACTCCCCAAACAAGCTGCTGAGGCACATGAGCCCCCCATGAAAACAAGGCTCGTGAGCACAGGGCCCCATGAGCAGAGGGTCTCCCATGAGAACAGAGGCCCATGGGCAGGACTCCCCATGAGCACAGGACCCCCATGGGCACAGGGGGAATGGAGGGTGAATGGAGGGAAGGGGGAGGGGAAGGGGACTGGGTGGGGTGAAGGTGGGAGCTGATGGGCCTAAGTGGAGGGGGCAGAGAAGCAGGTGGCGGCTGGGCAGGAGTGATTGACCTCAGCCTATCCCAGAACTCCTGCAGACACAGTGAGACAAGGCCCCAGAGAGGTGTGGAGACCTCAACCCACTGGCAACCCCGAAGACCTGTCTGGTCTGGGGGACTCAGCAGGCATGGGGGGGCACAGTGACAGGGCTAGTTGCCCCATGGACATCCCAGGGAGAAGACTGGGAGGGGGGCGGGAAACAGCCAGCCTGGCTCCTGGTGCCCTGGGTAGGTGCGCTCCTGCCCCAAGAATCCACGCCCACCCACTGTGGGGCCACCACCAGGGCAGGCCCAGGGCCACTAAGCACTAGGAGGGCCAGACACCTGAGGAAAGGTCTGGCCACGAGCGGTCCGTCCTGCTCAGAGACATTCCTCCTAAAACATTCCTTGTATTTTCAAGATTTAAAGCAATCTTCTAGTTCCTCCTTTTCACAGAAAACGAAGATTCTGAATGTGGTTTAATTATGAATAATTCATAAAATTAAATACATTCACTAAAAAATAAACTACAAAATAAAAAAAGGAAAAGTAGATATTTATTGAGAGGGAAAGGAGAACCACCTCCCACATTAGAGCTCTGGTGTTGAATATTCAGTGCGATTTGATATATTTTAATTGCTGTTACTCTGTAACACCCTTACCTTTGAAAATTCTTTGGGTGTGCTTCCCTGTTCTACCTAAATTAGCTGATAAATCACACAAACCAATAACCAAGGGCCTTGGTTGTTGCAGGAGTGAAGCCTTTAAAAATGGTTTCATTCTTCTGATATTGTTTTCGTGTGTGATACTTTTACTAAGAAAGAAAGTCATTATGCGTGTGCCTTGCACATTTATGTAAAATACAGTTGACATTGCTGGTCTTATTCGTCCTTATTGAAAAGGAGAAAAGAGATTATTGTAGCTTCGGCTCACTTTGAGAGTATCTGTCCACTTTTTCTCAAAATACTTCCTCATACTGTGGCCAGCTCTGCCTGTATCAGAATTGTCTTGATTAAATGCTTCACAGTTGTCAAAAACAAGCCTGACATCGACAGCAAAGGCTTCCAGGTTTGGATACCTGAAAGAAAACACATGATTTAGAGGTTATTTTGTAGGGTGGCTTTGTTTTGTAAACAAATGAAATGATAATAAAAGGTAGAATAAAAAGTAAAACAGAAAAGGTAAGAGAAAAAAAGATAATTGCATTTAAGCAGAAATAAAACACCTTATATCCTCTTACAAATGGAACATTTTAAAACTTCCATGTGTTCTGGACTTTAAAGGATATAGACAGGTTAAATGGAAAAACAGATTTCTCAGAAGACCAAGATATATTTCAACTAACTAGCATTTCTCCCCCCATCCAATTTTCAGTTTGACTTGAACCACAATTCCATCCCAGGACTCATCCCACTTGATTAGTTTAACTTTTCTGACCAATTGTAGCACTTGTAGTACCCTATGACCCACATTCAAAACAACTTAGTTTCATTAGAAATAATGTCAATGCCTCCTATGCACGATACACATTACAGCTGCCCTGGAGCCTTCACATACATCCCAGGACAGGCCACTCTGTGTTAAATCTTCCCCATATCCTCTTTCTCTTCTCTTTTCAACAGTGCTCTTTTCTCAAGCAATGGATTATGATGATCCCAACAACAAAACAGCACGTTATCCCTTCACAGAGAAACACTACGAGGATCTGCCCTTCCATTGGAAGCACTGTGGCATCTGTGTTTTGGTGCGATAAACCTGATTCTCTTTCTCTGTAAGAGCACAGAGAAGACAGAATGGTGAATGCACCTGCCTAAGCTTTTTGGTAAAAAAGGACTGCCTTGTTTCAATCCAACTCAAGCATTTCAAGTCAATACATTTTGAAGGAGGGCTCTTGGATATCCTAATTTAAATTAATTCTAATATATGACGTATGATAAGCTGAACACTAATCTACCTTTTAAAATACCTATGAAGTACACACTGGAGCTCTGAGACCTGGTAAAAGTGGAACTGTTTCTTTCATCAAATGCCTTGTATATAGTCTTTTTCACTCTCTCATTATGATATATGCAATAATAAGAGAATTAAGTCAGTACTAATGTAACCTCACCCATTTTCCTATTCTTCTGGGAATTATTATTTTTATTCAGGTGACATTCACATAACATAAAATTGGTCATTTTAAGGTAGCTAATTCAGTGGCACTTAGTATATTCCACACATTCTACTACCACCACCTCTATTTAGTTTCAAAACATTGTCATTACCCTAAAGTGAAACCTCATACCCAACCAATTAAACAGTTACTCTCCATTCCTCCCTATCCCAGTCCCCAGAAACAACTAATCTGTTTTTCTGTCTCTATGGATTTACCTATTCTGGGGACTTCATAAAAATAGAATCATACAATGTATGAGAATAGCTTTTATAAAATATTTTAATGTTACTTTGAGAAATATTTCTCTCTTTATAGACTCTTCCTTACTACAAGAAAAGGTTAATGATTAATGTCAGGAAGACTGGAATCCAGGAAGGAATTCTCGGTGAGATTCTAGGTGCAGTGAGTGTGGTGCTCACATCTCTGCCATCCCTTCACAGGACAGGGCAGCTGACAGAACCCAGACTCATTAAACTAGGCACCTCCGCCCCTCTGTTCTATAAATTTCTGATTTAAATATTTGAAATATTGTTGTGAGTTTTGTTTCCAGCTCATTAGTTTGGGCTTAATCGAACAACTTGAAGTTAGAGGAGCTTGAATCCACTGAATTTTGCCTCAGACATGGCTGGCGTCATGAACGGGATCATACAGAACTGCTCCCCTCCACCTGCCTCCCTCTGCTATGTTTCTCCTCCATTCACCAGGACTCGTTCTCAAAAGGGAGCTCCAATATTTGGTAATGTCTAAGCTCTGTTTTAATGTTTGAACCTGTGTGTTTTGGGGATTTTGAGGCTGGAGTTCATCCTCCACCCAGGGACTGGAGAATCGCAGAAGATAAAGTCGAGTTAATTTAAACACTGGTAAAGTCTTCCTGTGTAAGTCTGTATGCTACCCACCTAAACATCTGAGCAAAAGAACTAGTTCCTATCTAGACACCAGCTTCTGCTGTTTGGTTCATATTAGAACCAATATTTTAACAGTCTTAAATGTTTTCTGAATTTTAATTTTTTAAAAGGTAAATAGAATATTTTGAAAGACTGGCATTTCGGCCTACAAACAAATAAATTAGTCATTTTGTCAACTTCTTAAATCCTCTGATACATATAAGAATGTTGGTCACTAATGAGTTAAGTTCTAATCAACACTTCTAAATTGAATATAAATTATAGAACACGGTCATTTTCTCCCAAGGAATATCCAGGAGGGATCAATTAATACACTGTTAAATAATTCTTTTAAAAAACACAGTAAGAATGTAATCAAAATATATTTTATGGTTCTTTTTCATGTAAAGTTCCTTTTTTCTCCAGAATTACTGGTGAATTTGCCTGCAGTTATGGGCACAAGCTACATTAACCAAAAGCAGTATACAGGAATAAAGGGAGCGGGGAGAATGGAGTAGAGGGCCCATGCAGCTCCATGGCTCCTGGCCATTCTCACGTGAAATGCTTTATGTGGGTTTGTTCTGTAAACAAACAGCCTCATTCCTTCCTGTGGTTCCACAGGAGTCCAGTATCCAGAACCAACTAAAGCCCACTGACAGTGGTCACTCCCTGGCAGGAGTCTGAAGTCGTTTTAACAAAAATCATTAACTGTGACCAGGAAGCCACTTTACCCTTCGATAGGATCACAAAGACCATATGGTAGAGAGGAGCAAATAATTTTCTTCTACTTTTAACACAGGCCTTTTTTGTAATCTATGATTCATTGTAAAGCTTTCATTACTTAAAATTAACAATGATCCATCTTATAATAATCTGAAAATATTATGAAATCAATTTTTGTTAAATGCACATGAAATGGTATTGATATCCCAATGATGCACAATATAAGCTCCAGCTTACATGTCACTTAGTCACTTTGGGAGGCTTCCCTGATACTTTTCCTTAACTCCCAGGCTAGGTTTGGTGGCCTTCCAAAGTCAAAACAGCTTTATTACACTATTTCTAATTACTGATATAATTTTAATTGACTGGTCTTCCGTATCATACTACCTTAACCACACATATATATCCTGTCTCTAAAGACAGGGCTTGTAATTGATGTATTCTTGGCTCACCGTAAGAGTACTGAGCACATAACATTCAATAACACTGAACAGAAATGATGTACTTACTGTCCACTAATTAATTTCTCTCTAATTGTGGAAAAATCCATAGGCTTCTTAATAACTTTGGTATAACCAGGAACAAAGTTCAAGTTTACAGGAAGACGAAAAGGCCATGCATCCTCATGATTTTCTATTTCGGTAAGGATCATACTAGAGAAAATAATATTTGAAATCAATATCCATGCTTTAGAGTTATCTATCTTTAGTAAAAGTTTAGCTTTTATTCTCTTTCAAGTAAACACAATGCAAATTAATTCATAAAAAAAGACGAATGAATACATTTACTTATAGTACAGAGTTGACATTATATAGGAAAATTCTTATTTACGCAAACTGTCAAAAAGTCACCTTTAATATATAGTGGAAGGTTTCTAAACAGATACAGTGGGATGTTATGAACATATAGGACAGGGGAAGAGAAATAATACCTGCACAGGTCCTTACAGTCATCTCGTTTTGCTTTCTTAACACAAGTAAAACTTGGTTCTGACGAGTTACCAGAAGTGTTTTCCTCCCTTTTTCTTTTTCTCTGCTCTTTGCTGAGATGAGTTTCTATTTCATTAAGGTTCTTACTAGAGAAAATAATGTTTGAAATCAATATCCATGCTTTAGGGTTATCTATAGCTTTCATTCTCTTCCAATGCAAATTAATTCATAAAAACACATGAAAGAATACATTTACTTATAGTACAGAGTTGACATTACATAGGAAAATTCCTATTTACACAAACGGTCCCAAAGTCACCTTTAGTATGGTGGAAGGTTTCTAAACAAATACAAGGGCATGTTGTGAACATACAGGACAGGGGAACAGAAATAATACCCGCAAAGAGTCAGGTCCTTAGAGTGTTCTCGTTTCGTTGTCTTAACGGAACTAAAAGTTGGTAGTTTGGCCCAGTCACAGGTGTTTTCCTCTGTTTTCTTTTTTCTCAATGCTTCGCTGAGGGGGGTATGCATATCAGTGAGGATCATCCTAGAGAAAATAATGTTTCAAATCAACATCCATGCTTCAGAGTTATCCATCTTTAGTTAAAAGTTTAGCTTTCATTCTCTTTCAAGTAAAGACAATGCAAATTAATTCATAAAGAAGATAAAAGACTACATTTACTTATAGTACAGAGTTGACATTACATAGGAAAATTTCCACTCACAAAAACTGTCAAAAAGTCACCTGTAATATGGTGGAAGTTTTCTAAACAAATACAATGGGAGATGTTATGAACACATAGGACAGGGGAACAGAAATAATACCGGGAAAAAGTCATGTCCTGGTAGAGGTCCGGGTTCTCTATCAGTTCCTTAGAATAAGTAAAAGGTGGTAGTTCTTTCAAGTCACAAGTGTTTGCCTCCATTTTTCCTTTTATCAACTCTTCACAGAGGCGATTTACCATTTCAGCAAAGACAAAACTAGACAACATAATGTTTCAAATCAACATCCATGCTTCAGAGTTACCCATCTTTAGAAAAAGTTTAGCTTTCATTCTCTTTCAAGTAAAGACAATGCAAATCAATTCATGGAAAGGATGAAAGAATACATTTACTTAGAGTACAGAGTTGACATTACATAAGAAAATTCTTATTTACGCAAACTGTCAAAAAGTCACCGTTAATATATAGTGGAAGGTTTCTAAACAAATACAATGGGATGTTATGAACATACAGGACAGGGGAACAGAAATAATACCGGCAATTAGTCAGGTACAGAGACTCCTTTTGTTTCGGTTCCTTAACAGAGATACAACTGGGTTGTTTTGACAAGCGACCTAAATCATTTTCCTCCATTGTTCCTTTTCTCTGCTCTTTGCTTAGATGAGTTTCCATTTCATTAAGGTTCGTACTAGAGAAAATAATGTTTGAAATCAATATCCATGCTTTAGAGTTATCTATTTTAGTAAAAGTTTAGCTTTCATTCTCTTCCAAGTAAAGACAATGCAAATTAATTCATAAAAACACATGAAAGAATACATTTACTTATAGTACAGAGTTGACATTACATAGGAAAATTCCTATTTACACAAACGGTCAAAAAGTCACCTGTAGAACGGTGGACCTTTCTAAATAAATACAATGGGATGTTATGAACATATAGGACAGGGGAACAGAAATAATACCGGCAAAAAGTCACGTACTCAGCCTCCTCTCTTTTCGGTGTCTTAACGGAACCACAAGTTGGTAGTTTGGACAAGTCATAAGTGTTTTTCTCTGTTTTTCCTTTTCTCAACTCTTCACTGAGGCGAGTTACCATGTCGGCAAGGATCGTCCTAGAGAAAATAATGTTTCAAATCAACATCCATGCTTCAGAGTTATCCATCTTTAGTAAAAGTTTAGCTTTCATTGTCTTTCAAGTAGAGACAATGCAAATCAATTCATAAAAAAGATGAAAGAATACATTTACTTATAGTACAGAGTTGACATTACATAGGAAAATTCCTATTTACACAAACAGTCAAAAAGTCAACTGTAGGTTCCCAGGAATGTGTTGTTTTAATTTGTCTGATTTTTCTCAAACTATTCAAATTCAGTTAGATAATATTCATCATATCACTGATAAGTTTTCACAAATGCCTAGGGTGCCTAACTGGTTTCTTTGGTTTCACTGGAGATGGCTGGTAATTGTAGGTCTGCTTTTGTTATGTAGCTGTATTCCAATTATGTTAATGTGTGTACGCAATTTAATTAGTAGTTTAAAACCTATCATGCTTATGTTACTCTACAAGATGATATGTCAAAGAAAAAATCAATCTTCTCATGTTTTCTTCCATCTGCTACTTCTATAGCTTCTCTTCTTCCTTCATAATTACAACCCCTAAGTAGAATTCGTGCCTCATATCGAAATTACCAAGCATCATAATTCTTCCAAGTGCTAAAGATACCTCAAGACAAATGCTAGGGATAGAAGCCACAGGGCATAAATCTGCAAAGAAGTAAAAAGCTAACCTTTTCAAACAATATTGCTTCTCTCTCACTTACCAACTTTACATTTCCCTGTATGGCCCCGGAAGATGACTGGTGAGCCAGAGACGGGTAAGATTCCTCAAGGGAGGAACAACCTAAGACAGGCACAGTCGCAGGGGGGCCATCAGGTGAGAAATTGGGGATCAACAGAGGTGAGGCTTAGAACCTCACCCCCCCTGTTTTGAGAGAAATCTTCTGCATCCGTGGATGTTTTGTTGCCCTTGTCTAGCTTGGATTAATACTTAGTCTATAGGCACACACCTGATCATCTACATCTGCCCTCTTACAGCACTAAACTATGTTTTCTACCTTTATCTTGCATCTACCTACCACTTCAGCACTTTATTAAAAATAATAATAGTAATAATAATAATAAGGGAGAAATGTGGGATTCACATATAAATCAAGTATAAAAATCAAACGAATAATCATATTTGACCTGATTGTTTATAGCTCATAATATGTGATCAAAACCGAAAGTTTCTGTGATGACTGCCCTTGCACTGTTCACCATGTAAGAACTTATTCACTATGTAAGAACTTGTTCATCATGCTTCAGAAGATTGGAGACTGCTGAGAATTAGGCTTGGGGTTGATTAATGATTGTGCATTGAGTCCCCTATACAGAATTTTATTGTTGTTAACAACCATTTGATCAATAAATATGAGAGATGCCCTCTCAAAAAAAAAAAAGAAAAAAAAAGTCACCTGTAGGATGGTGGAACCTTTCCTAAACAAATACAATGGGATGTTATGAACACATAGGACAGGGGAACAGAAATAATACCGGCAAAAAGGCACCTACTCAGGCTCCTCTCGTTTCGGTGTCTTAATGGAACCACAAGTTGGTAGTTTGGACAAGTCATAAGTGTTCTTCTCCGTTTTTCCTTTTCTCAACTCTTCGCTGAGGCGAGTTACCATGTCGGCAAGGATCGTCCTAGAGAAAACAATGTTTCAAATCAACATCCATGCTTCAGAGTTATCCATCTTTAGTAAAAGTTTAGCTTTCATTGTCTTTCAAGTAAAGACAATGCAAATCAATTCATAAAAAAGATGAAAGAATACATTTACTTATAGTACAGAGTTGACATTACATAGGAAAATCCTATTTACACAAACGGTCAAAGTCACCTGTAGTATGGTGGAACCTTTCTAAACAAATACAATGGGATGTTATGAACATACAGGACAGGGGAACAGAAATAATACCGGCAAAAAGTCACGTACTCAGCCTCCTCTCTTTTCGGTGTCTTAACGGAACCACAAGTTGGTAGTTTGGACAAGTCATAAGTGTTTTTCTCCGTTTTTCCTTTTCTCAACTCTTCGCTGAGGCGAGTTACCATGTCGGCAAGGATCGTCCTAGAGAAAACAATGTTTCAAATCAACATTCATGCTTCAGAGTTATCCATCTTTAGTAAAAGTTTAGCTTTCATTGTCTTTCAAGTAAAGACAATGCAAATCAATTCATAAAAAAGATGAAAGAATACATTTACTTATAGTACAGAGTTGACATTACATAGGAAAATTCCTATTTACACAAACGGTCAAAAAGTCACCTGTAGTATGGTGGAACCTTTCTAAACAAATACAATGGGATGTTATGAACATACAGGACAGGGGAACAGAAATAATACCGGCAAAAAGTCACGTACTCAGGCTCCTCTCTTTTCGGTGTCTTAACGGAACCACAAGTTGGTAGTTTGGACAAGTCATAAGTGTTCTTCTCCGTTTTTCCTTTTCTCAACTCTTCGCTGAGGCGAGTTACCATGTCGGCAAGAATCGTCCTAGAGAAAACAATGTTTCAAATCAACATCCATGCTTCACAGTTATCCATCTTTAGTAAAAGTTTAGCTTTCATTGTCTTTCAAGTAAAGACAATGCAAATCAATTCATAAAAAAGATGAAAGAATACATTTACTTATAGTACAGAGTTGACACTACATAGGAAAATTCCTATTTACACAAACGGTCAAAAAGTCACCTGTAGTATGGTGGAACCTTTCTAAACAAATACAATGGGATGTTATGAACATATAGGACAGGGGAACAGAAATAATACCGGCAAAAAGTCACGTACTCAGGCTCCTCTCTTTTCGGTGTCTTAACGGAACCACAAGTTGGTAGTTTGGACAGGTCATAAGTGTTCTTCTCCGTTTTTCCTTTTCTCAACTCTTCGCTGAGGCGAGTTACCATGTCGGCAAGAATCGTCCTAGAGAAAATAATGTTTCAAATCAACATCCATGCTTCAGAGTTATCCATCTTTAGTAAAAGTTTAGCTTTCATTGTCTTTCAAGTAAAGACAATGCAAATCAATTCATAAAAAAGATGAAAGAATACATTTACTTATAGTACAGAGTTGACATTACATAGGAAAATTCCTATTTACACAAACGGTCAAAAAGTCACCTGTAGTATGGTGGAACCTTTCTAAACAAATACAATGGGATGTTATGAACATACAGGACAGGGGAACAGAAATAATACCGGCAAAAAGTCACGTACTCAGCCTCCTCTCTTTTCGGTGTCTTAACGGAACCACAAGTTGGTAGTTTGGACAGGTCATAAGTGTTCTTCTCCGTTTTTCCTTTTCTCAACTCTTCGCTGAGGCGAGTTACCATGTCGGCAAGGATCGTCCTAGAGAAAATAATGTTTCAAATCAACATCCATGCTTCACAGTTATCCATCTTTAGTAAAAGTTTAGCTTTCATTGTCTTTCAAGTAAAGACAATGCAAATCAATTCATAAAAAAGATGAAAGAATACATTTACTTATAGTACAGAGTTGACATTACATAGGAAAATTCCTATTTACACAAACGGGCAAAAAGTCACCTGTAGTATGGTGGAACCTTTCTAAACAAATACAATGGGATGTTATGAACATATAGGACAGGGGAACAGAAATAAAACCGGCAAAAAGTCATGTACTCAGCCTCCTCTCATTTTGGTTCCTTAACAGAGGTACAACTGGGTTGTTTTGACAAGTGACCCGAATCGTTTTCCTCCGTTGTTCCTTTTCTCTGCTCTTTGCTTAGATGTGGTTCATATACCAATACCAATAAAACGGGATACTCCTATTTACTGATGTCTGCCACTTCATGCACTACTTAAAGCCATAAAAGCTGTACCATTGGCCATAAGGGCATCTAAAAGGCACAGTATGAAAATAAGATATGCACTACCAGTAGCTTAGAGTTTGATCATCTCATTTTATTTCAAACTTCAAAAATCAAAGTTGTAACGTCTAATCAATTCTTTTTAGTATCCCCAAAGGGATATTTCTAATATCACTTCTAAAATTTACCTATAAAACACGAATCTATTTCATATTCTCATCAACCTAACTGAAAATTCCCATTGTATTCAATGGCAGTTTTGCATCAGGAAAGATGGGAGAATATGGGTCACAATTGTACCTGATTTGTACAGTTATCCAACTTTCATTTTAACATCAGTAACACAAATTTTCAGACAGCGGCCTTCAATAAGGCTTACACAATTCAATTAAAAATCTTGGGGACAGATCATACTTATAGACAGACAAGCAGATGTATGCAATGCACTGTGACGTAAAGCCATGCAGCAGTATGTAATATGACAGCAGCCAGTGCTACACTTTATGCATTGCTATGACAACCATATCACAACCAAATCACAATGCGGTGTTAGATGTACAAAAATAAGCATACCCATACCATATCTAGTCTATGTCTCTCCACCTTCCAGTAGAAAGAGTTGGCACAACATTATGAAACAGAAATCACATAGTCATGAAACCAATTTTTAACCACCCAAAAGACACCAATATGAAAGCAAGGCAATAACTGTAAGATGAAGGGAAAACTTAAGGGGGAATCATAATGGAAATTTTTAAGAAAATATTTTCAAGATGCTCCCCAAATTAAGATTTAAGAAAAATCATAAAATGTACATTTCAACAATTGTTCAACTTTATGTCTACAGACCTGATGCTTCAGAACAGCTTGTTGCCTTCTGATTTCTCTCTCCTAAAAAATAAAAAGCTTTTAATATATAATTTCAGGGAAGATTTAGAACATGTTACAAGTATTGCAAGTTCCTTTTCTGAGGTTCTATAGTTGTCCATTAGGTCGAACTATATAAAATTGTAAATATGTAATCATTTTTTACTTACAAAATAGGCAATTTCATGCGGTTCTACCTAACACATAAAAACTGTATGACAATATCAAGGATCTTTATTCAGCAGCCATTTAAACTTAAAATTCAAGGACCTCATGCCACATTTCAATAGCACATTTACTGAACCGACTGACCTAGATTGTCAGAACATGTCAGATACAAATGGAACATGTATTTTTTATCATTTTAACCATAAAATATTTATTAAATAAATCTAATAAGTAGATTTGGCACAACCCTGAAATCTAACTGACTCGAACTCTCTCCACTCTGAATATAAATTGCCAAACAGTCTATAATTAACAGCATCTATATCATTTTATACACTGTAAGTGAATGAGAGTGATGAGAGGCAATGGGATCAGCTTGAGATTCTCATGCCTGCCTAGGACTCAGCGGACCATTCCAAAGGGTGGGGCTTGATGCAAGCTATTCTATGAAGGCTAATAATTTAAATATTTTTATAAAGGTAAAATCTGGGTGAAATTAATATTAAGGGAAGCCATGAAAAAGGGTCGAAATCTAAAGAACAAAGTAAGAAGGTCTATATAAAAAGGTGACAAACAGTTCCCTGTCTTTATAAACTACATAGCAAAACGCAGTCTGTAGGAAATTCTACAAATTACCCAGTTTATTCAACAAATAAATTTCAAGAAGTGAAAACACTGCAAGAAGATTAAAGGGGCCTTAAAGGATGTATCAAACATGCCCAATGTTTGGATCTTACCTAGATTTTGATTCAAATAGACAAACTGTTTAGGAAATTCTGAGAGTTAAGAATTTAAACAATGAAAATTTTGAACAATGTCTGATATTTGATATCAAGAAATTATCATTTTAAAGTATGATAATGTATTGTGATACTTTTGTAGAAAACAAGAATTCTTATCTTTTAGATTTATAGATGAAGCATGATGTCTAAAATTTGCTTCAACAAATTATGGAAGAGGAGTAGTAGATGGGAATATATGTAAAACAATATTATATTTAGAATATGATATTTAGAATATGATAATTTTTAAAGCTGATGATAGGTACATGATGTACATTATTTTGCCTACTTTTGTGATATTTCAGATTTCCCACTATAAGTCTCCTCGTGGAAACACATACACCAGCATAACGCTAGTGTACTACAGGAATAAGCCTGCTTAGTGCATAGGTAATAATCAAGAGCTGGTTGTCCTCCATCAGGAAATCAAAACAAATACACTGTTATGTGACCTTATTTAGAGTCCCAAGTAGTATGTCCAGACATAGGAAAAACATTCTTTCAAAATAACCTTTCTAAAACAATTTTTAAATTACCTTATACTTCTTTTTTGAGAGATAATTCCTTTGGTGTGAAGGTTAAGAAAATTTTTTTAGTGTTCCTTTTTCCTTAAAAGAACCTTAAAGCAGGATTCAGCCTGAACAGCTCTGGACACTTCTGCAGCCAGAGCCAGCAGTCCTGACTGCCCTTTATGCTGTGGCACCAGGCTTGGAATCATGACATATGACCTCACACAATGGGTGCCATGGACACAAGCACTGCTCTTGCTCCCATCACGGATGACAGTTACACCCCACAGTCCAAGCACCATGCTCTGTCTGAGGCATTTTGAATGTGTTGTTTACTTTAATCTTCATAATCATTTGACCTAGGAAGGTGGGTTTCACGGTCCCTATATTACCATTGAGGGAACCACAGGCCCACTGAGGTTAAATCATTTCCTGAGGTGCACTGGCAATAAGGAACAGCAATGTGTGATCTGAACCCAGGACTGTCTCTCTCTAAAGCCTGGGGTCTTAGCCACTACATGTACTTCACTGCTATTACAAAGACATTTTTATACTTGATACTGATCACGATATTCAGGATGAAAGCATAGTCAAGATGATGTTACGGCAGGGTTATGGAAAAAAACCAATGCACATACTCAGTGTCTACATGTCAAAAAAATATCTATACTAAACCTTTTCAGTAATTCCCATTTTAAATATTAATCCTGAGGAGAGAATTTTGGCTGAGATTTCAAATGAAGACAGTAGGAACAGCAGTTGTACTAACCGCATTTTTACACCATAAAACACTAATAAGGAATCCGGCAAAACAGTTTTATGTTCACCAGCATGGGGAGCTTTTGATTGAATTTCAAGGGTTCAATCAATTAAGCTTTTTTTAATCCAGTTATGATTTTTACATAGTTATATTTTATTCAGCTAGGAAAATACACCTGTGACAAAAAAGGAACAGATTATCTTGGTGTCCAAAATTCACCTGAAAAATGACATCATTTACCTTTTTGCTTTAGGCATTTATAAATAAATACTTTCTAAGGGCGATTCATGTATTGGGCTTTTTCATAAAATGAGAAATGGATTGTTAGGAAAAGCTGAAGCTTGTATTAAAGTTTAATTCACTGAACAGTCAAATCAATTGTGGGTGAGGAAAAAAAGAAGTATTTTTCTCAATAAACTTTCCTTAGAAAAAGCAAATATAATTTATATAATTTGATTCCTATGATTTTTTTTCATTCAGAAATTATGCATAAAAAGGAGTTTATTCTTTTTTCTTAATTTCCAAGACTAAGATAGTAAATGGTTCCTGAAAATAATCTTTCTTAAGATTTAAAAGAAACAGAGAAAAAAGATGACTAAGAAGATAGAGATGGTGACAGATCAAGCCTTTTATACCATTATAATTCTCCTTTCTACAGCTACTAATTTAAATCTTTAGCAGTAACACATTCATTTCTATAAATACTATCGTGAGAGAGAAGGAAAAAAAGATTTACGGACACACATACACCAGCATAAAGCTAGTGTACTACAGGAATAAGCCTGCTTAGTGCATAGGTAATAATCAAGAGCTGGTTGTCCTCCATCAGGAAATCAAAACAAATACACTGTTACATGTCCTTATTTAGAGTCCCAAATAGTATGTCCGGACACAGAAAAGCATCCTTTCAAAATAACCTTTCTAAAACAATTTTTAAATTACCTTATATTTCTTTTTTGAGAGAGAATTCCTTTGGTGTGAAGGTTAAGAAAATTTTTTTAGTGTTCCTTTTTCCTTAAAAGAACCTTAAAGCAGGATTCAGCCTGAACCACTCTGGGCACTTCTGCAACCAGAGCCAGCAGTCCTGACTGCCCTTTTTATGCTGTGGCACCAGGCTCGGAATGATGGCATATGATGACCTCACACAATGGGTGCCATGGACACAAGCACTGCTCTTGCTCCCATCACGGATGACAGTTACACCCCACAGTCCAAGCACCATGCTCTGTCTGAGGCATTTTGAATGTGTTGTTTACTTTAATCTTCATAATCATTTGACCTAGGAAGGTGGGTTTCACGGTCCCTATATTACCATTGAGGGAACCACAGGCCCACTGAGGTTAAATCATTTCCTGAGGTGCACTGGCAATAAGGAACAGCAATGTGTGATCTGAACCCAGGACTGTCTCTCTCTAAAGCCTGGGGTCTTAGCCACTACATGTACTTCACTGCTATTACAAAGACATTTTTATACTTGATACTGATCACGATATTCAGGATGAAAGCATAGTCAAGATGATGTTACGGCAGGGTTATGGAAAAAAACCAATGCACATACTCAGTGTCTACATGTCAAAAAAATATCTATACTAAACCTTTTCAGTAATTCCCATTTTAAATATTAATCCTGAGGAGAGAATTTTGGCTGAGATTTCAAATGAAGACAGTAGGAACAGCAGTTGTACTAACCGCATTTTTACACCATAAAACAATAAGGGGAGGGTGGATGGGAAGGGAGGGATAAGGGTGGGGAAAAAGGAAGGGGGCCTTACGATTAGCAGGTATAATGTGGGGGGGAGTGCACAGGGAGGGCTGTGCAACACAGAGAAGACATGTAGTGATTCTATAGCATCTTATTACGCTGATGGACAGTGATTATAATGGGGTTTGTGGGGGGTACTTGGTGAAGGGGGGAGTCTAGTAAACATAATGTTCTTCATGTAATTGTAGATTAATGATGTCAAAATGAATTTTTTAAATTATGAATAAAAAAATATATCATCAGTTCATAAAGATAACACAGCAAGAACCTAACCGGTCACCTTTGGAGTTAGCTATGGCATCAGTGCCTGCTTATTATCCTACCATTCCTATAGGTAGGGCATGTTCTTCTCTCTAGAATTACACAGACCTTCAACTAACAAATGCAGACGGAAGGACAGAATTAGAACATCACCACTTTGCCACAATGGATACAGACAAAGGTGATAAATGGCCACTAAAATCAGCAGCTGAAAAGCTCATAGGAACAAAAAATGGAAGGACTAGACTGACACCTGAGTCCAGGGATCAACATTAACACCGCAAAAGGCACACAGCACGTGCTCCCGATGTGATGCCAGCAGAAGTGCACAGCACCACCTACGAAATACTCTGCCCACATCACGGAACTTGAAACTAATCAAGCCTCAGGAGCCAACTGCCCATTTAAGGAGAAAATACGGATAGAGTACATGTTAAAATGACACCATGACGATCAAAACAAAATCCAGAACGTAGTAAATTCTATAGAACAAAAATGACTCCGTTTTTTCAGAAGTGTAAGGAAAAGCTTAGTAGTAGTATCGTAGATTAAGAGCCTAAGAAAGGCCCGACATCCCTGCCAGTGGGGAGGGCGCTCAGCCGCCGCCCCAGGCCTGCGGCGGTGGCGGCGGACGCGGGGACAGCGTGCCCTCGGCTCCCGCGGGGGGTGGGGGTGGGAGCTGACACCTGGGGGCCGCCAGGGAGCGCCGGCTGGGCAGCCGCGCGGGGCCTGAAGAGCCCAGGGCGGGGGCGCTGTCAGGCCGGTGACCTGCCACCTGGGGGCCCGGCTCCTGGGGCGGGCCGAGGCGCTGGCAGCCGTGTCCCAGCACGCGCGCCCCCAGGACCACGGAGGTGTTCTGCCACCGATTTGGCCGGAGGGCGGCTAGCCGGGCCCATGGGCCGGCCTGAGCAGCAGGCCCGGGGAGGCGGAGTCGCCGGGGGGCGCGCGCATCCCGCGTCTGTCCCCGCAGCTGCCCTCGACGCGGTGGTGCCTCCCTGCGCGGCTGCACGGCCGGCCGTGGGAATGCGGACTCCGCCCCCGGGGATCAGCGGGCCTCGCGGGACGCGAGGTTCAACCCGCCCCCGGCGCGGCACTCCCAGCATCCTCGCTCCGCCCAGGCCGGGCCGGCTGCGTGAACTCGGGCGTCCTGCGTTTTTACTGGATGCTTCAAACTCGGCGGTGATGCAGACACTGGGCTGGGCTTGCGGGGAGGGCTCACACCCGGCCACTCCCGTGCCGCCCGTCCCCGGGTTGCGGCTCCCCAGCCGGAAGACTGCAACTTTGCAGAATCATCAGAAGCATCTTCCATATACAAAACGCAGTTGGAGAACCCACTGACCCGGTACGAATGACAGGCCTGTGCTGAGAGGCAGCAGTGAAAGGCTATGATCTTCTCTGGAGACAGAGAAGACAATATAGCACAGAGAAGTAGTGACTCTATAGCATCTTACTACACTGATGGACAGTGACTATAATGGGGTATGTGGTGGGGACATGATAATGGGGGTAATCTAGTAAGCACAATGTTGCTCATGTGATTGTATATTAATGATACCAAAATAAAAATAATAAAGTATTTGATGAAAGAATAAATGAATGAAAAAAAAGACAGAGAACACTTGCTGTACAAGAGATTCTGGTAATCGGAGAGCTTCACTGGAGAATTCTACCAAACTCTTAAAGAATTAATGTCAATCTTTCTCAAAATCTTCCAAAAAATTGGAGAGTACAAAACACTTCCAAGTTCACTCTATGAGGCCACCATTACCCTGATATCTATCCAGATTAGGATGCCATGAAAAAACACAACTGCAGACCAATATTCTTATTGAAAATAGATGCAAGATTCTTACTATGCTGACGCACAGTACCTGTAATGGGGTATGTGTTGTGGACTTGACAATAAGGGCGAATGTAGTAACCACACTGTTGCTCATGTGAAACATTCATAAGATTATGTATCAATGATACCTTAATAAAAAAAAATAAAAAATAAAATAGATGAGCATTTTCTAAAAGTATCAGTAAACCAAATTCAAGGTCACATTAAAGGGATTTCCCACATGACCAGCTGACACTTATCCCAAGGAGGCAAGTGGTTCCATATGCAAATCATGAGATTAGAAGTAAATGAAAAAAATCTTATCATCTTAGTAGAGTCAGAATAAGCATGCTACAAAATACAATATACTTTTACCATAAAAACCCACAAGAAACAGAGAAGGAACAACCTCAGCATGATAATGTCCATATACAACAAACCTATAGTTAACACTATACTCAGCAGTGAAACATTGAAAGCTTCCCCTCTAAGGCCAAGAAGACAAGGACTCTTGAGCCTGCACATAATGATGTTGGAGAACTTTGGACTCTAACCCAACTGAGGTCATGAAAATGACAGAAAGTCTATGGACCAGAATGCAGACATATTTTTCTCATAGTTGATGCCACTGCTGATATTTAAAGCTGCTCTGCAGGTAAGAATTATCAACAATTTTGATTTCCTAATGTGGGTCATGTTGTATTTCTGTGGTAAATTGTGCCTCTAATTGGAAAAATACAGTGGACAATTTTCTATGATGGAGCAAATGTAGTGGTGCACTGACCACTGGAAAATCTGAATGAAGGAATATCAGGGATATTGCAGGTTTTCTGTAAGTCTGAAATTATCTGGAAACACTCTTCTAAATGACTGTGTTCATACTATGCCATTAAGCCAATCTGACCGCAAAATATGTTATGGATGAAGAGCTTGATTTACCCCAGAAGAACCAAGTTGTAAAGCTAAAGCTGGTCAACCCTGTAAGAAACTGAACATTTAGAATGCAGTACATGAGTACTGTATTAATGTTACTGTACCTCTAGTGTGATGGATAATTTGTGGATCCTGGGGAAACACTGAGAATTTTAAACCCCTTTTTCTATCATGATGCCTTTCCTCACCTGGCTACTATGAAAACTCTAACCCTTGCCACAGGGCACAGGACAGGGATAAAAGGCATTCCCTCTTACCACCACTCCTCCCATTAAGGCCCATGGTGCCCCTGAACCACTGCACCCTGTCCTCTCCACGAGGCTGGCGGAGGACGGAAGCTGGGGTCTCAGCTGTCATTTTGCTTCTTGCGTGGTGCTGCTCTGAGTCTGTCCCTACAGGTATAACCCAGCAACATGAAGAGAGGGGAGTAGAGAGAATCACCACTCTGGCTCTCTTGAGGTGGGATTCTCTTATGACAAATTACCGGGTAAGCGGTAGGAAGGAGTGACATGACCTTGCGGGGAATTTACGGTGCAGAGGTATGTGGGCTATGTGATGAAGAGACTATCCCCTTTGTGCTGCCATAGGGGACTACATGTCATTGGTGCACTTTGACACAGGTTAACATGACTCAAAAGTTAATACATGGAATATCAAAGGAGAATATATACTATGCTGAATCCAAATCTTGATACAAAATCATTATAAAATTGTATGCAAATTAGCACCATGGAATGATATTCTAAGTGACTGGAAATAAATTTTAGGTGTCTCCTGACAATTTTAAGACTCTCCTGAAAACTGACAATTTAATCAAGCATCATTATTATTAGTTCACTCGTTTTTAAATAAACAATGAGAGGATATAAATTTGGAAGTATGTTGTATGAATGTAAAACTTTAATAAGGCACATGGATATACTTTATGAATTTGAAAATTAAAAACAGCAAATTGAAAATATTTTTGGCTTTAGTACAAATATGTAAACTTGAAATATTACATTGTGAGATATAATACACACACTCTTTAAATATTTAAGAGAATTTCAATTATTCCAGTGTCATAGGAAATTAACCATTATGAGAATTCATAGAAGCATTGGTAAAAAGCATCTGATTTCCACAGTCAGATACTGTCCACAATTCAAGCAGACAATCCCCTGAATGTACACCTACTTCCCCTGTGTGTGAATCTGTGTAGGGCTTCCTCCATGAAAACAATTCAGAAGAAGTAAAACCTACAGCATGCTATAGGTTTTATAGACATAGACACCCTTGTAAAATAAAGATTCTATGCAGTAGTTATGAGAGACTAAAACAAAACCCGTGTTGATAGTCCAGAAAATTTTAGATTCCTTAAGTAATTAAGAAAACTTCCTCAGGAGTTGTAACACATAAAATACACAGTGCTAAACTCAGAAGCACGCTGGCACAGACAGACTCTCAAATTTAATGCAATTGATCATGATGAGTTGATCATATGAATTATAAGCAATTGGTTAAAAAACAGCTCTAGTGAAAAACCAGGACAATATGTAATTCCTCATGCTTATTAGAATGCCTGTCGTGTAGCTTACCAACAAAGAATATTAGGTAAAAGTATATTAGAGGAATGTAAAGCTAAAGCAAGGTTTATGTACATTTTTTTCTGAAGCTCAGAGTAGACCAAAAAAGTAAAGGAATGAGCATGCTAAAGAGAAACTTGAATTTTCCATTATTACAAGAAGGAAGCACATAAAAAAGGAAGATGAGAAACATCTCACTGTCATCTCAGAAACCAAGATACACAAAAGTAAAGTACCTTCAGATTTTCTACTTGGAACCTGAGAAAATCTGTTTTCCATAAACGCATCTCATTTAGAAAAAGCAGCCAATGTTTTAGCCCTTAAGCGTTATGGTGATTTCAGTCCTAAAGATGTAACTGCACAGGCATTCCCTGTCTGATAAAGGCCCTCAGACATCTCATTGATACATAAGACTGGGTCCATCAATTATGACCCACAGTATGGGAATCAGAATGTGTAAATTAAGATTTTAAAAAATGGGAGTTTGCAAACCAAGGTAAAGCAAACTAAAATGGCCCAGGACTCTGATTTCCCCCTCAAGGCCACAGACAGACTCTTGACTCATGTATCCTTGAATTGTTTTGCAGGAATTTAGGCCCCACCAGACATGCCACCTCCTGACAATGAGCCCATGGACTCCAGCCTCAGTGGAGCCAGAAGGCTGACAGCTAACACTCCTGAAACAGTCCACCGTCACATCACCACGGACCTGTCAGAACAACGCCACAAGCTCATCCCATATCCGGCAACCCTTTCCCATAACCTTTAAAAGCCCTTGCTTATAAGCCAATAGTCAGTGCAGGGCTTTTAAGCTTTAGCTATCCATTCTCCTTGCTTGGGGAACACCCACCTTCTTTCACCACATCCCAATGTCAGGGTTTGGTTTCACTGCTCATGTCAGTGTTTGGCTTTGCTGTATGTTGGCTTAGTGGAAACAGGTTTGTTTCATTTGGTAATAACTTCACCTTAAATGGTTTTAAGTAGCATGCAGTAGGCGGCATGAAAAGACATCATCATATTTTGATCTTCTAAACCTGATTCATGAAACTTGTTCACTCTAATCGTGTATCGAAACAGTTAGATGTTCCCTTGGTTCATTTATGTATGCTTTGACAAATACATTCATTCACACAGAGGTCTGGCAAAGAACATATTAGTGGATGAAGATAATTTTTAAAAATTATGTTCAACACTAATTTAGGAGAAATCATCAAGCACAATGATAATCCCGTTTGAAAATGACAAGCTACAGGGGATATTAACATATTAATAAGTTAGCTTTTTGAAAGCTAGGAACATTAAAGCATACTAAATTCTGGTTTGGCATCAATAAAATAGCAGAACTCAAAATGTTCTGAATTTTAATGTACTTAAAACTTCCACTTTTCAGTGGATCTCAATTACTCTAATGTTGGAAAAGTAACAATACAGGTGAGTGAAGAGACTTTTTAGGGTGTCACTTCTTTCTCTTTGCCTCAGGTTGCAGGGAAGACTGGCTGGTCCCATTTCTTGATATGAATTTTATGACTGTGTATATGATGCTGAATTGGGATTTCTCCACAGAAACAATCCTGAATCAAAATGACACAGAATAATATAAAGTTTATTCTTAGAACCCCTCAGTGAATGAGGAACATTGCACATTAATTATTACAGGGTCAGCTCTTTAAAGATGATTCACAGAAGGGCACAAAGCTCTAAGAGCTGGCTCATTCCTCACTTGATCTGCTTCCATGAAGCATTTTAAATTCACAAAATATTATTCTTTCTGGGTACACACTATGCCCCAGACCTGGAGCTATTATATAATCTAATTCTGGTCTTTCATAAGTTTTATTGTATAGATAACACCAGCCTTATTTACCTTTCAAAGAAATTTTATACAACACACGTTAAAAAAAAAGTTACAATACTCACTCCTTACAGAAATATCCAGAAGAAACCATGGCAAAGCCCCTTCTGCAGGTGTCAGGACCCCACACGGGAAGCATTTTCCTCCTGGTGGACTGGGCTCCAAGTCATCCCAAAGTTGCAGCCCAGACTCCTGGGTTCTGCCGATACAAAAGCTCAAGTCTTCACTCTAGCAAAGGTACCAGAGTGCACAGGAGGAGCACACGTGCTCGGTGCATGCCACAAAAGGCAGGTTGAGGCATCCCATAGCTCAAACATAGTCACTACTGATGGTTGGGCCCCTTCTTAGAAGTCCTGGTAAAGGGCTCAAATTCAATATATGGATTATTCAGTGAAAATATACGGTTAAGTTCAAACAGAAATGGAGCCCATTGTTCTGTGCCCAGATGGGATTTTACACATATACCATACACTTAAGTTCGAAGTGAACATAAAAATTTCTGATTTTCAGTCAACCATTAACATATGATTGGGATATGTAAGAAACAGTATCATTTATATCCACCAAAAACAAATAATGCAAAAATACAAATGCTCAAATACAAATGCAACAAAATACTTGTAGATCTCTGAGGAAAAACATGTGAAACATTTCTGAGAGCAATGAAAGAAAAAACAAAACAACTGAGATATACTGTCCATGATCAAAATTCCATTACTAAGATGTCCATTTTCCTCAAATTGACTTAGAGATCCCACGTAATCCCAACAATAACCTTACCACACTATCTTGCAGGAATTGACAACACATTTGAATACCTGTTCATCTATACAATGATAAAGAAAAAGTTGGAACTGAAACGTTAAAATTTCAAGCTTAATTGCACAGCTACAATAATTAAAGGAGCATAATATTTAAAATGAATACACACAGGGACTCTCTTGTCCCCTCCTGGTGTCAGCCAGGAGCTCTGTCCTTTCACTTTATCTCTAAATAAAAGCCTCTACCTTGCTCTCCTACCTTGAGTGTTTATGAAGCTCATTCTTTGGCTTCGTGAACAAGAACCCCAGCATCAGAGTGACCAAAAACAACAAGTCTCCTAACCACAAAAGCACTGACACCTTCTCTGCCCTGATAGAAAACACTGAAGAAACAGAACTTGACAGCTCTTGATTGAGACTTCATGGTAATTTCCCAAAGCAGCAATTGCATCCTAATGGATCCTGAAGTTGACTGAGAAATTAGATTTTGCCTTGCTATTAAAAAATCATCAAACTACCAAACTTCTAGAAAAAAAATAACAGAACACATCTTATTAGTTGCCTTGTTTCTTATCTGTGCTCCAACAACAAGGATCCTCCTGGCTGCAAGTGGATAACAGACTTGCCAAGCATGTTACTCCAATTTCAGGAGATAGGCAACTTACATATTAGACAGTTATAACACTGCACTAGACTAAGTGAACAAATTGTATTTCCATTCTACAGTATTATCCTGATCTGTAAACCTGTCTTCATTAGCCTGAATATTTTCAAACACCCAAAACTCTACTAGTTCTAATCATTTGCTTTACCAGTCAAAACCAAATGTGTGCTTGACACCCTCCAATTTAAAAAACCCAGCTGCCTTGATGTTGATGTGTAGAAGAAAGACCTACCAGAGGTTTCCACAGGTCATTCACCCTTCTATTGGGCAGGTGTGTTTAGATGAAACTTCTGATTTAAATGTCAAGCCACACTATAAATTGCACTTCTTTCTCCTGATTAATAAAATAAAAATATAATAAATACATAAACAAACACACACAAACAAATGAAATCGAACAGAGAGTTCACAAATGGACCCAACGAATTACAGAAACTTGAATCTGGCCAAAGAAATGAAAGCACTTCCATACAGAAAACAGGGCTTTTAGACTTTATTCTTCCATTGTCTTATTTAGAGTTCACCACCATCAACAAATGGAGACAAGGCAAAAGGACAGCCATGTGTAAATGAACACAGACAACTCAACTCAGAAATGAAAGAGAAGTGACAACTGACACCACAGAAACACAAAGGACTGCAAGACGCTGTTATAAAAAACATCACGCCATCAAATTGGGAAACATAGGAGAAAAGGTAAGCTCCTAGAAATGCACAATATTCCAAAACTGAACCAGAAAAAATAGAAAATCTCCACTGACAGACTGACAATAATGAACCACACTGATAATCAAAAAAACACTCCTTACAAAGTCAAGGACAAGATGGTTTCAAAATTACTTCCACCAAACATTTAAACTACAGTTAATATTTACCTTTCTCAAACTACTTCTAAACCTTGAAAAGGAAGGAAAACTTAATGCCATTTTATTAGTTCAGCATCACCCCAGTACCAAATCCAACAGAAACAGTACAAAAAAAGGAACACCAAGACACCGCCATCCTTGATGAACACATTTGTGAAAATCCTCAAAAAAACTAGCAGCAAACTGAATTAAAAAAACATGACAAGACTCATTAACCAAGAACAAGTAGGATTTATTCCAGGAATGCAAAGATGGTGAAATATCTGCAAATCAATGACACACCCCATTAACAAAAGGAAGGATAAAAACTAACATCACCACAATAGGTACCAAAATAGATCACAAAACCCAACATGCTTTTATGCTAAAAACTCAACAAAGTGTGTGTAGAGGGAACATACATAAACATAACAAAGGCCATATATGACAAACTCACCACTGCCATCACACTGAATTGCAAAAAACTGAAAGCTTTTCCTCTAAGGTCAGGAACAAGACAAGGATACCCACTGTCACCACTTTTATTAAACATAGTCCTTAAAGTCCTAGACATGGCAACCAGAAAAGTAAAAGGCATCCAAGTTACTAAGGAAGAAGTCAAATTTCCCATATTTGCCCATGACATAATACTGTATAGAGAAAACTCAAAAAACTACTGGTATTAATAAATGTCACAGTAAAAGTAAATGTCACAGCAAACAAAACCAGTGCACAAAAACCTGCCACATTTACACATACAAATGAACTAACAGAAAGAGATTTAAGAATCCCATTTATGATTGCCTCAAAAAGAATAAAATTCAACCAAGGCAGATAAAGACCTGTACTCTCAAAACTCTAAGACACTGATGAAAGAAACTGAGGAAGACACAAATAAATGGAAAGCTATCTCATGCTCCTGGATAGGATGAATGACTATTGTTAAATGGCCATATTATGCAAAGCAACCTATAGATTCAATGCAATCCCTATCAAAAACCAATGGCATTTTTCATTCAACTAGAGCAAAGAATCCTAAAATTTACATGTAACCTCAAAAGACCCTGAGGAGCCAAAGAAATCTTGACAATGAAGAACAATGCTGGGGGTAAAGAGCTATACTACAAAGCTGCAGTGAATCAAACAGTATGGTACTGACATAAGAACAAATATATGAATCAATGGAACTGAACAGATAACTAAGAAAAAAACCCACATGTATATGGTCAATTAAAATATGACAAGAGAGGCAAGAATATACAATGGGGAAAAGACAGTCTCTTCAATAAATGGTGCTGGGAAAACCAAACAGCTACATGCAGGAGAATGGTATCGCATCACTGTCTAACATCATGCACAAAACTTAATTCAAAATGGATTAAATGCCTAAAGGCATGAAATCACAAAACTTTTGAAAGAAAAGATGGGCATGAATCTCCTGAAAATCAGCAACAGTAAATTTTTTCTGGACACATCTCCCCAGGCAAGAAAAATAAAAGAAAGATTAAACAAGAGGGGCTTCATCAATCTAAAAAGTTTCTGTAAAGGACAACATCAACAAAATGAAAAGGCAACTTACTGTAAAGAACAACATATCTGAAAGTGATCTATCTGATAAGGGGCTGAAATCCAATACATATTGGATAAATATACTCCAAAAGAAAGAACCCATTAAAATATGGGCAGAGAATCTGAATAGACATTTTTCCAAAGAGGGCATACAGATGGTTACAGTCACATGAAAAGATGCTCCACATCACTAATCATCAGGCAAATGCAAATTAAAACCACGAGGGGACTCGCTCAAGATGGTGACATGAGTAGGGTGGCGAAAATATCCTCCCAAAACCATATATATTTTGAAAATACAGCAAATCCAACTATTCCTAAAAGAGAGACCAGAAGATACAGTACAACAGCCAGGCTACATCTACATCTATGAGAACACAGCATCTCATGAACAGGATAAGATACAAAGCCGCGACATGGCGGGACCAGAGCACTCCCCCAACCCCAGCTCACTGGAGTGAGGAAAAGAATCAGACTGGGGAGGGACTGGAAGCACAGGACTGTTAAATAACCAGCTATAGTAATCTGCACTGGGAGCACAGACACATATTGCATGGTGTACGGGATATCAGAGAAATGGAAAAGTAAAATCCGAGACGGAGACCCTGAACAGGTCCCCACAGCCAGCTGCCCTAGAACAAAAGAAAAGCAGGCACTTTAAAAGTCTTAAGGGGACAAGAGTTCAAAAGGTGGACAAAATCGTCCTGGCACACTCAGAAAAGCAGGCTGGGAATCTGAAGGAACTTCAGGCGCCCTAACCCACTGGGTGGCAACACAGCTCTGAAGCCCCTCACAGTGATTAACAGCCTTCTCTGTTCATTCCCCCCAGCCGGCACTGCAAGCAAACTGCTGACACGCCATTGCTGCAGACCAGCCGGGGAGCAACCTCGCTCACAGCAACCACACAGAATCTTCTCCCAGTGCACAGCTCAACAAGCCAGACCCAGAGACTGCTCCCTGTGCACAGCTGCCTGGCACAGGCTTAAGGAAGCCAGCACAAAGTCCGGAAGTCACTAAAGGGGCACCTTTCTCGCAGAACACGTGTGGCTCACCTGCAACCCCCGCAAGCGCCTTAGGCTATCCTGAGGGCCACCCACCCACAGCAGCTCAAGGAATTAACCCAGAGACTGCTTGCTGTGTGCAGTTAACCAGCACAGGAAGCAGAGAAGGGCAAGGCGAACAGCAAACAGAAAGGGGCTTTGCTCTCCCACCTGACACACATGCCACTCACTGGCGATCACTTCTATTGCCATGAAAAGGAAGAACCTGGTTCAGTCCAAAATCACTCAAATGCCAGAGAGAGGGCCTGGTAAGACCAATATAACCAATCTTCCTAAAAAAGAATTCAAAATAAAAGTCATAACCAGGCCGATGGAGTTGCAGAGAAATATGCAAGAGCTAGGGGATGAATTCTGGAGGGAGACAACAGAAATAAAACAAACAATGGAAGGACTTAAGAGAAGACTGGATGAGGTGCAAGAGACTTGTTGATGGAATAGAAAACAGAAATACAGAGAAGATGAAGCAGAGAGAGATGAAAGGATCTATAGAAATCAAAGAATACTTAAGAGAATTGTTGTCACCAATGCAAATGAAACAATATTCACATTATAGGGGTACCAAAAGGAGAGAGAGAATAGGACAGAAAGTGTATTTGAAGAAATAATTGATGAAAACATCCCCAAGCTGGGGAAGGAAATAGTGTCTCAGACCATGGAAGCCCACAGATTTCCCAACACAAGGGACCCAAGGAGAACAACACCAAGACACAGAATAATTAAAATGGCAAAGATCAAAGACAAGGACAGGGCAGTAAAAGCAGCCAGACAGAGAAAAAAGATGACCTACAAAAGAAAACCCATCAGGCAATTATCACACTTCTCAACAGAAACCTTACAGGCCAGAAGAGAATGGCATGATATCTTTAATGCAATGAAACAGAAGGGCCTTGAACCAAGAATACTGTATCCAGCAAGATTATCACTTAAATTTGAAGGAGGGATTAAACATTTCCAGATAAGCAAAAGTTGAGGGAATTTACCTTCCACAAACCACCTCTACAGTGTATTTTAAAGGAACTGCTCTAGATGGGAGTACTCCTTCGGTTAAACAGATGGCACCGGAGAAAATAAAATCACACCAAAGAAAGCACACCAAATACTAACTAAAGGCAAAAAATAATATCACCTCTCCACAAAAGGAGTTAAGGGAAACACAAGAGAGTACAGAAATAAACACCTAACACACAGAGAGTGGAGGAGGTAGAAAAAGAAGGGAGGGAAATAAAGAATCATCACACTGTGTTTATAACAGCATAATAAGTGAGTTAATGTTAGACAGTTAGATACCAAAGAAGCTACCCTTAAACCTATCGTAACCACGAATCCAAAGCCTGTAATGGAAATAAGTACATATCTATCGATAATCACCCTAAATGTAAAAGTAGGAAATGCACCAATCAAGAGACACAGAAGGAGGAGCGAAGATGGTAGCATGAGTAGAGCAGCAGAAATCTCCTCCCAAAACCACATATATTTTTGAAAATAAAATAAACACAACTTTTCTAAAAGAGAGACCAGAAGGTACAGGACAACAGCCAGGCTACATCTACATCTGTGAGACCCTAGCGCCTCAGGAAGTGGGTAAGATACAAGCCACAGCCCAGCGGGACCCAAGCGCCCCTCACCCCAGCTCCCGGCAGGAGGAGAGAAGTCAGAGCAGGGAGGGAGAGGGAGCCCAGGACTGCTGAATACCCAGCCCTAGTCATCCACACTGGGAGCACAGCCACAGTGCGTGGTGTGCTGGATACTAGGGAAACGGAACAGTAAAACCTGCGAGCGGGTCCCCACAGCTGGCGACCCTGGGACAAAGAAAAGCGAGTGCTTTTTGAAAGCGTTAAAGGGACAGGAGACTCACAGCTGGAAGGAAGTGTCCCGGCGCACCCAGCACAGCAGCTGGGAATCCCAGGGAACTCTGGGAGCCCTAAACCCTGGGTGGCAGCGCGGCTAGGAGCCACTCACGTAAATGAACAGCCTCCCGCCCGTTCCCCCTCTGGTGCAGCTCTGCTATAGTGGAGCAGCAACCTGAGGCCGGCCACACCGAGAGCAGCTGCTCAGGCCAGACCTAAAAGCCATCTGCACGCAGCTGCCCAGCACAAGCCACTAGGGGTTGCCATTCTCACAGGAGAGGAAGGCTACTAGCCCTTCTTGCTAGTAGCAAGAAGGGATGTTCTCCCAGCTGACACACGCACCAACTCCCCACAACTACCTCTATTGCCATGAAAAGAAAGAAGAATTTGATCCAGACGAGACTAACAGAGACAACCCCTGAGAAGGAGCTTGGGGAGATGGACCTAACCAATCTTCCTGAAAAAATTCAAAATAAAGGTCATAACAATGCTGATGGAGCTGCAGAGAAAAATGCAAGAGCTAATGGACAAAGTAGGGAGGTAGACCACAGAAATAAAACAATCTCTGGAAGGACTTAAAAGCAGAATGGATGAGATGCAAGAGGCCATTGATGAAATAGAAACCAGAGAACAGGAACGCATAGAAGTTGACACAGAGAGAGATAAAAGGATCTCCAGGAATAAAACAATATTAAGAACTATGGAACCAATCCAAAAGGAACAATATCCACATTATAGGGGTACCAGAAGAAGAAGAGAGAGAGAAAAAGGGACAGAAAGTGTCTTTGAAGGAGTAATTGCTGAAAACTTCCCCAAACTGGGGGAGGAAATAATCGATCAGACCACAGAAGTACACAGAACTCCCAACAGAAGGGACCCAAGGAGGACAACACCAAGGCACATAATAAACAAAACGGCAAACATCAAGGACAAGGACAGAGTTTTAAAGAC
Organism: Manis pentadactyla; assembly: GCF_030020395.1. Lineage (NCBI taxonomy): Eukaryota > Metazoa > Chordata > Mammalia > Pholidota > Manidae > Manis > Manis pentadactyla. Next base: position 178,317,328 of record NC_080023.1, on the reverse strand, counting down.
AGCCAGAGAGAGGAAAAAGGTAACCTACAAAGGAAAACTGATCAGGCTATCATCAGACTTCTCAACAGAAACCTTACAAGCCAGAAGAGAATGGCATGATACATTTAATGCAATGAAACAGAAGGCCCTTGAACCAAGAATACTGTATCCAGCACGATTATCATTTAAATATGAAGGAGGGATTAAACAATTCCCAGACAAGCAAAAGTTGAGGGAATTTGCCTCCCACAAACCACAACTACAGGGTATTTCAGAGCGACTGCTCTAGATGGGAGCACTCCTAAGGCTAAACAGGTATCACCAGAGAAAATAAAATCACAGCAAAGAAAGCAGACCAAACAAATACTAACTAAAGGCAAAAAATAAAATCAACTACCCACAAAAGCAGTTAAAGGAAACACAAAAGAACACAGAACAAAACACCCAACATATGAAGAATGGAGGAAGAGGAAAAAGAAGGGAAAGAAATAATCATCAGACTGTGTTTATAACAGCTCAATAAGCGAGTTAAGTCAGACAGTAAGGTAGTAAACAAGCTAACCTTGAACCTTTGGTAACCACGAATCTAAAGCCTGCAATGGCAATAAGTACATATCTTTCAATAATCACCCTAAATGTAAATGGACTGAACGCACCAATCAAAAGACACAGAGTAATAGAATGAATAAAAAAGCAAGACCCATCTATATTCTGCTTACAAGAGACTCACCTCAAACCCAAAGACATGCACACACTAAAAGTCAAGGGATGGAAAAACATAATCCATGCAAACAGGGAGAAAAAAGCAGGTGTTGCAGTACTAGTATCAGACAAAATAGACTTCAAAACAAAGCAAGTAACAAGAGATAAAGAAGGACATTACATAATGATAAAGGGCTCAGTCCAACGAGAGAATATAACCATTATAAATATATATGCACCCAACACAGGAGCAAGAGCATATGTGAAACAAATACTAACAGAACTAAAGGATGAAATAGAATGAAATGCATTCATTTTAGGAAACTTCAACACACCACTCACACCAAAGGACAGATCCACCAGACAGAAAATAAGTAAGGGCACAGAGGCACTGAACAAGACACTAGAACAGATGAACCTAATAAACATCTATAGAATTCTACATCCAAAAGCAACAGGATAGACATTCTTCTCAAGTGCACGTGGAACATTCTCCAGAATAGAACACAAACTAGGCCACAAAAAGAGACTCAGTAAATTCAAAAAAGATTGAAATCCTACCAACCAAATTTTCAGACAACAAAGGTATAAAACTAGAAATAAATTGTACAAATAAAGCAAAAGGCCCACAAACACATGGAGGCTTAACATGCTCCTAAATAATCAATGGATCAATGACCAAATAAAAATGGAGATCCAGCAATATATGGAAACAAATGACAACACAAAGCTCCAACTTCTGTGGGACAAAGCGAAAGCAGTCTTAAGAGGAAAGTACATAGCAATCCAGGCATATTTAAAGCAGGAAGAACAATGCCAAATGAATAGTCTAATGTCACAATTATCAAATTTGTAAAAAGAAGAACAAATGAGGCCTAAAGTCAGCAGAAGGAAGGACATAATAAAGATCAGAGAAGAAATAAATAAAATTGTGAAGAATAAAATAGAAAAAAAAAACAATGAAACCAAGAGCTGGTTCTTTGAGAAAAGAACAAAATAGATAAGCCTCTAGCCAGACTTATTAAGAGAAAAAGAATCAACACACATCAACATAATCAGAAACGAGAAAGGAAAAATCATGACGGACCCCATAGAAATACAAAGAATTATTAGAGAATACTACGAAAACCTATATGCTAACAAGCTGGAAAACCAAGAAGAAATGGACAACTTCTTAGAAAAATACAACCTTCCAAGACTGACCAAGGAAGAAACACAGAATCTAAACAAACCAATTACCAGCAAAGAAATTGAAGCGGTAATCAAAAAACTACTCAGGAACAAAACCCCCGGGCCAGATTGATTTACCTAGGAATTTTATCAGACATACAGAAAAGACGTGATACCCATTCTCCTTACAGTTTTCCAAAAAAATAGAAGAGGAGGGAATACTTCCAAAATCATTCTATGAAGCCATTACCCTAATACCAAAACCAGGCAAAGACCCCACCAAAAAAGAAAATTACAGACCAATATCCCTGATGAACATACATGCAAAAACACTCAACAAAATATTAGCAAACAGAATTCAAAATTACATCAAAAGGATCATACACCATGACCAAGTGGGATTCATCCCAGGGATGTAAGGATGGTACATTCAAAAATCCATCACCATCATTCACCACATAAACCAAAAGGACAAAAACCACATGATCATCTCCAAAGATGCTGAAAAAGCATTCAACAAAATTCAACATCCATTCATGATAAAAACTCTCAGCAAAATGGATATTCAGGGCAAGTACCTCAATACAACAAAGGCCATATATGAAAAGCCCACAGCCAACATCATACTGAACAGCGAGAAGCTGAAAGCTTTTTCTCTGAGATCGGGAACAAGAACAGGGATGCCCACTCTCCCCACTGTTATTCAGCATAGTACTGGAAGTCCCAGCCATGGCAATCAGACAAAACAAAGAAATACAAGGAATCCAGATTGGTAAAGAAGAAGTCAAACTGTCACTATTTGCAGATGACATGATACTGTACATAAAAAACCCTAAAGCTCCACTCCAAAACTACTAGAACTGATAACAAAATACAGCAAAGTTGCAGGATACAAAATTAACACACAGAAATCTGTGGCTTTCCTATACACTAACAATGAACTAATAGAAAGAGAAATCGGGAAAACAATTCCTTTCACAATTGCATCAAAATGAATAAAATACTTAGGAATAAAGCTAACCAAGGAAGTGAAAGACCTATACCCTGACAACTATAAGACACTCTTAAGATAAATTAAAGAAGACACTAGCAAATGGAAACTCATCCCATCCTCTTGGCTAGGAAGAATTAACATCATCAACATGGCCATCCTGCCCAAAGCAATATACAGATTTGATGCAATCCCTATCAAATCACCAACAACATTCTTCAACGAACTGGAACAAATAGTTCAAAAATTCATATAAAAACACCAAAGACCCCAAATAGCCAAAGCAATCCTGAGAAGGAAGAATAAAGTCGGGGGGGGGGTCTCGCTCCCCAACTTCAAGCTCTACTACAAAGCCACAGTAATCAAGACAATTGGGTACTGGCACAAGAACAGAGCCACAGACCAGTGGAACAGAATAGAGACTCCAGACATTAACCCAAACATATATGGTCAATTAATATATGACAACGGAGCCATGGATATACAATGGGGAAATAACAGTCTCTTCAACAGATGGTACTGGCAAAACTGGACAGCTACATGTAAGAGAATGAAACTGGATCACTGTCTAACCCCATACACAAAAGTAAATTAGAAACGGATCAAAGACCTGAATGTTAAGTCATGAAACCATAAAACTCTTAGAAAAAAACATAGGCAAAAATCTCTTGGACATGAACATGAGCAACTTCTTCATGAACATATCTCCCTGGGCAAGGGAAACAAAAGCAAAAATGAACAAGTGGGACTGTATCAAGCTGAAAAGCTTCTGTACAGCAAGACACCTTCAATAGAACAAAAGGTACCCTACAGTATGCGAGAATATATTCATAAATGACAGATCTGATAAAGGCTTGACATCCAAAATATATAAAGAGCTCATGCACCTCAACAAACAAAAAGCAAATAATCCAATTAAAAAATGGGCAGAGAAGCTGAAGAGACAGTTCTCCAAAGAAGAAATTCAGATGGCCAACAGACACATGAAAAAATGCTCCACATCACTAGTCATCAGAGAAATGCAAATTAAAACCACAATGAGATATCTCCTCACACCAGTAAGGATTGCCACCATCCAAAAGATAAACAACAGCACATGTTGGCAAGGTTGTAGCGAAAGGGGAACCCTCCTACACTGCTGGTGGGAATGTAAATTAGTTCAACCATTGTGGAAAGCAGTATGGAGGTTCCTCAAAAAGCTCAAAATAGACATACCATTTGACCCAAGAATTCCACTTCTAGGAATTTACCCTAAGAATGCACTAGCCCAGTTTGAAAAAGACAGATGCACCCCTATGTTTATAGCAGCACTATTTACAGTAGCCAAGAAATGGAAGCAACCTAAGAGTTCATCAGTAGATGAATGTATAAAGATGTGGTACATATACACAATGGAATATTCTACAGCCATAAGAAAACAGATCCTACCATTTGCAACAACATGGATGGAGCTAGAGGGTATTATGCTCAGTGAAATAAGCCAGGCAGAGAAAGACAAGTATCAAATGATTTCACTCATATGTGGAGTATAATAAAGAAAAACTGAAGGAACAAAAAAGGAGCAGAATCACAGAACCCAAGAATGGACTAACAGTTACCAAAGGAAAAGGGACTGGGGAGGATGGGTGGGAAGGGAGGGATAACGGTGGGGAAAAAGAAAGCAGGTATTCCGATTATCATGTATAATTAGCACGTAGGGGGTAGCATGGGGAGGGCTGTGCAACACGGTGAAGACAAGTAGTGATTCTGTAGCATCTTACTACGCTGATGGATAGTGACTGTAATGTGGTGTGGTGGGGGGACTTGGTGAAGAGGGGAGCCTAGTAAACATAATGTTCCTCATGTAATTGTAGATTAATGATAACAAAAAAAAAAAATTTTGAACAGATATGGACATAGGCCTAATGGCATGTGAAGGTCAAGACAGAGTTTTGGGGAACACTTCTATAAGCCAAATATTGCCAAAACCCACCAGAAGCTAGGGGAGAGGCATGGAGCAGACCCCAGGCCACAGCCCTCAGCAGGAACCCAGCTGGTGACACTTCACTCTCAGACCTCTAGGCTCCAAACTGTGAGGATACACGTCTATGGTTTAAACAATCCAGTGTGTAGTAGTATGGTACAGCAGAGCCTTACAAAGTAACATAGGTATCTATTTCCTTGTTTTTTTAAATAAAACTTCCCATTTTGGGAGTCTTACTCCTAACCCATCCTGCTGTTTCATGGAACAGGTAATTGCTAAAAATTTCCACTATTTTCAACATGGAAACCCACAGACGACCATCTCTATCTAAACTGACATAATCTGTGGCCTATTTTCCCCACTCTTTCTAGGTGTTGAGGCCATAACTGGCCGCATTCTATCTTTTCCTCAAATGTCCCAGGATCTTTCCTGCACTAAGGCCTTTAGCCACTTTATTTCCTCTATTAGAAATACTCTTCCACTCCCTCTTGTGCTGCTTAACTCCCACATAATCTTCATTTTTTAGTTTAAGTACCATCATTGCATAACTGCTAGCTTCTTCCTGCTATACAATTGCTAAAACACCAGTTCAGCTCACTTGTATCCTTGTTACCAAATCAATTGTTGGTATATTTGATATAATCATGGCATAACAATATCTGTCACTCTTCTGAAGCTGGAATTTTCAAAGAAGGAAGATACAAGAGGCTGAAGATGTTAATAGTGTAGACTATTTGTAATCAAACACTCGGTGCAAATCCAGATTTCTCAGGTAACAGGCTTTGGGTAACTTTGGGGAAAATCACTAACCTCAAACTCATCTGGTGCATGATGTACTTCACAGAGTTGTTGAGAGAATCAAAGGGAATAATTTACATACATCACTTGCACTAGTATATATGATACTTGCTGAGACTTCTATTGATAGAGTTACCTCAGTGCCAAGGCCATACTAAGTGTTTAAATAAATATTTGCTGCATAAGAATTTTCTCGATTCATTACTTTGTTTTAGAGTGGCTAATGGTAGGATTTTTAGACACAAAAATTAGTTGAAAATAAAAGTCAGTTTGTCCACTCAAGCACAACATATTGGTGGTATATTTCCCATTTACATATATGTGAACTTGTATAAAAAATCCAAGAGAAATGCTGACTTTCAGTGAAGCAGGTCAACACAAGGAGGAAATGTGATATGACACTATGTCATTACTGTGTATGTGTATGCATATGTCTTAGTCTGGGACTCACTGGAAACAGATTGCATGCTAAATTGGGAAGGTTAAGGAATGAATGTGCACCTAGTGACAACATTGACAAAAATGAGAAAAGAGATAACAGATAGATAGATGATTGATAGTTTAGATAGATCTACATACATACAGACGATAGATTAGATAGATTAGATACATAGATGATAATAGACAGATGATAGATAAGATAGATAAGATAGATAAATAGATAGACAGATATAGATAGATGGATAAATAGATAGATAGGCAGGCAGATAGGAAATCATTAATACTAAACAAAGCTATCACTCACTCAAGATCATCTATGTGCTTCCTTACAGGAGACTCACTTGAGATCCAAGGACACAGACAAACTACAAGTTGAAGGGGTGGGGACAGGTACCCTATACAAGTGAAACTGGAAAAAAAAAAGGGATTCTGTTTGAGTCCACAGAGAGACAGTAAGTAGAAAACAGCCCTTCCAGCCATGGTGAATTCTTTTTGTTTGGTTTTAGCAATATCCAGTCATAGATTCAGTGGTACAGCGAAGCCCTTCTCATTTTTTCTGACCTCCACAACTGAATTGCTGTAATAATATGTGTTTGGGCTATTGAAATCAGTGGATTTTATGATGTTTATGAATGTAAAGACGCAATAACTAGATAAAGAGGGAAGTTTGGACACTCAAATAAACACGTCACTCAACAACATACACTTTGCTCCCAACTGCTCCTGTCTAGAACTTGGTGTTCCTTTTTATTTGTCCCTCCTCCTATCAGCAGTGACGCCAATGTCCCTCAAACATGGTGGTGAGCAAAGCACCAAGTTTACTTTTCTGTCTACAACAGGCCCAGAGGAAGGATACTTGTGGTCTTCAGGGAGCACTTAGTCAATGAATGTGGCTAGAACACAGTCAGCAAGTGATAAGGAGGTAAAAGAGGACAGAGGACAGAGATATGGGTTGAAGTCCCTGCACCACCATTTACTGGTTTTGTAAGCACACGCGGCTGACACGACCTGCAGGTGTCTCAGTGAACCCAGTGCTGTCTCTATGGCCTAGTTACCTTGCAAGATTTTTTGGAAGCATAATGTAGGGAAGTAACATATAAGCTATGTTGTTAACTGTTCTGTACATAAGGATAGATGGGCAGACAAAAAGATGATGATAGACAGATAGAAAGATGGATAGAAAGATGACAGATGATTAGATAGATACATGATAGATAATAGATGATACAGATATAGATACATATCGATTAAAACAAAGCTATTGCTCATAACCAGGAGAGCAATGATGAAAGCAGAGAGCGAAACTACAAACAAAAAGGAAGAATGAAATCCAGTTTAAAAAGTGCAATAAGCAGCCATAAGAAAACAAATCCTACCATTTGCAACAACATGGATGGAGCTAGAGGGTATTATGCTCAGTGAAATAAGCCAGGTGGAGAAAGACAAGTAGCAAATGATTTCACTCATATGTGGAGTATAAGAACAAAAGAAAACTGAAGGAACAAAACAGCAGCAGACTCACAGAACCCAAGAATGAACTAACAGTTACCTACCAAAGGGAAAGGGACCGGGGACAAAGGGAGGGAAGGGAGGGATAAGGGCAGGAAAAAAGAAAGGGGGCACTACAATTAGCATGTATAATGTGGTGGGGGGACACGGGGAGGGCTGTGCAACACAGAGAAGACAAGTAGTGATTCTACAGCATCTTACTACGCTGATGGACAGTGACTAATGGGGTATGTAGGGGGGACTTGGTGAAGGGGGGAGCCTAGTAAACATAATGTTGCTCATGTAATTGTAGATTAATGATAACAAAATCAAAAATAAATTAATTACTTCTGGCAAGTATATTGTAAAATCAAAGCAAGGTTTAAAAATAAACTAAGGTCAACTGTTCAAAACCTCCTAAATATAAAAAAAGTCTTTAAATTTCAACTGCTTGATGAAAGTAGTTTTTAAGTTGTAATCAGAGACCAATAATCAAAGCATAATAAGCCTATTTTTTTATTAAGACAAACTCCTGAAAAACAAGATACTTTGATTTTATGTGGCAATCTTTAAGAAAAAAATCTCAATTACACGAATCTAAAAGTCACACAACTAGAAGCTATTCCTGGGATCATTTTAAATTTGTGCTTCAGAAAAACAAAACCTAAAATAATTACCTGTGAGCATTAAAAAATCAAATACTTAATCAGGTTTATATTTACTGTTTGCAAAATAAAATTCTAATGTACTGATACAGAAAACAAAATGACAATAAAATCAGTAACAACAAAAAGAACACCCAAGTAGATATGACTGTAGCAGGAGTTCAGAATCTCAGAGCAGGTTTCATTACAAACACTTAACTGTGTGTCACTTGAAAAGAGTATTTATTCAGTCTTGAATAACCTTGATGCAAGTTGCTAATGACCACATTACTATGATGATACATTAATAACAAATTTTCAGAAAACCATGACTAAGTAGTTAACAGTTCCAGCTGAACAAATCAAATTAAATACTTCAAACATCCTATTGTTACCTGGAATGCAAACACAACCCTTATTTCCTTTATCGAAAATTCGATATAATTCTTACTAAATAGGTAGCTTTGATTATGTAATGCATGTGACAAAACAAAATTTTAAATTAGAAATTATTTAAACTATCTCAAAGATCATGACTATCTTAGTTCAACACAATGGGGTCAAATTTAGAGAGTAATGGAATAGAAATATACGGGTGAAGAAAATAAATTTGAAATTTTGCTTCATTCAAGGTAACTTTTATCATTAGTCATCAAATTTTAGATTAGTTTATAACTCAATCAAAAGGGCAGGGACAAAAACCAAATACTATCACCCTATGAGTTAGAAAAAGACCCCTTCTGGGCCAACAAATGAGAATAAGTCACCTTTTCCTTCTCTAAGATGTATTTTAGCCCTACTTGTTCTCTCAGTCGGGCACTTTCGTGTAGGGCACACTTAGCCTAACAAACTGTACCTGGTAACTCTGTACAAGCAAAAAGCTTCAGAAAGGATTTCCCTGCCCCCTTGCAATTCTGAGAAAGTACAGAAGAGTTCAGTCCTCCATGACTTAAGAAATTCGTGCAAGATGAAGGAGGGAGGATGCTGGGAAGGGAACACAAGGAAGAAAGACTCCTCCTCTTATTTGCTCGCCTTCTCCTTGCAATAACTAAGCTTCACATAGTTATTTATATCCCATCTTTGACTCCAAAGTTATTTAATGTGACTTACAGAAACATTAGTAGTAGAATAGAATTCTTTCAAAATACAAATTAGTATGTATAAAGGGAAAATAAGAGGATGCAAGAAAGATGAAACACAAGGTAAAGCTGGAACACAGGAAACACCTAAGGCCTTGCACAACTCTAAAATGTGGGTGGTTCAGCTCTTAGCTTCTTAGCAATCCATGAAATGGGAAACAAGATCTAATTACAAAATTTTCATTCATTCCATATACGAAGTAATTTACAAACAGGCACCAGAGCTTTTCCTAGTGCTCAGAAGTAAGAGAAACTTCTTTACTTTTCAGTAACGGGACACTGGACAGTACTGTAATTTTCTAAACAGCATCTTTATATAAATTAAGTAATAGATTTCCTATGAAAGTTTCTTTTAACATTTCCTCAACACAGTTAGGGTCATAACATAAGGAAAGTTATCCAGAAAATGAACCATCTTGCTAGTAAACCTTCTACAATTTAATCTGGGGTTATATGTATTCATTTATTGGATTTGAAACATTTTTTATACAGTGTATTGCTTTTAGTAAATAGTTACACCAGAAGGTATTCATCTGGGACTTTAAACAAATACTAACAATCCTCAGGATGTTTGTTAAATTCATAGCCCATTTTCATATTCCAAAGTCCTATTTCATTTTCTAAATTCAGGTTCTTCTGATGGATGAGTAAGTAAAATGGTCACGCAAGCGACGACTGGCTCCAGATCAGATGAAGACGACACTAATACACAGGTCCAAACACTTCAAGGAGATCTCTTTTTAAAATTTAAATCAGTCCCTCTCTTACTTTTCCGGGGGGCCTTCTATTATCCTGCTTAATTCAGCAACCTGGGAGCCCAATCTGTGATGATTTTTATTCCTCCTCAATTTGGTATTTCTAACCAAGAAATGGTAAAGAAATCTAACTTAAGAGTTTCTAGATTGATTATCTTCCCATTCAGTCTACACCAATTAAGATTCATTTTAGAGTATGAATCTTTACACACTTTTGCAGGTTTTATTTTTACGTTACTGGTGGGGAAGAAAAGAGTAAAGTTAGTATCAAGAGAATTTCCTATCTCCCATTTTATCATACAAGAAAAAATAAGGTCCACAATGGCAGCATCTCAATATACCATATATCTGGGCTTAATACTACTAAAATTTAGCAATGCTACAATCTGATATTTAATAGGCAGTAGCAAATTGTATCTTCCATTACAGTTGGGTTTCCTCTTCTCTGTCTCCCAAAGATGCCAAATTTATATTCTCCTACTGCCCACATTATGGTCATGTTGTACCCCATTGCTTTCCTACCTCATTATCAGTTTAAATCTCACCACTTTCAGGATGCTCCTCTCTCAAAACCCTGGCTATTTGGGCCCACATAACCTTCTCATCCTATTTGATTTAGCTCTATATTACTCTCTAATTATTTTAGTATTTCCCTTACTAGATATTGGAATACCTAGTTTTTACGTTACCCACTATGAATAATGAAATGCAAATGCTCTGAGTACAAATTAACTTAATATGATGCATTAATCAACTACATACTTATAACAGTTTATGGCTGTTCAACATAACTAAGGTATTTATTAGGATTTCATCAAGTAAGCCAGAAGGCCAATTTTTTACCACAAAGGTAATTTCCAAATGGCATACAATCAACCCATATTACATCAAACCTTAGGCTCTTCTACTTTCAAGCTTGTCAGAAGAATTTTAGTTGTGAGGACAACTTTTGAGAACACTACCAAAAACCATAGATTTTATAACTTATTGTCAGACCTCAAAATGACTAAGATTAAATAACAGTGGTATCCAATAAAGTTTGATCCATATTTGAACTCATATACATAACCCAGAGTCAGGCAACCTCTTCTATTATTAAATGAACTCTTCCAGTGTGTAGCCACTGAAATTTGTTATTTCTGAATTTCCTGTTTTATGAAAATTCAAACCTTAGTGATCTCAACCTACAATCTGTAGTATTGCGAAAGGTAATCGTATTTACATTTGGCATAATATGTACACTTGTTTAACATTTTTCTTGCAATTAAAAACACTTTTACATTTAAAAATATGTTGGAAAGCATATGCTTAAGAAGCTCAGTATTAATTTTAAGCGTAAATCAATCAATATTATATTCTATTAATTTAGAAAGTTATAGGATAATTAGAATGATTTTACATTAACCACTTAAAATTGTTTACTTCAGAGAATAAAAGTAGGAAACATAGCTATAATATAAATTGAAAAGCTTTTACCAATTTAACAAGAATGTAATTCAATTTCTCTTTTTCTTAAAAGACAAACTATAAAGAATAAACCAAAGAAAGCTACAAATATGTGTGTATTCATTTAATGCAACATAATAGATACACACAGAGCCTGTGAGAATACAATATTCATTTTGCTGCAGAGGAGCATACATTGCACAACAATGAGATTTGCTAATGAAATCAACCATCAACCTGGAATACATATGTATTAAACCAAGACCTCAGTGTCATTTTCTTTTTCTGTCTTTCATTTTTTTCTTGACCTTGTCAGTATTTTTGTCCTTTAGATTCTGGAACTTTGGTAAAGAAAAATCAAGGCTATAATGTTGTAGTGTAGTGTTTTTTATTCATCACATTTATTTTTAATGTACATTCCAACTGTTCTGCTTCTATCAGCACTATTACAGTATCTTTGAGGAAAAAAAAATCAATGGATGCTATCAGAAGAAACAAAGGAAGTTTATTTCTATTCAGAATTGCAACATCTAACAAATTCCACATGAAAACTTTTATAGCAATGTTAGTAACTACTTGATAAGGAATAAGAATATTTTTAAGTCACTTTTGTAATGTAATTCCACCAGCAATTTCTACTACTGACAATTATTAAGTGAAATAATATAGGGCTGACATAATAACTATCAGTATGAAAATTATTCTAATGTGTTTAGATAAAAATTGTAATTTTCCCCCAAAACTGCTCTGCTGTCCTGGTCTACAAAGTTAATTACTAATTTCCATTTATCAAAAGTAAATAATTCTGAGTTTTCTTAAAAAACTATTATTTAAATCTATGATTTAGTATTATAATTTTCTATAAAAGCACAAAAGACTATGAAAATAGTTGATATTATATATTTTAAATAAAATAATTAATGACCCTCAAAATTGATTTATTTCTTTTTGAGTATAAGCTATTTAGCTAAATAACTGTCTCACTGGTTTACACAAATTAGGTTTTCAATTCACATGTGCTACAGATAAAATTAACAGCTTAACCTGCTGTGGCATATAATTGCTGTTAATTCATGATAATAACAATTGCTTTAAAAAAAGGCAGTACTTATACCAACTAAAACAGCCTCAGCCAAACAAAATTAAGCACATGCGTGCAGTGACCAAGAGGACACCTGGAGCTGTGAGCAATAACAATGGTTTCTCCCAACCTGCCCTTTCCCTTGACTTAGTTTGGTTTCACTGGAATTTGTTTCTGGAGGGGAATCCCCCACCCCTTACTCCTGGAGCTACAGCCAAAAATTTCTATTAAAATGGCAAAATATAAATCAGACTGTAGAGAAACAGGCAGTTTAAGCAAATGTCTATTGTAATAATGAAAACCTGCTATCTAGGACCAAGACTGCAGTCCTAAAATGTGGTGTTAGGCTTTGGAAAGTCAGCTAGCTCCTTGCTACTCAAAATGTGGCCCACAGTCCACTAATGCTAAAACTTTTTTTTTTTTTTAATAATAATTTGAAGCCCCAGCCTACATGTACTGAATCAGAATTTTACACACATTAAAATTTACAAGCCATGATCCTGAAAATTCTTCAGCCTACCTAACAATTTGTATACCAATTCCAGTAATTTCTGATATTCTAACAACTCCTCAAAAATACAAATTCAGATACAGAATATTCAGAGAACAGACAGCTTACCTGCTATACCTAAAGCCCATTACATATCATTTGCTTTACTTTTTCAAGTCTCATATTCATTATAAACTACTGATCTGCAGTTTGTGGTAATAAAGGAGTAAGAGGGAATATTATCTTTTTGTAAGATCTTGGAAAATCTTAAATATATGGATAAAGTTGAAGTATTTACACTCAGCGACTATTTTAAACAATTTCATCAGAAGAGTCTTTCCTAGATAAAATCTTGTTTACGAAGGAGCCCAGTATAGTAAAATATAAATAAAAGGCTGTGCTTTGGGGCAGGGAAGGAATCCAGCAGCAGCCAAAGCAACCCAACAGAACCAACTCACTGGATTCCTCAGAGTGCAGTTTGGAAAACTCTGCCTTAAAGGAACTACTTAAAAGTCTAAAAACAAACTGAATAACTGTTACACTAATTACAAGTAAAGTTCATTATTGATCAAAGTGAACCCTAAAGATCTCTTTATAGAAACCTACTATTTGATTTAGTTTAATTTATTCTATAGTGTTTTAAAGAGCACTAGATATAAGTATATAATTAAGCATCTTTTCTAATTCAAATTGATCTCCCAAAATAGTCTAATTGCTGAGGTTGGTTTTAATTAACATACTATTTTCAACTGAAGTTAATAGCATGCCTACCATATATAAGACATTATGTTAAGTTTTACAAAGGCAATATAAATGGACAAAGTAGTCTACTTATCACCTTGGAAAGATAACACAATACATGGAACATAGTAAGTGCCAAAAAATCTATGTAAGTATAGTAGAATGGGAGCAAAATTAATTGCAGGTGTTAGAAAAGGCTTCATGGAAAGATGCCTCCTGAAGCAGGCCTTGAAAAGTATGTAGGACTTAGAAAGGCAAAGAAGGCTAAGTGGAAGAACTAGGAAAAAAGGCATCACAAGCGGAGGTAAAACTTGTTTGAGGAACAGAGGCTGAAAACATTGGGTTTATTCACAGAAGAGCCTGAAGTCACTTGCAAGCTGCCAATAACAAGAATCTTGAGTTGTTCGTTTTATAGCAATAGTACCTACAAAACTCAAGGGTCAGTATACCTGTATAGTATAGTAAAAGCATTAAATATCAACTATATGAATGAATTAATAAATGCAGGTAATCTAGTCTGGCTGTGTATAGGGCATATGCAGAAAATAGTGGTTGAAAAGGTAGTTTAGGACCTTATAATAGATAACCCTGAATACCACATTAAGTGTTTAAATTTAACACTGCAAACAATGGTAAACTACTTACATGAGAAATAGTGATCTAGCAGTTTCAAGCACGATGGATTGGAGCAGGAAGAGATTTCCAATAGAGAGATTGCAATATTCACTCTGGTGCAATAGTTTAGGTAAGAAGGGTCTCATCTAAAGTTGTAGCAGTAGAGTCAAAAATACGGAGATGATTATGAATGAGATAAAATGAATCAAAAAATTTTCTTACTTCGTGGCTGTGCAAAGAAGAGCTAGAAATAAAAAAAATGTAGAAGTAAAATCTACTGGACTTTATAGCAAGTTCTATACAGAGGAAGTGGGAAGGCAAAAAACAAAGAAATCCCAAAGATGAGCAAAAATGTAGAGCAGTAAATCTCTTACGCACTGGTAGTGCCAACTGGTATAAACACTGTATAAAAATATTAAGCAATACATAGTAAAATCAAAGCTGTATGCCATTTCCATCACAGCAATTGCACTTCCAGATATAGAATCCAGAAAAGTTCTCATCCATGTGCACAAGAGGTCATAAACAAAAATGTAAATTTCAGCACTATTTGTATAGTGAAATATTGGAAAAATAAATTAAAAGGTTGTGGTATGTTTGTAAAACAAAGTAATATATACTAGTTAAAATGAATGAACTAGAGCTACACATATTAACATGGATATACATCTTTAGTATATAAACACAACCACCTGAGGAAAAAGTTGTATTTACTTCTTATTCATCATTTTTAAGACAGAGCAATCCTAAATAAACCAGTGAAAAAAGGAAATGGGTATGTCTTATGAATGATCGATGAAACAAGTCTCTGGAGGACAAAGAAAAGGATGAAAATCCAAAAGCACGTCTTGGGTTTGTTTAGTGGGGGGATGAAAGAGGGTTTTTTTTGTTTCTACAAATGTTAAGACTTGAAACCATAAAACTGGAGAAAGAATAGGTAGTAAGCGCTTGGATGTTGGTTTCAGCAAATTTTTTCTGAGTATGTCTCCCCAGGCAAGGGAAACAATCGCAAAAGTAAACAAGTGTGGCTACATCAAACTAAATGGCTTCTGGGCAGGAAATGAAACCCTCTAAAAGACAAAAACGAAACCTACTTGTTAGGCAGGAAATCAGCCATGCAGGGGATGGAAAGAGAAAAAGGCCAGAAAGTCCACTAAAAAGACCCAAAACTAATCAATTAAAGCTCAAAAAGCCAAGAGCAACTTAATTACTTCTTGGCAAATAGTGAATCTGTGGCATCTTATAACACTGATGGACAGTGACTGCAGTGGGGTATGATGTGGGGGGTCGCGACAATATGTGAATGTAGTAACCACATTGTTTTTTCATGTGAAACCTTCATAGGAGTGTATATCAATGCCTTAATAAAAATTTTTAAAGAATAATCTTACCTGTTTAACTTCCTGGGTGTTAAAATGCAACTTTATCTTTAAGATGGGATGCTTCCTGCCTTTTACTATGTTGTTTGTGGCTGGGCTTACTCGCCATATTAATTGCCCAGGTTATACATCACTTGATTAGGGGCTGGAGGAGGAAAAGCAGCATCTGGGCAAAGTTAAAGATAAGCTGGGCCTTTTAGCAGGCTAAAGTAAATTTTACAACAGCCTTATTTAATTGACACAATGAAGACATGGGCTACTTGGAGGTATTTTCTTATCCGGGGGATGTTTACACAAACATTCCAGGCCGGGTTACTCTTGGCTTTTTAGTTTTAACTAATCTTCACTGAAGAATGCTTATACTCCTAATTTGGTATTTTACTTTAGAGAATTAATGTGACTGACTTTGCTGAATTGTTTAATACGGAGTTTTGGTGTAGGGGTCTTTGGTTTCCAGAGGCCCTCACCCTACTCTGACTATAGCCACAGTCCCCGTCTCAGAATCTCTGTGGCTAGTTATAAATGACTCAGCTGCAGATTACAAACCGAAATGACAGAAAGATATGGATTTCTAAATACAAGAAAATGCACTGTCAGTTCCCAGACCAAAGCAAAGAAACTTCATTCCCAAATAATACGAGAGGTGCCTCATGAAAAAAATTTTTTGATTCTAAAAGTGCTGCCACCGGGCGGCCTCTCGCCCGCCGCGGGTCACACTTGAACTTCAGCTATGCAGGCCCTCGCCCTCGAGGCCCCCACCGAGAAAATCCACACACGGCACAACGCCCACCGGCCTCCCCGTCTGCGCGGCCCATCCCCACCCCTCCGCCTGCGTCCCCAGCCCGGGCGGCGGAAGCAGGTCGGCGGCGCGGCCCCGAGCCGGGCGGACGCGCGCCGCGGGGCGGAGGGCAGCCGCCCTCACCACCCAGGCCCGGACGGAGGAGCTGCGGCTCTGGCGGGCCCCTCTCCCCACGCCACGGCGAACTTCGCCGGCCGCTCGGTCGTCTGCCCCGGGCGCACCCACTCCGCTCCCTCCCTTCCAGCGCGTCCCCTCTGGCGGAGCGCGCCGACGCCCGGCGCCTGGCCGGGCCCTGCGAGCCCCCCACCCGCGTCAGCCGCTTCCCGGCCCCGCGGGCCAGGCCACGCGCTGCCCGCCGAGCCACTTGCACAGCCGCCCCTTCACCGGCTCCACCGAGACCTCATGCGGAGGCAGGGGTCCCCGCGCCCATCCCATCCGGGTCCGGCCGCGCCCCGAGGCCACGTACCTTCCAGCCCGCAAGGCCGTCGCTGTCGCCTTCACCCCTGAAGCGGGGCCCGCTCTGGACCCTCCGCCGCATATCCGCGGCAGCGGGAGCGGCTTATCTGCCGAGCTCTCGACGGCCTTGACGATGCGATCGGCAGGGGATAGGCTGCCCCATGCGCTGCGGTGGGACAAGCGGCTCTTGCCGAGGCCGAATGCAGGCCCGCAGCGGCTTCGGGGTTCCTGGTCGAGCCGCCCGACGGCGCCAGGGTGGAGGAGGCAGAGCTGGACTGGCTGTAGTCCGGCTGCGACAGCGGCTCGAAATCCGGGTCGATCTCCACCACCTGGGGCGCTTCGGCCACAGTGACTGCCGCACGCCGCACGCCGCACGCCGCACGCCGCGGGAGAGTCGAGAATGGGCGAGTGAGGCGCCGGGAGCCCAGCGGGCGCGAGGCGATCCGAGGCTGGGGTGAGGTCAGTGCAGCCAGCGCATGCGAGGCCGGGAGGATGGCGCCGCCGAGCACGGAGCGGGTCCGTCAACATCTGGTCTCCGCGGGCCCACTGCGCGGACGGGACGACTCAAGCTGCTCTTCCCCGGACCGGCAGACCGAAGCACGGAGGGAACGGTATAGACTGCTTCTCTCTGCGGTGCTCCGGACGTTACTGACTGATGAATACGGAGGCGGCGGCGCCTGCAGCTACTACGCAGCCGCCGGACTTACGTGATCTGCGCGCGCCCCCAATAGCTGTCCGCTCCGCGGCGCCGCGCGTTCATTGGCCGGGAGGACCGTCAGTAGGGGGCGGGCAGCCCCCGGAACAAGACAGGGATTCCCACTTTCCCCACTGTTATTCAACATAGTTCAGGAGGTCCTAACCACGGCAATGAGACAAAACAAAGAAATATAAGGCTTCCAGACTGGTAAAGCGGAAGTCAAACTGTCACTATTTGCAGATGACATGATAATGTACATAAAAAACCTAAAGACTCCACTCCAAAACTGCTAGAGTATCTGAATTCAGCAAAGTTGCAGGACACAAAATTAATACACAGAAATCTATTGCATTACTATACACTAACGATGAACTAGCAGAAAGAGAAATAAGGAAAATAATTTCATTCACAATTGCATCAAAAAGAATAAAATACCTAGAATAAACCTAACCAAGGAAGTGAAAGACCTATACCCTGAAAACTACAAGACACCCTTAAGAGAAATTAAAGAGGACACTAACAAATGGAAGCTCATCCCATGCTCTTGGTTAGGAAGAATTAATATTGTCAAAATGGCCATCCTGCCCAAAGCAATCTACAGAATTAATGCAAATTACCAACAGCATTCTTCAGCAAACTGGAACAAATAGTTCTAAAATTCATATGGGGATGCACATTAAAACCACAATGAGATATCACCTAACACCAGTTAGGATAGCCAACATCCAAAAGACAAACATCAACAAATGTTGGCGAGGATGTGGAGAAAGGGGAACCCTCCTACACTACTGGTGGGAATGTAAATCAGTTCAACCATTGTTGAAAGCAGTATGGAGGTTCCCCAAAAAACTCAAAATAGAAATACCATTTGACCCAGGAATTCCACTCCTAGGAATTTACCCTAAGAATGCAGGAGCCCAGTTTCAAAAAACCATATGCACCCCTATGTTTATCACAGCACTATTTACAATAGCCAAGAAATGAAAACAACCTAAGTGTTCATCAGTAGCTGAATAGATAAAGAAGAGGTGCTACATATGCACAATGGAGTATTATTCAGCCATAAGAAGAAAACAAATACTACCATTTGCAACAACATGGATGGAGCTAGAGGGTATTATGCTCAGTGAAATAAGCCAGGCAGAGAAAGACAAGTACCAAATGATTTCACTCATCTGTGGAGTATAAGAACAAATAAAAAACTGAAGGAACAAAACAGAAGCAGACTCACAGAACTCAAGAAAACTCACAGTTACCAAAGGGAAAGGGACCAGGGAGGATGGGTGGGAAGGGAGGGATAAGGGGGAAAAGGGGGCATTACTATTAGCACATATAATGTAGGGGAGTGGGGCACGGGGAAGGCAGTAGAGCACAGAGGACAAGTAGTGATTCTATGGCATCTTACTATGCTGATGGCAGTGACTGTAATGGGGTATGTGGGGGGGGACTTGATAATGGGGGGAATCTAGTAACCACAAAGCTGCTCATGTAAATGCATATTAATGATACCAAAAAAATGGGCATATAAAAAAATGAATAAATAAAAAAATCTCTGGCTGTGATAGTGGATTCATCCCTTTCTCCTTGCAGTCCTGTCAGTTTTTGGCTTATGAATTTTGATGCTTTGTTATTAGGCACATCACATTAACAATTATAATGTCTTCTTGGCAAACTGGCCCCTTTATCATTGTGTATTGGCCCTCTTTGTGCTTGATAATTTTCTTTGCTCTGAAGCCTGCTCTGCCTGAAATTAATATAGCTACTCAAGCTTTCTTTTGACTAATATTAGCATGGTATATCCTTCTCCATCACTTTAATCCATATGTATTTTCATATTTAAGGAAGATATCTTGTTTCTAGCTGGCTGGGTCGTTTTTCCATCCCGTCTGACAAATCTCTCTCTTTTAATTGGTGTATTTAGACCACTGGCATTTGAATCAATTATTGATATAGCAGATCATACCTACCATACTTGTTACTCTTTGTATCTGGTACCATTGCTCTTTGTTCCTTTTTTTGTATTTTACTTGTTTTCTGCCATTTGTGATATTAAGCATTTTAATGATTCTATCCAGACAATGATGTACTGGGTGATATTAATGGCAGTAAAAAAGCCTTTAATGATGTGGTGTTACAGTGTGGAGGAGGGGAAGCATTCCACAGTCTTGATTCGGTTTCAGTCTTACAGTAGCCTGTGCCCCTCAGCCATGCCCTCACCAGTACCTTTTAGTTTTATCCCCTACCTTAGGAGGCACAGAATAGATAAAAGGGGCTGGAGTTGGCTATTTCCCTGCCCCCAGGTCAGTTAGGCTCTGACAGAACTCCAAAGGGTTAAGCCTCCGGCAAAAGTTTCTTTGAAGGCAGGCCTTGGTAAGAATAACTGAATTCTCTGGTATATTTCAAAATTGTTCCTTTCCTCTCCACACTGCCAGAACCCCAAAGGGATTTTTTTTCTGATTATTATAGAACAACCTGGTAGAGCTGCAAGAGGTAAAACTCACAGAAGTATGGGGGCTTCCCTAGAGTCTCTGTCTCACAGACTTGTCCACGGTGAGCCTCCAGGTATTCACCAATTACAGTTCAGGTTTTCCTAACCTTCTGCACTGGCTTCCACAGAGCTTTCCACTCCTGTGGATCTCCAAAGGGATTTCATGAGCCAGGGTTTCTGTTCTGGTAAATTACTGTTCTCTGCATCTGCCTGTGACCTGCCTTGTAACCTCGCATCTCTGATGGACCTGAGAGAAGTGCCACTGATTTTTCAGTTTGGTCCAGTTTTCATCTGTTGCTGGACTAGAAACTAGAAGTCTTGTATGTTTCCTACAATGGAATAAAACATGTTAATTCTCAATATTTCTAAATGTTTTAGATTGCAGTGTATTAGCTATATCTAATGTTTACTATTTTTTTTTAAGGTTTACTATTTTTAAAACTGTATCTATACCTTTATAAGCTACAGGAAGAGAGTTTCTAATGTTTTGTCAGAAAATGTTTAAGGTCATGGAACAATCACATTTTTACTAATATTACTCATGCCTTCAAACAGATGTTTTCTTACTATATCCCGCTTTTCTAATATTTCTCAGCCCTCACCTGATCTCAATGTATTATTGAACTATCACCTCAATTTTCCTTGGGAACAACATTCAGAACTTTATGTTTAAAGTTATTTTTTATTTTCTATATTAATTCAGTTTCTACAGGTATCTTACCTTACCGTCCAATCTAGTTTTTGTGCTACGATAGGAATTAGGTGAGGTGTTATCAGGGAGACCGTATATATTGGGGAAAACCACTGATGAGTGACATGTTGCTTATTTTTTTCCTCTCTTTGTTGATTCTGGCAGCCCAAGATGCCCTTTTTTGATTTGACCCAACTGCCCAAATAAGGACACCACTATGGCAAAGACCTGCCTTTAGTTAATGTGTGCGTGTCAGGAATAGCTGGGTGATGAACACCAGGCCAAGCTTTTCTCCGTGAGTGTTTTGTAGCCGCTCCCAAAGCCCTTTCATTTGTCTCCTGCCAACACTGCTCAGGTGGCTGAGGCTCTCCAAGATGAGTGAGACCTCCTCTCTCCTGAGCTCATCTGTGGGCTCATGGCCCTGGTTTTTTCTTTCTCTCCATCCAATCATATTCACTCATACATTCCAAAAAGCCCTTTCTCTTTTTACCAATGTTGTTAGATCTTAATCACATACTTGCATATTCCTTTCTTAATTACAATGGAATATTGGAAGAGCAAATCATTAATTTTGAGCCTCATTGACCTATGACTCACACACCTCTCCCTTGGGCCTCAGCCTATGACATCCATTTGGCTTTCTGATATCTTTAATGTTCTAGATTTGTAATGATTTGGCTAATTCCCAAGTTGCGTGACAATAAGCAAGCAGTCAGCACTACAGAAGTGCAGCTTAGAGCCAGGGACCAGAAAGAAAGACTTGAAAACCTAGTAACCAGTAAGTTTTATTTGTGCTTTATGCAAGACCTTAGTGTGAATGGAAGTGGGAAAGAGCAGTTTAATCTAATCTAATCTAATATCACAGATCCTTGTACTGAAATGAAAAAAAAACCTACATAGTTCCTGGCTCAAGTCATTCTAATCTGCTTGTATAGACAGTAACACATAAGGAAAACAAACACTACTAAATGATGGAAACAATCAGTAATTAATTACCAGGTCAGGGAGCACAGATTAGACTGGCTATGTGATTTCACTAAAGGAGAATTCCAAAAAGCACTGGCTTCTTCTGGGAAGACTTCTTGAGAAAGACAGGGTTTGAGCTGAAACTTGAACAGATATGTAGGAAGGAGAACAAATGGCCTTCAAGGCACGAAACAAGACAGACACAGTGTCAGGAAGGAGCACAGAGGGTTTATGAAATGTGAGCAACCCTGGCTGATCAGGGGACTGGTACGTGATGGGGAACAGAGGGAGTGAGGCTGGCTGAGGCTGGTTAAATAAAATAGATGTAGATTGAAGAGGAAGAGGGTGGAAAGACAGAGAGAAACTGTGGAAAGCCCTTGAAGATGTACATCAGCATGATAATATTGGGAAATCAGGGGTACTTTGACACTACATGAATGTCTAATTTCAAATAAGCAGGGGGACACAATAAAAGAAACAAAGCACTGGTACACTTGATACAGGCCAAGACGCCAGACCCAGGAGGATACAGTGTTGCCACGTGTACACGTGCTGACAGAATTCAGTATAAGGGCTACCCCTGAGGAGTACAGAGGGGGGAAGATGTGAGAGAGAACATATTAGGCTGCTATAAATGCCTTATGATATCTTTTTCTGGCATTGAATACCTGGGTGTATAAACGTGTAGAAACTCACCTATGGTCAGGGCAATTAGTGTTTGTTGTTTGTGTGTATACCTTTAAAAAACTGATTGGGATCATGAGACTGTCAGTCCATGAAGGAAATTTTAGTCAAGGAATAGCCAAGGTATTAATGAAGTAGTAAGTTACAATCTGCTCAGACTGGACTAAAATGTCACTATTAGGAATAAGAGGCAATATGGGTAAGAAAAAAAGACCAATTTTGATGGTTGGATGAGATGGATACATTAGATGATTCTGCTTTCAATTTAAGAACTTTGGCAGTGTTTGGATACCTCTGGACAAAGAAAGAAGGCAAATACAATTTTATTGAGCATATGCCATTGCTCAATAGTCAATCCCTGGGCTATGTTTTATTCATTTAATATTACATCTTGTAACTAAGAAAGTGAATGTGAGGGAGGTAGCTGATTTTCATACTACAGGTTGAGGAACCTACCAATTAGCTCACATTCGTAAGAAGTTTGAAGTCAAAGGAAAGGAATCAAGAGGAAATGAATGGTAAGTGCCCAGAGCCATGAAACATACCTGGGAGCTCTCTCAGTAACCACCTGAGATGAAGCCAGGAAAGTTCTTGAGCTGTTTGAGAAGCACAATGAATCAAATAAAGGCAGAAGGCTAAACCCTGCATTCTACAAAGTGACAAATTTTAGGGCATGAAACAGTGAAACATTCTAACAAAAAAAAAAAAATCACATGCCTGCCCCAACACAGAAGTATCCTTAGCCCCATGCCAGCATTTGTCAAAGGCCTTCCACAAAATACAGCCCATCAGTCGAGTGAAGGTTGCTTTGCGGAAAGGGTTGTTGTCAAGTAAATCCGAGTAAGACTAAATTGAGCAAGTTAAATCAATGCTTCCCTCCAAAGCATCTCAGAGTCCATAGTGCAGCACATAAGGGGATGTGATGGGCAGCTTTTCCCAAATGCTTCAGACCTGCATTAATATCATCTAAAACCAGTGCTGTGCAAGGCAGAAACTGTGAGATGCTGCTCTCACCATGTAATATCATGTGCCATTCTCAAAATCCATTCTTTCTTATGCATTTGATCACATTGTTCCTACCACCTGAAATGCCCCACCTATGCTCCACATGCCAAAACTCTACCCATCTTTTAAGATCCAAGAGATAAGGAAAGGCTTGTAGTACCAAAAAGTGAGAGAAAGAAATCCTTTGATCTACATTCCCTGCCTAAGAAAAAAGAGAACCCTAAAACCCTAGCACAGTGCCCTTAATTCTGTGAGTGAGTGAGCACTGTAAGGGTCAGTGTGCTGCAATGTGTATATGGTATTTGATCTCAGAGATCTTCCTGGTGACTTTCATGAACCAACTTAATTATTAAAGAAGCCATTGTTTTTGCTTCAGCCCTCATAACCAGGGAATATTAAAGTTCCAATGCTCCTGGATATTGGCAAATCTACCCACCTCTTATCCCAGATAAGGAAGCTGAGCCCTTGATAGGATAGTTTATATAGATAAAAGATAAGGAAACAAGATAATGGCACATCTATCATTTAGACTGTGGATTCTGACATTTTGTACAATACCAGGACATTAGTTCTACTGATTTTGAGACAATGTGTGTCCTATCCATCCTTTTCTACCGCAGTGACTAAAAGAGGTGCAGTCAGGAGTCGTTCAAAAGTGAAAATAAAACTTTAGAAACTCCCAATTTATAAACCAAGGGAAATCTATCAGTCATGTTATTTAAGCTACTTGGACACTACTTATCAGCTACACTGGGGAACAGTGAGGTTCCTATGGGATTATTAGCATGTCAGCTTGTTCCATGGGCTTCCTCTTACGTCATGTTCAAGTCAATCAGTGATTACTTAGTGGAACTCCAGGGTGGGAAATCCAGGGGCAAAATACCTTTGAAACCAAAATCAGTCAAAGGGAGAAATAAAGTGGGAGAAACCCGTTCATTTCTTACAAGCAGTCCACTTTCACTCTCCTGTTGTCTCTCCCAACCCAGCTGCAGAAGAAGGTGGTGGTGACAGCCGCGGGGGGTCTGCGCCCTGGGTTATCATGTGGAGACCCTAACACTTCCCCCATTTGAGATCAGGTGGTAGCTCCCTGGACTTGTGTCCCTGTTTGGCACAGACACTCCAGCATTTTTTGTGAAGTGGTGAAACGGGATGCCGGGGAATTTAGTGTAAAGAGTATTTGTACTGACACTGCAAGTTTTCCGTAGGCTTGAAATTGCCGGAAAGTAATTTCAACTGCAAAATGACCATGTCAGTCCAAGAAGGAAAAAAAACAAGAAGAAAATCTGCACAACTCAGGTTAAATGATGAGTTTTAACACCCAGCACCAAAAGCCTAACTGAAAAGAAAAATAAATAATCACATGGGTTTTATAGAATTGTAATTTTCTACTCTTAAAACCTTGTTCAGAGGACCCAAAGACGAGAGAGAAACTGGGAGAAAGTATTTGCAAAATAAACATTTGATAAAGAATTTTTACTCAAGATATAAAAAATCCATAAAACAAAAAAGAACCATTAAAAAATATTTTACCATAAAAAAAAATCTTATCTTAGGATCCAAAATTGCTGCTCCAGTATTTAGACAACTGCTTTGAAAAACCATGTCCCAACAAAAACCACCATGTGATTTTACACAGCAGCTCTATTCATAATGGCTAAAAACTCACAGATATCAGAAAGTTCTTCAGTAGATGAATGGGGTAGCAGATTGGGGTACACCCACAGGAAGGGTAGCAGAATATGCCACCCCAAAATATGCCTCTTTGGCACAGGATTATGTTGGGCTGATTAACTTTTTAAAACAGCAGAGAGACTCTCTGGAAATTGAGAAGTTGCCCTGTTATAAGGAGCATTTGCATTTATGCAGGAAATCCACATGTGTAAGGGTGTGTCCCTCTGTACCAGGAGTGGAAGGCTAACTTAACCTCTAGAAGCTTCTACCAGTGGAGTTTGGCCTCGGCTCAACTCTGCATGACAACCATGCACTTGTGTTTATTCTGCTTTGCCTGATAACCCCCCAGTTAACTAGCTTCTCTCCTCCCCTAACACCTTTCTTGTGCTTAGCTGAAGATAGATTTTAAGGTGGTAAATTAGGTCACTTTGGGGAGTTACTCAGTGTTCCTGGGCATCTCCTATGCAGACAGGAAGTACACATGTCATTACATTTCTGTCTGCTTTTCTCCTGCTAAGCATTCTTTAATTCTGGGCAGGAGGAGCAGCTGTCTCAGGCAGGAACCAAGAAGCGCAGGGGGGGATACTATTCTGCCTCCCCTACACAAGCAATGGAAACTATTCAGCAACAGAAAGGAAGGAACCGCCAACCCGTGCAGAGACGTGGGTAAATCTGCGTGCATGATGCTAAGTGACAGGAGCCAACCTGAAGAGGCCACACACTGTGGGACCCCGTGTACATGACGCTCTGGACAAGGCACAGCTACGGAGGCGGTAAACGGGTCATGGTGTGGAGTCTGGAGTGTCCCATGGGACACTCTAGTGATGGCCACTGGCCACTATGCTTTTGTCTAAACCCATAGATCCTTAGAGCCCAACAATTAAATCATAATCTATTCAAATTAAGTTAGTTAGGATGTGAGAGTGTCACAGGGTAAATACAAAATTTAACAAAGAATCTAACTGTATTAGAAATGTCTGGGGAAAAGCTCACTGCTGGTGGTGAGACAGGGTGCTGACCTGGGGACACCGGGAAATGGGCAGAGTCTGTAGACTAAAGGGAGGATGTACTGCACAGACAGCGGACTGTGTTTTATCAGCTACTTCCATGTGGGTCCTCACTGACAACCCTGAAAACCCTACATCTGTAATGTGGGACGAGAAGTGGATTAAGTGACAGACAGTCGGAGCCAGGGTTCTCCCTGTTGGAGGGGGAAGTTACAGGTAAGCAAGGGGAGAAGGTTACAAGATCTATGCGATCACAGATCAGGTTGAAGATGTCGATACAAATGCACCTGCAGCTTAATGTGGATGTGGGGAGCTCCACACAGAAATCTTCACAGTCAGGCACCTGTACATTGTGAACATTTTGTGAACATTGTGAGAGACAGACACGACTGGAGCCACGTCAGAACGGAGGCGCAGCAGCCGCCAAAGAGAAGCCACCTCACTGGCCTTTGTCTGACTGGGCCAAAACCTGTGCACTGGGCAGAACAGCAATCATCTGAGTGGCCAGCAGGAGGACAGGCATCTGACCACAAGTCTGATGGATATGGACTTCCTGAAGATACAGTCAGTGGTCAGTGTATAACCCAGAGTGGATCAACTTATTAAAACGCCCACAGAAAACTTTTCTCTTGGCTCATGTAACTGCCACCCCTCTTCCTTAACCTCATAAAATCCCTTTTTTCACCCTACAAGTGGGAACACTATTTGGGTACCTGCCTGGATCTGTGCTTTCCAAACTGAAATTCTTTAATCCCAGGTAAGCTCTACTTTGCCTCTGTTTGCAGCTCTTCCTTTCCAGGTTGACAACACAGTGACACACACACATTACCCACCCGTGTTGTCCACTGAGCACATTCAGCTCCCACATATGGGTTTTTAATACTCTTCTCTATTAAAGGAACAAGGGCACTCTGAAGAAAGAGCTGATACTAGAATTGAGACAGTAACTAGAGCACCTATGATAATATTGAAGTATCATGAAGTAAGGAAGCAGCCCCGCAGAAGAAAACCATAAAGATTGAATATGTGAAGGAAAACAAGCCAGCAGAACAAGTTCGCCACAGCGAGAGCAGGAATACCTAGGCAATCAAACACTGTAGTGCTGGGGTATCACTAAAAACCTAAAATAATGATCCAAGCGTTCACACTGGTAAGAAGAAATGCATATGTGGGGTGGGGGTTGTAAATAAATAGAGCTGAACAGGCCTCTCCTACACAGAGCCGTTCCAAATGATTGATGTAGATTCTCAGCCATCCACCACAGAAGTGGACTTAACTCCCCTCCCTGAGGTGTGGGCTCTGTATAGTGTCTTCCTCCTAAAGAAGACACACAAATGGACAAGAAAAACCTAACTTCCCAGTGGGGAAACCTGGAAAACACTACTTCAGCCAGAAACCAAACTTAACAGGCACAGTTGCCTCAAGAAGACATTCCCTTCCTATAAAGTGATGAGAATGCACCTTACCTCTGTGATCTGCTTCCTCCAAGCTCATGCCAGCAGTCTAACCATGGGAAAACGCCCAGCATATCCCAATGATACCAAAGACCTGACTGGTCCCCCTCAGGGCTGCCAAGTCCATCGGTGCACTGTCACAGCCAAGGAGAGCCTAAAGAGACAGGACGCCTAAATGTCATGGGGTCCTGGAGCAGAAAAACGTACAATAAAGGGAATCAAATGAAATAAAATAAAATCCACATAAAATTTTTCAATTATTCATAACATACCAATATTTATTAATTAATCGTGACAATCCTGGAGAAAACTAGAAAGAGAAGAGAAATTAAAAGTCAGTAAGAAAAACAAACTGAATCTAATGGGAAACCTAGAGGAAGTGGATGATTTCCTTTTAAAAATACACATGAGAAAATGTACCCTAAAGAAAATACTTATTTTCTTCTATGTTCAGACCACTGAACATAGAAAAGCTTGGTGTTTAGAAATCTCCCATTGGAAAATAACCCGGGACCATATGGGTTTACAGTTACCAACTAAGTAGTAACTGACTTTTAACAAACTCTGATTTTATTATCAAAGTTCGAGAAATTTACACATTTCATCTAATGTAGGGTGTCAACGTTTACAAAACAGGTATTATTCTATGCACCAGTTACAAATGTGATGCCAATTAAACTGTGATTTTTCTCACCAAAAGTAAAAAATTGTTGGTAACAACGTTTACTTCTATTAAGGCCAGAAAAGTGCATTTTTGCTAAATGCCAGTTGGCATATGAATAATGTACATAAACCTAAGTAATGTTTCATCCATTGCCTTCTCCATGTGTCCACCTAGTTTCTCGACAGCGTTCACATGCACCGAAAGAGGACCTGACAAGGCTCCGGACAGCAGGGCGCCGGCAGCCGGCTGCTCCGCCACGCCCCGAACCCCTCGAGTGCCGTGTTCCGAGCAGCCAAGCCGAAGAAGGAGCCGCTGTGAAATCCCCGGGGAAGCACCGAGGAGCCATGGCGGGCAGGTGGGACACGCGGCCCTGCGCCTACAACCAGGTGCCCGAGACCCGCCTCGCCAGCTGCGCCCCCGGGCGGCCAGGGGTCGCGCTCGATCTGTCCTCGCCGCCACAACCGTCCCCAGATGCTGCGTGCCCTCCCCTGCCGAGGCTCCGGGCACAGCGCAGGGCACGGCACGCCCACAGTTCACCCTTTTCCGGCAGTTTTGTGGCTCTCCAGTTCAGCGTCTTAGCTCGAAATTTCCAATTGAAATTGAGCCCACCATTCCTGTGCCCTGATGGGGAAACAAAGAGAAAATCAAGGCAAGGCAGAGGGTCACCACACAAAAGCAAATCGACTTCCTATGTATCAGTGCTGTGATGTGAATGTTTGGGTTCCCCCCAAATTCGCATGTTAGAATCCTAACTCCCAAGGTTATGGTGTTAGAGCATGGGGTGCTTGGGCGGCGATTAAGTCATGAGGACGTATTCCTCACAACTGGGATTACTCTGCCTTAGACCCCAGCCCCTTCCCCCCCGGGATACAAGCCTGCCACCAGAAAGAGAGCCATCACCCTAACATCTCAGTACCCTGATCTCAGTCTTCCAGCCTCCAGAATCAGGACAGACTTCTGTTTATAAGCCCCTCAAAGTACTAAAATGGTGTTTGTTACAGTGGCCCAGATGGACTAAAATAATTGGCAATGTTTAGAAGAAAAAATCTGAATTTGAAGTAAAAAAAATATTTTAACAATAGCCCCTCAAAAATTCAAGTCCTGATCCTGACCCTCTGACCTTGCACCCTCATTCCTGAACCTAACTCTAACCCTTCTTCCTTAACCCAGGCCCTGACCTCTGTCTGACCCCAACCCTACCCTAAACCCTAAACTTAAATTCTTACCCTTTGCTGCTTGTAAGATACGTTGCCATTTCCCGATTTTCATTTAACATTTTCAAGTGCCACAAAAACCACACCTGTTCTCTCATGTACTTGGAGCACTTTTCTATTGGACTATTTCAATTTCATGTGTTTTTAAGCAACAGTACAAAGTAGTGAAGAAAAACACATTATTCTAATAAAGAAAAAAGGTTTATTTTGTTAAGATTTTTGAAAAAAAATGTAGTCAAGAATTTCAATCCCACACACAGAAAACAGAAGTAATGCCAAGAAAGCTAAAATGTCTTAACTAACTTTATTGGTATCTTTATTTATCCACATATACAAGCTGATTAAAATCTTTCAAATTTCTTGCATTAATCCCCTGAAAGTTCCAGACAGGCAAAAGTATTTTAAAATACACCACTGATTTTTACATTACATAATGTTCATAAATTTGATACTTGTTTTGCACATGTCTATGGCTTTACTACTTTCAAGACAAAAGTGACATATAAAAATACAGACTACTCAAGACATAAAAGCCAACAGTGGCCTAAAATGCAGTTTACAAGACAGAGCCTGCAGGCAACACTGACTGTATATGCTTCATTTGTTTGAAAACAAAAAGTAGCGTACCATTCTGAATTCTGGTGGAAGGTGCTTAAGCATAGGAAAACTCATTTACAATTCTCCTTTATGTTTGTGAGATAAATACCACCTACTTCACATATATTATATCTATATATTTTTAACCAAATTCTGGTTAAAAAATCACTCAGACTGACAACATGTAAATAGAAAATGTTGTGAAAATTTTAACATACACAGGGAAAAGCACGTCTTAGGCATTGAAAAGAAATTTTAAAATCAAGCCTAAAGGCAAATGTGGTTGTTAAAAAAAATGAAATCCATGTACAATTATAGGAAAAAAAAATTTAGTCAAGTCACCTCATGTAACAGATTTCACAGATATAATTTATTTACTATTATGTCCAAAAATGTTCCTGTATTGCAGAGGTCTCTATGTATCAACTGGAATAATGTCAACAAGGAACTGTAAACTATGAAGTTTTGGCAAGTAAACAGAAATCATGTGTCTCAAAGAATGATGCTTGACTTTGAGCAAAAAAGCAGGTAAAAACTATGAAGTAATCTTTAGAACAGCTGAAATTTACAAATGTAGCCCAATATACGTTTTCCCAGCTATACATGCACACAGTATCCTGTGATAAAAATGATTCAGTTACTTTTAAAAAGCGGAAAAGTTTTAAAAATATAACCAGAACTCAGTTAAGCTGGTGAAACCAGAGAGACACTGAACCCCAGCAACACCTAAGAGGCTAAGGGATAACATCATAAAATCTGGATGATTAATTCTACATTAGCACTCTGAGTATGAATTTGTTGTTAACATTTTATATTCTTTTCTTTGGGTTAAAAAAAATTGAAAAGAACCAATATTCTGTAGTAAGCAATGTAATCCAAACATTCTGCCATCTGACTGGAAGAACTGCCTTTTCTTCTAGACCCATAACTTGGTAAAGATAGAAAGCTCTAGAGATCCATTTCTCAAGTCACTGTGAGTTACACTGTTCTAATGCAATGGAACCACTAAAGTACATGTATTTGTTCTTATGCAGAATTATAAAAGATAAAATCTATGCATCAGTGCTGTAATGTTATTACAGAAAAACAGACAACTGAAAAAAAGCACAGACTATCTATAATCCAGACCCCAATCTATTTCCTGCAGTCTTAATACTTTTCACCTATTCTGAGGACCAAGCATGTCATGCCTTAGACACCTGCCGTCTTTACAGTTGGCTCAACAATCATCCATACCTGTGGGGTTGAACTAATACCGCTTATTTTACACACACTTACTTCATTCTTCAGGATAGTCTTTAAATGATTACTAGACATTGGTGTTTTTTAAAGGTAACAATACGATGTTAGGAAAAAATTCCTTGGAATTCTTCTGAAATTTCAGAAGGGCATCTGGCAATTTTTATTCCTCCTCCCCCATCACAATCTTTTCATATTTAAAATTACAACTGACAACTCACATAAGATATAATTAACTTAACCAAAAATAAGAGAGGGCTTTTCAATAATGTTTCCCTCCTGTTATAAACTAAAAAGTTTAGTGAAAAGCATTCTTAAAATTTAAGAGGTTCATACTGTAAAACTGAAACTTGAACACAGGTGTTCACACCCCTAAGACTTTACAAGCTTATAAACCTGTGCTTTGTTTCACATCGAATGAGCAACATAGGTTAATTTCAACTCCATTTTTCATTTTTAATGAAGATGTACTTTGTGTGGGAGAGTCACCAAGCAGTCCCCACATGCAGACAGAGCTTCAGGGCTTCATGAGAGCCAGAAGTCAGCATCCTGCTCCAGGTTCTCTCCCTGTTGGAAAAGCATTCTATGCATTTTACGTTTGTCAGATTAACTTTAAAGAATTCATACCTCTGGATGAAAATGCTAGGGGACAATCAAGAACAAACTTGAAGAAATGTAGAGAGCAGTGCGCTTTCCTCCCCCATCGAATCCGCCGCAGGGCACCCCTCACGGGCGGACGCCAGCACGCACAGGCCCGGCGGCCCGCTGTCGCGTTTTCCTGTCCACACAGACTTACTTTTCTCTGTAATAAAGCAGGTAGTACTTCAGGGGCTCTGGCAGGGGGAGGCTCAGGACCTTCTCACGCAGGAAGTTGACTGGGGGGTCTGGCTTCGTTTCAGGCGGGGTTTTGTCCTCTTCTTCCCTCCGTTCCTCTTCCAAGTCTTCACAGCTGTTGTCATCAGAGGGGTTGGAAATCCGACTGGCAAAGACCTCTTTGTCCAAAAAGACAATTGTTTCCATTCGACGGCGGCGAACTCTCCTTCGTTTAAACCTCGGAGTATTCTTCAGTCCATTTCCGTTTCTGCTCAGTGTTTCCTGATGAATGACCTTTTTAATGGCGCCCCGGATGGCTATGCGAGCCAAGTCCTGGAGGCTGCGGACCGCCAAGGGTGCTGTGGGGCAAACGGCAGCATGTGTCAGACTCGTCCTGGGTGACGCCAACACAAAGCCTGAGCATCTGAAAATCTCAACATCATTTTCATTCACTGGCATATTTACAAATACAAGAATATAAGAGTACTCCGGACAAATGCCAATTACTGTCTGATTAGCATTCATATGGTATTTTTCAAAAGATAATTTCAAATATGCTAACCCTGAACTTAGATAAGGAAAAGCAGCAGCTAACTTGACTAATCAATCATTGGCAGAATAAAAACCTGGGTTACGGTTTTTTGCTTCTTTGATAGCCCGTTTTATATATCTACTGACATATATTCATTTCTGTATTCTCTCTCCTCCAGTAATAATACAGTGAATATATGGCTATAGCATTCTTTTACCCATGTTAGTATTTTCATAGAACTTTACAAACTGAGTATTTGTTCCTTTTTTATTAAGGTAGAGAAAAAGCAAATCCAAAATATGTTTAAGAAGAAAACTCCAAAGCACACCAAAGAAAAATAAGCTCTGCCAATTACACTTAAACTCAATTTGATACAGGCAATGCAATCATAGCAATATAAGGGCTTTTATCAAAAGGAATTAGGGGTCATGTACTTAAATACATTAAACTGAAAATGAACATCACTTGTTTTCCCTCTAGTACCAAACATCTCTAAAAAATAGCACTAGAGTGATGGCTCTTGCTGGTCTATGCTTACTGCCCAAATCAGAGGGGCCTACAAAGAATCTCAGCAATGCCCACTCTTCCACAGGAAAACACCCATGCCCAAGCTCTCAACTCTTCCTCCCCCTTATCAATACAGACCCTTCTCTCCTGCCCAACTGCCTCCTGCTCTCCCCTCCAGAACAGGCTCCAGCACAAGCCCTGCTGCTCAACGCCAGGGGTCACGCCTTTCTGCTCCAACACTGCCGTCTTTCCTTCCCTAACCATACTCTGTGTTGCCCCTAAGACTACTGGAACGGCCCCTGCAGAGGTCATCAGACCTCCCAAGTGCCAGCTTCTGGCCTCTCTAGGCTCTCCCCAAGGTGCCACCTGGAGGGAAGCGACCCCCCTCACGGTCCCCTGGCCTGAGTCTCTCTTGCTGGCTCCTCCTATTCCACCCAGCCTGGTGTTGTGCACAGAGATTCTCTTTACTACCATCTCTCTCTCATCCATTCTGTCAAATAACAGACTGGCCAACAGCTCTGATCCAGTCCTGACCAGGCCCTGAGCCTTCCACAGACCCCCATCTCTAACAAATGCTGGACACCTCAGGCTCCCGTGTCCTTCCTGAGAAAAGCCCTATGTACCTACACCAGAATCCTTTCCTCTGTAGAGGCCAGTGTCTTACTTTTGATCTTTATCTCTTGCTAACCACATCCTAAGTGGTTCCTGTCTGCAGTCTGCCACCTGTCGGTCCACTTTGAGAACTAACCTGTCTTCCCCCACATGTCACGTCTACACTGACACATCCTCACTATGCACTGACTTCATGCTCATGGTTTTTCTATTTCGTTGTCTTCATCAACACTTTACTAGTCTAAGAAAGATCGCCCAGGAAGATGAAGTTACAAATAACTGGGCTGTTCACTTCCGAAGCCCTAAAGTATATCACATGATTATTTATCATTCAACATTCGCCTGGAAGCCCTGGCCTCAAAACCCACACCTTGGGGTGCTCTCCACGCTGTCCGGATTCTTACCCAGGCCCTCACACAAAGAGACCCCTGAAAAGCTTCACAGATGACCTTGACTGTGCCCTCACCTTCCAAAACTCTGCTAAGGCTCTGGGAGGTGGTGCCCTCCCTGACCACAGGCAGTACATGATTAATTATGCTGGTGGGATTTTCAGGGAACATGTATTTGACAAACTCACCCTCTACCTGACCACCAATGTAGCCCAGAATGCAGATGCACCACATCTTTTATTTAAAACATCTGACAGTTCTCTGCAATCATGATAAACTCAAGTCTGACCTGTGTACCAGTCTAGTTTCTGCCATACACTCCTACTCTCTCCACACTGGGGAATGTGCTTGTTGAAAGTCACCATGCCTCTCCTGATGCTTTTCCTTCCTTTCCTCTCTTTAAAGAATTCCTTTTCACCCTTGAAGACCAACCACGATGTCACCTTCTCTCTCAAGCCCTCCCTTACCCTTCCAACCCCTTCCTATATTCTCCTGTTGCTTGATACTGCATTTCAAGGACCATGCCTAGTTCACAGAACCTGCACTTAGCAGAGACCATCAGAGAACATTGCTATTTGTTAAATGATTCATCATAAATTGAAAAAACAATTCTGGGAGGAATTCACTAACATGTATTATCTCTGAGTGGTGAGATCATAGTTAATTTTTTTCTTCTTTATTGGCGTGTGTGTTCTCCACATTTTCTACATGATCAGGAAACAGAGAGCATGCTCAATAATTTTATTTGTAATGAAATTATTTCCAATGCTCACCGCTGTGTAATTTTTTGTTTGATTTATAAAACTACATTGGATGAACACTGGCCCTGATGTTAGGACTTTGCCTGATCCACATCCTAAGGAGTGAAAAGCACAAGGCATAGGTGAGTGAGACGCCTTTGGGAGCCTCCAACCTACACCAGCAGACCGGCTGAAACATGTGCCCACGGGGCAGCCCAGGGAGCAGAAGGTCTCATATTCTACAGGCTCTCAGCACTGGCAACCACTCTCTCCATAAGGCCTGTCCACACGGCAGGATTAACTCCCTCTCATGTAGGTTTTCTGCAATGGCACGACAAGCAACAACTCTCTATAGATTTAAAAGAAGCCTAAAATAACCTAAAATAGGCTAAGAATAGATTAATTTTTAAAGGACTAAAAGTCACTTGTGAAATTTTATGGTTTCAGTGAGTGGAAAAATGCTCTTTGATATTAAAAGGTTCCTTATAAACTTTGTTTTGCTTCAAATTCTAATGCGATTAAAAAGATCCTAAAGATAAGTAAGAGCCTCTGTACTTACGTAACTGGACAAGTCTTGATTTTCCTGATTCTGAATGGCAGGGCTGGATCAGAGGAGCAAAAGAAACAGCTAGAATCTTTTTGGTTTCCCAAGCAGAAGGACCAGTACGCGTTATCTTAGTCAACTATCCCAAAGACAAAATGAGAATATTCAGAAGATTTGGCTACTGATAGCTTGTATTTAAATAAAATCTCTCCTATACATGATCTAAAAAACACAGATACACTAATACTGAAACAACCTGGCAATTTGGGCCCCTAATGTGATATGACATGAAGTACACATAACTTATTAATACTCTTGCAAATATGTTTAGCTTGAATATATTCAAGCCTGTAGACCTAACTTATGTTTACAGAAAATATAGATGAAAGAAAAAACAATCAGATATGGAATGTGCTGATTCTGATGAACAACATTCTTGGACTCTCCAAAAAAAGTCAAAGCTGGGGGAAAACGTAAGGAGAGGGTTCGCTCTAAAGTAAAAGCCATTAATGATATGCACAATCACCTGCAATGATGCAAACCAAACTGAATCCGAGCAGTTGTTTCTGGAGATGGGAACTATAAAAAGAGCTTGTTGCAACAACTGAGGACTCATGACCACGTCCTGAACAAGAGCTACCATTACAGAGTCACTGTGACTTCCTTAAAGGTGACCACACCATCCCAGTTATGCAGGGGCTGATGCTCACTCCCGGGAGACGCATCTGAAGTGTTTAAATGTCCCTGTGACGTCACCCCTACAGCACACAGAGTTAGGTGACTAGCACACTGCAGTGTAGGTCTTTGCCCTTCCTGGGAATCCCAGCATTAGGAGCACCAGGAGAACCTGGGTAGACAGCATGGCCCGCTGGCATGTCCTCCAAATGGCCCACGCAGGTCATGGTGCTATTTTTTGGTGAGCTCTGAGATGCTAAGATTATATGCTCTAGGACCTGAAAATATCTAAGCCAGCAAATCCTCTGAAATCTAAGATTCCATGTCATGAACCTTAGAGCTAAAAGAATTAAGTAGTCCTGTACTAAATAAGCATCAATAAGTTACATTTTTGTATACCAGCAAGAAGGCTTTTGTATGAAAACATTTCTTAAAAGGAAAATTTTTGGTTATAATGAACATCAAGCATTTAAATATAATCAATAAATGATGTGTGAATTCTTAAAGAAAAGTATAAATCCCTATTTCACGTTCTAGATGAGAAGAATATTGTAAAGGCATCTATATTCTCAAATTAATCTGGAGGAAACACAATTCCAACAAAAGTCTAACATGTTTCTGCAATACAACACAGACTTCTGAAGTAATTTCTACAAAGAAAATATGTATGTAAAACAATATTTTCAGAAAGAAGAGCAAAGATGGGGATGTGTGGCCCTACTACAAACAGCAGTAATAAAACAGGTGGGACCATCAGCGAGGATGTGGATCAGCTCCTCTTCTGTGCTGCTGAAAGTATGCCTTTGAAAGGGCAATTGGAAAAAGTTAAAACATAATCTTTCATCAAGCACTTCTCCTTTTGAGACTGCACCTGGAAAAGATCATGAGTCAGAAAAGATTAAGATAAAGAATATCCACAAGAAGATGTGTGCACAGCCTCTTCATAGTAGCACCATTTGTGCTGCAAATACAATAGCAAAAGGCTGGAAAGGACTCAAATGCCCATCAAAAAATCACATTCTTATATACCAACAACAATAAGGATTTAAATAAACAAAATAGGAACAAAAAAAATTCTACTCATAATAAACATCAAAAACTTAATAAACAATACATAAAACTTAAAACTATCAATTTAGTTCATGCATCCGGATGGGTGGATGGCATGGGAAAATTTGCACATCTTCACTGAAGGAAGATTATGAACAGATGTGTTTGATTATACATTTTTTAAAATATAAAGATAAACTCAAAAAAACAAAGAAAATGATTACCTACAGGTGAAGGGAGCAGAGTGGAGGGGACATGCATGGAAGAGAATTCTGTGAGTATTCCTTATTTAGACTTGGATTCTTATAAATAAAAGTTATACAACCTAAAATGGCAAACCCTAAAAACTGAAAGAAAAGTAAAAAAATGAGCTGTGTGTCAGGCTGGTAGCTTCCCTCACAGAGAAGCATTAGCTCCAGTGACTGAAAAATACAGTAACATGTACATCTCTAGTGGAATGTACAAGCAAAACAACCCCCACCGATAAAAATCCTGAACTAGTTTCAAACATCAGATTGTTGGTGACAATGATGATACTATGTATTTGTAGGTAAATAATAAGTTGGGTGGCTGGAGACCAGAACTTTCAGCACATAAGAAAGGCAATACTGATATAAGGCTGAAGATGTAAAAAAAATCCTCTGGTCCCGATTTTAATTGGAAATATCAGTATAAAACCATGGTGTATTTTATCTTCAAAAAGCCAAACAAAACATAAACACACAGGTGTGTGTGTGGTGGGGAGGAGGTGGCATTAGGTCCTAGCTCTAGAGGCCCACTGAAAAAACTATCCCAGTACCCATGATTGCCCCAAAGACCCTAACTGGTCTCTAGACCCCGATTTCCCATGGAACTGGAAATGAATAGGGATCCTCAGAAATTGTTAATTCCAAGTTTGTGGTAAAAAATATATAAGTCAGTCTGGAACATCTTTTCTTAGCAGAAAGAAATGGAGCTATCAAAGACCACTGAGATTGAATCAGAGCCCAAGAGGCAAGCTGGAGAGGTGCCCACTAGCCAAGGTGGGACAATCTGAACTTCAATAAGGATCACAATTAAAATACTAAATGTTTAAATCTATGAATTCATAGTGAGACTAAAAGTCAAACAAAACCTCACTGGTCACCATTTTCGGCATATGTCAGAGAACCAACTTACCAAGAAAGCTGATAACCAAAGTTAAGAATCAGAAATTATCCTGCATGTCCTTATAAAGTAAATCTCAGGGTAACCAAATAACTAATGAGGGTGTTTCTCTTTATGTAAGTATTGTAGCTACTAAATGAAGAGAAATGATGGAATTACACTGTGATTTTAAAATGATGGAATTTTTCTGCAGCCCTTATAAAATAATGAATTAAGGTCACAGTTACATGACTGGCAGAAAGAGACAATAGCCCTGACATGTGTACGTAAGGGAGCAAGGGAGGACGCCGTGTTCCTGCACCCTTTCTCCTCCCCGGGAAATACATCAAACCAGAGCCTAATCGGGCTTGTGCATCCAAGTACAAACTCACAAGGAACACAGAAGACAGAAAGAAGAATATGTGAAACATCACCAAGAAATACAATCTCCAGATCCAGGCTATAGAAAACTCTGAAAGGCAAATGACCTGATTTCTTCAACAGATAAACTGCAAGGAAAAAGTAATAAATAAAGAACTTACAGATTTAAAAACACGTTAAGATCTGTATCAACCAAATGCAATACATAACCCTTAAGTGAGGCCTCACTGAAATAAATCATCCAGAAGAATTTTGAAACAATTGGGAAAATATGGACACTAGTCGGACATTTTCAAATGTCCTAAGATACTAAGAAATTACTAAGACACAAAAGATACTAAGAAACTACTAATAATTTTTTAGGTTGATAATGGTTTTGTGATGAGGTTTAACAAAAACAGAGCCCTTGTCTTTTATAGGTAAAACTGAAATATTTGTCAATAAAAAAAAGTTCAATTAGGGAAATTCACTAAAGTCTTCATATAATAATAAAAAACAGGGAACAACCACACATAGCCTAATGTCCAATTACAGGAGCTTGATAATAAACTGTGGTCAACAATTCAACAGGCTACTACATAAGCACTAAACTGATGATATTCAATGTTAAATGACTTAGAAGTATACTCATGAACCCTTCTAATTAAACACAGTAAGTCCTAAGCCATGTGTACAATAAGCAGCGCCAACTAAGAGAAGCATGAGAAACAGCACACACCAGTGGTCCTTAGCACAGGGATGGAGAGCAGCTTTCCTTAATGTCATAGCTTCCAGATTTTCTAAAATGAATGATCACCTTTTGAATGAAATAAATGCTAACATTAAAAATTGTAGGAACTTGTACAAAAATGCACAATCTCCTAATTGTTTAATTTGTTTTTCCTAGTTATTTTTGATGATTCTTTTTGACAATCGTTTGATTGTAATAAATAAATCTGCTCATTTATTACAGTGTTTTCCCCAATAAAATACAGTATTTAAAACATACAAAACCATGCATGACCAAACAGCAAACGTGGACAAGATTCCTACTAACCAAGGGATTCATGTAAAATACTCCCCAACAGGGAATTCAACAATTAGACCAACAGTGAGACCAGAAACTCTAATTTAAATTTATACATATAATTCTAATAATACAACAAAAGCTTAACAGAATAAACAGAATAGCTGTGGAGAAGGAGGGGAGAAAATGGAGGGGAGGGGAGAACTTACAGTGCAGGCTCTGGAATGCCCACCTGAGTCAGGTCCTGGCCCTACCTAGGCTGTTTTTATGACCTGTCTATGCCTGTTACCTCATTTGTGAAATGGAAGCAGTGGGTATGAGAGATACAAGGAAAAATACACATAAACTTCAAGGAACAGACGTTGGCAAACAGTTAAGCATGCAAAAACATCATTCACAAAGGGGATCTGACCTTCTCTTCCAGCGGCATGACAAGGATCCCTCCGACTTTGAGAAGGCTCTTCATGTACTCCTCATGCTCTTTCTGCACACCAGCCCCGCAATACACTCGGTCATATTGAGAACACTCTGGAGAAATCTCCAGGCAATTTCCAGTAACAAAGGAAGGTTCACAGAATTCAAACCTGAAAGTAAAGAATGTTTTCCATAACCAAATATATCACACTGTAACAAGTCTATACACCTCAGGTTATTGTATGATCCCACAGCAATATAATACCATGTGCACAAGCAGAAGCTAGAAGCTCTTACTATTTATTATTATTACTATTAATAAACAGAACCCCAGAAATTTCAAACAAAATCTTCTGCAAGTGAGTATAAGCACAATACAAGCTTAACTCAGCCAGCTTGCAATCATCTTTGCTGTTTTCATGACTTACTCCACATCCACTGAATGACTGATGTGAGGAAAAATACATTTGGTTTTTCTACAAACTTTAATCCATAAAAAAAGAACTTTAATACCTTATTTTAAGATGGCCAGAGCTAGTTATACCTGACAGACAAATGTAACACTTTTGTTTTAGAAACAATTAGGTGGTAAAATGTCTCAGAAACAAGAAAATTGAGCAAAATAAACACTTTTTATTTATTTTATTATACTGGTGAAAAATTACCTTTACCTAGGTATCATAATAAAAAACCCTAAAGCCCTTAAAAAAATAAAGTATTTTTAAATAACTTGAACAGATACATATATATCCCTGACTCTCTAGCCACTGTTTAATCAAGTTTGCTGGTATTTGAACATTAATAAACTGATTTCTTTCCATGTAATCAAAAACATTAAGTCAAACTCCACACCCCACCAAATGGACAGTATCGGAGCTCACTTGTCAAAGCTATCGCTTGTTCTGATGAAGAAGTCTAGCTTCTGCTTTGCGTACTCTATCACATCTGAATGAAGTTCCACACCGTGGTTTACACCAAAAGGACCTGAGAAGTTTCAGAATAAGACAACTTTTAGAACTAGGGCAAGAACTCTTACTCTTCATTCTATTTTATCTACTGTATCACATCTGCTTTAGCATGTGTGATTACAGAAATTCACTAGGTTTGGAAGACTTCTCACATTATTGGGCCTATCTCACACAACGCTAATCTATAAGTATGCAGGGTAACCTCTGCTCACCACGTCATAAATATCCATTACTATGTATTAGAAATCACTTAATTAGTATTACTGACACCACAGCTTTCCAAAGCCTGTGTCTCCCTGCTCACAGACTTTTAAGGAATTCACTGCACATGTACAAAAAACCAAGTTCTGAAAGCAAAAGTTCAAGGTCTCATTAATTAATTGAAGAAGAAACTTGCATTTACAAATGAAACTGCACACAGACCTGTATTCCATACAGGATCCCCCAAAACACTCAGAAGGGCATTTTAATAATCCTCACAAAACAAGTTTCCATTATCATTAAAATAAAATTATAATTCAAATTCACAATGAAACTTTTTTTTTTTTAGGAAGACTTCATGTGTAATTAAAAAAAGAATAACTTATAGGGGGCTACAAAACAAGTTTTCATTTGACCAAGGCTGTATTCAGCATCTGTAATCTTTTTTTTTTTTGGTATTATTAATGTACAATTACATGAGCAACATTATGGTTACTAGACTCCCCCCATTATCAAGTCCACTCCCCATACCCCATTACAGTCACTGTCCATCAGTGTAGTAAGATGCTACAGAATCACTACTTGTCTTCTCTGTGTTATACTGCCTTCCCTGTAGCCCCCCCACCCCCTACATTATGTGTGCTAATCTTAATGCCCCTTTTCCTCCCTTATCCCTCCCTTCCCACCCATCCTCCCAGGTCCCTTTCCCTTTGGTAACTGTTAGTCCATTCTTGGGGTCTGTGAGTCTGCTGCTGTTTTGTTCCTTCAGTTTTTGCTTTGTTCTTATGCTCCACAGATGAGTGGAATCATTTGATACTTGTCTTTCTCCACCTGGCTTATTTCACTGAGCATAATACCCTCTAGCTCCATCCACGTTGTTGCAAATGGTAGGATATTTTTTCTTCTTATGGACGAATAATATTCCATTGTGAATATGTTCCACCTCTTCTTTATCCATCCATCTACTGACGGACACTTAGGATGCTTCCATTTCTTGGCTATTGTAAATAGCGTTGCGATAAACATGGGGGTGCATACGTCTTTTTCAAACTGGGCTGCTGCATTCTTAGGGTAAATTCCTAGAAGTGAAATTCCTGGGTC
Source organism: Manis pentadactyla (assembly GCF_030020395.1). Lineage (NCBI taxonomy): Eukaryota > Metazoa > Chordata > Mammalia > Pholidota > Manidae > Manis > Manis pentadactyla. The sequence continues at coordinate 178,274,816 of NC_080023.1, read as the reverse complement.
AAATGGTATATCGATTTTGAGTTTTTTGAGGAACCTCCATACTGCTTTCCATGATGGTTGAACTATTTTACATTCCCACCAGCAGTGTAGGAGGATTCCCCTTTCTTCACATCCTCGCCAACATTTCTTGTTGTTTGTCTTTTGGATGGTGGCCATCCTAACTGGTGTGAGACGATATCTCATTGTGGTTTTAATTTGCATTTCTCTGATGATTAGAGATGTGGGGCATCTTTTCATGTGCCTGTCGGCCACCTGAATTTCTTCTTTGGAGAAGTGTCTGTTCAGCTCCTCTGCCCGTTTTTTAATTGGCTTATTTGCTTTTGTTTGTTGAGGTGTGTGAGCTCTTTATATAATTTGGATGTCAACCCCTTATCAGATATGTCATTTATGAATATATTCTCCCATACTGTAGGATGTCTTTTTGTTCTACTGATGGTGTCCTTTGCTGTACAGAAGCTTTTCAGTTTGATATAGTCCCACTTGTTCATTTTTGCTTTTGTTTCCCTTGCCCAGGAAGATATGTTCATGAAGAAGTTGCTAATGTTTATGTCCAAGAGATTTTTGCCTATGTTTTTTCCTAAGAGTTTTACGGTTTCATGACTTACATTCAGGTCTTTGATCCATTTTGAGTTTACTTTTGTGCATGAGGTTAGACAATAATCCAGTTTCATTCTCTTACATGTAGCTGTCCAGTTTTGCCGACAGCAGCTGTTGAAGAGGCTGTCATTTCCCCATTGTATGTCCACGGCTCCTTTATCATGTATTAACTGACCATATATGCTTGGGTTTATATCTGGGCTCTCTAGTCTGTTCCATTGGTCTATGGGTCTGTTTTTGTGCCAGTACCAAATTGTCCTGATTTCTGTGGCTTTGTAGTAGAGCTTGAAGTCAGGGAGCATAATTCCCCCTGCTTTATTCTTCCTTCTCAGGATTGCTTTGGCTATTCGAGGTCTTTTGTGGTTCCATATGAATTTTGTAACTATTTGCTCTAGTTCATTGAAGAATGCTATTGGTATTTTGAATCTGTAGATTGCTTTAGGCAGGATGGCCATTTTGACAATATTAATTCTTCCTATCCATGAGCATGGGATGAGTTTCCATTTATTGGTTTCTTCTTTAATTTCTCTCTTGACTGTCTTGTAGTTTTCAGAGTATAAGTCTTTCACTTCCTTGGTTAGGTTTATTCCTAGGTATTTCCTTTTTTTTGATGCAATTGTGAATGGAATTGTTTTCCTGATTTCTCTTTCTGCTAGTTCATCGTTAGTGTATAGGAATGCAAGAGATTTCTGTGCATTAATTTTGTATCCCACAACTTTACTGGATTCAGATATTAGATCTAGTAGTTTTGGAGTGGATTCTTTAGGGTTTTTTATGTACAATATCATGTCATCTGCAAACAGGGACAGTTTGACTTCTTCCTTACCAATATGGATGCCTTTCATTTCTCTGGTTGGCTGATTGAAGTGTGAAACATTTTTTATATCAAAGGAAATTTATCAGTAATTGGAAATAAAGCTGTGAGAAAAGTCAGGAGGGTACTTGATGGAAGTGTTCCCTCAGCATAACACCGCCTCTGGGTTAAATCTGGGTGAGAACCACTGACACAAACAGTTTACCTGAATCTCTACAAACCCATGTGAGTGAAGATCAAAAATAGGCAATATTCATGTGTGCTCATGGAAGATAAAATAGTGCCCACCTTTCTGGAGGCAGTGGGGTCCTATTTCTGGTGGTTGGGGCGGGGAGGGGAATGAGAGCCTCTGGGACACCAATTATATCCTGCATCTTGTTCTGGGTGGTGCTTACACAGAGATGGACACACAAAAATAAATTCACCATGCTCCTCACTTCATACTTATTCATTTACTATAGGTACATCATACCTGTATTTTTTAAGGTCTGTACATGAAGGTGAACATGGCATGCAGGACTTTGTTCAGTACACGTACATACTAAAGTGTAGCTTTCAACCCAACAGATACACTGGTAAATAAACCACCTGAGCATTGCCAGTTGGGTTTACCTGGTATGTTCCTACCACAGCAGCCACAACACCTGGCTGAGGCTTTCCTGTCCTCACCTGGGCAGCACACCTGCTGCTCTCTTTCTCTCAACGTCTGTCATACACAGAGCTTCTGCTAAAACCTTCTCTCAGCAAAACACACCCTACCTGAGAAATCAAATTTCACTATTTACATCAAATTCAAATTACTCCAACTTCAATCCCCACTGCTCTCTGGCATGGGGGCACTGTGCCAGGGATCAAGAATACCTGCTTTGATTTCCCCACTCACCACATTTTCATTAGCCTCTTATCTTCGATCAAACACTTATTAAGTAGTTAATTCTAACAACAGATAAGGACATAGTTCTTATTCTCAACATAATTAACACCAAACAGAGTAATAACACACATTCGCTGACCCACCCCAATAAGATGACAAGCAGGAAAGAAAGGACATGGGGGAGGGCTGAGGGGAACGTTGGGACAGTAGCACCAAGGACAGAGTGGCTCCCACATTCACTCCACTTCCCTACCACCCTGTACTTTTAAACAGGTAGCTCATAAGTCACCATTTCTGAAGTAGGTGTTGTATCCTCCACCCCATTCATGAGATCAATAGAACAGGACAGCAGTCCACAAAACAAGCACAGGAATGTGGCAGAAAAGGGATAAAGTTCAAGGCCAGGCAGAAAGGTATTGGGCTCAGAAAGAGTAAGTATCTCTGTGTCAGATGGTCTGATAAGACTTCAGAGCTCACATTTGCACTAGGAAGCCAACAAGGCTTTCACCTCTTAAATGATTTACAAGAAGCAGTCTTAAGGCTAAATTAACTGCGGAGGAAGGCCCAGGACACACAGCATGTGGACAGAGATGACATTCCAGTGTGTGCAGCCTTCTCCCTGCAGATCCAAGGGGTCTGTCCACAAAAATGAACTCTGTCACCAAGCACTTCAGTTCTTTTCCACAGCATCTCTACTCTGGTCAGTTGGATAATCCACCCTCCTCCCCACCAAATACCACTTTATCCTCAGCTCCAGTGGAGAGAACTGCAGTTCACTAATTCGAGAATGATAAATAATTCAGGCTTTCTTTGCAAAGCAGTCTCAATCCAAGGCAAGTTAAATCCAAAACCCATGTAGCTTGAAAAAAAAAAAAAAAGGACACATTTAAAGAGGGCAGCAATCTATATAGCCTTAATGTCTACTGATGAGTGTCTCAAATATCACCAAATTCCAAAGTATGTGGATGTACAAAGAAACCCAAAATTTCACTCCATATCCACAAAAAGCACTGTTACTGCTAAGATTTCCCAAAATGGCCACAAAGAAACAATGTTGTGATGGGCATGCTAATGATCTGTACATGATCACTAGAAATCTCCAATATTCAGAATCTTACACTAACACAATAGCAAAATCAAGATACTTAAGCCAAAACTTTGTGAACATACTTGATATTTAGCAAACCCTGTCAGCTACAACATCCAAACACACATAGACTCCCAGCACCCTGCACCTGTGGTCTGGCCACTACCATCCCCCACCCGGATTGCTGCAGCAGCCCCAGAGCAAAGCACAGATTAGCTCCCATCACTCCTCTGGCAAAACCGGTCCACATCACTCACAGTAACAACTTCCCCCACTAGCACATTTTACACAAAGTAATAAATACATAAATTCTCACTTACTGGATACTGTTGTTTCAATATCAAAAGCAGCTGATTCTCATGTACACTGTCATAACTTATTTACTTGGGACAAAAGGGTAAATGGATTCAAATAAGGTAACTTGCTAAATCCCTCCCATTCCTGGAATTTATTTAAAAGTAAACAACATACAAGTACTGTGTCTTATTAGAACAACAAAACAAACAAAAACTGCTTAGAAGAACTTGAACTCCTAGTGGATATCAAAAAACTTTCACTATGATCATCTCAATAGATGCTGAAAAAGCATTTAACAACATTCAACATCCATTCACGATAAAAATTCTCAAAAAAATGGGTATAGAGGACAAGTACCTCAATATAAAAAAGGTCATATAAGACAAACCCACATCATACTTAACAGTGAAAAGCTAAAAGCTTTTCCTCTACGATTGGGAACAAGACAAGGATGCCCACTCTCACCACTTTTATTCAACATAGTCCTGGATGTCTTAGCCATGGCTATCAGACAACACAAAGAAATAAAAGGCATCCAGATTGATAGGGAAGAAGTTAAACTGTCACTGTTTGCAGATGACAAGACACGGTACATAAAAAAAATTAAAGAATCCACCCTAAAACTACTAGAACTAATAACTGATTCAGCAAAGTTGCAGGATACAAAATTAATACACAGAAATCTCTTGCATTCCTATATACCAACGATGAGCTAGCAGAAAAAGAAATCAGGAAAACAATTCCAATCACAACTGCATCAAAAATAATAAAATACATAGGAATAAACCTAACCAAGGGGGTGAAAGACCTATACCCTGAAAACTACAAGACACTCATAAGAAAAATTAAAAGAGACACCAATAAATGGAAATACATCCTGTGCTCATGGATAGGAAGAATTAATATTGTCAAAAGGGCCATCCTGCCTAAAGCAATCTACAGATTCAATGCAATCCCTATCAACATACCAATGGCATTCTTCAACGAACTAGAAGAAATAGTTCTAAAGTTCATATGCAACCACAAAAGACCCTGAATAGCCAAAGCAATCCTGAGAAGGAAGAATAAAGCAGGGGGGATTATGCTCCCCAACATCAAGCGCTACTACAAAGCCACAGTAATCAAGACAATTTGGTACTGGCACAAGAACAGACCCATAGATTAATGGAACAGAATAGAGACCCCATATATAAACCCACTCACATATGGCCAATTAATATATGATAAAGGAGCCATGGATATACAATGGGGAAATGACAGTCTCTTCAACAACTGATGTTGGCAAAACTGGACAGCTACATGTAAGAGAATGAAACTGGATTATTGTTCAACCCCATATACAAAAGCAAACTTGAAATGGATCAAAGACCTGAATGTAAGTCATGAAACCATAAAACTCTCAGAAGAAAACATAAGCAAAAATCTCTTGAATATAAACATGAGCAACTTTTTCCTGAACACATCTCCTTGGGTAAGGGAAACAAAAGCAAAAATAAACAACTGGGACTACATCAAACTAAAAAGCTTCTGTAGAGAAAAGGACACCATCAGTAGAACAAAAAGACATCCTACAGTATGGGAGAACATATTCGTAAATGACATATCCAATAACAGGTTAACATCCAAATATATGAAGAACTCACATGCTTCAACACCCAAAAAGCAAATAACCCAATTAAAAAATGGATGGAGGATCTGAGCAGACACTTCTCCAAAGAAGAAATTCAGATGGCCCACAGGCACATGAAAAGATGCTCCACATCGCTAATTATCAGGGAAATACAAATTAAAACCACAATGAGATATCACCTCACACCAGTTTGGGTGGCCAACATCGAAAAGACAAACAACAGCAAATGCTGAAGATGCAGAGAAAGGGGAACCCTCCTATACTGCTGGTGGGAATGTAAATTAATTCTACCATTGTGGAAAGCAATATGGAGGTTCCTCAAAAATCTAAAGATTGAAATATCATTTGACCCAGGAATTCCACTCCTAGGGATTTACCAAAAGATAACAAGACCTCTGATTCAAAAAGACATATGCACCACCATGTTTATCACAGCACTATTTGCAATAGCCAAGATAATGGAAGCAACCTAAGTGTCCATCAGTAGATGAATGGATAAATAAGATGTGGTACATATACACAATGGAATACTATTCAGCCATAAGAAGAAAAGAAATCCCACCATTTGCAACAACATGGATGGAGATAGAGGGTATTCTGTAAAGTGAAATAAGCCAGGTGGAGAAAGACAAGTACCAAATGATTTCACTCATTTGTGGAGTATAACAACAAAGCAAAGCTGAAGGAACCAAACAGCAGCAGATTCACAGACTCCAAGAAGGGACTAACGGTTACCAAAGGGGAGGAGTTGGGGAGGGTGGGGAGGGACAGAGGGAAAAGGGGATTAAGGGGCATTATGATTAGCACACATAATGTAGAGGGGTCACAGGGAAGGCAGGACAGCATGGAGAAGACAAGTAGTGACTCTAGAGCATCTTACTACACTGACGGACAGTGACTGCATTGGGGTTTGGGGAAGGGACTTGATAATATGGGTATATGTAGTAACCACAATGTTGCTTATGTGAAATCTTCATAAGATTGTATATCAACGATACCTTAATTTTTAAAAAAAGTTTTCACTATTTCATTGATTGTCCTGTTTAGAGATACAGCTACAAAGCAGGCTGAGCGATTGTATTAATCAAGAAATAACCATAAGGTCCAGATTTACACAACTCCCTAGATCCTCTGTTGCCCGGGAGGAGGATGTGCTGAACAGACAGTGGAGGTACAAGTCAGAGGGGAAAGGGGAACAGGAGGGGTCCCTCTAAAAAACTCAGGACCCTTCCTTCACCTTCCCACCACTTTGTGATTCTGTGTAGGTAACACTGGGTAACTAACTGTTGGGAAGGCCAAGGGCAATTAGGCACCATCTCTGCAAAGGAAACGCTGCCAGCAGACTTTCCTCTTGTGCCAGGAGACAGACAGCACTGTCCCCCACTCTCCCCACACTTACCTAGGATGAGCCCCACCATGGAGCTGAGGTAGCCAGTACCGCTGCCCAAGTTCAGGAAGGAGAGCCCCGGCTGCAGGTCCAGGGCTTCCATCACTTCTGAGTAAATGCATGGGGCTGAGAGGTGGATGTTTCCATGCTTCCAAGCTAGGTCTTTATAAGCATTTTCTTTAAATTCTTCAAGATAATAATCTGCACGATCAATAGCTCGGAAAGCCTGCTCTACCAGTTCAGTCCGGATGTACTGTGCCTCTTTCAAATTATCTATTAGCTCGTCATTATCTTCACCAGCACTCACAGCACCTCCCATCTTCAAAATCACACTTAGGCAATACTGCAATTAAAAATTTTTTTAAAGAGCTATTATATTAAGGGTATGAAAACAATGAAAGCTCTGAACACTCACCAACTTCAAATTCTGAAATCTTGAAGTAATACATATGGAATATAGTTTGTTAACACCCACCCACCCTACCCCACCCCCAAGGATGCCAGATTCAGAAGAGAAAAGTTAAATTTGAAATTCAATTACATACATCCAGATGTAACTTTGTAATTTATAATGTCGACTGAATTCAAATGAGCTTGACATACCTAAAACATATTTGACAACCTAAAAACATCACTGAAGTATGAACTCAAAACTTTACAGGAAGTCATCAATCTAAAACGCCAACTATTGAGGGTTACAATTATTTTGAACATAGATCTGCCTTAACAGGGATATATCCACATAAGGCAAAATTATTGAATGTAAACATATAAAAAATTAGACATGTCTAAAAAATCATTCTAATATCAGCTCCTCTTTTAGTATTTCAAGTGCTGCAGATCTTTTTTTGTAAGTCTTTAAAAACAAAAATGGAAATTCAAATAAACAACAAATACTAGGAATTGTTCGTTGTTTTTCAAATTCAAATTTAACTGGGGTCCTGTATTTTATCTGGCAACTCTACACCCTCACATACACATAAATATCAAGTCAAGCAATCCATTCAATCAGCTGACTTGGATATTCTGATGTACAAATGTCAGGCAAAAACATCCACAAAACTCTCTTCCCCCATATAATATATTTGACAAATACTTTATTGCAACAAACACAAAATCTTTTTCAAGGCTACAGCTTAGGACTAGGAGGAGCTTTTGAAGAGTATGCTACAAAACCTTTTCAGCTTTTTTAACAATAAAAATACATTTCTTACCTTCTTCCCAACTGCCTTCAAGAAGAAAAAGTAACAGCATATGTTCCCTCTGAGCCAACTACTGAAACACACTGTGCCTCCCTCTCATTCACAGGGGACAACGCCTTCATCTGTTGAGGACTTGCTCTTCCTAAAACTGCATCTTTTCCAATTTTATACTTACCCATGTATCTCACATAAAATAGTTATGTTTTACAAAACATCTAATATAAATTGTTGGGGAAAAAAAGAAAACACCAGACTTTCCAAGCACTTCTAAGTATCTAAGTCAGGTAACTTCCATAACAACATACTATTCTTTTATTATTACAAAGTTTATACTGCTTTCCCCCTCACAATCCTATGGATTTCTAACAGCTGAACAAGAATCATAAAGAAATACTGGGGGTAGAGTTTCCATATACATGCCTCACGCACCCAGCTGACAACTGTGGTGGAAGAGGCTTTCCCAGGAATGAAAATAAACCTTACAGATGAATGCCAGCTTTTTACAAATACACAAAATGTGTGAAAGGAGGAGCTTAATACAAATGCTCTTCCATTTTATGGGTGGAACCGTTCATCAAGAATTTGGAAATCAACTTTTCATATCACTAGGGCAGTTCAGTTATTTCATCTTCACCTTTAAGTTGTTTCAGAGCCCTTGTTAGGTCATGGTCCATGGCCAGATGGGATGCTTGCTAACGAGGTCGACCTTAATCTTGGATAAACCACTCAGTTCCAGAGCTAAAGTCTATACCCCTAGTCCAGGACAGTCATCTTAGAATTGGGGGTCACTGGTTAAAAGTGGAGTCATGTTTGGCTGCTTAAAAGTCTATTTAGGAAGAAGCCCAGAAATCACAAATCCCCGATGGAGGGTCTGAAACCCACCTTTCCACCCAGAAGCCTGTATATAATGTTCTATCATTCTATCTCAAAACCACCATTCTAATCTTCAGAAGACAACACAAACTATATGTTGGGCATGTTTCATTTTTCTACTAAATACCTATCATTTATTTTCAGTTTTGCCTCACTTTCAAAGTTTATTCCGTAAGTGAAGGCTAGCTTTCTAGTAAAAATAGCTATAATCTTTTTATAGGTGTCACCTGCCAATCACAACCCTGCTTTGGCTTCACAACAGCATGAAGCAAACTGGGACTGAGTGGTTATTTGGCCCATTACCACACACACCAGTGCATGAGGGGATGGTTGGAATTCAAACCCTGATGGTCTGGCCTAAAGCCGAGGTTCTTTATCCTGCACCAAATGCAGCTTTTGGAAATCCTCAAGGTAAAAACTTTCTTTAGTACATAACATGTTGGTATTCTTTACCCAGAATGACAGGCTAAGTAACTATGGGGTAACCCTCTCTGTTGCCACTGGTAGGATGTATGTGACCATATGTAGGGTCTGATATTTATTATTAAGTCTGCCTGGTAATGTAACACTCCACTCCCTCACACTGGAAACAATCACTGCTTACTACCAACCACTGATGTGATCAGCGGTAATGCCACCAAAAACAGGAGGTTCCACAGCAACAGAAGTTTCCGAGATATCCTTGCCAAACTAAACCTGATTCTACAATCCAAACTCGATATTCAAAGTAATGGCAAATAATTTCTTGGATGCTGGACTTGGTCAGACTTTACAGTCTTCAGGTAGTTCACTACTCTGCAGTTAACTGACCACAGCCCAGAAAGAAAACCCTACTCTCATACCCGCTCCTCCCAAAACCAACTGCTGGCTGAGGACACTGGCTGAGCAGGAGCAGGAGTGAGAAGGTCTCACGACAGACAGAAGAGGCAGCTGTGACTGTGGCCAGGTCAACACCGCACGAGGCCTAATAATGGGGGATCTGGATTCCAGTCTATGCCAGGTTTGTCAGACTACACATGGAGGCCCATGTTCCAACCTGAATATCACTTGTTAAGGGGAATATGGACAAAGTAATTCGTGTGGCAGATGAGCTGGAAAAGGACCCTGACGGTTGTTTCTTTTCTGTAATACAAGTGCCTAACCTAAGCTTTGATTGCCCAGGCATCCACTTCAAAGAGGGCTGTCCCAATACACATCGCCAGCCACAGCACTAAATAGAGAGCCAGGCCCTGTCCCCTGACTGAGGCTCCTGTTTCCGAGAACCAGGCTGATTTCACTAACTGACCATTTAGGCAGGCCACCAACATTCCTTCCCAGGCTGTAACACTTTTATGTTTTTCATTCACCAATAAAGAGTAATTAAACCCTATGCCCCACCCTCAATCCCAATAAGAGCATAAACCCAGGCCCAAGTGTTCTCTCTCACTCTACATACCACCTCCTTGTGATACTTCCAGGTGCTCTAAGTAATAAACCTTTATTTTTTCAAAGTTTCCTGAGGGTCATTGCTGAAGGGTGTCTTGCAATCCTGAGAACCACAAGGGCTGGTCCACCCACACCAGTTACTGACGCTGAGACCAGCTCAAAACAGAAACACACCACACCTCCTGCTGGTGGAACAACGCATGAAACTGAGACTTCTCTTAAAAACCAGAATTTTCAGGAGGAATGCAGAGGGATTTTCTTTTCCAAACATTTGAAAGGCTGCCATGTATACACTTATTCATGAGCCTGATAAAAGCCAAACCAGTGAATCACATGTTAGATGGAGATAACTTCTTCTAAACACAAAGTAAGGCTTTCTAACAACAGGAATTACAACTACTGAACCATTCTTACAAGGTGGAGAGCCTCTCACCCCCAAGGATGTCCCAGGCCAGATGCAAGCATGGGTAAGTCCAGGAGTCCGAGGCGTTGGTCTCAAGGGCTGAACCCCATCACCTACCAGGTCCCCTCTCACCCCCATTGTGAGGCTCCATTTTGCAAAAGCACAACCCCAAGTTCTGAATTGTTCACAGGAATCTGACCTCACTAATTCTTGAATAAGTCTACTCAACACACCCAGAACGGAGCTGTTTACTTCAGTCACAACTCTGGGAAAAAGAACAAAGAAAAGGAGCGCACGAGCAAAGGGGCGAAAGCTACAGATAACTTTTTCGAGGTGAACCGCTGGGGCAAACATCAACTCAAGAGGCATATCCCTTAGCAAAAACAAGCAAAACACAGGCACGAAGCCCAGGCAAGTTCTTCTTCCCCCACTTCAGACCTTTCCCAGATGCGTGACGGTAAGTCCCAGCGCTCTGGGCTCATTCTTAAGAACCCCGACGCACGGAGTTGCCGACTGCTTTTTAACAGATTCTGTCACCTCCTGAGAAGGTCCAAGAATTTGTTTCGAACCCTGGTAATTCTTGATCGGTCTTAGACCTAACCGCGAACGTTTCCTACTTGGTACCCTAGGGACAAGCTGCACGTCGGAGAGTTCAGTAAACGCAAGGGTGTAAGCGACTAGGTCCCAGGACAGAGACTTTCGGGAACCCCTGGAACGCGGGCGGGAAAACGGGCGCATACCAACCAGCCCCAGGGGAGGGGAGACGCCTGGGAGCGGGGAAGAGGAGAGGGGAGCACCCCAGAAGGGATGGTGAAGGGGGGAGAGGCGGGGGAGGGAGAAGCCCGGGGAGGGAAGAGGGTAGCACACGGAAGTAGGGGGCCGGCGTCGCTGGGGGCACGGAAGTGGGGGAGGGAAGGGAATAAGAAGACGCGGGGGGCCGGGGGATTCTCGCCGGCGGCCAGACGCCCCTGGAGGACGGGCCGGACTCTCGGACCGGGGGACGGGAGGGCACATGGAGAGGAAGGGGCCGCGGGGAGACGACGACGCCCGCCGCGGGCCGGGCCGAGGGCGGCGGCGGCTCTACCTCCGGGCTCGGCCGGCCCGCGGGACCGGGTGCCTACGCCGCGACTGCAGCTCCTCGGGAGCCCCTCGCCCGTCCGCGGCCCGGCTGCGCCGCTGCGACCTCCGCCGTAAACATCCGCCGCCGCCGCGCTGCGTCTGCGCGCGCAGCGGTCCGACTGCGCATGCGCCCAGGCCGGCGCTTAAAGGGGCGACTGAGGCGCGTGGGTCCCCGAGCGCGCCCCGCCCACCGGCCGGGTACCGGGCCGGCGGGCGCTCGGCGGGACCTGGGAGTAGAGGACGGCCGCAGGCGAGGGTGGCGCCTCCTCGCCGCGCAGAGCCCAGCGCAGCAGTGAGGGCTGCCTGTGGGAGGGCCGCCCCTCCCTCACCTGCCCCGGGGCAGACCCGCCGCGCTGCGGGGACTCGGCCGACCCGCGGCTGGAGCGAACGCGTCTCTGCGGGGTGGGGGAACGTCCGGCGGCTTCCCGGAGGGGCCTGCCTGACAGGTGACCCCAGACCCAGCGCAGCGCATCTCCACAGCGAGCTGTGTCCCAGGCTGTCTTTCCCCGGGGCGGAGTCCCAGGCACGGGGGCAGTGGGGCCGAGGCCTGAGGCAGGTGTCGTGGGTGGAGCCGCATGCAGGGGCTTGTGTGGACATCTTCAAGTACAGTACAGACTTCCTTTGTTTCCTGAGGCCCTTTTTTTTTTTAAGTTTGTTTTTTTCTTGATGTGGTAATTTGTAGATAAGCATAAAATTTACCATTTTTAAGTGTAAAGCGCAGTACCAGTAAGTACATTCTCATTGTACAGCCATTGCCACTGTCCATCTCCGGAATTTTTTTGTCAACAAACTCTAACCAAGAAGCAGTAACAGTAGCTGTACTTTTGCCCTTGTGCCTGAAACAACAAAGAAATGGACAGACTATGCAAAGCAACTATTCTCAGGATGTTCAACATCATACAACAAAGCTCCTGAGAGATGAGAAGCCAAAGAGCTGAGCCCTGCAGTGGCCCCCATCTTACTGCTGTGAGCGTTTCTAGGCTTCAGAGCCGGGGGGTACCCAAGCAGAGCCTGGAAGACCTCTGAAATGAGACAAAACTGAGGATGCAGGGATACCAAGGCAACTGGAGGTCACAAGGCAGAGTGCCGGTGGGGAAAGTACTTGAGAGTCGGTAGCAGGTCCCCCTCCAGTACTCAGCAGGGATCTAATCAGCACATGCCTGTGAGGGGACAGCCCAAGCAAGGCCAGAGAAAGAATCATTCAATAGGACTAGGGGTAACACTGCCCACATAAGACAGGAAGTAGTGTAGGTTCCCACCAGCGAGACTGGAAAACTTCAAGGTTCATTGGAAGAGTACATGGAAGGGGCTTGCCTCAGTCGTGAGGAATCCTTAGCTCCAGGCTGGTCACTACTCAGATCCCACCTAACAAGTCACAGAAAGAAAGAATTAGTAGACAAAGGTACTAAAAGAGGCACTATAACTGAAAAATCAAGTGTTGAAAAAGTTGAGACACAGAGGTTACAAAGAGTCCCAAATACAACTTGTAGAAATGAACATAATGTCTGCATTGACAAATACACTAGATGGTATTAGCAGCAGATTGGACATTGCTCAAGAAAGGATTGAAAACATAGCGATAGAACCATCCCAAATAAAACAGGTGAAGCAAAAAGAATAAAATATTAACAGCATCGATGCCAAATGTGGGACAACTTCAGGTGGCCTAATAAACATGTTATTAGTGTCCCAGAAAGAAGGAAAGACAGAATGGGATCAAAAAATTTTTGAAAAACTCATTTGATTAAATCCAAATTTGATTAAAACTGTAAATATCAATGAACCCCAAGTACAAAAATCAAAGAAAACTACACCAAGACACAACATAAATTTCTCAAAATGAATGATAAAAGTTTAAAAAAAAAAAGACACATTATGTACAAAGGAATTAAGTCAAGGATGACAGCAGATATCCTGATGGAAATAATACAAGCTAAAAGGCAGTGAAGCAACATCCTTAAAATACTGAAAGGAGATCAAGAAAAACCTAGAATTGTGTACCTAGTAAAAATATCTTTCAAAAATAAAAGTGAGAAGGGTGTAGTGTACGTTGGCTGAAAGGAAGCTTTTGATTGGCAAGGCATCCATGGTAAATATACATATTGCCAGCTGTGTAACACAGCTATTACCAGAATAACCAGGGAAGGAACAAGCCCCACCCCTACACACAATCCCACGAAGTTCCCTTTTTCAGAAAACCCTGGTTGACCTAGATAACTAGGCACCCGAGTGATCCTGCCTCCAGTCTCCCACACCCTAATTCCTAACCTTATGTTTCAAGTTTGCCAATAACGAATGACCCCACAAGACCCCAGACACCTCAACCTCAAACCCTAATAAAGGCAGAGCCCCAGTTTCTCTCTCTCCACCACCAAACCTTGGGTGTGCCATGTACCCTCCAGGAACTGTGGGTTATAATCTTGTTCCTCAGAGTTCCCTCACGGTATTGGTGGATGTGCATCCTGCGATCAATAAGAACCCCAAGGGCCAATCCAGCCCACAACATTAGCTCTGGTAGCTGGGGTGAGAGAAAGTCTTTGGGGTTCCCAACAAGGAAGTGAGACTACCCGACTTCAAGACTTATGTAAAGTTACAGTAATCAAGACAGTGTGATATCGATGAGAGAATAGGCAAATATATCAGTGAAACAGAATAGAGAGCCCAGAAACAGACCCACACAAGAAGAAAGCAATCTTAAGATTGGCAGTGTTGTTTTACAAACCACATCAAACACATGATCTATGAAAGAAAAAATTGTTGTAAAGTGTATTTCATTAAAATTAAAAACTGCTCTGTGAAAGACACTCTTTTAAGAGAATGAAAATGTACAGATTGAAATAAAATATTTGCAAATACACATCTGATAAAGTACTTGTATCCAAAATACACAAAGAACTCTAAAAACTCAACAATTAAAAAAAAATTTTTTTAATGGGCCAAATGAACAGATGCCCTGGAAAGAAGATATACAAATGGCAAATAAGCTAGGAAGAGATGCTCAACATCCTATGTCATCAGGGAAATGCAAATTAGAACAATGAGATACCACTATGTACCTATTACAAAGGCTAAAATCCGGCACACTAACACCTCCAAATCCTGGTAAGAATATGGAGCAACTGGAACTGTTATCATTGCTGGTGGGATAGCAAAATAGTACAGCCTCTTCGGAGGACAGTTCGGTGGTTTCTTGCAACACTATACAGTCTTACCATTCAACACAGCAGTTGTGATCTTTGGTGTTTATCCAAATGAGGTGGAAACTATGTCCACACAAAAACCTGCACATAAATGTTTATAGTGGCTTTACTCATGATTGCCAAAATGTGGAGGCCACCAGATTATATCCTTCAATTTCGGAATAGGTACACAAACTGATACATCCAGATAATGGACTATTAATCCATTTTTTTGATGAGCCATCATATCAGGAAAAGACATGGAAGAATCTTACAGGCTTATTGCTAAATGAAAGAAAACAGTCTAAAAAGGGAAACATTGTATGATTCCAAGGACATGACATTTTAGAAAAGACAAAGCTGTAGAAACAATCAGAAGATTAGTGGTTTCCAAGGATGGGGAGGGGAGGAGAGGGAGGCATTAATGAATCGAGCACAGAGGATTTTTATAGTAGTGGAACTACTCTGTACAATACTATAATGGTAAATACATGAAATACACATTCTCATAACCCACAGAATGCAGGACATCAGGAGTGAACTAACTCTAAGGTAAACCATGGACTTTAATTAATAATGTGTCAATATTGTACATCAATTTTAACAATATACCACACTGATGCAAGACATTAATAATGAGGGAAACTGTGCTGGGGAAGGAGAGGTATATGGGAACTCTTTGTACTATCTCCTCAGTTTTTCTGAAAACGTAAAACTTTCAAAAATAAAGTCTATTACAGTATAACACAGAGAAGACCAGTAGTGGTTCTATAGCATCTTACTACGCTGATGGACAGTGACTGTAATGGGGTATGTAGGGGGGACTTGATAATAGGGGGAGTCTAGTAACCATAATGTTCATGTAATTGTACATTAATGATAGCAAAATAAAAAATAATTATTATTATAATTTAAAAAAAGAAAACCTATTAATTAAAAAAGTGAATAAAAATTTTTCAGACATATAAAAGCTAGAAGCGGCAGATCCACACAACATGAAATGATAAAGAGGGGGTTTCAGGCAGAAAGCAAACAATACAAGGTAGAAATACAGATCTACACAAAGGAATGAAGAGCACTGGAAAGAAAGCTATGTGGATAAGTATATAAAATTATTTTCTGAGCTCACATGCCTCAAAAAACAAAAAACAAATAACCCAATTAAAAAATGGGCAGAGGAACTGAACAGACAGTTCTCCAAAAAAGAAATACAGATGGTCAACAGACACATGAAAAGATGCTCCACATCTCTAATTATCAGAGAAATGCAAATTAAAACTACAATGAGGTATCACCTCACACCAGTAAGGATGGCTGCCATCCAAAAGACAGAGAACAACAAATGTTGGCGAGGCTGTGGAGAAAGGGGAACCCGCCTACACTGCTGGTGGGAATGTAAGTTAGTTCAACCATTGTGGAAAGCAGTATGGAGGTACATCAAAATGCTCAAAACAGACCTACCATTTGACCCAGGAATTGCACTCCTAGGAATTTATACTAAGAATGCAGCAATCAAGTATGAGAAAGATCAGTGCACCCCTATGTTTATCACAGCACTATTTACAATAGCCAAGAATTGGAAGCAACCTAAATGTCCATCGATAGATGAATGGATAAAGAAGATGTGGTACATATACACAATGGAATACTACTCAGCCATAAGAAAAGGGCAAATCCAACCATTTGCAGCAACATGGATGGAACTGGAGGGTATTATGCTCAGTGAAACAAGCCAAGCGGAGAAAAAGAAATACCAAATGATTTCACTTATCTGTGGAATATAAGAACAAAGGAAAAACTGAAGGAACAAAACAGCAGCAGAATCACAGAACTCAAGAATGGACTAACAGGTACCAAAAGGAAAGGGACTGGGGAGGATGGGTGGGTAGGGAGGGATAAGGGGGAGGGAGAAGTAGGGGGGTATTAAGATTAGCATGCATGGGGGGGGTAGGAGAAAAGGGAGGGCTGTACAACACAGAGAAGGCAAGTAGTGATTCTACAACATTTTGCTATGCTGATGGACAGTGACTGTAAAAGGGTTTATAGGGGGGACCTGGTATAAGGGAGAGCCTAGTAAACATAATATTCGTCATGTAAGTGTAGATTAGTGATACCAAAAAAAATAAAAATAAAAAATAAAAAAGGGCAGTTCCTGAGTGGTAACCTCCAATGAGTTCTACACAAGAGTATAAAGGCATATAAAAGTGTAGGCAAAGGATCTGTTTGTGTTTATACAGAGGATCAAAGCCTAATTGGGCTACCCCGAAAATGAACTAAGATATGATATGAAAAAGAACTTCCAACATCAGCACTCTCTGGAAGACTCATGCCAGAAGATGATCATCAAAAAACCCCAACAAAGATCCACGCACTGCTACAGCTGTAGATGCACTCATCCCACCAGTTCCTGGACTTGCCATGGGAATGAGGAAGGAGATATCTAAGCTGGCCTGTGCATACAGTAAAACAACAAATTTGACTGGATCTATACTGTTGGAACTCAACCAAGAATTAGGAGAAGTGCAAATTGTAGCGCTCCAAAATCTTACAACTACAGACTATTTACTGTTAAAAGAACATAAGGGATGTGAACATTCCCCAGGAATGGGTTGTTTTAATTTGTCTGATTTCTCTCAGACTGTTCAAGTTCAGTTGGACAATATCCACCATATCATAGATAAGTTTTCACAAATGCCTAAGGTGCCTAACTGGTTTTCTTGGTTTCACAAGAAATGGAGATGGCTGATAATTACAGGTATGCTTTGCTTATGTAACTGTACTCCTATTATGTTAATGTTGTGCGCAATTTAAGTAGTAGCTTAAAACCTATCCATGCTGAAGTTACTCTACAAGAAGATATGTCAAAGAAATAATCAATCTTCCCAGGTTTTCTGCCGCCTGCTACTTCTATAGCTTTTCTTCTTCCTTCCTAATTACAACCCTTAAATAGAATTCGTGCCTCATATCAAATTTACCGAGTATCATAATTCTTCCAAGTGGTAAAGATACCTCAAGACAAATGCTGGGCATAGAAGCTACAGGGCATAAATATGCAAAGAAATAAAAAGCTAACCATTTCAAACAATAAGGCTTCTCTCTCACTTACCAACCTTACATTTCCCTGTATGGCCCCGGAAGATGACTGGTTAGCCAGAGACGGGTAAGATTCCTCAAGGGAGGAACAACCTAAGACAGGCACAGTCGCAGGGGGTCATCAGGTGAGAAATTGGAGATCAACAGAGGTGAGGCTTAGAACCTCACCCCCCCTGTTCTGAGAGAAATCTTCTGCATACGTGGATGTTTTATTGCCCTTGTCTAGCTTGGATTAGCACATAGTCTACAGGCACACACCTGATCATCTACATTTGCTCTCTTACAACACTAAACTATGTTTTCTACCTTTATCTTGTATCTACCTACCACTTCAGCATTTTATTAAAAATAATAATAATAAAGATAGAAATGTGTCATCCACATATAAATCAAGTATAAAAATCAAATGAGTATTCATATTTGAACTGACTGTTTAGAGTTCATAATGCATGAGCAAAACCGAAGGTTTCTGTGATGGCTGCCCTTGTACTGTTCACCATGTAAGAACTTATTCACTATGTAAGAATTTGTTCTCCATGTAAGAACTTGTTTGTTATGCCTCAGAAGATTGGAGACTGACGAAAATTAGGCTTGGGGTGGATTAATGATTGTGCATTGAGCATTGACTCCCCTATACAGAATTTTATTGTTGTTAACAACCATTTGATCAATAAATATGAGATATGCCCTCACAAAAAAAAAAAAAAAGTATACACTTCCAGTGGTAAAATAATAAGTAACCGGGATGTAATGAATATAGTCAAGATATTGTAACAGCTTGGTATGGTGATAGCTGGTACCTAGAATTGTCATGTATATAAATGTTGAATCACTATGTTGTACACCTGAAACTAATGTAATGTAATACTGTGTGTCAACTACCCTTCAATAAAAAAATAATTAACAAAAAAAAAATTATTTTCTTTGTTGTGGAGTATAACAACAAAGCAAAACTGAAGGAACAAAATAGCAGCAGACTCACAGACTCCAAGAAGGGACTACTGGTTACCAAAGGGGAGAGGTGGGGGAGGGCAGGTGGGGAGGGAGGGAGAAGGGGATTGTGGGGTATCATGATTGGTGCACATGGTGTGTGTGGGGTCACAGGGAAGACAGTGTAGCTCAGAGAAGAAAAATAGAGACTCTGTGGCATCTTACTACACTGATGGACAGTGACTGCAATGGGGTTTGGGGGGGACTCTATAATAAGGGTGAATGTAATAACCACATTGTTTTCTTGTGAAACCTTTATAAGAGTGTATATCAATGATACCTTAATAAAAAAATTATTTTCTTTGTGTGTGTTCCTGAGTCATGGCTAAGGATACCACTTCTTACTTTATTCACTGAAGTGTTGTTTTTGCTGTTGGCAAGTACTGCTTTTGCAATCACAATAATTGAAATACATTTTATCCTCTAAGAGCTTTATGCACAGAACCCTGTGTTTGAGGATAAGGTCCACTTCTAAACACCAGAGAGTGGTCAGGGCTGCTGATCAAGGGACTTCCCTGCCTAGAAGGAATCAAGTTAGGAAAACAAGCCCTGATGGATGATGTCCTGGAGCTCCCCACCTGTCCATCAGGAAGTGTGGCCCAAGCCCCTGTCACTCCCTTGTGCAGAGGAAGTAGGAGGATGTGTGGACAGGAGTCCCTGTCCAGCTACTCCATTTCCCTGCCCCCTGCTCTTCTGACATCTCATCCAGGGCAGTGGAGAAGGCCTCATGTCTACTCTCAGTGTCCTGGGCCTCTGAGTGAGATTCTTACCCAGAGTTGCACCAAACACCTCTTGTTGGCAGGGGGACGGGAGGGTGGGAGGAAGCAACCCGAATGAATGACTTTATGCCTGTCACCTCCCCTGTTGGCGGGTCTGTGAAACAAGCCTGGAGGGGTCCACCCACATCCATGGGGCTGGGGTCATGGCAAGATGAGAAATTTACCACAAGGTGTCGCCACTTACAGCTAGTGTGTTGAGAGGGTCCAAACTAGGTCCTCTGAAAGGGGAAAAAATTAGTTATTTCTCATCTTAAAGCATGTTTAGCCCAAGAGGGAAATTACAACTTTTTTCATACTTGCATTATGGCATCTGTGCTATCTGCATTATAGAGGTGACTGTAGTTTGATGTTGATCTGAAAATTCTGGTAAACTCAAATGTAAAATGACTGGGTAAAAATTCTAAAAAATAATTTCTCATCTTAAACCACTTTAATAAAATGTTAGCAATGCATAGACACAGGGAAGGTGTCTGTGATAGTTAATTTTATGTGTTCGCTTGGCTCAGCCGTGGTGCCCAGATGTTCGGTCAAACACCAGTCTAGATGTTGCTATAGGGGTTTTTTTTTAGATGTGATTAACGCTTAAATCAGTAAATTTTGAGTAAAACAAATTATCCTCTGCAGTAGGTGGGCCTCAGACGTTCCAAGCAGTTGAGGGCCCTAAGAGCAAAGACTAAGATCCTCTGAGGAAAAAGGAACCCTGCCTCCAGGGGGCCTTCAGCCTCAAGATGGCAACATCAGCTCTTCCCAGGCCTCCACCTGCTGGCCTGTGTTACAGATTTCAGACTTAGCCTTCGTAACTGCATGAGCCAATTCCTTAAAACAAATCTCTCTCACTCTAAGGGTTCAAGTGCTTGAACAGTGTTTGAAAGTCACTGTTCCTGACCCAGGGATCTGAGAAGCAGGGCAGCAGCCCACCCCCCAACACCTCCCCACCCCCCACCTCCACCCCCGATGAGTGGCCACCCAGTGGTGCTGCAGCTCCAGCACGACTGGGGATATGGACGGTGTCTGGGCAGAATGTTATGGGCAGTGGTGGGCCCTGAGTTCTGGAGCAGATTGGTACCGTCATGAGCCCTCTCACTGAGGGACCCTGAACTGGGGGGCAGATGGGGGCTTCCCAATGGTTCAGAATGAACTGGCCCCCACTTCAGTGGATGCACATTTTTCAGTTCTTCTTTACATGCCCCCCAAATTGAAAAGGAAACTGCAACACAGACAGTCAACATGCCCAGGGCCTATTTGGTGCCAGCTGGGGTCCCCAGCCCATGGCCACTCTGAGTGTCATATTCACAGGGCACTTGGGGACTAAGAGCTTGGAAGTCTCTCCACTGCACTCAAGAATGTGAGGAAGGCTGTGGACAAGGGGAAGAGTACACCTCTGTACATGCACACCCAATTTCTCGAACAATTTCAAAGGGTTCCAGACTCCAAAAAGGGCCCCACAGATTCAGCACTCCAGGAAGGAAACATGCTTAGAAGCCTGCCTCGGAGTGAGTCCAGGCCTGTTTCCAGGCCCTCCCTCAGACCTGGACTCAGTGGGAATCATGCAGACATGCCTTTCTCCCCAGGGCCAGCACATGGGAGGGGACAGGGCAGCTGTTACCCTCTAGGAAAAGCAGAGAGGAGGGGTCCTCCAGGGAGGGCACCAGTGCGGTGGCAGCCAGACTGATCAGGAGTGTTCTGGGGGTCCCAGTCCCAGAGCAAGGACCATGTCTTACTCCTTACTCTGCTTCTGACTGAAAATGTTGCGTCAGAAAAACTGCCTTTATGAGTCTAGAAAAGGGATCTTGGACATGTCTGGCCACCCTAAGAGAAACCCCTGGATGGCTCTAGCGACAGTCAATCGACCAAGCAGCCCCACTCAGCTGATGGGGGTAAGGAGGGGCCCCTGCATGGACACAGTGCACAAGATCAGTGGGCCCTTTGGCCCAGCAGCATCAGCTTTGAAAATCCTATGCTGATGAACCTCCCCAAGGACTTGTCTCCTGTGGGGTGGAGGAGCCCTTCCCAAGGGAGCTTGCCCTGGGCCACCCACAACGCTCATTGCTGTATTTATGGGGGGAACTTCCTAGCCCTCTGGTCACTCAGCACCTGCTCCTAGAAAGGGTTCACAGTTGGAGCAGGGTTGGGCTGGTTCTGGTTCTTGAGAAGCACACCCTCAGCAGCTTCTTGAGCCAGTGTAGGGCCTGCGGGCACACCTAGTGCCCCACAGAGGTGGAGGAGGTTATGCAATTCTGTCCTGCGGGGATGTCCCCAGGAGCCTACCACTTCCCAGGATGAGAGGCCTGGTGGGATGGCAGGGGAGCCCATAGAGAAGACCTGCTCCCCACATGGGCCCTGGGACAGGAGACCGAGGGTGGAAAGTGCAGCCCCCTCCCTGGCCCCCACCAGTGGACACCCCTCGTTGGACCCACTCATTTCTGCTCCAGGGTATTTTCTGCCAAGTGAGACATACTTCTGCCTGTTTCACACACTGTCAAAAATGTTTTCCTTGTCTTTAAGTGTTATGGTTTTCTTTGTAGAAACTGTCAAAATGGCAGAGAAAACTGGTGCTCAGGGTGCCTGTAAGTCACACACCATGTCCCCCAGGGCCACTGCCCGAGACCACCCCCCAGCCAGAGATTGATAATCTGAGGCCCCATCAGGGACCAACTGTAGAAGGGCTCAACCAGGGCTGAGTCACCCCCTACAAAGCCCTACCTGGCTCAGCTCTGAGCAGGTGCAGAAGAGAAGTGACGACTGATGATGCCTGAGACCTTCGGACTTGCACAGGCTCCTCCAACCCTCAACCACCTGGTGCAGGCACTATGATTGTGCCCATCATACAGACTAGAAACCTGAGGACCAGGAGGCTGCTCAGGGTTACGCAGAGGGTTGGCTGTGCTGCCAGGATTTGCCCCCAGGCCTCTGGCCCTTGGGTCTGCCCTGCTCAGGAAAACAAAGGGGTTGCCAGCTCAGCTGGACTCCTCGGTGGCTCAGTCAGATCCAGTGGGCATTGAGGAACCAGAGAAGGAGCTGCCGTAGTCCCGGCAGGAAGAATCCATCCAGGGAATAGGCTATGAGTTAGGAAGACTGGGTTGTGCACCGTATCTGTTGTGTGTGCTGCTGGGGTCTCTGTACGAGGGGCTCAGGTGCCTGGCTCTCTCTTGGGCTGCCTGAAGTCCGTGCTGCACCAGGAGGCGTAAGTAGAGGCAATGGCAGTTCTGGGTGGAGGAGCCTGTGGATGCATAGTGGGAGATGGGAGTGGCTGGTGTGGGTGTCTCTGCCGAAGGACGAGGGTGGGTGCCTGGCTGGGCCCAGGGAAGGTCCGGCGGGGAGCAGCCAGGGGGCTGTCCTGGTCACATGGGCATGCATCCTGTGGCCTGTGGGACATCCAAGTGAAGACCCAGGAGGGGCTATACCTGGGAAAGGCAGGCTTAGGGAAAGGTGTGAGTTCTTTGCACACAGCAGACACACGCTGTAAGGATGGTGAGAAAGGGAGGGAGGCCAGGACATGGGCAGAGGGAGCTATAGAAGGTGCCGTAAGAGGAGAGACCAGACTTCAGAGGCCTGCACATTGTAGACGCTCAGAGGAAGGGGAGAAAGGCGAGCACTGTGAGGGGGTGGGGCTGTGGTGCCATGGGCAGCTCTCCCAAGGGTCAGCTGCCCTCTGAACACACCACATGCCCCCAAGTGTCCTGTCTGACTCAGACAGGGGTTGCTGGAAATGAGGCCCAGAACATTCAAGAATTTTCTTTTGCTCACATGTCAGATGAGAACTCTAGGTTGGCCTCCAGGGCCAGATTCCCAGGGAGGTCAAAGTGTGCTGCCAGTTCAGCTTGAATGTGAATAGAAGCCCCAAATCTAAGTCTCACCTGAGAGACCTAGAGATCCACCTGATACAAAAGTGTGAAAACAGTGAGGTACCACCCTAACACCAAAACAGGCACCCTACCTTAAGCAAGCATGTAAGTGGACAGGGCAGGGGTGGATGACCTTCAGGTGTGGCTGGATCCAAGCACTCTGAAAAGGTCATCAGAGTTCTCTCTTCCTCCCCATCCCACTTCCACCTTTCTTTCTCCATTTCTCAGCTCTGACTCCCTCCAGAAGGCCCCAAGTCTTCTCCTGCAGATGGCTTCCTCAGTGTTGCCCACGGAGAGGGCCCGGGCCAGCCTGCATTCCATACACACTCCCCCGACACAACCCCAGCAGGAAGACTGACCCTAGAAGAAAGCTCTGACTCCCACATGTCCGGTCATGTGGCAGAGAGCAGGGCACAGTGACTTAGACCATCTAGAATCACTCCTTGGGGTAGGGAAAGGGTGGTTACTAAAAAGAGATTCCACACGTGACATTGGGGAAGACCTGAGATGGGAGCACGCACCCACCCACCCGCTCCCCAGTAGGGTGAGTGAGGGCTGCACCCAATAGGGGAACTCGTCAGAGTTCTCAAGGACAGACAGACACGGCTACCACTCACAGTCAGAGTGGACTTTTATTAGGAAATCACCCTGCAAACACACTGAGAAGTGCTGTGCTGTGGGTTCAATGCGTTTCCTGAGGAAGGAGGGTCACAGTATCGGAGCTGCCAGAGGACCGGGAGCCTGTGAGCGGGGACTGCTCGGTGCTGTCTGTGGCCAGCACTCCTGCACAGCAGCGTAACTAGGCCCCCGGACACCAGCACACAGATGCGACACGAGAAGCACGCCAGAGCACACACATCTGCGCTGCGTGTACATAGTAATAAATACAGAACTCCATTTGCTGTCGTCCGTGCCTGAAACAAGAGGAACCCAGAGGGCTTAAGAAAACCAAAAGTCTTTCTTTCCACTGGACCAAGGGAAAAACATCCCAAATTATCAAAACTCCTGTTACAAAACACTTTTTTAAAAATCCAAATCCATTATTAAAATAATAAATAACAAAATATATAAAAAATAACTTGGTTGCATCAGAATTATAACTAGAAGTAAAAGCGAGATTCTTTTGTGTGTGGCCTGACTCATGGTTGGATAGTTCATTTTCCTTTGATTTCATCTATCTTCCTCTCGTGGTATCCTGGTGTGGGGTGCAGTTGAAATACATGAAATTAATAAATAAAAATGTTAAATAAATAGCAACATTAACATAAGAGGTTGTGAATATAAATACTTACATCTTGACAAAATTAAATAATTTACAGAGTAATGAAACTAACTACTTTTTTATTTCTTCCAGGAAGTGCAATTTCTCTACTTTTAAATACTAACTTGGAATTGCAGTCACAATCCATTGGACTCTATTTACATGTTAGAAACTTTGTGTTTTTAACACATCATATTAAAATTTGCCTTTTTTTGAATCTTGATGTATCTAAAAATAAGTGAGACCTTGGTGGTCTCCAATCAGGAATTTATCTGCCTACCTCACTGATGTGGACCCACCTCGGTCAAGCTCTGTTGTGACCCAGTTAATGTGGCAGTGATGGGTCACAGGCCAGGGTGGACATACAGAGAGCCAGAGACCCTAGCCCTGGCCCAGACCTGGGTCTAAAAGCCACAGTCCCAAGAAGGAGCATGAACCCAACCCTCAGGTGACTGTTGCAGGCTTGGGATGCCAGCCACTCCCAGCATGAGGCGCTTTAATGTCGAACCAACGGTTAACTTTCTGGAGCCTCCCAGGTTAGATTTCTTGAGCTGACAGGGGCTGCAAGCCTATTCCTAACTTACTCTCTGGAACAGTGCTTTGTTCCATCCTTAACACAAAACTGAATAAATGAAACAGAAAACATACTTGCTACATTGGCCTCACCAAGCAGACGCATGCCCCAGGGAGCAGGCTCCAGGTTGACACCATCACACGCACCACCTGCCCCATGCCCACAGTCACCCTCCCAGCCTTGACAGATAAAGGAATACTGTGGTTGCAAACTCCAAAACTTCCCTGAGAACCTTGTCCATGAGCTTCCATTGGAGACTTTGAGCTGCTCTTCAGATTTCTTTCAGAAAAAAAATAAATCACTTTGTAATACTTCATGCCCAGCCCTGCACTCACCTGGGGAGGTCAAGACCTCGCACCTGGCAAGAGCATCAGAGGAGATACTTATTTCCAGGCACCCCTTTGGATAAACCCACCCAGGGCCACCCCACACTGCCAACTAGAAGTCACTGTGAGTTGGAAATCTCCACTGGGAGGGCAGGGCGAGGTAAACAATGAAGCCAAATTCAGGAGGTCCTGGGTACCCCAGATCAGCAAGATGGCTCCTTGAATGGCAAGGCCTAGACCTGGATGCCCCTCACAGCCTGCTTGATGCTGTCCAGGAGGTCCTTATTCTCGGGGTTCTGGTAGCACTCCTGGTTGGAGTACATGTCGGTGAGAGTGCTCACGTAGGCGTCGAAGTTCTGTTCACATATTGGCTCCTGGAGGACAGAACCAGGTTAGTGAGCCCTGCCCGTGCAGTGGGCCCCACGGGTTTCAGAAGCCATGGAAATCAACGGTGGAACATCAGACTGATTTGCCCGCACTGCCTGAGACAGGCCCACACGGACCAGGGGCAAGGCTGGCACTTCTACCCTTGGGCTGAAACAACCGTGAGCATTTTGCTACAGATTAGTAAGCTCAGGAAGGCTGGAGACACCGTGGGCCTACCCAGGCAGAGCACCCGCGTCAGGCCCTCCCGGCAGGACCCCAGAGCCAGAAGGTGCTTGCCCTCCTTGCCTCCCGCAGAGTGCTGGGGAGCAGCTAGCCCCACTCAGCGGGGGTGCCCACAGGGCCTCACACTGCTTACCATGTGTGGAAGGCGGATGTTGGCAAGACTTTGGATGAGGGCCTGACTCAGGCCCGACAGCTCCAGAAACAGGGCTTCGTTCTGCTCCTCGATGAGCTTGTTTTCCTCCTCAATGTGCTTCAGGCTCTTCTCCATGGAGGAGATCTGCACCAGAGAGAGACGGGAAGTGCCTCCTGGCACTCACAGGGGCCCTGCGGACGGTGTCCCTCACGTCCTTCTGGGGGCACACCAGGAATGGCAGCGCTGCCACATTTCACGTCTCCCTGGTGGAGGGTGAAGAGGCAGGGACCCTGTTTCCTGGGTCCCTGGGTGGAGGAGGGGATGCAGTCTCTGGGCCCAGGGCCATGTGGGGCCATGGCTTTCCATGCTGCCTCTGTCCTGCAGGGTCGGGGATCTGAGACTCCAAAGCTCAAATAACGGCCACCACCTGCCACACAGTCGGCTGCGCCATGCCTCTTTTTCCTCATCTCTAATGGGCGTGCTTCACCCACCTCACTGGGTGTCCAGCTGTACTTGAGTCGTCCCCCACCAGAAGGACAACAAAGGGCCTCAGTGGAGCTGTGGAGGCGAGCAGGACAGGCAACTCTCTCTGCCTCTGCAGCTTCCAGCTGAGTGGGGCCGGCCAGTGACTTCTGCAGCGTGCCCTGGGAGCACCCTCGGGTCTCCAGCACACATTTTTTCCTGTGGACCCAGCAGGACACCAGGAGGGAGTCCCAGTCAGAAACTCAGAAGCTTCTCCCAGGGGGCTCTCGGTGCTTCATACTGGGATCCCAGAGGTTCGGCGATGATAAGGCTGACAGCTATGGGCAGCCCTGCCTTCTCTGAGCAGCTCAGGCTACCAGGTGAGTCTGAGAGTCAGCATGACCCTCTGCAGAGGTTCACAGCCAGTGGGTGGAAGGTGGGAAGCTTGCCCCAGAGCCTGGTCTGGAGAACACGTGCTTGGGAGGGCAGCCCCCAGCCTGAGTGCATCTCACAAAAGCCTCAGGCAGAGGCAAGATCACACAGTTTGTGTGACACATGGGACCATCCCCTGGGTGCTGAATGGTGAGCTGCCTTTTAGGAGTTGTGGCTGGGATCCAGTGCTTTCCTCCAACCACATGGCTCTATGACCTGTGGCTGGGGAGCATCATGTTTTCATCACCTGGTGACAAGCCTTTGGCTTTAAAATGTTTGAGTAGGGGTTGAGGGCCTGTCTTTTCTTTGCTTGAGGCCCTTTGCAGAGCACACAACTCAAAATTCCTTGGAGGGGAAAGAGGTCTCAGAGTCCTTCCAAAAGGATGTCACTGAATGATCTGTCTCTAAGAAGGTGAGTATCAGCAAATAAAGAGAAAGCAGAGGTGCTGTCCCAAGGACACTGACCCTGGAGGCTGCTTGGACTTGGAGAGGGGAAGGAGCAGGCAGAGACAGAGTGTGACGGCCACCAGCCATGAGTCTTGGTGCCCAGAGACGGCCCAACACTCCCCTGCCTCTCTTGCCTGTGTACGTGGGGAAGATGCTGCACAGCAGAATGAAAATCCTTCCTGATCTCCACCAGCTGATGCTATTTTTACAAAGGCACTGCGTAATAGGAGGTCAGTGTCAAAGCCTGCTTGCCAGAGGAGGGAGCAGCAGCATAACAGAAAAGGTGGAGCTATGATACGCTGCACTGCAGCCTCCATCTCCCCGTCTGTCCTCTCTGCTCTCAGATCCTGCAGGGCCTGGTCATCTCCTTGTCCCTTTGTCCCTACAGCCTTAGAGGGTGTGGCTATGTGTGGCTGCTCCTGCTGTGCCCTGAGCTCTGCTCCAGCCCCCACTCAGCTGCCAGGGGCAGGGCACAATCTTGTTTTCAGAATAAGACCTTTACCGCTTTTTTCTGATAACAAATGTTCATTTTGGGGAAATCAGAGAGACATGATGCATACACTTAAAGTAATTTGTAATCCTGTCACTCCCAACAGCCACTCTTTCTGGGTCAGACACTTGCGCTAACTGCTTTCCTCTTACATCAGCCGCACAGAGTTGATGCCTATTATTATCTCTGTGCTCTTGGTGAGAACGTCAAGGTGCAGACTGGCTAAGAGGCCCCTTTGCTGACGTGTGGCTGTGCTGGGGTGAAATCCAGCTCCAGCCAGGCTCTTAGAATCCACAGCATGGTACTGCTCCTGCTGACAGGACCACTGACCACGACGGGACCACAGCCAACGGCTCTGCAGAACTCCCGGCACAATGGCAGGGTCTGCCCTGAGCATCCCTGAGCAGTGCCCACCACAGCCTTGACGAGGGGCTCACCTCTTCACGCCTCACACAGGAGGAGGCTGAGGATGGGAAAGATTTCCTCAGACTGGGAGGCGGGCAGGGCCTTGGTATGGGGGCCGGCCGTGCAGTGACACCCACCTGGGACTGCAGCTGTGCCACGGCGGCCTCCATCTCCGAGTTGGACTCGTTCAGGTCACGGATCTCCCGGTTCAGCTGCTTTATGTCCTCGTCGTTTTCCAGCACTGTGCCGGAGAGAAACCTCGGTCACGGCTCTCAGCCTCCAGCCGGGCAGCAAGTGGGGGCAAGGCCCCTTCCCAAACGGAGGCCCCGGCCTGGCCTTTGAGCTTCCTGTGCTGGGCGGGCCACAGCCCATATTTCATGCTGGGAGAGTCAGTCTTGGAGACCACCAGCCCCGTATCTGCTGTTTGCCTCCTGGCCCTGGGTCGTAGATGGGAAAGCATAAACCTCTTTGGCAGGTATCGATTTGCTCAGATAAATAGGCAAGTTTTACCATTTAGTGCTAAATCTCCTCAGCTTCCCTCTTCACTGGGACCTAGTGAGTTCACAACTCCGCGAACCCTGAGAACATAGCTTCCGGTGCCAGCACAGTTCTCTGACGCCGACACTCACTGACACCCAGGTCAGAGCCGGCACGGCCGCCGAGGGCTGGGAGCCCAGCCAGGGCAGCCTGAGGTCTGCAGCCAAAGTTGAGAGACCTGTCGGCCCCAGTCAAGGGGTCCGTCTCCACCATGACCCCCTCCAGGAGGAGCTCTGCCTCCCTACTGCCTTCCCACCAGGGCTGCTCACTCACCCAGGCCACAAAGACCACACGCTGGGATTGCCAGAGGGCATCCTTACCATCACTCGTCTTGAATTTTGTGCTAAGAACCTCATCCCCTGAGAGTTTTCCTTTTTTTCCAGCAAAGGTTGCTCTGGGACATCCAGACAAGCTGAAAGCAAAGGTCGCACATTACCCAGTCCAAGGTCACATAGCACACAGGTCATCGAAGGTCACAGACACAAAGGGCCAGTCTGAGGTCACACATCATAGTGGAAGCCAAGTCCTCCCTGGCTGGCAGCCTGGTAGGATCCTGGTTCAGAACCTTCTAGCTCTTCTCCTTTTGCCCCTGCTCTCCAGCTCCAGGACTCCCAACTTCCTCACTTCTTGTCCAGCAGCCCGGGCCATTGTCAGCTCAGGCCACTGCCCTAAAGGCTTGTCCCCAGAAGGCTTGGTGCAAACTCCTGACCTCCTTCTCTCTGCAGCTGTCTTCCTCAAAACACGTACATCCTTTGCCATGCTAGGTATTTCACTTATTTTTTTACAGTCTTGTCTCCCCACCTGCCCTGCCCCAATCAACTCAAGGAAGGCCAGATTATCACTCTTGCTCCCTGCTCTACCTCCAGAGCCTCGTACTCAGTCGACTCTCAGTAAAGGTTTGTGGAATGAATGAGTTAATCAATCTTGCAGTTGGAGAAACAGGAGAAAAAAAAAGAAAAAGGAGGTTTCTGGTAGGACCAGGTGATGACCTAGTGCCCTTGGAGGTCCCTTTGGCTGCCTGGCACAGAAAATCAGAGGCAAGGGCCCCCAGCCCTGGGGCAACTGTTGGGGGGGCAGATGAGAGCCAGTGGGTACTGTCTGGGCCCACACCCAGACAGGGAGGGGTCTCGTCACCAGGTCCCATGCAAAGTAGGCAGAGGCCTGGACCCAGAATTCAAAAGAAGAGGCCCCAGAGGGCGGGGTAAGGCGGGAGGTAGACGGACAAGGCTTTTCATGAGAGGCCAGCAGCCTGTTCAGAGAAAGTGCCACCAGCCACAGGCCTCTGCTCACTCCCGCTGGAGGGCCTCCGTCAGCATGTGGGAAGGGGGTTCACGACAATAGCACCTGGGTGACCAACGTCACAAATACCAGCACCTGGCACCAAGAGACTTTCTACGGCCTCCCCCAGTCAGCTACCAACTTGGGCCTTGCTTCTCCCTTCAGAACTATAGGTCACACTGACTCTTAGTCTGGCCCTCCCTGGGGAGCCTTGCCCACAGCCCCAAAGCTGTGGTCACTGATGGATGCACGGAAAGGGCAGGATGTGGGGACAGCTACCTCCGGTGAGTGAGGAAGCTCCCGTTGGCATGGCCAGAGCCATCACAGCCTGGAGTGGGGCAGGTGGGCCCCTCGTTCTTCAGTGCCTTCCAGGAGAACGGCGAGCCATTCAGGGAACCTTCCTTCTGCCTCCGGGCAGCCAGAGGGCAGCCAGATGCACTTCTGTGAGAGGCATACTTGCCACTGATGTGACCAAGCCCCACACAGCCTGGAACTGGACACCTATGGCACAAAGAAGCCAGAGCTGAGCACTGGGTGCTGGAGGTGGGAGAAGTGAGCCCAGAGACCCAACCAAACTGGACATGGAGCTCTGCTGGGGGCTCCTGGATAAGCTCCCGCTGCTAGAGCAAGTCCTGGAAACTTAGGGAAGGACCTGGGCCCCCCGACTGGAGGCCAAGGCAGCCACGGTCATGTCCCCTCCGCACCTCTGGTCTCACACCCCTACCTAACTGGAGAGTTAGCAGCCACCCTCCCCCTGCATCCCCAGCATGACCCCAGGACCCCTGGGCGGGCCCTGGGGCTGTCTCTCAGATGCTCCTGGGTCTATGCTTAGACCTTGGGCTGGCATCACTCATGTATCACTCCAGCAATGTGGAATGAAGGTATGGGCTGAAGTCACCCAGAAGCCACTTGTTGGAGACTTGGACCAAGCATGAGACCTGGAGAGTCTGGGGCGTCACAGGAGGTCACAGGTGCACCTTGAACCCAGGAGCTCGGAGGCAGCAGGGGCCCTGTCTCCCCACAGGTTCCAGGATGAGGCTAATGGTACCATGATGCCCATGGGTGTCCCAGAAGGAAGAATGCAAGGCCACAGAGCTCATGTGGCAAAGAAGACACGGACACCCGCAGTGACAGCCTCCCAGAGCTGGCTTGGATGGCATTTTCCTTTGCTCTGGTTCAAGGAGAGAATCCCTTTGGAAGTAACAAATGCCCAGAACAGGTGAGGTAACCTGAAAAGGTACACCAGGACTCCCCTCACACTGCCACTGGAGTCCATGCAGTCCCAGGATGATGCAGATGAGGCTGAGGGTCATCACCGCCCTCAGGAGGGACCTGACCAGGACCTCCCTGTGGTGCCTGCTGAGCACCAGCATTTCAGGATTGTGGGATCTGAGGTCAGGATCACCTGGGAACAAGCACCTGACCCAGGATAAGTTCTTCCATCTTCAAGTTCTCAGTGTTCGCCCTCAAACAAATGATTCACTAACTTGCCACCTGCCACCCATTTTCTTTTTGTGCAGACCCACAAACACACCAGATCCAGCAGGGACATGCAGCCCAGTTTACAGAGGGCCTCGGGATGCGGAGAACTCAGAGGAAAGGAGCCCTGGGAGGACAAGGGCTGTCCAGGGGCTCCTGCTGCAGTGGCAGGGCTGGGGGCCAGGGCCACGTTGCCCAGTGTCAAACCCATCTCAGGCTTGTTGCCTCACTTCGGAGGTGGTCACAACAGACACTCCTTGGAGGGGACCTGTCCTCATTTGTCCCCCTCGCTTGGCTCCTGCTGCTTTGTTAGCATGCCACCACTCGAGCCTCAGACATGAGTGGTATCTGCTGAGCTGGCCCAAGGTCACCTCAGCCACCACCCCAGAGCAGAGACCCTGCCAGGGGGCCCCTCCATGGGGCTTGGGGAGGTTCCATTCCTTGTCAGCCCCCAAAACCTGGACACCTCCTAGCTGTAGGGCTCCAGGGGACACCTGGGTCAGGCGCTTGAGGTGACGGTGAGGCCCCGACATCACAAGATCAAGAGGCTACATGAGAGATGTTTCTTCACAGTTACAACACACAGTTTAAAGTCTTCTTTCCCACTTTCTTTGCAAAACCTAACATTCCTTTATGTTAGGAAGTTTATGACCAGTTATTTGGTTGTGTCCAAAGAGATTTACCACAAACTGCTGATGTGACTTAATCTCAAACGGTGTAGACACAAGATGCCATAAAAAGGGATCTTCTTCAAATTTGTTCTCCATGTAAGAACTTGTTCGTTATGCTTCAGAAGATTGGAGACTGACGAAAATTAGGCTTGGGGTGGATTAATGATTGTGCATTGAGCATTGACTCCCCTATACAGAATTTTATTGTTGTTAACAACCATTTGATCAATAAATATGAGAGATGCCCTAACAACAACAACCAAGAAAAAGTACACACTTCCAATTGTAAAATAAATAAGCAACCGGGATGTAATGTATAGCATAAGGAATATAGTCAAAATATTGTAACAACTTGGTATGGTGATAGCTGGTACTTAGAATTATCATGTATATAAATGTTGAATCACTGTGTTGTACACCTGAAACTAATGTAATACTGTATGTCAACTACCCTTCAATAAAAAATAATTATCTAAAAAAAAAAAAAAAAAAAGGGATCTTCTTCAGGCAGCCCCTCCAGAATCTCACCACGGCATGTTCAAAAATCCCATCCCTGACGCATCTAGGGAAGTTTCTGCTACAGTATCCACTTATTTAAAGATGCTAGTCAATTATAAATAGGGCTAAAGTGTATGGCTAGGGAGGATGTATGGCCTCTATAACACGGAGGCTCCCCTTCTTGCTGTGGAGCCATTAGGAACTTCGTCTGTCCTGTGAATGCTGCATTGTTTCTAAGTCACATTTTCTACTTTGCTGCAGAGATTATTTTAAAAGCAAAGTTGACAGCACAGAGGAGGAAAACCACTTTTACCAGTTACCTTGAAAAATGCTGATCTTGATTTTAATCATTTGCAAATGCAGCACAATCCGCTTACAACGTCCCTACCAGCAGGATCCTTCCAAATCCCAAAGAGCACTGCATCTCTATGATCACAGGCAAATCCCTGGATTCTCAGAGGGAATAATACTCTTAACCCACACTAACATTAAGTAGGCAGCCTTCACCATACCAACATATTTTTGCACTGTTGATTTAGCATTATTGTTTCATTGCAAAAATTAAATAAACAAGCCACAGCCTTATCACACCAAATGGCTAGTGGGGCCATTCCCTTTGGTGAACTGGCGGATCGGGCCCCTCCTCCAGTGACGAGCACATGTGTGGCATAGGGAGGGTGAGACCCAAGAGGAGGAAGCAAACCTTGGACCGGGTCGCTCCCTTGGCAGGGGTGAGCATCTGGCTGCTCTTGGCTTGTGGGCAGCATACAGAGGGCAGATCTGCTTCCTAAGGGCCTGCTAGGCCCTGCTCTGACCAAGACAGCCACTCACGAGGCTCTGGCCACAGGGCAGCCACAACCATTCCTTCCCACTCCCGGCCTGCCGGGGGACCCATTGCCTGCTATGCCTGGTGTCAGCACTGAAAGTTCTGGGCAAACTGAACGGTGGGTCACCCTGTTTGATCTGTGGCACAGCCTTTTGCCCCCACTAGCAAATTCCCTTCTGGAAGGATAAACTTGCAGTGACTAAAGCCCTCCCCTCGCCACCCACAGCCACCCGAGTGGGGCACTCACAGGGTCACAGTTCACACACAAGTCCTCTGATGACGTGTCAGCCATCCCCCGTGAGAAGGTCAGTGGAGAGCCTCAGAATGTCCTCCTTGAGGGGAGGACACAGGATGTCCTCTCTCCCACCCATGGCAGTGTCCAGGCCCCAGTTCTGGGTGACCCCCCCGGGACTCCCTCACTTCAGACCAGCTCCCTGGCAAGGTGTATGAGAGAGGGTGCAGACATGGACAGCTCGAGACCCATCACCTTCCTGACCACCCTCTCCTCAGCTCCCACACGTGACTGTTCCCACCAGGCCAGAGTCATGCAGACTGCAGTGACCATGAGTGCTCGGTGGGGCCGCCACAGACCCTGAACCCACGCCCAGGTGGCCTCTCAGGTCTGACCTCTGACCTCTCCAGCACCCCCAGACCTGAGAGGCCCAGGCAGGCAGGTGTCTGCGATGCCCTCAATCCAACACACACAGCTCATGCCCTTGTGGGCACCCACATGCATAGCAGAAAACTTCCGTAAAAATGGATATTGTCAGTGATCAGCTGTTCTAAAGAAATGAGATTATAGAAGGAGCTTTAAAAAATTATAAAATACAGGAAAAGAACAGTTTTACAAACTAATGCAAGGGGCCAGCAGGCCCCTGACTCACTTCATCAGCTCGGGGTCCTCCTTGTCATCCTTCGTGGGTGTCACCTTCGCTCCACTTTTCTTGGCACGAGGGCAGCCAGACAAGCTAGTTTTGAAAGTGGAAAAAAATGCCACCATGGTCCCAGAACAGCAGCTTTTCACACCCATAGGCCCCATGCTCCCCTCAGGTTCTGTGACCAGCAGTCCCGTGGGTCCCAATCCCAAGAAACCGTCCAACAGTGAGCCCTCCACTGGGCAGGAGGACCAAAGACAGGGAGTGTTACCAGGAGGTCCTAGCTCTGGCTGCAGGGGCAACCTGATCAGGCTTTGGGAACATCAGCAGTTCAGTAAAGAGATGGCATGGGCTCTAGTTGTCGGCAATGTTAGTGTCATATTTGGAGCTTTAGAACTTCATCTAAGAAGAGACACCCCACTTCCACTGCCTGGCACCCCAGGTGTGGCAGGCTCACCTCCGGTGCGATGCGTAGTTCCCCGTTATGTGGCCAGAGCCATCACAGCCAGGTGTGGGGCACCTGCAGAGGACAGCAGAGCTGGGACTAGATGTGTGGCCATGAAGGATTCCCTGTGCTCGGCCGGTGTGACCCCCCTGGCAGACCCCCACCTCCCAGCACTGAGGTCGCATCCTGGCCACAGCTGCCACAACCTCCAGGCTTCAGAATTTTACCAGTCAGTTTCCCCAAGGGGCCCAGAAAGATCAAGAGGAGAGGACATTTCCACCGCAGAGATGATGGGCTCCTGACACAGCCTTCTGTAGGGTTTTAGGATGCACTAGAAGGTTCCAGAACACATATGGGCCTTAAGTTTAAATGTGAGTGCTCAGGAAGGCAAACGTAATACCTAAGATGGGTTCATCTTCCTCAACTTCCCTGGGAGAAAGAGGGCTTGTTCTCATGGAGGGCTACCACCCCCATGGACAGATGAATAGGTGTTTACCATCCACACCTAGAGGTGGGATTCTCAGTAAGTGCAGAGTCCACACAGCCAGGGGCCTTGAAGAGCAGCAGGCGACAGCAGAGAGTAAGGAGGGGAGACACGAAACACAGCCCACTTTATGCACCCCAAGTGTTGTCTAACATACGACAAACATGTTAGAAGGTAGGAATTCCACTTTAATATATGAGCATGGATTTTTTTGTAAGTTTTTTTCCCCTGAATGTCCACTGAGGAAAAATGAGTGTGTTCCTGCTGGTGTCAGGGTGGGGAGTCCACCTAATTCTGCTGGTGGGTCTCTAGATGGTGCACGGGAAGCCCCCTCTGCAGTGGGCCTGCCATGTCACACCTGGCCCCCAGTGAGGGGGAAGCTCGGACACCAAGAGCCCTGGCAGGACCTTGGAGGGTGCATCCAGAAAGCCTGTTTTCTACTATTTCTGGCTTAGCCAACATGTCTGGTTTAGCCAAGAGCCTCACACAGAGAAAGAACCAGGAGAGCCAAGGCCATTCCTGAATGCCAGAGTGGCCCAGAGGGTCGTGGGACCAGCCACAGGTGGAACAGGACAAGGTCTTTGCCTCTCAGTCAGAAGTGGGCTCCATGGCATCAGGCCCTGCACTGAGCCAGAGGCCCCTCCTCAGCAGCCTGTTCCCCAGCACACACAGTGTCCACATCCGGGGCAGGACAGAGAAAGCCCGCGCAGCCCAAGGACTCCCTGCAGCTTCTGGGTCGCCTCCCAGACCTCAGCAGGTCATTGCTGCCTGATCCCCATCAGAGAAACCTCAAGGCTGGCAGGGCAACATAAGGGGCCCGATGCCCAGGGGTCCTCTGATCCCCCCACACCCAGCTCCTTGTCCAGCCCCTGAGGACTTTTCAAGGCACCCCCTCATTCCTGCCATGCATGGGACACCTCCTTGGCCTGCCAGTCAGCCAACCTGTAAAATCACCCTCCTGTCGGGTTTTGGGTTGACTCAAACTCCACTGAGGTTATGATGGCTCCTGTCCCAACCACGTGCATAGCATTTAAACCCAAGCAAGTCTGGGACAGGGAAGTTTTTACATTTTAAGGGCAACCACCCACCACCTCCATCTAGGCAGGCTTCTCCCTTTCAAACAAACTTACAGCTGCTGGGACACATCTGCTCTGGCGCTTTGTGTCTACACTGTCCAGGTTCAGGGTGCGAGCTGCTCAGGACAGCCCCTGGGGACTGAGCTGCAGGCACAGCTCTGTGCGGTGGCCAATGCCCCTGTGATGCCCACTGTCCCCTCCTCGGCTGGGGGCGCCCTGCCAAACACTCCCACGGCCAGGCCAGTCAGAGCCCGCTTCCTGCTCTCGGGAAGGCTGAGTGCAAAAAGTGGGCACAGTGCTTCTCCTTCCTGGGTTCGCAGCTGCTCAGGGGCCGCCTGGGGCTCCACTCCTTCCCAGCGGCTCACGCTGCAGGTGGTGGCAAGGGTAGCATGAGCCCTGGCGGCCCTGAGCCTCAGGGCCACAAATACAGCTCTGGGCCATGGGCAGCACCCTACAAGCCACGCCCCACAAGCACCTGTGAGTCCGGGGAGTGAAGAACATTGGCTAGGTGAGAATACATCCCTGGGTGGCCCACCAGACCCCAGCACAGGTGGGACCGAATCCCCAGAGTGCATCTCCTCCAGGCAGATGGGGCCGTCCCACACTCCTCGTGAGCCTGATTCAATTCAATTGACAAGGCTTTTCACAGGAGCTGTACCCAAGAGAGAATGGTGTTCATGCAGCTGGAGAAGCAGGCATCCCTCTGGGCCAGCTGTGTAAGCCACGCCCACAGGTCAGCTGCAGGAACCCTCCCACCGTCTGCTTCTGAGTATGCTGTGTGTCTGCACAGGAGGATGGCCCACGTCTAAGGGAAGCACTACAGCTAGATGGTGCCCACAAGCTCTGCCTCTGAGCCCCACTGCTGTTCACTGGGGGGACCATTTCCCCATCATTCCCTTGCAGGGTGTGTGGCTGTACTGTCACTCCCAGCACACAGAAGGGGTGCCCAAGACCACTGTGTCCCAAGCCCCTGAACACAATGGGCACATGGGAGAGAAGAGCAAAGACCCTTGGGATTTGATCTGATTTGATTTGATTTGATCTGATTTGATTTAAACCCAGAAAACACATCACCAGAGACAGCTGCTACACCCTAGTGTCGATAGGGAGGATGCCAAGAGAGCTCACTTCACAAGACAGTGACATAGGTGTCTTTGTCCCCTTGGGGACAGGCCTCCTTCATCCATTGCTGCCACAAGACTGGTCAGGAGCAGCCCATGCCAGACATTCACTAGACAGGAGGAGGGAGAGGGAGAGGGGAGCGTTGGCATGTCGGCATGAGGTGAAGGCCAGCCTATATCCATCCCAAGCCCAGGCAAGGAGTGGGACACAGAAAGACTCCCAAGGGGAGAGAAGAGCTTTAGAGGGAGTTGGGGCACCTTGGACACCATCCCAGACCTTGCCAAGGCTGGATGAGTGACTTGTTTCCACACTGGGAAGACTTTCTGTTGCTATTTCTAAACAAGGTTTGGGTTACAGTTCTCCACACATTTGGGAGGCACTGGCCCCCCAACCCCAGATGGCTGTATTTCTGGGCCCAGACACTCCCACCTTTTCCTTCCAGCAGCCCTGAGCATCTGCTCTGCAGAAAGCAAGGCCTACATCTAGAGCTCTAAATCCAGCCAGGCCCTCAAGCTGGAAAACCATGAAAACTCATCATACTTAAAAAGCAGGTAGAATTGGAAAAGGAAATAGGAGAGAGGAACACGAGGAAGATGAAAGGAGGACAGAGGGAGGGAAGAGGGGAGAGGAGGAGGAGCGGGTCCTCAGCCTGCGGGCGATTGTGTGCCAGGGCCCTGAGGCTGGACACCAGGAAAGAACCTGCCCTGCGGGCTGAGCCTCAACGCCGTGCTGAAGCTGACGATGGCCGTGACTGCAGGTACTTTGGTAACAACAGCTCCTGGCTGCTGGGGCCCGATGGGCTGTTACCAGAGCAACGGAGAGAAGGCTGGCAGGCCAGGGCTGCTCTGCGAGGTCGGGAGCTTTCTGCTGCATCACTAAACCAGCCCAGACCCCTGTAAGCCTTCAGCAACACCAGCTCATCTTGGAGGCACCAGGACCCTGGCTCCTGTCTGGCCCCAGAACAGAATAAGCCAAGGAAACTCAGCCTGGATTCAGAGCTCGCCAGCACAGGGGCCTGAGGAAGGGGGAACCACTCCTGGAAAGGGGTGACCTGAGGGGACACAAGTGAACCTCCCTCCTCAGCCTCAGCCCAGCCCTGGAGCCCAGCACAAGTGCCACACAGCTCAGGGCTATGCCAGCCGTGATGCCACCACTCAGCTGAAGGCATGAAAACCCAAGGCGCTGCCAGGCCCCAACTCCAGCCTCAAGAGGACACTGACGCCTTGCATCTCATTTGAGCAGGACTGTCAAGGAGGCCAGCCAGTGCCAACAGGCCCTGCCCCACCTGTGTGTCAGGGGCAGGGAGGAGCAGAAGCAGAAAAGGGGCTCAGCAAAGAAGAGCTGAGCATGGAGGAGAAGCCTATCTGGGAGGGCACCAGGAGCTCAGACAGAAGCAGCGGGAAAGCTTGCAGGAGAAGGGAAGGGCAAAGAGCTCTCTCTCTCAGCAGCAGCACCCTCCTTTAGCAAGAGCTGCACAGCCTGAGCCCTCTGGGCCGTGACGAGATGAACAAGCCAAGGCCAGTGCTGGCCTCCTCCCACATCTCAAGGGCAATGACAGAAGCAGGCCCAGACAACCGTCAGAGGTTCTCAGGAGGAGGAGAGGGTGGGTTGGACCATCAGGGGCTCCCTTCTCAGTCTTCAACCCAAGGAAAGGCTGGCAGGGCCGGGGGGCGGGGGGCATGGGAGCCACAGAGAGCAGGCAGACGGCAGACAGCGGCACTCAGCAGGGAGACACAGGCAGCAGCAGCCCCAGCCAGGCAGAATCGGCTCCCATGGCCCTGCCTCTCTGCCCCGTCCCACTGGGCAGGGCCAGCCAGGGGCTGAAGCCCTGGGGAAGGCCGGCTTGGCTGGAGCCTCATGGAAGAGAGAGCAGAGCAAGGGAGCCGCCCAGGACATGGAGGCCAGGAGGGCAGACATACTTGAGGTCAGCAGAATGGGCAGCCATGAGGTTTCTGAGGCTCTTGTCAGCAAGAGGGCAACCAGAGAGGCTGAAAGAGAAGAGATCGGGGTAAGCCAGAGAGGGAGGCAGAGGCGGAGAGGAGAAGGCCCACCACATAGCGCCAAGGCCAGACCCAAGCGGGGCACGAACCTGCGGTGGGAGGCATAGTTCCCAGTGATGTGCCCACTGCCGTCACAGCCAGGGGTAGGACAGCTGGACAAAGGAAAAAGAGTGTCAGGACAGGGAGTAGGCTTACCCACCAGTTCTGCTCCCAGGGAGCCTACTCGAAGAGGCAGGCTGACACTTGCTCTGGCTGACCAAGGGGCAACTCCCCCACCTTCATCCTCAGAGCACCGTCCTCGCTGGCAAATTCCTCCCACAAAACTTAATTCAAGAAGGAGAAAGGAGCCAAGCTAAAGCTCCCCTTGAAGTCAGGATGCCTCTGAAGTGCACGGGCTGTGCATGTACCAGTGAACACGCAGGCAAGGGGCTCCTTCCTGAACAGCATGGCCTTCCCTGGAGACAAGGCCCCAGACCTGAGCCTGGATCTGGCCGTGCTGGGGACAGCCAGCTACAGAGGAGGAGGAAGCGGGTGGGGCTCAGAGCAAGGAGAAGAGGGACTCGAGAAACAAACTGAGCACAGGCGAGGCTGGGTCCCCTGTGGTGCGGGTGCCAGGCATGGACCCTCACAGACCTCCAGAAGAGGTGGTCCTCAGTGGGGGACTGCCCAGAGGCGACGGGAAGGCTCACATCTACCTACAGCTGCCTCACTCCCTAATGACATCTGGTCAAACCCTGTGAAGAGTAATTCCAAGGAGCTGTTGGGCCACCACAGCTGAAGGCGCCCAGTCCTGAAGCACAAGGCACATGAGGCCAGGGTGCGGTGAGATCGTGCGGAGGGCCCACTCCCCTCAGCCTTTGTCCTGCTCTGCAGGCCAGAGCAGGGCTCTTCCTCAATCCCAATCATTTTTTAGAAGATCGTGTCAGACACGAGTGCAGTGCAGAGGTGACGGAACCAGCTGATGTGTCCCCACTGCCTGGCTTGAGGATTCAAGGGAAGGAATCCCAACCTCTGTCTGCCAAGGCAGTCAGGCCAGGAGAATAGTCAGAGCCGGGCCGGGGCGGGGGGCCTGACGAGCAGACCCAGGCGTTCCAGGCTCGGATCGTGGCGTGTTTCCTTCCAGGGCACAGAGGTTTCTGAGGAGCCCTGTCAGCCCAGGCGGAGACTTACGTGAGCAGCTCCTTCTTTATGTCCTTGGAGAGGAACTTCAGCTTGAAGTTGGTCAGGGTGACTTCCCCAGGGTACTTCCGCTCCTCGACACTCTCTTCCGACACTTCCTGGTCATCTGCTTCAGAAGAAGCAAAAGAATGGGCTGCTGGCTCTGACTGCAAAAAACCAGCAGGGAGATGTTTTAACCAGCTGATGGGGGCCATGTGCCCAGCCCAGGGCCTGAGGGAGAGGGGCACTTCAGAACAGCGTCCACAGAGGCGTTTTCTGGAGTTGCCTGTCTTCTGGATGGGGGAGTAAGACTTACCCCCCCAAGACACAGAAGAGAGCATGCTGAGGGGCTGCAGTGCTGCCCCACCACCCCCGTCCCTGCAGCCGGGGCCCCAGAGCTGCACCGGGAGGGAGGCATGTCCAGCTCCTGAAAGCTTCCACGTGGCACATGGGTCGCCTCCACCTAACAGCCACTGGGTGACCACCTTCCAAACATGAGAGCCTACAGGAAGTGCAGCTCCTTTGAGCTACAGATGGCATTCAGTAGGCACTAAAAAGGTTTATTAAAATGCCATGGCCTACACAGGATTGTGCATCAATATAACTTAATAAAAATTTAAAAATTCTTAAAAAGTGCTATGGCACAGTGAGAGTAAATAAGGTACAAAGTATAATAAAACTAATCACAGTGACCTTGTGACCCTGCCCAGCACCATGCCTTGACCACAGCAGGCACTTAATAAGTGCTCTGAACTCCTGCAGCAGGCCTGGAGGTGTTCAATCATCACCCAAGAGCAGGATGCTGAGAACACAGGAGTGAATAAAGACAGTCCCTGCCCTTGAGGCCAGGTGGCGGTGGGAGGGTGGGTTTCCACAGAGTTGAGAAGGTGAACACCTGGCAAGTGGATCTGTAAGAGGCGTTCTGTGTGGTGTGTGCATGGTTCAGATCCCAATGCTGGCACTTTTGTGTCCCACGCAAGGGGTGCTCAACCTCTTGGGGCCCAGGTGCAACGCTTTTAAACGTGAGATAATAGCAACCCCTGACAGGACTTCTGGAGATCAAATAGGGAAATGCCTGCACCTACATAATTTGTAGGGATCTTGTCAGTGTTGTGGGTGCTACTATTATTGAACAAAAAAGTGACTCATTCCCCTGAGCAAGTTGGATGGAGCTCAGGATAGAGGAGCATGGGGGAGCATGGGAGCAGGCTTCAACGGTGGGGACCTCAGGACCTCTGAGAACTGACTCAGTCCACGGACAGGACAGTGACAGTCTGGGAGGGGACCGGATGCTCAGAGGGTGCACGAGTGGAGAAGGGGAGGGGCAAGGCAGCCCAGGGAGACCAGCCTGAGCTGGCGGTGGAGAAAAGGGGCAGGGGAGGGGCTGAGGGAGGGCTGAGGAGGCAGGGACGGGCAGCCAGGGGGAGGAGTGTCTGGACACAGGCCTGGAACGAGGATGAGAGCAGACTGGGGGAATGAGGTGGTGACCCCACCCCCAAGAGGACAGCCCCACCCTGCCTCAGACTGGGGTCCCACAAACCAGGGAGAAAGCCACCCGGGCAGCCCCGGGCCGACTTCTTAGGCCAACTCCCTCTACTGGGGTGCAGTCTGAGAGGGGCACCTCTTCTGGGGCCTGACACCAAGCTGCAGCCACATGACTGAGCCAAGTGATCTCAGCCTGGGTCCCAGTCTGCTCCTCTATAAAGGCCCACAAAACCTGGCTCACAGGGAGGTGGCAATTCTCAGAGAAGAATCCTGCCTGCCCCCACCTCCTTGCCCCCACAGGGACCTGCCCACTGCCCTCCTGGGACCCGGGGTGCTGGCAAGGGGAGGAAGAGGAGGGGCGGGTCCTGCAGGTCTTCCCACAATGTGCAGGGGCTGCCCAGAGCCTGGGCCATCCTCAGAGCTGGAAGCACTCCTCTTTGGTGAAAAGCCTCAGTCAGCCCCCATTTGAAGTGGGTGGAGTGACTGTAAAGGGGACGCCCACTGTGCTCAGACTACAGATTCAGGACAGACACCTGCTAGTTGCTCTTCACCAGGCGGGGCTGGTCTTGGGACTTGGGCAACTGTCTACCCTGGGGGTTCGAGGCCAGGAGTTTTCTCCTGCCTCTGTCCAGGGGGCCAGGTGGCCTGGAGCATCCTGAGGACAGCAAGGAGGGGCTGCTGCCAGAGTTCAGGGTGTCCCTGTGTGGGCAGCTGGTTGGTGGGAGGCCCACAAAACCAGGGAATTCAGAACTGCTTCCAAATCATCCCCTGTGAGATCTGAAAGAAACCCTTCTCCCCACTCTGCCCAGAGAGCCCACCTTGGTGCTGACCACCATCCCTGTGGAGCAGAGAAGGCCACCTCTGCCTTGGACAGGCCAGGCCGCAGCACAGCCTGAGGGTGAAAACCCGTCCAGGAGGGCAGGTGGGGCCCTAGCTGCCTGGAGGGTCCACAGCTCTGTGTGAAAAGGGGCAGGACCCCCGCCAAAGAAGGAGGCACATTCACACCGGTCCTCAGGCAAGGCAGGCTGACCTGAGGCGGGCTGGGCCGCAGCCCCTGCCCCTATGGCAGCCTCAGCCTGGCACCCACCTCCTCGTGCTCCTCCTCTCGCTGGCGGCTGGGCTTGGTGTAGTCCAGAGGCCGGTCCCACTCATCCTGGCGGGAGGCTGGGCCCGACTGGGACGCGGTCACGGAGCTGCGGGTGGCACTTGTGCTGCCCTGGCGCTGGGAGGCCTCGGGAGACCTCACTCCCGGGCTGCTGCTGGGGAGAGTGCCATCCCGCTTGCGGTGCCTGTGCATGCTCAGGTCCAGGGTCCCATTTTCATCCACCTCGATGTCCACGGCCTGCGATCGCACGGGGGATGCCTGTGTTATGTTAGTGATTCTACCCCTCCCCATGACAGCCTTCTGGGCATTGAATCGGCATCGCAGAAAGCCCAGAACTGTGCTCCCTGGGAAGGAAAGGAAGCCGAATAGGAACAGAAAAGAGTCTCTGAGAGGAAAGAGTCCTGACTGGCCACTTCCTGAAACTCAAACGGAGGAGACCCTATTCCAGTCTCCCAACACAGGAGCAGCACATCTGGGAGAAGGCCACAGTCAGACAACGTGCCCAACAAACAGACTCAGGGGCACACAGGCGGCATGTGATACCACCCTCAGACTCAGGGCAACAACAGGGCGCACACACGTGCACGCCATTTGGTGCCTCTCAGACGCAGCACACAGCGGTCTCACGGGGGGTTCACCCAACATCTCTGGTCATAGCAGGTCATGGCCAGGAAGGAGAAAAGGTAAGAATGATCATCACCAAGGCAACACTGGGTGCTGCTGAGCACATTTATGCAGGCAGCACGTGGTCCTGACTATACATCCCACCATTACATCTCTACCTCAGAAGGGGCTCCTTGCAAGGGACACACCAACCTTGCTGGGTAGGTCCTGTGGCTTCGTGCTGAGGTTCTCAGGCATTTCCCAGCATCGTGTGGAGAGGTTCAGGATAGCAGTGGCGGCCATGTGTGCAGCCTCGGCATCATGCGTGTAGTCGAAGCCTGCGGAAGAGGA
Organism: Manis pentadactyla; assembly: GCF_030020395.1. Taxonomy (NCBI): domain Eukaryota; kingdom Metazoa; phylum Chordata; class Mammalia; order Pholidota; family Manidae; genus Manis; species Manis pentadactyla. The sequence goes on along the minus strand of NC_080023.1, from coordinate 178,230,090 downwards.
TGAAGTGCAGGGGCTGTGCCTGTGGGAAGAGGCCTTTGGGAAAGGTTTGGCTGCAAAAAGGGAACAACGCTAGATTGTATATAGCTGGACCGAGTGGCCACACAGACACATCAGGGGCCTTTGGGATGGCTGGGAGCAACCCAGGCAGATACATGGAAGGTGGGTTTGGGGCCAGGCCATTCAACCCACTCACAAGTGCCCACACCCCACTCCCACTTGCCCTCTTGTAGGGTACTGAGGATGCTCTTTTAGGTTTGACCAAAATTTGGGCAGAAAGAGCAAAACCTTCCAAAGACATTGCAGCATCCCTGCTATTTCAAACAAAAACAAGTTGTCACCAAATGTTATTAAGAAACTGAAGAACTCTGCAAATGATACGATGCGGGGTTGGAATACCGCTCAAGTGGGGAAGTTTTGTCACGACATCCCAAAAGGCTGCTATCACCGGTAAACTTCCAGATATACAGAAAGCTCCTTGTGAGTGGGTGCCTGTTGGTGAAGGCTTGAAGCCCAGCGCTAACTAGTGGGAGAGATGTTTGAACTCCAGCTGACAACTGTATCCACCAGTATTTTCATTACTAACTTGGAAACTATCAAGGGCCACCAGTGCTGCTGGGGCAGACAGCAGCCACTGGGAGAGGCCGGCTCCAGCCTCATGTGCACTGCAGGCGCTTTTCCCTTTCATATGATGTCCAGGGATAAGGGGCTTGCAACCCACAAATTAGTGCAATAACTGACCAGAAAAGATAGGCAGGATTGTGTTCTTGAAGGTTTCTAGGAATGAACTTTGTTAGTACAAGTACCTAGAAAATTTGTCGCTGTTATACAGATATTGCATAGTCATATAAGACCTGTAAGATGGTCCCTGTGCAGGAAGACAAACAGCTTCTGTCAGGGAGCCTTGACTCAGTGCGGCGGTGGTCTGACCCTCCCCAGGCACCCCCAGCAGCTGCGCAGGAATGACGCTCTGGGAGAGGACAGCCGCCAGAGCGAGTGCTCTCACGGCGGATGCGCAGCAGCCAGATCATTCTTAAGCCTTTGGCCCCAGACAACATCAAGGGCCTGGGTTTTGTTTCACAAATAGTGAGGAGATACATCAAGTTTGACGGTGAACATGGAGGTAGTAATGTGGATAAGGTGCACTCAGAGAAAGCAGCCATGGTAGACACTGGACAGCTAGGCCCTGGGCTTGCCTCCAGTCCTCTCCCATCACCCACCCAGGGCACAGACTTCTTACATGCCTCTGGCAAGTGGTCCCTCCTCCACTGACCCGCAAACCCTACACCTTCCAGAAGTGGTTCTCCCCAACTTACATTTAAAGGCTTTAGGTGAGGTTTCGCTGGTCTGAATCTTTGGGGCAAGCATTCGTTTGCCAAAAACCTGAGCATCAAAACTTGCGTAGTCAAAGGTGACCTTGGAGAACTTCTCCAGCTCCTTGGCCAAGTTGGCCCTGGGTGTGGTGGGGGCCACACTCGGCCGGTAGCTTCCATACGGAGGGACCTCAAGCTGCTTCACAAAGCACATGGGCCTGGGGTGCAGGACAGAGTTGCAGAACCATGAGAACAGGACCCAATGACTCATCCCACAGCCTGGATGGGGACCCCTCAGAGCTCTATGGACAGAGACCAAGGGAGACCCTCCCCCATGTCCCACCACTAAAGGGTGCCCAGGGCCTGATCTGTATGAAGAATTACCTGGAAGGAGGAAGCAATAAGAACCTTGCAGAAATAATAGCATGTCCCCTTGCAGACCGCACTAGTCAGAGGAAGTGGGGCCTGAGACTTTACCCTAGAACTTAGGAGAGCAAGTTCCAAATAGCTTGGCTACAGCTGGTGTGAACCCCTGGCAGGGAGCCTACAGGAGCATCCCTAGGATGGCAACCAGCCACTCGGAGGCAGGCTTCCGGTGGGGGATACCTCAGAACTCCCCAGTAAGGAGGGGGTCAGGCATTCAGAGGGCACATGGGGGTGTTTCTGAGAATCAGCGTCAGGGAAGGCCCGACTCCGTTTCTCACAAGGCATGGGCTGAGCCTGCCACTGTCCTCTGCTTGCTGACAGTTGCGATGGCCCCTGGGAGAGCCTGCTGGAAGGGCAAGCACAGGCGTGAAAGGGCCACTGCAAGCATTCAGTTCATGGCACCTGATCTCTTGGGAGAGTTCGGATTTTTAAATGCACAAGAGATGGTGTGAAGACACCAGCCCCGACAGCACAGGAGCTAGGGCAGGAAGACAGGGCAGGGTAGAGAATGGCGACCACACAGGGTGTGCAGGGGGCTCTGCAGCAGTCAGCTCAGAGAGAACGAAGGGGGGAGGAGGCCCAGGAAAGCCCCCCACCACCTGGCTCTCCTTGCTCCTGTCTGTGAGCCAAGCACTGGCTTCAATCTAGAAAGGGTAGAAGGACGGAATTAGGAACAGGCTGATGGTAAAGGCCTCCAAGGTGCTTGACACTAGAAGAACTTGAGTGTGGCCCAAAAACAGGAGCCTGGTGGCAGAAAGACCCTGAAATCATGACAAGGCCATCTCTGAAGGGCCTTAGAAAATCAGACACCACCAGAGCATGGGCTCATTCTCCTCCCCAAGGAGAGTGGGGGGGCACAGCCGGACTGGCCCAGAGGCATCTGGACAAGCTGAGGAAAACTGTTCAGGCACCCCCAGGGGGAAAATGGATCCTAAACTTGGCATTAGTCCCACATTTCAGTGGCTTCCTCAGCCAGGACTCCAGCCATCAGCACAGACCTACTATCCATGACGCCAGCAAAGCTTTGCAAAGACTCCCTGCACCCAGGAGTACAGCACCCAGAAACCCCAGACATGTGGCCACAGAGAATGGACAGAGCCTGGACAGCAGGCTCCTGCATCCTGGCCGTGAGGGCTACAATCTCGGGTTCCTCACCAAGGGCCCCAGGAGGCAGAATGTCATTGCCTCCTTTAAGCCTCCTGAGAAACTTCTGAGTCAGTGAGATAACACCGTTCTATGTTTACAAACAAACCGAGGTCTAAGTTTCCGGGGGTGCAGCCTCCACATTCGGAGCGTGTTAGGCCCCTACCCTGGCCTCACAGGGCCTCACCTGCTTGGTGGGTTAACATTTTAGCAGTGACTTAGATTGGCAGGGAAATGATTGAAATAACTATTGAAAACGATCCCGTAACTGACAGGAAGATGGAAGGAATGTCAAGAAGATGGAGGGAAGAAGCTGTTTCCAATCCCCGTGAGAACAGCTGGTGGAGATACCCGACTGCATGCGCAGGGCTGAAGATGCCCTGAGGACAGGCCGGCGGGCCCCAGCATGGTGGGCAAGGCTGCTCCCTGCCCTCACACGGAGTCCTCAGAGCAGGCCACGGTGGGTGGCCAAGTTCCTCCAGCTGACACTGCCAGGGGAGGGGCAGCGCTTCGGTGCACCCTGAGAGGAGGCAGCAGAGGAGGCACGCCCGCTCTCCAGCCCTGGGTCTGTGCCGCAGCCGTGGTCATGACTCAGACCACGCCTACACTCTTCTGGGAGGCAGACGTGAAACAGGGGTCAGGAGGCCAGAGGAGGGGAAGACCTGTGTGTGTCCCAGTTCCTTAGACAAATAGGGACAGCAAGTGGGTAAAAATTGCACAGGACCGAGCTGCAGGGACCGGCCCACCAGTGAAGAGCTGTGGTTGGCAGGAGACTCAGCAGCCAGGCTGGCCAGGGGCTGGGCCAGCTTCTGCCCTGTGTGTGGGTCACCCAGCACATGCCTGAGCCTCCAGCCTTACTTGTAGCACCCACTTCCCAGGGTCACATGGACAGACGGGACACTAAGCAAAGGCATCTGAATGCGCTTTCAGAAGACTCCCTTATTGATGAGGCACATCAAGATGCACACACCTGTTCACATCTGCACATATTCACATGCATGCAAAGTACACATATACGCCTGCTCTCTGCTGTCTTCGCACTTTGGGGACCCCGAAGGGGCAACACCCTGGGGACACCACCTGCATCCCTCTCTTGGTATAGAATCCATCCCTGGGGTGAGGGAGGTGGAGGCAGGATTGCCAGGGACGAGCAGTTCCTAGTGCCCCCTGAGTGGCCCTCAGCTGCTGTGCTCACACAGGACCAGCCTCCCCACAAAGCCTGGGACAATCTCGACATATCAGCACACGTACACACATGCACACATGCGTGTGCAGCCCTGCAGAGACCGAGAAGCCCCTGCCGGCATTTTGGGAGGCAGGCCCTTCAGTTCTGTGGCTTGCTTCACTCACCTGAGGATTCGATCTGAACTGGAACTATTCTTGGAAGGATCTCCCGTCTGTGTCTGTTGCTTTTCATGAGATTTGGCTAATTTTTCAGCCGCAGCAATGGGACACCCGGACAAACTAGAGAAGGACAAGGAGTGAATGAGTCCTCCCCTGCAGGCCCGCCTGTCTGAGCCAGGAGCCCTGCAGACACCAGCATGAGCCCAGGAAAGCTGCTGTTCTTGGGAGCAGGGCCCTCTCTCGAGTTTGTCCCCGAGCCCTCCAAGCACGAGCACTCCACCAGCTTCTGTTTGGGGACCTTCTAAGCCGACGATACACAAAGACAAAATGCACCCAAAAGGCCTTCAAAGGTCTGGACAAGGTGCCTCCGTGACTGGGTCTGGGCTGTGGGGCTGCTCTTACCCACTTCCTCTCCTCTTGCCCCCAACCAGAGCTGTGTCCTGGACCCGTCTGTGGCTCACGTTCCATCAGCTGACTGGGGGAAGCCCAGAGCCCCATGGCCACAACTGGGCGGCTGACCCTAGAGGTCAATGACTAGCAGGGTCCCGCCAGGAGGGCAGAGGCCCCTCTGAGGAAGCACCCAATCTGAGACATCACAGGCACAGAAAGAGTGGTGCTGACTGTGAGCAGGCTGGAGGGGCGATGCGATCACAACAGGGCTCAGCCTAGCCTTTCAACCAACTGTGTGCCCACTGGAGCAAAGGTGGTCCCTTCATGGACCCTGGTGCTCCTGGCAAGGGCGGGGGACACAGTCACCTCCGGCTGTGGGTGATGGCAGGCCACTAAGTCCCAAGTGTGCCCCAGGAGCCTCGCTTGCACTGGGGCCTCAGCACTCCTGTGGAGCAGCCCACAGCTGAGGCTCCACCACGAGCAAGCGCCTTCCCGAAGGCGGCAGGGCAGCTCCGCCTGGCTCTCCACAGGCAGGTGGCCTCTGCACTGGCACATGCCCATGGGTTTCCAGCTGCCCTCTGGTCCTCGGGACCCCGACTCCTAGGGTCACAGGCGACAACACCATTGGGTGACCTCCCCCAAAAGGTGTGCCCTGACCTTGCACCCGTCCTTAGGGTCATCACACAGGGGCCACGGCAGGCCCAACCCCGGTCCCAGGCCTGGCCCACCCCCATCACAACCCCAACCACGAAGCTCAGCCTAAGTACCTTCTGTGAGTGTTGCGGTTGCTGTTCACATGGCCCTGGCCTGTACACCCAGGAGTTGGGCACTTCAGCACACTCTCATGCATGGCCAGGACTGCAAGAGACCAGGGAGGGAGGCGGTGAGCACAGCCAGGAGGAGGTAGGAGCCCACCAGAAGACTGCAGCTGGGAGCGGCGGCCCAGGGCACTCCAGCCACCCAGCCTCAGCCCAGTCAAGTCATGTCCCACCCGCTGCGGCCCCTCTGCCTCCCCGGAGCAGGTAACAACTCAGCTTTACAACTCCTGGCTATTCCGTGTTCCTCTCCTCTGATGTTCAGTTACTGCCTCCAGCCTAGAACTAAGGGCAGGCTTTCTCCTCCTGAGCCTTCAGAGCCAGAGGCAGGCCCCTCCCCAGCTTGCTGACTGTCTCCCCTCCCACCTGCTTGTGTCTGTGGCAGTCTTCCAGAGGCCCTGATCCCAACTGCCAACTCAAAGTGGGTAACTGGGCACGATCTGTGTCCCCAGCCTTGAAGAGCCCAGTGTCAACCAAAGGGCAGGGCCCCTGGGCAGCTCGCTCTCCATGTGGACACCATCCAAACACCAGAGATGGCCTAAACTGTACAGAGCTACTCACTCTCTGGGGGAATCCTGTCCTTGTGGGGGCAGCCAGACAGGCTTCGGTGGTGAGGGTACAACCCGGTAACGTGGCCAGTGCCATCACAGCCTGGTGTCGGACACTTGATCTCCCGCTTCTCGGCCCTCGAGGGATCTAATCACACAAGATGCATCAGCTGGAGAGCAGTCAGGAAGCTGGGTGGTGGGTGGCAAGCAGAGAGGGGCCGGGACAGCTCCCAGCCCTTCACTACGGCTGTCCTGAGAGGAGAATGGCCCAGAGCCCAAGTGGAACCAGGAGCTGGACTGTGAGGTGACCCTGGGGAAACTAGGCCACACCAGCTGTGTATGTGGAAAAGCCCAGGGACTACCCAAACTGCCCCGGATGGCAGGATTTCAAAGAGAACAGCCTAGATGGTAGCTAGCACCCTCTTTTCTCTTTGCTGCTGACATTATGTGAGGCAGGCTGGCTGGCTTCTGTGTGGGGACCATGCCTCCAAGAACCTCCATACCTCAAGGTCTGGCCTCTGCATAGAGAGGTGAAAGTATGTGACAAGGACCTTCTCAGGACATGTCCTTTGTATTTGACAAAATGAAGAGGATAAAATTGTTAAGTGACTTACCCAAATTCACAAGACTAATAAATGCCTGGGCAAAAATTTAAACCCAAATTTCAGTTACTGACCTCATCTAGCCTCTGCAGGCCCAGAGAGGCCACTACTGAGTGTAGGGGCCAGAAGGAGATGCCTTTCAGGATGTGGGTGAGCTCCAGAGCACAGCTAATGTCCCAGAGAAACTGCTTTGGAGCCGTCCCTTTTGGGGGAACACGGAAGCCCAGACGACTCTGAGGAGCTCTGCCTCTCGAGTTCAAAGGGCAGGAAGTTGGACTTTCACCGGCCCCAGGAGGGCAGGGTCACCCTGAGGGGATCATAAACCCCTCCCCAAACCTGCTTCCTACCTGGCCGCTGACCAGGGCTTGCACTGTGTCTGTCTCGGTGTCAGTCCCCTGAAACAGTCCCACCAACTCTCCCAAGACATGTGGTCATCCCAGTTCTGCCCAGTGCTCCCAGCTCGGCCACCTCCCTCGCCCGGAGGCTCTGTCCCCTGGGTCCATGCCCTCAACTCTATCCCTGAAGGTATGAAACCCTGAATCCCATCCTCCAATGTCTACCCCATGGGTCTAGGTCCCCCAAACACCTGCGCCTGGGGCTGTCATAAATTCTGTGCTCCCCCAGGGTGCTCCAGTCATGCCACTCCCCAAGAGTGTTACACCAATGTCTGCCCTGATCTGTGGGCCCCAAGTCCATCCCCCAAGACTGACACCCCAACACCTGGTGTCCCCTTCACCAGGGTCTCCTTTACCATGTCCCCTCAAGGCCTGTACTTGAGCCTGTGCTGGCCTGAATCTGAGCCCCCAAATAGCTTTCCCCCAGGTCTGTGCCATCCTGAAAAGGTATTCTCTCAATAGCTGTCCTCTGGATTGAAATTATGTTCCCATCTGTTTTCCTCGACATCTGCCCCAAGCCTATCTCATATGAATGAGTGTTCCCAGAAAATCTGTGTCCTGTGTTCCCACCAACCTGCCAGCAAGGCAGCCCCCTGAGCTACAGCTCACCCAAGTCTCTCCGTGGCTCAAGTATGCCCCCCAGGGTCTGCCTGTGTCCTTCCATGACCCAGGTGTGTCCCCCCACCCCCCGGCTGTAGCTGAGCTGCTGCGCCTGGCTCACCACTCCTCTCACTCTCTGCCTCCCACCTGGTGCCCATGCTCTGTGTCTCTCTAAAGATCGCCCTATTATGAGCAGTATGACCCCATTTCCTCAGTATCAGTAACCAAAGTCTGTAGCCATGAACGTATCTGTCCCTGTCTGCGTCTGCCCCCCACCCCCACCCCAGCCTGTAAGGGGCTCTGGCCATCTCTCACTCGGTCTGCATCCCCAGGTGTGGGGCAGGTCTGCACATCCCTGGATGAAGGGAGGGAGGGTGGCTATGCAGAGCCGGGACACACAGCCCTACCTTTGCTGCAGTAGTTTTTCCGTGTGGCATCCAGGGACCTTGCCGCCTTCCCTGGCTCGCTGGGGCCCAGTTGGCCCTGCTCAGAGGGTGGGCAACCCGGCTCACGGACGGCTCGCACCTGCTCAGCCTTCAGGGCAATGGCCTGCTCCAGGAGACCCAGATTCCCTCGGGTCATCATGTCGTACATCTCCGACTCATCCGTGACCTCAGACTTCTGGGAGCGCGAGTCCTCATCCTTACCATCGTCAGAGTGAACCTCCACAAGGACGGGGTGCTCGGGCTTGGGGCTGAGAGGTGCAGGGTGCCGAGGCTCGGGGGCCTTCCTGGAGAGGGTGGCAGGGGCATCCTCCGGGCAGATCACACTGGAAGCAGCCTCTTCTTCCTCCTCCTCCTCTTCATCATCCTCTTCCTCCTCCTCCTCTTCCTCCTCCTCCTCCTCCTCCTCCTCCTCCTCCTCCTCTTCCACCTCATTACCCAGGGCAACCTTCTGCTCTCTGGACTCCTCACTGGCCACACCCTCCAGGGACTGAGGACCCGGCTCCTGTGAGTGCTCACCGGTGACCTCGATGACTTCCTCTGCATCCTCTGGCTGGATAAAGATGTCCTTTCCCCCCTCATCGCTGGTGGCCCCTTCCTCAGCCTCCTCCCGAACCAGGTGCACGACACTGGGGCCTGGCTTGGCCACCTGGCCCAAGTCCTTCCCAACCAGGGTGTCTTCCGCGATTTGGCCCAAGTTCAGGAGAGAAGTTGCAATGATTTCCTGATAGCTACTGTAGCTGCCCTTGGAGGAGCCCGTGGAGCTGCTGACGGGGCTGGATCCGAAATGCGACTTGCCGGGGCTCCTTCCTGCATGGGGTCAGAGATGCCATGTGGGTGGGGCATGTGGGGAAGCACAGGAGGCCTCTGGTCCCCTTCGCCCCCCACCACAGCCTGGGGAAATGGAACCCCAAGAAAAGAGAAGGTGGGGTGGGTGTTTCTGCCAGCCCCCTGCCTGGATCTGGAGATTGCTGTGAATTTTTTATAGGAGGAAGACAGAGTGACCAGTACTGTATTTTTGAAGAGTTACTCTGATACTTTTGAGTACCAGTGCTCCCTGTTATGTGTACTTTCTCAAATCAGGCAAACTTGCATTTCATAAAAAGGATCTTAAAGAATACATCTGATTTTTAGACATTGTTCCATAATTGAAAAGCAGTAAATGAATTTATATATTTAAAGGACCCAAATTTAAATCTTTTAGCTGCCAGGACTATGATGTAGTGGGCTCTCACCACACCCAGGCCCTCTGGGATCCTGCACAAGGACCCCAGAGACCAGGAAGCACTCCAGGTGCAGTCAGAGCCCCAGGAGCAGGGGGGCGCGTGAGGACTCACGCTGGACTGGCTCCAAAATAAAGTAAAAGTCCATCCCATACCCTGCAAGGTCAGAAGACACGGGAAGCTGAGGGGTTTGGGCCTCAGGCACAGTCCTACTCCCAGGACTCTATAGTCTGCTAGGGGCTCCCAGGGAACAGGTGCTTCCCTCAGGGCCTGGAGCCACCTTTACACCAGCATTTGCCAAGGGCTTAGTGCCCAGACCCCGCCAGTCCTGGTGGGCCGCAAAGGAAAGAAGGTGCAAGCAGGGAGATCCCTCCATTGCCTGATGCCAAGCAGACCCCTTGCCCCAGTCCCCAGGCAGCCCTCCCCAAGAGCCAGGTCGGATGGGCCTATGTGAGCCCCCAGCACAGACACATAGTCCATGTCCATCTCTCACATGCACGCAGACACACAGCCACAATCATACACCCAGTGCTCGAACACAGACGCGCCATGGCCCCCAGCTCCCTGCTTGGCCACCCTCCAGGAAGCCCCAGCAAACGCCGGGACAAGACGTGGTTTGTTCTCAGAAGGACTTTTGCTCGCTCACCGCTCACAGGCTGCGATTCTCCAGGGCCACACTAAGCGCCCTTTATTCGGGGGAGAAAGAGCAACAAAGCACCTTCAGCTGGCCCAGGGCGATGAATCTCCTCCTGTCCTGACATCTCGGCCTCGGCCTCCTCCACAGTTCCTTCCGATTCACCCGAAACAGAGGCGTCCTTCACCTCGGCATCCTCGCTGCCATCGCTGTCCACACCACAGCCCTCGTCCAGAGCCAGCTTCAGGGGGTGTGACTTCCGCTTGGACACCAGGTGCTCGGCCTCGACACCCTCCAGCTTCCTCTTCTTGGCCAGAGGGCAGCTCTGCGAGCTGGGAGGAAGCAGACCCCAGCAGGGCCGCCCTGTCTACACCTCCCCGGGGTCCTCCCTCCCACCCTTCACCCTCTGCTTCCCCTGTCCTGGAAGTTCCTCTTTGCAGCTCATCGCCATCTCTCAGCTTGAAGCCCCAAATTCATGACTGGCAGGCTGATGTGCTTAAAATTTTACATTAATTGTCCACACTAAAAAACTCCTGATTGCACTTAAATTGCATTTCCTGCTTCTCTTAGAAGACTTAAAACCTCAACAGGCCCTTGCACTGCAGAGTGGCCCTCTCACCACCCCCAGGCTGCTCTGCTCCATGCCCTCTTTCAGACCAAGCAGGTCATCGGGAGTGCCCGGCCCTTCCCTCACCTCCAGACCTGTCACGCCCTCTTACACCCTCTTACACCCTCAGTACGGCTCAGCAGCAGGGGCATCTGAGGTCAAGCTGTGCAATGACAACAGTGACACCGGGTGGAAAGCTCAGATCCCAAAGCTGTCAGGTGTGCCCTGAGCAACCCCACCCGACTATCCCGACTCGGGGCAGCCCCAGCAGGGAGACCTGGGCACTGCATGCCATGGCACATAGGCCGCAGCAGCGAAGGCGTCATGGTCCCAGGGTCCGATGGGTGGCTCAGCAGCCAAGGGCAGAGACGGAAGATTCTAGATCCACGAAGGGGCCCAGGGCCAGAGAGGGGTTCTGACAGCCCAGCAGCCCATCCTGTTTCCCAGGAGCCTTGGAGAGGGCCCACAGGCCTCCTTACCTCCGGTGCCTGGAGTACTTGCCCCGGACGTGTCCCGAGCCAGTGCATCCTGGGGTGGGGCAGCTGTGGGGGACAAGCGGAGTGGTCACTCGGGGCCGGGCCTGGCACGAGTCTCAGGGCCCACCCAGACCTTGCCATGGGGAGAAGACTGGCCCCAAACAGTTCCTCCCAGAATGCCTTCCTGCACTGAGCTAAAAATGAATGAAATAACTCAACACATTTACATAAATGAATGGCTAATTACAATTTTATGAGTGCGTTTAATTAAAAATCTGTATGTATAAGATAAAGACTTCTAAATCAGGCTTCTTTTTCTGCAGGTAAGTTTTTCCCACTGCAGGCAAACTGCCACCAGGCTTCCACACCCTCTAAGGTGGCCCCGGAGCCAGCACCTGAGCCTGGCCAAGGCAGAGAACAGACACTGGGATTCTCCATGGCTGCCACTGACACTGCAAGGCTCTGCCATTGACGTTAGTGTTCTCTGCAGCCCCTGCCAGGTCTGCTTTTTGCCCAGTACACTGAGCCAGCACTACCAGGAACGAATGATGCTGTGAGAACATGCAGGCCTGGCCCGAGCCAGAGGCTCCAGCTGGGGGTGGGCACATGTGGCAGTGAAGACCAAACTCCAGAACCTTAATCCTGGTGAGGGTGGCAGCTATCCCTATAGGGAGACGAAGCCAGGAGGACCAATGAGCCAAGAGCTGCCCGTGAGACTTCTGTGGGGCTCTTGCAGCTCCCACCCATGGCGGCAAGCATACCAAGCATACCAAGACAGAGGTACAGCTCCCAGGAGTCCCTCACCCTCCACCATCACCTGCCTCTCGCAGCACCAAACCTTAGGAAGCTCCAGAAACTTCTGATCATGGGCACAGATCATGCCCCAACCCACTTCCCCAGGAATCAGCTGCCAGGGCAGAAGGGGGGCCTGTGTGCAGTGCCAGCCCAGGGTCCACTGGGCACATCTACAGACCAAGGACTCCAAGATGCTGCAGTCACCCCATTTTATGGAGCAGTAAACTTGCCCAGTGTGATAGAGAACCCGTGGAGGTCGCCCGCAGGAGGGTGACCCCAGGTCCTCCTGGGTGGGGTTACCCCAAGGGGCCCTGACCAAAATGGAAAGACCTTGCTCTTTACAGGGTCAGCGTCTGGGGTCTGAGCTCCCCACCTTGGATCAGGCTCCCCAAAGCCTGGAAAGGGAGCCGTACAGGACCATGGATACCTGTAGGCTCTTGGTGTCCAAGCCCTGGATCTCTGTCCAAACCCCAGGGCTTCTGATGTCACTGGTCATGGGCTGACCACAGATGGCCGTGGGGCCCAGATGTCCTGAGGGCCACCCTCACTGCCCAGCCAGGGTCTGCCTGGGTCTACCAGCAGCCTTTGGGGGACGGGTCCCTGCAGCCCTCCAGGGTGTGGGCCAGCAGGGCTGATCTCGGTGGGGGTTTTCATTGTGTTTAAAAAGAGAAAGGAAAGGTTAGAGGGTGGAGGGGAGAAAGAGGATGGGGGTGGGGTCGACAGGCCACATTTTATTGCGGATTTCCTCCCCAGAAGGCAGAGCTGGGGCTGCCCCGCCCTGTCTGTTCCAGACTTTGTGCCTTGTTTTCACTCCCTTTAGAGCTTTGGGCTTTTCACAAAAGCTCCTTGTTATTGGGGATGTGAAGCTGAGGTCCTAATTAGTCGATTAATCAGAGTTAATCAGGCAATTAGGTGACAGCTGCCTTGTAGGCCTGTGGGGCATGAGCACTGCCCCCAAACATGTCACCTGCTCGATGCCACACCCCCACCCACCGGGTTCCGGAGGTCCCTGGCCTCCAGCTTGGAGGGCCGCAGCTCCACCCCAGCCTCAGAGAGCGCAGACAGCTGGGGCCCCACACGTGCAGAGCTAGTGAGGCCCCTCTGTGAGAGGCGGCTGGAGACCCCTTGGGCCCTGCTCCCCGTGCAGCAGCCAAGGGAGACCCCGTCAGAGCCCCAAGGGCCTGTGTTCACTGATGCCCTCCCTGTGCTCAGGGCTGAGGAAGGGTGAGGAAGCAGCGCTGCATCCAGGCCTCTGGAGCCACCCCCAGCCCGGAGCAAGAGCGGACCTGGCCAAGCACTGAATGCCCCAGGTGGCTCTCTGTGCGGGGCAGGGCAGGCACGGGGCCTGCGGGGGCCCTGATCTCAGTCAGCATGGAGGAGCAGGGCCAGGTGGCCACTCTGAGGGACCTAAACATAACCACTGGTGTCAGGGAAGCTGAGGCAAGGCTGGGAGGAACCAAATCCCAGGTGGGGCCCCATACGACCACCCCCATAAGGCCCCTGGAGGCAGGTAGATGACCCCTGGGCAGGAGCTGGCCAGTAGCTCAAAGGGGAGGCACTCAGGTGAGGATAGGCAGCCAGGCAGGCAGCCAGGACATGGGTGTTACAGACAGGCGTCTCTCCCAGAACTCGGAGATGCCCCAAAGATGCTCCAAAAGGGATCCAGCCACTCCAATTGCCAATAAGGCAAGGCCCCCACATCCCCAGCCTGACCACTGCCTCCAGCAGGGCAGCCCTGAGGTCGTGTGAAGCACATGGGCCCTGACTGAAATAGGCATGGACATGTTGCCCACCCTTTACGGTGCAAGGCAGACCAGCAGATCTGTTTGTGTCCCCTTGGGCCCTCAGGGTTAAAGTCAGGGCACAGTCAAGCTGGAAGTGGCACCCAGAGCTGGGACAGACAGCTGAGTCCTGCTCAGCCCAGGCTGATCCTCTCCCCAGCTCACCTCATAGCGACCACATGCCACCACCCAGAAAATGAGCATCTTCCTGTGAGCTCTGCTTGAGCCAGGGAAGGGGCAGGCTGAGGCAGGAGGCAGGCCACGGAGTTCTGGGACAAAGGGGTGTCCCTTGTCCACCGAAGGAGTCCAGCATGCAGAGCTACCATAACTGGGCAACTTCTGTGTGAGTTTCTCTGGCATCGTCATGTTCCTCTCCCAGGTCACAGCCACGACCTCCCTCCCCATGCTGGCACCCACTGTGTAAACCGCGCCAGGGCCGTCTTCTCTGCCTGTTTGACCACAGCTGTGCTGCGCTGGGGAAGGAGGAAGTAGTCCCGGCCTGCAGAACCTGCCTGTTCCTATAGGTAAATGAGGCTGCGACAGCCACCATGCATGCACAGACCATATCCCCACGCACAGCTCGCGGCCAGCAGGTGGTTCTGAGCACAGGAAGGAAGGACTATGTCTTGCCCCTTGGCACAAATTATTCTATTTTACTCCGCTCCCAAAAGCTTGAAGAATTGCTGAAGACACTGTTGCCATAACATTAAATAACAATGCATTTGCCCCTAGTTTCCCCATAAAAAAAATGTAAGGGTCTCCCTATTACCAAGTAAATAGGTTGAGACCACAATATTCATGGAGGTAGACAAACTCCAGGTGCTCACGTAATCCTCTTGCTTACGCTAGCTGGGTCCTCTCAGACTATTTCCAAAAAAAATCTATTTTGAGAGTTGTTTTTGCTTCTGCCTCTTCAAAGTTACCAGAGACTGCTTCTGGTAGACTAAATGAGACTATCTCTTTGGTCTGCCTTTCCAATTCGCTCCATAACTTTATCTATCTTGCCAAAATCAATTGCTGTAACCAAAACCCAGACCTTCCTGGAGTCCTCTGCCCAGCCTCCTCCCCTTCATTGTCCCCAAGATGTCCCCAGGTGAATGTCACACAGCCTGGGGGAAGTGGCACCTCCTCCTGGAAGCCTTTTCTCCACCCAGCGCTCTGGACCCTCTGAGCACCATGTAGCACTTTCTCCAGTGGCACAGCCCAGCAGAGGACACCTCCCCTCCAGGGAGAGAGGATGCTCTGCGCCTCCAGGGGCCTGGTTTGGCTGCCCTCCACTCTCCCCACTCCTGCTCTGTGACCAGGACTGGGCTTTGGGCAGGAGAGCATGTGGTCCAGCTCTCCTGGCTGGAAAAATTTTAACCCTTTGAGCCTGGGTTTAATGGGGTGCTAACACCACCAGGCAGTGCTTCCATGAGAATGCCTGGCATCAAGACTGTGCTGTGCAGCCATTGCTGAGCCTGACCCAGGCCTGGGGCTCGAGCAGGCAGCCTCTTGCCTGCACCCCTGCCCCTTCCTCATCCAACCTCAGGGGCTGGAGGGGGCCAGGGACACTTGGGGTCCTCTCGTTTTTCTGATTGGCTAAAGCCATCCATACAAAAGCTATCTGGAAAGGAATCATATGGTCCTAGCCTCAGATTTGTTCACAGTTTAATGGAAATCCTAACCTCTAAGAATTAGGAAGCAGCCTCTGCCCTGGAACTGTGCAGTCTTGTGCAGAGAGCTACCCTGGGCTAGGGGTAGAGCAGGGAGGGAAAGAATGGCATCGACCCTCAGTGACAGAAATGTTGTTTGTCCCATTCAGGTGCCGGGAAGCTCAGAGAAACTTCCATCAAGAGGCGGTTGTCACCGCTTGACCCCTCGGCATGGGCACAGTATCTTCCTGATGCAGGCCAGAGATCGGCCGTCTCGGGTGTGGGTCCTGGGGCACCGTGGTGTACTCAGCACCAGAGCTGCTATGGGGGAAGGCAGGAGGAGTCAGAGCCCCTCACCCCACCAGGGATGAATGAGCCTTGGGCAGGTTATCTGGGCTGCAGCTCAAGTGTGGCCCCATCTCACAGGAAGCTTGTGAAAATTGAATGGGGCACCGGGTGCCCACCTGGCACACTGGGGACCCTCAACAAGCACTACCTCCCTTCTCTCTTGGCACGTTTCCTGTTCTGAGACTTCACCAGCACTACCCCTCCTGAGAGAAAAGGGGGAAACTGGAGCCTGGACAACATTCACTGGGGCTCTGTCTGAGCAAGAAGGCACCAAGGGCTGGCCCCAGAGACCTCAGGAGGAGCCCAGGGCCACAGAGTCAGCGGACCGAAGGCTGTGTGGGGTGGTGCCAGGATAGCCCTGACACACAGGGTTTCTCTCCGGACCTTCTTCCCCTCCGAAGGCTTTGGCCAACCCCAGGATGGAAGTCAGCTGACGGGGCCAAGTCGGACTCCAGGGAGGAGGGTCTGGCCCCCTCTTGTTTAAACCCAGCAAACTGCTACCATGGACAGTCCTCTCTTCCTCAGGGAGCTCCCACAGAGCTCAGCCATGTCTGCATCTTCAATCAGCAGAAGGATCAGGACACAAAACTGCCTATTTCCTCATCTCTGGACAAATGGGCCTTCAGACCATGCAATGCAGAAGTGTTTGTGAAAGCCTGCTAATACAGCACCTGGCTGACGACCAAGGACTGTGGGGATAGTCAGGTCCTGGTGGTGACCAGATGCGAGCACGTCTAGGCCCCTGTTGCAAGGCTGGCTGTGTGGTAGGGCCAGGACAGAGGTGGGAGAGAGTAGAGGGGAAGACAGCTGGTCACAGCGCAAGGAGAAGGGGCCTTGTTAGGGAAAGCAGGGGCTCAGGGCCACTGCTGGTCTAATCCAAAGTGCCCCATGTGGGACATTTAGAACACGTAGGGTCATGGGTATGGGCAATGCTCCACGCTAGCAGAGGCCTTTCTTACCTGAGGTCAGCACCTGTGGGCTCTGGGGGCACTGGGTGAGAGAAAGAGAGAAACAGGGAAACATGTGGGAGTCAGAATTGAAAAGGCACATCACCCTAATGACACAAATGGAGCAGAGTGGCAGCAACCCCAGTGAGAGCTGAACCCCGCATCTTCTGAGCTGGAATGTGGGATCTCCCGGCAGCAGGTGGCTGGCTCCCGGCTGGAAACAGGAGCCAGCAGATAAAGCTGGACGGGGTGGGCGGGCCAAGCCTCTGGCCCTCGGCCACGGGGCCACCAGGGCAGAAACGCTCAGGGGTCCGACTGGGTGGCAACCTGAGGAGCTTAGCGCCCCTCCCTGCTGTGCCTGTGGCATCACAGGGCGAGGCTGGCCAAGGGGTCAGCAGGGCCCTGCTCCCTCTCCCCACCCCACTGCCAGGTCACCCAGCGACCTCCCTTCTCCCCCCCCCCCCCCCCCCCCCGCAAGGACCGATACCCTGGGGGGCAGAAAGGCTGGTGAGCAAAGACAGGCGGCCTTTCATTCCCAGACAGAATGACTCCCCACTGAGTTCGCGTTCCTACTCTCAGGAGCTATGCCTGCGTCCTCCTGGCCACTCAGGCAAGCTCCTCTGGGTCAAAGGTCCCTCCCAGCCCTCTCAGGTACCCTGAGGCAAAAGAGGCCTGAGCCGCCAGACCTTAGACCCCCGGGGCCCAACATAGGGGGAAAGCATCCCAGGGCCTGAGCGTTGCTGGGGGTGGCTGTTCTGCTGAGGAAACTGTCAGTGAAGAGGCATTCACAGCTTCAGGACCTGCCCTCGTGGCCAGGCCCAGCCAGCAGCGGGGCAGCACTCACCTCGGAGGGTCTTGGATCGCGTACGAGCTCGCTTATCCTCACTTTCTAAACTCATCTGCAAGCAAAAACAACTGCGATGTGAACTGGAAAAGCAGCACAGAGCCACCCTCCAGGGCTCCACAGGGACCTCCAGCCATTTTCTGGCTTAGCTTTGCTGGTGAAGGCGAATCTGGGACGGAAGGAATGGGCTCACAAGATAGGGAAGGCCTGCCTGAGCAGCAAGCAAGGAGAGGTGCTTCGGGGCAGAGGCCACCAGCCGTGGGGTGTCCCCCATCTCCTGCTCCTGCCCTTCTGCTGCCCCAGGTTCATGCCCGAGGAAGAAGCCGCCCCACCTTCCAGATCTTCGTTCCTGTTGGGGTTTCGTAACATGCAGTCTCCTGGAAAGACCGAGGAGCTCCACTCACTGCTCTTGGGGCCAGCAGGTGCCAAGGCACCAGGGCAGGCTGCCCGCTGCATGCACCCCACTGTGCCCAAAGCCTGGCTTCCCGTGGAGGCCAGTGTCCCTAACACGCTAGGGACATCCTGTTAGAAGCAGGTGGCAAGGACCTGAAGCAGCCAGAGATGGACAGCTTCAATTTCTATGACATGCTGTCCCCAGGAGAGGCGGCCTGACTGTCCCTAAGGTGAGATGGGATGTCTGAAGCATGCGTGTTCCCAGAGGCACAGGGGCCTCAGCGCACCACTGCCCAGTGGAAACAGATCACACACTTTATTTTTAATTTTCTAATAGCCATATTAAAAATGTAAAAAAAGAAGGTGAAATTAATCTAATACTAAACCTTACTTAATTAGCCCAATCTATCCAAAACATAACCATTCAACAGCAATTATTATAAAAAATTATGAATGGGATTTTGTTTTGTATTAACTCTTAAAAACCCTGCATGTCTCCTTGACTCACAGCACAGCTAAGTTTGACCAACCACATGCCAAGTGCCTGCAGCCACTATGCTGGACGGCCTGGCTGCAGGGGAGGGAAGCAGTCTTGGGTGAAAGCCAGGCCAAGGCAGGAATGGAGGCCCAGGGGTCATCTGGACTGGACCACAGGCCACCCTCCCAGAGATGTTGCTTCTCCAATGAGGATGAGTGGAGCCTGCACAGCCCTGGCCCCACACATCCTCTGGCCCCCCTGCCTGGGCCCAAAAGTACCCCCTCTCACCTACATTCCCTGCCCCAAACCAAGTCCCATGGGGGACACAGCCCACATTGTCCTGAGATGGAGTTGAGGGAGAGCCCGCGGAAGATGAAGCCTGGGGTCTAGGGTCACAGACAGGGCTTGGGGAGTGTCCCCAGGGGCCACAGGTCATCACACAGAGTCCTTGACCTGTGCCACCCATGACAAATCTGGGCAGGCAGGTTGTAAGGAGGTATGACGTAGGTGGGAACCCCAACACACTCCGTGACTCCGAGGGACAGTGGCCAGGTGGGGAGGGGCCTCTGCCAGGCAGGTGTGCCCCACATGCCCCATATACCCCAGGAAAGCCAGGACTCACCGCCTTTCCCCACGGTGAGGAGGGAAGGGAACAATCCCACCTGCCCCCAGCCACAGCCAAGGCTACCAAAGGGAAAGCCGGACGGTGAGGAAAAAGTGACAGTGACGGGGGGAGGGCAGCAGGTGAGGGGTTTTAGTCCCTAAAAGCCATTAAGAGAGAGGAGTCTGAGGTGCCACCCGGGAAGAAACAAGAAATTCCCCCAATTAGGAAGGAGGAAGGTGAAATTTACAAAGTGAACCACCCCCATGGACAGTACTGCATACAATGATTTATGTGATTTGTTAAGGAAGAAAAATTAAAACCTGGGGTAATTTATG
Source organism: Manis pentadactyla (assembly GCF_030020395.1). Taxonomy (NCBI): domain Eukaryota; kingdom Metazoa; phylum Chordata; class Mammalia; order Pholidota; family Manidae; genus Manis; species Manis pentadactyla. Next base: position 178,210,975 of record NC_080023.1, on the reverse strand, counting down.
AAAGAGGCCGGCTACTGGCTGCCGGGCCAGTGCAACGGGCTGTGCGTGTATTACAGCCTTCCACTAGCACAGAAGACAATTACTGTAATTTCTATTTTTAAAGTGGAGGTTCCCCATGGACCAATGGCTCACATTTAAAGTGAAGAGAGGAGCAGGTGTCAAAGGGACTTCATCAAATTTATAAGCCTTCAAATGTCGTCTGCGTGGAGCCACAGCGCAGCGCCTTCGGTCGCGGGCCTCACAATGGAGCTGATGCGTCTGATTGCAGGGCGCCTGCTTTCAGCTGAAATGCAATCTACAGCTCTTTTTTTTTTTGTCAGTTTTCCCAAGGAAATTGGCAATCATTCTGCTAGGTTAAAGCGTGCCTTGGCAATTTGGATTTCCTGCAGATAAATTATTCAAAGAGCAGAGAATAGAGAGGGTTGCAGGGATGCGTACTGGGCGCTGCGTGCAGACTGTGAGCGCCCATTGATGAGGCTAACAGCTGTGGCATTCATTTGGGCAGCACCTTTCCATTTGCAATTTATCTGCATCAAATGGTCAATAAATGAGAAGTTCTCTTCAGTGCATGTAGCTTTGATTTTAAAAGGGAAAAACAAAAACTGAACTATGGGAGGAAAAACCAGGGTTAGCTCCTTAATGAGACTGAGTTTGTAAGAGCAGGATGACTCAGGACATTAACAACGAAGTAGGGAAACATCGATTCCTGAGCTGTTTGAAACCAGCAGTGGCGGCTGCGTGGAGAGCAGCTGAGCGAAGCGGCGATAAAGCGGCTCCTGATTCACGTCTCATATACATTGTTTCCCTTCTCGGAGAGCTCAAAGCAATGGGGTGGGGGAAGGGGGGTCTCTGCTGTCCTCGTGCCCTTGACACCTGTGCTGCATGTTGGAGATGCGCACTGGAGCCCACAGGAGCCCAGCACCACCCAGGCTCATGCTACTCGCCTTGCCGGAAGCCCCCCGGGGCCACACACAGACAGGCCACTCACTGACATGAACACAAGCAGAACGTCCCAATATTCCATTGATTCATTTTTAAAAACACTTCACTTGCTCCAAGCACAAACCAATTAAGTCCCTATTTCTGTACAGCCCACGAATAACCGAATGGCCCATCACCTTGAGGTTGAAGAGGCCCCCTTGTCCCAGCCAAGCACCCCTCAATCCCCATTCTTATTCTGGGGCCAGTGACTTCTCAAGAACACCATCAGTGCTCTTTCTGTAATGCAACTTTATTCTGCCACCAGGACCGTGTCCCTGTGCTCTGTAAACCGTCTCTCCACTCTAATTAATATTTCAATAGTTCTTTCTTCAACAGGAAAACTGTGGGGAGGAGAATAATTTACAAGGGCAAATACATCCCATTTGCCACATCTATTAACCGGAGAGAACTGTCTCTTCTCCCTTCCATTTTACTTTCTTTATTAGTATCTTATAATGGTATTCTCACTCAAGAGAGTGTTAATGCTTTGTTCTGCTTTGTAGTTTTTAGTAAAAGTCAAGATTAATCATGTAAGCCCTTTTTAAATGTAAACAGTTCTCACAATGACATGCTACAAAGACCAGCCCCTTTTCAGACCCGTCTGCCCAGCATCCTTGCCAAAACTGAGCTCCCTAAGTTGGATGTGTACAAACTCCAGGACCAAAAGAGCCTTGAAAGCTGTAAATTCATCTGGACCCCTAGGCTGTGGTTGTGAGAAATGCACTTAGAATCCAGACACACAGCCTAGAGCAAGCAGAGAGGGTAGGCTCTTCCTTAGAGTTCAAAATCACCCGGTTAGAGGCTTCACAGGGCACCCGGTGATGTCCAGCAGGCTCTGTGCTGGTCTTCACCCGTATCCCCAGAGGCCAAGTACAACCGCCTGTTTCCATGTCCATGGGGGTCTCTGTAGGAGGTTCTTCTCCTTCTCTTTCTTGCTCTCCCACCTATCCCCACTCTCTCTCTCTCTCTCTCTCTGTCGAGGTGAGTGTGCATCTCTCTGCCACTCTCTTTTCCTCTTGGTTCTGCACAGGCCTTCACAGCTTAAAGGTTCCCTCCTCCCCACCCTCTGCCTTCCCCTTCTGCATGGATGGCTGAAGACTGAAGGGTACCCGCTGAAACCTGACCCCAAGCAGCGGAGACCCCATCCTGCTCCCCAGCTCCTGCAGGACCTCCGGGCCCAAGCAGATCGGCCTCGCTGCCCAAGGACACAGGCCCTTCACTCCAGGGAAAGACGGGTGTCAGCGGAGAGCTCAAGTGCAGTCAGGGAGGGGGCTGCCTGCCCAGACTTGGGAGCCTGCATGGGAGTGGAGAAGCTCAATGTATCAGTGACGACTGGGGACATTTAGGGAGGGGAGACCTGGAGAGCAGGACACACGGGGGTGGCCGGCACATCTCAGGGGTCAGGCCTGTGCCTCCCTTTCCCTACCCCTTCTCTCACCCTCCACCCTGTGTCTGCTCGTTTCCCTCACAGTCCTCATCTGATCTGAAATAAGCTAGTTTATTCATGTTTTCAAGGTCATTGTCTCCTGCAGAGAGCAAATTGCCATGGCCTCATTCACTGCTCAGTACATATTACGTAAGGACAGATGGACAGACAAATGAGGACAGCTGGAAATGTCTCTGAGATTCGGGAGCTGGGGAAGTTGGCCCGGAGCAGTTGGAAGCAGTCTAGCCGAGACCAGAGCCTCACCCGGGTGGTGTTTCCAAGCCCCCTGAGACCACAGGGGACGTTCCCCCTGGCCCTGGGCTGAGGATGGCTTAGTGTTTCACAGCTGTTAAAATGCATTCCCACAGCTAGAAAGCTGGAGAATTAGAATGGACTCAGGACGACCTTTTAACGCCACAAGATGGTATGGATCAGTGCCCCTGAGGGAGGGCAGACACACTTTTCCTCCCAGAAGACCTGGATGAAGCGGGGGCATCCACTGACTCCCAGGAGGCTGCAAGCAGCCCTGCCTATAAAGAAGGGGTAAGGAGGTGCCAGGGAACTGGCCAAAACCCACCCTCTTGACTCCAGCAGCACCTTCCCAGTATCCCCTTTCTCCGGTAGAGGGTGGAGAAGGGCAGCCACCTGGGCTTGTCTTACTCCTCTCACTTGTGCACACCCAGGGCAATGCCAGGTCGCACACCGCTGCTAGGTAGCCCGTGCACAGAGACTGCTGGGGCACATCCATGCCCCCACCATATTCCTGCACCCTCTCTCCCCCCAGGCACTCCCACGGAGTCCTCCCCAGCTCCATCCCTAGTCCGTCCACTGCTGCCTGCCTGCACAGCCTTCCCAGCTTCCCATTCTTCTGAGCAGTTACATGCCGGATCTGCCTGAAGCACGGCCGTCCACTTCAAAGACATGGTAGACGTTCTGCTACCTTAGCACATACATCCCACTTCCTATTCTCTGATCTCTGAGGCCAGACCACGTGCCCACACCCCTGCAAATCCCTGATGGCCACCACAGCAGCCCTGGATCCGGGCAGTGACAGTTCAGTCCCCCCTTCGGGGTGTCCCACTGCGTGTCTGAAATTCTCCTGACATTCTACCCATTGTTCAACCTACTGGCAGCTGAATAGACCATCCTTCCCCTTGGGCTGTAGAAAGGACACCCCATGGAGCATTCTTTAACACATGTCTTGGGAGCGGTTCTTCTGACATCTCTAAGCATGGGATTGTGGCTCACCCCAACCCCCAAATTAAAAATTAAAGCTATATAATAGACACCCTGATAAAGCAGCCGTGTCTGGGTCCATCTCTTTGAAATTCCAACATAAATGGAATTTTCTACATACCCAGGAATAGAAATCTGACCACATCAGGGTGAGGCAAGCCAGAAAGGCCACGCCCAGCGATACCTCCCTCCCTCATCATGAGCACCCATGCGGGGTGGCAAGAAGAAGGCCTGGCTAGATGTCCATGTGACCAACACATTCCTGGACTGCGTATCTCTAGTCTTCCACTGAATACTATGTGATTTAAGACCCAAATGTTTCATTCTTCAAGGTCAAGGGGAGATTTAAGGACCTAACACAAATACCTTCTCCTTAAGTTAACCAAAACAGGCACAACCCCCAGCACTTCCCCCAAGCCCACAGCCCCCCAAGCTTCCCTTCCAAACCCACCTCTGAGCTGTCCACATGCTCAGTGCTGAATTAAGGCCTGGCAGGCAGCGCATGCCTCCCACACAGGATTCCTTTGCTCCCCCTGCCCTGCTGGCCCTAAGCTCCTCACCTCACCACCTCCTGCCCCGGACCACTCCCTCGTGGCTGTGTGATACTCTGCTCTCCCATGGCCACCACTCTCTCTGTGACCTGACCTTCTCAGCCTCCTCAGCAGGAAGGTACCCCCTATACAGCTGAGCAGCCCTAATTTTCCCGCCTTCTCTGGCCCTCTCTCCGTTTGGCTTCTCTGCTCAGAACAGTAACTCAGGCCCTCCTGGCCTGCACTGGAGGAAATGACTCTCTAATGGGACAGTCGTGGAAGGGTTGATGCTGCTGGGGGCACTCACGCTGGGCCAGCCTCTGGACTTGTCATGCCTGAGCCCCTGGGAGACAGCAGCCTCCCTCCGGTCCCTTACACACCTCCAGCAATGGTAGATGCGTCACCCAGAGGCCCTGGCCTCGATCAAGTGATTTTTTCCAGTGATATGACCTCTGCTTGAAGGCTCAGGGACAGGGTGGGGTGAGGATGTGAGGTATTCGTTCGCCCAGGTGCAAATTTAAGGGGGAAACAAAAACTGAGTGACCAAAATACATAATAGTTTAATGCAATATTTTAAAACCTCAACATTAATGCAGAAAAAAATCCATGGTGAACAGAATACCAAATATTTAAATAAAAACAGGACTGGTATTCCTGACTTTTCCTCTTGCCTCAGGCTCCACCACGGCAGGGCAGGGCACCATAGCCCTACAGGAATGAAAGTGTGAACTGAGACGCTACAACAGACCCATTAACGTGCACATTCTAGTCACTAGATGGAGAGTAAAAGCCTTGGGTTTGAGAGTAAAGCACAAGCTCCCTCAAACGAGGTCGTCACCTGAAGCCTCACAGCTCCTGCTGTCCTCACCCTGGGCCCTGGGTCATGGCTTGGATCCTTGACGGAGAGTTTCTACATGTCAAGAAATGACAGGTCAGAATCAGGAAGACGGGAAGGGATACCCGCCAAGCCAGCTGTCACCCCCACCTGGTATGGCTGTAAGTGCACGTGACACCCTAGGGGGAGCATCCCTGGGCAGGTGGGGACCCTGAGGCACCTTCATCAGTGACTTCTAGGCAGGGATAAGCAGGCCGCGCACCATCCGCCTCCACTTGGTAAGACTGAAATAAACAAGGTCAACAGACCTCACGTGTCCCTGCAGCAAAGCCTCTCGGGGATTCCCAGCCTGTCCAGGTAACAGCAGGGAGAAGAGAGCACAAAACAGGCATTCAGGGAGCCCAGGGCAGACAGACCCCAGAGCAGCAACTTGGCCAAAGGTGAGACTCTGCTGTCACATCTTAGTTTTATTCCTTTCAGAGTTATTTTTCTTCCTTTAATTTAAAAGTGATCAGATCAGTGATGGCCCTAGCCCCCAATTATCCTTTGCCTAACCTAGATTGATGATGCCTAAGCCAAAAATCACCTCTGTGCTCCATGCCTAGGAGTGATGAAGACCTTTGCCCAGGCCCTCTGAGCACCTCACCTTGCCGTGTCCACCCAGGAGAAGTCTTGAGGTCCCACAGTTACTGGCCTTGTCTCCGTGTGTCCACCTCTGACTCAGCAGCTCACACCGGAACTCATTTTCTGAGGGTCAGAAAAAAGAACACCTAATGAATGCCAGCTGTGCCAGCTTCAGAGGAGAGATAAATAAGAAACTTGAGGTGATCTTGTACACAGCATTTATTCAGCCCCCTTTTCTGGAAAGATGTGCAAAGTTGTGGCCCCACAGTTGTTCCAGGGACAAGAGATGGAAGCTCTTTGAGGAAAATCACTCCCTCACTGGGGCACTGCTCAGAGGCATCTGGCATCCTGCAGCATCAGCCTGGTTTCAGCTGCTTTTCATGGGACATGCCCTAGGGTGGGCACGGACTTCACCAGCACAGCAGCTTCCACCGGGAGCTGGTGCCAATCAGGTACGGTCCCTAAGTGTGGGCACTTTACCCTGTCCCCAGCATCTTTCCTCTCCCTGTGTTTCTGTCTCTCTCCAAGGCAATGCCTCCAGTTAATATTTAATTCCTCACATAAATTCACACGTCTAAGCAGAGGCTGAAAGCATCAGCTGGACGTGACAAAGAAATGCATTGTGTACCTATTCCCTGCACGACACTCCCTGTTTCCATGACAACCAGCTTTCTACCACCGCAGCATTTCAAAAGAAGGTCATTAAGCAACCAACAATAAAAACAGAAAATGAGTATTTCTGCATTCTGCTCCGCTTCTGCTTGGAAGTGAGTTTGGATTCTGCTGAAGGCCCGTCAGGCCCACTGTCGTCATGCTATCCTCCTTCTCTTCGTACTTTTCGGCATGTATCCCCAAAGGCTGTTTTTCTAGAACTGCGCCAATCCTGCCCCAGGCCGCCCTGTGGCTCAGGCCACAGCAGTCGCTTGTCTGGAGATGCCTCCATCCCATTAAAAGGCCTCCTGTGACCTCCAGGAACACAGACACAGAGGGAAGCACAGAGGTTGTCAAGGAGACAGCCTAATACAAGGTCTTCAAAGGAATGAGAGAAACAGCAGGATGTGTTGCCTACTGTGAGCACCTACTGTGTGCCTACCCCACGCTGAGCTATGGGTCACCTGCAGGGGACCCAGGTGGCCTCCCTAGAGAGGTGTGGCTGTGAGATGCCTCCAAGACCCTGGGGTCTCCAGTGCACCTGGTGATGTCATCTGCACAGTCCAAGTGGGGCCAGGGCCACCCACCAGGCATTCAGATTCCCGAACAGGAGTGTGGGGGATGGAGTACGGGGGCTATCCAGGGTCCCGAACCCACAAGGAGGATACTTCAAACAGCATGGGTGAGGGGGTGGAGCAGACAGCCCCGCCCTAGGGGGATGGGGGGAAGGAGATTCAGGAAGTGAGTCCACAAGAATTTGAGGGAGATGGGAGGCCTCGCATCTTCAGCAATGACAGGCTGGGAGACCCCTGGCTGCAAAGCACTTGGGGTTCACTTTCCACACCTACCTCCCAGGAGAGAAGACTGCAGACACACTGCACCGGGCAATTTCCTGTCAGGGTGACACTTGTGAATATGTGAGGTGGCTGGGGCACGTCTCACTGACAGCTGAAGGAAGGACACAGATCCTGAGATCTGTGCTTTGAGCAGGACTGCTCCCTCCCCCTGGGCACAGCAGCAGAGTGCCTTAGAAGCACCCCCACCCGGTGTGACTCCCCTGTGCTCTTTCTGCTCCAGGTCTCCCCTGCTTCCCAGAGAAGCCCAGGGGAGGAGGGCCAGGCGAGGATCTGAGAAGGAGCCTCTGGTTTTGTCTGAGGATGGCCAGCTCACAAGGGGTCTCCTCTCTCACCTGCCCAGGAGAGTCTGGAAAGGAAGCCTGCCCACGTGCCGTGTGCTGCACACCTGCTCTGGGGCTTTAAGAACACCCCCTCCGGCATCACCACCTCTACACAGCCACTCCTGCCTTTTCTGTGAGAACAAAGCAGCACCCAGTGATGTCTTTAGCACCACACCATGGGATGCAGGGCCCTGTTTTAAACAAGTCACATGACCCCAGGACCAGAGAACCTCATTTATGAGGACCAGCTCCTACATTGACATAATTCCTTCCTTTTCCTAGGAGACTTCTGGCACAAACTATAGTCAATACTACAAGTCCAGTAAGGACCTTATCCTTTGCTAGGAAACAACCAAGGGGACCTCTCGACCTCCCACTGGGATCTGTGTGTGGCCAGGTCTCTGCAGACAAGGCCCTTCCCTCCTGGACACACTCAGCCGCCCTCACCCCATGTGCACGGCAGCAGCACGTGCCCCCATCCCAAACAGGTTCAGAGCCCCCAGACCAAAGGAAGGCCCTGTGCAGAAACACGGGGATCCCATCAGGATGCCCCTTCCAGAAGTCGTGCTGCCGGCAGACACCAGCAGGTGGCAGAGAGGGGACGGGGATGGGGGCTGGTAGAGCACCTCTGCTCCTGCACCTGGCCACACCTGGCGCAAAGGGAATGTGTGAGGGTGTCACTGCCATTACTGTGAGGAATCTGAAGTGAGGAGGAGGTTTTCCTCCAACAAGCCCTTGCTTTGGCCGTTTAGGTCTCTAACGCTCTCTTCTGAATCCCTGCTCACAGACGGACAACAAGCCAGCCACTAGCGAGCAGGGGTCCCAGACGCCTCCCCGGGGCCTGGCACAGTGCACCCTGCTGGCTCCACAGAGGCCTCAGACACTTTTACAGGACCCCGATGAGCAGACCATAAACAAGCAGGGCCTACTGGCAGGTGACACGTGAGTCCTGCAGGGCCAGAGCCCTGACCCAGGCCACAGCCCTCTCCTGATGCTACCCACCTTCCACAGCTCAGCTGCAGACCCAGCACCAGTCCGGCCAGGCCTGCATGGAGACCGCTCCCATGCAACAGCAGCACGAAGCCCTGGAGCCAGAGCCCCGGCTCCTCGCAGGCCATGCTACCCTGAGGCCACCTGGGGAGACCCCCACTTTGGGGCCCCTGGGCCCACAGACAGCACGCGCTTCCCTCCTGACACCAATGTCTGTGGTCACTTCCAGCCCCACAGCCTCCCGGAGGGCCCCACACAGAAGGGTATATGCTCCTGGAATGATTCCTAGACCACCCTGAACCCAGCCCTAACCCTAACCCTGCCCCAGCACTGACAGCAACCCCTTCCTCTGCGTAAACGCCCCCCACCTGCCCCAAGAATAAGAACAAAGGACCCAAAGGCTGAGTGAGAGGCCAGGTGGTCATTGAGGAAAGCCTAAATGTTTTCAGAGCCGGGAGCTCTTAGCACCTGCCCCCACTGAGCTTGCAAAGGAGGAAGGGTCTTCCCTCAGAGGGAGCCCGTATCTAGGCGCTCCTGTGCATACCCTGCCCCGCCCAGACACACACTCAGCAGAGATTCCCACCGCTCAGCAGGACACACCAGCGTGCACGCCCAAGCCCTCCTCTGTCCCCTCCTGGTCCCTGACACAGGGGGCAGCCTGCATCTCACCGATGCCAACTTCTCCGTCTGGGCTTCATGTGTCCTCCTTCCCACCACCAGTGAAAAGGTCAGGAATATCAATCATATCCCACATTCCTCTCAAATATTTGGTCCCTCCCTCTCAACTGGACCCTTTCTGGGGCTCCTCAGCTCTTCAGGAAGGTTGAGGCATCGGGAAGGCTTTCTATTAATGTCTGTCTGGATGCCACACCCCAGTCCTGCCCCCTCTCCGTCTCTGTCCCCTTCTTAACTGCATTTCTCAAGGGACTCAAACGTGCTGACCCTGTCCCTTGCTGCCCACTCCAGCCAGCTCGTGCCTACAGCTTTGACCGAACCAGCAGTCCTGGAAGAGTGGCCAGCACAGCCACACCACATGGAGCCGAGCACCGTCCCGGTGTGGTGGGCGCACTCTGCCCACCCCTGCATGCAGCCCTGAGCCTCTCCTCATCCTGCACAGCCTCCTTCAGCTCCACTTGCCAATCCCCTTCTGACTCCCATCCCTGCTCATAATTAGATCTGCTTCTCACAAGACTTGAGTTTGTCCTGGGACCCAAAGAGCCACTGCTATTTTCTGAATCTTGCCAGAATCTGACCTCTGCAGCTATTTTGTTTTGTTTGCAGATACTGACAAACTGATTCTAACATTCACATGGCCATTCAAGGAGCATGGAATATCCAAGACAACGAGGTGGGGTCCCTCTTGCTGCGTCATGAAAATCAGCTCACAGTGGATCACAGAACTAAATGTAAGAGCTAAAATACTCGGAAAACTTAGACATATATCTTCCTGACTTTGCATTAGGCAATTATTTCTTAGATGTGATACCAAAAATCACAAGCAATAACAGAAAAATTGATAAATTGGACTTCATCAAAGTCTTAAACTTTTGTGTGTCAAACAACACCATCAATAAGGTGAAATGACAACCCAAAGACTGGGGAAATGTTTGCATATCATGTATCTGATAAGGGACTTTTATTCAGAATACATAAAGATCTCTCACAACTCCATAATGAGATGCATAACTCAATTTAAAAATGGGTAGTGGGTTTGAATGGACATTTCTCCAAAGACAACATATAAATAAATGGCCAATACATAAAAAGCAGTCAGCATCTAGTCATTAGGGAAATGCAAATTAAAACACTTCACACCCATTAAAAAGGCTATATATTTTTTTTAATAGACAATAACAAGTGTTGGAAAGAACATGGAGAAACTGGAAGCCTCATACATTGCTGATAGGGATGCAAAATGGTGCTGCTACTTTGGAAAACAGTCTGGCAGCCCCTCAAAATATTAAGCATAGAGTTAACATATAAACCAGGAATTCCATGCCTAGGTATAGTCCTAAGAAAAACAAAAACATGTCTACAGAGAGCCTAAAGAAAACAGGTACACAACTATTTTCACAGCTGCATTCATACTAATGAATAAAAAAGCCAAAAAGTGGAAACAACCCAAATATTCATCAGCTAAATGGATGATACGAAATACCACTGAACAGCAGTTGGCAATAGAAAGGATTCAAGGGATCACACATAGTGCACAGCGGGTGAACCTCAGAAACATCATACTCAGAGACAGAAGTCAGAAGGAAAAAATACATATTATACAGTTCCATATTCTCTTTCCAAAGGGACAAAAAGTAGCTTAGTGGGGCAGGGGGAAGGGTGCAACTATTAATAGGCTTAGTTACTTTTTGGGGCAATGAAAATGTTCTGAAAGTAGATTGTAGTGATGCACAACTATAAATATGCTAAGACCACCAAATTGGATATTTCTAATGGGTGGATTATGCAACATGTAAATTATGTTTCAAGGAAGCTGCTCTTGAAGTCAATGGCACACGCAAGGGAGCCCACATGGAAGGCTCCGGAGGCAATCTTGACTCTCACCTGGGCTTGGGACCAGAGGCACGACGACCAGCCCTAAGAGAGGAGAGGCCTGCGTGGGGCAGACGCCCTCTGAAGCGTCCTGCTCAGCCCAGGGGTGAGGCAAAGGACAGCGAGGAGGGCAGGAGTTCCTGCTACACCAGGTCGTGGCGGAAACAAGGGCAGGGCAGGCAAGGGCTGTTGCGAACTGAGGGGCCGTCCATGGGTTCCAGGCAGCTTTAGAGGAACCATAAGTGGATGCTCACGTTAGAAAACAATTTTCTGACGACAGGAGCTGCCCGACAAGAGAGGAACTACCTCCCACTAAGATGCATGGACCCCTGGCCCACAGGCATGGAACTGGTCGGCAAGGCCACTTCTAGGGGCCCCTGCACAGCAGTCCGGGCAGGGTGCACTCGGTTCTCTCAGCCTGGGTCCTATGAGCCCACATCCTGGTCCAGGCTGGACTCCCCACCATCCATTACCCTCACGGCCACGGAGGTGGGTTCAGGGATGCAGCAGGAGGTGGGTAAGGGCAGTGATGCGGGGCAGGCCAGGTACGGCAGGTGAGGCATCTCAGACCCCACCCGACCCCGAGGCAGCTCAGTTGGAGACACCAGGAGAAGACACCTCTTTGGTGCAGCCAAGAGCATCGTGGCACAAACCCAGACTAGCTCCCACCGCCACCTCAGGACGTGCCCCAGCTGACCAACGAGCCCAGGGCTACAGCCAGTCTGACCCCCATCATAAGTGACCAGCCGCACAGATCTGTGCACTGCCACTGTGCACTGGGGCTCACGTGGGGACCCCCGGGGGCCACGACACCCAGTCCCACAGGTGGGACAGGGCTGGCCTCTGCGGCTTTCCTGATGTGGAGTGAAACTCGGCAATGTGTGTCTCGGCGCCACCGCCCCCCACTCCACCTCAGAGCCATACATTGAACGTATCCATGAAAATCTGGGCCCTGGAACTGAGTATAAACATACCTTGCCGTTTAAAAGGAAATATTGGTTCGTATTTTTCCTCTCAATCCTCATCCATCCCCTTATTGCTGCTACTCAGGTTTAAGGCAAAGCCCAGAAAAGCAGGAAGAAAACGTCTGAATAAAGTGCAGAAATGACTTAAGGCACACACAAAACTCAACACAGGCCTCAGTAGACATCTGGGGGGACCAGCCCAGAACTCCACCCTCTGGACCCAAGACCCTCTGACCCCAAAGCCACCTCCAAATCACGCCCCCAGAGGCCCGTGGAGGGCACACAGGCTCACATCGCACAGCTGCCGGGCACTGCAGAAGGATCTCACCAAGTTCAAAATGAGGCCCCTTCCCAGACACCTGTGTCCAGGGCTTCCCTAGGTCTGTGGGGGGAGCGGAGCATCCAGGAACCTGCACTGGATGAACGAGCAAATGTCTTACGAAGCCCTCTCTGCGCGTGGACCATGGCCAGCAGCAGGACAAGGGCAGAATGAGTGAGCGCTGTGCAGAGCAGAGGCCAGCCAGCCCCGGCTGCGGTGGGCGGCAGATGTTGGTATGGGAGTTAATTTGGGAAGTTATAATACTATTGCGTCTGTCTTTCCCAATTTGGAAATACAACATAAAACCAAAATGAAAAATCCAACAGAAAAGTTGTGAGACAAAATTGAGGAAATATGCTAGGAAAGTAAAAAAAAAACCAAAAGATAGGAAATGAAGAAAACTGAGCAAGCCCAGCGTCCAACTCCACAGTTGCAGAAAGAGAAAACCAAGAAAATGAGAGGGAAGGATAAGAATTGAATAATAAAAATAATTTCCCAGACCTAAAGGAAATCATATTTTTAGACAAAAGGCCCATTAAGTAACCAGCACAGTGAATAAAAAAGAAGATGCACTCCAACCGAGGCAAGCACTGTAAAATTCTAAAACACGGGACAGCCAGAGGCCCTACATCCTTCCCGGGGGAGATCCCAGAAGAGAAACACCACCCTCACGGCATCAGGTTCCTCAACAGTGAAGCAAGAGCTTCAAGGCGGTCAGGCTGAGGGCCATGTGCGTGCCCTCTGTGCCCAGACACAATATCAATAGAGGAAATAAAGAATCAAAACATTCCAGAGACGTGTGGTGCCGAAAGCAAAGCCCAAGGCCAAAGGTCCCCAGGCCTGCCTGGCTTCCCCCTACCAGGGCATCGTGGCACCTGGGGGTTCCCACGTGAGCCCCAGTGCACAGTGCGGGTGGGGTGGACCCTGCAGAAAGGCTGACAGCCCTGAGAATCCAAAAGGAAGTGCTGTCTGCCCTAGGGACACTGTGGGTCCCAGGCAGGGGCTACAGGGACCGCAGGGCTCCCTGGGGATGCCACATTTTCCTGCAGCCCCGGGAGCTCCCAGACCTGACACCCATTCCCTCTCACCCATCACCTCTTAGGGGTGGGGCCACCCCACCGCACCCAGCCCTGGGGTCCCTTCCAGATTCTAATCCCTGGAGTGTAGCTGCCCTGGGGTTTCTGTTCCTGGGTTTTCAGGGTCTCCAGGAGGTGCTGGCCTCCCACCTACTGGGCCAGCTTTTGGCAGGAAATGCAAACAGGGCCAAGGGGAAAATGAGGGCAAGTTTCGCTCTTTTTCTTTTTTTTTTTTTTTTTTAACTGGAATTCAGAGAGAAGTAAAATGAAGACTTGCTGAGCGGAGCAAAGACAGACCTGCTTCTGCTGAGTTTAGGTGAAAATGAGAGAAGAGAGAGAGGTGGGGGCAGGGGGCTGGCAACGCTGCAGCTCTGCACATTCTCTCATTATTTTGCTTCTGAATCAGCCTCGCTGGTACGTTCTCTCTTCAATAAAAGCCAAATGCAAGCCATGTCCCCTAATCTCTCCAACAGCAGCTCACTGCTGAGAAAATAATACAGACGCAACTTCCAGCACCATCCACTTTCCTTCCATTTATATGCAAATAGTGACCTTTCACCCAGGCTGTCTCAAAGAAGTGTTTCCTTAAAAATGCAAATAGCATGTTGCCAGCAGTTACTGTGGCTGAGCCTTTCTCATATTATTGTTATTACTTCTTTTAACCTTACCAGCACTGTAAGAACAACAGCTAAACTGCTCGGCAGTAATAATGACTTTCCAAACCGAATCATAGGACGTGCTCTCCAGCGGCCTGTCACCGAGCCTGCCAGCAGGGGAAGGAGGGTCTCAGGAGGGGGTGGGGGTGGGCACAGCCCCGGGCAGGCCAGAGGGTCCCGGAAGGGGCATGGTAGTGTTGAGCAGCCTCTAGCTCAGAGTCGCTGGGGCCAAGGCCTCCAGCACCCGGGCAGGTGCCAGGAATGTGCCTGGCACACACTGCTTGCTGCATGAGGATGCACAAAGATACCACCAAGAATGTTCCACCCCAAGTGGAGTTCAACACCAAGGGTTAACACTAGGGCCCCAATCCTGATCTCCCTCTGGGCTGGCGAGCCCCCCAGGAGTGTGGGGACTGGGCACAGATGCTCCACCCCCAGACAAGGAGTCTGGAGACACCCAAGAGCCCTAAGTCATCTCATGCCAGGCCAGCAGGAAAGACTGGGAGCACAAGAAGCTGGAAGAAGCCAGGGAAAGAGCCCCTGAAATGGACAAGGCAGCTGTTTGCAGACAGCGTTGGGGAGGGGCTCCCTCCACCTGCCAATCTACCCCACTCAGGCTGCAGGTCAGGAGAGGACCTGGGAAGGTGTCCACTCTGTCACCTGCGTCCTCCGCAGCTCCCAGGGTGCCCGAAGGACCCACACACCTATCCTGCTGCCTCTCAGGGCCCAGAGCCTGCGCCACAACAGGTGCTCAGTAAAGGAGGGTGGTGAAATGACCAGGCTAACCCCAGAGCCTGCCTCGCTGAGACACAGCCAGAGACTCTAAGACCAAGGTACTCAGAGCTGCTGTCTCCATCCTGGGTGCCGAAGTGGTACACAGGACAGCAGAGGTGATGCAAGGGACTGGGACAGTGTGGGCCTGGCCTGCTGGGGTGGGGACCAGGGCTAGCTTCTGGAAGCCCTCCTTGTAAGTCTTGGGGGTCTTGAGAGGAAAGCTTGACCTTCCAGGTTTAGGAGAGGTCTTTAGAATTCTGCTCTGGGGCTCTTGTCCCCGAGTCCCAGAAACTCTCTTAGTCAGAACTTCCCAGCCCAGGGAGAGGAGAAATGGCCACTTCCTTCCCCCTAGAAAGCATATTGTATTTAGGCTCTTGAAGGTGACCCACTGGAACAGGCTCTCTCTGGTATAAACAGATGAAAACTAAGTTTCTTAAAACCCCATTTAGGGTCTGTCTGTGCCCTTCTTCACGCCAGGTTTAGAAAGCAGAGGGCTCTCAGCACCTCTGGGAAATCCAGGTAGGGTTTTGTGGGGAGCACCCTCCAACTGGGACTCACAGTGCTGGAGCCTCCCAGCTTAGGAGCCATGGCCCCATTTCCTCTGCCACCTGGTCCCACTACCTCCAGCAGATGGAAGCATTCCTATTTGTGGGGAGAACAGGGAACCCCAGGCGCTGCAGTCTGGCAGCTGCTCCCTGGTAAGTTTAACTGTAGCCCCAGTTCCAGGGTTCAGAGTGGCCCCCGTGGCAGTCAATTTTCACAGGTGCAGAGCCCCCTGTCAGCCTCCTAGCACTGCCCAACAATGTCCCACCACTACCTTTAGGGCTAGAAATATGGGGGGTCGGGGTACAGATGCTAATTTCTCAATCTGCATGGACAGTGCTCAGCACACAGAGAGCCAACACTGAACAGAATTTAGAGAAAACACAAACATTCTACACAGACCCAAAGCAGCTGGCCTGACCAACTCTGGGAGTAAGGGGCCCACACCAGGAGGGGAAGGGCAGGGTGGGGAAGAAGGCCCTGCCACTACCCTACACTGACACACACCAGAGTGCTCTCTGGGAATTCATCCTGCAGCACAGGAAGAGCTGGACCCTAATTCTCATTATCAAAGCCCGTTTGGGTCCCTAGGTCCCGAAAATGCAGGCTGCAAGCAGAGCATGAAAACTCAGACCCTTTGGCGCAAGGGGAACCCCACACCCAGCAGCAGGTTCTGAACTTAAAAACTACATGCATGCTGCAGCTGGACCAGCAAATCAAGGCCAGAAGCCTACAGCCAGCTCCTCAGGACACAGCCTGAGAGCTTTAAGGGGTCACAAAGCTTCACTATATTCAATGCAAACAACACAGCCACCTTCTCCCTTGGGCTGGTGCCCTGAGGAAGTAGACACCTGATTTCAGGGCACTGGGGTCTCTGTGGGCGATTCTGATGGGAAGTACCAGAACTGCTGAGCGAGAGATGGCAGCAAGCTCATGGCTTCTCATTGCTCCCACAGATGGTGAACACTGTCAGTTCATACTGCAGGGGGGTGAACCCTCCCAGATACTCTGCTTTGGTGCAAAATGAGACTCAAGTCGCTGTCCGTGGCTAGAGTTGGGGCATGAGCTTCATGGAAGCACTCTGAGATCGCACAAAAATCCAAATAATCTAGCCAAAGCAAAACCAAACCACTAACAGGTAACAATGAAGGCACCCTTCAGTTTGCGTGATGTAGTCTGACTTCCTATCTGGTGGACATGGTCTCAATGCAGGCTTCAGCCTCAAGAAGGAGCTGACAGTAGAGGGGAAATTCAAAACTGAAGACCCCTCACTGAGCATTTAAGTAGTTTTTCTCCCCACCTAAGTTTTCCTTCCTACCTCAAAACCAAATTCAGAACCCTCCCCGGCTATGTCCAGCCCGGTGTTGTCAAGGGAACCTCAGGCCAGAACCCTGTGGCCTCCTTCCTCCGCCAGACAGGCCCCAGACATGGTGGGCTGCAGGCTGTCCTCAGGGGCAGGCAGAAACACCCACAGCCCAATGTGAGGAGACCACTGCCAAGAGAGGTGGTTCAACAGGCAAACACCTAAGGGGGTCAGTGACTCCTGTGAGGTCCACCCAGGGGTGCAGAGCGGCATCTGCATGAGGCCAGAGCAAAGGTGAAGTCTGGCTGCAGGAGATGAGCCAGTCGGGAGATGGAGAGCAGTGTTGGGGGGCAGGCTGGGCCGGACCAAGGACATCTCCCAGGTGGGGACAGTGCCCAGGAGGACAGTGAGGACGTCCTCCTGGACTACGTGGGATGCTGGGCAGCAGGGCTGGGAGACCTGTGGGGAGTGAAGGGCTTCTCTCTTCTGGAAGCCTTGCAGAACCAGGGACCTCCTACCTGGGAAGCTGATGGGCCTCCCAGACTCAGCATCTTATCTGTAAAATGTGGTAATGACGGTGTCTACCCACAAGGCATGTTAATGGGCACTAACTGGTCAGCCCAACCTAGGCACAGCATCCAAAGTAACAGTGTCGAATGTGTCCGTCTGTCCTCAGGACCTGAGCCACATTTCTGCTTTACCAATGATGGTTCAGTCTCAATGAAAACAATGTCAAACGCAGTAAGCCCTCCCAATCTCAAATCCCTGTTGTTGCCTAAACAAAACTTTGTTAAGGGTAGAATGTGTGAGAAATTGCACAATTCCATGTGCAAACCACAACTGACTGTCCAGTTAGCAGTCTGAATACTCGGCAGGCTCCCACGAACCACAGGCTCTGGCACTGGGTGGTCACCACCCTGGGAACCTGGGGCTGGGGGGGCCCTTGTCCCTGGGCACCTGATCTGTCACAGGCAAAGCTCTACATCTGCGCAATGCCTCATGGAGACCAGGCAGCTCCTTTGGTGGGGGGCCGCCTGGGCTGCCCAAAGAGGAGGGCTGCTGATACTGTTTTACCTTCAAAATTTAACCAGCCCTGCGGGCGTAAAGTCTGAAGTACTTCAACAAGTCTGCTCCTCGGAATGCACAGGGAAATCAGGGATGTGCCTTGAGGGCACTCAGCACTGGGGTCTGGCTCACTGATTCAGGGCGCTAAAGCACACTTTCAGCTTGAGGTTGGGAGCCCCAGGGAACCTCTAGGACCTTCTAAAGCAAACGCTGGGGGCAAAATGGAGTGCCCACGCTCTGGCTCCCACAGAAGGCACTTGAGAGCCTCTTCCCTCCCACCCCAGAGAGGCCTGGAGGGGCTGCGGGTTGCAGGTGAGGGGGCCCGTCTGCGGAGGGAGCTCCAGGGACCCACGAGCTCAGGCTGCTCCTCTGATGTGTAGTTTTTAGGCAACAAAACAGGAAAAAAAGGAAAGACCCCAGATGGCTTCTGCCGGAGCCCTCAGACCAGTGTCGAACACGATCAAGGTGTGAAGTGAGGCGTGCGGTGGGGGCCCGTGGGCTCATCTGGCAGCAGCTCCGGCCATATGGCACAGCGGCTCTTCCTCCATGTCTGGATTCCACATGCACATTCCCACCTTGCCAGCCACCCTGAGCAACACGGAACTGACCACGCCAGTTCTCCCGAGGCCTGATCATGACCACACAGGCCCTGGTCCCCGGCCACAGTCCCAAATCAAGCCCTGGGCACACCACCCAAACAGTGCCAGGTCTGAACAACTCCAAGAGACCCTGAGGGTCTGCAGGTGCCTTAAAACAAGGGGTGGCCCTGAGGCTTGACGCGCACCACCAGAGCCTGACAGCCCTGCCCCCGTCCACAGGCAGAGGCAGACGTCCTCACCGCCTGGCTGGGGCAGGTCAGAACCTGGTCCTCCGAGTTACTTTCATTCCATTTGATTAAAATAACAATTGTGGTTTCTTTTTTTTTTTTTAAGTGCAAATTTAAAAATGAGAGGTGGTAGGTGATGCTCTTCTCCTGAGAGGAGCCCAGAGCTCCCAAGCACGTGCCACCAGCCTGGGGGAAGAGCTCGGCATGACAGGCTCCCGGGGCAAGGGAGGCACAAAGGGAGCCCACGGCGACCGGAGCTTCCTCGCACGTCTTCCCTCCGCTGTTCTCTCTGAAGCAGGCTTCACTTAAGTGCGAGAGCAAAGGCATTTTAGGTCAAGTAAGAAACGTCTCTCTAATTTTGTTTTGAGGGTTTTTTTAAGTGACATTTGGGAAAATTCAGCCATCCATGAGAGAGAGAAAATATGCTGAGGACCTTAAGACATTCCACCCCAAGCCCGCAGGAAGCTCCCCAGACCAGATAGTGCGCTGCCCGCCTTGGGGGGTCCTGGGCGAAGCCAGGCCCTGGGGTCTTCAGGGAGCAGAAAGCCCGCCTGAGGGCGGCACCCATGGCAGCTGCTCTCATCCCTTCTGGGAAAGAGCATTTTTTAGGCTGACTAATCTCCTAATGATGCTGGCTCCCAAAGACAGTTTTCCTGTAAACTCACACCACAAAATTCCTGTTAAAATTACATCTGTAGACAACTAACTTCTGGTTTATTTGTGAGTTCACAAGGGAAGAGCAGAGGGGGAGGACCTAGGAACCGGTGGGTGAGGGAGAACCCTGCCGGGCTCTCCTCTCTCTGTTAATGCCCAGCTTTCTGCAAGACAGAAGCCAACAAGAGTCTCCCGGGCCCAGGACAGGCGCAGCTCCTATCTTTCCAGCACGCCTGAGTAACATGCAGGCCTTCCTGGCCACCCAAAGCCCTGCCTATCCTCAGATCAGATGACTACTGGCAGCCCCCGCCTGTCTGGAGGCCACTTCCCTGCCTCCCGGTTGAGTCCAGGCCCAGAGCTGACCACGGTGCTGGTCCCACCCTCCCGGCCCAGGCAGGAGCTCAAGCAGCCCCACGCCTCACTCTCTGCTGCAGGTATGCCTCACATGGAGTCCATCCAGGAGGAGCTCCGCCCCACCAGCCTGCGCACAGCCATCAGGACACACACAGCCCCCAGGCTCCCTTACCAGAGTTGTTGCAGATCCTCCCAGCCCCATGCCCCAGGCTCGCACAGAGTCACCTATACCATCATCACAGGCACATTCAGTGACCCCAGGCCACAGGAGTGCCGTGGGGCCCAGGGAGGAGGGGCTCTGGGCTTTGGCAGCACCAGGAAGAGCATCCACCACAGCGGAGGGGGCAGGCCGAGCTCTGGCCTGAGCCACCTCTCTTTAGGACAAGTTGCTGGGACCCCTGGGGATGGAGCAGTCCTGCTGCCCAAAGACTCTGCCCACTGGGCAGGGTTGCTTCAGAGCAGGTCCTCCTCCCCTGCGCACAAGGGGCACTGGGCAGTGGATGACCGCTGCCTCTGCCAGAGTCTCCCAACAGGGTCTGGAGCATTGCTTCAGAATATTTGAGGCTGCCTCCAGACCTGCAGGCAATGCCTGAGGGTCACACAGGCCCCCTGGATTACTTTAGACAGAAACAGTCCCCTTCCCTAGGTGAGTTCCCTGGCCCACATTGGGACCCCATGGTCCAAGGGGGTCACAGCCCAGACAGCCCCAGGATTGGAAGGCCTTCATGTCCAAGTCTGTGCAGCCGCTGCCCAGCCCCCTAGATCAACCAATACCCCTGTGAGGTCCAGTGCCACCCAGACACCCAGGGGTTTGGAGACCCTGTAGGGGCCTCGGCCTCCAGCCCCACAAGACAGCAGGACTCATGAGGCTGCCGCCTCTTTGCAAACAAACTGACCTCTCAACCCAGACCCGGCCTCCTCTGCACAGTGAACAACTGTGGGAAGGTGGCAGGGTCCTGCCCATTGGTGACACCTCCCCACTGGTGCCACAAAACTCCAATCCCTGCTCTCCACTCTTTTGTTTACAATTAACTAGCAGGGCCATAAGGGAGGAGGTAATAATCACAGCCAAGGACCGATGGGAGCGGGGCCCTGGGCCAGGAGCCCGGGCCTCTCCCAGCTGCCACCCAGCGCAGGTGGGGACTCCCCCTCCCCAGGCTGAGGGAGGACAGGGCAGGCTCTGCCGCATCTGGAGGGGGCAGAAGGAAGCACCCCCTCATGCCCAGAGGCTGAGGGCTCGCCTCTCCCGGGCCTGTCCAACACTGCCTTGCCTTTTGTTCACTCAGCCACTGCCCTCGCGGCATCCTTGGCATCCTCACGTTTCTCTAGCCTCTCTTTTTTTTAAACCACCAGGGCAAAATTTCTCACCTCCCTCTCCCAAAAGTATAGTGATGGTGAGCACTGCCATCATCGCCATTACAGTGACACGGTCGGGCGGCCCGAGACCAAGCCCACATCTTGCTGCCAGACTCACCTCTCAGACATTTTGTTTCAGAAATTAAACACCCAACTTTACCAGCCGATGATGCCCACTGGTGCCGAGGGGGTGCTGAGAAGAGAAGAGCCCCGTGACTCAGGAAGACACATGGGCCTCCCAGGTAAGGACCCACCACACCGCCACACAGGGGCCCCTGGGGGCCTGTTTATTTTCCTGATGCACAAAGAAGACAGTGCATCCCACGGGCAAGATGAAGTCCACAGCCCAGAGCACATCGCCCAGCAGGCAATGGCATACATTGCTGGAGGCTCACATAGACTTCTGGGCCAACCCTGGTTTTTAGTTTTAAATAGACAAACTCAGTTACAATAATACCATAAGTAAGCACATTTGTGACCGTCACACGGCCAGGAAAGGAGCTGAGAGGAATGGCCGGCATTTGGGTCTGCGTGTCTACCCCACGGACACACGTACTCTAGCTGTTAAGTTTAGAAATATGTGACACGCAAGGACAAAATGCTCACATGACCATCTCTCCTCCGTGCCTTGGGCGGGCTGGGGGGCTGGTCGTAGATGAGGTACCGACTCCGAGTTCCCCGCACCAGGGAGGTCTTCTCCTTAAGCAGCCAGCATGTTCCCTGGGCACACCGCGCTGGGTCCCACAGCTGCAAATATATCTGTGCTCCTCTTCCAGAAATGCGCGTAAAGTTTCTCTCGTCTTGATACCAGGTCCCCCTCAATGTTTTCTCTGTTAGACTCGGTCCATTAAGGCTCTCAGAGAGGCCGAGCTCGTGAGCAAGCCAGCAAGGGTCAGAGAAAGAGGGACGCAGCCACCGGCAGACCCAGGAGAAGAAAGCCCCGGTCCCTCAGAGCAGCTTTAAAAAGCCATCCCCAGACCTGCTCTTCCTGCAAAGAAAGCCTTCATCTTAGGAATTAACTCTGCTTGCATGCCCTCTCCATCTCCGTCTGAGGGGAAAAGCCAAGCCCTGGATATATCTGCCTTTGTCAGCAAAAGAACGTAACATTGACTTACCTTTCCCCACAGCTATTGTCTGTCCTCTTTCAAAATGACATCACGGAAAGCAATCATGAAATTTACATGGGGGGTGCAGGGTGGACGGGGGAGGAGAGGGAAGGCAGCTGCCTCCCTTACAGCGGTCACATGTGGGGAAGCCTGTGTGAGGGTTTCAATTAAATATCTTCTCCCCTTAGTGTGCGAACTCCTAAGCCAGCTAAAGGCGACGTCTCATTTACTTAATGACCGCTCTCATTAGCAGCAGTGGCACGGGCTGGCGGAGAGGCTCCTTTGTAAATACGCTACCCATGAACCCTTGGGGCTCCAATATATCTGTTTACTCTCCGAGGTGAAATAAATTTACAGTATAGCATCAGAGAGATGGATCTGCTGACTTGGGGAGTGAGAGGTGCCCGGGCCAGCAGCGCCCCTGTCTCCTGCCCCGAGCCTCAGCCAGCAGAAGGTGCCTGCATTTGCCCACACAGATCCATAATTCATGTGCAGTATGATTGGGTTTTCTTTATGCAAAACACACAAAAGGGCAGAGAGCGTCACAACCGCCAGGCTCACCCCCCTCTGCTTTCTCTACGAGTGGTTCAGTCCAATAATTCCTAATAGCAGCAACCGGAATGACAGATGCCCTGGGTTAGCACGGCTGCAGCGAAAGTACTTTACAATATTTATTGGTGGTTAGGAATATGACCTACCATCATAAAGAACGGACTGCAGAATTTATACTCAGATGAACCAGAGGGCTACAAATTGGCTCATCTGCATATTCAAGAATCAGTGACTTAAATAGGCATGTATTTTTTAAAGTGCATAAATGGTACCTATGACCACAGACCAAAAATTAAAGTCACACACACAGAACAGATCCGGAAAAGATCCTTCTCTTTACCACACATTCCCTTTTTTGTTTTAGGTTTTAAAATAATAAGCCCTCTCAAAAAAAGCTTGGGTACTCCCTGAGGCATGAGTATTCTGTGCCCTAAAACCACTAAATTTATCCCAGCCGGAGGAAAGCACCCTGCGCAAGTTCTCTGCTCTCTTTTTGAGTCTTTTTTAAAACTGCCTGCAAGGAGTCCTCCAATCAAACCCAAGAGAAAAATCCATCACACACAACAGAAGTGCCCACCCGCTCTTTAAGCAACCCAATTGTTTGCTTTCTTATCTGTCAGTCAGATTTTTTTCCACATTCAGGTATGAACACTGGAATTTCCTCGGGAAGAGTGCCCAGGAGCCATGGTATTCTTGCTTACTGTCCAAATTCCCTTTCCTTGCTGATAAGCCGGGCTAACAGTTGTCCATCATAATCGAGTGTTGGAAACTGTACTGTGAAACATGACACAAACTGAATTTCGGACACCTGCTAAGAACACGCCGTCACAGGCCAGTGTGAGGGCCGGAGAAGCTAGTGGCTCAGAAGTGCCATGCAGAGATTTCAACAGACAGGAAATACCATTTCTCGGTGAGTTAGGCAGGAACACAATGCCCCCAACCTAATCAGCACTAAAGGGCTCAGGCCACCAAAAGCAGGAATGAGACAGAACTAAAACATTTAGTTTTCTCAAAGAAAGCATATTTTGAAAATCAACTAAAACTCTCTCATGAGAAATACTTTCAAAACGCAGTGCTGCTTTCACATCACATTACACGCAAACCAGTGAGCCTCATCCAAAAAGCAAATAAGTATGTTTGGTTCTCATACAGACACCACATTACTCTCAACCACTAAAGCAAAACGCACTCAGGGCAATCTTGTATACTGAGCAAAACGAAATAAATGCAAGCCGTCACTGGTCAAACTGAGGATGAAATATTAATTAGCCAAATAAGAACTGTTTGAGGCTCCTATAGTAACTGCCTACCATTGTTTTTGTTCTTTCATGGGCTCAAACCATGAGCATCGAAGGACATATTCAATTGAGAGCTCTCCTGGAAGCCATTTTCTGTCTCCTCTGGACATGCTGTGTGTACTGGGATATTTTACATCCCAAACCTTTGGCATTCAGAAATTCTATTAAACTCTTATCAGCAGGCTGCAGGCTCAAGCAGCCCCGCTCGCCATTGTTCCCACATGAAGATAGAATCAAAGGGAGGGCCGGTGCTGCATCAGCCTTGTCCTCCAGCAATACCCAGTGTTCCATGAAAGTGTTTAATTCAGAAATGCAACAGTCAAACTTAGGAAACAACAAACAGAAGTAAAGACTGAGCGATCAGGATGCCACAAAAAGGCCTGGGGCAGCACAATTAACTTTCTAGGTAACAAATCGCATTTGCAAACCTAGCCTTTCAGCATCTCACACCTTCCCCATCGAGGTGTGCAGCTCCGGTGGTCGGGGTGGGGGCTCCGGACTCCACCTGCGGCCGCTCGGGCGCGCATTCCCCACGTGCTCAGGAACTTCGAGCCGGTGCCTGTTCCAAGAGCCTGGAGAGGAGCCTCGGGGCTCCTGCTGGTCAGAGTAGGAGTCGTTTCGGAAGACGCGTTTTGATGAGTAAAGTTTCAAAAGCCTTAGCTGACTCTGTTGAGAGAAGGAGCCGCAGGAAAGGAGCAGAGAAGGGAGTTTGCTGGCGAGTCTCGGGGCTCGGCGGCTGCCCGCAGCCTGAGCAGTGGGGCGGCCCTGCGACGCGGTCTGATCAGCACTTTGGACAGCGCTCCCTGCCCGCTCCGGGCCCTTTGTCCTCAGCACAGACTCAGTCAGGACCCCCATGCAGCCACTGAACCCCGGCCTGGGAGAGGAAATTCCAAAACAAGCCTTCCAGCCCTGCCTGTAAGTGACAATAACGAGATGGAGCTGAAAACTTTCTTACACGGGGTGAAAATCATCAGGATGTTTTTTAATCTTAATATATTTTCTTTCCCATAACCAAGCAGGGACCACATTATTCCATTAGGCTTTATTTCATGAAAATCTGTGGGGGTAGTAGCCTGTGACTTTCCAGTTTGGGAAGAGCCACAGGGAAACAACCTCTGCCTGACTGGCGGGTCCTCAAACTCCACACGGGGAGAAAAGGGGGAGATTCGCAAAACCAAACTCGGGGCTTGCTGAGGAAGTGCTTTGTGGGAGCAGAGGAAGCAGGCTTAACGACTGCTCGGCTGGTACACTGACTTCAAATAAATGCAATTACGTGTGCAAATCTGCACACAGACATCCCGAATGTCAGTTCATTTGCTTCATAAAAACTCTTTCAAGTAATTTCGGTCTAAACTTTTCGCATCTGTAATTGGCACCACCTTCTCCGGTGACCAGCTGGGGGTGAGGGTTTCCTTGTTTCTTTCTGAAAGCTTCCCTGCAGATGGGCGCCCGCCTTAAAGCTGCAGACGACAATTAGAGCCGTTGTGTGCGGAGCCGAGATGGTCAGCATTAATATTGTATACGAACAGCTGAAGGCGGGGGGGCCGCTGCCCGGGGCAGGCTCTGGCAGATGGGGCGAACAAAACCGAGGGCCACTCTTCACACCACCCTGCGCTGACTTTGTGTGCCTGCCTCACACTCGCTGGCTTGTGAGACTCGCACGTGCACACACACTCACACACACTCTGGGCCATAGTTGAGACTGTTTCATGCTGAGATATCAAACACAGCATCCCCGTGACTTGGTGTGAGCACACGCACCATGTTTTGGAGGTACCGTGGGAGACGTGCCCACACTGACTTGCTCTCACACGGTGTTACTGTTTCACACACAGACAGAGTAACTTTGCGTGTGGTGGAGACTCGGGCAGCAGTGGACTTCTCCGGCCACACACACCTTCTCTCCACCCGCCTTCTCCCAGAGCGCGGCTCCTGCGCCTGCACACACCCACCTCCACCCACTGCCCACCCCACCTCCAACCTTGGGAGGCAAGCCCGCAGACACGGCAGTCTTGACAGGGTTCTGCAAACCACTCGACCAGCTGGAAGGGGAGGCATCGGGCTGAGGGCCCTGGCCTCACTCAGGAGGGAGCCTGTCTGTCACCTCCTTGGCTGCCCAGGAAAGAGCACAGAGCACTGATGGGACACACAGCTAATTAGTCCCTTCGGCATATTGGCAGAAACATGTGAACAGGCCTGGGGAGGGGTGTGTGGAGATGGGGGGGAGGTACGCACCCAGGAAGGTCCCACAGAGAGTCATCTTTGCTGGGCAGGCACAATTCCACTCTGAAGCCTGGACACACGATCACTTCACGCTGGAAAAAGTTGCTGCACAAACTTCTGTGTCCCGGGTCCTGGGTGGGGGGGCCTCTCATCCAGCCAATCAGGGCCAGGGAGCAGATGATCACACACTGATGCCCTGCCAATGAGGCTCCCTTCCCCACACAATGGGCCCCGCCTGCAGGTGGGGGGAAGCAAACACACAGCCCCTCACACCAGGATGAACCAGCGAGGGAGGGGAGGCGCCTGCTCCGAGATGCTGCCCCTCCCCCTCCCCCCATCTTCCCCTGCTCGTTCCGCCTCCCACTTTCCCTCCCTCCCTGCTTCACCCCAGACCGTGTCAGGCCGGAAACCTGGTGGCCGACCAGTCAGGATGGGGTGGGGCAGCCTCAGGTCTGGGGAATCTTGGCCTCCCCTGCAGCGCAATCATGGGCTGCTGAGCGGCTAAGGCCCCTGTGGCCCCTGGGCTGCGGTGGGGAGCCCGCTCCCTTAGGGATGGCGGCTAGTGGGGCGGACTCACAGGGGCACGGGGAGAGGGAGGAACTCTGGTCTGCAAATCAGTCTCAACCAGTGGTAGGGGGAGGCAGCAGGGGCCTTTCTGGAATGATTTCTCCTGCCTCACCCTGTCCTACGACCCTTCACTGCCCACCGGAGTACTTTAGAGCAAAGAGTGTGGCCATCACCAGACCTGGCTGGACAGTCCCAGCTTCAGGCCTGGCTGTGCCCTCCACCTGGCTTCCCCTGACACTGAGAAGCTCCCATTCACCCCTGAGGCAACTCAGGGGTCACCTCCTGCATGGTCTCCAACCACCCTTAGCTCTGAATACTTGCCTGCCCCTGTTCAGGCGCCTGCCCCTGACAGGTGGAAGCCTGTGTGCGGCCTGCTGCAGGTAAGGTGCATGGCAGGAATCCTGCATCCGCTGGTTCTGTTGGAGGCCTGGGAGGCAGGGCTGGGCAAGGCTCTCTCCTGCCATGAAGGAGCCCAGGATGGACCCATGGGAGGTGGGAGGGGCAGACCAGTCCTAAGCGCCCCCTCGCACATTCCTCCAGAGCAGATGTCCTCAACGCTGGCCCTCGAGATGTTGGGATGGAGAAAAGGAACTACTAGTCCCTGTCCTCACAGACCCACCAGTAGGCGAAGCCTGTAGCGAGTACCCAGCACTCCCAGGCTATCTGCTGCCTTGCAAGCCAGGGGAATGGGTTTTGCAGTCAGGTGTCCCTGTCCCAGAGCCAGAATGAGGCAGATCCCAGGCCGCCCCTGTCCCCTTACAGCTCTGTGACCACCAACAAACCACTGGATGTCTCCAGCGCTCCAGGGGGACCTCCAGTGAAGGCGGCTGGGCAGCCAGCAGGACAAGGGCAGCAGCTTGTCCATGGGGAAGCCTGGCCAGGCTGGGCACACTGGGGGTAGGTGGGGCTGCTGAGGGTCTAGGTAGGGCTAGAGGGAAGGCAAGAGCCATGTGGAACTCCAGGGCTGACCTGAGCCACTGAGGGGGCTGTGCCACTCACTGAGCTGGGGTCCAGGGCGAGAGCAGGTCCCTGGGGACTGACAGCTCTGCTCCGGGATATGGGTTTCAGTCTGAGGCTCAGGACCAAGATCAGGCTGGAAATAAAAAGGGAGTCGTCTGGTTAGAGGGCAGCACAGTGAAAAGGCAGACGAGAGCTGGTGCAGGTGAGAGGGGCAGGGAAGGGGTGGGGTCAGGGAAGGTGACTATACACGCTGCTGGCATGGGCTGGGAGGTCCCTCCTCTGCAGTGACAGACGTGTTCACACAGCCTTCCCATGACTCAGTTTCCCACTCCAGTTGGTGGTGAGGAGTCACTCTGGCGGGCCCCCCACCACACCCCTGCCTCCCAAATTGGGGAACCCAGGAAGCCAAAGCCTCCCTCCAAGCACCACAGACACCGGGGGCCGGCAGGTGGCAGTCCCCTCCTGCCCCGCCCGAGTAGGACTCCCTGACTTTGGGGAAACGTGTTCTTTGGATGGAGTTGACTACAACTGATTATTTAAAGAAACAGTGGGGGATTCTAGGAAGGCCTGCGCTTTCTCCTTTGATAAAACCAAACCGCCTCATAGTCCATCACATGACAAAGCCCCTTGGACAAATTCGGAATCCAGTGGGACAAAACAGATGTATCCTCTGAAGCCCTGAGGAGCTGCACGGGGGACCTCCGGGCTCCTCCACATGCCACCCCACCCTGCTCACAGTGTGCTGAGGGACCGGCACAGGAGCCCCAGGTCCACATGGGCCAGCCAAGTCAGAGTCCATGTTCTGACCAGGTGACCCCAAGTGACCTGTGGGCCCTTTACAGTGTGAGGAGCAGTTACCTCTGGCCGTCACGCCCCTGAGAGAGCTCCCTGTCTGCAGAATGCAGCTTGACTGTCAAGGGCAGCTATTGCCCCGGCCTCTCAGGTGCTCTGCAGCCAAGGCACCTCCTTCCCCTTGACCAGAAGCTGGGCAGCACTGAGCTCAGCCACCCCCACCTGAGGGAAGCCCTCAGGACATCACCTGTTCTCAGCAGAGACTCAGCAGGCCGCATACTTAGCAGCGTGCCTTTGAAGTAAGGGCCACAGCAGGGTCTGTCCTGGGGGCCTGTCATGGGCTCTAGGGCCCAGTGCCTGGTGCGGGGGGTTGGGGGGACAGCTCAGTACTGTGGCCATTGACCATTCAGGCTGGCTTTAGTAGAGCCCTCACGACATGTGCACCCAAGAAGCCCCACAGGTCTGCCCCTCTGCTCCCCTTCCCTTTCTGCCATGACCTGGGACCTGCCTAAGGCCTCTCAGAGCACAGTCTAGACACCCACCCCTTCTGAAGGCTGGAGGGAGCCAGAAGTGAAGGCTCAAGCCATGAGCAGGCCCACCTGCAGCTCAGAGGCAGAAGGGGGTTAGGGCAAAGGGACATGGCTGAGTGACCACCAGCCAGGACTCAGCAGATCATTCTGGAAGACCCAGCTCACCAGGCCCTCAGGCTCTGGTGGTGGTCTGAGCCTGGTGGCCCTGGGGTCTTCAGGCAGCTCACAGCAGATTCAGCAATGGCCCAGGGGCAGCTAGGCATCGGGGGACACTGCCCAGAGAAGCGGAGGCCACAATGGGCCACAGCACAGGACTCCAGGTCAGACCTCAGGGAGGGCCAGAGGGACTCCAAGGAGGCCTCCCCTTACTCTGTGTGCACTGTGCCAGGCTGGGGCCCAGGAAGCTGAGAACAGAGTCTGGTAGCACTCCTCTCCTTGCCTGGCAATCTTGGGTGAAATAAGGGAAGGCAGGGGGTCCAGACCTGAGCGGTGAGCGGCTGGCCCTGCCTCACTGCTCTAGGCACGCCCACGATGATGAGCAGAGACCATAAGCCTCCGGAAGGCAAGGCCTCTCCAGGACAGAGGAGGCAAGAGAAAGAGAGCAGCAGGCCTGGCAGGAGCCAAGGGAGAACAGCCAACAGCATGGCAGCGGCAGGGGGCCAAGGCTGGGGTCCAGAGACCAGACACAGAAACAGACACAGACAAGGGTGTGGGACACAGGAGAGAAAGGCAGAGGTGAGGGGCAGACAGGCTGGCCACCAAGGCTCTGGGATGGGTGTCTGTCCACAGGGAAAAGGCAGCGCTGTGAGGAAGCCTCCCCTGATTTCATTTCCATGCACCCCACAGGGTCCATGCATCGTCCGTGTGTGCATGTGTGTGTGCACACTCCTAGGGCGGCAGCAGGTTCAGCACCTTGCCCTGCTCCAGGCTCTGTTTAAGTGGCTTTGGAATTCTGCTCCCAGAACAGATGGCCTCAGAGATAAAGCCGCCCGGGAGCCTGGCCTCAGAGTGGGGCTGTGGGCCGTTGCCATGGCAGGCCAGGCTGGTGGCGTCAGCTTATTAGTGGCCCAAGAGCATGGCTCACAGATGCAAGATGGTCTCATGGGACGGGAGCCCTCCCGCAGAGCCCAGGGGGCATGCACCCTTGCCTAAATGTCCAGCTCCCACCGCACCAAGAGTGGAGTTTGGTGGAGCCAGTGGACACTGGCTGGCCACACGCTGAGGACTGAAGACAGCAACAGTCTGGCCATGTTGGGACAACTCAGTCCTGAGATGCCTGAACTGGGTTTTTAAACACACTATCCTAGGGGTCCCAGCCACACCAGCACCAGAGGCAGAAAGCCAGCCTGGGTCAACCCCACACACTGGGTGTGACAGCAGCTGGTTCCTGAAGAGCAAAGGAACAGACCCTAGTTGGTCCCAGTCTCACACTCAGTGCCCTTAGGTGACGAAGGTCCTCCTATCTCAGCTGTGGATGTGGAGCCCAGGAAGGTTAAGGGCAGCTGAGCCCTCCACAGAGCTGGTAGTGGGGAACAGACCCCTGTCCTCCCGACAAACATGCTCACCTCTCCAAGGGGACCACACAGAATGTCCCAACCAGTCACTCAACCCGCAGGCCCAGCCTCTGAGAAGGAGGAAGGGGACATGTCCTGTAGGCGCCAGGCACTGTGCCCTTGCAAGCACAGCGAGCCCTTGCAGAGGGCAGCAGTGCTGTCCCCACCCGCAGACACAGCTCGAGGCCGGGGCTATGTCTGGGCCTTCTGCACCACAAAGAGAGGTCTCTGTGGTGCCTTGGTCAGCAGGAGCTCACTGGGAAGGGCTCTCCATGCAGGTCGCGCAGCCTCTGCGTGAGGAAGGTCTCAGCCTCAGCTTCAAAGGGAAGACGGTGCCCAAGCTTCACCCACCTCCCCTAGGCCCAGCCCTGGGACGGGCAGCAACCATCTGGTGGGACCATGAGCAGGGCAAGGAGGATGGAGGCAAAGGGGAGGGCTGGGGAGCCTAGGCAGGTGCCTGAAGGACATGCCCATGAGGACAACCAGAGAACACTGGCCACAGGGCCTCCTGCTTGGCCTGGGACTGCCCAGGGCCCCAGGCTGCACCTTCCCCTGGACGCCCGCCTTCACGGGTTAGAGCAGTGTGGAACCTACTGAACCCGGTGTAGTGCTCCCACCACACACACACACTCATGCACGCATGCACACCAGAGCCCTGAGCCTGTGGCTGAGGCTACAGTGAGCCCATCAATAGCCCTGAGTCTCCACGTCCAGCCTGCCGTCCATGAGGATGGATGGGGTATAGATGGGGCAGTGGGAGGGAGAGTGGGAGAGGGCAGGTGGGGATGGATGCATCGGATCAGTGCCTGGGAGGTGTGGCCACAAGGGACGGTTCTCACTGGGGGTCACCAGGATAATAATCCACAATGCCCTTGGAACTCACAGCCCTGCAGGCACCCACCTACAGGGTCTGCAGTCAGGCCTGCCTAGCTGACCCCCCCCATTGGAGTGAGCATTGAAAGTCTTCCTGGGGGGCCTTTGAGAAAGTACAGCCTGGGCCAATGGCAGGGACACCCCCACCCCGGTCTGTCCCAGCAGGCACAGGGCCTTAGCTCCTCTTTACACAACCCTTGCAGGCTTCCCCCTATGCCCCCATCACCCCAATTATACATAGACAAGGGGCTGAGGCTCAGACAGTGACTAAATGGGACCAGCTCCAGGGGAGCTAGTGTCAGAGTGAGGGCTCCCCAACAGGCCCCAAACACCAGAGGCCCCCCTCCCCGCCCCACTGGCATAGGAGCAAAGACACAGCTCTGAGGAAGTGGCGGAAGAATAAAAACCACTTTCCGCAGGGCCATTGTCCCACCACCTGTGCTCCTGTGCTGTTGGCCCTCCCAGCATGGGCTGCTGGCCCCACCCCCGACCCTTCAGCTGCCCCCGGGGCACCTGTATGCAAATCCCACAGAGGGCACGGGGTTGGCAGGGAAGGAGGGCTGAGAGGAACAGATGGCAGGATGCCAGAGAGGAGGGCACCCTTGGGGAGCCCCAGTGACCTTAAGGTAACAGCAGTGTTTTCAGAGTGACCACAGGCCCTATCCTGGAAGGGAGAAGTAGGATCAAGGTGGAAGGGGCAGCCTGGAGCCCATGGCTGAGAAACAGGGCACAGAGTGCCACCTGCAGTGGACCCATCCATTTACACTGCTGCTAAGTTTCCTTGGGACACTGTGCGGGACCAGTTTGAGTTTGCATAAAACAATAGTGAAGATAATGGCAAGAGTGGTAACCACTGACCAAACCCCTGCAGGCTCCCACTTACAGTCACCTCAGGGAATCATCCCCGCACTTCAGGTGGGACTGATTCTACTGTTTTACGGTCTCAGAAAGGCTGAAGGGCTTCTCTGAGCACCAGGGAATCTGGGCACAAGGGAGCTACGGCACTGGAACCCATCCTGCATCAGCCAGATGGACTTGGAAACTTGAAAACCACACCAATGTCCTGCAAAAACACAAAGAGCACACCCAAGAGCACTGGACAGACGGTCCATGTGCGTGCTGTGCAGGGGGCGGGGAGGGCCGGGACTCTGCACACAGGGCCCGGGAGGTGAGGACCAGACGGACACCACAGAGAGCCTGGGGACAGGTCCCGAGTGTGTGAGACTCAGCTGTAGGCACAAGGGTTCGAGACCCCCCACACACCACCCTGCACCCTCACAGCTTGTCTCGGGCCACCCCAAACAACCCTGACTCTGCAGGGAACCCAGAAACATGGGGCATATCCTGCCACTTGCCTCTAAAACAAAGAAGATTCCAGACACAGCTTTAGACTCCAAAATAGCAAAGCAACCTGAAAACTCCCACCATGTCTCTCTGCAGCTGAACATTCACCATAGATGTTTCCAAAAGCTGGTTCCTCCCCATGAGACCCCAAAGGCAGATGCAAATGGAGGACTGGTCTGGGATTGGTGCTTTGAGTCATAATTGCTGCCAGCTTCATCCTGGAGCCATGGTAGGTGGGAAACTCCTGGCAGCCAGCCCACATCCTGTGGACCAAGGGGCCCAGGGGCACCCTAGGAGCAAAGCTCAGACCTGCCTCACCAGAGAGGAGCTGCCACATCTTCTTGGCTCACCTCCAAAGCTGATTCCTCTGCCTGGCCTGCACCAGAATCTCGCAGCCTGCTGGGCCCACCACCCCAGCAGCCACGCCAGTCTTCTCCCTGGGGGTCCCCGTGGACTCCCCAGCAAGACCAGTTCTAGCCAGTGTTGTCCCCGGCACTTGCCATCACAGAGGGCAGAACAAACCCCGACGGTCCATGGGAGGCCACCTCCTGCCCACAGGGGGGCATTGTGATCTTGGTACCTCCTACGGCTGCCCATGGAGACCCGGGCCCTTCCTCCTCCCACAGCCGGGCCCTGATGTGCAGCTCTGTGGCTCTTCCCCCTTGAGCCCCCACCCTGCAGCCTCTGCGCTGACACTCTCTCCTCCCCAAGCTGGCTCCTTAGGTCCCCTGCCCTCCCTGAGAGGCCTGACACCTGTCCAGCCACTCCCCGAACACCACTCTCTTGTCTGCACAGTCCCCTGACCTCGGACAGGCATGCCAGTCTCTGGGGCACGCTCCCCTCCCCCAGAAACCACTGTGGGCCTCGAAACCAGCCGTGATCCCCTCATGGAGACAAGAGGAGGGTGAGGAAGCCATGCCAGAACAGCCAGGCAGCCCCCACAGCCTGCCCCCAGTGGCCCCTGAGGGTCACCACATCTCCACAGGCAAGCACATGCCTCAAGTGGCAGAAAAGAGGGAGACCTGTGCTCCTGGGGTCAGAAGCAGGAACGCTGCCCTGGGAGTCCTGCCGCCACATGGCCGGTCCTGCCCATTCCAAGCCCGGCAGCAGGGGACAGCAAAGGCGGGCCAGGTTGTGGTCACTGCCCCACTTGTCCACACCATGGCTTGCTGCGGCAGCCTTCAGCTGAGGGAGGGGTTGCACTAAATCGCCCACAGTGGACTTGTGCTGACCACCCTGCACAGTCAAGGGGACAGAGCTGCCCCGTAGGGCATCAGCCGTCTCAGGGGCTCAGTGGGTAGGCTCCCAGAGCCCATCCAACTCCCTCCAGACCTCTGGGTAAGCACACTTTGTCCTTGAATCAGGGTTCAAAGGTAGAAATTCTCAGCACACTGAGAACCTAACCATAACTGTCCTCTACCTAGTTACTTGGCCTTTGACCAGGAGTTCTCCCAAAAGTCTTCTGGACTATGTGGGGTTTAGTGGGGTGGGCTATGAGGGCCCTGGCTTTAGGGAAAGCAGCAGGAGAGTACTAGGGGTACTAGTACTCTCCTAGTACTAGTACTAGGGGAGGCTGAGCCCAGTACTGCCAGCTGCTGAGCGAGGGGACACCTGCCAGCCCATGTGCCCCCACCATGTCCACAAACAGAGCCATCCCACCCCCTGAATCCTGGGTTTCCAGAGCAGACATCAGGGTGGCACACCCTGGTCTTGCAAGAATAAATACCATCCTTGATATCAGCTCCTAGCACCCAGCCCCTCACCCATAGTAGGGCACTGACTCCCTCCAGCAACCTGTGAGACTCCGGGATCCCTTGTCAACAGATCAGAAAGCTGTGGCCCAGAGGAGAGAGGCAGAATTCGAACACCAGGCCTTCTACCCTCAGAGATTGCACCCTGCCCCTGTGCTCGGATGGGGAGAGATGGCAGCAGGCAGCAGAAGCCACACTGTACTGAGGAGTCATTTGTGTGCATGCTATGTGTGCACATGTGTGTACCTCTGTGGCTACATGCCTGTGTGCATGTCTTGTACAAGTGTACATGCACATTAATGCTTGTGTGCGTGCTTGTCTGCTGTGAATCTATGGGTCCACATCTGTTCATGCATGTCTGTGTATCTGTACACACACACCTGTGTGTTTGCACATATGCATATCTATGTGTGAGCATGTGTGTGCACATCGTACATGTGCATGTGTCTGTTAAGTGCACTCTGCCCCACAAAGGAGAGAGACAAAAGCACAAGAGCCACAGGTCTAGCCTCTCACCCGCAGGAGGAAACCATGTGAATCAACCCCCCAGCAGCTGTTACCCAGCAGGCGCACAAATGGACACAGACCGAGGTCCCGCATCCCGAGTCAGCCCCACTGGGGTCCTCCTCCTTCTCAAACCAGGGCCTACCGCGTTGCCCTTACGTCCTCCTCCTGAGCCTACAAAGCCTTCCTCCCGGGGGGCCACGTGCATCACCCAGACCAAGGCTTCTTGGGTCTCCCGCTGCCACAGCCCTTTGCAGGTGCAGGCCACAACATGGACACTCCCGGCCTGCCCACTACTGAGGAACCGGCTGCATTGCATGGTCTTGGCTTATGTGTCCTTCCTCCAGAGGCCTGCCTGGACCCCTTGGCTGGCTAAACCTCCCAGCTATTTGTGCCTCTGCCACGGGGCTGGGAACCATGTCAGGCAGGCATTTAGTCTGCTGTGCTCAGGATGCTGCCCAATGCCCTGCCTGGCCTGGCATGAGTACCTGACCCTACCTGCTGGGTCTCTCCCTCAAACCTGAGCCAGAGGTGAACTCACAAGCCACAGCCACAGGCTGCCTGCAGCTACTCTGCCTTCCACAGGTGGTGGTCCAAAGTGTCTTAACCTCCTCGCCTCTTGCACACTTACCCTGCAGTGTGGGGCCACGATGCTGGAGATGGTTCATCAGGAAGTGAAAACTCATAATAGGAACAGCAAGCACCAGGGAGAAAACGTCTGGCCCTTAAGCATCCCTCCACCTTCCTCTGGTCTCACCCTGTGTTTATGCAGAAGCCACAGGGGAGCTGGGGGTGGGAGGGCAGGAAGCAGCCCCTCTCCCCAAGAGGCCCCCACCCCAGGAACTAGCACACAAGGTCAAATAGAAGCTTCAATGACGCAAAATGTGTCCACCATGAAGAGCTACCCTGGATTTGAAGGACGCCCTTTCAGGCAGGGGCATCAAGCCCTCTGCTTTGTACTGACAGTGACAGGAGTTTGTGGGTCCCAGCAACTGTGGGTGGTCCCACTGTCTCTAGGGGAACTTGACTGGGTTGTGAGATCTGCAAGTCTGTAACCCCCTGCCTGGTACCCCTCAGCAGCCCTTCCTTGGTAGGCCACTACCCCAGCGCCAGCGCACTCACCTGCACAGTGGCAGCAGTGGGGACACAGGGCACAGACACCCATATGTGCTCAGACCAGACATGATGGGACCTGCAGGGAAAGCACGGACAGCCAGAGAGGACAAGGGCAGCTGGTTGTGGCTGTCAGTCTAATAAGCGGGGGCAGACTGGTTCCCTTCGTTGCCTGCCAGAGAGGAGGGGACAGCCCCAGAGTCCACCCCAGACCATTGCAACTGCCCACTGGAAGCCATACTGACCTTCCTGGCTTGCCCCCTGTGACGTGTGAGGGCATGGGTCAGGGGGTCCCTGCTGAGTCAGGCATACCCTTTCCTTGGCTGGAGAACAGGCGGGGCCTGCCCCTCCCCTGTCCATGCCCAGCACCTCCCTGTACCCACCTAACAGAAGCCACCCTGTCCTGTGCCCCCTCATCAGGTCCCATCACTTCAGGATAAAGACACAGGTTGTCCACCTGCCTGCAGGATCCCACTCAGGCCTCAGCCCGGCCCCTCTCCCCTGAGCTCAGCCGCACTCTCCCTGCCACCTCCCAGGACTTGCCCTGCCCAGGTCCTTCTCCCAGATCATCCTGCTAAGCCCTCTCTGGGAAGTTTCCAGACTAGGTCAGGGTGTCCCTGGAGTCCAGCCTGGCCCCTTTCTCCGGAAGCCCCCATCACAAACAGAGCTGCACAGGTAACTGTGTTCATCCACCGTCCACCTCCTTGGAAGAGGATGTCTCATGCAACCCCAGCTCAGGGCCTGCTCCACCAGATGGGTGCAGACACACGAGAGACGCCAGCCTGCGGACACCCACACCTCAGGGGGGCTGCACTGCTGGGGGGGGGGTCTCCCAGAGGAGGCTTCCAGAACAGGCCTTCTTTGAGAGGCTGGGGGAGTGGGGAGGGGCGGGACCAGAAGCCTTGGGAGGGATGGGTGGGTCCCAACACAAAGGGTTCTGTCTGCAAGGTCAGGCCCTGCACCTGCCCTGCACCCCCATCCACTTGCACGGACTAAGGGCCCAGGCCTTCGGCCAGGGGTCTGCAGCACAGAGGGTCACCTCCTCTGGGCAGCTCTGGGGCTGGCTCCAGGGCCTTTGCAGGTGCACACGGCTGGGCACCCACCCCTCTGAGGGCAGACACAGGGGCAGAGCCCCACACAGTCTTCCTTCTGAGCTGCAGCAGCCCTGCTACACAAAGGGGTGCAGGGGTGCCAGGCCAGGGGCCTCCAGAGGCTGGCGTGCTTCCCCCTCCCCAGAGAACTGAGCAGACTCCTTCCCTCCCTACAGAGGCCACAGGGGGAGGGCAGCTGTCCTGAGCGGAATGTCACAGACTCACCCAGTGCCTTCTGCATCCCGAGGACTTAATCCGCCTCCTCCCTCAGGGAGGTCAGGGAGGTCAGTGACAGAGGAGGAGAGAGTGGGAGGGAGCAGGATCAGTGCCAGGATCCGGAATTTGCACCAGGCACCCTGGTTTGGGGACTGAGCATCTAACTGGTGTCCTTGCCTGTCCCCTCTGCAGGTGAACACAGGCCTGGGGTCTCAGGGAGGCACTTTCCATCTCCTTGTGCCCCCTACCAGTCTCTCTTCACCCCAGTCTCTGGGCCCATGTTTCTGGGTCTCTCCCCTGGCCGCCTCCCCTCAGCAGACCCTAAGAGAAGGTGAGGTTGCATCTCTAGGAGAAGTAAGACAGGCGAGTCCGGGTGTCTGCAGCAGCTGCCAGGCTGTGGGAAAAACGAGGGTGGGGGCGCCTCCCCTGCAGCAGCCTGCCCGCTAATTCTCCCTAATTGCTTTAAAGTTGTAGTAATTGAACTGATTGAAAATAGAGTCTGGGCGGGGATGAAGGAAGGAGAAGTCAGCAGCCCATCCCCCAGCCCAAGCTGAAGATCCCCCAGCTGCCCATGGCCTCCGCCAGGGAGGTTCTTTGTCTCCTGGTCCCAGGCCCCACCCAAGCCCCTGCCAGATTTAGATTTGGGGCTAGTGGGCACTGGGAGAAGGGGCCAGACTCAAACCCAGGGAGTGTCCCACCCAGGACGGGATCCAGGCAGCAGCTGCATGCGGACAGGACAGGCCCATAGTCTCCTTACACACGCGGAGTCCACAAGCAGCTCCAAGGCCCCCACCCGGCCCTGGGCGGCACACAGCCCAAGCTG
The DNA here is from genome assembly GCF_030020395.1 of Manis pentadactyla. Taxonomy (NCBI): domain Eukaryota; kingdom Metazoa; phylum Chordata; class Mammalia; order Pholidota; family Manidae; genus Manis; species Manis pentadactyla. The sequence goes on along the minus strand of NC_080023.1, from coordinate 178,172,791 downwards.
CTGGCCCAGTGACACACTCAGCAAACATCAGCCTCCACCAGACCAAGTCCAGGGCTGAGTACAAGGGGTCCTGTCCCCCCCGCCACAATTCAGTGCTATTATGACAAATCTGTTCCCCAACCAGGAGACCCAAAAAGCAGGCCTGGGCTGGATCGTCTCCTGGTCCCCAAGAGAAGGGGCCAGGAGACATTTGAGAAGGGGAGCACGTATGAACGACCCGTGCCTAGCTTGATACAAGTGTGGGCACGGGTTTTGGTTTCTCCAATCAGTATGCAAGTCTCCAAACCCCCTGACAGCACAGAGCCTAGTTTCCTGCTTGAACCTCCTCCTCCCAGATACCCACCCCATCCTGGAACCACTGGGGCTTCCTCAGTCCTGCACCTGACCTCAGTAGGGAAAAGCCAGGTCCCCCAATGCAAGGTGGAATACTGGCCCTCACAGCCCTGTGGCAAACCTCGCACTCCTTGTCCTGTGGTCTCTCTGCTGTCCCCAGCCTCACAGGCCACTGTAGGGCCAGAGATCATGACTCTGGTCTCTTATGCATGGCACAGATCCAAAGCCTGGGCCTCCCCCATCGTCCCACTGTGTACCAGCCCTTGTGTCGAGCCTGGTGTTTCCCTTTCCCTTGGAGTGAGCCCTGTTGGGGAGGGACCTTGGTGTCCTTTCCTATCAGCCAACCTGAGTGGCTCTGACACCATTTCATCTAAGAAATGAAGGGGTTGGTGACCAGGAGATGGTCTCTCCCCCTTTCCTCCCAAGCAGCTACAACACAAACATGCGCCCTCCCAGGTTTCGCCTTGCGGCACAGCTGGACTCCCAGCGGAGAGGCTCTGCCACAGGAAGTGCCAGGCGGTTTCTCTTCACCAGGGTGGCCGGGAGAGGACTCCAGAAATGCCACCAGGCAGACTACTCGGTCTCTGTCAGAGAATCTCAGGAACCAAGGCCCAGGGGCCTGCTGTCTGGGGCAGGGGGTTGGGGGGCACATGTCAGTGTCTGAGTGCTGGGCGGGGATCCACCTCGCTTCAGCTCCACATGGGGACCAACCTGCAGATGGGACATGGGAAGGGACAGAGCCCCTGAGGGGCTGGCCTGGGGGGAAGGATGTTGACACAGGAGGTGGTCACGGCTACGGGAATGAAGAAGGTATAAGCAGACACAAGACCCACCTGGACACTGCAGGATGCACCTCCCAGAAGATGGGGCTCCAGGACCATGGCCACTTGAGGAAAGGAGGGAGTCCAAGGTTCAGATTATGTCCCCGTCTTGTGGAGAGATGGGTGGGAGGCCCCGGCACAGTGAGGGGCTGTGATGAAGGCAGGACAGAGGCAGGTGAGACCTTCTAGGGACTGTGAGGGCAGCTGCTGGAGGTGGCTGGGTAATGAGCTGATTGGCAAATGCGTAAACAGAAACTGCCTGATGAAAAGTGTTTATGGTGCAATTAGCAGCTGTGCCATAAATAAAAATTTAACTGTGTTTATTATAAACTTGTTGATCCGCAGGAAGCAGCTCTCCGTGGCTGAACCAGCCTCCAGCAGCGTCTGCTTGGTGCAGCACACCATACGATGCATGACTAAGGGTGCTGGGTGCTGGGAGGGGCCAGTTCTCTGGTCCCCTGCCCTCTCTATCCCTTATTTCTATGCCCAGTCCACCCTGACCCAGTGCCTGATCCCTGAGGCCTAGACATCGAGCCCTCTCGGGGCCACCTACTGCCCAGATGCTGTAGCAGGACACGTGTGCATGTCCCCACCTGAGCTCCAGGTTCCTGGAAGTGTCATTCTACGAGGCACCAGCCCACCCTGAGGCCAGAACTAAGCTCCTGCCTCACCCTTGGCCCTCCCAGATGCCTTTGTGCTGGACTCCCCCTTCTCCTCAGCTCTTCCTCCTACAAAACTCTGCCTGGAGTCCTCAAAGTCTGCTCCTCCCAGCCTCACACCACCTGCCCACTCCCTCCACCTCCTGGGGTCAGTCTCCAGCATGCTGCCTCCTCATCCCATCCCCCAAAGTCTTTTTTTTTTTTAAGCATTAAAATGTTCAAAAACATAGACAATGTTACATTGTCATATCCTCCCCAGAGTGAGCCTCTGAAATCGGTCCATGTCACTTCTCTGCAGTTTTCGTCTACACACACACCCAAGAACAACGCATGACATGCTTTGCAGATTACACTATTGCGATCACGCAAAACAAAAGCCTTTGCAACTTGCTTTCATCACACAGAAGTTATTTTTGAAGTGTGTCTTACCAATGGGTTTCAGCCCTGGGCAAGTTCACTGTGGATTCAATGTGACCAAAAAAATGACAGTAGAACGTTCCTGGGTTGAAAGGGTTTATACCTGACTTTATTTCCACAGTGGCAGGTCCATTATTAGATTCTGTCCAGTCAGAATCCCGTCCACTCAGAGCGAGTCTGCGTGCAGCAAGCTGGTCCCTGCCTCTGGGCCTCTCTGCCCACACAGCCATCCTCTGGGCCTCTGTCCTCATCTCTGCTCTCCTGCAGCCTTGCAGCTGTGCCACCATTTTGCCCAGAGTACTGGGCGGAGCTCTTTATATAGAGTCAGTAACAACGCATTGCCCGCACATGTGCAGTGGGCCAGCCAACCAGGGCCAGGGAAGGATCCTGGGCACAGGAACCTTCCCTTTATCCACAAGGTGCATCAGAGTTGATTTGGCCCCCCTCTTGCCACAGCATGAAGTTCACCATTTCACATCTGCTCACCTGACTCGGGGCATCAGTTTTCAGTTTTGCCAGACTCTTGTGTTTCCCAGGTGACTAGGATTCGTCTTTTCATACAATTCTGGGCTGTAGAGGGCAGTGTAAAGCACCACACTCCCAAGTTCCCAGAACTTCAGAGTGGTTGGGAAGGTGGGAGAGACTTCTCCTGGGTCCTGCTCCCTCAGGACCTCTGGGCCTGGAACATTCTCTGCATGCCTGCCATGCCCTTTCACACTGAGGAAACCCACTCTGGGAAGGACTGCAAGAATCAGGGCTCCCTGCTTCTCACATGCAGCCCACCACCTGCAGGCCTACGTCCTGGTCTGGAGAGAGAAAGAAGCACCAGGCAGGGGTCCCCAGAAACCATGTCCCCCCAGCTGTTTCTGCACAACCATGTTGCCCTTTGTTTCTGTCCGGCTGTGTTTTTCTTGTGGGTCTGCACGCTTGTGCCCTGCACTTTGGAGAGTGGGCCTTGCTGGTTGTATCACAAACATTCACATTCAGCTGGAGCGCCTCTCTTTCCGCCTTAGCCCTGGACCTGCCCACAGTCACCGCCTTCACCTACCTACAAGGCTCCCCCTTGCCAAGATGTTTTTTTTTTGTTGTTAATCTTTTTTTTTAATTTTGGTATAATTAATATACAATCACATGAGCAACATTGTGGTTACTAGATTCCCCCCATCACCAAGTCTCCACCCCATACCTCATTACAGTCACTGCCCATCAGCGTAGTAAGATGCTATCGAGTCACTACTTGTCTTCTCTGTGTTATACTGCCTTCCCTGTTACCCCCCAACCATATGTGCGCTAATCATAATGCCCCTTATTCCCTTTATCCCTCCCTTCCCGCCCATTCTCCCCAGTCCCTTTCCCTTTGGTAACTGTTAGTCCATTCCTGGGTTCTGTGAGTCTGTTGCTGTTTTGTTCCTTCAGTTTTTGCTTTGTTCTTATACTCCACAGATGAGTGAAATCATTTGGTACTTGTCTTTCTCCTGGCTTATTTCACTGAGCATAATACCCTCTAGCTCCATCCATGTTGTGGCAAATGATAGGATTTGTTTCTTCTTATGGCTGAATAATATTCCATTGTGTATATGTACCACCTCTTCTTTATCCATTCATCTACTGATGGACACTTAGGTTGCTTCCATATCTTCGCTATTGTAAATAGTGCTGCGATAAACATAGGGGTGCATATGTCTCTTTCAAACTGGGCTGCTGCATTCTTAGGGTAAATTCCTAGGAGTGGAATTCCTGGGTCAAATGGTATTTCTGTTTTTAGTTTTTTGAGGAACCTCCATACTGCTTTCCACAATGGTTGAACTAATTTACATTCCCACCAGCAGTGTAGGAGGGGTCCCCTTTCTTCATATCCTCACCAACATTTGCTGTTGTATGTCTTTTGGATGTTGTCCATCCTAACTGGTGTGATATCTCATTGTGGTTTTAATTTGCATTTCTCTGATGATTAGCAATGTGGAGCATTCTCTCATGTGCCTGTCAGCCATCTGAATTTCTTTTTTGGAGAAGTGTCTGTTCATATCCTCCACCCATTTTTTAATAGGGTTATTTTCTTTTTGGGTGTTGAGGCGTGTGAGTTCTTTATACATTTTGGATGTTAACCTCTTGTTGGATCTGTCATTTACAAATATATTCTCCCATACTGTAGGATGCCTTTTTGTTCTGCTGATGGTGTCCTTTGCTATACAGAAGCCTGTTAGCATGATGTAGTCCCATTTGTTCATTTTTTATTTTGTTTCCCTTGCCTGAGGAGATGCTTATGTTTATATTCAAGAGATTTTTGCCTATGTTTTCTTCTAAGAGTTTTATGGTTTCATGACTTACATTCAGGTCTTTGATCCATTTTGAGTTTATTTTTGTGTATGGGGTTAGACGATAATCCAGTTTCATTCTCTTGCATGTAGCTGTCCAGTTATGCTAATACCAGCTGTTGAAGAGACTGTCATTTCCCCATTGTATGTCCATGGCTCCTTTATTGTATATTAATTGAACATATATAGTGGAGTTTATATCAGGGCTCTCTAATCTGTTCCATTGGTCTGTGGGTCTGTTCTTGTGCCAGTACCAAATTGTCTTGATTACTGTGGCTTTGTAGTAGAGCTTGGAGTCAGGGAGCGTAATTTCCCCCACTTTGTTCTTCATTCTCAGGATTGCTTTGGCTATTCGGGGTCTTTTGTGGTTCCATATGAATTTTATAACTATTTGCTCTAGTTCATTGAAGAATGCTGTAGGTATTTTGATAGGGATTGCATTGAATCTGTAGATTGCTTTAGGCAGGATGGCCATTTTGACAATATCAGTTCTTCCTATCATGAGCACGGGATGTGTTTCCATTTATTGGTGTCTTATTTAATTTCTCTCATAAGTGTCTTGTAGTTTTCAGAGTATAGGTCTTTCACTTCCTTCATTAGGTTTATTCCCAGGTATTTTATTCTTTTTAATGCAATTGTTTTCCTGATTTCTCTTTCTGCTAGTTCATCGTTAGTGTATAGGAATGCAACCGATTTCTGTGTATTAATTTTGTATCCCACAACTTTGCTGAATTCAGATATTAGATCTAATAGTTCTGGAGTGGATTCTTTACGGTTTTTTATGTGTAATATCATGTCATCTGCAAACAGGGACAGTTTGGCTTCTTCCTTGCCAATCTGGATGCCTTTTATTTCTTTGTGTTGTCTGATTGCTGTGGCTAGGACCTCCAGTACTATGCTGAATAACAGTGGGGAGAGTGGGCATCCTTGTTTTGTTCCCAGTCTTAGAGGAAAAGCTTTCATCTTCTCGCTGTTCAGTATAATGTTGGCTGTGGGTTTGTCATCTATGGCCTTTATTATCTTGAGAGACTTGCCCTCTATACCCATTTTGTTGAGAGTTATCATGAAATAATGTTGAATTTTGTCGAATGCTTTTTCAACATCTGTGGAGATAATCATGTGGTTTTTGTTCTTTTTTTTGTTGATGTGGTGGATGATGCTGATGGATTCTCGAATGTTGTACCATCCTTGCATCCCTGGAATAAATCCTACTTGATCATGATGGATGATCTTTTTGATGCATTTTTTAATTCAGTTTCCTAATATTTTGTTGAGTATTTTTGCATCTATGTTCATCAGGGATATTGGTCTGTAATTTTCTTTTTTTGTGGTGTCTTTGCCTGGTTTTGGCATTAGAGTGATGATGGCTTCATATAATGAATTTGGGAGTATTCCCTCTTCTTCTACTTTTTGGAAAACTTTAAGGAGGATGGGTATTAGGTCTCCAGTAAATGTTTGATAAAATTCAGCAGTGAAACCATTTTCGTTGCTGGTAATTGGTCTGTTCAAATTTTCTGTTTCTTCCTGGGTCAGCCTTGGAAGGTTCTGTTTTTCTGGAAAGTTGTCCATTTCTTCTAGGTTATCCAGTTTGTTAGCATATAATTTTTCATAGTATTCTCTAATAAGTCTTTGTATTTCTGTGGTGTCCATGGTGATTTTCCCTTTCTCATTTCTGATTCTGTTTATGTGTGTAGACTCTCTTTTTTTCTTGATAAGTCTGGCTAGGGGCTTATCTATTTTGATTTTATTCTCGAAGAACCAGCTCCTGCTTTCATTGATTCTTTCTGTTGTTTTATTCTTCTCAATTTTATTTATTTCTGCTCTAAGCTTTATTATGTCTCTCCTTCTAATGACTTTGGGCCTCATTTGTTCTTCTTTTTCTAGTTTCATTAATTGTGAGTTTAGACTGTTAATATGGGATTTTTCTTCTTTCCTGAGGTAGGCCTGTACTGCAATATACTTCCCTCTTAGCACGGCCTTTGCTGCGTCCCACAGATTTTGTGGTGTTGAATTATTGTTGTCATTTGTCTCCATATATTGCTTGATCTCTGTTTTTATTTGGTCATTGATCCATTGATTATTTAGGAGCATGTATTAAGCTTCCATGTGTTTGTGGGCTTTTTTGTTTTCTTTGTGTAATTTATTTCTAGTTTCATATCTTTGTGGTCTGAGAAGCTGGTAAGTACAATTTCAATCTTCTTGAATTTACTGAGGCTCTTTTTGTGGCTTAGTATATGATCTATTCTTGAAAATGTTCCATGTGCACTTGAGAAGAATCTGTACCCTGTTGCTTTTGGATGGAGTGTTCTGTAGATGTCCATTAGGTCCATCTGTTCTAATACATTGTTCTGTGCCTCTGTGTCCTTATTTATTTTCTGTCTGCTTGATCTGTCCTTTGGAGTGAGTGGTGTGTTGAAGTCTCCTAAAATGAATGCATTGCATTCTATTTCCACCTTTAATTATGTTAGTATTTATTTCACATATGTAGGTGATCTTGTATTGGGTGCGTTTATCATTATGTAATGTCCTTCTTTGTCTCTTGTGACTTTCTTTGTTTTGAAGTCTATTTTGTCTGATATAAGTACTTACTACAACTCCTTCTTTTTTCTCCCTATTAGTTGCATGAAATATCTTTTCCATCCCTTTACTTTCAGTCTGTGTATGTCTTTGGTTTTGAAGTGAGTCTCTTGTAGGCAGCATATAGATGGGTCTTGTTTTTTTATCCATTCAGTGACTCTGTGCATTTTGATTGGTACATTCAGACCATTTACATTTAGGGTGATTATCGATAGGTATGTACTTACTGCCATTGCAGGCTTTAGATTCATGGTTACCAAAGGTTCAAGAGTAATTCCCTTACTATCTATCTAACTCACTTAGTATGCTATTACAAACACAACCTGAAGGTTCTTTTTTTGCCTCCTCCTTTTTCTTCCTCCTCCATTCTTTATATATTAGGTATCATATTCTGCACTCTTTGTCTATCCTTTGACTGACTTTGGGGGTAGTTGATTTGATTTTGCATCTGCTTAGTAATTAATTGTTCTACTTTCTTTGCTGTGGTTATTTTTCCCCTAGTGACAGCTATTTAGCCTTAGGAGCACTTCCATCTACAGCAGTCCCAAATACACTGTAGAGGTGGTTTGTGGGAGGTAAATTCTCTCAGCTTTTGCTTATCTGAAAATTGTTTGATCCCTCCTTCAAATTTAAATGATAATCTTTCTGGGTAGAGTATTCTTGGTTTGAGGCCCTTCTGTTTCATTGCATTGAATATATCATGCCACTCTCTACTGGTGTGTAAGGTTTTTGTTGAGAAGTCTGTTGATAGCCTGATGGGTTTTCCTTTGTATGTGATCTTTTTCTCTCTCCAGCTCCTTTTAAAAGTCTGTCCTTATCCTTGATCTTTGCCACTTTAATTATTATATGTCTTGGTGTTGTCTTCCTTGGGTCCCTTGTGTTGGGAGATCTGTGCAACTCCATGGCCTGAGAGACTGTCTCCTTCCCAGATTGGGGAAGTTTTCAGCAATTACTCCTCAAAGACACTTTGTATCCCTTTCTCTCTCTCTTCTTCTTCTTCTGGTGTTCCTATAATGTGAATTTTGTTCCACTTGGATTGGTCACACAGTTCTCTCAATATTCTTTCATTCTTAGAGATTCTTTTTTCTCTCTGTGCCTCAGCTTCTTTGTATTCCTCTTCTCTAATTTCTATTCCATTTCCCATCTCTTCAACTACATCTAATCTGCTTTTAAATTCCTGCATTGTATGTTTCATTTCACATATGGAATTTCTTTATGATTGAATCTCTGTCTTAAATTCATCCCTGAGTTCTTGAATATTTTTCTGTACCTCCATGAGCATGTTTATGATTTTTATTTTGAACTCTCTTTCAGGAAGATTGGTGAGTTCAGTTTCACTTGCCCCTTTTTCTGGTGTTTGTGGGATTTAATTTGAACCAGGTTCCTTTGACATTTCATATTTGTATGTGGTGCCCTCTAGTGCCCAGAAGCTCTACTCTCTGGAGCTGCTCAACCCCTGGAGTGATGTCGGGGGTCGCAGGGGAGCGGAGCTGGTGCCTGGTGGGAGGAAAGAGCTGTTTCCTGCTTCCTGGCTGCAGCGCCTGCCTCCACTGCCAGAATCAGTGGGCCGAGCACACAGGGAGCGGCCTCTGTGCTTTGCATGTGTAGCTGCCATAGGCAGGGCCTCCCTCTGGCTGGCCTGATGCCAGAGCAGGGACTGCTGGTTTGTGAGCTGGTGGCAGCAGGCCCGGAGGAAGGTGCAGCAGGCTGCGTATCACGGTGGGGGGCTTTGGAGCTGAGTAGCCAGCCATGGGGACGGAGCACCTGAAGCTCCTGAAAGTTCCCAACCTGCTGGGCAGAGCGTGCCCAGACAACCTTATCCACCTGTCCTTTCTCCTGAGCAGCAAGCTCTGTGCAAACCCCACCCCTTCAGCAGCTCTCTCGCTGCTAGGAAGCCTCTCAGACCGCCCACCTTTCCTTTGTCCCAGGGCATCCGGATGTGGATCCCTGTCCTCCACAAATGACTGGAATCTCAGTCTTTCCAAGCATTCCCCCTGTCTTAGCTTTCCAACCCCACCAATCTCCAGAGCACCATGCAATGTAGGTTCCTGCTCCCAGAGCAGATCTCCAGGGCTGGGTGTTCAGCAGTCCCAGGCCTCCACCCCCTCCCCACTTCATTTCTCTTCCTCCCACCAGTGAGCTGGAGTGGTGGAGGGCTTGAGTCCCACCAGATCAAGGCCTTGGTACCTTACCCTGTTTTACGAGGTCTGCTATGTTCTCCAGGTGTGTGCAGTCTGGTGCAGCCTTCTTTCCTTGCTCCTTTAGGATTAGTTGTATTAACTATATTTTCATATTATATGTGGTTTTGGGGGGAGTTTTCTGTCTCACCTCTCATGCTGTCATCTTGAATCCCTCCTGTTGTCACTTGCAACACACCTTTAATATGTTTCTTTTTAATTTAAATATTCCATCAGAGAAAGAATGGGGTGACACTGCCAACCTGGAAAACAGGAAAGGAAGCACATGTTGGTGTCCTGAGCATTTTCACATAGCTATATCCACACAGGCTCCACGTGAGGGAGCTGTGCAATGCCAGGGCTCTGCGTGTCTGTGCCTGACTGTCTCCCCAGGCAGGGCTGTGAGAGTAGTTGGTGGGAGACATGGGACAGCAGACTCCAGGACGCAGCTGAGAAGAGATGCCTTGGGTTTTCTTTTCAGTGATGGACCATGGAATGGGCCTGAAGTCAGAGGTCAGGATTCAGGTGAGGAGGCAAGAGTTGCCGCACTGCCTCCTGGGCCAGCCACTACACCCGCCAGGCCCTCCGCTGCCCCCCAAGCAGTCCCAAGTGCAGGTCCCTTTGTCTGGGTTGTTGTTCCATGTTCCTGCTCTGCTAACTTGTGTCCCTTTACACCAACCCTTCTACATTCTCCAGCTGCACCGTGACTGCTCCGGCTTTCCTCTCAGGGCTGTTGACACCTGCTCAGGACGTGTCTCTCTCCCCCAGACTATGGGGATTGCCCTTACTTAAAAGTGAAGACGTTTATCTCCAGACCCAAGTGGCTACCTGGCCCACAGGTGCACCTGCTCCCCTCTGCATGGGGTCGTCTGTGGGGCTTGAGGTGGGAACAGCTTTGCATGTGGGCCCAGCTGCTGCTTCCACAGCGACCTACACTTTTGCTGGGCTGGGGCTTGGTGAAGGGTTCCAGCACCCAGCCAGAGGGCCACCAAGCCTAAGGATAGCAGAAAGGTGAGCTATCCCTTTAATTTCTTCCCAGGCAAAACCTCCAGACTACAAAAAAAACATTTTAATTTAAATTCCAAATCCACATTCATTCAGGGAGCAGCTCTGAGCAGGGATTTCATTAAAGGCTTTAATAGATTTTATAGGACTTGTCACATCCAGAAAGGTGATGGAGCAAATGCATTTTCTCTGCTTCCAGAATCTCAACAACGGCTCTGAAAACGAATTTACCATGAAAATGTATAGCAGTCCTGCCTTGTACAGACAAGGTGAAAGGAGCCTCACTCCAGGTAAGCAGAGTTCTGGTGGCCCTCTCTTGCTCCCCCGCATACCAGGAGGAATCACCAAGGAAATCAAAGGACAGGCAAGACCCAGGGTGTATAGGACAGGAGACTGGGGGTCCTGGGACAAGAGAGAAGGGGGTCCCAGTGCCCCCAAGTCTCACAGTGCCATCCAGGACAGGCTGGACACCTCGCCCGGGAGCCTGTAGGTGTGGTGGGCAGGGCTGCCTCTGTGTCCATGGCTTCCTTGGCTTCATCTCTGACCTGGCTTCTGTGCCTCCTTCCTGCAGGGCCCAGCCTTTGAACACAGCAGCTGCTGCCAGTCAGCTCTGCTATGTCAGGAACTGACCTACAGCAGGGTGGCCAGCTTACCTGGGTTTGCCCAGACTGTCCTGATCTCAAAACCGAGGTCCATCCAGGAAACCTCTTGTCCAGGCAAACCAGGGTGGTGAGCCCCAGGGTCAGACAAGCAACAGGTAAACCCTCAGCGCACCCCACACAGAGGGCCTATGTCACCCTCAACCCCCAGGGGCTCCTGCCTGGGTCCCCATGGGTGGTCCAAATTCAACTGCCACCATAAAAGCTGATCTCTGCCCTCAACCCCCCACTACCCCCTGCCCCAGCCCATCTACAGGTGGGCATCCGGTAGGTCCTGGCCACCTTCCACCAGGGGCACCAAGAGCATCCCGCTAGCTCTCTTGGCCTCCCACTGTCTCCTCTGGCCTAGACAGGGCCTGTGGGGCCATGGCGCACAGGCCCAAGCCCTTCTCAGACCATCCCCAGTAGCCCGGGACTCCTGTGTGTCCTCCGCTCCACGGTGCAGTCAGCAGCTCCTGCAAGACAACCACCGAGCCCCTCTCTCTGGGCTGTGTGCACTGGCCCAGCCCCACTCCCTCTCCCAGATCGCCAAGACCCACCTGGGGACTGAATTTCTAACCCAGCAAGTGTTTAGGGAACCATCAAAGCAGGGCACCGAAAACAATGGTTTTAAGAAGTTGGCTTTTATTTCTAAAAGTGTCCAGATAGTCATCCTGGGGAAATCACCAAGATTTTAGATGTTATTACTCTGATTTATGGTTTAAAGTTTTATGTCAAAGAGTGTTGTAACTTCTTAGAACAAGCTTGACACACTTGCTGGAGTCTGTCAGGGGTCCCACCCAGCATCCCCACTGCCCCGCGAGCTCAGGTGGACAGCCCTGGGCCAGGAAGGCCAGCCTCCGCCTTGTCCAGACCAGCTCAGGGCCAGATCATCCCACATGGGCTTTTCCTTGGCCTCCAGAACCTTCAGGACTCTGTCCCAGAGGAGCTCCTCAGGGAGCCAGCCTGGCCCTGGGTCAGCGTGTTGATTCAGTGACCAACTGAGCTCCTCCTATGCCGACACCCAGCATCCCTCATTCCCCTTCCCCTGCCCAGAGCTTCAGGTGCTCCTTTGGCCCCCTGCCTCCTGGCTGCCGCATGGGGAGCCCCACAGGACTGGGGTGGGATTAGTAATTCCCCGGGCCTCTCCAGGCAGGATCCTCACCTGCAGGCCTCAGCTCCTGCCAAGCAGTCCTCTCAGGCCCAAGGGTGGACCTGCTGTGGCCCAAGTCCTCTGTCTATGCCCTGCCCTCAGCTTGACCCCTCACCCAGCCCTCCTCAAGCCTCCCCACCTGAGGGTGTCATGTCTCTCCTACCTGAACCCTGACTGACACAGATTCCTGCTTTGGATCTTAATCCTGAATAAATCCTAAACAGCCCCCTAAAGGGGCTCTGTCAAAGATGTAAACATTAAAAATAACCATAAAAGTATCATAAGAAAGCATGGGGAGAATATTATAAGCTCACAAAGCCAAAATAATAAAGGATTAATTACCTCACATAATTGAAAAATTTATACAAACAAAACTACTTTAAACAAAGACAAATTCAAAAAACAAATGAGGCAGCACTATTTACAATAGCCAAGAAATGGAAGCAACCTAAGTGTCCATCAGTAGATGAATGGATAAAGAAGAGGTGGTACATATACACAATGGAATATTATTCAGCCATAAGAAGAAAACAAATCCTACCATTTGCAACAACATGGATGGAGCTAGAGGGTATTATGTTCAGTGAAATAAGCCAGGGGGAGAAAGAGAAGTACCAAATGATTTCACTCACATGTGGAGCATAAGAACAAAGAAAAAACTGAAGGAACAAAACAGCAGCAGAATCACAGAACCCAAGAATGGACTAACAGTTACCAAAGGGAAAGGGGCTGGAGAGAATGGGAGGGAAGGGAGGGATAAGGGTGGGGAAAAAGAAAGGGGGCCTTACGATTAGCATGTATAATGTGGGGGGGCACGGGGAGGGCTGTGCAACACAAGAGAAGACAAGTAGTGATTCTACAGCATCTTACTACGCTGATGGACAGGGACTGTAATAGGGTTTGTGGGGGGGACTTGGTGAAGGGGGGACCCTAGTAAACACAATGTTCTTCATGTAATTGTAGATTAATGATAACAAAATAAAAAATAAAAACAAATAAAAACAAATGAGGAACTTTTGTATTTACAAATATTTAGGGATAAAGCCTTACTATGAAAAGAGACTGTACAAATAGGTAAGACAAAGTCCAACAACCCAATTAAAAACTGGGTCAAGGATATAACCAATTTATAGAACAAAGGGAAAGTATAACTTTGAAACATGTAAGTTGTTTGACCTGACTTGTGGTAGGAGAAATGAAATTTTAAACTGCAGAGTTCCTCTTTTAAACCACTTAGATTAGCAAAGAGCCAAAGATTTCTTAACATGGGTATGTTGGGAGTTAGGGGGGAACACTGCTGGCACGTACTGGGTGGGGGGCAGTTTGACAAGAGACTTTCACAGACAGTGCATGCTGCTCTGCTCAGCACACACAGGCAGCCACCCCAAGGGAAATGCACATTTTCGGGACACCTTTGGCACTGCTGTCCATGAAAAGGAGTTGAAAACAACCTAAGTGTCCACCAGTAAGGGACAGCCCTGCGCCACGTGGGGCCTCTCCCGGCCACGGCGAGTTTGCAGTGCATTCTGTGGCTGAGCAGCTGGGAAGTCTCCTTGCCAAGCCCCTCCCTGAAAAATCCGCGGTGAGACCTATGCCCCCTCCCCCAAAAAGGAAAAGTAAAATATATTAAAATATTTAAATCAACACACTTGAATTTCCAATCCTGTAGCCAAGTTCAGAGTTTCTGACACTGGCGTCTGGGGGTGGGGACCCCCAAGTGATTCTGAAGTACTGGGGGGCCAGGGCCTTGGGGCCACAGTTACCACCTCCTTTTGATGTTGGCCCTTCAGAGGGTCCAATGGCTGCATTCTGCTGACTCTCAGAGGGTCTCAGCACCCCAGACGGTCTCAACCCTGTAAGAATCCCTGGAAGCTGTCTCCATGGCGAACATTGGACGCTGCCACCCTCTGGCGGATGAGGAGGGAGACACAGTCTACGGACCCAAGTCGGGTCCCAAGGGACCCTGTTAAAAACCTTGGGGTTGCTCATGGCGACCTTCCATGTGGTCCGGAGCTCATGGTGAGGGCCCAAGGGGGCATGGGCTGGTCATCTGAATGCATCAACATGTCTGTTGTGCTTAGGTTAAAAACAAACAAATAAACCCAGGTGCCAGCACCCTTTCACCTGCCTGGGCAGTGGGATGCAGCCCGAAAGTTAACACAGCCCTGAGGTGGAGGCTGCGGCAAGTGATCAGGGCCCTTTCCAACCAGATGAGGTCACACGCACAGTCACTGGCAATCAGGACTTGAACATATCTTTTTGGGGTCATAATTCAACCCGTGACACTCATTGATGAAGAAACCAGCAAAATGTTATGACCCAGTTCAAAGGAAAATCCAAGCCAAAGGCACCTACAAGGTATGAAGAATCCTGGAATGAATATGTAAGTAGATGGAAAACTGGTCGATGCCCAAAGAACAATCATCAATTGCTTTCCACTGGACAAAACCAATTTGCATTTCTGTGAACAATAATTGTTTGCATTACTATCAATTTTATGCAATTATAGAGCTATAAAATAGTTCAAAGATAGTGATAGAAAGAAACTCTGGTAATTTTTTTTGACATTTCAAAGTCCTTTGCTATTTAAACTGACACAATTTCAAACATAGACAGAAGCAGAGAAGAGCGCCCAGACCACCTGTGTGGGCATCACTGGGCTCAGCCAGAGGGCAACCTGGGAGCCCTCCTTTGTCATCCACGCCACATTCTCGGGGCCATCTGGAAGCAAATCCCAAATGCAATCACACCATTTCATTCATAAATATTTTAATGAATAGTTTTTAAAGGCTTTTAGAGAGAGGAATGATGTGATCTTATATGGTTTTGGAAAAATCATGCTGGCTGACAAATAGAACTAAAGAAAGAGACTAGGAAGCAGGAACTCCTACACTGCAGCATCACTGCACACACGCACATACATGCACACAGCACATGCATGCAGCCTGTATGTGCATGCTCATCTGTATGCCCACCATGTAAGCTGCCCCCACTCCAAGGATGGCACCTTCGCACAGAAATGTCAGGTCCCCAAGGCCCCCGATGCCGTTTCCTGGGGCCCTTCCAGCTGCAGTGCCCTCAGGCTCCAGGTAGCCTCCACTGCCCAGACACCTCTACCCTATCTGAGATGTAAGGTTTGACCACCAGTGTTCCCTGCCCAGTGGGAAGGAAGTAGGTTGGGGCACCAGGCAGAGGCTTGGCAGGGCCTTCCCTGAGGACCCAAGTGGATTTGAGGTGCTTGAGACCTGTTAAGCCCGCACCCCCTACCCCTCTGCCCCCATCTAGCCCAGGCCCCCAACAACAGATCTCACCACTGGTCTGTTCAGGGGTGCTGGCACCTCTAAGCCCCTCCATGACACACTCCATGTCCAGCCCCCTCCAGGCCCTGCCTGCCAGTGCCTCCTCCTCGCCACCAGGCTGGGGTCTCAGAGGCTTCGGTTCCCACAGGCCACCTACTGCCAGCCTGAAGTTTCCATCCACCTTCCCTCCTGCAGCCAGAATGATCTGAAACACAACTGTGGCCATGTCACTGCTCTGCTCCTCCCCGTGGCCCTGCTGCCCTCTGGCCTCACTCCTCCTGGACTCCAGCCACCCCGAGACACACAGAGATCTGCAACCAGCCTCTCAGCAACCCCTCATGATCCTCCACCCTGAGCCTGGGACCCCTCCTTATCTGGAGAAGCGCAGCTCGTGGGAAGCCCACTGTGACCCATCAAGGCCGGCCCTAGCATGACAAAGTTCAACTCCAGGATGGAACTTTTTGGGGACAGAGACCCACTTGCCCCTGAATCCTCCAGGACATGTGCCACCCCCACCATAGGACCTTAAAAATATGCTGAATGAACCACATGCAGGCTTGCTGGTCAGGCCCAGGGTTCCACCACTGGGGCCTCCTTTGAGTGTGCCCAGGCTATTCTTCAGGAATGGTATTGAGGGACCTGGGCTGGGGTCACCCATGGTGCCAGCTGTCCCAGCTCTTCTGCGGCAGTGCTCAGGACCAGCCACTGGGGGGCCATGGTTGGGTTGCATTTCATAGAACCCAGCCCAGTCTGGGAGATCAAGGGGACCCCTGTCCATCTACCCCACCTCTGGGGAAAATGACTGCCCTTCTGTGGCAGGGCAGAGCTAATCAGAAGGGCCTCCTGGAAGAGGGGAGCTTCAAGGTACTTTCCCTGCACTGCAGAGCCCGCCAGTGGATGGTTTCCTGGTTTCCCTGCACATGCTGGTGATCCTCCACACACCACCTCCAGGAAGCCTTCTCCCCCTGCAGCCTGCAGCCTGCAGCCCTCAGCAGCCTCCTATGCCATGCACAGTGATGGGAGCCCAGTGTTTGCAGCAGGTGTCCATCTGAACTGCCCATGCCCAAGGCTGAAACCCCAGACCAGGTCCAGAGCAGCACGAGCACTGAGAATGCAGACAGGCTCCCCCAGCGTGAAACAGACACCAGGCCCAACGTGCAGGTGTCCATCAGAGTCCCCAGCCCACATCACCTCAATTTAATCCTCTCCACACTCTGAGGCAGGAGAACTATGATCCCAATTTGACCAACGAGGAAATGGAGGCTCAAAGAGGTTGGGTACCTCACCCTGGGTCACACAGCAAGGACAGAGCGGGCTCTAGCCTGCACTGCTGACCATCACCTAGAGGTGGGGTCAGAGACCTCTGGCAGGACCGGTCTCCTCCTCATGAGCCGCTGGCTCACACCCACACTCCTGGACCCTGTGAAGGAAGCAGGTGCTCAGAGGGTCCTGCCGCTCCAGCACCTGCCTTAGGAGGGCCCGCTTCCCGAGGGGGCACCAGAGGGCCCGTCCCTGGACCTTGATGCTGCAGGCTTGTGCGAGCGTGCCAGGGAAGCCCCTTCAGAGCCCCCGGTTCGCACCCTCCTAGTCAGCTAACAGCAGCACTGACTCCTGGTCCCCATGGGCAGAGAGAACACGGGCCTCTGCTGCTTGGCCAGCGTGTGTGGCATGGCACATAGTGGGCATTCAGATCGCCCCAGAGGCAGACCACGGGAATCGGTGAAGGTGCCTCAGCCCTGGGTGGAGATGGGGGCGAGGGGCTGTCTTCTCGCCAGCCCTGGCCCCTCCGGCCACCCCGACAGCCCTCCCTCAGGGGAACTATCCTGTCCCATCCCCCAAGGCAGGCCCCACTGAAGCTCCTGGACCTTCAAGAAGAGGCCTGGGAATGGAGGACAGTAGTCCTGAGCTCTAGACACAGCTCTGAGGACACACTCACCACACCTCTGGCCTCAGGTCCAGAGAGGGACAGAGGAGGAGGCCCAAGCAGGCTCTGGGTACGAGAAGGAAGCCCTGACCAGGCAGGAGGACACCATTCAGCCGTGGCCTGGAACCTTCCCTGTGAGGCTGGACCCTGGCTGGCCACCTACAAGTCCACCACCGTCTCTGCCCCATCCCCAGGCTGGCCTGGGCTCCTCCCCTATCCACAATGGGAGCCGTGAGCTTTGTGCCCACAGCTTCTGCGGACCCCGGGCTCCCAGGGGTCCTCCCAGACTGCCCAGATCACACTGGCCTTTCCCAGGAGGCTGTCGCCTGGCCTGGCCCCTGACCCTGCCTGGAGCGTGGAGTCACCGTCACTCAGCCCACTGCTGCAGCACTGGGGCCCTTGGTACAGCCCCAGGCCCACCTGTTCCCAGCACTGAGCCCGGGGCCTGGCATGAGTGGGCGGGCAGCAGGGCTGCCCCACCGACCAGCAGAGGTACCAGTGAGCAAATGGGTAGGGCAGGGCAGGGTCCAGGGCAGCCTGCCAGCCGAGGCCAGGGGAGGCCAAGGCATTGCCAGGTGGTGCCCCCCCACCCAGTCTCCAAGGCGCCCCATCCCCCGGCCCTGCAGCCAACCGTGGTTTGCGTGGCAAAACCCTGTGCACAGGATAGATGGGGACGCAGAGGCCAGGAGGCCCCAGCCAAGCCCTGCCTCCTTCCCCGCACTCTCCCGACTGTGTTCCACCTCCCCAGCCCCAGGGTATAGTCCCCACTACCTCCCCGGCCCCCACAGGGACCCCTCCAGGGATCAGGTCTGTGGGAACCTCCAAGCTGCATAGATGCCTGGCCTGCCCAACACTCCGCCACAGTGGGACCCACTCCCTGGCCACAGAGGCCACAGAGAAGGTGAGAGCCACCCCCCACCCCAGCTCCTCTCACCCCG
The DNA here is from genome assembly GCF_030020395.1 of Manis pentadactyla. Classification (NCBI taxonomy): domain Eukaryota; kingdom Metazoa; phylum Chordata; class Mammalia; order Pholidota; family Manidae; genus Manis; species Manis pentadactyla. Next base: position 178,154,535 of record NC_080023.1, on the reverse strand, counting down.
TGGCAGAGCCTCAGGACAGGCAGATGGGACTCAAGAGCAGGAATTTGTGCCACCGGCACGTGCAGACCTGAGATGGGGAATGAACGTGTGTGTGCTCGTGTCAGCAAACACCGCGGGACATGTGAACACGACGTGTGACAAGACACTGCGAAAGCAGGGCCTGAAACATACACATGTTCACCAATACCTGTGCAACAGAGATGGCCAGCGAGCATGTGGCCACAGGGCTCTGTACCTGCCCTGGCCACCTGCCCCTGTCACTGACAGCCCCTCTCCAGTGCCCAGCCTTCCCCTGCTGAGGCCCAGTCTCTCAGTGAGCAGCCCAGACACCCCCACCCACCACCTGAGTCCAAGACATGGCAGGTGGGACACGACCGTGCATGACCTAGAATTAGGCAGAAGTCCTTGCAAATGTCGGGGAGGAGGACATAAGCACAGAGACCTGTGTGCACACGTGAGAGAGCATGTGTGCACACAGGCTGGGGGCACCAGGGTGGCCAAAGTTGCCACAGCTCAAGCCAAGCTCCATTCTCTGAGCTTGGGGTTGGTGCAAGAAGGTGGGGAGAGGGAAGGATCAAGACCAGAGGCCCCTTGCTGGGCAGGGTCCATCATTCTGTCCCGACCATCTCACCTCGGTCTATCGTCCGCTGTCCAGGAGTCCCCAGGCTGGGGGCTCCAGGAGGTGAGGGGGCCGCCTCAGCCTGACCTTACTCCCCCAAACTTCCCACCCCTGCCATGTCTGCCCACAGACAGAGCCTGGTCCGAGGTCAGCAGTCCGGCCCCAGGAGCACCCCCGACCCAGCCTGGCCTGTAGAGGAATCTGGCTGCCCTGCTCCCCAGGCCCAGAAACCAGCCAAGCTCTGTGGGCAAAGCCTCCTGGGGAGAGAAACGCTGCCCGCCTCCGGGGTCACCACCAGGCAGCCCTCCTTATCCAAGTCATGACTCTGAGGAGTTGGTTTGAGCATCGACTAGCCTGTGCACTGACCTTCACTAAGAATTCCTGAACTGAGCAGGAGGCCGAGCTCACAGAAGGTTCTCCCTGGGTCCGTCTCCGGCCTGGGCGCTCTGCTGTCCCAGGCATGTAGGTGTCAAGGTGCACACAGACTCCCGCCACTCACAGGCATGTTCACATACATGGACGTGCCCGTGGCCCCTCCCGCTTGGGACATCCAGGCACTCGCCTCCTCTCTGCCCACTTCATGCTGCGCGACCTCAGGGGACCCCGCCCAGGGGACAGAAAGAGCCCTCTCCGCCCCCGCTCCTGCTGCACACACTCCATGTGCTCCGAGCCCATGAGGAGACATGCCCCCAGAGGGGCAGAGACACCCTGCAGTGAGGCCCCTCCACTCAGAAGAGCCTGTTCTTGGTGGCGGGATCCTGGGCAGGAAGGAGGGCAGGCAGCCACCACCGTGGCCCCATGGCCGCCGCAGCCCCACTTTACTCCCCCAACTCAGACTCAAGTTCCTGTGGGAGGGGAGACAGTAAATTATCTGGTAATTAACTCAATCCTCCCCCCGCCGACCCCCACCCACCCAGGCTGAGCAGGGCCTGGCCACCTGGGCGAACCACACGTCTTGCCTGGCATTTGCCACACTGGCAGCTGCTCGGCGTGCCCTGGGGGGTGAGGGGAGTGTGCACGGTGGGACCCTGAGAGCAGCCAGCCTCTAGCCCAGCCCCGGTTGCCCTCAAAGCCCCTCCTCCCAAAGGCCTTGGACAGGGTTGGTAAGGACAGTGTACAGCGTCCTGCCCCTACCTCCCTGCCCTTCCAGACCCCCAGGGCAGGACCTCTGCAGAGGCCCCTCTCCCAGCCTCCTCACCTCACTCCAACACTGCTTCCCCGACACCTCACCCCACAGACTCTTGGCCTGAGGCCTTGGCAGGCCCATCCTCCCTTCCTCCAACTCACAGGCAGGCAAAGCCCTGCACCACCTTCCCCACGGTCCTTTGCCCCACACACACCTGCAAGGCCTATCCCACCTGCTTGGAGTTTCAGCACAAGGTGCCTTCTCAGCAAGGAACACCTGGAAGATGGTGTCAGACCATGCATTACAGTGCCCTGGGCGCTTTATTATTTTGCTCACCACCTTCCCACTACAGGGTCAGCCCCAGAGCAGAACTGTTTCCCTCTGCTCGCTGCCATGTTCCTGGTCACACACTTGTGAAGTGGGTGAATGCCTCTGGGCCTAGGGTTGGATATGTGGGTGTTGGCTGAGCAAAAGCCCCCTGCCTGGCACAGGATGGACAAGAACCATCAGGAAGCCCCAGGCTGTGACCTCCCCCTGGGGAGAGCTGGGTGCCCACGGGCTGCTGGAGGAGAGAGGTCGCTGGGCCCCCGGTGGCAGGGCGGGGAGCCTGATGGACACCTGGGGAAGCATGTGACCCAGCTCCATCCTGGGGAAAAGCTGGAATCACCTGTCTTTCCAGTGAGCTACAGCTCCCAACCCAACTACCTGCAGAGAGGCAGCTGGGGCTGGATGCTCTCAGAGCGCACGCCCTGCAGGGCCATGAGCCGCAGATGGCCACCCTTGTCCTTACGAGCCAGGGGTGGGGGGGCAGGAGAGCAGACAGGCCTGCCAGGATGGAGCTGACCCAGCAGAACTCAGAGGGCACAGGTGAGCGTGTAAGCGCTCCACACCTGTGGGCATGCACACGTGTCTCTCTGCAAGTGTGCGTGTCTGCTGTGTGTGCACGTATGTGTCAAGACCCAAGTCACCGGGAGTAGTCAGGGACAAGCGGAAGGGGACTCCCACACCGAGTGAAATGGAGGGTGAAGCCGGCACCCCTGAGCTCTCAGCTCACAGGCTCCATGCTGGGCAGCACCAGGGCCTGTGCCCCTGCCATGGGGAGCCCAGGCGGGACTGGGTTTCCACAGCATTCTCCCCATGTGAACAGCTGCAAGCAGCAGTGCTCAAACACAACTGCACACTCACCACCACGCAGACTCAGGCTGTCCTGACACACCAGCCACAACCCAGGACGCCAGGTGAGGACCCCTCCCTCTCCCAAGGCCCCTCCTCTCCTCTCTGCAGCTCAGAAGTGCCTCAGAGACTAATGTGAAACAGCCAGTTGATTTCTGAAAATGGACTCATTTCCCCGGAATGACACTCATACAGTGTCCGGCCCAGGGGTAGAACAAAGCCACCTGCGGAGCTCGAGGGCCGGGGGAGCGAAGGCCGGGGCATCCCCCACACGGGGCCTTGGTGCTGCAGCATGGCCATGGATGACATGCTTCTGGGGGAGGAGCACTTGGGAGGGGTCCCCGAACCCGCAGGCCTGGAGCTGGTTCCCCAGGGCCCTGAGCCCATTCATCCAAATGTGCCCGCGAGCTGATCACCCACACCTGGTGCCCCTCACAGCCACCCTCCTGCCCCTGTGCCCCCCCCCAATCTTCTACGCTCAACTGACTCCCGGGCCAGCCCCCAGGACACTCAGGGGAGCAGAGGGCAAGTCGGGGTGGGGCTCAGAGTTCTGCACCCAGCCAGACACTGGGTGCAGGGGGACTGCAGACTCAAAGGCACCTTGGAGGAAGCCCGAAGCATTGAGGAAACCCCGTGGGGGGATTTCTGAGCTCACAGGAAGCCACTCCTGCTCTGGGGACTTCGGGGAAGACCTGCCTGGAACAACCAGCCCTGGAGAAGGTCTGGGGTGGTACCTGGTGTCCTGCCAAGCTAGGGCAAAGAGCTACAGGGGCACGAAAGTCCCATCCGAGGCGGGGCCTCCAGTGAAGGGCCCCGCGCCAGGCGCTGTGCTCAGGGCTAGAGAGGAGCCCTGTCAGCTATATGCTGGCCCATGGGCAGAGCCTGGGCCCCTCCCAAGACGTGCAGGGGATGGGGACCCCAGGCACCCTCCCCAGGGAAGCCCACATCTCGGCCCCCCAGCAGCCAGCCCTGCCCCACCCTGAGGACAGCAGCTGAGTGACAGGAGACCTGGGCCATTCCCGCCTGGCCTGGAGGGGGCTGTCAGCCATTCCCACCCCAGACCCGCCCGTGTTCCTGCCAGCATGCAGGCCGCAGGGGCAAGGGCCCCAAACACCAGGCCTGACCCTCTCTGTTCTGCCTCTGGTGTCCAGATGCTGTGAGCTAACCCGGCACCTCCCCCCACCCACAAACACCACCAAAGCGCAAAATTTAGCCCCCGATTCAGGGAAGGAACCACTCATGTGGCATTCCCTCTGAGTCACTGACTACCCATCCCCTGGGTCTCAGCCTGGGACACACCAGAGATCTGGTCCAAAGCCTATCCAACCCACAGCAAAGGGGCAGCGCCCTCCCTCCCAGGCCCAGGCCAGTCATGGAGGCAAGGGTGCCATCGGGACACTTGCACTCCGCCTCCCAAAGACATTCTCTCATCCAGATCCGTGAAGTCAGAGTGTTTTCGTGTGGGACAGTGAATTGTCCCCAGGTAAGTTCTGGCTACAGCAACCCACACATGCCAGAAATTAGTGCCTGAATATCCCTGTAGGGGGGTGAGTAAAGTCCACTTGGAGGCAGGAGCCCTGGGGGCTACCAAGGGAGTGGGGTGGGTCCTAGCCTGCTGGATGAAGCCTCTGCCTTGGCAGGAGGGCTGCAACCCCTGGGAGAGGTTTGTGGTCTTCAGGCCTCCCAGAACCAGCAGGGGCCCTGCACCCTGCCATGCCCAGTTTGAGCCCACTGGGTGCAGCCTCAAGCCTGGTGACTTCAGGGTGCTCGGGCCACTGCCCAGGCTCCAGTTCTGACCTGGGCCACAAGGACGGCAGCCCCGGTGAAAGAAACCAGCCTTTCAGGGTGGGGTGACAGCCCCCAAACCCTGCGGACAGTGGGCAGCCACATCTCCCAGGTTGGAAACACACAGACCCCTGACCCAGAAGCCCATGTGAAGACACACAGAGATGGCAGCAGGCGTCATTGCTAGCTTCAGAGCCGCAAAAGCAGCCAGACACAGCCCAGCTGTCTGCAAGTGGGGGTCAGATAAGCCAGGGTGCATCTGGCTCAGCAGGAAAAGTGGATGTGGGCAAGAGATTCCGTGCAGAACAGCACACGGTTTTCCCCACCTGGGCAGAGTCCTCTGAGAGTGGCTCTTGACGGGGAGTTCAGGGAGGGACCAGGAGCCAAGCTCCAGCCAACCTCCTTTCCCTCTGCAGCCTTCCACCTCCTGTGATTGTTGCATATGCACATGTTCCTTCTGAGAGAGAAAAAAAGAAAGAAACTGGGTTATCTGTGAGCAACAAATTCTGCTTCCACAAGAAGGCATGCAGACTCCCCAAACCACCACTCCCAGCCAGGGTCCTATACAGACCCACAGAGCTCACCTCAGAAACCCCATACAGACAACAGGTGCTCACCCACGTACACACACATGCACATGTAGATAAGTGTGCTCAGGCCCATAGAGACCCATGGATGGCGCTCAAAGACCCTGGTCCCGCCCACTGCCCACAGGCCTGGGCATGTTCAGATGTGTCTGCACCGTGTGCCCTCCCAACACACAGGCACACATGTGCACAGACACGCACACACACAGGGCCGCCCACAGGGGAGCAGCCGAGTGAGTGAGGGCCGTGGTGGCTGCGGCTCCTGCCCCCTCCTCCCGGGGCTGTGTCAGCCCCTGGGACCACCTCCTTCCCTCAGAGCCTTTGTGCTGCCTCCAGGCTGAAGGCTCTGCTGGGAAGCCAGCTCCAGCTGAGGCTGCTAGAGCGCAGGTCCTGACAGCCCCCCAGGAGGTCGAGAGCCGAAGGGACCCTACGTGGGCCTGTCCAGGTCGCCACACCTGCTCACTCCATCCCTGCTACTGTCAAGCTGGCCGCCAGCACACACCCACCAAGGGCACTAGCTCTGGCCACGTATCAATGGACAGGTAAGTGGGGAGAAGACCAGGTGGTCGTGCAGAAGCTGCAGTGTGACTGGGAGGGCACTGGCTGCAGGACTTGTGGGTTCAAAGGAGTCGGGTATATGCCTGGGAGGTCCGTCTGCAAAGGAGCTGCCTAGAGCAGATTTGTATGTTGGGGGGTGGCCAGGACAGGGGCTGAGGTGGACAGATCTCCCCAGAAAAGTGGTCAGCAACTGCTCTCTGCAGGACATGGGGGGCTTGGGAAAGAAAACTGCCCAGCCAAAACTGCTGCCCAGGAGGAGGCCCTTGTCCATCCCACCAGACTCTTTGGCCACTGGATGGGGTGGGTGGAAAGACACCCCATGTGTACTTGACCCTGGTAAAGTGGCCATGACCTTGGCCAGAGAACTTGAGACGGCGGCTGTTCGAAGCTGCCAGATTCCAAGGTTTCTGAGTTTTTCTTTCTTAGAGTCCAGCCCAAGGGGGCCTCCGCTGTCCAGGCCCCCAACTCCGAGGCACCTCCCACCTGTCCAGAACAAGGACCATTTTCAGTCCTACCTCATGATGCAAGCATCCGAGCTGGAGCCCCCCAACAGCAGAGGCGACTCCTTCCTGGCTGCAGCAGGCACCAGCTTCTCTTGGGGCAGTGGCACCAGGCACACCACCACTCTCTACTGGTGCCGCGCCCCCTCGCCTTCGCAGGTGTCTACAGCAATGAGCTGAAGGTCGCTGGCTGCCGGCTGACCTGGTTCCAGGCCAGCCGCATCTACATGCCGGTCCTGGGCTTTGTGGTGCCCATGTGCACTCTTTGCACCCTCTGCGGGGACCTTCCGCACCAGCTTTGGGCCCTGCAGGTCCGGTCCAGAGCCAGGACTGTGGACAAGGCCAAGCAGAAGGTGACCACCTTGGCCTGGCTGTGCTGGCTGTGGGACTGCTCTGCCAGACACCCTCCCACCTGGCCTCCATCGTGGCCCTGGCCACAGACCTGCCCCAGGCATCACTGGTTATTGGCATCTCCCACATCATCACCAGCCTCAGCTATGCCAGCTCCTGCCTCAACCCTTTCCTCTACACCGTCCTGGACAGTAGCTTCTGCAGGAACTGCCGCAGCACACTCCAGCGCCGGGATGCCTGAGTACCGCTCCCCCCAGGACCCCGTATGCCTCAGGAAAAGCACTGTCCCTTCAGGGAACAGCCCACTTATCCACATACCCTCACTACTTCCCCCACACAGAGAGATAAAGGCCACCAGGGCTGGCCACCTCCTGGACAGCCTCTGCACAGGCAGCTGTCGGGATGAAGGTTCAGGGCCCACCCAGCCACACATCCCCACACAACTGATGTGACCCTACTTACCTGCGGGAACATGGATACACTCCCCAGATGTTCCTTCCTCGTCCTCCCTGACAATGCGGTCTGCAGAGAGGGAAACCCCAGCTGCAATCTCTTCCGAGGGCCAGCACCCCAAGACAGTGTTGGGAGGTAACAAAACTTGGACACCTGGGGCAACAAAGCCAGGTGTCACTGCAGAAACCAAACAAGGCAGCAAAGTGCACTCACAGCCTGACACCCTGGTGACATCTCACCAGGAGCCCCGTGCACCTTTACACACACCCCCATCAACCCCCAGCCCGTGGCTCAGGGCCCCTCAAGCCCCTGGGTGCCGCGTGGCCCACACCCCTTTGTGCGCTCCATGCCACAGCCCGTGGCCCCTCATGTCCTGCTGTGGCACCCAGGACCCTTCTGCCAGTACCTCTGAATGCCTCCAGTCTAGAGGGGGCATCCATCACCTGAACAGCTGGCGTCTGGACTGCTTCTCCTCCAGGGTGTGGCCTGGGGCCTAGACTCAGCCAGTGCACTCCACCCTAAGCCCCTCTCTGGTGGTGTGGGCACACTGAGGTGCTAGCTGGTCAGAGACTGATTTCTGCTTGGGGAGGGGAGAAGCAGGTCTCTGAAGAGCACCCTAGTGGGCCTCCGGCAGGCACCTCCCAGAACCCTTTCTCAGCTCAGGGTCCCTGGTTTCAGTCCTCCTGGCAGAGTCCTGACCAGTCTGCCCAGCGGTCCCCGGGCACACGACCACCTCCCCACCCCTCATACTCCAGTGTCCCCAGCCACATCGGTTCTCACCTGTCTGCGGCCAGAAGAGCTCAGGCCCACTCCACTCCCCTCCTCTCTCTCAGCCAGAAGCAACTCAGATGCCACCCCAGTCCTGTTATTGTTCCCAACAGCACTGTATTAGTGATCTATTGCTGTATAACAAATTTCCCAAAAATTAACCGCTTTGAACAGTAAACATTTGTTATTTCACGCTCTTGTGGGACAGAAATTTGGAGCAGTTTCTGGGGGGCTTTGGCTCAGGCTTCAAGTGGTCCCGGCCACCTAAGCTGCGCAGGGAGAGGGGCACAGGCAGGGTCTCTCCACAGGGCCGCAGGGTGACCGTCCCAGAGCTCCAGGAGGAAGCCTCAACCTAGGAAAGACCTCCCTCCTCATCTGCCCTGGAGGCGAGTCCCTAGGCCACCACGCTGGGGCTGTGCACACCCTTACGCCACTCCCCCCCTCCCCGGGGAGACGGCTGCCTCCTGCTGCAGTCACACCTCTGGGAGCAGAAGCACAGTTGCGGCTCAGCCGCCCTCAGCTCCTCACGAAGTGGGGACCCAAGCGCAGAGCAGGGTGAGGTGTCAGTGGCAGAGAGCCGGCAGGGAGTGAGGGGTGGCGCCCAGCGGGGATGCTGGGACCTCCCACCCTGCCCCCAGTTTGCCCCTGGCCCCTCAGAACACCTCCACATCACAGAGGGTGTGAGTCAAGTGTCCCAGAAGCCCCAGACCCTTTATTCCCTGGTGCGGCTGCTGCCCCCATCCACAGCCAGCAACGCGAGTGACACTGGGAACACCGTGGTGGTGAACAAGTCATCAAGCACAGCCCCGCTGTGCACAGGCCCCGCCCACCCCCATCCAATGGCAGGGAGGGTCCTCACCCAGGACCCACAAGCCTCAAGAACCAGGGAGCCAGAGGCCAGCCAAGATGGGAGCAGGAACCCTCACCGAGATGCTGCCCAAGCAGTCCCTGGGCCCCAGAAATGCGTACCCCCCAAGGACACTGGTTGTCTCCCCACCCTCCACCTTGACGTACAAAGGTGGGGAGGCGTACGGGGAGGGAGGGAGCCCAGGCTCTGGGATCCTGGTTCCAAGGAGAATCCGGCCCTTCCCTTCAGCGTCTCAAATGTCACTGCCATTGACCAGACCTGGAGGTCTTGTGGGGGCGGGACAGTCCACAGCGGCAGCTGTGTCCACTGCTCCCCTAAGGTCAAACGGGACTGCTGACCCCTCCCCACGCCCCGGCCTTTCCCAGCAGCCCGGTCAGGAAGGCTTAGCCGGTCCTTTTGCGCAGGGGAGGAAGCCTGAGCCTCGAACAGCGCCTGGCCCGGACAGAGGCGAGAATGGCGCGGGCCTGGAGGTGGGGGTTTAGGTCTCAGGAGGGTGGCGAGGCGGGGGCGGGGGGAGGCGCCTGGTGGGTCCGCTGCACTCAGGAGCCCATCCTGGGCCTCGGCCTCGGCCCGGACCCCAGAACCGCAGAGCCCCTCACAATGCTGCCTCTGTGACCCGTCCCTCGCAAACTTTCCTTTAATGCTATATTTTAACAGCAAAGTGCTCATCATTAAAACCTGTGTAAAACTGCCCATTGGCCCATCTGCCCGTTCCCTGCCCCCTCGGAAGCCCCTGTCTCTGGAAGGTCACCCTGGGTAGGAACGGGCCGCACAGAAGCCAGAGGCCCATGTGCATCTCAGGGCCACCAGGGGACGCCGTTCTGTCCATCGTTATCAAAGCTCCCTTTGGACCCACCCAAGGGAGGGGAAAGGCTAGGACAGGGAAGCCCGCCAGACTGGGTGCGGCGAGAAAACCTATGAGCCCTTGGGAAGGGCGCCCCCCCCTCTGGATTTACAGAGGGCCTCTTGCTGCAGGGGTCAGGAGGGCGCTGCGGCAGCGGGATAAACTAGGGAGAAACTATTCGTGCTGAAGAAAAGGTAGGAGCCCCTCAGCCCCCAAACTTGCAGCCTCTCGGGGGGACCCTCCACTACGGGCCAAGCCCCACCATGTGAGGAGCACAGAGCAGGTGGGGGGGACTCACCAGCCCACCCCCACAGGCTGACCCCAGAGAAGTCACCCCAGCAGCCCCACCCACAGGGGTCAGAAACGCCTGTTACGAGGGATGCACCCTGGTCAGCAGGCAGGGGTTTATTATGGCCCTCCGTTGTGACCCCTGGAGACAGGATCAGGGCTGGTCACGTGCAGGGGATCTCACACTTGTCACATGCATAAATACATAAAGATATGTGTTGTAACAGCACAAATTCACAAATCTCTCAGTTTTGGCAAGAAAATACCACAGCCATTGCTGCCCTGGCAAAGCCTCCAACCACAGGAAGCATGAGACAGCTGTCTCAGGAGCAGCCCCACAGGGCCAGGCTCCCCGAAGCAGAAGCCAGCCCAAGTCAGCACCTCCTGTTCGTTGCCAGTGACTGAGGTCACCTGGTCACGGCCTGAGCTTACAGGTGGAGGCACCACAGTCTTCAGTGCTGCAGGTTCCCAGGCATCCATCTGCAAACTCAGCAGCCTGCAGGTTCCATCTGTGGCCAGGGCATGTGCTTCCCTGGTGGCCACAGCAGGGACTCACACCTGGAGTGCGTGCAGCCCAGTCCTCGCAGAAGGCCCTGCCAAGCCTCACTCCTCACACCAGTGCCCACGTGAAACCATCTCCTGACTGGCACCATTTAAGACAAGTCCAGGCAGCAGGGAGCTCAGGCCTCCCACAGACATCTGGAGGCTTGTGATGAAGCTGGGGGTCAGTCACTAGGGGTGCAGGGCAGAACCTGTCCTCACTGCCACCCTTCCAAAGCCACAGGATCCAAACAGGGCACAGAGTCTTGTCAATTGCATAGCTTCTGGCCTCTGATTTCAAGGTAAGGAAAAGTGAGAGGGAGAGCCCAAGGGGGGCACAGGACCACCAGACAGAGCACAGAGCCCACCCAGCACTAAACGGCCAAGACTCGGCATGTAGGGCCACTTGGAGAATGATGGAGTGGCCCTCGGTGGTCACACAGGCTCCATCCTGAGCCCCCCAGGTATGAGCCACCTTCCCATACCTGGGCAGCCACGTTTGCGGCTATTGGAAGGAAGAGGTTTGCTGAGAAGGCTCTGAAGGGAAGCAGGGGTGGGGGACGAGGATAGGGGACAGCACGAGGCACAGGCAAGAGTCCCACTGCCCAGAGATGCCTGCTGGCGCTCAGGCAGCACCAGGCTCTTCCAGCTGCTCAGAGCAGAGGCTTCGGGGCTCTGTGCCGACAGCACCCAGCACAGCGTATATGCTGCTGTTACACCTCCAGGCAAGTGCCCACCCAGAGCATGCAAGGTGCAGCAGGGAGAGGCCAGAAATGTCCCATGAAGCTGGGGCGTGTTGGTGGGCTCTGGCCGGGCATGCTCACTAGTGAGTCCTTGTGCTCCTCCCCATCCCGCATCAGGAAGCAGCTTTAATCTGACCGGCCCCATGGGAGCAGCCCTGACGCTCTGACCTGTCCCGTGATGTCACTGAGCCCTGTGGGACCCCAGAGAAGGCACCGAGGCTGGTGACACTCGGGGCTCAGGTTGCATGTCAGCCTAAAGAGCGGTGACCTGGGTGAGCTCCGTGTTGGGTGTGGGGCTCTGCGGGCTGACAGGCACCATGGGCAGGTCTACGCCTAGTCATGCAGGCCGCGGCACTGTCTCAGAGGTCTTGCAGGCAAGAGCCACATCCTTGGCAATGCTGCGCACACGGCCAGACACCTGCATCTCCCGGCGCAGGGTGGGTGTGCAACAGAACTTCCGGAAGCAGGCCTTGAAGTTCTCATCCAGGAAGGCATAGAGGATGGGGTTGAGGCAGCTGTTTACATAGCCAAGGGCTGTGCAGAAGCGCAGCATGGCCACAGCGGCCTCACTGCCCGGCTGGACGCCCAGCCCCTGAACCAGCACAAAGACCTGGACAGGTGCCCAGCAGCCCACAAACACGGCCACCACCACCAGCACTAGCCGTGTGATGCGCCGCAGGTTCCGGTCCTTCTCGCGGGAGCCAGAGAGCAGGCGGACGCCACGCAGCCGCCGGATCATGAGGCTATAGCAGACAGAGATGATCAGCACGGGGATGATGAAGGAGAAGAGGAAGATGCAGACAGCAAAAACAGGACCCCAGTAGTCCTGTGGGGTGGGGATCTCCACCAGACACTCAATCTCTGCAGGGAGAGAAGCGGGGTCAGTGCAGGTGGGAAGGGAGGGGCCTGTGGGGAGAACGGCGCTGCGGAGGAGGGCCACCCTACTGACCTTCATCCTCGATCTGTGCTGACCCCATGATGGCAACAGGAACGCCAACAAGGGAGGCCAGCGCCCAGATGGCCACGTTGACAGCCTGGGCCTTGCTGGACGTCCGGACGTCCAGGGCGCGGATGGGGTGGCAGATGGCCACATAGCGATCCACGCTCATGGCAGTCAGGGTGAAGGTGCTGGTGAACATGTTGTAATAGTCGATGGCGATGACCGCCTTGCACAGGGCATTCCCGAATGGCCAGAAGCCCAGGAGGACATCTGTGCCCTGGAAGGGTAGGGTCAGCAGCACCAAAGTGTCTGCCAGGGCCAGGTTAAAGATGTAGATGTTGGTGGCTGTCTTCATCTTGGTGTGTCTGCAGAGGCGACAAGAAGGAAGGCTTCTTTTGGCCAACCTGGCTAGTCTTGGCAGCAAAGGGCAAGGGGCCCTTCCTGTTGGCCACCATGAGGGGCACCCACTCTGAGACCCTTGTTCAAACCTAAAGACTGGTCTCTTTGGAAAAGTTGGTTGCTTGGGGAGGCTGACACACCTGGCCTTGAACGGAGGCAAAGAGATAAGAACCATAAGGGGAAGAACCCCCTCCTCCCTGTCAGGTCCTCGAAAGCCCGTCATGGACTAAAATCTGGCCCAGATGGCCACGTTGACAAGCCTGGGCGTTGCTGCTAGAGGTTTTCAAGGGCTCTGACTCCGCAGGAGCACTTAGAGGCCTTCCCAGTCCGCACTGCCATCTAGTGATCAAGATAGGAAATAGTGACAGGAATGGGTGGTGTGCTAATGGGGTTTGATTATGTCCAAACACATAGAACAGGGCTGGGGGACTGTAGGCACTTGATAAATATTTGCTGAATAATTAATAGTTGCTATAGTGGCGATGGCAGTGGTTATGACAACGGCTACTGTGGTGATGGTGATGGTGATGGTGATGGCTGATGACAATATTCCGTGTCAGTTAAGCTGCTATAAGGGAATCTGGGGTTTAGTCCTGCCTATTAGTGTAGGATTAAAAATAAGTACAAGAGGCCTTAGCAATGATGGCAGATATCTGTGCCAAGCTTTTTACATGCATTTTATCTCATTTAAGATTCCAAAAATGCTATTTTGATGCCCACTCTATGCAGGAGAACACCCAGGCTCAGAGGATCTAAGTGGCCTTTTCAAAGCCACAGAGCTGGTCAAAAGCAGACCAGCCACAGAGAGGAGAAAAAATTTGCCAAACACATGTCTGATACAGGACTGCTTCCAGAATAACACTCAACAATAAGAAAGCAGACAACCCAGTTAAAAACCAGGCCGAACACCCTAACAGATGCCTCACCAGAGAAGACATACAGGTGACAAACAAGCACATGAAAACATGCTCCACGTCCCATCATCAGGGAAACGCAAAGCAAAGCAGCAGGGACACACTGCACACTATCAGCCTGGCCAAAATCCCAAATCCTGATGACACCACATGCTGGCGAGGATGCGGGGTGGCAGGAGCTCTCACCCGGGCTGGGCCAGTGCAAGAGGTGCAGCCACGCTGGAAGGCAGGTCAGTGGTTTCTTACAAAAGTGAACAGCCTCTTACCATACAATCCAGCAATCACACCCCTTGGTTTTTACCCAAAGGAGCTGAAAACTTGTATCCACACAAAAACCTGCACACGGATGTTTATAGCAGCTTTACTCATAATTGCCAAAACATGGAAGAAACCTAGGTGTCCTTTAGCAGGTGAATAGGCAAATGGGTCAATAAACTGTGGCACATCCAGACAATGGAATATTATTCAGCACTGAAAAGAAATGAGCCGTCAGGCCAGGAAGAGACATGGAGGAAGCTTACGTGCACATCACTAAGTGAAGGAAGCCCATCTGGGAAGCTATGTACTGTGCGATGCCAGCCCCACAACACCCTGGAACAGCCCAGACTGTGGAGACAACATAAAGATCCGTGGTTGCAGGGGAGACAAACAGGTGGGGCACAGAGGATTTAGGGCAGTGAACCCTCCCTGAGTGAGTCCACAGTGGACGCATGCCATTGCCCATTTGTCCAGGCCCATGGAATGTGCAACACCGAGAGTGAACCGTAAGGTAAACTATGGACTCTGGGTGATTTTGATGTGCCAAAAATAGGTTCATCAGCTGTAAAAACTGTACCATTCTCATGTTGGTGATGGGGGACATTATTCATGTGTGGGGTGGGAGCTATATGATAAATCCCTGTACCTTCCTCTCAATTTTGTTATGAACCTAAAACTGCTCTAAAAAATTAAGTCTTAAAAAAAAATAGGACTTTAAATAGGGTGTTTCTGACTCCTGAAGCAGCCCAACTTACTCTTCAGGCTCTGAAAACACTGTGCCACCTCCAGGGCAGTTCCTGCGTGTCACCCTCTCTGGGGACTGCTGTGGGTCAGGCACCCTTCCCTGTCTGCTCAAGCCCAGGACATGGAACTGAGAGTTTGGGTGCCCCAGAGCAAAGGAGACACAGAGAAGCACTCAGAGGAAGGCTGGGCAAGACCACCCCAGGTTGGGCACTTCTCACCCACAGCACCCTCCAGCCACAAAGGGCATGTGAGTCCCAGACCCCTGGGTAAGGCAGTTCTCCTCCCAGCCCCCATCTAAGCATGCACACCACATACGCCAACATATGCACCGTGCAACACACATGGGCACATTCACACATACAGGTACATACATGTGTGCGCATACACATAAACACCCATGTGTTCATGTACACGTGTGGTGAGAACACACATACGTGTACACAATACAGTACGTTCAGCATGCATACATGCACACCCTCACCTATTCATGTACACATGTACATGCATACTGCCCCTGTGCTGCCCCCTCTCTCCCCTACTCTGTTCCCCGTGCTGTCCCCATGCTGCCCTTCTCCTCCAGGCCACTCTACACCCCCTCTTCCTCCCCTCCTTCCAAGCCCTCCATACACTGTTCCCCTCTGCAACAGCATGGGGCTCACCAGCAGGGAGGGGTCTCAGTGGGGCCCAGCCTACCTGAGGATGACATACATGACGAGGCAGTTCCCCAGCAGCCCCCCGACACACACGGCCAGGTAGAGCCCCACAATGGTGATCTTGAGCCCTAGTGGCAGGAAAGCGCTGTGGCTGGCGTTGAGCAGCAGGTGGGGGGGCAGCAGGCTGTGGTTGGGGCTCAGGAGGGACAGATTGCCCTGCAGGTGGCTGCCGTAGAGGACCTCCCAGAATGGAGCAGGAAAAAGAGACTCCATGCCACTGCCCTGTGTGCGAAGCCACTCAGTACCTGGAAGGGCACAGGGACACATGACCGTAGCACCCAACACCCACCTGGCTAGGGCCACAGAGCACAGAGAGTGGCCCACAGGCATGTGGAACCCTCCACAAGCAACCACAGACACAGTGGCACACCTGTACACACACACACAGGGACACAGGAGCACACACATGCACAGAGGGACACACAGTGACATGCAGACATGTACCACAGACAGACACACACTCACACAGAGGCTCACGTGCACACACTGAGACAGTCACATTTGGCTTGCAGACTCCCACATGGGACGTGTGGATGTGGTTACACCCCAGGATGTGTGTCCACCCACAGGGGCTTGTGGATACTCAGCCACCCTGTGTTCATAGGCAGGGGACATGTGTGCACACACAAATACAGAGAAGCCCAGACCTGCCTTCATGCACACGCAGGTACAAAAGGGACCAGGACATGCTCAGGAGCATCTGGAACATGGGGCCCAGGGCAGCAGTGCATACAGCTTCCTCCTGCCCTGCCCCAGACCTGCTGAGTGCTGGGGGCTTCTGCAGGTGACCCCCACACCCAAGCCACAGGGGCTCAGCCTTACCTCGGCAGCTTCTGTGGGAGCTGGGACCCTGGAGACCCTGACCCTCCGCGGCTGACAGAGCCCAGCAGGCACCCGCTTCTGCCTGGCACCACGTCTAGATGGGGCTGCGGCTCCTTCTCAGCAGACGCCAGACCAGACGCAGCAGCATAGCGCAGAGCTGGGGCGGGGGAGGAGGCGGCTGCGCCAGAGGGGGAGGGGCCAAGCAGGCTGGAGGTGGGGGCCACAGGGAAGGGGGTCACTGGTCCAACGCTGAAAGGGGACAGAGGCAAGCACCAGGGCACACACCTAGAGATGAATGACAGAGACAGGCTGGGACACAGGATGCAGGGACACAGGGATAGACTCACACACGTGGACACACAGGGACTCAGGGACAGGCCCATAAGGACAGAGAGACACAAGAATGCATGGACACTCAGGGACAGACATACAGGACAGACACACATAAGGATACATGGAGACTCAGGGACCGGCACATGAGACAGACACACACAGGACAAAAGAGACTCAGACAAAGACATGGCACAGAGGCAGAGCAGACACCCGGGACACAGACTCAGGGACGTGGCAAGCAAGACACACTGGGAAGCAGACACTGCCGTGGATGGATGTAGGCCAGCCTTGGTTGGCATTCTGTGCCCAGAACAGCACCCTCCAGCCAGCTCCCATGGGAGGTGAGCTGAGTGGGCAAATGGACACGGGACAGGGCCCTGCTGGCCAGCCCTGAGTTGATCAGAGGTTGGTGTAAACAAGCGGGATGCCCGGACACTACTGTGTGCCCCCTGTGCTCTCAGGAACATGAGCTCACCGAGCCCCATGGCACCTGGCCATTGCAATCAGCATCATCCTGGTGCAGACAAGAGCCCTAAGCCCTGAGGGGTGAAGCCATCTCTCCAACTGGCAGAGGCAGGGTTAAAACTCAGGTCTGTCCGTCACTTTGGTGTCTCTGCCAGAGCAACATCTGAGCCTGACACCCTTAGTCCCAAACACCCATGCCACTGAACAGCTGCCATGGAGTACCTCCTTCCAGCACGGGGACCACATGCTGTATAGGTGACCCCTGAGCTGAGCCGCCAGCCCCATGCAGTCGTGGGGTCGTCCTTTCTACACAGGCTCTGCCCACACAGCCCAGACCCTGCTCAGAACATCTGTCTCCAAGGATAGGGACCTGGTTGCTAGGCGACTGGCAGCAGTGTCGCTAGGATACCTGGCAAATCAGGAGAATATGGAGCTGCCCCGGGACACAGCATCCCAACATATCTCCCAGGGCTTATCTCTGCATCTTCACTGCAGCCACCTCAGGGATATGTGTGGGGACACGGAGCATGACCAGAATCCACTCAGGACACTCAGGGATTCACAGACTCAGATGTCTGCAAACACACATGGATGCCCAAACAGGTACATGGGTGAACACACAGACACAGGTACGTGCTCAGAAATATGTAGACACACAGGCAGAAACACGTGGGCTGTACACATGCACACCCACACCAAGCTGCTCTCCAGGCACGTGGGCAGGTGGGAGACAACAGACCCAGATCAAGCCCTCAGACACCCAGGGGACACACATGTGCACCACACTCTCCAGAGGAAGCTCAAAGCACAAAGCACAACCCCACTGGCCTCAGGAGCCCAGCAGAGGCAGGCACTCAGGGAGACCAGGCTTCCTACAGCCTCCACCAGCTGGGCTCACCAAGGTCTAAGCAGCGGAAACCCTGATTACCAGCCCCAAAGAGCTGCATTTCCCAATCACCTTCAGCTGTCTCCCAGCCCAGGCCCCAGACTGGGGAAAGAAGGGCCGTGAGGCTGCTGCAAGACTGGGCTGGACAGACATCCCACAAGAGTGCCTCGCAGAGCCGGCACGCAGGACGGCGGAGCTGGGCACACAGCCCCCCCGCAGGTACGGTCTCAGCCAAAGGACAAGCTCGGTCACCTGGCTGGGATGTGACCACACTTAGCCCTGGACCCTAAGGCACTGCCTTTCTTGACACATGAGCAGCCAGTCAGATACAGAAGGTTTGTGTCACACGTGGGATAGCAGGGGACGCATATTATATTAGAGGGCATTTGTGTCAAAGATGGACAGACTGAAACACATGCGTCATATGCAGGCAAAACAAAACATGCAGGGACACCAGGACAGTCCAAGACACCCAGCTTATAGGATATGCATCCACAGATGACATGGGTTGCACTCAGGCCACAGGCATTTGGGACAGGACCTCTGTCCCAGAATGAGACATACTCCCACAAACTGGGGTGAGCACATCGCTCATGTACACAGCTACTGAGGCAGCAATGCCAGGTGGCAGACTTGAGCACCAGCCCTCACCACCCTGGACTGGCACGCGGCTGCTCCCCCTCCACCTCCACAGCTCCGCCACCCCTGGGCTGGCACAGGAGTCCAAGGATAGTCACTGGCAGCCTCACACAGAACAGCCATCTCCGGGGAATTCAGCCACCAGGCTACACTCGGCCATTTGTGCTGTTAAAAGTGAGAGCTTTTTAATAATTCTGAGTCTCATCATAATAAATTACTTTGTCCTTGTAATTCTGACTTCATAATATTTATATACAGCAACAAGAGAATTGAGTTGTAGGTTTTTAATATAATGTTAATGTTTGTAGCCATTCAATAAGGCTTATCAATTTTATTTTGAAGCTTTATTTTCAGGCTTTGGCACCAGTCAATAAGCTTTTACAACTCAGCATTTCCATCGGCCCTTGAAAAACACAGGAATCCTGGACCCAGAAACATATGGAAGACATCTGCCCGGTGGTCCTTCACAGTCGCTGGGTCACAGACGCACAGGGCGCGCCCCACTCCCAGGGAACCACAGGTGTGGAGAAGCAGGAAGAAGCCAAGCTCAGGACTGTAGCTATGTGGGCACCAAGCCCTCCAGGAATTAAGGGGGAGGGGTGTTCAAAGTTTTTCAATCCTATAAAAACAGAGGGAAAGTTACAAGTCCCACTCCACTGCCAGGAACCAGCAAGCAACTCCCCTCCTGTGTGCCCCCCTGGCCTGTCCCTGAGAAGCTTAGAGGAGGGCCCAGAAACCTGTCTCAGAGAACTCACCTGTGTGGGATCGTGGCGTGGGCTGCCTGTATCCAGGCCTGCCTGGAGGAGGTGGCCTGCTAGGTCAGCCTTCCTGACCCCTCACTGCTTTTTCTGGAGCCCAGAGACCTCCATCTTCATTCAGTAAGCCCCCAGGTTGGTGCTGAATCCCAAAGCCAAGGCCACAGTCCAAAGGCACGTTCAGGGCAGGAAGGGAAAGCACCAGGGAACAGCCGCGACAAAGGCTTAAGAGCTGGAAGGGTGGACAGGCGTCCTGTGGAGCTGCCCGGGGTGCAGGCTTGGGGACACAGGAGCACAGACCAGGAGGCCGGAGCAAAGTCCCAGAAACAGTGGGAATTCTCAAGAGCTTCCTGGAGGAAAGCCATAGCTCAACTGAGACCCACCTCAGGGGCTCAGGCCCTGAATGCCCGTAAGGCCCCAGGCAGGGCCCAGTGCACACGCTGGCACAACATGAATGAAGGGTGTGGAAGCCACCCATAACACCAGCAAATGATGGGTTTAATGCACTAAGTGGTGCCTAATGTAACCTAGAATGAGTACATGAATAAATTATAGAATTAGTAAATTGAGAACTAAATTAGTTATCAAATATTACTAATTTACAAATAACTACAGAAATCTAGGACGCAGAGACTTAGGGTTCAGGAAAACTCTGGGTGTGGTCTTGCGGGACGCTTGGGTCGCCAAACTTGCTCTGGAAGAGGTGAGGGGTGCTGCGTTGTGACCATTTCCCCTTCCTGTGAACACCAGCGGCTGTGGGAAACCTCGGGACACGCAGATGGGAAGGGCCTCAACCGCGAGGGTGTCCTCATAGCTGCGCCCTCTGCCTGCAAACCAGCCCCCAAAGACCCCTCCAGCCAGGAAGCTGGACCGCAGCCCCCGCAGTGTGCCTGGGCTCCCCCAAAAGGAAAGTGAAGCGGGGCTGGAAAATCTGGCAGTCGCCTCCTGCACGTCCTCCGCAGTCCAGAAAAGCGGGGTGGGCGGGCGTCTGCGGCGTCTGGCCCCCGAGATGGGGGCGCTCTCCACTCACTGGGACCCCCGTCTCTGCCCAAGCCCTTCGTGAGGGGCCGTCCGACCCCGTCAGGTTGGGGGAGGGGCAGGGCTCCGGTTGCCGGGCAACCGTGTCAACAAGCCCGAGAGTCGGGGCTCAGTTGGAGGCTCAGACCCAAGAAGGCAGAAAGTATGGGATGCTGCGACGGGGCCCTTGACCGCTGTAGCTAAGGATGGGGGGAGGGGTGGTCGCCGGCACACGCTCAGAACGCAGCGGCTTTGCCCCTGGCCCACAGTGGGCCAGGATCTGGGGTCCGGGGAAGAAAGGCGCACGGCAGGGCTGAGCCGGCACTCCCAGGGCGTCTCCCTTCCTGCCCCGCCCCTTGTGGACCCTCCCACTCCATCCCCTTCTCTCTGGGCTCCGCTGCCCCTTCCTCCATCTAGACCCAGCAGGGGACAGGCGAGGCGGATGGGGTCCTCTCCCATCATACATGTGAGACCTCCCAGACACAGCCTGATCCACACAAGAACATCCGGACACACACACACACACACAGACATACACAAAACCACACACATTTCCCAGAAGGGCACAAGTCCTCTGCCCAAAATATGAAGGCCCACCGTTCCACCTCCAGCCCTTCACACACAGACAAAGGGGCCTGAGTCCAGTGCGGGGCGGACTCGGGCAGCCCAGCCCCTGGGGCTCCAGTAGGGTGAGTGTTTGCTGACCGTAGTCGTGGGGTTCTGGAGTCCAGCAAAGGTCCCAGCACTGCGGGAAAGGGGCCGCGAAGCCTCACCCACAGCCCCTCCCGGGCCTCCACCTCTGGGTACAGCCTGAAGTCAACTCAGGGTCTCAGCATTTTCTCAGTGATTGGAGAACCAGGCAGGAAAGGGATTTCCTGAAACTCCTTGTGGATCAGAAAGTTCTAGATGGTTGCAGAACTGAGCGCTGCTAGGGCTGCGTGCTGGGCTTGGGCAAAGGGGCAGAAGCCCGAGGGGCAGGAGCCGGGAAAGCACAGTGCGGCGAGGCCAGGCCTAAGCGGGTGCTCGAGCACCGACCGGACGCCCTCCTCCCTTGGCAGGGCTGACGATGCAGCCGCCAGCGGCGAAGCAGGGACGCAGGGGCCCGCGGGAGCCCGCGGGAAAGGGCGCACAGGGCGCGGGGGAGCGCGCCAAAAGGGCGCCCGCGGAGCAGCTCCCGAAGCCAGGCTGGGCCCTCACAACGGAGAGGCTGGCAGCCATGAGCCCCGCGCAACGCCACCGCCACCTGCTCTTTGGCAACCTGCTTGAGGACGCGGGCGCAGCCGCCTCCATCTTCCCACGCGAGTCAGTGGAGCTGGAGTTTCGCGTGCCCGACCCGCGCGTGTGGGCGCAGTCGTGGGAGCTGCCCGCGGAGCGCCGGGACGGACTTCTTGGTGTCCTCAAGGCCGCCGAGGCCCGCGGGCGGGTCCGCGCCTTGCGGCTGCGCTACAGCCGCCTGCGGGTGAAGCCAGAGCGGGGAGGGAGGGGCGGGCGCGTCAGAGGTCGGGGAGGGGAGACGGGTCCTGGTAGCCTAAGGAAAGGGGCGGGGGACCCGCTGGGGCGCCCTGCGAGGGCGGGGTGGAGGCCGACGGTGGGTTGGGGAGGTGGCGGACCTGCCTGCGTGCGACGGGTAAAGGCAACCGGCCCTGTGAGCTCAGAAACACCAGCCACCCTCCACGCGGGGCCCGCAGGCGGAGGAAATCTCGCTCCTCATCCAGCGGCAGAAGTCCGCGCGCGCTGCCATCCGCCTGGAGCTGTTCTTGCCGCCGCAGCTGAAACCCACGCGGATCCCGGACCCCCTGGACCGCCAAGAGGTGACTACAAGCCCAGGAAGGGGCGGAGAGGGGGCCCTGCCTGCCTCCCGCACACCTGGCTCCAGCCCTTCTCCCCGGCAGCGGAGGCGTGTGGAGACAATCCTGGAGGAGAAAGTCGACGGCGGCATTTTCCCACGTTGATGGAGATCCCATAGTGCGTCCGCACTGCGCCCCACCGGCCCACATAAAGTTCTCATTCTCCCAAGCTCCCCCTGGTCTTTGTGCTCCCCCTCCAGGCCCCTGGGGAGGGAAGGGGGAGTACGGCTGCCCCTCTCCTATGCAGGATGCCACAGACATGGGCTGCACAGCGGGGCTCCTCCAGGGCAGGAAGGTGCAAGTGAGCGTGTGTCCGATGAACGGGGGACAATCCCCGACCCCGTGGGGGAAGGGGCCCAGGCTGGGCAACAGTCACATCCCCAGAAGCTTCAGGAAGAAAGTGGGGCCCAAGCGGGACCCCAGATTTCAGGTCATTCCAGCAGGGGCTCACGGAGGAGGGTGACACTCTGGGCAGGAATAGTGACTGCACAAGCCAAAGCTGGCCTTTGGAGATCCAGCCGCTCCGGGGAGGTCCTCCAAAGACAGACACTGGGGAAGGGGGAACCCCTGCTGCCCCAGACACACACACACACACACACACACACACACACACACACACACACACACACACACACGCGCGCGCGCGCGCGCGCGCGCGCGGAGGGCAGGAAGGGCACCACCCCCATCCCATTCTATCAGACACAGGACTGGCAAGCCCTCTGGACTCAGAAGCACCTCCCAAGTTTCTGGAGAGACCTCCTTTTTGAGAACTTTCTCTTCTCCCCACACAGGTTCTTTGCAGAGCCTGGGGCTTCTCTCAGCCACCTCTTCCTTTCCCTCCCTCCCAGCCTCAACCAGACTAGCAGGTCGCAGAGGTGGGGGCTGCAGGGATTCAGACAAGCCACTCCCGCTACCAGGGAGTTCCTGCTGAGTCAGCCTGCTGTGGAGAAATGATCCTGGAGGGGTGCATCCTTCCTGGCAGAGGTCAGAGCTGGGGGCCCGCTGCAAGGAGTCCTGCTCAGTGGCAGCCAGTGCCCCTCCCTGACCTAACTCAGGATGGGGACTGAGCCACATGGGGACCTGGGCCCTTGGTGCCCTCAGCAGCCCTTCTTCCTCTGTACTTTGCCCTTTCTGGGTTATTGCTGCCCTTGGCCTTAAACCAAGCCCAGGATGTTGTTTGGAGCTGGTGTCTGGCAGCTCCAGGAGAGAGGAGAGAGCTATGTATGGCTGGAGAGCAGGGGCTCTGGGAAGGCAGGGGGAAGGAGGAACGGGAGACTAGGTGGCTCGGGCCAGGGACAGACAGACAGAGAGGAGAAGGCAGCCTCTCTGTTCAGGAGTGCTGGTCACTCACACCTTGACATGCATGAGATGAGGCAAGGGGAATGGAGAGCAGGCCAAGTGCCCAGAGGACACAGGGGAGTGACCAGAGGTGGACCGTGTACAGAGGGCTGGGAGGGAGAGGAGGGTGAGCAAGGGTGTAGAGTGGCCAGAAGGAAAAAAGAAGTGTGCGGACTACATGGCCAGCTACACCACACGTTTCTCAGAAGGTGGGTAAAGACACCACACCAAACACTGTGGAATCAGCCTGGCGACGTGGCCTTGACGAGGTGCCGTCTTTGTAGGATCCACCTCTCAGGACTGTTATCCAGGCTAAATAATAAGCAGCTGCCTCCAGTCTGGACAGGCTTCCGGCTCTGCCCTGGCCTGACCAGCCTGTCAGCATGGCAGCCAGACAGTTCTGTGGTCATGTCGGCAGAGCCCCTGGGCACACAGCATCGAGAGGCACCCCAGCCTCCAGGGTCTCCCTCACCTCTCTGACCTTGTGCGCACACTCCTCCAGCTGGGCCCCTGCCTGCTCCTCTGCCACGCTCTCCTTAGCCCTCCTCACCTCTCACCCAGTCGGACAGTCCGTTTCTTGTCTGCTCCGGGGCTGGTCTGTCTTGCTCACTGCTAGGTCCTGCTGCCTGGCACACAGGGGACACCCAGATACTTGCTGAGTGAATGAAGAATGAGTGAATGTAAAATCTCCACTTCCTTTTACGTCTTGAAAATTTCTGAATAAATGTGCATAAACAACGTGCAATTGGAAGGCACTTTGAGAACAGGACCAGGGCACCAAGAACTGACCAGGCTGAGTGTCTGCGCTGCGGACAGTCGTTGCCCATGACCATGGCCAGAGGGCTGCAGACACTCTGCGACCATTTCCAGAGCTGGGCTGAGACCACGCTGACACTGGCTCGAAGCACCCTGGGACAAGGCATTTAACTTACACCTGTGCCTGACGATAAAATATCGGGAGAGTTAGCCAAAGAGAAGGGGCATGGCAAAGAGGAGGGTGTGGCTTTAGGACATCTTGGGCAACCGGAGGGGTCAGAGGGATTGATTCAGCCAGGCCCCAAGGCCAGGGACACTTGGTGACTTCAGATATAAGAACCCATTCCCCCAGCATCCGCACCTGCACCCCACCAGAGCACAGACAGCGGCGCACAGGACGCCCCCTGCCTTGGGAAACTCCCTACAGCACAGTGAGAGCATTTTACAGGAAAGGGCACCCAGTCTCAGGCTAGTGCCAGGCCAGCAGTGACTGGTGGACAGTCCTTTCTGGCGGCCTCTTCTTACTCAAGAGGGGAAAGCAGCATACGGGGACGCCGGAGTCTCGAGGGCTCTGGGGCCTCACACTGGGCCGTAGTCTCCTGGAAGTCCCACTTGAAGGGCAAAGCTGGCATGGCCCCGCTGAGCAGAGGGGGGGGCACGCCACACCCCCATCCACGGCACTGCCAGGTCAGCCGCCCCAGGGCCAGAGGCCCCATTATTAGTACCTCATCGCCAAGAGACACGCCAAGCGCCAGCGAGGACCACGGCGCCGCGCAGGATCAGGCCGGGCGGTGGGGAAGGGGCTCGTGGGGCGCGGAGGCTGCCGAGCGCGGGGCGGGGCACGCCGGGAAGGGCGGGCCGGGCGCCTCCCTGCGCGAGGAAGTCCCGGCCCCGCGCTTTGGGGAAGTGCAGCCCGGGCGCCTGCGCAATGCGCCCTGTGCCCCCTCCCCGCGATCTGGCCGGACCTCGGAGCGCGCGGGCCGGCGGCGGCGCGAGCGGCTCGAGAGCGCAGCCGGTGAGTGCGCGCGCGCGCGCGGCGCCGAGGCCGGCGGCCCTGCCCCTCCCAGCCCGGGTCCCGGGGCCGTACGCGCGGGAGCCTCGGGAGCTGGCGCCCGCATCCGCACCCCAAGGACTCCCGCCGCGGGGTCCACGTGGACTCTGCGCCGCGGCGGGACTGGAGCCCGACCCCCCGCTGGTGGGGGAGGGGGTGCTGCAACCGGGTTCCCCTTTTTCTGCAGCTCAAAGCCTGGGGAAGTGATTGCTCAAAGGGGGGGGCCGGAAGAACCCAGGTTTCCGCGTCTCCCGCCCCACTTCGGCTTAGTGGGGAGGGGCCGAGGCGGGACGCGCTGTCCGCCCCCGCCCCCACCCCATTGCATCTGGCAGCTGCTCAGCACTACCGGTCGCAGGGGAGTAGCTACGACCCCCGGCCCCAGCAGATCGGGGACTCCAGGCGCCGGCCTCCCTCCAGAGAGCTGCAGGAGTACCTCCTGCTGTCTGACTCGAGTCCCTGCTGCTGCAGTGCACGCCCCTTCGGCAGCCAGGGTGGGGCCCAGGGCGAACCTGGCCCCTCCCGCCCCCACCTCGCCTTTGGGTCACTGGTGAGTGGGGCACCATGTCGAGTTCCTTGAGGTAGGGGTGGGAGACTTAGAGGCTGGAAGAGGGGGCCCCTGAAGAAAAACAGACCCCTCAAACCCAGACCCTACCAGCAGAGAGAAGAGGGAGAGAAGTGCGTTGCCCCCACCGTTGCAGAGTTGGGCTGGAGCCCCGAGGGCCACCAGGACCAGTCAAGGGGGAGCAGCAGAGGAGAGGTACCTAGTGGGATTGGAAGGAGGGAACGGAGCCCCTCTGTCAGCTCCCCTCCAAAGGTTGTGACATTTTTTTCTGGGATTGTCACATTTTCTTACTCTTTTTTTGGACTGAGCTGGCTTAGGGGACGTTCTTTTTCCTTCTGTGGAGCAGAGCAGCAGCCACTCCCAAGGGAGCCTCTGTCCCCAGAGACCAGACTCGCTGCCTGTGCAGACTCTCCCATGCCAGACTTGGGGGCCAAAGCCTGGAGGGGCCAGGGAATGGGAAGGGGCCCCTCCTGAGAGGCAGGAGCCCTAGTTCAGACCCTCCATCTCCCCAGGAGAGAGAGCGGGTGCGCTCGGGACGAGGGCGGCCCCAGCCAGCCTGAGGAGGGTGCAGGGAGCCTGGTACAGGAATGGCCCACCAGGTCCAGGGACTGCCCCACCCTCACCCCAAACTTGGCCCCCAGCACCTGGGCCCTGCGCCCTCTGATAGGCCCCCTCCTCCAATTTAGAGCTGAGGTGGGGGTGGGCAGCCTCGGGTGGGGGTGGGGGGAGGCAGAGGGGCCCTGCCTGGGGAGGTCGCAGTGCATCTGGGGTAGGCCTCGGACTTCAGAGGTCGCCACACCCCTTCCTTGCCCTGGACGCTTGTCCCCTAGGGAAAGGCACGCTGTGGGGCTGGTTCCTTGTCTGCTTGGTGGGAGCCTGTGGGACCCAATCTGAGGATCCCATCTATGATCCCAAGGGAAGCCAGGCTGGTGATGAGCGGCTGAGGCTCCAGGTCCCTGCACTTGGTCCCCAGCTTTGGGTCAGGGCAGAGGTCTGTGATGCCCAGTCCTGGTGGCAGGGGGCCCTAAGTGTGCCTAGCTCCACGGCTGGCACAGTCCTGGCCCAGCACCCCAGCTCCAGGAGCTGCCTAGCCCAGTGACTACTCCGGGGCCTTCCCATCCCACCTCCTGCCCTCCGAGACCCCAAGAGGCCAATGTGGACCAAACAGGAATTAAAAGACCCTGAGTGGAAGGATGGGGGTCAGACAGGATGAGATAAAGGGGAAAATAAAGTGAAACCATGTCTGAGCCTCCTGGCCCCAGCGGCAGGGGCTCAGGCAGGTCCCAGGGAGGCCTCGCAAGGGGCGCTCAAAACTGCCTCCAGGGCACTGATTAGACACCCTGCACCATCGCCGCCCTAGGGTCATCCTGAGGTGGGGGTGGGGGCGCATGCCCGGCTGGGGGCCTCAGTGGGCCACCCCCGCACACCTCCAGACACAGGACTCCCTGCTGCGGCTCCAGCCCGGGGGCGGGATACCCCCACCCTCCACAGGCCCGCAGTGGTTTCCGCAGCCTGCTGGGGGGAGGGGAAGGGAGTCTGGGAGCCCCTGGGTGTGGTGAGGTGCAGCTGTGGGTAAGGTGCCAGGGCAGCGGCTAGGGCTGAGGAGCTGGAAGTTAATGACCCTCCTCACCCCTGCCCTGCCCCACGTCCTGCACCCTCAGGAAGTCCCGTCCAGGGCCCACTCAAATCCTCCATGCTGCAGGCCTAGGCTAGGCTGCTGCCCGAGTCTCAGTGACAGGTTGGAATCCTCTGGGGCCCACACACTAATCTGGACTCCTGGTGGGGGACAACCCTACTCACCTCCCACCTCCCCCCACTGCAGAAAACTGGGGCTGGAGGGAGCTTATGGGGAGTCCTGAAAGTCTGACCAGCACTCCTATGCACCAACCCCATAGTCCCAGACTCAGGGCCTCTGGCCCCCTTGGGAGGGGCCAGGAGCGGAAACCAAAAAAGAGGAACCCAGGCTTCCGGCTTCCCAGGGACTAAGCCGATGGGGGTGTCCCAGCACCTTCTGTGGTGGTCTCGTCTGGGCCCCAGGCTCACTGACCCTGCACCCCTCCCACCCTAGTGTAGCTCTGGAGGGGGAAGGAGCCTGGACAGAGTGGTCCGGAGGTGGGAGGTGGGGGAGCAGGCCCAGCAGGTCCACAGAGCAGACACAGACTTTCTCGGGACCCCTCCCAGGGGCCAGGCAAGGGCTGGAGTCTCAGGTTCTCAGTGAGAACTTCTGCCTCTCTTCCCAGACCCCCAGGCTGTGGTGAGGGTCCCGGAGCTGGCACCACGGAGCCCGGGCGACCTCCTCCACCCACCCATGCCCACCCCGCATGAGGCTGAGAAACAGGTGTGCCCCCACCCCCACCCACCTCTGCCCCTTGGGGGAGGGGGCACGGCAAGGAATGGGGGCACCTCGAAGACCTGGGAGGTCGGGAGGGTCGCGGCCGGCTTGCCCTGGGGAGGTGCAAGGGCCTGCGGCCTGGCTGGGAGACGAGGCAGCCCCTGTCCCCAGCACGGCGGGCCGGAGGCGGCGGGCCGGCCACCCTCGATGTCAGGCCCCGATGCTGCCACCCGGGCCGCCCCCGGCCGCCCCCCTTGCTGCCTGTGCTGGTGCTGGTGCTGTGGCTGTTCGCGGTATGTGGGCCGGGGGTGCAGGGGTGCCCAGGGGGAAGTGGGGAGTCCGGGGGGTGGGCGGGCTCGGGCCCAGGGCCCCGCTGCACGGCGCTTGCCCGGGTGCACAGCCCCTTGCACCGGTGCCTGCACGTGGTGCACGTGCAGGTGGGCCAGCTCTGGGGACCACCTGCTCTGGGGACCTGCAGCGGATCGTGTGGCACAGCCCCAACAGACTGTCAGGTCAAGCGGTGAGCAGAGGCCTGCTTTCCAAGGCAGCATGCCGGAGGGCAAGTGTGGGGCCTCAGGGTGGTGTGATGGTTCTCTAGGCATGTAGGGAAGCTGTTGGAGTTTTTGCACCGTGCAGAGCCCTGGCCTCATTCAGGCTTCTGACCCTTGGCCACTGAGTGGACAGCACTGTGGAGACTGACAGGGGGATTTGCTGACCAGTGAGCAACAGAGGCCTAAGACCAGGCTCCACGCAGAATGGGGCAGCCTGAAAATAGAGGTGGGAGGCCATGAATAGTTAAGACCCACTGTGAGGGCTGAGAGGGGGATTTGGGGTCTAGCTGATAGGGTAGGGCCCGAGCCAAATTCTGCCTGGACATTTGGGTTGGTATGTCTGTTAGCCGTCTTTGTGGCCCTGGAGAGAGGTCCAGCTCGGGGTATGGATTTAGTAGCCAGCATTGACACGGTGCTAGGAGCCAAGGGAGGAAAGGTCCCCTAGGGAGAGTCAGGAGTCAGGCACTTGGGTGGGGGCCAAGGTAAGGCCAGAGAGGGAGGGGTGCAGCAGGAACCCAAGAAGTCCCAAAGGCAGAAAGACAGTAGACATCCCCCACGCACTGCTGAAATGGCCTTGGCCCCCTGGGCAGGAGGAGGGGGCCGTGGACAGTGGGTATAGACCCTCTTTCCCAGGAGGATATAAAAGGAGTGGACTCCAGGCCCTCCCACCTGCAGTGGGTTCACACATATGCTGAGCATCCCGTGTTCAGATATGTGCCTGTGCATGTGCCGAGGCGGGCAGTGCCACCTTCTCCCTGCCATCAGGAATGAAGAGCGGCGGAGAGCATGGCGGGCCTCGCAGGATAACAAGCTGCAGCCCCTCCCCAGCTGTGAAGTGTGGTGAGTGGCCAGCTGTGTGTGCATGCATCTGTGTGGGGCACCTGGGTGGAGGGGACCCGGGCCTGACTTGGCCGGGTGGTGAATGCTCACAGTGCCACGCCAAGCCCCGAGGAGGTGCAGAGCTGGGCACAGTCCTTCGACAAGCTGATGCACAGCCCGGCAGGCCGCGGTGTGTTCCGGGAGTTTCTGCGCACAGAATATAGCGAGGAGAACATGCTCTTCTGGCTGGCCTGCGAGGAGCTCAAGTCCGAAGCCAGCCAGCACGTGGTGGACGAGAAGGCGCGGCTTATCTACGAGGACTACGTGTCCATCCTGTCCCCCAAGGAGGTGCGCCACTGCATGGACTTGGGGGTTGAAGGGCGGTGCCTCCCAGGCCCCTGACATGGTACCCTGTCCCACAGGTGAGCCTGGACTCCCGAGTGCGGGAGGGCATCAACAAGAAGATGCAGGAGCCGTCTGCACACACATTTGACGACGCGCAGCTGCAGATTTACACACTCATGCACCGGGACTCGTACCCCCGCTTCCTCAGCTCCCCCACTTATCGTGCCCTGCTGCTCCGGGGGGGCTCCCAGTCCTCCAGCGAGGCCTAGGCTGCCCACTGCAGCAGCACAGATGGGACCTGCCCATGGGCAGACTCAGGTTACCTTCACAAGCTTGTGTCAGCAGGTGTCGGGCACACCTGCAGGGTCCAGCACCCCTGGGGGCAATCCCAGCAAGAGCTCCAGGTGCAGGGCAGGCCAGAAGCCTCCGCCCCACCCGGGGGACATAGGAGGACCTCAGGGCCCTGCTAAGAGGCAGGCATGAGGGCCTCTGGGCCCAGGCAGCCCCCCACACATCAGCTCCAACTGGCCTGCCAGAGCTTCAGCATGGTGAGAGGAGGGACCCTCCCAAGAGGCACCTCAGATCCACCAGCTTCCCGGGCCTTCTCCCCAGGCATCCAGGAGCCTCAAGAAATGCCTTTTCTGGAGAACAGGACCTCTGTACTGAATCGTTTTGAGACACGAGGAGACCCTCCAACTCAGGCTGTGTGCACCCCAGAATCAGACCCAGAACCTCAGAACAGGCTGAACACAAAAGGAGTCAGCTTCTCTTTTGTATGTTCCTTGACTTTAAACCTGGAAATATGTCCTCACAGTTTTATCAAAAACAGAAAAAAATGTTTTCATATTTATCTCCATCTCTTACCCCCAAAATAGAGTGTCTTATTTGAAGTTATTTTTTAAGCAGAAGTCTTCTCTCTTTACATGTTTTGGGGGAGATCAGAAGATGAGTAACTGTCCAATACCCAGGGCAAGGAACAGACAGCTTTGCCAGGGACCTGACCCCAAGTGCTCTGTCCCCACTGCCACCCATCCTCAGAGCAGTGACCCCAGTAGACAGCTGTGCTCATCCCTGCTGGGGAGGGCATTGTGACCCAGGCAGGTGTGGCCCCCGTGCCCAGCCTGGCCAAGGCAGGCAGAGCAATGAGAAGGGCTGCTCAGGCCCCAGGTGGGCAGGATCCCTGGCATGTGTCAAAGTTCATCCCTGCAGGCTGGCTGGGGCAGGACACAGATGGTGTGGCCTCCCCAAGGGTCTGTGGGTGCCAGGCAGTGTAGCCTCTACTGTCTTACAGGCCCCTTGAGCCACATGCTTGCCATCCTGTTCCCTGAGTTTCCAGGAGGTGAAAAATTTTAAACTGCAGCTGGTCCAGGGCCCAGTGATTCTGCCTAGGGTCCCCCCCAAATCCACTGTGCTTCCACAAGCAGAGATGGGGTGAGGACAAGCTGTCCTGAAGGGCTATGGGATCCAGACTTGGCCTCCTGCCCGTAAGCCCTGGGCCCTGAGCTACAGTGCCCAGGGAAGGCTGAGACTCGTCGTCTGTGTGCCTAAGACCCTTCCCAGCTGAGCCCCGACCCAGCACCTGCCCTCATCTGCAGGCACCCAGGCAGGGCCCTCCGAGTTTCACCTGACCCTAGGATTGTCCCTGATGGCAGTGGCGGGGTCAGACCTGACATGGGACCCAGCTGGCAGCCCAAGCCTGTGCAGGGCCCACCAGGCCAAGGGCCAGGGACAGCATGGTGGCAAAAAGAAACATTTAATAATCTGGCGGGAGGACAAAGGTGCACTGCAGGCAGGGCAGGAGGTGGGGCACACAGCCCTCCAGGGGAGGCCATGTGGGCACAGGGCGGGTCTCCAAAGAAGCTGTGTCTGTTGGCAGAGACTTGGGGAGAGTGCTGGCCACAGCCTCAGCAGAACTGCAACAAATGGGCGAGAGGTGCCTGGCCATACCACCGGCAAGACCCCTCAGGGCAGGGCAGCTCCCAGGAGGCTGGTGGGCCCTAGTGTCACACCACGTACGGCCCACCGCCAGAGAGCAGGGCTGGGTGTGGCCTGGGCTCCCCCTTACCTTCCAGCGGTTTCCACACTCATTGCAGACAACAAATGTGGTCATGGGCTCATCGGAACTGCGGGTCTGCACCTGGGAGAGGATCCTGATGAGAGGGGCCACCAGCCCCCGGGCTCTGTCACTTAAAAGCAGGAGCCCCCAGATAGCAGGTCTTCCCTGGAGCCACACCGTGGGAAGGCCGCCCAGAGCCTCACAAGCCCTGGGTCCCTGTGGGTGGCCTGCGTTGAGGCCTCCTGGCAACCCCAACCTTCCAGCTGCCAACTGCTTCCTCTCACCAGGGCTCCCTGACATCTTTTGGGGTGCAAAGTGTCCATCTCCACAGGTCTGAGTGTAGTCCTGTAGCCACTGCCAGGCACTCAACACGCCAGCCCTCCCACCAGCAGCAACTCTCCCCGGGGCTCCTCCATGTCAGGCCGGGCCCCAAACTTTGGTGCTGCAGAGCAAGCAGGACCCACCTCCCAAGACACTGCTTACTGGGGACCAGGGGTCCTGGGCAAGGGGGGAGGTCCCGAAGGACTAGGGTCGTAGATTCCAGCCCACGGTTGGGCCTGTGTGGCTCTGAGGGGGTTAATGTGCTCACCTGCGTGTAGGTGCAGCTCTTCTTCCTGCACTTCCCACAGGTGAACAGGTCGGTCGGGGTGCCGCCACCGCGGGCCATCTGGTGCTCCCGGATGGCCTCCTCGGTCATGGCCTTGCGGATCTCCTTCAGCTCGTCGCTGGCCATCTCCTGGGAGGAGGGGTGCATGCTCAGCCCACCGCTGTGCGTAGGAGGCCCCCAGACCCTCCAGCAGGCTCACCTCCGACGTCATCACGGCAATCTGCTGCGGGGTTATGGCGCCACACAGCACGTTCCGCCGCAGGTCGGGGTTCTTGGCATCCTTGAGGTTGGAGATGCGGCTCCGAATACGATTCTTATACTTCATGTCTGTGTTCCCCACGTCCCGGAAGATGCGTGCAAGTACTTAAGGACCTACCCAGAAGCCAGTACCCCTGCCCTCCACCCACCCCACGACCAGCCCAGGCCAACAAGGTTCTCCTTATGGGGGCCATGTCAAAGGTGGGGGAGCTGGGCAGGGACGAGGAGACCAGCAACAAGGGATGGGGGTGTCAGCCGCCCCACCGAGGCCTGGCAGTGAGCGAGGGGTCTGCTGGAAAGAGTCCCCACTACACCCATTCTTGGCTGAGACCCAGCTTCGGGCTCTGGGACCCAGGTCCCACCAGCAGGCAGCAGGTAAGGAGAGAGACTCCTGGTCAAGAGTGGGGAGGCCTGACCAACCCAACTGCCTGGAGAGGGGAGCAGGCCTGGTTGGCCCTGTGACTCCACCAGAAACCCCAGCCCCCAAGCCCTTGCACAAAGGATATATTCCTCAATCTGGGCTGACAGGTGCTCACAGTCTGTACCAACGGCCATGTGATCATCTGCAAGAGGCAGCCCTGACTAGCCACCCCACTGGCTCCAACCACCACCTCAGCCTGCCCGGCACTGGGCAGCCAGCCCAGGACCCAGGCTTTCTGGTGTCGCCAACGATCCCCTACCCCACCGAGGTCAGCAGCATGAGCTGGGTGAGAGGGCCACCCCCGAAGACCCCCTGCTGGCACGAAGGGCCCAAGCCACCCAGGGAACCCAGGCATGTGTCAGCAGCCAGGACCCCAGGGCAAGCGAGAAGCCCTGCTGGCAACACTCACGGTCAGCCTGCAGCGCGGCGGTCAGCATCTCACGGCACTTGTTGCGCACAGCATCACAGGTGACTGGCACTGGGGGAAATGTGGTGATCCTTGGGGTCGATGGGGTCCTGGGCAGCTCTGGCCTCTTGTGGCTGGAGAGGGACAGGCCCACTCAGGCCACACGCACTCCATGGGACAGTTCCCAGAGAAGCCGTCACCACCACCATCCCCTCAATTGTGTTTGGTCCACCCTGATGACAGCCCATAACCCTGCCTGTCTGCCAAGTGCAGAGCAGCATGTCCATGGGGTTTGCGCAGCTGGCTAGAAGCAGCGAGGCCTGCTGGGTGGGGTGCACTCCCCCAGAAAGGGCACAATGTGGGTACCATCACCTGTGAGGTCCCTGCCCTCAAGAAGGCCTGGGGCATGGGGCCACACTTCCCGACACCAGCTGCCAGGCCTGGGGGAGGCAGATAGGGCTGAGGTTGCCCAAGACCAGGTACCACTCTGCAGGCGGCCCCACCCAGCTCAGATGCCCTGCAGGGCTGAGGACCCACAACAGGCTGCTGGTAGCCAAGCTGCATCCACCTAGCTCTCCTCTCACACTCCTGTCTTGTGACCCCATGACTCCCACAGAAGCCAGTAGAAACAGGTGGCTTCCTGGAAGAAAAATAACATGCAGATGGGTAGATGAGCCTACAGCTCCACCCAGCCACACTGTGAGCCCAGAGCTCAGCCTTCCTGGCCATTCCTGTCCAGTGGGGTTAGGACCCTCTTTGCCACATCCAGTCCCCATAAGCACCTCCAGTCTCCACGACTGCCCTCCCTGGAGCAGCAGAGCAGTGAGGCCATGGTGCCCCAGAGCCTGAATCAGAAGGGGCCAAAGGGCCTCGCAGTGACACCAGGCCACTGAGCACCAGACCCACGAAGAGCCCTGGAGCTGGAGGACATGAGTAGGGTTCCCTACAGCGCCCAGGTGGACACAAGCTCACCCCTCAGAGGGTGGGGGCTGAAAAGACGCAGCATTTAGAAGATCTCCAGAAGGAAACTCTCCAGTAAGAAGCCAACCGGCCGGGAGCAGCTCCCCAGGAAGGAAGGGGCCCTTCAAGGAGCTCAAAGGCCTGTGTGTTCCTATGGCCTCAGCCCCATGGGAGCACACAGCATCAGCACCCTCGTCTGCTGGGCAGGAGGCACCCGAGGGGTAGGAGAGTGTCCACCTGCCTCCCAGGTGTGCTACCTGGGATCCTTGGCCTCGGAGGCTTCCTTTG
This sequence comes from Manis pentadactyla, assembly GCF_030020395.1. Classification (NCBI taxonomy): domain Eukaryota; kingdom Metazoa; phylum Chordata; class Mammalia; order Pholidota; family Manidae; genus Manis; species Manis pentadactyla. The sequence continues at coordinate 178,119,850 of NC_080023.1, read as the reverse complement.
AGGACGATGTGGGCAGAGGCCCGCCCCTCCTCCGCTCCCTGGCTTTAGCATCCGAAGCATCTGCAGGTGCCAGGAAAGAGACGGGTGGCCAGGGGAAAGCAGACCCTGGGGGGCAGGGCCAGGCCAGGGAGGGGGGCAGAGCACCGCCAAGGCACAGCCTCAGTCAGACGACCAGCCTGGCCTGCAGGCCCTGCCTCCACCCAGCCTCCAGATGGCCCCGCACCCCTTCCCCACACATGCCCCAACTCAAGCAGGCTGCCTGGGGTCCAACCAGCTGCCTGTCCTGGCAGAGGGGCTGTGATCCACCCGGAACAACAGCCTCAAGAGGTGAAGCTTGGATAAAGGGCGGTCGCCACAGGCAGGCCACACGTGGCCATTCCCCACCTGGGCCTCATGCACCCATGTCCACTGAGCACACACCCTACAGTCCTCCTGAGCCCACGCCTGCACTGCCGACCCTTGCATGGGATGAAGAGCACACCATACGCCACCATCAACACACCTGTCCACCACACAGACCGGTGGCCATGCAGGACTGGAGAGAGGCCCTGAGCAAGCCGCTCTATTTCCCAAGGGCTGAGCTGGGAGGGTCTGGGATGGGTCCTCAGGGTCCAGAAGGGCCTCTCTCCAACCCCCGCCCACCCCACTGTCCCCACAGATCTGCCCTCCCGCAGCTGTGGCCCCCTCCCCGCCACCTCCCTCTCCCTTCCCTGTTCCCCCTTGCTGCTTCCACATCTCCTCCCCCAGCTCTGCTGGGTCCCTCAGCAGCTCCACAGCCCCTGCCCTCAACTCTCCTACCTCTTTGTGCCACACGGAGCCCCTCCTCTCCCAGCCCTGAGCAGGCACTTCTTGAACCAGTTCTGCCACAGCCCTATTCCTAGGTGGCCCGACTGGGCACCCTACAGTTCCAACAGGCCAGGGGCCAGAGCTTCTCAAGGTGCTCCCTGGCCTGGCGCTCAGCCTGTGCTCCTGACCCGTACCCAGGAGCTTCTTCCAGGACTTGATGAGCGACTTGGCCAGTGTGATGACCTCCTCATCCGAGCTCTGCTTCCGCAGGGCATTGACAGACATGCCAATGCGGGTGGACTGTAAGGCAAGTAGACTGAGCTGGAGGGTGGGCGATGTCAGTCCCTCCTCATGCCCCTTGGAAGTTCCCACATGGCAGGGGCGGGGGACCAGCATGAGGAGGTAAATGCCCTTCTCGAGGGCTACTGTCCCCATTTGGAACCCAGAAGCTTCAGTGAGGGACTGAGTTATCCTCGGATGCCCCGCCACATCTCACTAGGCAACAGAGAAAGGCAGAGACGGACGGTCTCCTCAGGCACAGGCATTCGCACTGACTAAGGTGAGGGCGAGGGCGGGGCACACAGGGCCCTACCTGCAGCAGGTGCAGTGTGATGGGCATGGCCTTCAGCTCCCGGAGCAGGTCCATGGCTCCTTCCTGCAGGAGAAGGGGGACCTTCATAAACAACGTGGAGATCTCGGTGGACCATCCCACCTTCTCTTACACACAAGGTGGGAGTCAGGCCTCAAGGAGGAACAACTTGGAGATCCACATGTGGCCAGACATCCAGGGCGGGCTGGAAGGAGAAGGGAAGCAGCTTTGCGGACTCAATCCCACAGAAGGTGATGTGGCTTCTCTCCCTGCATCAGGTCACTGACCAAACCATGATGACAGGAAACACCTTCAAGAGTCGAAGCCCCTCCCAGCAAGGGTGCCACACCAGCTGAAGGTGTAGCCCAGGGGTGCTTACTCCCATCTGGTCCCATGTCCATTGCCCAGGCAGACAGGGCAGCCTCTCCTCCAAGCGGCCCACCTACCCTCTGAGAGGGCAACCCAGGAATGGTCAGTGTGCCCTGCTGAGGCCTAAGCTTTGGGGCACTTCACTCCCCTCACTCTGGCAATCAACCCCTCCAGCCCTTGTGGAACCCCTCCGGCTAGCCAGAGCCCCTTGCCCAGACAACTGCAGCAGAGCCCTATCCTCTTTCCCTGCCCACACCTCTCCTCAGAGCCTCTCACACAAGGCCGAATACACACAGGCTGCATCTCCATGCCAGGCTGGTATGTCAAGCTGCCTGCCCCTGGACCCGTGCACCTGCTGTTCTCACTGCCAGGGACATGCCGCTCTCTGCAGAACTTGTCCAAATGACACCTTCCCAGGGAAGGAGGCCTCTCCTACTCCAAACTGCAACCACACCCCACACAACACCCCATCTTCTTCCCCTGCTTTGCTTTCCCCAACAGACCCCTCACTCTCCAACACACTTGGTGCATTTCTCTCCATGACATGCAGGGGACAGAAGTAACCAGACCCAGACACCAACAGTTGTGAGAGCCTCAGATAAGGGAGGGGCTGACCCTGCCCCCTGCCCTCCCCGGCCACCAATCCATGTGGCATCTCTGCTCAGGAGGCAGCTCGTCCCTCAACCTTCTGGCAAACCCTGCCCCTCCACTTGTGTGGCATCCAGCCCTGGGGTGACCTCAGAGGAGACAGATGTTTGCCAGAGCCAAGGACAGTGCCACTCACAAACCATTTTTCCCAAAATGAAGCTTTCCATGGGCTCCGGACTGGAGAGGCATGAACACGATTCCTAACTTCCCAATCAGGGTCTCCAACTCCCCCAAGGGGCCTCACAGGTTCTGGTGCCCAGCAGGAGCCTCTGGTAGCTCCCACTACAGCACCCCTAAACCATGTAGCCTCCTTGTAGCCATGCCTGCTCCCCCTACTCATTCTCCCTGGGGCTTCCATTCCACCTGGGTAGCCCTCCCCCAAGTTCTGCTGCAAATCACCCAGCCCTCTGTGGGTTCCAGGACCCATCTCTGCCCCCACCTGGGGGGTGTTGATCTTTGTTCTGTCTCCTCCACAAAGGGACGCAGTTGCTTTCTCTAGTCATCTCTGGAAAAAGCTAGATTGTTCCCACACCCCTGCTCTGTGCTGTCCACAGCCTCCCAGGGATGTGAACACAATAGGGGGCTTCTTGCAGGATGAATGAACGAACGGGAGCCAGCCCCCTTTGCTGGGAGTAGACCCCTATCCAGAACTCATACCCTGAGTAGAGGACCCAGACTCAACTCTGCTCAATTAAAAAAAGCCAATGCAAACCACCATGCAGGCATACAGCTCCGAGGTGGCTGTGCAGGCCGCCTCTATCGCCTGTGCCACCACTCTGCCCTACCCCAGGAGCTCACGGTCTAGGGAGAGAGAGAGATGGTTGAGTTTATTGAGCCTCTCAGGGAGCCAAACAGGTCCCCTCCCCACGCCCTAGAGGCTGACACCACCCACCAAGGATGCTTGCGTGTGAGGGTACACTGGTTGCCAAGGCCTCGAAGCTGAGGAGGGGCTGGAGTTGAAAGCCCCATCTGCCCGGCCTCCTCCAAAGGCTCACTGGACGTGAGACAACAAGCCCGGATAGCACAGTGAGCTCAGCTGGTCAGGGACTCGCGCACCCTGGCACCCCCAAGAGGGTTCAGCAAACCTCAAGGGCTTTCCCAAGGGTCTCGGTATTTACCCACTCCCCAGTTGCTGCTGGCTGAGTTCTAGCTAAGAAAGGGAAAGAATTTATTAGGGAAGCCTAATAATTGTGGGTTAGGGACAGATAGGGAAGAAAAGGGGCCAGATAAGGCCTCTCCCCTGCTTGTGAAGGGGGTGATGAGGCCCACAGCCCTGCCTGGGCAAAGGTAGGGCGGGGAATGGGTCCGATCTCCCACTCCAAAGTCTTGCAGGCCAAGAGAGGGTGCGGGAGATCTAAGGGGGGACGGGGGACTCTGAGGTGGGAGTTGGGGCTCCCGCGTTTGGTTGGGGGTGGGGGCGCTGTGAGGATGCGCAGCCTGGCAAGAAAGCAGGCGAGAGGGGACCCGGCCGCCAGCAAGAAAGGGCAGAACAGGCCGGGGAGTCTTCCAGGCCTCGAGGGGTGGGACCGAGGAAGGTCTCGCTGGCCGTGGCCCTGGAGGGGGGTCTGGAGTTAGGGGACAGGGAAGGGGGCGGATCCCTGGGCTGCGGGATCTCAGCCTGGGAGCTGGGTTCCGAGTCCAACGCAGGTGGCTCCCCTGGGCAAGGTCCAGGCCGGATCGCGGCCTCCGCTGTGGATGCCAGGATGACGGGCAGGGCTGGCCCAGGGCAGGGGTCTCGGCCACCGACGGGCGCCACCCTGCGTCCCGAGTCTCCGCCGGGGCGGGGTCTCATCCTGCCTCTCGGGTGGTGTCCCCAGCCCTGACGGGGGCTCGGCGGACTCGGCGGGGCGGGGGTCCCGGGGTCCTGGAGGCCCGCGCCCCTCACCGCACTCTTCTTGGTCACCATCTTGTCCAGCCTCCGGGCGATCCGCGCAATCTCCTCCTCCTTGCCCATCATTGCCGCGGGGGCAGCGCCCCCAGCGCCCCCGCGCCAGCTCAGCCTCCCGGCCCGTACCCCGACCCCAGCCGTCGCCGCCTCCCGCACCCGCCGCAGCCGACACCGCCCAGCCGCCGGCGGGAGACCCTCTGTTCAAACCCTCGGCCCCGCGGCCGCCGCGCTGCACCCTGGGACTCGTAGTTCCCGCGCCGCCCGTCTCGCGCGCGTTTGCCCCGCCCTGGACCACAACTCCCAGGAGCCACGCGGGTGCGCGCGGCCTCCTGGGAAGTGTAGTCCTGACGCGGCGTCGCCGGAGACCTGCGGGACGCCGCGCCGCCACTCGGTTCCGCAGCGGTCCGCCGAAGCGAATGGCGCGGCGAAAGGCCCTTGGGAGCCCGTCCCTTCTCCCCGCCCACTTTGAGCTCTCCTCGCTTACCTTGCGGTGCCCCGCGGCCGCAAGACCCTCACTCCCACGCTCTCTAAGCCCTGCGGCAACCGCCGACCCAGCGCCGCGCGGACCCCTGCGCTCGGGCCTGGACTCGGCCTCAGGCCTGGGTGGGCCAGGAGGTGGGGGGATGTTAGGCGCCGGCGCCGGGGACCCGTAAGGCCCCTGCCTCGGGACTGCCACCGGGGGCGAATCCCGGACTCTGCGCTCCGAACAAGCCATCGACCACTGTGCGCCTCAGCCTCTCCGTCTATGAAACGGGGCTGTTGAGAGTGTCTGCCCCATAGGGCAGCTGTCAGGCTGGTGCGAGCTGATTCAGGTCGTGCCCTGACAGCAGGGCAGGGGACAGAGCGTGAGCAATTAGATTGCCGTCCTCTCTGCCGCTGGGGATCCCTGGGAAGGCCAGGCTGCACTCGGCTGGAGGAATGGCCCTGGCCCCAGAAGGGTTGGGGCAGAAAAGGGGCAGGGCCAGCCTCTCTACCAGAAGTCTGCCCCCTCCTGAGTGATGCAGATACTGGGTGGTTTGCAGGAGGGGACACAATTCCGAGGCAGGGTAGAGGCCAGGGGGCTGATGTCTATAGTGTTGTGGGCCATGAGCCCTGACAGCCCTGCATCAAAAGATGCCACCACAAGGGGAGGGGTGTGACCCCATGGGTGAGGGTGGGGTGCCCCTGCCTGTGCCCTGCATGGCCCATGATGAGCGGTGGCCTCCAGGTGGCAGGAGTGAGCCACATACCGACTGGTGGGCAGGCATCCACCGCCCTCCCCTAGGGTGGCCCATTCTGTTCTGGCCACAGCTTGAAGCAGCCAGATGGGACCGTGGGTAGTCTTGGAGAGAGGCCCTCCCTTGCGGGAGCTATAGGTGGTCCCACCCTTGCCAGGGCTCAAGCTGGAGTAGCACTCACCAACTGCCAACCCTATAGCTCTTAACTCCTCACCTCAGGAATCCCAGGTCCTGGGGCCCCTCATGAATTTGTGAGGCCTGGAAGGTGTTCAGGATACTCCAAGCCCTTAACTGACATTGTGGACTTTCTCTTCCAAGGAGCTTCCCCAAGAAGAATAGATCCTCCTGTGCCCTCAGAAAGCTGCAGCCCGAGAGTAATATCAGAACCACTGCATTCTTCTTTGGGGCCATTAGGTAAACCTGGCCATACCCCAAAAGGTGTTCACCAGGGCTGGGTCCCTCCAGACCACAGCCTGAAGCCCTGCAGGTGACGAAGCTCACTTCCTTTTTAATAATACATATGATGTAATCATACAGGGGACAAAGTTGCTCACATGTGCACATGCCAGGCACACCCAAGGATCCTCCAGGCATGGTGCCAATCACATGCACGCGGGTGCCTCCTGCACAGACACCCAGAGGCACTGTGGACCATCTGTGAGGCGTCTGTCTCCCACAGACTGCTCGGCTCAGAGAACAAGGCCTCGGTTCCACCCTCTGCCAAATCCTCAGCCCTCAGCCACCTAATAGTGCTCAGTAAATCAGTGCCACAGGAAGGAAAATGGCACGGGGGGATGGGGAAGGTTCAGGAAGAGACCCATGCTTGCCAGCCACCACCAGCTCAGGAGTGAGTGATCTTCCCTCTGCTCTGGGCTGCAGGCCTGATACAGGGACCCTCCTGGAACCACGCAGGGCCCTCTCCTCGGGACCCTAGCCCCTCCGCTTCCTGCTCAGATGGGCCTAGGCAGAGGAGCGGTAACACCCAGATGCACCAGACAGGTTAGTGCTAAGTCAAAGGGAGTCAGGCTGGGTTAGGAGACTGTGAGCCATGAAAATGTGGATGTGTGGGTGGAGGGGAAGGCTCCTGATTAGAGAGGGTAAAGGGAATCAGCAAACAGCAGGGGAGAAGCCCTCAGGGGTAGAGGACAGCCCCCACTTACCTTCCCAGACCAACCCTGCCTGCCTTAGTCCAGAAGGCCCTCTGGGACACTGCCGGCCCACTGCCAGGGGACCTCCCTTATTAGTTCCCACGATGGTCCCATAGTGTGGCCCTCAGAAGCCCCACCCCCAGGACTAACCCCACCTCAGCTTATCCTTAGGGGTTGTAGCCTGTCCTGCAGGGGTCTCCCATATTGGACCCCTTTATGGGTCTGCCCTCAGGAGCCCTCTTCTGTGGGGAGCCCAATCCTGTTCTGGGGGCTCTGAAGGGTCAGACAGTCTTGACAGGGGTCTAGGGACACCCCAGTGACACCCAAGGGTCCACTCCACACAGGTGAGGCCACATCTTTGGCACAGAGGTCTGCCCTCCCCCATCTCAGTCCACGGAACATCACCATCAGAAGCTCAGGCTCTGGGGGCAGGCAGGGCAGTGACCAGGACTTAGATCCACCAAGAGCCTCTGCCCCATGTGCTGGCTGCTATCTTAGCTCTGGCGCTGCAGCGGCCCTCTCTCTGGGTCCCATTCTCCCTGTCTGCAGAATGGGAAGAGCCGTGTGCCTAGGACTGCATCTTGGAAAGTCCCCAGCCCAGCCCATAGCCTTGGCCCAGGCCCAGCTCCCTCCCCAAGAGGCAGCACTTGGGGGGAGGCAGGAGGCATCCCCCAGAGGCCAGCAGCCTGCTTCAGGCTCATTCTAACAATGTGCTTCCCCCACACAATTCCCAGAAACGCCGCCCTCCCTGCCCAGCCCGCCAGCCTGGCGGCCACTCCACCCTCCCCCTCCCCAGGGGCCCCAGGCAGTAGTGGTGGGGTCAGGGGCTAGGGGTGGAAGGAGGAGCTCTCGCTCACTCGCAGGGGAGAAAGCCCAGGGGTCTCTGAGGCAGTGCCACCCAGGGTTCCAGGCACACTGGCCCTGCCCTCCTGGAGAGATACTAAGGAAACTCCTGAGAGAGGCACACCGGGGGCCAAGGAGCCAGGATTTGGGAGTGGCCTTGGCCAGGCCTGGCTCCAGGAGCAGACCCCCTGCCCTTCTCTCCTGGTGGAGAGTCCATCCTTCCTGCCCTGCACAAGCCGATCTTCACATAGCAGCTGTGCCGAGGCTGCGGGAAGCTAGGTCAGAGCACCCCCTCCTCGGCTCGGAACCCTCCCAAGTTGCCAAGTCTGCTTTAGAGAATGAAGCAAGACCCTCCCAGGCCCCACACAGCCCCCCTGTTCCCTCCCCTCTGCACTGCTGCTCTTCCCACATCCCAGCACACCTCCCTGCCCCAGGGCCTTGGCAGTGCTGCTGCCTCTACATACAACCTTCTTCCCTGGGCATCCCCTCATCTCCTCCACAAGTCTCCTAGAGTTGGCTCAAAAGTCCCCTCATGAAAGTATGGGCAGTGAGCACCCCAACATAGCTTCTCTCTCACCCAGACATCACAGCCTGGTGCCCCTGTTCTGGCTTGTTGGTGGCTTCGTTCTTGTCTGTCTCTCTCCATCAGAACAGAAGCTCCCATGGGTGAGGACTTGGGTCTGCTGGGTTCCCTGCCAAACCCCTATCTCCTAAGACAGGACAGGGTTCATAGCAGGTGCTGGTAACAAACAAATGCATGAATGGAAGTTTCCTGCTCCAGAGCAAGAAGGGGTGGGTGGTCCCCAGAACATAGACATTCCTCCCCCAGGCCATTTGGCAGCCCCAGCGGTTGGGCCATCAAAGCCACTTGTCACCAAAGCCACCGCAGCAGCAAAAAAGAAACAACAGCTGTGGTGCCTGCAGGGGCTGGGTGGGCTGATGGCTACCTGGGGAGCTTTTCTCCTCCTTTCCAGGGATCCCAGGGCAACTGAGGACTGTCACCAAGACTGGCAGGACAGTGAGGGGTCCAGCCAGTCTGGGACAAGGTGGTCAGAGTGGGGACGGCGCTCCTAGGGGCCCAGGATACCCGAGTGTGCCAACATGTGGACTCCATGCAGGCCCCACACACAGCCCCACGTCTGCCCACTGTGAGCCACCACAGGGGGCCAGGGCACACCTCCTGGAGGACCAGGATGCCACAGACCCAGGATCAGGGCGACAAGATCTTAATAAAGACAGCCATACCAGCCGCTGCTCATGCCTGGGTCACCCCTAGTGGGGCAAAGCCAGGGGCAGGAACACCGGCCTGGCCTGGCCGGACGACTGGACAGAGTGTCTGGCGCCTGCTCAGCCAGGCTGGCCCTCACTCCCTCCTCACAGCTGTGGCCTTCCTTCCTGAGACGGTGTTTCCCGGCTCCGCCCTGCTATTGCCACAGAAACAGAGAGCAGCCAGCCCCCCGCCCCGGAGCCTGGTCCCTGTGGAGCCCCCACTGAGCACCAAGCAGCCCACACAGGGCGCTGCAACTCCCGGGACACACACGGCCCTCAGAGCTCACACAGCACAACACCCCCCAACACCTGGGGCACCCACAGAAGTCACTCTCATCACATGTGACCTGAGCCCTAACCCCGACCTCTGCCGTCCTGCAGCCTAATGTCACTTGGTAGGCCTCCTCACATGCTGCGTTCTGTGCCCTTCATCCCAGAGAAACCTCCCACCTACTCAGTCCTGCTCGCCCCACAGCACTGGGGCAGAGTCCCACAACACCCTGCACAATGCCCCTTAGACCTATCCTGGCCCCAACCCCACCACAGTTGAGATGCCCCCGGTGACAGCACCAGGCCTGCCTGCTCTGCTCATTCAGAAGACTGCAGACCCCCAGCCAGCCTGACACCACCACAAGCAGCACCCTGACACCCTATTACCCACAACACAGATCCACAGCTGTGACAAATCACATCCCGACCCCAAACCCAACACGTGGGCGCACTCACTCGTGCCCACCGCACCCATAGCATTTTGGAAGCCTGGTGGCTCTGTGGACACCAGGCCCAGCACCCCAGGACTGAGAGCCAGAATGCACAGGATGGGGTGAGCCTGCTGTCCCCAGTGTTCACCTGAGCCAGACCTGTCACTGGGCAAGGCACACACACACGTGTGCCCATTTGATGCTAGGCTGCCAGGCGGCTTCCCCAGAAGCTCCAGCCCAGGGCAGAGGTTGAGGTGGACCACACACTGTGTGTTCCCCACTGCCCCAGCCCTTGCAGCAGCCTCAAGGAGGGGCAGCAGCACAAGGGCCGGGCCTGGAGCTCTGGCCTCAAGGACCACGAGGTAGGATCTGAACTGGGAGGCCTGGCTCCCAAGCCAAGGTCTCAGGAGACTGAACAGTCCCCTCCACCTGCACCTGAGTCGGGTGGGGGCCCCAGCCCCACCCTCTGGGAGAAAGAGGGTCCAGTCCCAAGGGACTCATAACCATCCCTGAGTTATGAGTGCTTGCTTCAGTGCTCCCACAGGGTGGGAGCCTGTGAGGTCTGTGCCCCGGGCAGTGCCTGGGAGGTCCGCAGCAGCCTGAGCCCTGCCACAAGGGGGATTACCCAGCATCCTCTGCAGGCTTTGCCCAGAGCATGGGGGTCTGGCCTAGGCTGAGGGAAGTACTGTGTGGAGGGCAGAGAGGGTAGTGTCCACTCTACACCAGGCCAGCCCCACCCTTGCAGAGAAAGCTTGCCCCTCCACCCCACCTTTCAGTCTGGGCAATTGGGGGCTACAGACAGGGCCTCCGCAAGGGTGGGCAGCATCCATCTTGGGTCAGGCCAACCTGAGGTGGGTTCTGGAGACAAAAGAACACCCTCAGACTTGGAAATCACCCCCACTTTGGATAAAGCTGGGGCCACAGCTTGGAGGCCAGAGAAGTCTTGGGTACCCATTCCTTGGTCCCTTGCGGGCCAGAACTTCACTGAGGACCCCATTCTACACCCCAGGGGCCCCTGTCCTCATGGCAGAGTTTAGCCTCTGGGCAGCCTCCAACCCGACAGCCTACCTCACCACCCTACCCAGGCAGATAGACACAGAGACCACACACAGATGCACAGAGTCACACATCTGATGCCCCTTCCCCCAGCACAGCCAACCACACCCACACAACCCCTTGTATAGCCCAGGGTACCCGCAGCCCCACTACTCTGAAGTCAGGACCACTCCAACAGCAGTCCCTACTCCACTGCTTTCCCACGGGGACAGTGGGCCAGAGCCACAGACCTCACCCCTGCCAGGCAGCCGTGTGAGGCTCGCACGCAACGGAGGGCAGCCTGACCCCAGAGAGGTAGGACTACAAGCCCTCCAGGAGTCTCTCCCCTTGCCCAGCCTGGACGCAGCCCACAGGACATGACAGCCGGACACCTGGGTCGCAGAACTCAGCCAGGAGGGAGGGTCACTGGCTGGCGCCAGGCGAGGCAGCTATCCTGCTGGGGGTGGGGGCACAGGGATGGTGAGGTAATACCGGATACTGCCTGCCACTGTGCTTGAAGCAGCTCAGACAACTCTAGGCTGTCGGGGGTTGTAGAACGCCAGGCAGGTCCCCTAAGGGAACCGAATATCCCCCCCATGTTGGAGGGTTGCAGTGCAGGACCCTGGAGAACTCTTTCCGGAGCCCAGTGACCATCATCCCAGACCAGCTGCCACCCAATCTGAGCCAGGTCCTGGTGACCCCAGACCACACCTAGAAGGCTGCGGGTAGAGAGAGCTCTGCATGCTGCTGGCCCCTTGCACCCATCCTTCAAAAAGAGCCTTCCCCACACTGCCCGCCCCCCACCCCCGAAGGCTACCAGGTCCATCTACCCACACTGGTCAAGGGGAGCTGGCACTCCAGGGCCCCCACTATCCCCTGCCTCCCAGGAAAAGCCAGTCTTCCCTAGACGCAGAAATGGCGTGTCTTCACTGCCCCCAGTACAGCAGCGTGGGCTCAGTGTCATGAATCAGGGGCTAGGGCCTGAGATCTGGGAACCAGGCTGGGATACCCAGGCATTAACTCCTCCAGACGATGGACAAGACCCTCAGGCTGTTTTCTCCTCTTGGGCAAGCTGCAGGGCCCGCACGGGACTTACCCCTTTCAGGAACACTGACTGTATGTGGCCTAGAGGGACTGTCAGTGACAAAGGACTGGGAACCTTGGGCCACACAGGCCCAGGGCCATGAATCATGGGGCTACCAAAACTTGGGATGCGGTAAGGGGGGCTACAGAACTCCCAGGCTACAAACGGACATGTCATAGGAAAAACTGACCCACCAAAACCTGCCCCAGCCCTTGGTCCAGCTTCACTCTCTTGTTGCAGTGGTGGTCAGGGCTGGACAGTGCCAACAGTTACTACTGGCCCCAGCCTCCACCCCACCCCAACATGCCCTGGGGAGGGGAGCTGAGGCCTGGGGCTCTGCCCTCTGTTCCCTCCACGGTGGTATGGACCCAGGGTGTTTACACACAGGCATGCCCTATTCCGAGTAGGCTTGGGAGTCAGGGAGGGGACATGCAGAGCATCTTCCCCTCTGACCCCATGGACAGGCTTGCAGTGTGCTCAAAGCCCCCAGTGCTGAAAGTTGTGCGGAGGTCTGGGGGGGCATGACGCCCCTGGATTAACCAGAGCATGATCCCCAGATATACAGGGTGCTTTTCCCAAGGTGACCGTTACTTTTGAGCTAGATTCGAGAAAGGACTTACGGGCTGTTGAGAAGACAGCCCCCAAGAACTTAGTGCTAAAATATGGCCCCTCCTCCCCAAGTAATCTCGTCGGGGAAACGGGGGCAGACCCCCTCCCCCAATTACCGTCCAAGTGTCTGATTCCGCGGGGGTGGGGGCGGTGGCAGCCCCCATGAGGGCGCCCCTCCCAGGCTCCAGCCCACACCAGCGGCCCTGGCCCACTCGGGGGGAGTCTCCTTCAGAGAGGGTGCGGGGCCCGCTGCTCAGAGGCGGCCGCGGCGGAATCCGCCCCCGGAGAAGAAAGGGAGCCCCCAAGGAGGGGGGGTCCGCCCCGCCCCGCCCCGCCCGGCCCGGCCCGCCGCCTATTGGCCCCGCGCAGCTATATCTGGGCGCCCACCCCGCGCGAGGCCACTGCCGCCCGCCCGCCCGCCCGCCCGGCCTGCCCTCCGCTCCCGGCCCCGAGGTGCCCACCGCCCGTCCTCCGCGCTCCCGCGCTCCGTTCCGCCCAGGCCGCGCCCAGCTGGAATGCAGAGATCGCCGCCCGGCTACGGCGCACAGGACGACCCGCCAGCCCGCCGCGACTGTGCATGGGCCCCGGGACCCGGCGCCGCCGCTGAGCCGCGCGGCCTCCCCGCCGCCCCCGCCGCGCCCGCCGCGCCCCCCGCGCCGCCCAGCCCGCCGCGAAGCCCGCCGCGAAGCCCCGAGGCGGGGCGCTATGGCCTCAGCCCGCCCGGCCGCGGGGAGCGCCCGGCCCCCGACGAGTCGCGCATCCGGCGGCCCATGAACGCCTTCATGGTGTGGGCGAGGGACGAACGCAAGCGGCTGGCGCAGCAGAACCCGGACCTGCACAACGCGGTGCTCAGCAAGATGCTGGGTGAGCGGCGGCGGGCGGGCGGGGGCCTCACGCGGAGGCGGCGGGCGGGCGGGGGCGCTGCGCGCAGGGCGCACGCGGGACCGGGCAGTCCGGCCCCCCGGACGGCAGCCCCCTGACCCACGCCCGCTGCCCGCAGGCAAGGCGTGGAAGGAGCTGAGCGCGGCGGCGAAGCGGCCCTTCGTGGAGGAGGCGGAGCGCCTGCGGGTGCAGCACCTGCGCGACCACCCCGACTACAAGTACCGGCCGCGCCGCAAGAAGCAGGCGCGCAAAGCCCGGCGGCTGGAGCCCGGCCTCCTCCTCCCCGGCCTGGCGCCGCCGCCGCCACCGCCGCCCGAGCCCTTCCCCCCGGCGCCCGGCCCGGCCCGGGCTTTCCGCGAGCTGCCCCCTCCGGGCGCCGGGTCCGACGGCTTGGGGCTGCCCACGCCCGAGCGCTCGCCGCTGGACGGCCTGGAGCCCGGCGAAGCCGCCTTCTTCCCGCCGCCCGCGGCGTCCGAGGACTGCGCGCTGCGGACCTTCCGCGCGCCCTACGCCCCCGCCGAGTTGCCCCGGGACCCCGGCGGGTGCTACGGGGCGCCGCTGACCGAGGCGCTCAGGACCGCGCCCGCCTCCGCCGCGCCGCTCCCCGGCCTCTACTACGGCGCCCTGGGCGCGCCCGGCTCGGGCCCGTACCCAGGCCCGCTGTCGCCGCCGCCCGAGGCCCCGCCGCTGGAGGGCCCCGAGCCGCTGGGGCCCGCCGCCGACCTGTGGGCCGACGTGGACCTCACCGAGTTCGACCAGTACCTCAACTGCAGCCGGACTCGGCCCGACGCCGCCGGGCTCCCGTACCACGTGGCGCTGGCCAAGCTGGGCCCCCGCGCCATGTCCTGCCCGGAGGAGAGCAGCCTGATAGCGGCGCTGTCCGACGCCAGCAGCGCCGTCTACTACAGCGCGTGCATCTCCGGCTAGAATTTGAGGCTAAATGCAACCGTCCCGTACGAACCGGTGACGCCCTGCAAACGTGGTTTCCCCGTGTCCCGGGCTTTTCGAAGGAAGCCCAGGCGCAGGACCGGTTGGCTGGCCCTGCCAGGGTTAAGTTTTTGAAGTGCCTAATCCTTTAACTGCAGTGTATCTTCTAGAACCAGGCTGTATTTTTTACTTTGCCTTTTTTTTATATATGTAATACAATATATTTAATTTTTAATTAAACTTTAAAACTTTTTCTTCTAAGGGGTTTCAGTGATCAAAAGCATCAATGTAGCAAGGGCTTTTTAAATATGAGGATTAACAATGTCTGTTTGCTTTAAAGGAGGAGTCAGGAGCTGTGTTCCCGGGACCCGGCGAGGCCACAGTAAAGTGCCTGGTCCTCTCCTCCGCACACCGCAGTCCACGGTTACTGGGAAGGAGACGAGGTTTCCCCCAAGGGCCCTGGACTTGCCGTTCTCTCCAAACCTTCCCCAGAGGGCCTGACACCCAGCTTGGACCCCACAGCACCCACTTCATTCTTCCAGGATACTCCCCCAGACAGAGCTGGTAGGAGGCTCTCCCCACCCTCCCTCCTGTACCACTCTCCATTTTAATTCAGGCCTAATGAGATCAGTCTACACCGCAGTCGCCCCATACCCCACCCACATTTCGTCATCCTCATCTCATCTTTAAAATGTTCTTCAGGCCCAGGGACTGCCCGGGACAGTGCCCCTCTCTGCAGGAGGCTGGGGGGATTGACGCCTTTCTGCAGGCATGGCATACCGGCCCCGTCTGTCATTCTCAACCCTGTGTGCCCAGAGAGAACTGCACTGTGGCACAACCACGCTGTTCCCCAGGGTGCCTTGTCCAGGCTCTGCCAGGTGAAAGAAGCTCAGTGACCAGAGCAGGGGGCTCAGGCCCCACATTTCAAGCTCCCAACTCTGGAGCCCCATCACACTAGCCCTGTGCCCCCTGCCAGCAGGACTGGACACCTGCATTCCACACTGCCCTCTCGGTACCCCCAGATCCTTTTTGGTGCCCCCTCACTGACAACCCTGACAGCTTGTGGGTTCTGTGTGATGATGTGTGCAGCTCCGTGACTGCAGGTGAGACTGAATCTGCACACGTGAATATGCATATCAGGCAAGCAGGAATATGTGTGCATGAGGCTGTGACTGTGACCATCCATGATGGTGATTGTGTGCACCCAGTGTGTCTGAGGCTGTGCATGGTGTATGTACAAGGCCTGGGCTGGATGAGTATGTGCCCGTGTGCGAACGTGGGTTCCACACAGGTGGAACACATTCTGTCTGTGTGTGGGGAAGTGAACAGGGTGTGGGCTGTTTTTATAGGTGTCCCACCTCAGAGGTAGGGTGACACCGCCTGTATTAACTGGAGGAGCTCCACAACTCAGCTGGCAGACTGGGAGAGCTGCGTCTGGACCCCTGCCCCTACCCCATCAGCAGCAAGGCCCAGAAAACTCAAAGACAAACGGATAGAGAGAGACACACATTAAGGGACAGAAACAGACTTGCTGAGGAGGACAGGAGATGGACTCAGAGGTGGACAGAGACTCTGGCCAGAGGAGAGACAGAGAGCCCTCAGGATACCAAGGACATCACCTGCCCTTTAGAATCACACCTGAGTGCTGGCACACAATAGGGGACAGGGAGCCTGAAGCACAGGGACAGGGTTGTCCTGTCCAGCCACATTCCTCACAGGGCACGGGTTGCTCACATCACCTGTAAGTGCAGCTCTCATAGCCCACCAGCGCCTGTTCTGCTCTGGACCTGCCGCCTGGTCAGGGAACAGGTGGCCCACGTCCTGAGGCCTTGGGTCAGCTGGGCCAAGGTGTACCACACTGTGGGGATGGGGCCCCACCACAGCCAGCATCCAGGAGCCCCTGCCCCAGGTGTGGACTGGCTCACCCATCACCGCCCCCACCAAGGCAGGGACCAGCCCATCCTGCTGCTTAGAGCCATGTGGCCAGCCCCACCCACAGACAGCCACAGACACAGAGAAAGGGCCAGGCAGGTGGACATGCCCATCTGTACCTCTCCTGTTTTCTGGAACAGGATTCTCACACCCTCCATTCTGGGCTTCTCGCCCCACCCCCAGCCAGAGGGTGTCCCCCTCAGGGCCAGTGGTTAGGGGGCCAGCACAGCCACTGCTGGGGTAGGAAGAGTGGCTCACTTGGCAGAAGCTCCTCCATGAGCGCCAGGGCAGGAGACGAGTGGGGGCCCCAATCTGGAGTGAGTCCCCTGTGCCCGGAGCTGCGGCGTGTCCTGGAGCAGGATTGGGATGGGGACATGAAAGGGCCCCCCACCAAGGTCAGCTGCTTCCAATAGCACCTCCTCAGCAGGGGTGGGCCGGTGCTGGGGGGTGAGGGAGGGACTCCTCAGGGGACCCTCTGCCTAGTGCTCGGATGGCTCCAGCCCCACCGCACCTCCTCCTGGCCCCACCCACCTGCTTCCCTGAGGACCTGAGAAGGGAAGTCCCCACCCCCAGCCCCCGCTGAGTCAGGGCCACCAAGAACAGACCCAGGCAGCCCAGCTCTTAGTGGGGAGCTCTAGCAGCCCTGCCTGGCGCCAGCCACAGCTCCCATGCCCAGGACCCAACCTGGCCTGGACTGACCTGGTCAAGGTGTTGAACCCTCCCCAGCAAGTAGCCCAGGAGAGGAGGTCTGAGAGGGCGGGACTGCAAGCAGTTAAGGAGCACCCCTCCTGCCAGTAGACGTGGCCGTCATCTTGGACCTCCTGGCTGGACCCCACGGAGAACACCGAGGCTGTACACACACACCAGACCCCAGTGGGGCTATGCTGGGTAGGCAAGAAGGGACCGAGAGCAGTCTCCACTCGGCTGGACAAACTCCAGACAATCCAACCACTTGACTCACCTTCTGCAAAACCTACATACATTTAAGGGCACAGCTGGGTGATTTTGACATATTCACATCACCTCTGTAACGTTGGCACTTTCCCATCACTCCAGAAACCCTGTGCCCATCTGCGCCCACTCCCCACCCCTCCTTGCTCCCAGCCCCCAGGAGACACTCATCTACTTTCTGTCTCTGCAGACTTGCCGATTCCGACCATTTCCTACAAACGGAATCCCACATAGGGGCCTTTTAGGTCTGGCTTTGCTCAGCATGATGTTTTCTGCTCATTCATTCACTGGTGGACATTTAGGGTGTCTCCATGCTTTGGACATTGTGAATGATGCTGCCATGAACGTTCCTGTGCCAGGGTTTGTGTGGATGTGTGTTTTCACTAAATCACATACATTTGTATCTCCAGTGACCAAATCTGAGCAAGTAGATTATTCACCTTAAACCCAAACACTAGAGCAGCTGCCCCTACAGGGGTATCCAGAGCAGCTGACCTCCAATCCCCATGGGCCCCCAAAGCCAAGGTTCAAGCCTCCACCCAGCCCCTCCCACTCCTGCCCTAGGCTGGGGTGGGGCCCCAAGGAGCAGGTGCCAGGCCTGGAGAGTCTTGGCCAGGTGTGTGGGGGTTCCTGGCAGGGGACGTTGGAGGGGTGAGAGCATCAAGACCCCTCCTTTGATTTCAGCCAGCCCACAGCCCACTTAGGTCCACCTCTGTGTGCGAGCAGCCAGCCTCCCAGGGGAGACCAGCACATGGGAGCTTCCTGCCCTCCACCTGCTCCCAGGACCCATCCAGGCCTCACGACTCCGTGGACCCCCACAACCACCAAGTGTCCCCCACGACCATGCCCCATCCACCACAGACCCACCCCATCTGCCACAACCCCGCCCCTGGCCCCCATGATCCCGCTCTGTCTCCCCCTCCGGCCCCCCCACTGGCCCTGCCTGCCCCACCAGAAAACAGGAAGGGGTGCGCAGTGGCTGCACCGAGAGGAAGTGCAGGAAGCAGCCCCGGGCGCGGTGCTTATCTCTGGCCACAGCCCCGACCCCTGGCCTCATGCCCCACACAGGCTGAGAAGGGGACACCAGGGTTACCTGCCGGGGAACAGGGCCTGCTCACCTGGCAGGGAGCCCTGGCCACCTCATGCCCAAGCCACAACTGTCACAGCTTGACAGTGGGGGGAGGTGACAAAGCAAAAGGACCCGGTGAGGGTGGGCCCTCTCCCTGCACAGACACGAGCAGACGTCCAATCCAGCTGGGAGGTGACCAGGGGCCAGTGTCCAACGCCAGGGCGTCCCCCTCCTCCACAACCCACTGCCCTGCCCTGTCCCCCAGGTCATGACCTCATTTTCCCCAAAACAAGGACTCACTTCTCTCAGGTTCAGGGTCTTGGCTGGTTCTTCAGGGGTGGGGGCTTATGGGGGACATGATGGTTGTTTCTGTCTTGTTTACAAAGCTGGGTCTCTTCCTAGGGAGGGGGTAGGATGGGGACTGTCCATGGGCACCCCCCAGGGTCCTGCAGGCCACTGGCAGGGACAATGGGATCAGGCACCTGGCACTCCCCACCCCCTAAGAGTATTCACTTTGCTTCCTGGACTGAGGGACCTTGTTTGTTTCCACGTCAACTGCAGCTGGAACAGACAGCTGACTTGCACACCTGCAGGGCTGAGAGACCCCACACTTGGGCCAGGCTCACACGCAAGGGCTGAGTGCCGGGCGAGGCGAGCGCACCTCCAGGTCTGGGTGCAGGTGCTTCCTCTGGGTCTGAGGGCTGTTCCGTGCCTTCTCAGCACCCAGAAACAGATTTAGGTCCTGGCTAACTAATGTCCTGTCCCACAGCCACAGCGCCATGAGCATGGGAGCTGCATCTGTCCAGGGCCTGGCATGGTAGGTGCCTTTCCCACCACGTCTGCTTGCTCAGTGGGCTGGGGTGGTGGCCAGTGAGGGGAAGTGCTGCTGGAGCCCACAGGAGGACCCCAGGGCAACGCACAGGTGGTCTGCACCACAGAGGGCCAGAGCATCGGACTGGCATGGACCCCAGCCCTGCAGCCTACTGGCAGCCTGGGAGGCGGTAGGAGTGGGAGGTTGGGTGGGGAGAGGGCGGAGCATGTGGGCAGGGGGTGGGGAACGCCTAAGTGGTAAAGTTGGCATTGACTTTCTGGTTTCCCAAATCCAGGCACTAGTTTGCTGGTAGCCCATGTTCCAGATGTTCTTTCAAAGGCTCCCAGTCTGGGGAGGCCGTGGGACGCCAGCTACCCTTCAAAGCCTGCCTGGACCCCTCCTTTGGGCTGCACATGGGGGGTCTGGCTCCCTGGCTTTGGGAAGTTGCACAACCCTGGCCAGTGCCCTGCAGCCCCATCTGCCACCCTGGCACGGCCACTGGGCCCCAGGCCCCACCTCCCTGGAAGCAGCTGAGAAAGCGTGTATGTGGGACAGGACACCACTGGGTAGTCCCTGACCCAACTGAGTGTGTGCCCCAGAAGCAATGTTTTATGGAGGAAGAGCCAGGGTCAGGCCATCTGTCCAGGGCCTTGGCAGGCAGGGTGGTGGTGCCCACCTGGCAGACACCACAGTCCACGGACACTCAGGGCCCATTCTCACTGCCTGCACTCTGCCCTCAGTGGCCCCGTGGCCAAAGGTATGGCTGAGTCTCTCAATCTCTGTGTTGCTTATGGTCAGTTCCAGGCAGCAAACATTTAATGAGCAGCTCGTGTGCTGTGGTGAGTGAGCCACAAAGGGGGTCCAGGTGCAGAGCCTGAAGAGCAAGTGTCTCGGGGTCCGAGCAGGGTGCCCCCAGCTTTCCCTCGAGTCTCCGTGTCTCTTGGGAATCTGGCTCTGCACCCGCCAGCAGACCCGTCTGGGTGGAAGACCCCCGCCCTGGACAAGTGCACTCGGCTCCAGAAGCCAGAAGCCCACCCTGCCCTGATCCTGCGTGAGGAAGACGGTGCAGTGGGTTGATGGTGGCCCCTAAAACGATGTGTCCACCTCCCAGAAACTGAGTGGGACCTTATTTAGAAAAAGGGTCTTGGTAGATGTAATTAAGGAACTTAAGGTGAGGAGATGACCCTGGATTACCCAGGTGGCCCTACATCCAGTGGCAACGACACTTATAAGGGAGAAAAGAGAAGGTCCGTGAAGAAAGGGGCAGGGACTGGAGCAATGCAGCCTCAGGCCAAGGGAAGCCTGGAGCCGCCAGAACCTGCAGGAAGCAGGAACGGGGCCCCTAGAGGGGGCAGAGCCCCACAAAACCTTGGTTTCAGACCACTGATACTGATTTTGGCCTTCTAGACCCAAGAACTGTGAGAGAAGATATTTCTTCTGAGGTGTGTTTACGGTACCACCTGGTTTCTGGCCATTTGTTACAGTAGCCCTAGGAAGCTAATAGGGATGATCTCTGAGATAAGGGGACAGAGCCCCATATCCCCACACCCTGAATACAGGGCTATCAGGAGGTTGGCACGATGAGGACTGGGCAAGATGAGCAGAGCCTTTGCCCAGCATTGGGCATGTGCGCGGCCTCAAGAGAAAAAGCAGAGTGGACAGAGCAGCTCGTGCTGAGAGCAACTTGAGAGGGAGAACGGGGCCCCGGGCTCTGCTGGGCCAGGCCTCTCAGGCCTCCGTCCCTCCCAAGCCCTGGCCCCGACCCCCACAGCATTCAATTTGCCAGGACAGACCAGGATTAGACACTGGAGGGTCTGCCTGGGAGAGGGGAGCTCTGCCAGGCAGGGGGAGTTGGGGGCTTGGACCCACACAACCACACACCCATCCCTGCTGTACACACACCTGTATGTACACACTTCTGGGCAACCCTACAGCACACCTGTGTGTGCACACTCACACACACACATAGACATGCTAGGGGAGGAACAGTCAGGGCTGAGGTTCAGGAGTATCTCGCCCGTTCACGTGGTCATCGTCCGGGGCTCGGGGGGAACTGTGTCCCCAAAGCTCGGAGACCTCTGCTCCCCACCCCAGCCAGCTGTAGTTTGCTTGAATCTGCCTCAGGCATTGCGGATGACTGCTGTTCACCCAGGGCAGCCTGGCAGCTCTCAGAAGCAGAAAGGGAGTGCCGTGTGTGGGCAGCGGCCACCACAGCCCGGGAGGCCATGTCCAGGTGCCACCAGGAGAGGAGAGCTCTCCCCACAGGCCCTGGGCTAGGGTGGGTGCAAGTGCCAAGGAACCAGCTGCCTTTGAAAGGAAAATGGCCATGGGGGGCCGGTCCCCCTCCTGTCCCTGCCCTGACCCCTGGAGTCTCTTACTGACCTTCTCCAGTCCCCAAATCAACTGCCCCACACCTTCTGCTCCAGCCAACTTGAGCCTCTTTCCTTCTGTCTGCACACCTGCCCCACCACCCCCCAGGCTCATGGCAGGAGTCCAGCGATGTGAGGATGTGAGCTGTTCCACCAAACACCGCGTTTCCCAAGTTCAAGGTGACTCACCCAGGGCACTCGGGCCAGCACCGTGGGGTTGTCTGGACCTCTCCTCACCCACTTCATGTCCAAGCCCACCTCCCTCAGCCTTACCTCAGCCACAGGCCACCTGCACACACGGTGCAAGGACTGCTCTGGATCCCGACTCACACCCTCCTCAGCTTGGACCCCCCAGCCCACACTGCTTGGTAGGTCTAGGCTCCTCCCCCACGTGCTTTATTTAGCGCTAGCTGGAGCCCCCACACCATGCCTGTCCTCACAAAGGGCCCATGCTGCACAAAGTACGCACACCATAGGCATCACCCATCGCCCTGTACTCAGAATGTGGCCCCCAGGTCAGCTGCACCTCATGGCCCAGGAGCCTGTGAGAAGTGTGGTGGGCAACTGAATGCACACGGGGGTCGGGAAGCTCGGCTCCATTACTGCAGAGTGTGCCTGGGGTGTGACTCTGCTGGGGGCCTGGGTCTCATCCCAGCTCTCACAGCTCCTGGTTGTGTGGTTTGGGGCAAGTCCTGGAACCTCCTGGGCCTCGTTTCCTCATCCGTACACAGGGACAGCAGTTCCTGCTGCAGAGACTAAACATGTCACACAAGCACCGTGGGGAGCTAGGCCTGCCCCAGCTTCTGTGCCCCTGCTGACTGCTCCCCGACAAAGGCCCTTCGGAGGCCCTGCCGTCTGTTCTGCCAGGGTACCCCAGAAGGCAGGCCTGCTTTGATGCCTCCTGGGTCCATCCACCTGCCCGGGAGGGGCCTGATGAGAGTCACTAGGCCCTCCAGGTGTCCTCCCTGGCCAGGTGTTCTAGTTCCCCAACACCTCCATTAGCTGTGATTAGGGAGGGGGCCGTGGACGCTCAGGCCTGCGCAGCTGTGAACGGGGAAGTCCAGGATCAGCCCCCACTTTGCCAAGCAAGCACAGGGTCCCATCGCACGAGTCAGTGTGTCCCTGTAAGGCCTGTCCAGTCCCGCAGAGAGGCTGTGGCCACCGCTCCCAGGGCGGCAGGAAATGGCCTGGCTTCCCTTCAGGCCCGCTTCCTTTATCCGGTTGTTTTGCTCCGAATCACAAAGCTCGGCCTTCCCCTCCCCTCCATTTCCCCCCTTCCCCGGTTCCAGAGCGCGGCAGGACGGATACGCCACGTCGCAGGGCCCGCAGGAGCCCCCAGGCCCGCCCTGCCCCCAGCCCCCAGCGGCCCCGAGCCGCCCCCTGCTGCCCCCTGCTGCCCGAGGCCAGCAGCGCCGCCCGGCCCCTGCCCAGGGAGTGTGTGTCCCCGGGTCCCCCGCCGCCGTGTGGGTCCCCCCGGCGCCCCGGTCCCCCCACCCGACTCCGGCAGGCGAAGAGGAGAATCGCAGCCGCAGCACCTGCAGTTTATTGAGGCCTCGCTCTGCGCACGGAGGGCGGGCCACCTCCGGGACCGGCTGTGGCCGGGACCGGGGCTCTCATTTCCAGGTCCTGGGCGCTCCGGGGCGCGGTCGTCCGCAGACAAGGTGGGTTCCGGCCTCCGCCCCGCGCAGCGCGCGCTAGGAGCCCTACGTGGCCGCTGCGCGCAGCGCGAAGAGCTTCTCCCAGCAGGTGGCGACGGCGTCCAGGGCCCGCAGCAGAAGCCGCCTCCGGCCGCCGCGGCGCCGGGCAGGGCGCGTCCCGGGCCGCCGGCTCAGCTGTCGGGATGGGGCGGTCAGCGAGGGCGCACGGTCCCCGCGCCCGCCCCCGGCAGCCCGCGCGTCCTGCCTGCCCCTGGGGAAGGGGTCCTGACCCGGCCAGTGTGTTCCCAGCCCGTGGGAAGCGCAGAGCCGCTGTGGGAGGAGAGGGACTGGGATCCGGACCCGCACACACTCCGGGACGCACACCTGGCGCAGCGTCCTGCAGTGGCGCCGCATCACTGCCTCCGTGCGCACGGCCACAGTCCACGCTGCTTTCTCCAGCGCATCGCGTCGGTCCCCAGCCACTGCACCGCGCAGAGTCTGACCCAGAGACGCAATGGACAGCAGGATACTGTGTTCCTGGGGAGGGAACGGAGGAAATTCGGAGGTTGGGGAAGTGGCCCTGAAGGGGTTGTAGGACATAGGTGGGGGGTGGGCATCTGCTCCATACCTTCTGGGCTCTGCAGGAGGCTCCCACTGGTCGTCGCCGCTGCAGGGCTGCGGCCCCAGTCAGATTTTTTTGAATGATATAGAGGTGTCTGGAGCCTGGTCTGGTCCCTTCCACCCCTGGCCCAACCTGTCTCACAGCTGCCTGTAGGTCCTCAAAGATGACCGCACGGTAGTGGCGGAGCACGTCAGGGACGCTGCAGGTGTGGAGCCCAGCCCAGCTTGGCACTATCCCCAGCAGTGCCAGCAGGAGAGCCCAGAGTGCAGGCTTGGGGGGCACCTGGAAGGGACACTGGGTCAGGGTCGAAATTTTCTTTGGCCAACCCCTCCCGCCAACAGCTGGAAGGTGGGGATCTCTGAGCTGGTTTAATTAAAAAAAGATGTTGCCATGACACTCAACAAATGTTCTAGGTGTGGGTCTGGAGGGACAAATCCCTGCCCATTTTAGGTTTTAGGGAAGAATGGACAAGAGGCCTGCAAAACCGGAGCTTAATGCTCAATGCAGATGTGCTGGCTGAGTGATGAGGGGCTGGGAAGGCCGCTCAGAGCCCTGAAGGGCAGGGGGGTGGCAGGGACAAAGGGTTCCAGAGGCAGGAGCCCCCAGCACCCTAGTCTACACGGGAGAGAGGGGCCTCATGCCCACTGGGATACTGCAAGTACCCTGAGCTGGGCTCTCCTCTTGCTGAGTACCCTTCACTCCCTGGCACTGCTCTCCCTACCCACCTACCCCTGCCCTGCCCCCCTTGTCCACGCCTGGCACAGAACTAATCTGCTCCCCTCTGTGGCTGGGCAGCTCCCACCTCTCCCCCAGCCCCATCAATGACTCTGTTACAAAGAGCTCTGAAAGCACGGGTAGTGGGTTTCCCCTCCACCCCCGACCCAACCGGGGCAGGGGTGAGGGCTCACAGCTCAAGGCCGCACCCCATGAGAGGAGAAGGCTTGGGGAAACCCCCAGAGGCAAGAAGGGAATGGGACTACATTACACCCCACCAAACATTCTGCTCATTTACAGGACTCCCCCTGCCCCAGAGCAGAGGGGTTCTCTCTCTTGGGGAAAAGCCCAAACATCAAAAAGAGCGGGCACAGCTTGTCCCTAGGCTCCCAGCCCAAGGGACTTGGCCTCAGGCCCCCCAGGATGGAGTCTTGACAGCAACTAGAAAACCAATCATGTGAACCCAGCGAGATGACAGGACTCGGCTTCCCAGCCCCGGGCCAGGGCGCCTGACTGAGCACTGCCATAGCCAGAACCCAGAGCCAGGTGTGCACAGGGGCTCCTGCCTGAAGTCCCAGCAGCACCAGCTCGAGGGGCAGAAGCAACTGGCTGGGGCCCTTTCTCAAACACTGTCCCCAGACATCCTGGGCATGATGGCCGACTCTGAGTGCCCCTCTGCCTGGGTCAGAACTCACAGCGGGACGAGAGCTGTTGATGCTGGAGAGATGCCCGAGTGGGGTGGTCGGTTGCCCAGGGGGTCCTAGAAGGCCCGTCTGCTGCACCCACAGGGGCCAAGGCTCAGGCCAGCTCAGCCGGTGAAGACAGGGCTCCCCAGCACCAGGAGGTAGACTTGAGGAGCCTAGCCGGCTGCCCCCCACCCCCACTGTGGGATGGCTGGGCAAGAGCGCCCAGGGCCAGGTCTTGATGAACAAGAGGAGTTTTTTTGGGGGGAGGGCGGGCCCAAGCAGCCTCCCTGACCTGCGGTGCATGCCTCCAGGCCCTTGGCCCGGCAAGCCCCTTCCCCAGTGGATCCCAGCTGCTCACCATGGGCCTCCCAGGGTCAGGCCCTCCTTCAGTCCCGCCAGTGGGCCTCACACATGGTCCCGGGTCCTCAGGGAGGGGGCGCCGCAGCCACCAAGCCAGCACACAGGCCGGCGCACCAGGCTTTTGAAGTAGGCTCCTCCAAGCAGAGGAGGGAGGGGGCGGGAGGGAGGCCCTGATCCCAGCCCTGCCCCCTCCTCCCCACCCCTATCCTATTGCTGCTTCAGTGAACCTCGGAGCCGAGGGCTCCCTTCCTATCCAGTGGGTCTTTGATCAAGACATTAGCCTCATGGGTATCTGTTCGAGGGGGTGGCATACTTTGGGGGTAGTTGCCAGCTGGCCAGGGAGCCCAGCGAGGCTGGGGGGCCTGCCTGCACCCTTCCACCAGGTCCTTCTTCAGAGATCAGCAGGTGCTGCCTCGCCCAGGAACCAGGCGAGTGGGACCTAATGCCCATCACAGCCACCAGTCCCCACGCCCTGACATCTGGGGGTCCCGACCCAGCACTCTGCCCAGGGATGCCTCCCACTGCCTGTCCCTCCTGAGCTGAGGAGGCCTTTCACTGGGGGAGGTCACGGCTGCTTGCCCAGAAGGCTCTTGGGGAACCGGGCCACAGCACCCCGCCCCCAGCAGCACCTCGGAACAGGGCTGCCTTCGGAACCCAAGCTGCCTGGCGTTAGAGCTAAAAAATGTCAACTGAAGAGAAGCTGATCATCCATGTCCCTCAGGGGAAGTTGAACCACCAAAATGCATTTGAAAAAACAACCCCCGTGAAGATGAGGAAGATGATAGTCACACTGGATAATCGAGACGTTCCCAGCTTCCCAATGGTACCTGGGAGGCTAGAAGCAGGCCCAGGAGAGGGCGCTGCCTACTCCAGGCACAGCAGGTGGCCAGCGTCCACGAGCCACTGCCTCTTCCTGGGCCTCAGTTTCCATTTCAAGCTCCTAGGAACCTCAGGACTCACTTTTCAGTGATGAGCAGGACCCCTCCCGCTTCTAGGTGCCGGTGGGAACCCCAGGTCCTCCCGGCCCCTCAGGGTGGCCCTGCATGGCATGGTCCCAGGCGAGGAGCCAGGGACTGTGAACCGGCCCCGCCCAGGTCACCTGCCTCAGGGTCAGCAGCACCTGACCCCGCACTTGGGTGGTCTGCCCCTGCCCTGGGCTGGTGGCGTCTGGGGCTCCCAGAACCTCAGCAGCAGACCCGGCAGGGCCGCACTCTCCAGGCAAGACGCCTGTGCCCCAGGTGCTGACACTGGGGGTGGGCATTCCCTAACCTCCGCCGCCTCCAAGGGTGGAGCTGTGGGTCGGTGACTGCCCTCACCAGCACCATGGGCCCCTGTGGGGTTGGGGACAGATGGGGCACCAAGAGAGCCAAGCACCCATCTGTTCCCACAAGTGGCTTTTACCAGAACATGTGTGTCCCACAGCCTTTCTCATAAAATCTCAGGGAGCCATGGAGTTCCCCACGCTTCCTCTGTCCAGCTCACAAAGGGAACTGTGGGGAGCCCAGGCTGGGGGACAAAAGCACGCACCAGGGAGGCCCAGAGAAAACCGCAGGCCGCCAACCCCGACACACGCTACCTGGAAAACCTTTAATTAAAAAGCAGGACAGCCCCGCCCCACCCCACGCCACGCCAACTCCTCCAGGGGCCGCCCTGAGGCCCCAGCCCTAACGGGACTGGCCGGGCAGTCAGAAGGTGTTCTTGATGTGGGCTGCCACCAGCATGAGGATCTCCCCGATCTTGCGCTGCCAGTTGGTGATGTCCTTTGACACAGCACACCACAGCTCCCCATGCCGGGGCTCGGCATTCTCACAGCGCCTCCGCACCTCCTCCCGCTGCTCCTGGGCAGGGACGACCGGGCACGTGAGGCGGCCTGCCCACCTCACACACCCAGCCCCACAGCCCTGGCCCCACAGAGGGCAGGTCCCTGCCCCAGGCAAAGCTGTCAGATGTGTTCCTTCGGACAGCCCCTCCTCCTGGGCAGCCCCACTGCAGTCCACAGGACCCAAGTTCTCCAGGGACACACAGGTGCCCAGTCATGTCAAACCCCCAACCCTAGGTCTGTGCCTCCCACAGGTGCCCCGTTGTCGCCTTCCCTGAACAAGGAGTGTGCCAGCTCACATGCTATGGGTCCCACTTCTCACGGGTGCCCCAGGACAGCCTGGCCACCCCCCAGCTCTGACCACGCTCAGCTCCTGAGGGGGTTGCTCTCCTGGAAGCCGCACTCAGGCCCAGGAGGGCAACCCCAGGGCTTGGACTGCTTTCCCATTTCTACCGTGACCCCCATGTCCTAGTCACCAACCAACACATTCAGGAAATGCTGAAAGGCCACTAAAATGGGCCCAAACACCTTAACTTCAGGCTGAAAGGGTCAGGAGGGTGCTGCTGCCCGCCCTCCCTTGAGCCCTCCACAGCGCAGGAGCAGGGGCGAGACCGCTCACCTCCGTGCCATGCTGCAGCTCAAACTTGTAGAAGAGCGCCCAGGCATCCCCCAGGTCCGAGTCGATCTTCACCGTGCGGTGGAACCACTCCCTGGCCTTGGTGATCTTCCGCTCACTCCAAAACAGCCTGTCCGGAGGTAGAAGGATGGGGACCCAGAGTAACAGCCATATGATGGGTGCTTGAGGGGTGGCGGGGGTCAGGCACAGGCACAGAGCTGGGCATGGCCGTGCTGGCCTCCTCAGGCCGCAGCTCCCGTGTCGGGTGGAGGACGGGCCTGGGGATGTGTGGTGCCAGCACAGGGCTCAGCTCTGGGACCACCCAGAGGGCCCCTGGGCTCCCACAGGAGGAATGAGCCTGGGTACCTGGAAATCTCACTCCAGCTCACTAACCTGGAACCATCCAAGCATTTAACCAAACTGTTTCTTTAAAAATCTGCACATACAGCAAGAACTTCAAACTCCTTTGAAAGTGGATGAAAGTAAACCTAACAAAAATTAAGTTTTCTGAGCAGGGAAAGCGAGGTTGGAGCTCACTCCTCAACAGACACTCTCTGGACCACCTGCCCCATCAGGCAGCCTCCAGCAGGAAGCCAGGCCGACACTGATGATGTGGGCCTGGCAGACACGCACGCCTGACACCAGGCCTGGGGCACGGCCTGTGCTGGAAGCCACAGGTGAGGACCAACAGCACCCGCACCAGGGACCCACGGGAGCCTTCCCCGGAGGGGTGCGAAGGCAGGACAGTGGGGCGGACGGAGGGGAGGACGCCATGGTGAGAACCGACCGCCTGGGGCTCTGGGTGGCTTCCCCTCCTGCCCAGCTCTCCCTCCCCCTGTAGCCAAAGGCCCCGGCCCCGACGCAGGTGGGTCCACCACTGACCTGACCCATCCAGGCAGCTGTTTGGGCCAGTCAGTTAGAAAACGAAATAATTTCATGCTCTGATAGCTTGATTGTTTTTTAAGCCTTGTGGTATTCTTAATTGCTTGGTGTTAGATAAACTGTTATTTAAAGAGAGCAAACTCAGATAGCAGGCACACAGAACCCCTGCCTGGGAACAGCAAAGGAGTGACTTATTTACTTTAGCAAAGCCTTTTATGAGGTTTTATGGGGCTCTATCGGAGTGTCACACATAAAAGTCGCTCTGGGAGGCGGGAACCCAGGATGGCAGGGAAGGAGGGAGCCCTGGGCAGGCCCGAACGGGGCCTCGGGAGCCGGGGGGCTCCTGTGGGAAGCAGAGCAGGACCTGAGCAAGCGGGCTAGTGCCACCCGGGTGCATCTGGGGGGCTGGGACTCGTGCTCAGGTCGGGGCAGCACATGGAGCTACCCCGCCCTCATGCCCCTTCCCAGGTGGGCCCTGAGCAGCAGCCCCAGGACCCCAGCCAGAGGCTCCCCCTGAGGACCCCTCCACCCACGGGTACCAGTTACCCGCTAGTCTCCTCTGGCCACACCCACGCCTGCCCTGCACTCAGGTTTACACTCTGTCCTCTCAGGCCACATCCTCCTACTAGAAGGGAACAGAGATCCTGTGAAGTCAGGATGGCCCGAACTGCCTCCCCGACCCTGCACAACTCCACCCGCTCTTCCTGAGGCCCTGAGCACCCCCCACCTGCCCAGCACAAGCACAGCTCCACAGGGAGGCCCTGACTCAGCCCAACATGTGAACTCCTGGTGTGGCCCCTCACTGACCTCCTCCTGTCCTGGAGGTTACACACCCTCAGGGAGAGCTGGCCTCTGGCACATGCATCTCCACACCTCAAGCACACCGACAGGCCTGCCCACGGGTCCTGGGTGACACCCAGGTCACAAAGGTGAAATGGCCTGGTTTCCTGTCTTAAACACAGAGAAAATGATTTTCTTCCACATAGCCTTTTGAGCCAAAGGAGCTTTGCTTAATCGCACTGTCTATGGACCAAAGTTACCAAGTTTGTCTTAGTCTTGCAACCCAGGGCATGTGTAGGTATAAACTAAAAAGGAGGCAAAGAGAGCAGTCCCATCAGGAGCCCAGGACGGAGGGAAGGCAGCCAGGGGCTCAGAGGAAGCTGCCCTCCCAGGGGCAGGGGCCAGCTCAAGTACTCTGGGCAACACACACTCAGTGGCTCTGCCCAGAAACGTGCCGGCCCCAGCTCACAGCACCTGCGCTTCGTCACTGAGCTCCAGTGGCCAAGGACCAGGGAGCCCTCGACATTCTGGGGACCCGCTGGAACCTGGAGACAGGGCCCACCAGACCACCAGGTCAGCAACCCCATGAGGACTCCCCACTCACTTAGCCACAGCCAGGAGCACGTGGGGGTCGTGTTCACACTTCTTCAGGGCATCGACACTCTTGGTCTTCCTCTGGGGCCTCGCCTCAAGGAAGATGGCTTCCGACCACAGCACCCCTAAAAGTTGAACATAAAGACAGCCGCCTCGGGCTCAGACCTCTGCTTTCAGAGGCGCATGTCCCGCACAGGCAGCCCGAGGGCCTGTGGAGATTCTGACCAAGGGTGTATGCAGACCACCACTGTCGCTTCCCACAGGCCCGCAGAGCCACAGAGGCCTCCTGTGCCCACCCCACTGGGACCACAGCAGCCCGGATGGCACAGCTGGATGACTTTCTGGGGGCAACTAGGCTAGGAAGACAAGACAAACGACCATCAAGGTTTCATTTCACTGACTTGTAACTTCTCACCTAAGAGTTTAACAAAACAATCAGAAATGTTGAAGATTCATGCAAAAAGACTAATATCTAATATCTGGCTAAAAATCAACCAAAAAGTAAACATAATGTTCTTCATGTAATTGTAGATTAATGATACCAAAAAAAAAAAAAAAAAAAATCAACCAAAAGATGAATGGTGTATTAATGGCATATCCACACGGTTAATCCTATGAAGTTACTATTGAAACTTCTGACCAAAACAATCTGCACAGAGAGAACACCCTGACAGTCTGCTGGGAGCCCGGGAGGCCGCGGAGTCCTACCGGAGTTGGGGCACTCCTGCAGCGCCTTGGCCATGAGCGTGTTGGCGATATTCTTCAGCCCTGCACGGTACTCCAGCCGCACAGACTCTAACCTGAGGAGGGAAGCCCAAGGGGAAGGTCCAGACCCCTCTACTGACAGCCTGAGCCCAGCGCAGCTCTGGAAGCTCCCGGAAGCCACAGCAGCTGGAGCTCCCCACACTGCCCAGCAGCGAGGTGCTGGCACCCACCCCGTTGTCAGGCCCACTGTCGGCGGCCACCAGCTCAGACCTGGGACCCAGACGTCATTCAGGCATGAGTGATGACAGGAGGCATGCAGGACGAGGGCAGGCCAGCATGCGGCAGCTGCCAGGACAGCAAGCACCCTGACAAAGTGGTGTGCGGGGCCTGCCCCTCCTGGTGTCTTCAGTGTCCCCCTCAAGCTCCCACCCTGACACTCACGCAGTTTCCTAGGACTAGAAGGCTACCTGCACCTGGGCAAACAAAGTCTTGCCCAGATGCTACCTCTTCTGCAGTGCATGCTCTTTCAGTTTCTCCCACCCCTGACCCCCATCATCAGCTCCTAGCCCCCTGGGCATCCTCTACCAGGGCACAAATTCAACTGCATTCAGCTCTATACAGGCCCACCTGGGTCTCCAGGCCATGCTCTCCCAAGGCCCAGGGCCAATACTCCCAGAGAGCCCCAGCTGGAAATGCTTCCACACAGCAACTTCATGAGGAGCCCACCCGAGGGGTAAGCTTGGCTCCCCAGGACTCACCACAGGCCAGGGTTTTTTGGGTTTTTCAGGCGAGACTTCTCTAAAATGGCTCGAGCTCGTGTCAGCTGCCCCACCTTCTCCTCCAGCCGGGAGAGCAAAAGCCACAGGGGTGTGGAGTGGGGACACTTCTTCAGCTGCAAACAAGGACAAGTGGAAGGGGCTTGGCTGGTGTCCGGGGAGACGCTGGGCAGCCCCTTCGGCCAGGAGAGCCAGGGTACCAGCATCCACGGAGACCTGCCGTTTCACGTTTGGGTGTGGGATGTGCACGGCGGTGCTGTGCATGCAAGTGTGTGGTGTGTACACAGTAGTCTGTACCTGAGCTGAATGCAGCGCATGCAGCCCTGGAGGAGGAGCACAGGAGGGAGGCAGGGGACTGGGATGTGGCCCCGAGAGTCCCCTGCTCCACCCGCTGGGACCTCAGCATGTTGCTGGCCACTGGCCTTCCAGTTCCCGTGAGGGGGAGGGGCAGTGAACCTCACGGGCTGAGGGGGCAGCTCACCCCCTGGCTGTAAGCCTCCCGAGCCTTCTCCACCAGTCCCTCCTGCTCCTCGATCTGCCCCCTCATCATCCACAGCTTGGGGAAGTCCTCGTAGGGCTTCAGGGCCTCCTCACACAGCTCCTGGGCAGCCGCGATGTTCCCCAGCACCCACTCCAGCTTCACAGACTTCATGAATACCTGGGGGGCAGACATGCCATCAAGCAGTCCCCACCACTGTGTGGATGGGGCCGCCAGCCTGCCCAGGCTCGGGCCCAGCCTCCAGCACTGGACCCAGGCCAGGCCAGCACCTGTGTGGTACGGCTCCCCTGAAACGCTGTTTATCCTCCTGTACCTTGTGTGCTCTGGGAGCTGTCTCCGATCTTCTGGAACGAGGTGGAGAGTAAATATGTGAGTGTATCTCTAGGCTGAGGACGAACAGACGTGCCCAGGGCATCACGGCCTCAGTTCACCCTCCCCACCTGACAGCTCCGGACGCTGCAGGCCCCAGGGCTGGGTGCTGACGCCGCTGCTCACCCTGGCGGTGGGTGCGCTGCTCCTCGCCTTGGCCAGCAGCCTCCGGGCCCGCTCGTATTCATTGTTCTCCGACTCCAGCTTCACAGCCGCCAACCAGATCTCCTCACTGTTGGGGTTGGCCTGGAGGGTCAAGACGGGCCCAGAGCAAAGTGGCCACAGCTGGATTACACTTCACTGAGAGCAGCCAGCCTGTGGCCTGGGCAGTCAGATCCAAGTACCTCCTGGGCGAGTGGATGACAAGGCAGAGTCCAGCCCAAGAATGCCCACTCGCCTGGAAACAAGCCACCGTGTTCACCGGCACGGACATGAGGCTCTAAAGCACTCAGGCAGCAGCTCGGGCAGCTACAGAGCCGTGTTCTCTGGGATCCACCCTGAGCTTGCTCGGCCTCTCAAAGCCGCAACACTTTACCCAGGTCCTACCCACGTGGATCCCCACACGCACCCTGGCTCTTTCCCAAGCCTGGTGATGAGGAACTAGCCATCCCAGTGTGTCCATGTGGCCAGGACAGGATGCCCAAAGCATTACCAGCAGTGTGGAAAGGGCTCCCAGGAGCCAGGACTGGGCCTATACAACTCAGAGCCCAGTGGATGCACGGGTGGTGCCCTCGCAGCCTCCTGAAAGCAAAGCCACCCACCGGCAACACTTGGGCTGACCACATCACAGACCTGATAAGCAGTTCCAGTGAAAGCCATCCCAGGATACCGGAAATAGGGGGCAGTGCCCAGGCAGATGGTGGGAGAATGCTCTCAAACAACAACAGACAGCACAAGCCTAGAGCCAGGCCAGGCTCCTCTCATAATATTTACTCAAAGGACAAACTTCACCATGCTAGGCTGGTTACAACAGGCTGACGTTCACATGGCACTGTAAGAGTATGGTGCAGACTACTGACTGACACCCATGTTGTCACAAAGTATCAGGATATTACACATGATCATAAATACAAGGAACTGAGAAAAAGCTGCATAGCTCATGACTCAGCCATAGAAAGCCTGGCTAGGCGTAGCTGTTTGAATGTAACTCCACCCACCTAAGAGGCCTTGGCAGCACTGGGTGGCCCACATGTGACCCCAAAGCACATCCCTGTGCTCAGGGTACAGGGGACAGAAAGGCCTTCCCCCTCCAAGGACTGCAGGTCTAAGTTTAAAGCAGGGATGCAGCTGTCAGGTGCTCTTCTGTGGGGAAATGGTGCTCCCTGGTGCTGCACCCACTCCTGGGCAATGTCACCTGTCTGCCCTGTGTTCTGGACAAGGAGCCTTTGGTTACACTGAATGACAGCAAATAAGCAGTAGGTGTTCCCCAGCTGGACTACTTCTCCCGCTTTCAGGTTCCCTCCAGGCTTGGCTGCCTGCAGAGCAGCCCTGAGTCCTGTGTACCTCGACTGCGTATGTCCCCCTCAAGTCAGCTTCCACCAATGAGCTGACACTGAGGTCAGGGCCACGTGCATTCACCCCTCACAGCATGGCTGACCGTTACCCACCTGGAAGGCCAGAGCCAGGATGCTCCTTGCTGCGGGCACATCCCCTGCCAGCCATTTGGACTTGGCACCCATGAGCCACAGCACCTCCGCTTTGGGGCAGTGGGCCACAGCCCTCTGCAGGAGCGCTTCCAGGGACTCCCTGCAAGACAGAGGCGCTTGTAGCCTTGGCGCGAGTACTGAAAAGACAGTTACTGCTCCAAAGTTCGGCACTATAAATGATTTACCAGATTTTACAATGGGGAGAGTGTGGAGAAATCTTTTCTCTCCATAAAGCTTTTAAAATCAACTACTGTAGAGGGTGCTACAAAGTGCCGCATTGTCTAACAGCACAGCCTGATGGAGGAACTTCTCAAGAGGCCCATTTACAGCCGTGTCCTGGAGAGAGCGCCGGCTTCACGGTCTGGGTGACAGGAGAGGCCTTTTCATCTTTAACCACAGATCCGCCGATAAAGATTACGCACTGAGTCTATTCTCTGGCATCCAAAGAAACTATCTTATTGGAAGAAAGCTATTTTCATTCACTATTGAATAAGATCACCAGCCTGGGTATCAGGTGAAGCCCTTAGCTCTCACGCGGCTCACTACCAATCCGTCACAGCACCTGGCACAGAACTGTGACCCCCCAGGTCCTGAGCACTCTGCCTCTCCTGTGGTTCTGTGAGTTGGCCCCACAGGAGGGGTGCCAGAGGCGAGGAAGGGGAACTGCCCTGAGCCCAGGGACAAGACCACTGAGCCACAGGGAGGTGGAGGCCTACCCACAAAATACACCCAGAAGGACAGGCCCCACTTCAGACATGGACTGTCTGAGGTGAATTTGTACAGGGTGAGCTAGCACAGTCATCTCAAAATGTCCCCAACGGAGTCAACTCCAGCTGGTGAGAGTGGGAAGGAGACAGGAGCTTCAGCAATACACATGGAAAGACACTGCGGAAAGACTGAGGTTAAACACCACGAAAGAAAAAAAATAAGGGCTCAGTGTTCCCAGCTGAAACCCTGGTGCAACCACCAAGGCCTATGCCCACCAGAAACAGGAGAGAGCATCAGAGGACCTGGGCAGTGTGTGCTCAGCAACATGAGCCCCAGACCCCGGACAGCTACCCACTCAACACCAGAAATGCTAACGCCTAATTTAATCAGCAGTTACAGCCAGTAAGGCAGACCTGAAAGGTTTTTTCAATTAAGAAGTACAATCGAATAAAATTGTCAAAGACCTCCTCAGAGCACAAAAACCAGCCAAAACCCAGAGCCAGCGCAGCTTAAATGAAAACCATGCCTGTCTGGGCGCAGATGTTACACCGCCCACAATGCTAACACCAGTGCCAGCACAAACGCGGGGCTCCAGGCTTCAGCCTCACCCAGGCACCCCTCAGGCCCATAAAGGTGGTTCCTGCTTCTAAGTCCCAAGTGCCATGGGAGCTCCTGCCCCTCACAGCACAGAGGCAGGACCTCAAATTTAGGCACCTACCCATCTGTGGAAATGTGAGGTTTAAATTCACACTCTGCAACCTACAGCTGGAGGTTTAGTTAGTACATGGGGAAGACAGACCCACCACATACCTGGTACCATGGTTCTTCTCAAAGTATGCCGCCCGCAGCCACACGCTCTTCTTGCTGGGGAAAACTTGCAGGGCATAGGCGTAGATGGCTCGTGCACACTCCAGGGCACTATGGGCCACACACTAGAGCAGAGAGAGAGAGGTGTGGGAGTGGGCGGCCCAACACTGGCCACCCTCCCCAGTGGCGGCATCTGCTAGAAATCGTGCGACAGGACCATCTGATGAGAAGCACAATCCACAAGAGGGAGACCCAGGGGGACGGGGACACGAACACCAAGACAGAAGCCCACGGGCCTCTGATGGGGCCGTCAGCCAGCTCTCGACAAACAACGGGAGGTGGCACAGAGGACGGCCAGCCACAGGCTAGTGAGTGAGGTGGGCACAGAGGAAACTACATATCACACACATGAGTTCCTTCTTTAAAGTTGATTGTAGTATAAACACTTTCTGTTATAAAAGTCACACTCAGTGGAAACCCATAAAACACAGGCGAGTACACATAGAAGGAAAGCCATCCACTCAAACAGAACTCCCATCAGCACTTTCTCTGGCCCCTGGATGGTTTGCCAGACTCAAGAGTGACTTTACTCCCTGGCAGGTGACATGAGGATGCAAGTCACAATTCGCAATGATGATCTCTGGATGGTCACAACCCCCAGATGGTCACTGGGATAGGCTGGCAGCTGTTCTCACTAGGACACGGGACACACAGGACAAAGGCCAGCGCTCAGCAGACCCAACACTGGAAGCTCAGTGACTGGCTCGGAGAACTCACTGTCCCCCAGACTCCGCAAACACTGAAAACACTCTCACACCAAGATGGGGCTTCCTATCTTGAGGTGAGTGAAAAGCCACTAGGAAGTGTGCCAGAGACCAAGTTTTGCGACTGTGAACATCTAAGTGGTGTGGAAGAATCTAGACAGGCAGCCTCACAGCTGTGCAAGGCCACCCACAGGAAGGGCACCTGGCCATTCGCAGCCACATCCCAGAGTGACAGCTGCTTTCTCAAAGAGGACCCCTAGCAAGTCTCAAAGGTGATTGGCATGGAAGTGGGTGCGGAGGAGAAAAAAGATGAGGGATGCAGCTAAGATGCCTTGTTCATCCCTTGTTCCTCCTTGGCTCACGGCCACCACCACAGAATCCAAGGAGGACCCCGCCCCAGGCGCGTCCTGACCGGGGCATCTGGACACGTGAGGGAGGACATCAGCCATGGATCAGACCCCAAACTGGTCTGTATCCCTCTCCGTGACCTCAGACCGAGGTTCTGAAGGTCGGTCACCAAGTTTTTGGGCCTTGTGGTCCCACAGGAGCAGCGGCAGCGTGCCAGGGTCTCGGGCATGGGTGGGCCGGGCTAGTCGGGCGGTGAAAGCCCTAGGGAACACTCCGTCCTTCCAAGCACACAGGAGGCTTCTGCTCCTACTCCAGAATTCCAGACTTTTGGCAAGACAGCTGTGCTCAGTCCCGTTTTTGGGAAAGAGGCAAAACGAGGAGAGAAGATCTGAAGGGGCCCCCGGGTTTCTGCTCCCACGATCTGCTATCCACAGGATGGCTTCCCCCACGGAGGGCCTCCAGCGTTTTCAAAAACAATAAAGAAAATAAAAAGAAACAGTGTTTTGACTCCTCATACAGAATAAAAGGGGTATCACAATAAGGAGCTGGGATTCTTCATGCATATTTAGATATTTTCTTCCAATACAGAGACTGTACACATATTTGTTAAATTATTCCTCATACATTTTTATATCCTGAATATTACAGAATGAAGAGCTTTTAAAAAGCTGTGATGGTTGCCCTGTGTCTTAATTCCCCTAACCAACCATGTCTTTAGAGTGCACCAAGCCACCTACAGGCCCCACAGACCCCACAGTCAGCTGGTCCAGCCGGCACCTGTGCTCTGGACCATGGCAGAGCTCGAGATGGTGGCAGCCTGGGCCCCACAGGCAGCGGCAGCAGTGGGCTGCAGTCTCAAAGGAGAGAGTAAGCATCCTTGGCTTCCCCTGATGCAAAGTGAACACCCACATGGATAAAGAAGAAAGGGAAGCTCTTTATTACTGCATACTCCCAAGTAATGACGTTTGATAAAATGTACAAGAAATGACAAGAAATCACCACTGGCAAAAACCACAGTAATAACTAATACAGATCCAAAATATCATTAATGGACCTCAAAACTAGTAGGTCAACGTCTGGCAACAAATGGGATATTTCCAAAGTCTCAAAGTGTCTGACTACAAAAGACGTACTAATCACACTATGGAAAAACTGGTGACCTGCCGATGGAGAAACTTGGGAGACACCACCTGGGCTAGTCACAGCAGAAAGGGTGCATATGGTTCCCAACACATCCCACTAGGACACAGCAATCTGCAGCAAAGCAGACCCTGAACCCAATCAGGAGGAAGCACATAGCAGACCCAAATAAAGGGAGCTCTATAAAATCACCAGCCTGTTTAAAAAAAGTCAGTGTCATGAAAAACAAAAGATCAAAGCCATCCTCTAGACTATCGGGGCCACAAAGACCTGAGGCTGTGCTCCTGGGCAGCTCCTTGCCAAGAACACAGTCCTTTGCTAAAAGGACACTTGTGAGCCAGTGGGTGAAATCTGCATCTGGTCCACAATTACATAATAGTACCATATGGACATTAAGTTCTCATTTTGATAGCCGTGCTGTGACTATGGAAGAGAATGTCCTCCTTTAAAGAGAAACCCTAAAGTATGTGGGGGGAAAGGGCCCTCACACCTGCAACTTACTCTTAAAATTTTCAGAAAAAAATAACAAGGGGCATGTGTTTGTGTGCACTGCACACACATGTATGTGTGGAGAATGAAAAAGCAAGTGTAGTAAAATGAGTAAATTTGGGGGAATCTGGGTAAAGGGCATGTAAGAATTCCTTGTACAGTTTTGCAACTTTTCTGTAAGTCTAAAATCATTTCAAAATTAAAGTCTAAAAAAAGAGAGGAGGATCTCTTTTCATTTTCATCATTTTTTACACCATTATCTCTTCTCTGGAAACCTATTCTAAGGAAATAATCTCAAAGGACCCAGATGCTGAGTGCTAAGCAGCCAGCAAGCTGTGTGAGCCTGGGCTCCGCAACAGCCCCATGTTCACACACAAGCCCGCCCATGCCAGAGAGACCCCCACATTGGTGCAGCTCTGCACACGAACTTGGGTTCACAGAAAACTGCATTCTTTACAACTGCAACTCTTTTGAAAATCAGCTGACCAACAGGATTCTCAAACTATGGTCTATGTCTAAGCCTCAGACTCCAGGCCCATGTGTCTGGACTTACGCTGTCAGCATCTTCCATCCAGGTGTGCTTCCGGTCCTCCTCCTCGATCCCAATGCCAATCACAGCACGCATGACTGCCTGGCAGGTGGCCACACTCCCAGCCTTGTCACACTCCTCAGCATCCTGAAAGAGGGACACAAACTGAATTCACAGCCCCAAGCTGCAGGTGTCGATGGTGAGTGTGCAATCACTTAAAGGTGAGAGCAGGGAGGCCCTTTGTACCACAGGTAGTGTGGGCACAGAAGATGGCTGCACGTGTCTGTCTTGGTCACTGACGCCCCCACCCCCACCACCCAGGAGGTAAACGCTAACAAAACCTGATGACTGAATGAAGCTGGATCCATCCATTCATTATGTAAGCACCAACTGTGTAAAAAAGCACTGTAGTACTCAATAACTACGAGAGATTCCTATGCTAAAGAAACTTCAAAGTAGTAGGAGTAAAAGACAAGTTCACAGACACTTGAATTAAGAGTCTGCAGGAGGTAGTCTGAGAACCACCAAAGAAACAGGACACCTGCCATCCTCAATCATCCTTCTGACAAGATGTAAGTGGAAACGCAGCTGGCAAGACAGATGGCCTAGTTGTGGCCAAGCATATGCACCCCAAACAGCAGGTGAGAACAGACACAGGGGACACACAGGACTCTCCCCCAGTTCTGCTCTATGTGACAAGGTTACCAGGGCCCCTGGAGGACCGAGAAGGCCGTTAGAGAGCTGAAGCAGTGAACCTGGCAGAATACACAGCCAGCCTCCAAAAAGCCCTTGGAGGACTGGAAGAAATGCTGGTGCAGCCAAGGCCCTCCCTCCTCAAACAGCCAGAAAACCGAGATGACACTTATGGAACATAAGTAACAAAGGGCAGTAAGGACTGCCACAGAAACAGTCAAGGGGAGACCCACGTTTGCTCACTCACCACCTGGAGAGTCTCCAGGCTGCAGTGCAGAGAGGGGAACTGCAGGAGGGGCCACTGGAGGCAGCAGAGCTGGCAGCCCCGAGGACAAAGGACAGAGTACACAGGACCAAGCACAACGGGGAAAGTGCAGCCCAAAGAACTCCAAGTATCTGCTCTGCAGAGGAGCACCCACTCACCAACCAGCACTGAGTGTCTATCGATGCATGAGTGGAAAGAACCATCCAGAAGATCAGCAGGAACAATCCTAGGACCTGTTCCCAGAGCCAGACTAGAAACCCCCAGGAGACATAGGGCACTGGGGAGAATGCACAGAGGTCTTGCCTCCATAGGGAAAGCAACCCTAAGCGACCCGGAGTGATGACTGCTCAGATCTGACCTAGCACAGATCTGTCGAAGCAAGACCCAAAGGGTCAGAATGTCACCAACGACATAACTGTGCTCCAGTACCAAAGTCTAGAATGTTTCTAGGAGCACAAAGTACCAAGCACCCAACAAGGGAAAATCCCCAGAATCTGGCAACAAATCCAAGCTTACCAGGCGCACAAAGACACAGGAAAATACAGCTTATAAGGAAGGGGAAATATCAGCAGAACCAAAACTGACACAAATGTTAGAATGAACAGCAAGGACACTGAAACAACATAACTGTGTTCCATATGTTCAAAATATTAAACAGAAATATGAAAAGACATTTTTAAAAGACCAAAATTAAATTCCTAGAAATGACAACTATAATATCTGAAATGATAGCTCCAGTGGCACAATTTTTAGCTCATAGTACTTATAAGATCTGAAATGAAAACACCCTAGACGAGATAAAAGCAGAGGGGGCATCACAGGAAAAAAGATCTGTGAAACCTGAAAAAGTAATAGATGCTGTCTAAGATGAAGCTGAGAGTAAAAAGAACAGTGTTTTAAAAAGTGATCAAGAGCATCAGTGGGCAACACGAGCTAATGTCACTCTCGAAGGAAAAGACCAGGATATTTTCTCTGAGATGAGGAACAAGACAAAGACGTCTGAAAATCTATTTAACATTTTACTGGAGGTTCCAACCAGGACAATTAAACAAGTAATGAAAGGCGTCCAGATTGGAAAAGAATTAAAGCTGTATTTGCAGATGACCTGATCCCATACATAGAAAATCCAAATGATTCCACTAAAACTATTAGTTTTATAAGCGATTTCAGCAATATCATAGGACATAAGCTCAAAATTCAAAAACAAATTGCATTTCTCTACACTAACAACAAATAACCTGAAAATGAAATTAAGAAAAAATTCCACTTAGTGTTAAAAATAATAAAATGCTGTGGAATAAATAAAGGAAAGTGAAAATTTGCTGGGGAAAAATAATTAAAGAAGGCCTAAGTAAATGGAAAGACATCCTATGTCCATGGATTGGAAGACTTAAAATACTGTTTGGATGGCAATGGTTCCCAAACTAATCTAAAGATTCAATACAATCTTTATCAAAATCCCAGCTGGTTTTTTTTGCAGAAATTGACAAGTTGACCCTCAAATTCACGTGGCAACACAAAGAAACCAGCCTAGCTAATACAATCTTATAAAGAACAGAGGAGGAGGACCCACTTCCTGATCTCAAAGCTCACTACAAAGCTATGGAACCAGAAAGGTACGGCACTAGCACAAAGACAGACATGTAGTCCAATGGAATAGAACTGAGTCTAGAAATAAACTCCTGTTTTTATGATCAACTGGTTCTCCACACAGTGCCAAAACCACTCAATAGGGGAAGACACAGTGGCGCTAAAACTGAACTTGCACATGTAGGAGAACCATACACAACAAAAATTAACTCAGTTGGTTACAGACTACAGTTCAAGAGTGAAAACAATAAAAATTGGGGAAAAATAGGGTAAATCTTCATGACCTCTGGCTAGGAAAGGTTTCTTAGATAACATACCTAAAGCATGAGCAACAAAAGAAAAAAATAGATAAAATGGACTATATCAAGATTAAAAGCACATGTGATACAAGCAACACAGTCAAGAAAGTGAAAGACAATCCTCAGAATGGGAGCAAACATTTGTAAATTATATAATCTGATAAAAGACTTGTATCCAGAATATAAAGAACCCTTACAATTCAATGCAACAATAAAAAAATAGATAATAAATAAGCAATAATTAAAAGATAAATGACCCAATTTAAAGCATGTAAAAGATTTCAACACATTCATGCTACAATATGGACAAGCCTGGGTAACACTGCATAGTTGACCATCAGGCCATGCAGCAGAAAATCTAAGTATAACTTTGATTCCCCCCAAAATTACTAAAAGCCTGCTGTTGACCGGAAGCTGTATTAATAACAGTTGTCAACATGTATTTTGTACAGCATATGAAGGTTTCACATGAAAAATAATGCAATTACTACATTCACCCATACCATCGAGTCCCACCCATATCCCACTGTAGTCACTGTCCACCAGCGCACAAAGATGCCACAGAATCACTACTTGTCTTCTCTGTGCTACACTGTCCTCCCCATGATCCCCCCAACACCATGTGTACTTATCATAACACCTCTCAATCCCCTTCTCCCTCCGTCCCTATCCACCCTTCCCCACCCCTCCCTTTTGGTAACTGCTAGTCCATTCTTGGAGTCTGTGAGTCTTCTGCTGTTTTGTTCCTTCAGTTTTCCTTTGTTCTTATACTCCACATATGAGTGAAATCATTTGATACTTGTCTTTCTCTGCCTGGCTTATTTCACTGAGCATAATACCCTCTAGCTCCATTCATGCTGTTGCAAATGGTAGGATTTGTTTCTTTCTTACGGCTGAGTAGTATTCCACTGTGTTTATGCACCACATCTTCTTTATCCATTCATCTACCGATGGACATTTAGGTTGCTTCCATATCTTGGCTATTGTAAATAGTGCTGCAATAAACATAGGGGTGCACATGTCTTTTTGAATCTGAGAACTTGTTTTCTTTGGGTAAATTCCTAGGAGTGGAATTCCCAGGTCAAATGGTATTTCTATTTTTAGTTTTTTGAGGAACCTCCATACTGCTTTCCACGATGGTTGAACTAATTTACATTCCCACCAGCAGTGCAGGAGGGTTCCCCTTTCTCTGCATCCTTGACAGCTTTTTTTGTTCCTGGTCTTTTTTATGTTGGCCATCCTGACTGGTGTGAGGTGGTATCTCACTGTGGTTTGAATTTGCATTTCCCTGATAATGAGCGATGATACACTGCATTCTTAAAATAAAGTAAGCTAGAGTAAAGAAAATGGTTTTTCAAATAGTCACAAATATCCAAAAATTTTCCAATATATTTACTGAAAAAGAGTCTGCATGTAAGTGGAGCTGCACAATTCAAGGCTGTACTACTCAAGGGTCAACTGTACCAAGTGAAAACCAGTCACAAAAGCCCACACATTGTATAATTCCACTTATATAAAATGTCTAGAAAATGAAAATAGAGACAAAAGGCGAATATATAAGGAAAGTTGTCCATAGGACTATGGGGCAGAGGAGTGATAAGTAATAGGCACAGGTTTTCTTTCTGGGGTAATGAGAAAGTTCTAAATTAGATTATGGTGATGCCTGCCAAATATACTAAAAGTCACCAAACTGTACACTTTAAATGGATAAATTTTATGGGGTGTTAATTATGACTTAATAAACTATTAAAAAATTAAACAAAGAATAACTTAAAAAGTGAATAGCTTATGGTGACCTATGGGACAACTTCAGGTGCCCTAATGAACATGTAATTCCACCTAGGAGGAAGTGGTATTTGAACAGTGGACACAAATTTTCCAAATATAATAAAATCTATAAATCCACAGATCGAAGATGAATAAACTCTACAGTTGAAACATGAAAAAAACTACACAAGGCATAGCACAAACTGCTCAAAACCAATGATAAAGAAAAAGTCTTGAAAGCAGCAAGTCTTTTTTAATCTAGAAATTTTTTATGTTTTTAATTAAAAATATACAGGTGTACAGAAGAACAGATGAGAAAGGCGGATTTCTTACTCTAAACAATGCACGTGAGTGAACAGCGGACCAGTACATTTAAAGTACCGAAAGGGATACAAAATTGGGAAGAATCCGCCACTGGCAGACCTGACTTACAGGATGTGTTAGTGCCAGTCCTTCAGGCAGAAAGATGACCCCAGGTGGAGCCCTGTTCTGCCCAGAGGAGTGAAAGCATCCCACACGGTAAAACA
The DNA here is from genome assembly GCF_030020395.1 of Manis pentadactyla. Classification (NCBI taxonomy): domain Eukaryota; kingdom Metazoa; phylum Chordata; class Mammalia; order Pholidota; family Manidae; genus Manis; species Manis pentadactyla. The sequence goes on along the minus strand of NC_080023.1, from coordinate 178,076,092 downwards.
CCATGGTTAAAAACACTAAAGAAAGAAGTGATCAGTCTAGATGGTTAAAATTTAAGGCACATGTGAGGCCCTGCACCTGAAATTTTTTAAAAAAATTGTCCAAACACAAAAGGGGATCACGTGGATTAACAACATCCATGTGAAAAAGAGGAGAGGAACAGCAGCAGACTCAGAGACACTGAGGAGAGACTGGCGGTTACCACGGGGTGGGGGTCGGAGAAGGGGGCGGTATAAAGGAGCACAAAAAATTCTCGATCGTAATATAAGTTGGTCATGGGGATGGTAGCCCAGAATGGAGAATACAGCCAATGGCTCTGTAACATCTTCCTGTGCTCACAGATAGTAGCTGCACCAGAGGCAGTGAGGATTTAACATGGGTAACTGTTGAACCACTCTGTTGTATACTTGCAACTAATATAAGGTTGTATACCAACTATTCTTAAAAACAAACAAACAAAAGAGTAGAGGTACTGAGCAAGAGGGTTTCCTGGGAAGCAGCCTCACCGGAGGTGACCTCCTTGGAAGCAGGGGAGATGCCCTCCCCACCTATATCTGGGGCAGCTCAGGTGTAGACAGTGGGTCATTCTGAAAACAGTAATCTAAACTGTGGCAGCGGGAGCCCAGAGAAGGTGGGATGTAGATCAGGGCCATCTTCCAATGCTGAGAGGCAAGAGTGAAGCTACTCTGCACGTCCCTCTGATAGAATGGGGCAGATTAGCATAAAGAAGCACTTTCCCTGGCTGACTACCCTACAGGCTGGGCCCCTCACGAGAATGGGGAACCCCTTCCTAGAGGGTTCACTTGGTAGAAGTGGAAGGCAGGAGAAGACACCCATCCAGTGGCTGGGTTAAAAGATCTTCACAGACTTCACTGGCTACAATCTATAGAAAAGGCTAAAAGACAGGGAAGATGACAGGAGCCATAATATTATCATTCCCATTATACTATCTCTACTCACAAAGCAGTGCTGGTCATGTGTGTCCATGTGCTGGAAGCTCTTCAGAGCCTCCAGGTCTAACAGGCACTCAGGGTTCTGACTCTATAAAAAGCTATGATGTGACCACATGCCCTCAGGGCCATCCAGCAGCCCCTACCTTAAAAGAGACTCCAATGTGCAAGACACCCATTTTTAAAGACGACACTAAGACTGACCACAGATAGGAGCCCCACCTGCCCACCTTACCTGGATCCATTGCTCACGGTTGATCTCCACACCGTTGGCCCGTAGCGAGGTGATGGCTCGGTCGATGATCTTCTCCACCATCTGTGTGTTCCCATTGGCCTCCTCCAGCTTGGCTGCTGTGATCCAGATGTGCCGGTCTGTAGGGATGTTCTCACGGGCTTTATTTAAGACTTTACGGGCATTTTCATAGGTCTCCAGCCGTGCCAGAGCGAGCCAGAGCTGTATGGGGAGCACAAGAACACAGAGGACAGCAGTCAGCACAGCCCAGGCCACACGGGCCTGCAGCACACGCATGAGTTGTTCTAAAAGCTCTCAAGGACCACTTAGCGCACAGCGGCAATCTTCTCCTGATCCCGTAACCGTTCAGGTGTGCTTCTGACTGACTTAGGGACTCTTTGTTACCATGTAAAGTTGACAAATTCTCAGTCACGTGCTCCAAACACTGCTTGCATGTGCACAGTGCGCCAGACTCATTCCAGGTGTTGGAACATACAGTGAAGGGGATGTGAATGTTGCCTTCAGGAGTTAAAAGAACACATGGGCGTTCAACATTCCAGAGTTCTCACACTCCAGCTGTTGCTTCTGCAACATTTCATCACCAAAAATATGTATGGGCTCTATTTACTTTTATGTAAATAAATAAAGATTAATTTTATTTGGAGGGTTTCACAATCCCCCTTAGGATAATTAAGGACATACTAGATATCAGGATGGAAAATCACCACACAGAGCGCTGTGAGCCAGGATGCTTAGGCTAGAGAGCCAGCGGGCCCCAGCCTGAGGCAACGAGCTGACCCCATGCTGGGCTGGCAGAGACAGATCAGTACTTCCCTGTGCCCTCCACCCTCAGGTCCCATTAATAAACTAGGAGCTGAATTACAAGACTGGCCCTGGAAAAGAGCATTCCCCACAGGTTTCTCTGTGGCAGTCAGGGGTGAGCTAAGATTCTGTTCTGCACTTCCAGCAGAGGCAATACTGGTCACAGCTCAAATGACCTCTGCCTGGCAGCTGTGTCACAGGACAGCACCTGTGGTCACACTGCCTGCTTTAAGGTTCCAGAAGCCACAGCCCTGGGAAGCTCTGTGCTCAGTTGATGCCACATAGACACAGTGAACTTGGGGGCGTGGACAGAGCCTGAAGACTCACCTCCACACTGGTGGGGCAGCACTCCACAGCTCGGCTAAGCATGATTCTAGCATCTTCAGGTTCTTCCAGCTCAACAGCTGCCTTCCACAAGCGAACCGAGTTTGGAACATGCTCAAGGGCTGGGAAAGGTCAAAGCAGAAACCAGGTCACAGAAAAGGGGAAGTGAAAGCAGGATGCTTGTGTCCCAGAGGATGCTGCTGCGAGCAGGGTCAGATGGTCTCTCCCCTGGCTGACAGGTGGGGACCAGAGGCCTGCCCTTTACATGGTAGCAGGTCTGGCACAGACACAAACAATGACCAGTACAGAACATCCTGAACCGGAAAGCAAAAGAGTGGGGCAGAGCAGATGGCTGGCAGTGGCATGGGGGCCTGAGGAGCGCAAGGGGACAAGAGTGTCATGGTGACACCACACTAACAGCACAGCCTTGCTGGCGCTGCTGCAGGCAGGACCCTCAGCAGCACACGGGCAGCTGGCACAGAGCAACATGGGGGAAAGGGACAGACTCCCAGGAACTTCTAGACCTTTGAGGAAGCAGGCCCTTTCTTAATGCAATCTACCAAAAAGCCCCAAAGAGCAGTTGCACAGAGCCCTGTAGTGTATTAGGACAGACAGGCCAAGGCTCCTGTGTGAGGCTTCCCAAGGCATCTGTGCAGGGGCCTTCTAATCACTGTGTGGCAAGACCACATCCTCCAGGTGCTGGCTGCCTCCTCTGGGGACCTACCACCCCACTTGCTCCACAGGGCTGTGTACTAGGGCCATGGAGGCGGGATCATAGCCACTGGAGTTTATCCACACAGGCTTCCTCCCACAGATGATCCGACAATGCCCACCGCTGAGCTGTTCCCTCCCAAAGAACTGCTCCCTGGTCAGCCCCTGGACCAGCTGACATCCCAAACCCATTCCATTTGCAGGGGCAGGGACTGGTTCTTACTGGGATGGACTTGCTTTCCCTGTCTGCAATGCTCTGCCAGCACCACCATCCATGGACTTACCCATCACACGTTCAAGAAACTTACTTCATAGCAAAGATGTGCAGAAAAAGGCTAGAGCCCTGGGGTTCCCTGGCCTTACCGTCCCGTTATTCAGAGCAATGGGCAGGCAGAACAGCATGGCACCTGCTGAGCACTCCGAGCACCAGTTGGGAGAAGCACCCTGAAGCCATGGGCCTCAACACAAGGCGGCCTGGAAGCTCAATCACTTGATACTGCTCTGCGGGCACCACCCTGTCTCCAGATCTGAAGCCAGCTGGAAATGGACCCAGGCAATCTGGTGCTGAACAGGGAGTGGCCACAAAGACATTCTGACCATTCATCACTTGTGGCAGGGGAAATTCAGTAGAGCTTTCCTAAATAAATAACGCTAATTACTCAGAGTTCAATGTGTTTGTCATCAGAGAACTATATTCCTGGCTAAAAAAAGATAAGTTGATGTCTATAAACCAAGACAGGTGCTAACTTTCTGCTCCGACTCACTTTAAGAGACTCACTCAAAGCATTTAATGGGTAACAAGGCTGCAATCAAGAAACCAGGCGCAAGACTAGAAAACACTTGAATGCACACACATATGTAGACAGTCAGGGCCACACCTAAGGCAGACTTCACCTGGGCTCCGTCAAACACAGGCAGAAACAGTCAAAAGCTGTCTGAAATAATACCAGTACCATCGGGCCTCACACATATGCATCTGATATTTCACTCAAAAACACATCTTAAAAACTGACATTGGAAACCTCTCACTGAAAACTGCCCTCAATCCCAAATACACCTTATTTCACCCACACTGAGGTTCAGGAAGAATAGGCCACCTGCACAGGTTTATCCCAATCAGCCCTCTTTTTTGGAGCAAAGATCAAAAGCAGCATCTACTATGCAGTTCTGGTGAAGAGAAAACATTACCAAGTATTCTTCTTATCAATTCCGCAATAATGATAAACAAACAATCCACAAAAGCTCCATCTTGGCAGTGATTCCTGAACAGAATCAGCTTCCCTGACATGCAAACCACTGACTGGGCCATGAGCCATCTGCACACGCTACTGTGCTTGAAGCACTAGGCAGGACAGTGCTGCTGGGACCCTGCCTTGCGGTGGATGAGAAGGCGCACAGGTAATGTAAGCTGTCGTGACACCCAGATGTTTTGTACTTAAGTGGCACATTTCTACCTGCCAGAACATCACACACCAGACAGAATGGAGAGGCCGACACCATGAGGCTTACTTCCTGCTGGCCCAGCTCACCCCTCCTGTACACCATCTCATCAAGCCTTGAAAAGCAACTTCTGAGCAGTTATTGCCTCATATTGTAGATGGAGAAAACCTGGGCCACAGAGCAACTGCCCAACTCACTCCAGGTCACATAGCAAGAAAAGGCAGGAATGAGAGCTAAACCCAACACCTGAGCCAGGTGGAGATGCCCCCCAGAAAGTCCCAGGGCAGAGGCCATGCAGCCCAGATAAAGGCCTGAAAAGCATCACTGGTCTTTAGCCACCCTGACCACCAACCCAAGCGAAGCAGAGGAAAACCTGCTCCCCAAGAGCACATGCCGCAAGTGGAGAAGGCAACACCTCCTCCTCGTGGACACAGCCCCATGCACACCTGCCCCAGTGGGCACCCCAGGGAGTTCACCTTTCCGAAGAACCCGCTTCTTGGCACGAATGTCTGTTTCCAGCTCTGCTGCTCTGATGTAAATCCTGACAGACTGGGGGAGGTGACGGACAGCTTGGGCCACCACAGCCTTGGCCGTATCCCCAGGCTGCAACCTGGCTGCTTCAAGCCAGACATCTTCACTCTGTGAGGCAAATGAACAGTAAGCAGCAGGAGCCCTGGAATGTGCACACAAGCCTCAGGAACATGAGCCCATGACGCCCTCACATTTCACAATCAAGTCTATCAGCTGGGCCTCGAACACACTGGCACCAGAGACTCCTCTGTAATGCCAATGCTTGGGAACGTGGCTATGGCACATCTGTTTCATGGGGGAGACATGCAACAACACTATGAGAAAGGAACAGTTTCCCCGCAGGACGGTCCATCCATGGACAAAGTAGAGACCAATGCACAGCAGGCAGCTGTACATTTGCCTGGGAAGTTCTGACTGACGCTCATGTCCTGGGGTAAGGACTCACGGGCATCTTCCCCTGTCAGGAGTACCCCAGATTCTGCACAATAAATGTATGGTCTTATAGGACCTTTTAAAGCTTGCCTACTCACTCCCACCTCCGAAACAGTGCTGGAATCAGCATCAGTCTTTAGGTGGAATGAGGACTGACCTAGTTATCTCTTTCTAGTAAAGGTTTTTCAACATTAAACTAACGGTGGAAGGGCCTTCACTCTAAGTGAGGATAAGCCCCAGGAAAACCCTTTTCCCTCCTCCCCTTGCCTGTACTATTACCTGTATTTTCAACACCACAGACATGTACGTTTACTCTAACTGAAGTTCACTCCCTTGGATGTCTCATGTGGCAAACACGAAGGTCCCTCTGGGGCTGGCATCATGCAGCCTCCCAGGAAAATGCCCTACAGCATGCCGTACCTTAGGGCACATCTCCGTCCCCTTCATAATAAGGTTTCGAGCTACTTGTAGCTTCCCGGTGACTTCTTCCAGGCGGGCTGATGCAATCCAGGCGGGGGGGTGATGAGGGTTTGTCTCCCGAACAGACTTGAGGAGTAGTCTTGCCTTCTTGATGTCACTACAAAGCAAGAAAGCACATGGGATCAGCTACCACACTGCCCAGTGTGTGCCCCAGCCCAGAGGAAAGATGCTACTGCACAGATACAAGGTCTGAATTGTCAAGCCAACTCAAAACTCTAGTTGACACTTTCCTGAGCCTATTTGGCATCCATGCAAACAGGCTCTGAACATCTCTTCAGGCACCAGGCCCTGAACACTAAGGTCAAAGTTTGGAGCATGGGACAGAATAGCAAGCTACTTTCTAGCTTACCAGGCACACAGATTTGGAATATTATTTCTAACACATTTAATGTCCATAATGAATGAGTACAGATATATTTTATGTGGAAAATCAAACTACTTCACTGTATATTACTTAGAACACTCATATCCTATTTTGGCTGCACGTGTCAAATAAAACTCAAAACATTCTTTGCAACCTGAGTTCCATCCAACCCCCCCAGTTGGAACACTCACTTGATGTCCCCTCCGTGGGTCGGGATCATGGAATTTAAATCCGTCAGATAGCCTTTGGGGTCGACCACAGTCTGCCCACTCACCGAGTCAGACACCTGCACAACAGGCCAAGCTGAGCTGGTTGGATGGCATCAGCACACCCGGAACCAAGGACTCAGAGGTCCCTGAAACCCCTTCCCACAAGCATGGCTACCAGAGAACACAGAAACTTTAATAGAAGTAGGAAACGACTCCAACAGAAACAACAGTTTGTGATGATAATAAACAAATTTCATCTATACAGAAGGAAGATTTAGATTATTAAAAAAAGTACCAGGGGAAAAAATATGACAGAACATAACAAAAGGCTATCTAAGAATGAGTGAAATCCAGAAACCATAAAGTAAAAGATTACTTCAAATTTTCTTTAAATTTCCTTCAAGTTTTCAAGAATTTGTACACAGCAGCTTATTATACTATTCTCTTCAGTTGCAAATCTTAATATTACCATTATAAACAATAACGAAACCCAAGTAAAAAATGGGCAAGAGGTCCTAGTTAATGCAGCAAGACAAGGAAGGGATGAAAGGGACATAGACTGGGAAGGAAGAAACAGAACCCTCTCTGTTTGCAGATGATTTGATTATCTATGTAGAGAATCTAAAAGAAAAAAAAACACCTATAACTAATAAACAACTGTAGCAAGGATGCAGGAAACAAGGTTAATACACAAAAGACAACTGCTTTCCTAGACACCAGCAATGAATAAATGGAACCTGAAACTAAAAACACAACACCATTTATATAAGCACCCAAAAATGTGAAATAGTTATTAATCTAACAAATTCCTACAAGATGTATATGAGGAGAATCACAAAACTCTGACAAAAGAAACTAAAGGACTACATAAATGGAAAGACAGTCTATGTTCATGGATAGGAAGACTCAATATTGTCAAGATGTCAGTTCTTCCCAATTTGACCTACAGAGTCAAAGTGACCCCCACCAGAGTCCCTGCAGGTCACTGCGGATCACCAACAAGCTGTTTTAATGCTCATGGGGAGAGGAGGCAAAGGCCCAGAACACGGAAGCAGAAGAACAAAGCCGGAGGACTGACAGTACCCGAACCTCAAGACTCACTCTGAAGCTGCAGGAACCAGGGCAGCGTGTGTTGGAGAACGAAGAGACACACTCGTCAGTGGAACGGAAGAGCGGGCCGTTGCGTAAACACAGTCAACTGCCCTTTGACAAGGAGCAAAGGCAACTAATGGGGCAAAGACGGTCTCTTCCGCCAACGGTGCTCCAGCTGCTGGATGCGGAGAGAACGAGCCCAGACACAGACCCTGCACCCTGCACAGAGTTAACTCAAGTGGGCCACAGACCTGAATGTGAGACGCTGAACAATAAAACTAGACGGTAACACAGAGAAACCTAGGGGACCTGGATATGGTGATGAGTTTTCAGATTCAACACCAAAGGTCTGTATCTGAAAAGAAAACTGATAAGCTGGACTTCATTAAAATACAAAACTTCTGTCTGTGAAAGACACTATAAGGAGGATGAAAAGACAGGCCATAGACTGGGAGAAAATATTTGTGAAAGACACATCTAATAAAGAACTGTTATCCAAAATAAACAAAAAACTATCAAAATTCAACAATAAGAAAACAACCCAATTAAGAATTTGGTCAAAGACCTTAACAGATACCTCACCAAAGATACACAGATGACAAGCATATGAAAAGATGTTCAATATCACTAATAAGGGAAACACAAATGAAACTACAGTGAGATACTACTTCACACCCATAATAATCATAAAATAAGAGTTTTAAAATATCACCTGTAGGAAAATGTTATGTGACACAAACTCTCACCTGGCTCAGCCTCATGTCCATCAAAGTGTTCCTCGCTTGGCCGATCTTCCTCATGTCCAACTCACCTGTGCCAGGTGTCATCAATCCAGGTGTCATTCCACCTGGGTACGGAGTGTTCAATCCGCCTGGATAGGGTGTGTTAAGACCTCCAAATTGCTGGTGATAAAAGGACAAAATGTTGGCTTGCATTTTCATGCAGATGAACCTTATCTCTCTGAAATCTTTCCCCTGAGGTCTGACATGTGCAGACATAGAGAGAGACTGAGCTGCAACACAGTGAAAGAACTGCAGAAGCACTTGCTCTGCCACCATCCGCTGCCCCACTGCCCCGCTGCCGGCCTGTCTGATCAGACTACGAGACATCCACTTGCCTTCTTTCCGGATGCTTACGGTTTGTCGAGGATCCACTGAGGTATGGTTCTCTCCAGTCTGTAAATGTTTGGCAAAGAAACTGTCGGGAACAGGAGTCAGTTTCTCGTAACGCGGGTTCCTCTGGCGTTTGTTTCTGGCATCGCCAACCTCTGGGATGCTGAGCCACTCCTCCTCTGTGACTTCCGCCAACTTCCTCTGCAAACATTCAGCCCCAAAAAGTTTTCATGCTCTGGCAGAATTTCACATGCACAAGAAAAACTACGCTCTCCCTGACTCCTAGCCCCGAAATTATCATCCCTCAGAAAGGATTCTGATGAGGAAATGCTTATCTACTTCACTTAGGAAAATCAATTTGTTGGATCTACTCTACTTCTCTCCAATCTAAACTGTTCTGCCAAAGCCCAGAGGACACAATTTAGAAAACCTTATATATAAATGGAGTTAAAGTTACAATGAAAATAAGCTCATTTATCCCACCTTTATCAGTGAGGGGAGGGGAGGCTCTCTGCACACAGGTATAATCATATATACTAAAGTAGGGGCTGCCTTCTACCGTCTGAGTTAAATAAAAACTGCAGTTAGTAAAGTGGCATCAGTTCTACCACAGAGCAGGCTGGGTCTCTGCTGTAGGTCGAGTGAATTAGAAACAGCATCAGTCCATCTGCTTACTTTGAGATCTGAGAACTGCTGCTGGATTTTGGGGCGTTCCATACGGTATTTCTCAATTTCTTCTTTTTCTCTTTGCTCCCTAGAAGTAAAATGTATGTATGCATTAGAAATACTGGATGCCCCTTCTGAAACAGTCATTTTATTACACTTCTTAATTAAATCACAAAAAATAATTCTGCATGCTCAGCAACTAAGTCAAATATATTTTAAGGTAATAATGGATACATTCACAAATACAATAACTCAATTATCTACCAAAAGAAAACATGCAGAAGTTTATTAAAATAAAAGCACGTTGTCTTACTCTGATATAAATTCTTGAATTTGAACATGAGTGTATTTCCTGCTTTGAAACTTTACAAAATTCCAAAGGTAGGGTCTCAACTCAGAAGAACCCTTCTTTGTGACTCCTCAACTCAGAGGAAAAGCTGAGCCCTGTCCTAGTTGCCCACCCAACTCTCTACTTAACTTGTCACTGCCTCCCTCTTTCCAAGTAAACAGATCACCTCTAACAATGAGCCCTCCATCAGCTTCACAGCTCCAGTTGCCAGAACGAATGGTCTGTATCACCAACCAAGTAACTGCTCTTTAGGGAGCGTTAACTGGGTTACTGGTGATTTAGAGCCAGGTGCCAGTTATATTTGAACATAAAGAGTTACAAGAAACTGTGACAAAGTACCAACCAAGTTAGACAAACAAGAGTTGATGTTAACCAAGTAGCTTATAATCCCTAACATTGAGAGTCGCCTTTTCCTTCATTATGGAAAAGGTGAAAAACCAGAGGTAGGACTCTGCCTCAGGATCCAACTTCCACCCACAGGAAATAGTAAGGGGAGAACAAGTTCAAGGACACCCTGAGGAGCTAGGCAGCCATTCTATAATTCAGGCCCTTCATGAAAACAGCTGATCTGTTCAAAAAGCCTATGTCAGTAGAAAGTTAAAAAGACGGGAAAGGGGGAAGCTTCGGAAATATGAGGAGTGATTCCATTGTGTCCTGGTTTGGAAAAAAGCAAGGAAATACAGCTGCGTACTGGTACTCAGATAACAAAGAATTAGGGCTCATGTTGGTGGGTGTGATAAGGCGCTGTGTCCATGTGGAAGGCAGAGTGCTCAGTGCTGAGGGCACACTGACCCCAACATGTCCCAGCAAAGACCACCTAAAGGTGCAGAAGCAGCAAATGTGTGAACTGTGAATAGGTGTGTAGACTACATGGCAGCATGTGTTTGCTGCACTGTTCTTCTGTATATTGTAAATACAATAATCTTATGTATGCTTATACTTATTATTTCATTATAAAGCTTAAAAAGCCAACCACATTTCTAAATCCACTAAATTTGATGATTCTCTTAGTGTTTAGTGTATCCATGTCACTCCAATTTTTTATGTATGAATTCCAGAAGACTGGAATAAAACCTTCTTTAATATACAGATCCATACATGTTTAATTACTAAATATATACACACTGCTGTAAGTTCATACACCTTGATTAATAATAAGCTTCAATAAACTCCCCTTAAGAATTACATTCTACTCTTCCATTACAATGTTGAAAAAATTAAAAACTCTACATATATTATGGGGGTTTAGTAAATTACATATATAATAAGCAATATAAAGAAGAAAATGAACCAAAATGTGAACTGTCACTTTCTGGGCTTATGAATAAATCTTATTCTCTTACCTACACTTAATATAATTGTCCTAGCATTCCCTAATGAGAACGTACTCTTTGAAAAATGTAAACAACTTACAAAGCCATGTAGTTTATTATAGTTTGTAGGATCCTGTGTTTGCTTTGCATAAATTTTCCCAGAACAAGGTCAGGGAATTCAGAAGGCTGCCATATCAGCTGGTACATTGAGGTGACATCAGTACAAGATTTGCTAGACCAAAGTTCAGTGCAGGACACCCCGAGAGCCCAAAGAGAAAACATTAAGGCCCTGCTGCGGAGCATCTTCTTTCCAACAGGCCCCAAGGACAGAGCAAACGTCCTCCCCTACCTGTGTGTGCTTCACCCCCTTCAGGCTCACTATCGGCTTTTGTCCCCACCAACCTGACCCAGCTACCCATGGTTGTGTCCCGACACCGAAGGTCCATGGACCGAGATTCTCAAGCCATGATCACCTGCCTGTGAGGAACTGGATGTTCATTTGCCATCTTCAGTTAACTTCCAAATTATTTTAATATACATTAAGCAACATCACTATGCCCATTTCAAAGAGGTAACCCTGATGTGATTCTGATTTCTGGAAAGCCAGACATAGAGCTCTCAAGCTCTCCACTCCAGTGCCCAGGCCCTGAGGCTCCTCTGTGACAGCCAACCACTTATCTAAATGTGGCTGCCGTAGACCAAGACCCAGGTGGCCTCGAGGCTGGGCAGACACACGTACTGTTCTTGCAACTTCTTTTAAAGTCTGAAATGCATCAAAACAAAACTTTTTTAAAAAAAGTTGGGTGAACACAATGTGAAGGGCGATACTATAACTTGTTTTACCTTCTTTCTTTTCTCCTTTCGTCCATCCTTTTATCCAGAGCTGCATAAATGGCATCTGCTTCCTCATCATCTTTTTCATAGGGCCCACTTGAGAAGAGGCTCCCAGCATAGCCGTTAAACTGAGAAACAAACAACATACTTAGAGCTTTTCCTCCAACACAGACCCCATCAGCAGACACAGAGAACACTCCTGGTTGTAAAATCCTTGCATTTTACAAAAAAAACTGAGCAACAAAATTTTTAATCCAAAAAAATTTGGATTAAACCCAAATTTTAAATGATGAACCCAAATTGAGGAAAAAAATAACTGATCAGTACTCTTCAAGAGTGCCACGGCACGTAAGATGGAGGAGCTACCCCAGTGGAGGAGACTAAGAAGACCAACTAAATGCAATGTGGGATCCTGGACCAGGTCCCGGACCAGAAATAGGACATAGGTGGAAAACCTGGTGAGACTCAAGCAAGCATGGTTGGTAGTGCTGTGTCAAGACCAGTGCCATGGCCCCATCAGTGGCTGTGCTATGGGCACGAAAGACTTGTAAAGGGTATGCAGGAATTCTCCATGTGATTTTACAAGTTCCTGTAAGTTTAAAACTGTTTCAGAATTAAGTTTAAGCAGAGGAAAAATGCTGTTAGAACCCGTGATGACTACTTGAACTGATCCAACGCCAACCAGAGGGTGAGCACTGGAGCAAAAGAAACCAAAGCTCAGCTCCAAGGCTGTCAACAGCCATTACTGAAGACTGGCCCAACACACCAACCCAGTGGTTCTCACATCTGCAAGTACATCTCTTCTGAAAAAACAGAAGTGTGTGTTCTTTTATTTTCTTCCCTGCTCCCCTCTCACACACAGGAAGATGTCCTGTGAATAAACAACACATTAAGTCATCAGCTACTCTGAGCCACTCATCACAGGGGGCAGCAGTACCCCGCACTAGGAAGCTGGTCAGCCCGCCTGGAGACACCTGGGAGCCCACCAGTCACCTCATCATAGTTGGTATCATTCAGATCCTCGTCATCGTCATCGGCAGCCTGGCTTTTCTTCATCTGGTCCCCAACGGTCCTCTTGCCCGGGGGTGCATGGCGGTCATCCACAGGATCATTCGCATCCCGGGCAGGCCCAATGTCTGACCGGGTGGTAAAGCCAGTGGCACTGCAGGAGACCAGACATCCACTTACCTGGATGACTGTGTTCCTGTGTTTTTCATTCCATAGTCCTGACTTAATAGCATGTCTTTTTCTAACACCTCTGGGAAACCTCCAAAGATCCTGCTGGCAATGAACTATACACAGCCATGCTCTCAAACGTTACCAGTCTCTATCAGGCAAGAAACCTTCTGACCGACTTTGAAAGGGTTTACAAGGCTATCTTTTGCCACCCATTCCCCTTCAAAGAGATTTGCCAGGGCACCAGATCTCCCTACTCCAAGTCCCAGCCTCCCTTTTAACCTGCTGATCATCTCCCCCTCTACTTCCAATGAAGCCCTCAAACCCAGCTTGACTCTTGGTCGCTCTTCTGTGCCCCCTGCAGCTGCTCTGAAATGTTTCAGCTGGTAGCAGTGCCATTCCAGGCACCATAGCATCAGCTTTGCCTCCCTCTCCCTCCTTCTCCATCCCATCTACTGCCAAGTTCTAAGTCTACCTCCAGAATCCCTCCTACCCAGACCACGACTCCCATCAAGGCTGGAAACCAAGGAAGCCGCCCCTCCACCCTTCCTCTGTGTGCATATGGCTCTGACAACGGCATTCTGCAGGCACGATTATGCAAGGTCTGCAGGTGCTCTGGCTCCTCTGGCCTCCTGCAGGTCCACTCTGCTCACGCATATTCCATTCACACAGACTCCTTGCTGTTCTCTCATCTTCCTCCATGCCTCATCTTTTTTCTCAACTCCTCAACACATCCAAAAATTTCACTTTTCCTTTAACCCTACCACATTTTTCCATCCCTAAATCCAGCTCTCCTAACCTTGGCTCAAATGCTATTAACACTCTATAGGGCGTTCCCTGATGACTGGAACCCCAGAGTTCTAAATCTGCTACTTTTTATGATAATTAGCACAAATACCTCACCTCTTCTAGTAAACTGCAGGCCTTCTGAAGATGGTGTAAATATGAGTCTTGTGTGTGCCCCACAGATTCTAATACAACACCCCCACCAAACCAAAAAGTCTTCCTAACCCAAAGAATAACCAAACAAATACGATGATAATAACTACTCATTTACTCAGCAACTTAAGGTAATCTTCGGTGTGACAGGCATGGAGGACCTAGTCACCAGCCTTCCAGTTGCCCTCCCTGACCCTGGGGAGCTGAGAGTTTGAACAAGTAGTATATACGACCAAAACCACAGGGAAAGAAGACCCTAAAGCGACCACACGGGAACCTAGCCTGGGCTATCGGGAAAGGATCAGTGTCTGCCGGGCCTGGGGAGGGCGGCCACGGTGGTGCTACATGTCAGGGATTCACCTGCTCGTGAGTTACTACCCATCTCCGAGACCAGACAACGGGCTCGGAGCCAAGGCGCGGTTAAACCCCCGTTCACACATCTCCTAGGCAGCCGCCAGAACTCAGTCAGATCTGTCCGAGCCCCAAACAGAACGAAGCCCAAATGCCTATCGTCCAGACTGTGTATAATTTTTCATTGCTGCCGACTTGCCCCGCCGCCGTCCGCAAGCTGCCGGGATGCACCGCCTCCCGGGAAGCTGAGTGGGTGCTCAGGACCGCCTCCTCCCCGGCCCCTACCCCGAGCGCCCGCCTTGCCGCCCCCGGCCTCACCCCCGGCCCAGCCCCGGCACGTAGCCGAGAGGCGCGGGCATGCCCAGGAACGGCTTCTTCTTCTTGTTCATGGCGCCGGCGACTAGGTGGAAAATGGAGAGAGCGAGGCCGAGGCCTAAGGCGAAACACCGCAGGCGTCCCCGAGCCTTCGCCGCACGGAGGTCGCGGGCCTCGCGTCACCAGCGCCCCGGAAGCAAAGCCCGCGGTCTGAACGAAGCCCTGCCCACCTCGGTTTCCCCGGGCGGAAGTTCCTGGAACGCTGCTTCCAGAGACTTCCGGCCGCGGCCAGAGGTGGAGATGCGGCAGGCGCAGGCGCGGGAATGCGTGGTGGTGCCTGCTGGCGGGGTGGTCGGGTGGCGGGCGTGGCCGGGTGGCGCGGGTGGCCGGGTGGCCGGGTCGGAGGGCAACAGAGACTGCACTGTTCTGGACAAACCCTGCGGGACCTGAGAACTGAGCCGGGGCCAACCCTGCTTACTGCGCGTTCTCGATGCACTTCCGAGACCTGCCTGTACCAGCCGAACCCGTGGGTCCCCTCCCTCTCTAAGCCAGCGCAACCGCCAGGAACCCTTCCGATTCGGCCCAGCCGCCCACCTTATCTTGCAGAGCCGTCCTGGCCCCGTGGCAGGCCTTAACGCACCTGAGCGGGGCTGCACACCTACGCGGTTGTGCAACACTTGGGTGCATATGTCTTGATTGCGTGTACTCCTACGTACAGACGACGGCCCTAGGTCTCTGAGCGCCGGTGCGGGTACCTGTCCCTGTATAGCGCGCGAACCCTAAGCAAGCCGGCAAGGATCGGAAGCCAGGTCCTAGAGAGCTAATTGACGAAAGTAACTAATTGCAGCAGATATTTTGGGAATAAGTCAGCATGTGGGCATCTGCAGTCAACAGCATGTGGGTGAATTCCGTGCAAATCTCTACCTGTGTGTTGGTGGGTATGGGTACAGATCAGATCACCCTTGTTCATGTGTAAGGTGAACCTGCACGATAGTGCTCTGCATGTCCACGTGCACCTGTGCTCACTCTTCTGTGGGACATCCTTGGGCCTGCACATAGCCCTGGGGAGAGCGCTCAGGCTCTTGGCAGGGAAGGCAGAGCCCAGCTGGTCTAAAGTCTGGCTCTCGGCTGAAACAAGCAGCCCCCAGCTCACCCTAGCACTACTCTGGGCTCCTGGAACAAACATGTCTCTCGCCAGCTGCTGCTTCCCTGGAGTTTCTCCTTCCCGTCCCCAGCCACGCCGCTTTCAGTGCCACATCTGGGCACCGATTCGGAGCCTGGGGCTACGGAGGGAAGAGGAGACACCCTGGCTGCCCAGAAATTCAGTGTGGTGGTGGGTTTGGGTTAGGATTGGGTCTAGCTTGTGTGAATGAGAGTGCGTACACTGGGGTAGGAGAATGGACGAAATGGTTGGGAGGGGTCGGTCTGGCCCCTTGACCTGGGCGCCCTGGAGGTGCACAAAGTCTCTCGTCCCTGGAACCATTACCAGGTACGCTCAGACGCCCGTTGCCTCGGCAAACACCGTTTGCCTACGCTGACCCGCGCGCCGCCGACACACCTCGGAGCTCCCGGAGCGCGCTCGGCGCTCAGGGCTCAGCGGCAGGTGCCTCGCCGCGCAGACTCGCCGGGCGCGGGGACCGGCTCGGGCGCGGGGCCGGCTGGGGCGGGGCGGCGGCGCGCGTTCCCCGCCGGCCACACGGGCCGCCCTGCGCCCGGCGAGGGGCGTGTGCACAGGCCCGGGACCCGAGGGCCCCATGTTCACGGAGCTGAGGACCAAGCTGAGCCCCCCGCGAGGCCGCGCCGGGGCTGTGCGCACCGGCTTTGGGGAGCGCCGGGATGTGGACGGTGAGCAGGGATGGACCCGGGCGCAGCGATATCGCGGGTCGCATGCACCGAGAGGGACGGGGCGGGACCTGGCGGACTCGGAGCTGCAGCGTGGCGCGGTGGGGGGCGCGTCCTGGGTCTTTGTCCTGCGCTAGGGGTTGGGGGGCGGCCTCAGGCCTTGGGGACCAGCGCGCCCTTGGTTTGAGGGAAGTGACGGGCCCAGACTCCTGTCCCTAGCCAGGCATACCCTACGGTCACCTTTTCCTTCTCGCGGGGACAACCTCCAACCCTTGAGGTAGGGCCGAGCGCGCGCCGAAGCCACAATCGGGTGCGGGGGCCTCCGAGGGCCCCCGCCCATTTCCTGCTGAAATACTGTCGCCGGGGCTGGGAAGGACGGCCGGACGGATGGACAGAGATCCCTCCCCGAGCGCCCTCAGGAAATGGGCGGGGCCCGGCAGTCCGGGGACAGGTGCGGCGCGGGCACGGCGTCCAACTGGTTTGCCTGGAGCAGCGTGCCCCGGCCTGAGAGGCCCCATGAGGCGAGGCCCAGTGACCCAGGCGCCTGTGCCCTGGACGATGCTGGTTTAGAAGTCATTTCCCGCGGTGGTACTAGACGCCACCTGGGGGCAGGGGTCACATCGGTCACACCCTCTGTCTTACTCTAGACAGCAAATTTTTAGTCACCCGGGGTCACTTGATTGCAGAGAGTTTCAAGAATAGGGAGGGAGTACTAAGTCAGGGGAATCGTATGGGGTGGAAGGAGAGGGAGTTACTGAGACCTCCTGCACACAAGGACAAACCCTGCCCAGTGGGGGGGAGGCGGGGAGATGTGAAGGAGGAGGGAGGGTCCCTGCTGCAGAGAGGGGGTGGGGCAAGGGCCCTGGCCTCCGAACAGGATCCTCCCTGTTAAGTCAGGGCCCAGATGTTATAAAGATGGGGCAAACCTGGGCCCAGCTTCCTCGGGGCTCCGGCTTGTGGACACCACACACAGCCTTCATCCATCTGTGCCAGGCACTCCCCTTGTTTCAGGGCACCTCCTGTGGGTCAAGATCTGTGCAAGGTCTTGGGAGTGGCCTGTCGAGTTATCTGCCTACCCTGAGTCAAATTAGCCCAGAAATTTTAGTAAGACTTGACAAGTGCAATGAAGTTGGTGTGGGAAGGGAGAGCACAGGGCATCACCTTAGTTCCCGGAGCAGAGGGCTGTACCCTGCACACCTGGGTGCTAAGCAGCCCACACCCCGTGAATAACTGCCATACACAGGAGCTGTCGTAGGCCAGGCCTTGGGAGCATGGAGGAGCAGGAATCCCGGTTATTGGCTTGAATTGTCCATGAATCACAACTGGTGAGCACAGTAGGGCAGGGGCCCAGCCTCACACACTAGGTATGGCTGCAGAGACTGAGTTCTCACACATACCCAAACCATGTTGGGCAGGCAGCACACCCAGGGAGGTCTCCCCATGGCACAGGGCCTCCCAGGACATGGGGGCCAGCATTTCCTCTCAGGTCCTACGTGTGCACCCTGGTCTGGCTTGGCATGTGTCAGCCCAAGGCAAGGGTGAGGTCAGTGCTGTCTCAGGATAGCCCCTTGCTGGGCTGTAGGTCTCAGGCTCCCTGTGCCTCCCTGGTGGAAACGACTCATCCTGCTCTACAGCGGACTCAAAAGGGGGAAGGAGCTTCCAGTTCCTAGTCTTTGGGTGGGGTGGGGTCATCAAGACAGCGCTCGCATGCCTCCCACCTTTGGGGACTCACGAATGCCTAACTGGGAAGGCAGTTCCTTCTCCGTGGAGGGGAGAAGGGCTGAGCAGGGAGACAGCTGGCAGGAAAGGTGCCTCTGGCCCTGCTTCTAACCACTGTAACCAAGTGCCATGCTCTGCAGCCACTGCCCACTTCAGCTTCTGCCGGAGCCTCCTGGAGCACACAGTGTCAGCCGAGAGTATCCCCTGCCACCTGCCTCGGACACCAGGCACCAGTCGCACGTGGCATGACTCCCGTGGGCAGAGAGTAGCTGGCAGCCGGCCAGTCAAGCTCCTGCAGCAGCCTGGCACAGAGGCCCCCCAGGTACCCACCCACCTTACCCACCTCAGCCCCTGCCCTGCCTACCACCTTGCTGTACTTGCCATCCCTCTCCCCTGCAGAGCCGGCTGTACCCTGACCACTATGGCCTGTATCATACAAGTCCCTCCTTGGGTGGCCTGACGAGGCCTGTGGTCCTGTGGAGCCAGCAGGATGTCTGCAAGTGGCTCAAGAAGCACTGTCCCCACAACTACCTCGTCTACGTGGAGGCCTTCTCCCAGCACGCCATCACCGGTGCCTGGGGGCTGGGTGCGGGGGAGGGGCGCGGGGAGTCCAGGAGCCCCTCCTCCTCCACACCCACCTGCCCTTGCTCCGCTCCCCGTCGCCTCCCTCTCCCCCTGGTTCTCTGCGGGCCGTTTCTGCTTTGATCTGGCCCTTCTCTGCCTGGTCTCCACCCATCCTGCCTTCCTCTGCCCCTCTCCTCTTTCTCTGTCTCCTTGAGTCTCTGTGTCCTTCCCTCCGCTCTCAGCCTCAGACCTTGACCTCAGCCCCACCCTCCCCGTCCAGGCCGGGCACTGCTGCGGCTGAACGCCGAGAAGCTGCAGCGCATGGGGCTGGCACAGGAGGCGCAGAGGCAGGAGGTGCTGCAGCAGGTCCTGCGCCTGCAGGTGCGCGAGGAGGGGCGGAGCCTGCAGTTGCTCAGCCAAGGTCAGTGGGAGGGAGCGGAGGGCTGGCAGAGGCCTGGGCGGGCCGTGGGGCCTCAGGGCAGAGTGGAAGATGCCAGAGACCGACCTCCCCCATCCACCCCATAGCGTCCTTCGGAAGTGCGTCGTAGCTGCCGCCAGAGGCTTGAACCCCAGACCCCAGCACTGTGACCAGAGCCCGTGGCAAGGACGAGGCAGAGCTGGCTGTGCAGCCCCTCTTGGACCTTGCAAGAGGTCCCAGGGGTTGAACCCAGCCCAGGGGACAGGTGGGACCAGGATCACCCCCTGCAGCAGCCTCGGGTTGTGCACTTGGAGTCGTGCCTGGGATTGGGAGGGTAGGCCTGCTTGACTGCGGCTTCTCCTCTGAGGACCTGAGCCCAGGCCCACTCCCTGGTGCTGCTGGCAGCATGTGGGGCAGCAGAGAGGGGTTTGGGTGTCCCCACCCAGGGAGTCTGTTTATATTCCCTCCACTCACATCATTGTCCAACCCCACTGTCTGCTGAGCCACCCATCATCTGGGCATCCTGCACTCTCCCAGAGTGAGAGGTCTGTCTGTCTGCCCATTTGTCTGGTTCTATACACTCCCCCAGCACCTGGAGGACTGCCCACCCAGGTGGGATAAACTGCTGAAGCTCTCCTTGGTGTGTGCGCTCCCCTGTGCCCCCCCAGCAGGCCCTACCCACCACCCAGATAATTGTGAGCAGTGTCTGCATCCACCCAGCTGAGCCCTGTGCCGAGCACTTTTCACTATTTATGAAACCATCACCAAGCCCCCATCTATTCATGGGAACTGAGACGAGAGAGGTCCGGGGTTGCCCAAGCGCCACGACCTAGCATGGCACAATGAGAAGAACCCCACAGCCAGCACCCCGCACCAGACTCAGCCGAGTCCCGACTGCAGGTTTGGGGGTCTCCCTCCCCCAGGGTCATGGAGACCTCCTTCAAGGCAGTCACGGGCAGGTATTTCCACTGGCCTTTGCCTAGGAAAACCTGGATTCACACAAGAGAACATCCTGAGGGCTGTGCTCCACCCATGCACCCACCAAATACCCAGCTGTCACCTGAGCAACCTCCCTGTGGGGCACAGGGCCAGGGATTTGGGGCTGGTGCTGCCCAGCAGAAGGACAGTGATGGCTGGCAGTCCTGGCAGCCCCTTCTTCTTGCTCCTCTGCCCTCTCACTCCCCTAGGAGACATTGAAAATCTCAGAGACAGATGAGGCTGAGCCCCCAGCCCTTCTCTGTGCCCTGAGCTGCCTCCGAACGGGAGCTTGGTTGTTGCAGGTCCTGAGTGACATTTGGACAGCTGGCCTGGTGCCTGCCATCCTGTGCGCCCCCCACGGGAAGCCCCCTCATCCTACCTGGCTGCCCTGTCACTGCCCACCTTGTGCCATCCCAGTGCTGTCCTTTCCAAAGGGCCGGCCCCATCTCTGCCCCACCTCCTCCTTTGTCCTGCCCACTCTGCACCCCCCCACTCCTGTCTCATCTTCCTTGTTTTGTGCTTTTTTATATTCTGACAAAAAAGCCAGAAATAAACCTGGTTCTCAAGTACCCTGAGTGTAGTGTCTGGCTCTAGCCAACTAGGCATGTTGTGGGGACAGGGAGCAGAGCCCTGGGGTGGGCCTGGCTTTGGGAGGGGAGGGTGCCCAGCTCAGCTGCCTGCAGCCAGGGCCACCAGGAAGCAGTGGTGTTGCATTCTGGTGGAGTGTCTGTTTACCCAGGACCTGGCAGGGACAAGGGGCAGAGGCTGGAAATGTGGGTTCAGCTCTGTGGACTGCCCCAACATAGGCGTGTTAAGTTCCTGGGGCTGCTGTAACAAATGACCATGCCAGAGGCTCAGCACAACAGAGACTCACAGTTCTGCAACACCAGTCTGAAGTCTGGCAGGGCCATGCTCCTGTCAGGACTCGGGGAGACACCGCCTTACCTCTCCCAGCTTCTGGGGGCTGCCCTAGGGATCCCTGGGCTCATGGACATATCACTCCATCCCAGCCTCCGCGATCACACTGCTTTTTGAGTCAAATCCCCATCCTAAGAGGACACTTGTTACTGGATGTAAGGCTCACCTGGATAATCCAAGATGATCTCCTTATTGTAATCCCTAACTTAATCGTAGCTGCAAAGACCCTTTTTCCAAATAAGGTCTCATTCACAGGTTCCAGAAATTTAGTATGGCTATCTTTTGGGTACCCCCGTTCAGCTCCCCACACAGGGCACTGATTGCCTTGGACATAAGAAACACACAGGTCACAGCACCTGCGCTGACACACATACCCACACAACCAGACAACAAATAACAGAGGCATTAACTGACCACTGAGGTCTGGACACACAGAGCTACCATGACACCAGCATCCAGACTCACAACATACCCTGACACACAATGACCCCCTAGCTACAGGAACAGGTGCCACAGCACACCCCATACACAAACACACAGCATTACATGACATACACATGCTGCAGCCTGGACACACATCTGCTAAGAGTTAGACACACCCCCACCCCCAACTGTCAAGTCCTCGGGTATGGACAGGCACCTTTCTCACCTAGTACAGTACACACAGATATACTCTGACACTGTGATGCCCAAATAGGAAGCTGCTGACACGCGTGGTCATTCAGATATATGCCTATCAACAGATGATGACAGGCCCCGTGTGTGGACATGCAAATGCCCACAGAAAGCTGATAACTGGATGCACCTAAGGGCACAACTGATCCCTGCTGAAATGCTGCTTGTCATGTCGACATTCCCTGTTCCTTCTGGGGTCACAAAGGCCTCTCTCAGGCTCTGACTTCCAAGGGAAGAACTGACACGCTGACCTCTCCACAGAGGGCCCCCACTCTGCCTCTGTGTGAGCACTTTGTGCAGGCTTTGGGAGAAACGGATCCCAAGGGAGGAAAGTTAGACCCCAAATCCGCCCCCAAGCAGTGCAGTCAAACCTGCTTCAGGGTAGATGGGTGGAGAGAGGGGCACTGGTGTTGGGTGCGATGGGGCTCAGGGAAGGCGATACGCCCTGTTAACGACATTTCCCAGCCAGCATCCCTTCCCCAGTCCCTTTCATTCCCAAGTTCTGGTGGAGTCGGTGCCCCATACCTCCAGACCTAACACCAGCAACCCCGCCAAGCACCAGGCTTCGGGGCACAGAAGAGCAACTGCTCCAGAACCAACCCACAAAGCAGAAGAAGGCTGGTCCGACGGTCGGTGGCCTCTAACTGCCCCGGCACTGCCAGGAGCCTGGCGATGCTCTGAGGGTGGCCACAGGGCTAGCTGGGAGAAAGGCCAGATCCTACTTCGCAGGCCCAAGGCCCCGAGATGTCAGTTCAGGGTCCCAGAGGACAGTGACCTCCCCCGCCACACCGTCCCAGCCAGAACTAGAGACATCTGGCCGCTTCAATCTGCGCGCGCTCGGCTGGGGCAATACCCACCGCCCCACCGTGCCTCAGTTTACCCCACTGCTTGAAAAGCGCCCTCTGCTTTACCGGCGGCATACCGGCCACTTTGCACCGGAAGCCCCGCACACGGGGCGACAGGGCCGCGAGGCCGGGGACCCGCAGGCCGTCCGGGCCCCCTCCCCCGGCAGTCCCTCCCCGTCGCGGAGCCGCCGCAGGAATACCGCGAGAGTTCGCCCCCTCCCCCCCACAGTAAAACTGTCAAAGGTGGGAGGGGCGGGAGCGCGCATGTGCGCAGCGCGGCGCGCAGCCTGCGCCGCCCGGACCCCGCGCCCCGCGCCCCGGCCCGGCCCGGCCCGGCCCCCGCCCGGCCGCCGTCCCGCGGGCGCCGCAGGTAAGCGCGCCGCGCCCCCGCCCGGACCGCGCCCCGCTCAGCCGCGCCCCCGCCCTGACCCTGCGCGCCGCCGGGCCGGGCCCGGGTCCCGCGCCGCCCCCGCGCGCCCGGACCCCGCGCCGCGTCCCGCGCCGGCGCCGCGCGCCCGCCTCCTCCTTCTCCAGAAAAAGTCGCCATTTTGGTTCACTGCCTCCGGCCCCCCCAGGCGCCCGCGATCGGCCCTCGGGGGCCAGGCCTGCCCGCGCCCCGGCCGCAGGTGACAGGTGGGTGGCAAGGCCGGCGTCCAGGTGTGCGCCCCCCCGCCGGCCTCATCCGCCTCTGGACCGGTGCGGGGTTCCGGGCCGGGCGGCCTTGGCAGTCCCGCTACCAGCGTCGCCTCCCCCGAGAGGGTCCCACTTCTGCCACCCTGCTGGGCCCTCTAGGAGCATGGAAGTCCTTTCTCCTCTCGATGTGCGAATCACCGGCCCTGGATGGAAGGAGGGTGTCTGCCTTCTAGGTCAGCCCTGGCCTGAGGCCCCCCCAGCTCCGAATTCTCCACGTAAGCTGGAGAAACATTGGAAAGGGTCCCAGCAGGCACCAGCACCACAGGCTCACAGGGCTGTGGTGACTGATGTGTGCATGTCTCCTTGGGAAGTTGCTGTGCGAGGACTTCCAGAGAACTTTGTTTAGACCCATCAAGACCAGCCAGCACTCCCTCCAGGACCAGGATATGGGTACCTCTTGGCCATTTGCAGTGACTGTCCTGACCTTTGACCGCAGCCTGCCTAGGTGGCCTCTGGGCCCTCCTTTGCATAGCAGCCCCTTCCCATCTTCTCTGATTTAAATTAATTAAAAACTACTAGGGGAGGGGTCACAGCCCACACAACCCGCACCTTCTGTGGCCTTGAGTGCCTCCATGGGAGGACCCAACAGGACTGAGCTCAGAATGCCCCCAGCTCTCAGGGTGTGAGGTCCCACAGAGGCACAGTGTCAGGCAGCAGGGTGTTCCCTGTGGCTGGTGGTCAGTGGAGTGGGCCTGCAGGTGGGGGGCAGGGAGGCTCTTGAGTGCAGAGGGGAGGAGGGGGTCGGCCACGCGGAAGGTGGCTGAGGGGCCCAGCATGAGTGGAGTGGCCTTGGCTGGGACAAGGCCAGGAAGATGGTCAGGTAGGGTGGGGCTCATCTGGCACAGGGACCACAACCAGGTGCTGCAGGGTCCTTGGTCTGCCTCACAGGGGGGAGGGGAGGCACCTGCATTTTGGAAGCAGGCTAGGGGCCCTCAGTGCCCACCTTGGCTGTCTGCCATCTGTGTCCTGGGGAGAAGGACCTAGGGATGCCTGCCAGGTAGGGTGGCATTGTTTAGGGCCTGCACAAGACTGTGCAGGGAGGTGTCCTGAGGTGTTGGTCTAGGGCAGCCTGTGAGCCAGCAGCCATACTGCTGTCATAATTGCCCCTGGGAGAGGCTTCCCTTACACCCCACCTCTCCTAGGGCTGCCCCAGCCCAGCCCCCCATGTGAGGTGTGTGATTCTCTACACACTCTGGAGCCTCTGTGAGCTGGTGAGGGTCTCACGACAGGGTTAGATCCTTCCAAGCTCGTCTTCCAAGTGTTTCCTGGGTCATCTTGGAGACCTTGGCTGGGCAGCCCTCCCCTAAACCGGAAGGCTCCATCACCTACTTCCCCTAGTGCCCAAATGCACCCGTAGGCAGGCTCGCCTTCCCTGGACCTGTCTGGGGGTGGGGCTTGAGGGCAGCCCACTCTAAGTCCTGAGTTGGACCTGGTGGGCCTTACAGGTCTGTCCACTTGTTCTGCGGAGATGACTGATCCTTTCTGTGTCGGAGGAGGCCGCCGGATCCCAGGGTCCAGCAAGAGTGGATCTGGGAAGGATAGCAGCCGGAACGAGGTCCGGCTTCCTGTGCTACATGACCCACCAAAGCTGGGTAAGAGGGGTCAGGCCAAGATCAACTCCAGGCGGTCATGGGCAGCCAGTGTGGGGTGTGGGCGCCTTCCCAGACATCCAGTTCCTGAGTTTCTGGCCAGGCCACCTGGGCTCCTGAGAGCCTTCCCATGCTGGGGGCTGCCCAGATCCCTGATTCTTGTCCTAACTGACCACAGGCTCCTGCCCCCATTGCCACAGTGTGGGGCAGATGGGACTCACTCTAGGCCTGACCAGGCCCCCGGGTGGCAATGTGAGGCTGCAAGGAGTGCAGCCTCCAAGCCTGGGCATATTGTGTGCCACAGGGATGCCGGTGGTCCGGGGTGGGCAGACGGTGCCTAGCCAGGCCCCCCTCTGCTTTGACCCGGGAAGTCCAGCCAGCGACAGGATGGAAGGGAAGAAAAAGGGACGTCCAAAAGCTGAGAACCAGGCCCTCCGAGACATTCCCGTGAGCTCCTTGAGGGCTGGGGTGGGGCTCATGCTGGGGTCTGCCTCTGCCTGCCTTCCACACACCCAGCACCAAGCCTTCAGCCTGTGTTATGGCCGGTCTGTGCTTCTGGGACTCAGGGTACTGCCTAGGGCCTATGGGACGACATCTGTGGGACTCTCAGGAGCGGCCCAGAGCACTGCCACTGCTCAGGGTGGCTTGCATCCCGCTGTGGTCCCAAGGTTGAAGGGCTCTTGCAGCTGGTCTGTCCTGTAGGCTGGGAAGGGCACTTTGTCGGGGTTGGCAGAGGCCCAGGTATGGGGTCAGCGCCCCGGCCTTTCCCACGCCAGCTCTCCCTGATGAACCAGTGGAAAGATGAATTCAAGGCTCACTCGAGGGTGAAGTGTCCAAACTCGGGGTGCTGGCTGGAGTTCCCTAGCATCTACGGGCTCAAGTACCATTACCAGCGGTGCCAAGGGGTAAGGGGCTGGGGGCCAGGGAAGAGGAGGCTGGGGCTTGCCCTGCCCCAGCCGTTGGCCCAGGATGTCTGGGCAGAGGCCAGGCAGCCCATCCCATGCCTCCTTATCCCCCAGGGTGCCATCTCAGAAAGGCTGACCTTCCCCTGCCCCTTCTGTGAGGCTGCGTTCACCTCTAAGACGCAGCTAGAAAAACACCGGATTTGGAACCACATGGACCGACCCCTGCCTGCCCCCAAGCCTGGGCCGGTCAGCCGGCCGGTCACCATCAGCAGGCCTGTTGGAGTCAGCAAGCCCATTGGAGTGAGCAAACCTGTCACTATCGGCAAACCCGTGGGTGTCAGCAAACCCATTGGCATCAGCAGGCCTGTGACAGTCACCAGGCCTGTGCCAGTCACCAAGCCTGTGCCAGTCACCAAGCCTGTCACGGTTACCAAGCCTGTCTCGGTTACCAAGCCTGTCACTATCACCAGGCCTGTCACAGTCACCAGGCCTGTCCCGGTCAACAAGCCTGTCACCGTCACCAGGCCTGTGCCGGTCAACAAGCCGGTGCCAGTTACCAAGTCTCTGCCAGTCACCAGACCTGTTCCCATCACCAAGCCAGTGACAGTCAACAAACCAGTGCCAGTTAGCAAGCCTGTGCCGGTTGCTAAACCAGTGACCATCAGCAAACCGATGCCGATGACAAAGCTCATGCCCGTCACAAAGCCAGTGATGGTGAGCAGGCCCACCACCATCAGCAGACACACGCTTCCCTGCACAGCAGTGCTGCTGACCCCGCCAGAGAACAAAGCTCGTGCCACTGGGAGGGGCAGCAGCAAGAAAAGGTATGGGGACTCCTTCCCAGTCGGGGGTCGGGGTGCTTGCCTGGCCTCAGTGTGGGGTTCGTAGGGCCCGAAGGGGCCTCCTACCTCCTGACCCCCTGTTCCCCACAGGACTGCAGACGGCTTGGATGCCGGCCCCGTCCCATCTAAGCAGGCCAGGCCAGAGAGTGGGGAGTATGGCTCGCCCAGGGCAAGCCATAACGTGGCCTTTCCGCTGAGCACAGACCCTGGCAGCAGCTCCCTCTCTCTGGGCAGCAGGCCCCAGGGGGGCAAGGAGGCGCCGAGGACCACAGGCTCTACGTCCCCACCTGAGGAGGGCGCAGAGCGTACAAAGCATAGTAAGATGAGAGCTGGGGGGCAGTGGCCGGGGGGGCTAGTGGCCAGCTGGCTCTGGCCTCCTGACAGTTATTTGACCAGAATCTTGGCTGCCCATTTTCTCTCCCCCGAGTCAGGAAGGAAACAGAAAACACCCAAGAAGTTTACGGGGGAGCAGCCGTCCATCTCAGGGACCTTTGGACTCAAAGGTGATGGCCTGGCTAGCTGGGCACCTGCGGGGCTGAGTGTATGCGTAGGTGTGCCCCCTTTGGAGCCCACCCCCACCCCACCCATGTGTGCACACAGGCCTGGCCAAAGCGGAGGACAAATCCCGCATCCACCGCTCCAAGAAGCAGGAGGTGCCAGGCCCCGAGGACATGCGGAAGAAGGTGCCGGCCCCCACCAGCACTGTCACCAAGGAGGTGCCGGCCCCTGTGGCCCACCTGTCTCCAGGTCTTGACTGTGGGGCAGACCCTGGACCATAGG
Organism: Manis pentadactyla; assembly: GCF_030020395.1. Classification (NCBI taxonomy): domain Eukaryota; kingdom Metazoa; phylum Chordata; class Mammalia; order Pholidota; family Manidae; genus Manis; species Manis pentadactyla. Next base: position 178,048,684 of record NC_080023.1, on the reverse strand, counting down.
GATGGGAGGCTGAGCATAGACTCTGGGCTCTGTGCTTGGTGTCCAGGGCTTCCAGGAGCCCCGGCAGCCTCTGAGGCCATGGTCTCACCCTGCAGGTGTCCCCGAGGAGCAGTGGCAGCGGGTCATCCACGAACGGGGGGAGGCTGTCTGCCCCACCTGCAGTGTGGTCACCCGGAAGACCCTTGTGGGGCTCAAGAAGCACATGGAGGTTTGTCAGAAGGTAAGATAGCCCCAGAGGTGCCAGGAGGGCAGGTGCCCCATGGCCAGTTTCTGATGGGGCCGGGTCTGCAGCTGCAGGACGCGCTCAAATGCCAGCACTGCCGGAAACAGTTCAAGTCCAAGGCTGGCCTCAACTACCATACCATGGCCGAGCACAGTGCCAAGGTATGCCCCTGGGCCCGGCTGCCAGCCGGCCCTGACCCCTGGCCATCAGCCTCCCACTCCACCCATCCCACCTGCCCAGCCCTGACCATGACCTTTCATCACCACACCTTGGCAGAGCTTAGTGGCTCCCATGCCTGACCTTGGACAGCTGTGGCCCTGACCCCTGGGCAGGGGCAGGAGCCTTGTGGTGGTGGGGGCACTGAGGCTGGGCCTGCCCCCCAGCCCTCTGATGAGGCCTCGGAGGGGAGTGAGCAGGAGGAGCGGGAGCGGCTGCGCAAGGTGCTGAAGCAGATGGGGAGGCTGCGCTGTCCCCAGGAGGTCAGTGGGGCCACCCAGATGGGAAGCACATGTGCAGGACAGGGCATGGCCCTTTGCCGGCCACTTACTCGGCACCTGACCCCCAGGGGTGCGGGGCTGCCTTCTCCAGCCTCATGGGCTACCAGTACCACCAGCGACGCTGTGGGAAGCCGCCCTGCGAGGTGGACAGCCCCTCCTTCCCCTGCACCCACTGCGGCAAGACCTACCGCTCCAAAGCCGGCCATGACTACCACGTGCGCTCGGAGCATGCGGCTCCGGTGAGCAGCCTACAGCCAGGTCCCTCCTGCCCTTGGGCTGTGAGCACTTGTGCCCATATGCCGCCTACTGCGTGTGTGCTCTCCCCTTCCTTCCTGTGGGCATGTGCACTGGGGGTGTGAGCCTGGGACCGGGGCGCCTCTGTGTCCCCAGCACTCTTGCTCACGCGTTCCCTACCTGTGGCACATGCCCCTGGGTCCCCACACCTGGCTCCAGTCGCTTAGCCTGGCCTGCTGCCCTGCAGCCCCCTGAAGAGCCTGAGGACAAGCCCTCGGAGGCTGAGGATCTGCCGGGCATTGAGCGGACCCCTAGCGGCCGCATCCGCCGCACATCGGCCCAGGTGGCTGTGTTCCACCTGCAGGAGATTGCAGAGGATGAACTGGCCCGGGACTGGACCAAGCGGCGGATGAAGGATGACTTGGTGCCCGAGACCGCACGGGTGAGCTCTGCCAAGGCCCCGGCCCTGGGTTTCTGAGCAGGTCATGCCTAAGTTTGGGGTCCCCTATGACGGACACCCCTTGACTTGGGCTTTCTGCTAACCTCCCAAGGTTCAAATCTGCTGCTCATGGAGGCCGCAGTGGAGGGCCTTCTCAGAACGGCCGTCAGTCTGGGTCAGCTCTGGTCAAGCTGCCCTGTAGCATCCTAACGTGGGCCCTTAGACTCACCCCACGCTTGCCTATTTTTACAGCTCAACTACACCCGGCCAGGCCTTCCCACACTCAACCCCCAGCTGCTGGAGGCCTGGAAGAATGAAGTCAAGGAGAAAGGCCACGTCAACTGCCCCAATGATGTGAGCTGGGCAGGCTAGTGGGGGTGTGTGGGGACATTGGGACCCAGGGACAGAGAGCCCAGTTGTGGTCCTGGGTGCAAGCCCTCCGAGGGACCAGCCTACCTGTTTACGTAGGGATCCTTTTAGCCCTGCAGGGTCCTCAGTCAAACCCCATTAGCAGAGAGGCCTTGACCTCAGCCCTAAAGGCCTAGCCTGCCCACACCCGAAAACTCTGGGGTCAAAAGACCCCACTTGTCCCAGAGAGAATCCAGATCCCCTGGGCTGGGGTACGGGGTACACATTGTGTGCAGGCACCCTTCGGAGGCCCTCCCCCATGGTTGCCTCCTGTCCCCAGTGCTGTGAAGCCATCTACTCCAGTGTGTCAGGCCTCAAGGCCCATCTTGCCAGCTGCAGTAAGGTTAGTTCCCAGGCCTGCCCTCATGGTGGGGAGGGTGCTTGGAGCTCCCAGTTACTCCCCAAGGGTCCCCAACACGTTGGGTGTATGACCCCACTCCACAGGACAGCCCCTTCCGTGAGCCCAGGGACTGGCAGGTGCCTGTTGGCCAGCCCAGCCCAGGATGCTTGGCCAGCCCCCTGCCTTAGCCCTAAATCGTCAGTCCCAAGTTGTCCTATCTGCAGGGGCTCCTTGTCTGCATGGTTAACAAGTGGGCATGCTGACCTGGGCTTGGGGTGAGGGGCTGCGACCCTTCCCCAGGACGCTGCCTCCGCCCGTCCTCCCCTCCCCAGCAGCAGTCCCGAAGCCCACCCGTCAGGCACCATCCATATAAGCTGTGGTTGCCCCTGACTCTGGTCACGTGGGTGGAGGGTCCTGGGTGGATCTGGGCTCTTCCAGTCCTCCACGGTTGGGGTGGGGGCCAACTTGGGCTGGACTGCCCATGCCTTGCAGGGAGACCACCTGGTGGGGAAGTACCGCTGCCTGCTGTGTCCGAAAGAGTTTGGCTCCGAAAGCGGCGTCAAGTACCACATCCTCAAGACCCATGCAGAGGTGGGGCGGGCTGGGCCCAGTGCGAGGGGCCTGCTGGGCCCGCAGCTGCACAGGCTGGCCATGGAGGCGCCTGGGCTTGGGTGGGGGCGGCAGGGGTGATGGCTTGTGTGGCATTTGTGTGAGCACGTGGCCAATGTTGGAAAGTCTGGCAGTTTCTCTTCAAAGCTGCTGCTGGCTTCCCCAGAAGAGGGGTGAGCTTGGGTGCTGCTCTTTCCAACGCCCCAAGCAGAGCCCCCCCACAGGCTGCCAGCCTCGGCACAGGAGCTCACCATGCCCCATGCTGGGTGTCCTTCCCCGGGGCCCATCACAGCTTTTCTGTCTCCAGAACTGGTTCCGTACCTCGGCAGACCCACCTCCCAAACACAGGATCCAGGCTTCACTGGTGCCCGAGAAGGAGGAGAAGAGAAGTCCGGCAGGTGGGAAGAAGCGTGGTCGGAAGCCCAAGGAGAGGCCTCCTGAGGAGCCTGCACTCAAGATGCCCCCTCGCCGGGACGACTGGCCCCCGGGAGGCAGAGACAAGGGGGCCCGGGGCTCCGCCAGCCGGAAGGTGGGAGCCAGCAGGGCAGCTGAGAAGTGAGCGAGGTGGCTGGCAGGTGGGTGGGGCCCGGCCCCCACTCTGGCCGCCAAGCCCCTGTCCGTCCAGGGTGGGCGAGCTAGCTTCAGGACCGCCTCCTCTCCAGTTCTCCAGCCCCCACCCTGCCTAGCCATCTGCCCAGTGGGGACAGCCGGCCCTTCTCCCTTCCTGAAGGTGGCCCTTCCCCAGGGCAGGCTGCCGCAGAGCACACCCGGGAGGGCTGGTGGCTACTGTAGTGCAGTAGCATGAAGGGGGGCACCCATGGGCCTGGCAGAGTCCAGGGCCCTAGATGAGCAGGAAGAGCATCTTCAGCCTGGGCCTCTGGGCCTCGGGGGTGGGGCAGAGCAGGCAGATGGCCTTGGGGCCCTTGCCATGCAGCTCTGTGCCCTGTCTGCTTCCTCAGGCCCAAGGCTCGGGGTTCCCTGGTAACCCATGGTTCTGGGCTGATGAGGGCACCTGACAGCCTTGCCTCTACCCGACACTGGAACTCAGCACCCCCAGCTACCTCCCAGGACAGACCCTGAGTCTGACTGCCACCAAGCTGACCTGACAGCCCCTGGCCTCCCTGTCCTGTCACCTCTGGTCTCTCTGCTTCTGTTCTCTACCTCTCCTGGCCCTCCCTCCCTGCCTCTGTGACCCCTGCTGTGCTTGGGCCCACCCCCCTGCCCCACCGGCCCGTGCCTGTCATGGTAGAGGTGGCAGCCCTGCTGACAGGGCCCTCTGCCGTCCCCAGTGGTGCCCCCTGCTTGGGGTAAGGAGGTGCTCTGCTCTTCCCACCCGCAGGGCTGCAGAAGCAGGGGCTTGGGGCCCAGGGGCCACACAGGGCATGCTCTGCCTCTGAGCTCTGGCTTTGCTAACTCCTTGCCTAGGTCAGGGCAGCCTGGTGGGTTAGCAGTAGGCTAGCTTGGGCTGTGGTGTGGACCTGGGGCCCATGGGCCTGTTGGGTGGCCAGCTGAGGCCTTGCTCTGAGGAGAGACACTGCAGGAAACAGGCTCCTGTCTTCCTGTCTCGGTTGGCCTGTGGTCAAGCCCCCGCAGGAAGCCCCTTCCCCTCTTTTTTACCTGCTTCTCCATTTCTGGTTGTGTGGTCTTTTGATACAAGCACTGAAGGCCAGGGAGGGGGCTTGGCCAAGGTCACAGTGGTCTGGTATTGTCTCCTCGGCTCTGTCTTGGCTCCCTCTGGGGCCCAGAGGACAGCTAGGTCAGAAGGTTGGACAAGGGTCAGGCTGGAGTCCAGGGCCCCCAGAGGAGGTGGCCATATGGCCTCTGGCCTCTTCCCTGGGCCCTGCCTTCCAGCTGCGGCTTTGCAGGGAGGCAGGGGTGCTTAGACTCACCGGGCTCAGACAGGCCGTGTTCCCCTGGGGGGTGGGGGTGGGCTGAGGGCTTGGCCTTGGTGGTCCCAGACGATGTGAATTTTGATATTTGCCTGTGTGCGTGTGTCTCCTGGGTGTAGTGGGTGCCAGTCTTCTTGCTGTGACAAGTAACTATCTTTTTTTTATTCTGTTTTTTTTATACAAAAATTCACAACAATCTGACATTCTGGTGCTAAGGGTTTCCTGGTGCCGACGGTGGATCTAGGGGCTGGGCTGGGGTCCCTTCCCTGCTCAGGGAGGCAGTGCTTACTGGGCACCCCTCTGCCCCCCAGCTCCTGTCCTCATGCAGTCCCTGGAGAGGAGGGCTCCAAGCTGGGCTCAGTTCTCCCCCACCTGCGGCAGGGAGACGGGTTCCAGGGGAACTTTGGGGCTAGTTCGCCACACTGCCTGCCTCTAGCTGCTTCTGTTGAGCAAAAGGCTCTGACCCTGGGCAGCCAATGGCCTGATGTCCTAGGGAGGGGCTGTGGAGGTAGGTGCTCCCCTCGCCTCACACCTTGATCTGATCGAAGGTGGAGGCGTGGGCAGTGGGTGTGATCCAGTGTCAAAGGCCAAAGCGGGCAGCATGGCAGGCCTTTGGGCAGGGGGGCTGTCTTTCCTGTGTTCCTGGGTGTCACTGTGGTGTACAGCTGATTGGAGGAAGGGGTAGGGCCAGACAGCTGCTGAAGGGGCAGCCTCAGGAGGGGGGGAGCAGGTGCTGGCAGGAGCCCCAGGTGCACTTTGTCCTTGTCACCAATGGTTGGAGGAGGTTGGACCTCAACACCTCTGCTGGGGATAGGCACCCACCCCAGCCTCTCAGGTACTTGGCCCTTGAGGAGTAGTGGGCTGGTTTTTGCTGTGGGGTGAGTTTCCAGGTCACCCCCAAAAGTCCATAGATGGTCCCTGGTGTGAGAACCCCGCCTGGATGTGTAGGAAGAGATGGGGTCCTGGGTAACTTGATGTTTAGCACTTTAACCCCCTTCTGTGTCTTTAAAGTAGGCATGGGGGCTGCTGCCAAAAGTGGCTATTGGGTTGGACCCCCTCTCTCCCTTCTTCTCCCCCTGCTTCCTATGCGTTGGCTGGTGAGTGGCAATGGCAAGCCGGGCTGCAGAGCTCCTCCGAAGCTAGCAGAGCCCTGGTTGGCTCAGTGGGATCTGCCCACCCACTCTGGCAAGATGAAGCCCGGTAACCACCTGGCTTTGACACCTTCAGCGAGAGGGACCAAGTGGCAGCCCTCCTCCCCACCTTGTCGTGGGCATGGACCCTGCCTGAGACCCAAGCCCAGGACACAATTCTGGGTCCCTTTCTGAAGATCTACCTCTGGCCCAGCCCACCTCCTTTGGCCTGAGAACAGGAAAGGGCCAACTCAATGGGCTGACACTTCATACAAAAATAGGATGCACTTTACTTGCAGAGGCAGATGAGGGTGTGCCCTGGTGTGATAGGTGTCCCGGCTGTAATCCCCCTCCTATCCCTCTAAATCAGAAGGGAAAGAATGGGTGTACTCTGGCCCGCAGCAGGGAGGGCTGTTCCCGTGCGTCCCGCCCAGTGGGCCCAGGCGGCTTGCCCTGGAGGCCTGAGTTTCAGGGGGGCTGGCCAGCACCTCCAGCCTGGCAGCCACACGTCCCGTACTTTGGGTTTCTTGGTTTGGGTTTTCTAATGCCAGTTCTCCGTACATAAGTGCATTTTGAAAGAGAGGTTCCAGCTATCACTTGTAACCATATATATACATATATATTCTATCTACAAAGTGTTTATTTGCAAAATGTTTTGAGGTGAGCTCGGGCCCTGCCCGCCTTGTGACCATTTGTCCCCGGTCCTCGTTCCCGTCCCCTGGCCCTAGTGGCGAGGAGGCGGGTCATCAACTGTATGTATTAAAAATGACTGTATCAAATAAATGTTTATTGATTTTTTTCCAGGGGCTCTGTGCGGCTGAGTTTGTGTTAAAACGCGGGGTGGGGTCCTTCCGGGCGTCCGCACGTGGCGGGTCAGCCGAACTACGAGTCCCGGCAGTCCCGTTTGCACAGCTTTGTGGGACGTGTAGTTGCGGAAGGGCGCGCCGAGCACTGTGCGGCGCGGGGCCCGGAACTACAGCTACCGGCGGCCCGTGCGGCCAGCCCCGGCCTGCGGTCCGCAGAGCGGCTTTGGAGCTCCATGGCGGCGCCCCCAGCCTCCACTGCCGTCCCCCGCGCGCCGCCGCCCCCTGCGACCGGAGACAGGCTCGACCGGCCGGGGGAGAGAAGCGAGACAGCGCGGGAGGACCGGTAGGCGCGGCGCGCCGAGCGCCGGCTGGGGCCGCGCACGCCCCCTCGCGTCCTCTGGGAGGGTAGGCCCCGCGGAGGGTCTGCGGCGCGGGCGCTTGGGCCCCAAAGCCGCCTAGGCAGTCGCGGCAGGAGGGCCTGCGGCCTGGCGGGGCGGGGCGGAGCTGAACCCGGCGGTGAGGCCGCCCTCGCCCGGCCGGCCGGCGGGAACGGGCTCGCGGGCAGGGCCTGCGTGGGGCCCTCCAAGCGTGGGCGTCGAGTTGGAGGCCCGGCAGGTGGAGCGGAGGCTGCACCTCAAGGTTGACCTGGGTTTCAGCCCCAAGTGGGCGGGCCCTTGGCGCCAGGCTGGAGTGTGCCTGCCTGGAGCTCCGAGGGGTTCGGTTTGTTCTGCAATCAGCACGAACTCAGGCCCTCTACCCCTGCCCCACTCAAGGCTCCAGAGGTCGTGGTTTTGGGGTTGGGGTGGTGCACCGTGCTTTCTGACTGCCCGCCTGGTGTGGGCGACCTTCAAGGTTCTGTGGGGATTTGAAGAGGGGAAGTTGGGGAGGCTGCAAGGCGGGGGGGGCCATTCTGTCACCCTGTCCGGGAAGACGGAATGGCCTAGAGGAAAGGGGCTCCCTCCCTGCTCAGTGCCTCCAGGGCTAGGGCCACCAGGGGGCGTGGTCGGGCAGTGCTCTGGGTCTGCCCCTCGCACTGGCGGGAGGGCTGTCTCCTCACTTCCGGGTCTGAACTGTCTCCTGGGGAGAGCGCGGCGGAGGGCGCAGGATGCAGGGGCCAAAGGAGACCTTGGTTCAAGCCCGTGCGCCCTCCTCAGGATCCGGTGGTCCTCCGGAGGCTGCAGTGTGTGTGCGCAGAGTCCTCCAGTGGGGTCTGGGTGCTGCCAGCCACGTAATTAGCAGGGGGAGGAATTGAGGTGACGGGTGCCCGGCAATGATCCCTCTCCTCCAGAAGCCGCTTAGAGGAAGAGGCGCCTTTTGTCTGAAGGGGCAGCTTGTGTCCTTCCAGGCTAACTCCCAGTGAGTGGTGACCAAGAACCTGGCACAGGGTGATAGTAGGACCTGAGGCTGTGACAGCTGCTGGTCCCAAAGGATCTTTGAATTAGTCCAAGGTCACAGAGGGCAAATTCAGATGAACTCTTGAGAAAAGCACTCCCTGAAGACACAGACTGGTGACAGCTATTCTTGGGCCCTGCCCAGTGCACAGGCCCCTCGTGGTGCCCAAGGAGGCAGAGGTCCTCCCCCAGAGTGGTCCTCAGGGGACAGAGGAGAGGAGCCAGGAGCTTGGAGCAGGAAGCGTGGACCCCAGGGCCCCTCTCCAGAGGCCTACAGGGTCTGCCCCTGGACTTCACGGGCATACATCTCTTCACCTGTTACTCACTGTTGCAGGTGCACTGAGGGCCTCCTTTGTGCTGTTCCTCAACTGTGTGCCCTCACAGCCCCTACACGGCCCCTCTCCCAGGAGACCCAGAGCTGGTATCTAGGCATATGTGCAGGTGGTCCCAAGCAGACTCCCTCTCTTACCACCAGTCCAGCTCTCCTTCCATGTCATTGTGGCCACATTGGAGTGGTCTGTCTACTGTGGCACTGTTTCTTATCTGTTTGTCCTTCTAGAGGGTCAGCCCCATGTGGACAGGGATTGGGACTCTTTCAGCAATGGATAAGCACCTTGTGGTTCTGTTTCTCGGTGTAGTCCAGGTGGAGACTGCAGTCCAAGAAGGCTGGCTGGACCCATCCAGATCAGTGGGAAGGAAAGGGTCCTGCAAGGGGGATTGCAGGGCGGTGGGGCCTGGGCAGTACAAGTCCCTGGGGCCAGTTTTAGCCCTCTTAGGGCTACAGCTTCCCTGGCCCCACAACTCCGTCTGCCCTGACGCTTCTGTTTCTGAGCTGAGCTGGGACCCCCCAGGGCCAGGCCCCAGTAGACCAGTTAGTTCCTTCTCCCTCCTGGCCTCATTTTACTCACCCAGTAACCTGGGCAGGGTGTCAGGTATGAGCGGAGGCCCTGTCCTGGGCAACTCCAGCCTCCCTGAGCGCAGGCTGGCATCTGCTTATCTGCCCAGGCTGCAGTCAGGAGGGATGGGTAAAGCCAGGTCAGTCCTGCCCAGGGGTGCCTCTGCAGGGGGTAGACATACCCTTGCTCACTGGGTGGTCAAGACAGGCTGCCTCTGAAGCAGCTCTCAGGAGCGTGAGCCCGCGTGGGATTTTCTCTTCCCTGAGCCCCTGCCAGCTGTCTCCATGTTGTCGGAAATAGTCAGGAGGAAAGCTGGACAGGAGGGACGGAGGTCAGAGACCTATGGGTGCAAATCCCTTTACAAACTTCAATGAAGACACTTAGCTGAACCGCCCTTGCTGTGGGTGGGGCTGGGCCTGCTCCTCCTCCTGTTGCCAGGCTGGGGAGTGGCTGGGCCCTGTTTGGACGCTGAGCATTGGGTTGCCTTGGGGGACATGCTGGAGCCTACCCGTGGAGGGGGCAGGGCAGGCAGTTATTCTTGGGTGCCTGGGAGGGTAGAGTTTCAGGTTTGTTTATACTTCTAGGAGGCACCTTGGGGCCAGGAGTGGGACACGCAGCTCAGCACTGACATTCAGTAGGCCGAGAGACACCTCAGAGTGCCCTGTCCTGCTGGGGGTTAGGGGTGGCTCTGTAGTCCCAGGCAGACTAGGCATTGAGCGTTTTCCAGGGTGTTGAGTGGTACTCAGGTTCCAGTGGTACTCAGCAAGCCTGGGGCCTGCAACATGCCAGCTGAGCATAGGACAGGCAGCTCGTGCTGTGGGCCAGCCTGAGGTCTACCCAGGTCACAGGCTGTTCTTTTCGTCAGGGTCACAGCTATTAATATCAGGCCAGGACTCACCCCTGCCGGGTGATCCTCTTACACCTGCACCCTCAGCCTCAGCCTCTGAGGCTAGTGGAGAGTGCTGTTCCCTCGGCACAGGGGTTCCTGGGGCCTCCCAGCAGGTGGCCTCTGCCAGCCAGGGGTTGGACCCCACTCCAGCTCCTTAGGTGCTGTTCCACCCAGTCATGGAGGGGCAATTCAGGTGCCTCTGAACTGTCCTGGGGGGCCACTGTGGGTCTTGAGTGCAGTGCGGTGATGCCCTAGACACACCTGGGATCATCCCACCGTCCTGGTGCCCTCTGTGTCCCAGCCATGAGCAGGAGCAGTCCCCCAGCTTACCCTGACATCAGAATCTCGGGGTGCTGGGCCCTTGGAGCAGAAGGCAGGTGAGTGACAGGCTTGGTGCCTCCTGCAGCCATGGTGAGGAGACTCGCCTTCACTGCGTCTTGGCCACCCGCGGCCCTGTGCAGGGTGTGTCTTGTGAGGACATCTGGTAACAGGTGGGACAGAGGCTTTTGGGGGGCCAGGCAAGGCCTGCTGACCTCAGACGCTGGTTTTGCTTGGGGCTGTCAGTCACAGGAGGGTCTGTGTCCGTTGTGCTTCATAATCCTTTGGGCTGAAATTACCTTTTGTCATTGTAGCCAGACACACTCTGTCCCTCTGTGAATGCGGAATGAGGTCTTTGTGTAACTTTCCCATCTTGAAGGTGGTACTGCTGTGAGAAAGGCGTGAGGCTTGCTCTGACAGCACAGCAGGGCTCTGTCCCTGGGTCCCAGAGAGGAGAAGGCTGTGGAGTGGGGCTGGGCTGCAGACCCAGCTTGATGTCATTCAGGCCCAGTGCAAACCAAGGTGGGGCAGGCTTCTGGCAGAGTCATTCCGACCTACTTTCGACTCTTCTCATCACGTGGGCACTCGTGCCTAGGAATTTGCCTGCCCCAGGCTGTCCCTGTAGGATGAGGAGCAGTCGCAGGTAGGAGCCCAAGGGCTCCGGCACCAGGGGCCAGGCCACCGCAGTGGGGTGAGAGGCAGGGGGGTTGAGAACAGCAGCAGCCGCAGGCCTCCGCTGTCCTGGGGCGGCGAGAACGGTCCTAGATGTGTGAGCACGCTCAGTGCTGGCGCGTGAGGGCGCGCTCCTTGGGGTGACAGAGCCCAGACCCTTTGCGGATCAGGTGGTCTGTGTCGGAATTTCCTCCCGGAGTAGGGGCACAGAGGGGAGGGGCTGGCTTGGACTTAGTTCTTTGCCCAGCTGTGGGCCATCAGCCCCCTCAGGGTGTGCCAGGGGCCACAGGCTCACTGTGAGTGGAGTGTCACTGCTTGTGCCTGCTGCACCCATCTCCTGCTTGGTGGTCATGAATGTGGGCGGCATCTGTGGGCAGCTTGTCCACGCCGAGCCAGGTCTCCCACATGCGCTGACAGGCGGCAGTGCTGTGGCCAGCCCCAGGCCTGCCTCAGCCCGTCATCTGGGTGCGCTACTGTGGACGTTGGCACCCAGCTCTGAAGTAGAATGTGCTGGGTAATTGCTGTCCCCAGAGCTGCGGAGCAATGCTGAGCGCAGCCTGCTAACGAGTCCCAGGGCTCACCCCTCGCCGTCCTGATGGCAGAGCAGCCGCAGCGGCCTGTGTTCCCTGTTCCCCAGGACAGGCTGTGTGTCCCCTGCGGGTGCCATGGGCAGCTTTTCTGTCCAGCAGCCATGCTTGGGAAACGAGCCCTGCTGATGGGACTTGTCATGTGTTAGGCCTCAGCTAATTGCCTCCACAGTCCCCACCCCCAGACACCACCCTGCCGGCTCCCAGCAGCACCAGTGCTCTGGAGGACAAACAGCTGGAAACACCAGTGTTCTGAAGCTGGAGTGCTCGGGCTGTCCCAGAGGCAGCAAGGTGCTGATCTTGGCCCTGGGCAAGCTGGCAGTGCCCTCCTGTGGCACTTGCCTGAATCTGGGTTCCTAGCACCCCGTGCCCTTGTCCTGTGGGTTGAAATGGTGACAGGACAGCAGGTTTCAGGGACAGACCATGGCTTGGTTTGGTTTTGGTAACAAAGAGGAGCATTTCGTAAGACATTCACTGTGGCAAAAGCCTCACGTCTTGGCACCCAGGGCAAACTTGGCACATGTGATTCTAGCTTTTTCTGTGCACACATCTCAGACACACTTAACGCGGAGGGATGTCAGGGTGAGCAGCCTCATCTGCTGGTCTTTATATAAATGGATCACATTGCAGTTTGCTTTCTCACCTGACCACACTTCAAGGACACTTATGTGTCTGTACCCTCCTTGGGCTGTCCTGCCCGCATTCCGAGCAGTATTCCATCTCTGGGATTTCAGACCACGGGCTCCCAATCCATGCTGCGGGCAGCAGCCTGCGAGGAGCTGTGCGGTGCACGTACGCGGTGGCCCTCCTGTGCCGGCTCTGTCTTTCCCAGCCTGTGCTGGCCCCGGGCTCTCAGCACAGACTGAGCAGGCAGCAGGCAGCCACTACCTCCTGGCTGGGCTGCTCTGCCAGACTGTCTCCCTAGGTCTGCCCCTGTCTACAGTCACACTGTGAGCCTTTGGAACATAAACCAAGCTGACACGAGGGGTGCTGGAGGGTGGAAGCGGTGCTTCCCCATGGGTCTCATTTCCGAGCCAGTCTGTGCATCACCCCACACTGCTTGGTGATAAGGACTGGATCCCACAAAATGAGGGCTGCCCAGACAGCATCCCAGGGAGACACAGCCCTTGATGGGGTCTTGACTGTTCTTGACCTGCCCACCTCTCATCTCCTGGGGGCACAGGGGCCCTGCCCAGTCCAGATGATTCCCAGTTCACAGGGAAGGAGGAGTAAGGCCAGGATCGCACTCACCCCTCTGCCCCCTGGTCCCTGCCATGGGCTCTCCCTGTGAACCTGTGTGGGCAGTGATAACCCAAGGCCACAAGCCCTGTGATGATGGGCTTCAGGCAGGTCCCTGGTTCCCACCCCAGTCCGCCTACCCTAGGCATTCTGCGTGTCTGCATGGGGGGCGCCCCCTGGACCGGTCATGCTGGGCCCTGTGTGGGGTGGCCTTGGGCCCAAGGAGCCTGTCCTCCTCTGCAGCAGCAACTCAGAGTCCCTGGACAGGCTCCTGCCCCCTGTGGGCGCCAGGCGCTCACCCCGAAAGCGCAGCACTAGCCAGTGCAAGTCCGAACCGCCCCTGCTGCGCACCAGCAAGCGCACCATCTACACGGCGGGGCGGCCGCCCTGGTACAACGAGCATGGCACACAGTCCAAGGAGGCCTTCGCCATCGGTGAGCACAGTGGGTGTGGGTGAATCATGCCAGAAAGGTGTACGTGGCATGCCAGGTGGGCTCCACCGGGGCCCCTGTGGGCAGGCCCGGCTGCCCTGCTCAGGGCCTCTCTACTCCTGCCCACAGGCCTGGGAGGTGGCAGTGCCTCCGGTAAGACCACCGTGGCCAGAATGATCATCGAGGCCCTGGATGTGCCCTGGGTGGTCTTGTTGTCCATGGACTCCTTCTACAAGGTGAGGAGACCCCTGTGCATGAGGCCCTGTGTCTGGGGGCCTGGAGCCCCTGCCCTGCGTGGGGTCTCTGGACCTACGCACCCAGTGCTGCCCGGCAGGTGCTGACTGCACAGCAGCAGGAGCAGGCTGCCCACAACAACTTCAACTTCGACCACCCAGACGCCTTCGACTTTGATCTCATTGTCTCTACCCTCAAGAAGCTGAAGCAGGGCAAAAGCGTCAAGGTGCCCATTTATGACTTCACCACCCACAGCCGCAAGAAGGACTGGGTAGGCATAGTGGGCATGGCCCCATGGCTGCTGCGTCGCAGGGGCCGTTTGAGCAGCTCCATGTTCCTTTGCAGAAGACGCTGTATGGGGCAAATGTCATCATCTTCGAGGGCATCATGGCCTTTGCTGACCAGACACTGCTGGAGGTGAGGGTGGGCTCGAGGCTGACAGTTCTGCTCAGGGTGCTCACCTGGCCCAACTCCCTGCCAGACTGTGGGACTCATCTTAAAGTAGCCTCCTCCAGGCAGGCCTGGCCGCTCGCCATGTCCTGTCCAGTGATGCTGTCACCATGTGGGTGCGGAGCAGCTCCTCTCCTGGGAGTGGGCTGAGGAAGGGGGTCAGGCGCACCTGCGAGGCCTGCCACCCACATGGAGAGAACGGAACGCCCTTGGTGAGGGGCCTTGGGCAGGGAGGGCTTCTGCTCCGGGGTTGGCACCACCCTGCCGTGGCTCACAAGGGAGTCCTGTGCGTGTCCTTGTCCCTCGGGGTAGTTCAGAGGCCAGTGGGTTCGGGCTCAGAGGCCAGGGAGCCCTGCTGCCCCCAGAGCAGCGCTTAGTCTCTGGCCCACCTGCACGAACCTGCTGAGGTGGGGCTAGACCCTGGGCTCGCCAGACTGGAGAACTGCAGTGTGGTGGTGTGGTGGGGAAGGACCAGGCCCCCAGGCCCCGCCGTGTGAGCTTCCGCGAATAGGCTCGCGTGGGTGGCAGCTGCCCAGATGCGTGGTGCCCGCCTCTTTCTGCTTCAGCTGCCTGTGTCTGTGAGATGCCCTTTGACCGAAGCCCCTGGCAGACAGGGCCCCATCATGCATGTACATGCCCCACATGCCCACATCCACACCACACACACAGCCGGCCAGACCTGCAGGGTGCTGTGGGCCTGGTCTGCTCCTGGGCCAGCGTGTGGACTGGAGCTGGTCCCCGTGTCGTCCATGCTGGCCCTGCTAGGGCCCCCCTCAGCAAGGCCTCTCTCCCCATCCAGCTCCTGGACATGAAGATCTTTGTTGACACAGACTCTGACATCCGCCTGGTACGGAGGCTGCGCCGCGACATCAGTGAGCGGGGCCGCGACATTGAGGGTGTCATCAAACAGTATAACAAGTTTGTCAAGCCCGCCTTCGACCAGTATATCCAGCCCACGATGCGTGTGGCGGACATCGTGGTGCCCTGGGGTGAGCCTACAGACTTGCCTGCCTTTCAGGGCTGGGGAGATGGGTGCTACCACTCATGTCACCCTCCTACCCTCTCTTGCCCCAGGGAGTGGGAACACTGTGGCCATCGATCTGATAGTGCAGCACATGCACAGCCAGCTGGAGGAGGTGAGCCGGCCAGGCCGGGGTCCCAGGTCCCTGCAGCCCACCTCAGCCCTACCCTCTGTCCCTTGCTGCCGTCACCCTTAGCCATCTGCTCTTGCAGCCCCACATTACTGCCCCCTGCTGTGTGCTGGCCCTCCAGTGTCCCGGGCCTGCTCAGTCAGTCCTGTCACCCACCAGCCCCCGGTCCTTTGTGCTGGCCAGAGGCAGCTGTGTCCCTGACAGAGTGTGGGGCACAGCAGCGCCCTCAGCCTGAGCTGGGCCGTGATGGAAGGGCATGCTCCCATTTCCCCCAACCCTTCTGGGGGACCCCTGAGTTTTGGCACTAAGTCCCACATCCCAGGCACCATAGGAGAGGTGCCCTGACCTGAGGTCACGTGACCGGAGCTGGCCAAGGGCACAGCCCACCATTCTGAGCAGGCACCCTCCTGGGCTGCTGAGGGCCTGAGGCCTGAGGAACGGGGGCCCAGGGGATGCCCAGGTCAGAGCCGGTAGGGATGCAGCCCCCTTCTCTGACTGGTGGCCGCCTGAGAATGTCCCTCCACGGGGTGTGGTGTGTTCGTTCCCGGGTGGGGGGACCTGGCTGGCCAAGGCACACGGTGGCGGCAGGCTGTGCCGGCTGGTCACTGACACGCCGCCCCGTTCCCTTGTGTCTCCCTGTGTTGCCGTCACAGCGTGAGCTCAGTGTCAGGTAAGACTTCCCACGCCTGTCTGCACAGATGGAGGCATTTCCAACGTCTGCAGGGAGCTCGGAGTCTGGGCTGCCACCCAGGCAGCCTCTTTCCAAACACTGAGGTCTGACCCAGAGGTCACGGCCATCCTGAGCCAGCACTGCCGGGCCCCCAGGGCAGGGGCCACAAGCCTGTCCCTCAGCAGCCAGAGGGCGTGGGTCTCCACCCCCCTGCCAAGTGGGACTCCCCCAGGTGGTGGTGAGGCCCCACCCTCTGACTTCCCCTGCCCACCCTGGCTCTGGAGCCGAGGTGCAGAGAGCAGGGGCGGCCCACAGCTCTGGGGCTGCGTCTCCACCCTGCCTGTGCGAGCAGACGGAGCCCCAGCCCCGAGGGTGCTCAGCACCAGCGGCAGGAGACCCCCACCCCGACCCCCTGTGTTGGAAATGCCTCCCGCTTCCCATCCCTGCATGAGTCTCTGCTTGGCTCCTCCGACCAGGGCACCTGCGGGGCTTGTACATCAAGTTCTCGGAAGCCTTTGTTCTGAGAAAAAGTTTCCAGGGCTTTGTACTCGAAAAAACCTTTCTCTGGCCAGCCAAGGAAGCGGTGGCCCGTGGCCGCTCCCCTCTGTCAGCCCCAGGAAGTGCTGCCGCGGGGCGGGAGGGGTGCCGCCTGCGGCCCGCCCACCCGCCTCTTCTCTTCTCCGGCCAGCCGGTGGCCGCAGGGACCACTGGAGCCCCCCGCTAAATGGTCTTTTTCTTTTTGTTCTTTCCCTCTTTGTAAACCCTTGGGTTTCCTGCCCTGTTCCCTCCCTGAACGTACTCTTCACCTCTTCACCTGGCGAGCAGAGGAAGCTGCGCTGGGATATGTGAGGACAGAGTGCTGCCCGCTGGGGGCCGCTCCGCATGCGCCGCCCCCAGACCCTCCCCTCCCGGGCTCCTCCCCAGGCCCCAAGCCCCAGGCTCGCCTGTCCCCGGCCTCCGCATGTCCCGCCCCCAGGCCCTTCAGGCTCTGCGGGCGCCGTTCCGGACCCTGTCTTCGTCTCTGCATGCCCCGCCCCCGGGCCCTCCTCTCCCCGGGCTCCCTCCTGTGCTCCGCATGCCCGCCCCTCGCCGTGCCCCGACCGCTGCCACATGCCCGCCTGCCGGCTTCCCCCACCTCCCCACTCCAGGCAGGGGGTGCGGGGGCGGCGCCGAGCTGGCTCTGGCTCCCTGAGGGGGTGCGGTCACCTGGAGTGAAGAGTCAGGGCGGGGGTTTGGCGCCAAGGCTCAGCTGTTCCTCCAGCGAGAAGTGCCCTGGGTTTGGGGACCAGCTGCCGGAGGGAGTCTGGGGGGCTGAGACGCGTCTGCGTGTGCGAGGCCCACCTTCCCACTGTGGGGCCCCTTCTGCTTCCTCTGAGCGTGCGCGGGCGACCCGTGCTTGGGCTCACGCCGCAGCTCCTCGCTTCCTGCTGTTGGTCGTCTCCCTGCCTTCCACCATATCCTTTAACCTTTGCTTGGCTGTTAAAGGGTGGGGTCCCCCCGATCAACCACGAGGAGGCGGCCCCCACCCTGCACACCCCGCTGTCCCTACACACAGTCGGGAGTGGGAGGGTGGGGCTCTGGGAAGAGAGAACCCCTCCTGAGTCCCCAGTCGATCTTGTGTCCCCAGGGCTGCACTGGCCTCGGCGCACCAGTGCCACCCCCTGCCCCGGACGCTGAGTGTCCTCAAGAGCACGCCGCAGGTACGGGGCATGCACACCATCATCAGGTGAGGACCTTCCTGGGGGGCTGGGGCAGCCTGGCGGTTCCCGCGCCTTTGCTAAAGCCCGACGGGTCCGCAGGGACAAGGAGACGAGCCGCGATGAGTTCATCTTCTACTCCAAGAGGCTGATGCGGCTGCTCATTGAACATGCGCTCTCCTTCCTGCCCTTCCAGGTGCCGAGCGGCGGGGTGGGGGGGGCGCGGGGGCGGCGGCTGGCTCTGTGCTCACGAGCGCCCCACCCGCTCTCCGCGCAGGACTGCGAGGTGCAGACGCCGCAGGGGCAGGACTACGCGGGCAAGTGCTACGCGGGGAAGCAGGTAGCGGCCGGGGCGCGGCCGGGAGCGGGACTGGGCGGCCTGGGGGCGGAGCTCCGGCCGGCTCAGCCTGCCCCTCCCCCAGATCACGGGCGTGTCCATTCTGCGGGCGGGGGAGACCATGGAGCCGGCGCTGCGGGCCGTGTGCAAAGATGTGCGCATTGGCACCATCCTCATCCAGACCAACCAGCTCACCGGGGAGCCCGAGGTGCGGGGCGGAACCTGGGGGTGCGGGGCTGGGGAGGCCGAGGCATGGCCCTGGCTTTGGGCTGGCCTGACTCTGTGGCTGCTGCAGCTCCACTACCTGCGGCTGCCCAAGGACATCAGCGACGACCACGTGATCTTAATGGACTGCACTGTGTCCACAGGCGCTGCGGCCATGATGGCCGTGCGTGTGCTCCTGGTGAGTGTCCCAAGTGGGCGTGGGCAGCCGGGCTGGGTGGGGATTTACCTGCGGCTCGCCCGCAGGACCACGACGTGCCTGAGGACAAGATCTTTCTGCTGTCGCTGCTCATGGCGGAGATGGGTGTTCACTCGGTGGCCTACGCATTCCCTCGAGTGAGAATCATCACCACAGCCGTGGACAAGCAGGTCAACGACCTGTTCCGCATCATTCCCGGCATCGGTGAGGCTGCCCTGGCCTGGCTAGTAGGGTGTAGGGGAGCCGGCTTGGCCAGAGTCCCCACCACACCGGCCTGCTGCTTTCTCCAGGTAATTTCGGCGACCGCTACTTTGGGACAGACGCTGTCCCTGAAGGCAGCGATGAGGAGGAAGTGGCCTCCACGAGTTAGCTGGCCTGCCTGAACCTCCCACCTGGTGTCCACCAGCCTCCTCCTGCTTCCTGGCCTGTGCTTACTAAATAGAGATGTTAACTTATTTTAATTAAAAAAGATGTTACCAACACAACTTATTTTATGCATTTTGTAAAAGAAGTAAACCTTCAGGAAAACGAAGGTGTGACCTGTTGAGCTGGGGGCATAGGAGGGCTACCAAGGACGGGAGACTTGTTGAGGGCCTTGGCCCCTGCTAGGTTCTGATTAGTGTCTGGCCCTCCTGGCAAGACAGGCATTTCTGCTCTCACACTTGGCTTTTCCTACAGTTAGGCTCTGCCAAATTTAGGAGAGAGCAGAACTGGGGCCTACCCACAGCAACCAGCTCTGCCCAATGGGCCCCTGGGTGGCAGCTGGCCTGGACCTAGGGCTCTGGGTCTCACAAAAGGCAGCCTCTGCAGCCACTTCCCCCTTGCCACCACCTCCACCACATCTGTACCATCAGGGAGCCCAGCGGAAACCGGTGTGTGGGTGGGTGGCTGTAGGAGGGAGTGACAGGCTGGTCCCTGCTTCTGCCAAGAGCCCCAGTTGCAGGGCAGATGGCCAGAGCCTCAGTGGATCAACGGTGCTATTCAGAGCCAGACGCCCATGTCCAGCGTTGCCTTTATGGCTTCTGGGCTTGAGGGTGAAAGCAGGCTTCCCTGGCCCCCTCCAGACAGCCCCATGTATGGCAGGCCTGGATGAGGTGTGTGCACCAGTCCCAATACCTGGGCTGCTGCAGGTGGGCCGTCAGCACCCCGGACCCCCCAGCCCCTTCCACCCTCCATGTCTGGTTTTTTGCTTTCCCTGCTCTCCTGCTCTTGGCTTCCCACACCTCATACAGGCCGTGTCATGGAAAAGCTTGTCATGGGGCAGGGACAGGAAGTTGCTAGGTGGGGACTAGGCCAAGGGCAGGCAGATAAAGGCAGGAGGCTTGTCCAAGAGGTGCCAGGCACCAGAGACAGAGGACTGACAGAGCCCAGAGGTCAGCAGGAG
This sequence comes from Manis pentadactyla, assembly GCF_030020395.1. Classification (NCBI taxonomy): domain Eukaryota; kingdom Metazoa; phylum Chordata; class Mammalia; order Pholidota; family Manidae; genus Manis; species Manis pentadactyla. Next base: position 178,029,342 of record NC_080023.1, on the reverse strand, counting down.
GGGCTTCTCCCCAGTCCGGTGAGTGGACCCCTCCCGTATCGCCATTCATTCATTCTTTTCATGCTATGTCCTGGGACCTGGAGGCTGGGAAGACCTCACTCACTGTCAGCCGGGTTTTCCTAGATGAGGAGTGGAGCAAACAGTTCATGCGGACCCAGGCAGGACATGGGTCATTCTGAGAGGCCCTCCCAAAGTCCAGCTAGGGACTGACAAGCACCATTCATACACATCCCATGTGCACCAGCACAGAGGTGTGCACATGCACACCCACGTGCACAATGCAGCTTGGGCAGGAGTGTGCCCAACTGCCCCCACCCTGCTCAGCCATCAAACCTGGGGGGATCATAATGCCCGCCCTCTGCTGGGCAGAGCCTGGCGGCAGGAGGCCAGAACTAGAAGCCGCATCTCCTCAGGCTGGGGTTCCCCTCCTCTGAGGCAGCTTGAGGGGGCTAGGCCCCAAGTTCTTGGGCCCATTTCCTGCCAGGGCCCTGGGGTTGTAGAAACGGGTCACCTTCCAAACAGCTTTGGGGGAGGATCTTCAGGTGCCGATGGGAAGAAGGGGCAATTCTTTAGGTCCCCAGGAGACTCCCAGGCCAGAAACAGGAGCAGGATCCAAGGTCCAAGACTTCCTTGGGACCAGCATTCCACACAGCTGATGGAGACATCAGGGGCTTCCTTCTAGTTTGGGGAGAAAAGTAGGGTGGCCCCCCTCCCAGGCATGGGTGAGCACCTCCCCAGGAAACACTCTGGCTGGGAGCCATGTGGCCCTGTGCTGCCTTCTGAGGCATCCAGGCTTTTGTGGGCCTAACAGAGGCTGGGGGCAGCGGGGGTGGGGGTGAACAGCAGGTGGCTTGGCAGAGGTGGGGGAGAGCTGTGGGATGGGTGCAGCCTGGAGCTGTCCTCAGAACCATGGGGGACGTATGGAGTGCGGACCAGGAGCCCTCCTCGCACTTACCCACAAGTTCCTGTGACACTCAAGGTGAGGGTCCTCAAGGAGAAAGGCACCTGCTGGTCCTCCACCAGCTGCCTCTGGGCAGTGCCTCCAGGACTGTCCAACCTGAGAATGGTGAGTCTCCAGGGTCAATCTCAGGTTCGTCAGCCCAGGAGGTGCCACCCTTTCCCCAGTGGCTGTCACACAGCCACGAAGGATGCCCTGGCCTGGCTGGAGAAGCTTGGAGAGTCCCTGCCAGGACCCAGGGCCCAGACACAGCATTAGGCACATACGGCTGTCATGCTGACTTGAACAGGTCACCAATGCCCACTACACATGTCAGCAGTATGGGCTGGAGTGCTAGATGCCCTGGCGAATGACTGTGCCCCTCGTGGTGCCTCACCTGGAGTCACCCTGCAAGATGCCTGGGTTTCTGGGTTCCTGGCCTGATGTAGCCCCAAGTGTTCCAGGGTGAGTCCCAGAAAAATGTGTTATGTGTTCTGCAGTTTCCTGGACCAAGTCTACAGATGGAGGCAGCCAGAAAGAACACAGGGGGCTGGGGAATTTCAGGCTATCCAAGGTCAAGCTGAGAGCTTGGGGAGACAGGATGGGGGGAGTGGTGGATTCAGAGGTACAAAGAGGCAGCATGGGGTAGCGAGTGGATTTTTGCTGTGCTTGGGTTAGGGTGAGATGGGATAATTTGCACTTGGAGTTTAGGGACCCAATTCTGCCACTGCCACAGGGTGGGGCCAGGAGGCACTGGGACGGGAGCAATGGCGACTTGAGCAGCGATACGCATGCTGGGGCAGCAGGCTGTGCCCCTAGCTCTGGGTGCGGGTCTTTTGGCGCATCTGGTCACCAACTGGCTTCCAGCTGGGGGCCAAGAACTGGCCCACAACACGTGGCCAAGGGTGGGGCTGACGCTGGCTCGGACCTTCCCGGGCTCCACCGCGCGGCCCCCAGTCCCAGCAAGAACAGAACCAATACGTTAGTGTGCCCACCCAGACCGGAGAGGGGCCGTGTTACACACAGCGAACAGGAGTGCCAGCGCACTGGGGGTAGCTTGGAGACTCCCCGAGTTCTGGGGAATCCGCAGAGAACCTAGGGTGCTGAGCAGGGTCTGTTCTGGGTAGGAGCAGGGGTTCCTCTGAGGCAAGAGAGAGCCGTCCCCGGACTTGGAGGGGGTGGGCTGCCGGGAGAGGGGCCTGGGCACAGGGGCCGCCACAGAGCCGGGTACCTCCCGCCAGGACGGAGGAGCGGGGTCTCCGGGCCTCGGTGCTGATGGGGGCCACGGGGGAGGGCTACCGCTTGAGTTGAGGATTGCCGTGGGCTGCGTCCCCGGGGGACACTGAGGCCTTCGGGCCGTTGCCTCACGGCCACTCAAGGTGCTCACAAGGTTTTGGGCTGGGAAGTCCTCGCACAGCCTCAGCGCCTCGAGTCCCCAGACACCTGCCCCCGCCGTGGGGACCCATTCTGCGACCGCCACTTCCCGGTCATCCTGCAGTTCCTGGAATAAGCCGCTTCACACAGAAGAAGGGCGCATCCCGCGGGCCCTGGGGCGCGGTTTCCGGGGCCGCCCTTCCGCGGTCCAGTCCCGGTCGCCCCGCTCCCAGCCAGGCCTCCTCAGGCCATGGGGCCCACGACTAAGTCCTCGGAGCCAAGCACCGCAGGGGCCGCTCACCTCTGGGTCAGGCCCTAGGCTGCCTGGGGCCCTGGCGCGGGGCGCCTCCGGACGCAGCCCCGCGCTCATCTGCGGGCGGCTGGTCCCTTCGAACCACCTCCGCGCCGCCTGATGCGCGGCGTGCTTGGCTTTGGGCAGGCGGCCCCGCCCCCGGCCCTCCCCGGACCCCGGCTCTGCAGAAAGGACGAGAGGCGGGCTGCCGCCGGGCGGCGACCACGACCTGCGCTGGGAGCCCAGGGTTCCGGGACTGCGCGCGGGAGGGCAAGGGCCTTCGGGAGGCGTTCGCAATCTCTCCGAGGCGCCCGTGGCCCTCAGTCCCAGGGGCGGGGTGCGGGCGGGGGTCGTGGCCCTGGCCTGGAGCGGAGCCGCAGGTCTGCTGCCCCACCCTGGACACGGTCGGCAGGCGCGGCGCGCTCTCATGTTCTCTGTAAGAGTCCCTCACAGGGACCTGAGAATATGCGTGGATTGCGCCTAAACTCAAGGAAACACGCGGAGACGCGAGCTGGCCGCGCGGTGGGCCCGGGGTGACAGCTCAACAGCCGGAAGCCAGCACCACGGGGGTCTCCAGCACGGCGGCCCCCCACGCGACCAAGTCCCGCCGTGCGCACTGCACAGCAGTTAAAATAAACAAAGACCAAGACACAGCCACACAGGTTGATTTTAAAAAACCTATGTTGACTAAAACTCATACTGAGTTACTAGAGTGCAGAACAATGTATGCAAAACCTCAGAAACCAAGGGCGTATATTATTTTATGGATGCTGACACTGGTAGGCAGGGTTTAAAACCATGGACAGAAATGGTCTCAAAAAGGCTAGCGGCCACCACTGGGCTGCAGAGAGGCACAAACTGGTCTTTCCCGTGACTTTTTCTTTAATGGAAAATCTAAAGCAAACTACTTCGTTTGCTCCAACGTGTTTATTACATTTGGTATTTTTATGCTGCTTTAATTTTTTCAAAAATGTTCTTCCCTGACCTAAGACCAGGGGCACAGCACCCCACCCGGAGGGGCCACAGGTACGAGGGGGCATCAGCAGGAAGCATGCCTGCGGCCTGGGCCGGGCTTCTCTGGGGGCAGCTGCTGCCTCCAACCCTGCTGGGCCGGGTGTTCAGACTCACGGGCCCGTGGCGGGCGACCTCTCCTGCCTAGCACCAGGGTCCCAGAGCCGGAGTCTCAGGTCGGCTCCAGACACACCGGCAGGGCCCCACCTGCCCCACTGCGGGCATAAGGGCACACACAGCCAGACACGAACATGGAGGGACACACGTGCCTTGAGGCAGAGGTAGCATCTGCACGAACCGAAGACCAGACAGACTCTTGATCCAGGGGGTGGAAACTGAGCAGTATTTGGGCAGACACCTCATGCTATGGCCTGCACCATGTCCAGGTATGACTGGGCACCATGGCATCTGGAGGATGGACTTTACCTGGCAACGCCAGGGTACAGTGCTGGGGTACCAACGGCTTGGAGACAACCCAGGAAGATGAAATGGTGGTGTCTAGGCATGAGCTGCAGTGTACCCCACACTCATGTCCTGAGTGGGGTGGGAAGCGGGACAGCCCTCGGAAGCCTATCCCCAAGTGGCCAGGACCAGAAGGGGACATGGATGGAGCTGCTTGAGGTTCAGCACAGAACACAGGCCCAGCAATGGTCTTGGTGTGACCACATTTGGTCACTACCCCAGGGGACAGAAGGGGCTGGCCAGTCTGTCACCCCCTCCTACCTTGTGCTGCCAGCCAAAGGTTCAGACCCAGGGCTGGCATGCTCTTCCAGCCAGATGGGCACTAACGGGCAGCAGGATTAAGGGCGGTGCTGTCGTATGAGGTGGGCATCAGAGATGGTCCAGAGGCTGAGGCAGGAGGAGTTAGTGATGGTCAGCCAGGTGGGCAGGAGACTGTAGGACCAGGACTGTCAGCCACAGTTTTGCCTAGACATGCTGCAAGAGGTCCAAGCTGCCCCTGGCCTAAGGATCTCCTAGCTCACATATTGCTTTTCTTCACTCCAGTCTCAGTATTTAGAAGATGGAGATAAACAGAGAGAACCAAAGAGGGGGGCATCCACCCACACGGACTGGGCAGGTAGGAGTGAGGTCCCAGCCCCACATGGACTCAGGAGGGGCCTCCCAGGTCAGCTGCCTCTCTTGTGCTAGACTCCCCAGAACAGGATTCTGCAAGGATCATTACGACACACACCTGGTTTGCAGTGAAAACATTTATTTTGCAACAGTTATCTTTATTTTAGGCCAATATCTGGACATGAGACGACACCCCCATGGTAAGCCACCTTAACACTCCAGCCTGGCCCTGAGGTGTGCGTGTGGGAGTCAGAGCCAGAGGCACGCTAACTCGCGGATTCCAATACAGGACAAAACCGGCGCATGGACACTTGCTGTCTATGCATTTTAAATCAGTCTGTAAAAACAATGTGTATACATTTCAGTAAACTGCTGCCCCTCCTTAGCTTGAAACATTACCCCATTTTCCAGGGACAGAAAGTCTATCAAAAGGTGCTGCCTGTAAGACCCTGGGCTGAACCCTTCATGGAGGATGGCGCTGTGCAGTCCCTGTTGCCCTGCACCCCCTCATGGACCCCTCCCAGGGCAACACAGAGACCCCTTTAGTTTGCAGCTTTGTTACTTCATGATTGTTACCTGATGCTTAGAAAAACTTTCAGTGCTCCAAGGGAGGAAAGGGTTTCCAGCCACCTTGGGGCACTCCCCTCTGGGTCAGGTGAACAACCCGGGAGGGCCCAGGGACAGGTCCCACATCAGTCTCCACCCTACCCTGGTACCCTACCCTGCAGAAGCTGACGTGGTGGGAACAGGCCACTGCAGTGAGCTCAGCGCCATGGCCAGCCATCCATACAAATTCTAGGGACACGGCAGGGTGGACCTGGCCGTGTGTGCCTGGCAAGAGGGCCTGCTGAGACCTGTCCCTGCCCCAACTCGCCAAGAAACCAGAGGCCACAGGCTGTTTTGGAGCCAACTTTTATTGTACTGGTTGCAGCAGTTGTGCCTGCTGCATGGTATCTACATATACACATATGTACACGCACAGAGATATACCCACTGCCCACACACCTCCAGTACAGACACCGCCCGCCGTGCTAAGGACAGTGGAAACGTTGCTTTTGCCAATTCCACAGGATGATTCACAACCAAAATAACAGAAACAAGCCAGTCCTGTGTCACATGGTTCACAGCTCAGAACACTGAGAAAGGAATGGCGTCACTTTTTTCACGGCCCTTGCAGGATGTGCTGAGAGCCAGGGAAGAACAGGTGGGGCCCACCCCTCACTGCAGGCCTCACGCCAGGTGCCAGGGAGGACAGCTGTGCTGGCAGGCACTCCTCCAGCACAAGCTCGCCTGGAGCGGACTGCCCATGGCTAGAACATGCAGGAACCTTCCTAGAGCAGGAGCCTTGCTGTCAAGCCCAGAAAGCAAAAGCACGGAGATGTCCCCTGCTCTGGCCACAGCATGCACGCTGGCTTCTTTCTCTGAAAGGTCCCTGCGGGTGCCGGCCCCTCTGACGAAAGAGAACTAGAAAGACTTACATACTGAGTGGTGAATCTAAAGCAATTTGAAAAGAGAATAAAGCCAACAGGAAGACAAGCCCACATCACTGAGCGCAACACAGGAGTCTGCACCAGCAGGTCTCAGACGCCCTGCAGTCGCACATGCTTCCTACAGGCTACCTGGGGCCAGTGCTGCCCTTTAGGAAACAGAACAGGCTTCTAGTGCACTGGCGGCCACACGTGGCCTCAGCTCTGAGCAGCACCAGAGTGCAACTGAGGCACTCCCCTCACCCCACAGCAGGAAGAGGGTTGCCCCCACTCAGCACACGAACGGGGATGCCTCTCCTGACTCCACAACTCTGCTCACCAGGGAAACAAATGATACAACTAAGTGGGAGAAAGGGAAATGAAGCCAGGGGGTCTTGGTCTTGAGTCAAGATGAGGGCCTGAGAGCAAGGGCGGTGAACTCCACAAGGGAGTCGGCTCAGGAACCACTGAGACAGAAATGCCTTCGGGATCAGACGCGGGGGAGTCCAGGCCTGCGTCCGGCTCCTGGGCTGTCTGGGCCTTGGTAAGCCTTCCTATTGCCTTGAAGACCACCGTCACTGTCACGACTTATTTCGTTAAGAATCCCACAGGAAACTGGGTGCAGCGAACTTCCAGACCGCCCCCATTTCTCCACGCTGCCTTGGCCTCCAGGGTAGTTTCAATGTTTTCAGGAAATGATCGATAAGATTCTGCAACCAACTGGAAGACACCTGGCAAGGGACTTGCTTTGACACAAGTGACAGGCCATGGGGTTTCCTGGCATCAGAGCGGCCGCAACCCCGAAAGAACCCAGCCACCAGAGGGGGGCAGCCTTCCACCTGAAGCCCTGCCTTTGAACTTGGTTCCTGGCCATTCTGGGGAAAAACTCACTTCCTATTTCCAGAAATATCACAAAGGTTGACATCAGCCTGCATCTCAGGCCCAGTTCTGGCTGCTACTGAACTTGGGACATTAGTGTCTTGCCTACTCCCTTGATTAGAAGCCAGACAACGAATTTCTCAGCCCTTTGTAAGATATCCAATTTTAGCCAACTGTTTCTAATTTAGTATCACAACACATTTCTTTCCTCTCACTGAATGTCTTCATGATCATTTTAATGAACAGAAAACAAACAAATGGGACCAAAAAGCTGCCCAAGGACCTGGTGCTGGCCTGTAGGAGAGGCTGGCTGGGGCCTGTGCCACTTTGGCTGAAGCAGCTCTGCCAGAGCCAGGCAGGCGCCCCCACACCAGGACCCCTTCCCAGGCAGTCCGCATCCTGGACACACAGCTGTCCCTTCCGGCCCCTTCCTGGTCACTGCGAACATGCTCTGTGCACAACCCTGGTGGGCAGGCCAGGGCAGCGGGTGAGCAGGCAGTGGGGAAACACTGGGCTTCAGGAACGTGCTCTGGTGCACCTGAGCCAGACACGCCACTGTGCGGGCTTCTCCTCGCCCCTCACGTCTCCCGGAAATTCACGATATGCTCAAAGGCAGCCACTGAGGTCATTCTGCAGAAACCAGGCCCGCCCAGGCCACTCGGGTCTCCGGGGGCCGGTGCAGGTCCAGCAGGGAACCGTACCACCCTCAGTGCTGCTGGGGGTGTGGGGCTGCTCTGAAACCTGGGGCTGGCGCATCAAAGCCCACATTTCCCCACAGCGGGGTATTGCCCACAGGGTCTGGGGCTCACACAAGACTGACTGTCCACCGGTTCCCAGGTGTCCTTGAGGCAGAGCTGACAGGGATTCTGTGGTCTGGCTTCTGGACAAGCCAAGGGCACCAGGCCTCCTAGGCCACAAGGGAGCCTTTGGCCCATCTGGTCCCTCTCCGGGAACCCGATGCCTCTAGCTCTGCCTGACCCACAATGGCCGAAGGGGGCAGGCGAAGGAAGCGGGGTGGGCTGGGGGAGCTTGGGAAGCAGAGAATGGACTGAGCTCCTCACACATGCTTCCTGGGCCGCGCAGCCACAGGCCAGCAGTGCCTGAACCCTCAGCCCCTCTGACTAGACTACTTGGGGCACTGTTACTGCCTGTAGTTCTTAGAGGTCCTAAAAGGATTAAAGAGGCCACAGTGGGCCTGAGGAATGTGGAGGGTCACGCAAGAGGAGAAGACTGACAGAACGTAACCCCAGCATCCAGCTGGTGACCTGGGAAAGCACGGGGACATGGAAGAAGCCCTCCCACAGCCTGGTGAGGGCACATACTCAGAGGACCAAGTGGTGAGGCGACCTCGGCGAAGCCCAGGCAGAGCAAAGTGGTCTCAGAGTCAGGACAGCCGCCTGTACTTTTCACAAGCTGATCCAAAGGAAAAGCCCTGCCACAAGGCCCAGCACACAGAGCGAACAGGTGTCGCACACTGTCCTTGACGTGGACACCATGGGAATGCTGACGGCACTGGGGGGGGCATGCCAGCTCCTTTCTGGCGGAGGAGCACCCGAGCAGGCGGGACCCTAACTCCTGCCAGGCAGCACCGCCTCTGGCCCCACAGCACAGGAAGGCGCCACTCCTCCTGCCCACACCTGGCTGGGAGGGACCGTGCAGCTGGGCTCCATTCATGGCACCAACCTGGCGGAAAGCCTGAGGCGGCCCCACGTCTGGGTGACTGTCACACCGCAGCACGTCCACAACACAGACGAACACGGAACGTAACCCCAAACATGCTATTAGAAAAGAAAAACAGAGGAAGACCGTAGCTAAACTGCTTTAAATACTGCATGCTACGTACTTCATGTGTCGGGATGGATGGATGGTGGGCACGGAGGCGGGGTGGGCCGCGCGGCCCGGCGGGCGAGCGCCGCCCTTCCTCGGGCCGGAGCGGCTTCCCCGCAGCCCCGTGACCACAGTTCATGGCGCTGAGGCTGAGGTGGCCGGCGCGGACGGAGCCTCTGCTCACGGCTCCCCCTGGGCTCAGTTGCCGCCGTCGGTGTGGTAGCTGGGGTGCGCATCGGCCGTGAGCTGCGTGGTCTCCGTGGCAGACGCCGGCTGCACCACGATCGGCGCGTCCGCGGCCTCTGGAAAGGGGCACACGAGGCGCTCACCGAGCGGGTCGTGGCTCTGGGCGGGCGCGCCGGGCGCACGGGGAGGCCGCCTGCCCGCCGTGGCCGTCCTGTCTCCCGCCGGCGGCCCGCGCCCGTTTACCTCGGCGTCCGCGCTCCCGCCTCAAGCCCGCCGCCGCCTGCCCGCACGGGGTCAGGGCCCGCCTGTTTGACAAGAAGGGCATGCGGCTCAGGGCTCTGCGGCTGCGCCGCGCTCGCGGCCCCGCGGCCGGCACTCACCGCGCTCGTCCGACTGCAGCTGCGCCTCCAGGTCCTCAGGGGACACGTAGAAGGCGGCCTCCTCGCCCTCGGGCGCCCGGGGCTTGCACCGCCCACAGCAGCAGTTGAAGCAGCAGCACAGGCAGCAGCAGCAGTAGCAGCACGTGAGGAGTCCGCAGACGACAAACAGGGCCTGCGCGGAGGACACAGTGAGGCCGAGCACCCCGCGCCCCACCGAGCGCCTGTGCGGGTTCCTGCCCAGAGCTATGCAGTGAGAACGGACTTAAACGGGAGAACAAGGAAGGGCGCGATCGGTGCGGGAAGAACAGTTATCTGCAGGGAACAGGGTCAAGGGCTGACCAGGGAGCGCGAGAGCTCCCTACAGCTCAGCACCACAGACGGTCACACCTCTGGCCTCACACACAGCACGTGCTTTTAATAAAAGAAGGAAAAGGTGAGATGGCAAAAAAATAAAATAACTGATGTCAGAAGTCTCTCGAATTAAGAGTCCAAACAAGTATTCTCTAAGAGCAAAAAGTCTACCCACGAGATGGAAATGTCTGCTTCCTCATCTGTCTTCTCAGTAACTCAGACTCATGGAAAAAACCATGTCGCTACAAATGTCTCAGAGATCCTGCTGTGGGCACCGCGGCTGGCCGCGGGCAGGTTACATGCAGCAGCAGGAGATGGACGCCTCTGCCCATGTTTACACAGGATGAGAAGGCTGCCGTGTGCCCAGAACCACTCCTCAGATGGCAGAGTGTCTGCATCAAACACACTGATTCTGCAGGATCTGAAATGCCAGCAGGCATGAGGTAATCTCCCCGCACCCAGGGGCCCAGTGCCGCTGCCCCTCCTCACCTTGGCCCACCAACTGGACAGCACAAAGTAGGTGTTCACGTTCTCCTCCCCGAACTGCTCAGCCACGTAGAGCCCCAGAGAGCCGTACTTGTCGTAGATGTTCCTTTTGGTGGCGTCTGTCAAGATGGCGTGCGCGTTGTTGATCTCCTTGAACTTGTCTGCAGCCTCTGGGTTGTCGGGGTTCTTGTCAGGGTGATATTTCAAGGCAAGTTTCCTGCAAACCAAAACCGTGTCCCGGCTGAGCTGTGCGCACTCCCCTGGTGGATGGAGGGCCCCGTGAAAAGGCCACCCATCCACCTTGCTTTTCAAGCTTCCACAGAATTCAGCCTCATCAAGACCAAAAGAAATGTGTGCGGTCACATCAGGGGAGGCCTTGCTGCTCTGCCCTGCCCTGCCCGGAGGGCTAGGCCATGGGGTGACAGCTTGCCTGGCAGGGCAGTCACTCCAGCGACTTTCAGCAGCACAGAGGCAACCCTACCGACCTCTGCTGACCTCTAGTGTCCCAACAGTCTAACTGCATATCTGACAGCCAAAGGGCTGAGCAGGGCTGTCCTGGGGCATTTTCACAGGTGCTCAGTAGTTACACACGCTGAGAGCAGAGAGGGCCACCTGGGGCATCTACCATTGATGATGATGCCTCTTCCCGCTAGCTCACTGACCCGTCTGTGAGGACCAGGCCATGACAGGGCGAGGAGAGGGCATCATCACTGGGTCATTCAACATTCTAAGGCCCTGCCCGCTCAGCACATCCAGACCGACCTGCTCCCTGTGGAATGGTCTGCTCCACAGCAGACAGTCTGTGTCACCTACAAAGCGTTAGCTTTTATTATAATTATTATATTATCAGTATAATTGTTTTAAGCTGTAAGGTAACACATACACACACAAGGATGCAAGGGACTGGTTACTGGTTAAATACTGAGCTGGGCAGGGAAACACACACAGTGGCTCCTGGTAAAGCAGATCAAACCACGTGAGGCACGAGAGGCCCCCTGGCAGCACAGTCTCTTACCGATAGGACTTTTTAATGTCATCCGAGGTTGCATTCTTGTCCAGCCCAAGAACGTGGTACAGCGATTCCCCAGAGGTAGAGAGTGAGCGCTGTCTCTGGTCGGCCATGGTCGGCTAACCTACGAGAAACACGCGGAGAGCACCAAGGAGGGGTGAGGTTTCCAGGACTGGAGCTGATGGATCTCACTCATTAAGCAGAACACCACACCACAACACTGCTCGCGGGTGTTCTGACATGCAGGCACAGGACCCTCGAGTACAGCATGATGAGTGTGAGGCATGGCCTTGTGTTGGTGCAAGGGGCAAAACTGGTACCTGTGTGGGATGCTACAACACTGCCACCCTGGGCAGACTGTAAAAACCAAGACTACATATTGTAATCCCCAGAACAACCTCTAAATAACAAATAAGAAGAGGGAGAGCTAAAAAGCTGAAAGAAAAATGAAGTGAAACTCTTGACAAAAAACTCCAGTAAAAGGAAGAGACTCTCAGAACAGATAAAAACGTGAGACCCAACTATACACTGACGGCAAGAGACACACCTTAAGGCAGAGCCCCAACACCCAGAGCAAGCACAGACGGAATTAAAGGGAGAAACAGACAACTCTACAGCTGCAAAAATCTCAACACCCTGCCTCAGAAATTTACAGAATTAGGGGGAAAAAAATCAGGAAAAACATTGATAATTTGAAGAACACTATCAACCATGATTACCTAACTGATACTTTTATGAGACCCAACATCTACAGAATATACTTTTAAAAAATAACCAAGACATAGCACATGTTGGGCCTTAAAGTTTGCCTAATTTAAACGGATTGAAATCATACACATATAAGATTCCCTGACTAATAGAATGAAATTAGAAACCTGACAATAGGATATCTAGGAAAACTTCAAATATTTAGTATTAAATAATACATTAATACATTCTAAATAAAATGTAGTTGAAAGAAGAAATCAAAAGAGAAATTAGAAAATATTTTGAATTGAATAACAAAATACAAAATATTAATCAAGACTGAAGGTACAAACAACTTCATAAAGCTGGAGAACAGCAAGGTAAACCGAAAACAAATAGAAGGAAGAAAATAATAATTAGCAGACATCAACAAATAGGAAAATGATAAAGGAGAGAAATTTTAACAAAGTCAAAAGTTGGTTCTTTGCAAACAACAAAATTGAACAATACCTGACCAGACTGATGAAAAAACAACAGAAATGAGCATCATGAAGAATTAAAGAAGAGGAGGTCATCGCTACAGCCCCTACAGGCACAAAAAAGATAATGAGAAGATTATGGACAACTTTACACCACAAAATTAGATGAAATAGACAAACATCCTGAAAAATACAGTTTACCAAAAGCAATACAGGATGAAACAGAAAACCTAAATAGGCCTATGTGCATTAATAAAACTGAATCTGAGGTAGAAAACCTTCCGTCAAAGAAAATTCCAGGCTCAGATTTTCTATCAGATACTCAAGGAAGAAATGCCATCAATGTTAGACAAACTTTTTCAAAAGCAGAGAAGGGAACTTTTCCCAACATGCTTTCGGAGGCCAGTAGGACCTCACAAAGGTGGCCAAACCTGATGAAGACATAACCAAGGAACCTTTCACAAACACAGATGCAAAAATCTTCAACAAAATATTAACAAATTGAATCTAACAAGATACATCATGATCAATGAGAAATAACACCAGAATTGCAAGCTTAACATTTCAAAATAAATCAATGTAATTCACCATATTAATAGAACAAATGAGACAAACCACATGATCACCTCAATAGATTCATAAAAGCATTTGGCAAAATTCAACACCAATTCATGATTTAAAATTTTTTCAGCATATTGAAAATAGAACTTCCTCTGTCTGAAAAAAGATACCCAACCAAAAACCTGTAGTTAATATGTTTAGTAATGTAATATAGCATGCTTCTCTCTTAAGATTAGAATAGGACAAAGATGCTCTTGCCAGTCCTATTCAACACTGTTCTAGGGCTCCGGAATACTGTGACAAGGAAAAAACAAGACAAAACTCCCTATTCACAGATGACTTAGTTGTTCATAAAGAAAATCCTAAGAAATCCATAAGAAACCTCACTAGAACTGATAAGTGAATTTAACAAGGTCACAGGATACAAGTTTAATATTTCAAACAATCAATTGTATTTTTATTTGACAGCAGTAAACAACTAGAAAACTTTATTATATACAAATTTCGTTCACAGCAGGACCCAAAACCATAAAATTATTTAGGAGTAAAATTTAACGAAACACATATAAGACCAGTACTCTGAGAACTACACATTGTGAAGAGAAATGAAAGAAGATATTAAAAAAAAGAGAGAGATTTACTATGTTCGTGGATTAGGAAACTCAATACTGTTCAATGTTAATTCTTTCTATATTGATCTATTGATTCAACACAATCTCAACTCTAAACCCAGCAGGCTTTTTTGTGGAAACTGACTAACTGATTTTAAAACTGTATAGAAATGTAACGGGCATAAATTAGACATAGCCACATTGGTATACAGATGGTCAGAAGTACATGAGATGTTTACCTACTTAGTCATTTAGAAATGCAAAATAAAATAAGCTACTACGACACACCCACTGGAGTGCCTTACAGCAAAAAGATGGGTATTAAGTATTTGACGTGAAGCAACATGAACTCTCATACATGTTGAATATGTAAAATGGTACCTTACCTAAAACAGCTTGGTATACTTCAAAAAGTTAAACATACACTTAGCATATGACCCAGCGATTCCACTGCTAGGTATGGTATCTACCTACAAGAAATGAAAACATACATCCACACAAAGACTTACACACAAAAGTTCATAGCAGCTTTATCCATCAATAGCCACAATATCCATCATCAGGCAAATGGATAAACCAAAGGGGTATATCCAAACCACGGAATAAAGGGAATGAGCTACTCAGACACACCACTAGGGACAATTCTCGAAGTATTTTGCTAGGTGAAAGGACCCTGGCCTAAAAATACAGGCGTCCTTTATGTGAAACTCTAGAAAATGCAAAGTAATCTATAGTAGGCAGATGGATGGTGGCCCAAATGTGGGGTTGGAGGGAGAGATGGGTTATGAAGGGACTCAAGGAAACTTTGGAAAACAGTTTGTCACACACCTCCCATAGGGTTCAGCAGTTCCACTCCTAGGTAATTTATCCAAGAGAAAAGAAACATATTCACACAAAAACCTGTACACAAACATTTATAGCAGCTTTATTTTTAATAGCCCCAAACTAGAATCAGTCCAGATGTTCTTCAACAGAATGGTTAAAAACCATGGTGTGTGTATATATATATATATATATATATATACACACACCATGTAATATTACTCAGTGACAAAACAAAACAAAACTACTGATGCACATGCAACTTGTATGAGTCTCCAGGAAATTACGACAAGCAGAAAAACACTAATCCCAAAAGGCCACATACTGTATGATTCTATTTACGTAACATTTTTTGAAATTATAAAATTTTAGCAAAGGAAAACAGACTGGTGTTCACCAGGGGTCAGGGATGGGAGGTGTGACTGTAAGTGGGGAGCACTAGGGCCCCTGTGGTGTTGCAAATGCTTAGTATCTGACTCTACTGGTGGACACACAAAGCTACACAGGAGACAGAACTGTACAGGACACATACACACATAAAAAATGGGTAAATTGGAGTAAGACTGCTGGATTGTACCAACCTCAGTATCCTGGCTGT
This sequence comes from Manis pentadactyla, assembly GCF_030020395.1. Lineage (NCBI taxonomy): Eukaryota > Metazoa > Chordata > Mammalia > Pholidota > Manidae > Manis > Manis pentadactyla. The sequence continues at coordinate 178,014,312 of NC_080023.1, read as the reverse complement.
GTTATTAAACTACAGTTTTGCAAAATGTTACCACTGGGGGAAACTAAAGAGAGTGTCTGCTATTTGTTACAACTACATGTGAAATGAATCTATCACAATTAAAACTGCTATCAACAGCTAATTATTTGACCAATTCAAGGTTACCTGGTCAGTTGAGACCATTAAGGCAAGTTTTTTTTTTAAATGGTATTTTAATGACAGCATGCTCATTCTAATACTTTATATTATTATCACATCTTCCTTGAGCTTTGCAGCAGCCCAGTTAGAGAGGTATTACTAGTGTTATTTTTTTTTTTTTGAGAGGGCATATCTTATATTTATTGATCAAATGGTTGTTAACAACAATAAAATTCTGTATAGGGGACTCAATGCACAATCATTAATCAATCCCAAGCCTAATTCTCAACAGTCTCCAATCTTCTGAAGTATAACGAACAAGTTCTTACATGGTGAACAAATTCTTACATAGTGAATAAGTTCTTACATGGTGAACAGTGCAAGGGCAGTCATCACAGAAACTTTCAGTTTTGATCACACATTATGAACTATAAACAATCAGGTCAAATATGAATATTCATTTGACTTTTATACTTGATTTATATATGGATCCCACATTTCTCCCTTTATTATTATTATTATTATTATTTTTAATAAAATGCTGAAGTGGTAGGTAGATACAAGATAAAGGCAGAAAACATAGTTTAGTGTTGTATGAGAGCAAATGTAGGTGATCAGGTGTGTGCCTGTAGACTATGTGTTAATCCAAGCTAGACAAGGGCAATAAAACATCCATGTATGCAGAAGATTTCTCTCAGAACAGGGGGGGTGAGGTTCTAAGCCTCACCTCTGTTGATCCCCAATTTCTCACCTGATGGCCCCCCTGCGACTGTGCCTGTCTTAGGTTGTTCCTCCCTTGAGGAATCTTACCCATCTCTGGCTAATCAGTCATCTTCCAGGGCCATACAGGGAGATGTAAAGTTGGTAAGTGAGAGAGAATCCATATTGTTTGAAAAGGTTAGCTTTTTACTTCTTTGCATATTTATGCCCTGTGGCTTCTATGCTCAGCATTTGTCTTGAGGTATCTTTAGCACTTGGAGGAATTATGATATTCGATAAATTCGATATGAGGCACGAATTCTATTTAAGGGTTGTAGTTAGGAAGGAAGAAGAACATTTAGGTAAGTTTTAACTAGAGATAACATAGCATGTCACCAGCAGCAAAGGCTAGATCTAAAATAATTTAGAAACAACAAAATAATGGAAGAAGAAAAGAGGGTATGCACTAGCCCAATTCCTTCACCTTACAGAAGATCAGGGGGAAGTCTCTGATGCAAAATGCTTTATCAAATTCTACATAAAATCATTAACAGGCCCAGCCTAGAAGTCGCCACCTGATTTCAAATTCAGGGATCAACTGTATTAACATGGGTCTGCCCGACCCACTATCCACTTAGGGGTGTGAATAATCAGTCTTAACAATGTGCCATACTAATGCAAGAAGTTAATAAAAGGGGAAACTGTGGGGTTAATGGGGGGGAGTAAATGGGAAGTCTCTGCACATTCTGTTCAATTTTCTGTAAACCTAAAGCTGCTCTAAAAAAGTCTATGAATTAAAAAACAAGATAGAAAAAAAAAACAAACAGTTGATGAGCCCAGAGGAAAAGCAGCAAGCTTTTAAGTCTTTATATCCTCAGAGAGGGAAGGCTATTATTTATATAAGTCACAAAAAACTGAAGAAAAAGGAACACAAAAGGGTAGTAAGACAAGCCTTGGAAATCACCACCTGAACAGCACGCAGATGGGCACAGCAACATGACAGGAATGGCTGACAGCCAAAGCCCAGCAAGAAGACACAATTCAGGAAGTTTAGGAGAACTAGCACAAAGAAAACAGAAAAATGAGAAAATGTGTCTCACAGGAATTCAAAGGCACAGAATATGGCCAACTGAGAAAAAACAGTCAATTAAAAATAAAACCAAACCAGAGCTAAAAGAAAACATGCGTACAAACCGAGGCCCCTCCAATCACCAAGGCCACACCTACCTGTCCTGGCCAAACCGAACACCTCCCCAAACAAAAATTCAAATTCTAAGGAGAAAATATTTTCAGCCTAGAATTCTATTATCAACCAAGTGTTTAAGGTTAAAAGAATGTATGAATTCAAGAGTTGAGGAAAAGTACTGCTCATGAATCCTAAATGATAAACTCTCTAAGGAGGTGCTTCAACAAAATGAGGAAGGAAATCAGGAAAGAAGGAAATGGATAAAAAGGTGGTGGCGGCTGGGAATGCGGGAGAAGAAATGGAGGCAGACAGGAAGGACTCAGGAGCCGCTCCATACTCCCCTGCGCATCTATGACACCCTTTTCCATGCCTAGTTACACCACATAGTGCAAAGGTTAACGTGGCCAGGATATTCACAGGGAGAGGAGGGAGCAGGGATGGGCAGACCGATGAAGACATCACAGATGAAGGGACTGAAGTATGGGGGTAAAGTCAGGATTAGAACCCAAACCAAAGCGCATGGCCTGTTGGCCTAGGGACATCAGGTAAATCACCTTACCCCTAAACCTAAGGGACAGTGCTGTGCTGCTGAGGGCACAAAATGAAACAAGTCTCAATGCCACCTGAGAGATGGCAGATTCTGGAGTCAGGATATGAGGACCCTAAGCCCGGCTCCGAAAGCTCTGCGCCCCTCCCTCCTCTAGACAGAGACCAGAGCATCGGCCTCAAGGGGCTGGGCCAGCACAGAGGCGGGAGAGCCTCCGTAGGCAGCAGGCACTTCTTTCGTGCTGGTTAAAGGAGAGTTTTCTAGCCGACTATTACAAAGTATTTCATGTGTTTAATCCGTAACTGAAGCACCACCACATGTTCAAGTCTAACTATTGGTAGTTAAGCAACTTTTCTGGTCCTTAGGAACTGTTCCAGAAAATACGAATTTCACAAATCATTTCTTTTCTCACTCAGTGCTTGCTAAATGCTTCATTTCTAGACCCCACCCACAAAACAAGTCAATAATTAATACTTTTATGTTTGCTCTGTAAAAACAATTGACTGTATCTAAGACATCAAGAGGAGTCAGCTACTTAACTGGACTAAGGAGAATTCCCTGTGGAAAGTTCACATTTTAAATTATGACCAGCAGTGCCACTTAGAACTCAGTGAGTATGCCAGACACCACAGACACTCCTGCACTGAATGTCCAATCTCCTAGCCTTAAACAGAACCATCCTAAGAAAAATCAATACATACCTGGCAAAATTTATAGGTAAGCTGACCATTTGGTTCCTTACTTACTTCTTATCAGATACAGATCATAGACTTTCAAAGACTTGGAATTAATTTTCCTAGCCTATACCTATACTTGTGTAATAAAAGTTTTACCTCCTCAAACCCAGCAAAGAAGTGTGCACCGAGCTACCAGGGGCTGGCTGGAAGGGTTCTCTCTTGTGACTCACGCAGTACAGTTCTGTAGGAGCATCCAGTCGAGCAACAGCTGAACATTTCTGACCCAATAATATTATAATCAGGCAAGTTCTCTACAGATGGAGGAACAGATTAATGTTCACATGGACATGGGAACTTACAGAACAAAGAGCTTCTAGAAAAATGACTTGGTGATAAAATCCAGCCAGCAAAGGCGCAAACCAAAGAAGGTAGTTAAAGAAGGAAACCAGGCGTGACCAAGCACCCTTCCGGCTCGTGCTGCATCTACAGAGATGCAAGAACTAGACTGAAGGGAGGTGGGAGCTACAGCAACAGACCCAAATGTAAATATTGCAAACCTAAAATGACCCAGTCAGGGCACAAGTGGGGAAAGGGGTGAAGGAGTCTGTCTAAATGAGAAGCTGGTACACACACACAGCACCCTTCTTAAAGGTGTGGTTTGCCTGCAGTGACGGAGTAACAATTTCATCAGGATCATAATTTTTCTGTGTGCCAAATCCAAGGAAAAGTGCTGCTTTTACTTAAAAAAGTCTATGTGAATAACTTTGGAAAGTAAGCATCTGGCCATCTGGTTGTTTCTTGGGAGAACTAGGGACCAGAGGTTAAAAAGACTTACTCTTTGCTTACCCCATTCCTTTACCTAGTTCTATACTATTTCTTAATTTTACCATGTTCTTCTCTATGCTTCATGTAGTTTGAACTTTTTATGCTTATGTATATATATATGTATATAATTTTTATAAGAACTACAAAGTTGGCATTTAAGAAAACAAGCAGCCATAGGCCTCTCCTAATGCTGTTTCCCTTCCTAGAAGGCCACTTATAATGAGTAGTCACTTCTTCCAGGACAGTTTTTTAAGCACCTGTCATATAACTGTTAGGCAGGAAAATAGACATGAGCAGGGTGGAAAGAGAACAAGGTCAGTAAAGCCCCCTAGAAAGGACTCAGTGAATCAGTTAAAACTAGAAAGCCAGAAAAGACTCAGAGTTAGTTAATCAGTTAAAGCTCAAAAGGTCAGGAGCACCTGGGGCTTGGCTCTCGCATTAAAGCTCAAGGGGAAACTGGCCAGTGGCCAAAGACAAACACCAAATGAACAATCAAAAGTGCCTCAACAGCAAGGAAGAAGTCAAATTGTCCCTGTTTGCAGATGACATGATATTGTACATAAAAAGCCCTAAAGAATCCACTCCAAAACTACTAGATCTAATACCTGATTTCAGCAGTTTCAGGATACAAAATTAATACACAGAAATCTGTTGCATTCCTATACACTAATGATGAACTAGCAGAAAAAGAAATCAGGAAACAATTCCACTCACAATTGCATTAAAAAGAATTAAATACCTAGGAATAAACCTAATCAAGGAAGTGAAAGACCTATACTCTGAAAACTACAAGATACTCATGGGAGAAATTAAAGAAGATACCAATAAATGGAAACTCATCCCGTGCTCATGGATAGGAAGAATTAATATTGTCAAAATGGCCATCCTGCCTAAAGCAATCTACAGATTCAATGCAATCCCTATCAAAATACCAACAGCATTCTTCAGTGAACTAGAGAAAATAGTTCTAAAATTCATATGGAACCACAAAAGACCCGGAATAGCCAAAACAATCCTGGGAAGGAAGAATAAAGCAGGGGGAATTATGCTCCCTGACTTCAAGCTCTACTACAAAGCCACAGTAATCAAGACAATTTGGTACTGGCACAAGAACAGACCCACAGACCAATGGAAAAAACTAGAGAGCTCAGATATAAACCCAAGCATATATGGTTAATTAATATCTGATAAAGGAGCCATGGACATACAATGGGGAAATGACAGCCTCTTCAACAGCTGGTGTTGGCAAAACTGAACAGCTACATGCAAGAGAATGAACTGGATTACTGTCTAACCCCATACATAAAAGTAAACTCAAAATGGATCAAAGACCTGAATGTTAGCCATGAAACCATAAAACTCTTAGAAAAAACATAGGCAAAAATCTCTTGGACATAAACATGAGTGACTTATTCATGAATATATCTCCCCGGGCAAGGAAAAAAAAAGCAAAAATGAACAAGTGGGACTGTATCAAGCTGAAAAGCTTCTGCACAGCAAAGGACACCATCAATAGAACAAAAAGGTACCCTACAGTATGGGAGAATATATTCGTAAATGACAGATCCAATCCGATAAAGGCTTGACATCCAAAATATATAAAGAGCTCACGCACCTCAACAAACAAAAAGCAAATAATCCAATTAAAAAATGGGCAGAGGAGCTGAACAGACACTTCTCCAAAGAAGAAATTCAGATGGCCAACGGACACATGAAAAGATGCTCCACATCGCTAGTCATCAGGGAAATGCAAATTAAAACCACAATCAGATATCACCTCACACCAGTAAGGATCGCTACCATCAAAAAGACAAACAACAACAAATGTTGGCAAGGTTTGGAGAAAGGGGAACCCTCCTACACTGCTGGTGGGAATGTAAATTAGTTCAACCATTGTGGAAAGTAATATGGAGGTTACTCAAAATGCTCAAAATAGAAATACCACTTCACACAGGAATTCCACTTCTAGGAATTTACCCTAAGAATGCAGCACTCCAGTTTGAAAAAGACAGATGCACCCCTATGTTTATCGCAGCACTATTTACAATAGCCAAGAAATGGAAGCAACCTAAGTGTCCATCAGTAGATGAATGGATAAAGAAGATGTGGTACATATACACAATGGAATATTATTCAGCCATAAGAAGAAAAGAAATCCTACCATTTGCAACAACATGGATGGAGCTAGAGGGTATTATGCTCAGTGAAATAAGCCAAGCAGAGAAAGACAAATACCAAATGATTTCACTCATCTGTGGAGTATAAGAACAAAAGAAAAACTGAAGGAACAAAACAGCAGCAGAATCACAGAACCCAAGAATGGACTAACAGTTACCAAAGGGAAAGAGACTGGGGAGAATGGGAGGGTAGGGAGGGATAAGGGCAGGGAAGAAGAAAGGGGGTATTATGATTAGCATGTATAATGTTGGGGGTGGGGGAAAGGGGAGGGCTTTGCAACACAGAGAAGACAAGTAGTGATTCTACAACATCTTACTATGCTGATGGACAGTGACTGTAATGGGGTTTGTCGGGGGGACTTGGCGTAGGGGAGAGCCTAGTAAACATGTTCTTCATGTAATTGTAGATTAATGATAAAATAAAATAAAATAAATAAATAAAATAAAAATCTCTTGGACATAACATGAGCAACTTTTTCATGAACATATTTCCCTGGTCAAGGGAAACAAAAGCAAAAATGAACATGTGGGACTATATCAAACGAAAAAGCTTCTGTATAGGAAAGGACACCATCAGTAGAACAAACAGATATCCTACAGTATGGGAGAATATATTCATAAATGACAGATCCAATAAAGGGTTGACATTCAAATTATATAAAGAGCTCACACAGCTCAACAAACAAAAAGCAAATAAGCCAATTAAAAAATGGGCAGAGGAGCTGAACAGACACTTCTCCAAAGAAGAAATTCAGGTGGCCAACAGGCACATGAAAAGATGCTCCACATCCCTAATCATCAGAGAAATGCAAATTAAAACCACAATGAGATATCACCTCACACCAGTTAGGATGGCCAACATCCAAAAGACAAACAACAACAAATGTTGGCGAGGATGTGGAGAAAGGGGAACCCTCCTACACTGCTGATGAGAATGTAAATTAGTTCAACCATTGTGGAAAGCAGTATAGAGGTTCCTCAAAAAACTCAAAATAGAAATACCATTTGACCCAGGAATTCCACTCCTAGGAATTTACCCTAAGAATGCAGGAGCCCAGTTTGAAAAAGACATATGCACCCCTATGTTTATCGCAGCCCTATTTACAATAGCCAAGAAATGGAAATAATCTAAGTGTCCATCAGTAGATGAATGGATAAAGAAGATGTGGTACATATACACAATGGAATATTATTCAGCCATAAGAAGAAAAACAAATCCTACCATTTGTAACAACATGGATGGAGCTAGAGGGTATTATGCCCAGTGAAATAAGCCAGGCGAAGAAAGACAAGTATCAAATGATTTCACTCATCTGTGGAGTATAAAAAAAAAAAAAAAAACTGAAGGAACAAAACAGCAGCAGACTCACAGAACCCAAGAACGGACTAACAGTTACCAAAGGGAAAGGGACTGGGGAGGGATAAGGGGGAAAAAGGGGCATCATGATTAGCACGTAAAATGGGGGGTGGGGGGCATGGGGAAGGCAGTATAACACAGAGAAGACAAGTAGTGATTCTACAGCATCTTACTACACTGATGGACAGTGACTGTAATGGGGTATGGGGTGGGGACTTGATAATAGGGGGAGTCTAGTAACCATAATGTTCATGTAATTGTACATTAATGATAGCAAAAATAATAATAAAAATAAAAAAGTACCTAGAGAGACAGTCCAGTCAACCCTAAATTTTCCTAAGAACTAGCAAGCACCCTCACCTGGCTCCCTCCCAATCCAATTTTCTTTGGCATTTGAGTGAGAATGAGAGATCAGCCTCCCTTTTATCTTAATGAAACGACTGATAGCCCAGTGGTGGACTGGACAGTGCAAGCCTAATTTAAATCATATCAAAGCCAAGCAGTTAAACACCAGAAGAGGCAAAGTTGGATACAATGAAAGTCAGCACAATCTACCATTGAGGGTTCGTCTGGGGTTAAAATCCTTGAAAGGTATCTTCAGAGCAGGCATTGGCAAGCTTTTCGGTAAAGGGCAAGACAGTAAATATTTCAGTTTGGCCGCATGAACAGTTCCCATTGCTGCATCCCCAGTTTTCAACTCTGCCTTTGAAGCCTGAAAGCACACAGTGTATAAAATAATGGGCAGAGCTCTGTCCTGATGAAACCTGACTGAATTACAGGGGTGGTCAAGTAATGGTTCTCTTGTGAATTATTTAAGGGAAGTGAGGTCTTGCTGATAGTCGTTGATGTTTATGTGCTGTGGACAAATGCAGGTTTAGACAGTTTTTTTTAGTTCTTAAAATTAACTACACAAATACAAAACAAAGGCATAGACAGACACTATGTGGCTTAAGGAACAGTTCGGAAGACATTTTCAGTCAAGATGGCAAAATTCAGACATCTGTTGCCACATGAAGCAATCAGACCTGACAGCAGCAAGAGCGCCCTCTGGTTCATGTAAAAACTACGGGAAAAGCTGTGTCAGAGGTGAAGGCATTTTTAACAGAAACCACCCCAGAGTGCTGAGTGTCATCCCTGGCTGGTTCACTCTTCTTACTTTAATGATCTGTCAGTGCTTTCTCTGGCACTGTATCTGCAAAGGTACCACACAGCACAGCAAGTGGGAAAACGTAAACCAGAGGGTGAATGTGAAAGTCATGAAACCTGCTATGATGAAGCACAGCAGCTGTCAGCGCACCGGCTGAGAGGGACCCGCAGGCGAGCACAGCGCCTCTGCCGGGAGAGCGGGGACCTGCCGCTCCCCTGTCGGGTCTCCCAGGGTTCCTACGGCACATTCCGAGTGCCAGGCATCTGGACCGGGGAAGGAAGGAGACTTCAAACAACATGTCACTCGAGACCACCGTGACTCACACATCAGACATACTGACCCTCCCAAGCACACACAGCCTCAACATATTCTAAAGATTTTCTCCAACTGAAATTTTAATTAAATTTGAATTACAATGTAGTATGGAACTACTCATAATACTTTCATATCAAAGAACACAGAATCAAGATACCCTATTTTTTCTTTGTTTCTGATACTAAGAGGAAAGTCCACTGACTGCATCAAACATAAATGTGTTCTTGAGGAAACACCCTACCAGCCCGTCCCCTATCAATGCAATGCACTCTGGCCTGACAGTGCAGAGCCACACCCACAGAGCACAGGCTCACAGTGATTCACCGGCACCATGACTGCTGCCTTGTTCACTAGATACAAGCCGCCTCAGGTGCCATTTATCATTCTTCACCATCACTTATCAAAAAATACAGGCCGAGTCCCCACATGCCAGGCTCTGGGAATACTGCCTGTGCAGGAGGTGCACACCCTGAGTGGGGAGGGCGTAGTGGAGGACCCCTGAAGTCAGCGTGAATAGTTTCCCAATAACACAATTTTATGGGAACAGGCAGCAGAAGCAGCTTATTTATGTTTTAAGATCATTCTGGCTGCAGGGCACAGAATTAATATGAAGAAAATCATGCCTAGGCACATCATAGTCAAACTGCTGTAAACCAAAGAGCAAGAGAAAATCTTAAGAACAGAGAAAAGTGACCTATTACATAGGGAACAATCAACTGAATTACACTCTTCTCATTACAAATCATGGAAACCAGAAGGCAGTGGAGCACATCATAAAATGCAGAAATAAAAAAAAAAATCTGTCAAACCAGAATTCTATTTCCAGCAAAATATCCTTCAGAAACAAAGGTGAAATGAAGACATGTTTAGATAAACAGAGACCAAGAGAACTGATCACAAAGACCTAAAATACAAAAAGGCCAAAGGAGTTTAACTGGACTGGTTATTTGGACATTTGAAATGATACCAGATAGAAATTGGCATCTTCAAGAAGGAATGAAAGTCACTGGAAATGATAAGTATCTAGGTAAGACATAATTTTTTCCTTTTTAATTAAAAAAAAATACACAGGACTGTTGAAAGCAAAAGTCATCAACACTGGCTTGTGGGGTTTATAATGTAGGTAAGATGTAACATGCAGGCCATCTATGAATACAGGAGAACGGGAGTGAGGAGGAATGGACCTATGTAGTTTTAAGGTCCCTGTATTTTACAAGAAGTGGTACAATATTAGCTCTGTGAAAAGCAAACATCACAAAATGACCATAAAAGAAGGACCAACAATTTTTGGTCTATCTTATATGGGACACTACTCACCAATAAAAAAAGGGTAACATACAGACACAAGCAATAAAAGAGAAACCTTGACAACATGTTAAGCAAACAAGCTAAACACAAAGTGATTTCATTTACAACAAACTAAGAATAGGAAAAACTATCATGATATAAATCAGAAAAGTGATTGTTAAGGGCAGTGAAGGGACCCTATCTTTTTTTTTTTTTTTGGTATCATTATTCTACAATTACATGAAGAACATTATGTTTACTAGGCTCCCCCCTTCACCAAGTCACCCTCACATACCCCCTCACAGTCACTGTCCATCAGCGTAGTAAGATTCTGTAAAATCACTACTTGTCTTCTCTGTGTTGCACAGCCCTCCCCATGCCCTCCCACACACTATACAAGCTAATCGTAATGCCCCCTTTCTTTTTCCCCGCCCTTATCCCTCCCTTCCCACCCATCCTCCCCAGTGAAGGGACCCTATCTTATAAGTTAATCAGCGCAGTGATTTCACAAGTGTACACCGTATACCAAACCTCAAAGAAAGTCACAGTGAAGATCTGCTATTTTATCTGCATTAAAAAAAGCAAGCAGCTGTCATAATTAAGGTTATTTGTTCTCATAGCAAATTAGATACTCTAAGAAAATCAAATGAAACAAAATTCTCCAACCTTCTAGGACAGGCTGCCTGTTCTTACAAACTTTCATTGGGACACAGTCACATCCATTTGTCTGTGGTGTCTGTGGCTGCTCTCAACAGAGACTGTATGACCTAAAGCCTAAAATACCGCCTAGCCTTTTAAGGAAAAAAACTAGCTGCTGTGAATGGTATTCAAATTGGTGTTTTATATTTTGAATCAGATGATGAAAGAAATTCTGTCCAACCATTAGAAACTAATACATTTACATTTTTACACCATTTTCACACATATTTCACACTTCTCATTCTAGTTAAGAACTAACCATTGCCAGACTCTGTGCACCTCAAAAAGAATCACGTGGAGTCAGCACAGCCTTAGAATTAAGGCCAGACTTAAACCACATGTGGAAGGTCTCACTTCACTCAGTGTGTGTGATGCTGGGAGCCCACCCAGGAGGCTACAGGCAAGCAGAAAGGTGGCGGAGAGCAGCAGGGGACAAAGTTAAGAGGAGAATGAAATCATCAAGTTTTGTGGGTGTTTTTTTTTTCATTAAAATCAACTTTTGAAAAAAAAGTTATTGTCTTCTTAATACTTTATTTTCCTAATTTTCTATAATAAACAGGTACACTTGAATGATTACAGGAATAAGCACTTTTCTAATAGAGGGGAAAAGTTAATCTTAAAAATATTACCCTACTAGTTAAAAATTGAAGAACATTCATTTTGTACCTGGTCACTGTTCTGACCTCCCGTGTGGAAGTTTCTTTCTTTCTCTTGGCATCTGTCCCATCTCCTTATTCCCTTCCATTTCTCCAACTCCTGGGACCACAGGCACACAGTCTCAAGCTCAGTGCACAAGTAGGCCCGTGACAGTGTCACCGGGGAAACCCAGGTATCCTCTGCACCAGCCCTGAGGCCAGTCATGTCTCAGCTTTGCTGAGCTGGCGACTAGTCTCAACTGGGTCTAGTCCTTTCCAGACATCTATCTTTCTATTTCCCTGGGGCAATGAATCCAGGAGCTCACCTGCTGCTTGAAGTAGCACCTCACCATTCTGCCTTTTCTAAAAGGCATCCTGAGACCCACGTCATGATACAGTGCACAGCCATGTCTACCTGTGTTACACATGCTGAAACTTATGAACCACTATCACAGGCTCATTCTGTCTTCACTCCAGCAGGGTTAAGTCTCAATCTTGAGGCTGGATCTTGTTTAGTGTGCATCCTGGTGCATTCTGCTAGAAAGGGCACTAGGGTGCTTCCACACTGCCAGGCAGATAGGACGGCACACACAAGCAGGGAGCAGGGAGCTCTAAAGTGGTCAGAGCTTGCCAAGCACAACAGCAGTGATCTGGTATGAGGGACACATGGTTTGCTCCCTCAGCAGTCCTTCCTGCTGCGGCCAGGGTTAAGTCTGTGAAGCACAGCTCTGCTCCTACTACGATCCCACTCAGGTCCTTCTCTGACGCCCCACTGGCTGCAGCATCAAATCCCACGCTCCCTGGCCTGACCTACAGGGTCCTTTTGGGTACAGGCCCTGTCCACCACCAGCCTCTTCCCACCAGTGCCCCCACTGGGCCTCACAGCCTTACTGGAGGGCCGCTCACCTTAGGCAAAGGCAGTGCTGGCACATGAGCACTAGAGCTCCCAAATGCCTCACTCCCTTTTACGTGAAGACCTCCTGCTCAGAACTCTGAACCCTGAGATATTCCTGGCCCTAAGAAACCTTCCTGGCCACCAACTCCATGCACACCAAAGAATCTGTTGCATTCTGTGGAGCTGTCCTCAGCCTTGAGCATATGCCGGTGTTGTGCATTTGTTCAACAAATGTTTATGAGGCACTTGCCATGTGCCACTCTGTTCTCAAAGCTGGGGATTTAGCAGCGAACAATATAAAATGGACAAAAATCCCTGTCCTCATGGGCTACGTCTACGCTCCTTAAAAGATCTGGGGAAAGAGCTGTCCATTTGGACTCCTGTATTTCCAAGCCTCAGCATACAGGAAACATCTTATAAAATGAGTTACTGTTGAATTCAACCAGTTACAGGAAAAATCATGCCAACTTTAATAGATTTGAAAACATCTTAAAAAGAAGGCTCTTTTGTTCTGTTTTAAATATTTTATTATATTTGATACACAGAAAGGAATACAGGGAACATACAAGTTCTGATGCATAGCAATAAACACCATGATCCCATCCTTCAATTTATAAACTAGAAAATTACCAATAGCCTTAAAGCCTCTGGTTCACCTGAACATTATCCTGAATTAATGTTTATTACTCTCCTTTGCTTTAAAAAATTACCTTGTTTCCCCTTAAATGTCAGTTTTAATTTTTTGAGCTTAAAAAAAGAAGGTCTAACATTGTAAGCAGCCTTCCAGGACGCACTTTGGAAACTCAGTATGCTTCTGGGTCATCCACACTGCTGGGTGCAGCTATAACTCATTCATTTCAGTACTGGACAAATTCCATTTTGTAAACACACCACACTTATCAATCCATTCTTCTACTGAAGGATGCCTGGGTCATTCCCAGGTTTTGCTATTAAAATGCTGCTCTGAACATTTATGAGCAATTCCTGGCATGCAAGATTTTTTCCGGGTGATGCTAGGCATGGTGCAATGCTGGCTCAGGCTCAGTGGTAAGTGCAGAAGGTGCCAGCAAGAGTTAGATAAACTCTTGTAGCAATAGCAAATCAGCACAGAGAAAGACACCCAACATATTTATTTGGGAAAAGCAAAGTGAAACTATAATGAGATGCCACTATACACTCATTAGAATTACTGAGAAAAATAACCTGACCACACCAAGTGCTAGTGAGGCTGAACCATAACTGGAACCATAACACTGCTGGTGGGAAGCAAAATGGGGCAGCTGCTCTGGAAAAGAGTGTGCTAGTTTCTTATAAAGTTAAAAATATACGTATCACATGACCTAGCAATCCCACTCTTAACCATTTGTCCAAGTGAAACGGAAACATGTTTACACGGAAAACCTGTATATAGGTATTGATAATTGACAAACCCAGAAACAGATCTCCTTGTGCATGGATAACAAACTAGAGCACAAGGGAGCTCCACTCCAAGTCAAGGGAATGGAGTGCTCCCACACAACCTGGGTGACGCTCAACCACATGACACTGAGCGAGAGGCCGGTCTCAAAGGCTGCACACCCTATGAGTCCATGTACATGACATTCTTGAAAAGAAAGCCATGTCAACAGAGAGCCAGGGGTTGGGAGAAGGTTGCTGATGGAAATGTTCCACATCCTGATGGTCACACAGACCTATGTGTATAAAACTCAGAGAGCTATACATCAGAAACAGGGCCAATTTTACTGTACATTCATTTAAAAATAAGAGAAGAAAAAAAATCTGGGCTTGCATTTTGTATGTTTTGTTTGTGATTTATTTTCTAGTCACTTTCATTGTAGTTTATGAAAGTATCATCAGTCTGTGACAGATTGGAAATTGAAAAAAAAAAAAATCTGGTCCTTTACCACAAACAGTTTAGGGATTATTGTAGAGTGCGTAACTACAAGTGGAACCTCAGGGTCCCAGAGAATGGGCAGGCTCAGCTTGTCAAGGTCTGCCAACAACTTTCCAGATACCGCACCGCCCGCACCCTCCCTGCTCTCCTGCATCCCAACAATGACTAGTAACGCCAGGGCTCCCAACTGCCGCCCAGCTTCCGGGCAAAATGCACTCACCCTGGCCTGTGTCCTCATCCCGCATGAGCTGCCGAGAGCAGCGTGTCTGTGCAGTGCCCACCCCCACAACAGCCCTTCATGACCCCAGTGGACTGGAGCTGATGTATCCAGGACATCAATCCTTTACTGGTTACAGATACTACAAGTATCTTCTCTCAGTTCACAGTTTTTTTCACTTACGGTAATTTTTGGTGAACACGAGTTCTTAGATTTTTCTCTTCTGGTAGAAAACATAAAACTTACCATCTTTATCATTTTTAAGTATACAGTTCAGTAGTGTTAACATGCACATTGTATAACAGATCTCTCACAAGGTCTTAATATTTTGTACTTGTACAAACTACAATGTAATTGAATAAATATATCAAATCTCCGTGAACTCTTCACTTTATTTTTTCTTTTTTGTTTTTGTTCAACAAATCCTTTTCCATTGAGGTCAAAAGTAAATTCTCCCACACTTTCTCCTAAAGTTCTGTGATCCACTGGTAATCTGTTTCATCTGGAGTTAATCTGGCCATGGCATGCATGAGACGATGAAGCTTCAGTTGTCCATGTAACCGACACCCAGTGCCCTAAGTCCCAGGACACCCCCCACCCAGTGCCCTAAGTCAGTCCCAGGACACACACACCCAGCACCCTAAGTCCCAGGACACCCCTACACTCAGTGCCTTAAGTAAATCCCAGGACATCCGCCCACACATAGCCAGTGCCGTAAGTCCTAGGACACCCCCTCTCTACACACACACACACACACACACACACACACACACACACACACACACACACACACACACACACACACACACACAATGTCCTCTTTCCCTGGGACCTGCAGGGTGCCTCTAGCTTGCTTACTATAAACTTCCACTGTGAGTTCTATTTGGGGCTATTTTGTCCCATTCTCAGAATACTTTATTCAAAAACCTCAGAAATTATGTGAGGCAGTCTCAAAAATTTTTACAAAAGCCACAAATTCCTTGGTATTTCCACATGTCATGAGACATCACTACTTGTTTTAATCATGTTTTAATACAAACATCCATTATGAAGACAAAGAGGGTTTTAAAAGCAATTACAAGGTAAGCCCTATGAGCCACACTATCTCGTTGTGCAGAGAGTTCTGCTCCATGTACCCAGAGCCCAAGGTTTAAGGCCTGAAGTATGGGTGGTGCCACCCAGCAATGGAGACATGAGTGGTGGGAAGCCCACACAGACAGCTTCTCAGTGTGTCTAGGGATACTCCTCCAAGATGCAGAGGCCTCTAGGGCTGCCATGCAGCACTCTCCAGCGTCCCCACCCACTGCGGGTCATCCCAGGAATGTCAGTGGACAGGAGCCTTGAGGGATGCTGTTTGGCCAGGGGCAAGAGGACAGAGGGCACAGAGAAAAGTTCCAGGCCACGATAACACACTGTATTATGGGCAGCCTGAAGATACAGAAGCTAAGGAAAAGGTTAATAAGAAAACGGCTGTTAGGAATCCTGCAGAGAGAGGGGCACTATCCTAGAGAGAAAATGTTGCCAGAGTACAGGGCCTGGCTCACAGTAAACAATGTTTTCAACAGTAGATATAATACAAGCGTGGTATGATTTTCAGCAATAAACATACAGACAAGCAACGCTACGGTCACAAAACACAATGTAAACATTTGTGCCTTGACAGTGTAAAGATAAAAGAACAGAGAACAGATCAGGGGAGGAGAAGGGGAAGAACAGAAGAGATGTGGACACCCTCAAGTTGGGATTACAATGTGTTGCTGATGGGGCAAGACAGCCACATCACACACACAGACAAGGCAGGCCCGGAGAACTACCTAGAGGAGCAGCTACCCCGGGTGGGAGGATAAAGGCGCGGCTGTCTTGAGTCAGCACAGAAGGTACCGGTAACTCACTAGGTGACGAGTCAGGGAACAGTGGCAGGACGGGGTAGAAGAGAATCAGGTGACCACAAGTAGCATCCCTCTGGGGAGGGAGGGAAGGAAGGTGCAAGATGGGAAGGGTGCTGCTGCTCTGCTCATACACCCTAGACCCAACCCTGTGGAAAAGCACTTCACTAAAAATGAAATTAAACTGTATTCTAGAGACAGCTGATTTCTAATCTTTTTTTTTTTTTTGATTTCTAATCTTTTGAGGTATCCTCCTAGAAATCCATGATGGCCTTGTAAAAACCAACCACCAAAGCGCATTGCAGGAGCAGGTGGGTCTGGAGCAAGGGAGGGCCGACTGCTACTCCTGCTGGGGGCAGAATGAGAACACAGTGAAAAGGCTCAGGAAGTCAGCAGCTTGACTGTAACTGAGTTTATTATCCATTCTGAAAGACAAAAACCTTTAATTTTACTGACATGATACCTATAATTAGGGAGTGCTTACCGTGTGCAGGCACTTAGGGGCCTACATGCCCTGGACCCCACTGAACACTCCCAAGAAGTGTGTTAACTTGGCACCTTGATCACCTGCTTGGGTTACAACTTGGCTCTGCGACTCACAGGCTCAGTGACCCAGGCAAGTTATTAAACATCTGCACATCTCCATCTCCTCTCTGACCAATGGGAAGAGAAATAGTCTAGCATAGTGTGGCTATGGACTGGCTCACGTAAAGTGCTTAGAACAGTGCAAAACACACGCTGGCTATTATTATGTCTCCAATTTACAGATGAGAAGACTGATCCGTGACCACCACAGACCAAGTGAGCTGTCCACCAGGAAGGTCATTCTGGGGTGAGGACAGGACAAAGACCACTGGCCCACCCCAGAGAGCAGCATGTGGGTCTGATCACTGACAGGTTCACTCAGGTCTGCCTCACCACAGTATGCTGCAACTCTATAACCAGTTTAAGATACACTACAAGTGAAAGGTACAAATCACAGATGCTTACAAAAGTGTGCATATTTCTTCCAAACCAGAACAGGTCCAAGAGCATGTCCATGCCATTAACACCTATTTGCACTGCAATCTACTAGCGTGCATGAGGACAAGAGGACATTAGGAGCTGGCTGGACAGGCTGCCCTATTCAGATGCCAGGAAAGGCCACTGAGATGGTATGTTACAGTCACCCTCATCATGGATTATAGAGGAAAAGACAGGGGGAGATGAAACAAATGTGGGAGTCACATCAATACTACACACCAGGGAGAAGGATGCTGTTGCTAACAATCATTACCTAACCTGGATTACCTAACCAGGCAGTATGATGCAAGGAAAAACGGCACAAACAGAAAAAGCATTTTAAGAGGTGTAAATTCTGTACTATCATTTTAACGTGTGTGATGGCATTATTTGTGCTCATTGTTCAACACCTCACCTTTCTACCAGGGAAAATAGGTAACTCTCAGTTTCCCTACCTACAAAGTGGCTAACTACCTTGCAAGGTTGCCCTGAGAGCATGGCTAACACACACCAAGTGACCCTGGCCTGTTCACAGCAGTTAAGACTACTGAAGAAATACTTCATAAATAACTGTCATTATTAAACTCTAAACTTTTCTAGTTTCATCTCAAAGAGAAACTGGACCACTAGATTGCATTAAAAATTTTTGAGCCTTAGATGTGATGAGATTAATTCAAAGTATGAGATGAATACAATCTTGTAAAAATCTTTATCTAGAATACAACTTCCTTTGCATATAATTTTAAAAATCGGATGTGGACTGGTTTCATGCACTTAAAAAAGCCCATTTGTAACTAAACTTAATTTGTTTATAAAATTCTTATCTTAAAAGACAGATGTTTATTGCAACTGGCAAAAAAAAAAAAAAGCTCAGATTTTAAGATCAAATACTAAAGCAGTAGCTAAATGAGCACCAAAATATAAAACACAAAGTGTTAAAATGCTGTCTGAGCCTAATTTGGCTACCCCGAAAATGAACTAAGATATGATATGAAGAAGAACTTCCAACATCAGCACTCTCGGGAAGACTCATGACAGAAGATGATCAGCAAAAAAAAAAAAAATAAAACCCCAACAAAGATCCACGCACTGCCACAGGTGTAGATGCACTCATCCCACCAGTTCCTGGACTTGCCATGGGAATGAGGAAGGAGATATCTAAGCTGGCCTGTGCATACAGTAAAACAACAAATTTGACTGGATCTATACTGTTGGAACTCAACCAAGAATTAGGAGAAGTGCAAATTGTAGCGCTCCAAAATCTTACAACTACAGACTATCTACTGTTAAAAGAACATAAGGGATGTGAACATTCCCCAGGAATGGGTTGTTCTAATTTATCTGAATTCTCTCAGACTGTTCAAGTTCAGTTGGACAATATCCACCATATCATAGATAAGTTTTCACAAATGCCTAAGGTGCCTAACTGGTTTTCTTGGTTTCACTGGAGATGGCTGGTAATTACAGATATGCTTTGGTTATGTAACTATATTCCTATTATGTTAATGTGTGTGCACAATTTAATTAGTAGTTTAAAACCTATCCATGCTGAAGTTACTCTACAAGAAGATATGTCAAAGAAATAATCAATCTTCCCAGGTTTTCTTCTGCCTGCTACTTCTATAGCTTTTCTTCTTCCTACCTAATTACAACCTTTAAATAGAACTCATGCCACATGTCGAATTTACCGAGTATCATAATTCTTCCAAGTGGTAAACACACCTCAAGACAAATGCTGGGCATAGAAGCCACAGGGCATAAATATGCAAAGAAGTAAAAAGCTAACCTTTTCAAACAATAAGGCTTCTCTCTCACTTACCCACTTAACATTTCCCTGTATGGCCCCGGAAGATGACTGGTTAGCCAGAGACGGGTAAGATTCCTCAAGGGAGGAACAACCTAAGACAGGCACAGTCGCAGGGGGCCATCTGGTGAGAAAATGGGGAGCAGCAGAGGTGAGGCTTAGAACCTCCCCCCTCATGTCCTGAGAGAAATCTTCTGCATACATGGATGTTTATTGCCCTTGTCTAGCTCGGATAAACACATAGTCTACAGGCACACACCTGATCATCTACATTTGCTCTCTTACAACACTAAACTCTGTTTTCTACCTTTATCTCGTATCTACTTACCACTTCAGCATTTTATTAAAAATAATAATAGAGAAATGTGGTATCCACATATAAATCAAGTTTAAAAATCAAATGAATATTCATATTTGAACTGACTGTTTATAGTTCATAATGCATGAAAAAAACCGAAAGCTTCTGTGATGACTGCCCTTGCACTGTTCACCATGTAACTTATTCACTACGTAAGAATTTGTACTCCATGTAAGAACTTGTTCGTTATGCATCAGAAGATTGGAGACTGACGAAAATTAGGCATGGGGTGGATTAATGATTGTGCATTGAGTACTGACCCCCCTATACAGAAATTTATTGTTGTTAACAACTATTTGATCAATAAATAGGAGAGATGCCCTCACAAAAAAAAAAATATATATATATATAAACACACTTCCAATTGTAAAATAAATAAGTAACCGGGATGTAATGTATAGCATAAGGAATATAGTCAAAATATTGTAACAACTTGGTATGGTGATAGCTGGTACCTAGAATTATCATGTATATAAATGTTGAATCACTGTGTTGTACACCTGAAACTAATGTAATGTAATACTGTGTGTCAACTACCCTTCAATTAAAAAAAAAAATGCTGTCTGAGGAAGAGGAAAAGATATATACTGCCAGAGGAAATACAGACTTGGTGATACATGGCAAAAAATGACAAAAGTTTGTACTTCTCCACCTATAATTTTTACTTATTTAGCTTAGAGAAACCCTCTCACAATAAAAGACACCATCTAATAAAGGAAGAGCCAACAGGACTACCTAGCTGAAGATCAGACTGGCTATGCTGCTGATCCCTTCCAGTGACGCAGGGAAAACAGCCAGGCAGCGCCCTCCCTCTGCAGAGCCTGGTCACTCCCGCGTGGTGCTTCCAGACTGGGACTGTCTGATGGGAGAGCTCATGGTCTCGGGTCCTAGCACCTGAAGCAGCCCCTGGTTCTTGAAACAATGCAAGGTTAGAGCAAGACAGGGAATTTGGGTTCTGCTGGTTTCACTGTAACACATGTCTACTCCACTCGGTGGAAAAAACAGGCACAGAGCAGGGAAAGCTGTCTAAGAAAGGGGCTGGCCATCTCAGAGATAGCCAGGGTGGGGCACAGCTGATAGGGGTGGCAACTCAGCATTCCAATCCTCTGACTCCCAGGACTGCAACTTTATAACCAAATGGCACTGAATTCCTCAGAACACAGCAATGGAGACAATAGATGACTCCAAACTACCATGTTTGCTGGTGGTACACATTCAATGCAGAAAAATTAAAAGGACAATATAATTAAAAATAACCCATGATGATGAATAAAGTTAATTCACTCATACATTCAAGGAATATTCACTGATCACTCACAATGTATTATGCAATTAAAAAATGTTAGTTAGGGGGGAAAAAAGAAAGGGGGCATTAAGATTAGCATGTATAACATGGGGGGTGTGCACGGGGAGGGCTATGCAGCACAGAGAAGACAAGTAGTGGTTCTACAGTATCTTACTACGCTGATGGACAGTGACTGCAATGGGGTATGTGGGGGGGACTTGGTGATGGGGGGAGTCTAGTAACCATAATGTTCCTCATGTAATTGTAGATTAATGATACCAAAAAAAAAATTAGTTGGGTTAATAAGACAAAGGTTTCTGCCACAGAGGTAAAATTTAAAAACCACTTATGTAGATGCATGTACAATGTAGAATGATTTTGGAATGAAGTGAAACTTTACTGCATCAGATCAGTTCTGAAAAGGAAACCAGTGGGGATGGCATTCTCAGAGACACCCAGACTCGGTCTGGCCACGTACTTCTCTTCAGAGAACAAGAGGCTGTACTTCATTTCTGCAATGTCAACGTTAACTACCAACTCTTAGGATTTAAAACAATTTTTATCTGCCAAAGACCTAAATCTATTAAACAACCACTAGTACCAAGAACTGAGGTAGAACACACCATTGCACTGACAGAATGCGCTCAAACAAAATGCAAAGAATGATGAAGACAAAATCTAAAGGTCGTCTGGTAATCTAATCCTTAAATCTTCCAGGTTGAATTTCAAGTGACCTATCACAAACTAGCTGCTAATCGTCTTCAGAGGATGTCATTATCTGAGAGCTGGCCCTGGTATCAGGACAGTAAAAACAGAGCAATTCCCTCTCTTAAATTAGGGGTAGCAGTTTCATAAAATACAAGTATTCTCATTCTTCAGCATCCTGTCACTTACATTAAGGAAGCATCTGATGAGCTATCCTTCCACTTACCATCTCCTCTACTCCCCCAAGAGGCAGGCAGGGCAGGTACCATGACCCCCATTTTCCTGGGTTCTCAACACGTGAGGCCTAGCTTCATCCTCTTCCCAGAAGGAAGTTTACTACAGATGCTGCTGACAAGGATTGGGGGAAAGGACTTTGCCAGAGAAAGCAAGTCTGCAGCCCAAGAGTGCTCTGATCCCATATTCCAACCAGAATGCAATGAGCCTCGTTTGAGGAATATGTAGGTTTAAGTGCTATTTGGACAGCACCTAGAAATGCACAAGGGCGCCACCGAGAGCCAAGAGCCTCCTCTCCACTTCCTGTGCAGGGACTGGTCGTCACATTTGACTCCCACCCCCTGAAGACACAGGGGTCTACTTCCTTACTGGAGAATTGTTCGTCTTCACTGGCTGAGAGACAGGTTGCCTACAGCATTAATATATGCCGAACCCTGTACAGAGTACTTTTTTGGAGAGTTAAGGAATTTTTCCAAGGGTCCAATCGTGCTCATTTTACTCCCTGACTTCAGAGCAAACTCCCACCTTACATAAACTCTCTCTCACCATGACCTCCAACCCAAGTCAATTTCAATCATTCATTCAAACCCCAGGACCAAAAGTGAGCCTGCCCCGTTTGGGCTCTAGAAATGAACCACCAGCATCTTGTTAGGGGATCCTGCACGTTGGTGCCAGGGAGGTGGTCATACCAAGAACTGGTACAGAAGGCCTGAACTCCAGTTCCAGGTCTGAGACTGGGCAAGGCTGCCCTCCAGGCTAGCTCACAACTGAGCACAGTTCCACCATCCTATGCAAGTAAGAAGGACTCAAGAACAAAACAACCTGAAACATGCAGCTTCTGTCCAGTCTCTGCAGAGCACAATGCAACCAACCCTAGAAACACAAGGAAATCCACTCACCCTGAGTTAATACGTTAGTGAGTGAAGGATTCCAGGGCTCTCTGGTCACAAAGCAGGATTCAGTTGGGTTCTGTCACAGCATTACAGTATAAGCCTCAGGCTGAGGGCATGAGGAACAGCTTTCATGTACTTCTGACAGACCACTCCCCTCCCCTCCACGGAGTCAGTACATACCAAGCATTAAGACTAGCATGTACAGTTTCTTTTTTTGGGGGGGTAGGGGTTTGGGTAACCAAAGACAAAATCTCTACAAATATTATTACCAGGGGCAGATCTGATTTTAAACACTCTTCATTTTGAATATACAGACTACAAGTTGCAAAAAGACTTACAGGGAAGTTCCGAAAATCTCTCTGACTTGCCTCTTAGCTGGCTGGCCTTTCCCAAAGAGCAGTGGCTCGCCATTCACTTCTCTCAGAACCCAGCACCCCAAAGTGCTAAGTACTTACTCCTAATGACTTCCAAGTGACAAGGTCATTATTTTGCATAGCTGTCACTAAGTTCATCACTTTCATTCATTCAGCAAGTGTTTAGTGGGCATATACTGTGTGCTAGCAACATTCTTTTGCACAAAAGAACCTCCCTCTAAACCTTACCCTATAGTAAAACATTCAGTGTGATAAATACATTAAAATAGGACATTAGAATTAAGTGCTGTGGGAAAATTAAGCACTTGAAATTCTAGGTAGGGAGTCAGGGAAGGCCTGGCTTCATGCAGCACAAAGTCAAGGCTGTGAGTGTCTTGGCAGCTAGCAGGGCAGAGCACATGAGTTTGTTCAGTCTGGCATGGTGGTCGCTAAACGGGTCAATACCCAGAGGGCATACTGGCCTCCACAGCTGAGGTCCTCAGCAAGGCTCAGAAGTCTCCTCCACATACCTGACCGAGGGTCTGCCCACCACACAACCCCTAGGGACTCTGTTTTCACCAGGGCCAAGGGTACCAGGCGGGTGGTGGTGGTGGGGTCCTGCAACATACATCTCCCTCAGAGTCCAGTGTTCAGTGATGACCATCCATGATGACAGCTGGGGGTAGGGCCACCACATCACCCAAGCAGATGTGCTGCACAGCCAGCAAGAGCCAAGCAGGGCAGGCTCCTACAACCCCTGCCCGGCCACATGCCACCAGCGCCAACACCTACAACCCTGACACAGGTGAAAGGAGAGCCACATGCACTCAATTATGAAGTTTCTCAAAGCCCTAAATTCTCTGGCTTCTAATTTCATCTTCCACTTGACAGATTATTCAATCCTGAAACTCAGCATGACGTTTAACACGAGAGAAGCAAATAAATGAACATAGGATCTTGGAAGCTTTGGCTAGAACTTTATCTTCAGGCAACCATGATAAAAGATGAAGCAACATAACTGTCATTGAGATGGTTTTTAAACAGACAACTAAGTAAGGACAGGTGTCTAACAATTCAAACACAGCGCCTATTAGGCTATGACCAGCTGGTTAAAATGTCCCCCATCAAGCCTAAACCTTAAAACAGAAATAAAACTGAAACCTTTGCTTCCTTTTCCCGTATGACACAACAAATGAATTCTGAGAAACCATCTCTTAGGTCCATAAAAAAGGGAATCTGCAGTCCAGTCACTTAATACAAACAAGTTAGAACCTAGGAATGGGTTCCTAATATTCTCTCCTTAAAAATCATTACTTAAAATAACGCTTGTATGAGGTAGACGAAACATTTTTCTTCAAATGATTTTAATTTAAAAGATTAATTCACAGCGCGTTAAGGAAAAAATTTCAATTTCCCCAGCTATAAACGCAATAACCCGGGGACTAGATTCTCTGGCCCCCTTGAACCAGCAGGTTCTCTTCATTCCCACAGCCCCCGTCCAGCAAGGAAGAGACCCTCCGGTCAGTAAAGGGGACAGCGGGGCGGAGGGAAGGCTGCGCTCTCGCTGCGATTTGGCAGAACGGGAGACGGGCAGAGGGAGCTTCGCACCGGCCTGTGAAACCCGCCCGAGCACGGCCCCACCCACCCACCTCGGACCGCAAGCCACCCGGGACCAGCGGCCCGCCGCCCTGGGTCTGGTCGTCCACCCACCCGACTGCGGACCTGAGGCGCATCTTCCGTCTCGCGGCGGCGCAGCCCCCTCGCGTCCCCCGACAACGACGCGCGGGGCCTGGACCGCGCGGTGGGTGCACCTTTCCGCCCGCCCCGGGGTCGCCCCGCCGCGCATTCCCTTTCCCAGGCCGCAGCGTCCACCGGCCCCGCCGCCGCAGCAGAGCCCCGGGGTACCTCCCTTCCGCCGCCCGGTGGACCCCGCGCCCAGTGGGAGGTCGCCGCCATTTCCGGCTACGGGCGCGCCACCCCTAACCCCGCGCGGTGCCCAGCAAACAGCAGCGGCCCCTCACCGCCGCGACCCATCACTCCCGAAGGCCCCTCGCCCTTCGCGCGGCGCCGCCCCCCGCACACCCCCGCGGCCCGCGCCGCCCGCCCAGCGCGACAAGAGGCCCGCCAGGCCCGCCGCGAGCTCACCTGTCCGCGCTCCCGTCCGTCCCCCCGCCCGTCCGCCGGCTCCGGTCCTCCGTTCCGCGGCGCGGCTGGGCAGCCAGCCGGCACGCTCCTCAGCCGGGAATGCGCCTCGGGGACCCCGGGCGGTGGGGACAGCAGCAGAGGTAGAGGGCGCGGGAGCAGCACCGGCGGTGGCGGCGGCGGGGTCGCGCACGCACACGCACTCTCACGCACCGGCGCGCGCGCCCCCGGAAGGACGTGGGCTCTGGCGGGTCGGGGACGCGGGCGGGGCGGTTCGCGCGTGCGCCCGGAGCGTTAGGCGGAGGCTCCACCCACTAGGGGTGGAGCCCCGAGTGGCAGCCCACGCGTTGAACCCCTGTGGGCTACGGCCAGAGATCGCTTCTCGGAGCCGGAAGCGCCCGCTTACCGGGCGGCAGGACCGGGTGCGGGGTGGACCTTAGGTGCTTTCAAGTTCTCCGGCAGGTGCACCGCGCGGAAGGAGAGGTGCGGGACTTGTCTTACAGCCGAGTTTGCTCAGCGCTTTACGTAAGACCGAAAACGTAATTGTCCTCGTCAAGGAGTGGGAAGGGGGAGCTGGTGGGAGTTGACCCGAGACCGCCGCCCAACCTCGGTTTGGGACTGACACTTGCTCCTCCCCGGAGCGCAGATGGAACTTCCTTCCTGCACAGCCACCTAAGTGCCACCACCATTGTCCAGCCACTCCCACAGAATCACCTACAAACTGCCGTGGAAGGGCAGAGAAACCAACTTCTGCTCACTTCCCTTCTGTCCAGGTATGACCTCTGTCCATCCCATTGACTCCCTGAAGTAGACAGACCCGCCCATCACCTTCCCTATGCCTCCTCATAACCATAACAGTTCTACCATTTATTGAGTGCTTGGTACACCTGCGTGTGTCATTTTCATCCTAGCCACCATCCAAACAGACCTTTCTGCTTCTGCCTCCCCACTTCCACTCTCTCCCATTGGCCATTTTTCATTTAGTGGAGTCGTCTTAAAACGGAAATGTGATGACATCCAAAGCTTATTCTGCCAACAAGCTCTGACCCTCATCTACCTTTGCCTTCTTACATCTCCCTCCCATCGTGCTAGCCTTGAACGCCCAGGTGTCCCAGGCTCAGGGCCTGTAAGTGGTAGAGAGCTCTGAAAGTCTCCTGGTAGTCATTAAATTGTGCAAAATCAAGCAGGCAGCAAGAAAGTGCCTGTGAAAAAGTAAGAAGCACAAAAGCCAGATTAGTATCTGTTGATTCAAGAGGGTGAGAGATTTCGGGCCAGAATCGCAGTTGAAATGAGAGAAATGCACCTGGTATCAATTCAGATTGAAGCTCTTTCACCCTGTGGTTGGGAGCTGTAAGAAAGAATGAATCAGGCCTTAGTGAGTCCCTCCTTGACCTAATAGTTCCCCTTTAGGGATACCTTGACCTAATAGTTCCCCTTTAGGGATACTCCTAAAAAAATGTTCCCAAATACAGAAAAAGGTGTATGTACTAAGCTGCTCTTGATGGTATTATTTATAATAGTGAAAATGGAAACTTGCCCAATTGTCCAAGTAAGCACACTTAAGTGGAACAGAATTATTAAAAATGTAAACAAAGGCTATATAATAGCACAGAAAATTCTTGGATAGCTCATGAAAGTAAAATGAGCAAGGTGCACGTATATAAAAAGTACAGCATTACAAATAGGTTTATAAACAAGCCAACCAGTCTATAGAAGGCAGGAAGGGCACCTATCAAATGCTTACAGCAGCTATAGTTAGGCCCTGTACTTAACATGCCCTTTAATTGGGCAAGGTGGACCGCATTATCCTGACCCTGAGTCAAGGGAACAGGCTTTAGAGAAGTAGATGCTGCTGCTCCTCTCCAGTGCCACCCCTCCACCTGTGCCCTCAGGTCTGCCTATCACACCGATTGCTCCAGTCCTCCAAGCTCATCTCAGAGCCATTATTTAGGGACCACCTTGTCTTCCAGTCTTGCCAATGGGTTTCAGCCCCGGGCAAGTTCACTATGGATTCAATGTTACCAAAGAAATGACAGGAGAATATTCTTGGGGTGAAAGTGTTATACCTTTATATATAACTTTATTTCCATGGTGGCAGGTCAGTCACTAGAATCCCATCCATTCAGAGTGAGTCTGCATGCAGCAAGCCAGTCTCTGCCTCTGGGCCCCTCTGCCCACATGGCCATCCTCTGGGCCTCTGTCCTCGATGCTGCCAACACTCCAGCCTCTGCTCAGCTCTCCTGCAGCCTTGCAGCTGTGCCACCGTGTGGCCCAGAGCACTGGGCAGAGCTCTTTATACAGAGTCAATAGCAACATATTGCTGCCCACAGGTGTGCAGTGAGCTAGCCAGTCAGGGCCAGGTGAGAATCCTGGCCACGGGAACCTTCGTTTTATCCACACTTCCTGAACAAATGGAAGTACAAAACCCTTGATTCACTCTTGTACTCCAAAAAGCCTAGCAGACTCTCACTTACAGGACATTTAAATACTTAATAAAATAAGACCACATGGAACCCATTTCCAACATAAATGAGGGTAAATGTTGACTTCAGGTAGGGGTGGTTCTTTCCACACTTTGTACCAGCTGTTGTTGTCAAACTTTCCTGACCGGATGTGAATCCTATACTATCTGGTGTCACTTAACTTTCCCTGCCGTTACATCTGGGGCAAGCCCTGTTCTCAGGCCCCAAAGGAGGTCCAGTGATCTCAGTGAAGGGGCTTCCGATTGGGAACAATCAAGACAGCAGAATGGACAGAGTGAAGCCCTGAGGCAGTCCCTGAAAGCTCGTCTTGCCAGTGGGTTTCAGCCCCGGGCAGGTTCACTATGGACTCAATGTGACCAAAGAAAATGACAGCAAACATTCTTAGGGGTGAAAGGATTTATTATCTGGCTTGTTCTCTTGTGGTAAGTCGAGCACTAGTGTCTCTTCGTCCACCCAGAGCACTGGGCCAAGCTCTCTATATAGTGCCTAAAGGTGTGGATGTGGTAGCTTAGCAACAGGCCAGTTACATCAGGTGGTTTAAGTTCAGTGAGGGTCCTGGACATAGGAGCCCCAACTTCCCCACATGCTCCACCCTCACAGGTGGGTGTGGCTGGCATACCAGAGCAAAACAGAGAAGGAAAGAGGGTGCAGAACACTGGATGCCCTCTCTTGGTAAGAAAGGGAAAGGAATGAGCACATTGATATTTGCCTGGTTGTGCAAGAACACTGGGAGGTTGAACAAGTGTCAAGTCATCACAAAGGGTGCGTGAGGCATGGGTGGGAACAGGATGTTTCTTGATCATGCCTTGCACCCACTTTTGACTTTTGAATCCTGTAGAGAGATACCTTAAAAAGCCTAACAAAGAGAAGCCCTTGAATTGCCCTGGGGACTCCCCACCAGCATCCCCACACGCCAGACAGGCCTCCCGTAGGGGTGTTGTGGGCCCTGCCATCTGTGTCACCTCCACTCCTGTCTGCACTCGCCTTCTCCATTCAGGACTTTGTCATTCATCCACCATGATGCTCACATGGTGCTGTCTGTGAAGAGGACTGTGGGGATGTGATGGTGGCCAGCACCCTGGCCTGAGCAGAACTCTCTTCTGGCTCAGTGAGCTTCCTCCACCTGCCTCTGACCCAGGGACAGCCCATCAACCAACCAACCAACGTTTGCATGTGACCTTCCCACATTCCACAGTGCAGGTGTCCATGCAACCAGGAGCTGGGAGGGCTCCAAGCAGCTCTGGCGCAGGGCCCAGGCCTGATCCCTTCAATGGGCGACCCTGACTGGCCTGCGCACTTGTCACAGCTTGCTCGGCTTGCAGCTCAGAGCTCAGCCCTGACCCAGCTTGTGACCCAGCTGGCTCCTCCTTGTCCCCCATGCTCTTCCTCAGAGGCCCCACAGGTTGGATGCCAGGAGAGTCACACTCCTTGTTTCTCCATAGCACTGAAAATTTGGAATCTGTGATCATCCATTTCCTTCCTGCCTCTCCCTGGGGTGTAGACTCATGATAACAGGGATCTTGTCTGTTGGTGTGCCACCCGTTTGTCACCTTCCTGAATGAAGACACGCCACAAGCCAAAGTGGATTTTTTTCCCCAAAGATTCCTTTATTGACAAATCACCCATTTTTTACTTTAAGAAGTTAAATCAAGTTACTATCCTGCATCCTGCCTTCTCACCACACCCCATCTGCAGGTCTAACTCTGGAGAAAGAACACTGACTGGTGCTCTTCCCTGGCATATGTGCGGACCACAGTCCCCCCAGGGCCCCTGAAGAGACCAGCACAGTCAGGTACCAGAGAGCACATCACAGTCTACCCAAGTGGCCACTCTGCGCTGACAGCTCCTCCGGGGAGTGCACAGATGTACGCGTGGGTCAGGTCTGCCTGCTAAGAGCCAGTAAGGCACGGAGCCCCCCCTCCACACACACCAGACATGTGGGGCCCTGGGTGAGGGAATGCGGGGCTGTGGCAGCTTCAAAACAGGAAAGAGGTTTGTAAGCTCCTGAGAAAAGGCAACATGAGAGTTACAGCTAATCCAAGACCCCAGCCCTGGCCTGCCCTCCAGGGCCTGCCTGCTTCTCGCCCCTCCCAGGCACGCAGTGAACAGGCACAGGCTGTAGCTGCTGCCCAGTCACACCACGGCAGTGGGCCGCACCGTGGAGGGTGCCGGCTCTTCTTCCTCCTGTGCCCTCCCAACCCCATCCCCAGAGGCCCGGAGCCCTCTGGCCAGCAGGAGCTGCCCTGGTCGTTGGGAGGCGAGAGGAAGCAGGTCTCACAGGTCGGGATGGAGGGTGTCAGTGAGGTAAGACACACCTCTGGTACAGGCATGCTGCCACTTGGGCCAGACACAGAGGTCTACACAGGGCTCCAGACCCACTCAAGAACCCTCATTTTTACATATAAAAAATTATAAACAAGTAAAGCATAAGGCGATGTAAGGCTTATATTTCAGCTTGTGTCCAGAGAAATAATATTTTTAGACTATGAGGCTAAAGCTGCTTTGCTTAGTTTTAATTTTTGAAAACTCACTGCTTTTAAAAAATAATTTGCTTTTGTTAAAGCTAGACCATCAGTGTGACAATTAGGCAACTGCTGATGGATCAGTTTCTTTTCTGGAGGGTCTCAGAAAATGGAGTTTCCTTGTTTACCATTTTGAAATAAAAACTGCAGACGGGGCAGAGCTTTCTGGCGACTCTCCCTCTGCACCTCAGGGAAGCAGCAGCTTAGAAGACGCCACTGGTGTCACACTTGGTGCCGCTCCCCCCGCTCCTTCCACATCCTGATGACTGACAGGAATCGTCGAGGAAGCTGTGCCCCATCCGACTCCTGCCCCCAGGAGGGTGGCATAGCGATCTGCTGCCTCTGCCAACTTTAGTGTGAAGCGTCTGGGTACATGACCATGTTCTCTAACTCATGCAAACACAGAGGCCATGTCTGCGTGTGGATGGCACGACTGTCCTCGTGTCACCTCTGTGCACTTGCCCGCGGCCTGGTGGCTGCTCGGTTGTGCAGAGCTGCAGTTGCGGCGATAAGGGTGTGCCTGCACTCGTTCCGCGGCCGGGCAAAGATGCTACAGGCTTAGAAAGGTGTGCGATCAGGCAGGGGCTTGTCGCCACTCTCAGCTGGGGAAGGAAAGTTATCACTGCCGTTCTCTCTGCCACCTACAACCTTAGACTACACATGGGAGAAAAAAAACAAGAGAAGAAACCTGAGACAGAGCACACAGTGCCAGGCAGGCCTTGGGCCCAAGCTGGGAGGTCCAGGTGTTCAGTCCTCTATGTGAGTTCACCTAACGTGGACACAGTTTAGCAATAAAAAGGACCAAGTCACTAACATAGGTGACAGCTGGACGTATCCCCAGGGAATTGTGCAGCATGAAGAGCCAATCCCAAAAAGCTACATACTGTATGGTTCTATTTACATGCCATTCTTGCAATTACAAAATTATAGAAATGGAAAGCAGGTTAGTGACTGCTGAGAGTAGGCCAGGAGGAAGGTGGGCACTATGAAGAACCTTTGTAGGGATGAACCGTTGTCTGTCTTGACTGTATCAACGTCATACCCTGATTCTGACATTGCAAGATGTTATCATCAGGGGAAACTGTGTAAAAGGTACAGGGGCTCTCCATATTAGTTTCCGTTAACTGTACATGAGTCTACAGTGATTAAACAAGGCGATGTAAGTAACAGATGAGCGCATTAGTGAAGGCTGCCGAGGGTCAGATGGTGCTGTAGTTACCTTTATGGTCCCAACTCGGTCTTCAAATGACTTGAAAGTTGCAGAATTCCTTTAAAGAGAGAGGGAGATGTCAATGTAAGGAGCAAATGGTTGTGCTGCCCTCCTAAATCTGAAGGGCCACAGGGTTAGGGTCATCCTCTGGAAAGACCTGACAGCATCCTGAGATCTCACTGCAAAAAACACGGCAAGCTGAAAAAGGAGAGGGGAGCACACCCCCTTCAGAGCCCAGACAGGGCCATTCCAGAGGCTTCCTGAGGTCAGAACTGAGGACAGCCACACCCGCCAGCCTCAAGGACAAAGACCTGCATGTGCCCAGCTGGTGAGACCCGGATTTGTGGGCAAACTGCAGACCGCGCAACAGGGCAGCAGGTGGTACGTGGAGCACATTTCTTCCACACCCTAAATGCACACACACTGGGGCTATGAAAAGTCCTGTGTGTTCTTCAAAAAAATATCTTACAGAAGTCAAGCAAAAAGAAAACCTAGGACTACTCTGGGACAGGAGAGTGAGGAGGAGGCAGAGGGGAACGCAAGCGGCCCCAGTCCCGTCAGCACCCCTACACAACCAGTGGCTCCCCTCGATTGCTCCGTAGGCACCTCCGCCCCCAGGCCTCTGCAGACAGGGGCAGGGTGGGGGGCTTTGTGGAGGAACAGGACACACCTCTGGATGTCCTAGACCAAGGATCCCCTCCAGGTGGTGTTAGAACAGTCTCCATAAAAGGCCTGTAGACACCTGCAGCCTCCTGGGTGCCAGTTATGTGTGTAAGCCTCTCTGCCCTTGCCTGGCCTGACCCTGTGGGCAGCCCTGGGAAGTTCCAGATGGAGTCCAATTTGGCACAATGGTCTCCATCAGTCTCACCCACACAAGCTCTTCAGCCTAGAAGGGGTCTTTCTCAACCCTCTACTCACAGAAGATTGCCAGGGGAAGGTGGTCTTTGGTTCAGGGACATGGGAAGCGCGAGCCTGACCAGCCAGAAGTGCCCGCCCCACCCGGCCCCTGCCCTGGCTCTGGGAGCTGTGGAGTGAGTATGTGCCTTACCTCATGGCCGGCATACTTATGGAGTGGCGGATGGAGCAGCTGCTACTTGGAAAGCATGGCAGAAGCAGAGGAGGAGGCAAGAGTTAACATGGGACAGGGACTGGCCTTCACTGTGCTCATCGGCCCTGTCACAGAGAAACCTGACTCTGCAGGGCAGGCAGCAGGATGTCCTACACTCCCAGGACACTTGGACTGAACTGTAGCCACCACGAGGCTGCACAAGTGTCCCCAGAACCCCACCAGGAAGGAAACCTGACCCCAGGCTCCTCGCTCTAGGCTCCCAAGTGCCCCAGACGCAGGACGCTGTGGAGGGAGAGCATCAGCACAGGGACAGAGAGAACCCAGGACAGGGCCTAAAAACCGGTGCAATAGCTGTCAAACGTCCCCGGACTTCACAGCAAGTTAAAACAACTTCCTAGCCAAACAAAAAAAGTAGGTTGAGTGTGTAAAAATCGTTTAAGATCACAGATTGTTCTGGATCTACTGTGTGGCTTTGGAGCACTGGTGTTGGCCTGGAAAAGCATGATTTGAGTTAGCACGTGTCAAGGCCCATGTGGGAGGACGTCTGGCTGGGACCCAGTGCCACTCAGTGGACAGCACTCAGGTGAGAAACAAGGCGAACTCAACCTGGAGGGACAAGGCCTTTCCAGGAGGAAGACGCAAGAACCCAACAGTTAGGTGGCCAGCAGGGCCTTCCCATGCAAATGTGCTTCTTTTTGGAGTTAACCAGGCGTGGGCCAAGGGGCACGTGCTCTGTGAGGCTGGGGCCCAGGCCAGCAGCGGCACACCAGCATTGTCACTGGGGAGACCTGGGGAGATGGTCACATGATGATACACGTAGACCACCATGCAAGAAGTGCCCTGGCCGCTCCACCTCGCTGCAACACTCCCACAGCATCTAGAGCTCGCCCTGCCCTGAATCAGAGAAAAGCCTTCCATGAGGTATCTGGTGCCAGTCTTACCTAAAGGAGTGTGAGAACGGACGAGCCCTAAAAGGCAGCAGTAGGAAGAAAGAAGAAACGTGGTGTTAGGAAAGGAGAGGCCAGCACCCATCCCAGCCCCTCCACACAGGGACCACCTGGCCACCCACCTCCAGTCCTTACGTCGCCAAGGGAGAGCAGGACATGCATCCAATCTGCAAGTCCCAAATCCATGACAGGTCACTGCTCCCTAGTGTACACTACTGGCAACTCTGTGGCCCCACAGCTCTGCCCTCCTGGGTCACATCAGGGGACCCACATGTCCACAGCCCTGTTTGGAGTTAGAGGGAAGACACCCCACACGACAAGCAGTACAAAGATGTGCGACAAGCCATGAAGTGTGTGTGCCACCTGGGTCGTCCAGGCCCCACAGACCCGCCCGTGTTCCCTGCAGGGCTCCAGCTGGACCAGAACGCAGGCACACTCAGGAACAACCACACCTTCAGAGCTGAGCACCCTGCTGTCCGGCTCCACCACCACGACAGAAGCCGACCTGGAGACACATGGCATGTGTCTGAGGGCATAGGGCCACCCCCTCACCACCCTGCCAGGCCCTCCACCTCTAATGCTCTAGAGCCACCCCCAACATGGAGGTGATTTCAAAGCAACACACGCTCAGTCACATGGCAGATGTTGCCACACCAGTGCTCCCCTCTGCATGGGAGGAGTCTGAGGGTCAGACGGTCAAAGGTCACCTGACCCAGCTTTAACCCAAATCCAGTCCTCTCTCCCACTTCTCCCTCCCCATGCCAAGGGCACACAAAAGGCCTCTCAGGCTGGGGCTGCTCCCGATGGGCCCATCAAGGACACTGGTGTGGGACAGCTGTCCTAAAGGACTTGGCCCCAAACACCTCAATTCAGAGTCCTGCTAGGGAGTGCCTAACCTTACACTTGTGATGCAAACCTCCCTGAACCTGATTTTCATTTTCCAGAAGTAGTGAACACTCAGCCTTGGGCTCTAACCTGGCAAAGTTAATGGGTCTCAGGCTCAGAAACCACCCAAGATCACAAGGTGAGACAATGAGGACACATCAAGGACCCTGAGATATCAGAGTTCACAGAACCCCTGAAAACACAATAGACAAAACCAGTGCACATGGAAGAGTCCCAAGGGCAGACACAGCAGTCGAAAGGATGACCCGTGTGGGCACCTTGAACACCATGTGTTCCCCACCAGCCCACGCATGCAAAGCATGTGTGCAAATTCCACACACAGCAGGCACAGGGAGGCTGGGCACTTGAACTGAGGCTATGTGCCCCAAGTCAGCAGCAAACCCCAGTTCAATGAGCAGAGGGCAGGAGCGGAGGAGCAGACAGAAACCACGTCACTGTGGTTCCTAAGGAAAGCGCACGGGCAGAATTGCTTCATAAGCACAGTTGCCCCAGCTCGCCCTCAGCTTGACAGCACTGGGCTCCACCCTGCTGCCCGATCTCCACCCAGGTGCTCTGCACACACTCAGGAGTGTGTGACAGCGCTCAGAATGAGGAAATGCATCAAGACAGAGAGAGAGCTGTCCTGGTAGAGGCCGGGCTCTAGACACAGCAAACGTCTGCTGCTTCCTTCAAATGCCATGATCAGACAAGCATTTTGAGGGAAGAACAGGCCCAACCTGATGTGCTGCCTGCTCCGGTGGTGCTGGGCTGGCCCACCTCATCCTCCACGGCAGTCCTGGGCTTGAGGCCAGGCCGCCAGTGGCACGTGTGACAGGTCTGTCACTGGGCCTACCACAGCGCGGCTCAGGTGGCCAAAGCAGGAGTCCCAGAGCGCGGCAGCAATGGCGTCCCATTTAATTCCAAATGAGATGTGTTACAGGAGCACACCCAGTCATGCG
Source organism: Manis pentadactyla (assembly GCF_030020395.1). Lineage (NCBI taxonomy): Eukaryota > Metazoa > Chordata > Mammalia > Pholidota > Manidae > Manis > Manis pentadactyla. Next base: position 177,978,901 of record NC_080023.1, on the reverse strand, counting down.
TCAGCAGGTCAGCGTGAAGCCCACAGGAGGAGTCACCGCAGACCCTCCCTGCCAGCTCAGACCCACAGCTGTGGGAGTTCCTCGGGCCCAGGGCCCCAGGTGTGGGAGGGTGCACTCCTTAGGCGCAGAGGAGACAGGCTGCGTCCAGACCATCCAGCCCCTCCACAGGTCTGAGGTTTTTCAAAATAAAGAGTTACAATGGGAAAAGAGTAGTTACACAGAACAAAGGCTCTGGGCATGAACTGTCCTTTGCTCAGCCAAGTGGCCACGGCAGAGCCCCCATCTTGAAGCTCCGTAAGGCAACTGCCAGGCCTGTGAGGTAGAGAGACGCCCAGCAAGCAGATGGGACAGGGGCCCGCTCAAGGGTAAAAGGTGAGGGACCAGAGCTGAGTGGATTCCCACGAACAGTACATCGAGCCTACAGGCAACCCCAGTATGTGATTCTCTGCAAGGGGACTGGTTCACTGGGGGTGGGTCAGGGGCCAAGGTTAAGGCTGAGCAGCAGCATTAGGGGTGGGGGTCCCCACTGTTCCTCACAATGTTCATTTCATTCGAATGGCACCAAGAGGGAGGCCTTGCCAAGGATGCAGCTAGGAGGCAGCCAGGCCAGGATCTACACTATGAACTCTGGCTCCAGGCTCCGATCTCCGCCGGCACCATGCCGTGCAGCAGAGGCCCAGCAGGCACAGCCACAGAGCCCAGAGCAGCAGCCATGAGCCTGGGGGTGGGTACTGCCAAGTGCAGTCCATGGAGTGCCTAAGCCATCTCACACTCCCTGGCCCCCAAGCCGTGCTCAAGAGACACTCTGGTGGCCGTATTGTCCTCAGCCCCTGGGAGAGAACACTCAGTTGGGGTCCCTGACATGGGACCACACACTCTGAGATCTGGACCAAACACCCCAAGCAAACAAGCTTGTCCTGGCCGCCAACCCCACCCAGACCAAGTCCCATCCTCATACTACCAGGTGGGGTCCACCTCTCTTCATGGAAGTTCAATGAAAAGCACCCACTTTCTCCTACCCCAAGCATCCAGACATCTAAAGGCACAGGGACCCCCAAGAAATACAAAAATGGCAGAGGCAGCCAATGGGAGGAAGGTGTGCCCTGCAAACAAGGGTCTGCGAATGACTGGCCAGGGCTAATGCAGCCACACCTGCGGTTGCTGAGGAAGCCCCCGAAGCATGTGCAACTGAACCCTGGGGCTCTGGCACACTTCCCGCAGAACCGAGGGGATCTAAAACCCCTAGGACGTCACCCGAATGGCCCAGGTCTCAGGGTAGCGGCGTCTCACCTCATGTCTCCAAGCTTCCTGCTGATGGCAGAGCCCATGGTAGACAAGGCAGCTGAAGTCTTCTGTCCTGCCTGGGAGAGAGTTTCCTGAGTCTTCTTGTAGCTGCAGAGAAGAAACACCAGTTCAGCCAACCGAACAGAAGGGGCAGCTACCACCCCATAGGCCAAGGACACAAAGAACCTGGACAGCACCCGAAGGAAAGAAGAGAAGTCAGGCAGCTAGAGAGTGGTTGCCTGGCCACCATGGAGGGTCCACGTGGCCCTGCAGCAGAGACAGAGGCGGCACTGCCAGCTCACGACCTCCTAGTGCCACAGCGATGCTGTTTCCTGACTGTACTGAAACTCACACACCCACTTTCTCAGCACCTCTGACTGCTGGGGCTGCACCATGCCTGCCCGAGCAGAGAAAGCAGCCCGCAGAGGCCCGGGTCTGGGGCAGAAACCAGAAAAGTCCTCTTGGTCCCAGTCCCTGCCTCCAGGAAGCTTCTCCTTTCTCCTGTCCAACAGTCCTTTGAAGGCAGAACACAACTTGTACCCACCCTCAGGGGCACACTCGGCAGTGCAGAGGGCCCCAATAGAGGGCACAGACAGTCCCCGGCCACAGTGGCTGTCACGGACACCCAAACCTGCTGCTTTCCATCTCTCTCGGGTCTCACAAGACTGGCAAAGAGGGGAGGGTGCGCCTGCAGGCCAGCCTGCTGAGGAAAGGCTCTGGGGCCTTCTCTGGGGCCAACCTGCAATACCTGCTGGACGCCCCAGCCTGAGGCCAAGCCTGACGAACTGCTTTCATTTCAAAGTGAGTTAAGTCAGATCACTGGCAAGAAATGCCACCGTGCACCTCCCTACAGCCAGGGTCACTGTAAGATACCAGGTACAAGGTAACTAATGACAGGCAAAGTTTAGTCTCAGAAATACAAATTCAGAACATGTCTTCAAGCTGTTTTTCCTGAAATAAGAAATCCGTAAGACCATGTCAACATTCTGTGGTTTGTTAACGTAGAACACTCCGAAGCAGAGGATTTCAAGGGAAATCTTTACAGAATCTGTTTGTGTCCACAGGGCCAAGCTTGAGAAACTGAAGTCCGAGAGAAGCCTGTGCCAAAAGTCCCTGGTGATGAGGAGCGCCCCTGAAAGGGTCCTGGCACTGAACCACCAACAGGAGACCCCATTTCCCCACCCTCCAAGTCCTCAGCACTGCAGGGTGCCAAAGTGAGATGTTACAAGTGACTTTCAGGGCCAGAAACCTCCAGACAGGGGCAGATGTGGTACCCAGATGGCGAGGGCCAAGCCCAGGCAATGGTAAGGCTGTGGGCAGAGCCAGCAGCTGCACCCAAGTAACTCAGGCCTGGCTGTGCCCGGAAGTGCTAGGCTGTGCTGTCCAGCCAGGACACCCCTGGGACTTACTTCCACTTGTTAGGAAAATAAAGGTGCCAAGCCCAGACAAACACCAGCCTCCTGCCCTCTCGGCAAGCATGGCTGTCATCAGCATGGGTACCTGCTGACTCTCTTAGGTCTTCCCTTGGGGACAAGCACACCCACTCAGGTTGTGCATGGGATCTCTGTCTGGCTATCTAGAGGTGACAGCTCCTGACCACAGTGACAGTCCAGTGAGACCCACACCAGGCCATCTTATTGTTGGGCAGCAGGACCAGGAAAACCAAACCCTGCAGTGCAGGGCACACCCTTGCACCACAAAGGAGGTGCCAGAGGGAGAACAAGGACACCAGGTCCTGCGCCCTCAGGCTGAGCCCTGGTCAGGTGGGCTGGAGCAGGCGCTTCCTGCCACGTGAGGTCTCCCCTCCCACTGAGGCTGAAGCGATCTTTAGCTGTGCTTTCTGCCTCCTGTGACCAAAGAACTCAACATACCAACTAACAGCTGGAATTTATCTGGCGTCCACTCTCTGCACGACTTCAGCCACGATCTACCCGTCACAAGAACCCAGTGAGGTGACCATTTCCTGACCAACAGAACACAGCTTCTCTTGCGCACAGCAGTCTGAATCCAAACCGGTGGATATGAGAGGGCGTTGGAGCACCAAGGCCACAGCTCAGCTGTGCGGGCTGAGCATCCGACACCCGTGCTCCCGTCAGCGCCCAGCTCCCTCTAGGCCTCGGGGGTGCCGTGGGCCTGAAGGGACCCAGACACCAGAATCAGAGGGACAGGGAGCTCACTTCTGCTGTGCATTTCCTGGAGGCCCTGGGCTGCCAAAGCCCACCAGCAGTCCCCTGCAGGAGTAGGGAGGGAGCAGCTGCCGGGCACCGAGCGCAGAGCAACCAGCGTCCCCTGCCACCCCACCCTGCACCACATCACCCCTGGGTTATCCCAGGCAGCTGTCGCCCCAGTGCCTCCAGGCCTGGAAGCATTCTGACCACTCCTCCATCAACAGAACTGAGGGGACACCTCGGGGCAGTGGCCATATGCCAACCACACATGTATACCCATAATTACAATTCTAACTCTGAAGAAGCCTGTGGCTTTTACAGGGCAGCAGTAACGAAACGTCTCCTAAGGCTACTTCAGATCAGGTCTGCGCTGTGAGCCTACCAATGCCCAAACTGCACAAGTGGCATCCACCGCCCCAACCCAGAGAACATACCTCCCTGGCAAAGCCATCACCTTAACACAGCCCTAAAGCCCCAGCACACAGCAAACCTAACACACCTACAGAACCAGGTTGTACTCAACCACACAAACAGCACAGAATGTGAACTGCTAGCGCCCCGAGCCCAGCTCCCTCGTGACGCAGGCTGCAAAGGCCATATTTGCATAGCCAGCCAACCTGGGGCCCTAGATGGCTCACGACACGCTCAGCAGCAACCATTTCCTTTCAGCCCAACATGGAAAAACTCTCTACCCAGGTTCTCTGGCAACCATGACAGCATTTCCTCCTAAACAAGAGACAGAAAAACTCCAGAAATCAACTATTTTTAAATACTGTCCCACTCAGTTCACAGGAGTTATAATCAGATTGGAGCACAGATGAATGAAGTGTTATTACTTCATGTAAGCATCTCAAAACACCAGGAGTCACACTGAACTACAGCTCTGATAGACAAGTAAGACTATCCACATGTACTCCACGCCCTGCTAACGCTCTGTGTGGCTAAGGGCTTGGTGCCTCTCAGACTAAAGGAACTCTTCCAAGATCCCATTAGCACAACTTATGCTGTGTGCCCCCCACTCAAGAACAGCCCTGAAGTACAAGTGAAACACGGAGAACTCTCTGGCTGGAGGTGGGTCTAGCAGGGGAAGGAAGGAGGACAAGAAAGACAACAAACCAAAATCCCCAGCAAAACCAGTCCACATGGTGCCCACCCACTCTGTGCGACCTGCAAGCTGAGGCACGGCTGCCAGTCAGAGACACTGCCCGAGCCCAGCTTAGGCCTCTCATCTGCGGGCCACATGCCAGGAAGATAGAAGTTTTCAGTGGTCTGACGAGCTTCCTTCAGTGACTGCACCCTTTCCAAAAAAGTTTTAAAGGAAAGCCTCATTTGTGTTTGAGAGAAGAAAAGCAGCATTAAAAATAAAATAGCCAGGAAACACCGAAACTAGGTTTGTGCCAAGTGCCTCCCTGTCCCTAAAGGAGTGTCAGGAGAAGGGGAGGGAGGTGCTGGTGGCAAAGGCACTCACAGGTCTGACTGTGTCACTTTCTCATTCCATTCTCCAAGTTTCTCAGAAGTTTTCGTATAGCTAAAAACAGAAAGTCCACAGTAAATCATTTAGAACTACCTCGACTCAAGTTTCAAACTGCACGCAAAATTCCAGGGAAAATGGAGGACTAGCTGGTAGGAATACTGAATCTCCAGCCTGCCTGAGGACAGAGTCCAATGACTCTGTTCAACACCTGCTGTGCAGGCCCAGGTGAGGCACTGGCAGAATCGACCCGTTCTTTTCCTGTCATGTCAAGGGAGTGTCTCGTCATCCAACTCAATGGCTCTGGGGAACAGCCCTTCTGAGGAGCAAGGAGGGCACAGCCTGCAGCGCCCAAACTCTTCTGTGACAACTGTCCTCTGGGATTCAAAGCCTATGATTTTTCAGAACAGAGAAATGGGCTTTTCTTAGGTGAGATTTGTGATACACAATTCAATGTACCTTTCTGCAGGGACATGGCTGCTTAGGCAGTGGTAACACCGCCATCCTCCAACCCTGGAGAACACAAGTTAGAGGAGCGACATAGCTGCACTCCTTGAATTCAGAGCTGAGTCACAGGTGCTGGTCTTGTGACCACATCACGCTCATGAGCACTCTTGTCTGCTTCAGCCAAAACCGAGCTAAGGGGTCACAGGAAGTTGGTCTCACTAAGGACCTAAATAACGTTCTCTTAAACCCTGCACCCTGAAACATGTTCTCCTGCTTAATTTCTATTTGGACACTAGCTGGTGTATCTATCCACCTTTTAAATAACGTAGACTTTAAGCTCTTTGAATAAATACAACTACAGCTGCTAGTCAAAGACACAGGGTCCCCAACTAGCTGTTTCCAGGCAGACACACCTGATCCACCTGCTCCTTTGAGGCACCTTGTCCCCAAGAACTTGACAGTCCATCAACAAGGCAGAGGCACAGCCCAGGGGGGTGCCTCTAACCACTGGGGTGTCCCTGCTGCAGACCAGGTACCTACGCGGTGGACACCTGCACATCGTGCCAACTCTTGGACAGGTTCTGCTTCAGGCCATCCAGGGCAGAGAGACCCAGCTTCCTTTTCAGCTCTCCACAGTGCCTCTCTTTGGCTGCCAGGACCTGGCGCAAAGTGACAATTTCCTCTTCCACCTGCAAGAGCAGTTGATGTGATTAGCTATCACTACTGCAGGAAGTGGCTAACATCCTTATACACAATGCAACGAGGTTTCTCAGAATTATGGGGAAACTTCCCACTTACAGAAGCATGACCTGTCTTAGGAACAGAACCTATAGCACACATCTGTTTTCAACTGGTACTAGCTCCCCAACTTCCTCCGAGGAGCGCTCCCATCCCCCAAGCCAAGTGGTTCTGGTGGGGCTACCCTGTCACTGTGTCCACCTGTGGGTGACCAAGCAAGGCCTGTCAGAGCTCTCCCCAGAGACTGGGCACAGGTGTTAGCAGCGAGAATCCCCTTTCAGAGCCTCTGGGCTTGGATAACAGAAGCTGACCTGTGGGCAGCCAGCCCCATCTGCACCACGGAGATTCCATACACAGTGGGAAAGGAGCAGAGCTGACACATGATGGATGGCTAGAAACCCAGGTGACAGGGGAACACCTCTTATGACAACATTTGTGCTGCTGAGGTCAGCTCCAGGCCTTAGTAAAAGCCAGTTACACAAGTCAAAGTGAATTCTCTTCTGTTTAAGGTAGTTTAAGTTGGGTAACAGAAAGAATCCTGACAAAAACCTGAACCTTCTCAGATCTTAAAAGGATGTGACTTTAGAAAGTAGCGTCCTTTAGAGCAGTTCTCAGTATCTTCAACTCCTACTTGAATAGCTATTCTTATTAAGTCCCTTTTTAAGTGATTGTTTTCATTAAGACACTAAAAAACAACTCAGAGCCCTGCATATCACTAGATTGTTTTAGAAAACAGATGGAATAGAAATAAATTAAAAACATAGGCTTATCCAAGGCCAAATTCACTCTAGCAGTTACAACCAGTGACTAAAACCAGTTCCATTTTGGTGCGATGAATGATGGGGCTCAAGATCATGTAGTCTAACTGTCTGGGGACATGCAGTTAAAAACTGTAAGCGAGACAAGAGCTTCTCCACTGCACAAGTCACCTCTGAGAAAGGCCTCGTGGTTTTACCCTCCAAGCCCACATACTCCAAAATAAAGTGCAAAGCATCAATGTCCCTGAACTGCATGCAGCTTCCCCCACAACCGTCACCCAGAACAAGCTGTGTTTTTCCCCGTGACCGGAAACCTGGTCCTGGGGCTGAGATTCACCTGCACGACTCGCTCTGCTCAGCCCTAGGACTAGACCAAGTATGCACCAAGATGCAGGTCATCTCTGAAGAAGCTGGCAGTGCCCAGCCTCTGCCTGACTGGATGCTATGGGCAGATGTTAACAAGTTCAGTTCCCCAGTTTTGGCATCTCAAGAGAGTCACTAGATTCTGCGTCACATGGTATAAAGACATACTCTTGGTGATATGCCTGAATTATACTTGGAGGCTGTTGTCCTTAGCTTCTATGTCTTCTTAAGGGACTTTCACTTAAAAAAGAGCACACAAAGCTCTTTTTACAAAAGAAGTGCTTTAAAAAGAAAAACTGAGATCCAGGGACAGAGACAGATTTATGCAATCTTAAAAATGTCAGGTGTTAACACCCAAACTCCCATGTAATGATGTGCTCAGGGCAGCTGTCCCTGTGTGCACACGCCCCCTTGGAGCACCTGTGAGGAGCCAGGCACACACAAACCGAGGGCTGCGAAGAACAGCTTCTGTGGGGCTCTAGGGACGACCTTCCCAGGCAATTTCTCCAGAGTATGGCCGTCACTCAGGCACCTCATTAGCCTGAGAGGGCCTGGACTCATGGTCACCCTGGGACAGACAGCCAAGACACAGCACCTTTGCAAGCTCGGCTCTGAGCTCCTCCTCCTCAGCCTCTGTCAAGCCCTCAACAGCAGGAGTGTGGGCAGCCACTGCTGTGTCGACAGGGACATCTGTGATGATGTCGGACAGTAGACCTTTGTTGGGAGAATTCAGGTTGATATCTGTCAGAGATAAAATGACATTTGAAGGTGTCAAAGAAGAAATTATAAAACAGTATATAAGGTAAAAGTCTCCACCAAGGCAGAAAGCAAGAGTGGAAGGACAGGGGAAAGAGGATGGAGGGTGAGGGATGAGGGGAGACCACGGAGACTAACACCTCTTCTCTGAAAGGTTCTGCAAAGATGGTTTGGGCCATTAGACTACGGGCCACCACATCTACCACCCAAGTGGTCTGAAGTACCTGTGATGCTGCTCCAGACCACTAGGAAGCCTGGAGCCTTACCCAGCCATACCCTAACTCTGTTTCTCCCATGAGAATACTATCTTCTGACACAGGAAATCTCTGCTACAAACACAGCAGCCCAATCTGAGATCCATTTCTTAGTGTGAAGAAACGTAACGTGGCTGTAAACACAAGCACCACTTTCCCATCAACTGATCTGCAGAACACCTAAGGTTACATGAGGAACATGTGCTGGTCATCCAGTTCCTGCCAGGAATTGGCAAAACAAGAATCCCTTTAGTCCAACTCTGACCCTCATCCCACAGCAAGGAGGTTGCAGCATGCAGTGAGTGCTGAGAGGACACTGCCTCCACAACTCTGCTACACCTGTTTAAATTCCCACACTATTTTTTCTTATGCCTCTTCCTGTCTGCACTCCAAGTTTACAGGACACCACACAAGGAAAAACTGGGTCTGCCTCAGTTCTTTCCAAGTTCAAACATGACTGTCCTATAGCACTTACACACAATCAGCATTGAAAACATCTTCCTTTTCAATGAGCACGTTCTGTGAAGAAACAGACTTTGTATGGCATCTGGCACGTTCAAGAATAGATTAAAATAAAAGGTGTAAAGGTCAGAAAGAAGGGAAAGTGTTTTAATTGCAGATGTATCTACTGCAGGAACCCTGGAGTCGGCTAAAAGGTGACCGAATACACTTAAGTCAAAGACGTACTACTTAGCTGGCCATGCCCACTCCTTTCACAGGCATCACACAGCTGGAGCTGCACCCCGCCTTGGTGCTTAACAGACAATTGCTAAATAAAAGCATGTCCACTTCTTCTCCAGCCTTTACACTTGCCCACTTCCCACTGGCCAAATGAAAGCAAATGGCCAAGCCCAACATCAGTGCAGTTAGAAAATAAAATCTGCCTACTCTAATGGGAAGATCTAAAACTTACATAGCAAAAGACATGGATATATAATTTTCATACAAGGAGGAAGAAGTGAATTAGGGAAGACCATCCAACCTGCCATACAGGCGTGTCCACTGCCTATGAGCTCAAGCAAGAGGGAAAAGCAAACAAACAATTATTAAGTTCAGGGTGAATTCACTGAATAACTTTTGAATGGAGTTACGTATACTGAATCTATCTTAAAATTGTATCTGCCACTGTTGGGAGAACAAGGGGCCAGAATGTAAGCAGGGAGACCAGTCAGGAAACTATAGCAACTGAGTGAGAGATGATGGCAGAGATGGCCAGGAGCAGCAGACGGAGGCGAGGTGTGTTCAGCAGACTTGGTGATCCTTAGACCACACAGGTTCCCAGAACGGTAAACATCCTGAGATCACGGGAGTCTCACAAAACAAAGATTTGAAGTGTCCTGCCTGAAGCTCCAGTACATTGCTGTTGAGAAATCCTGGCTTGGGCCATTTATGGTAATTCCATTCCTCTCACTGATGATTGAGTCAGGAAAATACCTGTGCTCGTCCTGATCGGTAAGACCTGAGGAGAACCTCTGGAGAGTTTCCAGGGGAGGTTCACTTACTCATGACACAGAGACACAGAAGAAACTGTCTCTCTTCCCTCTGAACAGTGTTTGGATGTGAGGACTGGGACTTCTGAAGACAGCTTAGGAAGCACAAGGGCGGCCAGAATGAGAACAAAGTCAGCGAGGATGAAAGGACGAAATAAGGCAATGAAATGGGACCTTGGCACACCACCGAGCTGCTGGATCAAACACCCCCAGTTCCCCGACCCCCAATCTGGTGTTAGGCGATAAACCTCATTTTTAAGTCAGCTTGAGTTGGACTTTGTTACCTAAGAGTATCCTAAATAACTAAGAAAGGAAACAGTTTTAGGAGACTAAAACACAAGTCCCATTTTGTATGAGTGTGGGATCTGTGAGTCTAGACATCTCAATGTGTGGATTTGGAATGTGAAAGCGAGCCTGGGCCTGCGCTTGGTGCCTGGACTGGCAGGCTGCACACAGTGAGTATATATATTGCAGGAAGTGCAGTGAGTAAGACCTTCACAGTTTCCACCATGAAAGACAGCATGCCTAAATATCCCTGAGCACTTTGATTAATTATTCCGGCCTTTTCCTAAAGCGTAGGCAATATAACTCCTCACTTTAAAGTCATGAAGTATATACTTATTTATATCTTCTTGTCACATGGATACTCGGTCACTTCTCCCTAACTAAACTATAATCTCCTAGGATTATTTATTCCATATCCAGCATAGAACCAAATAAAATGCAAGGCACTTGAGCAAGTACTAGCAAGTATTCACTGAATTATAATTGTTCAAAATTATGATGTTTCATTTTATAAATGTCAGTTCGAGAGTCATTTTGTGGACTGCATTATATGTCACAGCCCAAAGGTTGTAAACTGGAGACCTACAGATGTGTATCTGTGTCACTTAATGTTTCAAAATATCTGATTTATGTAGTTGCCAATATTTAAAAACTGGGGAGATTTCACATTAAAATCTGGATTTCTGGCTTCAAAAAAAAAAAAAAAAGGCATGTCCACCACTTCTCTTTATCAATGGATTCTGATTTTTAACTCAGATCAACCTGCAAGATTTTTACTTCACCACTTGTATCCACTATGCTGAACTTACTCAAATTCAGTAACTGCTTTAAAATCTCTACAATGTTTCTCTTCCACTTAAAAAAATTAATGTAGGTCTTTGGACAGCTTCTGCCTATAAAGCTAAAATTGGATACCATGGAAATCACCCCCAATAGAAAGAGAGCACTTAGCAAACACGTCAGGCACTGCACAGTCATTCTGTGTGATACAAACGCCACCAGACCCTTGCAGGCAGATGTCTCTCACATCCTGATTTAGAGGACACTGAGGCAGTAAACTGTCTTATGAAAATATCTACAGAGAATAAACGGGGGACTGAAGCCACAGACAAAACAAAGAGGCTAGAATCTAGAGTCCTTCACCCTGGGTGAGTCCAGCTCTCAAGCCTGTGTAATCATCTTCAAAATGGGGGTAATACAAGGACAAACCTAAATGATTATGCAAAAGTGGAAAAAGATAATCTGAGAAACAGGCTTACTATGATGTCTGGCACATAACAGGTGCTTGGTAAATGTCCTTTGTCAATCTAAGATCAGAATCCAGTGTTCATGATGCTTAACTAAATCAGAGATGCAAGGCAAACAGTGAAACGCCTCCTGAATCTATCTGAGCCTGGGGCTCCTGATGCTCAACTATTTTAAAAGTAGGCATCAAAGACAGAAAAACCTACAAAATATATCAGAATCCAGAAATCCTAATGTTTCGTTAATATGGACACACAAGTCAAAGAGCAGAAAAGAATCCTGAAATTATTCGGTGCAGTTATGTCAACAGAAATTTATCATCCCCTCTCTAGAACCCCGTAATGGAAGACACACCTATATCACCTTCTCAAGATTTTAACCTCCTGGGCCAGCTCCACGCCCCAGAGGCCATCTCAAACTGGTCTGGGGTTATCTCTTCTGGAAATAGACCTGGTTCGCTGGGTGTGCCCCTGACTCACTGCATCCTTCCCCGCGAGACTGGGCTCTGAAGAGCGTTACCACCCAAGGGGCGCTACACTGAACGCGCTTCACCTCCCCTCCCCTCCCCTCCCCGGGAGCCACGCACAACACCTCGGCCCGTGTCCAGGGCCAGACGGAGTCCCCGGGGGCCCTGCGAGGGGACGTAGAGCGGCCGACCGGGCAACGCCGGGCGGGGCATGGGAACCGTCTGGAGTGCGGAAACCAAAACTCTGGGAACGGGGGAGGGCGCCCGGGAACCCGTCCTCCGAGCAGTCCCAGGACAGCGATACGAGCCGGGAGCGACAGACACGCACCACGGTCATACAGCTTGGAGGCCGGGTGCCTGGGAACTAAAGAGGGGCCGCGTGGCGGGCGTGGCCGAGGGGGCCGAGACATGACCCAGGGCAGCGGCGGAGCGGGCCGGTCTGGGTCCCTCGGCGGCGGCCACGCCGGGCCCGCAGGTACCTTGGCCAGCGGAATCCATGTTCAAGCGGCAGCCGAACCGCAGCTGGGATCGGGTCTGGGGTCGCAAGCGCTGCGGAAGCCGAACAGGCCGCACCAGGTGACGCTCGCCGCGTACACAGTCCACCGGAACCACCGCAACCCCTACGGCATTACGTAATCAGGGACGCGACAGCCCACTTCCTCTTTGTGCGTGCTCCGCCTTTTCCCCGCCCCTAGGAGCAGTGTCCAATGTTGGCCCTGGCCCTGTTCATCCGCTCCAACCTGATTGGCGGAGGCTGCGAACAAGGCAGGACAGGCCGGGTTTTGAGGGCATCCCTCCCAGGTCGGCTCCACCAGCGAGACGCGCAGGTAGAACAGTCCGGAGGAGTGCGGGGAAGGTGGGAAATGGGAGGACCGCCCAACTTGGCGCTTTGGGGGACGCGGGGCTTGGCTCCTTGGAGTCTCTATGGTGTTTGCCGCTGCATGACAGCACCATAGCTAGGGCACCACGGCGGATTGGATTCAGCCGCTTGAGAATCCTCTAAGGCCCGACCCTCTGATTTTGAGGATACCCTCTTCTCCCCAGTCTGTTTTGTTATTGTTCATTTTTCGTCGGTCCTTTGTGGGCGTTTTTTTATTGTGTGGGGGTCGCGCAAAAACGAGCTGCGGTTCGGCCTGTGGTTCTGCAGGTGCCGCTGCCTGCGCCAGGCTGGAGGCTTCTGTGCGGCGCGCACCGGCGCCCCTCATTACTTTTCACAGCCACCCCGTGAGCAGGTGGAGCCCTCTTCACATTACAGATGAGGAATCTGAGGTCAGAATGACTCGCCCAAAGTCACTCAGCTAGTTGAGGAGCTTCCAGCGGACTCTGGGACAAGAGTTTGCCGGACTTCTCGAAGGACAGCTGTGTAATACTGGACAACCTGATGCCACTAAAACAGGTCCCACAGCTTTTTGATTCCCAATTGCCTTAGAAATAGGTCCTTAAAAGGTATTTAAACCCTTTAGAATCTGACTCTCTGGACTGCACCTCCCCTTCCATCCAAGCCACTCTGCATGTACTTGTCCCTGAGCATGGAAGCCCCTTCCTTCATCTGGTTACATCAGCTCAAGGCTCATGTCCTTGACAGGCGTCTTCCTTAGTTACCAACCTCTGCTTGCACTGGCCCAGGGGCATCATGGCTGCGCCCTGCTCTGGTGCAGTCAATTTTATGTCTGTCTCATTTGCCTTCTTTCAGTTTTTTCAGAGTTTCTTGTTTAATCCATTGTAAGTCCGGAGAGAGGAAATCCCGGGGCAAAATACCTCTAAAAACCGAAATCAGTCAAAGGGAGAAATAAAGTTTAAAACCCGTTTATTGCTTTCAAAACTGCAGTCCCGCCCATCTCTATTGCTCCAGCAGCAGCAAAACCGGCCCTCCCCTCCCCTCTCAGGTGCAGATAAGCCCTCCTTGCCCAGGTAATTACCCATTGATATGGATGAACTTCTCTCCACCCCTGAGGATGACGCAAATGCACTAAAGCCATACTTCTTTCCACTTCTGAAATCCATTTGATATGCAGATATACTAAAGCCAGGTGAGATATTCTGGAAATGTTACAATTTTACCCACACCCATCCTGACCAGCCTTTATCTCCAGTGGCTGAGGACAGCTAGCAGTCCCTTCTTTGTGCAGTTCACGGCAGATGGTAAAGGAGCTACTGCATTATGAATGGTGGTGAGCAGAGGGCTTGTTCATTCTCTTTTGCACCACTGAGCCAGGAACAAAGCCCAGCTCAGGCCAGGCTCAAGGAGTTACCCAGCAGTGAGTGGGTGGTGTGGTGTGTGGACATGCCACTGTGCACCTGTTACTCTGAGTCTGTGGTCCCAGGGTGAACCCCTCCTGTAAAGCCAGGAGTTTGGAGGTGGGAAGGGGACCCTACTATGCAGCACATCACACTCCTGGGAAGGGGAACTGCTAAGACCTGCTTTGTAGCCCTCCGATGCCAATGCCCTTTTACAGCTAGGGATGACTTGTACAGACCTTTCAGCACTCATCTTCTCTCCCTGTAACCGAGGCCTGGGGAAGGACACCTCATGGGGTCCCATAGTCCATGTATCCACCACCCTTTCAGGTGACCAGAGGCACCCATTACACAGTGTTGCCAAAACAGGGTCAGGTTAATCTCTGCATTCCCTTTAGGAGCCAGGAGCAGACTGGGACATCCACAGGTGTTGGAGGGAGGAGGAGGAAGAGGGGAAGAGGGATTGCCCCAGAGAGGGGAAGCACCAGGTCCCTGCCTACTGCCCACCCTCCCCGAGACACCAGGTCAGGATCCCTAGGAGGGCCAGATTTACTCTTTGGGGTGAGGGGAGGAGAATGGACCTGAGGTTCTGAAGGTGTGAGGATGCACAAACACGCCAGGGGTGCATGGACTACAGCCTCCAGGGCAACTGGAAGTCCTCCAGTTCCAGGGACCGCAGTGAGTCACCTCTATGTTCTTGAGGTGTTTGCGTGCCAGGAACAGCGCAAGCTGCCGGCGCCGCCGGGGGCTCAGGCTCTGGTCCACTAACCAGGGGAAATTGAGCCCATGCGGCCCCCAGGCCTCCTCGTCCTGCCCGTCCTTGCAGCGCGCACGGTAGGAGCGCGCACGGTAGGAACGCAGCGGTGCCAGGAACCATTCGTCATCCACGCGGTAGCGCGCGCAGAAGGCGGCCTCCTGTGGCAGGTTGCGGGCGCGCAGCCAGCGGATCACGACTGCGAGGCCCTCGCGCGCCATCACATTAGGGTAACGGTGTTGCAGCAGGCGCAGTAGCAACTCATTGACGCGGCTGCCCTCCAAGTCGCTGGATGGCAGGGGGCTCAGGAGCCCCGAGGTGCTGACCACTTCCTTCTGCGTGCGGTGGAGCAGCCGCACTGGCCCCGGGTAGCGGCACAACTGCTCTGCCACATTGAGGTCGAAATGTTCCCGCACAGAGCGCACCACCAGTCCCTTCCAGCTCTGGGGCATGACCTTTAGGGCCTGCGGCACCAGGTCGTCGAAGGTGGCATTGAGCACCAGCACCCCCAGCTCCGGGTACATCATTGTGGCCCAGGTAGCCGTGAAGCCGCCGATGGACCAGCCGTAGACCACCACGTGCGCAGGCGGGAAGTGCAGGCCGTGAAGCGCGTACTTGACAGCCACGTCCATGGCGCTGGCGTTGTGATGAGGGAACGACGTGCCTGTGCCGCCCCCGAAGCCTGGGTGGTTCCAGCTGAGTACCCAGTACCCCCCCTCCAGGGGCGCTGACAGGCAGCCCATTTCGTAGAATCCAGCATTGCCCTCGCAGCAGATGACGGACAAGTAGTAGGCTGCGGCTGTGGCTGCCCGGCTGCTGGCGGCGGTCCATGAACATGGTGTCAATCTCATTGCTGTCACAGGCTACCAGCTTGGTGCGCCGGCCACGGTAACGCTCCACGAGCTCTCCTGGCCCTGCTGCAGGAGCGGCAGCAGCGCATGCATCATCAGGAACGTGGAGCCGGGGTACACAAGCCAGCGGCCCAGCGAGTGGGCCAGGGAGTAGCTGGCAAGCTGGCAGGGCAGCTCGCGTATCTACTGCAGGAGGCACTGCGCCTGGCTGCGAGCCCCACACCGCGGCCGACCCTTTGCGACCCCGCCTAGCGCCTCACCCTGCAGCAGCCACACGCCCACCACAGCTGCAGTGCACGTCAGGGCCCAGTGACTGCCGCCACCCCCGCTGGCGGTGCGAACGTCATCCCAGCAGAAGTCCACTGGCCAGCTGCAGAAGTTGTAGGTATAGTTGGCAGTGAGGTAGATCTTGAACATGTGCACCAGCGCCTTCATGAAGCAGACGACACACATGGGTGTCGAGGCTACGTGGCGCTCCGCAAGAGCCCTAATTCCCAGTCGCCGCTGGGTGGCAATCGTGGTAGGGGGCCCAGGCCCCGCCGGATGGGCGGCTGCAGGGATGAGTGCCGTGCAGGGGCTGTTTGGGGACAAGCCTCCCCGGGGCTTGGCCCTAATGGCCTTTGTGACCTGGGCCTTCCAGGCCCCAGAGGAGGTAGCATCTACCTGGTGTGGACAGGCTTTGTGAGTCACTGTTACTGAGGGAAGAGGCAACACCCGGTGATGGGCGCACAAAGGGAGTTGCCTGGTGTGGTGGACCTCAAGTTCTACCTGCCCCCAGGATGCAAGCCCTAGGACCCCACAGGTGGCCACACCCTCCCGTGGCCCCCCTTCCCCTGCGTCTTCCCAGCGCCCTGCTCCACCTGCCTCCTACCCACACCCAGGCCCACCCACACCTTGAGCAGCACCCACCCACCTTTGTAAACTGAAGATGGAAAGGCTGGCTGGAAATCAACAGCCTTAACCTCATTGGGGTGGGGGGTCTCCTTGGTAAAAATGCATGTGATGAAACAAGCTTGCTGTGGGACCCTCCTTCACCTCTTGAAGTGCCCACACTGGTGGGGAAGGCAGCTAGGGTCAGGAAATAGCTCTGGGGATCAGGCTGTGTGAGAACTTGCAGACAAGGTAGTCTCCAGGAGAAGGCTGGGGGCAACGGTCCCTTGCCCTGGCCTGTGCCAAGTGGCTGTGCCCCAGCCCTCCCAGTGCAAGGGAGCAGCCAGGAAACCCAAAAAGCCTTGTCTCTGGGAGAACCAGAGGCCAGCTGGGGTGGCTGCTGCAGGAGCAGAGAGGCAGTGCTCCTCAAGGCCTGTGGCCCAGGCCCTTCCACACCTAAGCTCACCGAGGGTGAGCACGAGCTGGAAACCCCCTGCCTGTTCCGGATCCTCTTTCCACTGGCGCCAGCAGAGGCGATGACCTTCTCCAGGTGGGGCCTGCCTGGCCAGTGTTCCTCTTTCGCCCCTGGTTGAGCCCTGCTCCCCCTAAAACTGTACCCTGCAAGCTGTACCTTCCTCTTTTCTGGAGGCCTCTGGTGGTTTCCCCTTTTTCTCCTCACCAGAGAGGACCAGCCGACCTGAGGAAAAAAAGGGGCAGGGTTAAAGGCCACCAGGAAGAGCCACAGAAGAGCCAGACCCTGGGGGCTCATTGTACCATTGCCTGGACTTGAAATAGGAAATTTGGCAAACCCGGCCAGACCCTCAGAGGCCCAGAGCCAGGCCCGTCCCAGAGATCCCAGCCTTCTCTCCTGCTCTGCACGTCTGGGTCCACTGCCAGCCCAACCAGACCCCAACCACCAGGTTGGGGAAGCAGACTGATGACTGTTGCTCTCCTTAGGGGATGGGGGGCAGGAGGGGCCAATTGGCAGACTGAGTGGTTTGGGAGGATTTCTAGATAAAATATAGAACACCCAGTTACACTTGAGTTTCAGATAAACCACAGATACTTTTTGAGTATAAGTATGTCCTAAATTTTGTATGAGACATACTTATAATTTTAAAAAATGTTTATCTGAAATTGAATTTTCAATTTCAATTGAATATCAGAGTGGATATCCTGTTTTGAGGATTGTTGTTTTGTGCTTTTTTTGCTAAATCTGGCAACCCTACCCCTGGCACCCTTCTCTGCAGCCAGGTGAGATCTAGATTCTCTCGATTATCCTGCCCTTATTTCATATTGAGCTGCTCTACTCACTGACCAGGTCCTGAGGACCAAGTGGGTGTCTCAGGGCCCACTGGGGCACCTGGGCAGGGGCCTCTGCTCCTGTGCCCTCTGCCTTGCAACCACCTCACCTCTTCCCTGGGTTTTGGGCGGCAGCATGATGGAGGGACCCCACAGGGTACCCACATGGGGTCGAGGGCTATGTTGAGGCCCCCCCTTGGTGATTGGTGGTTCTCATCCTCTGGAAGTGTCCACCCCAGCCCTGTGGTCAGGGGTGGGGATGGAAAAAACTTGGGGGCGGGTAGGGACATTTACTCTCCCAGGAGCCTCTGTCATAAACTTGGATGCTGTTTATCCTTGCTGGTGGGAGGAGGGTATGCACATCCAGAGGTTCTGGGCTCATTTTGTGGGACCATAAGAGTGGCCACCGACAACAGAGCAGAAGGCCCCACAGCTTCCTCAGCCTGAATCAGGCAGACACAGTGCACAGTGGGGGTGTCCTGGAGGACTGTCCGCACACTATTTGGACACACAATATTCTGTTTTGATTTCCCAGGGAAAGGTTGGGCTTGCAGGAGCCTTGTCCTCCTGGGGGCAGTTTCTCATCTTGGCCGGCTCTGAAACTTGCATCTGGAAATACAGGCCTTCCTGCAGCCAGGCCCACCTGCCTTGGCGACCCCACCCCCAGATCAAGAGCAGGAAGCTCAGAGGAGGGGAGCCAGAGACCGGATTCTGAGGAGCAGAGGTCAGCAGACTGGAGCTGCTGGTCCCCTGAGGTCCTTACCCTGTGTCTGGCCTAGCCCCTGACCCCACCAGCCCTGCCCCCAGCCCACGGGAGCCTGGGTGCCCCAGAACCATCAGCTCTGTTGAGACAGGAAACCACGTGACAGGAAGGGAGCCCTCCTCCTTCTACTGTCCCCTCTCCAGAAGAGCCCCCAAGACTGACCTCTTGTGCTCCCACCCCATCTGCTCAGGGAAGGTGGGGCTCTGTCCCCAATTATCAGGCAACCCCCCTCACCCTCAGTGTCTGCCAGGCAGACATCTGAGCATATACCTACCCTCTCAGAGCCTGCAGGGCTCTGTGACCTCTGGTCTTTGCCCCACAGGACTCCCACCCTCCCCCACAAAGGTAGTGCTCCCTCCTGGCCAGCCTCCCTCGAGTCCCTGATTTATGCTGCTGGAGCCAACCTTGGAGAAATGGAGGGAAAGAGAGAAAACCAGTCCCAGAGGCTGGAGGGGTGGAGGCCAGGATCCGAGCCCCTGGCAGAGGCTGTCCAGCTTGGGGGCAGTGCATGGACCTTGGGAAAGCTGAAGCCACCCTGGTGGGAGGGGAAGCTGAGTCGGCACAAATGCCTCTGTTCAGGAAATGGGGTTCAAGGAAGGTGGGGGGTGGCTCAGAGCCTGAGGACAGGAGGGGACACTTCCTGGCGGATGCAGGGTCAGAAAAGGGGCGGAAATAGCCAAGACAGCTGCTGAACATCTGGAATCACAGAGAATTACCCAGCACCCTCAAGGATGGTGTTGGTGGGGGAGTGGTGCACACCCACACCCTCTCCTTCCTGCCTCCCTGCAGGGCCAGTCTCAGTCTCTCCTCACACTGCCCCACCATCAGGATACAGTCTGTGTTGGGTTGAGAAGCCCTGCAGGGGCTGTATCTGATAGGGGCAGAGTTCCCTGGGGCTCAGCTCCCCTCGGTGGTACACAGCCTGCACCATCTCTGTAGACTCCAGTGGGTGGACCGCGCCCCGAGGTGTGCAGGTCAGGGCTCTGCTCCTGTGGTGGTCCCTGGGGTCCCATACACGGACTTGGAAAGATCACTGCATGCCTGGGGCCCAAGGTCCCTCCTGGCTGCAAGCACCTCAGAGCAGGGCCCTACCCTTTCTACCTATAACCCACAGCAACAGGTTTGACATAAGGTGTTTAATTGCTGTTAAGTCATTCAGCATGTAACAGGCTCACTGCAACCAGGGAGAGTCGATGTAAAAAATTACCCTTCCTTTCTAACTCCTCCCTGGCATCCACAGATACTAACCTAGATGTATCCTTTTCCTATTTGCCTACAAACAAGCACAATACACAATGCTGGTGAGGGTGGTTATTTTATCATTTGCTTTTATAAAAACGGGCATGGTGTACACATTACAGGGCAGCTTGCTTTCTCATGAGCATCACGCACACTGTGGCTGGCCAGTGGTACACTCCTCCCTGGGTGCCTGCTGACACCCCAGTGCATCCTCGGTGGTGGGCTCGTGGCTTTCTAGACCCTTCGCCTCTGCAGCGGTGGCTGCCACGAGGACCCTCCTCCAAGGGTCCCGGCCTCTGAGTGCTTTTCCCCATACAGTGAGTTCTAAGAGCACCTGTCTGAACCAAAGGGGAGTGTGTTAAGAGCAGGTTGCTTTTCCGCAAGCTTGCGAGGGCCTGAGGCCTATGAAGCAGGTTTTCTAAGCAGTCACGCGTGGCAGCTCGGTGCTTCGGGATCGGCGGGTGTGCATGCATTAAGTGCAGCGACTGCCACTCATCCTAGCCACTGACTGGGCCGGCGCCAGAGGCCGTTCCGCCAGCCGGGCGATCCAATCCCGCTTTTCGCGGCCCCTGGAGAACACCCCCGCCCCCCGCACCTTTGGGGCCGCGCCTTCACGAGCCAGAGAGAAACTGTGGCCTGGATCCTGGACCAGCGCTGGGCCTGGGCGACGGAGCTCAGCGCGGGGCGGGCGAGGGGACGAGTGGCCAGGAGGGGGACTCTCCGCCCCGAGAGTTGGCTCTCGGCCTTGCGGGATCCGCCGCACCTTGCCTCGCCGGTCTGGGACCCCGAAAACCAGCAGTGGGACGGGAAAAGGCAGCGGAGCCCCTTGGGGCCTGACTCCTCCGGGGGCCTCGGGGCACAGAGGTTGCCCTTCCGGCCCCTCGGGTCGCGGGGCCGTCAGCGTTTCTCCCGAGGCGTTGAGGCCGCGCCCAGGCGGAACGGGCCGCCAGAGGGGCAGTCCGCCCCGCCGCCCCGAGGGAACGCCGGGGGAGCGGGCGCCGGCGGCGGGGGATCCGCGGCGAGCGGGCTGCGCGCGTCTCTGGCGGCGGGGCGGCCGCTCCTGCGCAGCCCCGCCCAGCGCCCCGGGGCCCGGGCGGACCCGCACCCCGCGAGGGGGATGCAGCCTGGGGCGCGAGCACACAGGGTCAGCGAGGGCCGACCGGTGGTCGCCGGCAGCCGAGAGTCGCGGTCCCGGTGCGGAGTCGGAGGGCGCTGCCAGGAGACACCCCCCCAGGCCCGCCTTCTTTGCAGCGGGTCTCCCACCTGCCCGAGTGTGTGGGCTGGAAGCCGGCTTCCGTTTAGGCCCAGGAGTCGGGGCTGCGGGCCCTGCCACAGGGCCCCTTCCTGACTTGGATGGGAGCCCTGGGGACTTGGGCCCCCAGAGTGCAGGGGCCTGGAGGCAGGGCGGGGGCCAGCAAGGCCACCGCGCATCCCCGTGGACTCAGGTCTCTGGCCTCAGGCCTTGGCACAGGCAGCCGGGGCCCCCTGCCCAGCGGGCACACAGGTGCGGGAGGGGCTCCTCCGGAGCTGCTGCGAACGGATCTAGGTTACGGCCCCCGCGGCTCCTTCTAAGTCTCTTGCGCAGATTAAAAACGGCAACTGTCCCAGAGCCGACCCCAGGGGACCCTGGAAGTTTCCTCCCCCGTTTGCTCACTGCCCTCTCTGTTCTCAGCGGCGGCTGAACTCCCGGCGGCTGCTCCGAGGCTCCGGCTGCCCCACGTCTCCTGCGCCGAGGCCCCTGGGGAGCCGGCGGTGGTCGAGCCGTCCAGCCCTGTCCAGCCCACCCCTGCGGAGGCCCAGACAAGTAGGCCCTTCTTCCTTCTGCGCCCTCCCCTCTCAGCTGCCCCACAGGCTTCAGGCAGAAAAGCGGGGAGAGAGGGGGGCAGCCTGTTTGCCCCCGCCTCACCCAGCCGGCAGCCCCCACCTTGAGTCCTGTGGTTTCTCTAAGGGGGAGGGCACTGCACTGCAGGGTGACCCCACGTAGACCCCATACACACATAGGTAGGGAGGCTTCACCACCCCCAGGCCGACCCTGCTCCAGGACAGGGCCGCCCAGGAAGGCAGTGGGCGGGAAAGATGAAGGAGCAGAGGAGAGAGCCCCATTATCCCCCTTCCTGTCCCCTCCCCTGGGGACTGGCACTAACCGCAGGGCCGCCCAACCCGGCAGCTACAAGCTGCTGGGAGCAGGACCCAGCTGCCAGGGGTTCCTGCGCCAGCCCCACCCCTCTGGCTGCGTGGGAGCCCAGGAATGACCACAGGGCTGCCAGGGCCTTTGAAGTGCTCGGGTGTGGCTACAGGAAGTGGGCAGTAGCCCACCCAGGCCCTGGGTTCCCCCCACAAGGGCTCAAGCCCCTGCCCACCAGCTGGGAGGCCAAGCCTCAAGCTCTCCCCCTGCACTAGGTGCCAGTTGAGTGTGGGGACTGGGGGGGTTGGCAAGGAAGGAAGGGACTGCCTCTGGGGCTCAAACTAAGCCCTGATTTTGCCCAGGCTCCTACAGGGGAGGCCGTGGGGTCAGGAACTAGTCCTTTCTCTTTAGCTAAAAATAGCGGGCCTCAAGCTCCGCGGAAAGCCCCTGGGGCGGGGGAGGAAGAAGCTGGTCGGCAGGGCTGGGGCCCAGCAGGAAATGTCCGGTGTGCTGTCCCTGCCCGCCAGCAAAGGCTCCCATGGGTGGGCACAGCCCCCTGGAAAGCCCCAGGAAGTGCCTTCAGAGGCAAGAGTCTCCTGGGTCCCTCAGGGTGGACCTCAGGTCCGGGTGGGCTTCCCCTTACCTCGGCTGGTGAGTCTGGGCCTGTCTCCTGCCTTGGCCTCTGGGAGGGCCAGAGGAAGGTAGTTCTGTCTCCCTTCACTGCTCTATGCCTGGTGGTGACCCAAACTTCCCCACCCTCCGGTCACTCCCTGTCACTATCCCCAAGGACCAGCCACTCTGCAGCCATCCCTTGAGGACCTGCTGTGCTGGTGGCGAGACAGCACTAAGTGGGGCATATCCATCCCTGCCCCCAGGGTGCTTGCTGGGCACAAAGTTGGGTTAAACCCAAAGGAGGTCTTTTGGGGGAGCAAACCCCCCGTGGCCACCGACCTGAAGGGGAAGGGCAGAAGAGGGGCCAGGGGCTGAGACCAGGAAGAGGGAGGAATTGGCTGTGAACTAGAGTGTGGAGTGGGGGCCTGACCCCGGGAGAGGCCCTGGGGCTGAAGGGAGCCTGGCGTCTTGGAGGCACAGAAACAAGGCTGGTGTGGCTGGAACTGGCGGGGGCAGATCAGGCGGGGCTTGTAGGCTGGGGCCAGGGGGTTGAAAGGAAGCCACTTCTCAGAAGTCACTGAAAGATTCTCATTAAGACAGTTCCAGACGCCAGGTTTGCATTTCAGAGAGGTCAAGGCTTTAAGGAGGGAGGGAGGTGGGAGGAAGGGGCAGGGGGCAGAGGGCAGAGAGGCTGCGAGGCTGCGGAGGCCAGCATGCATCTGTCCTTTCCCTGTGCGAGCAGGCAGGGTGGAGCAGCCCTGGGGTTGCGTGTCCACTCCAGGGCATGCTGACCGACGCCAGCAGTTCCATAGGGTCGATTTTCCCAGCATGAGTGGAGGTTTAGATGTTGACAGAGGCAAGGAGGTGGTTGGGGCCCTTCCAGATGGTGCCATGAGAGGATAGAAATGCTAGTACTTCAGGCAGTTTTGAGAGAAAATATGATGTCTAAACTGGATAAGAAGGAAGCCAGAGGGAGAGGAAGGCTGAGTAGAAGAAAGGAGGCTTGTTCCTGGAGTGAAGGGCGTGTGGGAAGTCATGGCTTCACCACATGTCACGGCCAGGTGGCAAAGAGGGGTGAGGCCACGGAGAGAGGAGGTGGGAATAGTTGCTTGAGGGTGGGTGTGGGCTTTGGTGGCAGCTTGCTCTGAGGTGTGACGGGGTCCTTGGAGGTGGGGAGGCTGAAGGGCCTACAGGGCACCTCCGTGGGTGAGTTTAGGGTGTTGGCACTCAATGTCCCCAGAAGGACAGAGGAGGCATGCATAGCCTTCACCATCGCAGGACAATCCCATATCACCACTTCCCCAACACTGCCACCAAAACCCTGTGCACAGGCACCAGCATGCATCCATCCATCTGCTCTGTGGACGAACATCTATAGAGAATACACTCTTGGTGAGCAGTTGTCTTGGGCTCCAGGCATGGCAATGAGCAATGCAGCTGAGGTCTTGCCCCTTGGGGATCACACAGTCTGGTGGGGCAGATGAAAGAAAACAAAGATTCACAAAACCAGAAGCAGGAGGCCTGCGCAGTCGCGCCCCAGGACTCACCCAGAAGAAGGAGAGTGTGCTCACGTAGAGCCCTCCAGTGCTCACAGCGGCATTATAATGGCCCAAATCGCAGAAGCCCAAATGTCAGTCAAATGGCGAAAGGATAAACAAACCGGCCCATCTATACAACAGGAAGAAAAGGAGAAAATCAATGACACCCAAAATGATTCTCAAAAGCATTCTGCTGAGGGAAGAAGCCAGACACAAAACACAGACCATGTGCTGTATGGTTTTGTCCATGTGAAATCCTAGGAAAGATAAAACCATAGTGACACAGCAGGTCAGGCTGGGAGAGGCCAGGGTACAGCACGTGTGTCAGGAGGCTACGGGCCTTTTGGGGGTGACAGGAACATTCTGATCAGGGGAGTGGGGTGCACGGGCCATCTGTCAGAGCTCCTCCAGCTATACATACAACTAGGGAATATCACTGAATGTAAATTATACTTCATATGTATCAGTAAATTAAGTAAAACTTAAGTTTTTTAAAGATATAAAGACAGGGGATCCATGAAAAATGAGAGTAGGTGGTGGGGAAGAAGAGGGCAAGATGGTACAGGCCTCTTGGATGGGTGGCTCTTG
The DNA here is from genome assembly GCF_030020395.1 of Manis pentadactyla. Taxonomy (NCBI): domain Eukaryota; kingdom Metazoa; phylum Chordata; class Mammalia; order Pholidota; family Manidae; genus Manis; species Manis pentadactyla. Next base: position 177,954,296 of record NC_080023.1, on the reverse strand, counting down.
GCAGAAGTGCTGTTTCTCCTGGGTGGGCACGTGGGAGCAGAATAGCTGGGTCATGTGGTGACTCTGTGCTTCATATCTCCTCTGGTCACTTTGACTCAGGGGAGCAGAGGCAGTTCCTGACTCAGGCTGTGTGCTGTGGTATTCACCTTTACAGATGAGGCATTTCCCACTTGGGCAACTAGAACAGACCAGCTCACACTTCCGTGAGTGACCAGCAGGCACACTCCTGTTGGGCATGAGTCTGAAGCCAGGGGACTATAGTGTGGGAGAAGGGGTGGAGCCCTCTGGGCATCCCCAAAGAGGCAGGGTGTCTCTGGTCTGGACTCCCCACTGGCCGACAGGCAAAGGCTAAGGAGCCCCCTGGGACAGTCACCTGCCCCATGGGTGCTGGCAGCCTGTATGGGGTGACTGCAGGGAGTCCTTTGATCTGCTGCCTTCAAACGCCTCCTGCAGCCCCCCTCTCCCAGACCAGTAAGCAAATCGTCAGCCAGTCCCAGCTGACGTCAGTTCAGGGAAGGCCGGACTCGACAGCTGTCTCCTATAGGACGTGGGTGCGGGAGCAAGGGGTCCCTGTGGCCTTACAACCAGCTGGATTGTCCCTGGCTTCCTGTCCTGGGCAAGGGTGGGCCAGGTTAGGCTGAGGCCTCTGCTTTAGGGCAGAGGGCTGCAGGATGCCCCCGGAGGAGTGGGCTCCCGAGTGGGAGGTGGAGGCAAGCCCGTGGAGGCAGAGGATTCCCCATTACAAGTGACAGTGACCTCCCGGTCCTCCTGGTCTCCCCCATGCTCTGTGGGGTTCCCCAGGGATGGGTCCTGAAGCTGGTGCCACCCAAGATAGGTGTGTGGGTTGTTCTGCATCCTGGCTGACCATGATGGGGACTGGGGAGGAGGGGTGGGTGTTTCCTTGGTGCCGGCTCCGTTGCGCCCTTGAAGTCACTACTTGAACTAACTTGGACTGGCTGTCAGGACACTGGCTGCCCTTGGAAGTGGTGAGCCCCAGTAACCTTTTCCCCCTGTGGCCTTGACTGGGGCTGGGAACCTCCGGCATAGCGTCCTGTGTCCTGCCAAGAGGATGTCCTGTCCTCCAGGCCACTCCCCACCCTCCTCTGTCCCTCTGGGGCTCCAGGGGCAGGGGGGTAGGGGGCGGGGTGGAGGGGAGCTGGAGGTCAACCGGATGCCCCCCCTCAACTGTTAGGTCCTGAGCCCCATCTGTCTCCCACCCACAGACCCGGATGTTGAGAACAGAGTTCCCTAGCCCAGCACCTGGGGTTTTTCCAGGACAAACTCCAGTTTCCCCAGTGGGGTTGAGGGTGTAGCTGTTCCACGGAACAAAGGCGGGGGGAGGAGAGGGGAAGTGGGGAGCAGGGAGAAAGAAGGGGAAGGGGCCGAACCTGCTCTGAAGCACACTGGCCATGAGCTGCCTCCCCCGCAGCTGTCTCAGGTTTCCTGTCCTCAGCACATGGGGCAAGGATATGGGGAGAGGGTACGCACCCACTCAGGGATCTGGAGCTGGTACTTGGGGACTGGGGTGGGGGGGCTGAGCAGCCTGCCTGCAGGCTTCTGCCCTACGTGGATCCATGAGTGTGGTAGATTGTCCTGCACCCCCAGCTGGTGCTCTGGGCTTCTGTGCGTGTGTACCCGAGAGTGTGTGTGTTTCCAGGTGGGTCAGGTGTCTGGGATGGCTAGGGCTGAGTGGAGACCTGTCCCTGTGTGTGCATCTGTCTGCTGAGTCTCTGGGTGTCTGTCCATGCAGGTCCCTGAGCATTGCGTGCGTGAGCATGCACGTACATTGGAGTCTTTATCCCGGCATGTGTCTGAATCTCTGGGCGTCTGTGTGGCCTCGGGGTACTTCTATCTTTGTGGGGTGGGGTTCTCTTTCTCTCCAGAGTCAAGAATGATCATCCCCCAAAAAGCCTGGACCCCGGGAAGGTGGGTGCAGAAAGGTAGCTGTTGGGCCTTCTCTCCTGCCCACCTCCAGCCCCCCAGGGTCTGTCCACCTCCAGCACAGGCAGCCCAGCAGAGTTAAAAATAGTCCTGGGGCCTCTGGAAGCGGAAGGGGTAGAGGCACGGAGGCCATGGCAGGAGGGAGGAGGGCGGGAGGCACCCCAGCCCAGCAGGCGCAGGCAGTCCCCAGGTCCACGCCAGCACTCCAAGGCCAGCCTGCCGGGCTCCAGCAGGGTGGGCCCCACATCCGCAGGGCTCCCCTACCTGTGAGTTGCAGGACTCCCACCCTGAGTGGCTCCTCTGGGTTTTGCTCCTGAGAAGGACAAAGTCAGGCCCTGGACACTCAGCCCGGCCTGAGCCCTCCTCCAAACCTCCAGCCTGAGAAGTAGGAAGGCCCCCGGCACTCCCCCACCACCCCCAAGGCTGCCCTCCCTGTCTTCTCTGCCTCCACCCTGCGTGGGGGATCCTGGGAGCCTCCCCTAGGGGCCTGGGTGGGATGCTGAAGCATCAGGGAGGGAGGCGGAGGGTCCAGGGACCACTCCTCCTTCAGAGAGGGGTCAGAGGTGACTTTTTGTCTAGATTTTTCTGAGCAGCACATGCACACACAAAAGTTCACATGACTTAAGTATATGGCTGATACTCATTGGCTGAATGCATCTTGTCACTAGCACCCAAGTCAAGAAAACAGGCTGTTGCCAGCCTGAAGTCCACGCTACAGGACACTGAATCTGAAGGTGCCTGTCACTCCACTCCTGCTGACACATGGTGCTGTGATTGAAGATGGTGGTTCTTGTGGCTGCCCAGCATTCCTGTGTGACAGCCACACTTCATTTACCTGCTCTACTGCTTCTCCACTTTTGATCTGTTACAAATATACAGTGGCTTTGACTGTCCTGGAACATGGCTCTTGGTGATCATAGGTGTGGGTTTTCACTGGGCACCTGCTGGAGTGGAGCTGCGGTTTGAACCAGGAACAGACCCTCTGAGGCTCTGATGGGGGTGCTACGGGTGCTCTCCCAGAAATGCTAGAATGTCCTGTGATTTCAGGAAATGCACCCCTGGGCATTCCTAAAACCTGAGCTTTGGGGTTTGGCTGTCCTGGGTAGGGCTGAATCTCGGGCTGGGGTCTCCCAGGCGGAAGCTGTCTTCCCCATGGGATGGGCAGTGTGTGCTCCCTCCACCAGGCCAGGCACGCCCAGAGGAGGCGCCCCATCCCGGAGGTCCACCCTTCCTTCCTCAGGAAAACCTGTGGTCTGATAAGGCCTCCAGTCTCTGGTTTTCAAAACGACCCCGGCACCAGGACCCCCAGGGGAGGAGAGGCCAGAGCCCCGCACGGCCTGTGGCAGCTGGGGCTGTGGGGGGGTGGGGGGGGGTGGAACCTGGTTTTTGTGTTCTACAGTCACTCCTGCAGACAGAGCCTCCCAGCATGGCTACTGGATCGGGACTCAGAGCAGCCCTGGACCCCGCCAGGGCCTGGAGTCTGTGAGGCGGAGGTGGTCAGGCCAGGTGGGAGATCGCTGATTCCAGCTGGTTCTAGCAGCTCTACCCCTGCCCCCCGAGGCATTGGCCGAGGTCCCATGTCTCCTCAAGCCCCTCACTCTGGGCTTCTCCTCTGACCCTACCTGAACCTTTCTTGGAGGGTAGAGGGTCCAGAGAAGGGGAACGTTGCCCCCATTCTCATTCTGCTTTCATCAGGCCACCCCTTTTCTCCAATGGGGCCTGTCCTGGGGTCTGTCAGCCTTGGGGCTACCTGCAGCATCCTGGGGTAACTCCATCCTAAATCCCAGCAGGACACCTCAATTTGTAACTGCAGCAGAAAGCCTCAGAGCTCACTCTCCGCTCCCCCATCCAGCCCACAGCCTGCGTCCTGTCCACTCAATGTTGGTCAAACTCCTTTAGGATGATAATGCTGACAGGTAAGGCAGCTTCTTCTGGGGCTGTTTTTGTGTCCTGCTGCCCCTTCCAAGCTGCTTAGCTCTTTCAGATGAATCAGTGACTTACCCAAAATCACACAGGGGGTGATGATACTAGTTCTGGCCAGGCTGACCCTGGAGCCCTCAGGCCCCAGGAGACAAAGGGGCACCAGACAAGGCCCTGCCCTCACGGAGCACAGGGAGGGGGCAAAGGACTGACAGCAGGTGCAGGGATTAGGCCAGAGGCAGGGCCCTGTATGTTCAGGGTCCTCTTCCCAAGCAAGAGTGTCTTGGCAGGCCAGAGGCCAGGGTTGGAATGAGTCCTCACGGATGCCTGAGAAGCGCCAGTGGGTGGGAGCAGGAAGGGTGTTCCAGGTTGAGGGAAGAGCAGGTGCAAAGGCTCTGGGGTGGGCAGAGAACTGGCTATGTTTGGTCCCTGGTAGGCTGGGCGGTAACCACATGGAGCTGGTGGTGGGTGGAGGCTCAGTGTAGGTGTGGGTGCTCAGCTAGCAATCTCTCTAGTCCAAAGCAGGGTGTGGGGTATGGGTTTGTGTGTCATGAGATGAGCTGCAGGTGTAGCTCAGGGTGGGTGGCGAGGGAGGTGGGTTGAGGCCATCCAAGCAGGCTAGCAGGCAGGGACGATGGGAGCCAACCCACCAGCCCTGCTGGAGGAGGCTGTGCTCATCTCCTTTGCAATGTTCCCTCCCCCTCTGGCCCGGCTGACCTGGAAAAGACGGGAGGCTGAGCCGAGCAGGGCCTCTGTGGGAGGTGACACTGCCGGCTGAAGTGGGGCTGGCTCCAGCTGGAACCACGCGGAGGGAAGGGAGTGCTCACTGGGGCATTCACCCCTGGGTTGGACCGGAGATCACCTTGCCCCATCTTAAAAATGGGGACCCTGAGGCCCAGAGAAAACACCTCAGGTCCCAATCCTCAGCCGAAGCTCGGGGAGAGTGCGGGAGGCACAGCTGGTGCCTGAGGTTGAGGAGGCTGGGGAGGGAATACAGGGCCAGGCTGAAGGCACAGCACAGCCTGCAGGAGCTGCCCAGGGCTCAGGCAACCTGATGAAGGGTCCCTGTCCTGCCCCCTGCCCAAGTGACATATGAAACCCCCGTGAGCAAGAGGGAGGTCCTGAGGTCACCTTGGCTGTGCACGACCTCTCCTGACCCAGCCGTGCTGGGGCGGGGGCTGTGTGCCCCAGTGGCCTCCAGGAGGGGACCCCCCCTTCGTCTCAGGGGCCCAGGCCAGCTCTGCTCCCTTCCAGGCTTCCCCTCCCCCTTGGCCTCCCTCCTCAGACCTGAGCAGCAGCACCTGCTGGGCCCCCCCATCTGCACCCCTTCTGGCTCCCTCAGGGCAGGGCAGCTCTACATCCTGAAAGTCCCTCTGAATCTTTAGTAGAGCAGCCTGCCCCTTCTGTTCAAAAGTCTTCAGTGGCACCCTAGAGCCTGTGGAAAAGCCCAGAAGCCCCAGCCTGGCAGCCTTTGGAGCCTGGCTCATCCCACATGGCCAAGGACCCTTCCAAAAGGTTCTCACCCCCCCCCGGCTCAAGCTGAACAACACTCTGTCCCTGTCCATCTCCACAGCCACATCCCCACTTCCCCTATGCAGGGGGGCGTCCTGGCCCTGTTCCTGAGACTAGGGCAGGGCCATCTCTTGTTCAGTGTTCAGTGCTGGGCCTGGATCGCAGGCACGGGTTTACTCAGCCGGGAGAGACAAAAATATACCAAAGCACGCAGGACCCACATTCACAGACGCTCTTGCACAAACATGAACGCCACCTCTAAACAAGTACACAGACCCATCCTCACACAGGCACACGCAGACGCCATTCACAGACACACATGGTTACACGTGCAGAACACACACACCCGAGAAGCAAACACACAGGCAGAGGGCAAAGGCTGGTGGCGAATGCCAACAAAAGTAGCATCAGACGCTTGTAAAAGGTGGCGAGACTGATTTTATTCAAACTGTTGCAGTGGAGGAGAGATTCCACCACAAAGCGACCCCACTGTGGCTAACAGCAGGCAAAAGATGGCAATGGGGTAGCCCAGCGCACATCCCACACCCTCTGTGGCTTGGCAGCAAGGACTCACTGAGGAGGCTGGGGTCACCTTTAGGGATAAGCTTGGTGCAGGGCGCGGCTGGGCTGAAGTCAGGTCAGTTCTCTCAGGGCAGCATTTGGGCGAGTCCTTGGGCAAGTCTTGGTTTACAACATGCAGCCACACATGTGGCCAGTGGTTCTGTGGCCTCTGCGTTCTGCCTGTGCTTTGAGGGTGGGCAGAGCCAAGTGCCTCCAAACTTCAGATCCTAAGGCCAGAAAAGAGCCTTGGGGCCGAGATGGCCTGACACTGGGTCTGAAGGGGAGGTTGTGTTTGATGGAGTGCTTGGATTTGGGAGATTTGCTTTTTAAACGTAAATGTTTTAATTTGGAATACTTTTAGATACCCAGAGAAGTTGCAAGATGGCAGAGTACAGAGCCCTGAGTAGCTTGCTGGGTCTGTTTCCCCTCCTGGACCATCTCGCCTCACTGTAGTGCAGTGTCAGCGCTACGGAGCCCACGTTGGTTCTTTCCCCCTTAAATGCAGTCTAGACTCTATCTGGATTTTACCAGTTTTTCCCCTGACCTCCCTTCCTCTATTTCAAGAGCCCACCGAAGGCGCCAGATTGCACCGAACAGCCGCACTGCCTCAGGCTGCCCTGGACCTCAGCTGTTTCTCAGACTTTGACAGGTGTGAGGAGTACTGGTCCAGTGTTTTGTAGTCTGCCCCTCAATTTGGGTTCACTGGATTCATTTTCTCAAGGTTAGACCAGGTTACAAGTTTAGGGGAAGAATACAGCCAAGATGAGGTGCCTTTCCATTACACTGTGTCTTGTGGCTGACATCCGGGGACATCCCTGGCTGATGTTCACCTCAGTGCCCAGCGAAGGTGCTGCCTGTCAGCACTTTCCACTTTCCACACTTCCACTGTGAAGCTCCTCACCATCCCTCTCTCTCCTCTCTTCACTGGTGGCGGGCTCCCTAAGCCCAGTCCACACTCAAGGTGTATGTGTGGGGTTCATCTCCACCTCCTGGAGTTCTGTAACGACTGTTTTTGACTTCGGGTTACTCATCACCACGTATTTACACCAGCACACAGGCATGGGCGTTGGCTCTGTACTTTGAGTTACAATGTAGCACTGCATTCTTTTCACACTGAGGTGGTTCCAGCTCTGGCCATCTTTCCCACCACCCCCATGTCCCTCTGTCCTGCCCGCTGTTTTGATTTCTGAGCCTTCCTTCTTACTGGCACAGCCCCACGCTCACACTGCCTCTCCCTGCCCAGCCCTGGCATCAGCTGTTTCTCCAGGAAGCCCTTTTCCGGGTCTGCTCTACCATCAGAATTGCTCCTGCCCATCTCTCAGCGGGACCTGCTCCATCCCTGAATATAGGGCTTCTGTCTAGTTCTCCACACTCAGAATGTCCCTGACCCATGGCAGGTTCCATGTGGCCATGAATGCTGTCTAAAAAGTAAGTGAACAAATCGAGGCAGCAGGCTGGTATTGTACAGGGTCGGGCCTCTTCATGCCCACCAAGGGGACCCCAGAAGTGCCCTCTCTGGTGCAAGGGAGAGGCTTGTACATGCCCTGCCTCTCCCACTTCTGCCCCTTCTCTGTGCAGGAAACTTTGTAGGCCACAGTCTCCTCCTGTTGCTCCCCTCCCAGCCCCTAGCCCAGGAGGTGGGCCAGGTGACCCTCGGTGACACTAGCCTGCTGCTCCCTATGTGAGGAGGCTCCTGGCACAGAGCAGGCACTTGGCCAAAGTACCCTGTCCCCCCTCTCCTCCCAGGACTGAACTTGGTGAGGCTTTGGCTGATCTAGCTCCCCAATCTCCCCACCCCCCACCCCATGTCGCAGCCTGGCAGCTCCCAGAAGGGACAATGGGGAGAGCTGGGTGCCCTTCCTCTGCCGCAGCTATCCACAGCAACCATCAGCTTCTGCAACCTGAGTCCTGTGGCTGCTGCCCTGGGGAGCAGCTGTGTTCCCCTAGCAGGACGGAGGCCCTGACCCCCTCGCCTGGCTCCAGTGCTGACTGGCTGGTCTCCCATGGCTTCCCAGTTTCAAGAGCTCCCATGAGATGGAATTACAGCCCCAGACCCACACCTGTGCCAGGCAGCCGTGTCTCCTGGCTTGGCCGGGTTAGGACCCACTCAGAGAGGGTGGCTGCTGTATGCCCAGGGGATGTGGGGACTGTGGAGATCCCACGTCGGTGGGGTGGGGATCAGGGAAGCATCCCCAGAGGGCATGACTCCCCTGGGGCCACAGGTCGAGTAGGGAAAAGGAGATATAAGAAGGAAGAGGGTGCCAGGGTGCCAGGGTGGTGGTGCAGGAAGGAGCCCAGGGCTTCCCCTCTGAACTCAGGCCGGCCCCAGGCAGCTAAGATCCTGGAGCCGGGCTCACCTATGCTATGGGAAGCTGGTGATCCCAAGAGGTCTGGTGGGGGACAGAGGCACAGTACCCACGTGGCCACTGACAGGCCAGACCAAGGTCAGTGGTCACATGGAGCTGCTCACAGACCCTCAGAGGATAGGCCCCAGCTCCACCCCACAGCCCTGGGTCTGCCCAGGCTAGGCCCTGGCTGCCATCCAACCCCTGTGCGGACCTGGCCACGCAGCTGGCACTGAGGATAATGGCTCTGCCCTCTGCCTCCTCTCTGTTCTTTCTCTTCTCACCCACTCCTTCCCCTCTGGCTGCCAGCCCTCTGCCTGCAGCCCCTTCTCAAGCTTTCTGCCCATGTCCTCTGATACAAGCCCTTCCCTGGGCTCACAGCAGGTGTGCCCCAGCCTCTGTCTTGGAGATAAGGTTTGGAATGCAGAGCCCTGGGGTCTGCGCCTGGGGGGATGGAGCTGGGGCTCAGGAAGGAAGGGGCTGGCAGTTGGCAATGGCGTTTTTGGAAGAACGGTTGGGGGTGAGCACTTGGAATGGAGATGGGGCGACAGTTGGCAGCAGCAGCTGGAGCGGCAGTTGGAGCTTGGCAGGGGTGCAGGCCTGGAGGACAGCAGGGTGGGGCAGTGTGGGCTGGCAGGTAGTCCCTGGACCCTGAGTGGCTCTGAAGGGTGGTCTTGGGGAGGCCCTGCAAGAGGGCAGGGCCAGCTGCCACTGGTCTGGCTGGGTCAGGCCCAGGGCTGCCTGGGTCCAACCTCAGGACCTGGAGGACGTGCAGAGGGCTGTTCCTGCCGTGAAGCCTGCACTGTGGCCTGTCTCCCTCCCTGTCAGCCCTTTAGAGAGGGCACCTGGCAGGTTTGGGGCAGTTCCCTGGAGGGGGCAGGATTCCCAGGGCTGTTGCTATGGGGATGGCTGAGCAACACCACTGGCTGGAGAACAGACAGGCAGGTTCCCTGACCAGTGACTGCCAGGAAGACAGCACAGAAAGCCCAGCTGGGGGGTGGTAGGGAAATGCTGCCTTGGCGAGAGGAGGGTGAAAATCCTGGTGGGGAGGAGGGGTGTCACCGGTGTCTCTGGAGAGCAGGACATGAAGGGACATTGGCTGAACCTCTCGTCTTCTTTCTCCACAGCTCATCCTTGCTCTGCCTCACAGGTACAGGCCTGGGGGAGGCAGGCCCTGCTCTCTTGGTGGCATCGGAGAGCACAGAATGAGGCTCCCAGCTCCTCTGCCTCTGAAGCCACACAGAGGGCAGGGGGCAGTGCCAGGACCTTCTGGGGACCCTGCCAACCAACAGCTCACCAAGTTGAGCCTGTCCTTCAAAGGCTTGTAGGTGGGGGTGGGGGCAGCATCTCTGGGGGGCTGCCATCAGCAAGGATGTCTGTTGGCCCCACTAGCTTCTGCATCTTGGCCCCTGGGCCTGCTGCTGCCATTCTCAACAGGCCCCCACATACCCTCCGGTGGGAATGCTCGGGATATGCTCACACACATGGCTGGGGGTGAGTTTCCAGAATGACCACCATGCAGCCTTGACCAGTGCAGAGCTTGCCCACCAGCTCAGTGAAGGCAGGGCATTCTCAGGCACCTTATCTCGTGGGCCCTCCCATACACCCATTTGCTGGCTTTGCCAGGCCCTAGACACCAGATGCCCTGGTCACAGAGCCCTGCTATGGCCAATCCCACAACCATGGTCACTGCCTTTTCCCAGCACTGCATCCAGGGCAGAGATGCCCTCACTGAGGCTGCCTGTCTATAGACAGCAGGAGGGCCAGCTGGTTGTCAGGCAGCAGGTCCCTTCTGGGGTCTGTGCCAGTTCTCAGAGGTGAGGTACATGTGGCCTGCACTGGGGCTTGGTCCCAGCAAGAGGGGAGGCATTATGACCCAGCCTGGTGTCTGTCTACTGCAAGTCCAGTCCTAGTAGCAGCTTAGCTGATGCTTGGCACTGCTGAACATGGGGTTTGTGGGGCTGCATTGCCAACATTTCTTCACCAGAGCAGACCCGGAGGTAGCTCCAGGGAGTCCAGATACGTGGTCCTCCTCCTCTTCCCAGCTCTGCCGAGAGGCCACAGCTACTGCTGTTTGCTCTTTCTTTTCTTTCTTCTTTTTCTTTTAATGGTAAAGGGGGTTATTAGTTCACATAACAATAAGGGTCTGGCGGTAGGATGGACTTTAGGCATGGCTTGATCAAGGTTCTCTGGGAGGTCTTGGTTCTGCCTTTTTGGTGTGTCAGCTTCATCTTCACATGCTTGACCTTCTTTTGGTTCTTGGAGCAGAAAAGATGGGAGTCTTAGTCCCCATTCGTTGGCAGGGCTGCTGGGAGGGGGGGTAACCTGGGTGCCACACCATGCAGGGTAGGGGAATGGAAAGAGAGTCCCGGGGCCTCAAGAACTCATGCCAGCACTCAGCAAGGCTCTCTACCAGGACTAAAAGCCCCAGGCTGGCAGATGGGTTGGGCCCTGGTACTGGTGAGAGGCTTGGTTTCTGGGGCAGGCATCTTGAGCAATGACTAAGCACCACTGTGTGCTCTGACATCGGCACCAGTTCCTGCACAGACAAGGGACATGGCCTTCCAGCATCACTGTTCTTGGAGAGTGTGTGTAGGGGGGTGAGGTATCTAGGGAGAGATGGTGGCTCTCTCGGAGGGAGGGGAGCGGGCATCAGGGACCTGGCCCCACGGTTTGGCAGGCTGGTCCACGAGCACCCCTCAGTCTTGCTGGCCTGCTTTCCTCCCCCGTCTACAGCTCTAGGCAGGTAGGAGGCGGGTCCGCCCACAGGGAGGGGAAGGGTGACTGGCCAGTCCTTCCTGCAGGCCTAGAGGTAGCTACTTCCCAGGGTGGTTGTGCCCAGCCTCCACCTCCCGAGGGCCGAGGAACCTCGGGCCTGTTGTTTCAGACCAAGGGTCCTCCAGAAGAAAGGCTGGGGAGGGGGCTCCTGGGCCAGCAGTGCCAGCCCAGGCTGCGTGAAGGGAGTGGGGTGAGGGTGCCTGACAGCCATTTCCCGGCGCCGGCTCGCAGCGAGGGGGTGTCCCAAGCCTTTCATCACTGACTGCCAAACCTCGGCTCGCCCTTGCTCACTGAAGGAGAATCCCCGCCCCCCAACGCCCCGAGCTGCCCTCCCACTACAGCCCAGTGAAAGCCTCCTTACACATCCTGAGAAAGCATCCGCAGTGGCCCGCCACCTCCCACCTCCCGAGGAATTCCGCGGCGCGGCGCCCGCAGGGGGGCAGGGCGCGGACGGCTCACACGCCTCCCCATTGGACGGCCCGGTAGTGCTCGACTCCCCTGCGCGGCCGGCCAGCCACAGGCTCACACCCCTTCCCACCGCCGCGTCCGGGAGAGTAGGCGAGGTGGCCTTTGCCCCCGCACAGGCCAGTCAGGAATGCGGGGCCACGCTTTCCATTTCGCCCGCCCGCAGGCTCGAGGACAGCCAGGGCCCGGCCTAGGTAACACGATTTGCGATTGCTTGCGGGGAATGCGCAGGTCGCTTGCTTCTCGCCCGTTCGCGGGGCCCCACATCCCCACAGGACAGACCACGCGGCGGGAAGGGCCGACGCCCGCGGCCAACGGTGCTCCTGAAATTGGCCAAACCCAAGCCTCGAGGTGCGCCTCTCCCTGGGCGCGCCGAGCTCTCCCGACGGCGCGGGCACGCGGCGCCCAGGCCCTCGTCGCACTCGTGCCCGTGCGTGGCCGTGGGAGCGCTTTTTCGTTGCTCAGCGCGCAGCCCGCACACCCGCCTGGGCAGGCGGGCAAGTCCTGAAGTTTGCGAGACGCGCGTGCGTCGCGCGCGGAACAGTCGGTGGCCCGGGGACCCGCGTGCCCCAGAAGAACGGGCGCGTGGGCTGCACTGGGTGCGCAGTCCGGGCAGGGGCTGCGGTGCCCTGGCCGCGACCCGTATCTCCCATCGCGGTGGCATCCCGGCGGCTCCGCCCCCGCGGGAACAGGCGCGGGCACCCGGAGACCCCACGCCGCGCCGCCCCCGCCCCCTCCAGCCCAGGGGAGGGGGCTTCCCACAATGCCCAGCGAGCACCAGCCCGCACTTCCGCTGTCCGGCTGCCCACGGGGGGGCGGAGGAGAACCGACCCCCGCCGCGGCCCCCACCCGCCCCGCGGCGCCGAGCCCGGGGCCCAGCGAGGGGCGGGGCCGGCTGCCGGGCCGGCGGGGGCGGGGCCCGGGGCGGTGGCCGCGGCCGGGGCGCGGAACGGGCCAATCAGCAGCGGCCGGGCGCGCGCTGGGGGGCGGGGTCAGGGTCCGCGGGCGGGGCGCGCGCGGGCGGCGGGGGCCGCAGGGTTGGAGCGGGCGCGGGGGCGCGCACCGGCCTGACGGACGGACGGACGGACAGACGGACGGAGCGCCGCTGCGAGCGCGCAGCTTGGACCCGCTCGAACGCAGCGCTCGCCCGGAGCGGAGGCGATCACCCGCGCCGGTCCGGCGGCTGCGGCGCCCGCCCTCGCCCGCGCCCCATGGGGTCACAGGTAAGCGGCGCCGGCTTATTGTCCGCGCGGCGGGGCCGGCGCATCGCGGCGGGGCCGAGCCGGGCCGGGGCCGCTCCGAGCCGGGGCCGCTCCGAGCCGGGGCGCGCCCCCGCCGCCTGCAGCCCCGCGCCCCGCCGCGCCCCGCCCCGCGGGGGCGCCCTCCGGGCGGCGGGCGGCGCGTCCCAGCGGCAGCTCCGGGGCGGGGGGCGGCGACCCTACCGGGTCCCCGCGGGTCCTCGAGCTCGGTGGCGCTGGGCGGGGAGGGGCAGGTGGAGTCCCCGCGGGGCTGCGCGCGAGGCGGAGGCGGCGGCGGGGCTGCCCCGCGCCCCTAACCCCCGGCGCCTCCTGCGGCCGCTGCGTGGTCCCTCCCCGTCACCTCCGAAAGGGGAATTTTCCAGCTGGTATTTTCTGCTGCGTCAACGCCCGGCCCCAGGAGGCAGCCCGGGGGCGTCCTGGCGCCCCCCGCCCGCGCCGGCCCGCGCAGCCCCCGCCCGCGCCTCCGCGCCGCACCCGGACCCGCCCGCTCCGAGTTTGCCAAGAGTCGCAACTGCGGGAGGTGGGCGCGGACGGGTCTCCGCGCCCAGCCGGGCCTTGGGGGTCATTGTCCCTGAAGCTGGGCACTGGCTGCGTCTCCATTTTAATTACTGGCTGAACCCCGGGCGCAGAGGCCTCGGAGCCGGGCGTCGAGAGGAGCGCGCAGGGGACGGGGCGCGCGGAGCGGACGGGGCGCGCGGAGAGAGCGGGGTCCGCGGCGAGCCGTGTCTTTGTTTCTCCGTAAATAGACGCGTCGGTTCGTAGGGTGGGTGTCTGACAACTCAATCCCGATGGCTAATAGGGAATTTTCTGCGCTAGGAGGGCTGTGGCTAGTTGGGGTTCCCCCAACCCCGCTGTCAAATTAAGTATTTGTAGGTTTAACGGACCTCGCACAATGGGGCTGGACCGAGGAGGCCGGGTACGAACCAAATGGGGTAAAGAACAGGTATTTTCTGACGCGAAGAAGTGTAAACAAAAGAAAGTTTGAGGTTCTCAGCGAATTGCCTTACGCTTTCGGTGCCACAATCTCAGCGACGCAGTGGTGGAGGATTGTAGTGGCGAGATTGTTATCAGCATTGTTTAAAGAAATGCTAATTAGGCGACGCGCTCAGCAAACGCTGGGCAGACACCTGTGCACGGAGCGCTCGCGTGCATTTAATTGTGTCAGCTGTGGGATCTTTCATGTCGGATTTATCATCAAAGCCAACTTCCCGTCGGGGTAGCAGACTTGCGGATTCACTCTGTTGCTGGCCCGCACGCTGCCTGTGCGAGGCAATATTTCCACTCTGCAAGAGCAGAAAACAGTTCGTTCATCAAAAGGAAATTTATAGAAGGGTTTCATGTGAACAACGAGTAAACAATAGTATTTTATTCTAGTAGAGCCCTTCCACTTGGTGTGTTTTATGATATATGTAGATAATTTGGACTGAAAACTTTGGGACGCCTTGTTACCCCAGAGGGTATTCAGGAACCGATAGGCATACTCAGGCAGTGGCTACCGAAGATTTCAGTAGGAACTTAAAAGCACTGTATCCCCTAAAAAGCTAGTGATTGTTCTCACATCCTTAACTGCAGGGAGGAAGGGGGAGGTTATTGTGCGATCTCTTGAGGGAGTGGTGGGATGTACTCGGTGGGCTATTCAGAAACCCAACATTCAGCCCTCCCTGGAGGCCAACTTCAGGGCGACACTTAATTGAACTTCCCGTGGACCTCATCCTGGATGTAAGAATTTTGTCTTAATGGGATAATTTATGTTCAGGTTCAGCTGTTTCGTGGTTGAAAATAAGTTGTTCCTGTGCTCAGACCTCAGTCCACATCCACTTCCCCAAGTTCAGGGCTGGCTGGCTGTTGCCTGCAGGGACACCAACCGTCTTGGATGCTCTGTGCACCCTCTCAGTTATCCAGGGTCAGGGTGACCCACTGCCCCTGGGTCCCACTTTAGCACAGAAAGGGTGAGATTCTTGCCCTGGAAAGGGTAGGTCTGCTCCAGGGACTCAGAGGAAACCCCCTGGCCTTCAGGACCTCCCTGTGTTATTTACAAACTTGTTCAACCAAATTAAATTTTAGGGGTGAACTTTCCAACATTGTCCTTACGTGGGGTTTGCAAATTAAGGGAAATTGGGACACTCCGTCCCTGTGGTCTGTTTCTGGGACAGCCATGCAGCGTTCACGCTGTTCTCTACCAGAGGTCGGAGACCAAGCCTCTAAGAGCTGTGGAGACCCAGTTAGTGTCCGGTGAGGACAGAGCAGCATGGGCTCTGAGCTGAGCCCATCCCGCCCTTTGCCAGTGTGCTCAGGTGCCCTTTCGGCTGCCATGCCAAAGTGAGAGACGAGGATTCCGGAAACTACCATGCCTTCCCACCCTCTCATCTAATGTCATAGCCCCTGCCTCGGTGGGCCCCCCAACTCATGTCCTCATAAAGTGGAGGCTTTCTCTTCTCTCTGACTTAACGTATTTTACCTTAAAGTCCGTTGAGTGGTGATAAATGTTGAGAATCCCCTATAATTCTGCTCCCTCCCCAGGAAAAAAAGATTCTTGTTGCTGCAAGTTTGTTTGAATGACCTGCCTCCTAAGAATAAACAGATGATTAAGTATCTCTATTGAGGCTGCAGACTTACTTAGGTCTCTGAAATGGGGTGGGCTTGTCCTAACCCTGGGGCTTGTAGCCTTAGCTCTCCAAGGCTCTGGCTTCGGTAGCTGGCTGGCTGGGGTCTTAGGCCATGTGATCCTGGACGACTTTTCCCTCTTTCCTGCCCTTCTAGCTTAAATATTCTGTGCACCTTACCTGTCACTGTCAGGCTCTGTGTTCTGGTTTGCTAGTGATGACAGAATGTGTCCTGTGGTATAGCTTGGAGATGGAAAAATCATGGAAAAGAGAAAAACCTATTCTCACAAACTAAAAAGTTGTGTATTAAAGGGTTAGAAACAAGCTAGACCAGTCAAATTTGACATTTGTATAATGTATGCAAAGTTTTCTTGTCCGTATCAATGGTGCCATTTCACTGTTAATAGATAAAAAAATTACTAAGTGTTTTTAAACACCATTATTTGGGTTTAAAAAATTACTAATATAGAAAATTGAGAAACGATGTGATGTATTTTTCAGCAGCATTTATAGAGCTTTGTGTTTTCACAAAAATGTTGTTTTTGAGCCACATTAGACATTCCTAGGCCTTCTTATTCATATAATTCTTTGTTGTTATTGAGGACCAGCCTTTAGGTCAGGTTGGAGACAGAGTTCCTGCAGGGGGGTCGGTGATCTGTTGGGATGGGTTGGGGGACACACAGAAACTACTGATGTGACCCAGCGTGGGTGACAAATGGTAGTGAAAAACGGGCCCGAGAGATCGGAGAACGATGGAGCATGGCCCGCCAGGTGTGGGAGGGTGTCTGAATCTTCCGAGGAGCTGGAGGGAAGGGCGTCCACTCAGAGCCTCTGCTGCCCAGCCCTGGACCCACAGTGCCCACCCCTGGGTCCAGGGCTTTGGAGCATATTCTGCTTTAACTTCTGCTTTGCAGAGTGTGCCTAGCCAGGAAGAGGCCAGGCAGCTTCTGGGGCTGATGGGCTTCGGAGTGGGTGTGAAGGGTGATCGTGGTTTCAGATTCCACTCCCAGAGCTCAGCTCAGCACACGTAGTCGCCTCCCACTCATCCACGCACAGACTGTGCTGCGTCCTTCTGGGAGTTGTAGTGAAGTGGCCTGGCCCTGGCCCTGGGTGGTCCCCATCACTGCTTGCTCAGGTGGACCAGGTGTGCACACCTCCTCTTGATTTCCTTTTCACAGGGGGGCATCTCTGTCATTTCCAATGGCCCACAAAACCGAGCAGGTCTCGGTGTGTGAGAGCTCGGCTGATTTTGGAATGTTCTTATCTACACGCACAGTTTGGACGGCATTGCTGCTTGTGTGGGACACAGATACTTTTTTGTTCATGAGACGTTTCCCTTGTCACTTATCTCTTTCTCCTTCCACATAATCTGCAACTACTCCACAGAAAACGAGGCCTTTCGTGTGCAACAGGATACCTTCCCCTCCACTGACACGTGTGCAGCAGGCCCCTAGGCATGTTCTTCCTTTGTTGAAGAGCAGAAAGAAAGCAACTCTGTGTCTTAGCTACATATGGAGGGTTTAAGAATTTCAGGTTCCAGAGCTGCCTCTGTGGCAGGTCGCCACTCGTGGGCAGTGTGGACAAGCCACCTTCTCAGTGTGGGGCACCTGGCAAATGGAGGGTCTGACCCTGACTCATCCATTCCACTCAGGACGTCAGTTGTGCAGACATGCCTGGGGCAGGGAAAGCAGAGAGAAGGTCGGGGAACAAGAAGCTGGCCAGGCCAGGCACCCACCTGCCTGCAGTGTTGGCTCGTGGCTCTCCCGGCTGGCTTCCCGGAGACGATCCCACAACAGTTACAGAGGTTAGATCGTGTGCTGGGTTAGACAGAGACGTGAGGAGCTGGTCCTTGGTTTCTGGGGTGTGCAGGGCAGGTGCAGACAGATAGGCTTTCTGGAAACACGCACACCGAGTGGCCCGCTTGGCAGAGGAACAGTGTGTGAAGTGAGCAGCATGTTTGCACGGCACCCAGGGCCGCTTGCACAGGGGAGGAGACTTGGTGGGCTGGGCAGGTGGGCGGCCAGAGGAATCAGGGCGGAGGATGAGTGTCTCCGGGCCTTTCTGGTTTTGGGTGGCGGTATGGCTGCCGAGCTGTCCTGCAGGCTCAGAAAAAGGAAGGGAGGCCAGGCGGAGGTGGCTCAGGGCACGTGGGATGAAATGGCAGCACTGCAGGCGCCTGGAAAGAGAATGCATCCCTGGGCCTTGGTGTGGTCTTGTCAAAAGTTAGAGAGGTTTATTTTGTTTTCTTATCTCATCCCGCTTAAAGTAACCAAGCTTCTGAGCAGCAGTACCCTATTGTTTAGAAAGGTCGAGCCAGCTTAGGAAATTTTGGGAGAAGCACAAATGACTCGGCGTCAGTCAGAGGTGAACAGTGACTGCTGTGGAAGGCTTTTGCCCAGGGTGTCCCCAGGGCACCCTGCTGCTCGGTCCACTCCAGCAAAGGACCTGCAGACCTGCTGCAGGCCTGTCACTTCCCCGTGTCCCTGAGGAGCCTGCCAGGATGTGGGTCAGAGGCTGGGCCACTCAGGTGGTTCTGATGCTCAGACGCACGCACGCCTGCAGCTGACGCCCACTTGAGGAATCGAGTCCCACCCGCCTCTGGTCCCTCAGGAAGCATGGTGTCACCTGAAGCCTCCCACCTGTGTCGCAGGCTCTGCGTTCCATGTGTATCTGCCCTTCCCAGTGGCCCTGTGTAGGAAGCCGGCCCGGTCCTCAACCTGACCTGCAACAGCAAATGGCAGGCATGCAGACCACAGGCTAAGTCCCAAGAGGGGGACGGTAGGACTGGGGACCCAGGGAAGGAAGCCCAGGGATGAAGCACTTGCTCTGAGGACCAGCAGCAGGCGGGGCTGCAGCAGCGTGCTCTGGAGCTCCGGGATCCCTACAAGAGCTCCTGGTCTCATGTTCCCTCTGTAGACTGGGCCCCATGCTCACTGAGCGGGCTGCATGCTCCGTGCCACTGCAGTTTTCCTAAACAGCAGCAGGTCACTTTGTGGTACATCTCTGGACCCAAAATCAGAACAAGAGGAAGCTGCCAGGCCTTTGGGACTGAGCCCTGTGTTGGTGGCTGGCCAGGGAAAGGCCTTCTGTGTTCTCTGGGGCCCCGGGCGCTTAGACCCCCTGGCCTGGCTGGGCAGGTGTGGGGTTGGCTCTGGGGAGGGTTCCTGGAGTTCTCAGGTTCTGATTGGGTCCTGCCACACAACCAGGGTGAGGCCCACCCCTCAACAGCTTGGGGGCAGACTCTGGGGGGGCTGGGCAGGCCCTCTCCTCTCCTTTCGGGGCCCTGTCCTGCCACCCCATAGACACTGGCTCTGCTTCCCGGCCAGTGGTGCAGCAGCACCTCAGTTGATGCCTGTTTCATGAACTCCAGCTCTACTTGCCTGCACTTTCTTCTCCTGCTTCCAAAATGTTAAGTAAGTGTTTTCTGCAGAGTGAAAGTGAAAGGTGGAGGCCCTTCGCAGATGAGAGGGCGGTGAGGTTGCGGGTTTTTGCAGAGTTCTGAGCAGGAGCCCAGGCCCTCCTGTGCGGTGAGCACCTGGCCGGCCAGAGCCCCCTCGGATCTGGATGTTTCTAGGGGTGTCACATCTTTCTCACAGGCACAGCTGCCTGCGCTCCGCGCATCCTCAGAGGGTCAGCCCAGGGCACAGTGGCGAAGGCTGGCCGCTGAGCCTTTGCATGGCTATCCCAGCTGGGTTCTGGACTCACAGTGCGAGCAGCTTTTGTGGGTGAAGGGGTGGACTGGGTTGCGGGTTCTCACCTGGAACCCCTGGGAATGCCCATAATCTGGCCTCTTCCAGCACCGCCATGCTCTGCTGAATCAGATGGGGCGGGCTCTGGCAGGCGACTGCGTGTCTCCCGCTAGGAGCCTTTCCTGTCCTACGGGGGGCGCTGTTCCTATGGTCTGAGAACTGTGGGTAGGAGTCTCCTGGGGCCATTGTAACAAAGGATCACGAACAGGTGGCTGGAAAACGAAAGAGACATTCTCGGTTCTGGTTGCCGAAGGCCTAAATCAAGGTGTGGGTGGGGCCGCGGTCCCTCCGCCCTCCAGAGGAAGGGCCTGCCTTCCTCATCTCGCTCCAGGCACTGCTGGTGACCCTGGGTGTCCTTGGCCTGTAGATGCATCACTTTAGCATCTTCTGCAGGTTCTCATGGTCTTCCCTGCTGTGTCCAGACTTCCCTCTTAAGAGGACGCCAGTCATATTGAATTAGGGACAAGGTAATGACCTAATCTTAACTCCATTATATCTGCACAGTCCCTATTTCTGCAGGGTGGTTAGGACTTGAATATACTTTTCCGTGGGGCGTGATTGCCTACATCACTGTAGCATGTGTGTGCTGGTGTTATGCATGCATTTGTCCCCGTGCATCACCCACTGCTGCGCGCGTGGCTGCCGTGCCCTTGATGACACAGCAGAGGTGGTGAGCCAGGAGAGAGGGTAACACCAGTGGCTGCGTCCAGCGAGCGTGCACACAGCCACACACCTGCAGCAAGCAGGCTTCTTGGCCCGGGACACAGCTGCTGCAGGGCCTTGCTCGTGGTCATGTGTCCCTGCAGGAGAAGTGACCAAGTGCAGACAGGTCACCCAGAGACAGACGGGGCACCTGCGGTGGAGAGAAACACAGCAGCATCTGGATGGCGTAACAGGGGGCAGGCACTTGGGGTGGGGTAAGCAGAGCAGAGCTGTTGGGGTGTTTCTCACGGCTGCTGCCCTGGGCAGGATGCGGGACCCTCCTCCAGGTACCTGTCCTTGCACTGCTGATACCCCACTAGGTCAGACCCGGGGCCTTTTCTGTCGCACAGGCAGCCAGTGAGATGGTGGGTGTCGTTCAGAACAGTGTTTCTGAGGCCCTCCATAAGAGCCACAGGAAGTGAAGGGCAGCAGCTATTGAAACAGGCTTCAGAATTTAGGAAATGTTCCTATATGCTACAGTAATACGTGGAACCTAATGCACACCATATCATTAAGTGGTGGGTCTGAAACGTGAAACTCTCAAGTAGGCAGAGCGCCGCAGCCCCTTGTGCCTGTAAGCCTGTCCGTGCTCGCGGGCATGTGGTCCCTCTGCCGTTGGTCCTGAGGATGCTGGGGGGTCAGAGGCCATTTAACGAGCCCGGGCACCCTGCACTCCTGGGGTGTCGCTGCTGTCGTTCCCAGTCACCCTCTACTCACCCCACGAATAATGCTGGCCTGGTGGGTGGGACGCAGGCAGGGCTGTGCCTTCCCTGGCCTCGGGCCTGCTGCAGCCCGGGAGCCGGGTCTGCGGGGTGCAATGCTAGGTTAAAGCCCACGGGGTCTGCGTCTGCCAATCTGGGCAGGTTGGGTTGTTCTTTCCTAACCTGATCACGTTTTTAAATACTTACTGTGGAAGTTTTCAGGTGCACACAGAATTAGAGACACTGTCCCTGCCACTCAGCTGCAGTGACCCCAGTTTCCTGTGTTCTTGTCTCAGCTGCTCCCTCAGTTACTTGCTCCGAGTATTTTAAAGCCAATCACACACGGTCATTTGCCTTCAGGCGGTTTACAGTGAATGGCTGCTATGCGTGTGCAAGACAAAGCCCTCCCTGATGTCCCCTGCCCGGTTTGGGCCCTGTTGGAGGCTGCATCACGAGGGTCAGCTGTCGGTGGTTTGAGCTGGAGTCCAGACACCGTGCACATGTTGGCACATGAGCTGGTGCCTCTGAAATCTCACTGTTTCGTGTTGCTTGTTGAAGAATCAGGGCTGTTGGTCCCGTTGGCAGTCTGGCCGGCTGCATCCTCCGGACTTAGTAAGCCTCTGCTCCTGCTTTCCTGTGAGGGGCCGGTAGGACTGGACGGGGGAGAGGGGCTGAGGCTTACCGTGTGAGGGGCAAGCGTGGGTCACCCAGGCGGACCTGTGTGTCCACTGTTGTGTCTGTAGTGTGACAGTGACATCTACAGTGGGATTTCCAATTTATCATATTTTAAAGTCTCATGGTTTTTGGATTTTGTTGCCTGCTTTTAAAGATACATGTGCCTTTTGTTAAGGAGAGGTACATGGAATTTTCAAAATAATTATCACCTAGGTAAGTTTTATTTTAAGTTTCAGATTGCCACTGGTTAATAAAGTGTAGGAACAACTTGTAAATAACCTAAGAGAACTGTCTCAATTCTCCTTTAAGTTGATCTTTTAATTTAGTTTCTACTAAAACACAAATTTACCCTTCTCTTTTTTTTTATGTGGGAAAAGCGGTGTGTAATTTTGCCTGAATTTGGGATTTTCCTGTTGGTGAGGGGTCTTGTTAAAAAAGGGTTGCCACTTTGGTGGGTCCGTGCTAGAACCTGAACCTGAAATTTGCAGGATCATTCCTTTTGTATATTTTAATGCATGCTTCTCAGTTTGTTTTAAGTCATGAGCTATTTTTTCCATAGTTTTTTTTTCCCCTGGATAAATCATTTTTATCTACAGCTACACTGGGTCTGAAAAATGTGTGAGCCAGTTCCTCTAGAACAGTGGGTGCTGATGAAATAGGTGCATGGCTGAGGCTGTGGGGTTCGATTCTAGAACTTCCATCTCCTGAAGGAAATGAGACGCTGGCATCTTGGCAGAGCTGGCAAGGCCACGGCTCATCATCGGTCACTGGCCTGTCTCCTGAGCCCCGTGAGAACAAGGAGGCCTTTCCTGTGCCTGTGGTCTCTCCTCCAGCTCCAACGCCAGGGGCGCAGGATCCCGCTGGGCGGCCCTGCCCAGAAGGGCACACAGGTCCTGAGTGCCCCCAGGCCGGGGGCTGTGTCCTGTCTCCCCACATTCCGGCTCAAGGTCCTGGTGGGAAAGGTCCCAGAGCCACTGCCCCTCTCCAGGACCATCGGTCAAGGATGTCACTGTCTTTATGGGAACCTGTGAGGTGACAGAGCGTACCCTGCCTTTCTCCCAAGCCTGTACCTTCCTGGAGGTGCTGTGGCCTCCTGGCCTGGTGGCCTCGGCCGGAGGCTCCAGGAACGCTCGCAGAAGTACCTCCTTTGGGAGTGGGTGGCCAGCCTGGGGCTTTGGCAGCCTCTCTGTGCCAGGCAGATCCAGGGTGTTCGGGGGGAAGGCATGCTCCCCTGGTGGGGACCCTCCCCCCGGCAGTTCTGAGGTTCTAGATGAGACGGGCTCACATCGCCCACCACGTGGCGCCTCATCCTGTGGGCTGTGCGGGGCTCCCTGTCCTGTTGGGGAAGTTGGTGACAAGCACAGACCCACACCCACCAGGCCCCCTTGTGGAGTGAAGAAAGGCGAGTTGGGTTTTCTCTCATATTTATGCCGAATTCTTCCTCCTGCCGTTAATTTCCCAGTGTATCATGCCATCCTGTGCTAGCATGTGGTGCTACACCTTCTGTCTTTGAGTTTTATAAATAAGGAACTTGCTTTGGAGGAAGTGAGGGGATTTGAGTAGACACCCTGAAGTGGGTGTCCTCTGCTCTGACGTCACCCCTCTTTTGTTGTGAAGCTCCCGTGTCCTGCGAGCATGTGGCTGCCCCTCCTGGGGCTCTAGTCCATCACGGTTTCCTCATCGCCCCATTTGGGTCGCCTCCGACTTTCTGCTCTTGTAAGTAGCAGTGCTGGGAACATCTTGAACAAGTCAGAGCTTTGGGTTGTTTCCGTGGGGTGGAGTCCCAGAGGTCGGGTCGGTGGGTCGCAGGTGCCCCAGGCCCAGCCACCTGCCGCCGCAGCCGTTTCTGCATTCGCTCAGCAGCCATCTTGATCGGGCGGCTGAGTGGTGACCGCCTCAAGGCTGCAGCAGTGACCTGGGTACCGAGGAACACGCCAGCTCAGCCAGTGACATTCTTTTGGACTCCCGCCACCCGCCTGAAAAGTCAGCAAAGGCTTGGCCACAGTCAGATGTCTCCTCTGCCCGGTGCTCCAAGCCCAGTGGCTGCCAGTCCCGAGCAGGACCAGCTTCTCACGCGGCCCCCTGCATAGAGGTGGCATCTCTAGTTTTCAAGTAATACAACTTTTAAGAAAAAAGGGACTTAAATTCCAGCATATTGATTTAAACAAAAGTTGCAACAATTTTTTTTAAATGGTGTATCTGGTTAAGGGGTGGGGGGACATTCTCTGGATTATTCTTGGAACTTTCCCATAGCTTGGAAAATAAAAAGTTGAGATAGATTACCTAAAATTCCATCGCGCTGCTGGAAAGCATGTGTGGCCTTTATTTTATTTCCCATTTAGGTTTATTTTTCCTTGATGGCAGGAAGCAAAACAGTGTTCAACTCACCTTTCAAGTCAGTACTTTTCAGATTTAAAATTCACTGGAAGTAATTTTCTGCCTGTTAAGCCAGTTAGTTTTCTTTTTAAGAAAAAAAAAAATTTAAAGTTGTTATGTAGCTTCTTCTAGGCTTTTGTAACAAAGTACCACAACCTGGTTTCTTAAAACAGCGGAAACATATCCTGTCAGAGTTCTGGAGGCCAGAAGTTGAAATCAGGGTGTCCCAGGGGTTGTGTTCCCCCAGAAGCCCTCGGGGAAGGTCCTTCCTGCCTCTCCCGCTCCCTGGGCTCCGGGTGTCCGGGGCTCGTGGCCCTGGCCCTCCAGGCTCTGCCCTGGTCTTCACCTGGCCTTCCCTCTGGGCTTGTCTCTGTCCAGATTTCCTCTTTTTATAAGGACACCCATCCTACTGGGAAAAACCTCATCTTAATTTGGTTGTCTGCAAAGACCCTGTTTCCAAGTAAGGTCACACTCACAGGTACTGTGTGTTGGGACCTCAACATGTCCCTTCTGGTGACACGACTTGCCACACAGCAGTGACTCACTCTGTGACTGCATCCAGATCCAGACTGCTGTGAGCTGTGACCGACGTGGGATACCAGAGCCCACCTCCCAGCGGCCTGCGTGGCTTCACGCTCCGAATCATGAAACCCGGAGTGTGTGCACTGACCTGTCTCTGGTGACACTGGTGGCTCAGGGCTGCAATGTCACGGGCTGTGTAGCCGGCTGATGCATGGCCTCACTGTCCACCTCCAAGCCCCCTACCCCAGAGCAGGAGCTCGCTGTCTCGTTCTACCAGCACCTAGAATGGGACGTTTTAAAAATACTTCTTGACTTTAAAATATGAGATCACAGTATCACAGTTTTAGTGCAAAAGGGTACTATCTTTTTGTTGACCCTAAGAGCACACACCGAGCCTGTTCACGTGGGGACGTGGCCCCTGTGCTGAGAGGCTCGAGGACAGGCGGGGCAGCCATTGGGCTGTGGTCCCCGAGGAGGCAGTGTCTGGCAGGTGGAGGGGTGTCCATCTGCAAGATGTCTGACACCAAATGAGATGGTGTATTTCCTCCGTGCATACATGTATAACAGTAACAGCATTATATACAGAGCAGTAATATTGTAACTTCATTCGGGTACAGGGACCCAATTCCAATGTGTGTAAGTGTGTGGGAGGGGGTCTTCCCACACATAACAACAAGCAATTCTCTAACACCAGTAGGGTGTTGGAGAACTCAACTCAATTCTGCCACTATCTGCCCTGAGAGGCACCAGATTCCCAGGTTAAGGGCTTCGTCCTGCAAGACTGCCCCCCACTGCCGACTCCAGACACAGGTCCCTAGACACAGGTCCCAAGCCCCAGGCAGTTACCTGTGCTTCTGACCTACCGGCTACAGATCGGAAGTTCCCACAATCTAATCTCCCCCTTAGGTTCGATTAATTTGCTGCAGCAGCTCACAGAACTCAGGGAAACACTTAGGTTTTCCAGTTTAGTAGAGGGTGTCATGAAGGATACAGGTTAACAGCCAGATGAAGAGAGACATGGGGCAGGGTCCCAGATGAAGGAGCGTCTGTCCTGGTGGAGCCTGGGGCCCGGCTCGGTGGCGCGTGGAGGTGTTGTGGTTCCCCAGGCACAGAAGCCCTCCCCGACCAGGAAGCAGGCTCCAGCTGAGCAGAGCAGGCGGGGCAGAGGGAGACCGAGCGAGCTTCTCCTGGGCCTTGTGAGGGCGTCATTGCAGTCATGACCGACTGAATCGTTGGCCACTGGCTGATTCATCCTCCAGCCCCTGCCCTTGGGTGGGGGTCCAAAAGTCTCTCCTTAACATGGCAGAACTCCTGTTTCACCTTTAAGACTCTGCAGTGTTTTCAGGAACTGGGGATGAAGACCAGAAATACCTGGGAAATAGTATATTTGCTCAGATGAATGACTAAATATGAATTTCTTATAACTCACTGCATCACACCATCCTTCTTGGACTCCATGGCTCCCTGGCAGAATCTGCCTGTTAGAACGAGCACGTTTGCATTTCCTGATCACGCGTAACCTACAGGCGCTAATGGGAGCTTAGCCACCCACTGAGGCCGAGCCCGGTGTGGAGATAAAAGGTCTGGAACAGAACACAGGTGTAGCAGGAGGTGCTGGGAGCATGAGCTTAAAGAGGAGGCCTCTTCCTCTTTCTCTCCTCCACCCCACAAAGCAAGGAAATTCCCCCAGACCAACTTCCCACCCGCAGAGGCAGAGAAGCTGGAAGTCGGGAGAGTTGCCCTCAGCTGGGCATGCCAGGCCCATGGCTTCGCGCCGGGCTTCACTGGAGGCCTCTCCTGGGGCTCTCAACCTGCCCTGTCCCTTTTGGGCGCCCCCCACCACCACCCTGCTCTTGTTCCCAGGCCCCAGGCCACTCTCCCACATGCCAGGACCTAAGCTGGGATGTCTGGGATCCTGAGTGGCTGTGCTGGCCGTCCCGTCTTCCCGGAAGCGGCCTCTGGGTTCCCGACTTGGTGGCCAGTGCTCCAACCACCCAGAGGCCTGGTGGCACCCTCAACAGGCTGGACCAAGTACCGGCCGTGCTGCATGTCCTCACTGTTTACCCTCCCGTGGGCCCTGCTCTCAGCGTAGCGCCTCGGGATTCTGGCCGTCTGGGCTCGGCCTGGGCTCCCCTGCTGATGTGATGCTGCCGGGGCTGCATCCTCTGGGGCAGGGTGGGTGGCTCAGCTGGCATGGTGTGTAGCCCCACCTGTGTCTGCCATCTGGTCTCTGCCCTGCAGCTGGGTGGGGTAGGTGGGCGCAGCCCTGGCAGCACAGACCCCAAAGGGCAGGGGTGGGTGCCGCCCAGTCTCCCTGTAGCTCAGACTAGGCAAGAGGCAGCATGGGGGCTGCCCGAGGCCAGTCTGCTGGGTGGCGCCTCACGAGGGCCTTCTTCAGAGGCCATGGCCACCCTCCGCGTGTGTACTCCTGTGGGCCCCTCTCTGGCCCCCCTCCTCTGCCTGGCTGGCCTGTACACCCCCCACCCCCCAGCAGCTCCCTCAGCCCAGCCCCTCCCTGAGGCCCCACAGCCCCTTTGTGCCCATCTGGAATCATCCCACCCCAGCCTTCTGTGGCATCCGTCTGGGCAGGTGGGTGGTGTCCTGAGACCCGGGCCCGGCCTGAGCACCACCCCAGGCTTCTGCACTCTAAGGTTGGGGCGGGATGCGACGGGGGTGAGCCCCTGGGATCTGCTCCTGCGGTTGGCAGCTTGCTCGGTGGGCCTCCTGCTGCAGACAGGGAGGTGACTGCCCACCTGTGTTCAGAAGGGGCTCCTGAGGTGGCTGCTCGGGCTGGGCCAAGGGGCCCACCGAGGAAGTGACATTTGAAGAGGACGAGGAGGGGCGCAGCAGGCGGACCCAGCAGGCGGCTGGCTCTGCTCTCCCAGCAAGTCCATGGTGGGCTGCCCCCTCGCCCTCTGAAGATGACTTCTGTCAACGTTTTTGGAGTATTTCCAGCCAGGAGCTCTTTTTAAATTTTAAAATGCAGCCTTGAACAACAGCAATATGATGCATGTAAAATCCTATTTGTAAATGATTTCTCATTGTGAGTGTCTTCAACTTGGATTTCCTGGAACATAGCAAACCATCCAAACCCCTCCAAGTCGGGCGATAATGTCCCCTGAGCGAGGGTGGGGCCGGCTGCAGGGCTGTCTGGTTTCTTCCCGTGGGACACATGGGGCCGCACAGGGTGCAGCTTCCGAGCTGTGTTTTCCTCCGGCCCAGTTGGCTTCAGCGGTGGTCCTCGGTAGATAAGAATGGTGCGTGTGTGGCCCGGGGCAGCCAGACGAAGAGCACAGGCTGTCAGTGTCTTACACGGCTGAGATTTTGTCTCCAGTCCTGTGGCCAGGGGTGTGCGGTACCGGGGCCGTATGTCCTCCGCAGGTACCGTGTAGGGTTTGTGCAGGCCTCGCCCTGTGCCAGCAGCCCCACTGCAGTCGTCTGAGTGTCTGCGTGCAAATTCCTCCTCCTTATAAGGACGCCAGTCACCTGGGATCGCTGCCCACCCTACTGAGCTCACCTTGAGTGATGACATTTACGACCACCCTGCTTCCAAGTGAGTCCACACTGCCGGGTAGGGGGTTAAGACTTCAATAAATGAATTTTGGGAGACACATTTCAAACCCGCAAATGGCAGTAAATAAGCAACACAAGAATATTTTCACAAAAATAGGTTTCTAGTCACCTTTATGAGGGTGCAATTTACATACAACAAATTGCTCTCCCTTTAAGAGTATAATTTGGTGAGTTTGCACCAATCTGTGAAATCGCCAGGTGGACACATTCCTCACCCGAAGCTTCCTGAGCTCCCAGGAGTGTACCCTCCCTCTGCCCAGCCCGGGCATCTACTGGCCTGCCTTCTGACCCAGGCGTTTCCTGGAGTCCATAGACAGGGACTCATACGCTTTTCCCTGCTGTCTGGCATCGTCCAGCTCACCATGATTGAGGCTCATCTGTGTGCCTTGAAGTGCCATTTAGGCAGGCACAGGAAGGCCCTGTGGGCAGCTGGGTGTGCTGCTGTTGGGATAAACCTCTTCTTTTATCTTTTTACCTGTTGACACACACTTGGGTTGTTTTCAGACTGTGACTGTTATGAGTAGGGCCGCCGTGTGTGCTTGTGTGTAAGTGGTCCTGTGGACCTGTTCTCGCTTTTGGGCAGGCACCTAACAGAATGCTGGGCTGCATGGTGTTTGTGTGCCTTTGGAGGATGTCACCAAGCCATCATCCAAAGTGGCTGCCCACCTTGCCCCCACCCCCTCCAGCAGGGTCCCCATCGTCTACATCGAGGCAGGAGCTGGGGGGCCTCTCCATCGTTAGACCAGGCTGTGTGTGCGGGCATCTCACTGCCATTTTATCCTCAACATCCCGGGCCGCTAAGTCAAGCATCTTCTTGTATTTGGCTATTCATATATCTTTGAGATGTGCCTATTCAAAATGTGGCCCGTTTGTAAAGATCTCACCACAATGATTATGAAGAGCGTTATTAGAATAGTAGAGGTAAGCTTGGCCCAGTTGTCTACCGGCTCACCTCCTGCCTCTGAGAAGCCCTGGTCAGGCCTTGGGGCAGCTGTGTGGCCACTGGTACCAGGAGCAGAGTGGTCTGGTTCCGACACTAAAGGTATCTAGCTTCCACCTTAAAAGAAAATTTTTTTGGTGGGTGACATTTTAAGGGAAATTTTAAGTAGGTTTAAATTGACCCCAACTGAAATACAGAAGTTATCTCAAGTGAGGCAGTAAGACAAAGTCTGGTAAAATAGGTGTGCAAGTGTGTTTGAGAAGGATGCATGTCACGAGTTGTTCCAAATTAGAGGTGGGCTTCTCTTGAGTATGACTTGGTGCTGGGCTCTGGGGGAGGGGGTCCTCTGCAGGTCCAGGCCCGGCACAACCGGATGCTTGTTTGGAAGTAACAGGACACAAGTCTAAACTGCATCCTGTGTCTTGCATTTTCATGAGAATTAGCTGCCTCCCTGGTAGAGCTCCTTCAGGACAAAAGGGGAAAACAGCCCCATCCTGCCATGAATTCATACTTTGAACACACAGTGCAGCAGGGAGATCTCCATGTAGCTGGGGGTGTGGGGATGTATTTGTCCTTCACCCATTGAGCATCTGTCACAGGCAAAGGATAACAACTGTGCGTCTTCAGTGGAATAGCTTCTGCTGACAATTTGGGACGATGGCTTTATGGTCCAGACTCCATTACCTTCAAATGTCGGTCAGGGAAGGTTTGGGATGTGCTCTGTAACTTCAAGTTTATCAGGCATTGTGGTATCGGCAGCTGTACCATGTAAGTGACGGCTGGTACTTCAGCATCCCCGACACCAGCACCGTGGGGCTGGAAGGCTGTGCTCCTGTTGTGCAGAGGAGGCCAGCGGAACCAGCTCTGGCTCAGGTGTGAGCACGGGTTGTTCTACTCGGAACATGGAGCCCCTGGATCACCATGGTGAGCAGAGGTGGTCACTGGGGCTGGCTCGACACAGCGAGACTCCAGCAGGGCCGGGGCTTCGGCGTTGGGCGGTGCACTCAGTGTGTGTGAGCCGGTTTCCCCGGCTTGTAGCCTCCTGCCACCTTCCCCGGAGGCTGTGGGATTGGAAATGGCTCCCCAACGCGTTAGGCATGGCTTATTGGACCCCCGCCATCCCATGCCCATTTGGTGGCCTGCGCTGTTCACAGTGTCCTGGTTGTCTGTGGTGGGGCAGCTGGCCTGTGAGCCCCCAGCACTATTCAGGAAGACACGGATTTTGGAGTTTGGTCTGGAATGTGAGTTCAAGTTGTTGTGGTACCAAAGTGGTTGTGTTTTCTAAGTGATTCTGTCTGAAATTAAAGTATCGTGAGATTAGCGGGCTGTCAATGCAGATGGTAGAGATCCTCCTCGGGGGAGAAAAGTGGAAGTGGTGTTTGGAAGAAACAGCGGAGAGACGATTGGGCTTTGAGATGGTGGTTGCACCACTTCTGCGCAGCCTCAGGTGTGCGAGTGACAGCTGATAGCCCGTCTGCCTCTGGGGCCTCAGCCAGCCCTCCTCTGCCAACACTGACTCGGCATCTGTGTCCCTTTAGGAGTGAGGCTGCTCTCGGAAAGGGCCCCTTACTCGACGGGGGTGCCACAAGTGGACCCTTGAGTGCAGGAGAGTGCCCTGTGTTCTGGGTAGCGGCATAGACCATTGTGATGATGGCCAGGTTATCTGTCCATGGTGTGTGTGCACAAGTGTGTGTCCCTGGACAGGTGTGTGTCCCTGAACAGGTGTGTGTCCATGAACAGGTGTGTGTCCATGAACAGGTGTGTGTCCTATGAACAGGTAGGACACGTGCTCTGCTGTCGTTGCCCTCAGAAAAAAACCGTGTGAGTGTGCTATAGCCTCGGGTCTGCATGCTACTTGTTAAGCCTTTATGCGACAGGATGGGTCACATTGCCCAGGATGCTTCCAATTCAGGGTTGCAGCTGCAGAAGCACCCCCCGGACAGCACCTCTTCTGCTGTGGTCCGGTGGGGTGCAACCTTGCGGACACTGAGGTGTCCACTTAGTGATGCAAACCCAGCTGACCTAGAGCTTCCCTGGGCTTGGATAAATTGT
Organism: Manis pentadactyla; assembly: GCF_030020395.1. Lineage (NCBI taxonomy): Eukaryota > Metazoa > Chordata > Mammalia > Pholidota > Manidae > Manis > Manis pentadactyla. Next base: position 177,923,622 of record NC_080023.1, on the reverse strand, counting down.
GTGTGTCCTGAATATTTCCAAAGCAGACTAACCTATTTTAGGGATCTGATTTTAGATTGTTAGATTTCAATCTCCCTGATGAAAATTATATTGTTTTTCCTACTACAAATCTCCATAAAGTACACAACTGACTTACAAGCTGCACTAACTGAATGAAAATTTATTCCAGAACTTTCTACACTAGTTGGAGTTGTTGTAGAAGCACAACCCTATGAGGCAGCTACTGTACACGCTTTCCTGGGCTTTGCAGATCCTGTGCTGTTGCATGTTGACAGTTTGGGGTATCCCTCATCGAGGGGTCCATTGGCACCATTTCTCCAATGGCATTTGCTCCTTTCCTGTCTTTGTGTCACATTTTGGTAATTTTCACAATATTTCAAACTTTTTCATTGTTGCTCTACTTATGGTGACCAGTGATTACAACGCCTTGAAAGCTCAGATAATGGCTGGCTTTTTTTAGTGGTAAAGCTGTTTTCTAATGGAGGCGTGTACATTGCCTTTTAGACACAGTGCTGTTGACCTCGTGTCCTGTCAGCATGACTTCTGTATGAATGGGGAGCCGGAACATTCAGCTGACGTGGCTTCACTGTGGCGTCTGGAGCCCAGCCGGCAGCGTCTCCCAGCGTTGCCGGTAAGATGGCCCTGCACATCCTTTTCATCGTGCCTCCTGGTTCTTAAGAGAATCTGTTCTACTGGCAAGAAGAGACTTACTGTTTCATAAAGGAGATCCTATGATGAGACAAACAGCTTCCTAGTTTGAATACAGGGCGCCTGAAGCGTTAGACACTCTCACATGGCCAGGAGCCAGTGCCACTTAACGCGGACCCCAGGCATTAAACTGAGGCCTTGTCCGCATATCCCTTTCCTCAGCCTGGAGCACATTTTGGTCCCCGCAGCAGTGCCTGGTTAATGAGTCTGCACAGCCAGGTGTGAGGAATGACGCCACGTCTGGTGGGAGGTGTGTCCTCATACCCCCTCCCTTCCCAACTCAGACACTGGGGTGGGGGCCGCACCCTGGGTTGTAACCCACCCCCAGGGGCCCCGATGTGTGAGAGGCCTAGAAGCGCTGGTGTCATCTGTAGGCGTCTGACCCTCTCCCCAGCCCATTCAGAAAATTCTTTATAGCGCTCCTTCTTGGTGGCCTCTTCCCCCTGGGGACGGCCCGGCTGCCGCGGCAGAAAGGCTGACCCACGGAGGAGCGTGTCTCTGCTTCTGGTCTTGGATGCTAGGGGCTGGTTGGGGCCGGGGGCTGTCATGCCTGCAGTAAGTGCTCAGCCAGAGGAAGAGCCAGTGCCCTGGAGGCTAGCGCACAGCCGTGCAGGCTCAGGCGCCGCCAGCAGGAAGGGGCAGGAGGGCGGTGTGAGGGGCGCTTGACGCCAGCCCCCAGGGGTGGGGACGGAAGCCTTTGGCTGTTTCCTGCCGTTTCCAGCCTGTGCAGTGTGAAAGAGAAAAGCTCTGTTTTCACCAGGGCATCTTAAAGGTGATTTCATGGGGTTCGAAAGCACGTTGTGATTGAACTAGAGAAAAGAAGCACATGAGGTTCAGCCGCCAGAGTTCCGGGGGGGCTGCCCTGCGTTTGAGCAGCTCAGTCCCCATTGGACACATTCTGGCATTTGGGGTGTTACACCTGATGAATCAGCTGGGGAACAGAGCGCTCAGAGGGGAGGTCTAGCACCTTCTCCTCGAGGTGTGCAGTGGATGTAGTAGTGCAGTGGTGTCCTACTGGAGCGGGCTGTGCCTCATCCAACAGGCCCGGGGTCCTTACAGGAAGGGGACATGGGCACGCAGCTCACAGGCGAGCACCGAGGACGGTCAGCCCCGAGCAGCAGCTGGGAGGCCTCGGACACGTCCTCCTGCGGGACCTCCTGCCAGTTGTGGCCCTGCCCGCACCTCGGCCTCTGCTCCTGGCCTCCTGGCTGCAGGAATCAGGTTCTGAAGCGCCGGGTCTGTGGTCCTTCGTCCTGGCAGCAGGGAGGACGGGGTGGCCCGTTGGCTTGCTTGGCCCCAGGCTCTGCTACCTGGGCCCGCTTCCCATGGGGTGGATGTAGGCCCTTCGGCCCAGAGCCTCCGGGGCTGCGGTCTCCCCATGGGGCTGCTGGAGCTGGAGCTTGGGGAGTCTGTAGGGCCACGGCTGTGAATGTCGGCTTTCAGCCTTGCTGCTCTGTGCGCCCCATTTGCGCAGGAAGTCGTCTGTTCTCTTCAAGGGCGAGGGGTGAAGGCACATTCGGTCACTTGGCCCCAAGTTTCCATTTGGGGAAGAAAGGTGCATCACCGCCGAGGGCGTTTCCCTCATCTCTGGGACGTTTGGGGTGCGTTCTGAGGGCCGGCTCGGCGTGTGTGCAGGGTTCCGTCCAGAACCGCGAGCCCGTGGGGGGCAAGCCTTGAGCCCCAGGCACTTGGCTCGGGTGCCGCCCACTCCCCGGGGCTGCCTGCCACGAAGGCACGGGCCCTCCCCCTGAGGGCCTCTGTGCCAGCATCCCCCGCCCCCCCCTGTGCCGGCCGCGTGGTGACCCTCCTGTCTTCCCCCACAGAGTCGGTAGAGGAGGCAGAGTCCCGGCTTCCAGATGAACAACCGGAAGGAAGACATGGAGATCGCGTCCCACTACCGGCACCTGCTGCGGGAGCTGAACGAGCAGAGGCAGCACGGCGTGCTCTGCGACGCGTGCGTCATCGTGGAGGGCAAGGTCTTCAAGGCGCACAAGAACGTCCTGCTGGGCAGCAGCCGCTACTTCAAAACACTCTACTGCCAGGTGCAGAGGACGTCCGACCAGGCCACGGTCACGCACTTGGACATCGTCACCGCCCAGGGCTTCAAGGCCATCATCGACTTCATGTACTCCGCCCACCTGGCCCTCACCAGCAGGAATGTCATCGAGGTGATGTCCGCCGCCAGCTTCCTGCAGATGACGGACATCGTGCAGGCGTGCCACGACTTCATCAAGGCCGCGCTGGACATCAGCATCAAGCCGGACGCCTCGGACGAGCTCTCCGACTTTGAGATCGGCGCCCCACCGGGCAGCAGTACAGACGCGCTGATCTCGGCCGTGATGGCCGGAAGGAGCATCTCCCCGTGGCTGGCTCGGCGCACGAGTCCCGCCAACTCCTCCGGAGACTCGGCCATCGCCAGCTGCCACGAAGGAGGCAGCAGCTGCGGGAAGGAGGGCCAGGAGCCCAAGGCCGACAGCCCGGACGGGGGTTCCATGCAGTCGCTGTGGCCTGGTGACGTGGGCTACGGGTCTCTGCGTGTCAAGGAAGAGCAGATTTCGCCAAGTCATTACGGAGGGAGTGAGCTGCCGTCTGCCAGGGATGGTGCGGTACTGAACTCTTTCTCCGAGCAGGCTGGAGGGGACGGCTGGCAGCCCACGGGCCGAAGGAAGAATCGGAAAAACAAGGAGACCGTCCGGCACATCACGCAGCAGGTGGAGGACGACAGCCGGGCTGGGTCCCCAGCGCCCCCTTTCCTTCCGACGTCCGGGTGGCCGTTCAGCAGCCGAGACTCAAGTAAGCCTTTTGTTGGTCACAGGTAGGGGCTCGGGCCTGGCTGGGCTCCTGGTGGCCCAGAGGCACTGTGTCGGGGCCCTGTGGCTGTTCACTTTGCTGGCGAAGTGGCTTGTTCCAGGCTGCTGTGGGCACCCCCTTTTTGCAGTAAGTGGTTGTGAGCTCAGGAAAACCAACATGTCCCAAGCCAGGGTGACTTTGGGGTACAGCACCAGTGTGCCCGACACGTAGAGGCCGTCCGGGCGGGCCTTCCCTGAAGCCTGATCCTGCAGGCAGTAACTGGGGGCGGTGGGAGCGGGTGGGAGGCGGCTTAGGAAGGAGGCTGGTGTGCGGTGCGGGGCCGGCACGCAGGTCTGCTGCCCTGGTGTGGGTGGCCTTGTATCAGCACTGGTCGGGGTAACTTAACTTTAAAAGGTTTGAATGTTAACATTTAAAAACATGACAAAGTACACGAAATGAAGAGGTGTGGACGTGGGAGGAAGGACCAGGCCACGCACAGCTCACCAGGCTCGCCTCCCCGGCTCTGGATTTTCCACCTGGAGGGCGTGTGCTCGGGCCTCATGAGCGCTGAGCACAATTGCCACATGCACATGTTTTGCCCCTGGTGAGAAGCTTGCCTTGACGGGGGACGTGGGGGGTACAGCCAAAAGCTGCCCCACAGGGGCGGTTGTCAACTCCACACCAGCAGTGTGGCTCCAGTAGTTCAGACTAATAGGCGTGGTATCGCTTTCTCGTAGCCACTGGGCGGTGCTGCACGTGCCTGGCTCTGGCCTGGCTCTGTCCTGATGACCAGCGATGGCCGGCCCTTGCTCTCGGAGGACAGTTTTCTATCTGCCTCTCAGACGAGTGGAAACAAATGCTCGTCAGCCCCAGGCACTCTTCCTGGGGGAGCACGCTGCAGCTCTGGCTGCTCCCAGACTTTCCAAGCGGCCCACAAGAACAGGCCTTGCTCCCCGGGGGCAGGGGGCAGGCGGGCTGCATTTAGGGAGGGAGTTTGGTGGAATGGGTTGGCCTGCAGTGGGATGGCAGCCTCTTAGTAAGTGCAGTCAGCAAATGGAGTAGGTGGACCAGCAATCCGTAGGACTTAAGTCCTGGCATATGCCACAAATGCAGGGTGTGTAGTGCTTGGCTTGGGGAGGCTGCCCATTACCCCTGCCCACAAGGCTTCCTGCAGCGGGTGGGCAGCACCTGGGGGGACCCCGGCTCCAGAGAACACCGCCTTGGGCTCCCCATAACTAGCTTTTATTGTGGTAAAATGTACACACTGCAAACGCTGGCCTTATAACCACTTTAATTGTGCAGCCTACTGGTGTTGGACAAGTCCTCTGTGATGTGCGCAGCACGCTGCCCACCTCCCAAACTTCCTCATCTCAAATGGAAGCCCCGAATCCATTGAACAGCACCCAAGACACAGAAAGATCAGCCTGCTTCTCATTGTTGCCAGGCCCCTGGATGTGCAGTGCAGGCTTGTTTAACCAGGAACTTGCAACCTCAGGCTGGGTGATTGCTGTGTGGCCGCCCTTGGCACTGTAGGACATTGGTGTCACTGGCCTCCACCCACTGGGTGTCAGCAGCACTCACCCCTTAGCTGTGACACCCAGAAATTCTCCAGACACTGCGGGTGTCCTCAGTGGGCAACCCCCCAGAACTGTTGGAGTTTAACCTGAACTACGTCAGAAGGTTACATGTCTGAGTTAATGGAAAAGCCAACTGCCCCCCTGCCATCTGCCAGTAAGGAGAGGTGTGTGCCATCCGCTCCTGGCTTGGTTCACAGCCCTTCACCAGCCCTGCCTGAAACCAGAAAGCAGCTCTCCCACAGGAGCCTTCTGGGTGGGCAGGGCAGGCCCAGGACACCTCCTGGTGTCATGCGTCAGTTCCAGGCCCTGATGCCGAAGGCCAGTCAATTTGGGCATCCGTCATTATGTCGGGAAATGCTGTGCTCCTCGGGCCTGTGGGTTTGATGTGTTAAATGCAGTTGTTGAGCAGAAGGTGTTTTTAGAATCCAACAAGTGATCTCGGCTGTGTACTTTTGTTAGTGTCTTAAAGCCCTTGGGTTACCAAGGCAACCATGAACCACTCTGTTAGATTATCCTGGTTCGCTAAGATGAGGACACGAGGTGTGGGCTTGTGTGGGACCGTTCCTGCCCCTCCGGAGGGCCATGTATCCCCCCACCCTGGCCCCAGGCTGTGGTTCGGGCCCCTGGTGGAGGTCAGCCATTCTCACAAAGGACTTTAGCACATCTTCGAGGATAGCTTCTTTATGTTCTCATTGTGTGTACAGGAGAAAAGGCGCTTTTCCAAAGGAAGGTGTCAGGGTCGCTGCCGATCATTGGGGTGCCCCACAGGATGCTCGGGTGTCCTGCCTGCCCCGTCTCCTCATCCTGCGGTGACTCTGGGGCCTGGTAGCATTTAGGAGAAATTTTTCCATGCAGAAAACTGAGGGCATCCTAACATAGCAACTTCCAAGAAAATGTCCCCTGGGACTTCCTTCCGAGTCACCACAGGGAGTGTGTGCTGGCACGTGGGGCTGGAGCTGTGGGGCCATGCCGTGTGTGGTCACAGGACACAGGCAGGCCTGCAGCCAGGCCCCAGTGGTCTCCCCGTCTGTCCTGGGCTCCGGCCTCACGCCCACCTGCAGGTTAACCCTCTCCTCTGACCCCAGGGCTGAGGGACTTTGGAGCTGCTAGCTCAGAATCTGGTGCAGGAAGAGCCCTGGGTCCCTGTCTTCTGTCCAACACAGGCTCCTAAAAGGTTCTGCAAAAACAAACTTCTCTAGGCAGAATGAAACGTGTGGGTTTTATAAAGCGTTTGTACCTGAACTTGGGTAAGGTTGGACCTTGGCACAGCAGGATTTCAAGATGCACTGGAGCTGCAGACCGGCTTCTGTGAGTTGAGGTGGGTGAAGGTGGGCTCCCAGCCAGCCCCTCTCACCCTCGCAGCCCCCTTCCTGCCCAGAGAGGGGAGACAGCACACCACCTCTCAGGATGGGGGGCTGCGCTCTGCCCCCAGACTGAGGCCTGGCCCTCCTTTGCCGAGGTCAGAGGTTCCCTCTTAGCCGCTAGGAGCTCGTTGTCGGGGCTGAGGTAGGAGCTGGCATGGAAGGTCCAAGGCTGGCAGCGCCTTCTCCCCTCCGTGAAGGCGGACAAGGAGGAGACTTCCAGACGTGGCAGCCTGGCCACAGGTGCTGCTCCGAGCCACGCGCAGGTAGAAGCAACTTGTGGAAGCAGCAAACCTCTGAGTCTGTTGAGCTGATGTGCGTGTCGGTTCATGATCTGATGGGAGCTGTGAGGAATGAACAGTCTGGCACCTGGCGGCGTGGCCCAACTGGCACCTGGGGAGAGCTCTAGGGAGCTCTGGCCACTTCTGGAAGAGGCCACCTCCCCCTGCTGCCATTTCAACAAATTCGATCATCTCTGTTAAATAAAATTGTCTTGCTTAGTGTGATGTTTGCATTTTTTGGGTAAAGTGGCTCCAGGTGTCTCGGTCAGCCTTTTGGGGCTGGGATCAGACCTGCCTCCAGTGCTGGGAAGGCCCCCAAGACCTGGGACTTCACCTGCCCAGGCCCCTCCTTGGGCCTTCCCCCAAGTCTGCAGCTCTGGGTGGGCCCCTCCAGACCAGAAGCGCCTTTCTTTAGCTGCTGGTCCCCTAGAAACGAGCTCATAAAGGACAAGCCCTTGAGGGCTCTCAGGGACCAATAGCCTCTCTGTTCCTCCACGTGGAAACAGTCTAGGTTTTCTGTGTGCCTTGTCACCCAGCAGGGCTGGGGGCTTCAGCATCACGCCCCACCCAGAGGCATCCAGGACCCTGAGTGTGCCTGGGCTGATGTAGGACGGGGCTGTGCCATGGCAGCAGAAGGCACCTCTGGATGGAGGAGCTGCCCGTGGGATGCAGGATGCCCGTGTGAACAGCCCTGGTGCTCAGCATTCCCATTGGTGGTTGTGTTCTGATAGCTTATTTTTCCTCCATCTTTGAAGGGGCTTGACACCTCATTTGGCCCCAGGATGGTGCAGAACGGGGCCCGCTGGGGCTCCCCACACAGCCTTGCCCTCTGCCACCTCATCTGTTGTTGGCTCAAAAATACGCAGCCACCTCACTGGGTCCTGTTTGACTTGAACCTGAGGGCTTTGTTCCCTTTAACCAAGAGCTTACTTGCTTCCGGTGTCTGCAGATCCTGACAGAGATGCCCTCCGAGCAAGGCAACGGGCTGACTTGTCAGGGTTCTCATGGCTGTGGCCCTGCTCCATGCAAGGCAGGACTTGCCTCCCGTGAATAGGACGGACGTCAGTGTCGGGCGGTCTGGGGGGACGTGTACATGATGTGAAAGCACAGCTCATAGACCTAACACTTAACAGAGATTTGAAAAGGAGTAGTTAGTGTAATTTTTAAGTGTTCATCTGAAAATTTTGTGCCACAGCTTTTCCCAGACTTTTTAAGCACGGAGGTGTGACATGCACGCCAGCATAGTGCGAACTCCAAGCAGTTGAGTTGGCTCAGAGAGTGTGACCAGTGCCTAGAAGCCCCCAGTGCCCGTCCTGGGGACTGTCTCCCCCGAGGGGACTGTGTCCTGACTCGGCCTGGCGTGCATGTGTTCTGCGGAGCAAGGCCGACGCTGTGTACCATTGTCCGACATTGACAGGTCTGGGCTGTTTTGTTTTGGCCGTTGGACCAGAGCTGCTGGACCCCTCTGGTGCTTATGGGCGTCCATCCCTGGTGTGCCAGAGGTGTTTCCAGGGGCGGCCTGGTGTCCTGCCACCGCTGTGACAAGTCGCGGACCTGGGGCTGAAAGCCATACAGTCTTCTTCCGGTTCCCAGAAGTGCCAAATGGGTCAGCAGGGCCGCCCTCCTCTGGAGGCTCCCAGGAGAATCCACTCCCCACCTTCCCCGGCCTCTGGAGGCGCCGCCCTCTGAGGCTCGGGGCCCTGTCCTCCGCGGCCTGCTCCTGGGGCCACACCTTCTCTGCCTCTGCCCTCCACCTCCCTCCTGCAAGGACCCTGGGATTCATCCGGGGCCAGCCGGACCGTCTGGGGTCATCTCCCAGCTCCAGGTCCCTTTTGCCTCAGCAGGTGACAAGGCAGGGTTAGGACACAAGCGTGTTCGGGGGCCATGGTCAGCCTACCGTGGGGTGTGCGTATGTAATAAATAACAAGATTTTTTTGGTGAAAATTGACATTCCTTTTTTCTGTTGTTCTATTGTGAGGTAAAACCACACAGATTTCCAGTGTACAGTTTGAATAATTGTTTTCTCTCCATTACATTGTATTGGGGAAACATTCATGAAACTTAGAGGAAAGTTAAAGAAATAAAGTGAGTGTGTCCATGGCCCAGATTCCCCACCTGTCTACCCATCCAGTCCTCTGAAATGCTGGCCCAGCGTTCAGTTAGAGGCCCGCTTTCAGGGGGTGGCAGACACCAGCGCGCTTCACCCCCAGACGTGCCGGTTGGCGTCTCACCGAGTTCGGCCTGTGCTCACGTTTTTCAGGTCAGTTTTACACGCATCAAATGAGGTGCACCCCACTGTGCCTTTCCGTAATTTTGAGAAACGCACACATGCAACCCCTCAGGACGTCACTGTCACCCCTGGCTACCACTGATGAGATGTTGCCATGGGTGGACTTTGCCGTTTGTCACGTCGTATAAATGAAGCCAAAGGGTGCGTGTGTCATGGGCGTTCCCACACGTGAGAGCGTGTGGCCGCCGCCCCGTGCTCACACCTTTCGGGCTGGTGGTGGGTGGCTGTCCTTCACCTGAACACATGCCCTTGGTGTATCCATCCTCTTGACGGTTGACTTCTAGGCTGTTGCCCGTTTTGCTGTTGTGAATAAAGCTTCTGTGCACATGTTTGGGAAGCCTGTTTTATGGATGGATGTGTTCATTTCTCTTGAGCGCGTACGAAGGAATGGAGTGGCTGGGGCCTAGGGCGGAGCCGGCCGCAGTTTCATAAAGAACGGCTGGACTTTTCTCCGGGTGGTCTTCCCAGCCCCCCACCCTGTCGAGCTGTGTCTTTCACTTTTCGCCATTCTGGTGGGTGAGTCTGATGAGTTTTGGTAAATGCACACACCTCTGTCGTCAGGATGGGGGACGTCCCCGTCACCCGGAATGCCCCCCACTCCGGGCTCGTCGGCGGACCTGCAGGGAGAGAGCGTGTGGTGAGTTCTCTTATCTGGCTTATTTTATTCAAACTTCATTTATTTGTTTATTTTCATTTTGAGATTATCAGAGATTAACAATCAACTGTAAGAAATAACACAGTTTCCCTGCACTGCTGTGTGGGTCCCCCAGTGCTGACATCTTGCAGATCACGGTCAGTATGACCCGCACGCTGCCATGGACATGGTGCCCTGGCCTGAGCCCCACCCAGCCGTGGCCAGCACAGCGCCGCCGGGGGAGCTGGGTGCTTCTCTCCCCTGCCTCTGCCAAGTGCTGACCTCGGGCTCTGTCAGGTTGTGGCGGGCATCAGCGAATCCGTCTTTCGATGCTGAACAGGACCCTGTTCTCCAGCTGTAATGGTGTGTCCTCTCACGTGCTAATGGGCACTGTGTTATTCTGGGGTTTTTTTGGCTGTGACGGATGAAGCTGTGTGGACGTCCCAGGACAGGCTCAGTGTAGACGTGTGTGCGGATTCCTCTCTGGGATGAACCCAGCCATGGCTGCTGGGCCACTGGGGCGGGTGCATGGCTCTCTGTGATGCCACCCATGGTCTCCTTCGTGGTCATGATTTCACACTCATGCTGTGCGAGGTTCCGTGTGCTGCGGCTCACTGCCAGCAGCCGAGTGTGTTCGTATTTGAATTCTAACCGTCCAGGAGGGTGTGGGTGGCATCTCCCTGCGTGTTACTCCGCATTTCCGGGCAGCCAGCCGTGCCCGCGTCTCTCCCTGCGTTTCTCAGCTGTTCTGGCTCTCTGAGCTGTCTGTCTGGGTGGCACTGGGCCTTCTACCAAGCTACAAACACGTTCTTGTACTCAGAGACTCCAAACGGCATGACCGATGTGGATTCTCCCTCAAAGTAGAGTGAAAACGCTCGCCCTGACTCGGCGTTTTTGTGGTAGGCGAACAGCTCCTGAAAGTCTTGCCGGCTGCCGGCCTAGGCGAACTCCAGCAGCCTGATGAGGGTCTCTGTGAGCCGCTCTCAGCTTGCTGTGGGTCAGCCCGGCCCCGGGGTCCTCGGCGGCAGGAAACGCCGTCCTTGCCCCGGGTGGATTTGGGGGGACAGTTCTGGTCACACGTTGAATGGCTGACGGCTCGGGCTGGAGGCAGCCCCTGAGGCTGCAGATGGAAGCAGGCCAACCGCTCTCCTGGCCCTGCAGCGCCGGCATCCTGCCACCTGCCGGGCGGAGGAACACTTCAGCCGGGGTCCGCCCGCGGGCCGGCACAGAAACTCGCTGACTTCAACCCCGAAACGTGAAGTTGCTAAGGAGTAGCTATTGCCGCTCCTGATGGCTGGAACTGCTGTATTGGTCACGATCTCTCTTGAGTATTTTAAATACTCAAGCTTTTTGATTAAAAAAATCTAATATGAACACATTTTATGGTTTTACATAACACTGGTCTCTTCATTATACAATATAAATAACTGGTTCTAACTTCCTTTACTGTTTGTGGCATTTCATTTTGACCTGGCCTTCAGCCCCCCCTTGTGCACCCCTCCTGTGGCCTGGGGGGCCGGGGCAGGCAAGGGCCTCTGCCTCTGCCGCCCGGGCGGTTCTGCTCAGCCCCTCTCAGGCTGTCGGTTCCGCCCCTGGCGCCCAGTGCCGCCCACCTGGCTCTGTGGTTCGGGCCCTGTGTCCTGTCTCAGGGCACGCTTGAAATCTAGTCTCTTGCGGTCATTACACTGCTATGTGAAAGCCGTCAGAAACATTTGGCGAATCCGGTGGATCAGCTGTTGGCAAGGGGGCCCCGTTACTGTCTGACTGTCAGGCAGGGCTCTGTGCTGGCTCCAGGGTGGCGAACAGGCCCTGAGTACATGGGTGTCACTGTCTGCAGGGCCAGGCACGTGGGGGGCCGCCTGCAGGGCGGACAGGAGATTCCTCTGTTCCCAAGCCTCTTTTTCTGGGTCGCCCTCAGGAAGCGAGACCTTCTCCAGCGTGCCTGGCCCCCTCCCTCTTCTTGTCCAGTAGTTTTCTCAAAACCTCCACGCCTCCCTTACTGCTCAGCGGCACACCTGGCCGTGGATGTGGGGGTCTCCGCAGGGAGCTCCAGTGCCCCCCAGAGCCGGCCGCCTGCAGCTCACAGCCTGCCTCGCTGTGCTGGGTCTCGGGCTTTATGGGCACATTCCCCATCCACCCCACACTGGAGACATACCCTCCATCCTATCATTTCTGTCCTTCCCTGCGGCTCAGGGGCATCAAAACGTTGTGGTCATCTGCACTGCCATCCCTCCCCTCAGGTCTCCGGGCCAGATGATGGCTGCCTCTTGTCCTCATTCCTTAGAGGCCGTGTCCCCCTGCTGCTGGCATGGCACCTGGACCCCAGGCTGGCTGTGAGTGGTTGGAAGGAGCAGAGGCCCCTCTTGGCTGGGGGGTGTCAGCGCCGGGACCCATCCTGCACCAGGGCTGGGCAGAGGCAACGAGCTGCGCCCCGCCAGCCGCAAGGCCAGGCGGGCTGGACGCCTACGGCATCCCGATGCTGCTGTTTCGAGGGCGGATTTCGGTGCCTGCTTTTCACAGGGAGAGGTCCTCTTAGACGCGAGGGGAGGGGCAGGGAGGCCGTGTCACGGCGCTGCCCACGCACGGCAGGTCTGGCCACCGCATCAGCCAGGGGGCTCAGGGCATTTAGAGCCACGGAGGACCGAGGCTTTGAGGGCCTGTGGATTTCCTCCGGTGGACTCGAGAGCCCGCTTGGCCCCTCGTCCCGTTAAAGGGGTCCCTGGCTCCCAGCACCACCATAGTGTGAGCGGCCCAGCGCAGGGACGTCCCAGAAGAGCTCCTCCCCTCCCCCCCCTCGTGCGTGCGGTGAGGCCGAGGCCCGTGGCGACTCTCCCGGTCGTCACTGCTTCTGCTCAGTTCTCAGGTGTTTGCCAAGGGCTGGCTGTGTTCACGCTCCTGTTGATGGCTGGTGCCTGGCCCTTCCTAACAGATGTCCAGATTATTTAAAAAACCCTTATCTTTGAGACTTCCCCTAATTTTTTATTATGAAAAATTTCAAGACATACATAAAAGTGAAGAGCATCTGAGTGGACCCTGCACGGTTCCATTGCCTGGTTCCATCGTTACCAGCACCACCCAGATGTTCCCACTGCGTCCTCTGCGGGCCTCTCAGTGCAACTTCCAAAGGGACAGACTCTTAAAAACACACGACACATGTTAAACAGCCAGCAGCTCCTTAATATGACCCTGTCAGTGCCCCGCCGCCGCCATGCCTTGTCTGGGTCCCCGCCTGTGCCATGTGGCCCGCCTCTCTTGTTTCCCTCGCACATCGGAAGAAGCTGTAGGGCGTCCCTCTGCACATGGTGGTGTTTCCCCAGGTGCCAGCGCTGGACACTGCTTGGTGGGAGCCAGGTTAGATTTTGAGGCATCTGCCCAAGCATGGCCGCCTCCGGTTTCTGTGATGCTGAGGCTGGACCCCAGCTGGCCGGGGCATCTCTGTGATTCCTGCAGCTTTTATCCCCAGGGAGCACGGACCTGCCCTCTCTGGGGCTCCAGGGGCAGGGTTTTCGTGGCCTCCTGGTCCTGTGTCATGAAGGATCTGCATGGATTCTGTGATAGGAATTCGCCTGATCTGAGTTCTCAAGTTTCTACACGTTCCAGCGGGGCCCCTTCCTGGGGCCGAAGCCCTGCCCAGGGTCTGTGCTGCCCGGCACACTCTGGGGCCCTGCCACTCCGTGTGTGCCCCCAGCCTGGAAGCGTCCAGCTCATGCTGACCTAGGAGTGACATTGGGGAGACTGCTGTGCTGGCGACTCCTCTCTTTCTTTAAGTAGCAGCTCTACTGAGATATGTTCATCCCACAATGCATACTCAGTGGTGTCTAGTGTATTCACCGAGCTGTGCAGCCATCCAGTTTAGAACATTTTCATCTCCCAGAAGAAAGTCCTGCGCCCCTTCACTGTGACTCCCGTACCCCAGCCCCTGGCAGCCCCTCCCCTGCCTCTGGCTGTGGGGACTGACCTCATCCCAACAGCTTGCGGGAGCAGGACCCGCAGTGTGTGTGTCCCCTGGTGTTCATTCTTTCCCTGAGCCTGTTTTATGGTCTGTCGTGCAGTCAGCCCTTCACTCCTTTCTCTGGCCGACCCCACTGTGTGAGTGTAGTGTGTCTTTGTAGTCACCCGTTTGTCAGCACAGGGACAGTGGGGAGCTCAGGTTTGTGATAGTGGATGATGTTGCTGTGAGCATGCACGTGTGGGCTTTGTGTGGACGTGTGTGTCCGCTATTGGGCGAACTACAGGCAGAATGGCTGGGCCAGCTGGCGACCCTGTATTTAACCTTCCCAGGAACCGCTGCAGCCCTCTGCAGTGGCTGCACCGTTTTACAGTCCCACTGGCCACGTACAAGGGCTCCGATTTCTTCCCGTCCCTGCCAGACTTGTCTGCCGTTCTGATTCCTGCCCCTGCATTGGTATCTCACTCCCATTGAGCTGCGTGTCCCCAACAACTTATGATGTCCAGCATTGCCCATTGGGACAAGTACCTACACATGTCCTTTGCTCATTTTTAAATTGGGTTGTTGTCTTTTTATTGAGTTGTAGGAGTTCCTTCTATGTTCTGGATAGGATCACATGCCAGGCTCATGACCTGCAGATTTTTCCTGCCGTTCCATGGGGAGCCGTCTCACTTTCCTGATGGTGTCCGTGGAGGCACAGGAGTTTTTCATTTTGCTGAAGTCCAATTTTTGGAGTCACCCTTTAAGAAACCATTGCTAAATCTGAGGTCATGGGGCTCTTCTAAGAGTTTCGTAGCTTTAGCTCTTACTTTTTGTTGATTCATTTTGAGTGTGGCCTCCTTTTTGGGAGATGAAAATACTGCAGCCCTGGAGCAGAGCCCACAGTGGGTCTCCAGCCCTTTGGGGCCATCCCCCCGGTGCTCTGCGTTGGCCCCAGCCCAAGGCCTTGGCTGGACTTCATCCCTGTCCTGGAGCCTGTCAGGAGCCTTGGCTGGCAGGACAGGATTGGACTTCTCAACAAGCAGCTGTGTGGTCAGGAAGCCGGCCGCCCTGGCCTCTTCTAAATTTGCCTGTTTCCCACCCGGAGAGCCTTGAAATGACTCGTGTGCTCTCTCTGTTCTCCCCCAGATGTGGACGTGACCGTCACCGAGGCCAGCAGCTCTGACAGCCGTGGGGAGAGGGCCGAGCTCTTCAGCCATGTGGACGAGGGCCTCCTGGGAGAAGCCAGCTGCCTGGGCCCACCCCTCACCCCTGAGAAGGAAGATGCTCTGCACCAGGCCACAGCGGTGGCCAGCCTGCGGGCGGCTCTCCTGAGTAAGAACAGCCTGCTGTCTCTGAAGGCCGACATGCTCGGGGACGACAGCCCCCTGCTCCTGGAATGCCTGCCCAGAGGCGCCCACTCCCTGTCCTGTAAGTGCGGTGCCTGCTGCTTCAGGTGCTTTCGCTCTGGTCATTCAAAGGGCAGCTGGCATCAGACCGTGCAGACACGGTGGGCGAGGGGTTACCCCACCTCGCTGATTCTGGCGGGATTGGCGGAGGGTGGTGGCTTCCCCAGGGCTGTGCTGGAGGCAGCGAGGCCGCCTGGCAGCCAGACGGGCCTCTTGTCCCACAGGGAGCCGTGTGCTGTGTTTCATTCTGAAGTCAAGGCATCTGGACCTGAAACATGGTCCCACCTAGATGCGCACAGCAGCCATGCTCAGGCCTGGAAGCAGGGCCTGTGAGTCTGGAAGGCAGGCCGGGCACTCAGGGGCCTTTGTCAGAAGGGACAGGCTTGGGCTCCCTCTGCTGGCCCTTGTCCCTGCCTTTGCGCCATGATTCGTTCTGCAGGGGGCATAGCCCTGTGTTGTTTCCACCAGCTAAGGCTGGTTACACAGGAATTTTTTAAAGGAGTTGGTGTTGTGTTTACCACTGAAGTATCTCCAGCTGAATTCCAGTTGCCTAGAAGCAAATGAAAGAGTAACCGAGAGGCGGCCCAAGGTCCAGCTGTGCTGCGGGGCTGCAGGCTCCCCTACCAGACAGCCGGGCACTTAGCTTTTACACCACGCCGCCTGTGCGTCCACAGGGTGCCAGCCCTGGGCAAGCTGCTCTCCCCACTCACGGTGCCCTGAGGCTCGGATCCCTGTACCCCTGGAGGGTCCAACCGCATCCCAGCTGTGCTGGGAGAAGCACTGTGTGCGGTGGGCGCCCGTGGTGGGTGTCCGAGGATGGGAGGACCCCACCTCTCTCCACAGGGAAGGGGGCACTGGAGCTCTGAGCAGAGGGGTGAGGGGTGCCCCTCCTGGGGGCCTTAGGGACCAAGCACATGGATGCCAGGGTCCTGAGCATGGCTGAGGAGCACAAACTCTTAGTCCTGCTTCATGCTGGGGATTTGCAAAGCGTATCTTTGTTTCAGTTTTCACTGTGATTCAAAAAACAGTACTTTTGCAACTTTGTTTTCATGACCACTAAGATAGCCTAAGATTGTGTGTCAGAATAGGGAAAGTCGCTTATGGATAATATAGACTATTAGTGGGAGGCCGTGTTTATGTTCTCTTCAAGAGCTGCTGCGGTGCCTGAGGCAGGCTGGGTGCCAGCTGGTGGGCCTCGCTGCGCAGTCTGACCCAGTCTGACCATCTCGGTGATGAGCCTGTTGACACTGGGCACCTTTAAAGACACGGTTAGGTGCTTGTTGCACATCTGAAAAATGGGGAACACGCTGTGTTGTGAATTTAAAACAAAGTAGCATCTGTGAAACAATGAACACACACCAAAGTGTGCTTGAGAAGTGCTCCTTTCAGCTCTTCCCCTTCCCAAATCAGAGACTGTCTCTGTCACCGGATGGTGGGGTGTGCACCAGCCCTGGGACAGCTAAAGGCTGTGGTCCCGGAGCGTTTGGGGTGCCTGGAGTCTGCGGCCAGGGGCCCACCAGCTGGGCATGTGGCTGGGGATCAATGGGATGGGCTGCGTGGATACTGTGGGAGGAGCGCCCAGGGTGCTGCTGAGAGTTGGCGGCGAGCTGTGGGGCTGGGGGGACCGTGTACCCTGCCAGGGCTGGACACGGTTCTGTCTCCGCGAGGCCCCTGATCGGTGTGTGAGCACCGGGGGTGGTCAGTCCCTCTGCGCTGTCCCAAACAGGCTGATGGCTGTTGTCCTCGAGATCTCTTTGTCGGCGCTTTCTGTGAGGTCCACGCGTCTGCAGCCTTTGTCCCCAGAGTGGGCTCGTCCAAGGGGCCCTTGGTGCATCTCTGGGGATTGTGCTGGGGAAAGGCCAGGGTCCGGCGAGCCCCAAACGCAGATGTTGCCATGTTCAGTGTGACTGTGGGCTCAGGGACTAGACTGCCTGGTGCAGGGGATGTGGGCCGCCCTGCCACAGATCCTCTGTCCCCGCTTGGCCCCTCCTTGCAGCAGGTCTCACAGAGTGTGGCTGGCAGACGGGGGGGCCCATGGGGTGGCATCTTCCCAGGCAGGTCTGCTCATCAGGTGTGTATCCCGTGCAGTGCAGATCGTGTGCCCTGTGTGCTTGAGGCTTGGCCTTTGCATTAGGGCCACAACACCCGTTCTCCTCGCCTGGGCAGGGTCCAGCAAGCTCGGAGGGAATGGGTTATTTTAAGATGTTATTTTTTGATATCCTGAGCAAAATCTGCCCATTTCTGGGCAGGATGAGGAATGGAAGTGTCCAGGAAAAACCTTTATTTCCAACTTCCTGCGCCAGCCCTCGTGGCAGCAGACCCTGGGTCTCTGTGGTGGAGCTTCTGCCCCGTGGCTGAGTTGAGTTTGGCAGCCTCTCCTGCTTTCGGGCTGTTTGTCACTGCAAGTGTCAGCCTAGGGGCTGGAGCGAGACCCAGGTGGGTCTCCACGCAGAGCACAATGGCGCCGCCTCCATGTGTTTCCGGCTGTGCCGGCACCATGGGAAGTGAGCGGCTGGGTCTTGGCCCCACGTCATCTGGCTGCAGCCTGCGTGCACCCCTGGGGGACCTAGATGCACATTGAAGAAAGAAGAAATGGCCTCAAACCAGGTGCCACTGAGACCCGGCAGGGGCCTTGCACCCTGCTTCCTGCTGCCATGGGACATCCCTGCTCCGTTCGGCCCAGGTGGGCTGAGGCTGCCACTTTTCCTCCAGGAGGTGGCCCTGGGAAGGAGGGGGCCAGGGCCCTGGTGTTGGGGGCCTCTTCCTGGTTCACTTTGGGGGCTGGGGCTGTTTTAGGGGTTTTGCTGTTTCCTGACTTGACCCTCAAGGCTTCTTGAGCTAGTCTAGTGACAAACTTTTTCTAGGACCAAGACCTTCATTACTGTGATTTGGGGTGCCCATCAGGTCCACACCCCAGCGGATGTGGATTGTAGTTGCAGAAACAGGGAAGTCGTGCTGTTTAAGGGCAGCGGCTTGGCTGAGTGGGGTGCATTGTGTGGGTCCCCAAGCCCTGTACCGGTTGCCTGATCTGTTCTGGGTCATGTAAACATGGCCTGGTTTTGTCAGTTCTGCAAAAGAAAGGGAGATGGTGGCAGATGCTTAAGAGAACCACTGAATATGCAGACAGTGCAGGTGAGCAGCCCGTGCTCACGGTCCTATCCAGGTGGGTCTGGGACCTAGGAAAACAGCTTCCATGTTTCCAGGGCCTGGTAGCAGGTGTTGTGGTTCGGTTCTGCAGGTGGTCCCGTTGCAGATCAGCTTCAGCTGATTTCTCCACAGGAGGGCTTTCTGTGTTCTTTGTTTTGGTTCAGGTAAAAGTGATTGTCTTATTTCATTACGTTTTCAGAAGTAGGCTCACATCTCACCCATTAATAGTCGTTGTTCACTGCATAGAAACCATGAAAAGCATAGATGGGGGCTTAAAACATGGCTGTTCCATGATTGTGGCTGTGGGTATGTGTCTGTCTGGGTGGGACCTTGGCACGTTGCTGCCTTCTTGGGTCGTGAAAGCGGCCCCGAGGACTCGGTAACCCCCAACACCACAGGGACGGACTGGAGATAAGCCAGGGCTGCGGGTGGAGGACGGGCGTCTGAGGCTGTGGCGTGTCCGAGTCCCCACCACCTGGACCCAGCAGCCCATACCTGCCTGTGTGGGGTGCTGGCCGACCGCGCTGTTTCCTAGAGGGCTGGGGATTCCTCCCGGCAGCAGCAGGGTGCCCCCCGTGGCTGGGAGAGTGGCCGAGTCCTGCCAGCTCTCAGGGCCAGGGAAGCTTGGAAGCCCCCTTCTCTAACCCTTTGCCCGCAGGCCGGCCCAGACGCATAGGGGCCACTTTGGAGTACTGCCTCTAGGATTTGTTTTGATTGTGTTTGAAGAATTATTTCCTTATGCTGTTTAAAGCTTGGATCAAGGGCCCTTTCTTGGCTCTGGAATGACTCTGGGGTTTAAACACGTGCTTGCCAAAGGGCATTGATGATGCACTTTTAGGTAAATGCCAGTTTGACCTTCCTTGAAGCTCCTTCAGACAGGCACTTCTCAAGGTCACAGGGGTCGTGTGCCCTGACTTCCTGTGCTGGGACCTTCCATGGTGATCATTCTGCCCCTGGGAGAGACCCTCCCAGACGGGTCACGCGCAGAGAGCCCTGGCACTGGGCCCCGGAGCAGCTGTGTGCCCACTCCCAGCGGGACCTAGGCTTCGCCCCGGGAAGACCGAGGAAGGCGCCCTGGGGCCACGCTCATTCAGGCGGTGAGACTCGTTTCCTGTGTTCCCAGGGCCTGGCACCAGCCCGTCACTCATGGGGGGACGCTGATAGCAGAGCAGAAGCCCCTCCCTCCAGCCCTCCACCTTCCACTCAGCCCGGGGTGCCTGCTCTGGTGAACCACCAGACCATCCCAAGGAGATGCTCACCTCCCCAGTGCAGGTAAGATGTAGGAGCCGCCGGCTCGGCCCCGCAGCTGTGCCAGGCACTCAACAGTGTGGGCCCACGTGGGCATGTGCCCTGAGCCTCATGCGGGCCTGGCACGGATCTGGTGTAGATCTGGTGTGGACCTGGCACAGGCTGGCATGGGCCCGGCACAGATCTGGTGTGGTCTGGCACGGATCTAGCGTAGATCTGGTGTGGGTCTGGCGTGGTCTGGTGTGGGCCTGGCATGATCTGGCACCGATGTGGTGTGGGACTGGAGTGTATCTGCGTGCTCGGGTGCGTGACCAGCTTCTGCGCTGGCAGCAGCTTCCTGGGCCCCTGCCCCATGTAGCCAAGTAGGGTACCTGTGCACCAAGTCACCACTGCTTCACGCTCCCAGCGACATGTTATATGAAATTAAATTGGTTTTCATATTTAAATTAAATCTTTCTCTGAGGAATTTTTCCCCTAATGTAAAGACATTCAGTCCATACAGCAAAACACAAATGCCTCAAGCTGAGAGGCGTGGGCTGGTTGTGAGCCGGTTTTGCTGGGCGTTTGCATGTTTATGATCTGGGACCTTGTGTTAGAAGGTCTGTGAGGTCTGTGTGTCTCCCTGAAGGAAAATGAATCTGTAAGAGGAGCCCAGCCGCATGTGCTGGATCTTGGAGTCAGCTAAGCACTGCTGCTGTGCGGTCCTTTCTGGCATGATGGTCTGGAGGCAGGGAGGTGTTCTCCTCGCATCGGAGCTTCCTCGGGTATCTGTTCATTGAGCACGACTGTACCTTCCTCTCCAGATGCACACGGGTTGTCCCTGTGCGGACAGGGCAGGGACCCCGCTGAGGAACGCGCCCTCTCTGACAGCCTTCTGGATTCTGGATCCTGCCGGCTGCAGCTTCTGTCTCTTGTAGGCGGATGCATGGAGAGGCTCGGGGACCCGGCCAAGTGGCGAGGCCTCTCCTCTGGGGATGGCTCCAGCTGGCACCTGGGCGGATTTCGGTGGAGCCGCTGGCCTGCCTAGGATGCTGGGGGCCCTATTACGCATGCCGTGTGGCCAGCGCTCCTCCTACAGGCCTGCGTGGGCTCACCCAGAGCTCCTTGGGCCCTGACACCTTTAGCCTAAAGTCAGCTAAGGAGCCACAAGGAAAATGCCCCATGGAAGCAGCACCTTGTCTGCCTGTGGCAGTTCCAAAGCCAGAGAGGAGTGTGTAGGCACCTTAGCACTGGGCACAGTCCGCATGGGCTGTCTGCTGTGGCGGGTCTGACATTCAGGTCCACGTGGCCATTGGGTGGTAACAAGGCCACGCCAGGATGGGCAGCTCAGGGAGGTGGAGCAGGCATCACTGTGGCCTTTAAAGCGGTCACTGCTCAGATCTCTGCTGCTGGCCTTTCAGGGCCCAGCTGGGAGCGGGTGTGGCAGGTGGCCTCCCAGCCTCCAGGCAATTCGGTCTGGATTCACTGGGATCCTGTGGGCTGGCCACCTTGTGAGTGCAAAGCAGGAGCGGAGATGCAGAAACATGCTGCTGCCCGTGGGGAGGGGACCAGATCGCTCTGACTCGGTTACCCCCTGGACAGACCCGAGGATGGAGCCCCACCGCCTGGCGTGCACGTGGCACAGCATGTCCCTCCGGGCGCGAAGCAGGCGGCCCTTGACAGGGAGCTGTCAGATCTGTGCCTCACCCTCGCTTTCCTGCGCCCGCCTTTGCTGGGCATGCTGGGCCCCATGGCGCTAACTTGCTCAAGCTGTGTATGTGGCGGGCTCGGGAAGGACGCCGTGGCCTGCCTGGGCTCTGGAGCAGCCAGCATCCTTCAGGGGGGCTGGGCAAGTTTCTGGGAGAGGCGCTTCCCCAGGAACTGATGGGCACCTGCGCCCGTGCCAGGTCCGCCCCACCCGGGCCGTGGCTGGGGCTGGGGCGTGGTCCGTGTGCCGTCCCACTGCTGTGGCCCTTGCCATCTTAAACGAGCTCTCAGGACAGGAAGCTGACCTTCCAGAGGCCCAGTGACCCCATTCTGGTGGAGCCTCCACAGGGCCTGCTCTACTGGGTTGGTGGCCTGTGGCTCTGTTGGAAGTCTGTTTGCGTTTAAATGTCATCTCTTGACATCTCCTTCCCTTTTCTTTTTTGCTGGGCTTGGTGGGATCTTTGCTCTGTGCGGTCTTGATTTTGTGTGGAAACATGGGTGCACCGCGGTGGAAGGAGCCTGTGCAGCTCCCAGCCTTGGGGCTGTTTGGCGTGTAGGCCCTGGGCCGACCAGGTAGGAGGTGGAGGCCCTGGGTGGCTTCCCTTTTATTTGCTTGCCTGGGGGACTTTCTCCCAGGGTGGGGGGAGTGTGCCCCCAGGGATCCTGAGCTGCAGGCAGTCTCTCTGCACTAACCTGCTGAACTTACAATTTTCAGACAAGTTCCATGTACCTAAAAGAAATTGATAGGTTCCTGGTAGTTGGTAAAGGCGATAGGGATGCAGGGAACGTTTTTAGGATAGATAGCCTCCTGATTTTGTTTTTATATTTAACACTATTTCCCTTAAGTATAGGCATCCAGTGTACAGGATTCTCAGCAATTTCATATAGACACTCCATTTCTTTTTTTTTTATTTCTCATTGAAATATTGTGGCTAAGGGATTGGCCAACTTTTAAAGAGTTTTTAAGAAGTTCACCATTTTGCAACATTAATCTTTCTTAAACATGGAGACATTCCATAATAAAAGGTTGGTTTTTATTTAGGTCTGTTTTCTGCGACAAAACCTGCTCCATGTCCACATTCATTTTGGGTTTCTCTGCACATTTACCTTTTTCACAAAGTGTTGAGTGGGTGGCCTCACAAACCTGGGTATCAGTCACACACAGTGGGAGTGTGTGTGCAGCGTGCATGTGTGTGTGTGCAAAACCAGGAGTTCTACTCGCTGAGGGATAGTAATTTCCTAATTTAGACTGTATTTGAAATAAGTGATCCGGTCTTGATCATGCCAGTTTGGCAGCTGTACATAGCTCAGGGTCCGAGGGAAAGGCATTAGTTTATTTTAAAGAAAACGTTTTGAAGAACACTTTTTGCAGTGTAGCACAGAGAAGGCACATAGTGGATCTGTGGCATCTTGCTGCACTGATGGACAGTGACTGCATTGGGGAATGGGTGGGGACTTGATAATACAGGTAAATGTAGTAACCACATTGTTTTTTCATGTGAAACCTTCATAAGAATGTATATCAATAATACCTTAATAAAAAATTTTTTAAAAAAAGAAGAAGAACACTTTTTGACCACTTTCAACCATAACCAGCTTGTACTGGTCTAACCCACCAGGCAAAAAATATTTGAAAAGCTGGCAAAGAAGAAAACACCACCATGCATGTGCACACACATGCATATCCTGGGAGCAACCTGCGTGGTCGGGCTTGAGAGGAGGGAGGGGCTGTCCAGTCCCCGGGGCTGCTCTCTCGCTTCCCAACATTGGAGCAGGACACAAGCTGAGCAGAGAACAGCAGTGCTTTGCGCCTCAGTCAAGGAGGTTGTCTTTACGGTCAACCAGGTCAGTGGGACCTGGCAGGCAAACCCCAAAAAGCAGGAAGCCATAGGGAAGGAGCCCCCAAACCTGCTTGCAAGCCCCCTGAACTTCCAAGTCACACACAGGGCAACATGCTAGAATCCCAGCTGAGCAGCCCTGTTCTGCAGGAGTTGGCACTGGGGCCCAGCTGGGGGCTTGAGCCCAGCTTGCAGGCCCAGGGAGACACCTGGGCTTCTCGCTGAGACCCTGCCGGGATCACACCTTAATGTAAGAGTCCTTCCCTGGGTGGAGGTGACCCTCCTGAATTTGTCCACATGACACAAACAACAGCGATGCAAACAAACCCAAACAGGCCTTAGAAAGATTGACAGTCTGTGGCGTGCGCCTCGCTGTCATTCATAGCATCTGACAGAAATTATGGTCACACCAAGTAACAGAACCAAATGGCTGGATCCCATCAGGAAAAGCAACCGGTGCAGCACTTGCCAGATAAAGACTCAGGACACCCATCATCATCCAAGGACATGGTGGGAAAATGGATTAAAACAGAGAATCTCAGGAGAATCAGAAGCTATGAAAAGACTCAAGTGAACGTTCTAGAAATGAAAATGTAATATCTGGAATTAAGAATGCGTTAGATTTATTTTTTGTATCATTAATGTACAATTACATGAGCAACATTATGATTACTAGACTCCTCCCATTATCAAGTCCCCCCCACATACCCCATTACAGTCACTTTCCATCAGTGTAGTAAGATGTTATAGAGTCATTACTTGTCTTCTCTGTATATACTGCCTTCCCCATGCCCCCCCCCTACATTATACATGCTAATCGTAATGCCCCCTTTTCCCCCTTATCCCTCCCTTCCCACCCACCCTCCCCAGTCCCTTTCCCTTGGGTAACTGTTAGTCCATTCTTGGGTTCTGTGAATCTGCTGCTGTTTTGTTCCTTCAGTTTTTGCTTTGTTCTTATACTCCACAGATGAGTGAAATCATTTGGTACTTGTCTTTCTCCACCTGACTTATTTCACTGAGCATAATATCCTCTAGCTCCATCCATGTTGTTGCAAATGGTAGGATTTGTTTTCTTCTTATGGCTGAATAATATTCCATTGTGTATATGTACCACATCTTCTTTATCCATTCATCTACTGATGGACACTTAGGTTGCTTCCATTTCTTGGCTATTGTAAATAGTGCTGCGATAAACATAGGGGTGCATATGTCTTTTTCAAACTGGGCTCCTGCATTCTTAGGGTAAATTCCTAGGAGTGGAATTCCCGGGTCAAATGGTATTTCTATTTTGAGCTTTTTGAGGAACCTCCATACTGCTTTCCACAATGGTTGAACTATTTTACATTCCCACCAGCAGTGTAGGAGGGTTCCCCTTTCTCCACAACCTCGCCAACATTTGTTGTTGTTTGTCTTTTGGATGTTGGCCATCCTAACTGGTGTGAGATGATATCTCATTGTGGTTTTAATTTGCATTTCTCTGATGATTAGGGATGTGGAGCATCTTTTCATGTGCCTGTTGGCCATCTGAATTTCTTCTTTGGAGAAGTGTCTGTTCAGCTCCTCTGCCCATTTTTTAATTGGCTTATTTGCTTTTTGTTTGTTGAGGTGTGAGAGCTCTTTATATAAATTGGATGTCAACCCCTTATCGAGTATATCATTTATGAATATATTCTCCCATACTGTAGGATGTCTTCTTGTTCTATTGATGGTGTCCTTTGCTGTACAGAAGCTTTTCAGCTTGATATAGTCCCACATGTTCATTTTTGCTTTTGTTTCCCTTGCCTGGGGAGATATGTTCATGAAGAAGTCACTCATGTTTATGTCCAAGAGATTTTTGCCTATGTTTTTTTCTAAGAGTTTTATGGTTTCATGACTTACATTCAGGTCTTTGATCCATTTCGAATTTACTTTTGTGTATGGGGTTAGACAGTGATCCAGTTTCATTCTCTTACATGTAGCTGTCCAGTTTTGCCAACACCAGCTGTTGAAGAGGCTGTCATTTTCCCATTGTATGTCCACGGCTCCTTTATCGTATATTAATTGACCATATATGTTTGGGTTAATGTCTGGACTCTCTATTCTGTTCCACTGGTCTGTGGCTCTGTTCTTGTGCCAGTACCAAATTGTCTTGATTACTGTGGCTTTGTAGTAGAGCTTGAAGTTGGGGAGTGAGATCCCCCCACTTTATTCTTCCTCCTCAGGATTAAGGATGCATTAGATTGTTTAAAGCAGTCTGGAAATAACATGAGAGCGGGTTAGTGGAAGGGAAGGCAAAGCAAGGGAACTGTCCATGTCGAAGCTCAGAGGGAAGGAGAAGGATCGGCGTAGAGCAGGCACACGTGGAGCATGGAAGCATCTGTGTATGTGCAATGGGGGCCCCAGAAGGGCACAGGCAGAATCCAAAGGGACGATAGTTGAGCGTTTTCCAGAACTGAAGAAAGACATCCATCCACTGATTTGAGAAGCTCAGTGAGCCCCACACAGAGTGAAACCCAAAATAAACAGCAGCAAACACGTCGGGGCACATTGTAGTCAAAATGTTGAAAACTGAAGACAAGAAAAATCTTAAAACCTACCAGAGAGAAAAGAAAAAAGACACTTTCAGAGAGACGAGGCTGAGCCTCACTTTTCAGCAGAAACCACCACAGGCAGTCGTCCTCGAAGTGCTGACTCAGAATTCTATACCCAGCAGAGGTATTCCTCACAGATCAAGGCCGTATGGGGACATGACCATACAAACAAAACAATTCATTTCCAGCAGACAGGAAGAACTGGAACCCAGCCCTCAGGCTGAAGAAAAAATACCCCCGGGGGAGGCCAGTGGGAGGAAGGGGTAATGAGAACAAACCTTGGCCGTGTAAAGCATTTGCAGCTTCTCATGGGGTTTTTATCAGAAGTGGGGGTGTCATGTGGCACAGCAGAAAGCACAGGAGGGGACAGGCGAGGTTTGTGGCCTTGCATTCTTTGTGGTCACATGAATGGTAACAAAAATAGTAAAGTACAGCTCAGAGGCTTATGGAGAGAAAAAATGGAATGATACTGGACTAATCTGAAAGAAAGCAGGCAAAGAGGGTAAAGAAACAAAAAACAAAGGACAGATAGGAGACAGTGGGATGCTGCATCCGTAATCCCGTTATTGCCAACAGACAAGACACTCCTGTAAAAAGAACCCTTTTTTTTTTCTTTGTAGATGACGTACTTTATAGACAAGAACATAAAGATAAATAAAATAAACCAAGAAAACACTTACCCAAAGGCACTGATATTAACACCAAAGCTTTAAGAAGTATTATTCAGGAGGGTCGTCACATAAAGGTAAGATCAGTTTGGTAGGAAATAGAACAATCCTACCTGTGTGTGCTCCATTCTAGAACACAGGCAGTAAAAGTGGAGAGGGGACAAGCTCACAAGCAGTCAGGGATTTTCAACGCATTTTCTCACTAACCGATAGAGCTGCAGACTATCTATGTGGATAGAGAAGATTTAGACGGTTTTTAAGCTCATTTAACCTTGAATTCCTGGAGTAAGCCCATCTACTTCTTTTTCCGTATAGTGGGATTCAGTTTGCTGTTTGTTCACGAGTTTCAGATCTGCGTTGACAGGTATTGACTTGTAATAACAATTAACCAATTTGAAATTTACACCAAACAAATGCAGAATATTCCAAACTCACATGAGACATTTATGTGTTTGTACAAAATAGACCAGATCAAGCTACGACTTAGGTCTCAACAAACACCAAAGACCTGAAATCACAGTGTGTTCTCTGACCTTAGTGAAATTAAATTAAAACCAATGACAGGAAGATACTAGAATATCCTCCAAAACTTTGGAAATAAAGTAGCACACTTAAGTAATCCAGGAGTGAAAGAATAAATCACAATGGAAATTACAAAATATTTTCACCTGAGTGACAATGAAAACACAACCCATCAAAACTTCCAGGACACATGGACAGCTGAGTTCAAGGAGCACTCACCACGAAAGAAGGAAGGCTTTGATTTGGGGTGAAGAAGTGAGAAAAACAACAAAGCAAACCCAAGAAAGTAGGAGTGGAGTAAAGAGCAGACAGAGGTCAATGAAATGGGCATAAAAACAGAGGAAAGAGCTGTCAACAGAAGAGGCATTACTAATGGTGTTGAAATAAGAGAATATCGTGAACAACTTTATGCCATACATTGGACAAAGTTGGAGGTAATGGGCAAATTCCTTGAAAAACATAATAAATGAACACCGAAGCCTAACGGAGGCCTGGCACATCACATGGGGATGCCCCGGACTCAGCCAGAGGAGAACGTGGGCAAGAGCCTAGACTGTGTGCCTCGGGACAGAACGGGTGATACAGCACAAGCAGGCTTAGGACGGGCTGGTCTGAACAGCTTAAGTGGCTCCGAGGCACAGGTGTCCCTCATCGTCTGGGCCTGGGATGGTCAGATCGGCTGAACAGGGACCAGCGGGTGGGCATGGGCTCCCCATCTGGAAGGCAGGGTTCCAGGCAGGCCATTTATTGTCTCTTGGAAGTGGCCCACCCTGGGAGACCTCCCGCAGCGGGTCTCAGTATAGGAATATCCAGCACAGAAGGCACATAAATCCTGGCCAAGGAGGTCTGGGAGCAGGTGGAAGGCCAACAGCAACAGGCGTCAAGACCCAAAAGGCAGGGCTGTCTGACAGTGGGCTGAGGTCAGTCTGGCACAGGCTGCGATGTGTGGGACCTCCTGGGTGGGTGGAGCCACCGTGCAGCTCAGTGGGAGGTGGTCTTTTCCATGTGTGGTTCTGAGTGAATTGGATGTCAGCATGGAGGAAGAATGTTAATCTCAACTCCTACCTTCCACCAAGCACACAGCTTAATTTGGGATGGCTCATGAACCTACGTATAAAAGGAAAAAGCTTTCTAGAAGGCCTAGGAGAGGAGTTAACAACCATGGTGGTGGACAAAAGTTTCTTAAATGGCTCATAAAAAGCTAACAATGCAAGTCTGATAAAATGGACTTTATTCAAATTAATTTCTTTACTAAAAGACACCATCAAGACAACAAAAGGTGCGGTCACAGACTAGAGAAAATGTTTGCAATAAATCTCTCTTACAAAGGACTCAAATTCAGAATACCTAAAACTGAAAGAATCAAAGGCAAAGGCAGCTAGTACAAATTAGAAGACTTGAACAAGCACTTCACAGAAGGGGGTGTCCAAGCAGCCACCGAGCTGCCATTAGCCGTTGTGAAATGCATGTTAAAGTCACACTGCAGCCCCTCTGTGCTCCCACCAGTGACCAGAGTGGGAGGGCTGACCGGCCGGGAAGGCACGGAACAGCTGGGACTAGCTCACACGTGGCCAGTGGGAACACACGCTAGGGCAGCTGCCTACAGAAATGGAGCTCACAAACGCCCTGTGGCCCAGACATTCCTCTCTTGTGTATGTCCACCTGGTCTGAGCACTGTCTGGGCAGCAGTGTCTACGGGGTCCAGTGCGGGTCAGCCATAGGCTGGGGGTGCAGTCGGACGGCCGTACGGTGGAATCCAAAAACAAACTGCAGCTCCAGGCAGCGATGTGGTGACTCGCAGACCAGCGATCCCACGTGTACAAAGTCGTAGAACAGACGTCCGGTGCTGGAGGGCAGGCGGTCACCGCCTTCAGGGGCCTTGAGCGGCAGGGGCTGCACACTTCCTTGTATGTAGGTGGTAGTTATGTGGGCGGGCACGGAGGTGAAAGTTCACTGATCTTACACTTCAGGGACGTGCATTTCTTGTAAGATTAAAAACCTTTTGAAAATAATTTGGACACATCGTAACTTCACTGTGTTCTGACACAAAATAAGCGACAGCATAAGACACGTGTCAATGAAAAGACAAGGTATGGTTTGCATTCGGATCCATTTCTGGAAGGCACTTGAAGTGCAGTCTTTTGGAAATTATGATCAAAGGAAGAATAAAAATCCAGGATGGGTCTTACGCAATGCAAGTCTTGCTGCCCTTCTTGAGAAAGATGCCCTCTCTCTGCCAGCCGCCTGCCAGCCCTGCCAGCTTCCCTGGTGGTTTCTCGGTGTCTCCGATGGTCTGGAGGCAGCCTGAGCTTTCACTCATATCACTCGTACAGTGGATCCTTATACTGCCCGATTCTCCTGCAGCGCTGCGGAGGGTCGAGGCCAGGTGGCTGTGGCCCTGAGACCTGCACGTGGCTGGGCAGGGTGCTGCTGGGGAGGCCACCTGGCTGAGCAGTGTTCTTGTCCATTATTTCTGCAACCTGTAGCTAGGTGCTACTGAGCGTCATAGGTTAGAGAACCTGGAGCCGGCTTCCCGACCGTTGCGTCCAGGCGAAAGGGTTTAGGACAGGTCAGCAGAGAACATCTGGTGGGATTTAATGATGCCTGTGCTTTTTCATTTATTTCATTGCTCCTTCACTATGTGGATTTTTAAGTCTTCAGAGTTTATGAGAATGAAATTGATATTGAAAGTTTTCTTGACTGTAAGTCACCTGCGGTGGAGGGCTTAGGTTCTTTCCCATACGAAGTTATTTTAATCATAATGGCCAATGAAAATCGCCTTCGGTAATCACAATGCTGTTGGTTGAACATACTGGGTGAATAGTACTCCCCACCCGTGGTCCATGTCCCAATCCCTGGAACCTGTGGATGTGGCCCTATTTGGAAAAAAGGTCTTTGCAGATATAACAAAATGAAGGCTCTCAAGATGATCTCATCTTGGAATATCCAAGTTGGCCCTAAGTCCAGTGACAGGTGTCCATATAAGAGACAGAAGAGAAGACACAGACAGGGGAAGAGCCGCATGAAGACGGAGGCAGAGACAGCCCGACGGCCACACGCCCGGAAGGCCTGGGGTCCCCAGGGGTGGGAAGGGGCAGGAAGGAGCCTGTGGAGGGAGTGTAGCCCTGGGACACCTCGACTTCGGACTTCCAGCCTCCGGGCCTGTGAGGGTAGATTTCTCTTGGCTGTGCTGCCCAGTTTGTGGGAACGTGTTAGGGCAGCGGCAGGACACGATTAACAGAACACCAAAATGTGTCACTCCAGGTGACTTCAGAAAGTGCATGTGAAGTGGGCCGTCTGCAGCATGCAGCACACGGGCTCTGGGCTGGAGCGTGAGCCCGGGTAGGTGGGTGGGTCCCTGACAACCAAACTCGGGCCCCTGCGTCCTGACTTGTTTTCCCAGGAGATACACACAGTTCTGCACAGAGATGAGTATTTTTTTTAAACATGTAGGACTGAATTGTTAAATACAGAAGCCTAGAATATATAATTCAAAATTTTAATTTTCATGTTTATAGAAGCAAAACAGAAACCATGAATAAATACATTCCCAAGGAAGTTGTTTTAAACGAAGCAACCTCAGAGTTGGTTTCCTGGCTCCTTTTCATCTCGGCGTGGCGGTGCGCATGCCCTCTGTTGGTGTCATGGAAGGCAGGGGCCACCAGGCGACCTTGTTGCCTGACTGAGCAGCTGGTTGGACGGCCTGAGGGTCAAAGGAGGGGGAGCATCAGGTCTGGTGCAATGGACACGGCTGGAGGTGCCTGGACCCTGTCTCCTACCTTCCTCCCCAGGCTGCGCCCCAGTTCCTTAATGCATGCTAAAAGCCCCTTAATGTAAGAGAATGCTTTACCTTCTAGGACAGGACGCAGACCTCTGGGAGGGACATGGGGAAGCTATTCTCAGGCTTGGTGGGGACGTGGAATCCTTTTCTAAGAACAGAAACAGAGGTGGGCACCGAGCGGCCGGGCTGCGGCGGCCAAGTGCACGCCGCTCTTGGGGCCACGACGGCCTCACCCTGTTCTGCCCTGAGGGCAGACCCGGGTCTACCTGGGGGTGTGTCCCGGGGTGGCCTGACTCTCTGTGAGGCATTGGGCAATCCCAGAGGAAAGAGCTGTCAGGCATGCGAGCGTGCAAAATGTCACTGGGAACCAAAGAAATCTGCTAGGTCACTGGACGCCCTTCAAGGCTTCTTGAGAGAAAGGGAACAGCTTGTTGAAGGAGCGACGGGAGATGCTCTGCTGGGAGTTTTCCCGGCTTTACCCTGCTGTGCTTCAGGAGAGGATGCGGGCCGAGGACCAGCTCCGCCCTCGCACCCAGGACCTGCTGAGTCCCAGGCCTGGTGTGCCCGCCATCACCGCTCTGCATCATCCGGCTGATGCCATTTCCACAGCGACATGCCCATGGCTGGAGTCTGAGAGTCAGGGTAGAGTTGGGGGCCCCCAGGGCATGATCCATGGTGATGGTGGTGAGGGGTCCCTGCTTCTGTGTGATGTTTGGGGTGGCCCAGGTTGGGGGACAGAGCTCGGTGGGTTGCTGTGGTCATTCTTCAAGGCAGTGGACTGGTTTCCCCCATGGAGAAGGGCCCAGGCTCCAGGTCCCTTAGTGCCTGGCGTCCCCCTGCTCTCCTGGGCCATGGGACTTTGTGGCATTTATCTGCCTGCCTCTCAGTGGTTGGGACCCTGGCTGCATCCTGGTGCAGAATGTGGCTCCACCCTGAGGTTGAGCTGGCCCTGGGCTGATGCCTTGGGGGCCCATGTGTTGCTTCTTAAAATGTGGAGGAGGATAGGGTGGACAACCCCACCCAAGGCAGAGGCTGCTCACCACTCTGTGCATCGTTGGGGCCGAGCTGGCCTCTCACTCAGCCGGGCCCACCAGCCTTCAGCTGAGAGCAGCCGCTTTCCACTGGGCATCCAGAACACGAAGCCCCTGGCCTGCAGGTGTTCAGACAGGCCCCTGTCAGCCCGGGGCCAGGAGTGTGGTGGGGCACTCACAGCCCCTTCTGGCCTGGCTATTTTGCTTTTCTGTCACGACTCTGTATGTGCACATCACTGGGAAGTGGCGCCTCTGGTGCTGGGCCAGGCCCCTGCAGCAGCCCAGGTCCCGTGGCTCATGGACCCCACGGCTTGACCCCCACAGCTCGTGGACCCCATGGCTCAGCCCCATGACTCATGGCCCCACAGCCCGCAGAGGGCAGCCTGCTCAGGGGGCTGTGCCCCGGGGGAGCGTGCTCACTCGCTCCCCGCTGTCTTTCAGTGAACGAGTTCACGGTGATCCGGAAGAAGTTCAGGTGCCCGTACTGCAGCTTCTCGGCCATGCACCAGTGCATCCTGAAGCGCCACATGCGCTCCCACACCGGCGAGCGGCCCTACCCCTGTGAGATCTGTGGGAAGAAGTTCACACGGCGTGAGCACATGAAGCGGCATACACTGGTGAGCGCGGGGCCGGCAGGCGTGGGGTCCGCTCTGCTGGTGCTGGGGGGATGGAGCAAGCAGCCGCACGTCCCTCCTGACACCACCCCCCCAACTGACCATGCAGGAGGCAGGTAGCCACAGAGCCGGGGCCCAGCCTCGGAGTTCCCTTTGGGGTCCCCTCTGGGACACCGTGTACTCCAGCCTGGCTTCAGCAAGTGCTTCCAACCCTGCCTGGACCCCCAGCCTCGGCCACCCTGGTGCCACCACAAGGTCACTTCCTGTGGCCCCCACCCTCCTTCCCCCGTGACCATGGGACCTGCTCCCTTGGCCTGTGGGAAGTGTCTGTCACCTGTCTCTCAGCTCCAATGCTCAGGGAACAGGTGGCCAGAAATGATAGGAAGGTCATCTTGAAGCAGGGCCGTGGGGGCCCTTGGGTAGGTGGGATAAGCCGGGGAGGCAGGGGTCGAGGGGTCAGGGGGTCGGACCACCAGGCTGCTCGCAATGTCAGAGGCCCTGCTGATGTGCTCATGGTGGGGTGTGGCTCCTGGGGCCCGCTTGGGGTGGCAGCTGTTGGAGCTCCTGGTGGTCTCGGGTTGTGTCCATGGGGTAGGGAGAGCGCTGGGGCTGGGTCGTGAGCCTGGCAGTTGCAGTGGCGATGGGAATTGTCCAGGGAGTCCACAGGCTCGGCCAGCCCCCTGCCGCCCGCTGACCGGCTGGGTCAGGAGCCGGCCCTCCAGGAGGTGTGGGAGGGCAAGGCTGGCTGGGTCACAGCCATGAGCGTGGCCCCGACATGCTGTGGCATGAGGGTGGTGGTCTGGGGAGATCCTCAGGCCTGGCCCCTGACAGGGTGAGCCAGGTGAGCGAGTGTGGTCTTCGCTGCGTGTGTCTGCCCACCAGCCAGCAGAACCCACTGCCCAGGGCCTCCGTCCACACTCAGGGGGACTCCAGGGTACTTCAGGGCCCCACCAGATGTGACCCTTGTGGGGCCTTCCAGCTGGCCTTCTCTGTCGGCCCCTGGGCAGGTTGCCTGCCCTTCCAGCGGACTGACCGGTTCCCTCCTGAAGCCCTCCGGGCACAGGTGTCCTCAGGGTCCCCTGGGCAGTGTCCCTCTCAGTCAGGTCAGAAAGCCAGAGGTGGTCCCGGCCTGCGGGTGTCCTGCAGCAGATGTGGGCCCTGGCCTTCCCACTGCCCTTTGCATCCCCCGAGAACGTCAAGGAGGAAATACAGCTGGGGATCCCGAGAGGGCAGGAGTGGGCTGACCAGTAAGCCATGGAGGCTGATTTCACCAGATGACTTCCAAAAAGTGAGAGGGAAGCCCACATCCGTGCCCACCTCATTCCCATTTCACAGAGGGCCCCGCTTAGCGCCGGGGCATGGCCACAGCACAGGCTGGGCTTCTGCATCTTTCCTTTACTGCCATGTTGCTGTTTCAGTGGCCTGTTGCCCAGGGTGGGCAGGATTTTCATCCTGGATGGGCTTCCGGGGGAGCACAAAGCCCTGAAGACTCCCTGACACCGGTGAGGGCTGGCCGTTTCCCGAGGAGGGGATCTGCTCCTTCCCCTTTAGCGCCCCCGGGTGCCTGACCCGGGCAGGCAGCTTCAGGGGCAGGTGCTTGGTGACTGCCCATCGGGCACTAGGGTGTGAGCTGGCTCATGGTCCAGTGTTTGGACACCCCTCAAGGCCCGGTGGGCTGTGCCACCCTCCGCCCAGAGTGGCCTCGACCCTCAGGGCCTCTCAGCTCACTGACCGCCATCCCGCAGGTGCACAGCAAGGATAAGAAATACGTGTGCAAGTTGTGCAGCCGCGTGTTCGTGTCAGCCGCCAGCGTGGGCATCAAGCATGGCTCTCGGCGCCACGGCGTGTGTGCCGACTGCACGGGCCGTGGTGTGCCTGGCTCCCTGGACCACGGTGGCGCCGAGGGCTCCCCTGAGCCATTTGCCGGTGACGGGCCCTACCTGGAGGATCCCGACGACCCGCGCGGGGAGGGCGAGGAGTTGCTGGGCGAAGACGAGGACGACGTGGGCCTGGCCCACGAGGACACCATGCTTGGGGAAGACAAGGACGATGAGGACTCGCCTCCTGGTTCCCGCAGTCCCTCAGGTGTGCCCGACAAGGACTTCGCCTGGATCTCCTAGGCCCCCGGCTGGGGGCTGGGGTGGTGGCAGTGCCGCCCCCTGTACCTGTGTGTGCGTCCTTAGGGGTCTTCATTCACTGGGGGCGGAGCCACGCTGACCCGTTGCAGGCCCTCCTCTGGGTAACCCCTTTGTTCTGCTCTCGTCGCCCAGACACACACAGAGAAGCTGGCCCTGTGGGCTCAAGCAGGTGCAACCCTGGCAGGCAGGGTGCTCTGGGACCGATCACAAAGTTGGAGGGGCAGGGTGGGTTTGAGCGAAGTGAGAGTTCATATTCCCACCCATCTGAGGAGACAGAGCCCCCCAAAGGTGTGTGTGGGCTGGGCATCAAGTGCCCATGTGGCCCATCTGGCCTCGGGACCCGTGGTAGCTCAGTGGCCAGGTCAGGTCAGCACTGGTTGGAGTCACGAGAGAGGTCCCTGATGTCACAGGTCCGGGAGATGTAGGAGGGCTTGGGAGCACCGGAGGCCTTTCTAGTGCCCAGTCCCCCTGCCCCTCCCAGCAGTCCGGTCACCACCTGTGGCCACGGCCGTGGCAGCCTTCACCCCACTGGCTCCACTGCTGTCCGGCGGCCTGCAGAATCCAGGTCCAGTGTACAGAAAGCCCCGCAGCCCTCCTGCCTCTGGGCTTTGGTGCTTAACACAAAACAGCTGCGCAAGTCCTACTGGGGCCGAGGGCTCCCAGGTGCTATCTTCCTGCAGAGGCAGCAGGTGGGACCGGCATGCTGTGCTTGACCCCGCAGGGCTCCCTGCCCCCATCTCAGCCCACTTGGGGTCCCCTTGGGGGGGCTCTGCTCTTTGTGCACTTCTCCAGAGAGCCTGGGCCGCTATTCCCTGGCCCTGCCTCCTGCCGCTCCCAGGCCATCCCTGCTGACCCTCTGGGCGCTTCCTTCGTTGCTGCTAACGCTGGAGGCGGTGTCTCGTGCTGCTCGGCCCCCGCCCCCCACCCCCACCCCAGTGTGGGACCAGGTAGTGGCCTAAGGGTCCGAGACACAGGGAGGCAGTGTCACAGTTACTCTGCTCGGCATTATTTCTCTCTCTTCCTTTGGCTTCCTGGCAGGTCCTCTTGTCTTTTTAAAGAGCTCACAACCTATTCTTTTTTCTGAGTGGAAAGCAAAGGCCTCGCTGTGTTGTGGACCCCCTGGGCTGCAGGACAGACCCTGTCCATCTGTCGGCATCCCTGTCACGGCTGTTTCTGACCCTCTCTGTGTTGGAGACACCATTCTATTTTCTGCTTCCACAGGCTGTAAGCCAAATGGCTTTTACCAAGTTTTTATCATGTCAAATCTAACCTTCCTGTAAAAACAGGAAGTCCCATGAGACCCTACGTTAGGCCCACGGTGCCGCTGCAGGGGTGGGCCCAGGCTGGCCCGTGAGGGTGTGTGGGGCACGGTGCTGTCTTTGCTGTGCAGCCGCATCCACAGTCGCGGCTGCTGTCCTTGCTCTTAATGCCAGACGCCCCTGATGTCAGTGGAGCTGTCAGCTGGCTGCCTGCACTCACGCCCTCAGCGGGGACCCCAAACTCAGTGCTGACATCCTTGAGGGAAAGGCCAGGACAGTCCGCCCACTCTTCCTGCTGCTGGGCGAGGCCAGTGGGGGGCCTGGGTGGGCTTCCTCCCCTGCCTTTCACCTGTACTGGCCCTGGGCTGGGGCTCCCACAACTGTGTGCCTCCCCCTCCTTCTGACCCTTCTCTGAACAGGCCACTTATAGATGCATTTGGAAACTGGACCTTTGCCGACAGTGCTTCCGGGTCTCGTCCCCCCTCCCACGGCCGCCTCTGCCCCCACTCGCAGGAAGGACGTCTTGCTCTTTCTGACCTGCTTGCTCCCTGCTCCGGACCACCCTTGCTGACCTTTTTGGGGGTTTGATCGGTGCCACAGGGGCACTTTTTTCCTCCAAACTGATACTCTACTGGAAAACCAAGGGGCCCCTTCTGCCCACTGAGTCCCCCAAGGTCTGCTGCGTGGCAGGGTTGCTCTTCTGGTGCATTTGGCTAGTGGAGTTACATGTCAGAGATGGCGATGAACACGCCACCTCGGGAGGCCTGGAGGGAAGAGACGGTAATGGAAGTTTTTTTTATGTGACTGTTTTTTTTTTTATTCAATGTTTAAACTAATAAATATTTTTTTATGAAGAGGAAAAAACGTGTAGATTACATTTCCCATTTTGTACTTTTTCATTTGTCTGTGCATATTTTGGTGTTTGCAACACCAAAGTGGAAAATGACAGTCCACAGGGTGGTGAGTTCTGCGTGGGGGCGGCGGGTGGGGAGACCATGATTTTTCTATCAAGCTCTGGATCCTGACCAGGTTGTATATTTGGACTCTGGGTTTTGGGAAACAGTCACAACACTGCCAGGACTCAATAGGGACCTCGACTCAAAGGACACGCTGCTTCCAACTTTGCACATCTTCCTTCTTAAAAAAAAACAAACTGAGAAATGCAAAAACTGGAACTTTTTGCATTATGAAAGATAATCTTATTTTCGCTCATTCTGTGACATGTACAACTCTTAAGAAAGCCATACTTAATGGTTTTGTGTTTAGATCCTATATTGTGTTTAGTATGTGGCCCTTTCAGAACTACCTGTAGTGAGGGGTGCTGTGTGTGCTTTTCTTAAATATTTATTTTTTCAACATGCTTTCAACCTGTCAACAAAAAGAGCAACCAAACAAGGGCAGTGTTTAAGATTGTTGATTTTTTTCTGGGGATGATCTATATTACACCGACTTTATATTAATTATCATAAACCTGTGTTTGTACTGGAGATGTGGTTGATATTGGGGGGTCTTCAGTGGTTGGTCGGTGGGGAATCCGGCTCCATCCCCGCAGCCACGGGACAGGGGTATGGCACCTTCCTCCAGCGGTCCTGCCTTGTCTGCCTGTGGGTTTCTTTTCTGTGGTGGGATTAGCTTAGACATTCTTGCAAAGCTATCAGTGTCAATAAATTGGGAAATTGCTGCTCCAGCAGATGCCTCTTGCGTGTGTTTCAGCGCCCCCTCCTCAGGCCTGGCCGGTGGAGCGGCCGGAACGCGACCCCTAGGCCTCTGCAGCCTGTCCCAGGCCAGATGGAGGGGCCTTATTCCATGTTCTCCCCAAGAAGGCAGACACAGCTTCTGGAAAAACCCCAAATCTTTAATTTTTCTCCTTATCTGGCGTGGCCCAGACATGAGACACCTGAGCTTCAAAAACATGGTACAAAGGTCAGGCCCCAGGGCCCTTGAACCATCAGGTTAAGTGCGGGTGGAGGAGGCTCCTCCCTGACACCCCTCAAAGTGCATTGTGGACTGGCCCACGTGGCCCTGAAGCAGGGCCCAGTGGCATCCGTGACGAGTCCACAGGCCACTGGCAGGGAGGGCGGCCATCCCCGGGGACCCTGGGCTGAGGGCACAGCGCACGGTCTGGCTTTAGTGCAAAAGGCTGGTTTCTTCAGAGGCACTTTGAGTGGTGTGGACCCCCCAACCTCTGGGGGTCCAGGGTCATCAACTTCCCTTTCCCCATTAGGTAGCCCCTGCAGCTGGTAGAGGCCCAGGGGGAGGGGGACGTGTCCCCTGCAGCGGCTGGCGGGGGAGAGGCATGTGCCCAGCACTCAGTCTGGGAGGCGCCGGCAGGCCTTCTTCCAGCGGCAGGCGGTGCACCACAGGTCCCGGCGGTCTGTGCCATAGACTTTCCGGCATTTCCTGGCATCGCCTTGGGGCTTCCTGGGGGCACACGGTGGGCATGGGGTGCTGGGGGCCGGGAGCCCTTATCGACATCTGTCCCCACCCTCAATGCACACACACCTCGGGCTGGCACCAAGCTTGGAGGGTAGGGCTGGCGAGCAGGCCCGGAAGGTGCTGAGCTGCGGCTCCGGGTGGGCGGGCCCCAGGCAGTCCTGGGGGGAGGCACAGCTGTGGCCTTGCTCCCCTCGGGAGCGCCCAGAGACAGGCTCCCACGTCCTGCCTGTGACCTCACCCGCCTGGTAGGCATGGTCACTGCGGCACACCTTGGGGGGGCCTGCAGAGCCCACAACGGGGGGTGGGGGCGGGGCGGGGGCCTCAGGCAGTCCCAGGTGGGGGAAAGCAGGTGGCCCGCAGGCAGCAGGGGACACTGGGGTCAGGCTGGAGAGCCCATCGGTCAGTGTCTCCACGCCAGCATCCAGCTCCGTGTAGTAGAAGTCCTCCTCACCGTCACTCTGTTCTGGCTCCGCCTGCCTCCTGCTGGGGACACAGCAGGCGAAGCTGAAGTGCTGGCCCACCTGGCCCGCCCCCCCCCCCGCTGCTCCCCCCCCCCCCCCCCGCACCCTAGGTGCACCAGGCGGACGTGTCTCTGCATCCCGGAGGCTGTGCTCAGCACCTTCCCGCACTGCTTCCACAGACACTGGAACAGGGCCTGCACTGAGCTCTGTGGACAAGGGCCAGTGGTCAGGGCAGCACAGCCCAGCCCGCCTGCCCTGGAGGCTGCCCAGGCTCACCTTCCGCTTCCTCCGGGCAGGCTCTCCGAACAGGAAGTGGGCTGCCTCAGGGGGCAGTGGGGGCCAAGGGGTGGATGGAGAGGGCTGGTCACTGGCCAGGTCCCAGCCCCAGCTGCAGCTGCCCGGGGGCCGCACAAAGCCTTCCTTCCAGGGCTCCAAGCCGGGCTCTGCAGGGACACGCCAGCACCAGGACTTCTGGTGAACTGGAATCCCTTATCTGGGCCTCTGCCTGTTCACCTCCTCTTCACGGCTGAGCTGAGGAGGAGCAGCCGCTGCAGCCTGGGGACTAGCCGGGCAGCCATGTGGAGATGGACAGGCCGCAGAAGCCCGCAGGCCTGGGACTGGACCTCCTTGCACTGGGGCTCCTCGAGTCTGTTCAGGCCTCAAGGGGTGTGTTTGGGAGGTTTGGGGGGGGGTGGTCCGGGAGAGGGGTGTGCTCACCCCACAGGGCAGCAGTAGGGTCCTGGAGGGGCAGTGGTCCTGGGCCCTGCCCCCAACGCAAATCCTGC
Organism: Manis pentadactyla; assembly: GCF_030020395.1. Taxonomy (NCBI): domain Eukaryota; kingdom Metazoa; phylum Chordata; class Mammalia; order Pholidota; family Manidae; genus Manis; species Manis pentadactyla. The sequence continues at coordinate 177,884,460 of NC_080023.1, read as the reverse complement.
GCATCTTACCCGGGCTGCAGGCTGTACTGGGGGCCCCCAGCAGGAGGCGGCTGCTGGACAGGCTTGTGAGGGCCGCGGCTGCCATGACCTCATCCAGCCGAGACTTCCCAGGGGGGGCTCTGGGGGGGAGGAGGCAGGAGCAGGTGGGGCTGGCAAGTACTGCAGGCCCCGCCCTCGGCCTGGCACACATTAGGCCTGGGCACCTGTGTGTGCACCAGCTCCCTCCCTCCCTCCAGGCGCTGGGCCTGAGACCCAGCTACACCCCCAGCTCAGGTTACAGACCCCCAAATCTCCAGGAACCACCGGGAACAGGGCCTGGGGCTGGGGTCTCCAGGAAACCTGAGTTCTCTGCAATCTGGGTCTTGTCCCACGGTGGCTCCTTCAGGCCCTGGAGCTGGACAGGGTTCCGAGGCCCCCCTCCCCCCGGGGGGCCAGCCCAGGCCAGGCCCAACCCTCCCCCAAGTCACACATTAACTGGGGCTGTGAAACAGCAGCTGTGGGCCTGGCACCAGGTCTGGCAGGGCGGGAGCGGCCAGCAGCAGCCAGGGAAGCTGGGCTCCGGCACAAGCAAGTCTCCAGGCCAGGCCAGGGCCACTCCTGCCTGTCAGGCCAGCCCTGGTGTCCGGCACCCAGGATGTTTTCACAACAGGGCTGGGAGGGTGGCGGTCAGCCACGGAATTCCAGGACAGTCACCCCACACTCTGCACAGAGGCCGACAGTGGGTCCCTCCCAGCAGTGTGAACTAGCTCCCAAGGCTTGGGGGAACGAGGGACACCAATACCTTGACCACTTTAGCCCAACTCCCTGGGAGCTGACAAGCTGGGGCGGAAACCCAGTTTGGAACTCTGGCCTGAACCCCACGAGGCCCCCCTGTAGGGGGGGTGTCGGGAAGGCACCTGCCACGCCCCACCCACCACCCCTGCACTCACCGGCGCACCTGTGCGCAAGCCCATCTCGGCCTAGCGCGCGGGACCCTGGCTCACCTCTGCGCCGGCACCGGGACGTGCACGGACCGCGTCGGGGGCCCAGCCCACAGCCCCGGGGCCCCTAGGTCCGCGGCCCGCGGCTCCGGCGACCGCGCGAACTCCGAGCCCGCAAAGCCTCCGCCTCCGCCCCCGGCAGGGCCCTGCAGACGGCACGGGCTCAGCGCAGCTGCGGCCGGCACTGCCCCCACTCCCGCCCCGCCCCCGCCTGCGCGGCGGGAAGCGCTCCCGGCCGCCCGGCCCGCGGACGCGCGCCCACCGGCGGCCGCACCCGCCCCCGAGACCCGAAGCCGGGCAGCCCCGGCGCCATCTTGCAACGAGGGACTTCTGCGCCCTCCCGGGCCCGGTACCTGCAGCGGCCCGGGCACCGATACCGGCGCAGCCGCGGGGTCCCTGCCAGCGGCGCGGAGCGGGAGGCGCCCGCACCCCAGGCCGGGCGCTGGGGGGCGCGGGGCCTCCATGGCCGGCCAGCCGGGCGCTGAGGCTGCAGCGGCGAGGGCGGACGCTCAAGACGCGGCCCCCGGCCGGGCCGCGCCGGGCTGGCCGGGCCGCCGACCCGCGCCCTGGATCGGCCGCAGTCCGCGCCCCGCCGCCCGGAGGGTGCTGCCGGCCCCGCCCACCCCGCGCCGCGCGCGCGCCCCGCCCCCAGCGCGCCCCCATTGGCCTGCACACCGTATCCACATTCCGAGGGGGGCCGCGGCCCGCTCCACCGAGCGCCCATTGGTCCGCCCCGCGCCTCGCCCCGCTCCCGCGCCCCCAGGAGGGGGCCCGGCCTGCAGTCCTCAGCGTCCGGCGGCCCCCCGGCTCGCCGAGCACCGGTGCCCGCGCGTCCCCGCCGCCGGGAAGGGCCGGCTTGGTCTTGGTGCGCCGGCACGCGGTGCTGCCGCCTCGGGGAAGAGGCCGCGTCTTGTCCGCGGGCCTCCCGGGAGCAGGTTATTCTTTAATGCGCAACTTCCCTCCCCCAGCCTTTATGTAATTCCAGGGGCTGGGTGGCGGGGTCCTCCTTTGGCGTTCAGGGTCCAAGCTGCACACTGGGGCGGCCACCCTGGGACTGGCTGCACTGCCCCCCCCACCCCCCCACCCCCCGGGACCACTACCCCTAGCGGTAGCCTCAGCACCCCACACTGTCTCTGAGCCTGACCAGCCTAGGCCAGGCACCCCAGTGGGGGAGAGGACCTGTTCCGGTGCCTTGACTCCTTTGTGACGGTTGCCCCCCTTCCAGGGCTTTGCAGAAGAGCAGACTGGGAGGCACGGCTGTGTTGGGTATTTATTAAGATACCAGCTTGGAAGGCCACAAGGCCAAGCAGCCAGGACCCCAGGGACCCACAGGCCGGCAGCCTTGGGACCTGGACTTTGTGCTGTAACTATGTGTGGTGGTGGTGGTGGGGCTGTAGGGGAAGTCGGGGCATTGGGTCCCACTAGGGAAGAAGGAACATCTGTACTTGGATATTCAGGGCAGGTGAGGGTTGGAGACCCCTCCCTTGGAAGCCGGGGACCTTCAGCCCTGCATATGTCCACTCTGCTAATAGCTAGAGCTGGGGGGCCCTAGGCACTGAGGGGCCCCCATCTCCTGGATGCTCTCATACACGTTTTCCAGGGGGCCATTGTCCATGCCCAGGCCCCTGAGTGGGAGTGCCCCGTAGGCCAGGTCACTACCCAGAGCCAGGATTGATCCCCTGCCCTTCAGGTCTGGCTGATCTGTGGCAGGTCCTGGGTCCCTCCTTTTGGGCTTGCTGACCCTGGAGTATAGGATGTCCACCTGGGGAGAGAGAGTCAGTCCAGGGAGGGGTCAGCACCATCCATCCTGCCAAGGATCTACCCCGCTCTATCCATCCTGCACCACCCCTCCACTTTACCTGAACGGCTGGGGTCCGCTCAGCCTTCCCCTGCTCCAGGTCTTGGGGTCCCAGATCTGTTCCCTTGAGCTTCTGGATGCAGGCATACTCAGCCACCATGGGTCTGGCCTCAGGCCCAGGCCTGGCACAGCTGCTGATCAGCCGTGCCCCTGCCCACACTACAGGGCTGGCTGCCAGGCTGGCCCTGGTGATCGCAGCCGGCCCCACATTGGAATAGGTGGCCTCAGGGCCAATGGAGGGCACAGCGATGGCAGTAGGCATGGCTGGGGACAGCTTCCGGTGTGAGAAGGCTGCCACAGGCCTGGTGGAGCCTCTGGACACCTCCAGCCATTGTGGGCACAGGAGATCCATGCTGGCAGGCCGAGGGGCTGGGTAGGGTCAGGAAGAGGTCACTTGGGGACAGGGAGCAAGTCTGACCCTAGCACGCTGGGGAGACACGGGGCTTCCCAATGGCATCAGGGGTGTGGTGCAGCAAGCCCACTCATGGCCCAGGCCCACCCTTCCCTGCTTCCAAACTCACCTCTGCAGCCCCTGGGACCCCCGCACAGCTCATGCAATCTGCTGTCTGACTTGCTGAGGGAGCAGACGTGGGGGTGTCTCAGCAGTGACTGGGGGCAAGGAAGGCTGGTTGGTCCCCTGCTGGCCCTGGCCTGGCCCCAGGGACAGCCTGGCACTCACCACTTCTGCTGGCATCACACTGCCCTGCAGCCCGGCCTGGTGCCTCTGTGCCTGCTTACTGGGTGCAAGAGGGTCATCAGGCCAGGGAGGCAGAGATGGGACACAGGGCCATCAGCCTCTGGTCCAAGGCCCAGTAGGGGGCACTGGCATAGAGCCGGTGCTGAGCCTCCCTGAAGCCCAGCCCCACACCAATTCCAGGCTGGAGATGGACGTACCTGTGGCAGGCTGTGCACAGTGCCCACAGACACAGGAGCAGGGTGAAGCACCCTAGGACCCAGAGGACAGGAGAGGCCCAAGGCACGTTTGGCTCCATCCTGGGAAGCCACAGACGGGCCTGGAGGCAAGAAGACAGGGGTACTGGGGGTTGACTGAGGGGCTGGGCACCCACCAACAGCCCCACTTCTACACCATGTGCTGCTGGGTAGTCTCCTCTCCTTGGGTACTCTGACTCAGCAGACGGGAAGCCCCAGGGCACTGCAGCCCCTCCCTCCTACGGAGGCCTCAGTGCCCACCTTCCCGCCTGGGGCTCCTGGCCAGGTGTGAGAAGGTGTGCTCTGCTGGAGCCTCCAAGAATGGCCCAGGTGACGGCAGAGCATGGCGCCAGTGAGAGGTATGATCTGGCCGAGGCCCTCCTGTGGTCACCGCAGCCCAAACCCGAGTCCTGGGGATGCCCCTGTGGTCACACCCTGGGCCTGAGCCACAGGCCACAGACCTCACCTGTAGCCACACCCTGGCCAGGCATGCCCCCTAGTTATCTCCTACAGAGCTTGGCCCCTGAGGGGCTGGAAAGGCAGGGGTCAGCAAGCAAGAGGGTGCTGCTTTGGGCCCTGACTGCCCCCACCCTACACCCCCTGGCCCTCCACGCCACCCCCACTGCCTATGCCATTGGATCTGCCACTCTGGGCCTTAGCAGAGGTACAGGGGGGTCCACCCTGCAGTTGGCACAGCCTTTTAGCCCAGCAGCAGAGACCACAGGTAAGGTGTCCCAGGAGGGGCCAGTCTTCCCAGACCCAGGCAGTGGCCCTGGCTTGCTAACCTGGTCACAGCTCAGGTTCATGCCCTGAAACTGGTAGGGCCTAGTCCTCCCAGCCCTTGGCTGTCCCCAGGAGGGCACTGTGGGGTCTGAGGGCCTGGCCAGGCCAGAGCAGGCACTTACCGAGGCCTGGCGAGGCAGCCCCTCCGTGCCTTGTGAGGCAGGCCAGGGCTGTCTTGCACCCCACCCCCGCTTCCTGCCTTTGCGTCCTGCCCCTTCTCCCCAGACGCTCCACCCCTGCTGCAGCTGCTCCTTTGCAGCCATCACCGCAGGCGACCTCGCCACCCGCCGCAGCCCCATCTGGGGTCTAGACGGTTCTCGGTAGGCGTGCGCTGTGAGCCAGCCCTGCTCCAGAGAGCCTAGCTCGTGTCTCCACCCACGCGAGGTGGGCGCTTGCCGGCAAGGAGGTGGCACTGGAACTGGGCCGTCTTGACTCTGGGCTCCCAAACCCACCTGGCCAGGTGTTCCCACCCGGTTAGCAGGGTCCCTGAGGGCCCCTCATGGCCAGTCTCCTCCCACCACCCCAGCATCGAGCCCTACCCGTGTGCAGGTGTGGGGCAACATGGGGGCACCCCAGGCTCCGACCCTCCTCAGCGCTGCTGGCAGAACCCCATCAAGGAGAGCAGGAATGCCGGTCCTCCTGGGCCCTCTGCTGGCAGGCCTCACAGCCCTGCAGAGACCCCTCTCCCCAAAGACCCCACAGCCAGCTGAGCCTCCACGGAAAGACACAGCCACACAATCACTTTAATGTCCTTGCTAAGGAGACTGGCAGGTGGGGTCAAAGGGCAAGTGAGCGTCCAGAAATGACTCCTGTGGTCCCATCTCCCCTGGGCAGCATCCACATGCCCCAGGCTGGCAAGGCTGACTGGGGGAGAGGCTGGGAGCAGGGCGGTCCGTCTCTCAGGGCATCTGGTGTGGACAGCTGGTCCTCCTGACGCGGCTGGGAGCCGGGGCCCCTGAGCTTCACGGATGGCACGTGCGAGGGCTCTAGAACTCGGTCATCTTCTTGTGGGTGTCTGCTTTCCTCTGCTGGAGCTGCAGGCCCGCCTCCTGGGCCCGGAGCTGCCCTAACTGCCGCTGGGCTCCTGCCAGCTTCTCCTGAAGTTGGGCCGCCGTCACGCTGTGCCTGGAGAGGAGCTGCCGTTCAGCACGGGCTGCCCCGCGGCCGCCTCAAAGCCCCCGAGCTGCCGCTGACCATCACCCTCCAGTCCTCTAGACCTTCCTCAGACCCAGCGCCCCACCCTTGGGTCAGGGCGCCTGCAGCAGGACCACACGCAAGGCCTCCCCGGATCCCGCCCTCACCCTGAGTTCAGCCCCACACGTACCGACCAGTGTTGCGGGCGAGGGCCTCCTGGATGCCCCGGATGTCCCGCTGGGTCTGCTCGATCTTCTCCTCGGTCTGGAAGAGCCGCAGGCTCAGGGCCTGCTTGGCGCTCTTGCTGGCGTGGTACATTTCCTTGCCGCCCCCCCTCCCTGGGGGGGCTGCCCCGGCCTCCAGGGCCCCAGGTGCCTGGCCTCGCAGCTTCTCATTCAGAAAGTCGAACACACTATGAGGGGGTGGGCGGCCTGCAGGACGGCCTCCTTGGCCCCGGCACTTTGGGGGCCTGTGGGCACCAGCCTTGCCAGCCGCGGTCCTCTTCTGCAGGACCTCAGCGCAATGGTCCAGTGACTTGCCTCGGGGCAGCACCACAGCATGGATGGGCTCCACCCGGCCCTCGGCGTGTCGGCCCAGACCTGAAGGCACACAGGGCTGGGGCTGCCTCTGCTGGACCCCGGGCTGTGACAGCCCCTCCCCGCCTCAGAGCGGCACACTCACCCTTGCCAAACTCGTAGCCCATCTTGGCGAGGAGTCTGGAGCCGATGCCCCGTGTGTGAGCCTCCCAGCCAGCGAAGGTGGAGCTGCACGTCCCATGCGCAGCAGGGCCGGGCTCCACCACTGCAGGGAACAGGGCAGTGGCTTGGCCTGGCTGCACATGGAGCACCCTGGGCTCTGGCCAGCACCAGCCCAAGAGCTCAGCCCTGGGCCAGGGCCATAACACCCACCTCAGGCTGTCTGTGGGTTGCCAGGCCCGTGTGGCATGTGGCAATCTGGTCCAGTCCTCCCCACACTTTAGGGCTGCAACTTCGGTGCATAGTGCCCCTCCCCTGGCCTGCCTTCCCAGGCAGCAGGCAGCCCCACCCCTCGTGGAGAGCAGTCACTGTCACTTGCTCTCGGCTCAGTGCTCCCTTCCATTCACCACAGACCTGAGGCTTCAGAAGTCACCGATTCCCAGGACATCTCCTGGGGCCCCCTGGAAGGCCAGATGCCGCCAGCCGGGTCTTCCTCCCGAACCTTTCCCACCCTTGGCTGTGTGGACACAGCCCTTCCTCTCTCTGCCAGGCACCACTAGGAGCTGCCCATTCCTACAGCCCATGCCCTCCACCCTACCCCTTCCTGTGTGTCGCCTTCCCTGGCAGCTCCTGCACCAGCAGCATGGCCACGGTCTCAGTGGGCAACGTGTGGATCGTACCTACTGCACACGTGCTCCCTAAAGATCGGGGCTGGGTCTCTGCACTGCCCTGGACCCTTCATATGCTCTCGTCTCCCCACTGCGGGGGCCTTCACACTTCCCTGCATGACCGGTGCCCCTTCTGCTGTGCGCTGTGTGCTGAGCACAGCACACCTCTACAGCCACACTCTCCGACCGTGTGGTCAGGTGCTGGGGACCCACCAGCCAGGAGCCTCTCTGCAAGCTCACTGCCAATACTGGCCCCCCCCTTCCTGGCTTCTGGGACCCTGAGCCACCACACCTCGAGCATAGCTGGGGTCATCCGCGTCACTGCCCTCCGAGTCAGAGGATCCTGTGGGCTCCGTGCGCAGTGGGGGCAGTATGCCGTCCCCCTCCACCACAGCCTCCTTCAGCAGCAGCGAGTCAAACTTGATTGTGTAGTAGCCGCTGTCCACATCTGCAGGTGGGGAACAAAGTTGGGCCAGGTCGTAGCTGCACTGGAGTTGGGGGCAAGGTAAGACCAAGGGCAGCCGCACCAGCCAAAGGAGTGGCACCCAGGGACACCACCCGTGGGGTGTGGGGAGGGCTTCCCAGGAAGGGCCCCTGGCAGCCTCACCAGTGATCCGCGCTGGGTACCAAAGGCCATCCTGCTGCTTGGCCAGACATGCAGAGCCGACCTGCAAGGAGCTCAGGTCTGGGTCCTGGAAGGGGCGCAGCTCGTCCACAGAGACCACTTGCCCATGGGAGAACCTGCAGAGAGGGCTCGGATGTGGCCACCAGGGGTAAGGGAACCTTGGAGAAGGAAGGCCACCTGCCTGGGCGTTGCCCTGCAGGGAGGCAGAGAGGAGGGGACACACGCACACAGACACACACACACGTGTGCGCACCGGCACAGGCTCTCGAGCTCAGGAAGCATCTGGTGACTCCAAGGACAAGATGCCTCGTGGTGGCTCCCCAGCTTTGTGGGCTAGAGTACCATGTGGCTGGCAAACAGCCCCGTGTTTAAAGCTCCCCACTGCCTGTCCACCAGACACAGGGCCCGGACCCTAACAGGTGATCAAGGCCGCTGTGTGTCACTCAGGACCGAGTCCTCCCAAGGCCAAGAGGAGAGCCGAGCTGCCACAGTGGTGCCTCGACCGCGGACATCGGTGAGCTGGTGAGACTGAAACCAACACAGGAGGGTGGGGGAGGGAGGAGGAAACGGGGAAGGCAGGACTGCATGACTTTGCCAAATAAAGACATGAGAAATCTAACCACACGTCTACTTCTGTGCCATCATTTCAGAGAGGACCTGTTTCAACCCCACAGGAGCAACTGAGGACGGGCGTCAGCTCCATCCACCACAGAGCCGGCCCGGCTGCGGATGTTCTTCTAGGCGGGCATCAATGGTGAAAAGGAGGAATGGAAAACAGAAGGGTTTCAGGCACTGCTGTGGGTGGACAAAGGTGCCGCAGATGCCTCCTCCTGCAGGGCTCTGGGCAGTTCCTTCTCACACCTGATTGTCCTCGGGCACCCGGGGCGCTGCCCGTGACCAAATGGCACCAGAGCTGCAAGACTGGGCCTCCATCTGGAGACTCTGGTTGAAAAGCCCTGTTCAGCTGAGCAGCAAAACAGCTTTCAAAGGGGAGGTCTGAGCTACGGAGGGGTCACATGCACACCAGTTAGACCTTCCTGCGTGAATCCTGGGCAGCATTAGAAACCTTAAAATGTGGTGTACTCCTTAAACCCAGCAAGAGCTTTAAGAAATGACTCTAAAAGCATAATAATGATAGTATACAAAGACTTAGCCAAAAGAATGTTAACCAAATTCAAAAGACTTGTTGGAAATAGCCTAAATTTCCAACCATAGGGAAACGGCATAGCCATAGAATGAATTTAAAACTAAGAATTTAAAACCGATCAGTGGAGTCAGAGCGCCCAGGAGGAGCCCTGCACATACAGAGACCTCACATATGACAGGAAGAGTGTTACCAATGAGTCAGGAAAAGATGGACTCCAGATTTCACACAGAAAATACTAAAAACTATTTCCCATTAAAAACAAACAAAAAAACTCGATCATCTACCTGCCTCACAGCATTCATGGAAATATATTCCAGAACAAGTAAAAGCTTGGAATCTAAAAACAAGCACTTAGAACTTGAAGCAGGTTCTGAACTCTAGTTTCTCCTTCAAGTAACGAGTTTGTCAGACCCTCTCTACAGAAAAACAAGACTTCAGCTGGGCAGGACTATTGGGACTCACAGCCTCAGAGCTCAGGAAATCGACTGATGGAGGCGACACCGGGAAGGAAGTGTTCTGGAAAACTGCCCGGTCTGGGGACTGAACTGGGAGTGGGGTTGGGGGGGTTAGTCGGCAGCCTGTCCACACGGGGCTTCCCTGTCCGCCCCTGGGCTTGGCTGCACACACAGCTGAAGCAGAGCGTGGGGGTGCGGTGGGGGAGAGACCCGGGGCCTTGGGGGGACGGAGAAAACCGGCAGTGCTGAGGGCCGTGGTCGCGCCCTGCTGGAGCAGGCGCTGGGCCAGCCAGGAGCTCAGCAGGGAGACCCCGAGAATGGAAAAGCCGTGGAGAGGCTGTGCCTCTGTGCATCCCTGCCTGGCTAGGAAACTGCCCCACGTATCAGGAGCTCCTAGGAAAGAGCCAAAAGAAACTGGGGGCTGGCTGAACTTGCAGTGCGCCCCAAGCCACGTGGACGGGCTGCCACCACGCCGAGCCGACTCCCGAGCAGCCAGGCTAAAAAGTAAAAGTGAATTTTAAAATTGGAGTAAGACAGCAGAAGCTGTACACTTTGGAGGAAACAGACTTTGTAATTTAGGTCCAGAAAACATACTAAAATAAAACACTCAAGAACACCATTCAGGAACCAGAGGTGATGTATCGCCTGAAACGTCCAGCTTTCAATAAAAACCTGTAAGACATGCAAATAAACAGGAAGGTGTGACCCACAGATAGGAAAAAAGGCAGCTGACAGGATCTAAGTTGGCCCAGAAGTTGAATCTAGTAAAGATTTTGAGGATAGTGTAAGTATGTGCAAAGAATTAAACAAAAATGTGACAATGATTCAAGAAATAGGGAATCTTGAAAGATGAGCGGAAATCACACAAAAAGAATCAAATGGAAAATCCAGAGTTGGAAAGTGTGTAACTGAAATGAACCGTTCACTAGATGGGACACTTCTGGTCTCTGCTTTGGTATGTAAGAAGCTGGGAAGAGAATCAGCAACTCTTCTTAGATCCGTAAGGGAAGTGAGACCACAGGGCAAGTCATCAGCCCCAAACTGGAAGGGACAACAGGCCACTGGAGAGGACCACGCCCAACCCGAGCGGCGGCCCAGCAGCCTGCGGAGGGAATGCGGACCTCACCGACGGCTGCTGCGGCTGGGCATGGGCCAGTCTGACCTGCAAGGCAGCCTGGTCACAGGCAGGGGCCCCCACACTCTTCTGTTTTACTCTGGTGACTGTGCTAGGCTCTCATGGTGAATACCAAAACATCCCCTCACGCTCTGGCAGAGGAAGCCACAGCTCTCTGCTCTTCCTGACAAGGCCTGTCCTCAGGGAAAACTAGTGAACTAGAGCCTAATCTTATGGTTGTTTTTTTTTTTAACCTGATGGGGTTTTATCAGAGCCTACTGAATTGGGGGTTAGGGGAACACCCAAATCCAGCCCACTCTAGCTGTCCTGCCCCACCTAAGTGGGGGGTGTGCGTGTGTGTATGACTGAGAAGCACACACGAAGTTCACAGTCCAGAGGCGTAAGTTCACTGAAAGACTGAGATCTAATCATAGAACTAGAATGCTTCCCCTCCCTCCCAGTTGACCACCACATTACTAAAGCTGGCATAAGGAAGGAAATAATAAAGATTAAAGTGGAAATAAATGAAATAGAAAAGAAAAAAATAGAGAATCAAGAACTAAAAAACAGAAAAGAAAACTCACAAATCTTTAGCTAGAGAGAAAAAGAGAAGACTCAAATTACTAAAACCAGGAAAGAAAGTGGGGACATCACTACTGACCTTACAGAAATAAAGAAAATGATGAGAGAATAGTATGAACAATTATATGCCAACAAAGGTGATCTAGATGAAAATGACTAACTCTTAGAAACACCTAAATTATCAAAATTGACTCAAGGAGAAACAGAACATCTGAATAGACCTATAAGAAATCAATAAACTCAGACATTAATCAAAAACTTCCAACAACAAAAAGGGCGAGGACCAGATGGCCTCACCGATGAATCCTATCAAACATTTAATGAAGAATTAATACATATCTTTCTCAAAGTTATCCCCCTAAATAGAGAACACTTCCTAACTCAGTCTATAAGGCCAGTTTTACCCTGAAACTAAAGCCAGACAAAGATCAGAAGAAATCAGAAGAAAAGGAAACAGACCAATAGCCCTTATTGGGGATCGGACAGACGCAAACACCCTCAACAAGAAACTAGCAGACCACGTCTAGGAGCACATTAAAAGGATCACACACCATGACTAGGTGTGGTCGAGTCCAGGACTCTAAGGGCAGATCAGCATATGAGAATCATTCAATGTACTATAGCACATTGATAAAATGAAGGGAAAAAATATATGATCATGTCATCTGATACAGAAAAGGCATTTGAAAAAAATCCAACAGTCTTTTGTAATAAAAAATACCCAACATACTGGAATAGAAGAGCACTTCCTCAACCTGATGAAGAGCATCTATGGAAAATCCAGTGAACATCATACTTAATGGTTCCCTTACATCAGAAACAAGGCAAGGATGCTGCTCTTGGCACTTTTATTCAACCCTACTCGAAGTTCTTGAGCAATTAAGCAAGAAAAAGAAATAAAAGCCAACCAAATGGGAAAGAAAGAAGCAAAATTACCTCTGCTGATGACATGACTGTACATTCAGACCTTCCCCACCATCCGGAGGCAGAGTGTTCCCACAAAACCTGTGAGATGCACAGGCGTCAAGGAAAGAGCCCGTTACCATTAATTTACGTGGAAAAATGTTTGAGCATTACCAGACCCAAAAAATCACCTCTCTAGGACACCATCAATAGAACAAAAAGGCATCCTACAGTATGGGAGAATATATTCATAAATGACAGATCCGATAAAGGCTTGACATCCAAAATATATAAAGAGCTCACACACCTCAACAAACAAAAAGCAAATAATCCAATTAAAAAATGGGCAGAGGAGCTGAACAGACAGTTCTCCAAAAAAGAAATTCAGATGGCCAACAGACACATGAAAAGATGCTCCACATCACTAGTCATCAGAGAAATGCAAATTAAAACCACAATGAGATATCACCTCACACCAGTAAGGATGGCTGCCATCCAAAACACAAACAACAACAAATGCTGGTGAGGCTGTGGAGAAAGGGGAACCCTCCTACACTGCTGGTGGGAATGTAAATTAGTTCAACCATTGTGGAAAGCAGTATGGAGGTTCCTCAAAAAGCTCAAAATAGAAATACCATTTGACCCAGGAATTCCACTTTTAGGAATTTACCCTAAGAATGCAGCAACCCAGTTTGAAAAAGACAGATGCACCCCTATGTTTATCGCAGCACTATTTACAGTAGCCAAGAAATGGAAGCAACCTAAGTGTCCATCAGTAGATGAATGGATAAAGAAGAGGTGGTACATATACACAATGGAATATTGTTCAGCCATAAGAAGAAAACAAATCCTACCATTTGCAACAACACGGATGGAGCTAGAGGGTATTATGCTCAGTGAAATAAGCCAGGCGGAGAAAGACAAGTACCAAATGATTTCACTCATCTGTGGAGTATAAGAACAAAGAAAAACTGAAGGAACAAAATAGCAGCAGAATCACAGAACCCAAGAATGGACTAACAGTTACCAAAGGGAAAGGGACTGGGGAGGAGGGGTGGGTAGGGAGGGATAAGGGCGGGAAAAAGAAAGGGGGCCTTACGATTAGCATGTATAATGTGGTGGGGGGACACGGGGAGGGCTGTGCAACACAGAGAAGACTAGTGACTCTACAGCATCTTACTATGCTGATGGACAGTGACTGTAATGGGGTTTGTGGGGGGGACTTTGTGAAGGGGGAGCCAAGTAAACATAATGTTCTTCATGTGATTGTAGATTTATGATAACAAAATTAAAAAAAAAATCACCTCTCACAGGCTTTTTGATGCCTCAAGACACACCTTACTCATTGAGGCACCAAATAAATCGAGATAAAGCTCAGATGCTCAGACACAGTTCAAGGCTGCAGCGACTGGAGACTGAGCGCAGTTCCCGGGGAAGGAGCCTGGTGGGGCCGCTTTCTTGGGGTGCGCACTGCCTCTACAAGGACTCACCACAGAACAACTCCCGAGTGCTAGTCAGCTTTTCACCATTTTTTTGGTAAAAGCAAAACGCCTCTTTGAATTTCTTTCAGTTAGAGAAAACAGGTAAAATGTAGTTCATAAAGCAAAGTGAAAGAATGGGAACCTTCAAAACACAGAGGGTACCTGTGTAGAAAATCCTAAATGATCCATGAAAACCCCCATTAAAGCTATCAAATGTATTCAATGATGTTACAGGACACAAAATCTACAAAAATCAGCTGTATTTTAATATCCTAAAAATGAACAATCTAAAAATAAAATTAACATTTCATTTACAATAGCATCAAAATGAACAGATATCTTAGAAATAAATGTAACCAAGACTTGTGACTTTAAAACATTGTTGAAAGAAACTGAAGACGACCTACAGAAATGGAAAGACATCCGTTCATAGAGTAGGAGACTTCACGTTGCTTGGGTGCCAACACTGCCTAAACTGACCTCCAGATTCAGTGTGGCCCCAGCCAGAACACCAACTGTCTTTCATGTGGAGATGGACAAGCTGGTTTTAAAATTCATATGGAATCACAAAGGATCTTGAATACCTAAAAGTACCTTGAAAAGAAGAGCCGATGTTGGAGGGTTACCACTTCCTGATTTCAAACTGATTGCAGGGCAGCAGTAATCCAACTGGGGTGGTACTGCCTACAGACGGACTACAGAGCAATGCAAAAGAACAGAGAGCTCACAACTAAGACCTCATGTACACAGCCCAGGGATTTTTGCTGGTTGGGGTGGGGGCATCAAGACCATTCAATGGAGAAAGGGCAATCTTTTCAACAAATAGTGCTGGGAAACTGGACATCCACTTGCAAAATAATGCAGTAGGACACTTACTCCAAGCTATTAGAGCACGTGATTTATAAGGGAAATAAAATTAATCACCATTAAACTTTCAACAATATTTTATCTCAGAAGAAAATGGATTAACATACCAGAATGTTCAAGGAAAGTAATGGGAGCCAAGAATTCTACATCCAAGAAAACTTACCTTCAAGTATAAAAGACACAGACACAGACATATCAACAGGCCAGAGCTCTGGGAATGTCACTCCTGTGAGCCCTTCCCGAGGACACTACTGGAAACCAAGCCTCAACCAAACAACCAGAAAATCCCTAAGATAGTTCTCTGAGAACTAAGGTCTGAGGGTAAAAGGGAGCTGATGGTAGGTGACGGCCAGAGTCTAACATGACAGATCTAACGCAATCCTGAAAACACACAGGGGAATGAGGGTGGGACATGTAAAAACGTTTTTGACAGTTTTTAATCACTGTGACTGAAGGATAAATAGTTTTCTGAGAGTACTGTGTGTGTGCGCACGCGCATGCATGAGTGTGAAAATGGGATGATTCAGAAATGTTGCAGGACATTTGGAGTCCACTATCCTGTGTCCTTAAGAACAAGAATCCTGGGGTAGAGAAGAAAATATAGATGTGATCCAGAAAATATTAAGTAAAAACACTGCAGGCCTTAAAAATATACATATGTGGTATGTGTGTATATATAATTATGTACACAAATGCGTGTTCACCTATATTTTCAAACTCAGTCCACCAGAGACCTGGACAACGACCAACTCAGCCATGAAGGCACCCAGGGCCTGCACCCCCCCTTCCAGGGATCCAGGGCCTCCTGCAGACGGTGCTGACGCCAGGCTTGGGGGGGAGCATGGCGAGTGTGGAATATCCTGACCGTCAACAACTCCTGGGGCCATGTCACAAGGACAGTGCGGCCCGTCTGAGAGGCTCCCACCTGCCTAACTTGGGACAACTTGAGCATCAACAAGGAGCAGAATCTCAATAGATTGAAATTCATCATATATTTAAATCCATGAGTCCATAAGATATTTTTTATAAACTAATTCATCACCTAGGATGAAAGAGAACCAATTCATTACTTTGGAAACTACATAAACAGAAAAAGCCAGCATTTACCCTGCCTTTTCTGTAAGATCTGTACCACTGGGAGGCCAAACATCAGATGAGGGGAAAAGAGTCTCATGACATTCCAGCTAGTAAATGAAAATGAACCGACAGAATTAAAGGACCTTTATTTTGCGATCCCCACTCAGTCAGTGGATGTAGGCTTTGAGCATCAGTGGCTGCTGAGAACACAGAAGAAAAACTAGATGTCAGGTGCCTCCTGAGGAGAGACCATCACTGACCTTGCAAAAGGGGGTGAACCTGAGGGAGCTCGGGGACCTGGATGCAGCCGCCAGCTGGCAGCAAAGAGGGACATGCTGGACGGCGCCAGGGGTGCTTGACGCTGGGTGGAAGGGTGTGTGCAGCCAGAGCCGGCTGCAGCAGGCTTCAAGGGGGCAGGATTCAAGCGTACCACACCTGAGTGATATGCAAAATCATGAGGAGGGGCTCATCCTAAGTCGGGAGAGTGGTTATTTTTGAAGGAGGGGAAGGCCATGTTTGCATTGAGGCCCAGAAAGGGGTTTCTGGAGGGTGGGAAAATTTGTAGTTTTGATCTGAGTGGTTATTACCAGAGTGTTACAATATATAAAATACTATATATTTATTTCCTGCATCTGATTTTGTTTTACAATAACAAGAAACAGTTAAAAATCTACTGTGTGTTCACTACACATTAGGTACTATTCTGAACTTTTTGCACATACTAACACACTCCAGTATTCTAACAACCATGAAAGACAAATCTCTGCTTTACAGATGAGAATGAAATACAGAGAAATGAAGTTATAACAAATGTACAAGATGCTCAATCCTGCTGAGACTCAAGAAAATACAAACTCCATCAAGGTACCATTATCCAGCCTTCAATGGGCATGAATCTGCAAGTCCGGTAACGTTAGCAGGGGCGACTGTGGACACGACTAGGGAGTGGGACCTGAACACGCAAAACGAAGCACGCAGGTGCTCCTCACACTGGTTACGCTAGGGAACGCCCATCGTCCTGGGATGCTCACAGCACACTGTTTGTAATAAAAACTGGAAAACGTCACAAGAAGACACAGCAAGTAAAATGTGGCATATTCATGAGGAAAAATAACAGCAGTTAAAATGAACAATAGTTCTAAAAATATCAACATGGAAACCTCTCACAAACACACTTGATGAAAAAAGCGAGTTGTAAAATAATACCATTTATTTTAAACACCAGCCACAAATATTCACTATTTATAGGTATACCTGTATCTGTGAAGAACTGATATTCCCAGAAGAATACACCCTAGAGTTGTGATGATGGCATTTTCCCAGACAAGGAAGGGGGCCAAACGGGTCTCAACATTCTGTAGCATATTCTTAAAAATCCAAAGAAATGCAAAAAAGTGATTCCTCGGTCCTGAGTAGTGGCGGCAGTGTTTGCAGGCTGCCAGGCGGGCCTGAGCTGACACAGCAAGCAGCCCCAGAAACCCAGGGGTTAAGGGCCACCTCAGAGCCAACACCCCGTGCAGGCCAGGGCCCACCCCCCGACCAAACAACCTGGGTGCGCTCAGGGGCCTACTTCCCAGGGGTGCTGCACAGGTGAGTTAATGTGTAAAACTCCTGACAGTGCCAGCCCAGCGGGAGCGGCACAGGACATGAAGTATTCAAAGCACATGGGGCATCGTGCAGGGACACAGGAAGGACGAAGGGCCTGCTTCTCTGTTCCTTCACGTGTCTGCCGGGGACACATCAAGCAGGCCTCTGACTTACGCACGTTTCTGTATGTGCGCTGCACTTCAACAGAAGTTACAAAGCAAGAAGAAAGGGGGGATGTGCCTAAAAGACTTCGGGCCAAAGAGACTCTATAAAAAGAAAATAAGATGCCCAGAGATTTAGAGATGCTTACTCTGGACTATTGCTCAAAAAGATTATCTGTTAGAACTCTTAGTAAGTATTTCTTCCAAGGATTAAGTTAAAAGGGGCAAAATTAAAGTTAGGCCCTAAGGAAAAGAGGACATTACCACAATTATGGAAATTTGAGTACGAACAAGGTCCTGCCATTAACTTTGTTAGACATAATGACACAGATTTTTTGATACGTCCTTATCAGCCAGATTAGGGATGCATCCTAAAGCACTTGCAAGAGGAAAAGCCAGTAATTTCTAGAATTTGCTTTAAAACAGGCCAGGGGGGAAAGCAGGGCAGGGAGAAAAACGAAACAAGCCTGGCCAAAGGCTGCCAAACAATGAAACTAAGTGACAATTCTGGGTGTGTTTGAAAACTTCCACCGTCAAACTAAATTTTAGAAGTTTCACTCTGAAGAATAAATTGGGATGGGGGCGAGGGGTTCCCCCTCTTTCCCACATAAGCCCTTCTGTACTTATCGTGGTTCCCAAGGAAATCCAAGCAGACATCTCAACAAGGGCACTGATGTGAGAACCCACACGGCCCCCGAAGCTCTCCTTGTCAGCACCCTGCTGGGCAGAGCACAAAACTCCAAAGGCAGGGGGCCCACAATGCCCGGGGGTCCTGTCTGCTCATCTTCCCTGTCCCCACGGGGTGTTACCTGCAGTTCTCCTTGAAGCGGCACTTTCCCTCCAGGAAGAAGGGACAGGGCTTCAGGGACTTGTGCGTGGGGTACAGGTAGAGCACTCGAACGCCCGCGGAGCCGTCCTCTGCCGCCTCTGTGCCCACGATCATGGCGTTGTGATACTCCAGGGTGCCCCACGAGCTGTGGAAGGGGGCGTTCACCTTCCTCCCACTCCACGCCCCGTCCTCCTCCTCCTCCTCCTCGTCCTGTCCAGGCTTGCTGGGCTCTGGGCTCGCCTCTCTTTCAGGAACAGCCTCCAGTTCTTCCCTGGGGACCCCTGGCACCTCCCCTCCCTCAGCTTCGGCCTCCTGGAAAGCCAGGTACTCAGAATCGTCCCGGGGTGGGTGCTGTCCATCCAGCGTGGCCAGAAGCTTGCTCTTCCTGACCGACACCAGGCTGGCCTCGGTGAGCTCGATCAGCTCCTTCAAGTCCCCCTGCAGCTGGCGCAGGTCCGCCAGCTCAGAAGGGTCCAGGCCGGCGTCCAGGGCCAGTTCCACCTGCTGCAGCTGCACATCATAGGTTCGGAGGGCGGTCTGCAGGCTCTCCTCGTCCATCGCTAAGGACGGAGGGCACGGGCGGGTCCTCGGGTCCTCAGGGAGCCAGAGCTGCAAGGAAAAGAGGCCAGGTGAGTGCGGGAGCTGCGCCCCTGCTCCCAGGCCGTCCCGGGAGGCTGACGTCCAGTCCCCAGCCGAGCGCGCGCTCGGTGGACCCACAAAAGCCGCCTTTCACCCCGGTGCGGTTCTCGGTTCCGTTCAGAGAACAGATTGGGAAAGGCGATCCGCTCCGCCGGAGGGGCCAGGACCGGACCCGAGGCAGCCGTGCTCCGGCCTCCGCTCCCCTCCCGGCCGCCGGTGTGAGGCATCAGGCTTCCCCGGGTTCTCGCGAACAGGCCTGCGCGGGGGGCGCCCGCCCCCCGACGCCTCCAGCCCAGACCCCTCCGCGCCCTGCGCCCCGCCCGCCTCCGCTCGACCTGTCACTTCGGGCCGTGTCCCGTCGCCCCAGATCGCGCCCCCTCGCCCCCTGCCTGGTCCCTCCGCGCTGAAGCCCGGCCGCCGCCACGGGAAGCCCGCCGGTCTCACCGGCTAGAGGGGCAGGACCGGCTTCCGCCCTTGCGGCCCGCAGGCACTTCCTCCCGAGAGCCGCCACCGGAAGTGCCTGGCGCGGGGGCCTCCGGGGCGCGGCGCGCAGGGGCCGCCGGGACAGCTCCGTCATCCCCGGGCGGCCTGCTCGTGTCCCGTCGGGCGCCGCGTGAGGTCAGCGTGAGGTCAGCGTGAGGTCAGCGCGGGGTTGGCGGGCGGCGGGGTCAGGTGCGCGACGGCTTGGCGGCCCGGGAGGGCTAGGTAGGCCGAGGTTGGCGGCGTCCGGCCTCCGGGGCGCGCCGCCGACCTGCTCTCTACCGCGCGGTTGCCCCTTAGCGCCTCGGGCACCTGCCGTGCGCCGGCCGCGGGCGCCTTCGGGGCGGGCGGAGGGCACGGGAGCCCCGACGGGCCTGGGCTCGGCTTGGCAGCAGGACAGGACCTGGTCCGCTCCGAAGCAGGGAGCCTTGGATAGGCCAGGAGTGGGAGGAAACCCGGGAGCGGTGTGGAGCGCTGGTAGGCCCCTGGGGGGAGTCGTGGGACGAAGGGGACCGGGCGCCGGGCTGGAGGGGAGTCCGGATGGCACCCCGGCTCCTGGGCTGAGCGGCGCGCAGGCCGGACGGCCCGGCGCGCGTTCCCTGCGGGGAGCGGTGGGAGGCGGGGTGTGGGTCGTCCCGTGACTGGTCTCTCGGTGCCCAGGGCAGGATGTACACGCTGCTGTCAGGCCTGTTCAAGTACATGTTTCAGAAGGACGAGTACTGCATCCTGATCCTGGGCCTGGACAATGCCGGAAAGACGGTTCGTGCTTGTTCCGTGTCAGAAACCCCCCGCCTAAGTCGTCTTGGTTTCACACCTTTAGCTGCGTGTTCATCGCCCAGAGAGAACCCGAAACCCGTTTAAGACCATGGGACAGTCATACCAGCTACTTTGAAAGCAAAACGTTGTTTTGCTTTGCTTTAAAGGAATAGGCCCAGAGAGGGATATTTAGGAAGCGTGGGAGCTACTCCAGGCCTCATCTAATGGCTGCCTCTCCCTCTCTTCTCAGACCTTCTTGGAGCAGTCAAAAACCCGGTTTAACAAGAACTACAAGGGGATGAGTCTATCCAAAATCACTACCACCGTGGGTCTGAACAGTAAGGGGTTCCTTTAGGCTGCGGGTTTTGGGGGCAGACTGCTGAGCATGCTGTGACGCCCGCAGGCCAGCGGGCAGGCGGCCAGAGCCCTGTGTGTGAGCCCTGCTCCAACTCCTGCTGTCTCTGAGGCCCAGGAGCCCCAGAGTGGCATGTCCCTACCCGGACCAAGGCCACAGCCTCCCCGTTTCTTCTCCCTGCAGTCGGCACTGTGGACGTGGGAAAGGCCCGCCTGGTCTTCTGGGACTTGGGGGGGCAGGAAGAGCTGCAGTCTCTGTGGGACAAGGTGAGACAGCTGCTCGCGGCCTGTGTTTGTGACATTTCCTTCCGGGCCTTCCTCTGCCCAGGCCTCACACTCACCCTCCTCCCTTCCCCTCTGCAGCTCTGTCACCCATGTTCCTGAGCTTCCCTAAACCCTGTCCCAGTACCCTGGTTGCTCCCCCAAGTGGGGACACAGCTGTTCTTTTCTGGCTTAGCAATCCTGTGCCGGTCACCACAGGACAAGACACGCAGGACAAGACACGCGATGGCTGGGAGCAGACGTGGGGAAGGCACAGTGCCTGCATCTCCCCTGCTGGGACCCTTTTCCCCAGTTCTACCCTAGGACCTGTTCTCCACGGTGGCTTCCTCCTTGTCAGGAAGCCCACAGCAACTGCCTTCTCTTTTGACAGGTTTGGGCATTTCTGAGATGCCCCTTGTCACGGCTTTCCCCCCACACCCCGAGATGAGTCGGTCTCTAGCTCAGGCTGTGCCAGGCCTCGCGGTCCAGCAGAGAGCAGGACAGACCAGCCCCTTCCCTAGGTACCCGTCCTGGCAGAGCACGGCCCCTTTGCGCAGTCCCACACTGGGGCACAGGCCTGCCTGCCTGGACTCTTGCTGCTCACCTGTGTGTTCAGGTCCTGATTTCTGGCTCCACCCCAACAGTGGCACCCAGTCACCTTTTCCTCGCTTCCCACCCCCCCAAATCTTGTCCTACCCTGACTTCGATCTGAGGGCGGCTTCTACCTAGTGGCCAGCAGGCCACTGATGGGCCTGCCCCAGACCCATGTAGGGAGTAAGACAGAGCATGACGTCCTGTCACAGGCCAGGGTTTCAGGAGCAGACGGGTCGGGGTAACTAGCCCCTGGGGAAGGAGCCAGGAGGAGGTGGGCCTGGGCAGAGGGAGGGCAGCTGGGTGGGCTGGGACCTTCCAGTGGGCATGCTCAGAGGGGACCTGCTCCTCATGGCTGCCCTGTGTCGGCTGACCTGGATGGGCCTCCCTAGGGCCTGGTGGGTCACCTTGATGGGCTGCCCTGGACAGCTGCGGCCGGGTAAGGTAGCTCTTTGTGGGTCAGTGGGTCATGCAGAAGCCAGCAAGGAGCCATTCATGGGCACAGTGCTGCCAGTGGGCAGCAGGGCCGTGGCTGGTGACACTTTCTGCGCTGGCCACAGCCCTCTGTGGTGCACCTGCTATGCCTCTACACTGGGAGTCTGCCTCCTCGGGGGCTGGAAGGGAAGAGGAAAGGGGCAAACACAGACTGGCTCTGCTGGCGGCTGTGGTCCCTCCTGCTGGCGCTGTGGCAGCACAGCCTCATCACGGGGATCTGAGCCCCTGATGGCCAAGTCCTCGGGTGGACCCCTGCGTTCCCCACGTGCGCACCAGCCCCGCTGTGGAGTGTGTACCCACCTCCTGCCGATGTAGTCAGCTACCCCGCCGGGTGGGGGCTCTGCTACCTGCTGGGCGTGAGTCACCCAGCACGCCCAAGAGGCAGCCAGGATTCAGGACGTGGGCTCTCCTGCTGCGGCCCTGGCCATCTTAAGCGAGGTGGGCCCAGAGCTGTGGGGCTGGGCAGCAGAGTAGCAGAGTCCCCCGTGGGTCACCAGGGAGATGGGAAGTAGGACTCCTGCTCCCTCCCCACTTCCAGACACTGTGTCCTTGGGGCTTGGCACCATATCTGGCTGCAGTCATTTCGTCCTGGCGGACGTCTGGTGCTTCCTCACTCCCACACCTCTGTCTGGGACATGTGCTGCTGCCTGGGGTCCATACCCACACCAGCGTTGGGCTATATCTTCCAGCATGAGAGGGATGCTGTGGATCACCTGGCCTTTGGCCATGGGAAGGAACTTCTGGCCTTGGCCCTTCCAGGCCATGCTTGGGCCTCCAGTGTGTGCCTACCCAGAAGCCAAGCTTGGGCTCTTCCCCAGTGTGGCCATGGGTGCCACCGTCAGGGTCTGGGGCATGGTGGGTGCCATAGGTTGGGCAGCCTACTCTGCCCCCCATCCTCCTCACACTCAGCCTCAGGTATGCTGGGCCCTCTGTGCTGGAGAGGGTGAGGGCAGCTTGGGCCCTGTCTGCCGTGGCCAGGTTGCACACCCGAGGGAAGTTCGCTGCCACCCACGAGGGTCCCAGGGACTGCGTGGTGATTCTCTGCTTGCTGCAAACCCCATACCTTCCTGCCCTGGAGACTACTGCGGGGCCTGCCAGCTTTGGGTGTCAGCTGTAAGACGGTCATCCCACTGCCCTCTGGTCACCCAGCACGTCGGTCAGAGCAGCACCCATCAGGGGCAGATGCCAAAGCTTGTCTGGTACTGGGTGCACGCCAGGCCTGTTCCTCCCAGTTGCCTGCCTGGGAGCGTGTGCACCTCCCCAGCACCTTCAGCTCCCTGACCACTGGCTCATCCCGCTACCAGCAGGCCAGCTGTGCCGAACCGGCTCAGAGTTGGTCCGTGGGATGTGAGGGAGTCCCAGGGCCCTGGGCTCTAGTGACAGCAGGAGAGGTGGGCAAGTGGCACTGGTGTGGTTGCCCAGGGGAACCAGGGTGTCCCATCTTCCCCTTCTTGCACCCCACACCCAGTGGGTCCGTCCCCATGTGCTCCTGCTTTGTGCATCTGCCTTTTCCCAGGGGGATGCTGTGTTCCATCATTCATCCCATAACTCCTCACAGTGCTTGCAGTTATGTGTTGGGGTGCCTCCCGAGATGCTGGTGCTATGGGGGGGCCCCCAGCTGACCACCCTCCTGGTCCCAGGCTAGCCTGCAGAGCTCCAAGATCAGTGATGCTTTGACCCTTGACCTGCTGTCCTGCCCAGGTGACAAGAGCTTCGAATGTGATGGTGGTCTTGCTGTGGCTCATCAGTGGCCCCCCCACATGGCCCCACTAGCGCTCTCCCTCCACCCGCAGAGCAGCCCAGGCCCCCAAGTCCATCCTTGCCCTTCAACCGCATCAGGCCAGCAGTCATGGTGGTTCTCAGGAGCAGACAAAATGGGGCTTGGGGCACAGCACTCGGGGAGCGGGCAGGGGAGGTGCCCCTGCCCAAGGTCAGCAAGCCTTTCCTGCAGAGGTCTGGGGGTGCATCTTCACTCTGCTCTCCCTCCCCACTCAGCACCCCAGGAGGTTCTGACATTTTGGGGGCTACCCCTGTGGTGATTGAGTGCCTGTAGCCCAGCACCCTGTTTTGGCCCCTCCCCAGTACTATGCAGAGTGCCATGGTGTCATCTATGTCATCGACTCCACGGATGAGGAGAGACTGTCGGAGTCCAAGTGGGCGTTTGGTGGGTACAGCCTTGCCAGGGCTGGGTGTGGGGGGTGGCCGGTCCAGTCAGCACATGCTGCACATCTGGAGCTGGCCTTGGGGGAGGCTGGGCCCCTACCTGGCCAAGAGAGAGTGTCCACACCTGCAGAGAGGTTGGCTGGGTTGTGGAGACCCCTGCGCGGGTTGGGCGATCATAGGCAAAGGGTGCTCACTGCTACCTCTCTGACCCCGCAGAGAAGATGGTTACCAGTGAGGTGCTGGATGGCGTCCCCATCCTGGTGCTGGCCAACAAGCAGGACGTTGAGGTGAGCCCCCATTGCCAGGGGTATGGGGCGCCTGTTTGAGGGGAACCTGCTACCATCCTCAGACACCACGAGCTGTGTCCACACCGCCAATTCCACCAAGCAGGGCACCGTCTCCACCCTAGGCAGGGAGCCTTATGGGGAGAGACCCAGACAAAAGGCCTGGAAAATAGAGGGGTCCCAAGGTGGGGGTCAGCACTGACCCCAAACCCTCCTCAGGCCAGGGGTGTGTGGGTGGGGGTACCAACCCGGCCAGTCCACACTGGAGGGGGCTTGGCACAGGCGGGCACAGCATGCCTTGGCACCTGCCAGGTGTCCTGAGGCCAGGGCCACTCACTTGCCCATCCCCCACTTCTCTGAGGCCCCTCCTGGGCGAAGCAGCCCCCACTGCCACGCTGGCAGCTCTGGAGACTGCCCTGGGACAGGAACGGGCCCTGCTCCTCACGGCCCTGCCTCCCCAGGCTTGCCTCTCCATCCCTGACATCAAGACCGCGTTCAGCGACTGTACCTCTAAGATTGGCCGGCGCGACTGCCTGACCCAGGCTTGCTCCGCACTCACGGGGTGAGTGGGGTTCACACTGTGGGTTGGAGCCCACATCAGCCCCGCCTCACACTCACCGTCTCCACAGAAAAGGGGTGCGCGAGGGAATCGAGTGGATGGTGAAGTGCGTCGTGCGCAATGTGCACCGGCCACCACGACAGAGGGACATCACGTAGGCGTGGCCCTGCCTGCGGTCACACACAACTCATCCCAAGGCCAGAGGCCCTGCCAGCTCACTACTTCCAGTTGTGGGGGTCGGGTTTTCTGTGCCTGTTTGCTTTGTTTTTTTTCTAAGACAAACTTTTCTGTGTCCAGAAAAGTGTAGGTTCCGGAGGCTTCTGCCAGGGGGAGTCGGGGTGACCGGGCCAGGGGCTGCTCAGGTGCTACCGCAGGACCTCATCTGACCCCCAGTGGGTCCTGTGGGAGCCTGCCTGGCAGTGGTTCTTCAGAGCCATGGCCCTCGGGAGCTCCTGGAGCTGCTCTGTGAAGTGCGCCCACACGGGGCTGGTGGGGCCATGGCTGCCTGCAGCTTGCCTCCTCTGGCCCTGAAGGTGGCTGAGGTGGCTGGGGACTGGTGTTACCTCCAGGGATGCCCAGCCCAAGTCCCTGAAGGCCAGCAGGACCCTGGGATTTGATGCAACCTCAGGACAGGGAAGGGGAGGTCTGCCAAGGAGACTGTTGCCCACTGGCCTGACATTACGTTTTGATGCACAGCAAGGAGGGGAAAGCTGGGAGTCAGCGTCCCCACCTGCCCCCAACCTGGGGCAGCCGCTGTTGCCAGCTTGGGATACCTGTGGGGGTGGGTGACCTGCGGGACAGAGGAAGGCTGGTGGAGCCTGGGTTGGTGTTGCACTGGGGCCGTATTCTCAGCTGCAGGTGAGGGCGGGGAACCCCTCAGGCCTGGGGACCCCCCAGATGAGTCGTGTGCAGTCAGCAGCACTCAGTGGGCCTGGTACTGGGCAGGAGGCCGTCTAGTGGGCATTGGCCAGTGTGGGCAATAAAGGGACAGTCTGAGTGGCTCCTGTCCATCGTTCCTCCAGGGGCCCAAGGCTGGCTTGGAGACTGGCTGCCTGGGCACAGTGACCATGGTGTGAGGGCCCCTCCGGCCGGAGCCAGCGCCTGTCGGCTCTGCCCGCTCGTTTCCTGGTCACAGCCAGAGGCCTGCTGGCTTCGTATCTGAGGTCACAGCCCACCGGACTGCCTGCCCTCCTCGGGCGTTCTGGGAGGAATTCCTGAGAAAGGGATGAGTCAGGACTGGGGGTTCCCAGCTGTAGGTGAGGTGACTCATGACGCATTGTGGGCTGGGAGGTCTCCCCTGTCCCCTGGGCCCCTCATGAGGTCAGATAGGGATCTCCAGTGCCTAGGGGGAGGGCGGCCCGCCCTGGGAGTCCCCAGGCTGCTCTGAGCAGTACCGTCATCTCCACCTGCCCCAGAGGGGAAAAGGCCTGTGTCCGCAGTGTCGGACACACCAAGGCCAGGGCAGGTCTTCCCTGGGAAGTGCCCTGCTGGCCAGGAGCAGGCGGAGCTCCCAGGAGGAGCAGGTCCTCCTGGGGTGCGCAGGCTGGTGGTGCTGGCCAGTCCAAGCTGTGTCCTCTAACGCAGCAAGAGCCCCCAAGTTTTGTGCCACCTCCTGGGCACAGCCCCTGCTGAGCCTCCCCCAGCCAGCCCCAACGCTCCATGCATTCGCTGAGGGTGTAGTTTGAGGCATGGGATGAGCCCCACAGCCGGAAGGGACCACCTGCCACCCACTGCCGTCAGGAACAACCCGCCCCGCTCTTGGGGGACTCCGCCCAGTCCTGAGTGGGAGGCAGCCAGAGGGCTTGGGAAGAACAGGGAGCGCCTGCCCTCGCGTTTCCCCCCCCCCAGAAGTCCCTCCCAAGTTCCAAGCAGACACAACAGCTTCACGTGCCCAGGGTTACAAATTGGCTTTATAAAAAATAAACTTTGTTAGTGCCACAGGGACCCAGATGGAAGTCTCCCGTGGTGTGGATGGCGACACCCATGGAGCATCTGGGTGGGAAAGGGAATAAATAAGGGGACGGCGCTCAGCGCGCTGAGAGGAAGCGGGTGCGCACAGTGCGCTCCAGCCCTGGCAGCCTGGCCTCGCGCAGCGCCTGCAGCAGCCGGGCCACCAGCGCCCCAGCCTGGGCCTCGCGGAGCTCGGAGAGCTGCTGCCAGAGCTTCCTCTGCAGGGCTGCCTGGTCCCCCCTCGGCGGCAGCGTCTGCACGCCCGGACCGGCTAGGGCCTGCTGCAGCCGCAGGAGTCTCTTCGGGGAGAGGTCCTGGAAAGCCACGAAGTCGACCAGCGCGCGCTCGCACTGGTCGGTCCCTGCAGGAGGGCCAGGGGCCCGGTCAGCCTTGGGTGTGGGGGGGTCGTTCACTGACCTGCAGACTGAAGCCCTCCATGCGCCCTGCACCCTCGGCCCCAGGGAGGTTCCAGACCAAGGAGAGACCTTTGCACACAGAAAACAGCTTATGTGGCGGGGGTGGGGGGTCCACTCAGGCCAGCGGGGGTCTGGCGGGCCATTGCTAGGGCGGGATCCAGCACCGAAGGGTCTGTCCCTTCTCTGCCTTGTGCCCTCTGCAAGCTAAACTTACGGGCCTTGGCTTCCCGGTGGGGGAAACGGCATCACCTGCCAGCGCAGGGGCTCTCAGCTGTGTGTTCACTGGAACCACCTGGGGTGGGCGGGGCCGTTTGGTCCCCCTTAGCTTCTGGGGGCCCTTCCCAGAGGCCAGGTAAGTGTCTCAGGCTCCAGGGCTGGACTCAGGTCTGAGGCACTGGCAGGGACCCAGGCCAACCTGATGGCTCACCTGGGCCTCCTGGCTCCTGCGTGCTGCCCAGGAGGCCTGTGCAGCTGGTGCACAGGGCGTCGTGGGAGGAAGAGCCTGGCACGTTGAGCGCCAGGCCCAGGGCCGTGCAGTTGCGGTGGGGCTGGCACTGCTCTGAGGGCGAGCTGCTGGCTGAGAATGTGCCAGGGGGACACGGCTGGCACTGTGTGTTCTGGCGCGGGGTGCCTGAGAATGAGATGGGCAGGAAGGGGTCAGGGCATCGAGGAGCTGGGGCGTCCCCACCGCCACTGGAGCCGTGGTCCCTCGCCCCCAACCCGGGCGCCCCAGCCCACCGGGGGCGGCCACGCCGGCGCCGGGCGGGCAGGGCGCGTGCTCCAGGCAGAAGCCGGCGTGCGCGAAGAAGCCGGGGAGACAGCGGCAGGCGCGGTTGTGCGTGGCGGCGCACGGCCGCGCCTCCTCCTCGCGCTCCCCGCAGATGACGTTGCAGTAACGGCAGCGCTCCAGATAGTTCCAGAACTGCGTGTAGTGGCGCGGCGGGCACGCGCCGCACATGGTGGAACTCTCCCGGCTGCACGGCCGCTGCACGAAGGTGCCCGGGGGGCACTGGCCGCACGCCAGCCACTCCTGCGTCTCTGCGTCCCGCCACGGGTACGTGGGCGCGCTTGCCGCCGCCCCGCTCGCCGCCAGCGCCAGCAGCAGGGCGGGCAGCGCCCACGGTGGGGTCCGGGATGGTGGGCGCGGCCGTGGAGGCGCGCTCATGGCGTTCCCGGAGCAAAGCAGCTGCGGCTTCGGCCTCACACACACGGCGTCGCCTCCCTATATGGACCGGCTCGCCACGCCCCCGGGGGAGGACCGGAGACCTGCAGGGGCCACAGTCGGCCCGGACTTCACGGCCCCGCCTTCCCCCATGGCGCCAGCCGGCCGAGCCAGGCCAGAAGCGCCCTGTGAGGGCCCTCCCCAGCCACGGGCAGCTCACGACCCAGCGCCCAGGCCTGGCAGGGGGGTGCAGGTGGGGACCCGGTCTCTTCTCTGGTGTCACCACAGCAGCCGGGATGGAAGCTGAGCCGTTTGCACAATGCACTCAGGGTACCCACACATTCGACAGGGTGGGGGCTTGGAGGGGACCCTGCACAGACACCCCCAACCCTTCCTTCCTGGCACCCTTAAATCCCACCCACTACCTGGCCCACACTGCACACGCAAGTCCCACTCGTGCCAGCAGCTTTATTAAAGCAGGATCACTGACCACGCACAGCTCCCCAAGGAAGTCCCCGACGGGAGGCAGCAGAGGGTTCTCCCTCCTTCCCAGCAGTGGGGTCCTGGACCCGGCTGTGAAGCCTCTAGGACTCTATCCATAAGCCACCAGCTAGAGAAAGTTCTGGGGAAGCACCTTCTAGCCAACCCACCCCAGACTCAAGGTGGCTTCTCACAGGCCAGCCCAGGGGTGTCCCCAGGCGCTGGACAGACGTCCCCGTCAGATGGGCTCGGCCAAGGGGTTGCCGACGCTGCGCCCGACCAGCCCCCAGGCAACGGTGTCCCAGCTGCACCAGACCTGGGTGCCAAGGCCCTCCTGGTCACTGGGGCTCTGGCCAGAAGACCTGCATGACACTCTGCTTCCTGGCAGCAGCTTGGCAGGCTGGGCATGTCCTAGAGGCCTGTGGAGGCAGAGGTGCTGGACATACCCAGACACTGCAGTCTGCCCCAACACACAGCCCACCCATGCCCATGAGGCCAGGCTGCCCACCTGGAGGCACCGTCGCCAGCAGGCCCGGCAGCGGTGGAAGCTGCAGGAGGGGCACTGGAAAGGGACTGTGTCCTCTGCCCCGCAGCCAGGACACGCCGCATGTGCTGCAAGGGGGCTGCTGTGAGCGCCCAGGGCCAGCACGGCTACCCTGCCCTGCAGCCCCCACCCAGAACCTACCCGACTGGGGCTGTGGCTGCTGCAGGGCAGCCCCGGCCAGCCTCGGACTAAGGAAGGAGGTGATCTTGCGCTGGGTCTTGCCAGGCTGTGAGGAGCCTGGAGACAGAGGAAGGAGTCCAAGGGGCACCGGTGCTTCTCTGGCTACCCACCCCTTCCAGGGCCAACCAAGTGGGGCTCTGGGCGTGACAGGGCAGGCCACCCTACCAGGCCCAGAAGCCCCATGGGAGAGATCTGGAGGCGAGGTGGGACTCCGCTCCCGGGATCCTGGCCCCCCAGGTCCGGGGGCAGCCAGGCCCATCAGGTCCTTGCAGATCTGTCGGAATTGTGGCTTGTGGCATGGACGCACAAACATGCCAAACCCTGTGGGGAGAGCTGTTCAGCCCAGCCTCCAAGTGCACCCCACACAGCACCCCCAGAAAGCACCCTTGGCCCTCCTGCCCACTCAGCCTCGGCCCCATAGCCACTTGCTCTGCAGCAGGGACAGGTCCTCAGGCCTCGCTGTGGTGAGTGCGGCCACCACAGCCATGGCCTTCTCGAAGTCGTCGTCACGTCTGTAGGCAGTCAGTGCTGCGAGCAGCTGGCTGCGGCCTGAGGACCCAAGGGCCCTGCGGACATCAGCCAGATAGGCACTCACGGCAGGCTGGCCCTGCTTCTCTGCTCTGCTGGCTCTGGGCCCCTCCTGGGGACAGTCGCTGGGGTCTCCTGGTGGGAGGTGAACACATTCCAGGCGGGATCGGAAGCCCAAGGACCCAGGAGCTCCTGGAGCATCCCTACACCGCTGGGCCCTTGCTCAGGGGGACAGCCCCAGGGCCTCCTCCCCACCAGCTCTGCGGGCCAGCTCTGGACTGGAGCTTCTGCAGGGACTGTGTACCTGTGGGGTGCGGCCCAGAGGCCAGGTGGGGCTGGCCTTGATTCAGGTGCTCTCCTGGGTCCAGCTGCCTGGCTGCGCCCCGGGACAGGGTTAGCTTGGCATCTGTCTGCCTCCTTCCTGAAGAAACTCGGAGACACGAGGAGCCACCAGTTGGTTCCCAAGCGTCTGGAGTGCTCCCTGGGGGAGAAGGCAGGTTTGTCCAAGGGGAGACTGGGTCTCCACCCTCCTCAGACCACACCCTCTGACATGGCGAGATGCTGGGGAGCAGGACAGGGTGCTGGCCACCCCTTAACAGGGTGGCCGGGGCAATGGGGGGCAGTCTTAAGGACACCTCAGTGGGCAACAAGCCCAGACAGGAGGGGTGACTCTCACGCTGTGAAGTCCCCTTGGATTGAGGGCAGGGGATCTGACCTTCCTGGGCTCCCACGACACCTGCCTTCAGGTGGGTCCCTACCTGGGGTGGGGCCCTGCTCACCACTGGGCTCCAGGGCTGGCTGTGTCCACTGCCTCCTGGGAAGGCTGTGCTCAGGTTGGAAGCCGCAGCCATGGCCTGTCAGCTGCAGGCAGACTTCCTCAAACTGCTGCTTGTGGTGAGGCCGCACAAACTGGTAGAAGCCTGTAGGGAGGAGATGCCTGAGCCTGTCGGTCCTACAAACTGCAGCCACTGTGCCATTGGGTCCCGGGACTGTGGGCCACCCCCCATTTTCTAGGGAACCGGGACAACTGTGCACCCCGTGGCCCACCCTGGGGTCTCTGCAGGCCAGGGCACCTTGGAGCAGTCTGTGCCTCTTGGGGTCCTCAGCAAAGAGGCAGCGGAGGCCAGTCACCAGGGCCGCAAAGTCGTCAGAGCCCTTGTAGCCCTGCAGGGCCTGGGCGAAGGTGTCGAAGTCGGCCTGGCTCAGCGCCTGCTTCACAGCCACCATGAACAGCTTGGCCCTGCCCGCCTGCGCTCCAGTTGCTGGCCCCTCCTGCTGCACACATGGCCAGGCACCCATCAGACAGCCCCCAACCTCCCCTGTGCCCAGGGCAGTGAGCTGCTGTGGGGCCTGCTGCCTGACAGGGTGGCCGCTGGGGAGGACGCCCCAATCCCAGGGCACACCGAGGGCAGCCGGCAGGGGACCCTCACATGGTGGCTTCAGTAAGATGGCTGTGGCCCTGAGAGCAGCAAGGGGGCAGAATGTAGCTCTGCTTTCCAGGCTGGGGGCTTCTGCCTCACCAAGCTCCTCGCGCCCACAGCAGGCACACTGCAGTGGGTACCCTGGCTCTGAAGACAGCTGGCCCACCGCAAGGGGCACTTCTGCCCTGACACTGGACCCATGACAAGGAAGTGTGAAACCAGACAGGAGGGGCCCAGGCTCCCCAGGCCCCATCCAGCAGGGCCTCAGAGGCTCAGCCTCTGGCACCAAGCCCACTTCCTGACGGCATCAGTCCCCCCAGGCGCCGCCCAGGTCTTCCCAGAAGCCAAGGGACATGGACAAAGGCAGTGGCACGCGGGGCTTTCCGGAGGCTTCCTGGCTCAGGCCGTGACTCAGTTGCTCTTAACTGCTCTCATCTGAGACTGGGAAGGTGAAAGCCCCTGATCGGATGTCAGCATCCACACTCCTGCTGAGGGCCCGTCACCGCCCGGGGCGGCCAGGCAGCAGGCCCCATACTCAAGCTGCTAAGGGGCCAGGGCGTGGCTTCCTCCTGGCTGGGAAGGAGCCTATGGGTCTGTGGACCCCACTATACCACCCACAAAGTGCTCTCCCAAAAGAGTAAAAACAAGAAGTCCGAATCTGACCACAAGTTTGCAGGACTCAGAGGAACCACCCCACGCTGGGGAGACTTGCTGGGACCCCATAAACATGAAGGAGTCCGAGACAGCCATGGCACTGCCCCGGTGCCCTGCAGGAACTGTCCTGTTCTGTGCGCTTTATGGCTGTCTGAAATGCCCTCAAAGCATGAATATGTGAGACCTGGGATCCACACAGGCCTAACAAGTGCGAAGACGCTCGTAGCAGCGGGGACGGGACGCAGCTGGGCCCTGGGCGCTGAAGAGCAGTGTGGGGGCTGCCAGGGCAAGCGGGCTTGGCTGCTGAGATGCAGCTAACACGGCGTGAGGCCTGGGCTGAACTGTCTGTGAACGTTCCAGCCAAAATGAAGGCGGGGGCGCGACAGGCCTTGGAGATGTGGGTGCCGAGGCCATGCGCCTCATCAGTGCCTGGGCCTGCATTTCCTCCCCGAGAGGGCAGCAGGGAGCCCTGCACACCCACTGCCCACCCACAGGCCCAGCCGGCTCCCGTGCCTGGCTCTGCTCTCCAGACCACTTCTAGAGCCCATCCCGCCGGCGCTAGGACAGAGGGTGGGCTTGGCTCGCTCTCACCTCACACTCTACTCGTGGGCGGCCCCAGGGACCACCTATCTCCCAAGTCCCCAGGCGCATCTGGGGCAGCTCACGTACCGGGCCGCTGACCAGCCTGATCCTCCTCCTGCTTCTCTGCTCGCCCACCGGCCTCTTCTCACACGGAAGGGACAGAGTGGAGCAGCGTTGTGCCTGAGGGCGACAGCTCTGTCTGGGCCCACCCCCTCAGGGTCCCCGAAGCCCCCCGGGACCTGTGCCTGGGCCCGCAGCGGTGAGAAGGGCCCTCTCCGAGTAACGCCTCCAGCCTCCCTCTGGCTTGTAGGAAGCAAAGCCCAGGAGCAGGTTCAGCACACGCAGTTTGCAGTAACTGAGGGTGACTGCTGGGAAAGGGGCTGCTGCCTGCTGAGGGCAGCTGGGCTCCCTCTAGTACCCAGAGGGCAGGACGGGGAGGGGGCCAGGGGGAGGGGACGAGGGACGAGGAATGTTGCCCCACAGGAAGGAGGATGCAGGGAGCCTGGTCAGGCTGGGAAGTCCCCAGCTGCTGGACAAAGGCCCTGGGGGAGGAGCTGGGTCCTGCCCACAGCTCAGGCTCCTGAAAGGGCCAGCGTTGCAGCAGGAGCTGCACCCCAAGCGGCACTCACCCTGACTGCCCAGAGAGCATGCAGGGGAGCAGCTGAGGCCCAGGAGCCACGCCGAGGCGGCACACAGCATCGCCAGGTTTTGTGCTCAACCCCCCGACCGCCCCTTGACAAAGGGATTCACAGGCATGAGCACAGAGGTGCCGGAGGCTGCCAGGTAGAGCGTGGGGTCTGTGTCCACCCCCAGACTCCCAGCCCCCCGCACCTCCTCATCCGGGGGGAGGGCCTCGTCCCTGGGCCTGTCCGCCAGCTGTTCACTGTGCTCCAGGGCAGCCAGCAACCCCACAGGCCCCCGCTGGGTGTGGACTGGCCCCTGCTCATACTCCACACACAGGCTGCCCTCAGCATCCCCGGTGGCCGGCGGTCCTGAGAGAACAGGTGTGTGGGCAGCGAAGCCTGCCTGGGGGCAGGGTGGGGTGAGCTAGGTCCCCCCAACCGCCACTCAGGCTCGGCTGGGCACAGTGGGCATCAGGCCCAGCGTGCCACCAGCCACACACACCTGTGGGTCCCCTCCTCAGGCTGGGGATGTGCACATCTAGGCTCTTGGCTTTCCTGGTGGAAAGAGGGCTGGGCAACACAGCCACCGTGACAGCTCCTCCTCCCCTGCCCAGACTCGGGGCAGCAGCCACGGGGGCTGGCACTGGCATCTGGATAGTCACAAAGCAGTTGGGGGTCCTGCCAGGCCTCCCCTGAGTAGGCATGCAGGCAGGGCCAACTAAGCGTTCAGGACTCACAGTTTTCTGAGCGACTCGGAAGAACTGGGCCACGTCTCGGACAACGTGGCCAAAGCTGCCGTAGACCTTGACATGGGGGCGCAGCCAGGAGGGCAGCTGGGCTCTGGCATCCACACAGGTGAACCTGGCAGGGCAGCTGTCAGCCGAGTGCCCTGCCCACAACACAGCCCACCTCCCGGGCTCCGAGTCTGAGGATGGGGGCCTGTGTGCGTGGAGGGCCACACCTGTGGTCACAGAGGAAGACAGCCCCGTAGTCATGCCGATGCCGGATCACCCGCCCGATGGCCTGGTTCACAGCCCTGGACGCCTGCTGCCGGTACCAGTCGTGCCCAGAGAGGAACTGTGGGGCAGGAGGCGGACGCCTGGTCATGGGGGCTCAAGCCCTTGCTGCCTGCCCAGAGCACGTCACCTGCCACCACCCCCCGACACCCTAAGCATCTCACCTGGCCCCTGGCCCCGCTGCAGCCCTTCAGCTCATCTAGGAACTGCATCTTGAGGAGCACCCGGGGGTCCATGCGTGGTGGGTATGGAAGGCCTGTGACGATCACACCACGGCCATTCCTGTCTGCGAAGTCCAGCCCCTCACTGGCCTGAGAGACGGTGGGCATTCTTTTCCCGAGCCCGCCTCCACACCAGTCCAGGACTTTCCCCCAAGGGTCTGCCATGCTCAGACCCTCAGAGCCACATGCTCCCAGGTATGGACAAGGCGGGAGAAGCCTCTAACAGCGGGCCAGCCCTGCCTGGGGTCCATGGCCCCAGTATCCCACAGCTGAGGCCCACATTTTCAAAGCCACCTCTGTCCTTCCCACCGGGTTCTTCGAGGGACCCAGTGCTCATCCCAGGGCCAGTCCCAGCCAGGCCGGGAGGGCTGAGCCCTCCTAACTCGTTTGTTGGATGTCAGGCCCCAGCAAGGCAACGAGCTTGTCCCACCCACAGTGCAGCCCCGGGTCGTGAGCCGTGAGCTCCCACGGGCACAGGCACCAGGTGGGGAACAGACGCCTCACCTTCCCCCGGCACACAGCCAGGAAGGTGGCCCCGGTGGACCCAGGCGAGGAGACTCTCGTGTAGTAGGCATCCATTACCTGTTAGGAGAGGCTGGTCATCCCTGGCCCCTGGACCCTCTGTGAGCCAGACCCCATCCTCCCTGGTCTCATCCTCTGAAAGGAAGGATCATCCCAGGCAGGAGGGGGTTACAGGGGAAGCAGGGTTCTGGAAGCTTCTTCGTGGCATGGGTTCTCAGGCTGGCCTGGACCCAACACCCAGGGCCTGCTCGGTGTTTCCCAGAAGCCCAGGCACCCCATTGCCCAGGGCCAGGAGGCAGGGGAGCCGTGCTTCACTGCCACCCTTCAGACACAAATCTGCTGCCGCCATCCCTGTGCCCAGACTCCTTGAAGGGCGACGTGCTGGACCCAGGCAGGACCTCAGCCAGGTAGCCTGGAGCTGGCTGAGCTCCTGGTCAGGGTGGCAGGAAGCCTGGGCAGCCACGAGGGGCAGCAGGGCCCTGGGGAGCTCAGACCTCCGAGAAGCCGCCTTTGCCCCTTGGCTCCACAAACAGAGGCTTCAGAGCTTCCAGCTTCCTGGCAAAGTCGTGGGCCTGTGGGAGGGGGTGGGGATGGGCACCCGTCAGGCCTGGCCTGCCAAGGACTGCACTTCACCTTCTCAAAGGCACATGCTGGGGCCCTACCAGACCCCTGGCCATTTGGGGCTCCCCTTCCACCCCCAGGAGGCACAGAGGGGGACATACCCGCCAGAACTCCAGGCTTTTCTCCATGACGGGGTAGGACGGGAAGAAGACCAGGAGCCCGTGGGGGACCACGCGGGCGATGTTGCCTATAAGTGCCAAGGCTGTGGTCAGCGGGACGGGGGTCTGCAGAGGCCCCTGCACGCCCCAGGGAGAGCAAGGCTGCGGAGAGGTGAGACGGGCCCCCAACACCACAGAATTGGGTGGGGGCTCGGGACAGGGCAGCCTGGGGCCAAGGGCTCCCAGGCACTCACTCACCTAGCGCCTTCCCCAGGGAGGACAAGCATGTGTCGGAGAACCTGCAGACAGGAAGCCGCTGCCACCAGAGCCCAGTGCTCCACCTGCCCACCTCCCTGCCCGTCGGGCCCCCTACCGTTTGTCAAAGGCAGAGCTGAGCTGGGCTCCGTCTGGACCTTTGGGGACGATGCCCACCCAGATCTGGTGCTTGTTGATGACATGTGGGTTCTCTAGGCAGACTTGGAAAGGGCTGAGGGACCGAAGGGGGTTGGGGCCCATAAGGTCCTGAGCCCCTGGGGCCGACAGCCGGAGGTGGGGTGGCCTCAGGGCCCCAAGGGCACTTACATTTGCATCTCCAGGGCAAAGGAGGTCACAGGGGCCAGCGTGCCGCTGGTGAGGATGAGGCAGCGGACGCCCTGACGGGCCAGCTCACGCATGCTGAGGCCGGGACTGAAGCACCAGTAACTCAGCACCTTCCCTGGGGGAGACAGTTGTGGGCCTGGGCCAGGGAGGCACCCCGAGGGGGAGGAGGCCTCAGGGCACCACCTCCCTACTGCCATCTGCAGTGTCACAGGCAGCCACTGGGCCCTGCTCCCTGCATGCCTGTTGATGGGGGCCCTGCCTGAGCTCTGCGCTGACCTGGGAGCTGGCCCTCCCTGGGGGTTCCGGGAGCAGGAAGCGGCCTCACAGCAGCCCCAGGGACAGAGGCTGGGATCACCTCCATTCAGATGAGCCAGCCCCAGCCTGTTTCTAAAGAGACCGCCATGTGGCTCAGGGCGCAGAGAGCAGGAAGCTGAGCCCAGCCTGCGGACATTCCTGGCGGAAGTGCGAGAGGGCGCCAAGCCCCCGGTGGCGGAGGCAGGAAGTGCAGGACAAGGTCGCAGGCATGGGGGGAGCAGAGCAGCGCCCCCAGGGCAGGCAGCACGCCCGCCCACCTCCCCTGCTCCGCAGGCACAAGCACGATGACTTAGAATAGGGCTCTGAAGTCAAGGTCAGGATGAGGGACGTGTCCAGAAAAGAATAAACCACTTTCCGGGGCCAGAGAACCCTCTTCCACCTTCAGAAAGGCCCTGCTTTAGGGAGGAATGCGGGGACTTGGGAGCCCCGGCCAGGGTGTTCTCACCTCTGTCCAGGGCCTTGGCCCCCACCATGACCCTTGCTCACACATAACTGGAGCTTCTCAGTAAAGCCAGAGATGACCTAATTTCCTACAAATGCCCAACCAGGGAGTGGCTATTTCTGAGAACTCACATGCTCTCAGAGGTACAGGATTCAGGAGTTACCATGCCTCACTTACCCTGGGACCTGTGCACCCTGCCAGAGGTCACGCTTGGCCCCGTGTGGAGAGGAGGCAGATGTGCAGGGAGGTATCGGGCACTGGCCCAAGGCAGAGACAGGCTCCTGTCACCACACAAATGCCGTGGGAGGGTGCACCGGTCTCCCAGCTCACAGAACCCACTTCCTGCTTGGAGGCTGAGTGACCTGCTAAGGCCACATGGCAGGCCTCTCACCAGCGCAGGCCTTGCCCAGGCTCCCAGCCCTTCTTTCTTTGCTCAGCTCCATGGATGGCAGACAGCAGCCCATGAAGGCATGTGGCTCAAGGGACTGCCAGCTGCAGGCTGGGCCTGGAGCTCAGGTGGGCAGGGGTGGGTCACCAGCCGCCCTGAGTAGCAGCCAGAGAATGTACCTGACTGCAGGACCCGCTGCCCCGGACACGCTGGGCCGCACCCCCCATCCAAGAGGCTGAAGCACAGGGGTGCTAAGCTTCACCTGGGGTGGGCTGGGATACCTGCCAAGGCTGAGCACCGTGGGGACACACGCCTTGGCCAGCATGGGCTAGCCCCACACCAAGGGCTGCAGCGTGCCTGGCACAGACCGCCATCCCCGAACGGCCCAGCTCCAAGACATGCAGAGCGAATGAGGCAAGGACATGGCACGAGGCCTGAGTTCAGAGCGGCTCTCAGGGCAGCTGGGCGGGCACCAGAGGGACCTGAGCGACCCTCGGCCAGCACCCAGCATCTGCCCCCCACTGGACGGTGTGGGCCTTGTGCTGGCAGGGTCTCTGTAAGCCCTTGGGGCTCTGTGGCCAGCCCCTACTGGAAATGTCCCCAGTGGGGCCGAGGTCTTTCCAGCTGACACTTTGACTTCAGAGGGCAAGTGGTGAGGTTTCCTATAGATGGCTGGACTCACAGGAGCTGGCCAGAACCACCAGGTGGCTGAGAGGACCACAGCCAGACAGGGCACCACATGAGGTTGAGCAGGGGGCACGTCCCCGCCCTGGGCGCTGTACCTTGTTTTCTGGCTGCTGGGGTGCTCCAGGTGTCCGACTGCTGAGCTGTCTTCCGGTGACCAGCATCAGGGTGGATATGTACCTGGAGGGTGGAATGGACAGGTGGCTCCTACCTTATAGGACCGAGACCCCCACCCAGGAACCCCCAATCCTGGAGGTGGTCCCCACCTTGTAGGACTGAGAAACCCCAGTTCCCACCATGGCACCAGGGCCTCCCTCGGCAGGGTCCACACTGAACACAATCTGGAAGCAAATACAAGGGATGAAGTCAGCAGGACACACCAGAGGCCACCACTCCTGCCAGTCGCCCTCTACACAGGACAGACAGGCCTCAGGGCGTTGTCATTGCCAGCCCCTACCTCAGGCTGACAGCATCCCCAGCACCGGGCCCAGGCCAAGGGGCAGGAGCTCACACCTCCCCGCCCCTCCCTGCGGGTTGTCTGCTGCTCTCACAGGGCCTGGGGCCCAGGTGACCCTGCCCTCTCTCCTCCCCCTGGGCCGGGTCAGAGAGCCAGGGGAAAGGACCTGCGTTCACTCCCAAAGCAAAGGGATGAGTTGTTCCCTAAGCAAACAGGATTGCACTCTTGCCCAACACAATAAGCCACGGAAGAGTGACAGGAGGGACAGATGCTGGGGAAGGAGGCACAGAACACTGCATGTCACAAACGCCGTGTCTACTTAGGACACTCGAGGAAACCAAGCGACAAACTGCTTCACCCAAAAGTCAGCTTCACACGAGACCAGCAGAGGGACGTCGGCGGGCTCCTGGTAATGAGCACGGCGGGCCCTCACCGCAAGGTGCGCAGCACCCCTCTGGGGCGCGAACTGTGATACGCCCCTGGGAACAGAGGCCTCGCCACCTTGTGACAGGCCTGCAAGCTGCACTCAACCTCGTGGGGTTGCTGGCTTTCCCCAAATAACCTAAAAGTCCTGTGTGTTCCAGTCAAAACTATAACCACAAGTGAACAGGCTGACTGGAAATCCACCTGGTGGAGAGCATGCCAGGGTGAGCTTAAAAGGTCAAGAGGAGGACCTTGTACTGCCTGACACCAAACACCCACATCTAGAGCAACAAGACAACGCCGTGAACAAAGGCGGAACAGGTGCACACACGCGGTCAGGGAGGTTGGGAGCGTGGGCAGCACGCACAGGCAGTTAATGTGCTAGGAAAGATGGCCAGGAACAGGCGACAGACACCGGGCTGCAAGGGCGAGAGAGCAAAGCGGAGAGGGGGGCTGGCACACATGCACGTTGCCCGCGGGTGTGTGGGCACACAGTGCTGCTGGGAGCACGGCCCAAGGGCAGCCGTCCTTGACACATGAGCACCCAGGCAGAGCAGCTTCAAAAGTCAGCTTCACTGCTCAGAAGCCAAATGTCTGGCCTTGCATTTTACCCAAGTGTCTGCCTGTAGGGACAGGAAGAACACACCACTTCTCTAAGGAGCCAGAGGAGCCGTGAGCAGGTGAGAGCCACGGTGGGCAGTGGCTTTCTTTGCAGACTGGACCTCAGCCCTCAGGCCCCAAGGGACAGGAAGGGTTTTAGACAACTGCCAGCATCCTCACTGGCCACTCCTGTCGCTGCCGTGTGCCTCTCAGATCCCCTCCCCTCTCCACACTGTGCCTCCAGGGCCATGGGACCGCTCCCACCGTGGGCCGGCTGCTGATCCTGCCCGATGCCTTCGGCGGGGCTGGTAAGCATGGCATCTGTGCCCCTGTAGCTTCCCACTGGGACCAGTTCAGAGGGTGAGCGGGTCTCAGGCCATCTCAGGGGCATCTCTGGCCTGAGCCTTGGGGCTCCTCTCTACACCGCCTGCTCTCCCACCCTCCTGCCTCATTCCCCCTTGAGACCGGGTCTGTCTCACACAAAGCGCAAGGGGATTGGAGTGTGAAGAGGCGTGGGGTCTCCAGCCCAGCTGGGCCTCGCAGGGTAGCGCTAATACAGGCCGCCCATGTGACCCCACCTCCTGGCCGAGGCCCCGGCTTGCTGACCCCGTCTAGACCCTCCCAGCACACCTGCACCCCCACAGGAGTTGTGTGCTGCAGCTGCTCAGGAGCCAGCATGAGACACGCAGCCCCGGCAGGAAGTGATGAAGCCACACTTCCTCCAGTGGACGGGCCTCACCAGGGTGCGCACCGGCTCGCAGGCGGCCGGGCAGGTGGAGACAGAGGCACAGCCAGGGGCTACTCAGAGCAGCCGCCGGGGGAAATCCCAACCCCCAGGGTGAGCGGTGTTCAGGTTCCAGAGGGTCTAGAGGGGGAAAGCTGTCCCCTAAATGGGCATTCAGGGAGGGCAGGAGCTGTGCAGGCCTGGGGCTCAGCCAGGCGCCTGGACGGGAAGGGCCGCAGGGTGGACCGGCAGAGCCTACTTCCCAGGAGCAGGGACTTCAAGACAGACAGGGCAGTGTGGATAGGTGGCCAGAGATGTAGACAGAGGGGTCGGGGCTGCCCAGAGACCCAGCAGTCAGGCTGGGCTGTGGCCTCAGGCAGCAAAGGCCTGGGACGTCCCCACTTCCTGTAACCCCCACCCATCTCCTCGAGCAGAGGCTCGACCACTTGAGCTGAGAAATGGCTCGGCTGGACCAAAGGACAGCACGCTGGGGGTCAGGCAGCAGTCGTGTCCAGCAACCCTGAGGCATGTGACATCCCCACTGGTGGCCTGGCCAGGGAAAGATGGGGTCTGCATACAGTAGAAGGGCTCAGGGACCCCGGGTGGCTGTCCCCACCCCAAAATGCATCCCAGAGCCCAGAGTGAGGCTGATCTGGCCCAGAGGATGTGGGGACCATGCCCACTGACTCCCAACAGCCCCAGGGACCCCGCCTGGGCTCACGGGCATCATCTGAACAAACCCTGCTCATCTGAGCTTTCTCTGGGTATGGCAGACCTGGCAGGCAGACTTGGGGCTAGGGGCACAGTCCATGCCCTTCCACCCCCCTCACCTCCATAATGGGCTCTCACTCTGACTTTCCTCTAAGATGTTTGAGGAAAAAACTTGAGAAAACGTGAGAGCCGCTGGCTGGGCAAGAGCCAGCAGGCCTGTCTGAAAACCGGGGGCACCACTCTAGGCCCTCACCCCCACAGCCCTCACTCCCCACCTAGCCCTGGCTCTTGAGTGGACATAACTGGCTAGGAGTGGCCGAGCATGGCCACTCCCCAAGGCCTGCGCTGTGCATCCAGGTTGAGAGGGGCCAGGCCTTGGGGTGCTCATTTGAGACGTGGGCAGGCGCCTTATCCTGCCCCATATCTAGAATCAGTGCAAGCCCAGAAGCGCCCAGACAAATCAGGAAAGGGGACACCTGCACCCTCATTGCAAGCCCGTCCCTACCTGGATGATATCCGCAAGCTTCTGCAGTCCCGCTGTGTTGTTGAACAGCCCTGTACCTGTGGAAGGAGAGGGTGCTAAGCACCCCAACACCACCAGGGAAGGCCAGGCCCTCTGGCCTCAGGAGCCACCAAACTCTACCTCAGCCCTTGGGGCAGTGGCATGAAAGAGGCCACCCCAAAGCCCAGCAAAGCCTCTGGAAAATGGCTCCACAGAAGCCCCCTGAGCAGGAACAGGACATGGTGCGGCTTGGGGGGCAGCTGGTGAGACCCACAGCTCACTGACCTACCAGGCCCCTTGCCGATCTTCCTTGAACAGGGCCTACTAGGAAACAGCAAAGCTGGCCTGGGCGCTACAGGACACACCAGTCCAACGGCACCGATCTGTCAGCGTCCCCGGGTCAGGAAGGGCACTGCGGGGGCCAGCTCCTGCCCAGGGGTGTGGCAGGTGGCAGCCTGAGTTGAGGGCAGTAGGGTTAAGGCAGCCACAGGGCACAGCACACGCTGGGGACTCACGTCCTGCCAGGTGCTGGATGATCTGGTCCAGGGAGTCCAGGATGCAGCCCTTGGTCTGACACGTTATCTGGGCTTCGGCGAACAGCTCAAAGATGTAGCTGCCAAGGAGAGAGGAGGCTCAGCCCGGCAGAGGCCCAGCAGACAGGACGCCATGGCCAGCAGCTTTACGTGTGTCCTTCGCTCAGCAGCAACAAGCTCTGAGCACTGAGGGGAGGCCAAACCTGGGGGTGGGAAGCCTCTGCCCTCAGGAGCCCAGGAGGAGAGCAGCCCCCTGGAGACGTGAGTCTGAGGAAGAGGCAGAGTGTTGGGGCTCAGGCCTCAGATGGGGGCCAGGGCCCCAAAGAGCAGCTCTGGAAAGACAGGAGGTGTGGGGTGGGCAGGCTGAGGAGCTTGGGTCACATGGCAGGCAACTGGGGGCCCGTGCAAGGGGCCTGAGCAGACGGGTTCAGGGAAAAGGCAGGCAGCCCAGGGCTCTAGAACATTCCAAACATTCTGCACCTCAATAATCCTGGGCGTGGACCCCAGCACAGCCGTCAGCTGTACACTGAGGGAGCTATAAGCAACCCCCGAGTGTGGTCCCTCCTACAACTCTGGGAAACGAGCCTGCTGCTGTGGGCAGCTGGGAAGACTGTGGGCCTGTGGCTGCCCAGAACACTGTGAGCCCACTGGAGGCCTGAAGCACCGGCTGGCAGGACTGTCCTAACAGAAGGCAGGCACGGAAGCAGGTGTCTCTTTCTAAACAGCAACTGTGCAGCAGTCAAAGGGCTGGGCCAGAGGAATGGGAGACAGGGCAAGCAGGGGCCTCCACGCACGGGGCCGGGAACTGTGCACCAGGGACAGCGCTCTCCATGACCAAACGAGAGGCCCCCACAGCGGGCCAGACCTCGCTCGCTGGGAGCTGGCCGTAGCCACTGGCATCAGGCAGGTACAACGCTGCGGGGACCGAGCCCCCAGTACGTTTTGTCCCCAGCTCCCACTCCCCACCCCTCACCTGCCAGGCTTGGTGACGCCACTCTTGTCTCCAGGCAGCTCGACAGCGTCGATGGCCCCCTCCAGGCGCAGCAGGATCACTGCGGGCAAGCAGCTGTCAGGGGCCGGCCCCTGTCTAGCCGCCAGCCGGAGGGGCAGCACTTACTCTTCAGCTTTGCGATGTCTTCCAGCTCCATGTTCAGCCCTGGGCAGAAGAAAGCACAGGGGTGCAGGTCAGCATTGTTCTGACTCTACGGACCACATCCTAAGAGCCAGCATCCCTGCTGTGGGGAGGACACAGGTCTGAGAAGAGGCTCTGAAGTCTCTGCAGCCCAAGCTTGAACCAGAAGCAGTGGCACAAGCGCAGGGGGTATGTACATGTGAGTACGAGCCCTGTCCACTGTCCACCTGAGACCCAGGCCACAACCACCCAGCCATGAAGGCACCCAGGGCCCGCATCCCCCATTCCAGGGAACCAAGGCCTCTTGCAGATGGTGCTGATTCCAGACTGGGTGGGAAGCATGGTTGAGCAGGGAATACCCTGACTGTCAACTACTGGGGCCACATCCAAAGGGTGCCTGGGCCCACCGGCAGCTGAAGACGGACCCGTGACTCCTTAGGAATGATGAGCCTCCCCTCACACTCAACCGTCAACTGTGTTCACCTGCACAGACTCACTGGTGACATTAAAACCCACTCTTCTCCCCTGGTGACAAGGGACCAATAATAAGTTGGGAATAAATGCCAACTCCCAAATCTGAAAATTTGGAAAAATAAAGGGGAAAAAAAATAAAGCATTTGTCCTGCCTTTCCTATAAAAACGGTATTAGGAAATAACAGAAGAGATGAGGTGAAAAGTGCCCTTAAAGAATTACTCCTCCTAGTAATAAATTAAACAACGGACTTAACATATCACCATCTGGCAATCCCCCGAAAATTAACAGATCTAGGCATTGAGTATGACACTTCCATCATAGCAGGGCAGGAGACAGCCACTGCACACCTCCCAGTGAGGAAACACACCACCTCACACCGCACACAGGGGCAGCAGGGTCTGACCATTGACACACCAGGTAAGGCCTCAGGAGAAACCAACCTCTGGCCTCCAGACTGAGAGGGGGTCAAGTACTGTGCACGCCAAGCAGCGTCCACAGTGACCCGCGGCTTGACTTCCTAGCAGCTGCCTGTCTCCAAAGTGGTCGCCCTGATATAAAAGGTCCCCAGGCTCCAGGGCCTCAGCAGCACCTGTCATGG
Organism: Manis pentadactyla; assembly: GCF_030020395.1. Classification (NCBI taxonomy): domain Eukaryota; kingdom Metazoa; phylum Chordata; class Mammalia; order Pholidota; family Manidae; genus Manis; species Manis pentadactyla. The sequence goes on along the minus strand of NC_080023.1, from coordinate 177,840,400 downwards.
TCCCACTGTAGTATGACAGCCGTCCTGTGAGGTATAAAGCGGCATCTCACTGTGGCTTTGGCTGCATCCCCCTGATGATGAAGGATGTGTTTTCATGTGCATTTTAGCCATTTGGATACTTTCTTTGAATAAATGTCTATTTGTAGCTTTTGTTGTTTGCCACATTTTTGTTGAGTTCTAAGAGTTTCTTACCTATTTTAGATACAAAGCCCTTGTGAGATATATGATGGGCAGCAAGTAACTCCCAACCTGCGGGCTGTCTTTTGGCTTCCTGACAGTGCCCGAGCACAGGTATGAGTCTACCGACGCCTGATCTGTGTGCTCTGTGCCGCTGCTGGCACTCCCGAGAAATCACTGCCTCATGCTGGCCACGGCAAGCAGCCCCTGGGGAGATCACCCCCCCACGGGGGGCCCTGCTGACTCCCAGGAGGACAGTGTGGGAAGGAGGGGGGAGGGGATCGTGGAGGGCCCAGACAAGGACGACCTGGGCCAGGCGGTCAAGGTCAGCGCCAGCACTCCATCATCAGGCTGAGGGGATAGCGCGGATGCAGGACAGCGCTTCCTCCCCAAGCCCTGGTAAATCCATAGGGAAAACACCAGACACACCCCAGGCCAGGGACATTCTTCAACATACTGACCAAGCCTCCTCCAGACCATCACGGTTAACAAAACCAAGTCAGGCCTGAGAAACTCACAGCCGAGCAGGCTAAGGAAAGGAGGAGCCTCAGATGTCTCCTGGCAGGGAGCAGGGACGTCAGGTGCGAGCAGAGGGAGTGACCCCCATCACACCATCTGGGTGGTGCCACCAAAGGAATAGGTGGTGCTTGAGCAACTGAGATGTTCCCCATCACCCCTGAGAGAAAAGCAAATCAGAATTACACAAAGATCTCTTTTTCATCTATTAAACTGGCAAAAATCAGAAAGCCTGATGTCACATTCTGTTGGCGAGGCCATCAGGACACAGACACAGCGCCCACTGCTGTCAGGACTGGGAGCCCGTCGCCCTGCTGCCTGTGAAGAAGTCTGCGATACCTAAGGGCGCAGCAAACGTCGGGCGTTTCCCACTTAGCCACCGCCTGCTTCAAGGAATTTACCCTGAGAAACACCTTGAGCAAGACAAAGGGACATGTGCACTAGGCTACTCGCCACAGCAGTTTGTAACTGCAAAACACTGGGAGCAACCTGAATGCCATACGAACAGTCAGGCAGATATGCAAAGTCCACAGGAGAGAGCCGGGCGCTGGAGAGGGAAGGGAAGTCTCAGCAAAGTGAGGCATTTACAGGAAACACAAGCGAGTAAAACCAGCAAGATGCAAACAAGATCCATTCCACACTGGATCCATAAAAAAATAACAATGTGATCCTTTGTGCAAGACAGAAGGGAAAAAAAATATGCCCATATCTACTTCTTTTAGGAGGAAGAAAAAGCAAAAAAGGATAAACCAGAAACTAACAAGACACTTCCCTTGAGTATACGACGACTGGCCTCTGGAACCACGCTAATGCTTCAAATGCTCAAAATAAATAAATAAATAAAATCAACAAAGGAGAAAAATGGAATAAAATACGAAATATAAACAGAAACAAATGAGCCAAAAATGACTAATGTAACCCCAGTAGAGGGGGAGGAAACGACCCCAGAAACTCATGAATGAGGCACTTCCACAATGGGCTCCCAGAATGACAATGAGAGGGTGTGAACCGACACTCGGCTGTGGCGAGCAGACTTCATCCACTGCGGACAGGTGAGCCGTCCTGAAACAACTGCTTGGGTGTTTCCTGGGGAGAAGGAAACTGGCTTCCTCACCTCCAACAGGAGGCACAGACACGGGCAGGAAGAGCCGAGAGGCCGCGCCGGCAGCACCAGGGCCGTGCGACGGGCTCCCACCGGCACACATGTGAGCGTGGACGCTCCCACTGCTGTGAAAACTAAGACACCTTCCATACGGGAGAACCCAATTGAGACACGGAGGGCAGGGTGAGGGCATCTGTCATTGTGCAAACATTACCGGAATCACTGACTCAGGGAAGAATCATTAACAGGTGCACGAGCTACAAATGGAAAAGTGGTAACTCACAACAGAAAAACCTGGCCATTTCCACACAACCGGTGACCAACGTCCATGTCACCAGCAATGTGAGACTTCTGCGGTATTCTTGCCAAAAATGCATGAAATGTATGGCATCATGAAGACACAACAGACAGGCCCAGATTTGACACAGCTAACCTTTCTCTTCAAAATGCCCAGGCTGGGAAAGACAAGAGCACAGAGAGCCAGCTCCCAGCCAGGTGCTTCACCTGGCTCTTGCTGGAAAATTCCAACAGGGTCTGTCACCTAGACAAGAGCATAGTATCAGCGCTTGATTTCCACACTGGATCACTGCCCACAGTCGCACGAGGACGACTCTGTCACTGGGAAATACACCGAGACAGGAGAGGGGTGGCCCACTGCAACTGCTCTGAAGGACCCAGAAACAGAAGCCACCTGTCTGCAGGCGGGAGGCTGCCCGGATGGGACAGAAAGTCAGCTGTTGTGGGGAGGGGGTGTGAGGAAAGAAAAGCAGGGGTTCCTTATACTAGCAAATTCTAAGTTTGAAATTATTTCATAATTAAGTCATAAAAAAACAGTAAAACAACATTTCAGAAAAAGATACAAGACATGAAACAACAATATAAACCAGGTTTTCAAACACTCAGAAATGAAGTGACAGACCTCAAAAAGAATCATAAGGAGAACTACTTCAGGGGTGGAGATGAAGTCGAGGCACAGCGGCATCTTTAGAGAAGGGAAGGTGCGGGGCGTGCGAGCCCAGGGGGAACAGACATAGGATCTGGGACGCGACAAGAGCGGCCTCGGTGGGGAGGGGAGGGGTGGCGGGGAGACACCGCGCGTGCCCGAGGAAGGGGACAGAAGCACAGGACACTGCGTGAGGTGGTGCAGACGACACCCCGATGGAGCTCTGAGCCCTGGGCCGCGAGGCGTTGCTCTACCCACAGCCTCGACGCAGGAAAGCCAGCAGCAAAGGCACTTAGCAACACGATTCCTGGGCTTCACAGAGAAAAATTCTAAACATGTGACCTTTAAAATAAAATACATTTAGAAATAACAAAGTTTAAGAGACACACATGGCTATCAACCAGATAATCTGCTTCTAGATGGCTTTCTGGGGAAGAGACAGGACGTCAGTGCTGGACGCAGCATGGAGGCAAACATTCTGACCACAGGGAAATGGCTGAACAAATGGCAGCTCACCCACAAGAGATGCTCGCCCAGCAGAGCACAGCGGGCAGGCCCTGCCAGGACAGGCGAGCCCCCGGGGCCGGTGGTGTGGCAGGTATGGCTACAGGCCTAGAGCCTGAGACCATCCGGGAGCGCTGCAGGCTAAGCCCATTCTCATGATGCTACTACCGATGATGACAACATGCTATTTGCCTTTTCCCCTCTTGCACAATTTTGCAGAGGCTACGTGCACTAGGCTGACCATGGCCCCCGAACACGCTCGTGTCCTAACCCCGCCTTGTCACCTGCTGAGGCAAAAGGGACCCGGAGCTGGGAGATGACCCCGGACGGTCCGGCTGGCCCCGGATGAATCCCAGGGTCCTTGCAGGAGGGAGGCAGAGGGCAGAGGCAGAGAAGGTGTGGCCCCAGGAGCAGGCCGCGGAGGACGGGGCTCCGAGCCTCACAGTGCGGCGCCTCCAGAGGCCAGGGAAGGTGGGGAGTGGACTCTCCGGGGAGCCTCCAGAGGAGGGCGGCCCTGCTGACCGATTTGGCACTTCTGGGAACCGGAAGAAGGCTGTATGGCTTTCAGCCCCAGGTCCGCGACTTGTCACAGCGGCGGCAGGACACCAGGCCAGGACATGATGTGATCATCACATCACAGCAAAAGCAGAAACAGCTGTGAGATCCAACTACCTTTTACTAAGCCAGATGTTAAAGAGATTTGTGAAACAGCAAAACAACACTACTTTTCTAGTTTTAAAAACAGTTATTATTCAAGAAAATGTTAATGTTAGTATGTTACAGATTGGATGGTGTCCTCCAAAAAGACATATTCAAGTCCTAACTCCGGAGCTCTGTGACTAGGACCTTCCTGGAAACAGTCTTTGATCAAGTTAAGGTGAGGCCACAGTGGACTGGGTGGGCCCGACGCAGTGATGGTGTCCTTGTGAGAAGAGGGGATTTGGACACAGACACACAGGGGAGCAGCCCTGTGAAGACAGAGCAGAGCCTGTCTGCAGGCCCAGAACACCAGCAGCAGGGAGAGGCCTGGAGCAGATGGACCTCCCTCAGGAGAGCGGGCCTGTCCACCCCTGGACTCCAGACGCTGACCCAGAACTGTGGGAGGACAAGGGTCTGTTGCTGTGAGCCCTGCAATTTGTGGCACTTCGTTAGAGCAGCCCTGGAAGATACTATAACCTATAATGCTATTATTTAAGTAAGTAAGCAAATCCTTTAAAACTCCGGTGTTCATTTCTAACACAGAAGTTACCAATCGATTTACTCACACAAACTACGGTCAGTAAGTGTTAAGAACATAAAGGGTCCTGAAGCCGTGTTTGAGAACTTCTGTTCAAAACCAACAAATGCCATTCCTGTGCCGGAGCAGGCCTCACCCCCAGAGGCTGGAGAGCCCCCATCACAAGGGTAGAGCGCCCTTGCCGAGAAGGGCCCGGAGCCGGCCAGGCCTCCGGTGCCTGCTCACGCGTGTGATCACGAAGGGGAGGAAGCCAGGGGTTCACACCCGCACCCCATGTTCAAGGTATCATCTGGAGACTTGAACACCTGCCGCAGCTGAACAGAGGAAACGCCCCACTAACAAAGGCAGGAGAGTATCTGACGACCCCGTGTTCACCAGCCCGCATACAACCTGCTGGCCACCGCGAAGGGAAAGCAGCAGGAAGGGATCCGCAGGAAGAGGTGCCTATACATGCAGTGCTCACAGGTCATTAGAAATGACCCTTTCAGGCCAAGGCACTTGGTTTTCACTTTTACACAGGAGGGGGAAGGGCTGTACCCGCCGAGAAGGGATGATAAGGTCTTCAGAAGGATGCCAGAATGGTCAAGCAGTACCCACCCGCCTGGGCTGTAAGGCCCCGAGGAGCCTCTTAAAGAGCTGACACTGCCCCCAGATGCCGACTTGAAGAGGGGCCCTGGGCAGATTCTGGCCTGCAGGGTCTTGGTCTCCCTCTTTGGTTCCTGACCTGGAGGCTCACCTGCGTTGGTGGGGTCCATGCTGCAGTCCAAGCGGAGCTCACCCTGCTGCGCCAGCCTCGTCTGCTCCTCCAAAACCTGGTCTATGACAGCCAATCCAGATGCCACGTCGTGGGGGGTCAGGTCAAACGACGCCGCCTCCTCGCACATCTTCTCCTGAGCCCAAGCACACGGGTTAGGTGGGGCAGGCAGGACTCTGAGCTGGTGCAGAAGCAAAGGAAGGGGAGAGCCCCCAACCTGGCCTGGTCCGTGGTCTCCGGGGGCCAGACCACAAATGGTCCACATCTGTCTGTGGGGCCCACACCAGTGTTTTGAATGGTTTCACCTGAGCTGCCAACGTTGTACAACTGGAAAATTCCCCACTAAGATCCAGATTTCTGGTTTCTCTCCAAAGACCGATCTGGCCCACTGGGCCCACAGTCCCTCACGGCAACAATTGCCTGGAACCAAGTGGGGGCTGAAGCAGAGCACAACTGCCCCGGGAAGCCGGGCGCTGAGTGCAGCAAGGCAGCCCCAAGGGCCCCCCTCAGGGCCAGTCAGGGCTGGCCGGGGCAAGGCAAGGCCTTACACCCGGGAGCGGACAGGGCGCGGAGGGAGGGAGGCGCCGGGACGTGGCCCTTAGGCCCTGCCTGGGCATGGTCACCAGCAGCTGAGCATCAGGCCGAGTGGCCACTGGGGACAGAGGACAGAGGGAATGAACTAAAAGTGGGAGGGCCCTGGGGGTCCTGGGTGGAAAAAGGCCCACGTGGCGCCATCTACCCAGGTTTACCGGCTCCTGACAGCCAGGATGCAGGGATCTGGACAGAAAGGTCTGCCCAAAACTCAGCGGGGAGGTGGGCAGGAGGGAGGGGGCTTCGGGAAGGCCACCTGGACACTCACCACATTGTGAGCTTCATCGAAGATCACAACGGTCCCCTTCAGGTCGATGCTGTGTGCCCGGCGACTCTTGAGCAGGGGGAAAAGAGGGGCGCTGGAGCCAGCGGGGCGGCCCAGAGGGTGGGTGCCACCACCTGACTGCAGACTCGCAGAAGGCCCCTGTGCCCACAGCTGCCTGCCACTGCCCACCCAGCACCAGGCTGACATCGTGACTCACAGCAGGGCAGCTCCACAGCCACAGAACCGACGAGGAGGGCCCATCAGCACCGGCTGCCCGGTGCACCAGCAGGCACCAAGGTATGGGGGGGGTGTCTGCTTAGTCCTCCCCTACTTCTCTGGGGGTTTGGTTTCACAGACTCAAGGGCCTGTTTTAAGTGTGTAGGTGGGTTTGGACAGAAGTGAGCACTACTGTGAGTGGCACCGCCCAGAGCAGGAGGCAAGAAGCCCCTGCAGCATGACCCCAGGCTGCTTTCTGTGAGCTGAGGTCAGGTCTGCCTTTTCTAGGCTGTGCTGGAAACGGAGCCGGGCAGCAGGTGCTCCTTTGGGTCAATGTGTTCTGAGACCACGTGTCTTGCTGCCGGCCGTGGCAGGCCACCCCTTCTCGCTGCTTGTAGCACTGTGCAGGGCCCTCTACCTGTGGGAGTACAGCCCTGGGACCTGCCATGAACGCTCTGGGATGGGCTGCCTCCGCAGGCACTCCAGAGGGCTGCGTGCCTTGCGCCCACAGCAAGAGCTGAGCCTGCCAGCACTGCATGCCCTCACCCCACACGGGTTGCTCTATTTAGCCTGAGCCCTTAGTGGGAATGCAGTGCCATCCGTGGTTTGATCCTGCATCTCCTCACAACTAGCGATGCTGGACATTCTCTTCCTGACTGACCAGGATGCCCGCCCACCTTTCCAGTGAAGTGTCTGCTCAGACCTTCCCGGCAGTTAGCAGGGAGTTACTGAGAGATAAGAGCTCTGCCACACTCTGGGCACAGGGCTTCTGAAGACAAATACCAGGAGTACTTCACCCCTTTCCATGACCGGCCTTTCAATTTTCTTAATTTTCCTGATACTATCAAACAGCCAAAGCTTTAAACGGGGAAGGCCGATTTATTTATTTATTTTTCTTTACGGCTAGTGCCTTGTGAGTCTGAAGTAAAAGGTCCTGACTGCCCCCATGTTTTCTCTTAGGAGGTTTAGGATTCTAGCTTTTACACATGTGAAGTAATGGCCAAGATCCATTCTTTTCCAAATAGATATCTGGTATTCCAGCACCACTTTTTTGAAAAAAAAACAAGAACAAAAAACCTTTTGTTTCCCCAGTGAATGCCTAGGCAAGTCTATCAAAGACTGAGTGCAGGTCAGCTTTGGACGCTCTGCTCTGTGTGTGACACCGGCCTGCACCACCTGTCCTTGCTCCTGCGCTCAGCCCTAAGTCTCCAAGTCAGGAAGAGTAAGCCTCCAACTCTGCCCTTCTCGGTCAAGGCTGCCTTGCTCTCTTAGGCCTTTTGCCCATCCCAGTAAGTTTTAGCATCAGCCTGCCCCATGACTGTCCTGCCTGGGGCCCGGGCCCTGGGCGGCCTGGCTGAAAGCCCTGCCCTTCAAGAATCACGTAAACCCGTCAGCAGCCCCCAAGTGCTGGGGCGCCCACTGTGTGCTACAGCCCTGCTTTCCCCTGCATGCCCATTGCCCTGCAGAGGCCTACTGACCAGCACTGCCTCCTCACCCCACACCTACTGCCCCTGGCCCCTGTGCTCACTTCTTTTCAGTCTACACTGTGCCCTGGCACGTGCCCGCTGCATGACCATCACATGAAGTACAAGTCGTTGCACACGTGGTGTGACACCCCGTTAGAACATGAAGGCACACAAAGTTGCAAGTCTGTGCGCATCATGAGGGAGGAGCATGAGGGCAGGACGGTGCCCCCCAGGAAGCTGAGGCACAGCACGAGGGCAGGAAAGCTGCAGCCGGGGTCTCCTCGTACTGCAGCTGGCCTGCTCCCACCTGAGCCCTGATCTGCTGTGATGAGCAAAGGGCTAATCCCAGGCCCTTAACTGGCACAGGCTCCTATGGCCCCGCATGAGCCCAGGGACACCCCCTTGGCACCAGAAATCATCAGTGGCATGGGCTGAGACCTCACCTTGGCATCCAGCAAGTAGTTGTACGGCATAAAGATAATGTCGGCCTGCTGCCTCAGGTTCCGAGAGAGGTAGTAGGGGCACAGCCTGGAGCAGACAGGGGCCTGTGAGCACCGGGAGGATGCCCCAAGCCTGACTGGACACTGCATCTTGACGGGCACATGGCAGGAAGGCACCCGCATGCCGCATGGGGGCTTGGGTGGGGCAGCGGGCGGGCTCTTTGCCCTGTCGTCCACACCACCAGTTTCAACCACTTGAGCACATCACCCACTTAAAAACCTACAAAAACAACTCCAACCCATTCCTGAGTGGACCACTGAGGAAATCAGAAACAGAACACTCAGCCCTTCCTTGTGACAACCTGAAGCCCTGAAGCTCCAGGGTCAAGGCCACACCCGCCAGCTGGCAGCGGCAGAGCTCACTGCACACTGGAGGAGCAGGCAGGGTCCCACTGGCAGCTGAAGATCAGACTGGCCACCAGGGTGGGCTGAGGACTGGGGTGGGGGGTCCGTCCCCACTTTACATCCCCCAGTTGCTTTGTTTTCTCACACTGAACAACTGTGTTTCATGACTTAAAAAGGGAAAAGGGAGAAACAGATGTACCCCCACAGATGGCAGAACCTGGCCCTGGAGGGAAGTGGCCAGCTGGGGCCCCAGGGGGCGGCTCACTTGTGCCTGTTCCCACTCTTGACCAGATCCTCGATATCCAGGATGGGGGTACCCAGCTCCTGTTCCAGGCTCTTCTCTGGGGACACAAGCAGGAGGAAACACATGCCTGTGGGTCCAGTGAGCACCCCTGGGCCCCAGGGCACACCTGGGAGAGCTCCTGTGCAGCTGGCAGTGGGTGTGGCCACATGGAGACCCTCCCCAGGGAAGGGCTCGGCCACCCAGCCGCCTGGGGACGCACCAGAGAATCCTTGCCCTGCGGGTCTCAGGGCCTCCTGGGAGGGCCTGTGACTGGAGTGAGCTGAGGGAGCCCTGCTCTGCACCCCAGAAGGGGGCTGCCGGCTGGGGCCTGATTATCGATAGGAGACAGGAACCAGGACAGGACAGGGGACCCTTTGGCTGCCATCCTCAAGGCTCTGTCTTCCAGGCATCTGTCCTATGACTCGCCTTCAGCCTGGCCACGGGTCCTTCCTCCACTTCCCCACTGCGCCTGTGCCCACGGGAGCATCCCTCTGCAGGAATCCTGGGTCGTGCCTGCCAGTACCAGTGCAGGGGGTGCAGACCTGATGCAGCCAGACAGCCGCCAGGCCCTTTCTCGGAAGGAAGCCCACCACAGAGCCGCCACTCCTTGCTGGTTGCATGTCCCGGGGCAGAAAGGGACTCAGGAAAGGACACGGGCCCCCCAGCTGGGACCCGAAGAATCGCCAGGGAGCTGCTTTGACACAGAAACACAGGCCCAGGCCCTGGTAGGCAAACCAAGGGTCTCTTCTAACATGCGCTGCAGGGATTCAGGACAGCCACACGTGGAAATACACCGAGTCCACACCCCATGAGGCAGGTGCCAGGCCCAGCCTTAAATGCAGAGGCCAGATCAGGCAGGCCCTCAGCAGGGACACAACTCAAAATGCCCTCAGGGACAGAAGAGAGAGGAGAACAGCAAGCCCCTAGGCAGCACCATAGCAACAGACCAAATCCACACTCTGCAGCAGCCACCTTGGGAGGGGGTCAGGGGGCAGAGTCAGGAGGCCAGGGACAAGCTTAGAACCCAGGCTGATGCCCCCAACCAGACCCCCTCCCCGGGCTGACCCCCTCCCTGGGCTGACGCCCACAAAGCTGTGGTAACAGGTGAAATGCTGTCTGTCCAGAAGGTCACCAGACCCAACACCCAGGGAATTTAGTGGGCTGGTCCCTTAGGCACCCTGCCTGCAGGCACCCAAATTCCAAGAAAGAAGCAGGTGCTCAGCATGAAACACACTGTTTGCACACAGCTTAGTACCAGGGAGCCCCCCACAGGCAGTGGGAACCCCAGGGATCCAAGTGACCAGGTGCCAGCAGCCTTCCTGTGACACCTGTCAGCCCACGGCAGCTCTTCTGAGTATAATACAACCCAGGATCCTGTCAGGAGACAGTGCTTGCCTCCCACCCCGCCCCACCAACAGGCTGCGCTGGAGCCCAAGGGGCACAGCAGCAAGTGGTGGACCACCCAGCTCAGCCCAAAGGGGCTGCCACACACCCCCCGGCCGCCCTGCTCTATGCTGACAGGCGGGAGCAGCTCCCACAAGCCCTCTCTTACCTTCTGTGTTATTGTAGAAATGACAGGAGCGACTTGCCACCTTTTTTCGGCACAAGTGGATCTGGGAGAGAAAAGATAAGGTCCCAGCTGGCTCGACAGCCGAGAAAGGGTGCAGCCCAGGCAAGCCAGTGCACGTGCCACCGGCCGTGCTGCCCCCAGCCCACCCCCCGCCCCAGCTCTTTACCCACTATAGCCCAGGCGGCACCAAGCCAGCAGAACTACAGTGCAGGAGGTGCCCCAGGAGCCCACCTGCATGTGGTTCCTCTCCTGCTTCTTCACCTCAGGGTCGATACACAGCTGCTCCCGGGAACCCAGCACACACACCCTGGGGCTGGCGGGAGAGAGAGGCACAGGGCCCAGGGTTCAGAGGACAGCTCACAGTGCTGTGTGGCAGCATGAGGGGACACTGCCTCATGAGGGGACACTGTCCGAGTGGGGACACTCGGGAGCACCTGGAACCTGGGCAAGCAGGCGGCCAAAGGGAGTGACCATGGCCACACTGTGCCCTGGGTTGGGAGGGACTACCTCTGCTGTGTCGCTGACCGCTCTGAACCGTGGCCTGGGTGAGCAACGAGACAGGCAGGGCAAACAGCATCGAGGAGGGACGTGCGAGCTTCCACCTCGGCCCCACTGGCTCTGTGGCCCCTCACACAGGAGATGGGAAGGGCACCCGGACTCCTGCAGCCCTGCCGGCTCCAACCAGGGCGGTCTCCATCTCCCTTCATGTGTCCAGCTGCACTGACCCACACCCACAGCTGGCACTATAGCACCTGCACAGGGCTCGGCGTGAACCCAAGGCCAGCACAGAAACTCAATGCTGTTTTCTCAGATAGTGGGCATCGGAGACAGCCCAGCCCTCATCACAGCCGGGTGCGCCTGAGCACGGCATGCCCTCAGGGAGGGTCCAGGCACAACATCACCAGTAACCCTGCCGAGGCCACCCCCCCACAACCCTGAGGCAGGGTTGGGAGCGACCTGACCCACCGGTAGGAGGTGTTCCGAAGCTCGCTGATGACTTGCGTGAGCTGTGAGTGGGTCCTGGAGGCATAAATGATCTTTGGGATATCCATGTAGCAAGCTGCCCAGGAACAAGGAAGCAGAACAGGTCACAACCCCATGAGACAGTGTCTGGGGCGCTCCGCCAACTCAGCCACGTGGACAGCTCAGCTGCAGGTACCTGATCCTCATCACCAGCAACGGGTTGAAAGGGTACCTCCAGTGTCCTACTGTGGCAGTAGGCTTTGGCCCCAGGCTTAGAGCCAGCAAGGTAAGAGAGGGCCTGGCAGCTGCAATGCTCCCTGCTCAGCTTCAAGACCCGTCTGCCTGCACAGGAGCTGACGGGAGCCTCACCTGTGCCATCCCCATCTGAAGCAGCATTCCCCCAGGAGGACGAGGCGCCATCAGGGAACAGTGCCCCTTGTGCCCTCTCAGCAATCTTTTGGGCAGAGATGGCATCACGAAGGTGCTCCCGCCAGGCCAGTGTGGTGCAGAGGAGGCAAAGGGTCTTCCCCGTGCCCGTGGGGCTCTCCAGGACGCCGTTCACTTTCTGAATGGAGTCAAGAACAGGGCCATGGGGACACAGGGTGAGGCTCTGGAAGCACACAGCCCACCTGAGACCACCCAGGCAGCTAGTGGGACAGTTCTGCTCAGGCAGAGCCCACCTAGGAGGTGGCAAAGGCCTAAGAGATTGTGGGTAATTCCACAGGACACACGTCCAAGCTCAAACCAAAAGCCATGGATTAATTCAGCAGGGCATTACACAAACACAATTTGCAGAGCATTACACAAAATGCAATAGTATTTTTCAACTTAATATAAACAGCAAAATGACTAATTAGGCGCGAAGTTTCAAAATAGGAGATTATCCTGCAATTCTGGATCCAGGTGTTTGCACTCTCTGAACAGCACTGATGGTCTACCAGCCTCTCGGGGGCGGGCGGGGGGGCCCCAGTGGGAAACCTGGAGACGAACAAAGGCAAAGCTGCACCCGCCCCACCTCTGCTCCCAGGATGGGCCCAGGCTCCTCGCCACAGGACTCTGTGCCCCCGACAGCAGCCATGAGCCCAGATGCAGAGTTAGCCACTGGGCCAGGGGCTTCAGCAGGGTACGAGAGCATGCTCTCTTATACCAGGGCCCCAGCAGAGAGCAACCTGTGCCCCCTACACCCTCCTACACCAGCCTAGGCTCCAAAATGAGGCTAGACATGGCTGTCCCTCTATGAGGAAACACTTCTACAGATCTTCAAATCGTAGGAGGCTGCTCCTTGTCACATGGCCTCGGCTTAAATGTCACCTCCTCAGAGAGGCTCCCAAGGTGTTCCCAAGCCTATCAGCTCAGGTCTTGTAGCCGTTGGCACCATTTACATTTTTTCCCCATTCGTTTATCGTCTCTCTTACTACACCTAGAACAGTACCCTATTTGTGACTAAGTCCCACGTCAAAAAGGTATCTTTCAACCAGGAGGACCTGATCATAGTGAGTCGCAAGGTGAAGTACATCAGTCCTGGGCTGAAGCCCCACATGTTGACCCAGCCCAGGTACAGACCCCTTGGTCAGCAGCTTTACCTTCTGCAGACACTCCAGGACTTTGGCCATGTAGTCCTCTTGGCATCTGTATGGCTGGAAAGGGAAGTCCACTGTCACACCGTTCAGGGTTATCTTGGGCATCTTGGCCTGTTCTCGGAGGACACAAGGGTTTGCTGAAATGCAGGGTGTGGGAGTCTGTGGCACAAAACCCGCTCTGAACATCTCAGGGTCTCAGCTACTCCAGGTAAGTGACGCCAGCCCATGTTGCTGGGACATGACACTGCTCTCCACCGGAGCACCTACAACACAGAGATGGGGACAACAAGACTGTGGCCAACCTTTCTGCAGGGCCAGGCCCCTTCACCAGTTATCTGGAGCAGCCCATCCCGTGGACAAGGTCCCAAGGCAAGCCTGTGACAAGGAGCTGGGGAGGTGAAGAAACTACGCATAAGCCCTGCCTTGCTGTCCTGCCCCACAACTCCAACCTGCTCGGGGAGAGGCCAGCGGGCTAACAGAGGTAAGGAGAGGTGGACCGGGTCGCCATGCTCTGCCTACAACAATTCACTCACTTCCACCAGAGTGTGAGAGGCTAGACCCCAGCAGCACCCATCCCTGGGCTCGGCTGCCCCGACCTTCGGCCCCTCCCTACCCTCGGCTCCCCGGGCGGGCGCGAGGCCACGCCCACCCTTTCCAGGTGGGCCACCCAAACAGGGGCAGGGAGAGAGCACGTGTGCCGGCTCTGCCCTGGGAGGGAACACGGGTGTCCCCGGCAAATGACTCCATTCTCTAGACCTCAGTTTCTCCGGGACGCTGGGACTACCACGCTCGTAACCACGGGGTGACGGCCCTCCCTGCAGGGCGGCCATGGAGCGGCCGCACGCTGCGCCGCCCGGAGCCCACGAGCGCAGGAAAACTACGGGCCTCCGAAAGCACCGCTGAGAGCCGGAGCCCCGGGGGCCGCCCCTCTGGTAGAGACCCAGTCCCAGGGCCTCTAGGACCCGCGACCCACTTGTCCCCGCGGGGCCCTCCCACGACCGGAAGCCCCCAGGAATTCACCCCAGGTCGGCCGAGGCACCGCCACCGCGTCCTCCGCAGCCAACCGGTTCGGACTTGGCGGGCTGAGGGCGCAGTGCACCATCGACCGCGCTGCACTTCCGCTCCCAATTCCGGTCCCCCGCGCGCCGCTCCCGGCGGAAACCGTTCCGCCGCCGGGCGGTCCGGGCTCTGTCCGCGCCCTCGGCTTCAGGCCGCTGCGCCCTCGGCTTCAGGCCGCTCCACCCCCAGCCGGGGACCGGTACCTCCATCGCGCGCGGGCACAAACCTGGGGTCCCGCCTTTCTCCTCCTTCCAAGTCATCCTGGGGCCTCCATTCCTCGACCCCTCCCTGGGCCGCGCCACCTCGGTTGTCCGAACAACGGCACCAGACTGGTTCCCGGAGGTTCCCACCCCCCTCAGCACCCACGGGGCCTCTTAAGACTCAAGTCCGCCGATCACTCTTAAACTCCGCAGATGGCTGCCCCTCGCCCATAACCCGGCTCCTGAGGGCCTCAGTAGCCCATTCTTCCCGTACCCTGGGTGCAGCAGCTATTCCGGCCGCCAGTGTCCCCAACGGTCAGGGCGCCCCCCACCCTATGGATCCCTCTGTGGGGCCACAGGTGTTTGTCCAGGCCACGCCAGCATGCCCCCAAGAGGCATCAGGAAGAAAGTGACACTGCAGTGACAGCTCACAGCCTGCTGGCGTCACTGATTTCAGGGATTTTCATGGGCTGTATTTAATATCCAGATTTTTCCTGCTGATGCACATTTGTGTCACATGTGCATCCATGCTGACGTGTGTGAAATCATGCTGGGGGAAGCACATGGCATACGCTGGCATCCACCCCTACATGCCTGTTCCATGGAGGGGACTATACAGTGTCTGCCCTAGACTCTCAGCAGGGAACCTGGGGAATAGGAGACCTGGGAACACACTTGCCCCATGCTCACCAGGCACAGGTTTCAGTGGTATGCATGCAGGCATCGACATGCTTGTCCCCTAATGACCTCTGAGATAAGTTCCTTTACTACCCGTGCTTTACAGGTGCGGAACAAAGGTGGTTAGCAGATTGCCAAAGCCAGCAGTGGGCAAGCTTCAGAGCCATGAGTCCTGCTCTTCACATCCACACACCCCCATCTGAGAACAGGGATTTCATCCCCCAGGAAGCCCAAGGGGGGAAAGGCCAGGACACAGAGGCGTGCCCTCCTTGGGTCAGAACTGTAGCTGAGGACCCCAGACTCTGAACTGATAGATGAGCTTCCTGGCCACATATTCAGGGTAATGGGCCTGCCCACTCTCCTACAAATCCTAACATGTAAATTCCACTGTACTGAACCTAACCCTGAGATGAGAGCAAGGGGAAACCGCAGCTCGTCACTGCAAGTCCCACACAGCAGGCACAGGGGTCTCCAGCACTTGGTAAATGTGAACTGAGAATCTGTTCTGGCAGGCTGTGTGGGACTCCCTCAGTGGGCCAGGCACCATGTGGGCCAGGACAGGTACTGAGCAGTCCAGTGCTTACTGTGTGTGTACATCGAGGTGTGCTCACGTCATACCTGCTGGGCCTGCTCCAGGCAACTCTGATCCTCAGGTGTGTCTCTGTGTTTCCGCCTTCTGAATCTGCCATATTTCTACTGGTTCCCCAGGTTTCCCACAGCTTTACTCCTGGCGCTAGGACTTAATTGCTTGTGGAGTGATCACTTATCTTGGCTTCGGTAGCTCCATTCCCAAAACAGGAATGAAGTCCCAGCTGTCTGACTTGTCATCCCCCCAGGTGAGGAGATGGTCTCTGCCAGGGTCTCCCTGCAGGGGTATTAACCAGAACCCTGAGCCCAGAGGAGGCGGGGAGCCAGGATGCCCACTCACCCAAGTGCACGCATCTCTCCTCCATCCATCATCTGGGGACTGGCATCATTGTCTCACCTTCCACCTGAGAACCGGAAGTGCAGAGGGGTCAGAAACCTGCCCTCAGTTAACGGTGAGCAGAAGTCAGAGCTGAGTTGTAACCCATGATTATTTCACTTCAAAACCCTTGTTTTGGGCATTAACACTTCCATTTATCCTCTTCTCTGCCTCAAAACCTGCTCATCCCTGGACTGCCCCTCAGAGGCCTTTCAGACCGGCCACCACTCCCATGTCCTCAAACGCTGCCCTCCCGGGGCGCGCACAGGCTTCCCAGCCTCCAGGTGCCCCAGGGATGAGCTCTCTAACACCACCCTGATGCTGCCGCCTGTTCCCTCCTGCCGAGGCCACCCTGGGGAGTGGGGTTTGTCTCCACCAACCCCCCCAAAGCCTGCACAAAGCCAGGTTGGAGGAGCAGGGGGTCCCTGGGGTGCGCGGAAGAAGGATGGGCACCCTGCCCCACTCCACTCTGCGTCCCAGGTTGGTCTCCACCCTCCGTCCAGCCCTTTCAGACAGCCGCAGCCCCGGCCGCCCTCCCCCTCCCCCCCGTCCCCTTCCCGCTTCCCCCGCCTCTCTCTCCGCGCTCCGCGCCGCGCCCGCCTCCCGCGCTCCCCCCTCCCCTCCCGGCACTGCAGCAGCCGCCGCCCGCAGCTCCAGCCGCCGCCCGCGCAGCTCCGGCCTCCGCAGCTCCGCCGCCGCCAGCACCATGGCCAGCACCGTGTCCGGTAGGCGCCCGGGCCGCGGGCTTCCTGGGGCGGCCGCGGGGCTGGGCAGAGGGCATAGACCGGCGTCGCCTAACTCGGGGGCAGGTCGCGGACCCCTTTCCCATCTCGGAACCGGCGCACTGCAAAGGCGCGGGAGCGAGCGGGCCGAACCCGCAGGAGCCGGCGTTCAGGGCTGCCGGGGTGGGGCGACCTCGTGCCTCGAGGGCGGGGATCCCGGCGCCGTTTCGGCGGGCGTGGGCCGCTGGGTAGGGGTCGGACCCCGGGGGCGCATTGCTCTTTCTGGCGCCGCTGTGTCAGGCAGGGCGCGACTGCTGCGGGGTGGCTCAGAGGACCCGGGCGCCAGCCCAGCACCTGGGTGGCGCCTCCCGGGGTGAAGACAGGTCCCCGGTCCGACCGTGCCTTGGATGGGGAGGGAGGGAAGAAGGTGGGACCCTTTGCCGGCAGGACCCGGGCTCTCCCAGCTCCAGTGGGGCGTCCCAGGGACTGTGGGGAGGGAGGGCGCTGCTGGCGGAGGGGGGCGGGAGACCAGAGCCCGGAGCAGGCGGAGCCTACCCATCCCCCCTCCTTCGGAGGCTCAGGGACCACCTTGTGCGACCCAGTGCCTCAGGCTCAGGTCGAAAAAGCCATCGCCCTTTGCGCAGCAGAGTTTGGAGTGGGGGGGGCTGCTGCGGTTTCCAAGCCTTCCCAGGATGGGGTCTGCCCCTCCCTCCCCCGCTGCCCTGTGCATCCCAAGCAGCGGATCTACGGCTGTGGAGGACAGTGACACCAGCCTTCTCTTTGCTAGACGGGGACACAGCTAACCCTTGCTTAGTCCCAGGATTTTTCTGGTGTCAGAAGGTTAGTTTTGTTAAGCTGGACCACCACCTCAAAAATGTGCTGCAGTGCCAGCCAGAGCCTGCCTCCTGGCCAACATCATGCCGCAAACAAAGCCTTCCTGGCCCTTGAGCCCTGACCTCAATGGGGTGCACCTCCACGCACGCATGCCTGGGCCTATCTTCTGCTTTTTCCAACCACAAAGTTTGGAGGGTGGCCTAGCCCAGGAGTGGTTATGTGAGCACACCAGTAACTATGGCCAAAACTAGTCTGAGTGAACCACAGCTTCAGCTCCTCTGTTAAAAGGTATCTCTGATTGGAGCAGCTGCTCACTTCGGTGCACCCACTGGCGGGCTCCCTTTGGCCTTGGTGACCAAGGGAAGACTTACTGTCTCCTATGGTCTCAGAGCTGCAGCGGGATTGGCCTCAGCTTCCTCCTCCTGTGCAGACTGAAAAGCCTGCCCACTGCCTTTCCCTCGAGCGCCAATGACGGCTGTGTTCTCAGGGCCTCCTTGGGGAGACAGCCATCTCTTGTCCTTGCCAGGAGCTCACCTCCTTGCGCATTTTGGTAGAGTCTTGCCCCTACTTGGCTCCTTGTGCAACTCTAGGAAGCTGTGAGGCGTTGCACATACTACCTAACCAGTCAGGGCCTCGGTTTCCCCATCTGAATGGGGATGACAGTGACATCAACACCCCTAGCCTCGTTCTGAGAGTGGAACAAGTTATTTCAGGAAGGTGCTTGGCCTGCATCCTGGCAAAACGTGAGTGGCCGGTCTGTGCCCGTCAGTGGGACTGCTGGAGCCACGTTTCCCTGAGCTTCCTGTCCACATAAAGGTGAATTCTGCTGGTGATTCCTGCCACACTGGGCTTCCCACACTGTCGGATGTGACTCTGACTAGTGAGAGAGGTGGGCAGTCAGATCACAAGGAGCTCTGTCTGTTGGGGAGCAGTTAGCAGCAGCCTCTAGGCCCCTTCCAGCGGTGAGTGCACATCTGTGGACCCCTGCCCTTCCAGGTCTGGACAGACCCTCCCTCTTCCCTGTGGCTCCCAATAGGAAAGTGTAGTCAGAGGCCCAGGCTCTTGACCTGCTCCCATCTGAGCATGCTGTGTGACTTTGGGTGGGCTGCTTGCCCACTCTGAGTCTCTTTTCTCCTCTGTAGAAATGAGGTGACTAGGGTGACTGCCTGGGTGCTTGGTCTTGAGAGTCACTTGGGGAAATAGGTGTGTGTGACTGGCCACCCCATGGGCACCATTATTGGTGTTCTGTGCTGCTGTCAGCTGGTGCTGCCTTCTAACTCCTGCTCACCTAGGACCCAGTCATCTAAGAGGCCAATATGCATTTTTGTATATTTAACATTTAATATGAAGAGAAAGAAGGAAATGAAAGTAATCCAGCTTGTGACAGAGGTCTGCGAGTCCTTGAAGTCAGTGATGGATGAGGAAGGAAGAGCAGGGTCCTGGTGAGGAGGAGAAGGGCACAGGAGGCCTTTGAGGCCCTGGAGGGGCTTTCTGGCTCGAGCCTAGTGGCCTGAGTGGATCTGGGCCTCAGCCTCTTCCCTCTGCAATGAAATGTGATCTTTAAGCCCCTTCAGCTCTGAAAACACAGGCATAACCTGCTGCCTTGTGTACAGCCAGGCCCAACCCCGCATGCGGGCTTCCCCTGCCCACTCTCTCTGAATGTGTCAGTTCCCCACCTGCCATCTAGTCCCCTCCACTCTACAGCCAGACCACACAACAGGCCCCATTCCCAAGGCCCCTCCTGAAGGGTGTCCCCTCTCACTTGGCTTCTTGAGGGTGGGTCCTCCATGAAGAAAGCTCCTCATGGGCCATCAGCCTTGGGAGAAATCAACCTGGGCAATCTCCATGATGAGGAAACATCACATCGCTGTTCACAGTTGCAGGACACAGTCCCTCACTTCCCAACTGGACACTGTGCCCTGGGCAGAACCATGACCCCAGAGAGCGCTGGCATCTGTCTCTAGGCCCTCGGCTTTCTCCCAGTCTCCTGCACAGGCAGTGCTCACACCTGCCCAAGCTCCCCATCCTTCCCCCTGAATTGCTGCCAGCCCCCCCAATGCCAAAGTGCCAGTTGCCTGGAAGGGAGCCCCGACATTTGTCTATAAATTTGTTCTTCCTCTGCAATTAATCTGCAGGTCCTTTTCCTGGGAACATTTCAGGTTCTGGCAGAGAAGGGCTTGAGCAGCTATGAGGCCCCAGGTTCCTGGCCTGGAAGGTAAACCCACTCTGGGGTCTTGACCTTTGCTGTGGAAGGACTATCTGAAAGGTCAGGACAGTGGGGGTGGCAGTGTCTGTCGCCAGGGTGGTGGTCACTGGCAGGTTAGACCAAGTTCTCTCCTTCCTGGCCTCTCCCAGGACCGAAGTGTGCCCCTTGACCTAGACCCCCTCTTCTTCCCCTCCCCACCTTCCCTTTGAGCACAGGGCTGGCTAAACCCCAGCCTCTCAAGTGTCCAGGTGTCTCTTGGTCTGCTGCTCATGGAGAGCTGGCTCTGACTGGCCTTACGCCATCTGACTCTCCAGCACATGTACTTTGATGTACCCTCTGCTTCCTTTTTAAAATTAACTTTTCATAACACAAGCAATACATGAATATCTTCTGATTGTGAAAAAATGAAATTGACCTCAGGCCAAAATCCTCTTTGAGGCCCACCCCTACTTAGCACCCGCTCCAACTTTCTCCAGCCTCCTGAGTCCAGTACCAAGACATGAGCCTTTGCCCTCCTTCCCCTCCAAGCCCCCCGAAGCATGTCCCTGCTGCTTGCCCAGGAATCCTCTGTGCCCCCTTTACAGCCTCTTGGGCTTTCTGCAGAAGTGTCTGGGGCGTGGGGATATTTAGGTCCAATAACGTCATTCTCTGCGCTGGTGGTGGGAGGACCCTGCTCGCCATGAGCTGTTCCCTCAGACGAGGGCCTGATAACTTCTTTCCTGGGTCCTGTTTCTACACCAACACTCCCCAAGTTCATGTTAACTCTATTTAAAAACATTATCACACTCTCTTGTGTGAAATTTGATCAGAAAGTTTTTGTTCATCTAAACACTTGTCCAAAAAGAATGCCAGGTAACTGTGCACATTATTTTCTTCATGGAAGCTGGAAGAGGGAATTCCCTCTCCCTGGAGTGTCTCTCTGGAGACCTAGATCAGCTTCTGCAGCCAGGGGGCCAGGAGCAGAGGGAGCCACTGCGTTTCAGAAACCTGCTGGAGTGGTGGCAAGAACAGGACCGCTTGGGCTTGTGCTCAAGGAGCTTTGGGCCAGTCACCCCAGCCACCTGGGCCTCGTGTTTCCTTGGTTGAGGGGGTGTGACAGTACTGGGTTTGCAGGATTGGACCACGTGTCTATTTGGGGGCCTGGCTTGTTGTGAATAGGCCATAAATAGCTCAGTTATTTCCACGCCAAGTGTGGGCATCTCCCTTCCCCCGACAGGGCTCAGGGCCTCAGCAGAGGGGCTTCCTGCCTTTTCTGGTTGGGCAGTAGGAACACTGGGCCGTGGGTACTCAGAAGCAAGCAGGTGGGTGGAGGTGCTGAACGGACAGCTCCCTCCCCTTTGGTCCTAGATGGGCAGTGAGTATGTCTGGTGAGAGTCTGGTTTCATCCTGGGGTTGGCTGCCCTACTGTCAGGGTAAATGGGGGTGGGAGGTGGGAACAGGGGGCAGTCTGAGGGCTTCACCCCAATGTACAGCCCACGAAAGTGCTGTCTGAAGAAGCACCTTGTCTGCTGGTCCAGTCATGAGTGTAGTGGTTAACCTCATCTACTCAAGTGGGCAGTTGTCTTTGAAAGGGAAGGGGGAGGACAGAGGGAGAAATATCTAGAGGGGCAGAAGGAGGTGAGTCAGGAAGACGCACAGTGACAAATAATCACAGAGACACAGAGAGATATAAAGAGAGAGAGTGACAGGTAGAGCGCCAGAAAGACAGAAGGACAAAATGGGATGCAGAAGGAACAGAAGACAAAGACGCAGCATGTGGGAGAGGGAGGCGCACCCAGGTGCCGGGAGAAAGAGAAGCAGGGGAGGGAGGCAGAGGGATGGGACTAACGGGCAGGACCCACAGCAGAGTGCCCCTTACAGGGGCATCCCAGGGAGCCCGTGTCTGGGAGGCAAGAGGGGAGAGAAGAGACAGAGAGTCAGAGATGTGGGAGCACAAGAGTGAGATCAGCAGGCTGGCAGAGAGACCGGCTGGAGGAAGGCTGGGGACAGGGCAGGCGGTGGGCAGCTGGGGAGGGAGCCGCGGTACCTGCTCATGCTGGCCCTGACCCGCAGCTTACAAGGAGAAGATGAAGGAGCTGTCGGTGCTGTCGCTCATCTGCTCCTGCTTCTACTCACAGCCGCACCCCAACACCATCTACCAGTACGGTGGTGAGTGTGCCCTGGGCCCCTGCCCAGCCAATGCCTGCAGCGCCTCACCTTGCTCCCCCTCCCATGGCTTCTCCACACCTCTCTGGCTTGGCTGGCTGCTGGACAGAGGGTCTGGGGGCTCAGGGCTGGGAGTCCCTCGTGAGCAGCCGCACCCCCTCCTGAAGCCCTTTAGGGTGTGCACTGGGAACATGCTCCCTTGACCCTCGCCAGCTGGCTGTCCTGGAGCCCCATCTGGTCTTGTCCTGCAGACATGGAAGTGAAGCAGCTGGACAAGAGGGCCTCTGGCCAGAGCTTTGAGGTCATCCTCAAGTCCCCTTCTGACCTGTCCCCGGAGAGCCCCATGCTCTCCTCCCCGCCCAAGAGGAAGGACACCTCCCTGGAGGAGCTGCAGAAGCGGATGGAGGCAGCCGAGGAACGGAGGAAGGTAAGGAGCCTGCTCCTACACCCAGGTCCTGATGAAGGTGGCCAGGAGGCCTCCATGGCCACAGCCAGGGTCCCAGGGCTCAGGATGCGCCACGCCCCCACTTGATCGTCAACCTGGGGCACAAAGGGTCTCAGGTTCCTTGGACCTCCTCCTGAGAGATCGGATGGGACAGGGTGGAGGAAGGATCCCCAGTAGCGGACGCTGTGTGTGTGAGAGGCCCTCAGCCGTGGCCAGGAGAGAGCCAGGTGGTGGCCCCAGAAGAGACCCTAGGACACGAGGCTGGGCTGGCATCCTGGCATCCTTCTCCTGGGCAGGGGAGTGAGAAGGAAGAGCCTCCCATGTGCTGGGGGCTGCAAGCCCAGACCTCCTGGAAGCTCTGGGGCCCCAGGAGGACTGAGCCTGGGCCTTAGGCCCCTTCCCCGACTGAAACAGAGAAAGACTTGCTCTCAGGAGCGTGGTCCTGATGCCCGAGTACATTGGGCAGGGGCAGTGGCTCTGTCCCCCTTACAGCTGGTCCTGGTGAGACATGGGGACGCAGGCTTTGCGCAAGGCTAACTAGTAGTGCCCTTCACGTGGGTGGAGCCCAGCAGCCTTCCAAGGGCAGGCTGACTTCCCCTGGGTCTGGGCGCCCCTCCTCTGGCAGGCGGACAGTGTGGCGCCAGCAGCCCTGGGGACACCTCCACCGCCGCTAGCGCCTTGGGGAGCTCCGACCTGATGTGTATCAAGCACCTGATTTGTGCTCAGAGGGCAGACGTTTGTGGAAGAGGCGGGGAAGGCTCAGTGACAGCCCGCGGGGCTAGAATTCCGTGTTTCCCGCAACGTTGCCCGCGCTCACCCGGGCGTGGCGGCAGCAACCGGGCGGAGGGGGCCCCGGGCACGCCCCGAGGACGGGGGGCGAGGCCACCCGCGCCGGCGGCGGGCAGCG
This sequence comes from Manis pentadactyla, assembly GCF_030020395.1. Lineage (NCBI taxonomy): Eukaryota > Metazoa > Chordata > Mammalia > Pholidota > Manidae > Manis > Manis pentadactyla. The sequence goes on along the minus strand of NC_080023.1, from coordinate 177,817,228 downwards.
TGGCCGGGCTCCCGGAGGGGGCGCGGCCCGCGGGCTGGGCTCACGCGCCGCGCCCGTGCAGACGCAGGAGGCGCAGGTGCTGAGACAGCTGGCCGAGCGCCGCGAGCACGAACGCGGGGTGCTGCACAAGGCGCTGCAGGAGAGCAGCAACTTCAGCCGCCTGGCGGAGGAGAAGCTCAACCACAAGATGGAGCTCAGCAAGGAGATCCGCGAGGCGCACCTGGCGGCGCTGCGCGAGCGGCTGCGCGAGAAGGTGCGCCCCGCGGGCGGAGCGGGGCCCCGGGACGGACCGGGGGCGGGGGACGGGGGACCTGGGCGGGCCGGCGTTGGAGGCGGAGGGGCCCGCCCAGCGTTTCCCGGACGCCCCCGGTAGTGCCCCGTTCGAGGCCCACCGTGTGGTCTTGGCGGGGCAAGGCCAGTAACCGCGGTCATGGACGGACGGTCATCACTTTGAGTCGCTCTGAAGGACGCGCGTGGGGTATGAGCTACAAGAGGGGAAAGAGCAGCCGGAGTTGGGGCCCAGGGAGGCCCAAAGCGACCCCTCCCTTTGGGCTGTCCCCCCACCCCCCACCCCGTGACTTCCTGTCCTGCTTGGGGCCAGCCCAGGGTTGGGGGAGGCCTGGGGGTGGCCTCCTGTCCATCCAGCGGTGAGACCTGGGGCCTGCACACCCAAGGAGCTGCCCAGAGTCACAACGCTCTGCTTTGGGTGCATCCCCCGTCGCACCACCGAGGGCCGGCCTCTGCCTTCAGACCACACCTAGGGTGATGTGGGTCTTTCCCTGTAATTTGTAATTCCCCAGTCCTGGGTGCTAAGGTATCCTCAGTGGTTGCACTTGGGACCGAGCCACTTAAGGGATGAAAGGATCCCAGGGTCCCCTAAACCTGGGAGTTGGGGGAGGCCAGGGTCCCCTGGGCCCTGGAGTGGCAGGAAGGGCAGGGCTGCCTCACTCCCAGACACCCCAAGAGCCCACAGCCCACCCACCCAACTGTCCTCGCAGGAGCTGCACGCGGCCGAGGTGCGCAGGAATAAGGAGCAGCGGGAGGAGATTTCCGGCTAAAGGGCTTTGGACGACGAGGCACCAGGATCCTGAAACCAGACATCAACTCATTAGGGTTTTGTTTTTGTTTTGTTCAACTGTGTCTAGATGCGACTTCTGCTCCTGCTCCCTCCCTCTCCCCCTGCCCTCCCAGCTTTATGCTTCTCCTTCTGAGCTCTGACCACCCAGTCCTCATGGCCAGTCACTGACCACAGCCTGTCCCTGGAGGAGCCGCAGGGCATGGCACACAGTCCCTCAGTTAAGGCACCAGGCCAGGCAGCGGCTGGATCCCCTCGGCTGCCCTCTTTGTGGATGGGGTGACTGCATCGGCGAATCAGTGGTGGTGGTAGTGGCAGGAACATGGGCTTACACCGGGTCATCTTGTGAGCGCCTTGTCACTGAGGGTGTGTCATCTGCGCCACCTCCCTGTCAAAGGCGGCACCACTGCCACGCCCTCCGTGGGAGAGGGACTTGGTATAGAGGAAGGGACAGAGGATGCAAAAAGTGAAATGGGGCAGAGCCCTTGCCCCCTCCTGTCACTGGGCTGTCACTGAGGCCTGCCCTGGGAGCTGTGTGCAGTGGGTCACTTGGAACTGCTGGGTAGGGGCTGCGGCATCTTTATGTGGGTGCACGGGGGTCATCTGAGACCACCTGGCCTGTGGTGGGCACCCCGGGCTGGCCTAGGACCTGTGGTCACTGCCCATGGCTGGAGTGCTGGGGTGGGATGTGACCTGAGTTCAGGGGAGTGGGCATTCTTCACCAGGGATCTGTGGGCAAGCTGCTGTGGTCCGAGGGTCACAGGCAGCACGGACACCTCCTCGCCCTCCTTCCAGAAGTGCCCTCCTCTCAAAAGCCTTTTGCCCAGCACCTAGGTGGGAAAAGTCCCCCTCCTGCTGTCCTTCCCTGCCCCACCTTCAGATACCCTTGGAGGACCCTGTCCTTAGAGCCCTCTGAGCCCTGGCCTCTTCCTGGGCCCCTTGATCTGGTAGATGGATGCTCTGTGATGCTCCTGGCTGCAGGATGGTCAGGCTCGCCTCTGGACAGGTGTGCCAGTTGGGAATGGCAGCCACAGTGCCCCGTAGGGAACCCCAAGCAGACAGCAGGGGGTAGGGGGCCAGCTGCCTATAGACTTGGATGTGGGGCTCAAGGGACAGGGCCCCCAAACACCGCCCTGCCTGGCCCGTTCTTGGCATTCCTGGCCAGTGGCCCTAACGGCCAGCCCACAGGTTGGAGGCCTGCCTCTAGGCCTTTCCTGCCAAGCCCCTCCTGGAGTGGGTTTCTTCCCCTCCTTCAGCCCAGAGGATCTCCAGATCTTCCAGCACTGACTTTTGAGGACTTCCACCTGCGTGGAAAGGGAGCCACCCAAAGTCCAGTCTTTGTGCCCTTGCAGCGTCCTCCCCTTCTCCATGGCAACTCTATTCATGGTGGATACTGGGGGCAGGATCCTTACTGACATCCTCTTGGTGGAAAGTGTGAGGGGACAGGACCTAGAACCAGCAGCTCAGAAACCAGGTGGTTGCAGCCCTCAGTGCCCCTGGCTTCCACCCTACAGAGACTGATGGGGTTGCTGTGGTGGTCTCCCGGGGTCAAGCCAGGGAGCATGGGTGGATACTGGTCTCTTGCAGTGGGCTTGGAGGATGTGAGGACCCACGGCCCCCTCCCCGTCCCCACCAAGACAGCCTCCAAGGGACGACAAGCCAGGATCAGAGCCAGTGGTGCCCACATGCAGCTTTTGTGGGGCTCAGGGAGGGAAGCAGAAGGGGAACTGTTAGCCACGGCAGCCCCCTCAGCAGAGCCCCGTGTGACGTGCACCCATCTCACCCACCTACTGAAAGTGAACTTAAAATTAAATCAGAGGAATGATTAAAGAACAAAAACTGCATCGGAGGCATGGTTGAACAGTCCCAGCATGTGTCCCGCATCTGTAGGGTCCAGTGCACTGACGGCCCTGCCGAGCCTGAGTGCTGGGCCTTACTCTGGGTTGACACTGCTTATCAAGCTTGTTTTTATCACCATGATCACAAATGGTTCTAGTGACAATGGCAATTCTAGGAAGTGAGCACATAAATGACACACAAGCCCACTTTGTCCTCTGGACCCTCAGGGGACAGTGGGACAGGAGGGAGAAGGCAGGCTGTGGGTGGGGCTGGCCTTCCTGCTGAGCTGGCCTGGGGGTCTGAGGCTGGGCCTGTCACTGCAGCACCGAGGCTGTAGGTCTTGCTCGGATGTGGGGTGTGTCCTAGGCTCCCAGGGATGTGCCCTCTGGTGGGCCCCCACTGGGCAGCTGATTTATTCACAGACCCAGATCTGGCCCCAAAATTGGGACCTGGAGTGGCAACACAAGAATCAGCAGACACCGTGACTCAAGTTAGTGGACATGCTTGTCCCATGAGACTCAAACAGCCACTAGCAGGGCCCCCTCTGCTAGGGAGGAGGCATGTTTGCTGGGTGTCCACACTGCCCCTGCTCAGGCCTGCATGTGGGCCCCAGGTCCACCCCAGAGAGGTGCTTGCCCCCCCCAGGACCCAGAGACACACTCACCTGTCCCGTATGCACTGCCCTCTCCCGGGCAGTCCTGACTACTTCCTAGGCTCCAGGAGCTCTCCCCTGGGCGAGGAGTGGAGGGAAAGTCAGAGGCCAGGACACAGCTGCCAGAGACGGCGACCTCAGAAACCACTGCCAGGAGTGGGGGTCATAGTGGGGGGTGAGGGGGATATGTGGGGATGTTTCTGTAAGGCTGAACTCTGGGCACACGGGCACATGCCCGCCACACACAGGGACACTGTTTGGCATTCCAGAAGGACCAGGTTGGTCACAGGCCAGGGCCCCTGAACTCTGGGAGGCTCTCTGGTAAGGTGCGGAGGGGCAGAGGGCATTTGTGCAGTAGCCATGTGGGCATTCTGATGTGGGACAACGTTGAGGAATCCTTTACAGACTGTCCATGATTTTCTTTAGCAAAGGAAACAAAGCTGGGATTCTTCCTGGGGAGCCAGACAGAGCCGGGTTAGCTACTGCTGTGCAGCCGGCTGCCCCAGGCATTGGCTTAAAGCGCACTGCTATCTCACAGCTTCTGCAATCAGGAATTCAGGAGCTGGGTGGTTCTGGCCCTGACTCTCTTGTGGGGCTGAGGCTCCCTCATCCCAAAGCTGGGGGTCTGGGAGGTGCCCTTCCAGGGTGGTTTGCCACGTGGCCATTGGCAGGAGGCCTTGGCCCTCGCCGCACGGACTACCCACAAGGCCAAAAGGGCGTCCTCACCACATGGTGACTGTCCCCAGGGAGACCACCCCAGAGAGAAAGGAGACAGCTGTGCACATGGAAGCCACACATGTTCTACTTTCCAGAAGTGAGTCACCCAGAAAAGCCTGCACCTGAGAGAGGGGTGGCTCCACGTGGTTAAAAGGGATGGGAAGAATGCACACATTTTAAAACCACCTCAGACGCTCTGCTCTGAGTGACCCTGTGTGCTCTGGACACAGCTGGTGTTCACTCAGCGCCTGGGAGCTGCTGTGGGCCCCACCCCAAATTGGGTGTCCAGCAAGCAGGTGGGACAGTGGCATGGACAGGGGCCTGTCCCTCCAGCCCTCTCCTGCCTCCCCTCACCTCAGGTGCGGCTATGAGAATGGAGGGTGGGAAAGAGCACAAACGACGGTGGTTTCTCCTTTTGCTGAAGTGCCTTTGCTCTTCAGGAGTTAAGTAGCTTTCTACGACTGCTGTGATGGGTGCAAGCTGGTGGCTTTAACAGGAACTCACCCTCTCTTGGTTCTGGAGGCAGAAGTCGAGGTCTAGGAGTGGCACGCCACGCTCCCTCTCAAACCTGTAGGGAAGGAAGTGTCCTTTTCTCTTCTAAGGGCCTCAGCTGCTGGGAGTTCCCTCCCTTACTGAGCCACTCGAGAATGGGCTTTGGGCTGCAACACTTCCGGACGGTGAGGGGCCCACGGAGCCTGGGGAGACCAAGCAGCGCCCTGTGGTTCTGCGGAGGTGTGCGTCCTCGGGCACACCCCCAGCCTTGGGCGTCCCAGACTCCATGGGGATCCCGTGGCTGCAGCTGACCTTGTCTGTCTAGTCTCTGCCTGAGGGTAGTCGCTCCATCAGAGCCTGGGTGCCTTGTGCGGCGCCGCCCGGGATGTGGTGGGCAGAAGTGTCCCGGGGGCTGGTGCCGTGACGGGCCCCTCCACACAGCAGGAGCAGGAGCCCGTGTTCTGCTGGGCACCAGTGATTCCTGGTGGCCCTTGGCTTGTAGGCATCCCACACGGGTCTCTGATCTCTGCCTCCTAAGTCGCATGGCTGTCTCCCCCCTGTGAGTGTCTGTCCCCATGGGCCCACCCTAACCCAATATGACCTCATTTTAACTAATTACATCTGCAATGGCTCTATTTCCAAATAAGGCCATATTCTGAGGTACTGGGAGTTGGACTTCAACACATCTTTTTGGGACAAAATTCAACCAAAAACAATAGTTGTAGATATATAATTTGTAACTTTGAAACATTCATATATTTATTCAATACTAGTTTAGCGAGTCTTATTACGTAAGGGCGTTTCACGCCAGAGCATGATGGATTTGAAAAACCAGCCCCCGCCCTGTGAGAACTTCTATGCTAGCTTTTCAGCCATAAAATAAAAAATCCTGCCATTTGCAACAACACAGATGGATCTACAGGCTGTTATGCTAAATGAAATAAGCCAGGTGGAGAACGACAAAATACCATACTATTTCACTTAGTTGTGGAATATAAAAACAAAACAAAATGAAAAATGCAGTAGACTCATAGATGCTGAGAAATGACTGGTGGTTACCACTGGGGAGGGACTGGGGTGGGTTGGGGAGAAAAGGGCACAAAGATTCTCTATCACAAGTTGGTCACCAGGATGGTAGCCCAGCATGGAGAATACAGCCAGTGGTTCTGTAACATCTTCCTGTGCTGACAGATAGTAGCTGCCCTAGAGGGGGTGAGGATTTAGTAACATAACTGTTGAACCACTGTGTTGTATACTTGAATCAACCAGTGTAAGATTGTGTATCAATGATACTTCAATTTAAAAAAAAGAACTTGCATGCTAGTGAAATGTAGTTTGTGATTTTTTAAAGGCACTTTAAAATATTTTTAATCTTCACAATGTCTATTAAGATGAAAACAGGGTAGGCATTATTTGACTACATTAACGTTTTTTCCTGGTTACAAGTGTAATACACATTCACAGCATCACTGCAAACTATAGAAACAAAAATCTTGATCTACCAAAACTCCTTCCCTCAAGGATTCACCCCATCATCGGCATTGGTGAACCAAGTTCAGGCCTCTGAGAAACGTACCCAGTAACCTGTTAGCACTTTTCCTATGTCTTCATAAATGTCACTTTAATGGTTGCATAATCACCTATTTTATGGATGTGCAAGGACCTTTGAGAAAACTTCTCCAACTTGTTGGTTTCAGGGACCTCTTACAGTCTTAAAAGTTTATGGAAGAATCCCAAACATTTTTGTTTATGTGGTAATGCAGATCTATGCTTACCACATTAAGAATTAAACTCAGAAATTTTAAAAACAGTAATTTATTTAAAAATGATACACCCATTATATGTTAACATTGTAAAATGAAAAAGTGACATTTTTCTAAAACAAAAATTCATGAGCATGGTTGACATACATGAAAAAAACCTGGCTTCACAGCTATGCGATTGGAAGAAGAAAGTGTATTTTTAGTGGCTTGTACTTTTAACACTAAACCGAAGCTTGATAGGGGTAGTTTCTTAAGGAGCTGGCTGCAGTGTCGATCTGAAACCGTCTCATCCTCACATCAGTCCACTCGTCCGTCTGGTGCTTGAATGCTTTTACCCATGCATGGCCTGCACGCCCAGCACATGGTCCATCCCCCCAGGTGGGGGCTCTGGGCCACGGTGGGAAGGGATGATGACTGCTGCGTGAGCTGCTGGGCTCAGTCCTGCTTCCTGTCTGGAGATGGGTGAAGCAGAGTAGAGGGTGGGGCGCAGCAACTCCATGGTGAGTGCCTGGTGATACACTCATGGTCTCGGCCTCTTGGGGGTCTTGTTGTCAGGAGAGGGTCTGAAGTCAGTGATGTGACAGTGTGTTTACTCTCGTCTGTGACACACCAAGAGTGAAGGCTCTCTTCCCCTTGGGAGCCCAGGTTGGGCTGGGCATCCCACATGGGTGTTCCTGGGGAACCCATCTTACAGTATGAACCAATCTGTCCTGCTGGCCAAGCAGAGTGCAGTGCTGTGTGACCTCTTTGGGAGACAGAAGAGTGAACACAGGTTCAGATACTAGGACTGATGTCCTGTGGCAGAAACAGGCAGAGGTCCTGCAGCAGTTAAGAGAGTTGGGGGGCCCACAGACTTCAGGGCTGGTGGCTGCAGCTCACCCTGACTGGATGGCAGTCACACCTGGCACAGGCAAGCTCCCTGCCCTCCCGTGCCCTCATGCCACACAGGCCTGTCCTTATCTCTGGCACCCTTCTGGGCCTTCTCCCTTTTTACTTTATTAACATTTATTTCTGAAACGTGAGGACAGGGGATTCAGATAAATGACAAACACTGACAGAGACTGTGCGCACCGCTCTCCTATTTACCAAATAATAAAATAGCACTGACAAAAATTCAGTATTTAAATTTCTAAAAAGAGACCTTTTCCATCACGGTCTGAGTATTCTCACTACTGAAAACAATGAAAGTGCAACGCCCCAGTTATGCCACCGCTCGAATGAAACTGGCTTGAAAACTTGCCATTCTGGGAAATGGCCTTCGGAGGTCTTCTTACTTAAGTTTGAACACGGGCTCACCGCTTGGTCCTAAGCATGGCATTTGTTTCCTACCTTCTGTACCCCAGGGACAGCCTTTCACCCAAAGCCCGGGTTCTCTGCAGCCGCTACCAAGGGCAGCAGCGACTCCAAACCCATCAGCAGAGCTCAGGCGAGCCGGCCCGTCCTGAGGACAGCCAGCCTCAGTCACCCTCTGGGTGCGACTCCGACCGTCCAGTGCGGGTGGGAAGACAAGGGTGCCCACCGCCGCCCCGCAGCAGCTTCCTCCAGGGTCCTCAGGCCACGCGCGGAGGGCCCGAGACGCCCGGCTCTGTGCAGGTGAAGCCCCAGCCCCACTGTGGCCTCCACTGCAGCTTTCCGCAACACGTCTCCCCAAGGAACGCCATAGAAGCCGAGTGATGCGTATCTTCCTAACATTCTTGAAAATCCAAGGCTTTTATATTCCAGCTCTCTTCCCGGAGAGCGGGCAAGCAAGCGCAATTCTCAGGGCATTCTTATTCCTCCATTTGGGCGTCTTGTATGGCTCGGCGACCACAGAGAAACTGAATTTCCAGTTTAACTGCTTACACGAGGGCGCGGCTCTGCGGCGGGGGCTCGGGCTCAGGGTTCACCCCCAGCACCGCGCGCGTAGGCACCTGCCGCGAGCACGAAGGGCGCCCGTTCACGCACAAGACGCCTCATCCCTGCAAAGCCGCCCTACGCACCCTTCCCGGCTCGGACCCCCAGCTCCTACCCGCGGAGGGGAAGCTATGGAGATGGGGCGCTGCAGGCGTTTCCCGGGAGTCGCCGCCGCGCCCCCTAAGCCCGCGCACACGCGCCGTACCCCGCCGGGCCTTATTTCTCAGCACCGCCCGTCTTCCCGACGAGCGCCAAATAAGTCTCCGGGCCCCGTCCTGCCCTGCGTGCGCGGCCCCGCCGCCTGCGTCACTAGGAAGCGCGCGCCCGGGCCGCCGCCGCCGCCGCCGCCGCCGAATCCCCAACAAGGAGCGGAGCCCGCGGCCGCCGCCTCCGCCGCCACCGCCCTCCCGCCGCCAGCTCCGCCGCCCGCCTGCCGGCGCCCGCGCAGGCCCGGCCAGGCCCAGGTAAGCGCCCGCGGCCCCCCTGTGGCGGGCCTCCAGCTCCGCCGCGCGCCGCCGTCCAGTCAGGGGTCCCTGCGGAGCGTCAGGACGTTACGGCGGGGGGAGGGGAGCGGGGGAGGGGCGGCGGCGCGCGGCGGGCGTCACGGGCGTCGCCGGCGTCACGGGCCCGCGTCAGGCGGCGTCCGCGGCGGCGTCGCCTCCATCTTGGCGGAAGGCGACGGCGGCGGTCCCGGGCGGCCGTGGGCGTGAGCAAGGCAAGGTCGCGCTGGCCCAGTCGAGTCCGTGCCAGGGCGCCCCCAGGCCGCGCCCGTGGGGTCTACCCTGGCATCGGGGGCCTCGGCCCGGCCGTGCTGCCCGCCCCGCCGCGCCCCGGAGCCCGCTGTGCCCGCGGCCCTGCCCGTGCGCCCCCACCGCAGCCTTGCCCGTGTGGCTGCCGGGGCCGCGGTGGCGCGGAGCGGGACCGAATCAGTACTGCCAGGAATGACGGGACACCCTCGGTTAACTTTATAGTTCGTCTGCGTGATTGACTTTTCCATTGAACCAAAGCTCCAAGTTCCCTGCTAGTACTTCAAATATAAGTTCGGTTGTTGTTGTTTTACATACAAAAATGCAGGACGTAACTAGTGGATACAGCCTGATGAGTTTGGAGATAAGGCACACTGGGCAGCCATCACCACCACCTGCCCCGGAAACCCATCCGCCGCCTCCGGAAGTTTCTTCCTACCCTCATTATTACTACTATTTAGTGATAAGTACGTTTAAAATAAGATTACCTTCCTAGAAAACGTTTGAGTGTACGATACAGTATTGTTAACCATAGGCACTGCTGTACTGTGGGTCTCCAGGATACAATTCATCTGGTACAACCAAAACTTATGTTTTTTTACTATTATCTCTTGGTTTCTCCTCCCTGCCTCCTCTGGCAACCACTATGCCACTCCGCTCCTCTGAGTAACTGTCTAGATGCTTCGTATAAGTGGTATTTGTTCTGTGGCTTGTGTCACTTAGCATGTTCATCCATGTTGTGGCAAATGGCAGAATTTCCCTCTTTTTTAAGGCTAAACTAATTCCATTGTGTGCATATGCCACATTTTTGTCCATTCATCTGTCTGTGGACACTTAGGCTGTTGCTGTATCTTGGCTGCTGCGAGTAACACCACAGCGAATGTGGGAGTGCAGAGATCTCTTGGAGATCCTGACTGCATTTCCTTTGGATAAATACCCGGAAGGAGAATTGCTGGGTCCTATGGTATTTCTATTTTTAGTTTTTTGAGGAACCTCCACAGTTTTCCACAGTGGCTGCACCGGTTTACAGTCCTGCCCACAGTGCACAGCGCTGCAACAGTGCATGGCAGTCTTAAGGAAAAATCAAATGGATTAAATCAAACCCAAATATAACAAGCAGACTGTTCAGAAATTATTCATCAAGTATAAAAATCGTGGAGACATATTGAAACAGGGAGAATTTGTACATGTACATATAAATGTGTAAGTTATTGTGAATTTAGAACACATAAAACGGTGTTCAAACCTGGGCCTTGAAGTAATAACCCATTTGCCTGAACTGGGAAGGGAAGCTGCTCCAGTGTGTTTGCAGAGCCATAGGACAGGACCATGTGCAGGGGACTGCACATGTGCGTCCTGACCAGCCTGCCTCAGTAGGATGTGTGCCCGCAGAGCTGGGCATCTGCCCCAGAGGAGGGTGCGGCTGCCCAGGCCAGTGTTTCAAGAGAAGCTGGAGGCATATTTTTTTTAGGTGAGCCATGTAAACTTCGAAAAAACATCCTTTTCTGAAACATCCTGAGGATCAAAGAAATGCTGCCAGTAGGCCATTGTGTATGACCTGTTTCTAGTGGCGTTTTTATCAGAGGAAAGGATTTGTGGTTTTGCAGAACATGTGCGAGGCTAGAACTGAATGTGACGTGCTGACCACACACCAACGTTTTTGTCTTGTTTTTTGACATTTGTACCCGATAATACTGTTTTTGAAATGTTTTCTCATATCTAGCTTCAATTGGGGCTCAATTCACACTAGTAAGGAATCCAGGCTTTTGTGGGATCCAAGCTGAGCTTGGATCTCAGCTCTGCCACATACGAAGGGGCGAGGAGGATGTGGCAGGGGCATGATTACTCTCTGTAGGGTTAGTGCTGTGTCTAAACGTAATTGTATCAAGGCCTGTTTTCTGTGCAGTAGCTTTTGTGTGTGTGGTTCTGAGAACTTAACACAGTTGCCATCGGAGGGCAAGAACTCAGTCTCATGTGTTGGCATTTGGGTGTGGACAGCTGCCTGTACGACGGCTCCTGCATTTCTGCAGCTTTTGGTTGAAGCCTGACTTCATGGCGCCTGTGGTGCTCACCCAGTGGAAGTAGAGGTACTGGGTAAGACGCTAACCCCTGAGAAATCAGCACCAAAGGCCTGCAGCATTTTAAGTGCAACTTTACAGTGAATTTTCATTCACATTTGTTTAAAGCTCTTTGTTTCAAAGCCTAAGTCTAAAACACGAAGGTTGTATTTTAGAAATGTGCAGTAAGTCTGTCAAGGTAAGTGGATCCATTACTTCTCCTGTCCTGGCAAAGCAACTGAAGACACAGCACAGGTGGGCCCAGTTTCTGCCATTATCAATACTGCTCAACAGCTTGGCACCTTCTTGACCAAGGATGAACCCATGTGGGCATGTCAAAACTGCCTGGTCTACAGTTTGCCCTAGGGCTCTCTCTCGGTGTTGCACATTCTGTTGGTGTTGCACATCTATGACAGATGTGTAATGACATGTAGTGCCATGCAGAGGAGTCACGGTCCAGGAATCTCTGGGTTACCCCTGCTCGCCCTTCCCACACCACCTGCTGGCAGCCGCTGCTCCTTGCCCTGTCTCCGTGCTGTCGCCTTTCGGGACCAGCTTCTTTTGCTGATGAAGGTGCATTTAAGCTTGCTACTTCTTTTCTTTTTCTCTTTGAATAATATTCCATTATGGAATTAAGCCATTTGTTTCTCCATTCACTTCTTGAAGAATCTAATTTTTCACAGTCTCCCGGGGCAGAATCTGCCGCTTTGGTATAGAAGCAGCACTGCATCCCCTCTGAAGGTACTGGGGTTACGTGCCTGCATACATTGGAAATCCCCCCAGACGCTGTCAGGGTATTTGCTTTCAGCTGTCATACAAGTTTAAAGAACTTGAGAGAAAAGCGGTTCATTATATTCACCCAGATGGGTGCCATTTCAGCTGTCCTGCCCTCCTTCCTGAAGCCCAGGCTTCCCCCCACTGCCCTTTCCCTTCTGCCAAAGAGTCTGCCAGCATTTTTTCTGGAGCAGAAACCAACTCTGCTTCTGCCCAACTCTCACTTCCCTTTATCTGAAAAGCTCTTTTTTTGCTGTCATTCCTACAGGGGCTCTTGCTGTTGAGGAGCCCTGGCTGATAGCGCATCACAGCACGTTATCCCTGCCTTTTAGCCCTGTGGTTTCTGATGAGGATTCCCAAATCCTTTTAATTGTTCTCAAATCGAGAATGCGTGCTTTTTTATCTGGCTGCTTTTGAGATACTCTTGCTTTGGTTTTCAGCAATTTGATTAAGGTCTGGGCATGGATTTCTTTGAATTTATCCTGTTTGAGGTTTGCTGAGCTGCTCGAATGAGTTTATAGCTTTTACTAAATTTGGCAATGTTTAGCTATGATTTTCAAAAAATTTTTTTCAGCTTCACACTTCCTTCCCTTTTCTTTCTGGGCCCAGAGATGCCGATGTCCAGCTTCCTGAGGTTCTGCACTCCCTGAGGCTGTGTTCATTTTGTTTCCCATCTTCTCCCTGATGTTCAGATTGGATCATTTCTATTGATCTATCCTTATTTTTATTATTCCATTTCCTGTCTCTCTCATCTCCATTCTGATACTGAGCCCATCCAGTGAATTTTTCATTTCTGTAATTATATTTTTAATTCTAAAATTTCCGCTTGGCTGTAACTTCCCCAGATTTTCTGGCTTTCCGCTTGGTGTCAAGTATGTGTGGCTGCGCTCCTGAGCATGTTAGAATAGCTGCTTTCAAGTCACTGCCGTTCCTAGTGATCAGCTCAGAGGGGGCTTCTGATTATTTTCTCTCTTGAGGATTGGTCAGACTGCCCTGATTCTTTGTATGTCGAACATTTTGGATTGTAATCTGCATACTGTGACTGTTAATGTTGTGAGACTCTGGGTCTTATTCAATCTCAGGGAGAAGGGGGGTGTTTCTGCCACAGGAGGAAGCATCCTGGCCAGACCCGAGCTGCAGATCTGAGCTGCCTGTGGCCAGGGCCTCGCTTGGGGTCAGTCTCCAGAGCCTTGCAGTGCCGTGTGCATCTGTCCCGTAGGTCAGCTCTCAACACCTCTGGCTTGCCATTTAGGTGAGGCCCCATTGGCAGATGTGGGGTGACCCTGGCACACACACACTGCATGTGCCCCCACCTCTCCTCCCTCCTCTCCAATCCTCCCCCCACCTCCTGGATCTCCAGGGCCCCCGTCTTCATCCTCTAGCTAGAAACCCTGGGCTTCCGTGTGTCCCCGGTGCTGTAACATCTCCGGGCAGGGTCTTCCCTGGGCCACGTTTCAAAGGGCGGAGGGCAGGAGAGCAGCAGGCTCCACATAGCCTTAGGCTCAGCCGGCCTCGACTCCCTCCGAGCCTTAGGGGCCTCCAGGCCACTGCCATTCCAGTGTTATAGCAGGGACGGGTGCCAGAGGGCAGAGCCAGTGAAGAAAAACAGCGATAAAAGGACATTTCCCTTCTTTCTGTTCTTTGGGGTTTTCCCTTCTATTTCCTGAGACCAGAGACAGGACTGGCCTCCGAGTGGGATGGGACTGCCTCTGAGTTCAGGCCAGGGGACACAGAGGGATGTGGCAACAGGAGACTCACCGCGGGGTCTACCCGCACCCTGGTCTCCTTCCCCGTCCCTGTGGGGTGACCCCAGCTTTTAGGCCCAGGTGCAGCATGCGGCATGTGCCACTCGGAGTTTAGCCTATCTGGTGGCATATCGTGGGAGAGGCACTTACCCCATCCTCGCTAGAACCATGGCCCTGGAACAACTCTGCTCTTGTCATTTCTGTCAAAACATAGTGGGCTGGGGCTGCACATGGCTCTTTGGAGACCCTTGGGAGGTGCCCCTGCAGACACGGAGGCCCTGAGACCTGCTTGATGTGTCCTTCAGGACCTGGGGCCCTGGCAGAGTGACGTTCTTGGTCCTGGTGTTCCCTGCAGCTGAGCCATGGCGACCCCAGAAGTGAGTGTCCACATGGAGGAGGTGGTGGTGGTGACAACGCCTGACACGGCAGTGGACGGCAGTGGCGTGGAGGAGGTGAAGACTGTGCTGGTGACGACCGACTTGGCTCACGGGTGAGGATGGGCCTCTGTCCTTTGAGGGCTGCGGGCTCAGGCTTGCGCCCTGGGCATAGCATGAGGGGCCTTTGGTGTTTCCTCGTGGTTATTCTAAGATGGGCCCCAGTGTCCTGGCAGCTGAGAGGGTGAAGAAGTGGAAACGTTGGGCAGCCAGGGCAGAAGGTACTTCATCTTTGCCTCTCCTCGTGCCTCTTGCCCACAGGGACCTGGGCCGGGCGGGTGTTCCTGTCCATGTCGTCACTGCTGTGTCTCGTGTGTGGCATGTTCAGACCGGCCTCAGCACTGCCGCGGGGTGGGCATTTCCCCGTGCACCCTGGCAGAACTCCTACGGGGAAGGCCCCAGCCCCAGGCCGATCCCTGCGCAGCAGACACTGGAGCACTCCCTGCTGCACAGGCTACTTGCAGCTGCTCGGGGTGGGACCCCTGCCCAGTTCCCACTGCTTTGGAGCCTTGATGTCGGGACCGGCCGCCTGCTGGTGGATAAAGGGTTGGCCCTTGGTTGGCTTATGCACCGCTCATCTGCCTCATTGACGGCACGTGGCCGGTGGAGACGCAGGACCTCTCAATTGGCTTTTCCCTCCAAGTCAGGATCTATGTGTCTGCTTGCATGCTGTGGGCACAGCAGTGCCAGATGGCACCCGAATCTCCTGCCTGTGCGCTCTGCAGTGACCTCCCCTCCCCGCCTTGGATCCGGGACCGCGGAGATGAGTGCATGTGGCTGGGGTGCTCAGCTCTCTCAGCCCGCTCCCTGGGGCGCGTGAGCACCCGGCTCACCCTGCTCTCACTGAGGCACTCTGGTCCCTGCCCGGCCGGCGCTCTGGCGCCCCCTTGTGACCCAGCCTTGGTGGGAAGGAGCTAACGGATCCAGACCCACACTGGCACCTTCCCAGCTGCGGTCCCCGACCCATAAGGCCACACTCCTGTTGGATTAGAGCCCCCCATGTGACCTCACGTAATGTTAATAACTCCTGTGCCCAGATGCAGCCGTAGATTGGCACGACTCACCCAGAGCAGCAGTGCCCGCCCTGTTTTCCTGGGGAAAGTGTCTCTGCCGTCGGAGGTTTGGGAGCTGGGCTGGGGCTGCAGCCTCGGACCAGGACACCAGCTCCCTTGGGGCGCTCCCCATTCACCGACTGACCAGGGGCCTGCTTTTTTCCTGGGGGTGTTCTCCTAGGGGGCTGGGGGCAGTGGAGATGGAACTGCTCGCTCCCCAGCTTTTAGCCAATTCTGGCCACATTCCTTTTACTTCTGTTTCCAGGGAGCTAGTGTCCCGGTCTTGAGGTTTGGGGTAGAAATTGGGTTGGTGGCCATCTTGTCCTATATTTAATTTGTCATTTTATTGGGAAGTTTGAAATTTTTGAAAGTTAAAATTACTACCTTATTGCTATAAAGTGTATATGATAGAACATTAGAAAATACGGATAAGCAAAAGTGAAAGCAGCCATATTCCTCCCCCCCGGAGTCCTGCCACTGACTTTGCCAGCAGAACTTTCCAGGTGTTCTGTTTCTATTTGAGCATGTGAATGTTTCTTCCTTTAAGCCCCTTTTTTATAATGCACACGCAGGGTGTATACATGAGTGCAGAACACTGAAGTCACGTTTCCAGCCCCCCAGACTGCCCCACAAGACCCAACCTCACTGTACGTCACTCTCTGTTCTGGTTTTGTTGGGTTGGGACCAGTGGTCTCCGCCTTCCCATGCTGACACAGTTTTGTCTCTTCTCATACTCAGTTCATGCTCATCACGGGCTCCTTGAGGTCAGCCCTCTCTGCTTTGGGGGCAGGCTACAGTGCCCTGGAGATTCTGGGGAGCCTTTAACTGTCATGGCCTGAAAACCTTCTGAGGTTAGACAGAGGATTGCCCAGCCACAGCCTTGGTTCAGTCTTGATGATCCTGATGCCATTTCTTACTTTGAAAGTCTTTTGCCAGGTGGGAAAGTGGAAGTGTAGAATAGTTGACTCCTGTATTCCTGTAAATCTACCCCAGGATGACTGTCTCCCCTTCCTGCATGTTGGCTCCCAAAAAGGCAGTTGACATTTTGTGGCTCTGCCTGAGACTTTCCTCTGGAGAGCTGCTCGCAGCCCTTTAGGCGTCCCACCGTTTTGGCATCGGAGATTTACAGTTTAGCCAGTTCTGTACTGCTTGGCGCAGGCCCTTTCCCAAGCCCACTGCTGCCACTCCTGCCCCTGACTCCCCACAGACTTTCTGTGCTTTGTCTCAGCATTTTCTGACGGACCCCACTTCCAGGACGGTTTCTGTGTTAGTTATGTTTGCTGAATAACCACCACAAAGCTTAGTGGCTCAAGACATCACGTTTGTGATTTCTTAGGATTTGGTGGGTTGGCTGAGTGGTGGTTCTGGCTTGGCCTGTGCTGTGGGCCCAGCTCGGTGGTCTGGTACCCTCACTCAAGGGTCCGGGGCACCACGTGGGCCGCCAGAGGCTCTGTGCGTGGCACTCATCCTCCGGGACATGTGCTGGGTATCTTCATGGTGGAAGGTTCCGGCAGTCGGCCTGGGAGCTTCAAGGCCTCCGGGCATGGCCACGTTTGCGGTCATAGAATTGGGACTCTGAAGTGCGGTCCATGTCCCATCACTTATGGGAGGAAAGGAGTGGCTTCCCTTTGGAGAAGGAGACCCCAGGCTGGCAGCCAAGGTGGGTTCACCCTGAAGGACCCGAAGATTTCTCCTTTTTCTGTGGGAAACCATGCTGTTAGCCCACCAGCTGAAAGCCGAGATCTCCTCTCGATACTCATTCCAGCAAACATGGGAGGCAGAAGCTGGTGGATCGCTTTGTGGGTGCTGATTTCTTTTCTGGCTGATTTCTTTTCTGGCTGAATTCTTTTCTGGCTGATTTCTTTTCTGGCTGATTTCTTAGGGGAGGACTTGGAGTGTTGCTCCTTTGTGAAAGCCCACTAGGGCTGCCTCCCACCCGCTGCTCCGCCATGCAGCAGGCAGCATAGCCACGGCTGGGAGGACAGCAGCACTTTGTGGTCAGCAGTTCCCACAAACATGTTAAGCCCATGTTCATGGTGAAGTGGACATTTTCCAAATGAAGTTCTAACTGCAGATGCCAGTTAACTGATGTCTCATGGAGCTGTGGGGATTCCTTCCCCTGTGTGTGCAGAGACAGCGGGGGCAGAGCTCTGCCCTCACGTCTGCTTCCAGGTGACCCTTTGGTCTTGGCTGGAAGTGGGTGCCATGTTGGCTTAGGACATCCTCTCATTTGCTCGTTCTCGGCCTGGGACAGGGACTGTGCCCTGACTTGTCAATGCTGAGCTCTCAAGTCTGGGGTTGATGCTTCCATGTCTCCCACTCCTGACATGCTTCCTCTTGGGGAATGTCCTTGTCTGTGGCATGAAAGGGCACCCTCTCCGGCTTTGTCACTGTCCTCTTCACCTCCACAGGTTCTGGTTCCAAGGCCAGCTTCCCAGAGCCCGTGTGCCCCGTGCTGTCACTCATTCATATTCTTCACACAAGTCACTCCAAGGGGCCCCAAAGCCCAGCTCTCCCTCCTGACCTGGGTGGGGTGAGGCCCGGAGCCTTGGAGCTCGGGCAGTGGGGTCACCGCAGGAGTCGTCGTCATAAGCAGGGGACTGGGGACGGGCTCCCTGGGGCGGCCCCTGGGCAGCGCATGCTGCTCTCTGGGACCTTGGGGAGCAGGTGGGATTAGCATAGAGGCTCTCAGCAGGGGCCTCTGAAGGATACAGGGAGCAGGGCCAGTGGGTGAGGTCTGGTGGGAAGAGCCTCAGGACTAGTGTGCTGAGAGACCCAGCCAGGCCCTGGGACGCTGACCCAACCCTGAGGGGGCCCTCCAGGCAGGTGCGCTGCAGGGGCTGGGCACTGCTCCATGGTCACCACAGTCGCCAAACCTGCTCTTTGCCCTGAGGAGCCCCCTCCCTCTGTGCCTTCGCATTGGCTGCTGCTGCTCCTGCAGCCGTGGCTGCCTCTGGTCTGACCACCCTGACCCAGATGCTCCCAGGGCTCCTGTCTCACAGGCAGAGCACTTGGCCCCTTGGGCCACCTGCTCCTATTTCCACAGCGGCCTCTGCCCTGGGACCTCGCTTTCTCCCTGTGGCTGAGCAGCTGCCCTGGGCTCAAGTGGCCAGACCCCTGTCCCCACGCCCACCTGCCCGGCCTCTCCCCCTCACTCACTCCATGACCACAGCACCTTTCCCACACTACCAAGCCCCACTGTGATGGCCACACTTGGCCGAGCCCCAGCCTCTCTGAGTGTGGGTACCAGGGTTCCCATGGCTCACAGCTGGCAAGCCAGAGTACAGACTTTTAGTGCCACACAGTGGCAGAAAGCCCCCCAGCCCCATGGAGCCCATATTCTGTCACTTCCTTACAAGGAGTTCAGAGACTGTATACCTGCTCTGTGGTTTGGGGAGCTGGGGCATGGCCACCTTTGGGGCAAGGGCCAAGGGACCTCACGAGACGGCCCTGGAGCCATACCCTGCGGTCTCCCAGCCAGACCCTGTCAGGTGCCCCGCAATCACCCTGCAGGCACCTGAACTTATACCCCGTCTGGAGCCTGGGATCTGGGGGTCCTGTCCCCTCCACCAGGATTGCTGACCTCTTGGCCCTGGGTCCTCTGCTGAGTGCACACCCAGGAGCCTCTCCCAGGCATCCTCACCACCTCCAGCCCCTTCCCACTGCCAAGCATCCTTTCTGTGGTGGGAGTTCAAGTAAAGCCAAGACTTCTGGTGCTTTCAGGGCCGAGTCCCACCCACCCCCACCCACCCGGCAGCATAGCAGTGAGGCCCTGCGTCGTTGCCTGGCTCACAAAGGCCTCCTGGGGCCCCCTGTGCCCTCCTGCCAGCTCCTGACTCTCAGCGTTCTGGGTTCAGCATCCCCAGAGCACCAGGTGGCCTTCCTGGCCCCTCCCTCACTCCCTGCCTCCCTGGTGGGAGTGTGGGCTGCGGGAAGTCAGTGCTCTTCCTTGCGAGTGTCCCAGTCCCTGAAGTGGGGTGCTGCTGGGAGGGGAGTGGCCATGCTGGGAGGCGTTTGGGGCTCAGGGCATTTGCTAGGGGCGTGAATGGATGCCCTGAGCCACCCCTGAAAGCATGTCTGCTCTTGAGCAAACCTGCTTCTGAATGTAACACCCATGCAAGAACGCACAGCACTGTACGCTCAGTGGTCAGGAAGTGTACACGCTGGGCAGGGAGCCCCCAGCCCCGCCACCCCAGGTTCCAGGGACCAGACTGCCTCCCCATTTCCCACAGTCCTGCAGGGCTCTCTGTGAGTATGGGACACGCCACTCCCAGGGCTGCCCCACCTCCCGTGGGGTGTGTGGCCAGGAGGGTCCCCATTCGAGGTATTGTTTGCATCCTTGTGAGCGAGGAAGATGCCAATGGCCTCCGGTCCCAGGCGGCCTCCTTCACCTGTTTCCCTCTGGGCAGTGTGCCAACCCGTGAGGCACTTTATGGGATGTCAGGACACGTGTTTGCTCTCGTATGCCATACACATTTCCCACCAGTTCTCTCCTTTTTAAAAAAATTAAGTTTTTTTTTTTTTAAGGCAAATCTATCATCTTTTTTATGGTGTAAGAAAACCTCTCACCATTTTGAAACTATTTTGTGAAATGTCATTTTTTCCTTTTAATGCTTTTATGGCTTTGCTGCAAGTCTTTACATTGGATTTGTCTGCAGTTTGGTGTAAGTTGAGGTTAGGCAGTGGGTGATTTTTTTCTTTCTAAAATCTTATGCTTTTGATAGTTTCTATAAACCAAGTGAAATTGTCACAGAAATGGAAAACTCTATTGAAGAAAGAAATGGGGGTTTAGAATTCCTGCCGTGTGCTCATCCCGCTCAGATGCGCTCTGTGGTCTCACGTGTGGGTGCTGTCGTGGCCCCAAAGGCACAGCCTTTCAGAGGGGCATCTGCTGGGGGTGGCTGTGCAGTGACTGCCAGCACCAGGTCCCCAGCCACACCGCCACCGGGCTCTCGGACGAGGGGGAGGCAAGGCGCCACACCAGGCCTGCTGACGTCCCTCCCTCCTTTCCCAGGGGCGACCTGACAGAAGATAACATGGAGACGGAGAATGCGGCGGCAGCCGCCGCAGCTGCGTTCACGGCGACCTCGCAGCTCAAGGAGGCCGTGTTAGGTAGGCAGCCTGCCTTCTCATTGCAGTCCCGCAGGCAGCTCTGGGGGTGGTGTTCCTGAGAGGATGGGCTTCCCGGGGGTCACTCAGGGCACAAGGCCCTTCTGCAGGCTCTTCCCAGAGGGGCCGTGGCCATGGAGGCCCAGGCTTGCAGCCCCCTGCCTGTGGCTCTGCTCATCATGACTCAGTGGAGTTTCTGCAGACAGAACACTCTCGTTATTTTTCGGTTGCCTAATATTTAAGGCCTTAGAGCTCCTCAGAACAGAAAGAGTAAGTTTCTCTAGAATTGTTCCAAGTAAAGTTTGACTCTTTCCTTAAGTGGCTCCTCGGTGGGACCATAGTTTGATGTAATTACTAATACAGCTGTGGTTACGCTGCTCTTGCAACTTTACCTGGAACACCAGTGGGGACCGATGAGAAGCGTGCCCTGCCCACCAGGGCCTAGCTCAGCCCTCCCGGAGTTCAGTTCCTGGTTTCCTGGTTGGCAGCCATGTCCGTGCCCTTTCAGGAAGTGCTCTGAAGAGGTCGTAACTGATTTTCTGTTTCCCCCCCTTTCCCTGTCAACACACCATGAGAAGTGAAGATGGCGGAAGAGGAGGAGAACATGGAGGCTGAAATCGTGTACCCCATTACCTGCGGGGACAGCAGGGCCAACTTGATCTGGAGGAAGTTCGTGTGCCCTGGCATCAATGTGAAGTGTGTTCAGGTGAGGGTCGTGTAGCCCCTGTGCCAGCTGCAGGGGAGGCTTCTTGGTGTGGCAGCTGTGAGGCCAGTGAGAGGAGAGCCCTGCTCCCAGGTGGGAGCTCGGGCAGAAATCCCAGTGTTTGGGAGCGCAGAGAAGGAATAAGCCATCGGGGACAGATAGGGTCACCACCAAGGACACAAGGAAAAGCGCCGGGAATGGTGATTCTCTGTGACGAGGGGCGCTGTGGGGAGAGGTGGGGGCGGCAGGCCTGGCTGCCCAGCTGCGAGCGGCTTTACCAGGTGGAGTGAGACATGCTCAGGGAAGCCACCTGTCTTTTTCCAGCGATGTGGCAGATTAGGTACCCAGGCTCATCCTGTGGAAACAACCAAAAATGCCAGTGGAGGTATTTTCATAATGCACCTAAGCTGGCGAAAAAGGAGGAAACACTCAGACCCAGGACCCGGGGGAGCTGTGGTGGGGTGGTCCCACCTCCAGCCCAGCCTACACAGCCTCTCCTGCGGGTTTCCGGCCTCACACTGCACAGGCTGCAGTGCGTGCAGCCCAGCACTCCCTGGGGGCGGTGGGCTTGTCCCCGGGCAGGCCACTGCTCCAGAGGTCCCCACCCTCAGCGCCAGGGCGAACCACTGCTGATGTACTCCCAGCCCAGCGCACCCCTGGGACGAGGAGGGCACCTGCCTCACATCTTAGCCTGAGCAGAAAGCAGAACCCTTTCGTGGGCTACTCTGTGGCCAGACAGAAACCTTAGACTGGGAGTTTCTTTGCAGGTGGTTCCCCAGCAACCCGACAGGAGCAAATGAAAACTCTTTAGGGGGAACTTGTTTTTTTGCAGGTTTCAAGTAGTTTCAAGGAAACTGCCATGAAAAGAAGTAGCTTACAGTAAAAAAAACCCAAAACAGCACGCGGGAAAGCGGTGCTGATGGGGGCACAGACACAGGGCAGAGGCCCACAGAGGTTCCCACGGTGGCTTTTCAGACACGGAATATGAAACAGTTACGTTTAATTTGTTTTGAGACATAAAAGAGAGGCTTGAACATGGCTAAAGCATAAGCAGATTCGGAAAACGAACTAGAAATGAAGATACAATGAACTCGGACACTCGGGTCAGTTCCGCAGCAGGTCAGACGCAGCTGGAGGGAATGAGTGACCCGGAAGGTAGAGAAGTAAAGCACTCAGAATACAATGCACAGAAATGAAAGGAGGGAAGTAAGATGAGAGAGCCTAGTGCCTCTGAGTTTCGGAAGGAGGAAAGAGGAAGGGCCTGAGAATTTTCCTGGAGGAGGAGGAAAGCAACCACATCTCAGGAAGGCATGGCCGCCGGCTCAGAGGGCCTTCCCGGCTCCCCCGGGACTGCTTGGCGTCAGAAGAGTCGATGATGGTGTGGAACACACCGAGCGTGACGCCGCAGGAGCTGCATTCACTGCGGCGTGTGTGGTCACCATGCCCAGTGAATGGGGAGGAGGGGGCACTTGTATCAGAATGCCAAGTGGTAAGTGTCGAAGCAGCAGGGCGGCCCCCATGCAGCGTGTGCCCTGGGTGAGGGGCAGCAGCTGCAGTGGGGGGCCTGGCACTCAGCCCCTCCACCAAGTGACAGTGTGGACATCATATCCCAACAGGCCCCCTTCATGTGCCCCCAAAGCAAGATGGGCATGAACTCTGTGGCATTCTTGCCCAAAATGCAGAACCTGACTCTACTCATGAGAAAACATCAGACAAACACAAATTGGAGGCAGTCTACAGAAAAATTGACCTGCATGCTTCAAAAATGAAGTTGTGAAGGCAGGCTGAGGAGCTGCTTTGCTGGAGGGGATGAGGACACAGCAGGGGGAGCAGCATGCGGTCCAGGCCGGTCCTGCGTGAGGACGGTCACTCTGAAGGCTCTGCGGGGACAGTCTGTGGGATCTGAGTACTGCCTGTGGGCCTGGTAGTGGCTCATGAATGCTGATTTCCCGACCTTGAGCGTCATACATGGCTATGGAAGAGAACCCCATTCCTAGCAGTGGGCACGAGGTACCTGGGCCAGATGCCTGTAGGTCTGCTGCCGGGAGGAGCCATGTGTGCTCACGGCACAGGTGCGTGAGCGGGAGGGCGCGTTAGTGCTCTGTGCCATTCTCAGTCATTCCCAAGTTTGAAATAACAGCAGAATAAAAAGCTAGAAGCAGAAAAGGAGCCTCTCTGTAGGTAGCATCATCCTGGAGCCGCAGAATGAGATTCCTTGACCCCTCAGCCCACCTCCCGGAGGCCCTGCAGAAGCCAGGGGACGGAAGCTCAGAGAGCATCACTGCACACGGGGAAGTCATCTTTGGAAACCAGGAAGTTCTCAGGCAAAACTGTTTGTCACCAGTGAGTCAGCACAGGGGTTTCCCCGTAAGTGTTCTAGGCAGAGAGCAGGTGGTTCTGGGTTGGAGTTCTTGGGTGAAGAGTGAGGCATCAGGACTCGGGGTGGCCAGCTAGGTGGTGGCTGCCTCGTCTGCCAGTGGCTGGGGTGGGTCAGAGTCTGTAGCCGGGTATGGCATCAGGTCCCCGGCAGGGATGGCTTTGTGTCTGCGGGTGTGGGCGTCCCGTCTGGTGAGCTCCCTGACTCCAGCTGCCAGTGCTCGGGCCAGGCTTCCTGACCAGCTGAGTGAGGGATCAAGGCTCCGTGCACTCAGAGCAAGTGTGAGGGGTGCCTAAGAGATTAAGAGCATTGCTCCTGGGGTGGCTGTTCCCAGGCCAGTCGTGTGTGCTGTGACCTGGGTCTGATGGAGATGCTGGGCCGAGCCCTCTGCCCCGGGCAGGGTAATCTGAGCGCAGACAGCAGGGCACCAGGAGGAAGCCAGCCGCCCAGCCTGGATCTAACAGCACATTCAGGCCACTGTTGGAGCTTTCATTTCTGCCTCTGTGGAGACCCAGTGACTCATGCATCCCTGGCTGGCCTATTTTCTAAGTAAACAGTTTCGTTTGATCTTTTGGTTCCAGTAATTATTTGTTTGACAAGATCAAATAGGATGTGTTCACCTGCTCAGGCCTTCTGAGCTCCAGCACTGGGCAGAGCCATCGGGTCTCAGAGCCTTACGAGTAGGGTTGGTCCCCTGACCTTGAGGCGGATGTGGGCGCCTCAGAGCAAGACAAACCTGCTGTGTGCTGCCTGTGAAGGTGGGTGTTGGGGCCGGGACTGAGGGCACGTCTCATGGTATCTTTGGTGGCGTCCCATGTGAAGGGGAGGGCGCCTGGCCTTGCTGAGTGATGCAGTCGCTGCTGTGCCCAGGCCCCAGGCCTGCGGTGTGTTCTGGCAGGGCAGTGCCAGGCCCCCGGCTCCGTCCCCAGGCCCCCCAGCTGCTGCAAGCAGTGGGAAGTTGGCTCCCAGTCCTGCCTGCATGAGGGCCACACCTCGTTTTAGTGAATCGTTGTCCGTGAGTGGGCCGCTGTTGGCTGACTCCCAAATGTGTCCCAGAGCCGTGCCCTGCCGCCCTGCACGCCCCACCCCCAGGCTGGGCTCCAGACAAGGCGCAGGCAGGAGAAGAGGGCGGCGAGAGGCGCCCCCTGACCCTCGCTGCTGCGCTTCCCTCCACAGTATGATGAGCACGTGATCAGCCCGAAGGAGTTTGTGCACCTGGCCGGCAAGTCCACCCTGAAGGACTGGAAGAGAGCCATCCGCATGAACGGCATCATGCTCAGGTGGGCGCCCGCGGGCGGGGGCCGTGGCCGACGGGTGACATGGGCACTGGTGTCAGGGCCCCTCCTCGGTGGAAGCACAGCGGCCACTGTTCCTTCATCTGTCTGTGGGTTTTGAAGAGCCTGTAGCTGTGAGGAGAGCCGTCCTTGTCCCCGGGGGCTGCACTGCCCACAGCCCTGCAAACGTGTAGGACTCTGCTGCCTCGCGTTTTCCCACTGGTTCTTGAGCGAGGGCACCTGTGGCAATTGGACAGTCAAACGGTAGCTGTGTGAGCGGTGTGTGCACGTCAGAAAGGCAGCCAGGGCCACCTCTTGGCCTTCTGCTGCCTTTATCATGGCACCTCTTACTGAAGTGTGCAGAATGCACACATCCCTGGGGAGGGTGGCCTGCCTCTGCATGTCCTGTGTGCTCCCTGCGTGAAAATAAGCTCACCCACTACAGCCCGGGCCAGTGTCCGGGTGGAGAGCCCCCTTCCCTTTAACGTCTGGTGTGTGTCAGTCTGGCCAGTTGTCTGGACTCTGTCCTTCCTGGCACGGCCAGTCTGCCTGGCAAGCTTCCTGTCCAGGCCACACCTGTGTTTGGGGATTGTGTCTGCCTCCTCAAAGCTGGATGGCTCCCTGGCCTTTTGTGCCATGGATGTTCTTGGTGTGCAGACCAGTGGGTTTCCAGGGGGGTCCGGGGCCCTCCCCATCATCCTCAGAGCAGGAGGGGTGCGGGCTTCTGCGAAGCCTGGGGAGGGACCCGGGGCCTTTCAGTGTGTTCTCCCCGGAGTGGCAAGTCTAGTTCTCAAGTCATGGGAACAGCTCATCCCTCCTGATGTGGTGAAGGGCACCTCCAGGCAGCCGCTCCTGCCCTCTCTCTTGCCTCTGCTCATATCCACAGGCCCTCTGCCTGTCTGGCCAGAGATGGCACTATTTCTGATCACATCTGGCATGGCTGGTTTGGGTCACTTTGTGCTAAAGGGGCTGCTTTTCTCCGTGTGTCATTCCTGGGAGAAGCGGCTTTTGTCCCTGGGCTTGTGTTTGCCACCACAGAAGTTCCTGCAGCCCCCACTGGGAGCCTCCAACCACAGCCGTGTTCACTGCCCTTGGGAACCACGGTCTGGGCCTGAAAGGTGCTGATGCCCAGGCCCATGGACCACCCAGCTGGGCCCTTTTCGCAGTGCTCCCAACTTCTTTCTAAGCCACAGCTATCAAGCCGGCCCCTGACTTGCTAGAAAGTGTCTTGGTGGGATTGGCTGTGGGGAGGTGGTGGGCAGCTTCACAGGAAGAGCCCGGCTGGGGAGGCGTGCTGACAGATGCCCGCCCTGAGGTCAGTGCAGCCACTGCCCGAAGGCCGAGCAATGCAGGGGGCCCTATGGAGCCGCTGACCCTCATGGGTTGAGGGAGGCTGATTGAGACTTGCCCAGACTTAAACCCGGCCCTCAGGAAGAGGCCATTCCCAGCAGTCGTGCCTTCCTGACAAGACCAAGGGATGGAAGAGACAGCCTCGGGGGCAGCCGGAAGCCAGGGCGTGTGTCTGGTCCCCATTAGGCTGCACACCATGCAGGTGTCTGCACCTGTGTCAGCTGTGGGTCTGCACCCTGGGGGCTGCTGGGCAGCGGAGCATCCTGGAAGGCCCAGCCCCACAGCACCTGACTGGCATCTCCAAGATGCCCACTGGTCAGGGCCCTCATTTCCTGCTCGGGCTATTGGCCATGGCAGTCACACTTCTTGTGAACAGAGCACGCGTGGGCAGCCAAGGCCTCCTGCCTGGTGCAAGTACACTAGCTGAGAACTCTGGGCCCCCATGGAGCCCACCTCCCACCTCAGGGGTGCAGCCTTCGGGCCAGCTGTTCGCAGCTGCTGCCTTCCCCTTGGGACCTGAGTCGTGAGTGGGGAGCGAGGCGCCTCCAGTCCATTTGTGCACATGGGTGGCCTGGGCTTGGCACGTGACTGATGCTCAGTCTCCGTGTGCAGGAAGATCATGGACTCCGGAGAGCTGGACTTCTACCAGCATGACAAGGTTTGCTCCAACACCTGCCGCAGCACCAAGATCGACCTCTCTGGAGCCCGTGTGTCCCTGAGCAGCCCCACGCCGGCCGAGTACATCCCACTCACACCCGCCACGGCCGACGGTACGTGCTGGGCCCGACGCTTTGTTCCTGCTGCTCAGGACCCCACCCGCTGGCTGCTGGTGCCGAGGTGGGCTTGGCGCACGTTCTCTGGCAGCCCGGCTGTCCCCACCCAGGCTCCACTGTCCCCTTGGGGTCCTGCAGTGTCAGCAGCCACTGCCTCCTTCCCAACCAGGGAAGTCTTGCTGAATTTCTGTTTTATCCAAAGGGAAATTCAAATAGTTTTCTTTTTTGAGCCATTTTTTATTATAAAATACAATAACGGACACTAGAGAAGTGCATGGTAAAGCCAGCGCCAGGTCCACCACCAGCTCTGGCCGGTTCAGGGAGCGCCTTCACCACCCTGGGCTGCTCCCCAGGCGGGAGCCCGCACATCCCACAGCGCTTGGCACATGGCAAGTGTGCTGCATCCCTGCCCCTTGGTTGGACTGGCATGTCTGCCGCTCCTCCAGGTTGGTGTCTGTGCCTCTAGCTCATGGAAGGACTGAGCATTCGCTGGAATTCCTCCGGTTCTTTGAGTAGAGGGTCCTTTTGATCCCGAAGTTAGGGTGGAATTGGCCCTGAGTTCCTGACCCACACTGGTGAGAATCTGGTGCATCCCCAAGGACGTCACCTGCATGGTTGCTATGCTGTCACTCCATGGGGACAGGCTGCTGCGTGGCCAGGGACCAGCCTCGTCTCTGAGCAGGTGGTTCGGGGGCCATAGTTGCGTCGTTCGCTGCGGGTGTGCCCCTGCCCCTGCCTACATGGGGCTGCGCAGTGCCAACAGCTGGCCTCCGTTTGGGGTCCCTCCTAGAAGCTGCAGGCGCACTCAAGTCGCCAGCAGTCAGGAGGCTGGCTGTTGTAGGCTCTTCCCTCTTCCCGTGTGTGTGGTCTGCAGTGATGTGGGCCTGGGTCCTTCAGACTTCTTTCTGGACCGATCCCCAGGCTGGGTCCTGGTCTGGCTTTTTGGATGGCACGAGGTGTGTGGGCAGGGGCTGGGTCACAGCAAAGGCCCTTCCCCTGGGAGACACGCCGAGACATGTATCCCACTCCATGGCTGGTGGCTTTCCTGACAGCAGGGCTGGTCAGCGTTGTGGGGTCAGCCCGAGGCAGCCGTTCCCAGCACCTGCGGGTCAGTGCAGGAGCGTCAGGGTCGGGCTCGGCTCTGGAGCTGTCGTCCGCGGCGGTCTGGATGGGTCTGTCGCTTTACTTATACTTACCTGTGTGGCTTCCTCAGCCAGGGTTCTCCAAGAACGTCTGACTGGTCTACTGTGTAGTTAGAGACTGGGGGTCACCCAGACTGTGGGAAATCTCTGCTCAGGCCCCAGATTATTCCAGGCATGTGAGATTCCTCACCGTGACGTCTTTGGTGGACATGGGAGAGGCTGGGCAGCGTGACATTGAAAAACCCACACGAAGCTGTTAGCCAGTCGTGGGCTTGTTTTTAAGGCAGGTTCTCTATCAGAAACAGCCCCAAATGGCCAAACGCCTGCGGTTCCCTCTGCTGTGCTCTGTAGGCACAAGGCGGACTCAGTGGCAACAGGATGGCTGGCTGGTCCTGCCTCTGCTGATCTAGGGAATGGAAATGGCGGAGATACTAAGATACACAATGGAGCACACACGTCGGAGGTGCGTGGGGAGGGGGTGCCCCGGTGGGCCAGCCCCCAGCAGTCACGACCCCCGGCTCGCACTCGGAGAACACAACAGGCAAAGCAGTGTGCCGACCCGCCAGTCTGGGGTCCGGATGGGGAAGTGTAAACAGAGGAACTGTGCAATGTTGAGCATCGCTAAGACTGGGTGGTGGGTTCAAGGGGACTCATATTCTTTCTCCTTTGGACACATTTGAAGATGGGATTAAAAGGTTTGAAAGCAAATTTAAAGTGCAAAGCAAGTGAATCCTTTGCCCTAGTATGTGTGTCAATTTTGTGAAAACTGGTGCGAAGGGAAGATTTGGAGCTTGTACCCCGGTGGCCACCGGGGCAGCTCATGGGGCGGCTCATGGGGCGTGTTGGTTGCAGTGAATGGGTCGCCTGCTACCATCACCATAGAAACCTGCGAGGACCCCGGAGACTGGACCACAGCTATTGGAGGTAGGCACTCCCACCTGCCCTCACCCTCCGGGAGACTGGGAGGGCTGGGAGCCTCGTGGCCAAAGTGGCAGTGCAGTGGGGTCCCTGGGTGCGGGGCCGCCTGGCCCACCCCCTGCAGCTGTTGGGTGTGTAGATGCGGGTGTCCTCCTGTCAGCTCTTTGCTTCTCTGTGTGGTGAGGAGCCCACGCAGGGCTCTTCCTGTTGGACCTCCACCTTCTTCCCTCACAGATGACACGTTTGCCTTCTGGAGAGGCCTCAAGGATGCCGGCCTGCTGGATGAGGTCATACAGGAGTGCCACCAGGGGCTGGTGGACACCATGGCAGGCCTGCAGCAGCGGGCCCAGGACCCCCCACTGCAGCTCCGAGGTGAGAGGTCCTGCTGGCTTGGCATCAGTGTTGGGGGCTGGCCAGCTGCCTCAGGGCTGGCACAGGCTGCCTGCCCCGCAAGGTGGAGCTGAGCCCAGCAGCATCTGCAGCGGGTGGGCGGTTAGCCCTTCTCCCTGTAGCCCTTCTGTGCCACCGGGCCAGAGCTGCAGGGTAGAGCCAGAGTAGGGCACGGGCGGGGACAGACCCCGGGGTCCCGCGCTCAGTGCTTGCTCGCCCTTCAGACGCCGTGCTCCTCAATAACATCGTGCAGAATTTCGGCATGCTGGATCTGGTGAAGAAGGTGCTGGCCAGCCACAAGTGCCAGATGGACCGCTCCCGTGAGCAATATGCCCGTGACCTGGCAGGTGTGCCCGGGGCGGGACCACGCCACCCTGTGGGAGCGCGGCAGGGCGGGGCCACAGTATGGGAAATCAGGATGGAGCATGTGTGCTGTGCACAGGGAGGTGGGCAGGTGCCACGGTGGTGCCCAGCACACGCCCTGAGCCTACACACGTATGTGCAGAGCAGCAGAGCCAGGAGCTCCTCTGCCGCCTGCCTCTCCCAGGTGCCCTCACTGCCCTTGTGGGCCGTGTGCTGTTTTGACCTACTTTTTATCTTAGTATGTCCCTAGAGCAGCTCTCCATTCAGAACCAGGGATGCCTGGGTCATGCTAAAGAGAGCAGGAAGCTCGGTCCCCAGGACCCCCACATCAGCCCTAACACTGACGCCCTGATCCCAGGTGCCCCTTGTTCCCGCCCTCGCTGACCCTGTCCCCAGGTCCCCTGCCCTGCCCTGCGCTGACGCTGTCCCTGCCTGCAGCCCTGGAGCAGCAGTGCGATGAGCACCGTCGGCGGGCCAAGGAGCTGAAGCACAAGTCCCAGCACCTCAGCAACGTGCTCATGACGCTGACCCCCGTTTCCCTGCCGCCTCCCACCAAGCGGCCCCGGCTTGCCAGGGCCACCTCCGGGCCAGCCGCCATCGCCTCGCAGGTGCTCACGCAGTCTGCCCAGATCACCCTCGGCCCTGGCGTGCCCCAGCTGACCGGCGTGCCCCTTGGCAAAGTGGTGTCCGCGCTGCCCTCCCCCGTGCTGGGCAAGGGCTCGCCCCAGGCTGCGCCCACCAGCTCCCCAGCCTCGCCACTGCTCGGGGGCTACACAGTGCTGGCCTCGCCGGGCACCGCTTTCCCAAGCACGGTGGAGATCCACCCGGACGCACCCAGCCTCGCAGTCCTTAGCACAGCTGCTGTGCAGGACGGCAGTGCCGTGGTCAAGGTGGTGAGCCCACTGCAGCTGCTCACACTGCCCAGCCTGGGCCCTGCCCTGCAGAATGTGGCCCAGGTGGCACCTGGGGGCAGCACCATCCTCACAGTGCCCACAGGGGCTGTTGAGAGCACCATGGCAGCCTCAGGGCCCGAGGACCACACAGCCACCATCGAGGTGGCCACAGTGGCGGAAGGCCACGAGCACAAGTAGCCGCTAGCAGAGGGTGAGGCCTCTGCAGGCCCAGGGCTGGCTGCCTCTCTTGAGGTCACGGCCAGGTGGGAGCATGGCACCGGTGCCCAGCGGGTCCTTCAGGGCTGCTGAACCAAAGAGGAAATGCCAAAACAGGAGAGAAAAAGGGACAGAAATGACAGCAGCCGTGAAACCGGTCTTCGAGTTCTGAGCCTCCTCCCTTTCATTGCTGGGAAATATATTTTTTCATCTGTTGCTTCTTAATACTGTTTACACCTTAGGCCCAATCAGGAGCCAGGTGGGAGAGGCTGAGAGGCCAGGTGCAGCGGGTGACATACAGATCCGGGGACGCCCAAGGGCGCTCATGTGTGAGGACCTTGGTGAGCCTGAGCCGCTGAGGAGGGACATTACTAACACATGTCTTGGGAACCCCAAGTGTGGAACCCGTGGATCCTATGGATTCGTTTCTTCCCACAATTCTCTGTAGGGTTGGTGCAGCTTGTACCTGCTGTCCCGTCTCCAGTGGGCTTCATGGGCGTGGCAGGTCTGCGCGGGCTCAGGTCTGGCGACGCCTGGGTACCTGGGGTTTGGGTGCACATCCTGGGGGCACCCACCTGTGCAGAGAGGCCCGAGGCGCCGGCCTGCCCTCTTACGGGGGACGCGCCTGCCTGGCAGGTGCTCAGTGTGCAAGTCCTTGTATGCGCCCTGGTATTTGTAAGTGAACTGTCCAGTCAGCTTCTAGGAAGAGCTGGATTTATAGCATTTTCAACGTAAACAATGTTGAGTGCCTAGGCTTCCCAAATCTGATCTGGGTTCCAGACTGTTTTGCATGAAGTGACTGTTGGGATGGCCCATGGGTGGTGCGGTGCGGGGCTCTGCTGCCCCAGACCAGGAGCCCCGCCCTCCCAGGGAAGCCCGATGGTGGACTTTGTCCTCCTGGGGTGAATGTGAGCAACAGGATGGGGGCCCAGGAGGGTCCCCACAGGGTAGGTGGAGACGCCTCTTCAGACCTGGGGCTCCTGTCACCCTCATGCTCAACCTTCAGGGGTCCCCTGATGGGGACACTGGTGCCCAGTGGGCTGGGCCAAGCTAGCCCCCACTGACATGGGAACCAGGGGACTCACGGGAAGGGCTGTCTGAGGGGTCTGAGTCTGAACTCAGGAGGAAGACCAACCAGGTGGCCACCCTCTGGGTCCCTGTGGCCACCCTGGGCCTCGTGCCAGATCCCTGGCCTGTGGAAGACCCTCCTCTGGGCCCACAGTGGGAGGGAGCCACCCACCTCGTGCTTTGAGGGACTAGGTTCTGCCCATCCGCCCTGCCGTCAAGTGCCCCGGCCTCTGCGCAGCGGCCCAGCCCACTCGAGCTGTTGTTTTCTGTCTTCTTTCTGTTCATCTGTGTCTGCTGCTGTTGTGGGTCAGCTGTTCAGGTGACATTTGTGTGTTTGTGTATATACGCCTTGTGTAAGCTTGCCTGCACCGAGTGGCGAGGCCTGTTACAGGCCGCGGGGGGTGGGCGCCACACCAGCTCAGACCGTGTGGAAAACCATGTATAACAGCGCACCTTGCCCTCTGAGTGGGACATTCTCCCTCCCTTCAAAGCACCGTCCCTGCCCCCAGAGCCGTACAAACGGAAACCACAGATGCCCCAGAATCACCCCACCTCCCTCCACCTGGGCTGGGAGGGCCCTGCGCCCCAGCGGGGGAGGGGGTTTGCCATCAAGGAGACCGCAGCCCAAGGGGAGGGAGTGTCAGGCCGGCGTCCCCCAGGGTGGGAGCTCAGGCTGTCCTGGCCGCCAGGCTTTGGTTCTGGGAAGGCACCGCCGGCTCAAAGGCAGCCCGGGGAAGGGGGGCATCTGAGTGATACTTTGTATGTGGTTTTGCAAGTATCTGCTTGGTACTTCGATTTAAAATAAAACGTTTTTCATAATCTCTGTCTGCCTCTTTGACGAGCACCTGTGGAGTGCGTCACATTCCGCGTACACACGCCCGCCAGCCCACCTGGGCTCACACTCTGACGCCTGCTCTAGAGAAGCTGTGGTCGGTGGCCCCAAGGCCCTTCCACGGTCCCAAGGTCAAGACTCTTCAGAATGACTGCAGGTGCTACTGGCCTTCCTCTTCCCTCGCTGCTCTGAGGGGGCTTTTCCGGAGGCATGGTGGCATCACCACGACTGGCAGGCTGGCCCATGGAGAGTGTGCGTGTGTCCTCACACTTCTAAAGATGGCCAGATTTAACTTGTGACTCGTAAAGGTGCAGAGGGAGCCCACACATGCATGCTTGGGGGATCCTGGGACCAAGTGGGGAGCCTGCCCTGGGAGGTGCCCTCAGTGGCACTGCCGCCTGAGCAAGGCGCCAGGCTCCTGCTTGGGGTGATGTCCAGTGGCCTGTGAGCCAGCCAGGAGTGGAAGACGGCACAGCCTCATCCAGGGCTCAGGGGGGCCGCAGGAGGCCGCCTGCACCACAGGGAGGAGTGTGGGGCACCTCAGCTCCCTACGGGATTGCAGTAGAGGGCATGCATGGAGAGGCACCCTGCCTGCAGGAAAGGGGCTTCCAGTGGGGTCCCTGGCACCCCAGCACCTGGGCCAGGGCAAGAGGACCCTGACTTCCATGGCACTCCTCTAGAGCATCAAACCATGCCAGTGGAGTGGTGTGGCATGTGCCCAGCATGGGAGGGCTGTTTTGCCGGGTGTGCCCTGGCCCCTGTGGCCCTGGGCTGGGCAATGCCAGGAGAACAGTGCTGGGGGAGGGGAGAAAGTGGCCAGAGAGAGTGAGGCCTTCAGTGGATCTTAGGTGATCCTCCGTGGGCCCCAGCCCCCGGGACGGCACAGCACCCCTGGGCCCCAGCTCTTTGACGGCTGACAGCGTATTGAAGAGGGCAAGCAGACATGGGTGCCTGGAGGACCCTGCTGCTCCCCAGGGGTGGTCGCAGGTCCTCTGGGACGGAGCGTGAGGGGCTGCTGCTAGCATGCTCCTAGGCATCAGTGCTGAGTCCAGGCCTGCATGCCGGCATAGGAACCTGAGGGCCAGGGCTGTGGAGCAGCTTGAGGCCCAGGCACCAGACTCTGAGGGGGTGGGGCAGGGCCCAGTGTCCCAGCCTCCCCCTGTGGTGTCATCTCTGGGGTGCCCCACCCAGCCGGGTGCAGGCAGGATGCATCCCCCTGCACAGCAGTGCCTCTGCCTGGCCTCTCGCTCTGCCTCCCTCCGACCTGAGGCCTCCACCCACTTCCCAGCAGCCCTGCGGCCTCTTGCCACCCCCAGGACCAGAGGCCTGGATTCTTGACTCTGTTTGGAATGTGGTGACACTCTGTGCCCTGGAACCACATGAATCCACGTGTTTTCTTTTGGCCGGGTGTCTATTTGGTGAAGCTAATCACTGCCATTGGGCGTTTCCCTGTTTTCATTTACTTCCTGGTCGGCTGGACCAGCTGATTTCTTAGATGAGTTACAGTCTCCCTAAGATGGTGAATTTGTTTGACATTTCTTTTTTTTTAATTTTTTGTTACGGTATGATTGACATACACTCTTATGAAGGTTTCACATGAAAAAACATTGTGGTTACTACATTTACCCATATTATCAAGTCCCCACCCAAACCCCAGTGCAGTCACTGTCCATCAGTGCAGCAAGATGCCACAGTTCCACTATGTGCCTTCTCTGTGCTACACTGCTCTCCCCGTGACCCCCACACCATGGGTACTAAACATAATACCCCTCAGTCCCCTTCTCCCTCCCTCCCCACCTGCCCTCACCACCCCTCCCCTTTGGTAAAAACTAGTTCATTCTTGGGGTCTCTGAGTCTGCTGTCATTTTGTTCCTTCAGTTTTTCTTTGTTCTTATACTCCACAGATGAGTGAAATCATTTGGTACTTGTCTTTCTCCGCCTGGCTTATTTCACTGAGCATAATGTCCTCCAGCTCCATCCATGTTGTTGCAAATGGTAGGATTTATTTCTTTCTTACGATTGAATAATATTCCATTGCGTGTATGTACCACATCTTCTTTATCCATTCATCTACTGATGGACACTTAGGTTTCTTCCATATCTTAGCTATTGTAAAAAGAGTTGCGACAAACATAGGGGTGCATATGTCTTTTTGAATCTGAGAGGTTGTATTCTTAGGGTAAATTCCTAGGAGTGGGATTCCTGGGTCAAATGGTATTTCTATTTTTAGTTTTTTGAGGAACCTCCATATTGCTTTCCACAATGGTTGAACTAGTTTACAATCCCACCAGCAGTGTAGGAGGGTTCCCCTTTCTCCGCATCCTCAGCAGCATTTGTTGTTCTTAGTCTTTTCAATGTTGGCCATCCTACCTGGTGTGAGGTGATATCTCATTGTGGTTTTAATTTGCATTTCCCTGATGATTAGTGACGTGGAGCATCTTTTCATGTGCCTGTTGGCCATCTGAATTTCTTCTTTGAAGAACTGTCTCTTCATATCCTCTGCCCATTTGTTAATCGGGTTATTTCCTTTTTGGGTGTTGAGGCATGTAAGTTCTTTATATATTTTGGATGTTAACCCCTTGTTGGATATGTTATTTATGAATATATTCTCTCATACTGTAGGATGCCTTTTTGTTCTGTTGATGGTGTCCTTTGCTGTACAGAAACTTTTTAGTTTGATGTGGTCCCATGAGTTCATTTTTGCTTTTGTTTCCCTTGCTCAAGGAGATGCATTCAGGAAGAAGTTGCTCATGCTTATATTCAGGAGATGTTTGCCTATGTTGTCTTCTAAGAGTTTTATGGTTTCATGACTTACATTCAAGTCTTTAATCCATTTCGAGTTTACTTTTGTATATAGATTACAATAATCTAGTTTCATTCTCTTGCATGTAGCTGTGCAGTTTTGCCAACACCAGCTGTTGAAGAGACTGTCATTTCCCCATTGTATGTCCATAGCTCCTTTATCATATATTAATTAACCATATATGCTTGGGTTTATATCAGGGCTCTCTGCTCTGTTCCATTGGTATCTATGGTTCTGTTCTTGTGCCAGTACCAAATTGTCTTGATTACTGTGGCCTTGTAGTAGAGCTTGAAGTTGGGGAGCGTAATCCCTCCACCCCCAGCTTTATTCTTCCTTCTCAGGATTGCTTTGGCTATTCAGGGTCTTTTTTGGTTCCATATGAATTTTAGGATGATTTTCTCTAGTTTGTTGAAGAATGCTGTTGGTATTTTGATAGGGTTTGCATTGCAACTGTAGATTGCTTTAAGCAGGATGGCCATTTTGACAATATTAATACTTCCTATCCATGAGCATGGGATGTGTTTCCATTTATTGGTATCTTCTTTAATTTCTCTCATGAGTGTCTTGTAGTTTTCAGGGTATAGGTCTTTCAGTTCCTTCGTTAGGTTTATTCCTAGGTATTTTATTCTTTTTGATGCAACCGTGAATGGAATGTTTTCCTGATTTCTCTTTCTGCTAGTTCATCATTAGTGTATAGGAATGCAACCGATTTCTGTGTATTAATTTTGTATCCTGCAACTTGGCTGAATTCAGATATTAGATCCAGTAGTTTTGGAGTGGATTCTTTAGGGTTTTTTATGTACAATATCATGTCATCTGCAAACAGGGACAGTTTAACTTCTTCCTTGCCAATCTGGATGCCTTTTATTTCTCTGTGTTGTCTAATTGCCGTGGCTAAGACCTCCAGTACTATGTTGAATAGAAGTGGGGAGAGTGGGCATCCCTGTCTTGTTCCTGATCTTAAAGGAAAAGCTTTCAGCTTCTCATTGTTAAGTATGATGTTGGCTGTGGGTTTATCATATATGGCCTTTATTATGTTGAGGTACTTGCCCTCTATACCCATTTTGTTAAGAGTTTTTATCATGAATGGATGTTGAATTTTGTCAAATGCTTTTTCAGCATCTATGGAGATGATCATGTGGTTTTTGTCCTTTTTTTTGATGTGGTGGATGATGTTGATGGATTTTTGAATGTTGTACCATCCTTGATCCTTGGAATAAATCCTACTTGATTGTGATGGATGATCTTTTTGATGTATTTTTGTATTCGGTTTGCTAATATTTTGTTGAGTATTTTTGCATTTATGTTCATCAGGGATATTGGTCTGTAATTTTCTTTTTTTGTGGTGTCTTTGCCTGGTTTTGATATTAGAGTGATGCTGACCTCATAGAATGAGTTTGGGAGTATTCCCTCTTCTACTTTTTGCAAAACTTTAAGGAGGATGGGTATTAGGTCTTCACTAAATGTTTGATAAAATTCAGTGGTGAAGCCATCTGGTCCAGGGGTTTTGTTCTTAGGTAGTTTTTTGATTACTGATTCAATTTCATTGCTAGTAATTGGTCTGTTCAGATTTTCTGTTTCTTCATTGGTCAGCCTTGGAAGGTTGTATTTTATAGAAAGTTGTCCATTTCTTCTAGGTTGTCCAGTTTGTTAGCATATAATTTTTCCTAGTATTCTCTAATAACTCTTTTTTTATTTCTGTGGTGTCCATAGTGATTTTTCCTTTCTCATTTCTGATTCTATTTATGTGTATAGACTCTCTTTTTGTCTTGATAAGTCTGGCTAGGGGTTTATCTATTTTGTTTATTTTCTCGAAGAACCAGCTCTTGCTTTCGTTGATTCTTTCTATTGTTTTATTCTTCTTGATTTTGTTTATTTCTTCTCTAATCTTTATTATGTCCCTCCTTCTACTGACTTTGGGCCTCATTTGTTCTTCTTTTTCTAGTTTCATTAATTGTGAGTTTAGACTGCTTATATGGGATTGTTCTTCTTTCCTGAGGTAGGCCTGTACTGCAGTATACTTCCTTCTTAGCATGGTCTTTGCTGCATCCCACAGATTTTGTGGTGTTGAATTATTATTGTCATTTGTCTCCATATATTGCTTGATCTCTGTTTTATTTGGTCATTGATCCATTGATTATTTAGAAGCATGTTGTGAAGCCTCCATGTGTTTGTGAGATTTTTCATTTTCTTTGCATAATTTATTTCTAGTTTCATACCTTTGTGGTCTGAGAAACTGGTTGGTACAATTTCAATCTTTTTGAATTTACAGAGGCTCTTTTTGTGGCCTAGTATATGATCTATTCTTGAAAATTTTCCATGTGCACTTGAGAAGAATGTGTATCCTGTTGCTTTTGGATGTAGAGTTCTATAGATGTCTATTAGGTCCATCTGTTCTAATGTGTTGTTCAGTGCCTCTGTGTCCTTACTTATTTTCTGTCTAGTTGACCTGTCCTTTGGAGTGAGTGGAATGTTGAAGCCTCCTAGAATGAATGCATTATATTCTATTTCCCCTTTTAATTCAGTTAGTATTTGTTTCACATATGTAGGTCTCCTGTGTTGGGAGTATAGATATTTATAATGGTTATTTCTTCTTATTGGATTGACCCCTTTATCATTATGTAATGTCCTTCTTTGTCTCTTATGACTTTCTTTGTTTTGAAGTCTATTTTGTCTGATACAAGTACTGCAACTCCTGCTTTTCTCTCTCTATTGGTTGCATGAAATATCTTTTTCTATCCCTTCACTTTTAGTCTGCGTATGTGTTTGGGTTTAAAATGATTCTCTTGTAGGCAGCATATAGGTGGGTATTGTTTTTTCTTATCCATTCAGTGACTCTATGTCTTTTGATTGGTGCATTCAGTCCATTTACATTTAGGGTGATTATCGATAGATATGTACTTATTGCTGTTTCAGGCTTTAGATTCATGGTTACCAAAGGTTCCAGGTTACTTTCCTTACTATCTAAGAGTCTAACTTAACTCACTTAGTATGCTGTTACAAACACAATCTAAAGGTTCTTTTCTTTTTCTCCTCCTTTTTCTTCCTCCTCCATTATTTATATATTAGGTATCATATTCTGTACTCCTTGTCTATCCCTTGATTGACTTTGGGGGTAGTTAATTTAATTTTGCATTTGCTTAGTAATTAGCTGTTCTACTTTCTTTACTGTGGTTTTATTGCCTCTGGTGACAGCTATTCAACCTTAGGAACACTTCCATCTATAGCAGTCCCTCCGAAATAGACTGTAGAGATGGTTTGTGGGAGGGAAACTCTCTCAGCTTTTGCTTATTGGGAAATTGCTTAATCCCTCCTTCAAATTTAAATTATAATCTCGCCGGATAAAGTAATCTTGGTTCCAGGCCCTTCTGCCTCATGGCATTAAATACATCATGCCACTCCCTTCTGGCCTGTAAGGTTTCTGATGATAAGTCTGATGTTAGCCTGATGGGCTTTCCTTTGTATGTGATCCTATTTCTGCCTCTGGCTGCTTTAAACAGTCTGTCCTTATCCTTGATCTTTCCCATGTTAATTACTATGTGTCTTGGTGTTGTCTTCCTTGGGTCCCTTGTGTTGGGGGATCTGTGGATCTCCATGACCTGAGAGACTATGTCCTTCCCCAGATTGGGGAAGTTTTCAGCAACTACCTCCTCAAAGACACTTTCTATCCCTTTCTCTCTCTCTCTTCTTCTGGTACCCCTATAATGCGAATATTGTTACGTTTGGATTGGTCACACCATTCTCTCAATATTCTTTCATTTTTGGATATCCTTTTTTCTCTCTGTGCCTCAGCTTCTTTGTATTCCTCTTCTCTAGTTTCTATTTCATTTATTGTCTCCTCCACCGTATCCAACCTGCTTTTAATACCCTCCATCGTGCTCTTCAGCGATTGGATCTCTGACCAGAATTCATTCCTGAGTTCTTGGATGTCTTTTTGTACCTCCATTAGCAGGTTAATGATTTTTATTTTGAACTCCCTTTCAGGAAGAGTCATAAGGTCCATGTCATCTAAATCTTTCTCAGGAGTTGTATTAATTTTACTCTGAACCAGGTTTCTTTGGCGTTTCATGTTTGTATATGGCGCCCCCTAGTGTCCAGAAGCTCTACTCTCTGGAGCTGCTCAGCCCCTGGAGTGATGTCGGGGGGTCGCAGGGGAGCGGTACTGGTGCCTGGGGGGAGGAAAGAGCTGTTTCCTGCTTCCTGGCCGCTGTGCCTGTCTCCACTGCCTGAGCCAGTGGGCCGAGCACACAGGTATAGGCCTCTGTGCTTTGCATTGGTAGTTACTGTAGACAGATCTTCCCTCTGGCTGGCCTAATGCCAGGGTAGGGTTTGCTGGTTTTTGAGTCACGTGGGTCTGGCCGGGAGAAAGGCGCAGTAGGCTGCTTATCACGGAGGGGGTCCCTGGAGCTGTGCTGCAGCAGGGAGCTTGAGCGCCTGAAGATCATGAAAGCTCCCAACCTGCTGGGCAGAGTGCACCTGAACAATTTTGTCTACCTGTCCTTTCTCCTGAGCAGTAAGCTCTGTGCAATCCTTGCCCCTTTAGCAGCCCTCTTGCTAAGGGCTTCCTTGTTAGAAAGTCCTCTTTCCTGTTGCTCTTTCAGGATTAGTTGTATTAATTATATTTTCATATTATATGTGGTTTTAGGAGGAAGCCTCTGTCTCACCTCTCATGCTGTCATCTTTAATCCTCTGTTCTGTTTGACTTTTCTTAAAGTAGACTTAAAATTGTATTATTTTTGTGTTTTACTGGTTTATTAATATTTGTTAGTATTTATTTTTATATCAGTTCCAGATTCACAGCAACATCAAGAGGGAGGCACGGAGATTCCCATACACCCCCAACACGTGCACAGCCTCCCCACTGTCCACACCCCCACCAGATGGCATATTTGTCACAGCTGAGCCTTCCCTGGAGCCCACGGGTCACGTTAGGGTCACCCTCGGGGCTGTACTCTCCGTGGGCGCGGGAAACGCACGATGACGCCACCATCACAGTGTCACCCACAAGGGTGTCACTGCCCTAAACTCCCCGCATTCTGCCCACTCACCTCCAACCCTGGCAGCCACTGATGCCTTCATGGTCGGCATGTCTGGGCTGTTCCAGGGTGTCGTGGGGCTGGCATCGCACAGCGTGTGGCTTCCCAGGTGGGCTTCCTTCACCCAGTGATGTGCACGTGAGCTTCCTCCACGTCTCTTCCTGGCCTGACGGCTCATTTCTTCTCAGCCTCAAATAATACGCCACCATCTGGATGGACCAGTCCATTTATCCATCACCTGCTGGGGACATCTAGGTTGTTTCCAAGTTTAGTCGATTATAAGTAAAGCTGCTGTAAACGTCTGTATGCAGGTTTTTTGTGTGGGTACAAGTTTGCAGCTCCTTTGGGTAAAAACCAAGGGGTGTGATTGCTGGATCGTATGGTGAGAGGCTGTCAGTTTTGTAAGAAACCGCCGACCTGCCTTCCAGCGTGGCCGCGCCTCTTGCACTGGCCCAGCCCGGGTGAGAGCTCCCACGGCCCCACGTCTTTGCCCGCATGTGGTGTCGTCAGGATCCCGGATTTTGGCCAGGCTGATAGTGTGCAGTGTGTCCCTGCTGTTTGCTTTGCGTTTCACTGGTGACAGGACGTGGAGTGTGTTTTCACGTGCTCATCTGTCACCTGTATGTCTTCTCTGGTGAGGCATCTGTTAAAATCTTTGGTGCATTTCAAGTCAGGTTGTTTACTTTCTTGTTGTTGGGTTTTAGGAACTCTGTGTATTTTGGATAATGGTCCTTTATGAGATGTGTGTTTGCAAATATTTTCTTGCAGTCTGAGGCCTGTCTTCCTGTTCTCTTGACAGTGTCTTCCGCAGAGCAGACGTCTTTGATTCACCGAAGCGCAACTTGTCAGTTCTGCCCTTCGGGGATCACACCTTTGCCGCTGTATCTGAAAAGTCATCACCATATCCAGGTCCCCTAGGTTTCTCTGTGCTACCGTCTAGTTTTATTGTTTAGCGTCTCACATTCAGGTCTGTGGCCCACTTGAGTTAACTCTGTGCAGGGTGCAGGGTCTGTGTCTGGGCTCGTTCTCTCCGCATCCAGCAGCTGGAGCACCGTTGGCGGAAGAGACCGTCTTTGCCCCATTAGTTGCCTTTGCTCCTTGTCAAAGGGCAGTTGACTGTGTTTACGCAACGGCCCGCTCTTCCGTTCCACTGACGAGTGTGTCTCTTCTTTCTCCAACACACGCTGCCCTGGTTCCTGCAGCTTCAGAGTGAGTCTTGAGGTTCGGGTACTGTCAGTCCTCCGGCTTTGTTCTTCTGCTTCCGTGTTCTGGGCCTTTGCCTCCTCTCCCCATGAGCATTAGAACAGCTTGTTGGTGATCCGCACAGTGACCTGCGGGGACTCTGGTGGGGGTCGCTTTGACTCTGTAGGTCAAATTGGGAGCTTTATGTATTCTAAGGTTAAGATATTAGCAGGTATATTTATATGTTAAGATTGATACAGCTTCTTGGTTGGTGCTTTTCAAACAGGTGGAACACATTTTAGTCGGTTGTGAAACCCGCTTAGAAGATGGTGTGTTCTCAGGGCAAACGGGCTACAGCAGGGCAGGATGGGCGGGAAGCTCAGAACGAGGCTCATGCCGCAAAGGTCGTCCCTCGGAAAACTCGAGTTGCAGATCCCAGTGAAGAATTTAGATAAACACTGTTTTTGGTGACGTCCCTCTTTCATTAAGTAGTCTTCCCGCCCCTGCTTGTCTTGTGGGTCTCTTCCCTGTAAAGTCTAGGTTGCCTGAAATCAATGTTGTATTTATGTATTTTGGGTTGGTGGGTGCCCGGATGTGTTTTCCTTTCATACTTTCACACACTGTATCCGTGTTTGGGTGTATCTCTAGTCAGGGCAGAACAGTCATATCACTTTCCTCCTTTTAAAGTCCAGCCCGCGGCTCTCAGTCTCTAGATGCTGCTGATGCGTGTGGGTCCAGGGCTCTTGTTTGGTTGTCCTTTCAGCTTTGCTTGTGCCTTCGGGGTGGGCCTTTCTTTCCTCCCCAAGTGTGGATGGCTCTTGGCTCTACTCTGTGGGGGCACAGACCCCATGACACCCCTCCCACAGAATCCACCATCCCTCCCCTCAGGGTGGGCAGCCTTGGGGACTCACCTGACGACTAGGATGTGGCAGGAGTGGAGAGGTTGGTGGGGAAAGGTGACAGTCTCCACCAGCTGCTCTCTGTCGCAGAACATGGGCTGCCACACTCGAGAGGCCCCTCCGAGAAGGGAATGGATGCTCCAGGAGCCCCTGCGCTCCTGCCAGCCCAGGTGCCCTGTGGTCCCTGCGTGAAATCTGGACCCACAGAACTCAGGGGCATAGTAAATGGTCATTTCATCCCACAGAGCTTTAGGGTCTTTTGTTGCAGTCAATTCACTAGGACATACTGTGTCTTAATAAGCTGGTCCACCGGGGCTACATGTGAACACAGTCTGAGTCCTGTTCACTCTTTGGGACCCAAGGGGTCAGATCTGGGGAGGGGGCCCACCCCAGTGATTCCCCCCTGCTGGAATGGCTGAGGTCAGATGCTCTTCTGCATGGGGTTGTGTTCTCATGGGACAGTTTGCCCTGGCCTCGCCCGGGGTGCACGGATGTCCAGGCCAGAGTCTATGTGGTCTTCTCTGCCCGGGGTGCCCGCGCCATGAGGCAGGACCTTGTGCTGCCCTGATGTTCCGCTAACCTCTCTGATCTGGAACGTCATGCACATGGAGCCACCCATGAAGCACTCTCCTGGGTCTGGTCACTTCCACTCAACATCACGTGTCTGAGATCCCAGCATCAGTGTCCTGAGTAGTGTACAGATATACCAGAATGTGGGCGTCTGGGAACCTGACATGGGAGTCTGAGGCGTTTCTGGCTTTTGGCCACAGCAGATGCCCAGGCTGTGAACCTGCAGACCCAGGTCTCTGGGCAGTCAGCACCCCGCCTGCACCAGGGGCTTCCCGCCCAGACTTTGTTAAGGATAAAGACACATTTTCATTTCTCTTGGGTAGATCCTAGGAGTGGAATTTCTGGGCCATGAGTGGCTGCATTTAGCTTCGTCAGAAACCACCAGACTGTCTCCCACGGCAGCCGCCCACCTGCAGGCCCGAGTAGTGGGTGCGCTCCCACCAGCACAGACTAGATCATTCTGATGGCTCGAATGGGGTCCTGGAGACTGGTGATGCTGATATTACCCATTATGGTTATTGGTATATTTTCCATTATGAAGTGTCTGTAAAATATTTTGTTGGTTTTAAAAATTGGGCTTTTAAAAAATTACTGAGTTTTAAGATTTAAAAAAATCTGCATGCAGTTCTTCATCAGATGTATATTTTTTGAATATTTTCTTTCAGTCAGTGTCTTTTTTTTCTTACTGCTGTCTTTGGAAGAGCAGAATCTTTTGATATATATGAAATCCAGTTTATCATTTTTTCTTCTACATTGGTGCTTTTCATGTCCTGCGTACATCAAAGCTGTGGACATTTCTCCTGTTTTCCTCTGGAACTTTACCACCTAGCTGCTCCAACACGGGCGGGATGGGCTGGTGGGTCATGCTTCTCGGCCACCCGTCTGGCTGTGCTGGTACTGCGGGTGCAAAGGCTGCCTCTCCCTGCCTCGGTGCCTTTTAAGAGGACCACTGGGGCAGGCCGGGCTACTCCGGGCTCTCCTGTCGGGCCCTTGGCATCCCTCCTGACATTTCCAGGGCCCTCTGTCTAGCACCCCATGCATTCTGGGCCCGGAGGAGTTGCTCTGGCCCCCAGCCAGCCCAGTTCCTGCCGTATAGTGAGCTGCAAGTCATCAAGGAGGTCCCTTTACCTGGCCAACCCCTTGGGCAGCTGCAGGGCCCAGGCATGCGATTCAGCTCGAGGCTGGGAGACAACAGGCCACTGCCTGCTAAGGGGTGAGGCCCAGAGGCCAGGTATGTGGACTTGAACCTCTTGCCAGGTCTCTGTGTGTCTAGGGAGGAGGTCCTGGCTCCCGAGGACGAGGACATGCCTTGAGTCCAGCCTGGCCTCAGACAGCCTCTCCCCTCTGCACTGCAGGCTGCCAGACGGGGCAGGGGTCTCAGCCAGGAGTGTGGTGCCAACAGGCTGCTTTGCTGGGAGTGTGGACACACCCTCTACTCGGTGGGA
Organism: Manis pentadactyla; assembly: GCF_030020395.1. Lineage (NCBI taxonomy): Eukaryota > Metazoa > Chordata > Mammalia > Pholidota > Manidae > Manis > Manis pentadactyla. The sequence goes on along the minus strand of NC_080023.1, from coordinate 177,772,646 downwards.
AGTGCCTTCCTGGATGTTGCCCCCAAAGAGGCGCCCAGTTCCTCAGAGGGGGCACCAGAGTGACAGGGCACAGGGCCACTGAGGGGCAGTGGCCTCCTCGGGATAGGAACGCCCAGCTCCCTGCATCTCCAGCGAGGAGGGGTCTGACCTGGGGGCTGGGGGCTGGTTCAGCTGCAGAGAAAGGCCCCCAGGTCCTGTCCTGGCCGAACTCCAGGCAATGGGCGGCTGCTGGGCTGGTCCTGAATCTTCACCTCTTCACAGCACCCACCCCTGGGCCTCCCCTCAGGGCCTGGTCTGGGGGCTGGTCAGAGTGTGGGTTGCAGAGACACTAAGGGTGGGGGACAGGGAGGCAGCAGCGGGGACCACTTCAGTGCAGACCCCTCCCAGGGCCAGACTCACCTCCTGGTAACCCACGCATGGAGGGAGAGGCACAACGACCTTCTCCCCATAACCCCACCAGGAAGGACTACAGAGGTCCTCACGGCTGTGCCTCCCCCCAGGCTGAATCGCACCCACCCACCCACTCGGTCTCCTCCTTGCTCTGGGGCCAGGGTGTGACCTTCCGGCTGGTAGGAGAGTCCCTCCCTGGGTGGGTCCTTGAGGGTTCCTGCAGGTCTGGGCCTGGAGATTGAAGTTCCATTTGATGGGCCTTAACCAGAGGCTGCTGGGACTGGCTGAGAGGACCGGAGTAGGTAAACTGAGACCTGACCCCCAGACAGGACTTCCACACCCCTCAGAGAAGGCAGAGGGCCACAAAGGGTGGGGGGCTAGGCTTCTGCACTGGGCCACATGCTGGGTGAGGAACGCCGGGTGTCCCCGGGCAGGGTGCTGGGTAGACGCTTGGTTCACTTTTTGATATAATTTCAAACAAACTTACACAGAAGTTGCAAAAATAGTGCAAAGAACTTCTATGTCCTCTTTGTCTAGACCTACCAGTTCCTACATGCTGTCTCTGGGCCCGTTTCATGTAACTGATTCCTGAGCCACCTGAGAGAAAGCTCCTGGCATCTCACCCTTGACCCTTGGCACATCAGTGTATTTCCTAAGAACCTGTACTTTGTCACCAATTAAACCGGGAAATTTATTATCGATGCAATAATATTACCGACTCCTAGCTGGGAACCGACTCCCGCGCTCAGATTTGGCTGCCTAGCAACGCCAAATGTGCTTCTGGTCGTCTGGAATCCTGATCCTCCGGGATTGGCCTCTGGTTTGCCCGCCTCATCTTCCCGGGCTGCATGTTTTGCAGGAGCTCAGGGTAGTTGTTTCGTAGTTTGCATGCTGCCTGTGGTTGGGTCAAGGTTTCATATTTGGGGGGGGCCACAGGAGAGGGCCGTTGCTCCCGGTGTGTCAGATGCATGATGTCTGTGAGACCTGCCCACCTGGCTCAGGAGCCGTCTGCCGACCTCCCCACTGCAGGGCACCTTTAACGCGCAGGTGTCCGGACTGGGGGTGGGGGGCCTTGGAGGCCACGTGGAGAGCCTGTTCTGATTATTCCTATGACAGTTGCAAATGTCCCCTCTCTCTAAACCCCATCCCTCTGCATCTATTGGCTGGCATTCCCGAGCAGTGTTTCGAAAGGACGGCTGTGTTCCTGCCGGGGATGTGGGTGTGGGCAGCCAGCTGGGTGCCGCTGCAGGGCGCTGCGCTTTCACCGGGTGGCTGGACCTGGGCCTCGAGCAGACAGCGTTTGCCAGTGCTCGGATGCAGGGTGTGGGGAGGAGTCCAGGGTGCCTGGGTCCCTGGTGGCCCTGGTCGGAGGAGCAGGAGGACCTGACCGAGCACAGGGGGTGATGCCTGCTCGGCGCTCAGTGGGTGGACAGGCTGCGGACTGTGCAGGGCCGAGTCCCTGTGGAGATACAGCTGGTGCAGGCAGCATCTGGGTGATCCTGGGGGCGCAGGGCGAGGGATGCAGGAAGCGCCCCAGAAAGCCAGGCAAAGGCCACGCCCCAGCGCTCCAGGCTCCCTGTTTGACATGGTGCCTTTTACACGCTTTGTTTCTATTTGAATGGTGAACACCCACTTGATACAAAATCCAATGTGAAAAATGTAGAGAAAGGAAGTTTCCTTGGTGTCCAGCCGCACTGTGTACTTCCAGTCTCTGTCGCCGAGTTTTGAACTTGGCATCTCTCAGAAGCCGTTCTCCCCTTCACTCCAGGTGCCTGCTGCTCTTCCTCTTTAACAGGCTGTCTTGGGAAAAACTCCATTTCAGAACATTTGCGATGTCTCCTTCTCCTCCTTGACCTCAGAGCGATCCGCGGCCCGGGGTGGGGCGGCACAGACCCCCTGCGATGGCCCTGGGGTGCACTCGCCTGCCTGCCACGATCAGGACAGGGGCGGCCGGGGGAGGTGCGCTTGTATTTGACCCAGGGCTGCCAGACTGCGGTTGTGGTTCTGGTTTCGACCCCCCACCCAAGTGCAGTGTCCGGTTCTGGGGCACTTAGGGGTCAGAGAGGTGGGAAACACTGTCGTGTATTTCTAATTTGCATTTTCCTCCTAGTGATACAAAATACAATTTTTTTCCAGTTTGTGTTTGGCTATTGATTCTCGTGACTTACCCCCAACCCCCATTAAAGAATCATTCCGTTTAGTGTGGCTGCCTTTCTCGTGGTGTGCGGGGTGTGCTGACCAGCGCCCGCCTGTCGGCCCTGTGAGATGTCAGTGTTTCTCGGTGTCCGTGGTACAAGCATTCCCACCATGGCCACCTTCAAGCCAGCAACCTAAAGCCCAAGCTGAGGAGGGAGGTAAGTCCGTGGGCTCGCGGTTGGGGGGGCAGGTGTCCCTAGAAAGGCATTCTGGGTGCCAAGGTCATGAACAAACACATTCTAGCTTGGTTTCTTCTAGTACTTTTGTGGTTGGGTTTTCTTCATCTTTTCTGCTTAAACCTTTGTCCCATCTGCTATTTTATTGTGGGTTGGTAGACATCCTCTCTCCCCCATCTTCATGATGCTGACCAGTTGCCCTAACAGAATTGTTAGAATTGCAACAGTTCTAACAGAATTTGTTGAATAAACCATCTTTCCCCAATGATCTGAAATGCCACCTTTCATCATGTATGGATGGACGCTCCATTCTGCTGCCTTGACCTGCTTGTCCATCCAGCTTTACAGTGTGTTGTGATATTTGGTAGCACTAGCATCCTATTACTCTTTTAAAATTAATTAATTAAGATAAAATCAACATATAACATCGTGGAAGCTTAATGTGTATTATTGTGTACAAGTATTGGCCTGATGCATCTATATATTGCAATGCGATCGACATCATAGCTAACATCTCTATCATCTCACAAAATGAATACTTATTTGTTGTGATGGTAACAATTAAGATCTTGTCTCTTAGCAACTTTGAAGTTTGTAGTGCAGTGTCGATGATCATAATCGCTGTGCCATGCATCGGGAGTCTGGCTACTCTTGTTTCTTTGATACTAGCTGCTCTGACTGGTGTGAGGTGGTATCTTGCTGAGGCTGTGGTTTGCGTTTCCCTGATTAGCCACGTGGAGCATCTTTTCATGTGCCTGCTGACCATCTGTGTATCTTATTTAGAAACATGTCCATTCAGATCCCCTGCCCATTTCTAAGTTGAATTATTTGCTTTTTTGCTATTGTGTTGAAGAGTTCTTATGTATGCTGGATACTAACCTCTTATTGGATATATGGTTTGAGAATACATTTCCCCATTCTGTAGGCTGCCTTTTCAAACTTCTCATTGGTGGTTTCCTTTGCTGTGCAGTTTGAGGTGGTCCCAATGTTTATTTTAGTGTTTGTTACTGGTGTTTTTGATGTCTTATCCATTGCCAAGAACAAGGTCAGGATCTTTCTCTCCGAGACTTATGGTTTCAGGTCCTATATGTAAGTCTGTGGTCTGTTTGGAGTTAACTTTTTATGAGTGGTGCAAGATAGGGGTCCAGTTTCATTATTTTGCATGAGGCTGGCTGGTTTTCCCAACACCATTTATTGAAGAGACTCTCCTTTCCCCGTTGTGTGTTCTTGGCACCCCTGTCAAAAATTATATGTATGGGTTCATTTCTGGGCTCTCTCTTCTGTTCCCCTGGTCTGCATCTGTATCTATGCCAGTGCCAAACTGTTTTGATCACTATAGCTTTGTATTATAGCTTGAAATCAGGTTGCATGAGGCCCCCAGCTCTGTTCTTCTCTCTCAGGATTGCTTTGGCTTTTGGGTCTTTCATGGTTCCTAATAAAATTTAGAATAGTTTTTTTATCTCTATGAAAAATGCCATTAGCATTTTGATCCAGATGGCACTTTTCTGTAGATCGATTTGGGGAGTATGGACATTGTCACAATATTAATTCTTCCAATCCACGGACATGGAATGACTTTCCATTTATTTGTGTTTTAATATCTTTCATCAGTGCTTAATAGTTTTTAGTGTGCAGGTCTTTTACCTTCTTAGTTAAATTTATTCTTAAAGATCTTATTACTTTCAATGCTATTGTAAATGGGATTGCTTTTTAAATGTCTCTTTCAGATAGTTTGTTAGTATAGAAATACAACTGATTTCTGTACACTGATTTTGTATCCTGCAACTTTACTGAATTCATTTATTCTAAGTTTTTTGGTGGCATCTTTAGGGTTTTCTATAAATCATTTTATCTGCAAACAGATAGCTTTACCTTTTCCTTTCTGATACAGATGCCTTTTATCTCTTTTTCTTGCCTAAGACTGAGAATGCTATGCTGAACAGAAATGTCGGGAGTGGGCACCTCTGCCTTGTTCCTGGGCTTAGAGAACAGGTTTTTAACTCTTCACCGTTGAGAATGGTGTTTGCTCTGGGCTGGTTACATATGGCATTTATTATGTTGTGTTCCTTCTGTACCCAGTTTGTTGAGCATTTTCATCCTGGAAGGATATTGTATTTTGTCAAATGCATTTTCTGCATCTGTTGAGAGGACCAGATTGTATTTATTTTTCACTCTGTTAATGTGTATCCCAGTGACTGGATTTTCAGATGTAGGACCATCCTTGCATTCCCAGGAGAGACACCACTTGATCATATGAGTGTTCCTTTTAATATGCTGTTGAAATTGGTTTGCTAATATTTGAGAATTTTTGCATCAATTCCCATCAGGGACATTGCTCTGTTACTTTCCTTTCTTGCGGTGTCCTCATCTGGCTTTGGGATCAGGGTGATGCCGGCCTCCTAGGAGGAGTTTTGGGGGTTCTCTCCCATTTTCTATTACTCTTCTTTGTAATGAATTCCCTGCGCATTCTTGCTCTTGGATGTTATGATTTTTTTAATGGAATTTAAAATCAGCTTGTCTGCCCCACAGTTCCTCTTAGTATTTTTTTTTTGTTATCATTAATCTACAATTACATGAAGAACATTATGTTTACTAGGGTCCCCCCTTCACCTAGTCCCCCCCACAAACCCCATTATAGTCAGTGTCCATCAGCGTAGTAAGATGCTGTAGAATCACTACTTGTCTTCTCTGTGTTGCACAGCCCTCCCCGTGTCCCCCCACATTATACATGCTAATCGTAAGGCCCCCTTTCTTTTTCCCCGCCCTTATCCCTCCCTTCCCTCCCATCCTCCCCAGCCTCTTTCCCTTTGGTAACTGTTAGTCCATTCTTGGGTTCTGTGATTCTGCTGCTGTTTTGTTCCTTCAGTTTTTCTTTGTTCTTATACTCCACATATGAGTGAAATCATTTGGTACTTGTCTTTCTCTGCCTGGCTTATTTCACTGAGCATAATACCCTCTAGCTCCATCCATGATGTTGCAAATGGTAGGATTTGTTTTCCTCTTATTGCTGAATAATATCCAATTGTGTATATGTACCACATCTTCTTTATCCATTCATCTACTGAGGGACACTTAGGTTGCTTCCATTCCTTGGCTATTGTAAATAGTGCTGCAATAAACATAGGGGTGCAGCTGTCTTTTTCAAACTGGGCTGCTGCATTCTTAGGGTAAATTCCTAAAAGTGGAATTCCTGGGTGAAATGGTATTTCTATTTTGAGCTTTTTGAGGAACCTCCATACTGCTTTCCACAATGGTTGAACTAACTTACATTCCCACCAGCAGTGTAGGAGGGTTCCCCTTTCTCCACAACCTTGCCAACATTTGTTTTTGTTTGTCTTTTGGATGTTGGCGATCCTTACTGGTGTGAGGTGATACCTCATTGTGGTTTTAATTTGCATTTCTCTGATGATTAGGGATGTGGAGCATCTTTTCATGTGTCTGTTGGCTATCTGAATTTCTTTTTTGGAGAACTGTCTGTTCAGTTCCTCTGCCCATTTTTTAATTGGATTATTTGCTTTTTGTTTGTTGAGGTGCTTGAGCTCTTTATATATTTTGGATGTCGAGCCTTTATCGGATCTGTCATTTACGAATATATTCTCCCATACTGTAGGGTACCTTTTTGTTCTATTGATGGTGTCCTTTGCTGTACAGAAGCTTTTCAGCTTGATATAGTCCCACTTGTTCATTTTTGTTTTTGTTTCCCTTGCCCGGGGAGATAGGTTCATGAAGAAGTCGCTCATGTTTATGTCCAAGAGATTTTTGCCTGTTTTTTTCTAAGAGTTTTATGGTTTCATGACTTACATTCAAGTCTTTGATCCATTTCGAATTTACTTTTGTGTATGGGGTTAGACAGTGATCCAGTTTCATTCTCTTACATGTAGCTGTCCAGTTTTGCCAGCACCATCTGTTGAAGAGACTGTCATTTTCCCATTGTATGTCCATGGCTCCTTCATCAAATATTAGTTGACCATATATGTCTGGGTTAATGTCTGGAGTCTCTAATGTGTTCCACTGGTCTGTGGCTCTGTTCTTGTGCCAGTATCAAATTGTCTTGATTACTGTGGCTTTGTAGTAGAGCTTGAAATTGGGGAGTGAGATCCCCCCCACTTTATTCTTCCTTCTCAGGATTGCGTTGGCTATTTGTGGTCTTTGGTGTTTCCATATGAATTTTTGAACTATTTGTTCCAGTTCGTTGAAGAATGCTGTTGGTAATTTGACAGGGATTGAATCAAATCTGTATATTGCTTTGGGCAGGATGGCCATTTTGACGATATTAATTCTTCCTAGCCAAGAGCATGGGATGAGTTTCCATTTGCTAGTGTCCTCTTTAATTTCTCTTAAGAGTGTCTTATAGTTTTCAGGGTATATAGGTCTTTCACTTTGGTTAGGTTTATTCCTAGGTATTTTATTCTTTTTGATGCAATTGTGTATGGAATTGTTTTCCTGATTTCTCTTTCTATTGGTTCATTGTTAGTGTATAGGAAAGCCACAGATTTCTGTGTGTTAATTTTGTATCCTGCAACTTTGCTGTATTCTGATATCACTTCTAGTAGTTTTGGAGTGGATTCTTTAGGGTTTTTTATGTACAATATCATGTCATCTGCAAATAGTGACAATTTAACTTCTTTACCAATGTGGATTCCTTGTATTTCTTTGTTTTGTCTAATTCCTGTGGCTAGGACTTCCAGTAATATGTTGAATAACAGTGGGGAGAGTAGGCATTCCTGCCTTGTTCCTGATCTTAGAGGAAAAGCTTTCAGCTTCTCACTGTTCAGTATGATGTTGGCTGTGGGTTTATCATATATGGCCTTTGTTATGTTGAGGTACTTGCCCTCTATACCCATTTTGTTGAGAGATTTTATTCCTCTTAGTATTTTTATTGGGATGCATTCAACTCATAGATAAATTAGGAAGAATTGGTGCAGTCATGTGGTGTTGAGTCTCATACGAGAATGCGATATGCTGTTCTGTTCTCAGGAGTGTTCTGTGTTTGGGAACACTTCAGCTTTCTTGCAGATTTTTTGTTGAGGTCATCCCTCCGTCTTTTGTTGTATGGTTTTTGGAATGTTTTCCTCTCCGGTCTCCTCTAAAACGACATCTGTGTATCCAGAGGCCCTTGAGTGATCATCAGTGGTGGGCCCAGCCAGCCTCCTCACTCAGACAGGAAGCCCCCATTATTGCCTTTCCCGAGAGGATGCTGACCCGGGGTCCACGTAGTGCATCTCCTTGTTTGAGGAACAGTATCGGTGTGTCAGTTACCTACTGCTGCATGAGAAATCATCCAAACCTTGGTGGCTTAGAAACATAACGAGCATTTATTATGGTTGGGAGTGGCTTAGCTGGTGGCTCAGGCTTGGGGTCTCATGAGGTTGCAGAAGAGCTGGGGCTCCAGGTATCTTGAAGAGGGTCCATTTTTGAAGTGACTCGCACACTTGCCTGACTTCTGGTGCTGTTTCTGGCAGGAGGCCTCGGCTCCATGCGGCGTGGGCCTCTCCCCAGGGCTGCTCGAGCATTCTCACAGCATGGCAGCCTGCCTCCCCAGAGTCAGTGGCCAAAGGGGCAAGGAGGACGCAATGCGAGCCAGAGGGGATTGTCAGGCTGATTTCCACCATCCCCACTGACGTGTTGGGGGTGTTGGGGGTACTCTGCAAGGATGTGAGTCCAGGCAGCAGGGGTCACTGGGGTCAGGTGGATGATGGCAGGGTTGGAGGGGAATTGGGTGCCTTGCTGCTGTCTGGCGGCTGAGCCCCCAAGAGTGACCAAGGGCCTGGGTTTCTTCAGCTGTGGGGCCGAAGGCCATGCGCAGGGAGGGGGCCGGCCACAGTGGTTCTGGCTCCTCCTGCTGCCTAGTGGCTGTATCTTTTCCTGCACAGTCCAGGCCAAACACCTTCGGTGCATTTGAGGGCTTTGGACGTAACATCAGAGGCCCCAGGCAGGACCCTGCCCAGGTGAGAGTCAGGCGCCCTCCCACCCAGACCATTCGGGGCCCTTCCTGCCGTGGGATGGTGCTGACCCGGGGGGGTGGGGGTGCGGGGCTCTCTGCTGTCCTGCTGGTGCCCTACTCTAGGGGAAAGGGCACCGCAGCCACCCCCACCGGCCCTGCAGGGGCACCCGCCACCTTCCTCTGGCCTCCCGCTGTTTCGCCCTCGCCGGCAGCGGTCCGCAGGGTCTGCGCGGTGGCTGCCAGCGGCGGGGTGGGTTCGAATCCCGCGCGGGGCAGTGGTCGCGGGCGCTCCGGGGCGGGAGGAGCTGCCACTGGGGGCGGCGCCGGGGGGCGGGGGCGGGGCGGGGGGGCAGTGAGGTAATTTCCGCGCTCGGGCGTCAGAGGCTTGAGTCACCCCGGGGCAGAATCGAAAGTGATCGCCGGCGCGGGCGGGGCGCGGCGGACCAGCTGCGGGTGAGCGCGGGCCGCGGGGTCTCGCCGCGCGCGGGCCGCTCCGGGCCGGGCCTCCCGGGACCCCCGCGGCTGGGGCGGGGGGCGGCGTCCCGCAGGGCTGCCGCGCGGCGCGGGCCGGTGGTCCAGGGTGCGGGGAGCGGATTCAGCGCCGGGTGGGTGGCGGCTGCCGCCTCGGGGCGCGGGGTGGGCGGCTGGCGGCCCCTGGACCCCTAGTCGCGAAACCTGTCGTCTCGTCCTGGCGCTCGGCTGCCGGTTCCGAAGGCCCACCCGCTTTGGGGTCCAGGTCCCTCCTGGACGTGGACTCAAGTTTCACTCTTTGGAGTGTGCGGCTGGGGGCTGACGCTGCACGGCATCCCGTTAGAGCATCCCTGCCGGGAGCCCCCCACGTTCTCCCTCCAGCCCCCTTGGGACCCACCGGGCTGCGTCTGCAGGAGCGGTTCCCCTCTCCAGCCCCCGCTGGGCGGGGGTTCTCCGCGGCGTCCCCTTTTCCTCCCAAGCTCTGCAGCTCCTGCGGTGGGCCGTGCAGGGCCAGCTTCTGCAAGGTTCCCCGCACCCCTTGCTGTCCTCTTCCTGGCCTCCCCCAGACGGCCGTGGGGTGCACCGTTCCCAGGGGCCAGCTGCCATCTCACAGAGAGGGGCTGTGTCTTTAGACAGGTCAGGAGACCAGGAGCTCGGAGGCCTTTGGAGGGCCTCAGGAGCCCAAGGGTCCCCAGGGCTTCTGCCCGGCCCCCAGGGGTCCTGTTGCCTCATAGGTCCTTTTGAGCAGGGCCAGAGACCCTTCAGAGGGGAGGGGTCTTGGCTGGTCAAGGTTAGTGGGGCCTGACCCCGTAGGACCTGATGACCCCCACCTTGGCCTCTTGCTTGAGGAGGGGCCGTGCGTCGGCGAGTACCCCACCCCCACCCCAGGGCCTCACTGCCCTCCGTCCTACCCCCTCCCCAGACAAGCCTCGTGGGCGAACAGCCCCGGTGGACAGCCGAGCCCTGAGCCTCAGATGCCACCCGGCAGAGCCAGGCCGGCAGCAGACATGGTGTCCCCAGGGTCCGGCCCACCGCCCAGCAGCCCCATGGCCACTGAGCAGCTCCTGGCCCAGCTGTGCGCCCGGGTGGACCTGCGCTTGGGCTGCTCCCGCTGCACCCAGCGAATCAACGAGAGCACCTACCTCCTGCGTGCGGTGGAGCACAGCTGCCCCCACGAGATCCTGCTGGCGCGCCTCAAGCGCACCACCCAGAGTGGGGACTGGCGCAAGGTGGCCCGCCGGCCCAGCTTCCCGCGGCCCGCGCGCTATCAGGTCTGCCGTTACTACAGCCCGGGGCTGGGCTGCCGCCGGCACTGCAACCGGTGTACCTTCGCCTGGAGCCCCGAGGAGGCGCTTGTCTGGACCTTCGAGCGCGAGCGCGGCGTAGGCCGGCTGTGGCTGAAGGCCGCCGTGCAGGGTGGCAGGGCCCAGGGCGAGCCGCACTGCCCCGCGGACGCCATCCGTGCGGAGTTTGGCGGCCACTTCCAGCTGCTCTGTTCCCACTGCTTCCGGCGCTGTCCCCCGCACCTCTGCCCCGTGGACCCCCAGGGACGGTGCCCCAAGCACGGAGCCTGCCCCTCACTCCTGACCCACGTGAGCACGGAGGGGCACCACAAGCAGCAGGTCGTGGAGGTGCGGCCGCAGCCTCGGTATGGTCAGCGGCTGGCGTACTGCAAGTTCCTGGGACGCGGGCGGCCGTGCCGACACGGGGCAGCCCGATGCCAGTATGCACACAGTGCCGTGGAGATGGCCGTGTGGGAGGCCGAGCAGCTGAGTGGGCTCCGGCGGGGGGACCTGCTCACGCCCCTTGCTCCCCCGGGGGATGGGCACACAGCCCCCTGCGGCCAGCTCCCTGGAGTGCAGCTATACTGCCACGCCTGCCTGGTCACCTGCCACTCCCAGGAGGCCTTTGAGAACCACTGCTCATCCCTGGAGCATATGCAGATGGTGGCCTTGGACCAGGTCGTGCTGTGGGAGCACCGCAGCCCACCCACAGGGCTATCCACATTCGAGCTCTGTCCCAGGTGAGGACAGTGGGTGTGGGATGAACCCACCTTCGGCTGGAACCTGGGGATCCCTGTCCCCACTGTGTGACCAGCAGGCACCTTGTCGGCCTCGGAGGGGTGGTGAGGGAGGTCCACTGAGGCCAGGCCTCATCTCATGGGCACCGTAGTGGACAGGACGGAGGTCCCTGTTCCCCCTCCCCGTGCCCCCTGCTTGGACTCTGTCCTGCCCCCCTGACCCATGTCAGTTTTGGGCTGAGGGGTCTCACCCCGTGTGGCCTGTTGGCCCCCCTCCTGCAGGCCTGCACTCTGTGAGTATGGGGATGTGTGCACCAAGGCCCATTCGGAAGCTGAGCTGCAGGAGTGGGTCCAGCGGGCACGGAACACAGAGCTGTGGGAGCAGGCGGCCTGGAGGGAGGGGCTGGTGCCCTACCAGGCGAGGCTGCTGGCCGAGTACCAGCGCAGTAGCAGTGAGGTCCTGGTGGTAAGTGGGGGCTGCGTGAGTGGGCCAGGGTGGGGGTGGGGCCGGGGCTGCCCCGCTGACAGCCAGGCCTCCCCCTGCAGCTGGCTGAGACTGTCAATGGCGTGTCTGTGTCCTGTGGCCAGCCCCTTCTGCACCAGACCCAGAAGAAGAGAACTCAGCACAGCTGGACGTTCACCGTCCATTCCGAGGTGAGGTGAGGGGTCAGCACAGCCCTGAGCTGGCTGGGGTCTGGAGTTAAGCCACTGGCCTGCTCAGCCTCTCACCCATGTCGTGTATCTGGGGCAAGCCCCCACTCTCTTGTGCCCAGCCCTGTGGGGCTATTTTGGGGTGTCTGGCACAGAGAGTGAGGACGAATCTGGTCGCCACCACATACCCCCAGTGTCCCATGCTGCGCCGTCACCTCGCTCAATGTCCACAGGGGCTGTGCGGGCAGGCTCTGTGACCCCACTGTGCAGAGGGGAACCCTGAGGTGCAGAGAGGGTGACCACGCTGCTGGGGTCACAGCTGGGAAGCAAAGGGGAGTACCAACGTGGGCCCTGGTAGGTGGGACAGGATTCGGGGGCCGCCTCACCACCCAGCTTCTCCCCCAGGAGCCCCTGCAGCATGTGGCCCTGCTCAAGCAGGAGCCAGGAGCAGACTTCTCGCTGGTGGCACCCTGCCTCCCACCGGGCCAGCTCTATGCACAGGGAGAGCGCTTCCGTGTGCCCGATTGCCCTGCCGCGTTCCGGGTGGGGGTGCACGTGCAAAGCACCTCCTTCGGCACCTTCGAGCAGTGGGTGGTCTTCGACTTCGGTCGCCGGCCAGCCTTGTTGCGGAAGCTTCAGCTGCAGCTAGGCCAGGCGCCCTGCCTGGGGCTCAGCGAGCAGGCAGCGCCCAGCCACACCCGGGAGCTGGAGCTCTGGAATGCCGGCAACCGCCGCGTGGTGCCTGATGTGGAGCTGACGGCTGAGCAGGCAGCCCTGATGGCCAAGTACAAGGTGCCCGCCCTGGCCCTAGAGTTCAGGCGCGGTGGCCTGGCACCCGGTCCCATCTCCCGTGCCAACTACCGGCAGAGGATGCACCAGTTTCTCTATGAGGAGGAGGCTGCCCAGCAACAGCTGGTGGCCAGGTGAGGGGCCAGCAGGTGGGCAGGGGCTGCAGAGCTGTGGCCCTGCTCAGCTGACCCGTGGACTCTCCAACAGGCTGAACCTCCGGGGCCCAGTGTCCCTGAAGACAGCGGTCCAGACGCCAGCCCTGGGCATGCTCTTCCCGCTGCCGGGAGGCCTGTACGCTGAGGTCCGCATCCCCTCCTCCATGACACCAGACACGGACCAGGGCTTTCTGCTGAGCCGGGCGGTCAGCACAGCCCTTGTGGCCCCTGTGCCCACACCTGATGACACGGTGTTTGAGGTGCGGCTGGAGACACGCGCCAGCTCAGAGGAGAAGTTCTGGCTGCAGTTGCCTGCTCACTGCTGCACGGCCCTGGGGCTGCAGCCCGAGGCCAGCCCAGTCCTGGAGGTGCAGTTCCAGATCGACCCGCTGACCTTCCGCTTCTGGCACCAGGCAGTAGACGCACTGCCCGACGAGCGCCTGGTGGTGCCCGACCTGCAGGCCTGTGCCCTGCCCCGCCCTCAGCCCACCCTGCCCACCCTGCACGGCAACCCCAAGCAGAAGCTGGCCGTGGCCTTCATCATGGGCAGCAGCCCTGGGGGCACACAGCCCGTGGCCCCACTGCTCATCTATGGCCCCTTTGGCACAGGCAAGACCTACACGCTGGCCATGGCCTCCCTGGAGGTCATCCGGCAGCCCCACACCAAGGTGCTCATCTGTACGCACACCAACAGGTTAGCGCACCCCTGCTTCCTGGGCCGGGGTCACCCCGGGAGAGGAAGGGCACCCGGCGCTGGGCTGGGCTGGTCCCCAGGTTCGCTGGAGGCCTAGGTGGCTGGCTCCAGAGTGGCGGAGTGGGGACTGGCTGGGCTCACCGCCTCTGGCTCTGGCACGCTGATCCTCCGGATGGCTGGTCAGTCCTGGGCTGAAAGGGACGGGGACATCTGTGCTTTAGGCCTGGTGTGGGGCGCCCTGTGGTTCAGGGTCTGCTGTTTGGGTGAGGGGCTGTGGGTGCCTCCACAGAGGCCCTGGACCAGGGAGACAGTCTTGGGTGAGGGTGTGGCTTAGCCCGCACGGCACTTCTGGTGGGGGTGCTCAGCTGTGGCTGTGACAACCGTGAGGTTCCCCTTTGGCGGTTTCTTGGTTACCTGCACTGCCTGCCGCTCAGGCACAGGCTCCCTGTCTCTGACTAGGGGGCTGACTGCTGGCTGGTCTGGGGATCCCAGGCCAGGCGGGTCTCTGTGGAGACACCCGTGGCTCTGGCATGTCCCCAGGATGTGCTGCGCCTGGGTATCTGAGGGCAGTGGGGCGAGGCCCTGGCAGCCTCTCTGCCCCTCCACTGAGCTCCTGAGAACTGGCTCCAGATCTTGATGCTTGCCTGCTGACAGCCAACTGGGAGCCAGCTCAAGCCCCCGCACCCTATCCCCCAGCTGCCCTGGGCACGGCCTTGCTGTGTCCTCGTCTGCCTCACCACAGGGCCCAATCCCTCACCTCCTCCAGGGAGCCCTCCCTGACTTCCCCAGATGCCGTGCCCAGGCTGGTGACCTCCCCTAGTTTCTCTGTGTCTATCCCCCCACTGACACTTAAGCCTTGTTGGGCAGGATGTGGGTCGTCTGCCTCATTTGAATTCCTGGCATCCCTGCAGGCTGGGCACACGGTAGGGGCTTCAGCAGACAGCCGCTGGTGCCCCATGCGCCCTTTTCCCATCAGTGCAGCCGACATCTACATCGAGGAGCATTTCCATGGCTACGTCAGCAGCGGCCACCCTGAGGCTGCTCCGCTCCGAGTGATGTACACAGACCGCCCACCCAGCCAGACAGACGCCACCACGCTGCAGTACTGCTGCCTGACCGCGGACCACCGCGCCTTCCGCCCGCCAACGCGGGCCGAGCTGGAGCAGCGCCGCATCGTGGTCGCCACCACGTCCCAGGCCCGCGAGCTCAGGGTGCCCGCCGGCTTCTTCTCGCACATCCTGGTGGACGAGGCCGCCCAGATGCTGGAGTGCGAGGCGCTGACCCCGCTGCGCTACGCCTCGCCCAGCACCCGCGTGGTGCTGGCGGGCGACCACATGCAGGTCTCGCCCCGCCTCTTCAGCGTGGCCAGGGCGCAGGCGGCCGGGCACACGCTGCTGCACCGCATGTTCCGGCACTACCAGCAGCAGCCGCACGAGGCCGCCCGGCGCAGCCGCGTCGTCTTCCACGAGAACTACCGCAGCACCGCGGCCATCATAGGCTTCATCTCGCGCCACTTCTATGTGGCCAAGGGCAACCCCATCCACGCCAGCGGCAAGGTGCCTCGCCACCCCCGGCACTATCCACTCATGTTCTGCCATGTGGCAGGCAAACCCGAGCGCGACATGTCGATGACGTCCTGGCTCAACACAGCAGAGATCGTCCAGGTTGTTGAGAAGGTGCAAGAGGTCTATGACACCTGGCCCCGCTGCTGGGGCACCCGGGAGCAGAGGCATATTTGTGCCGTGTCCCACGGTGCGCAGGTGAGCCGTGGATGTCTGGGACAGCCTTGTTCCTACCCCTGCCAGGGCACCTGGTTGGAGGGTGGGGACTCCCTCTGTGCTCTGGGGACCGCGTGCCCCGACTGGCATCCCACCCTGCTCATGAGCCCTCACGGGCCCTGCTTCTCTGGCTGCATGTCTGCAGGTGAGCGCACTGAGGCAGGAGCTGAGGAAGAGGGACCTGGGCCAGGTGTCTGTGGGCAGCTTTGAGATCTTGCCAGGTGTGTCTCGGCGCTGGGGTCAGGGCAGGGCGGGCCACCCCCAGCCCAGCTGACCGTGTCCCCTCACAGGGCGAGAGTTCCGGGTGGTGGTGCTGAGCACCGTTCACAACCACCAGAGCCTGCAGAGCCGGGGGGCGCCTGCCCTGGAGTTCTTCACTGATGCCCGCGTGCTCAACACCGTCATGACGCGCGCCCAGTCCCAGGTGGTTGCCGTGGGCGACGCTGTAGCCCTGTGTTCCTATGGGGCCTGCAGCAAACTTTGGAAGAGCTACATCCGTGAGTGCGTGGAGCACCACAGTGTGTGCCCCGAGGGCCTGTCGCTGGAGCAAATTGAGCAGGGTGTGGCCCACAGGCGGCGCTGGGCCCACTGCCAGCAGCCTACAGCCCTTCCAGCAGAGGGATCTGTGGCCGCGGTGGCAGGGGACACTGTCCCAGAGGAGAGAGCAGCAGGGGACCCAGCCAAAGAGCATGTGGCCACAGCGAAGGTCGAGCAGGGGGCAGTGGCCAAGGGGTATGCGTTCCTGTCCAGGATCTTGGCGGCAGGGGATGCGGCCGCACCAAAGGCAGAGGTTGGGGACACAGCATCAGCGTCTGTGGCCGCCAGGTGCCCTGCAGTGGGAGAGGCAGCCACAGTGCACGTGGAGGCGGGGGACGCAGCATCAGCAGGGACAGGGAGCACAGCCCCTGCGAACACAACGGCAGAGCTGATGACCCCAGAGAGCAGGGGGCCTGAGGACCCCGAGGACGCTGAGGACTCCGAGTCTGACTTCTGGCCTTCCGACGGGGAGCTGAATGCTGATGACTCTATCCTGCAGGAGCTCCTGGATGAGGCTCAGAAGGTGATGGTGACCGTCCGGGAGGACGGGCTGCTGGACACCATCGCCAGGCCTGCGTCCCCACTCCAGGCCCGGCAGTACGTGAACCTGCCACGGGCCACGCTGCGGCGGCTGCTCCACACACAGCCCGAGCTGTACCACCGCTGTGCCTTCGTGCAGGAGACCTTTGAGCGGGCAACAGCCATCCCGCTGGACAACGTGGGTCCTGGTGCCATCCAGGTTAGGGGCCGCCTGCGCTGCGGAATGGCCTTCACTGGGGACGAGGTGCTGGTGAAGGTCCTTGGTGGCGGCGGTGGCCCTGCAGGGCGGCTGCAGGGCTGCGTGGTGGGTGTGCTCAAGAGGAAGTGCCGCCAGCTGGCATTCGTGTGCCGCATGGACGAGTGGGATCCGCGCATCATGACGCCCCTCGACAGCTCCGTGACCAAGATCTTCGTGGCTGAACTGAAGGACCCCCTCCAAGTGCCCATCTACCGCCTGCTGCAGGGCCGCATGCAGCGCGTGGGGTATGAGCGGCTCACGGCCGAGGCCCGGCACAGCCGGCTCTTCTGGGTGCGCATGGTCCTGTGGCAGGAGCGCTTCTATTACCCCCTGGGCATTGTCCTAGAGGTGCTGCCTGAGGCCACCTCCTGGGAGCAGGGCCTCCGCATCCTGGACCTGGAGTTTGGCCTGAGGGAGCCCTCGCCAGACCCGGCCTTGGTCTCCAAGGCTCTGCAGAAGCAGCTCACAGAGCTCAGCAGGGCACCCGGCTGTCGGGAGGACTGCCGTGGCTTCCTGACCTTCACCGTGGACCCCCAGGGTGCCTGTAACCTTGACGATGCCCTCAGCGTCCGGGACCTGGGCCCCAGGTATGAGGTGGCCGTGCACATAGCCGACGTGGCCACCTCTGTGCCCAGGGACGGGGCACTGGACGTCGAGGCCCGCCGGCAGGGCACCGTGTTCTATGCCCCCAACCGAGAGCCAGTGCCCATGCTGCCAACCGACCTCTGTCAGGACGTGCTCAGCCTCCTACCAGGCCAGGACCGCTTGGCCATCTCCCTCTTTCTCACCGTGGAGAAGAGCAGCGACCAGGTCAAGAGTCTGCGCTTCGCACCCTCTGTAATCCGCTCTGACCGCCAGCTGTCCTATGAGGAGGCCGAGCAGGTGATCAAGGGACACCCAGGTGCCGGCCTTGAGCTGCCAGCCCGCCTGGACTCCATGGATGCCTGCCTTGTGGCCGCATGCCACCTTTCCCGCGTGCTCCGCCGGCGCCGTCTGGAGGCCGACTGCCACTACGAGCAGCCAGATGAGGACAGTGCTCTGGGCTTCCGTGCAGCCCACATCATGGTCAAGGAGTACATGATCCAGTTCAACAGCCTGGTGGCCGAGTTCCTGGTGGGCAGCAAGTCCACCCAGACGGTCACACCCTTGCGGTGTCAGCCGGCACCCAGCGGCCGCCAGCTTGAAGCCCTGTGCAGGAAGCACGGAGAGCTAGTGCCCCTGTCACTGCACCTCCGCCACCACCTGCATGGCTGCGGCCCCGCCAACACGCAGCTCTGCCTCCTGGCCTCCGTGTGGAGGCACCTCCAGCTTGCGGCCCATGCCCAGGACTTGGACTGGCTGGTGGACGTCATCACCTCGGATGACATGCACCCCTCACTGGCTCCTGTGAGCCTTGACTTCCGTAAGGCCCTGGGCCGCTCTGCTTTCAGACGCTCCGCTGAGGGCGAGCAGCAGGCAGCTGGCCACTACTCCCTGCAGGTGGGCTGGTACACGTGGGCGACCTCACCCATTCGCAGGTACCTGGACTTGGTGGTGCAGCGGCAGATGCTGCTGGCTCTGGGCCAAGGGGGCTCCATCTACTCTGCCAGGGAAATTGATGGGCTGTGCCAGGACTTCAGCCACCAGCATGCGCGTGCCCAGAGCTACCAGCGCCAGGCCTGCAGCCTGCACCTGGCTCTACAGCTCAAGGCCCAGCCACACAGCAAGCTGGGCTTCACGGTGGACATGGAGGCGGGCGCCCGCAGCTTCAAGCTGCTCTTCCCAGCCAACCGTGAGAGCCTGCCCGACCCCTGCCCTGTCCACTACCGCTCCCTGCAGCTGGCCGAGCACCCCCAGGACCTGGTGAGCCGGCCGGGCGTGAAGCTCACGTGGCGGCGCCGCATCTACTCGTTGAGGGAAGACGGGCCGTGCCCCCCACTGCCTGGCACCCTACGCGACCCCCATGTCTGGCCTATTGGTGCTGCCCTGTGGCAGCAGCTGCTGGAGCTGGTGGAGGAGCAGCGCTGGCCAGAGGCGGCTGCCCTGGTGCGGGAGCAGGGTGCCACGGGACCCAGGCCATGGGAGCTGGGGCGGGTGTGGCGGAGCCGTTGCGGCCACTTCGTGGAGGTGGCCCGGGAGCTGGGTGGTGGGGACACGCTGCAAGTGCAGCTGAATGCCACTATGCGGAGGGGGTTCCTGGTGCCAGCCCTGCAGCTGTGGACCGTCACACCTGGCCTCAGCCTCTGCCTGGAACACGTGGAGCGGCCAGGCCACTGCTTCTTGGGCTGCACACCCAAGGCCGGGCGGGACCTGTGCCACAACGTGGAGGAGTACATCTGCGTGTGGGGGCCCTTCAGCTGCCTGGAGTCAGCCACCAGCGCAGTTGCTGAGAACGACTCCATCACGCTGCAGCATGTGAGCATGTCCTGGGCAGTGGAGCGGACCACCTCGGGGCAGCTGCAGGGCTCCTTCTGCCTGGAGGCAGCCTTCCTCCGTGAGCACTGCATCGACATCAGTTTTGGCCACTGCTACCTCTGCATCCGGCTTGAGGGGCTGCCGGCCATGCTTGATGGAGGGGGTCCGCCTGCCGGCAAGCCCAGCAACCTCGGCCCTGCCCTGAACATTGACCCTGACACGTACACCTGGGTGGCCCATGGGCTGACAGAGGACAGGGACCCGAAGGAGGGGCGGGCGGACCGGCAGGAGGCCCCCAGGCAGGTACACTTCCTCATTCACCACATGGCTATGGAGAAGGTTCCGGAAGAGGTGCTGAGGCCCGGCAGCCTGTTCACCATTGAGGTGCTGCCCAAGCAGCTTCCTGACATGTGAGTGGCTTCCACGGGATGGGGGCCAACGACGGGCACGGGGTTGGGGGGTGAGAAGTCCCTGGGCCCCCTCTGCTGGGCGGGGGTGTGTGGCTCATGGGGCAGGGTCCTCCCCAGGACAGTCCTGTTGGTGTTCCAACGTCCATCCTCAGTGCCTTATGCCCCAGCCGTAAGGAAGAAGCCGTGCGAAGGCTGAAGTCTGCGTCCTCCCTGGTCATCAGCATCGCCTTGGGCCGGCCCATCCCCCCACCCCGCCACCTCCCTCACCAGAGGGCCCTCCGAAGAGGTAGGTGGGGGCCCTCCTCAGCGACCCCCAGCAGGTTCCTGGAGCTACAGTCCTTTAACATCCCCGGAGGCCGCCACAAGCTGAACCCCAGCCAGAACGGAGCCGTCAGGGAGGCTCTGAAGAAGCAGTTCACGGTCATCCAGGGCCCACCAGGTGGGGCACATGTCAGAGGAGCTGCGGGCTGCCAGGACGAGCAGGTGGGCCTCGGCTCACTCCGTACTCCATCCGCAGGCACCGGGAAGACGGTGGTTGGCTTCCACATTGTGTGGTGGTTTCACAAGTCAAATGAGGAACATGTACCATCCTGCGGCCCCCCCAGCAGGGAGAAGCAGCTGGGGGGTCCCTGCATCTTATACTGTGGCCCCTCTAACAAGTCAGTGGATGTTGTGGCAGGTGCGCTGGGTAGGCTATGTGTGGGCTCTGCCTGGGGATAATGGGCCCCAGGGGACAGTCACTCATGGAATGACTGCCCCCAGGACTGCTCCTGAGCAGGAAGGCAGAGCTGAGGCCCCTTCGAGTGTACAGCGAGCAGGCCGAGGCCACCGAGTTCCCAGTGCCGGGCATGGGCAGCAGGGGCCCCCCTAAGAAGACCCCTCGGGAGGGGAGGCCGAACCAGGCCCTCAGGTGCAGCCTCTCGGCTGTCTGTCTGTCTGTGCTGGGTGGCGGCGAGGGGCCTGACAGCTCTGAGCTGGGTGGGGAGCAGCACAGGGCCTCACTGAGGTCTCTCTCCCAGGAGCATCAGCCTGCACCACCGCATCCGGGGGGCCTGCAACCCCTATGCTCCAGACATCAAGGCATTTGATGCCCGGCTGCGGAAAGGGGAGATCTTCTCCAGCGAGGACCTCAGCTGGTCAGTGGCTGGGGCTGTGAGGGTCTCCTGGTACATGGGGGGTCCTTGCCTGACCAGATAGCATCCCTGCACAGGTACAGGAAAGTCCTGGGGAAGGCACGGAGATTTGAGGTGGACCAGCACCGTGTCATTTTATGCACCTGCTCGTGTGCAGCCTTGGCTGGCCTCAAGAGCCTGGATGTCCGGCAGATCCTCGTTGACGAGGCGGGCATGGCCACAGAGCCTGAGACCCTCATCCCCCTGGTGAACTTCTCTCGGGTGGAAAAGGTGTGTGAGGCCAGTGGTGAGCTGGGAGCCACAGGCAGGTGTCACAGAGTGTGGCTTCTGCTGCGCATGGTGGGTTAATGATGGCTGCAGGGCTGGGTACCTGTGCATCTGGGGGTGTGGGGATAATGCCTACCTGTTCCTCCAGGTGGTTCTGCTTGGAGACCACAAGCAGCTTCGGCCTGTGGTCAAGAATGAGCAGCTGCAGAACCTGGGGCTGGACCGGTCCCTCTTTGAGAGGTATCACCGGGATGCCTACATGCTGGATACACAGTACCGCATGGTAAGGCCATCCCAGCCTCTGCACCTCCACCCGAGGGTGGTCTGGGGGCAGGGACACCAGCGGTGTTGGGCCACTCACCTCCCTCTTTTGTCCACTCTGGCCTTCTCCTGGGGCCACAGTGGTGGCAGGTAGGAGCTCTTGACTCCAGGGCAGGTGGACAGGGGCCTGTCCCTGGCTCATGCCCTTGCTTTGCAGCACGAGGGCATCTGCACCTTCCCCTCCATGGAGTTCTACAAGAACAAGCTGAAGACTTGGCAGGGCCTGAGGAGGCCACCCAGTGTCCTAGGCCATGCTGGCAAAGAGAGCTGCCCTGTCATCTTTGGCCACGTGCAGGGTCATGAGCAGAGCCTGCTGGTGTCCACAGATGAAGGGAATGAGAACTCCAAGGCAAACCTGGAGGAAGTGGCAGAGGTGGTGAGTGTCATGGAGACCCTCCCTGGTGCCCCTTGGTTGGGGAGGGCTTCCTGGGGTGGAGGCAGAGGAGCTGAAGGAACAGGGGCGGCCCGGTGCCCGGGGTGGGGGAGGCAACGGAGCTGGCTTCACGGGCACCCCTCGTCCTCCAGGTCCGCATTGCCAAACAGCTGACCCTGGGCAGGACAGTGAACCCCAAGGACATCGCCATCCTGACACCCTACAATGCGCAGGTTGCTGAGATCAGCAAGAGCCTCGTGCGAGAAGGTGTCACTGGAGTGACAGTGTGCTCCATCACCAAGAGCCAGGGTGAGGCTGGCTCTGGG
The DNA here is from genome assembly GCF_030020395.1 of Manis pentadactyla. Lineage (NCBI taxonomy): Eukaryota > Metazoa > Chordata > Mammalia > Pholidota > Manidae > Manis > Manis pentadactyla. The sequence continues at coordinate 177,750,843 of NC_080023.1, read as the reverse complement.
CCAGGCGACATGAGGGCCGGGGGGTCAGGAGGTGGGCATAGGCCAATCACCATGTCCCCCCTACCAGGGAGCGAGTGGCACTATGTGCTGGTGAGCACCGTGCGCACCTGCCCAGAGAGTGACGTGGACCAGCGCCCGACCAAGAGTTGGCTTAAGAGGTTCCTGGGCTTCCTGGTGGATCCTCACCAAGTGAACGTGGCCATCACCCGGGCCCAGGAGGGGCTCTGCCTCATCGGTGAGGGCTGCCTGGCTGGGTGGGCGGGGTTCCCGGGGGCGGGGATACGGGGCGGGGCTGCTCGGCTGGGCGGGGCCCCACGGGGGCGGGGCTGCTTGGTGGGCGGGGCTCCCGGGGCGGAGCTGCCCGCCCTGCGGGGCTCCCCGGAAACTGGGCTACTGGGCTGCTGGTCTGGGGGCCGGTGGGGCGGGGCTGGGGGCTTGGGGGCCACCGCCGATGCCGCCCTGTCGCAGGAGACCGCCTCCTCCTGCGCTGCTGCCCTCTGTGGCGCCGGCTCCTGGACTTCTGTGAGGCCCAGCAGAGCCTGGTGCCCGCCGACCAGGTGCGGGTCCGGCAGAGGCCAGCCGTGTCTTCCTGAAGACGGGACGGTGGAACAGCCCCAGCCCCGCCCTCCCGGCTGCCGTTGGGGGCCCCGCCCCGCGGAATCCGTGAGCCCTCCCTGGTCACTGCCGGCCCGTGTGGGCAATGACCGGGGGTAACCGCCCTGCTGACGTGCGCACCGGCTCGGGAGGAAGGAGGAAGCCCTGGAGGCGTCCCCACCCTCCCTGCAGGGCTGCCTTGCTGGGACGTTCGGTGCCGCGGGGAGAATCTCAGGTCCTCCGGACCAGCACCACACCTTCCAGGGTCAGGAAGGAAATCCTGCTGGGGCTGCTCTTTGGCTTTGGACACCACCCCCTGACCCTGGGTGCCAGCCACGGAGCTTAGCTTCAGTTCCTGTTTTTAAATAAGCCAGAAGCGGTGTCTTTTTTACTGGACCAGGGTCCTCTGCCCAAACTCAGGGCAAAGAGGCCTCCCAGGAAGAGAGGCCTTTTCTCTGCCGCCACTGCCGGTCTAACTCAGACCCACAGCTGTGTCCCTCAGGGGCAGCCTGCCCTGGCAGGGGAAGGGCAGACCAGAGCCAGTTGCCCCCACAGCCTCACCTAGACCTGCCCTTCCCAAAGGAGCCAGGTCGTGCAATACTGCGGGCGTGTGGGTAGGGGCTGGGGCCACGCCTCCCCTGGGTGGGCTGTCCTGCGCTTCCCCGCCTGATTGCTGCAGCCCTCCTGTGCCCTCAGACCTGCTCCCGGTCAGGGCCTGGGACAACCTGTCCAGGTATGTCTTTCTCTGTAGGGTCAAGGACCTTCACCTCCTCCTCGAGGTGCATTTGTGTCCTGCCTTCTCTGGAAATCTCTTGCCTTGCTACCTGACCTTTGCCCCCAGCCCACCCCTAGGCAGCTCTGACCCTGGATGTCATGCACTTCTGATGTCCCCTTAGCCTGGAGGATGCTGCACACAAGCTGTTAACCCCGGAGGGCTCACCACCTGCGGCTTTGCAGCAGGCCCCTCCGTGGGGTGTCTAGTGGGCCTGATTCTGATGTTTTCTACAAATCAAATTTCTACATTCCAGTTTTTGTATCTTTTCTTGAACTCTGTGTTAAATGATTGAATATTAATTTTATTATAAAGACTACTGAATGATTTTCTCACTTCTGGGTGTTTTGAGGATTAGGAGCAAAAGCGGGGGGTGGGGGCTCCTCTTGCTTTGAGTTGCAAGATGGCTGTTGAGGTCGAGAGGCAGGAGCCCGTTGTAGCTAGATGCTGGACAAGCAAGTGTAGAGAGGGCCGGTGTGCCCACGTCACAGTGGACAGGGCAGCATCGGGCTGAGGGCCTTCTATACCCGCAGAGGAAGCTGGGTGGGGCCAGCGTGACGAGGATGGGCTACTTATGGCTGGTGAACTGTGTCTAGGTGCTGTGGGGGGCACCCAGCCCTCTGAACTCTGACCCAGGCGCTGCTGGCCCCACAGTCCGAAGTCCCAGAGGCTGCTAACCTTGACAGCATCCTGGGTAGCTGGGTCTGAAATTACTTTCCTGGGCTCTTGTCACCTCACACCCACTCCAGGCCAAACTGGGCCGGTAGTATTTGGCTTGTGTTTGGCTGAGGCCCATTGCCTGCGCAGCACCAGCTGTTCAGAGCCTAAGTGCAGATGAGGTTATCAGATGGGTCAGGAGGTCACCCACAGAGACACGCCAGGGAAAAGGGGTCCCCAGGGTCTGCGTGTCCCACGTGCTTGCTGTGAGGTGGTGGAGTGAGTCAGGTGGGCTGGCATAGGGAAGTTTTACAAAGATGATGGTGAAAAGTGCTTGAATAGAGGATGGACAGGTGCCCTGAGACAGGAAGCAGGGAATCTCTTGAGCCTGCAGTCAGGGAGGGCTTCCCAGAGGAAGGGGTGTAAGGGCACACAGAAGCGGCTTGTGGGGCACTTGTGGGGCGCTGGCGGGGCTGGGCCTCGTTGAGGTAGGGTTGCTGGCTCAAGTCAGGGGCGCCAGTGTCCCAGGCAGCGAGAGAGTCCCAGCCAGAGGTAGAAAACGTGCTCGGGGCCACGCAGGCGAGCTGTGGGCGGGCATCAGTACCAAGGAAGCCCCCCGGTGGGTGTGCCCATGTGCCTCCCTAGGTGAACTGCCCGTTGGTGGGATGGGTGTGACCCAGACAAGCCCGACCCCCGGTCCTCTGGCTGGCTCTCGCCCCTCTCTTCTCCCCAGCCCTCTCCACCCGGGGCCTTCCACCCCCAGTCCTTTCTGAGGAGCATGACTCTGCCCCGGAGCCCTGGGAGCCTTGGGGTGACGACCCTGTGTGACACCCAGGAGAGAGTGCCCCACTGTCACAGGATGCTGCGGAGTGGCAGTCCCACTCCATCCCCTCGACGGCACGCAGGCGCTCCCGCCCAGGCAGAGTCCCCCCACTCCCAGAGCACGTGCCCATGGTAGGGGTGGGCTGCCAGGACCTTTCTGACGAATTTGGAGACCCTCTTTTGCTAAGCCCCATCTCTTTCAGTGGGGGAGGGCTCCCTGTTCCTGATCACCCTGCCCTGGCCACAGTTCATCTCCCTGGAGGGCCTGCCACCCCAGTGACCACCAGGAGCGTGTGGCTGTGGATGGGAAGCTGGTTATTGGTGTACTGACAGTGCTCCTGAGCTACAGCCAGGGTGCGAGGTGCTGTCCCTCCTGGGCCTGGACACAGCCAAGCAGCAGACGCCAACCTCCACCAAGAAGTGGACATGTACATGGGAGGGTGCAAGCTGTTGACCTCGCTGGTGATCACATCACCACACCAGAGGGCACGGACAGACTGCCGAGGATCCTACGAGGGGCTGGTCACCCGCATGGAGATGGTTACCCAGAGTTGCTGGGGAGGGACAGTGGGCTGCAGGGAGGGCCACCCGAATAGTAGCTGTGCACCAGGCTGTGTCTTGGGGAGGTCCCTGCCTAGAACCCTCACCCACCCATGAGGGTGCAGGTGAACTTCAGCTTCTTTCAGGAGAAACAAATACTATGTCCTCTTGGCCTTGAGCACCCTGACTCCAGCGAAGCTGGGGCCATAGTACTGCGGCCGTCAGGGGTATCATCCTCTGGGGGAACCCCACTCTAGGAGGCAAGGAAATACAGCCAGAGTGTACCAGGCACATGGCTGGTTGTGATGGAGAGGAGAAGATGGGAGGGACTGGGGTAGAGGCGGCACAGCCCGTCGAGCAGCTCTCATTGGTGGTGGCAGCCATGCCAGGGCTGACACTTCTTGCCTCAGGGGTTGGCTGTCCTGGAAGGTCCACCCTGGGGCTCCCCCTGGAAAAGGGGGCTGGTGCTCATGGGTGGGCTGGGCCGAGTCAGAAAAAACACATGTGACTGTAGGTTTGTTTCTTTAATTGTATGTTTATACTCCTCTTAATTAGTGGATAAATATTAGAAAATCATCGCTCAGAAGGTGTGGTTGGGAATGGGCCCAGCTCGCCCAGCTGACTGGGGGTGGGCCTTTCTGGGGGCCCCGACCCGGTCTGCAGCGTGAGGCTGTCCCGCCAGGGCTCGTACACCAGCATGTAGCCCTCTGCTCTCCTGATGGTGAACTTGTAGGAGCGGCTGGGCAGCAGGTTATAGATGTTGAAGGTGCAGGCAGCCACGGGGATGATGCCACACTGTGTGCACTCCTCCTGTGTCCGTGGGTCCAGCAGCTTAAAACGGAGCTCAAACTGCTCCGGCCCCGCTGGCTGGATGGTGACAAACCAGCGCAGGCTGACCCAGTCCTGGTGGGCCACCGACAATCTGCGGTCAAACATGACGGGCATCTTGGTGCTTAGCATGAGCTGGATGGGTGGGATCTTGGTGGAGCCGACGTCAGACACCAGGTGGTGCTTCATGTGCAGGCGCCCCGGTACCATCATGGCCAAGAAGCTGTCCATGACGGCCAACAGGTCTGCCAGCCGCTGCTCCAACAGCCCCCAGCCTGCCAGGAAGGGCTGTGGGTCAGGCGATTCGAGCAGCGCATCCAGCTCGGCACGGCCTTGGACCAGCTGCTCCAGCAGGTCCGCGAGCAGCAGGAGCTGGATCTTGGTCTGGGCAGTGCCCAGTTTCTTCATGCGCTGGAACCTCCAGGGGTCGATGTGCTGGAACACGGTGTTGGGCACCGCCAGTGGGTTCTGGTCGCCCAGGGCCAGGTGCTTGGGGAGGATCTCGATGTGGTAGGAGCATTTCCTGAGCAGATTCATGCGGGCACGATGGCGCTTGAGCAGATGGGGGCTCAGGTCAGAGCTTAGGAACTCGCGCAGAGCATGGCGGCGCTCCACGTAGGTCCGCCAAGCCTCTGGTTCCAGCAGCTGCTGACCCTCCACCTCTTCCACCTCCTCCTGGTCCGGGAAGGACTGGGGACTGTCCAGCTTCATCTTGTCTAGGCCCAAGCCTGTCACCTGGAAGTTCATGGTCTGGGAGTGGGGGTGGAGTGTGGGGTGTGAGCTGGAGCAGGTAGGCTGGCCTCTGCCACCTGCCCAAGGGCCCACTTGGGACAGTGTTTATGTGTGTGTGTGGGGTGACTTCGAGCCCGCTGTCCCCACGCTGGGCACTCTATCCTCCCCAGGGGGAGAACTGAGTGAGGAGGGCATGTTTGTCTGGGAAGAGGCTGATGGGGGGCAGATCAAGATAAAAGGGATACTGCACGGTAAACACTCTGCTGATGATTGGTTGTGATGACACAGGGCAGGGCTGAGACAGTGGGCTCTGGGGCTGACCAGAACGGCCGGGGCAGGAACCCAGCCACTGACCAACTGTGTGGCCTGGCAAAGGCCTCAGTTTGTCGTCTGAAATGGGGCCGTTGAGTCAGTGTGATCCTGTCTGGGCAGCACCAGGCCCCCTTGGGGACACCATGCCTCCCTGCGGGTGGGGAGCGGTGGGCCAGCGCTCACCCAGACACAAGGTCAGGTGTCCCCAAAGACGAGGCATGGGAAGCAGGGTGGCCCCAGGCTCCAGCTCCAAGGAGTCATCATACTAGCTCCTGTTTGCCCGGCCCCGCTGTACTGGGGGCCTCTGGTGCCCTGAGGCGGCACTGACTCCAGAAGAGAAGCCCACACAGGGGTAAGACCATCACCGCCTCTCACAGCTGGGGTGCCTGAGTCCAATACGCTTCTTAGCTGACTCCCCCAAGCCAGCGTTTGAGGCCAGCCATTGACCCCAGGCACCCTTTCTTTCTGTGCTGCCCCCCACCTGATCCTACCTCTCTCTGGGTGTCAGTGGGAGGGGGCTGTGCACCCCAGCAGGGCACAGCTGTAGTCCGGGGCCTGGCTGGCACACAAGGCCACAGGGCGGGCCCTGTTAGCTTGGGGCTCACTGGAGAAGGGCCCACAGTCTCGGCCACTACCCCAGGCCGCCCCAGCCCTGGGATGGCGAGGAAGACCTGTTGCCGGGATAGTTGTCTTCTCTTGGGAGATGGCAGTTTGGGCCAACAATCCTAGGGTTGCATGAACTGCAGACAGCTGGGAGGTGGAACGAATTGCCCAAGCTTGCACTGCTAAGTGGCACAGTAAGGTGGGGACCCAAGTCTGACTCCTCCCCAAAGGCCAGGCCTTGACATTCCTGGGGCAGAGTCAGACCAGGCCCTGGGCACAGCAGAGAGGGTATCTGGGGTGAAGTGAGACCCTGGGCAAGCAGAGACCCAGGGCTTCCGGCTCAAGTCCTGCTCTGGTCTCTGGGAGGAGCTCCTGCCTCTGGCTCTGGCTGCCCCGTCAGGGATGTTTTCCAGTTGTCAACAGTCTCCCAGTTGGAAAATGGCAGAGGGGCTGCTCCTGAACTCTGGGGAAGGGTCTGCTCGGCCTGCTGGCCTGCCCACCCGGACCTACACCCTCTTCGCCCCTGCACCCCGACCTTATGCACCCTTCACCTCTTGGGGGCCATCTCCCTGACACCTACCCCCACCCTCTGGTCCCCTCCCCAGGCCCTCGCCCAGCCTCGCTGAGCACCCACTTGCCCTCCTTCCGGAGTGGTGAGCTCAGCGGCCCACCGTGCGCCCTGCCCAGAGCAGCGTCCCGCGGGGTTGCCGCGTTGCCCGGTTGCCGTGGGGACCGCGGGCCTCTGTGACGCCCCGCCCGGTGGGGGGGGGCCGCCCTGGATGTGGGAAGACCCCGCCCCTCCGGGCGCCTCCACTCGCGGACTCCAGGGAGACGCTGCCTCGGCCGGTCCTGGGCCCCCGGCCCCGACCCCCGGTCTGGGGAGGACAGGATCCCCGGGCGTGACCCGGCTGCGACCTGGGAACCGCCGAGCGCGCTGCGCGGGAGGCCAGGCCCGGGTGGGGCTCCGCTGAGACTCCACGGAGGCTGCCGCCCTCCGCGCTGGGCCCTGCCCGGGGTCGGTCCGCGGCTGCAGCGCCCCCTCCGGGGGCTTCCGGAAGGGGCCTCCCACCCGGTGCTCCAGGCCCGCGCCGCCGGGGGCTCCTTGGAGGAGCGGAACCGAGAGAGGTGGAAGGTGGTTGATGCCTGTCTCTGCAGCTAGGGGACGGAGAGGAAGGGGACAGAGGGGGGACGACGGGGAAGGGGGGTGCAGCTGGTTCAAGCCGAGGGCCCTGATCTGACAGATGGGGTCTCCGCAGCTCAGGGAGTCTCTCAGAGGGGTCCTGAGCCCTCCAGCCACCCCTGTGACCCCCAGCTAGGCTCAGGACCTCTGAGACCTCTCAGACAGCTTGGGGTCCCGCGCCAGCTGCGGTCAGCGTTTGCCCCATCTTGGGGAGGATGGGGGAGGGAGGGCTGCCTTTGCCATCCCTGTCTCCACCTGCTCGGAGGTCAGTAGTGCGACCCTGCCAGGATGTCTGTCCCTGAGCTACCTTCCGTGTGTGTGCCCAGCTCTCCAGGTGACCCCAACTCCTGAGAGGAGGCTCCCGTGGCTAGGTACCCATTGGCCTGTCCTCGGATCCAGGCCTGGCCCTGGCGCAGGGATCCAGAGGGGTGAACCAGGCAGCGGGTGTGCGTGGGTGGTGGTCCTACCCCTCCCCCTGCCCTGGGCTCTAACTTACAGGGAAAGAGGGGGGGATGCTGTATGAAGGTCGGCGGGGGAGGCTGGCACCTGTGAAGTGGGGAGGGGATGAAATTGATGGAAGAGCCCCTCAAGCCCCCCCACAGAGGGGGCGCAGAGCAGCTCTCCCTGCCACCTCTATGGCCCCACACCCTTTTATTGTATTCTTGTTCCTCAGCTAATTTTTAAAGATTAAACTTTTAATTTTAAAGTGACCATAGATCCGTGTAGTTGTGAGAGATGAGCAATCCCTGTAGCCTTTGCTCTGGCTGCTGCTGGCTGGGCACCAGTGGGTCCCGACACTGGCCACGTGCAGTGCCAGCGCCCAGAACTTGGAAGAGAGAGCTGGGTAAAGAGAGGTGATGGGGGGGTTGGGGGCAGAGGGGTTGGGGGGGCCTGACAGAGGGGTGTCCTGTGGGGGTCCCTTGCAGCGCACTGTGCACTGGGGAGCGGGGGGAGCCTCTCTCCCTTGGGGGAGGGGCCTTCCTTAGACCCTGGGTCCTGGTCACCAGGAGATGGAGTAGGCATTCTTGTGAACCCGGTCCCCGCTGCCCAGCACAGGTTCCTGCTGGAAAATGTCCCTGCTATGAGCTCAGAGAGGGATGGATGCAGCCTGTTTCCTCATCTGTAGGAGGACGAAGACCCCACCCACCGCGGGGGTCTTTGCAGCAGTGGCAGGGTGGGCAGCCTTCTGCGCTGTCCCGATTCACTCTCTGGGCTGTTCTTTGGGTGACAGGAGGCTTGGGGACAGGGTGTGGGGACCGGGCCAGAGACCAAGGAGGATCTCTCCCCACTTGCCTGAGTGCCAGATGGAATGTACTGAGTTCCAGAGGCCAGGACCCTGTGGCTTTGAGGGCCTGGGACTGTCCAGGAGGAATCTGTGTCCAGGGCTCTGAGTGCTTGACCAGAGTGTGATCAGCGCCACAACCTGCAGAGGCTGCCCTGTGGCCACATGGGTCAGAGATGCAGAGTATGGCTTCCTAGTAGGAGAAGCAGTGCTGGTATGGAGGCTTTAAGAAAACCAGTGTGCAAAAACCCAGCCTTGCATGTGTTCGGGAGGAGTGGAGTGGGTGGTGTCTGGGGGAAGCATCAGGGGCCCCCCTGATTCTGTTTGTAAATCTCTCCTCATCAACACCACCCACCAGGATGATGTCAGTTCCACGGAGCCTCAGAGGGCTGATGATGCGGGGCAGCTCACGGTGTCCTGGCCACGTGACAGCTTGTCAGTTGAATGAACTGCTCACCCAGGTGTTGCCCCAGAAAGCCCCTGGGTGACCTCAGGGAGAAGTGACCCGCAGCCCTGGGGCAGGAAGGCAGGTGTGAGGCTTCTCATTGGCTGGGCAACCACTGCACTTGCTCATGGGATGCATTCAACAGCAGAGCATGAACATTCGGGCATCGATCTGGTGTGGGGTTTGGAGGGAGCACCTGCAGCGTTCATAAAAGGGGTTTGGGCTCAAGAAAGACCACTGGGTGCTAAAGGGTTTGGACCCAGACCCCACCCACCCATTTGGATCTGCCCAGCCCATTTGCGCCCAGGAGCAGAGGCCCACCTGGCAGCAGTTCGCCTCAGTGTGCAGGGGTCCTGGTGCTGTTCAGGCAGAAGAGCAAGGTGTACCTCGCCCGCACCCCTTCCCTGCCCCTGGCACCCAGTTCTGAGCCTGCAGCAGCCACGGGGGTCCTGAAGGCATATCGCCTCATCAGCCATGCACCTGTTGTCCCTAAGGCCTGCAATCCTCACCAACGTCCCACTTTATAGCATAAAACCAGGGGGGCAGAGAGCTTACCTCACTCACGAAAGCCTCACGAGCTGAGGGCGGGGTGACCGAGGCTGTGCCCCCTGGGCTTGAAGCCTTTGCTGTGGAGGCTGCAGCTGGCCTGTGTGGCTCTGCCCTGCACAGGGCTTTATGAAGTTAGATTTGGCCAACATTTAAAGAACAAGGTAGTTTTCCTCACAAATCCGGCTCACCACTAGGCAACTGATGGCCGGTGCTGCCCAGTGGCTGTGCCTTCTTGGAACCCGACCCTCTGAGGTCAGGGCTCAGGTGTGCAGTGCTCACACGCGACCCTGGCCTGGAGGGGCCGTCCAGCCCGAGGCCCATTCCCTGGAGGCCCCTCCCCAGGCCTGATCTTCCTGTCCTTCTGAGGCAAGATATGGCCAGAGGGGGTGCAGGATGGCACCCCCCCCCCACATCCCAGTCCCTGACACCGCTGCCCCAGAGCCCTTCAGCCATGCGGTGCCTGCACAGATTTCCAGGGTGCGATGGGACTTTGCAGCGCCGGGTACCCAAGAGCTGAGCATCAGGGACAGGGACAGACTCTAGGTCCTCAGGGAAGAGGGTGACTGTGTCTTCAGTGCAAGACTCTCTGGCCTGCCCAGTGCTGGGCTGGTGCCCATCACTCATGTGGCCAAGGCCACCCCTGAGATGCTCTCAGACCAACCGTGAATACCACGGCTCTGGGGAGTGGGGTGGAGTCTGGGGATTGCATGTCTGTGATCTGTCTGTCCCTCCTCTGTGGCCATGCTTCTCCAGGCCCTGCCCTGCAGCAGTGAGCAAGCACACAGGCATGGTGCATGCAGGTGGCGACTGTGCGCCGACGCTGCCGAGAGGGAAAGAGGCAGTGACTCAGGCAGGAATGGTCCAGCAGAGCTGGAACCTAGCACAGTGGTCTCTCTGAGACCTCCTGATCTCACACAGGTACTCGGCCCTGGCACTCTGGGGGGCTCTCATTCCGATGCTTGCTGAGTGGTCGCTGCCTGGAGGGCCCCAGAGGCAGTCCTGAGTGGGGCAGACACAGCCTCTGTCCTCCCGGAGCTCCCAGTGAGGACGGTGAGCAGAGAAACACCCAGAGGTCTTCTCGTGCTCGAAGGGGGTGAGGTGGTGCTGGGAGGTAGAAGGGGTCAGAGAGAGGCGTGTTCCCTGCTCCCCCCCGTCCACATCTACCCGTTCCCTCCTGCACTGGTCCGGGTATGGGGCAGACATGGCCCTGGCCTTTGGGACTGTTCCCAAAGAACCTTGTTTGGGGAGTGGATAGATGCGGGGAGCCCATCCATTCCCCCACAAAGTGCCCAAGACCCCTACGGCCAGAACAGTCTACAGGTGGGAAGTGGCTGGCACAGTTACCTGGCTGTTTACATGCCAGTCTGCAACCACGGAGTGAAGATGTAGGGTAGAGGCACTCCCAGTGGGCTCCTCAGAGGCGGTGACTTCTCAGCCCCGCCTCAGGGTCCCCAGGACAGGGTAGTCTTCTGGCACAGCTGGCACTGAGCAGGGCCTTGCCTAATCGTGGTGACATGATGCATGGGCCTCGGGTATTTGATGCAAACCCTAGACACGGCCCCTACCTCTCTTTCCCCTGAATGCAGTGAGTCAGCCTGGATGTCACGGTTATTGCAATCCCTCACACCTAGACGGATGGGGCACTGTTTCGGGGACCCTCAGGGGCAGAGATGCCTCTTCCCAGCCCCAGCACGCACAGAGATGGCAGGCTGGGTGAGGGCAGGCCAGAAGCTGGCTGGTGAACCAGGCCTGCAAAGCCAGGCCCCACTGCCCAGACCTGCTCTTGCACCAGCTGGTCCAGGCCTGAGCCCTGGGCATGTCCTCTGCAGGCCACTTCAGGACTCAGCCTCATTCAGGCCACCTCCAGCCTCCCGGGGGGGCCCCTTGGCTCCCACAGCCTCCTGGGGTCTTGCCCGTGGAAGGGGAAGCCTGTGTCATGGGCAGGTGCCTTCTGAGGGGACTCCAGGCCCTGCCCCACGCGGCCTTCTAGGTGCGGTGGGCGGGACCAAGCAGCCATCCTGACAGGGAGGGGCCCAGAGCCACCCCTGGTGTGGGGTGCAGACCTCACGAGCAGCTTCGGGAAGTGGCTGGCGGGGAGGGGCTGTCAGGAGCAAGAGCTGGTGGCGGTTTGCCTGGGCCAGAGGTGGAAGGGCTGACGGGGTGTCGTCAGCCCCAGACGCCGGGTTGGCTGTCCCCTGGGAGGACCCTTGGCCCAACATGAGTCCGCACTGCCCGCAAGCTGTGAGGGCCCCGCCCTGTCACCCTGCTCGCTGCCCCACCCCCCGGGAGCAGCCCCGAGAATGGCCAGGAGGGGCTCCAGTGGAGGTCTGGGGTGGGGAAGACTCCGTTTACCCTCAACCCTCGTAGGAGAAAGGCTGCCCTGGCTGGTGGGTCCCGGAGGGCTGTACCTCTCACTCCCAAACCAGCGTACCCCAAAATGAGTCTGCTTCTCTAGGCCTGGTGCCCAGCTGGGTCTGTCTCGGGATGGCATCCATACCCTCAGCCTCCTGGCCTGTCTGCCAGCTCCACCCCCTCCTGTCCCTCAGGCCTCCGCCCCCCACCTCCGCCCCTTCTACGCTTAGCCCCCTCCAGCCCAGCCCAGCCAGCCCAGCTCTGGCCCTACTGGTTCAGAACCCCTCCCCAGAGCTCCCCGGGGTGTAGCAGAGGCCTCCGTGCTGGGCCCAGGCCTGTCTCTGCCCCCTCCTGCCAGGCCTCTGTGGCACAGCGTGGCTCCCCAGCCCCTTCTTGTTGGGGCCCCGCCTTGTGTCGATCACTTTGAGTCCCACTTGGGTCCCCTGGGGCTCTTGCTGATCCCGCGCCCCCCAGGTGGTCTGAGAGCCGACCCGTGTGGCCCCAGGTCCCTGTGCGCCCACTCAGAGTGGATGAGGGCCATGTTCCCAGGGCTGCTCTCCACTGAGGGGGCAGGCCTCCTGCCACTGGGTCCCCGAAGGTCCAGGAAGCAGGAGGCTCCAGGGTGGAAAGCTAAGCTGTGGGGTTCCCCCACCTGGGCCTTGGGGAGCAGACGGGGTCAGTGGGGTGGGGCTGGGAGCTTTTCCAGTTTCCTCCCAAGAACATGGAGCCGGGGAGCCGCACCTGGCATGACTCAGGCAGACTGCTAGCCAGGATGGGGTGCCAGGTAGGGGAGTCCCAGGTGACGCCCACCACCCCGCCCTGTGCCCCGGTGTGGAGCTCCCGTCTCTGGAACCTGCCCCTGAGCTCAGAGCAGCCTCAGTGTGAGTGGCTTCATGGGGGCACCTCTGTAAGGGCAGAAAGCCCGAGGCTTGGGCCAGCCTGCACTGGGTAGGGCCCCAGAGGTGGACACGATGCTGGGAGCCTCTCCCAGCCTCTTCTGACCTCCTGCCCAGCCTGGCTCAGGCTGCCTCCTCTGGCGTCTTCCCAGCTGCTCCAGGACTCAGGCCTGCTTCTCTCGACCCCTGTTGTTAATCTCCGAGGTATGTGGGCCACGCCCAGCCAGGGGACACCCCTGGTCTTCCATGCCACAGCTGCAGTCCAGCTGGTGCACCTGATGCAGCTCACCAAGGGCCCAGGGTCCCCACAGGCCTCCCCTGTAGCGGCTCAGCAGGGTCCAATTTGGGCGGTCAGCCTGTGGCCAGGGCTGGTTGTTGGCCCATGGCTGGGGCTGGATTGGGGCCCCTGGGGGCTGCGGGGGACCTAGCAAGGCCTGGGTGCACCGGGGGTCCTCCACACTCTGGGCCCAGTCTCAGGGTGACACTCGCTCTCACATGTGTTATATCTCTAGCCTCACCCACCCAGGACATCTACTCCCCGAGCAGGGGCTCCAAGAAGGGACGGCGCCCCAACCCCCACGTCTGCTCCCAGAAGTCAGATGTCTGGTCCTTTGGGGTCCTGCTCTACGGGGGCTTCCCCTACGGCCAATGTCCCTATACAGGTGGGCCCCAAGGCCGCCCAAGGGAGACAGGGTCTCAACCAGGAAGGTGTAGGCTGAGGGTGTGAGATCCAGCCGAGCAAGAAGGCCTCGTCCACCTGGTGGGCACTAACCCTCAAGGGGCAGCAGGGCTCAAGGCTGCCCACTTGGCGGGTCTGGCCAAGGGCTGGGAGGAGGTCTCCTCAGGGGCCCCAGGCCAAAGCAGACAGCCCCGCTCAGCAGCCTCCTCCTGGGGAACGAGCAACCAGGAGATGCCGCAGCAGATCACGTGGTGGTAGCGACTGCCCCACCCCCTGCCTGCCCCCCAAGGTCTAAGCGCTTGAGCTGGGGCGCTGCGAGGACGGCCTTTACTGCGCTACAGGAGGACCTGGGTGCATCCTGCAGTGACCTGTGCCCCACCACGTGGCCCGGGCACTGGACGCCAGGCTGGCTGCTCCCCCTTTTGCTGGGGCGTCCCAGCGGGATGTCTGCCGCCAACATGTATGGGGTGCGTATGGCCCAGGCTGAGGCTCCTCACCACTGACTGCGGGGCCTGCTCATGGGTTGGCACAGAACGGAGCTAGGGCCCTCAAGCCCAGATAAGGGATCCCCCAGGAGGCTCAGATGCTAGAGAACCAGGGCTGGAGCAGTGGGGGGCTTCCTGGAGGGGGCTGTGAGGGGGCTGCAGGCCAGGCACCGCAGAGGGAGGAGGTAGGAACGGGCCCAGGTCACCTGGCTGTGGGTCAGGGCTGAGCAGGTCACAGCGGGAGCCCGTTGTAGTGCTGGATGCCAGGCTGGAGCAGGTCCCAGCCGGGCGGACAGTGAGGGCAGGAGGGCTTGGCCTGAGCCCCTTGGGACCCCTTGGCCGCAGACAGTGCCCCCTCTGTCCCGTCCTGAGAGAGCTGAGGGGCTGCCCCAGTGGGTGGGCCTGACGGTGGGGCTTGGGCTGGTTTCCTCTGGTTCTGGGGGTTCCTGACATGAGCAGCAGCGTGGGGCCAAGGGGCTCTGGTCACCAGGAAGGGCAGCACACCCCTTTGCCTCCCGGAGTTGCGGTGAATGCGGAGCGAGGCTGAGCAGGGGGGCCTTGGAGGGAGCGAAGGTGCCTGTGAGGCGACCAGAGGCAGGTGTGCGTGGGGCCACTGCTGCATTCCTGGGGCCTCTCATCTGCCACCAGCTGAACAAGTGTGGTGCTCCGGGGCTCTGGGAGGGGCTCTGGGTCCCGAAACTCCTGCTTCCTGGTGTGGCTCAGGCAGAGCTCAGCACGTGCGCCCAGCAACCTGCTGGGATCCCCTGGACCCAGGCTTGTGGCTGGCCCCAGGGCTGAGGGGACTGGGGTGTGTTAGGGAGGGGGGAGGGCTGGACACCTCTCGGTGGGGGTGGGGCATGGAGCAGATGCTAAGCTGTCCTCCAAGCAGCCTCCACCACCCCTCCCCTCCTGGTGGGAGCCCAGCTGCTTGTAGGCTGGCGAGCTGTATGCAATTCTGTCTGCAAATGCAAGGCGAGGGCCATTGCTCTGTTTTCAATAAAACAGAAAGTGCCGACATGTGGGTCTAGGATGCGACTCTCCCTGCGGTCGGTCGGTCTGCCCGACACTCCCTGGCACTTTCCTCGGACAGGAAGCTGGGACAGGCCCTGGGCTGGTGGGCAGACCCTGGGTCTGCAGGCCACCCTCCTCACCTCCCAGTTCCCATCTCCCAGTCAGGCTTCTTCCCACGGCGGTCCCCCTGCCCCACCATACTCATACACAGCCGAGCCCCCACCCACCACTAGGGTGGACCCCAGGCGGCCTGTCTGACTGGTTACCCCGTCCTCCCCACGGGGCTCAGGCCTGGCTATGTGGCTGGGGCACACAGTGGCTGCAGGTGGGCAGGAGTGGTGCCCAGGCTCACTGGGTCCTGGGCTGTGGGAGGTCAGGCACAGGCTGCCGG
Organism: Manis pentadactyla; assembly: GCF_030020395.1. Lineage (NCBI taxonomy): Eukaryota > Metazoa > Chordata > Mammalia > Pholidota > Manidae > Manis > Manis pentadactyla. Next base: position 177,735,713 of record NC_080023.1, on the reverse strand, counting down.
GTCCTCAGGGCAGAGCCAAGGGGCTTGGGGAGGCCGGGGATATCCACCCCACGTGTGGGCGGGGCTGGCCTGGCACCGCACCTTGTCACCAGGAAGTGGGCCTGCTCCTCTGATGGGCGGGGCTGGCCTGCCAGGGTTGGCCTTGCCCTCCCGCTGTACAGGGACAGGTAGCATGGCAGGCCAGGTGCTCCATCCTGCACCTGCATCCACCATGGTGTCCCAGGGCCACGCTCACCTGGGCCCCAAGTACGTGAGCCTCTGGGATTTCGAGGCCTGGACGGATGAGGAGCTGAGCTTCTGGACAGGGGACCTGTTCCACGTGGCCAGGAAGGAGGGGAGTGGTGGTGGGCCATGTGGCTGGATGCGGTGGGCAGGGCCCTGGCTGAAGGCTATGTGCCCCACAACTACCTGGCGGAGGAGACAGTGGAGTCTGAGCCGTAAGTGTCCCTCGACGCTGGGCCATGTGCCCTTGCCCCCTGGGCCCTGCAGCCCCTCAAGCTGAAGGGAGCCATCAGGACAGCTCTGTCCCTCTGCGACTGGGCCAGCCTCCGGGAGGCCGGGGAGGAGGGGGACCCATGGTTGGGGCTGGACCCCACCATCCTGGTTCTGGGAGAGCCAAAGGGCTTCCTCTGTGTGACATCTGGGACGGGGGCCTCAGAGGTGTGTGACCCCTCCCTCCCCTGGGCTCCCCCTCAGCCACTTTGTGGTGCCAGGACCCAGCGAGGGCTCAGCCATCTGCATAGGCTTTGGGGCGGCCAGCCGACAGTAGTGGGGTCTGCTCTGGGGTCTGCGGCAGGGACTGGGCCTTTTGGGGAGCAAAGCTTCACTCCCCTTCCAAACAACAGGAACCAGACATGTGACCTGGTTAGCCTGAGCGGGAGTCGTTGTCACACTGGGCCCCGTGTGGGCACAGCACCCCCACCCTGCTCCCATGGCTGCCCCGTGCTGGCAAGGCACCTGGCCTGACGAGCTCTGGGAACCTGCGGCCACAGGGCGAGCTGGCGCGGCACATCCGCGGAGGAGGCCCCAGCGGGAGGGCCCCGGGACCCTGTGCTGCCTGTGCCCCACAGAGGGGGACACCCCCGAAGCACAGTAGGGGGGTGCCTACTCCACCTTCTGGGTCACTAAGGCCATTCCTGATGTACAGATTTGGGGTCTACGCTGGGCAAAGAAGGGGCTTTGTGTCAGGGCAGCTTTGGGTCAGGGCTGGAAGCACTAGAAGGTGGAGGTCAGGTGAGGGGAGGGGATTCAGGGTGGGCAGTGCGGGGTCAGCACGGGGTCCACGAGGGCTCAGGATCATTCCTGCCCCTGCCCCAGGTGGTTCTTTGGCCACATATCCTGCTCAGAAGCCGGGCACCAGCTGCAGGCCCGTGGCAATGAGCCCGGAGCCCAATCGGGGGCAGCGGGAAGCCAGGCACTGACTACGTCCTCCCCAGCGCAGCTTCCCCGCCCCCCTGCCCCGTCTGCAGCCCTGCCCGCACCTGGCTTCAGGGTTCCTTGCCCCTAACCTCCCTGCATGATGAGAGCCTGGCCCCTGGCTGGTGTGGCTCCGACTGGCCGTGACATCCAGGACACACCCACCCTTCTCCGGGGAGCACGGACCCCTGCTAGTGGGCACAGACCGGCCCACCTGGGCAGCTTGTCCCAGAGCCCCCAGGTCTGGGTTTCCTGGTTCACCGTTGGGAGCGCCGCAGGGCAGGATGTGGGCATGGCACCTGCTCACGTGTGTCCCTCTCACTGCCCCCCATCCCCAAGCTCCCGTGTGCAACAGGCAGGCCGTGCGGCACTATGAGATCTGGCACTGTGCAGGCCGGCTGCACGCCGGCGAGGCTGTGTCCTTCCCCGGCTTGCCCGAGCCTGTGGAGCACAAGGCCCAGGGCCTGTCCATGGCCTGCGGCTGACCTTGCCCCGCGGGAAGGTAGGGCCACCCTGCCCCGCCTGCTCCTGCCCACCTGCAGCCCTCTCTTTTCAATGACACGACCTTCAGCTCATGCAGGGTGGGTATGGGAGACCCGGCCTGCGGACATTGGCCCCATAGATGTGGCAGGGAACACACCAGCCTTTGCTGGGCCACTCTCACCCCTGCGCCGGTGAGAGGTGAGCTGTGCTGTCAGGTCCTCAGTCTCTCTGGGGACAAGGACCATATGCCCCAACTAGCCCCCATGCAGTTTTGTCTAGAGGCACTTAGGCCAGTGCTGCTGGCCCAGAGCAGGAAGTGAGGGTGGTATTTGAAGGACACAGCAGGGACCACCGAGGCCGGGGGCAGCCCCTGGGACCCTCCCAGGCTGAAGGTTGCCCAAACTTGAGGACAGCTTGGGGACTTTGCCTGTGGGGTCAGAAGGGCAGTTCCTGGAAGATGGACTAGGTGATGGGGACAGCACCTCTGCCCTGCGTCCCCTGCCCGTCCCTCCAGCATGAGCCCAAGCCCCTGCCCCACTGTGACGACTGGGTGAGGCCTAAGAGTTCACGCTCTGTAGGAAGGGGGGGTCTAGTTACTTCGGGGAGGTCTTCGAGGGGCTCTGGAAAGACCAGGTCCGAGTGGCCCATTAAGGTGATTGCCCAGGCCGTGAGCTCTGCCTGACGCCACCCCTTCCCTCCAGCCCCACCAATGAAGATGCCTGGCCTCACCGGGAGCTGGATGTATGGGGGGGTAGTGGCCCGGCCTTCTCTACAGGCCACCCCATCGCGGCTGCTGCCCACAGCCAGCCTCCTGCACCAGCACACGCTGCAGGCGGAGATCCAGGCCATGAAGCAGCTTCGGCGTAAGCATGTCTTGGCACTGTAGGCCGTGGTGACTGTGGGGGACCCTGTGGACATCATCATGGAGCTCATGCCCAAGGGGAGCCTGCTGGAGCTGCTGCGGGGTGAGCAGGCCCTCAGACACCCAGGGTAAAGGGGACCCACGCTGACTGGAGGGGGAAGGAACAGGCACAAGGACAGAAAAAGGAGCCCAGACTACCCGAGTCGCTCCGTCACACACACACAGCAGCCAGGGAATTCTGCCTTTGCCAGCCCTTCCTGTTTGAGGAATGATTTGAAACACCTGTGATCCATGTGGCTTCTGTTCCCTGGAGGAATTCAGGCAAGTAGAGGTACATACCAATAAGCAAAGCCACTCAATTCCTATGCCACGTTAATAGGCTGTTTTGCTAAAGCACCAGGCCTAGCCTGCCCCTGCACCCGGAACACACAAGCATGGCTCTCACTTTTCTTGCCATCCCTCCTCCTGGTGTTTCAATGTACACGTATACACCCACCCACACCACGTGCATACATGCTCACAATGCAGGCACACCATCATGCACACTCACATGCTCACAATGCACTCGTATCATTGTGCACTCGCACACACATGCGTTTGTACATACACAGGATGTGTCTCATTGACTCTTAAACCTCATCACCTGTAGCAAGTCCCATTATTTGATTTAAAACCCAAAGACAATCTCTGCCTATTAGCTGAGGTGCCATTGCTTGCAGCTGCAGCCCAATTTGAGATGTTAGATTGGGAAGGAATGTACAATAGGTTAAGTGACATCCAGTACGTGTATGCGTCAATCTGAGCAAACATTTTTATATATGAATGTGTGGAATGCACCAAAGGTAAAATTTTTCACATTGCAAACAGCGTCCCATGCAATAAGCACTCTTCAAGAACGAGGGGTTTGGCGGCCAACATGTCACCTACATGTGCTGTGTCCAATTAGCCAGTTGCCTGATGAACCTTTCTGAGGTATTCAGTCATGTGAAGAAGGCTGTGATGGGCTTCTTTGTACTTTTATCTTTGAGTTCTTACCGCTTTAGTGTAGATTCCCAGGAGATTGTAGGGGTAAAGGGTACGTATGAATCGCGTTTGGGCTCTTGACAATTGCCTTCCTGAAGGGCTGCAGCCAGTCCACTGTTCAACCTTAAATCAGGTCAGCTGCCCTTTGCCCCAGAGGGCTTATCCCCCGGCTGGCCCTGCAGACTGTGATGAGAAAGCCCTGCCCATCTTGGAGCTGGTGGACATTGCATGGCAGGTGGCTGAGGGCATGTGCTACCTGGAATCACACAGTTATGTACACCGGGGCCTAGCAGCCAGGAACATCGTTGAAGGCGAGAACAGCATTTACACTGTCAGGGACTTTGGGCTGGCTGAGCTCAAGGTAGGGACCGAGGAGGTGTGGGGCTGTACGCAGGGCTTCCTCTGCGCAAGGAAGAGAGAAGGGAAGCTGCACGGCCAGAGGCAGGTCAGGTGTGCAGGAGGCAGGGCCAGCAGGCTCAGGGCTCCCATCCTCCCACCCCCCCTGCAGCTCCACCGGGGGAGGGGCCGATGTGGGGTCAGCTCAGGGCAAACTTTCCGGCAGCAAAACCCAGGTTTTTTTAATCACATAGTTTCCAAGCCAGGCGTGCCAAGCCCTGTGCACCCAGCACCAGCCACTGCCCCAGCGCCCACTGCCGCAGCGGGGAACCAAGCCAAGTGCACCTGTGTTCCCTGGGGACCAGTGAGCAGGGCCCTCGCCATTCACACTCGCAGCCCCCCACCCCGAGCTGCTTCCAGACCCTACCGAGTCTGAGGTCATGCCAGTGTGCCTGCCCGTGGGGGACAGTGCTCCCTGCCTGTCCTAACTGCCCCAGGGCTGCCTCCAGATTCAGTGGGGTGGGGCCTATTGGCAGGTTCATGGCACCTCCAGCTGATGGCCAGCGTCCAGGTCCCCTGGCTCACCAGGGTGCTGTTCTGACACTTCTAGAAGGGGCTCACAGCCATTTCCAGCCACCTGTTTTGGCACCTATGAGCCTTAAGTTGGCCCCATCTGTGCGCTCCCCTGCCATGGCAGTCACTCCCTAGTGGCATTCACACCGGCCCACCCTGGCATCCTCTGACATAACCCGGGAGGCCAGGCTTTCCTGACCCTGCCCCCCGCCCCCCCAATCTAACAGAAGTGGAGCCTGGGAGCCCAGGGCCTACCTGGCAGCACCTCTTTGGGGGCCCTGGGAGCAGCTGTGATGGGCACAGCGCCACAACAGCTGCATCAGGGCTGGTGCCCCGGGCATGCCCACGCTGCGGGGTGTGGGAGGGGTGCAGGCGGCCAGCACAGTGTGTCCAATTGCAGGAAGACATCTACCTTTGCTACGACCACAACGTACCCTACAAGTGGACTGCCCGGGAGGCACTCTCCTGAGCGCACTACTCCATCAAGTCTAACAGCTGGTCCTTTGGGGTTCTCCTCCATGAGATTTTCAGCAGGGGTCAGATACCCTATCCAGGGCTGAGCCCCTGGTGTCCTCCGCTGTGGGTAGGGCAGGAGGGAGCCATGGCCAGGATGTGGCACCTGCATCAGAGCGCTCAGGCTGCCTCCCAGCAGTCACGGTCCAGAGTGTAGAGCATGCTCCAAGCGTTCTGGGGGCCGAGGGACGGTGGGCTCCACGACCACGAGGCCTTCCTGAGGGTGGATGCCGGCTACCGCATGCCCTGCCCTGCGGAGTGCCCACCCACCGCATACACCGTACACAAGCTGATGCTCTCCTGCTGGCACAGGGACCCTGAGCAGAGGCCCTGCTTCAAAGCCCTGCAGGAGCAGCTCTCCAGCCTCACCAGGTACAGCCCACTTTGGGTGTGCTAATAAGCACGGCGCCTTTCCTACAGCTGCTGCAGAGGCAGCAGGGCCAGGCCCTGTGGAGAAGGGCCCGGGCAACCCTCTGCTTAACTGACAATTTGCCCAAGAAGACACCCACAGCTTCCAGAATCACGCTGGACCCCCTGGGAAGGCTCTTCAGGCCTCTCTGACCCGCCCCAACCTGGGGCAGAGGGAAGTGCACCTGCCATCTGTGGGCTCAGGCTGCCCCTTCCTAGTACCTGCTCCTGGACAGGCAGGCCCTTTCCAGCTGACCGACGCCAGCACACTCCAGGAGCTAACAGCTCCTTTCCACAGGGAATGAACCTGTTCCCAGGCCTGACCCTCCCTGCATCAAGGAGCATGGTGGGCACCTGAGTTTTGGCCCCTGCTTGGTTCCTGGACTTTGGGCAGGGGGCACAAAATCCTCACTCTGTAGAGACAGGGCCCCCGAGGCGGCCAGGGGATGGCGACCCGCCCTCCCTGGCTGCCGGGGGATTGTGCCCAAAGCTGGGCTGTGTTGGGAAGGCCCCTCACACCCCTCAGCCCGGGGCTGCAGACCTGCCCAGGTGTCCTACAAAGGCCTGGAAGAGGCCCCATTCTTTGGGAAGGTACGAGACAGTGTGGCCTAATACTCATCCCCATCAGCTGTCCCAAGCCAGCTGGGAGGGACGGCTTCATCAGGGCCTTCAAGTAGCAGCACGTTTCCCCAGCTGAGGCCTCCCAAACCCCATAGCCAGAGGCCCAACCTCCCGCAGGGGCCAAGGGCCGTCACTCACTGGTTGCCCTGGAGGCTTCTTGTCCAGCTTCTGGACCGTCTGCCTTCCCAGGCTCCCCAACAGCAAAAACTCCACTCCTCCCCAGGTGCCAGGTGCTGCACCTACCAGAGCATCTCACACATCTGAACCCGGGCCACACTTCAGGGTGGCCACTCAGCCAAGGGCCCCAGGAAGGCCACGGAAAATGGCAGCCCCGCCCCCCGGGGCACTCAGCTCACACACCACCAGGGGTGCTGGCTGCCTGGAGTTTATTTCCACATGGTGCAAGGCACACGGTCATGGGTTATCAGGAAGGCTCATGTGTGGCTTGGATAGTAAAAAGCAGGGTTCCCTTAACTTTCTTTTTGGTGTTTTGCTGTTCTGACATGAAAGGACCCCACTGCTGCAGCCTGCCTGGTCTACGGGGCGGGGCAGGGCTGGGGGGGGGGCGGCGGGCAGGGCTCTGGGGAGCCTAGCGCCTCCAGATGCCTGGTGGCTGGCGGTGGCCACTTAGGATGGGGCCCCCGTGTTGGCTTTGCTGGGCTGGCTGCCAGGCTGCTTCCTCGTGGCTTCCTGAACCAGGTCACAGGTGGTCAGGCCACTGGAGGACTGGGGAGACTCCGAGCTGGGGGAGAGTTTGCGGTCAGAGGCTACTTCCACCGGCCCCTGCCTCCCACCGGCCCCGGGAAGGTGGACTCACTGTTCTGGGGACTCCAACACGGTGGCCATGAATGGGAGAGTGGACTTCCCAAAAAAGAAGCTTGCCCACCAGTGACCCGGGTCAGCCTTGGGGAGACCTGAGAGAAGCAAAGTGGGCCGTGGTGCACTGCCTGCCCCTGGTGGGACCCCTGGACAAGAGGGGGCATGGACCTGCACTTACCGGGGTGGTGGGGGATGGCCTCCCCAGGATACTCGGCACTTCCGCAGGAGCTGTTACTGGAAGTGGAACCCAGGCGGCCTGGAGAGCATCAGGCAGACAGGGTCAGCTGCACAAGGGGCAGAGTCCCTGCCTGGCCCACGCACTGGCAGCACAGGGGCAGTGCCAAGCAGATGGGGGTTCTCAAGGCGCTGACACTACAAGCTGGGGCCGGGAGCCCTGTCTGGGGTCAGACCTGTCAGGGGGCGGGTAAGGGGCTTACTTACGCCGGTAATAGTCGTGGGTGGCCACGAGCGAGCCGCTGGAGGGGATGGCTGCCATGCTCCTGCTTGTGGCTGGTGGAAACCTGCGCACGCGGGGTCGGGAGCCCCTCTGGTCACCCGCTGCCCCTCGGGAAGAGCCTCCCCAGCCCGGTCGAGCTTCCTCCCGGGCCCCCGGGGACAGTGCCGTGCGCTCCGGGTCAGGAAGCGACGCTGGGTTTATTTACAGGGCGAGGCGGGGCTCCGGAACTCCCGGGCGCCATCGCCCGGCGGGGCGGGCGGCTCCAACCAGCCCGAACCGGCCGCGAGGGCGGAACAAAGGCGCTTTGTGCGCGGGGCAACCGGCCTGGGGTCCGAGAGCGGCCTGCCCGGCGCAGGCCGATGGCCAGCGAGCCTCGCGTCTGGGCCCCCGAACCCTGCTCCCGCCCAGCGCCCGGGCCCCGGCCCCTGCTCCGCGCCCGCCCCGAGCCCCCGCCTGGCCCGCTCGTCCCCCCGCCCGCCGGTCGGTGTGTCCGGCCAGCGGCCGCCCGTCCCCACTCGGGCACTCACCTCGGCGGCGACCCCTCGCGGGCCTCGGCGCACGGTCACGGCGGCGGGGACGGAGGCGCTAGATCACGGAACCCATTTGCAGCAGACACGGCGGGTGGCCGCTCCACGACCGCGAAGCGCGGGTGCGCAAGCGCGGGCACGCCTGTTTAAATAGCGGCACTGGCCCCGCCCCACCCGAGGCCACGCCCCTGCTCATGCTAGCCCCGCCCCCGCCTAGCAGGCAGGGCCGGGCCGCAGTCCCGCCCGCCGAGTCCGTCAGACCTGGGGCAGCGCTGGAAGCGCGTCTGGTCCTGGCCTGGCCTGGTCTGGCCCTGGAATGGTTAAATCCTAGGGCAGGGCCTATCCACCCACCTCCCCTACCCCGGAGGGTTCCCCATCCTGGAGCAAGGCGCCCCCCCATCCGTGGCCACGGGATGGTCCGCAGAAGATACTGGGCGTCCAGCACGCCGGCCCGGCGTCCGGTCCCTGCCGCCTTGCAGGGACCTCCCAGCGATGGGAAGCTGGAGAGCCCGCAGTGTCCGCTGGCCGCTGTGGAACCCACACCCCTTTTCCCCCAGCTCCAGTCTGCATCCTGCTGCTGGCAGGGTGCAGGTGGGGCACAGGGGAGAGGGTGTGGAAGGGACTCGGGAAGAGAGCTTATCTGAGTGGGTGGGGGTGCAGAGCTGCTGTAAGGGATGTTTCCAGTAGCTGGAGGTGGAGGCCCCCTGTCTTGGGCACCCCAGGATGTTCCTTCCAGGTGCCTGGGGCCGTGCCACGGCCTGGCCAGTCCCGAGGAGGACTTCCGGCCATGTGGAGATCAGCCTCCCCTACCTCCCCAGTCCCTCACGCAGGCCCGGAGCCCTGACCTTTCTCTGCAGGGGTGGGGTCTGCAGCCCTGGGAATCCCGCTCTTTGTATGCTAGGCCCTGGCTGGAAAGTTTCTTTCCCGGTGGTTGAGAGTCTCTGTGGGGACTTCAGGGAGAATCCCGGGGAAGGCCCCAAATCCTCCCTACCAGGGCCTCCACATCTTCAACCCCCTCAAGATCCAGCCATGATTCCTGGGCCCCAGTCCAGTTTTTCACTGGGCAGACTAGGAAACCAAGGTCCCAGGAGGGGAGGGGCCTGGCCACCCTGATAAAACCCTTTATCTGGCTGGGTGGGGGGTGGAGGCTGCCAGTCTTCAGACTGGCCTGTGTTGGGCAGTGGTGTGGCCGCTCAGTGCTGTTGTGCAAGAGCAGAGTGTCCAGGGGACCCAGGACAGGGAGGGGCAGTGACAGGACTTGTGGTGGGAGAGGTAGCTGGGCCTGCTCGCTGGGCGCTGAGTGGTCCCTGAGACGGTGGACGGCCCGTGCAGCAGGACAGCTCAGGCTTGTCTCACTCTGCAGGACCCTCAGCCTCAGGCGCTGCCCCGTCCCGTGTCCCTGTGGTCCGTGGCCCAGTGTGTGTCTGTCCTGGTATGCCCCTTGCATGTGCCTCCAACAGGACTGTAGTTTCAATGCCTGGGCAGAGAGCCCGGGGGCGGGGGAGCTGCCCAAGGCCTTGGACAGTTCCTATGGCCAGGAAGTGGGGTTTGAGGCAGGCAGTGAGGTGCCTGCTCTGAATCCTGGGCACAGTTGTTACTCAGGAGGAGTGAGGCAGGGGGGATGAGGGCAGGTGCCACCCTGGGGGGCTAGGGGGTGTGGCAATGTGAGCAGAAGTGTCCCAGCAGGCTGGTTGGGACCCCCGGGACAGACCCATCCCACAGGGGGCCTGAGCAGAGGGAGCTGGGACGTGGGGCTTCCCTGGAGAGCTTAGGGCCCCTGGGGACAGGAGGGTCAGGGGGCTTCTGCTGGGAGGGACTCGGGGCTGGAGGCTGTTACTGCCCTTGCTGCTGTGGCTTCTGGGTTGAGACCGTCTCTCAGCTCATCCAGAACTTGTGGGGAACCTACCATGTGCCAGGCAGTGTGGGCCTGGATGTGCAGAGGTGGGTGAGCGGGAGCCCCTGCCCTCAACAGGCTCGGCCCCCAGGAGCTGAGGGAGTGCTACTGGGGAGGCACAAAGGCTGGGGCTGGAGGAAGAAGCCTTTGTCCACTGGGCTATGTGTGTGGGAGGCTGAAGCCAGGTCCTGCCTCCTGGCGGGGAGCAGAGAACCAGGGGTCCATCCCAGTGAGTCCCCAGAAGTGGGTGCACAGTAATCACTGTGCAGCCTCACAGCTGCGGCGGCCCTCCTTCCACTGGGCTCACAAACAGTGCTGGGCCCCTGGGATGGCCCTGATGCCATCCAGATCTGCTCCCGTGGGGACCCAGGCCCTGTGCCTCCCTGGGGCTCCAGAGGCTGGCCCAGGCCTGGGCAGCAGTGGTGAAGGGATGGGGAGAAGGGAAGAGGGCCAGGCAGTTGGGGTCCTGACACCTGCCTCCAGCTCTCAAGATACCACCAGCATGCACCCCCAGGCAGCTGCAGGAGCCGTTCCTCTGTAGGTGATGTCACCGTCGACAGGAGATAACCTATCAGCTATATTCAATGGATGCTGATGATGTCAGGGTTGGGGGAGCATAGCCAGCAGCTATTGCTCCCACTGCATTACCTATAACATGGGAAAGGCCTAACTTGTGGGCTATTTTAAGGTGAAGACGCTTTGTGTGAATGCTTATACCATACCCAGCACATAGCAGGTGCTCAGTGAGTTAGATATGATCATTATTTATAGCACTTTTCACTACTGGAAATAACCTACTTTGTTTACTGTTGGTTAACAAAATCTAACAAAGTTCACATCTGTTCTGTCCTCATGGCCAAGGAAGGACCTGCCACGTTGCAGGCATTCAGTAAATGTATTTGCTGAAAGGGTGAATTACGTAATAAAAAATACTGCATGTTTCATCATGGAATGAGGGGTCAACAAACTCTGTCCAAAATGCAATTGTAGACCTGGAAAAACTGTCAGAAAGCTTCCGTGCTCTGGAATCCAACCCAAGGCATTCAGCAAACCGAAAAGCGTTTACTCATCAGAAACACTGAGCTTCAGGATAAAATTCAAAATTCCTCAGCATAAAAGCACCAGGAAACTCTCAGGCACAGGAAACCACCCTCAGCCGAATTATTTATGAATATTTTCTCCCATTCCCAGGTTGCCTTTTTGTTGCTGATAGTGTCCTTTGCTGTTCAGAAGCTGTTTGCTTTGATGTAGTCCCATTTGTTTGTTTTTGATTTTGTGTCCTTGTCCAAGGAGATGTGTTCAGAAAAAAAATGCTCATGTTTACGTTCAAGAGATTTTTATCTGTTTTCTTCTAAGAGTTTTATGGTTTCATGTTTCACATTTAGGTCTTTAATCCATTTCAAGTTTACTTTTGTATATGGAGTTAGGCAGTCATCCGGGTTCATTCATTTGCATGTAGCTGTCCCAACACCAGTTGTTGAAGATGCTGTCTTTTTCCCATTGTATATTCATGACTCCCTTATCATATGTTAATTGGCCATATATGTGTGGGTTTATATCTGGGCTCTCCATTCTGTTCCATTGATCTATGGGTCTGTTCTTGTGCCAGTACCAAATTGTTTTGATTATTGTAGCTTTGAAGTATAGCTTGAAATCAGGGAGCAAAACACCCTGGCTTTGTTTTTCTTTCTTAGGATAGAAGCAGAAATTTTTTAAAATGCCATTTATAATAGCTATCCTCTGCCCGTGAAACACTTAAGCATAAACCTAACAAAATATGTACAGGATTTTGTATGCTAAAAGTGAAATGCCAGTGAAAGAGATCAAAGAAAACTTAGTAAGTGGAGACTTAGCACAATACAGACATTGATTCCCTCCAAGTTGATGCACAGATCTGATGCAATTCCAATAAAAATCCCAGAAACATTTTTGAAGATACAAACAAGGAGACCCTAAAATTAATATGGAAAGCCAAATGACCTAAAAAATAGTATAGAGAAGATTTTTGAAAAATAGTATAGAGAAATGGCAAAACCTAAATCATTTTATTGAGGTAAAATTCCTGTAACATAAAACCATTTTAAAGTGTACAATTCAGTGGCAAACAGTTTCACAATGTTGTGCAACCGTCACCTCTAGAAAATGTCTAGTTCCAAAACATTTTCATCCTCCCAAAAGGAAACCCTGTTCCCATTAAGTGATTCCTCTCCTCTTCCCCTCAGCTCCTGGCAACCATTAATCACCTTTCTGTCTCTATGGATTTACCTATTCTGGCCATTTCATATAAATGAAATCATACGATATATGGTCTTTTGCATCTGGCTTCTTCCACTCAGTGTCATGTCCTTACGTGTCATCCGTGTATGGCAGCTGTCACAGTGTCCCTCTTTTTAAGGTGATATTCCACTGCATGTACCACAGTTGCTCCTCCACTCATGGGCCGATGAACACTTGGGTTCACTTCCACATTTTAACTATTGTGAATAAGCCTGCTGTGAACATGGGTGTACAGGTATCTGTGCAAGACCCTGCTTTTAATTCTTTTGGGGATGTACCCAGAATGGAACTGCTGGATCATATGGTAATTCCATTTTTAATGTTTTGGGGAATAGCCATACTGCTTTCTGTGATGGCTACTCCATTTTTACATTCCCACCAACAGGGCCTGAGGCTTCCTGTTTCTCCTCATTCCCATCAATGCTTTTATTTACTTTTTATAGTAGCTGTCCTGGTGGGTGTGAGGTTGGAGCTCATTGTAGTTCTGTTTTCATTTGCTAATGATCAGTGATGAGGAGCATCATTTCCTGTGCTTATTGGCCATTTGCATGTTTTCTTCAGAGAAATGTCTATTCAGACCTTTTGCCCATTTTTAAATCAGGTTGTCTGTTTTCTTGTTGGGTTTTAGGAGTTCTATATATATTCTGGATATTAATTCCTCATCAGATACATGATTTGCCAGTATTTTTTCCCATTTTGTGGTTTACCTTTTTACTTTGTTGATAGATAATAAGCACATGAAAAGTGCTCACCATCATGAGTTATTGGGGAAATGCGAGTCAAAACCACAATGAGATGCCATTTCACACCCACAGAATGACTGTAATAACAAGAACAGGCCACTAACAAATGCTGGTGAGGGATGCCCACGTTGCTGTGGGCACGCAAACTGGCGCCAGTACTCCAGAGCTTACTTTGGCAGAAGTTTAAGACGTTAAACATACACAGTCCCACTCCTGGGCATTTGTCCAGAAGAAGTTCAAAGTAACGTTCAAACAAAAACTTGTTGGCGAATGTCCGTGGCAGTTTTATTCATAAGTGCCCGAACTGGAAACAATTCAAATGTCATTCAGGGATGAATGGGTAAGCAAACTGTGGTCTGTCCAGTCACTGATGGAAAGGAATGATCTAGGCAACAGGCTGGATGGATCTCAAGGGTATTGTGTGCATGAAAGCAGCCACGCCCGGATCATGACACGCTGTTCGCAACTGACGCGGTCCTCAAGATGCAGCCATGGTGATGGAGAGCAGACCGGCAGTTGCTGGGGTGACAGGAAAGTTTGAGAGTAAGGGACAGCGGAGGGGGTGCTTTTAGGGGTGCGACGGTCTGTGTCCTGATTGGTGGGCTGCAGGAGTCTGTATGTGTGCTAACATTCTTAGAATTGTACACCTTCCAAAAAGTCAATTCTGTGTGTTCACGTGGGGTCCCCTCTGGACAGTGGTGGGCCACCCTCGGCTCGTGGAGGCTGCCACAGTTCCCTGACACACGGCCCCTCCGGCTTCCTCACACCCTGGGAGCTCACTTCTTCAAGGCCAGCAGGAGCATTGCTCACTCCAGTCAGCCAAGACACGGTCTTAAATGACCTATCAACTGAGGTCACCACCTTTGTCATGTTCTGCTGGCTGGACGCGAGCCACAGGTCCCCCTGCCCTCAAGGGGAAGAGATTATTCTAGGCATGACTCCTTCGGGTGAATCTGCCGTAGAATGAGATGGAACAAAAATACTGGAAGATGAAGGTGCTGGGAAGCACTGGCATTGGGCCAGCAGACTGCAGAGATCTTACTTTTTTAGGCAAAAAGACCGCAGCCTACAGGGAGACCTATTCCAGCCCAGCTAGGAAAGGTCAGAACCGAGTCCCATGAAGAGCTGGGGAGCTGACACCGACAGTGGGGCTTGGGAGGCACTTTGCACATTCCGTGGATTGACACTAACCAAGAGTGACACCGAGCCCTCGCAGGCCTGAGGCAGAGTGACTGCTGAGACAGGAGCCCGCAGCCTTCAGAGGGAGAGGGACACAGTCCAGAGTCTACGGACAGTGTTCAGCCCCAAATCACTCGATACGCAAAGAAATAAGATGTCCTCAGTCAAGGAAAGAAGGCAGTCCTCAATTTCATCTCGACTGAAATTCGCCACTGCCTGCCCTGCAAATGGATGTACTTACTCAGTGTAAAGGAAAAGTGCGTGAAGTGACTCTGTCTGTCATCACAGAGCAGGAATTGAAGGGTGAATTTAGAGCCAAGAGGTGGAAACGAATGACGGGCACAGTGCCCCATGGCTCACGGCCCTACCCCTATGGTGCAGGCCCAGCAGGGCAGCCTACAAAGCAGCATGCACAGGGGCCTGTGGCAGCTTTATTTGCAGCAGCTCAAAACTGGACGGAGCCCTGCGCTGCAGTGACGATGAAATGACCAGCGTGGACGGCCTCGGCCTGCTCTCCTCGCGATCTGGTCCCTGTGCAGTCTGTGCACTTCTCCCAGGTTAAGGACAAGGTGGGGCCCTCTGCCCTCGGGCCCCTGGGCCTTGTGGGATGGGAGGGTCTTTCCTGGGACGGTGGAGGCACTAGGCCCTCGCCACTGAAAGTCCCCCAGCTCATCCCTAAGACCCCTGAGGTCTCTTGTTGCTGAAGCAGGTTGTTCCCAGCTGCCCAGCTGAGGGAGGCTCTGTTCTAGGAGGGGAAACACCTGGTCGCTAATGAGCTCCAGGTTCCCTGGCAAATCCCACCCAGAGATGCCCCCAGCCTGGGGAGGAGAGGCTGACCAGCACTGGGCCTCCCCCACCCCCCAAGGGCAGGCCTCAGGAGGCAGTGCTGCCTCCCATTAGTTCCCAGGGGAGCCTGGTCCGGCTGTGGTGGGAGAAACCACATCGGTGCTGTGGTGAGTGCAGCCTCCCCACCTTCCGCCGGCTCCACAGAAGGCCAGCTGGGATGGGCAGGGGGCCTGCAGACCATCCCCAGCTTCTCTGTCTCTGTGCCCCACCACAGGGGCTTCCCCTCCTGGGTTAGAGATGCTGGCCCCTCCTCTGGACTCTCCGGTTGCCCCTAACCTGTAATGGACTGAACGGAGAAACCTGCCACCCCTTGTCCTGGTGCCAGGCTGGAGCCCCGACTCTAGGTGGCCCAAGGCACAGAGCCCCTTCCCTGGTACCTCAGGAGGTCAAGGCTGCTGGCAGCTCTGGGCTCAGGGCTTGTGTGGGCAGAGGTCTGGCCCTCGTGTTGGGGGCGAGGGCCCTCCCAAGCACAGGTGCCACTAACAGGGCTCCTGGGGAGAGAAAGCCTTCGAGGGAGGGGCCTGCAAGCTGCCCAGCTTTCACCATGGCAACGGCTCCCGTGAGCAGCTGCAGGTGCCCTGGGGCCAGAGTCTCTGGTGGGGTGGGGGTGGGGGGCAGTGCCCTGCCCCCTCTCAGGGCTTCCCTGGCGGACTCAGGTCACCTCCCAGACATGCTGGATGTGGTGGGGTGGCATGTTTGAGGGCTTGGATTGTGCAGTGAGTCACCCCAACTCCCCACTTCACTTGGCCAGAGACTGAGCACAGGACTGGTGCTGGAATGGCCCTTGGCTGGCCTTGGGGTACGGCTGCTGTGCATGTGCCCCATAGGCCCCCTGCCCGGTAACACTTCTCTGATTTAGAGGCCATGACCTTGCTTTTCTGGGGGAAGGTCCGCAGCCAAGAGCTCCTCTTTGCCATGGATACCACTTAATTTGCAGCCTCAGGGGCAGCTCAGTTCCCGGCATACAGGCCTGGCGACTGGGGGTTGGTGCTGTCCAGGTCCTGCTGCCCAGGTAGACTGGGAGACAAGATTGGATAGACCCACACACCGATGCCCTGGAGTCCAAGGGCAGCCTGTGGCCCATGGTCTGAGACACCCCAAGGCCGGAGAGCACCCTCGGCTGTGCCCCGTGGCCTCAGTCCTGCCGCCGAGCTGCTGTCTGGGTCCAGTGGGTCGCTGGCCCCCGGTGCTCAGGCAGCAGTGCCTTGGCTTTGGCCCCACAGGAGGGCACCGGCACAGGTGGCTAGTTGTGCATTCACAGGTTATTATTAACTGGCAGTGACATCACCAGCAGCCAATGGGAGGCTGTTTTATTTCCAGGGCTGACAGCTTGATAATGGTTAATTTTAGCTGGATCTTCTTTCCCCAGGCTGTGAAACCCCAGCTAGCAAGAGAGGGGGCTGCTTGTGTCTCCCCAAGCAGCTTGTGCTGGGCCTGGGGGCTAAGGGGCTGGTACCCCTCCCTCCTGTCCCACTCCCCAGAATGTGTGAGGCGGCACCAGGCTGGCAGCTGAAGCCCCTTCTGGCTCTTTCCTCCCCACTTACACCCTTGGCTGCTATGGGGCCACTGCGAGCAGTGGCTCAGATTTGGGAGCCAGAGGGCTGACCTGGAGGGCGGGTGTGACCTAGGCGGGCTTCTTTCTGGAAGGAACCCTGGCCTGGCTCAGGCCCTCCAGGCTGACTGCAAGCTCGGGCCCTCCTTTCTGTGTGACCTTGGGCACCATGGTTTGCCTCTCTGTGCCCAGGTGGCTCTTGGTCCTGGGGCTGTACTCTGTGAACTCACAAAGCTGGCACCTGTGGCTGTTTAGGACTTAGTAGTAGTAAGTGCTGTCAGTCGTTAGTAGTTGGTAAGTAGTTATTTGGTACTAAGCAGCTGTGGTTTGTATTTGTTTGGCACTGCTGGAGTGTTGTTATTCAGCGCTATAATCTTACTTAGTGTCATTACCCATGAGTGCCAAGTGTGTCCAGGTGGCTGAGTGGCCCCACAGTACAGCCCAGCTGAGTGGGGACACGGAGGCCCTTTGGTGAAACCACCAGAGATCACCCCAGAGACCAGGGTGGGTCTTTCCTGGGCAGCGGACCCCCTGGGAGGAGTGGCCACTGCTCTGGGCAGTGAGGCCTCTCAGCACAGGCCAGCCCCTGCCATAGGCGCCCAGTGCTATTTCACTGCAGCTGGCTGGCAGCTGTGGGTAAGCCAGGAGTGGAGGGGCGCGGCCCAGACTGTGGAGGGTATCTGACAAACACTCTGAGGCCATAGGCAGCCCAGGATGCTGGCTGCTGGTCCCTTGTGGGGATTTGGGGTGGGCCTCCTGCCCCGTTGGTCTGGCCCAGTGCGGCCAAGCAGTGTCTCCCAAATCCCGCCTAACCTTCAGGCAGGAGGGGACACATTAAATATAGAGACCAGCTGGGCGGGAGGTCGGGGGGTGTTCATTCCTTGCCAGGCATTTATTTTTAATTCCTGGCGCCTGTTTGCTGGTATCAGCGGCACTGGGAAGCGCCCAGTCATCCGTGAGCCCCTCCCTGCCCCAGGAGTCCCTCTGCCTGTGAGCACCAACCTCAGTGTCCTGGGGCAGACCCTGTTCCCTGCCTGAGAGATCCTCCCCCCAAGCCAGTGAGACCCGCTTGGACCCCAACCACTGCCCCATGGCCCCCTTGACTTCTGAGCTGCTGGGTCCCATCCGTGGGGGCCCCCGGGGCCATGGCCTCAGCCGAAGGAGCTGAGCACTGGGCCTCTGCTTTCACCCACTCAACACACAATTCTTGAGATCCTGCCCGACCTTCTCCCACACCCTTCAGTCACAAAAATCAATAGGACGCTCGTGTCTTCTGGATCCAAGCCAGATGGAGAGACAGCCATTGGGAGTTGTGACAACGGGCAAAGTGACAGGGCGGGAGTCCCGGAAAGAGGCCCGAACTGTCTCCACATGACCCCGGGCCATTCCCTTCCTTAGAAGCCGTTTGGCCTTTACCCTGGTCTCCCCAGGACCCTCAGGGACCTCTGCTTCCGACAGAAGGGCCCGTCTATGACCCGACACTCGGACCCCACCAGTCTGATTGCTTGGGGAGGCCGTGCGGGGGGGCCTCAGCCTGGAACTCTGGTTGCTGATTGGCACACTGCTTCCCAGGGAACCCAGCCCACAGGTGCACACACGGCAGACTTCAGAGGTATCAGTGGGCTCTGGGGGGCAGACTTCGGGCATTCCCTGCACAGACAGGGGCCAAGGGTGGAAAATGGTCCTTTCGGGGGCTTCAGAGGAAGGGTGGCCTTTGATGGAGCCTCAGGCCACTTGACCAAACTGAGGGGACCCTGGTGGCACCGTTCCTGGGCTGCACCACGGGGGAGCCTGGCTGTGGGGGCCTGTGGGGGAGCCCATGTGGCAAGCACATGGGGCAGGGGGCCTGGAAGCAGGCAGATTCTGGGGTCCCACCGGGAGGGCCTGCGCACCCTGGCCACAACCTGGGCGTCCTGGCTGCAGGACGGAGCTTCATTTGCCCACCGAGAACAGGCAGAGGCCAGGCCTCAGGCCGACCCCACAGCCCCTAAGGCTGCGGCCTGGCCCGCCCCGCCCCGCCCCCACCTGCCTTGAGTCCCTGCAGATCGGCCCCACCCCAGGGAAGCCTCTTTCCCCGGAGGGCCTTTCTGTCCCGGCCTCCTTCCGTCTCCCCTCTCGGTGTGCTGCGCCCGGCGTCTCCGTCTCCGCTTGCTGCGTCCTCAGCCTTGGGCCGTTCCTCTGCGGGCGCCTTTCTCCCTCCCTGCGCCCCCGCCGCCGGCCGTCGTCCCTCCGCGCGCCCCCTTCCCGTGCCTGCGCGCCTTTGTGGCTGCGTCCCTCGCGGCATCCTCCCCCGCGCCCGCGGCCCCGTGTCCCTGCACCCCTCGCGTCCCGCCCCCGGCCGCGCCCGCGCCCCTCCCCCGCCGGTACCGCATTGCCGTACTGCAGGGGCGCAGTGCATTGCGCCCGCGCCGTCAGTAGGTGGACCCCCTCCTGCAGAGATAAAACCGCCGGCGCCGGCGCCGCCAGTCCCTCTGGCTGAGACCTCGGCTCGGGGTAAGGACGCTTGGCCTCGGGGCCCCCCGCCCCGGCCCCCAGCTTTCCGCAGCGGGTCCCCTCCCCGGGGGCAGGTCCTGGACGCAGAGAGGAGCTGGGGCCCGGCGCCTGGCGAGGCTGCGCTGCTGGCCGCGGGGATCCGCCGCCCACCCCGGGCGCCCGGACCGGCGCTGGGGTCGGTCCTTGCGGGCGGCGGGGAGGAGGGTGGGAGCCCCGCGGCGCTTGTTTACGAGGCGGCGGCCGTCGCTGCTAGCCGTGACCTTGGGACCGCCCGGGGCCCCGCGGGGTTGGGGCAGGGTCTTCAGTGCTGGCGGCTGGTGGGGGTCGGGCCACTGGGGGTGCCCTGGCGACGGAGGCAGTGGAGGGGGTGGCCGTGAGACCTGGGGGCCGTCGACATCCCGCCCCCATCCCATGGCGTCCTGCCGGCGTTGGCACCCTAGGGTGTGAGATGGTGCCTGCTTCCCATCCCCCAGTCGCTTGTTTCCTCCTGGGCTGTCTAGGCTTCTCCTTTGACCTCCAGGAGGGGGCAAGGGCTGTGACCCAGGGTCCTGACCAGGAGAGAGAGGGTCCCACTCTAGCATCACCAGGCTGAGGGCATCTCTGTCTGGCACCTGCTAAGCTTGGCTGCTTGGGTCGGATTTTCTCTCCTCTGGACAGAGCAGGGACCCCCATCTCCCCACCCTACTGTCTGCCCCCTGCCCAGACTGGGGGAGGACCCGAGCTATTCTGGGCCCCTGATCTAGGCGCCATCCCCCACGGGAGCTCTGGCCCAGCCTGTCTTTCCTGGTGCCAGCCTGTTAGGCTTGGAGGAGAGGAAGATGGTGCCCTCCCTGCTTGAGACGGGGAATGAGGGGCCCTGGCTGCCTCTCCACCATGGCACCTCTGTGGGGGTGGGGTACAGCATCCCAGCCCAGGAACAAGCATCGGGGACAGGGTGTTGGAGAGCAGGGTGGGGTGACTCATCGCCAGGCTCCTGCCTGGTCATGGGCTCACCCAGCCTGGTGTTTCTCTGTCTCCAGATGGGAGTAAGCTCCTTCACTGGGGGAGCGCTGTGGGCCAACACTCAGACATCTATGCAGACTGGACCCTTTGGGCTTGCCACCTGGCTTGACGTACCAGGTGCAGGCTGGAGGGCCTTTTCCCTTACTGCAGAATGTGGGGACTGGGCCCTGGCCTTAGGGCCCTGTCTGTGGGCAGGGGGTGTCTTTGCTGGGCTTCCTTGGAGGTCCTCCATCACCCGTACCCCCGCCCTGACCCACAGAAGCACTGTTCGGCATCCTCGCCCTGTGCCAGAGCCCCCCCAGCCCCCGTCGTGCCAGCCCCTCCCCACACCCCGGGCAGAATGGGCAAGGAGAAGACCCACATCAACATCGTGGTCATTGGTCACGTGGACTCGGGCAAGTCCACCACCACAGGCCACCTCATCTATAAATGTGGGGGCATCGACAAGAGGACCATCGAGAAGTTTGAGAAGGAGGCAGCCGAGGTGAGCGGGCGGCGGGTGGGGAGGAGGCTCCCGCTTTGCCCCTGCCTGAGGACAGGTTCCCGTCAGGTGACCGGGCTGGGATGCCCCTGACCTGTGTGCGTGGCTCAGCTTACCTCCTCCAGGCCAGGGGGTGAGGGTCCTGCAGGAGGAGTATCTCAGAGGGTCCAGAGACGGGGCGGTGAGTGGGGAGCAGGGGTGGGGCCTCTCTCTGAGGATGTGTTCGGTGGGGCGGTGGGGTGGCATGATGGATTGCCCTGGTGGGGGGAGTGGCCCGGAGGCAGCATGTCTGCTCGGCAGGGGCCCGCGGCAGGCTCCGGAACACACTGCACTGGAGAGCCCTGAAGCCTGTCTTTGGGCCTGAAGCAGGGACCCTCACCACCCCACCCCACTGCCTGAGGTCTGGGACTGGAGGTGTCACTGCCCTCCCTTGTCCCAGGGCTGGGCCGAGACTCAGGGCGGCTATTAATAGCTGAGTGATGGGCACCCAGCCCGTCATCTCCATTTTCTCGTGCTGGGCTGGGGAGGTTGCTTGTCCAGGGGGTGCCCTTGGGGATTCCTGGCTGGCGGGTATGGACGGGTCCCTTTGCTGGCCTCTCCCCTCTCTCAAGTGGCTGAGACCTGTGCTGGGAGGTGTCCACGGAGTGGGGCTTTACTTTCTATGACCACTCCCCGAACCCCGAGCTCTTGGAGAAGCCCCCTTGCGGGAGGCTATGGACACTCTCACCCAGATGACAGAGGGACTGGGCCAGGGTCCTGGGGGCCAGCTGCTGGCCTGAGCTGAACCTGCCTGAGGAAAGTGCCTCTCCCTCCAGGCCTGGGCCCAGACGCTGCATCACTCCTTCCCTGCGGGGCTGGCCCTAGTGGGAGGCTGCCAGGGAGTCTGGTTCAGGTCTAGCTGGGTCCATCTGGGTGGCCCCTTCTGGGTGGGCAGCTTCCCTGGAGAGCAGGGCCCTGTCTGTGCACGGCCCTGGCCGGGAGCTTTGCCCACTGTGCAGAGACCCCCGTGCTGCCCTGACCACAGACCTGGCCTGGGGCCTGGGGGTCTCGCTGGACCCTCAGCACAGGTGTTTGCAGAGAGCAGCCTGGCCTTGCTTCCCCTGCTCAGGTTGGGGAATAAAGGGGAGGAGGAGCCTCAGAGCTACTTGGAAGGCTTGGCTGGCTCTAGAAAGAGCTGGAAAGCCAAGTTCTTCCTTGTGACCTCATCCGATTTCTTTCTTTTTTCACCTAAAAAAAAAAAAAAAGAAATCCCAGAGGGTTGTCAGCCAGCGAGTGATAAAATGCAGTGGCGCTGTCAGCCTCGGAGTGATGCCGGCATCTGGGGAGGGTCCCCGGCTTCAGATAAAGAGGAGCCCTCAGCCAGGGGGAGGGTTTCAATGTGAGGCTGCCCCGCTCCGAGGCAGCTCCCAGGCCCATGCACCACCTGCTGGTGGACGTGGGAGTTGCGCCCATTTAAATAGCAGCGACCGTCCCTGGGGAGAGGGACGGGCAGGGCAGGACCCAGTCTGAGTGTCCCTTAGAGGCCCCTGCGCCTGCATCCCTCGTTCCAGAGATGGGTCCGGAGTCCCAGGGTCCCATCAGGGAGGCTCTCTGCTGTGACATGCTGCTCTCTGGGGGACCCGCAGGCCGGGCGCCGGGTCCGGGTCTACCCTGAGCCATGCCCCACCCCTCCAGATGGGGAAGGGCTCCTTCAAGTACGCCTGGGTGCTGGATAAGCTGAAGGCCGAGCGGGAGCGCGGCATCACCATCGACATCTCCCTCTGGAAGTTCGAGACCACCAAGTACTATATCACCATCATTGATGCTCCAGGCCACCGAGACTTCATCAAGAACATGATCACCGGCACGTCCCAGGTGAGCCGAATGCCAGGGCCATGGGGCACAGGGCGTGGGGCACAGGGGGTGGGGCCTGGGCCCTAGAGTCTGGGAGAGGGGGTAGGTGGGTCTCCTCTGGTCCTCACCAGGGCACAAGGCCCCCCACCTTTCTTACCACTTGCCAAGCCTGTCACAGAGCCCCCCCCCACCAAGAATTTATTCAATGCCCCAGCATCTCAGGCATGCAGGGTGCCCATTAGCACAGCCAGCCATTGTTAGGGCAACCTTTGCACATAGAGGCCAGGATGGGGACACCAAGATGTGGGCAGAAATGCAGACAGACAAGCAGACGTCACCAGGGTGTTCACACAGACAGAGGGATGAGTTCCCACCACTGCTCCTAAGGTCGAGACCCCCTAGGCCCCAGGCCCCTGCCCGCTGTCCAGAGGGGCCTGGGCATATGGCAGGCATGATGGCATCTGGCTTGCTGGGCAGGCGGACTGCGCTGTGCTGATCGTGGCGGCAGGAGTTGGCGAGTTCGAGGCGGGCATCTCTAAGAACGGGCAGACACGGGAGCATGCGCTGCTGGCCTACACGCTGGGCGTGAAGCAGCTCGTGGTAGGGGTCAACAAGATGGACTCCACAGAGCCTGCCTACAGTGAGAGGCGCTACGACGAGATCGTCAAGGAGGTCAGCGCCTACATCAAGAAGATCGGCTACAACCCGGCCACCGTGCCCTTCGTGCCCATCTCGGGTTGGCACGGTGACAACATGCTGGAGCCCTCTCCCAATGTGAGTCCTGGAGCCCTGGGTCGTGGATCAGGCCACGTTGGAACTGGCCGCAGGGTCAGAGGGCCTTTTCTGGGCTCCCCTCAGCCTTGCTGCTGGGGCATCAGCGCCCTGTGGGTGTCCTGGGGAGGAGCCCTGGCTTCCTCAGGATCGGGGCTTTGTCCCTCAGCAGGCCCGCAGAGGCCTCGGAGTCCCCTCTCTGGCCAGGACACTTCCTCCAGGTCAACAATGCAGGGCAGCGGCTGTGGGGGCTCAGGCCATGTGCCCCACTCCCAGGAACTGTGCCGTAGAGAGCTGGTTTTCATTTCCCTGGGGCCTGGAGTGGGGCAGGCACTGGGCAGGGCTGAGGGCTGGCTCTCTGCGGTCAGTCGGGAAACTTGTGGCTCAGGCAGCCTGCATCTCAGGGAGCCTGGGGGGAGAGTGAAGGGGGACGGAGCCCAGAGCTTTGTGCTCTGGGGACACAGCTGGGAGCCTGCTCCCACTTGCTGGACTGCGTGTTTGCGTGTTGTTGGGTGGACTCGGTGGGTGATGGGTGCGCAGGCTGTGCCGTCACCCTCCTGGGGAGACTGACAGGACACCCCCACCCCCGAATGTCCCACTCTAGACCTGCTGGCACAGGGATTCATATGTTGATCTGGGCTGTCTGGAGGCCATGGTCTCTTGGCACGGACCTGGGACCCAGTGCCTCTGGCCCTGTCCAGGGCTCTAAGGGCCAGGGCCCTGGGGGCTGTAGAGTGGGGACGGGCTTGGGAGCGTCATGCCATCCTGTCTGAGCCCGTCTGCTCAGTCTGGGCTGAGGAGCGGCTTTGCTTCTTGCCTGTCTCCCCTTCCCAGGGTCTCTGTGCTGCTGCAGTGTGAACTCAGGTGAGGGAGGGCACAGCTGCTCAGTATCCTGATGGGCAGGAAAGTGACTTAGTGTGGGCAGTGTTGTGGGGCAGGTGGGACTCCTCCACCACGAGTCCTGGAGAGCCCTGGGGAGGCCATGTGGGCCCAGTAGGTGGGCTCTACCTCCTGCGGGTGCCTTCTCCCCCCCTTCCAGATGCCATGGTTCAAGGGCTGGAAAGTGGAGCGCAAGGAAGGGAATGCCAGTGGCGTGTCCCTGCTGGAGGCCCTGGACACAATCCTGCCCCCCACACGCCCCACGGACAAGCCCCTACGCCTGCCGCTGCAGGACGTGTACAAGATTGGTGGTGAGTAAGGGCGGGTGCACAGCCCACCCTGCCAGCTCTGCCCCTTACACCCCTATCCTGAGACCAGGTTCCCCAACAAGGAGCTCCTAGGCCTGGCGATTTCTGCCTCTCCCCAATGCTGCATACTTTGTGGGCAACCGTGCATCCATTCCCCAGTCCCCCATCCACCCATCCATCTGTCTGTCCATCCATCATCCTCCTTTCCACCCCGACACATCTGTCTGACTGTCCAGCATTTGCCAGGGTTGTCTTTTCTCCAAGTAAGTGCTCAGTCCCATGCCAGGACCTGGTGGCACAAGGTCGACCCCTCTCCCTGGGGGTCCCAGTCTTGTGGGAGACATGATCCACTCCAGGAATGAGAAACGGTATTTGTTAGATGATGCAGAAACTACAAAAAAGTGTGAGACCCATGAGGGGCAAGGGGGACTCCCAGTTGAGGGACTGTGGCCAGAGACGTCAGGAACCTGTGTGCAGGGTGGGGGTGTCACATCCATGCAGCATAGAGAACAGCCGCAGCCTCAGACTGTCATACAAATGCCACACGAGGCTCCATCACAGTCAGGAAGATGGGGGTGGAACCACTTCCACACCCTGGGGGACACCAAATGCCTGCAGGGCAGCCCCCCAATGTAAGCAGATCCAGGAGAAATTCTGGGGCACCAGCCTTGGGGAGCCCTCTGGGAAGGCAGCCGCATCCAAGCCCGGCTGAGCAACCCTGGTGGCTGGTCCTCCACCTGTACTCACACTGCTGCCTCATGGGGTCTCTCCTTGCCCGTCTCCACCTCCTCTGCCCCTGGGTTCCTTGCGTTCCCGGGACCTTTCTCTGGCTCAGTCCCTTTTCTCCATGGGGTCCACTCCTGTCTGGACCTCTCAGTGTCCGCTTTGTCCGGGCCACCCTGTCCCCTCACTCCTTCCATGTGGCCATGCCCCCCACCTGCCAGGGAGGAGCAGGGGCACCCCCTTGGCTCCCGCCTGCTCCTCACAATCCCCTTCCTTTACCCAGGCATTGGCACTGTGCCTGTGGGCAGAGTGGAGACCGGCATCCTCCGGCCGGGCATGGTGGTGACCTTTGCGCCCGTGAACATCACCACAGAGGTAAAGTCCGTGGAGATGCACCACGAGGCCCTGAGCGAGGCCCTGCCGGGAGACAATGTCGGCTTCAATGTGAAGAACGTGTCGGTCAAAGACATCCGCAGAGGCAACGTGTGTGGGGACAGCAAGTCCGACCCGCCCCAGGAGGCTGCCCAGTTCACCTCCCAGGTGGGCGGCTGCATGGTGGCCAGGCGGCCTGTTCCTGCCGGGGTGGTAAACGGGGCTGGCCTCTGTGAAGTAGCTGCCTGGGGCCAGCTGAGCACGCGACGGCCCTCAGCCTGGCGCCGAGGAGGACTCAGACCCCTCCTTTACAAATGAAGCCAGCAAGGCCTGCCAGGGTGGGGCCAGGGCTGAGGGCACACACCAGGAGAGCAGAGGCCTGGCGAGGCCCTGGCTCTGCCAGACTCATTGAGGTCCCACTTTGGACTTGAAGATGCTTTGGTTAATTTATTACCAGAGGTGTCTCTGTAATACCTGTATTCCCTACATTTTCAGTGCATGCCCTCTGATCACCTCTTCAGATGACAAGTTTTAAAAGTTGGCTTTAATGAGATGTAATTGAATGTCATGACGCACCTACAATTTAAGCATTCCCCTGCCTCCACTCTGGCCAGGGCTGATAGCGCAGGCTCTGCCTGCAGTTCCCCTTAAACAGGGCACTTGGTTGTTTATCTCTTGTGGTTTGCCAAATGCTTAATGAGGACCCCGGGGTCCAGGTCTGGGAGGTGGGCTCCCCACAGCATGGCCTTTCTCCATGCCAGCACTCTGGGCCCCAGGGACCCGGGAGGCGGACCTCTGTGACAGGAGCTTCCCCACCTTTGGTGCCCCCAGGGCCCACCCTGTGCACACCTAATGGCCTCACACAGCTGTGCTTACAGGTCATTATCCTGAACCACCCGGGGCAGATCAGCGCCGGCTACTCGCCCGTCATTGACTGCCACACAGCCCACATCGCCTGCAAGTTTGCCGAGCTGAAGGAGAAGATTGACCGGCGCTCTGGCAAGAAGCTGGAGGACAACCCCAAGTCCCTGAAGTCGGGCGATGCGGCCATTGTGGAGATGGTCCCGGGAAAGCCTATGTGTGTGGAGAGCTTCTCCCAGTACCCACCTCTTGGTGAGCTGGGCGGTCCAGGGAGGTGCAGCCCCGACTGAGGGCCCAGCACTGCCTTGTGGGGGGCAGGAGAGGGGGAGTGCCTTGCTTTGCTGAACTTAGAGCTTAGCCAGAGGCCCATGGCCTCTGTCTCATGGAGCACAAGTGGCCCCACTGGGCAGGCCTGGGATGGCATTGCCCTTGGCCCCTACCTGACTCACCCCAGGCCCATAGCTCGTCTGGCAGCAGAATTAGGTTTGACTGCCCAGCCCCAACTGGCCTGCCCCGCAGATACCCATAGGATGCCCCCTAGACATATATGGAGAGCTGCCTCACGCAGTGTTGCTGGCCACCGTCGTAACAGCTGAAAGGCGGACTCGGGCCGGGCGTGTCCAGAGGCCAGTTCACTGGCCATTTAGTTCCCAAGAACTTGGGCGAGTGCTACGTGCAGTCGTCCCTGCCACCCAAGAGCTTTCCAGACACCGCTGTTTTAGCGCCCCACGCTCCACGGGCTGGGGAACAGGCGGGAGAGCTGAGGACCCGCGAGGATGCTGCGGGCGCGAGTGCGCACGCGCGCTGCGTCCGGCCGGCCCTCACGCCCCCTCCCCGCAGGCCGCTTCGCCGTGCGGGACATGCGGCAGACGGTGGCCGTGGGCGTCATCAAGAACGTGGAGAAGAAGAGCGGCGGCGCCGGCAAGGTCACCAAGTCGGCGCAGAAGGCGCAGAAGGCGGGCAAGTGAAGCGCGGGCGCCCGCGGCGCGACCCTCCCCGGCGGCGCCGCGCCCCCGCCCCCGCCCCGCCCCCCGCCCGGCGCCCCGCGCCCCCGCCAGGCGCACGTTTGCACCTCCGCGTGCAGGAGGCTCTCGGTCAGCGACTGGATGCTCGCCATCAAGGTCCAGTGGAAGTTCTTCAAGAGGAAAAGCGCCCCCGCCGCCGCCCCGGCTTCCGTGTCCAGCCCCCGCCGCGCTCAGTGCCCGTTTTACCAATAAACCGAGCGACCCCAGAGCCGTGCGCCTGCTTCCGGGAGCCCCTTCCCACCCGGGGGGCCCCCTCATGCGTCACTGCTGCCGGCGACCGGACAGGGGTCCGCCTGCTCCGCCCAGGGTGGTCCAGCAGCAGCCCTGTCACCGCCCAGCTGCTGTGGCCTGGCCCAGAAGGCTGGACCCCAAGTCTGGCTGGTCTGCTTGCCGTGAGGGGCTCTGGGGGGCTGTCCCCACGGGGACAGCCAGACAAAGAAGCAGCCACTTGGGGTCCACAGAAGTGGGGCCGAATGTTTGAGACGGGGTCCCTCTGAGAGCCAGGTGAGAGCTCAGGGCCTCTTCCCCAGCAGCGATTGTCACACACTCTGTTCGTCGTCGGGTTCCTGGGTTCCCACACCCCTGGAAGCCAGGTCTTGTTCCCTTACCCAGTGGGCAGAACCACATCCATCCTGCCCCTCAGCCAGGCCCTCGGCATGCCCAGATCTCGAACCCCAGAACAAGCCCCGACCTTGGCCAGCAAGGATGGGGGTCTCCGGGCCCCCTCTGCACCGGCCATCCCTGCTCCCGGGGAGCAGCCCGCTGCCTGTGTGGTGTGGCTGCTGCAAGAGCTCGGGTGGCGTGAGCAGATTCCCCCTACATGCTCGGCGCGCACCGGCCTGCTGCAGCCAGGACCTGGGCTGCTGGCTTCCCCTCCAGGTGAGCAGCAGGCCAGCCACCGGGTCCCACAGTGTGTGCGCCTCCCAGCGCCGCTGCCCAAGCCACTCGAGCTGGCAGCTTACAACGGCAGACACACTCCTGCTCGCAGGCCAGAATCAGTGTCACTAGGACAAAATCAAGGCATTGTAGGGCCGCGTTCCCTTCAGAGGCTCCGGGGGTGGGGCCTTGCCTCCTGCATCTCCTGGTGGGTGGCTGGTGGTTGAGTGACCGTCTGCCTCCCTGGTCACGTGGCTTTGCCCCTTCTCTGTGTCAAATCTCCTTCGTTTTATAAGGTCACATGTGACTGCACTGAAGGCCACTTGGGCAATCCGGGATCAACTCCTCATCTCAAAATCCTTAACTTTGTCACTTCTGCACAACCCTTTCTTGCCACATAGGTCACATTGGGTTCTGGGGCTTTGGGGCCGTACATCTCTGGGGGCATATCTGGCCCCCTGCCCTGGGTGAGGATGGAGCAGTGCAGCTGAAGGAGGGTGGTGCTGCCAGCCTGAGGGCTGGTGCAGGCAGCTCAGAGGGGCCTCGGGGGCTGCTGTGGCTCCCCACCCAGCCGCAAAGCCTGGTGGAAAAGGAGGGGGACGAGGAGGAAGGCCCACGTAGCTGGGCAGGGTGTGGTCGGGGTTCTACTTCCCAGGGTCTGGGCTGCCCCACATAGCCTGCGGGGGGGTGGCCGGAGTAGGGAAATACAGTCACGTTTGGATTTCAGATAAACTGGCCAATTTTTAAATATAAATATGTCCCGTATAATGTTTATGCTGAAAAAGCATTCATTGTTATTTACCTGAGATTCAAACTTGGCCATGTTTATTACCTAGCGGCCCTACCCAAGCAGCCAGGTGCTTCCTGAGCCTGTGACCCATCCTGGGCCTCACCTGGGCCACCACTGCCGGTGGGACAGCCCAGTGTGACACTGCAGGGTCTGTCCTTACACACTTGGCCCAGTTAGAATTGGGGTCAACTGAAGAAACTTGTCAGCTTGAGATGGAGGAGAAGTGACAACCAGCCCCCGCTGAGGTGGAAGGAAGCCCCTTGCTCTCCTGTCCTGTTGTTGCAAATGCTGGGTCCCTCTCGGAACACTGGTCACCTGGGCGCTGTCAGTAGGGTGAGGCCACCTGCCCTACCCTGCAGAGGTCTGTGCTCAGGGCCTCTTGGCCTACCTTCCAGGTAGGTGTGTTTCTGGGCTGAGGGGCACAGATCCTTCCAGGCTCATGGACTCCCAGGAGGTGTGATGATACAGGTGGAACCGCCTTCTCATTCCTGCAAGAGTCGGGGGCAGATGAGGGTTACAGCTGTGGGGAGAGTCCAGGTGCCCTGGGCCTGCTTCTGGGGTAGGGTGATGAAAGCAGGCCCAGGGAAGTCCAAGCTCCCAGGTCTGATGCCTGGCAGAGTTCCACCAGGCAGCATCCCTGGTATCCAGCCCAAGGAGGGGCCCTCGGGCTGGGGAGGGGACAGTGACTGGAGGGGGCTGAAATCTGGGGCCTCAGCCTGAAGTGGACATGCAGTAGCTCCTGGCATCAACAGGGGAGCAGCACATGCAGGCACCTGTCCCAGGATTTTCCTGCTGACCCAGGAGGGGTGTGTATGTGTGTGTGTGGGCGTGTGCGCACACGTGCCTCCTGCAAACCTGAGACCAGGGCTCAACCACACGGGTGGGTGGGGGCCTGGGCCTCTGGGCTGTCCCTGGAGCTGCGCACACTCAGCCGAAGGGGCTTCTGAGGACAGGTGGGCACTAGCCACACCTTGGGTCTGAGACAAAGTGCCCTGTCACAAGGGGAGGGCTGGGTGAAACGCGGGCAGAGCCCTCAGGCACTCGAGACCCTTGGCTCTCACACCTTCGCACAGTGTCAACGTCACTGAGCCTATGACTTCAGCGCGTTGGACAAGAAAGCAGAAATACTTAAAACACAAGGATACTCAGGCCCACCTCACTGCATTATCACACATCACCTGGTCTCTGGAAAAGTTCACTGCATAGAAGCGAGCTAGAGCAGAAAGACAAGAAGACGAAAAGACGCACCTCAGTGTTATTGTGAAAACAGTGTTGACCTCTAGGACCTTCTGGAAGGTTCTTGGGACCCGGAGTTCCTGGCCCAAACTTTGAGGACCACTGATCCATGGCTCTTCATAGCAGTGCTTGCCAGGACGGAGTAGGTGGTGGTGTGGCTGTGCAGGGTGTGCCCTCCCTGGTTGCCGGGAGGGTTGGGTGTGCAGCCGCGAGTGCAGGCTGTGGCCTCCCACCAGCCTCTGCTCTCAGGCAGCCACTGGAACTGGGGCTTAGGATGGCAGTGGTGAGATGGAGGTTCAAGCTTGGGGCATGAAGGGGCTGGTGGCGGAGGGGCAGGGGAGCAGGTGAGGGAGTCGAGTCCACCCGACCCGGGGTGTGGGCGTCAGCGTGGGGAGCCTGATGGGCAGTCAGACAGGGCCCCACAGCCGGGACTGTGCCCCCTGGCGTGGGGATTCCAGCCTTGGCTCTGTGGCCCGAGTCGGGGACGCAGACGGGCACTCATGCTGGGCTTGGACACTGTAGCTGTGAGGAGGAAATGGCGGCCCAGAGAGGTGCCCTGCCTGTAGGGCTGGCGCCGGAGTCCGGGCTCAGTGAGGCAGCCCTGCAGCCGGCCTTGGAGTTGGGGCTTTCACCCTCTGTGGGGCTGGTGAATAATTTAAAGACGACCCTCCAGGACCCAGCTGACAGCTTCAATCTGTGCTTTGGGCGCCTCTGAAAAATTCATGAGTGTCTGGGCCTGCTGAATCTGGTCTGTCTCCTGCCCTTGTCTTCCCGGGCTCCCAGCACCCTCCCTCATGGTGGGAAGCACCTTTATACCCAGCCCAGGATCTGGGGTGGCCCTAGCAGTGACAATCCTTCAGACCCCACAACGGGATCCTGGGGTTTCTCACAGACTGGCTGCTCCTGTGTATGACAGTGAGAGCATCTCCTGGGTGCCTGAGTGTCTCTGAGGAGCACTGTGGGCATGCCGGATGACACAGATGCTCCTGATGCATGTGCCCAGCCTCGACTATGCTCCTGTGTATGACCTGGTGTGGAACTCTGCACGTCTGTGTGTGGCTGTGTGGGGTGTGGGGGCAGTGAATGTGTTCATGTACGCACATGGGTGCCTGCAGGCGTGTGTTTGTGTATGTGCATGCGCTTGTGTGCATGCACACATGTGTACATATGCAAAGGTGCTGTATGTGTACGCACATACATTTGGATGCATGCATTTGTGCATGCTGGAGAGAGCACATGTGCATGCATATATGTGTGTGAATGTGTGTGTGTGTGGAAGCACATGTTTCAGTTCTACCTGTGCTGCAGGCAGGATGCCTGGAGTCAGGGCTGAGTCCCTTGGAGGTCCCTGAGGGGGGCTGGCCCCCAGCAATGCTGGTCAGCTTTCCTGGTCCTGCAGCCATGCAGGGAGAAGCTAGCTGGGGTGACTGAACTGGCAGGGGTGTGCGCTCCAGGCTGCTCCTGACTCCACTGGGGTGGGACAGGGAGGGACAGGAGCAGGTCTGGAGGAGCTGTCGGGACTGGCCCCTTTTCTGGCTTCCCTTAATGCTCCTGGTGTCTCTGTATGGGGGTCAGCTGGCTGGGGAGGAGGTGAAGGAGGGCTGGGGCGGTTATAACTCTTGATTGAGGCCACACGAGGCAAGAACAACTCAGGTGTGGGCTCCTTGGCCAGGAGAACTGGACAGCACGGAGGTCCTGCCAGCCAAACCACACCAGGGACAGGGTCTAGATCATGATCTGAGTGGTGGCCTGAAGCAGGAGGTGGAGGTGCCAAAACTGGGAGGTGAGAGCATCCAGGCAGAGGCAGGCTCGGAGGGGTCAGTGGGCAGGGACCAGGTCACACTCCCTGGACCGTCTCTCCCTGAAGATGCTTGGTGAGGTAGCACCAGGCCTCCCAAAGCCATCTTGTCAGGGACAGTGGCAGCTCTGGGCAGGAAGGTGGGTGTGGAAGAGGGGCCATGCCCCTGAATCCTACGTGGGGGTTGTAAGTTTTCCCCTTGCATCTCCTAGTCTCTGAGCAAACCACTTGCGCTTCAGAGTGGGGACCTGATGGGTGCTCCACATACCTGTACAGTCGAGGCCAACCCTCCTCCTGGTGCCCCAGCTCCAAGAAGGCTGAAGCTTCTTCTGACGGGGCCCCTGGGGCAGTAGGTGCCACCAGTGTCGTCTCCCCTTTCCTTCACTCCACGCGCCCCCCACACCCAGGGCCTGCCTCTTGAGTGTCGTGGAAGGCAGTACACTCAGAAATGAAATGTACCCAGCCACCCTGGCATCGATTCATTTATTTTTACTTTAATGCTTGTATAATGCTTATTCATTCCAGGCATTGTTCTAAATGCTTTACAAATCTTAACTCGTTGCACTGTCCTAGCAATCCTGTCATATGTCTACCATTATTATCCCTCATTTACAGGCCAAGAAACCAAGGTACAGAGAGCTCCTGCTACTTGCCCAAAGTCACACACGTGAACCAAGCAAAAGTTCCATTGTCCTGTGATGGTATAAAAGTAGCACTTTGCCATCAAGCTAGAAAATAGCAACGGGAAAACATAGGGTTACTTGGATAATGAGCCTGTCTTATTACACTTAGCCAGTATGGCCCTCACACAGATGCTTGCCTTCCCAAAGCTCTTCCTGGGGTGGGGGTGGGGATTGCTCTCCTTCCCAACATCCCAGATGCCTACGTCCTTTCCCATGAAAATTCTCATTCCTTGGCTTGGGTATTCTCAGGAGCTTTAGGGAGAGAATATATTCATTTTCTCCTATTTCATACTGCGGTGTGAATGACTGACCTACCAGAACTATTTGCAGTTTAAAGAGAAGACCTTGTTAACCTAAGTCACAGTGTCTTAACATTAACACTGTTGACATCCAGGGAAAGACAGCTTCCTGTTGTAGGTTGGGCTGTCCTGTGTACACAGGAGGCATCTACCTGCTAGATGCCAACAGCACCTGCCCCTGTCATGGCAACCAAAAATGTCTCCAGATGTCCCCAGAGGGTGAGGCCACCCCCCAGCTGAGAGCCATTGGCCTAGATGGATCTCATCTCATGGGTGGGACACTGGGAGGGATGGGTCAGCATGTCTGAGCTCGGGGGACAGATTATTCTTCAACTGCAACCATGAGAGTGTCTATAAGAAGCCCAGGAAGAGGGTGTTCTAAGCTGGGGACAGGGGTCACCATGGCACCTTCCTGCCAATTCCTGGACACCTGCCAGATGCGGCTCAGGGTGTTTCTCTGCTCTGTAGGGTTGTCTTGGTTCAGCCCCCCAGCAGCCTATGAACTTGGGGCTGTTTATATCCACCTGACCAGTGAGAAACCCAGCTCTGCAAAGTCACCTTACCTGTTCAAGGTTGTGCAGCTCAGAGGGGCCCACAGGCTATGCTGTGCAGCCAGGCGCTCCCTGCCTTAGCCATGCTGTGGGGTGGAGCCCAGGCTTTGCTGGCAGGGTGGCTTGTCAGGGGCTGCCCAGCAGAGCACTTGGTACGGGCTAAGGGCTCCAGCTCTGTCTGGGCTCATGTGTCCCTGGTCTGCTGGTCAGAGAGCCCAGCCTCTCTGTCCTATGCCCTGGCTTAGTGTGTGGTGACCTTGTCCTGGGTTAAAAGGTAGGTTGGGGTGGGAATTTGGACAACCCACAAGCTCTGCCCCCGGCTGACAACTCTGTCCAAAGCCTCCTGGACGTCTGGCCAAGCAAGCCAGGCAACTCAAGCGAGCCTGGGTCAGCAGTAGGTGGGTAGCCAGGGCCCAGATGCCAACAGCCTGTGTGTGGGCAGGGTGGCTGACCTCTGTGCTGGCAGGGAGCTCACCTCCGCGGCTCCAAGCTGCACTGCCCATGTCTTCCAAGGGTCTACCCCAGCAGCCCCTCAGCCACGCAAGCCTCAGGCTGGTCACTGAGGGCACCTCCTGGCTGGAGGCTCCAAGTGATGTCCAGCCCCAGAACGAAGTGACCATACGATCATTCAGGGAATGTTGACAAGTAGCTTCTGTGGGCTGGGCCAGGCTGTGTGAGTGTGGGTGCACGGGGATCAGTGTGTGAGGGGTGCGAGCCTGTGCACATGGGCGTGCTCACTGGCCAGAAGCATGCTCGTGGGTATGTGTGTATGCGTGTGAATGTTCACATGTGGCATGTGTGTGCAGTGTGTACATACAGGGGTCTAAGTGTGTGCACAGGTGTGAGTGTGTGCATGTTCACGCTCTCAAGGGTGTGTCTGCACAGCCCCTTGAGTGGGCTGTAAACAGGAGGCAAGCACTTTCAGGCTATGACAAGGACGCAGAGCTGAGATGGGGGGCAGGGGCCCCACTGCAGGGCAAAGACAAGAGCTGGGACCCCCTGAGGAGATGTGTCGGGAGCGACAGACATTCCGTGGGTCGCTGAGAGGCTGTGCTGCAGTCAGGGCTCTGGAACACTCCCACAGGCCCGAGGGATCACAATCGGGAAGGCATATGTGCACATGCCCTACTGCACAGGGGCAAGTCAGAAGCTTGGCTGTGGGGACACCCCGGTGACCCCGCCCTGGGGGCAGGACTTGGGCTGGTGGTGGCCGCATCCCTGACCTAGACACCCACTTCTCCTGCCCTGCTCTGCCCACAGACCCCGATGGCGGCAGCTGCACTGAGGGACCTGGTACAGGTAACCACTTGGCCTCTGGGCCCTCACCACCATCTCCGAATCCTGAAGCCCCAAGCGAGGGCTGTCTGCTTACATCCACGTGGCCCAAGCCCTGTGTCCAGGGTCATGAGGTGCTCACGGGTGGGGGCCTTCTGACAGCGTGTGTGATGGTGCCATGGGGGCGAGCTGCAGGCAAAGGGGCCAACTTGTGTGGATGTCTGGAGTCGTGACTGAGCCAGAGCGGCGGGATATCTGGCGGGGGCCTCGGTGTGACGGAGAACCGGGGTGAGATGCCGGTTAATCATCTAGAGCAGCTCCCAAAACTCAGAAACATTTTACTTAATAAGATTAATGGTTTATTGTCAAAGGATATAACCCAAGAACAGCTATATGTAAGAAATCTGGGGCAGGGCATGGGGGAAGGGTGCAAACTTCCTTGCCCTTTCCGGACTGCCTGCTCTCCCCACATTTCCATGTGTTCAGCGACCTGGAATGAGCCCCATCTTTTGGTTTTTATGGAAGCGTCATTACATAGGCGGGACTGATTAAATTCTTGGCCATTGGCAATAGAATTCAATTTGCAGACTCTGTACCCTCCCCAGAGGTCAGGATGTAG
This sequence comes from Manis pentadactyla, assembly GCF_030020395.1. Taxonomy (NCBI): domain Eukaryota; kingdom Metazoa; phylum Chordata; class Mammalia; order Pholidota; family Manidae; genus Manis; species Manis pentadactyla. The sequence continues at coordinate 177,700,309 of NC_080023.1, read as the reverse complement.
GACTGGAAGTTCTAACCCCGTAATAAATCACTCGGTGGGTTCTTCTGGCGACCAAGCCTTTTTCTTAGGTGTGGTCCCTCAGTCACCTCATTGACATAAGATGCTTTACAGCTTCACACTTGGGAAATCTCAAGGGTTTTAGGTGCTCCGTGCCTGGAATGGGAACAAAGACCAAACATATATTTCTTGTTATAAATCACATCACACTGATATAAATAAATATAGGTATGCTCACAGAGGGAAAAAAAATGTATTGGGACCTCCCAGTGCTAGTGAGGGAACAGCATTCCTGGAAGAGGGAACAGTATGTGCAAAGGCTCTTTGGCCTGCTTGAGGGTCACTGAGGCTGTTGCCTGCCCCTGGAGAGGGTGGGAGACGAGGGTAGGGGAGGTCGGGGAGAGGTGCAGGCAGGTGAGACCAGATCACACGGGTGAAAAGACCGTGGTGAGGGCAGTTTTGGCTATAGTCAAAGTGTCATGGGAGTGTCGACACCAACACCCTCGTGGGGCCTGGGTCACGTGTGGGCATCACAAAGTGAGCTGAGGGCTGTCGGTCCCTCCTGCCTCACCTGCCACGGATCAGCAGGGTGACTGCCTGACAGGTTCGTCATTTGCCCAGAGGTGTGGGAGGGGGATATGGGATGCTGCATAGAAAAGCCTGTGGGCCAGAAATGGCAGACCCACAGCCTCCCAGACACTACCCGGCTTGCTCCTGGAAGCCGCCAACAGAGTGCAGGGCATGGGGGGCCATCACCGCAGAGACCACGCAGGCTCCCTGGAGGGCCCAGATTCTGCACGTTGATCCCACCCTTCTGGAGGTGTCCAGGGCCACCTTCACTCTCAGCCGAACTGTGTCATCACAGGTGGCCACTGACTCCCAGAGTCAGGGTGGCTGAGAAATACAAGGGCCCCTCGTGCCATTAGCTGGTTTGCCAGGGGGCAGGGGAAGCTTGTTGAGAACTCTGATCCTTTTAAAAATACTATAAATTAAATTTTTATTGATTTTAGTGTGAGATGTTTAAAAAAACCAAAGCTTTTGTATCTTAAATCTTCTCCTCCCTTCCCCCGCTCTCCCATGAGTTGGATAAATACATCCCTTCCCCTCCTAATAAAGGAAAATTCCTTGTGGGGGAGAGCTGGGACTTTCTGTCTGGTTAGGCACTTCCTGTTGTCCAAATTATGGGATGAAGAGGACAGCAGTCCTGACCCAGGTTAAGTGATTGAGAATCTGTCTCTTCTCATTTCCCCAAATTAAGTCTTGCTTCTCAGCCCAGTGGATGCCCCCTCTGGGCCTGTGGTGGGGGTGGGTCATCTGTTTTCCTGAAGGCCTGTGACTGAGGAAGGAGCTTGCTTCCTTTCTGTTGGGAGGAGGTGAGCATGGTAGTGAGTTAGGAAACCCTGCTTTTTAGCGTCCCTCTGGTGTCCACATGGCCGCTGGCCTGCGGACCCCAAGCATGTTGAAACACCCGGACACAATTATCTTCTTCTACAGGACCACAGGGTGTCAACAGGGCACCCAGTGGGGCTGTGCCAAAGGGCCCCCACAGACAGGGTGTCAGGGCCGGGGCACTCCACCTGCTCTCCTCGCTGCCAGCACCCTGCGGCCAGGACGGACAGCCAGCAGAGGGCTGCTCCTCCCAGACGCTCTGACAGCTCCCCGCCTGGGCCTGCTGTAGGGTGTTAGGTCTGTGAGACCAGAGTCAGGCCCTCTGGAAGGCAGAGCAGCGGGTGTCTGGGAAAGGCGGAGCCTTGCTGGCCTGCACCACCACAGAGAGAGTCGCCAGGTGGCTCCCCCAGAGAGAGGGTAATCCAGATGTGCTTTGATTTGGCATCTATTGCCCACATGTTGTGGGCCCCTGTGCTAGGCTCTGTGTGTCCCAAAGGCAGAGAGCCAGGCTGGGGAGTAGGCCACCACCCAAGTGGTGACTCCTTGATGGGGAGGGAGCTCATGGAGCACTTTGGAGGCAGGTGAGGGCTTGTGGGAACTCTGAGCCAGCCTTTGGAGCGACGTGGACAGCATCAGTACAGAGGACAGGAGGTGGAGGCCCCCAGGAGAGGGCAGAGAAGTGTGCTGGGCCTGGAACGTTCTGGGCAGGATTCAGTGCCGAAAGGGCAGTGCCCAGCGTGGCTGGCTGCCAGCAGGGCTGGACCTCGCTGTCCCAAAGTCCAGGTGAAAGCTGTCTCCCCAGACTGGAGTTGGAAGTCATGTATTGGGATTTTTCCACTCTTCTCTGGATCCTGTCAGCACAGTCTTGGCAAAGATGGCTTGAGCCTGAAAGCTTTTCCATCTATTTTTAAATAGGGAGAATTCCTATCACATGAAATTTCCCCCACCTGAGTGTCTTCAGGGACCCACCTAGCCTGGTTGCAGAGGTGGGGCTGCTTGTGGCCAGCTGCTGACATGCACCATCCACAAAGCTGGAAATAGCTGATGAACTGGTGTATTGAAGGGCTTCCTGAACAGAGGAAGCAAAGATCTACGAACAACGCAGGATTTGCCTCTGGGACCTCCGAGAGCTGCGGCAAAGCTGCGGATGCAAATGCCATTTGTGGGCAAGGGGACAGAGGGCACGTGTGTCCCAAGTGGGCCCCCCTCCAGACCGGCTGGCGGTGTACCCCCTGCAGGGGCATGTCTCCCTCCCTGCTAAAGAAGAGGAAGTCTGCCTCTCAATGTCCTGGCCTGGAGGGGACCCCAGACCGGGCTCCCACCTCAATGCTCGTGCATCTGCAAAAATGGTCCCTGGGAATTGCTTTGCCTTTGTCCTCGAAACCAGCCCTGGTCACAGGCCCACTTCGCTCTCACATCAGACCCTGAGAAGGGGTTCTCCCAGGAGGGACTATGTCCAGCTCGGAGGCCAGTCTCCACATTTGAGTCACAGTCACTTGGTCCAGGCTCCTGAAGGGTGAGGAAGAGGATCCCCCAGAGGCTGTTGGGCAGAGCCAGCCACAGGCCAGCCCTGCAGACCAGCTGGTGCAGCCCCTCCCCTCTTGCAATCCGGGTCTTACCACCCCTCAGCTCGGGCTCAGCGGGGGCGCACGCACTCAGAAAGACTGCAGCCATCTGTGATCAAACGCACTCGTGCTGGGGAGCATAGGTAATGACTGACCCGGGAGGTGGGTCAGGGTGTGGTCCCGGGTTCTGTTTGCACAGCTGTGTGTGTGCATGTCACCTAAGCTGCAGTCTTCCCCCAGCACTAAAGATGACTTACACACGAGCCACAGGTGCCTGCACTGACCACAGACTTTCTGCCTAATTACAGAAAAAAGTCACACGGCCACTAGCTTTGGAACCCAAAGGGCAAACTGCACAGCTGAGTGGCCGCCAGGGAACCGCCGGCCTAGGAACCCAGTTACTGGGAGGACAAGCGTCAGCTGCTAAGCAGGGCCTTTTGCTTAGCCGACCCCATAGGGCTGGGCAAATGTGGGAAGCAGCCGGATGTTTTCAGTAGAGGTGCCTGCAGCCACAACACCCTAGAGGCAGGCCCCAGAGCGGCTTGGTGACCATGCACCCAGTGTGTGGGGGGGCCCTTGGGGTTGAGGAATGGGTCCTTTTGGCCTCCCAGAAGCAGGTTCTAGAGGACCTGGACACCCATGCTCCCTGGCTAGGCCACCTCTGCCTACTCCCTGCCAAAGGTGCACCCTGTTGTCGGTGCTGAGTCCACCTCGTCTGTCCTGGACTGTGGTACCAGTGTCCCCACTGGCCTCAGGCCTGGGTCTTGCCCTGGGGCCCACCCCACAACACCCTGCCACAGCTGCAGGCGCCTTCCGGGGTCTGTAGAACAAAGCCCAGGTCCCTCTTCATACCTCAGGGTCCCCTTCCTCTGCTGTCTCCCTTCCAGGACCCTTTGTCCAAGACCCAGTTCACCCACCTCTTAGGAATTCTCCCAGACGCTTCGCTGCAAACCCAAGGGACAAGGGTCTAGGGGGTCCTCACGCCTGGTCCACTTAAGAGGCCAAGACCGGTGGGCTGGCCCTTAATGGAGGGCCTGGCAGGAGCCAAAACACAGCCTCCAACCCCACCGCATCCCACTCTGAGGTGTCCAGCCCCTGCCCAGGTGGTGAGAAGCCGACAGGGCAGGGCGCTGGCTGGACTTTGGGTTGGCGAGAGCCGGGGGCCGCGCCGGCGCTGTGCATGCCTGGTCCTGCCCACTTCACAGGTCCCCATGGGGCCGGATTCCCTCCTCACTGCGCGCTGGCAGGGGGCGGGTTGGGTTGGGACGCCGGGCCCAGCTGGGTCCTCCCCGCGCCGCTGCTCAGCCCCGCCCCGCCCCCCTCGCCCCCTCCCTCCGGCCCCTTCCTGCTCCTGCCCGTCCGCGGCGCGGCGGCGCGGGGGTTAACGGGGGGCGGGGCGAGGCGGCGGGCGGAGCCGCGGGCCCGGCGCCCAGGCGCGCGGAGCGAGGTGGCCGCAGCGTCCCCGCGCGCGGCCCGGCCCGGCAGGAGCGCGGAGCCGCCGCCGCCGCCGCCGCCGCCTGGGCATGTGGCTCCCGGGTCGGGGGCCTGGGCTCGGGCCCGCGCCGCCCCCCGCGCGCCGCCCTCGCTGACCGCGCCCGCGGGCGCCGCCGGCACCATGGTGCAGAAGTCACGCAACGGCGGCGTGTACCCCGGCCCTGGCGGGGAGAAGAAGCTCAAGGTGGGCTTCGTGGGGCTGGACCCTGGCGCGCCCGACTCCACCCGCGACGGCGCGCTGCTCATCGCCGGCTCCGAGGCCCCGAAGCGCGGCAGCATCCTGAGCAAGCCGCGCGCGGGCGGCGCGGGCGCCGGGAAGCCCCCCAAGCGCAACGCCTTCTACCGCAAGCTGCAGAATTTCCTGTACAACGTGCTGGAGAGGCCGCGCGGCTGGGCGTTCGTCTACCACGCCTACGTGTGAGCGCGGGGCACGGGCCGGGGCGGGAGGGGCGCGGGCCGGTCCCCTCCCCGCCCGCGCGGGCCGGTCGCATCGGCCCCTCCCCCGCAGGATGGGGAGACGCGCTGCGCCCCTGCCAGGAGGCCCCTCCCCACGGCCGGGGCTCCGAACAAAGGGCCCGCCGGGCCTGGACGCCTACGGGTCCCCTCTGGGCTGGGCTCCCCCCGGAGGGGAGCTGGCGCGGGGGAGGGGCTGGCCTACCGCCCCTTCCCTCCAAGCTGCCCTCTCCTTCTTGGTGAGCGTCTGGGCTGCTGAAATGGGGGACCTAACCTTACTCCCCTCCCCCGGCCCGAGGCTGAGGCTGGTGGACTGTCCTGCCCCACGGTGCTTGCGCCCACCCTGGCCCGGCCTGCCCCCCTCCCCCCCCAGTCCACTCAGCGCAGCCCTGCCCTTCTCTGCAGCTGCTGGCTGGTGGCAGGTGTACGCCTGCCACCTTCTGGGCTCTGGACCCCCTCCGTGGCGAGTGGGTCCCCAGGAGGACGGAGGCCACCGTCTCCGGGGCTGTTGGTCTTTCTGGCCCACAGTTCAGGGGCTCCTGGCTCCTGGGGCAGGGCCAGCGCCTTCGGCGGAAGGCGTGTGCATGTGGGTGTTCGGTGCGCGGCGTCTGTGCAGGAGTCTCTGCGTGTGCATGTGCGGCCTGTGCCGCGGCGTGCACAGCCCTGAGCATGCGGGCGCTCTCTCCCATCCCAGCTAGTCTGGGACCGGGGCTCGGCCATTTTGTGTGAGGGAGGCATTTTGGGATGGGAGTGAGGGTCGGGTTCTGGGAAACCATTCCAGAGCTCTGGGTGCAGGAGCGTGCCCTGTAAGCTGTGCTCTGGACAGACCCTCTGGACCGTGGGAGAAGACCCCAGGGGGAAATGCCAGGCTGCTGGCAGCGAGGCCCTGGCATTGTCCCCAGCCCCAGCGCCCAGCTGCCTGGGAGTCCCGAGGTGAGAGGTGGGGGCTTCCCAGGCACTGAGAGCATAGCTCCCGCCTGCCCAGCCTCCCACGCGGGCGTGCTCAGATGCGTAGCTCACTCTCGCCCGTCTCCCCGCCAGTAAACCCCCCATAGTCCCGCACCTGGCTGGGGCCCCAGGGGTTCCCTGTGGGCCCAGCTCTGTCAGCCGGGTCCTGGACCGAGGTGACCTCCAGCAAGCAGGCAAAGCCCACTCCCCCACCCCCATCTGACCCGTGATGTGGCTGCCCGAGAGTTCTCTGTGCTTGGGCACAAACTTCCCTGGCGGCAGCATTTCCTGGGGTCCCCTCTGTGTGGCCCCGTCTCCAGTCCTGAGTGGCCCCTCCCTGCCCAGGCCCGAAGTGCTTGGCCCTTTTATGCCTCTTGCCTCCTAAAAACTGCGGTGTTCAAACCGGGAGCACGGTATGTGGGGCCTGGGTCAGCCTGCTGCTCCGCAGGGAGTGGTCTGTGTGTGTCCACCCCGCGTACCTCTGAGTCAGGCCGGGCCTGGCAGTCCTCGCTGCCAAGGCAGCCCCAGCCTTCAGCCTGCTCAGGCCGCTTCTCTGCTCCTGAGGGCGTGGGGCTTCCTTGAGTTCCCTTCCTGTTGGCTGACGGGCAGGGGTGGGGGACTCAAACTCAGAAGACCCCTCAAGCAGGGGCTTCCTTCTGGGGAGTGGGGCAGGCTGGAGGGCACAGTGCTACAGAGCAGGGTCTTTGGCCATGTTGGGCACTAAGTCTGGTTGAGGAATCTGCAGCCTCAGCCTTCTGGCCAGTGAAGTGGGTGCAGCGGCTCCCTGGCCCAGGGCATGTGGAGGTGGGCTGGATGGGATGGGCTCTGCCAGGGCCAGCCTGGGGGCCCTCCCTCACTGGTGACGCATCTCCCACCCTGCTGTTGCTCATCGTCCATCCCCCGGTGCCCAGGCATGGAATCCTCCACTGCCCGTGTGCCCTGTGCATCCTTGGGGCTCAGTCCCAGCCGACTCCGATGGGAGGCCTTTACTGCCCCTGTGCTGCTGTCTCGAGAGGGTCGAGGGTGTGACCACCCCTGTGCCCCCCTTGCCCAGTGGGACTGCCCATGTCTGTGTGTATCTGGCCTGTTGATTTGTTAATTGGACAAAGCTCACCCCTCCTCCCCGCCTGGTTCTGAGCTGGGCTGGGGAAGCCAGGGGCAGGGACTGGCCCTGTGGTTGGCCTGGCTGCGATCCAGTTTCGAGTCCTCTGGTCTGAGGCGGTGCTGAGCTCTCCTGGGCCACCTTTCTCGGTGTCTTTTTCCACCAAAGTCTGGCTTCTGGAAGATGGAGGTGTGGTGGCCTCGCTGAGTATCCCAGCAAACTCCGGGGACAGCGGCTGTGCGAGGTGGGGAGGGAGGCAGCTGCTGCGTGCTCCCCAGGCCAGGTGGGCCTCAGGCCAGGTCCCCTGCCCTCTGCAGACGCGGCCCTGGGCTTGGGGCCATGGTCACCAGCAGCCGCTGTGAGCTCTTCCAGAGGCACTTCTGGAGACGGGAGCCTTCCCTGAGTCTGGGGTCCTGAGACCGCAGAACCAGCGCAGGTCCGCCCCTCCCAGCCCTGGGGCCCTTCCTCTGCTGGCTGGCAGGAGGGCCTCCCCTCCATGATTGCTCCGCAGATTTGGGTGGGCAGCCAGGCTGCTCGTGGACCCAGGGAGAAGTGGCCTGGCCCAGATGGAATTTGGGAGGCAGGCTCCCTGTACCGTCATCAGCTGAGGGTAGGAGCCCTGTGACAAGGAAATGGGCCATGTTGGGGGAAGGGGTCCGACTCAGCCACAGGAAGCCACAGACTTTCCCCACTGTCACCTGCCACACTGACCCCAGGGCAGGGGCCTGGGGGTCCCATGTGCCCCAAGAGCAGGGGTGTCTGCAGAAGAGGATTTTCTAGGTATAGGGTCTGGAGTTTTTATGGATTTCTCAAATGAGGTGTGAGTCACAGAAAAGGCCCCAAACCGTGCCTTCAGGGATGTGTATCTGGGCACCTGGGGGTTGCTCATAGATTCCAGGAAGGTCCACGGGGAGTCTTGTAGAGCCTGGGTGAGTGGGAGCCAGGCAGGCACCCCACCACGGCGTGGTCTCTGCAGGTCCAGGTTGGAGTAGGGTAGGGATTTAACTGTGCCCCTGCTGTGCACTGGTGTCCGGTATTTCTCACCGGAAGCCCTGAGGGGCTTGTTTTCACAGGTGGGGACACTAAGGGTGAGAAAGGCTAAGAGAGCCCCAGAGTTGTCCTGCTCAAGCAGAAAGGAGTCTCTGACTTAGAGATGAGAGCTGGGGGTGCAGGTTGCTCCACCTGTTCACCATCTAAAGCCACTTGGAGTTTCCAGTGTGAAATCGTGTTTAAAATAGGCCGGATGGAAAATGCCGGGGATGGCGGCCAGAGGGACAACCCACGAAGGCTGGGCTCACCCAGTCTGCCGGCTTTCTGCAAGCTGCTTTCTCTTGGGCCAGGCCACCGAGCCCTCCCCGTGCGGTACATGCACCTTCGGAGGCCTGTGGCTGGCGGCTGCAGGGCTGGGCTTACATCCTGCTTGGTCGCGGGGTGGGGTCAGGGCCTTGGGGATACGGGAGCATTGGATAAGCCAGGTAGGGTCACACTCTAGGTCACGCGCAGCTGCCCACTGCCCCCTCACCTGTCTGCCCTCAGGACGGGGTCCGGGTGGGGTGGGGCCTCTGCCCTCAGCCTTGGCCTCCTGCCGTCCACTTTCTTCCTCAGTCTGATGGTGCTGAGGGTGAGGGCAAGGGTGGCCTGGGGGCACTGGAGTCCCGTCTCTGCATTTGGTGGTTCTGAGGAGATGGGAGTCTGCATGGTGGTGAACCACCTCCCTCCTGTCCTCCAGGGGGAGGGCATGTCTGCCCATTGACGGGTTGGAGAAACTTAGGGAAACCCCCAAAGGCGGAAATGCCAGGAGAGGCGTGGCTTCCAGGGAACCCTGGGCTTCTGAGACCGCCCCGGGCTGTCTGGGGACCTGAGCCTCCTCGTGGGGCTTCCCTCCCTCACTAAATAATTTAAAAAGAGGTTGCTCCACGCCAATACACTGTTTTTATCGGTATGTCTAATTACACTGGAGTAAATCCCGCAAACGGTTCTGAGCCTGCAAGGTGACCGGAAGGGGAGGAAGCTCAGTGCCTGACGGTTTCACAGACTCCAGGATGGTAGGAAAAGGGATGCAAGTCCAGTGTCCAGACCAGTCTCCAGGGGGCCGCAAGGGGCTGCAGCCTGGCCTTCTGTGTGAGCGCCATCGCTGACAGGAGGAGACCAAAGGCTCCACTGGTGAGAGCCACGGGCCCCCTGTGCCCCAGTGGGGGTGTCTTAGCTCCCAAAGAAGGCATAGCGTCCAGAGGTCCATGAGCTCTGCGGCATTTCTTTCAAGGAGCTGATGGCAGGGCCTTGCGTTTGTGGAGGGGAGACCCTGTGGAGGGCTGGGGCAGTGGGGCCAGGGCAGGCCTGTCAATGGCTCGGGGTGGTGGGTGGGCCCTGGCTGGAGGGGCCCGAGCTTGTATCTGATGTCTTGTGATCACAGAGCGCTGGGTGCGTTACCTCCTGGGGGGCATCTGAGATATTCTTGAATGGAAGTGCAGACCGATCTTAGGTAGGAGTCCTGGGTGTGTGGGGTGCCAGCCCCTCCCCCTGGGGACACAGCTGCCTGCATCTCCACCCCAGTCAGGCGCATTACTTAGGTGGGGTTGCAGCCGCTGACGGCCGAGAAGCCATGTCCCTGGGGCTGGCAGGGGCCACGGCTCTGAGCTGGCCTGGCGCAGATCCTGCCTCCACAGACACACGGCCCAGCGCGAGGTTCCCCCTCTGTGCCGTGGTGACGATTCTGTTTATCTCCTGTGGGTCGTTCTGTGTTGCATTGGCACCTGTGATGTTCATGGCGTTTGCAGCTGTCCTTATTCTGGTCACTGCAGTTGTGGGTCAACAGAATGAAAGACTGGGCCCGAATGGAGAGGTAGGGTGGGCGGGGCGGACGCTCCCTGACGTTCTTGGTGAGTTCTCAGTGCCGTCCTCCGGGGGCTGACCTGGAGGAAGGGGTTCGGGCTGCTGGAAACAAGGCCCTGGTCTGGTGCTTCAGACGCCTGCTTGTGTGCTTGTCCAGGGGGACTGGCCGTTTTCCTAAAGGAGATTGCTGGCTCTGCGGCTGCCAGGGTTTTGGTGGGTGCCTTCCAGTTCACGGCTGAATGGCCCACAGACGCTGAGCCTCTGGAATGGAGACGGGAACGGTGTCGGCCTGAAAACACCGTTGTGGGTAGGTTGTGCCATTGGTCTCCTGGGCTGTAAAGAGCCGCCTCAGGGACACCAGGCTTCCACGTGGGCTGTGTGCTGACGAGTCCCCCACACTGTGACTTGGGTCTGCGTGGGCCGCCGTGCTGAGCTCGCCTTCCGACACTGTCCCTGGAGCGTGGGAGATGCCTGCCGAGCACGCCGCTTTCTTCAGCAAGACGGCTCAGCTGTGCTTCCCAGCAGCAGTTTGCTGACAGTGCTGGCACCCCGTTTGTGGTGATGCCCTGGGCGGTCCCTGGGGGAGGCTCCCCTTCCTGTTAGGGCTGTGTGGCCCCTGTCCAGCCACCCAGCAAAGCCCGAATGGAGAAAGAAGAGGGGTGTGCAGACCTGATGTGGTCCCTGAAGAACGTCATCCTCCACACTGGGGGGAGGGCTCTGAGCAAACGGCAGTGGTTCTGGAAGTGGCTTGGTTTGCCTCAGCCCTGGGCCCTTCAGCGACCAAGCGCCCCCTCCCTGGTCTGCCCCCGTGTACCTGGTGAGGTCCTGCTGCCTGCGATGCTGCTGACCAGTTCTCAGCTTGAGTGCCTGGCAGCTGCGGTATGGCTGTGAACCCCCCACGTGGTTTGCTGCCCTTGATTCCTTCTTGGGGAGGCAGGTGTGAGCAGCAGAGGGTCAGGGACAGAGAGGTGACTCTTTCTACGGCCTGTCAGTTCCTCCTGCGAATCAAGAAAGCCGTGGCCTCAGGGTGTGCGGGGAGGTGGCCTGGGGCTGTTCTGAAAATGGGCTGGTCTGAAGTCAGGGAGCAGGAGGGCTGGAGTTTTTGTTGTTTGAAGTCAGGATGGACAATGCTCCTAATTAATCTGGAAGGATAGGGCTGAAGACCTCAAAGGCCGTGGCGCCCCTGGATGGGCGGGGCGTGCTTGGCTGCGCTGGGACCACCATCCCAGTGGGAGCCGTGGGCCAACATTTCCAGAAGACTAAGTTGCTTCTAAGGCTTCTGCCAACCCAAGAGTTATCTTACTGAGTGTGCCAGGACTGGTTGGCCCCGAGAGCCCGTGGAGAGGGGCTGGGGACGTGTAGGAGGAAGGGTCCCTCGTGGTCACGGAGGGGCACCGTCTGCAGGCCTGAATGCTGTTCGATTAGGAGCCTCTTGTTCACAAAGCAGCCCTGCTGCACCCATCGCTCACCCAGGACCCTTTCCCAGCGGAGGACGGGGGAGCATGACACTAAAGGCAGGGACACAGATGGCATAGGGGCCAAAGCTAACATTCTTCCTATGCAAGGACGCCTGGGCTCTGGCTGTGCCTGGACCTGTCACGGTGGCGGTCAGGTCTCAGAAAGGGGGTTCCCAGACCCTTTGGCGGGTGTCTGGAGCAAGCTCGTTGGTGTGAGGGCAGGGCTGGCAGGAGGATTCCTCTAGGGTGCTGATACTGTGGAGGGGGGGCCCCCAGACCCAAGGCCACACTCTGGCCAGGGGGCCAGCCATGATTTGGGCCCAGCAGGCACTGGGCCTTTGCCAGTACCCCCTGTATACAGTGGGGAGACCCCGCTCTGGGGGCCACCAGCTGCCCAGAGCTCTGTCCCTCTGCCTAGGAGCTGGGGTTGGCCAAAGGGAGGGGAGACGCTGCGGTGGGTGGGGCCATGCCCCTTGCGCAGCCCCTTGCAGAGGCTGTGGCGGTGGGGGGCCGATGCTGCTTCACGTGGGGAAAATGAGGCGGGTGTGCTCCAGGGCTGAGTGTCACTGGGCTCTACTGGTTACCTGGCTTGAATAAAATGAGGCCTTTTGTATTTTCGGACTCCTCAGAATACTTTAGTAAGTGTCCAGAGCAGCATTTGTTCCCAAAGGTCCTAATGGGGTTGTAGGAATGCTGCCTCCAGAGACAGGTGGGCAGCTCCCAGTGGGCGTGGACGGCCGTGAGCAAGCCGGCCCTCGGGGTGCCGTCCATATCGTTCCTGGCTGGCTGCAGAGCGCGGCAGACCCGGCCGGGCCCCTCGGGCCCCTCCCTCCCCCATGGATCCTCAGTCCTGAAGAAAGCTTAGAGCGTCTGGGTTTGCTTTTCCATTTATGCTTGGAAAAAATATTTGAGGGGTTTGTAGGAGGAAGAGGCCAATTTCCTGGTTTCGGGGGAGGTGGCGAGCAGCTTCTGGAAGCACAGAGGCCAGGGCTCATCCCCTGGAGCCCTGGTGAGAACTTGGCTGGTTCGGTTCTGCTGGCTCTGTGCAGGGTGTGACTGGGGCTCTTTGCTGGGCAGGCGACCACAGGAGCCCGGCCGTGTCCACGGGGTTCAGCAGCCTGTTCACCCAGAGCAGGGGCCTCAGTGAGGGGTATGCTGGCAGCACCCGGCTGGGCCCTTCCCGCAGGAGGGCAGGGCCAGGACTGATTCTTACTCGGAGGACCTGAGCACTTGGGAGCTGAGCCCCTGGGTAGGGAAAGGCAGAGCCGTGGACGGCAAGGGCGCTGGCCTTGGTGCTGAACTCGAGCCCGTGGTATGTCTTTGAGGGCACCACGGAAAGCCGGGCCCGGCCCATCACTGGCTGGCAGTGCAGAGGGGGCTGGGTGGCATCCTCGGCGCAAAGATGAGCCAGCTGCCCCTCATCCGGGCCAGTCACTCTGCCGCTCATCAGCATTCTTGCCGGTGCACCTGAGCGGGGCCTCTGTCCTGCGGTTTAAGTAGCCGAGAGCTGACTTCATGTCGTGTGGGTGGAAACCGAGTGTTTTGATCCAGGCAGTGGGCTCACAGGGCCACACCGTCAGCGGGCGCGGCGGGGGCGAGGCGGCCTTTTAGAGGAATGCTTGGTTATGGCTTCCTATGCTTTCTGGTTACAAAAATATACACTGCACTGCCCGAATTGGGAAGATGCTGAAAAACACGAGAAAGACATGTCTTTCTGACTTATTTCCAAGCATCTGTGCATATTTCTTAAACATGGAATTCAGACTCCGTGATCTTTTTCATTAACGATGTAGTGCAGGAATTTCCTCATGGAATTAGACGGGTGTCTGGCAAATGCTGGGTTTTATTTCTGTCATAAGGTCTCCTGGTGCTCCGTGGGGTGTGTGACAGGGCGGCCCTGTCCCCTGCCTCCTCCACCCTCTGTCCTTGGTGGCTTGTGGCTGAGGGTGCCGGCCTGGAGAGTGGACCCCAGGTGAACAGGCCTGGTGGCCAGTGGGGTCGGGGGTGGGGAGCATGTTGAGAAGACGTCCGTCCTGCCTGTGGGCAAGCCTTCTGCTGCTGGAGGCACGCAGTGGAGGCCAGGAAAATGGTCACTGAGGGTATTTCTGGGGATCAATGTGCCAGAGCTGTAAACTGTGGGAGCAAGGGAGGTGGGCCAGCTTGCGAGCCAGCCAGAAGGTCCGTGGGAAGAGTGTGGGCAGGCTGACGTGGGGGAGGCAGGCCTGGCCGTCCCGTCAGCCTCACGTTCTCCGGTGGCCGGAGCGCTGGAGTGGGTGGCCGGGCTGCCAGCGCCCGTGGGGACGCTGCAGGGGCCATGTGGCCCAGACCCACCCCCTGGAGGAAGGGCGAGGATTGCTTTCTCTCAAAGCTGAGTTGGCCCAGTTAGTCACTCACAGCTCTACAGACTGCATTCTGATCCTGGAGCTGGAGCCCCGGCAGCCCTGCTCCCTGGGGGACCCTCCCTGCCCCCTCTGCGAGGAGCTTCCCTGTGTCCAGGCTGAGGCCCAGCGGGCAGGGTGTGGGACCCCCTGCCCCCCGACAGAGCTGGGAACTCGAGGGGCCCCAGAGGTCAACGGCCTGAGGGACACACCCCAGCACTGGGCCCCCAGAGTGACGGGGGCTCAGGGGAGACTGAGGCTCACAGGGACAGAGGTCAGCACGAACCATGGAGGAAAACACTTTCTGGAGTGGGGCCCCCACACCCCCAAAGAGCCATTTCTTGCCCTCCCTGCCGGTGGCAAGCTTGTGTGTTGACCCTGACGCCTCCTGAGAGAAAGCCGGGGCCTGTTCCTGCCGCCCGTGGGCCCGGAGCAGCTCTGTCCTGTCACGGAGGGAAACCGCGGCCAGGCCTGCGGGCATTGCCTGGGGCACGGGGCCGCCACAGGGGGCAGGCAGGGGTTTTACTCATTGTCTCAGACCTTGACAACATGGCCTCGCTTCTCCCTCCTTTTCTTTAGCCAAGGTGAAGCTCACGGACCACACAGTTAACCTTACAGTGAACAGCCTGGGGACTCAGTGAGCGCCCTGTGAGTGCCCCCCTGTGAGTTCCGGGGCTGGGCGCCTATGTGGCTTTCTCCCCTCCCCAGCCCTGGGGAGCACCTGCCTTCTCCTAAGCCTCACACGCTGTGCGGTCTTTGGGTCCAGCAGCCCCGCTGAGCATCCTGTTTGTGAGGTCCAACCAGGTCATGGCCTGCGAGGTGCCACACCCCGTTAAGGCTGAAGGGCTGCATGGATGGCCTTGCACCTGTCTGTCCACCTGGTGGTGACATGTGGGCATCGCCGAGCTGCTGTGCACGTCCCTGCGTGTGTCTGCACACACACGTTGTCTCTCATGGATCGAGGCCTTGTTCTGGATGAGTCGCATCAGCTCCCCTGTGGGCGCATACGTGGCCAGGCTCCCGGGCCAGCGCGCCCCCCACCGCCCAGCCTCAGGCCCCCTGCGCTCTGCCTCAGAAGCCCTCTGGGTCCCTCCAGGACACAGGCCCCCCCGAGCCCGCCCACCCAGCGGCATTGGGAGGCGGTGTGTATGCGTCCTGGAGCCTTCTCTGGGCAGGGCTGTGGGCCTTTGCTGTCCAGCTGGACCTCACCTCAGCGAGGGCAACCTTGGCCGCACTCCCAGGACGCAGGCGCCGCCTGTGTGTGGGTTCTGGCCGAGTGCCTGGGGTGCCGGGTGAGCAGAGCAGGCAAGGGGAGCAGCAGACCCCTGCGTAGAGGGAACCTGTCCTGAGGGGGGTCAGGGCGCCCAAGAGAGTGGACTGGACAAAGTGGGGGCCCGGCAGCGTCTTAGAGAAGGCGACATTGGGCCTGAACGGTGGGACAAGGAGGCAGCCCTGTGCCAGCGTGGGGAGGAGTGGCTTGGTGGGGGGCGGGGTGAGGGTGGCACCCTTCCTGTGCTCTCAGTGGGGGGCAGGCATCTGGGACCCTTGATGGAGAGATAGGACCTGTCGGGATGTAGTGGAATGAGGGCTGGGGTGAGGTCTTGGTGGGGAGAGGGCTGTCCAGGAGGACCCCTTGATGGGGGCTGCCTTCTACAGGCAGGGGGTGGGGAGGTGGAGACCCCAGAGTTCGGAGTGCAGGCTGGGGACGGGGCAGACTGCCCAGGGGCATGTGCACGGCTGGTGGGCTCTGGGGGAGGACGGGGCATGGGAACCTTTGGCCCCATGGTCTGTGTGGGGACAGGTCAGTGAGTCACCTCGTGTGGGGCTGCTGTGCCCTGAGATCGAGCAGGTGGCACATGGGGGGAGTGGCCTTTGCTGTATGCTGGGCCAGTGGGTGTCCTGCGGGCCTGCAGAGTCAGCCCCTCCCCAGCCCATGGCTCCCACAGGCCCTAGGGCTCCACTCGGCTGCCTGCTCCTTTTGTCGGGGCTAAGGTCTGCTGCAGCCAGAGGAGGCCGGGGCTTCTGAGGGGTGAGTGGTCAGGGAGCAAAGCTTTGGGAGGGTAGGAGCCCCGCCATGCACAGCCCTAGAGAGAGCCCATAGCTAAGGCCTCAGAGGGTCACTGGCCAGTGGGGCATCGAGGGGTCCCCCATCCTGGGTATTGGGAGAGGCAGAGCTGGATGGGCCTGGGGGCTGGCCTGGGGAGGGGCGGCACAGGGAGCGGGGGCCAGGCTGCATGTGGGGGCTCCGAATGCCAGGAGCTGGACCTCCACAGGGCCTGGGCTCCCTGTCTGGTCTGAGCCAACCGAGCACTTCTGTGCACCAGGCGCGGCCTCCAGCGCTCACCTGGGTCCCCTCGCACAGCCTGGGCCAGGTGGGCACGCCAGGGACCTTTGGTCACCTCATCAGTGGGCTCAGACGGGCGGAGGGCTGGAGGGTGAACCGGGGTGGGCTGCGCCTTGGCTCCAGGAGAGGGGCTTGCGTGCATGGTGGTCTTGGGAGGCTTGCAGCCTCCTGCTGCAGCGGGTGCTGGCGGATCGCGGTGATTCTTCATGGCTGGTTTCCGCCTGGAGCAGCCATCAGCAGTCCAGTCCCTCCATCACTCCCAGAGATTGGAAGTGGCAGTGGGTCCTGGAGGCAGAGCAGTTTATTAGGGGACAAAATTAGATTCCAGCTGCTGCGTCACAGACGGGGTGGCGAGAGGCTCCGGGAGCCCGGCCCCGGGCCTGACCGGGGGGGCCTGCTCCGGTTTCACATTGGCCGCTCTGCACCTTGGGCTCTGCTGGGCTTCTGGACCTCCAGCCCCCAGAGAGGCACAGCCTTGTGGAACGGGCTTTATTCTGGGGAGAGGGGGTTTCTGCGGGGGCACCAAGACCTCTCGTGGAAGGGAGCGCTCAGGCTGGGCCAGGCCGGCCGCCCCAGAGCCTCCGTCTTCTTGTCTTCTCATCTGTACGGTGGGTGACAGCCTCTTCCTGCCTTGAGGCTGACCATGTGCCTGCACGTAGTAGACGTGCCTGAAGTGGGCTGGGGGGAGCTCCAAGTTGGGGACCTGCCCCCTGCCTGCTGCCTCGCCCAGCTCTGTCCTAGAGCAGTCTGAGGGTCTTGGGGGAACTGGCAGCTGATACGAGACCCCTTTTCTCCCCTTCTGTGCATTAAGTGGTCATTTCATTAAATCATGTAAAGCGGGTTGGGTGACTCGGCCGTCTCCCGAGTTTGTCTTCGGCGAGAGGGAAGGTGTCTGCGCTGTGGCCGACCGCAGGGGCCTCCCTGGTGTGCTCCCAGCAGTGAGGTGGGAACCAGGAAGGAGCAGGCAGGGGCCTGTCAGCTTTTCCAGAAAAGAAGCGGTCCCTGCAGGACGTGGGGACAGTGTGGGAGGGGAGAGGCGGAAGCAGGCCCGGCCACCTCCTCCCACGGTGCAGGGCAGGCCGACCACATGTACACACCTGCACACACACCTCCCGCCACCTTGGCGAGGCTGTGGGCTGACCACCACGAGGCGTGAGTGCCCCGATCTCCACCACCCTGGAGCCCTCCCACCACCTTCCACCCACCCTGGGTCTCCTTCCTCCCTAAGTCCCTCCTGACATCCGGCTGAGGACTCTGCTGCTGCTGGGTGTGGACAGCCCATTTGCTGTGCGTCCTGGCGCACTGGGGCCAGCACCCTGGTGGTAGTCCTGGCCTACACTCGCTCTCCAGGAGGCCCATTTTCCTGCAGGTCTCTGAGGTTCCTTCCCATCCTGGCCCCTGGAATCTGGGGCTGGGGACCAGCTGATCAAGATACTTGTCTCCTTGGCAGCGGTTGCCAGGGACGTGCCCTGAGGCTGAATTCATTACTGTAATTAGCCTCGGGCTGCAGGAAACCACCCCATCCTGGCATTGGGGTGCCTCCTGCCTCCCTCCCTCCTTTGTTCCCGCAGCTTGGACAGTTTCCAGGCTAGAGGGCCAAGAAGGCCCCCAGCTGTGGGCGCTGGGCCTTTAGGCATTGGAGAGCCGTGGCCAGGATGGCCCCGGCATGTAGCTGAGCCCTGCGGCCGCCTCAGAAAGAGGCAGACCCGCCCGCCCGGCCAGCAAGGCCCTCATTCCAGACCAGCTTCCCCGAGAGCCTCCCATCTCCTCTGGGGCCTGGTGGGTCAGCGCTCTGAGCACGGCATGCCTCTGGGGAGGCACAGTGGTGCTGGGGGTGCCCCCGTGAGCATCCCCAGCGGCTCCTGATGGGACGGTGGGTGGAGGGTTGGCAGTGACTGGCTCCCAGGAGTCTGTCAGGAGTCAGAAGATGCCTCCATCCCTGGGACAAGGAGGGCCTGTGAGGGAGAAGTGGCATCTGCCATGCTCAGCCCCTGTGTGCAGGAGCTCTGTCCCTGCCCAGGACCCTGGCGTGAGTGCAGCCAGGTGACCCCACCTGGGCTGGCTGTGAGGCCAGAGGCAGAGCCCCCACCAGTCCTGAGCCGTCTCCCTGCCAAGGGTGGGCATGTTGGATGCCCTGGAGGGGGCAGGAGGCGGGAGTGATCACGGTCAGGGAGCCTGCAGACAGGAGCCTGGAAGTAGATGTGTTTTCTCGGTGCCCAGCTGCTGGGAGGCGTGGACAGTAAGGGCAGTTTGGAGGAGTCCCCTTCCTGGTCTGTCAGGAGCCTGTCCTGGGCCTGGAGGTGTGGCATGCCGTGGCTTGGTGAGTGGGTGGCCCCTCGTGGGCCCCTTGCTGCCGCAGGACGTGGACGCCTCCGCCCTCCCGTGTGGGCGAGCTGGCCTTCCCCTGGTGTCTGCCGCTGCCTCCCCTGCAGCCCCCACCCACCCCGCCGTGCCTGCCGTCTGGGCCATCGTCTGTTCTGAAACTTCAAAAACAAGGCTCGGAGTGGTCGCCGGCGCTTCTGGGAGGGCAGCTGCTCTGCGGAGTCTGCTCCCTGCCTGGCTGGCCGCCCTTCCCCACGGCCGCAGCTTTGTTTCCTCGGTTGCTCGTGTGGCCCCAGCATCCTGGTCACATCTGCACGGCGTGGCCAGGCCATCCGGGATGTTCCAAGATGGGCCATGGCTGCGCCTTCTCTTTCCCTGGGGAGGGACGTTTCTGCGCACCTGAGGAGCTGCTCTCGGTGGGCACCCTGGCCTCTGAGTCTCCCCCGCGTGGTGATGATGGCATCAGGTGGGCCTGCCTGTCCTGCAGTCTGGTCAGACCTGCCCTCTGTGTCCCGGGATGCCATCCGCCCCCACCCCAGGCCACGCCTCGTGCTCTTCCCGTGGCTGGGAACCCCTTCCCTCCCCTCAGGGCCCCACCGCTCCTCTGGCCCTGCAGTAGCTGCCCCCATGGGCACCGCCTCAGGGAAGCCTGCTGGATTCTGTGTCTCCCCTGGGCTCCCCGTGTCACAGCGCTGAGCCCAGCAGTGTCTTGGCCTGGAACCCGGGTCTCCCCATCCTCTGTCCCTGGCAGACCCGCTTTGTGCCTGGGTGCACTCTCCCCCGAAATGGGAGAAAATACGGCCAGGCAGACAGAATTGAGAATATAAGGCACATGAGATATCTGGACATTTTTTTCCCAGGGCTCAGTTAATTGAGTAAATTGGCTAATAAGCAAAGGAAATTAATTGCGGTTTTGAAATGTGACCGTTTCTCTGCGTGCATTTGGTCTCTGCCAGCGGTGCTGCTGGGTGGCAGCAGACCTCGCAGGCCGCACCCAGGGGGTCAGCCCCACAGGCGAGGGGCCCTGGGTGCGGTTGCCAGGCCTCTCCAGGGGATGTGGGGCGGGCCGGAGGGAGCCTGGGACCTGGCTCAGGCTCGGGTTTGTGGTGCTGCGTGTGTCCACCAGTGCAGCCCAGGCCCCTGTGCTAGCCAGACAGGGCAGGGCCCAGGCTGGGCTCAGGTGGGACCACACGGCATTGCCCGAATGCCCTCCAGCGCCCACCCCCGCACCGGGAGGCCAGTGGAGCTGGGTGATGGGGGAGGCCAAGGCGGTGATGTGTGGGAGGGTACAGTGTGCGGCCCTGCGAGCGGCCCCACACCGTGCTTGTCATGACCTGGGCCTCAGCCATCCAGGGCTCTGCTCCCCGAGACCCCACCCCCACCTGTCAGCTTCGGCCAGACCCTGGGCTGGCGCAGCGGAGGGGTCTGGGTGTCCGCGCTGGCTGCCGGGAGGTCCCCGTCCGGCTGGATAGGAGCTGCGGGTGCAGCCCGCAGGCGCAGGGTGTGTGTTTTTGCAGGCCTGTGTTGGAAGGAAGAAGCTTCCAGCTTCTGAGCCTCGGGAGGGAGTGGGTGTGCGGAATGCCCTCAGGGGCAGGTGTCTGCACTTTGTGGCTCCTGTTTTCAGAGGTCCCGAGGCAGCTGTTGTTCCCTTTGAGAGTTCTGGGGACTTAACTAAAGCCCGCGGCTGTTGGGGATGAGAGTGGTGAGAATTTGGGGAGGCTCCACATCTCACCAAGGAATGCTTGGGCAGCTGCGCCCTGTGGAGGGGCTCCCTGAGCCCTGCGCCCAGCGGCCGATGCCCTCCCGTCCTCCAGGTTCCTGCTGGTCTTCTCCTGCCTCGTGCTGTCCGTGTTCTCCACCATCAAAGAGTATGAGAAGAGCTCTGAGGGCGCACTCTACATCCTGGTGAGGTTGCACAGGCCGGCTGCGGGCCTCCTGGGCAGCAGTCTGTCCTCCAGCTCCCTAGGTGGGGGGCCTCTGATGTCAGGTCCCCTCCCATTCCCCAGACTCCGTCCTCCGGCAGGGACCCCTGACCTCCCACCCATGTCCATCCATCCAGCCTCAGACCCACAACAGTGGGTCTCCAAGACCTAGCCCTTCTCCATGTCTGCATGGTGCCTGAGGGCACAGGTGGTCCCCCGTGGTGGGTGGGGTGCTCCCCAGCAGACGTGGGCACGGGATGTGGGTTGTGAAGCTCACAGCAACCCCATGACCTTGCGTGGGTAGGCGCCATGGCAACTACAGTGTGATTTCTCAGTTGCTGCTGGTGATGGGCAGGGTGCAAGGAGGCTGGCCCGCATCCAGAACGAACCTCTGGGGAGCCCAGCCCGCCCTGCCTGGGCCCGGGGATGCCCCCCATGCCTCGGCTCCGCCTTCTGTGGCCTCCGGTACTCAGCTGCGGCCTCCCCGCAGGAAATCGTGACCATCGTGGTGTTTGGTGTGGAGTACTTTGTGCGGATCTGGGCTGCAGGCTGCTGCTGCAGGTACCGCGGCTGGAGGGGGCGGCTCAAGTTCGCCCGGAAGCCCTTCTGCGTGATCGGTGAGGCCCGGGGCCAGGGCTAGTTTGGGGGCACAGGGGGCACAGGGGTGGGCCTGGCCCTGGGAGGGAGCTGGGCATCTGCCATGGCCCAGAAGCTGGGTGACTCTGCAGGACCAGCTCCTTCTGGAAGTTTCCTGCCCCACCCGCCCCAACCCCACCCTCCTGGTGTCGGAGTCCGTTAGCATTAGCGTGACAGGGATGGCGGGGGCCTGGGCTAGGGGACAAGAGCGCCATCCCGTGTGCTGCCCGCCTTCCCGCCTGGCGGCCCTGCTGGAGCTCCGCCACCCCAACAGACATCATGGTGCTCATCGCGTCCATCGCCGTGCTGGCTGCTGGCTCCCAGGGCAACGTCTTCGCCACGTCGGCGCTCCGGAGCCTGCGGTTCCTGCAGATCCTGAGGATGATCCGCATGGACCGGCGTGGCGGCACCTGGAAGCTCCTGGGCTCCGTGGTGTACGCGCACAGCAAGGTGAGCCACCCGTGGGGCCGCCCATCAGGGGCAGGAGGCAGCCGCTCCCTCCGGGCGCCCTGGGGCCGCAGCGTCTCCGCGGCATCTCTCCAGAGCACCTTCCCTGCAGGGCTGCCGGCGGTGGCTCTGGGCTGGGCAGCGAGCTGGCTCCACACCCCTGGTCATCTGCCTGTTGAGGCTGTGGCTTGCAGGGGCCCCTGGCCTTGGGGCCCGTGAGGGGGCTGCAGCCCTGCGTCCCTTCCTGTGTGACATGAGCCCTCCCTGTGTCCCAGGGCCTGCCTGCCAGGCTGTGCTGTGAGGCCATCCTGCTCCTGGGAGGGCTTACCGGTCCAAACGGTCCCCTCCCAACCGTCCTCACTGTCTGGGGCTGGAGGTGGGGGCGTGGTTGGCAGGACAGGGCAGGTGTTGGACCCCCCAGGAGGGCAGCTGCTCCAGGGCACCCCTCCAGACTCAGGGAAGTTAAGGGGAGGGTCTCAGCAGGACCATGACTCTTCAGCCTAGGGGTGCTCCCAAACCGGTGCTGTCCCTAGTGGCAGCCGCCCGGGTGTGAGGCGCATAGGTGTGGGGACCGTGGGGCCAGGACCGAGGGAGCAGCTGCCCCTCCCGCCTGCCCTGTGCTCTGGGCCTTGCGGTCAGGGTACTGGGGCTCTGCGGCCCCAGGAAGGGCTGTGCAGTTCCGTAGTGCCTGAGCCGCAGCCTGTAGCAGGCTCCCAGGGGCGGGCTGGGCCAGACGCTGGGGCCGGGGCCAGGCCGCGTGACGTGGCCGTCTCTGCAGGAGCTGGTCACCGCCTGGTACATCGGCTTCCTCTGCCTCATTCTGGCCTCATTCCTGGTGTACCTGGCGGAGAAGGGCGAGAACGACCACTTCGACACGTACGCGGACGCACTCTGGTGGGGTCTGGTGAGTCCCGGCAGGGCCCTGTGCCGAGGGGCGGGGCGCCTCCCTAGGGCCACCTGCTGGCCCCTCGTGGCTACGGTGACCAGGGTGCCCAGGCTTCATCCCCAGGGACCGTCAGAGCCGGGCCTGTCTCCTTGCCCCTTTCCATGGACAGCGGGGTGGGGCAGGGGGCCTCTCTTTCTCAGGGCTCCTCCCGGGCCACTGGGGATGCCTGGGGTCTCCTGGGACCCCAAACATGCGGTACCTTGGTCAGACACTGTGAATCCAGTTGCTGGGAAGAGGAATGTCCAGCTTTTAACCAGAATTAAGTTTTCTCCTGGTTTAAGTTTAAGCCAGAATTCAATTTATTCCTGGTTTTTTTGTTAGTTTCATGAGGCCTGGAATACGTGTCCTCTGACCTGACCACGTGGGGAGACACAGCGTGGTCACTGGCCCCATGGAGCTTCCCTGTGCACCCCGGCTCTGACCCCTGGGGCCCTGCCTTCCCGCCTCGGGGCGCCCCGCACGTGCTTGGGGTTTACCTCCGCATCCCCAGGCTAGCACTGTGCTTCTGGTTTACCCTTGAGACATTGTCACTTTGCGCTGTGATGGAGGACATTTAGCCCTGTCCCTGGTGAGCCCCCTTTGCTGTGCTCTGCAGGCCTGCTCGGCTGTGGTCGTCAGAGGGTCTTCCCTCCCAAGTCAGCCCCCGAATGCTGGCCCTCTGAATGTCAGCCCCCCAAACCCTGGTCTCTGAATGTCAGCCCCCCTGAATGTCAACCCCCTGAACCCTGCCCCCCTGAATGCCAGTCCCCCCAATGCTAGCCCCCTGAATGTCAGGCCTCTTGATTCCTGGCACCCCAAATGCTAGCTCCCTGAATGCCAGCCCCCCTGAATGCCAGGTCGCCAGATATCTGTCCCCCACATGCCAGGCCCTCCTAATGCCGGCACCAGCAGGCTGCCCTGCCTGGCCCTGAGCCTGGCGCCCAGACGGGACGCAGCCCGCCCTCCCCACTGCCCCTGGGGGCCGCGGCCCCACCCTCATGCCCCTTTCTCCTGGCTTCCGATGGCAGGTGGCCCCTGCAGCCCTGTGCCTCATCCTGGTGCCGGGCCCTCGCCGGCCTGGCTCCTCCGGTGCCTCGAGCCCGGTCCCAGGGCCGCCCACTGCCTGCTCGCTGTACCGAATGTGAAAGTACTGCCTCGGCTCTGCCGGGTGTGACCGGCAGCAGCACCTTCGGGTTCCTCCCTGCACCCTGCACGGAGCTGAGAGACACAACGGGGGCATGGGGGCTCTGTGGCTGTCCGGCCTGCCCTGAGGGGTAATCCCCCAGCCTGAGGGGAGTCCAGCTCAGGGCCTGCAGTGGCCACTGCCAGGCTGGCCGTGTGACCAGACTCACTGTCCCCCAGATCACCCTGACGACCATCGGCTACGGGGACAAGTACCCCCAGACCTGGAATGGGAGGCTGCTGGCGGCAACCTTCACCCTCATCGGCGTCTCCTTCTTTGCTCTTCCTGCGGTAAGTCCTGCCCCTTCCTGCCTTTGGGGGTGGGCTTGGGCTCCCAGGGGACTGCGGGCTGCCCCAGGCATGACCACTGAGGGGCAGGCAGGGGGGGACCACAGCTCCCAGCAGGGTCCACCATCCCTGGGGGCTGGTGGTGGCGGCGCTGATGCAAGGGGCACCCTTCCCGGGGTTCGGAGTGGGCCTGCCCTGGCCTGGAGCTGACAGCACCCCATTACTCCATCAGAGTGCTTGGGGTGTCCCCAGGCACATCTGTTGGTCACTGTCCGCCCCACCCAGTCCCCTGGGGTCAGCCAGCAGTCCTCGTGGCCAGGAGCAATGCTGCACAGTGATTCTCGTCAGGTCTCCAGGGGACCAAAGCCCCCATCTCCTGTGGAAGAGGCCAGGGCTCTGTTAGTTGTCCGCCCACGGCTGGACGGGGTACGAGGCTGGTGAGGGGCCCCGGTCCTGGAGGTGCTGTGCCCTGGTGGCCCTTGGCCACAAGCCCAGGCCCGCGCTCCCCAGTGTGGACACGTCAGGGAGGGAGGCTCAGCCTCCGGGCCCAGACGCAGTGGTGTGGCCTGCACGCTGGCTCCTGCACGCCCAGGTCCCCTTTTCCCGGCTCCGGGTGTTTCCCCAGCCTAGCCTCTGGGTGATGAGGGTCTGATCTGTGGAGCTGGGAGCTGCGTGCGGGTGGGGTGGGCCGGCCCGTGCTTCTGGGCCCCGTCTGACCGGGTGACTTGCAGGGTATTCTGGGGTCTGGCTTCGCCCTGAAAGTCCAGGAGCAGCACCGGCAGAAGCACTTTGAGAAGCGGCGGAACCCCGCGGCGGGCCTGATCCAGGTGGGCGCATGGGCCCAGTGGGTGAACCTTGGCCTGGCCGCCCACGTCCGGCCCTGGGTGCTGCGGGCCTGCTGGGCCCCTGGTGTCATGCCTGCGTGGACAGGCCACAGCCCTTGCTCTTCTGCTGGGAGGCAGGTCTGTGCTGAGAACCAGGCTGGATCCCTTGCAGTGGCACCGCAGTGGGTACAGTGACCACCGGGCATGGCGTGCTGTGCGGGCCCTGGGCCCCAGGCTGTCACAGGGCCACAGGTTGGCAGGTGGGCTGTCGCACCCTTCCCGCACCCATCGCACTCAGAGCCCCTCTCAGGTAGCCAGTAGGTGCCTGAGCCGCGACACCGCTTCCCAGCACCCAGCCCATCCGCTGCCGGGGCCACAGCGGCCACTCAGTGTCCAGTGGTGTTTCCTGGGCCCCAGCAGCAGGCCACCCACAGGGCCCCACATTCCCGCAGCCCCTTTCCAAAGCCCATAGTGCCCAGTGGGCCTTTAGAGCTGACTGGGGTTTAGGTTAGCTGGACACTTTCTTTCCTAAAGATGGGGGGTCTTGCTCTGGGTGCAGCCTAGTTGTATGTATGTATGTCCTTATCTTTCATCATAAAAACGCCAGGCGGCTACTTGTTTTCAATGTAAGGGTATAAAGGAGAACAAAGATGCCCCGCAGTCTCACCCCACTATTAACAGCAAAAAGCCACCGTGGTTCATGCAGCACAGAGGCCCGATCCGGATGGGGCCACAGCGTGGCCCGTGCACACGGCCCCTGCCCGCTGAGGTGCTTGTGCACGAGCGGTCATTTGGGTGTGAGATGTTTCAGCGTCTCCGTGCCACAGTGGCATGCCTGCCCCGCTTCTCCCTGTGAGCGTCTCAGCCTTTCCCCCGTTAGGACGCGGGCATCTCAGGTTTGAGGCTGTGTTCCTGGTGCTGGGGGGAAACACATCTTTTTGCACAAGAATTACGGTTGTTTTGACCTGCCTGATGGCTCCCTGAGGGATCAGCTCAGGTGTTTGCCTTTGTTTTGCCCACTTGGAACCTTTTTCAGGGCTGAGTGGCCTCCCAGGCATAGGAACGCTGGCAAAAGGTAACTGCATAGGTAAATATAAAAGTGATTACACTTTTGACTTGTAATTCATCTTTTTTCCTCCATGTTTTAAAAGACAAGTGCATAAAACACGTAATCATAAGTCTGTATTTTGGGGCACAAAATGTTTAAAGATATAATTTGTAGCAATAACAACATGTGGAACAGGCTGTATGGGAGCAGAGAAGGGACTCAAAATAAAAGAACAAATATAATGATTCCGGTTATTCAAAATAACTAAAAAAAGCAAGTTAAACACGAAAGAAGGCAGCGGTAAAGGGACAGAAAAGCAAAATGCAGCTGAAGCAGGTGGTCCCTGATCAGTAGTTACTTTAAAGGTAAGTGGACCGAGCTCCCCAGCTGAAAGGTGGAGACCGGAAGACGGATTGAAAATCTCTCCGACTATATGCTGTTCCAAAGACAACAGAGGTTGAACGTGAAAAAGTGGGAAAATATGCCCGTGCAAACAGTGCCCTGACAGAGCAGAATGGCTGTGCTCATGTCAGACAAAGTAGGCTTCTAGTCGAGTGAGAGACAAAGGCTACTGCGTAATGATGAAATGGTCAATCCGTAAAAACCATATAGCAGTTACAGACATAGATATCCTGACAGCAGAGCCCAAAAAAATATATGAAGCGAAAATGGACAGCATTAGGTGACGAGACAGACGTTTCTACAGTAGTAGCTAGAGACGTCAGCACCCCGTTTTCAATAAAGGATAGAAAAACCAGACAAAAGATCGTAAGGAAACAGGCTCAGCACTGTGAGCCCAGTGGACCCGCGGACCCTGCAGACCAGTTAACGGCAGCAGGCATGTCTTTCCTGTGTGGACGTGGTACATTCACCAGGACAGACCGTATGTTGGGGCACAAGCGAGCCTCGGTACTGGAGAGCCTCGTACATCCCACGGGGAAAGGACAGTCTCGTCAAAAGATGGTGCTGGGAGTACCGGACATCCAGGTTTCAAAGAACGAGGTTTGGCCTCCCTCCGTCTTGCACTGAGTACAGAATTAAACTGGATCAGAAACCTAAATATAAGAGCTAGAATTATAAAACTCTTCAGGAAAACAGGCCTAAATCTCCGTGACTTTGGTCTCTTAGGTATGACACTAAAAGCACAAGCAGCAGAAGGAAAAATAGATAAATAGGACTCCGTCCAAACTGGAGATCGTGTGCACCCGAGGGCCCTGCGGAGTGAGCGCCGGCCCCCAGATCGAGAAAATGCCGGCAGCCTCGTGTCTGATGAGGGCCCAGCGTCCCGAGCGTAGAAAGGCCTCCTGCATTTCAGCTGCAGAGCCCCGAGAGTCCGAGCAGACTGGGCAGAGGAGACCCGGTGGCCGACGGGCATGCCCCGGGTGCTCGGCCCTGTTCCCAGTCAGGCAAACAGGCCAGAACGCGTGACCCGACTCCCACCCACCAGCGTGGCTAAAACGTACAAAAATGGGAGCGGTTGTAGAGAAACCGGAGGTGTGCAGGGCGGAGACTGGTGCAGGTGGGGGCTGCCAGGGCCTGAGGGCAGGGCCTTCCCGGAACGCCGCGGAGGTGACCCACGTAGCCGTGTGTGCACTTCACAGGTGGCCAGTTTCACATGTGTTTCTCCGTGGTTACCAGACAAGCCAGAACCTAGGCCCAGGCCCACCCCTCAAGGGGCACAGTGCCACAGGGAGGGGCGAGGCATGTGTCCCAGGCCCTGCTGTGCCTGCTTCTGCAGCGGCCCAGTGGGTGTCAGGCAGGACTGGGGAGGGCTGGCAGGCGCCATGGCAGGCATTGGTGAGAAGGCAGCGGGGTACAGGACCTAGAGGCTCTCTGCAGACTCCCCTGGGCTCGCCCCATGTGTCCTCCTCCAGACCCAGATGGCAGCGGGTGACAGGCTGCAGGGGCTGGGACAGGCGGGCATGCGCTGGGGGCATCCTGCACCCCACGTGCCTGGCCGCCCGTGCTGGCGCCTGACCCTTACCGTCTGCCCACAGTCCGCCTGGAGATTCTATGCCACCAACCTGTCGCGCACAGACCTGCACTCGACGTGGCAGTACTACGAGCGCACGGTCACCGCGCCCATGTACAGGTACTGCCTGCCCGGGCCGCGCTTCTGTCCCCAGTTCGCAAGCCCCACGCTTTTTGTTGTTCATTATTTTAATTTTTTTCTTTTCTGTTTAAAACATATGTACTTTTCTAAAAGGAGTTTGCGTGTGATTTATTTCGCATATTAATTTTGTTCTTTGTTTTGTAGCTTGCGGCTTTTATTTCTCACCTTCATCCCCCCTTGCTTAGTTGTGTTGTGAGCCTTATGAAGACAGGCCCCTCCCCAGGGAGCTCGTGGAGGTAAATGCCCACTGGGTCCCTGCAGGCGGCCCCCTGAGACCTTTAGAACCAAAAGGACAGCCTTGACCCTCCATCCTCCAGCAGGGACCAGGTCTGTGCCTGGGGAGGACGACCAGACCACAGCAGGGCTTAGGACCAGGGCACCCATGTCATCTTGGGGTTCCAGAGCCGCCAAGAGGACAGAGCACACAGACACCCCCAGGCATCCTTGCGGGCAAGAGAGGGGCCCAGGAAGCCTTTTCTGGGGGGCAGTCGGTGGAGGCAGTGCCAACAGGCCTTTTGGGCTGTGCAGTCAGCCAGTAGCTCTCTAGGCACCGATTTTCAGACAGGTGGCAGTGAGGGTGAGGGGTGGAGCCCGCAGGATCTGTCTGTGCTGGGTTCTTGCTTAAATGAGGTCTGTGGGGACAGGCTGGGGACCCTCTGGGTGGGCGCCGCCCTGCCTAGGGACCTGCCTCACCGCCCCAGGGGGCTCCCACCCACGCAGCTGTCACCCGAGTGCTGGGGGGCCTGGAGCTAGTGGGCCTCTAGGCTAAGGCTGGTCCCCGGGGACGCTGAGGTCAGCAGTGCCATGCAGGCCAGAGGCCGTCGCTCCCTGCCACCTTCCTCTGTAGGGACCTGTCACCTGGGGAGAGGGCTGCCTGCCTTCCACATCCATCCCACCCAGCATTTCCTGGAACACGCAGCTCTGGGGTGGGCACTTCTGCCCCGGCCCTGTGCTCCCACCCCTGTGAGGCAGGATGGAGCCTCCCGCTAATTTTCTGTTCCGTTGTCTCCCCTATTTTCCTAACTGTTTTCCATTTTCCTTTTCTTATCCCGTTCTTTTTAAATTTTCATTCTTTTCCTTCTGTGTGTGTGTGAAAACACTTGAAAGCTCGCAAACTCAAACCTACGGGGCATCCAGGTAGGAAATGCATGGGACAGAAGTGTGTGGTGTGCTTAGTTCTGTCTGGGATGCTGGGCCGCCCCGGCCGCCCAGCGCCCCTGCTCCCACGTCCCCGCCTGCCGTCCCGTGCGGCAGTGTGACACCGGCCGCTCACCTTCCTCGCCTCCCCGACCCTCTAGCCGCCCCGTGCCCACCTGGCTGCTTCTTGTGCAGGATCCGTCCGTCCCGGGTCGTGCTCCGTTCCTTGTCCTGCTTCCTGCCTGGTCTCCGCAGCCCCACGCCTCCGCCCCCGGCCACGGGCCCCCTGCACAGCGCAGGGCTGGTGGGGACTGGGCCTCCCACCCACCCAGGCAGCTCTCCTCTGGCCCTGCTTGGGGTCTCCCTCCAGACTCCTCACCCCTGAGTCTTCTCGCTTTGGGGGGACACAGCTCCCAGGGGAGAGAGGCCCTGTGGTGACCCTCACTTCCCAGACACAGCTGCACAGGACTCTCCCTGTTAGCCACCGCCTGAGGGGAACGTGGGCCATGTGCCCAGAGTGAGGATGGGGGCTGAGCTGCTGCAGGGACCCCCACCCCCTGTAAGTCTTTCCTTCCCTGCAGAGCAAGGCGCCATCCTCTCCCCCCGAGGCAGAGCCAGGGTCTCGGGCAGGAGCCCCGAGCCATACCTCCCGGAGCCCCTTGTCCTTCCCAGCACCTTTCACATAGGGGAGCCATGTTAGAAGGTTCTCCCCCCTCCCAGATGGGGAGGGGAGCCACTGGACAGTCCGGCCAGGCTCCGTGGGAGGGACCTGAGCCCCAGGTCGTCTCCAGGCCTGCCTTCCCTGCCGGCCCCCAGAAGCCTCTCTCAGAGGAGGTGGTGAGGGCAGCGGCTTCCTCCTCATCTGCTTGCCCTGGACTCCTGGGCTCCGGGCTCCCCGGGTGGTTGGGGAGGCCTTGCTTCAGGCCCTGGCACGGTCCTCCTAGACCTGCGGGCCCTTGGCCCATTGTCTCTGGCTGGCTCACATGCCTACCGCCATGTAGGCACCCCCCCCTCAGCTGTCTCTGGGCACAGCTGAGCCTCAGTCCAGCTGCCGTCACCCGGGGGTGCCCCCAACACATCCCCCAGTCCCATCCCGCAGTGCCCCCTTGGTCCCCGTGCCTGCCCTCCGTGGCTGGGGCTGTGAGCGTGGCCTTCCCCTGTGGTGTGTGCACAGCCCTGCCCATGGCCCTGCCCCCAGTGTTCTGTCCCCTGCAGCTGTGTGCCCACGGCATGACCTCCTGTCCAGTGTTCCTCCCCTTGGATCTGTGTGTCTGTGGGCTTGGTGGGCACAGCTGTGCTGCTGGGATGGCTGAGGCGTAGGAGGCCCCCTCTGCCCGTTGTCTGGTCCTGGGGCTCCACGGCTCCTGTGGTGTGAGCCGACCCGACCGCCTGGACCTCCCACCTGGTCTCAGCCCTCAGAATGGGGGCAGCCCTGGAGAGGAGAGGCAGGGGACAGAGTGGGGAGGGCAGCCTGGGAGAGAGCAAGCCCACAGGAGGGCCCCTTCCCGCCAGGGTTTCTGGGGCTGGGCCGGGGAACAGAGAGGGCCAGGCGCTGCCCCTGCTGGCCAAGACACTGCAGTGACATGCGGCAGAAGCAGGAGGGCAGGGCGGGTGGGGTGTTGGAGGTGCGCCAACGAGGTGGGCCCCAGCCTGGCCTGAAGGCAGAGGGCGAGAAGGGTGCTGGAGGGGTGGCCCAGCCCAGGGGCCACCAGGAGGGCGAGGTCCTGCTGGTAGGTGGTGCCCTGAGATGCTAAGGAGAGGCCCGGTGTGGCTGCTCAGCCAGGGCAAGAGGGGCCGGGCGGGATGGGGTCCTCAGGACAAGAAGGATGCCGGCTGAGGACAGGCCTGGGGCCGGGGCCAGTCAAGTGTGGTTTCAAGGGAGTGACTGGGACCCCATCAGGCTGAGGACTGAGTGGGGTGTCACACCCTGGGGCCCTGGGAGGTCCAGGGCAAGGGACATTTCCTCCTTCAGATGAGATAGGAGCATATGGGGGGAGAGCCAGACCTGAGGGCATGGGGCCAGGGACAGACCTTCCCCTGGACGGAAGTGGACGCAAGTGCCCAGAGAGGGCCTGGTCCTGATCCCAGGGGGGAGGTGGCACCTCCCAGCTTGTAGACCCCCTACCCTGGGGTCAAGGCAGGGACTTGATTCTCCTCTGGCTTCCCTGGGAATTCTTTCTAGAGCTGCCTGGCAGCTGGTGGCTACTCGGGCCAGGCTGGCAGGAGGGGTGCGACTTGGTCTGGGAAGGGGGATTGGGGTGGAGCCGGGCCCATTTGTCGAGTGTCCCCAGGCTTCCTCTCCAGCCTCTCAGGTGCCCCCCCCTGCAAACCCAGTGACTCTCTGCCCAGCAAAGCCTTTTTCTGTGGCCTGGGCCCCTGCCCAGCTTTGGCAGAGAACGGCTCTGCAGAGGGGCCTCAGACCCTGAATATGTTGGGGTGCTGTGTGCACCTGTGCAGCCCCTGGGAATGTTCAGGGCCTGGAAGGGGATGGGCAGACGCCCTTGGCCTCTGCTGGTCTGGACCTGCGGTGAGGCTGGGGTCTTCATGGACAGCCTGGGCACTGTTGCCCCCACTCTGCTGTGCATGCTGGTCCCAGCCCTCTTCCAGGGCCAGGCGCCCAGGAGCGGCACAGCCCAGAGAGCGGATGGTGCCCCCGGGCCTGGAGTGGAGCCAGGGGCCTTCAGGGTGCCCCAAACCCTCCCTCTTCTGCCCGTGATGGGCCGCCCCCCAGTCCCGAGCATTGCCGCCGCAGCTGTGTTGGGTGCACCCGGTGAGAGCAGGGGCAAGGGGCTGGGCCCGGGCCGGGGAGCTCACAGCCTCTCTCTCGCCACAGGCTGATCCCCCCGCTGAACCAGCTGGAGCTGCTTCGGAACCTCAAGAGCAAATCCGGACTGACCTTCAGGTCAGCGGGGTGGGGGCGCTCTCGTCAGGGCTCGGGGACCCCGGGGGGCTTCCTCTGGGGCTCGGGGCTCAGCGTCTGGTCCCGAAGGGGCCCTGCTGCCCACCAGAGCCCGGGAGGTGCAGGCAGCGGCAGGCTACTTGGGGCGTGGGTGGCCACGGGACCTGGACGTGCTGCTGGTCCTCCCTTTTGCCGACCTGGTCAAATCTGTCCCAGAGGGCGGCCAGCCCGGGGTGGCACCAGGGGCTCTGGTGGCTGGAGGGGCCGAGCCTGTATCTTCCCGGGACACCGGGTGGCTGTGCACACTGGGGCTGCGGCTAGTTCTCGCATAACCATAGAGTCTGTGGCTCTGAGTACGCTGTCAGGTGTGGCAGAGAGGGTCCTCCTGACTGGAGGAGCAGAGGCATCCATCCCCGTCCGGGGCCAAACTGAGCCCGCCCTCTCTGCAGGGCGCTTCTTAGGCCAGGCTGCTGCAGGGTGTGCAGGGTGGCCCCCATCCCCCAGAGATATGTCCCTGACCCGGAACCGTGAATGCAGCCTTTTGGAAAAGGTGTTTGCACATGTGTGCATTCTGGATTAGCATGGGCCCTAGGTCCAGGGACCGGTGTCCTTACAAGAGACCACAAAGATGGCCAGCAAAAGGAGGCAGGGACTCCAGGGACGGCCATCGGGCTGGGAGTGCCTGGGGCCATCAGGAGCTGGGAGAGATGAGGACAACCCTCTAGGAGCCTGGGGGAGCTCGGGCTGAATCCTCGACCCTGGACTTGGCCTCTGGGTCTTCCCAAGAACAGATGTCTGCATGAGCCACTCAGCGTGGTGCTTTGTGTGGCCGACATGTGGATACTGGTGCTGGGAAGTGGGGCACTGCCCTGGTGGCCCCAAACACATGCAGCGCTGTGGGACTGGCTGATGGGGAAGGAGAGGAGGGTCTTGGAACAGTTTTGAAGCACAGGGTAGAGTGGCCTGGACATGCCTGGAGCAGGCGGGGCTGGTGGGAGGGCTGCGTCCTGAGTGAGCAGCCGCTGCCAGAGCAGCAAGGTCGGGGTGCTCCTGGGGGCCCCGCAGGGGTGCCAGGGAGGGGCTCTCTGTCAAGGAGGCGCACCTGAGTCTCGCGGGGGGCTGGGTGGAGAGCGGACCCTGGATGCATCCCAGCAGCGTGTGGAGGGGGTGGCCTGCTTTCTCCCCACCACTTGTGGAAAATTCTGAGGAAGAAAGTGGGTTGAAGACAGGACAGATGACCAAGTGCTGGAGAATCTGGGGTTCTCAGCCAAACTCGAGGCGAGCAAGTGGGCAGCCTCTGGGAGGGGCTCCATGGCACTGGTGTTCCAGTCAGCCTCGCAGTAGCCATGCAGGACAGACGTGTGAGGACCCTGCTGTGCCATGTCCAGGAGGCCCACGGTGTGTTCCAGAATTGTGTGCCAGCCCGGAGCGGACGGGACTGAGTGAAGGAAGCTGGTTGATCCTGGCTCTGCTGCTCGGCCCCAGACGAGCTCGCCCACCAGTCCAGGGGCAGTGGCTCGGGCCGGGGCGGGCGGCGGTCCTGGGGATGGTGCGCAGGCCTGTAGCCCCGTGGACTTGGCCCCTTCGGATCTCAGACTTGGTGACTGGTGCCCCTTTCTCCTTCCGGTCTCTGCTTTTGGACCGTCTGTCCTGGGCCTGCCCTGCTGTTGTGCTCCTGCAACATTGGGGTTCCCAGGTGCACACCTGGAGAGGAGCCCCTGGGTGGGTCATATGCAGCTCACAACTATTTAGGTGGTTGAGGTGAGATTTGGGACTTTCTGTGCTGATGAGACCTTGGGGGACATTGGGATGGGGTGATGGTATTCTGGGTGAATATGGGGGGCTGGGGTGCAAACTTGTGTTTGAATGGTGGCCCGCAAAGATACATCCGTGCCCTGGAATAGTGATGAGACCTTCTCTGGAGAAAGGGGGTTAGCACATCATCTGGGGCTGTTAGGGCCCTAGACCCAGTGGCCATGTCCTGAGGAGACAGTGATGCAGAAGAGAGGCCTTTGTCAATGAGGGCAGGGCCGGCAGGGACTCGGCCACCAGCTGAGGGATGCCCGGGCCACCAGGATCTGGAGGGGCAGGAAGGACCCACCCTTAGAGCCTGGGAGGGGTGCAGCCCTGCCTGTAGCCTGATTGCTGACTTCTGGCCCCCAGAGAACGAAGTTCTGTTGTTTTCAGCCCCCAGGTGTGGTACTTTGTTGGGGCCACCTCAGGACACCAGCATAGGGGTGACCTCTAAGACCCTGGGCTGGCGGAGTGGCCCCCAGGAAGCATCAGGCTGCGCTCCTGACGTCTGAGGTCCGGGCGAGGCTGCAGGGCACCCACACAGGCCTCACCCATGGGGTCTGCACAGGGTGGATGCTACCTCTGCGGGTGTGCTGGTGGGCTTGGCCGGCCGTCAGGGACCCCAGCCCCAAGCAGGGTGTCTGGCCATGCCCTCCCGTCTGTGCTGTCAGCTTGCCGATGTCACAGGTACGGTGCCTTTACGCAGAGGTGGGCCCCGGAGGGTCCACTCTGCAGCACATCAGACCCCCGTGGACCCAGGCCGTCCCGTCTGAGCCGTGGCTTGTCTGCCGTGGTCCCACAGAGCAGCCAGGGGAAGTCCGAGCCACCAGCTTTCTATTCAGCTTACGGGCAATGTCGCCAGTAGAAGCAGACAGCCCAAAGTGTGTGGTGGGCAGCACCATCTTGCATATGGAACGGGCCTGGGAAGGTGGGCCTCTGCCAAGCTGAACATGTGCCCTGTGACTCTCGTGAGTCAGCCCTTCGCTGGAAAATCCTGCGGAGAAGAGTAGCTCCACTGCGGCCAAGTGGGAAGAAGAGCGGAAGCAGCTCCTGTCCCCGGGAACTCGACCGAGGGCTGCCTGCTTCCTCTTTCAAGCAAGCTTTGCTCGTGTTGGTGATTCTGATTAAAATGAGTGTCCAGAACACGAGGGTCTAGGGTCAGGGTCAAAGTGTCAGAGCCATTCCGCCCTGCCAGGATCCCCTCTGCTCCAGAGCCGCCTCCCTCCAGGGGCTCTGGAGGGTGGGGGGGCTGCTTCTGTGCCCCTCCCTTAAGCCCCGTGGTGGAGCGTTGGGTGGGCACAGCAGTGACCTGCGGTGGGTGTGCCTGGCGGGCGGCTGCTAACAGTCCTGTTGCTTCTGTTTGAAGGAAGGAGCCACAGCCAGAGCCGTCTCCAAGGTCAGTGCCCACGTCCACGTCCACCTGATGCTGTGGGCCTGCCGCGTGTGCACCAGCACGCCTCCGGTCCTGCCCCCTCCGTGTCTGTGCCCTGCGTGTTAGCAGGGGAGCCGAGGGTTGCCTCTGGGCCCCGTGCATGCTCCCTTGTGGAACTGTGTCTGGACCCCTGCCTGCTGGTGTCTTGGGCCCTGAAATCACTTTTCCTGTGCTCACCAGACAAACCACGCCCTGGAGCTTGGGCGGCCTCCGCAGCGCTGTGGGTCCGAGCCACTGAGGGGCTGCCCCCCGAGCCTTGCCCATGGGTGCAGCCCCAGGACCCCTCAGGTGGGGTTTCTGTGGGAGCCCCCCTTCCCCTTCCTGCAGCAGGCACAGGCTACATCTGCTGGGAGCCAGGCTGCATGGTGCCAATGCCCGTCAGGGCCTCCTCCCCCACCTCTGCAGGAGAGGGCTTGCACCACCCAACAGGGGTTGGTTTGTTGACAGCCTTTAGAAGGCTGGGAGAGATCCCCCCTTTGGGACAGGGCCCCCTGCACTGGGGTCGGGCTGCCCTTTGGCCTCCTGCCCCTGGGTGGGCCCTCCCCTCCCCTCCCCTCCCCTCCCCTCCCCTCCCTGCCCCTGCAGTTCTCTTTGGTAGCCGATCAGCTTGCCAGGCAGACGGGCTGCTCAGCGGGGGAGTCAAAGCTGGGATGAACCCCGCCCTCTCCACCCCCAAGCTCCCCAAAGGGGAATCCTGGCCAGCACCTTGCCAACACAGCCAAGAGAACAGTGATGAGACCCCAGAAATGGTTGAGGACGAAGCTTGGTCGGGACTGGTGGGGCCGGCAGGCGGCCCGTGCTAGTGACCTGGGACGCAGCGGAGGTGGCCCGCGAGGCCTCGGGCAGAGTGGGAAACATGTGCCGGGGGTGTCCCCAGTGACAGCCCGGTCCGTCCTCCTGCACAGCCAGCCCTGGGCCCCGGGGTGGCCCCGCGGGCCTCAAGCCTCCCCTGCTGTGGCCCAGACCTCGTCTCAGCCTCTCTCTCTCTCTCTCTCCTCTCCTGCCCCCATCTGGAAAATCTTGCCTGCCCCCCCAAGTGCCTTTAATCATGTCACTGCCCTTCTCGGCCCCTTTCACGGTGCTCTGTCTTTGGGGATGAGGTGGCTGACCCTGAAAGCAGGACTCAAGGTGAGGACACGGGAGCCTTCCTCCGGGCTCTCCGGAATGTTCCGTGGCTCCCCTCTCCCTGCTTCCCGCACACCACTCCCCCGGCTCCTCCCTGTGTGTCCATGTGTCCTGCCTGCCTGAGACCCAGCGGCTGCCCCGAGGGCCAGCCTGACCCAGCCCTCCTTCTGGCGGCCCTGGGCTGAGGCCGCCTCTCCCGGGAGGCACAGCTGTCAGCCAGGTAACGGAGGCAGGCGGCGTTTCTGCCGGTGCCCAGGGCTCTTTAGCGCCTGGCAGTGCGACAGTGTTCTGCGACTCGGGCCCACAGGGGGTGGGCTTGTGTCTGGGCTGCCCGGAGAGGGGAGCCTGTTCCGTAAGTGCAGGCGGAGGCGGGTGGGCGCCGGACTCGGCCATCATGAGCCCCCTCCCGGTCCTGGCGCACGACGGCCACGTGCGCGGCTGTGTTGGGGGCTCCCGGCGGGACCCCGTGGCTGCGCTGGCGTCAGACCGAGGCGCGTGCGCCGGTCCGCAAGTGGGGCAGCCGCCGGGTCTGGGGCCGTGCTGCCCCGGGTGTGTCTCTGGCCTGCCCTTTGTCCCGTTTCTCACTCAGCCTCCCGCCTCCATGCCTGGAGGAAGACCCCACCCCGCCGCTTTGTTCCCCTGTCCGTGTGGTCCCTCCTTGCCGCAGGTGGCAGCGTGCCGTGTTGGGGTGCCTGTCTGTGGGTGCCTCTCCCACCCTCAGGAGCCCTGGGCCCCCACGCGTGCCTGCCTACCTCTCAGGCCTTGCTGCCTGCCAGCAGGTCTCAGGCCAAAGGAAGACCCCTTTGGCTGACAAGGGCCCAGCACCAGCCTGGCGCCCAGAGGGCACGGGCCTGAGTCGGGGGCCCTTCCACAGCCCCTGTCGGCTCTCAGACTGCTCACGCAGGCGGGACCCCCTGGCCCCGTGTGACTGTCTAAGTTTTCAGTGAAGTTAAGTGCGATCAGCCATTCCTCAGTCTCAGTGCTCTGGAGCCAGGTGTGGGGCGGCCACCACATCAGAGGGTGTCACTGGGCCGCAGGCCCTGGGATGTGCTTCTGGGCAGCATCCGGGCTGGGAAGCTTTGAGGGCAGCAAAGCTGGTCGGGAGATTGGTCAAAGTTGGGAGGCTTCTAAGGTGCCAGGGCAGAGATCATGCCCCATGGCCTCATTCCTGGGGCCAGAGCTTGCAGGCGGGGCCCTGTGTGCAGGCCTGGGGGCCCCTGGGAGAAGCAGCCCAGGGGTCCCAGTCTCTGGTGGGATGTGGCTGAGGTGCCCTGGGAGAGAACGCTAGTTCCAGCGGCTTCTGTGAGCAGCCAGCTGCTGGGTGTGGGTGTGGCGTCTGGGTCCTGGGGGACCAGGTCACAGGGAGGTTTGTCCCCACATGAGAGTGCCCGCTGGGACAGCTGGACCCCAGCTCCTCCCGCCTGGGGTCCTGGGAGGGCCCACGGAGCAGGGCCTCCCAAGGGCAAGGCCTGGGAGGGTTCAGTGGCTCAGCCCGCGGGTGGCACGGAACTCTTCGAGGGACTCCGCCTGCTCCTTCTGGAATTCGCTGAGGGTATCCTTTTCCGGTGACTGGGGAGGTCCTGTCGGACGCCTGCGGACACTGCTTTGAGATGAGCGTGCGGACGTTGAGGCTTCCCTCCTAGAGCTCGCCTCTGTGAGTTGAGGCCATCGGACGTGTCTGGGTTCCTCTGGTGCACAGTTTGAGAACTGCTGTCTCAGCAGCAACAGCTGTGCTGGTGCCAGGAGGGGAGAGGCCCCAGGACAATGAGGGCCTTTTGTAGTTCTTGTTTGCTGTTGTTTTTGCTTTCAAATGTGCACATTCTAGTGCAGAGATGAGTCTCGGGCCTTTGGGCAGGTTCTGGGGGAGTGCCAACTGCTGGGTGCTCCCCTGCTCGGCCGGGCCTTCGGCTGGGCCTTCAGCTGAGGCAGGGACCGCAGATGGCTGGCCTCGTCGTCCCTTCAGATGCAGGTGCCCCAGGGGAAGGGGCCCTTCTCTGTAGCTTCCCTCCAGCTGGAGGCGGCCACGGCCCAGCAGCTGGCTGGCTCGGCAAAGCCTCAGCGATCGGTTTGTGAAGCCAAACCACGTTTTTCCTAAAACGTGTGCTTTCCAGAACCCTGTCCATCTAGAACGAGCCTTTTGCAAAGTCTTAGGCCGTGTATTATTTTTTGGTTGGCATGACTATAGCAAAAAATAATACGTCTTTTAAGAGACCTGGCCCCCAAACTCTTGACTCTGGAATGAAAAGGTATTTTTGGAGGAAAAAAACATGCTTTATTTTTCTCCAAAAATAGGGGACTCTTTTCTTTTCCAGGCTGGTGGAAGACTGTGTGCAGCCTCCTCAGCATCCATGCTCAGATGCGAACTGTTAGCTGCCGGACCTGGGGGGGTGGTGCCTCGGTTCGCCCGTGCTGTCTGTCCCCCACCCGGCCCAGGCGCCCCGGGCCATGCCCTGTTGCTGGCGCCCCGGGACTAACTGTGCTCTCCTCGTTTCCAGTAAAGGCAGACCGTGCAGAGAGTCCCTGTGTGGATGCTGCCCTGGACACTCTAGGTACCGCGGACGCGCCGCACGGACGGACCATGCTGCACGGCTCTTTTCTGCCTCCCCGCCCACCCCAAACACTCTGCTCAGTAGAGGTTCTAGACAAGCAAGGGAGAGGCTGGCGCCCACCCCGGCCCCCAGGCCTCAATTCTGATTGGCAGCTCGGTCTCTCCAGCCCCCCAGGTGGGGTGCTGGCCTCCCTCTGATTCCAAATGACTTCCTGGTGATGGCCCTTCTTTCTTCCTGAACGATGCCCTGCTCCAAGCAGGAGGGGCCAGCCAGGGGGCTCAGAAACCCAGAAAGGGCGCCGGTGCCTTCTGGGGTCCTGATTGCAGGTGGTGAGCCTTTTTTCTCCAGGGCTGCCAATCTAGCACCTCTACTCTGCACCTGAGGACAGTTACCCCTCAACTGGCCACCTCACCGTGGGAGGCGTCTTCATCCTGTGTGTGCTGGGCTTCCCGAGGCCCTGACGCACCAGGCACCCCAGAAAGCCAGAGGCCCTTGGCTCCCCCTTCCCACGTACAGGCCTGGTTTAGGGCAGACTGGAAACGGGACGCTGGAAAAACCGCCCTGGTCCTTTGCACCATGGGCTCCGTGACAGCATCTTTCCTCTCTCCTCTGTCCACTGTCTGCTATTGAGTGTGGAAGTGTCTGTCCTGCTTGCTCTGGGCCCCCCGCCCGTCTGCGTCCTGCCTGCTCCCTCCGGACAGGTGCGCTGGCACGGCCCTGCAGCGTAGTCTGCAGTTGCACTTGCCGGTCATCCTGTGCATGCGGTCAGTGCCGAGTGTCGGGCATGGGGAGGGGGCCGTGCAGCAGCGTCAGGGTCCCCCGGGGGGCGGCATGCTTGCACAACTGCACCCATGCATGCTCTGAATCCTTCACCCCGAGAGGGGCTTGGAGGGTCGCCTCCACTGCCCCCACCTGTCCGAGCTGCCTGTGTGTTCCCAGAGGTGGGTGCTTCTGTGGGCAGCCTTGCAGCCCCAGGAGGGGAGATTTAGGACCCAGCAGAGGCTGTCCTGCTTTCCTAGAGCTTGTGTCCAGAATGCCTCTGGCCACAGGCCACTCCTCCAGGCCAGGGACTGTGGTCAGGCTGCTTGGGCACCAGAGGGGCCGTTGGCGCCCATGGTCAGGCCAGGAGCCCTACCATGCTTGGCCCTGCTGTGTGCGCGTCTCATGAATGTCGCCTCGTTCTCCCTACTTCTCCTGGGCATCCGTGGCTCAGCCGTGGGCCAGGCAGTCCTCTGAGGATGCCGGCTCCCGCATTGCTGGGCGGCCCCAGCTGTGCAGACCCAGGTGTGACCGACCTTAGCAGAGGCCGCCCACTTGCCCTGTCCCTGTTTACAGCTGGTTCTGTGAGGTTAGAATTTCACACTGGGGAGGGTGGCAGGCAGGGAACGGGAGGCTGGGGGAGGAAGGGCTTCTGCTTTCTCCCCCAGACCCTCCTAAACTTGCTCCCTGGCCCCGTCTACACGCCAGAGCCCAGATGCCATATCACTGCCCTCTCACACAGACGGTGGTCTGGCACTGGGCTCTTTCCCTGGGCAGGTGACCAGAGCCCCGTCCTATGAGTTTTGGCTTGTGAGGTGAGAGAGGCTCCTCCTCTGACACCTGCGGGCCCACCTGAGCAGCTGGACCGGGACGGGTCTGGGGCTGGGGACTGAGTGCCTGTGGGACTGACCTGTGGCGACTGTACGGGTCCAGACGTCTACACAAGGCCTTCTGCACAGAGCGGCCCTGCCCAGTTTGAGCTGTCTGAGATCCAGGGACAGCAAGGCCAGCCAAGGCCTGGGCAGGCCCCTTCTGGTACCCCTGGACCAGCTGGTGGTCTTAGCTGGGGTGGGAATGAGGGAGTTGTCTGATCTGCAGTCCCCACGGTGCCTGGCTTCGAGGGTCCCTTGGTCCCCACAGGCCTGTCTGGGCCTCGAACGGTGCAGAAGTTCCTGGCTCGGCTGTGTCCTGAGCAAGCTGATGCCCCAGGTCCTGTGCTCTGGGTCCATGGGGCCTCCAGGGGCCCCACCCCTTGGGCTGTCTTCCCATGGTGCCTTTCTTCCCTGTAGAGACCCCTGAACTAGCACAGATGGTCTTGGCTGCCTGGGTTGGGGTGGCGCCGCCCCAGGCCTCAGTGTCCAGGCTGGGTGGACCAGGCCTCAGGCCTGTCTTCCCTGT
Source organism: Manis pentadactyla (assembly GCF_030020395.1). Taxonomy (NCBI): domain Eukaryota; kingdom Metazoa; phylum Chordata; class Mammalia; order Pholidota; family Manidae; genus Manis; species Manis pentadactyla. Next base: position 177,659,550 of record NC_080023.1, on the reverse strand, counting down.
GGCTGGTCAACTCTGTGCCGTCTGAAGGACATATCTTGGCTGTAGGTCCTGGTTGGGACCGACAGAGGCTGCTGACCGAGGGGAGCTGCAGTGGGCCTGGCGATGTCTGAGGGGTCAGCAGGGGCACGGGCTTGAGTGCCCCCAGAGAAGCACAGGGCCTGTTCAGAGGCCATTCCAGGAGGTTCTGTAGCCGCTGAGTGTCTGGGTGTGGGTGGGCTCACAGTTCACAAGAACCTCACTCCCCAGGAGTGGAAACTGCAGGCGAGGATGTGAGGGGCTGCCCGGCCCACAGCCTAACAGTGTGCCCAGCCTCAGAGGCCCACCCCATCTCCCGGCTGCTGCCCAGAGGGTGTCAGAGCCAGGCAACATGGGGTAGGGAGGCTGAGGACCCCTGCAGGGCCACAGCTGCCACAGTCACCCCCCCCCCCCCGAGGCCAGGGCTTGGCACAGCAAAGCCTGTTACAGCAGAGGAGGCTGGCAGCAGAGGCCCGTCCACTGCACCCTTCCGGGTTGGGGCGTGACACCTGTCCCTCCCTGGGCCTTCACCCCCACCTTCCCCTTGGGATGCCCCCGATCCCTGGCCAGGCAGCTCCTGGGGCTTGGCAGAGGAGCTGGGGGTCAGTGGCAGACCTGAGGCAGGCAATGGAGGGATAGCGGGAGGTCACGGGATGCACAGGGGCAGGGGGTCACTACTGGGGTGGCCAGGGGCCCACACGGGGGTCCTGGAGAGCCGCACCCCCAGCCTGTAGGAACCTGTCCTCGCTTGGAGAGGGAGGCCTGGCAGGACAGCATGCAGAGGCTCCAGCAGTGACTTGAGTGGCCACAGGCCACCTTCCCAGCCAGGCTGGGCCCCTGAGCAGCCCCAGGGCCTGCGGTGGGGCTGACTGCCCACCCTGTCCCCGTGAGCCCCGGGCTCCATCCCATGGCAGCCGCCCGGGCGGCTGTTCCTCTGGGTCTGTCTGCCCCACTTCCACGGGGATGGGCAGCTGGGAGTGGATGCAGGTGAGTTCTTCCCAGAGTGACCTCTCTCACTGTCTCCCCATGTGTCCCTCTGCCCATCTGTCTGTCGGCTGGTTCTCGTGAGCGCAGTCAGAAGGTCAGTTTGAAAGACCGTGTCTTCTCCAGCCCAAGAGGTGTGACTGCCAAGGGGAAGGGGTCCCCGCAGGCCCAGACCATCCGGCGGTCGCCCAGCGCCGACCGGAGCCTGGAGGAGAGCCCGAGCAAGGTGCCCAAGAGCTGGAGCTTCGGGGACCGCAGTCGGGCACGCCAGGCTTTCCGGATCAAGGGCGCAGCGTCTCGGCAGAACTCGGAAGGTGGGTCGGGCCCGCTGCCCTCCTGGAACTGAGCCGCTCGGTACGCCCTGCAGCCCCTGTGTGGACTGTCACAGTCCGTCTGTTCACCAGCCACAGGGATGCCCCTTAGCCCCCTGCTGTCTGGGCCCTGCTGCTCGCAGTGAGAGGCTGGGCTGGGAAGGCTGGCAGGGGGTGGGTTTCCAGGGCACAGGTGTGCCGGGTGGGCTGGGCCTGCTCCGAGGGGCTCTCTTCCTGACAAGGGAGCGCTGTGCTCTGGGGGCTGGCTCCCTGAGGGTGGCCCACCCCTCACAGCTGTGTCCCTCCACCCAGAAGCAAGCCTCCCCGGGGAGGACATCGTGGACGACAAGACCTGTAACTGCGAGTTTGTGACTGAAGACCTGACCCCGGGCCTCAAAGTCAGCATCCGGGCTGTGTGGTGAGGGGCCCAGCCTCTGGGGCGCGCACAGGGGTGGCGTCCTCTCTCCCTGGGGCAAGGGCCTTGCAGCCGGTGCCCCTCAGTCTCGGTTCACTGGGTCACCCACCTGTCCTGGGTGTGAAGGCCTGGGGCTGAGGGGGCATCCGGGAGCCTCCCTGTACCAGGATCTGTCTGAGCAGCCCAGCCCGAGGGAGTGGAGGGTCCACGTGGAGGGTGGGTGGCCTAGATAACAGAGCGACTCACACAGGGCATCTCAGAGATGCTGGGAGGGCCAGGACAGGAGGACACGGGCCAGCCTGGGCACACTGGGCCTGGGGTGGTCTCTGGCCCGGGGCTCATCCCCCGGTCTTCCTCCAGCGTCATGCGGTTCTTGGTGTCCAAGCGGAAGTTCAAGGAGAGCCTGCGGCCCTATGACGTGATGGACGTGATCGAGCAGTACTCGGCCGGCCACCTGGACATGCTGTCCCGCATCAAGAACCTGCAGTCCAGGCAAGAGCCCCTCCCACACCCCGCTGCCCGGACCGGCCCTGGGCGAGGCTGCGTGACACCGAGAACGCATGTCCCCGGGCCCAGGCAGGGGTGCAGTGCAGAGGGTCCGTGTGCCCCTGCCAGAGGCGCGGTAGCAGGCGGACTGCGGGGAACACGGAGGTTGCTGTTGCCCCTGCCTCCTGGTCCTCCTCCAGCCCGGGCGGCCCTGCAGGGCTTTCTGTCCTCGTGTGGTCTGTTTTTAACATTTCTGTTGTGTCTCCCTTCTCTTCCTTCCTGCCCTCACAAGTGTGTACGTGCCCTTCCACACATATGTGTCCTCACACACGTGTGTGGTGGATAAGTCTCTGCGCACATGTACATGTCACGTATGTGTGCACGTGCATGCATGTGCACATGTGCACATGAGTGTGGGTGTGTGCATGTGTCTGTATACTGTGCCATGTGTGCATGCCTGTGTGCACATGTGCTGGGAATGGAGTGGTTCTGTTGGGAGACAAAGCCACAGGTTTTCCTGGGCCCCGTCAGGGGGCGGTCGTGTTACTTGTTGCCTGTCCTCCCTGAATGGAGGGTCTGTCCACCCTCCCTGCCTGTACAGGGCTGGACACAGGTGAGGCCGGGGTCAGGTGCGGCAGTGGCAGGGCACATGCCAGCTCGGTCTCTGGCCCCACGTGTGTGAGGACTGGTTTGCTCATCCCAGGAATCATCTGCACATGTGTGTGATAGACACAAGCAAGGGCCCAGGACACACAAGCCCACCATGTGGGGGTATGTGCACATGTGCACACAGACTCCCCCACTCCTGTGTGCATACATGTGGTGGTACACACATGTACACACATAACCATGCAGCTAGCCTCATGCACACATACATGGATCCCTGAAGTCCACACATGTGCACGCCAAAGACGTGTGCTCATAGGCACACACCCTCCACCACGTACAAACAAGGGCATGCACACGTGTGTGCATGGCACCTATAAGGAGGCTGTTGTTATGGGCCTATCCTGAGGTGGGTCACATGCTCACGTCAGTCAGAGCTCCCTTCCCAACCCCAGTTCCCTCAAACGAGGCTGTACCAGGTTCTGTGCCCCAGAAGCCTGGGCCCTGGCTGTGGAAGGTTCTGCACTGTCGGGAGTGTGCTGGGGGTAGCCCACCTCCCTATTCCTCACAGGAGCAAAGTCCATTCTGGAAAAGTCAGGGCATCTTGGGGCACCTCCCTTGTCCTGCTCCTGGATGCCAGGTGAGGGGCTTCCCTGCCATAAACAGCTCCCACTGGGCAGGTTGCCATAGTGGTGACCCCGTCCTCTACAGGGGCTCACTCAGGCTGGGAGGCCAGTTGCTCAGCATCCTCCCCAGAGCATTGGCTGGTTCTACACTGTGTGAGCAAATGTGTGTGCAGCTGTGCATGTGAGCAAATACGAGCAAGCATGTGTAAGCAGATGTGTGCGAGTGTGCACATGTGAGAAGACGTGCATGCATGTGTGCACAATGTGCAATGTGGGAAACAGGTGCAAGTGTGCGCATGCACGTGAGCGTGCGGGCGTGAGAAGCAATCCGGCGTGCCAACTGCAGGTCCTGCGACCACATCTCTCACTGTGGTTGTTTTTGTCCATCAGGCTCTTCCATTTTAAACTCCCTTTCCGTCCCTTTTTGTCTGGAAAAACAAAACAAGCCGAGCACCCCATGGAGCTGGGATGTCGTCACAGGCCAGCAATGCCTTCATGCTCTTAGCCGGCCCTGGCCGTACTGCTGGGAGCGTACATGCTGGCCTGGTGGGCCTCAGGGCATGACCGTGAGGTCGCAGCTGCCCGGGGGCGGGACCCCGGTCTGTGTGCCCGAGCACGGGAAAGACTGGGTGCGCCCGAGGCCAAGCAAGCGAGGGGTTCTGTTGCAGGCGGCCTGCGTTTGTAGGAAGTGCCCCCCTGTGGCTCTGAGCTGGGTTCTTCCTTCCATCCCTGCTGAGTGCCCCTCTGCGTGGCTTCACGGTGCATTTTGTTGGTGTCTCTTTTCTTGTTTACCCGCCAGGATAGATATGATTGTGGGCCCCCCACCCCCTTCAACTCCCCGGCACAAGAAGTACCCCACCAAAGGACCCACGGCCCTTCCGAGAGAGTCGCCCCAGTACTCACCTAGGTCAGGATGCCCGCCTCTGCCCGCCTTGTCTCTGTGGAATGACCAGCTCCCTTCGCTCCAGGCCACATGACAGCAGTGCCCAACCTGCTCTCCCAGTGGGACGGAGAGTGCGTCTCTCTGTCCTGGTCAGCGGTGTCAGGGGATGGCGGTTCCTCTGCAGGCCCCAGTGCTGTGTCGGGGTGTCTGCGAGCTGCCCCTCCTGGCAGGGTCCTGGGAGCTTTCCACGGAGGCTCCTTTCTGTGGACATCCCATGTGATGTCCACGTGGTTGGGGCTCCCTAGGCAGAGGCCGCGGGGCAGCCGTGTGGGGCTTCATGGATGGCGGTGTCCTTCCCGCCTCGCCCCCGTGGGCCCTGGGCCTCCTCAGCTCTTCCCCAGGCACTGACTCAGCCTCCCAACACCCCCCCAGCCGAACAGGGCTGAGCTGGGCTGCTGTGTGGACCTAACAAGGTCCAGATCTTCTCCTGCCTTTAAACTACTCTGAAGAGTAAATAGGAAAGTCCCTGTCGGGTGCCCAGCACCAAGTCAGGCTCCAGGGGACGTGGGGTCTCTTGTCAGCCTGAGTCAGCTATTAAGGGGCTGCCGGGCCAGGACGGAGGGGGAGGTGCAGTCAGGAAGCAGCTCAGCAGGAGCAGGTCTGCGGTGACGAGTCTCGGTTTGGGAGCCCTCCTGCCTCACCGGGACTGTTCCTCCAGCTGGCTGGCTGGCCGAGGGCGCAGAGCCGCTGGAGCACATGCCCCAGTCCCGCTGGTGGCGAGGGGCAAAGGGGCCCAAGGGCATCCCGGAGGCCAGGAGGGACGCTGGCTGCCGCAGACATGGAGCCAGGCCTGAGCCGGCCAGTAGTAGGGCAACGGGTATCTGACCCGTCGTCCGTGTGTGCCAGGGTTTCTGTTTGTGAGGCCAGGGTCAGTGTCCTGGGCATCTCAGCCTGGCAGCTCTCCCATGAGAAAGGAGTTCCCGGGAGGAAAGGTTGGCCCAGGAAGTCGCTGGGCTGGGCTGCCTGCTCTGCCCTTCTTGCCCAGCCCAAGGGTGCTGTGCCCCAAGACACAGGCCTGTCCGCTTGGGTATTGCCACGGGAGACCGTGGCTGGGTTCAGAGCATGAGCCAGGAAAGCCCTCCCGGCCCTCAGAGCTCCACAGACCTCCCATGAACTGCAGCCGGGGAGCAGACTCCCCGCAAAGGGGCCACAAGCACGGTCTGGGCATGTGGGTGTCAAGCCTGACTCGTCAGCCTGAGGCCTCGGGCAGGGGTGCAGGCTCCTCAGAGGACCCTCTCCCAGCCCCCCACCCGCAGCAGCTCCAGGCTGAGCCCTTGGCCGCAGCTCCCAGTGGGACCGGCCCCGCAGGCGGCCTGTCATGTGGCAGGGGTGAAGGTGCTGAGCACCGTGCCTGGCCTGCGTGGACACTGGAGACACCAGAGACCCCTCCTCCCTCCGTCTTCCACCGGCGTCTGCTTGGAGCCTGGCGGTCCCCTGCCGTCCCCTCCAGCCCCTCTGGTCCTCCTGTGCATGAGTCGAGCATGAAGCCCTTGGAGCATGCGGAGGCTGCGCTGGGGCTGATGCAGGCCTGAACCCCTCTCCTGCTTCGTGCAACAGAAAGAGAGTCGCCTCCAGTCCCCCTTCAGAGGCAGACGGGGCGGTCCCGTGGGTGCGGGAGGAAGCCTAGATGTGGCTGCTGCAGGTCACACAGTGCCCGCCAGGGTGTGGAAGCTGCCCGCCCCCAAGCCCACCTCCAAAATGAGAAGCTGCAGGCCAGAGGCGAGGCGGGGTTCTGGGGGGCTGTTCGACCCAGCCACAGCCTGGCTGGAGTGTCATTTGCCCAGCATGCTTGGAGCGGCTGACCCCGGGGCTGCAGGCAGCCGGATGTGTTTCCAAGTGAGCACCCACATACCTGTGGCTCTCCCGCCCACAGTGTTGGCGGCCCTCACGTTCCTGTGACCCTTTCGAGCCCTCCGATGGCCCTTCCTGTTCAGCATGGGGATGGTGGACACCGTGCTGCTCAGACAGAAGCCCCTTCCCAAAGGAAGCCTCCTTCCCCTCTGTTGGCATTTGTGTCCTGTGTCCTCGTTTGAGATCAGTGCAGCCATGCTCTGCATCTCACACACAGGTGGACATGTGGGCACACACGCACGAGCATGCACAGACCCTCTGGTCAGCAGCGGCCCTGTGTCCTGCCCCAATTATGTGTTGGCTGGCTGTGTTGTCTGCAGCCCCCATCCCGGAGCGAGGGGCCCTAGTGTGCATCTCCCTGCTGCTTGTTCTGGCTGCGCAGTGTGATGTTCCCGTCAGACCCCAGCAGGGTGGGAACCTCAGTGGCCCATCATGTGAGAGTAAAGCTCAGGGGGTCAGGGCGTGGGGGCGGGGCACTGAGAGTGAGTGGCCCCAGGGTTACCGCTTTACTCTCCGTGATGTGCCCGCCTGCTGGGGCTGGCGCACAGGGAACAGGCCTGAGGGCTCAGAGCACAGGTGAGAGCCAGGCGCCTGGTGTCCATCTGTCCTGGTACCCGCGGCCCCCTGGTCAGCTCTGGCTCAGCTCAGAGCCTGGATCTGGGGGGCTGTGGCCTGGCCCAGGAGGAGAGGGCCACGGGGCCGCCGCACCCACTCGGACTCACGCTGTGGGGCGGGGTCTCTTCCTGGCAGAGTGGACCAGATCGTGGGGCGGGGCCCGGCGGTAACGGACAAGGAGCGCACCAAGGGCCCGGCTGAGGGGGAGCTGCCTGAGGACCCCAGCATGATGGGCCGGCTGGGGAAGGTGGAGAAGCAGGTGGGAACTGCAGGCATAGGGCCCTCCCTGTTAGCCTGGGAATATTGGGTTGGGGCGGCTGCAATGGGACCCCTCCCACCCTGTGCGCTCCCCCCGGGTGGGGGGCACACTCCTTTCTGCCCGCAGGAACCCTGGCTTGCCCCCCCTTCCCTGCCTGGACAGTGGCCGTGAGGCCCCGCATGGGCGGCCGCTTCTCCTGGGGGTGGGTCCTCAGGGCTGGGGTCTGCTTCTGGAAGCTGAGGGAGGAATGCCCTGTGTTCTGGGGGTGGGCCCTTGGTGGGCAGCAGGGCAGCCCAGACAAGCCGTAGGTTCTGTGCCCTGGAACGCTGAGGCCACATGCTTCAGTGGCTGAGCAGCTGCAGGTCTGCCCCACGCCCTCTGCGCCTCTGGGGAGCAGCCCGGGCCCCATCCCACCCTGGCATGGCCCAGCAGCCATTCCCACAGGTCTTGTCCATGGAGAAGAAGCTGGACTTCCTGGTGAACATCTACATGCAACGCATGGGCATATCCCCAGCGGAGACCGAGGCCTACTTCGGGGCCAAGGAGCCGGAGCCAGCGCCGCCGTACCGCAGCCCTGAGGACAGCCGCGAGCACGGAGACAGGAGCGGCTGCATCCTTAAGCTCGTCCGCTCCACCAGCTCCGGGGGCCAAAAGAACTTCTCGGCGCCCCTGGCTGTACCCCCCGCCCCGTGCCCACCCTCCACCTCGTGGCAGCAGGCGTGCCACCCCCGGCAGGGCCACGGCGCCTCGCCTGTGGGGGACCATGGCCCCCTGGTGCGCATCCCACCCCCACCTGCCCACGAGCGGTCGCTGTCCGCCTGCAGCGGGGGCCACCGGGCCAGCACGGAGTTCCTGAGGCATGAGGGGGCCCTGCGGGACAGCGACACGTCCATCTCCATCCCGTCTGTGGACCACGAGGAGCTGGAACGCTCCTTCAGCGGCTTCAGCATCTCCCAGTCCAAGGAGAACTTGGACGCCCTCAACAGCTGCTATGCGGCGGTCGCGCCCTGTGCCAAAGTCAGACCCTACATCGCAGAGGGCGAGTCAGACACAGACTCAGACCTCTGCACACCGTGCGGGCCCCCACCGCGCTCCGCCACCGGGGAGGGCCCCTTCGGTGACGTGGGCTGGGCCGGGCCCCGGAAATGAGGCCCCTGCCCGCCGCTCGCTGACTCTTGGCCTTCCCCATTCAGGAGCGGGACCTCTGGGGCCTTTTCTTAGAGTGACGCAGGTTGGGGCGCCCGTAGGGGCGACAGGTAGTCGGAGGTCCCTGGTCTCATGCAGGGAAGGCTGACGAGTTCTTTCCCAACGAGGGGCAGCCAGGCCGGCTGTGCCCACTTGCAGATCGTTGACCTGGGTGTGGGCAGAGGCTGGGATCCTCAGAACAGGCCCCTGGCTGCAGGCAGGAGGTGAGGGCCCGGGAGCCTGGCCCAGGTGGGGTGGCAGGCCTGTCCCCTCGAAGGTCAGTGGTCTCGGACCCGGTGAGGAGGGGGCCTGAGCCTGTGGGTGTCACTTGCCTTTGTTCCTTTTCCCCCAACCCTGACGCCTGCCCCTGACCCCATCCATCTGTGTTCAGCCTGGGGTGATGCCCCCTCGCCTTTGGGGGCCTGTCCAGAGAGCCGCTGGTCAGCGCCATCTCCCTCCTCCCTCTGGGGTCTGAGCAGCCCAGGATGGGAGCTGGGGAGTCGGCCTCAGGAAGGACCCCAGCCTGGAGAGGAGGGGCGGGGCCTTGGGGTCGCACCAGGGCCTGGGGTGACCCTTGGACCTGGACTCAACCCCCTGGGGGGTCCCACTCTACAGGCTTCCAGAAAGTGGTCCTTGGGAGATCTGGGGGATGGGCACCCCCATGTCCGATCTGCTCTGCCCTGGCCAGACACCAGCCACCAGGCTTGGCCAGCCACAGAGGGGATGTGCTAAGTGGCTGGGGACACCACACAAGGCTGGGCTCAAGTTCTGGGGTCCCGGGGCCAGTCAGGCTGAGGTGAGTGGACATGCGTGCTGTCCCTGGCTGAGGGCCCTTCCCTGCCGATCCCCTGTTGGCGCCCTGACAGGACCCAGGTCCAGACAATCCTGTGACCACTAGGAAAGCCTTCAAGGCCCCACAGGAGTTGATAAGGGGCCCTTCCAGCCTAGTGTGTCTCTCCCCACGGGAACTGGCTGCCACCCACCCCCCAGTCCCACCTGCTCTCCACTCCCTTAGCTGTGACCTTCTGGGAGTCAGGATCATCTGTCCCCACCCTGGGCCCTGGGGGGCCGGGTACCCATCCCTCCTGCCCTGGGCACTCAGTGCATTTGAAACTGCAAGCCTGGGCACCTGGTGCTGTCTGGGGCAGTGACCCCCACATGTGCCAGGCCTGGGAAAACTGGGTCCCCGGAGAGCCCTGTGGCCCCTCATGCCACCTGTTGAACATCTGTCCTGACTCCGACCAGAGGGGCAATCAAGACAACCCAGCTTCTCCTGGGAAGAACTTCCATGGAAGAGCATGCCAGCAGGGTCTAGGGGTCCTGGGGCTTAGACCTTCGGGGAGCAGTGCCTGTGCCTGCCCCTGCTTGCCAGGACTCCCTGAGTCCTACCATGGCACCTCCCTGCTGGGGCTGCTTGCCAGGCAGCTGGGGAGTGGGCTGGGTCCTGAGCCTGCCCGATGATGGCACCCAGGGTGGGCAGGTCTGGCTGGAGTTGGAGCCCACAGTCCGTGCCACAGCAGAGGATGTGCCCCCTCCCCGCCTCCCAGGAGGGGCTGGGTGTGGCAGCCGCCAAGGGGTCTGGGTGGAAGCACGCGAGCCCCGGCCGGCTCCCCATGTCTGCTCCTGCAGCTCTCGTCCGCCAGAGCAGTGCTTCCCCACCCCGGACCCTTTGGTGCAGACACGGCAGGCATGTGGTGTGGACCTGCCTCCGTCTGGGTGAGGCTGGGGCTGGAGTCTGGGCAGCCAACATCTGATGCCAGTCAGAGGCCCTGGGACCTGCCGCCAGCAACAGCGACCAGTCCCGTCAGGTCTCGGCCGTCTTGGGCTCCGTGCCCTAGGAGGAGGCACTCTTTGCCCTGCAGGGAAGTCTGCTTTCTGTGCTGTGTGCCCAGCTGCGGGAGCCAGCCTGCTGCAGTGGGAGGAACCCAGGCGAGACTGGCCACGCGTCCACGTCCCAGGAGGGCACGCAGCCTCTGGCTCTGGGAGGGGAGCAGGCACATGCCTCTGGGGTGGTTTGGGGGCAGTTTTGGATAGTGATGGGGTAGAGGTTCCCCTGGGGACCCTCAGACCCCGGGGCCAGAGCAGTGCGTTCCATGACATCCGCTAGCAGGAAGGGGCAAGGGAGGAGGCGGGTGCCCATCCCTGGGTGTGTGTGACGTGGCAAGGCCAGGGCCACCCTATGGGGAATGGCTTCCAGAACAAGGCTGTGTCAGCTGGGATGCATCTCCATGCCAGTTGCACTCACACACACACACACGTGCGCACACCGCACATGCCTGACAGCACACGCCAAGGTTCTGGCTTTGATGGCCCGTTGACGCCTCTGGCTCTTCTTGCTTGAAGCCATGAGGGATCCAGGACTTCCAGGCCCTGGGCAGGGGTCCAGCCATCCCCACTCCTGGGTGGCCCTGGCTGGAAGCCACTGGGGCCCACCTAAGGGCCCTTGCCATCCTCTGCCCAAGCTGGCTGGATGCCGAGCGACGGCTGGGCCGGGCCAGGGAGGTCCCAGCGTCGGGGCTCCAGACACAACGCTGAGTGCTGGCAGGCTCCCTTGGCTCCATTGGCCGTACAGCTGGCCTGTCCCTTCGCTGGCATGTTCTGGCCCAGCATGGCCCCCTTCTGTCCATGTAAAATCATGAGCCACGGCCTTGGACCAGGCCTCCCTGGAGAATGGGGGCCCCAGCCAGGTGGCAGAGGGCTCGCTCTGCATGGAGGCCAAGCTGCCTCTCAGCAACACTACCCTCCTTTGGGGGCATGCACATCAAGGCCCCACTGGGAGGCTCAAAAATCACCCCAGCTCCGGGCCCCCTCGCTGAGACTGCTGCTGCACGGGGCCAGTGTGGCCAGAGTGGGAGGAGCCTGGAACGGACCCCAGGCCCTGCCGTGGAACCGGAGCCCAGCAAAGTCACCAGCCAGGCATCTTCAATGTGTTTCTTTAACTTAACCTCCTTTGCACGAGGCCGGAGTCCCTGGGGGGTCACAAGTTGGAGATGTTAACATGGAAGGGGGCAGCCTCTCTTCTGCCAACTGCCACCTTCAGGGGACAGCCGTGAAGTAGGTGTCCCCCTGTTTGTGGACAGAGCTTGGCCCTGAGACATCTCTAGAAGCTTCCCAAAGCCCAGAGAAGTGGAGGTCTGCTGGGAGGCCTTTGTGGAAATGCCGGTATTTGTATCTATTTCACATCCACCCAGATTGTAAATAATGTACAGAGCAGGGGGTGCAGGCACCATCCCCTGGTCTCATGCTTAGGGTCAGAAGGATAGCACAGTCCCAGCCCTCTGATGTCACAAGCCCTTGTAGACAGGGATGTTCTGACAGGGCCCCCACGGAGGGTTGGGGGTGCCTTGTACCCCAGCAGGTGTGAGTTCTCAGCAGCAGGTATCCCCTGGTGCCCTGGCTCAGGGCCCAATGTTCGTCTCCCTGACCGACACTGGAGTGGCCCTGAGCTGCCCTCAGCAGTGGCGTAGACAGACCTGCCCTCTGTGACCCCCCCGAGCAGACCTCCAGGCACCTGCGTGTAGGTCCGATGTTGGGCGAGGGGCAGTAGGGCTTGTGGGGCCCACCAGCGGTGGGCTACCTGCCTCTAGTTTCCTGGGGGAGGCTGTGTGGCTGTCCCAGGCCAGCTGCCCTCCAGTGTTCTTGCCACCAGGGGCAACTCCATTTGGGCTCCTACCAAATGCCAAGTAGGAGAGACAACGAGGGGGCTTCCTCAAGGAGGCAGTGTGTTAGGATCAGGGCCTTGTGCCACTCCTCTCGGGGGCACCTGGGAAAGCTGGCCACCCACCAGGAAACCACCCAGTGGAGCAGGCATGAGGGTTCACGCTGCACCAGACGCTGTCCTGTGAGGGGTGGGGGCTGACAGCGGACACCAGGAGGCCTAGACAGTAGGGTTAGACCCTGGGAGACGAGACCGCACAGCTTCCAGAGGCGTTTGGGATGGGAGGAGTCAGGTTCTAGGCGCCGGGGCCAACCCCATGTCCCTGTCCCGGGAAGGCAGACCCAGTGTGGGGAGAGTTGGGGCCTTGGGTGGCCTGTGTCCTGAGGCTCCCAGGCAGGAGGGCTTGTGATGCCACGTGCCTCACATCCAACTCTGACTGGGTTTCATAAAGTCATCTTCGCGCACATTGACGGAAATCTGCCGAGGTCGCTGGTGCCCCCACAGTGTCCGCTGGGCACCGGCTGTAAGCTCTGCCTCTGCCATGCCGCCTCAGACAAGCCCCGGATGGGCCAGGTGTGAGGCCAGAGCACCGCCGGCTCCCCAAGCCCTGCCCCCTGACCCCCACCCTCTGCCCTCGCTGTTGCCTTGGCTCTTTGCACTTTCGTTTATGCTCCAAAGAATATTTCATATGCCTTTGTGCTGACGTACACTTTTAACCATCTGTATGCGTCCCTGCGCGGTGGTGGCCGGCCTGCCTCCGGGAACGTGCTCCCACTACCCTGAGACCTGCGCACTGTCCACTGTCCAGGGATAGATGCCCCGGGTACGAGCTCTGGTTTTCTATGGACCATCCGGGATTCTGACTTGCTCAACTCACTGCCAGGTTGGCACTCGCCACGAGAACAGGCCGAGCATGGGCGTGCTGGGGACTTTGGGTGTGGACATGTGGAAAGTTCTGCCATGGGGCTTGTTTGGATGCCCAGGGGCCCTGTGCACTGAGTGAAACGCAGTGATTCAACCTGGCTGGCGTGTTGCCTCTTTCCTCTCATACGCCGTCTCTGGGCTGCTAGCCTGTGGCCAGCTCATGGTTGGGTGGTAGGGACAGCCTCTACCAAGAGGCCGTATGTTCCCACGGTGGGGCGGCCACGTGCCCTCCAGCGTCCTGTGGCCACCATAACAAAGGACCACACACCAGGGTCTTAAGGCCACAGAAAGCCACGCTTGTCCAGCCTGTGCTGGGAGCTGAATCTTCCCAGGTTTCCTGCCCATGGCCCTGGGTCCTGGGACTTGAACCTCTGGCCTGGGGCTGGGCGAGTCCTCCAGGCCCACCAGAAAATGCCAGGAGAGCCCCTGATTGTGCAGCCTGGTTCTTGGGTGTGGAATCTGCACGGGGCTGCAGGAATTGGGGTCGTCAGACTTGCTGGCGCTCAGCCTGGGCTGATATCCTTGAAACCACTCCCCGCTGTTCCTGGCACCTGCCCCCTCGCTCCCCAACCCCCCTTCCTGCCCGCTCCCCTTACCCTCAGCACCTGCACAGACCCTGCAGGTAAGGCACTGGAGGACCAGGTAGACCCAGCCACCTCCTGCCCTAGGGGTCCAGGCAAGGGCTTGGCTGCAGATGGGGGTGAGCAGCAGCAGAAGCTGAGCCTGTGTTTCAGCCATGCTGCCCTGAGCCCTGGACGCGTCTGCCCCACTGGACCCTCCCTGGGCCTCTCGGGGTTGGCGGGCCTCAGTAGCCCAGAGGCGCCGCCCTGTCCTGGTCCAGTGCCCAGACGTGATGGCCTCAGTTGGGAGAGCTCATGCCCCCATGGCCAAGCCCTGCGCTCGACACTGATGGCAGGGTGAGGTTCCAGGGGTCCCCATGCAGCTGGTGTTGAGCGGAAAACCCTGGCCCAGGCTGTGCTCGGGGTGGGACCCACAGGCCCCAGGTTAGACACTGGCCCCAGACAGTAGAACAGGTGAGCAGAGGGGAAGGGCATGCCACCCCACGGTCCCCACTGCCCCCAACACCCAGGGCTTTCCCTGCCTGCTCTGCGCCCAGCTCTCGTGGCCATGCACCCGCTGTGTGCCACATTGTCCCCTCTCCATGAGGAGGACCACCAATCACCCCATTCCATGGGGGATCTGAGGCACAGAGAGCGTGAGGGGTTCTGGTCAGAAGGAAGAAGGGCATCCCTGTGGCCCCAGAGCCCACCTGGAAATGTGGCCAAGTGCACAGTGGGGCTGGGCCCCAACTGAGCTGCCCTTTGGGACTGTGTGCCCCCTGCCCCTGACCAGGTGGGCCAGGCACAGAGTTGCATCCTGCTGTCCCACCTATGACCTGGGGCGGGCACGGCTGAGGGAGACGGGGAGGCTGAACATGGTGGGTTCCCAGGACGGCAGGACGTGATGCAGGTAGGCAGCTTCCAGGCTCGTTAATGGGCTGTGGGAGGCTCTGTTGGACCGGGCGCGGTGGAGAGGAATGCCCGGGGACAGGAGTGAGCCGAGCCCTGTGGACAGCGGGTGGGGAGTAGGCAGCAGGCCAGGGGCTCTGGGCTCAGAGTGGGGGCCACTGTGGACCCCCGGGGGACAAGCACTCCCTCCTATGGCTCTGACTCCGTCCCACACGGCCACTTAGGAACCTCCCAAGCGCACCCCCAATCCTGGGGTGTTGCCCTGGCCCCCAGCCCCGGCCCCTTCTCCCCATCCTGGACCAGCTCTCCGGGGCGGAGGACCACGTCCTTAAATGCGTGCTCTGCTCTGTGGTGATGTCCGCATTCCCACACGGCTGGCGAGGTCGTGGGGTGTCCGGTGCCCCCATACCCAAGCAGGCGTGCGCACGAACACACTGCCCCTGTGACCCCTTTCCACCAAGGCCCTGAAGGCGACCAGGGCACAGGGGTGCTTGGGAGGGAGGGCCAGGGCCTGAGGGGCCAGAGGGGGCTGTGGTCGGCGGAGTGACCAGGCACGGTGTGGAAAGACGTGTGGGCAGAGGTGGGAGGGCCAGCCGAAGGCTCGGGGCCAGAAGGCAGGTGGGTGGACGCAGACCTTCAGGCGCGCCAGGCGGCTGCCGGGTCTCCCGCGGGTCCTCCCCACAGAGGCCGCCACCCGCCCTTCCTGTGCCCGGGGCGGCATGTCCAGGAGGGCGCTAGGTGGCAGTGCTCACTGGAAGGAGGGCCCTGAGGAAGGAGCAGGAGGGCAGCCAGGCCAGCTCGGCTCTCTTGCAACCTTCAGGCTTCACGCCACAGGCTTGGTGCCCGGCTCGGAAAGGCCGCCTCAGCCGACCGGCTGCTTCTGCTGGACAGCGTCCCCAGGCCTGGTCTCTCCTGGGTGGTGACCAATTCCTGCCTGCCCCCAACCCCCACACTCTGCAAGTGAGGGTAGAGGTCAGACACATCCCCAAATAATAGCAGTGAACCCTGGGAGCTCCTGGCAGGAAAGCTCCCCATCGCAGAGGTCACCAGGCCCCTGCCCCTTGGCCCAGGGGTCAATGCCTCTCGCCTTCTCCCGAGCGCGTGTGCATGGGTGGCCAGGGAGGCAGGGCCCCTGGGAGCCTGGATAGGCCCTGGGATGGTCAGCCGGGAAGCACAGATGGGCTGAGGGGCATCGCAGAGCCTGGCCCCTCCCGGTCTGTCGGGCCTGTCTGTGCCGAGGCGGAGCCCACTCCAGCCCTGGCCAGCGGTTCTCGTGGGCCCTTGGTACAGCCTTGAATCTGGAGCCTCTGGGGGGCCAAAGTGGGCCTGGCCGATGTGTCCAGGGCTGGGAGGCCCTCAGGGAGCTGAAGTCCAGGGAGGGGGCCACGGGCATGAGGCCTGCCGGTGCCAAACGATCTCCCGGTGTTGGGGCTGCTGCTTCTGGCTTCAGGTGGACACAGCAGCTGGAGCAGAAAGGGGACCCAGGGACGCCTGCAGTGCCCCAGGCCGCCCCGACTTCTGGGTGTTGCCGCTGCTGTTTCTGTCAGTCTCCGGAAGCCCTTGGAGCAAATATACCCTGACTTTCTCCTAAAGCTGCCCAGCTCACTGACCCAGCCGGGAGCGGGCAGGAGGCGGGCAGGAGCTCCCAGCTTGTTTGCAAACTGGCATTGCATTGGTAGGGCGGGTCCTGCCCTCCCAGGCCGGCTCCCTGTGGGGAGAGCTGGGAGGAAGGAAGGCAGCCCACCCCGCTCCAGCTGCTGCTCTGGACGGAGCCCCTTCCCCGAAGCCCAGGGTGTGGGCAGTGGGTTTCCCCTGAGAGGACAGCTGAGGTGCGGTGAGAGTCCCTGGGGAGGGCAGGGGGCTGCTCCCTCCCCACCCAGGGCCCCTTGGCCTTCCGCCTGGCGCTGCTGCTGCTCGTGTGTGGCATTGTCAGCACTGTCCCTCCTCAGAGAGAACGCCCCAGGGCGCGCCCCGTCTTGTGGGAGCAAACCCACCACCCTAGGTCCACATGGGTCCCAGCTGGTCCTGGCGTGGGGGCGCTGGGAGCAGAGGGCTGGGGTCTGGGCCTAGGGGGTCTTGGCACCTCCAAGGTGACCTCATCCCAGGCCCTCTCCTTCCAGGCAGATGCACTCAGAGCCCCACTCACCATGCCACTGGCTCCCACCACCTCCCCCCGGGCCACCCCCTTCCCGTGGGACTCCCCGAGACCCGCTCCCCTTCCACACTCCTGAGTCTGGAAGCCCTGCTTGCCCACCGCCCGGCCCAGACCATCAGGAAGTGGGATCTGGACAAACCCCTCCTGGCAGGGCGGCGGGCAGAGGGACTGGGGGCAAATGGCTGGGCAGTGGGCAGAGCCGAAGCCTGCACCCCCACTCCCCTCTTCCTAGGCTCTCTGCTCCCCTCCCCTCGGCAGATACAAGGCTTCTCACACCCCCACGTCCCAGCGCCCTGCCGTGATTTCAGCCCGCAGAACAAAGAGGGACCCCATCTGAGTCCCTGCCTACCCCAAACACATGCGTGGGACTGCCTGGAACCCACCTACCCACGCCAGCCTACCAGGCTCCTCACTGGAGACGGCACATTCATGCTCCACCCAACACAGGGGAGGCCCAGAAGCTTCCATTAGCACCGTGTGCCTTCCTCCCTGCGGCCTTGGTCTGGCGCCCCGTGACACCCCACCTGGCTGGCCCTCACCCACCCCCTTCTGCCGCTCCTGGCCTCACAGTCTCCTCCCTTGGGCCACAGCACCCCTTGCTCTGAAGCCTTCTGTGGGCAGGTACGCGTAGCACGGTCCAGGAGAGGCACGCAGAGCGGCGCTGGGGGGCCACCAGAGCTGCAGGCAGCATGCCCCTCTGGCTGACTGGGCACCAAGGGCACACACGCCCTCCTCCTCCTCCGGCACACCAGGATTGCTCCTCTCTCCATGCTGTACCTGGCCCCCAGGCCATCTCTCCTCTCTGCTTTCTTCCCAAATCCTGGTCCCACCAGGTCGGCCTGCCCTGCATCCCATGGGCGTAGCGGGGTTGTGGGCTCCCTTCATCCTTTCCCGTCTTCCTCTCCATCTTTGCTGGGGTCCTTCTCCTGAGTCCTCCCTCCAGCCAAGGCCAGGTCCCTGCTTGTCTCTGGCCAGGGCACCCAAGTCCTCGGGGCCTCACTGAGGGTGGACACCAGGGAAGTCCTGGAATCTGGGCACCGCTCGGGCCTCAGGAGCCCTAGCCACGTTGCAGCCATGATCTGCTTTCCTAAGATGCACAAACATAATTTATTTGTCAATTTAAAAATGAAATGCTCATCTTACTTTTGCACACGCGGAGAGGGTGGGACCCGCAGCCTGCGGGCCCAGCTTCCTCCTCCCCAACGCTTGCCCGTGGGTCCCCGAGGACGGCCCTGAGAGGTGGTGGGCTGGGGAGACATAGCGGTCCCAGGCGTCCCCTCCTGCCCGGACGGACCCTGGCAGGCCTGCACAGCTCTGTGCTCTGCCAGCAGACAGAGAGGGAGTGGGCCAGGACCAGAGCAAGAGCATTTCTGGGGCCCCTGCTGCATGCACCCCTCCATCTCCAGCACGTGTGGAGGCGAGGGAGGAGCCCTTCAGGGGCCTGCCAGCTCAGGGCGCTTAGGGGACAGTGGAGGCTGTGGGGGTGCCCTGGCTGCAGTCTCTGTCACCCCTCCCTCAGATGCTCCTCCCTGACTCACCGTCAGCCCTGCGGCCCCATGAATGGTGGTCACTGAGCCTCGGTGTGCCCTGACCACCCTGCTCCTGGGACGGCCTTGTCTCCACACCCTTCATGGCTCCATCACGGGGGTCCGGTCACCCAGCGTCCCCTCAGAGTGGAGCCCACAGCTGGCCCCAGGCCCCAGGGCATCTGCCCCAGGGGAGGTCCTTGGCCCTATCCCCTCCTGCATTCTAAACAGAGATCTCTTGTAATGCAACCAAGTTGTGTCCAGGGTGGCTTGGGGGTCCGCTAATGCATTCACCCTTTTTCTCATGATTCAGTTTCAGCCCGGGACAGTGAATTCAGGTCCTCGTTTGGGAGCTCTGGGTCAGCCATCACTCTGTCCCTGTTAGGTTTCATCTTCTGGGTTTGGACTCAGCAGACCCTGACAGTGCCATCTGCAGCCCTGGCCTTGGGGGAAGGGCAACCCTGCTCTCGGGGCCAGGTTTCCCTGGACAGGGCTTTCTGTCCCCCCAGACAGTGAGTCCTGCCATTTCTCCCCATCGTGTGTTGGTTTCATGGACAGTCTGGTGGCTGCTTGGTGCCTACAGTGACCCTGCTCTGGGCCACGCCTCCTCCTTGGCCCCCAGCCCAGGAGCTGGAGAAGCAGCGCAGCCACGTCACTCCGCCAGCCAGAGCCAGACAGCTGGAGCTGGGCTCCCTCTCTGACATTCAGAGCTGCTAATTTTTCATTGCACGGTTGTCTGGCATTTGCACTGTGATCATTTGTGCTAACTTCCTCCCTGCTGCTGGCACACAGACCAAATCCCCCTGGCTGCTCGGGCACTGAGCGTTGGAGCAGCCACGGCCCCGCCCGCACAGGGAAGGCTTTGGGGCCCCAGACCACCCGAGCCCAGGCCTCTGCCCCCACCCTGAACCTCAGGTCGAAGCTGTGCCCCCAGCCTGAGGCTGCCCTCCAGCGGTTTCCTTCCCAAAGGCTCCCTGGTGGGCCCTCTTCCTGGACCTCCTTCCCCGGAGACCCTGATCACACCTGCTCCTCCACACGCAGCGCCCGATCTTCACCCCGCCTTCAGAGGGCCAGGCGGGCTGAGCGGCTCCCTTCCCTCCCCAACACAGGGCGTGTGTGCCCTCGGTGCCCAGTCAGCCTGAGGGGCACGCTGCCTGCAGCTCTGGCGGTCCCCCAGTGCCACTCTGCATGCCTCTCTGGACCGTGCTACGCGTACCTGCCTGCTCGGGGGACGGGGCCCAGGGGACCAGAGGCTGAGCAGTTTGGGTGCCAGAGGCCGGAGCTGCTGTCTCCCCAGGAGATTCGCTGGGAGAGATGCTTCCCACCTCCCCAGGCTTGGTGGGGGGAGATGGCAGGGCCGGGGGCTCGGCTGCAGGCAGACTGTGGTGGGGCGGCAGGGCCCTCCTGCTCCCAGAGCCCTGTGTGACGGCAGGACTGGTTACCAGAGTCACACATTCGTTCTGTAATTTAAAAATGCCAAACAAATCTCAATGATCTCCACTAAGGAAATAACACACAATAAAAGGGGGGCACCCATCTGCACAAGGTGGGCACCGCGGCAGGAGCCCTGCAGGCAGGTGGCAGACAGCCCATTGCGGGTGGGCTGGCCACAGCCTCCTGGGGCTGGAGGGCACCTGACCACTGAGGAGGGCAAGGTGTTATTTTCTTCAGGCAGCAGGTAATGATCTGGTGAGTATCTGACGTGCCTTTTACAAAAGTTGGGCCGAGAGAGGCCTCTGTTGGCCAGACAGCCCTGCAGGCACTTGCACACCTGTGATGTGGAGGCCACAGGTGCGCTGCAGCAGGAAGGCGGCCACCTCTGAGTCCCGCCATCGCCAGCCTGCTCGCTGGGCCAGAGGGAGAGTGCCTGGCCGTCCTGGGTGGCTGGGGCTGGGGGCCAGTAGCACAGGACCCTTGCTTGAAGGGAGGGGCTGGGTCAGACAGACGGGAACGTCCCTTGGGAGGGGCCAGTCCTGGGTGACAGCTCCTCACAGGGATGGTGAGGCAGGGGTCCACCTGCGTGTGCACTTGGGGGCCAGGCCTCCACATGCAGGGCCCTCTGGGGTCCTAGAGCCCCTAACGTGGGGGGCTGCCGTTCCTGGAGGCAGAATGAGTGGTCGGTGTTCATCATCTCACCCAGGCCCCGACCCTGAGGCCACCCTGAGGCTGGCTGGACCCGAGCCTGGGCCCAGAGAAAGCCCCAGCCCGGGGAAGGCGGCCCTGCTGCCCTGAGGGAGCCCGGCGGGCCTTTGCTTTCAATGGCCTCTCTGACTGGGTCTGACACACACCCCAGGCAGGGGCAGGACCTCGATGGCGGTGACACCTAGGGTGCTGGTGACCCCATTTTACAGGTGAAAGGGAGGAGTCAGGATCTGCAGCTAGCAAGTGTCAGGTCCCGTAGTGACCATGGTGCCAAGCTGCCGCTCAGCTCCAAGGCCGCCTGCCCTGCCCTGCCCCTGGGTGCTGCAAATGCCCTCAGTAGCTTCCGGCCAGCGGTGCCCCAGGGCCGGGCTCTCCCCGATCTGGGGGACCTGCAGCCGCAGGGGCCTGGCCGGGGCTGGGTCAGCCTCCAGCCAGCAGCCTGGGGGGCCTGGAGGGGCTGGAGGAGTTAGCCATGTCAGCAGGTGCTTTTTCCTACCAGAGGCTGTGTACCAAGAGCCGAGTGGGAACGCCGTGATCTTCCCCGACTTAAATTGACTCCTGCCTGAATGGTGTCCACCTTGCGCCGAATCACCGGCCGAGGAGGCACGTCCCGGGGTGTCCTAAGAGTGCTGGCCACCCCCGGAGGGAACATCCCAGGTCACCCGTCCCTTGGAGGCCCTCCGCCCTGCCCTGTTCCGGCAGAGGAGACCCGAGGGCCCCTTCCCTTCCCAGGCTCCCCAGATGTGGAAATGAAAAGGCAGGTGTTCGGGCAGAAGGAGGGGACCGGCGTGTGCGGCAGGCGGCGGAGTCCTGCAGGGGTGAGGTGGGAGGTGGGCGGGAAGTTCAGCCTGGGGGCGCCGGCGCCACCGCTCCCTCTTCCCCGGAGACCCGCGCCAGCCCTCCGATTTCAGGTTCACGTCCACATGACCACCTTTTCCTTCTTTCTCTCATGAATGTCAGGGTTCAGGGAAATGAGCCTGACCCCCAGACTCAAATGGGTTTGAGCCTCAAGTCAGGATGACCCAGGAACACGGCAGTTCTCCAGCAGGTCCACTCCTGTGGGCTCTGTGCTCGCCTCCCTTCCAGTGCCGCGCAGGGCCCTCGAGGTAAGAACCCCGGCCCCTCGCCTTCCCACAGCCAGGCACGTGCCAGTGCCTCTTGGGACCAGGGGTGGTGAGTGAGCTGGTCTGGGCAGTGGACTGGGCTGGGGGAAAGCAGACATTGTCTGCAGCGTGGTTTCCAGGCCTTTCGGAGTCCCCAGGGGCCACACCCAGGCTGGCCTCCCTGGGATCCTCCCCTAGGGGTGGACTCCTTGTTCTCTGCTCCCCTGCCATGTGAGGCCTTCCCTGCCAGGCGCTCCTGTTCTGGCTACTGGTCAGCTCCTCCCTCCAGACAACGTCCAGGATTAAGCGATGGAGAAAGTGCAGAAGGGCCAAATGCTCAGTCTGGGCACACTGGGTGAGCCTGACTTTGGAGCTCCCGGAACAAATGCTGCTCGCTGTGTTGGAATCACACACACCGCCTGACAGGCCCTACGGCTCGTTGTCGGAGAGCACGCTGCTGTTGGACACAGATGGTCGCACAGGCCAGAGGGCCGCCAGAGCCCAGGACCGGGCTGCAGTGCTGGGATGCTGACCCATGCCCGCTGCAGGCTGCCTGCTTCTCCCTCCCTGGGTGACGCTCAGGGCTGCCCATCCTGGGGAGCAGCAGGGTCATCGGTGAGGACAGCAGTCACCCCGGGGAGAGCCGAGCTCTCACCACGCAGCCCCAGCCTAGAGCGGCCTCTCTGAGCCAGAGGTTCCAAGTCAGCCCAAGGAGATGCCCTTGGGGCCCTGCGCCTCCCCCTGCACTTTGCCAAGTGTTGGCTGGAAGGTGGATGGATGGGCCTGGTGTTATGGAAGGACATGGCCCGCATTTTTTCCCCTTAACTCAGACAAATCCCAGCAATTTCTGTGGGCTGAGAAATTTGCATCAGAAATAATGATTTCATTTTCAAAAATTGAAACCCAGGTCCGGTGGTGTATGAAATGTCCTAGTTATTCTCTGCCCCAAGGAGAGGGTGTCTAGGTGCCTTTTCCTGTGCTGTGTGCTTGCATGACAAAGCCCACAGCTCTCCCTGCCACACCCGGGACCCTGGCTGCCCGTCCGCCTGCACCTGCTCACGCACACCGACTCAGTCTCTCTGCAGCACCTGGACGTTTCCAAGGTAGGCACTGGGATGCCAGGCTGTGAGAACACCCACCACACAGAAAATCAGCTGCTCCAGAAATGTCGTTGGTTTGGGCTGCTCGGCCAGGGCTGAGAAGCCATATCTGCTGCCCCGGGCTGGACACAGCAGGAGCGGGTCTGCCTCCTGGCCTCCTGGCCTCCCTTGAGGTGGGTCTGGGGTGGGGGGAGGCGAGTGCTGTGCAGGGCTCGGTGGGCCAACAGCTGGCCTTCCCCACCAGGGACATGCCCAGATGGGGCGCATCTCCTTGGGACGTCCCAGATGCAGGCGTGGCTGCTGCATGGGAAACTTCCCTCTCTCTGGGCCTCAGTTTCTGGGTCTTCTAGACCTACTCTGAGACGGATGAGGCCATGACTGTGAGGCAGGGGGCACAGGGCTTAGAGCAGTGCCAGCTCAGCACCTGAGCTCCTGCGCCTGCCCTCTGGGAGGCTGGGTGTAGCGAGAGGACAGGGTCGCTGCCCCCCAGAACAAAGAGGTCAGAGCCCTGTGCCCTCAGAGAGTCACAGGCCATCGGAGGCATGCGCAGGTTGCTGTGGAAGCACAGGCTGTGGGCTGGGTCCCAGAGGGTCTCGGATGAGGTGTCGAAAGATGAATGTTTCCTCTGAGCAGAGTGGGGAGAGGGGGAGGGGCAGGAAGTGCGTCCTTGCGGGGCCCTGGGGTGCTGGAGGACTGTGCCTGCGAGCCGGATCACAGTGCCACACAGGACGCCAGGCAGCTGTTCATGACCTCTCAGCAAAGCCAACTTTGGAACCAAACCCTGTCCTCCCCCTGGTCTGGGTGCACAGACGGCCATGGGCAACAGCCGGTTTACAGATGGTTCATGATGTTTATAGGCCCAGTCTGCACACATGTTCCCCACATGTTGCTGTGGGCAGACACCTGGGCAGGAGAGGCGTGGGCACTCCAGCCTCAGCCAGGCCAAGCCCAGGAGAGCTGCCACAGCTGCCCGGCTCCTCGCCCTGCCAGACGCACTCTGCCCCGGGGCCCCGAGGTCACAGCACCAGGGTCCACCGGCGGGCCTCTCCCTGGCCTGTGTCTGCCTGCAGGAGGCTGATTTCCCCATCAGGCCACCTCCGGCTGTTTGTTTTAAGTCTGGGTCTCCAGGGCTCCACAAGTGGTCTGTGGGGTGAGGCTCGAGAGCCGGCCGTTTCCTCTCAAAGCTCAAAGCAGAGAGGCCTGTCGTGTGCATCGCTGTGTGAGCTGGGCCTGGGAGGCGGGGGTCTCAGAGGAGCGGCAGGTGTGGAGCGACCCCAGGCGCGCCAGGCGGTGCGTTCCCGAGAAGCCAGGAATAGGGGTGATCTGGAGCGGAGGCCAGGCGTGTCTGGGCCCCAGTGAGGACGGCCCTGCCAAGCCTCTGGACGTGTCCCGGGGCAGGAAGGTGGCTGGAGGAGGGGTGTGGCCTGGTCCTGGACGCCCTACACCGACCCGGGAGGCTGCATCCAGCAAAGACAGCTGTAGGCACAGAATCCATTTAAAACCACTCATCTCTGAGTTAGCCTCCCCCACAGAGCACATCAGGCCACCGGCAAGCAGTGCGCCCCAACATCTGGAGCCAAGAGATGAAGGACCCCCACACACGACCTGCTCAGGCACAGCCTCCTGGCGTTTTCCGGGGAGATGGGCTAGAGCTCCTGCAGGCATTGGGGCTGGCGCAGCTGGTTAGCTGGAGGTGAAGGGCAGGAACCCTGCTCAGCAGTAGCCCCCTCAGGCGCCCCTCGGAGCTGTGGGGGCCGCTCCCCAGGAGGGGATTTGATCTGGAAGAGAAGGGCTGCTGGGGGCCCTGGCTGAGCGGCAGCCTGGCCGGCACCTGCTCTTGGAGGGCCCGTCCAGCTCCCGGGCTCAGAGACCCTACTTCCAGCCTGAGTGCCCGCTGCCCTTCAGGGGTGCTGCCTGGGGATTTAGGACCCCTAACTCTGGGTGCGTGAGAGGATGGACTCTCAGAGGACCCCCCCCCTCTGGACCTGGATTCAAAAGGTCTTCTGTCTCTAACAGGCAACAGTGGACTTGCCCACACTCAGGTTCTGGTTTTCTAGGACCTGGGGGGCCCTCGTCCTCCTGAGGTAACCACACAGTGGCCGTCCATAGACCTGCAGAGATGCCCCCATTGGGAGCTGAAAGGATCAGCCCCAATGCAGGCCTGGTCCCACTTCCCTGAGCCGGGGACCTGGGGGCGGCCTTGACCTGCAGCATCTCCTGCCAGCCCAGCCTGTCCGCCCATGGCTGGTGTCTGCCCAGGCCGTCCCTGACTTGCTCTGAAGATGGGCTCTTTGCAGTTGCCCACCTGACAGGTGGGGCATAAACGGGGGCTGGGCCATGCTCACAAAAAGGGAACCAGAAGGGTCTTTTGGGGGCTTGGCACCACATGTACTGGCCAGAGCAGGGGACAGTGGCCATGTGCTCCAGACAGGCCCCTCCAGATGTGGCCAACTGCATGGCCAGAGGTGTCGCCAGGGGCGGTGGGGAACTTGTGTGGGCCAGCTGGGAGGACAGACAAGGCAGGAAGCGGTGTGTTTGGGCAGCGGTGTCCCCAGTGCCTGCAGGGCAGGCATCAGGGGACAGAGGGGGGCATGGGGGACTTGAGAGGGTACAGGGGCATGGACGCCCTGGAGCAGCTGGGCCAGGGCTGCTATAGAAAGAGGTGCTTGTGGGGTGTGCTCTGGGGGCCCAGGAACCTGGGCTGGTTCAGGACCTGGGCCCCAGTAACTGGTCAAAGCCCCTGGTGCTCAGGTGCCACCTGCCTGCTCCATCACAGCCCCAACCCATCCTTCCCTCAGCCATGTGCCAGGCCCTGCCAGGGGGAGTCAGGGCCTGCTGAGGTGGACCCTGGCCCTGACAAAAGGAGCCAGGCAGAGCATGGGGGCAGGTGAGCAGGGAAGGGCCAGACTGGAACATCCTAGAACTTTGCCCTGCAGCAGGCAGTGGCCCTGCAGTGGCAAGAGAGAGAAGAGGGACGGGTCACTCGGGCCCTCCTGTGCCTGGGACAGGGAGGAGCATCATTCCAGAGGGCCTCCCATCCCTCCACCCTGAGGACCATCCTGGCTTCGGGTCTGGGGAGCCGGGGTGATGGGCCTACCTGTGTAATTTTCCGTGGGGCGGCCACAGGCCAGGGAACACTGGCTGGTTGAGTGGGACGTTCGCTGGGCAGTGGCCCCACCTTGGTTTTGCTGGCCGGGTGGCAGCTGCTCTGGGTCCTGCAAGCTGCCACGTGATGTGCTTGCTTGGGGTCAAGGCCTCTTCACCCTCCTGCAGCACCAGAGTCTGAAGTTCTGTGTTTACAGAAGTTGGGGCCGTGCCCTGGGAGCTGCTCCGGGGCTTGCTGCCCAGAGCCTCTCTGAAGGACAGCCGGTCCTCCCTGGCGGCAGCTTCAAAACTGAGGGCTTCCGTAGCGCCACACCCAGGTACCCAGGTGTGGGCATCCCGGCTGCCACAGCTCCCTGCCACCCACCCTCCTGTCTGCGTGTCGCAGCCCCGTCCCCAGGGCCGTTTATGCAGCTGCCCAGGCAGCCGGCCCCAGGCTGTTGGAGGGGAGGCCCAGGACCTGGGCAGGGGCCACACCCCTCCCAGTGGGTCCCAGAACAGAGCCACAGCCTGAGCGCGTGCTGAGCTCCATGCTGGTTGCTCATGGAGAAGCCAGCCCCTCAGAGGTGGTAGCAGCCGTCCCTGAGGGCGCAGAGCTGAGGAGGGGCCACACGCTGCCCGCCGTAGCTTGCCACGGCCAAATCTGTGTTTCCAACACCAGAAAATGTACTTAAACTCTGCAAATGGGTGCCAGGGTAATTATTTCTGCCAGGACTGGGACAAGTCCAGGGCCTCCCTGGGAGCAGGCCAGGGACGTGTCAAGCAGTTGGGAGAGAGACAATGAATGGAACAGGGTGCTGGCACCCAGTCAGCCCAGATACTGACTCTGGCCAAGTGGACAGGGAGGCTGAGGCTGCACCACTCGCGCAGGCCGTGTCCCCAGGAGCTAGAAGGAAGAGAGAGAGCCAAGAGCAGCCCCAAGTCCAGGGACTGGAGCCTGCGCGGGAAGCTTGGTGGCTCAGTCCACGTTAGTTAGGACGACACCGTGAATACCCACGAGGCCACGGCCTTGCGCAGGAAGCTGGGATGGCTCCGGAAGGGTGCTGCGTGGGCGCCTTGGTGAGCTACTTGCAGACATGTGTTTCTCAGCGAGCAGCAGGGCTGGGTTCATGGAGCTCTCTGGGCACAGATCTGGCACACAGGTCAAGGAGGATGGTGGGGTGGAGGGCAACCTGGGCTCAGCTGACCTGGGGGCCGGGGGCCTCGGGTCTGGGAGGTTGGGGTGTCAAAGAACTGTGATGCTGGGTGGGGAGACCCTGGACTCGGGGTCCCATGGCTGAGCCTCTCATTGGCCAGATGGCCTCAGCTTTGTCACCGCAGGCATCAGCCCAGATGCCCGTGACAATCCATCTGGCATGATAAGTGTTAGGATGTGCTGGGAATCGCAGCGTGCTCCATGCTGCAAATGAGCCCCCTTCCTTCTCTGCCTCTTTCCCCCTCCATCAAATGATGGGCTCGGAACCCCAGAGCCACGTGAAGCAGAGCCCCCGCCTCCGGGCAGGAGGGCGCCTCCGTGACCGTGCAGGTCCCGAGCTCGGTTCAGGGCAGGTGTCCGGCTGGCTGTGAATCGGCATCTGATCATGAGGGCCTGATCGATGAGCTCCGTCTCCGCCCTCACCAGGTACCTTCACCTGGTGTGTGGAGGCTGAACGTCTCCCTCCAGGAAGAGCCATGGCTGGAAGCCTGAAGGCCCAGCTGGGTCTCCGCGTGCCCGTGAACCTGGGGTGGAACGGCGGTGGCAAACGGGAGGGGGAATGGGGTTCTCCCGGCAGGGCGTGGGCCTTGGGGTTAAGCAGGGCCTCTGGGGCCTGCCTAGGGGCATTTCAACCCACAGAGCTCCCCTCTTGTTTCTTAGGGCTCCCCCTGCACCTCTTCCTCTTGGCCCCCAGGCTGCCCTCAGCTCCCCTGCCCAGCTGAGCCTGAGCCTCAGATCCTCTGTTGACTTCCTCACAAAGCACCTGGGGCCCAAGAGGTGCCAGACCCAGCTTCAACTCGCCCGTCCCTGCAGCAGAGCCCGAGAGCCAGCGCCTGGGGAGGGGCATCGCCCAGGTGCCCACCAAGCGAGGAGCACAGCCTCCGTGGGTTTGCTGGCAGGTCCTCAGGGGTCTTGGATACCCAGTGCTGGTTGAAGGACCCCCAGGATGCCTGAGGAGAGCCCCTGCCACTGCCCCTGCGTAGCTTCTGGAGGAATTCTTGAGATCTGGAAATGCAGTCACCTGGCAAGAGGGGGCTGTGCTCTCGGGACTGATCCCCTGGGCCTGGGGGCCCGAGCTCCTACCACTGAAGGCTGGAAAAGACAGTGGTCTGGGCGCTCCTCCAGATCCAGGCAGGCTGTGCGTGGCGGACCTGCCCGGCCGGTGCATGAAGGGGTCCTCCCGGGCAGGAGATGGGCATGGGGATGAGGGTGGAAGGGAGCAGGCCAGGCTGGGCCCCAGGGCCACGACGCAGGAACAAGGCCCGTCTGGGACCCCAGGCACATGTTTTCACATGTGCTTCTGTGCACAGCCCCCCAGAAATGGCCTCTGGGTCTGCACCGTCCCACCAGCTTCAGATGGAGATGCAGGAGCTTCCTCTCTGGCCTCTTCTGAGGGTCTCAGCCAGCTCAGGCACCAGTGAGACCCCACCCTACAGAGCCACATAGCCTTGGCACCCAGTCTCTGCAGCCTGCTGACATTTCATTGCTGAGGGGTGGGGGCATGGGACACCTCCAATAGCTGCTGTTTCCCACCTGTGTTTGTGGGAACTCAGGCCACCAGGAAACGGACCCAGGGGGTGCAGCAGGGGGCCAGGCCTGTCAGAGTGGCACTAACTGTACTGCGCCCCAAGGAGCTTGAGATGGCAACAAAGTGTGGGTGGTCTCAGCGGGGGAGAGAAGCCCTCCCCAGGACCGCCATCCTGGGGCAGCCATGCTGGTGCCTCTGCCTGTGTCTGAGTCTGCAGCACCTCTCCTTGGTCAGGAACATCTCTGCTCTCAAAGCCTAGGGAGTGAGGGACAGCACCCCATGTTACAGGTGGGGAGGCTGAGCTGAACAGGGAGCTTGCTTGAGCACCCCTGACCAGAGGGGCCAGGCTCAGTCCTGGGTCTGCGTCCTCTGACTCAAGGTCCCATCGCACACACAAACCTCCCCAAAAGTGTGGCCCCCAGGGCATCATCCAGTGAAGGAGGCTGGGGAGGGGCCCGAGTCCCGGGTCTGCAGGAAACAGAGCCCCCCCACCAGCCCCCCACCAACCGGTGCATGGCTCAACAGGAGGCCTGAGGTGGCCTGGTGCCCCCTCCCCTGGGCCAGTGGGGCCAGTTTCTGAAGGTCAGATCCTGATTTCTAAGCCAGGAGGGGCTCCTCCCTCCCTTGAGGCCGCCGACCTCAGTGGAGGGGCTTTGTGGTCAGCAGCCAAGCCTGGTCTGGGCGGGAGGTGCCTGCCCCGTTCTTCCTCTGTGATGCCCGGGCAGCCACCTGCCTTGTGGGGCTTAGGTTCTGTGGGGCAGACAGACACCCACAGGCAGCGACTTTGGGCCCTTTGTGGATCGGCAGAGTCGGCCTAGCCCCAGAATAAGGAGACGGCTGTGCAAGCAGAGGCACACCCCACCAGTCCCAGGGGACGCCAGAGCGTGGGGTCGGAGTACAACGCAACGAGAATCCAAACAGGACCCTGCAGCTATGGCCACGCCCCGCTGTGGTGCCCGCACTGGCCTGGAGCGCCCAGGCAGAGCTCCATCAGGGACTGCAGGGGTCTCTTCTCCACCTGGTGGCAGGGTTGGGGCCTGAGCAAGGGCACAGTGACCCATTGGCCAAGGAGAAAGAAAGGACTACCCAGGGGGGTTTGGCGCGCTCCCCGAGCAGCCTGCCTCCGCCCTGTGTCCACACACAGAGTGACCGAGCCTGCCCCAGCCTCCTCGGAGGCGGCTGCGGGCCTGGGCCCTCCGAGGCCGGGGCTGCATCCACCTTCCCCAGTTGCCTGAAGGGCTCAGGCTCAAAATCGTAGCAGGTGGCCAGATGGCAGGGACAAAGGGCTTTTCTGTGTCGATGGCCTGTTAGGACATAATTCTTCACAAAGAGCTGGACTCACTCCCTCATAATGTCTGCCTCAGGCAGCTGCTGTGTCCACTGGCTTAAGGGGCAGGCAGGTGGGCAGGTGCCCATATATGGCTACTGGGTCCTGGGTTAGGCCCTTTGGGACAGAGTCCTGTGTGGGGGTCCTCAGGCCCAGCTTGGCACAATGACCGTGGGATGCTCTGCAGCCCCTGGGGCAGGTGGCAGGGCCCACCAGTGGCGAGGAGCAGGCCCCCTGTCTGTGCCACACATGGCCTGGCTGGTAGGCTCCATGCCTGGACTCTGAAGGCACTTGAGGTGACCCTTCGCTGTTGGCACGGGGACCTTCCCTTGAAAGCAGGCTGTTTGCTGCCGGAGGCCACTCAACAACTCCCAGACACTGAGCCAGGTTCTCAGGGCTGGGCTGCTGACCCCCCTCCACCCCCACAGCGGTGTGTGAGCTGGGACTGGTACCACCCCACTGAACAGCTAGGAAAGCAGAAGGAAAGCCGGACAGGTGCCCGGGCTGGCAGGGGAGAGCCCACTCTGGACCCAGCGTCCTCTGGGAGCTCTTGACAGGATGCATCCCCCACTCATCCGTTCACCACACCCATCCAGCCATCCATGTAGCCATACATACATACATCTGTCCATCTGTCTGTCTGTCCATCCATCCATGCATTTGGCACGTTCACTCAGCCCCTCCTAAGCCTGTGTGCGAAGCCTGGAGCCCCCCATGAACTTACATTACGGGCAGGGGCGGGGGTGGGGAGAGGCCGTGGAGGATGCGCAGGAGCATGTCTGGTGGGGAAGAGCCCCGGAAGGGACACAGCGGGGTCATGGGGCAGAAGTGGGGGTGGAGAGAAATGCATCTGGAGTGTAAGGGACACTGCTTTTCACGTGGCCTCTCAGGGACATTTGGGGCTTAAAGGGCCTGCTGTGGCTGACCCCAGGAAGCAGTGCAGAGACATCAGGGACAGTGTCACTGGGGGGATGGATGTCTCGGCCCCTGTGGGTGAGCCCCGGCTGGCAGTTTGGAGGAGGAAGTCCCCCAAGGGCATGGGGTCACAGGGAGGACCCCAGGTCCCAGTGTCCCAGCAGAGCTCACCAGCACTGCCCCCGGCTCACGTGAGTCCTTCCCCTCACCTCCCAGGCCCACCCTGCTCCTCTTTCTCACCTCCCTCGCCTGCCTGCTGGTGCAGCTGGGACGTGGCACCCAGCTGAAGCTCCCACCTTTAATTCAAATCCCTCTTTACACAAACAACTGGTTACCATGGAAATGTCCTTGGGACAGGGTGGAGGGTGGAGAGGGCAGGAGGAGGGAGGGAGAGGCGACGGGCAGAGATGACTGTCATTTCAGCGGCAGCCCCAGGAGCTGTCCTGACATTGGCTGGGGTGTGTGGGGGGAGGGGTCTTTGAGGAGCCCAGTCCACATCCTTCCTGCCCTCGGCCCCACCTGACATCACCCACAGAGGACAGGCTGCTGCCTCAGAGGACTGGGGCTCGGAGGCAACCCCTCCCCGAGCTGGTCTCTTTGTCCAAGCAGGTCTCCCTTCCTCTGGGACAGCAGTTTCCAGAGCAGTGGGAGGGAGGAGCCCAGAGGCCTGGAGTAAGAATCTGATTCATCTACCTGATTACTAGGTGCCTGCAGCAGGCGCAGGTGGGGAGGGAGGGCCTTGCAAATTAATGAGTTAGAGCCGATTAATCTTGCTGCATTAGCAAATCCACAGGGAAAGCCCACGAGGTCAGGCAGATGCATAGAGTGTGTGCGCTGGCTGCAGGGCTATGTCCGCTGGAGCCGAGCGCCTGCGCCTGTCCTGCCAGCCACCTGCACCAGGACAGACGGGCCTGCTGACCACCACTGGGGTCCCGGCCGAGTTCATCTGTGGGAATGGCCATTGGGAGCCACCATCTCCTGGCCAAAGTGACAGGGAACAGAATGGAGAGCTGGCTTCTGTGGGCCGCCCAGGGTTCCCACTGAGGGTCAGGGGCCTATTTCCCTGGAAAGAGACATGCCCCTGAGGCAGCTTCAGTACCTGCTGGAGGCCAGGATGCCCAGCTGGGCCTCGAGCCCTGGCAAGGGGTTGGGGCCAAGCCTGATCCTCTGAATGAGTCCTTGAGCCAAATCAGCTCTAAGCCTGGGGCCTCCCACAACAGCACTGCCTGGAGATGGCTGTCAGAGGTCACAGATTTGGGGGCCAAGCTTTAATAAGTCCAGGGGGTGAGCCTAAACACAGAGGCATGAGGGAGCAACCTGGTCCTGAAAGACACTGGATTTGCCCCATATCCCTTGTCCGGACAGGGCGAACATCACTTTGTCAGCCGGTGACCAGCCCGCTTAGACCTTGCTCTGCTAGATTGCAAAATGAGCGTACATAGGACCTCTGCTTCACAGGGGTGCTGAGGTAGTTGAAAGAGACTTCCAGAAGGGACTGAAGCACGGTTGGCCTGAATTATGAACAAAAGCAGTTGGAATCAGTTCTGCACACTGTCAGTCAAGCACACTGTCCACTTGTCCTGGGACAGAGCGGAGCAGGGTGCGTCTCACCCAGAAGCAGCGCAGACACAAGGAGGTGCCAGGCTTGCCGCACCCCCCACCCCCCGTCTACTCCCTGAGAGGGAGGCCCCACAGGCTCTCCACCTGGTGCCCTCCCGCCCTCACACCCAGGCAGCAGCTGGCAGACCTGTTCACCAGCTCCTGAGTCCGTCCAACTTGCCCATCAGCCTGGACAGCTTTTGGTTCCTGGCACAGAGCTGGCTTATGGAAGGGGCATAGCCAGTGCTGGAGGCACCCAGGATCTGGCGCTGCTGGGAGGCCTGGGGTGGCGAGGCATGAGGGGTGAGAGGGGACCCGCCCGCAGAAATAGGACACCAGCGAGCCCAGGCTCCAGTTCTGTCGGGGGCCTCAGGGGTGATGCCCCAGGCCCAGTGGTCCAGAAGGCTTCCCTGGGCTCCAGGGAAGGACAGACCAAGGCCTCCACCAGGAGGTCCTCTCAGCAGGGGACGAGGCAGCCTGGGACACACCGTGCCTGAGGCTGGGAGGAGGCCAGGTGGTGGGCTGGCATCCCTCTACTGTGTGACCTTGGGCACGGCTTAATCTCTGTCCATTTCCTCGCCTGGATGCAGGTAACATGGGGGCCCAGTGAGTTCTGAGGCTGGTGGCCGCTCAGATGGGGCATCCTGGGAGCTGTCTGCAGGCGGGTCCCAGTGACCACAGAGCTCCCCTGAGAGCCTCGGCCTGGGGAGTGCAGGAGGCCCGGGGTAAGGGAGATGGGGAGGGGGCAGGGGCCAGGGGGAGGGCAGAGGAGATGGGGGGTGGGAGGCAGCGGGGCCCTGGCGGGGGGTGGGGGTGGATGCCTGCTGCTGACGGAAGGGAGCATCACCTGTGTGGGGGTGGGGGGCAGACATGGAACGGCTCCTTCTGGGTGGGGCGCCGCTCAGCGGCAGGTGGGGACATCTCCTTTCTGCCCCCAGCCATCCCGACGTCTCCGTGGGGGGAGTCTGTCCTCGGAGAGCCCGGCGTGTGGTGGGGCCCCTGGGGCAAGGTGCGCAGGTGGCCGAGCGTCAGGCGTTGCTGCCGAGCGGCGCCCTCGCCGCGCCCCAGACGGTGGCTCCGCGCACGAAGGGGCCCTTCCCGGCCCCTCCTCGGGGCACCTGCTGCTCAGCGGGCGGCCACCGCGGCCCACCTGAGGGCGCAGCCGCCTGCCAGGGCGCCAGCGGGGCCGCGCCGACACCCCGGGCGGCTGATACTGTTCAAGGCCAGCCTGGGGGCGCCTGGGCCGGATGGGGCGCCGGCAGGCCGCACGGAGTCGGGGGCTTCCCGGGCGCGAAGCTACCAGTCCTTCCCTCCCGGCAGACAGGCGGCCCGCGGGGGCGAGGACGCGGGAGTCGATCAACACACCGCGAAGCGGGGCGGCCGACGGAGTCGACCCCGCGTGCCGGGCGCCCCTCCTCGTCCCCGCGGGCGCGTCCCTCTCCAGGCTGGCGGCGGGCGCGCGGGGCCTGGGGCGCGGGCCGGGGGGGGGTCGGCGTGGGTCGTGGCCCGGAAAGCGGGCCGGCGCTGGGATCCCCCCGGCGGCGCGCGATGTCTGCGGCCCCTCCCGGGCCCGCACGTCCCCGGGGCCCCTCCCGGCGCGGGCCGCCGCCTCCCTCCGCCCTCCGCGCCCGCCTCCCCGCGTCCCCGCGGGCGGGAGGCGGCCGGGGCCGGGCGGGGCCGCGCCAACGAGCCCACTGCCCGCGGCCGCCGCTGCACCTCGCGGGAGGAGCGGCCCGCGAGGCGCGCGGGGCATGAAGTTGGGAGCGCGCGGGCCCGGGAGCGGCGCCGCGGTGGAGCCGGGAGCCGCCCGCGTCTAGAGCCCGCTCGGCGCGCCATGGAGCTCGGAGTCCCGGGGGCGCCGCCGCCGCCGCTGCGGCCGTTGCTGCTGCTGCTGGGGGTCGGCCTCCTGCCCGGTAAGTTTCGGGCTCCGGGGGGCCCCAAGCGGGGAGGCTCTTCGCCGTCCTGAGCCGCGGGGGCGCGCAGCGGGGCGGCCGCGGAGGGTCCCCAGCCCCGAGTCGCGTGTCCAGCGGTGCGGGCCGAGCCCGGCAAGGAGGGGGTTGACCGCGGGGAGAGGGGTTTGGGTGGGGTCGGGGGCTGTTTCAGGACCAGAAGCCCCAACTTGGGTGGAGAGCCGTCCCATCCATGTCGTTCCCTCACCCACTGTGCGAGATCTCCCCGCGGACCACCCTCCCGCAAACTGCTCGGGGTTCGGGGCATCCGCAGAGCGGTCTCTGCCCCACCCATGCCCTTCCTGCTCCCGCAGGCCCAGCAGGACCCCCACCCCCAGCCTCTGGGCAGCCACCTTGCTATTCAGGGACAAGTGAAGGGGATTTAAGCCCCGGCTTCCCCAGTGAGGAGGGGGCTACACCTTCCTGGTCAAAGGGAAGAATGAGGTGGGGGCTCTGGGCTGGGAGCGAAGGGTCTGGAGATCTAGGACTGGCCCCAGGGGCCCTTGTGAACCCGCCCCCCTCCCCCCACACTGCCTGGCCCAAGGTCTTGTCTACGACACACAGACACACAGGTGAGCCACACAGAGCTGAGAGGAGCAGGAGGCGGGGCTCCTGTCGGCCTCCCCAAAACCCTCAGGAGGCAGTGGCCCCAGTCCAGGCACCCAGGAGGGGAAGGGAGGCCCCCACACCAGACTGGTCATGGGCTGGGCTGAGTGGGAGGGGCCCCTCCCCAGGCAGTAGAGCGGGGAGCTCGCTCCAGACTCGTGGAAGGCAGTCTGTGTGTGTGTCCAGGAACACAGGGCTGCAGGCTGGTGTCAGGTCTGCATTAAAATATCCCCTAAGCGTCAGGGGACAGTTCATTCTGGGCGGTAACCCAGGGTGGCCGCCCTCTCTGCCCTTCCTGCATCACCCTGCCCGGGCCTGCCCCCACTGCCGTCTGCTCCCTCCTGGCCCACAGTTACACCCACCATATGCTTTGAGGCAAGGTTCTCAGGACTCTGCTAGCAGCTGCACATGCAGCTCCTTCCCCTGAAGTCGTGCTCTGAATGGGGAGACTCACCCAAATGAGCACTTGTCAGGCTGGATCCACGGCCTTTGACCTGAGATGCGGGGTGCTAGGAAGGCCCAAGGGATCTGGAAAGGCTTCCCCACCCAGGCTAGAGGAGAAACCACGGCCTGGAGCAGGGAGCACATGCTAAGGTCCTGCGGTGGGAAGGACGTGCCAGGAGGGACAAAGGAAGCAGGGCGGCTGGGCATGGCCAGTGGCTGGAGGGGGCAGCCTGGATGGCCCTGTACCCCGCCCCTGAGCTGCCTCCCTGCCTGTCCTGGCAGTGAGCAGCCACGTGGAGACCCGGGCCCACGCAGAGGAACGGCTGCTGAAGAAACTCTTCTCTGGCTACAACAAGTGGTCCCGGCCCGTGGCCAACATCTCGGACGTGGTCCTGGTCCACTTCGGCCTGTCCATCGCACAGCTCATTGATGTGGTGGGTGCTGGGCTGGGGCGAAGGGAGTAGGGAGCGCTGGGGTCGCCCTGTGGGGACCACCGCCTGTGAGGGGGCTGGAGGTGGGGAGGAGCTGGGAGGAGTCGTGGCATGTGTCGCTGCCCAAGCCAAGCAGGGAGTGAGGAGAGGCTGGTTTTGTGCCCCCCTCCCGCACACGGAGGATCAAAGTGCCAGGTTCTCAGCAGAGGGCCAGGGCTGTCCCCTTCAGGCACAAAGAGCAGAAATCACCTTGGTTAGGTGGGAGCAGGTGCCCAGGCCTGCCAATGGCCAGATTGCAGGGCTGCAGCGGGAGCTATGGCAGCAGGAGGGTGGGCACGACCCAGCCTCCACCTGGCCTGGTTACCTGCAGGCCCCTGTTACCCACTGGTCTGGAACGTGGGGTCCTGGTGGGCTTCAGACGGGTCCGGGGTATGTCTACCTTCCCAGTTACGGACGGAGGCGGTGCTGGGGGCTCAGCCTCCAGGTGGCTCTGGGGAGGTGGGCGCCCATCCTGCAGGGGTGATCTGATTGGGTGGTGGGTGCACAGCCTGGGGTGGGGTCTCAAGGGCCTTGGAGTGTGGGGAGGGGGCCTCCGGAGCCTGGTCCACTTGCCGCGAGGAGGTCCAAGGCCTGCTGGGTTTGGAAGCATTTGGATTTTCCACTCTGGGATCCAGCCACTTTAGGTTCCACGGAGGGAGTGGAATTCACCCAGACTGTAGACACCAAATGCCACCCCACTCCCCTGCCAGGATCCCAACCTGAGCCCACTCGGTGAGGGGAGGAGCCACTTGTGCTGGGGTCTGGACGCCCTGGTTCCAGGCCGGTGCTGTTCATGCTGGGTGAGCCTTGGCCACCGCAGCTTCTCATCTGGGAAATAAGCACAGAAGCACCGTCTCAGGCTGAGTGGGCAATGTGCCGGATGTTGGGGGACGGGAGGGGCTCAAAGGACAGAACGGGCCAGTAGCCCGGACACCCTGTCTGCCTGCCCTGTCCCCCTGGTTCCTGCCCTCAGGCATCCAGGAACCGGCTGGAGTGGTTCCTGTGAGGTGCTCTGGCCTAGGCATGGCCAGAAGTCAGTTCGAGGTATGTAGGGCTCGCAAACCCGCTGAGGTTTGCAAACACGGTGCAAAGCGGGCCTTGGCCACCGTTCAAGGATCTGGGTCGGCTGCACCACCGCCTGGCCTCCCACCTGAGCTCTGCGGGGCTTGCTTATAGCTGCTCAAGTTTGCCCATGAGACACAGGCCTGCAGCCCAGCAGCCCTGAAGCCTTGTGAGGGACCTTCCAGGGGCCCTGGGGCAGTGTGGGGCGGGCCGGCTCTGCCTTCCACGCTGCGGCGGCCAAGGACCCCCCTACGCACTCGTGCTCATGAGCTGCCCTCGCTCATGTCCCAGATGCTGGCCCTCGGCCATGTCTGTGAGTGGCAAGGGCTGCCCGTGTCTGGGCCACTCTGCCTGTCCCTTTGTGGGGCTCGTGTACCCTCTGCAGGTGCCTCTCAGGGCAGGAGTGAGTTCATGCCTGCAGAGGTGCCTGAGGCATCCTGGGTACTTCCCAGGCCTGGGCGTGCTCCTGGGAAAGGGGGCCAGGCCCTGCCACCCCGAGTCTTGTTCTGAGCCTGGGGGGATGGGCAGTGGGCCAGAGCAGGGGTAGGCTGTGCCCCCAGAGGATGGGACTCCAGTGGGCATGGGGGTGGTGGTGCGGGCAGCTCCATGGGGGGACCACTGAGCCTGCCCCACATGGCCCCAGGGAGAGCAGGACCAGGGCAGCACCCAGGGGCGGCCAGGGACACGGCTCCCTCCCCCAAGACTGGCTGGCTGGCAGCTTATGCCTCAGAGGAAGCAGCCGTGGAAGGCGCCCAGGCCTGTGCTTTTGGGCCATAAAGCCCGGTCCTGACGCTTCTCTGGCCTGGTGGCCCTTTGGATTTCCTGGGTGTCAGCACTGTGCCAATGGCCTGTATGTCCTGGTCCAGGGCAGAGGAGGGAAAAGGTTGGGCCATCAGAGGGTGGGGAGAGCCTCACTGGGGTGCTGCCCCCACTCCCTGTGTCCCCAGGCCCAGCCCTTCCCCCAGGGGGAGAGGCCCTACCCCTCAGGGGTCCTCCCAACTGCTGCTGAGCCCCCTGACCCAGACCTGGGGCAAGGCTTGCACCCACGGCCCAGCTCCCGTCCCGGGTGGGTGCCTGGGTGCCGAGGAGGCTGGGTGTAGGCATGGCTCCAGAGGCCAGCGCTCAGGACCCACAGGGTGAGGTGTGGGGACCCTGGGACCTGCCCCACAGGCCCTGCATTGCCGCATGGAGCCCGGCGCTCTTCTCCGGAAGGCTCTGGCCTGGGCTGGATTCTGAGCGCTCAGAGGCCGGGTCTCCAGTGGCCGGAAGGGGCCTCCAAGGATGTGAGGCCCAGCACCCCTGAACTGGGCAGCCGGGCTCCCGCTCCCGCCTCCTATTCCCGCCCCATCCTTAGGCTTGGGGTGAGGCCCTGTGCATCCGGGTGGCTTTGCAGCAGCAGGAGGGACAGGAGCTGCTCACCTGGGCCCACCTGTAGAGCGGCCGCTCTGGTCGGCCGGGAGGGACCCGGGTGGGTCCAGAGGGAGGCAGCTCCCCAGCGGCCCAGATCCCCGGGAACCAGCTCCCCTTCCCTCACAATGACTGGGGGAGGGCCAGGCCCCAGGTGACTTCAAGCCAGCTGGGCCCTGTCCCTACTCTCCTCATGGAATGCCTCACATTGCCGAGTCTCCCTGGGTGCTCCATCCTGGGCTTGGTTGCCCCCAGGGACGAGGTGCTCACTCCCTCCTGAGGACCCTGGCCTGTCCCTGCGGCTAAGGAAGCTCAGGGCCATGGAGCTGAACCCATCTCCGGGGGCACGGCCTCCGGTCTCGTTTGTGTCCTAGGACGAGAAGAACCAGATGATGACAACCAACGTGTGGGTGAAGCAGGTGAGTGGGGGGGTGCCTGCCCTCTGCCCCCTTATTCTCCGCCCAGCCCTCCCCCTTTGCCCCGTCCTGCCCCTCCCCCTTCCAGCCCCTCATTCCCACCCTCCCCTCCCGTCCCCTGCGCAGGAGTGGCATGACTACAAGCTGCGCTGGGACCCTGCTGACTATGAGAATGTGACCTCCATCCGCATCCCCTCTGAGCTCATCTGGCGGCCGGACATCGTCCTCTACAACAAGTGAGCCTGGGCAGGGCGTTGTGGTTCTTAGCGAGCATGGGGGGCAGGAGTGCGTCAGCCAGGTCCCGGCCAGGCGGCTCCGCCAGGGCTGGGGTTAGTGGGAGACAGGCCAGGGAGGAGGAGGGTGCCGGGAGTCTGGGGGCAGGCCTGTAGCAGGGTGTGGGCTGGGTCCCTGCCTGGACCAGCCCCAGGGCCTTGGGGGCCTCCTCCTGCCTCAGACGCTGCCCCAGGATGACTGCAGGCCCCAGAGCTGCTCCCCTCTGGGCTGCAGTCGTTTGCAGAATCTGCCCCTGGCTGCGGCATGTGGTCCCCCTTGCACAGGCCCTCGTGTCTCTTATGGTAGTTGAGTCCAGATGCACAGGGTGCTCTTGGAAGGAGGTGAGGGGGCCCGACTGCCTGCCCCCTTTCAGTGGGCCGCCCCCATCCACCCCCAGGCTTTTTGTCTCAGGCTGCCCTGTCCAGTCACCGCAAGTCCCCAAACCCGGCTCATCATGCTCCCCAGCAAACAGCCTCTAGCTCGGGCCGACCCAGCCCTGGGGGGGCTGAGCTGAAATCTAACCACGCACCTGAGTGTTCTGTGCTGAGGGCCAGGGTTTTCCGGCTACGGCCGTGGCAGGCCACGAGCTCTTAACGTGTTCGTTTGTTCCCCTGTCGGGCCCCCCCGGGGCAGCTCATGTCCTGTGTCTGCATCAGCGTGGTGTCGTTGCCTGCCCGGCTGCCCGGCTGGGTCCGAGGGGCTGTGCCCTGAGGCTCCTGCACCAGCCGGGCAGTACTAATAGCAAAGCACTCAGCTGCCTGTTTCTGCCATCTGTCCAAGCTTCTCCCTCCCCACCACCAGACCCCAAAGGGCCACAGCACAAAGCCCCCTCCAGGGCCCCAGGCGCTGGGCCTGACCTACAAAACGATGCTTTTTGATTAAGGACCATCCGGCTCCTCTCCCAGCTCGCGTGCTTCCAGTAATGGCAGCAGGCAGGGCTGCAGCGCAGGAAGGAGCTCGGGGTGGTGTGGGCTCACATTGGGGTCAGCTCGGGAGTGGGAGGGCTGCCCTGCTGCTCCCCCCGCAGAGCAGGCATGCTGTTCTCTGCAAGCTGCTTGTCTGAACCATGAGTCTGGGGTCCTCAAGCTGCCCCAGCCTTCCTGGGGTCTACGCCTAGCCCCCAAGCCCTTGCCCCCAGACCCAGCACCTGATGCATCTGAACAGCTGTGTGATGCAGGGAACATGCATCGGTGTTGATGCTCCAGGACCCTGGGAGCATCACCTCCGGGGGGTGGCTAGACACTCCCTGGGCAGGACCGCCAGCTGATGCGATAGTGCCCAGGGCTACAGCCAGGGGGGCGGGTACCGTCACCCAATACCCCCTTCTCCCCTCCCTGCCAGGACCTGAGGATTTGGTGGGTGGACCCTCAGGTTGTTTGTGGGGCTGCGGCAGGCGGCACTCTCTCGGGGCAGGGCTGGGTGAGGACAGACCCAGAGCAGCTGGCTGGTGCTGGCCAAGCCACAGCCACTGAAGAGGCCCGTTTCCAGGGGCAACAGTGTGCAGTTGAGTGTGGCCAAGTGGTCAGCCTGACTGCTGTGCATGTGGGGGCTTTCCTGCACCAGAGGGTCTCCCACGGCCTTTCACATGCAGCTTCGTGTGGGACCTGCCCCAGCCCGGCTGGGCTCCACTGCTCTGGGGCAGTGGCTCCACGTAGTGAGTCCAGAAGAGGCTCAGAGTGGCCGGGCCAGCCCCGAGGTCCGCACCCACCCAGCCTCCAGTCTCCTAGCACTGCCAAGGGTGGGATGTGGGACCGGCAGCCACTGGGTGATGTTTATCTCCCTGGCACAGTGCGGCCTCTGAGGGGACAGGGCGGCTTTGTGCAGTGGTGACAGCCTTGCCTACAGGAACCTGCCCCTTCCTGGGCACCACAAGGCAGCCAGGTCCCACATGCAGCGCGTGGCCCTTCCGCAGACCTTGCCGGGCTGGACGCGCCATCAGCACGAGTGTGAAGGGCAAAGCACCGTGATAACCAAGCAGTGAAAACCCTGAGGCCTCAGGGCATCATGTGGGTCCCAGGTCACCCCTCCACACCTGAGGGCCTGGTGGCCCGGTTTCTGGGTGCCCTGGGGGCCTCTGAGCCACCTGGGCTGGGCGAGGAGGGGGCAGCTGCAGCAGGGGGCCGGTGGAGACAGAGCCATCAGGATCTGCTGGGAAAACCAGATCTGGTCCTAGGGCTGGAGAGGCCCGGAGCCTGAGGCCCCAGGCTGCTTTCAGTGAGCCCCAGAACATCCCTTGCCCTGCCCAGGGGTCAGGGCCGCCTGCCGGGCCCACACTGCTGCTTGGAGCTCTCATCTCCCCGAGGAGTGTTTGCTGAATGGGGTGTTGACTCATTTGCTGAATGAGAGCATTTTAGTTTGGGCCTCAAAGGGGCAAAGCTTTGGTTTTGGAGGGATGGAGTCAGTCTCCGGGCCAGAGGTGTGCATCCCGCCACCACCTTGAGAGGTCCTGGGTCCATGCATGGGGGCCAGGCTGTGTGGCCCAGGGTCCAGGGCTGAGCAGGTTGTGGCCAGGCTGGATTTGGGTGCAGAACGCTGTGGCATCCAAGTCTGCAGGGTGGGTGTGACAGGAGCACGAGGGTGACTCCAGTGAAGGATTGGGGGAGGGTCCAGCAGCGTCTCTGCTCGTAGCCGCTGTACCAGAGGGACTGGCAGTGGCCCCCACCTTCCATGGTGCTGGAAGCCCAATGCCAGTCCTGTCAGCCACCGCACTGCCTTCCCTTACAGGGGAACTGAGGCTGAGGGAGCTGCACCCGGAAGTCCAGGTCACACCCCCGGGATCCAGATGGAGGCCAGGTGCTTCCCACTGCAGAGCGGAGGATGAGGGCTCTCGGGGCTGCTTGTAGGTGTCTCTGCGTGCCAATAGGCCAGTGGCCTCGCCCCACAGTGGGTCCCACCTGTGGACAACCTCACAGGGAAACTGAGGCCGTCTTGCTGTCTGGGAAGCCCAGGCCAGGGCCGTGCACTGTGCCCACCAGGAGAAGAGCTGGGGCCAGCAGCCCCTCCCCATTGCCCACCCTGCCTGCAAACACGGTGCCAACATCCCCCAAGGCCCAGGGCCAGGCAGGAGGGTGGTGACCAGAGGTGGGCCCTGAAACCCTGACTGGGGTTCGCGGCCAGCCCATTGCCTCCTGCCCTCTCGGCCCTGGCCAGGCTCTGCTGCGGTGGGGCCTGGACTCCTCACCTGTGCAGGAAGGGGAAGCCTTTGTGCTCCTGGCGGTGGGTAGTTAATGGAGAGAAGGTGCTCAAAGGTCCCAGAGTCGTCACCCACTTGGTCTGGGCAAAGGAAGGTGGCTGGACAGGCCCACACCCCAAGAGTGATCCAGCCTTAGGGGAAGACCCACAGGGGATGAGACGTCGTTCCAGGATGCCTTGCAGAATTCTGCAGTCCGTGGTATCTTGCCCTTGGTGTGGCATGAACAACCAGATTGGCAATGGTGGGTCCCAGGAGGTTCAGGTGAGGGCCACTTAGCCCAGACTTCCTGGACCCCCACCCCACCTGGAAGCAAACCTGTACACAGTGTGGGGGCCGAGACCCTCTGATGATCCGTCCCCTCCACCTCCACCCTGGGCCTGGGGCCTGTCCTCCTGAATTCTCCCACTCACCTTCCCCAGAGGCTGGGAGCCCTGATCTCAGGACCCCTGCAGGGACCCAACACTTGTGGAAGCCCCTCCAGGCTGCCTGTTGGTTCCCAGTATGGACCAGTTCCTAGCTCCAGGGCTGAGAGGGGCCAGGCACCACCTCCCCTCGGTGCCAGAAAGTGCCGGGTGCTTGGGAGGACGCTCGGATGCCGGCCGGTTTCTGGTCCACCCCTCAAATAA
Organism: Manis pentadactyla; assembly: GCF_030020395.1. Classification (NCBI taxonomy): domain Eukaryota; kingdom Metazoa; phylum Chordata; class Mammalia; order Pholidota; family Manidae; genus Manis; species Manis pentadactyla. The sequence goes on along the minus strand of NC_080023.1, from coordinate 177,617,065 downwards.
CCACCATCATCAACATGCTTGCGAGTCCCCTAAGCCAGGGGCCACCCCCAAGGCAGGTGGCTAAGCTGAGGCGGGCAGGCGAGTGACGTGCCCAGGGCTATCAGCCCCGCCCACCCAGCCCAGCCTCCCGTGAGGCTGCCCGCCCTTCCTCGCGCACCCAGGACCTGGGGTTGTGCGCGTGGTGGGGCGCTGGATGGCACCGGGGCAGGGTCCGACTGGGGTGCCGGTGGGTCTCACGCTGCCTCTCTCTCTGCCCAGCGCGGACGGGGACTTTGCCGTCACCCACCTGACCAGGGCCCACCTCTTCCACGACGGGCGGGTCCAGTGGACGCCCCCCGCCATCTACAAGAGCTCCTGCAGCATCGACGTCACCTTCTTCCCCTTCGACCAGCAGAGCTGCACCATGAAGTTTGGGTCCTGGACGTACGACAAGGCCAAGATCGACCTGGTGAGCATGCACAGCCGCGTGGACCAGCTGGACTTCTGGGAGAGCGGCGAGTGGCTCATCGTGGACGCCGTGGGCACCTACAACACCCGCAAGTACGAGTGCTGCGCCGAGGTCTACCCGGACATCACCTACGCCTTCGTCATCCGGCGCCTGCCGCTCTTCTACACCATCAACCTCATCATCCCCTGCCTGCTCATCTCCTGCCTCACCGTGCTCGTCTTCTACCTGCCGTCCGAGTGCGGCGAGAAGATCACGCTGTGCATCTCCGTGCTGCTCTCGCTCACTGTCTTCCTGCTCCTCATCACCGAGATCATCCCGTCCACCTCGCTGGTCATCCCGCTCATCGGCGAGTACCTGCTCTTCACCATGATCTTCATCACCCTCTCCATCGTCATCACCGTGTTTGTGCTCAACGTGCACCACCGCTCACCGCGCACACACACCATGCCCGCCTGGGTGCGCCGCGTCTTCCTGGACATCGTGCCGCGCCTGCTCTTCATGAAACGGCCATGCGTGGTCAAAGACAACTGCCGGCGGCTCATCGAGTCCATGCACAAGATGGCAAGTGCCCCGCGCTTCGGGCCCGAGCCCGAGGGGGCGCCCAGCATCAGAGGCAGGGCCCAGAGCCGGGGCCCCTCGCCCTCCCCATCCTTCTGTGGCCCTGTGGACGAGGCTGTCAAGCCCCAGCCAGCCTGCAAGCTGCCCCTAGACCAGGTTCCTGCTCTACAGCCCTCAGAAGCCGGGAAAGCCAGCCCCTGCCGCCCACCCACTGGTGCCCGGGCCCCAGGGCTGGCCAAAGCCCGGGCCCTGAGTGTCCAGCACATGTCCAGCCCTGGTGAAGCCGTGGAGGGCAGTGTCCGGTGCCGGTCTCGGAGTGTCCAGTACTGCATTCCCCGAGATGATGCCACCTCCCAGGCTGAGGGCCCCACGGCTGGCTCTCCTGTCTCCCAGGTCTGCTCGGTCGAGCTCGCGCCACCAGACCAGCCCCCTCCATGCACATGTGAGTGCAAGATGGAACCATCTGTGGCGTCCCCGAACGCCGTGCCCAAAGCCTGCAGCACCAAGGCCCTGCCCCGGCACCTGCCCCTGTCTCCAGCCCTGACGCGGGCGGTCGAGGGCGTCCAGTACATCGCAGACCACCTGAAGGCGGAAGACACAGACTTCTCGGTGAGTCCCCGCCTGTGGCTTCATGCGGATGTGTCCCTGGCCCAGGTGGCACCGGCAGGCACTCTGCTTCTCTTTCCACCCCAAAGAAGGGAGTGGCTGGTGAAAACCAGAAACCAGGGTCCAGACCCAGGCTGCCGAGCTCGGGGGACACTACAGCCTGAGCCCCACCCCTGCTCCCTCTACCCCAAGCCTCCATTACTGGCTGGGGTCCCTGGGGCAGAGCTGGGGTAGGTGGAGCCTAGGGGCGTCCCCTTTGGGCTTTAGGACACAGTCGCCTGTGGGCAATAGGGAGGGGCCTCCCCTGGGGAGTCTGGGCACCACTGCGGCCATGGGGTACTAACCAGCAGTGCCCTCTCTCTGACCTTGGCCCTGGAATGCTCCGCCATGGGCCGCAAGGGGGATCTGGGGTGTCTGGCCCTGGAGCCGGGTCCGAGGGCTGGGAGGAGACAGGACAGCGTTGGTGCCTCTGCAGCCAGATGGGAGGAGAGGAGGCTGGGGTTTTGGGACACAGCCCTGCCCTTCCGCCAGTCCCTGGAGTCCAGCCCTGGGGACCCCAGAGGGCTGCTCCTCCTGCCGAGGGGCTCCTGGGCCAGCCCACCCTGCCTGCTCCTCAATCGCCAGCATGGACCAGAGGCTTTAGGGGCATCCATGTCCCCCTGCGAGTGTCAGCCTGATAGGCTGGCCCATGCCCATGGGGCTCACGGAAAGGTTCTGAAACGTGCCCAGGTCCCCAGCTGGTGAGCGGTGGCCCAGGGCCTAGGCCAGGTCTCTGTGTTCTACGTCTAGGGAGATGTTCCTCTTTCCTGCTGCAGACACTGCCGGCCCGTCCTGTGGGGGGGGGGCCCAGAGGCTGGGGTCCCAGTCCGATGTGGCTGAGACCCGGGATGCCAGAGCCAGGAGTGGGGCTGCTGTCCCAGGCTCCGCCAGCTACGTCTCAGGGCACCGGGGCCGGTGGGTCCAGGCTGACAGTGGAGCCCCAGCTCAGAGCATGGGCACCGGCCTAGGCAGTTGGCTGGCATTACTCGATGCCCAGTCTAGGCCCAAGTCCTGCCGCACCCACCTTGCCTCCAGATGGTGTCCTCCTGCCCTGGCTGGTGGAGACCCGGGGGCAGCACGATGCTGCCGTCCCTCCCCTCCCCCTCCGCCTCCGCAGTCACGTGAAGGTTCAACAGACCCATAGCTAAGTGAGCCCCGGGGAGGAAGCAGGCCTGGCCACACAGCACACGGGAGAAGCGAGCAGGGGGGTCGCCCACCGCCAGCCCCCTATCCCAAGAGGCTGCAAGACCATTCTGGAGGTGTCTGCCTGGGAGAAGTCTGCCCCGGGACCTGGTTTTGCTGCCGCCTCTTGAAACGAGACAGTTTCTTGACTTGGCGTGGGTCAGAGTGGGCCTGTGCAGCGTGGCCTCGGCCCTTCGAAGTGTCATCAGACCCTCCGTGGGCTCTGGCGCTCGGTGACGCTTGTCAGCACGGGGCTGCCACGACCTGGTTCTGGGTCCTCAGTGCGTCTGCGTCCCCGGGCTCTGGGGCGCAGAGCTGGCTTCACGGGAGTCGGCCTCGTGTCCCCACCGCTTTGTCTGCAAAGGCGTTTCTTCTTCGGGATGGAGACGGCACGCAGGGCGGGAAGAAAGGAGGGAATGGAGGCTGGTCTCGCCTCCTGGAACAGAGGGCACGCGGTGGACTTTTTATTTATAAGTGACCCCATTTGCTCTCAGGTTTCCTGTGAATAAACGCGGCCGTTTCAGCTTGGTTTGAACCATCAGGAGGCCTCTGATTACTTAAAAAAAATCAGAGCAGAAAATGGCAAAGAAGAACCCTCTTTTCCTGGATGCCCCAAAATGGGGAAGCTGAGGCCTGCCTGTCGCTGAGGCTGTCACACCCGGTGGCCTGAGCCCTGGGGCTGCCTCTCTGGTCACTCGAGTGCTGACTAGCTGCCCACTGGGATTCCTGCAGCCTGGCTGGGCTCTGCGTCTGCCACTCAGCCTTTGTCCCTGGGGTCATCAGGGCAGCTGCTGCTTCGGCCCCAGGGAGGCCAGCATGGGGTTCGGAGCCAGGACGGGGAGCGGCCTGGGCTGGACCTGCTCCCCGTGCACAGATGTGGAGCTGTGGTTATTCTTGGCCTGCAGGATGGCGAGGGTGGGGCCTCTGCTCGGGGGTGAGTGGAGCAGGTGGTGAGCCCAGCCTGCTTTGTGCTGTTCACTCCCACCCCAAGTCCATGTGGTCCCCGGTGCCCTGCCACTGAGCATGCCCTGGAGAAGGGTTGGGGCCCCCGTCCCTGGCCACCCTGCCCCACTCAGAGCCTGCCTGCAGCTCCCAGGACTTTGCCCACCTCGTGCGTGTGGCCCTCATGGAGCTGAGAGACCTCACTGACCATGAGGGGCCACAGGCTCCATGGGCAGCTGGCTTGTGAGCACCTGCCCCAGGGCAGGGGCAGGAGTGGGGCCAGCCAGGCCTCAGCTGTTGCTCTTGGGACACCATCCACGGTGGGGCCCACACTGCGGGTTCTTTTTAGGTGCTCCTGGCCCTTGCCCCATATGACTGGGCACGTGGGTGCCCCCCACATCTACACCTGCAAAGTGGGGGTGCACTGGGCCTCCAGAGTGCCCTTCCAGCTTTTGCAAACCGAGAGCCAACTCCACTGTCACACAGCCTGGACCCTGGTGTTCCCCGAGGCCCTCACTGTCCACCTCTTTGGAGCTCAGGCCCCTTGCTAGGCAGGCAAAGTCAGGAGGGCCCACGTGGCCATAATGTTGGCCCCTTACAGGGGGTGCTCACCCCCTGCAGCCCGAGTGTTCCCGAACCCAGACATCAGCAGGACAAGCCATTTCTCTGCATCCTTCCCTACTGGTCTCCTCAGCACAGGCATGTGCCTATGACCCTCATCACCTGTGGCGCTGGTGACCTTGGGGGGCAAGGACAGGAACCTCAGAACCTGCCAGGCCAAGCACTAAGTACCAGAAGGTTCTTGTGCCAGGGAGGCCGAGGGTGGTGGTGGAGCGACCATGTGTCTCTCTTTGCAGGTGAAGGAGGATTGGAAATACGTGGCCATGGTCATCGACCGCATTTTCCTCTGGGTGTTTGTCATCGTCTGCCTGCTGGGCACTGCGGGCCTCTTCCTGCCACCCTGGCTGGCCGGCATGATCTAGGCAGCGGGGGAACATGCACCTGCCAGACCCAGGTGGTGTCTACGGGCAGCTCACTGGGGGTCTGTGCCTGGCTCTCCGCAGGACTCTCTGGGGCCTAAGGGTCACACCGTTTGCCAAATAGTCCCTCTGTGCTGTGTCTATTGTGAGATGGCCTCGGAAAGGGCTGCTGCCTCCTGAGAGCTGGTGCAGGCTCAGTCTGGCTGGGACCTACCTAGGAGGCAGCCGGCCTGGAAAGGAGTGGCTGGTAAATGCCTGTTCTTGTCCATAGGGTGGTGTCAACCACCTGAGTCTTATAAAGTTTATCTGGAGCATGGTGACACATTGGCTTCCTGCCCAGGATGCGCATCTGACCACTCTCAGTGCAACATCTCAGCAGTGTGACTGTTCCTGAGGGCCGCGACCTTCAGCTCTCTCAGCCCCAAGTGCCCCTCATCCCTGGGATCCCTGAGCCCAGGCGCCTGAGCCAGGGGCCTGGCCACCTCTCCCTCCCCAGGCTTGGGGGGACTGCCCCCCTAGGGTTGTCAGACCTGCTCTCCTTCACCCCATAGAAATCAGTCAGCAAACACTCAGATCTCATTTGCTGGAGGTGGGTCCAGGCATCTATTTTGTTTTGTTGTGGGTAAATTAGTAAAAACCCATTTTGTGCCCAAGGCGCTTTGAGCAAAGTTGTTAGACCTGGTGCTGCTAGGAGGACAAGCCAGTGGCTGGTTCCCCAGGGGCAGGTCCAGACGCCTGCCTTCCAGGGTGCCTTGGGGGTCTTGGGCAGGACTTAGCAAGGGCCCAGTGATGCCCCAGGTTGTCCATGGGCATGGGTGGTTGGTGGGGAACCTGGGGCTCTGGGCTCCCCATCCCAGCTCTCCCCTGACCTCTTGTGGGTTCCCCCAGAGTGCAGCCCCCTGGGAGACCCTCTTAGGGGCACAGACATGGTAGCCATGGCGAGGCCAGGGGCAGAGAGGACGCCTGAGGTCGATTCTCCAGGGCCAACTCTGAGAACCTCCGGAGTGTGGTCTGTGGGGTGGGCTGTGCCCTCACGGGCCTCCCAGCCCTGGGTGCACCCTCCCCAGGGCCAGCATGGCCAAGCAGCCTCTGCCTGGCTGAGGCAGTGGGAGGCCCACAGGTGCTCTGGGCAGTGCCAACAGTGTCCACGCTGCCCCAGGGTGGCGTGGGGTGGTTTCTCCTGACTCTGGGGCTCAGGCTCCAGGTGCTGGGGGTGCAGGAGAGGGAGGGCAATGGGGCTCCTCCCCGGGAGCCGGGTCCGGGTGGAAGGGAGAGGCCCGGGAGGCAGAGGAATCTGCTCCTTCTGCCAAAGGTCACAACCTGCCTCTCCAGACCCCCACGTGTCAGGGTGCCAGGGGGCAGGGCCCAGCCGGCCTGGGAGCCACAGCCTCCCGACCCTGGTGGTGCTGGGGCTGTAACGTACTGGCAGGACGGAACCGACGATGTCATCCACACCGGAGGGGCACAGGCTACAGCGCCACGGCCGGGGGCAGCTGCGGCCTCAGGGAAGGGGTTGAGTGCCAAGGTCAGAGGGGGACCGTGGGGCACGGTCCTTGAGGCCAGGGAAGGATGTGGCCTCTCTCTGAGACATGGGAATGTCAGACTCCACCCCACAGAGCCAGACTTGGGGCTCCTGGGGGACCACGCCCATCCCCAGTAATGAGGAGCCGCCTCCCTCCACCCCATGTGTCTGAGTGTGGGCATGGCGGGGAGGGAGGCTCCCAGACCCGTGCCCTCCCCTCCCGTCCTCCCCGCAGCCCCCACCCAGGCTCCTCCCGCACAGCCCTCCGTGTCTGGAGCACTCGGGGAGGAGGGGCAGGGTCACCTGAGGCAGCAGAGGGGACGTCCTGGCAGGAGAGATCAGGCGGGTGTGGGCTGGCGGGGCTGCTGATGCCCGGTCGGGGCGCAGTGGCCCAGCCCAGCCCGAACCTGGACCCAGGCTCCCGCCTGTTCAGCAGGATCACGGGCAGAGCAGGGCCACAGGCCCTCGAAAAGGTCTGCTCCTTGGGGCGCTGCGTCTACAGGGCCTGCCTGACCTCCGTGGCGGTGCTCTGGGCCCCTGAGCCCACCTGCAGTCCTGCCTGGCTCCCCCAAGGCCTGTGAGTCCCCACACACCCCTGCTTCCCCTACCCAGGGACCCCGTTTCACCCGCCTTGCTTACCCCCCACCCCCCGCTGCCCTCAGGAGTTCCTCCTCCCCAGTGGGGGCTCACCCGTTCCTCCCGGGGGTCCTGGATGCCTGCTGCCCTGCAGCTCAGGGTTGCCCGTCTGACTGAGCCCCGGGTTCACCTGAGAGGAAGGGTGTGGGTGCTAGGATTGAGGGGTACAGGCGGCAACAATTTCCTTTCTCAGGGACCCTGTTTGGACGAGGGGAAGGTGGGTGCCTGAGCCCCTCCTCGGGCCTGGGGGCAGCAGGTCCATCCTCATGGGGATGAGGGTCCCTGGGCCCCAAACAGGCATCTGTCGTTAGCTCAGTGACCACGGTCTGGAGTGAGGTGGGGTGGGAGCCAGGTGGGGGTCCCTGGCTGAGTTCCTCACGAGAGCGCTTACCAGCCTTGTCTAGATGGGTGGGTAAAGAGGGGTGTTTACCCTGAAGGCAACATCTGGGGACTGTCATGGGCTGTGGGGCAGCAGATTCCCACCGCTGGGGTCCCCCCCCAAGCACACAGCCTCGGGGGCGAGCAGGACCCACTCCCCTCCCTGCTCCCCAGCTACAGCCGCTGCCCTGCTGGGCTCCTCTTCCCCACTGAGACCCACAAGTTCTGCCTCCCCTAGTCAGCCTCTCTGCCCACCTCAGCGTCTGGGCCACGACTGGCCTGCAGCCCCCGTCAGATGGATGGACACGTGAAAAGGTCACTGGACCAAGCCTCTTACTGCACCCAGGCAAGAAGGGGAGATGGAGCACGCGGGAAAGAGGGGGGCATGGGGGCACCAGGACGTGGTTTCCTGGGATCCTGGGGAAGGGGCCGCTTTGAGGGCCCGGGGAGCCAGGCAACGCCCAGTTCTGTGTGCGCTCAGGTGCCCATCTCCACATCCAGGCGCCCGGGAGGGCAGGCGGCCTGGTGCAGGGGCCACACAGAGAGACCAGCCCAAGAGTGGGGGAAGAGCCCCGGTGCCCCCAGACCCTTCCCCAAAGGGGGCAGTACCTCCCTCCTCAGAGTGGGGGCCACCATGTCCCCCTTCCCTGCTGTGCCCGCCAGCGCATCTGGGAGCTTCCAGGATGGGCATGGGGGGCCTGGCACTCTCGTGGAGGAAGGGGTTGAACTTCAGCAAGTGCTCTGGGAGGCGGAGGGGCGGTCGGCATGGGTGCAGGGTGGAGGCTGGGTGTGCTAGCGGCTGGGCGCCAGCCACCTTCCCAGCATGGCCGGTGTGAGGACAGAGACGGCACGGGGGTGCAGGGGGCTGTGGGGTCCCACGAGGAGGCGGCCACTCACTCCGGACGGCGGACTCGCAGGCTTGGTGCACAAGCTGGTAGATGGCGGCCAGCGGCTGGGGCTCGCCCTGCGGGGAAGAGGGGCCTTGGGCACAGCACCACCGCCAGGCTGGCCCCTCAGTGCAGGGGGCACCTCAGCCCCCCAGGCGGAGCCTCACTTACCTTCTCTCCTCGCTCCCCCCGGGCCCCAGCAGCCCCTGAGGCAGGAGGAAGTGGGGGGAACTCGCCGGCAGAGAGAAATAAACTGCAGCAGAGAAGCCCTTCTGTGCGGGGCCCCATCCATCCAGCGGGCAGGAGACCAGGCACCTGAGACCCCAAAGGGGCAGGGCCTGAGCCCCACCCTGAAGCCCTAATCCTAGCAGGGAGACCCCAGGGGGCAAAGCACACACTTCTCCGCAGGCAAGAGGGTCCCAGGGCCCCTGCAGCTGGGCTGCAGGGGTGAGTGCGGCGGGCCTGGACGGAGTCCACCCGGCCCTCGCCTCCCTCCGCCTGCCCAGCTCTGGGGAACCAGCTGGAGCCCCCACCCAGCCTGCAGGCCCAGGTCTGCCCCAGACCCCTACTACCTGACCCCCACCTGTCCTGGGCCTCGCTGGCCCAGGCTCCCTCTGCTCCGGGCAGGCCCCAAACCCGAGTGTGGACGGGCCTTGCTTCACAAACATCCTGCCCAGGAAGCCAGCGAGGATGTGTGCACACATCTGTGTCCCCCACTACCCCGACTTGCTGTCAGGCTGGCTGGTTTTGGGGGAACTTACTGTGGGTCCATGGCCCCTGGGGGTCCTCACTCCCCACTGGTCCCCCTGGCCCCCGCCATGCCCTGGAAGCCCTGCAAAGATGCAGAGGTCAGGGCTTGACTGAAGCCTCCTCCTCCCTCCAGGAGGTTCCCTGGCTCCCTACGGTCTGGGTCCCCACTGCCCTGGGCTAACACCAGACCCCTTAGCTTGTCCCCAGCCTCCTGCAGGCCTGTGCCTCCCACGGGCTGCTCCTCGTCACCCAGCCCAGGGCTAGTCCAGGCCCTGCTATCCTCACCCTACGCCCAGGGAGACCCCACCTCCTGATTCTGTACTCAAGTGTCCCCTGGCTGTGTTCCAGTTGTCCTGAGTGTGACCACAGGTCAGGTCCCCCAGAGGGTGGCTTCTTGCAGGAGGGGCTGAAGCCCATCCCTGGGAGATCCTGGCTGGGCCTGGGCTGTCTGTCCCGGACCCCCACTCAGAGCAGCCCCCAGGCACAGAGCTCAGCACGGACTCCCGGGAAGCAGGGCTCGGGTGGGAAGGCATTTCCGAATGGAAGGCCGCAGCCCCTACCCTCCAGCAGGGTGGCCTCAGGGGTAGGGGGTGTCCTGCTGCTTTGGAGGGAGAGAGAGAGAAGGGGGCGCAGACACCTTCCTGCTGTGTGGAATTGGGGTACAGGTATCGGGGGACCGTGCAAACACTGCATTGTCATACCAACCTGCCGGGGCAGGGGGCAGAAGGCAGGGGACAGGGGAAGGCTGCTGCACTCCTGGGCACAGGATGCTCACATGCCCAGCAGAGCCTAGAAGCTTCCAGCCCAGGGAGAGGCCCCCCAGGTTGCCTCCTGGAGGTGACCCAGCTGCAGCCAGTTGGGGGAGAGGGGGCCAGACCGTGTTCAATTCAGCCCCAAGAGCCCGGGGGTGTGGGCAGGGTGCGGGCTCAGGGAAGAGCGGTGCCTACCCTGGGGCCAGGGGGTCAGGGCAGGCCAGCAGTCCCCACCAGACCTCGCATTCCCTGAGGGCAAAGGAAGAGGCAGGCCGAGGGAGCCTCACACACCTGCACCACCCCCAAGGCGACCACATGGCCCCCACAAGCAGCACCCTGGTGACCCGTGACCCAACCCCACACAACGAGACGGCCAAGCACAGGACCTGCCCCTAACCCCGCAGGGGCTGATGCTCCCCTCCCTCCACTGGGCCACAGTGCAGGCAGAGGAAGAAGCCACCCCACAGCCTCCATCTCAGACCCTGGCCCGGTGGGCTTCTCTCCCACCTTCGGTCCCTGGAGGCTGACCTTCCCAGGGGAGCCCTGGTGGCCAGGGTGGCCCTGTAAGAGAACAGAGGGAGCTGACCAGGCTGGGGACAGGGGCTGACCCAGAGGAGGACCTGGCCTCCCAAGACCCACGACCCAAGCCCACGGGGGTGCCACCGTCCCCACCCCAAGCCCTGAGCAGGGTCTGACCCCACTACCTGCAGGCCTGGGAGCCCATGGTCCCCTTCTCTCCTTCGACCCCTGGTGGACCCTGGAGGGGAAAGACAGACTGGGCAGCAAGGCTCGGGTCAGGAGGGGGAGTGTGGGGAGGGGAGACAGAGGGGGGAGACGGGGGATGGGTGGGGAGGGAAGGGGAGACGGGGAGGGGCAGATGGAGGGGCAGGAGGAGGATGGGGAGATGGGGTGGGGGACGAGGGTGAGGTAGGGGTGGGGAGCAGTGGGGTGGGAGAGGCAACACCTACCACAGGTCCCTGCGCAGTTCGGCCCGGCTCCCTGGTGACCCCTGCTGACCTCCAGGACCCTCAGGCCCCATTTGCCCAGGTGGCCCAGGCTCTCTCTGGAGACATGGGCAGGGCTGGGGTGAGAAGGGACACCTCCTGCAGCCCCCTCCCTTGATCCTGCCCTTGGAGCACTCCCTACCTCTGCACACATCCAGCCGGTGCGTCCAGACCCAGGCCCACAAGGGGGGCACTTCCACTGGAGGGACCCTGCCACGAGCCCTCTGGGTCAGCCCCCGGCCCAAGCATGTTTCCGGGTCACGGAGACGATGAGGGCCACCTTCAGGGTGTGCGGCCAGCTCCACCCAGCCCCCACCCCTTCTCCCACATCTGGAAGCTTCCAATGGCGGCAGGTGCAGAAATCACTGTGGTTCAGCAGAAAACCCCAACAGGCCAGTCAATGCTCCGATCCCACCAGAACATTCTACCAGGCCTCTAAGGGGCAGTGACACCAGTGCTGTTTAAATGGTTCCAGGTTGCAGGGCAAAGAAAGAATGCTTTCAAATAATTTTTGTGAATTCAGCCTATCAATGCACCACACTCTACAAAGAGAACAGCAGACACTTTCATGTTTGAATAATGATGTGAAAATCTGAACTACAGCATTAGCAGACAGATCCTGTGGCCCATGAAGTGGACAGTGGGTGCTCAGTGACCAGGGCGGCTTTCTACCAATGCAGGAACGGCTCAGTACTGAGGGTCACACAACTCATTCACCACACGGCAACCCAAGAAAAATTGTTTGATCACGTCCATAGCAGCTGAAGCAGCACTAAATCTTATTTAATATCCACTCTTGATTTTTTAATCTCCTGATAAAACAAGAGTAAGTGAATTTTACCATCATGGGAGAAAAATATCTGCCGGATACCAAGCCAGCCCCACAGCCAACAGATCAACGCCAGAGGCATTTCTACCAGTCAGGGCCAGGGCGTCTGTTCACAGGCATTCGTTCCTGGACGAAATACTGCATTTTCACCACCGTTACACGAGAGAAGGAACTGAAGCGAAAAGCAATGTTCGGCGGGTGATGTAAATTTAGCCAGGAAATCCCAGGAAAGCCATCCGAAAGTAACCCATGGCAAGTGAGATGACGGAGCAAGAAAGAGGAGACAGGAATGATGCAGAGAGAGAGCAGCTACCGCCAGGGGCCTCGGCCACCGGCCCGGGGTCGGGGGAGACGCGGCCTCGGGGAAGGGCCGGCTGAGCGCTGGGGGGAGCAGAGCCCGTTCAGGGGGGGGGGGCCGCTCAGTTGGCGGCTGCGCGGAGAGCCGGGGGCAGAGGCCGGTCCCCCCCTCACTCCTCACGCATGATTCACCTCCGGGAACGGCATTTGGTGCGTAAAAGCGCTACAAGTGCTAGAAGGGACCGCGAGACCCTGTGCTCTGTCCTCGGACCCAGGGAGGCCTTCCATGGAGCAGAAGTCGGGAGCTACAGAGGACAGAGCTGCGGGCTGAGGGGAGAGAAGCCGATCTGCTGGGAAACCCGGTGCCTCAGGACACGAGACTCAGAGCCCAGATACGCGGCCAGCCGTACAGAGGCGGCTCAGAGAACGTATTTCCATCAAGAAAACACCAGCAACTTCCAAAGGGCGCCAGAGCTGCGTGGAGAAATGCCAACTGATAGGGCCCCAGCACCATTCCCGTGGCATTGCCCAAGGCTGTGGCCACACAGGACTTGTGGGGTGGGGTGGGGAGCAGGCCCCGGCCCAGAGAGGACACCTGGGCCCGGGGGGCAGGGGGCTCACCCCTGCCTCTCGTGCACATGCCGGGTCCCTGCCCCTCGGGCCTGCCCATCACTCACCCTGGGCCCTGGGAAGCCCCGCTCTCCTGGGGCTCTGCTCCTCCTGGGGACACCCTGCAAGGGTGCCAGCCGGCTGAGCTGCAGCGCCACCCACCAGGCCGGGTGGACCTCCGCCCAGCACTGCCCTGTACTCTGGGCCTGCCTTCCCCCAGCAGCCCCTGGCCATGTGCCCACGGCTTCGGGTGGGTCTGCCCTCAAGCCCTGGCTCGTCCCTGGTGAAGACTGCGGGCCCACAGCAGGAGGCCCAGGGCCTGGGGAGCTGTCTCCCTGGAGACCAGATGGAAGGGCTCCCCCAAGGGCTGCCCCACAGCCCAGAGCACCCAGGACCCAGTGACTCACAACCAGGCCCACCACGCCTGCCGGCCTCACAGCAGTGCCTAGACTGGCTGGGCCTGGGCCCCCACCCAGCTGGGAATCCAAGATAAGCTGCATCCCACTCCTGCCAGGGTCAGCTCCAGGGAGGGAGGCCAGAGGGAGGCTTGGAGGAGGGGCCTGGCAGGGTGGGGGCGGACAAGGCACGCACGGAGGAGGCTCATGAAGTGCATCCCATGTGCGTGGTGGGCCCAGGATGGCTGCTGGAGCCCAGCTCCTGTGCAGGGGGTGTCGGGGGCCTGCCCTCTGCCAGTGGCAGTGAGATGTGGCCAGGAGTCCCTGGTCACCCCCAGGGGAGGGGCTGCTGGGCTCACCGAAGGTCCTTGGGGCCCAGGGACCTGTTAGGAGCAGGTGCCGTCAGAAGGCAAAGCCGGGCAGGACTCTCCATCCTTCTGGAAGAAAGGAGACCCTGCTCAGTAATGGACTCTCCCCAGCTATGGTCTGAGCTGGAGCTCAGGTAGTCGTGGATGCCTGGGTTCCAGGGACCCTCCAGACCCACACCTGGGAGGCTGGGGGTGAGGGAATGGGTGGCATGAGTTCCTGGGAGGACTCCCTCTCCCAGGCTCCCCACATGGCCGGCCCAGCACGGTACACCGAGGACCCCTGCCCACTGCCTGCTGCGTGAGCCCCGACCTGGTTATGGCCCGGCTCTGCCTGAAGAAAAGGGAAGTGGCCCCCTGCAGCTGGGGCTCCCCAGCCCGCTCCAGCCTGCGTGCTCCCAGGGCCTCCTGGACTCTCCCATCCTGCTCCCCAGGGTCCCAGCTCTGGCCTGTGGGCCACCTCCTCAAGGAAACCTGCCCTGACCTCTCCCCCGCCAGGATGACAGACGCCCGGCTACCCCCAGGCTCTGGGGCCCTTGGCAGCACTTGCTGCCTACCGCCGCAGGGAGCTCACAGCACCTGTCCTCCTCTGCCCAGGGGTCACCGCACATGATCTGCAGTGTCTGGAGCTGCAACGACGAAGATGAGCAGGGTCAGCCCGACGCAGCCTGGGGGTCTGCCAGCCCCGCCCAGCCCTGCCCAGCAGGAGGCACCCAGCTCACCACTGAAGAGCTGCCCTGGGGGCCCCGGGCCTTGGCCAGCCTCCCAAGTAAGATGAAACCAGTGGCGGGTGGGCTGCCTGCCTCCCCGATGGGCCTCTCAGCCACCTTCCAACAGTCCACGTGCAACCTGCCTGTGGAGTGGCTCATAGCCACGTGCACCTGCCAGACACCACGGGAGGTTCCCCCAAAGCCCCAACTAGGGTGGGCGCGCCCACCTGTGCTCACAAGCCACAGCTGGGAGGAAGCGCCCATCACCTGGGGTCAGAATCTTGACTCTGCCCCAAGTCTCGGACCCTCTCACTGGGCCTCAGTGCCCACTCTGTAAAATGGACAAAGTGCCCCAGCTGCAGACCCCTCCTAGGAACTCACAGGACCCAGAGAAGAGGATTGGGGTGCTCTCTGACACAAATCCAGACAGGGGCACCAGGGGCAGAAGGGACCTCACGGGTAGAGGCCCACATGGGCCACCGTGACTCCCGAAGGAAGTTCCAGCACAGGGAGGGTGGAGCCGCTGGGATGGGACAGCCTGTGGCTGGGAGATGGCGAGCTTGTCCTGCAGAGTCCCGACAGTGGGGGGCTCTGCCCCAGGACCTGGGGAGCTGGGCAGGGGAGGGAAGCCTCGGGCCTCCAGAACCTTCCAGGACCTTGTGGAAGCTCCCCAAGAATATGGTCCTCACTTTGGACAGGTCGAAGGTGACCTCCTGCAAGGTGGCCCCGGGGACATGGTTGAAGCAGGTCAGGGATTTTCTGCCAGCTGTGGGGATGGAAGCAAGGAGCATGTGAGGCCCGTGGCAGGTGCAAAGCCCCATGTGCCCCAAACCTCAGGGGCCATGCTTTGGAGACGGGGGGTGCCCTGCTCTCTGCCTGGAGAGGCCCTGGCCTGGCCTGGAGGTGGACTTGCTCAGGACCCACAGCCCAAGGGGCTTCCAGGCCGACCTGAGCCCGCTGCCCTCCCTCCCTCCTGCCCATCCGGCAGGACCCCCAGGGTGGGCTGGAAGTCCTTGGCCATCATCTTCCACAAGGTGAAGGCCTCACGGGGCGTCTTGGGGAGCAGGCGCAGGAGGAAGACCACTGTGTGTTCTGGCGGGAGGGCGGCCGGGCAGGCATCACTGTGGGAGCATGGGTGGGGGCCCTGTGGGCCCGAGAGGAGCCAGGACAGTTGGGCCCCTGTCATTCATTCCCTGGCCCCCCGGGGCTGCAGGCCAGGGTCCGTGTGGCCAAACTGGAGCCTCTCCCGCCTTGGCTTCCTCATGAGTGACGTACGTGAGGGACAGAGTGCCCCCCAAGGCTGTCCCCCCACCCCCACACAGGCTCTCAGAGTGTCTGAGGACACAGTGCTCTGCCCCTGGAGGCCCAGCTGGGGCCAAAGGCCCCCCCCCAGCCAGTACCCAGGGCGACACTGGGCAGGGTCCCACCCTTTGGAGTCTGCGTGGGAGAGGCTGCAGGCGGGAGGCCTGGCAGGGGGGCCCTGTGCTGGGGTGGCCGTGCCCTCCCACTGACCTGTGCTGTCGGGGTGCTCAGGCTGGGCGGGCAGTGGGGACCCATGCCAGCGCCCACTGGGAATGCTGAGGGGTGGGGAGCAGGGTCTTGGGTTACCCCATAAAACTGCTCCCTATTTGTCCTCCATCTGCGCTTAGGATAATGAGGAGCCCTTAGACCCAGCCCAATCCATGCTTGCAAGTCTCTGAGCACTGACCCCAGGGCCTTGGTAACTGCTGCACCCTTCCTGAGGGCCCTTCCCCTCCATTGTGCCCCGGTGGCTCCTGGGGTGGGGCATGCCTGCCTAAGAGCAAACAGGAAGTGCCTGGCCTTTCACACAGTGAGGGTCTGAGAGAAGCCGATGGGCAGCAAAGGGACGGCGTGTGGGAGCCACGGGTCTGTGGTCAGCTGGAGAGAAGCCGGGGACCAAGGGGCAGATAAACGGCAGAGTAAACCGCTGGCTCCAGGCAGGCAGAGCAGCCCGCCAGAGGATGAGAACGTGACTGGGATGAGAACCGGAGAAGAGGAGGGCTTCGGCCCACTGCAGGAAACCGAAGTCCCACGAGGCGAGGCGGGAACAGCTCTGGGCGGAGCTGCAGCAGAGACCTCGGGAGGAAGAAGGCGGAGGGGGGCTGCAGGGCTCATGGACAGGGCGATGCCCAGGGTGGAAGGGGTGGGCTCGCTGTGTGGGTGGGAGGCCAGTGGGGAGATGTAGGTCTTAGGAGCATTGTGTACAATTATGTATTTTTAATTTTCAAAATTTCTCTTACAAAGCACACGAGTACCTCGATAATTTCAAGCATTTGAATTTAAGAACAAACCGCACTATGCGCATCAAAGGCACCTCCACGCAGTAAGGTGGTCACCACGTGTCAGGAATCACTGTGGGTTCTTCACGGTTAGTCACACACTGGTTGCTTCTTACAAATTCTTTCAAACGCCAATATGCACACAGGAGGCGGGGGTTCTCAAAGCAAATTTAGTGGCTCATGTGCAGACGGCTGCAAGGTTGCCCTGTCCCTTAGAGCGCATGGGAGAAGGACCTACACGTGGCCTCCTTCCAGCCACGTGAGATTTGCTCATATGTCAACCTCAGACTTCAGAGCCCACTGGCCCGGGCGAGTATGCCTGGGGGGCTCTGGGCTGGCCCGGGCTTCCTCCTTACACGGCCATCCCAGGAGGGTAGGGTGGAAAATGTGGCGGGTGCCCCCCTCTCTATGGTCACCCTGCCTCGGGTCACAGCCCGCCCCTGCCCTCCCACCTGGCCCGGCGTGTCAGCTGAGCATGCTTGAGGAGCGTGAAGGCCCTGGCCTGACTGGACACTGAGGGCTCCATGGCCACACCGCGGATGGAGGCATATTCCGTCTCCACGAGGCCTAAGGCCACCATCAGGTCGAAGCCTAGGTGGGACACAGCAGGAGGCAGAGAGGAGGAGGTGGGAGGCCAACAGCTCCGGGACAGGGACACAAGATTAGGGGCGGTGGGCGGGGTGGGGAGACCGCGCCCCTCAGGGGGCGGGTGCCGATTTCCTCAGGGCAGGAGCTGGGAGCTCAGGGGCAGTAGCCCTCAAGAAGGCCACCTGCCCCCCCAGGGCCTGGTGCCCACATGTCAGTCTGCTCTCTGGGACAGTCTACCCCCACGAGCTGCTGGGGACGCTGTGTGCCTCCCGGCTCGGCCCCTCGCCCAGCTCCTGGTCACCATGGAGCCTCATGGGGGTGGACAGGCCCAGGGCCCTAACCTGCCTCTGCTCTGCCGGGTCCCAGCATAACCTTGGACAAGTGACCTCAGATAACCTCAAGAACCTTGACTGTGAAGCAAAAACAGGCACCAGCCAGCCTGTGTGCCTCCCATGAAGGGAGTTCTGCCTGAACACCTGCCAGTGACCCTGTGACGCTGGCCCCCATCACTGTCCCCTCCACACACACCCTCTAGTGGCCCCTCAGTGGTCATGCAAGCACAGGGACCTACCTTGGAGGGAGCTTCTGGTGGAAGGCCGGGCAGGCTGCTGCGAGGTGACAGAGTGGGGCTCAGTGGGGAGGCCCCGTGCCCGACACCCGGGCCTCAGTCTGGCCGCACCCGTGCACAGGTCCTGGCTCCGGGGCGCCGTGCCCAGGAACAGGAAAGGACAAGGCAGGTGTGCTGTTACCACAGCCTGAGAGGCCCCCTGGCAGGCCCAGCACAAGGCCAGGGAGACACCAGGCGCTCTCATGGGTGAGGGTGAGGCCAGCATCTGCAGAGGCGCCGAAGCCAAAGCTAGATGACCCACGGAGGGGACAGAGGGCAGCTGGGGAGGCCGCTGAGGGCCTTCTGCTCTGAGTGCCTGATTTTCCAAGAAAACCAGCATAAAACAGGAAAACAGGAGCAATGGGGTCCTCTCAGCTGGACCTCGGCCTGTGGGCGGCAGGACCCTGGGGGAGACCGAGGCCTGCCCTTGAGCTCCACTGCGGGCAGGGCGGCAGGTCTCTCCAGCCCCACCTGCCACCCTGTTCTCTGCATCCGGCTCTCACAGGGCTGCCCCTCCTCTAGGCAGGTGCAGGAGAGTGAGGCCGTTCCCCAGCTCAGGGCATCTGTGCACAAGGTTCCAGCTGGGAGCCCCATGCCCGTTGGGCCTGGGGGCCTGGCTGGGTCTGGGGGTCTGGGGGCCTGGGGACTTGGCGGGGTCTGGTGCCCGCTCACCGGTCCGGCCTGTGGAGGACACCGCCACACTCTCACCTGCACTGTAGACTGCAGAGACCAGGACCCTGTACTCGGTGGCTGCCGGCAGGTCAGGAAGTGTCACATGGCTCCTAGATCCTGGAATGGAGATCTGTAGGGAGGGGGTCACCTGAGCTGCCCCCTCCCAAGGGTCCACCCCTTAGGCACCTGAGCTCACTTTCAGCTGTGTGGCCTGCCAGGGAAGAGCCGCCACCTCCACAGACAGGGTCCGTGGGGGCCACTGCTTCCTGGCCCCACCCACACTCACCGACTTCTCGGATCCTGAGCCCGAAGCAGAAGCGCAGGTGAGCTGGTAGTGGAGGACGTGGCCACTCGGTGGTGTCCAGCTGACTGGCAGGCTGTTGGATGACTTGGAGGCCACCGCCAGGTTGGAGGGCGGGCTCCGGCTTACTGGAGAGAACACAGGGTGGGTGGGCCTCAGGAAGGCGGGCCCAGAAGATGGCTGACACGCCCACCACACTCTGCATGGTGCCCTGACCCACACCTCACGGCCCCCCGGGTCCTCTACGTCCCTCCCCCACCCTCCCACCCTGCCCTGCTGCTTTGTGGCCTCAGCACAGACAGGACCCTGGTGCCAGGTCAGCTCTGGGACCATCCTGAGCACCGTGTCACACCAGGTGCCCTGGACTCTCAGCCACCCCAGGAACACCTGCCTGGAGGGTCTGGGACTAGGGGAGCTGCCTGCCAGAGGTTCTGCGAGTTCAGGGTCCTGGGACCTTGGACTTGGGGGAGTCTGGGTCCCTCTGGGCTGTTCCCGCGCCTCAGGCAGCTGAGGGGCACAGCCAGGATCACGTACAGGGGGCGTAGCGGAGGGACACCGGGTCACTGTGGGCCCCGTCCCTAGAGTAAGCCAGGACGGTGATGTCATACTCCGTGTGCCTCCGCAGGCCCGGCAGCACAGCCACGCACAGGTTCCTTCGGGTGGAGATCTGTGGACAGGAGGGTCCAGGTGTCCGCCCTGCACAGCGGTGTCCTTGTGCTGGGGCCCGGCTCTGGCTGAAGCAGGCGCTGGGGTGCGGGAGGGCGTCCTCTCCCCGTGCCTCACCTCACGGGCCTTCCCATCTCCCAGGGGCGTCCACGTGATCTGGTAGACAGCACACCAGAAGCCACTGTGGCCGTCCACTCCAGCCAGACCTTGTCCCCTGGGAGCTCTGTCACCAACAGCCAGCTCGGGCTGGGGACTTCTCCTGGAAGATGGAAGATGAGAGGGCCTCGGGCAGTGACCAGCCTGGAGAGGGGCACTGGGCCCCACAAGGCTCTGAGGAATCCCTGCTCACCCCACGACTCCTCATCAACATCCTCATGTGCCATTACGGAGGCTTCGCCGACACAGGGTCACCCCCTCCTCCCCTTCCTAGGGCCAAGCTTTGGGCTGGG
Organism: Manis pentadactyla; assembly: GCF_030020395.1. Classification (NCBI taxonomy): domain Eukaryota; kingdom Metazoa; phylum Chordata; class Mammalia; order Pholidota; family Manidae; genus Manis; species Manis pentadactyla. The sequence goes on along the minus strand of NC_080023.1, from coordinate 177,597,593 downwards.
CACCAGCCCCTTGCTGGCGGTGCCCCCGCCCCACCATCACACTGTCCTGGTACCTATGCCCACCTGGCTCGGCACTGCACAGAGCAGGTGCCTAAGCATCTGTTGATCTGAACCATCCTTGCGGGCAAAGAACTCATCCTGACCTGGGGACCCCCACCCTGACCTCTGCCACTCACGTGTGGTCACGTGGCCGGTCAGTGTGGAGGAGCTGCCCCCAGGGTAGAAGCAAGTGACGTGGACGGTGTATGTGGTGGAAGAAGAGTGGGGGCTCAGAGCGGCCGAGGTGGCGTTCCCAGGAGCCTCCATCTGCAAGGTGACAGGGACACGGTGGGGGCCTGGAGCCAACCCAAACCAGGAAGGGACAGCTAGCAGGGACGCAGACCCGGGAGGGACCTGCTGGCCAGGACTGCCCGCAGCCACCCCCAGAGTGGGAGCCTGGACATGCCCTGGGGCCGGGGGTGGGGCCCCCAGACAAACCAACAAGCCCGCTTTCCGCTGGTCACACCTTGGGTCCCTCGTGGCTGTCAACTGTGTCTGCATGGCTGCCTCACACCTGTCGCCTCCCACGCCACATGGCACCCCCAAGGGCTGGGATGGTGTCAGTGCCGCTGTGCTTTCCCTGCACGGCCTGGGGGGCTAAGGGTGCTGGCCCCCCTTGGGCACTGCATCCCCGGTGGCTGCAGGCAGGGCCTGCTCTCACCTGCCCCGAGCGGCCTCCCTCACTGGAGACATAGCGGACTCTGAACAGGTGCAGGCCTGAGGGCGCCCTCCCAGAACACGCGGGCCGAATCGTGGCTCACGTCCGCAAGGCCCAGGGGCGTGGCAGGGGCCAGGGCAGCTGCAGAGCACACAAAGGCCTCAGGGTCCCGTATGGTCAAGAATGGGGAGGGTGGGCAGTGCCCAGGGTTGGTGGGGCTAGAGGGGGTCTGGGGCTCCTACCCCATGGAAGGCTCGGGAGAACCAGCGGTGGGCATTTGCCATGGGTGGCAGCTGGTGGGAACAGGCACTCACGGGTCCTGGCACGCACGCCCCGGGCCTTGCTGGCCTGTGCCCCTTACAGGCTCTGCACCCAGACGTCATAGTCTCTGCCAGGCCCCAGGCCACCCAGCAGTGCCTCTGGCTGCCCTACCCACACCTGTGGGGACGTGGCACCCGTGCTGGCCTCTGCCTGCCATGCCCCCACCCTGCCCGCCCCCAGGGCCCCCCCACTCTCCCCTGACGCAGGCTGTACACCTCCCCAGCCCCCGCCCTTGCAGGACCACCGCACCAGGTACTGGGTGGCCCCAGCCGAGGGCTGCCAGGCGAGGCGGATGGTTCTGGGCATCACCGTGGCCAGGGTCAGCTCCCGGGGTGGAGGCAGAGGAGCTGGGGAAGGGGAAACCCTAGGAGTGCAGTCCAGGCGGGCATCACACCCACCCCAGGGACCCTCACTTGTGATACAAGGACCTCTGCGAGTGAGGCGCTGGGCGAGAGCATTTCGGGGAGTGCAGCCTCTGATGAGCCCACTTGGGCCGCGTTTCTGGCTCTGGGGCAACACGGCCCCCTTTAGGGTTCCCTTAGGGCCACTTGCCCTGAGGGCGGGGGCTGGGCCTCCAGGGCTACAAGGGCCCCGTGAGCCACACACAAACGGCCACACACGAACGGCTCCACCTGCTCAAAGGCCCAGCCCCAGAGGGGCGGCTGCGGCTGACAGCACGGCCGGGGGTGGGGGCGGTGCAGTGTTTCTTTTCATGTGACAAAAACATCGTGAAGTCGCCTGTGGGAGTCACGTGGCAGCACCAGCCTAGAGCGCCACTGACGGTGGGCTCTGCAGGCTGCGCTGCCCCCGCGCAAAGCTGCTACAGGGGGCTGGCGGCAGTCCCAAGGGAGGGGCGCCCCTAAGAGGAGACAGCCGCTGAGCAGAGATGGGTCCCGATGGCAGTCGTGAAGACACGAGCGAGGCCACTTGTGTTCCGAAGAGGCCACAGAGGGTCAGAGGGGCCCCGTGACTCTGCCTCGGTCACACGCAAACTGGCGGTGGCACCCGCCCCGGAGGAAGACCCAGGACTACCGGCCGCACAGCCCTTGCTGGTGCCAGGCTGGTGCCCCACAGCCCCAAGCCCACCCCCACCCAACCCACCTGTGGTCACCAGGCCCCGCAGGCCCTCACCAACACCGGCCTGGTACCCCGGGAACCGGACTCCCGGTACTCTGTGCTGGAGGTCAGGTTGTTCAGCTGCACGGATGAGGGGGGCCCTTCCACCACCATCTGCCGCAGCGCTGTGACGGAGTAGGGCGGTAAGGGGAGGCGGGGTGCCAGGCAGGGAGAGCGGGGCTGGGGCTGCACGCCCAGCCCAGGAGCCAGGCAGCTCTGGGCCACCAACCAGGCATAGAGACAGGAGCCCCCACGGCTCCGCCTGGCCCCACTTGGCTGGCTGGCTGGCTGGGCATGTTTTCGGGACTCTGGCTTTGGGGCCAGCTAGGGGTCTGGCAGGGCCACCCCACTCCACCCCTGCTCAGTGTGGGCCCTGACTGCACAGATGGGCTGGCCACCTCTCACCTCCCTGGGGTTGCCACCCCTTGAAGGCCACCACATGATCAGATACTTGAGGGGGGGCTGCGGGGCTGGAGTCCAGGACAGATGGACGCTGGACGGGGTCACCTGGGTCAGGACCAGGCTGACAGGAGCAGAGATGGGGCCCAGCGCCAGGGCAGCTACCACCGGTGTAACTGTGGGGAAACTGTCACCAGCCCAGGGGGCACTTCCAGGAGGCACAGGTGTTTCCCCAGCTGGGGACTGAAGACCCTTCTGAGCCATGACAACCGGGCAGTGGGTTCAGGACTTCCATACGGGAGCCACAGTCCCCCGCTCCTCTGTCCAAAGTGGACAGGCAGGGTGCCAAGGCTGAGGCCAGTGTGGGTGACCCTGCTCCCCCACCCCTGCAAACCCACCCACTCACCTGGGCCCCTCTGAGGTCTCCTGCCCTGCACCTTCTGGCAGATGAGGCAGCTGAGCAGGCTGGCCAGTGTGTTGAGCTGGGGAAAGTCCGGCACACTGGGGGCCACTGGGGGACACCAGGAGCCGCAGCTCACCCTCGTCTGCATTCTTCACACCTGTGCATGGGGTGAGGTGTGGCACGGATGCCCCCGACCCCACCCACTTGGCACTGCTGTCCCGTCTTACAGCTGGGACCAGGCTCCTTGCCTGAGTCACCCAGCCAGTGTGGGGGGCCATCCCAAGCCACGTGCCAAAACCCCCAAGGCCCAAGAACGGGGTCATCTGTCAGGCCCAGGTGAGAGACACAGCCCCAAGGCAGCAGGGGCAGACCCCTGAAGGCCCTTGGCAGGCTGTGTGTCCCTGCGGGATCTGTGGGGCTCCGGGCCAGGAGGGCCCAGTGTGCTTCCTCTGGGTCCCACACCCCGCTGACTGACCAGCAAACCCAGGCTCTGGGATGGATCATGCATGAGGGGGTTCGGTGCACCGGGGAGGCCTCTGTTCCCAGGAATGCCCCAATTCTGGCTCCTTCTCCAGGCACAGAGTTACAACTGGTCCATAAGTCAGCAGAAAGAGGCTCCCGAGGGGTGCGGGGTGCGAGTGGTTGCCATGCACAGGGGAGATGGCCACACATGGCTGCAGACTGGCAGATCTGTCCCACACACCGTGTGGCCCCTCTGAGCGCCCCTGCACACTCCGCTCCTCTGAGCGCTCCACTGCAGATACCACGCCACCTCTGGTGCAGCTGAGGCTGGGTGCAAACTCACACCTGTGGTCGGGGGACCCACCCTGCTGTGAGAACCTGGGCAGAGAGCCTGGCACTGCTCACCCACAGCAAAGACGTCAACACCCAGGTCCTTGAGGATGCAGCCGGCAGCACGGACATTGTCCTGGGACTTGCCATCTGTCACTAGGACCACCACCTTGGCCGCCTCTGGACCGGAACCGGCGGCAGGCTTCAGGTTCTGCTCCAGCACGTGGGTCAGGGCTAGGCCTTGGGATGTAGTGAGATAAGGTGCAGACAACCCCATCACCCCTCCCAGCACTCTGCCCCCCGCCCTGGCCCCTCCAGGGAGCAGGGAGGGGCCATCTCCACCCCATCTCCACCATATGCCCACCAAAGGTGAGCAAGGCGGAATCTGCCCTTCACAAAGGGGTGAATAGGTGCCCACACTGCATGTAGGCCGCCTTACACACCAGTTTTCAAATCTGGGAGGGTGACGGGAGGTATCTGCAGGAAGGAGTGAGGGGCTTCAGGACAGAGACCTGGACAGACCCCAGGGTGGGGACAGTGGGGCCCAGGCATACCTGTGAACGTGTTTCCCCCTCTGTAGCGGAGAATGTGGACTGTGGCTGGCACTTTGTCCTTGGTGCCAAAGGTGTTGAGGTCCCACTCAGTTTGGGGATCTCCACTGCACTGAGTCAGGCCTGGGAGGGGAGGTGCCGCAGGGGCAGGGCACGTGCTGAGCCCACCCCTCCACTATGCACACAGCTGCCGGGGAGTCAGCAGGGAGGTTCCTGTCTGCAAAGCCCCAGGAGCCCCAGAGGAGGGGCCAGCGTGCCACCTGAGGAACCAGCCTCCGACCGGGTGGGGCCGGGTGGGCCAGGTGGGCAAGCAGCCTGTTGGCTGCAGGCGGGCACCTCAGCAGAGAGCTGTCCTGCCTGTCACCCCACTTCCCGCTTCTCAGTCCTGGAGTCAGCTCCGCTGGGGGCTGGGGAGGAATGGTGAGGACCACCAGGGAGGGGCCGCAGGGCAGGGGCTGGTACCCACCTACTTGGACTTAATCCCGCCCTATTTCAAAGGGCTCAGTGATGCTGACCAGGAGGTCTTTGACCTGCTGGAAGTGACTGTGGCCGATACTCCGGGACCCATCAACCAGGAAGATGATGTCCATGGGTGTGGAGGGCATGCAGTGGAATGGGGGGCTGGCTGGGTGGGCAGGGAGGGAGCTGAGGGGCTGGGTCAGGCTCCTGAGCTGCTGCCGGCCAGGCTCAGCACCCAGGATCTCCCCCACTGGGGCTGGGGTAAGGAGGTGCCAGGGGGCTTCATCCTCAGGCGAGGCAGAGAGCCAGGTCTTGGGGAGGAGGGAGTCCTGAGCTGCTTGGGACTCGCCAGACTTAAGAAACCCCCATGAGCCTTGGTCCGTCATCTCAGCATCTTCAAGCCCCCCAGAGAGGATGGGCGATGTCCCAGCAGCCCCATGCCTCTGCCTCCAGCAGCCTTCGTGGTGCTGGGCACTGAGTACAGCCGTCTGCGCAGGGGCCCGCCCCCTTCCCTGCCTGCCTAACGCCCAGCCCAGGGTGCAGAGGCTGCCCAGGGGGGTGCTGGCTGGGGTGGGTGGGGTCAGCACCACGGACAGCTCCAGGCCCGGGCCTCACTGTCGCCTGACCTGGGAGCTCTTTGGAGACAAGGCCAGGTCCCTGTGAGCTCAGACAGCACCTCCAGCCAAGCGCCAGAGACCCTGTCTAATGGGGAGACACAGCCCTGCCCTGAGGCCCAGCAGACCCAAGTCCACTGGGAAGTGGTGAGGGGCCTGGACCCCAGGACCCCAGTGAGAGGGGTCACGCCCCTGCGAGGAGAGAGACACCTCCTTCCGTTCCAAGTCTGATGGGAGACGCAAAGTCAGGGCCATCCCGGGTCTGGCGGGAGAGGCGCAGCACCGCCTGCAGGACCTCGCAGGACGCCAGAGACCAGGCCGTACTGGTCTGTCCTGCCCACGTGACCAGCAGCCCACCCCTTGAGCCCAGAGGCTGGTGTACTGGCCGTTTTGCCTGGCATCTCTCCTGCCAGCAGAGACCCTGGCATGGATCTGCCTCTCCAGGTCTGGGGGGCACTGAGCAGGGGCTGTCCCTCTGGTGCCCCTGGGTGGGTGCTGCCCCTTGCCAGGCACTCCTGGGGAAAGCCACTGCTGTCACCTCCCGCCTGCCACACTCAGGCTGGGGGCTTCAGGCACTGGGGCCCCGAGTACACCCCCAGTGGGTGGGCAGCCCCAGTAAATCTGCCTGAACCCAGGGTAACAGCAGGCAAGCTTCAGATAAAGCTAGAGTGTGAGTCAGATAAGAGGAAGAACTTCCCAGACACAATGACAAAAACCACGAGAAATGGAAAGTTACTCTCTCCCCATGCCACTTACCCCCACGCCACTTTGGCCCACCAGGAGTGAGGGGATCTCGTCTTGGGGTCAGGGTGACTCGGGGCTCAGGGTCTGGGCTCCCCGCAGGGGAGGAGGTGGGCTCCAGGGCTGTCCTCAGTGGCCTCCTGCTCACGGCGTTACTGTTCAGATCTTCAACTGCAGAGAGATTCGAGGGGCTGTCAGGGCCCCAGCGACTGGCGCTGCGGCTGGAGGCTCAGCCGCTTCCCACACACACCCACCCCGGGGTTGGGGGTCAGAGGGCAGGACCTTGACTTACTCACAAACTGCCTCCGAGCCAGCAGGACATTCCCAGAACCAGTGAGCTTGAAGATCTGCACGGTGTGTCCCCTGGAGGGGCTCAGGCCCCACCACTGTGGCCTTGGGGGTCTTGGGGGTCAGCCTCACCTCCTGCTCCGAGTCCCCTGGGGTGGGGGTGGGGGTGGGCAGTGCTGTTGAGGCCCCAAGGCCAGGGTGTGGGGTGTGGGGGGCACAGGGGAAACCCTCTGCTCCTCCTGCTCTCCTCCAGATCCCCCCTCTGCTCCTCTGTGGGATCTGACGGAGGGACCTGCGCTCCGGAGTAATGACCAGCAGGAGCTGTAGCAGCGACACATCCTTTACAAAGCCCCCACTTCCAGGGCCCCAGCACAGCAGCCTCGGAGACACCATGAAGGTCAGAGCCGGAGGCTGCACAGGAAGACAGGCGCCCCCAGCTCTGTGAAGGCACGGGTCTGTAAGCGCCAGGCCTGGGTTCAAGCACTAAGAACAAAGGACCCCAAAGGGGACACGGCCATATTCCCAGAGGAAATGGCCTTGGACAGCCAGAGAGCCTGCATCAGACGTCAGAAGCACTTGGTCACCCTCCGGTGTCAAACACTGGAATCTGGAGAGTGGGACAGGCAGGGAGCACCCCCCTTGCGCCCAGGGAGCCCAGGAGAGCACAGGGGTGGGTAGGGCGAATGGCAGGGTCACCGCACAGAGGCTCTCTGTCTTGCCAGCAGCAGCTGACAGCTCTTGAGCATCTGCGTGTGCCTGGCGGTGCCCTGAGGGCTTCAGGAGATGCAGCATTCCCACGGACCCGTTACCCCCTCTGTAGATGGGGGTACACAGTAACTAGGGGGTAGAGCCGGGTCACAACCAGGCCTGCCAGATTCCTGAGCCCACCTCCACAGACAGCAGACGGTGGGATTCAGACACACGTGCACTCCCATGTGGACATACACACGCTGCCCTGATCAGGGGCCCCCACACCACCCGGTCTCAGGGGCTCGGGCTGCTGACCTGTCCACACACTCACCCCACCCCAAAGGCCTGCTGTTCCATCCCCTACCCCCTCTGCAGTGCCACCAGCTCCACCCCCACCCCACCTGCCCAGTGCTGGTGCTGGCTTCAAGCCGTCCCACAAGCCCCATGCACTTTTATAGGCTCATACTTAGAAATGTTTTAATTAAGCCGCTAAGAGTTCATTAAAGACAGAGCGTTAAACAGATCACAGGTGAGCTGCTTTAACGCATCAGCTCAACGAGCATGACAGGCTACCTGCTCGTGGGTTCAGGGTCCCGGCAAACACAGCCCACAGGACACCTGCCCATCATGTGCACCAATGCACAAACTGCAGGCAGTGGGCAGGCCTCCGCTCTGGTGCTGGCAGGCCAGGAGGATCAGACCACGTCTCTGCTGAGTCACAATCACTGGACAGAATATTTCTTAAGAATCTGCTTGAAGACCAAGAGCTAAGAAGGCAGCAAGTGACGTCAAGGCTGTGCTCCAGACCCAGAGAGGCCTGGCCGCCTTGGGGGCTGGTGTCACACTGGGGCATGCTTGGATGGACGGTTTGCTCACAAGTCTGCAATGTGACAACCCATTCCCTTCATTGTACTATGCTTTCTTCTTCTGCATGTATTTAAAGTTTTCCATAAAAATTAAGTTTCAAAGAGGAGAAGCAGAGAAAAAAATTTTAACGAGTGTAATAAAGAGAAAACAAATAGGAAGATGGTAGGTTTAAACCCAAATATATCCATAATGTCATTAAATATAATGGAAAAAAACATCTTAATGAAAAGACAAAGATTGTCACACTGGATGAAAACCAGCAATGATGTGCTCCTTGGAAGATGCATCTAAAGGCGAGACAAAGGCTGGGCAGTGAACAGGGAGGGTCTGGTGCACACAGTGCTTGGGGAACCGTGTGGAGCACATGACGTGGAATTTGGGGAAAAACACAACTGGAGAGGCGGCTAGGAAGACCTCACAGTGAATGAGGATCCATACACTAGGAAGCTAGGATGATTCTAAATTTGCACGAGCCTCAGTATAGACAACAAAGGCTGGGAGAGTACAAGAGAGACATACCTACAGCCACCGGGGGAGTAAAAATATTCTTCTCGGTCACTAGCAGGGCAAGGAGACCACAAAAGTGATGCAAACAGAAAAGATTTGAAAAATGACATCTGTATACTTGGCTTATTCAAATATTAGAAAACTATAGCCAAGCAAGAAGGGGTTCCCTGTGGGAGTGGGACCCTGCAGGTGAGCTTGGCTGCTTTGGTGTGGAGCCAATTCCTGCAATGACACCCTCTCTGTGGCTTTTCCACATGCATAAAACTGAACCTTGGTGTCCGAAAAGTCTGCAACTAGCAGCCGTGGCCGTGGCCATGCAGGAGTGTTCTGTGGCTCATCTGAGCCTCGTCTGGCCTCCGGGCCTCCCTCCCTTGAACCAGGGGTGATATGGGCAGACACTGCTGGAGGAAGGGGCTGCATGCAGAGCCCGAAAGGGCTCTTAGTCACCGACGGCATGCCTTGGGTGTGCGCTGGATGTGGGGTACAGTGATGGGAACTGGGAGGCCTGTCCTCTGCCAGGGGTTCCCCAGGAGTGGGGCAGCAGAAAGGATAGGCGGAGTACGGCAAGGGGACAAAGGGCCTCCATGCTGGCCCCTCGGGGTGGGCGGCAGAGGCCCTCACCTGCCATGGGTCACCTGTGCCAGGTCTCCGAGGCCACTCCCCTCCGACCCCACCCCCTCCATTTCATCTGCAGCTGGTCCTCAGGCAACACAGCCAGCCTCAGGCGGCCACTCGCTGGGGAGACGGGACAGGGTGGTTGGGACTGGCCCCGTGACCAGCCCAACGTGCTGTGGGGCCGGGGACCTGACCGGACAGGTGTGAGCGGGCAAGCCCCAGCCTGGGCTGGGGGATCAGGCTCTCCCCAGGTCCGAGGCGCTGGGCCGCCAAGTAGGTCCAGAGCAGCCTCCACCTGGCCCTTGGGAGTGAGGCTCGGGCCAGCATCTGGGGGTGGGGAGCGGTGACGACCCTGACGGGTATGGGGGGCGCTGAGCCACAACAGCAGCTGCCCCCGATATCCTTGTGGGCCCAGGCGGCAGACTGCACCCCCAGCCACACGGCCATGGCTCGGTCCGCACAGCCATGTGGCAGGTGCCAGGGCCTTCCAGGGAACCAGAGGGTCAGTGGGGCCTGAGCCCTCTGCCACAGCCTGACCTCCTGGGGAAGCTTTGGGGGGCTCCGTGGTGGGGGTGGCTATTTTTGGAAAGTGGGGACAGAGATAGGCTTTTTGTGGCTGCCCCAATGAGAGCTAGGGGTGTGGGGAGCAGGGTAGGGGTGGGGGCGCCCAGGGCAGACATGGTGACTGCCTCAGACCAGGAGGTGGCTCTCCAGATGTCCGGCTGAAAGGCAGGAATGTCTTTGTTTGGGGGACTTTGAAAAGCCCCTTGTGAGCTGGGGCCCCCAGCTCCTGCTCGTGAAGGCCCCACTGTCTCTCTCTGTGCCTCTGGCATCCGGAGCTGCTTCGGGGGTCCACATGCTGGGGGGGCCTTGGCAGGGTGGGGGCCAGCAGCCAGAGGCCATCTGGTGGGAAGTACCCACACCAGAGCGACCCCCCGCTAACCAGGGCTGTCCTCAGGCAAGGGCAGTCTGCACGTGCGGGTCCCTGTCCACCCAGCTCTCCCTGGGGCCTGGGGATGGGAGATCACAGCGCCTGTCCAGCCTGCAGGGACCTTGCGAGGGGCAACCCATCTTGCTGAATTCTTAACTCAAGTTGTCTGTGGGGTCACTTAGTGGCTTAGTCCCACTTCAGGGTGATCCTGTCAGAGCCACAGGGCAGAGAGCTGCCAAGCAGCAGGCAGCAACCCGTGTGCACAGCCAGAACCAAGAAATGCCACAGAGTAAGAAAGTGGTTAGCAGACTTGTGGCTCCACACTGAGGGCTGGCTGCATGACGTGGCCCTGCTACCAGGGCAGGAGAGGTGTTCCTAACAGAAACCAGGAGGTGGGCAGCCAGACCTTGGCAGCACTCCAAGAGGCGCAGCCTGAAAGGGGCACGGGAAAGAGGCACGGGATGTGATCTTTTCCCCTCTCAACTCAGGGGGCGCCTGGGGTGTGCCAGGCAGCCACCCAGGCTGCAGCCGAAGCAAGTGTGCGAGCGGCCGGAGCCTCCAGGTGCTCCCAGGACCAGGAGCCAGCCTCCTGGCGTGGGTCTGAACCTGCAGCCCTCTGCAGAGTGAACTGACGAGGACATCCCCACGGTGTGCTTGGCTGCATCCCCCCAGGACATTCCAAATGACACTGAGAACGCCCAGCAGGAGGCAGTCGGATGAGAATGTCCCTCGCTGCACGCCTGCAGCAGCCCAAAAGCAGCGCACAGAGCATGAGGCTGCACGGGGTGCTGGGGAGAAAAGCCGGGGCAGAGCTGCCCTCTGCCTGCAGGCGCACCAGGAAGGCGCCAGGGGCGAGCCAGGGACAGAAGGAATGGTTCTAGATTCTGCATTGGAAAGGCGCTCTTGGAGTGACCCAAAGTGATACATTGACACGAGGGGAATAATTGTCTTGAAAACAACCAGAAAACACAACTTGGAACTGTGGAGGGTCAGAAGCAGGAGGGAGGTTTGTCCTGTAAGTGGGGCCTCTGCCCTGGGGGGGCCACAGTCCTAGAGACCCTCCCCTCCCACATCCTTACCTTGTCCCTGGCTGGGTCCCAGGGCAACACCCAGCCAGAGCCAGAAGCCAACCCCAAGGTGGGGGTGCATGAGGACACTCTAGTGTAGCCTGCAGAAGAGGCTGCTCAGCCATGTGTCCACCTGTCTGTCCGTCCCCTCCAGACTGCAAAGCCAGAACTTCTCCATCCACACCCTTATGGCCAGGGAGCTGAGCCCACGCCAAGCGCCCTTCTCCCGGCAGACACAGTGGTTGTCTAGAAAGTGCTATACCCCACAGCTGCCCCTGCCCTCCTGTCCATAGTGGGCTGGAGTCCCTGGGGCCTGGCAGGAGCTTCCTGGGATGAGAGGTCAGCGGCCCCAGACACATCAGGCTCAGTCTCAGCCTGTGGCCCCTGCCCGCCTCCACCCCATCGTGACACTCTCCGCAGGGCAGCAGAGCCCTGATCGCTGCTCCAGCCACTTATCAGACCAGCCTGGGACGGCTGCTCTCAGGTCCCAGGGACCCAGGAACGAAACAGGCCAGGTGGGGCCAGCCCTGCCCAAAGAGGCGTCAGCTGGGACGGTGTCCCAGTGAGCAGAAGCCCTCAGGGGAGGCACAGCGGCCCTCTGCAGCCCTGGGAGGGGTGTGCTGGCTAAGGACTGGCCCTAGAGTGGAGGTGGGGTTGGGGACCCCTCCAGGCTTCACACTGCCTAGGAGTGGCCTCTACTATCAGTGCTGAGGGGACACCCAGAGCAGCGTCTCTGGCCCCCAGCTCCCCTCCAGCCACACAGGCACATGACCTGACTGCCGAGCCCATGGGCATCCTTGAACCACGGAGGGCTGAAAGGCCCTCCAGTCCCCAGCCCCTCCTGACCCACACTCTGAAGCCAGACCCCTCCCCTCCCCAGAGTCTGGCCTGACCCCTTTCAGGGCCACAGAGGTCATTGCTGAGAACTGGGGCCCCCAGCATGCATCTGCCCTTCCCAACCAGGAACTCGGCTCCTCCCCCCTTCTGAAAGGTGGAGGTCATCCTCAGATCACCGTGGCCCCCCTGCAGGCCCTCCCGGCCCACCCGCCCCCGGGACTGCAGGAGTCACTCACCTGCTTTTGCAGCAGGGGTGTCTACGCCCTCCACTGCTGGACCTGCTGGAGCCACGGGGCAGCCAGGCTTATGAGGCCTCCCCCTGGACGTCACTGCTTCAGCCCACCCCGCGGCCCACCCCCTGGCTCTCTACTCTTCCATGCGCTGCTCAAGGGCAGGGAGCACAGATCCCTCAGTGGGTGCAATGGCCAAACACCTTGATTCCTCACATCACAGGCTCTGCCCCAAAGAGGGGCTCCTGGGGGAAGAGCCTCAGGACCAAGGCTACCATGGCGCCAAGCTATGGGTGACGGGCACGAGGGTCTCCGAGAGCCTGGGGGAGGCAGTCTGGGAGGGTCACACCGTCTCCACACCCTCCCTGCTCCTCCTAAATCATCCCCAGGGGCCCCGGACCCCAAACAGAGCCGCCTGGGTCTCTCTAGCAGTCTCTAGGGCCCATGCCCACGTCCACACTGATCCCTGAAGCCCTCTGCACCACCTGCTTCTCCGTGGTCCTCCCGTCTGTAAGGGCCAGCCAAGCGCGGCCCCACACTGTGCCCACCCTCTGTGGTCAGAGGATCCTAGCCTGGGAGCCAGGCATCCCACCAGACCCCACCCAACCCTGCTGCCACCTGACCTCCGGGCCCCACCCCTGCCTAAAGCTGAGGCTTCCAGGAGCCCGGTGGCGCTGGGGCCACCCTGGCCCAGCCTAGGGTTTAGCTTCCAGAGGCAAAGGCACTCGGGGAGGAGGCTGGCACAGCACAGGGCCCTGGCTGCCAGCCAGCAGAGGCTGCAGCCAGAGACCAGATACTAACTGGAGGCTCAGGGGGCTGGTGGACAAAGGTCAGGGGCTGGGTGCTACCAGAAGGGTGGGGGCCCATCCCCCTCCCCAGCCTCTCCAGCCAGCTTTAGCACCTCACCTCAGGTCCACCACCTGAAGGACGGGAATGCTGCTGGTGGCCTGTGATCCCGGGCCTGGGCGAGGAAATGAGGCCCAGTGGGGTGGCTCTGTCCTGCAGTGGAGCCCAGCCTCTAGTACTGACAGCCGGTTCTCCTGGGGCTGGAGCCGCCAGGCCTGAGGGCCCCTGGCTGGCCACCAAGCCCCTGCAAGTTAGAGGCACCGTGAGCATCCAGGTCCCCACACCCCTAGTGAGTCCAGTGGGCCTGCAGACCCAGCGGCAGCCGGCAGAGGGCACCCAGCCCAGCGGCCAATCACACTAGACTTGTCACACGGCTCAGGGCGCTCAGGACACACATGTGCACTCACATGCACCCCACCAAGGCTGCCAGCCACACCAGCTAGCCTGGTCCTCAGTGCCGGGGGCTGGGCCCTGTCCACCCCCATTCGCGTGCCTGCCCAGGTGGCCCTGCACCAGCAGGCACTCAATGGCCCTGATGTTCCCACAGCCCACAGAGAAGCGTCAGGGCTCAGCCAGAGCAAGAGCCGCCCAGGGTCCCAGCTGAGGAAGCAGGACAGAGCTAGGCGCTGGTCCCTTGCCAGCCAAGTCCTGCCCTTCCAGACAGCCCAGCAGTCAGTGGGACAGCCTGACTGGCACACGTACCGCCCTTCACGGCCCCCATTCCCACGTGCAGGTGGGGACCCCGGGCCCAGCCCCACATTATGGGGAGGAGGCCCAGGATCCCCAGTTCTGACTGTTGGGCACAAAACCCCCTATGTGGCCCAACCCTGCCCCCCGGCCTCAGCACTGCAGGGAGAGCCTGCGTCTGCCTGGTCAGAACCCAGTGGAGCCATGGGACTGGGGGTGCACAGATGTTGCAGAGGACAGGGCTCTAGCTGCCACCATCACCTGCGTGCTGTCATGAGCCTACTCCCCGTTTCCTAGCTGGGTCTTGTTTAGGGCGCAGGGTCCCAGGAAAGCCGCCAGCATCTGGATTGGTGGGCACCGAGGCCACTGGGCAGGGCTGCCTGGCTGGAGCAACTGGCCTGTTGGAACAAGGGAGCAGCAAAGGTGGGTGGGCACTTTTACAGTGAAGCTGGGATGGCTAGCAGGAAGCTTGCAGCACCCCAGTGGTGGGAAAGTTCCAGAAGGGGAAGCTCAGTGGGCAGGGGTTGGCCTTGCAGGCTGTTTGCTGCTCAGTCCCAGGGCCTGGGGCAAGCAGATGGCAGGGGCTGGCCAGGAGGCCCGAATGGTTGGACTGATCAGGCTGGCCTCCTAGAGTCTGCATGCCAGACGCCAGGGGGTCTCCCACCAGACAGGCCAGTGCAGGTGGGTGGGACCTAAGGGACTTCAGCCCACACCCCACATGGGACCACGCCTGCCCAGACCTGCCTCCCCACCTGGGACCCACCTGCTGCCTTGGCCTGTCCAGCCGCAGCGCACCCGCCTGGAGGTGCTGCGCCAGACAGGGTAACCCTTGGAGACCGCCCGGGAGACACTCCTGCTTCGGGCCTCCCATAGCCTCTCCTGGCCACGGCACTCCGGCACCAGGTCCTCCATGAGGTGGCCTCAGGACACAGGCACAGACGGTGGGTGCAGGGACTCTAGCGCCCCTGGCTGCCCCAAGCCTGGGGCTCACGCATCTGCCCAGGAGCCAGTCCCAGGGGACAGACATCCCCCCCGGCCACCTTTTTCCTGGTGAGCATGCCGCCAGCACCTCCAAGAGCCCCATGCCATGCCCGTCCCATCCCCCACTCACATCCACGTGGAAGTGGCCCTTTGGGGTGCACCCAGCCACCTCCACACTCTTCTGCCCTTTACGGTGATGCAGTGATCCCCATACAGGAGATGCTCAGGTGTGTGCACCCGTATGGCCAGGGGAGACCCCACAGGGCAGCACCTGTGGACAGCAAGGGCATCGATCTGCCCTGAGGGGTGCCAGGCTGTACGTCCTGCATCCCAGAAGCAGGTCTGGGGAGCAGAGCGCCCACAGGGTTTCAGGCCTCCTCTCCAGTGGGTCTAAAACCTCAGAACACAATCCCATTGCTGCCTTGGCATTTGTGGGGCAGACTGGGTGACTTACTCCCAGTTGAACGTGGCTCCTGGTTGGGAAACCATAGGACAACTGCCCAGAGGCCCCCCGAGTTGTGCAGATCAGGGTTTCCACCCAGACAGGTCAGTTCCAGGGTAGGAGTGTTGGGATCACATGCCCTCACCTGGCCCCACATCCTGAAGGGAGCTGACCTGATGGGCTCATGCAGGCAGCACACCAGTCCTGAAGCAAAGGCCCTCAGCCCCAACCTGGCAGGCCAACCATGCGTGGGCTTGGCTCTCGGTCTGACCTGGGGCTTTGTATCAGCCTAAGCCTCTGACCTCTAACCTCAGATACAAGCACAGCAGGCTGCTGGCTCAGTAACTGAGACCCTTAGGCAGTAGCTGAAGGCGTGGGCACCCGCACACTGGGCACCCAACCTCTGTGGCTGTGTCCTAAGGAGGGAGGGCTGTGGGCACGGCTGGCTCCTGCCACTCCCGGCCTGGGGACAGACCCGAGATGGGGCTACACGGCCACCTGACGCCCATCAGGAGATGAGCCTGCCCCACGAGGTGAGGGGCCACCAGCAGCTGGGCAGGGCCTCTCCACAGACTGCACAGGTGGCCTCAGGCCCAGGGCCCCTGGCCAAAGCTCGGCTGACAGTGACCCGAGGGTCAGCGGACATGCCACAGGCAAGGATGGATGGCGTCACTTCTCATGCAGGGCTGTCAGTCAGTCTGATCACAGAAACGGAAAGCTGGCGTGAGCTCAAAGCCAGATGGGTCCTAGTGGCTGTGAGGCCCCAAGGATGGCACAGGGCAGAGGAGGCCCAGCAGGAGAGCAGCCACGTGCAGCTCAACACTGGATGGGCTCGGAGGGTGTGCTGGGCCCACCTTGTTGACTTCCCAGCTGTTCAGGAATCAGCTCAGACTGGCTCGGCCAAGTTCAGGCGCTGACACCAGCTCCAGTGCCGGGGCAAGGCTGGAGCCCGTGGGACCCTGTGCACTCATGGACCCAGTGGCAGACGAGGGCGAGACCCTGGGCTGAAGGTGTGCTCCCCCGCCCCCGGCCAGGGGGCCGAGAGGCAGCGGTGCAAGTCCTGGTGCAGCATGCCATGCTTCTGGCTGCAGAGCCTGGCCTTCTCTGCAAGAACCTGACTGGGGAGGCTGGAGACGCCCAGAGAACATGTGCCGTCACTGACGCCATGTGGCTGCAGGTGCCGCGAGGGGGTGTTTATTAGTGAGCACGCTGCAAAAACGACCAGGCGCCCGGTCTCCACAGCAGCAGAGCCCTGCCTCCACAGAGCCCTGGGCCCTGGCCCTGAGGGCCACCTGAAAATCCCAGGACAGCGGCCTGGTCTCTGCCCCCACAGCCCCCGTGACCTCGGAGAGCGAGTGACCCCACACACTGAGCGGCCCCACGCCCAAGGTGCCGGCTCCACACCAGGCCTGTGTTTCTAGGGGCGAGTGGGAGTGAGTGCGAGGCAGGTGGCGAGTGGACACAGCTGGGGTCGGCGGGCAGGGCCTACCAGTCCTGGGTGTCCCAGCCCGCGTCAAGTACCGCAGGCGGCGGGGCTGCCTTCCTAGTGGTCTTGGCTCGGCCCTCCCCGCCGCCCCCACAGGTCTCCCCGCCTCCGCTGTCACTGTTCCTGTCGTTGGACGCGGAGCCGGAGCCCCACACGTCCCAGCTGTCAGAGCTCCTCTTCCCAGCCGAGGCATCAGCACACGTCCAGCTGTCGCTGCTCGGGGACCTGTGGGCCCTGCGGGGGTCAGCGCTCCCGAAGGCCTCCCAGAAGCTCTGGTCGATGGTGCTGTCCTGGTAGCTCTGGCCATCTGGGGGTCTTGGAGAGAGCGGAAGTTGCTGCAGGGGCCCCCAGCCACTGGCCCCTCGAGGCCCCGCAGCAGAGCGCCTGGCCACCCCACAGTACCCGGCTACCTGAGGGCAGAGGAAGCCGAGGAAGCCTGGCCGTCGGGAGGCTCCACTAGGGAACCGAGGCTGCAGAGCCCACGGGGGGACTCGGGCCCCTGCCCCCACCGCCTCCGCCTGGCCAGGCCCACACAAAGTGGAGACGCTCGGAAGGGAAGCATAAGATGCTGTTTTTCTGCACCATGGAGGGAAGTGGCTCAGGACAGGGGCTGCCCCTCAGGGAACCCCTCCTCTGAGCTGCTGCCCCCAAACCACAATCACATTACTTAATACACCCGACAGCATGTCGGGAAGAAAGTGATGGGACGTTCTGCCCATGAGCAAGAGAAAGGGGGTCCCTCCTGGCAGCGGCCACTCCGGGCCCAGCCCGCGGTCACTTCCCCATCAGGTCCCCAAGCACCCACAGTCGGGCAGGAGAGAGAAAGCAAAGCCTAGGACGTGGGACAGGGTTGCTTACACCTGGCAGCTCCAGCAACCCAGCCTCCAGAGGGCCAGGAACCAGAGCTCGGCTGCCTGCGCCCCTGGGCCTCCTGCTGACCCCTCGGCCAGTCCCACGGGGCAGCGGCACTGACTGCTGGGGGCGTGGCACTGACCCTGAACCCCTGGGGGATGACATCTGCCTCCCAGAAGCCCCACGGGAGGAAACCATGGAAGGGAGTCCCCGCAGGTCACGGCGCCTGGCCCACCTGTCTGAGTCCTCGGCTCTCCCTGAAAAAAGGGTGGTGACGTCGCGCCATCCCCTGCTGCCGACTCCCCGGGCCTGGAGGGGGTGGAGGTGGTGGCTCAGCCTGGGCTTGGGCACGTGCCCATCCTGCCCAGAGGCCTGGGGCAGCTGAGACACACCCAGCCGCAGAGCACTCGGCTCCCTGCCTTCAGCCTGGCGCAGCCAACAGGACCTGACGCAGGCAGGCGCCCACGTGGTGAGGCCATGGCCTCTGGAGCTCACCAGAGAGGCGGGACGCGAGGCCGCTCCAAGCAGGCGCACAGAGGTCCCCACGGCCCTCCCCCCGTCCCGGAGCCTCATGCAGCTGGGCGACCCACTGCCGCAGGCCATGCTGCGCACCTGGGCCGGGGCTCCCCTGGGAGAGAGCGCCAGGGCCCCTCAGGCCGTTCCCACACCCCTCCAGCTGCCGGTAGCGCAGCAGACCCCCAGTGTTCCTCATATTCCTGAGGATACTCGGCCGTGAGGTGCCCTCCAATATGGGGACTGGCTTCCAGTGGTGCCCGCTCTGGCAGGGCCTACCCTACCTTGGACGCCAACTGAGAGACACCGCCGGACACATCATCAAAAATCTTTCCCTCCTTCACCTGCAGGGGTTAAAACAGCACTGTCAGCTGAGGAGCAGAACCCACACCACACCTACTACTGGCAGGCCCACGGCCTGCACCCCTCAGGTTACCCCCACCCAGCACGCGCTCCCCCCGCCAGAGAGGTGCAGGGACGGAGAGGGCACACAGCGCTGCAGCCCAGGGGGCCTAAGGCAGGGCCCTGCCCTGGCGGTCTCAGTCACCCACTATCTCCTGGTGAGGATGGCACTGCCCCGAGTCCTCAGACCACTGAGAGCTGCTCTTCCCCAGTCAGAGCCTCCCCCACACACCGCTGAGGTGAGCTGGGGGAGCTGGGGCAGGGCCGGGGCTGAGGTGCACACCCGCCGGGCAGGAGAGGACACCGGCCCTGAGGAGCAGGACACAAGGCCAGGCCTCGCTGAGCTTGGGGATGGGAGCCTTCGGGAGCACGGGATCTCCATGCACAGACAACGCCCCCAACATCAGATGCCTGTGGAATAAGGGCCTCTGGGTGGGGAGGAGGTGCGCCCAGCAGGGCACTCGGCACCAGGTGCTGGCCCCTCACCTTCTCCTGGGCAGGTCTGAGGACGTTCTCATTCAGACTGTGGCCCAACTCTGAAGCCTGTTGGAAGGACAAAGGCAGGGAGCTGGTGGAGAGAAAAGCATGCTTGCCCAGGACACAGGTCTAGGGGTCTGCTGCGAGCTCTGCCAACATCACACGGAGACGGCCCGCAGCACAGGATGCCCGCAATCGCAAGCAGTGACCCCGAGAACCCCAGCCGCACGGAGACCACAACTGCAGGCCTCCACACCGCCGTGGGCAGGAGCCCAAGGACAGCAAGCCCTGGAGTCCACCCCAGGGTGCGAGGCCGCCTCCAGGGTCTTCCCATCCCTTGAGGGCCGTGCTGACGGCAGGTCACATGCCACCCCACACACACTGGGATGCAGACAGGAGCATCCTTTACCACTGAGGGGTGAGTGCCCACCTGCCCCATGGTGGGCAGGATGAGCTGGCTTGCAGGGAAGGGGATGGAGCCAGAGGACACGTCAAGGCCAGTGGCAAGCTCAGGCTGGGGGCCGCAGCGGCCTCGCTGGGGTGGAGCCTCTTGGCTGTCAGGGCCTCTCCACTGAGATAAAACTCCTTTCAGTTATTTAGCTCAAGGTAATTAAAACATGGAAGGAATATCCTACCAAGTATGCCCGTGGGTCCCTGCAGGAGTTGCACCCCAGGGTTCTGGCCCAAGCACCATGGACGGGCCAGCCAGGGCCCCAGGCAGGGTAGCTTGGGGGTGAGACCTCGCCGGCGCAGACACATGGCTGAAGCATACGGGGCGTCTCAAAGCAAAGCGCAGGCTGGGCAGACGAGGGGAACATGCACAAAGATGGTCACAAGCCTTACCGGCTCTGGCTGCTGCTTGGAGCCCCAAAACTTTACCCGGGTGGCATGGGAAGATGGATTAGAAGGGAGAGAAGGAAGGGGGAGAGAGGGAGAGAGGGGGTGGGAGGGGAAGGGAGAGAGAAAGAGAGAGAGAGACAGAGAGAGAGGCGAGCAGCAGCATTTGGCAACAACCCGGAAGCATCTCGAGACATCATCCGGTTCCCAGGGCACTGCCCTGACAGCGTCCCCAGAGTGACTGGGAGAGCCATTCACTGCCCAGTATGACCACTTCCACCCCCAGCTTACGCTTTCTAGATCATGGGAGCAAGCAGTTCAGGACCAGAATGGGGTCCAGAGGAGGATCGGCCTCAGACAGCAGCGCCTGTGCCCAATGCCTGACCTCCCTGCCTCCCTCCCGTGGGCTGGCAGCCCTGGTCAGGCCTGGGCCAGCCTTGTGTGGCCACTGCCTCGTGCACAAGTCCCGCCCCCCAGCCTCCAGAGGACAGGTCAGCCCGCAGCCTGAGCGGCACGGGGACTGCCAGGGCCGTGAGCTAAGATCTGAAGGAACAAAGGCCTCCCCTACAACAAGACGCACTCACTGGGGACAGAGGGACACTTGCCACAGAATCAGACCCACCGTCCCAGCCCACCTGTGGCTGCCCCGCACACAGCACAGCCTCAGCCACGCGAGCTCCCTTGCGCCCACTGGTGCAGGCACTGCCCCTGCAGTGAGAGGCCAGCTGCCTGGTGCCCAGGCTGCAGACACAGCAATGGTTTTGGCCCCAGGGCCCTCAGGGGATGTGACCTCTCGGCCTACCTGCTAGGCCGTGGGCACCTACAGGGGTGTGCACCGCCCATGGGCTCAGGAGATCATGGGACACAGGCCCACAGTGCCCCTTGGCACACGCAACGTCCCTTCGTAAGCTCAGGGCTGGAACACACCCAGGCAGCCCACGATGCCAACGGGGCATCACACCAGAGCATAGAGAGCACGAAACCCAGAAGCTTCGTTACCTTCTGACTCGCCTGGGATCCAAATTTTGTGGCCTGGAAGGAAAGCAAAGGCTATGAAAGGTCGGTGGCTGCGTCCCCCAGGAGCTCAGACAGACACCCGGTCCGGATCCATCTCCTGACAGCCCCTCGCCCACAGGAGTTCCAAGGGTCCCTCAACGCTGCCCACTAGGAGGCCATCCCAGGAGGGGGCCCGTGACCGCCCAGAGCTTCTGTCCTCCTCGCACAGGGATGCGGGGACCTGCAGCTGCAGGACGGCCACCTTTTCCCACACACCCCCGCTCGGGGCCAGTGCGGTCCAATCACGCTGTGCAGCTTCGTGCAGCATCCTGATGACTTCTTTAGCAAAGATGGAACGGCAGGGCCCCAGATATTCCCCTGTAAGGCACCTGGACCCCAGGGACCCCAGCCTCCTTCAGAAGCAAGCCCCACTGCGGCCGGGCTGCCAAGCCTCCTGGGCCTCCTCCCCTCCCGTGAGCCACCATGACAACCCCCTCCCCAGCTGGACAGGGAAGGACATGGCAGTGGCCACCGCAAGGCCCAGGAGGTATTCACTGCACCCTCACACCAGCCAGGCCGGCCCACCCGTGGGCCCTGCTGGCTGTCTGGGCAGCTGCGGGCCCGAGCTCCCCTGGCTCTGGTCCTCAGAACACTCCAGCCATGGTTCTTCCGGGGCCTGTCTGCTCTGGGTCTGTGTGCCAGGGCCGCCTGCATCCCTGCTCCGGGCTCTCCCTCCTGCCACCTTCCTCCACAGCCTAGCCCATGATCCCCTTCTGGGGATGCCTTCATACAGGCTTCTCGCCTGCTCCCTCCTGCCCGGCACCCATCAGGTCACTGCCCGAAACCCAGCATGTTCCCACTGTCCACTGTGCACCCTTGGGCTGCGGAGCAGGCCAGGGGGCAGGAACTCAGACTGCTGACTCTGCCCTGGGTGCCCAGCAGCAGAGAATCAGGCTGAAGGGCCACCACCTGTGACCCCTGGCCTGGACGGGGGGGTGTCTGCAGCACAGGATGCCCCCAGCATGGCCTATCTTTCTTCTAGAGCCAGGCATCCTCTGCAAGCAGATCATCTCCGGCATGCAGACACATTCACTATTAAAGCAAAAGACTTTGGTGTGGACTTGGGAACTGGCTGGGGCAGATGAGCCCAGGGGAGGTGGACATGTGGCCCTGGGCACAGGAGGGGAGCCTGTGGCCCTGAACACCCAGCACCCTTTGGCCAGAACCTTCTCCCAGGCCACAGACAGTGCAGCCTGTGTGAGTTCTGTGGGCAACGTGTTGAGATCGGTTACTTACACCCTCCTTGGCGGCTGAGGCGATCCTGCTTGCTCCCGTGGCCAGGCTGCTCCAGCCCTGAGGACACAACAGAGGTCATGTCAGGTCCCACACGCGGCTGCTCAGAAGGCTCTGCCCTCCAAGCCATCCAGCTTGCCACCCTCCTCGCCAAGGAGGGTCTGTCTCCTCACGCAAGCGCAGCAGTAAGGCCGCCCCGGAGGGCCCCTCACCCACCCACGGCCCCTCTGCAGGAAGGATGGCCCTCCCGTCACAGGCACTCCACATGCCGCACACTGCCGCCCCTGCCCAGCCTGGCCCCACCCCAGAGCCTCCCTCCCGGGGGCGGGGACCCAGGACCCAGGACCCAGTCCAGACAGCCAGACTGGGTGTAGGGACCGCCCCCTGCAACCTGCTCTCCTGCGCCTCCAAGTGTTTCCAGAATAAATCACAGCTATTCAGAAATACAAGCGCCTCATAAATCCCAACTTAGCCTCGTCCTCTTAAAGCCGACGCAGAACCCGTTGCTCTGGGAGACAGCATGGTCACCTGCTTCTCTGGGAATCAAAGGTCCACAGGAGGGGGACAGAGACACCGAACACCCCACCCTGGGACTGCCTTTTAAACATAAACTGGTACCACAGGCTTGAGGCTAAACGTTTGCCTTTGTTCCCTGGAGAAGACTCGTCAAGGCCTGAGGGGTGGCGCCCTTGGCCGCCTGCACCCCAGCCAGCCCCTCCAGGCCTCGATCAGAGCTGGGACTGGCAATGGGGCGCCTCAGCAGTTTTGAATATTTCTGAACAAGCTCATTCACTTTGGAATGACGTGTGTGGGGCCAAGGGGACAGTGTGAAGGGGGCACAGGACCTCCCGCCACGCACTTGGTTCACTTCTTCGTGCACATGGTGCCAGGGACCATCCTGGCTTCCACCTCCCACGTTCCACCCACTCTCTGCTCTTGCCATGTCCGCTGGTCATGCTAGAAACTCTGTCCTGTTAGTGGGAAGGACCCCCACCCTGGCCTTTTCATGGGGCAGCATCCGGGACAGACACGCCGGCTGTCATCTCACCCGCCCTCCCTGAATGGACCCTTGGTGGTGTGCGACTGCTGAACTCACAGACAGCGCTGCGACGAACAGAAACCGTCGGCAAAAGCCAGTTTCCTTGGAAAATGACTTGGAGTGCCCGAGCACAGGGAGGGCCGTCCACATGTGGCTGAGGGAGCCACTCCCAACACCGTGCTGGGGCCCAGCGGCTTCTGAGGGCTTCACCTCCGCCACTGAAGGCATGTCTTGTCTCTACAGGGCCGGCCCACGGAGCAGCACAGGGGCCAGCGCTCACAGGCAGGCCACTTGCAGCTGTGCCTAGTGCCCTAAGAGAGAACCACCACTGGCAGGCCCAGGGGGCACTGGTGCTTAGAGAGAAACACGCCTCCTTAAATTTGGAACACATCTGGATCCATGTAACATGAGCCACATTTGAAAAGAAGTTTCAGAGAAGGGAGGGGGCAGGGCCCAGCCAGAACAGGAACAGCTCCCCACCCCACCCCTGGGCCCTGGCGCTGGCCCCCAGGCTTCTCACCGAGTACAGGGATGCCATGGCGCTATTGAGCAGGTCATCTTCCCTCTTCTGAGGTGGCACCGTGTTCCCAAACCCCACATAGCGGTTCTCCGAGGCCCTGACAGAAAACACAAGCTTGCACGCTGTTCCTGCAGGCTCAGGGGTGGAAGGCAGCCCCCAGGTTCCCCCGAAGGCCACTACGCACACACACCCACGCAGCGGGAGAACACTGCAGATGGCCTGGCCACACATGGGGTCAGGCTTCCTCTGCTCCCTGAAAAGGACTCCTGCTGTGCCCAGCAGGAACCCCAGCAAGACCCAAAGCCAACACCAGTGGCTGCAGAACAGCAAACAGCTGGATCTGGCAGCTCTGGGGACAGAAGCTTGTCTACAGGGCAGACAGCGCCCAGCAAGGAAAACATATTCTGTCTCTGCCACGTAGTAGGCTATTAGTGACCCCTCTTCTAACCTGGGCTGGCCCAGAGCCTGCCACACTCAGGACTCGCTGATTCTGCACCCCTGCACGTAGAAAGCAGCAGGCCCCAGACAGCCTCGCAGGGGCAGAACTGCCCCGAGGGACCAGATCCCCATGGCTTGAGTCCACCTGGGCATCCCCAGGCCTCCCAGATGCCCGCTGCCCCCTCAGCTCAGCCAAGCCTCCCCCTTCCAGGCCCTCCAGCCTGGCCACTCAAGCTCCCTGGGGCCCAGCTGCCGCAGGCCTCACCCCTGACAGGAGCCAAGGTCATCATTAAGCCAGTCTTCAAAAGCCTTGTCCGAAGAGGCACCTGGGTTCTGTGGCTGCCCAGAGGCTCTGAAACAGAGTCCAGCATCAAAGGTCGGGGAAGCCCACAGAGGGCGGCAGACGCCACTGGGACCCCCAGGGTCTCCGGTGGGTGCACATCTGTCTTCCTGGGCTGGATCCCAGCTCTACCCGCAAGAGGCTCAGGCTCTGTGCTGAAGCTGGCAAGGGACACAGAGGCATGCCAGCCCCCAGCAGGGCCTCAGCAGTGGCTCCACGTGTCCGCCGCAGCGGGGCAGCAGGGCCAGAGGGCCAAGGCTGAAGCCAGCCCTTCAGGTGTGGTCCAGTGGGGATGCTCAATATAAAATGTGGAGGAGAAGGGGAGGGGCACTGGGTATCCAGAACACCAGCCTCCAACATGTGAGAACACAGAGCATCTGCACAGGGACCAGCCCGCGACTGCGCGCCTGAGCTCTCAGCAGGAAGGCAACCCTCACACAGGACAAAGGGACATAAACGCCTCCTGGCCAGGCCTTTGCCTGCAGAACTGCAGGTGAGTTGTGGGCACATGTCTGGAAGGCTCTGCGCTGAACTGGCACCTGAGGGGTGGGAAGGTGGTGCATCTTATTTTAGACACGCCTTTACTGTCTGGATTTTTGCAAAAAGCTTGTGTTGCCCAGCAACCTAAAAAGTTTTTCCGAAGGACTTTTGGGAGGAGTTCACAGGTCGAGCTGCTCCCACGACAGCATGGGATTCCTTAGCTGTGGCTGCAAACACAGAGC
This sequence comes from Manis pentadactyla, assembly GCF_030020395.1. Lineage (NCBI taxonomy): Eukaryota > Metazoa > Chordata > Mammalia > Pholidota > Manidae > Manis > Manis pentadactyla. The sequence continues at coordinate 177,572,597 of NC_080023.1, read as the reverse complement.
CCAACTCAAGGCCAGCAGAGTAGCTACCGGAGGGTGGTGGATGGCAGCATCTTGGGCTGGGGCGGGGTCCAGTTCTGCGCAGGCGATGACTCCAGGGACCATTCTCTGCCTTCGGCCAGAGTGGCCACCTGCCAAGCGCACCAGGGATTGGTGAGCCTGGAACCAGCAGGGGCAGCCATGGATGTCATCTGCTCCAGGGCATGCTGGTGCACCCCACGAGCAGCCCCTGCCAGGCTGGGTGCCCCCAGAAACAGGAGACTGGGCCTCAGCCCCACTCACTGGCAGTTCTTGGTTAGAGACTCCAACCCCAAGTGCCTTGGACCCACCGATCTGTTCCCCAAATGACATCCCGCGTGCACGTGGACTGTGCATGGCCTCAGGGGTGTCAGAGCCCACAGAAGAACCGTGAAGCCCAGGACCACTGAGGCGGCCAGCAGCTGAGCCCCACCCGCAGCGGGCCCCGCTCACCCTGTCCCTGAAGAGGGCCGCAGCTCTGCTACTGTACTTCTCCTGCAGGGACCAGCAGGGGTCATAGTCCTCCTGAGACTCCAGGAACTCTCGGAACTTGGTGTTCCCCCCAGCCTGCATCTTCGCGAGCTCTGCATCCTTCCACTTGTCCATGGTGACAGAGCGCACGAAGCTGAGGGCAGAAGGCACTCTTGCCGCCAGCAGCAGGGGCCAGGAGCCCACCGCAACCAGCCTGCGAGCCAGACACCTGTGTTCCCTGGGACAGGAGCTCGTGGTGTGATACCCACGGGCACGCAGCGCTGGGGAGGCCCCGACAGTGGGGGCGCAGAGCTGACCTGAGGTGCACACCGAGCCCGCGGTGCTTCCCCGAGCACTCCAGGCAGATCCAGATGCCGTAGGTCACACTCACCCACTGTGGGTTGAATGCACCACACTCAAAACACACCTGCAAAGAGGGCCACATGTAAGTCACCAGGCGGCTCAGGGCAGGGCCCAAGGACCCCAGCAACCCAGTGGTGGCCCCTAGAGGGGACAGAGGAGAGGCGGGCTTCAAGACTAACAGTGACGGGGTGGGGTGGGGGACTCTGAGGCTGCAGGCACCTTCCGAGGGGGCAGCTAAACCCAACCCAGCGTCACAGAGCAGCAGGCGCTTACATTGTTTTCGTCATGTGCCCTGACTTCTTTGAGCACCTTCCTGGTTCTTGGGCTGGCCATGGTGCTGCCGAAGAGAAAAAGAGCTTTGAAAACTTACAAGCAGGTACTTTACAGGAAAACCACTACCAGGAAAATTCACCCGAGCTGTGCAGAAGCCAGAGTGTGGTCCCACTACTTAACGACGGCAGCACTGGAGCCCTCCACGGAGGAACGTGCTCTACACCTGCAAGAGAGACCAGCATCCCCAGTGCTCCCAGGCCAGCGGCGGCGCAGCCACTGGGAATGACATGATTACTGGGTCACCTTGCTCAAACGTCATGTACCAAGACTATACAGTTCACAAACAGTCTTCTTCTGATGGAGCCTGCAGCAAGGGGTGATCTTTATGAAACACGCACAAAGAGGCCACTAAATCTGATTTCTCACCTGAAGGGGGACACACTCTGATAACCTTTGAAGACAGGGAGCCCTGAATTCTCCACACTCCACACCAACCCTCTCCCTCCCCAGCTAGCATGGGGCAGAAGCAGTGGCCCTCACTGATGTGTGAAGAGGCTGGCCTGAGGGAGCGTCTGCAGGTGGGTCCCTCATGGGCCTTGTGAAGGATGGAGGGACAGCATGGCCACAGCAGGCACACCTGCCACCATGCCTCACAGGGACACTGCTGGGGAACAGCAGCCACCTGTCTCGGGCAGAGGAGAAAAACCATTTCCTTCTTTATAGACTCATAACCATGGCACAGCCCAACTTCAACTGGTGGCCCACTGCACCATGACCAGGAAAACCTCAGAGAGATTCAAGCTGGAGGAGACGGTGGAGCCAAGCACAGCAGTGGACATGAACTAACCCGCAGTCTTGCACTCACCACGCTGATGGGCTCCGGGTTCCAGGCCACCTCCACCACCGCCAGCTCATGACTGGCATCTCTGAAGCTCACCCTTCCCTGGCTTGTGAATGGAACCTGTGAGCTGTGGCCTCCGACACCCACGGCAACACATGCTCTGGGAACCTGGGAGGACTCACAGCGCCACGCCACTACTACCTCGCTGCTGTACACGAGAGGACTGCCCTGTACCCCATCTTTAATCTGAGTATGCAGAAGTGAGTTACTGCCGAGGGAACCCTGGCTTTCCACACAACTGGACTTTGGAACTCTGGAAGTTCACGATGCCTAATGCTCACTTTCAGCAGGTGGAAGTCAGGAAGTACACGTTTGTTTTCTTTCATTACGGAAACAAAACCCAGAGTCCACTCTGAGCTCCTGTTCCGTTCTGGGCTGCGAGACAGTCTTCTGAAACCCTCAGATCACAGGGCAAATTCCTGAGCTTATAATCCTGGTCCGACCCATTTGGGCGGAATACCAACATCATGCAAGAGACCGCCCCAAAGCAGGGAAGGCTGGGATGGGTGACCACACCCTTGGAGACGCCCTGTTGGGTTTGAGTCCATAAAGCCCTTTGCACACATCTCCTTGGCGACCACTAGGGAGCCCCAGGGGGCTGGTGCACGGGGCTGACAGGCACAACTGCCCATCCAAGTCTCCACACTCAGCCCTGAGCCCTTGAAGTGTGTCAGAGCTCACATTCTGGTCAACAGGACATGGCCCAACTGAAGTCGGCACCGGGGTGAGCCTGCTCTGAATTTCTAACTGTGTGAAACAAAAAAAGGCAGAGTGAACGTTTGTAGAACTACCAGAGAGGAAATATGTGAAAAGTAACGGACTAGCCTTGGGCTTGAGGGGAGCTCCCCAGTGACCAGTTCTGGACGTGGGAGCCTTCAGTTCTCTGCCGACTTCAATACAGGAAAACAAATACCTCCTAACTTTCTAAGCGATAAATACACTTTGCCTTGAAAATTAACCCAAGAATCCTGTTTTAATGTTGAAAACACAACAAAGCAGCTTTCTATGAGTGGACCTAAGTTCAGAGAAAGCGGAGCCAAACAAGGCAGTTTTTCTGAATTCATGAAGTTGGTCCCTTGGTCCCCAGGCTGTTACACAGGTGACAGAAATAGTAACCCTCCTTCTCAGAAAAGGCCGGAAGTGCCAAAGCGCCCGTGTGTAAGAACAGCTCCTTTCCATCCTAACGAACAGAGTCCTTCTGGACTCTGGCTGGGCATGGTCCCGGGAGCGGGGGCCAAAGCCACCCCAGGCTGGTCATCCCTGGGCCCGCAGGAGGGCTAGGCCTGCACTGCGTGGGCACGACTGCTTCTCAGAACTGGCGGTCTGCATGCAGTTGTGGAACAGGGCAGACGAGAAGCACAGTTCCACCTAAACCCATGAAAACTGCAGAAGAATGTGACGTCCCTCCCTGGTTTCTTTTCCCTCCCCCAGGGGCATCCATCAGCCCCAAAGCAGAGGAGGAAAGGTAACCGAGGCAGACCGGCTGCCCTGTCGGATGCGACTAGCCTCCCAGCATCAGGGCAGAGCCCTTCGGCCTTCAGACCCTGCGTCCAGGTCGGGTCAGGCGTCTGGAGGAGGGGACAGAGGCAGGGCCCGGCTCACCCCACGCAGTCGGTGTGGGCGGGCAGGGGCTCGTGACCATGGGGGATTCCAGACCCTGAGGTGGAGCGCGCGGGGCGGAGGGGCTGGGGTCCCGGCCGGCATCGCCGAGCCGTGCCCGGGGCGCGGGCGCCGGGGACCTCGGGCCGCGCGCTTACCGGCGGGCTAGATCCAAGAGGGGTCCGGGAGGTGTCGAGTCGGGGTCCAAGCAGGGTCGGGCCGACGTCGATCGGGGTCCGGGCAGAGCAATCGGGGGTCTTCGCGAGGTCCGGACGAGGTTGAGCCGGGGTCCAAGCGGAGTCCAAGCGGGACCGGGCCCACGGCGATCGGGCTCGGGGCGGGGTGGAGCCGGGGTCCAAGCGGGGTCGGGCCGCGCAGCGAGCAGCTCCGAGGACGCGCGCCGGCCGCCCGCCCCGCCGCCACCGGCTTCCGGCTACGTTGCGCTCGCAATGCATCACGGGACGCCAGGGCAGGACTTCCGCCTCCGCCCGCGGCGGGCAGCGCGGCCACCCGTCGTCATGGGGACGCGGTGGGCGGGGTCCCGGCGGAGCGGCGAGGGTCTTCGCTGGGGTGCGGCCGTGGACAACCGGGGCGGTGTCGGGCGGCGGCGGCGGGGCCCTGAGGACCTGGGGACCGACCGCAATCTCCGGGGCGACACGGAAAGGGCGCCCTGGGATCAGGTCAGGACGGTGCCGGGACGGCTCACACGGGCGCTGGCGGGGAAGGAGCGGTGGTCCCGGGAAACGGGGAGAGCGGCGGGAGCCCGGGGCTGGAGCGCGCAGCCCCGAGGGGAAGCGCCGGGGAGGACCCCGGGCTCCGGAAGGACCGCCCTCGGGCCGCTGCCCCGACGACTGCCGTCTTCGGTGAGGGGGTCGCCAGCCCAAGGCGGCCGCGCCCCGTAGCCTGTCACCCCGGGCTGACTGTGCCTCCCGCGGGCCGAGGCAGCCCCGGTTCCGCCGGAGAAGGGCGGGGAGTGGGAACGGAGCAGCAGCTGGAGAGGCAGGCAGGCGCAGATCCCGCACACTGACGACGGTCTAGAGAAAGAACCGCTGGAAGTGGTTCTCTGGGGGGTGGGGGTATAACTGCAAATGATCTTGGTTTTCCTTTTATTCTGTGCCTTTTTGTGTTTTCCACATATTCTTTATTGATCTATGTAACTTTTGGAATGATCGACTATAAACATTTTTATTGAGGTATAATTTAATTTCAATAAAATGTAGTTCGATGACTTTTGACAAATGCATATTCCAACGTAGCCTCCGCCACAATCATTTGCAGAGTATTTCCATCAGAGGCCGCCATGGTTCTGGCTTTATCCCCATATCTTACTTTTGTCTGTTCTAGAACTTCATGTAAATAGAATCACGCAACATGTACTCTTTCCAATGGCCTCTTTCACCGAATATAGTGTTCTTAAGCTCCATCCATGTTGTTTGTGTATCTGTTCTAGGCATTTCATATAAACAGAATCATGTACTACATGACCTTTTGTGTCTGGCATCTTTTATTTCGCCTGTGTTCACACTCATGTTGTATCAGGTGTCAGCATTTCATTCCTATTGTTGAGTAGTATTCCATTAAATGAATATAACACTTTGTTTATCCACTCACATATTAAACACTGGAGTCATTTCCAAGTTGTGGTTATGAATGAGGCTGCCCTGAAATTCTTGTCCAGGTCATTTTGGGAGCATGTTTTTTTATTTCTGTTTTTTAATTACCTAGAAATAAAACTGATGGTGATGGGGTGGGTGTATGTTGAACTTTATATGAAGTTGCCAGTCTTCCAAAATCTTTGTACCATTTTATACTTCCACTAGCAGTATGAGAGTTCCAGTTTCACACTGTCACACACGTCTTCACTTAGTTGTCTGTCGTTCTATTGCAGCCAGTCTAATGGGTACCAAGTGGTATCTCATTGCAGTTTAATTTGCATTTCCCTCCATTATTGGTTGAAAGCTGCCCAGGGTACTTCTGTTAACTTCCTGGCACTTTCTTTCTACCCGGTGCCCTGCTGAGCACGAACACCACCCTGCAGCCAGAGGAAATTCTCAGGAAGGAGTCGCCAGTTCTTGTAGTAAAAAGCCACAGGCATTCACAGAAATGACAAGGGCTGAGGTGATATGGATGGGACCCCAGTAGGGCCTACACAAGTGGCAGTGAGACAGTGTCTACTCCAGCACAAGATCCTATGGTTGGGACACTGTAGCCTCCACAAGTTCAGAGAATGAGAGCTGAGTGCTGGATTGGTTACAGTGGGCTTCCTGGAGGAGGTGGGCTGTGAAGGTTGAGAAGATGTTGAAAAGGAGAAGAAAAGGGAAAATGCTCCTGAGAAGGACTCAGCTGGAGCCAACATTTGGCACTGGGTCCCAAACAACCAGAGGGGGTTGAACTGTCAGTTTTCTGATCATAAAGTAAAAAAGTTAAGCCCCACACTTACCCTGAGCTCTGGGAGGTCTGGGGCTGTGTTCACCCCAGAGCCAAGGCCAGAGAGGTGGCCCTCTGAGGACAGGGCAAGCCTGCTGCCTCCCTCTGCAATGTCCAGGCTCATAGGACCCACCCACAGGATAAAATGCTCGTGGACAAGGCAGGATCTGCGCCACAGAGTGCTGAATGGTGCAGAACATGCAACTGCAAACTGAAAATATCATCATTCCAACTAAAGTATTTAGCAATTTTTGTTATAGAAGGGCCAGCAGTCCATTAAATCTTAGTGACCCTAATGTGATCATCTTTGTGCTTTCCTCCCTGCGGCTCCTGGAGCTCCCCATGTGCATGACACTGAAGGGAACCCTGGTGGCAGACCAGAGCCTCCAGGAAAGGCCACAGAAGCCGGAGGGTGTGTGGTGCCAGCCTGGGACAACACAAGGAGGGCAGGACCGGAGCCACTGCAAGCCCAGTGGGGTGCAGGAGTGAGTGGGACCTGGGAAAATTGCTACTTTTTCCTGGACTCAGTTTCCCCATTCATGAAAGGAGGGCTCCTTTCCCCTTGCTGCCAAGGGGTCCACATTTCTTGAGCGCTTGCCAGAAGTCAGGCCCTGGGCTTGATAAGGAGGATCTCATTCAAACCATGCAACAAGCAAGCACACACTTTCTACGTGAAGCCATTGTTCAGGTGAAGACATTGGGACACTCGCCTAAGGTCAAAAAGGCAGTAAGTAGCAGAACCAAGGTTTGCACCCAGCCTCCGTAACATCTGCCTCAGGGCAGAAGGACGGCATATGGGGCTGGGCATGTCCTCTGATGGGGAAACCCAGTGCCAGTCTCAGAGGGCAGAGTCACAGTGGCTTCCTTCCAAATGTGCGAGTAAATTGGAAATTGGGTGAGGCCGTGAGCACTGGTCGCCAGTGGCCGTGTCTGGGCCCATGGCCTGGTCAGCAGGACCCCAGGGGTCGGCCTGTGGCAGAGCCTGAGGAACAAGGGCTGCTGTGTTCATGCGCTTGCACATGTGTCAGTGGCTCGTCTGTGAGCAGGTTTGGGTTTGCATGTCTGTGCATTGGGTGTGTATGTGCATGTGATGTATGTACTGCTGTGTACATTCAAGTGTGTGCTATGCACGTGCCCATGTGCCCACTGTATGTCTGTCATGTGTGCTTGTGGGTGTTTGGTGTCTGTATGCATGTGAGTGGTCAGACATGTGCATGGAGTTTCATGTACGGGTCTGGGCCTAGAGGCTCCTTAGCCTCAGGTTCATTGAACTGGGTCCTCCATCTGCAAGGCAACAACAGGTACAGTTTGGGGGTGTCCCCAGGGCAGGTGCCACACCCAGGGCCTCCCAGGCCACCCCAGACGCTGGCCAGTGGTAGCAGCAGTGGGGCCATCCAAAGGGTTAAGACTCCAGAGAACTCCAGGCTCAGGCTTGCTGGGATGTGCCCTGGGAAAAGCAAGCGAGGCCCCATCCCCAGTGGCTCACCCCAAGCAGCCAGAGCTGTACCTGCCTCGCCCTCCCTCAGAATGGGGCTCCACCCTGCACCTCACAGCACACCGCCAAGGTCCAGGGCCCCCAAGACTGCGAGTTTCTGCTGCCAGCCCGTGGACCTCACACCCTCCCTGTCTTGGAACATAGGGGCTCTTGGGAAGCCCAATGCCCATATTTAAAAGTCCATCCAGCCTACAGACAGCCAGGAGCCCCAGGCACGGCAGGGCCAGCAGGCATCTTGAAATGACTTTCTAGTCCCATCCACTGGCCAGGGCCCCAGGGCTGTCGGGAGAGGCCGCCTCCGGCATGGATGGGGCCAGAGCCCTCAGTCTCCCATGTTGTGCTCAGTTCAAGGGCTCTTCCTGATGGTGAAAATTGGGGAGACGGGGCTCAACCCCCACTGGTCAACACTGGCCCCGCTCAGGGTTCTGGAGCACAGTGGGCACAGGTTGCCCACCTCAGGCATGGGCTCACAGCCCCCCTTCTCCAGAGCAGCCCTCCTCCAGGTAGGCACCATGCCCCAGGCCCTAGGTGATTCCTGATGAGTGCTGAGGAGGGGGCACCCGGAACCTGCCCTTGTGGGTGGGCCTGACTCTGGGGCATTTCCTGCCCCAGAGGCCCTGCCCTCACACCCCCTACCACCAGGATCAGCCTGAGGTTTGGTGGGCAGCCAGGATCTCTGCTTGCTAACTTTCCCCGGTCCCACCCTGCTTCCACGGCCCTTCGCTGGAGGACCCCTCCCAGGGACCACTCAGACAAGAGTTACTGTGTCCTCCCCCCCAAAAACTGGCATCTGGGGCTGTCATATCCCGCGATGGGTGCCAGCAGAGGGAGGAACAGCAGATGCAGCAGAGGGCAGTTTCCCCAGCCCCTCCCCTGCCCCTCCTGTCCTTTCAGGCCCCACCTTCTCTGCCAAAGTCCCACCTAGTTGCCCTGAACCGCAGCTGGAAGGAGCCTCAGCCACGGGGTCCCTCCCCAGACAAGCGCGCTGGGTACTCACTGTGTGCTCCTGGGCCTCTTCCCTGCAGTTCCCCCTTCTGGCTGGAGTGCAAACCGTCACTGGGAGAAGGTGGAGCCCCCGGAGAGGCACGGGGTCTCGCAAGTGCCCCGCAGGCTGCTGGCTGCCTCCTGGGCTCCCCCTCCCCCAGGGGATCTGTCAGGGCTGCCTCTCCGGAAGCGGTTCCTTCCCACTCAGGCCCCACCCCCTGGCATCACTGGCATCAGAATCAAGTCCAACTGCCCTAACTTGGCATTTCAGGTGTCCCAGGAACTTGGGCTCTCGTGTAGTGTGCCCCTGACCTCTGGTCCTGGTGCTCGGCACCCCCAGCCCGGCGGGTTTGTCCATGCCCTTCTCCCACCCCTCGCAACCTGTGGGAATCCTGCTCGTTCCTCCGGGTGCCCCTCCCTGCAGCCACCCTGCCCTGCCTGGCTGTGGTCTGGGAGGTGCCCAGTTGGCACCCTCGCCCTCTCCCTGTCCTCAGTGTGCCCTGCAGGGCTTCAAACAGACATCTGGGGGGTAAATTCCAAGCCACAACTGCTGGGTCCTGCCATGGAATGTCATTCTTCCTAATTATGTTAGGGAAAACATCATTTCCCTGATGGGCCGCCCGGAGACCAGGGGTCCTGTTACCATCATCATTGTTTCTTTGCTTCCGGTCACGGCTGTGCTGGACTCTGTGTTCGTGGGAGTGTTTCTAGGCCCTCATGTGAGCGGGCCCGTGTCTCGTGACCTCTCCTGGCCGGGTATGAGGAAGCCGCTTGTCTTAGCCACGCTACAAGTGCATACATGCTGTTGTGGCTGTTCTAGTTCGTACAGCCTTACTGGTGATGGGGCCAACGCCCTGGGCAGTGCACACCCCTCCTGAGGACCCGGGTTTGGGTTCCCAGCACCCCATCCTTCCTGAAGGGTAGGATCTTGAAATAGCTTCCTGTTGAATCTGAAGAAGAGAGTCAGGAATTGCCTTGGCTTCTGGCCTGCTGGGTGGTGGGACTCAGACCCCAGGGGGAGCCCAGCCCTATCTGACTCCCTGCCGTCAGGTCTGAATAATGCACAGGAAAAACTGGGGCCAGGACAGAAGGAAACAGAAGGAATGTTTAAATTCTTGGTTCTGCTGATCTGAGAGGCTGTGCGTTTCAGAAGCACAACTGGTCCTGAAACCCGGAACTATCTTTCCATCCCAAAGCATCAAGGAGCTTGCAGCTGTGTGCGGAGTGACACTCGGTCACACCAGCCAAGGAATCATGGCTAAGAATGTGTCAAGACTCAGCCAGCTTCTCAGATTGCAGCCTGACACCTCAGATCCCAAGGCTATGAGAGCAAAAGACCCCCCACTCCCTGCCTTAGCCCCTCCCATGCCTAGCTGAGTCAGGAATCTTTCTAGATTGTAGTTGCCAGACACAGAAAACCCAACTACAAATGTCCCGAGCAACAAAGGGAAGCTAATGGCTCGTGTGATGCGGAGTCCAGCAGTGCACTGGGCTTCAGGCGAGGCTTGATGCAGCAGCTCAACAATATTTCTGAGAACCAGGTTTCTCTCCCTGTCTTTGCATTGCGGTTCCATCTTCATCCACAGCTCCTAAGCCGCAGGCTCCCTCGTTCACATCCAGAGAGAGAGGCTTCAGATCAGCGTCCCAGCCGTGAGCTTGAGACCCCACTGTGAAGACTCACTGACTGACCTGCACTGGCCCTGAGGTCACACAGCCAGTGGGGTGGAAACCAGGTCTTGAGAGGTCCACAAACACAGCCTGATCAAGACCGGGGCAGAGAGCCCTCCTGGTGCGTGGGGAGGCCTGACACCTGGGGGTGGAGTCACTGCACACATCCCCCCACATTCCCACCTCCGGGGCAGGTGGGACTGTGAAACTGGGTCACCAGGAAGCCTGTGGGGCAGCAGCTGACTGGGCTAACACCCCAAGACCTCCTCCCCAGCCTGGCTACTCCCCGACTGACCTGCCAGGTGAGGAGGCACCTGCTAAGCTCTGCTCTGGAGTCTCAGGGACCTGGCGTCAAAGCCTGCCTCTGCAGCAGGTGGCTGAGCTGCAGAAACAGCTCACAGGCGGAGCCTCCACTCCCTTTCGTGAGCAGCGGGAGCACGCACAGTCCCTCCCTCCAAGGATCCTTGTGAAATTCATGGAAGTGACAGGAGTCTGAGGGGGCAGAGGGAAGCCCCTGCCACAGCTCCTGCTGGATCGACCTTGCAGCGTGTGGGGGCACCCCCGGGCTTCCCGGTCACTCGCCACCCCCTCCTGGGCGCAGAGCAGCCTTTGGATGGGGTGCTGCTGTCCCTTCCCCAAGCACAACAAAACCGCCAGAGGCAGGACGGCAGTGTCGGCTGCAGGACTTCTCCTGGGCTTGCAGCCAAGGGTGCGGGTCCAAGGAGTCATTTCTGCGTCCTTCACGGTACTCCCCAAACGCTGGCTTGACGTGACATTCTTGCACAGTCCGGGAATCCTACCACCACACGGGGGCCTCATCAAGAGAGACAGAACCAGAGAAAAGGAGGCAGAGACAGGGAGAAGGCCGAGGGCACAGGGAGAGCCGTCCGGGGCTGCGCTGGCCTCCGAGGACCGACACGCAGGCCCTTTTCCTTCCCCTCTGCCGTTTTCCGGTTTGTCTAATGAGCCAAACACCCTAGGAGTTCCCAGCCACACCGGTGCATCCTCTGGGCGGCCCGGCTCTCCTGGACAGGCCTTGGGACCTCCGGCCACTGAGGGCTCCACAGGTGCCACGGCTCTCAAGGGCTGTCAGTGGGGGGGTCCTCCTCTGTCGCCAGTCCTGTCAGCGGGCACCTCAAGGGGCACCACAAGGAACGACCCGGACTGGGGGTGGTTTCCATCCCAGCCAGCCAGCACTGACAGGTGGCCTCTCTCCTGCACGGCGTGGCCACTGGCAGCCTGGGGTGGGAGTTTTCTCCTTCTCCGGGAAACAGCAAGTGGCCTGAGGCTGGCAGCTCGGTCCCTTGCAATTCACACGACTCTCGTGACACTGGACACCCCCTGAAGAGTCAGCACGACGCAGGCCTGGCTCACCTGGGGCTCGGCCTCCTCACCTGAAGTGAGGGTCTTATCACAGAGAGCAGGTCGGACAAAGTGGGGCCAGTCTGCTGGGTCCCTGACTACGAGGGTGGGTCCTCATGAACCTGAATCTACCCAGCCTTATTGACCCTACTCACAGCGACAAGGTGACAGTGCGCTGGGCCAGTGCAAGGGTGGCACGGGGACACAAGGTGCCAGGGCCAAGCTGGGGGCAGATGGGAGAAAGTGGGCTGACTGTGGGGTCCAGGCTGCAGACCAGGCAGGTGTGGCCCAGGATCCAGCCTGGCCCAGGCTGAGGACGGAGGCCAGAGGCCCCACCACAGAGACCACACTCTTAGCAACACCCTCTCCCTTCCTGTCCACGCCCCCCTGTCCCAGAGCCCCCTCTCCCCGGGGGCTGAGCCCTGAGGCCCAGCTGGGAGTCTTGCCAGGATCCAGCTCAGGACCGAAGGGCACGTGGGCTCCAGGTCTTGGCTTTCTGCTCTCAGAAGAGCGCGATGCAGGTCAGCTGGGACAGCAGCCATGCTCCCCCTGCAGCCCCGGCCATGGACCCAGCCTGGGGTTAGGCCACCGATGGGGCTGGAGGAGGAAGATGGGTCCACAGCACGAGCCTGGGTGTCCGCGAGCAGGGCTCCGGCCGGGAGACAGAGAAGAAGCAGAGGTGTGGTGGGAGAGGGTGCGTGTGTGCAAGGAGCTTCCCAAACTAGCAGCCACTTTTTGGGAGACACCCCATTTGTGCATGCAAACCCCTGTGATCTTGCTGGTCAGGGGCCTGCATGGGGCTTGGAAGTCGGCCGCATGAAAAGAGGTGGGCTCCTGCCTCTGGGAGCTGATGGGCCAGTCGCCCTGTTCTGAGATGTGGAGAGGGCCACAAGGGGAAGGAGGGGAGGGCTGGCCACAGGAGCCCACTGGCCACCTGAAGTCCAGAGGGGACTTACAGGGAAGACCACATGGTCAGCTCAGGGCCTACGGTGGCAGGCGAGCATCTGGCCAGCCATGCTCCTGTCTGCACCTTCCTGGAAAGGGGGTCCGCCATCCATGTCTTGCTCCAGGGAGGCCGTGCATGCAAGGCGTGTGGCTTCATGGAAGGCCCTGTCAGTACAACCCAAGTGAGGAGAGGGGACTTCCTAAAAGGGATCTGAGGTGGCATCTCAGTGCTGAAGCTGACGTGCCTGCCCCAGAGAGCAGGAGCGTGCGGTGGGAAATGGACTTGGCATGAAGACCATGGCAAGTGGTGAGGGGCAGTGTCGGGCTGGGAGCAGGAGGCCACACGACTTGGGGCTGGTTTGGTCTGGATGGATCCAGAACTCAAAGGCCCCACGGTTCCAAGGGGCACGGCTGTGTCCACTCTGAGGGACCAGGGAATCTGGCCCGGGTCAGATGTGTCCCAGGAGGGGATCACCATGGGGCAAAGCCTCCCACATTGCTGGGGTGGGAGGGCCTCCGGGACTGAGATGCTGGGTCCACTCTGACCAGAAAGGGCCCCTCCTCTTTGCTTTTCTGCAAGAGACTGGGAGCCATTCAGGACGTGTTCTTTCCAAGGAAGAACAGAACGGACAATGCTGTGGTTGGCTGCCTGTTATCTGTCCCCCTGTGTGGTGCTGGGGATCAGCCTCTATTTTTCTGGGAGTGTTTAGTGATAGAAATTCCTTCCAATTTCAACAGGAAGTATTTCTGCACGTGGTAGTTTCCATGGCTCTGTGGTACAGGGATGTCAGGATGTTTTGATCACGGAGAGGTTCCTCCCACTTGCTGTAAACTGGCTCCGTGCAGGCCAGGACCAGGGCAGGGGGGATTTTCCTGTTGTTTCTCTATAGAGCCGGTGAGCTCTGCAGGATGGGCAGGGAGGTAAAGGGTGTGGGCGAGCCTCTCCAAAGTATAGTGGGTGAATAGCGGCCCCCAGAACATGTCCCTACTGCCTGGACCCTATGAATGCGAACTTATTCAGAGAAAGGGTAGCTGCAGCCATGACAGAGCTGAGGGTCTCAGCGTGAGATCATCCCGGATTACCTGGGTGGGCCCTCAGTGCCACTAAGGGTAGAGAGGACAGGCACAGAGGAGAAGCCACTTGAAGGTGGAGCCAGAGGTGGGAGGACGTGGCCACACACCTGGGGATGCCTGGAGCTCCAAGCGCTGGGAGTCAAGACGGCCTCTGGAGCGGGCATGGCCCTGCCCATACCTTGATTTGGAACCTGTGGCCTCCAGAGCCGGGAGAGAATGAATTTCTGTTCTTTCAAGCCCCCAGTTTGTGGTAAATTGTTACAACAAATGAGTACACCAGGCTTATTAGGAAGAAAACAGAGCACTCGAAGTCCTGCTTGAACCTGCTCTGTGCCCTGCAGCCCTGGGCGGGAGGCCTGCTGCTCTGGGTGACCCCCAGCCCCCACCAGCACCTGGGCTTCTGGAACAGGTGAGGCCCAGGAAGGCTGCTGGCTCTGATATTCTGTGGCGCCAGGAAGGGGAGGCAGCTGAGCCGACTGCAAGCATGTGCTTTCAAGAAGAGCAGGCAGCCGCCAACCTCACTGAGCACATTTCCAACCTTTGTCCAGTGTAGGGTGCGTCAGCCCTCGATTCCTTTTTATGGCTGCATGATATTCCACTGTATGGAAAGACACACTTAACAAAATCTACTCTGTTCAGGGACACCTGGGCTGTTTATTCTCTGGGTTGGGGGTGTCACTGGCACCTGGTGGGAAAGCCCTGAGATGCTGCTGGGCCCCCCACAGCACACAGCACACCCCCTACAGCAGTCACAGGCACGATGCTGCTGTTGAGAGACCACGTTGCACATAGAATCTGCTGGCTGCTCTCACTGAGTAATTTTTCATAAACATCTTTCTAAGAAGTCCCTTCACTCGGCCCATTCTGAAGGTCAAGGCTAGCAAGGACAAAGACCTCGGTGATGAGTCCAAGCTTCCCATGTGAGGTCTTGCCATGGGAGAGCCCCACACCCTCACCCCAGGCCTACTGAGTCATCCCATTGGGACGGGCCTTCCCCTCTGGGGCTCCCAAGGCCCTGCCCAAACCCCTGGCCCAGCCCCACCAAGGCTGCCCTTCCTGGGCCCCATCCTGAGTGCCCTTGCCCTCCCTCCAATCAGCAAACTGCCTGAAGACCCTCCCCATGCCAACCCAAACCTCTCCTCCCACCCTTTCCTACTTGCAGGGGTCAGGGTGCTGCACCCCCAGATGAAGCCTGGATTAGTCCCCAGTTCTCCAAAGACTTTTTAGGAGGACTTGACTTTACTTCTGTTAATGGACTGATAACCTTTGCCCCGCCCACTTCACGGGACTGTAGGGGTTGAAGTCCTGTAGGTAAAAGCTCCTGGTGGCTTATCCCTGTGTGGGATCAGGAATGGTGGGAAACCGGTCACAGGTCACGCCTTTCTGGAGGGGGCTGGTGACAACTGGCAGGGCTGGTGACAACTGGCGGGGCTGCCCGCAGCTCCCGGGATCCGATGTGTGGTGAGCGCTCTGCAAGTGCCCCTTACCTGGTGGTGCTGCTCCACCTTGGAAGGCCACTCCTGTCGCCACTGTCACCAG
Source organism: Manis pentadactyla (assembly GCF_030020395.1). Classification (NCBI taxonomy): domain Eukaryota; kingdom Metazoa; phylum Chordata; class Mammalia; order Pholidota; family Manidae; genus Manis; species Manis pentadactyla. The sequence goes on along the minus strand of NC_080023.1, from coordinate 177,557,481 downwards.
CCCCTCTGCAGGGCGGGGACCCTCCAGCTCCAGGGTGGGGCTGACAGCAACGGCCCAGAACTGAAGGGCTGTGTGCTGCGCTGCCCGGGAAGCCCACCCCTGCCCACGTGCCCCTCTGTTCAGGTTCTGCTCCCCTCTGGGGCCTGACCAGGACCACCACCTGCACAAGTTTATCTTCCTGAGAACAGACTAGATCAAGCTCACCCTGCGACCATAGATAAAGGCCAGCCTAGGCCGTGTGCAAAGCCTCATGGACGGCCTCACCTGCCGCCCCCTCCCATCTGTCCCATACCTTGGTCAGTCTCACCTGCACACCTTGGCCTTCTCCCAGTGCTGCCCACCACCAGGCCCTTACAATCTATGCCTCAAGGCTTCCTGCACCCTCTAGGACTCCCCAGGGCCCCTGCCCCTCAGGGTGACCCTGCCCTGGCCCAGTGGAGTCGGGGCAAAGCAGATCTGGCCTCAGGTCCCCCGCATTCCCTGGGGTGAGATCCTGATAGGCTAGTCTGCCCCTCCTCAGAGGGGACCCCCGGGCTCTTGACCCGAGTCCAGGACGCCCAGGGATGGGGTGCTCTGGGGACCACAGGAGGAAGAAGGTTAGTGGGGAGTTATGGGTGGGGGGCACTGGTCATACTGCACACTCCTCTGGGTGGGCTCACAACCCTGGGGCCTCCGCGCGGCCTCCCAGGGCTCCAAGCCTCCTGAGAAGCCAGCTCATCGCCCGTTCAAGGAGGGACCCCGCGCCCCCACCCCAGCCGTCTTGAAGCCCCCAGAGGGAGCGAGGGGGTGGGGCTGGCAGGGAGGGACGCGCGCAGCTGTTACTCGCAGCGGGTGGAGCTGGACGGGACCGGACCGGGGCTGCGGGCCGGGGGCGAGCTGGGGGCTTCGGGGCGGGACCGGCCCGCCGCGGTGGCGAGTCCGTGAGGGTCGGCGCGGCGGCCGCGCAGGGAGCCGAGGGTGGGCGGCGGCGGGACTGGGCGCTGCGCGCGGGGCGGTCCGGGGGCGAGGCCGGGCGCGGGAGGTGCTCGGGGCCCGGGGGCGGGGCCAGGGCGGCGGGGCGCGGGCGGCCGCCCGGAGCGGGGTGCCCTGTGCGCGGGCAGCCGCGGGTCCAGGCCCGCAGAGGCACCGTGCCGGCACCGTGGGCTGCTGCTCCGCGCTGGGTCCTCTGCATCTCCAGCTGGTGTGTGGCGCCCCTGCTCGGGCCCGGGGGTCCCGGCGCACTGGGGGCCCGGGGGCTGTTCGCCGCCCCTAACCTGCTCACCGGGTCCGCGCCAGCCTGGGGGCCTCCCGGCAAGGGCTGCCCCGAAGTTCTGCGCTGCCCGGAGCGCGTAGAGAGCCGGAGCCCGGTGCACGACCCCCTGTATGCGCGCGGGGGGCGGCCGCGGGGCATCGAGCGGCGGTGACAGGGGCCGGCGCGCGGCTGGCAGGGGCCGGCGCAGAACAAAAGCCTTCTGGCGGGGCGCCGGGACCCTGTTTCGCTGGCGCCTAGGACCCTGGGGTGTCGGTCGGCGCGGGGGGGAGGGCGGCCGGCGGGCGCTCGACATGGTCGGGGAGGGAAGGTGCGTGCGCGGTGTCCACGCGTCAGAAGGAGCGTGTGGCCCCGAGTGTGCGCACGAGGGGCGAGTGTGAGTGTGTTAGAATGTGTGAAACGGCCCTGCCGGCCCCGCACCTTCCAAGCCTGCCGGGCCTGGAGAGATGGGAGGGCAGAAGGGGGTGGGGGGGGGGGGAGCTCAGGGCGGCACTGATGTCTGTGCCAGGGACTCCCTGGGGCCCCTGGATGCAGAGCTTCGTCAGAGGGCTTGGGCATCCCTTGGATGTTTGCCTTCTGTTCTTGCAGTTCGGAGATGCCAGCTCTTCCGGTCGCCCTTGGTCGCTGCCCTGGGGGAGGGCCAGTGCAGGTGGTGCAGAGGGGCTCAGGGGAGCTGCTGATGGGCCCCTGGGTCTCTGGCCACGGGTATGCTTCTCCCCCGAGCAGGGCAGGTGCTTCCCTGTGCTGAAGCCCAGGACCCGGAAGGGGAGAAGGGGCTGCTTCAAAGCAGTCTTTTGGAGAAAGTTCTCCCGCACCCATGGGTGTGCAGGGGTTGGTGCCCATCCTTTGCCTGGGCAGGGCTTGCCCGTCCAGCCACACAGGCCAGTACATCCCCCTGAGAAAGGAAGGAGCTGCCCTGGGGGGCTGGCTCAGTGTGCTGTGGAAGCGTGATGGGCAGAGGTGATGGGGAGCATGGGGGGAGGTGGGCGGTCTGCAGGGCTCTGCTGGACAGATAAGGCTGGAGGTGGCCCCAGGCCCTGCAAGAGGCTTGAGGCTCAAGGGCTGGCCCAGTGGTGATACGGAGCTATTGCAGGGTCTAGAGCCGTGGGGTCGCTCACTCTCTTTGGGCGGGAGGCTCCCTTAGGGCAGGACTCTCTTAGGAGGCTGCTGGAGGCGGGTCAGGAAGAGGACGGGGGAAGGAGGCAGCTCACACGGGGTGGAGCTCGGCCAGGAGCCCTGGGGGATAGGACGCTTGCAGTCTGGGGACTGGCTGCTGGCTGGCCTGTCGGGACGTCGGGGAGTGGAGCTGCTTTGGGGGTACAGTGCCTTTAGCTCCCACGTGCTGAGTTTGGGATGCACTCAGGGTGAAGCTTAGGCTCGGGTTTGGGGCGGGAGAAACAGATGTACTGGGCGAGGGATACGGCCTCCAGGGTAGGAGGGATCAGGTAGAGAGGTGCTTCCTGCTTACCCTCTGCTGCGGATAGTGGGAGGTGCACAGACGCGCCCTGGAAACTAGGATGCAGCTCCAGGGGACGGGTTATTCTGGCTTGCGTGCAGCAGTGTTTCCTTGGACCTGGGTCTTCTCTCAGACTTCACTTCAGCCAGGTGAGCCCAAGGGACAGAGCTGTGTCCCCATGTGGCTGGCCCAGCCACAGCTGAAATGCAAAAGAGAGCTGTGAAAACCCTTTGTCCTGGCCACCCCCACCCTGCCTCTGCCCCCATCTGTCCTCTGCTGGTGGAGGGGTCACAGGGAGGAAGAGATCTGATACCTCCCGCCTCTGTGGTCAGTGTGTGTGGGGAGCCATGGGGGGAGTCCTGTGGCTTTTCTTTTCTCTTTTTGACAAGCGTGAGAGTTTTCTTGTTACCAAGCTACGGGACAATGGCCTGAGCATCTTTCCTGGGAGCTTTCTCCCCGAAGAATAGCTTGACCTGTGCCTGCTCCAAGCTGCCGTTTTCCCAGGCTGTGTCCCACTGCGTTGAAAAGAGTGGGGAAGGGCTCGGCGAAGGGCCTGGGGCTGGGGTTCCTGGAGCTGAATCATCATCTTCCTCTGCCTCGTGAATGTGGCTGCAGTGCCCTGGAGCACTGAGCCTTCCTGTGCATTGGTTTAGAGACAAAAACAATGCCCACACACATCCTCCACCGGTTCTGGCCATGCTGCCCAGGCTGCATGGTCTTTGCTGGAGCAGAGCTGCTAGCAGGATGGTGCATCCAGTCTGGGCAGGGACTGGGCCTCGCTGGACTGCCCTGGCTGGCAGCCTGGGGTGGGAGTGGAGGAGGACCTGGGGGCATCCTCAATGCCTTGGTCCTGGCTGTGCCTGGCGCCCTGGGGCTCAGGCAAGGCAGGTGTGCTTACCCACTGGTTAGGGTTTTCTGGGCATCTAGGTGCAGCCTAGGGCTCAGAGTGTCATTTCACTCAGGTCTAGAACAGATGGCGTGAGGGCTGCGTGTGCATGTGTGTTCCCACACACACACACACGGGTTCTGTTGAACGCTCAAGAGGGTGCTGGTAAAAGCTCATTGCTGAGCAGTGGGAGGGCTAAGGTCTAGCGAGCACGAGACACAGGACTCCACGGCCTGCCAGGCAGCAGGAGCCAGGGGGCGGTGAGGGGGCTTAGCTGGCCGTGGTTACCCTGGAGACCGCCCACCTTTCAGGAGAGGGCAGGCCCGTCACTGCTGGCCTGGGTCACCCTGCTTCCAGGGGACTCTCCTGGGTCAGCCCTGGCAGGCCTGCAAGGTGGGTGGCTCGAAGCTGTGTGTCCCACTGGAAGCTGTCTGGTGCCTGCTGCCAACTAGGGTGGACCCAGCCCCCTGCAGGACCTGCTTGGAATGTTCTCCTGGAAATAGCTGCCACCCCTGGGGCTGTGCCCAGGGTGTGCCCACAGCATCTGCTCCCAGGGGCTGGGGGTCCCACGAGGGCCCCAGGACACAGGCCAGGAGCAGTACTGGGGAGCCCAGGGAGGAGACAGATGGAGCACTCTGGCTGGGGTCCAGGCATCTGTGACCAGCAGGTCCAGCGACCAGGAGGAAATCCACAAAGGGCCCCCTGCAGGCCTCTGCCCAGGCACAGTGCTGAGGGCTGCATGGGGGACGGAGGCTGTCCTTCGGCCCCTTCAGCCTGTGGTTGCAGCCCATCCGGGCTCGGGGTGGCCTCCCCAGCCCCAGGGCTCAGCAACAGCCCCAGCCCACGCCGGAGCTCTCTCTGCATTTGGGGCTGGCTCTCCCAGTACCAACAGAGTTGGGTGCACAGTGGGCCTGGGGGTGGCCGGTCCCTTACAGCCCCTGCTGGACGCACCTCCTTTGTCTTAGGCATGGAAGGGACGGTGTCTGGGACTCGGATGTGGCTGAATTTCTCCTGGTGTGTGGTCCACACCAGCACACGTGGCAGGCCTGGCCCACAGACACGATGATAGAGGGCAGGACAGCCTCTGGAGCCGTGATGGAGCTCAGGGCCCATCAGCTTCCCTGTGTATGAGACACTGAGTTTCTTGGACGTCCTCGATTCCCTCCTGTTGGCCCCTCTGCTAGCTGAGCCTGCAGGGCTGGCGTCCAGCGAGTCGCAGGGGAGAGAATGTCCTTGAAGCGGACATTGCTGCCCCCAAAGCCAGGAGAGAGCCCAGCAGCAGGAGGATGTTGTCCCCTGGCCCGAGGAACCTCAGCATCCGCCCTCACTGAGGGACCCCAGAGCACAGGACTCAGCCTCCTCTTCCAGCCTGTCTGCATTTGGCCCTACAGCCCAGGGTTCCCTCCTCCTGATGAGGACACTGAGCATGGGGGTGGGCTTGCTCACAGACCACCTACAAGCAGAAGGAGCCCCCTGACAGGGAAGTTCTGGGGTCCTGCCGACTGGCCTGGAGAGGTCTGTTGGAAGTGCCAAACCTCAGTGGACATGGAAGGTGGTGACTGGGGCACAGGAGGTGGGCCTGGGGCCTTCCTCAGGGGGTCTGCCACCCCTCACGCACCTGCCCTGCTCCGAGGTCACTGCCCTGGCATGGCAAGCGTTTGACTTCCTGGGCTACCACTGGGCACCCATCCTGGCCACCTTCATCCATGTTGCAGTGGTCATCTGGGGCTCTGTGGGACCATCCGCTACCAGCCCTGCTACATCGCAGTGGTGAGTCCACTGCACTCTGACCCCCTGTGGGTGGCGGGCCAGAACATCTAGAATTCTGACCTGGGAAGATTGGCTTCAGGGATTGCTTCTGGGAAACTGAGGCCAGAGCCTGCCCAGGGTCCAGGGTGGGAGTGACCCCAGCATGCTCCAGCCTGGGCCCCTCCACACGCTGTCTTACCTCTGAGCAGCTGAAACGATGTTCAGAAGTTTTGCTCTGGCATCAGAGTGGCATTTCCACTCAGAGCAGATTGGAATAGTTGGTCTAGAGTGGGCGTTTGCAGCAAACTTGTTCCACAGGGGGCCTGATGGCAGGTGTGTTAGGCCCTGTGGGTCACGGTCTTGGACGGAGCTGACCTCTGCCATGGCGCAGATGCAGTCCGGGCAACAGTGCACAGGTGGGCGTGGCTGTGTCCCGGGAAGACTCCACAAGGTGCCGCCTGCAGGCCTCCACTCCCTGGAAGACAGCTCCCTGGGGTGGTTTTGGGGGGCACTCGAGTTCAGGCCACACAGCTGTTGCTCATCATGCATCCACCTCGGACGGGCCACTGGCATCTCTGGGCCAGGACACCGAGCTGGGACCATGCCCCTGGACTGGCTGTTTCTGGCAGCCCATATCCCTGGTGCCCTCCTGGGGATGCACAGGGAAGCAGGAAGTTTCCCTGGCTGAGTCCTGCCTGGGGTGAGTTCAGGGAAGCTGTCCTCCAAATAGATTGTCCTGGGCGCCAGACTCAGGGAGCAGAGTCCCCCAGGGGTCTCTTTCAAGTCTCCTCCAAGGCTGCCATATGAAAGCAGGTTGCTCCCCAGCAAAGACCTGGTTCCCCTTCCCGCCCCACCCCTTCTTAGTGTACTTCTTAGTGTACTGTGTGGGCCGCCATCTGGATCACCTGGAACATCTCCATTACCTGCTTCTACCTGGCAGTGGGGGGGTCTCTCCAAGGTGAGTGAAGCGGGGTTAGTGGCTAGGCCATGTGCGCACTGGACACAGAGGGGGTCGTGGCTGGGCCACATGTGCACTGGATACATTGACTGGTTCACTGCCATCGTCCTCCACGAGGCAGAGGCACGGTCTGTTCCCAGCTCTGCCCATGACACCCAGAATAGTCCTGGCCCACAGCAGTGATCCTAAAGGTTTGGGGAAAGACCCGTGATTTGATGGATGGGAGGGGGGCCCCCAACTGGAAGGAGGTACCCCAGTGCAGCCTTCCTAGAGGAGGGGGCCTTGGAGCCTGGGCAGTGCCCAGCGAGTCAGGGCTGGGGGCTGGGAACAAAGGGCCCTCCCGGAGAGGCGTGGCTGTGAGCACCAGCAAGGGGCCGGCAGAGGGGCTGCCACCCTCCCGTCTCGTCCCCCAAGCCTCTCTGCTCCTTCAAGTGTGGATAAAGCCCACCGGTCCCTCGAGGGAGTGGGGACACAGCCAAGCCACGTTTGCTGGGAGCAGGCGGCAAACAAGTCCTGCCTGAGCAGCTGTTTCGGGCACTGCTTTGGGCGTAGCATTTTTTTTCATCCTTGACTGAAGCTCAGAGGTTGTACGAGCCAGGATTGGGGAGGTCTGACTCTAGGTGCAGGTGTGGGTGGGCAATGGGGCAGGCTGGCCTCTGCTTCGCGGGCCACACCTGGGGCAGGGCTGGCAGGAGGGCAGAGCACCCCTTGCCCTTCGCAGGGCGCCCACTCTGGGCTGCAGTAGCTGAGGGATGCTGGTGTCTCTGGCGCTAACCTGGTCCCACCCCCTCGCCTCCAGGACAGTGAGCTCCTGACCTTCAACCTCTGCAGGCACCATTCCTGGTGGCATGAGCATGGCCCTGGCTGTCTTCGCAAGGAGTCAGTGGCAAGCCTGGGGTCCCTGGGTGGCCAGGTCCTGGCACTGGGCATCAGCTGTGTCCTGGAGCCTGGCTACATGGAGGCCCTGCAGATCCTGGTGGCCATGAGTGTGGGGGGTGGAGGGGGAACGTGGGAGGCTCCTGCATCCCATGCTGTGGTGGGACCGGGTCTCAGGCCATCCCTGCTGTCCTCCTCAGGGCAGGGTACCCTTCCGTGCCCCCATCCCTGCCCCAGAGGCTGAGAAACCAAGCTGCCACTCCCACCTGTGTGCCCAGGCCGCCTGAGCCTCAGTGCCCCACTCTGTAAAATGGGCTCAGCACTGGCTCCAGCCCCAGAGTGAGGGAGACCCTGAATTGAGGGAACAGACTGGAAGGATCTGAGGATGCCATGAGGCTAGCAGGGGACATGGGACCCTCGGTGAGGGGTTCAAGATGAAATCCATGGAGGCAGTGTGCCCAGGGGAGGAACCTGAGAGCTCCATCCTGGCCTCCTGTGCTGGCAGATGTGGGGGGCAAGGGGAGGCACCATGTTGTGGGGGCTGCCCCTCGCTGGGTAGCTGTCCTTATCTTGTGCCCTAGGCCCATCAGAGGCTTGGAGAAGTGGGGGGCCACTTCTCGGAATACCTTGTTTAAATGCACAGAATGAACATGTGGGAGGACAAAAACCAAAAACACAAATGGAACACCAGCAGCTGCTCTGGCGATGCCATGCTAGCCAGGGGGCCTGCTGCTCTCCCCACCCAGCCCACGAGCCCACAGGCCCAGGCGGGTGGGACAATTCCCGCGGTTTGAAATGTGAGCTGTGTTCAACGCCATCTGCACCCGCTGGTCGGCCAGGGCAGGCCCGTGATCCTGTGCCGCACAGAGCTCAGGTCTGCTGTCTGCATTCAGCGCGGCACAGGATGCTAGATCTCGGGCAGAGGCTGCTGACGGAGCTGCGGTTACTGTCCATCCGTGGTCACGGGCGAGTCAGAAAGCCATCAGCAGCCTACAGCCGCCTGCCCCCCTCACCTGCCTCGGACCCCAGTGTGCAGATGAGAAAAGCAGAGCCAGTGAGGGTGGCCCGCTCGCTTGGGGCCACACAGCCCACAGGGAGCTGCCGTAGCTACTGCTGTGCGAGAGGTCATCCCGGATGGTGTGGCTTGAAACAGTGCATCTCCGTCCCTCAGTCCCGTGGGTCAGAATCGGGGAAAGGTTTAGCCGGCTGGCTGTGGTTCCAGATCATTCCTCAGGGTACAGTTGGATTATCGGAAGGCGGCAGGGTAGGGGTGCTCCCCTCTAGAAGGCGTGCATTGGCTGGTGGCCTGGGCCATCGCCACGTGGCCCTTCCACAGCGGTGCCTGGGCGTCCTCTCCACGTGGCGGCGGGTGAACCCTTGGAGAGAGTGACAGTCGGGCTGAATCACCTTTAGGACCTGGCCTTGGACGTCACCAGGGTCTCCAGAACATCTTGCCTGGCTTTAGTGCATTTCCGTATTAACAGACGTTCCTCAGGGGTGGAGAGAGGTAGTTCGTCTCCATATCAATGGGTAATTACGCGGGCAAGGGAAGTCTTCTATGTACCTGACAGGTGAGGGGAGGGCTGGTTTTGCTTCTGCATGGGCAGAAAAGCGACGGCCAAGGACTGCAGTTTGTGAGCAATAAACGTATTTTAAACTTGATTTCTCCCTTCAACTGGTTTAGGTTTTTAGAGGTATTTTGCCCCGGGATTTCCTCTCCCCCAACTTACAGGGGTCTCACAGGCACTTGTCTTTTTTGGCGGTGGCGGGCAGAGGGGGGCTGCATTTCAGCATGTGCCAGAAGACATACCTGGGGTTGAGTAGTGAAGGCAGAGGCTGGGGATCTCAGAAGGGCCATGAAGAAGCCTTGTGAGCTCAGACGGTCCAGACAGCTTGATGGTCCATGGAGAAAGTAGAGTCGCCCAGTATTCTGAAGGCCAGTTGTGGGGCCTCATCCTGGCCATGCCAAGGGGCTTCGTCCTGGTTAGAGGAGGGAGAGGCTCCCAGGAAGATGGCCCTGGCACCTGGGAAGCCCTGGGAGCCCCGAGGCAGAGCAGGGGCCCTGGTTCCCTAAAATGTGGGAGCCCAGGAGCATTCCTGCTTTCTGGAAAGCAGAAAGAGCCAATTGGCCAGCTCACCCAAGCCTCTGAAGGCTCAGAACTTGTGACAAGGCAACAGGAAGGAAACAAGTGGGTGGACAAAGCCTCAGTGGGCATTTCCCACACACGGCTGCTGGGCTGCTGCGGCGGCTGGGGGGTTCACGTCCATGGAAATGGAGCCTCCGGTTGCTTTACCCCCACCTTGGGGCGGGGTTTCTCTGGTGAATACAAAGGTCTAGGTACTGGTCAGTGGCACATACTCTGATGGCTAGGAGCCAGCCCTTTGCTGCTTGCTTTGGAGGTTTCTGGGAGAAGCAGGCCCTTGGCTGCCCTGGGCAGTCGGGTCAGGGAGGTGCTGGGGGATAGGAATGAACCTGTGGGCATCTGGAGAGCAGCAGGGAAGACCCAGTGCTGAGGCAGGGGGTGGCCAGGACGGGCAGTTGGGAGGCGGGTGGGCGGTCGCCCCAGCAGAGGAGAAGCTTGGCAGGGAGAGGTGTTTTCAGCACCACGGCCAGGTCCCGAGGCCCGGCTCCTTTCTGCTGGAGGAGCACCAGTCAGGGGGTGGCCCCCAGGGCCCACTGAGCCCCCGAAAGGCTGTTTGTTGTTCCATAACACAGAGACAGGCCAGCCGGGTCGGCGAAGGGGAGGCTCGTGACCCGCCGCCTGGAAGGACGTGGGCTTCCAAGCAGGGGCCTCAGAGCCTGGGCTTTCCCAGCTACCCCGGGCGCAGGCACCAGGCCGACTGTCTCCTCTTCTGATGAGTGTCAAGGCCTCCAGGGGAGCTGTCAGGCCTGTTCTGTGGTTGAAGAAACCAAGACCTAGAGGCTGAGTGAACCCCTGCAGTCTCACTGCTGCTGACCGTGTCACCCCAGAAGGCTGCCGGAAACCCTCTCCTTCCTGGGACCCCTTGTCCTGAAGTGGCACCACCTTCCTGTCCCCCATGCTGTGGCGTTTCTTGTCCCTCCCAGGGGCCTCACAGACTCCCACCCTCTCTCAGAAGACCTGCTGCAGCTCCCCCACCACAGGTGTCCCGGTCGGGCATCTTCTGTCACCCCTCAGTCAGTCAGGGGCCCAGCAAGACAGAGAAGTCACTCTCAACAGGCTAATTCCCGGGGATGGTAAAGCAGCTGTTCTGAGTGTGGGTGCTGTGGCAGGACCACATGGGCACCCCTCTCCTGGGTGTGTGTGCCACTGAGCGCGGGGGTGGGGAGGAGTTGAGACACCTGTGCTCCCACCCCGAGCTGGAGGTGCCCCCCAGCACTAACCCTGCAGAGAAGGGCTGGGGAGAGCATGCCCTCCCCTCCTCCCTCCCTCCCATCTTCTGCTGGGCTCCAGCTCCCCCCAACCTGAACTGGAGCCTGTGGACACTGTGTATACCATTCAGGGTGCAGAATGCAGAGGGAGGTTCTGCAGTGGTGGGTGGAGCACAACCCACCCCCGTGGACCCTCGCTCTGAGCTACGTCCACGGATCAGACCACTGCTTGATGCAGGAGGTACTCAAAGAACAACTGGTGGTGCCCTGCAGGATCTGGGGCTGACCTACTGAACTTGGAGGCCAGAGAGCATGACCTGGTCTGCCCTGGGCCACCTCGGGTTTCCAGCTTCTGTGGAAGAGGTGGAATTTTCTTCCCTGCCGAGCCTCCTGATGATGGTCCTCCAGGACCCTGGCAGATCACAGTGCTGTGGGCTTCCGACAGGGATCTTGTCAGCCGTCCCTGTGGCATCTGGGTGCATTTTGGTGGCCTGTTACAAATGAGCCCTTCTGCTCCTGTCTGCTCATACACTGGCTGTCAGCCCTGCTGCGACTCAGGGCTGGTCCCCCTTGTTCTCATTAAGGAGGAGGATGCAGGCCCTGATGGTGGCAGATGGTGGTAAACGCCGTGCTTGGGAGTATCTCGTGCCGTGGTTAGCATTGCCTGGGCTGTGTGAGTGTGTGAGCCCTTCCTCCCACAGTGGCCCCGGGCCCCAGGATTCCATGGACTTAGCGCAGACCTGCCCTCTCGCCCCTCAAGCGTGGGCATCCACTGAGGGGCCTGGGGGAGGAGCTCTGTCCAGCACTGCCCACTGGGCTGAGCCCCATCTGTGTCTCCCATACTCTTGGAACCACGAGCTGGGCGGGCTTACAACTCACCAGCTGTGGCTGCCTGTAGACGGCACCCTCCCCAAGGAGGAAAATCCTGGGGGTTGGCTGCTTAAGGCAGAGGCCCTGGGGAGGACGGCCTGGCTGCACGGAGCCGGAGCCGGGGAAGGTGCATCCAGGCCGAGGTCACGGCTCCAAGAGCTGCTGTCTGATTCTCACACCGTTAAAGCAGAGGCTTCGTGATCTTTCCCACTCATGTGTCTGTTGTCCAGCCTTCCCCAATGTGTCACCCATGGGGCCAGGCAGCCCCAGGGAGTCAGACACCACCTGGAAACCGGGAGCTGATGAGGCTGTGCAGATCGGCTCTCCTTGTTCCACTTGGCAGATGAGGAACTTGAGGTGGGACACGCCGGGCGTGATCCTGCCGGAGTTCTGGGCGGCCTCACCCCAGCCCCGTGCTGGCCTTCATCTGTGCCCACCACATGGTCGATGCTGCCACCCAGGAGGAAGACAGTTGTAAGTGTGCGGGCGCCAAGCCCGTGGTGAACCGCATGCTGCCCCCACGCCAGGGAGGAGGGGGGAGGGCGAAGCAGAGGGCTGTGGTCCCCTGGACATTCTGTCACAGCCTGAGACCTCACCCCTTAGCTGGGTTCTCATGGCCACAGGGGCCCTTGCCCGAGGAGAAAGGGGGGGTCCAGCCCCCTGAGAGGCGATGGGGAGGGGTCCCGGGCTGTGGACACCTGGGCCAGCTCCCCAGGTCGGAGGGCCCCCGTGCATGCCCCGTCCTCGTCCTCCGTAGCTGCTGCAGGAGGGCAGCTCAGCTCTCGGAACGGGCCACACTGCTCACTTGCAGCCGAGCCCTGGGTCCCTCGGGGCATGTTCTCCCTGCTCCCCACTGGTGAGCCTTCCGACTGTCCCTCAACACGCAATGCCAACACTTGTGTCCTCAAGGGCCCTGACGGCCCCCAGCTCTGACGTGGTCCTGTGGGAAGGACAGAGCTGGGGTGGGCAGGGGCTGGGACCTCAGAGCCTCCGTTCCCAGGAGTCTGGCGACCGTGGGGTGGGTGGCCCACGTGGCCAAGTGGCATCCCACACTCAGACCAGGCTCACTCCCAGACCAGCCCCCAGTGGCCTCCAGCCCTTGTACTGCGTGGCCCCGATCCATCGCCCAGACCACAGCTGGCTGGGAGGGAACACAAGGGGCTTCGTGTGCGGCTTATGTTAAAACACTTCAGGACAGGAGGCAGCCCTGTTCCAAAATGCTTCAGCCTCACCTGCTAGCTGGCAGACACAAGGGTGGGTGACGTTGGTGGGCATGGTGGGGGCCATGCGGCTCATGGTGCACCCCCCAGGTGCCAGCTGTCAGTCCCCGCTCAGTGGCCCAGGCCACACCCCCTGGCAAGAGTGACAGCATCCTTGGAAACCCTTCTGGGGTCACTCACAGTGCTGGCCTTTGGCGAGGACCAGGGCCAAGCCCTCGGGGTGTTCCAGCCTCTGCCGTCACCACCGGAGCGTCTATGGCTGGCAGTGTTGCCCATTCTGCCACCTCTTTCATTGTTCGGGTCTTGTTTATTTGGGTCTTGATTTCCTTCATGGATTTGACCCGTTCCCTCTCTGCCACATCAGTGAGACGCCTCCAGCCTCTTGTTCAAGCAGGCGCACTTGCAGGTGTGGCTAGCAGAGCCCGTGCCCATCTGGGCCCGCAAGCAGGTTAGCACGGCCACAGGCTCCTTTCCTTCAAGAGGCCTCACCACGCATCTGCCTGTCCATCTGCCTTTCATCCGTCTGTCCATCCACCCCCACTTCTCTGAGATCTGCTCCATACTGGCTCTGGGGCTTGGCCCCCACCCCCTGGAGGTCTATACCCAGCAGTTGGGCCTAAGCAGGTTTTGAGCCAGGGTCTGAGGGGGCACGGGGTGGCCACCTCCCAGGAGGGCAATATGGAAGTCCTCGGGGGGTGATCTCACCTGGGCAGGAATTTGGGGTGTCCTATCTTTAGAAGATCAGACAACTTCCCTCTTGAAAAGCAGTGCCCACAGTCCTGGGCACCCTGGGCCTGGGGTGGGGTGCTGGGCCCTGCCCCATATGTAACCCTGGAATTTGGGGTCAGAAGAGGTGGCTTGTGGTCCTTCTCTGGAGACCTCCATCCTCCCCAGGTCTTGGCCAGGCCTTCCAGAGCCCAGCCCCTTGTCCCTGACCCCTTTGCCAAAGGCCAGGAAGGTGCCCCCCTTCTTGAATTTTGTCCTGTTTGCATTTCAAGCTCTCCAAGTGAAGAGGGCACAGCTGCCTCTGCTGACCACTGACTGCCCAGCTGGGAGCTGCTTCTCAGGGGCCCTCTGACCCCTGCTCACTCCCCACAGTCCTGCATAAGTAGGTCCTGGTCCTTAGTGACCACTGAAGATGGTGAGGTGTCTCCAAGAGAGGGCTGCGGCCTCCCTGTCTCAGGTCAAGTGACTGGACACCAGCCTGTGTGGCAAGGCCAGCACCAGGCCAGGGATGGCTGCAACCTCAAAAGAGTTTGTAGTTTCCTTTTTCTAAAAAAAGAAAAAGATGCAAAAGGAAGCCACACTCTCTGTGCAGCCACACTGCAGTCATGTTGCATGCTGCTCCTGCAGTGGGCCTGGGCTGTCCTCTCAGAAGCCCCGCCCTGGGGCCACCAGATCCCCCAAGGTTGCTTGCACCACTGAGGTGGGGGGCTGGGCACGGGGACTGTGAGATGGGAAAGTGTGATCTAACCTGTGATCTAACGGCAAAGCTCAGTGTAAGCCCCTGACACCCCACCCTGGCAGACCTCACCTTCCCTAGGTGCTGTGCCCACAGGGCAAGGCGCTGCCTTGCAATTAGGATGAGCTGGTGACACTGTTCCTGAAAAGGGGTTTGGGTCAAATAGTCTACAGCCTCCCCAAGGCAGCTGCAAGCGGTCAACAAAAAGGAGCCTGCCTGTGTGCCAGCTTTCCTGAGAGGCAGGAGCTGGCTGGGAATCACATGCTCATCTCTAAAGGGGCTTTAACCTAGGTGACTCCAGAAGCCCTTGAAGTGCTGCAAAGCTAAGGGCAAGGGGCGGGGCAGGAGGGGGAAGGGGGGCCCTGGAGCAGAGGAGGCACCTGGGGGAGGCCTGAGCAGCGGCCCTGCTGGTGAGGAGGGGCCGGCAGAGCTGAGCCCCTGGGGCAGGGTGGCCGGGAGGGGGCTGGGAGGGGGCCGGAAGTTTTGGAACAGAGGTTGCTGAGCACCATCGGAGGAAACCCACCACTTTATTGTGAATCTTGGAAAGCATCCAAACTGGTCACCCCCACCCCCCTCAGGGAGCGTCCGCAGCACCTGCAGCGGGGACCGAGGGGTGAGTCAGCAGCTCCCAGTCCTCTTCCAATCGGAACCCTCAGCCCCCAGGGAGTGCCCTTCCCTACCACTTCTACCCCCTCTCAAGGAGACCTCAGGGCACAGTAGCCTTTGAGAAAACCCTAAGAAGGCCCTGGTCCCCATTTTGTGGCATCGAGGGCTCACGTGGCCCCGCACCCGGCATGCACTCCCACTAGGCTTTGGCTCTGGGTTAAGATTCCCATCCAGGTCCCTGCTAGGCAGGCCCGGGCCCTGCCTCTTAAGGGGCGTGGTGTCCCCCCTCCCCCCCCCCCCCGCAGGCTTCCAAAGCCGCCCTGCCCTCGGCATGCTGCAGCTCTGTACGCCCAGCTGGACAGGGGGCATAACCCTCTGCTCCCCACTACGGAAGTGGAGACAGATGAGTCTGGCAGGTGGGCTTTGATGTGCCCAAGCTGACGGCCACCCAGGGTGCTTTGCTGAGGACTAAGAGTCTCTAGGCATCAAGATAATGGGGGTGGTTAGCAACATCTGTCAGGGCCAGGGCAGTGAAGGAAGAAAGAAATGCCGCTGAGCGGGCCCCAGTGTCAGGATCGCAAAAGACAGGGTCGCCTGGGCAGTGACGCCGCCGAGGCCCACATGGGGTTCTGCCTGCCTCTGGACGCTCACCTGGCTCAGGACAGGAAGGTGCGCACGCAGCTGCGGATGGGGGCCCTGCAGACGGGGCACAGCTGCAGGGCGGGCGCACACTCGGTGCAGACCATGTGGCCGCAGGGCACAAAAACCACGCGCACGGCCCGGTCCAGGCACACCTTGCAGGTCCGCTCCTCCCGCAGGTGCTGCAGCTGCTCCTCTGCATCCTGGGCTCCGGGGGCTCGAGGACCCAGGGGCACCTTTGGGGCCTGGATTCCACCTGGTTCCTCCAAGCGGGCAGGCCTGTGACTCCATCCCCACACCCTGACCTCCATGTTGTCCTTGCCCTCCCGCCCGTGGCAGGCAGGCTGGGCCAGATTGGGACATCAACCAGCCCCACCCCAGAATCCTCCCCTCCTACTCCAGGGGCAGGAGAGCCAGCCCCACCCCCAGGTGGGCCCCGCCCTCACCTGGCTCCCTGGCACCTTCCAGCCGGGTCTGTCTGCCAGCTGTGGGCAGCTCTGGACATGGGTGGACAGGAGCTGTGGGCAGTGAGGAAGACACTTGAGGCTCAGTCCCCCAGGGAAAGTGAGGCTGCACCCAGAGGCGGCCGGCCTCAGGCAGGCCCAGCACCAGCGCAGCTCCTCGCGCTGCCTCCCACAGCCGGTGAGGGCCCCCAGACCGACTCCTCTGCAGGGCGCTGTGCCGACCAGCCCCCTGGGCAGGGACACTGAGTGCCATCGCCGTGGGGGTAGCGAGAGAGGGCAGTGTTGGAAGGGGTGAGCAGGGAGAGGAGGAGGGGGCGGGCAGGGCCCAGGGAGCAGCGGCCGTGTTCCTGCAGTGGGGCTGCTGCCAGCTGCCCCACAGGCTCCCTGTCTGGCCCGCCTGGCTGTTCTGTACGGCAGCTGCTACCACACCCGGCTCGGGCGAAGCCCATTTGGAGCACGGCCCAACACCTCTGGGCAGTGGCTGCACGCAGGCCATCCCTGGCACCTGTGAAGCGGGGCAAGGGGCAGGGCCTCAGGGTCTTCGGAGAGAGGCAGGCAGCCCGCCACTGCGGCTGACCACCAGGGCCACCTCAACACAAGGGGCCTTTGTGGCCATCGCGGCTGCTCTGTCACCGTCCAAGTGGGGCTGTGTTCCGCCAAGGTGCAGTGAAGGAGTGCGCTGTGTTCCTGAGCCTTTGTTCAGAGGGGCTGCCACCCGGGAAAGACAGAGGTACACGGGTGGAGCGCCACCAGGTGCCAGGTACTGTTGCGGAGGGTCACGTGGACACCCCCCATCTAATCCCAAACGGGGTTGGCACCATCCCCATTTCACAGCTCAGGGCACCGAGGCTCAGAGAGCGAAAGCCACTTGCTAGAGTCAGACAGAAGCGCCCCCAGGCCTTCCTGTCCCACAGGCCCCGGGCACCAGTGTGAGGGCAGAGCTCAGCTCTGTCTGTGGGCTCGTGACTACGGCTGTGGCCGGCGGCCACCCAGGCGGAGGCCCCTCCTGCACAGCCTTCGCTCTCCCACCGTGCTGCCTGATTGGTTGCGCCCACCTGGTAGCTGGGTGCTGCTTTGGCCTCACCTGCAGCCTTCCACACCCAGAGTGCCTGCGCAGCCCCCAGGGAGCAAGCCTGTGCCGCACCTCACCCCCGGCCAAGTGGCCTTCACGTCCCCGCTGTCCAGCGGGGGGACACCAAGCCCCTGCCACAGAGCAGGCTGCAGCTGCCCAAGGGAGCTGAGTCCGGGCCGTGCGCTGTGGCTCACCTGAAGGCGAGGTGCTGGCTGCATCCTCCGGTTCCTCTGATTGGTCCTGGAAGGAGCCAGGGGACATTGGTTCCCTGAGTAGATGGAGGAGCAGGGCCAGGGGGGGTCTCCGCGCCCCAGCCCTGAGCAGAGGCAGGACTCACCCAGGAGTGGAGCAGGTGGCCACAGGCCTCCCGGACTCTGCAGACAAACTCCCTTCCTTTTGTTTGGAGCAGGAACTCACACCTGAAGGAAGCTCAGATGCTGCATGGGCAGTGGGCCCCCCACTGCCAAGCTCCAACCCCGGGGAGCCCCTCTGGCTGGGGTCGAGCCTGCTGCTCCAGAGTCCCCGACAGTCCCCCGCTGTGGGCACCTGGGACCCCTGGGAGGGCCGGGCACTTGCTGGGAAGGCTGTTTTGGCCTCTGTTGAGCAGCAAGGAAGAAACAGCACAAGGGTCCCCCAACCCCGAGCCTGACACCAGCTGGGACTGAGCCCTTACCTGGGGAACCACCTGGCATGCTCAGTCCAGGGCTCATCCCCTCGCTCCCAGCTCTGCAGACCTCCGCAGCAGAAGAAACACCTCACCTGGTCCTGCCGGCCTGGCGTGGAGACAAGGTGCTCAGGGGTGTCTCCCAAGGCTGGGACAGGGGTGGGGGGCTCCCAGGTGGTCTTTCCTTACAGGGCAGGGGCTCTCTGGAGTCGCTCCTACACCCTGGGGGCTCCCACTGGCCTGTCCACTCCCTTCCTCCTCACACTGTTTCTCACAGGTGACTGGGGACGTCTTCCTGGGGCACTTGGGGACTGACAAGAATGCTGATGAAAGTAACAGGGGTGCCTTGTCCACAGGAAGGCAGGTAGGCGGGGGGCCAGCCTAGTGTGGAGAGGGGAACAGAACTACCCTGTCACCTCTGCCCCTAGAGCTCCCTCCCCAGGATGGATGGAAGGGGAGACTGCCAGGCCCCCATCTCAGTGTGGGGTATGGGACGGCTCATCTCCACCTCCAGGCAGCTCTCGCCTCTGCTCAGGGCCCACAGGCAACAGAACTTCACCTGGTGCAGAAACTGCGGATGGGTGGCTGCTATCGGCACATCCTACCACGAGACCTCTGGGAGCCTGTCCCTGGACTTCTGGGGGCCCCACAGGTACCCACATGCCTCCTGTCCTCCCAGCTCCAGCTGTCCTGTGCTGTTGGGGCCCCTCCCCTGGCACACTTGTTACAGTCTGAAGCACCTAACTAGCAGAGACTAGCAGGTGGGGAAGGGCTCTGGGGTCCCTACCCCCTTATCAGGCCAGACCCTCCCTGCCGTGGGGGAAGAAGGCAGAGCCACAGGTCCTCAGGACTCACCGGTGTGGAAGAAGCCGGCAGCAGCCAGCAGCTCTGGTTGAACGACGGCGGTCGGTGGCCAGTCGTAGAACGAGGCCAGCCGCAGCTCCTCCGAGCCCATCCCAGGGAAGGCAGGCCTCGCAGGTGGGGCGACCCCCTCCTCCTCTGCCAGGGGGTGCAGCTGGCCCAGGATTTGCCCATCCACGTGGTCCCGGCCTCCCCGGGGCAGGGCACTGCCAGCACCCTGGCCACCAATGTGGCCACACAGAGAGTGGGGTCCACAGTGCCCCCGCATTCGGCCATTGCCAGCTGCTGAGCAGCTCAGTTCTGGGCCACAGCTGTGGCCCTTGGCCCTGCCCTCCGGCCCCATAGAGCGAACGCTAGCGCTGGCTGGCTCTGCAGTTCTGCTGGGGCCACAGGGTGACCGGTGCTGGAATGTGCCCAGCCAG
Source organism: Manis pentadactyla (assembly GCF_030020395.1). Taxonomy (NCBI): domain Eukaryota; kingdom Metazoa; phylum Chordata; class Mammalia; order Pholidota; family Manidae; genus Manis; species Manis pentadactyla. The sequence continues at coordinate 177,538,675 of NC_080023.1, read as the reverse complement.
CCTGCCTCCGGGCTTCTGACCCCGGGGCCCTGCCTGGGGGCAGTGGTGGCCTCCGCCTCCAACTGCTGGGCAACGAGGCACCCCCGCCAGGTGGGAGAGTAGCCAGGGGGCCCGTCACTTTCTGGAAGGGGCTGGCGGGACAGCCAGAATCACATGCTCTCTGCAGTGGGGTGTGTCACGGGGCTCCCAGGCCGTGGGGGCCCACTGTGGAGGCTGCAGGTCCGGCTCTGCTCTGCTGGGGAAGGCGCTACAGGGGGAGAGGGGCTGGAGCAGAGGATTCCCAGGCAGCAGAAGGGGCAGGGTGTGCTGCGCAGTGCTGCGGCCAGGAGGGGCCGCTGAGAGCAGAAGGTTCCAGCTGATGAGCTGACCAATCAGCCTGCTGCGGGGGAGGGAAGGCAAGGGTGGCCCCCCAGGGGTGACACAGTGGCTGAGGCTGCAGGGGTGCCCGGTGAAGGGCTGGGCTGGCCCCGGCGCATTTACCTGAATGTTCTGCTCTGAACCTGGAGCCAGAAGGGGCTTGAGACCTCCTGTGCCCACGGCCGGAGCAGGAGGCCCGGCAGGTCTGTGAGTAGCTCGTCTTCAGGCTGTGAAGTTGGGGGACAGATGGGCCTGTGTGCTTCCCGAGGCTGAGGGGCTGCGCTGACTAGGTTGTAGGGGTACCCACACCGTGCATGCGCCATTTTCCCATGGGAATTAGAATGCCTGAGCCTGCTGTGACCAGGCACGGGGACGGGGGAGGGTTCCCAGATCCAGCTGCTGTGTCAAGCCAGTCCTGCTGCTCAGGCAACCAGACCACCCACCCATCACCTCCCACGTGCCCTGCTCTGCCTCAGAACCAGCTCACTGCCCCAGGCCGAGCCCCAGGAGGCCCCCTGCCTGCTTCTATGCCCCAGGCCAAATCAGGCCAGGGTGTACTCCAGCCTTGGGGCACAGGGTTCAAGACTGCACTCACTCCCATGGCCTTTCCTCGAACCTGGCTGTTGCCACAAGGTCTGTGCCATCCAGCCTAAGCCCAGGGCCCCAAGGCTCTAAACCCAATAGCGAGGGAACATGGGAGGAGGGCTGTAACCCTAGGGAAGCTGGCATCCCGGGTGGGCAGAGCAGGATCCCAGGGACAAGTCCTGGTGTGGAAGGACAGAGGAAGACCAGATGAGGTTGGGGCTCTGCCCCCAAGTGCCCCCTCCCCCAGGAGCTCAAACCCTCAGCCCACTTCTGGGGCAGACACGTCCACCTGCTCAGGCCCCATGCCCTCTCTCTTACCTACCCTGGCTGTTGCCCGGTCAGCACATGCCTGCTCACATTGCACCAGCCTAGAATGAAAAGAGGAACCCACTTCACTGAGACACTGCTGACCATGCGGGGCTGTGGGGCTCACTGGCCCCAGTGCTGGCAGTGAAACCATTCCCAGGGCCAGGCCAGGGAGGGCCACAGCCGGCCACAGGGTCCCAAAGAGGAGCCGGGAGGAGGTGGGGGCCCCGCCCCGTCTGCACCCCAGCTGCCCCCGTGCCCCTTCACACAGCTGCTTGAGCCCGCCACCTGCAGCACGCTCCTGTCCAGCAGCGCCCGTGCCTCACTTCTGGGGAATGGGGGGCTGCCGCCCGTCTTTGAGTAGACCCTGCCACTGCCTGGCTGCACCCGCCACTCGGCTCCAGAGTTGCCAGGGCCCTAGCCAGCCCTGAAACGCTGTCCTGTCAGCAGCCTACAGATACCTGGTCTCCTGAGGGGAATCAGCACGGCCCCTGTGGGCCTCCTCTGCCCCCTCCCAGCCCCCCAGGTGGGCCACGGAGCTGTGCACGGTGCGGTTCGCTGTTGTAGCCGTGTTGCTGGGCAGCCACGTCTGGGGAGGGCTCTCCCTGCACTCCAGACAAAGCCTCAGCCTCGGCCGGACGGGGAGGCTCTTGACTCGGATTGGGAAGGAATTCTCCACCAGGCTAAACAGGGGCCAGCAAGGAGGGGACTTGTTAATGCGAGAGGAGCCTCAGACGGCAGCGGCAGGCAGGTGGCAGAGGGCGGGGGAGGGCCGGGAGGGAGGGAAAGTCACCGGACTCCGGCTCCGTGTGGATCCCCTGCCAGGAGTCACCTTGATAAGGAAAACATCCAACACAGCCGTCAAGGTCAGCAAACCGCCTTTTTCCCCATTGGCAAAGTCAGCAGAGCACCCCCGGCTCCCTCCTGCCTCCCCCGGGCTCCTCTTGCCCTGCGCCTGCCGAAATGCCACATACCAAGATAATATAAATTGCTTCCCTTGCTAGTGCACAGGGCGCAGACCTTGGGAGATGACTCCCCTCTGAGCCCGCCGGTGTGAAATAAAACCTCAGCCCTCCAAGGCCTCCGAGTGCCGCCTGGTTCTTCCGTCAGTGATCCGGTCCAGGTTTTCCAAGTTTTCCGTAACAACCTGGCATCCAGTGCCCGTTTGAGCTGCCCGGCCCTGGAACCCCCTCCCACCCCAGGACTTGGGGAGCTGTGGAGCACTGGATGGAGTGAATTTATGTTCTGAGAACTTCCACTTCCTCACTGATCTGAAATAAAAAAGGGAGAGAGGAAAGGACTGTGTGAACACTAGGAGGCTGGATGGCATGGAAAAGTGGCGAAAACATTCACCGCTGAGGTGTAGGCTGGTGAGTCCTTGTCACCGTGGGAAAGAGTCAGGAGACGGTGCAACGGGCTCAAGACACAGGGGAGTTCGTTTGATGTGAGAGCACACGCTCAGGTGGGGGCGCGGGCGGCCTCAGAGAGGGGCGCGCTTAAGGGTTCAGGGCTTTACAGGGCCTTTTGGGTAGGCGGCAGCATAAGGCGTGATGTATACAGGTGATTCGTATTTCCCTTTAAGTATTGGCTTAAGAATAGGGTTATTTAGGTGACTGTTGATCCGGATCTCAGCATTCTTTACCAGGTAAGCTTGTTTACCCTCCGGGGGTCTATCTCTCATCCTGGTTACACAGTTCTGTAATTGATTTAGGGGCTGAAAGAAGAGGAAGAACAGCATATAGATTAAGTTAAAGAACCAGCTAGGGACTGGCCAGGCCCTGGGGGCACCGCTGTGGTCTGCTCTCCTGCAGCCGTGCAGCCCAGAGCCCTGGGCAGAGCTCTTTATAGAGTCAGTAATAACGTATTGCCCACACGTGTGCAGTGGGCAGGCCGACCAGGGCCAGGTGAGAATCCTGCCCATTCCTTCATTTTCTCTGCAGCATCCCTGCTGGGGGCCTTGCAGCCTGTGGACCTCCAGCGGCTGGGCATGTTGGCTCGGGCACACCAGGGGGCTAGAGATGGCCTGGGCACAGAGGCAGAAGCCAGCAGGGGGCGTGTGGTGCAGGTGAGCTGGCCACGCACCCACCTGCTGAGGTGGGTCCACAGGACCTTGACCAGCTGTGGCCCCAGGTACAGCTTCTGGACCACAGCTGCAGGGCTGCTGTCTTGCCAATGGGTTTCAGCCCCAGGCAAGTTCACTATGGATTCAGTGTGACCAAAGAAATGACAGGAGAATGTTCTTGGGGCAAAAGGGTTATACCCAACTGTATTTCCATGGTGGCAGGTCAATCATTAAAATCCCATTCACTCAGAGCGAGTCTGCACACAGCAAGCCGGTCTCTGCCTATGGGCCTCTCTGCCTGCACAGCTGTCTCACACAACCGTTCTCTGGGCTTCTGTCCTCGGCGCTGCCACCACTCCAGCCTCTGCTCTGCTCTCCTGCAGCCTTGCAGCCATGCCACCGTGTTGCCCAGAACACTGGGCGGAGCTCTTTATACAGAGTCAATAGCAACGTATTGCCCACACGTGTGTAGTGAGCTAGCTGACCAGTGCCAGGTGAGAATCCTGGGCACAGGAACTTTCATTTTATCCACAGGCATCATCTGGGAACTTGAGAGGTCCCATCTCCAGCCCCAGATACCAAGTTAGGGAGCCAGGGGACTGTTGGGTTCAGCTTCAGGAGGGGCTGGATCGGGGAGCTTCATGACCACCTGGGGGTCCAGGGAAAGTGGAACTGATAGGCTGCAAGGGTAACAGGTGCTGCATTTCCCAGACACACGCAGGCAGAGGCTGTGAGCCGTTTTATCAGGCTTAAAGCCTCTCTCTCTCTCACTCCTCTATGGATGCCCATACTCAGCAGGAGGTGGTATTTGGGGCAGGGGGTCTCATGCACAGGTGGAGCACAGGTCCTGCAGACAAGTGGTAACCCTCTGAGCCCCATGTACCCCCAGAATGAACATGAGATTCAGTGGAGCCACGAGAGAGGGACATACCCCCAGGGGCTCTGGGGGAGGAGGGGGAGGGGGAGCTGTGAGTGCCTGTTAGGGAGCAGGGGGATCTTAGGCAGAGGGAAGAGGGTGGGAATATCGTGGGGATTGCAGGCTTATGGAGGTCAGGGCCATGTGGGGCCTTGTGGGCACCCTGGGACCAAGCCACCAGGCGCTAGCTCATCAGTGCTAGAATCATAGCTGTGCCCTGGCTGCCGAGATGCCCTCCTCCGTGGACCTGGTTTGGGCCCAAGGTGGGCCTGCCAGGCTGTCATAGGGTGGGTTGCACCCTCCCTACCCAGAGCAGCCTGCATCATCTGTTGCCAGTGGTGATGCTGTGGGGTGGGGGGCTGGGGGGATGGGGCGGCAGAGCAGCCCAATCCACACTCTGGCATCAACTGCCAGCAGGGCACATCTCACCCCCAAACCCATGAGACTCCGGTTCCCAGACCACCTAGCACTGTCCTTGGAGACAGATGATGGTTCACTGCTGAGGAAGAAGGTATCTTGGCAAGTGGAGTTGATTCACAGGGAGTGCAGGTCCTGGAAAGGCAGGGAGGGAGCTGACCAGGCATATACCTGCACGGGCAGAGGACCTTTGGGGAGCAGAGGGGTACCACGGGGACAGGGCAGGCTGCTGGGTGCTGGGAGGGGGCTAAAGGCCTGCAACTGGCTGTGTATTTGCTGTATGACCCAGGCAAGCTCTTTTCCTGGGAGGCTTGGCTGCTCCAGGAACCCAAAGCCACTTCTGAGTTTGCTGTGCCCCTATGAGATCACGTGCCTCCACTACATCGAGGTGTCTTCCAGCGCGGTGCTCATCAGTGGATGCCGGTGTGGCCCAGGACATGGGGAGCTGCCCTTCCAATGGACAGGCAGCGCCCCTGTGCTATGACGCCGAGCCCCAGTCACGTGGGTCTGCCCATCCTGAACCTCAGCTCCGGGATGGCCCCAAGTCCTTTCGGAGGCCAGGCCGGAACAGCGCTGGCTCTGGCTCAGCTGATCCCGGGTGGCCTGTTTACCCCATCTTTCTCCCCTCTGGGTCAAAGGGAAGCATGGGGCTTATTCTCTGTCCCCAGGCCTGCCTGGTTTGTGGTATACAGCAGGTGCTCAATGAGTAAGCAGGGCCGCTTTGCAGGCTGTGTGAGTCTCCCCAACCAGGAGCGTCACAGGGCAGGACCTGTTTGCACCCCCGTGTTCCATGAACACTCATGGAATAAATGACCCAGAGAGGTAAGGACGGGGGGTTTCAAGCTGTAAAGTGAGGTGACCTGCAGGAGGCGGTCCAAGCTTGCTCCTGAGGGGGGCAGGAGGAACCTTGAGAGCATGAGCAGTTTTTGTCGGGGATGGGGCAGCCCCTCAGAAAGCGCACAGGGAGTTTCTGGAAGGAGGCTATAGAGAAAATGGTAGAGAAAATGGAAGTTCCATGGCCAGGTCCTCCCCTGACCCTCGTCTGCTCGCCCACTGGGCATGTGCACTGCTCACAGGTGCAGGCTTGCACACGTGTTGGCAGTACGTCATTACTGACAATATAAAGAGCTCCACCCTGGGCTCCGGGGCTGAGGGGTTGTATGCAGACTTGCCCTGAGGCAGAGGGGGTTCTAGCACTTGATCTGCCACCCGGAAAATAAAACTGGAGGTAAAGTCTTTCACCCCTGAGAACTTTCTGTTGTCCTTTCTCAGTCTCACTGAATCCAGAGTGAACTTCCCTGGGGCTGAAACTCTCAGGGGAGACAGGCCACTGGTTAAGGACAAGCCTGGAGCCTAGCTGAGGTGGTGATGCGGGGGTGGCTGATGCCCGCCATCAGGTGGACAAGTGCCTTTGTTTGCAGGCCCGCAGAAGACCAGCTGCTGGATGAGCCATGTCTGTCACCCAGGGGGTTTGCTCCAGCCAGGTGGTCACCTGAGCTCAGGGCTGCCAGCCTTCGGCCCCACGCCCAGCATAGGTGAAGTCTCCTTGCTGGTCAATGTGCACAGCCTCTTTAGGGCCATCTGCCGGGTCTAATGTCATGTAGGTGACCCACTGAGTGACATGTGACCCAGTGATCCTAGCTGCAGGAACGGCTCTCCAAGTGTCCTTGCACAGGTGTGCATGTGCGTCCACAGCCAGGATGCTCATTGTAGTGAGACTGGGACCTGAACTCAAGAAGGGCCGAGCACAGGGGGCAGGGGGTGCTGACATGTTCAGGGAGATGCACCATTGTGTGCAGGCCCGATGGTGGGGTGGGGACAGGGACAGACAGACCCATGCTTACACGTATAGCTGGGGTGGGGGGAAACTCCAGCTCCCTCTGGGGACGGGACTGGGGAGGGGTGCCTCTGCCTTCCACCCTGTACCTTTGAGTGCAAAGATAAGGTTTTTAGTCACAAACCTGTATGTCTTTGAAATAAATAGATAATCAAGGAAAAACTCTTTAATGCTGGCAAGGTTTGGAAAAATACCATACCAGTTGGGTAGGGGTGGGGTTGGACTCGCATGGCAGAGGCACCACTGTGCCACGTGGACTCGGCTCCTCCCCAGGCTGAAGGATGAGCAGAGGTGAGGAGTTCTGGGACTTGGGAAGCCTGTAGGACCCAGCTCAGACCCTGGGGACCTGGCCGCCACTGCCCCAGAACTCCTGTGCTCTTCCAAAGCTGAAACCTGAGCCAGTCAGTGCCATTTGAGGCCCCACACCCACTTCTTGGGCCAGGAACTCCCCTGTCCTGTGCCTGCAGGGCCTGGGCCTCCTTGTCCTGGGGGAATGGGGCTGGGAGGGCCAGCCTAGGCAGATTCTCCATCCCTTCGTGGCCAGATCATGGTCATATCACACCTTGATTTCAGCCCAGTGATACTGATTTTGTACTTCTAGCTTCCACAGCTGGGAGAAAATAAGTCTCTGTTTTTTTAAGCCCCCAGTTTATGGTCCTGTTTCACAGCAGCCCTCCGCCACTATAGGATGCTCAACTCCAGATACTGTGACTCCATCCTTCCTGGGTCCTCAGGCCTGGCAGAGGAAAGGGCTTCTCTTGGGGCTGGTTTGGGGGGTCCTCAGCCTTCCATGGTAGGTCAGCATAATCCCTTACTTCAAGTGGTTTGGGGCCCCTATGTTCCCTGCTGGTTGGAACCCACATTGCACCCTGGTCTGGGAGGCTCTCACCCTGCCCCTTGCACAGATCAGCCTGAGGTGCCACCATATTTCCCAGCTAGGGAGGTGGTGGCCTCAAGTGGGCCAGAGTTATTTCCCTGAAACAGATACAACAGAGCATGGGGTGAAGGACCTGTAACCGGCTATGTGACCCTAAACTGCAGAGTTACCACTGTGTTCTCCTGCCTGAGGGATGTCTGCCAGGGAGAGAGGGAGCAGAGGCCCCGAGGGGGCTGGGTGTCCGGACTCTGGCCATGAATCCTCCTGGCCCTGGGTCACAGGCACTGTGCTGTTCTGGGTCCAGGGAAGGAGGAAGGGCCCGTGTGTCCTGCCTCACTTCACAGAGGCAGACGGCAGGGGTAGACAACCCCAGGCTCCCTACCCCAGTCATCTTGTGGGCAACCACGGTCTCTATATGGCTGCCCCATGTCTTTCACCTTTCTGGACAGGTGCTGTTCATTTTTGGACCTACCCCAATAGCACAGACTTCATCTTGGCATGAGCTGCCTATGGCCCAGGTGAATCAAAGTCCTGCTGTACCCAGATTCATCTACAGGGCATCAGACACACATGCCTTTTAGGCTTGTGAGAACTGACTCCTTTCATAAGGTCAGAGCCCAGAAGGGGTCCTCGAACATAGACCGAAAGGGCCCCTTACAGGTCCTGGACTTGAGCACAGTGCAAGGCTCCCAGTGGTGAAGTCCAGATCAATAATATAACATGCAAATTGGTTATAAACTGGGGAGCCCGCTGAAGCCCCAAGAGGGCGCTCGTAAGGCACCACCCTCAGGAAGACTCTAGCCCAGGGCTCCGTGGGGAAGCTGCCGCACAAGGCGAGGCCACAAACTTAGGAAGTCCAGGAGTAGCCGCCCCGAGGACTACAGAGCTCAGAGCCTGGGCACCCTCCAAGGGATGTTGGGGGACGTTTGGGGGGCGCTGCAGGGCCTGCTGTAAGCGGCTCCAGGTAGGTGGCTGCACTCGCTAGCACGGAGTCTTCAGACCTCGATAAGCAGGCGGGTGCCGCGGGCCACGGCTCACCCCAGCCAGACCTGGCACGTTTCCCGCTGCCGCGCCTGCGCTCGAGGCCCGGCAGGTGCACACCTGAGCCGGCAGCCCGCGGACCCTGCGGCGCCGGAGAAACGCCCACGTGACTTCCCGGACTCTCTCCGCCCTCTTCCCGACCCCGTCCCTGTCTCCGCCCCCTCAGCGCGAGACTGGGAGCGGAGCGCGAGATCCGTCCTGCAGGGCGGCTGCGCGCAGGCGCAGCGCGTGGATGCTGGTCGGCACTCCCGGCTTGCCCCGCGCGCGCTGACGTTCCGCAGCGTCGTCCCCGCCGTCGCCGCCGTCGCCATTGGAGTCGGCACCTCGTCCGTGCGTCCGGTCCGGCTCGCCGCCCTGCGTCGCGCCCCGGGAGCTGTCCGCGCGCCCAGCAGCCGCCGCCGCCGCCCTGCCGGGGCCGGGGAGGAGGCGGCGGGCCCGGGACCGCGAGAGCGCGGTGACAGACCCGGCCTCGCGGGGAGGCCCGAGCGAGCGGGCGCCCCGGCCCCGCGCCGCGCCGGGCTGTTCATGAAGCATGTCGGCCACCAGCGTGGACCCCCAGGTAGCGGACGGGCCGGGGGCCGCGAGGCTAGGGGTTGAGGGCGGGGGGCCGCGGGGCTGGGGGCCGGGAGCTGCCGGGCTGGGGGTCGGGCCAGGGTCACGGAGTTGGGGGCCGAGGGCGGGGGCCAGGGGCCGGGGTGTCAGGGTGGGCATCGCGCGGCCCGGTCGTGGCGCCGAGGGCCGGGGTCGCGTGTGGCCCGGGGCCGTTCGGGTTCCTGGGAGGGGTTTGTTTTCCTGAATAACTTTGTGTTTCCCTTTCCCCCGGGTTTTGTCTGCTGGCACGTCCCGGCCTGCGGCGGTGCAGAGAACAAAAGGGCAAGATAATAAAGGTAAGCAAAGCTGGGCGCTCTGTCCGTGCCATGCAGAGGAGGAGAAGGCAGGAGCTCGCTGAGAAACAGCCAGACCATGTGGGCTAGAAAAGGTCTGGGAAGCGGCCTCTAGAACCGGAAACTTCTCGCCTGAGCTTCAGGGAGATGAAACTTTAGGTTGTAATATTTGGGAAGATTTGATGGTTGAAAACTGGATTTTTCAAGGAAAAGTAAGTAAATGGGTGGTGAGAATGATTTCGTCCTTCCCACCTCGGAGCGTTGATTTGGGTGGGGAAAGGGAAGGGCTGCAGGGCCGAGAGACCTGCCTGTGTGCAGCCGGTGTAAGGGGCTGGCTCTGGGGACACCCACCAGCCCTGGCCCTGAAGCCAGCTCCATTCCTCAGTGGTTGCAGCCCTGGTAGTCTAAGGCTCTTGTAGTGCCCTTGCTTAGGGTGAACCCCCAAAACCTGGTCTTGTGAGAACCTGTAAGTGACACTTCATGTTTACTTGGAAGACTGTTTTTAACCAGTGTGTGTGTTACTCGGGCGTAACCAAATATGGTTCATTGTGTTCTAACTTTGGAAAAGGCCCAGTGCTCTATTTACTTTTCCTCTCCTTTCTGGGCTGAGCATTGTGACAGTGGAAAATAAGTGGAGAGCCAGATAAAAAAGAACTCAGAAACACCATTCAGTTAGGGTTTTCCCAGCCCCAGCACTAAAAGTTTCCTGGTCCTCTCTGACCAGAACATAGCTGGTCTTGGAGAAGCACCATCCTTTACTCGGCATATGTAGATCTTAGATTGTATCATTGTTACCAAAACCTGGGTCTGAGTTCTTGCATTGTTTTGTCTGACCTGTGTTCCATCAGCATCTACCAAATTATGATCAGATCTATATCAAAAACTGCAACATGGATTATTGAGTTTTGCATCTCCATTTTTACTGGTTGGATAAGTATCACTTCTGTCATGATTGTGTCCATTTTTAACTAAAAGCAATTTCTCCTAGAAATTAATGAACATAGGCTTTACTACCTTTAATTTCTGTGCTTAGAAGAAATTTTTTAAATACTAAGGTAACATTTTGCAACTTCTTGTTCCAGTACAAAATGGTTCTTTGCATCAGAAGGATACAGTTCATGACAATGACTTTGAGCCCTACCTTTCTGGACAGTCAAATCAGGTGAGTTTGTTTTCTTACATATATTTTTTGAGTTTTGTAATATGCTTTTACTGCCAAATTTTGACTTTATTATCCTAAACAGCAAAAGAGCAGAAACTTCACAGTCTCTAGAATAGAAAAGCTTGCTGGTGCAGGCTTGACGACCAGCTTTGTGTCTTTGTGGGGCGTGGGTGCGATTCAGCTGGTGTCCTCTCTGCAGGAAGTGGCCCCCACGGGGGCTGGCCTGCGAGTGGAGTGACAGTTGGCCTCAGTGTTGGCGGGTCAGTGATACACTGCCTGTGACGAAAGGGAGGGGCAGGTAGTTCTCGGAAGCTTCTGGTGAGTTATTCTTAGCTCTGGACAATTGAAATTGTGGTCCAGGAGAGCAGCTACAGAGCTGGACTCTGGAGCCAGACTCTGGCTTTGGGTTCAAATCTTACCTCCACAGCCGATGGACTGGGGGACACTTCCTCAGGTGGCTTGCCCTGCCCGTGCCTCTGTTTCCTTTCTGTAGAACGGGTAGTCGTAACTGTTCGTGGACTTGTTGGAGGATGACATGAGGTGGCGTGCATAAAGCTCTGAGGTGGTACCTGCTACAGGCCCAGTAAATCACAGCTGCCTCATTTTCTTGGCATGTCAGGGTTTCTCAGCCTTGGCACTTTGGACTGAAAGGTTCTGTTTCAGAGGCTGTCTTGTGCATTGTGGGGATACTTAGCAGCCTCCTGGGCCTTCATCCACAAGGTGCCGCTAGGAACTTCACTGTCCTCTGACCACCAAAAAATGTCTCCTGGGGGATTAAAACTGCTAGGGTGGTTGGAGTTTAGGTTTGAGCATAATGGGTGTTGCTTTTAAAATGTACAGTGCACATTTGCTTGAGAATAAAAGCAGGCTTTGCTTCAACACCATGGTGGAACAAGCCAGTCTGCCTGTTTTCTTGCTAATCTGCTCTTCTGTGAAGTGTCTGAGAACTGCTTAGAACTTGTCCCCATCCTCCTCCTTCCTTCCATCTCACTTGGCAAGGTAGCACCTAGGGTCCCCTGAGAATCTGCCCCTCCTGGGCAGGACCAGATACCGCAGAGTAACTGACCTGGCCTCGGTGCTGGGCTCCAGCCAGAGAGGATGGCAGGAAGTCAGAGGGACTCTGTTTTTCACTCTCCTACATGAGTTGGATACTGTAGCGGTAGTGGGTATTACATTTTAACTGAAAAAAGGTGCTTGTTTCACTACACGTGAAATATGTTTTTATGAAGTAGGAGCATATGTGTTACTTGGGAGGATTTCTTGAAAAATGGTGACGATTTCTAGTGTCAGTGGGGTATTCAGAGCTCCACTTTGCCCTGAGGAAGCCAGTGAGCAGCCTTAAAACAGCCCCTTTGGCCTGTGTATTAGGATGTGTGCTTACCAGTGAGATGAGTTATTGCATGTTATGTAAGAGTAAAGCCATGCTCTTGATGACAGATTTTCTAGAAATGGCCAAGTGTTGTAGAGGTTAGGAAGCATGTAACACGGGAGAATTCTTAGATTCTAATTTTCCTGGACCTTTGGTTTTGTAGGTGAAGAAACTGAGGCCCAAAGAGGCCCTGGCTTGCCTGGTGGTGGAAAGTGTGTGGCAGAGCCAGGTTCCTGACTGACAGAGTGGGGTGCTTCTTTCCCAGGAGGCAGAAGGGGCTCCTCTCTTCGTGTTTGTTCACATGGGCCATAGACAGCGTGCCCTCCTTGCAGTCTGGAGGCTCTTGGGAACTGGTATGACCTCTAGTTTTGGGCTCTCCTGATGAAAAGTCCTGTTTAGAAAAATGCTATCTTGAATTTTGTTCCCATTTCTCAGATTGAGAATATGTAATGTCCAGCTAGCCAGAGTGCTCTAAGAGAGAGAGAGAGCTCATGTGCATGCGAGAGAGCGTTCTGTGTAGCTGGTAGCAAAAAACTTGTCATCCTGTTGGTGTGTCAGTCCTCACTGAGTTATTCCTGAGCGTGAGAAACTGCACGTGTTAACAGGGTGTGATTTTGTGAGTGACTCTGTTAAAACACACACACACACCTGGGGAGCTGTCACCGCCGCGGACGTTGTGCATAGAGCCATCAGCCTGTGGTAGTCTTTGTTTAGCCCTGTTGTTTGTGGAGGCTGGCTGGGGGCTGCTGTGGCTTTTCTGTTCTGTGAGGCCTTCATACCTGTTCTGTGAGGACTTGCGGGGTGTTCACAAGCACGCCTTTTATGATGACTTGGTTCCACCTGCAATTTGTTGTAGTGGGTGGGTTGTCCTCCAGGCAGGTGGTTCTTCCTCAGAAAGGCCTTGGCTGCTGCTTCTGGAAGGCATTTTCCTGCCTAGCTGCCCCTAGGAGCATCCTGATGGGGCAGCTGTGGGCCTCTCTGTGAAGTGTCAGGCAGCCCTAGGAAGTGAGCCGGGGAGGGCTCTGGAGGGCTGCCTGTCCTGCCTGCCTGCCCAGGGCTTCCGACTTTTCTGACTGGGAAAGGTGAGGAAGGACCCAAAGGACCCAGAGAAGATCCCATGCAGAGTGTCAAAGGCATGGCCCCGGAGCTTGGTGTGGGTGCCCTGCCGACCACCAGGCCCCGTGTGCGGCACTGAGGGAGGTGAGGTAGCTGAGGGCGGCTGGTCTGCTTCCGCGGCGCCCGACTGCCGGCAGGTCCGCTTGTTTGTCCAGTAACGTGAGACGGACAGAGGGGAATGAAAGTGAACTCCGTCTGTCCTCTTGCAGTGCTTCAGTTGTGTGCTAAGTATATTAGAAAACATTTGCTTTATGAGAAAGGTGTGTAGATTTTCCTGTTCCCAGTTCCATTGTGGATGTTTGTACTCATTTAAGCCTATCTGCAAGTGTTTTAGATAGCCACACTGTCAGTCACGTTCTGATGTGAGGATTGATGGCCACAGAGAGCAGAGCCCCTTAAGGTGTCGGGTGTGTGGTTTACCAGTCAGGATCTCACGGGCTTTCAGTGTCACATCTCTTCGAGTACCTGGTGTACACCATCTCTCCAAGACTCTTAGGTGGTTAAGTCGAAATTCATACCCCTTTACTCTTTTTGCAAGAGCTTCTGTCATCTAGCCTCGAGAGATGCTTCAGCTTAAAGAGACAGACTTGTCTTAAAAATCGCGCTGAGCTGTCCCCCAGGGCTTCTGCCACATTTTGGATGGTGTTTTCACCTAGCAGCACAAAGCCAGGCTAAACTGATGCCTTGCCAGGTTGTCTGCTCTCTGAGAAGACCCGGAATACGCTGAGTACATGGCTTACTGCTGTGGTGGGCTGTTCTGGTGGGCCTGGGACGACCAGCGGGGTCAGTGGGGAGCCCTTGGTCAGGTGGGCATTTTCCTGGCATAGGTTCTTGTAGGTGCATCTGAAAGCTGTTAAAACAAGTACACTTGGTGGACACTTGTCATGAAATGAGCTGGCAGTGCAATGTTAATGTACCGTCAAGCTGCTCAAAACTGTGCCTCGAGGCATGACACAAATGCAGAAATGCCGTGGGTGTCAGAAATGGCACGCCCCACATGTGACCAGCCAGCTGAGGGGCTGAAACTGCAGCCCTGAGCCAGGGGAGCCAGCGGTGCTCCGCGCCCTCAGGCTTCCTCTGAGGAAGGCGGAGCTGTGGGCAGGCCGTGGGGTGGGTGGGGCCTCAGCCCTGGGCTCCGAGCTGGCTTCCCAGCAGTCTGTCACTTTGTGGCTGCTTCCATAGTTGCCCTTGATATTTTTCTTTTTAAGGAATTTGTTCAGGGTTTTTCTGTTGTGTTGTTTGCTTGTTGAAGTAAATGCTTGTCAGCCTCCCCAGAGATGTTCTGTCTGCCTTGGGTTTCTAAAGGGTCCTGTCTCCCTCCATCTGCTCCGTACTTTAATGGCTGAGTCACTTCATTGTTTGTGGAACTTGAAGTATTGGGGTAGTTTCAGAATTCCTTCCTTCTCAGAAGAGCAGACATAGGAAGCAAACTCGCAACTTTAAGTGGTTCTGGTCATTCAGAATGAGAGTTTATTTCTTCCTTCCTTTCTTTTTAAATGGGGTTAATTTTTAGTATCTTTCTAGAATAAATTTATGGCTTTATTGTGTTTTACTGTTTGTTTTTTTCAAAGAAAGTGATCTGAGGATAGTTGCTGAAATTTATACTTTGTTTGGTGTGCCAGTTGTTTGCCATTTCTGACTTGGTCACAGGAAGGCACCCTAGCAGTCCAGTGTTTTTGCCTTGAAGACCTGTTGGCCTCCTTTTTCTGAGGCCCTCTGTTATACCAACAGCTGTATTGTAGAAGCCTCACATGTAGGCCTGTAAGGGTGGTGGTTCTATGTGCATTGTCCTGAAAAGGCTGGTTCTGTGCTGCTCATTGATGGAGCCACGCATGCCTGCCCAGCGGTATTAAAGTGCCAAGGGACAGCCTGGCATTTGTGTACCCTGTCCCCAAGAAGTGGACTTCCTATTCATAACCTCAGATGCACGCAGCACACCAGGCGGACTGCTTGTTTGATGTCACCCAAGCCGTGTTGAGGAGTCTTTGGGTCTCAGCGTATCTTGTCCAGAGAGCACTCCTGGTGAGCATGCTCCGCTGGGTGGGCTGGGTGGGCTGTGCCCACCATGGATGTGCTGACAGGTGCTGTGCGTTTCACAAGCAGCCTGTGCTCTGTGTTTTCAGTTGGCGGGGTTGCATTCCAGTTCACCTTTGACGTACACCTATGACTTTAATTTTGTTGTAAGTTCAGGCCAGAACAGTGGCCCCATGTGCTACAGACATGGCAAGGAAGGGAGGGTGTGTGGTGTACGCTGCAGCCTGATGTTTCATTGTCTGAACAGCTCATGGGGGATAATAACATCTCCAGGTTTTCTTGCTAGACAAAATTATTTCTCTCAAATAGCTTTGCAAATTAATTTGCAGCTTTACTTCCAGAACTTTGAGGGAAATACGGCAGGGATAGTAGGAAGTGGGCTGCTGGTAAGATTGGGGTAAAGATGAAATTAATCTCTCTGCACAGCCTGCTGCATGGCCTTGTGAGCCCATGAGGGAGGGACAGCAGCAGGCTCTTGAGGTCATGGCGAGGCACTGAGCCCTACGCTGAGGAGCCCCGTGCTGAGGATGTGTGAGGGGCAGTGTGATGGGGCAGGGTGCTGGCTGGGACACCACTGGCAGGCTTGCCACCACTTGTCTGGGAGCTCTTACTGAACTGCAACTTCATCTGGGAGCTTGAAGTGAGGGTTTTTGGTTCTTTTTGTATGAATTCACGTGTTTAAAAAGCCCTGCAGTCCAAGTGGTGTCAGGATCTTTGAGTGAGCTGCAGCTGCTGCACAGTGACCCCTGCCCGCAGCTGCTGTGTACTGGCAGATCACAGGAGGGGGTGGCAGGCGTCTGGAGGCTACCACTCCTCTTCCAGGTGGCCTGCCCTGGAGGTGGGGACTGGAGATGCAGGGTTGAGTGGCAGCAGCTGGGGTGCCTCACCTTTCCTCTGGACAAGGCCGGGCTGCAAGTATCTGAGAACAGCCTGTCTGCGCAGTGGTGTGACTGGGATGCTAGGTCTGCCGTTTAACAGGAACACTTGAGATGGATTCTGAAGGACGTTAAATTATTAACACAAGCCGTCTCATGTCCTAAAGGGTGACGTCTTATGGTTGGAGTTTAAGTGTCATTTGGAAGTGAGGTCCCGGCTGGTGGGGGTCTTGTAGAGAGTACAGGGCTCTGGCCGTGCTGCCATTGCTCTGGTTGGTTTTGTGGCCAAGTAAATGGTTACATTGCCACACAGCCGCCTGGATCTCCTCCCGAGCACCCTCCTTGTATGGGAGGGAGGCCAGGCTGATGTGAACACAGCTCTGCGGCCGAGAGTGGGCCCGACTGACCTCCCTTTGGAAGGGTCCAAGGGCACCGAGGTGAGAGTGCAGAGGCTTATGCCCCAGCAGCTGCCCCTTGCCTCACCGAGCAGGTCCTCTGCCCAAGCCTCCCGGCGGTGCACTCCTGCCTGTCTGACCTGCTGGAAAGGTTGGGCCCACGCTGGGTCCCGGCAGATGGAGTAGAGACCACATAAAGTAATGGGGCCGGAATCACTGAGCTCCTTTCAAGGGAAGGGAGCACAGGCCATTTCCGTGCTTCTTGAACATGATTGGTGCACATTTATTGTCCCCTCCCCCACTTTTTTTTCCATTTCCTGAGGATTTTGAGGATATTTGCTTCCAGGGAAACAGTACTGCATGTTCAGAGGTGATTCTGGAATAGTCTGCCGTCAGGTGGAACAGCCAACAGGAAGGAGCTTCGATTCCTGAAGTGCCCCAGGAATCCTTGGATGGGACGGAGGCAGGAGGTGGCACTGGGATGGGACAGGTGGCAGGGCAACCGCCATCGTGTGGGGCTGGGATGTGCTGAGGGACTGTCCTGCTCTCCGCAGCATCTCACGGAGGGGGGTCTGGACAGTCACTGGCTGTTCTCAGCCCTGTGGCTCGGGGCTGGCATGGGAGGCCACACCCACCACACAGCCCCCCTCTCCGTGGGTTGGGGCAGTGTGTCTGCGTCACCTGAAGACAGGCGGACTGGGCGGAAGTGTCTGGCCAGTGCCCTTCACGTAGCACCTTGAGGTTGGTTGGGGGAAGTGGGGCAGGGGAGGGGACTACTGAGAAACCAGAAGCGGTGGCACCGGCTAGAGGGCCCCACTTTCCTTCTCAGCCTTCCTGCCCGTAGGCAAGCTGCCCTGGGCAGGGAGCCTCCCCACCCCACACTTTCTGCTCCTTGGCACTCCCATGCTGCTCCCACCCCTTAAGTAGCTAGACAGTGGGATGGCATGAGAGGCCCAGTCTGAGCAGACCCCGGATGAGTCTGTCCCTAAGGAGATGCCTGCCCAGAAGTGCTGACCTGGGTCTGAACCCGTCTTCTGGGCAGCTTTATGGAGACCCTTAAGGTGGGGCCTGCTGTGGTCCAGCCACTTAAACAACCTTGCTCTGGAGTCCCGGTCACCACACACAGGTGTGTTTCTCAGTAAGGGGGCCATAGGGAGGCTGGAGCCCAGAGGGTGGGCTCCTCCAACCCAGAGAGCAGAGCGGATGCCTGATCTTGGCAAGGAGTGGAGCAGCCAGGCCCCTCCGAGAGCCCAAGGGCAGGCTCAGAAAGTGGTGGGGCTGGGGGTGTCAGGGATGTGAGGTGGCAAGAGCCCTTTGGCCTCAGAGGTGGGAGCATGCTGTCAGGAAGGGCATGTGGAAGGGGCCTCTGATGTGGCCCTCAGTAGGTGGCGATTAGTCCTGTAGGTCAAGAGTAGGAAAGGGTGTTCCGGGGCCGGGACCCCCAGTGTGGGTTGAGTAATGAGGGAGCTTGAGGTCTGTTTGTGGGGCAGGCTGCCCTCTAGCCCCGAATGCCCCAGCTCGCTGTTGGCAAACCTTACTGCCTCTGTGAAGTTGTTCTCACTTTCTGATATGTGGCTTTAGGTGTCAGTGTCCATCGTAAACACACTTGCCAGTAGACAGATCAGTCTTTATCCTGGGCTCCTTTGTGTGGATTGCTTCTTCCAGGTAGAGAAGGGGTTTCTGCCTGGGTTGCTGGACGCCTGCTCCAGTGGCCGAGCTTAGTCACTTCACTTGACCCCAGAGCAGTGCAGATGAGGCTTTAGATCTGGAGGTGACTGTCTAGATGGCGTCCCTGCTGACTTGTCTCTGTCTTTGATGACCTTCCCTCTCCTGTTGAATTGGTAGCCAGGCTGTACAGGTCTCATTTCTGATCAGCACTGAAGAAAGAGGTGGTCATCATTTTTGGTGTCTCTGTGTTCTGGAAGCAGCCTAACTCGTCACATGCTTGTCTCTGCAGAGTAACAGTTACCCCTCCATGGCTGATCCCTACCTGCCCAGCTATTACCCACAGTCCATCGGATTTCCGTACTCTCTCAATGAGGCGCCATGGTCTACCGGAGGGGACCCTCCAGTCCCATACCTCACCACTTACGGACAGCTCAGTAATGGAGACCATCATTTTATGCATGATGCTGTTTTTGGGCAGCCTGGGGGCCTGGGGAGCAACATCTATCAGCACAGGTTTAATTTTTTCCCTGAAAACCCTGCTTTTTCAGCCTGGGGGACAAGTGGGTCTCAGGGGCAGCAGGCTCAGAGTTCAGCCTACGGGAGCAGTTACACCTACCCACCAAGCTCCCTGGGCGGCACGATTGTGGACGGGCAGACAGGCTTTCACAGCGACACCCTCAACAAAGCTCCTGGAATGAACAGCCTGGAGCAGGGCATGGTGGGCCTGAAGATTGGGGATGTCGCCACCTCTGTAGTCAAGACAGTGGGGTCTGTTGTCAGCAGTGTGGCGATGACTGGCGTCCTTTCTGGCAACGGTGGGACAAACGTGAACATGCCAGTTTCGAAGCCAACCTCCTGGGCTGCCATTGCCAGCAAGCCGGCCAAACCACAGCCGAAAATGAAAGCAAAGAGTGGACCTGTGATTGGGGGTGCTCTGCCCCCTCCACCTATAAAGCATAACATGGACATTGGCACCTGGGACAACAAGGGGCCTGTGCCCAAGGCCCCAGCTGCCCAGCAGGTGCCATCCCCCCAGTCTGCCCCTCAGCCTCAGCCGGTTGTGCAGCCTCTGCCTGCTCAGCCTCCCCCTTTGACCCAACCGCAGTATCAGAGCCCTCAGCAGCCACCACAAACCCGCTGGGTCGCCCCTCGAAACAGAAACGCGGCATTTGGGCAGGCTGGGGGGCCCGGCAGCGACAGTAACTCTCCTGGAAATGCCCAGCCTAACTCTGCCCTGAGCTCAGAATCCCACCCTGTGCTTGAGAGACTGAAGGCCGCCCACAGCTACAACCCCGAAGAGTTTGACTGGAATCTCAAGAGCGGCCGCGTGTTCATAATAAAGAGCTACTCTGAGGACGACATCCACCGCTCCATCAAGTACTCCATCTGGTGCAGCACCGAGCACGGCAACAAGCGCCTGGACGGCGCCTTCCGCTCCCTGGGCAGCAGGGGGCCCGTCTACCTGCTCTTCAGCGTCAACGGGAGCGGGCACTTCTGCGGGGTGGCTGAGATGAAGTCACCCGTGGACTACGGCACGAGCGCGGGGGTCTGGTCTCAGGACAAGTGGAAGGGCAAGTTCGACGTGAAGTGGATTTTTGTCAAGGACGTGCCCAACAGCCAGCTGCGGCACATCAGGCTGGAGAACAACGACAATAAGCCGGTCACAAACTCCCGGGACACCCAGGAGGTGCCCCTGGAGAGGGCCAGGCAAGTGCTGAAGATCATCGCCTCCTACAAGCACACGACCTCCATCTTCGACGACTTTTCCCACTATGAGAAGCGCCAGGAGGAGGAGGAGGAGGTGCGCAAGGTGAGCCTGCGTCTCAGCACGGGCACCAGGAGGGGTGGGAGTCTGCCAGGCGAGCGAGAGCTGCGCCTGCGAGCTGCGCCCACAGTTCCCAGTGCTCCTGGGCAGCTCGGCGCAGGCGGCATTGCCTGGGCTTGTCCAGGCATGGCCCCCAGGTGGTGGCATTTGGGTGTCACTCCGGAACTTCTGATCCTTCTGCAGTTTTTAAGGTTGGGACTACTGTGCACATTCATTATAAAGAACTTGAGGGTAACTTACGGTTCTCATGAGTTGTGACCTTCTTTAACAGTACTTCCTAGCTTTTGTCAAATCAGAAACACATAGAAATCGTGTTCTGTGACTCGGGGGTGGACGGAGAGGCCTCGGGCTGCAGGCCTGGGGGCTGCGAGGGCCTCTAGGGGTGCAGCCCTCAGCAGTTGGGAAGCTGGTCTAGAGGTCGTTGCTGATTTTGCTCTTAAAAACCCACATATCCTGCTGCCCTGTGCTGTTTGGAAACTTGAATGGGCTGCATCTAGGTAGTAAAGAGAAGTAAGTGGCAGTTAGCTTTGGAATGGGGACAGTTGTGACAGTGTGTGTGCACACCCAGAACCAGCCATGGAAGTGGGTCTCTGAGCTTGTCCCTGCTTCCTGGCACCGCAGAGGAGCCCCGGGACCCGGCTGTTACAGCTCTCCGGTGAGCATCTGTCTGCTGTGCACGGGAATGGGGTTCACATGTCCATAAACTGGCCCAGAAATGGGGAAAATAAAGGTGGGGTGACATGCTTCATGAATCTGCTTTGTTTGAGAGAGAGCATCCTGAGATTTTCTCCTGCTTTTTTTTTGTAATAAAACATCCTTTCTTTCATAAAATGACTAATAGGTGGGTTTTCGGTCTTACTCCAGTCCTCCATATTTTAAACAAAGCATTACGCGTCTGTGAGCTGAACGCCTAAAGCATTTTCAGGAGAAAGGTGTGTACATGGGGCACACGGGCTGCGACACAGTTTGCAAAATTTTGGGAATGGAGAAATTTTTGTTTGTTTGTTTTGGAGAAAAGAGAAGGGCCAGCTCATTCACTTTTTGTTTTGGAGAAAAGAGAAGGGCCAGCTATTTATTCCAATTCACTGGATTCCTAATAGATGTTAGCTCTTTTAGATATAAAATAAAACATTGAATTGCTGAGTTTATGGGGGGGGCAGTGATCACTGGTAATGAAACTTCAGGTCCTTGGGCAGCTTGCAGTGGCTTTGTTTTGTGTGTGTGGTTTTATCTCATATACCATAATTCTTGGGCCTTTTCTTTTTTCTTTTGGTGTCATTAATCTACAATTACATGAGGAACATTATGTTTACTCTTGGGCCGTTTCTTGAAGCCCACTAAGTTCTGAAGGTTGTGATGAGCTTAGGGATCAGGTTCTGTCCCCAAGGTGGTTGGTGTTTTTAAGGACCTATTGTCCGAAAATTTGAGTTGTGGCAGCTAGGTCCTTAGGGGCTATGTCAGTGAGTCGGGGGTGTCTGTGGGGCACCTGCTGCCAGACCCGTGGCATTCGGGCTCAGAGCTGCCCCTGCCCAGCATGCCTGAGAGAGGTCTGAGGTCCTACCAGGACCTGGAGTGGCTCCCGCCCTGGACCAGGGTCTCCGTCTCACGCCGAATGGAGTTGTAGCCTTGGGAGGAGACACTGGGGTGGTTTCTGACCATCCTAATGAGAAACCAGGCGGGCAGACGTGGGGAAAGATTTGGACATGAGGCCTGGGCTTGTCGGACACACCCTGGGGGAGATGGTTCCCTCTGTGGTAGGAAACAAACCTGGCCCACGGGGCCGTGCCTAAAGCAGGTGTGTGCAGTGGGGAGGTGGTCATCAGCCTGGGTGGCCTGGCTGGTCCCAGCAGGGAGCACAGGTCCAGACCTGTGGCCACCGCGGCAGCCTGGGACCTCACTCGGGAGGGGGTTTGCACAGCAAGGCCCCTCGGTGTTAAACTTCTTTCTTCTTTCTTTTCACAGGAACGGCAGAACCGAAACAAACAATAAGGGTGAACCAGCGTCTTATATGTTCTAAATGGACTGAAAAGTTTAAGAGAATGCGTGCTTGGTGCTGTCTTCTTGTGCAGGGCCCAACTCGTTGCATCTTTATGCTCTTGTAGTTTATTTTTTGCCCGGATGGATTTGCATTCATTTGTATTTTTCCTATGTATAATAGTATTGTAGACCTCACTAATAAAGGAGTATGTTTTTTGTCAGCTTATCAATCAGACCTAATGCGAAATACAAATATCCTTAAAAACAAAGCAAAACAAAAAACCTATTACAACCCAAAGATTTGTTTGAATTTTGGCAGAAATTATGTTCTCGTATTCACAGTCCTTTAACGCCTTCACGTGAGACTTATTTCTCACCCTTCGTGCTTTGTAGTGAACATAAGAAACCATGAGCTGTCACTGGGTGTGTTCAGTTAAAGCACGTCTCCTCAGAATGCTGAAATCAACAGGTTAATGATCACTTTGTCCAGTTTACCGTTTTTATCATCTGTTATCTAAAATGCTAATCTGTCCATTGGATTTTCTACTAGGCGGATAAATTTTAGTTTTTCAAATTTGGTGGACATGCTGTTTCCTTGGGGCACCCGCCCTTCCCACAGCCTTGCACACCCACGGCAGGCACTTTGTCCCTACTCTGCTCTTTGGTCCGGCGGGGCAGTGACAGGACCCAGCACGTGAGGGTGTCGGCTCAGTGTCCAGGTGCTCTTGGTTCTAACTGCCCCTTTCTTGAGAATCCTGGTGCCGGTTTAAGGTTTTATGCCAGTGATGCTGAGCTTGAAGTGCAGGATCTGATGGTGCAGTGTGACAGGGGACACTGCCAAGTGTAAACTTCACCATGTACCTTTCTTTTTCCTGTTCAGTGGGTTAAAAAAAGCCAAAAACAAACCTTTTAGAAACTGAATTTGCTGTCCTGTTTTGTGGAAAGAGGGACCATTGAAGAACTTGCCGCCACCTGAAGTTTGAGTTTAAGCATGAAAAAGGTGCGCATGCCTGTCGCTCCAGCACACCGAACCTGCACGTGCCCGTTGTAGAGGACCTCACTGTTTAGAGAGCAGATACCTTTTGAAAACTATTTACTCCAAAGACCCTCAGTTAAAGTTTAAGCTGTATTTAGACTTGTATTTAGAACGCGCCACTCTCTGAACTGTTACTGCCTGTGTGGAGTCACGAACATCGGAGAACTTTTCCACTAGGAGAATACAAGCCTTAATAAACAATACCTATTTAGCAAGTTGGTGTCATTTCATTCTTTGTAAAACCCCTATTTTATGGGTTAGTGTGTTTTGGACTGCAGAGCTAGTTAAAGAGAGCTTGTTATCCAAAAGCCTGTGTGTGTCAGCATGTGAGCCTCGTTCTGGTCTCTGCGGCTGTGGGGGGCGGCGGCAGTGGTCCCCCAAGGCTGCAGGTGGTGGCTCCATGTGCCTCTCCTAACAGTCTCTGCTGACAAGATGAGAGTGACTTCCTAAAAATCCAGTCACCACCACCCCCAGCATTTTCCTGCAAGCCTTTCCGACTTAGTGGAAGTTGAGTGCCCTATTCCCACTGCCCAGATTCCAGCACTGTCCTCCCAGCCTGTCCCCACCTGTCTTCCATCTGTCCTTCAACTGGTCTTATTTCAGACTGTGGTACCAGCACCCCAGGTAACTCAAATGCATGTCATTAAGTGCACAGTGGGCTCACGGTATGTTTTCCTTGTGAGGTAAAACGTGCAGACTGACAAAAACTGTTACGTGCACATCTGCAGGGCTGACAGGCTGAGATGGAGATAAGGATACAGGACATTTGCATCAGCCCAGGATGCTTCCCCATGCCCTCTCGTGGGTGCTCACACCCACCTGGACTTAGTCTTTGGGTTAGGGGTATGCCAAGTGCATGCAGGGACATGAGTCCTGTGCTCTGGCAGGCCCAGGGTCCTCCCCACCTGGGGAATATTGTGCCAGTAAAATCGTTGCTAGGGTTTTATTTTGGAAAATGGCTTTAGACCCTGAGTATTCATTCATTCAGTGCCTTTTCTTACATGTGTTTGATCACTGGGCTCCCTTAGAGAGTAAGTGATTCCTAGCTCGTAAAGCGATTGTGAGCAGTGCACTAAGGTGAGCCCCTTACGGTGGGTGCCCACCCCTTAGTTTGAGTCAGAGCAACAAAGTTGGGGCTGTTGTAGGTGTGGAAACGGGCCAAGGAGCAGGGCCAGGCTGGCTTCGTGGCCTGTCCAGTGGGATCGGTTACCGTGGCCTGCGTACCTAGTCCTTAAGTGTCACCTGCTCAGAAGGCTTTCTCTGAACGTTGCCATCTTGTACCAGCTCCTTGGAGCAGAGCAGGCCACCTTGCCTGGCTTTCTGGCACCAAATGCATTGAGGAAGGGAAGACTACACTGTGGTGTGAAAGAATTAGGCTGCCATGTAATTCTGAACATGTTGGGTTTTGTGTACAAGGGGCTGCAAGTTAGTGTTTCCTCCCCGAAGCCAGTCGAGGGGCCCAATTTTTTTCCCCTTTGTCCCACCCAAAAGCATACCATGTTAGGGTTCTTAGTCCATGATGATCTCTTGGCCTGATGTGCTTCTTGAGGTCCCTCTGGCTCTAGAAGCTTCCTTGGAGGGTCTGATTGTAGTTGTGCAAACAGAAGCGTCCTGTAGGCTTGTCTGGTGTGTCACTGGCTGGGTTTGCAGGTGGCACTTTTGGGCCCAAAATTAAACTGCTGGTGAGAGGAAAGCGCACAGCGCGCTGACTTGGCCTCCAGCGGCCTCTGCCCGTCGGGGTCCTCACTGTCCACGGCAGAGGAGCTCTTGTCTTGCTGGACAAGCCAGAAGTGGCCGAGAGCGCAGCCCATGACCAGGTCACTTGCCTTGTCACTTGCTGTCCTCTGGGGCCTGTCTGCACGAGCCATGCGGCCCCAGCAAGGTTCCCCTTGGTCTCCGGAGCAGGTGTGCAGATGAACGGCTGCCCCTGCCTCCAGCCCCATGTCTGCCCCACGGATGGATTCTTTCACAGATTCAAGTCTTCCCTTTTCCCCAAAGCCAGTGTGTTAGGTATTTGCACAATTGTGTGTCCTGCATCACATTTGTACTTTGGTCATTCTTCCCTGCGTGAGGCACACAGTGGGGGTCTGTGAGCCAACGGAGCGCCCAGTAGGCCAGTCTCTTCTCAAAGCCCATCCTTGTGTCCTGGACGGACCCCCAGAGATGACGGGAAGCAGGCACTCACTGGCCAGGGACTGCTCAGACTCCTCCTTGCCTGGCAGCCAGGTGGATGCGAGGAGGGGCCAGCCCTCTGCGGGGATGAGGTTGCCCCACTGTGTCACCTGCCCTCACTCTGTGAAGCGGTCTCCTGAAGGGCAGCTCTGGGAGTGAACAGAAGAGCCCCACCTGCGGGCACCCGTGGGGGCACAGGGCACAAGGGTCATCTCAGAGCAGCCTCGAAAACTCTGCCTTTAGCAAGTTCATGAGGCCTTCCTGGGCCACACTGGACCTCCTGCAGGGGTGTGTGCGGCCACCACCTCCGAGCATCCGCCCACCCTGAGTTGAAGATCAACCTCTGCCAACAGCAGCTGGGGCTCGAAGCTGGTGGGTGATGTCCAGTGTGTTCTGGCCCAGGTGCTGAGGGCCACGGCTGTGTGGTGGTGAGTCCCGCTCCTTCCAGCCTCCTCTTCCATCTCGGAGGCCCCGGGAGGGCCGGGGCCGGGCGAGCCTGGCGAGCCAGCTGTAAGCAGAACGTCTCTGAAGGTGGGCAGGCTGCCCCGGGCTGTGATGTGGGAGGACATTTCTGCCAGGCAGAGGGTGCCCTTACTGATGGGTGTAGGGGGCTTGACCCTTGAAGGCTTCACGGGATCAGTGCAGGGCAGGAGCTCGGGGGCTACAGGCAGAGGATGGCTTAACCTTTTACACAGGTGGTCCTGGGCAGCCCAGGAGGCCTGGTCTTCCCCCTCTGCACCCTGAGAGTCGATGGAATGGGTGGTCTGCTTACTGGCTTGTAGATCAGGGGCTTTCTGGGTTGGGGAGCAGGTAGGGATGGCTACTTTCCCTGGGGCCCGGGCCCGGCAGGCTTAGGGTGCAGTGTTCTGGGCGAGCGAGGCCCAGGAGCTGGCGCCCTGCCCAGTGTCTTCCCAAACCCCTAGGCGTCAGGTTCTGCTGTGACGTCCACACTGGTAGAAGGAAACCCCAAGCCCCTCTGTCACCAGATGGTTGCCTGGATTAGGGTTGGGATGGTCACAGCCATCTCCAGGGGTTGCGGGAAGTGTTGGCAGGCGTGGTCAGCTTTGCCCTCCGGTCTTGGACACAGAGGGGGCTGAGTGCTAGTTCCCATCCAGGTGCAGAGGCCAGGAGGTCGAGGTCCCTGGGCCGGGCTTCTGCCTGGGATGGGGTGAGGGCCCCTCCCTTCCCATTTTGGGAGGCCTGCTTGCTGCAGCCTAGGGACTGGGTGCAGACACCTGGAGAAGGGACCGAAGTGTGCCCTGAAAGGGGTGAGGCGGCCCCGCAAAGGCACTGGGTACGTGGAGGCATATTCCAGGGGCCCACAGGTGCTGGGGAGGAGGGTGCATTCCTTGTTTTCAAACATTTTATTTGGAAACAATGTCAAAGTTACAGAAAAGCTGCAAGAATAAGAATAGTACAGAGAATACCTTTGACCCAGATTTGGGGGTTTTTGCCCCATTCTCTTGATCATTTTACTGTGTGCACGGATGTGTGCATGTGTTGGAGCAGGCGTGGTGTATGCGTGTGTGCAGGTGTGTGGGTGTTTTCCACGCCTTTGGGCCCCTCTGTGCACCCCTCACCCACATGTGCATTCACCCGACATTCCAGGCTGTAAAGTGGCTGTGACGTCATCCAGTGCCTGCTGGCTCCGCTTGGTCACCAATGCACCCGTGTCCTTGGCAGCAGCCTGGGTGCAGGGAGGAGGCTTCCTGGCCCGGCCTCCTGTCCTACATCTCAAAGTTGATGCGCCACCGATGTCCCCTCACCCAGCTCTCTGCTCTGGGCCATGACACTGTGCGCCCCCAGGCCTGGTGCGGGGGCCCCAGGTGGCTTCCACCACTCCGGCTCCTTCCTGCAGGGACGCTGGGATGTAGATGGAGGACCATGCGGACAGGTGGTAATGATTGTCCCAGGGCCAGGGCGCCCTGGGCATTAGCCTGTGGATGTGGAAATGGGTTTAACCCCAAGGCTGGTGCACAGAGGGAGGTCAGGGGCCTCAGGACTGGACAGGGAGGCCAGGGTGGTGACCCCATGAGCATGCCCGTTGCTCCTGTCCTGGGTGCTCAGCAGGTCACTGCATCTCTGGGTGGCAGGCGGTCCCGCAGGGCCTCCCCCTGCAGGGGGCTAACCGTGGAGATCCTGTTGCTCATTGTGAGAATGACCACCAGCTCTGTGGGGGGTCGGCCACCTGAGTGGCATCCTGAGTGACAGCTGCCCTCTGCACCCCTGTGGGTGTTCGCCGTGCAGCATGGTCCGGGTGCTTCCTCATTGTCCTGTGCCTCGTGCCCAGGCCAAGGTTCTGATGTGGCCCTGGCAGGGCAGGACTCCACACGTGATGCCTTAGTCCTGAGACACCCAGCCAGAGGCCAGTTTCCAGCCACAGCTCACTCGCCAGCTAGGGAGTGCCCAGTGCCCACGGCCCGTTGGCTGGTGGCCATCCTTTACTTGTCCCAGGACCGAGGTCCGGCTCCTTCCTGCCCAGGTGTGCTCCTGGTACAGCACCAGAATCCTGCTGCCACATGTCCCTTTATGCAGGTCCCACAGGGCCTCCCGTCGCCCCTAAGCCCTCTGGGTGGCAGCAGGATTCTGGTGCTGCAAGACCAAGCCCGCTGGGATGAACCCAGAGCTCAGCCCGTTGCTGGGGCTTTGCTGCTGGCTGCCTTCAAGGGAACAGGGCGTGGTGACACAGCCCCACCACTGAAGTCCACTGTGCCAGCTGGGAGGAGGAGGCCCCCAGGGGTCCAGTGCACTCACAGGGTGGGCAGACAGTGGCCTCCTGCTGTAGGTGCGCCAAAGAGGAAGGAGGAGGCCAGTGCAGACAGGTGCTCGGCCAGCAGCACAAGTTGGTGCGGGTGTGGGAGGAGACAGGGCCTCGGGCTGCCAAGGCCCTGGGTCAGGGCCAGCTCTAGGTCTCCCCAGCAAGCCCAGGGGCAGCAGGGGGAGGCCTAGGCACTCACATGGGCAGGCAGGCGGTGAGTCCATGCCAGGAGGGCTGGGGTACATGTGGCTGGAAAGCAGCAGGCAGCTGGGCGTCGCAGGGCAGGAATGAGCAAGGGCAGGGGGTTAGGGTCTGAAAGGGATGTGGTCAGGGCGACGGGCGAGGAGGCCAGGGGCTGTGTCCAAGCTGCCTGCTGGGGGCTGGTCCTCCCTTAGCTCCCAGGCTTTGGGGGGCTTTCCTGGTGCTCAGGGTCTTGGTTTGCACAGGGGCTGCGGCCTGGAGGGCAGGAGTAGATGTGGTGCTGCCCAGAAGGCAAAGGGCCTTCCAGGCCTCCCTGGGGCACCCACCTGCAGTGCCCTGAGTTGGGTATGTGAGGCAGGGAAGCTGGGGCCTGAGCTCCCAGGTGGGGACTGGGGGGGGCTGGCCTAAGGGCTGTGGAGGGGTGCCGCCTGCTGGGTGCCTCCAGGGTGGGGTCTGGGGGACAGAACCTGCTTGGAGGGGAAGGTGGAGCAGTCCTGGATGATGGGGGGAGGTCCTAGGTCAGCCTCTTCTGGCCAGTCACAGTCTTGCAGCCAGTGGAGGCCTCAGGGTGTGGTGGCTTCAGGGGAGTGGGGGAAAGAGGATGTGACAAGGAGAGTCTGTGTCCTGGGAGTACCGGGGCTTTGATGCCTGCCCTTGGGAGGTCAGGGCAGCCTCTGGAAGATGGACATCAAGCTGAAGTCCGAGGACCAATTTAGGAAGGGGCGGGCGGTGGGAGAACAGCCTTCCAGTTGGATGTGGTCAAGGCATGGCAAAGCGTGGAGCCACTGGGAGTCCAGGGTGGTTGCTGGATCTTCCCCACCCTCAAACTGCCCTCTATGCTCTGTGTGCACATGCACACACACACCATCACACATGTAAGTGCACAGGTGCACACCTAAGCAAACATGCATGGGAACATATGTGCTTGATTGTGTGCATGCATGTAATCCATTGTACTTGCACACACAAACCTACGTGAACATGTGTGTATCACATGCCTGCATGTGCACAGGGTCTGGAGACGCTGACAGTGATTGTAAAGATGAAAATGGTCCCAGACACGGGGCCCTGGGGGAGTCCTGCCTACCTTCCACCTGGGTACAAGGGTGGTCTGCACATTAGGCAGGTGCATTTAGCTGGAGATGGGCCTTCCTGTGGGTGCTGGGACACTGTCTCCAGTCTTTGGACAGGGGCTCTTGGAGGGGTGGCCGCCATGCCTTCTACACCAGGGCAGGGCTGCTTGCTCCAGGGACTTCTGCACTTCCTGGGTGTGAAGTGGCTGGGGAAATGTGATTGGGTGCTAAGACAGGGGTCTTCCCTGGCGTTTTGTGGAGAAAGGACACTGGCAAGTCCTCAAGGGTGAGCTGGTCAAGGGCCACTTGGGCAGCGATGCTGGGGCCTCCACGGCCTGGGGGCAGCTGTCCTCACATGCGAGCGGGGACCTGAGTGCCCCACACCTCGCCACCCATTGCTCAGCTCTTTGCCCCGCTCAGCCGCTGTGCCTCCTGTGTCCTTAGCATGCGGTCCCTTCCTAGGAGTACGTGGGTGTTTTGAGTGACCTCTGGGCGGCCACAGTTCCAGTGGGTCTACATCCTCTTCATTCTGGCCATCTACCCCCAACTGCTTCAAGGAACTGAAAACAGGACCGCCAAGAGTTTTGGGGGCCCCCCTGTGAGGTCAGTGATGATGATGGTGACAGTGGAGATGGTGATGATGGCCCTGTGGTCATGGAGACGGCGGCCGTGGTGGTGAAGGTGACGGAGGTGATTGTGATGACGCTAAATACCTGTGTTTGCCGAGTGAACCTGTCTGAGCGCACTCTCCAGCCACAGAAGGAAGCAGGGCAGAGAGAGGTGAAAGAGCTGGGTGAGGCCTGAGACCGCTTGTGCCCATGGCTGGGGGACGGCCCACCTTCCTGCCTGCTGGCGTCAGGAGGCTCCTGCTCTGTCCCAGACTCAGTTACAGCAGGTCTCCTGGCTTGGTGCAGGAACCCGTTACCCTCTCTGCCCGTCAGGGTCCCATCCCCTGCAGGCTGCCCACACCTTGGTGACACTTGTGACCTGGTCCCTATAAGGGGCTCAGAAACACTGTTGAATGAGAGAATGTGCAGGGGCCTCAGCTGGTGTGGGCCTGTGTCCCTCCTCCCCTGGTCTGAGGTGCTGGTGTAGGGGGCAGCCTCCCGGCAGGGAGGGGACTGGCTCTGCTGTCACGCTCCTGCAGATGGCCTCCGGGGCTGCCTCTCTGGTCCTCAGGGCCCCAGCCCCTCTTGGCCTCGTCCCGTGCAGGATCACGCAGCAGCTCAAGGTGCCCTCCTGTGAGCGCCAGCACGTGCAGGAGGGCCTGGCAAGCAGGCCCAGGGCCTCAGGCGCCTGAATGGAACGTGCCACACTGCCTGGCTGCCCTTGGGGCTCTGCGTGTTTTGTGGAGCAGCCCCATCTGACCCTGCAGAGACACTTCTGTGGAGTGATGACCGTGTATGCTTGTGGAGCCACAAGAGGGCCCAGCCTGGGGCTGGGAGTGTCCCGAGCCTGGTCTTGTTGGTCATCCATTCCTGAGGGATGCATACTCTGCTCACGGGGCTGGACTTCCCTGGGGCTAGTCATGGGCCTTGGTCCCAGGGGGATCTCAGTAGGAGGATCCAGAGAAGTCACACCCCTGGACGGCCTAGTGACCCCACTGAATATCTAGAGCTACTGGCATAAACTGGTATGGAGGAACGCCCTGGGGCCAGGCTGGAATGCCCAGTCCACTGGCCTTGGGGGCCAGAGTGGTACCCTCTCTGGGTGGTGATCCTGGGGTCAGAGTCTGCCAGGAGGCCATGGGGATCCTGGGGTGGGGTGTCAGGGAAGGGACAGGATGTGGGGGGCCCATAGGCACCTTGGGACAGCCTGCAACCTGCTGAACATGGCTGAGAACCAGAGACTGGGCCAGGGCCCCAGAGCAGAGCCTCGTTGGCTGTCAGAGCGGCCATGCCCTCCTCCCCCCTCAGTTTCTCGCCCCTGCCCCGGGGAGAGGCCTTTAGCAGCCCCACCGGCCTCCAAACATCTGCCAGAGTGGCTTGTGGCAGGGCCTCTTCTGAGCCGCCCCAGCTCCCATTCTCTCATACGGGGTGATTCTGGTGATGCCCCGGCGGTGCGCATTTGGGGATCAGCCTGGCCAGCTGGGTGGGGTGTGGACCCAGGAGGCCGTATGCCCATCTCTGTGGCCCATTCCTGTTGTGGGTGCTGCTGACTCCCCATGAGGAAGCCAGGGTGGTCTCTGCTTGTCCCCTCTGTGGGGACGAGGACAGCTGTGGGGATGTAGGTGGGAGGGGAGGTACTCCCCCTGAGAATGCATATTCCACGCCCCCCTGGCACACGTCCCAGCTGGGGGTCCGCCCGGGCCTTGGCTTCCCCAGGGCAGCTTCTCCCGCCCACCCTGGGGGATGGAGTGGGTTCTACTCTCCCGTGGTGCGCAGGGACAGCTGAGACTGCCAGCATGCGGCACCAGGGCCCGTGTGACCCCATGGCCCATTCTTTTCAGCACCCCCAGGGTATAGAGGGGATAAGACCCCACCACCTTCTGAGTCCTTCTGGAATGGGGTCCCCAGAGGCAGAGTCCTTCCCTCCGTTATCACCACGGGGTGAAATCTCTGCTGTCACTCTCTCCTCTTGGACAAGCTGGTGGGGCAATTCTCACCATTTTCATTTCTTGACTTTAGTCCGCCCAAACACTGGTACCCTGTGTCCCCCCTCCCGGCTGCTGGGAGCCCAGGGCTGAAGGCTGTGCTCTCCGGGGTCATCCACCACCAGTGTCAAGGTTATGGGTTGGGCCAGGAGGTGGCCAGAGGCCTGCCTGAGGGCTGGACTCATGGGGACCCTGCCCGGAGGTGAGGTCAGAACAGGGCTGGGGAGGCAGGGAGTGCGGGGAAGTGGCTTCCCTGGCCCGGGCTGACCACTGCCTGACCCTGCAGCACCTCCCTCTTCCGGTGCCCCCCTGGGGTGGGTCATGGCTGGGTGACCCAGGGAGGGCATCCTGAGGAGTTTTGGAGGGGACCGTGCCCAGGTGGCACCAGCTTTGAAGGTTCATGAGGTTTATTCAGAGCAGAGAGTCCTTTCCGCAGGGCTGGATGTGTGAGCAGGACAAGCAGGGGACCCTTGCTGTCTGCTTGTGTCCCCCTCAGTGGCCCACATGTGGGGTGGTCCCTGGGATGGACCCCAACTCGGTGCCTGGCCTGATCTTGGGGGATGTCCTGAGTACTCGCCCAAGCCTTCTGCCCCTCAGGGCAACTCCCAGGTACCTCTGTCCTGAGTGTTCTGGGGGCCAGGCCCTGTCCAGGGGTAGCTGGTGCTGGGCAGGGGGCTCAGCTCTTCCCTTGGGATGGGGACAGTGGTCGGTGTGTGGGTGTGTGAGTGTGCACGCATGTGAGGAGGAGCCGAGGGTCAGAGGGCGTCCATGTGGGCTGTGGGGTGCAGGTTTTGGGCTCAGCCCTGAGGTCTGGGCTCTGCCTGTGGCAAGCAGCTGTCCTACACTGTGACAGCCCGGCGGGGCCTGTCCAGTGGGGTCCCAGGGAAGCCTGCAGATGCAGGGACCAGCCCAGGGTATTGAAGCACAGGTGCACTGTGACTTCATGCCTTCTTGGTTGGGGAGGGTCCTAGGAGCTCAGAGCTCCCCGGTTTCTTCCAGGGGCACACCCACCAGAGATGGCCATCCTGGGAATGTGCTGAAGACTGCTCCTCTGGTCAGGCTGTGCCCCCGACCCCCCTGACCCCCCGCACCGCCTGGCTAACCTCCTGGAATGTCCATTCTGGCCAGAAGCCGAGTCCCCAGGAAGGGAGGTGTGGGCAAGCAGGGAGCCTGTCCCTGTTCCTGGTCCAGAGCCAGGGATGTGGGGCCACCTTTCCTGGTTCAGGGAGGTTCTGAGGCAGCCCCAGGGGAAAGCTCAGACTGGACAAAGGCCATACTCCTTACACACCCAGCAGGGACACCCAGACCCAGGGCTGTCCCCCAGGCTTCAGTGCTGCCCTGGAGTGACCCTGGGGCTCCTGCTGCATCCCTCCCCACTCTGGACCAGGGGTCCCCTGGGGGTGCCGTCTGCACCCCCTTGCAGGGGAAATAAGGAGAAAGGCCGCCAGGCCTGTGGTCAGTGCTGTGGGGACCAGCCATGCTGCCCCCACGGTCAGGCTGGGGCAGTGTGGGTGCTCTCTCCTCTCCAGAGGGCAGGAGATTGGAGCACTCTGGCCATGGGCTCTGCAGTGACCCTGACTCGGGCCAGGGTGGGAAGATAGAGGCCCCTGGCCCCTGCCTGCAGCATGTGTCTGGGAGGGGCTGGAGGTCTGAGTGAGGGATGTGGCTGGGGAGATCAGCCCCCGGCCCTGTGGCTGCGGTGGGTGAGAGTCGAGGGGCCACGGCCTGTACCCACATGGCTCCTACCACTCTGGTTTCTGCTCCCTAGCTAGGGCACGGGGGCCAGGAGGACTTGGGGGGACCGACACCCCCTCCGGGCTTGGAGCCCGGCCGGAGGGGCTCATCTTCACCCCATTGGGAAGAAAGCCTGTGCGACTGCAAAGCCAGGGCTGGGGACTTGCGGGAGGGGAAAAGGAGTGAGCAGGCACACCCCCCCCCCCAACCTGGCAGAGCCCCAGAGTGCCCCGAGGCTCAGAGGGACCCAAGGTGCTGTCAGGGACGGGTCAGCCTGGAGGTGAAGGGAGGCAGGAGCCCGCAGAGCGCATGCCAGGGAGCCAGCAGGTGGCGCTGGTTCCCGAGGACAGAAAAAAAATGCCTGCAGCAAACCTGAGTGGGTGTCACTGCGGCTGCAGATGGTGGGGGAGGGACTTTGCCATCTTCCCCCTCAGCTGCGGAGCCTCACGTGCCTGAGTCCCGCATAGTCCAGAGCGAGGTTGGGGCGGGATGCGGTCAGCGCACCACCTGTCCTTGCTCGGACCCTGGACACTGGTGTGGACGTGACCTCCTGCCACCCCCTTTCGAGCCTCGTACCCCAGGGGCTCGGTGAGGGCCACCCCGAGGCCGAGCGGACTGAGAAAGGACGGACTTTTCAGTGACCTCAGGCCCCACCCCACTCCCTCCGCCGTTGCCATGGCAACTGCCTAGCACGCCCGCGGTTGGGGTGAGTGGCCCTCGGGACGCAGTTGGCCCCCGCCCGCGGCGCTCCTGTCCCGCGGGGCCGCCTCGCCGCCAGCACCGCGGACAGCGCCCGGGGTGGGCCGGCCTCCCCACGCCTTGCCCGCGGGGCCGCCGAGTCCCCGGTGCCCGGCACCCCCCCGCCTGCCCTCCCTTTGTCTTCCGGCCCCCGCTCTTCCCCGGACGTCCCCCCCCCGCCGGTCCCCGCCTCCCTCTGCGGACGCACGTGGCCCAGGGCCAGGCCGGGTGGCCGCAGCCTCGCCGGGCCGCAGGTTCCCCTGGGCCGCCCCTCCCGCCCCGCGACGCCCGGAGCATGCGGGCGCCTTTGTGTCCCGCGGCCCGGTCCCCGGCCCGGCAGCTGGGCCGCCCTCTGCGCGGGCGCATTGTTCGCCGGATTTGTCCGCCGCGCGAGGGGCCGCCGGGGGCCGGGTTGCGGGCCATTTCCATGAGAAAGGAGCGGCGGAGGCGCCTCTCTTGGCATTCACCGCGTGCCTTAATTGTGTAGACATTAAATCAAGGTCCGCTGTGAACACGCAGAGGGGCCCTCAGGCTGCGGCGGGCGGCCGGGCCGGGGTCGCGGCCGGGGCCGCGGCTCCGGCTTGCGTGGGGTCCTCGCCAGAAGGCCGCGAGCGCCCCGGCGTCTCCTGCACGCGGCGGGCGGGGCGGGGGCGACGGGCACGCCGACTGCGCTCCCCCGGATTCCAGCCCGGGCCCGCCCCCAACTCCGAGAAGCCCCCTCTTCTCCCGCTCACGCGGCAGGCAGGGGGCCCCGGGCAGGCCCCTCGGGGCGTCCCTGGAGCCGGGGGGTGGGGGGTGGGGGCCGCCCACAGGGGCAGAGCCCGCTGGACGGGGCAGCGCGAGCGTCTCCGCAGCTGCCCTCCCCCCGCCGCGTCCCCGTCCCCCCGCCCGACCCACGAGCGCGCGACGATGCGACTAAAAGAAAGAATCTCGACGCTCTGAGATGGAAACCAGTCTCTTTTTACAACCCGGGCCCGTTGAGCAGGCGCCCGGGCTGTCGGTGCAGGGAAGGCAGGGGAACCCGAAGACGCCGCTCGCCGCGCTCGTCCAGGCCCGGCCCCGAGCGCAGTTACCCGTCCCGGGCGGGCGCTGTCGCCGCCGCCTGCCGCTCCTCGGCCGCCGCCCGTTGCCGCCGCCGCCTGGGCGCTCGCGGGCCCCGCACGCCGATGCCCGGGCTGGAGGAGGGCGCGCGGACGCGGCGAGAAGAGCCGGGCGAGTCCCCGAGCGCCGCGGGGTCAGCGCTGCGGGCGCGCATCCTGCTTGCCGGGCCGGCCGGGACCCGACTGTCCCCGCGCCCGCCGCCGCCGCCGCCGCCGCTGCCTCCGCGCGTATCCGCGCTCGGCTCGGGCACCGGGCGATTATACTGGGGCGCGCGATGACGTCACCCAGACACCGGCTCCGCCGCCGCCTCCCCGAGGTGTCCTTGAGAACTGCGGGGCACGCGCGCCGCGCACACGCGCACACACGCACTGCGCGCCCGGTGCCCCCCGCGCACCATCGTCGCGTCTCGCCCCGCGCGCTCCGCCGCTCGCTCCGGCGCCGCCCTCGAGCGCCCCCGACCGTGCCCAGAACCCTGCGGCCGCACACATGCCCACGGAAGCGCCTCTCACACACCTCGCACGCTCCTGCGGCCCGCCGGCCGCGGCGCCTGGGCGCACGGTGACAGCCAGCAGCCGCCCCTCGCTGCCCACAGCCTAGCCGCGTCCGCAGGCCCGCCTCCGCACCGGGCCCCCACTGCGGGCTGGCGAGCCCTGTGCTCTGCCCCGCAGCACGCGCCTCCGCTCAGCTCGCAGCCCGTCGTCATTGCCCCGCGGCCCCTTCCAGCCCCCGGAGGAAGGGAGGGGACTTGCCGAGAGCACGGCGCGCACGGGCCACTCTGGGGCCTGCTGGGGTTTATAGGAGAGGGAGACGGCGACCCCTAAGCAAGGACCGCTCCCCGTTCCCACTGCGTCCCGACTGGAGTGCGGAGTTTTTGCCCTCGGGGACCCGGGCAGTACAGGCGACGCGCCACGGCAGGGCTGCTGAGCCAGCGCCGTCTCCTTGGAGTCCTTCCGAGGGCTGACCCGTATCTGTCCCTCCAGGGCCAAGAATCAGCCGCTTCCCTTGGCCACAGCACCTCACACCTCCCTCAGGGCCTTTGTTCCGGGCAGAGGGTGAGGACCTGCGGGCCGAGCCCCATTCCTTCCCCCTGGGCCACCTGCCCTCAGAGCAGAGCCCACTGCCCCTTCCACCTAGGGGGCATCCCCCGCTTCATCTTCCGCCCTGTCCAGTCCTTCCCTCAGAGCGCCAGCGGGGAAGGGGGCTGGGCAAGGCTCGGTCCCCAACCGCCGCCCCCTCTTCAGCTCTCCGGGGCGCCCCTCCCCTTCCGTTGCGCTTCGGCCTGACCCTTCCCAGGGGAATCCCTCGTGCCCTGCAGGTGTCGGGAATGGCCTCCTCTCCTGCGTGGGGTGCTCAAATCCCACCCCGCCACGCGGAAGGCGGAACCTTCGCCTAACCCCGGCCCGAGGCTGCGCAGCCTATGGCCCCCGGGCCTCCACCCCCGTGCCGTCGTGGACAAGACTCATCCCAGCGGCAGCCGGACGGGGCCCCGCAGCAGTGGGCTCTGCTGCCCAGGGCGTTGAGACCGAACCCCGAACCCCATCTCATCTTGTCCCGCCCCCTCCTCTCCAAGGTAGGGTCGGGCCCAGGCGGGGCCAGAGCTGGGGCCCTCCCCAGGCCCCCCCCACCCCCACCCCACCCTTCACGCTCGGCTTTCCGGATGGGCCCAGGCCTCCAGCTACCTGGAGCCTTCCTGCATTCCAAGGGGAGGGCTCCTCAGGTTCAGAGACCCGAATCTTCCTGCGGATCCCCTTTCCTACAGGGCTGTCTCCGCCCGCACCCCGAGGAGGGCCGCCGCCCCCCGCAGGCCTGCTCCCTTCCCTCCGCACAGGCAGACCCCTCTGCAGGCAGGGCAGCTGTGGGAGGGGGGCGCCGCCTTGTGCGTCAGGCCAGCTTTCTTGCATCCCCAGGACAGCCTGTGGGCATTTGCCATTTTTTTTACCCCCGGGAGCCCCAAGCACTGACGGGCGGGCCCCTTCCATTCCCAGCGACCCGCGGCTCCCACCTCGGCCCCTGAAAGGAAGGCCGCCGTGGGCGTGGGCATGGAGCTGGGCGCGGGGCGCCGAGTGGGAAAGGGGGTCCTCCGCCAGCCTCCCCTGCCCGCCCCGCCGCGCCCACCCGGTGGGGACCTCGTTTGTGGCCCCAGAGGTTCCATAAAATCAACTTACCGCTGCCAGGCCCCTGCTGGGTTTTGGGCTCCGCTGGGCTCCGCAGGCGCAGGCCCGCCGCTCACGGTGCCGTCGCCGCGGCTGCTGCCCACACAGCCGCTCCTCCCCAGCACACCGAGAAATTCGTGTTCCTGGATTTATGCATTTGCCAGCTCCGCGTAGGGGGAAGGGGGCTCCTCGGCTCGGGGTGCAGGGCGTGGGGGGCGACCTGGCCGCGGCTCGGGGCTCCGGGCTCCAGGCGGCCGCGGCCGGGCGCACAAAGGCCCCGCGCGGCTGGGGCCCGGCAACTTGGAGACGGGTCAGGTGTCTTCGTGGGGGCGGGGGCGGGGAGGCGGGAGGGAGGGACGTGGGCCGAGACCCCCTCCCCTGCTCCCCTCCCTCCCCTCCGCCCTCCGTGAAAGCCTGAGAATAGCGTGGGATTAAACAAATCCACCGAAACCGCAGAAGAACCCCCGCCCGTTGGGCTCCGGGTTCCTCGTCACGCCGCCCCCGCCCCCTCCTGGGCTCGGGGCCCGTCGTTCCTCCAAAAAGGGGCGGGGCCAAGACCACATCTGGGCACAGCTGGCTGGCAGCCTTTTGACCCTTGACCTGCCTTCCTTCCAACAGGGGGCCGAGTGGGGGATGGGGGTCCTGCGGTTTACGGAGGGGGTGGGGAAGAGGCAGGAGGCCAGGGGCCTCGGGCTGCGGTGCGGATGTAGCCTGGAGCTGAAGGCGCCGGGGCTCCCAGCCCGAGGGAGGAGGGGACAGCGTACCGGTGCCCGGTACACCAAGCCCTTCCCAGGGTCCTCCGTACCCTTAAAATGGTCCACAGCTTCCAAGCTCTGGCTTGGGTGGCCCAGGGAGCTCAGAGACCCCCACCCACAGCCCTGTCCTTGCAGTGAGGCCCAGGCACCCTCCCACCAGGCACCAGTGGCTCCAAATGTTTCCCCAGCGGAAGACGCCCGTCCTGTCCCTCAGCAGGGGGACCTCCCCATTCCTCCCACAGTGGGACTAAGGCTCCCAGGGGCGGAACAGGTTCCCCACCCAACTGAGCTGGGGCCCTGTGCATGGCCCTC
Organism: Manis pentadactyla; assembly: GCF_030020395.1. NCBI lineage: Eukaryota > Metazoa > Chordata > Mammalia > Pholidota > Manidae > Manis > Manis pentadactyla. The sequence continues at coordinate 177,500,346 of NC_080023.1, read as the reverse complement.
CTTGTAGGACTCTGCCCCTAGGCGCTCCGGGACACTCAGCCTGGGTACTTCAACCTGCGTGACTGGATGGGGGTGCAGATGTGGCACAGTCTGCACGCTCAGGCCCAGGACCCACCTGGGGCCCGCCTGGAGCCCGCCTGGCAGTCTGGCTTAGGTCTGGATGGGGCCCCCGAGGCAGGGAGCTTACCCTTTGAAGCTGGCGGGGGGCCAGGACCCCCACCACGCCTGAGTGTGGAGGGCGGGAGTGCGGCCACCACACAGGCTGCGATTGTGAGCCTGGCTGGGCCACAGGGCCTCCGAATGGAGATGCGGCTTCAGCCCCTTCCCCGCGGCTCCGCCCCCGTGCCCCTCCTCCCGGCCCTAGCCCCGCCCCACAAACGGGGCCCGAAAGCCCGAGAGATGCCCTTCATCTCTGTCCCGCTCCCAGGGCTGTCAGTCGCCGGGCCTGGCCACCGGAGGTCCTGGGCCAAGGACGCCTTGGCGTGGCCGCTGCTGGAAGCCAGGTGAGCGCTGCACCTGGGCGGGGCCAGGCTGGGAGGCCCGCGCGAAGTCCCAGGCGGGCCTGGGTAGGGCCCACGCTGTCTTCCTGGCCGCGCCAGGAACGGCCTTTTGTTCCCAGGCAGCCCTGCCTGACCCCTGAGGCCCCAGGCTGCTCCTTGGCACCTGGAAGCAGCCCTCCCGGCCAGCTGCGCCCGGCCACCAGCCTCCTAGCCCCTTAGCCCCTGCGCCAGGGCTTACCCCACCCTCCACAGGGTCGGGTCCTGGCGTTGGGGCAGCCCCTCACCGCCTCCAGGCCCAGAGGTGTGACCCTAGGGGTCTTAGTGTCAACAGGTCACCCCTGGGAAGGAAGGGGCGAGGGCCCATGCCCCCTGCTGTCCTCCAGAACACACCAAGGAGTTCTGGTGCACTGGCAGGCTCTGCGGTCTGTCTCCCTGGGATTCCTCCAGGGCCCGGAAAGCCCCTGCTCGGCTGTGGGGCCCAGCCCCCAGGACAACATGCCCACCCAGGCGTGTGGGACCGTGTTGGTGAGGACACCATTTAGAGGCACTTTTCTTCTGGAACCTGGGCCTTGCAGAGCTGGGGGCAGGGACCTCCTTGCCCTGGGGTCTCCTTCCATGGGACCCCTGCCTCTAGCTGTCTTTGTCTCAGCCAGGCAGGGTAGAGGTGGGATGCTGCAGCCTGCCGCAGGGCCCAGGGCCCTCTGTCCCCCAGCCTGTGCATGGGGGGCTCTGCATTGCTCCTCAGCTCATGTCTGAAGCAGGAAAGGCCTGTGGCTGCCCACCCAGCAGGGCCATCAGGCAGGTGAGGATGGACAGCTCCCACCTGGTGGCCCACCCAGCTTCCTGGTGGGGAGCAGGGTGCTGCCTAGCCTTCAGGCCGTTCTCCCACTCCCTCAGGCCCCCCGGGAGGGCTCCCGCCCTGTCCCAGAGGCGGCATAGGCTCAGCAGCAGGGACGAAGCCTCAGCCCTGCTTGCACCACTGGCCTTCTCCCTCAGTTCCTGCGGCCTGGCACCAGGGCCCCACAAAAGAGAGACCCACCATGGGGCCTGAGCCAGCCCAGACCTGGGTCCTGACGGATGGTCCTGAGAAGTGGGGGACCTAGGAGCAGGCTGCAGAAGGACCCTCCTTGCTTGGGCTGATGGGCCAGATCCGGGCATCAGGCAGCCTTGCTGCGGGGAGGGCCCAGCCTGCCAAGCACGGGCCTGCCTCTGCTCCTTGCCCACTGGGCACAATCCCTCTGCTCCAGGCTGATTTCTCTCCCCTGGACCAGCCCGCGTCTCCCGGGACCTGCGTGTCGCCGACCCTCCTGGCCTCTCCTTTCTTACCTCGGTTCTCCATCCCTCTCCCCCGCCTCCCTCCGCCCAGCTCTGTGTCTGTCCCTGCCACCACCGCCACCTCCGAGAGTCTCTGTCTCCGTTTTCCCCCTGACCCACCCCTTCCCCAGGGCTTCCCACCCTGGCCCCTCATGAGTGATTCCAGAAGGAAAGGGTGCCCGCAGAGGGGCCCCAGCAGAGGAACAGGAGGATTTCCTGCCTTCCCCTTCAGGGATGCCTCCCACCCCATGAATCAGATGTCACAGGGAGCGTCCCATGCTGGGAGGAATGTTGGGAACCTCCGCCACTGGATGATGCCCAGAGGAGACACCCCCTGCATCTTCCTGGGACCCAGGTCTGGTTGTGGGGAGGGAGAGGCAGACAAGCCCTGGGGTCTGGGGCCTGAGCAGACAGTGGGCCCAGAAAAGTCTGCCTTTCCTGTCTGACTGTTTGCCACTGGCAGGGACAGACACAGCCATGCTGTTTGCCCAGAGGTTCTGGGAGGAAAGCAGGAGTGTGAGGGCAGGAAAGAGGGGCCACAGGTGCCTGCCCAGGTGGGGGGCCAGGGTGCACACACCGACAGGGGCCTGGGCTTGATTTGCTAGGGGTGTCCTGGGGTCTGGGCTGGGGACTGCCCACGTTCGAGGTGGCTGCATGGAGGAGGGCCAGGTACTGCTGGCTGCGAGCCTTCTGCAGGCCATGGACAGGTGTAGAGTCAAGGAAGGCTATAATTGTGTTCATTACAGGGTTAATATTTATTTAGGACAGGTGATAGTGATTTTCCACTAATAGTGGAAATAAAAGACCTCTTTAGAATACAGTTACTTCAATAAGAAGAGTGTTTGAAAGAGATAGGCCAGGAAGAGCAGCAGGTGGGTCTGTGCCTCGTGCAGGGGTGCGCATTGAAGCTCAGAGAACTGGCAGCTGCAGGGACCCCCACATCCCTGGGGGTCTGGCAGTTTCTGCACAAAAGGCTTGTATCAACATGGGATTTCATATCCTAATTTGTGACTTGAAAATCTGTTTTCCATCCAGGGCTTGCTTGGCGGGAGGTCTGTGTGGAGCCAGCTGTGGTGTTGACTGTGGGTGGAGTGGCCCAGGCTGACCCTGGGGGTCCCTAGGGCCCATGTCCCCATTACTGAGGCCTCTCAGGCTGGACAAGGGAGGGTTGGCATTCTCTGCAGCGTAGGAGCCCTCTTGGGGGGGCCTGCAGGGAGGGAGATGGAGCTGAATGTGCCGGGGAGATGCAGGGGCAGGGGATGGACATGGCCACCTGGACATGCCCGTGGTCACCGTCACCTGGGCCGCCGCTGGGAGAGCTCTGTATTTCACTGTCTCTCCAAGCCGGTGTCTCCCTACACCCTCCTTTGGAAAGTATCTTGGACACTCACTGTCACTAAGATGCGAGTGAGTGCTAAGATCTGTTCTTTTCCTCCACCAGGAACATCTCCTCTGCCCTGTGCTCTGGGTGGCTGCCTGTGCACTGTGTCTGCGGGCGCCCTGCCTCCGGCTTCCAGCGGCTTTGGCTGTGGGAGGTGCCGGCAGACGGTGGGAGCTGGGGGGAAGGGCTTGGTGTTTACCTTGGTCGCTGCTGCAGCTCCACCCAGGTGACCACTCCCCAGGCCAGGGCTCGGGGGCCAGCCTCCCCAGGTTCCTCTGGCCTGGAGGGGTAACAGCCTTGAAGCACGAGCCTCCGGACACTGTTGCTTCTGGGTTTCCCCGCCTCACCCTCGTGCTTGTCAGCTGCCCCTTACGAAACCCCTACATTACTCAGCTTGAGGGTGCCTCAATTTCCTGGAAAGCGCTGAGCTAATGGCAGGCTTTCCTTCTCCCCAGACCAGAGCAGGAGATGCTGGGGCCCCAGGAGGCCAGTGACGGAGAGGGAGACAAGTCTGATGCTCAGCTGGCTGGAGGGAACCCGCGGGAATTCCGTGGGAGATGGTGAGGGTACGGGGAGGGGCTCCCGGTCGGAGCGCGGGCGGCCTGCGAGGACTCCCAGTGGGCACCTCTGGTCATTTCTGAGTCCCATCCAAGAGCAGAGGCTGAGCCCTGGAAGGGACTGCAGGCATGCCAGGGTGGCTCCTGTGGGACTGTGGGCGAGTGGGGCTGGGCACCCCATCCGGGACCCTGGGGGTTCTGGGGCAAAGCAGAAACTCAGGGCCGACAGCCCTGCCCAGGCAGGAGGGAACCCCCATGACTCCCAGCCCCAGTTCCCATCCTGCCCAGGCAGTGATGACAGTACCCCATCCCCACATCCAGAGCTCCCACCCGGCAGCTCGGCAGGGAGGTGGGGGTGGGGGAGGACGGGGCTCTCTCCTGGCTGGGGGCTGGCTGAGCCGGGCTGGGGGGGCCGGCTGTGCTGTCCCGGTGCTCCTGGAAGGGAACCAGGCCCTCCCCATTCTGTGCCTCCGGTCAGCTGGCTCCCAAGTGGGGGCTGAGAACTGCAGGCAGAGTCACAGGGGCTGGGGAACAGCAGCACAAAGGTGGTGCCTCTCAGTACCCTTCCGAGGGAGAAGGAGCCGCCACCTCTGCAGGAGGCAGAAGCCAGGCAGCCCGAGTCCAGCAAGCCGGTGGCTGTAGACCCATGTGCCCCTCGGGAGTGTCCCCACTGTCCTCAGCTGAACAGGGGAACACTAGCCGCCCTGGCAGGGGTGTGGGGAGCCCAAGGAGGCACCAGGCCCTGCAGCTGGGGTGTGGGGCCCCTGTGTCCCCAGGGCCTCGGGCTTGCCCAGCCTCCTCTTGGCTGAGTGTCCAGGCTTGGCCCAGTTCAAGGCGGAAGCACCTGGGCCCTGCCCTGGAGCCCCTTCTCTCTGACTCCTGACTAAGGGCTTCCCTTGGGGCGCACCATCCTCAGAACTGCAGCGGCACCGGCAGTCAGCAGGCAGTGCAGGCCAGCTGTCCTGCTGTGGAAGCCACCTCAGCACAGAGCCTCTCTGGGGGGTGCAGAGCATCTTTCCTGGAGATTCTGGGGCCTCGCAGGGCAGGAAACACCACAAAGGGGACGTGGGATGTCCACTGGGATACTGTGCGCCAGGGGCAGGGCTCAGGGCTGGGAAAGGAGGGATGGGGACTGAACCCAGGGCAAGTCTGTGCTGGACTGCCCCCCGGCCTCCCTGCTGGGCCCTGGCTGCACACACACATCAAGCAGGATGGTGGGGAAAGGCCAGACCAGAGGCGCAGCTCTGGGGGTGAGCATGCATCCCCCCGCCTCCCAGGGTCTCCCAGGGAACGGGGTGACACCCCTCTAGCAACTCTGTGGCCTTGCCTTAAGGAGGGCGGGGGTCCCCCCACCCATGCCCTTTCTCCAGGATGCTACCTCTTTCAGGGGCCAACCTGGGATGACCATTTTCTCTCGTTCCAGAGGTGAAGAACTAGGTGGTTGCCCTGATTGTTGGGTCCAACCCTGCCCCTTGGAGCCCCCTGCCCCCTCCGGCTGGGGCCCAGGTACCTCCCTGGGCCTCACACTGGGATGAGGTTCTCCACCACTGGTTATGGGAAGGAGGAATTTGCAGGTTCCCAGTGTCCCAGAAAATAGGTCAGAGGCAGAGGGGGAGGCGTGGGGGGGAGGGGAGGGGCAGGAGTGGGAGGGGAGAGAAGGGGGTGCTGAGTGGGGTGGGCCGGGAGGGGTGCGGAAGGTAGGGAGGGGTTGGGGGAGGGGCTGCGTGGTGGGGGAGGCGCCCTCCAGGCGGCAGGGGCCGTGGTGGGAGAGGCGCAGGCGGGGAGGAAGGGATGGGCGGTGGGGGGGGCCAGGGCAGGTGCTGGGCGCTGTGGACGGGGGCTCTGCCCAACTCAGCCCTCTTCTCTGGGAGGTCTCAGTGGCGGCCACCCTGAGGCTCGCGGACCCGCGGAGCTGTCCACGGGGGCCGTGGCCGAGGCCTTCCTGGCTCCCACCTAGGGGGTGGTCCTGCTGATTTTAATGGAGCAATCAGTTCGCATCACGCCGGTGTGGAGAATGAGGACCGGCTGAGCTTGCTTTCTGGTCACTTAAAAAACATTTTCTTGTAAATCACTTCAAAGTGGAAGGGCCCCCGCCACCCTGCCCGCACCCCCACCGAATAAGGAAAGTGCTGGGGCTCCCTGTGCAGGTGGCCTGTGTGGACCCCGCTCCAGGGGCTCCCCGCCTTCCCCCTCTTGCCTCCCAACCCCTTCCCTATCCTCCATGGCCTCCGTGAGTGGGTCTGAACGCACCGTCTTCCTGGGGACTGTCTCTGCCACCTTGTTGGTGTTCGAACAGTCAGGACTTGACCTCATGACCCAAGAGTGGGTTCTGAGAGCAGACACCCCATGGCACATTCCCTGCCCTCCTCGCCAAGGGCTCCTGGGCCACTCTGACCCTCAGTGTCCTCATCTGAGAAATGGGACGGTAACAGCCCCTGGCCCCCAAGAGAGACCTTGGAGAGCACAAGGATAAGGCAGCTGTTTCGTTTATGAGGATGACATTTTAATGAAAATGCACACTTTTGAAATAAGACAGCCTGGCAGAGCTTGTTCAGAACCCCATTTTCTCCCATTTTGAAGGGCTCCACCTCATCTATGAGCTCCCGGCTTCCACCAGGACTGGGTGATGGGCGAGGAAAAAGGAATTATCCAAAAATTAACCAGCGGGGTGGTCCTAGACTCCAGAACATCAGAGTCCTGGCAGCTCCAGGATGGGAAGACTGAGGGGCGAGGGGGCCGTCCCCCCAGCTCCCTGGGCGCGGACTCCATAGTGGAGGCGGCTGGTGGCTTTCCTCTGCCAGGCCATCCCTGGGGACACTGGCTGTACCTGATTCTTCCCAGGGGCAGAGATGCTGATGGACCCCCCAGGGGCACAAGGGGGAGCAGGACCCCCGGAAGGTGCACTCAGCCCCTCCGAGTGCTCCGTGGTGCGCCGGGCACTCCGCCGGTCAGCTGAGAGGGACGCATGGGGCCTCGGGGCCTGGGAGCTGTCCGAGGTGCTGCCCAGGTGCCGTCTGACCGGAGCACCCTGGTCTCTTGTGCAATGGCCCCTCATGGTCCCTGGCACACCCTTGACTTGATGGGGACAGAAGTGCACCCACAGCTAGCCGTAAAGTGTGGCAGACACACACACCCTGGGCTTGTGAGAGGCTCTTTGCCCAACTTGTCCAAAGTGCCAGCCTTCCATGGAGGGAGCCCAGGGAGAGGTTTCCAAACCCTGGGACATCCCCTGGGCCCGTAAAAACCTCTATTCCCCTGGCTTCTGGAGAGCCTGGGCCTGAGAGAGGCCTGCTCCATTCTGGAATGCTTCGCTCCATCCACAGGATGAGGGGCTCTCCAGGGTGCTCCACTGACTTCTGGTACCTCCCCCCAAGGCCCAGCTGGGCCCAAGGCCTCCTTTCCCTTCCTCCCCACTGGCCTGGGGCTTCTGTCCCCACAGCGCACTGGCCTTTTCCACCCACCCAGCCCCTCCCGGAGCCTGTCTGCTCTCCTCTGTGCTGCAGCCCCCGGCTGACCTTGCCCTACCACCCCCAGGCTGGGGACACCCCACCACTTGCATGGACGCCTGCTAGCAATCCCCTGTCCACACAGCTATGCAACCTGCTCTCGATGCCTCTCCCCAGCAGCTGGGCTGGCCTCACCTCCCTGCCGACTTGCTCCCCAGTGTCTGGCTGGCCCACCTCCGCCCGGTGTAGGCTCTCAGATTGCCTCAGGCTCCCACATTGACCCCACAGTTCAAGGTGATGTTTGTGGGTGAGCCTACCTGTTAGCACCTTCTTCCTCTCTGTTCTGAGACTCCTTGAAGGTGGGCCAGGTGGACCTCCCAGCTGCTGGGTGTCTTGCCCTGCAGTCCCTGATGCGAGGGGACAGCCTGATGGCCTGAGCAGGTGGGCAGCTGGGGAGGGGCCAGCAGAGTACCCAGCTCAGCGGGGCCAGGTAGGCCTTTGTGAAGTCCACGCTTCGTTTCGTCCTCGCTGTGGGGCAGGCTCGGGGAGCCACCCGGGCCGAGGACACAGAGGCTCAGAGGCTTCAGGGGCCCCTCGGGGCCTGTATCTGGTCAGAGGTGATCAGGTCTGGGGCCCAAGTGACCAAGTGTCCTCTCCCAGCCATGGGCAGTCTGAGAGCCCCCAGAGAATCTTCCCTCCATCCTGGCAGCAGGCAGGGTGGGCACATGGCCTCCCCACCATCCAGCTCCCCTGGGTGCTGCCTCTGCCCCTGAGCTGCCCTTCAGCAGTGAGTGTGTGGGGTTCCTGCCCACTTCCAGGCACCTCCTCTGGCCGAGGTTGGGGGCTGGGCAGGAAGGGAAGGCGCTGAGACCCCATGCTTTGAGCCTCCAGATGCTACCTGCCAGGCGGTGGGCAGGGCTCAGGGCTCTGTGCACCAGCAGGGCTGGGGGCACATCTTCCAGACTGTGGAAGAGGATGGTGGAGCCAGTGTCCAGGGAAGGAGCAGCCTGTGCTGGCTCCCCAATGCCTGTGGGGTGCGACTCGCTTTGGGTGTGGACGTGCTGCTGTGCTGGGCGGCTGTGTTCCAAGGGGAGGGTCAGCTGCAGCCACAGTGCAGGATTCAGATCCAGAGGCCCGGGCAGGGTCAGTGAAGGGGGCCTCTCATCGCACCTGCCAGGCAGGAGAGCCAGCCCTCTATGGGAGTCCTGGTACTTCCCGTTTGAGTTAAGGAATCTGAGGCCCAGGTAGATGAGTGGCACCTGCCCCCGGGTCCCCACAGCCCCAAGCTCTGAAAGCTCAGCTCCAGTGGCAGATGGCACCGTGGAGGAGGGGCCTGTCCTGCTGACCCTGTCCTCTGGGCCTTCAGCTTGGCGCTCACTGTGAGAGATGGCGGGCAGCTGGGCCAAGGGGGAGGCCACCTGGAGTGTCCTGTTCATAGCTGCTGTCAGAATAAATTATGACAAAGGACAGGTGAGAAGGTGCTGGGGGTCTTGTTCTCACCAGAAATATATCCACTGAGCTTCCACTATATCCTGCACCCCCAGCAATTTGACAGAAGCATCTGGAAACCCACCCCATGAGGTCAGAGGCAGGATGGGGGTCAGGCATGGTGGTTGCATCGCACTGGTGATCTGTTGGAAATGTGCAAAGGGCTTTGAGGTGGACGGATGTGGTGACATGTGCTGTTGGTGGAGGCCTTCTTAGAGGAGGTGGCCAGAATGAGGGCCAGGAAGCCAGGAGGGGAGGTGGGTACGGATGCCCCATAGGAGGAGCCTGAGGCCTGTGGCTGCCAGGAAGACAGGTCAGTGTGGCTGCAGTAGGGACAGACTCAGTGGCCCCTGGCCCTTCCTGCTGCTGCCCACACCTTCTCTGTCCCCCTGGACTCTCCTTCCCCTCATGGTCAGCATCTCACCTGACCACCTCCAGGCTTGGTGAAAGCCATGCTGTGGGAAGGACACAAATGGAAGTGTGTGGGCTGGGCTCCCAAGGGGTGAACCTGGACCAGAGGGAAAGGGAGACAAGAGGGGACCGGACAGCAAAACCCACCATCCTCTGTGGGCTGCTCTGAGCTACAATTTCTTTTTGAAAACTCTCTGAAGGAGTCCTTACCCTTTGGGTCCAGCTGGGAATCCTGACAGTCAGCCCTCCGGCACCCCTTGTCCCCACAGAATGTCTTTGCAGGGTTTTTGGTCCCTGCTCTTGGAGTGCATAATCCTTATCTCAGGCTCTGCTTTCTGGAGACTTGGGATGAGACAGGAGCTGGGCCTCCAGGGAGTGGCCAGGTGACATTGGAGAGGCTGGCTAAGGTTGTGGTCACTGCCTTGCCACCCCCAATCAGGGAGCGAGGAGCCAGGGAGGGAGTGGGTGGTTGGACGTGTCTTCTGGGAACCTCACTGCGCGTGCTTGGCTCCTGGGTGGGAATTCAAACCCTGCAAGCGGACGAGGGCACCAACTGCACAGTGTCTGGGGTGCCGTGGGTCAGTGCCAGGACCGCCAGGGTCAAAGGGGTCTGCCCCGTGGGAAGTCCGTGGAGCCTGCCGACAGTGGCCCAGTGGTTAAAGAAGAATGGATCGGGAAAACAAGAGCCACCGAGTGGTTAATCGGCTTTGCCTCAATCAGCTCCACGAATATTCATGAGGTGCGCTGTCCTTACCAGGCCTGGGGTCCGCACTCAGCCCTGTGCGCCTGCGCCTGCCGCACGCCCTCCTCCGTCGGTGCAGGCAGAGGAACGCCAGCCGCACTCAGCTCTGATTGGCCCAGCTGCTTTCTCGGAAATGCCATAGCAACCCCTGGCCGGTTGCCTAGCAATTCTCCCCTTTCTTCTTTTCTTCCCCAAGCCCAAGCCACAATCCTATAGGCTGAGGGTGGAAATGTCTTTGTGCCGTGGTGTGTGCACGTGTGTATATGTGTTTGCACACGGGCGTACGTAGATCTGCGGGTGTGTGTGCAAGCAGGTAGCTGAAAGGGGCCAGTGGCAGCGTCAGGGTGCGCCTGCGCCCGTGACTGCCCCGTTTCTGCTGCCTGCCCTCAGTCTGGGTGTCTGGGCATGTCCCAGCTGGGGGGAGCGGCCAGCTGCTGGCCTGGCGGGACGTCCTTGGATGCCAGGGTCCCCAAACCCAAGCACTCCAGGAGCCACAGGCGCCACGGGACCACAGCCTGACTTCGGCCCCTGGTACCTCATGTGAGACGGGGATGGTCTCAGTGCCACAGCCCTGCCCAGCAATGGGGCTGTGCTGCTGCTGCTCATGGACATGGTGTCAGGGTCACAGCCTGGTGTGGGGGCTCTGACCCGTGGTACAGGGTCACGGTATCCGCTGCCTGGGTGGTGTCAGGAAGCTGTGGGGAGCTGATGGCCATCCCAGGAGCACCCCACTGGGCTTGGCCCTCCTTAGAGGAGATGGCAGCCTGTTCTGTCCTGGACCTGTCCTCTAGGGAGGGGTTTCTAGTGGACACTGAGGAAATAGCTCCTTGGGAAGAAAGTGGAAGGAAGCCTCTCAGATTGGTGTTGCCATTTATATTTTGCCTAGAAAAGATTTAAGGTGAATCTCAAACCAGAGAGGTTGGCAGTGCAGCCCAAATGGGCCTGGGAATCCAGACCTGAGGCTGCAGAGGGGCACCAAGCCCTCCTGGCACCCTCTGCAGCAGCCTGGTGGCGCCTGGCAGGCAGCACGCTCTTCCTGTCCCTGCTCGTCACGTCCTGGACTGGCAAGTCTGGGCAGAGGACCAGTGCGGGCGCTGGCCAGGTCCATCTGGGATGTGGGATCCTATTTGCCTGGCCTACATGGGCAGCCCATGGCCACAGGGGTGCTGGGTGGGAGGTGAGTTCTAATTTCCAAAATGACGTGGTTGCGGGTCACTATTTTCCTTGTGGGAGGAGGTGGGTGAGAAATTGCAGCAAACACACTAGAGATTTGTTGAATTTCCTTCATTTTCGGGCATCAAAGAACTTAACTGATGTCAATGGCACATCTGTAGCTCATGCTTTAATCGATCGGTCCTGTTCTATAAGGGAGTGAATAGTTTAAATTGCCATAAATTAAAGAATAAATGTGGAGTTTTTGTTGTTGGTTTATTAGCTGCAGCTAGACTTTAAACCAGAAGAGATTATTCGAAAGGTAAACGGGCGAGGTGCCTGCCTCGTGTGTAAGTGTCGGGAATGTAATACTAACTTGGAGACGATCAAAGTGAAGTGTTCACCGCATTTACATCATCACTTAGTATATATAACCGACTTTTACACTGTTAAGCAGGATATTCTTAGGTTCCTAGCAAACAAAAAATATCATAAGGAATGCAGAAGCAGATCGAGCAGAGCCTGATTTATGATAAAGATGGTGTTTTAGGTCCCTGGGGAAGGACGGTATATTTAATAAATGGAGTTGGCTCGATTCCCTGGCCCAGGGGCTGTCCCTCCCTCCCTGGAGCTCTTTAGAGAACAGACCGGCCAGGTGCCCCTGCTGCCCCCCGCTGAGGGGTCAGCCAGCTGCCCACCCCTCTCCACACCCCTGAGAGGGGCCTCGCACCACACGCAGGAGATCCTCCACTTATCATCTGCCACAGCCCCAAGTGGAACCCTGCTCCCCCAAATCCCTGGACGCCCGGCTCAGCCTGGGGCTCCTTCCCATTTCGAGTCGGGCTCAGGCTGGGGGCTCAGGGCACCTCTGGGACCTGGCAGCCGGCAGACTCCAGGGAGCGGACAGCTCCACAAAGCTTTGGGGTGCCATGTTACACCCGTCCACCGCGTAGGGGCTCACCTTGCTCCTATGTCATCTTTCTCTTACTCTCTGTAGACTAGACCCATTCATCCGTCCGCCATCCCCCATCTCACGTCCCCCAGCCCCGCCCACCCACCCATCCCTCACCCACGAGTTCCCCGAGCACCTGCTGAATCCCAAGCCTGGGCACATGAGCTGCAGGGTCCTGTGGGGACGTGGCTCCTGCCCTCCAAAGCCATGAGGGTCCTTAAGCTGAGAAGTACAGCGGGGGGCGCATGCACCCACATCCAGGAGTGTGGCACCCCCCGGGGGTTTTCTTTTAAAAGAGGAGTGCGATGAGGCAGTGGCTGCACGACGCCACCACCGGAGCCATGGGACTTCAGGCCCCGGATGGTGCCCTCGCTGCGGGGCCGCCTCTCTCTTCTACAGGGCTCTCCCCATCCTGCACAGCCCCCACCAGGCTGGCCCCCTCAGAAGCCCTCTAGGGCAGCAGTGCTCCTCGGCCTGCAGGACTCAGGGGGCAGGCGGGGCCTGTGTTTCTAAGAGCTCCTTCCCAGACCCACTGCTGCATGGCTGGGGACCGGGACGGGTGCTCTCACGCAGCTCCCCGCCATTGGGGCCCTGCCGTTCACGGGGCTCTCCCTCCCTGATGGAGCATTGCTCGTGCTGCGGTGTTTCTCCAGGCAGACGAGCCTTCTCAGTCAGCCGGCTTCTCATTACAGGTGCCCGCTGCCTGGCCAGAGGCGACCTGAGCCTGGGGTCTGGCGGAAGGAGCCCTGCAGGTCTGTGGAAGAACCCCTGACCGTTCCCAGCATGGGAGTCGCGGTGGTCCTGGGAGCCGCCAAGGGGCCGGAGGCCCGGATACCACCGGGCAGGGCGCAGGATGAGCCGAGCCGCTGCCTGCTGGCCTTCCCTTCCTGCAAGGATGGCATGGCTGGAGCACACTGCGGCTTGGGCTCCGATGAGGCATGTGCTGCCGGGGGCCACCCAGGGCAGCAGCCGTCCTCCAGCAACTGGAGGCCACAGGGTGGAGGGGGGGACACATGTCAGTGACCTCTGTTGTCCCCAGGGAATTTGTCCCCACTGAGTGCCCCTGCTCCCTTGGGGCTGTACTTGCCTGATGGCCACCACAAACAGCACAGCGCACTGACCGAATTGGAGGCTTTATCTTTGGAAATTAATCCAGCTCAGAGCAGGATTAGCCAGGGTGCCCCTTCGGATGACAGAACCCAAGGTCAGGGGGACGGGGGCTCAGCAGCAGCCAACTGGGAGCCGCAGAGCTCTGATTTTCCTGCAAGGAGGCCCAAGAGCTGCCTGCCCCCAGGGGGCTGGGGGACTGTGAGCTGGCATGGGGGAGGTGCTGCCCACAAAGGGGTAGAGTTTGGCAGGGAAAAGGCCTTTTGGGGAGCAGGGGAGGGTTAGGGGCTGGGAGTCAGGGTGGGGGCTCCCAGATGTCCTCATCTGAAGCCACCCCCAAAGTCCTTCCCAGGCCCCTGCTTCTCCCTGTGCAGGGGGGCATGTAGGGGACAGGCGGGGGTCCTGCCCCCAAGAGCCAGTGGGCCAGCTCCTTCCTGCCTCCAAATGCCCACGCTCATGGGCTGGGCCTTGGCCGCCACCCTGCTTCTCTCCAGAGTGGCCTTGGGGGTGCGCCTGGTCAAGAGCCTTTTCTGTCCCTAGACAGAGACCCTCTGCAGGGAGCCTGGGCCATGCTAGTTAACGGGATGACCCCTCGCCCCTCATTCTCCCCCCAGATGCTCCTTCTCTATTAGCAAATGCACCTGGGGCCCTGGGAGACCCCATGTGGGAAGAAGGGACCAGCCCACCAGTCCTGGGCCTGGAAGGGACTTTGGCACACCCACCCCCGGCATCCCACCTGGGTCCCTGCCACCAACCCTCAGATGTTTGGGGTCAGGTGGGGAGTCTCCATAAGGTGGGTGGGTGAAGCTCCCAGGGAAGGAAAGGGTGTGTGGGACCCTCGGCTGCCTGTGGCCCTGCGGACCTGGGGAAAGGCTGGGCCATTTTTAAGAGGCTCCTGTTTTGGCAATTACCTTCTGTCCTCATTTAAAAGCAGAGGGTGGATCTTTGTGGGAAAAAACGGGCCCTTGGGTTCTGGCAGGAGCCGGGCTCCCTGGAAATGCCGGGGAGGTTTGTGGAGGGAGCCGCCTTCCTTGCTGTTCCCCGGCCCCCCCAGTGGCCCCCCAGGGAGTGTTCTCGTCTCCCACTGCACAGGTGGGAAGTGGAGGCCTGACCCTCCCCTGGTCCGGTCAACATGGATGTCAGTACCCCCAAGAGCCTCTGGTCCCTGGGCTCTTCCCCACCCCTGCCGGCCACCCAGCAGGTGCAGGCTGACCCGCCAAAGGGCAGACGGGGTGGGTGATGCCCTCCCCGCCCCACGCTCCCCCGCCCCCCTCCTAATTGGTCCAGGGCCCAGGGACAGGCTTGGGGAGGGAGGGCATGTGCCTGGATGTGCAGGCCCTCCCCACTCCACCCCACCCCTGTGGGTTCAGGCCCCTCAGGCACCGGAGGGGCCTATGGAGGTGACCTGGCGCCTGGTTTGTGGCCTGACAGGCACTGCCACACCAGAATGTCAGAGGGCTCTGAGGGCTGTGGCTGTCACAGACTCATGGCATCCTTGTGCATTTTCTTTGATTCAAAATCCAGGCCTCATGAGGTGCCCTAGGAGGGACCTCTAGGTAACCTGGCCCAGCTCTGTGTGTGAATACTTCGTAAGAGGTGCTGTTACACAGAGCCGCAGGCCTGGACACCTTTGCAGGGTCCGACCCCCCACAGCAGGCCTTTATTACTATGTTAATTTGGAAAACAGGTCATGGAAAATTAAACCACTTAAAATAGGTCACCAGTTATAACTGCATTCTGTTAAAATGAGAGCATCTCTCAAATCTTTATTAGTTTATTGTGATTAAAGACTGATTATTCAGAGTGAAATCATCACCGGCTCTGTGTGTTATGACATGGTGGCCTTGCCTGTGCAGGGGACATGAACCATGGGCGACCCCTGCATGCGTGGCCCACGGTCTGTGAAGACCACTTGTGGTGGCAGTCCCAGCAGGGCACAGGACAGGTGAACAATAAACACATTTCTAATCATTACTCAGACAAATGGAGCAAAGTTTTATCAATTAGCAAAATGGCTTTACTGTCCTGACCAAATTCCTGAAAACACGGGCGCCTTCAGCAGGGGCCCAGGCAAGGCCAGGGACACAGGTGGACCGGCCCATGGCGGCTGCGTTCTGCTGCTTGGCCCTGGCTGAGCCCGTCTGCAAGGAGCTCTCAGTGGGGCCGGGCAGGAACAGCAGGCACGCAGAGAGGGCTTCTCTGCACCGTCATCCACAAGAGATGACCTGCAGGGCCCTTCCCCCAAGGCCAGCCTGTTCAGCACCCAGATGGGGTGGCTCAGGGGAGGGGGCCCACCTCAGCCCCCAAAGAGGAAGTTGTCTGGAGCCCACATTCTGGGTCACAGGCTGAGTCTGTCCTGGAAAAGCCCTGGACGTGCCCGTAGCCCAAAGGTGTCCCTGGAGGAGGGGCTGTGTCCCTGGGATGTGGCTGGCAGGGAGGTTTGCATTGGGGTGCTTGGTCCTGCGATGAAGGACGCTTTGGATGTGGGCCCAGGGCCCAGGCTGTGGGTCACCTTTCCACCTGGCATGGGCCTTGCTCCCCAGAGGGAGGTGGCCGTGCGCAGCCTCATCGGCCTCACTCTGGGCCCACCTGCCCAGCCTGGCCTGTCCCACCTGGTGGGCTGATGGGGAGACTGCCAGGCAGAAGTGCCACCAGGCGGGGGCTCTGCTCGCACTTGGCCCAGACAGCCTGCCCAGAGCCGTCCCAGCTCGAGGCGGCTCAGGCACTCTCTTGCGGTCCGCGGTGGGGAGCTGGTGCACACTCCCATCCACCCCTCTGGGTGACGGCGCGTGCTTCCTGCTGAGGTGGTGGCCAATGAATGCTTTGCTTATTAATCCCTACTCACTGGCTACGCCGAGCACCCCAGTGCAGACCAGAGGCACAGAGGGCCACGACGAACCCATCTTCCAAGAGGAGAGGGAAGCTGCCCTGACCCTGGGGTCTCCAAACCTCTTGCCCAGAGGCGTGTGAGCCTCTGACTCCTGACCTGGGTCACGCGCCTCTGCCTTGGGAAAGGAATGATTCTGCACACTCCGGCAAGCTGTACCCCCACCCAGATCAATGCCCTTGGAGGACCGGCCGTTTTCCGTCACGGGTGCCCCTCGGCCAATCCAGTCTGCCTTTGAAGTCCTGCCACTAGTGTCATTGCAAAAAATCATTTTGCACTTCATTTTAAACAGAGGACGCTTTGCTAAGTGTGCTCTTTGCTGGCAGGACCTGAGTTGAAAGCACACTCTAAAAATAAACGCTCTTTTTTAACTCATCCTTGGGTTGAGTCTTGGGGGTGGCATGCTGTTCATTCTGACCATGGGCGGGTGTGATGGGAGTGCCGGTGTACCCTTACCCTAGGTGGGCACAGAGGTCATTAGGCGAGGACAGGGTGCGCCAAGACCTTCCTAGGAGTCATGTGCTGAGCGTGGCTCCCAGGAGGCTGCTGAGTGGGGGCGCAGAGGCCCTGGGAGCCTCTGTAAAGGATGTGTTGTGCACTTGAGTTGCCCACCCTGGGGGCCTGTCCTGGCTCCACGAGTCCTTGCCTCCCCTCTGTCCCGTAGCAGCTTGGGCTGAGGGGTGCTGAGGGCAAAGTTGCAGCTTGCAGAAGGCACAGTGTGTGCAGTCTCAGCGTCCGTGATGGTATGTGCCTTTCCTCAGCAATCCCCCCTCATATATCTGGTCAACCTCTCAGGAGAGCCCAGCATGCAGATGCCGCTGAAACCAGGCTTCCTGGGCCTGGAGCCCTCCAGGTGGGTCGTGTCCCACTGATGCCCTCGCGGCGGTGGGGAGCCATCCCACAGTCATGTGACTCCCACCAAAGCCACGGGATGCATTTGTGCCTCGGTTTCCCATTGCTGAGCGGGGATGGCAGGGGCCGGTTTCTCACACGGGAGCCACCGCGAACCCAGGCTGACCTCTGGTTGCCATTCTTGGGTCACCAGAGCGGGAAAGGGAAAGGAGGTGAAGTTAGTGGGGTGTGAGGCCAGTGCACCCTCTGCCCCCTTGGCCCCCAGAGGGCACGCACACTTGGGTCACCAGCTGGGGAGACCGTGGGGCTGCCTGGAGGTTGAACCCGAGGCACCTGCCCTCTCCTCTGCGCCCAGGCCCACAGTCTCCTGTCACGACGCCGGTGACAGCAGCCTCCTGTGGGTGTAGCAGGATGGGCGTCTGGAGGCAGAGGCTCAAACCTTCCTCTTCCAGGGATCCTGCTGGATGTGTGACCCCTCAGCACCGCCCCACCGGCCTGCCCTGTCCTCTCCTGCCCCCCAGCCCAGGCGCCTGCCTGCCCAGGTGGGTGGGTCTCACCTTTTCCCAGGTGAGTCTGCCTGGGTCGCGCCACTCTGCTGGTGTGTGGCTGGGGGTCAACAGGGCTTGGGGGGCAGTGGGAGGGTGCAGTGAGTCCCAGCCTGGCACATTGCGGGCATTCAGAACACAGGGGAATGAGCGATCTAGCCAAGGAAGGAACTGCAGGAGGGTCAGTGGCCAGGAGCAGGTGAGCGCTCTGGAGGGGAGGCCGGCAGAACTGGGCTGACAGGGTGCCCCTGGCAGGGGCCTTCAGCAGGACCTCAGAGGGACCTTGGCCTCAGTGCACGGCCACCGCCCGGCTGGCGCTCTGCTGTGTGCGCTGTTTAGTTAGTTAACTGCAGCCACAGGGAGATGCCTGTGCTGCACATTGTTCCCAGTTAAAGCTGCAAATTCACCGGGACAAAGAGTGCTGATTATATGCCGCCTGTTAGCATGCGTCTTGTTAATACTCCAGCGGCTGCTCCAGCCGACAAGACGGAGCAGATAGATTCTAAAAATCAGTAGCAACACAGTTCCTGGAACATGTGTCCTCCACACACCGAGTGGAGCGCTGATGGAGGGGCACGCAGCGCATCCTCCGACAGCAGGAGGTGACCTCTCACAGCGCGGCTGTGACGGTGTTAGTTCGACACACTCCAGCGGCCACTCCGGGCGCCCCCACCAGGACTTCTCCAGTCGGGTGTGCGCTCTGCGCATCAAAGTCTGTCCTTGCAAACCAAGCGCCCACCCACAGATCTGTTGTCTATTTTGGATTAATTGTGTTGAATTGTAAGGAAAGGCATGTAGAAACCTCGCTGCCGATCCGTATTCCCTCCCTGCTCCCGCTCCCCACAAGGCTGTTGCAGTTGGTTGCTCTCTTTCTGTGCAAACAGATTTAAAAATTGCTGTTATGACAATGAGGTTTTTTCCTAACTTTGTGAGATAAAATGATCCTGGAGCCTCAGACAGAAGAACAACAGTGTGCTGAGAGTACAGGCAGCCTAAGTCCCTTTCACGACACATCCTCAAATGGGCTCAGGGTCTAACTCACCTGGAGCAAAGCAATACCTGTTGTTATCAAAAAGAAAACACTTTTTATTTGGAAATAAATATACAGTCACAGGCTGTTGCAAAGACAGAGCACAGAGATATCCTGTGCAAATTCATCTGTGACACAGAGCAACACCCCACCCAGGCCCTGCCTCGTGTAACACGCGTGCCTACGGCTGTGCTGGTGGGGGGGATGCGGGTTTCTCGGACCGCCACCATCTAGATTCGGTGGCTCTTGTGGTGCGGCACACTGCCCAGCCCGCCTCTCCTACAACAACCCCAGCAAACACCATTCTGTCCTCTACCTCTATCCTTCTGTTGTTTGGACATTGTTATGGGAATGGAACCTCTTGAGATTGGCTCCTTTCGCTATGTGGAAGCCCTTCTTGAGACTCATCCACGTGCCACGTGCATCGGCGTGTCCCATAGTTCATGTGGCCATTCACCACCCGTAAATTATGTTTTTCCAGCACGGCGAGCACAGGTCAAGTTGCTGGGAATAATTGCACGCAGGCTTGTGCGTGGACAGTCGTGTTCTTTCCTCTCGGATGAATGCCCAGGGCGCAATTGCTGGGTTGTATGGGAAGAGCATGCCAAGGTTTGTAAGCTTGCCAGGCTGTCTTCTGGAGGGGCTGCTCCGTATTGCGTTCCTGCCAGCAGTGGATGAGGACCTGGCTGCTGCACAGGCTTACCAGCATTTGATGGGCGATGGATGCCCCATCACCGGGGGCCTGGTTTCCCTGAGCCCGTGATGCTGACCACCTGTGTGCGCTCATTTCCCGTCCAGATCCTCTTTGGCGAAACTCTCCTCATGATATTTGCCATTTTACAACTGTATTGCTTGTTTTTTACTGTCGAATTTTTTTTTTTTTTGAGAAGGCGTCTCTCATATTTATTGATCACATGGTTGTTAACAACAATAAAATTCTGTCTAGGGGACTCAATGCACAATCATTAATCAACCCCAAGCCTAGTTCTCAACAGTCTCCAATCTTCTGAAGCATAACGAACAAGTTCTTACATGATGAACAAATTCTTACATAGTGAATAAGTTCTTACATGGTGAACAGTACAAGGGCAGTCATCACAGAAACTTTCGGTTTTCCTCATGCATTATGAACTATAAACAGTCAGGTCACATATGAATATTTGTTTGATTTTTATACTTGATTTATATGTGAATCCCACATTTCTCCCTTATCATTATTATTATTATTATTTTTTTTTTAATAAAATGCTGAAGTGGTAGGTAGATACGAGATAAAGGTAGAAAACATAGTTTAGTGTTGTAAGAGAGCAAATGTAGATGATCAGGCGTGTGCCTGTAGACTATGTGTTAATCCAAGCTAGACCAGGGCAATAAAACATCCACGGATGCAGAAGATTTCTCTCAGAACGGGGGGGTGAGGTTCTAAGCCTCACCTCTGTTGATCCCCAATTTCTCACCTGATGGCCCCCCTGCGACTGTGCCTGTCTTAGGTTGTTCCTCCCTTGAGGAATCTTACCCGTCTCTGGCTAACCAGTCATCTTCCGGGGCCATACAGGGAAATTTTTACTGTTGAATTTTGAGGGTCTTTTATATATTCTAGATACAAGTCCTTTGTTGAATAGATGTTTTCAAATATCTTCTCCTGGTCCATGGCTTGTCTTTCCATTGAGTGACTCATTTCTTTGACTGGTTACTCCCGTCGGCACCGACGAAGCCGTGGACGCCTGGGGCTGCAGAGGCCGTGTCCTGCCCGGTGGCCCTTCCTCCAGGGCTTCCCCGGTACCTGGACTCCGCCCGCTGCAATTGGTTTAAAGCAGCTGGAGGCACGCTGGGTTCAAAGTCAGGAACTGTTTCCTCAAATAGGCTCCTCTGAACATGGAAGCTGGGCTGCTGGATGGGAAAGTGTCTCTGTCCAGATCCAAAAATACCTCCTCCGCTTGCCTCCCCGTTTTGTTGAGAGATGGGATACGAAGGGTGTGGGTGCTGCTGGCCGGGTCGCTCCCTGCTGAGGGCCGGAGGCGCCTGTGCACACGCGTCCACAAGCCCGGGCAGGTGATGCAGAGGCAGGATGCCCCTCCTTGCGGCAGCCACAGGGGACCTGGCCTGCTCTGCCTTAGAGGATGGTGCCCAGCATTAACGCTGTGGAAGGCCAGTGGCTGCCTGTTTCCGTGGTATGCGTGTGGCATCTCTAGGAGCTGGACGCAGGAGACCGGATGGCGCAGACACCTGCCCTCCTGGCCTCTGGGCCCTCGTCTCTGTGTGGTCAGATAGGGTGGGTTAAGTCCCCGCTGAGGGCGTCCCAGCTTCACAGGGGTAAGCCGTCCCTGGTGTGCACACGTCGACACACACAGGTGTGTGCCAGGGGGAGTTCAGGGGGCTGCCGTGTTCTGCCTCACTAAGCTGAGCTTTCTTTTTCTTCAAACAATTCCTTTTAATAATAGGAGTCTGAGGAAAGAGAAATCAGAGCCCGCAGACACTGCTGGTGGGAACATAAAATGCTGCAGCCGCTTCAGAAAATGGCTTTCTGGGTCCTCAAATTGTTGCTTGTGGAATCACCCTATGAACTAGCCCTTCCACGGCTAGGCATCTGCCCGAGAGAAGTGGAGACAGCCATCCACGCAAACACTGCCGTGGAGTGTTGGCAGCAGCCCGTCCGTAACTGCCAGAAGGCAGAAGCCACTCAAGTGTCCGTCTACTGACGACAGCATTGGCAGACATGCCTATCCACGTGACGGAACCTCACTCAGCCACAGAGAGGAGTGGGGCCCCGACACACATGGGGAGCTTGGCGCTCGGTGGGAGAAGTCCCGCGTGTGGTCCACTGAGGGGGCATCCCGGGGAGGCCGAAAGGGGATTACCTGTAGCTTGAGGCTGGGGTGGGCGGGGGGGCAACGCGGAATGACTTGCCAATGGGCCCAAGGGCTCTTTTGGGGAAAACGTCCTACAAGTGGCTTGGTGATAGCTGCGCGGCTGTGAACACATGCAAACCGCTGCGTCAAGCGCTTCGAGCGGATGGACTGTGGGGCAGTAAGCCATCGCCCAGCGAGGCCGTCCTAAGGTGTTCATATAAGGACGTGTTCGGTACTTTGCTCAGGATGAGCAGTCATGTATGTCACAGCTGAATCTGGGTGTGACCACGGGGTCGGTGCTTGTCACGTGGCCTCTGTCACTGCATCTCCAGGTTGTCGACAGGACAACAGGTTTTAGTCTTTGCAAATGCCAGGTGTGCCGAGGATGGGGTGCGTGGGACCCCCCCAGGCAGCTGCTCTGGGCTGGGTGGTTCCAGGCGGGTCGCTCCCCCAGTCCTTTGGCTGCGACACCCGCTGAACAGTGCTCACCAACCCACCCAACAGCCCCACAGGGCTTGCAGTTCAGAGACGAACTGGCGGACGTGTCTGAAGCCACATGCCTGCATGGAAACAGCGCTGGCAGAGGCCCGCACCAGCCCACCTGCTCATGCTGTTGACAGATGAAGCCCAAGGAGGCTTTGACCCACGTCCTCCTGTGATGACGACGGGGCCCTTTCTGTGTCACAGGGACAGGCAGTGGCTGGCAAGGGCTGGCAGGGGCCACTGTGCACTCAGGGGCACTGCTTTTATGGCCCAGGTGCGGGGTGTGCCGTGTGGCCCCCTGTCCTCTCTCCCCGGGACACCCAGCCTTCTCACTGTGGCTGGAGGGCAGTGACTTCCAGGCCATGTTCAGAATTGCCGGAAGGACCTCAAAGCACAGTTGCTGACTGGCTAGGTCGCCACTGAGACCAGACCCCATGGCCCCCAACCCTGGCTGTGCTCTGCCCCTGCCAGGCCGCATTTCTTGTTCTTCTGATGACTTAGAAGTCTTCCCGGGTGGCCAGCGAGGTGTATTTGGACCCGTGGTTGTTCGAATATGGGCTTCTTACACTTTCCCTAAGAACCAGCCCTCAGGTCCAGCCCCTGCAGCCACCGGGCCCTCAGCCCCGCCTCCCCTGACCCTTTCTCAGGGCTCCTCCTCTGCACAGCCGGGCTGCGTGCACCAGGCCTTCCACTTCATTCCCACCTGGGAACGTGAAGCTCGAGGCCGGGGCGATTGCCGAGCTCAGGCTGGCCGCCCCCAGCCGCCCCATCTGCAGGGAGCCCTTGGCCTCACGGCTTAGGAAAAAAACTGATTAAATTGAGGGATTGTAATCTCTATTTTTATTTTCCAGCTTTATTAATTTTGATCAGAGTACGATTTGTGCTGTTTATCTCTTCTGAGTCTTATTGTTTTTTTTCTAATGGCCCAACAGATGGCTGGTTTTGAGGATGCCGCCTTGTGGGCACGAGCAGGGCTCTGTGTACCTGCGGCTGGTGCCTGCGGATGTCAGCAGAGCCTCTGATGCCCCCGCACTCTCGCCCTCTCCTGCCAGGTCCGCCAGGTGCCCTGTAGCCCCCAGTGGCTGGGCGCAGGCATATGGTGAGTCCTGGAGGTGGGCACCCAGGGCTCAGATACCTGTTCCCAGGAGAGCCGTGGGGTCGGCAGGTTTGTGGCTGGGATTCCGGGAGCCCCTCAGGGAAGCTGCCTCTGGATGTGACAGGCTCAGTTAAGAAGGAATTAAATGTCCCCTTGAATTCCAAATCAGGAAGTTCAAAATCAAGTAGGCTGAACTGGAGCCACCGATTTTGAACTCAGAAAATGATTTTTCTGAAAGCTTTATTCAGCAGCTTTTCAGTTCACGTCTGTTAGGCCTGGTTAGGGGTGCCTTCGGCTCCGCGTCCTGAAGGCTCTAGCAGGCTTTTCCACCCGCCAGGCCGGCCCCCGCTGCTAGGAGTGTGTGGCAGCTGGTGGGACGAAGGGTGAGCCAGGCGCCCGGCCCCGCCCCGAGGCCCTGAGGGCGCCACCTTCCGGAAGGGCACACAGACGCTGAGGGGCTTCTCACCCCCGAGGCCCTGCTTCAGCTGCGCTGGTCCAGCCAAGGGGCCCCCACCAGTGCAGGCCCAGCAAGCCTCCTGCCTGGGGGTCTCCCCACTCCAGCCTCACCCCCTCCTCTCCTGGCATGTGGCACTGGGGCATTCATTCCACATGGGGTCCTGGGCACTGTGGCCACCTCCTGGGGGACCCACAAATCCTCAAAGCCAGAGGCAGAGTTGGGGGCTCCTGGGAGGAAGAGCCTTTCAGAGGGTCTTAGAGGGTCTGAGGCTCTGAGGGGAGCCAGCGGCCGGTGCACATGGGTCTGCAAGTCCCAGCCACCTCCTGGCCGGCCTGTGGGAGGGGCTGCCGCCTGCGCGTCCCCCTGCCGAGTCTAGCGGCCACACACCTGGCCTTCCTGGGGCTGTCGGCTTTCTGGATGTCATCTCATTTCACATGTCCTCTGCCCACTGGGATCGCCCTTGCCCTGCTCAGAGGATGAGAGGGAGGCTCCGAGCGGTTCACCGTGTGTCTGGTGTTTGACTGGCAGGGCACCCTGGAGATCCTGGCGCAGGCCTCCCTACTTCCAAGCCCAGCCTCCAGCCTCCTTGCTGCCCAGCGTCGTGGGATGTCCTGCAGGGGGACATTACAGGGCACTTCATTGGAGTTCCCCCGCCTCCCCTGCTCCCCGGTCCCGGGGCCCGGGACTGCAGGCAAGGCCGGCTGTGGGGCTCCCTGTGGTGTCACCATGTGGTGCGGGTGGCATGTGCTGGAGACAAAGGGGGCTGGCACACGGGCAGCAGCCATGAGGCATGGCAGGTCGCCAAACATGCGAAGCATGTGCCACGTTCTGACAGGCAGCAGGGGCCTCGCGGTGCCGTGGGGTCCCAGCCTACCTGGGCGTGGGTCCTGCTGGAGATGGCCCCCTGCCCACCTCCTCCTTGGGGTGGGAGTCTCAGACCCTGAGTGTGTCCCCAAGTCAGCAGTCCTGGCTTCTGAGCAGCCCCCTCGGTGGCCAGAGCCTTATCAGCGTTTGGCAATGGCCCCCATGGGCTTGGACAGCAGGGGCTCCCACCCAGGAGCCATGGCGTCCCAGGGGGGTGGCCGCAGGGGACGGGGTGGGGTCAGGTCCTTGGAGCATTCCCAGGCGGCTCTGGACTGGGCCTGAGAGATGCCGTGTGTGGTCAAGCCCAGCTGCTGGGAACCCAATGACCCTCTGGCCTCTTCTACTGGAGGTGCACAGCAGCGCAGGCAGAGGCAGGAAGTGGGGACGCATCCATGCACGGGAGGGGCAGCTGCCCGGAGCTGCTGGAGAGCCGGCGGAAGGTGTGTCGTGGCCGGGAGCCCAGCTCCAAGGGGGGGCCAGAAGGTGAGAGCTCCGGGAAGACCTGTGTTCAGTGGCCGCTGTGGACCAGGCCCACCAGGGGTGGCTGGGGCACACAGAGTGGGCGCTGCTCACTCTCTGGGGCCAGTCCCTCCTGGGGGCATCGCCAGTGGACACCATGTGCCCAACACCGAGGCGCAGCTGTGTTCCACCCAGAGTGGTCTTGGCGTGCTGAGTCCCAGACCAAGTGCCCAGGGGATGCCCTCCCCCACCTGGGTGGAGGCAGGCCAGGCTGTGAGGCGGGCACCTCCGAGCTGCGCCCCTTGAGACCAGCCCTTGGGAGTCACTGTTGCTGAGACCTCGGGTCTCCTTTGCTTCGGCAGAGGAAGTGGCGTCAGTCCTCCTCCAGAGCCAGGCTTGCTCGGGACCTTCTCTGAGCCTTGGTCTCCAAATCTGTGATGTGGGTGAAGACCTCTTCCCAACTTACTCCTGGGGCTGGGGTCCTCATGAGGCCGGAGGAGACCAGGAGGGAAGTGTGCTAACCATCCCAGTGGGGAGCAGGCTCACCTGGCACTGGTGGCTCCAAGTCACTTGTGTGGGCTGTGTGCACAGACATGCATACTCACTCATGTGCATACATGTATATACGTGCTAGTATGCATGTGTACACACACGTGGGTGCACACAAAAGCATGCATTCTGGTTGTGCACCCATGCACACATGTGTATGAGTGTGTGGCAGACATGTGTACATATGTGGGATGGATGCGTGTTCATGCAAGTGCATGTTTGGGTGCATGTGCGCACATGCGTGCATGTGTACTCCGTGTGTGTGTGCATGCTCCAGTGAGTGCCTCTACCTTTAGAGGAGCTTCTGTTTAGGGTGTGGCCTCTGTCAGTGCACAGCAGGCCCTTGGGCGCTGGCTCTGGGCCCCTGGGGTCTTCCCAGGGAGCTGGATGGTGCTCAGCTCACACCAGGGAGCCCTGCAGGTCCCTTGGAGGGAGAACAGACAGGCCTTCTCTGCGGGCCTGGAGGAGCCCTGGCCCAGAGCTGGGAGTGATCAGCAGGGCCGTACGTGGTCAGCCTTCACCAAAGGGCAGAAAGAAAAATAAATTAGGCTTAACTGCCAGGCACATCTTTACATCTGATTGCCACACAGCACAGATCAGCCAGTGAACGCTGGTGGGGTCAGGGGCCTGTCCACTGCCGTGACGCTGGGCTGTCTCCAGATCCCATGAGGGTTGGGCCCCATCAGCTCTCACGTTGCTGGGCCGGTGCCTGCCTGGGTGGCTTCTGGGTTCTGGTGAGGTCACAGGGTGACGTGGGTGCACGGAGAGCAGCAAAGCATGCAGCCAGCTTTGCCCTTTACTTCTATTTCCTCAATTGCTGGTAAGAAAGGCCTTGTTCAGCAGACAGCAATGCCCTCGCCCTGGGGAAGGGCAGGGCCCCTCCTCCGGGGTCCCCTCCTCTGGGGCTGCGCCCACCACAGGGCCACACCAGGGCCCCCTGTGGTGTGAAGAGCATGCATAGTGACCCTACACCCCCACAACACACGTGCCCTAGCCCCCTGCTGTGTGAGCAGAATGACCCTCAGGTTGGTAAGTTGGGCCCAGGCAGTCTCGGGGAGACCCCCACGCATGCCATGTCCTCCCAGGCGCAAGGCCGGGGGTGAGCACCCTGGTTTATTTCTATGCCCACGGAACTCATGATGACGAAAAGTGCGGTTCAGGGTGGAACATTCAGCTGTGATGTGTATTTTTTGGATAACAGAACAGCTCTCAGATTTATCTTTCCCGAAATCGGGGTGGGGACGGCAAAGCTGTTGAGAGCCATGCACTGGGGCCACATGATTCTGGCAAAGGTGGCTTTCACAGTGCCCCGTTTTGGTCCCTGGGGGTGGGGATTTGAGCCATGTCCCTGGAGGTCCTGTGTCCCCTCCGTGTGGTCTGCCCGCAGCCTGTGCCTGGCCTGCCGGGCGCGACCACGGGGAAGGTGGCAGACGGGCGCTCTGGACTGGGAGGAGAGGCTCCCTCCCTCAGGGGCAATGCGGGGCTTGTTTTGCATTTCAATGGGTTTTTATTAATCCACCTGCACACACAAAAATTCTCTGTGCACAGGGCATAATTTAAGCAGCTTCAGAAATAAAAGAACAGCCATTATTGTTACTCTCAATATACAGATGTTTGTGGCCCTGGCCCCCATCCCCACACTGTCTACAGTGACAGCGTAAATGGGACTTGTCTTCTCACCGGCTCCGAAGGGCTTTTGTGTTCCACGACAGCAGCCTATTATGATGTCACACAGTGGGACAGTAATAGCCACCCCCCACCCCGAAGTCTCACCGCAGACAATGAAAAGAGCATGTGGAGTGCCGGGGGAGGGAGGCAGGGGGAGGAGGCAGGACCCCGAGGCAGAGAGGGCTCCCCGTCCTGGGCTGGCCCTGTGGGGACCCAGCGCCGGGGCGGCTCCACCTCCTGTCCTGGTGCCCAGGTCTCTGCCACGGCGGCGGGGCAAGCACTGGCTGCATCCGCTCAGCAGCTGCGGGGCTGCGTGGAGACCCTTGGAGGAGAAAGCCTTGTTCTCTCTGAGGACACGGGGAAGATTTGCTGAAATTAAACCTCCTTGTAGGATGGTTACAAAGCCTTGTAGCAAACTGCAGGAGAAGGGATCTCAACCCCACAAGGGCAGTGAGCGCTGTGGGGACCGCGAGGGGTCTCCCAGCACCTGACCAAGCATGGCTGACCTGTGGTGCCATCAGCAATGGGGAGAGTGTGTCCATGGCTTCCGGACCCCAGACGACAGCCTCAAATCAACCCATATTTATGTGCTGACGGCCAAAAGGAAGAAGATAAACATAAGAAACACCACTTACAATACGTCAGAGCATGAACTCTACCAGAATAAACATAACAAACGAAAGTCACTCACTTACGGGGAAGCACTGCCCCCTTGAATGAGGAGGAAAGGCCTGAATGTGTGCAGAGAAGCCACGTGCCTGGACTGAAAGGGTCATGTCCTGGAGCCGATGATCTCCCTAGTTCATCTGCGGATTCAGACCAATGCCAGGAAACTCCCAAGGGGAAGGGGTGTGTGTGTGTGTGTGTGTGTGTCAGTCAGAGAGGGGGGTGGTTATAGAAGTACACAAAGCCAGGAATAGCCCACATCTCCCTGCAGACAGGCGGATGACAAGTCCTGTTAGGAAGCCACAGGTTTTGAGTTGGGGCTGGGGGCTGGGGGTGCAAGGACCCGGTACAAAGAGGGCAGGTGGGGTGAGCACATGCCCACATGGACGCTGCAGGTGGGACCCAGGGAGGTGACTTGCAGATCACTGTGGGAAGGTTGGATTCTTTGAAACTGGTGCCCACATGGAAAAAATTAATTAATCCCTACCTCACACATGCATCAACTCGAGGTGGAAGAAAAACCTAAATGATGGGAAAATTACAGAACATTTAGGGTTGATATAGAAAACCATCTAATGACCTCAGGGTAGGGAAGGATTTCTTAAACAAGATCCCCAAATCATCTATATTAAAACAAGCAATGTTGTTCATCAGAAGACACCAGAGAGTGGAGATGTAATTCATAAAATCACAAAGAACTCAAAACCAGAATATGAGATCTGAATATGAGGGCAGTAGGAAAAGACAGCTCCCTAGAGAAATGGGCAAAATGTTTGAATAGGTGCCCCGCCAAGAGGGAGCCCACGGCTCACAGACATGTCAAGATACCCCCTCCTCACATGGGCGACGCCAGCAAACACTACTGGGGTGCGCCACCTGCCACCTCTCCTGCCCCAAACGTGTGGGCAGCTGGAGGGCAGCTGCACGTCCACGTCCAGGAGTAAAGCTGTGTGTCTGGAGCCCTGGAAGCTCGCTGGGCATCCACCCTCCATGCCAGGGATGTTACTGCACCACAAGGCAGGCAAGCAGCTGCCGCACACGCCTGCAAGGACAACTTCAGGCGGATGCGGTGAGAGAAGTGTGTGGAGTGAGTCCATTTAGAGGGAGCTCAAAACCAGCAGAATTTAAACATTTCATTAGGAGGCATATAAATGTGATAAGACCATAAAAGGAAGTGGGGTTCCAGGCATTTCACTTCTGGGAGTGCCCCCAAATAAATGAAAGCAGGGGCTGGAGCGGGGATCGGGTTACCATGTTCCCACAGGGCAGGAGCAGCTCCCTGTCCACAGGCAGGAGGATGGATACCCAAGACGCGGCACAGCCACACCGTGGAGCGTCGGTCCCCTGCACAAGGAAGGAAACTGCGACACACACAGCCGATGGGCCCCAAGGACGGCGGGCGGAGATAAGCCAGGCAGAAAGGGGCAGACACTGTGTGATTGCACATGTGAGGCACCAGATTCACAGAACAGGACGTGGGGGTGGGCGCCGGGCCGGGAGGGGGTGGGCACAGTGTTTAATGGGGACAGAGTGTCAGTTTGGGAGGATGAGGAAGTTCTGAATATGGTGGGGGTGGCCACACACGATATGAATTTATTAATATTGCTTAACTTGGGGGTCTCCTCACTGCCTGGGGGGTCTCCTCACTGTCTGGGGAGCTCTAAGGGTTGGGGTACCCTGGCATCAGGATCTAAAGAGCTTCGAGTATCTGTCCACAGTGCCAGTTTTTGGGGCACCTGCTTAGTTTCCCCAGGATTGTGCGCAAGCCCAGGGCTGCACCCCGTGGGGCTGCGGGTGAGGGGCAGGGCTGCAGGTAAGGGCAGGTGAGGGGTCAGGGCTGCAGATGAGGGGCAGGTGTGGGGCAGGGCTGCAGGTGAGGGGCAGGTGAGGGGTCAGGGCTGCGGGTGAGGGGCAAGTGAGGGGTCAGGGCTGCGGGTGAGGGGCAGGGCTGCAGGTGAGGGGCAGGTGAGGGGTCAGGGCTGCGGGTGAGGGGCAAGTGAGGGGTCAGGGCTGCGGGTGAGGGGCAGGGCTGCAGGTGAGGGGCAGGTGAGGGGTCAGGGCTGCAGGTGAGGGGCAGGTGAGGGGTCAGGGCTGCGGGTGAGGGGCAGGGCTGCAGGTAAGGGCAGGTGAGGCGTCAGGGCTGCAGATGAGGGGCAGGTGTGGGGCAGGGCTGCAGGTGAGGGGCAGGTGAGGGGTCAGGGCTGCGGGTGAGGGGCAAGTGAGGGGTCAGGGCTGCGGGTGAGGGGCAGGGCTGCAGGTGAGGGGCAGGTGAGGGGTCAGGGCTGCAGGTGAGGGGCAGGTGAGGGGTCAGGGCTGCGGGTGAGGGGCAGGGCTGCAGGTGAGGGGCAGGTGAGGGGTCAGGGCTGCGGGTGAGGGGCAGGGCTGCAGGCCGCAAACCGGCCCTGCTCCCAGCAGAGCCGGGCTCTTCCCGCCTGACCTCATTACTATGTATTTAGAAAGGCCAATAAGTGAACTCCTCCCCAGACCTGTGAAGGTCCCTCCTCTGCCAGCCTCTCAGTTGTTACCCGGAGTCGCATCCTCATCACACGGAGGCCGCACCCATTAGATGCAAAGCCACCTTCCCGCCGGCGAAGACCTGGGGGAGGAGGGGAGGGAGAAGGCGGGTCTTGCCCGGGGAGGCTGAGCAGAAAGTCCGCTGGGCTTGCAGACCCCCGGGCGGCTGGGACGAGGCCACGGGGCCAGATGGGCACAGCGGACCCGGGGGACCGCCCGTGGGAGCCGGGCCGGACCCCCCCCCCAGGTCTGCGGCCGCAGACGGGAGAGGCGGGGCCTGGGGGGCGCCTCGCCGCCGGTCCTGAGCGCTCCGCGGGGCAAGACGGCGCTGCGGGAGGCTCGGCGGCCTGGGGTCCCTGCACTTAAAGGGCAGGAGGGAGCCCGCTGGCAGGGCGGGGGCTGGAAGTCTGGGGGGCAGCCGCTGAGGGAATGCGCACGCCCCTCCCCAAACCTAAGGACTCGGCCAGGCCCCCTGCCCAGCGCCCTGCCGCCCGCGCGGCCCCCGCCTGTGTGAGACCCCGCCCCACCCCACGGGCAGGCTGGGCCTCCCCTTCCGGGACGGACTCCCTGATGCGCCACGGCTTTATGCTGGTCACGCCCCGTGGCCAAGGAACACCCGGACTGCGCCCCGCGTGCGCCCCAGCCGCCCCGCCCCCGACCAGCTCCTCCCCGCCCCTCCCTCGCCTGCCCAGAGCTCTCCTCCCCCCCCTGCACCCCAGGTGCTCAAGCCTCCAGTCGCCCCGCTGTTTGCTCATCCCTCCTGCCCTCTGAGCTGCTTTGGACACGGCCCCCGATTAGACGCCCGTCCATCGCCGCTTGGGGCCTGACAGGTACAGGCAGGTGTGCAGCAGAGCGCCGGGGGTAATCAAGGAAGGCTCTCTGGCGGCAGAGGCATGTGCGCTGAAGGGGTGGTGGATCCGGGCAGCTCCCAAGGCGGGGAGGGAGAGCGTCCTAGCTGGAGGGAGCAGCCGGTGCAGAGGCCCTGGGGTGGGAAGGGGCCCCTGGAGAGCCCCGGGTGCCAGGGAGCACCCCGCAGAAAGCCGAAGAGCCTGGACCCCTGAGGCTGCGCCTCTGAGGCCACCGTCACGCCGAGGCTCTGTCCTGCCGGAAAGCCAGGATGCCCCCCCCCCGTCCCGTCACCATGCCCGAAGCCACATCCCACCTTTGGGAGATGCCCGGGGATGTGGTCGCACGCAGAAGGCTTTCATGAAGGCGAGGGAGTCGCTGCGCACCACGGGTCCCAAGGTGCTGGGTAAATGAGGGGGAGGTTTGTGCGTGTAAACAGCTCGATTGTGTCCCACCAGGACCCAATAGTGGGGTGGGGGTGCGGGGGCGGGTCCACGTGCCCCCAAATCCCCTGCAGGGCCCGGGTGCAGCCTGGGTGCCCCAGCCGGACTCTGCAGGTGGGGTGGGGCCTGGCTCTGCCCCGGAGAGGAGGGTGCATGACTTCGCAGGTGAGGATGCGTGACTATGGAGATGGTGCTCATGAATATGGAGAAGGAACTTGTGACTGTGGAGGTAGGGACTCCTGAATGCAGAGCCAGGACTCCTGAATGTGGAGATGAAGGTGTGTGAATATTCGTGGCCATGGAGATGGGGCTTTTGAATATGGACGTGGAGATTGTGACTATGGAGATGAACTTGTGAATATGGAGGTGAGGGTGTGTGAGTGTGCATGGACAAGCTCCCCCACACACCCAGGTCACTGGAGCATGTGGTCATCCATCCCTCCATCCCTCGGCCTGTCTGAGGGGCTGGCCCTGCCCAGGGATCAGGCATGGTGGGAGCAGCGCTGCCTGCCAGCCACAGTCCTGGCACTGCCCCCCTGCACGTCCACCTCTTTGCTCAGCAGGCTGCGCACACCGATGGCTCCAGTCCAGGCTGACCCTGAAAGCTCCCTGACCCCTGGACCACCTCCCCCCAGTGCCACATGGTGCCCACCAACAGCGGGTGGTGCTGGAGCAGGGAGGGGCATGTGGCTGGCAGTGGCTGAGGCTGGACAGTGTCTTGAGGATGGGGAGAGGAGGTTAGCCTGGACGAGCAGATGGGAAAGACCGAGCCAGTGGGGGCCCTGGAGCCCCTTCCTTAGAATGTGGGGGCGGGGACTGGGAAGGGGAAGTCAGGGGGCATCTGTCCCAGGCGCGATTCCACGTGTCGGGCAGGGACGAGGGTGATACGGCACATCCTCGCCTGCTGAGAGCACCCTGAACCAGAGACACGACATGTGGGGGTGAGGCCACCCTGGGAAGGGGACCCAGCTGTGCTGAGCGGGGCTTGCCTTGGGTTAGGGGCTGGCTGGGCTGCAGACAGAACCCCCAGCCCACCCTGGCAGGGGAGGCCCTTGGCTGGGAGGGCCACAGGCAGGGCCGTGTGCCATCTGACTGTCCATCTGTGGCATGGTGTCCTGGCCGCGTCCACGCACTGTGTACTTGCGCCTGGGAGAGTCAGCGGGGGGCTCTGCCTCCCTCTTTTGGCCGAGAGATGTTGGCCAGCCTGCCGGACTCCCTGTGGGGGGGCCGTGGCTCATCCCCACGTGGCTCACGTGTGGGCTCTGAGCACCCCGACCAAAGGGCTCGTGACGGGACCTTGGCTGGGGACGGCCACCACCATAAACAAGTGTGGAATTGCTTAGTGTGAAGCCAAAATGCCAGGAGGGGGGAGGGGCAGGAGGCGGCAAGGAGCGGGCGCGGTCTGACCAAAATGCTCTGATTTCATCTCTGAGTTTCTGGGCAGAGGTGTGACTTCTGCTGGCGAAGGCTGCCAGCCGAGCCCTGGGCAGCTGCTCAAGGACAGGTCCCCGCTAGGCTGGATTTCAGAGAAACATTAGGCATGTTTTTAGGGGTAGGATGCCTAGTGCAACATTTGGGTACCCGCTACCAAACACTGTTTGGTTTTTTGGGGGAATTCAAACTGATCTGGACAACCCACATTTTCATGCACTACATCTGGCTGATGCGATGTAGGAAAAGGCCAGTTAGCCTGTATCTGAGTTTACCCCCAGGGTCAGGCTCCAAGCTGGGCCCATGGCCATGGGTGGGGCCCCGGACTCTGCTGGTGAGCCGGGAACCTTCTGGGCTGCATGCTGTGTGTGCATGGATTGTGTGCACAAGGCCAGACAGCCGGACCCGTTGTCTCCGTGTGGGTGGCAGAAGAGATGCCACGCTGGTGAGTTCTCCCCCTTCCTGTTCGCTGAGCGTGTGTCTGCATACAGTTGGGGCACACAGTGTGGCAGAGCACCGATATCCTCATCCTGACCTTACACACACAACTGTGTGACCTCATGTGGCAGAAGGGACCTGGCAGGGGTGATTAGGACCTTGAGATGGGATACGACCCTGGATTATCCAGGTGGCCAGATGTGGTCACAGGGGCAGGAGGTCAGAGGATGGAGCAGAGGCTGGACCCAGGGACGGTGCCGTGAGCCTGAGCGTGGCCTCAGGCAGCTGGAGGGCATGATTCTCTGGGGCCTACAGGGATCAGGGGTCGGGCCAGCTTGTGGGCTGGCTGGGCTGCAGACAGAGCCCCCAGCCCACCCTGGCAGGTGGGCTCCAAACCAAAGCAACGGGCACGTCTGGTGGCAACCCTGGGCTTGTGGGGACTCATCACAGCAGCCTCCCCAGGACCCCTGCCTCCCCAGTTCACCAAGAGAGCTGAGAGGGCTGCTCAGGCTGATGGATGACTTGCACGTTTTTGGCTGACAGGCCCGCCTGCCTGCATCTGTTTCTGTCATTAACTCTGCAGCACTCACTGATTAAGGAGGGAAATGGTGGGATGTAAATCTGGGCCAGGTTTTCACCGGCTTCCACGTCACCCCAGTCCATAAACATCACAGCCCTGGATCCCCTGTTACTGAAGTGGGGCCTCCCTCTCCCAATGGCTTTAAACACACCTGTGAGCTCACAGGGCTCACGGGTGCTGCACACACAGGTGCCCGTATGTATGTGTATGTGCATACCAACATGCACACACAGTGGAGCACACACACATGCGCTGTGCACACAGATGCACACACTACACGTGTACATACGCACAGGCTTCCAGAGGTGTTTAAGTCCAGCCGGCACCTCCTTACACATAATGAGCATCTGACTGAGGGTTGCAGTCAAAATACTGTCAAACAAACATGTTTGTAACACCCCAGCCCTGAACGGTTGTTCGGTCCTGCCTGCAGCTCACAGTGAGGAAGCATTAGCGCCAGGCCCGGAGCTGTGAGCGGCTCCGCCGTGTGTGAGGATGGTCCACCAAGGTGCTGAAGGCGTCCGTGATCAGTTAAGAGGCAGCGGTTTCACTAGAATGGAATCTGTGTAATTTGGGTGTTTCATCAGGATTCTGGGCCTGAAATCGTTCAGGTCGTTGCTTTTGGACCCGTTACTGGGGCGGAGTGGGCACACAGGCTGGCCCGGCTCTCATCAGCACTGGGGGTAGGGGCCCCCTGCCCCCACACCCTGCCTGTCAGGAGAGGTTCGGCGGTGGCAGTGCCCTTCCTGCACACCAGCCAGCACCGAAGCCACTTCAGACTCAGGGCCTTTCCCTGAGCAGGACCCCCGCCCTGCAGCATCAAGCCGCAGCAGCTCCTCAGCCAAATGGGACCTGAGGGGCAAAGCCCTCTCTCTGGGCTCTGCGTGTGCACATGTCTGGGTGTGCAGGCAAACACATGGCAAGTGAACCTATGTGCGTGTGTGCACACCTGTGAGCCTTTGGCGAGAGGAGGGGCTCCTGAAGGAGACGATGCGATGCCTGAGTCACAGCAAACAGGGCCACCAGACGGCAGGGTCCCCGGGAAGGCGCCCCCAGTGGTTGCTCCCATCTAGTTTGCAGAAGCAAGGAGGGCACAACCCCGTCCTGCCCACAGGGCACCGTGGGAAGCCGCCTTGTGACAGAAGAGCCCTGAGCAGCAGGTCCTGTGGCCCCCGGGCCTCCCGAGGCCCCTGCTGATGTGCAGCCCAGCCTCTGTCTTCGGACACCAGGCGCAGTTGCCTCAGAGGTCAGCATGGGCCACAGTCAGGAGTGAGCACGCAGACTGTCCTCAGGGGCGAGGGTGGCCCTGGAGCTGCCAGTGGGAACCTGGACTGGCCTGAAGGCCCAAGGGCCTGTCCGTTCAGGGTTGCCCCTGCCCTTTGAGGAACTCTTGGTGCCCAACTTGGGATGAGGGGGTTTCTCTGTTCAGAGTGGGCTGCCGCTCCACTCTGGTCCTGCCCCAGCTACTGGAAGCCCAAGGCAGTGCCACCCCCCTGCCCACAGCCCCCCACCCAGGGCAGATGTGGGATACCCATGCCTCTGCTGCAGATGGGCACACTGTGGGCAAAGGAGGTGCAGACTCCCGGTAGGGTGGGGGCAGTTTCCCAGAGACTCATGAAGCTCACATGGGGGACATTGTGCCAAGAAATAAAGATGTGCCACTGAGACCGCCCAGGTGAGTTGGCCCCTGAGCCCTGACACCCCAACAAGTGAGCCTCAGCAAGGCCAGTGGCAACTGTGTCCACAGGTTTTTTCTGGTTCTCCAGAGGGGTGTGAGGGCAGGTGGGGGTCCTTCAGAGGTGAGCAGAGGACTTGGGGGTGAGGACACCCTCCCTCAGCCAGGGCAGTGGCTCATGGGGCTGGGACCTTCCCCTGACTGCTGGCAGCCTGGGGGACAGCACAGGTAGGGCCACCAGCGTGAGAGAAGCATGGGGCATGCAGGCCAGGGAGGGCAGTACCTGGCACCCTCAGGCCACAGGCCACCTGGCAACTGAGGTCTGCCCAGAGCAGCGTCAGGGCACTGAGGATGGGTGAAGCCAGACGCCAGAACTGGAATGAGAGGGGGGGCTTGGTGAGCCCAGCCAGGGCATGGCCACTGGGGTCAGAGTGTGAGAAGGTCATCTGGGTGGATATTTAGAATTGGAATCTCGGGGATTTTGAGTGAGGCTGGAGGCTGCATGGGGCTGGGTGACAGGCAATGGGCAGGGCCTTGCTGGGAGACCGCCAGAGGTGACGTGAAGGTAGGGTGGGGGGTGTGCTATGAGAGGCAGGTGCAGCCCCCATCAGCTTGAGGCTGTTGGGTGCAGAGCAGGTGGGAGTATGTGGACGGCAGGGCAGGACAGAGCAGCGGGCAGTGTGGTCGAGTGGTCAGGAGCACAGACCATAGGACAGCTGGGTCCAAAGCCTACTCAAGGTTGCTGAGCAACCTCTCTGAGCTGGTTCTCTGCAGGAAGAAGGCCAGCAGCCATCAAGAGTTCACTGCAAAGATGCTGCAGGCAACACGTGAGGCAAGTCCCAGCGAAGCTCAGGCTCTGGGTGTCAGCAAAGGGCAGGGTGGGGGACCCGTGGAGGACAGACAAGGCAGGTCACTTGGGGCCTCCTGTGCGTGACGTCCACGGTGCCCAGCGGCTTTGTTCTGGGGAGTCCTATCTGGTTGGCGGCTCTCATGCCCACAAACTTGCCGCCACGGCACAAGGAAGCCTGTGGGTGTCCCCCGGGACGCGTGGAGGATGAAGGCAAGACGGCAGCTTTCCAGGCTGACCTCGCTGGGTCCTGGCGGTCGCCGGGCCACTGGGCAGCAGGCTGGCTGCGCGGGTTGTTCGCACTCTCCCTGCATCCAGGAGTAGAGGGCAGCGAGGGCCACTGGCGGGCGTGGGCTGGAGCCACCCGGGTGGTGGGTGGTGTAGACCGGCACCCCCTACCCGCCAGGGTGCGTGCGCCGTCGGGCAGCACCAGGGCTGTGACGGGACCCCAGGGCCCTCCGCGCCTCCTCCCGCCCAGGAACGTTGCAGAAAGCACCACCGAAGAGCAGAGCCACTAATGAGTGTGGTGAGCGGGTGGCCGGGCCTGACAGCTCTGCGGCTGATCTGCCAGGAGGGCAACCAGGGAGATTGCCTTTTTTTAATTACTATGTTAATTGATATAAAACAAAAAGGATGCAGATTAGTTGCATGCAATTAGCAAATTAATTCCCAGCAATTACAGACTTACTTACGGAGCGGCTTTGCAGTTGTGCGCTGGGCTCTGTGGCTTATTGACTGTTTTCCTCTGAGAGATTTATGGAGGGTACTAAAGCCGGAACGTGGAACTGCAGCAGAGGCAGGGCCGGCCCGCGGAAGAAGGCACCACGGCCAACCTTGGCCCACAGAAGGGCCACGGGGGTTCTGAGGTGCGCTGCGTCGCCTCTTCTGCCCTGGGTGTGCGCAGCCCCTCCTGGCTGGTGGAGCAGGCTGTGCGTGTGAGCTGGGGCTGGGGGCACCTCCACAGCACTGTTCTCTGGGATCCTGGCTTTGCTGGTTTCCACTGCACAGCTCTGCTCAAAGGCTGGTGCCTCAGATGGGGCTGCTGCTCGGTATGGAGGGCATGCATGTGTGTTTGTGCGTGAATGTGTGTGTATGTGTGCATGTGTGCAGGCATGTGGGGTACATCCAATGGGAAGCAGCCGGGGACCTGGCCCAGCACCCTGACACCAGGGTATCCCTCCCAGCAGGTGTAACAGGTGTGGGGTAAGCCACCCTCGAGTGGGGGTGAAAGGCAGAGATCACCGTGCATGGGCTGGTGGGGTAAGGTGCCTGGGGTCAGGTGGGCACAGACTCTAACAGACCCTGAGCTTCCCAGCTGTGTGGCCTCAGGCGCCCACTGCAACTGCTCCCTCTCTGGGACGTGGGGGAAGCCCTCCCAGGCGGCTTGGCCAGCAGGGGCGGCGGCCTGGCCTTGGGGGTGGGCAGAACAGGAGTCTTTATCCCCGCCCTGGGTGAGGAGAGAGACCCTGAGAAGCTGTGTGCCTGACCCACCGCACGCTGGCCTGAGGAGTCCTCCTGCATCCACCCGGCACCCCCAGTGGTCAGAAGCCCCCCACTGAGTCCTGCCCACGCCAGGCTGGGCTCCCAGACAAGAGTCACAGGGGCCTCTGGGGTTCCTTGCCCATGGGCTGCTCAGGTCTCAGCTTGGGTTCCCTCTTCTGGGAAGCCCTCCCTGACTGGCATCCCCTGCCGGGCCGAGTGGCGCATGTGCTGCCATCTCCACCTCACAGGGCGTGGATGGCCCTCTGCTCGCCTCGGGAGGGTGTGTAAGGGGCTCTCCAGCCTGCACCCGGCTCCCTCGCTCGTACCCACTGGAGCCACCTGCTCTCCATTTGTGGGATCTCATCCCTGAGAGTAAGTTGGAACCCCAATCCAAACTGGGTTCCCCCCAACTCTGAAAAGCAGTCCTGAGAGCCTGGTACCTGCTCACAGTGGGTGCTGGCCTTCCTGCACAGACCCATGGCTGGTAGGCAAGGGCAGGGGCTGAGGACCAGTCTCTGAACCCCTCAGAGCCAAGACCATTTACAGGTGGTTAAGGGGGTGCAATCCCGCTCCCCACCCCGTGACTCTGAGTCCCACCCTCCCATCTCCCCAGAGATGGCAGTCCAGCAGGGCAGAGGGCTGCAGCCACCCCCATCCAAGGGCCAGCTGATGAGGGCCCAGCAGCAGGGCAGGACACTAGGGTGCCCAGTATATGAAGACGTCCGCCACGGTCCATCATCACCCCCGAAACATCCTCCATGGCCCCTGGGCCCCCGAGCCTCCAGAGCCCCCAGAGCTCCCCTTTCCCCCCCATCCTGCTTAGCCCGCAGCAGCCCTGGGGTAGCCCGGGGCGGCTCCACCCACCCCCATGCAGCAGGGGCTGGGGTGCCTCACGCCCCAGTGGCGTCTCTCCACCACGCGGGGCCTCCTCTGCAGACGAGCTTTGTCCAGGACCAGGACAGGCTTTTGGAAGCTGCCCTGCCTCCCTGGGGTGGTCGGGTCCTGGAGCCCCCTTCCGGGCCAGGTGCTGCACTGGAATAGGCCCGGGGTGTTCCCCACTCTGCCCACCCAACCCCACGCCTGGAGTCCCGAGCAGTGGTCTTGGCCTGTACCTGCGCTCCTGCTGTACCTCGTCATTATCCATGCTGTCAGGAACCCCACAGGAACCTTGCAACAGGACCCGTCAAGGAGACGGCACACTTCCTGCTTCCCGGTGTCCAGCAGCCCATCTGGGAAGCAATATGCCTGGTACGACGTGAGGTGATGGAAAGTCAGCTAGTGTGGCCGACTTCGCAGGCCAGGAGGCGTTCCTTGTTAAGGCAATTCCAGAAAGGCCGTGCTGAGAGCGTCCCGAGTGGGCCATGGGGCGTCCTGGCTGCCACCTGTAAAGTGACTGTGTGTGGGTGTGCAGCTGCAAAGCATGGTGCCCCGACAGAGGCCGCCTGCCTGTGCCCCTCGCCCAGGTGCCTCTGTGTCCCCAGCCCCCTCCACGGGGAGCCGGAGGAGCCCAGGTGTGCTGTGGAGGCCTGGCTGGGTGGGGGCTGGGTGCCCACCTCTCCCTGTGCCCCGGGCCTCTCCCTGCACGGGGCCCAGAGGTGCCTCCAGCTGCCCCGTGACTCCATCCTGGCTGGAGCTGGGGCTGGGGGCAGGCAGGTCCCTCGGAGGGCGGCTCCCAGCTCCACGCACCCGCGGCTCGCTCAGGGAGGGCTCACTGTGCTTCTGTCACCAGGCGCCGTCCTTCTTTAGGACAAACTCCAGCTGAATTCGAACACAGGAGGAAGACAGCCCTGCCTGGAGCCCCGGGGACAGGGGAGCGACAACGGGCGGCACCCGTGGGCTTCCTTACTGCCTCTGAGCGCTCCAGAGAGAGCAGTGTAGGACGGGGGGAACAGGTGAGGAAGAGAGAGGCCAGTCCTGAACAGTCGTGGACGCCCACTCTCTGTCCACTGCCCTCCTGATGTCGCGAAGGGGCTGGAGAAATGAACCCCTCACAACATACACGGAAATTTATTCTAGATCACTTGCTGATCTCAATGAGAAAAGCAAAAACAGCAGAGCTTCTAGACTCAAACACAGAAGGAAACGTTCCCTTAAACAGGACAGAGGGCTAAGGAAAGGGTGGAAAGCCTTACATTTAAAACCGTGTGTTCCAAAGTCGTCTGCAGCACAGACCCGACAAAGGGGTTGTGCAGCATGTATACAGGACACCGCCAGCAAGCCAGCGGGCCAGACGCCCAGGGAGCCGAGCTGGCCTCTGAACAGGCAGTAGCCACCTGACAGCACACCTCCCCAGAGGTTGGGGAGAGAAGCCCCTTAAAACAGGTGTCATCCAGTGGGCATGTGGGTAAGGGAGATGTCAGTCAGATTTTCATAGGGTGGTTTCTTAGAACAGGACACACCAGGGTCTGGCCACGCCAGAACGTATTCCGAGGGTCCCGCCCCGACTTCCTGGAAGTGGGCATGTGCAAGGAGGTTGCACCCGAGAGGCCAGGACCAGGGGAAACTCCCGCCAACACCACCTCGGTGTTTTCTATGGCCAAGGGTCTGACCAGGTGGAGCCAGTGTGCGACCAGGTCAGCCCCTGGGAGGCCCTGTCCTCGCAGCCCAAGGCCAGGAATCTTCTACCTTAGAAGATTTCAGGGCCTTAGCACAACACTCAGAGCCCAAGACTCAGGAGCCAGGCCCCAGCCCCCTGTCAGCCCCTCACTCACTGGAAACCTGCCCCCTCTCCTCCTTGACCTGGTTGTGGTGGAATGCAGCTCAGTCCCAAGGTCTGTGGGTTGGGGGCTGCCAAGATGTGGGGCTGGCGCCTGCCAAACACTCCTCCGCAGACCATCTTGTTCTGCACATCCCTGGCCTGCTTGACCTTTGTTGGGAGTGGCGACTCTGACTGGCCACCGTCCTGGGCTTGGAGTTCCATTAATCACCATGAACTCATTAGGCATTTCACAGGGGGCCTGGGTAGCCAACTCAATATCAGTTACAGTGAAATTAAATGACAGTTGTGGTGGCCTGTGGACGGAGCTTTGAGCCACGTCCGCCTCCCAGAGTTAACGGCCAGAGGCCAGACCGCAGGGCCCCCTCCCAGGCGGGCGCCGCCTGATGGCAGGACACAGGGCCTAGGCCAGTCCTGGCCCCAGTCCCCGAGGCGGCCGCTGGCTGGGGTCCCAGCTGGCAGTGGGTCACATGGGTGGGCAGGGGGAGTCCCAGTCCTGGCCCGCAGGTTCCTGGCACACCACCTGGGAGCCCACGGGAAACAAGCCTTCTGCCTCGGAAGCTGTACCCCCCAGGGGGCTCCAGGCGCTCCCGGGCACGCAGAGTTGGGGGAGGCCTGCCCCAGGGGCTGGCCTCACGGAGAGAACTCTGCTTGCAGGCCCACCTCCTACCCGTGACCCCACCCCAGCCCCAGGGCTGCCCCCCTTGCAGAGGCCGGGGCTATAACCACGTGGCGCTCTGTCAGCCTGTTTGTGCAGTTCTGTCGATCTCTGCGCATGAGGGTCCTCACGGGACGGGCCTGCCTAGGGACTGTGCCTGGTCTGTGCTGGTCGTGAGCTGGACAGCCAAGGCAGCGGCCACAGGAGGGGCGCTCGAGTCACAGCTGCCCCGTGTGGTGCTTCTGGGTAATCCTGCAATCAGAACAGTGGAAAACAGGATTTGCGTAATTTGAAATTTAAAGAAAATCTCTAAATACTTTGATTTTGATAGAAACTGTTTCCACTGCTGACATGTGTCTACACCTATAATTTCAGTTGATACATTGCTGTAAATTCCTCCATTTCATGTTCTTTCAAACATTAACTGTCAGTTGCATGGTAAGAGACTACAGAAAAGACCAGGTAGAACAATGCCCAGGCCAGCGTGTGGCGCCTGCGCAGGGCAGTCGTGCGGCCCACAGGTGAGCGTGGACGTCTGGGCTCCGGTGGAGACGCACTGCCAGGCCCCTTCGCCCTGGCCCGCAGCCTGACGGAGCAGTGTTGTGAGCCCAGGTGGCTGAGGCCTGAGACACTTGTGTGCACACATACTCACTCACTGGGGTTGGGGTGTGTGTGTGTGCAAAATAAATTAGCATCCAGCCTGAGACACCCCGGCATGTGAGGACAGCGGCGGTGGGGGAGGGGCATCCGTGGAAACAGTGGACAGGGGGTCACAGCCCCGCCTCCCACCCACCCCGTGGAGCCGCACCCTGACTCCCACTCCCACAGCGCTGCCGGGCCAGGGGCTGCCTCCCAGGCCCACGGGCCTAAGCTCTTCCTGCGAGTCAGCCCTTGTGGAAAATGCAGCCTGGTGCTCAGGGCTCGCCCACCCCCCTGGCAGGACCAGCAGCCCCTGTCCTCTGGCCCTTCCTGCAGGCCTGTGCTACACCCGAAACCTCCTCAGGGGTCCCAGGGGTCTCACTCACACTGCCGAGTTAGCTAAGAAACAAACAAGACTATGCCTGGCCACCCCTACGTGCAGGCGGTTCCTCCACCTTCAAGGTCAGCCCCACTCAACACCTGCCTTGGCCAGGTCAGGACACCTTCCTGGGCTAGGATGGCCCATCTCCTACCTGTGACCTGTGGGCAGTTACCACCACAGGCAGGTGAAGCAGGGGTCTGGCCTGCAGGGTGTCCTGAGCACAGAGTGCAGAGGAGACCCTGGGCCCTGCCCCTGGGTGCCTGTGGCGTCTCCTCACTCTTTAAGTAACTTCCTGCACTCAATTTTTCCAGGCCTTTTGGCGATGTTTGACAAGGAGAAAAACGCATTAGGGAAACAGGCGGTGGGTGGAGACTAATGCAACGCCCCTCTCTCTAGCAGGGTGCCCGCCACTCCCCAGCCCGGAGCGCCCTCACCCATTCAGCTGGAAAGCTTAACAGGGTTGGATCCCAGGCCCTGCGTCCCACCCAAGGTGTGCCTGGGGTCTCACATTTCTGCAGACACCTCCCCCATTAACACCCTCCCCACCCAGCTCTGTTCTATGCCTGCTGCCCAAAGACCCCCCACTCTGCTAAAACAAAGACCACCCTTACCAGGTGTCACATGGTGCTGCCAAATTACTCTATCAATTTATTATTCATGATGAAAAATTATTCTAATAACATTTTCCATGCTATTAATATTCCAAAGAGGAGCCGTTTAAAGCCCCTTCCTGCGGCCCTGCTCTTGGTGAGAGCCAATCTATTTTTAACAAAGTGTATTGAAATTAAAATCTAATCATGTGCAATATGCTGCATGTAACTAAAAAGCTTTCAAAGAGTCTGTGTGCTGCGGGTCCCCCAGGAGGAGGCGGGGGCGCCTCTGCTGATGGGAAATCTCTAGGGTCCGGCCCTCTCCTCACTGGGGGCAGGCCAGGTGGGCCCCTCCTTCCCCTCCGCTGTGTCTGCTGGGCCTCGGAGTCCGGCTCTGGGCAGGGGTGTGCGCGGGCCTCAGAGCAGGTGCCGACACTGGAGCGTGGTGCCAGGATGGGCCCCTGGCCTCGCTGGTGGTCCGGGTCCCACCTGCTCCCCCTGACCGCCTTCCCGGAGGCAGCCCTTGGCCTCCCCCAGCACACACGGCAGCCCCAGGGGCCGGAGTTCCCCGGCCCCACATCTCTTGGCTCATC
Organism: Manis pentadactyla; assembly: GCF_030020395.1. NCBI lineage: Eukaryota > Metazoa > Chordata > Mammalia > Pholidota > Manidae > Manis > Manis pentadactyla. The sequence goes on along the minus strand of NC_080023.1, from coordinate 177,457,057 downwards.
GCATTTTCACCCCCGCACGGAGCCCGCAGTCCCCAAACCTCTCCTCCCAGACGCCCCCCCACCCCACAGCTCCTGCACGGGGGTGACCCCAGGCCTTGCTGTGGGGTTTATAATGCCTCCAAGTAGGCTGATTTGTACCAGAGACCCAGAATCCATGGCCTGCAGGCGTGACTTCCCCAAATCCCTACCTGTTTTTATTCCCCATGGTGCGGGGGGGATGCCTGGCCTTTTTTCTGACTAAATCCCCAGTCCCAGAGCCACTGGCGTGTCCCCGACATAAAAGAGGTGGCCAGTCTAATTTAGAGCAGCGTCGGCCTCCCTCCCCACCCTCCTCATTGGCTGATCGAGGGTGGCTCTGGCATGCACCTGCCACTGCTGAGTGGCCAGGTGACCCTAGGGGCCAGCCCACCTCGCCTTCCTGCTCTGAGCTTAATTAACCGCAGGCATGGAGGAGAGACAAGACTGGACATGGGGTCTCCGGTGGGGACATGAGCTCACAGAGGGAGGACCGGCCTGGAGGGACATCTGCCTCTGTTTACCAGAGGCCGCAGAGGGTGGCTCCAGAAGGGTACATAGCCCCCCCGGGCAGCCTAAGTCCAGCCTTCAGGGTGAGCCCACGAGCAGCCCCTGGGGGCCACCTGACATGCCAGTCATCTCCTGCTTCCCCAGCAGCCACGTCCTCAGGGCTCCTGGGACAGCCTGTGTGGCCCGGTCACTCACAGGTGGCTCAGAGGAGCACTCCGCCCCTTGGCACGGAATACGTTCAATGCAGTTCACATGTCCCGGGTGTATGAGAAGGAGCTTAGTGGGTGTTCCCATACCGGGGTCACTCACGGTCCATCTTCAATTCCCTACACTGGTGGCTGTAGTCAACAGGCCCCCCTCTAGAGCAGGGCCTGCCACTGTTTCTGTGAGAGGCCAGACAGTATGTGTTTCACACAGTCTTGGCTGCAGGAGCTGTGGACAATATGCACGTGATGGGATGCCGATAAAACTTTATTTATAAAAGCAGGCATTGAGCAAGTACGGCCTGATGGTGATGTCTGGTGGTTCTCACCCAGGTAATTTGCAATGTCTGCAGTATCTCTGGTTGTAACTACACATATCATGGAGAGGGTGCCACTGGAGTCTAGGGATGGAGGGCAGGGGTGCTGCTAAAATCCACAGCACCCAGGATGCCCACAGAGAACTGTGTGCCAAGGCTGAGAAACCCTGGCAGAGAGTCCCACGTCTGGGGAGAGATGACGACAGGGGTCCAGGAGCCGGCAGGTCACAGAGGGGGCCTCGGGCACATCGCTCCAAGTCCGTCTCAGTCTGCTTGGGCCACAGTGACAAAAAACCCAGCCACCAGCAGGGAGGGTAGAGTACAGGCTGGAGGCCGGGGGTCCGAGTCAGGTGCCCACGTGGTCACAGACACACGGGCAGTCCCTGGTCCACAGACGAGGGGATTCTGCTGTGTCCACACATGGCAGAGAGAGGATCCCGTGTCCGCCTCCTCTTATAAGGACACTGATCCCATCATGGGGGCCTCACACTCATGACCCAATCCCTCCATAGGCCCACCTCCTAGTGCCATCGCATTAGGGCGTCACCATATGAATTTGGGGACACTCAGCACATGCAAAGCCTCTCGCTGGCCACTATGCCTGGGGTCCTGCACTGCCCCACCCTAGTGTGGGGTCCCAGGGCAGGAGGGGTGTTAGTGCCTGGGTGAGTGGACAGGTGGTTGTGTGAACATCTGCCTGCCGAGAGCCCCTCACTGTCCAGGCACTGGGGGGGACAGTGAACACAGACAGGTACCTTCTCGGCCATCAGGCCACTGCCACAGGTGGGTGAAGGCCTGGGAGCTCCCAGTGAGGAGAGGCTGTGCCCCGTCCTCTGGCCAGTGGCCAGTTCTGCCGCTGTCCCAGGGTATCAGGAAGAGAATGACTTTCTTGGAAAACTGGCCCCACCCAGCAGGGTCTGGCTCTCCCACACCTCCCCAGGCAAACAGCGCCGCTCCCAGGGTCTGGCTGAGTGCAGGGGAGGTAAGGAGGTTCTGGGACTGGACGCCCAGAAGCACAGCATGCAAGACCAGCCGCTCCTGCTGACGCATGAATACGAGGCAGTAACAACTCAGGCTGCCCAGTACCTGCGCATCCTACGGGTCACAGGAACATTTTACCCGGAGTTAGCATGTGAATGGGTGTGTAATTACCCTGCATAATTGTTCAATCTCACAGTAACGCTTTAATTTGCAAAGCAAAGGGGAGCGGAGTCACCCTGCGATCACAGGGCACCACTAATCAATTACTGTGCGGAGCTCACAGACCAGCGTTTGCCCATGTACATGCCCTGACACGTGCCTGTTGGGGTGCCCGGCTGGCAGTCGGGGTGCTCCAGGCTGGACGAGCATCCGGCCCTGCTGCAGCCCGTCACTGCCAGCCTCCCTCAGCAACCCCTGGTCATGGGGCCCGGAGCCAGCCTCCTGTCCTGCCACCTGTTAAACTCACACCTGGAGCCCAGGACTCTGAAACACGCAATCCAGTAGAGGCAGCCCCTGCCTGGAGCCCGCTCTGTGCCGGGCACTGGTCCAAGAGCTTTCCTGCTGCATTTACATCCTCACCAGGACCTGTGTGAAGGACTGGGTACTGTGTGTAGGTGAGGAAGCTGAGCCCCAGATGGGGCACGTTGTGGGGTCCCCTTTCACTGCTTCAGGGGCAGGTGGGGCAGGACTATCAGCAAATTGCTGGGGAGGTGGAGAAACAGGGGTGCTGGCCTGGCCCCTCCACCAGAAGAAAGGGTGTTAATGAAAGCACAGTGCAGAGAGGGGGCCCCTCCAGAAAGACCCCCACACTCACTGTGTGGTGAGTTTTGGAATGGGCCACACACGCGCTTCATATGGTGTGTGCACATGTGCAGACACATGTGACCCACCTGCACACTCAGAACCGTGTCTCCTGTGGACACAGGCCTTGATACTGAGCAGACACCTACCCATCAGGATGTGCAGGCCCCTGGGTCCTGCTTTAGCTCAGCCTGAAGGCCAGTGCGGCCTCCTCCTGGTAAGAGGTGGGTGGGCCACAGGCGCTGGGGACCCTCCCTGAGCAGGGCTCTGTTCCTGCCACACCTGAGCACCCTGACATCTCAGCACCTCTTCCCGTCCGACCCATCAGTGAGACGAGATAGACGCTCAGTGTACCTGACAGCGCGTCCCAGGCGCCACGCCCCTCCACCCACCATGGTCCCTGCGTGCCTCGCCACCCCGGGCACAGCAGGGCTTGTGCCCTCTTTTGGTCTCTGGACATCAGCCTCTCCCTTTTCAGCTGCCCACTCAGGCCTGCCTCTGCGCCTCCTGTAAAGGAGGCTGTGTGCCGTCACCTGTTTAACATGAACAGAATCGGCTCCGTGGGTGAGCAGCTGCAAGCCCGGATCGTGGCCTGAGACCAGCCCCCACCTCGAGCCACCTCCCTGAGCTGTTCCTGAGGTCAGGCAGCTCAGAGGCCAGGCCTCAGCTCTGCCCAGGAGAGGCCAAGGTTGGGCATCAGGTTGTCCCCAGCCCAGACCAAATAAAGGGATTCTCTTCAGACAGGATGAGTTTTCAGTTTGCAAAGCAGAGAGAGAAGAGCTGCTGAGTGGACGTTTTGCTGCATTTTCATGGGGAATTGGAACTTTATATAGGGAGGACCATTTCCTAAAAGTGAGCATGCTTCCAGCCAGGCTCTTCACTCATTCCTCTCCTGCCTTCTGCCAAGGGTCATCTTGAGATGTCTTGGGATTTGGGGGCACTGGGGTGCAGAGGTCAGGGGCACCTGGTCTGAGCCCTGTGCTTGAGGGGCGGTCACCTGCTCCACTGTGCCAGCCCTCGGGGTGCAGCTGTGCTGTGCCGCCCAGAGAGCAGCCGGCCCCACACTGCTCTGGCTGCTGCCCCGCCCCGCCCCCTTCAGCCACAGGTGCTGAGACGGGGTTTGCTCCTGGGAGAGCCCTGGCCTGCTGGGGGAGCTCAATCGGCAGAGCTTTGCTCCTCCGGTTCCAGAGCCCAGAAACCCGCGGTGCAGGTGTCTCAGGGTCAGTCCCTCTGGGGCACTGGGGGAGGGTCTGTCCCCGGCTCCGGACACTGCTGGCACTGCTCGGTGCTCCTAGGCACGTGGACGCCTGTCTCTGCCTCCGCCCTCACACGGCCTTCTCCTCACTGCGTGTCTGTGTGTCTCCTTTGCTCCCAAGGATGCTGGTCGCTGGATTAGGGTGCACCCCACCCCCATGAGGCTTCATCCTAACAGTCACAGCTGCTGGAACCCTATTTCCATAAAGGTTACATTCTGCAGTCCTGGAAGGGACTTTGATCTGGGGGCACTGTTTGGCCCAGTACATGGGGTTTCTTGGCACTGTCCTGTGGGGGTCAGGGTGGCTCAGGGAAGCTGGGGTGCACCACAGCCACAGCAGGGCCTCCGAGACCCTGCAGGGAGCTCTGGAGCCACGACGGCCTTCAGGGTCCCCCCAGTTGAGGGCACAGTCTTCTTCCCCACCTCCCGCCCCCCCCCACACCTGTGCTGATGAGTGACAGGACGCAGGCCGATCCTGAGGGCTCAACCCTGGGAAAGGGGTGCGTCTGTGAGCCTTCAGCAGACCCCTCCTCTCCGGGCCTCTCCCAGCCTCCCCAGTCTCCAGGGCACATTCTTCCCCGGCCTGACCTGCAAACCTGGGGCGCCTCAGGCTCGATCCTCAAACCACCTGCCTCCAGGCTTCTGGATGGCCCGGGGTGGGCCTCAGCCTGTGAGCTGCCCACACAGGGGCTTCCAGGGAGCCCCGTGAGCTCCTGGGCCTTGGACGGCATCTCCAGCACCGCCCGTCACAGCCAGGCCCTGAGAACCCTGGGGCCCCGCCGTCTTCACAGTCCCCTCTCTCCATACCTTCCTGCTGCTCAAACCCCATGCTCAGCCGGGCCGTGTTACTGCTCAGAGGCCTCCAGGGGGCTCCCGTCGATTTGAGCAAGTTCCACATGGCTCTGTGACTGGCCATGTCACCTCCCCGGCCCCATCTCCTGCCACTGTCCCCTCATCTCCTCCTGGTCCTGCTGCCTCAGGTCCTTTGCACATGCTGCCCCTCCCTGCTCTCTGCCTTGAGTGTGTGCTCACATCCACCTGCTTGTCTTTCCCAGTAACATGAGCACCTGGGCAGCAGCTGGGTCTGCTTTGTGCCCAGAAGAGCAGGTTCTGCCCTCTGGGGCCCACGGAGAAGAGGGTAGCTTCCCCAAGCACCACCCCTGCCCTGGGAAGGGGCCCCTGCTTCTCCCAAGACCGTTCCTCCTCACCTGTGAACCTGGGGCTTGGAGCCACTGGGAACAACTCGCTCCCTGTTACAGACCAGCCTGCTGCCTTTGGGCTGAGTCGTGCCCACGGGGTTTGCCAACGGCCCCGGGGCAGCACAGAGCCACAGGCCTCCCGGCCGCCCTCCCCCGATGCTGGAGACGACCCACGCAAGCGGCAGAGCGCATTCTGGTGCCTAGCAGCCCGGCCGCCCGGCAGCGCTGACACCTGGAAGACTCTTGTTCTGACTCGTAAATTGAGAAAATCTGGTGCAGACCTCGTGCGGGCCATGCATAGGGAACAGGCATCTGCGCTCTGCCGGGCAGCCTGGGGGGCCTGCAGTGCCCAGGAGTGCCCAGCCCTGCCCCTGGCTCTGCACGCTTGGCGGTGTGGACGCACCCAACCAGTCCACTCACTGGTGCCCCGTGCTCCCTCACTCAGGTCAGTCCTCCGGGTCAGCCCCCAGGTGAACCCTCGGGAAAACGGTCCACCCAGGGGGGCCAGCCCCACCGCAGGGGGCAGGGCAGCCATTGCTAACTGGACACCTCCACGTGAGGGTGATTCAGCAGGACACAGAGGCACGGATGCAGGCAGGATGGGACCAGACTCCAGGCAAATGTGCATTTTACACTTTGATCAAAAAGCTTCCTCTTCTGCCCTCTGGTGAAAGAGCAGACGTTAGATGGGGGCTCATGGGAAGTGGCAGGCCTCGTGTGTTTCCCTCCCGGCAGGGGAGCAGCCGTCAGGTCTGTCCCGCACTCACATGGGTCTGCTCTCTGGGGAGGGCCTTGCAGCAGCCTTAGTGTCCCCAGTCCCTCCCCACGCCCCAAAGAGCTCATAAATCCAGACACCCGTGGCATGGGAGCCGGCCTGGGGCACCAGGTTTTCCCCATCTCTGTTGCTTGGTGAGGAACAGAGCTCACCTGTGCCATTCATTTCCCCTTGTGCCCAGCGGCCCCTCCACCTGGGAACTCATGGACCTCCTTTGCACCCCTGGGCCCCCCGGTAGGAGGGACCCCCAGGCCGTTGAAGTGGGGGACACCATAGCTGAGCCACAGGCCTTGCTCTGGTATGACAGGACTGCAGAGTGTCTCCCAACCGTGGTTCCCTGGACTGTGGGGAGGCGACCGGGGCCGGGTTTCCTGAACCACGAGAGGAGGCACCTGTCAGTGCTGTGTCCCCGGCCACCCGACAGGGCCTCTGGACCTCGGAGGTGAGTGCTCGGCACAGGGTGAGGCCATGGGCTGGCAGCGGGGAGCCTGGGAAGTGGTGAGAAAGGCAGATTCAGGGCCGTGGATGCAGTGGCCCAGCTAAGACCCCCAGGCAGCGCCACGGCCTTCCTCTGGCTGATAAACACCGAGGAGAGTGGAGCCAGGGAGTAGGCCCTCAACCCGGAGTAGGTGTCGCGGCGGGGCACCCGTGATGGCTCCGAGGGCTGGATGCAGAAGTAAAACTCCCTCAGTCCCAGGGACTCGGGGACCCTCCGGTGGGAGGAGTGGCTTCAGGGCTCAAAGCAAATCTGGAGGAGACAGTGAGGCCTGCTAAGGCCCCAGCAATGTGTGAGGTGGCGCTGTTGACAGGGCACCCCCACGCATCTGACAGGCCAGCAGCCGATCCTGTCCTCACAGCGGGACGCGGGGCATGTCCCCCAGGGCCGCAGGGCCCCCGGGCAGAGGGGCCTATCTCAGACAGGTTTGCAGGTGGAGCTTCTGTCTTGTGGAAGGAACCCGGTGGTGCCTGTAGATGACTCACGTGATTCACAGAACTTGTTCCTGGAGGAGCCATTGCCGGTGCGGACTAACAAGGCAGAGCGTAGATGAGATGGAGGGAGGTGGGTCAAGGGCAGAGCCGCGGCCCTAGGCAGAGGGCAGTGGGCGAGGGGGCCCCCATGTGCCCCTGTGTCAGTGGTGTCCCCAGCAGTGAGCCCAGGCCTGTCCCACCTCTGGACCAGGGGCAGGTGGCTGTCAATTCGACTCAGGTCACGGGGCTGCACTTGGAGAGCTGTGCCAGGGCGGAGTCCCACCCAGACTCACTTTGCTGACAAGGTCCTGGGCCCCAGCTCCAGCCCGATGCCCTGACTGCCTGACCCCTGGGGTGCCTGCAGGGGATGGAGAACTCTTGCAGGTGGGAGGAGTGTGAATAATCTCTGGCCTGATGGTCTTTAAAGATTATCTGAAACTCCTCCCACTAAGACCTGAGGTGTCCTCCTCATACAGAGCCTGGGCTCTTGACTGGTGGGTCAACGGACTCTGGTGGAAGGGCACGAGCCTGTCTCCGGGCCCAGGCCTTAGGAAACCGGCAGTCCCGCTTCCTGTACCCAGGGACGCTCACCGGGGAATGCAGCCACCATCTGTGCAGAAGCCAACTTCCCACAGAGAGGCCCGAGTGGAGGGGAAGCCCTGGGGCCGGCTCCTGAGAAGTGGGTGCCCCCGACTGAGGCCAGCTGCCAGCTACACCGTGGAGAGAGGCCGGCTCCCCACCACGCCCAAACTGCAGATTCCCCATTACAATCAATTATCATTTCTTGAGCCATTATGTTTGGGGTGGTTGTTACACATCAGCAGATAATTGAAACACCTGGGGGGTGCCTGGGACAGTTCCCAGCCCCGGTGCACACGTTAGCTGTTATGATGACCATTATCTTCAACAGCAGCATTAAAGATGTTGGTTTGGCAGATGTTATCAATGTCCAGAGATCCAAGCACCCAAATACCAGGGCTCTGAAACTCAACACATGGACATTGAGAACAAAGGGCCTTGAATCATCTCTTTGGCTTTGAGAATGAGCTGTGGTGGCCTCAAAGTTTTGTGCTTCCTTAAAAACGATGGGATCCCTGTCTTATTTGGGATTATCACAAGGTGCATGTTTTTCTCCTTGTCCCTAATTTCTTTGCCTAAAATGTACAAGTGAAAACCCTGGAGTCTGCTTGGGCCGCTCAGTCTCTCTGGCCTGGCTTTTGAAAGGGGTTGAATGCAGTTGTTTCATTTCGGTTTGAGGTGGGTGTTGTCAGACGCCAGTCACCACCCCAGGAACTGGTCCTGGGATGCTGCCGTTCTGTCCTGCTGGAACCATGTGGCAGATTTCAGGGCCTCCCATGCAGGAAGCCAGGGGTCTGGGGCTTCCCCTCAGGCTTTAAATGAACTAGAGGCATTTGGGACCTTAAGACCCTCCCTGCCCCAGTTCAGGTGGGACCCAGAGCTGCCTCTCCAGAGAGAGCCCCCTGGGTCAGGGCAGCCCCTGTCTGGGCCACCCTAGAGCCAGGCCCGCTCAGCAATTTCTAGGATGACTTCCCTGGGGGACCCTTCTTGAACATCCCTCAAGCCCCTGTGCCCCATGCTATCTGAGGGTCTCATAGTCCCATCCTGGGCCCCACCCCGAAGTGCCCTAGACAGGAAACCCTGAGCGGCCAGGGGGAGCAGGCCTGTCCCCCCAGACCTTGTGGGCCTGCCCCCGGGGAGGCACCTGCTCCCCTGTCTGCAGCAGCCTCCCCGACCAGCTTCAGGGGGCTGAGGGGACAAGGGCCCCCACCTGGAGCCTCTTGCACAGGGAAGGATCAGCCGCTGGGAGCCCACGGCCAGGAGAGCAGGGCGGCTGCGAGGTGAGCAGCAGGCAGCCAGAGCACCGACCCGCTAAGTCATTCCAGCTCACTGCATTTCCTGCAGCTAATTTGTACTCAGGCTGATTTGATTAAACTCATCTCTATGCTAATAAATGTGCTTCCATTTGTTTTAGTGGCTGAAGGGAAAGGGCTAGATATTTACATATTTTGACGTTTATCAGAGAAATTGCAGCATCTGAATTAATTCCTCTCTAATTTATAAGTTTGTAGAAAGGATGGCAGGGTCAAGCACTTCCTGCAGACTGCCCTGCCCAGTGTGGGGTCTGGGTGTTTGGGGCCCTCTCTGCTGATAAGCAGGTGCATTTGGGGGTACAGGACGAACCCCAGCTTTCCTCCTGCAAAGCCAGAGCAGTGGGGTGGCCAGGAACCCTGCTAGTTCCCTTAAACCAAGCTCATGTTGACTATGGACCTCAACCCCCACGCGTGTCCCTCTCCCCGGCCCCTGCAGGCCCTGCTCCGGCTCGCTCGCCCAGGCCGGGTCCCCACCTTGCTCCAGGGCCTCTGCTCCCTGCTGACCATGCACCCCCCTCTCCCCCCCATGGGACCCAGCGCTGGGAAGGGCAGAAGACATTCACGGGCAACCCACCCGTCTTGGGCAGAGCTTTCCACTCCAAGCCACCCTAGGCCGCATCTGTCCCAGTAGGCAGTGCCCGTGGGGGAGAGGGGGGTGTCGGTGGGCATGAGGCCAGCCCCAGCAGGGCCAGTGGGCAAGGTGGCCGCGCTCCGAGGGTCCGGGACCGGCCTCCAACCTGAGCCTCCTTGGAGAAGTGTCCGTCAGCCCCTTGCAGCTCTGAGGAAACGCCCCAGGGATGAACTGGAACGACTGGACGACTGCCCAGGGCGGCAGAGGGGACACAGCTGGCAGCGAACGGAAGGGCCCGGGGGTCTGTGTGGGCCAGCGACGGTGAGACACCCCCCTACATACACAGTCAGGGGGCCCGCGGGACTGCGGAGACCAGCCCTCCAGGAGGGCGGCGCGGGGCGGGGCCAGGTGTGTGGGCGGGGCCGGGAGGGGCGGGGCCTCGGCGGAGAGGAGCACGTGGGGCGCTAGTTCCTCGCCGACACCTGCCGGGACCTGCGCTCTTGGGTCCCGCCCAACAGCAGAAAGGGCGCCTTCTCGGGATCACCCCTCAGGGAAGCAGGACTTGGGGGCCGATCGCTGTCCGCCCAAGCGCCACCGGCTGTGACGCAGCGTCCTGCCTCTCTGGTGCCTGTCCACCCCCGCAGCGCCGGAGGACAGCGGCAAGGGGGGAAGGTGGGCTGGGGGTCATGGGAACCCGAGCAAGCAGGCAGGGGTGGGTCCTGGAGAGCCCCCTGCCCACCTGCGGCCAAGATGGGAGAGGCCTGGGAAGGAGGGTGGGGGAGGGGCAGGGAACGCGGGAGGGGGGGTGGGGAGCGGGCCGCCGAGCCCACGCAGGGGTACCCTCCTGGCGCCTCCCGGGGGTTCTCCAGGCGCCCGCCCCAGGGCTTGGCACCTACTGCGGGCATCTGTGTGCTGCGGCCACAGTACGCAAGCACTCACATTCCAACATGCCCAGAGCACCGCTTTATGAAAATATGGGCTTCGGGCATTTGCACTGAGCCCAGGAGCGGACGGCCTCTGTGCTGGTTGCAGACCCCTCTTTGCAATGGGCCAGTTGGTATCGCTTCCAGATCCTAGACCCCCAGGGTCCGCTCTGCTTGCATTTCCACCTCCTGTCCTGAGTGCTGGCTGAGGGCACGCTGCCGGAGGGGACTTGTGCGCGTCCTGTATTCTCTCATTGTTGCCTCCCTGGGGGCTGCCAGGACAGACTTGCCTGAATTCTGGGGCTCATCTGTGACATTCTGGCCCAAAGACTTCCAGATGCGCAGCCCCCGGCCCCTCAGAAAATGCCACCAGGACCTCTCTGCCCCATCCCTCCTTCCCGTCCACTAGCTTCCCCACCTGCCCCTGGAAGATGACAGGCCAGTCCCTGTTTTCCTGATGGAATCTGACCCTTCCCTCAAAGGGAGCTGTGACTCCCACCCACCCTCCCCCTGCATGGGACTGCTGCTGGGGGAGGGACTGAGGGGCCCTTCCTGGGGAGATGTCAGTGAGATTTGCAGTGGGAACCCCAGACAGAGCTGCAGAGAAGGGAGATGAGTTGGCAGTTGCAGCCCTGAGCTGGCCACTGGGGCCCATGCCTCTCACCAGCCCAGGCCATCATGGGGCTCCTGATGCATGCTGCCCATGGAGGGGGACCCTGAGCTCTGGCCCAGGGACCAGTGTACGACAGTGGGTCCCTGAAACTGTTGTACAGATGGGGAAACTGAGAAATGAATAATGGCTCAGAAATATGGGACTTACCCTCCTGGCTCCCCAGGGTCGCACCCTCAGCGCCCCGTCTGCCCGTGCAGTGCCTGAACAGCAACATGCCCCACTTCAGGTTGCCTCCATCCCCAGCAGACACACAGACCTGGGCCCTGCTCCCCACCTCCCTGCAGTGCACGTGTCCCACACAGCAACAAGGACCAGGAAGGAGTTCTGTGACTGATAGGTGCTGGGTGCCTGCACGTGCTTGTCAAATGTGGCACTAAATGCCATGTGACAGGGCCACGCTGATGAGCGCGGGCTTGTATCTGCTTCCAGCCACAGGAGAGTTCTGGGTACATGCAAATGGTCTTGCGTTGGTTTCAGACAATGTGCAAATGTTTGTTCAGTGAAATCTTCTGTTTCAGTGAGTGGGATGGGGAGCGGAGGGAGCCCCTCATTCAGCATGACCTTGGCGTCGCGACTGGTCACCGGGCTAGACAACGCAGGCCTCCTCCTGGGTCTGTAGAGTTTGGGATTAAATGGAGAGGTGCCCAGTGTACATCTGCTCTGCCCACCTGCCTGAACCCCAGCTCAGCATTAGGAGAAACTCAGATATTTCCAAATAATTTTCTCAGGAGACCAAGCAGGGGAAGGGTGTCCTCCGCTGTCCCTTTGTGGAATTTCTTTGGGGAGGAAGGAAGGGAGGGTAAGAGCGAGAGAAGAGCAGGGAAGTGGGAGGGAAGGACTGGCCAAGGAATGTGGCTCAGGGTCTGACTGAGGTTAATAAGAAGACAGGTGTCCAAAGGCGTGCGGCCGACTCCTCGCTCGTGGTGTGACAGTGAGGCCCGCTTGAGCTGGCGTTTGTCCGAGCCACTTGCAGGTCTCTGCGGCTGGAACACTGGGCCTTCAGAACCTTGGAGAGCACCCCAGGCCCAGCTCTGTGAGCTGACGGGACCCCAGCACCGTGGACAGCAGGCCAGGCCGGCTGGCCCTCTGCAGGCAGGAGATGAGGCAGGACCGCAGCAGTCAGCTTTGCCAACAGCCAGGCAAGGACATGCCTCGTGCCTCCCAAGAGCTGGCTGTCCTCCAGGGGGCTTCTGGCACATGCCCCGATGCGCGGCGACAGCTCAGCTCCCTCGGTGGGGCAGGAGCCTCTGCAGGCCAGGCATTCTAATTGGCCTCTAGCCAGAGGTCTCTTAACGCCTACAGCTTCTGAAGGGGCGCAGGCCCAGCTTCCCTGAGAAGCAGGGGTAGATGCAGGAGCCCGGCTCTCATGCCCCCAGGGGCTGCGACTCACAGCAAGGGGCGGCTCCACTGGGTGGAAAGGGGCGGGGCCCTCCGTCCCAGCCCCACACCATTCCCCCTGGGTGATGTTGGCTCCGTGCCCTGCATGCCAGAGGAAGCGATGCCCGTGTGGTGTGCCTGCGTGCAGAGGCTGCCTCCATACTTTACTGCTGTGGTTTCTATGCCCACCATTGCTCACGGCAGGACAGCTGAGGTCCTGACCTTTATGTTTTATGAATCCCAGCAGTTTTGTCCAAACATGGCTTGGCCCACCCCAGGCCTCACACGGAGGCCTGGGGACAAAGCTCCTCAGCTCCTCCTGTCTCGGATTTGCAAGCCTCTCTCTTCTTCACCAGGACCTTCACCGGTGCTCCACATGCGTGCGTCTGGCACTGAGGGACCATCGGGCTGGCTTCTCTGTCCATTCCCCATTCCAGCGCCAGGCCAAAGCAGGCGCCTGGTCACGAAAGGTTGGATTCAAGGAGACAGCCCAGGAGTCTTGGCCCAGGCATCGGGGAGCCTCTGCCTGGGGAGGTCTTCCCTCCCTGCTCAGCTCAGACACCAGCGCCCCCCAGAGAGAGGGGGACCGTGTCCGCATGTCCCGGGCCCCCCGGACCCACTCCGGGCTGCCTGTGCGGCCAGCTCCCAGCACCAGAAGGCGCACCGTTTGTCCTCACTGTGCAAACGCCTGTCTTTAGAATCCCTCTCCCACCCCAGATGGTGGTCCTTACCTCTGACCTCTACAAAACTCCCTCTTCTCTGGGGAAGTCCATTAGTGACCCCCTGGGAGGGCAGAGGTGTGCAGACCCTTTGGGGTAGGGAACGGTAAGGGTCTGAGCACTGCCCGCCCTGGCCCGCAGTGTCTGTGCAAATGCCCTGTTTTGCCTTCTTCCCCATGCTGCCCACCCCAGGAGGCCTCAGCGTTTCTAGCCCCAGGGAGCAGGTGGTTTCAGTGGGGCAGAAGTGGGGCCCAGGGCCCAGGGCCAGGCTTCTGCCTCCTGCCCTAGCTGCTGCAGGCGGGCGCCTGCTGCCATCTCCCCTCTTTGGCCTCACCACCAGGCAGGCAGGGGAGCGGGGGGTGGGGGTGGCTGTGTGGGAGGGGGGAAGGGAGGGGCGGCCGGGAAACAGACGCAGAGAAGGAGAGGTACACAAAGACCTTGCCGGCCCCATGGCTGCCCTGGGCTCTGCAAACGCCTCCCGCTCACAGGGCCTCCTGCACAGGCTCCGGTTTGGCTGAGGAACTCAGCCAAATGCCTGGCTAGCTTGTTCAAGGAGTAAGTGGATAAAAGAGGGGCCGTCTGCACCTTCACTGGATCTTTCTAGATTGGAGCCTGGGGCCAGGAGCTGTGGAGGGCTGACGCTGTCCCTTGCCCGGAGCAGCACGCCCCCTCCCCTCCCCCCAGGCACCCACCGTGTACCCAGGTCCTCACCTTCACCTGCACCTTAACAGAAGGGCCTTGGCCCCGGCAGTGCTGGACAAAGGAGCCTGGGGAACGTTTCCCTGACCAGCAGCACAGAGCGCGACTCCTGTGGCGACGTGACCTCTAGCTCAACACCTTAGCGTGGAGCATTATCCAACCAGAGCAAAAAATTACTGAAAACTGTCATAGGGCCCGGCAGACATTGTGCGCCTAGATACCAGAGCAGCGCCCTGGCCAGCAGCTGCTCCCGGCTCCCCCAGGGGTTCCTGTGGCTCATCACATGGGGCCCCCAGGGGGCTGCTTCGGCACCAAAGGCTGGGAGAGCCCGTGAGCTGTGAGGACGGGGCGTTCTCAGCCCCGGGAGGGTCTGGGCCTATGCGCCCTCCCCAGAGAACCAAGCCACCACCAGTGGCACACACCATCCCAGACAAGAACCCATCCAGAATGAGGAGCTCAGACGCAGAAGACCAGGAGCAGGGATGCAGCCGCACAGCCCCAGCAGTGAGAGGACCGGACGGAGCTGAGCGTCTCACAGCAGGAGCAGCTGGCCTCGTGCTCACATCCTGGTGTGCAGGAGACCCCTCGGCTGCCCGCCGTGTGCACAGCTAGGACCACGGCACCCAGCCTACCAGCCAAGAGCCCAGTGGGCTTGCAACCTTCACTAGCCGCCAGGCCCAGAGAAAACCCAAAACGAAACACAGGAGGCACAGAGCTGCTGGGTGAGGCAGTGGGCGGCCGTCCCCTCGGAGCTGCCTCCGCAGGGAGGAGCTGCTGTGCTGGGCCTCTATTTGTGTCCATTCCCCAGCGTCCGCCCGGGTGGTGATGTTATTTTAGCATCTGTGATGACTGTTCCGGACTTGTTTTTAACCAAGGAAAACGAAGCTTGCGATGAACAATAGCTTCTAAAATTATTTCAGTCCTGACAGTTTGGGGAAGAATTAACTGCTTGGCAGGAGACGTAAGGTTCTCGTTTTCCATCTTCTCGTCAAGCTGGCACCAGCCTCAGCTGGTCCTGGACGACAGAGACAGACAGCCCTCCTCAGACACCTGTGGTGCCCCTAGGCTGGAGCAGAGGCCAGGCCGGGCAGGGCCACCTCCCAGAGGCTGGGCCCAGGGCCCCGGCCACACCTGCCGTCAGCCGCTCCCGACCAGGGGGCAGGGATCCACCTGCAAGCATGGGTGGACGCGCTCACGGTGGCCGGGAGAGGTGCCAGTGTGCAAGGTCAGCTGAAACAGGGCTTGGGGTCCACAGCTGCCCACCTCCTCCCGCCAGCCCCGAGGGTCCAGCTGAGCAGGGAGCCTGTGGGGGACCTTTCCTGCTTCTGCAGATCCTCAGTGTCTGGGCGCCGGTAGGAACCCCTTCTCACTGAATCAGCCACACTGTGCACACCTCGAAGCATTCTTTCTAAATGACTATTTTAGTTCTCTCAAATTGCTTCTGCCTCCCCCAGCAACCACCAGCCACGGGGTCCGGCTTCATCAGGGTGAGTGCCACAGGCATGCGGAGCAGGTCAGGAGGGCGGTGAGGTCAGCTTTTAAAACCAAATCTGACCCAGAAACTGCTTCTGGACAGGACCTGATGGTGAAACGCCTTAGGTTCTGGGGAAGCCACATGAAAGTAAGAATCTAAAACCAATTCTCATAATCACTGTTAACGAGACCAAAGCGGGAGCAGAGGGCACACGCGAGTGAGTTCTGACATACGTGGCGTGTGGGTGGCATCACCCGCCCCACACCCAGCCCACCTGGCCCTGGCCGCAGGAATCCCACACGGAAGGTGGGACTGCCCAGGACCTGTCTGGCCCTGTGGGAGCCCCCACGGGTTTGGGCGAAGGCTGCAGCTGAGGGCACATACCCCAGAGGCACTTGGCGATCGCTGTCATCCCGGCCGGTCCACCATCAAGTCAAGGACATTCAGGGGCTCTACTGAGCCCGCCCCGGCGGCCTGTCCAGCAGCCCCCCTTGGAACCCGGCGATGGACACCAGTCAGGGTGGGACGTACTGACGTCAGTGCCGCCCAGAGCAGGGACCCCAGAGAGGGTCAGAAAGACCGAGGAGGGAGGGCCAGGCTCCGTCCGGGTGCATGCGACTGCCCACGTGCCCACGCCCGCCCAGCACGTGGATTCACCCCCAGAGGAGAACAGTACCCTTCCCACGTGGAGTGGCCCTTCTCTGCAGTGGGCGCCCAGCACACCCATGCCAACTGCTGCTGGCTGCCCTCCTGCCCCAGCTGACCTGAGCTGAAGGGGCTTCTGTGACCTCAACAGGACAGAGCTGGACCAAGAGGCGGGTGGCCAGTGTAGTTCTGCATCTCCATCTCTGCAAGCCTGTCACCACCAGAGCAGGTCAAGCTGCAGAGCCTGCCACTCAGGGGAAGGGGTGATGGTGTGGTGACCCTGAGGTGGAGAGGTGGGGAGGCGTTTATATTCGGCCAACCAGGGGAGGCGCCCCCAACCAGCCACGCTGACCCCAGCTCAGTCACTGTTGGCTCAGAAAGGGGGTTCTGTGCTGAGGATATGGCGTGAGCACCTTCAGTGTGTCTGAGCACACTCACAGACACGTACAAACACAGGCATACATATACATGTGCATAGCCCCTTATATGTAACCACACATGCCGAGCATGCACATGCACAAACATGAGAACACACACGTGTGCACTTGTGTGCCTATGTACCGACATGTACACGCACTTGTGTGTGCACATACAGAACAAAAACACAAATCACAAATGTGCATGTGTGCATATCCATACAGGCGAGCACACACAGAGCATACAGGTGCATGCACGCACACCCCCTGCACCTCGCACACACATGCACACATGGAGGTGGTGGTTGGTGGTGGCCATCTCCTGGGCAGAGCCCCTCTCTGAAGCCATGTCTAAGTCGGCTTCCCTCTGGCCACCAGCTGCCCTGGGCACGGAGTGGGGGTGCCCCCAAGCTGGCCCTTTGTCCCCCAGCCCTGGGCCTTAGCTGGGTTTGCGGGTCTTAACAAAGCCTTACAGGAGATTCCTCCCAGACTGGGTCGCAGCCAGTGAGGGGTTTCGGCTCATGGCTCCTCATCAGCAACATCCAGTGTGGAAAGACGACGTTTCCTCCTTTCCTGCGTGTTCTTCTCTCTTCACCAGAAGGGCTCCTTGAATGGGAAAGAAGGTCACGGGAATATTTTGTCTCTCTGTGGTTACAATGTCAGAGCCTCCGCAGGGGAGGGTAACTTCACAAAAGAAATGACAAGAAGGTTAGGCCAGCGTCCCCGGCTGAGAGAGCGAGGGGACACTGGGCACCTGCCACCTCTGGCCACTGTCCCACTGTTGACCAGCAGGCAGGTGCTGCTGCCCGAGGTCTGGGCAGGGGGAGGCTCGCTGCTCCCCCGTGTGAGTGAATGCGCAGGAGTGTGCACGGGTGAGCGACACCGGGTCCCGTGGGGCTGCCTGCTGGGTCCCGTGGCCCCCTGTGGGCCATGGTCACAAGGTCCTGTGGTCTCCTGGGCTGTGGCACCTGGCACTGGGCTGGGGTGGAGGGAGACCCCACCCTGCAGCTGCGTTAGAGACAAAGGGCCGCTGGCCCTGGCCCACGTAGGATGGGCTCGCCCGTGTAGACTTGCCAGCTGATGGCTGCCGCCCAGCTGCCGCTCTGCACAGGGCTCCAGTCTCCGGCCTTCCGGGGGGAAAATGGAGACTCAAAGACCCCAAAATGTAGGGGTCTCCAGCGAGGTGCCCCTTAAGCTGAGCAGCTGGTCCACCGCTGCCCTCTGCTGGCCACGCCACCCGCTGCGCTCCGGGCCGGGGGCGGGGAGAGGGAGGGGACCTCAGGCGAACTGGGACGTGTCAGCTCCAGTCGGCGTCAGGAGCCAGTTGCCATGGCGATGGGAGGGTGGAGTGAGGGGCTGCTGCCAGGGCCTTCTGGAAGGCTGGGAATGTGCCTCCTCCTTCCGCGGGCAAATCCTCACACCCTGCCTCCCCAGCAAGCCCTTGCAGCCACGCAGCCCGGGACGGGGCCGGTGCGGGGAGGGGGCTGGGCCTGGGCCCTGGGCACCACAGCCTGACCCTGCTTGGGACGAGGTCAGCAAACAGCCCTTTCTCCTTGCTGGGCTGCACCCCCAGCCACGTCCCCTCTAGATGGATCCAGAGGACACCCGGGTGGTCCTGAGAGGCCGTCACTAGGGGCCAGTCACTGGGGCTCCCCTGCCTGGCTCACAGAGGAGCCGGGCTCACCCAAAAGCAGAAGTTGGGGAGGCCCGAGGTGGAGCGGGGACGCGAGGCCTCCTGTGCCCGCACCTCTTCCTGAGGCGGCTGTGGGAGCACCCTGCAGGGAGCGTGGGGCTGACCGTGAGGAGCAGCCCCTGTGCTCCCTGAAGGCAGGACCCCAGCCTGCAGCCGCACTGGCGTGCAGCCCACAGCCCTGGGCCGGGCCGCGGCCTTTGGGGGCAGCCCTGGCGTCATACCCACCCCATCACCTGCCACCTGGCAGGGGGCAGGCAGCTGGGCTGGGTGCCCTGACCTTGGGGTGACACCCAGTGATGTTTCTCCAACATGAAATTCTTCTAGTTGTCTGGCTATTACTTCATGAAAACAAACAAGAGTTGCTGGTTCTAAATCAAGTTATTTGTCTATGTAAATTAATATATCATATTCTCCCCCGAAATAGAATCATTTGTCTCTGGAGGAATCATGTTAAGGACCGACATAGGGTGTAACTATGTTCATTTGCATATGCAGATATGTCTAATTATTCAACTCGCAATTAAAGGCTCATGTGTCAGCAAATGAGACTAATTAGATACATTTATCTATGATAATCAGCTTTTTACAAACAAAATAGATCCCCCTTCGTTTTGCAAGGATGTGGAGGTGGGGAGAGCTCCCTGGAGGTGAGACCCCCCTGGGGGAGGGGCCACAGCAGTGCCCTCACTGCCACCCCAGAACCGAGGCCAGGCTGATGGAGGGGTGGCCCCCCGCAGGAGGGTGTGCAGATGGAAGAGGAGAGAAGCAAGCTCCCACCCCCTGCAGAGCCTGGAGTCCAGCTGGAAAGTCAGGCCGCCGTGGGAATCCTGCTCTGGCCAACGGGAGGGGCCTGCCTGAGGTCGCAGAAGGCCCAGTGCTGGGACACTGAAGCCCTTCGTCCCACAGGCCCTGGTCGGCCAACACCCCAGCCCAGCTGCACCCCAACCCTGGGTTTATGGGGATACAAGGGCCCAGGCTTCTCACCCTTCCGGGAGGTCTGAGACTCTCAGGGATTCACGGGGGGCTGAGCCCCAGCTGCCCACCCCTGTGTTGCCTCTCCTCCCCTGCTGTCCCCAGTGGCTGAGACCACTGTCCATTTTAACTCCAGGTCCCCCAGGCCACCAGGCCAGCCTGCTAGCACATGCTGTGCGTCCACATCAGCACCTCTGAGGCAGGACTGTCCATGCCCGCCAGGCTCCTGGTGCCCTGCTTTCCTGGGAGTGCAGGCCCTGGGGGCAGCTGCAGCCAGGCCTGCCAGTGAGACCCCTCTGGGCATGTTCCATGCCACGTGCCCCCTGCAGAAGGCCTCGCTCTTCACTGGTCTCGCTGTCTTATCCCCCTGGCCTTCTGGCGCTCCAGGGGTCACCTTCAAAATAACCAGCTTGTCCGCCTGTGGTGGGCTGAATGGAGCCCACTCAGATCTTCAGAGCGATGCCTTGTTTGGGGCAAGGGTCTTCTCAGGTATAATTAAGGTAAGGGTCTCCAGAAGAGGCCATCCTGGACTCGGGTGGGGTCTAATCCAGTGACGGGCTCTAAGACAGAAGGGAAGGGGGCAGGGACGGGGACGTGTCTACGAGCCAAGCAAGGCCAGGGGTTGCCTGCGAGCGTCAGCAGGAGCTGGGAGGGCGGCCGGGGCAGCGGCCGTCAGAGCCGGAGGACCCAGCGGCCTCCTGGTGTCCAGTTTTCTGCCTCTCTGTTGTCAAGCCTCCCAGACTGAAGCCACGCGTTGTAGGGGCCTAACACCCCTCCCAGCAGCCTCGGTCCCGCCCGCAGGGGGCCCAGCCTCAGCCAGTCACGGGCTTTCACGCTGATCGAATGAATTCCCGTGCAGCCTTTCTTATAGCTTCTGAGCCCAAATATCGTGAAATCACGGGCTGGACTTGGTAGCTTAACTTAGCCAGATACACAGTGGAAACAAACGCGTGCAACATCGACAATGTCCCTCGGAGCTCTGGCCGCCCGAAATCCCTGACTGCTGCCAGTGCCGGACGTGCTGTCCACTGGCACGTGGAGGCGGGCAGCAGTGACACGGAAGGAGGGGGACAGTCAGGGCCGGGGGGCCAGGCGACAGGCGGCAGGCGCTAGGGCCCCTCTGAGTTCAGGCGGGGCAGGCAGGGTGGGGTAGGTGCTGCCCTGGCTGACTCGGGGCAGCCTGGACTGATGGAGTCGCCCCGTGCTGTGGGGGGCAGGCTGCCAGAGATGGGGGTGTGGGGCCCACCCCAAGGCACGACAAGGCTGGTGCAGCTCATGCCCAAGAGCCCACCTGGGATCCGGCTGAGGCCACACTTCCCTGGGACCGTCCCCCACTCCCCTTCCTCTAGAGGGGCCCTCGGAGCAGGTCCCAACAACCTCCATCCCCAAGCTGCCGTCCAGGTCTGCTTCTAGGGAGCTGCCCCAGAAGCTCTTGGACCTCCCTTGACTCTGCTGCAGCCACACCTGGCCAGAGAGAAGACCCCACGCACCAAGCTTTTCCAGCCGCCCAGACCCCAGGCAGCAGGCGCCTCCCACGGACCCGACCCCGAGGAGCAGGGCCTGTCAGGGCTCAGCTAGAAGCCCATGCTCTCAGAGAGCCCCCGACCCTCCTGGCAGGGCTCTCTCCCAGGTCTGTCCCCCCACCAACAGCCTGCTATGTGCCTGGCCCCATGGGGGTACGCTGACACCCAAGAACTCCACAAACACACAAAGCAGGGTGCAGACAGACAGCTGCCCTTTGAGCCGCGTGCAGCAGCTGCCCCCAGGCAGAGGCCCTGAGGCGCTGTCCAGTCAGGGTGGGTGTCCTGGGGCGGCCGTGCCCCCTGCTGGGCTTGAAGAATCCAGAGCCACAGTGAGCAGCCCTTCCTTCCCTCCCAGGCTCCACTCCCGTCATGCGTTTGGGGGCAATTAAAGCCATTATTTGGAAAAGACCTAACCACCCCGTCTTTGTAGCAGCCTATATATTATTGCAGGTCCTGAGAGCCAGGTGTCCAGCATTCCTGTGGTGAGGCCAAGGCCCCTGGCCCCTCCAGCTCTGCCCCCCAGGGACCTGGCTTTCCTCCACCCCAGGGTCACGGAGGGAGGGAGGATGCGCGCCGGGCACCCTGGAGCCCATGCCCAGGCCACCTGCTGCCAGCGCCCAGGTGCGAAGCTGCCAACACATCGGACAAGGCGCTGCCTCAGCAGCTCCCTGTGGACCTGGAGGAAATCTAATGAGCCAGGCGTTCTTGCACCGAGTGCCCTGATTTTCCCAGCGCCCGAGGGGCCCGCATGCCTCTTTGCTGCAGCGGCTCCCATGCTGCCTGGCCTCCCCTCCCTGTTCCCCAGCCGACCTGCGGCCGTTCAGACTGACGCACAGAGGAAGCCCTGACGGCCCTCAGAGAGCCGACCAGGCCCAGCGTCAGGACGGAAGGAGGCACAGCCCCAGGGTGAGCCCCTCGTGGTGAGGGGACAGCCGCCTCCTGTGGGAGCGACCGCACGGCCTCCCCGCGTCCCTGCCTGTCCAGGGCCAGGCGTGGACAGAAGCCAGTGTGACTGACTCGCTGCCCAGCTCCACTAAGCCCCGAGGGAAACGGCCTGGGCTGGCGCAGGGGTCACAGCAGGACCCAGGTGCCCCGGCCTGGGGGTCCCGGGAGGCCCACCTCTCTGGCTTCCGGGTACGTCTGGCCACAGGGCCATTCAGGTTTTCTTTTCTTTCATTATTTTATTTTATTCTATTCTATTCTATTTTATATTTTATTTTATTATTTTATTTTATTTCATTTCGTTTTTCAGGCGTGTTCATTTCCAGCCCTCCTGTAGGTCTCTGTGCTGGTGGTCGAGCCCTTCCTCTTCCCTCAGGGGCCTTGTAAGCCCAGGGACCCACTGCCTGAGGGGTTCCCACCTGTGCACACTGGGCAGCCGTGCCTCACCTGCCCCCTTGTCTTGGGCCCTGTGCACGTGCCTCCCCTGGTCCACCAAGGCCACCCCGTCTCCTGGATCCTTCATGAACTTCTCTGTCATATTGTTCAAGCCCTGCTGGGTGTCGGCCAGTGTTTAAGCTCTAGTGACCAGCAGAGGATAAAGCCACAGAGAAGCTACTGGGTGCAGGGCATCTGCAGGGCTGGCAGATATGCACACCTGGGCCCCCTCGGTGCCAGAGGAGGAGGGGCGAGCAAGGGGTGGGTGCTGTCTGGGGACAGCCTGAGAAGGTAGCACTTGGAGGCCCCGAGGAAGTGGAGGGCCCAGGCAGAGGGGAGCATAAGAGTGGGGGACATGGGGCCAAAGGAGCTGGCTACGGGCTATGGCCCCTTAGTCTGAGCAAGATGAGAACCCAAGCAGGCTGCCTGCAGGGGAGGGACCTGTGGGAATTCCATTTCAAGGGGGACGTTCACATAGGCAGACCAAGGGGACCCAGACAAGGTCTGGGAGGGACAGCAGGGGACAGGGGCAGGGGGTAGCGCCGGTGGGTGGGCGGCAGCACAGATGTCCCGGGAGTGGCTGCTGTGGGCACCACAGAGCAGACGGGGGAAGCCCGTGAAGAGGCTGGCAGACCCGCCTCCCGTGACTCTGCCTCTGGACCCACAACGGAGGTGAGGAGGCCAGGCTCCTGTCCAGGTGACCCCAGCGAGGGCAGTGGCTGTGTCAGTAAACCAGCCTGCTCACCTTTCTGCTTATTTGCATCTTACTTCATTATCGAAAGCAATTCACAGTGCGTGGGATCGGGCACCCTCAGACCCCACCCTCTGCTGAAATCCGTCACAGACAAGAGCCTGGATCACTGTCCGCACCACGAGAAAGCACGCGAGCCGTGCCCCAGGCCCCAAGCCCTTCTCCCGCCTGCTCTGTGCCCAGGACGGACAACCCCCACACCCTGGCTGCACCTCCGCGCCACACGGACCACATTGACTCAGCAGCGCAGGCGGGTGTGGGACTGCTGGGTGGTGCAGCACCTGAGCAGCCGCAGGTCGGCCCAGAAGAGACTGCGGGGCTCGGCCAACATGAGCTCCAGCTGCCCAGATGCTCAAGAGAGGTGGCCTGGCCAGCCCAGCTGTCCCTCCTGCGCACGCACACGCCACTCGCTGATCCACAGGCTTGGTAACCATTCCCAAACATGATGACGTCACTCAGGTGTGCGTGTCCTCGCAGACACCCGGACACCAGATTCCGCGGCCCTCTCCGCCCTACGCTGCTGCCCTGCCTCTGTCCCCTCCGTGCGCCCTCGCCCCAGGACCATCCTCTCAGCCAAGTCCCCGCCAATGCGGCCACCCACTGCTGCCTTCTTTCAGGGCCGCCTCTTCCTCCCCTCCGCTCCGCACCTGCACGGCCAAGCCCAGCAGGGCCCAGGACACAGGGCTCCGGAGCTTCCCTGAGCGGCCCCTGCGTGTCCACATGCGGTTGGTGAGGAAATCGGTGCTTCCCCGCCGCCCCGCGGGGGATCCCAGAGGCACACGGAGGAGGAGGAACAAGAAAGACGGACAGCCGTGCGCTCAGGGTGTTTGGAGACAAAAGCAGGGTTTGAGAATTGTCTTTGCAAATGAAACTGCAATAGATTCCTGGAGTTCTGAGAGGAACTCAGGGTTTGGCAGCCTGGCCCTCAGTCCTGCTCCCGGTTGGCGTGGGTGCCCATGTGCACGGCCTAGGAGCAGCCTCCGCCCAGCACAGCACTCAGGGGGCCGAGGGCAGCCTCGGCCACAGCCTTTGGGCCTGGTGAGCTGCCCGCTTGCAGCCCGGGAGCTGGGGCTGCCCACCTGCTGCCAGGCCCCCAAGTCTCCCTCCTGCACCCACACACCTCTCAGGCGGGTTTCCCTCCGGGATCCTGGCAATCAACTGAGTTAATATGTTACCCCTAAATAAGTTAATTATATTATTACTTTCTGATGCTGCAATCACAGATTTTTGTGTTTCGATGCTAAATTTGGTAAAACTTGAAATTGGGGTGATTAAATAATTAGCTATAAGATGACGAACGAGCAAACAACATCCCCTTCCCTCTGACATGCCCAGCTGGAGACGCCTGCATGGCAGTTGCTGCAGGGAGCACACGTATGCCACCGAAGAGCCTGCCCCACACGGCGCCTGCCCAGCATCCCAGCCCCCGCCTGCTGCCCGCCCTCTGGAGCCGTCATCCCTGGAATCACCCGCCAGCCCCATCCTTGTCTGGCATCAGGGCCTGGGCATCTCTCCACGTGTGGCCTGGACAGAGCAGAGCCTGATGTGAACCAGGCTCCTGGGCCTCTGCACCTTTCCAGAGGCGTGGCTGGGGCAGCAGTGCAGTACTGGTGTTTAGAGCAGACACGTGCCTGCACAGAGCTGTCCACGTGGCCAACAGGGGCACTGTCCCTCTGTGGCTCGGAGTGCGACAGAACCAAAGAGCAGTTTCGGGCAAGATGCCTTCCCCTTGGAGCTGCTTCCTATGCCTCCTCCTCCTCCTCTGCTCCTGGAGGTGCAGCGGCTCCAAGCGCCAAATGACAGCTGTGCGGGGGACTGTGCTGGACTTTGTGGCTATTCCTGGCGGCATTGGGTTTCTAGGTAATGCAGCACAGACGAGTATTTAGGACCAGAGAGTTCCAGAAAGGAGTACCTGTGGAGCATTCTCCTCTGCGGTCTCATTCCTGTCCAGGCGAGCTCCCCGAGGAGGCTGGATGTCAGCAGGGGAGGCCTCACTGAGCAGCACCATGTCCTCCCCTTTCTGGAGGTGCATGTGGGCCTATGACTCACTTCCACAGTTCCTGCCCTGGCCATACCCAGCAGGCTCAGAGCAAAGGCACTCCAGCCAGGCTGTGCTTCCACACAGCTCCTCACTTACATGTGTGCGTCTTCACCCAGGAGCGTTCTGCACCCCGTGTCTGGGGGAGGCAGGGGCCTGAAGTTCCTCTGCAGGGGGTAAAAGGGCCCCAAGCCACTGAGAACCCGAGGACAGCAGAGGCCACCAGAGTGGCTGCATGGGACCAGGCTGGTGCAGCCGCCACAGCTGGGGACACAGCCGAGCTGCGCTCCACCTCCTCTTCCTCCTCGGGGACCCCTCAACCCACTGCCAGCCCTTCCGGAGCTTGGATGGACGCGGCCACACGATGCAATCCCTGGCGGATCCTTCTTTCCTGTGGCCGCAAAACACTCTGTCCACGAACACTTAGGTGACAAGGACCCACTGGGGAGGCCTGCCAAGAGGAGGGAGGGGGCAGAGGGCCCCCCTCGCCAGGAAGGACCTGAGGACCGAGGCACCCAGACCTTTTAACCCATTTCCAAAGGAAGCCCCAGAATGCCCCTTGAACATGGTGGCAGGCAGTGAGGGCTGGGGCCGCAAGGGGAGAGATGCCCGCATCAGTCAGGGCCCAGCAGGAGAACAGAGCATCGCCCCGGTGATGCTCAGGGGCACCGGCTCCCGGAGCAGAAGAGCTGGAGGGGAAGGGGAGGAAGCCCACCCCACTCCCAGGTTACGGGGCCAGGGACCTCCTCTCCACTCAGCTGGAGCTAGGAGCCCCCAGCCACGTTGTTCTCAGGAGCCTGCGGCCTCCCAGCTCTTCCTCACAACCTGCCAGAGTCTGGGAGGTGGTGGGCGCAGCCTGTCACCTGCCATCTGAGACCAGCCCCTTCCCAGCCCCGGGCCACCGCCCCACCCATGCCCCAGCTGTGGCTCCCCACACCCCAACCCTGCCAGCAGCTGACCCCCGGAGGTGACAGTCCCCGTCGGGTACCCCTCCTTGGAGAGGAAGTAGGGAGCATGCATCGTGAGCAGAACTCATCAGGATGGACCAGCCCTCCAGACACCAAAGAACATTCCAGAGTCCATGGTGCCTGCCTGCTCTGTGCATGCACTGCCCCACCCGCCGCTCCCCTCCCCAATTCCTGCCAGCTTGACAGGGAAGCAGTGAGGCCACAGGAAGCATGATGGCCTTACTGGCCACAGTTCAGGGACTCTTGCCCCCAGGGAGAGCCTCGCTGCAGATCCCAGCGTCTGCCAGCCCAGAGCTGGCTCCCTCAGACACCCAGCTGGCCACACCAACCGATGTGCACTGGTGGGCAGGGGCAGCCGCTGGCAGTCTGGGAGGAGGGTCTGGAAGTGAAGCCCCAGGCGCCTTACCCAGAGCTGCAGCTCGGGTGGATCTGCGCAGCGCAGAGGAAAATGTAGGTAGGGCCCGTCCCAGAAGCAGGAAGAAATGCCTGGAGAGGCACTAGAACACGTCACCCTCTCTTGAGCCTCTTGACCTGTTTTCTGTTTAATGTTGTTCTAAGTAAAAATTAAAATCCCAGCTGGTTAACATGAATTTCACCGTTCATCGTCACAGCACACAATACCAGATTTAAATGCAGGTGCAGAGCATTCACTTCTGTGCAGAATCACAAGGCCACACCATTGGCTTTGCTGCTGGTACATGTGAGTGCATTTTGTTCTTACCGAACAGAGAGGATGCATGCCAAGCCCAGAGGCCAGCTGTGCAGGGACGTGAGGAGCCTCAGAACATGCACTCACACATGTGCACACACACAGCACCTCTACACACACATGACACACACATGCATACGCACGCATGCACATGGGCACACACACCTGCGTGCACACATGCATGCACGAGCACACGTGCTCAGGTGACTCACTGCCTCACCAAATCATCTTACAAGTCACAAATGTCCACAGGAAGTCACTGAGGTCCTTGTCGCCCAGCCTTTTGAAAGGCCAGCCCCTCCTTACACACCCCACCTTCCCCAGGAGAGAACAGGGCTGCCTCTTCCCTGAGGCGAGGACCCCGTAAGTCCAGCCGGGAGGGGCTGGCAGCACTCGGGTCTCCCCGTGGTCCAGCGCAGGAGGGCCACTCCACCCGACCAGCTGCCCCAGCAACAAACCCGGACGCCCGGCAGTCCTGTGCCCCACCCTGCCTGGGCCTGCACGGCCCTGCTGCCTGACAGCCCCGCTGAGCAGCCCACCTGGGGAGCTCCAAGTGCGGTTTACTGAGAGGGGGCCTCAGGCTCACCCCTGCCCCTCATCCTCAAGTCTCGACAATGACCAGTGACATGTGGAACTTGCGCGCACTGGGCGTCCAGCAGGAGCCGGCCGGTGCTGAGGGGCCTATTCCTCAGATCAAGCCCGTGGAGCCGCTGTGAAGACAGGAGGCTCGGAGCTCAGCAGGGCTGTCACCTGCCCCTGCGGGCACAGAGCTGGAGGGCCCAGGCTCGGCTCCTGGCGCTGGAGGGTGTGGGCTTTCCCTCCCTTGAAGCCAGTTAGCCCTCACTGACCTCTGACATCCAGTTCAAGGGCCACCTCCTGGGGGAGCCCTTGGCCCCCTGCGGCCACCCAGCTTCTCCCAGCACTGCGGGCACTGCGGACCTGCCCCTGGTCCTGGGAGGAATCTTGCTGGTCACTGGGGGCTCTGACTCTGGGGGTGGGGTGCCTGGGTGGCAGATGTGGGGTGAAAACCCCGATAAATACATGGTGTTCATCACCTGACAGGGGGCAGGGCCTTGCCTGAACTTTTAGAGCTCAGACAGGGTCGCATGACTCAGTCAGCAGGGGGTTGTGCCACAAGAGGGGCGACCGGGCAAGGAGCCCCTGCCTCCAGGTGCAGGAGCCGCTGAGGGCTCATCCTGACTGGGGGAGGCCCCTGGGCGCCAGGCGCCTGGCCCCAGAATGAAACACCAGCAGATGCCATGCAGCTGCGGGCAGCTGGGCCCTAGGTGAATGCTCGAAGGTGCACAGCCTCCTGGGGTCCCCAGGCCCAGGGTAATGGCAGCCCAGGGACAGCAGCCCAGACCCTCCCTCCAGCCCTCCGTTCCCTCCACCAGCCACGCAGCCCCCACTCCTCGGAGGGGCCCTGGCAGGGCCTGGTTGTCCATCCCCCTCCGGGTTCTGCCCGCCCCGGCCTGCTCCCATCACGGCCCTACGCTGGGCCACTTGCCAGTTGGCCTCAACAGGGTGAGGGAAATGGAAGGGGGGCTGGCTGCCCTTGGGGGAAAGCCTGCACTTCATTAGGAGGTAGCTATTTATTTTCTTCCCTCTTGGGGCCACACCAGGAGATACTTATCTTTCCTCACTGAGCCTCTGTGCTCAACAGCCTCAGGCCAGCTCCCCCTTGGGACAAACAACAACAAACAACAACGAAGAGAAGAAGATGGTTAGTCAATGACCTAAACTGGAGGGAGGTCAGCACAGCCCCAGCAGACCTGCAGGGAGATCTCTGAGGGAGGCTGCAGGGAGATCGCTGAGGGAGGCAGGGGCCTCAGCCCTGCCTCCAGGCTGGCAGCCCCAGGAAAAGCTCTCAGACGCTGCCCTTGGGGCACTGTGCCCAGAGGAGGGTTTGGGGTGGAGTTTAAATGCATGCAGCCCAGGGGATGGGAGACGTGTGGGGGCTGAGCTGCAGAACAAGAGGCCAAAGGCTCAGGGACTTTTGGGGAGCCGTTGCCCTGTCCCCCTGTGTCTGTAGTGGTCCCCGCTTATTCTGAGGCAACCAATCTTAAAACCTCAGGTGCCACCCGCCACTGTCAGCCACCTGAGCCCCAATGACCAGCAAGGAGCTGGTGCCGTCGGTTTAAGGGGGACAGAGGGTGCTGAATGATGGCAGGAGGGATGGCAGAGAAGCCAGCTGGGAGGGAAGGGCAGTCAGAGCAGCGGGGTACCCCCATGCCCATCACAGCCCAGGCCTCCCCATTATGAGCTGAACTGTGTCCCCCAAAAATGCACTGGTTGAAGTCCTAACTCCCAGGACCTCAGAAGGGACCTGATTTGGAAATAGGGTCCCTGCAGACGGAGTGAGCTACGATGCGGTCTCGTGGAGCCCAGTGGGCCCTGACCCAACAGGACAAGTGGGACACAGACACACTCACAGGGAGGTTGTGTGAGGATGGGGGCACAGATGGGGTGATGCTGCCACGAGCTGAGGGCTGCCCAGCAGAAGCTGGGGGAGGCGGGTGCGGGGGGTCCTCCCTGGGAAGGAGCAGCCCTGCTCACGCTTCCTCCAGGACACAGTGACCTGCTGCTGCCCAGGGCCCCAGTTCACAAGCCTCATCAAGTGGCCCCCGGACACCCCTCTACTTGGCCCCTCTGGTGGTCCTGGGTGACGTGTCCCTGCACAGACAGATCGCACCAGTGCTATGTGTCCCCTAACGCTGGCCCAGGAGCCGCTTCCGTGTGCCACAGCCTACCTGGGGTGGCCGCTGTCTTGGCATCGCTGGTGCTGCTGTGGGGCTGAGATCCGGGGGGAGTGGCTGCTGGGACCACCAGCTGGAGAGGCGCGGCTTCCCGCACACATACCCGTGGCTCCCAGCGAGCCTTGCCCAGCACGCCCAGTGCCCGTGGGCTCCAGAACGTTCCCGGCAGAGCCACAGAGCGCTGCTGTGAGAGTTCTGCAATCACGTGGCAAACACAGAGAGCAGAAGGCAAGGCCCGGCACCCACGGTGTGAAGATGCGCGGGCTCTTGAGGCTGGGGAATGACAGCCTTGAGGGTGGGGGAGGCGCGCGCTGCCGCGACAGGCCCTCTCCACAGACAAGGAGCACTGGGGACAAGCCGCTCCCACCCTGGGCCTTGAGATTAGATGCCCTGCCCCACTTTGAAGGGCTGGAGTGGTGTGATCTCCAGAGAGGACTGGGACCTGCTTCCCTGGCCTGTGAGCCTGCAGAGTGGGGACGCTTGCAGCCCCTCCCTCAGGGCCAGTGGGCCCGGTGGGACTCCCGGTGCCGTGGGGTGATCCGATTTGTCAGCACGAGAGCCAGGCTCTCAGGAACCCCACGTGTCCCCGGTACTGAGTACTTTCACAGTCAAAACATTTCAACTGGTTACTCGGGATTTTTACTTATCTAAAAAACAAAATTTTTTCCAAGGTCACTTTGCACTATGCTCAGGTTCTCAATGGGAAAGAAAGCTGTGGGGTGGTGAGAATGGGGTGACTGCCACCCCCATGCCCCACCTGGCCTTCCCATCCATAACCTGACCTAAGAAATCACAGCACCCCACACTACCAAAGGCTCCTCTGGGAGCAGAGGCACTGCTGGGAGTTAAGGGGGGACCCCCAAAAGCAAAGGGGACAGAGTCGCAACCCGCCAGGACGTCAGCTCACCATGCCAGCTCATGTGCCCCTCTGGGCAAGATCCTTCACCCCCTGCAGCTCGGCCTCCTGCTCCCAGCCCTGGGGCACCTGCCTAGTGTGACAGGTGGTGCCTGATATGACCACCATCAGAGCCATATGCCCAACACCGGGCGAGAGAAACCACAGGGCGAGGACCATGCCCTGGCCAGGAAGGGCACAGGGAGGGTTTGCCAGGGGCAGAAAGGTGGAACACGCTCCTTGTTCTGAAGCAACAGGGCCACAAAGAGGCTCACGGAGGCCATGATGCCCAGGGGGTCTTGGCTTATAGTGCCCCTCGGAGAACAGCAAGGGGGAGGGGCACAGAAGAAACTAGAACTTTGCAATCATGTGTTTAATTGAACATCCACTGGGCGATAGCAAGGGGGCCTGGTACTGGGTGCGCCAAGTCGAACATCTCACGTGGGTGATGTAGCACACGGACACCCCAAGGAAGGCACCCATTAACAACGATCTATTTGCTGAACTAGCTCCACGGAAATGGGGGTTTGTTTCCCATTGACCCCAGAGGGGCCCTGTTGGCTGACAGCACCGTGGCTGGCACTGGCTGGTGCTCCAGCAGCGAGGGGACACCACAGCTGCAGGCCCCGGTCCCCAGGAACCAGCAGACACACGTTGACAGTCCAAAGCCATATCTCTTGTAGGAGATGCTGCGTGTGAGGTCACATGTGTGGAGTGTGGCAGCATTTCATGCTGATTAGCATCTTTATGCTACACTAACTTGCTCCTCATTCTGGAGTCTCTCCTCATGGGGAAAGTATGAAATCTGATCTGCCACGCATTTTTAAAAGTTGCTCAGTCGGACTAATTTGGAAACTCCAGGCACAGTGGGCTGTAACTGTGCTGCATGCCCATCAGGTGGTGCCATGCATGAGCGGCTCTGGCCTTGGGGCATGGAGGTGGTGGGCAGTCACCAGCTGAGACAGCCTGGCAGGGCACTGGCCTTGTCTGCTGAGTGGGTGCCCAGGACAGTGGCCGCTCAGCAGTTGTCCTGCGTTGGGCACACATGGCCCTCTTGGCTCCATCACTGCCACCCTCCCCTCCTAATTCAAAAGAACTGGGGTTAGCATAAGCGTTTGTCTGGTGGGCTCTGGCCCCCTCGCTAGGGGGGGCGCAGGAAGGGGCTGTTGCAAGGGAAAGTCCCAGGTGCTGTCAGACTGGGCCACAGGGAACGGCGCTGAGCTGAGCCCACCCCTCCAGACAAGGCAAGCGACAGCAGCGAGGGCAGTGGGGCGGGGGGAGTAGCCTGCTTTCCCCCGAGTTCCAGGGCTGGGTGGAGCCCCTGTGCCAGCCTAGCTGAAGGCCAGCATCACCAGCTTCACCAGGTCAGGCCAGGAAATAGGGGAGAATCGTCCAGGTCTGGCCCCCGGGGAGCAGGGAAGGGTCAGTGACGGGAAAGAGAGGGCTGGCAGCTCCCAGCATCAGTGTGGGCCAGTCCCCAGTAAGACGACAGCCCTCCACACAAAGAGGACACCATCCAGCACAGCCCCATCCAGGAAGCCTTCCTAGCGCAGCTGAGTGACTCGCCACCCTCCAGGGGGGCTGCCTTCCAGATGGGCTGGAGGGGTCTGCAGGGTCCAAAGGAGGGAGGCAGGGACCCATGGGCAGACGATCAACCTAGACTGGGGGCAGCTCTAGGGACCGGCCCGGGTGCAGGCCCAGGAGCAAGCTCACCAGATGGGACCAGGTGGGTATCACATGGGACATGGGAGAGGTTCTGATGGCTGGGTGCCCAGCCCTGGAGTGGGAGTCGGGGGTCAGCCACCCAAGCACAAGCACTGAGGGCAGGGAATGAGGCTCTTCCCGGCCAAGAGAGCAGATGCTGGAAGGGAACCGGCTGCCTGCTTTCCCGAGATGCTTTTCCTGCCACTCTGGGGGTGGCACCTGCCTGAGAGGAGAGTCAGCACAAAATGGAGCAGAACCGAGAGACAGGGAGAGTCCTTGTGCCAGCATCGGGGCACCTAGATCCAGCTGTGCCTGAAGCCATCATTCATTCACATAACCGAAAACTCCAGAGGTCCCTTTTCTTCTCAAACTAAATTGATCTGGGACTCCTTCACTCGCAAATGACTGGATCTCAGCTCAGAGTAAGGTCTGTGCTGACCTGACCCTCAGGACAAAGCTCAAAGAGAAGTCAGATAGGCATAGAGTCAGCACAGGGGGCAGAGGAGACCACTGAGTCATTGCCCAGCACACAGATCTCTGCACCGACCCCACTCACACTCTGCTGCTTGGACCCCCTCCCCACGCTGCAGAACGGAGAGGGGCGGTGGGTGGTGACAGAGGCCAGTCCCCACGTCTGTGGGTCTGGCAGGAGCAGGAGACGATCCTCACTCATCTCACCTTGGTCAACAGCAAGAGCCCACTCAAGGGCCAAACGGGCCGTACAGTCCCCTGCCCCCTGCAGGGGTGCCTCCCCCGACCCCCAAGACTCCAGCCAACAAGTTGCTCCAAACAAATATTCTTCATTTGCTTTTTAGTTGTGCCAGAAGCAACTGTTCAGGGGCCCAGATTATCTCCTGTTTAAATTTCCCATGTATTGATATTTAATCTTTAACCAAGTACAAAATCATTTGTGCAGCAACATGGGAGCCACGGGAAGAAGGCTCAGCTCCACATCTGCTCTCCATTTGTCTCAAGGGTCCCCCGTCCGTGCAGTCACGCCTTCTCAGACATGCAGGCTGCCTGGGTGAAGGGCTGCTTGGGGGCTATGTAGCCCGGGGCAGCTGCAGGGGCTCGGGGCAGCGTCCAGGCCAGCCTCCAGCACCACAGAGGGCTCCAGGGCCGCCCCATCAAGATGGAAAGAGAGGCAAGCCTGCAAAGGACAGGTCCAATGCCAGGTGGTTTACCTGCATGACAGACCGGTGCTCCCAAGGGACCGCTATGAAGTCCAGCAGGATGCCAGCGAGGGAAGTAGGGCCCACAGCCAGGAGGGAAGTGACCCAACAGAGGCAAACCCAGAGCCGCGGAGGGGCTGAGCGAGCAGCAGGCACCCTGAGAGCTGAGGCACACACGCCCCATGCTCCTCGCAGGCATGTTGGAGACCGTACACGTTGGGCAGGAAGTAATAGAAGGTCCCTAAAGAAGAAAACAGCGTGGACAGGCTCACCTGCAGATCAGACAGCGCGAAGGAAAAAAGTGCATTTGGAGCCACAGCACTAGGAACGTCCGAAGGAAGCCCAAGGAAAAAGAAAGAGAAAGACTGAAAGAAAGAGCAGGTGCTGGCAGCACGTCCGCCGATCCTGAAGGTGGTGGAGAGAGAGAACTACACCTAAGGAAATTGTGGTCCAGTTTCCCAAATCTGTTGAAAATCCATAGACTGAAGGAGCTCAATGAACCCCGAGCAAAATAAACACAAAGAAAGGACAGTGTGGTCCCAATAGAATTCTGGAAACCAGAGACAAGGAAAAAACTTATGCAAAGAAAACAGACATTCGCGTAGAGGGACAGAGATCGGGAACAGAGCCGCTTCTCGGCGGACCTCCACGCAGGGCGGTGCAGACACGAAATGCTGGGAGAAAGGGACCGTCTGCCTGGCTGAAACTCTCCATCCAGCAAAAACACATTCACCAAGGACATTTTTACAGACAAAACAAAGTAAGAGGCTTCAAGACACAATGTGACAGAAAACTCTGAACTCGGGTGGAAGGGAAATGAGGTCTATGGTGAGGGCTGCACAGAAGAAATAGAGTTGGGTGGATTGGGAAAATATGTAGGTAAGTATAAAACATGGCTTTTATTTGTTGAAAGATAATTAACTGTTTAAAGCAAAAAAACTTTAAGAATGCAGCATGGGGCTTATATCATTTACAGATGCATTAAAGGGTGGACCCCAGTAGACCCAGGGCTGGGTGCCCATGGGGATCTGCAGGCGCAGCACATGGAGGCACATGAGTAGAGTCAGACAGCCGTGTCCTCGACCGCCAGCCGACACAGAGCGACCACAGGGGAATATTGATACAATAGCATCACTTAAGAAGCTCAATCCAAAACGATGCAGGAAAGAGGAAAATGCGCCAGAAGAAGCAGGACAAATAGCTGTGGGGAGGGGCCTTCTGGACCCGAGGCCAGGGCGGAGGGAAACAGGGCCCCCGCACGCTGATGCCGAGCTCCACCAGGGCCGTGCCAGGAGCAGGGTGAGGCGTCAGGCTGGCTCCCACCGACCCACACTCTTACCAGGAAGAACTCTGCCTCATCCTCAGAGGGGGATGAGGTGACGCCTGCCAACCTCCTCGGGCCGAGAGCAGACAACGGGGCTGACGCCCGAGCTGCACAGGCGTGACTCACCAAGCAGGGGGCCAGCGGAGGCCAGACGGGGTGCCAAGGAGCCGGCCAGGCACCGGGCCAGGCATCTGCACGCAGCGGGGCTGTCCAGCACAGCCCAGGAGCGGGAGCTCAGGCTGGCCTGTGACCCTGGGCCGTGCGTCCCGTCGGCCTCGGGAGCCCCTGTCTGGGGTGGGCACGCGGGCGGGCCCAGCCTCCCTGCACTCCTGTGCAGCCAGATCGTGCGAGCCCAGGGCCTCCATGCCTGCTGGCCCAGCACCGGGGCCTCCCCGGGACAGCACACGGTGGCAGGGCTCAGACCAAAGTCCAGACTGGTGAGGCCAGGCTGAGGGACCAAGGGGAGGGGCACCCAGCGTGGGGGAGCCGTCTCCATTGTCTGCCCAGGTGACCCT
The DNA here is from genome assembly GCF_030020395.1 of Manis pentadactyla. NCBI lineage: Eukaryota > Metazoa > Chordata > Mammalia > Pholidota > Manidae > Manis > Manis pentadactyla. The sequence goes on along the minus strand of NC_080023.1, from coordinate 177,422,246 downwards.
CAGCCTGGCTGCCCCGTTCAGAGAGGGGGAAATGGTCATCACTGCAGACTTTCCCAGGCAACACCCAGCAGGGCCCAGGGAGAGCAGGGCACCTGGGTCCACACTGTGGCCATCTTAGCAGGGGTGACCATGCCTTGCATGGGCGCATGGCACACACAGGGTCCTGTCTCCACACCTGCCTGGGGCACAGCACCCGCTGGGCCTCAGTTTACCCAGTGGGTTCCTGTGTGTGCTGCCAGCAGCCTTGCTCGGGGACCTGGGCCCCGACAACTGTCCTGCTCGGCCTGTCCTTCACGTGCAGATGCCCTCTCAGGGCCCCGGGGCCCAGGTGCTCCCGAGGCCAGACCTGCCGCCCTCTGGGCACCTTGCCCCCGCCCCCACACCCGATGCAGGCGCCTGTCCTCCGCTGGAGCTCAGAGGGCTGCAGAGGGGCAGGAGGGTCCGCAGCATCCAGTGGGGCTGGGACCCCACCCAGGTGGCACGCCCCTCCTCCTCTGGCCCGCCCTGCAAAGCCAGCACCTGCCGCCCTTCTGGCTGGGTCCCAGTTACTCCAGAGGGTTCACGGCCGGTGTTCTGGACCAAGAGCAGCCCAGGGCCCCTCAGACTCCACCCCGCCACCCCAAACCTCACCCAGAGCCACCGCTGGCCCCACACACCCAGGGGCTTACTGCCCCCGGAGGCCAGAATGGGAACTGCCCTCAACCAGCCTCCCATCCCCAACCCCGCTACCCCACCTGCCTCGCCAGCCCTAGGCAAGGAGCCTTGAGATGGGGGTGGGAGTGGGAGGCAGGTAGCCCAGAAAGGTGTCAGGAGGCCCTGGACAGCCAGACTGTTCCCCAACTAATGCCACGGACAGCTGGCCACGACCCCTCCCCTGGGACCCCTGCCCACGCAGAGAACCCCCACTCACCTGCACCTACAAGGTGTTCAGCAGGGGCCCAGGGGCCTCGACCTCAGGAGACCTCAGCGAGTGCTGTGAAGTCGCCCCCGATCTACACCAAGGGGAGGGGCAGGGGGCAAGGAGTACTGGGGGCAGGGGCTGGGGGTAGGAAGAGAGCTAGAGGCTCTGGAGGGGCGCTGGGCGTGGGCAGGGCTGGCAGGAAACGCCTGCAGGTGGCCAAGGAGTCCAGGGGCAAAGGACAAAGTGGGCCAGGCTCCGAGGAGCCCGGGGATGGGTCAGGGCAGAGGCTGCCCCCCGTCCCCAGGTCCCCAGCTCTGAGCAGAGGCAGAGAGGGTGGGATGGCCAAAGAAGGGACACGGCTTGACAAGTGTTTGGAGAGGACGCCTCCTCATCTGGGCGAGTGAACGGCAGGGGAGAGAGCACAGGAACGCGCTGGGGATTTCGCGGGTTGGGGACTGGAGCCGGGTCCACAGGGACAGCCCGTCTCTGGGCTGGGTGGGTCCGCGAAAGGCCACTAACGGCCACTAACACCCAGGAGTCGTCCCTGGCCCCACACACCCTGGGGCACCCTCCACATGGCCTCTCCCACAGGACCTCTGGACCAGAGTCAAAAGGGAACAAGAGCTCAAAGGCTGGGGACCCCATCAGCCCCAGAAGGACTCAGCCCCCTTGGTGGCCCTGCAGGCCTGTGCAGGGATCAGGGAGCAGGCCCCGCCGGAGCTGGCCGGGGTGTGGGCAGTGGGGAGCACAGAAAGGTGTCAGGGGGATCCCAAATTTCGGCCTTTGCAGCAGGAAGGAATGAGGCCCATCCGGGAGCACGGGGAGGGCCCAGGTGACTCCGCCCGGGGCAGCCTGGACCCCCCAGCTCCAGCGTAACTGCCCCCCACCAAAGGGAAAGGCGGGAAATTGGGTGACGTCTCAGGATACCCCTTCCTCACCACTGCTGATGGGGACAGGAAGGTGCCGGAGACGAGGAGCATGACCATCTGTCACCGTCGTGACACAGTCTCCCTGCCTGGAGGCTGGGGCCCATCCCGGCAAAGGGAAGCGCCTCTGACTCTGCCGCCAGGACTGTCCCGCCAGCCCCACGTCCTGCCAGCCTTCCTCGCCAGCTCAGGCAACTCCAGGGCAGCTAACGGGTGGGAGGGACCCGAACAGGCCCCCACCCCTCCCCGAGCCCCCGAGTGGGCAGCGCAGGCCGGCTCCCGCCTCACCCAGAGTCCAGGGCTGGGGCTCTGCCCATGTTTTAATCAGTGTATTTTGGCCTCTGGAGCTGTGTGAGCTTTTCATGTATTTGTAATCTTAACCCTTTATCCAATATATGATTTGCAAATATCTTCTATTCTGTGGTTCCCCTTTCATCTGGTGGATGGTTTCTTCTACTGTGCAAAGCTTTTCAATTTGGTATAGTCCCACTTGTCTATTTTTGCTTTTGTTGCCTTTGTTTTGGTACCAAAACCCCCTAAAAATCATTCTAAGACTAATGTCAAGGGGATTACCCCCTATTTTCTTCTGAGTTTTATGGTTTCAGGTCTTATGCTCAAATCTTTAATCCACTTGGAGTCAGTTTTTGGGAGTGGGGCACACAGTGTCCAGGGTCGTGCTCTTGCATGGGGCTGCCCACTTTTCCCAGCACCATCCACTGAGGGGACTGCCCTTTCCCCATTGTATATCCTTGGCTCCTTTGTTGTGGGTTAATGTGTGTGGGGTTATTTCTGGGCTCCATTTGGCACCACTGGTCTGTATGTTTGTTTTTATGCCAGTGCCATACTGTTCTGATTGTTATAGCTTTGTAATGTACTTTGAAGTGGGGAAGTGTTATGTCTCCAGCTTGGTTCTTTCTCAAGATTGTTTTGGCTTTTCTGGGTCCTTGGGGGTTCCTTACACATTTTAGGATGGCTTTTCTATTTATGTGAAAAATGCCATAGGAATTTTGATAGGGATTCCATTGGCTTTGAGTAGTGGGAATGGACATGGCAAAGTCACTAGTTCTTCCAGCCCATGAGCATGGAATGCCTTTCCATTTATTTGTGTCATCTTCAATTCATGTCATCAGTGTTACAGTTCTCCGAGTACAGGTCTTTCACCTCCTTGGTTAAATTTATTCCTAGATATTTTATTTTTTTGATGCAATTCTATATGGGATTGTCATTTTAATTTCTCTTCCTGCAGTTTGTAGTTATTGTATAGAAATGCAACACATTTTTTGCATATCAATTTTGTATCCTGTAACTTTCCTGAAATCACTTACTCTAACAGCTTTTTGGTGGAGTCTTTAGGGTTTTCTGTACAGACAAACCCTGATTTTACTATGGTCTGAAAGCAACACACATTCGACAGACACACCCCAGAGCTTTCCGTGGACCAGACTCCGTGGTACGACACTCTCATGTTCTCATGATGCTGGGCGGCAGAGGCCAGCCAGCCACGTGGTCACAGGGGTGAACAACCAGCACACTGACAGTCGTCCTGTTTCTCACTCTCAGAGCAGCGCTCAGTACATTACATGAGATAGTCAGCACTTTATTATAAAATAGGCTTTGTGTTAGATGGTTTCGCCCAAGTGCAGACTCACGTAAGTGTTCTGAGCACGGTTAAGCGGGGTTCAGCTAAGCTGTGGTACTTAGGTTAGATACAGTAAACAGGTTTTAGACTCAAAAAGTGCAGAGACCCAGCCACCACAGCCCAGCAGTGGGGGCAGCTGGTGATGTCCACAGGTGCCCACGTGGGCTACGGCACCTGACTGTCACAGGCCAGACCATGGCAGAGGGCCAGGCCACGCGCAGGGACCACGCCGCATGGCGGAGTAGCTACCGGGAGGGCAAGGGAACCGCTGGTTAGAGTAAGCCCGCCGTGGCCAGCCTGCCCCTGGGGGCCGCCATCAGGCTGCATGTGCAGTGACTCCTGCTTTACACGCAAACAGGCCCAGCCGACCGCATCCGCAGCTCCCCCTCACGCCCTACTCCCGCCTGCGCGAGAAGAGGGGCCGGTGGTGGGGACAGTCAGACCAAAGCCCGTATCTGGTTTATCGGCCAGAGCACCCAGTGAGGCCCGTGTGCACCGGGAGGAGCACATTAGGTTTCTTCAGTCCCCACCACGCAGGCACCAGGCACCTGAGAAGCTGCCCTAGGAGCCCAGCGCGGGCCGGGAACGTACATTTGAACTGAGAACGCTCAGGGCGCTGCGGGCAGAACGCAGCCCCGCAGGCGGCCAGCAGGGGGCAGCAGCTGACAATAAAACGATGCTGTCCCGGCCCTTTGCCAGGACCGTGGGTGGTTTTCCTACGCGGGGCGTCACCCTGGGGAGGGCCTTCCCCTCCAGGCGTTTCGAGGTCCTGGACTCCAAGTGCAGACCTGCCTCCTCCAGCCCTTCTCTGAGCTGTTGAAGGTCCTGGGTTACCCTGCCATTCAGCAATTACCCAGAACCCTTGCTCCCTGGCCCCGAGTTTGGACATCCCAGTGGCCAGGCCCAGACGGCCATCAGAACCCCAGGGGGACGCAAAGGCTGGCTTTAATGTAATCTCCCCGAGTGGGGTTGACCTGAGGCCACTGCTGGGACTCTACTCCAGGCCACGCTCTGAAAGCCAAACTCACCCACGCTCTGAAAGCCGTGACTCCAATAATCACTCCACTGACCCCACCTGGCGTTTCCATGACCCCACAAGTGCCTGCCAGATGCCCCTGGGTAGGTCAAATGCCCCTATACTCAGTGTATCCACAGCACACCCTCCCCAGTGCTCCCAAGTGCCCCCACCAGTCCCACATCCCAGGTCATCCAGCGCCCACCCCATTAGCCCCTTGTGCTGCCCCCAGTGTTGTGGAGGTGGACCACACCCCTCTGTGTCCCCTTTCACCCTGACAGCTCTGCCAGGCTCAGAGAGACACCCCAGGGGAAGTGTCCCCAAGCGCCCTGACCCCGAGGGCCACATGGTCCTCCTGCAAACTCTTCCTGGAGCACATCCCGTGGCCGCTGCTCTTCCTCAGCCCCGGGGGCAGTCCAGGGCACCCTCTTAGACAGGGACCTCGCCCAGACCCTTCTCATGCCCCCTTTACTCCAAGCCAGGACACACTGGTGCCCCCACTGCGTGACAGGCAGAGGCACCAGCCTGCGGGCCTCTCCATGCACTTCTCTGCAGGGCCCGGAGCATGGAGGGGCTGCTGCTTCCCGTGACTGTTTGCCGGTGTGTTTGTGTCTTATTCCTGAACAATGGCACCCAGCGTGGAGGCCTTGGAGAGCCAGGACCCCAGCCATTGCTGGATTTCCAGAACCTTCCAGAGAGCACCTGGCTCCTAGCCATTCACACTGCTGAAGTGCAGGGCACCTGCCCCCCTCCCCAGCACTCAGGCAGCACTCCTCTCCCTGGTGGGACCTGGTAAGCAGAGATGTCAGTGACTCCAGGAGGCCTTGCACTGCAGGCCCGACACCTGTCCCCTACTAAGTGAGGCGCAACATCCCTCACCAACTCCGGGGCCTCCAGGCAGCTTGCCACCTGGGAGAAAGCTTGGGGTCCTAGCCTTCACCCACTCTTGGAAGGACTGGAAAGGCAGCATCTGGTGGGGCCAGATCCACATGGCGACGGTGCCTCTGGCAACTCCAGGAAAAGCTGTGCAAAGCACAGTATGCTCACGGCATGGGGTTTCGGCTGAGGAACTCGGACAAAAGTTAGCAGCTGCCTGGTGGTGCCCAGGCATATCACCCATTTCCTCTGCGTGTTCCTGAAACAGGTCCGAGGAGGGGGCCAGGCTGGTGCGGCTTCCCGCCCTCCCCGTTTGAACTTCCTGCGAGAAACCCCGCCCTTACTCCGCCCCTCGCAAACCTACGCACAGGCTGGCATCAGTCCCCAGCCCCATTCCCCAGCCGCTGGGACTTTCCTGGCTGGCCACTCCCTGCCTGGTGGACCTTTCACCCTGAGGAAGGTCGTGCTCACTGACTGGCATTCCCCAGTCCTCCATTCTAGGCTGCAGAATTGGCCTCACGCATCAGGCTGCACCCAAAGGTGCTTGGACAACACCTATGGTCTGATACCCACCTGGGAGCACCACCCCAGTATCCCTGCAGGGGTTTCTTGGCTGAGACTCAGACCAGAACATATGACCCAGCCCAGCCCAGTCGCACCAGCTCCCAGGGTGACCAGCAGCCCCACAGCTTCCCTCCAGCAGAGCGCAGTCACCCCCACCTCCGGTGGGGGGGCCTCTACTGCAGGACAAGCCCGGGAAAAGCCTTTCACCTGAAATACAGATAATTTTTTGAAACACCGGGTTTACCCTAAACGAGAGATTTTGTCCTCAAATTCCAGTCCCTACCCCAAATCACAAATTCCGGGTTCGCGGATACACCTAGGACGTACTTCTGGAAAACTTGCGGGTCTGCAGGCCCAGAAAGGGCTGCTGGGGGCGTCCCTGCAGACGCCTCGCAGTCCCGCCAAGACGCAGGGCGCTCAGGACCAGGGGCTGCGGCTGGGCGGCGCCCTCCGTGCCAGACCCCTGCGCCGCGCCAGGGCGGCTCCTACGGGGGACCGAGGAAGAGAAGGCCTGAAGCGAGCGCCCAGGGGGCACGCGAGCGTTCCGTGGTGGCAGCGGGTGAGTAGAGGGGACGCTGGGAGGCAGGTACGGGGCTCCAGGTCCCGCCGTCTCCACCATCTCCATGCAGGCGTCCGGCTCCCTGCACCCCCGCGGCTCCCCCATCCCGGCGTCGGTCTGCGCTGCTGGTGCAGCCGGGCTCCGGGAAGAGGGGGCCACCGGTCCCCCCTGACCGGTTAGACGCGAAGTCGTCGCGGGCGCCTCCGCACCTTCAAACGGGCGTAGGGCGAGAGGGGGAGGGGCGGAGGGAGGAGCCCACGACCCGGAGGCGGGGCCCAGGCGGCCAGACCGGCCCGGCGCGGAGGCGCGGGGCCCACACACCGCCGGACGCACGCGCGAGCCCGGAGCGGCACCGCTGGAGCGCCCGCCCGCTCGGCCAGCCCTCGGGCCATGGCCGAGCTCAAGCCGCTGTCGGGGGACGCGTTCCTGGCGCTGAGACACAGCTACGCGGCGGCCGCGGGCCTCGCCTACGGGGCGGCCCGGGGGTCCGAGGCGGTCCGCGGCTACGGCGCGCCGGGCCCGGGCGGAGACCTCCCCGCGGCGCCCGCGCCCCGCGCCCCGGCGGCGGCCGAGAGCAGCGGCGAGCAGAGCGGCGACGAGGACGACGCCTTCGAGCGGCGGCGGCGGCGGCGGCGCGGGCCCGGGGGCGCGGCGGACGCGCGGCGGCGGCCCCGGGAGCAGCGCTCGCTGCGGCTGAGCATCAACGCGCGCGAGCGGCGGCGCATGCACGACCTGAACGACGCGCTGGACGGGCTGCGCGCCGTCATCCCCTACGCGCACGGTCCGTCGGTGCGCAAGCTCTCCAAGATCGCCACGCTGCTGCTCGCCAGGAACTACATCCTCATGCAGGCGCAGGCCCTGGACGAGATGCGGCGCCTGGTGGCCTGCCTCAACCAGGGCCAGGGCCTGGCGGCGCCCGTGGCCCCCGCGCCCTTGACGCCCTTCGGCCAGGCTGCTGTGTGCCCTTTCTCTGCGGGCGCCGCGCTGCCCTGCCCGGACAAGGGCGCCGCCTTCTCCGGGACGCCCTCGGCTCTTTGCAAACACTGTAACGAGAAGCCGTGAGGCCCCAGGCCGCCCCTCCTTCCGCAGCGCGCTCCATTCTGCATGCCCCAGGACTCTCACCTGCCGCGACAGGACCCCGCCCGCGGGGAGGAGGCCGCCCACCTCGCGTCCAGCCCGTGCGCAGAACAGTGCGAGGTGCAGGAGGCGCAAAGCCTGTGTGGGCGCAGGACTGAGCCGGAGAGCGGGGTCTGGGATCCACACCAGCGGCCTACAGCGCCCGCTGGGACCCCGCCCAACACCCGCGGCCGTCGAGACTGGGGACGGGACGGGGGTGACCAGCCCTACTTATCTGAGCACCGCTGCTCAGCCTCAGAAAGAAAACCAGGGCCCCAAAGGGAGCAGCGACAGGGCCCGGGGAAGGGCGTTGTTGGGCCCGGCAGGTCGTGGCACTCCTGTTGGGGCGCGTCCTTCACCCCCGTCTGCTGCTCTGGCGAAACCGGCAGGGCCGCGCTCTGGGGGGTGGGGGCGTTTGCCCCAGGGGCGCAGCTCCTGGCACGTCTACCTCTTCTGGCTCCACCGCCCCCTTGCCCCTCATCCAAGCTGGTGGATGTGCCCGGACCCAGCCGGGGAGGGAGCCGGACTGGGGACGGCAGAAGCCCCAGGACCAGTGGCCTTTGGCTTTCCCAAGCCCGAGTTTGTTTTGCCTGCCTGGCGGTGCGAACCTCTGGAGGTGAGCGCACGCCAACAGCGGCTGCCTCCAAGCCTGCGGGATTTGCTCTAAACAGCCTCTGGACTCCCCAGCCACGCTGTCTCGCGGGAGAGTCCCCACCCAGGCCGCCTGCGTGGAGCTGGGTGGAGTCGACAGCGCACCCTCTGCTCACAGGCAGCTGCGTGGTGGAGGGGTCCTCACAACCCGCAGCCCCACTTGAAGCTGGGGTGTCAGAGAAGGGCCCAGTCCAGCTCTGGTGCCCGGCAGAGCCCCTTCCCCACTTCGCCAGCTCCCACACTTTGCCGTGGGAGGAGGCTGGGCCACCGGTGAGTACACTGCAGGGCGCTGCACCTTGACCCGTGCAAACCAGGATGGGCTCTGGTTCTTTTATGTCCCTGCACAGCTCAGAGATCTGCCACCCCCACCCCCACCCCCGCCCAGGTGCCGCCCACTGCCCTGGGGATGGAGCTGTCTGAGCTGGTGGCACCCGGTGGCTCTTCTACAATATCCAGCTTTATTAACCCAATTTCTTCGGCTGTCGTTAATGCTATGTTAATGGAGACTGGCCGCTGCGGAGAAAGCTGCCTGTCTATAGCATTTAACTTTAATTAATACATTTCAAAGGCCCTTTTGTATTTGCAAAATGAACTGTGTGATTAAGTCTTACTCATAAAGACATATGCTTAATACTGGTTTTTTCTAATTTCCGTATTTATTTCTTCATTGTCTTTTTCCCCTCCTAACAGACTACTGTATCAATTTTGAACATTTGAAAAGCTGAGTATGGGAACTGTTTCAAATCCCTTTTGGTGGCTGAGAATAGGACAACTGTCCGATGTCATTTACATCTCGGGTCATTTCCTAAATCAACTTTATACTTACATAATCAGAAACAGTCACTTATTCTGTTATTATATATTAAAAACCAGACATGTTTAGTATATCATTTATATTCAGAATAAAGTATTTTATTTCAACTTATTTTTTTAATATGATTCCATTGTAATATCAAGTTAAATAGTGTTCATTTGTGACTGAACGCGTAATTTCAACTTTCATGATTTTGTCAGTCTGGGCCACGTTTCTAAGTCAGAGTCCAGGAGGTCTCTGAGAGGCAGCCCATTGATCTGTAAGCAGCCACTCGGCGAATACGTGGAATCACAAGACAAAAATCTCTCTGCCCAACTCTTGGGTGAAGAACAATTTTTTAAGAGAACCATTTCACTGAGAGTAAATTCTTCTAATGACTTGGCTTAAATAAAAGGTAAATTAAATTTAAACAATTTTCTAAATTGCAAGGCTGTTTATCTCCCGTTCTCCCGTGTCGGCATTGCTTTCTTACTGGGGTCGAGTGGAATTCAAAGTGAAATCAGGCAGGCCTCTCAACTGGGGCCACTAACAAAGCATCGCGTTCTATCAAAATAGGTGTCATTTGGCTGCTTACAGGTCGGCACCGCAAAGTCACCATTCTAAGGCCAAGCAAGCAGCAGTCCCTCCTCAGCCCGTGTGCCCAGCCTACAGCCAACCATTGTCATTGCCCATTTGAAAGCCCGCTACTGTCTTCTAGACATGTCTGATGGAGGATCTGGTGGTTTTATCCTGGGGTTTGAACTCCTGCAGGGGTGCCCAGGATTTCTGTGGCTCAGCTCAAAAGAATGCATTGCCACGCATCTAACCACCCAGAGTTAGCATTCCTCTAGCACCGGAGAAGGAATTAAATAGGAAAAGAGCTTTGCACATAATTCAGATTTGAAGCAGCCTCTAGAAAATGCTGGATTTTAGGTCCATCTCAGGTAAGGAAGATGCATCTGCTGTGATAAGGGGTGAGCAAGTGTCCCTGTAAGCCAGCACTGTCCCGTGCAGACAGAACGCAGGCCACATGGGAAATGTTGCGTTTTCTAGCGGTCACATAAAAAGAATAAATAGAAGCAGATGAAATCAATTTTAATGATTATTTTTACTTATCCCAACAAATGCAAAATATTATCATTTCAATACACAATATTTTAAAATTATTAGGGAGATACTTTACATTCTTTTGTACTGAGTCTTCAAAACCCCCTGTGTCTTGCCCTTGGAGCCCCCTCTGTTCAGACCAGCCCTGTTTCAAGTGCTGAGTGGCCATGTGTGTTTCGTGGATTGTAAAAATGCAAAGCATATGAAGTGAGTGTCACCTTCACTTTAATAATAAGCAGGAAATGTCCATTGACTCAAGGAATAAATTCCAAAGCTAGACCAATAATCCTATGCCTCTCAGTCCTGGTGCACCAAGTCCAGCTGAGGCTGGGGCAGGTGGCAAGAAGAGCCATGGTCAGTTTTCTCCTGAGAGGAGGTCCTTCCATGTGCCACCCAGCATCACACTGGCCGGCCGTGTACCCGTGCTTGGGACCCAGCAGGGTGACGACCAGGGGCCCTCCACTCTGCAGCGGAGGGCTCATCTGGGCCAGCGCTGCCTTCTTCCTCTACTAGCCACACAAGCGAGGGCTCAGCCATGCTGGCTACTGCTTGAGCACCTCAGAGACCAAGACTCATCTGGCTCAGGTGTGAGCCCAGGAAGCCAGGTTTTTGGGAGCTTGGGGCAGGCCTCTTTGAGCCCGGGGTCTCCCTAGGGGTCCCTTGCCAGGGTCAGGGGAGGCAGGTTGCCCACCAGGGTTCTGCCCCCAACTTTGTTCACTGCCTGGCACGTCCACAGGCGGCGACATTCCACCCCTAGCTTGCCAAGTGGAAATAGAGGTTGCTTGGGTCGGAAAACGAAAGTGGGGGGTTCTGACGGCTAAGCTGGTGATGGGACAGAAACAACCTCCCTTTCTTCCTTTCTTTAAAATAAGCAGCAGCAGACGTATTTCTCTCTGGCCTTTGGGTGTTTCAATGCCCAGGGGTCAGTGTAACCAGAACTGCCCCTCAACCTGCCCTTTTGCCTGCACAGAACCACGCTATTTGGTATTTTTCCATCTACTTGGTCCCCATGCATTTTGGTTATGATGGTGCCCCAAATTCCTTGCTTTCCCCTCGTTAGGAAATTTGTTCACCTAGAGCAGCCTCCCTGGTTTTCCAGAGTGGTATTGGCATGCAGCAGCTGAGGGCAGAACTACCCCCAAACCTGGCTGTGCTCCCAGGGACGTGGGCCAGGGACGGCTGCCCAGCCACCCAGGTTCACCCACAGACCCTTGTGCAGCAGGCACGGGGCTTCCAGCTCTCGTATTGGGTTGATTTCATTCCAAGAACGGGTTCTTGTCTTCACTTGTGCACCAGCAACTGGAACCCGCGGGTGCCCTGTCTGCCTTACTGTAAGCTGACGAGCATCTGGGGCGAACACTTGCTTTGCTGAATACGCCTGTCAGTTTCCCTTGCAGGTTAGGGACATTAAAAGAAGCACGTTCTCATAAAGGACAAATACTGCTTTCCTGAAAGGATGGGGACACACACAGACCTGCACAGCCAGCCCTGTGTCACCTGCGGCCACCTGATGGAATTCCGGCGGGAACCCCTGCACAGAGGCCCCTGAGCGCTGGCGGAGCTGGCAGAGTGTTACAGTGATCTCACCACACGGACGTGCGCGGGACATGTCTTAGCCTCTAATTGCTTTTGGCGTCCCACGTGAAGGGATGGAAACAGAAGGATTTACAGTGTATTAAATCATTTATCCGACAGTCACATCTTTGGGTCATAACTCTATGCTAGGCTCTGCACTGCCGCAGAAGTCAGTTCCATCAAATTAGAAAGTCAGTACACATTTGCCATTTAACCCCAAAGGAGCAGAGCCCATGTTGCCATAAATGCAGAAAGGCTCAAATAATTACAAAGTTACCTTGAATGCCAGCATTTTCTGTTTCAGAAAGTGATTTACGCTGGTTTTTCCCAGCCTGAAGAGCCTGACACACACATGTTCATGTGAACGTGTAAAAGCCGTTTTGAGTGAGGCTCCCTCAGTGGGAAGACAGTCAGGATCGTTCAGGAAGTTAACTCAGGTGGTGGCACTTGTGAGATGTGCACGTGGAAGGGGGTCTCCGGATGGACCACCTTTCTGCCCTTCTGTGGTCGGCTCTGGGGGGTCACTCAGATGTTGAAGGGTTGGATGCAAAGGGAAGCTGTTTCACGGTTCCATTTGAGGCACAGCCATTGGAATGTGACTCAGAGCTGAGCACAGGCTTGGCCAATGGCGTCCATGCCCCAGGACGCTCCAGCCCTCCTGGGGCCATCATGACCCATAGCTGGTGCCACCCAGGGCAGGAGCAGCACCTGAATGTGCAGGCCTCACAGGAGCAACTCGCCTTCGTGTTAGAGCGGCTGAGTCTTCTCCGCCAGCCCACTTCCCCTCCAGGCTTCTGTTTGTCTGAAGCAATGATCCCACGGTCAGCAGCTCTCTGGGGCCCTGATGCGGCCTGACCGGAGCCCAGGGTCCCCAGTCCATGTGGGTGGCTCGTGCTGTGCTATGAGGCCACTGCCAGGCTGGGAACTGGCCACAAGTCCAAGACACAAACAGGGCCTGAGACCCTCCCCAGTGGCCACTGGCATCTGCCAGGATGCATTTTGCTGCCGTCCTCTCTCTCAGCCTGGCCAGCTCTGGGCACCCAGAATGCTCAGCAGCCCCTACTTTTTGACCACATGGGAAATGAAGTCACAAAATCCCTGGGCCAGCTGTCTCTAGGTCTCAGGCCTGGGGCTGGGCCTTCTTTTATGGCCCCAGAGAACACAGGGGCAGCATGAGCCCAGGGGGTTCCACCAGGGATCTGAGGCAAGCAGAGGCCCAGCTGGTTGTCCTGGTGTAGGCAAGAGCCAGGTCCCCTTGGTCGTGATCCCCTCCAGGTCCTGGAGGCTTCTGTGTGGGTCAGGGGGACACTGTTCACTGAATGCAGACTGGTAGGGGACCAACTCTGGGCTCAGGAGTGGACACACCACACAGAAGCAGCTGGAGTTCCGCCCCTCTGTGTCGACGGCAACCGGACTGTGATGGGCGAAACGGCCTGAACAAGCCTCTCTGGGTCTTACGGGCCTGCATCCAACAAACACGTTAGAGGACCAGCCCCACTGCCAGCCAGCTCCTGCCCAGCTCTCAGCTGGCCAAGCCCTCTGTGAGGGTGGCACCTTCATTTTAACCCGCAGGCAAATAGCTATTTACTTTGTATTCAGGAATCTAGGTTTCCAAAATAAATTAAAAGCCTTTTACCTACTAGCAGGACTTGAGGATAAGGGCTCTTCATCACCTTGAATCTGTCCTCTGGGTCGAGGGGTCAATAGTGACGTTCAGAAGTAGACCCGCCAGAGCTTCCCGTCAGCTTCCCCCACCAAGCAACTTTGGGGTCCCAGACAGGATGGAAAGCCGTGCCCCAAAGTCCAAGGGCTGTGCCTGGGGAACAGACGCACCGCCACCCCCCCAGCACACCCCTGGCTCCCCCCGGCTGCTCGTCCGTCTGTCTCCCTCGCTCTCCTGCAGCATCTGCAGCTCCCCTGTCCTTCCGGGTGGCCCTGCTCCCCTGATTATCGCACAAGCTCCCTAAACTCCTCCACATGTATTTTGGGGTCTCTGTGCTGGTCTGGAAAGCAGACACTAGTCCGGAGAGCAGCTGACCCACCACCTTCTGCCCACCTGGAGCAGGGTGGACATCAGGAAGACTACGCTGGGCGCATGCGTGTGTCCTGCTGTGCTGTTTTATTCCGTGGGTCCTGGATCCTTGGCCAGTTGGGCACCACCAGAAGCTCCCCTGATGGCCCTTTCCTCCCCACCCCCACCTCACTCTGGGACGTATTTGAAACCCCTTCCGTTTCTGACCCCAGTCTGCCTGTGTGTTTTACTGGGCCTCGCAGGGTAACCACTGTGCCTGATTGCTGAGACTGGGAGGTTTCCTGGGACACAGACTTCCACTAAACCCTGGAAAGTCCTGGGCAAATGGCTGGGTCAGCCACCCAGGGTCACCTCAAACCCTCTCTGCAAACAACAGAGGGCAAGCAGTATAAACAAAAACACCAGTGGGGCCTCCTCCCTGCTCCCAACCCTCCTGCAGGGGTCCTCGGCCTCTCCAGGAGCTCCCCCCACTGCGTTCTGAGGCCAGATGGTGCCTGGAGGACCGAGAGTCAGCACAGGGTGGGGGGCACACTGCTGCCCGCCCGGCTACTCCAGAAGGTGGGCACTTGTGTGGACCACAGGCAGAACCTGAGAGGTGGTTTCCACTGGTCTTGGGCACGTCCCCCCCGGGGAGAGCTACAGGGAGTGGGGCCATAGTCAGGAGCTCTGTGCAGAGCACCGCTGAGCTAGAGGGGGGCAGGGGCGCTCTCCGGATGCCTCCTCCAGCCTGGCCAGCCCCAGCCCCATGCCCCCCCACGGCCCCAGAGCCTGTCCTGATTCTAGGAGCGGCAGACAAGAGCTCCTCCCTGCAGGACGCATGTCCCAAAAGGTGGGAGCTGGTGGGAGAGGGCGGGCTCCAACAGGCGGGAGAGACAAGGACGGCTCCTAACCAGACGTTGCTGAGAGATCCCGCTCTAATTTTCCTGCTCAGTAAGGCTGGTTTAAAAAGTAATTTTGAGGAGCCGTGCCTCCCCAAAACCTGTCTCCGGGACCACGGGGCTATGCTGGTTAATTAACACAAAAGCACCTGTGCTGAGCCGTGGGAGTCACGGATGAACTTTCAAGGGCACTGACTTCATTAAGCGGCCTCATTACAGCCGCGGACCCACTAAGCGTGTCATTTGAAAGGAAATTCTCGGCTTTCAGCCGCTTTCAACCACAGGCGTGGACAAAGAACGTTTCCAGAGTAAGAACACACGAACAGACCAGGCCCGCGGCCCTCCAGGAAGGCACCCTGGGCCAGGACGGCAGAGAGCCCCCTGGGCACAGCGGGAAGCAGGTCAGGGGGTCTAGGGGTCTGCGCCCCGTTTCCTCCGCTGGCGAGGGGCAGTGATGGCGGACCCGCAGGCACTGCCCTAAGGACCACACACACCGCTTTGCCTGCTCCAGGCCTGCGGATCCGCCTCCAGGACGGCTACCCTGCCGGCCAGGCAGGTCATCAGTCAGGCAACAGCCTCCGTGGCAGTTTGTGGGGATCACAGCTGCGCCCAGGGCCTCCTGAGGAGCCGCGGGGAGGGGGAACGCAGGAGCCTCTTGCAGGGTGGCTGTTTCCTTTCTGTTTATTGTGGGAAAACGTAAAATAAAACTTACTGTTTTAACCCCTCAGTAGCGTATGATTCAGCAGCATTAGGCACTTCCGCTCTGTTGTACGGCCCTCACGGCCCTCTGCTTAGAACCGCCGTGGCCCACAGCTGTTAAATCGGGCAGCTTGAGGTGTGGTGCGAGGTGTGGTGCAGAGAGAAACACACCTGCACCCGGTGCAGAGCCATGGATACTGGTAAGCACATGGCACAGCCACGCCAGCCGCAGGCGACCCTGCCACCCCCAGAAAGCCCACTCGGGCTCGCCTAGCCTCGAGGCCACCGACCTGCTCTCCGGCCCTGCCATCTCCAAAACACCTTCTATGTGGACTCCTGGGGTGCAGTTGCTTGGCCTCTTGCTCAGCGCAAAGCATTTGGGGTCCACTGGAGTCCCCTCGTGGTGCCTCAGTCTTACAATCTGTCAAGTGGGGCAATAATCTCAGTAGCATGTAAGGTTTCGGGAGAGCTGAGATGTTTCCACAAACCCTGGCAGGTGCCTGTCCTCACAGGGCTTTGCCCCCCAGTCACTGTCATTCTGCTGCCCCCATGGAGGCCAACGTGGTTTGGACAGTTAGGGGCCACCTTGATGTTTGCAGAAGGAATGCTGTGTGGGCCTCTGAGAGATGAAAGAGGTGAAAGAGACCTTTGGGGATGAAGCGGGCCCGGGCAGACCGTCACGAGGCAACGAGTCCGAGGTGTCACCAGGTCACCTGCCCTCTGAGTCGGCCTGACTGCCCCTTTCTGAAAGCATGTCCCCTGGGTCAAAACTGCAGAGTGGCGCCCTGGCTGCCACTGGGGTTTTCTGTAACGGTGAGAGTTTGGGCAAGGAGCCGCAGAAGGAGGGTTCAGCTGGGGCCCAAGGTCTGCTCTCTTGAAGGGCCTGGGTGTGGTGGGCAGTGTGCACCTTTGAGCCTTGATTAGACAACAGCCGTGCCAGCCAGCGAGGGGCTCGGGGGGCAGCGGGTGGCAAGGGGCCCCCCTGGTATCACCTCCCCACAGGCTCGGCACTGGGGCTTCGGCTAAGCTGCTTGTCGGCTGGCGGGAACCTGGAGAGCCGTCTGAGGGTCGCGCGAGGGAACAGGAAATGCTCACAGTGAGAAAGGGCCCAGACTTGCCCCCCATGCAGCCTGGTGGGAGCTGGTGAGATGCCCCGGGGCCCCCAGGAGATGCGTCCCAGCGGCCATGGGGTTCCTACTGGAATCTTGCCTCAACCTTTTTGTTCTGTTGTACTTTTTGATAGAGAAAAATATGGGAAAGTCTTTAATAAGTAAAGTGAGTTTAAAGGCTGTCTGGGGGTGAGTCACTGCTGTCCCCAGCGTACGGCCCCCAGGATCTGGGTGCCCTGGGCGCCACCCCAGATGCCACTGAGCGCACTGTTTCTGGCGGCACCAAGTGCCCAGGCCACGGACGTCAGTGGGAAGCCACCTTCACACACGAGGCAGAGGCATTCAAAACCCCGCACAGCAGCTCGGGGTCTGCCAGGTGGCGAGGGGGCAGCCAAATGAACCAGTGATTACACTTCCTCGTAACAACCCTCCGTAAATAAGTCTTTGCAATTTTCATTTTGCAGAGATTTAATACAGATCTGTGTCTGTTGTCGGCCCCCATTTTAATCCAGAATCACTCATTAAATGGAGACCAGCAGACGTCACGGGCGAGGCCTGTGGGCTGGACACCCAGATGGGCGGCCGCTGCCCTCATTCTGTGATCGGCACTAATCTGAAGCCTTGACCTGCTTCCCTGCACTTTACATCTTTTATATTAAATGCAACCTGGACGCCTGTGCGGTGGAATGTGCATGGCCACCGCCAGGAATGAGCAATCTCCTTGTGGACAGTTTCCAAGTCCTACCAAGTAAAAAGGTAACAAGAAGCTGAGTCTACACAGCTACGATCCCTGCTTCGGCGGCAGGGAAATTTGCAGATTCAGACTCTCTCTGGAGAGATGGCTCAGCCCCTGGGGGCCCAGCAGGCGGGACTCCCGACAGGGGCTTCTCAACTCACTGGTCTTCCCAGCGCCTGAATATCTCTAACTGAAACTGGAAGGCAGCAGTCATGGAGTCGTGGGCGAAGCAGGAGCCCCAAGAGGGTGTGTCACATCCTGATCCTGAGATGCTATCCATGGAAAAATGTGTGATTAAGTTGGGGTGCTGAGAAGAGCAGCTCTGCTGCCCTGTCTGGGTGGGTCCTGGAGGCCATCCTGAGCACCCCTACTAGAGGAGGCAGATGGGCTTTGGGGACAGGCCCACGGGGAGGGGAAGGCAGGGGACCACGGAGAGGAGAGAGGTGGTCACAGATCCGCGGCCGCCAGCAGCGGGGTCGATGCAGCGATACCCCCGAGCCTCCCCAGAGAACGGGGCACCTGGCCCTCAGACTTCCGCCTCCTGACAGGGAGAGAAAGTGTCTGCTGGTTTGGCCCTGGTTCTGGCACCACCGCCACGGAGCTGACAGCGCCGAGCGTCACAGTGCCCCATGCCTCTCCTGCTGATCCCTGCTTCCCCTCGGGGCGTGTTCACGCCTTCCTGGTGACGTCCTTCTCCCAGAGGGACAAAAGGAACTGCTGCTCGGGGCTCCTCGCCTGGCAGCGCGCATGCAGTTCCCCTGCAGGGGGTCTGTCGCTGCTCAGCAAGGCAGCCAGAAAATCAGCATCCTCAACAGCCACGGACGCCGGACGCCATTACCTCCAGCTTCTAGGATCAGGAATTCAGGAGGGGCTCCGCTGGACAGTTCTCACCCTGGTTCTCCAAAGGCGGAGGCTGGCTGGGGGCGGGAGGCTCCTGTTCCACGCCAGCTCGCCACGTGCCCCTCCACAGGGCCTCAGTGAGGCCTCACCACGTGGCGGCTGTCCCCCGGGAGAGCCATGTCTTGTCACCTGGTCTTGGAAATCACCGACCACCCCTCCACCTCCATTAGAAGCATGTCACTAGGTCTGACTCCCACTCAAACAGAGGGAATCACACCTTCTTTGGGGGAGGCTTCAGAGGATGGGGGTGGATTTTTAAGGCCGCCACACCAGGATAGTTCACTGGAGAGGATGAAAGAAAATCACCCTCCTGCACATAAAAATGTTCCCACACGCGCCACAGGGTCTGGACCACCTTTCTTTGGGGAAGCATGGTGCCTGTGGGCCCTGCAGTCAGTCGTGACTGTCCCGTGGGGGCCAGAGCTCCGGCCAGGGACTTGCGGATGCACTGGCTCTATCAGTCCCCTGAAATGATTTTTTACAGGCAATAATAAACGCCTGTGCCAATTACCAGGATGGGTTTAACCACAGTAATGACTTTGTATCAAAGGGGCCATTCTGGGTCCTATATAAAAACCACAATAATAAAATCTCCTTTGCAGCACTTTTGTTAAGTTTCCACTGTTGTGAAATGAGGGAGAGGCCGAGCTGGAGGGGATGTGGGGCATCGGAGCCATGCTCCTCGCTGGAGCCGCAGTGCACTCAGGTCCCAGGACTGGAAGCGTGCCCTCAGGCTCTCTGCAGCCACACAGCCGTCTCTCCCAGTGTGGAGGCAGGCCTGTGATCCGGAGGCTGGGGCATCCATGACAGGGCAGCACAGGGCCTGGACGAGCCAAGGACCACCCCGGGCCTCGGTGTCCTGGCCTGTGAAGTGGGTGTAGAGACTCCGCTAGGTGGGGGATGTGCATGCCTGGGACTGCTGACGCCTAGCAGGTATACTGCCCTCTCACACAGGACCCACTCAGGGTCCCTGGGCAGCGTGTGAAGGCTCGGGACCCCAGAACCCCTGTGCATCCTTCCTAGAAGTGGTGCTGTTTGGGGGATGGGACACTTTTTCTCCCCACCCTCACTTGGTTACCAGGCCCCGGGGCGTCCTTGCTGCCTTCATGGGGAAGAAAGGCAGCCCCGTTTTTCAGATGCAGGCACCTCCCCTGAGCGCCTGAAGACCGGGTGGGGAAGCCAGGGCCAGGAGTCCAGACCAGGGCCTGCAGGAGTCTGTCCCCTGCATGCAGGGCCGTCCTCTGCAGTGGGGACCCTCCAGACCTTGACGCCTGAGGGGACAGTGAGCTGAGTGGGGTGTGCCAATGCGAGGACCCACAGCCTGCACTCACCACCACTTTTACTACACTCAGGGTCAAATCAGCAAATCAGTGGTGAAAAGAGACTGGACAGACAGTCAGGCAGCTCACAGAACAGGCATCGTTCCTGTGCCATGGCGCAGACACCACTGCCGCCCTTCCGGACGCAACAGTAGCCCTCAGACGATGCTGGAAATCAACCCCTTGGATTCTTAAGGAACAACTGAGCTCAGACTTCCTGTTAAGTTTGAAAGGCGTTCTGCCTGATTGTCCTCAGGCTGTGTCCCCCCACCCCCCACCTCCCCCCATCCCCCTGGGCCTGCCATGCCCCTCGGCCCCCCATCCCCCTGGGCCTCCTCTCTCCCTCTCTTCCCCTCAGGGTGGGGAGAGGTCTGCCTTCATGAGGGGCTTGGTTGACCTTTCCCTCTGCCTCTGAGGGTCCACGTCTGTCTCTTGGAAGCTTCCACAGACTCGGGAGGCAGCAATGGCCAGGAAGCAGTTACCTTG
This sequence comes from Manis pentadactyla, assembly GCF_030020395.1. Taxonomy (NCBI): domain Eukaryota; kingdom Metazoa; phylum Chordata; class Mammalia; order Pholidota; family Manidae; genus Manis; species Manis pentadactyla. The sequence goes on along the minus strand of NC_080023.1, from coordinate 177,402,365 downwards.
GTCAACCAAAGTGGAGAGCCAGGGCCACAGAGGGGCGCCTGCCCATGCCTGCTGCCATCCTGTCTACACTGCTCCGAGGCCACCAGCAGGCCCAGCCATGAATATTGATGGCGCGTCCTTTGTGTGGAGCGTCCCACCGGGCGCTGGCTGCAGTGCGGCTGCCGCTCTGAGATCCATCCGGCTTTGCTGAGTGTCAGGACGCGTGGCGGCGACAGATGGACGCTGGCCTTCACGCCCCTGTGCACTAGAGCCGGGCACAAAGGAGCCCAGGATGCTTTTAATGTCACATACCTGCCTTGGGGCCTGTTTTCCACCCCACTTGCCAAGCCTGGGATTTTCATCAAACGCCTTAAGCACTTCGTCAATGTGGGCATCTGGCCACACATTTAAGAATTTTTATTTGCTAAAATATTTAATAGCATGGCTGGGGTTTGGCTGGGGACTCGGGCTGCCATGGTGTGCATGGATATGCAGCCACCCCGGCAGAGGCCTGCGGCTGGGCACTGGGAGTCACCGGGCACTGGCCTGGCACAAGGTGCTCTTCCCACCCTTGGCGCTGAGAAGTTAGGATCGGCTTGGTTCCGGCTGGTGAACGCCACGCTACCACCTCTACACCGTGAGCAGCCCAAGGCCACAGGGGACTGTGTGACCTCAAAAGGCCGTTGCAACCACAAACAGACCCTCAGCCCAGTCCTTGCACGCAAGGGTCCACAGGGCACCCTTCAGTGCTGCTTGACACGGAGAGTAGCCAGAAGATGGAATCGACCCAAGTGCCCATCCATTGATGGATGGATACACAAAACGTGGTCCCCCTAGACAACGGAATATAACTCAGCCATGAAAAGGGGCGGAGCACCGACTCACTACAACACGAATGAACTGGGAAGATGTGATGCTCAGGGAGAGAAGCAGCCAGAAGGGGCCACCGTGTGTGAACCCACCTGCATGAAGCATCCAGAACAGGCAAATTCAGGTAGGAAGGAGATCGGTGGTTGCCAGAACTCAGGGGCGTGGGGACCAATGGGGATGGTGTCTTTTCTGGGTGACAAAAAGTTTTGGAACTCAACAGAGGTGATGAGGCACCACATTAAAGAAGGTCAAGATGGTAAACTCGTAAAGACCAAGATGAGATGCTGCTGGGATTGATCATAAGGACCTTCGCCCTGATTGCTTATCAAAGATCATTAATGATCGAGGTCCCCTGTGTTCCTGTCATGGCGTCTGCTGAGGACACCGTGAGCAAGAACAGCTCTCCGTGGCCCTGGCAGAATCTACAGTCAAGAACAGGCACAGACGGGAATCAGGTAAGTTAGCCTGAGGTGAAGGAAGCCTTCTTGGAGGAGGTGACATTAGGATGAGCTTGGGAGAATGGGGGAGGAGGTCCAGGCAGGGGAACAGCAGGTGCGGAGGCCCTGAGGCAGCGGTAGAGCCCTCAGGGATGAGAGGAGGCTGACCTGGGTGGGGGGCGCTGAGATCGGGAGGGCGGAGCCAGGCACCCCGCCGAGCGCAGGCCAGGGGAGGACCTGCAGAGGGAGGCTGGTCTCTGCCTCGGGAGGTGGGTCACTGCTGCAGACGAAGGCTTTGCGGGCAGCTTGCAGGCCGAGGACCAAGTGGCTTCCCTGAGCCCTTCCACATGCCTACTGGAGACCTTCCCACAATGGCCTCGTCTAAGCCTCACACGGGCTCCCTACCTGCCCAGCTGAGGACCCTGAGGTCCGGGTGAGGAAGCCCAGGTTCAGAGTGGGGGGCACCACCTGCAAAATGTGCACATTCTGGAGAGATGGTTTGGGCTGCTGAAGGTCACGCATCCTGTCCCCAGAGAGGCTGGAGGTCAGACAGCAGGGCCCCTGTGCCCAGGCCGCTGCCCCTGGCCCTGGCCTGGCCCCACCTCTTGTCGCCCAGGGCGCTCTGCTGTCCCCCTGCTCCATGCAATCACTGTCCCCAGCCAGTCACAGGGCACCCTGCCCTGACTCGGCCCACCTGCTCTCCTGGCCACCCACCTGCACCCACTGCACAGGCTCTGGCTGGGAGACAATGGAGGCGGCTCCCACTCAGCCCCGCAGCAGGTTGGCCAGGGTACCTCTGCACCCTGTATCTGTCCGAACCCTTGCATTGGCACTTTCTGGGCAGCCGGATGAGTAGGGGTCAGGGGATTCCAGAGGCTTCCGTGCAGAGGCAGCCTGCAGACCCCAAACCTCTGGGATTGACCTGCAGCCCTCAGCACCCTTGGGCTTCTGCTCGCCTATTCTCCGAGCCCCAGGTGTCTCTGCCATCGCTTTCCCAGCTTGCCACCAGATCCCAGCCAGATGCCACGTCCTCAAGGAAACCACACTGCCTTCCCCCGGCACAGGCCGGCTCCATGTCCCTGTCCCACAAGGGACCCAGGCCTGTTTCCTGAGCTGGGCAGGACTCAGTCCTCAACTCCTCAAGTCAGTACCTGGCACAGGGCCTGGGCCACGGCTCCCAGCAAGGACACTGGACAGGGCTCACTCGGTCACCATCACAGCACCCAGAGGGCATGGGCAACACATGACTTACCCATGGAGAAGGATGGCAGCAGGGGCTGAACCTGCTCAGACGGGCCCAGTGGGAGAGTCAGGGGAGGCAGGAGGAGGGGAGCCCGGCCAGCCTTATGCCCAGGCATGCCCATGCCACCATCTGCCCAAGATGCTGTCCTTCATCAGCCCCTTCAGAGGGGATGTTTGTTCCCCTCAAGGAGACTGGCTCCTCTCCCCACCCCTCGAGATCAGCTTTCATGTCCCAGCAAAGGCACTGAGTCCTCAGGCTGACCCCGGGTCACCTGCACCCTCTCCCATCGTGGGCCTGCACCCCACGGCCCCCTCCTCCAGCAACACCAGGACCCAAGCTGGCCAGCTTGGATTCTGTTGTTTCTCTTACCTTTAGATGTTCAATAGCATGAATATTCTTATTTTTTATTTAAAACTAATTTGGAGTTCTTGCTCTCTAAGGGGCTTCTAATCACCAAAAATCGCCTACGGCAAGAGCTGATTGACAGGCCAACGTGGCCACTTCTGAAGAACAAATTGGCCATTGGCAGTGCGGCATACAAAGGGAAACGCCAAGGGCTTGTATTATGAGCTGTTAGGGAGAGCCTGTTAGCATCTGCTTCCCACACAGGCAAAAACACCTGTCAGACACCAGGAGACCGTAAAACGGCACACATTAATAGTTACTTTGTTTAAAAAGTCATTAAAATTGAATGTCAGCTAAAACTTGGAAAAACATTCATTCTTCAAACCCCTTTAATCTTGCCGGTGAGCGCCAGACTGAGCCGTTTCTGCCCGGGACAGAGATGTAAGTGTGTGGACAGGCGGCGAGTCCCCCAGAGGGGCCACGGGGACAGTGAGGCCTCGGGGAGGAAACGCACCCCCCGGGGCCCCAGCCAGGACCCTGTCCCTCCTCGGGGGCAGCAGGCTGCACAGCTGACCCGCCCTGGGACCACAGCTTCCCCAGAACCCCCTGCTCTTCATTTCTCGCAGATAAACTCAATGCTCTCACTGAGTCTGCAGTGGCCCGTGCCGAGATCTGCCCAGGGGCTGGGCCAGCCCCCTGCCCGTCTCCACACTGACCATGGATAAGGGCAGCCCTCTGCCCACGAGGAGGGCATCTGCAGGCCAAGAAGCAGCCAATTAGGGCTGATTCTGGAGATGGCTCTGTGATGGGAACCCATGGGCCCAGGACTGCGCCAGAGCGGCAGGCAGGGTGGGGAGGCTGCTAATTAGGCAACCGGAGCAGGGCCCGGCTGCCTCCGAGGAGGTCCCCACACAGGCGGGCTGCCCGCATTCCAAGCCCCACCACTCCAAACAGCAGACGGTCCCTGAGACGGAAACAGCCCCGAGGCTGTCGCTGCCCAGGCTTGACTCAATGTGGCCAAACACTGAAGACAGGTGAGGGGTTTGCATGGGGGCAGCAGGGCAGGAAGCCCCTCTACAGGCAAAGCCACATGGCCTCGGCTCCATGGACGGGAGAGGAAGGACGGGCTGGGGTATCAAACTTGGGCTGGGCCCAGGCGGCCGCAGTGAGGAATCAGGGGACGCAGGGACTTCGGACCAGCTGTTTTGGCCCAAAGAATGCTGTTCTTGCCCCAGATTTTTGGCCCATCTCTGCCAGGGGCCTGCACAGTGCTATGGGGCTCAGCTAAGGCCTGATAGAAGAAAAGACTCCACTTGCCAACAGCTTGCCTTCAGACCTGCCCAGGACAACTGGACAAGGTGGACACAGACCCCGCGGGGGACCAGGATCTGACGAACCAAGGAGCAGGCCTCGCTGTCCACTTTCCACGTAGAAGAGTCGAGCCCAGTGAGAACCACCAGAGAGGAGGCAACGCGGGCACGGGGCGTGGGAGACGGTGCCGCCACACGGAGCGACGATGGGGCTCAGCTGGTGTCGGGATGGGGGCTGCCCTGGGCCCATCAGGGGGCGGGGTCTGCAGCTCCGGAGCCCCCGCGAGCTGGCACATGCAGGCGCTCTGGGGGCCTGCCAAGCTTGTCCCCACAGAACAAGGACAAGAAGAGGCGGGCAGCGCCCAGGCAGGACAGGTCCCGTCAGGGAGGGCTGGCACCGCTGGGGACTTGCCCGGACTCCTCACACCAGGTCAGCTGCAGGGACAGGGGACGCCGGGCACAGAGGAGTCCCCCGGGGTCATCCCTGCGGAATGGAGCAACAGTGGGAGACGTGGAGGGCTGGGTCTTCCTGACCCTGTCCCTGTGCTGAGGGGACTGGGGAGGGGACGTCTCAGCCCCAAACTTCCCAAATCACCCTTAGGAAAGGCTTTTGGACCTATCATGTCCTCTAATACCAGTCACCATGCCAGACGAGAATCATGGAGGGAGGTGCCCGTGAGGGACCCTGGCAAACCCTGGACCAGGACCACACAGCTCCGTCAGGGACTCAGTCTCCAGGCAGAGGATCAGAGGGACCCCACCGCACAACAGCTCAGGCACAGTACCGAATGTTAGCAGCCTCCCGGGGCACCGATTCCCGCACTGGTGAGCACCTGTGGAGGGCGCGTCCTCAGACCGTGCAAAGGGGAGAAGCAAGCGCTGGGTCCAGGAGTGCAGGGGTGCAGTGCCCACACCCACGCTGCCTATGAGCCACCAGCATGTCCACCGACTGCCCCGGCCCGCATCCTCTGCCTCTGCTGGGGTGTGCCAACCAGGCAGGGGCCTGGGGACTGCAGTGGTGGCCTGGCACCTCTCTTGCAGGGGCTGGGTCCTCTCTCCCCACCTTCCAAGGAGTCTTAGCTGCTCTCAGATGCCAGATGGGCTCCATGACCCTCCCACAGCCTGGGCCCCTCCTGACCTGAGGAGAGGCACTTGTGCCAGGCCACATGCCTGTGTGCTGAGCGGAAAAGAAAGGCTGTCAACACACCTCCTGGCTCAGGTTCCTGAACACAACCTGTGTCCCCGACATTAATGGCGGCAAAACGCACATGACATAAAATTAGCCACAGTGAAGTGAACGGTCCAGGGCACTTAGCACATCCAGTGTCGCCTGACCACCACCAGTCTCTGACGGCAGAGCTTTCCATCTCCCAAACGGAGGCCATACTGGGCAGGAGTCAGCCTGCCGCCCAGCGCCCCCAGCCCCTGCCACTGCCCACGGCCCCGGCTCTGCCTGCGCTGCTGTGTCCTGCCCGCGGCACCCCCTGACCTGTGGCCCTTCGTGGCGGCTCTCACTCCACCTGGTGTTTCCAAGGGCATCCGTGTTGTGGTGTGAATCGGGGCTTCAGTCCTTTTCATGACCGGGTGATGCTCGATCGTTGGGTAGGCCACGTTTTGAGTGGCCGCTCGTCTGTCCACGGATGTGGCACCGCTCCCGCCTCTGGCCGCTGTGAGTCGCGTTGCCAGGACCTTGCGTGTAAGTCCGACTGGACCTGCTTTGCTCACCCCTCGGTGTGCACCTGGGAGCAGACTTGCTGGGCCACACAGCCATTTCACGGGCACCTTTGGAGGAACTGCCAGATGGTCCCCCACAGCCGTGCGGGTGCTGACTTTCCCCACAGCCTGGCCGGCGCTTGCTCTGGCCTGTCTGGCTCCAGCTGCCCAGCGGCAGCCCTGGTCTGGTGTGCCCTTCGGGGTAGGACAATGCCATGCATCCTCCAGTGGGCTGCCATGCCCATCTGGGGTGCGTGTCTGCTGGCCTCCTCTGGTGAGCTGGGCTAGCCGCGTGGCCACTGACTGAATGCTGCTCGCTGGGGCACTGTGAGCCTTGGTCCAGACACTGTGGCCTCTGAACTGCTGTGGCACTTCCTGTGCGGCATAGGGAGTCTTAGATGGAGAAATGGCCTCTCCCAAGGAGGAGAGGCCGCGGGAGCCCCCAGCCTGGGAAGCAGGCCTTGCCTCAGAGGGAGATCTGCGGCAGGAAGTCCTGGTGTCGTGGCACTACCATGTGGGGGGCGGGACGGTGCAGGGGGCCAAGCTTGGGTGCACTGCAGCCACAATAGAGGCTCCCAAGGCCCACAGCGGCCCTGGAGCTGTGAAGACCTTAAGGGCTGTCCCAGCTGAGGGTGGGACAGGGCCTTTGGGTTCCCCCCACTACCACCTGTCCTCACGGGGCTGACAAGTCATCAGATGCAGAGTGACCCTAAAGGCTCCACCCTGGGGGAGTGACTCACCCGCCAGCTGCCAGCAGCCCCCACCCCATCCCTAAGTGGGCTGCATGCATCCGTCAGTCTCCTGGTCAGTGCCACCTGGCTCCTGTGGCCCTTGATTCAGAGCAGGTGGAAACAGGGGAGTCACACTATTACGGGCAGAATTGTGTCCCCCTCCAAAATTCATATGTTTAAGTTCCAACCCCCAGGACCTCAGAATGTGACTGTATTTGAACATGGGGTCTTGCCAGAGGCGATCAAGGTAAAATGCAAAGGTAAAGAGGGTGGGCCCTAACCGATCCCAAGGAGGGTCCTTAGGAGGTCAGGTCACAGACAGACACAGAGGCGTGGCCACGTGAGGACACAGGGAGGAGACGCGGTCCACACGCCTGGGAGGGAGCCCGGAGAGCCAGCCCTGCCCACGCCTGGACCTCGGGTGTCCCGCCCCCAGAGCCGAGAGGCTCTATTTCTGTTGCTTGGGCCCATTTGGCTTAAGCAGCACTTTGTTCTGGCAGCTCGGGGATGCTAACAGGCCACCACCAGGCCCATCCTGATGGCGCAGGCCTGGTCCACGTGGACACGCCTAATTCTGTTGATAAAAAAGTGCAACAGGCAGGCACAAAGACGCAAGACAGGGAGAAGCGGGCCCCAAAATACAGACTGCCCTTGCTGGGTGCGGCAGGTGTTGGGTGGGGGCAGCACAGCCCTCAGGCAGTTCCTGCCCCCCCACCCTCAGCCCCCACCTCCTCTTCACAGCGAGCAGGAGACACCACGTTCCAGCCTGGTGCTGGCTGAGGGGAAGGGGGAGAAAGGGAGTCACTTGCATATTTGCAGGAAGGCAGTTACACTAACATTCAATTATTTAATGGACAGGCTGTATTTCATGCTGCACGTCCCTGGCATTTTTAGTGGCATCTCCAGTGTTCTGTCCTTGCACGGAGGCCTCCCGGCTCTTTCCTAAGCAGCCCACAGGCCTGCTGCCCACCTGGGCAAAGGCAGGTGCTGCCCTTGGGAGGGAGCAGGCAGTCGTCGTCAGTCAAGTCAGTCAGATTCTGTATGAGCAAGGACTGGACAGTCCCCGAGGGGTGGGGACCCTCCAAAGGCGGCCACTACCAGGAGCTGGGTGCTTAGGCCAGGGTGCAGGCATCCCCACCACCTCGCACTCCGTGCCAAGTGCCCCTACCACCGAGGAGCCCTCCTGCAGTTCCCCCCAACTGAAAAACCCCCTCCTCCCACCAGCCCATCCCAGGCCCAGCTTAAACACCCCTGCTCCCGTGCCCACCTGGGTGGGCGTCCCCCTCCCCTGAAGCCTGTGTGATTATCCGACCCACGTCACTGCGTTCTCCCCGTGGGTCTCTGTGGGGTGGGCCCCCCTGGGCCACGCTGTCGCGAGGGGTCACCTGCAGCTAGCCAGGGGCCTCCCCTCTCCTGTGTGTCCCAGGCCCCCCGTTTCTCCCTCGAGGCTCGACTGTGCTTCCCCGAGTGGTGGGGGGGTCCCAGGAGCCAGCGTGCAGGAGAGCCAGGTGGGGCCCTTTTCTAACCTGGTCCGGAAGCCGCGACGTGGCCTTGGAATAGTCAGAGCTTGCCCAGATTTGAGGGCAGACAGAATTTGGAAGCCAGATTTTGATGTCCAATGTGTTTCTCAGGCCAGGGTGGGTCTCCCTCCCCTGAGCCTGCCTTCTCCAAGATGGCACAAAGCTGCAGGGTCCCCAGGATTTCCGTTCTCAGTGTGGGGCACAGGGTCCCAGTTCCTCCTGATGCTGGGTGTTTCTGGGGAGGGGCCAGGGCATGCGGGGCCAGGAGCTCTGGTTCCAGGGGTTCCCCAAACACCAGCACCCTGTGAGCACGAGCATGTGACAGAGCAGAGCGTGTGTCCGGGTAGAGACAGAGTTCAGGCTAAGGTCTCGAGGCAGGAAGATGCAGAGGGAAGGGCAGAGACGGGCACATCCCAGCAACCTCAGCGCCTGGCTGGAGGCAGGGAGGCCGCGGGGCCTTGGGTCAGGCCCAGTGAGGCTGGCAGACAGCAGGTTTTGTCCTCTCTGCAACTCCAGTGTCATCTCAGTAGATGGCTGGGGTGGAGGGCACAGGGTCCCCAGGGGAGAGGCAGAGACAGGAGAGAGTGAGCTGGAGGGGACACATGACCCAAAGCTGCTGCTTTGTGGCATAGGAGGCGGGGGTGGCAGGGAGGGCACCCTGAGGTCTCTGCAAGGGGGCACACGGCTGCCAGTAGTCCACGGGCTCGGGGGTCCACCTACTGGGCTTTGGTCACTTTTGAGTGTCCCCAGGCCCTTCACCCTGAAGGTGGAATGAAGAGAAGACCACCTGCAGGGTGTTAGCAACAGGCAAGGGTCCCCCACTGCTGGGCATCATCTCTTGCCTACCTGCTGCAGGGGCATGAAGCCCAGTGGAGTGGTGGGCAGGTGGCAGCACCAGCCCTGTAGGGTCGCCTGTCTGCCTTCTAGCCCCTGCTCAGAGGACCCAGGGCTAGTAGGGCTGTTGGGGCATTGTGGTGCCGGGTCAGGGCAGACGCTGGGCTGGGCTGGCCTGGCCTGTGAAACCATGAGACCGGTGCCTCTGCACCACGGAGGCCGTCAGCTAGGCACCAAGGAGGAGCAGCCAGGACCCCCTGCCCCACGAGGGGCTGGAGGATGCGGCCAGCCCATTGTGCCCTGGCAGCCCACTCCCCTGTGAACTGCGCCAGTATTCCAAAGGCCAAAGGGCCAAGCTTGCCTTTAATTAAAATGCACGTCCTTTAATTAAAGGCCCCATAACACATGAAGGGCATCCAGTGAAATACGACGTGTGGCACCGTCATTTCCCTGCTGTTAATTACTAATTAATGAAGCTATTTCAATTAATAGCTTCCCCACCTCGCTCCCCCTTTGACAGGCCCCCTGCTGGGGGCACATCCCAGAACCAGACACCAGCTCCCATGCCCGTAGTCAGGGCACTGAATATTCATGTGACTTCAGCGCTTTTCAATTAAACATAATAAAGTAAATCCTGTCAAAAGTGTATCTCCAATATGCAGCCCACCTCCCCTTCCTCGGGACCAGCAGAGGGACAGACTGGCTCCCCTGCAGACGGTCATACAGAATGTGGCCGGTGATCCTGGGAGGTGCCCAAGGGCATCCCTGCCCGGGGTGCCCTGCACATCCCACCAGCTTCAGGGACGACCCACCCAGGGGGAGAGATGTCCAGGAGTCCCCGAGGGGCAGGTGGGGAGCCCCAGGGCCCTGCAGTCCTGGGGAAAGACAGAAATGGGGCTTGGAGGGTGGAGGGGTGTTAACATGCTAGTTATGAATATTAAGTGACCATTAAAGAAATGACAGAAAAAGGAGCGATTCCATGTGTGGGCAGGAGATGGGGAGGGCACCGGGGAGCCCCATGGGGCTCTCGGGGTCTGCACACCGGCTGCCGGGGTGGCCTGGACGCTGGCGGAGGCCGGCTGGAAGTAGCTCCTGGGCGTGGCTCTGAGCAGGGCCACCCTCCTCGTGACGTCTGAGCTCCTGCTGCAGCCCCACTACCCCCAGCACCCCTGTCGAGCCACGGTCAGCCACGCCAGGGAGGAGAAGAGGGTGGGTCCAGCTCCTCCCCACAGCCGCTGTGATGGAGCCCACCTGCAAGGTCCCGGCTGCAGCCTTCTCTGCCCCCTTAGAGGCAAAGAAGAAAATCCATGGGTGTGAGAGGCACCCCAGGCCCAGCCCCTCTGGTCCTGCGGGAGAGCCTCACACCCTCCGTCCAAACGTCGCTGTGCACTCCCCAGGGCCCAGACCGTCCCTGCACCTGTTCCCTTTGTCAGAGGCCAGGGCACAAACATCACTGATGGGCGCCTGACCCGCAGCTGCAGAGGACCTGACAGCTGCTCCGGGGGCTCACGTGGGCACAGCCTGGTGGACGGCGCCCTCTGTCGGCCGGCAGAGGGGCGGCAGTGGCCTGGCCCCCAGCGGGGGACCCCCGGGTCCGGCTAAGCAGGCCGGTGTGCGGCCCCAGGTGGCCGGAGCGCCCCTCTCAGGAGTGACGGGGCAGCGGTTTGGTGTTGGGTGAAGAGGCAGGTTGAGCCGGATGCCTGCTCCACTCTCAGCCATGCTGCCTGCCTCTGCCCCCCATTGCCTCCTGTCTGACCTCAGGATCCCTGTTGGGTGCTGGGCTCCCAGTAGGGCTGCCCCGGGGTGGGGATGTGCCTGAGCCTGACCACACCAGATGGGTTGAGCCAGACCCCTGGCGTGGGAACACCCTGCCTGCAGGGCACCCCCCTTTGCTACCAGCATCTTCCCTGCTGGCTAGTATTTCCCCCAGACTCCTTGCAGCTCTCTGCCTTGAAAAGGGTCAGGGAGAGGGCAGCCAGCTCCAGGGTGACCTTGACGGCGGGCAGGGCAGTGCCGGGAGGGGGCAAGACCCACGTGAGGCGCACCAGCGGGCATCCCTAGATCCGCACGCCTGCCTCCCCTCTCCCTCTCCCGCCTGCCTTCTGGGAGGAGGTGATGAGGGACGACCAGGCGTGGAGCCAAGGGGCCCTGGGGCATGGTTTGCACGCCTGGCTTAGGTCCCCCTTCTGAGTAGAGCCCACCATCCCTCCTGGGCCCCACATCCCCTGGGGGCGCTAGACACCCACCCTGGGCAATGTGCCCATGAAGGGCTGTCCCCTCCCTCACATTCCCTGAATTTACTGTGGGTCAGAAACAAAGGTGGTGTCACCTGCATGTTCACAGCAGCCGCGAGGCAGGAATGACCCAAACGTCTGCCCTCAGATGGATGCGTTGTACGCATATGAATTTTTAAGGCAGAACACCACGCAGCCTTAGGAGGGAGGTGCATGGTGCCACGTGACACGACACAGCTGGCCCTCGAGGACATGACGCCAAGTGGTGAGCACCACACAACAGACGCTGTGATGCCACAGACTTGGGGCACATCGAGTGGTCAAACTCACAGGACAGATGGTAAGTGGGAGCGCCAGGGGGAGGGGAGCGGGAGGTGTTCAGTGGGGACAGAGCTGTTTGGGAGGATGGGAAAGACGGGGATGGCCGCCCGGCAGTGAGGTGCCAGTGCCCCGAGCCGCACACCGGCAGTGGCTGCCGTGGCGGACTGTGTGCCGAGGAGGTCGCAGTGGTGCACAGGTGCCCTCCCGGGCCAGCCCCGGCCTCAGGCCAGCACCTGCCAAGTGTCTGGCGGTTCCTCCGGAGGACCTCCAGGGCGTGCAGGTGAGAGCCTTTTTGGGGAACCAACATTCCAGGGCGCCTCTGCAGACCACCAGGCAAGTCTGCCGAGGCCACACTCCTTTTGTAATCCAGGGTGTTTCCTTCAGATTCTTTCTGATCAAAAGTGGGAAGACTGGAGGGGAAAATGGGTGCTTAAAGGGAAAATCCCGCATTGTCCTTGCAAATGCTCTGGGCTGTTCGGGTCCGGCGCAGCAGGAGCTGTGGAGAGCGGAGGTCTCACCTGCAGACCAGCAAGCGGTGCTTTGGTGCGGCTGCGACACCGGCCTCGGCCCCAGGGCGCCCAGGCCTCCCTGCCTGGAACCGGGTCTGCTCTGGAGCCCCCTCGCCCTGGCTAGAACACTGCTGGCTTCCTCAGGAATGAGTTCAGTAAGATGTCAACAGGTGTTTATTCTTTTAAAACAAGGTGTTATTAAAGTAAGTCTTCCTTTTAAATCGTTTAACAGTCATCTATGAAATACATCTTTGGTGTGATTTTCTGTATGTTTAGTTTCTTTTCTCTACATCAACATCTCGCAAAATCTACTATTACTTCGTGAGGCGACCTGTTTCTCCGTCATAAAGGGGAGGGTGAGAGACGGCGCAGTTGGCCTGGTTCCAGGGAGCTTCTTGGGCAGGAGGGGGTGCCCAGGCTCCCCTCACAGGTGGGTCACCAGGTGCCAGGACACAGAATGCATCGCTAGGGCTGGGCAATCCCACACAGGCTGGGGGTACTGGGGGCAGGGGTCCCCAGAAGTGGGCATGGGCATCCAGCCTGCTACCCACCCCTTAACTGGGGTCTCAGCCTGGCTGCCTGGAGGAGCAGAAGCACACGGACCCCCAACGGCCTTCATCTGGTGCACAGACAGCCCCACTGAAGGTCACGATCGAGCGTCAAGCACCGAGAAACAAAGTGAAGCAGGTTTTGGGGGTCGGACTCGAGTCCAGCGACTGGCCCGGCAGTGACCGGCCCTGCAGTGACAGGTAGGCCCTTCTGCAGAGGGGCAACAGGCAGACTGTGTCCGTGATGGAGCTGCTGCTACTGAAAGTACCAACCCTGCTCACCCAGCAGGGGAAGCTGAGGCCTGGCCAGGTTGCCCATGTCCGCACTCACACAGCCCAGTCAGGGGTGGGAGGCTCTTAAACTGACCCGGGGCCCTGAGGCTGATGGCACTGAGCCCTTGGGGGACGGCCGAGTCCCTGGGGGATGGTCAGATCCCCAGGGGACTCTTGGGTCCTGGGGGACACTCAGGTCTCCAGGGGTGGCTGGGTAGCTAGAGGTCCTGGCGGGCAGGGCTCAGGTCCACCCGCTGGGCTTCTCCAAACACCAGGAAGGCACCCAGCCCCAGGCTGCTGACGACAGCCACCAGGTTGAACACGGGCGTCCAGGAGCCTGCGGTCTCAGTGAGGTAGCCACCCAGGCACACACCCACGACACCTGCACCGGAGAGGGGGCAGGCAGGCTGAGGGCTCCGGGCAGGCCTGAGGGCAGTGCAGGGACGGGGCAGACCTGAGGGGCAGAAGCGAACCCAGGGGGCTGAGCTGCCATGCCCAGGAAGCCGGCTTCAGCCTCGGAGGGACAGTGATGTCGAGGGCCACCCAGGAAGTTGCCCGTGCATCCCCCATGTCCTCCCCAAGGGAATGAGCCTGTCACTGCCACCTGAGTGCTGGCCCCATGGGGACCCCAGGCCACAGGAACCTGACGCATGTGTGGGTCGGGTCAGGGCTGCATGCTGTCAGAGAAGTGACCACAGAAGGCCTCACTCTGTCCTTGCCCCGGATCCGCTCTAGGGTCTGTGCCCCCCCAACACACTGGTCTGACACTGTGGGACCCCCTGGAGGGCGCCATGCCCAACCTGCGGGGCTGGAGTGGCCAGAGGTGGGGAAGGGCACAGGATGGGGAAGGACAGGAGACACCCTTGGGCCTCAGGGCTTGAACCCCTCAGGCGGGAGACCCCAGCCCACCTCTCACCTGCCAAGGCCCCGGCTGTGTTGGCCACGCCTGTGAACAAGACAGAGTGGGCAAGGACAGGTCAGAGAGGCCGCCTGTGGCTACCTGGGGCCCCGAGGCCTAGGGCAGACCCCGGGGGCCCTGGGGTGAGCAACACCCAGGCTGGGGGCAGCTGTTCCTATTCAAGCAGGTCCTCACCAAACAGAAAGCCAGCGCAGGAGGGGGCCAGGTCCTGGATGTTGACAGAAATGCCACTGCAGGAAAGAGGAGGAGGCTGTGACGCACCCCGTGGGGGCTGCCACTCCACTAAGCCAGCTGCCGGTCCTCTGAGCTCCCAGAGCCTGGAGACCACACAGGGGGCTCAGGACCCAGCCTGGCTGTGCCCGCCCGCCACACCACAGTCTCAGCCACCATCTCAGTAGGGACATAGCTCATGCTCAGGACGAAAAGGGCAATGCCAGTGCATGCTCATCACTGCCCACGAATTTCAAAAATGACATAAAAGTGCCAATTCCCAAAACAGCTTCCTGTGAAGATTTCCTAGTTAAACACCTGTTGCTGGGCTCATCGGAGGCCCACAGGCCAAGAGGAGAGATGAACAAGCCCCCTCCTCCATCCATGTTTGGTACGAAAGAGGCCATGTGGAGGGGGGCATCTCTCCCAGCCCCTCCAGGCACAGTGTTTGTTTTTCCAAATGGCCCAGGTGCATGCTGGCTCAGAACCCAGACAGCCCTTGGCCTCTGCAGCTCACCCGTGGGGACCTGCCACACACCCACTCCCCGTGGCCCTGAGCCAGGCAGTCCGCAGGGCACGTGGTGCTGGGGCACCAGCAGGGGCAGCTCCTGTGGATGGAGTGTGCAGCCCTTACCTGTGGTTGAAGGTCTGGAGGCCGATGGAGGCTGATGCAAAGACCACAGACTTACAAAAGCTTGAAGTGTGACCCAAACACAGGGCAAAAATGCTGGACAGGCCAAGGCCCATGACCTGCGGGATTGATGGCCGGTGGAGGGGCTGTGCCACCAACAGGGGCCCTCCCTGGAGCCACCTGGGGTGCGCTGAGCAAGGGTCATTGTGGAAGACCCCTCCCAGGCCACAGCCCACCCAGGGGACGCATGGGTCAAGGCTCCCTGATGAGCCAGCCCCACCGCAGGAGCTAAAGGGTGAGACCCAGAAGTGGATGCCGGGCTCGGGGCACAGATAGCCCGCACACACAGCTCGGAGAAGGGCTTCGGGGCGGACAAACCTCCTCAGCACCGACCCAGGCACCCTCTGGCCACCTTCTGAGTCTGGTGACTTAGGAACACAACCCTCAGGTCCCAGGAACAAAACAAGGGCATCCAGAGAACGTGGCTCCACAGCCTCCCTACCTGCATGAACTTCCGCACGGTGATGGTCCTATAACCTGAACAGAGGGAGACCCGCAGATGTCGGCTGATTGCGCTGACCCCATAGCACCCTAGGTCCCACCCTCTCTGCTGGGGGGAGGAGGGCTGGCCCCCGGCTCAAAATGGGGTGTCCAGTGCCATGGGTGAGCTGTGTGCACACAAGCGTGCATATGCACGTAGAGGGGTCCAAGGCCAAGGCTGGCAGACAGCAGGAGGAAGGCCTCAGGGAGCTTTCTTATGGGTAGGATGGGTGTGTGGGACTTCTGCAACCAGGAAAGACTAGCATTCAAGTGTGAGCATATGTGTGCAGAACGTGGGGAATGTGTGTCAGTGAGAGTGCATGTACACTGGGGCCTGGGCTTGCACTGACACACAGCCCACCACGGACCTGTGACCTCTGGCCCTGCCGGGTACTCTTCTCCTCCAAAGAGCTGCTCCACAGCCACAGCTGGGCTTGGGTCCTCCAAACCCCCAACAGGGACACCGAGGCTGAGTCAGCTGTCAGGCCAGCAGGGCTCCACTCACAGCTGGCCCTCTGGGAAGGTGGCCTCTCCCCATGGACGCAGCTGCACCCCAGAAGGAGTGCCTGCCTGCCCCCCAGAAGAGAGGTTAAGCCCAGGTATGGCTCCTGGCCAAGCCCTGCCCCCACGCTCACCCTGATTGATGAGCCAATCGGAGAGAAACCCGCTGAGCACGCTGGCGGGAATGGCCACCAGCCAGGGCACCACGTTGAAGACCCAGCCCTGCAGGGAGGTGGGGAGGGGCCTCAGAGGCAGCCAGGGCAGGGGCACAGGGCCAGCATCGCCCAGGAAGGCTTTCCCCACCCACACCTGGGCCTCCTGCGGGGCCCTCCCCAAGACTAACCCACCCCCCACCCTGGCCAGTGCTGGGCCCACTAGCAGGTGCCCCCTGCAGACCACCGAGTCCCCCTCACGGCTCCGCCAAATGCAGCAGCTGAGCTGGAGGTTTGCAACCCCCACCCCAGAAGCCTGTGAGGCAGCAGGGTCCTGGTCACCAAAAGCAGGAGGGTGGCCAGATGGCCTGGGGGGCACACCAGCTGACTGGCAGGTGACTTCCAGTTCACATCATGGCCCCTTGGCCCCTCCTGAGGAATGACCACCCGCAGACTGGTCTGCCAGGCCCTAGGGTGGGGGCCCTGCCGGGGTGGGAGGCCAATGGCCGTGGGGAGCATGCGGCTGTGCCTTTGCAACATGCCCCAAACCAGAGGTGAGGCCACCTCAGAGCCATGAGCCTGCATGGTCAGGACTGCCAGAGGCCAGGCAGAGCCAGGGGCCCATCTGTGCATTGGGTGCTGCCTCTGTGGAGCATCCCAGTGCCCCCACTGCCGCCCAGCCCTGCACCGCTCCCTGGCCCACACGAGCTGCCAGGCCCACCTACCTTGGAGCTGGGGAAAGTCTCCTTAAAGAAGGTGGGCAGCCAGGACAGGAGGATGAAGAAGGAGCAGGCTGAGGACAGCTGGGAGGCTATGGCTGCCCTGCGGGCCGTGGCTGGGCTCAGCATCCTGCACCTGAGCCCCTGCCCAGACTCCGGGGTGGGGGGCAGAGGCTAAAGAGGAGAGGCCCCTGGGAACCTGGGCTTGGGGGCGTGGGACTCGGGAGCCCAGAGCTGATGGCCCACAGGCAGTGAGAAGCCCAGGCTGCACCCACCCTGTAGGCAGCCAGTGCCAGGGACGCTTGAGGTCCAAGGGCCCCGATCCCCACCCCACCACCCACCCCACCCTGCCACCCCAAGGCAGCCTGGCTCACCAGACAGAAGCCTTCTGGAAAAGCTGTCTCCAGGGAACTTTGGTGTGTCTGGACACCGGCAGGCCTTGCACCAAAACACCCAAGGCCAGGATGAGATCTGAGGGGGGCAAAGTGGGCCCCTGTGAGCGCCACTCAGAGCCAGGCCAGACAGTGCCCGCTGGCAACAGACCAGCATGCCCCCTGCCCCAGCGGGACTCTCAGGGTTGGACTTGGCTGCGGCCAGGCCTGGGAACTCAGGGAGGGTGCTTCTTTCTGAGGCTCTGGTCTAGAGGGTTCTTTCCCACATGGGCAAAGCCGCAGCCCTGGGGTCCCACTGAGCCGGCGCTGCTCTGTGGACATTCAGCGGCCACAGGAGGGTAAGCGGCACCAGGCCCCTGCTGCTTCCCAGGCAGCTGCATTCGCGGCCCTGGCCCATCTGGCCACGGTTACCTTTTTCACTCAGCAGGTACCTGTACACGTAACACGCCCACAGCAGGGTGAGCCCGCCAGAGAAGTAGAAGACACTTGGCCAGCCATACCAGTCCAGGAGCAGGGAGCCCGCGGCCCCTGTCAACAGTGTCCTGGAAGGACAGACAGCAGTGCAGTCATGACCCTCGGCTTCAGTGGGGCCGGGAGCCGCCTCCGAGAACAGTCCAAGAACCCTGCGCGACTGGCCACCTGCAGAGCAGCCTAGAACCCAGTCTGGGCGCAGTTTGTTAAGGGCTGCAAGCTTTCAGGAGAGACATCCAGACGCCACAGGGCCAGGTGGACAGGGGCACAACCCTGCAGCTGCACGTGGCACAGGAGCCCTGCGTGGCTTTCACTTCTTGCTCTAGGCTTTCATGCTGCCTACAGCTGTGGTGTGAAGCCTTTACAACTCAAAAAGGCACAAGAAGAAAATGGTGATGGGAACGCGCTGGAATGAAACGCAGGTGGCTCTTAGCTTCACATGTCAAAGAGCGTGAAACTTCAAAAAGATTTCGAATGCGAAACAACAGCGGCCCAACCCAGCACCTCGCACACACCGTGCCGTCCCGGAAGCCCATGGGCCGCTCCCTACACCTGGCTGGTCAGTGCCTGCTCCCCTGCTGCCCTCCCGTCTGCTGAGGATAGGCCAGGACACAGATAAAGGAGGACAAAGAGGGGAAAGAGCTGGGCAGCAGGCCTGCGGGGGCTCGCCTTCCTTGCCAAGCCTCCATCTGCCCACCTGTGGGGTGGACGCAGCTCTCCCCCATGCCCCTGCCTCACGTGTGCACCCAGGACACCCAGGTGAATGGGACTTCACACAAACCTCGGATCTGTCTTTGTGTATGTCCCATACTGCTTTTCCGAATTCACACTTCCTGGCACATTGGGCTTTCATCTGGCTGCTCCCAGCCCACCCCAGGGACCCCCGCCCTCTGAATTCTTGCCTAGGCTCAGCAGCAGTGAAGTGGGGGTCCTGAGCCTGGGGGTCGTGAAGCCCCGTTAGGACACTCACACTCTCCTCCATCCCCAGTGATGCCCACCCCAAGGGCCTGGTGCTCCAGGGGATGGTGTTGGGAGGGGGGCACTGGGTTTCTGCATCTGGACCAGACTCCCTCCAGGCCAAGCCCAGGCTGCCTCTCTGTCGGGCAGGTGCCCACCCTGCTCCACACATAAAAGGAAGCAAGGGAGTGGCCTGCACCCGCCCTGGTGGCAGGGCCTCGTGTGCACCAGCACCTCTGCGCGCCTGCATCCCCTGAGCCACAGATGCCCGTGTGGCCTCTCCCCGCCCAGGCCCACAGGGGCACGCCGTCTGCCTCCCCAGCCCCCCTGCCAGGACTTACCCAAACTGGGTGCCGGCCCCCACGGTGCTGTAGACAAAGGCTCGCTCGCTCGCCCGCACCTTCTGTGACAGCAGGCTGGTCAGTGCAGGGAAGTAAACCCCTGCAGCAGGCAGAGAAAGCAGAGGCTGCGAGCTGGTCCCAGCTGCCAGGCCATGTGGGGCCAGGGAGGGTGGTGGGGACAACAGCGGCAGGGAAAACCCCTGCCCAGAGATGACTGCTGAAGCTTGGGGAGTCCTTCTTGCCCACCTGACCCCCAAGGGACCAGCAGGGCTTTTGGCCCTTCTTGGCTGACACAGTGGGGGGGAGAGACGTCAAGGTCCTGCAGACAGGATGGCTGTGGGAAGGGCTTCTGGGTCCACGTTGGCACTCCCACCATGGTCCACCACCCCTACCTGGCAGCTCCAGAGGCCTGGCACTGGCAGGCACGTGCATGCTCACGCACACAGACTGCTCACGCTAGCACACTCCCGCACACACTCGCACATGCAGACTGGTCACTCTAGCACACACACTTCAGACACAGTGTGTGTACAACCAGTGAGGCTGGGTCTGGGTGTGACGCTGCCCTTTAGCTGGTGGGATGAAATCGCGGGGAGCAGCTGGGACCTCCCTGTATGGTTCTTGCAACTTCCTCTGACGCTATAATCATTTCAAAATCTAGGTTTGAGAAACCTGCCCTGAGGACTGCCATGCTTGCCTGTCACCCTGCATTTCTCCAAAGTACCCAGGGGAAGCTGAGGGGCTGGGGACTGAACAGGACTTGGTCCCTGCCTTCCCATCAGGGTCCAGAGCCCCTGCCCACAACAAGTGCCAGTCACCCAGGCTGACAGCTGCCCCGAGCCCCTGCCTGTCCCTGCACAGGGCCACAGACTGGCCACATGAAGTCCTTTGCCTCCCGAAACAGCCAGAGCCGAGGGCCACCCGGCTGGGCACTGAGAGCACCGGCCCTCTGCCCAGGAAGCCCCGTGAGGCATCTGTCAGCCCAGCCCTGGGACCCTCATCTGTTGGATGGGGCACCTGCAGTGAGTCTGTAGGATTGCAGGAGTCAGGCCACCAGGACCGCTGACCTGTGGAGCTGGTCAAGAATTGGCAGGGGCCAATTCTAGGAGATCTGGGGGCCTGGGGAGGCCCCAGATTCTGGAGGTGGTACCGGGGATCCCTTCCAGAGAAGCTGGGGGGATGTGCTGAGGAAGGGGCCCAGACCCACCCACTTGGGATCACATCCAGGTGAGAGACGCTGCGAGACACCACACTGGCGGTAAAGGAGCTCCAGGCTGGCTGTGTGCCACAGGCATCTGTGGGGGGCTCTCTCCAGAAGTCTAGTGCCCCCAAAGCATGGGAGCCAGAGATCATGGGAATCTGGTGTCCCCTCGGCCTGCTGGCCTTGCCAGTGAAGGGTGTGGCCTCTGTCCAGCAACACGCGGAAACGGCAGGACCCCACCGTGTGGCCCAGTGGCACTGACTGTTATCACGTGGCCAGCCGGCTGCCTCCCGGGTACCTGGAGCAGCTTTTGGCAGAACAGGACTCTGATGTTTAGGACGTGCCAGACTTTAAAGTGTTTCTTGAAAGCAGGAAGCGCCCCGGGCGCCAAGGCATCAGCACAAACAGGCTGGCACAGAGGAGCGCAGCGATCAGCAGCTGCCAGCGGGCCGTCCCCAAGCCGCCCTGCCGGGAGCCCAGCTGCCCGGGACGACAGCCGCTACCCACCGGCGGCAGGGCCGGAGCAGATCAGCAACAGCATGGAGGGGTCGACACGTGTGCCCCGACTTTAGGCAGTTAGGGCACGCCACATGCAGAGGCACACAGACACGTCCGCACACATACACACAGGCACACAGCCACAGATAGACGTGCACACACGGGAAC
Source organism: Manis pentadactyla (assembly GCF_030020395.1). NCBI lineage: Eukaryota > Metazoa > Chordata > Mammalia > Pholidota > Manidae > Manis > Manis pentadactyla. Next base: position 177,381,798 of record NC_080023.1, on the reverse strand, counting down.
ACCCATGCGTTCACAAGCCCCCTGCCCCACCACTCCCGGGGCCACAGAGTCGCATGCTGGCTGCGTGAGGGAGGCTGCCCGAGGCCCTACCTTGGAGCAAGCCCGTGAGGACGCGAGCGGAGGTCATGACCACCAGGTGGGCACTGCCGAGGCGGGCGAGCAGAGGGGTGGCGGCAGTGATAAGACCCCAGGCAGAGGCTGACAGCAGGATGACCTTCTCGCCCCCAATCCTGGAGGGGAATGGAGGACAGTGATGGGGGCTCCTGCACCTGGCTGCTGGGCTGGCCGGGAGGCCCTGCCACAGAGGGACAGGTGGGGACCGGCACCGTGCCTCACTCAGAACAGCCCTCTGGAGAGGAGGCCCAGGGTGGGAGAGAGTGGAGTCCAGCCCGTCCATCTGTCCTCAGAAGCCCCCAGAGCTGCCTCAGTTGGATGCCGACCCTGGCCACCTCCTGTGAGGACCTCGCTCTCCAGCCCACGTGCTCTTGGCCAGGTGCCCTGCCCACGTTCACTCCCAGCAGCCCCCTCCCGGCACAGCTGCCCGGCCCACCCACCACCGAGAGCAGCCTGGGCCCTGTCTGGGGATGGGGTGGTTACCGGTCCCCCAGGTGTCCGCCCACAACCTGAGTCAGGCAGTAGCCCCAGAAGAAGCTGCTGAGCACGACGCCGGCCTCCTTCCTGTTCCAGCCGAAGTCCTGGCTCATGGAGGCAGTGCAGACGGGCATGCTGGCGCGCGCACAGTACAGCAGACCCGTGCCCAGCAGCAGCGTCCCCGTCCACGCCTGGCACTCGGGCCTGCAGGAAGGGGGGTGGGTCAAGCCTGGGAGGGGGTGGCATCCTCCATATGCCTCAGAAGGGGGCAGCTAAGCCTCCTCTCCAACGTCTAACTGCAGCCTGTCGGCTGCCAGGGGGTCACAGGCAGATACCAGAAACGCACAATGCCGCTCACCACAGCAGAGGCTGGGATGGCCTGGCCGGCTGGCCGGAGGGCAAGTCAAATAGAGCCCGGGAGGTGGGAAGCTGCTCTCAGGACTGTGGCCAGAGGACAAGCATTCGGTTTCCCTGGGAACAAAGGGTCCAGGGAGGCAGCCAGACAGGCACTGACACCTCGTAGCCCTCTGAGAGGGCAGCAGGCTGGGCAAGAGGACCCCGGCTGAGGCAGAGAGGGAGGGTCGCACAGCCGGAGCAGCACCGCCCCCGCGGTGGGAGCACGGCAGCGGCCCTGGCAGCGGGCCCAGGAAAGCTGGGTGTGCCCAGTAGATGATGCTGGGCCGATGGTGCTGGGTGGCTGGCAGAACCAAGGGAACACAGTGCTGTGGGGGCAGTGGTCCCACAGAGGAATACAGGCGGGGGTGCGGCAGCCCTGGCTCCTGGGAAGGTCACCAGGCAGATGCCAGCACACCTCGAGGGGTGGTCACCAAATCCAGAAGTCAGAAACTGCCGCAGCCAGAAGGCGCCCAGGGGACTTGAGGGCTCTGTGCAAGTGGGGCCCTGGATGGAGTCCTGGGCATCGGGGATGCCCAGGGCTGACCTGAGAGCCGTGCTGATAGGGCTCATGGATAAACAAACGCAGGATGCTAAGGTAAGGGGCGGCGGCAGAGATGGGCGCCAGGAGCTCCAGGCTGCCCTCGCAGTGGGTCTGTGACCCCGATTGCTCCACAAGGCAAAGTTTATTATTAAAATATGAAAGAGGGACTGGGGGCCCCAGCACCGTTCATGTGATTGGAGGTCCGCAGGGTGGAGGTCCCTGGGGATGGCGGGGTGCAGCACGGCCTGCGGGAGGGGTGACGGCGGCTTCACAGTGTGGGCGGGGCCTCCCGGGAGTAGGGGCGTGGGCAGGGGAGTGGAAGTGCCTGGAAGGGGGGCTTAGGGGCCCCGCCTGCCCTTAGACGGGCTCCCAGCCGCTGTGCTCCCTGGGCGTGTGAGCGTGCACGGAGGAGGCGCAGGCTTGCAAAGGCTCCAAGTCTGGGGGCCCCAACCTAGCCAGGCTGGCTGAGGCAGCAGAGGTGTTAGCACTGCAAAGCCCGGGGGGCGGTCGCTGGGAAGAGCAGGTCAAGGGTGAAAGGCCAGACGGAGCCCAGGTGGGTATCAAAGTCACCCAGGAAAATGGGAGGACCCAGAGACAGGACGGGGGGAGTTTCTAGGAGGATGAGGCCGGTAGGACCCTCAGAGCGGTTTCCAGATCAGAGAGGGAAGGATGACAGAGGCCGGACCTCAGAGTCGCACCCTGCTCTCCAAGCCCTAGTCTGGACCTCTGTCTGGACCTGGTGGGGGGCTGCCCAGGCTGCTGTCGGGGCCGGGCGGGGGTGCTGCCGGAGGACGTGCAGAGGCTCAGGGCAGTGCATCTTGTTTTGGGGGGTGGGGGGCGCAGTCCAGGGAGAGCCCAGGACAGCTTCTGGGAGGGCTGGAGCCCGTCTGGATGCCTCCAGAGGATAAGAGAGCGCCAAAGCCCTGAGTGCAGCTTCATGCTTGAAGGCATTGCCAGCAGGCTGGGAGCCAGCCGGCAGCACACCTGCCTGGAGTCTGATAAATGGGCGTGGCAGGATGTGTGCTTTCTCAAGGGCAGGCCCCAACCTGGGGCGGTGCTGTCTGGATGGAGAAGCGCCAGCCGGCAGCAGGTGGGGCTGCCCTCACCACCCAGCGCCCTCCTCCCAGGATGGACCCTAGCCACTACGGCTAGAAAACTGCTGGGCGAGAAGGGGTGGCTGGCCCAGGGACTTTGCAGGGGAGCAGTTTCGTACCCGCCACTCCTGGCCTACTGTCACACCAGGCAACTGCAGAGGCTGCGGCGAGTTCACGCCTGCCTGTGGGACACGTGGGACAAGTCGCCTGGCCTCCTGGAGCCTCACTTTCTGCTATGAAGAGGGGCTCCTGCCCTCGACACCTGCCTCCTTCATGGGTCAGCAAACAGCAGAGTGACTTGCAAGTTCCTGGTGTCCCAACAAGGAGCCCTTGTGGCTGGGCTGGAGGAAGGCACGGCAACAGTGTTGGCATCTCCGCATGCACCCTCCCCCTTGGCAAACCACAGTGTACTTTCCCACCCTCCTCTGTCTCAGGCCTGCCAAGGAATCTCACTGTGGGTACCCTGGGGCCACACCTCCCTGGCTGCAGCCCCCAAAGAGGCTGCAGGGTCCTGGAAGCCCACCAGATAGAGACAGGTGATTCAAGGTTCAAGGCCATCACTCGTGGGTATGAGGTAAATAAGTCTAAGTTCCAAACAGCCCAGACTATGGTTCCCAAACAGATCTACCTTTGTTTGAAGTTTGGGAATCCCAGTTTCCAAGTGCTAGCTAGCTCCTGATGAAATGCATGGCCTTGGGCACTGAGGGCCCTGGCCTGGAGGAAGCCTGCTCCCCGTGTGCACAGTGTGTGTGGGGGGCTGCCCTGGACCATGGGTTTCAGGCAGGGTCTCTGGGTGCTCAGAGGGGTGCCATGGGTAGGGTTCCGGTCACCCCTCTGCTGCTCTCTGCTGTATTGCTGGGACTTCCTATGCCTAGTGACTGCTGGGGAGGGACGCTGTGACCTTGCCCACCCCACTTCGTGGTCCTTAAAATGTGGCAGGCATCACTTAGAAGCCAAGACAGGAGTCCCCGCACAGTTGGGGGAAGACAGGCCTCCATGGAGGGGTAGAACCCCAGAGGGCGGCTCACCCATGCCCCCTCAGGGCCTGGGGGCCCCAAGTGCCAGTTTCCACCACAGGGCCAAAGACTGTGAGGTGTGGGGCAGGCCTCTTCAAGCCTGACAAGCCCCCAGGGCGTGTGCTCAGTGCGCATGAACTCCTCGACAAGGGACCCCAGGGTTGAGGCTGCTGCTCAAGCACCTGTCTCCTCCAGGGCGCCAACCTCTCACCCCTCGGACATGGACTAGCTTGCCTACGAGAACCGTGCACCAGGCCACTCCTACCCCCAGTTTCCATCCCATGGCTGCAGCCTGCTGGGGACGTTGCCCTCTGAGCAAACACTCCCACTGGGCTTACTAGGGAAGAGCAGGGCCATGGTCCAGCCCAGCGGGCCAGAGCCAGCAGAGCGCCTCATGGGCATGCCTGCCCCACTCTGCCCTGAGCGCCCCATGGCCCACAGCGTCCTGCGCCCCTGCACGTGAGCCCTCTGCAAGCACATGTGTGCAGTTTTGTTCCCACTCCTGAGTGCACAAGGGAGGCAGCAGGGGCGTGGACGAAAGGCTTTTACCTTCCCACGAACAGCCACACTCAAGAGGCGACTTCTAAGGGGGCTTTATTCCTTTATGTGGGCAAAGCAGAGAAGGGTCAGCTGCATCCAGACAGGACCTCGCTTCCAGCACACCTGCCCCTCCCGCAGGCACACCTCTCCTGCCACCCAGGGGGCCTGGCTCCTTTGCTTTCTGGGAGGGAAGCCCAGTTGGAGGGTGGAAGACAGGTCAGGCACTGAGAACACCATGGTGCCCCTTGGCCTCCTTACAGCCACTAGAGATCAAGAAAAGCCTATCAGTTTCCAGGTAAACCATCTGTTCTGAGCATAAGGTGCCGGCATGGGTGCTCCCCTGGGAGCTGTGGGGGGCACGGTCTGCTTCGTCCATGGGCCCTGGAGGCCCCAGCAGCCTCATCCTGAGCTGGAGGGCAGTGCCCACTAGGTGGGCAAAGGGGCATCCTCCACAGCTGCTGGGGACACAGAACAAGGAAGTCCAGCTGGAGGGGCGTCCCAGACGTGGCCAGCTGCCTGGAGCTGAGTAGGACACCAGACCCAGAATCCTTAGCCCTTTAGGTGGGCCAGTTAGGAACACTGACGCTATGGCACGAAAGGCTGGGAAAGCAACATCCTGCCCACAGAGACGGACCCTGAGCTTCAGGTCCATGCCCCGAGAGCATCCGAACGCTGGCTAGAACCTTCTAGAGCCTTCTGCTTCCTGCTAACGGCTCCTGTGCATGAAAAGCATCCACGGTTGAGCAAGCACATGGTCACGCTGCCCCTCCACTCACAAAAGGGAAACGTGCCAGTGCCTCAAGCCAGGAGAGCAACACACAGGAGAGAACATGAGGGCCCAGGTCTGGGGCCACCCCCATGGTACCTGGGATGTGTGAGGGATGGTCCTCCCTCCTGGGCCACTGGCAGCAGGCACATGGCCATCCATCAAAGCCAGCCAGAGCCATTGAAACACAACCAAACAGGGAAGTTTGCAGAACATTCTAAGCCCTGGGCCACACACAGCCTTCTGCCCAGCTGGCTGTGAAGCCTGGCCTGCCACCTGGGTATGGCTCAGAGCCAGGCTTCGATTCAGTAACGGAGGGGTGGGGAGGAAGTGAGAGAGAGGCAAGCCCCAGGGCACTCCCAGATCCGGGCACCCCCCAGCGTGTAGCCCTTCTGCTCTAATGGGCAACAGGCAGGCAGACTGGGCCAGGGACAAGGTCTGGGCTTTGGGGCAGCCCTTCTCTGCCTGCCCCCCCGGGCCCGGCCCCTTAGGAGCCTGCTGGCCTCTGAGGGCCTCTTTATACTGTCTCTCCACCTTCCGCCCTGCTTTGCTGCATCCTGGCCCCAGCATTGAGGGGCTGTCCTTAGGGCCTTCCTGAAACCTTGTGCTGGAGGCAGCTGCAAGCAAGTGCTACCACCGTGCAGGCCGCAGGGCAGGCCCTGGAAAGCAGGCTCCCCAGAGACTCAGAGCCCGGGTGGACTGCCCTGGAACTGAGGGGGTCCTGGGGTCCAGGGCCCAGCCGCTTTGCTGAGGGGCCGCGGCCCACAGAACCGGTGAGGGTGGTCTGGGGGCTCCGGGATATTCCTCGTTGCTGTGTGACACACTCACGAGGGGCCCCCCGCATGTGACAGTGGACAGCGGGAACAGTGTGGACGGGTGGGAGGAGTGCCTGGGCCCTCTGCCCTCACCGCCAACCCCCCCGGGGACCTTGCCCCATCACAGGGCTGGCATGTGGTGGCAGCCATCTGCCTGAAGGCTCCAGCCTGTGTCCCCCTCCTGGCCCCCGTCAGGTGACCCTGCACGGCTCATGGCCCACAGGGTACGTGGTCACCCAAGCGGCTGCGACTACAACTACAAACGTGTGTGGTCTTTCCAGGCAGGGTCAGGTCGGTTCCAGGGGCTGGGCTGTGGTGAGAACCCCTCCTCGCCATGAAGGACCTCGCCCCCGCCCCAGGCAGGCCTCCCAGGACCCACACTGGCCTGGAGAGGGTCGGGGGGGAGGGGTTGGGGGTTGGGGGGCTCAGCCACCCTGGCCCTGGGACTGGGTGGGAGCGGGGTCCCCGCCAGGCTCCTTCCTCCCTGCGGACGGGGACTGCCCAGGCGGGCGCGCCCCCAGCCCGTCTGAGTCTCCGTGCCGGACGCCCCCTCCCCCAGCGGCTGCCACGCTGCACGCCCGCCCCACCTGGACCACTGGGCGTCTTGGGCCGCATCCCGGCGACCCTCGTCCATGGGCTGCTGCATTGGGCGCAGATGGCCGCGGGCGCAGTGTCCGGACCCCGGCTCCAGGTGGGCCGACCCACGCGGGCAGCGCCGCCCGAGTCCACGTGTCAGTCCCAGCGGCGCTTCCGTCCGGCGCTCCCAGGACGCGTCGCCCCCAGACGGCCACCGCGGTGGGCGGGGCACGACACCCGGTCCCCGCCCCGCGGACGTCCGTCAGGGAGGCCGGGTCTCCCGCACTCCAGACCCGCGGCTCCGGGGAAGGCGAGGGGCTTCCCTGCAGGAGGAGCAGGCTGGATGGAGCCCTGGAGGCCTCGAACAGCTGCTGAGCCGGGGGGCCTGCAAGCCGCCCAAAAACCTGGGGATCAGGGTCGTCCCCACCTCACAGGGCTGTAAGTCCGGGGAGAGGAAATCCCGGGGCAAAATACTTCTAAAAACCGAAATCAGGCAAAGGGAGAACAAAGTTTAAAATCCGTTTACTGCTCACAAACTGCAGTCCCAGGCCGGCCCTCTCCTACCCAGGCAGCAGCAAAACCTGCCCTGCCCTCCCCTCTCAGGTACAGGTAAGCCCTCGGGCCCAGGTAATTGCCCATTGACATGGAGATGAACTTCTCTCCACCCCTGAGGACGATGCAAATGCACTAAAGCCACACTTCTTTTCACCTCTGATCGCCTATCGATATGCAGATGTACTAAAGCCCAGCAAGATATTCTGGAAAATACTCAGGAAATACTACAATTTTACCCACCACGTATCAAGTGAAAGTTAGGGATAGTGCAGGGACGGTAAGACTCCCGGGTAACCAATTTTTAAAATAGGCCTTGGCGGTGGGCTTCAGCTCTGTGACCAGGGGCTCAGTGCCGTCAGGGCCCCCAGAGCAGGTGCTTGCTGGAGAAGCCAGGCTCCTCACGTGCTCTGAGCGTGGACTGCGGGTCAGGTCAGCGCTGGGCCCTCACTCTCCGGGGCTCCATGTGTAGACTTGGGAAGCCGGCTGCTGCAGTCTCACGCCCAGGAAAGGCGTGGGCTGGGATACGGTGGCAAGTACTGGATTTCTGGCTGCACTCTGCCTCTCCCCGCTGCCGCCGCCTCACACACCCTCGCTGGGCTGCATCGCACCACGGGGGACCTCTGGAAGGCTTCTTACACTCTTAGAACAAAGCCTGATTTCCCTACAGCAGGGGCCCTGCGTCTCTACCCCCAGCCTTCTCTCTGTGGAGTGAACAAACAAGCCCACCTCAGGGCCTTTACAGTTTCCGCCCAGGGTTTTGCCTGCCTAGCTCCGCACACACTTGCTGAACGAATTGCTATTCTTCTGTCCAACCTGATGTTCAATGGGTGGGGAGGGGTTTATTCCCCAAGGAGCCCTAGTCCTCAGTCAAGAACAGTTGGGAACTGAGTCACTGTTACCTACACCACCAGCCATGCGCCCCGCAGTTCACGCTCACCCACTGCTGAGGCTCTGACAATTTTATGTGACTCACAGAATCACACTGTAGTGGCCATTTGTCCTTTGACTACCCAAGTACCTTTCCCCCTGGAGCTGATGTTCCGGGTGGTAGCAAAGCACAAAGAAGGGGCGGAGGGGGGGACATTTCTGTAAAGAGGCGGGCTGGGAGGTGTCCCTGAGAAGGCGTGAGAGGGAAGCCAGTGAAGGAGCCAGTGGTGCAGACTGGGCAGGAGTGGGCCAGCAGCTCAGGGGCACAGCCTGAACGCACGGTCAAGGACTGACAGGGGGTGGGGTACAGGCCCCAGAGGCTTTGGAGGCCAGGGGGAGACCAGGCAGGGCTCTGAGGCTGGGAGCCGCCAGTCACCACAGGAGCCCCTGGCTGCACTGCGGACAGCTGGGGGCAGCCAGCACAGAGGCAGAGAGGACCAGGCCAGTATGTTACTCCAGGCCTGAGGTGGGGGCACTCGGCCAGGGGGACACAGGGGGGCCGAGAGGTGCTGAATGCACAGGTTGTGAGAAGGGCCGACAGGCACAGGTGTGGTGTGACCTGAGAGGGCTCAAGGCTGAGATGGGACAACCTCCTGAGGTCCCGAGCTCAGCAGGTCCCCCCAAAGGCAGAAGGCCCGGGTACCAGCCAGGCCTGCTAGACAAAATGTTACATTTTGAAGGCAGGCTACCAACACTTGGTGCTGGCAGTGGCCAGGGTGGACACATGCTCCCCAGACTTCTAGTCGATTCCATGAGCTACCCAATACCCAACTAACACACTGTCCTCGAGGAACAAGGTGGAAAATGACTGGGGGGCAGTGTAGAGAATGACAGTAGACGGTTTAACGCCTGGTTCTCAAGAGATGGAGAGCTGCTGGTGGTGACAGCGGTGTCACAGCCATGCTCACTGGTGACAGGATGTCGGTACCACCTTCTCGTTTGCAGCCTGCCTGCCTGCCTGATGTCACTTTACCCCCAGCACAGAGGTTTCCAGAGGTGATTCACACCTTGCTGCTTACGCTGTGGCCCCTCCTTCCTCAGCCTCCAGAGCCACGCCTACTGCAGCCGAGCCCAAAGCCCAGGCCCAGCCAGCACACCTGGCTGCTTTTGCAAAGTGCAGACCCACCAGACCCAGGCCTGGCGTCCCCCTAGTCACTGTCTCCTCTGCTCCATGTGCAGCCCCCAAAATCCAATTACCTCCCCTTGAAGATGAGGAGCCCAGAAGTGACACAGACGGGTTTCATGTCCATCTGCTGTCACTGGCGATCTCAGCCCTGCACACGATGTGCACGAACAGAGGGAGGCGTCCACCTTTCGGCCTGAGCTCCTACGTTCAGTGGTAGAAGAGAAGCACTGTACACGATTTTTCTGGAAACCAGAAAGACGAACTTGACGACACCAAATGGATTCTTTTTCTGGAAGGCTGCTGGTCGTGTGGGTGTGCGGCCCTCTGGTGGGCCCCCCGCATTAGGATTCAGCGCAATCAGTTCCACATGTGGGACTGACTCTTTGTTCTGGAACAGTCCCTCCTAGTCAAAGTGTTTGTGAGTCTTACAACACTTCTGTGCCACACTAAGGGCACAACCGGAATGCTGAGGCCAAAGACTGCCCAGGCAGGCTGGCACCTGCCCCTCACCTGGATCAGCGTGTCAACAGCCCTCTGCACTGCCCACTGGCCGCCCACCACCTCCCTCCCAGACCCTCACTGGGTTCAGCTTACTTTACTTCCAGAAGCTGCTGGGAACATCATGTGACTGTAAGACACCACAAAGGGGGGGCAGGCAACCCTGCTGTGAGCAGAGTCCCTAGAGTCCAGGCCCCGCGGAGGGCAGCCGCTCGGCTCCGGATCACAGCGCCCACTCCACCCAACACGGCGCTTCTGAATCAAGTCCGCGGGCACGCGGCACAGTGGGCAGGGGCATCCTCCCGGGCTCCTAGTGCCGTCGGGCCTCCTAAAGCGGGGAGCCCACCAGAGGGCTGCACACCCACATGACTGGCAGCCTTCCAGGAAAGTGCAGAGCACAAAGGCCCTCATCTTCAGGGCCACTCCTCGGGCTGACCCTCTGGTGAGAGCTGGGTACACAGGAGTTTGGTGGACTTTGTCCTGTGGGGCAGCCACACTGGACCCTGACCTGCCCTTCCAGCTGGCAGACCTGCGAACACTGCAGGTGAATCTCAGCCCCACCTGCTATTTAACCTCCCCACCCCTCCCACCCCCCAACACACACCCTGCAGAGGCAGGGCTATTACAGCCAGTCCCTCAGACTGCCTCCTCCCCACACCAAGGCCCTCAGTGCCAGGCTGAGCCTGGGCTGCGGCTGGGCCAGAGCATGGGGAACCTGCAAAGGCCAACAGCACAGGACGCTCCACTCACAGACGAGTCCCCACGGCCAGTCACGTCCAAGGTCCCTTTGACCCATGTTCTCTGTCTGAGTCAGATCACAGTGAGGAAAGCAGCACTGCCTCAACTGCAACTGTGAATTAAGGCACAACACCCAAGCAGGCAGGTCCCACATGCCAGGACCGTGGCCCCTGCCAAATAGCTCACCCATCGGGAGCGCAACCGCAGCATTCCAGGGAGCCGTGCCCCACTGCTCCGCTTGGGTGCCTCACCAGGACCCAGCGGGCCACCCACTCAAGGCAAGGAGGGCAGTGGGGGCGTGAGGCCGGCATGAGGCGTCACTGCACATGGCAGCAGTGGTGGGAGTGGCTTCCTCCTGTTTTCTGCCCCCAATGGCCCTGCAAACCCCTGGAATCTGCACTCCCCCACGTCACCATGCCAGCACCTGGAGTCCTCGCTTCTGCACTTCACTGGCAGGCACCAGGACACTGTCGCTCTGTCACGTGTCCTCCGGCCTCCTGGAGCACAGGAGCCACCAAGACAAGAGCCCCAGGCTCGCCATGCAGGCTGCTGCTGTGGGTGTTTGGAAGTAGTCACGCATGAAAGAAACTCCCTGGGACATTCTGACCCACCTCAAAACCAGGCTGGGGCAGCCCAGACAGTTGTATTTCCTTCACAAAAATGGAAAGTGCCACACTCTAGAGGACAGGATAGATGTCACCCTAAACACACCCGCACACAGATGCACACGAACATGGGGACAGAACAGACACAAAGCCTAAGGCACACGGAATGACTGCCTCCCCCCACCCTTCCCATTCTAACTGACCAACTTCCGATAGAAGGGTCGGCATTTAATTATTAGAATATCCTTATGCAAGAAAAGAGAGCTTTTGAATGACCACCCCGAGACATGTGGGAACTTTTGTTATGAAACTAGAACAGGTAGCACAAGTAACCTATTCCACATTTTTCATGGGCCGCTGGGGCCGCACTTCGGCCCTTGGGGAACGACGGGGCTGCAGACTCCAAGGTGTGCAGGCTCCGCAGCAGCTGAGGGTTCACATGGGAGGCAGCAGACCCACGCTGACTGGGCCACTTCCTCGGGATTTGAAAAAGCACGTCATTGCTCTGAAACAAAAAGTACTTGCAAAGAATGACTCGCGAAAGTCAGATAAAAGGTGTCAAATGCTGCAGGTCACCCGGGCTGGTGAGGACACAGCCTCACCCCAACAGTGCTGCTTGGACCCTGGAAACAGCCCAGGAGAGCCCTGCTCTGTCACCCCCAGCATGTCAGTCTTCAGTGTGAAATGCGCCCAGTTCTTTCTAAAACCCCTGGTCCTGCCCCTCCCCCCCAGACTAACAGCACAGCAACAAGAAGGTAAAGACATTGTGAACCACCTCCATCTTCAAGGCTCCGCAAACAGGGTCTTCAGTCAACAGGCCAGGGAAGCTTTCAGCTCAAATACCAGTCCCCAAAATACCTGCCTTTTCTAGAACCTGGAAACCTTAATTCAAATGGTAAAATATAGTAGTTCTCATTTGCTTTGTAATCATCCTATGCTTCAAATATATTCCAAACTAGGTGTTATTGCTCACAGGGCTTCATGATGTCAGGAACATAGACTACCAGAGTATTCTCAAATTTTATTTATTTCAAGGCACTTTCCATAAGAAAGCATTAAAAAAAAGAAATAACTACCTCTAAAACATTACATTTTAATAAAAACAACGGTGAGAACCAAATGAAACAAAATAGAAGCATCAAATTACACTTGGCGTTCATTACGTCAAGATGACTTAATTTAGTTTATTGCTGAAGAAACACTGCAGAAAGGCGGCAAACAGGAAAAGTTGGGGATTTCCAGTCCACTAAGGGATCCCAGGAAAGCAAGCCTGGTGCACGACGATGAGCGAACAGGAGTCCCGTGTGAGCACGAGCTCCTGTGGGTCTGCAGCATCGGCTCGGGAGATGCTCGCCAACCGGACGGCAAAGCAAAAGGCAGTCTGACCTTTCATGCCTGGACAGACCCCCCTTCAGGCCCCAGCAGTTTATGGACACAGGACTTAACATGACTATACAGCTCAGTTTGAAGGACGTGTCAGATTGATTATAGATGAGTGATGCAATGCGAATAAAAGGATTAGGTATACACTGAATTATGAGATGCTTTTCAAAACGTATGGTTTTATCTCTTCCTCTCTCCCAGTATTTCTCTTCCAGCTTCTACTATATTTAACTGTTAATTACCTGAGAATTTAATCCCTTTTCCTTCCAACTTATTTGTAGTGTTAAACCTCTGAGGAAATGATGATAAGATCAGATCTGAAGATAATTATGGAGACCGTCAGAGCAGAAACACCTCCCTTCTAGGGGTGGGGGACACCCTCATTCTTGCCAAACCAGGGGGGTCAGTGTACAGTGGAAATGCAACACTTTCACCATTGCCTCTGATTGAATCACACAAACCATCTAGGGAAATAAACCCTGCCCAGAGCGCCTACCCACCGGACGACGACCTCACAAGACTCCAAGTCATAGCACAGTGTGAATATTCAGGGTAGACAACTGCTGGCACTAGACAGTTAATGATAAATACTCCAGGTATGCAGGAATGTGATGAGGGTGGTCCTTGCAATCAAAGGCGGACCCCCGACCCACCCAAATACCCACAAAGCTGCCTCAGCTTGCTTGTCAGGGCAAACAGACTCCCCCAAATTCAGCTGCTCATGGCATTTCTCTCAGTCCTGGAGTCCAGCGAAGGAGAACCAAGTCCCCGCCACTCCAGCAGCAGGGACTCCCTCCAGAGCACACGCAGGAGCCACAGCAACAAAAGAGGCTCTGTGGGCGCTGTCACCGCAGAGGACCCGCCCCGGGGGCAGGAGCCCCGTGGGGACCCACCAAGCCGACTGTCGCGCCAGCTCCCAGCAGCACCAGGCACAGCATCTGCCACCCCGCTCCCAGGCACTCGCATCTTCCCAAGGCCACTGACCACCACCTGTGAGCTCCCCACTGGGCAGGGACACTGGCGAGCGCACAGGGTCAGGACCCACACAGAACGGGCGCCCCGGGAAACGGTAGGCAGATGCGGCCTATGACGCACCTACGTCCAGCCCAGCTGTGCCTGCCCCCAGGCCACTCCCAAGCACATAACTCACCCCTCCTGCTGCACCTGCTAGATGCCCCATAGCTGCCCTCACCACGGGGAAGTCAGCCCCAAACAAAAGATCTGAGATGATTAAAACTTTTTAGAGGCCATTTTGGTCATTCTTGAAATCATCGAGAAACCTTTATTTTCAACAAAACTGCCTAGAAGAGATGGTTCATCGGTCCACTAGGAAGGTGTCTCACCACATACAGCACCAAAATATATATTTAAAAAATTAAAAAACACACAGCCCACCCATCACACACACACACATCTCCCCAAAGCCACACAACCCAGACCAAAAGGGAAAACAAATCAACTCAATACCCTCACACAAAAGAAATCTTTGAATTAGGATTTACAAATTTATATAGTCTTTTCTATGAAAAAACAAAACCGGGGGCGGGGGTGGTAAAGAAAAGAGCCCACGCTGAGGTTGGCTTCAGAGCTGCCGTGTGGACCACGTGGCGGCCTTTGTGGAGCCAGCTTCCTGAACCACGAACCACACACGCTAGCCGCCGACTCCTCCGTAGCCCACACCCCGGTGCGGCCGCACCCTCAGACACAGCGCCTCTCACTGTGGGTTTCCCAGCGCTCCAAAGGGCCATTTTCCCTTTAAAGAGATGCCAGGTCAGAAAAGAGTACGGGGGGTGTCTACTGCAGTAAATTCCTTCAGTCAGGGACGGACACTCCGGCAAGTCCAGTGCCGGTAAGGCACGGGTCCACCACACAGACTACTTGGGCTCCTCGATCACACCTTTGCTGAGGTCTGTCATTTTGGGGTATTTTACTTTCTTCTGGTCCAGCTCATTCTGAGCCCAAAGGAGCAGTTTCAGCAATTTTGCCAGCTTGGGTGTTGACTCGCGATTTTCATAGTCCAGGACAGCTTGGTTAACTTCACTCCACACCTGGAAAATAAATAGTCCGACAAAAGCCACCACACCTGCAGAGCACCAGCCCGGAGACTCTACTGTAGTGTGTACTTTATGCTTCTGGGAAGCCACCTCGGCACGAAAATCTTGTGATTTATCTAAATGACCTAAAGCCCGTGACCCTGAGAAGGACGGTAAACTTCTCCTTGACTAGAAGGAGCTTGAGGTCTGCTTAGCAAATGCCACAAATCTGGCCTGGATGGCAGGTCAAAGGGGCTGGGAAAGAGGAAAGACGAGGTGGGGGCTGACACAAGTCTCACTGCTTCAGCCTTGAGGACACCAAGGGGGCCCTGGAGGATGGCACTGCTTCCCGTCCTCGGGGGGCACCAGGAGTCAGGGAGCTGTGTCTGGGGAAGTGGCTGAATGCAGACAGAATGGTGAGGAGAGGAAGAGTTGCACAAGCAGATAGGATCTTAAGTAAAAAATACTTAGGACACCTACTTCTAATGAGCCCCCAAATGAACAGGAAGAAATTTAAGACAAACGCGAAAACTGGCAAGAAGCTTGACTGTCATGCAGTCATGTCACAACATTGATGTCCCAGCATCACGCAGGGAAGCACTAAAAACCGAGAGGAACTGCTGTCATGCCACGGCGCCCACGCCCAGCAGTCTCGGGGCTCCCTCCTGCACCACAAACTCTCCGCACGTAGTTTGCCACACGCCTTTGCAATCCCACCCTGAACATCTACTGAGGGAAAAACAGGAAGACTTTCCTGCCACTGATCTTTACCTTCTGCCTCTGCATCATATTAAGGAGGTCTCCAAAGGGCGACTCCTCGGGGTTGTCGAAGGCCAGGAGGGCCAGGGTGCGCTCCATCTCCGTCAGGCACTCCCGGCTCTCCTCACCCTGCTCTGCCAGCTGGGTCTGGGCGAACTCCAGCGCCGCCTCTGTCTCTCGCTGGCGGATCAGCTCAATCAGGTGCTGTTGCTGGTCGTCAGCAAAAGCAGACAGAGTTACACACCACACCCCCAGGCAAGCAACACCCAGCAGTATGGCACTTGTTTCTAGTCAAAAGGACATCTCAAAGGACTATTTTCTAGCATGCACTTTTTTTTTTTTTGAGAGGGCATCTCTCATATTTATTGATCAAATGGTTGTTAACAACAATAAAATTCTGTATAGGGGACTCAATCTAGCATGCACTTTTAAAGCAAGAAATAGCTTCTGGAACACTTAATACAACAGCTAACTCAAACCCCTTCCCCACATAGAATAAAACAGTATTCTACTAATGCAAATTATCCGTTACTTCTGAATCACCACGCATAACCTTAAGAAATGGAGTATCCACAAAGCAGATGCCTCCCAACCAAAACTCACTTGCAGGTGGAAGTACAGATACCGGTTTGTGTCTAGGAGTTCTGGGTGGAGGCTGTTGATCAAGGCAATAGCCTCCTGAATCTGGCCCTTCAGAATCATCTCACGTATTTTGATTCGCTCGTCAAGTGTTTCTAGATCCACACTAGGTTCGATCCCAGATTCCATTCGAAACTTCTCTGCTGCTTCCTTAAAGCCCTCTGAAAATGAAAACCATCTTCACTGCTCAGAAAGGCATCAAGACCTTAACACAAAGGCTTTTTATCTCTGGAGAGCACAACTGTCTTGAGTAAACGACCTCTGATCTGAACCACTTTTCTTAGGAGTTGGAATTAATATCTTTGTGATTTACCAGTTATGTCCTTGCAACACAGAAATTGAAAAAGTGTGCTTCACTCTACCCACACCATCCAGACAAACTCTAACCTACCAACAGAGGTGATAATGAATGCTACCAAGCCACCGTGGTGGTTGGCGCACCCTGAAGAAGGCTGTGATTCCAGAACCAGACCCAGAGACACTGCAGCTCTGGTCCAGGTGAGACAAGGCACAGCAGACACTCCTCACAGTCTGCAGGGACCTGGCCACTCCACCTTTAGTGAGTCTGTAATTCTCTTCAATATGACAGCAGCATGTGCCTTTCTCTCCACACACAGCTGTGCACACACACAGCTATGGGTAGACATTTCCTCATCACCTTTAAAAATATCTTAACAGAGACTAATTTGGTGGGGAGGGGGCAGGGCTAGGAACTGATGAGGAAACTTATACCTTTTGAAAGCATCTGGTTTTTCTTACCATGCACAAAATCACCCTTTTCCTTTCTGACGTCAAGTGTTAGCTACAGACCACTACTGCTTCCTTCTGTATGCTTCTGCCCTCTCCCTTTCCTCTTCCGACTGGAACACACCTTCTACAAACTGCCCAAGATAACTTAGCAGACTGGCCACAAGAGATCAACTGGACTTCACATGTACTTCAGAATATTCTTAATTATCTTGATTAACTAAAAATTCCAAAGGCCAAGAAACAGGTTTTTGACTTAGGTCTCAGAGACCTGGAATAATGATCTCATCTCCAGAAACCTTTAACATGACAACTCACAAATTTTTAAGTTAGCAGCATTTTTATAACTTTGCCATGGTACTTTGGTGGTAAGGTTCTGACAGTGTGTGCAAAAAGGGAGGCCCACGTCCTGGTGGCAAGCCACTCATTACCTGTAACCAGGTAGTTCATGATGAGGCGATTCATGTCTGCTCGCTGGACATGTAAGTTATTGAGCTTTTCCATCCACTCATCTTTCGTGATTTCATCGGGTTTTTCTGTATAACTCATTCTGATTTATTCTATAACAAAAAAAATGTTAAGAATTGCTGAGGAATTTGATGACAATTGTGATCATTTCAGAAATAAACATGGCAATGTGGTAAGAAGTAAAAGGGAGAGTGGGAAGATAATTTAAATCTGGAACACAGGAAGTGCAAAGGGCCTGAGACCCAAACATGGGTTTAGGGACTAGAAAGAAGGCTGGGTGTTCAGCAGGTAGGGAGGATGAGTGCAAAAAAGAGTCAAGGGTCTTAGAACTGAGCAGTCACAGATTTGGCTGGGCTCATATGGGAGTAGGGCCTTACAGTCTGACAAAGAAGGTGAGACAGGGTGACCTAAGCCCACAGGGCAGCCACAAAAGGTCTGAGCTGAAAACAACATGCTATGATGCATGTGCTCAAAAGACGCACGCAATTCTGTGTGCAACTTACACCCACCAGACTGACAAAAACGAAAGAGTCTGACAATACCAAGTGTCAGCAAAGACCCAGGGCTGTCCTGAACTCCTTCACATGACTGTCAGAATGCGGCACTCCCGTGGAGCTGAGCACATACAGCAACTCCACTCCCACAAGACTGAGAGCCTCAAACACTCATGACCGCACACCAAGCCCAGAAAAGGCTGTTCACAGAAACACTATTCAAAGTGACAACGATATGGAAGCCACCTCCCCAAATGTCCTTCAACAGCAGCACAGACAGTGATGCACAGAACAATCCCAGACCCAAAACCCTCAGGCAGGCATGTTTCACAATTCAGAATTTTACAGATTGTTCAAAGACATATCGCACAGTTTACCATATATTATGTGACATCTTCACTGGGCCGGGGAAGCACCCCATAGGCCAATATGATTTCTTCGGTGCTGTGTATGAGCAGAATAGAGGCTGCTAAAAGCCTTTACCAGGTCAGGTTTTGCCATCAAATAGGTTATAAACAAAAACGTTTGGTTTTCAGAGCTATATGAATTTAAAGAATGCTGAGAAGGGGCTGCGGCCGTGTACTCACACACAAATATTTCCTACAGCAGTAAATACGTGAGCACAGCCACAAGGATGACGCCTAGAAGCCATCAGGCTGAGTAAAGCAAGCTGCAGCAAGGCCCAAGTGTGGACAGGCAAGTTTGTAAAGAAACAAGACAACTTACGTAATATGTGCTTCAGCAATAAATACAGACGTGGTGGCAAATTGTTTTGTTGTCATTGCTGTTTTACAGGAGAGCATAAAACGTGAACCTCATGTGGATACCATGGGCTGGAGGAGCCAGTCCTGACTGGACCAGTGCACTCGGGAGAACGGTGTGGGCCCACCACTGTCCACTTCATTTTAGTCTTCATAACTGACATTCATAACTATATATTCTGGATACTGCTCCATACACTTTATAAAATACTCCAAGAATACTACTCTATCAAAGCATTTGCTAAATTTCTTCAATAAATAAATTAAAAGATGGCAAATGTGGGGCACTGAGAGCTGAGGAGACCCACAAGGAGCCACCCAAACAGGAGAGGCGCGGCAGAGGGCTGGATGGGCACAGCAGACCGAGATTCTGGGGGCTGGAGCCAGTGGCGCTGCTTTGCGACTGAGTGTGGAAGAGAGAAAGAATAAGGAGACTGTGGTTCGGCTGGAGGCGTCAAGTCTGAGATCTTAGGAGGAGGCCACAACTGAGCAGGAAAGCCCGGGAGACGAACAGGTTTGAGGAGCAGGGCAAGTCTGAGCTGACTACCAGAACTGCAGCTGGCGAAGTCCAGAAGGCACCTGGATTATAGGTCCCGAGCTCAGAGTTGGAAATATTAATTAGGGAAACATCTGCCCAAAAAAATGGCCTCAAAAGTCAAGAGTTGGGGAAAGATTGCTGAGAAGGAGTATGGGAACTGAGAGAGCAGCAGAAGGGGAGGCCAGCAGAAGAAAACTTGCACGTGAGACAAAAGCAAGAGATGTCGGCCCTCATACAACACCCATCATACCAACTGCACAACCCGCACTCACATCAAATTCTTATTCCTAGACAGCTCATGGAACCTAGGACAAATAAGGCAGCCTTCTCTTAGTTCCACTAGGTGATTGGCAATCTTACCAGAACCACTCCTTGGCAACAACTCTGGGGAACTACCCGTTGTGTTTTGTGCAGTTAAATATTCAACAGACCTAATTAAACAAGCCAATTTTGAAGACCAGGAATGCCTGCTTTCCAAGCAGGCATTTACGGCCTCACCAGCTCAGTTTTTTCCCTAAGCGGTTCTATTATTAACTCGTCTCTTCACAGAAACACAGCGCAACACTTCTAGTAACTACCACTGTTCTAGCTGGTGGCCGCTTCTGAACGCTGGAGTCTTCGCTTGGAACGTCCCTCCCTTGCAGCATAAACACCCAGGTACACCGCCCAGGCACCGAGGAGGCAGGAGCCTACATGGGCGCCGAGGAACAGGGCAGTTTGACGTGCACAGATCCACGGGGCGCGGCCTGCGCAAGAACTTGCCCGATTCTGACACCTGCTCAGACCTTGGGCCCCGTACCCCCAGCGCGGGTCCGGCCAGGCGGGCGCCCCCCACCGCCGCCCCTCCCGGACCCCTCCCCACCTCTCTTCTCCCGGCCCCTCCAGCGCCCGGCCTCCGCCCCGCCCCGCCGCGCTCCCGCAGAGACGCTGGGCCCGGCGGCCCGGGCCCGCCGCGGCCATCTTACCGTGAGGATCCCGCCTCCCGCGCTGCGAGGTCTGCGCGGCCGTTCGGAGGCCGGCCCGGGAGGGGTGGCGAGAAGCCGGGGAGGGGGAGGGGGAGGCGGAGGCGGAGGCCGGGCCTGCGACGGAGGCGGGGGCGGGGAACCGGAGGGCAGACGCACCGGCGGACGCCCCCTCAGCACTTCCCGCGAGATGAGGAGGGCGCGAGTTGGCTGCCAATCAGGTGTTTCCGCGAGGGGGCGGGTGCGGCGGCCGTCCGGAAGCGCGGGATTCCACCTTCCGTCCTTGCGCAAAGGTGCCCTCGCGCTGTTCCCTCGCACTACGGGTTGGCGCGAGAGTCAAAAGGCGTCGGCCGTCTCTGGGAATGATGGCCGCCGTCAAGGCGTCGTTGTAAGGAACTTCGTGCCCGGACAGCGACGTCTAGACTGAGTCGGAGGCGAAGGTCTCACGTTCCTTTCCGTCATGTGTGTGAGCCCGGAGGGCATGGGGCGGGGGTGGAGGACAGGTGCCGGGGCCCTGGGCGGCCCCAGGCGGGGTCCCTCCCGCCCAGGCGCTTGCCCCCGTCCAGGCCGGCGGAGCCGCCAGCGCGCGTCCCGACGGAGCGCCCGTCCTTTCTGTTGAGGCGGGCCCCGGGGCTTCCCGGCGTGTCGGTGAGCCGCACTCGCTCGCACGCCGATGGGTCACCAGAATCGGGCCTTCCTCGGGTAGCCTCCGCTGCCGGGGCCGGGCCTGCGGGTCTCTGCGGCTGGGGTCTCCCTCTCGGGACCCGCGGTGCCCTAGGCCGCGCTCACCTTGGGCAGAAGCTGCAGGCCTGTGCGACCGAGTCCTCAAGGTCCCTTGGCCGGGACCTGGTGGACGCGAGGCGCACAAATGCGTATTTGCGCGTTTATTTGCTTGCTGTTGTGGGTCTGTTCGAGCGGAGTGCAGACTCCGTCGGAGCAGGTCTCGTTTTCCCGTTGCTGCAAAGACTTAAGAGCTTCGGGAAGGAAATTGAGGGGCATTGCATGTGCTGTCCTCCTGAAGTAGAACTCGGGATTAGATGGTATCGTGTGATTGCTCTAAAGTGAACGGAATAAAGTGAAAGTGGTGTGGGACTTCTCGCAGAAAGTACTTCCGATTCGGCAAATAGGTTTGACAATGACGACTGGTTGTGGACATTTTCTGTTAGTCGAACGAGCTAAATCTGCATGTTTTGACACAAATCTATTTAAAACTTGAATGTAATTCTTGTTTTTGATTACAACCTTTGTAAATACTTAATCGTATAAGCAATTCTAGATGTCAATTTCATAGTGTGTGAGGGTGTACAGATTTTTAAATTATTTTCAAGGGTACACAAGCCAAGAGCTTGAATGCTAGTGTCCTGAGGAGATAGAATATTCCGGTCCAAAGAGGCTTCAGCTGTGCCTTCTCTCTGGGTCACAGGTTAATGCCGCCCCCCTCTCCGAGTCCTGCAGATTTCGCCTCTGTAATTCTGAGACTGGCTGCTCTCTGGTGCCCAGCCTCTTCCCCAGAACCTGGCGGCCACCCTCTCTGCTCCTCAGGGGTCCTGCAGGCTCCTTTGTGAAACCCGCACAGAAGGCAGGGTGATCTCTCCTCATCCCTGTTCTCTTCGCACCCTCAGTGGCTTCCCAGTTGCCTGAGCAGACTGAGCACAGTTGAATGCCTCTCAACTACCACCCCTTCCCTCTCAACACCGCTCCCCACCTGGTGGTTTTTCTCTAGACTCACCAGGCTGCTGGCTCTGGGCTCTCACGAGTAGGCTTCTGTAAACAAAGCCTGTGTAGTGCCTCTAGTTTGTGCTCACGCAGTGTCACAGACCATCCCTGTGTAGCATTTGGCACGCTGTTCTGTGTCACTGATGCCTGATGGTAAGTCAAGATTTACCGCAAACCTGAGCTGCACAAGAGCCAAAACATCTAGTACACGTGGGAGTTACGTAGGTACTTGTTGGGAACACAAAGGAACGAGTGATGACCTTAACTGGAAGCAGTTTCAGCAGAGACGATGAAGGGAAGCATTCTGAGGAGGGAAAATCAGCAGTCCTTAGTGGTTGGCAGTTTGTGGACCTGGGTGAGGAGTCGGAATGGTGCTCAGATGTGTAGCCTGCTTGATGAGGTTCTGGTGGTGGCACCAGGTGGGTAACAGCCATCATGAAGAGTGAGATGGGAGGAGGGGAGGGGAGGATGGCTCGGTGTGGGCCTTGAGTTTGAGGCCCCCATGGCACACACGTGAAGCTTAAGGGAAAGGTGAGGGCTGGAGGGGAAGCTTTTGTTGGGACACAAGTGAGAGTTGATAAACATACTCAGAGAAGGTCACAGAGAAGAGGAGCGCATCGAGTCCAGGATCAGGAGGGGCATGGGTAGCTGTCATACCTGAAAGAAGGTGCCTGTCAAGGGGACAGTTTTGATGATCGGGGGTTTAGTAGGCTCTCCTGAAACGATGTGTGTTTCTAGGAGTTTCTAATGTGATTAGTGTCAAATGCAGCAGGGCAGTCCAGTATGACATTCCCCAAAAACTGTTCACGTGACAGTTATTGGTGACAGAGCAAGTTCTGTGTGTGACATGGTGGGAATGGAAACCATTATATTGCAGTGAACTGAGGTGTGAATGGGGTAAGGTGAAGACAGCTGGTGGGTTTAACATCTTGAGGAGTGATCTGGGCCATGTAGCAGGTGTGGAGAGGGGAGCAGGTGGACTCATGCCTTAAGTACAAAAGCAACGGTGTTCCTGGGTGGTTGAGTGGGAGGCTGGTGGGTCAAGAATCTCCAGGCTTCTGGCTTGTGCATTTGGGTTTATTGAAGTGGGACCATCACTGAATGAAGACACCGAAGGGGGGCCTGGGTTGGTGAGGTGGTGGCTCAGAAATTTATGAGCTCCTTTTGCATTCATTAGGTTTTGAGGTACATTTGATGCATCAAGTGGAGATGTTAGGGGAGCAGGTGAGTGGGTGGACCAGGATATGGATGGAGGTAAAAGCACGCACAGACACGTGTGCATGAGGTCCCCTATGGAGAGTGTATGGAGTGAAGATAGAGGCCAGCCTGGCCAGAGCCCTGAAGACAGCAGTGAGCAGGAAGGGCTCCAGGGGTATGGGGGAGCATGAAAGAGGATGGGCTCAGGGACAGAGGAGGGTGCAGTGCCATTGATCACCATCTGGGGGTGGTGACCAGGTTGACCACTATTTCAGGCCCATGGGATCATTAACTGGCTGTGGCTCTTGAGAGGGAAGAGGTGACCAGAGTGACCACTGTTCTGCAAGCCTAGGCGGAAAGTTTCATTTTGACAGATCAGAGTTCTTTAGAGAGAGATATTTTAAAGATTTGCTGATCTTAAAAAAGCATTAAAGAACTTTTTAAAAGGGTAAGGTATTTTGAGAATAAAATACACTGTTTTCTTTACTCCAGTCCTAGATTTTAACAACCAGGATATCAGCCACATTTTACAGAACCATATTTCCATGGATGTTTTCGTCTTACTCTTACAACCCAAAAGCATAAAATCAAACCCATATACACTGGAGCCCCTGCTTTCAAAATGATTTGGCAAAAGAAACCTGATTTTTCAGGATAAATAAACTGATTGGTTCTTGATGCTCAGAATTATTACAAGTAGGCAGTAAACACCAGTCAATTCCCACAGCATTAGCTTTTCACAATCCTTTCAGATTTCTTCATGAAGATGTTGAAAGGAGTAAGGGAGGATTTTACTACTACTTAGTTCTGCTACAGATATTCAGATGTCACAGTCTTAGCTGAACTGAGAGACCCAGCAAAGCAGGTTTAATAGGGATTGTCTGATGTGGTCCACCCTATCCCTCCTCATCTGATTGTTATTTCCCTTCCTACATTACACCACTAAATCCTAAAGCACCGGGTATGTCCTCAGTTTCTTTGGATGTGTAAAAGCAAAAGTAATACTTTTCTTGCTGAGCTTGTAACATACACTGTGTCCAGTCCAGTGCCACCTGAAACACATGGGATGGGGCGGGGGCCACAGTCTTGCCACTGCAGACCTGCAGGACGGCAACAGCCAGTGTGCTGATGGCTTTTAGTTTGCCCAAGACACCATCATACACATTTCATGCTGAATCTGACTCTGCCCTTCAGACCTGGCTGCTCAAGGATTTTATATACACATATTGCTTAAGGTTTGACCTTTTTTTAAAAAATTAAATAAAAGTTTATATGTAGATACAGACACACACATACATAAACACTTATGTAATACACATGTGCATGGCTACAT
Source organism: Manis pentadactyla (assembly GCF_030020395.1). Lineage (NCBI taxonomy): Eukaryota > Metazoa > Chordata > Mammalia > Pholidota > Manidae > Manis > Manis pentadactyla. The sequence continues at coordinate 177,357,984 of NC_080023.1, read as the reverse complement.
CTTGTCTACTTTGAGGGGGTTTTGGCATGAGCCCAGCTCTTAGGATCAGATGTCTGGCTGGGAGGAAGGCACAGCACTGACTGGAGACAAGACATCTTTTTAGCTGGTATCCACGTTTTTTCTTTGTTTTTTGCTTTGTTCACTAAAATCTTCAGTTTACTTTTTAAATGCTCACTTTCCATTGAAGCCAAAGGAACTTTGTGGCTCTGACTACAGAGATTTTTCATTTCTCTGAATTACCATAAAAGGCAAACATTCTTGGTCTCCCACCTTCTGTGGACAGATAGGGAGATTTCATTTCTCCTTGGATTCCTAAATTTTAGAAGCAGTTGGTTCATTTTGGAACTCGAAAATATTCTGGTTTGGAAGGATGATTTATGAGTATTGATTTTGTTCAGAATAAAAGCTTGGGGTGTCCTTTTGGAGTCCTGATTACTCCACCCCCACTATTCTTGTTGGTATTCATGCAGTTACACTCTTTCCCACCCTCACCATTGGTGAGCCCGGTAGGAATGGGAATCTGTGTATGCAGTATTTCTATTGTGGACAAACCCAGAAAGCCACTGTTAGACCTGACTTTAGTCTCTTCTGCTTTTTAAGTATTTTCATTTTGGAAAAAAACCAAACTCTTAAATTGTCACCTGTACAGTTGTAGCCACATCTTTACCCTGAGGCCTCTACCCGGCCAAGGGTCTCCTTTTGATGCCGTCTCTTACCTTGGGGGCCCCTACAGCTTTCTGTCAAGCTCCCCTGAGGATTCGGGAATTTAGTGAAGATCTGTGGGTTTGTTTTTTTCCCCTTTTCTCTGTTACATACTTTGTGCTATCGTAAGCCTCTAAGGCCTGTTTGGGCACAACTGCTTTACTCTGAAAATCTGTAAATTGCATTGATTTTTCTGGCTTTCTGACTTGTATATTCCTTTAGAGACTGTTGGGAGGTGAAACCAGCCAGAAAGGAAATAGTTCTTACGCCTAATTAAAGTATGAGTTTCTTCTGAGGTTGACTATTATGACTAGATGTCTCAGAGCAACAGGGTCTATTCTGAGGAGTCACAGCATTGTTCTACTGAATATGTTTACTCTTGTTTCGGTAACAAAGCTAGGACTTCATTGCAGCTGGGGAGGTGAAAACACGGCGGTGACTTTTCCTGGCCAGGCACCTCTGAGGAGGGTAGAGCTAAGAGCACATCCAGACTGGCATCTTCTGCTCAGGTCTTTCCACCTTGCTTCAGATGCTGTCCTCAGCCCAGAGCCACTTGTCTTGAGTCACTTCCAGAGGCTGAAGTGGCCAAAGAGCCAGCGCTTTTCAATTCAGTTGATCGCAGCAGCAGTTGCTGGCACTGTTGAGAGGACTGACAGCGGCTATACACGGTGTGGAAATTATTTGGCAGAGCGTTAATGGGGGTTCTCCTTTCACTTTACTTCCCTTTCCTGTACTTTCATGTTTGTTTATTCTTTTGCCTAAAAGATAGGTTGGTAGAATTCTCCTTGACTTTGACGATGTAGTTCTATCACGATTTTCAGCCAGCTGTCTACAGGTCTGAAGGGTTGGATGCAAAGTTTAACTCCTAGTCCTAACTTTTTTTTTTGCTTTTGTTTCCTGTGCCATCCTACCAGTTCTTGCTTTATCCACCACCCTCCGCACCACCGCAGTACTCTGCTTGTGAGACAGTTGGCCACCTGAGAACACTTCCCTCCCAAATTCTAACCACATAGGGGCTGCGAAGTTGCCTTTTCCAATGGTGATGCACAAATGTAGGATCAGCCCCACTGGGGGGCAAACTGAGGTCTGATTAGAAGGGTCACCTGCTGTGTTCCTTAAAGGGTAGCCAAAGCCTAGTGCTGTAGTGTTTGCTTTGGGCGGAGGTAATAGCCAGTTTGATTGTGAAACCTTTTAGCAATGATGAGATGGTGGGACCATGCAAGTGGACTTATCTAAAGTTAACTGTTAAAGTTCCCTGGCTTTATACAATGTAAAGGTGATGGGAATTTCATCAGTTTCTCAAAAACAAACAAACCCACAATAAAACAGTGGTTGAAGCTTTTGTTAGTAATAAAAAACAATACTAAATGTATTTGTTCCTAGGACTGTACATTTGATCCCCAGGGAAGCAGGGTATTGTATTTTGAAATAACCTTTCATTCACAAATGGTTAAGAGCACAGCCTCTGGCTGCCAGGCACCCTGGGGCCCAGAACAGTGTGAGAGGCAAAATGAGACTGCAAGTTGTGAATGAGGGGGCCCAGGCCTCTGGACCTTCCCTCCTGTAGCCTCATGGATGCCTGCAAGACTGGAAGCCTTGCGAGTAGCTTGTAGCCCTCCGGCCTAATGGGCCACATGCTGCCTACTGGGCCTGGAAGCCTGTTGAGCTGCTTTTTCGCCAGGGAGGAGCACCTCCACAAGGAGCGACAGCAGATTGGAATTACTTGAAGATGTCTGATGGGGGAGGGCCTGGCTGCCCAAGGACGGTGGGTGCCCCTCAGCAGAGGCCCAGCCAGCCAGAGCCAGCTCCTGCGGTTGGGGTTGGAAGGGGAGGCCCAGTCCAGGGAGCCCTGAATTGTCCCCTTTCTTGCTGCTGCTGAAGAGGCACCCGAGGGTGGCTGAAACTGTCACTCCATGTTTCCCTTCTGTGCGCTTGTCCTTCACTCTGAGCTTCCTCATGCGTCATTCCCCCCTTCCACCACTGGCCCTGTCCTTGGTGCCTGAGAGTGAAAATATCACCTTTAAGAAGACATTGCTGCTGGCTTTGTGTCGTGTAAAGATCCTCAGTTGAAGAGGCAGGTTGGGTTCCCCATTCCAACTACTGGTTAGGGAGGCAGCCCTTTGTCCCCCTCACCCCAGAGCGCAAGTCCCACGTGACAACTTGCCCAGGATGACACAGCTGTTCAGGTTCAGGCCCGGTTAACAGTCTCGTCTCTAAACTCCAGTACACGTCTGGGGGCAAACCTTAAGACACAATTACGGTGGACGTGTGTGGAGCCCCTCCCTGAGAGATTCGAGGTTGCCCTAGTGGAATCACACCAGCAGAAACAAGCTTCCTTGTATTCCCTGGAGGAAAACTGAGTCTCTCTCAGAAACTGGCAGGCCTTGCAAGCTTTGGAGATGTTCGTTAAAACACACCTGCCCCCACGGGGGGCACGTGAGGCCCCTGGTTTATCAGGGATGCTTCTGTGGGGTCACAGGTGCAGTTCTGCACGCAGGGTACCTTTCCGTTTCTGTCAAGGGTTAAAACGGGCCAAGAGGTCCCTTCTCCTAAGGAACGTTGGAGCAGCGCTCTCTGGAGGCAAGGGCCCTCAGCCAAGGCGTTACTGCGCTCAGGGCAAGCGTCTAACGTCCACGGTGCGCCAGGGAGGCAAGTGTTTTCCCTGTGAAGTCCGCTTGGCGGAGTATCTAGGTTAGAGTTGGAGCGAAGAAAATCCAGGTGGGCGGTGGGTATCTGCCAGACCCCCTTTCCCTTTATGGACAGGAGTTGTCTCACCTTTCCCTGTAGCCCCTGTGGACAGATGTGCCCGAGCGGTTGGGCGGACGCGCTGGCTTGGGGCGCTCCCCGGCCCGGCGGCGCGGGCTCGAGTCCACGAGGTACGTAGCGCTGCGCCGGGTTCTTGGTGCTCGTCCCGGCCCTCCTGCCGCAGCGCGCTCCCCGAGCGGCCCGTTCCCAGGGGCGCATGCGCTCAGCCGGGGCGAGACTCGGCCTCCTCCCTCCGCCAGCCGTGCGGGGGCGCTGGTCTGAGCGCGGGCGGCCTCTCTAGCCCCGCGTCTCGGTGGTGGCGCCGACCCCCGCCTGCCCGCCCTGCACGCTTCGCGGCGCTCGGAGGAAATGGCTGCAAGAGCCCAGAGGCCTCGGCCCGCGGTAAGTGGCGTCCGGGCCGCCATGCGGGGGACGGCGACGCGAGCAGTGCTCGGGGGTGAGGCGGTGGCGGCAGCGCCCTAGCCTGGCAGCCAGGAGCCGCGAGGTCAGCGCGAGTCGCGCTCCGCCGGACGGAGAAGATGGCGGCAGCGGGGATGGCGGGGGAGGGGCGAGGGCTTCTGGCCGGCGGCCCCTCCGCCGCGCGGCGCGGCCCGGGTCGCCCCGGAGCAGCCCGGGGGCGCTGGCGTCCGGACGGCCGGTCTGAGGGCTCCCGAGGGGCGGTGGCGGACGCTGCGGCGGCTGGCGGCGGCGGCGGCGGCGGGCGGGCCCAGCCCTGCGGGGCGAGGGGCGGGGAAGCGCTTTTCCCGGAAGTTCCCGGCGGGCCGGCTTGCGGCAGAAATTCCTCGTCAGGTGACTGGCTGGGGCCGGTTTTTAACCCGGTTAGTTCCTCTAGACCCTGGAGGGATTGGAAGTTCATTGTAGGCGCTTACCTGTAACTGGTTGGGCCGACTTCCAGGCGGCTACTGTTGTGAAGGACAGCTTTAGGGACAGTTGTGTGATATTTGGCGAAGTAGGAAGCAAAGAAGGCTTTCAGAAAATCGGTTTCACTTTCGTAAAGTATGTATATAGCCTAAAATACTGATTTTCAGTTTTTATTGCGGACTTGTCAATTTGATGTACACTGGCTGTATTTCTGTCCCATTTCACTCTCCGGTCATGCTGCAAGTAGAAGGGGGCGGCTTTGGCCTTCCGCGGGAGCTGTGCCTTTCTGGTCCTTTCTCACCTGACACTCAGATCCTCGTTTGCTTTCTCCTCCCTCTGTTCCCGTGTCTAGCTCCCCAGCCAGGTTGTGAGACCCAAAAGGTTGGGGTCAGGTTTTCTGCTGAATCTAGCACCTCAGTAAATGAGTTAGAATTGGGTGGGGCTTAGAAATGAGCACGGGAGTTAATTAAGCACGTGAGTTAAGTTGGAGACACTAATTCGTGCCTTGGCCGTAGATTCCAGTATCCACATCATTTGCACACTGGGAGAATGAGATTTGAGCCTAATGTACGGGAACATCTTGCAGGAGAAACAGATTTTAAGATCTTTTCCGTATAGTCACGTAACTTTGTACCGGGGTAAGTTGAGCCTCTGTTCAGCACCACTAACAGCTCACAGCGGGCACTGCTCCACGTGGCCCCGCTCGGAGCAGGCCTCCAGCGCTACCTCAGTGAAGGAGGGTGCTTTTGTTTGCATTCCAACCTCAGGAAACTGAAGTACAGGGAAGGAACTTGCCCAAGATCTTCGAGCCGGCTTCTAACTGAGCTGTAGGCACCCCCACCCACAAATGTTCTGTGATTTCCCCCAAATCCACATAAGCCCTGCTTGCAAGAAGGGTGCATAAGCCATGCATTTTAAAGATAAATTTCATGATCTTTAGAACGATTCCTCAATTTATTTGGCAAATATGTATTGCAACCTATGTGTTAAAACAACCTGGTTGTCTCAGAGACCAGAAAGGTGGCCTTCCCAGTCCTAGTGTTAGTGTAGTGGAGACTTGTTGGGACATCCCGGTTCCTTCTGTGAAATCCAGGTTGCCAGCCATGCACTTGGAGCTTAGAACTCTTAGGGCACTTGGGGTTGATATGTGTATGTGACTCTGACTTGTCTGCTCTGCCCATTTTAAACAGTGGAGACATCTCAGAAGTGGCACCTGGAAAGCCCCCGCACTGTTGTGAAACTTTTGCCTAAAGCACTTTGAGACACTCTGTTCCCTACTTGCCTGTGTTCTTGGAGACTTATTTTAATAATGAGTTTAGAAATAATGTGTATCTTTAATTTGCTTATGATTAATGTTCGATTAAATTCAGGCTACTTCAAGAAGAGTGAGTTTTCTTCTGATAAGAAGAAAGGGCACAAATCAAAGGTTGTGTGATTGGCTGCTCCCCTGCTCATTATTGTCAGTACCCATGGTTACCAGTTGCTACCCTCCACACGGTGATGCTCAGGGTGTGTATGTGTGAGCATCACAACAGTTTGTTGAAGAAATTGTCACTGGGGCTCAGGGGTGGAGTGTCATGCTGCAGGTGGGTCTTGAGCTGGACGGAGTTTGTTTTCACGTGGGAAGGGGAGGAGTTGGAGTGGGGACATTGGCGCCCGTTCTTCTTCTGGCGGTGGATGGAGTGTGTGGGTCCTGCTGTTGACACTGTAAGTCTTCAGAATCATTGGGTGCCTCCGTTAACTAGGGACCATTCGGAGAAGCCCAGGGGCTAGTTCCTTTTTAGTGTGTGTTTGCCAGGTTTCCAGGTCCTGAGTGTTTTCTTTCCATTAAAGTGATTCATTTTACCTTTTCTAATACACCTTTTAATCTGCTGATACCAAGTGATTTCCATTTGGCTCTTGGAGAGCAAAGATTGGATGTATTTATGGGCCAGCTCACTGTTGTCCTTGGGTCCCTGCAGTGTGGCACTGTCCAATAGAAGTCTTATTTCTCATATGCCTGGTGGCCTCAGGAAATCCAGTAAGAAAGGTTTCTGTAAACTGAGGCTCCCTTTTTTGCATTTCTTCCTTTGTAAGTAGTAGGGTCCCTTACAGTGTATGTCTGATAGTACTCTCTTATGACCAGTAGCAAATGATGTGTGTTAATTTCATCATAAAAGGTCTGTGATTAGCAACTAATGGAAACATACTCATCAGGAAAGAGGTTCAGAAGCAGTCTGAATGGAGCTCACATGGTCTGAGTACCCACACTTACTGGGAGCAGTCTCTCTTGCTTAGACTTCATTATATTTTTTGAGCAGTAGTTTTGAGGATAAGTTGTTATGTGAAGTTTAATACGTAGTTGTGTACGTATTTTAATACTTGTCGTGATCATGAAACAATCTGTAGTGGTGATTATCTTGTAGTTTGCGGAGGTGTTTCTTTTTGCGTTTCAGACATAGATGCTGTGCTTCTGTTCTTCATATACTCATGCAGATGTGTAGATGGCCCTTAGTACACCTTTATAAGAAGGTAAATGAGTTTTTTCCCCCAATAGATGATAGCTTTACTGTGTTTTGAGTTATAATGATAAATGCATATATAGGAAATTAAGACAGTATTAAAAATACAAAGAAGAAAGCAGAAATCAGAAGCCTATACATTACAGCTGTTCCCTTGGGTGGGTGTGGTGGGCTGTTTGTGGGAAATACTCTCACTGTGCAAGGCTGGCTTGTAACTGCCTGTCCCTCACATGCCTGGAGCCCTTTCCATGGCAGTGGCCATGGGGTTCATCACCCCTTAATCACAGCCTTAAAGATTCCTTTGTGGGTGTTCATTGATTTTTTTTTTTCACACCAGTCTCCTGGAGATGGGCATTGGTTTGTCCCTTTGTGAAAATGTGTTCCTGGGAGCACCTTCATAAATGCACCTACCCATACCCAGTTACCTCTGCCAGGTCAGAGGGAAACATGCCCACTGGTCCATGGGAACAGGAATGTTGCCTGCACTGTCCCCCTACTGAGCACAGAAGGGACTCTAGGTAAATATTTGTGAAATAGATTCTAAGAGGGCCTCCTTCCCCATTCACGGGCACGTTGTCACTTTAATAGATGGTATCTGCTGCTTACTGCACACGCTTGCTGTGTGCCAGCACCGCCCAGCCCATGACACTGTAATTTCAGATATATGTCCTTTAAGGAAACTGTGAAGTCACAATTGTCCCCATTTCCCATGCAGGAAAAGTACAGCCCTGAGGGAGATGCACTTCCTCAACATGCCCAGCTCTTAGGTTTGCCCCTGGAGTAGAGGCAGGGACGCCTGACATAGAGCCTGCAATCTTAAGTGGTATTGCCCCTGAGCCTCCCAACCCCCAGCCTCCTTATCAGAGGACTTACCCCACTTGTAATGGGGGTTGGGGATGTCACTGGGGAGGGCACTGCTGGCTGCCTTGGTCAGGATCGGGAGTGCTGAGCCCACTCAAAGAGGAGTCGTCCCCCTGAGATGCCACTGGGCCCCGAGGGGATACAGAGCTAGGTGAATGCAAGCTGTGGACTCTGGGTTTGTTAGATCATAAAGTATTTTCCCTTTCACAGCATGTATTCAGCAATGACATCTCTGTGCTCCTCCCTCCCCATGTAGCAGTGTAAGCCTATATTGTACTCAGGCTTGTCTGTCAAATTCAGCTATGCATAATAGTCTAAGAAAGGATACAAAGTCCTGTCATTTATTCTGTAACTCCTTTATTTAAGCTCAGACCTTTCTCACTATCCCCAAAACAAATGGGGCATTGGCTGCTGCCAGTCTCGGGGAAGGAGATTTCTGGCTAAAGCACACAGTTAGGTCTTTTTTGAGTTCCCAGGTTTCCTTATCAGGAAGCAGATGCTTGTGAGGAAAGGCCTTTGTTTTTTCTCCAAGCATGTTCTCTTTGAACGCAGGTGGCAGTCAGTATGAGGGCTGCAAATTTGGAACTGGAAGTCGGCGCTTCCCAGTAAGCACGTGGGTCTGGGATGGAGGAGGAGCAGTGCTGGAGCGCTGGCTTGGGGGTGCATCCCAGGTGGTGTCCCAGGAGAGAAGCCCTTTAAGCGGTTCCCCTGCCGTGACGCCTGTGCCAGGTCAACAGTTCTCAAACTGTCCTCCACACTGCAGTTATGAAGACCCTGAAGAGCTTTTGTTTATTCATATTATATCTGTTGTTTGGCATTTAAAACGAAACATTTAAATTTACTTACTCATTTTTAAATAGTAATAAGCCCTTGCCGGTTACCATGAAAACACCTTATGGAAACCATCTTCCACTGCAAAAACACGTAATGAGAAAGGTTGGCATTGTTTTACATTTTTGCAAATCTCTTTACCATCTGGCTTAGCTGACAACAGCTGGGTTCTCACTTCTGCTTCTGCAGATGCTGTTTCACTATCCCTGGCATCCAGCTTTGAAACAACCAGGGACTTGCAAGAGAGTGGCCCATGGGAAAGACACCTCAGTGCAGTTAATCTGCCCTTGGGGACCTCCTGAGCACACCTGAGGACCCCACTGAGAACCTTGCTCTAGCTGGTGATTAGAGATGCTCCTTTGTTGAGAAATGAGAATTTTCAAAAACAGTTGACTCTAAACTTTAACACCTGGGAAAATGGGTTACTTTAGGAATATATGTAATAGCTTTGAACTTTTTAATGGGCTTAACCAAATACTTGCCTTTTGGGACAAGCATGGTATAAGGTGGTTTGTCCTTGCAGGTGAAGATGGTTCACTGCACACCTCCCGCTCAAAATGGACTGTCAGAAATGAGGCCCACAGGGGGTGGAGCACCTGCAGGCGTGCTGCCCCAGGGCTCCTTTAGGCTACAGGGTGTCGGCCTTCTGACTAAGGCACCTGAGGTAGGCAGGCCATTCTGTGCACAAGTGGTGTTTTGAGGTAGGGTGTAGGCTTTCCCTGTACTGCCTCTCACTGGGTGCTAACAACTCTTGCCAGAGTGAAGCAGGTTGAGAGTAGCATGGGGGCTGTGGATGGTGTAGGGCTCAGGGATCTTGCAGCAGTGCCCCTGGAGGTGCCAGGTTGAGTGGCCCGCACAGATACACCAGAACCCAAACAGACCCATGTGGCTATAAAGGCGGCAGGGTAGCCAGCTGGGCAGAGGGGCCCTGGAAGATCAGGATTCCTGACCAACAGCTACAGGACCTGTTGGCTCTGAGGGGCAGCGGCCTCTGAAGTACTGTCCTGGGAAGTGACTCAAAGCACCTGGCCCCTCTGAGAGTGCACTTGTCCATACTCTTCTCTTCTCTTGCTCTGTCATGGAACGGCGGGGAGGCTCCTGTTCTGGAGCCCATCCCACTGTTGTCCTTGGGCATTGAGCCATAGCCATACTTGTCCCATGTGATGGATTTCTTAATGAGGACAAGAACCTGTACAGTTAGAAGAATTGCTAAGATCCAGACAGTGGCCTTGTCTTCAGAGCACCGATCCCCAGGATGTAGCGTTCAGATGGTCCCTTGTGCGGTGTTTGAAACCATGTTTTTGTCCACTGAGAGACAAGAAAAGAAGGGAGGTGGCTTGGGCTGCAGTAACAAAAGACCACAGATTTGGGGGCTCCTCCAAACATATGTATGCTTCTTACAGCCCTGGAGGCCTGGGGTCAAGGTGGTATCATGGCCCGTCCTGGGGAGGCCCATTCACGGGGCAAGAGAGCTCTCGGGGGCCTCTTTTTAAGGGCCCTGATCCCATTTGCAATGGCTCTGACCTCATGCCCTAAGCTACCTCCCAGAGGCTCCACCTAGCTCCATCCCCTTGGACACTGAATTCTGGGGGAACACAAATGTGCACGGTTTAAAGGCGCCCCTCTACAGCTGTAGTTGAGGAGAGCGTGGCCGCCCCTACATTAGAGAGCAGGGAAGGCCTCTCTTCCTTCACCTTCACCTTGATGCGTTCAGTGTGGCTGTGCAGGTTCCTGGTACTCATTTAGAGTTGCGGACAGAGGACACAAGCCAGTGTTTTGCTTGTGGTTTTGGATAGGGAGAAATCAGAGTGCCATTTGCACACCCATAAGGAGGGAGCTGGAGGCCTGGCTTTACACCAGAGCCCAGCCAACAGGTGCTTAATATCTCTGCATATACGTAAAGCAAAAATACATAAGGACCTTTCAACAGGTTTGTTTCTAAATTTCTCTACTTAACCTCTTGAGAAACTCTTGTGGGTACCATCACTTCATTACAATAACTTTTATTTGGTAAGTGGGAGACCTCTGAATCAATGATTTAGAAGACTTAAAGGTAATTTTTACAACTTAGTGAGGTTCTATGGAGATGGTCAAATAGCAAATTTCCTAGTTTAGTTGTATGCCAAACCTCTTGTTCTGTTGTTCAGTGGACAAGCCCTGGGAGCTACCTGCCTACCTGCCCTCAGCTGGAGTGTCTGCTTTGGGAATATACCGAGTCATCTGGCATTTCTGGCATGTTCTCAGTAAAAACAGTGGTGAAAGAGTCTTTCATTGAGAAACTGTTCCTTTCCTCTCCCCCCTTTCTTTTTTTCTCTCCTTTTTAGTGGTTAAAGAACTTTCCACTAGCATCTTCTCATTATTCCTCATCCACAGCAAGGGATTAGTTGTGAGATGATGACCCTTAACACAAAATACAATACCTGAAACATCAGCCTAACCTATCAAAATTCAAAATTCTGAGTTAGCAGAGTCCAAAATAATGAGGCTGTGCTGTAGCCTTGGATATAATTTCTACTTCAGAATTAAAACTGTTAGTTTGGATATTCTTTTGGGGGCTGTGAGGCTTGCAGGGAGGCCCTTGTGCCCCAGGACCAGCAGGTGGGCACTGCTGTGTGGAGCCTGCGTGTCTTCTCAGCATTGCCCTGCCCTGAGAATAGGAAGGGCATTGTGATTGTCATGATTAAAATTCTTAGAGAAATGGGTCTCTAGGTCTCTAAAGCCGAGTGTCATGTAGTGGTCAAGCCTCCCGTCACAGTGCTGGCAGAGGAGACATTGCTAACATTCATGGTGTTTTTTTTAAACTTACTTAACATAGAACATTTTGGAAAGGCGTTCTGGCGTTTTTGACAAGTTCACTTTTGGCAGCTTAACACTGATGAAGGGTTGGAGAATCTGTAGGGAAATTAGCAGTTGGTTGAGAACAGTTTTGTTGAAGGAAGTGTTTAGTCTCCTCTGAGACTGAGGCACACAGGGGGGTTATTTGCTCATCGCCAGTGTGGGCTTAAATAGGTAGAAACGACCTGAAGTTCTCAATTTGTCTTTTATGGTCCTTGGGGGCCCTCAAACTCTTTTGGGGGCTAAGAGGTCAGAACTCTTTGCACAGTGGTAGTTGGGCCTCCTCCGCTGAGTCAGCCTTTGCATGAGTGGTGAACAGGCATCACACTGTGTGGTGTGCTGCCCACCACCAATAGTGACCCTGCAGCCTGGCCCTGGTGATGCAGTGAAGACTCTCTTATTAGAGCTCAGCCCCCCAGAATGCACCTTCTCAGCATCCCAAGTTGATACGGCAAGTGTGCACAAAGTGCTCATGCACCCCGAAATGGTGCCGTCCCCAGGGAGAGAGCCCCCATGGCCTTAGCCAGGAGCCACACCAGCCACCTCTTCAAGGGTGCTGTTCTGCTTGAAAGGACTGATAGGTTGGCTTTTCAGACTCAGTGTTTGGCAGGCATTTTCTTAAAATGCTTGTGAATCTCAAGGCAAGCAACTGACAGTATTTATTGGTAATGATAAATTTTGAATGTTCAAGTAAAAACTAGAAATTTGAAAAGATTGTGTCTGTCATTGTGAGCTTGATGGCTTCCCAATAACTAAAGACATTCGAGGAGTTGGGTGTTGACAAATGTGTGTCTTCAGCGTGGCCTAAAGAAATGTGTCTACCTGACCAGCACATGCACAGGTCAGAGATACATTCAGAGTGTAAGACCAGCCAGTGGGTGTAGGATGTAGGCAAAGCCATTGGTCAGGTTTCTGGTTCCTTGTTGCAACCAGTTTTTATATTTACCACTTTGGTAAGGTCTGGCATGGTACCAGATAACATCCACAAGTACCTGAAAATCTTTTTTAGTTTTAATTTTGGAAATACCAGTATATTCCACATAAACACAAGCTCTTTGGGGTCCTTGATTTTTTTTTAGGAGTATAAAGGGAGCCTGAGAACAGGTTGGAGAGCTGCTGCCTTTCAAGAACCTTGGAAGGGGGGCTGTGTGTCCTGCTCTGGGATCTCTTGGCCCCCAGTTGGTCCTGTGTTGGTCACCTCCCAGACTCCATTAACAGCAGCTGAGAAATGTTGATGCGCGCGTGTGTGTGTATATACACACATATTTTTTTAACCTTGGAATTTCATAGCATCACTCCTACTTCCCTTGGGAGGAAATGGAGCGGCTCTCAGCTGAGAACAAATTTGCACTTAGAAATGTAGAAAGATAAATTATTTCAGCACATTCGTTGTTCACCTATGGATCTTTTGCTTTCTTGTTCCGGAGATGCCACCTTCTGTTTCCTTTCTGGGGAAGAATTAAGATGATATCATTGCAGTTTCTGACCATAGTCCTCGTGTAAAGTGCTGTCATATGGAAAATTACACACTAAATCTAAGTTGCATTAGGACCGTAACACAATTTTTCTTCTGTCTTTTTTTGTGGGTGTTTTTTCTTTTGATATATATGATTTTGTTTCACAAATTGAAATTTTATATTAGAATTTGTTGAAATTATGAAAAGCAATTTTGCAAATATGAAGTCAGGATAAACGAACCAAATTATCTAGATGATATGATCTATTCTGAATATGTACTTAATCTCATTCCACTTCACAGAAACAATTAGATTTTCTTTTTCTGATTACTCAGAACTCAGATCTAGAAACATGTTTATTTTTCAGATTAACAAATTAAAATTTTCTTTTCATTCCTGAGAACATCTTGATTTCTTGGCTTTTATAAATTCTCGGTGTTGTGAAATATAAAACTTTATTTTCAGTTTCTGGAAAGTCACTCTGAACCATTGAAACTTCATTTGGAGATTGATTTCCACCTTAGAAAGACTTGGTGTCCATGATGATGGATTTGGCTAATCAGAGTGAAATGGCCTATCTCTTTAAAAGGCGGTGCGGCGGAATGTGGGCCTTTGTTCTGTGGTCAAAGACCACAGTGACCAAAAGGCAGTTGGAGTGAGGCTGGGAGAGGTGAGGGGCAGGGCGGAGCAGGGCAGGGGCTGGCAGGGAGGTATTGACAAGGTCCAGGGGAGGCTTATCGGGGAGCAGAGGCTGGTTTGAGGTGTAAACTGGGTGTGGCTCTTGGAGCTTCTCCGCTGATGTGCATGTGGTTAGGGCAAACATTCGTCTTCTACCGTCTTTTTAGGTTTTTAAAATGATGGCACAGCTATAGTACCAGGAACTTTTAATAAGTTCATTCACATATAATTTTGTTGTTCGGCCTTTTCATGTTTCTCTGTGTTGGGTTTTATTGAGCTGGGTCAATTGGAAATAGCCGATACCCCAATTGCTGCTGTTGAAGCCATCATCCCCTGAGGCCTCCACATCTTACCACAGCCTCCCTGCCTCCTCAGTGTTTATGCAGGGATGTGGCCTCTGCAGCCTGGCAGGGCCCCTTTTTAGAGCCTTGTCAAGTGTCTGCCCTTCTTTACAAGTCCTTAAGGAAGGGGACCCAGTTTTGTGCTGTTTTTTGTGTGTGTGGGGGCGTTCCCTGAATATCTTTGTCACATAACGCCCACTCAGTAGATTATTTGGCAGTTACTTAAGATCTATGGTTAAACTGTTTTCTTACTTTCTTTTAGGAGCTTACTCTGTGAGAGCAGTCTTGAGATAATCTGCGTTATCATTGAACAGTTACTGACGGTAGCAGTGTTTTGAGACCAGGCGATTACTTGGACTGCCGCTTGCATCCGCCAGGTTTCTTCTGTTTAGGACATCTGGAAAAGGTGTCCATGCTTTGGTGTTGGGGCAGGTAAAGTATCAGTAGTGTTAAATGTCAGTAACAACATTTTAACTAAATAGGTCTGAAAATTTTTGTTTGTTTCTAAAGTGGCATTAAATGTACAGAAACTGATAAAATGTAACATTTGCATTTGAAACAGTCTAAATTTTAGCCCATGGTTTTTAGATGAATGTTGAAATGATGTTTTAGTTATTTAATTCAGAGCATTCCTTTATAATTCGGCTCATTATTTTGTTAGTGCCTCCACATTGATACTGTATAATTTCCTCTTTGATGAGAACTGTTACCTGTGCAGCAGTTCTTCCTGCAGAAAACCTCAGGAGCCCAGGAAAGTGTTGTAGACGCTGGTGGTGCATGTGCTTGTGTCACCGCCACACCTGAGTGGCCTGCAAGCATCAGGCCAGGCGATGGGGTGGCAGGCCTATGGGCTGGACAGGAAATGGGTAATGACAGCACTCAGTGGGAGCAAAAAGATAATTGGGTTGCGTATGATATTTGAATTCTGTGTATTTTATGTTTTGAAGGTTTTCATTCTATACCAGTTCTTCCCTGGGATGGAACATGGCATAATAGCTGAGTCGTCATTAGCATTTACATGTGATTGAAGCCTGAACAGCTGGGGGAAAATTCTCAAGGTATATTCTGTCTCTTTCAGGTTTTATCATTTTAAACAAGAGTAAGATTTTCATAAATATGGTCTTTTAATAGTAGAAAGTGAGAAAGAACAGAGAAAAGAAATACACAATAAAGCTATGGCCTTGGTCAATATTTGCAAAGTGTCCCAATTATCTGTGGCTGCATAACAGCTGAGCCCCAAAACTCAACAGACTCCAGCAGCGCTCACTTTGTGTCTGGAGTTGTGGCTCAGGAGCTTGAACAGGGCTCAGCTGGGTGATCCTTGTCTGCACAAGGCCCAAAACAGGACTGGGTGCAAGGTCTAGGACAGTACCCTCTCCACAGGGTCCCCCGCAGGGTGGCAGGACTATTTAAAGGACATTCAGAGCCACAGAGCCCGGGTTGGGGCAGCCAGTCCTCCTGCATACTAGACCCAGACCTGGCACAGCGTCTGACCGTGGCCTATGTGAGAAGCCCACGTCTCCACGTGGGAGTGCCGGACACCTGCAGCCACCGCTGGGCGACATGGCCCGTGGCACTCTGGCCCTATCCTTGCACCACGGGCACCGTTATGTGTCTGCTGTTTTCCCTACTGCTGCTTTGTAAAAGCCTTGTCCGGAGCAGGTAAATGATGAAATTATGGATTCGATTTGCTTGCTGCATTTTTCTACTAAGTCTTAGATACTTAAGTATTAAGATTTTCAAGAACCACCTGGAATCGTCTCACTCACCACACTTTAGTTTTAGTGGATGCCTTCGCTCTTCGTAGGTGAAAGTCGTTGTCTTTGATAGTGTCCGAGCTTCCGTCCATGGGTGCTGCTCCCTCTTGTGTGTGATTAAAGGTGGTTCTCTTCTAGCTCCGTGGTTACTAGTCATTCGCCACAAATGTGCCCTCGCTAACACTGGCTGTGCTTTGGTTGCATTTCACCGTCAGGATGGATGAGAAAGGTGACCCAAGCAATGAGGAAGTGCCCAAGGCCATCAAGCCCACCAGTAAAGAGTTCAGGAAAACGTGGGGTTTTCGAAGAACCACCATTGCCAAGCGAGAGGGCGCTGGGGACACTGAGTCAGACTCCCTGGAACCACAGCCACAGCCCCAGAGCCTGTCCTTGCGGCGCAGTGGGAGGCAGCCGAAGCGCACGGAGAGAGTGGAGGAATTTCTCACGACAGTCCGCCGCCGAGGACGGAAGAGTGCCCCCGTCTCCCTCGAGGACCCCAGTGAGCTCGCGTCCGGTCCTGCGACGGATGTGGAGAGTGCCTCTGAAGGGAGCGTGGAGAGCGCCTCTGAGGCGAAGAGTGGCTCCAAGGCTGGCTCCCCGCGCGGTGAGGGGCGGCCAGCTCCCTCCACAGAGGCCAGAGGAGGGGACGAGGATGGCACCTCGGACAGTGACAGCGATGGGTTGACGTTGAAGGAACTCCAGAATCGCCTGCGCAGGAAGCGGGAGCAGGAAGCAGCCAGCAGGCCCCCGAAAGGCCTCCAGAGCCGCCTGAGGAGAGCACGCCGGGAGCAGGACCCCGCGGAGGCTGCGGATGTGGAGGCAGGCAGTGCTGCGGAGGGCCCACCGCCTGGCAGGCAGGAGCCTGAGGCTGGCCAGGAAGCTGGGTCCCAGGCCACGAGCGATGATGGAAACAGCAAGCTGGAAGGGCCAGTGGCTCAGGGACCCAAAGGGCTGGAGCCTGGAGACTCGGGCAGACACAAGCCCGAGTGTGAAGTGTACGACCCCAACGCCCTGTACTGCATATGTCGTCAGCCTCACAACAACAGGTAGGGCGCAGGAGAGGTGAACGTTGGCTCCCTGCTTTCCGAGAAGTCCCAGTGACGAGAGCGGCAGGTTCGCCGTTCTAATAAGAGTTCCAGAGCTGGGCTGACAAACTTGTTCAGTTGAAAGATGAACAAGTCATGGTCAAAAAGAAAAAGGGTGGCAGTTGGGACACTGGGGTAGCTCAGCCCTCCGGCTGTGGTTGGGTTCTGGGTGGTCCTGGGGCACCCTGCTGGGCTTGCTAGGTGGCTCCCAGGCTCGCTGCTGCTCTGTGGAGAGGTGCTGAGGTGGGGGGGGAGCCCGGGAATCCTGTAGCTCAATCTGGACACGCTCCACTTGAGAAACGGTGAAGCGAGTGTAGCTACACCCTCACAAAGCTGAGAGGAGGGCGTGTGAGAGTGCCTTATGTATTGATCTCCCTGCTTTTCTGTATGTTTGCATTCTTTTCCTAATAGAATGCTGGAACTGGCTTGGCTTACTAGTACATGTAATGCTGAGTGTGTGTCTCGTTTTTCATTTCCTAAAACCACTGTCTTACAATTCCAGGTTCATGATTTGCTGTGACCGCTGTGAAGAATGGTTTCACGGTGATTGTGTGGGCATTTCTGAGGCTCGGGGGAGGCTCTTGGAGAGAAACGGGGAGGATTATATCTGCCCGAACTGCACTATTCTGCAAGTGCAGGACGAGACTGACGCAGACACCATAGGCCAGCACGACCCGAAGGCTAGGCCTGCAGACGCTGATGGCACAGACTTCACCAGTATAGGGACGATAGAGCAAAGATCTAGTGAGGACCAAGGAATAAAGGGCAGAATTGAGAAAGCAGCAAACCCGAGCGGCAAGAAAAAGCTCAAGATATTCCAGCCGGTAAGTACCCACCTCCCAAGGCTGGTGATGGGGTTGAGGGGCCTCGGACTTCTGGCGACAAGAGTGTGGCTGTCTTTGGAGGAAGTTAGGTTCTCCTGCAGCCAGGCTGGGGCTGGTGTGGACTGAGCTCTGGTGGGAACAGTCCCACACTTTGCCAGGAGAGCCCTCCGTGCTCCTGCAGGACCTTTGGGGACGACCTAGATCATTATCACTCATGTAACATTTTCCTACCCGGACTTGCTTTGTAAAGTTAGTCATAAGTGTTCTTAGTAATGAAATCTTGAGCTGGATGTGCATATATTAACAAAATTATTTTTTAATTGAAGTAAATGTCCACCTGTGTTACCTGACACCACCCTGAGTCAGTGCTCTGGCACCCACCTCACCAGGAGACACTGAGGGTGGTAGGTGGTAGGCAGCCTCAGCGGGGGCCAGCCTGCTAAACAACCGTGTTTAGTTACTAAGAAATACTATCAGAAATGTAAAATAATGGGAAAAATCACCTTTGTGTCTTTATTGTCAATGTATTTGAGCCTACAAAAGCTTAAATTTTATTCTGAGTTTAACTTCAATTCTGTGGAGGAAAAGCAATACTTAATTTTAAATGTGAGATTTTGTTCAGGTACATTTGAGGGGTCAAAACATACTTGAGTAATTACAAACAGCAGCAGCCAGGTTTAGCTCTTGTAGTGTGCAGGATTCCTATCGCTGCATGACTCATCACCACACACTTCACAGCTTAGAGCAGCACCTATAACCTCAATTAAAACATAGTTTATGAAACCAGTTTCTGTGGGTCAGGAACTGGGCCTGGCTTAGCTGAGCCCTGTCAGGGTCTTTTAGGACTGTATCCCATGTGTTGGTGAGGTCTGGAGTCTCATTAGAGGGTCGGTTGGGGAAAAACCCACTCCAGAAGGTCCCACGGTTTATATGTAAGTCTGTCCTGTGCAGTTTTTGTGGCATACTTAGACTAAGGTGGTGCATGTTCATCTGAGATTCACATTTAATCAGGTGTCCCGGACTTTACCTGTCAGCCTTACCATCCATCAGAGGCTAGCAGGGCCTCCCATGAGGCAGCTGGCTCTTCAGAATGGGCAGTGTGTCTTCTCTGTCCAGGAAGGGCAGCCCTCCCTCTTCTAAGGGTTTTATCTTATTAAGCCAGACCCATTTGATCAACTCAGAATCACCCCAAACTGGGACCTGAATGACATCTGCAAAAGTCCCTGCCTGTTTGCCCTGTAACAGCCAACTCGTGGGCACGAGATCCCACTGTGTCAGGTGCGCAGAGCCTGTGTACCAGGGGCAGAGTCCTAGTGTCCCTTTAGAGTTCTGCCCACCATGGGTAGCATGAAGGGCAGTTAAGAATCTAAACAGGGGAAATAGATTTGTGTGCTTTGAATAAACAGATACCCTTTTAATTGATTTTATCAGTCTCAAAACATGACCTATAGAGATTTTACAAAGTAGTAACTGCTAAAATCGGTAACTACATTGTTTGAAGTCACATATTTTATTCTGCAGGTTGTAGAAGCTCCTGGTGCCTCCAGATGTATTGGTCCTGGGTGCACTAATGTGGCTCAGCCTGACTCAGTTTACTGCAGCAATGACTGTATTCTAAAACATGCTGCAGCTACTATGAAATTTCTAAGTTCAGGTAAAGAACAAAAACCAAAACCTAAGGAAAAGACCAAGATGAAGCCAGAAAAGCTCATTCTTCCAAAATGTAGCGTTCAGGTAAGTCGAGTGAGACCACTATTGGAGCTGGTGAATCAAAATGCAGACGAATGTAAGCAGTCTGTGGGATTGATCCACAGGTGTGGCGAACAGTGTGTGCGGCTGGTGGTGTCGGGTACAAATAAGCTCACGTTCGGATGCTTGTATGTGTGATGTGGCAGGACTCCAGGGTGTTTGGAAATCACAGGCACTTGTTTTACACTCAGAGACCCTTCCTGCAGTTTTAGCTCAGGTTGACATGGCCTCTATTACACCTGTGACAAGTACAGCATTATTTGTGCTCTCCTGTGAGTTTCCTTGGTACAGAAATGTCTGCTTACCCTTTAGATGGCGTCATCACTAAGGCTGGTGACTTTGAATCAGAACTGCCGCAGAAGCAGGGGCTGCTCTGTGCCGCAGGAACATGGGAGCATTGAGCCTGGCTGCAGGGATGTGCAGATTGGTTGTGTCCTGCCTTCTGCAGGCACCACCCCCTCATCCTGCAGTGGCTACCCGCACATTCTCACACTGCAGCCCTTCCACACGGCTCTTGCCTTGTTTCAGTGCTGGCTCATGGGGCTGTTCTGCGCTCCTGGCAGCTTCAGGGATGACAGGCTGTTCTTTCAGGGACCTCCCACTGCTCACTTACTGTCCCCGTGGGCGGCACCTGCAAAGACTGAAGGTCTGCTGGGTGTGCAGCATACCCAGACCTGCTGAGCAGAGGTGGCACCTGAGCCCAGGGGCTCCAAGTGAGCCCAGCAGTGGAGTGTATTGTGACCTTCACTGCGAAGTGAGGTGAATGAAGGTTAGTCTCTGGCCTGCTTAATGATTGGGGTCTTACTGATTGTCCAGGCAGGCATTAGAATCTCCTCTGTGCACAAGAGACCAGCTCCAGACAAGAAGGAGAACCCCGTGAAGAAGGTGGTGGTGGCTGCCTGCCGAAGCGAGGCCCTCACCAAGGAAGCGGCCTGTGAGAGCACACCGTCCTGGGCTAGTGACCACAATTACAATGCAGTAAAGCCAGAAAGGACAGCTGCCCCCTGGCCGCCACTGTTGTATAAATGTATGTATCACCTGGGGCTCTGGACCCATCTGGGCTTTCTGCATGGCCGTCCACTTGGGCCTGTCCAGAGCTGGGAGCTGTAGCCCTGCTTACGCTGCACCTCCAGAGATGGAAGCCAAGGCCCGAGGCCGGACATGCCTGCCAAGCCCGAGTCCTCACCCTTAGTTTGTTGGGACTTCTTTCAGTGTTTTCCAGAAAGCTGTACAATCCTCATTGCTGAATGTTTGCTCTGACAGTTGATGTCTCTAACCTCTGTTTTCATTGCCAGGCTGTGGTAAGTATCTGTGTTCTTTCAACAGTCTGGGTGAGTAGGGCTGCCCAAGGAGTGGAGGCCGTCACTGTCCACACGCCCGCGAGGCTTGGTGATAGCCCGTTAGCTTCAGGAGTTTCACCATTTGGCTTTCGGCTCCTGACCTCGCTTCTCATGTGTTGCGGGAATCTGTTCCTGCAGATTTACTGTTCATCTGATCATTTAATTTAGCTGTGATTTTCAGAAGTTATTTTTGACCATACAGGAATTTTTTCATACCAAATTCACATACTACACACCACACAAGCACACACTCCAGTCTTGAAGGCCACTTAACCACTGCTTCCTGTGCTCCAAGGTAAGTGTGTGTGATGTGCTTGCTCTGATCGGCGCTCTTACCAGGCCCGGAGGGACTGGCTTCCCAACCTTTCTCTGAACGTTTGGGCAGTTTGGTCATCCCTGCCCCATATGCAGATGGAATGAAAGCAAAATATTTCAAATAGATCTGAATTTCCAAATGGGATCATGTGACTTGAATCTTTCCTATTTGTTCATGTTTCTCAGCCTACTTTCCAGAAGTAGATTTTGGAAATTTAAATTGATCAATGGGACACATTCTTCTAAAGTTAATTTTTAGTCAGTATTTAATGCTTTTATACTTTTTATATAGTACCTTATTTTTTATACAGTATTTATGCCTTTTTTAAAAGCACCACAAGCTTAAATAACCGTAACTGCCCAGGTGGCAGAGGGGTGCTGCATTCTCCTATCAGCCAGCCTTTTATCCACTCACCAGAGGGGTACTCGTGTAGGTGAGTGCTGGGCCTAGTGTGCTTAGAACACGTGTCACCGACTGCTTATTGTGAGAGTGTAAACAGCTAGAGACCCAAGACATGGAGTGGAAAGTAAATTGCAAAGGCATAGAGGGAGGGGCAGGGTGAAATTAGGAAGGAGTCATTAAATGCAGAGTTACCCAGTTGCTATATTAAATGAGTCTCAATACACCTTAGGTGGTTGGAGCTAAGAATTCCATATAACAGCTTGTCTCAGATTTTCATCATGATGGCGCCTCTACAGGGCAGCACTTTTACAGAAGCCATGAACATGCCTAAAAAGAAGCATCTCCCGTGTGTGAGTGGGGAAGGGGCAGTTGCCTTGGAATAAGTGCTCTGGAAGCTCTGTATTGGCCGTGGGCACGTATGATAGTAGGGAGTGGGGACGGGTTGGGGACATGAGCCTTGGTGGTTGCAGCAGTTAGCTACACTGCTCGGGCTCTTGGCCAGAACTGCAGAACTGCCGTGAGACCCAGTGGGGAGCCGGAGGGTACACAGCAGGGGCAGGGAAATTGGCGGGAAGGTGGGGAGAGGATAGGACTCCCTCCTCACTCTGGGTTTGTGGGCAGAGGCCTGGTGCAGAGAGGCGGGGAGGTTTCTCTGCTCACAGGTCGGGTCCCCTTTCCACCTTGCCCTCCTCCACCCCAGCTCCTGGTGGAAGCGTGGTGCTGATGGGTGGTGACCACGCATCCCAACACACTACATCTCAGTTAAAATTAACAGGTATCCAAAATTTTTATAGCTTGCCTAAGGGACGTGGTTTTGAGCTAGTTGCTTCTGATCATTTTTTGCTATCCCAAAAACGTCATCTTCCCAAAAGATGATTGAGAGGAGAGTAAAAAAGGTCGTCGGTAAAATGCCTGACGTCACCTTGGTGAGTAGCAGCTCTTTCTGCCTCTGCCACACAATCCCTTCGCAGTGGTGGGAGCAGGGGACGGGACACAAAAGCGGCAGAACCCTGCGTTCCCACGAGGACCCCACACACCTTGCCTCCCAGGCTGGCTGCCGAGAGTGTTTCCAGGTGGGGTGGTGAGATTCCAGGGCAGCTGACAGTGGGAAGTCCTCAGGAGGCATTTTCCATGCCAGTCTGGGTCATGTGGAGCCTGGGTAAACCCAGCCTGGCCCACGGTGCCCGTCGTTTAGAGAGCCGATGCTCAGCTGGTCCTGGAGGGCTGGCTTGGGTTGTGGATGCCAGGGTGGCTTCTGAACATGGGGGACACCTTGCTGTGCACGGACGCTGGCTCCTGCTTCTCCCCGTGAGATACCCAGCAGGCCCTTGGTGTTCTCAGGCTGACATGATCAACATGCACTTGTTCCTCTGGTTATTTTTTAAACTGTTTTTGAGGATTTCTGTACAGTTTATCTTAAGGCAACAATTGCCATTTTATTTACGTCTCCCCAAAATAATATTTCTTTGTGTTTTTATAGTTTTATTCTTGTGTGTTCCACTTCCACTGCTGGTTCACCTTCTTATTGTCAAGGTGTGAAGAGGGCTGAAATTTTTTTCTAAAATGTCCCTGGTAGAATTCTGATAGTCATATTCATAGGCACAAGTCTTAGTATCTTGGACTTCCTAAATGGTTCATTAGGTGACTTAAAACATTGGGGATTTGAACAAATTTTGGCTGGAAAATGAGGTTTTTATACAATTTCATCTAGCTTTGAGAAAATGGGAAACCTAACAGCCTGTACACCCAAGTCTGGATGGTTTGTTAAGCATCTTACCCACACATAAGCATTTCCCCCATAACTCAGGTCCATACCACAAATCGTCCACATCCTGTGGTGAAATGAAGGAGAACACAGGTTTTCGGAAGGATAACTAGTGGCATGGGCTCCAGAAGTACATCTCACAAATTCTAAGAGGTGAAACAAGTCTCCCATAATGCAGAGCATACAGGGGACTAGAACCCAAGAACAGGTGGCACAAGTTGAAAGCCGTGGCAGGGGGTTGGCACGGGGAGGGAGGCTCATGTGCTTTACCAGTTGTGTGAGCCACTTCGTATCTGTCTCTTCCAGAATTGCCAGTGGCCATAAAATGTGGTTGGGGGACAACTGAGACTACATCTGAGCCAATTTCCTCCCCCGTTAAGAGGAAAACCCAGAACTTGTACTGATAAAAGGACGTAGCTTGACAGCTGTTTTTAATATTATACATATAGCTGAAATTTTCTTGGATTTCAGTAACATCCTTTGGGTATTTCAATTTTACTTTTTATAAGCTTAAAAAATACAAACAGTTAAAATTGGGTCAGGGAAAGGTTTCACGTGTGCATAAACTTTAACACCGAGATGAAGCCCATGGCACCTACCTGCCCCTGGGTCTTGGTCTTGGGCGCCCCCTGGAGGAGGAGGCCGCTGGGTGTCCCGGCAGGGCCGGCCCCACGTCACAACCCTCTGGAGCCACGCATCTACTCTGATAGCCAGAGTCGGGGTTCGGGGGGCCCTGCGGTTGGAGCTGTAGCTCCCCCGGTGCCCAAGTTCAGGGGTGTGTGTGAAGCTATAGAATGCCTTCTGTTGGTGTCCTGTTACACGTCACCGTGCACGTAGTTACATTCTTAGCTTCTAAAAACTAAAGACGTGAAGTTGGAAGATAAGAAACTTGGCTGCTTTCACTTAAATGAAGGTTGGGGCGACTGATTGCCACAAGCCTGGAGGAGCTCAGGAGAAGAGCGTGTAAAGGCACCCCTGCAAAGCCTGCCTGTGGCCTGCTCAGCGCCGGCCTGCGGCTTGCAGAGACGGGTAGACGGATTCAACACGCTCCCCAGCTCCTCATATGCAGTAACATCTGGGGCACAAGCGATGTTGGCTAAGTGTCGACTCGTTCAAGTGAGTCATGCCTGTTAGCTGGGTTGGGGGGGCGTCTTGGGAAAGGAAGGGCATCAGTGAGGCCCCAGTGGAGCTCCAGACTTGGGGTTCCCTTTGAGTAGATGAAGTCTGACCATGGTTCATTCTCGTGGTTCGGGCTGTGTGATAAATCTGACCACTCCATTTCTCTGTTACCAACCCAGTGTGAGTCAGGTTTTGAGTTAATTTTCTGCCATGGGAAACAGAACAGCAGTTAGCCAGCCTCCAGGCACGGTTGGTTTTCCACAGGTGTGTCTGGAGTAGCTCAGGTGCAGCGCCCACTGGAAGAGCTTAGCGTGGCCCAGCCAGGAGGGTGCAGCTGGGAGCCTGTATGAAGAGCACCTATGGGGACGTAGCTCGTACCTTCCCAAGTGTTCTTTGGGTGTTAGTTTGCTAGTAAATACAAATCAGTACCTTGTACGTCTGGAGTTAATTCACTTCAGAGGATTTAATCAAGTACACACAAGCTCCCGAGCGTTCAGTGGTTTTCTCTTGCTACTGTTGGTTTTTCACACTAGGAAAAATCTTGTCAAGAAACAAAAGTTGAAATCCAGGGAAACTTCATTTTACACATGTCATGCTGAGCAGGAAATACAACCAATGTCAGTGAAGAATCAATGCTATGCTGCTCCCTTGTGGCCTGAGCTCACGGCTCAGCTGGTAGAGCCCTCACAGCAGGGGCTGACATGGCCTCGCTGCAGAACGGACTTGGGGCCTCGTTCCTGGGTCAGCGGGGACCCACCTGCCTGCAGTGCATCCCTGGGGCAGTGGCTTGGGACTCGCCAGTGTCCTGGAAGCTCACTTCTCATTTGATTTCTCAGTCTGCACAGTCAGTGATCCTTCAACAGTGGGCCCACCCCAGACATCAGTGTGACTGAAAGTCCCCCCTCTGGGGGGGTAGGTACATGGCTTGGGCAGGACAAAAGAGCAATTTGCAGTTTCCCTGAGGGCGCTTCAGCCCCCTGGTACCGGTGAGGAGCTGGCCTGCGAGGGCTGACACTGGACTGGGTATCAGGCTGCGCTGGCGGGGTGTGGGTCCCATGTTTACTTCCTGCCCTGCTGTGCCTCCGTGTGGGCAGGTGCACAGCTGCTTCCCAGAGGAGAGCGACCCACATGCCTACATGCTGCTCTTGGAGACCTGCATCCTCCTGGCCTCTGCTGAGGCTCGCCAGTGCCCCCTAGTGGCCAATGGTGCTGTAGCATCCCCGCCACCCTGCAGTGTGACAAAGCCCCATTTTTCATGCTTACTGGGAAAGTAGCCAATTAGAGTGAGCTACCAGTCCCTGCACGCTGTCCTGCCCAGTTCACCAGGCTTCACCCCAGACAGCTCCCTGTCATTGCACAGATCTGGCTGGACTCCACAGAAAACTTCATCTGAAGCAATGGGCAGCTTTCCCTCTTAGAGTTACTAAGGCTTCAGCTAGCTCCCTAAGTCCAGCACCCAGCCTGGAGCTTGAGGCACACAAGCAGGCTCCCAGCATGGGGAAGGTAATGGAGGTGTTGTGTGACCTAGGGCACCCTCCCCAGGGGCAGTGCTGTGACTGGCCTCCAGGAATTTGGCAGCCCTCAGGGCGCTGGGAGGATCTGCTGTCCCCTGCAGCCACCCTTGAGGTGGGGGAGGGGGGAGGATGCTTATGTTTTCCAGAGTAGGTTTTTTCTGGGTGGCTACAGTTATTCCTTGCCCTTCTGTAAATTTATACACAACAGTGCATTTGGATAAGGAATTTGCAAGTTTGATTTTAGCTCTAATCAAAATGGTGTTTCTCACCAACAGCACCAGCCTTGGCACCGCCAGAGCAGCTGTCGGGTCCAGGTGACAGTGGGGTCAAAGGTACCAACATCTGTAAGCAGTTGCTGGGTAGAATTTTTTTGCATGTTTTAAACACTTCCTTTCAAAGGGGAAAATAGGCATGGCCAACTTGTTTCCAGTTTCAGAGCATTTTACTGGTAGTTAATTCACCTAATTATACCTGTTTATATACTCTGAGGCACAGGTAAGGAACAACAGAAGTTGACCTTTTAAAAAAACAACTAATTTTATAGCATAGTGATTAAGGAAAGCCAATACCCGCCTATTTGATAGATTACATTCATTTATTGTTACTACTCTTGGATAATAGACCATCCTAATCACATGTATGGGGCATGTCCTAAAAATAATTCCTTGGGTTTTCCCTGGACTAGTGGGAGCACTGGTCGGGCATGATGGTCTTCGGTTCTGATGTGGGGACCTGGATCCAACATTCTTGAAATCAACATGAACCTGCAATCAGGCCCCATCACGCATTTCCTGTCTTTTAAAATTAGGCATCTTATGGATGGATGGCTCCAGATCTTGATTTCAGGTCCTGGCTGGTTCCTCCCTCCATGACAGCCCACCACCTCCTTCTGCCCAGGGCCAGGAGCCTTAGGCCTTGTCATCAGTGCCATGTTGAGAATTCTTGCCGTACTCCAAGCCTCTTTCCTCCCCTTCCCTTGCCTGCCCTCTGTGCCCAACAAAGGGGGCCACTGTCCATTTTATTTAACCTAAACTCTAGCAGCCCCACAGGTTAGATGCTGCAGCCCTCATTAGCCAAATCTGCGTTGGTAAAAATAAATGTCTAAGTACTGAGGTATGGCGACTCCATATATAAATTGGATCCAGTGAAATAACGTGTAGAAATGTGCCTCTTAGCTTTGTCTCTATCACATTTCTGTTCTTGACTTTGTTAGACGTGGTCCTTACCCGGTAGTGTTCAGAAACCTGGCCCCCAGGGAATGAGCCTTTGGAGGTGTGGCTGCTGGTGGGGTGGGGTGGGTTTTGACCTGCAAGTCAACCACTCACATTGTGTAGTGGCCTTGGGAAACCCAGCAGCTTGGGCCTGCTTGGGGAGCCGGTGAGCACAGGGACTCGGTGGCCGGGCCACCTTGGGCAGGGCTGGAGGCTGGAGGCTCTGTGGAGCGAGCACACTGGATTTACAGTCGGAATGGATGCTCAGTAATGAAGCACTTGCAGCACACAGCTAAGTCTGGATTTGTGCAGGGCTGTTCCAGATTTTGTTGAATTAGGTCATTTCACTTAAAAAGCAGAAAAGGCTCAAAGTCCTTGGGCTGTTAGCACTTGTTTCTGAACTGGACAGAGTGGTTGGTGATGTCCGGTTGCTGAACTGCAGGAAGGGGATTGGTTCTGGCCCTCCGCCCAGATGGCCGGGCAGGAGGCTGTGCTGGGGTCTGGGGGTTGTGAGCGCCACAGGAGGGCTGTTTGTGGAGCCGGGCCTTACTGGTGGGTGGGGTTTCGCCTTTTCCTCCTGACTGCAGCTCACGGGGATGGTTAAAAAAGCACCGGTGGCTGATTGGTTGATTTTTAATCCCTTTGTAAAAGTGGAAGATTGGAAGATTGAAAGAACATCTGTTAGAGTCCCCCATTGGGGTGTCAGGGAGTTTTTGAGGCTCACTGCTGCCTGGCTGTCTTGAGAAAAGCAGGCACCTGGAGAGTTGGTTTCTACATTGGTCCCTTGCCTGGCTTGACCACTTGCTCTAGGCAATACCCACATGGTGTCCCGGCTCACTCGCTGGGCCCACCTATTCAGGATTTTGTTGCTCTGAATTGCTGCCGTTCAGTGTGGTCGAGCAGGGGCCATCAGCCAAGTGCCGCACTCGGGTCCCAGCTCCCGACTAGGCTCTGGGCGGCCATACGTCCCTGGCACCATCTTCCTTGCTTACCTGAGACCTTGACTCTGACCCTGAGATACAGGAGTCTGGGTATCCGTCCTTTAGTGTTCTTCCTTAAAAACACTGACATCATACAAAGATTTTTGTGCAAATCGAGGCCATTATTTTTAGCTTTGACCAAAATCATTGTTTGGATAAAGTGCTAATTTATCATCTTACCAAGAATCGAACACAACTAGAGGGGCTGTAAGTGAGAACATTTGTGGAACAGCATATGTATGCTTGTCATCTAACACTGTGTATGAAAATGATCAATGTTGCCATGTTGAAGATTTCTGTCAGCATATTTTATTAATGTCCTGTTCCCTGATTTTTTGTCCAAAAGAATAGTGATCATCTGTGGGTGCCCCACCCCAGCGCCCCGAGAGTGGACTGTCACTAGTCCTTCCAAAGCCCCAAGGGCACCAGGTTAGAGGGGCAGTTGAATATGTTTACAGAGAATTTGAGGCATTCTGAAAAGATTTTTTAAATTCATACTTATAAAACTGTACTTGAATTTTTAGCATGCTGTTGTAAATCTGCCTTTTTCTGATAGTGTAAAATTTAGATTAGTGTCATAACTAGAGTCTGTTGACTGAAATGAGGTCTAACACAATAAAGCATTTATCTGTGGGACGGCCACTAGCAAATAACTGCGGGCAGCCCTAATCTGCACTCTTTTTTCTGAGTGTGATAATGACTTTTAAAGCCCTTTTGTCTAATTCTACATCACACAGTCATGCCTGCTGAGCTTTGTCCAGCATGTAGGTAAGTGTGCTTTTCAAGGGACCTGGCCTGCTAAGCATCCTGTCTTCTTTGCAGCCCTGAAGGAGGACAGACGTGCCGAGGAGAAGGTGGCGGTGGCTGCACCGAAGAAAGCGGCTCCTCCAGGCTCCTTAGGCAGCAAACACCCTTTGCCCAGAAATCTCGTCCCAAAGAAATCTCCTCCTTTCTCAAATGTAGCTGCAGTGAAACCGGCCATCAAAATGTCACCCTCAGGCTTCAAGGGCACCATACCCAGGAGGCCATGGCTCTCAGCCACCCCCTCGGGTAGTGTTTCCACTGCCAAGCGGGCAGGGCTAGCGCCTGTCACTGCCACGTCTGCCCCCAAGAGGTCACTGGGCTCCGCTGCCTCTGTGGGGGCCATCCGGAAGCCAGCAGCAGCCTCCGGCCCCTTGGCCTCCCCAGCCTCAGGGCATTTGGGAGCATCGGGCCCCACCCCATCACAGCCAAATTCGCAAATCCGGCAAAATATAAGGCGCTCCTTAAAGGAGATTTTGTGGAAAAGGTGGGTCATGTACTTTAGTCTTAGCTGTTACAGTGGTCGTTTTACAAGTGCCTAGGGTCTTAAAAGATGTGTGGCTGCCTGGTTCACACAGCTCTTACTCCTTCCAGGGTCAGTGACAGTGATGACTTGATCATGACAGAAAATGAGGTGGGGAAAGTTGCGCTCCATATTGAGAAGGAGATGTTTAACTTGTTCCAAGTCACGGACAATCGCTACAAGAGTAAATACCGCAGCATCATGTTCAACCTCAAAGACCCCAAGAATCAGGTGTGTGCCTGGTGTGGAAGGAGGCTTGCTGCCTCGCAGTGACACGCCGGACCTGCATCTTGAATGCTTGCATCCTTTCAGCAAATGCTAGACAGGTGTCTGTCCCTTTGACACTTGCCCCAGGCCACATGCTGCTGACAGAGAGTTTAACCACCTAATCCAAACAAGGCTGTGAAGTCACATTGCCCCCATTTCATTGACTGGAGTATTTCTTATCGTATTTGGGCCCCAGAAACCCTGTTCTGCCTTATTGCCCATCAGCTGAGTTGGGGTTTCTTTAGGGAATAGCCAGTGGTGAACACACCATGCTCCCGATGACACTGTGCTGTTCCCACTGGGGGCACGGGGCATTCAGTCCTCTGCAGCTGTGGGTGGGCACTGCTGTTGCCGCAGAACCCCACAGGAGCGAAGGTGCTGGCCTGCTGCTGCTCTCCCATCCTCTGGCCTCAAGCTCCCCCTGTGTTTAGAAGCAGTCAAGTGCTCTGACACCCCACCTCACGTGTTGACCCCTTCCTTCACTCCTAGCATTGTGCCTTTTTGAATGGATTTTTTTCCTCACAGATCTTTTTAGCAGCATCAGTGCAGCTTGGGCCTTGAGGTTTGCCCTTCAACCTCTGCAGTTGTCTTCTGGGCCCCTTTGCTCTACCCTGGGGTGGCCTGGCTGTTGCCCTCTGGTGAGATTCGGGCCCTGCTGCCTGGTCCGGTGCTCAGGCCTGCATCCCACCATCCCCAGCCTCTGGGCAGGGGCTTCTTGTACCACCTTGTTTTTTGGGTCCTCTGTAGCATCTTGGAAACAGACACTCAAATGTGTTTGTTTATAGGGGCTCTTCCATCGTGTTCTGCGGGAAGAAATCTCTTTGGCAAAGCTGGTGAGAATGAAGCCAGAAGAACTCGTGTCCCGTGAGCTCTCCACATGGAGGGAGAGGCCAGCCAAGCCAGTGAGTGTAGGGCGGGCTCCCAGGGCCCTAGGTGCTTAGCCCTTCTCTGAGCCGAGGGGTGGACGTGGCGCGAGCTGGTGCTCCTCGGCCACGGGTCTGTCTCATCGTAGGTCATGGAGGTCAGGACTAAACTGCACAGTGAGAACAAGAAGATGGCCGTTAAACAGGAAGCCATTCCCGACTTGGAAGACTCTCCACCAGTGTCAGACTCAGATGTAAGCACTGGGGCCTCCAGGGTCACGAAGGCTGGGGGCAGGCCCCTCCCATCGTTCTCAGGAGCCTGAGCTGTTGGCGGGACACTGAGCTCCGGACAAGTGCACGTGGTTGTCTTCAAGTGCAGGCACCCCAAGGCCCTTCCCTGCCCCCAGGGGTGTTTATCGCTTATGCTGTTCTTCTGTAGATGGGCTGGATGAGGACTGACGTGGCTTGTGTCTTTTGCCCCCAGGAGCAGCAGGAATCGGTGCGAGCTGTCCCAGAGAGCACAGCGCCCCTCCTCGACGTCTTCAGCAGTATGTTGAAGGACACGACGAGTCAGCACCGGGCGCATCTTTTTGACCTAAACTGTAAAATTTGTACGGGTGAGCCAAACTTGGGGGTTGAGGCTCGCTTCTGTGTAAAGGCACCAGCCCTTGTAATGGTAGCTGTGTGTGACCCAGCTTAAAGATGAGAAGTCTAGAGTGGCTTTCTGAAGCTTTTGAAGTTGGCCCCTACCTTGGTAGCATTGCTTTCTTTAATTCTCTTAAGAAATGGCCTGCAGGGTGAGCCGTGCTGTGAACGCGCCCGATTTCTCACAGTGACCTTCTTGCTCTTCAGGTCAGGTTCCTTCATCAGAAGATGAGGCAGCTCCAAAAAAACAAAAGTTGTCAGCTTACGCTAAGAAGGAAGAGTCAAAACCCAAGTACGACGCGTCTGCCTCTGAGCCAGTTCTTAGCTCAGCTGACGAAATCATACTAGAAACACTGCCTGAAAATGCCTCCGAGCCAGACTTGGAAAGTGCTTCTCACGCACACTTGGAAAGAAAGTTTTTCCCCGTGCCTCCGGGAGATGGCCACCCTGAGCCCTCCCCACTGGAAGGCCCCTCTTGCCCGGCCTCCTGTGGGGGCGGGTTGCTCACCACAGTCACGGTGTCCGGCCGAGACCCACGGACCGCATCAAGTGGGTCGTGCACAGTTGTGGCCCCTGCTGCAGCCCGCGTGGACGACTCCCAGCAAGCAGAACCCCGGCAAGACATCGTGAAGCCTGCTGCCACTTCTGTGACCACACCCAAGTCCATACTAGCTAAGCCATCCTTGTCCCCTGAGCCTAGATACCTCCTGTCAGTGCCGCCGTCTCCAAGCATCAGGTGCGGTCCCCACTTACAGTTGGAACAAACCAAACACGTTCTCTGCCACTAGATTAATGCATGGCGTCGTAATGAGTGATGCAGCACATTCATCTCGGTGATCTACCCGGCAGTGGAACACAGCGTTAATGTCTCATAGGGCATTTTTAAAGGCCTGGTTTTAGGATGCCTAATTATTATTTTGGAAGTACAGATCTTAAAAACTGAAATTTAAATTTACAGCCATCCGGTTTTGTTGCCTATTTAGGTTCATTCTTTTTTAACCAGAATATCTAAGGGTATCATTATGACTAAAGTAGTTAACTTGAGAGAGAGAGCTCCCAAAACTTGCAGGAATTTACTTTTGTTTTATAAATGTATAAAATCTTCATACTTTGGAAATTCCTTGTTCAGAGAGAAAGATTTACCTGTTTTCTGTGGTTTTGTTTTACAGCGTCTCAGAGTCACGTTCCCCTCCAGAAGGAGATACAACCCTCTTTCTGTCTCGACTCAACACCATTTGGAAAGGATTTATTAACATGCAGAGTGTAGCCAAATTTGTCACTAAGGCATATCCCGTCTCTGGATGCTTTGATTATCTCAGTGAGGTCAGAATCAAGTGTGTGTGAGTGTGCACACGTGGGCTTCCTGGGAGCTCTGGTCCCGTCCCTGAGTCTGATGTGTAGTCCTTGCTGAGCATCTGGGTTCACGGGCACTCGGTGGCTGGTAGAGCTTGCTGCTCTGAACCGGCCAGTACAGCAGGCTGGGCGCTGGGCCTCCTGATTCACGTGAGAAAGCCGAAGCCCGTGTTCCCCCTCCACTGGGCGAGGCGTTGACCCAGTGTGTGTGGGCACCTGCCATACACATGGCCAGGCATGTGGCCTACCTTGGTCTAGAGTGACTTGATAGCTCCGGCTTTCTGGAACTACTGAGAACAGCCCAAGCCTTTAGCCAGGGGGCGTGAGTCAGCCAGTGTGGGTGGCGTCTGAGCCACGAGCACACGTGCATGTTATGTGGGTCCAGTGTGGCAGAGCTGCTGGGTTAGTAACTCAGACACATGCTAGGGCATTGAGCAGCCGTTCCTGTGACGGTTTGCTTGGGAGTAGTTGTGGCTTCTTGGATCTCAGGGAGCTTGCTGCTTTGAAATCGCGACATCATATCTGAATGCTTCTGGTTATTTACTCAAAGTGCATTTTGTTTAGGACCTGCCCGACACGATTCACATTGGTGGACGGATTGCGCCGAGGACAGTTTGGGATTACGTTGGCAAACTCAAATCTTCTGTGTCTAAGGTACCTGCTCACAGTCTAATCTCAGCGCCCGTGGAAGAAGTGCTTTTCCCTCCTCATCTTGATGGATTAATACCTGAAATGTCAGCCTGTAGTCGATTATGTGTTTCCAAAAGAATGTTGAACATTTAAGTCTGTAGCTGGATAACTGTGTGAGAGAGTGTTTGAGAAACGAATAGTGGTTTCATCCACCATCTGATTGAGTCATTATTTATGTGGCTCAGCATTAGGCACTTTGCCCCCTTGTTTCTGTGACCCCAGCTGCAGAGATGGTGCCTGGGAGGTGACCTGGGCTCTGGGCAGGCTTGGGATCTGTGAAGGGCTGAGATTTCATGCAGCTGAGTGGCCCATGTGCAGTGCTCATGGGAAAGGGCTGCAGTTTGTCAGGTTTGCAGGAGGGTTTAGACGGTCCCATCCTAGAGCTGCAGGCATCTCGGAGATCGTATGGCCAGTTGATGGTGATTGCAGACACCACCTGCTTAGTGAGGGCACCCTGGGCCTGTGCCGCCTCGGTGTGAGAGCCCCAGGAGGACCTGGGCCACGTGCAGCAGTAACGAGGGTGTCCTGCCGACTCCAGGGCGAACCGGCAGCCTGACGCTGGCCTGTGCTCCTCACTGCCTCTTACTTCCACCTGTGGGGCAGCAGGACTCCGGCAGCCAGTCAGGAAGTTGCTCACTTCTCCTTTGCGACTGCCCTTGAGGCTTCGCTGCAGAACGGAAGCGGGGTCTGCTCCGCAGCCACAGGTCACGCCTTCCCCTCTTCTCTGTTTGTGCCACAGGAGCTGTGTCTGATCCGCTTCCACCCCGCGACGGAGGAGGAGGAGGTGGCCTATATCTCTCTCTACTCCTATTTTAGCAGCCGTGGCCGCTTCGGCGTCGTCGCCAATAACAGCAGGCACGTCAAGGACCTATACTTGATCCCGCTGAGTGGAAAGGACCCTGTTCCCTCCAGACTCCTGCCCTTCGAGGGACCAGGTAAGCGCCAGCTTTGTGGGTGATGATCAGGCACCTCTCACCCCACACAGCCTCTCCCACCAACACCAAGTCCTGCTGAGGTGGTCACAAGGAGGTGCATTTACTGCCCACCCGGTCCGTGACCCCCCAGGAGCGGGAGTTGGGGTGTGGGCAAAGCAGCTCTAGCTGTGGGGCTTGGCCTCTGGGACTTTGGAGGGGGCACTGCAGGTACCCTTATTATAGCATGAATTGGCTTAGAAAGGCTTTAGGAAAAGGGGAAGACCCCGCAGGCTCCGACCAACATACGTGGCCTTGGGTCTGTGGAGTGGCCAGGTGAGCCTGAGGGGCAGCCCCTGATGCTGGCCTGTCCAGGCCACTGAGCTCACTTCATGACATGCAGCTCCGAGGGGAACAGTGCCTGCACGGCTTCTTTCCTTCTCTACGGCTTAATTTCCAGGGGATACAAGAAGGCTGCTTGGTATTAGCTCATTTTGTAGGAAGTGCTGCCCCCTGAGGATTACTTGCCACATTAACCAGGTTCAGACTTGTCTGGTTGCAGTGATTGACAGGGGCGGGGTCTGCAAGGTCTAGCCCTTAACCGTGAGAAGCTGATGTGACTCAGGCTGTGCCACTGGCAAAAAATACCTAAATTGAAGTGTCTCCCTGGCATGGAATCCCCAAAGGGCCGATAATTCCTACAAGATGGCGTATCCAGCACACAGTGCTTTACTATCTTTGGTGACTGGGCAGTCTGAGCTATCTCTGGTGCTGCCTAGACCCTGGCACCTCTGTGCCCGTGACCCCTGCCACCAGTCCTTGGCAAGTGCTCCTGCCCCAGCCACACCCTCAGCCAGCTGGGCCCCCGCACAGCTGCTCCAGTGCCTGGCCCTGCGGCAGTGCCGCTGGCCACCACCGTCACAGGCCCTCAGGCCCCAATGGTGCAATGCTCATGCTCAGGTAGGCCTTCTAGGGCTCTGCCCACAAGGGTATGGATTGGTGTCAGTGATCAAGGGTTAAACGTTTACTAGCATGATAAATTCAGTTTTCTTAATGGTGGATGCATCTTGAAGGCCCAAGTACTTGAGGGTGTCATCTTGTACTCCTGGGGGGAAAGGCCATCCGACAGGCGGCAGGAAGAGCCTTGCGGGGGGCTCTGGGTGAGCAACTCTGGGGAGTGCTGACCGGGTTCCCCAGACAACGCGAAGGGAAGCGCCCCGTGCTCCTGAAGTGAAGATGAAGCTGACCTCAGACCCCATGAGGACCCGGTCAGTGCCCAGCGCACAGCTGCTGTGCAGGGCTGGTATAAGCAGGGTAAGGCAGGCACACCGCTCTCAGAGACAGAGCGCATGGGAAGGGGTGTGAGTCTGGGAATGCCAAGCCTGCCCCTGTAAAGAGTCAGAGCACTCTGCCCCCTCCCTCGTGTTTGTTGTGACTTTCTGCAACTCAGCGGCATGGGCCCTGAGACCTTCCGGTCACATCTGGTCCAATGAGCAGGGTTGTCGGATATGTTGAGCGAACCCCACAGTATCTGCCAGGTGCAGGGCCTCACAAGGGGCTGCTGTGAGCAGCGATGGATGGAGTTAGGCTCAGCCCTCAGGCAGGGGTCAGTTCCCTGTGGTGGACAGGAGCAGTCAGGAAGCCACCAGAGGAAACCCCCCATAGGACCCATGGTGGGAGCCAGGGTCAGCTGGCAGAGAGAGAGAAGGGAGGACCACCCTAAGCACTTCCAGCCAGAGTGACGTGGGGACAAGGAGGGCGGGCTTGCGGGGGCTCTCAGCTCGACTGCCAGCACGATGGGTGCCGGCTGCCCGGACGCACTCAGTGATGGCGAGCGGACATCACTTGTCTACCTGCGTTCTGAGGCTGACACTTCTGAAGGGGATGCCCCGGGAGCCACAGACTTTGACCTGCAGTAAAGGATGGATGTGTTGTTAACATAGTAGGGAGGCTTATGGAGGCATAGTAAGTGATGAAATTTTGTCACAAGCATTTAAAGATTTGTTTTAATTTAAGGGCTGCTTCTAAATCAAAGCCTATTTAATTTAGTCTATTATCTTTTTGACATGAATATCTATTGCAATATTTTTTTACCCTTGACATCAGCCACACAGCCTTGACCCCAGGCCAGGTTATCTACCTGACCTTCTCATACTTATAATATGACTTGGCACTTTCTGGATACAAATGCTTGTGTCCTGACTTTGTGGGGCATGTGTGTGTACACGCATCTCGTGTGTGCACGTATTTGGAAGGCTGCTCATGGGGATGCTGTTCCCATCCTCACGAGGCTGTCTGCATGGCACCCTCAAAGGCGCAGGCCCCGTGGGAGGGCAGTGGCTGCCCCTGAGCAGAGCAGCTGCGTGGCCAGCACCACCCACAGACTGACCAAGCGCCTTGCCTCCCACTGCAGCCCTGAACCAGGGAGCCTTTGTCCCCTTCTCCCTGGCAGCAGCCCATGCACTTCGTGGTCACTCGCCTAAGGCACAGTCCCACAGGTGGTCTGCATGGGGCAGGTGCTGCAGGGAACTGTGGATGCCCCTACAACCTGAGCTCAGGAGCCCGGGAGGTTCTGGCAGCATGGGATTCTCCCCAGTTCCTGATGCTCACCTGGGGAAGCCCACCTGGGCTGCCCTTGCCAGTGCCGGGCTATGTCCCCTGTGCTCGCACAGCCCCGGGCTCCCATGCGGCAGCTCAGTGTCCCCAGGGGCCTTTGTGCCTCTGCTTAAGCCTTGCCCACAGACATGCCAGGTTGCCTGTTCTGTCACACAGTGATGTGTTTGAACAACCCAGCAGCATGATTTCACAGGACAGCTGGAAAGCCTGTTGCTCTAACCCACTGACTGTCTACCACTTTGGGTATTAGCTCGATGCCCACTAAACTGACAGGGCTTCCCTGGCATCTGCATGGCTTGGGACCTTGCTTGAGAAAGGAAGACCGGACACTCAACCTGTGCGGTCCCCTGTATGAGCCCAACAGGACTGACCCTGAGCAGGGGTTCCCCGGCACTCCCAAGTGCATCAGCAGAGCATGTTTCTAAGATGTAGGCATGCCCCACATGGAGGGCAGGTGCCTTAGGAGTTGTGACAGGGGAGCCAGTTTCCTAAATCCACGGTGTCTTTTTCTGTATTCACTTTTAACAGCCTTCTGAATTAGATGAACAGTCCTCTGAGTCGAAACACTTGTCAGGGCAGTGCCCCGTCTCTGAGTGTGTGTGTGTGGTGTGTGTGTGTGTGTGTGTCACTAGCTGTGCACAGACATTGTAACCACAGTCAAATACACTACTGAATGGAATGTACCACTCTTTTTCCTTTGAAATCAATAAAAATATTTCATGGAAACTGGCCACTGTTTGCTTGAATTGAACCATTTGGTAGCTCTTGGCCCCTGTCACAGGTCCCCCGCAGTGAACTGTGGTGTCCACCTTCGCTTTCATTAGCCATCGTGACACACCTCCGGCAGTGCCACCCAGCAGAGGGAGGGCACACAGGCCGGCGCCACCCTGGGTGCCTGGATGAAGACAGCGCTCTCCCCTACAGGAAGCTCGCACTGAGCCTGGGGGCTCGCACAGGTCTTGGGGGCCCAGGATCGGAAAGAGGAAGAGGTGTGCACGTGTGCATGCGGTGGGATGGGGGCGTTTTTCCCCTTTATTTGCCACATCTTTTTCTCCAAGTCACACAAACAGCCATTTGCCTATTGGCTCCCATAGTTTCTGTGGAGCAAATGTAAAAATTCTGTTGTGATGGATTCAGACCATAAAATGGTTTTCATTTTCAATAATGCATAGTGGAGCACACCAGGTAGATTTAGGGGTGAAAGCATTATTTGGATAGTTCAGGGGTTAAGGAGTCAACTTTTTGATAGTTTATTAAACTAAGCTCTGTCACACAGACTTGTGGCCTCAGGTGCATGGGGAGGCCCGGAGGACCACCTCACCTTCCTTCCACCCTGCTGTGCATGCCCCTGGAGGTAGATCTCAGGTTCGGTCTTGGCTCAGGAGGTCTGTTGGCACATGACTGTTGAGATGTTCCCTTGTCCCTGGGTATCCACTTGCTTTCTGTACGGGCAGTCTGATTCTAACCACAGAGAGACCGAGGCTAGCACCTTCTACTGTGAAAACTCACGGGGTGCTGGCATGCAGCTAGACAGGCCTGTTTGATCCACACAGGATATCCTGAGGATGCCATGCTGGGCAGCAGGGTGCTGGGGAATGGGCGGTAATGACAGTGCTCTGCATCTGACCCACACTCCCTGTCTGGAAATGGAGGCTGGCACACTTAGCTGCAGCGGTGTTCCAGTATCCACCCACAGAGTCGCTGCTCTCCATCTACGCAAACTGCACCCTCACATGCCCTTAGAAGGGAGGCAGGCAGGCAAGGGACCTCTGCTTCTAACTGGAGAGAGAGGAATCTTGCAGACTCGGGGCAGCACCCTGTGTCCTGGGCTGGAGCCCTCGGTCTCTGCACAGCAGCTCAGTGCTCATCGATTCTGCACCTTCTTGAGGTACCCGCTCCTTGGGATAACACTCGACAGTGGGCGGGCCAGCAGAGGGCCTGGGCTGGGAGTGGACACGCTGAAGGAGGGCCAGCCCTCCACCACCTGCCCACACACAGGTGGCCTTCTGATCACCACATCCAGTATCGCCTTGCCAGATACCTGCTGCATGGCAGTGTAGCGCCTGACTGAATCTGGGGACATGCCTCATCTCAGTAAAACAGGCTTCTGAGGCCCAAGACAGATTAGTGAATTGTTTCTTCCATGAATGTAGCTTACTCCCAAGGTGCTTGCTTTCAGACATTAACGCATCCATAGCATGAACATATGAGCCAGATAAGATCTGACTACTACTAAGTAGGGATACGTGTGTTGAGACAGCCCAGTTTAAAGTTAAAATTGTGGGGAAATTCAAAATGAATGGCTCCAGCTCTGGAGCCTTATTACATCACTTAAGGATGTGTGCAGAGCAAGTCAGCAAGAGTTGAAAGCATTTAGAAGTACTGGCTGCTTACC
Source organism: Manis pentadactyla (assembly GCF_030020395.1). Lineage (NCBI taxonomy): Eukaryota > Metazoa > Chordata > Mammalia > Pholidota > Manidae > Manis > Manis pentadactyla. Next base: position 177,319,025 of record NC_080023.1, on the reverse strand, counting down.
TCTGGTGGATAAGACAACAAAGGTTCAAATCTGAAGAGTTTTGCCAAGGCTGGGCTGTATCAGTCATTTTCTTAGGAAGCATATTAGGCCATTGACAGTTGTAGTTGGAGTGCTTTGCTTCACAAGGACTGGAGTCCCCCCATCACACACTGGAACTCGATTCTCGCCACCAGCCCTAATGTCGGCCCTTTAGAACCAGCTGTTCACCTTGAAGCACACAGCCCTTCTGCTCTGAGAACAGGCCTTAGGAGCCAGGCTGTGGGGGGGGCTTGCCCACACCAAAGCTCTCTGGCCCTTGCTCACACCTGCTCCCCACGTGGCCTAGCACATCCACCCACTTCTGCCCAGGTCATCGGGTTCTGTAGGGAGAGTGAGGCTTGCAGACTGCCCCATAGAGTTCCAGCTCACGGCTCTGTTTGACCGGTGCCGCTCCCACAAGCCTGTTCTGCAAGCTTTGTGACCATTCTCAACAGACACGGGGGCCAGAGAGGCTGTAGTAGTTGCTTTAACAGACGATACCCAGAAACTGGATTTGAATAAGCTATATTCAGTTGTTGCAGTGAGAGAAGTATTATTTCAAACTAAAATACCCTTAATTCGTATTAATTAGAAAATTATCCTGATAGAAGAGCCTTCACATATGCTGAGTCGGACACTCGGGCGTGATCCTTCGTGCTGCCCGGCCGGCCTTCTGTCCATTCCTCTCTTGCCCAGCTCTTCCTTCCCTGGTGCACGACTGGTCAGAAAGGCAGGGACAGGACGTCCTGGAAGCTGTTCTCAGTGAAGGTGGTGGTGAAGTCCTGGGTGTCCTGAGTGGGAGTGTCTTAAGCCTGTGAAGCCAGAGGCCTTCGGATGCCACTGGAGGGCGGGTAGCGGACTCGGCGATCCACACTGCTGGGGCTCTCTGGCTCCCTTTGGCATGCGTCATTGTCCTCGGGTGGGAAATGGGGTTCTACTGCCCTCGTGCTCAGGCTGTCCACCCATGTCTGTTAAGAGTTCAGGAGGATGAGCAGACATCCTACAGCTACGTAACGGTGTCCAAAAATGAGTGATTTGTGATCGTTTTTAAAACCAGAGGAAGAATGGGGAAAACAGTGCTGGCTTTCTTTTCTCTGTAACTTGAAAACAATATATGGCATGTATATCTTCATATACCACAATAATGTTGAATTATCTATAAGCTGAATTCACACAGTTTGATTAATTTAAATACCTTCTATTGAAACCAGCTCTCTGTCTTTGTATATTGTTTCTCCCTAAACTACTGTTTGGTGATGGGTTTTTTGTTCCCCCTTTGGTGAGGGAGGGAGTGGGGGATCATTAGTGACATATTAGTGTTCCTAAAATAATGTACCGCAGTCTAAGAATGTTTGAAATAACAGTTTTTAAAGAAATCATCTAAGAACTGTGCTGTGCCCTGCAGTCCCACTGTGTTTCCCATGTGGTCTGTTCTTACTACCAGTTTTCTGAATGCCCCAGTGCTTTGCATCAGCACCATGTCTTATATTTACAAAGACTCGAGCATTAGGTAGCTTGTGATAAGTTAATACTCACTGGATTTCTTTCTCAACCTAAAAGAACATTTATTTTAGCCATTTCAGTCAGCATGATTTTTTTATATTCATTGTAATTTTGATACCAGCAACTAATGAGCTTACCTCATGGCGTGTGTGTATTGATCATTTATAATTGACTGCACAATGGTCCCTAATCCACCTTTAATATTAGTGTATTTAGCTTAATTTTTGTGCTGCAATTCATAAGTTAAAGACAGAAAGGAGTGTTACCTTCCTGCTGTGTAGCAAGAGCCAGATGAAAGCCTGGCTGAGATTTTGTGTAAAAACATCCTAGTGCCACGTGCTTTGCTCCCTGTAGGTAGCCCGTGTTGGGTATTTGCAGTGGCCCTGCTCCACCTCCTCTACCACACTATTGCTTTGGCATTTTACAATTTTAAATCTATAACACAAATTCTGACAACTGGGATGAATTCCCTCACAAATCGGGAGTCTGGTTCTGTGGTTTGTGACTCGGCAGTTCATTGCTCCCTGTTAACAGCCCAGTCGGGTGCGATATGTTCAGTCTTTGCAAGCTCTTCAAACACCTGTTTTATTTTGCTACAGAATCTCTCCTTCCGCCTATTAAATTATCCACTACCATTCTTATTAAGGTTTGCCTCTGAAGGACAAAGGCTGAATCAACTCTGAAATTTGCACAACGATTTTGTTTTTCAGGTCTTGAATCACCACGTCCAAACATAATCCTTGGGTTAGTCATCTGTCAGAAAATAAAGCGTCCCTCAAATGCTGGAGAGCTAGACAAGGTGGAGGAGAAGCGGGCCCGCCTGCAGACCCAAGAAGAGGCGGATGTCTTGGCACACCCCAAAATGCCCACAGCCCCACAGCCCGAGAGGAAGCCCCCCAAATACCAGCCCTGTGCCGGGGACACAGCTATGGGTGCCACGCCCCCCGGGTCTCCACCACCACCGCCCCCTCTTCCAGAGCCTCCAGTGGCACCAGCTGCTTCATCAGTGTTAAAAATACTGTCATCCCTCAAACCAGGAGCCACAAACACCGTCACAGCATCAACCACGTCAGCCACAGTTACTGCAGCCGCTTCCTCCATCACTTCCTCCAGCTCAAAAACAGCTTCGCCCCTGGAGCACATCCTGCAGACTCTCTTTGGGAAGAAGAAGTCGTTTGATCCCCCCACCAAAGAGCCTGTGGGAGTTGCCCCAGCCGCCCGAGACCCTGAGGCTGACAACGCACTGCCTGCAGCGCCGTTACTGGACCCGATCGTCCAGCAGTTTGGCCAGTTTGCAAAGGACAGAGCCTTGGAGGATGAGGAGGATGACAGGCCATATGACCCCGAGGAGGAGTACGGTCCTGAGCGAGCCTTTGACACTCAGCTCGGCGAGGGAGGGAAGAACCGCGACTCAGAACAGGCCTCGGAGTCAGCTGAGCGGGAGGACGTGGCCTATGACCCGGAGGACGAGACCATCTTAGAAGAAGCCAAGGTTACAGTTGATGACCTGCCCAACAGAATGTGTGCGGATGTCCGAGGCAGCTCCGCGGAGAGGCCCGAATATGCCGCTGCTGTCACCCCCGCCTCACTGGTAGAGCAGCAGAAAATGATAGAGGAGCTCAACAAACAGATCGAGGAGCAGAGGAGACAAGTGGAGGAGCAGGAAGCAGCCTTGCGGCAACAGCGAGCCGCTGCTGGGGCCTCCATGGCCCACTTCTCTGTGTCAGACGCCCTCATGTCACCCCCGCCAAAGTCATCAGGGCCTAAGGCTGAGCTGTTCCTGCAAGAGCAGCCGGGAGCCAGCCAGCCCGCCGTGCTCCCCACTGCCAGCCAGGGGGCCGGCCCAAGCCCTGACCTACGCCAGAGCCGGGACCCGCGGCAGGCCCGGCGTCTGGCTGCAGAGACTGAGAGTGAGGCGGGCCCCCAGCCCCCTGGCAGCAGCCCGCGCAGCGCCCCGCCAACCAGAGAGGCACCTGCACCGGCCAAGGAGGAGGAGTCAGCCCCTCGGCTGTGGGCGGCTGGGGAGGAGGCCCCCCTGCCGGCCCAGCAGGATGGCCCCCGGTGTGAGCACTCACAGGATGGCCAGCAGCTCCCGGACAGCGCCGCCCCCTTGGCCAGCAGGGACAGCGCCTGCAGGCCTGCCCGTAAGGTCCTGCTGCCCACGCCCCCCAGCACCTCCTTCCAGCCAGATTTCCCTCTGCAGGAGGGGCAGAATTTTAATGCTGGAGGAAGAGGTCCTCTCTCGAGTCCAGTCTTCACACCTCAGGAAAAGTCTCTCGGCTCCTCCCAGTATGAGGACCCACGAAATGCCCAGTTTGCTGAAAATAGTGACCATCCAGCCATTGAAACCGAGGGAGACAGAGAGCCACAGTGTAGGCCTTGTGAGGGGGCCGCCGTGCCCCCCCTGCCTGGACAGAAAGGAGGGGGCCCTCCGCCCCCATGTCAGGGCCAGCGCGAGCCTGCACCGCGCACTTTTGGGTTGTCCGGGCCTCATGGCCCCAGTTTCCCAGGACCAAGGGGGCCAGTCCCCTCATTTTCAGAAGAGAATATCGTTTCCAATAACGACGGGCCGCGCGGGCCTCCACCGGCCAGATTCGGGACACAGAAGGGGCCCATCCCTTCCCTATTCTCAGGGCCACATGGGCCAACTCCCTATGGGGACAGCAGGGGGCCCTCCCCCTCTCACCTTCCTGGGCCCAGGGCAGCAACCCTGCCCCAGTTTGAAGAACGCAAGGACCCGCATGGGGAGAAAAGGGAGGCCCAGGAGGCGCCGTATAGCGAGCTGGCTGGCTCGGCCGCCCAGTTTGAAGGACCAGAACAAGCCCAGTTCATGGGAAATAGAGGCACTGCGCCTTTCCAGTTTGGAGGCCAAAGGAGGCCTCTGCTGTCTCAGTTTAAAGGACCCCGGGGAGGCCCGCATCCCTCCCAGTTTGGAGGTCAGAGAGGCCCACCCCCTGGCCATTTTGGGGGCCCAAGGGGGCCGCATCCCGGTCAGTTTGAAACTGCCCGGGGTCCCCATCCTGGTCAGTTTGAAGGGCCCAGAGGCCAAGCACCTGGATTCATGCAAGGACCCAGGGGAATCCAGCCCCAGCAGTTCGAAGAGCAAAGGGTAAATTCCCCACCGAGATTTGCAAACCAAAGGGCGCCTGCCCCCCTGCAGTTTGCTGGGCCCCGGGGGTCTGCGCCTTTCCCTGAGAAGAGTGAGCCGGCGCCCTCCCGGTTCCACTTCCAGGGCCAGGCCACCCCGGTGCTGAAGCCCGGGCCCCGTCCCCTGCTCGAGCTGCCCAGCCACCCGCCGCAGCACAGGCAGGACCGCTGGGACGAGGCCGGCGCGCCCGCGCAGGGCCCCGAGGCCGACTTCCGGGAGGGCAGAGGCCACGAGCACAGGGCCCAGCCCTTCGAGGGCAGGCCGCGCGAGCGCTTCGAGGCCGGGCCCAAGGACAAGCCGCTGGAGGAGCCCGTGGCCGCGCCGCCGGACAGCCGGCAGGGCCGGGCGCTGGAGGACCGGCGGCGGGAGCGGGAGCGCGGCCGCCAGTGGAGCCGGGAGCGGGACTGGGAGCGCGGCCGGCACCGGGAGCGGGACGCCGGCCGCGAGTGGGAGCGCGGCCGGGAGCGCGGCGCGGAGTGGGGCCGGAGCCGGGAGCGCAGCCGGAACCGGGAGCGGCGGCGGGAGCGGTCTCGGAGCCGAGACCGGGACCGCGACAAGGCCCGCGAGCGCAGGGACCGCAGGGACCGCAGCAGGAGCGGGGAGAGCGCCCGAGACCCGAAGGCCGAGGCCCCGCGGGCGGACCCCGCCGCCCAGACCTAGCGGCCCGGCCGGCGCTGCGGAGCCGGGTCAGGCGTGCGCACCGGGGAGCCCGCGCTGGCCGGACGCAGATGCCCCGTGGAACGCGCGGGGCCGCAAACGTTACTGTAATTTCGTGTATAACGGTTTCTTACAGAATTTCACGTCTTTACAACTCTGATACTTTTTTAAAGAAAAACTAAGAACTCAGCATTTCCATTTGAAATTACCGAAATGGGAAAATGTCTACAAAAGCATATTGCTTTTTCAGATTATAAAGTTATCTTTTCCAGTAACTTGACCGTAGTAAGTTTTAAGGGAATCTCAGTGGACCTTAGAGCCATAATTCTACGGACATCTCATCTGCGTTCCCGCGCCGAGAGCCTTTCCCACAGGCTCAGCGGGCTCCCCGCGAGGGCCACGGGCAGTGTTCACCCAGAACCCGAAGCTCGCAATGCGTTCTTCTTTTGTCAGACATTTGAATTGCAAATTTCAACCAGGAAATATTTCTTAGTTTTGCTCAGTTTTTATATGTCACCTCAATACATTTTTTTCCAAAGACGATTAAAGGCAACATCTGAGTATAAACCGTTGCATTTTAAATAACAATTCATTGAAAAATGTTTATATTTTACCAGCCTACAGAAATGGAGAAAATAAACCCAGCAGGTGTACCTAAAGGGGGGCAGCATCTGCAAGCGACGCATCCCAGGAAAAGTGCAGCAGCCCCAGATTTCCATTTGTGGGGTGATGTATTTTAGAGTTTGTCATTGAAAATGGAACAATATTTGTATAAAGTCTGAGATGGGGAATAGTGATACTAGAAGTTCAAGAACTACAGACTAGAAAGCTTTCACTGTGAAACACAGTAACTGCTCAGTCATGTGTTTTTCCAAGTACTTCTGAAGTGTGAAATAGAGCCTGGCTAATTTATTTAATTGTACAAATACACTTTGATAATTTTTTTATATTTTCATAAATTTACTTTTGCAAGTATAAAATTAGAGAATTTCATTTGTTCTTTGGAGTCTGTTATTCCATGGCGCATCACTACATGTTGTTCACTTTCTAGCACAAACATTCAAGTTCGGAAAACCTTGAGAGTTTAGCGATCTGGGTGGGGTGATGATTACAAACCAGGCGTCAGCGGGTTACATTACATTCATGGTGTCAAGTTCCAAAGTCTAATACGATGTGAGGGTTTTTTTACATGTAAAACAAATTTTTCTAATTTAAATACACAAATGTAAAAATCAAGTGTGTTTCTTTAGGTTTACTTGATAGAAATTTCTGTAAATTGTATTTTATATTGCAAAGTATTATATCACTGTACATTAACACATGGAACTTCATAGATTTTGTTACTTGAAGTAGAATAAACAACTACAGAAGGTTTTCTCTCTCCTGGGTCATCACTTGCCTCTTTCCTGTTGGGAAGTTGAAGTGGGACACCCACGTCTGGCATCCGCACCCTCAGCCAGGTGACATGGCATGGGCAAGGGTGCCCTTTGGCCCAGTGCCCTTCCCCAAGCTCACTGCTGGTGCATCTAGCCCCCACCCTTGAGTCGGGGGCCCTCACCTACGGCTGCACCTGGGGGTCTGGGATCATGAGAAGCAGAAGCCTGAGGCTGCCACAGAAAGTGATGGGGAGTGTGGGCTTAGAAGGTGGCAGGTGCCGTGGGGCAGGCAGGCAGTGCGAGTCCCAAGCAGGGTGGGCAGCACAAGTGGCAGGAGGCCTCCCCAGCGTCCACCTCAGTCCCCACCGCTGCCTTGGGGCTTAGAGGAGCGTCCGGTGTGAGCGGGCTGGTTAGGGAGCTGCAGGAGTGGGGCTGGTAGTGTGGACGCAGGCACCGGGGGCAGTAGTTGCTGGCCGCTCGATTTGGCCTGGATCTCCTGATCCAGGTGCCAGAACTGAGCTTTGCAACCACATGTGCCCCCACAGCCCTCTACAATGTGAGCCCGGTTCCCAGCCGGGCCATAGAAAGCCGGGGGGCTCCACCGCGAGTGCAGTGGGGTGACCCATGCCTCAGGTGCGCAGATAGGCGCCTAGCAAGTCGGCCACATAGAGAAGTCTGGATTCTGCAGGACAGGTGCCTAGGTGCACTGTCAGGGCGGCTCCAGAGCACAGGGTCCCTGCCCACAGCTGTGGTCAGAGCAGCACCCCAAAGGAGGGGACCACTGTGCTGACACCCAGTCTTCGGGTTCACCTGGCCTCCTCTGCATCCACTCCAGAGCCTGGCCTTCTGCGCTCCTCCAAACCCTCCCAGGGCACCAGAGTTGTCCATCTCATCCGTGTCCCACCGCAGTCCCCTATGTCCCCTGCATCAATCCCATCACCCATCCCTCCCATCACTTTGTCTCCCATCACCCTCATGCCCCTGGGACTGGCTCTCCAGAAACCTGACTAGGGAGCCGTCCAACTTGAATGGCCAGCCAGCAGCCAGCTTGCCCCTTGGAGAGGCCCCTGGACAAGAGAGCCCAGTGCCCGGCTGCAACTGCTCCGTGGGGACTTCCTCCCCTCAGTGTCTCTTTGCAGAGGCAGCTATGAGGGAAGACAGACTGAGCCTTTGCCCAGAACGCTCCAAGGCATGGGTGCCTCCGCCCCACACAAGTGCGGGCACAGGTGGAGAGGCAGTGCCCAGGGTGGGGCCAGCTGTGGAGACTGTGCTGGGGCCTGGGCAGGACTGGGGACAGGCAGCGCCCATGTGTGCGCCTAGTCAGCCACCTGGGCGCTGGAAGCTGCTGGCCTCAGGCTGTGAATGGCTGTCCCGTGTGGTCCCTGCGTGTTACGGCCCCATGAGGACACCCGGCGGTAACTGCAGCTTCAAACATTTCCCCTTACTCTGCTCTCTCCTCTGTTCTTTTACCAAATCAGGGTTTTATACCACTCGTGGTTTTTTCACTCGCTCTATCCTGGACACATCCCAAAGCACCAAGTGTCCATCAAACGCGTGAGTCACATTTTCACGTTACTCAGAGGGCTTATGTTTCCTGAGAGAAGCCAAGCCCCCCTGTAGCTCTGTGAGGTGCCGCTGTGGAGAACATAGGGTGAATGTAGGTGCTCCAAGATTCCAGGCTGCCAAGTGGTGCCTCCAGAAGCAGGCGCTGCTGAGGGTGTTCCTGGCCCCCTTTGCCAGTGTGTCACCAAGGAAATGGGTTTCCCTGTGCAGACTGTAAAGTGCAGTGATCAGGCATGAACTGTTCTGGGTAGGCATGCTTCACAGAAGCCTGGGGCCAGCAGCCCCCATGTGGCTGGCCGTGTAACTGAGGGTCCCCTGCTCTGCTGTCCTCAACTTGTAATTCTTGCCCTCATGGTTGCAAGAAGGCTCCCTTGCCAGGGCATCACATTATCCCTTCGCTGTTCTAGGAGGCTGCCCGTGGAGGAGACCGCTTGGCAGGGCATGTCAAGTCACGTTTTCACGTTGCTCAGGGCTTATGTCTCCACATTCGTGTCTCCTTTTAAAACATTATTCTTTACTGGCCAGGCTGTGTCACACAGGGTGTCAGTCAGGCTCTGCTAGTAAAAGAAGAGGGGTTCAGCCATGGCAGATCCCACCAATGTGTGTGATGTGCTGCACATCAGAAAGCCGCCCGTTGCAGCTCTGATGTAGCCAGGCTGCAGTGGGAGAGGAGGTGCCCCTGAGGGCCGGGGTCAGTCCCCTTGGCCTTCTCCAGGTACATCCCACACAGCCCAGCAGTCCCCTGGGGACGTTTACTCCAACAGTGCGCATTACCAATGGGGACCTAACACCCCTAAGGGGCAGGCACGCTGCATATCTGTGGCACTAAGACCTTGTGGTGGAGGAGGCCAGTTAAGGAAAGGAAGTCTAAAGAGGCTTCTTGGGGAAAACTTTTTTAAAAAGGTTGAGAAATGGCCCTGAACAAATAAAGGCTTGTGCTCACACAAAAATCTGTAAGCAAACATGGTGACTTACTCATAACTGCCCAAACCAGGAACTACCTACATGCCCTTCAGTCAATGCAGGGACCCTGAGGCCCTGCCCACAGTGGCAGCTCCATGGAGGGGGAGAGGCCGGACCCAAGGCCACCAGCTGGAGGCCTCTACCAGTGCCTGCTGGGTAAGGCTCAGGTGGACAGCAGGCTGGGTGCCAGCGTGAAGGGCAGGTGGCCTCCAGGGGACACCCCAGGGAGCCATCTGATTGTGGCAGCGGTGGCTGTGCAGCCATTAGCATGGAGTGTGCCGGCATGCGACATCCCAGCAATCCAGACACAAGTGGGGTGTTGGCTGGCAGCTACCAGAGGCGAGTCCTACCCCGCGCCAGCACGTACACCGGCACCCACACAGCAGGAGGAAAAAGGAAAGTTCAACTTCCAGAAGGGTCCACAGAGTCATCTTTATTCTCCTAGGATAGGACAAATCCTTTTGCTCTGCAGAGGCTGGTTCTTTAATTTCAGAAAAGGTCCTCGTGCACATCTGTCATTACACAGTAATAACTGAACACTTCCCTTTGGTTTAAGAAGCCAAAGTGGGTGCAGGAATGCAGCAGATGAGGCTGTCCAGCTCTGGCCTGGGCCCCAGATCCAGTGAGGGCCAAGCTGCCGGCCTTCCCTCGGGATTTCCTTCCACGCTGGGCCTGCCACCTGCCGGCTTCCTCCCGTGGCCACTTAGCGAGCGTTCACTGCAGAGCCTGCCCACCCTCCCTCAGCTCCTGGCTCCTGTCACTCCCATCACGGAACCCATCTTGCTTCTACGAGCTCACGCTCACGCGCACTTTAATTTACCTGGAAGCTCAAAGAAGTTGGCCAGAACCGTGCGCTTAACACATTAGTGGCTGAGGAGCTCTGGGGCAAGCGGAAAACCCTCACTGTCCCATTTCTTACTTCTTTAAATCTACTAAACAATATTTCTTTAAGTATTTAAATACCGCAAATCAGACACATACCAAATTAAATATTTAACAAAGTTAAAATCTCCAAATATTTAGGTATCAGTTACAGAGTATTTAATCAAATTCCCCAAAGCAGCTAACTGAAATCACATCTATGACACAGGTTCATCAGATTCTCCCAATATTTGTTCCCTCTGGAGGGCGAAGGACACAACTCGCAGCGAATGCAAGATGCACATCTCGGGGCTTCCTGACCGCTGGCCCCTGACACTCCAGCCACACCTGCTTCCCCACCATCTGCCCTTATCTGGGTCCAGGACCGCAAGGAGATCGGACAGGTGGTGGCTGTGAGGCAGGAGCTCAGAGTCTGCTGGAGCAGGATGGGCAGAGGGAAGGGGGCAGAGAGGCCCAGCAGGAAGCCAGGAGTACAGACGGCCCTCCCTGAGTGCCCCCAGCCCTGGCGACGGGGCATCCTGCCGAGGAGCCCAGCTTCTGAGCAGATTGGCACAGCGGGGTCCTTCTCACTGCCTACCTGCTCACTTGGACTGGCTTGAATCCTCAGCCAGGGTTCTCAGCTAAGGCCTCCGAGGGGGAGGTCAGGGCCACCTGGAGCTGTGCTGAGAGCTTGGAAAAGCATTTTTGGTATTCTCTGCACATTTTGTTTAGAACATAAGCCCAGGAAAGCCAGACTCCTCTTTCCTTCATGTCTAAATAACAGAGGGCTATCTGCAAGGACTCCACCTCAACTAAGAAACAAAAACATTGTAGCTGCCAGTGGTCTTCATTTCCAATAAGTGAAATGCCAAATTGAATATAATCTTGATTTTATTTTCTCTTTTAAACACCATAAATTGCATCATCTTCTGTGATATTGTTCTTCAGAGTGGGATCCTCTGCCTGGCAGAGCACATGTCAGCTGGGCTCCTCAAAAGGCAGGATTCCAGGGCCCACCCCACCCTGCTGACTTGCAACCTGCTTTGTAACGAGACCCCAGTGATTCTGTGCACATCACGGTCTGTGTTAGTGCCATGCTTAGAATCGTCTAAGATTTTTATTGATGTGATTCTATATATTTAGTGCTTCTATAACTTTGCTTTTTAAGTTTAGGTATTTCAGACATCTGTAACTAATTTTTGTGTTTCGTGTGTAAAAAGAAGTGTTCTAAGTGAATTTTTTCTTAATGATTGATGAGCTCTCCTGTTATCTTTTGCTGAGTACTCCATCTTTTCCCTACGGGGAACACATTAAGGGGGGAAAAGAAAGGCAAATTATGAAATCGCATGCATAATATGATCTTATATTTGTTCAAAGAAAAGGCCCTGCAGGAGAAATGAATAGCATCCCAAATATGAATGTCCTGGTTCCTGGGCATCCTGTGGGCTGAGATGGGACAAGGGTTGAGAGGCGGGTACAATAATTATTTTGAACCTGCAAAAATATTTCTTTCAAAGACCATATATTGCATGATGCCATTTATATGAAATGCCCAGAACAGGCAGACCCATGGAGACAGAAAGGAGATGAGGGGTTGCCTGAGGGTGGGGGGCTGGGGAGTGCTAATAACTCTGGGGACCCTCTTTCAGAGTGATGGAACGTTCTAAAATTGGCTGTGCTGCCGTGTGACACAATAGCAACAGCCGACAGGACACTTTAAGGGGAGAACCTGTGGTATATGCAATACATCTCAGGAAAGCTGTTAAAAATCTAATTCATTGGCCGGTACTTGATGGCACCCACGTTCCGCTGTTCTAGGGTGAACTCCAGAATACCAGGTGTGGTCGTTTGCACCTAGCTGCAGACCGCCTGGTCACACCTGTGCTGGGGAAGCTGTCTCGTCTGCCTAGTCAGGGTCACAGACGTGCCCCTTGCATGCTGGGAAGGGGGACCTCACGTCACCCACGGCGCTGTCAACTCCCCATGGAGCCTTACTGGGGTAGATGCCTCTTGAATGTTCTCCACTACCCAGCAGGCCGGGCATCTGGGACTTGTGGAAATTCGGACTAGTCAGCGGTGGTCTGGGTCCCGTGAACACTGACCGCCTGGACCCTGCGGACAGCGGGCCCTTGCTGCCTTCAGCCCCGCCGCGGTCCTCGCGCACGCGCGCGGCCTGTGGGGAGGCACGGGGCCGAGGCGCGGGGGCGGGGCCTAACGGGGGCGGGGCCTGGACAGGGTGGGGCCCAGCTGGCTGCGGGCGGTTGGCGGGGCGGGGCAGCCAGGGGGTGGGGTTACCGTTGGGGGCGGGGCTGCGCGGGCGCGCTGCGGGCCCAGCGGTTTCGCGCCCCCAACGTCGCCGCAGGCCTCCCGGCCCGTCCGCCGGCCCGCCTGCGCGCGCGCCGCCGTTGGCGCCGGCATGTCGGGCCCCGGGCCGCGGGAGCCGCCGCAGGCGGGCGGGCCGGCGGGCCCCGAGAGCGCGGACGCTGCGCCGGGCGAGGCGGGGCTGAGCTTCGCGCCCACCGACCTGAGCCTGGTGGAGATGACGGAGGTGGAGTACACGCAGCTGCAGCACATCCTCTGCTCGCACATGGACGCGGCCGACGGCGAGCTCGACGCGCGCCTCGGCTCGGCCTTCCTGGCGGCGGCGCCGAGCGCGGCAGCGCCGGGCGGCTTCGCGGCGGGCGGCGCGGCGGCGGGCGGTGCGGCGCCCGTGTACCCGGTGCTGTGCCCGCCCGCGCTGGCCGACGGCGGCTTCGCGGGCGCGGCGCCCTGCCTGGGCCACGTCGACTTCCAGGAGCTGCGCATGATGCTGCTGAGCGAGGCGGGCGCGCCCCCCGCGGCCGAGAAAACGCCAGGCGCCAACGGCCCGGGCGTCGCCCGCCCCAAGGCCGACGGCAAGGAGAACGCGGGGGCCGAGGGCGCTCCCGAAGCGCGGGCCAAGTCGGCCGTGCGCGTCCGCCTGGAGGACCGCTTCAACAGCGCCCCCGCCGAGCCCCCGCCCGCCCCGCGCAGCGCCGAGCCCCCCGAGTCGGGCGTGGCGCTCAACAAGTGGGTGCCGGGGCGCGGGCGGGCGGGTCGTGGAAGGGGTGTAGACCAGGCGCCCGCCAGCCTCTCCCTGCTGGTAGGCAGGAGCGTAGCCGGGGCCCCGGGCTGGCCGCCGCCGGTCTCAGCAGGGAGCAGGCCGTGCTGGGTCTGGGTGTAGGTGCAGGGGATCCCCGTATAAAGCCACCAGCCTCCTGGTTGGCATCTTAACAGGGAGCAGACCTCAGTGGGCCTGGGGGCTGACCTGACAGGTCGTGCGGTCTGTGCAATGCCAGCAAGCAGGTACTTCCGAGTAGTAAGTGCCCCCCTGAAGTGTTACCTCTTGTGTGCACTCTTGAGGGTGGTGTCCACATGGAGGAGAGAGAAGTGTACAGATGCTCCTGAAGACTAAAGGTTTTCCCCAAATTACCTGCCCAAATGTCGGAAGACGTCTCTGCTTCCCCCTATGTTGCCCGGGGTTTGGGCGGAGGTGCAACCCTGTGGAAGCCGAGTGCATATTGTGAAGCTTTGAATATGAGGTTCAGCTTCACCCTGCAGCCAGACTGCCAGCCCTTCGTGCGCGCCCAGGGACGCTTTCCGTCCCCACCCTGTGGTTTTTGCCCTCAGCCATCAGATTTGGAAGGATGGCCGAGAGAGAGAGAGAGAGAGAGAGAGAGAGAGAGAGAGAGAGAGAGAGAGAGAAGAGGAGGTGTGGTGGGAAAGAAGGAATAAGTAAGACGACACCCAGTGCCACTGACCTCTGTGACGGAGGCGATTTGAACTTGTCCATGCCCCACTCAGGGACAGTCATGGAGACTTCCTAACAGGTCCCAGCTCCTATCTGGAAAATCTAACGTTGCGGTGTGGTAGTGAGCAGTTGAAGTGTTTCTGGAAACTTCCCTGCCACGTGCTCTAAACACGTTGTTTCCGTGTTTCTTTTGTCTCGGCAGTTTGGTAACTCTTATTCGACGTCCATCCGACTTAGTGAATGTTCCTCTTCATCAGCAACAAAACAAATGCACAACCGTGAAAAATAAAACCGCGGCTGCAGCTGCCTTGCAGTTGACGTACCCTCTGTTCACTGCAAATGCCTGTTCTGCTGGTGGGAACGCTAGTCTTCCACAGACACAGGTAGGGAAACTGGTTTGTGAAGCTTTGCTCTTTTCCTTATTGAATGGGTAAGTTTTATCTTAGTTGACTCCCACGGATTTTTTTTTTTCTTTCTTGGAGCTTAATAAACTCTTAAAATCGAGTGTTTATGTGGTTTGGGAATATTTTTAAATGCTTGTGTGCACCTTAGCTTGGAATTTCATACAAACCAGATGTGACATTATTTGTTAGAAGTGCGTCTATTTGTGTATTAAGGAGGAGATTAAGTCTTCTGCTGATAAAGTTCCTGTTGCTTCCTTTTTCTGCAGAGTTCTGGTAACTCATGTGCTATACTTGAAGCTGCCAAGCACCAGGATATTGGATTGCCTAGAGCATTTTCTTTCTGTTATCAGCAAGAAACTGAATCCACGAAACAGACTTTGGGTGGTAGAAACAAAGGTTTACCTGAGCAGGTTTGGATTAAAGTGGGAGGTAAGATGAGGCAGAAGGTGCCGGGGCTCCCCGTCCTGCTGGAGCCTTGTACCTCATGTCACTGTGACCTTGGATCCGGGAGGGAGAGGCACTTCAGGACAGTGTGTGTGCATCATAGGGGTCCTTTTCCCACCCCTTTCCCCAGGCACTTCACTGTGAACATTCTATTGCATATTTGTACTGAGTATGGGAAAAATGAATTTGAAGGCTGCTTTTTCTTAATGGTAATGTCAGTAAACAGAAAAATTTACACTTCAAGTTACTGGAAGCACACAATAGGTTTTCCCCTTATTTATACCTCGTGAGTGAGGCAGGAGTCTGAAACCTGCTAAAAGCTTTAGAAGACAATCTGCAGTTGGGCAGAGCAGTGAGGGGAGCAAGAGGTCACGGGGTGACGTGGAGTTTCAGAAATAAACTGCTGAAGGCAGTTTGCTCGCCTCAAAAATGAACTCTCAATCCCTTTTCCCTGGAAACACATGGTTTCTCAAGTTACCCAACAAAATAGCACAGCTCACACTAAGCTTGTCAAGAGCTGAGGGACGCAGGACAGCGATGGAGCATTTACTGCTCTCCCTGTGTTTCCTTGTGACGGTGACATTTTATGCAAAGGTTTATGTTAACATTTGTAAGGCATAAAGACTAATGTTAAAATAGTACCTGTGCTGAGTACTCATCTTAAGGAGTAATTCCTGTTACCGATCCTGGTGATACTTCTCTGTATCTCCCTTGAAAAATTATCACCATTCTGCAGCTGTGTTAAGTGATCCTTTCTCTGTAGAGGCTGTGGCCTTGTGTGGCATCTGGGCAGTGTGCATCACCACACGCACTACTCAGAAGCCTGCTGTTCTCTGCTTGATGGAAATTTGACATATTTCTGTAGCATAAATAAAAGCTATGATGAGACTACGTCACTTACGGGGAGAAGAATTGCTTGTAGGCGTAATTGATCTTAAGCCACTTGGATTTTGTCCTCTTCTGAGTATTGCAGTTAGGACATGAGTTGTCAGAATGATTGTATATAAAGAAAATATTTTGGAGAAGTATTTTTAGCTTTTGTTTCCTTTCTGAATATGAGAAGCATCAAAAAGTGCTGGATTTCTCTAATATAGGTGACAGTTAACACCTGTTGACAAAAAACGGGGACTTTGACTAGGTCATTTTGATTACACAGTATTGGGAATGTTTCAGTGTAGCCATAGATTTAGGTTCAGTTTTGTGGCCTGGAGGTTGGCACGACCTGCTCCTGTGGAATCGTGCAGCCTGGCCCTTCCCTCAGTTCTGGGTGCCCCTCCCAGATTTACATCTTGGATTGAAAATGCATTTGTGGGGATAAGTTAACAAGGAAAAAATTTAAATGCCCTTTTGTCGTCTTTGCAAAGAAGAAGCGCTATGTAAGCAAGCGGTCAATAAGAGGAGTCGGAGCAGAATCCACCAGCCAGATATGGATGTACAGCGAAGGGCCCTGGGAGAGATCCAGAATGTGGGCGAGGGTTCTGCTGCCACACAGGATGCCTGGCAGTCGGTGGAGTCCTCACAGGCGAGCCTCGGGGAGCAGGCGCAGAGTGGGCCGCCAGGAGGGCGGTCTCAGCGCAGGGAGCGGCACAACCGCATGGAGAGAGACAGAAGGTAATGGCTGTGGCGTAAGGACCGGGCCACCAAGCCTGTCGCAGTTACTACTGACGGCAGATGGCTACTGCGTGCAGTAGCTTAGCCATCTCTGTGTTCAAAGGGAAGGAAAGTTGGCAAGAATAAACACTGCCTTTGTTTTGCTAGGTAGGTCGGGGTCCCCAAGATACCTCCCAAGTTAGATGATGCAGTGGGGGGACTCATAGTGTTGATTCATTAGAGGAACAGCTCAGCAGAGGCAAGCAGGGAGGAATCGGGGGGCCCAGACACAGGCCGCCAGCGCGGTCACCCCCACGTGCCTGCCTCTGCCAGCGCCAGCCAGGGAACCTGGAGGCTCTGTGCCCTGAGACCTTACAGAGCAGCCATGCAGGCATTCCCTGCCTGGCACGCAGCCAGGCTCCGCACCTCTGGAAGGAGAGTGGAAGGCAGGCCGGTGTTCAACAAGAGCCTTACTGTCTGCACAAGCAGGGAGCCCCTCCTAACGAATGGAGGGGGGACCCTCCCAGAATCTGAGTTCCCAGATGCCAGTCAGGGACCAGCCTCACGAGCGGGCCTTCCCGAGGACGGGGGTCTGCCACGGGAGCACTGCTCACAGCGGACCGCTGAGTCTTGCTGTTTTTTTTAAAGAATGTTGAGGAAAGAGGAGGTTAAAACTTCAGCTTGTTTATCTATAGAGTTTATTTGTACTGTTGTAGAATCAGAAGGTACTTAATTTCTTTCTGTTGTAGCTGGGTTTTTTCATCGTGTTCCCCTAATATGAAATTGATTAACTTGGTCATTTATTGAGTACTTTGTACCAGTTCCCGTTTTAGACTCAGGAAATACAGCAGAGCAAGACATCTTTAGTCTGTGAGCCCCAGTGCCAAAGTAAAGCAATTTATTTCTTTTCAAAGGGATGTATTAAAGCTAGCTGGCTCGCCAATTACCTTAAACATGTACACACACTCTAACTGAAGGACTTCACTAACTCACTGTAAACTATAAAGGACGTTTTTCCTACTCTGACATTAATAAACATTTACTAAATACATACTGTGTGAAAACCCTTATCTGTTGACAGTGAAAGTTTGAATTCCGGTTCTGCCATTTCCTAGTTTAACGACCTTCAGCAAACGCTTCGCCTCCAGTCTGGAATTTCTCCTCTAAAATAGAGATACTATCTGCCAAATAGACTTGAGATGAGGGGTAAAGAGGCTGCTGTGTAAGGAGCCTCTGGCCCAGTGCCTAGAAGTTAGGGAGTATTTGGGAGGTGCCGGCTGTTGTTTCTCCCTTGCAAGTTTCTACATAAAGTTCTAAGTGTGCAGTTGGGAAGATGAGAACAAGAGCCACATTGAGAGTAGCTCAGTGTCAGCTTGTATAGGACGTGACATGCTACCGAATGGAACGTGTAAAAGTCAAAAGTGGTTTAATAATTTAAATCACGACTTGAGTCTTCCTCTCTCTTGAAAGACCAGGTTTGGGATATTAAAAGGCTCTGGTCTGTGGCCCTTTTTGAACCAGGGCCCCTTGGAGAATCAAAGCTGTGCCTCTTTGGTGTGAGTTCGTTCCTTAGGATTGTATCAGGGCAGCTCAGTGTGTTGGGTGAAACAGTGACCTGCCCAGAAAAGTGACCAAGTCTGTCCTTGGTCCAGACTTGAGCCTGTCCCTGTCTCCTGGCAGTGAGAAGTGGGCAGGGAAAGCTCCCGGGGCGGCAGGTCTGTGTGGCTGCGCACTGTGCGCCCTTGGGCCCCTGGTTTGCCCTCCCGCTGCCGCCGCCCTATGTGGCTCCCCTGGACTTTGATTGTAGGCGCAGAATCCGCATCTGCTGTGATGAGCTGAACCTTTTAGTCCCGTTCTGCAACGCTGAGACTGATAAGGCAACAACTCTGCAGTGGACGACGGCGTTCCTGAAATACATTCAGGAGAGACATGGGGATGCTCTCAAAAAGGTGAGTGAGTGGGCCGGCATGTCAGAGTGCCGCAGCCCTCAGCGCTCTTACACACGCATCCCCTGAGCTGCGTTGTCCCTCGGACTCTGGGTCAGATGCTGAGTCCAGCAGGAACAAAGCCTGCCTGTGAGCAGCATGGCCCGTCCTTGCCGCAGTGGTAACGGCAGCCCAGGTTTGTCCACAGAGTGACAGAGGAGTGACTGAGTGTCACCAGAGAGCAGCTTGAGCACCTGCTCCGGGCAGTGGTCTGTGTCAGGGCTTCTTGGTCTCAGAGGCCTGGAAGATGCCTTTGCCTTCAGGAAACTCTGGGAAAGGGATGAAGTAAAAAGAGCAAAAGAAAATAGGGGCAGACAAACGCCCAGTTAGTAGCCTGGACGTCAGCCGTTTTAAGAAGGCAGAGAAGCGACGCTCTTGCGGGCGTGGTGCCTGGGGACCTCTGGGGGCTCCGGCTGGGCGCCTGGTCCTCAGTAAGCCCGCACAGCCTTGGCCCTGTCTCTCAGGCTCCAGGGGCAAGCTTGGCTCCCGCGGGCCGAATGCCTGGTGTGGGTGAAACCCTTTCTGGGGGTTCAGGTAAAAGGTGTGCTGTGGCGTTTATTGGGTCCTGTGCTCTGCCTTGGGGGACCTTGGTTCCAGGTGCTGGCCCAGAATTCTGATGCCCAGGATGCGTGGCGAGGCCCTGGTGAAGTGAGCCTAGTGCCCTAGTTTTGTCCCCTGCCCTCGCTGTCACGCCGCTGCACAGACTGCAGGGAGGCTGACGGGAGGCTGAGTGGGGGCTGGCACAGTGGGCGCAGAATCTCTGCGAAGAGCCTTCCAAGTCTGGCCCCTGGGAGGCCCGGGAGCGCCGCGGTCAGCCTGCTTGCACTGTGCGCTCAGACTCTGTCCTCTGGGTGTCCCTTGTCTGTGTCCACATGGCGTTCACGCCCTGTGAGTCACGTGACTCCATCGACTTCCTTGCTTCCAACGCATGTTTGGCTGCGTCTTAGAGCAACACTTTATCAGATTTCTTCTAATTGGATCATTATAGTTGTTTATAATGCAGTTACTCTTCAATATCATTTGTTAGAGGTAGACTATTGGTTTAATAAAGCTTTTATATTTTAAAAATGGCTTAATGTTTGCTTCTGTGTACCTAGTGGTATTGTTGATGTAATTCATTCAAATATGATGAAGGTGCTCACAACAGAAAATCGAGTATCTATGCCGATTAAATAGGTTAATTAGAGATACCATATTATGTATACATTAAGCCTCCTGGGTGTTTCTGAAATTTAATGACATTGGACTTGTAAGTTGTTTCTGGGTCAGGTTCTAAGGCCCATCAAGAAACAGGCAGTATTGACGCCAGGCAGGCTGCTCGGGAGCCACCTGCCCTGTAACCTCCCCTCTGCCTGCGCGAATGCTGTTCTCTTAAAGACACAGTCATGAGAGTCTCAAGTGATTTTCTTAAATGACTTTAAAACACATTTCATTCCAGGCATCTACTCTTGCCAGGCTTCTGTTCAAGAAGCTTGGGGGTACTCTGAATGAGGCAGACCCCGTGGAGGGAGCTGGCGCATGTGGGCCTCCTGCAGAGGGGCCTCCTGGGTCCCTGTCCAGGGCGCCCTGGGGGTGGGGGGGTTCAGGCAGGAGCCACAGGCCAACCGTAAAAATTAAACAGCCAGTTATTTTATGGCAGAATGAGTTTATTTGGCAACAGCAGGGGAATTGCACTTAGGAAGCAAGCTAGGCAGCCACGGGTGCACGGAAGACGCAGAGGGAAGGTCGCTCTGGGCATTCAGAGGAAACAGGGTCGGCCCACCAGCAGTTCAGAGGAGGATGACGTGGTTGAGAGGCCAGGAGGGGCTCTTGAGTCCCTTAAGGGGAGA
The DNA here is from genome assembly GCF_030020395.1 of Manis pentadactyla. Lineage (NCBI taxonomy): Eukaryota > Metazoa > Chordata > Mammalia > Pholidota > Manidae > Manis > Manis pentadactyla. The sequence goes on along the minus strand of NC_080023.1, from coordinate 177,298,915 downwards.
GGCCCCACGACGGCCTCCCTGGCCACGGTCTCCTGGCAGCCAGGCACCCCTTCAGGCCTCTGGCTCCCCGGTGCTCGTGCTGTGTGGCTCGCTCCTGCTGGCATGGCATGTCACAGAGGTCACTGGGCCGCTGAGAGCAGGGTGCGTGGAGCGGGGCTGGACCCACTCAGTCTGGGGCCAGGAGGTGGGGCGAGGCTGGGGAGGGCAGAGTGGGCGGTGAGCCACGGCTGCTCCCAGCCGGGCATTCGGGGCCAGTAGGCTGGTCAGTGAGTCTGCAGGGCTCTGTGTTGTCTGCAAATGGATGGCTCACTCTGTATTTTCTAATGGACCAGTGCCGCGAACACCTGTGCCCCACCCAGTAGCGCTTCCTCATGTACCCAGTGCCCTGTGAGCTCAGACAGACACCGTGAGGTTGCCTCCTAAAACCTAGAGCCCTGTCCTGCCTCGAGGGTCAGGGTCCAGCTCCATCCAACTCATTGTCTTTCTCCTTCGTCATCGAGTACCTGGCCACACTCACATAACCCAAAGTGTTTTAAAAATGATGTTTATAGCTGTTTGATATTTTCCCCACAATCAGCATCCATCCATGGATTAGGCAGTGCATTTAATCATAGTTTTAAGTCTCTCTAAGCCACAACAATCCTGCTCTACCCACGGTCACTTATGGCATTAAGATTTTGAAGTGATCAGGCCAGATGTCTGCAGAATTCTGAATTCAGATGATGGCCTTTACTTACAGTGACTTAAATTTTTTGATATAATTTCAAATTTACAAAAAATTGCAAGTAGTGAGAGCTCCATGTATGCCCACCCTGTTTGTCCCAGCAGCCGGGGCTGACATTTTGCCCTATTTGCTCTCACTCCATCTCCCTCCTTATATATCTTCTTGAACCATTTGATATTAAATTGCAGACACCATGTCCCTTTACCAGTATTTACGTGTTTATTTTTAAAGAATAAGTACACGATCTTACATAACCAGAGTACAAGGCTCAAAAATCAGGAAATTCGGCATCATTGTAATACTATTATCTGATTCAAGGCTAGTGTTCAGATTCTGCCTGTTGCCCCAGTTATATCCTGTGCAGCTTTTTTCCCAGTCAGGATATGATCCAGGGTAATGTGGTTGTGAGATGACGTTTGGAGTCATGAGTGTGAGCCTCAGCAAGGCTCTGGGGACTGGGCCTCCCCTCCCGCCCCGTCTGAAGCAGGCCTGCCCTGCCCCGCCACTGCCTGCTTTTCCTGCAGGACCAGGTTATTAGGTGCACACGTGCCGTCGCGTCCCCACTGCTGTCCTGCATGCAGGAACTCTGGGTCCCCTCACCCTGCCGGCAGCCACCCGTTTCCTTGCTCTCTTAGCTGCAAAGTGCAAAGGAATCATCTCTCTCCTTTCTCCCATAGCCGTTGACGGCCACATCCCTGTTAGCCAGTGACGGGTGTAGGGGGCAGCGGTGCTGACCCACCCCCAGCCTCCCTGCCCCCGTCCATGCACGCCAGTCCTGGAGCTGGGTGCTGAAGGAGCCAGGGGTCTCACTGTGGGCATCCGGGGGTGCCTCCTCCACCCTTCTGGGTGGGATCCGGGCTTTGGCTTCCAGCTGGGGCTGCCTGCCAGCTCCTGGTGGCATTCTGGGCCAGCCTCTGGCACCAGGGCTTCTACTCTGCAGCTCTCTGTCCAACCACATGCCCCCTTGCCCTGTGTCATCCCTAGATCCTTGTCTGTACCCCAATCTCTGACACCCTTGGCTGCCCTGGGCATAAGAACCGGCTTCTGGGCTTGTTTTGCTCTGCTGTCTTTGGGGGGGCAGTGGGGACAGTGGTTGTGCTTTTTCTGTCATAATTTGCTTTTATGTTAATTATTTTAAAGCCTCATTCTTTTTTTGTTTAAGTTTTATTTTTTCTGGTGGCTTGAGTTAAAAGTTCATTTATTTTCATTTTCCTAATTTTCTAAAGCTCTTTTTAAAAATTTTAATGATATCTTTTTGTTTAATGCAATAAATCCAAAATACTGTCATTTGGGCATTTAATTGCTGTCTAAAAATTATCAATGGTATATGTTCCTTTTGTTTTTGTTTGCTTTATTGAGGTACATACAATAAAATGCACAAATCTTAGTGTTCAGGTCCATGTATTTTGACACGTGTATGCATTCATGTAGCCATCACCCAGATCAGGTGTCAAACATCCTCACTAATTTTTTCCCCTTTTACCTGTTTTGCCCATCCCCCCTCATGGCAACCACCAGTCTGTTCTCTGTGTCTGAGTCTGTTTCAGTTTGTTCATTTGTTTTTGTTTTTGTTTTTTTAGATTCCATATATAAGTGAAATCATAAGGTATTTGTCTTCCTCTAGGTCCATCCATGTTGTTGCAAATGGCAATATTTCCTTTTTTATGGCTTAGTAATATTTCACGGTGTATATGTACCACCTCTTCTTTATCTATGTATTGGTGGACACTCTGGTTGCCTCCATATCTTGGCTATTGTAAATAATGCTGCAATAAACATAGGGGTGTATAATCCTTTCGAATTAGTGATTTTGTTTTCTTCGGGGAAATTCGCAGAAGTGGAATTACTGGGTCCAGTGGTATTTATATTTTTAGTTTTTTGAGGAACTTCCTTCCTGCTTTCCACAGTGGCTGTACCAATCTACATTCCCACCAGCAATCTAAGAGGGTTCCCATTTCTCCACATCCTTGCCAGCATTTGTTATTTTCTGCCTTTGGGATAGTGGCCCTTCTGACTGGTGTGAGGTGATACCTCATTATGGTTTTGATTTGCATTTCCCTGATTAGCCATGTGGAGCATCTTTTTACATGCCTGTTGGCCATCTGTATGTCTTCTTTGGAAAAATGTCTGCTCAGGTCCTCTAACCCTTTTTTAATCAGGTTGTTTATTTTTTAGTATTGAGTCATATGAGTTCTTTATATATTTTGGATATTGATACCAGATGTATCATTACTAATATCTTCTCCCATTCCCTAGGTTGCCTTTGTATTTTGTTGGTGTCCTTTGCTGTTCAGAACTTTTTAGTTTGATGTTGTCCTACTTACTTATTTTTGCTTTTATTTCCCTTGCCCGGGGAGACATGTCCTAAAAAAATTACTAATGCCAGTGTTCAAGAGTTTACTGCCTATGTTTTCTAGGAATTTTATGATTTCATGTCTTATATTTAGGTCTATAACCCATTTAAGTTTGTTTTTGTGTATGGTATAAGGTGATCTGTGCATTTAAAGCAGATTTCTGTTGTAGTGATCTTTTGAAAACTCCCACAGGTTAGGGTGTTTCTAAGCATTTTATTTATTTATCTCTAAACATCTAAATAGATGTCTTCAAAGGTTTTCATTGTCTCTAAATATCTTACAGTTTCATTTGTTTGCCTCTTCAACATAAGAATTCTCTAGGAATTGGTTCTTTTCCATCTGCGTAGGGGTTTCTGTCTTTAAGAACAGCTTTATGTCTGTTTCTCACACTTACCACACTGTGATCAGTGAAGATGATCTGTATAAAAAAGCAGTCTTTCAGTGTGTTGAGACTTCCACTGTGACCTCTTGTGTGGTCAATTTTCTTAGAGTCTGTGTCTGGAAAAAATATACATTCCCTGTTGGCAAATTGTTTATGTCAGCTTGAGATCATTCGCTGTGATCAGACCTGCTCTTTTGTCTCAGATTTGCCCCCTGTGCGGGTGCCCTTGTTCCCAGCATCCTGCCTGTTTGTGTCTGTTTCTTTTAACCCTTTGCCTTCCACCCCTCTTACCTCCGTACCGACAGCCCCAGCTGTCTTCCTCTTCATGACTTCCTGGTATAATGTCCTGACGTGTGATTGGAACCATCTATCTTTTTCCTATTAAGAAATACTATTTTTGTTATTGGCATTCTCAGCTTTACAAATCTAATGTGACCATGAGTTTTGGCCAGACATCATCTCAGGGTGTTGTAAGTATCCTTAAGCCTTAGTTATTTCTCTTACGTTTTGTTGAAAATGGATGCTGCTGAGAGTGGGCCAGCAGTTGCAAGCTTACCTCCGGCTGGGGTGCAGGCACTGGAGGTCTGCGGTCTCACTCTTCGCAGCCGTTCCAGGGACCCTGCGAGAGCCCAGAGCCACTGCTCAGCCCTTCTGGCCGAACCACTCGGAATAAAGACGGACACCCGGCCAACCTCGTGTGTGTGTGAAGAAAATCTCTCCAAGTACTTTGTTATATCTGAGAAATGATTGTTTTCTTGTTTCTGACTTCCCTTTAGTTATTCTCAAAGCTAAATTCTACCTTCTCAGCTGTAGACAAATACTTCATATTTGGGCTTTGGGTGTCAGAATATAGGAAATTACCAAAATGTGGTTTATCTTATGTTGCACTGAGATCCTAAAACCTTTGAAAGTTTGGTAAGAAAATACAGGTATATTGATGCACAGCTGCGGCTTCAGAGCATAGGTGTTGTGGGCATAGCCTGTTTTATCGCTTTAATGCACCGTGCAGACATTATGTTTCTTACAAATTAGAGGCTTGAGACCAGTAGGGAATGTCACCGCAGGTCTGGTGGAAACAGCAAGAGAACTGGAGTCGGACGTGGGGCCCGAGGGCAGGACCGCACTGCCGCGTCTCACGGCAAAGCCGGAACAGACGACAAGCTGCTCACGGCGAGCAGAGGGAGGTGCTTTGAGGTGGAATCCGCTCCTGCTGAAGATGCTGTGGAAGCCGTCGGAATAGTAAGGATTTGGAATGTGAGGTGAAACCAGGTGATAAAGCAGCAGCAGGGGGTTGACTGCATTTTTGAAAAGAAGTTCTGTGGGTAAAATGCTACCAAACAGCATCACAGCTCCAGAGGCAGCACAGTAAAGGAGGAGGCAGCTGGTGCAGCGACTTCTCTGAGTTCTGGGTTTAGAGCTCGCTGTGGCCGCCCCAACTTCAGCAACCACCCCCCCGATCAGCTAGTTGAGACCCTCTGCCAGCAAAAAGATTACAAGTCGCTGAAAGCTCAGATGGTCAGCATATTTTAGCAATAAAGTATTTTTTCTAAAAGGTGTGTACTTTTTTTAGACATGGTACTGTCGCATACTTTAAAAACTACAGTATAGTGTGAACATAACTTGGATACACACTGGAAAACTAAAACTTCATTGCACTGGCTTCACTGCAGCAGTCTCGAGCCTGGCCTGCAACATCTCTGAGGTGTGCCTATAGTACCAGGCGACAGAGTGCCAGCCGGTCCCAAGACTCGGAGGTTAAACCAGCGGCAGTAACTTCCCTTCCTGTGAATTAAATATAAACCTACAGCCCAGCAACAGAAAGTGTAGTTCAAAAATGGGCAAAGGACTCGAATAGACATTTCTCCATGAAAGTTAAGCAAATAGCCAGCAAGCACACAAAAGGTGCTGCGCATCACTGATCATCAGGGAAACGCGAATCGAACCACAGTGATATCACGTGACATCCATGAAACATGGCTATCATCAAAACCCAGAAAATAACAAGTCCTGGAGAGGATAAGGGGACTGGACACCTTGGGATTGCTGGTGGGATGTAAATGGTGCATCCGCCATGGAAAACAGTCTGGTGGTTCTTCAGAAGGGTAAACAGTTACCACGTGACCAGCAAGTTCATGTTGGGTGGACCCCAAACAAATCGAAAACAAGGGCCCAAATGGATGCTTGTAGGTGAGTGTTCATGCGGCATCAATCCCAGCGGCAAAAGGTGGAACCAACTGGGTGTCCAGCAGATGAATGGGCGAGCAAAGTGGGGTCCCTCCATACCACGGAGGGATCCTCAGAAACACGAGGACACCCTCACCCTCCGGCAGCACGAATGGGCCATAAGGGCCTGACGCTGAGTAGGGTAAGCCAGACACAACTGGACAGACTCTGTGAGCCTCCACTTACAGGAGGTACTAGAACAGCCAGATCCGTAGAGGCAGGAAGTGGGAGGTGGGCGCCAGGGGCTGGGTGGCCTATGCGGAGCAAGTGTTGAATGGGGACGGTGTGTCTGGAGATGAAGGTGGCGATGGCCACACAGCGGGGTGAATGTGCCGGATGCTATACTTCAGGTAGAAATGGTTAAAATGGATCTTACATTGTATATATTTTACTACAATAAAAACATTAACTTAGATCTAATTGTGTAAGAGTGCTATGCTTTTTTACTTTTAAAAAGACTTAGGGAAATTCATGCGTACACAAAAGCGTGAGAACAGAAGCAGTCCTCGTAACAGCTTCAGGCACAGTTTGTTCCAGCTGCACCTTCCCACCCTGCCACCTTCACTCGCTCATTTTACAGCGGCTCCAGACTCCTCGTCGTCTCTCTAGAAAGGAGAGGGCTGTTTAAAAGTGTGATCACACATCGTATCGTTCCAGGGACCATCCCCATCTAGATCTCTCTGATTGGCTCATGGCTGTCTTCCTGCACTTGACATGAACCAGGATCCAAACGTAGCTAACCGAAACGTCTTTAATCTGTAATGGCTCCTGTGTCCTCTTTCCTTGCCAGTTATTATCAGAGACAGAAGCGTCTCTGGTGTCCCACCTTCATTGTTTTGCATGTCTGGCATCCTTTGTTGCCCAGAGGCTGATGAGATTCCTGCTACCTGCACGCACTTGTCTCCTCTGGGGAGGTTGAGGCTGACCTGTGTGCTCAGGACTGGTCGGTCTGATCCTGGCCCTTTAAAGAGACATAGGGGCCAAGCCCCATGAACAAGGCCAAAACCAGCAGGGCTCTCTCTGTGGGTACAGAGACTGCCCCAACGCCATGCCTGCCACAGAGCCCCCACCTCTGTGCGTGGAAAACACACATGCTCAGGGCTGAGGATGTAATGGGTCCAGAGTGTGTGGGTGGGGTGGTGGAAAGTTCTGGAACTGGATGGTGCTGATAGCTGCGCTGTAGTTTGTACTTAATGCAACTGAATTGAATATTCACAAATAAAATGGTAAAATGTATATTTTACCACAATAAAAATAACATACAGATATGGCTGTTTTTAAATAGAAGGTGGCTTCATAACATGGTACGGCATTTTGAGAATCTCTTGGAAAACCAAATAAAAATAGAGTTAAGTGTAACTACAGCTGAGCCTTGAACCAGGTGGGAGTTGGTGGGCTAAGCCGCCCATGCAGTGGAATATCTGCATATAGCTTTTGACTTCCAAAAAATGTAACTACTAATAGCCTATTTGGATTAGAAGCCTTACCAGTAACATGAACAGTCACACATTTTTTGTGACATAAGCATTAGCACATTTTGTGTGTTACATGTATTGTATACTGTATTCTTACAATAAAGTGAGATAGAGAAAATGTTCTTTAAAATTTTCACAAATCTCCAAATAACTTTCTACTGTATTTATTGAAAAAAATCCACATAGAAGTGCACCCCCATGGTTCAAACCCATGTTGGTCAGCAGTCAACTGCATTTGAGAAAAATGTTTGAATTTCTATTTTTATTTTATATACCCCCTTACAAGATGTGACCTAAGTTTGTGAATGACACCTTAATCTAACTATATATTTTGAAGTACAGCTCTTCATTTCAACCTTTTGTGTTTCTAAACATAGTAGTTTTTATGTCTTAAATGTCTTTGATGTTGACAAATTCTGTATGTAAGTGATCATTTCTTGACTTCAGGAATTTGAAAGTGTATTTTGTGGTAAAACTGGCAGAAGACTCAAGTTGACCAGACCAGACTCCTTGGCGACGTGCCCTGTGCAAGAGGGTCCGCAGAGCACCCCTGCCGTGGATGTTAAGTAAGGAGCCGAATGCCAGGTCCTGGAGAAACCGGCCATTCCTTTGCGACCACAAACATCTGCGCATCCCCGAACTCTGCGCTGATAGTCTGCCTTGAAAGGGACATGGCTGGAGTTGAGGGGCTCCGGTGGGACTCTGAAAGCAGATTTTTAAGAATATCTAGAACAAATTACTTTACAAATGTCCTCTTAGACCATTTGGGGATGAAGACACCTTGACAATTAGTAATTTTTAAATTATCTGTCTGATTTCATCATGTTTTCTTAACATGATAACTTAAAAAAATTAACATCCTTTGTAATTTCTTTAGTCTTAAAAGGTACATTGCTTTTTACTTATTTTATTTACATTTTAAATATGCCCTCTTAGCAACTAGAACAAGTTAAATAGTTCTTAACTAGAAGTAGTTTGAGATTTTATCTCATTTGTTTCTCACTCCCCCTTGTAATGGTCCCAGTGGAAAGGTGCATGTCACAAAAGGCAGTCCTGTCCCTACCCTTCCGCGGGGCGCCCACCAGACTTCCCGGAAGGCCCCTTTTGTCCACGTGAAACATTGTCACGGCGGGTGGCTTCGGGGCCTTTGCTTTCACCTGGAGGGTCATGCTTGCTATGTAATAAACTGTAGTGTTTGGAATGGAGTTTTTCAGATGAGTGGCTTTATTTATTACAACAGATCATACCAGTAGACTTTAGTGTGATACAAAGTCACCTTCAATAAATACCGTTTGTTGGAGATAAAGTTTGTCCACAGAAGCAGGAGCTGACTCAGGTGAGAGCTTTGTGCCAAAGGGACCCATACATTAAGTAAATTTTTTGTTACACTGTGGATAGTCAATCTGAAGATATAACATCACTTTATTGAGATTATATCTAGACTTTAAACAAATGCTATGTAAACAAGTCGCTGAATATTATGTTGGAATCGTACAAAACTTCGTGTATGTACACACTCTCTCCTTCTCAAATGCTGGGTTTACAATTTTATTACATAGGGTCTGTGTCTGAGGTATGATGTCACAGCCGAAATGGACCACCGTAAATACTCGCGGAGACGGAGCGCTTGACGACAACTCAGGGACGGGCATGGTTTCCCCTGAAACCAAGTGTCCAGCTGCTGCCGTTGAGGACGTGGAGGGGCAGCCAGGAAGGCCTCGCCTGACGGCATGGCAGCACAGCGTGCGACACTCCTGAGCAACGGCACAGCCGCCCAGGCGTGGCCCTCGGGGCTCGCCACTTCTCTCACCTTCTGAGGTTATGTTTTAGGAGCGTCTAGCACCCGATTTTTCCCCGCCGCCTCCCATCACGGCTCCTTGGCAGGCAGAGGTGTCGCAGATGCCAGGGGGCCCCTGGGCCCCAGCAGCGCCAGGAAGGCCAGGATCTCCAGGAAGCCCGGGCTCCCCGTGGGCCCCGTCGCGGCCGTCTTTGCTAACGCCAGGCACACCTTGCGGTCCTGAGACAGAGTGGGAAGGTGAGTGTGCACGCGGCCAGAAACTACATCGCTCAGCCCAGCCCGCCCTTCTGTCTCACTAGCTTACTCCCTAACTCTGGGAGAAGCCCTGGGTAGGAGTGCCGGCCACAGGGTGAGCAAGGGCAGAGGCCCTAAGTGGGGGAAGATGTGGCAGGCGCAGTGAGGTGCGCACGTCAGGGTTGAGAAGAGATCTTTGGAGCTGCATGGAGAGTGGGTGCAGAGCGGGCAAGAGGGTCCGCACAGGAGTGGCCTTTGAGTGACGCTGGTGGCAGCCATGGGGATGGGTGTGGGTGAACAGAAGGGGAAATCTACCTGGCGGTGGCACCTGCCCAGGTGCACGGTGGGCGGAGGCAGAGGAGGTCAGCAAAGTGGAGACCAGGGGGTGAGTTGCAGCCTCAAGGGCCAGGAGAAGAGCATTCAGGTGTTGGGGTGCAGCAGGGCCCGTGGCATGGAAGGGGCTCAAGAGCTGGAGCTGACTACCAGGATGTGTGTGTAGGTGGCAAGGATTCCAGAAGCGTCTCGGAGAGGCTGGGGTGTCCCCACTGGTGAGCAGCTCAACCCGCCCCCACCCCGTGACAAAGCATTTATGTTGGATACTAAGAATCTAAACATTCAGGGTATGTTGGGGCCAAGGAAGAAAATTCTGTTAGAATCTACTTAACAAGTAGACACAGGAGGGCCTGTTTATTGATTAATGGCCACTCTCCTGTGTAGAAGCTTAAACTATTCCTCAGCTCAGCTCTGAGAATGCTTGGCCAGGAGAGAAATCGTTCCCGTGAGAGAAAACGTGTCCCGCCTGCCACCCTGGCCCTGCTCTGTGTACAAATGTAGGGAAGGTGCCCCAACAGGAGATTTAGTGGCAGCGCCCCATACCTTGGAGCCCCTGGTCTCCATGAGGCCCGTCCAGACCCACGCCAGCCGAGCCCTTGTCTCCTCTGTCTCCCTGGTGGCCTGTCGTAGGTATTAACAGAAGCACGTTTAGAACACCTGGTGCAAGTTTAAGGAAAGCCCTCTGGTGTGTTGCAAACCACACCACCCGTGGTCCCACCCTTTTACAAATAGGGTGCCCACTTTTTAAGCTTTCTGCTGAAGTAAAACACATTTAGGGAAGTACCCACCACACATTGGGTGTGAAGGCGACAGACTGAATGAACCCACTGTGTGACTACCCAGCGTCAGAGTGGCCACTTTTGATGGTATTTTAGTTTTGTTTAAAATATTTCTGTCGAGCAGCTGCGTACCTATTTTATACTCCTACTATCATGAGTTTGACCCACACGTCACCTAAGGGTGTTTGGGACGGTCCCTCTGTGTCACTTCAGCCTTCCACTCCTCCTGGCCCTGGGCACTGAGGCGTGCTGAAGCCCGTGTGCTGTGCAACAGGAGACGTGCACAAGTTACTGTGCAGTTGGGTTTCTGGCAAATCAGCCTTCCGTGGGGACAGCGACACTCGACAGGAGCATTTTGCAGGCAGTCAGCCTGCTGTTGGCGCGCTGGTGTCAACGGCAGCAACACCAGCTGTGTGCAGGCTGGTACGTCAGTGCGTATTCCTGCCGCTGAGTGGAAGGTGGGCCTTGGTGGCCCTGAGGCCCAGGGCAGCAGGGCCCAGCCGCTGTGACTTGCTGGCTAAAGTTGGTTCTGGGGAAGTGCCCCTGACCTGCTGTGTCGCAGGGGAGACAGAAGCTCAGAGGGAACGGTGGCTGGTGCCTGAAGACCTGCAGTGGCTGTCCGGAAGTCTGCTTTACTGAGGAAGGGACGGCGGCCCTGGGAGGCGAAGCTGTCTGCCAGCCTCCCGCCGGGAAAGGCCTGCCTTCCACCGCCACACAGGAGCAGCGCCCTCAGAGGAGGGGCATCGACCAGCTCGTCTATGTGGGGGCTCCACTTGAACAGCAGCAAAGCTGTTTTTGAATTTTATTTTCAAAAGTTTTGCAGGCATTCAGATCCCTGTTTGAAAAAAACGCTGTTTTGGTCTTTGGTTGGAAAACGCAGTCCCGGTGCCAGAAGTTAGAGCCGCCGAGAAGACATGGAGCTATGAGGTGGTCACGTCGGCGGGATGAGAAGGCGCCGGGACGCGTCTGCTGCTGAAGCTGCTCAGCCCCACCTCTGGGTGTCTTCAGAGTAGGCGGCCTGGTGCCTGCGGGGTGCTTCCACCTGCTGGACTGAGTCTAGCCTCACGGAGGAAGAAAGGAACTCACAGAGCCAACTTTCTCCTGGAGACTCTGAACAGAAACTTCTCTGGTCAGGAAGTTGAATGAACGGGAATCATGGGCTTTAGACCCTCAGTCCGGGCCTGAGGGTGCCGGTGGGCGGCGGCGCACCGTCAGGGTCTCGACATGAAGTGAACAAACGTCTAGCAGCTCGTGAGATCCCCACAGTGTCAGCGTGGTCACTGTGAACAAGGGGCCACCGCGTGGGGTCAGCACGGCAGCCTAAAGCGTCTGTGATTTCACTGCATTTCTGAATTATTTCCTAGTTCTTTAAAGTTCTTAAAACGGATCTTTGAATCTTATCTTTTTTACCTTTTGCAGCAGAAACGTTCATATATGCCAGTTTTCATTAATGTAGGCGCTAGTACTTGTAAATGGGGTTCCTGTTTGTTCTTCTTCATGTTCTCATCTACCCCTCCTCCCCTGAATGTTGTTCTGATGGCATTGGAGAAAAGCATGCCATCTATAAAACATGTTACAGTCCCTGTGGGGTTAATGAGGAGTCAGCGGCCGGGCCCCGAGGCCCAAGGGGCTTCCCGCCAGATGGGCTCTGGCAGTGGCTCTGCCCTTCAGCACCTTGGCAGCGTCTGACATGAGCCAGGGACACCGAGGCAGTTCAGATGTGTGTGTGTGAGACACGGGTCTTGGCAAGGCCAGGCAAGGCCAGAAGCCCACTGGTGTACCCACCTCTGGGTCCAGGATCCCCCAGCTCTCCAGTGGGACCACGATATCCAGGGGGCCCTCGAGCACCCGGGTGGCCGATGGAGCCTGGGGACCCCGGAGGTCCCGGAGGTCCAGCTGGACCAGGCCGACCCATGGATCCTGGTGCTAAAGGCTTCCTCAGGTGAGCAGCTAATTGGGCGATTTGTTCTTTTGGAAAACAAAGATGCAAGCATTTATTCAAAGAGGGTTATCAAAGGTAATTTATGTAAAGCATAAAATAACTATACTGCTTTTGAGAAGGAAGTTTTGTTTATTGGTTTTAACTGCTTTGGGGTACAGAATCAGTGCTGTTCGATTTCCTCAGCACACCCAAGAGAGAATCACAAGCCTAGAAAGGAGATTCTCATTTTTTTGGAGCTCCTTAAAAATCCCACAAATCCACCAATATCCCTGATGAACAAAGATGCAAAAATACTTAACAAAATATTAGCAAACCGAATTCAAAAATACATCAAGAGGATCATACACCATGACCAAGTGGGATTCATCCCAGGGATGCAAGGATGGTACAACATTAGAAAGTCCATCAACATCATCCACCACATCAACAAAAAGAAAGACAAAAACCACATGATCATCTCCATAGATGCTGAAAAAGCATTTGACAAAATTCAACATCCATCCATGATAAAAACGCTCAACAAAATGGGAATAGAGGGCAAGTACCTCAACATAATAAAGGCCATCTATGATAAACCCACAGCCAACATTATATTGAACAGCGAGAAGCTGAAAGCATTTCCACTGAGATCGGGAACTAGACAGGGATGCCCACTCTCCCCACTGTTATCCAACATAGTACTGGAGGTCCTAGCCACGGCAATCAGACAAAACAAAGAAATACAAGGAATCCAGATTCGTAAAGAAGAAGTCAAACTGTCACTATTTGCAGATGACATGATATTGTACATAAAAAACCCTAAAGACTCCACCCCAAAACTACTAGAACTAACATTGGAATTCAGCAAAGTTGTAGGATACAAAATTAATACACAGAAATCTGAGGCTTTCCTGTACACTAACAATGAACTAACAGAAAGAGAAATCAGGAAAACAATTCCATTCACAATTGCATCAAAAAGAATAAAATACCTAGGAATAAACCTAACCAAGGAAGTGAAAGACCTATACCCTGAAAACTATAAGACACTCTTAAGAGAAATTAAATAGGACACTAGCAAATGGAAACTCATCCCATGCTCCTGGCTAGGAAGAATTAATATTGTCAAAATGGCCATCCTGCCCAAAGCAATCTACAGATTCAATGCAATCCTTATCAAAATACCGACAGCACTCTTCAACAAACTGGAACAAATAGTTAAAAAATTCATATGGAAACACCAAAGACCCCAAATAGCCAAAGCAATCCTGAGAAGGAAGAATAAATTGGGGGGGATCTTGCTCCCCAACTTCAAGCTCTACTACAAAGCCACAATAATCAAGACATTTTGGTACTAGCAGAAGAACAGAGTCACAGACCAGTGGAACAGAATAGAGAGTCCAGATAGTAACCCAAACATATATGGTCAATTAATATACGATAAAGGAGCCATGGACATACAATGGGGAAATGACAGCCTCTTCTACGGCTGGTGTTGGCAAAACTGGACAGCTACATGTAAGAGAGTGAAACTGGACCATTGTCTAACCCCATAAACAAAAGTAAATTCGAAATGGGTCAAAGACCTGAATGTAAGTCATGAAACCATAAAACTCTTGGAAAAAAACATAGGCAAAAATCTCTTAGACATAAACATGAGCGACTTCTTCATGAACTTATCTCCCCGGGCAAGGGAAACAAAAACAAAAATGAACAAGTGGGACAAATCAAGCTGAAAAGCTTCTGTACAGCAAAGGACACCATCAATAGAACAAGAAGGTACCCTACAGTATGGGAGAATATATTCATAAATGACACATCCGATAAAGGGTTGACGTCCAAAATATATAAAGAGCTCACACACCTCAACAAACAAAAGGCAAATAATCCAATTAAAAAATGGGCAGAGGAGCTGAATAGACACTTCTCCACAGAAGAAATTCAGATGGCCAACAGACACATGAAAAGATGCCCCACATCCCTAATCATCAGAGAAATGCAAATTAAAACCACAATGAGATATCTCCTCACACCAGTAAGGATCACCACCATCCAAAAGACAAACAACAACAAATGTTGGTGCGGTTGTGGAGAAACAGGAAGCCTCCTACACTGCTGGTGGGAATGCAAATTGGTTCAACCATTGTGGAAAGCAATATGGAGGTTCCTCAGAAAGCTCAAAATAGAAATACCATTTGACCCAGGAATGCCACTCCTAGGAATTTACCCTAAGAATGCAGCAGCCCAGTTTGAAAAAGACAGATGCACCCCTATGTTTATCGTTGCACTGTTTACAATAGCCAAGAAATGGAAGCAACCTAAGTGTCCATCAGCAGATGAATGGATAAAGAAGAGGTGGTACATATACACAATGGAATATTATTCAGCCATAAGAAGAAAACAGATCCTACCATTTGCAACAACATGGATGGAGCTGGAGGGTATTATGCTCAGTGAAATAAGCCAGGCGGAGAAAGACAAGTACCAAATGATTTCACTCATATGTGGAGTATGAGAACAAAGAAAAACTGAAGGAACAAAACAGCAGCAGAATCACAGAACCCAAGAATGGACTAACAGTTACCAAAGGGAAAGGGACTGGGGAGCATGGGTGGGAAGGGAGGGATAAGGGGGGGGAAAAAGAAAGGGGGCCTTATGATTAGCATGTATAGTGTGGCGGGGGCACAGGGAGGGCTGAGCAACACAGAGAAGACAAGTAGTGACTCTACAGCATCTTACTATGCTGATGGACAGTGACTGTAATGGGGTTTGTGGGGGGACTTGATGAAGGGGGGAGTCTAGTAAACATAATGTTCTTCATGTAATTGTAGATTAATGATACCAAAAAAAAAAAAATCCCACAAATCCAAGTGGCCAAAAGATGTCCACTTGGTCTATCCAAGCCAACAAGGTACACTTATTTGTCCCTTGTCCCTGTTTCATTGAGCAGACCTGCAGAACAACCACCGTGTGCCAGTCCTGCAGTAAATCCTGCAGGGAGCCTCTTCCACTCAGTGCAGATGCACCCACTGGACCCCCAGGGCCACAGGCGGGTGGCCAGCCTGCCCACAGCTTAGCTGGAGAGTGGTGGAGGGGCCAGGGGAAGGCAGGGCCCCGGAACCGAAGAGCCCGGGAGGAGCCCACTCACCGCTGATCATAGCCCCACACAGCTCCCTGATGTGCTGCTCGCTGGCTTCTTGCCCCTGAAAGTCACCCCACAAGTGGGTCAGCAGATGGGCACGCTGGCACCCCCACTACCTCACTCTGAAAAGCAACTGGCCAGTGCTGATGGGCAGGGACTCAGGGAAGGGCAGAAACCACGTACCGGGACACCAGGTATCCCTGTCACACCAGGCACACCTTGTATGCCCTGGACGCCAATGGGGCCGGGGGAGCCCGGGACGCCCTCCACACCGCTGGTGCCATTGGGACCCTGGATGCCTTTTGGGCCCAGCTCCCCTCGATTGCCAGGCTGGAGAGAGAGCAGGACAAGGCCGGTCACAGGCAGGCCACCCGGGGGCTTGCCAGCCCACACGCGCCCCCTGAGCAGAGGGGCTGGGGTCTGCCGACCCGCAGGGCTCCGCCGGCAGCCTGGGGGCCAGGAAGCCCACGGGCTCCTTTGGGTTTTTCAGCCCTCACCTCTCCTTTGGGTCCTACGGGGCCACGGGGACCCTGCAAAAGAGAAGTGCATTTCAATTCTCATTCGTGGTTGGGTGGTATTTGCATCTAAAGAGATCACCTAGCATATTGGTTGGGGATGAAATATCAGAGAGGTTACATCCTCCCAACTCTCCCAGTATGTTGTTCATATTGCTGAGTTTGGAGATTATGTACTGAGGCTTCGGTGACATCTTCCTTAGAGCATGTTTAGTGGCAGCACAACACCTTTTCTGATGGTTTACTTTGTTCCCCCTTTTGTTGTTATGGATAACGGCAAGCTGAGCGTCTGTGCCTGAAGCCCCCCTCCAGCTGTGTCCTCAGGAAGCTTCCCGGCTGGTGTGAACGGGTCACTGTTCCGACTGGACAGCAGAAGCCGGGACCACTCATCGGCGTCGCTGTCTGGGTGAGAGCCGGCCACCACACTGCTCAGGCCAAACAGCAGCCTGCCCTCAGTGAGGCTGGAAGGGAGCCCCCAGGAGGCCACGGGGCGCAGTGTGCGTGTCGCCCGTCCGATGCACAGACCCGGAGCCCCACGGTGACGTCTGCTTCTTCCAGCCGATCCCCAGCCAGCCGTGACACCCACACCCTCGAGGTAACCTTGGCTGGAGGCTGACAGTGCGTGCAGGGCTGCAAGGCTGCGGAGAAGGGACCAAGCGCAGCCGCCTCCTCTTTGCCAGATGCTGAGCAAGGCTCCACGACAGACCAGCACCCTGGCCACTGGGCAGCCAGGGACCCTTCTGCCCAGAACTCCGTGGTCGTTTCTGTTACCTCCGGCAGAGCCCAGGAGTTTTTCGGGGAGCTGAGATTCTGCTGTGAACGTAACCTGAGGGGTGGCTCTGTGGAAGCAGTTTTCTTCCATGAACACCTGGCAGCGACCAGCACAAGGTCACTTTGCAGGCACTGCTCCGTGAAAGGGAGAGTGCAGAGAGCCGCACAGCCAGACCTCGGAGCCCCACAGGGACAGCACCCCCACCCTGCGACTCACCCCCTAGACCGAGTTTCCCGTTCCTCCGCCTGGATCTGCGGGGTCCCCTGCCCCCAGATGTGGCTGGTTCATTCTCAGCTGTTACCAAACGTGAGGCCAACTCAGTTGCACTTACCAGGTCCCCTTTGTCCCCAGGAAGACCGTCAGAACCTGCAATGCCCTGAAAGTGACACGCCCCAAGTTACAGGACCATCCGAGCCTCAGGCTGTTCTCAAACCTGGGTGGGAGCCCGCCGGAGACCAGGCCCGGCGGCGCCACCGAGCTCTCCGTTGTTGTCATGATAAAGCTTTTCTGCCAAGCAGAACCCCGGTCCTGGGCCAACATACAAGGCATGGTGCTGCCTGGCCATCGGGGCAGCAGAGCCACAGCAACACAGGACCCCCCACCCCCAGCTTTCTGAGAGACTCAGCAAAGAGAGGCCTGGGGTCCGGACCCCACCCCTTTCTGGGGTCATTCTCCCAGAGGGCCTGCAAGGAACGCATCCTCCCTGAGAGGATCCCAGGGGGCCGACCAGAGGCAGCTACTGTTATGCCCAGGAGCCAGCGCATGCTGCTGGACTGGCCCCCCACCATTGGTACCCAGGGGATGTGGAAGCAGGGAGAGAAGTGAGGTAGGGGCTGCTCAGAGCTCTGAGGGCAGCACTGCACCTGACCTGCTGGTGCCCGCTCACCTGGTCTCCCTTGGGGCCTGTGGCTCCTCCGAGGCCCTGCAGCAGAGAAGGCTCAGCATCAGGGGGGTCTCAGGAAATACGGAGGTGACCTGCACGGAGTCCTGTGCACACCCCCTGCTCCCGCCCCCTGCTGCCAGGCCCCGCCCCTTAGGTCTGTGGGACTGTGGACAGCAGGTACAGGACAGGCACAGGATGCCCCTGCTGGGACAGCCACTTACCCGGTCACCCACGCCACCTCGGAGGCCCTGCGGGCCTGGCACACCGGCGTCTCCCATACTGCCCTTCCGGCCCTACAGACAGGGACCCAGCTTGTCAGCACCGACGAGGGAGCCCTCCCCCACCAGGCTGCCCACCGGGGCCCACTGGGTGCAAATCCTGCCCCCCAGCCTCACCCACCTGGAAGCCCTGGATGCCAGGAGCCCCAGGAGGGCCCTGTGGGCCCAAAGCCCCCTGAAAGACAGAAGAAAGGTTCCAGGGTAGGTTGGTCCTCCCACGGGGGGCAGACACGGGAGCTGGTCCCCAGCCCCCTGGCCAGTCACTGGGACAAGGCAGGGGAGTCCCTGAGGGGTCAGAGAGGTCCTGGGACCCCATGCACCAGCCAAACCTGGTGCCAGGCCACCCAGGGCCACCCAAGCCCTGTGGTGGTGTCACTAGCTCCACCTGGGGTTGGGCTGCCCCTGCCACGCACAGTGGCTCTGCCCCCTCAGCAGAGGTCTCAAGACAGGACAGCTGGGGCCTGGCCCTCACCATCTCCCAGCTTTCATGGGCTCAGCCCACTGATGTGTCCAAATGCCAGCCCAGCCATCACAGAAATTGGGTCACATAGGGGTGATTCCCCACTGATGCCCTGCCCCCCCCCACTCACCGCTGAGCCCCTGTGGCCAGCCTCGCCATGCTCCCCAGGCACGCCAACATCTCCCTACACGGGGAAGGGAAGGTGTGAGCAGGGTCTCTGCAACAGGGGGCAGAGTGTGGGGTGCGGGCTGTGGGTACTTACGGGGACCCCAGGCTCTCCTGAGGGGCCAGCCTCGCCCAGCTCGCCAGCTCTGCCCTGCGTGGGAAGGAGAGCTCTGGGTGCCCACCCACGTCCCTCTGCCCGGGACCGGGCGCTGGCCTCCCCTCCCCCAGAGAAAGAAGCCACTCACCAGCTCTCCCCTCTCGCCCTTGGACCCTGCTCGTCCCGGGAGACCCTGCAGCAGAGTCGGGGGTCAGCTGCCAAGTCCACAGGAGAGCACCCCACAGGGCGAGGGGCTCCGACGGCTTCCCTGGCCTTGATGCTGAGCCCCAGCTCAGGGGCCCCCAGGAAGCCCTGTGCACTCACCGGGAGCCCATTGGGGCCCTTCTCTCCTGGGGCACCACTGCGACCGGCCTCTCCCTGCAGAGATTGGGGGGAAATGGGGTACTGAGGCTGGGAGGCTGGACTCCCCACAGACCCCACCACCCCTGCAGGCTGCTGGCTGTGTACCGACCTTCTGGCCATCGAGTCCTGGCACGCCGTCCCGGCCGTCCTTGCCTGGCATGCCCTGGGGACGGGGGCAGAGGCCTGGTGGGCAGCAGCTCTCTCTTCCCCAATCCCCTCACCCTCCAAGCCACTCCCCCACACTGGGCGGGCAGCCCCTAAACTGCCCTGGGGGTGGTGGCCTCACAGCTCAGTGGTCACCTGGTGACCTGAGCTGCCCTCAGACCACAGGTGAGGGGCAAGGACACCCAGTGAGTGGGGGTAGGCACGCGCCAGTCAGACCCTGCACTGCCCTCCCCATCTGCCCAGACTTCACGGAGACCTGGCGCCAGGAAGGTGTCAGGGGAGCAGACGGCTTCCCCCACCAGCCTTCCTTGGCCTGCCGTGTGCTCCAGACCCCCCACTCGGGGCACGGGGCCAGGAGGGAGTGTGGGTCTGGGCTGAGTGTGGATGAGGGGGCACAGACGCAGAAGACGGTGCCCCAGAGCCGTGCCCACTGGTTCTGCACCATCCACTGTAGGAACAGTGACAGAACCCACAGTCCCGGGCAAAATGAAAATGCGGGGCTGTTCAACCACCATCCTGTGTTTTTGGATGGTGACCAACCACAGGCCACTACACAGAGTGAGAGCTGCGTGCTGGGCAGTGTGGCCCACGCTGAGCCCCGGGTGGAAGGAGAACGACCCCGGCAGGGGGCGGGGGGAGCGAGGCCTGGGGTCCGCGCATGGGCCCCGGAGCCCCGGGAACTCACCGGCTCTCCACTGGGCCCGGCCATCCCAGGGACCCCTTTGGGACCTGGTCTGCCCTAAAAGACACAAGCAACTGCAGCTGGGCCTGTGAGGGATGCCCCTCCCACACCATCTCAGTCCCTGGTGGGCCGCGGCCCAGTGCCCACCACCTCCGGGCACACGTGCAGGGCTGGGGCAGCTGTGGGGGCCAGTCCCGACTGCCTGCCGACTGGGACCCATCCTAGGGTCCTGGGGTCGCCGTGGCATCCGAGGCCACCTCACAGACCTCTGGCCCCCCGGCTCAGTCCAGGGGAGGACCAGGCCGGTCTGGGGGTGTCCGCAGCAAAGTGCTGTGGGGGGCAGTCCCTTGGCTGCCCGGCCTCCTCGGTCTCATGGAGGCTCGCTCGCTGCACCAAGCCGTCTCCTGCTGCTCCACACCACAGCACAGCACCCTTGGCCCAAGGGACGGGTCTTGCACAGATGTGTGTCAGTGCCCAGGACGCACCCCCAGGAGTCTGGGCCACAGCCCCTTCCTGGCCGCTCGGAGAGGAGCTTGTCAGACACAGAGCCGCTGAGGGAGTTGGGCCAGGGGCCCTCAGGCCGGACCCGGCACGTGTCTGTGGCTCACCGCCCCCCACCCCATGTCCCCTGGCATGTGCCGTCCACGCGCCCTCCCCCCCACCGAAGGACCCAGAGAATCGAGGTTCTCTCACTTACAAGGTCACCCTTGGGGCCACGGAACCCCTCTGGGCCCCTCTCGCCTCTGTCCCCCTGAAACGACAAGGGGGAGCAGGGACAGAGTCAGTGACTCGGGAAGGTGGACTGAGGGGCAGCTGGCTGGGGTCAGCCCCAGGAGTGGCCCGGGTGGCAGCCTGATGCCGCTGAGGGGCGCTAACAGCACCTCACTTTATGTCCAGAAAGAGAAAGACGCCACACCTCCCACAGACGACGGCCACCCTTGTAACTCACCTTCATCGGGTGCATCACCAGTACCTGCCCAGCGGTGCCCTCCCACGCCAAGGGGTGTGCCCACAGGAAGGACCTGCAGCCCAGTGGGGCTGGGCAGGTGACTGAGGAAGAGGGAAGGGGACAGAGAGTCTAGGACTGCACAGGGCTACCCTCCACCCCCAGACACACACATACCACTTTCCCAGGGGCTCCTGGGATCCCGGGTGGCCCTCGGAATCCAATGGGACCCTGTGAAGGAGAGTGGGGGGTTCATCTGGGGCCTCTTGTCTGACGCCTGGCCAGTATCCCCAGGGACCCGGTTCTGTCTGGGGAAAGCCCTGCCTCAAGCACCCATCAAGCATCCCCCCCAGTTGGCGACCCAGTGGGGCCCAGGCCTCTGCCCCCACATTTGCCAAAGCACCCCTTTCTCTCCTGCACCTACCCTTCCCATCCCCCTTGGGTCGAAGCCACACAGGCCTCACTGACGAGTGAATGGAGGCCCAGAAGCAGCCCTGCTGAGGTCACACAGCCCAGCCCCAGCACTCAGGGGGCCATCTGGCCTCTGGAGGTGACCCCCCTACTGCCTGGAGTGATCCCCCAAGGGGCTGGCAGACTTACCCGGTCCCCCGGGGGCCCGAGTGGCCCTGGCAATCCTCGTAGGCCCCGAGGACCCTTTGGGGAGAGAGCCAGAGATACACGGACTGCACCCTCCAGGGGGGCACTGAGGGGTCCTAGCAGGCGGAGGCTAAGACCCCAGAACTGGTAGCCTACCAGGCACCACCCCGGCCCAGTTCCCATTGTGGGTGTTGGTGGACTGGCCCCCACAGACCTGAGCAGCTCAAGGGGCTCCGGTCCCTCATCCTCACCCACGCCCAGCCCTCCCCTGGCTCACCTGCAGTCCCACGGTGCCTGGGATGCCGGCAGGCCCAGGGGGGCCGGGGTCACCCTACAGTGGAAGTTGAGAGGCAGTGGTCAGCTCTCCCAAACCTTCCCCAGCCGGCCAGTTCCCGTGCAGTGGGGTCCACCCCACTCACAGCTGCACCTCCGAGGTTGTGGGGGTACTGGCCTCCTCCAGAGAGCAGTGAGGCCCCAGCCCTTCCTAGACACCTCCTTCTGGCTGGGCTGGGCCCCCTCTGCTGCCCACATGGCAATCTGACCACTCCTGCCAGGCTGGAGGGCACCTGGCCTCACCCGCAGCCTGAGGGTGAGGACAGAAGACACCCCCCACCAGCAGCGGCCATGGGGAGAGAGGGCAGGGACTTCAGGGCTCACTTGGGGCTGAAGCCAGCCCTTCTGGCCACCGGTGGGGCCGGCCCAAGTTCAGGGGGCTTCCCCAGGAGCCCAGGTGGGCGGGGGTCTGCCAGAGGCCCTGCCCCAAACCACCTGGTCGGACCAGCCAGGCCGTGCCGGGGAGGTGTGCAAAGCAGCTGCTTCATCAAGGCGCCCCTTCCCCCACCCTGCCACCGCCTGAGCCGCAGCCCCACACCACCCGACTTTACCTTCTCGCCATCCTTGCCAACTTCTCCTTGCTCCCCTTTGTAGCCGGTGGGTCCCTGAAAGCCAGCGGTGACTGATGTCACAGACCCACTCCCAAGCAGCTCTGAACCCAGGCCTGCAGGGCCTATAGCTCGGGAAAACTGAGGCCCGAAAAGGAGGGCAGGGCTGGGCCAGGGAAGGGGGTCGGGACCCAGTGCCAGCTCTCCCCCTTGCCCTCTCTCAATGCCTCCCAGTCCTGGAGGCCAGTGCCCACTGGTCACCAGTGTTGAAGGGGGCAGGGGACGCCGCTTGCCCTTTCTTCTTGTACCAACCCTGGAACCAGGCCAGGCTTTCCAGACACCCACCTCCCTCATGTGGGTGCCAGGCAGCCTCCTGCAGGGCATGGAGGTGGCTCAGGTCTGGAGTCACTCCTCAAGCATGACTCACCTTGAACCCTGGCATCCCCGGGGGCCCTGGAGGGCCTGGCGGGCAGATGGCCGGGCACTGTTGGAGAACAGAGAGGTCAGACCCCTGCCAGACAAACAGCGACCTGATGGCAGCTCTGAGCAGGACTTGGACCCTGAGATCAGCATGCAGGAGCCCTGATATGGGCCTTCCCGCAGGGGTGAAGGGGGCCTTGGACAACACTGGGCCTCCTGGGGCCCAGACAGGGCCTCATTCAGCACCAGCCTCAGGGTGCGGCAAGCCGCTGCCCAGGAGCCAGACTGAGGCTGCCCGGCCCCCGGGGGCCTCCCCCTCCCAGCCTGGCTCCAATTTCTCTGCCCCAGTTCAGATGCCAGGTTCAAGGCAGCCATTCAGCTCGGGAGCTGCTGGCTTCACAAAGGGGCCTTCGTCTCTGTCCCACTGCTGACAGCAAACTTCAGGCTGTGGTCCCTCAGGGCATGAACGCACTTCAGGAAGGGATGTGTGTCCCTCAGGCACAGGCTGGATGCCCCATGCCTGAGATGGCACAGGGGTTGTAGATCACTCCATGGCTGATCTGGCCGAAGCCATCAACCACCACCCCAGCCACCCTTGCCAGGCCCATCCTCAAGAGGCCAGCCACTCGCCTCAGGGACACCGACCAGGTGCTTGGGACACAGGGTGGGGGTGAGCAGCCAGACCGGGCCCAGGTCTCTGAGAGCCCAGAACCTCTGCCCCATGGAAGCCAGCTCAGCCAAACTGTGAACGGCTGCACGGGACAGGGAGACACATTTGTGGTGCCCAGTCACTGTCTTTCTTTTCATACCAGCCATAGGTGCCAAGACTAAGACAAAAGTGAGCCCCGGCTCCAGTGTGGAGGCTTCTGCGCTGGGAACGCCAGGCAGCCGGCACGCGCACCATGTGGCCGGGAGCACTTAATGCAGCTGCACCAAGAACACTGGATTGTTTAACATTTGATTTTGCTAGACTTAGATTCACTGCCACGTGTGGTCAGGGTGATGGGACAGGGCAGGGCCAGGCCAGTGGCCGAGGTGGGGCAGTGAGGATGCAGGGGAGGCTGTGGCCGGAGCTGGAGGGCTGTCCCTGCCTTCCTGCAGGGAGGGGACCGGCCATGCCCCACGCAGGTTGGAGGTGATGGATCAGCCAGAGCCCCCTCCCACCAAGATCAGCACCCCCAGCCCCCTTCTCAGTGACGGTAAGTGCCCACCTGAAGGTCAGTAGCGCCTTCGGGGAGGACCCCTGGGTGACCCTGAAACACAGAGACAGCTGACTTTGACCTGCCCACCTGCCCTTCCCCTCCCACCACTCCAGGACCTCCAGGGGACTCGGCCCCCAGAGTGGCCAGGGCTGCTGGCTCGGCTGCAGGGCACGTAACAATGACAGAAGCCACCTGCCCTTGGGACCGGGTAGAGCTGCCAGTCCTGAGCCCTGCCTATGCCCAAGTCAGCGGACCCAGCCACTGCCTCAGCCCCACTTAGCCCGCATCCGGGGAACGCCCAGGAATCTCCACACAGGCGCGGGTCCTGGGGCGGGGGGCCCTGAAGACAAGGCGCCTGGAGACAGGACTCAGGCCCACCACACAGTTATCCGTGCCTGGCACCTCCCCTAAGGAGCTCCGGAGCCCTGTGCCCACAGTACTTACAGGGGGTCCAGGAGGTCCCGGTGGGCCAGGAAGGCCTGGGAGTCCCGAGGGTCCCTGGGGAGAATGATGTCTTAGATGGGGCAGGTCCAGCCCCCGCCTGGCTGGCTGCTTCCGAGGCCTCCCTGTTCCACTGGGCCCTGTGGGCACTCTCCCAGGTCCGAACGCCCCCGCCCTCCACTGACACCCCGGCCCTGGCTTTGAGCTAGCGGACTCCGGGTGTCCTGAGGTCGGGCCTGACCCTGGGTATCAGCCAGGGCTTCCTCCATCAAGGCCCACCGAGAAGGAAGGGGGAGAAAAGGTGGAGGGGAAGCTCTTGGCAGCTGACCTGGGGGCAGCCTGGCAGGTGGGGCACCTGCTCCAAGCCTTGGGGGAAGGTCTAGGGCAGCCACTCACCGGGGGGCCCCGGAGGCCGATTCCACCTGGGAGGCCACTCACCCCTGCCTCGCCCTGGGGAGGCAAAGAAGTGAGGAATGGGGGTCTGCCCCCAGGGAGCTCTGAGCACCCCCTCCTGTGGCCGCCCCAGCCCTGTGGTTCGGGCAGCCGGGGCAGCTCTGGGCATGGCGGGCATGCCTGGGTGGGGGCTGCAAGGGCTGTTGGTACTCACGGGGGGTCCGGGCAGGCCTTTGCCCTACAAAGCCAAGCATGGGGTCAGAACTTCCTGGGCACAGGACAGGTGTGCCCACCACCCCTCCCCCTAAGATGGTCAGGTGGGCTGTTGGGGAAAGTACATCAGGGGATGAGACCCCCCCCCAACCCCGGAGACAGGGCACAGCTCAAATATGCCCCAGGACCCAGCCCAGGGACCAGCCCCACAGAGGGCAACAGGGAGGGCCGGGTACAGCCCTGGTCAGGCCCTCTGGCTCCTTGAACGCCCCCTGGGAGCCAAGGCGGTACTCACCCCCAGCCCGGGCGGCCCAGCGGGGCCTAGACTTCCCTGCAGGAGGAAACCAGGCGTCGGGGGTGGCAGGACCCAGGACCCCGCCTGTTTGCAAGCCCTCCCTCCTCCCTCCCAAGTTCATCCTACTGCCCCTCTGAGGAGGGTCCCCGTGTTACAGAAGGCGAGGGGCGGGGGCGGGGGCCCTGATGCCCAGTGGCCGGGGCAGGTCCCTTGCCAAAAGCCCTGCTGAGGAGAAGCCGGACCTGTTGGAAGCAACTGTGGGAACAAGCACGCCACAGGCCAGACGGGCCACCAGGAAGGCCCAGCATCAGCGCCAGCCTGAGCCACACGGAAGTGCCCCACACCTGTCTCCTCCGGGAAGCCCTCAGTGCACTCACCTCAGACAGAGGCCACTGAGACCCCGGCCCACAGCAGGCAGCCCAGAGTCCTGGGCGGCCAGGGCCCGCTGGCCCCCGCCCAGTCCTGTCACTACCCTGCCTCCGGAAGACAGGGTCCTTGCACTGCAGGCCCCTCCCCTCTCCTGTCCCCCTGCCAGAGGCTCCCTGCAGAAAGACCGGAGCCAGCGGGCCCTCCACCCCTGCCGAGGGCCTGCCGGCCACCACAGCCACCCCACCCCGTTCTCAACTCCAAGCATTCCCACGGCCAAGCTGCCAAAGGCAAGCTGTGTCCTCGCATCCCCACCTGGCCCCGCCCCTCACACCAGGCCTCGGGGACCCACTTCTCCACGTGAGTTGCCCTTGGAGAAAGCCCTCCTTAGGGGGCACTGGGCAGTCAGGAAGGGGGTGTAAGTGGATGATGGCCAGACTTGAGGGGTGGCCTAGGTGACCTCGGGCCCCTCAGGTAGGCACACATAGGGGACACCATGTGGGCCGGCCACTTGCCACACTGTGCCCACCTGAGCTCCAGCCCCCTCCACCCACTGCAGGGGCAGGGTCCTCAGAACCACTAGCCCCATGACTCTGTGGATGGAGGGTGCTTAGACTGGCCACCCCTGGCCGGGTACCTCGCCCCTAAACTGAAGGCATGGATGTGATATAGGCACTTACCCGTTCTCCAGGGGCGCCTCTGGGTCCAGGGGGTCCATCCCCCCCCGTTAGACCCTGGGGAGGCAGGCAGAGGGAGGGCTTGAGGGGTCACATGAGAAGGACGTGCCCCCGCCAGGGCCCTTCCCTAACTAACACAGTCCTGAGAGGCCGGAAAGACCCTCAGGTGTGCACCTTCCTCTCCTGGCCCCATGCACGTCCACTTGGTGTTCCCAGGGGCTCCGGGGCAGCCAGGGGAGGCCAGCAACAGGAGCACTGCTGCAGCTGGTGACCCAGCTGAGAGCTGACTTCTCAGACCCCCTCCAGTCCTCACAAAGCCCAGGTCGTCTGGAGCCAGGCCTTGAGTCTGAGGACGGGTACAGTCAGCCTGGAGTTTGGTGGGGCCTGGATAATGGGTGTTTGTTCCCAGATAAGCAAGGGCTGGTGAGACTTTCACCTCTGGGGGCCAGCTCTGTCCTCTGCCAGCCCCCAGGGCCAGATGCTAAGGGCCTGGGAGGAAGGCCAAGGACCCTGCTGGGGGATGTCCGGAGACACTCTTAGGACTGGGTTTCCTGCTTGGACAGGCCCAGCTGGAGAACAGCAATGAAACCTGATGCCTGGGCACCGGGCTGGAACCCCTCCAGGCCTGCAGGGGAGTTGGGGGCTCATGGGGTGGGGGAGGGAGGGGCTCAAGCGGGGGGCAGGGCCTGAAGGGCCCCGGGGAGGAGCAGGCATACTCACGTCCACGCCAGGCAGTCCAGGCAGCCCTGCCTCTCCTGGGTTCCCGGGCTTCCCTGGGGCCCCTTTCAGTCCCTGTGGGGTGGGGGGCACAGGCATGAGCGGAGCCCTGGCATGGAGCCCTGGCCTTCCCTAAGGGAACAAGCGCTTCCCAGGGAGGGCACCACCCGGTAGTGAGCTGGGCGCCTCTCGCCAGAGCCTCGGCCCTGCCTGCTCCCCTGCAGACTCCGCCCCTGCTGGGCCTGTGGGTCCCCCTAGGCCCCCACCCTGCTGGCCTCAGGAGGGCTGCTCTTCCCAGCCAAGCCCCTCACTGGGATGTATCTGCAGGGCATCCACCTGGATGGCTTGCTGCCCCAGTGAAGGGCTGGCAGGTCCCACGGTGGGGCCCCCAGTGAGCCCCAGGATCCTCAGTTCCTGGGCCTAAGCCACGCTGACCATGCAGGGCTGTACAGACCCCTCCCCACGTGCCCAGGCACTGGCTCGGAGAAGGTGCAAAGCCAGGCCAGGCCCAGAGACACCCGACCCCACCCACTCCCCTCCCACTCCTTCCTGGCGCACCATAGCTCCAAGCCCTCTGAAGCCTCCCCTCGGGTGACCCAGGGCAAAGCATGGTGGGAAGGGGTGTCAATGACCCCTCTGTTGCAGGCGTCCCCACTGCAGACTGGCAGGGATACTCACTGGGGGCCCAGGCAGACCCGGAGGACCAACTTCCCCCTGCAGAGGGGAAGACACCCACATGTGCAAGCATCCCCGAGCGCCCTGCCCCAAAGGCCCCAGGGCACAAGACAGGAGCCCCTTACCCCCTGCCCACCCCTCAGCGGACCTTCTCTAAGACGCCGAGGAGGCGCTGTGGAGGGGTGAGCTGGCAGACTGGGGCTCAGGCCCTGCAAGACCCACACACCTTTTGGGGCCCACTTTGAGGGCACAGGGACAACTCCCCCCCTCCCCAAGAAATGAAGGGAACACATCATGAAGCCCCACCCTCCATTGGTCTGAAAATCTCCAGAAAGTGGGCTTCATGCTGAGAGGCCTCTAGTTCCATCTGGTCAGAGCAGCAGCACCCCAACACACAGAGGCTGCGGAAGGCACCCCAGGTCCCCCACCCCCACGAGGCCTGAAGCCCTTTAAGGGAGCGTCCAGGACAGGCTTTAGGTGGTAGCTCTCCCAGAGAGACGGGCTCTGCTTGGCTTCTCCTGGCTCCCAGCAGCACAGGGGCCCCGGGGTGCCAGGGGCCCAGCCGGGAGTGGGGAGGGGCATGCGTGGCCACCTGGCTCCAGCCTCCCCCCACCCCTCTCAGCTGTTGCCGAGACCGCTGGTCTGGGGGAGGCTCAGGCCATCGAGGGCCAGGCAGGGCCTTGGGGACTCAGAGGGAGGCTGAGGACTGGCCGCAGGGGCTCCACCTGGGAACAACACAGGTGGGGAGAGCCCGCCTGTGGGGGCTGCATGGGGGGTTTGCCCGGACAGTCCCCAGGGGAGGGCAGGCTACAGGATTCCAGCGGCCTCCCCGAGCTTCTTGGGCTGCCCTTGGCCTGGGGCACGCATGGAGGGCGCCATCTCTGGGACAGAGCTGGTCCCCAACACCCTCCCCAAGGCTGGCTCCAGCCTCTGGCAGCCCCCAACAAGACCCACCCAGAGGGACAGACCCTGTACCTCCACCTGGAGACCCCAGGAAACAGGGTCACAAGCACCTCCAGGGACCCAGACACACGCAGCTCAGTGCCCACATTTCCATTCCAAAGACCTCCATGTGGCCCCCCACCTGCTCTGGGGGGGGTGCAGTCTCTGTGGGGTGCGTCCCAGCAGGACAGAACTGTCTTTGTTTCTCACCCCACAAAGGGGCTGGCCTATCGCCCCAACATCACCCCAGCCCTAGGGGGTAGGACTTAGCTTTTGTCTCCATCAAGTCTGGGAGCTCAGGGAGGTTGGAGCCAGAACGAGAGCCCCACAGGAACCCCCACCCTTCCTGCCCCAACTCACATCGATGCCATCCTTGCCTGGCTTCCCAGGTGGCCCCGGGGGGCCAGGGGGGCCCCGAAGTCCCACTTTCTGAAATGGAGAAATGTCATTAGGCGGTGTCCTCCCACCCTCTCCCATGCGGTGGGTCCCCCTGGTGGCACTCGGGCCAGCAGGAAAGAGCACCCCCTCTTCCTGGGTCCCGAGCAGCCCTGGGGCCTGCCACAGGGGCTCATGATGCCATCCCCCAGACCCCCAGAGCCTCTGGCCCAGGCAGTTAGGCCAGGTGGGGCTGTGCCTGCCCTGCAGGGAGTTGCGGGGAACAAAGGCGACCTTGTGCGCATCCCCGGTGGGCGCTGCAGTGCTGGCGGTGGGCCGAGGCCCGGCGGGGACGGGGCTGCCTCCTGGGCTCGTCCCCGAGGTGTCCTGGTTTCCACGGGGGCTCAGCCGGTGATCAGCACCCCGCACCCCAAGGGAAGGCAGGTTATGGGACAAGGCGGTTCCCAGGCACCCCCTGGCCCTGGGGGTGAGGGCTGCTGCCCCCTGGCTGTGCCACTCGATATCTACCTCAGAGCCCCAGGCCCCTGCCCGGGGCTGCCGACCTCCCCTGCCAACGCAGCGCGCCCTGGCCCGGCTCACCTGCGCCTCGGTCGCCGTCATGGCCAGGAGCTGCCCAAGCAGCAGCAGGGCCAGGGTGGGGGCTCCGGCCATGGCTGCAGTCGTACTCTGAGCGCGTCCGCGGCACAGCGGCGCGGTGGGCAGGCAGGCGGGGCAGGGGGCGGGTGGATGCCAGGTCCCGCCCTGGCGGCGGCGGCACAAGCCCCCCATTCAGCCGGGCCCACCTAGGCGGGCGGGGGCTTCCGCGCCGCCCGGCGCCTCCCTGCTGAGCCGGCCAGGGGGAAAAAAGAAACCCAGTGGCATTTTTTGGCCAGCCTCTGAGTTAAAATTATCCTGGCTCTGAGCACTTGCACACAGACACCTTTTAGCAAAAAAGAAAGACGCTCTTTTCTCCCCCTGCTCCTCAGCCAGGGTGTGGGTAGGGGAGGAACCCGCATGGACGGCTCCCTGGGAGCAGGGGCAGCTGTGGGCGTGCAGGCAGGGTGCGGAGGCTGAGAGCCCCATCCCAGGCCGTGAGCGGGCCTGGAAAGACCCCCACAAGGGCAAGCACCCCCTTGCCAGGCCCCCACAGGGCCCACCAAGCCCCCGCTCCTGTGCAGGCCCTGCCCTTATCCGTTGAAGTCGAGTTAAACTTCCAGCAAACTGAGGGGTCCCACGCGTCAACCCTCACTGGCAAAGGCCTCTCCGGCTCGGCAGCCCCCAGCCCCGCAGAGTGCAGAGTGGTGGCCTGGCCGGGAGGAAGCTCCGCACGACCCTGGGGCCTGAGGGCACGGGACGGCCTGAACCCAGAGGCTGGCGTCAGCTGCTCCCGTTGCTCACAAGCTTCGGGCAGCTCAGGGTGGCCAGTCGGGCAAGCTCTGCTTCACCTGGGAGGGCACGGGAGCGGCAGGAGGGCTGGCAGCTGGGGCCAGGAGGCCCCCATGGCCACCCGAGAGGACCCTCGGATGTCCAGGTCACTCACAGGCCCCGTGGATGCACGGAGCCCAGCTCCACCCCGGTATCTGAATCCCGGTTTATCTGCACGTGTTCCTTTCTGGGAAATGCTGTTGAAGGATTTACAGTCAGTGCGCTGTGCGAACTTCATTTCTGCAGCTGGGAACTCAGGACTTTGTACACGGGAGGAAGGGCACGGTGGGGGGCGGGGGGCGGTGTAACCGGGCGAGTCTCACGTCACTGTTGGTCAGGCTGTGACCGGCTCCTCCAGGCGGCCACTCTCATGGGGTTGTGAACTGCATCAGGCTGGGCGAGAGCAGCCCTGAGCTCCTGGCTTCCAGCGGTCCGGGTCACCCCAGCACGTCCCTGGGGACCGCAGGGCAGGGCTGTGGGGCGAGCCCAGGCCTGGGAGCTAGCCTGCGTCTCCCCGCCAGCTCTCCCCCTTGGTCCTCCTGCCTCCCCCAGGCCCCCAGCCCAGCTCCGCTGACCTGCCCCTGCTGCACCAGACTTCAGAGGAAGCCCAGCTGGCATTCCCCTGGGCAGGGAGCACCTGGCGTCAGGACCGCTGCTGGCCCTACTGCCCCTGGGCCCAAGCAGCTGCCACAGCCCAGGTTTGGGGGCCAGGGCCAGCCTCACACCCACCTGGCAGTCTGGTGTCAGTGGCCAGAACCAAAGCAGTGCCCACCTGCTTCACTGTCACTGTCCCTGGAGCCTGGGGGGCAGGTGGGCCCGAGCTGCCTGCCTGTCCCCAGGTCCCTACGGCTGGGCAAAGGCCCCTCCCCGAGGCCTTTGCCAAGGGGATTGTCCACTCACTTCAGGCTTCACCTGAACTTGAGTCCTACGGTGGTCTTGGCTGAGGACCCTGACCACTGGGGGTCAGTGGGACCCTGTGGGAGAGACTCAGTGTTGATTCCCCAGACCCAGATCAGTGCCTTGGTTTCCCCTCCATGGTGGAAACCCCATCACTGGGCCGAAACCCAGTGCAGGCATCGGGGTCCCACTCCTAGCAGGCCAGGGGTGGGGAGCCATGGGGAGGGGAGCCAGCAGAGAAGGACAGCCCCCCTCCCACCCCACCCCCCGTCCTGGAGAAAGGAAACTCCGGGTCTCTCCCTCCAGGACCTGCAGCTGGCCCGTCAGCCCTCCCCGCGGCACAGGGGCTGACCTTCGGTGTGCTCCACGGAAGTGGGCCTGGATCCCAGTGACGGCGGCGCCCTCCCCGCCCCCGAGTTGTGATCACCATCACTCATCTGTTCAAAGGCAAGCATGGGGCCCTCTGCCGTCTCCTCACCCTGTTGACTCTGATGAGAAACGCTGATGTCAGGAAGGAGGGGTCCTGGCCCAGGGGGACAAAGCCAGGCTGTGAGCCAAACATGCCCTGTGCCCATGGAGAGGCCTTCTGTGGGAGGGAGGCTGTGGCCACACCAGGTGGAGGGGCCCAGGGGGTCCTGGGAAGGCTGTGCCTTAGTGCAGAGGTGAACCAGGGGTGCTGTGGCTGTCAGGGCAGGGACAGAGAGGACAAAGCTGCAGAGCACTGCCGAACTTGCTCCTCCAAACACATCAGCACACCCCAGATCACGGCAGGAGGCCTGGTCCAGACTGGGACGCACCCAGACACAGCCCCTGCCCCCCAGCACACCCAGGCTCAGCCTTGAACAGGTGACACAGGCAGCCACAGAACCAACTGCTGGGCCCGCGGCTCTGGGACGCTGTGGGCAGGGTGCCCTGGGGGTGGGCAGGGCTGCCCCCCGCTGCGACCCCATGGTGCTGCCATGGCCAAAGCGGAACCACAGTGGAGCCTGGCTGCTCTGCACCCAGGGGAGGAGTCCGGGGAGCAGTAACAGCCCTGAACCCAGACCCTGCAAGCCCACCATCCACGCGCAAACCAAAGTCAAACGAATTTATTCAGAAAAGGTCTCGGCACCAGACTGAGAAAAGGACCCCCCGTCCCAGCCCCAGACCCTTAAGGGCCAATTCACAGGGGGGCATGGCACAGAGGGGGAGGCGGGACACGAGGTCGCCACAGGAAGGGCGGTACGTCCTGGCTGTCCCTGAGGGTGGGGCCTGCCTTTCCAGGGCTGTGTGACCAGCAGGGAGCCCAGTGGGCTTGGCTCCCAGAGCCCGGGCGCCCCTCTCAAGGCTTCTCGGGTCTGGCAGAAGGCTCCGCCTCGGCCCTCCGGTCTGCTGGGGGCCCTGCAGCGGCTGGGCTCCGGGGGGCCCCCTGCTCTGACTCCACCTGGCCTTCTGCCTCCTCCGGGGCCCCGTTCTCGCCCTCTCCGGCTGTGGGGCGCTCTGATGAGGCGGGGCTGGGCATCGGGGCACTGCCGCCGGCTGACACCGCAGGGCCGTCCTCGGCTCCCTGGTCCACCTTCCTCCGCTTCCTCACCTCCTCCGCCCCCTTGGGCCCCGAGGGCTGGGGGCAGGGCTGCTCGGGCTCTCCTGGGTCCTGGCTGCCCATTTCCTGGGTCCCGGAACCACCGCCGCCCTGGCTGAGGGCGCAGCCCTCCAGGTTCAAGGCGATCGTCTCCACCTCCGATGCGCTCTGGGGGCCGGGCTCCCCGGGGGCCTGCTGCCGCCGCCGGTTCGCCTCCAGCTTCCTCTTCTTGCTCTCCTTGGGACTCAGGGGCGCCGGCCCCTCCTCCCCGCGGCCCCAGGCCTCCTCCCCCTGGTCCTTCAGGCCTCCTGCCTCTGGGGGCTCCACGGCCGCACTGTCCCTGGCTTCGGCAGGCCCACAGGCATGAGCCTGGGCACCAGCCTCGACGAGGGGGTCCCCGCCTCTCTCCTCGGCCTCGGCCTGCCTGGGGCCCCCCAGCAGGGGTGGACGGGGCGGGGAGCGTGGCCTGAGCCTCCGCAGCTTGTCGTGCGGCCCCCACACAAACTTGCACCGGGGACGGAAGTGCTCCCAGGCAAAGCGCAGCAGCTCGCGGCGCCCGTGCCGGCAGCGCACAGTAAACACAAAGTAGTCCAGCGCGCTCTGCCGCACGCCGGGCAGCTCCTGGCGCACCAGCGTCTCCTCCAGGAAGAAGCGCACCAGCGGCACCTGGAAGTGCTCCAGGCCCAGCTCGCCCAGTGACTTGAGGATGCGCGTGATGCGAAGGTTGTTGTGGCCGCGTCTGTGGGCGGAGGGGCGGCTGCATGAGCGCCTCTAGG
This sequence comes from Manis pentadactyla, assembly GCF_030020395.1. Taxonomy (NCBI): domain Eukaryota; kingdom Metazoa; phylum Chordata; class Mammalia; order Pholidota; family Manidae; genus Manis; species Manis pentadactyla. Next base: position 177,265,371 of record NC_080023.1, on the reverse strand, counting down.
AGCCCAGAGTCTACCGGCAGGGACACGCAGGCCCCACGTCCATCCCCACCTGCTCACCACCCCTGCCTCACCCCAGCTCCCAAGGAAATGGCCCACGAGCCTGGACGGCATGGGTGAGGGGCAATGGCACTCCTCTAGAAGGGTGACTGTCCCCTTGGCCGCACGGACACCCTCCCAGGCATAGCTGGAGGCAGGCCAGAGGACGACCCTCTAGGACAGGGACCAGGCATGGTCCCTGCAAAGCCGCTGGGCCCTGCTGGCTGACCCACACCCTGCAGGCCGGGGGGCCACAGCCAAGACGCCAGACCGACCGGCACAACTTCCTTTAGGTCCCCATGCCCCAGCAGGTGGGCCCCGACCGTGCCGGTGAGGGGCTCCATCACTTGCCCAAGTGCCCCCCACACCTGTCCTGACCAGCACCCGGCCGGAGGCTGTGGGGCGGCCTCACCGGTTGAGGTTCTGGAAGCGCTTCTGGTAGTTCTGGGCTCGGCACACCTTGCCCGTGTCTCGGTCCTCAAGCTGGATCCCGTAGAAGCCCAGCATGAGCTCGTAGGCCTGGACAAGCCGCTCCCTGACCTCCTTGGAGCTTTTAAATGCCTGGAGGAAAGCCCCACGGACAGGGAGCTCAGGGGTCATGTGACAGTCGTCAGGTGAGGTGACAGGGTGAAGGGGTGCAGAGACGCTTTGTCACTGGTGGCTACACGGGTCTCACCGGGCCGAGGCGGCAGCTTCAGGCCTGGGGGAGCTGAGGGCCACGGGAGGAGCTCGGGGCTCTCCCAGGCTGGACACACATGCTGTGTCCCAGGCACACCTCCTGCAGGTGCTCCTCGGCCCCCCAGGGCCTCTTCTCCTCCAGGGGTGCCCCACTCTAGCCCAGACCAAGGCAAAACCCCACTGTGATCCTGTTCACAGCTCCTGCCCTGGACTCCCTGGCTTGGGAAACCCCCCAAATCGGATTTCTCTAGAAGCTTGTCAGGGGCACCAGGGGTGGGGACAGTTTGGAGGGAGCATGACTACTCCTGCCCTCCCAGCCTTGGCGCTCACCTCGACCTCCTGGAGAGTGAGGGGCTTGGCATGCCAGTTCACTCCTGGCTCCCGAAGAGGAAACAGCCTTTGGGAGAAGAGACAGCACAGGCTCCGTCAGCGGCAGGCGTCGGGCACATGCCAGCTGGGCAGCTTGGGGCAGCTCACTGCCTTCTCTGGCCTCACTACTCAACTCCAGGATGGACCGGCCAGGCCAACACATGCCTTGGGCTCGGGATTCCAAGTCAATAAAGCCAAGGGGCAAGCCGGGGAGAGCTCTGGGGGCATGTCATAGGCCAGCGCACAGGACAGGTGAGCGTGCAGTGCACACGCTCAGAGGCGAGGCTGGCCTGCCAGCCGTTCCCCAAGGCGGCCCGGGCTCTCCTCTTTAGTCTTACGTTTTCTTGCCTGTCGCTAATGCTGAATTATGCCCTGTTACACCCTGCACCCAGGAAAGGGCCCCTGCAGGCCTCAACAGCGCTGCGCTTGCAGGGCAACGTCAAGGGTCACTGCTGAGGGTCACCTCAGCCACTGTTAGAATACTGCCACCCCACATGTCAGAGGGCCTCCAAGGGACATGCAAGCCCCAGCTGCCCTTGGGGTCCACAGGACACACCCTCGCTGCCTGCAAGCTGGCACGTCTGCAGCCCTTCCTGATCCCCACGTCCAGCTTCAGCTCTCAGCCACTGTTTACTGAACCCACAGACTGTGGGTCAGCAGTGTTCCCTCAACCACCTGGGCCCCGCATGGCCTGCAAAGAGTCCAAAGTGCGCCCCCAGAAAGGAAGTGCCTGCTCAGTGAGCACCAGGACCCGGGTGCTCCGGCTCCCTGCCAGCACCCCACCCTCCAGTCCCGCCCACTCACCACTGGATGTAGGAGTGATTGTCCTCCAGGAGGTCATAGTCCCCCCTCCAATTGCGAAGAATATCCTCAATGAAACAGCCTAGGAGCCCCACGGGGAGGTCAGCATGGAGCAGGGGTGGCCCTCCCTCCCCTGCCCCCCACCCCCACCCTGGAGGAGCTAGGGCTCGGCAGCTCCGGGTTGTGCACAGCTCATAACTTCAAACCCCCAACTGCAGACCCCACTGCTGACCCGAGCGGAAGCGCACGCTGGGCAGGAGGCCGGGGGTGCCTCAGGACAGCGGTCCCAGACGGCACCTGTCCTCGCAGGAGGGCAGCCTGCCAGCTGAACAGAACTGCAGCAAGGCCCACCCTGCGGCCTGCCTCCCGCAGGTGGCTGCTCAGTCTGCTGAGCCTGACGGCGCGGCAGCTGACACTCCACCGTGGCAGGTAGGCAGCCACACACAGCGCGTGCGTGGACCAGGGGCAGGGCTCCCACGAAACTTCCCTCACGGACACTGAAATCTGAATTTTGTATCATTTTCATATGAAACAAAGTATTATTCTACCTTAAACTTTTTCCAACCATCTAAAAACAGGAAAACCATTCTCACTCCTCAGTTCACCTGTGCGGCTTCCCCCAGGGCAGCAGAGACCAGGGCCTGCGCCGCCTTCAATGCCCTCAGCAGCCTCCAGGAGGCGCCATGGGGCTGCCTGAGCGACAGGCCCCCTGAGGGAGGCGTCCCGAACAGACTCCAGGGCCACCCCTCTGCTGGGAGCTGCGGGCGGCAGGCGGTACACACCGTTCGGCAGGAACTGGATCTTGTTTCTGTAGAATCTCAGGTTTGGCATGTCACCACTGCTGTCTTGTTCTACCAAGTCCTGAAGAGCCAGACGAGGGGCGGATCACCCCTGGAAACAGGCTACCTCGGAGGGGCCCTCAGGCTAGAGTGTTCCTCGGGGCGGGAGCAGCCGCTCTTGGCCCAAAGACCTCCAGATGTCCTGAGGGCCAGCGAAGACCCCGAGTGCCCAGCTGGGGCCCCTCTTCCGCAGGCTCTCTGCTGGAGGGCAGCAGCCACCGCTGACCACCACCCTCCTCACCAGTGTGGGCCAGGGCCGCGGTCCCCTTCCTCCGCACCCCAAAGGCAGCCCAGGGGGTGAGCACGGCACAGCCTCCCACAGACATGACCCCAGCTGGCACTAGTACTGAGTTTTGCAGGCAGGGACACTGAGGTTCAGAGGTTGGGGGCTGCATGCATCACCCCGTGATTAGGGGATGGAGCAGCAAGCCCAGGAAGGGTTTCTGGCAGGATGAGGGACGCTGTCTAAACAGAGGGACACACTGCCCACCTGGCCTTCCCTGGGCAGAGGGTAAGGGTGCTGCCCCAGCTGAGCCACCGTGTGTGAGGGCGCCGCAGGCAGCTACCTACCGGGTAGTGGTGCCGGTACCTGCGTGTGTCCTGCATGGCTCGCCAGTTTCGGGCCCCCGTCATCCTGGACTAGGAAGAGAAGAGATGGGATGAGACTTCTGGGTAGATCCTCCCCATTCCTGGAGGCAGTCTACCAGGCAGGTCCCATCCCCAGCAAGACCCCATCTGGCGAGGGCAGCAAGAACCCGGGCCAGCTGCCAACCACACCACAGGGACCGGGAGGGCTGGAGCTCAGCCCCTGCCACCCACTCCAGCTCTCAGGACCCCAGACCAGCAGGCACATTGCTTCACTTCCTCCTTCCATGTTTGGTGGCGACCCCCACTTGGACTGCAGCCCCAGGACCTGCCCTCGGCACCTTCATCTCCCCCAGTGCACTCCGTGTTGCGCTCTAAGTTGTCACTAGGCTTGTGTCCCCAAGGGCAGTGGCCTCACCACCTGCAGCCCTACGAGGGGCCCCAGAGGCTTGTCACAGGGTCTAAGGAATAAATGACCAAGGCCCAGGGAGCCAGTCCGGGCCTGCCCAATCCCACCCACTCATCGACCGGACCCCATGTCCCCTGGCCTCCAGCCCCACTGGGGGGGACTTCTCAGCAAGATGCCAGAGGCTCGCTGCTGCCCCCAACCTCTGCATCCTTTGTCTCTGCAGGCCGAGTACCCTGGGGTCCTTGGAAGGATGGTGACCAGAATGCTGGGTAAATGCAGAAGGCCCCACCTTCTTACAAGAGCGGGGGCAAGGGGTGGGGCTGAGCCCAGCCTGGGGTCTAAGGCCGAGAGGAGGAAGGGCCCAGGCGGATATAGCCCCTGGGTGTGACAGGTGGGGACAGCTCATCTCAGGGGCACACCTAGGTCCCAGGATCCTGGAAGGAGCAAAGGGACCCTGGAAGGGGGGGTCAGGAGGCCAGGCCCGCTGCTGGGTCCCCTGGCTCTGGCCCCATCCCCACCCAAGATGCTCTAAATGGTTCTGAGCTCCAGCCACCATCTGTGGCTGCCCCTCTGCCCGATTTCTAAACCAGGGCCAACTGCTTCTTGACTACGAGCCAGTGGCCAGCAGATGAGACGGAAACCCACAGAAGCTGGCCCTACCCCTCTATGAGCTTCCACTTCTCTTCCTTCCTGGGGTCACGTGCCTCCCCAGGGTGGCTCAGGAGGGCAGGTCGTGACCAGACAAGGGCCCTGCACACGGCTCAGGGCAGGGCCGGCCCCACTAGTGCACATCTGCCCCAGCCCAGGGCAGCTGGGAGAGCCACGGGGTTCTGGGAGGAAGGTGAGGACTTCGCGGCAGGACAGAAGCCACAGCGGGAGGGAGAGGGGGAGGGGGTCCAGGGGTCGCAGGCATCTCGGTCAGTCACGGCGCTGGCCCACCGCTGCGGAAGTGTGGCCCGCGGAGCTGTGGCGAGGGGAGCATCCTCTCACCTAATCCACACAGCGAAGAACCCGACTCCTGCCCCGCACGCCAGCCCGTTACCAAGACCACTGCCCGGCCTGCCTCCCGAAGACTCGTGCCCGCCTGAAACACCAGAGGTGCTGAGGCTGCTGGCCTCCCTGGGGGCCCCTCTCGCTGACTCCCGGACACCGAGAGGTACACCTGAACACCGGAGCTCCATCCGCAACGGGGAGAATCCACTCCAGAGACCACACAGGCCGGAACTCAAGACTTCCTAGACATGGTGCCGAGACACCTGCACCCAAGAGGGGCTGACATGGTGACGGCTGCCACCTGGGGCCCTCCGTGCCCCTGGGAAGCAAGCTGGGGCAAGGCATCCACACGGGGTGGAAGGCGGCACCCAGCAAATGCTAGCAAGTAACCGCTGGTCCTTGGAAAAGTAGCTAGTGGTAACAAGTAACCGTTACTGGTAAAAGCAACCTGCTGCTTACAATCAACTGCAACAAAGTAACGGCTGCTAATGACAAGTACCCAGCGGTACAGGAGAAGCATGGCGGTGACCACAAGTAACGAGTGACCGGTGGGCACCGCCGCAGCCTCTGCTCAGACACGGCACGCAAACGCACACCTCAAGGCCCCTCCCAGGTGGCCGAGGTCGGCCCCGGGTGAGTGGGGGGGGGCGCTCTGCACCCCCTGAGGGGCGGCAGGGGGCCTGGGCGCGGTGAGGCGGGGTGGGGTGCTCCCTCAGTGCCCGGGGCCCCACAGAGGGCGGAGATCTATTTAGAGACAGTCTAGGGCCTAGAGGTGGGCGTTGCGGTCAGTCCTGGGGCCTCTGCGGGACCCCTGGCCGGGCCAGAGCTGGGGCGCAGGCCGGGGCCGACCTCAGGGTGTCGCGGGTACCGCCGGGAGGACGGGGGTCGAGAAGAGGGCAACAGCCGCACTGGGGGAGCCCGGCCCGAGCCGGGCCCCCGGGGACGACCTTTCCCGGAGCAGGGCCTCGCCCCCCACCCACCGCGGCCGGGAGAGGCCCCCGGGTCGGGGCCGGGGCTGCACCTGGGGGGCGCCGGGCCGCTCCGCCCGCTCGTCCGCGTCTCGGTCCTCGTCCTCCGCGTCCCCCGGGGCGCCGGCCTCGCCGTCGTCGCTGCCCGCGGCGCTCGGGCCCGGGCCGTCCGCCTCCACGTCCTCCTCCCAGGTCGAGTCGCAGTCGGGGTCGTCCATGCTGGGCGCCGGCGGGGCCCGCGCAGGGCGGAAGCTCCCGGGCCGGGAGGAAGCGCGGGGGCGGGACGGGGCGGGGCTGCGCGCCCGCGGGAGGGGAGGCGGGGCGCCTTCCGGAGCGCGCCCGCCCTGCACGAGCCCGGCCAGAGGGTGCCCGGAGGACGCCCGCCCCGGGGCGTCATGCCCCCGGATGTCCCCGTTCGATCCCGAGGACAGTGCCCCCTGCAAGGGTGCTTTCCCTGGACGTCCCTCAGAAACTGCGCCCCTAGAGAAAATGCCCCCCGAGAGGGTTCCCCATAGAGATGCCCTCGGGAGGGTACTCCTTGGAAATTGTCTCCCCAGAGGATGCCCCAGGATGTCCCCCCATGCCCCCTTGGAGATCCCCCGGGATGCCCCCCGGGCATTGGCTTGAAGCGACGGTCTCATCAGAGGCTCCTTTGGGGAGTGAGCCACGTCCAGGCCCCCTCAGGTCGTTGGCAGAACTCATCTTCTTGGGGCCGTGGGATGGAGACCCCTGAGTGCCCTTCACTGGCCATTCACAGCTGGGCAGCTTGCTTCCTCAGGGCCGGGCGAGGGTCTCTTCCCAGCCAGTGGCTGAGTCCGTGACGCGCCTCGCTGTGGGCCTGCCCACCAGCCCCTGCACTTAGGGGAGGCGCCATACAAAGGCCCAAACCCCAGGAGGCAAAAATGACCCGGGGCAGCCTTGGGCTGTGCAGCCCAGGCCCCTCCAGCTCTGTGTCCCTTAGAGGCCCCTGTAGGCTGGGATAGCTGCCCTCTTGACATTGGCACATTTTGAACACCCGAGAGTCACCTTCAGCTGCAAATTCCCGGTGACTGTGGGTCCCCACCTAACATCTGCCTTTGACGCTTCTGCTGAGTAGGCACAGGAGCTCTGGCGAAGCTGGCGAACCGCCGCCTGGAAATGAAAATTCAGAGCGGCCACCGCAGGTAAAATTCATCTGTAGCTACTATACCACTTTATTGTTTCAAAAATGTTAGCTAAAACCTAAGTGTGGCTTTTAGATTTGGCTGTGAGGGCTCCTGGGGGAGCTGCTTGTGTGGTGACAGCTGCATGAAGGTGGAGAAGGCCACGCCCAGCCCCCCAGGATGCTGACTTCCCCCCACCCTGCACGCCGGCCTCGGGCTGCCTGTGCCTGTGGACAGTGACAGCCAAGAGCTGCACAAAACCCTCCAATTCTGGCCGTGGGCAAAGCTGGCAGCCTTCCTGGGGGCTGGCCCAGCGGCGACCTTTACTAACTGTCTGGGTGCAGTCTCACATGGCTGGAGCCTGTGCACATGCTGTCCTATTTTCTAAAAGGACAGTGGTGACCCCCACCCACAGGCATGGAGCTCTGAGCAGTTCTGTAAATTGTCTGCCATCGATGGCCAGGGTAGGTTTCCTGGGGAGTGAGCCTCTGTTGGGTGTCAGGTGGGCCACTTCCTGTTAGCCAATCGGCAGCTGGCTCTAGAGCCCCCAGCTGTGACACCCCGGAGGATGCACACGCTGATGGGTACTGGGGCAGCCAGAGAGTTTGGCTACTCTGAGGGCACTTGGGTGGGTGGGCTCCACTCTCTGCCCCAGAAAAGAGAGGCAAGCACGCAGCACAGGACAATGTCGACTCACCGTTCCAGCCCAGTGTGCCCGCCGTGGATGGGATGGCCTCCCCCGCTGCCTACTCTCAGGTTTAGGACACCAGATGCTCTCCACACCCAAGGAGTCCATCTCAAGGCTTCACCTACCTCCTGCGTCACAGACTCCAGGTACCCAACTGCACCTTCAGCTGGTATTGTGCAATTTGCACATGGTTCATCTCAGAGGGGTGTTCACCCTCGCAGCTCAAATCCTACTGCAGGAAAAATAGGGGCCCTGTGTGCTGCAGTGCAGGGTCGCTCACTGTGGGCTCAGTGCTCCAGACAGCACAAGGAGCACCTGCAATCACCATGGCCCCAGGATGCCATGCCCATGGGTGTGCCCCCACCGGCCAGGCAGGGTGGGCAGTCCCTGTGCTAGCAAAGGGGCCAGCCTGGACGAGGCGCTGCTCCTGGCTGGGGGTCCCACACGAGTTCAAGAGGCAGGTTCAGGTTAGGGCTGCCTTTTTCCCTCAGGCAAAGCCAGTTGCAGTTGTTACCTGCCCACGCTTGCCCACTCCCACCCCAGCCTCTCAGGTGCCCGCTGCACCCTGAGTGCCCACCAGGGTCTGGGGCGGGGGCAGAGCAGAGACAGACACCCCTCAAGCAGCGAAGGCCTTTGCAGAAAGTAGCAGGGCAGCTGTCGGGCCCAGCTGTCAATGCAGAGCCTCTGAAGGTGCAGTCCCAGGCCCACGACGTTTTAATAGTCTTACTGAGTGTGAACCGTGCAACCCACTGGGAGTTTCCCTTTGCTGTGCAGCCATCTTGCACTCCGGCCCCATCCAGCGTCCACATTACCTGTCGGCATGTGCAAGACCTGAGTCACAGATTGGAATCCTAGTCCTATCAGGAGAGGTTAAGTGCCCCAGAAGCCTGTGGATTCAACCTGTGTGGAGCACACAGCCCAGAGCTGGGACCCCCGCAGATAACCTGAGGCCCTTGAGCCCGAGGGCCCAGGAAGCTCAGGTTGGCCTCATCCCTGCTGAGGTCTGCAGGCCCCACAGGCTCAAGGGTGTGGGGGCATGACCTGTGCAGGGTGCCCAAGGCTGAGGAGGGGCCACCTGTTCATCTGCCGTGATGGGCTTGCCCTGCCCCTCCTCCTCCTCCTCCTCCAGGAAGGCAGCAAAATGTTAAATGACTGAACAAGGCAGGTTCAATTTACTGCCTGGGCTTTTTCAGCGTGTTCTGAGGTCCCTGATATTGCTGTTGCAAAGAGGGCTTATCAGAGCTCAGTGACGTGTGCCCCGGCCCCTCCAGCTCCCTCCCATCACTGTTCCCTGCCAGTTCTGGACTCTCAAGGGTCAGGCCTCTGCCACACATCAGGACCCCAGTGACAGGCCCTGGCACTGAGTGGGGGCTGGTGGACACTGCTAGTGAGGTCAGGGGTGCATTCCACACTGGCCCTCACATTGGCTGAGACCCCCTGCTCCCTCCCTCTCAGCTGCACAGAGCCTGCCACCTGCCGCAGGTGATGGAGCATCCCGCATGCCTGCACATTTAGAAGCGAGCGTGTAGCGTGGTTCCTGTTGTCATGCATCACAGGACTTGATCTTAGTGGTGGCAGCGCCGATGGCAGGCACATAGGGAAGTGGCAGCCCAGACTTTGTCCTGGGGGTGGGGTACTGGTGAGAGTGAGGACCTCCCGCTGGAGACCCACCCTGTGGGGCTCCAACCAGCTGGTTTAGCCATGCCGTCTGTCTGCTCCAGCCTCCAGGGCAGAGTGGCAGGCAGGAGACCAGCTGCCAATTCGACACAAGATGTTCTTTCTGTGCCAAGTGCCATCAGCCCTGTGGGGGACGTGGGACGCAGTGCTCAAGGCCCCAGAAGTGATGGTGGGTTTGGTGCAGGGCAACCTCTCCACACACAAGGCTCCTGGCCTCGGCTTGTGGGCTGCAGCGAGTGTGACCTCCTGCTTCCCTATGGTGGCGAGGGCTCTGCTGGGCAGACAGGCGGTGTTTCCTTGCGGCTTGTCAATATGAAGAGCCGGGCGGGGATGGCTGGCAGGCGCCGAGCTCCCAGCCGCCCAGCAAGGGGCTGCTTGCTCTGTATTTGAGGGGCTTGTCACACTCAACAAAGTAACTCCTCTGGACCTGTTACTTGTATACACATTGTATCCAGTGAACAATTAATAAGCCACCTAAGCTTCAGTTAGTAAATCTTGGAAAAGTAACAACTTCCTATTGTAGAAAGGGTAACTTATTTTGGTATCAAAACCACACACCCCAGGATGCTTTTCTGTGCTTTAATGCTGCAAACGCAAGGATATTCCAGTCAGCCCACAGCCATTTGTCCCCTCCACTCACTAATTTGGTCTGTTTGCAAGTTACTGGTAATACAAAAATAACTGCTACAAATTCTCTGTATCTGGCATATAAAAACTGAGCAGAAAGGATTTCAATGGTCATTACCTTAAAACAAAACAGCTCAGAAAAAAATGCAACACAGGTTTAACTTCTGCAGTATTTTTTTCATATAAAACACTAGTAAAATAGGTTTCTTAAAAATTAAATAGTGAAGTACCAACTAAATTATATACATCATTACAGTACAAATAAACAAGGCCCAGCATCCAGTTCTCGGTTTCTCGGGTGGGGGCGCCACGTGTGACCCGACTTTCTCCTGAGATCACAGCCAGCTTAGGAAGAGCAGCTCACAGACAGACGGGTGGACGGAGGGGAAGTCACCGGGAAGGTGAGCGCCCCCCGGAGGCAGAGGAAGAGCAGCGCTTTATTGCTGCTGTGGGGCTGCTGGCCGAGCCCCTCACTCTGTGCCATGCAGCCCAGATCCACAGGCCCTTGCAGCTTCCAGGGAGCACCGGAGGGGCGGCGGATCAGACGGCAGGGGAACCGTGGGTGTCCAGAGGACAGAGCCTGGATGCATGACTCCGGCTGAGTGCCGACCGTGGCCTCCCAGGCCCCCAGAGCTCCCAGGCTCTGAGGGGCACTGCCCGGTGGCCACGGCGCCCCCCCGCCCACACTCCTCGGCCGCGGCTGTGGGGCCCCTACGTTCGGCGCCGCTTGGCAGCGCTGGGGCTGGAGGGGTTGCTGTTGGCGGTCAGGACCTTGTCGGTGACACGGCCGCGCTTCCGCTTGTCCAGCCCTTCTCTGGACCCCAAGTCCGAGGAGCTCTTGTCTTTGTCTTTGCTGGACTTTTCTGTTGCTTTCCCCAAGCTTCCTGAAGATGAAAAAACTGGGAGACAAAATCATTTGGCTGAAAACAGAATATCCAGAATTTTATTTCATCTTCCTGCTCAGTCATAAAAATCTGTATCTACACACGGCACTGAACCCAAAAGGCATCTCCTGAGCTGGGGGCGCCCATGTGGCCTGAAGAGTGCCCGGTCCCCCTGAGGACTGGCTACTGTGCTGGCCTCGGCACCACATGCTTGGGTGGCAGGCCCCGCCACACCGTCCACGCACCTGGCCTGCCAGGAGGACCTGTGGCTCGGCCCCACGCCGTCTTTGCTGCTCGGGTTGTATCCTGAACTGAGACGGCCGGCTCGGGTTTTACTCCAAGCAGAACCCCTGCACTGTGCGCTCTAGTCCGCCTGACTGGACAGTGGTGCCAGGCCGCCTGTGGCTCCTTCAGGGTGCCGGCCCCGTGCATGACTTCACGCACATCGAGGCTCCTGCTGGAGCAGATGGAAGCTGCCTTCTCAGGAGCCAGACGGAGCAGCCCTGGCTTCTAGCAGACTTACTGTGGGCTGGGGTGTATGGGGTCCCTGCAGGGAGGCCTGCCCGGGAGGCGTGCTATGTCCCCAGGCCCAGGGCAGGTGCAGGGCACGCTCTGTGCTTACCATCGTCAGCCCCGTTGTGGGGGTCCACGTCCTCCTTCATCTCCTCTTTCATTTCTTCTTCAATGACCACTTTTCCTGAGGGACACAGCAGAGGTCACCCACATGGCGGGGGCAGCCCTGGCCGGGGGGCTGTGGAACTCTAGTGGAGGATGCCCTATGCACACCCCTCCCAGGCCTCCCCAGGCCAGGCAGGCCTGTGACCCACACTCCTCCCGGAGGCTCATGACCTTTACCCTGACACCATCACCCTCGGACATGCCTTTTCCAATTCCAAGTCTGACCTTGCCTGAGTCTCACCTTCTCGGACTTCTTGGATGATTTCTTCTGGAAGGACAAAGTTCCTCTCTGGATTTGGGAAGGGGAGAATCTCAGACTCATGCTGTTGGCAAAGAAAACATTTCATTTTTTAAGAAACAAAGACAAAAACGTGACTTTTTGCAAATCACTAAAAATTCAGGAGTGACCAGCGAATGCACACAGCTGCTTCAGAGGGCTGCGTGGGGCCCAAGGGGGTGAGGACCACGGTGCTCTCCCCACTTGCACCGTCTACAGGGACTGGGCTCTGAGACAGACCCGCAGAAAGCAACGCCACAGTGCAGCTGCTGGTGGGACTGATGGCGCCGGGGACGCCCTGCCTGCAGGCCTGGCCTGGCCCTTCACCACCAGGGCGCGTCCAGAGGCAGTGACAGCCCTGAGGAAAGGCTAGAGCACCTCTGGCTCCCGTCCATGTGGACAGACGTGGCGGGGGTTGGCTGGGAAGCTGCCGCCATGGAAACCAGGTGCGGACAGCAGAGCAAGGCCCGTGGAAGGCTCCTCCTCAGGGTTCTGACCGTCCTGCAGGCCCCGCGTGCCAGAAGGCACAAAGACCCCAGGGACACAGGACAGCTGCGCCAAGGGAAAGGTGAGCCGGCGGGAAGAGTATAGACCGGGAGGCTCCGCAAATGGGGCTGCTGCTCTGCAGCTCGGATGGGTGAGCCAGGCGGCCAGCCTGTAAGTGTGATCAGCAGTTCCTGACGCTTCAAACCCGCAGACTCCAGGGCCCGCAGGCCACCCTGTGGGCGGTCCAGGGCCTTGCATTTGTAAGGCCCCCGGCATCTCCGGCATCAGCCCCACAGAAGAACTGGGGTCTAAGGAGATGGCCTCCCAAGGTCCTGCCCAGCCCCCCCATGAGCGCTAGGCTGGGATAAGGGGTACGGACGAGAGGGGAGATGGCCGCCTGTCCCGGGCTTATGCCCTGGGTGACATCCTGCAGCACCGAGTGTCATATGGGCCCCGTGCCGGGCGTTGCAGCCGCGGGCTCCTCTGAGCCAGTGTCCGTCTGTGTCCCCGCTGCTCCCCAGGGGGATCCCCGAGGACAGAGACCCTGCCACACTCATCTCTGGAGCACCAAGCGAGGGAATTCACCGGGGGCAAGGCTGCTCCTCGGGGGACCTCCTTCAGTTCAGCAGTGTGCCCTCGATGTGGCTTCCCACAGAAACAGTGCTGAGTTCCCGGGGCCCTCCCCACGGACCGGGCAGTCAGCCCTCGAGGACAGGCACCTTTCCCCCTTTCTATGCCACAACCAGGAGACGAAAATGACCTGCCTGAGGCAAACAGGAGGCCGGCGGGAGTGCAGGGTCTGCGTCCAGGGCCAGGGCACGTGCTCTTGCCTCCGCGGTGCACCCCCCCAGGCCTCAGCGGGGAGGGCTGGCGCGGACCCAGCCCAGCAGGGGATGCAGAGCCTGCCCTAACCCCAGCACAGGTGCCCATCCCTCTGTCCTGACACCCCCGCCCCTGCCCCTGCTCTCTCCAGGTGCATGTCCTCACCAGCTCTGCTGCCACAGGGCTCTGGTACCTGCCAACCCTCTGCCTAGAACACCTGTCTCTTCTGGCCATCCTGGTTGCCTAGGTAACTGGCTCACTCTCAGACATAGCTAGCAGGGGGGCCCATAAGGACCGGGACCCCGCCTAGTCTTCACAGAAGCCACCACATTCAACTTAACATGGCTCAGATCCGGAGTACTCTGGGGCCTCCCCTAAGACTGACCATGGCCTGAGGGCCCCTCCACAGGCCTTGGCTCCTGGGTCATCTCCCTACAGGGCCCTCACTGACCACCCAGCCTAGAGTAGGTCCCACACAGGAAACCAGCTGCTATTGCTAGGTTTGTGTTTACTACTTAGAACCACCTTACTTAACACTGGCTCCCCGTGGGATGTCCACAGGGCGTCAAGCTCCCTGAGGACAGGGCACAGACCCCAGGGAGAGGCATAGAGGGCGCACGGTGGCCAGCTCCACCTGGGGGAAGGAGGGGCTCTGGCTGTGGGAGGACAGGGGAGGACCGGGCCCAGCTCACCAGCGCCTGCATGTCGTACATGGTGCTCAGGTGGTCCCAGATGACCTTGGATGGGACCTGCCGACCGATGTTCTGGCTGAACTTGTCCCGGATACAGATCATGTGGAAGTGCCGGTTCACACCTGCGGGAGGAAGGGGTCTGCTTGTTGGGGACGGGTGGGCAAGGAGGTAAGTGGGAGAAGAGAGACGGGCGGCAGCGGGGGAGGGCTACGGACGGGAGCAGAGATCGGGGCAGGGGTGGGCATGGTGTAGGGGGGTCAGCAGGGGTGGGTGGGCGGTGTAGGAGGGGCGGCGGTCGGTGGCCGGGTGGTGGGCGGCAGGTGTAGGAGGAGGTCTGCGGAGGGGCTGGGCTGTGGCCGCGGCGGGTGGGCGTGGGAGGACCCGCCCGCGCCCCCGGCCCTCCCCACCCCCACGCGGGTCCGCGGCCTCGGGCGGCGCTCGGCTCACCGACGGGCTTGTGGCCCAGCATGGCGTGGAAGAGGCACACCTCCACCTCAGGGCTCCACACCACCGTCTCTTCGGCCGGGCTGGTGGCCGCCTCCCCCGGCCCCTTGTCGCCCGCCCCGCCGCCACCGCCCACCTCGGCCTCCCCCATGGCCCGGCCGCCCAGCGACGAGCCCCCGGCGGGAGCGGGCGCGGCCACCGGCTCCGCGCAGACGCACTCGCGGCAGGCGCGCGCTTGGCGGGCAGGCGCTCGGGGGCGCGCGCGGCAGGGCGCAGGCGCAGAGGGTAGATCCCAGCGGGCCCCGCGGCGCCCCCTGGCGGCTCCGGGGGAAAGGCGGAGCTTCTCGGGGTTGAGCAGAAACAGGCCACTGCGAGGCCTGCCCGCGCAGACGCCCAAGGGCTTTGACTGCCCCTGGCTGACCCCTGACCGGAGCGCGGCACAGAGGGCTCCCGGGACGCGGGGCGGGGCCAGGCAGGGCGGGGGCGGAGCTTGGTCCGACTCGCTGAAGCATTGACCAATCAAGGCCGCCGGGACTGCCCCGCCCCGCCCCGCAGGCTTCTCCCCGCCCCCTTCTGCAGGCCGTGCCCTTCGCGGTGCCTTGCGGAGGACCCGCCGCTCAAAGCGCCCTCCGCGCCTCAGCGGGTGTCGACTCTCGGGTCCCGTTTCCGGGTCCCCTTCGCCTTTGCGGCCTGCCAGCTGTTTGTGACGGGCAAGGCGCAGAGCCAGTTTAGGCTTCAGTTTCCTCCTCGGTGCGGTGGGCGCCTTTCCCAGGGGTACTGATGAGCGCTGGTCGCCCTGCCGGCCGTCTGCTCGGGTGCCCAGGACCTGGGCTTGGCCCAAGGCCGGTCAAACGCTCGGGTTTCGTAGTAAACAACTGGAGCCACACTGGCGGGCGCTGCCCCTTGGCCGGTGAAAGCTGTGGTCAGCCTCACCCACGGTCCGCCGGCTGGGGTCTGAGTCTCCCCATCTCTGTGAAGGGGGCTGCTGGCGAGGCTCTCCCTCATTGCCACAGGGGAGATGTGGCCCAGAGGGAGTTCTGCCGTGGTCCAGGGCCACCAGCTGTCGTGTGGAGCCACTGATTCTGGCTGGGCCTGTGCTCCTCACCCTGACCCACAAGAGAGACGCCTCTGGGTTCCTGCAAGGCGGGGATGGAGCACCCCCACGGCCACCTAACACAGGCTGTCCCAGGAAGCGCACAACAGGTGGAGGCTCCATCATTCAATCTCCTGACTTCCCTGGACGCTCGCCCCTCCACCTTATCCTGCCTCTTCCACCTGGAAAGCCTCCTCCCTGGGTAGGCCCTCTGTTGCCCCGTCATGACACTTAGCCGCCTCTGCCATTCCTGGGGGTCACTGTGCCTGTTGATTTTTGCCACTGCACTGGAGGCTTTGAAGGCTGGGCTGTGTGCTTGCAGGGCCGAGTTTAGCCAGTGGCTGTGGTCCATGACACCTTGTTCTCTTTGTGAGGAAAGATCCAGACCCTGGAATGCATATCTGGCCATCCGCCTCCGTGCACACAGGCAGGCTGGATGACTTGGGCACAAGGAAACCGTCTTATGCATGTTTCTTCCTGAAGCTGCCAGTAACTGCTTCACATCTGTGCTCCCCCAGGCACTAGTGGAACAAACTCCACCTTGGGCTGCATGCCCGCACCAGCATGCAGCTGGACCCTGTGCTCAGCCACCAGGACTTTGCCTAATACCTGGTGATCTGGCTCACTGCACTCTCTATGCAGCTGTGAGCACAGCTGGAGCCAGACTTGGGCGGATTCAGGAGTCTGGTTCCAAAGAGGCTGGGCTTTCGGGGCGGGCATGCTGGGTCCCCACTGTAACTCCTTTCAGCCCCCTGGTTTTGGTGAGTTGAACAGGCTTCAGAGCAATACCCAGCCCTTGACTGCTCCGGTGATCCTGCCTGGGTGACCTGACCATCCGTGGTTATTTAGGAAGAGCAGCTTCAAAATGAGGTGGGGAAACACGTTAGAGAGCTCCTGCGGCTGGGTGGAGATGCTGTGTGTGGCCTGGTGCCTGCCAGTCTGGGAAGATGGCTCTAGGCGGATGAAGCGCCCTTGGGCTGCTGTTAGGGCAGTCTCTCCCACCTGACCGTCAAGGCAGGCGCCGTGCTGTCTAGGCACTGACGCTCACTGACTGGGAGGCGGTGGTCACGTGGTGTCCTTCAGCAGCTGTCACTGAGCATCTCCTGCATGCCTGGCTGGAGCAAAGGAGGGACTGGACACGGGGCCTCCCTCAAGGAGCCCGTAGTTTAAGGTCAGACTCCTCTACAGAAGATGTGAGTTCTCCTTGTGGAGGGGGGGCAGACCAAAAGGGAGCTTCCCTGGGGATGAGGACAGTTCCAAGGGTGGCGGGACCCCAGAGAGAAGCCACAGCTGCAGCAGGAGGCTGATGTAGAGGCCCCCCAACCCTGCCACCCAGCACCAGGCATGGCTCAGACATCACGGAACATACACACTCTGGGACCTTGAAGGCCTGGACGCTTGCTGGCAGGGGCAGGCTAGGGCTTCCCTGGACATTCTGGGCCACCTAGACTTCCATGGCCATGGGTGGGGTGCGGGATGGACAGCTCACCCAATAAAAAAAAGGTATTATCTTTCCTCTTTATCTGACAGTGGGATCTCAGGGCCAGATTAAGCGGTGCCAAGCCCACAGAGAGACCTAAGGCTGTTGTCATCGATCAAACACTTGCCCCCAAAGCCCCCTCGCTGAGGCAGCTACTGCACGGCTCACCTTGGTGCCGAGCACCGGGCCAGGAATCGGCCTCAGAAGCCGCTTGCCTGTGACCCATCCTCCCCAGCCTGCTGAGCTTGGTCTGATCTTGTCCCCCAGAACCCTCACCTGGGCTCGCCCTTGTGAGTCACCCTCTAGCCCTCCAGGCCACAAGTCCCTCTTCCTCTACCCCTTTGCTTGTCTCTCTTGCCCTGCCTTCTGCTCTCGGGTCCAAGGCTGTCACCCCAGGGTGCTCTCCTGACCCCTAGACAAGAGGGTCCCACTCCGTCCCCCCCAGTGCTGCTGCTCAGCAAGTGATCTGTGGCTTCCACACTGCCTGCTGTCATTGCAAATCACCGGCAGCAATCCTCTCAGTGTCTGCCTTCTCTGCCAGCCCATCAGTCGGCTCCAGCGGGGGGAGCTGGCCTGGTTTTGCAGCCTTGATCTTTCAGGCAGGGCCCGGGACACAGGTGGGCAGTGGCTGTTTGTTGATGAACCCATGCCTGTGTCACCCAAATCTCCTTCAAAAGATGCACTTGGCCCCCAAGGATCTTAACCCAAGAAATGGGGGTCTTGAACCCCAGTGGGAAATGACTAGGCTCTCCCTGGAAAGGGATCTCTCCCATCGTCAGTGAACACAAAATCGGTCTTCATGAGTTTGGCTGGTGTGAATCATTCCCCAGACCAGCTCTGGATTCTGACCAAGTGGAGTTTCTTGTTCTGGGAGCAGTTGTTTCTGGAAGGTGGGGACTGCTGCTAACCAGATGGTGCTTGTCCCCCACACCCAAGGGGAACCTGGTTCTTGGCCATGATAGCTTGTTACAGTGAAAGGAATGTTTTGAGAGACTTTGGTTGAACACACCCTGGGCCTTGCATGCCACCTGCCCTTGGGCACACTGTTCTCCCCTGATGATCTCTAGGATGGAGGTGGAATTTGTTGCCCTGTGGGCCACTTGTCTCACACACTGAAGCTCATGCCTGAGACCTTGGAGGAACATGAGGACTCTGGACAAAGCTTGGCTTTTGGGATTGGAAGGCCAGCTGTGGGTCCAGCTTGCCCATGTCCACTTGCTTAGCCATGTGCCATCCTGGGGCCACTGAGGTCAGCTATGTTATCCCTGCCACTGGGCTGAGCAGCCTCGAAGGTGAGGTGCCAGGGTACTGAGGGGCCACCAGCTGGTGGTGATTTCCCATCCAGTGCTTGCAGCCCACACATCACACCTCTAGGGGGCGTTTCCTACACACTGTTTAGACCCAAACCAAGGCTCCAGTCTCAGAAACCTGCAGGCAGGAACCAAGTGAAGATGTTTCCGGGTTCCTTGACACCCGGCCTACCCCGAAGGTGCCAGTGGCAGCATTTTTAAAACAAAGTTCAGTTTTTCCTGAGGGGCATACGAGGACTGTGATGACCCCAGGGGTGCTTGGCCCACCCGCTGGGCACAGTGCTGCCGTCAGCTCCATTGATCCTTACAGGGTCCTGCCTGAACTATTGTGGTTGGTCCCCAGGGTTACCTGTGGAGCTAAGCAGGGCCCAAGGGAGGTGGGGAGCCCTGGGGTGCTGGGCTCAGCGGCTGGTTGCTCCTGACTGGTGGACACAGGGTTTGGCATCTTTGGGGGTTTCCAGATTTAACACACTGAAAGCAAGGATGCTCAGTTGCACTTGAACTTGACAATGAATAAATCCTGTTGAATGAGTGTGTCCCAAATACACTGTGGGGTATACTTACACCCCAAATCATTTATTTCAGGTCACCTTAACTGGCTACCCCATGTTTTATCTGATGACCCTACTCGTTTTGTCTAAATCACCTTCCAGCCAGCAGCTTGATTTGTCCCAAGTGTGGGGCCTTCCAGGTCCACAGTGTCCGTGTGCCTCTCCGGGAAGTGGGTGTGCGGGCCTGTCACCAAGGGGCGCTCTTTAGCATTTACAGCGGGAGGGAGCCACTGGGCTATGCCGCTGGGGAGGCCCCCGGCTCCAGGCAGATGCTCTGGGTGCAGCAACCCCCCAGGAAAGGGCACAGAAATCGGCTTTACTGCCTCTTGCCCTGACGGACAACTCTTTGTGAATCTGTGCTATGGACTCCAAGCCACCTGGAGTCCTGTCTGCGTGTGCCCCTCACGTCCTTGGGGCTCTGGGCTGGACCAGGACGAGAAGGTTTCAAGTTCTGATAGACCTGCTTTTCTTTTGGTGCAGCCCTCAGGACTAGCTCCACACCCCCAGGGACATGTCAGAAATGCAGACTCCACCACACAGGCACCACTGCGGGGGCGCACCACCACGTGGGTGCGCCGGAAGCACACCCAGGGCCCTCTGCCAAGGCCTCTGGGCAGGCTGGGGAGCCAGGATCATCCCTTGGCTGCTCCTTGCCAGTGGCCCTCATCAACTCCTTTGCGAGCGGGGAAACTGAGGCAGAGGAGCTGGGTCATTGCTATACCAGGTTGTGGGCCAGGCTTGCCACTCGGCCTACGTTCAACCCTCTCATCTTCCCTGTCAGGGCCCCATGAAGCAGCACTTGCTTTCCCTGCCGGCTGACCAGTCGGCCTCTCTACCCTCTCGTGCGGTGGTCCCCCCAGGAGCCTGTGGACAGCGTGCAGGAAACCCCTTCCTCAAGGGCTGTCACTGCCGAGGGCAGCGGAGAGCCAGGGTACAGCAGCCAGGAAGCCAGCCAGGGTACAGACAGCATGCCCCACCCCTCTGCAGACATGGGGACTTATCTTCAGCTTCTGAGCGAGCTGTGTGGCCCTTATCTCCAGCCCCCAGTTCATCGAGGTGGCTTTGAAGACCACTTCTCCCCAGATGACTCAGAGCCAGCGCTCCTGCCCCGCAGAGCCCGCCCCGCTCTATTTTTTTAAGATGAAGGCTGTTACTGAGACATCTGATAGAGAGTTTCAGGCATCACCACCCGATGCTATTCCAGCTCCTTGGGCCTCTCAGCGCCCTGGGACAATTCAGAAACACAGCAAGACCGTGATGTGCAGGTGCGAAACGCTGACGAGGCTGTGCTGGTCAGCTCTCAGGTCAGTGTCAAGGGGGCTAATGAGGAGCCGGATTTACTTTAAAAGATGGACTTTTTTCTCATTAATTCAGCTTCCAAAGGCCAGCTCTGCTTTCTTGTGCAAATACAACATAAGGAAATGATTCTTTGGGTCAACATGCAAGATAACTAATGTTCTCTTGGTAAAAGGGAACAGTTCTTTTTATAGGCAAGAAAAGTCATTGTGAAATATGCTTCCTTCTGCCTGCCGCCCAGTCAGGCTCGGGTGTGGTTTCTGTGCACAGAGGGGGAAGGTGTGGGGCTTTGAGAGCTCTTAGCTCATGCCCGGGGAGGCCACCAGCAGCACCTGACTGGGGCAAAATGGAGGGGGAAAGAGGTGATCACCCGGGCTCCCTGTGTACAAGCAGGATCGAAGCGCAAGGCCCCACCTCCTGGAGGTGCCCCAGAACCCCGGATAAGGGGTGAGGCTCGGGCTTCGGGAGACAAACGGGGTGCCCCTAAAGGACTCAGAGCCAGAGTGGCAGCCAGCTGGACCAGCGACATTGACGAGGATGGGGCTGTACCCAGGGCCCCGGGGCAGCCCACATCAGGTGGCCCAGGTGCGCCAGCTCCCCAGAGGCCACGCAGGATGCAAAAGCCGAATGAAAAAACCAAAGGCGGCGCAGAAGCTGGCTTGGCGACAGGACTGCATTTCCCATCCCAGGGCCCAAACATGGCACTCGGTTTCTCAAGTTTGTATCATCATCACATTTCAATGCTGGCGATCAGCGTTATCTGGTTAGGACCATCCTATCAACCAAGAGGAGGCCTTGACTATGACGTGGAGCAGAAGGAACATCCCAGGTCTGGCACTGGAGGGGGCAACAGAAGTCAGGGTGGGCAGGTGTCACAGTGTCCCCACCACAGGGCTTGGGGTTCACAGCACTGTATGTTTAAAGTTCTAAAGGTATGCTCTAGGAGATTAAAAATAATATATAACTAAGGAAAACTGGGGGGTGGAGGTGGAGTTAGGAGGGAGTGTGAGTGGCCCCAGCTTGTCTTCTCTCAGAGGGTGTTCACACTGGAAACCAGGAAGTAAGATGTCAGCAGAACATCCTGCCGGAACCCCCACATCTTAGCTTGGGCTGCGGAAACAAAGGACCACAGACTGGGGGGCTTCCCCAAACAGACATCAGCTTCTCACAGCCTCGGAGGCTGCAGGTCAGGGTGCCGGCTGGCCGGTCCCCCCTCCCCGTTAGAGGGCAGTTTCTCACTGTGTCCTCGTAGGGGGCAGGCGGAGGGAGCTCTGTGGGGTGCCTTCCTCCGGGCTCTCATTCCATGGTGTGGGCTCCGCGCTCATGACCTTATCACCTCCCAAGGGCCCTGCCTCCTGACGCCACCACCTGGGCATCCGGTTTTCAACATACGGATTTTGTGGGGTCCCAAACACTCAGAACAGAGCTCAGGAAGAGCTAGCAGGAAACCCGGGGACCGAGCCCCTGGAGTGGGGCGGGGAGGGGCGGAGGAGGGACCTGGCCCACCCACCAGTGTCCCTGCGCGGCTGTGGGCATCCGCTGCTCAGGACGGAGCCAGGCACGCAGCCTGTTGCCACGTGACTCCCCACTCTGCCCTCTTCACTGCCTAAGCTTGCCCCATCGACTCTTTTACTTTTATTTAAAAAATATAAGCACACAAAGGGATTTTTCTCAAGTGGTCCAGAAAAGGATCTGGAGAGAGAGGGACTGGGACACAGTGTGGCAAGATGCAGGCGGTTGGTGTCGGGCGGCCCTGCGGATGCTCTCCAGGAAGCCATGCGACTCTTTTGTTCGGTTTGAAATTATCAAAACGAAAATTTTAAACACCTGAAGATTTGAAAGGAAAAAAGCTATGAGTAAGTAGGAAGCCTACCTCTGTTTGGGTTCCCAGGCCCACCTCCAATGCGTGCTTGTGTGCACGTGTGTGTGGGTGTGTGTGGGTGTGTGTAGGGGTCCCTGCGCACGACACCAAGTCGACTCAGTTCTGTAGCTCTCTGCGCAGAGACAGCACGGAAGTCCCAGGTCAGGGCTCCGTCCTACAGGCCTGCCCCCCACCCCCACTCCAGCCCCAGCCCCCAGCCCGAGGCAGATGCCTGTGCTTCTGACCCCCTGGCTGCAGATTGGAGGTTCCAAGGACCCCCTTCCTAGGGTTCAGTTAATTCGCTAGGGTAGCTCACAGAACTCAGGAAACACACTTCAAAGGATACAAGTCAGCAGCCAGCTGGAGATCCATAGGGCAAGGTGCCAGATAATGGGAATTTCTATTCTTGGGGAGCTTGGGACCTGGCTCGGTGGCACGTGGAAGCCGTCTGGTTCCCCAAGAGTGGACAGGATGCAAATGAAAGCAGAAAGGTCTTCCCAGGGGTTTTGTGAGGGATTCACTGCATAGTCATGACTGACTAAATACTGGCCATTGGCTGATTCAGTCTCCAGCCCCTCTGCCCTCTCCCCTCCTGGGGCTGGGTACTGGGGCCTGAGAGTTCCCCCACTCTAATCACGTGGTTGGACCCCCAGCAGCCAGCCCCGCCCTCGGGTGGGTCCACACGTCTCATTAACATAACCAGACACCCATTTCATCTTTATGGCTCTGCACCATTTTTGGGAACTGTGGATGAAGATCAAATATAACTGAGAAATACATTTTGGTCATCTGAATGACCAAATAAATATTTCTTATAACTCATTATATTGCACCAGCACAGCAGGGGCTTTCTTAAAGTAGCTCCTGCTGTTTGTGTGATTGATTTGCAAATCCTAGCCTCTGTTGGGACTCCAGAGCAAGCATTTCTGCTTAAACTGAGTCCCAAACCTGCTTCTTGAAATGAAAGCAGTTTTCCTGTAAGCCCACAGCATTGATGGGGGCAGGTGGTGATCACTGTGTGCGTGTGTTCAGGGACTTAAGGGCTTTCGTGAAGGGCTGCCCCATCTTTCTGGTCCCCACCCCTCTGCCCTTAGAAAGATCTCATGTGTCACCAATAGTCTTTCTTGAGCATTAGGGTGTCTCTGCCAGGGCCATATAGATGCTGTCATAGTCCCAAAGAAGGGGGATGGAAGTTATGGGGCCAGGGGGCTGCTCTGGGTTCCTGGGTCCTTGTGTGGAGACAGACTCTAGCTTCTGCTGGAGGAAACGCACTCATGGAGAGACACCTGCCCCTTGGCTTTAGACAGGAAGGGAAGGACCCACTGG
This sequence comes from Manis pentadactyla, assembly GCF_030020395.1. Lineage (NCBI taxonomy): Eukaryota > Metazoa > Chordata > Mammalia > Pholidota > Manidae > Manis > Manis pentadactyla. Next base: position 177,242,359 of record NC_080023.1, on the reverse strand, counting down.
CCTTTTCATGGGGCAGCTGAAGACCTTCCATGGCCCTTGGCAGTAGCGGAGCCCACTGAGTGATCCTGGGGGTAGGTGGCGGGAGGGGTGAGCCCAGAGCTATTTGGGGATTGGAGCAGGGGGCCCTGCAGACCACCGTCTGGACTTGGGCTTCTGTCCAGAGTGAGATGGGAACAGGACAGGGGTTGGGCTGACCAAGGTGAGGACTTCAAGGAGGCAGACCAGCCCGGTGTCCACACTCAGGAGCAGTTTGTTGCTTGAGTCCGGGAATGGGATGCAGGGGACTGAACCAGCAGCACAGCGTCGGTGTTTGCGTGCACGAGAGTGACCGGATGCACCGAGGAATGCATGCCTGTCCCAGGAGGCCATACACCTCCCTTGCCCTTGTCATGGGCTCCAGGGGTGCATGCTCCCCACATCAGGATGGCTGCTGGGAGGGAGGCCCCTCCTACTCCAAGCCCCTGGGCTGTGGAGGAACCATCTAGAAGCAGCAGGCAGATGGGCTCAGTGGAGGGCCTGAATCTCCAGCTTCCGGGCCGGTTCTATTTGGGGCTCCCTGTCAGGTGGACTGCACAGGGCCCAGACTTGGTCCATGGCTGATTCTCCACCCTTCCATGCTGTGGGCCTGGTCGCTGTCCTGCCCCCACCCAAGCAACTGGCAGGAGGCTCTTGTTGCGAGGTGTGCTGTGTGTGCTGTGTGTCCAGTCCTCTCCGTGGGCACAGCTGTGCGGTCCATGCCCGCGATGAAGCACTAAACCCCTCAGAACTCTCATTTCCAAATGGAGATTTCCTCAACAAAGTTTGACAGGCATTGGCCATGTTATTAGCTGCCTTTGTGGTTTTACAGGCAAGAAGTTTCCTCATTTTGCCTCTGCGGTTAGAGTGACAAAATGATCAACAAGAACACTAACTTCTTTGAGCAGTGTACTGCGTACCTTCACCCCCCATCCACCCCCCACCCTTCCACCCTTCCACCCATCCATCCCCCCACCCACCCATCCATCCATCCCACAAACATTTGCTGGGTGCCCACTCTCTCTGTGCCAGGCACAGAGGAGTGAACGCAGCACAGTTGCTCATGTTGGGAGAAGGGAGACTTGTGATCAGAGAACAAATCAACACATTCACTGTGAGAAAAGCAGAGCAGGGCTGAGGCGGGTGGGGTCTGCCATGGTGGGGAAGAAGCCCCCAGCCCTGAGGCTGCACAGTGCTCACAGCACCCTTCCTCAGTTTGTTGCACGGCTCATCTTTCTGCACACCTGAGAGCTGTTTCTCTCCCTCAGGGCTGTACCATCCGGGTCAACCCCATTTGCCCATCCCACGGCAGAGTCACAGGGGATATGCCAATATTCTGCTCTCTGTGTGCCCGTTTCCCAACCACCTGGCTCTTGGCCACTGGGAAATGCTTCCAATAAAGACCCACACTCGAGCCCCCCACAGCCTTCTCTCTCCTGCACCTCCTTGTGGGGCTGGGAATGGCTGCCTCTGTGGGGCCTGAGCTCCACCCATGGCCAAACTGGGCAGCTCAGCAGCCTTCGGGGGTGAGTCCAGGAAACCCTGGCCCAGAGAGGGAAGGAGCACCACATCACAGCACGGTGGACACAGTCACGCCAGGACACTGGTCCACACCGGGTCCTCTGTGCCTCTGACGCCTCCTGCTCAATCCCGGGACCCCAGGGGCCTGGCATGTCTGCCAGAGAAGTCTCCATGCTGTTGAGAAGTTGCCTGGAGCATTTTCCTGCAGGGAAAACTCTTTCTCCCAGGCTCGAGTGAGAAATGGACTGAGAATGTTCAGTTTATCCAGGTACAAACCTTCCAGTGACCACAGGGCAGAGCCTGTGTCACAGCCTGGCCCTGGGGATCATGAAGGTCCCTCCGAGAAAGCTGGAGGCACTGCGGGGTGGCCCCCGAACAGCTGAGTGCCAGCAGCCACGGCGTGAAGCAGTGGCAGGAAGGGGCCGGTGAGGCCGGGGTCCCAGCGGAGGCCTAGCCAGGCTCCAGGGCGCCGCCCTCTGCCCCTGCCCTTGAGCGTGCTGTGCTAGGCCAGCCCTGCCACACGTCTGTCTTTCTGTCTTTCTCCGGAGCAGTGCCCCAAACACCATGGAGGGCAGGGCCTTGCTGTTTGCTGGCTTGGGGGCTCAGGGCCATTCATTGGACAGGGAGCCGAGGCCCCTGCCGGGCCGGACCCAACTCACATCCAGGACGCAGCCTGCTGAGGGGAGGCAGGTGACAGCCGCAGAACCCCCAGACCAGATGGCCCCAGCGGGAGGGCCTGGGGGGTGCCTGTGGTCTGAGCCAGCCCCTGTCTGAAGGTTGGTGGCCGTGGGTAGACGCAGCCCTTACGGTCGCCACAGGAGGACCCTAGCTCAGGGCTGACGGGCAGGTTTCTCCTCCTCCACACGTGCACACAGAAGGCGGGCAGGGACAGGTACCAGGGAGCTTTCTTAGCAGCGGAAGACTGAGAAGGGCTTAGTCTGCATGAGCAGGGTGCTAGGGAGGTGCTGTAGCCCACGGTGGGGTGCTGTACGGGTTCCCCGCTGCTGGGCAGCAAACCGCCCGTGTACTGACCTCATGCAGCAACTGTTTGTCGCCGCACGCCCCCTAGGTCAGAGCGCCCGCCGCCCTCTGCTCGGGGTCCCCCTTGCTGGCATCGAGGGATTGCCAGTCAGGCTCCCCTCAGGAGGCTCAGGGCAGAAGCAGTGCCTGCTCACCCGGCTGGGCTCAGGGTCCCTTCCTGTGGCTGTGGCCGCAGGCTGTCCCCACTTTCTGGCTTGAGGCTGGAATCAGGTGTGGGGGAGCATGTGGGTGCCAGAGGCCTGGAGGGGAGCACCCACCCCGCTTCCTTCAGGCCTGGGTCACCTCATGTAGGCCAGGGACACGCAGGAGGGGCCAGGCCCCTGGGACAGGCGACGTGGCTCCGCTCTGCCTGCAGTCAGGGCCGGTCTGCGGCCTCGCTGGCGCCTCTCCCAGGCCCCGCCAGCAGCACGGCCCCTAATGCAGATGGATGACGGCTGCTTAGGGGGGCCGGTGATGAAGGGCAGTTTCGGCCCAGAGAAGTGACGGCCGTGTGCAGCCAGCAAGGCGGGCCCGGGGCTGCTGGCTCTGTTGGACGCCAGGGTCTGTCACAGGTCTGGCAAGAGCCTGGGTGGGCGCGGCTCTCGGGGGCCTGTAATGCCAGCCCCTTCCCACAGTTCCTCAGGGCCTGGGATAAGGCCTCCAGTGTGCCATCCTGCCAGGCCCTGCTGCCCAGCCCCTCCCCCACCCCCACCCCCACAGCCCGCTCTGGCCTCATGGGCACCCACCCCAGCCCCATGGGGGCTGTGCTCCCAGCCGCTCTCTCCATGGTGCACGCCCTGCTGCCCCATCTCCTGTTTCCCTGACTCCTGCCTGTCCCCCAGCTGGAGCCCCAGGGCCTGCCGCGCTCACCACAGGGCCCCCATGCAGCTGGGTCTGCTGCCCGTGAGGGGCTCAGTGAGGGGGCCCGTGGAGAGCTCCACCCACTCGGTAGGCTCCGGGCGAGCTCCAAGGCCGCCCCAGCCCTGCCTCCTCCAGGCAGCCTGCCCAGACCAGAGACCCGGCCTGGCCTAGCTGGTGGGGGGCTCCACTTCCTTGCTGAGCTGCCGGCTCTGTTCCCCGGGGGGGGGGGGGGCGCCCAGTCTGGGCAGGAGGCCCTGGAAGACTCTGGGAGGCCAGGGGTGGGAATTCAATGCTTTATTGGGCACCCCCTCCCTGCACCTCCTGAGGCATCAAAGGTGACACAGATGATTCTGAAGGGGTTTCCATGTGTCTGTCAGGCTTCTCGGAGGACTGTGTGTGTGGTATGTGTACGCGTAGGGTGTGTGTATGTGGTGTGTGCTCTCCCACGACACTCCAGGTGAGCCTGTAGGCTCAAGTCAGGAAATGACCTGCAAGGGGGGAAGGCGAGCATCGTTCCGGGGTGATCGGAGTGGACGGGCTGGAGCCGGCTCCCCCTGCTCATGAAGGTAAGGGACGCTTACAACCCAGACCCTGCGTTTTGTTCCCAAAGTGGTTCTGCCAGCTGAGACAGCTGCCCCCATGCATACTCCACCCAGTGTGATGGGCCGTGCAGGTGTGGAAGCTGACGCCACCCAGGGGCCTGAGGGAAGGAGGTGGGTACACCCAGAAGGTGGGTCTGAGGGCCAGGCCCACCTCGCAGGCTGAAGGAGAGGGCTCGTGCTGAAGGCGCAGTGGGGCTGACGTTTTCCTCCGAGCTCTTGGTGATTGATGTGGCAGAGAGAGAACACCATGGAGTGTTCTGCCAGAACCTTCAAAAGGGGCCCAGAGAGTTTCATCGCAAACACTGGGACTGGTGGGGATGTGCTCCGGCACAAATCTGCAGGAGGCATTTGCCAGTAGTGACAAAATTACAGACGTCCAAACCCGGAGACCCCGTGTGGGTAAAATTGCAGTATCTCCAGAATCTCTCACCTGGCCTTAGTGCATTTGCATATCAACAGGTGTTTCCAAGGGGTGGAGAGAAGCAGTCCATCTCCATAGCAATAGGTGATTGCGAGGTGGATGGGGAGCGAGTGTGCCCTGGGCCCGGAGAGGTGCGGTGGGATCCGGTGGTGAGAGGCGCAGGTGAGCCAAAGCAGATGGCTGCTCGTAAGCAATAGACGAGTTTCTCCCACTTTATTTCTCCCTCTGACTGATTTTGGCTTCAAAGGTTATTTGCCCTGGGCTGGAAACATATCCCCCCCTACGCCCCGAGTTCCACCCAGAAATGCCAGTGTTCCATTGCAGGAGCAGAGCACAGGTGCCGAGAGCAGTTCAGGCGCGCAAGGCCTCGTCAGGCTCATCAGGGAAAGCGGGGGCGGAAACAGCCTGAAGGCCCGTCACTTGCTCGCGCGCCTCTCACCACACAGACTCAGGACACTTTCTAAGATTTGAGAACCATAACAAGCAAGTTATTCTGAGAAAGAATAAGCCCACGGCTGACTTTCCTGTGAATTGCTAAAAACTTAAAGCTCTGGGTGGAATATGGAAAGGAATGAGTGAGGACTCTGAAAAGTGGATTTGGAGGCAAGTTCAGCCTTGATGGACAAGCAGCACGGTGGGCAGGTTCCGGTCACTCTCCTCTGCTCCCGACTCTGACCCCCACTTATGATCAGCAGTGGGGCCCTTGTGACCCAGTCCCGGAATCCCACCAAGGGGCTGCTTCCCAGGACCACCCTGAGACAAGGTTTGAGTCCTAGTCATTTACTGGGGAGGTGATCCGGGGACACCTCCCAGGAGGTGAGTGGGGCAGTAGCAGGAGGGGTTAGTACCGCGTGCTGTGGAGTCGGCTGCACCTGCTCCTCAGCGCTCCCCACCCCTCCAGCGGTGGGAGGGGGCTGGGGGACCGACCTAACTCCTGTGGGCTGCTGGAGGACCGTGCCAGGGGAGGCGTCCCCGCCCTGGGGGGCTCCCCTCCTGGCTCCGTGACAGTAGGCGGAGCCCAGAATCACCAGTGTGATTCTAAAGAGGGTCTGCGGATATCAGGGGCAAGAGGTGGAATATTAACTCTTTAAACTGAAGGGCAGACAGCTGGTACCCAACCATAAACAGACCGTTTCTACAGGAGTGTGTTCTGCGCCTGCCCTCCTGAGAGTGAGGACCTGGCCACTGACAGGCCTTCATTCCAGCTGGCAGGGTCCCCTAAGCAGTGGCAGTGGAGATGAAGTAGGGCCATGCCCCCTGCTGGGGGTGGCTCTGGGAGGAGACATGGAGGGCGGAGGACTGTGGTTCCGTGCGCGGATCCCAGAGCCCACCACTGCCCCCTTGGGCTCCGGGCATCCTAACTGGCAGGATGGCTTCATCACAGGGGTGCTTGCTGGAAGGTCTTGTGCGTGTTTGTGTGGCTCCAGGTCCTGCCAGCTGACGGATGGCTCTGCTGTCCCCTCCCCCTCTGCTCTGAGCTGAGCTGTGCAGGTGGCCACAGATATGAAGGCACAGGTGTCATTCCAGGGGTCATCACAGCAGGTACGGGTTTGCCTTGTGTCTGCAAAGTGCCACGGGCATTGCAATAGTGAGCCACCAGCAGACGCCTGCCTCGGGACACCTGATTCCTGCCACCAGGCAAGAACTGGTGCAGGAGGAGGGCTTTGTAGGTTGGTTCATTAGATTTTTTGAGTGCCTATTAAAGGCCAGGTTCTGTGTTGCCAAACATAAGCAAATTTTAGTAGGAGACTGACTATTTGGCTGGCTGGCCCTCAAAAAGTCACCAGGGCTGGTTCTTTCTCATTTTACCATAAAAGATGGATACGTTGCCTCCTGTTCAACACTGGCCTGAGCCAGGGGTGAGGCCCTGCTTGGGGGATCGAGGAGGGGACTCCATGCAGTGCGGTGCTTGGGGCCAGCTCTAGAGCTAGCTGCTGGCCAGAGGGCCTGCGGCGGGCATGGTGAGCGAGGCCTGGCCCTGTGTGTGCAGCAGCTCCTGCCTGGGGCTGGGAGGGGGCTGACAGGAGGGATGGAGGAAGGGGGCTTTTCCTGTCCCCAGCTTCTTAGAGCTGCGGCTGGCTGTTTTTCTTTTCCCCCTTCAAATGCACTTAAAAATGTATGGAATTCTCTCCCAAGCCTCCTCCTGTTGCCTAGTAACGGCTTTGGAGCCAGAGGTGTCCTCCTGACGCCCTGTCCATGTGCTGAAACAGGGACCTGAGCTCAGAAAACCTGCAAGAGGTGGGGAGGGGCTTGTCCGGAGCTCGGGCCCATAGGACAGTGACACTGAGGTGTGCTTGGGGTTCAGGACGGCCTGCCTGCTGTCCCCAAATTCCTCTTTCCATGACCGGCTTGAAATTTTACCATGAGAGTTTTGTTTCTTTGGATAGTGTTGTAATAGGTCAGTGTACCTACTGGGGCTTGCCAGTGAGTCCCTTATGCCTCAGAGCCAATGGGAGTCTGGGATGTCCCCGCTGAGGTAGGGGTGGGCAGCTCATAAGTGCAGAGACCAGAGCACCTGGGGTCTCTCGCCTCAGCCCCATGCCAATCAGGTTAGGGCAGCGAGTCAGCTCTGCAGAAGTCAGGCCCCCAGGAGCAGCTGGCAGATGGACAAATGAGTGAGTGTATGGGAGGCGGGAAGGAGTGCAGGGTGGCTCTCGCACTGCAGTGGGCACGGGACTCTGCCGCACACACCAAGCAGGTGCGGGTCCCCTGGCCACTGGGAGCACTGCCTGCTTGGGGCAGGTGGGCTGGGGGGCCTGTTTGCTAGGATGAAGGTGGAGCCCAAGAACAGGGGGTGCCCCATGCAGAAGGCATCTCCTTTGGGGGTCTTCCCAGCTGCCTACGGGCAGGAAGTTCCAGACAGGGTGGCTGTGTAAAAGCACAAGGTGAGCTCTCACCTGTCCTGGGCTTCCCCCACCTGCGGACCCCGAGGGAGAAGCCGACTGTGTCCCCTCAGCTCCCTGGGCTGGCTGGAGGGGCTGTGGAGAGGAGTCAGATGGCCACAGCACCCCGTGCCCCCTTCATTGGCTTCCACTGTGCCTAGCCCAGGGAGCAGGAAACTGAGGCTTGGGGTGGCGCAGGGTGCCCACACAGCTGGTATGCACCCAGGGCTCCCCGACGCTGCCTCGTGGGGACCCCGTGGCTCACAGGGGGGGCTTCTCCTGTGCAAGCCTTCCCTCCTCTGCTTCTTCCTGAAGCTCCTTGGGGGGCAGGACCTGAGCAGGAACATCTTGGCCCCCAGCCTGCAGCCTTCAGGAAACCCAATTGTTTTGCTCAAGTCCACGTGTTTTTGGTAAAAAGGCCCCAGCAGAGGGCTGCCATTGATGTCTGTGGAGTGAACAAGCGAGTGAAGGAAGCATGCAGGCTAGCCCTTCCACAGCAGAGGCCAAGTGGTGGGGTCCACAGCCTCCTTTATTGACATAAGGGGGTTTATTCTTGTCAATGGTGTACATCGTGGGGGGTGGGGTGGTCATCTTGAGCAACGTGTGAGAGGGCACTAGGGGGTTCCATCCTAGTCTGCCCATCACCCAGGACACTGGGCCCTCGATGAGACACGTGCACAGTATGTGGGGCCAGCTTGTGGCTTCACAAGGTGCTGACAGCGCTGGGTGGCGGCTGGGCAGGAGGGCCATCTGGCGGTATGCAGACAGGTGCCCTATGCATGTGAGGTGTGAAGGCAGGAACACAGATGCCAGGACAGCGCAGTGGGCTTGGGGTGGCAGCTACAGACCTCATCATCCCTTCTGTGTGTCCTGGGCTGGGTCCACCAGTCCCATCCAGCGCTGGCAGAGCCGCGGGTGGCATGCCACACCCGTTTCTCAGCTGGGGACCTCAGCCCTGTGCCAGAGGTCCAGGAATGCAGGGTCTGAGGGGCTCTCAGAATGAATCCCAGTCCTTGTTCTGAAGCCTGGTGCCCGGGCCCAGCCTGAGTCTTTGCCAAACTCTGACGCCCACTTGTCCACCCAGCTGGTCCGAACTCCCCTGCTCTCCTGCTGGGAGTAGACGCCTGCGTGGGAGCTCTGGGCTGGCCTTGTCCCCTGGGTAGGTGGCCACTGGGTTATGGGAGGGCTGCCTGGCCCTGAGTCCCTGGCCCTGTGCCAGAACCGAAGGGTTCTGTGGGTGGGGAGGGATTTCATGGGCCCGAGCAACACGCCAGCTCAGAGCAGAACACCCACATCTGAAGGAGCCATGGGTGCTGCGGCGGCCAGCTCACCATTTTTATAATGGGGTGAGTGAGTCCCGGTGACCCAGGACCAGGACCAGGTCCCCACCAAGTCCTCAGTCCATGCTGCCCAAGCAGGCCTCCTGCCGGCCTGGCCATCTCTTCAGGGCACATGTGCCCCTAAGCCTAGGGGAGCTACTTTAAAAAGGCCTGTATTTTACTCTCCAGGCCCTTTTGCCACTTGCTCAGGGGACCAGGGCTGGGGCCGGGCCATCCTGTCTGGAGACCAGCTCCTAGAGACTAAGGGGGCACCTCCTTTCTGGGCACCTGGGGCTGAGGCTGCCGCCTGCTGGGGGAGAGCGTGGGCCTCAACGTGGCTGCAGGTGGGGCCTGCCTGCACCCGAGGCTCTTCCTCCTCGCCTGCACCGAGTTCACAGGCCCAGCACCTCTTGGAAGCCCAGCCAACTGCCCTCAGCCTCGGGGTGCCCACCCTGAAGCAGCTTGGGGCTGGGCTACCAGTGTGTGCCCGCACAGCGGGAGTCAGAGGGAGAGGGACAGCGCTGGCCTGGCTGGGCTGCTGGGGTGGGTGCAGGGAGGCCAGACCCTCTTGCCCTCCGGCACACCAAAGCCCCTGGGAGTCGCCTTTCAAGGGGCAGGCGCCCCGGGTGCCTGCTGTACCAGAGGCGGCGGAAGGGCCCCCGGCTCTCCTGGGTGCCAGGACGGCCCTGCCAGCCAGCTCCACGACTGCCCACTCCGGGCAGCCGCCTCCCCATGCTAGCCGGCAGCCACAACTGCTCCTTTTATTTCTGATCCTTGCAAACACCCATCAGTCTGGGAACAAAGAAGACTGCCTTTCAAGGAGCACGAATTTCTCCTCATTAAGGCCCTACCTGGATCGGGGAAGGAACGATCTCTTTCCAGCTCTCAAAGAGGAGCCGGGGAAGGGCAGGTGGGTGGAGAGGGGAGAAGCCAGGAGCAATGGGCCCTGGGGCCAGGGCACAGGGCACAGCCTCAGGGCCTCTCCTGACCACCCCAGCTCCCAGGGGCTGCTGCTGGGTGGCAGGCGCAGAGCCACACAGGCACCCCTCCTGCCCTGCCGACCTCGGTCCTAGTACAGCGTCTCCCGGGTGGTGTGGCTGGAGAAGGTGTGGTTGCTGGACACGCTGTTGGCCTTCCTGGGGAGGGTGGGCCGCCGCCTCCTGCGCCCCCACAGAGGGCAGAGGCAGGCCAGGGTGGACAGGAAGATCTGGCGGAAGTTGGCGGAGACCAGGTTGTAGAGGATGGGGTTGATGGCAGAGCTGATGTAGAAGAGGGTGTTGGTCAGCATGTAGAAGTAGTGGTAGAAGTCGTAGAGGAACCTGGGCAGGGAGTGGGTGCTCAGAGCCTGGCTGGGTCCAGACACAGGCCGCAGACGGCCGCAGTGGGTGCTGGTCAGTGACCAGGGGTGTGGCCCTCCTTAGGCTTCACCTTGCACCAGGTCACGCCCCTCTGCTCAATACACCTGCCCTCCTGTGTGTGGAGTCCCAGCACCCGGGACTGCCGGCGCTGCTGCTCCCCGCCTGCCCCGAACAGCCCCCCCACTGTGTGCCTCACCCACTCGTTCACCCTCATCCACAGGATCCCCCTCCCTTCCCCACAGTCCACTCCACCACAGCGCAGCCCAGAGTCTTGGAAACCCTTTCTTTGGAGCTCTGCTCCCTGCAGCTTCTCTGCATCTGTTCTAGATTTGTCCTCCCCAAAAGTTTATCACTTTGAAGCACCTGTGACCCTCAGGCCCAGCAGCCCTTCTTGACAGGCATTACAGGAAGGCTGCTGGCACCAGGCACTTGGATCCCTGGGGTTCCCACTGCCTGTGGGGGGCTCCCTGGGCCTAAACTGTGTGCAAACAGCATGATTCGTGCTGAGCACCTGCTTCCTTCTGGGAGCCTGGAATTTGGGTGCCTGCAGGCAGCGGTGCCTAAGGGACCGGCCCACTAAATACCCTGGGTGTTGGGTCTGGTGAGCTTCTGGACAGACAGCATTTCACCGGTTACCACAGCTTTGTGGGCGTCAGCCCAGGGAGGGGGTCTGGTTGGGGGGGCCATCCTGGGGAGGGGGTTCTGGAAGCTTGCCCCTGGTCTCCTGACATCCCGTGATTTCCGTTTGCTGATTTTGCTGCGTGTCCTTTCTCTGTGGGATGTCACAGTGTGGCTGTAACTCTTCAAATCCTGGGCATCCTCCTAGGGAGGGGACCCCTCCTGGCCTGGGTGGTCCGGGGGATCTGACAGTAGCCTCCCCCACCCTCCTCCCGCACCCAGCGGAGCCAGCCCCTCCCGTTTCTCCTCGGCTGTCTCTAAACCAGGCTGGGCACTGACTGTCCAAGGATCTGCTTTCCTTTTCTGTTGGTGACCAGCCCTTCAACTGAGCAGCTTCCTGGGTGGGTGTCTCTCCCTCACCCTGGCTCAGCCACAGCTGCACCCCAGGACCTTCTGGGGTCACATGACCTGCACCCCTGCCTAGGCTGCTCTACTCAGTGCCCCCACCTCCTTCGGCCGCCTTTTTGGGGAGCACCCCACCCAGCCCCAGCCCTGTTCCCTCCACCCCAGCCCCCGGGTACTCACGAAGTCCACTGATCATCTGCGATGTAACAGAACATGAGGCGCCGCACGTGGTAGGGCAGCCAGCAGACCACGAAGGCCGCGACCACGGCACCTGCAGCACAGACGTGGGCCTCAGCTGCAGGACGGGGGCGCCTTCGCTCACGGACTGGAAGGCTTAGGAACGCTACTCAAAGTGGTCTATGGATGCAGCGTAATTCCCGTCAACATCCCAACAACATTTTTCACAGAAATAGAAAAACCCATCCTAAAATTCATATGGAACCACAAGGGACCCTAAAGAGTCAAAACAATCTTGAGGAAGAACAAAGTTGGAGGACTCACATGTCCTGATGTTAACACTATAAACCTGTAGCAACCAGAACAGAGTGGCTCTGGTACAGGCACAGACACAGAGACCAAGGGAATCGAGTGGAGCCCAGAGATAAACCCTCATGCATGTGGTCAGACGATTTCCTGCAAGGGTGTCATGGCTGTTCGAGGGAGAAAGCCTGTCTTTTCAACAAATGTGCCGGGAAACCGGACATCCAAAGCAAAGCAACAGAGCTGGATCCTCACCTCACACCACACACCTCACACCAGATGTTAGCTCCAATAGATCAAAGACCTAAACATTACAGCTAACAGTATAAAGCTTTTAGAGTAAAACAGGGCCCAGACTTCACAGCATTGGCCCCGGCAATGATTTCTTGGACGTGATATCACACAGACAGCAAAATGAAAAATAGGCAATTTGGGCTACATCAGAATTAAAACCTGTACCTCAAAGGACACAATCAACAGAGAGAAAAGGTAGCCCACAGAATGGGAAGAAATACCTGTATCATGTGATCCAATAAAATAATATCCAGGATATACAGAGAACTAAAAATCAACAACAAAAATAAAACAACCTAATTCAAAAATGAGCAAAGGACCGAACAGACATTTCTCCAAAAAGATTTACAAATGGTCGATAAACACACCATGACTGATAATTAGGGAAATGCAAATCAAAGCCAAGAGATGCCACTTGCACCCATTTGAATGGCCACTATTAAAAAAACTAAACCAGGAAACAGTAATTTTTGACAGGGATATGGAGAAATTGGAAGCTTTGTGCACTGCCGTTAGGGGTGTAAAATGGTGTAGCCACTTTCGGAAATAATATGGCACTTCTTCAAAAAATTGAAACTAGAATTACCTTACGATCCAGCAATTCCCACTCCTGGGTTTATGCCCCAAAGAACTGAATGAAGGGACTCAAATAGATATTTGTACATCATAGCAAGATTATTCACAGCAGCCAAAGGGTGGGGCAACTCAAGGGTCCATCCCTGAATCAATGGATAAACAAACAAGGTCTAGCCATTCAGTGGAGCATTACCCCCGCCACCGCTGTGCTCCATCCGGGGTCTTTAAACTTGGCCCTGTCTGACGGTGCAGCACTGCGGCTTTGCTGGCCCCTGGCCATCCCCCACTCCCAGAGGGCCCTGCAGTTACTTACGTAAGACCCGAACGCCATGCCGCAGGGCCTGGATCCTGCTGGGCTCGATGGACATGCTGAAAGAGCTATGCGGGTCCCCAACCGTGCACACCTGGCCCTGCTCAGCTGCCTGGCGAACCATGATGGTCAGCTTGTTGGCAATGATGGTGTTCAGGATGGAGATGACAACCATGGGGAACAGGAAGGACATGAAGGTGTGAATCTGCGGAGACATGGAGAGGGGCCATCAGACCCACGTGCCCACCTCCACGGGGCTTCAGGCCCCACTAGGGAGGACTCAAGGCCTTCCGAGAGGCGCTGGCCTGAGGTTACCTCCAGCTCCATTTAAACAAGGCTCTGCTAAACTAGAGGACAAACTCGATGGAGAGGGGTCGCCCAGTGCCCCGGGAGGGGGCCTTTTCTCCACCTGGCAGCCCCAGCACACCTGCTCACATGGATACCCAAGGGCTGCATCTGCTGGGCACCCTTTTCTCCTGCATCTGCCAAGCCCAGGTGGCAGGTCCAGAGCTGGGGCCACGTCCCCCCTCCTTAGGCTCCGCTGCATTCTGTGTGGAGTCCACCTTCCGAAAGATGACGAGGGCTGGTGAGGGCCAAGGGGCAGCTCTGGGAAGGTTTCGGGGGCTCCCACAGGGCTGGAGGCTGGGGCGCAGCCCAGGAGACGAACCAATTCCCTGTGAGTCACTGCAGCCGGGTATAATTTAAACAGAACAAATGTATCCAACACAGATTTTAAATATCAAAACATTTAAAATACCTTACCTTGATGAGCACCAGCAGCAAAAATAGCTACCTCTGGGGGCTGGGCAGGGCTGCAAGCAGGGGGCCAGGGCTCAGCTTGGTGGGCTGTGGGGTCTTGTCTGAGGCCCCCAGTGGGTCTTCCAGTTGGAAGGAGTCCAGGCCCTTGATCCTGAAATCCCAGGGTCAGGAGTGGAGGCCCTGGGCCTGTAGGCCCACCCTGACCAGAGGCTCCCCCACTCCTCTGGCCGGGAGCCCCACACTGAACCTGGATTGGGGGTGGTGGGGGGCATGCCTGACTCTCCACTTCACCTTCTCTTACCACGGCTCACTGCCCGAACGGGGTCTCTTTGCTGCATTTTCACCCCACTTCTGGGAACCCGGGAGCAGCCCCCTACAACGAGCTAAGAGGAACCCACCTGATAAGCCGTGGGCAAGGTCTCTGGGGGCTGTTGGAAATGCCGTCACAGGAGCGAGGGAGGCCTGCGGTGGGGCCGCCAGGGACGCCGGGGATGGGTGTGAGCGGCGGGTCGGCTGGCCTGGTCTGGGCATCTGTCCCGGCAAAACAGGACAGACTTGGGAATAGACAGGCTGAATCCAAAACTCAAATGGCAGAAAAAAAAAACCCCAAAGAATAGCCAGGGAAGTTCTGGAAAGGAAGGTGGGATGGGAAGCCATCAGCCTTACCAACTCCTGGGACGCACTGAAATGAGACTAATGAGACTAGTTTGGCATCGACAGAGGACGGAGAGCGCGCACTGGAGCGGAGAGACCCGGACCAGTGCCCCACGCGGCAAAGCGAGGGGTGCGGGGAGGTGCCTTCGGGGGCTGCTGTCTCTGCCCCTTCCCTCGACCTCCCACCGATGGCCCACCCCCTCCCCAGTCCTGGCCAATCAGCACATTCCAAAAGGCCTGGGTGAGCCCTCACTGGACAGGCGCAGACCTTTTGTTCATCCCTTCACAGCCACACCAGTCCAGTCAGGGCCAGCCCCGGGCCTTCAGTTCAGGAGAGACACATGCCTTCAGTGGGCAGCCTGCTGGGCCAGGAGCTGCGCTTGTGGCCACTGGTGGTGGTGGTCACCTGGTGGGGAGGCCCTGCCTACGAAGGAAGCCAACACAGGCAAAAGGAAGGTGGACGGCATCTCCGCGCCCCTGGACCCAGCTGTGCCTGCAGCCATCCCATCTGAGCTTTCGGTTTTTCTTAAGCAAAACAAATATCTCTTTTTCCCCTTTAAGACAACCCGAATTAGTCCCTGGAACTTGTACCTAAACTCACAGAGATATCACGCTGGAAAAATCCAGAGGGTACGAAGCTTAAAACATAAAAATAAAAGCTACATGTCAACTGGAAGAAATGGAAATTTTACTTTTTCTGTATATATTATACTGTTGGGATTTCAAACAGGAAAGGAGTTCGAGTCCTGCTGTAAAATCTTGCTAGAAAGTTTAGTGATGGAAACATACTGATTCTTTCCGCCCTAGGAGAAGCTCCCACCCCGCCTCACTCTCAAATACTCACTGAGCCACAGGCCTGGCTCCCCTGCCACCCTCCCCACTCGGACCGTAGGCTCTGAAGGCGGGAGCCTGGGCCTCCCAGGCTGACCCAGCACTTCCATCTGAGTCCGTCTTCTGCCCCCAGACACGGCTGAGGCCTCCCACCATGGGCCGGGCTGACTGCTGGCCGAGCTCGGACCACACCAGCAGGCTGGCTGGAGGAGGACAGGTCTTCTGAGTGCCGGGTCACACATTCAGATGCCTCCCCACCCCGCACCCCCCAGGCTCGGCAGCTCTGGCCTGAGCTGAACTCCTCTGAGGTGGGAGGTGGGAGGTGGGCAAGCCACAGGGCGCCTGGAGGTTGTGTGCCAGGCGGGTCAGCACCTGGGGATTGGGGTATGGACTTTGCTTCAGACATATGGGGTCCCTGGCTTGTCCACTGGCTAGCATGGCCTTGGGCAATGCCAGAATGGCCTCATTTCTAAAAGGGGGGCAATAAAGGTGTTACCTCAGTGCTGAGAGCATGGTTTATACTCAGGGGTACCCAGGATTATTCTGCAGGGGACAAAAGGAACAAGTCGGGTGGGGCTTTGGGGTATTCAGGCTCAGGGCCTGCTCTCTGCCCTCCAGCAGTGGTAACTTTGGGAGGGACGTGGGCTGAGACAGTTGAACAAAAGGAAGTGTGTGTTTAGGGGCAGTTGAAAGGGCTCTGCCTGGAAGGGAGGGCTGCCCCGCAGGGCCAGCGGGAACGCACACGGCATGTCTGCAAACAGGTGCCCCACCAGGAAGCGGACGGCCTGGCTCGGCCTCGGGCGCTCCGGCCAGCTGGGGATTCCTACACGGACAAACCCTCTCCTTCCTCCTTAGATGGACTTGGCCCTGTTCTACCCATCTTCTGAAGAACAAGTGCATGTTTTGTGCAAGGGCCTGTTTCCCTCTAATTAATCCCATTGTGTTTAAAGAGACAGCCCCCGGACTCGCACACCCTTCAAGGATCAGCAACCAGCCTGGTGTGAGTGGGAAGGTGCAAAATCTCTCAGGATGTTTGCAAAACCCAGCGGCTTCATAAAACAGTTGTGGAGAGAATCGGCTTCCTGTCCAAACTCCGATGTAGAGATGGCTGAGACCGCCTTGGCTGGCCTGGCGGGGACCCCTACCTGCCCCATCAGCAGGTCAGGCTCACAGGGGGAAACCTCCTAACCTCAGGAACAGATTACAGACGGAATAGAACCTCCTCAGACCCAGCAAATACAGCGGAGCAAATGCCTGGGCTACTCCCAGCAACTCACCCTCCCGTCCAGTCACCACGGACCAGCAGCAACGGCATCTCACTCTGGAGCTGCTGTGTGTCACGGTCACTCAGCACAGCCTCGCTTGGAAAGAAAAAATCCAGGAACCACTTCAGTGCCCTCCTTTGGGCCGTTAATAAATACGATGCATCCATTATACTGGGTGCTCTGTGGGGCTGGGGATGAGGCTGCCAGGGTGTGCCAAGATCCCAGTTTAGTGAAAAGAGAAGCACAGAGCAGCTAACATGTCTGTGGCATGAGGAGATGCTTTATGCCTGGCACTGGCACGCCAGGATGGCTCTCTGGAGAGAGACTGAACATAGCCAGCAGGCTGTTCCAGGGAGAGAGCTGGAGAGAAGGGGGTTCCTGGCACACCCTCTTGGATTTAGAGCCCACGAGTGGAATAAATGGAAACCTTCGGCCTTCCTCTCCCATTGTGTCCTGTGACAGGGGCTTGGGGTTGCCGCTCACGGCTACATGAAACGCACGTGCGCTACCTTATCACCCAGGAACCGGGGAAGTGCTGGAGGTGGAAGGGTCCAGATCTCAGTGGGTCTGTCCTCCTTTCGGAGGTGGGGTGCCTCCACCCAGAGCGCAGAAAGGGGCTTTCAAAGTGACCCAGCCCAGAAGTTCCCACTGTGCAGGGCAACTCTGCCCTTGCTCATCCCTCATCTAAGGGGCATCTTGATGTCTGGATGCTGCTGAGATCTGAATGCAAAGATCTGCCACCCAGTAGGGACACCCAATGGGTGAGTGTCTGGAAAACACGAAGGGTCAGCACTGCCCAAGGCCCAAGCTTCTGAGAGGTCCAGGGCGAGCCTCTGATGTAGAGACCTGGCACTCCCTGGAACTGCGGGCACTTCTGAGCTGACACAAGGAGGACCAGGGGAGGGGAGACCTGGAGGGGCTCGTGGGTCGTCGTTAGTGTCTGGAAGGCCACCGAGGGGAGGGGGAATCAGTGGACTGTGTGTAGCTTGGGGCTTAGCTTGCCTGTTTCTGGCCACAAGTCTCGGCCCACTGTGGTGCAGGCCATCCCCCTTACACAGCTCTAATACAGATTTTGGCTCCGTATAAAAAAGGACATTCTGACTGCCTCTAACTTCCGCTTCTCAGCTGATACACAGCCTTTAGCTAGCTGTTAATGGGTGCTTTCCATGAGCCAGACACCCACGTTGCGCACCCTGCATGCCACTTCATTCAATATGCACTTCAGCTCAATGAGGTGGGAGCCACTGGGACCCTCACACGATAGACGGCACAACCCAGACCTGGCTGAGTCCAGACCCAGGCTCACTGCGGCCAACGGCTCGCTTCCCACACCATGGGCAGCTCTGCAAGCAGAGGGCAGATGCACAGAACGAGCACCCACCAAGCGTGGCTGGGAGCAGACCAGGCTGCGGGGGCCTCATCCTCATCAGCAAAGCTTTGCTGGGTGTACCCCATCCCCCACTTTCCAGAGGGGACACTTTTTTGGGTAACTGCAAATTTTTGAGAACGTCTAGTCCAAAGGCCCTGGCTCCTTGGCCGTCTCTCAGGGAACCTCTGCACATTTCTCTCTCCTTTCTCTGGTTTCCCGTCTGCTCCACCCTAGTGTCTGAGCTCTTCTTTGTGGTTTCTGGGAGAGGGTGGACCCGGGTCTCTGGTGATAGAATGCTCGCCAGAGCCTTGGGGTTCAGCACCATGGACAGTGCCCGCCGAGTTTGCAGGTGCTGCGCTAGTGAGAGGTTCTTGGGGAGGGACCTGAGGTGGGGGGTCCTGGGGAGGAGGAACACGGGGCAGAGGGACCCGGGGGCCTGGGGTGTGGACCCCAAGCCAGCTAGGAGCAGAGGCTATCAGGAACACTGCACGCCATCCTAGACCCTTGTCCTTCGATGGGGGCAGCTGGGCATCTGCAGCCCCTGCAGAAGGTGCTCCCCACCATGTGCAGCCACAGCCCGTGTGTGGGGCATCTTCCCTCCCAGAGTGCTGGAGCCCGTGAACTTGGTGAACAAAGGCTCTTGGGAGCTGCACCCTGTCTGCTCAGGCTGTGCTACGGGGCTGGCACCCACTGGGTGCCGCCAGGAGACCCCTGACTGGATTAGGGAAATGGCCTTCCTGACACGTCTGCCCCCCCACTGGTGCTGGGGGAGGTATTCTCGAGGAGGGGTGGGATGGGACCCCTTGGCAGCACACAGGAGGAGTGGCTCCTTAATGTGCTGGGCACAATGGTGGGGGCGACAAGTCACTTTTCATGCCAGTACCTCTCAAAACGGCATGGAAGCCATCTGCATGGCGCAGAGAGCCATCGTGGGGGCTGGGCTGAAGGCACGCTTCCTGTGTTTTAAGTATCTGTTGGCAAAAAAGCCCATGAGAACGTTCAAGTCGGTGGGGCATCTGCTAAGTGGCTACAAACCAGGTCTTAAAGATCCTTGACAAGGACAGATGGCGGAGTAGCGAGAGGGTGGGTGGGGTTTGACTCCTGGGCACGGCCCTGCCTCTGCGCCCACCGGAATCTGTGAGGAAGGCGCTTTGGCGGTCACCCATGCTGATGTGCCCCGGCTCCCCACGTGCCCCTCACACAATGACGATGACAATTTTCTTTCTGTGACACAGTCTGCCTTGCGGGGTGGCCCCGAGTTGGTAAGAAGTGGCTGTTGCCTGCCCCGCCGTTCAGACACGACTCGATTTGATCGGGTGTGCTACACCTTGCGTTTGCATTTTTCTAACATGTGGGGCACTGCTTGACTGACGGATTCCAAGTGGTGCCAAGTCACCTCACACGTGGTGCTCTGGGGGCTGCACATGCCCCCGTGGCAGAAGTCAAGCCATCAGAGTCCCTGCTCCACGCCAGGAAAACGTGGGGATGTTGCATGGTTGGAGCCAGAGCCCAAGCCGGCCTGGCCCGTTTCAGAAATTGCGTTTGGAGAAGTGGTGCCCTCATGCAGCACAGAGCCCGGGCTCAGGGTGGGGGGCTTGTCCTCTGGCCGGGACGTCCGTGTCTCCGCCGTCCTGACATCACTGCTGCTGAATCTCCAGTCCCACCCTACGATTTTCATTATTTCTTTGCCATGTAATTGTGTGGGCAGTTCAGCAAATATCCTGTCCCTTCCCAGTTCTGGATTTCTGTGCACTGGCAGAGCGGTCACCGCGGCCCATGGACATCTGGCTGCATCCCCGCGTCTCGGCTCTGTTAATAGGATCAGTGCTCTGCCCCTGCTCTCGGTGAACGTGGTCACGGTGGACCCGGAGCTGATGGTGGGTGTGAGGGAGGAGGGCCAGGAGCGGCTCCCATGTCCCCTCAGGCCCCGTGGGGGACGGGGGTTCACCCCAACAGGGCCAGCTTTTGGCTCTGGGCTCTTCCCAAGTTGACCAGCCCCTGGGCTTGGAAGGGACCTTGCAGGCTGGGACTCGCCCCCAGGAAGTGACACTCAGCGCTCCCTCAGCCATGCCTCCTGCCGGGCTTCCACCCTGAACGGCTGTGGTTAGGAGCGAGGGTGTCTCAGAATGACAGGCACCCATGCTGCAGCCCCCACTCGGGCCTGCTCGGAGGCGAGCCCGGCTGCAGCTCTCTCATCTGACAGAAACCGCTCGTCAGAGGAAGAGGGGACCGGGGGAGGGGGGTGTGCGCAGGGGGCCGAGTGAACGCTGCCCTGCGAACACTTCAATTAAAGGCCATTCTTCTCTCCACCCCAGGAGACTGGCAGGCCTCAGCATGGCCACAGGACAACATGGGCTCTGCCCTGCCTTGTGCCTTTACAGCCACAGGGACTTCTGCAATACTAGAGAGGCTTGGCTTTGCATGTCATGAACGGCCCAGTGGACGTGAGGCTCGGTGCTCCGTACACGTGTCTCTGATCTTGGAGCAAAGAGCAAGGCAGGTCAGGACCAGGGTCCTGCCAAGTGCCCTGAGCATATCCACCTGTTCTCTGCCTGGTAGGAAGGGGTGTGCTGGGCCCTTGGAGGCCCTGCCCTTGGGAACAAGGGCAGCCTGGCGGGATGCTGCATGAGATGGGGCAGATGGGAGCCTGGCTCCTGCTTGGGTTCCTGCCCAGAGGGCAGGAGGAAGGCTTGCCTGCAGGGCCCCCGCCTGGCCCAGGTCATGACGAGGCCTTGGGCTTCTGGTGCTGCTGACTTTGAGCCCTTAGGAGTCAGAAGGGGGCTGATTGGCTCCAGGGAAGCCTCACTCTAATGAGAGAGGAGACATGTGGCTGTCAGCCCGTCTTCTCTCTTACAGGGGCTCAGTAGCAGCTGAGGCGATTTAAAGGAACAAGGCTGTGGGGCTCAGGTGTGCCTGTCATCCTGGCTATCACCTGGAGGTGGGCCAAGGGGCTGCGGCTCCTTCCCAGCCTGCGGCCCACAGGCTTCTGCAGGGACAGGCTCTGCTGTCTCCTGCTGGAATCTTCCAGCACTTCCTGGCTGCTCCCTCCCTTCTGTTTACCAGGTTCATGATTGAAAAACAACTGTGAGGTCACCCCCTGGGCCAGGAGACATCTGATTAATAGGGCTGTTTTCCCATGAGACCTGTGCGTGGTTCCCACCATACGTCTGCCCTGTCCCTGGACTGGCCGTGACCAGCCACCACATGCCGCTAAATGGTGACTGCCCACAGACATCACTGCGACAGTCCTGCATCCTGCAACCATCACGTGTCCTGGGGCCTGAGGGCCTTTTAATCATCATGGAGAGCCTTGGCGCTATGGGGTGTCGTCTGAGGGTGGGCACATTTCCGTTGACAACCTACGTCTGCACAGTCGCTATGGCAATTTTTGGCAAGGCTGGGCCATGAACTCACCAACAGCCAGTGGAAGAGGGGCCTCAAACATTGCCGATGGTTTCTCACAGCCCTGCACGCACAGTTTTTAGTGGTGTGGCCACCCCTCTCACTGTCCATTTTCTCTTTGGAGAGAAACACTTGCAGGCGCTGACAAGAAGCCCAAGAAGGCAGGAGGGGGAGCTGTGGGGGTGACAGGCAGGTACTCATTTTGCATGGCTGGGCTACCCTACTGAAAATTTGGGGAATGGCCTTATAAAGGTAACTCGACTGCTAACCTGTGGCGTCTCACCCCACCAGCTGTGCCTCAGAGCTGGGTAGGGAGGAGAGGGGACAGTTTTCCGTTTGTTTCCCCTGAAGAGTGGTTCATCAGAGAATCGGACCCGCGGGTCTGCCGTCTTGATAAACCAGCAGTATGCAATTGATCCTTTCAAGAGGGGAGCCAGCCCTTTGCTGCTGCATCAGACTTGAGTGTGAAATCAAACCACGTGAGCCCTGGGCAGCCAAGCCCCGGTAAGGCGGACGTGCCAGGTCCTTCAAGAGTTCTAGGCCTGATGGTCTGAGCGGTGTCCTCCTCCAGGCCCTGAATTGGCAAACCTCGGCCCTGCATCCGTTGGTGCACTGCCCACGTGCTGCATCTATGTGCCGGGTGCCTGCGCACGTGTCTGTGTGTGTGCATAGCCCTGGTGCCTGTGTGCGTTTGCTGTGTGAGAACACGTGTTTGTGCTGAGCTTCGGTGTTCGTTCCTCTTTTGCTGTTGCTCACGCAGAACCAGGCAGTTGCTTTGACATGAAAGTGCCTGGGGACCCTGAGCTCCTACCAGGTGGCCACTGGGAGGCTGCAGACACTGTGTCCTTCTGTGCCCAGACTCTGAGCAGATCCCATACCTGCCAGTACACGCTGCCACTGAGGGGACAGGTTCCAAACTTGCCCCTCTGCTGATAGCTGGGCTTTCATAATCACCACCCTGGTTTTTGCTGATGAATGAAAATTAGCAGATTTAGACCATAATCACTAGGCTCTGAAAATTAGTTTCTGTAATGAAGAGAATGCGTGAATGCGGAATCCAAATTTGGTATTCAGACTAGACCCCTTTGAAGAAGACTTTGAACCAGAAACAGGAATCGCCGGACCCCAGTTCTCCGGCGGCTCCCTAGCCTCCAGCCTCCAGAGGGTGCACATCGGTGCGGGCGGTCCCCATGCAGGTGGTCAGTTGGTGGGGCCCGCTGAGCGGCCAGAGCTGACCGACAGCCCAGCTGCCAGGAGCGTGGAGCAGCCTCGACCTGCCGCCAGGTGGGGAGGCCCAGGAGTGTGGCCGCCGTCCCCTGCCTGCTCCCCGGAGCTGGCATCTCTCCCGGGACACTTCCTCTGCACCATTCCCCCACCCACAGGAGGAATTCAATCTCCCTCCTATAATGTGTTTGTCACAAAGACATAATTGGTTCGTTTGTCAGACTCAGAGTGCTTCAAGCCTGCAACGCTGGGGTTTTTGTTACAGATAGTGGCACTCCGGCTGAACTGACGCAGCCTCTGAGGGAAGCGAGTGAGCCATTCAGTCTCCCCCTGCCAGGGCCTGGCTTCCCGGTGTGGGCACCTCGGCACCACTTCTGCCCAGCCAGTGATGGCAACTTGCTTAACTGAAAGGGGCTGGCCTGGGCGCCAGGACCATGCGGAGCGGAGGGTGGGCACAGGCCCACGTGGGGACCGCCAAGCTCTCTGGCACAGAGGGGCAGAGCGCCTGGGTGTGAGGTGGACCGGGCTTGGTGCCACCCCACCCCCAGAGCTGGCTGCCAGGGACAAAGTCTGGCACCCCAGGTCCCTCAAGTCCCTCCTTTGTGAGTGAACAAATGAGCGTATGGCTGCTGGGACAATGGACCACAGCTCCAGTGGTCCCCCGACGACAGCTCTGGGCTGGAGTCTGAGACCAGGGTGCTGAGAGGACCGGGTCCCGGGGAGGCCCCCAGCACGCATGGCTGGCCACATTTTGGTGTCCTCACAGGGCTGGAGAGGCCACGGCTCTGGCCTTTCTTAGAAGGTTGTTAATCCCATCCTGGGCACTGTCACCGGGAGGAGGGCAGGGTGGGCTCTGGATGCCTGCCATGTGCCCAGACAGGCACAGTTCTTTCCCCCAAGCACAGCCAGCCCAGTGGAAATTTGAGTCTCAACCATAAATGACAACCAAGATTTTCTAGCAGCTACACTGGAAAAAAGTAGAAACAGCTAAATAAAAATAATTGCAACAACCTATTTTATTTAACTTGATATATTCAAAATATTATCATTTCAGTGTGCAGCCAGCATGAAGGCGTCATGAGGTGCCGTGCGCCCTTCCCTGCTGGCTCCCGGGAGTCATGCGCGCGGCTTCTCGCCGGAAGCTCCTCGGGGGCGGGCCGGCCTCCGTGCTGGACAGGCAGCTCCTGAGTTCTTACAAGCAGCACTGGGCTGCGGGCATCAGCGCTTGCCCGCCCCTGGCCCCATCGCCGGGCCACAGAGGGGAGGGAGGAGCAGCCCCTGGGCCCCCAGGTCACCCCAAAGGCAGGATGTGTCAGAATCTGCACAAGGTCAGGGATGTTATTCACTTAAAATGACCCATGAAAAAAGCTGTGCTAAAAATGCAGCCCCTCTAGAAGAGCGGGGGTGGGCAGGAAGACCTCACTCCTCAGCAGCTGAGACCCCAGGTCCAGTGGCCACCAGAGGGTGGTGGCCCCCACAGCCCCCCAAGCTGGCCACCGCGCCATGCCCTCCCTGAGCCGCCTGCCCTGCCATGCGTCCACTGCAGCCAAGCTTTCCAGAACTTGTCTTCCTGACAGAAAGCTGGGGTGGGTGTGCGGCTGGCTCCACGTGGGGGCCCCCAGCCATCTCCCTGCTCAGGGGACGCTGTCCCCACCGAGTGTGGGGCCGCTGACTGCTCTGCAGGGGAACCGACAGCTTCCCTTCACCCTCCTTAGCACTGGCTTTCGTCCCCCCGGGAGCTGTGACTTTGAAGGATGGTTGTGCAGAGGAGCCGCCAGGCGGCCCAGCCCGAGGACTGAGGAGGCTGTTTCCCGTTAATCAAGATTCATTTTCTCTGACTGATCCCCCAAAAAGCCATCACACTGTTTATGACATTTAAATTAGTTGGATTTGCAAGTCCAATGCACACATGAATATTCATGATGTGCGTTACCCAGTTCAACTTCCTGGGGCTCCGAGGCCACCGCCTGCCTGGGGTCCCACACCTCTCTGCAGTAATGTGACAGGTCCGACTGACACCCTTGGTAGCATTACACCTGAGAACGTTCCAGAACCAGAAAGCTGCCAGCTGCCAGAGGCCCCTTCCACCCAGATGTGAGCAGTATCCTCAGGCTTGGGCCACCCCGCTGTGACCCCAATAGGCCTGGAGAGAGCCGAGGGAGGGCGGGAGGAGAGATGTTGGTTTGGGGCACGCAAGAGCGGGTGTGGGGAGGGGAGGCTTGCTGCCACGACTTGTCTGCCGGATGCACTGTTCTTAAACCAGAGGTGGCTGTGTTGGGGCTCCCCTGGCCTCAGCTGTGGCCAGTGCTGGGCGTGGGACGAGGCTCATACACAAGCCACATCTGGCTCCTTGGCCATCATCTGACACAGAGCAGGGAGCATCGAACACTCTCCCCAGCAGCCATGAGCACGCACTGGACAGTGGGGGGTCTGGAATCCATGCCTGGAAACGCCCTCTGTCACGGCTGACCCACCCTGCAACAGGCCCGGTCCCTTTGCTTGTGGGGTAAAAAATGCATTTCCAGTGTCTCAAAGGCCCAGTAACCTGGGAGTCCATTAAAACCATTCCTTTTGAACCAAAACAAGAGGGGTTAGGCTGGGCCCAGGGCAAACTTCCTGCTTAAACTGTTTAACCGCTAGAGCCAGACTCTGGGCAAGGAGTCAGGAGATTCTCATGGAGAGCAGAGAGCTAGCGGCCTGTATTCCCAAAGGCCGCCACAGAGCTTACTCACGCCTGGTGGGGCGCACAGTGCTCTACAGATGCCAACGCATTCAGTCCTCACCACAAGCCAGATGGGGCACCCAGGCAAAGGGACTAGCCAGCGCCTTGTGGACACACGCCTGTCCAGGCTGCCTCCCCAGCTCCACCAAAATGAAATACTTTAGATATAAATCTAACAAAATATGTACAGGACCTGTAGAAGGAAAACCACAAAACTGATGAAAAATGATCAAAAATCTAAGTAAATGGAGAGGCAGTTCATGTTCATGGACAGGAAAACAATTTTGTCAAGATGTCAGCTCTTCCCAACTGCATCCACAGATTCAGTGCAATCTCAATGAGAATTCCAGGAGGTCATCTTGTGGATACTGGCGAGCTGATTCTGAAGTTTGTATGGAGAGGAGGCAAAGAGCCAGAACAGCCAGCCCAATACTGGAGAACACACTCTCATACCCCCTGAGTCCGAGGCTTACTGCAAAGCTCTCAGCTCACATGGCACTGGCTAGAGAACAGGCACAGAGAAACAGACCCACACAAGCAGCAAATGAGTTCAGTGGAGAAAGGGAAGTCTTTCAATACATGGCGCCAGAACAACTGGACATCCACGTGTAGAAAAATGGGCCTTATACCTTTAAAAAATTAATTCAAAGTGGATCTTAGACCTAAATGTCAAATGTGAAACTGTAAAACTTCTAGATCACAACACGGGAGGAAATCTGGGTGACCCTGGGTCTGGTGGTGGGCTTTTAGGTAGAACAAAGACATGACTGCAGGGGAAAGAACTGACACGCTGTGTTAGAATTAAAACTTGGGCTCTGCAACAACTGTTAAGAGAATCAGATGGCCCCCGCGGGGAAGTGCTCGCAGAGCACACATGTGATACAGGCCTTCTGACGTCGTACATATGATAAGCGATCAGAGTCCAGAGTGGAGAACTGAAACGGAGCAACACCACAAACACAACCCAGTTCAAAAATGGGCAAAGGACTGCATAGACAGCTCTCTAGACAAGAGACACAGTTGGCCAAGAAGCCTGTGAAAAGATGCTCCACGCCGCTAGTCCTCGGAAATGCTAACCTGAGCGCCAAGATACCGCCGACACCGTGAGGATGGCTTAGCAACTTGACAGATGACAAGAGTGGTGAGGACGTGGGGGAGGCAGAGCCCGTGTCACCGGGGGTGGGAACGTGAGTTGGTGCAGCCGTTATGGAAACCGGTTAAGCGGTTATGGAAATCCTACAGCCTCCCTCCCTGTGGGCCTGGCAGCCTCACACAAGGGCCAGAGGGACGAGGCCTGAGCTGCCGGCTGAGGCCGAGGGCTGGTGTCTGCAGCTGAGGCTGAGGCTCCCGGACATTTCACAGCAGCCTGGGTACAGGTGTCACAACTGTCCTTGTGCTCATGTGACCAGGGCAGGGTGGGTGGGGAGACTGGGGCGCACAGGTCCTCTGGCGCCAGCTGCTCTGCTGGTCCTCCGCACGTCAGCATAGCTGTCTCCTCCACCCGATGCATCGCCATCCGCCCCCAACCCTGGGTGCATGGCCATCCCGGCTCCTGACTCGCCACCGGAGCCCCACCCTGGTCTCAGAAGTGTCACAGACCCACTGAGAGCTCCTGCAGGGGGCTGCACTTGGGAAGGGCCTGACCCCTGGTCTGTACTGGCCGAGACCAAGACAGAAGTCCAAGGCCCAGGCAGAGCACAAGTCGCCATGGGGACTGGAGGGCATCAGCTGGCCCAGACAGCCCTCGCTGTGATCCGCTGCAGGTGTTGCCCAAGGTGAGGGTCACAGCCCAGCCCTGCCAGCCCCCAGGAGCAGAGGGAGAGCCAGGCTCTCTCCCCCCATGTCACCTCTTTCAAGGGCCTGGGAGCCACAGGGCCCGCACTGACAAGCAGGCCCTGTCGCTCCAGGGGGCTGCTCTGCCTGGCCCCAGCCTTGGCCCTGGCCTGGCCTATGGTCCCCCAGGGCTGCAGGCACAGCAGAGAAGCTGGCTTGGGCGAATCCATGGACAGCAGGCAGCGGAAGGGGCGTCAAGTCCGTGTCTGGGCACAATTGCATCTCAGCCAAGAGCTGCCCAAGCGTGGGTGGACAGAGGGTCGCACGTTCGTCTCGGCAGGCTCTGACTGTTTTCAGGAGGGGTGAGGTGGGGTCAGCGGAGGGCCTCAGGTCCTCTCCAACTCACCACCTGCGGGCTCCTTCAGAACAGGAACCACCCCAAGACCCTTCCCTGCTGGCACCTCCTTCCTGAGCCTGCCCACAGGGCCCCGGGGCAGCTGACAGAGCTGAGCCCGAGCCCCGGCTGGCTGCCCAGGTGGGCCTGGTGGCTCCCCTGCATTTGGAATGAGGAGCAGGTGTCTGGCCGACAGGAAAGACCGCCTTGCAATATGCTCGGCAGAGAAAGCACAGCCCGCAGCGTCTGCGCCCTCCCTGACTGTCTTCCTTCCTTTCTCTTTCTGAGCGGGACTCACGCAGAAATAAGCCTCCACCGGGCACACGTCTCATCCGGCCCCACATGGACATGTGGCCTGGGGACGGGTGGGCACATGAAGCCACAGAAGGATTCAGTTTTTACTGAGATAGAAGGGGATGCTGAGAAATGACCTCTCTGCCATTTTTAGAAATCAAATAGTAAAAATCCATGAGAGAGAAGTTGGTGTTGGAAGCGGATGGACGCTTTGCTCACCAGAGGGTGGGCTGTCCATTTCTCCCCCCACCCGCTGAGCTTTGGCAGTTTGCTGACCCTGTGCAGAGCCCCGGGGTCAGGGCCACCTGGCCCGGATCTGCCCTTGTTACTCCTAAAGAGAGTGAAGCACAAGGATAGAGGGCTTCGTGGAGGGGGCAACCCCAGCGCCCATCTGAGCAGGGGGTAGGGGCATGAGAGAACCAGTGCCAAGGGGCCCAGACCTCTGCCCTGACGGATCAGGGCTTGGATGCTGGGAGAACCAGGGCCGCAGCAACCCATCCCCTCCCCTAGACTTGAACGCCACTCAGGCCCTCCTCCAGGAAGCCCTCCCTGCTACTCCAGCCCACACAGCTCCTCGGTCAGTGTAACCCTTCCAAGTCCTCACAGGGAGCCCTGGTAGGGCTCAGAGAGCCAGACTGGCCCCATTTTGGTGCTGAGGGCTTTGGGCAATCCCAGGGCTGTGCCAGGCCCCACCTGCTGGCAATGGCAGGGGGTGGGCCATGTGGGAGTTGGGTGCCAGGTTAGGTCTGTGTCAGTCGCAGCACCGGGGTGTCCAGGGTGCAGGACACAGCGGCTCTGTCCCTTGGGCTGCTTTGCTGGCCTTCACCCAGGAGCCAGACCTGACCAGTGCAAGAGGACCTCTCCTATGACCCTCAGGAAGCACCCAGGCACCTTGTGAGGACACTCAGGGCGGCCCCTGGGGTGCCTGTGCCCACCCACCCTCGGCCAGCCCCTCTCACTCCACATGGGCCCTTGGGAAGCATCTGCAGAGGTCTGGGCAGGACGCTGCCTGCCCTGGGCTGCTTGCATGGATTCCAGGGCCCAGAGGCCATTTGCTGTAAAAGGCTTTTGGGGTGGAGATGCTGACTGGTCCAGGGCCACTACTTCGGCCCAAGATTCTCCCCCCAGCTACCCTGGACCCTTGTCCTTATGGAAATCCATGCCCGGCTGCCCAAGGCAGTCGCTCTGTGGCCAGCCAGGGGCTCCGAGGCACTGCCCAGTGACCATCTGCAGGGACACTTGTCAGAGCCACTCCTGCTGGGTGCCAGCAGCCTCGTGAATGAAGCCGGCTCCAGGCCTGCCTGCTGGATTGGCCCGTCCCAGGGAAGAAAGCCGCAGTTCTGGGTGCTGACAGCCTGGTTTATTTTTGGTGGCAGAGGCAAGCTGTTCACACTCGCTGCTCTGACACTGGGACCCACCTGTTCCCCACAGACTCCAGGCTTGGACTGGCTGTGGTCTCCACCGACTGGGGACGGCGCCGGCGGGCTCGGGTGCCACGCTGGCCGGGGTAGAGCACAGAGGTAGCTACAGAGGAACGGTCCACAATACACAGTAGTTGCCCAGGGTGACAAGTCTCTGGGGCTGTGGAGCAGGCAGAGGCCCCACACCTGACCCCGGGCCCAGACAGGCCTCCATGGGCCCCAGGGTAGGCCTGCTCCTGATCAGACTGATGGCCTCTCCAAGGCTCTAGGAGCACCCGGAGCCTGCGGGACCGACACACGAGGGTGAGGCTGACACCCTCTCCCTGCCCCCAGGTGCCCCTGACAAGCACTGGAGCCCCCCTCTGGCCCTGTCAGTGTGGCCAAGGTCCTGGCTGGACTCAGAGGCACAGAGACACACATGGCATCTAGCTGTGGACCCTCCAGTGCCTGCTCAGCCTCTGTGGGTCACGGCGCCTTCAGCATCGTGGCCGCGTTCAGTATGAGGGACCAGAGGCATCCTGGCTTTGTGCTGTACGCGGCCACGTTATTTGTGGAGAATGGCACCGCCTGACCCCCAAATCAGTAAAATGACAAAGAAAGTGCTCCCTTGTATTCTCGAGGTCTGCTCTGCACGGGGCATTGGACCCATTAGCCCCATTAGTCCCAGACCTGCATGCAGATGGCAGGGGACGTGAGGCACAGGGCGAGCTGTGCATGCACCTGTGGCCTCCCGCCCTCTCTGTGGAGGCACCGGTCCTCCTGCCTCCACGTCCCCACAGCAGTCACACAGTCACAGGAGCCGTCCACACGGCCTGGGGCTCAGGGCATGCAAGATGAAAACGAGCTTCGTTTATTGGCAACAGAAGTGGGAGTTCCCTGGCATCATGGCTTACCCCACAGCCTCTGGAGATCTGTCTGCCCCTGACTCCTGGCACCCTGGAGGCGCTGGGTTTGAACTGTGGTCGCTGCACTGGGAGAGCATTGAGGGGCCCACCCAGGGATGCCTCATCTGTTTGGTGAAGTAGTTAAAATGGTCAGGGAAGAGCTCCATTAAGACCCAGCAGGACGTCCCCCAGAACAGGCTGAAACTGGTTCTAGATGCTTTAAATGTCAACTGCAGACACTGTGCCTTCAGCAGGTGAGGCTGCCAGGGACCCCATCCCGGAACTGCTGGGCAGGCTGAGCCCCAGGCCGTGTGGATGGCTCCTGTTGGCTCGAGCCCTGGGGCTAGGACAGGGCGGCCCTTGGGGAGCCACTGCAACCCAGGTGGTGGACAGAGCAAGGATCTCAGGGCTTGAGGCAGGGCCACCCAGAATCCCCCTGTGCGCAGGCCTGCCCTGCTGCCCACTGCCCCCTTCCCAGCTTGCCCTCAGGCCAGGGCAGCCTCCCAGATGGGGTTCCAGCATCTGCGCCTGTCCCTCCAGCCCACCCCGCACAGCAGGACCATCTTGGGTGTTTGGTCCCGGGACTGGGCCCAGGCCTGTTCTGTGCCCAGCGTCCTTCCTGAGCAGCCACACAGCTGTTCTGGGGTTGGGGCAGAAAGGACAGACCCCGGAGCCACAGACATCACAGGGCCCCCTTACCATGCCAGCCCTGAACCTCTGACCCCCGGCCCAAGGCTGCCCGTCTCTCTGCCAGGCAGAGGCGGCCCTGCTCAGGCTTTCTGTGTCTGCCTTCAAGTGTGGCCCTACTGGGGCTCATTCGTCCAGTCCCTGACTCCCAGAACCTGTGACCGTGACCTCACTTAGAAAAGGGTCCTTGTGGACACAATTAAGGATCTCAGGAGGAGGTCATCCTGGCTTGGGGTGGCCTTATCTGAGCATCCTTATAAACGGGGGTCCTTACAACAGCCCAAAACAGAGATAGACAGGAGACGAGCCGCATGAAGACAGAGGCAGAGACGCAGTGAAGGCCACATGCCTGGAAGGCCTGGGGTCCCCAGGTGCAGCAAGGGGCAGGAAGGAGCTTCCCGGAGCCTGCGGAGGGAGCATAGCCCTGGGGCACCTTGACCTCAGCCTCTGGCCTCCGGGCCTATGTGAGAGGAGGTTTCTGTCATCTCACGTGGCTCCAGGGCCCCAGTGTACCCCCGAGACTGAGGGCCTCCCCGGGACCCCTGTGACCCTGAGACCAAGGGCCTCCCCAGGACCCCTGCGCCCCCGAGACCAAGGGGCTCCCTGTGGCCCACTGTACCCCCTGAGACCGAGGGCCTCCCTGGGGCCCCCCCTGTGTCCCTGAGACCCAGGGGCTCCCCGGGGCCCTCTCCATCCCTGAGACCAAGGGGCTTCCCGGGGCATCCTGCACCCCGAGACCAAGGGGCTCCCCAGGGCCCCCCTGTGCCCCCAAGACCGAGGGGCTCCCCGGGGCCCCTGAGACTCAGGGGCTTCCCAGGGCCACCTGTGCCTCGAGACTGAGGGACTCCCCAGGGCCCCCTGCACCCCTGAGACCAAGGGGCTCCCTGGGGCCCCTGACAGGAGCATAGAGGGCACTTGGGTTCAGAGCTTTTCCAAAACACAAGTCCGCCCACAAGGGTTTTAACTGGAAGCTCTCTGAGCGCCATCTCGCTCCTCTCCAGATCTGACACAAATGCAGGTATTTTAATACACTGCTGAGGCGTCTGTTAAACAAGCTGTCGGGAAAATGAATTGCAGGGAGTTTCACGGGGTTGACCTCGTCTGAGTGCCCTGCGGCAATCTGCACGTCTGGTCTGCAGGCCGCTTGGGGACCAGGCTGGGGGCTTGGAGGGCCTCGCTGCTCCAGAGGGGCTCCCCCAGGCTGGGGTGCCCTTCCCAACCCCAGATGACTGCTCAGGTGTCGGTGTGGTGGCTTGGGTGGCTGGCTGGTGCTTCTCCCTAACTTTCTGAGCTTCTGGGGGTACGATGGGCCCCACTGTCCTCAGGGACCCCCACAGGGCCTGCATGCCTCCAAGCCCGAGGCCTGGGGTGGCCAGTACCCTCACCCGCCCCCATCTCAAACTCCATCCAGGGAGATGACCCCAGGGGGCTTGAGTCCCCTAAGAGGACAGTCCACCTCTGCAAAACAGGCCTTGGGGCTGGGCAGGGCCTGTGGGGACTGTCCTCTTGCCCCCTGCCCTGGACGCTGGTGCCTGTGCTCCTGACCTGCTGTCACCTGGGGCCCCCAGAGAGCATGTGCTCAGCAGAGGCTTGTTTCGAAGAAGTCCAGGTGGTGCCCTGTGGTGTGGCCCTGCCTCCCGGCACATCACTAGAACAAGGAGAACGAGGGGCAACGTCATGGGGCTCCTCACACTGAGGACAGTTCAGGGTGGGGGGTCTTCCAGAGGCCTGTCTGGAGGATCCCTGGGCTGGAAGGATGCCCCCCACTTGGAGCTCCTTCCCTTTCAGGGCTCCCAGGGGGACCGGTGGGACGGGAGCGGCTGGTGAGCCTAGAGTGGGAGATCTCGGGAGGTGCGGTCAGGATAGATGCGACGGCTTCTCCCTCACCCTGGCAGTAAATACCCCCGACAGCCACTTCCAACTGTCCACATCCTGTTGGGCGCGAAGTCCAAAGACTGACTTACAAATGAGTGAGTCCCTGACTTGGCTCCAGACCGGCATGTCTTGGGCAGCCTGACACACGGTGCCCCCCAGTGACGTGACCCAGACGCACTTTCCCTCCCCCCGACTCTCTGGGGCCAGAGGCTTGCAGTCCTGCCAAACGCCTTACAACTTAATAATTCCTGAACAGGGACCCTTCCCAAACAGTCCCAGGACTCTGACCTCCAGGAGGCTGGAAGTGGTATGTTTTTAAAATACAGGAATCATTTTTGAGTTACAAGAGCACACAAGAATCACTGGAGAATGCTTTAACCTTTAAATATGTCAAGGGAGACTTACAGAAATTTACAATACATTCACCTTTCAACAGATAATGAGCTAAAAATGTTTAAGTCCAAATACTGTCACTCTTTTTCATTAAGCTGCAGTTCAGTAAGATTTACTCACAGTGGCTATCTCCAAAATTCTGTGTCTAGGATAACTGTGCTTCTTTGTTATGTATTCTTTTCAACATTGTTTTAATAATTCCTTTGAACTAGTCTTTTATCACAAGCTGCCTCAGATATTTTTGAAAGTAGGCAGTGTTTAAAATCTACAGATGATTCTACTTGGGGCACTGGACTAGCTCTTCTGTCATAAACAACTATAAAACTGTACACAGTATATTGGGTGGCTGCTTCCAGACACCGGACATGCCGCAGCACAAGCCCGCGGCTGCTCAGGGCAGGGACATTCACCAGGCGGGCCCACTGCTGCCCTTTCCCAATTGCAGCAGTGGGCGGTGGGGTCTAGGCAGAGCAGGGCTACTCCGGCTGAGGAGGCAGAGGTCAGAGGTGGGCTGCAGGAGAGGCTTGTACCTGCACAGTGAGGCACTGGAGAGGGGCCCCTGCAAGATGGGGTCCCCAGAAACCCGTGAGGGGCTCTCCTGTGGGCTTGCTTTGGCTGGGCTTGGTGTACAGACTGAGACTTTGAAAGGCTTATGGGAGGGTGGCTGGCGTTCTGGCAGAGCCGGAGGGGAGAGGCCTCACATGCTGAGTGTCTTGCTGAGATGCCAGCAAACCCACATTGTAGGAGTCAGGACCGTGCCCTAGAGGAAACCTGATATAGGCTCACCCTGACCACGCCTAACACAAACCGACAAACCCACAGTGGAGGCCGAGCTGAGATCTGAGTCCTCGAGAGCCAGGAGGGCTTGGGCTTGCCATGGAGCTGCATGGAAGCGGCGAGCCCGAGCCCGTGCAAGCTCAAGACGGTCAGCCGGCCACCAACTCTCCACGGGAACATGAGTCTCTTCAACGTGTCATCTACAGTGTCCACTAGAAATGAAAAATTCCTACATATGCAAAAAAATAGGAATATTTGGCCCATTGATAAGAAAAAAGGCAGCCAATTAAAACAGACCTCCAGGTGAACAGTGAAACGTGGGACATGTCAGGTGTGAATGGGTTCAGTATGAACGCCTATCAGACTCTGATGACTGGAGGATGCATGTTGACAGCCCTGGAGCAGCCATTATGAGAACAAATACAGAGAGGTATATCTAAAAATGCCAGGAAAGGAAATCAAATGGAATCTCTGGATTTCTAGCCAGAGGACCAAGAAAAGCAACCCTGGAAACTGGAGGGTGTGGGAGGAAGGCTCAGCAAGGCAAGCTAGAAAAGGGATCCCCTGATTCTGTGTATGTATTGACATAAATCCTGGGGTTACCCTTGAACTGCATACATACAGAACACACCTGAAGAACCAGAGTAAGGAGTCTGAGAACTGAACTGTGTTACAAATCACCTCTAAGACCTAACACCAAATCCTGGATGGTGCACACACCAGAAAAAACAGGAACAGCCCAGGAAGGATTGGAAAACAGAACCCACATTGGACCCACCACCAAACAGTAAGGTGGGACCAGCAGTTCTAACTGGGATGACTGCTGATTGGAAGGTACCAACTGAAAGCATCAGCATTCCCTACATGATTTTAACATGACCCCAAATACCACAACAATATTCAAAATGTTCAGGAAGTAATCCAAAATTACTTGACATTGAAAGAACCAGGAAAATACAACTAACTTTCAAGGAAAAGATAATATATGCCACCCAGAGAAGACTTAGATGATGGAATTACCAAAGACTT
The DNA here is from genome assembly GCF_030020395.1 of Manis pentadactyla. NCBI lineage: Eukaryota > Metazoa > Chordata > Mammalia > Pholidota > Manidae > Manis > Manis pentadactyla. Next base: position 177,207,924 of record NC_080023.1, on the reverse strand, counting down.
TTAAGCAGGTGTTACAACCATGCTTCTTAAGGTACAGATAACCCTCTTGAAATGAATGGAAAGATAAAATTTCTTAAGAGAGAAAAAGAAACTATATTAAAACAACCAGTGGAAATTTTAGAACTAAATAATACATTATCAACCAAACTGACCCTTTTAGAGTAATATACCCAACAACAGAAGAATATATATTCTGTAAGTATGCATGTATATTAGTCATCAACACAGGCCATTATCCTGGCCCATGAGACAAACATTAACATCCTTAAGAATTGAAATCATGCAAGTATGTTCTCTGAACATATGGAATTAAATTAGGAATCGATAACAAAATGTTATCTGGAAAATCCCCAAATATTTGAAAATAAAACAACATACTTCTAAACAGCTCAAAGATTAAAGAGGAAGGCTCAAGAGAAATAAGTAAATATTTTGAATTGGACTAGAGTACATTTCAGAGCTTTTGAGATGCCACCAACAGTATTTAGAAGAAAGTTTACAGCATTAGATGTTTACATTAGAAAAAAATTAAAGTTTTTGAATCAATAATCTGCTAAGCTTCCACATTAAGCAATCTAGAAAAATAAGAACAAATTAAACTCAAACCAAGTAGAAAAAAGAAGTGAAGATGGGAGCAGAGATAAATAAAACTGAAAGCAGAAATATAATAGAGGAAATCAATGAAACCAAAAGCTGGTTCTCTGAAAATAATAATATTGATAAACTTCTAGCCATACTGACCAAGAAAGAAAGAGAAGACACAGATTACCAATATCAGGAATGGAAAAGAAGCTATCATTCAGGACCCCACAGACATTATAAGGATGATAAAGGAATACTGCAAATAACTCTATTTCCCCCAATGTGACAACTTAGATAAAATGGACCAACTCCTTGAAAGTTACAAATTGCCAAAACTTCCTCAGGAGGAAATGCATGATCTGAATGTCCCTGCGTCTATGGAAGGAGTTGAATTTGGAGTCAGAAACTTTCCAACAACCATCTGGCCCCGATGGTTTGACCGAAGAAGTCTACCAAACTTTAAAAAAGAAATAATACCAATTCCACATAATCTCTTTCAGAAAACAGAAGAGAAGAAAACAGTTCCCAGCTCACTCAATGAGGCCAGCCTGATCCTGATGCCAGAACAAGACAAAGAAGTGGGCCTCAGACCACCCATTCCTGAGAGGAGCGGAGCACGGACTGTCTCCAGCCAGCCCCGGGCATGTGTGCGAAGTCCCTGGAGTGGGAAGGCATGGCTGCAGGTGGGTGGCTCCATCACAGCCCCGTGGGAGTGGCAGCGGGCATGGGCGCTGGTGCTGGGCCTGGCTGGGAGGAACACCAGGGCGTGGCTGGGGAAGAGCAGGGGCCTTGGGGCCCACAGCTGTGAGGTCAGTGATACCAGCCTCCTCACACGCAGGGATTGAACCCTCCCTCCCCTCTTCACCTCCAGGTGCTGAGCCCCTGCCTAGTTCCCAGCAGCGACAGAGTGGAGGGCAGCCCCTGGAGCAGAGTGCAGGGACTGCTGGGGGCTGCCCAAAGGGCCACCCGAGAGGACCTGGCCACCGGCAGCAGCCCTTCCAGGACTCGGCCGGCCGGGGAAGCTTCCCATTCATTTCCGGCAGATTCACGGAGACGTAACTGAGTCGGTCCTTTGGCCCGGCGCCGTGAGTGCTGATAAATGCTGTCAGTGACCTGCTGTCAGAGGCAGAGCGTTTATGCCCCAGGTCGGCGCCCCCAGCCCGTCAGCCACCGCTCTGTCCCGTTACTGTCTTCCGGATGTCATTCAGAGCCCCCAGGACAGGGTCAGGGGCAGACAGTGGGAGCAGGCACGAGGCAGGCAGGCAGGTGGTGCTTAGCGGGGGCAGAGCGTGCCCGTGGGTGTGCTGGAAACCCAGGAGATGTGTGGTGGGACAGCTGCACCGAGAGACAGCTACAAGGGCGAGTTTTACGTGATACACATTTTATCACACCAGAAAAAAGGAGAGAAAAGCTTGAGATCCCTTTTTTCCCTGTACAAGCCCCCGTGCATGACCAGAAGCACCTTCCCAGGGGGCGAGGGCGGGGGGGAGTTGAAGGCCGGTCCTCGTCCTGCCGGTGCCCAGGGGCCCAGAGAGCAGGCGCAGTGAGAGCGCCTCAGGAGCGTCACTCGGAGGCCTGCTCCCGGGGCTGCCGCCCCCTTGCTGCCCGCGCTCCCTGAGCCACAGGCTCAGCCACGGACACACTGCTCCTTGGACAAGGACGTGCTCCTACAGAACCTCGGTGCAGTTATCAAAATCAAGAAAACAACCTGACCCTGAAGCAGCGCCCGCTCTGGAACACAGACTGCATCCCTTGGGCAGTTGTCCCGACGGCTTCCTTTACGGGGGAGTCTCCCCCTGCCAGCGCCGCACAGCTGCGGCCTCCTCAGTCCCCTTTAACATAGGACAGCTCCCCAGCCGTCCCCGTCTCTCACGGCCTGGGCACCTTGTCAGCACAGGCCCCTGTTTCACGATGTCCCTCAGCCTGGGGGGCTAAGGGATTGGTGGGAGGGTCTGCGTTTGGGGCAGGGTGCTGCCTTCCATGCACAGAGCAGAAGGCGCACGACACACCTTCTTTGGGGTGCTCACTTTGGGGTCTCCATCTTCTGTGTTCCCCAATATGATGCCACATCTGTGGGGACTCTGCAACGCATCATCCATCACTGTGTCAGCACCACTGAGGCAGGCGCTCTGCCCCTCCCAGCCACCAGCATGAGGGCTGGAGGTGACCCTGATCCTGACAGGAAGCTGGCCCGTGGCCCCAGGCCTGGATTCACCTCCCCACTCACCACCTGCAAGCCTCGCATTTGGATCCTGTGCTCTGGGCACCTCCATGCTTTTGAGGGAAAAGATGGGGCCTTCCAGGCCCCCTTCTGTTAATCGAGCTGGAGGGCAGCCTGCAGTGTGCACACGTACTATGTGTGTGCCCCTGTGTAGGTGCGTGTGCATGCCCATGTGTCTGGCATCTCCCTGTCATGTGTGCCTGTCTGTGTGTGTCTCTGTGTGGGCAACTGTGTGTGTTTGCATATGCGTGTGGACACAGTCCCCCAGGCTTTAGGACACTGTCTGGAGGATACCATCTCCCACTGTTTCTGTAACTGGGAAAACGGGAACACATGTGGGGATAGCACGTGTCCAGGCCAGGCTTGACACCCTCTGATGCTCAGAGCTGGTGGCCACACTAGCAACAGCCCTGGGGCAGGTGGCACATTCACTGCTGAGTCCTGGGTGAGGGCTGGGGGGCCACAGGGTGAAGTGAGGCTGGACAAGCCCCTCGGCTCGCTGCTCTTCCCGCACCTACTGTATGGTGAGCGCTGAAAGCATGTTCACTGCGTGAGTGACACAGACGCTGCCTCACCTGGAGCCAGGGACACAAAGCCCGCGACAGCAGGACCCACATCACACCTGAGGCCAGAGCTCAGCTGGGCCTGAACTTCCTGCGGGGGCACCAACACAGCTCAAAGTCAATCCTTGGGGCAGGCAGGGCACGTGTGGGATGGCGTCATGTCAAGGAGGCCAGGAGCCAGGGCGGAGGGGCTTGCTCACAGTAAGACCACCCGATGGCCTGCACAGCGTCTTCCCCCCCAGAAGTCTTCACTGTGACTACATGTCTGTTAGCAAGGGTTGCATCTCGTCCCTCCTGGGGTCTGAGAAGGGACCCCACAAGGAGTGTGGTGGGCTCTGCACACTCCCCATCACCCCTATGGACTTGGGGCGGTTTGCTGGCCTGGGGACGGCCCTGCTCTCTCCATAATCTTTGTGCAGCCTGCTGCCTGCCCCCAGCCCAGGCCACGCACAGAATGCCCCGCGGTATATTCCCTGCTGACTGTTGAGACTGGCTCAGAGTTCTCACGACCAAACCACCTCGTTTCTGAACGTGACTTCTGCTTGCTGGTGCCTGGGTGGGCTGGCAGATGAGGAGGGCTGGAGAGCCTCGTGGGGTCACTCCTGCTTTGGAAAGAGGGGCCATTTGCAGTGGCCGAGCCTCCTCACTGCCCAACGTGGTGGATGAGTGGGGAGACACAGGGGTGCTGGCGCCCGGCCCTCCTGGCCAGAGGGCACTGCCTAACAAGCGGACATTTGCTCGGATCTGCCAAGTGAACCAGAAGCCCAGGTGGGGAGTGGGGAGTGTGGTCCCCCACCTGAAACTGCTCCTGAGGTGGCAGAGGGCGGTGCAGAGGGGAGGGGAAGGCGCAAGGCCACAGCCATGCTTCTCCTGGAAGGCGTGTGGAGCAGGTCCTGAGACGTGGGGCTGCCAGCACGAGGTGGGAGGGCACCTCTGGTGGCCAGCCCATCAGCCTCTCCAAGGCACTGGCCAAGGCCACCCGCTCTCTGGTGTCGGGAAGCCATCAGGCATTCAGTAAATATATAGGCTGCACTGCCTCTGCGGGTGCAGATGCGGGGCGCGTCCATGGTCCTGCTCAGTGGACGCTGCCAGCTGGACACATGGCTGTGACATGCCCCGGCCATACCCACGTCCTAGCGTCTGAGCTTGAGGACTCAGAGGATGGCCCTCTGGGATGGGATGTGATGTCACTTGGGGTCTGATTCTGTGGGACTGATAGAGTCAGTAGGAGTTGGAGAGAGGACACTTTAGGGGGGCCCTGAGCCCTATGCTCTGCTATTTGTTCACAGCAATTGCAAACTGTTGACTCACCATGCCCTCAGGAGCCAGGGGTGGGGGTCTGGGTGGGGGCATCTCCTGGTGGGCAGTGAGCCCTGTAGACCCTGAGTCACTGACCTGAACCACCACATCATACCTTCAAAGGCAGGTGGTGTGGTTAATGCCCCTGACCCCCAGTGCCAGCTGGAGAGGCCCCTGGGCACAGCTGATCAAAGACAGGAGCTTGGGAAAGAAAATGAACCCTTGACAGCCGCAGGAAGGTAATTTCCCTCCCGTTCACCATGCACGCCCTGCACCTCTGTAGCACAGGGAGGGCAGAGAGGCAGCCGAGAGGCAGTGCTTGGCTCATTTCCTTGCAGGCGGCTGCCTGGGGCGCCTCCCTGCCGGGAACACCTGTAGCTCCTTGTTCTTAGTGGAGGTGAGGGGCACCTGGAGCTTAATTCTGCCCACTTGGTGCACCTTGGCAGTGGCCTGTCTAGGGTCTGCCACAGCCCCAGGAGTGACGTACATGACAGCTCCCCACCCCACATGCCCGTCCTGCTCGGCTCTGAGGCAGTCACACCAGTTCTGCTGGAAGGTTGCTGATGGCTCAGGTGTGAAAGGGCAGCAAAAGGAAGGGTGCCTTCCCTTTGGCACCCTGCTCCTCCATGGCTACTGTGTCCTAGGGCCACCATGACATCCCAAGTGGCCTTTCCGCCCAGACTTCCACCCCCTCAGGGCTTCTGCCTGGGCTGTCCCTGCCTGACAGTCTCCTCCTCAGGGCTGGAATCCCCCAATCCTGCCAGGCTGCCTGGTCCATGCCTCAGCCACAGCCTCGGGGCCAGACCAGAACCCTGAAGTGGCCTGGAAGAGATCAGGCCAGGGCAGAGCAAATGGAAAACGAGGCCTCACCCAAGTTGTCAGGGCCTCTGCTCAGACCCAGTTCCAGCACTGGCCGCCTCACAGGCCCCCCACCTGCCACCACACCCAAACACCCTGGGATCTTCCCAGCAGAAGCATCATCACCTCCACCAGCAGTGCCTCCGAGCACTTTCGGGCACCAGGAACTGCACAAGCCCTGCCCACACCTTCTCTCTTTGAATCCTCCACCTGCTAAGGTCTGGGCTCCGAGTCCCTGCTTCTCAGCTGGAAAAACTGAGGCTAAGCTGAGGAACCAGCCTAGGACAGCAGTCGGTTCAGCTCCATCTCAAGTGTGAGCAAGGGGGGGACCCAGGAGCACTGGGGGAGCATCCGGGGGTCTGCTGCAGAAGAGGGGAACCTAGCCTTTTGGGGACACAAAGCCTTTGAGAAGCTGATGAGAGGGACCCTCTCCAGAAAGAGGCCGCTGCCAGCACACACAGCCTTGCACGTCGGGGGCTTTGGGGCAGCTAAGGCCCATCTGCGGACCTCAGGGAGGTCACTGCTCAGGTTCCAGCCCCCTCTGGCAGAAGGCGGGGCCGAGATCTGCCCTGGCAGCTCTGGAGTGAAAGGTGGGAAGAGGCGTCAGGATGCCCCCAGGCCCCCAGTACCCCCATCGTCCCCCAGCTGCCTGGGGTAACATTTCCTGTTGACAGGCCTCGAAGCCCTGCACCCAGAGGGAACACAGCCTGGACGTGCTCTGGGGACGGGGGCGAGGCCTGAGGCTTCCCTGAGGGGGGCCACTGACCCAGGAGAGAGCCCATTTCTTTCTGCCCTTCTGCCCTGAAGAGGCTGCTCACCTGGATGATGACCTTGATCGTGGCGGTGCCCACGACGGGCGTGCACACCAGGCCGCCAGGGTGCTGGCCGTCGGCGCTGCGGTTCTGCTGCCCCATGGTGAAGAGCATGGGGACGGCCAGCAGGCCGGAGGCCAGCCAGACGGCACTGATGAACTTCTTGGTGCGGCCCCGGGACATGAGGGTCTTGGCCTTGAAGGGGTGGCAGATGGCCAGGTAGCGCTCCACACTCAGGCTGGCCACGTTGAGGGCCGTGGCATAGGTGCAGGCGTCCCGCAGGAAGTAGTAGCCACGGCAGACAGCGTCGCCGAAGGCCCAGGGGTGGTGCACCCAGATGAAGTTGTATAGCTCCACGGGCATGGCTAGGACCAGGATGAGCAGGTCGGACAGCGCCAGGCTGCCCAGGTGGTAGTGCACGGTACTCTGCAGGCTCTGCAGCGACTTCTTGCGGGCCAGCGTGAATGCTGTCACCGAGTTGCCCACGGTGCCCACCACGAAGAGCGCCAGGTACACGGTGGTCACCAGCACCTTGGAGTAGATGTCGGTGTTCACATCCAGGTCGCTGCTGGGTGCCTCTTGGAGGTGCTCCGACGCGTTGCCAGAGCCGTTCCTGAAGCCCAGGGCCAGGAGCGCCCCTTCCAGCCCCCTCGGTGGCAGCGGGAAGGAGTTGGCGCCAGGCTGGCCCCGGGGACCTGGCGCAGAGCTGTTGAGGCGCATGGTGGGCGCGGCTCTGCCCGGCGACTCCTGGAAGGCCGAGCGAGGTGGGCTCGTCTCAGGCAGTGACAGAATGAGCAGAGGGAGCCGGAGGGGAGGGCGGGAGAGGGCGAGGGTCGCGCCGTCCAGCCGGGAAGAGCCTGGCTCTGACCGAGTCACCCCGGAGCGCCTGCGGCTCGCGCTCGCCCGGGGCTGCGGTTCCCTCCAGGCTCCGCTCTTGCTCCAGGTTCCGGCTCTGCGCTGGCCCCGGGCCCCGCGATTGCCCCGCTTCCTCCGGGTCTCCAGCCTCCGCGGCTCCCGGTCTCCCTGCCGGGCTCCCCTGTCCGTCTGGGCTGCGGCTCCAGACCCTGCGGCTCCTCCGGCCCCGGCGGAGCGCACGCACGGCCCTCCGCGCGCTCACTGCCCGGCTCGCGCTCTCGGCGCACCCCCGCTCCGCACACCGGCCGCCGCGCCCGCGCTCTTCCGGGCTCCGCGCTTCCCCTGCGCTGCCGGCGGCGCCGTGCGCCCAGCCGAGGTGGGCGGCGGGGGGAGGAGGTGGCCCGGCCGCTGTCCCCGCCCCGCCAGAGCGCAGGTCTTCCCCGCGCGCTCCCAGGGGCGGTCCGGGCTCGGGCGGGCGCGCTAGGGCGCTGCGCCTCCGGTGGGGCGTGTGGGGGAGACCGGCGCTTTGCAAGCTCCCTCCGCCAGGCAGCGCGCCCTGCTGCCCGCGTCTCCCACCTGCTCACACCCACAGGAAGGGAGATGCCCTTCTTCACGCCAGCTCGCTCTCGGGGGTGGGGGAAATGGGGGGGCGGTCCCGGGAGGAGGCTTCCCGCCGGGATGGCTGAGCTGCTGCGCAGCTGGCATTCGCCTTTCTGTGGGGAGCCTGTGGGGTGCCGGGAGCTGGGTGTCTGGGGCTCTAGCACAACTAAGGGGGCGTGAATGAGAGGCAATAAGAACAAGGCAGGCTGGGCTCCTGCACTGGCACCCGGGAGGCTTGTGCAGCTGCGGTGTGAAAGCCACATCGACCCATACACCGCAGGGTTTGCGAGGGGTGGCCCTGGGGTCACAGCCTCAGGGCCCAGCCCACCCCTGCATGCTCCGGGCTGGCTGGCTCTGTGTGCTGGGAGTCGGAAGCATGGGCAGAGGGGAGCCAGGAGGCTAGAGGGAGGTGGGTAAGGCTGAGGGAGTCCTGCCCAGACCCGGCCACCCCAAGCTGACGCTCCTGAGCTGAAGGGTTCGCGTCTTCCTCTGCTCTCTGCTGGCTTTGTCCTGCCTGTTCCGCCCCACCTGATATTCTCATCAGAGGTCCCAGCCCAGAAAATCTGTGCTTAAAAATTTAGCCTTCAAAGGCAACACGGACATCCCTTTGCTGGAAGCCAGAGAGCAGGCTTGGAGTCAACAGGTGGGCTTAAAGCCGGCCCGGCTTCGTATTTAAGCAGGTGATCACATCACCTGCGACGTGGGGCTAGCAGCTGCACGGCCGCCCCTCGGGGCCAGGGCTGCCGCCACTGCTGCCAGCGCTGGCCCCCATGAGCGCTTTGAGAATGCCTGCGCATGGACGCTGTTGAGCAGGTGGCATGGTGACTTCAGAGGGCATGAGAGCGAGGGGCCCAGGCTGACAAACCGCTTGAAGACCCCACCAGAGCAGACCAGGTTGGCTCTCTGGAAGGTATGTCCACTGGTCACACAAACGGGTCATGGATCAGTGAGGCACAGAAGGACGTGATGGTGCTGAACGGTGGTGGCTGCACAGGGCTCACCGCTCTCTGGGCACATGGTAACTGGGCTCCTGCCACGACAAGACCGCAGGCCGCCTCTGTCGGGGGCCCCAAGGGGAGGCAGCAGCCAGTGGCCAGGGGGCCTGTCCCTTTGCCGGCCAGGCAGGCTGCCACCACCAGCGGAAACATGTCTTGCCCGGCCGCTCAAGCCTGCTGTTTGGTCTCCAAAGCCCTGACCTTTCAGCTAAGCTTGCCTTTTCAGAGATTTCTTTTTGAGCCAGCCTAGGAGCTTAAAAAATCATAAAAGGCAACTTAGCACAAATATTATGACAAGGCATTTGCTTAAAACCACCGAGGAAATGTCACTCGAAGGCCCTGTCCATAGCCTGCTTCCGGTTCTGCCCTGGGGACCCAGGCAGGGCAGCAGCCGGCCTCCCAACTCCACGTTTACACCTTTCCCTTCTGATCTCCCCAGGCGAACGCCTCCCTCCCGGCCGGGCCCCTTTGGGGAAAGTGTTGGCAAGGCACTCACTCCTCAGCGACACGCAGAGCCTGGCACTTTGCCGCCTGGGGGGAGCAGAGCTCTGCAGTGTGAGCTGCTCTGGGTCAGCTGGGGGGCTCAGGCCTGGCTGCCCGGACCGACCCCAAATGCTGCATGTCAGAGAGCAGCTGTCCGCCCGTCTCCGAGCTTCACGAGCGTGGGGCCTGCCCTTCTTGGGCAGCAAACCTGTAGGGTGGCTCCAGTTGCCTTTGAATCCCTGGAGCCTGCGAGCCAATTGCCTGCACCCTGGGTGAATGGCCTGTCCATGGAGTTGCCAGAGGGAAGATGCCTGAATGACACTGCCATGGCTGAGGTCCTTTTTGGTCTGTTAACTTGTCCCAAGTCTTTCAAGGCCACCTGGTGCATAGCTTGTGCTCAGAGGAACTGGGAGAGAGAAGACGACGGGAAGAGATGGGATTGTGTAATGACCCCACTGTCGTTTCCTGGCTCCCAAAGCAGAGGGTGTCACCGAGAAGCCTGTGGTAGACCTCTCTGGGCTGGCCTCCCGTGCTGCCCCAGACAAAGGAGGAGCAGGGGTCAACGTCCCAGGAAGAGGACGGCTGGCCAGGGGAAGGGGGAGCCAGGGGAAGAAGGCTCTTTCCTATTTTGGGGACAAGAATTCAGTCTTCACGGTGATGGTGCTGCAGGGTCCCTAGGAGACCCTTTTCTTCCTCTGGTCCCAAGGCCACCACTGGGCCCCCTGCTGGTAAGAAGGCTCCTTCTGAAATTTTGAGGAATAAATTCATCACAATGCCTGTATCAGTTACCTGTTAATGCACTGCTGCATAACAAATACTCCAATGAAGTGGTTCAGACAGCAAATACGGTGAAGAGGAGGTTGCCTGCAAGGCGAGTGGGTGCGTGTTCGTCTGGGGTTGGGAGCGCACGTGGCATGCATGACCTGGGGAGTTGAGCTATAGACTTTCCCACCACAGCGTGGGAATTGCTCGTTCCAGAATGTACAGCATTCTGAGGTGGATGTTACATACTGAGCAACACACGGGCCACATAAGCACAGCCGCGTGTGAGAGTCAGAGGGGCAGGCCATGCCTCCCTGCAGCCTGGGCACATGGCGTGTCCGGGCTGTGGTGGCTTCCGGAGGCCTGGCTGGGGCCTGTGGGGCTCATCACGTGCTTGCCCCTCATTGTCCTCGCCGCCCCTTGGCCCTTGGCCAGCTCTCCAGGCGTGTGAGCTGAGTTCATGAGGAGGGCCCAGAGAGGGGCAGGGCGGCTGGGTGGAGGGCAGGGAGGGTTTGGGCTGGGTGTTCTAGACCCACTGTGCCCTGACTGGGGGCTCAGGGGCAAGGTAAACAAGCCGGCTGCACCTCCATTTCCTGGTCTGTGGAATGCAGGCGACGTGCCCCTATGTCATCAGGTTGCTGTGAGCCCCATGTCTCAGGTGTGCAGACCCCCACCGAGGGCAGGACACTGCTCGGTCAACACCAGCTTCCGTGTGTGGCTCATCCTGTGAGCTGGAGGGCCTAGGTGAAGAAGAGGGTGGCATGGCGTGGGGGCATGCCCTCTGCCCTCTCCAGAGTGGGGACTTTTCTGTCCCTGGTCCTGCCAAGCCCCCTACGCAACCACTTCTTACCTCTCTTTCCAAATCCCAGATCAGCAGAGGGTCCCTTTACCTCCCCTGGCTGGCTTAAACACCAAGAATCTTCTGGTTCAAACAGCAACACCACTCCATCGAGAGTGATCCCTTGGTACCTAAGGCCCACATTAATCCCCACCTTCTGAGGATGACAGGAGGGGGTGGCCAGCGGAGGGGACAGACCACGGGCTGCCACTGCCACAGTTGGCATTTCCCCCCATGGAAGCATGGCCCCTTCCCTAACCAACCCCAGCAGTCTCGCTGGGCACGGTTCCAGATTTGTTGAGCAGAACCACACCACAGATGACAGCTCCTGGCACTCCTGGCAGAAAGGGCGGGCTATGCTTGGGGGGGTGGGGCTGAGCAAATGCGAACCCCATTAGGGTCATTGACCTCAGCAAAGAGGCACGGAACGAAAGCTGGTATTTCTGGGGAAACAGCCCTGTTAGATCATCTCTAGCTCACTGCAGTCCAGTTCCCTAAAAGTTGTTTTGCTGTGGCATTCAGGCCAGGCTGCACAACACAAATGGCCCTCATTGGGATTTCCTTTGAGCTGCACCCCGACTTCTCTGGACCAGGTGTGCAATGGATGGTGTGACCCCACCACGCCTGCCATCATCCTGCACCCACCTAGGTCACACTGGCAGGAGCTGCCCTGATTTGTTCTTGGGCAAGAGACAGGCACACACACACAGCATGTCCAAGCCAGGGAGCACACAACTCAATCTGTTCAATTTGCAAAGAAAGGGGGTATGTTCTCAGTTCTTACTGCAGGAGGCTGAGAGTTTATGCCTTTATGGTAAATCTTACAGATTCACTAATTTGTGGTTCCATTTCTGGGCATGCTTGGAGTGTGCGGGAGGCCTTGATGCTGAAAGGCCATGTCGGGCTGATCCGAGCCCCCTGTTCACTGTCAGGACGGGTGGGTCTGGGAAGTTCTTGGACTGGACAGAGTGCGCACCCCTGACAGCCGGGCAGAGACTTCCTCTGTCCCTGGGGCTTTGCCAGGTGCCCAGGAGGACAGGAAGGGGCAGCTGAGGGTCTCCCTGGCCTGCTGCTGCCTTTGGAACTTGGCCTCGGATGGGAGGATGGGGTTTGCATAAACATGACGTCTCATGGCTCCAACTCTTTCCCAAGATGAGAAGCGAGCTCCCTTTGTCTATAATCAGGAGGCCTAGTTGCCTAGAAATATTTAAATAGAAAAAATGTCTCTCATCTTCTAATGACTTCATGCAAGTTCCAAAAATAAAAACTGAGCCAGCGCAGGCTTTGTCATTCCTGTCTGGAGCTCTAAGGCCATCGAGGCAACACCCTGGGAAATGAAGCCAGGTGCCAGAGGGTGAGGGCAGGCCCCTGGGGGCAGGAGGGAAGGGGCTCCTGCAGAGCGCCCGGGGCAGGCCATGGGCTCTGGACTCCCAGGTGCGGGCCTGCGGAGTAGGCGTTCGTCCTGTGCACCCACGGAGGACTGTCTGCAGTCGGCACCTGCCTTGGGCTCACCCGGCTGGCTGGCCTGTCTCGGCTCTGTGGGCCAGCAGTCCAGTGGGCCAGCCATGGTGGCCCACGGGGCCCTCGGCAGAACCTCGGGGAGGGTGGCTTTGGCTCACTGCTCACTGCGGCTGTGGGGCGTTGGCCCGGGGTCCTGGGGGGTTGTCGGGTGGCCGCACTGAGCTCCTGGAGGCCTCGCTGGTTCTCACCAGCCCTGAGCCTTGGTGAGCTTCCGTCTCCAGGCTTGGCCTCCTGCCACATCCCTGGCCAGTCGGAGCAAGGGCTCCAGGCGAGCTGGGGCACCCGGGGCCCAGGGTGAGCTCCCTGCCCCCTCACGCCCACAGAGGCTCCTTGGCCGGGGGGAGCTGTATACTCACAGTCCAGGGACCAGGACCAGGGTTTTAGCAGAGACCCTCTTCAGAAAGCGGTCCCTGGAGGGCCCCCATCCAAACACCACTGGAAGGACCTGGGGGCTGCATCCCCTGTGCCCGTCCCTTGAGATGGGACAAGCTCTGCTCCAGCGGGTCCTGTGGCATCCGTCGTGCTCACACACAGGCTCTGCTTCTGGGGACAGAGCTGAAGACCACGGCCCTCGGGAGGCTGCTGGGGGCCTGGCTCAGAGCAGGTGGGGCACCCTGTTCACGGGCGTGACAACCCCGTCGATGGTGAGGACGCTGCTCTGCTGGATTGGATCAAAATGTCCGAAGAGCTGGGAGACGTTCAGGGACTGCTGGCAGAGACAGACCGCAAGGCAGACCCCTGGCAGACACTCAGGCCTGGGGGGAGCGCAGGCCGAGGGAGCCGGCGCCATCCCTGGGCTTCGCGGGGCTCCCTCTGGAGCTGGTGACTGCTGGCTGCGACGAGGGCCTCGCTGGGGACCCGGGAGCACCCAGGGGCTGGCGTGACCTATGACCGCAGCTTGGATGGCTGGGGGGAAGCCACCCTGTCTCCAGGACCCCAACACAACCAGCGATGGCACACAGTCACCCCTGTTGTGGGTGCTGTGAGGGCACTGAGGGCACAGCCCTGCCCCACTGGCCCGGTTCCGCCGGGGTGCGAGATGCCTGTGCACGGAGGACTGGCCTGATGTCGCCTCAGTGTCCCTTTCAGTGCATCACAGCAGCTCTGCAATCTGGTGTTTAAAATATCATCATGTGGGGAGAAAGGGGCGTCAGCACGCTTAGGGAAGACGCATGCCAGTAAAAACGAGGGGCTAAATATACCCGGACATGGCGTCTGAAGCCACGCCCCTGCTGGAAGGCGAGAATGTGCCGAGCTGCTGCGCCCGGGAGCCTGCATCTCAGGGCGCCTGCCAAGTGCTCTGCGCTGGCACCCCCAGGCTCCTTGGACCCGCCCCCCACTCCCTCCCTCCCCACCCCTCACCCTCCCATCGTATATTAAATATATACCACATATAACGGATGTCACCGCCTAGCGTGTGTTGTTCTATTTTCCCTTTAAAAAGGGGTGAGGCTGCTGGATGTCAGCACGTGAATGATCTTGCTGTCGAGTCCTTACCGGACACCAAGTCTCAGAGTCTGGCTTCTGTAATCTTTTCTCAAATGCCACTTTTGTTCAGCAGGCTTGTCCTCTGCGGGGCATCTGCTGCTCCTCTGTATGTCTTCACAACAGGCCCTCAGCCCTGCTCTGCCGTGGCTGTGGACAGCTGGCACTGGCCCCAGAGGGGACATCTGTTGTTTTTGCTTATTCAGACCCGTGGTGCCTCCCGCCCCAGCCCTGTCCCTTCGGCTGGGTCATGGGGGTCTGTTCCCGAGTGCCCACCCAGGCCTGGGGAGGGCTGGCCCTCTCTCCTCCTTGCCTCTGGTAAACCAGAGACCCCATGCCCAGGGCCTTGGGGACACCAGGTGGGTGCTCAGAATCCTTCCTGCATGTGGGACAGAGCAGGCACCTCCTGCTGGTCGCCAGGCTGGTTCCAGGGAACTGGGGTTGGAAAGGAACGGGGCCCGGATGACACTGAGGCAGCCCCGGAACCCTCTGGCGCCCGAAGCTCCCCCTGCCCTGTCCACCCTTCCTCCAGCTGGTTGCGCAGAGCTCCCATCACCTGCACTCATGCATCGTGGCCGAGGGGCCTGGAGCACGAACGGATACCCGAGCCCTGACCGAGGGCACTCGGACATCACCTGGGCTCTAGAGCTACCGCTGCACTAAGTCCTAAGTCCTTCCTACGTGAAGATGGAGAAATGGCAGAGAAATGGCGAGAGCAAGTCTGTGGGTTCATTTTTCTGTAACTGTTTGGGAAAAGATGATGGCGTCACACATGAACAGTCTCATCTTCTGCGGAAATCTCAGGGCTTGTTTTGGAGAATGCAATTCAGAGCCTTAGGGCTACTTCTTTTGAGATATCATGGCACCTCTACTCGGCCTATGCCCACTGACCGTCGGTTCCTTCCTGGGGGCCTCCGCGGGCGGCATGGTGCCCTGTCCTGTCTGCTCCTCTGTGGACCTGTCAAGAGGTGCCAGGGAAATTGCCCTGGGGCAATGCTTCGCTCCATGCTTAACCTGCCACTGTGTGCATGAGGGACTGTTGACTTTGTCAAGCAGTGTTACAGTGATTTGAGGCAGATATCTTGGTGATGAGAGGCTTGGTGTGGGGATCGTGGAAGCCGCGGTGGGGACGCAGGGCTCACCATCCCCTCTCCACTTCCGCACATTCGCCATTTCCCACAACAAAGTCAACAAACAAAATTGGAGTTAAAAATGTGTTTACTGAATTGCAGTTCGCAGCCTGTTGAGTTGCTGCTCACGCCAGTAAGATGTTTTCTCCTGCCCTGTTTCATTGCTAAAAAATAAGCGTCAGAGCAAAAGCCCCCTGAGGCATCTGGCTGTGGATCCCTTCATCCCTCCCCTGACTGTGCAGCAGACGGTGACCCCAGTGCAGCAGCAGGGCGTGGGCACAGAGGTCTCAGGGCATCCTGCCCCCGGGGCGGTCTGTTTGGAGTGGGGTGAACTGCAATTCCCCTGCTCCCTTGGTGGGGATACCCCTGCTCCTGCAGAGCCTGCCCTGACCGGAGGGGGGGGACAGTCAGCTGCCTGGGGGTGATGCCTGGCTTTCCATCTGGTTGACTGAGAGGGGTCCTGGCAACACCCCATCCTGAGCTCCAAGACCCCATGGGAACGGGCAGGATGTTGGCCCACCTCACAGGGCCATGGTGGGAACTGACAAGATGCTGGAGCAGCCTGGGCCCCCCACACACATGTGGGACAGGGAGCCACATGCACGGTGCCATTGTAGTGCTGGGGGCAGCGAGGTGAGGCCAGCAGGGAGGTGGCCAACGCAATGGGCAGCCCGGTCACTGTGAGCACCCGGGCACAGTGCAGGTGGGACCTGGGACGCCTGGACCCACCGTTGGGTGTCTCACATAGGCGACTCCTGTCAGTTGCAGGGTGGGGGGTGGCTGCTCCTGGCCAATTCCCTTACCCAACAGGGACATTAGTGTATGTGCCGCATGCATGGATTATACACACGATGGTCACCGTGCACACCACACATACGGATTGTGCAGACGTCACTGCACATGCTGCACACATGGATCGGACACACAACGGCCATCATACAGCTGTCACATGTGCCTTTCTAATGTGCTGTTGATTAAATCAGTGCGAATTCTCATTCAGAGCAGGTACGCTCCATGGTTCATCTCTGTGACCCCCAAGGAACTGGCACCGAGAGGAAGCCCCTTGAAAGGGGGTCACCCCCCCCCAGCACAGCCAGTCCTTCAGGGACCACCAGCTTCCAGCCTCAGACCAGGAGGGTCACCTGGAAGTCCTGGGGCAACAAAGTAAGGGCAGCAAGCTGGGCCGGTGGCATCCTCGGAGCTCTGCACGGGCAGATCAATTTGCCTGCACCCAGGGTATGAGGTGGGCCCCCACATGGGCCCCATTTCAGACGGGAACCCTGAGGTAAGGGGTGACCCACCCAAGTCATAGCACTTGTAAGGGTCAGAGCCAGATTCATGCCCTACCCAGGACCAGATTTGTACGACCCCTCCTGGGGACAGCACTTTAAAAGTGTGTGTGCATGGTCATGGACACTGTCCTTCAGTGGGGTGGTGCCCCAGAGGCCTGCAAACTCCTGTAGCTTCCTAACACCCCCTGGAGGTGAGGAACTGTGGGAAGGATGGGGTGGGACCTGGCGCTCAGGACCCAGGGCCGGCCTAACCCAGAGTTTGTGCTGTGCAAAGTCCTTACACTGGGGGCTGTGGTGCACCCATCCCTGGCCCAGCACCCACACCCCTCTGCCCGGGGCTCCTGCCAACATGGCCCACAGTGGGGTGTCCCCCACAGGCTGGCGAGCTGCACTGCCTTTGTTAAACATGTGGCCAAGCATGGCACAGAGGTGTGGACCCTCTTAGAGGGGCGCTGCTCCAGCCTCTGCCATCTGCAGGCTGCCCTGGTTCCCCCACCCCTATGGCCCACCTGCACCTGCCGTTCCCCTGATGTGTCTGGGGCTGGTTTCCATGGCAATTCGCCAGACGAACCTCAGAAGTTCCCACCTGTAGAGCCTTCCCTCGCGACTTTGGTGGCCTCCGTGGAAGGACACCGAGTTCCCACCTTTTCAGCGTTGTGATCAGCAGGGACATACATGTCTTGTCCGTCTGTCTGGCTACTTCCTTCGGTGGCATCCCGGAAGCAACACGAGCCCCCCGAGGGCTGCCACGTTGAACCGCTGGTTGTGGGTGGGACTCAGGCCGGGGCTGCTGGCGGGCCAAGGAGGTGGTGCCTATCCCGGGAGAAGAGCCTGCGCTGCCGGCCTGTCCCTGTCATCCCTGGATGATGGCGAGTTGGCCTGACGTGCCTCTGTCTGAAAGGTCTCTCCTTTATCAGAGGGGTGGACGCCATGTGTCTGAGCCTCACAGGAGTGGCGGGCAAGGGAGGACAGTGAGGCAGGGAGTGGCTGACGCCGTTCCTGCTTGCAGCAGCCGGGCAGGCAGCACGGGAGGGTGCCAGCCCCACTGACAGCTGCTCCTCTGCAGCTTGCCTGCTATGGCCGGTGGGCAGTGCATCGCTCTGTAAAACAGCTTCTCTTCCAAATTTGCTCAAATATCTGCTTCCTCCACAGACTGGGGCCTTTCTGTGGCTCCCTGGTGTCCTGGTCAGCTGACAAGCCCCCCACGGGGTTAGTAGTCTTTGCTAGGAGAGATCTGGTCCATTCCACAGCAAGGCTCCAGGCCCGGCTCCAGGACGCGGCAGGGTCCTCTGCCCTCCGCCCCTTGGGCAGGGCTCACGCGTGCACAGGCTTTGCCAGGAGGGCCCTGCCCCTCCCACTGAGGGCTGCCTTGGGGGCACTGGTGCCTCTCCTGGTGGAGCGCTGGGGGCATGTGGTGGGCTCCTGCGCAGAGGCTGACCCCTGGTTCCCTGAGACAGAATCTGCAGTGGCCCAGGTGTCCTCCGCCTGAGCTCACTTCCCTGGGCCATGCTGGTGTGCAAGCATCTGGGCCCATGCACAGTCTTGCGGGGAGAGCTATGGCTGCGGTGCTGGTCAGCCCCAGGAGGTGGGTCTCTGGGCCCTGCTTAGGAAGGAGTGGGGAAAGCTGACTCAGCAGCGAGGAGATGGTGGGAGCCTAATGCTGTGCATGGTTCTGGGAAGGGCTACGGTGCAGCAGAAGGGACTCTGTGTCCTGAAAGCAGGACCCTGGCCACAGGGGGGACTTGGCTGCAGTCAGGTGGCCTTGATGGTATGAAGGCTGGGACGACAGGCCCCTCACAGCCCCTGCATCTCAGCCTGAGGGCCTCCGTGTGCCCAGGGCCACTCTGCCTGCACCAGGCAAGATGGCGGGTTCAGGGAGAAAGCCGCCTGAGTGCCCAGTGACTGAGGCGCGACGGGCCCACCCTGCTCCCGTGCCCCCGCAGTCCCCAGCAACATGGCCGCAGGGTGGGCGACACGGCCGGGTGGCCCCTTCTCTCCCCTGCCTCTGTCCCTGTCCCTCAGCATGTGCCCTGGGGTCTCCTCCCACACCTCCCCTTGCACCCAAATGCTCTCTCAGGGTTGGCTTCTGTGGGGCCCCAGCCAGGACAGCAGGGGTTCTGGTGACCTGCAGCTGCACGACAAACCACCCTGACCTGCTCCTGGAGCGACAGCCCTGAATTTGGTCACGGGTCAGCGGTTTGGCCAGGGCTGTCCCCACTCCACACGGGTCACTGGGGGCCTCCTTGGGGGACCCACCTTTCACTTGCCTTCTGGAGCAGGAGGGAGGGTCACGTGGATCGTCAAGCCAGAAGGCCACCCCAGGCCACTTCTGTGGACTCCTTGGCTGATGCGGCCACAGAGGCCCACGGGCGGGACAGGTCACAGGTCTCCCATCTTGATTTGGGAGGGGCCAGGTCCTGGAAGGGAAATAGGGGGCAGGCACTTCTGGAAAATGCAAGCCGCCCAGGGTGGTCTGTGGTCACCACTTAGAGCCCAAACAGATGAAAACTATTCAGCGTTAAGAGGAGTGAAGCATGAGCACAGGCCACCATGTGGACGGGCCTCGAAGCACGGGGCTGGGTGGACGCAGCAAGCAGAGGGCCGTGTGCTGTGCGCCTCCACTTACAGGGAACGCCCAGGACAGCAGAGAGAGCAGCGGACCAGTGGGTGCAGGGGCAGTGCCTGGGTTTTTTTGCCATAATGAAGACGTTCCAGGTGACCGTGTGGCGGGGGCCCGACTCTAAGTACGTAGAGCCCACAGAGGTGAGCACTTCAAGTGGGTGAACCCTGGGAATGGTGATTTACAATTCAACAAAACTGTTTTAAAAAATGTGAGCTTTCCTAAGTACCCATCCCAGCTCTGCCCCTTTCCAAGGGAGCAGCCAGGAGCGAAGGGATCCTGAAGCATTCTCCTGGCTGCCCGCAGTTCCGCCCCACAGGAGGGTCCGAGGCACTGCCTGCGGGTCAGTCCCAGGCCCCCCTGCCGTCCCCCCTGCCCTGGCTCTGCTGTGGGGAGCTCTCGGGGCAGGGCCTGGCGCACAGCACGTGCTCAACTGACGCTTGAAAGTCATCCCCAAGGTCAGCGAGCCTGTTCATTTCCCACTCGCAGCGTAAACCCAAGTCCTGCCCAGCTCCTGCATGTGGACATGATGGGTCAGGATTCAGGGAGGACTGGTGTCCAGCTCACATCTGCAGGAACATTTCCCAGGGGACAGAGTGACCCTGTTTCAGCACTTGTGGGGGAGAAAAACCCCAGCTGAGGATGGGCCACAGGTCCGCATGGGTGGGCGGCCATTGGGGCCCCCTTTCGGGATACATGAGTGCTGCCCCCAGTGCCCACCAACCACAGCCTCAGGTCCCCACTGCGAGGGGCCACTGGGTGCAATCAGCTCACACCCACAGCTGGTGCTGGGACCCCATCCAGCCACTCCACCCCAAGCTGGGGAAGGCAAGGCAGGTCCCAGGATGCGATGGCCACTGTCCTCTGGCCTTCACAGATGGCCCTAGAGGACGGGGCCTCTGATGTGCTGGGCCTCTCAGGGCACCGGTGGGCACTGGCTGGCACAGGGAGGCCTGTGGAGGCACCTCCAGCCGGCACTGCCTCCCACCAGATCATTCCTATTTTGCTCCAACTGTTGTTTGCTTCCTCCAAGAAAAGTCTGCTGAGCCCCATGGCTGCATGCTGACCCTCCAGGAAGTGGAGCAGACAGGGCCCTGCCAGATATGCGCGTTCAGTGAGTGACCTAGGGCTGGGCCTCCTGTGTTCCTGTCCCTCACACACGTGTAGACACGTGTGCACGCACACACACACACGCTCTCCTGGGCTGACGGCAGTGTCTGGACACCTGGACCCAGATCCTATTTCATGAAGTGGTGGGAAGTCCCAGGTGGAGGCCCCAGGCCACCAGGTGCTGGACCCTGGAAGCAGCAGGCTCTTGGGTCACAACGGGGGTGGGGTCACTGGAGGGTGGGGGGAATGCCCACCTGGGAGGACACGGGGCCAGTGCTCATCCTGGGGCGCTGCAGACCCTGGGGTACAAAAACCCACATGACGGTGTGCCCAGCCACCACACTGCACGTCACGGAAATGAAGCACACCAGAGAGGGACATGTGTTTTCAATATTAAAATATATTTAGTACACACAAGTTTACCTTGGGATGCCTGCAAACATTCCACAAAGTCCCAGTGCCCTTCATTTGGACCTCCAGGGCCTGCAGATTGCTGGCAGGCCCACCGCACCATCAGGTAAAAACAAATTCCGAAAATAAATATTTATGCATAAACGTGTGCCTCTGCAAGTTGCTCCTGTCCCACTGCAGGGCCCTGTGCTCGAAGGACAGAAGGTGACAGCAGGTTCTGAACACATCACGGAGGTTCCAATGGATCTGGCCCCTGGGCACGGCCTCACAGCTGGCTTCTGCGTCAGGAGAGATGGGACCGTGGGGCCAGGCCAGACCCAAACAAAGCACCACCCGCCTGCTGAGTCCCATGGGGCTCAGGGCTCTGCACTTTCCATTGCGCGGTTTCAGGGTGCTGTGCACAATCAGCATACGTGTACGCAAGTCTGGAACACACCTCCATCTCCTGGGGAGAACAGTGATTCATAACCCACCTGGCGGCCACCAGCTCCATGACTAGGTCCACAGAGGGTTTTCCACTTTTGGTAATAACAATGGAGTTAACATTGCATAGATTATTTTAAAAGCACAGCTGCTAACGTGTCCAGGGGCTCCTGAGGCCCCATTCAACACTGTCGTCTGTGTCGTCGGGAAAAAGTCACAGAGTGGGAAACAGGTAGGAAAGGGCAGGCCAGGTGGTGCTGCGTGGCAGGCTGCCCGGCGTCCTTGTTGCTGCCCCCCCAGCGCGAGGGCTGGGGGCTTGGGGAGGCCCGCACATTTTGGATGTGCCTTGCTGCGTGTGAGGCTCAGATATGTGTGCCCCTCCAGCTCGGTGCCCCTAGAATCCACTGGGGATTTCTGAAGGGTCCTCAGTGCTGGGGGGTGGTCGATCAGTGAGGGCTCAGCCCTTCGGGGAGAAACCAGTGTTCCCGGGAAGTGCAGAGTGGCTGTCCTGAGCACCTGGCAGATGGGTGGACTATCGGACCTCGCTCTGGAGCTGGAGGGCAGACGGGGCATCCCGGAGGTCTGCAGAGCTGTCGGAGGCTGAGGACCGGCTGGGTAGAGAAGTTTCCGGGCCATCAGGAGACCCCGATGGGGGCTTGTACAGGAGGCAGGCGGTGGCAAAGAAGAGGAAGCCCAGGACCTGGGAGTGGGGGAGGAGCTGCTGTTCGCTGAGCCGCCCTTAGGGCCTGGCTGCTCACAGACCTGAGCACCCCTGCCCGGCCTGGGCTTCCAAGACCTGGGGAACCCCTGCTCTGGGGAGAAGACCCACCTTTCCTGCATGGCCAGGCCCTAGTGTGAACACCAATATTGTTGGGGAGGTAATGAAAAACACCATCTGACTAAAACCAGAGACTGGTAGGGGGCTCGTCATGGACTGAACAGTGTTCCCCCAAAAGGTATGTCCAAGTCCTGACCCCCAGAATCTCTGAATGGGACCCCTATTTGGAAACAGAATCTTTGCAAATGTAGTTCAGTTAAGGACCTAAGGATGAGATCTTCCTGGATTTGGGGTGTCCTTAGAAACAAGAAAGAGGTTGACGGAGAAACACTGTCAGGGGACAAGGCCATGTGACAGTGGAGGCAGGGTGGGAGTGAGTCGCCTACAGGCCGGGGCAGGAGGGCCAGCAGC
The DNA here is from genome assembly GCF_030020395.1 of Manis pentadactyla. Classification (NCBI taxonomy): domain Eukaryota; kingdom Metazoa; phylum Chordata; class Mammalia; order Pholidota; family Manidae; genus Manis; species Manis pentadactyla. The sequence continues at coordinate 177,185,875 of NC_080023.1, read as the reverse complement.
CTGGGCGGCCAGGGCCCCGCGCTCAGACCCCAAGGGTGCAGGTGCCTACACCTTGACTGGAGCTCTGGCCAAGGCCTTCCTGAAGTGGCCACTGAGGCCTCACGGGTCCTGACAGGAGTCCCACAGCAGTGTGAGCAGACACTGGCCCCAGGCACACGGAACACCTCCCTGTGGGACGCCGGGCTTTGTCAGGGACACCCACTGCGCTTCGAGGAGCGTCCCCTGGGCCAACGGCCTGAAGCTACACTGGCAGGCGAGCCCCGTCTCTCTGTGCGGCAGCCCCCAGGGGAAGCTGCAGTGTGAGCCTGTGCGCCCGGCTGACGGCAGCCTGACGTTAGAAGCCGGCCCTGCCAGTGTGCACAGCACAGGGGTTACCACCTGGGGAGACGGAGGCTGGTCCTGGCCTGCCGCCCCTGGGCAGATGGACCATGCGACTCAGAGAAAGGGACAGCCAGGGCCAGCTCTCCGGGAGGGGCAGGTCTCCCAAGCACGGGCCCTTGCTGTTCCCCAGAGCCCATACTCCCTCTCCCAGTGGCTATTTTTGGCTCATCTGTGGGGAGATAAACCAAAGCGGTGGGGCGCCTGGATGCCCTGCATGGAGCGCCCGAGGCCGGAGCTCCCACCAGCGGGCCCTTCCAGCGCCCATCCTGCCCCAAGGAAGAAAACCAAGGGACTTGTACAGACTGGGCCCAGAACTTCACTTACTGGAAGGTTGGTGCCTCGGGACTCAAGCTATAAATGCTGTGCTGCTTCCCCTGTAACACAGCAGGTGCTTGGAGACTGAGTTCGGCTCCAGAAACGGGCGGCACTCGAGGCACATTAATGTTGCAAAGAGGGCCCTAATCCTGAGCTGACCCCGGCCCGGCAGCGGACAGATCTGCCAGGGCTGTAGCTGGTCAGAGCCGCAAGGAAGGAGGGGGCTGCGAGCTGGGGCTGCGGCCGGCTTGCAGAGACCCTGGGGCCTGCGCCTGCTGCTCCCTAGCCTCGTCTCATCATCAGGGCCCCACCTCGACAGCTCTCCCCCGGAAGAAGGTGCTGCTTTGCACACGGGGGGCTGGCAGGTCCAGAGGTGGGCCTGGACCCTCAGCTGGCCAGAGAACACTCTGGGCCTCCCCCTCCGCGCACCTGGGGGCAGCCGCCGCCCCACTCACCTTGTACACCAGCCCTGCGATAAGCATGTAGCGGCTCATGGCCGAGTTCTGGTACACGAAGCAGGAGCCCTGCTGGCCGCACTGGTCCTGCCAGAGCAGGCACGCCTTGTCGATGACCCAGCCGAAGGCAATGGGCCCCGGGATGCCCCCTGTGGAGAGACGCACTCAGTACCTGGCTGTGCACGGGGCGGACGGGACGGGCAGTGCCAGAGACCCGGAAGGCACAGCCCCTCAGAAAGGTGGCAGTGGCCACTGGTGCTGTCAGGGGCGGAGGGGGACTAAAATGTTCCTTTTCGGGGGCAGAGTGGGGCAGGACTTGGCTTCAGGCCCCGGGATTCCCCAGCATCTCCGCCTTTGCGTTGATGACGAAAGGCACCCTCCGGGCAAATGAATGGCCAGAGGTCCCTCTAGTGGACTGTTCGGGAATGGCGTCCTTCCCCGAGGGGCGGCTCGCGCGGTGCACACCCGGGGAGGGGAGCCGCCGCGGGAGCCCAGTGCAGTGCACACGGCGAACACGGCGTAAACTGCACAGGCTTCCTCACGCTCACAGTACCTAGAGTTCTAACCACGATCCACTGAATTCCCAGCGCAAAGGATCTCTGCTGGTCACAGACACACCTAAAATGGAAGACCGCAGTGTCAGGGCCCACAGGTTGGCCACCCCCAAGCCAGCGGCTGCGTCCTGCCGGGCCCTGGCCGCGTCCCAGGCCACAGCACCACCTCCCTAGGTGGCAGGTCCCTCACAGAGGCTTTCCTGCCACGGCTTTCCGGGGAGCCCAGCACGCACCCCTCTGGATCGGCGGCGCTCCGCCAAGTGTGCTGCAAGGGAAGGTCCAGCCCAGGTGACACCCAGGCCCGTGGCTTACCGTAAAGTCGCCGTTAGCGCAGGGATGCTGCTGAGGAATGTAAAGATAATTACAACGAATATGAAAACCAGAAGGAGGGGCTTTCTCTGACAAGTTGAAGAGCATTTCCCTGCAGTAGCATGGCCAAAACCAGAGGAAAAATTCTGAGGGACACAGCTACAGTCTCGGTACACCTGAGGAGCGCAACAACAGCGCTGATTACAGGGGGAAGGAACGGGCCCTCCCGGGGCGCGGGCGCACAGTGTGGGCAGCGGCTGTGCTCACCTTCTGGCCGCCTGGACCGGGCACAGCCGCCCGGGGGCAGCCTGCGTGGCAGGGCGAGTAGTACGTGAGGCCGTTGGAGCCGCACACGGGGCTGTAGAGCTGCAGCCGGCAGCTGCAGGTGGCGTTGCAGGTGGCTGTCGGCTCCAGGTGGCCTTCAGGCAGGAGGCTGCAGGCAAGATGAGGAGGCGGTGGGGCAGAGGCTGGTGCCAGGAGGTGCCCCATACCACGGGGTCAGCCTGGGACGCATCCCCACTGGCCCATGTCTGTGGATACACGAACTCACTGGGTTTGCTCCACCTGAGGCATGGTACTAGGTGGGCTGCTTTTGCTCACTGAATTGTGGGAATATCTCACCAAAATCAGTACAGACCCAAGCCCCTTGTAGCTCTCCAACCCTGTGTGCAATGCTCTGCCCCAAAGTGGTTTGTGTTTTCGGTCAGCAATGTGTTCATGTGGCCCAATGTGCAAACATTACAAAAGAGCCCCAGAGGCAGCCCTCTGCTGCGGCACCAGCCCCCAGCCCTGCCACGGACGCAGGCCACCAGCGGCGGTCACTGAGCGCAGGCCAGCGGCTGCAGGTGCGCACCCCACACCTCTCCCGCTGAGCACACGAAACCTGCAGAGCAGCTTCTGCTTTTCCCGCCCCCACGGCCCTGGGGGGCCGCCCATGGGCCAGCGTCCCCCTCCCTCCGAGGCGGGTGGCTGAGGGGGGTGTGGGCAGGTGCGGCCGCGGTGCAGCTCTGCCACCTGCTCCCACCAGCTTGGCTGCTTCCAGTCTCGTGTGAGGTCAGAGCCACAACAGGGTCCTGGAGCTGAGCGGTCCCCGGGGTCACCTCCACGAGGAGTCTGGGAGGGCACTGCCGGGCCTAGGGCAGGTGGCCCAGGTCTATTTTAGGTATTCCCAAACATCTGACGACTGTTCCCTCACATTCCTAGGACACAGGAAGCTGATCCTGGGCCGTGCTCCACGTGAGTGTGAGAGGAGCTGGGGCCCTGACTCCCCCGTTTTTCAATCCCAGAGCCGCACTGAGCCCAGGTGCCCCTTGAGGGCTGACGTGGCTTATATGTGGCCATTGCTGCTGTAAGGGGCCCCTCTGAGGGGCCGTCCTTCCTGCTGTCTTGCTGTCATGACCCTTTCCAGTGGCCTTGCCCCAAGCACCAGACCCTGCCTCCCCATCCCCCAGACCACGTGTGTCCCAGCTGGTGTGCGGGGTGGGAGGGTCTCCCCACCCCCGGGGTGCTGCCTGGCTCTCACCTCCCGCTGTTGCTGGCTGTCATGCCCGCCACGGGCACATTGGGGCAGTGCACGAAGAAGACAAAGACGGCCAGCAGGCTGGTCAGTGTGCAGAGCAGGCAGAACCTGATGATGCCCGAGCCACGGAGCTTGAACTTGTTCACGAAGAAGCCACCCAGGAAGGTGCCACCACCACCCGCCGGCACCACCAGGTACCCTGTGGGAGAGGGAGAGGCCCGGTGATGTCCTTGGAGCCCCAGGGGTGGGCTGTCACCTTGCTCAAGGCACCCAGCCCTGGCCTGAGCTCTCAGCAGCTGCATGGCTGCCCAGAGGCTGGGTGACGCAGGGGAGATGGGGCGGGGAAGCACCGGGAGGAGGAAGCACCCCCTTGCCTCTTGGGGGTGAAGCAGTGGGGACCCCAGAGGCTGCAGCTGGTCTGGGAAGGGGGTGCTGGCACAGGGAGAGGGGGTGGCTGTGGGGAAGGGGAGGCAGTTGCGGGTGGGGGTCTGGGTGTGTGGGGTGAGACCAGGCAAGGACAGGTGTCTGGGGGCATCAGTCACAGGAAGCTAATCTGAAGCTCTCCTCCTGTGCAGGGAACAGAACTCCGAGGGTGGGATGCGACCGGGGTTGACCAGGTGCTGCTCAAGTGTGCCCCACCTTGCACATGTGGTGTTGAACCTCACAACCACAGCCACATTCTCACCCACACTCCTGCCTGGCAGGTACTTGGTGAGGCCGGGCTACCCCCCAAACACAGGGCTACCCCATCAACAGCGGCAGAAAGAGGGGTCTGAGGCAGGCCTCACTCTTGTGGGGCACCAGCCTGCCTCTGGCCACACACCTCTTGCCGGGCAGGTTCAGGGGCCCCAACCTTGTGGTCCTGAAGGTCCAGGTGCTCAGTGGGGTGTTACCACCCACCGTCTGCAGCAAGCCAGGCTGAGGAAGCCCAAGGCCCCAGGGGGTGTCCGGGGTGCAGATAGCCTCCCAGCTGGGGGGGCCTGCCATGCACTACCCTCTGGAGGGACAGTTCTGAGACCGTTGCGCTGTGTGGCAACAGTGTCCAAAGTCCCCCATGCCCTCAGGGCCTCCCACCTGGACCACATGCCCACGTGCAGGCACGCCTGCAGTAGTGCTGTCTGGCTTTCTAGAAGATACTAATGAAAAAGCAGAGGGCTCCCACGATTTGAGAAATTTCTCACCAAATAAGGTGGCAGCTTCCGAGGCACTCAAGCTGAACTGGGACTCGAGGAACTTAGGGCCAAACGTGGACATGCCGGCGATGAGCGTGGCCTCCGTGGCGCCAGCCAGGCAGAGCAGGATGAATGTGGGGTTCTTCAGAAGAAGCCACACGGAGCTGGGTGGGCGAGGGGAGGGGAGAGCAGAGAGGAAAGACAGAGGGTCAGAGTGGGCCAGAGCAGGGCGTGAGGGCGCTCCCGAGCCACGGCCCCCATCCGGGCACAGACAGGCCTGGTTCTGAGAGCGGGGTGGGGCAGGTGAGCTGGGGCAGCCCACATCTACTCCTGAGAAACCGAGACAGGATGAGGCTGGGCTGTGGCTGCTGGACAACGGGCACCGGGAGTCCATGCCTGCCGCTCGTTGTGAAAACTGCCGGAACAACTTATGGGGGGTTATCACCGCCTGGGCCGAGTTCCGGCCCCAGCTGGTGGGGCGGGGGCACCCTGGGCAACCACGACGCTGTTTAATTAGCTTGGGGCCTGCCGTGAGGACCCGCACAGGGGCCCGAGCCAGGAGCCCGCAGGTCGGGGGAGGCAGGGCACCGAGGGGGGAGGCCCCTTCCCACCCATCAGCATGTGGCAAGGGGGACGGGGAGATCCGGCCTGGGCCGGCTCGGCTGGCACCTGACTTCTCTTGCCCTGCACTTACGGGGTGAGGGGAGGGTCCCAAGGAAGGGCCTTGGTGTTGCCCTCTGGACGTGGCCAGCTGATTCTTCGGGGAACCTGGCCTGGATGCACTTCTGAAGCCAGGATTCAGAGCCCCAAAGAGCCCTGGGGGTGCTTGGCCTTGGGTCTCACTGTAGGGTCAAGCAGGGTGGCTAACTCTGCAGAACGCGTTTCAGGAGTGTTGGATGTGGGCTGCGCACCTGGAGGTGCTGGTGTCACACCCCTGAGGCTTCTCAGGGGAGCAGCTTCCCCTGACCCCAGGGCCCCAACAGGCCCATCCTGTCTGGCCCACAAGTGCGATGAGCACAGAATTTCCTTGAGGGAAGCTCACTGGGGTGAACTGGGCTTCTGCGTTTTGTCAGGGGAGGAGGGCCGAGCAGCGCTGTCCCAGTGTGTGCATTTCAGCTTGAGATGTCTCGATGGTCACGAGTGGGCAAAACAAAACAAACCCTCCTTCTGAAGTTGGGGGAGGAGGCAGAGCTTAGAATAGGGTCACAGAAACGTAACCATGGGGCACTGGGAGATGAAGCTCAGATGTCCTGGGGCAGCGAAGTGCCCCGCGTGCAGCCAGGTGGCTTCACTCAACACCTGCCTTCCCTGACTCTGAGCTGTCCCCAGCTCCCTCACACCAGGTACAGGCACAAAGGTGTTCCCAAAGCAGTTGCCCCTGTCCCCCCAACCTGTGAGTGATGTGGGTTGGGAGCAGTTTTTCTACAGTCCCCAGGACAGATGCTCTCCGCACAGAAGCAGCCCTGGAAGTGGCACCCTCTGCTACCTTCTCGGTCACCTTTGAAGAGCTCTCCAGTCCACAGCTGAGGGTGTTCCATAAAGGGAAGCAGGTGCCACCCATCCTCTAGAGCCTCGTACCGGGAGAACCAGCTCCCGCAAACCCTGTCACCCTGGCGGCAGGAGGGGCCTCCCAGTGGCCCAGAGATCAGGGCACATGCCACGAGCACTTGTCAAGCAACTTTGAACATCTTGATGTGCAAATGCTCTTCATTAACCCAGTTAGCCAGGTTCTGGAGCGTGGGGAGTGCAGGGTGGCATTCGGAGCAGGCGGCTGAGGGGAGTGAAGGGCACCCCCACGGGGCATTGCTCAGATTCACTCCAGAACAAATGGGGGACCCCAAGGCCCTCAGGCTGGAAGGCTGAGAAGGCCTCTCTCTGGTCACACAGTTGGGTCCCATGTGCTTAGAGGAGGGAAGGTGGCTGTGGAAGAGCCCCCAGTGGGGGCCAGTCAGGCTGGGATCTCAGGGCTCCATGTGGGGGACGCCCTGGGTGTGGCCAGGCTGTTCCCAGGCTCAGGGCCTCAGTTGGGTTGGGAGGGGAGGGGAGCGCCCCAGGGGTGTGCAAACTTCCTTATTTCGTAACCCCAGCCTGAAGGTTGCTTGGCTCGGCCTCCTGTGATGAATTCGCTCAGAGAATTAGTCATGACCTTAGCAGGGAGCACGTGGTCTGGGATTTACTCTATCACCCACGACCGGTCTGGGGAATCGAGCCTCGGTGTACATCAGGCCCTGGTCCCCGGGGCCCACTGGGGAACGGGCTGTTGGTGGGCTCAGTCCCCAGTGCTGACTGGAGAGAACTGGTGGCCCCACCCCACCGAGCAGCAGGCCATGGGCGCTGGGAGACGGGGCAAGCTGGCCACACAGAGTTCCTGCACCACAGGCCACTGTGGCCCTGGGCCAGCTCGGCCTCCTTGGGGCGCCTTCCTGAGGGGGCAGCTCTTCTGGGTGGTCAGACAGGAAGCAGGGCTCGGGAACAAAGCCCCACACAGGGAGAAGGCCATCCACCCCTCTACCCTCAGCACCAGCCCTGCTTTCTCTCTGGTACAGAGCAGGCAGCAAATAGCACGCAGGCTGCTGTGTGGCTGCCCTTGGCCTCGGCACCCTTTACCCTCCCTGTGTGGAAGGTGGCCGGCAGGGGCTTGTCCCCACCTCCCACGGCCAGTTAGATGTGGCCGTTCCCAGCGTCAGATGTGAGGGTGCTCCAAGGGCCCAGGAGAGCCGCCCTGGGATGCCTGGTCCCACAAAAAAGGGGCACTGGGCAGCCAGGAGCCCCAGGCCGCATGTCCCTTGGAGACCCAGGGCTCTGTCCCCAGTGTGTGAAGACCACGGTGTAAGACCAGGTCACGAATGACAAGGGGAGCATGGCAGGGTACAGGGCAGCGAGGGTGCCCAGCCGGGGCCCCTGGGACATGTTGGTGACACTCAAAGAAATGGCCAGAGGACACAGCGGAGCAAAGGGCTGAGGCCCCCCATCCACCAGGCCTCCCTCGGTGCTCAGGCCAGGAGGCTTTGCTGCGGCTCCTGCATCTTAGCCCACGTGCTGGAGCCGAGAGCTGAGGTTCCCTGGTCATGGAGGAGGTTTGGGGGCCCTGGGGGTGGGGGTCACAGGGACTCTCCCTGTTTGGGGTCAAGATCCAGTGTGAGGGGGACCCCCACAGGGTGTTCCAGCCACAGGTGCAGAAGGCACGCACCACCCCCAGAGGTCCTTACAGAGGCAGGTCTCTGATGGTTTTCCCGAAGTCGGGGTTGCTGGCCGCCCTGCGGCCGCCGTCCTTCAGCTGGTGTGTTTCATGTGCTCTCATGACCACGTAGCGCTGGGAGCCTGGAGGGACACGGGTGTCAGCAGCAGGCAGGGCCAGGGCTCCACCCCATCCGAGGCCTGCCCCTCTCGGGTTTGGGACCAGTGAGTGGAGGCGGGGGCAGACCTCGTGTGGGAGGCCCCACGGTGACCGGTGAGCAGCTGGGGGAGGAGGGGGCGTCACAGGGGCAACACTGGGGCCAGGGTCCAAAAGGAGTTGAAGAGGGGCATCCCGGGGTAAAGCCAGCCTCTCCCATGGCCCCACAGGCCTGGCTTCAGGGGGGCAGTGCCCGCCCAGCAAAGACCCCAGCCCTCCTGTGCTCCCCACTAGCCCAAACTAATGGTGCGCATGAAGCGGAGACCTGGGCTCCAGGCGGGGAGGCGGGAGAGCGGGGGATGGGTGTGCCCGGCCTTCCACACTCAGGGCAGGGAAACACGCACCTGGCAGCCGCCGTGGGTAGCCCAGGATGGGGATGGCAGTGAGGAAGGCGGCGGCCCCAGCACCCAGGAAGCCCACCCACCATGCGCCAACCCACAGCGGGCTCTCCGTGGTCAGCTCCGTCCTATGGGGAGAGGAGTATGGGGTCAGTGTTCCATGTCCCCGCAGGCCTGCCTCTGCTCTGCCCTCCCTCTGGGGGCGAGGCGCCCACTGCAGAGCGGCATGCAGGGCGGGCGGCCGGTGCCCAGCCCGAGCTCAGGGGCCCAGGGCGCACAGGTGCGTTTCCAGATTTGGGGCTGAGTGCCCTGTGTGACACGCCGGCAGCCCGCCGCCTGGGGTGCCCTCCTGAGTTCTCTGACTCATTCTAGCAACGACTCAAACCCAAGGCAGAGCCATGGGAGCCTCGGACCCAAGCCAGGTTGGACAGCAGCTGTGGGCGGTCCAGAGGCCCAGGACTCGGGACTGGTATCTCAAGTGGGCTGGTCTTGTGGGACCGAGTCCTTCATCTGTGGGGTCTGTGTTGACTCTGGGAAGTCAGTGTCAGGACTGAGTTGAATTTAAGGCGCCTGGCTGGTGTGAGGAGAGAAGCCTGGTGTGGAGGACTCCCCCCTCCAGAAAGAACTCCCATCAGCAGCAGGAGAATCCGCGGAGGGCTCGCCTGGCTCCAGGGTACTGCTGTCAGGCCACGCCATCCCCCCAGACCTGCTCTCAAGGCCACCACAGACCCCAGGCCCAGCAGAGCAAGGCCGGCCGCAGCTCCCTTCTGCTCAGGGCCGCAGCTCTCGGCCGCACAGACACCCTGCTGTCACTCAGCTCCCGCACAAACAGCGTGAGGACAGGGCCAGACGCAGGCCACTCACCGTCGGCCCATTTCCGTGTAAAGGTTCAGCAGGGCGCCTCCGATCAGGTAGCCGGCTGCGGGGCCAAGGATGGCCGCCGTGTAAAAGATGGCTGGAAGGGAAGAAGAGCGCTGGGGTCTGGCCACACCCGGTCTACACCCCCGACCTGAGGGCTCTCAGTGTCCAACACCGGAAGCCACACAGCCCACCCGAGAGAAGCCCCCACCCTCGCTTGCATTTCTGTGCCTGGCGGCCCCAGGACCCCTTTACATCAGGGTCTTCAGCTATGCAGCCTCCGCTGTGCCTGAAAGCAGGCTGCCATCTACTTGATGAGGCGCTTTAGAAATGTCTCTCAAAGTGACTGCAGCTGCCATCTACTCTTCCCCCAGGAAGAGCAAAGGTCCTAGGAGCTCACTTGGCAGGATGAGGGCACATGCCCGCAGCAGCGGACCTACGCAGAGGGAGACTGGGAGCTGCAGACATGAGAAGGGCCCAGGCGGCTGGCCAGGCAGGGCATGCCGTGCTAGAGAGACGAGGCCCCAGGGCCCCATTCCCGCTGGCAACTGCTAAGTGACTTAGAGTCCAGAGTGGAAATAAGGGGCTGGGGTCAGCTGACAGTCTGACTGGGCCCCTGGGGCCCTTCCTGCGACAGCCTCAAAGGAGGGCCGTGGGGCAATAGGCAGCACCAGGCTGCAAACTTGGAGGTCTCATCCCCAGATAGATGTGAGGGTCTCAGGGGGAGTTGGAGGCCTCAGCCAGCCCTGTAGGCAGTGTGGCAGTGCCTGGCTCTGCAGCTGAATTACCCTGGCACTCCAGACTTCTGGGTGGCACCTGGCCAGTGCTGGCCACTGTACCCACTGCCCTACTCACCAATGTAGACAGGCGAGTAGCTGGACTTGACGTTCTCATCCAGGTAGGTGACGCCTAGCGTGTAGAGCGGCGTGGCGCCAACACCATGCAGGAACTGGCCCAACATGAAGACCAGCCGGTAGCTAGACAGGCTGGAGATGGTGCTGTCCCGGCACGCCATGCTGTGGTTGGCCTGGCATGTGCCGACGCCCTCGTCTGCCTCCACCTCGTAGGAGCCCGCAGTGAAGTGGGGCAGCGCAAACACCAGCGAGCCGGCCCCCATGACCAGCACACCCCAGCCCAGCCAGCGAGGTTTGTGCCCGTTGCCCCCGAAGTAGCTGACGAAGGTGAGGCAGAGGCAGGCGGCCACGTCGTAGGAGCTGGCGATGAGGCCACTCTGGTAGCTGCGCAGGTCGAACCGGCGCTCGATGGAGGTGATGACGGTGTTGATGAAGCCGTTCACCGTCATGCCCTGCAGGAAGGCGGCCGCGCTCAGGAAGAGCAGGAAGCCCCTGGGTGTGTTGAAGGCCTGCAGGCACGCAGGGGCAAAGCCCTGCCAACCACACTCCACACTCTGAGGCCGGGCCGCCACATAGCGCACCTCGTGGGCCAACCGGGGGCCATGCTTCCCGGCCTCTGGCTGGTACAGTGGCTGGCTGCAGGAGTCCAGAGAGCTGTGGGCAGCTGGGCACATGGATGCCTGCCGGCTCGGGGGGGTGCAACCACACCCACTGTCAGTGGCCAAGGGTGGGCTGGGGAAGCCCAGCTTGGGCATCGAGATGAAGTGCTTGTCCCCCATCGAGTGCTGGGGCATCTCTGCTCAGGGCGTGACAGTGACGGCCAGCGAAGTCACCAAGCAGCGTCCCAGTGGCTGGCTGACTCTGTTAGGAGAAGTTCTGGTTAGCAAGCTTACGCCCACAGATGAGCACATCTACACTTCGGTGAGCACACCGGGCATGTTCCGGCCTGAGGGGGTTGGCTGGCACCTCACTTGCTCCGCAGAGGCTGTGTCCTCTGCCCCTGGAGGGTTTTCCAAATGCTAAAACGAGCAGCAGTCCACAGCAACGTGCACAGGTTAATAGGAAAACGGGACAACACGTCCCCTTTCAGCTGACCGCAGCCCTGTCCCTGTTCCCCAGCGGGCCTCGCTTCCCGCCTCCACTCACCCCTGAAAGGAGCTGGGCTGGGGGTGGGGGGTGATAGCTGCAGCTTTAGGCTCCCAGGGGCCCCGGCATGCCAGCTTCACACACCTGCTTTTAGAAAGGGTGGCATTGACTGCCAGGTGAAGCTCCCTCTGGGCACCCAGGCTGCCTAGACTCCAGGTGGCAAGAATCAGTATAACATAAACAAAGCCATGAGCTCCGAGCCAGTGACATGCGGTCACCATGACAAGATGTCAGAGCTTCGACGCCCATGGCTCCTGGGTGAGGGTCTTCAGGAAGACCCCAGCCCACATCCCCGTGCGCCTACCTCTCCTTACGGGCTGGATACGGGGAGTTTGGACCTGGCTCGCACACAGGGAGAATGCCGCCTGCCAGCCAAGGAGAGCCCTGGGGCAGACGCCCCTCGTGCCTGAGCTCAGACTCGGGCCTCCAGAGCTCCGACAGTGTCGGCTGCTGCAGTGCAGGCCGGGAGCCTTTGTCTGGCAGCCCCAGGACACAGACACCCTCCCCTGCTGGGTTGGCAGCTTCCTTTTCAGGGGCTCCCAGCACTTCCAAAGCACCGTCACTCCGGGGACGTCATGCCCGTGGGAGGCCCGGGAAGCACCAGGGTTTGTGCCCTGAGTCGGGGGAGCTGCGTGCTGGCCTCACTCTGTGTGGGGTGGCTCAGGGCCCTGACGAGTCCCCAGACACAGCTGGCACAGGCCTCACCTCCACCCCCACCCCACTGTGCATGGGGACACTGGGGTGCCCGGCCAGTGCTGGGAGTTGGCTGTTGACCAAGCTCTGTGGCAAGACCTGCTCAGGTAGCTGCTCTGCTGGGCCCTGTGCTGGGGCCCTGGAGGGCCGCATCGTGGTCCCCAAAGACACACGCCCATCCAGACACTAAGTGTGACCTTATTTGGAAAGAGGTCTTTGCGGCTGTTCAGATTTGAGATGAGGTCTTGCTGGGTTGGGAAGGGCCCTAAATCAGGACACGGGTCCTTAGAAGCGGGGATGCGGCAACGCAGGCAGAGGTTGGAGCCATGTGGCCACAAGCCAAAGACACCTGAGGCCACCAGGCCTGGAAGAGGCAAGGACCCTCCCCTGGAGCCCCCAGGGGTGGGGGGAGGGTGCGGCCCTGCCAGCGATTTCGGACTTTGGGCTCCTGGCTTGGGGTCCCAAGGGGGCTCTGCAGGATTAGAGGCTGAGCTCTGCACCTGCTCCATCTGGTCTGGTCCCTGGTCGGGAGGGAGGTGGAGGAGGCGTCCAGGGGGTGTCAGTCCCTACTGCCAGTGGCTCTCTGGCTGTCCTCAGGACCAGGCAAGCATGATTAGGAGGGAAGTGCTCTGGGGCCTTTGGTTGGGGGGACTGTACCTGCATGCGTGTGCCACCCCCCCGTCTCCCTACAGCTGCACGGTGAGAAGTCAGTGGTCCCTAGTGGGGGCTCACCACACCCCAGTGTGAGAACCGGGAGCCTAGTTTCAGTGAAGTCCTGTCAATATGCCCCCACCCTCCACCCCGGCCCTGCCCTCTCATCTCCTTGGTGCTCTGCGGGAAATGTGTATTTCCTCCTGGGCTGTCTGCTGAGCCCAGCAGCTAGAGGGGCCAGGATGGCAACAGTAATATTTAGGCCTCAGGTGGCAGGCCATGGTCCTGCCTGCCTGGCTCCCCGGCCCCCCGGTCCTCCCTGCCTGGCTCCCCGGCCCCCTGGTTCTCCCTGCCTGGCTCCCCGGCCCCCCTGGTCCTCCCTGCCTGGCTCCCCGGCTCCCGGGGGAACGTCTGGCTGCAGCAGGCAGCACAGCTCACGCCCTCAGGGAAGCCTGAGGTGCCTGCCCCTGACAGCAGGGCAGCTGGGGAAAAAACCCAGGTCTGCCTGTCCCTTTGTGCTCCAGCAGCCCCTCCTTCTCCCAGCGCCCCACCCTGAGGCTGCCAGCCCCACCCACGCCATGGTGACACAGCCCACCCTGCACCAACCCACAGCCCCTGTCTGGGCTCCATGCTCGCTTCTCACCATCTCCCCCCTTTACAACCTCGAAACTGGTTCTTGACCCTCGGGCCTGCCGCATGACCTGTGGGCCTGCTCAGGCAGCTCTCTCCTCCTGCTAGGTCCCCCCTGGAGCCTCTTCCTCTGGGGGGGGTGGAGGGGGCTTTCACCCCTTGAAGATGAGACTCAAGGATATTTGTAGGGCAGACTGGTGGGTGCTGCAAGCTGGGGTGGCCACAGCAGGGCCTGGCATGCCCAGATTTGCATACCTGGTGACCACTCACAGGTGTGTGGGCAAGGAGCTGGCTGTCTGGCAAGGAGGCCAACAATGAAGGTTTATCTGAGGGAGGGCTGGGCAGCACCCGTCCCTCCAGGAGTGTCCTGCTGTCTCAACACGGACATTCCTGTCCCCACTCCTTGTCTCGAGGGCCTGGGTCAGAGCGTGGGGCGGGCAGGATAAGCTGGAGACGTGCCGTACAAGCTTACTGTCTTCCCAACTCGAAATGTTCCATCCATGGAGCCAAACACAAAATGAGCACCCCCAGCACCCCAGGGCGCTGCAGAGAGAGGCAGCACACAGGATCGGGGTAGGTCAAGGGTGTCTCTGAGCCTCAGCTCCCCCCTGTACACGGGTGTGGCACCATCAGGCGGAAGGAGCGAGTCCCTGAGCTGAAGGACCCAGGCCCTCGACTCCAGAGCCACATGGGGGCTCATGGGGAACACAGACTTGCAGAGGCCCTCACGGGGCGTGGGGGTGCTGTGGGACAGGCTGGGCTCGGCACATCCAGATGGCCTCTTAGGCCTGTAGGTCCACGTGTCAGGTCCACAGTGCCTGCTGAGAGGTGTCCCACCACCACAGAGCTCCAGAGCCCCAAGCAAGCCCGGGATGGGAATGGGTACCACCCTCAGCCTAGCCCATCCTAAGTCCTCTGTGGCTCGGGCCAAGGGGTGACGCCTCAGGTACCCCCGGGGCTTGCTGGATAAAAAAGCCACTGAGTAAAGGCAGATGCGTGGGTGACGGTGCTCCTGAGGAGAGGACGTGTTGGGAGCTCCCACCTGGGAGGCCCTCTGCCTGTCCAGTGGAGCCAGTCAGGCCCTGGCCAGCACACCCCACCCATGCTGGTCCTTAGTGGGCCTCACCTGGCCACACCGTGAGTGGCTTTTACAAAACGCATGGGGCTTATCAACATGTCCACTGCCCCCTGGAAACCAGCTGAGAGGATGATTCTGTGCAATGCCGGCGGGTAGCGTGCTGTGCCACAGCCACTGAGGGGAAACAGGGGTGTCCGAGGACAGCAGGCTGGGGGCTGAGCCAGAGCCAGTAGTGAGGAGAGCTTCCACAACCAGCCCATGAGATGTAACCTAGGGCCTGCCGTGCTGGCCACCAGGCTGCCCCCTTCCCTTCCAGCGGCGCCACACAAGGGCCCCAGTCACCTCAGGCCTGAGCTGATGCCCCTCTCCTGCTCGGGGGCAGGATCCCGGGGAGCCGGTCTGACTACCTGCCTCAGTGGGGCCTGGGGCCTGACCCAGGGTCGGCTCCACACCCACCGTGACCACCCTGAGGCCGGACTAGCAGCTCACTGTCCCGGAACAAAAGCGGCTGCGAGATTCTGAGGATTATTTCTGAGGATTATTATCTGTCCCCTTCCAAAAGCAGACAATGGGCTCCTGCTGTGCCTGAGAACAGGAGCCCATGTGGCTCAGGACGGAGAATTTTCGTGGTCTCTGTCCACACCCCAGCTGGATGAAACAATGGGGGAGCAGGAGCGTGGCCGGGGCGAGGCCTCTGAGTCCCCCCTGGGCCGGCTGCTGGCGCCAGGCTGTGTTCCAGCCACCTGCCTGTAACGGGTGCAGGTGTCCACAGAGCTAGGAATTTCTACTGGCTCAGCACGCTGGCCTGGGAGAGGATTTCCATTCACCGAGACATCTAGATGGAGGACGCTGTAGAAGAGGATGCCAGCCTCGACACGCCAGCTCGGGCTTCACAAAGAGTGTGGGAAATGCTTGCTGTGAGGAAGCCACAGACCTAGCGCCCAAACTGCAGCCGTGGCTATGACAAGGCCAGGGCTCCCTGGAGGCCAGGGACCTGCTCTGACTATGATAGGTCAGCCCAAGAGCTCCATTCACGTGGCCAGCATCCTGCCTGACCACCAGGCCCCGGCCACCTCACCATGCCAGTGGGAAGGACTTGGCTGGGGTCCTGCCCGGCACCTGCGTCAGGGGCCCCGCCCAGGGAGCTGCATCAGGTCATGGCCACCCAGCTGGGGAGCTGCCAGTGAAGAGCTCCCAGGTAGCACCTGCCGGCCCTGCCTGGCAGGAAGGCAGGATGGGTCCTGGCGCAGGGCTTCCCGGGGTTCAGGGCGTGAGACCGAGAGACCCCCGCCCCCTCCCTCCAGCAGCGCACCAAAGGCCAGCTGTGCAGGCTTGCTCCCTGAGGGGCCCCCTCCCTGCACCCGCAGGCACTGACTATCCCAGCCAAACACTCCTGTTCCCCGAGCTGGGGCCCGTCGTGTGGGACCCTGTGAGGCCCGGCTCCCCTGGGTTGCGACCCCTCCTGCCCCTGCAGAGCTGTAAAATGTCCAGAGTCACACAGTCTGGCTTCAAACCTCTCCACCTCGGACTGTGTGACTGTGGGCAGTCCACTGAACCCCAGTGCCTCCGTCTACCCGCCTGTAAAATGCGAGCGACAGAAGCTAGCTCCTGCGGGTGAGGTGGACCCCAGAGGAGGCTCACGGCCTGCGGCACAGGGCCTGGCCTCTACGTGCTCAGCAAATGGCTCCTATGGCATTATTATTACTGCTATTGTTGTCTCCATGAGGTTGCTGGCTGGACCCAGGGGCTCTCCCCGCTCCGAAGTCCGTCTGCCCCGCCCTGCAAGAATAAAAACTTCACTGCCCAGCCCTTCACGCTTCCCCGGGACTCCCCAGGGCCGGCTTCTGATTAGACAGGAAACCCAAGTTCCCAAAGCGCAGTGCGGAGGCGCCCGGAAAGCCGGTGCGTTCGCTGGAAAACTACCGCGGCTCTGACCACGGCCGGAAACGCGCCCCAGCCCCGGTCGGCGCGGCACGAGGGGGCGCGCGTGTCCGCCCTCGCGGCGCGGCCCGGGTTTTCCTGTCCCGGGCCCAGGGCCCCCCGCTTCCGCCCCCTGCCCTGCGCCTGCACCCCGGGGACCCCGCGTGGCGGCGGGGACAGGGCGGCCTCGCCCGCGCTCCCTCCTCCCGGGGCCGGACGAACAAAGCCCTGCCGCCCGCGAGAAACTTGTCGGCCTGACAAGTTCCTCCCTGACTCGGCCGCCGCGGCACCGGCCGCAGGTGGGGGGCTCGCCGCATCCCCGCAGCCCCGGGAGGCGCGCCCGGCCCTGCCCGGCCCGCGTGGCCTGCGCCTGCGTGCGCGCCGGGCCACCTGCCCGGCCACCCCCCGCCCGCCCGCCCGCGCCCCCTTCCCGCCGTCCGCCTCCCGCCTCCCCAGCGCTTCCGCCTCGGGGTGCGCTCGCCGCGACTCCCCGGGGGCCGCAGGGCCGCCCCCTCCTCCCTGCGCGCATCCCGGCCAACCTGCGCCCCCGTCCAACGTCCGCGGGCACCTGCCGCACTCGCACGTCAGCGGCCGGTCGGCCGCGCCCGGGGCGCCCCGCCTCGCGCCGCGCGCCCCCCGCACTCACCGCGCCCAGGACCGGCAGCCGCGCCGCGCTCCGCGCTCTGCCCGCCGCTCGCCGCCGGCTCGCGCCCCATTCATGCGTCCGGGCCCGCCCCGTGGCCCCGTTCAGGGCCCCGCCTACTCGGGCCATTGGCTGCGCCCGCGGCGGGTCCGGCCCCGGAGTGACAGCGGCGGGCGGGGCGCGGGGCCGCGCTGGCCTAGCGGGAGGGGGCCGGGGCCGCGGGGCGAGCCTCCGTTCCCTCGTCCGTGACATGGGGTGACGATACCGCGTCCTCAGAGGGCCGTTGGGAGCATTAAGTGGGGCGGAACAGGGCGAGGTCCGCAGGGGAAGGCTCGTAAGGGCCGCCGAGGTCTCGCGTTTCCAGCTGAACACAATGAACATCCACACGTTTTACCTCTTTAGTTTCTATAAAATGAATTTAACTTGAAAGAAATCCACAAAAGCCAGCCGTGTGTGTGTTCGAGTAAGGACGAGATGAGCAAGCGAGGCCCTAGGCCGGGGAGGGCAGCCTCGAGGGCCCCACCCAGGGAGCCACAGCGATGGGGCCCCCCTCCCGCGGGAGGCGCAGCCCGGGGAGGGGTGCGGGGCTTGGGGGGAGGCCCGCATCGCAGTTACTTATGGACTGCTCTTCCCCCAGAGGCTGGGCCTGGGAATCCCCGGTGCTGTCCGCCACCCCTGGAAGCTGGGGTTACCTCGGATATTGGCCTCCATGCCCGGCCCTGCTGGTTAAGGGGAAAAACGCCCGACTGCAGCTCCCAGATGGAGAGGACGAGGCGGCGCCCGCCGCTGTGTCTGGGAGACAGGTGCGAGCCCCGCAGGCTCCACCCCCCCAGGAGGGACCAGGGCCGCTGTGCAGACCTGGCCTCCGTGTGGAGCCTCCCGGGAGTGGCGTTTCCCAGCAGAGCCCCTGGAGATGACTGATGGGCGGTGGGCTCCCCATCGTGGGGGTGTGACAGACATGGCCCGTCTTCCAAGGGTGACCCTGTGAAAGCGTTTCAAATGTCAGACACAGGACTAGACTCAGTGTTTCCAAACTTCACTTTGGATTTTATTCCTTGAAACTGTTATTTACACAGTGTTATTCCTTTGAACAATCGATGTATCTTACTAAAGCAGTTGGTTTATTTTTAAAAAGAAAATCCGTGTCATTACCACAGAGAGGCTACCATAAAAATAGAAGAGAACAGAGGTTAGTATGAAACTCCAGCCAATGTCACTGCCTACTGGGAGCACCAAGCCTCAGACCCTCCCCGCCCTTGTTTGGAAAAGGCCAGGGGCCAGTGTCAGGTGTGAAGGATGGGCTGTTGCTACAGACATTTTCCCGGAGGTGAGGGCCCGGCTCCCGCCCTGTGAGTCACTGTTGTTCCCAGTCTTGTTCAGGCACTGGCCCCCTTGTACCCACGCCCCTGCCCGCCCCAGTACCCTCACCTGCCCTGGGGAAACCCAGGCCCTGAGGCCCCAAGGAACCTGGTCTCATGATGCTTCCCCATTGGCCCCACCAAACCCATCACTATGTCTCTGGCAGATTCCTCCTTCAGGAACTGTCCACAGGCACAATTTGAAAGGTAAATTGGGAGCAAACATTTCAGGCATATTAATGCAAAATACAGGCCTTTTGTCCTCAAAGGCAAACCCAGTGCCCAGGTACCTCAAGGGTTCCCTCAGAGCACCTGCGGGCCCCGATGCCACATTCAACGCAGCCCTTGGGGCATCAGGGGAGACTGCGGAGCTGGCCCAGGCTCCGGGCGGCAGGCGCGGGGAATGGGGCTGTTGCCTGCTCCCAGGGGCCCACTCTCAACTTCATCCTGCAGTGGAGGAATTAGGAGGGGCAGGAAGGAGGCCTGGGGGAAGTCACCCACAGAGCACAGCAGCCTTTGAGAACAAGGGCAGCCTGAAAAATGCCCTGGAACATCCTGAACTCAGTAAGTTCTATCCCAGCGGGGTTTTGTCTAGAGAGGAAATAACTGACAAGAAAAGGAGAGAAGCCAAGTCCGGCGGCTCCCCTGCAGTCCTGCAGGTGCGCACTGGTGCGTGTCGGGGCATCGCCAGGAGACTCAGAACAGGTGCTTTACATGCTTACAGTTGCTGTTCTCCACATCATCCTTGGACTGAACTGTGCAAGCTGACATACGCCTCTCAGCTGACTTGAGCTGGTATTGTGGGCATCTCGTTTCCGGACAAGCTTGTCTCTTCCTAAGATAAGAAGAGCAGTGGGGAGAGAGACTTTCTACAGCTCTCGAGACAGGTCACTGCCAAACTGGAAGCACCCCCGATCCTTGATGCCCCGGGCTGGGTCCTGGTCTGGAAAATGGGACACTAGGCATAGTGTCTAAAAATGACCTAGCTCAGTTAGCAATGCTTTTTTGAAGAACACTAAAATCCTATGTTAATGTAATGTTTTGTGGCCATTTCTATTTTGCTGAATGTTGCATAGGTATTAGGGGAATCATTTGAAACTGTCTATGTTCTTCACTTTTTGATGTCCCAAGACAGCCCTTTCAACCTAATGATAATTGATACCAAGTCTCAGAAATTATGAAAACATGGGAGCAAAGTCTAGCCTGTGCAGTGGAGGCTCTGGAGAAAGTTTTAAAAAAATACTTAAAGTTATGATTTCCCTGTTTTGCATGAGAAAGAGGGTTTTGCTGAAGGTTGAGGGGATGGGGCTCAAGGCAAACACGGCTTTCTGTCTTCAGCCATCGAGCGTAAGGGCCTGTGCTGTTGTGATCTGTTAGGTATGATTATTAAGGTAAGTCAACTGTGCTTACTAAGGAGAGAACCATGAGGTCAGAGTGGTCCCAGAAAAAGACTCAGCCCCAAATTGTCCAAAATACCCAGAAAGCAGAGCCTCATGGAAGATCGAGACTGTCCAGTGAAAGGAGGCCTGGCCAGCAGGAGGATCTTGGGTAGCAAGCGTCACTGAAAGGCTGAAAGCATTTTCTGTCCTCGTGTTCATAGTTCCACCATGGGAGGGGAGAGCCCCTTTGGGGCAGGGTGTGGCCAGAGGCTCTGCAGCCCTCCATGGACACTGGCTGAACTTTGCCTGAGGTGCTTTATTTGCTTTCCTGGACCTCGGTGCTCCTCCCTCAGGTCTGTCTTCTCCCTTCTCCCACTGTGTAACGGGAGCTGGGCACACACATTCAGAAGCCTCCGCGTGAGCTGCCATCATCATTAGCGGCAGACAGTTTCCATCGTGCACCACTTTGCTAAGCTCTGATGTGACCTGAGATGCCAGCTTTGCTGGGCCAGAACCCTGGTCAGCTCTGTACAAACACCCACTGGGTGGTCTGGGCGACAGCGAGCTGCAAATTGTTGAGACGATGTCACGTTCCTCATTGTGAGTCTCCCGCGGGAAGACGACCCCTAGGAGATGCAGTTTCAATTCCATCTTTGTCTTCTTCAGAGCATCTGCTGCCTTTAAAAGCAGCTTCTGGGGAATATGATTCCACTGCTGGGTGCTGGGCATTCTTCCAAAACGGTGGTGGATGAGGGAGACTTTCCTGGGGTTACAGATGCACAGATAAATCACACGGGTATCACATGCGTTGAACCTGCTGGCGAGGGCTGCTGTTCTCGGAGGCAGCGAGGGGAGCCCTGGACCCGGGAGAACAGAGGCCTTCATTCACAGGCTCTTCAGCCTGCCTGCCTCCGCCGGTAACAACTCAGGCTGGGCAGGCTAATTTGGTATCACCTTCTTTTTAGGACCCACCAACTAACTGGTCATTACCCAGAGAGCCTGTTAGAGATTAGGTTTGGGGTAGAAAAAGACGACGATGTCTGGACTTGCTTGCCTGGCTAGTCAGCTCCGAGCTCTGAGGACACCATTTGAAGATGCATGGAGCCCCGTAAGTTCCAGGAAGGGTAGGCTCAGCGAGGGCTGCAGGCAGTTTGCCAGCTCCCGGCACGGGCAGAGCCCGGCCTCACACAGACTGGGCCTTGGCTGTCCGGCACCGTCCTGTGAGGAGCACCTGAATTTCACTGTGGATGTGCTTGTGTGGTCTTTCTGCTTTGACCTCTGTAAAGAAGCCAAAGTCTCTTCCAGCCAGAGGGCACTGGGAACTGCCTGGGCCTGCCCCGTGCCTGCCTTCCCATCTGGGGTGGAGGTGGGTCAGAAGGTTCACTTGGCAGAGGCCCGGCATTCCTGAGGGACCTCACAGTAGGCGACTTGTGTTTGTTTCAAACACAGCTGCTCCTGTAGTTGGGGCCTCCTGACAAGGCCTGAGGAAGGGCAGCCAAGCCTGCGGCCAGCTCTCACGCCCAGCCCATCCACCTGGGATGCAGAGCATCAGTCCTAAATCCTGTAAATGCCCCGTGACTAGAAAAATTATACGGCATTGAGGGTATTTTTATGTTAAAAACATTAAGTGCAAGCATGCAAATTATTGGCAATTATTTGCAGCCCTGCCCGGGCATTTCTTCATATTTTATTTTCTGGGGAACCTCAGCAAACTGAGAGAGCAGGACCTTCCCCTTCGGCCAAGGCCCTGCCCTCCCCATCCGCACCCCCTTCACACCCTGCCTTCTCCCCAGGAGCCGAGTGCCCAGCTGCTGTGCATGACGATGAACAAGAAGGAGCTAAGGGCCAGGGGGAGAGGAGGGTGCCCGGAGCCTCTGCCCCTTGCGGGACTGGGGGCCCACCCTGCACTCGGCCTCTGGTCCCCCGGTGCCCCTCTGGCCCTGACCCTCCCTAGTCCAGTGTTCTTGTCCTGTGTCTCCCACCAGCCTGGGCTGGCACTCACCCCACCACCTGGCTCTCAGCTCCCTGCCCAGGCCCTTTGCTGCTGGCCCCAGCTACCCGGGTGCTAGTGGTCTGCCTCCCCTTCAGCCGGGACCCTCCTTGCACCACAAACACTCCACAGGCAGCCCCACCTCGTGCCTTTGCACTTGTCTGTTGTTCCTGAGTATATCCTCCGCAGTTACTTGGTCCCTCCTCCTCCAGGAAGTCCTCCAGGACCACGTCTCTCTTTCCTCTCCTCCATCCCGGAAGCCAAATCACCAGGCTATAGGTCTTGCCCCAGCCCCCGCCAGGCTACCTGCTCCCTGAAGAACCTTCAGGCAAGCCGGTCACCTAGCAACTGACACCCCAGGCCCTGGGTGAGGCACCGCAGGGAGGAAGGAGGGGAAACACAGTCACGAGACATGAGCATAAGGGGCTGCCTCAGCCTCCCAGCCCTGGGAGACGTCCTGGGCATCCGCAGTCTGGAGTGGACCCCCAGTGTCTCCTGTTTTCGGAATGGCCTCATCACAGTCCCAGAACTGCCACCTGGGACAGCCCCTTCCTGCCCTCCACACCCACTGGCTCACGGGGACATGGAGCTGGCTGGGCCAGGGTGGCCACTCAGCCAGGAGCCAGAGCCCGTCATCCCCTCCCTCCACCACCCATGGCCTCTTCCTCCTTCAGAGAGGCAGCCACGGCCGGGCATCCTGGACAACCCCGCTCAGCCTGGACGAGCCGCAGGGGTCTGAGAGCCCCTCTCCTGGGGTAGGCTGCTGGGCCACCTGCCCCCCTGGAAAAAGACAAATTCCCAGCTGAGATACTGACCCCTGGGGCCTTCTGACTCAGCGATGGAGCCGGACAAGGTGGCGGCTGGCTGCTGTGGCTGTTCTCAGCCACGTGGGGAGGCTGGCGGGAGGGAGATGCCACGTGTCGCGGGCTGCTGCCCCAGGGTCCTGGCAGGTCTGTGTGTCTGTGGTCCTGCCATGAGTGTGAATGGTCCTGGGGCGGCTGAGAGGAGAGCCAGCGACGGCTCTGGGCTGGCTGTGGTGGGTGACGCTGGCAGGCGTCTGCCACGCTGTTGTCCACTGGAGTTGGGTGGACACTGCAGGCACACAGCGGGGCCTGGCTCCTCAGAGGGGCCGAGGTTGGCTGGGAGGGGAGAGCTGCCCGGCTGAGGCCCCTGGAAGGCCTGCAGGAGGAAGCCAGATGAGAACCTGGGCAGAAAAGAGGGGTGCCGTCTTGTCCCGAAGATTCTTGGCAGCCACCAGGACTTTGTCCAGCTTGTGTTAACTTGCTCTGACCTGGGCATGTGGGTCCAGGGGACCAGGTGTGCTCAGGTGCATTCTCACAGGTGAATGACAGCATCTAAGCCCACTTACTGGTAGGAGATCCTCTAAAACTCACAGTGACCACGCAGCCTGTGGCCAGTGCCCTGCAGAGCTGGGCACCTGCACTTGGGATGATTTTCTTTTTCCCTATCCCAGGTACAAATGTGATTTTCTGGCTCACAAAGAGGCCTGAATGTTCCATTAAGCCCCAGGAACACAGAGGCCCAGAGGGGATTTGAGGAGCTGGCTTAATTTCCGGATCCAGATGGCTTGTTTCATTGCAGGAAGTGGGGTGGCTCATGGCTTGGCAGGGCTGAGGTGTCCATGGTGCAGGCCTGGCCCAGACTCCTTGGGGCCTCGGTAAGGCCTGCAGAGACCCCCTGCCTCCCTCAAGCTCCTCCCTGGAGGCCCACCTCCCACCTGGGTGGGAACCTGGCCGGCCGGACCCTCTGTGGCCAGCCCGCATTCCCCAGCACTGCTTGCACATGCCCTGCTGGGCCAGCAGACCAGCTGAGGTCACTTCTGACCCCGGGCACCCTGATGTCTGGGGCCGGCCCCCCATGGCCTCCGTCTGCGCCTCTGAAGGTGAAGCCTCTCCCCCGACCCCTCCACCCTCTCCCCAGCTGATCCCCCTCAGCCACACCCCTCCCACCCCGCCATTCACTCAGCTAAATCAGCTGAGGCCCCCCTGCCTGCCCTCCTGGGGGCTCCCTCCAGGCCTCTATTTGCTGGTGTCCTCTGTCCCCTGGCCTTGCAGGCCGCTTACTGTGGCCCAGGCTCTCTTTCCTCTGTTCATGTGCCCCAAACCTGTGTCCATGCCATGTGTGCCCCAGCTCTGCCCCGGGAGGGGGCCGTGTGGTCTCTCCAGTTACCCCCAGCCCACGGCATGGCTCAGAGCCCCTACTCGGAACACCGCCTGCTCCCCACCCGCATCCCTGTCCTGCTCAATGACCCACCCAAGAGAGAACCTGAGGGCCCCCATCTTCCTCTCTGTCCACATTTTGAAATATTTCCTGACTTGCTCACCTTTCCTGTTCTCCAGCCCCCGCCTGGCCCTCCGAAGGCCACGCTCCTGTCACCTCCACCTGCTGCTGTTCCCGCTGGTCCCCTGGATGGGTCTGTGTACCTGTGCCGTGTCTGCCTCCCCAGATGTCAGCTCCAGGAGGCCACGTGTGTCCCCACAGACAACCCCCTGAGCACCTTAGCATTTCAGAAAGAATTATTGTCCAGCCAGTAGAACAAAATAAAGGCTTTTTGCTCACCTTGTGCACCGTCATGTCAGGATCCTCCCCAGCACCCTGTCACCAGGGCTCCCAGGAGACCCCAGACCCTTGGCCAGGACCCCCACCCTCCACGGGTCCATGAGGTCCGCACCTGCCCTCATCCTCCCTGTGCTGCCCATGGGCCTCCTCCCCCACCAGGCTTTCTGTCCCGTTCCTTGGCACCCCTCCCTGCTCCCTCTCCCGTGGGAGGCCCCAACAGCTTCTGGGTAGTGGGGGGTGAACTCCCAGGAGAGGGGGCTGCCCCAGCAGGCATGGCAGCCCAGCCACACATCCCGGAGAATAATTTTGGGAAGAGAATCAAGCGACACCCTGGGAGCAGCAGCCATCAGGAAAGAAACCAGAAAGGCTGACCTCTGCCCACAGGTGCCCTGGGCCAAGGCTGGATTCTCCCTGGGCTCAGCCGGTCATGGAGGAGTGCCCTCTCCTCACCGCCTCTGGTGTGCTAGGAGTCAGCCCTCCTGCCAGGGGGGAGTCCTGGCTCTTCCTTTGCCTCCTGCTGTCACCGAATGTTGTCTCTGTGTTGGCAGGTGACAAGGGACCCCAGCTCCCGTGAGGGCCGGAGCTGCTCAGCAGTGTTCATCTCAGCCAGGACTTTGTCTTCCAGGGCACTGTGCATGCCCTTCTCAAGAGCACACCCACCCCCTCCCGCACGGTGGGGTCTGGGGG
This sequence comes from Manis pentadactyla, assembly GCF_030020395.1. Classification (NCBI taxonomy): domain Eukaryota; kingdom Metazoa; phylum Chordata; class Mammalia; order Pholidota; family Manidae; genus Manis; species Manis pentadactyla. The sequence goes on along the minus strand of NC_080023.1, from coordinate 177,160,971 downwards.
CTCCTTAAAAGTACGCCAGTGTGAACTGCTGACGGGAACGCAAAACAGCCGAGCCCAGCCACTGGGCGAAACAGTTTGGGGGTTCCTCAGAGAACGAAAAGCAGGGTCACCATATGATCCGGCAACTCCACTTCCGGGTGTATCTCCAGAAGAATTGAAAGCAAGGACCTGAAAAAATATTTGCCCACCCACGTTCTCAGCAGCAGTGTTTGCCATAGCCACGCCCCTCAGTGGAAAAATGGCTGAACAAAATGGGTATATCCACATGATGGGGTATTATTCAGGCTGAAGGACCAGCGTGGGGCAGGGGCCCTGGGTGGGGTTCCACCTGGATGGGCGACACTGGGCGGTCCAGCTGGTTAACTCCACTTCGAGTGACTCACAGCCGGTGCCTCAGATCAGAGAAATGGAAAAACCCCAAGTGTTAATAAATATTTTCCTTATAGCCTTCATTAATTATGTCTCCACACGGGCTGGGAGGTGCTAATTTCCTTCCGTCCAGGGCTTACAGGGATGGAAGCACTGCCAGGGGAGGCCCTGCGTCCTGGGCCCAGGTCTAGGGAGAATCTCCCTTGCTTTGTAGACAAACTACGGTGCTGATGGTGGCAGTGAGGACGACAGGGATGGGGATGCGTGGAGGTCTCCCCCCTCCCAGCACGTGGTAAATAGCCTGCACTTTATCTGGAGACCAATGGAGAGCCATTGAGACGTCTTGACTGCATCGTGACATGATTTGACCTCTGTTCTTGGGAGATGTGACAGTATGGAGTCAGACTGGTGGGGGCCGGGGACCAGAACAGACACAAGGAAATCAGGCAGGAGGAGATGGGGGTCGGGGAGGAGACAGGGGCTTGGAGAGCTGTTTGGGAGGTGGGGCCCAAGACTCACCCTTGGCGTGGACTTGGTGGGTGCAGAGAGAGGTCATCCGTGAGACGTGGGGGGAGTGGCTCCGGGTGGAAGCCAAGTGGACAGGAAGGATCCGGCCAGGCCAGTGACCAGCGCCCGCCCCTTACAGGTGAGGTGTCCCGTGTCACAGAGATACAGCGTCCTCATCCCTTCTCAGCCCCCACTTCACAGTCCCGTGTCTCAACCCATTGTCTGGGCCGAGCACAGCCTCCTTCTCCCTCCTTGGCATGGCTTTTGGGTGCCACCACACCCTCGGCAGGGCCAGGCCCAACCAGGAAACGGCCCTCCAGCAGCTGGCGTCTGGGGCCCTGCGGCCGGTGGCAGGAAGAGCCTGCCTAGGACCGGCTTTCCCCGGCCGCGTTTTGTTCTGCCTGGGCCTGGGCAGCGTTAAATTATAAACAGAAAGATGAAAACGGTGCGGACTCATTGTGCGGAGTGGAGCAGAGCTCCTGTGGCGGTGGCTATCAAGGAAACGCTCGCCCCCGGGTCACCGCCCTGGGGGGATGGGGCTCCGGCCTGCTGCCCCTCACTGTCCCACACGGTGGCCCGACTGGGGTTCAAGTCGCTGAAGTGTTCTTTCTAAGCCTTTTTACCCACAGGCAGTTACCTGGGAACAAGAAGATGGTTTACAGTGAGAACTGGGGTTGCAAAGTGGGGGGTCTGCGTTTGGGTTGTCTTTCCCCCACTTCTGGGGAGGAAGGCAGAGGTGGGTGATTCCAGAAGCACGTGGCTGGGCGCTGCTAACCCTGTGGGCCCCGTGGGCTCTCCTCAGACTGGTGACGTGCCGAGGCTGGAGGACCCGGGGCCATGGGGGGGCCGTGGGGACCCAGCCTGCATCGCTGCCTCCCTCCGTCTGGACCGCAAGTCTTGCTGCGTCCGCCCAGCACCACATTCTGGTTCAACTGCTCTTTTCCGGCAGCAGTGTGGTTTGGATGGGCATTTCCCTTTCTTGAGGTGACATACTTAGATAATAATTAACAACTTCCCTTAAAAACATGCAAATACTGGATTGCCTGGAAGTGGCCTGGAAGAGGAGACTGAGGCAGCGGCTCTTCTGGGGCCGAGCCTGGGTGTGACATGTGCTGCAGACCTAGTCACGCTCCCATAGGAGCAGGTCCCCATCCCGGGCAGGCCCCTGTGGGTGCTGGACAGGCTGGACATCATCAGCTCCTGGGTCGTGGAGCAGGTGCAGGCGAGCTGTGCGTGGGTCCCGAGGGCTCCCGCCTGAACCTGAGACTGTCACTTGCCACATGGGCCCTCCCACCCGGTGACCTCCTGCCACATGCCCTGAGGACTACCGGGCACAGGCTCAGCTTAGCACCAGACCTTGTGTTCCTTTGTTCTTGTTCAGGGTCCATTTGGGGGGAGCCCGGCAGCATCCACCACACTGACGGCCACTGTCCGTCTGCACGGTGCATGGGGTCCTGATGCCCAGGGCCATCAGGAGCCTGCAGATCCTCATACCCGTTCCCCCGACAGGAGGAAGCCAGCCGGAAACCAGTCACCTCTGGGGGCCCTTATTCCCCAGCCCGCGAGGCTCTGTGCGCCCTGGGAGGGCCCGGGTGCCCTCCGCCCCCTGCTGCCTGCTTCCCTTCAGCTGCTGAGTCACGTCCCCGCTCTTGCTCCGGTGGCTGTGACTTCTGCCGGGGAGAAAATATTTCTGGTTGAGCTTCAGTGACTGAACATCCTTCCTGCCCTTGAGAGGAAAGTTTCAGCTCTGGAAAATTACCAGGCCAGGAAGCAAGGGAATTTTCTGCCCTGGGGCACTTTGAGAGAGAAATTTCCCTGTTGGTCTCGGCTTGTGAAGAGCAATGCTGGCTCCAGGGAGGTTTTACTAGAACCACTTCCCTGATTTCCTGGCAGCCAGGAAACCTGTGTTCCGGGCAGTCCTTGAGGGCACAAGCCAGTCTGTGACAAAGGGGGTCTCAGCTACAGACCCAAGCTGTGTGTTCAGAGGCACATGGGATCCTTCTAGAAAGCACCATGAACCCCGACCTGCCTGAAATGACTAATGTGTGCGCAGGCCAGACCCCTCCCGCAGGCCTCCCTCGGTAAACAACTTTCAAAGCACCTGCAAGCCAGGTAAATACAGAGAGTGGGTTAAGGATCACTTAAGTCACTAGAGCAGGAAATGCAGCTGCCGTGACCTCGGCGAGGCTGGGAGCCCCGGGTCAGGGGGGTCCGGGCTCACTGGGCTCCCACCTGCCCAGCGGTGCCAGTCCTGCGTGTGCACACTGCCGTCTGAGCTTTCGGGTCACCCGCCGCCTCCTCTGCTGGAGGGAACGTGATGCCCCTCCTCGCCCCCTGTTACTGGTTAGGACCGTGGGCACACCTGCGTGTCACACCATCAGTCCTGGGAAGCCGCCTACGCTCCCAAGAAGCTGTGAGGGAAGTTCTGCTCTGCTCAGCTCTGGCCGGACCCCCGGTGGAACAGGCACAACCCTGACAGCTCGACGGGCCCCCCAAGCAAGGGGCCACGGCTGTGCGCGAGGCTGACGGAGAAAGGCCGTTGACAGCCCTGCATCTGCCTGGGGAGCCGCTCTGAGATCCGGTGCCCACCACCAGGGCCAGCACACAGGCAGTGCTCCAGGCCTCCGTGTGTCCTTCTGCAGGACAGGAGATCAGAGAGGCTGTAGTGGCAGATAATGACACAATGCACAGGATCCCAGGCAGTGTGAGCACAGGCAAGGCTGACCCTGGGGTCCCCATCCCAGCATGTACTCCTATGAAGTCACACCAATGAGACCCTATCACAGGCCAGCCTCAAACCCTCCCCAGCTCCCAGGGGCCTCACAGTACTCAGTGGACCTGCACTATTCCCAGAAGGTGGTGTGAGACCCCAGCAGCCGCAGGCCCAGGCAGAACACCACCTGCTCACAGCTGCAGTTCAGGGCCCCAGTGGCTGCAGGATGGAGTCCTTTCTGCAGCTGCAGGAAGAATCCAGTCCTGGCCTGTGCAGCTCCCACTGTATTCCTGTCTCATGGCCCCTTCACATCACCCTGACGTCTGATCCATCGCTGTGCCTCTTCTCAGAAACCTCAAGGTTACATGGGCCCCAGGTCATCTGGGGTCAGCTCCCATCTCAAGGGTCAAACCCCTTGGTCAGGTGAGGTGACATATTTTCAGATTTCAGGGGTTAGGACGTGTGTACCGCTGGGGCCCGCTGGCCCCCACCCCAGAGGGCCTGTGTAACCAGCCAGCTGCGTCTGCGCCCCAAGGGCTCTCTACTCCGTGGCCTGGCAGCCTTCCCACCATGGGGTCTCGTGGGTCCCCTTCGGGGTGGGGCTGCCTGAGGGCTCCTAGTCCCTGAGGGCCATGCTGGAAGGGGACACATCTGCCTCTGTCCCCAAGTGCTACCCTGATGCCCACGTAGTCCTGACACTCTAGAGGCCTCACACATACTGGGAAGACCAAGTAAACGGCCTGGGAGACCCTCAGACAAGCAGGGGGAGGACATGTCAGCCAGTCCACAGATGCAGCCCCGGAGAGCCAGGGGCCCTGCCATCACGTGCTGAGGGCCCCCCGGTGGGGTGTCGGGGGCCAGTGCCTGCCAGTCAGCTCCTCCCCTTGCCTCCAGCTCTGTGGTGCCCACATTCTCCAGAGGTGACAGTTGTAGTCCCGGGACAGGGGGTTCAGAGCTTCTGCCAGCATTTCTGTCCACTGACTCATCTTCCCTCCACGTGTTTCTTGAACTGCTCGTTCTGGTGCTGTGGACATGGTTGAGGGCGAAGCCAGACGGTCCTCCCCGGAACTGCAGATGCCGCTGGGCCACAGCCACAATCCACCTGCAGTCATGGCCACCATGTGGTGTGCCACGTGCTCATGCTCCACAGACCTGACCTTACCTGGGCCTGAGGGTGAGTAGGCGCTACCCAGGCAAGGGCCTGGGGTAGGGCCTCAGGCAGGGGCCTGGGGTAGGGGTCTGGGGCAGGGGCCTGGGGCAGGGCCTGAGGTAGGGGCCTGGGGTAGGGGCCTGGGGCAGGGGCCTGGGGTAGGGCCTGAGGTAGGGGCCTGGGGTAGGGGCCTGAGGTAGGAGCCTGGGGTAGGGAACTGGGGTAGGGCCTGGGGCAGGGCCTGGGGTAGGGCCTGAGGTAGGGGCCTGGGGTAGGGCCTGAAGTAGGGGCCTGGGGTGGGGCCTGGGGCGGGGCCTGGGGTAGGGCCTGAAGTAGGGGCCTGGGGCGGGGCCTGAGGTAGGGGCCTGGGGTAGGGGCCTGAGGTAGGAGCCTGGGGTAGGGAACTGGGGTAGGGCCTGGGGCAGGGCCTGGGGCAGGGCCTGAGGTAGGGGCCTGGGGTAGGGCCTGGGGCAGGGACCTGGGGCAGGGCCTGGCCACCCCAGCCGGCCTCTGTGGTGGGAGCAGAAGAGGTGAAAGAGGGAAAGCCGAGCTCCAAGTTGCCAGGATATCACCAGGTCCTGGGAGAAAGAAAACCCAGGGCAGGTTTGGGGGAGATGGCCTCTCATTGCTGGACTTCTTGGGTCCTTCTGATGTCCATCAGTATAGATCTTTGAGGGCAGAGTCCTTGCCTGTCTCTCAGAATACTGATAACAGCATCTCATGGCTGTTAACCCAGGTGGGCTGCCTGTAGGCAGGGGCTGGAGACTTTGAAACCCAAGTCCCATAAAATGCTCCAAGGCAGCCTTGGAGCATTTTAATTGGACTTTAAGTTAACTTTAACATTTTAAACTGATACTCAGTTCAATTACTGAAAACTTTTAAGTATGTTTGGAACAACTTAGGTAAATGAGTGTTCTTCCTGGACTGTATGTTTTATGGAACTTAAGTACAATCAATTTCAGATAAAAATTTAGTGTCTGAATTGAGGTGCACTGTAAGTGTACACACACACTGGATTTTGAAAACTTAGAAAAAAGGAAAGTAAAATATCTCATCAGTAATTCCTTATATTGATGACATGCTGAAGTGACTGTTTTTGGCTATATTGGATTAAATAAAGCATGTTATTAAAATTAATTTCACCCATTTCATGTAAAATTCCATATGTGGTTCCATTATACTTTCATTGGACTGTGCTGTTCTATATGCGCTCAAGTATAAAAAAAACCCGACTCAAAGCCTGGTTGTTTCAATGCACCAACTAGGGAACCTGAAAGGGGGACCCCAGGTCACACAGCTCAGCACTGGGGGACAGGGGCCAGCACTCCAGGAAGAGAGCATGCATGTGCGTGTGTGTCTGCATGTTTGTGCACCTGTGTCTGTATCTGTGTGTGTCTGTATGTCTGTGTTTCTGTCTCTGTGTGTCCGCTTTGTGTCTGTGGGTGTCCCTGTGTGTGTGTGTCTGTGTGAGTGTGTGGGTGTGTCTGGGTGTCTGTGGGTGTCCCTGTGTGGGTGTCTGGGTGTCTGTGGGTGTCTCTGTCTCTGTGTGACTATGTCTGGGTGTGTGTGAGTGGGTGTGCAGCCCCATGGGAGTGGGTGAGAAGACCACCCTCCCATCCTTGGTGAGGAGTGGTGCCTGGGGGCCTTTCTTCAAAGTCCTGGAGTGAACCCCAGCCGGGCACAGGCCTGTGCTGCCAGGACACGTGGGCACAGTGCAGACACTCACTGAGCCCCCTTTGCAGTCCCTGGTGGCCCCCAGCACCCCCCTATCGAGGTGGCTGGGCTCCCACAGGGGCAGGGCAAGAGAGCCAGGCTTTGGGACAGGTGGTCCCCCTGCAGGGGGCTCAGAGCCCTCATGGAAGCGACCTTGCTGGTTCTCTCTGCTCTTGGCTGTGTCACCCTCATATCCAGGCCACTTCCTGGGGCACCGAGATCCCAGAGTCACTCAGCCTGTGCTTCTGTGCTCAGGAAATGGTAGGTCGTGTGGGGGTCACCGGGGTTTCACAGTGACTGTCAGAGGCCCAAGGGAAGGCTTGACAAGCCATAACTCTGTCTTTGGGAAACTCCACCACCTTGTGCGTGGACCCAGTGGCAGGGCGGGCAGGAGGGTGGGGCCGGCAGGCTCGGTCGTCTGTCTGCCCTTCCGTGAAGTGGCCCACATGCCCCTGGCCCCCGGTGCCGAGGGGACTGATGGAGAGACAGCCGGGGGTGCAGTGGCCTGTCAGCCAGGCTCTCAGCCGCAGGCGCTGGACCAAGTGGGCTGCAGCAGGAAGTGGCCATGTGACGCGCTGTTCCTCCACCTCCCCACGAGGCCCGCAGTGGAAAAGTACGCCTGGGAAGTGGGGCCACAGCTGGCGGGGCGGGGGATGCAGGACCCTCCCAGGGCCGGAGCCGCGCAAAGTCCGCAGTCACAGCCAGAGCCAGTGGAAAGTTCTGGTGTGGGCCATTGTGCCCGTGCCCTGGGTCTGCCCCAGCTCGGTTCCTGCCACGGTATGCTCAGCCCGCGTCCTTTTGTCTCCCTGGAGGCCACCCCATCCTGTGAACCCGGAGATACCTGCAGGGCTGCTGAGTGTGGGCGGCATCAGACACTAGACAAACGAGAAGGAACGCGGCTTTACGACGGCTCTCCCGGCAGCTGGGACGGGTGTCCCGGGCCCAGGCACGGCGTGTGCCTGAGTGTAAAGTCACCCACAGCGGGACGCTGACCCAGGCGGCCCACCTCAGCACCTGCCGGGGTGTGCAGTCACATGCATGTTCCTTTATCCATCTTACTGTCAGAAATCTAAGATCACGGCCAGCATTGGGAGTTACAGTTGGGAGGAGCCCTCTGACACCCCGCCAACCTCGGGCAGGTCTGTGTGGAGCCCTGCGGAGAAGGGTCCCCCAGACCAGGGGGCCTCCTGGCGTGGCCAGTGTTCTGTCCGCCTTTCTTACTTGACAACTCTATCTCTTGGAAAAGTTTAAATACTTAACAGGTACAGAGAAAAGAGCAAAGTGCCTACGGTGCCCGTGGCCGGGTGCTAGAGCCAGCCCCCATCGGCCCCACCTCCCCCCAGCCCCACCCAAATTACTCGGAAGCAAATCCCAGATTTCTAGCATCTGCACAACCAGTAGTTTCACCCAGGCTCTGAGGCTGGGGGCTCTGTGGTCATGTCCAGGGGCCCCTGGAGGCCGACTCTGAGCCCAGCTGTCCCTCCTGGGCCATCTCATGCCAGGTGTGCTCACCACACACCCTCTGACCTTTTCTCCTTGCACCAGTTTTGATTGAAGAAACTGGGTCAGGGTCCCAACCCGACTCCCATTCAGAGCTGGCCCGACAGCCCCCACTCCCATGGGCACTTACCCACAGACAGCTGGCCACTGGGAAGATGACTCAGTGGCACTTAGCACATCCATGGTGTGTGACTGTCACCTCTGTGCAGGCCTAGGATGTCCCATCCCCCTAGGATGTCCCCATGCCCAGTAGCAGCCACTCCCCTTCCCCATCCAGCAAACCTGCCTTGTCTCTGTGGTGCCTTTTCTGGACGTTTCCTAGGAAAGGCGTCTCATGCCATGTGCTGCTGTGTCTGGCTTCCTTCTCGCAGCCTGGTGCTCTGAGGTTCACCCCCGTGGTCAGGCTGGCTCCCAGTTCTCAGCTCTTTCCTTCTCTTTTGGCTGAGCCAGTGGGATCCCTGGAGACGTGTCTGCTGCTCTCACTGCCGGGAGCTTGTGCTCCGAGACGACTCAGTTCCATTGGAGAAGGGTCCTGCCCTGACCCTCCGGCGGCCACAGGACAGGGGCTTTGCTGCTGTCGGCGGGAACAGAGTGGTGGACAGGCCAGCAAGCGGAGGGGCAGCACCTGGTCAGGGCCCGGAGACTGGAGCCAAGGTGCTGCTGGAAGCCTGGAGGCGTCTGGCTCGCTGCCGGCCCGGCGCGGTGCTGAGCTCCAGAGCCTCTGCACCGACCAGTTGCCCTGCAGGGAGGGTGACCTTGCGAGCATGAAGGTCGGACAGCATTTGTCCTTTGGGCTACTTAGCGTTATGTCTTCAAGACTCATCCATGTTGGGGTGCATGTCAGAGTTTCCTTCCTTTTTAAGGCTGAGTAATATTCCATCGAATGACTAGACCACATTCTGTTTATCTGTTCGTCTGTCAGCGGGCCCTGGGGCTGCTTCCACGTTCTGGCTGTTGTGAATCATGCTTTGGTGACGTGGGTGTGCCAATATCGCTTTGAGACCCTGCTTTCAATCCTTTGGGTTTATATCCACAAGTGGAATAGCTCGATCATATGGTGAGTCTATGTTTGATTTTTTGAGGAACTGCCACCCTGTTTTCCAGCTTGGCTGTTTTGCACTTTATCAAAATGGAATCGTTCAGTGTTCATGCTGCGCGTCTGGCCTCTTCGTGCCACATGATGTCTGCACGGTTCATCTGGGTGGTTGCACACAGCTGGAGCCCGTTTCTTTACATGGCCATATGCCATTGTACAAACACGCGACAATGTACTCATCACATTGTTCACGGGCGTCTGGGCTCTTGTGAACACTGGTGACGTGGGTGCACGAACCATGTGCGTCCTGATGGGGGTTGGGGGCAGCAAAACTGCGCACGGGATGCCTTTGCCTTAACTGGATTTTTATAATCCACATCAAGGCAAAATTCCTTTGGAGAGAGGTTGTGTCACGGTTGAGTAAGTAGAGTAACACCGACATCAACAGTAACCACAAGTATTCCTCGAATACCTCCAAAGTAGGTTTTGGCCTACTGTAACTCGTCTGTGGGGCAGACAACAGAATAAAAGTGTGGGTGAATGCGGAGCCAAGATTCAAGGCCAGGCAGGACTGATTCCTGGGCACACAGTCACTCCTCACGTTGGAGGGGCTGTGCCCATTCACTGCTCCACACGCAGCACCTTTTCCAAGATCAGTTTTAAGGGCAGAGATATCGGGACAGTAGCCCTGCCCCCTGCGGCCTCCTCCGCTGTTACAGTAAGTGACCTGCCTGCCGGCGCCACGGAGAGGAAGGGGCGGCCGTCCGCGCCTGTTTGTGGTCCAGCTCCAGTGCCCGCCTCTTTGCATTATGACTCCAAAGAACTCCATCGAACGTGATTTGTAGAACAAAATCAATAGCAGAAAGTGATGAGTCAGCACATGAACTCAGAAACGGACCAGCTTATGTTGTAATTTCTTCTGATTTGCAGCAAGAAAGTTTGTGAAGGTCTCTTGGTCTCCTGAGAACATCTGCAGGGATGACCAGGGTCCACGTGCCCTTGGCCATCTATTTAATTATAAAACAGCACACAGGTGATGTGCACCGTCTGTGTGACCCCTTCATCCCTCTTAGTATACCACGGACACCGTTCCACGTCGCTGTCATCTGCAGCATTCTCAGAGCTGCACACCATTCCGCCATAATTTATTTAACTTCTGTTAATTGTTTCCAGATTTGGATATTATATATATGGATATTATATATCATAACTACTCTTGCATGCAAATCATGCAGCAACTAATTTCCTTAGGGCATATTTCTACGAAGTTTATTGGGATTTTGGTCCCTTGTGCCAAACACACCCCATTGTCCCTTCTCCCCGTCCTCCAGAGAAGACCCGCCCGGCAGGGGGGGGCGTCTTTTCTCTGTTCTTTGTCCAGAATCAGTTTTACGGCTTAAAACACAGTTTGCCAGTTTGACAGAAGAGAAATTGGATGTCATCGATACATTCACTGTACTTATTTGGTCCCAGTGAAGTCGAGCATTTGTCACAGCATATGCCCATGGCGCGGGTTGTGAAATGCCTGTTCAAGTCTTTTGCCCATATTTCGAGGGCTGTGCTTGTCCTTTAAATACATATTGCTTTTTGAGAATGCAATTAATTATTTGTCATATATATTGAGACACTTTCTCCTATTTTCCATTTGTTTTTCATTTTGATTTATGATATTTTTGACCATATAGATGCTTTAAATTTTCATGTAGTCAAATACATCAATCTTTTCCTTTGTGGTGATTAGAAAGGCCCCACCATCCCAAAGCAATATGGTAATTCATCTACATTCCCACTATTTAATGTGTCTGGTGACATAAGGCTTCTAGACTTTGCTTTGAATAGCTTATTTGAGTGATTAGCAGAGGGGCATGAATTGCAGATGGAATGTAATGATATGGTTTTAAAATGGGTGGAAACTGGTATTTCATCAACCCTCCCCCCCCAATACAAACCTGTTTGCCCCTGCTCAGTGGCTGGAAAGAGTTGGTTTCCCTTAATCCATCACCTTCCATGTCCTGGGCAGCTGCCTCCTGAGGCTGCGGTCAGTCCCAGAGCCACTGCTGAACCCAGGGTGCACATGCCAGGCCTCAGAGAAGTGAGCACATGAAGGCGGCGGAGAGCACAGAGAGACAGTCCCTCTTAATGCAGCAGGTGTGGGCCTGGCTGGGCTCCGGCGGGAGACACAGGCCCTGGGCTTCTTTGGTCGTATTTGGAGGTCAGCATTCAGGGGGCTGGGGGTGCCCAGGAGGGTGGGATTGGACAGTTCAAAGCCGCCCCTGTGCCAGGAGGACGTCATTGCTTGCAACGCTGGGCCGCATAGAAGACAATGGACTTGCAAAATTTCATAAATCAACACTATTTTCATTTCAAGGGCTGAAAATTGATTGAAGTCGGAGCCATCATGTGTTGTATGGATCCGGGAGGCCCTCACCCCGCAGCTCTCTCTGTGCCAGAGTGTCCCACATGTCAGCAGTTTTCCCGGAAAGCAATCTCATGTTAGCATCACCCTGATTACTGTAATGTACCCGGGGCTGTGGGCCTGGCCCGGCAGGGACCGAGGGAGGGCACTCTGTGACAGGCATTTGCTTCGCATGCAGGCTCTGGTCTGCTCCTAAACACCTCGGCAGACCTTATGGCCCCTCAGGGAGGAAGCAGGGGCAGCGGTCCACCAAGGCCCATCAGCTGGACGCTGCCACCCTCCTGTTCTTCCACACGAACAACCTGCGGAGGGTTGCAGGCTCGGTAGCTGTCACTACACATTTCTTAGTTCATCTGGCCCAGGTTTGTGCTGGCACAGGCCGTGCCTGGCGGGAAGCGGCCTTTTAGAATGACTGATTTCCCTGGTGAACACTCCCCCGCCTACGATGGTCTGATACTGATAGCCCCGCCTTTGGGAAGCATTTCCTTTTGACCGCGCTGCGACACCCGTGCTGGTCGCTCCCCTGCAAAGCATTTGCCTTCCTGGTCAGAGGCCCTTGCGGGGCTGACGTCCCTGTCCCCAGGGGCAGCACTACAATCCCACACTTCCCAGGGGACCTCACGGTGGGCGGAGCGGGATCTCGGCAAGCACGACACAAGCAGGACCTGAACTGTGCGTGGTGGCCTTGTTTCCCTGCCCGTCCGCCATCGCCACCAGAGGGGCCGTCCCTGCTGGTCCCTGAAGAAGGAAGCAGCGAATACAGCTGAACCCAACCCACAGCGGGGATCGGCCCAAACCCAACCAACCCGCAGACCCAGAATGAGAACAAGAACCACAGGGTGTTTGTGATGCACCAACCACAGGCCGACACAGCGAGTGACCGGCTGGGAAGTGGTGGGTGCACGTGCTGCTCGGTGCCCAGATACCCCGGCTGCCGTCGACTTCTCTCCATCTCCATCCCTGCCCCATCGCCCTGCTTCCACCTGCCTGACCCCTTAGTCCAGTCTCCACCACAGCAACCTTTGAAGGGCACCAGCCAGGTCATACCCTGTCCCCAGTGCTTCTTAGGGGAGCGCATGTCGGTACAGCTCTCATTCGCTGGGACACCACCTGGACCCTGGGGAGGGGTGTCACCTTCGCAGGGCAGAGCCCCCACACAGCCCTGGCCCCCACAGTTTCCATGGGCTTCTTCCCTGTAGTCCCCACCCCACATGCCCCGCTCCCTCTCGCCCAGGGGAGGGTCTACCTGCTCTTGGGGTCCACCCTTATCCCTCAGGGTCTGTCCCAACCCCGTCCTGCGGCCCCCCCACCCCCAACCCGGGGCCCACAGCAGGGGACCCCACCTCATCTCCTCCCCCACAGCAGCTGTTGATAACACTCCATCTTCATCCTGGCTGGGGGCTTCCCTCCGTGGGTCTCCACCCTCCCTGCAAACTGCCCAACACCAACGTGCACCTGCCCATACCCACTGGCCAGCTAGTCCTGGGGTGCCCAGGACCTGTTTTTGTCACTTTGGGATTTTGTGCTGCCACAGATGACTCGGGTGAGACTGGTGGGTAGACCGGTGTGGGGGCTGTGTGTCACCCAGGCCCACCCTCTTCTCCTTCCAGAGCTCTGACTCGAGTACATAAAATTAAACTGAATTAAAGGCTTACTAGTCTCTGGAAAATCATTCTTTCCTCCATGAATCTCCAAATTGTGTACTTCCCTCCTTTTTTAAAATACACACTTGAACGTTAGAAGAGTTTTAGATTTACAGAAACAAAGGATGGCTGCCCGGCCCATGTCTGGCAGCCCCTGTCATCTCACATCCAAGGTGCCCTTGTCCCAGAGGGCATGTGGGCCGTGATCAGGAACTGGGTGCCCCGAACTCAGGCATCACCGGCCTCCCTGGCACCCTTTCCTGCCCCAGGTCCCACCTGGCCTGTGGCTGTCAGTCTCCTTAGGTCCTCTGGGCCGGACAGCTTCCCGGACCTCCCTGTTTTGATTACTGGCAGGTGTGTGGAGGGCTGGTGGGGTAGCAGAAGGCCCCTCGCTGGGTGTGCCCGAGGCTCCTCATGAAGAAACGAGTCACGGTGTCCGTGCTGCCTGATGTGGGCCAAGTGGGCTCTGCCACGCACCACGATGCCCCCCACCCCTGCACGGACACAGGCTGGCCTTAGCTGCATGCGGCAGAAAATGCAACCCGAACTGGCCTGAGCAAAGGGCAACCTGGGCACTCACGTGCCTGGAAGTTCGGGGCAGGACTGATTTCAGTGCGGCTTAATCAGAGCTTTAAAAGGTGTTGCCAAGACGAGACTTCTCCCTGTGTCCTTGTAGACCCCCCCTTTCCCAGACGGAAGCTGTAGGACTTCAAGTCCATGGGAACGCCGGAACCCACTCCCCATACCGCCCCTTCTTGGGGTCACAGGCCCACCCCTGGGCCGTGGCCTTGCTAAGCTGGTCTTGCCTGAAACGCATGGGCTGGAACAGAGCAGGGCTGGATCTCCAAGGCAAACTGGGTCCACGGCCTCAAGAGGGGCACCTTCTGCAGCAGAGGACTTCCCACTGGGCACCATCTCTCTGCCAGCCCCAGAGCTCCAGAAGTCGGTGTGAGTGGCCACAAGAAGAGGAGGTACTATTGAAGCATCTTTTTTAGGTTTATGAGGCATTTTATTAGCCCGAATCAGATAATTATAAATGTGAGATATAGTTCCTGCATCCCTGCAATAATTTCCCAGGCAAGAGACAATAATGCCAAGTGGATATTAAAAATGTAGGCTTTGTCGCTTGGGTCTGAAGGCAGGCCCCATATCTGGGGCCCAGTGGCAGCACATGGAGAGCTTAGTTTGTGGTGTGGCAAGGACCAGGCAGGAGCGTGTGGCCTACCAAGCTCAGTTAGTCCATCAGGAACTTGTTGAGGGAGGTGACGCTTTGAGGGTTCCCTTGATCACTCTTTAAGGAGGAAACCAACTTACCTAAAACTGGCATGGCTAGGATGGACCTGCAGCGGCCCTCATGAAATGGGCAGAAATGAGCTGGGCTCAGGCTGAGGCACAGCTTGGAGGCTGCACATGATGGTCAGGTTTGCAGGGCCAGGGCCTCCGGCGCGGCTTCCCTGGGGTGTTGCTGGTCACCCACAGTAGGGCACACACTTGGGGTCAGCAATCGTGGATGGGAAGTTTTGACTTTTGAAGCTGTTGCAAATATTGTTTATCCACCCCTCAGGCTCATCTCCCGTCTGGGCTCCAAGTTCCCAGCTTCTGTACAATGTGCTCTCCTCGGGCAGGGCCTGGGGAGGGGTGGGCACCGAGGTGCGGAGTCCCTGGGAAGCACCCCCCTATCCCCGGCCCTGGGTGCAGCGAGGAGGATGCCGCAGAGGCACTGCGCCGAGCTGGGGCTCTGCCAGCCAGCCAGCTGGGGAAAACTGCTCCTGGACACCACCAGTTAAACAGGGGCCGGCTCTCGCTCTAAGTGCCCCTCCCTTTGACCCTGGGGAGGGTCCTCAGAGAGCTGGCAGAGCTGGGCGCCAGCCCCCTGCCTCACCTCGGCTGCGGCTGGATATTTTTAGGTTACATTCTCCAACGGGGATTTTTCTAGTTGGCAGGAATGGCATGGCTTCAGGCTTCCCTGTCCCTGCAGCTGCTGTGAGCTGCCCCTCGCCCCTCAAGAGCGGGCCCTGGGCATCCCTCCCACTGTCCCAGACCCCTGGGCACATGGCAGCTCGGGCAGCATACCACAGGCCACGTCCCACGATGCTGCAGAGAGGGGCTGAGAAGGGGCCACTGGACCCCAAAGGGGTCCCAAGTGGGGGCTCGACGGGGGCTGGTCCAGGCAGTTCCCCCTTCCCACTCAGGGCCTAGCCCGCTCCCCATGCACACCCCACCTCAGCCCTCCCCTTGCTGCCCCCCCAAAGACCTTGGTGGGCCTGAGCCCGCCCACAAAACTCTTACCCTCTCCAGACGCAGTGGAGCCTTTTGGCTTAGAGCTGCCTGCACCGGGGGTGCTCTAGACCCCAAGCACAATTCAAGCAGATGCTGGCCCATGTGGACAGCCCAGGACAGGGCCACCCACAAACACAAAGCCAGGTGAGGGGCCAGGGCAAGGGGCTCCAAGCACACCCGGCCTCGAGGCACCCTTGTCAAGGCCCGCCAGGGGGCAGAGCCACTGGAGGCCTTTCCCCTGGGCCCAGCTCACCAAGGCGTCGGGCCTGGGGAGGCTATGCCCCTGCTCTTGTGGCTGCCCCAGGGGCAGTGGGGACGGTTTCCCTGGAGTGTGAAACAGTGTGTAAGGGAGGGAGTGTAAGGGTGCTGCCTCAGACCCCAGCCAGGCTGAGACCCCCCGACCCTGTGCCCACCTCCCTCGCCCTCAGCCAGGAGTGGATCTTGGGGCTGGATTGGGAGGGGCAGTGGTGACCTGTGCTGCCCAGGCTGGTAGGGCGGGGCACCTCCCTGGGGGAGCCAGCGGGGACAGCAGGGACAGGGGCAGCAGCCAGTCCAGAGTGGCATCGGCTCAGCCAGGCATGTGCGTGGCCCGCCTCTGTGCAGTGAGGCCCCGCTGCCGTCTGTCCTGGGCAAGGCGGAGCTGTGTACGGGGGTGGTGCATGCACATTCCCACGGGTGTCCCTGGGCACCCCACCCCACCCCCAGGACTCACGGTTGGTGGGGTGGACCTGCTGAGCACAGACCTGGGGAGCGGAAGTGGCGAGAGCCCAACCAGCAGAGCAGAACTCGGGGCCCTGAGGGGCAGCCCACCCACTCCGCCAAGGAAGGATGCACCACGTGGCCCGCCCGAGTCCTGGCCCACAGACTCCACGAGCAGCAAATGTGGCCACCCTACAGCCCGAGTCTGGGGGCTTAGGACGCGGGTACCTGGAACTTGGCGCCCAGCAGGAGCTTAATTTTTATTTGAAAAGAAAAGAAAAGAAATGAATGAGCAGCCAAGATGCCCTCAGCCGCAGTGCCCCGCGTGTCCTGTGGATGATGGGCGGGGGGCTGCGGGCCAAAGGGGTGGAGCTTCCCAGAGGGTCTCTGGTGTCGGGATGTGACCCCACGCGCACACACACACACACACACACCATGGCACCGTAAGTCTGGGTGCGGGGTTCGGCCCGCAATCAGCAGCCGATGCCTTGAAATCCCCAAACCTTAACTTGCTAGGAATTCTGAAGACCGTGCTTCCCCCTCCAAACCCCAAACTTAGAGGACAGTTACCCACTGGGGCAAGAACTTCCCAATAATATCCCCGAGAGCCAAATGTCCAGGCTTCTCTTGTTTCAACAAGAAATTGCCTTTCACACTGAAAGTGCTCACTAGGAAACTCACCTGCAGGAGCCCCCTACTAGTCAGGGCCCAGAACCCCCCTCAAACCAGACCTCCAACCCCGCACTCCCCTCAAGCCTGAGGAGAACGTGGTCCTCACCCAGGATCAGAACAGGGCTCAGAGGGCCGGTACCCTGCAGGCCCTCCCCAGGAGGCCGGGAGGCCTGACAGGTATGCAGGCTCCCGTGCCACGGGCCCTGAGCCGTGTCATTGCCACAGTGCCAGGACTCGTGTCCTCATGAGCGAAATGGGGGTCGGCTCCCCAGCAGGGTTGCCCCAGTGGTGACATGGGAGCCCCCCCACCTCCCCCGCCGGGGACCTGGGCAGGTAGAGGCGGCCTCACTGCTGATGGCAAATTGAGCAGCAGCAGAGGCAACGCGCCAGATCGGCCTAGATAACCAGAGTGGGTGGAAAAGCATAGTGAGAGAGACGGCAGAAACGGGAGATGGACAGCCACACGCGGACAGTGGACAGAGCTGGACCTGCATTCGCAGAGAGGTGGTTCTGGGAGGGTGGGAGGGGTGAGTTGGGGTTGAAGGAAGCATAGAAAGAGGCATGTGAGCCAGTTCCCCTGGGCCCTGAGGTCTTTAAAATAACAATGCTAACACGGTGTGGGATACTCTGGCAGGCCTGGGCCGACCAGGAGGGCTCCAGCCAGACCCGGGTGGTACACAGGGTGTCCGTGAGGACATGGCTGGGCTGCTGCAAGCAGAGAGGAGAGGGGGCAGTGGGGCTGGCTGGGGTGCCTGGTGCTCTGCAGGAGATCTTGGGGGCAGGGTGGGAGACAGGAGGGTCCTAGACACAGAGGGAGAGCCCCAGGTCTGGCTGAAGCATGGGTTTGGGAACCCCCAGGATGGCCAGAGGATGCTCAGGCCTGGAGTGCAGAGGCAGGATGGGGGTGGGAGCCGGTGGACAGATGGTGGCAGCTGCAGGGGGTGCAAACAGGGCTGCAGATGCAGAGAAGGGCCCACCCCGGGCCTGCTCTCCCCACCCCAGGGGAAGCTCTTGCTGCCAGGAGAGTGGGGCTGGGCATTTGCTCTTATTCTGGGCCTTTCTGGGGACATGCCCAATTCCTTTCTGACCAAGGGGGCGCCAGACCTGGAGGGACCCAAGTGCGTGGCCCAGGCTGCAGCCCCTCACAGGCCTGTGTGTGGGTCGGGGTCCTCAGCCTTCGCTGCCCCATGGCCCACCTCTCCTGCTGGCAGGTCCCCTGGGCAGGTGACATCACAGTGACAGAAAGGCTGGGCATGTTGGGGCACTTGGCCCAGATCTGTCCCTGCTTGGGTGTGGCTGGGTTGCACCCTCTTCCCCAGCAGACAGCCTGCCCACTGTCCCTCTGAGGTGCCACCCGAGTTCATGGCCTGGTGGAAACACACCGATGTAGCCCTTCTCCCGACCCAGCTGGCCAAGCAACAGCGACGGGAGAGCATCTCAGCTCGGCCTCTCCCAGAACAGGGGAGGCTCTAGCCAAAAGCCAATAGGCTGTCACGACCCATGTGTCCCACGTCCCAGCTCCTGCACATTACCAACAGGGAGAGTGCATGAGGGGCCTCTGCTTCCCATCTCTGTCTCTCCCCTGAGTCACCACCGTTCCCGCTGCCAGCTCTGAGATCATCGGCTCTGCCAGTCATCATTTACCCCAGAGGCAGCCGGCCCTGACGAGGACTTCACCAGCCGGGTGGCTGGAGCGGCTCAGCGGATGCGGCACAGGGCCAGGCACGGGCTCAGGCTGCCCTGTCCCCATGTGCCATGCAGCCATGGGCAGTGTCTCTGCGTCAGTGGCTGGGCAACGTAGTCCTAAGGCCCCCAGCTCAGACGCAGTCCAGCCCGGCCCCCCTGGCCCCACAGCTATGGGCAGGTAGATGGATGGCTGCCCTAACCTGTGTCCCAGGATGCTGTGCCCACTTTGATGCAGAACAGGAAGGTGCTGATGCCACGCCTCCTCCACCTGACCTGTCCTCCAGCCACACTCGGACACAGGCAGCTCCAGTCAGTGCCCCGGATAAGAGCCGCACATGGAGTCCTCACCGCCTTCCCAAGCCTATGGCACTGGCCACGTGCCCGCACGCAGCCAGGGACCCACTCACCTTCGGGTTCATAAAGCTCCCTCCACCAGGCTTCACTGTCAGGAAGCCTTTGAACGGACGGGGAGGGGACTCATCCCCACCCAGGGTCTGATGGGCATCGGCCAGCCCTCCACTGATTGTGACTTAGGGCCAGGCAGCAGCCCCCAGGACTCAGGACGCAGGAGACGCGGAGGGTGCAAAACGGAGAAATAACCTGCTTGGAGTTTCTGGGTTTTCCTTGTGGCCCTGCCCAGAGGACCAGCCCCAGCCTCGAGTCCGCACCGCCACGCGCGAGGCTAAACTCTGGAAGAAACCCCGTCTTTCCACCAGAGGAACCAGGGAGAGGGGCCCCTGCAGGCACGGGAGTGGGGGAGACCCGGAAGGGAGAGAGCCCAAGAAGAGGGTGCGTAAGCGCATGATCAGAACCTCCCGAAGGCGCGGGGTGGGCGGGGCGTGGGGACGACAGGAGGGAGGGGTGAAGCCCCGCCCACAGAAGGCGAGTGAGCTCACCTGCTAAGACGTCACCTCCTGAGGACTGAAACAGGTCCCAGAGTCTACACGGCACGGCGATCAGGCATTCAGGACATTCAGAGTGTAGAACAAAACTGCTCAACAGAAAACAGGAAAGTGACCAGCCCTCCCGGGGAACAGACAAGGTTCGGATCCCAGGCGGGGCGGCCCAGCTGCTTGGTGAGACCCCCCCACCCCGCCCGTCTCTCTCGCGCACACACACTTGGAGTGGATATGATATGAAATGAATGAACAGAATTCTCAGTTGAGAAGTAAGAAATACACAAATGAGTATTTTATAACTGAAAAATACAATATCTGAAATAAAAAATTTACTGATGGGTTTAATACAGAATGTAGATCAAAGAGAAAGCCAGAGAACTTTCAGATAGATAAATAGAAAATATCTAATTTGAAGACCACAGATAAAAAGAAAAAACTGCACAGATGCTTAGGGACTAGTAGGGACAATATTAAAAGGTCCAGTAGACACTTGGAGTTCCAGAAAGAGACTGGGGTAGAAAAGTGAGTTGACAGATTAATGACTGGGATCTCAAATTTGGGGAGAAACACAAATTTAAACATCCAATAAACTCAGAGTTTCCCAAGCAGGATAAACTCAAAAGAGACACACACCTAGAAACATAATAATCAAATTTCTGAAGACCAAAGAAAACACAAAAACAATGATTCAAATGACTGAAAAAGGCCATTCCTTTCCTATGAAATGGCCTCGGAACTGTCACTGGAAGGCCATTGACCATATACATGTGGGTTGACTTCTGGGGTCTCTATTCTGTTCACTGATCTATGTATTTGTCCTGTCATAAATCCACCTCCCTTAATTAGTGTAGCTTCATTGTAACCCTCAAAATCAGGTAGTGTGAATCCTCCAGCTTTGTTTTTTATTCTTCAAAATTGTTTTGGTGATGCCAGCGCCTTTGCCTTTCCGACATAAACTTCAAAATAAGTTTTCCAGTCTCTACAAAAATATTTTGCTGTATTCTTTCTGGAACTGCATTGACCCTCAAGACCAGTTTGGGGGAAACTGACTAGTTAACAATCCATGAAGATGGTTTATCCCTCCACATACTTGCATTTGAGCTGATTTCTTTAATCAGTGTTTTGTAGGTTTCCGCTTACAGAATGTACACTTGTTTCGTCGGATTTATATCTATTTCATACGTTTTTTGATGCCATTGTAAATGGTAGTATTTCAAAATTTCTGTTTGCAAGTGTTCATTGCTAGTGTATAGAAATGTGACTGATGTTTGTATAGTGACTTTGTATCTAACGGCCTTGCAAAACTCACTTATTAGTTCTTGTAGCTTTTTGTCAGTTCTTTAGGACTTTCTGTATAGACTATGATGTTATCTATGGAGAGCTTTATTTCTTCTTTCCAATCAGTGTATCATTTGTCTGTGGTCAATTGTATCACCTAGGTCTTTCACCGTTAAAAATGAGGTCAGGTATAAAGCTCTTTGTTTTTGTACTATTTATTGTTTGTAGATGCCTATACCAGGCTGAGGTAGCTCCATTCCTTTCCGTATTTGCTGAGGGCTTTTATCATGAATGGGTGTTGACATTTTCTTCAAATGTTCTTACAGCATCCGTTGAGATGCACCTGGTCTTGGTTCTCTAGGGTGTTGACACTGTGACTCAGTGTTGCCTACAGAGCCAGCCATGCATTGTAGGGGTAACTCCACTTGGTCACGACATATTTACTATTATTTTTGCTGGATTCGGTTTCCTAGTATTTGTTGTGGGTTTCTGCATCTGTTACAGGCTGAATGTCTGTCCTCCTGAAATCCCTACGTCGAAGCCCTAGCTCCATGTGTGTTTGGAGATGGGGATTTGGGAGGTCATTAGGGTTAGATCAGGCCCTCAGGACGGGGTTGGTGGCCCTACAGGAAGGCCACTCTATTTGCATGCACGCCAGGGCGAGGCCAGGTTAGGACGCAGCGTACAAGCCAGGGAGAGCCGGCACTCAGCGCGGACGGTGCCGGCACCACGGCCTCGGACTGCTGGCATCCAGACCTGTGAGAAAGCTAATTCCTGTTGTTTAACCACTCAGCCTGTGGAATCTTGTTTTGACAGCCAAGGCTGGCAAAAAGGGCACTGATGTTCCTGCGGCCCAGCTCCCCTTCAGGCTGCCCAGCTGAAGCCCAGCACACTGAGCTGTTTCTCCAGGCCCCACAGCTGATAGCAAGGCTGACATGGCCAGAGCCCCCCACACTGACACGAGCCCTGACACCCCCACAGCCAACCCTTCCTCCCACCAGCCATGTGGGGGGCTCGTGGTGGGGGCTCCAGGCCAGATGCAGCTGGCCTCTGCCCCAGGCCAGCCACCAGGCCAGGGCCCACTGCCTGCTGTTGCAGGATCACTGGGCATTGTCCCACTTAGGTGACTCCAGGGGTCCTGTCTCCACAGGTTCGGATGTGGGAGCCTGCAGAGTGGGGGGCATGTCCTACTGTGTGCTGGACCACTGTCCCCATGCCAACCTTGCCTGCACCTGGCTGGGGCCCTGTGGCCGTGGAGAGGGCGGCACAGGGTGGGTGCCCAAGGGAGGCCCGCCCCGCACCTCCAGCATCCCTGAGGGGCCCCTCCGTAGGTGGGGATGCCTGTGATGGCAGCAGGCAGGTGCGGGGAAGGTATGATGGGTGGGCGTCCCCGCCCCCAAGCTCTTGCTGCTCTGCAGGCCCACAGCTGCACACTTTTGCCTTCTGCCCTGGTGCCTCCACAGGAGGCGTTGGGGGCATTGGGAGTGAGGCTAAGGACGGAGGCTGCCCCTCCCTAACGCCTGCCCCAGCCTGGGGAGGCCTGGCTCGTCCCACCCCCGCCACACTGCCAAGTGCGGGTGCAGGCACAGCTTGTTCAGCATGGACCACATTGTCCCGTCACCTGGGTACTGGTCGTTTGCCAAACCTCTGTCTCGCCTGGCACTCACAGATGGCTTTGTGTCCAAGGCCTGGGGTGCTGGCCGGTTTTGAGGCTGGCGGTCTGCCGGTTGTCAGGATGATAGGTCGGGTTATTGTCCCAGGCCAAGCAGGGCCAAAGGGGCAGTGGACCCGTAGGCCAGGGGTCTGAGCCTTGTGACCAAGGGGCAGCAGCTGCCAGGACGGACAGAGAGGCGCCCCCCAGTGCTCTTGCCTCCCTTTCCTCTCCTCCCTCGCCACGGGGTCTTCCCTTGATTGCTCGTTAGCAGGGCTCGGGGGAGGCAGGCAGTATTGCCTGCAGAGGATTTAAAAACACTCAAAAAAAAACAAATGAAAGCCGGTCTTCTTCTCATGATCTCCAGAGCAAGGGCTCTGAGTAGAGATGAGAAAGCGCCCCTGGAGGGATTTGGCAAGCCCTCCAGTGCCCCTCGAGGGTGTCCGGTGCCCCCCAGGGCAGCTGGGCACCAGGTGCCACCCGCTCTGCATCACGAGGTCCTCTTTGGGCTTTGCCCACCTCAGGGCAGGTTCCCCTTGCGGCAGTTGAAGTTTGGAAACCTCAGGAATCCACTCTTCTTTCATGGGTGAGAGAGGAGGTAGAGGGCCCCTAGGGTCTCACCGTGAGCAAGCTGGGGGTCTGGGGGCCTGGGACCCCATTTCCAGGCCTCACGGGGTGAGACGAGAGGCGGTGGGCAGTTTATGGAACCCTGGGCCCCAGGTTCCCTCTGCAGATGACGACGGCACACCGCCATGGCGATGGCGGGGAGAAGCAAGAGCCCTGTGGACGACCTGGGAGCACGCCCACTGCCAGGGGGACTCAGGCAGCTGGCCCGCTGTGTGCTGACCAGGCCCTTTGTGCCAAGCAACGCTAACTTACTGACTTCACGCTTATTGAGCGCTCGCTGTGTGCCAGGCCACACTACACACGCCGGTCCTCCCACGCGCCCCCTCCCACGCCCGCCCACACACAGGGTTCTCTTCCCCTGGAATCTCAGGATCCAGAGGCAGCGGGGCTCAGGCAGCCTTCTCCCAGCTGCCCACACTGGCCCTGTGTGACCCGACAGTGACCCCAGACAGTCCCAGAGCTTCAAAAGTCACCCACACACTGATGACCCAAATTCACGCCCACATTCCAGACGTCCTCATCCTCGTTTCCCGAGCTTGCCCTAGCTCTCGATTGCCTGCTCACCCACGTGAAGGGCCAGCAGGCGGCTCAGTCCAGCGTGACCACCCACTGCCCCCTGCCAGGTCCGACCATCGCAAGACTCCACCATTAACACCTGAAACTCGGAGTGCCCTCCTCATTGGCTTTCTCACCCCACCTCACCCAGAACAAAACCCAGCTTCTTACCGGGACCTGTGCTGTCCCCCGAGACTCACTGCAGCCCTCTCTGCCATGTGGGCCTCCCTTCTGGGCATGGGCCCCTGTCCCGTCTGCCCCGGGGCCTTTGTACCTATGCTCCTGCTGCCTGCAGGCTCTGCCACGAGGCTGCTCCTTCTCACAGCTCAGGCACCGTCCAGACATTTCTTCCTGAGAACGGTCCTCCTTGGCCCACTCATCACCCCACCCGGCCCAGCTCTTATAAAACCTGACATTAACTCAGCCGCTCATTTACATGAGTTGCCCCTGACACCTGCCCCTGGAATGGGAGCCCTGGACGGTGGCCTCCTGTCTGTCTCATTCACTCCATCTCCCCCAAGCAGTGCGGCCTGCTGTAGGGTGACCGAGAGGCCAAAGACCAGGCTCCCAGCGCACAGCGTGAGGGGTGGGGTGGGGTCTGGCCCAGCCTTACAGGGCTGTGGCCTCTGCTGTGTCGGGCAAGGGACAGGCTCCCGTGGGGCGCTCCGCCACGCACTCTCCACACCATGGGCAGGATGATGGTGCTGGGCAGGGCAGGGCAGGGCTGGGCCTCCCCAGGAAAGGGGGCTGTAGCAGGGTGCATTGCCAGGGGTTGGGGGTGCCCAGGGTGGCCTCTCGCTAAGCCAGGGTCCAGGCAGAGGCGCTGTGGCCAGGGAGGAATGAAGGGTGACCTTCACTAAACCTGGAGAGCTGTTCCAAAACACCCCCCCCCCAACTGTCCCAGCCGCAGCGTTGCTGCTCCTCCTGGGGGCATTCTGGGCCCCTATCTGCCCCAGAGCCCATGGTCCAGTCCTCTCCACAGGGCACCTGGCTCAGCTCTGCACTTGCCCAACTCTAAGATAATCACCTCTCTCCAGGGGCAGGATCAACACCACCCCACGGGGCAGCTGCGCCCCCTGCGTCCTGCCCGCCCTTCCCTCCTGCCCACTCCCTGTCTGGGTAGGCCCGCTGAATCATTCACTCGGCGTGGGGCAGGCCCTGCAGGCCTGCGGGGTGAGCGTTCTCCTGGACTGTGTCCCACATCTCCGCTCTTAGTCATCTCCGGCTCCAGCTCGGAGCTTCTGTCCGCTGTTAATGGAACCGCAGCGCGGGCCTCCTCCCCCCGCAGGCCTCTGCAGACAGACCCAGCCCCTCCCTTCTCTGAAGCCCATCTCGGGGTCCCTGCCCTGCACTGAGTCCTATCCTGCTGCTTGCTGGCTCTGGAGCCAGGGCCACCTTCACTGTGCATTTGCAGACACAGCCTCCAAGCAGTCACCATACTGACCCCCAAATTCCCCTCCAAACAGGCAGAGACTCCGGCGAAAACAGGCTCCAAGACCAGGGGCTGGACATGCTGACAGCTTTGCCTTATTTTCTCAGAAAGTGCTTCCCAGGGTGCGGAAAGGTCAAGGGCAGGTTTCCTATGGGGTGGGGGAGTGGGGGGGTGTATGTGTCCACAAGCATGAGTGTGTGTGCATGCATGTGTGTGTGTCACGTGGGCACCGCTTTGCACCCAGCATGGCTTCCATTGCCCTCTGACTTCCATGTGTGTGTGCTTGTGTGTGTGCACACATGCATATGTGTGCCAAGGCCCTGACTGAGCAGGATTTGGAGTTCACGTCCCGTGTGCTGCAGGCCTGGTCAGCTCAGAGCTCTGAGGTTTGATTTGGGGCTTATCTTGACTTGCTATTTCCTGCTGCTTTATCCAGAACCCCCTCGCCCCATAACCGGATTCTATAAACCTTTGGCATCAGCTCTGCTGAGAGAAGGGCCACCATGCATCTCCAGGCCTGTGTCAGCCCAGTCCCACCCCCGGTAAGCAAGGAGACCGTCTGTCTGCCGAGAGGGACACGGGTCCCCTGCTAGAGGCCCTTGGAGAGAGGGTGTCCAGCCCCCAGGATGAGCACTCCCCTGGGTGCTGGGACGGAGGCCTCTTCCTAGGGCATCTCAGGCTGGCAGGAGGGCCCAGCAAGGGGACTTTGGGCAGACATGTAGCAGTCCTCGAGGGCCCAGTCCATGGGGGGGGACCACGGCAGCCCCTGAGGGCGAGCCCAGCTTCACGGTCTGCCATTCCTGGCCCCCTGCCCCTGCCTGGGGCTCTTTCCGCTTTGGCACCCACAGCTCAGCCTGCATCCTGATCGCTCATGTTTTGTAAAAAGAACCCTCACTTGGCTGCCCTTGGGGAGCTGGGAACTCTGCAGCGAAGCCTCCTTTTGGGCCTGTGAGTCGGGGTCCCCTTAAACAGAGTGACAGAGCAGGGAGCACACGTGGAGGGGAGATGCTGCCGGCCCCAGGGTCGTCTCGTGGGAGTGGTGCAGCAGGTGGGGCTTAGGGCCTCACAGGGTCCCCAGAGGGGTCCCAGACCACCCCACACTCCCGCACAGGCCGCAGGGGACACCGGGGGGTCTGCGTCCATGTCCACGCCTGACCAGCCGTCCAGGCACTGGACTGTGTCTGTGGCAAACGCTCCCTCAGAAGACCCTGCCATGGCCGTTTCCCCACTGCTGGGCATGCTTGGGCCCCACCAGCTCTGATCCCCATGGTCTCGGGTAGGCATCCAGGTCTCTGCAGTCCATGGGAGATGGGCCAGGAGACCTCCGGCACTGGGGTCCCCTTTCCCAGTGTGGGAGGCAGAAGCCTACCGTAAAACCCAAACGGCCACCCTCACAGCTGGCCTGGGGCCACAGCGCAGGGGCCCACGCGAACCGTGCCCCTGTGCTCGCTGTGTGACCTGGCTCATCAGCAGCCTGTTCTCTGCCCGTCTCCTTGTCTGTGAGAGGGTGTGTTGGGGACCCCGCCCAGCAGACACCCCTGCCAGAGCCATGAAGGACCCCCTCAGTGCCTCTGATTTCCTGAGTTCCCATATGCCTTCTCCAAGCCCAGCAGACCCACAGCCCCCGCCTGGGGCTTCTGATATCACAAGGCTACCCATGCTGGACTCACAGGCCAAGGTTCAAAGCCCAGCTCTGCCCCCAGCATGCTATGTGGCCTTGAGAAGTAGCCCAGCCTCTCTGAGCCTTTGGTTCCATCTGCCCCCCACCTCTGGCCACAGTGAGGGGTCACACACTGGTTTTGGGGTCACTCTGCACCATCAGAGGCAGAGTCCCAGACTGTCTGGGGGAAAGCCAAGGTGCCAACTGGCAGCCACCAAGAGCCCCGCTGAGCGACTAGCCACAGGGGCAGTGAGAAGAAAGAAAGGGCTTTGGGGACCAAGGGGTTGCCATTCGGGATGGAAGTCTCCATAGAGGGGGTGACCTTGAATTTGACCTTGAGGAACAAGTCGATTTTGATAAGAGGAGGAGGTATGGGCCGCAAGGAGTGTGTTCTGGGCAGCAGGAAGACACAGACACCCAAAAGCAGCCCAATCTCCGGTCCTGGACCCCCCTGTTCCCCAAAAAAGGTCCTGGAGCCCCCACCTGCATGGTGTCCCTGTCCTGTGCTGTCCCCCCACCAAGCCCACCACACTGACTTCCATGGACCGTCTCCCTCCTGCTGTGGTGAAAGGACTCAGACCCAATGGGACACCGAGGCATGGAGGGAGGGGCCCAGGCATCGGGCTGCCAGGGCGACGGGCTGGGGAACAGCCTGGTGGCCACGCAGTAGGCTCACAGATGTGGGAGCTTTGGGCAGCCACCCCACCCCCAGCTCCGTGAACCCACTTGGGTGCTGCTGCGGGCAGACCCTGTACTGCGTGTGGGACCTGAGCATCCCCCACGAAAGACCCCAGAGCATGGATTTGATTTGGTTATTCTTAGCGGGAAACCTGACTCAAAAGCCCTGGCAGATTTGTAGGAAATTGGTTATTCGTGCTCCAAATGAAAGAGTAAATCTTAGCCCTCATTAGTCACTGCCTGAAGCCTCTGCCCGTGCCCGTGGGCCTGCACTTCCTGCCTTGGTAGGCCGACGGCGTAACACTCTGTGTCCAGAGGGATTCAGGAACCAGAGCTGAGCAGCCCACTGCCTGCCTGGGCTTGTGCTTCAGGGGCAACCCAGGCCCCAGCGTGGAACCAGCCACAGCCAGAGCCGGGCGCCAGGGCCCACAGAGCTGGGTGCCAGGGCCCACGGAGCCTGGCAGCCCTCTCCTCAGTGCTGAAAGAGAGCCTGCCGTGGACCCAGGGACCCTCAGATGGTCCGGCAGCTGCCACCCGCAACGGCAGGCTCAGCGTGCTGGGGGCCACGCCTCCTGGACAGACCCCAACCGGGAGATGAAGGCAGGTGGACAGGTGCCCAGTGTCCCGCCCGAGGATATCCCACACTGGCCGGCGGGTCCTCCCGGAACTGAGCCCCAGAGCAGCCACCTCCCTGACCTTCCCCTTACTGTCCCTCCCGGCTCCTCGCCGCACTTGCTGGCACCTCCGTACAAACTATGTCCCCAGATCTGTGTCCCTGGGTCTGCTCCAGGCACCCCAAACCAAGAAGCCAGCACTCCCCACTTACCACCCTTTAGTGTTCCCAGAGCCCATGGCGGGCGAGTCCCCTCCTCGGCCCTCTGGCCTCAGTCCCCACGATTTCTTGGCAGTATCGGTGGGCCCCATCCTGGCTGTCCTGGGGTGGAAGTCTGCTAGAAGCAGCAATTTCCAGAGTGTGTCCCCAGGACACTCGGTCCCGCCAGACACTCCAGGGGCTGTGTGGCCAGAGGCTTGGCCACCACTTCCCAGAGACGCCTCTGGGCTGGGCGCTCACAGCCGGCGGGGCCCGCATGGGGGCTGCGTGACTTCTCAGATGAACTCACCAGGAACCCTCATTTCTGCGAATGCCTGTCAGTGCATGATGGGAACCTGTGCGCCCGGGCAGCTCCCAGCTCACCAGAGGAGAGGCTAAGACACTCTCACACTCTCAAGGCTGAAGCCACCAAACTTGACTTCCACGCTGGGTCTCAGGAGGACATAGTTCACACATCTGTGACGCCCTGGGAGCAGGAGCAGTGAGCCATCATGTTGTGTCTCCAGAGGCACACAGCACGGACCCCCTGCACCCCAGTGAGCTGGGAGTCTTGCCAGGTCCCCTGGGCCCCTCAGGCTGGGCGGGGCAGGAGCCCTCTGCCAGGCCTGGGTGGCCGTTACCACGGAGCTCACGGTGCCGTGACGCTCCCTGGGCCACCGTGCTGCACTGGTTCCGTCCTCCCCCTTCACAGATAAGGAAACTGGCCCAGAGAGGAAGCAGGTTGCCTGGCTCAGCCTCAGGCCGCCCCCCGGCTCTGCCTCTGAGCATTTCCTGGGCCAGGAACATTCCAGATGCCTGCAGGCGAGGTCACATCTGTCTGCGCTAGGCCCACCCACAGCCAGGTCAGACTGGACCTCGTCCGTGTGGCTGGCCCTTCACCTGCAGGGGACACGTGGGTGTGGTGTGCACGTGTGTGGGGGCTGTGCCCCTCTGTTACTCGGCTCCCTGGCTCTCACTCTCTGGGACTCAGTGTCTCCCCCCAACCCCCGTCGGAGTCCCGGTGACATGCCACCTCCCCCAGAGCCGCCCTCCACCCCTATGACTGCTACCGTCGACCTCAGCTCCCCGTCACCCAGATCAGCACCTTTCTCTCCTTGGGAGGTGAGGCCCCCCAAGGACTGGGCCTGTCACAGTTCCGCAGCACATAGTAGGTGCTCAATAAACATATGGACCCAGGTCTCTGATTAAGCGCAAGTTAAATAATTTAAGTGTTTGTGTTGGAGTCGGATTTGAAGGGGGTGCCCCTCACACGCCATTTATTCAGCTCAGCCATGTGTGTCCACGAGTGCCTGGGGGCGGGCGGTGTGTGCCCCTCGCTGCAGGGGCCGGGCCTGGCTGTGTCCTGCAGGGGCATGTCGCTGGCTTCAGAATATGTTGTATACACTTGTTGTCATGCCCAGAGGGAACCCCAAAGCACTGGTAACCAGCAGGCCTAGGGACGGCCAGGGAGAATCCCCTCTCAAAACGCCTAGCCATCATCTGGGTCTCATCTTACAGACCCCTTCCTACAGGAAATCCTCTCTGACCACTCAGGTAAGGAGTGCCAGCCATGAGCTCTGCATGTGCCTGGACCCCCACTGACTGTGAGCCTTGGGGCAGCAGGCGCCCAGCTCAGAACCCGTGAGCATCTCCTGTAAGTTAAGGTGAGGGTGGGGCTGAGCCTGGCAGTACCCAGGCCTCAAGGCTTCACTTGTCTGAGAGCCACAAATTCATGTGAGGCGCTTGCCACCAGATCACCAGAAAGTCAGGCAGAAAAATCTGACCTAACCCCCTAAACACTAAGGCCCTCAGTGTCCCCTGGCAGCGGGGCATGCAGACGGGGGTGTGATGGCCAACGTCACAGCAGTCTGGCTGGGCTGGTGCCCATGGTCAGGTCAAACGCCCCCCAAGACGTTACTGTGAAGGCATTTTCAGATGTGATCAGTGCTTCAATCAACCAACTCGGAGCAAAGTGGATGGGCCTGGGAATGGCACTGGGGGAGCTTACCCAAGCCCCGAGGCCTCACGAACAACGCCGTGCTTCTGGAAGGAGTTCTCCTCCAGGGAAGGGGCAACTCGGAAGCCCGCCCAAGGGCCTAGCCACCCGTCCTGTGGTCTTGGGCTCCACAGTCCCCCAGCTGGAATTCCTTAAAGTAAATCTCTCACCCCGACAGACAGACATCCAGGGAAGGACAGAGCTGAATAGACAGCTGACTGATAGATGGTAGACAGGTATAGGTGACAGATGATAGAGGCAGACAGACAGACACACAGACTGGTAGAGAAGTAGAAGCAGGTATTGACCGCCACCCATGTCTGTTTCTCCTAAGAGCCTTAAGGACACAGGGACACCAAGGCTGTCCCCACCCCCCAAGCACACAGGGGTCTAGAGGGGTGCGGCCGGCTCAAAGCAGGGCCCGTCCGGCCTTGGAGACAGGGATTCAGGAGCCCAGGCACTAACTTGTCAAGGTCAGCATAGCAGAGAGCAATGACCAGTCCCCCAAATTCACACCCCTCTTTCCCCAGGATCACAGTTCCCTCTAAAGCTCTGAATTTCCCAACATCACTGCACTTCCTGCCCTGCCCCCCAGCCCCAGTGTCCCTCCCAGGCCCACACTCCCGTCTGGCTGTCCACGAGCAGCTGTCCGGCAGCGGCCACCACCGATCAGCATGACCCAGCGCCCGTCACCCCTTTCAGCCTGAGGGGTGCAGTCTGGCGTCCGCCCAGCACCCTGCGCACCCAGGCTCCAAGACGGCTTCACAAGCAGCCTGGGCTGCGGGTCGGAATCACAGAACACTCATTGCGCCTGCGCTGGACCACAGACCGCGTGGAAGGCACTCGATGCTTTCTTGTCCAGCAGCCCTGACATGAGGAGCAGCTAGGAGGTCAGTGAGGAACCTGCAGGGCCCTGTGAGGTCCGCCCAGAGGAGGGGCCGCCACCCCGGGGCTCCCCTGCCCCTCCGCCCCCCGCAAAGGCTTTGGCAAAGGAAGGTGACCTGGGGATGCGACGGGGTTGGGGGAGCTCGAAGCCGAGTTCTTGGACCTGGGTTCTGTCCTGCCCTCCCTGCCTGCACTTTGCTTCCCCAAATGCAGCTGGTTTAGCATCAGCCCCTGCCCCTGACCAGAGCCCCTCGCCAGCAGTTTCTCAGAGCCTGGAGCAGTATAACGTCCACAGTGTCATATAACCCACACACAGCAGTATAACCCACACACAGTGTCAACATGTCAAAGCCCTGTCACTCAACGCGAGGGCCGCATGGCCTCTCGTGACCTTTAGTCCCCAGGCCTTTCCGGCTCAGCAGACCCGCCCCACCGCTGCAGCTGCCCGGGTTCTGGGTGTGGCCATGCCGAGTCCCCAGCAGGCCCCAGTGCCCCTCCGCTCGCCTGGGAATGCCCTCTTCCAGGCTGAGCTCAGGCAGGGATGGATCCATGGAGAAGGGGCCCAGCCTGGGAAGTTAGTGCCACAGCCGAGTGGGCACCCACAGGCCTCAGGGTGCAGGGGCCACCGAGGGGCCAGGCTTCCCTGCCAGGCGTCCCAGCCTCTGCCTGGCAAGGAGTGAGTGACCGCCCTCCTGTCCACCCCTGGCAGCCTCTGAGGACACGTGGCTAGCCGGCTGGAAAACAGGAGATGGAGGTTCAGAGACATGCTGCCCTTGCTCAGGGCCACCCAGCAGGCTCCACCCTCAGCCCCGATGGGACACCCCTTCGCCTTTGCTCCTCCTGGAAGGCCGCCTGCCCCAAGCCCCACAGGTCACTCAGGACCCCAAACAGCTCCTCCGCCTCTGTTCCACAGCAGACCCGGCTGCTCCCGACCCCGCTGCCCCACAGGTGCCGATCCCCATGGAGAGGTGCTGCTTGAGGGAGCCTGCGGCCCGCCCCGAGGCCCCCGAGGTGCCAGCACAGCCCCAGGCCCCCAGCAGCCACTGGGATGGACCAGCTCTGCCAGGTGGGCCCTTCTCTAGATGCTCTGGGCAGAAGCCCCACCCTGAAGTGGGCCCAGAGGCAACCCCCACCCCTATTCCCTCTAAATGTGAGTATCGGGGAGTCCTAGACGGTCCTGCCCCTCCCCCAGGACACATCTCAGGACAGTGGCTTGTGGGGGCCCTCTGGGCCTCAAGAAGCCCAGGGGCCACTCACTCAGGGGTGAGACTGCCATCTGGGTAAGATGTCAAAGGGGAATAAAAGCAAGTTCCATGGCTTCTGTTCATCAGGCCCAGGGCTGTCCGAGTCCCGTGGCCCCAGAGTAGCCAGCTGAAGGTCAGGGACAAGAGCACATGCAGGCAGGCGGGGCAGGGCTGCGGAGTGTCTGTGTGCTCTGGGGACACAGCCCTGCACCCCCTCAGTAAGGGGCGGGCTCCATATGCTCAGGGCCCCTTCTGATGCCCCTCCCGGGGCCATCATCACAAGGGAGAGAGATGGAGGGATGGAGGGAGAGGCGGAGGGGGAGGGAGGGAGAGGGTGGGAGAGGGGAGCAGAGATGTACCGATGAGGGAAGAGGAGCAGTGGGGGGCACAGGCCTGCTGGGTGGGGGCTCCAGGAAGGCCCGCTGTGCCGGCCTCTCCAGCTACTGGACAGGAGGCTGGTCACCTAGTGGCTATGCTGCCTGGTTCTGGAAACTTCTGTCTGGGTTTGAAGCCCAGCTTGGCTGTTCCATGGGCACTGACCTTGACGAGGCCCTCAGCTTATAAAATGGGGCTAATAGCAGCAATCTGGGTGAAAGTGCACCTGAGAAGGTGGCTGAGCCAGGCCTGGCCCGCCCCTCAGGCGCCGTGACTCCCCGGTCCTGGCCCACTGCCAGCAGGGCCGTCGCCGCGCTCTCCAAAGGCAGCCCTCCAGACCTCCACTTTGGAAAGAAGGCCCTGCCCCGGCCGCCTCCTCCTGGCCTCACCGGGAAGCAACACCAGGGAGAGTGGGAATTTACAGCATTTTCTTCAGTGCTTTCCAAGGACAGACACTGGGCGGAACCCTCAAGAGGAAACAGCTCCTCGGGTGCCTGCCTTTGCCAAGTGCCAGGCCTGAGCCCTGGGCAAGGTGACAGGACCGCTGTGCCCAAGCTGCGGACGCCAAGGGAGCCGCGCCGAGCTGGAGAATGCCGCTTGAGGCCCCCGTCCGGGCCGGCCTGGCCCACACGCCGCAGACCTGCCGGGGCAACCCAGAGCTCACAGCGGGCAGTCTGGGCTCCTCTCTGTGCCCTGGGACCCCTCCCCCCAACACACCTGAGTGGCTACGCGCTTCAGCGCTGCCCCCTCTGCACCGCCTGCTGGGCATGGGTCCCGCCCAGTGGCCTGCCCACTGGCCCCCAGCTGCCCTTGGGCAAGCGCACTTCCCTTGTCCCAGGACAGGATGCGAGCGAGCAGCCATAGACGAGGCCTGACGGCAATTATTAGCATGCCATTATTAATTATTAATATAGCAAGACAATTAATACAGCTCCGCATTAATAAATCATGTTTCAGGGCTCCAGCCTGTGGAGGGCACGTCAGACACCTGGCAGGCCTGTTTCAGACCAGGGAGTCCCCGGGACATGGGCTCTGCGAACTCCTCGCTCCAAGTCCTGCCCAGGACCCTTGGTGAGCAAGCATTGCAATTAACATGCTGAGACTCAGATCAATGGCTCTGATTGTGCAGCTCCGGAGGTTGTCATCTAGAGCTGCCCCGTCCTCTGCCAGAGGCTCTGCTCCTGGGCACAGGACACAGGGAGGGCGCTGCCCTGTGGCACCCGGGACCCTCAGCCCTCCCAGGGCCAGGCCGGCAGTGGGGGTGTCGGCGGGAGCTGTCCTCCTGCAGGTCCTGAAAGTGCATTGCTGTGGCCGAGTTCTACCTCCCTGGGCAATCAAACGCTGTGCACACGTCCTTGACCGGATGGGGCGGGTGATCCTTTCCCGGCTGGTGTTGCACGGGGGCTCTCGGTGAACCACTGGCCAGTCCTGAAACCAGAGGTCTCCAGCCTCCCCGGCCCCCGCCAGTCCCATGAGCAGGCTTTTGCCAGGTTGGGAGCTCCTGGCATAGGGAAAGGGGGCTGTCCATTTGGGGGAGAGTGCATGCCTGACGTGTGAATGCAGCTGCTGTGTTTATTTTGTGTTGGCAATTGGCAGGATGGGTTACAAACCATCTAAATTAAGAGCTGATGTGATCTTCACTGGGAGTGGCTGGGTCAGGCTGCGCTGGGGGGCCTGCTGGGAAGGCTGGAGCTATTGGAGGAGGCCTCTCAGAGGGGGGCTCAGCTGACCTGTAAGGATGCGCCATCCAGTAAAGGTCAAGGCAGATGGCAAACTGATTCTGTAAGTGCCGGCCCCCCCAGGCAGCCCCTCTTGCCTGAACACCCAGCACAGACAGGTTGGGGGGATGAGGTCCAGGGCCTGGGTGGGGCAGGGGGCATCCCCGGATGGACTCAGAAGCAGCACCCCTTCAGTCCAGCCCTGGAGCCCTCCAGAGAGATGCCAGGACAAAGAAGGACAGGGTGTGTGGGCTCCCCGGGCCCTGCTGCAGCCCCGGGCCCCCAGCAGCCCCCAACGCCAGCGAGAAGGCGGACGGGAGTAGAAAAAGCCCAATGCGGCAAGCAGCAGCTCGTGGGCGCTGCAGTTCCACTCACCTGGGGGGCGGTCTGGCTACGGGGGTGACGCTTTTATGAATAAGGGGGGCACTTAGTCCAAAGGGGGGCTTTGGTTTCATCACTAGCGCCATCAGGCCTGTGCTGAAAAGCCGCAAACCATTCCATCAGGCATTGTGTCCAGGGGCTGGTGCCGGAAGACACAGAAACCCTTCATCTAGAAATTAGGATCAGGCTTGCTCCAGAAAGAAGCCTGTTTCTGGGGGCAAATAGGTGGGAAATGCCACGTGATCTGTTTTACTTTCCACTCCAATTTCGGATTGGAGCACATGTCCTAGGCTATCTCCCTGGGGACCTGCTGGCAAGGCCCCACTCAGACGTGGGAGAAACCCACTCACTTAGGTGCAGACACCTGCCAAGGCCCATCTCAGCACATCCTGCTGGGGTACCCCTACTGTGTGCGCAGCACAGTCCTGGGAGACGGGCTCAAGTCCACTGAACAGCCCCTTGGGCCCCGCTGGGGCTGTCCTGCGTCTCCATTACATTGTGCTTATGAGACGTGCTGGTTTGCTAAACGTCCATATTCTCACGCTTCTGTTCTCACTATCCTCAGATATAAAGTGGGGCCAGAGCACAGCAAAGCAGTTCAGCCCCACCCGCCCAGTACCGATGGCAGAGCTGTGGGAGTGCCCGGCAGCTGCAGGGGCCCCTCGATGCAGCCTTCCCTTCTGCCCGCCCAGCGCCCTCCCCTGCCTGTGACTGGGAGAGCGAGGGGCTCGCCCGCAGTCCCACGGCTGCCCTGGCCCAGCTCCCCTTGGGGCCTTGCTTGGGTGAGCTGCCACCCTGCTTGTGTTTATGAGCCTGGGGCTGCCAGGGGCCCTTAGCCTCCACCCGCAGGGGGCCTGCCTGGAACAAAGTGGAGCTGGATGTGGGAAAAAACAGTTTCTGATGACAGAGCTTCAGGTTCTGGACCCGCTCTGATTGGAGGCCCTCCTGTCTGCCGTGAGCCAGTAAACTCCCCTTCTGAGCTGGGATGGTCTCCCCACAGCACCACGCCACCTCGGACCCGGAGCTGAGGCCGGCCCTCCCCCGGGGGTCTAGCTCAGGCCTCCTCTCAAGGCAGCGTCCAGCACAGGTGACGAGATGCTGCTCAAGACACGCAGTGCTGGCCCTCCCGCGCGTGAGTCCGAGAGCAGCTGGGACAGAGGGGCCAAGTACAGAGGCCACGTTCTGCGTGCTCCCACTTACGGAAGCTTCTGGAAAAGATGGGTCTAACCCCTGGTGGTGGAGAACAGACCAGCGCTGGACTGGAGCCAGGACCCCGGGCTTCAAGGGCTCAGGGGCTGTAATGCCGCCCATTGAGGAGGCAGAGCAGGGGTGGCTGGTGACCGTGGGCCCAGGGAAGGGAGCGCAGGAACGCCTCTGTGCGTCCTGGGTGGAGGGGCATGGGGCCCGCCAAGGAGACCCCACACAAACCTTGGCTTGACCACCTCACTCGGAGCCTCACCTCAGGCCCGCCATCCGGGGTCCAAGCAGCCTCTCCCCTGCCTGCACCAGCCTGCAGGAGGCCACCACCCCAAACGTGGCAGTGTGGGGAGTCGGTGGGCTGGGGTGGGGCCCGTGGGTGTGGATATCTGAGCGTGGGCATGAGGCGGGTGTGCACACGTGTCCCCAGCCGTGAGCCTGGGGACGTGGGACAGAACCAGACCCGCCGTGGGACCCAGGGAAGCCCACCGGGACTCTTGCTGGCACCTAAGGCTGTTCTCATTGCCCTGGGAAGTCTTGGGCGGTGGGAGAGGGTCTCCAGAGGTATGGGAGCCCGGACAAACCAGGCTGAGACTGAACACAAGCACCCCACCTTCCCGGGGGCTGTTAAACAGCAGGGGGGGCCCTCCTGCGCTGGCCCGCCTGCCCCCGCCCCGCACCACCCGCCCCTCTCACGCAGCGGGGCTTGGGGCTGGCTGCTGGGAGAGCAGCTCGGTGTTGTTGGACAGAGGGAGGAAGACTTCCTTTCAGATGAACATTTCCTTTTTTTTAGGAAAATGTAAGGGGCATTTCAGGGCCACCTTGTAGGAAAGGAATGTTCAGGCAGGAGCTGGGGCCAGGATTTCCGTCCAAAAGCCACAGGCCCTCAGCCTCTGAGGCCTGAGACCCCGAGCCCCAACCAGACGTCACTGGTACCACTGGACACAGGCCTGGAAGATGGGGAGGCTGGGGGTGGGGGCGCCCTCATCCGCTGTGGGCACCAGGTCCCTGATTGAGAGGAAACCCCTCCCAAAGTTGCCGGGTCCTTGGCCTCCGTAGGGGCAGGTGGTGCACCCCCAGACCTGACGCGTCATTTCCTGTCTTCTTCAAGAGCCGCCAAAGCCCCTGAGGTTGCAGCTTCTGCCCAGAGACCTGGAGGCAGAGTTCCCGACACTGCCAGCCCCTGACTCCCGTGCAGGGTCTTGGGGGGCACACGGCCCTCACCAATATTCTCCAGCTTTCAGGGCAAATGTGCCTGAGGACAGGCCTGGCGGGCACACGGGGCATGAGGCTGGAATGGGGGCCCCATCCAAGGGTCCCAAGCCGAGTGTCAGGGACAAGCAGCACCATGTGGACACGCGGCAGGCACCCTGGCCTGCAAGGCCTGAGGAGGGTGGTGCTCGGGCCAGGGGGCCACATGAGGCTGCATGGCTGCAGGGGGCAGGGGAGGCCTGTATCTTGAGCTCCTGGGGAAGTTGGAATGTTCTGGGGATCCATCAACATCCCCAACAGGCCTCAGGGGCAATCACGGTAGGAAACCACTGCGGGAGGGAGCCCGCAGTGGAGGGGCCGGCGCAGCTCAGGGGCCGTGCCCACAGTCAGGGCACAGAGCACACGTCATCCCGGGACTGACAGCCGAGGGTAAGCAGGGCAGCTCCAGCACAGGGAGGGCCAGGGCTGCCCCTGCAGGGCCCCCGAGCATGGGGCTCAGGGTCGGCCCCCGCTGCCACCCCGGCCGCTGCGTCAGGTGCCACCAGGAGCATTCAGACCCTCTCCCAGGGGGAAGTAAAGATGGAGCCGGAGCTGGGGAAACACAAAGGCTCCTCCCCAGCATGGGGCCCTGCCCCCCACCTGCCCCTCTGCCCCAGGACCCCAAGGCAAGATGGTCAGGTGCCCGCACAGCTAAAACTCAGAGACCACGAGCAGGACCACAGAAGTGGCTGACTGAGTGCTCCATGCTCAGCCCGGCCAAGGGCCCTAGTGGAGGAGGCAGGCTGGGGACACAGCCAAGATAGAGCGGGGCTGCTGTGTGACTGCGGGCAGGAGCCCCACCCTCCCCGATCTCCCTGATGCCCAAGCACTCGGCGGGCAGCCGCACGCAGCCCTGCTGAACACAGACC
This sequence comes from Manis pentadactyla, assembly GCF_030020395.1. Classification (NCBI taxonomy): domain Eukaryota; kingdom Metazoa; phylum Chordata; class Mammalia; order Pholidota; family Manidae; genus Manis; species Manis pentadactyla. Next base: position 177,123,080 of record NC_080023.1, on the reverse strand, counting down.
CTGGACTGTCATGAGCAGACGGGGGTGTAAGGCAAGAGGAAGTGTGGTTCCCCACCTCGAGCCCTTGACCCTACACCACACCCCGCTTCCTGGGCCCTGGGAGCGGCCTTTGCCTAGCTGGGTGCTGGTTCCCAGTGAACACCTGCTCCGGAGATGGGGCGTCAGGCCTGAAGCCATATGGCGGCCGTGGTGAGGAGCCTCGGCAGCTCCACCCCAAACCTCATGACCCAGACGTCAGCCAGGACCCAGGATGGAACCTCTCCGCACTGCAGAGAAGACGCAGCACATGCCCAGCAGCTTGGGCCTGGGCGCAGGCTCTGCCCTGCCACCAGCCCCTTATTTTGCACATCTGCCAGGTGGGCCGGGCCCCTTCGTGCTGCCCCCTGCACAGTGAAGGTGTGGATGGGCCATGGGTGGGTGAGGGGTTTCCCTGGGGCCTCCCCTCATCTGTCCCCCAAACATCTACTAACCAGCTAATAACAGCAACAAAACAGAGCCCCTGCTTTCCACATACACCAAGACAACATGCGTGTTTGCTGCCCATTTGACCATTTAATGCAGCCCAGGGGTGGCACACTGAGGCCCCAGGGCCAAATCCCAGCTGTTTTTATGCTGCCCAAGAGCTGAGACTGGCTTTCACATTTTCAAATGACTAAAGGGGGGAAAGCAAAGAAAGAGTAGTATTTCATGACCCGTGAAAATTACACGGAATTCAAATTCCAGGGCCCATAAATAAAGCTTTACTGGAACCCCCAGACGGTGGTGAGCAGGGCTGCCTGGCCACTGCCTGCCCCTGAGCCAGCCGTCACCCGCCTTCTGCCAGGCGCTTGTTCGTGGCTCCCAGTCACTTCATACACAGCCTCTTCGCGGTCACCTGTGATGACTAGGGGCAGATGTGGCCCTGGGCCTGGGCTGCAGTTCCCGCTGGGCATGCTGGGTGGGCAAGGACCAGCAGCAGCCCCCTTTCCGGTAACTCAGGAGCTGATGCCCACGGCGTGGACATGGGGGACAGGAGACAGTCTCAGGGTGGGGGGAGTAGCCAGGAGCAGGGTGGCCTGGGCCTTACCCCCAGCCAGCTTAGGGCAGAGGCTGGGCCAGACTTGGGGGTGACCTTCATCCTATCCCACTTCCTGCATGGTGGGACCCCCTGCTCTGGCAGGGAAGGGACCCCCCCACCCCACAGCCACGGCCTTTCAGCCACAGGGATATTGCCACTGGCAGGTGTCAGCGCAGATCAGAATCTGTGTGGGTGTGGACAGGAAGGTCCGGGCTGGGCCCGAGTGTGGACAAAGCGTCCCCACCCACGGTCAAGGTCATGTCCCGACTTGAACCACCAGCTCATCTTTGAAGGCTCACTGCCAGTCTGGGCTTCCTGAGCGGGTGCCTGGACAGGACTGGCCCTGGTCTCGGCCCTGCCCAAGGCTTCCCGTGAGGCCGGGTCCTCCGTTCCTGGGCGGCTGACAGCCCGGCCACCCTGGGAGATGGATGTGGACTGTGCCTAATCAATTGAAAAGCTAACTGATCAGCTTCTCAGGGTGGCAGGCCAGCTGTGCTGGGGGTGGTAGACTGCACAGAGGCCCTGCATTTTCCTTTCTGAGGATGAGGGCGTAGGCCCCGGAGTCCTTGGCGATGTGTGGCATTCCACATGGGCCCGAGAGCTTCTCCAGGCAGCGGGCAGGCAGGAGGGTGGGCAGACCGGGCCTCCCCCGGCTCCTCAGGGAGGGGGCTTCCAAGGCGGGCTTACACATGTGGGCTCTTGGGCGGGGGCAGAAAAGGCCAGGCCCTGCCTCCCCCATGGGACCTGGAGCCCCAGCAGGGCCTGGCGATCCCACAGCTGGCTGCCCCAGGACATGGGGTGGCTTCAGTGATGCCAGGACACATGGGCGCAGGGACTCAGCCTGCTCCTCCCCCAGCCACCCCACAGTGACGTCCCTGAGGCCACCCCATCACCTGGACACCTGCCACCGCAGAGGGCCTCCTGGGGCCAGGATCACTGAAGGAGAAAGCAAAGGCCTGGGGGACGGGGACGTCAGCCTCCCAGGGAACAGGCCCCAGACCCCACGCGCAGGCTCCAGGACACACATTTTCAAGGAACGCTCTGATGTGGAGATGCACGTTTATTTTCATAGGTTCCTGCCACCACTGGGCCTCAGTGGGGTTGGCCAGGAACGCCACCCCAAGGGCAGCCAGGGTGCGGGCGGGGTGGGTGTTGGCTTACTTGGAGCTGACCGCGGGCCGAGCTGGGCCTCTGTGTGGCATCCGCGTGGCTGCCGTGTCCTCAGCCTGGCCAACGGAGCAATCAATGCACAGCTACAGCTGGTTGAAGGGGACCAAATCCATTGAACAGTTGATTTGGTTCCATTTTACCAGCTTTAGCAAAGCATTTGGCTCCCGGATCCACGGGAGCAGCGATGCCGACGGCGACGGTGACTCCTGGTGTGACATCCGGATGAGATGGGGTGGCAGGGACCCCGGCCCTGCCCCCTCCCTGCAAAGCCCACCTTGGCCGGGGGGGGCCCTCGAGCTCTTTGGGGAGAGGGCGTGAGAACAAGGGGTCACACACAGACACTCGTGCCCACAGATGTGTTTTCACCACCACTCACGCCTGCTTGCATCACAGACACCACCACGGGCCCTCCGGCTGCCCTACCCGGCTCACCTGTTGGGATCCCAGATGGGCAGCTGTGGGCAGAGGGGCCCTGGCATGGATGCATCCATTGGCAAGGGCACTGGCTCCTGGCACCTGCCACCCATCTCAGCCCTGGGGCACAGGCAAGACCACCACACCCTGCCCTCAAGGGTGCACATCTCCGGGCACGGGACGGCAGCTTTGGGCCCTCATCCCCTACCCCACCTGAGTCCAGCCTTAGGCCCTGGCTGACCATGAGCCAGGTGGACACACTGCAGGGGTGCTGGACAGCCAGAAAGCCCCCTTTGTGTGGTGGTGGGAGGTGCCGCAGGACAGGGTGCCCCACACAGCTGACCCGTCGGGCACAGGGCCCAGACCCTCAGTCTGCAGCCTGTTGGGGATGTGAGGACAGCCCCTTGGTGTCCAGCAGCTGCCCTGTGGTCAGTGTGAGGACAGCACATGAGCCCGTCACCCTCAGTGACTCGGGGAGCAAGCGCCTTTCAGAGGGCAGCCTCTCCTGCCATCAGTTAGCACGCGGGAGTGATGGCAAGGGGACAGCAGGGTCCTGAGTGTGTGGACCCCAAGCCTGGGCATGAGGGGCCCGCACGTGCCCCTCACCCGTCAGACATCGTCCCCACTGTCCGACCTGCCCACCATCCCTCCTCTGGGCCCCATGCTCTATCCTGCCCTCCTGAGGCCGCAGTGGGGTCGGCCACAGGCACGTGCCCACCCTCCAGGCCTGCACCTCATCCCCTCACACCTCCCTCCACCCTCCCCACCCACCCCTGCCACGTGCCCCCTCCTCAGAATGCTGACTGGGGCCATGCCACAGGGGCCCCCTCTGCAGAAGCCCTTGGCCTTTCACTTCAAGACCAACTTCCAAGGGTCATCAGGGGCCCAGTTTGGGTTCCAGCCCTCTCAACCTCGAATCCCACGACCAGGTGGGTGGCCCTTGGCAGAGCTCAGCCCTAGATGACACGGGCGCTGGCCGGACCCCAGCTCTCCAAATAGTCAGGGGCACAGGGTGGGGGCAGGCCCGAGGCCCCCAAAGCTGGCCTTCCACTGAAGGCGGCATGCAGATGGAGTGACCTCTGTCCATATTCCTGAAGAAGCAGGTTTGCAAGCCCTGGAACTGCCTTGCGTTGGACCACCCCGGGGGCCAAGGAGGAGCTCCAGGCAGCCCCACCGGGCACCGCCACCATCAGGAAGAGCATTCCCAAACTCACCTCGGGTAGACCCTGCCTGCCCACCGCCAGCGCGGGACAGCAAGGCCCCAGCCAGCTGGCACTTGCCTGGACGCCCTCATTGCTCCAATTCTTGTCCACGTGTCTGCAGAAATTTCCCCCAAATGACAGACCTTTGCTTCCAAATCAAAAGCGCTACTCTCCTGGCTGGGGCTGCCCCAGCCTGCCCCTGGGAAATGTCCATCCACCCCTGGCCTGGCTGGTCACTGCCCAAGGGCATTTGGAAACCAAAGCATAAAGGCTAGAATGGCTTTGGTCCAGACCACGATTCTTTCCTATCAGGATCTGGGACCTTTTGCACTCAGCAGAGGACACAGCAGCCATGAATGAGGTGTTCACCAGTGGATACCAGGGCAAAGGGATTGGCTGCAAAACCCCAAAGGCCTGGCCATGTGGCCTTGGGCAACGAGATGGTACTGGGGTCGTGGCTGCGTCAGTGAGCCCGTGTGGCAGGCACGGCCCCCTGTGGCCCTACATCATCCCGGTTAGGAGGGCCCTTGCCTGCTTCGCCCAGGATCCAGTCACCCATCTCTGCCAGCTGCTCTCCTGGGGGCGTGGATGTCCAGCCTTCTCCAACCCCAGGCAGCTGCCCTGCTTCTCTGACTCAGCTGCCCCAGTGGGTCGTTTCAGCTCGATCTGGCAGGCATTCCAACACCCCTTCCTCTCTGTACCCGGGGGTATCACCCACCACTGGAAGCTTCCAACTTCCTCACAAGGAATTTTTTTCCTTTATCTTTGAAAAAAGGCCAAGGAACAAGCCCCAGAGTTCCCTGAACAGCTCTGCGGCTCAAAGGCCAGGGGCTACATGAGCCCCAGTCCCAGAGCCCCCACTCGTGTTCTCGGACCCTGTCACTCACCTCCGCCAAACGACCTCAGGCAGCCCTCACCACCTGGGCCACCTGGGCCTGCTCCTAGGGCCTGTGACCCCAGGGCCAGAAGGAAGTTGCAATGGGGGCTGATCCCACGGGACTCCAGGGAGTGCAGATCAGGTCACTAATGGCAAACACGTCACAGAGTCTGCATTTATGTCACCAGAAGGTGAGCTCGCCCAGGGCGGGGGTGCCATCCTGGCCTTGGCTGCAGGGCTGGGCAGAAACGCCAGAGTTCTGGTGAATTTACCATTTGCAGCAATAGCGAGGGCGTGGCTGGAGCCAGGCAGGGGTTACATCAGAGCCCCTACCCCTGCCTCTCTTTTTACTGGGGTACAAGAGAGGGTGGCTGCAGCTAATACAGTTTGTGCATTTTACAAACCAAACAATTAAATAGGTTTTAAAACATCTGCTGATGGAATCATCCCACACAGGGAAGTACACTCAGCATTTTTAAGCAGCAACTGATACTAGATGTGGGGAATTGCTGAAAACACCAGCAGCCCTGTTCAAATCAATAGAAAATTAGATGCTATGAAAATGTAATATGTGTCCAATTAGTTATGATTGGAGCAAACAGTAGATAATGACTGAGCACCGTGCATTCACCGAGACCCACAGCCTGCAGGAGGCTCTCAGCCTCACCCTGAGGGGTGTCAGGCGACAGGTGCCTCCCCCAAATGCCCCCAGTGCCTGGGCAGCGGCAGTCACCTCATCCAGGAAGCCCTCCTGCATTTGACGAGGGCCCAGACCCAGAATGAGGACACAACGAGCAGACTGCAAACTCAGCCTCGCCTTGTTGGGCCGCCCCCACACCCGGCCGTGCCCAGGTCCGACCTTGGGTGGAGCAGAGGTTGACCCTGGGCTCTGGAGGCCCTCGGGGGGGCTCCCTGAGCCTCTCCAAGCCTCAGTTGCCCCCCATAGGGGTACCAGCCACACGCTGCCCAATGCCATTGCCACCCGAGGTCCCAGTCACGAGCATCACAATTCACCTGGGGGACCCGGCCTCTGGCCCCTCAAGGGCAGCCGGGCAGCCGGGCATCCTCTCTCCCCTGCTGCCCCATAGCACCAGACCCCAGAGAGCAGCATCCACTTTGGGCCGAAACTACACGGGCTCCCCAGGGTGAAGGTGCAGTGGCCCCAGGGCAGCGGGTCCACGGGCAGCGTTCTTAGAGGAGACATGGTACCAGCTTGTGTTCGAGGACAACCAACGGCCCAGGCGTGCCTGTCTCAGAGACGCTGCCCTCGGAGGCCACAGGGTGGAGGCCACGCTGCAGCCTCCAGGCCCACCCGAGAGCCAGCCTGGGCCCCCAGGTAACAGCAAGGGCGCACCAGGTGGGCACACTCTCCCACTGCACCCAGCCCCATCTGCACGCACACCTGGGGGGCAGCTCCCGCCCAGGAACCCCCTGCCCTCCTGCCCCAGGAATCCTGGCTCCTCTCCGGATGCCTACTTTTTACTCTGGAGCTTTTAAAATTTAAACATCAATAACCTAATATTTCTCCAGTAGAAACATTAGCTAGTAGCACTCAGATTCACCACTAAATTAATTTTTAATTCCAGATTAGGGTTAATTATTAAAATAAATAGCCAAGAATTACAGCCAGCCCCAGGCGTGCGAGCAGGCGCCTCCCCAGGGTCCCACTCAGGGCGCTGGGACTTAAGGGGAGTCTCCAGAGACCCACATTAAAAAGCAGAAGGAAAGCCTGTCCCACAAACAGCCCTGTGTCTACGGCTGCCGACGCTGGCCCAGCCGGACGCCGAGCAACCCGCTCAGCCCGGCTCCAGAACTTTTCTCTCTTCAGAAAAAAAAAGGTATTAATTTCTCAACACTGATAAAAGTTTAATACAGAGTCGCCCGGGTTTTTAATAAACTTGTCAACAAACGAGCCAAGTGAATTGATGGAGCCCCTCCTAGAGATGAATTTGCCTCAAACAGACCCCAAGAGCAGGGGGGTGAAGGGGGACTGAAGAGGGCGTGGAGGCGGGGGAGACAAACAACTGTTCTGCTGTTCTTTGCAAAAATGGCAAGATAGATTTTTGTGTCTTATCATCTCACAGACAGGGCCCAGAGAGGGCCGGTGTAATCTGTGGAAAGCTGGAGGTCAGGGCAGGGGGCAGCTCAGACAAAGCAACACCGGTGTGTCCTGCGGCGAGAAGCCTCCCGGCCTGGAAGGAGCCCCGCCGCGCCCCCTCCCCCTGCAGAAATAGGTCCCGGCAGCTGCAGGAGCTCAGTGCCCCGGGGGGACCGTGTCACTGCGTCAGATAAATTAGTGGGAGGATAAGGGAGACACCCACCCAGGGCCACACCTGCAGAAGGCCTGGCTGGACTCGCAGAGACTGCATGCGACTCTCCCCTAAATTCTGCCAGAGCTCTCTGCCCCCAGCTGAGCAAGGTCACCCTGCACGTGGGCACCTGGGCACCTGGGCAGTGTACTGCCTGCATCCGGGCCCAGGAGTGGCGCCCTATGTTGTGAGGGGTACTCAGAGGTCCTTTTATTCCCTCACTCAAGGGCATTTGCTCCCAGGCTTCAGGGCAGTTTGAAATTCCACCAACAGAGATTCATGTCTTGGGTTAAAGGTAGAGGGAAGCAAGTTCCCCAGAAGCTGCTGGCCTACAGTCCTCTGGGGTGCGTTGCTGTGTCCAGCACGGGAGGAATAGCCGGGGACAGGCAAGGAGGTGGGGGGACAGGGGAGCCTAGCAGGACCAGGTAGATCTCCCACCGCTGCCGCACACACAGGCCCCAGCCGGGGGTCCACTCCTTCGGAGGGCAGAGACCCTGCCGCGCCCTGGGAAACAGACAATGGGAGTCTCCAGGGGCCTCGCAGGCACAGGTGGGGCCGCAGCTCTGAGCCTCCCCACCTGCCCTGTTGCAGCCGCAGTCAAGGGCGCTTTGGTGGTGGGCGGTGCAAGGGGGCACCCCTGGGCCTCCCCCAGCCGGAGCCACCTGAGGTCAGCCTCTCCAACAGGACAGCTGAGAATGTGGACTATTTATACCAGCCGTGGCAGGCAGGCGGCTGAGACGTGCGGCCTGGTCGCCATATGTGGGCATGACCAGTGGCTTGCTGGCTTGCCAGGGGGATGAGGGCCCAAAACAGTGTCTGTCCTGGGTGTCCTTCAACCTCCAAAAGTCCCCCTGAGCCACCCCCATGACGGGTTCCCGGGACAGCTGCCCTCTCCCCTCCCTACTGTTAAAAATACTCTGGTTCACTGTCCCTCCCACCCCGCAGCTGTCCACGCACTGGCACCTGCCCGTGCACCCCATCGCCACCAGCTCCCCCTCCAGGCTAGAGGTGCGAGCCCGGAGGGTCCCCAGACTCAACCACCAGACCCAGAGTGTCCACCTGGAGGGGGCCAGTGGCCTTGTCACCAGCTCTTGCACCGTGGGCCTTCCTTCCTTGCCCTGCCCCTAGATGGGACCCCGGGGGCGCCTCTGCACCCGGTGTCCCCTGCCCCCACTGCCACACCACTCCTCCGACCAGCCCTACTCAGGCAGCACACCTGGCCTGCAACTGAGCTGGGCCCCTGGACACCCAGGTGGACTGAAACGATTCCGGCACCCCGAGCGCAGGACCCATGGCCCTGAGTCCCTCCACCTCAGGAGTAGCTCCCCAGCCGTCACTGCTGCCACCTTAGCACAAAGGCTGCAACAGGGCAGGTGGCCTTCTTATCCCTGCCGCTGAGATGCATGCCGCCTGCAGCTGCCCCGGCACCACGGCGCCCTGGCCACAGCCCTGCGATAGCCGGCACTGCTCGGCCTCCCCTGAACCCTGAGCACTGCAGGCAGTCCCCACTGGGTGCCCAGGAACACAGCTCGGGGGCAGCCCCAAGCCCAGCCAAGAGCAGCCCCAAGCGCACACAGGCGGGAGACGGCAGCAAGCTTCTGGGAGCTGCCGACCCGCATGCAGGCCCTCGCCGGCCTCTTCCCAGTCAACGGGCGAGGCTAGGGTCCCTCAAAAAGCCACATCTCCCAACCCAAGGCTCTCTCTCCAGGGCCTCACGGTCCCAGCCTGGCCACCAAGGTGCAGGAGCCGTCAGGTCGGGAAGCTGAGACGCAGTGAGCCCGGTGGTCCTCCGCAATGGGACGTGCAGCCAGCCACAGGCTGGGTCAGCACAAGCGACGTGGACTGAGGAGCCCATTACCCTTTGTGCTAAGGTGGCAGCAATGAATGCAACCAAGGCCCCGCCCTCCACGCTGGCCCCACCCCCGCCCCGCCTTCACTTGCCTGGGACCCCTCCTGGCCCTGTCTACCCACCAGGCCCTGGCCCCGGAAGATTGCTCAGGTTCTCTAATTTTTCATGTAAACGCATTGGTTGGGGGTGGGGAGGGGGTAGATTTGCAATTCAGACGATGTTTGTTTTGATTGCCTTGGGCTCCACCCAAAACTTCTGTCCTGTGGGTCAGTCTAATCAGGCAGCTTGTCCTTCACCCAGCATTTTCTGCGTGAGGCAACAGTTTTCAGAGAGACTGCTAATGCCCCACACGTGCTTTCACAGGCCCCTGAAGCCCTCGCGCGACAGCTCCAGATGAAAGCACCGACGTCAGACAAGCCGCAGCCCCCGGCTGGAAGTGCAGCCAGTTCACCTGCCACCTGGCTGCGGACAGCTTGCCATCAACACGCGCTCCCTACCGCCCTCCCCTTGACTCAGCTGTCCTGGCTCAGTGTGGACGTTTCACACGGGGCTGGCAGATTCTGAGAGCGGGGGCACTAAGAAAGTCAACTAACTGGTCCACTGAACGTATGTATGAGCTCCACGGTTCTTGGAGTGGGTTTCCACCAGAGGAGGTGGGCAGCCCTCGCACCGCAGCGGGTGCACCCCCAGGTGCTCCTGGACGCCCAGGAGCCACCACGGTGTGCTGCTCGGAGAGCTCGAGCCGCCTTGTGCGCCAGATTCCACCCCGCAGCCTCACAGACACACGTGGGCTCCTTGATGGCAGCAAGCGCCAGAGGGTGGGCGCTCCCCTTTGACCCCACCTGGTACACCCCAGGCAAGAGTCCCAGGGCCCCCAAGGCAGCAGGTCTGGGGTGGCAGGCCACCCGGAAAAGCCCTTCTCAGCAGAGCACAGACACCGTCCACATCCCCCCACAACCCCAGGAAAGGCCCAAAGACCCCACTGGGAAGGGTGTCCCACTTCCTGGGGCCCCCTCCTGGGCTCCTCTCCCTGGAAATAGTTCAAGCCTTGAGTACAGAAATCACAGCCCTGCTGTTGCTGGAAAGCAGGGGGTGAGGGACAACCAAGGGGCAGGGGCTCTGGCTTCCACTGGCCAAGCGGTGCCCATTTTCATTTCGGCAGGTCAAGAGACCAGAGGTGATTTACAGCAGAGGAGGCCGCAGCCCTCCCCACGAACCCCCTACTTTTACTGCTCAGTCAAACCTAATTCCAAAACACTAACTCTTTTATTTAAACACCACATCCTGCAATAAAGCCCTAATGTACACAGGGACGCATCAAGAGGAAGAGCCGCGTGCCTGTGGCCGCGCGCCTGGCTACTTCCCTCCCTGCGGCCGGAGCTGGAAGCCAGCGGAGCAGAGATGACCTTCCCGGGGATACTGAGCACAGACCCCTCTGGGCCTCGTCCTCAGGAGGAAGGCTGTGCCCAAGGTCAATCCTACGTCGACGTGCCAGCGCCGGCAGGCCAGAGGTCAGCAAGCCCTGAGAATGGTAAAGGGGCCCCCAGACGGTGGACCCTCCTCCACCTGCCTGAGGTTGGCTGCCTAGAGGTTGGGAACCATATGCAAGCACATGCCCGCCCCGGCCTCCTTGTCCCAGGCTCCCTGGCGAGGCCTCTGTGGCTCAGGGGACCTGGCTGCCTCCAGATGTAAGGGTGCCCCAGCCCCTCCTGGACCCTTTGCACCCCGAAGGCCAGGGTTGGGGAGGGGCTGAGGCACCAGGGAAGGCTGCAAAGCAGAGATGACACACACATGGGGAAAGAGCTCTGAGCCATGGAGGACGTGCCCTGGGCAGAGATGCTGCCCATGCCCCAGGCTGCAGATGCCACCACTCCAAAGGCCAGAGACTAACAGCCTCAGGCCCTCCCAGCAGCCCCACCCCTGCATGCTGCACCCAGGCCCTCTGCCCTTTGCCTTGTCAGGGAGGGCCAGAATCTCCTGGGCGGTCACAGTCCAGCTGTGGGACCCATGGGATGTCACCCCAGCCCCTTTTCCTGACCAGGGCCTTGCTGGCAGCAAAGCAGGGTGACAGGGTCCTGGGCCACTCAGGCAGCTATCCACACCAGCAAGACCCCACCAGCCTTCGTAATGAACAGCACTTCAAGCTGGATTTGGTGAAAATAGAAACGTGGTGTTGGGCCATTGGCAGGGGTGGGAGGCAGCACCAGGGTGGGGTGCTAAAGCCCCCAGGTCCACAGCCCCCAGGCTGCACTCCTGCAGCCAAATTCAGCCTGTCTGTCTGCTGTTCTCCTTAGCAAGGTGCCCAAGGTGCCTTCAAGCCCTGGGCTTGGGGTACTTCAGAGGAGGGTGTGGGGGGCTGGGGCTGCTGCCCTCAGCCTGACCAGCCCTGGAGGCCCAGCCTATGACACCCTCCCTGCGCCTTGCGGTGTGGCCCTGAGGGCAAGGACGGAGCCAGGGAGGTGTCCTTCCCTCAAAGAACCTCTCCACGTGGCTGCAGCATCCCTTCCCCCCACCTGCATCCAGCTCGCCCGTCGGATGTGGGGACACCCTGCGTTCCCTGTACCTTTGAGCAGTTTTCTGTCCCCATCATACAAACAGCCCCTCCTGTGGGCAAATGATCCCTTTAGTACGGGCAGAAGTGACGTCCACAGCCAGGGCCACCCCGTGTTCCCAGCCCAGGGCCCTCCCCCACCCAGCTCCCACACGCCCCGTGCCGGACCCCACGCCTGCCTCAGGGCCGCCTTCCCTCTGCCGCAGTCAGCACGCTGAATATTTAATGTCTGACGAGCGCTTCCACCTGCTGACACAGGCGAAGTGGCAGAGCAATGCCGGCGGGGGGCCGGCTGGCCACCGCCGCCCAGGCAGGCTGCCGCCCAGGCCTCACCCCAGCCACACTGCCTGTCTGTCTGTCCTCGCGGCGGCCCCCGTGCTCCAGCGAGAGTTCCCGGCCTGAAATACATACTTCTTTACATTCCATAGCTCCGCAGGCCCATATGGCATATAAAGAAATATGTTTCCCAAGCAGGTCGAGGTGCAGAGCTGTGTGGGCTTGGGGAGGGGGTCCACCCGGATCCACGCCCTGGAACCCTCCTTTTTGCTGCGGGCCAGCATGCGTGGCCCCACCCCCTTCTGACCTCGGCGCCCGCCTCCCGTCGCTCACAGGTGCAAGGGGTATGGGCCCTCAAGGCTCCTTCTCTGGCCACAACACCGTTTAGCTGTGCATCGATGGAATAGAACAGAAAGGACCCAGGCTGTCACCTCCCACCTTTGCCCCAGAGAAGAGCCATGCCATCCCATCTCAGTGCCGGAGCTGAGCCTCAGCCTGCCGCCTCCTTCTCCACGTGGGCGCACCTGCCCCGGCCAAGTGCGCGGGGAGGGCTGTGAAGGGTCTGCAGCCGGGCAGGCGCCCCACCACGAGCAGTCAGGGGGCAGGGTGGCCAGAGCCAACGGACAGCCAGCACCCCTCACCACAGGCCCAGTCGGGGGCACTAGGAGACTCAAGACGCAGACAAGCCTTACCTGGGCAGCCAGGCGGCCTCCTGGGCAGGTCCCCGGTGATGCTGCCCCCCAGGGAGCAGCTCCCTCAAGGGCAGGGCCCTCTGGTGCTGACTTCGAAGGCGTGCCTGAGAAGGGCAGTTGCAGGTGGACCCAGAGTCCCTGGCTGGTGGCTGGAAGCTGCTGGGAGGAGACCCATGCCTCGGGGGGCTCTCTCGGCTCCTCGGCCTGGCCACAGAGCGGACGCCCAGCCCAGCCAGGGGCTAGAGCCACCTCCTCTCCCGGCTGCCTCCTGCCTCCCTCCGGGTTCCCCTCTCTCTTCCTCCCCACCCTGGCCAGCTACCAGCTCTGCCACGGCCCACCTGAACAATGCCTGTGCATGCAGGTGGCTCACGGGGGTGCCCAGGGGCCAATGGGGCACTGCCGCCTGCAGATGCAGCCAAGACGCCCAGGGTGGCCCGTCCCCACCTGGCTCATTGTGGCCTGCGCCCAGCCTCCACCGGGCCTGATCAATACCAATTTACAGTCAAACACAGGGCCACCTTCCTGTTAATGAATTTCCCCGTTGCTCACCGGCTTCTAATGAACCCGTTAAAGAGGGTTTAAGTAAACTTAGCGAGTGGCAAACTAAGCACTTTGGAATACTTAATTGTATCGATGTTTTTCCACTGCATTTCCAAATTTCTCTGGGATGGAGAAGCTGAGGCCCCTCTTCCCTTGAATCCCACCCACCCCCACGAAGCCAGGAGTTTGAGGCGCACACTGGGACCCTAGGTCAGGCCCCCAGCGAAGGAGGGGAAGCCACCCCAGCCTGAGCCAGGGCCGGGAGGAGAGGCCCCTGGGGGTGTGAGGAGCAGCGTGGGGGAGGTCCACGCCTGATGTGGTGGTGCGGCTGGGAAAGAGGGCCTGGCTCGCTGCGGGAAACCTGCAGAGGGAGGGTGCAGGGGGGACGCACTGGGGGTGGGGGCTGGGCCCTGGATCCCAGTGTGACTAAGAGGTGACCCCAGCCTGAGGACGAGGCCCCTGGGCCTGAACACACCTCCGTTCTCCTGTCAGCAAGATGAGTCCGGGTGTCCCTGCACTCCCTCCCCACAGGGCACCCCACCTGTCCCTGTGCAGACAGCCCTGAGAGGGTGTCCGGATGCCACCGTCACCCAGGGCAGGGCAGTGTCTCTGCAGAATCTGCATCGTGCAGAGGCATCTAAGCAATTTCTCAAGTCCCTGGCTGTGGCGGCTGCCCTGGGCATGGCTGGCTGGCATGTTACATGGGGGTGCGTGGGGAGGCCTCCGAAAGGCGCCTCCACTGACAGGAAGAAGCCACCCGCAGAAAGAAGCCGAGGAGCTGTGTCCCATTTCCGTGTGACTGCTGCTATTTGTCCTCCTCACACAGCCAAGGATAAGAAAGGTTGGCCGAGGCACTGCACAGGCCCCGCTTCTCCTCGGGTGCCCGGAATGTGCCCTCCCGAGAACCTCGCATGTAAGTGGGGGTCCAGGGTCTCAATCTCCCAGCTGCCCCCTGACTGACGAGACCTCGGAGGCTGGAGATGCGGCCACTGCACAGGCCTGGGACCCCCACTTGCTCGCCTCCCACGCATCCATATGGATGGTGTCTGGGGGTCAGAGGAAAGTTGGGGTTCCAAAGGGCAGGAGAGCCACCGCAAGTCCAGCCAGAGCCCCCATGAACTTCCACCTGCTCAGAAATGAACCACTCTGCCACTTTTCAAAAAGTTTCCCATCTTGATAGAAAAGTACCACCCTCCTCCTCTAAGGGGACCCCACGGGGGGCAGAGCTGGCACCATGCCCTGGGCCCTGTCCAGCACCCTGCAGCTGAGAACACCCCAGTGCCCAGCCACGCTCTCTCAGGGAGACCACCAGCCGCTCCCCTGCAAGCCCCCCGTCTCTGACCACGTGTGCCCCCGCTGGGCACACCCAGCTCAGGCAGCCGCGCTACCCTGACCAGGGGCCACAAGAGCCGCCAAAGGGCAGAGTACCAAGCAGAGGCAGCCTGGCCACGTCCCGGCGCCAGGACCCGGCGCCCCCCAGCATCTCCGCGGCGGATGCTGCAAGTTCAAGGTAAGTTTTGCCACATGCCCATCCCGGCCGCGCTTTGTTGCCGCGGGCAGGCGAATCGCGCCCTCCCCCAGCCTCCCGAGGCCGCCCCGGCCCAGCACTGCGACCCCCCATTCACCCCAGGGCGCTGGAGGCCCCCGCTTCCTTGCAAAATGCCCGCATGCCAAAGTTCGTGCATCCCGCTTGGGCGCGCCCTCCCGGCCCTGCTGACCGCTGGCTCTGCAGTTTTCCAAATGCGGACGCTGCCGTGAGCCCGGAGAAAACTCCAAAGCACCCCCGCCGGAGCCACGCGGCGCCCGCACCCACCTCGCCGCCGGCACACCCCCACCTCGGCGGCCGCAAGTTTGCGGGGCGTTCCGGCAGGCTGAGCGGGACTCACCCAGGAGCCCCTCCGGCCGGGCTGGCGACAGCGGCAGTGGGCGCGGGGTCGCGGCTCCCTGCGCGATGCGCCCGCACAGCTCCGGGGAGATGCTGCACCGCGGCAGCGCCATCCACCTTCTCCCGGAGCCAATCGCGAACGCAGGGTGGGGGGGGAGGCCGGAGCTCCCCGTGCGTCCGCACTTGCGGGGTGGGGGGAGGCACAGAGAAAGAAGACACCAGGCACCCCCGGTCCGCACCGGCCCTTCCCCCAGCCCTCTTGCAGCAGCGCCGACTTAGCGGGGAGGGAGATCTTGAGAGAGAGAGAGAGAGAGAGAGAGAGAGAGAGAGAGGCAGGGAGGGAGGCAGGGAGGCAGGGAGGCGGGCAGGCGGGCAGGCGGGGAGGCGCAGGCCTGGCAGCGATGCGGAGTGGGAAAGGGACCTGGGCGGGCACACACCTTGAGCCCCGGCCCTGCGCCCCCAGCGGGGTCAGTACAGGGCTGTGGTCAGGGCAGGACCAAGGGGAAGGCGCCGTGGGTGTGCAGGCTCACACACACAGGCGGGGGTGGGGCGCTGACCCGAGGGCCCAGCAGCGGGTGTGGGGGCCCCTCGGATCAGGAGCCGGCCTCACCTTTGCAGTCCTTATATACCCGGCCAAGTATCCCAAACACGCGGCCCCAGCCAAGTGGCCCCCTCGGCCGTGCTCCCTGACCATATTTAGTCAAGCAGGGGAAAAAATAGCCTGTCAGCTGGGCCCCGGCTGGCCGGCCACCGGGAGCAGGGTGGGAGCGCCAGCGCCATTGACGGCGGTCCTGGGCTGCTGTCCTCCACGCCCCCCCTCCCCAGGGCTGCCCCTGCCCTGCCGTCCCCCTGCTATTTTTAGCCCAGCCCCGCACAGAGGCACCTCCCAGCAGCCAGGCACCGACCTCTCAGGCCCCAGCCTGTTCCTAGGGGTGCCCTGGCGGGACCCAGGCAGCTCCCGGGGCGTGGGTGGTGGTGGGGTCCTGCTGCTTCCTCCCTGCTCTTGGCCTCCGGTGGGCTGGTCCCCCACACAGTACCCCCTTGGCTTTGCCCTTTTGCCCAGAATTGGGACCAGGATCAGGTGGTGACAGAGCCCCCTAGGTGTCCAGAAGCTCCCGAGCCAGCCCCAAGTAACGAGGCCCACAGGTCACCTTGGACAGCGAGCCTGGCAGATTGCCGCCCTCTACCCCAGTCCTGCAACCAGGGGGCGTGTGTGTGTAGGACACCCAAGTCCAAGCTCTGGTGCGCTGGGAGCACCCCATCCGGGTTCACACCTGGATGATGTGACGGGCGTGTGCAGGGCAAAGTCGTGGGTCCTGCGTGTGAAGGCCAACTATCCGCCACAACGGCGGGGCCTGGGCAGGCCTCCTTGCCCTCCCTGAGGGTCCGGTGCAGGCCCTGCACGGGCGTGAGGGCAGTGGCCTCACTACTGGTCAGTCCTACCAGAGTGTTTGTTGCTCCAGGTCACCTCACCAACCCACCCACCTCCTGGGCCTGGCAGGTCTGGCGCAGCCAGGGCACAGGGACATGGGGCCGCCTCCCCATGCAGTAGCCAGGGTCAGGAGGGGAGGGAGTGCACCCCCTGGGGGAGAGCAGAGCAGGAGCGCAGCTGTGGGAGGGGGTGGCAGGGTGGCAGGAGCTCAACCATCACTCCTGGAAGCTTGGGCATCTGGGAGAGGTCGGGCGCTGCTCCCAGCCCATGGGTCCAGGAGGGGCCCTCGTTCACCCCAAGGGAGGCGGGAACACAGGGAGGTTTCAAGGTGGCCTGGGTCTGGGAGCTTTTCTGAACCCAAATCAGGAGAGTCCCCTGTGCACAAGGGACAGCACCCCTTCCCCTGTGCACACCCAGGTCGCGCTCCTGCCCTCCTTCCCAGTGGAGGGGAGGAGGGGCGGGGCCACCAGAGTCAGGCCCGGGGGGCCAAGGGCAGCCAGGCACCCCTGGCTGGTCTGCCCCTGAGGCTGCTGTAAATGATGCTCAAGGAACCAAGCTGGGGAAGGAGCAGGCACAGCCATAAATCACCTCGATAGTCACCCAACGGCAGCCCCGCACTCACAGACCAGAGCAGGGGCACTAGGTCAGCTCCCTGAGGAGGGCTCGTGTGGGGAGCCGGGCCCCAGGGTCCCTCGGACACACCAGATGACAGAGCAGTCTGTTCCTTTGTCCACAGTGCCAGCATTTACAGTATTCCAGAAGCTTCTGTGTGGACTCTCTGTTGACCTTCAGATCCTCCCTGAGAGGCGGGTGTCCTGTCCCCCTGCTTTTCCGAGGAGAATCGGGGCTCAGAGGGTGAGCCAACTTGTCCGAGATCACGTGGCTGGGGGCAGGCTGGGAAGGTCCAGTGGTGTGGCCCCCACTCAGGCCCCTGCTGCCTCCTAGCCCCTCGCTGCAGACAGCCGAGCATGCCTGCCTGGATGCGATCCCACTCCAGCCCAGAGAGGCTGCCCATCAGGGGAGAGGACCAGCGCCTGCCAGGCCCCCCTTCTGGGTGTCCTCAGGGAGGCGGGAAGCGCCGTGACACTCCTGCACATGTGCAGCTAGCAAACCAGCCCTAGTGGGCCCCCAGCCTGCCCCTCATTCACCACCACAAGGACCCAGCCACGTGGGGCTGGCCGGGCACTGGCTGGAGGAAGGTCCCTTTGTGGCGGGGATGGGCTGGGCTGGCCAACAGGGCATGGCAGCTTGTGGGACTGCAGAGATCTCACCCTGGGGCTAGGGTCCTGCAGACCTAAATCTTTCATTTAACTTAATTAGCCCTCGTTTCAATAAGCCAATGTGATCAGTGGCTACAGAGGGGCTGTGGCAGGAGAGAAGGGAGAATCAAACAGCCAGGGCTCCAGAGCGGCCTGGGGGCGCTGTAGGTCAGAGGTCAGGGGAGGCCTCTTGGGGTGGAACAGGGCCGAGTGATGTTGGAGGGGTGTGAGGCCAGGGCGGGAGCACACAGTCCAGCGCAGGGCAGCAAGGAGGCTAGAGGGCTGCAGCAAGGGCCGAGCTGTGGGGGCGGGTCTGTGCCGGTGGGAATCCTGCAGAGGTTGCGGGCCTGGAGGAGGCCAGGCTGGGTGCCAGGATGGGCTGCCCTGGGGGTTTGCCCAAGACCTGCGGGCCCAGCAGGGGAAGGGGAGTGGGTGAGGTGGACCCCAGGGGAAGAGGATGTCCCTCCCTCAAATGACAAGGGGACGGGCCACTGGGGGGGCCTTCAGCCCATGGGAGAAGGACCCTCCCACTGCATGGCATGGAAAATGGCTCGACCTTGACCTCGCTGGAGTGGGGAACCTAGGGGCAGCGCTGAAGGGCTTCCCTGCTCACAACCTGTTGCAAATCCCAGAGGGGGATCCCCAGGGGATTGGCCTAGGGGAGCAGCTTCCAGTGAGGGGGCTCTGGAATTCAGGTAAGTGGAGGCACTTGGGGTTTCTGGGTCACAGGGCCCCTCACCGGGAGCTGGGGCAGGGCGGAGCAGCCCCTGGAGGGCAGCAATTTCCTGGAAGCAGGACAGTAATGGAGCCCAGAGAGTGCCCCCAGGGAGCAGTGGCTTCTAGCTGAGAGCGTTTCTTGCAGGGCGGTCCCAGGGGCGGGGCTCAGGGTGGGGGAGGGCCGGCACACTCGTGAGCATCTGGGC
Source organism: Manis pentadactyla (assembly GCF_030020395.1). Classification (NCBI taxonomy): domain Eukaryota; kingdom Metazoa; phylum Chordata; class Mammalia; order Pholidota; family Manidae; genus Manis; species Manis pentadactyla. Next base: position 177,104,644 of record NC_080023.1, on the reverse strand, counting down.
ACATCTTCCAGCCTGGGAGGGGAGGGGCTGCAGCGCCCAGGAAGGCCCACAGCAGCCGGTTCCAGCCGCAGAGTGACCCCTCAGGAGTCTGAGCCCAGCATCCTGGTGAAGGAGGGAGGTCCCTGGAGCCCTGGGCCTGGGTGCCACTGTGGCAGTGAGGGGTGACTCCCTGCTCTTCCTCTGTAAAGCGGGCCATGGCCCTTCCTGGGTGGGGATTGAGGCCTCAGCCAGGGGGCCACTGCTGCGCGTTTTCAGGGACAGCCCCAGGCAGGCTCACTCATCCCCAGGTCTTTAACCACGCAGAGCAGCCAGTGAGTGCGTGAATGGCTTAATCTACTGGCTGATTGATCCACCCGCCATTGCGCAGCGGGCAGCCCGTGGGGGGGGGGGAGTATGGCTGGAACCACGCCGGTGAGGGTCCAGCTTTGGGGATGTGAACGAGGCTGGGGTCTTATTTGGAGGGGGAGGGTCAAGGCAGGGCCAGTGCCCTTGGGAGTCGCCCCGCATGCCGGAGGGTGCCTGCCTCCCTGGAAGGACCCGAAGCTGTTTTGGGGCATGTCCCGCAGTCAGAAGTGGTCCCTCTGACCAGAAGACCCGGTTCTCCATCGCTTCGCTCTTCCACAAATCCTTAAATAAAACAAAACAAATCTAAGTTTTAGTTTTACATTTGGCTGTGCCAGCATGATCTCGGCAACGGCCTCTCTGCTGAGAAGCACCCTGCTCACCAAAGAAAATGGCGGCAAAGGGCTCACACAGACACTTCAACGAGGACACAAAGGTGGCCGGGGGCCCATGAGAAGGTGCCCAGTGTCACTCACCATCCGGAGACCCAAACCGCAGTGAGACACCACCTCACACCCACCAGGGTGCTTGTGAAAAACAAAGGCCCAAAACAGGAAAGTCCCAAGTGTTGACGAGGCTGCGGTGAAATCGGTGAGAATGTGCAATGGCGGAGCTGCTGTGGAAGGAAGCAAGGACAGGCGCTCGAGCACCGGCGCTCAGGCGCACGGGGCCCCTAAGCGTCGTCTGTGAGGAGTGGGTAAACCTGTATGGAAAGTGGTATTTGGCCCCAAGAGGGAGGAATGCGCGGGCACACGCCACGACCTGGATGAATGGGAACCACAGTGCCGCGTGAGCATGGACACAGAGGGCCACGCGTGTGACACCACCTGTGTGCAGTCCACAGGGACAGAGCACACGGTGGCTGCTGGGGCCTGGGGGACACTGACCGCTTAATGGAACCTGACCTCCTTTGTGGGGAGGAGATGTTCTGGAACTGGAGAGCAGAGGTGGCCACACCACATCGTAAATGTGCCAAATACCACTGAATCATGCACCTAACGGTGGCTGATTTCATGTCACGTGAATTTCACCTTAATTAAGACAACAACAGAAAGGTCAGTGGAGCTCAGGGCCCAGCCCCTCTCCCTGTTGAGCCTCAGCGCCTGGATTCAGGGCCGCCCAGGCCCTGGGCACAGGCTCTCCCAGCTGTGAGGGCCACGCTCCTGCTCTCTGGGGGATGGCCACTAACTTGACCCCAACGGCACCTCCTCCCACACCCTGACACCCACTCCCCTCGCGCAGGCCAGGAGGTGGCTGGGCTGAGGCTGGCCGTCCCAGAACCACAGACTTCTTGGGGGGCTGTAAGGGACCTCTGCCACCCAACCCTGTCTGCTGCTGGAAAATCCCCCAAAGAGGTTCATGTGCTAACCCCGGAACCTGAGGGTCGCCTTTCGTGGCTAAAGGGATGTACGGAGGTGTTGGAGCCAAGCACCTTGACCCTGGGTGGTCCAGCTGGGCCTACATGGAATCACAGGGTCCTGGGGGGAGGCAGGAGGCCAGAGGCCGAGGAGCAAGGCAGGATGGAGCCGGGGTGGGAGAGAGGCTGGAAGCCGCTAGGTTGCAGCTCTGAAGACGGGGAGGGGCTGAGCACAGGCACCTCGAGGAGCTGGCAAAGGCCAGAAAAGACTCTCCCGGAGCCTCAGAGAAGCCAGCCCTGCCCACGCCTGGATTTTAGACTTCTCAGCTCCAGAACTGGGAGAGAATAAATTTGTGGTTTTTTTAAGCCACTGAATGTGCAGCCATTTGTTACAGCAGCCGCAGCAAGCTCAGCCCCCCTACAGCCTCCTGCCCAGGAAAACTCCTCACCTGCCCACCTGAAGCAGGACAGAGCCGGAGCCGGGGCGGGCACAGCCACGGCAGCCGTGGAGCCTTCCCAGAGAGGCCCAGCAGGGCCAGGAGGGCAGGGTCAGCTGCCACGGGTCAGGAAGACCCCGGGCTGGGGTGGGGGATCGGCCGGCATGAGGGGGCAGCCTGGGAAGGGCCCCTCCCAGCTCTCGAAGGGGTGAGACAGCCAGAGGATGGTCTGCCCGCAGGGGACTGGCCCTTCCCTGCTGGCCCGGCCTGGGCCCCAGGCTGACAGAGGGGACACCCACAGGCCAGCAGGGCTGCCGCAGACCGATCCCTGGGCCAGGCCTGGGACCCCTTGCTGCCGAGGCCTGGCTGAGGTCACCGAATGCCAGGAAGAGTCCGGGCTCTGATGGGCAGCAGTTCCTCTCCTGCCTGGGTGGCAGGACTACAAGCGGTGAGGCACAGAGGGGCTCCTGGAGCAATGCCCGCCGGTGGGTACTGTCCTCAGCACACATAGAGCACATCCCTGCCTGCAGGACTTCTCAGAGCCTTCATGAGGCCAGTGTGTACTTTGAGGCCCCAGCAGCCAACCTCAGCTGACCGTCCCCAGCCCTGGCACACGCAGGCACCCCGCCCGGAGGAGGCTGTGCATGCTAGCAAGGCCCGTGAGCAGAGATGGAGGTGAAATGCCAGCGGGAAGAGAGACGCTGCCTCACTGCAGGAAGACCATGACCTCCTCCCCACCATGCCTGGACCTCAGTGTCCAAACACTCCCGGGCATACGAGCACACAGACATGCGGGCATGCACACGCTCACACATGCACACCTGGACACACAGGCACATGCACATAGCAAAACAAATGCACAGACGTTATCAGAATGGCAGCAGGAAGACCTCCGACCACTCATAAAGAAAGTCATACTTCATTGCCATGGTGTCAGTGGAGGGCACTCGTCACCAGGACGTCCCATCCAGGGCCGTCATCGGGATGTGGCTCGCTTCAGGATCCTGGTCCACGTGGCACCACCTGGAGCCCCTGGGGGGTCCGTGCAGGGCGGCCCCAGGCCTGCTGCACAAGCACACACTCCCAGAGCTCCTGGGGGGGAGGGGGAGGGCAGGGACAGGGGCATGTGAGGGCCAGACTGGGCAAGCGGGGAGCTGGGGGCTCCCTCCTCCTGCCCCTCCTTCCTCTCTGCACCCCTCTCTGCGTGCTGGGTGTGATGAGGCTTTTCCGCATCTTGGAGCCCCTCTGCTGTGGAGGATTCACATGGACTCATCTTAGAAGGAAGTGAACTGCCAGTGGAAACCAGGAAGGTGGGCCAGGCTGGTCCCTGAGCCCCACCCCTGGGCCCCTTGTCCCCTCCCTGCAGACGTTCCACAGGGCCTCTCATGGGCTCCCCACCAGCCCTTGTGGAAGTATTTTTCTGGGTCAAGAGACAGATTCCCGATCAAAAAGAAGAGGAGATGGGAGTCGGGGGGGATTCAGGGCCATTTCTGGCTGCATTTTAAGAAGTAAATGTAAAAACTTACCACAGCAGAAAGCTCCCTTGGCTCCTGCAGAGATCAGCCATCAAACCAAGCTGTAAAGCAGAGGCTCATGGCGCTGCAGGCAGGTCTGGGGGACTGGGCAGCTGGTGGCCCTTCCTGCCTGTGGGCGGCCTGCCCCTCTGTGGTGGGCGCCTCGCCCCCTCTGTGGCCTCCCCACCCTGTTGTGCTCAGGTCTGGCTGTCCCAGCCGTTCTTTAGCTACTAAGAACGGCAGTGGGAGGCCTGGCAGGGGCTTGGTCTGCTCTGCAGGAGTTTGGGGATGGACATGGCCCTGGTGGTCAGTGGGCCAAGGGAGGCGGGGGCAGGCCACGCATAGGAGGGCACCTGTGGTGGGCTGGTCAGGCTGCTCGGGGCAGAGGAAGGGTTCCGGGTGACCACACCCATCATCCATCCGTGTTTGCAAGCAGAGCCGGGCCGACTCCATTCCCAGCTTGTGTGAGCTGCTGGCTCCTCAGCCCAGGTGTGGGCACACAGACGGATCAGGCAAGGGCACCCAGCTGGCTCTTCCCTGGTGGAGAAGCCCTTTCTGCTGCTGCTCTTCACACCTTCCTTTCCATTCTGAGCTGAGCAGGGCTCCCCATCTCCTGTGTGAGAAAGGAGTCCACCGGATGCGGAGAATCGATCGAACCAGGCCTTCAGACCCCTCGGTGGCAAACCCATTCACACCAGAACGTCACCCCTTGATACTGTTGGAAGCAGGGACAGCGTTTCTATCCAGGTGAGTGAGCATCAGTCTACCCACCCGAGCACAGATTCCAGAGAAGTTGTGCCAAGTGGCTGACGCCTGGGCCCTCCCTGTGGACTGTCCCCTTCCTGCCAGCTCCAGGCACATGCAGGGCCAGTGGCTGAGGGGGTCTCCTGTTCCTGGCCCCCTCCCTGTCCTTGGGCCCTGCTGCAGGGGCTGGAGGGGGCACCTCAGAAAGCCCCTCCTCTCTGGGGTAGGCAGCGGGCTCCAGGGCTGCACAGGCCAAGCTGCCCTTGATGGGTGCCTGGCAACTGGCAGGGCCCTGGCTCCTGGTCATGCTCCGCAGGAGCAGGTACTCAGCTCCCTTGAGGCTGCATGTGAGACCCTGTGGCCCCCCAAAGGGCCTCCTCCTCAGGGTATCCCAGGGCCCGAATTCTCCTTACTCATGAGCAGCAAGTGTGACCCCTCCCCGAGGAGCCCAGCTGGAGCCCTGGGATGATGGGGGCGGCCTCGTCCCCCTGGCACGTGCCCTGTCCACGTCCTCGGGGATCTGACAGGATCTCGGCCACAATTAGCTGGTTCCCTCATCCCTGCCCCATAAATATTCATTCTGGAGCTGTTACAAAGGGGCTTTAAAAAAACACCACTCATCCGGAGAAAGGGACTGAAGGGTGGCCAGATGCACACTGCCAACCCCAGTCCCACTGCCGACGGCATAATAAGTCGCCACCACGGCGGTTTTTCTCCACGGTCGCGCATGCACTCCCTGGGGTTCTGTTTAATCTGGGATGGGTGTTTTGGGTTCCTTGCATGTAACATTTACAACAGTCACAGGGCGCTCAGCATATGCAGTGCGCGGGGCCACGTCCTCCAAGAGGGTGGCCAGCTGCAGCCACCAGGAGGGTGTGAGGGCCGCCTGCAAGGGACTTCCCTCAGGTTCTGCGCCTCCCAGGAGTTCGCTCTGTGGACTGCATCCCTGCACCTCTGCCTCCACTCCCCCAGGGCCCTGGGGCCTGAGCTCTACCTGGCCCACTGGTGTGGAGGAGGGCGAGGACGTGCCGCGGGCGTCTATGCCAAAGGAGGCACCAGGTTGGATCTGCACCGAGCTGGAAGCCCTCCAGCCCAGACTTCCGTCCGAGTAGCTGGCTCTTCCTATAAATGCTTCAAGTGACGGGGCGCTCAGTACGCCAGAGGCCACCTCTGCTCAGCCTATGGGAGGGCAAGGGGGCCAGCAGTGGTCACATAGCACCAGAGCACTGGCTGGGCAGGCTGGGCGCCAGCCCGGAAGGCTCCCCGAGCATGCCTCGCCGATGGCCTCCCAGCTCCGGGAGAGATTCCGAGGTGACAGCTGGGAGGACACTACAGACTGATGCCCGTGCAGGGGGACTGGCTCAGAGCCCCTCCCCAGAGCCGCTCTCCTCACGGTTCCCCCTTGTGGGCAGGACCCTCTGGCAGCCTCCTGGTGCCAGCCTGCCCCCACCAGCTTCGGGTCTGTCACAGCTGCACCCCAGGCTCCGGACCCCACCCCCAGGGCCCTGCCCTCAGTGATACAGCGGTGCCTCCTGTCCCTGCAGGCCGTCTCACACCAGGCTTGGCAGGGATGCTGGGAGGCCAGGGAGGCCTGGGCCCAGGTGCTGGGGTCCTGGGAGGATGCCTGCCTCCCCCTTGACGACACAGATTTCCCCGGCGTCGGCCTGCAGGCGCTGAGAACTGGCCTGCCCTGGGAGCTGTCCCGTTTAACAAGTGGATCTCTGTTGGCTCCTGAGGGATGGCTTTGCCTGATCGTAAAACTCCAGAGGAAGTCAAATTCAGGTTCCCAAAACCTTGAAGATATTCCATGAATTTATTATGTGATCTAGTAAATCACTGAATCCTGGTCCTTACGTATCTTCAACAGGCACAGCAGGCCCAAAACTCCACATGTCCAGTTGACCTCGGGGCTTGCCTTCCACGGGTAATGACCCCACCAGAAATGCTCTTCCAGGAACTCGGGCTGGGAATCCAGAATCCCAGGGAGGCTCTCCCAGGGTCAGAGGGCAGCAAAGCCTGAGAGGCCCCCCAGAGTTGCTTTCCGTCCCTCTTGGCCCAGGGTCTCCGGCATTTTGATGGTCAGCCCTCCCTCAGGCTCCCTTGCGCCCTCTCTGGGGAAAGAGGGGCTCAGAGTTCCCAACTTCCTTTGCAAGCAAGCCTGTCGGGGGCAGAAGCCCTGCCCCCCCCCCCACATCCCCCATCACCCTTCCCTTGAGTGCAGACAGAGCCAGCCAGCGTGGTGGGGAGTCACACCCGAGATTCAGGCCCTAACGGATCGGCTGTGCGTTCACCAGGGTGGGGAATGCTGCTGGGTGGGCCCGGCCTAAACAGGCAGGCCCTTTAAGAGGAAAAGCATCAGAAACGCTGTCACACCGACCTCAAGAAGGAAGCCGCAGCCGGGTCACGGCCTGCCCTCCGGGGCTGCGTGCCAAGGATCTGCTGCAGCCTGCAGCCTGCAGCCTACAGCCACAGACAGCTGGGACCTCCGTCCTCCAACCGCAAGGAACTGAACCCCCCAACAACCTGAACAAACTTGGAAGAGGTCCCCGAGCCTTGGAGGAGAGCCCGGCCCCAGCCACGTTTGACTTCAGCCCAGGGAGACCCTGCGCAGAGGAGCCAGCCACACGGTGCTGGACTTCTGAGCTGCAGAAACTGTGAGGTAATAGACGGCAGGCGTTTTAATCTGCTCCATGTGTGGTGATTTGTTACACAGCATGAGAACGATTACAGAACTGAACCTCCAGCTGTAAAACGTGAGAACACACAGTTCAAGGCGCATCTCGCACCTCTACGCGCCGGGGCAGCTGGTGTCCATGTCCTCCGGCCCTGCCCGCTCCATAGGCTGCGGCTCGTGTTGGTAGGACTGTGAGCCTGCCCTGGGCTCAGTGGGAGGGACACCACGGTGGGGCGGTGCCGGCAGGGCAGCGTGGCACGCAGGCCGTGGGCTAGGCAGCTGACTCCCAGTTGGAGGGGTCCTGTCCAAGCCTGGGTGGGGATGTGCCCACAGGGGTTTCCTTCCTGCCCCCAGGGTGAGTATCGTAGGGCCCATGTTCTCTAGGGTCCTTGGAGCGCGGCGATCCTGTGAGTCGCTCCAGGCCTCTCACCGAGATCAAGGGTGACACGGGCCCTGCTTCCTGCCCCAGGACAGACACGGCGAAGCTGGGAATCACGGCTGCTGGCTCCCTCCGGGCGGCACGAGGACCCCACCCCGTCACCCTCCCTTCCCCGTCTCTGGTGCCCACGGTCTCATGACTCCTTCCCAAGGCCTTGGCAGCCCGCTGGCCCCACTGCCTCTCACCCAACAGGGACCCTCTCCTGCTTCCCCCTCCCCTCAAGGACACTGCAGCAACCTCCACTCAGCTGGTCTCACCTAGACTTGAGGAAGCAAGATTGCCAACCAGCTAACGTGCCGGGGCCCGAGTGGGGCCTGCAGGGGCAGCCCAAGGAGCCTGGCAGCAGGGAGGGGCCGGGGGCTCTCATACAGCCAGCGAGGGGGACTTTCTGCAGCTTCAGCCTGGGACTGGCTGCAGCCCCTTCTGGGGCCTGCCTGTGTTTGGGGCTCAGCCTCCAGGGGGCCGCCACCCCCAGGCAGCCTCTCTGAACCCCCGAGTGACCTTCGCCAAGGTGCATGCACAGCCGCGGCCGGTGCTGCTGAAGCATCGTGCGTTCGCGGTTATGAGCTGTTTTATTGCCCAGTCAGTAAAAACCTTCTGATTATGTCACTGCGGAGGCAGTCGATGCCAAGAAATACAAATGTCCTTCTGTCCACATGACCCCTCCGCCTCCACGCTGGCCTCCTTCTCTGTGCTTCTGTTACTGCTTAGATGCAGACTGTACGCCTGCCTCCCTGCCCAAGGGACCCTCTCCCAAGCTGGGAGAACCAGACGGGGTGGGGGCGGTGGGGGCAGTGGTGATGGGGGCCCGACACAGCTCTGGGATGGGTTCAGGCTCCTTGGGACCAGAGGTGCAGGCACAGGGATGGCCCCCACCCTGGGGACAGTGTCCCCCAGAAGCAGCACCAGCCCCCTTGCAAGGGGCCCTTTGTGCCTCCCTGGTGGGCACTGAGGTGGCATGCACAGCCGTTCTTTCCTTCGGGAGACATCCTCCGGCCCCACCAGGCACCCTGCTATTCCAAGAGCTGGGACAAGTCACCAGGCCCTCGGGGCTCTGCCTCTCCCTGTGACCTGGGCAGTCACCACGCCGGCCCTTGGGGGAGGGCCTAGCAGAGGGCCTGGCGCAGAATCAGGCCCAAACACCAGCTCAGACAGTGTGGGCCTCCCCCGCAGGGCCCAGCATAGAGCCAGCAAAGACACAGTAACGGGACAGGGTGGGGGCATGGAGGGCTTCCTGGGAGAGGTGGCATCCATCCTCACTAGGGTCTCTGGCCCTCTGTAGTCCCTGAACAAGGCCAGAGCCCTTCCTGCAGGGCCAGCCTGGCCTAACCCAGGTTTCTCCAGGCCCAGGGGCCCTGTCCAGCCAGAGGCGGAGGCGGCCTCGGTGCCTGACCAGGACACTTTGGGAGGCTGACCTCAGCACAGACTCAGCTCCAGGCTCGGCACCTGGCGGGCAGACCCAAGAACAGCCTTTGCCAAGCAGCTGAGGTGGGCTGGACACTGGGAGGGCGCTGGGGGGGAAAGGGGGACACGGGAGCTGTTGGGGATCAAGGGCCTGACCAGGCGCCGAAGGCCTGCAGTTCACACCAAACCCCACCATCCCTCTGCGTGACCTGGAAAGGGAGCAGGGGCCCTGCTCCTGCGGTCCTGAGATGGTGACCTAGCAGTGAGGGTCCAGGGGCCAAGGAGGACAGCACCTGGAAGGGCTGTGGCCTGTCATGCCCCAGCCACCTGGACGGCTCTGGGTCAGCTGTGAGTGTCTCTGTCCCCCAGAGCCCAAGCACCCGGGTCATCCTGGTGTGTGCCTGCCTCCCCAAGGAGGAGGATTCATGTGCCCCAGGACAAATCCCCTGGCCAGCACACAGCAAATCTCCACAAGCCCCGCATGGATGTCGGGAGAGCCATGTCTGCTGCCTCAGACCCCAGCTCCTGGCCAGCAGACCCCAGATCCCTGCCCGCAGACCCCAGCTTCCAGCCCAGCTCCCCTGGACCAGGGCTTCCCCTCCCCACCATCCCTGAGCCTGGCCCCACCAGGCCCCCTGGGTGCCCTCTGGGTTGCAGACAAAGAAGAAGGGACCTCCCCGTGGCTGGCAGCCCACTGAGCCCTCCCTCAGGGCAACAGCCCAGCCAGCCTCGGGGACCTACCGCCCCCAGCCCCAACTGGGGCTCGGAAGATTCCCAGGCAGCCGATGTCTACTTTGTTTGGGGGCCCTCGCTCTCTGTCCTGTGTGACAGAGAGGCCTGGAGAGGGTCCCCCTCCTACTGCGAGGGGCCCCATGGCCAGCAGGAGATCACCCCCATCAAGGAGCTTACAGCCGGCCTCAGCCAGCTGTCACTGGGTGCTGGCCACCCGCAGGGCCGCTGTGGGGTCAGAGAGAAGACAAGATGCGGAATTTCATGTTCAGAACACAAAGGGTTGATCCTGATTCTCTATCCCCTACTCCCTGGTGGCTGGGGGAGGGGCGACAGAGTGGCCAGCTTGACTTGGCACCCCTGGGGTACTTTCAAGAACCCTCTCTACCTCCTGGAAGGGTCCAGCCCCTCACCCGTCCTCCCCACAACCTGGTGTCAAGCCAGTGGACATCCCCACCGCTATCTCTGGGTGGCCCCAGCTAGCGCCTCTGTGCATCCTCCCCCAGAGGCAGCTGCTCGAAGCCCAGGTCCCCAGCGTGCGAGGTCACCGAGGGGCTCACCAGGCCATGAGCCTGGCCCCGGTGCCCTCAGCTGCAGGGGAAGGGACAGGAGGTGCATGGAAGTCCTGATGCGCCCTGGGGCAGGGACCTGAGTTCAGGGCGGCCATCCTCCACCTGCTCTCATGAGGAGAAAAGGGGGAGGCCAAAGCTTCTGAGGGGAGCTCCCCACACCCAGCATGACCCTGGGGAGGCCTGGTCCCCAGAGCCGCAGCGGCGCCCAGGGCCCCCCTGCACAGCGGACAGGGGGAAGGCGGCACTCCAGCCGCGGCAGTCAGCAGTCATTGCCGCACACCACACGCTCAGCACAGCGGCCTCACAGCAAGCCCGCAGCCCATTCTGGTTCCAGGCCCAGAGGGGGTAGCATGGGGCTAGGGCACACTGGGAGGTGCACACGCCACCTCCTTAGGGGGACTGGGGCTCCCCACCAGGACAGCCAGGGCTCGCCGCTGCACCCCCAGCCCAGAGCCCCCAAGGGGGCTCTCCCAGCTGGCTCCCTGAGCACCAGAGAGCCTGGTATTGGCCATGTGCAGACTGGGCATCGATTGGCTGAAAAGTGGAACCTGAAATAGTCCCTGTTGCCAGTAAACCGGATTCTTAACTGTTGAAGCAGCTAATCTCTGGTCACCTCCCAGGAAGCTGTGGGGCACAGGGCTTTGATCCATCCCCAACCTCAGGGCGGTGGGCAGCCCCACACTGCCCACTGCAGGCTGGGTCCAGCAGAGGCCGGGCGTGCTTCAGGGCCCCCCTTCCAGAGCTCAGGGGCAGCCGGGCAGCGGCGCCAGCTCTGGGTGCCTGAGTTAGCTGGGGCTCTGCCATTTAAGGAGTTAAGCAAATTGTTTCAGCCCGCTGTGCCTCAGTTTCTTTACCTGTAAAAGACCTCACTGGCCATAGGTGACACCCGGCCTGGCTGGCATCTGGGGGGGCCAGGAGCTTCCGGCTCGGGTGCTGTCCCTCAAGGCCGGCCATCTCTTAGACAGTAAACTTCTACCGAAATTCGTAAGTCATGAAGAAGGTGTGTTCACATCTCTCTGTGTGTTGAGAGAAACGACACCAGCCTCCCTGGGCAGAAACGCTGAGCGGCTCCATGTGCTCCTGATGCACAGGGCCTTCCCGTAAAATCCCTCAAAGCCCAGGTCCCTGACATTATACTTTACATCTCCTGTAGTGCTGAACAATTCCAAACACGTGGGCACCTGCCCAGCACTCCTGAGGCCTCCAGCCCGGGAACCACAGACCCACCCCAACAGCAGAGCGACACGGAAAACTGGAAAGCCGAGGCATGGGGCGGGCGGCCAGGCCTGAGGAGCTGCAGCCGAGACAAGAACTTTGATTTTGTTCCACTGGTACAAAGGAGGGAGAGTGATGGACCCAGTGGAGACCGAGGTGGGGCCTGGGGGTGGGGGATAAGGAAGGGAGGCAGCACCTGGTGGGTGCAGCCTTGGGCCGCATTTCCAGTCCTGGGGACCCCTAGAGACAGGGACCTCCCTCCCCAACCCCTTCCCCAGCCCTCTAAGCCCCCAAGGCTGCAGCAGGAGCTTCAAATGGCCCCACAGAAGTATCAGGACTGAAAACCAGAAGGCGCCCCCTCAGTCCTGTGCCTAGCGCCCCCCAGCTCCCCCCAGCCCCGGGGTACAGAGCATGCCAGGGAGTGGCTCTACCTGCGTGTCTCAAACTCACTGGGACCGGATGACATTTCTCCCGGAAATAATTAACTCTGACATCACAAAGGGCATCTCCTACCGCCAAGGTCACCCCAGGGCTGGCAAGGCCCCTCTCTCCCCCTTGGGCCTTCCTCAGTCTGCAGCTTCGACAAATGAGGTTTCAGAGACCTGGCATAAAGAGGAAGCCAAGGATGCTCTTCCTGCAGAAATGACTGCCGGTGCCCTGTCAGCTACAAACTGGCCGGCCAGGGCAGCTGGCTACAAAGTCGGGGGTGGGTTTGCGAAGCCACCTCGCTCTCCAAATCCTTAAGAGGCCCCAGGCAGCACATCTGCTCAAGGGTCCCTGTAACTCACTAGTGGGCCACCATTGAGGGCTAATGCCAGCCTCCTGATCTTTGGTCCCCAAGAGCTTAAGCATGGGAGCCAGCGGTGGGTGGGGTCATGGACAAGTAGGCTGGGCCACCCACCCTGGGAGGCCACCTGTGCCGTGTCCTGGGCTGCAAGCGGGATGACCGTGCAGGGATCTCGCAAGCTCTCAGAGGCTGCAGCAAGATAGTGTGTGGGGGTGCTCTACGCCTGCCTGGCACACGCCTGTGCTCACTAGGTGTGTGAGTTTCCCGGGGCCACCGTGACAAAGCCCGTAGACCACGGGGCTTAAACAGCAGAAATCAATCATCTCCCAGTCCCAGAGGCCCAAAGTCGGAGATAAAGGTGTCAGAAGGGCTGTTCCTTCTGCAGGGGGATCTGTCTTGGCCTGTCCCAGTCTCAGCTGGTTGCTGATCTTTGACTCTCAGAAGCATCACCCCGGCTCTGCCTCCATTGTTGCACGGCTCTCCTCCCTGTGAGGGTGACTGCGCCCCAATATCCCCTTCTTATAAGGACACCAGGCATGTTTGACTGGGGCCCACCCTGCTCTGGCGTGACCTCACCTCAGCTAATTACATTGGCAATGACCCCATTTCCAAATAAGGTCACATTCTGAGGTCCTGAGGGTCAGGACTTCAACATAGGAATTTTCAGGGATGGAATTCACCCCTCTGCACTAGGACTGAGGGTGCCGCACAGTTAAAGAAAAGCTCAATCCCTCAGCAAGCCGCCCCTGGAGGTCACAGCAGCTCTGTACTATCATCACCCAAACTGGGAAACAGCTAAAGTGCCCCCCAGCAGGTGACGGATAAATGGACTGCTCCGCCCAGACGGTGGGGCATTATTCGGGGCTGAAAAGAAACGAGCCGTCAGGCCAGGAAGAGACGTGGAGGAAGCTCACGCGCACACCACTGGGTGAAGGAAGCCCACCTGGGGAGCCACGCGCTGCAATGCCAGCCCCACGACACCCGGGAACGGCCCAGACACGCCGACAAAACCCGGTCATCACTTGTAACAACTACGTGATGTGGTGCGAGATATTAGTGATGGGCAGGGGGTGCTTCCTGTACTTTACACTCCATTTTTCTGCAAGCCTAAAATTGCTCAAAAAGTAGTCCATTAATTTTATTTTAAAAAAACTCCAACAACTGTAGCGATGGTTTTCTGGGTTTAGAGCCCAGAAAGCTGTAGCTTTAATAAAGAAACTTTAAAGTTATAGAGAAAAACTGCTTAGAGTCTTGAGGCCTGTCACTGACCCCAGCCCACCCAGAAAGCAGTCCCCCCTGCCTGGCTGGCTGGCGGCTCTCCCTTCCCTCCGGGGCTGCCTCCGAAGGGCCTCTCCAGGCAGGGGGTGGAGGGGCCGTGTGCGGCGAGCCCCAGACTCCGCTCAGTGTGAGGCAGTTACATCGCCCGTGAGATCCGGAGCTAGCTGCCCCTCTGTGAGCAGAACTGCAGGGGCCCCCCTCAGGCTCCAGAGAGACCCCACCCGGTGCAGGGCAGCAGCTCTGAAGAGGCCGGGCACGTGTCTTCAAGGGAAAGGTTCCCGGGCCCCGGCGGAGCACCTGATTCCCGTCCCTAGAGTGGCCCCGGCAGCAGCAGAGCAGCTACTGGTGACGCCATGGCATCACTGTGGGGAAGAGCTCGTGGTTTGGACTTCAGAGCCTGACAAACACTTGAGAGGCTTCCCAGACACGTCCCCCAACTTCTTAGGTTCCCACTGGCACTGTGCAGCCAAGGACCCCTGCCCTTCGCCTCCTCCCTGCCAAGGTTTGGAGGAAATGGGGTCAGGTTGCAGGGAAGCCGGAGGCCTCAGCAACAAGCGGGATCCTCTGCCCGGAGCCCCCCCACCGGCTCTGTGCACCATGGTTTGGGGTGGCCAGCAAGCAAGAGGGCTTGGCGGGCCTTGGGGACAGGAGGCTGGGCAGCAGAGACCCAGGCACACTGTCCCTGGGGTCAGGATTTGGGCCCTGGAGACCCAGCACCACCCCCTCCACCAGCACCAAGGATGGTTTCTCCCCTCTTCTTTGGCTCCAGGGCCCAGAGCAGCCTGCCCCGCAATCCCCTCCAGCGGTTTCCTGCGAGTTCCTCAACAGGGGTGGGGTCGAGGAGGGACTCGGGCCTTCCCAGCCTCGTGGCAGGAGGCAACCTCTGCTCCTGAGACCCTCATAGGGACCGGACGGCAGGGAGCCAGAAGCTGGAGGGCCGAGAGTAAAATGCCCCTCTTGTCTCCTTGGTAAAACCTGCCCCCTTCAAGCCCCAGTATAAATTACTCCTCCTCCAGGAAGCCGCCCAGACCACTGCACAGTCAGGGGTCCTTGGCCAGCCTCCTTCCCTGAGCCACGTGCCTCTGAGGACATCGAGGGGACAGGCTTCTGCCACCACTGTCTTCTGGGCACCTAGGAGGCCAGCATGAGCAGGTGGTCACTAAGTACTTGTCAAGTGAGCAAACAGGCAGACACCTCTGCCCTGGGCCGAGGGCCGCCCTGCTGCACCCCCACTGGGTGATTCCAGGGGTTTGCAGGCCCTGGGCAGCCACACCGCGGGCTCTGGGGCCTCCAGCGGGGCTGCAGGGCCTTCCCACTGGTCCAGCCAGGGTGGCACTCCCCTGAGCCTCGATCCCCAAAGCACTGGAGGGACCCATATATCCACTCACTGCAGGCCCAGGGCCAGGGCAGCACCTCTGCCCTGAGGGTGGCCTGTCTGGAGCGGGCATTTGACACACCACGAGGCCCTGGGAGCAGACCGGTGGTGCAAGTGAGCCCCAGCATCGGATTCTGAGTGAGAGGTGCACGTTCAGCCCTCAGGGGCGGCCTGGGAGGCACAGTGCCATTTCTGCCCTCACCCCGTGTCCCATGCCCCACTGCCCTCTGGTGCAGATCAGAAACCCTGGGCACGTTCGCAGCCCTAACTGGAATCCTGGGAGCGCAGAGGGCCTGGGTGCCCAGACCAATCCTGTGGCTCCCGAAGGACCTGGCGAGCACCTGGCCCGGCCTCACCCCAGGGCCTCGGACAGTTGGCTACGCGGCGTTTTGGGGAGGCTTGATCTGTGCCAGGACCACCAGGAACAAAGAGGGCGTGAGCTTCACGCACACGGGGGATGTGCACATGGGTGGGCACGGGTCCTGAGTCCCATGCCCACCCTAGGCACACAGAGGGGCACAGGGAGCCCAGCCTGCCCCTGGGGATCGTGGGGGGACACAATAACCCCAATAAAACCCTCCCTGAGACCAAATGCAGGCTGGGGGGCCTGGGACCTTCCTGGGGGTTGAGTTGCAAAGTGAAGCCTGGATGTGGAGTCAGTCGGGGATGAGGGCAGGGGATCCTCTAGGGTGTGTGTGCCAAGGGGGGCGTCTCCTTTACGTCCCTTCAGGAGGGTCATCACCCCTGGAGGTCCCCGCTTGTCTGCAAGGTGCTCAGCCTCCCCTTAGATGGGGTTTTATATCTGAAGCGGGAGACGACCACGGAGTCTGCTTACTGGTCTCGTCAGGTGGGGGCCCCCACCCGGGGCACAGGGAGCTGGTCACCATGAGGTTGCCGTCGGGCAGGACTTAAACGAGGCCGAGCAGCTGTAAGTGACAGAGGCTGGCTGGGCAGGTGGGGTTAACCCCGGGTCTAGAGCTCAGAACTGCACAGAGAGCCCACACACACACTCCCAGCCCCTAGAAACATCAGCACAATGCAGGGTAGGGTGTGTGGTGTGGGGTGGGGTGGGATGGGTGCAGCAGGGTGGCCTGGACACCCGCCTTGGGGTCCATGGAGCACCGAGCACGGCATCAGGGGTCCCAGCTGGCAGGGGATCACCTTGCTGAGCAGGCTCTGGGGCCCTGTCCCTGGACCACGGCCGGCCTCCTAGCCTGTCCCCTTGCCCCAACTGCTGGGCCTCAGCTGCCCTAGGACTTCCGTGTGCCATGCTGGGGGCTGCTCCACAGGACATGCATGTCTCACAGCTCTGAGAAGACCTCCCTCGGCCCCAGGATGCGCCTCAGTGGAATCTGCTTCTCATCCTGGGGACAGTGGGCAGGGCTGTGCAGGGAGCCTTTCATTCAACAAGTGTCACTGCACCAGCTCTGCCTGGCCGTGGGCACCGGGCTGCCTTTGGGGGGCGGGGGATGGACAAGGAGCAGGCAGGGCATACAGCAGGCAGGCTGCCATTCACAGGCGAGGGGTGGGCACAGACAGGAAGTGCAGCAGGCCTGAATGCTGACCTGTCCTAAGGGCAGGGGAGGACAAGGATCCCCTTGGCTCCCAGGGAGGCAACGGCGAGAGGGGGCAGTTAGCCAGGCTACCACGCCAAGGGCCCCCAGCAGCCCCACAGTGCGAGCGCCCAGGTCCACACAGACCCCTCAGAGCCAGGGAAAGGTGGACCCCCATCACGTTCTGTCTCCTCCTGGAACCCCTCACGCACAGTCACACCCTGCAGGTGACCATGCCCCCTCTCCTTCCTGACTTGTCAGGACCATCCGCCCCCACTGATCAGCCACTGAGCCGTGGCCAGGCCCCGACTGGGCGCCAGCCCCCAAGGAGGAGCTCTTTGCCACCGACCCCATTTGCACCTTCTCAAAGCTAACAGTGGGAAGGGGCTGTGGCATCCCCCATCCTCACCACAAGCCCCACCATGGCTGCCCACCCTTATTCACTCCCTCACACATCCATCCACCCAGCCTCCCCTTCCCTGTGACCCAGTCACTCAGCAAACATGTTTGGGTACCACTGCTGCCAGGCCCCGCCCGGGTGGGATGCTCATCAGCAAGTGGCTTCCCGTCAGACGGGCTCCCAAACCAGAGGCCGGAGGCCACAGCGTGTCTGCAGACACTCCCACTCAGGCCCACGTGGGTCAGTGGCCCTGAGCACCCAGGACCCCCAGCAGACACCCCAGTGCAGGAACCCAGGGGCAACAGCCCCCCGGGCAGGCAGATGCTCATTCCCCAGGCCCGGGCAGTCCCTGACGCCACGCACCAGCCAGCTCACTTGTTCGCACACGGCTGGCCTCTTGGCCTTTGGCACCGGCAGTGCCCAATCCAGGCCCCGCCCAGGGCCTGACACCTGGTGGGGGCTCAGCAGAGCCTGCTTGGGGCATGGCAGGCCCCAGGGTTTGGCTGCCAGGGGGCCGGTGGGGGTGGAGGTAAGGCTGGAACTTGCTCCCCCCACGTCCAGCTCTGATCGGCCAGCCTGGACATCCATGCGAGGGCACAGGCCTGTGATGGGTGGGGTCACTATAGCACCCCAGACTCCCAGAGCGGCAGCATCTGCCCTTGGCCCTCTGCTCGCTGCCGTGTACTGGGAAGGCGCCACGTCCCGGCGGCCTGCAGCTCCACCCAGGGGCCCGACTCCAGGATGGTGCAAATCTGGGATCATCAGCGCACTCCTTGGAAGGTCTCCCTTTGCAGCAATAAGATAAATATTTACAGATTTAACTTCCGAGATAGGAGGGGTTCTCAATTTATGGCTGTAATTATATCACTGGCTCTGTTAACGCCCACTAAAAATTTTATGCCACCTGTGACACGAACACAGCACTTTGAAGTAAACGACTGAGCCTGCAGCGCAGAAACCTTGGCTTTTGTGGGGTGCTGGTTAACAGATCACCCGAAAATGTGCCTTCTCACCTCTGACTCTGTGGAGGCTGCAACATCAGCTTGGAGGCCCCAGGCCCTGGGAACCCGAGGGGAACCTGACCAGGGTGGACAGCCTGGTGCCGAGAGCGAAATGCAAGCCTTCGTCAGCCGAGGCCACCGAGATGCGGAGGATGGGTTCGCCCGGGAAGCCTGACCCGGCCTGTCCTGCGGACCTGGCACTGCGCTTGCTGGCTTTGCCCCAGGCCCAGGGCTACCACAGTGAGTGGTGACGAGGTCCCTGCCCATGTGGGGCCCACGTTCCAGGGCAGGAGGTGGGCATGAGCAAATAACCCAGGACTGCACCCACCACCAGGGCCCACCTGGGGGGCGAAGCCGGGAAGCTGGGCAGGGACAGCCCACGGGCGTCACTCTGAGCAAGGGGGCCTAGGAAGACTTGGGACCTGTCCCCTCCAATGGGACTTCTTCACCTCAAGGGTCCCCGTGAGGACCCGATGGAAGTTCCAGCTCTGTCCCCAAATCGCCCCTGCACTCAGATAACCTGAGAGGGTCACGGCCCCGCAGGAAGCCCAGCTCCAGCCTGGCACCCCCTCCCGCAGCCTCGCAAGGCCAGTGATGAAGGCTCGGCCTCCCCACTGAGAGCAAGTCCCGGGTCCCACACTCCAGGACAGGGTTTCGCCTGGGCCCCAAGCCCTCTCCCCAGTGCTGTCCCCTGGGCGCCAGGCATGATTTTGGAGTTATATTGAGGAAGGACGGTGGTGGTGAGGATGGGCGCCTGTAACCAGATAAGACCAGCAGGACACAGTTGTCGCGGGAGCCGGATTTATCCTGCCGAGGTCAGCTGATGGGTTCCGATTACAGCCCCCGGTGGCTGGCCAGTGCATGAGCTCGGCGTCCACACTGGGCAGCTGCAGGGATCGACCAGGAGAGTGGTTTTCCTGCAGAAATGCACTTACTACATGCAAGTTAAAAATAGCCACAAACCCGCTCACCAAGGTGCTGGGACGGAGAACGGCCCAGGAGAACCACAGAGAAAGGATCCCCCACAGGCCTCGCCCTGCCACCCCACCCATGCTTCTCAGGAGTGAAGGACAGAGGCCGGTGCACAAGAGGGGTAAATGGCCACGGCCTTCAAAAGAAGGGCAGCAGCAGGCCCTAGAGGGGACAGGGGCTGCCACCCAGGGCCCCTCCCAGGCAGTGTGGCAGGGCTCCAGCTGCCTTGAGAGCCACCACCCCAACCCCTGCCTCCAGGACACAAGCAATAGGCCAGTGTGGCCTGGGCCCAAGGTGGCCTGGCTCTCCAGCCAACCAAACGTCCACTGTCAGTCTTCCTGCTGGGCCCTGAGGCTGTCGGTCTGCCCATGGACAGTGGGAGGGGTGTGACCCAGCAGAGGAGGGTAGGAGGGCGCCTGGTCACAGCTATTTTAAAGGCCAGGAAAGAATAGGTGCAGGGAGGGGTGGGCTATCTGCCTGGGGCAGGAGGCAGCCCAGGGCTTCTGGGACAAAGCCCTGCCCATGCCACAGTGGGGCCTGGGTGGGCCTGCCATGGGCAGTGGTGGGCAGGGCAGAGCCTCAGAGCCCGCCCGTGAGAACACCCCAGGCCAGAAACCTCGGGCCCAGCAGCCGAGACAGCCTCTCCCTGCCCAGGTGGGCGCCGACTCAGGAAGCTGGTCCGGGCTGGCCTGGAGGCCCAGGGCATTCACAGGGCCCCCAGCAAGGCCAGAAAACGGTCGCTCCTCACCCAGGGGAGGCCCACACAGGGGCCTAGCCTTTCGAGTCAGTTCCTTCCCACTAAATAGCCATCGACCCCACCAGAGCGGTCAGGGTCCAGTGCAGACCCCCGGGGGTCAGGTTGTAGCCTCACCACATTCACAGTGCGACTCTGGGCAAGCTCTCACGCTGGGGTCTCAGTGTCCTCATCTTTAAAACAGGGGGATCGTGACACCTCTGCCTGCCCCAGGGAGCAGAGCACACCCAGCACGCAGCCTAGGGCACACAGGAAACGGCGGTGGACAGACAGAGAGCACTGACCTAAGTCTCACTAAGGTGTTAATGACTGCTAGCATCCCCCACTTTCTAGACAGACAGGGCTGCTGGGGAGGGAGTGGAAGATGAGGGGGACAGGGAGGGTGAACGGAGAGGCTAAAAGGAAGTGACTGCCCACCCTGGCCCCCAGCACTAACTCCGTCCGCTTCCCAGACCCACCTTGGCCCCTGACACTGGTCTGGTCAGGCTGGACCAATGGCAGAAGCTTAGGGTGCAGCCCCCCACAGACTGCTGGTGCCCAGGCCCGACGCCTGGTAGTGACCGAGCACACAGGGGGCTCCACCCGTGGCCGCTCATGACGCTTCATCCTGCAGCGGGCAGCGGCTCAGAAAGCACTCCCTGCCCCAGGGGGAAGCAGGTGAGCAGGCCAGTGGGGCAGGGTCTCTACGACCACTCCCCGGCCCTGAGTGGACAGGTGAAGCGCCTCCCCATCCCGGCCTGGAGCCCCAGTGCTGGTGTCCGCGGTCAGCCCTTCAGCAGCGGGAAGGTGTTCTGCGCCTCCGTCTCTGAGCCACCCGGACACAGGGACAGGCTGACGGCCCCTGCGGCTGGGGCTCGGCGGCCACATCGGTCAGCTCATCAGAAGGCGGGGCCCCTAGGATGAGGCCCTGCCTCCCCTGCCTTCCCCTGAAACCCCTGGGCTTCAGCAGAGCCCCTGACAGACCCCGACCCCCCCCCAGAGAACACCCCACCCGCTGCGTGAGGTCATCGGCTCAGGCTGCCCAGAGAAGGGTGTGCCCTCCTGACACTCACTCAGCTGAGAGCTGGCGCCCTGTGGAGGGCAAGAGGGGAGGATGCCCAGGAGGGGCCCAGCCCCACAGGGCACCAAGGAACAGGAAAGGGCAGGACAGACCCAGGCCCCGCCCGCACAGCCACCATGCAGCAGACAGGCAGGAATTATGGGAAAGTGCCTCCATGATCCGAAGAGCAGGTCAGGGGAGATGGGGAGGAGGGCTCTGTTCCGGTGAGACAGTCAGGGGTTCAGAGAGACCAGAAGTCAGAGGGTGGAGAGGAGGGGCTCCGTTCCTTCCAGAGCAAACCCTCAGGCTCCACTTCTGACCACCAGTCATGGAGAACGCAGAGGGTCAGAGCCAGTGCAGGACAGGAGGAAGGCCAGGGCCCTTTCCCCATGGACGGGGCTGAGGTGGTGACAGTGGGGGGGGGCGGTGCAGGGGGGGCAGCATCTCTGTCTCCCGGCTCCTGTCTCTGCTGGGCTTGAAGTTTTATGCAGTCAAGTGCTGAGGTCCCACGGTCACCCTTTGAAGTAGGCACACTTGCTGCCCCATTTTGCAGAAGAGAAATGAAGCGACTGTCTAAGGCATCATAGCCAGGAAGTGCGATCTGAACTCAAGCCCCAGAGACAGAGGGTGTCATAAACACCCTGCAGCTCAGCTGGGAATGACACCCGTCTGATGGGAGAGCCGTGAAATCTACAGGGACGCATGCCCTCCTCTCTGGGCCCGGGTCAGGCCTCAGGAAGCCTCGTCTCCCGGGGGTGCACGGTCCCCTGAGTGCTTGTAACGCCATCCCAGCCCTGATCATTTTCTCAGCGTGGCTGGAGCAGCAGAGGTCACACTCAGGGTGCGCCCAGCCCACGTTAGAAGGAGCCCTCGGGAGGCCTTCCCTGCAGCCCGTCTCCCGCCCAGCACACGAGGGAGCCGGACCAGGTCCCTGCAGGGTCCCCCCAGGCCCAGCGCTCAGACTACCCAAGGCTGCCGGCGGGCGGTGGGCGGCCTTGGAGCTCCTGAGGGCAGCAGCGAGGCTGAGGCTGACGGAGAAGGGCAGGTGTCCCCGCTCCCTTCACAGGAGGGGCCGGAAAGGACCCCTCAGGTCCTGGGACGCAAGCCTGACCGGGCAACAAGGGGCCTCTTCCTCGGACACTCAGGAAGCCAGCGGCTCCTCACGCCCCGTCTTCTGGGCTCTGACTGGGGGTACTTGGCCAGGGCTGGGGCCTGGCGCACTGCGGGCTGGGCCGCTCGGAACCTAGTCTGAGAGGCAGGTGCTCACTCAGCCTACTGGGGCTGGTGCGGGAGGGTACACCACCTCCGGGCACAGGCTCAGCCAGCAGGGCTTCCGCCACGTGGCACAGCCGTCCTGAGCCCTGGGGCTGCTCCTGGGGCCCTGCCTCACCGGCAGTGCCCACAAACCCCCGGGGAGTGTCCAGACGGCACTGGGGCCCAAGGAGTCAAAGAGAAGATTCTGGTCCTGGGGCCAGATGGGCGGATGGGCAGGTGTGTCCTCTGCTCATGGCCAGCTCCCACCCAGGCCCCACCCAGGGGTCCCCACTTCACAGCTGAGGATCCCAAGATGCTACATGACATGCCAGTTACCCAGAGAAAGGGGCTTCCGGTTTGCACGGGGTCCCGGCTCCCACCCCATGGCAGTACACACAGATGCATGCTTGCTCAGGTTTACACGGTGAGATGCGCCTGCACACACACATGCATGGACACAGCATCCACACGCAGACGCACGCTCACACTCACCAGACCCTCGTGTGACAGACATTCCCATGTGATGCACCCACATTAGAGACAAGACCTCGGGGCGCCCCCAAGTGGCAAAGTCTCACAACACCCACCTCCTGGCAGAGGAAAGCCCTGCCCCCCCCCCCCCCCCCCCCCCCGCCGGGACCTTTGCTCAAATGTGGGTCCACACTGGATCTGGATCATGCCCCACAGGGGGCAGCACCTGGCCGGACTCTGAACTCCACCTGCTTGCAGAGCTCTGAATGCCCCCAGAAGTGATTTGCATGAATAAAATAGTATGTTTTCTCTCTCAAAACACTTACAAATGGTTAGTATGTGAATAATGGTGTCACTTGCATTTATTTTCCCAAGAAGTCCCTGTGAAGTGGAGGGGCCGTGCCACGGGCAGAGCCCCGGTGTCTGGGCCCCGATGCAGGGGTGGGCTGGCATCTGTGCTGCAGCCGGCCTGTCCCGGTTGACTGAGCCGCCCCTTCGGTCTCCACCTCCGCCCCCCGGCAGGCTGAGCATCCCTGCAACTCCCGCCTTCTTGACGTTTTCCTCTAAATCAACCCACGGATGGTTGGGCTGGATGAGTGTGTTTCTCACCATCAGCTTCCCTGTGTTCTGTTTTGCATCTCCCTGCTTTTGATCAGGTGCTCACCATAAACCTGGGAGTTTGCACGGGCATCAGCCAGTGTCACCCTCCCAGAAGCAGCGCCTTCCTCCACGGCTGCTTCTGCATCTTTAAATGAACCCGTTTTTAAAGAAAAGTTAATATTCCAGCCACAAGCAGCAGACCGGCTCACCCACCTCAACACAGGGCAATGGAGAAGCTAAATCGGTGTAAGGGCACAGGGCAGGACCCTAACTGCATCTCAGGGAGGAAAGCGGGCGGTGGGAAGGTGGAGGGGAGGGAATGCTGTAGAGACCGTCAGGACCCCCGAGAATGCAGAGAGCTCGGAGGCTGCCCCCAGGCCTGGGGCCTACTCTGCAAAGCCTTCTGCTCCTCTGACCCCACACCCTCCCCTCGCCCCTCAGCTCTGAGCTCCGTCCTCTGGCCTGTCCACCCCGGGGCGTCTGCACGGGCTGGGCCTCAGTCAGGACACCCTTCTCCTGGCCGCTGACACCTGCTCACCCCTCACGCCGGAGCTCGCAGGGCATGAAGACGCATGCCCACCAGCCGCAGGCCATCACTGCCAAGATCTGCATGCAGGTCCTCACTGGGGCCGTCGCAGTCTCTCTCCAGGCTCACCCCAACACGTGACAACAGGATGCTGGCAAATGCCACTGTCACCTCTTCACAGAAAGTGCAGGAAGTGGCCCGAGGTTCTCCAGCCCCAGCCCCCAATGCTCTCCTCAGACCTTCCTGGGGTTCCAGGTGACCCGCGAACAATGCAGGCTGGGGCTCCACAGGTGCACTTACACAGACATCGTTCAACACATGTATCGGAAAATTTTTGGAAATTTGCAACAATTTGAAAAAAAAATTTTCTTTTCTCTAACTTTATTGTTATAATACACACAACACACAAAATGTGTCAATCAGCTGTTTATGAGGAAGGTTTCCCATCAGTAGTAGGCTGTCAGTATGTAAGTTTTGGGGCAGACCAAAGTTACACTTGGATTTCTGACTGCACAGGGGTTTGGCACCCCAACCTCTGCATTGCTCAATAGGCAACTGTATTTCAAAATAAAAAGCTAAAATATACTTACATCTTCATGTAGTAGTTCTGTATACTATTTTAATAATCACATGTACACGGGAGGCTGGACAGCTCAACCTCCACAGTGTCCAAAGGAGGAAGGTCCTCAGGGCCCCTGTCCGGCCCCACTCGGCCTGTCAGCCTGGCCAGCAGAGAGTGAGCCACCCAGCCTCAGACAGCCCCAGGAGGGCCCCCGGCTGGTGCTCCAGCACACGGCGGTGGCGAGGAAGGCCCAAGCTAGGAAGCATTACTTCAGCACCTGCACATGCCTGAAATCCCACTGTCCTCGTGGACTCCAGCCCCCATGCAGGGGAAGTGATGGGGGGCTTTCTATTCTGTTCTGCTCAGCCGTCGATTTAATGCCAAACTGCTTCAGTGACTACGAGCTCAGGTGAGTCTCACTGACTGGCAGGCCTGTCCCCAGATAATGAATCCTACAAGGTCTTCCTCCCTGGGCCGCCTCCCCAGGGGCAGCAGATGACACACGATGGTCCCTGCTTGTCCCCAGGGATGAGCACCCCGGTGGCAGCAGAGATTCACAGTGGCTTTGGGAATTGCAGGCTGACCTGGAAGGCCCTGTAGTAACCCCCAAAATGCTCTTACACTGGGGCGAGGGCCAAGAGTCAAGCCCCCGCCTGTGCCTCCCGAGGCAGCAACAGATGGTAGGAGGGCAATCCTGACCCACCACCAGCCCCCAGCTCGAGGTGGGCGAGGAAGCCGGGGCAGCCCCGGCCGCCCGGCCCCCACTCCACCCTCCCCACCTCTGCAGTGGCCGCACCCACAATTAATTCCTCCTCCTTTCACGTAAAATAAATGGAGTTTGTGTCTAAGCTGCAGTTTTGCCAGGATCTAATTTGGCATCAAGAAATAAGAATTACGGGGCCCATCCATTTTCTGAACACGCTTTGAAAAGGAAATGCATCTTTGCGGACCCTGATGCCGTGCACAGGCCCATTGAGGACGTTCCACCCCATATTTAAGTGGTACCCAGGCCTCCCAGCAACGCCGAGCGATGCCCTGCCCCACGTGGCCACCAGGGGGTGCCCACCGCCACCTGCCAGTCCCTTGTTCCAGGTGGACACCCCCACCAGGACAGGCCTGGGGCCACGGGAACGGTGTCCCCTCCAGGTTGGGCCGGCGGGAACTGGACGAGGTCTCCTTGGCTTTGAACTGGAGGGGATGGAGTAGGGCCGCACAGCCCAGGCCTCCCCAAAGCGATTCCTCCGCCTCCCTCCAGCCACAGGCCCATGAGCACCAAAGGGCAGGTGTGGCAAGGGACCAGCCCACCACTCAGACCGAGGACAGCGCTTCAGGCGCCCGGGGGGCCTCAGCCCTGAGCCTCGCCACTCAGCCTCCGTGTACAGAGACGAGCGGTGCTGACGCACAGGGCAGGGGCTGGGCAGTGAGGGGAGGAGGGTCAGCACCAGAACCCGGGGAGCCCACCGGCCCTGGCCCTGGGCCAAGCAGAGCGGGGAGCAGCCTCCCCCACCTGGGCGGGAAGGGCGTCAGGGAGCCATGAACGGCCTTCCTGGGTAAGGTGGTGGCTGCTTCCCAAGGGGCTGGGTGGAGGTCAGGACCCCGAGGGGTCGAGCTGGGCGGGGGCCTCGGCGGTGGGCTGCTGGTGGCCCTGCACGGGCGCCGCTCCTCCAGAGGCCCCTGTCCGTCTGTCACCCATCAGCAGCCGGCACACACTCTGTGCCTCTCCAGCACAAGCAGCAAGGGAGACAAAACGGGGCCTGCCTCCAGCGGTTCTGTCTGCCCAGGAAGTGGGCATGACCCTTCTCCAGACAGAAGCCAGGGCTGGGAGGGGGCTACCGGGGCCAGTGCAGGCAAGGAGGGCTTCCTGGAAGACGCAACACCTGCAGATCACCCTACCAGCAAAGCGGCCACAACTACCTGGGACCCTGACACACCTCCCTGTAGTCTCTGCAGGGGCCATGGGGGGCAGGGCTCCCAGCATCCACCTCCAGCCTCAGCCACGGTCCTCCACCCGAGGGGGCAAGGACATGCTCGCTGCATCTGTCCACTCCACATGGGAACCTGAGTGCATGCCACATGCCCCAGGCCTCTCCACAGCTGGACAGCAAGCCTCCTGCCCTCCATACTGGACACGCAGGGTGAGCTCAGCTTTCCCAGAAGACACTGTGCACTGTTGAGCATTAATTATGAGACACTTGGAATAATGTGTTCCGGGAAGGCCCACAGCTATATTTAGCTTGGTGGTGTTCATGCCAGGGGTGTCTTCCCCACGCCTGTCCTGAGCGGGGAGAGCCAGACCCCATCCTCACCCTTTACCCCCACTGAAGGCCAGGCAGGGCCTCACACCGCCTCGGTCCTCCTACCTGGGAGTGGGCGCCACAGGCCCATCCCAGTGTGTCTGCACCGGGAAGCCAGCACCTGCTTCCCTGCAGCCCCTCAGCACTGGGCCCGGGGGTGCTTGTGTCTGGATGCCCAGGGCACCTGAAGCTGCTGTCCGGGCGTGCCCGCTGGGGCCCTCTGTAGCTCCCCTCCCGTTGCTATGTCCTGACACACCAAAGCCCTGGGCGGGTCAGGGGCTGCGGAGGCCAGGACCCTGCCCGGGAAGGCATGGGTGAGGAGCCGGGAGGGACCTGCTTCACTCACTGGGGGTGGGGGCGGCGCCAGATGCCTGCCCCACACAGGCCCTGGCCACAGACCCCTGCTGGCAGGCACACAGGAACACGGAGAGCAGGGGAGGGCTGCAGTGACCGGCGGGAGGGTGGGGCTCTCCGGGCGGAGCCTGGCAAGGGACTGTCCTTCTCACCCCCTCCCAGGCTGGGGGGCTGGGGGAGTCACATCAGGCCCAAGTGGCAACCTCATAAGGCCCCGCACTCTCCACAGGGCCTGGGCCTGGCCAGGCACCCAGAGCTGTCCTACCCAAACAGACAGGGGCTGGCACGGCCCCACATTGCCTGGGCCACCCCACCTTCCAGGTCTGCCCTGTACCCTCCAGGCCTCCTCAGCCCCCCACCCCCCTAGATGCCATGATGGGGGCTTCGGAGGCCTGCAGTGCCGTGGGAATGAGGAGGCACCGCCCCAAGTTTGCCTGGCCCCCAGCCCCACACCCTCCGTGACCCAGCCTCCAGCATCTGTCACCAATCATCTGGGCCTGGGGCTCCTCCTGGGTGGTGGGAAGGCCAGGACTCGGATGAAGCTGAGCCTTCAAAGGCATGGAGGAGGCGCCTCTGGGCCGAGCAAACAAGGGTAAAGGTGGCCAGGGGCTCCTGACTCCCTCCTGGGGTCTGCAGGGGCCAAGTGTCCGCCCCTCCAGCCTGCCCCCAACACATGACCCTTCACCTCCCTGCTCTCTTTCTCTTCTGCAGCTCTGCCCCCACGCCAGGGCCTTTGCACATGCTGCTCCCTCTGCCAGGAAGACCCCCTAAGCCTCTCCATCACCAGTCCTTCTTGTCCTAGTTCTCAGCACCAAGGCCCCTCCTCCTAGAGGCCTCCCTGCCACCCCGTCTCACGTAGCCCCCATCTCCATTCTGCTTCCTTCTCAGTTCCCCTCATAGTCGGCCAAGATCGGGGCTCTGTCCCTGCTTCCTTCCCCTCCTGTGAGCCCAGGGGCAGTAAGGCCATGAGGGCAGCAGATTGTCCGCCGTCCTCCCTCTGCGCCACCCCCGACACCTGGCAGCATCCAGGCCTTCCTCACCCCTGGGTCCTGGGGACCTTCAGAAACGCCCCATCCTGGGAGCAGGACCAGTGCCAGGCCCCCACCCTCAGCAGGAGGGACGGCCCCATCCATCTGCAGGAATAATAAATAGACCCCAGAGCTCCAGAAACCCTCTTGCCCTCGGGGCAAGACACTGAGCCTTTGGGGAGGGATGACAGGGCATCAGAAACTGAGGGCTGAGGCCCCACACAGCTGGTGCCCCCGACAGCTACGCTTTCTCCAGGAAACTGCTCAGCCCCCAAAGTCCAGCCCAGGGCCCAGGGCCTGGGAAAGCCCTCTGCTCACCACACACACACACACACACCCTGGCTCGGAACTCCAGCCTGGAGGCCGAGGTCACACCCGACAGAGCTCCCACCCGAACCTCAGCAAACCCCTCTGCAGGCGCCCAGGGCAGGGCCGGAGCCCTCGAGGGCTTCCTGCAGGAGGCGCTGCCCATAGGGCCAGCAAACAGCAAAGGGGAAGGCAGGGCCTTGAGGGCGCCTGGGACAAAGGAGGGAAAGAAAGGGCGGGGCCAGTGCGGGTGGGCGCGGAGCGGCCGGCAGGGGGCGCTGCCGCCCAGGAGGCTGCGGACCAGGTGGGCAGTTCCCGCAGCAGCCGCCGGGGGGCCCGGGCAGAGCCTGTGCACAAGGACCCGCCGACACTGGGGAGGGCATGGGGGGTCCTGCAGAGGCAGCCCAGGGCAGGCAGCTCACATGCCCCTCCCGCCCCCAGGAGACCCCCTCTCCGTCCAGCCTGGGACTAGGCCCCGGGGATATACTGGCAGATGACAACTGATGATTCCACCGTGCCGCATCACCCACCCACCCTCCAACAGCCAGCAAGGGAGGGGCGACCACGACCCCTACGTTGCAGACGGGGAAACTGAGGCACAGAGCAGCTGGGCAGGCGGGCCAAGGTCAGCAAGGAGAAAGGGCGCTTTGAGCCATCACTGCTGCTCCTGAGGGCATGTTCTTAGGTTTGCCCCTGACCCCCAGGAGCACGGGGGTTCTGGGCCGCGAGCCCCTGGCCTTCGCAGGAGGAAAGAGAGCAGGTTTCCTCCACAAGCACCCGGCGCCTGCAGGACTGTGCCCTGAGTTGGCTCCCCTTCCTCCCCAACCCTGACCAAGGGACCCTGCTGCACTGCACCCTGGGACTCAGTTTCCCCAGAGGTGGCAATGAGTAGGAACAGTCGGGTCCAAGTGATGGTGGAGGAGCATGCCCAGGTTGCCCCCGTGGGGGAGAAGCTCTGCTCAGCTGGGGTGCAGAGAAGGGGGTGCAGTCAGGGCAAGGGCTCCAGGGAGCATGGATGGAGCACTAAGCCTATCACCCCAACTTTATGGCTGAGTGAACCATGAGTCACTGTGGTCACAGGTGGTGCCAGGAGTCGGCTCCTAGGGTGCCTCAGGTGCCAAGGCAGGCCCTCCACCCCCAACTGCAGTTGGGGTGTTGTCAAAGGTCAGGGCGATCTGCACTGGGAAACACCCTCTCCTGGGCACCATGGGCCAGGCTCAAAGTCCAGAGCTGCCTGCCTGCAGGGCCAGAGCATCTGTCCCTGAGGTGCTTGGCACAGGCTGGAGGGGCTGACCGCCAATGCCAGGCAGGGCCCAGGGCTCGGTTCGAAAGGCCCAGGTGAACCCCACAAGGCCAGGCCACCTCAGGATAGCGAGAGGAGTGCAGCTTTCTCACTCAGCAGGGAGGGGGCCCAGCAGCCTGTCTTCACTCTCCAATGGGCCAGGGGTGCCCATGTCGGAAGCCTCCAGGTGGTGAAGGGAGGAAGCAGGCCCTTGAAAACTAGGCTGCAGTGCCCTTCAGCCCCTCTGGAAAGGGGTCTGGAAGCACTTACCGCACTAGCACGAGCTCTGAGCTGGCCCCAGCAAGCCCACTTCTGGGAATGGACAATGGTCCCCAGGTCGTGCAGCCGGCTGCTGGACACAGCGGCTTATGTGGGCCAAGAGATAACAGCAGAACGTCTGTCTCCACATCACATGTCCCCCCTGCAAAGCCCTGGGTAGCTGTTCAAAACTACACGTTCATGTGGAAGGATCAACACGTATTATTCAGACAAAAAGTAAAACTGATGGTAGGAGAACCTCAGGTTGCTCAAAATAAATCAAATGCACACCCTTTCTGTTGCCCAGCGTTTGCACATGTTTGTATAAAAGGGAAAAGGGGCTGGCAAGTCTGCTGGGCCATCAGATCCTGGGGTTTCTGGAGCCTGGGGTGTGGGGGCAAAAGATCGCCAGATTTTTTTCAGAAACACTGTCACCTAAACTGCTAATGTGAACGTGAGTTACTCTGTGATTCAAAAGAAAGGCCAGCAGGAAATCCTACGGCGGACTGTTGTGCTTTGACAAATACAGAAGAAAACGAATCCCCCAGATTCTTCCTGCCTTGGCTCCCCGCAATTTTCAGATAAAATCCAGGCACACGACAGCCAAGATTCCTCCCACCATCAGCCAGCCTGGTTCCAACCGCTCCCATAAGCCCTCTCTCTCCACAGACTTCAAGATCCTCCTTCCCACCCTCGTGTGTCACCCCCAGCTGTTCCCTCTACCCTGAAAGCCCTTTCCTCTTGTCTCATTCAGCAAACTCCTACTCATATCTCAAAGTCCTGCCCAAGTGCCCGCTCCTCTGCTGGGCCAGAAGATAGATTCCTGCTGTGGGTGAGCTCCTGGGGAGGGTCAGACTGACCTGGGGGCCTCGTGGCTCTGCTTTGCTGAGCCCTGCGTTGGTCTCCAGCTGTGAAACGGGGCAGGAGAGCCTCCTGTTTCCAGGATTGACAGGGGAGCTGTCCCATTGGGTTCTCCATGTCTGGTGACAGATGATGGCAATGATGAGTGTGAGCCAGGGCCCCCGGCCCCCACCGTGAGGTTGGGCTAAATGTCCCCACTTCTCAGATGAGGAGATTAAAGAAGTTCCACTGTGCCCACTCCAGGGACCTCTTTTTGCAGTCGGAAGCAACTTATATATGTGCGAAGGCTGGTTGCTGGGCCACATGCACTTCCTGACGACCACAGGGCAGTGCGGCTCAGGGCCCCGCTGGGCAGTGGGCAGCAGACAGTGCCTCCCCACCACTGGGCTCAGGAGGGAGGCGGCTGGTGGAGCTGCACCGGTTGGCCAAATGTTGCTTTGCTTCTTCCAGGGCTACAACCATGCCGTGAAGCATTCGGTTCTCAGAAGGAAGGGCCAGGCTGGCGCCAACCCTGGGGTGCCGTGGCAAGGGCACAGAGCTGGGAGGTGGGGGACAGGAGACTGGAGACCGCTATGCCTCCCTGTATGAGTTAGGCCACCTCCTGTCCTCTCTGAACTCAGTTTCCATACTTGGAACAGAAGGGGCCACGCCAGCTTGTCTCTCCATGCGTCTGACCCCTTCTTAGAAGCAAATAGCTCCAGGTCCAAGTCTGGAGCTTGGGGGCCACCGGAAATGAGGTCCCACATCTATGGGGGCATTCCCAGCAGTGAGGTCGTAGCGTGTGGGGTCCAGGAGCCAGGGACCAGCGCGAACATGACCTGTACCCCCAGGTGAGATGCCCCTGCCCAGAGGGCCTCTTCACCCCCTGTGGCCCCAACTTGAGTCAAGAAATGTGGCAGAGGAAGAGGGGGTTTCATCCACCCTCCTCCCCCCGACCCAGCTGCCCAGCTGCCCACAGGGGCCAGGATTGGGGCAGGGAGGAAGGCGCAGGGGCTCCCCAGACAAGGCCAGAAGATTACCCTAGATAAGGCCCAAGAAGGCTCTGGCCAGAGCAAGCCCCTTTATCAGACGGTGGGCAAAACCAACGGAGGCGAATGCCACCGCAGGGCTGGGCCGACACCCCAGCCCCACCCCAGGCAGCCCTCTGCAGGCCTCTGCCGCTGCTCCACCCTGCAGGGGGACCGGCCCTGGCTACGCAGGCTTATCTCCAGGAGAAATATACCTCCTTGAATCAAGGGAGCAAAGGCCGAGACTTATCAGCCCCCTAAGTGGGGAAAGAGTGAACAGCCTTAGGGAGCAGCCAGAAGGGGCTCCGAGGAGGCTGCGCTGTGGGCGACCACGGGAGGCTGAGCACGTCCTCCCACCGGCCCCTGAGCGGGGACCGCCCCGCCCAGAAAGACACCAGAGGTGGGGCCCCCTCCGTTCACCCTCCTCTCTGAGACGTGACCTCCTGGGCAGGAAGGGTCTCTGTGGGGTGTTTCTCACCCCGAAGCATAAACTAGCATCTCCTACCTCACAGACCCATGGAGAAAACACGGAAGGACGAGCTGGTGGCACCCAGAGCGTGAAATGCAGGCGAGCAGCAGGCGCATCAGGGAAGGCGGCGGGCCCTGCGGCTCCCCCAGCAGTGCGGGCTGGGGGGCTCCCGTCCTGTGAGAGGCTCCCCCGCAGGCGGTTCCCTGGGACCTGGTGAAGGCCGGGTCCGTCTCCAGCCCCAGGCCGGCCCGGAGGGGTGCCCCTGAGCACTCCTCTCCAGCCTGTCTCCCCGAGCCCGCCCCGCACCTGCTCACTTGCCCCACCATGAAACCCACCATCCTGCTCTGAGAAACCTGCTCCATGTCCCCCTTTCGTCCCAGTCTCGTACGGCTCATAGAGGGTGACCCTGAGGTCCGTCCCCTAAAGACAGCTCCTCCGACCGAGGGCTCTCCAAGTCACCCCTAAACCTTCCACCCTCAGGGCTGCCTCTCAAGGTCGGCGCTCTCAGGAACCCCTCTCCGCCGGGGCAGGGGCTACCCTGTCAGCTCGTGCCGGTGGGAAACACACACAAAGACCCACAGACACTAATGCAGCCACTCTCAAAGGGTCCCCTCAGCAGCACAGACTCTCCGATGGGCAGGGGGCTTGGGCACAGGGATCTGGGGGCCACGGTGCTGGCTCTGGACCCACCCCGGGCTGTGAGCCTGTGACGCACCATGGCGAGTGTTCAGAACCCCCCCAGCACGGGCTGCAGTGCCTCCTCCAGACCGACAGACGGAGGCTGGGGGAGGTACAGGGTCGTGCTCATGTCCGTCAGGAAGTCAGTGATGAGCCCTCAGTCCCTGAGTCGGGCTGAGCGGCCTTCTTGCAGACGGCGACATCCCTGTGGGGGGGCTGGTCTTCAGTGAGACAACACCTGGGCCAGAGGCTGGCCCCAAAGGGCGGCGGGGCCCAGCAAGCAGCGGGGTGAGGCGCGGTCTGCCGCGGCCAGAGTGCCCACCTGCCCAACAGCGACGCTAGCCTGCTGGGATTATGCCCGCTGTTGTCACAACTGGCTGTGATTTCTTTCCCCAAGAGAAAAGAAATTTGAATTTTTATATACATTTTTCCACTTTTAAAACATGGTGGAGCAGCCCCCACAGATGCCTGGTGCAGCCTCGGAGCTTGGTGTTCTCAGACAGAAAGGAGGCACGGCTGTGACCGGAGGTGCCCAGGATGGGGTGGCTCCTCCCGGGCTGCTGCCAGGACTCCCTGGACCTCTGTGCCCGGCCCTCCTCAGCATTACCTGGGTCTCTCTGTGCCAGCCCCACACTCAGGCTAGGGAGGGCAGGCCAGGCTCAGCTCCAGCAGCTCTGACAGGGAGATGCCAACCCCCAGGAAGGAGGGCAGCTCTGTGCCAGGCACCCCTCTGAGCACCTTGCCCCTGGGCTGACTGGAGCCGGCCTCCAGGTACCAACCTTGGGCCCTGCGGCCTCCTTTCTGCAGCCCCAGAGGGAAGAGGAGGGGCGGAAAGGGCCCTGGGGTTGCGGCTGCCTCTGGGGCCTCCAGTTGTGTGCTGGGAGGGTTCTCCAGCCCGCAAAATGCCAGCAGCCCCTTATCTCCAGTCCAAAGCCGCCGGGGCAGGGGGATTCCAGGGCCCTGGACGCCAGCCCATGTCTGCATCAGGAGACGCGAGACGCTGGCTTTCCTCGGAGTGATCCATCTGCAGAGCTGTTCCAGCTGCCCAGGAAATTCTTTGCACATGAGGAATGGAGCTGGCGATCCCTGGGCGGGCGGCTCGGAGGCAGGCGCAGCCTGGGACGGGTTAGCGTCAGGGCTGGAGCAGGGCGGCCATCCTGGGGTCAGCCTGGAGGGGTGTTGACCAAACTGCCGGCCCACCCTCCTAACCCAAGGTCATTGGCTGAGCAGGACAGCCTGGCCTGGCTGCGAACCTCCCAGGAGAGGTCTGGGCAGCATTAGACCCGTAAGCTGGGTCTCACCCAGGGAGCCGATGGGGTGCCACCAACCTGAGAGGCCTCCCTAAGGGATCTGGTGGTCAGGACAGGAGTGACACATCTCCCATCTTGCCGTCCAGGGCTGGGGACTTTTCAGACCACAGTGTCACTTCCTGGCTGCCCTCCCTGCCAGCCAGTGATCCTGTGGGCATCTGCTCACTTCCTGGCCATACCCCCCCTGCAGACCAGGAGAGTGAGCCTCAGAACCGCACAGCCTGCAAAGGGGATGCCACCTGTGGGCCATGGGGCAGTTCCAGACTCCGCACTCCGGGGTACTGGCCTGACCCCCCCCGGAGCTGCCCCATGAGGCAGTCCACTGACCGAGCTGCAGAGGAGGCAGGCGGGCCTGAGACCCTCACCCTGAGACACAACTGCCCCCTTCCCAGGTACAGGACCTAGAGCCTAGCAGGAAGGACATGGTTGGGGGCACAGTACAAGGCTCCTCAACACTGACGTGCTGGTAGGCCTGGCCCCAGTTCCTGGGCACTACCAGGGGTTTTCTGCTTAAGCCACACTGGCCTTCTGCTTGAGTCCTTCCTTGGCCCCTGGAGGCTCCTTGGGCACCAAGTCAGGAGCTCAAGCTCAGGTGACCTGGGCGGCCCACAAGGAGGTCAGTGTCCCAGCCCACTGACCACCCAGGAGTGACAGGTCTCCAGGCCCTGCACCTGGCTGTGGCTGGCTGAGAAATGACCAACCAGCCTGGAGCAGAGGTCAGATGTTTCCAGCCAGGGATGGAGGCCAACCCAAAAAGAAGAAAGAAACACTCGACTGCCAGCGTCTGTGTACACATATACACACGGGTGTACCCACAGGTGTGAGTGCATTTACCAGTGTGCACATGCCCGCAGGTGAGCGTGCATGAGCTCGGCCCTTGGCACCCTTGGTCCAGGAGCCCTGGGACTGCGTAGAGAGCTGCCCAGATCCTCAGAGACACAGCCTGCAAACACGGTGCCTAGACGGCCTCCGGGGAGGCCTCAGAGCCCCTCTCCAGTCCTTGTCACTGGGAGAAGAGGTCCCCTCTCTGCTTCGGTGTCTTCTTTCCGAAAACCCTGGGGCGTGGGCCCCTGCCAGCCTGCAGTCGCTCCCACTCCCCACCTTACAGGATCTCCTGTAACCACTGGAGCAGCTTCAGCCAACCTCAGCAGAGTGTTGTTTATTTCCTGCTGCGTGTCTATTTATCTGTGTAGTATTTGTTCATCATGGGAAATACATGGAAAATGCAAAACACTTAAAAGATGAAATAACAGGTGTGCATAGGCCCTGTCCTCTGCTCACCCTTCCGCTCTGGCTTTCGGACTCTTCCTGAGGGTCCTCTCACACCAGCACGTGTGGGGCTAATGGCTTCTGACACTCCCTGAAGTCTGTACGTTGAGCGGACACAATTGGAACATGACAACTGTCAGCTCTTGGCGGGGAAGCCCACCGTCCTGCCCACAGAGGCGGGGGGGCAGGAGCTCACTCCTGGGCTGCTCCCCACACGGACCCTCCCCGCTCCTCGCCCCCTGCAATGGGGCCACAGAGCACCTTGCTGGGGACCTTCTCAGAAAGATGGTGGAGAAAAGGAGAGGAGAGTGGGAACCAGGCCAGGGGACTGTGGGCTCCCCGGGGCCCCCCAGCGCCACTGCATATAGGGTCAGGAGCTGGGAGGACAGAGGGCAGAGACAGGAAGCCTGGGTGGCCAGCAGGTGCGCTCTGCCATCCACTGGCCCCAGCCGCGTCCTGAGGGAACCTGCCCCAAAGTCCTGAGGAGGTGCCCTGGTGCCTGCCACCTGGAGCAGCCCGGCCGGGCCACGCTGCAGGGCCACATCCAGCCCTGCTTAGCCAGGCCAGCTGTCCCCCCGCCGCCCCCGGCCTGGCTGCATCCCAGGTGAGCCTGCCATGTGGGAAACTGGTGGGCACAGAGGGGATGTGACGTCTGTCACCGACTGCAGGGGCCAGGGGACCCAAGGCAGCTCACAGAGAGGCACCTTGGCTCAAGACCCCAACAGCCGCAGATCTGCTGGGTCCTGAGAAGGGACGTCCCGAAATTCCAATCAGGTGGATGGTTGCAAACTAGCAAAACAGACCCTGTGCCCAAGGTGGGCTTCCCACTGACCGCCCCCCGCCCCCAGCCTGATCTGAATTCTGAATTCAGCCTGGACTGGCCACTGAGAGGCAGGGTATCTGGGGCTGGGAAATCTTCCTGTGGGGCCCAGGCCAACTGAGCATCGCTGGCCCTGCCTCGTAGCCGGAGCTGCTCCAAACCTCGCAAGGGGGTAATTTACAGGACACAGGCCTCACCTGACTTGGCACCCCACCCCCACCCATCCACCTCAATGGTGGCAGTCATGAGAATGGACAGCAGGACACCCCAGAGCCCAGCTCTCCTCCTGGCCGGCGGGAAGGGAGCCTAGCGCATTCCCGAGGGCCGCCCTCCTGGCCTGAATGCCGAGGGCTGGCTGCACTGGGGCCGCGCTGCCTCGGGGGCCAGATGAAACAGCCCGCCCCGCTCACCGTGAGCTTCAGCGGAACTGTGACTGGGCCCTTAGACTGAGCGTGTGCTGGACTCTGCCTGAGGCTTTCGGACAGTATCTGCTGCTACCCGATGTTCAAGTTGGCCCGGGGTGGGGAGGGTGGGGGACGTCGCCTGAATTTCTATCTCCTGACTCTCTCCACCTTCACTGCTTCCCACTCGGGGGACTCCCCCCCAGCCCCCACAGTGCCCGTCGCCGGGACCCCCGACCAAGGGCCTGAGGGCTGCAGTGTCCTCCCAGCTGCCTTCTTCCTGTCCGGTGTCCAGCGGCTGGGGCAGCGAGGGGCTGGCCAGGCCGGCCAGCTGCTCCTCTCTGTCCCACCGGCTGCGGGTCCCTCGAGCAGAAGCTCTGACGCCTTTCCCGCTGACGAGGTGTCAGGACCAGGAAGGGCAGGTGTGGGCCGACCCTGCCCCACCGGGACCAGGAGGGGAGCAGGGCTGAGGCCTGGAGGCAGCCCCCTCCCTGACGCCCAGGAAGGGGCAGGAAGAGCTGGGGGTTCTTTTGGGACAAGTCCTAGGGTGGTGCCCACCTCCGGACGTGTGGCCTGGGCCTCGGGGCACCTGACCCAGAGAGGGGTCCACTCGCAGCCAGGCTGCTACCACACACAGCCCAGCCCCGGAGGGACGTTCCCCTTCATACCCACACCACCCTCAGGCGGCTCTCAGTGAGGACGGAGCGGGGTGAGATGGGGAGAGCTCAGCCCTGCAGTGCTCCGCGGGGCTGGGCCGGCCACCCCCACCGGCTCTGACAGGGGACTCCAAGAGCAGCCGCGGACTCCGGGAAAGCAGTTTTCCTCGCCCGCGTCCTGGGGGCGCCCCAGCACTCTGCCCCTTCCCCAGATGGCTCTTCCATCCTGGAGGCCGGCGGCAGAAGGCAGAGGTACCCAGAGCCTCTGACACCGTCACGCACAAGCTCTGGGCCGAGGTCTCTGCACCAGCCGCTGAGCAGCCGCCGCCACTGGGATGACAACTCTGCGGGGAACAGGATGGTGGGCCGGCCACCATGGGAGGGGCTGCTGGCCTGCTGCGGAGACGGGTGAACACCACATGGGTTTTCCAGCCTCCCTAGCTGACCTCACCTTAGAAACGGAAGGGAGAGCTGGGGGTGGGGAGCAGAGAGGAAGGCGGGTGGTTTCTGGCCATCCTACATCTTCAATGGCTTTATCTCCTGGGGTTTGAAAATGGAAATATGCAAGCACGTGTGAGCCTGTTTGGGCACATGCACGTGCCTGTGTGTGCAAGTGTGCAAGCTGTGTGAGTGCACATGTGTGAAAGCTTGTGTATGTTTGTAGGCTTGTTGAGAGCATCGCCACCCAGCACCCTGGGGCCGGAGCTCCCCACCCCAGGCCCCGAGTTGAGGTGGACTGGCTCTACCTCTTGGGAAGCCCTGGCCCGGCCCCAGGAACACAGCCCACCTGCAGACTCCTGCCCAACCCTCCCCATGGGCCTCTCTGCACCCAGAAGGGAGCATCTGTCCCCAGAGCAGAGGGGCAGAGCCCTATTCAGGCACCCAGGACGCCCGGCCCCAGCACCTCCCACCATGTGGCTAGAGGCAGGAGGTGGGAGGTGCCCGGGACCTTAGGTGAGGCCAGTTAGTCCCCCACTCTGAACCTCTGGTCCTCTGAGCCCAGAGAAAAGGGTTAAAGCCCACTTCCCCCAGAGCAGATGGGCTGAGCACTCCATGTGGCACAGTCGTGGGTGCTGGCACCGTGGCTCCCGCAGCCAACGCGGGACCTCTGTGCATGCAGGAACAGGAGGCAAAGCAATC
This sequence comes from Manis pentadactyla, assembly GCF_030020395.1. NCBI lineage: Eukaryota > Metazoa > Chordata > Mammalia > Pholidota > Manidae > Manis > Manis pentadactyla. Next base: position 177,066,512 of record NC_080023.1, on the reverse strand, counting down.
CTGGAATCCTGGAGACCCCATCTACAATCCATGGGCTGCTGCAAAGGAGGTTCCCCAAGAAATGGAGTGTGCCAGCTTCCTGGGCATCCTGACCAGCCTGGACTGTCCGCATCACCAATGTGTGTCACAGCCCCACTCACCATCAGGCCGCAAGCTGTACGGAGCGGAGGCAGGGATGTGCGGTCCTCACGTGGGACGGCCTGAAGCAGCCGTTTAGAAAGGACTGAGTGAATTGCACTTACAAAGAGACAGAGCTGCAGGCTATTTTTACAGCGTACCTGAGACCCCAACCACCTTGCTACTTTTTACTTCTACACATGTGGCTTCAGGAATGGATTTTCAGAGCCCAGAACGCCATCCTGCAGCCACAAGGCATGGAGTTTTGCTGTCCTGCCCACCCAGAGGATCAGAGCCCTGGTGGGGAGGTGGGGGAGGGATAAACACGCCGCATCCTTGGCTGCCTGGAAGGACGAGCAAGGAGCCCACTTGCACAGGGGCGGTATTTGGCTGGGGAGCCACAGGGGCGCCACCTTTGGGTCGAGGGCTGTGACTCCATGGAGTGACACATGGTCTTCATTGTCACCTCCGCTGACAAAGCCAGAGACCCACAGCCTTGGAAGACCCAGAAACTGCGTGATGCCATCCAAGGTGGGGCTGGCAATTGATCTGCTGGGGCAGCGTCAGTCACTGAGGCCACGTGAGAGGCAGGCTGTTTTATTACCCACGGCCCAGCCTGGTCACCAGGCATTGAGCGTGATGTCACTCACAGCGAAGTAGTTTTCAGCTAGCAGATGGGATGGGCTGCTTCGTCCAGCCTTCTACCCACTGTCCACCCTTCTGCACTCACGCCTGGGGCACCAGAGACCCTGCGCCATTCCCTCCCCGGCAACCAACCACCTGGACCCTGTGCTGCTCCGGCACTGAGGCCCCAGCTTGCCCTCCCTGTGGGTGTGCCTTTCCGGGAGCCCCTCAGCCCGGAGGCCAGTCATAAATATCCCACCACGTGAAGGGACATTTGCCAATGTTGCTGTCACACTGCGTGATTACATCTCCCCAAAAACACACTCGCCCTGCACCCCCAGAGGACCTTCTGGCACTGGCCAGCTTGCCCGCAGGGTTTCTCATGCCCAGGGGCGACAGGAAGGGGCTTGGAAACCAGCGTCAGTCCCATTCACGCCGTCCCTCCACCCTGACGGAAGCCGACTCAGAGCCGCACCGGGTCACCTGAATTGCAGGCCGTTTACAAGGCTGGCATCTCCCGTAGCCAAGGCCTGGTGGGCAGGCAGGTGGTGGTGCCCATGGCCACCGCTCTGCCCCTCTGAGGGCATCAGGTCCTGGAAGTGGAAGAGGCCAGCCTTGGGCTGGGTTGGGGCAGCCTCCTGCGGAGCAGTAGCCCCAGGGGCCCGCAGGAGGCTGGGGAGTGGGGCAGTTCAGAGTCTGTGGGTCCCCAGGGTCTGAGTTCAGATCCTGCCTCAGTCTGTCCCCCTGCCAACCCTGGGTGGGTCCTTCTGTCTGGGCCTCAGTTTTCCCAACCATGAAACGGGCTTGAGAATCTCCCCATGCATGGCTGTGAGCTTTAAGGGAGTTAAAACATGACATTCCCAGGCCCAGTCAGGCGTGCGGGTGGTGACAGAGATGGCGACAAGAACCCCCCACAAGCAGAGAAGGGGCGTGGCGACTGCCACACAGCCCCTTCCCCTGGGCAGTCTCTGCCCCTTGCCTCAGCTCTGGGCACAGTCAGATGGTATATTCACCAGAGCCAGGCAATCTTGAGGCCGGCCGTGGGCTCTTGAGCTGATGGTGCCTGCAGGAGAGGGCACACACTCCCAGGAGGGGCCCCCAGCCCCTCCCAGTCCCACCTCTGAAGGGTGCCCCTTGCTGGCCTCCCTGGCCCTGGGCAAGTCTGGTCTGGGACCTTCAGGACTGCAGGCCTGAACACTGCCAGAGCCCTGGACTCTCCATGGGGCTCCACCTCATGCCCCACTTTGAGGCTCAGGGGGTTCAGGCCCAGGTCACAGCCCTGCAAATGCAGAGCCTGGGGGAAGAGGGGCTGGAGGGACAGGGGTGGGGAGGCGTGACTTTGAACTAGCTTCTCCCCCTGTGAGGGAAGGGGACCTGGGGTTCCTCTGCCCTCCACAGTGGGGCCCAGGAACAGGCCTTCCATCCCTCTGACCTCCCCTCCCCTCTCTGCCCCTTCTCTGAGCCCCTCCCCCTTGCAGGAGAGGTAAGCCCCCTGCCAATGGGGTTTGGTTGGAGTTTTGGGGTGGGGTGCCAGGCTTAGCTCTACTTCTGTGGGTGACCCAGACAGCCCTGTCCTGATGACTACTTCCTGGGCACTGCACCTCTCCCCTGGGGCTGGACAGATAGCTGCTTCAGCCGGGGCTCAGAGCTCCAAGTGGGCCACAAGTCAGTGTGTACATGGCAGGGGTCCTGCCTGGGACCATCCCTGGGAGGGGCCTGGCATACCTTTGGGTGACACCTGGGGCCTGGGTCCCTCTTGGGAGCTGGTCCTGAGGCCTTTGCCCCCATTACACACACACACACACCCGCCCAAACAATAGGGACTGTTTTCTTTTCTGGAATAAAAGTGCCTGAGTTAGCGGTTTCAAATTCTCAGGCTGGGAGGAAGCAGATGCTGGGCAAGTGAAACCCAGAGCCCAGCAGGCCAGGGACGCCCACCCCACCCCAGATCCCCCACCCCAGGCACTAGACCTTGCCGATCACTTTCCCCAAGACCCGCGGACACAGCCCCTCACCGCACGAGAATCATGGGTCAACTCTGTCTGGTCTCCAGGGGACTAGCAGGCCAGTCCCCTTATCTCACCAGGGCTGGGGTCTCCCTGAGATGTGTCTCCCCAACAGCCCTGCCAGGAGCCCAGAGGGGAAGCCTGGGAAGGCCTCAGGGGGTCACCCATGACTGATGACTGACTCCTGGGGTAGAGGTTCCTCCCCGCGCCTCCTTAGCCGCTCTGAGGCCGCAGTGCCATAGCCCCCCGAGGACAGCTGAGATCCTGACCCTGAGCTCCGCTCTGCTCTCCTGCTCTCCCCTCCACATTGGCCCAGTGCCCGCTGTGCCCACCCCGGGGCCGATGCAGCAGGCCCCAGCCCCTCGAACCCCTCCCAGAGCACATTCCACCTGGAGGGGCCGGTGCGCGCCGGGAAGCCAGGTGGGAGCAGCACAGCAGGGCCACCTGGCAGCCCGCCCCGCGTGCGGTGGAAGAGCCTTCAAAGGGTGACTCTTTACCAGATGCCAGCGATTCAGATGCCATCCCCTCCCCCACATACTCTCCAGGGAAATGGTCTCAGTCTTTTAATTATAAAGATAATACATGTCCATTTTGGTGATAGGTTAATACAGAAAAAGTGACCAAAGTGTGCCTCCTTATACATATTTTGCATTCTTAGTTTGTTCAAACTACCTTGTTTAATTAGTAGCTGGGTGATCTTGGGCAGGTTAGCTAACCTCTCTGTGCCTTGTTTCCCCATTTGCAATAGGAAAAATAACCATAAGATCATCTCCGTCCTCAGATCGATGTGAGAGTTAAGTGGAAACACTGCAGGCCGAAGCCCAGCGTCCAGCCGTGTTTGCTCTTCAAGGACTTCCCTGGATTTTATTCCAAGTTAAAAATGCAAGTCCCTCCTCCAGGGCCCTAGCAGGACCCTGGCTTTGCTGGGGACCTTTCCTTTCCCTCCAGACCTTCTAGTGGGGTGGGGGGAGGGGGTGCCAGCCCCCAGCAAGTTGAGTTTCACCCTTTTCCCCTCTCTTCACCCCCACCCTTGGTGTTGGTGGGGCATCTTTCCGGCTCCTTTCAACTTTCCAGGCTCTGATGTCTATGGGGCAAAGTGCAGGCTCGACCTGCTGGCTGTCCTGCAGCCTTGGCCTTGACACAGAGGTGGCCTCCTAGATGAGACTGTCACACACAGGGCCCCTGGTACAGTGAGTTTCAGCACCCCGAGTGCCCCTGCAGCCCCTCCCCTCTCTGGTGGGGCCCACCGCTAAAGAGAGAAAGACCAAACTCCACTAGGAAGTCCGAGGGTGTGGGATTAGGGACCCGGAGGGCAGTGTGTGGAGAGAGCCATACCACAGCCACTTGGACCTGGACAGGATGGAGTGGTGGATGCGTGCAAGGGAGGGTTGGGGGGACTGACTGCTCCCCCTCCCGAGCTGGTTGTGGAACCTTCTGCAGGGCCCTGGGCCAGGGGACCTTCCAGGACATTGCCCCCTGGGTGGCCTGGTCATGTCCACCCTGAGAACCTCGATGTGCACCTGAGGGCCTGTCTGCCACGGCCAGGAAGAGAGACATGGAGGAGAGCACCGGGGTCCCCCACCCCTCCACAGCTGGATGTCTCTGGCTTAGCCCACTGTGGAGGCACACTTGGCCCCATTCACCATCCTCTGCATGCTGGGCCCATGTGAGCGGGGAGCTCCTTTTTGCAGACAAAAGACATTCACCCCAGCCAAGGGCCACCAGGTGAGCCCTGCTGCTCCTGCCCAGCATCACTGCACACCCCCTGTCCTGTCCCCTTGGAGAGGGGGACATGGGTCATCCCCCTGGGAGCTGCAGGCAGCCTGCTCTGCCACAGCGCCGCCACCACCGTCCAACGCCCCCCAGGGAGGGCACCTCCATGACCTGGGGGGTCTTCTCACGCATCTCACACTTTTCTGGCGCCTGGAGGACTCCCCTGCAGGCCAAGTTAAAGTCCCACTTAAGGGTCCAGGGAAGACCTGGGCTGGGGCCTTGCAGAAGGGGAGTGCTTCCAGACAGCGCCCTCCAGCTCACCAGCGCCCCCAGCTGGGACTGCTCGCAGCAGTTGCTGTGTTTGGTCAGAATTTTGGGACTCCGGCTGCCACAGGCGGGGACGGTCCACCCGACTGGAGTCCAGGGACACCGAGCAGGGCAGTCCCCATGGAAGCCAGATCCCTGCGCTGGGCAAGTCCAGCGGCGCGACAAGGCCCCCCACCACCACCACCGCATGTCTGTGAGCGCAGCGAGCCGGGGTCAGGGACCCGTTCACAGACACGGACTCAGCCTTGGCCGGGATCCCGGGCTGGCGAGGACCGAGGGTTGGGCAACCGCGAATCCCCCCCCCACAAATTTAGAGACGTCTCCGCACGCGACTCCCCCCAGACGCCACCGAGAAACCGGAGGACTCCCGTCGCCTGCGCTGGCGAGTCCTCAGCGCTGGGGGCCCCGCGCCTTGCGCCCTGGTCGCCTTTCCCGCCCAGCTGCGAGAGCCGGGCCTGCGCGGGTCACGTGGCGCCACAGCCGCAGCCCCGGCGCTGACCCCGCGGGGAGGCAGGGAGGGCGCCGGGGGAGCAGGGGCGGCGCGGCGGGGCGGGGAGGGCCGGGCCGGGGCGGGGCGGCGCGGAGGGGCTGCGGAGCGCCCGGGATTCCCTGCGGAGCCGCGCGGCCTCCGGCTCCCAGTGTCCACCCCGCCGGTCGCCGGCCCGCCGCGCCCTCCGGTCCTCCCGACAGCCGGTGAGTGCCCCAGCCCGGCCCCGCGCCCCGCCGAGCCCGCCCCGGGAACGCCGCGTCCCCCCGCCCTCGGGGCCGACCCTGCTGCCGCCCCGCCGTTCTGCGCTCGCGAGTTCCGGAGCCTCCCCAGGCGGCACCCACCACGCACGGGCGCACGGCAGCCGTGGCCTCGATGCCCGTCCCTCTCCCTGCAGGTCAGGGCGGCGCCCGGGAAGATGTACCAGAGCCTGGCGCTGGCCCCGAGCCCCGGCCAGGCCTCGTACGCCGACTCGGGCGCCTTCCTGCGCACCCCGGGCGCCGGTTCCCCGGTGTTCGTGCCGCCCGCGCGCGTCCCCTCCATGCTGCCCTACCTGCCGGCGTGTGAGCCAGGCCCGCAGCCCCCCGCGCTGGCCGCGCACCCCGGCTGGGCGCAGGCGGCCGCGGCGGACTCGTCGGCCTTCGGCTCCGGCAGCGCGCACCCGCCGGTCGCCCAGCCGCCCGGGACCGCCGCCTTCCCCTTCGCGCACGGCCCCCCGGGGCCCGGCGGCGGTGGCCCCAGAGCGGGGACTCGCGACGGCAGAACCTACCAGGGCGCGCTGCTGGCTCGAGAGCAGTTCCCGGCCCCGCTTGGGGGGCCCGTGGGCGCCTCGTACCCCACCGCGTACCCGGCCTACGTGAGCACCGAGGTGGGCCCGCCCTGGACCTCCGGGCCCTTCGACGGCAGCGTCCTGCACGGCCGCCCGGCTGGCCTCCCTGGCCGCAGAGCCACCTTCGGTGAGCGTGGGGCTGGGGCGGCGCCGCTGACCTGGGTCCCGGGCTCTGTCCGTAGCCCGCTCCCTACGAACCATCCCTCCCGGGCTCCCCGGCGTCGGGGCTTTCCCGCCGGGGGGGCGCCGACACGGCCCAGAACTCGGGGACACGAATAAACCCGGGCGGAAACCGTCCGCCACGGCCTCACCCACCCTGCGGGAAAACGCCGCGTCCTGAGTTCTCTTACACGGTAGTGAAAAAAATGTACATATTTCCACCTTTCGTTCGTGGGAACCCAACATTCGGATCCTGCCAGTTTAGAGCCTACTTCTTCAATGTTTTTGTGAAAAGTTTCGGAAATGATTTTTGTAAAATTCAGAATGCCAGTTGATTTAAACATCCACGTTCACGTCTGGTCTAGGATGCTTACATATTCTAACCAGAGCCCTGGTTGTGAGGTCTCCCCGGGGTGTACGTTTGGACGGTCGGATTCCAGGCCTGTAAAGCGGCGATGCCCCACCCGGCTTCTGAGTGGCCGGCGCCGCCGCACTTTCTCGGCCCGGGGCGAAAACCCAGCGCCACGCCCCTGTTTGCGCCCGCGGGGACGCCCCGGGCCGACGCTCCCGGGCGCAGCTCCGGAGCGGCCATTGTGGCCGGGCCCGGCCGCTCCGCGCAGGAAGCGGGTCGCCTCGGCCCCCGCTGCCCAGGGCCGCCCCGCGCCTGGCGCCCACTCCCAGCCCGGCGTGACCGATCCCCGCCCCGCCCCTTCCCGGCCGCCCGCGAGTCGCTGGCGCCTGGAGGGGCCGGGGACCTCTGCCCGCGGCGCCCGGGGTGGGCGCTGGAGCCAGCAGCGCCGCCTTCCCGGGGAGGGCGGTGGTCGTAGCAGGGGCACCCCGGTCCCCGGGGGAGCCGAGATCCCACAGTCCGCCCCCAGCACCCCCTGACCGGCCCACCCTGCACAGGACGAGACCTTTCCGTCCCCTCCGCGTGCGTGTGTACTCCGTTGCGCCCCCAGGGACCCGAATGAGGGACGCTAGTGCGCGTCGGGGGGTTCGGAGGGACTGCGCCCTGTTGTCCCCTGAGCTTTGATTCATTGGCCCTCCCCTCCCCTTTTAAAAGCCACCCTAACAGGGTTTTCAAATCGACACAAACTCTGCTGTGCACGAAGTTAAAATTTCAAATAGAATTAGATAAAATTAGTTTTAAAAGTACAACAAGTTTAGGACAGACACACGAGGAAGGGTAAAAAGCAGCGCGGGTGCTTGCGCCCCGGGCGCAGAGCCCCGGCCAACGAGCTGCCGCCCCGCAGTGTCAGACTTCTTGGAGGAGTTCCCGGGCGAGGGGCGCGAGTGCGTCAACTGCGGGGCCCTGTCCACGCCGCTGTGGCGCCGCGACGGCACCGGACATTACCTGTGCAACGCCTGCGGCCTCTACCACAAGATGAACGGCGTCAACCGGCCACTCGTGCGGCCCCAGAAGCGCCCGGTGAGTGCGGGGCCGGGCTGGGGGCCGGCGGCTCCTGCCGACAGTGGCACTGCCCGTCCCGGTCGGCGCCCCATCGCAGCTTTTGGCCCCCAGGGCGCCTGGGGCTTCCACCTGGCTGGGTAGGGGGAGGAGCAGGGTGACCTGACCAGGGGGTGCCGGAGGGGAAGGTGGGGCCGTGCAGACCCAGGACATTGAAATCCCACGGGGCAGGGGGCCTCGGGACCCGCCCTTGGGGAGCTCTTTCTATGCAACACCGCGGACATTCTTTGCCAGGCCTAGGGCTGCTCGCCGCCGGGCAAAACTTGTTTTCAGTTTTGGTTCATCTCTGGCGCGGGGCTGGGTCGGGACTTGGGGAACCAAGAGCTCGACTTTTGCCCCTAGCAGGGCGGAGTCCCCAGAAGTCGATAAAGGTTTAAAGTTACTTTGTTCTATGTGGTGTCACACAAAATCTCTGATGATCAAATAATATTGTAAATGAGTGGAAAGGCCCGAGTCCGCAGCGGCTCCCAGGTCTACACGGTGGTGTGTGTCTGGGCGTGCCGCGCCTTTAGGTCTGACGCTGGGAGAGGCCCCAACAGCCAGTCAGTGAGTTATGGCCAGTTTTGGTGTGTGAGGCCTGGAGGTGGGGAAGGGTCTGGCCCTGGCTGATGCCGTAGGGTGGTCTGACCAGCCTGCCAGGGCTCCTGTTCTGGGCCACAGGGAGCACTTGAGCCCACCCCTCGGAGGCCCAGACTGGGCAGGCAGCCTGAGGGCAGCCCTGTCTCTCTCCCCCTGATCCCGCCAGTGTTTGGGGTCTGCAGGTCCCCCAACCCCCTTCCACCCATGCTGTGCCTCCAGAGCGGACTCTCAGAGTCTCTGCCCTGTGCATGCACCCCTACCCCCAGCCATGCTGCGCTGGCTCAGTGGGTCTGCGCCTGGCACTCAGGGTGGGCAGCCCCACCACTCACATGGACACCCAAGGCCCTCGGAGGCCTGAGACGTGGGAGCCTGGGTCACAGGACCGGACAGTCACCGCAGACTTAACCCCACTCCAGTGACTCACTGCCCCTCACGTGGTCAGAATTGATACCTCAGGAGAGGCCCCCCCAGGAGGAATTTTTAATGACTACAAATGTCCTCGGAGTTTGTCACCAAGAGCACAGGGATGTGACAATAACAAGAACACATCCTTGCTCCCTGTTTTTGTCCTTCGCATCCTGCGTGCACCCTTGGCCTGCGCCTTCTGTCACAGCTGAGTGGAGAGGATAGCTGTGGTCCCCGTGGCGAGGTGCCCTAGGAGCCCCACACACCCAATCCCCTAAACACTGGAGCCCAGCAGCCAAGGTCAGTGGGCAGCAGACCCACTGGCCTGAGGCCAGCTCTGGCGCCAGCTCCAGGAAGCGGCCAGTGCCCTGTGAGGCCCAGCGTCCTTCGCAGAGCAAGCCTGGACCTTGACTGAGGCTTCGAACCTGCTCTCTGGAGCCGGGTTTTCCTTCCTCCAAGCCCCACCTCACGACTGGTGCCCTGCAGTTTGTTCTTAGGCAGGGAGGGACACGTGTGCATTTTCAGGCTAAGCGTCCACCCGTCTCCTCTCCAAGAGCGCTGGGAGGACCGTCAGAAATTGGGGCCATTTTTCGCTGCTCTGCAGGGCAGGCTGCCTGCCACCTGCAGCACTTGACGCGTGTGCGCGCCACACACCCCCAAGCTGCACTCAGCGCCTTCCCTCTGCCAGCACCCCCAGGCTACCCCCAGACTCTGTGCCGCCCACCGTCCTGATCTCTGTGTGTCTCAGTTGCCCACAGAGCCTGGAGCTGGGGTGGCTCTGCTGCAGTTGGGCAAGCAGGCTTTGAAGTTTAACTTATTTTGAAAAAAACAGACCAAAAAAGAAAAAAAAATGCAGTGAGGGGAGGCCTGGTGGGTAGGGAACCCTGAGAGTGGCCAGGTCTGGCTGCTCGTCCACACTGTGAGGAAGGGCAGGGGTGTGATGAGCCGAGGGAGGCGACGATGTCCGTCCTGGGGCCACTGCAGCCCCTCTGGCCCCTCAACAGCTCTAAGCCTTGGTTTCCCATCCGTAAAACGCAGGTTGGCAAGGGGATAGGTAAATATAAACAAGCAAATGCTTCAAATATTTTTTGAGGTCATTCTTTTTTTACATGGGCCCATTTTAAGTTAATTTCCAGTTTCTTAGTTTTAGTTTATGCTCACCGTCAAAAGATTCACACGTGGCTTCCAGATGTTTCCCTTGTACTCTTAGGGCATAAGGTGCTGGGTGCGTATGCCTCTGGGGCAGGTTTCCACACCCACGTATTCTGCGTATATGCCACACGCCATTTCTCTCCACAGCCCACCTTGCAGGGGTAGCTCCACTGTGGGTGCGTGTAGTTCTGCTCTTCCGAGATGCACAGGTGACTCTGGGAGGTGTTCAGGGGAAGGTGTGCATATTTGCAGGCAAGCCCACACGTGTGCACACCCATGTGTGCATGCTGCTGAATAGCACTGCATCATGTCTTCGCACTGGCATCTGTGTGCCTCCAGGGAGTGTCTCTGCAGGGAGGATTTGGGTAGGAAGTGGCATGGGTGGCGTGAGGAGACAGCATTCCACGTTGTGATTCATTTTAGTGATGCTGGCACATTTCTGGAACGTGGGATGGCAGTGTGAATCTAAGGGAGTGAAGGTTAGTAAAAGTGACTGAGGGTCCCAGCTGGATGAGGAGCAGGTGGGGTTCAGGCCATGGTCTCCCCTTAGTCTGAAGGCACAGCAGGAGATGGGGACCACGGTGGGGCCTAGAAGGGGGGTTAGGGTCACCAGTTAAAATACAGGATGCACAGTCAAACGTGAATTTCAGATAAACAACAAATAGCATTTTAGCATCAGTATGTCCCAAATATTGCATGGGACACCCTCTATAAAGTATTTGTGTCTAGAAATCCGCATCTAGCTGGGTGGGGGTTTTTTTGTTTTTTGTTTTTTGCTAAATCTGGCAGCTTTGCCAGAGGCTAGGGGATCCTGGGATGGGGTGGGTGGCAAGACAGGAGACCCTGCCTTGTGCTGAAAGTGGACCAGGAGGGGAGAGGGGCACCCGCTGTGTGCACGGCTCCAGGTACCCGACAGGCAGGTTGAAGGAAGGGAGGAGGATACTTGAATCTCACCCAATAAAAGCTACTCTAGGTGAGGTCTGGATACGGCCAAGGGCCTCCCAGGCGGAGGCTCTGCTGGGGGCCCAGGGTGACGCTGGGCCCGGCGCTCCTGCCTCCACACGTGTCCCATGGCCTGGCCCTTGAGGTTCTGCCGGGGCCTTGGCTGGGCACCAGCCCTCCTGCTCCAACGAATGTGCAAGCCCCCCACCCGGGCACCCCCAGGGAGACTGCTGGAAAGCCGTGAGAGGTTGGACATCATGCCCAGCACAGCGTCGGCCAAGCATGGGGCCTCCAGGCTGGGCGCTCCGGCCCTGCCCTGCGTCTGCAGCCTCCCCTCGGGGGACTCTGCCCTTCCGACCCTCTGGCTCCTCTTGTCCCGGAGCCTGGGGCAGAGTCCTGCCTGGAGACAGGAGGCTGAGCCTTAGGTTGAACAGGGTGGGATCCTCGGGAGCCTCTGGCCACTGCCTGCAGCCTCAGGGAGGGGAGGGGAGGGGGGGGCAAGGAGGCAGGTCCACGTCCAGAGTTTTCTTGGGAGCCGCTGGTTGGAGGGCTCCCGGCAGGCCCTGCCCTGCTCCCCTCCCAGGCTGTTCCCAGGGGCAGGCCCTGATCAGCTGACCGCAGGAGAAACAGGGGGCAGGAGGGGTCGGCAAGGCTGGGCACACTCAGTCGTTGCACAGGGAAGGACCCTGGAGACCACCGACCGACGGGGAACCTGAGGCTGGGCGCTGCCTTCTCGCCCCGACCAGGGACAGTTCGCTCTGAGGTTCAGCTTGGCCGTCCCCCTGTGATTGCCCCCTGGCTCTGCCCCGGGCCGGAGAGTTCTGAGGAAGGGCCACATCCTAGGCTCAGTTGTGAGTGTGGGGTCCTTGTGGGCTTCTGTGCCAGTGCCCAGGGTGCCACTGGAACACGGGCTGGTGTGACTTGCTCTGACCTCTGACCCTGGCTGCCCCGAGGGGACAGCTTAGAGACCCTGCGGCACTGGTCCAGGCAAGTGGCATGTGACGGCCAGGGCTGGGGTAAAGACTTCCTTGAGGATGAAGTCTGGCAAGCAGGAACCGGTGGGCAGTGCCACCAGCAAGCTGCTCCAAGGTGCAGGGAAGGGCTGCGGTCAGAGGCCCTGGGGGACCTGGGCCTCACCCAGAGCACCCGGGGCTCCCAACTGTGGGGTCCAGACCCTGTTCAACCGAAGCAGTGAGAACCCAGAAGAATCTGTGCCTGAGAGGCAGGCTGGGCTCTGGGAGCTCGGGGGACCCTGAGCTGGTGGGAGGTCCCGTCAGGCCTTCTAGTGACTCCCCAACCAGACAGCTTCACAGATCCCCTCTGTCCCCCCAGGCCTCATCAGGTCCAGGTGCCTGACCCACTGTCAGGATCCCTGGGGTTAGTGCTGTGTGGACCCTGCTGGGCCCCCACATGCAGGCAGGTTTGGGGTCCCTGGTCACATACAGACCTGCACGACTCAGGGGGCAGCTCTGCAGAGGCACGTTAAAGACGTAGGCCTTTGGAATGTCAGGGCCCCTGGAGGGTGCCAGGTGGGCCCGGGTTCGCCCTGCATGGGGCTGGTGAACAGCAAGGGGAGGCCTGGGTCGGTGGGACCTGGTACCCTCAGCCCACCATCCGGTGGAGTGGCCGAGCTGAGCACGTGCTCGGGTGCCTGAGGGCCAGCAGGCCCCCTGATTGTTCGGCCTGGGGCCTGGCCTCCAGAGGGGCCCCTGCGGACGCGCTCCACCCTAGAAACACCGGATCGAGGCCCAGCATCCGTAGCTTAAGAGAGACACCCGGAGGTCGGCAGCGTTTCTGCGCCGGGTCCTTCGTGGGGCCCTAACCCACAGCAGGCCTATCGTGGGCCCGTTATTGCCCTCGTTTGACTGGTGGGGAAAGGCCCGGGCAGACCTCCCACCCGGCCCACGGGGTCCCCCTAGCGGCCGGTGGCTGACCCAGGCCCGCCGCCGTCCCCGCTCCACAGTCCTCGTCCCGCCGAGCTGGCCTCTGCTGCACCAACTGCCACACGACCAACACGACGCTGTGGAGGCGCAATGCTGACGGCGAGCCGGTGTGCAACGCCTGCGGCCTCTACACGAAGCTGCACGGGGTGAGCGTGGGTGGGGCGGGGCTGCGGTGGGCGGGGCGGCTGCGACTTGTCACGTGGAGGCCCTGCCAGGTGACCAGGGGCTGGCTGCCTGAGGCAGGGCGCGCCCCCCCACCCCCGTCCCCCGCCCCGTCCCGCACAGCTGGGGGTCGGCCCCTCCTGCAGGCGGGCTCCCACATTCGGTCAGCCTAGGGCAAAGAATGGTCGGCCCAGCCTTGCCTCTGCGCACCCCGGGGGCCCCCGGTCCCCAGGGCTCTGTGGGAAGTGGGGGGCGCAGGGGCTCCTCCCGCCCTCTGTGGAGGAAAGCCCGGGCCCAGGGGCACAGTTCAGCGACCAGGGCTGCGAGGAGCCGGTTAGCCCCAGGAGTGACTGGCTCTTTGGGCTGAGTTCAGAGCAGGGGCCGTGCGAGGCCCCAGGGATGAGCCGCAGTAGGGACCACCAGCCCGCCCCCCCCGCAGGTGCCGCGGCCCCTGGCCATGAAGAAGGAAAGTATCCAGACCCGGAAACGGAAGCCTAAGAGCATCACCAAGACCAAGGGCTCCGCAGGTGCAGGGGCCGGACTGCCAGGTGGTACAGGGGGTGCCCAGCCCCTCGGGTGGGGCTCACATTCTCCACAGGAGCCGCTTTGAGTGTCTCCAATTCCACTGTTAAAGCTTCACACATGTGGTTCAAGCATCATCTACCGAGGCACAGATACCCCCACTCTGCCCTGGGGTGGCTCTGGTTAGGGGGGTGCGGTGCTGTGAGCTCACAGGGCTGTGGGGCAGGAGGTCTGGTCCCCCTTATTCCCCGCATGACCCTCGCAGCCAGGTGTGGCCGCATCTGTAAGTGCCCACCTTCCCTCCCAGAGCCCTCAGGAAACCCTCCAGCCTCCCCGTCGTCCTCTGTCCCTGACCCTGAGAGCTCAGTGACCACTTTGAAACCTGAGCCCAGCATGGCATCCCCCTCATGCCCTGGGCCCAGCATCACCTCACAGGTAAGACAGACAGGGTGGGGTGTGATGCCCAGAGCCAGCTCCCTCAGGAATGCCTGGCTCCAGCCGGGTCGGACCCCCATCAGAGCCCCCAAGGGCCTCCCCCAGGGGCTCAGGGCTGGGCACAGAGTGGGTCACTGGCACAGGAGCTGCCCCGTGGCAGGCAACAGGCTGGGAGCCTGGACATGGATCCTCATGAATGTCCCCACCCCCTTCCAGGGCCTGAGGAAGCCCCTTGGCCCAAGCCAGGTTGGCAGCCACTCCTACATTCTCATGCATTCCCTGTCCCCACTGCAGGCCCCCAGCCAAGCGGATGACCCCCTGGCCCCCAACCATTTGGAGTTCAAATTTGAGCCAGAGGACTTTGCCTTCCCCTCTGCAGCCCTCGGCCCCCAGGCTGGCCTCAGTGGGGCCCTGCACCAGGAGGCCTGGTGTGCCATGGCCTTGGCCTAGGTCCCTGGGCACCCACCCAACCCACCTCGCTGCCCGCTTCACTCCAGCACAGCAGAGAGAGACTGCCAGGCCCACCCACCAGAAGAGACTGGAGCCAGCAGGATGGAGGCACTGGGCATCCGGCAGCTTGGTGGCAGCGAGGCCCCAGAGGAGGAGGACGCCTGGTGGGAAAAGCCCCTGCTGGACAGCAGAGGACCCCCAAATGCTGTGTGAGGCTCAGAGCCACACTGGGCACTCCAGCCAAGGCTGACCCGGGGCGCCCAGCACCAGCTTGAGTTCTGGATGTCCACGCTCGCACCGTCATGGTTACAGGTTGCAGCAGTTGGAAGAACCCCAACCTCCTGTGGTAAAACCAGGATCGTAAGTGAAACGGCCGAGGCCAGGCAGGTGGCAGGAGTGCAGGGAGCAGCCTCATTGGAGGCTCCCCTCGGGCCTGGGGGACTGTCTGTCTCTCACATTGATGGATCGATCCATGGCTCATAGAACTTTCCCTTCTGTGAGTTCAGGGCGCCCAGGGACACGTGTGCAGGTCGTGCGCTGTATCAGGACACCTCCCTGAGAGGAAGCGTTCACATCACCGTCAGGGACTCCTGTATTTATTAGGACGGTTTTTCCAGAGGGAGCGGTAAAGGGCCTTGTTCTGATTGCATCTGTGCACTGTGACCATTTTTGACAGAGTGAAGTGCCGAGCCCCCGTTCTGACACACACAGATGCTCTCAGGGCTGCTGGGGGGTTGACCACTTACCCTGGCTTATCTGGGACTGTCCCAGTTTAGTCTGTTCTCCCAGAAAAATTATGAACAACATCCCCTTTCACTTACAAAAGCCCTTCCCTCACAGGGTTGATGGATAACTTAGTTGGTCATACTGGCTAGAGGCAACAACTCAGCAAAGCCGAATGGCTCCCAACAGCATGGTGCTGGGGAGACGACCGGAGCGGAGGGGAGTGGGGCACATCCTGGGGAAGGGCCGCACCCTCACTTCTGCCCAGTAATAAGACCTGATCGTCCCAGAAAAATGAGAAACCTGGATTTTTTTCTTCTTAAAACTTGTACCCCCCAGAGCACAAGAAAACCCATTCATACCCAATTTGGGAATGTATTTTTTTAATGTGAAGTTTTCTAGTTGAAAGCTTTTTTTCCCACTTAACTCCAATTTGATTAAAAAATCTTTAAAATACTGTGAGCCAACTAGAATAGTTTTGGGCCTGTCCCCATTGTGTCACTCTGTCCCCATTGTGTCACTCTGTATAAAACTTCTTTTCATATTTAAAAACATTCCTTCCTGGCATCAGTTTCCCAGGTGTATCAGTTCATCCTGAATTTGTACCTTGAGTTCAACCAGCCTGGTTTATACATGAAGTTGTCTTTTTTCAAAGGCAAGTGATGCTGTGAGAAAAAAATCCCTAGTGAAGACCTTGATTCTGTTCCCCTTTCCCCAAACACCTGTGGGCCTCATCCTCGCCTGGCAGGTCAGTGGGGCCCACATTCATTCAAACTGTCTCTCCCTTTGGAAACATGTCCCTGAGGGGACCTCCCTGGCAGCTCGGAGTCATGCCAGGAGACCTCGGGGCATGTGTAGGGCCTGATAAGACCCGTAAACACTGAGTACCTTCGAGGTCACTTGCTGGCAGAGCAGGGAGACCAGGCAGGGCAGGGTACGGGTCAACCTGGGACGGGGGGCCCACACGGAGAGGTGTCAGGCTGCTTTGGGGTCAGTGTTGCTGCCCTGCTGCTTACTTCTCCTCTGGCATAGGGAGAGTGGACAGAGCAAGCTGAGGTCTGGGGCAAGGGCAGCCTCTATGTCCCCATATGGCTCTCGAACCCCAGGGAAACGGCATGAGATGTGGATCGGCCTGGGTGGAAGTCCACCTCTCATTGTCTCCACAGGAAGTCGCTAGCCTCTGTGTCTTGGTCCCTGTATGTGAATTGGGGATCCCGCAGCTCCCCACACAGAGGGCTGCAGCAGAGACCGCCCAGATCTGGATGATCTAAGGGCCAGTTAAATGCAGTCTCAGGGCTCGGGGCCAGGTCAGTGACACTGGGGCCTGGGAACCTGCATGGTCACTGGCACCCAGGGGTCTCTGCGATGCCACATGGCCAGGGCCAAGCTGCAGAGGAAGCTCTCTGGGCAGTTGTCTGTCCAGCAGCTGGACAGGACAGGTGCTGGCCTGGGCGGCCAGTGTGCCGTACACATGTGGGGCTGTGGTCACAGTGGAAGGACTGCCACTGTCTCCACACACACAGGCCCTGAGCTGCCCTTCCCGGGAGACCATTCACAGGCAAGGAAACCGAGGCACAGGGTGGGAGTCACCTAGCTAGGAGGGCAGCGCCCCCTCCCACGAGCCCACTCCCCAGGACAGGCAGGGTACCGCGGATGCGCTCTGAGGGGCTGGGTGCTCCGGCTCCCTGCCGCCCGACCGTGGAGAGGGGTCACTGACGGGAGGGGCGATCTGGCAGCCCCAAGGGAGCAGCGCTTTCTTGTGCTTGTCCTCCTGAAGGCTGTACCCAGGATGAGGAGGTCGAGCGCTCCGCTGCTGGGCATGGCCTTGCTGCTAAATTTAAGCTTTATCCCCACTGCGTCTTCAGGGCCGGGAAGCTGTCAGGACCCGAAGCCTTAATATAGCGGCCGGGCACCCCCCTTCCTGCCGCCCTTCCTCCCTCCAGCCCACCAGCGGGTCATAAACAACCGGATGCATGAGGAGGCTGGCAGGCATGGGCAGCCTGGGCCCTTATCAGCCGCAGCTGGGAGGAAAGGCCGCTGCATCTGCGCCACACCGCACCGCTTCACTCCCGTCACCGCTCCAGCTGCAGCAGATGCCCGGAAGCCTGGACAAGGCGAACTCCACCCGGGTCTGCGAGCCCTGCTGGGCCTGGGGAGGAGATCCTGCAAGGAAAGCAGCACAGGGTGGAGAAAAAGGGGAGACCCCGGGGTATCCTCACTGGGGCTTCTGGCACCAGGATGATTCCTAGAGCACCCCTCTGTCCACGAGAGCTCTGTTTGCCACGCAGCCACGAGGCTAGGGGTCCCAGGGACAGTCCTGCAGAGCTCGCTCCTGGGAGCAGCCCCCATCCCGCTCCTTGTCCCTGGGGTGGGGCAGGGTCCTGGTGCCCAAGGGCTGCCACTCACCCTGCTTTTCTGAGTCTTGGCTGCAGTTAGTCAAGGGCATGGTGGCTGCATGCGCCGGGCACAGGCTATCCCCGTGGGCCCTCTCAGTGGAGCATCGCCGCACCTCTGTGAGCCGCCTGCACCAGCTGAACCAGGCAGGGCAGCCCCACTTCCACTGGCTTGGGGTTAGTTTCCCCTTTGCTACCACAGACACCCCTGGAAAACCAGGTGTGGATTCTCCGAGGTGCTTGTCTGAAAAACATGACAAGCTTATTAAGGGAAAATTGTTCTCTGGGGGAGCATTGCAGGCACCAACTTTCATGTGACCAAAGGACATTTCTCAGCGAAGAACCGTTGCTCCATCACCACCATCAAGACCAGGCCCTTAGGCCTCCACATGCCAGAGTGCACGGTGGGGAGGGGACGGCAACTTTCCTCACTGATCTGCTTCACTGCAAGCCCATGGATGGGGCGAGCAGTGCGGGGTGTGTGCACGGCACACAGAAAGATGGCAAGGCTCCAGGTCCTGACCCCCAGTGGACCCCGTCTGGCAGACAAGAGGCCAGAGGCCAGGTGCCCCTGGCTGTGAGTCTGCAGGACCCATGTGCCCCGTCCTTCCTCCCAACACACCTCTGTGGGGGCTGAATCAGCCCCAAAAGGTGGAGGCTGGCTGAGCCCTGCAGTCCCACTGGAGCCAGAGTGGGGGTGGCTGGCCCTCGACGGCCACTTGGAGGCCACGGTGGGCAGCCCCCCCCTGCAATGCCCTTCGAGGCCCGCCAAGATGTTGACACAGACGGCTCCAGCCGCCTTATTTATTATCTGATAAAGGGCTCTCGGCACCACTGGTGGACGGCGTCTGGCCGCGCTGGGGCCTGGGGGAGGGAGGAGGATGGGCAGGGGGACGGAGGCCAAACCAGGCCTCCACACTGGACTTGAGGCAGGATGCACTTAGGAGTCGGCACTTTTCCTTCCCTGGCCAATGGCCTTCCCTGTTCATCCCACTTAGCCAGCCGGCTGAGGAGAAGTTCAGCCCATTCACCGAGGGGTCCCCAGGCCCCCTGCCTGGGTGTCAGAGCCCTGAGACCAGCACCCCCTTGCCATCAGGTGCTGCTCTGCCATGGTCCCTGGAAAAACCCCATTGGGACCCTCCTGTCCATCCGCCACCTTCCACCCAGTTACTGCCACAGCCCATCCCCAGCCCCTCCACTTGGCCCAGAGCGTGGACTTCCCATGGTGCAAATCAGCCTGTTTCCCCTTTGCTTCCAAACTCTCCAGCCCAGGTACCGCCCTAGCAGCTGCACAGCTGGGCACAGCCCGGACGGCCCCGCAGGGCTCCTCAGCACCTGGGACCGCTCTCAGGTACAGGGATGCTTGCCACACGCATCAACGCCCAGTATGCACTGTTCCCACTCCCTCCTGGGGCCTAACCAGTGCTGGGTGCCCAGGGCTCGGGCCCGCTGATGCCGCCTCCTCCAGACTTTCTCAGCAGCGCTAGGAGGCGGCAGTCGGCAGGTCTTGCCAGGCAGAGCTGCCGTGGCTGCCCAGGCACGATGGAAACAACTTAGATGTCCAGCAAGAGGGGATTGATCAAATGACCAAGAACATGTGTGTAGTGAGATTTTTAAGATCAGGGCACCTTGGGGTATTTAAAAATTACAGCTTATTCTAAATTTGTTTCTCTAAATCTTCTCCAAGTCAGCAGTCTTTAACCTTGAAAGACAAAAGTGGCTTCCATGGGGTCTCCACAGCCAGCCCAGTCCAGTGTCATTGCCTCCTCCTGCCGGGGGTGCCTCAAGGGAGGCTGGCAAGAGGCTGCATGGGTGGAGAGGTCCAGGACAGATGGGGACCCTGGAGGGGACATCTCGGAGACCAGGCCAGAGCCCACCTAGGGCCCGCCCTCACCCCCCCCCCAGTCCCAGCCAAGCCCACCCCCACAGGCTGCCGGCACCTCCCCCAGCAGTGACGCCCCTTTCCGGGCCAGTCACTGCTCATCTGTCCAGCCTCAGCCTGAAGGTCACCTCTGCGGAGAGGTCCTGTGGCTCTCGTGACCCAGCAGGCTCTGCCCGCATGCTGCTCTTCCCTGGGCGCCTGTCAGCCTCTGGCACTTGTCTCTTCTGTAGCCACAGATTTGAAATGTCCCCTGTCCTCAGTCTCTGCCACCAGAGAACAGCTTCGCTGAGGGCAGGGCCCTGTCCAGCCCCTCCACCCCGAGCCCTGGCCAGCACTGGGTGATGGTGGAATAAATGTGTGCATGAGCCATGTGCAGACACGGGACCATCTGCCCCCGCAGTCTGTCCATCCACCATGGGGTGGTGGGCTTCTGTCTGCCTCAGCCCTCCTGCAGTGTTCTTAGTCCTGCTGAGGACAGCCGGGGATGGGGCCAAAGGGGTGCGGTGGTGTCCCTGGGAGGACTTGTGCAGGCAGTCCTGAAGGTCGTGCTGCACGGCTGGCGAGGGACCAGCTGGTGTCAGGCAGAGGCCAGCCCCAGCGGATGCCGCGGGATCTCGGGGATCAGGTGTCCTCCGAGCTTGTCCTGGCCGAGGTGTGGACGTTGGCTTCCACCCTCCAACCAGTGTGGCCCTGTGCACGTGGGAGAGGGGCTCCTGGAACCCCAGCCCAGGGTCTGCCTGCCCTGGGGGTGACAGTCCTCCCATGTGCCCACTGCCACCCCCACCCCTGCCCAGACCCCCATTTCCACACTGTGAGCCAGAGTCACACCCTCACCCCCTGAACTTCACCTCCAGTGCCAGGCAGCTGGGACAGCTGAGTTCCCCGGGCCTGTCCCAGTTGGGGCAAGGTGGGACTGGAGGGGCCCCGGACAACCATGCATGGTGCCTGGGAAAGGGGGAGCCCTGGGGGGGCCTCAGAGCGGCACACGCAGGGTGGCCACACAGCGGGCAGGCTCCCCACCAGGCCCAGGGACATTGGCCAGGCTGAGTCTGCTGGCTTTGGAAATGGCTCGGGGCAGGGAGCGGGCAGGAGGCCCTTACATGCTCTGAGGGCATCACATCTGACCTCTGAACTCACTGGTTTGTTAGGTCTCCCATGTGGAAAGTGTGCCAAGTTGTTAAACGTGAATGTTTTAGAGATTACATGATATCCAAGCCCTGCTCTGGTATTTCTTTGTTTTGTAATATACAGAGGACCTCAGAACACAGTTGAGGGTAGGGCCTCTTGATCTTGGCCCCAAGAGGCTCTGGTGGCCAGGAGAGGGAGCAGATGATTGGGACCCACAGTAGGCTGTGTGCACGGAGCTGTGCTGTGGGGATGAGACGGGCAGGCAGAGACACAGAGGACAGAGTGGCACCCAGACCCTGAGCCCCGCTCCCTGTGGTCTGATGACCCAGGCCCCTTTCTCAGTGGCCCGTCCTGCAGCTTGTGTCCCTCCCCACCCATGGCGCCCACCAGACGAGGCCCCCAGGCTGGCCCGGGGCTGACGCTGGGGGCAGGGAGGATGAGGAGCGCCTGCCCCCCTGATGCACAGCTGGGCACGTGGGGGCCTTGGTTAGCACCTCCCCATGGAAGGCATAGCAGCAGGCGGCTCCAGGGCAGGAAGAGCAGGTGAGGGGCAGTCCCAAAGGTTTTGAAGGAAATACAGAAAGGCCGAGGCCAGCACCCAGCCACATCCCTCCTCACACAGAGGTGTCCTGCGGGCAGTTCCAAAGGGGAGCCTGGCGGTGGGAGGGGTCTGGAGGGAACCCCCCACTCTGCTGGAGTGGCCAGCCTGGAGCTCTCCAACCTCTCCTCTGGAGAGTGTCCCTGATTATGGGTCACCCTGGGGTGCGGGAGGCATCCCCTGACCCCGTCCAGGCACAGCTCAGAGGTCACCCAAGGACAGTGGTCAGTTTGAGGCTGGCAAAATGTGTCCTGACAGCCCCTGGATCAGAGCACCGCCCTGACCTGCCTAGGAAATCTTGGGGCCTGGGCTTGGCTTATTTGGGGGCAGCATCCCCAAGGGGAGCAGGCAATGGTCCTCAGCTTGAACGGGACTCCCATCCTTGGGAGCAAGGGCAGGGCAAGGGGGGGCACAAGGGAGCCTGGGGCCTGGGGCAACAGCCTGACCCCAGCTCTGGGGCAGTGGGCGGCTTGATTTCCTCGGCTGAGGCTGGAAGTCCATTCCAGCCAGACACATGGGAGCAGCGTAACTGAGACGAGCGACTCTGGGGCCCCTTCCCTCAGTGGCCCTCCGCCTGAGCCCCAGAGGACTGGGGACAGGGACAGTCACACCCCGTGAGCCCCTCTGGGTCCCTCAGTGCTGGGCCCAGAGCTTGGAGCTGCCACGTGCCGAAACTGCTGCCCGTGGTTAGCGAAAGCGTAATGAGTTTTCTGCAGCTTTTAAACTAAACGCAGAAAATCCTTAATCCTCGGCCGCCTTAAATCAACAGCCCTGAGTGTGCGTGTGCCGCCGCTGAGCTGACGGATGGCTGCTCGCCTCCGAAGCTCCTCCAGGAATTTCTGGTGAAAGATTTAAGACACTCAGGCCCAGCCCTGTTAACCTTCCTAACTAAAATATTAGGTCCATCTGCTCCCTGCTGCCCTCCCTTGGCAGCAGACCCTCCCCTCCGTCAAGCCTCAGGGCCGCTGCACGCGGTCCCAGGCTCAGCAGACCACCAGCAAGAGTTCACAGCCACTTGCAGATAAAATCCCCCTTGTTTATGTTACAAACGGGAAGGGACATGAACCACTCAAATAAAGTTCATCCACGCACTCCGAGGCCAAGAGACACTTAGGAGCACCAGCCCCTTTGTGGGGGGCCTTAGCACTTCACAGCCAGGCGTGGAGGGGCTGCCACCAGGGAGCCCCCAGACCCACACCTCAGGGCCACATGCTGGCCAGTGACGGGGGGAGGTCCAGGGCAGGCAAACGGACCCACATCAACCGGGCAGGCAGAGCCCAGGGCTTCATGACTTTCCTCTTCAGTCCTGGCACCTCTCAGGCCCACCCAAGTCCCAGCTGCCTAGGAACAGGACAGCAGGTGGGCACCAGACACTCTGTGCCAGTCTGGCATCTGCAGAAAGCCTGCATGCTGGCTGCGGCCACACATGGTAGCCTGCTCGTGCCGCCCTCCTGTCCCCTTTATCCTCTCTGTGCCCTTGAGGACCTCACAGGGCCACACTGTGTTTCTGCCAGCAGAGAATACACAAGGCAAACTGCACAGCCTTCTCCCCAGCCTCTGCACCACGGAACGGCTGCTGCAGCCAGCAGGCCGGAACAGCTGGAGTCTGTCCTGGGTCCTCCCTGGGGACCCCGCGGGAGGTGCAGCTCCTGGGGACCCAGGAGGCTGTAGACAGGTCCTTGGGACACCCCAGCCCTCGCCACACACACCCCCACCGAGTGCCCGCTCCAGCCCCCCTGGCTGCTGCCCTGGCCGTCCCCAGAGCCCTCCCGCACACCAGGCTTGCTGCCCTGACAAGGCGGGCACCCCCAGCAGCTCCCCCAGCCCCCAGCTCAGGGATGGCACCACAGTAGGTACTCAGTAGAGGCCAGTCAGTGAGGGACTTGAATGAGCAAAGCACCAATTCCACAGGGCTCAGGGCCCCCAGTCCTGTGGCAGGAGGGCCGGGCACCCCAGGCCCCCAGAGACCCAGGCCATCTCACCAGCTCCCATGTCAGGACAGACAATAGGCTCTAAAAATACCCCGAGGCAGGCAGGATTTCCCAGGTCCCTGTAAGTTCTGTCCCTCGGAAGTCATAAATACTGAATAATGTTAATTCAGAGCCGTTAGTCATCTGGGGACAGCCAGTCCTTTGTGGGGACAAGGGATGTTTTTCCAGATTTGTAATTTATTGCTCTGTATGTACAGTTAAATCCAGCCACAGGCAAAAAAAATGGAAAAGGGAAAAAGCAGGTCCCCCCCAGAGCCAGTGAGAGCGGGGTGCCCAGGGACGGTCAGGGCCATGCATCGCCCCTGCCCTGGCTCCCGTCAGCAGCCCCATCGCAGCAGCAGGCCTGCCCGGGGCTCCCCCGGGCCCTCAGTTGGCCGGCCCGGCCTCTTCAGTGGGGCCCCAGTTCCCGCGCAGGGCTCTGTCCCTGTAGCCACGTAGCCTCCTTCCGTCTTCCTCCCCAACTGTCCCGCGGCATCAAGGCCCTGTGGCCCCCAGGGTCTCGTCAAAGCTCCCCACCCAGGGCCTCATCTCCCACCTCCCTGCCCTCACGCTCCCCAGGGGGCTCCTCTCTGCCCCTGCCCATCTCCCGCCTGGTTTGTGCCCCCCCCCTCACCCCGTGGGTCCCTTCCAGGCCTGTGGGTGGCCTGTCTTGCGTCAGCATCCCCCATGTCTCTCCAGCGCGGCTTCGCTCACAGCTACCTGGTTATGTGTGGCACGTAGTTTGTGACTGCCTGAGTCCTGACTCCGAGAAGATGGGCCCTGCCGGACGCCATGGCCAGGGCCTGCGCCAGGTGCTCAGGAGGGCATCTGCCAGGAAGATGCAGCCACTGGGCCTTCCTGCCCAGCCAGCCCAGGAGGGCAGGGCGGGCTCTCCCTGACACTGACTGACGCTCGCAGGCCCCCTGGCCTTGAAGAATGGCTCCATGGCCGCCCCAGGGCCCTCTGTTCCAGGGACCAGAGCGAGAGGCCAGGGTCAAGGATGGTGGGTATCCCAGCCAGGCGACCTGGGGTGCTGGGGTGCAGACTCTGCCCTGCCAAGCCCATGTCCTGCTCTGCCGGGGCCGTGCTGCGTCACCTCTCTGAGCCTGTCTCCTTCTTTGGAAAGTGGAGGTAGGAGGCCAGCCCCCAGAGGGCAGCGGTAAGGATGGAATTGGATGGAGCCCCAGAGGGGCTGCCAGCAGAGCGAGGGCGTCAGAGAGGGGCTGGGTGGAGGGCATTCGGGCGGCCAGGGGCACGGGCACACGGGGAGGCTGAGCCCCCGAAACATGCTGATTTAGGAGCCCTGTGCTTCCCCGCTGGGGCGGCCAGGGCGGCCTGAGGCCACAGCAGTCTGCACTCCAGCTCCCCAGAGGGTGTGCCAGGGACCTCCTCTCCTCCCTCCCTCCCTGTCCCGTCTCTGTCTCTCTTTCTCTCTCTCTTGTCTCTGTGCTCCACAGCAGGCCCAGCGTCATGGGGTCTGGCACAGGGGAGCCCCCTTCCCCAGACACGTCTCCCAGAGTTCTCTCTGCAGGCTGGGGAGGCTGAAGCCCGGCTGCATCCTTCAAGGACGCTGTGAGGGCTTGGGGGCTGGGAGAGTCCTCCAGTCCCCTATCTGCCCCTGTGCAGATGATCACCACCCAGGCCCCATGGTCCCAGAGAGACACCCCCCAATTCCACCAGAGTGTCCCGGGTGGCCCCTGCCCAGGCTGGTGCTGGCCAGATGGGTCCCCACAGACATCAGCGCCCAGAACGTCCTCATCCTGGGTCCCAGGTGGAAAGAGCAGGGCCTTGAGCGCCCTGTGCCCGACATGCCTGCGGGGTGGGTGGGGTGGAGGGTGGGGTGGTTGGCGGCAGACCGGTCTTCACGGCATCGCCTCAGCCTCAGAGACCGTGAAAGTGCTGAGGGATCCCAGCTCCTTCCCAAGCAGGGGCAGGGACTAGCTTCAGCCCCAGCCCCCATGGGGTGCACCAGTGACCTCCGATTTGGAAGGAGGTCACTGTGCCAGGCCAGTTGGGCCCTGTGGCTGTCCTTGGGGCCACTGGGCCCCTGCCAGATGGTCTGTCCCCTTAAGCCCCTGATGGAGTCTGGGTCCATGGCTCTTCTCAGAATGCAGGCCTCGCAGAGGGCCGGGGGCAGAGGAGCCTGTGCAGGCCGGTCAGGTCGGGATTCATAGCCTGGAACACGAAGGCAGTTGTACACAGGATCTCCAGCAGGCGGTGGGCACCCTGCTCCTCCTCAGACTGTCCCCCCTGGGCCACTGTAAGCTCCCAACGGGGCCACCCTTGCACCCCACAGGCACACTCCAGGCCTCCTTCAGACGACTGGTCAGGGACTGAGGTCGGCAGGGGCCGCCAGGGGAGCCGGGGGCTGCAGGGTTCACACAGGCCCAGCCCTCCCTCCAGAGCAGGCTGACCTCGGCCACCAGGACACGCTGCAGTTCGGGGCCCAGGCAGTGGCCACCCACAGGCTGGTCCCCACCATCCCAGGTCACGCCATCCACAGAGAGAAACAGTCCCCATGCGTGGGCTTGGCCTCACTCTGAGATCCAGGCCCTGGTCTCGGGGTGGGTCTGCTAAGAGCTGCCAGAGGTCAAGAGCAGGTGGCCCACACCCTTGCACCCTGGGCAGGCAGCCGGAAGTTAATGGTCCTGGGGATGTCTGCCACAGGTGGGGTGCATGGGGATCCCAGCACAAAGGCCCCATAACAAAGTCAAATAGCCATAAACCAAAGGTAGCGTTCCACTGAAAGGAGGGGCAGGCCACAGCCAGGGCCCAGCGGAAGGAGAACGGTGGGTGCTGGAAGCTTCCAAAGCCACCCATGGGCCTCAGGCAGGCAGGCACCAGCGAGAGATGCTGGGCTGGACGAAGGCTGCGATAAAGGAGCAAGAAGGTAACCCCACACCTGCTGGGGATGCTGACCTTTGTGGGGGTCCAGGAGGGACCCCGGAGCAGGGTGGAAGGCGCCGGACCCAGGCAATGATTCTGCCTCTGCTTCGTCTCTGGGCCCCTCTCCTGGATGGCCCACGCACAGTCAGTGGGCATGGAGTTACAGGGTGACCCTCCATGTCCCGCATGGGGCCGGAGAGTGTGCTGGGGGGGCGGCAGTGGGCCTCTGGCAGACGCGGCTGGCAGCCCTCAGCTGCCTCCTCTCCGGAGAGCAGCCCTGGCCGACGGGAGCCGGGACCTGGCCCACCAGGACAGCCTGGAGACAGACAACGCCCTCTGCAGGGCAGCACGGCCCACATCACCGGAGGCTCCCTGGGCTGTGCTTGTTAGTGTGTGGAACTGACTGAGCATTTCCTGCCCCCGAGGCCCCCCTCACCCCCAGGACCAGGCTGAGGCTGGTGTGCAGCTGGGACCCCTGCTTGCTTAGCTTTCCCCGTCCCACCCCGCATCTGGCAACCCTTCTCCTGAGGACCCCTCCCAGGGGCCCCTCAAACAGGAGCCACTGTCCCTGGCTCTGCGTCCAGGGAGCCTGACCTGATGGGCCCCCAGGAAGGTGGAACGAAGCCCGTAGGACCCAGGGGCACAAAAGACCACTCAGGACTCGGCGTCCCCAGCACAGATGCCTCCTGGCCTGGGCTCCCAGCCCCGAGCTCTACCAGCCTCAAGCATGAGCGGGATTTGGGACCCCTGCACACTAGGTCCAGAGCTGGCTCCCAATCCCCTCCCCCACACCAGGTGATGGGCTGAATGGTGTCCCCACAGCGCTCCCATTGAAGCCCTAACCCCTGTCTCAGGACACAACTCTATTTGGAAAGAGGGTGGTTGCAGATGGAATTCGTGAAGGTGAGGTCATCGGGGTGGGCTCTGATCTGCAGGACCAGTGTCCTTGTAGGAGGGGGACACTGGGACACAGACACATGGGTTGTGTGAGGACGGACACACAGATGGGGCAGTGCTTGCAGCCTGGGGAGGTGGTCAGACAGTGCCTGCCCCCAACCCACAGATGAGGAAACAGGCCCAGAGACAGGAAGGCAGGGTCCCAAATGCAGGCCAAGGTGGGTCAGTGACTGCCCCCGGGGCTCTGCCCACCCCAGTCCAGGGAGGGTGGGGCTCTGCTCTGCATCGGAGAGAAACAAGGCTGCGCCCTGCATGCAGTCCCAGCGTGTCACTGTCATTCCATCTGGCAGTTCCTGCCACCTGAAACGTCCTTGTGACGTGTCTGCCTGCTGGTCCAGCCGGCGCTACCCAGTGCAAATGGGACTCATGCCACACATGTGATTTCAGCGTGCTAGTGGCCACATGAGAAAGGAAAAAGGAACACACAAGACACACTTTAGCATGATTTTTAACCCCCGTGTCCAAGTATTATCATTTCAGACATCACTGCAGGAAGTGCTAACGCAATCCCCGTGTCCCTGTGCTCGTGCTGGGGCTTTGCTCGTGCCGTGGGCGCTCCACACCACCGCGCCGCTCAGCTGGGACCAGCCCACGTGACCGGGGCCACCAAGCTGCACAGCGTAGCTGGAGACAGGAGGGCCCCGTCACCCTCGTTCCCCATCTTCATCCCCAAACCAAGCCAAGGGTGAGGCTGACGTGTTTGCTGACTGAGTGAGTGGCCACATGGGTGGATGTGCAGTGGCCCAAGCTGGCTGTGGTCTGTGCCTGGGAGAGGGCAGGAGGCAGGGTGTGGTTTGTGGGCAAATAGCACATACCTGCTTCAAGGTGGGACAAGACCTGGGACAGGGTCTGGGTGCAGGGAAAGGGAGCTGGCCCGTGGAGGCACGGGAGAGGAAGAGAGGAGGGGAGAGCCTGGGCCTCCTCAGTCCTCTCCGTGACAGCTGCGAGGAGCGGGGAGTGCAGCCTTGCTGATCTGAACCCAGCCAGCCGGCCTCCCGCGGTTGGTATCTGCCATAAAGAAGAAGGCCAAGCCAGCATCTGGAGGTAAGGCCTCTGAGGACAGAACTCCAGGCCCGTAGGCACTGCACCCTGTCAGTGATGGATGGGGTGGGTTTTCCATGTGGTTTCCTGGAGGACACCCTAGAGAAGTCTGGTCACCCAGGTGGGGTGGGGGTCATGCCAGTCCCTGCTGCCAGGCAGAGGTGTCTGCTGATGTCCCTGGGCAACGAAGGGGCCTGGAGGGGCGCCAGCAGGAAGGTGAGGGGAGACTCACATTTTCCGAAGAGAGTCCCATACCCAGAGCTGCCAAGGGCCTGGCTGACGAGGGGGGCCTGCCTCCGTGAGTGGTGGTCAGCTGCAGCCATAGAGGGAGGGGAGAGGGAGGGCATGCCCAGGGGTGTCCCGGACAGCAGCCAGCTTAACGAGGGTCCGAGTCCTTTGGCGGGCAGCCTCCTCAGGGCCCTGGCCAGCTCCAGCACCAGGAAGGCAGCCCTGGGAGCAGTTCTCACCACCCACGTGCACGAGGCCAAACAGAGAACATGAGTGAGGTTTGAAGGAAGGAGTAGGTGCAGACACACAGTGCCCCCAGGGAGCACCTGCTCTGGCCACACGTTGAGGCAGCAAATTCGGCATGGGCCTCACCAGAGGCCAGCAGCCGGACAGTGGTGAGCACGGACAGCTGGCCCTAGCCCCAAACAACCAGGATCCTCTGCACAACCAGGGGGAGCCCTGGATGGATGGACCCCACACCCACATGTAACATGCCATCAGAGAGGGGCAGGTACAGGCCACACCCCAGCTCCACACGTCCTAGCTGTGTGGCCTTGGGCAAGTCACTTAACCTCTCTGTGTCTCCTGCTTATTACCTCAGAGATCAGAAGCCCCCAGGGCTATCAGCGGGGGGCCTTTCAGCAACCACAGCCAAGGGGTCCGATTCATGCAAAACACGGAGCTGCTGGATGGGGCCTCTGACCAAGCACCACTTCTCACGGTACAGGGCAGACGTGCATAGGAGGCCCTGGCAGGATGCAGTTGAGGACAGCGGTGAGGCTGTAGGTCACGTCACAGCCATGTTGGGACCACGGTGCCCGAACACCTTCCCAGAGGCCACATGGTTCAACAGGCAGAGATCCCAGGGCTCAGGAGATGTGCCTGCGCCCGGCACAGGATGCCCCTACCTATCGCCTGCAGGGTTCACCCTGCCTCAAGCCCCACTCTCCCCAGGAAGGCGCACGCACATGGCAGGCTCTATGGGCAGTGTCACTCTGCCCCTGGACGGCCAGGCAGAGCCCAGGGCACCGAGAAGCAGGCCCCACCCGCCAGCAGCAGGCCTGGGCTCGTGTGGCCAGCAACCACCAGCAGGGGTCCTCCCCACAGCGGCAGGGCCAGTGGCTGGGAGGACAAAGAAGGGGCCACATTAACCAGAACATTCTCTCTGAAACCCCAAGCCAGCTGGGCTTTGTCGCTCTCCCCAAGTACAGAAGCTGGGTGTGAGGCTCCGGTCGTCAGCCCCAGGCCCTGGACCCTGAAATAGGCTGGGCCAGCTCCTCCCCTCCCCCCACATGCCCCTTGGTTCCCCTGACCCAGGTTCAAGGGGTGCAGCAGACACCCCGTCGTGGGGCAGGAGGGTCCTGGGTGTGAGGCTGTGCAGCAGGGGAAGGCCTGGCTGCCCCAGGGAGCCCCCAGGGATTCTGTGGGCTGGGGTGCGGGTGCCAGACCCCACCAGGCCAGCCCAAGGAGACCAGACTGGGCAGCCAGGTTCCCCGGCCAGCCGGCCTTGCTGTGGCTGCTGACAGCAGTTAAATGGATGCTGCGTGTCCTCAGCTGTTCCTTCACTCGGAGCCTTTAT
Organism: Manis pentadactyla; assembly: GCF_030020395.1. Taxonomy (NCBI): domain Eukaryota; kingdom Metazoa; phylum Chordata; class Mammalia; order Pholidota; family Manidae; genus Manis; species Manis pentadactyla. The sequence continues at coordinate 177,036,807 of NC_080023.1, read as the reverse complement.
TAAATGCCTATTACGTGCTATGCTTGTTTCCCAGGGCTGCCGTAAGAAAGTACCTTAGGGCTCAGGGCGGCAGAAATTTATTCTCTCCAGAAATCAGGGCAAGAGCAGGCCAGTCTCCCTCTGGAGGCTCCGGGGCCAGCCCTTCCCAGCCCTCCTGGCCTCTGGTGCCGCCAGCGGTCCCACAGCCCTGGGCTTGTGGGTGTCTGTGCAGCCTCTGCCTCCGAGGCCACGGGCCTTCTTGACTCTGTGCCTTCAGAGGCCTCCTTATGGGGCACCACCACTGGACCCGGGCCCGCCCACCTCACATCTGCAAAGACCCTACCTCCAAGCCAAGTCACTCAGCCAGGTTCCGGGGCTTAGCACTTCAACTTTTGTGGGAGGACAGGTCACCCCACAACAGGCTCCAGTCCAGCTGGCACTGTGGAGGCGACCCCGTCTTGGAGGAGGGGTCATCCGGCAGCAGGGCAGTGCTGCCTGCCGAGGGGACGGGCCACAGCATGGCCGGTGGGGCACAAGGGAGTGGCGGGGCCCTGTCCCTCCCACCGCCCCTGGAAGGCCTGTGGAAGGACATGTCCTGGGGGGACGCGCTGTTCCCGAGGGCCTCTGCAGCTGTGAATGGGGCACCCGGAGGCAGAGTCCCGAGCCCAGGAGTGGTCAGGGGGTGACTCCCTGGAATCTCTGGGCCGAGAAGCCTGCACACAGGGCCAGGGGAGCAGGCGCTGTGGGAAGAGGCCCGGCGGCCCTGGACTGAGGGCCCCGGCTGCCTGAGCCCCTCCTGCAGGAAGGGCCTCTTTCCCATCCCTCTCTGCTCTCTGAAGAGGGTGCCTTTCATCTTCCATAAAGTGCCCCCACTTCTGCTCCATGCCGGCCATGACATTGACAATTGTTTATTAGTTCTAAAATAGCTGAAATTCATGTCAAACATTCTGCATGTTAGAAAAATGTTTATGAAGTGTTATCATGGTTTATGTAACTGTGCATGTTTGGGAAAGCAACATAGGCTGTAACAGACCACACAGGCCTCCGGCCTCAGCCCCAGGGCCACGCCTCCCCCGGTGAGGGGGGCACAGGAGCTGAAGCCGGCCTCCCCTGGCCTGCCAGGAGGCAGATGGCCCACCCTGCTCTGGGGGCTCTCGCCACCTCTCAAGGTCAGGGAACTGTCCCCTGGGCCACCTGCAGACTCCCCAGTGTCAGGTTCAGGGGAAGGAGGAGCCTACCCACCTCTGCCTATAAAGCAAAAGGCCAGGGAGGGTCCCTTCCTCCCTGAGGAGAAGGACCTTATGAAGCTTCAGAGGGTCTCCCTCTGGGCTGTCCCCATCCCAGTATTGGGGCAGCTATGCTGTCCTGCTTGTCTCCCAGATTCTGAAATGTCCACTTACAGTCCCCTTGAATGTGCCTTTCTTTGGAAGTGGACGCCTGGCTTCCTCCCTGGTACTCTGGACGGGTGATGAAGTCAGGTGGGGTGTCCCTGGAGGGTGGGTTCATACCTGGAGGGCAGATAGCCTAGCTGGTAGCACCCAAGAGGCCGCTCAGGCACTTCTGTTTCCATGATGCTGCCAGGCCCCCCAGCCAGGTGTCAGGTGCGGCCCAGGCAAGTCTCCAGGGTGACAAGACAGCCATGGTTTCTGCCCTCCTGGGTCGTCCTTTTCAGCAGGATGGGACCTTGTCAAAAGCCACTTGCTGTCATTTCAAAGGTGTTATTCGCACAAGTGCCAAGGCGGCCATAGGGCCAAGATGCATTGCTCCCAAGAAGGATTCAGCCAGGTGAGTGGACGACGGGTAATGTCTACCTGTAGGAGGGAATTCTGCTCAGCCAGAAGGAATGGCTGCTGGGAAAACAGCTGTGTTGGTGGACCTCTGACCGCATTGCTCTGAGCAGGAGAAGCTGCACATGGTATGGCTCCTTTAGAGCGGATTCTGCAGGAAGAGCTCTTCAGGGGAGTACTTGCAACCTCTAGCTGTTTGCTCAGCGTCCGGGGCGGGAGGAGTTCCTCTGCTGGGGTCTGGGGGTCACATTGCTGTCCACATTCTTCAGAACTGACAGCCTCGGACTAAGCGCGCTGTGATGTGAACTGCCTAGGGAAACACCTGGGTGCTCAGGGAAAGCCACTGGTCCGCAGCAGCCCCAAAGGATAAGCAAGCTGTGGTCCATCCACGGGAGGGAACACGTGTCAGCCATGAAATGGAGCAAAGCGCTGACACGTCCCCAAGTGGGGAGCCTCGCAAACACGAAGCTCAGCGGGAAAGCCAGACACGAAGCCTGCGTGCTCTGGAACCCATTCACAGGAAGCGCCCAGAAGGGGCAGCTCCCTGGAGGCAGCAAGCAGACAGGGGGCTGCCAGGGAGTGGGGAGGGGTGGGGGAGTTCTGCTCATGGGGGCGGGTCTCCTTCAGGAAATGATGTTTGTCAATAACACGGGAGAGGTGGCTGCACAGATTCGTGAGTGCTTTAATCTTCACTGAATTGTACTTCTTTAAATGGTTCTCAAAAAAAAACAAAACCTGAGCAGAGTTCTGGAAGATCCTAACCCTGGGTGGGGTGTCCCAGGGCACCTGGGCAGCCTCCCCACCCTGGCCTGGAGCTGTGAGCAGAGCTCACGACTGTCCCTGGCAGCCTGTGTGCGGCAAAGCCTCAGGAGGGACACAGGGTGACCAGACAGTCCCCGTCGTTTGTCCTCAAGAGTTCAGCCCCCACTGCAGGCAGCACCCTGGGGTCCCCACCATCTGCAGGACCTTCTATGTCCCCTCAGTTGTCTCCTTTGCTGTGGGTCATTCATGCTGATCCATAAAATAAAGGTTGAAACACCTTTAAATACAATTTAAAGATGTACAATCCATCCAACACTATGGTTCATTACCAATTGACAAGGAGCACATGGTAGCCAGGATTTCCTTCTGGAAATTTCTGTGCTGAAAACCAGTCCTCAGAACTTCCTGGCCGCGCCTGGAGCTGGGGGGCCACCCTTGTGGGGCCTGGTGGCGGCTGCTGGGCCCCCACCCAGGACACGCTGTGAGGTTCCCCCTCCTGAGCCTGCAGCTGCTTGAACATTCCCAGCTCCCCTCGGCCTGGATTCTTCCTTCCAAACTTCCCCGAGGAGGAGGCTCCTGCTGGCCTGCAGGGTCACAGAGGGGCTGCCAGAGGTCGGCCAAGTTCATCGGAGACTAGTGGCCACCTCCCCACCTTGGCTCCGGGACCCCAAGGCCGACTGTGACAGGTTTTCTTCATCTCCCTTCCCACGTCCTCATTTAACTTTTTTGGGGGGGGGGGGCCGTAAAATTCTGGCCTTTAATATTTTCAACTCTTGTTTCTCATAAAACAACAATATTAGTATTTCTTTAAAGACACATGTACCATTACTGGATCTTTATGATGTGTGCAGGATCCATGGTGCATGGACCGTGGCTTTCTGACATCACACTCCTGGCCACGAGGCATCGGTTGCAACATCTCGGCTGCACACAGTCTCCCCCTTCCTTACACTACAGGAAGATGTGGTTTTATTAGCTGTGATGTGCCAGCAGACAGCCCAGCTCAGGGCTGGGCTCACTCCCATCAGGGACACCTCCACGCCCCTCGTCCTCTCCTAAAATCCTGGATCAAATCATCCTGAGCGGCACTGATTTACAGTCCCCCACAGGCCCCTGTAAGTCCCGCGGCAGGAGGAGGCGGAGGCCATCCTTTGCAGACCCTCGGGGCCTGGAGAGCTGTCACGTCCAGGAACAAGGATGCAGAAAAACAAGCTTCCAGCTTCCCGGAGTCCAGCAAGGAGGCTGAGAACCGCTGGGCCGGCTCCAGGCAGGGCCTTGAGGGGAGCATCCCCCTCGGAGTGATCAGGGCATCATGTCCAGAGGCAACACAGCCCTTCTGAGACCCTCAGCCCCCTGGCCAACAGCTGAGGGGTCTGGGCCCTCCCCAGCCACTGGCCCCCAAAACGGCGAGGGAAAACAGTCTCAAGACTGCACAGTCAGGAGGCTGGGGAGGGCCGGGTACTGGCCGGACATCCCACGCCATACTTCTCCCATCCAAGCACACCAGCCAGCAGACAGCTGCAACCCCAGTCCCCCAAAAGCAGCTGGGGCACCAGAGGTGGGAAACAGCCCAAGGGGTTTGCCCCAGGCCCCTCTGCCCCCTTCCCACCGTCCCTACCCCACGGCCAGTGAAGGCTGTTTGGGGAGAGTGTGGAACCAATAAAATGCAGAACCAATAAAAACCCCATAAGTTATTTTGTGAATATGACAAACTATTGATTTTGAAGCATGTGTGGAGAGGAGACAAAGGCCCAGAACACGGAAGCAGAAGAACAAAGCCGGAGGACTGACAGTACCTGAACCTCAAGACTCACTCTGAAGCTGCAGGAACCAGGGCAGCGTGTGTTGGAGAAAGAAGAGACACACTCGTCAGTGGAACGGAAGAGCGGGCCGTTGCGTAAACACAGTCAACTGCCCTTTGACAAGGAGCAAAGGCAACTAATGGGGCAAAGACGGTCTCTTCCGCCAACGGTGCTCCAGCTGCTGGATGCGGAGAGAACGAGCCCAGACACAGACCCTGCACCCTGCACAGAGTTAACTCAAGTGGGCCACAGACCTGAATGTGAGACGCTAAACAATAAAACTAGACGGTAACACAGAGAAACCTAGGGGACCTGGATATGGTGATGACTTTTCAGATACAGCGGCAAAGGTGTGATCCCCGAAGGGCAGAACTGACAAGCTGCGTTTCGGTGAATCAAAGACATCTGCTCTGCGGAAGACACTGTCAAGAGAACAGGAAGACAGGCCTCAGACTGCAAGAAAATATTTGCACACACACATCTCATAAAGGACCATTATCCAAAATACACAGAGTTCCTAAAACCCAACAACAAGAAAGTAAACAACCTGACTTAAAATGGGCCAAAGATTTTAACAGACGCCTCACCAGAGAAGACATACAGGTGACAAACAAGCATGTGAAAACACGCTCCACGTCCCATCATCAGGGAAACGCAAAGCAAACAGCAGGGACACACTGCACACTATCAGTCTGGCCAAAATCCGGGACCCTGACGACACCACATGCGGGCAACGACGTGGGGCCGTGGGAGCTCTCACCCGGGCTGGGCCAGTGCAAGAGGCGCGGCCACGCTGGAAGGCAGGTCGGCGGTTTCTTACAAAACTGACAGCCTCTCACCGTATGATCCAGCAATCACACCCCTTGGTTTTTACCCAAAGGATCTGAAAACTTGTATCCACACAAAAACCTGCACATGGACGTTTACAGCAACTTTACTCATAATCAACCAAACTTGGGAACAACCTAGATGTCCCCAGCAGGTGATGGATAAACGGACTGGTCCGCCCAGATGGTGGGGCATTATTTGGGGCTGAAAAGAAATGAGCCGTCAGGCCAGGAAGAGACGTGGAGGAAGTTTACGCGCACACCACTGGGTGAAGGAAGCCCACCTGGGGAGCCATGCGTTGTGAGATGCCAGCCCCATGACACCCGGGAACAGGACTGTGGAGACAACTTAAAGATCTGTGATTGCAGAGGGCGAGGCAGGGGAGACGAACAGGCAGGGCACAGAGGATTTAGGGCAGTAAACCCTCCCTGAGTGAGTCCACAGTGGACACACGCCATTGCGCATTTGTCCAGGCCCATGGAATGTGCAACACCGAGAGTGATCCTAATGTGAACTTTGACTGAGCCTAATGGACTTTGATTACAATGTGTCAGTGTCAGCTCATCCTTGATAAAAAATGTGATATCTGGTAAGTGAGGTTGATAATAAGGGAAACTATGCATGGGGGGGCGGGAGTATCTGGGAAATCTCTACCTTCTCAATTTTTTTGTTAATCTGAAACTGTTGTAGAAATCATCTTTATTAAAAAAAGAAAACAGCTCTGTTCAGAAGTGAGCTATGCAATATACTAGATTTTTTTTCCTTTCTTGCACAACTTTTTGAATACCTGGAATTAATGGTTGTCTTTTTTTAATTCTATCTTCTTATCAGCAAATAACTCCCAAACCTGCCAACAATTGTCTACCTCTCTCCTCATCCGTCCAGCTCCTTCTCAGGGACCTCCTCCTGGGCCGCCTCAGTGCCCCACCCCTGCACCTGTGGCTCCCACACCTGGGTGTCTTCTTCCCACGCCCACTTCCATCCTCGGCGAGGACCCCCCTGTTCCGGAGGCCAGCCCTGCACTCCCTGCGCCCTGACTGCCCCGTTTGCTGGAACACAGACCCTGCAGCTTGTCTAGAAAGGCTGAGTCGCGCATAAGCACTTGATCCCATCCCAGTGCCTGACGGGTGAGCTGCTGGGTAGATAATTCTAGGTTGGAAATCACGGTCTTGAGGATACAGACTCGTCCACCGCCCGCCAGCCCTCAGAGTCACTGAGGACAAGTCTGAAGGCATGCTGAGTCCTCACCCCCGCCTCGGACTTCTTCCTTTCTTCCCAGAAGCTTCCAGAAGTGGTCCTGATTCCCGGTGCTTGTAAATGTTGTCCCAAGATGCCCAGACATGGGGCTTTGCCCATTCCACTGCCCTGGACCCTCGGGCATCCTTTCCTTGCAGACATGTATATCCTTCCATTTAGGGAAATTTTCACATTTCTTCTATGTTGGACAAAATCTGCTGGGGTTGGAATCTCCTCTGGAGTGCCCACCCCATGCCAGGTGGCAGGACTAGGAGATGGCATTCTGAAGTTACCCTGATAATCAAAAGCAGTCGCCACTGAGCCCTGCACTAAGCAAGCTTGGGAGAGAAGAACCTGACTGGGACTGCAGTCAAGGAGGGCTACCCTGAGGAGGTGGTCTTGGGGCAAGGCTTCAAGGATGCCTAGTAATTGGCTACAAGAAAGGTGAGAGCTGGCTACAGAGGGCTCCTGTCAGGTGGGCATCAGCGGGCCCACAGGGGATCAGACCCCGTGGCTTTGAGGAGGGCACTGGCTGGAGCCACCAGTAGCAGGTAGAGGGCAGCACATGTCCCACTGAGGGGACCACCCACCCCTGCCCAGCCCAGGGCTTTGGGGCTAAGGTACCCAATCTTTAGAGCAATCTGGTGAGTGGGAGCATGGTCAGCCCCTCTACAGATCAGTAAACAGAGGCCTGAGCCCAGCAGCTGCTCAGGGCTGCACAGGGCACCGTAGCCGATCCCACTGCGTTTGTATAGCTTGAGGGGGTGTGCCTTTCTCCCCTCGCCTTAGTCCTGGCTTCATTTAAAACTTCAGTATCTTGTTCATACTGGATTTTTTCCATTGACTTTGATCTTTTCAAATATTGCATTAAAGTATTATGGGCCATTTCTTCAAAAACTAACCATGCAGCTACCGTATGGCCCTGCAATTACACTCCTGGGCATTTGTAAGTCCGGGGAGAGGAAATCCCAGGGCAAAATACCTCTAAAAACAGATCAGTCAAACAAAGAACTAAAGTTTAAAACCCGTTTATTGCTTACAAACTGCAGTCGAGCGCCGCCTCTCTCTCCCCCTGCTCCGGAAAAAGCAAGCAAGCAAACAAGCCCCTCCCCTTAACCTTTCAGGTTCAGACACGCCCTCGGTTGCCCAGGTAATTACCCATTGATATGGAGATGACTTCTCTCCCCACCTGAGAGTATGCAATGAACCGAAGCCAGGTGAGATACTCTGGAAATGCTACAATTTTACCCACAGCATTTATCCCAGAGAGATGCAGATGGGTTCACGCGGAGCCCTGTGCATGAGGATTCACAGCCGCTGGGCCCAGCTGTCCTTCGACACGCAGTGGTCCCTTCACGCCGCAGAGCTCTGCTCAGCAACAGAAAGAAGCAGCTGTTGAACAGACATGCGGCAGCTTAGGGCTCCTCGGCTCCGTGTGCTGAGTGAGAACCAGACCCAGAGCGTATACACGCTGTGATCCCATTAATATAACATGTTCGGAATGATAATTCTAGAAGTGGAGAACAGATTAGTGACCGCCAGGGTTTAGGGAGGCGGGGTGGAGGGGGTGTGGTCATAAAGAGACAAGGGGAAAGTCCTAGAAGGCTGGTGGCCCAGGTCCCTCCAGGCCAGCCGGCTCCTCTGCCTCAGAGCCCCCCACAGCCCAGCACAGCTGGGCATGCAGCCCTGCCGGCCCTGGGGAGGGCGCTGGTGCGGAGTCTACCCCAGCACTTCGCGCCTCCACTCTCTGCAAGAATGGGCTGTCCTCCTGCTCAAGGAAGGGGGCCTCGCCGCACTTTGTCATAGGCCAACAACAAAACAAACCCCAGAAAGGGCAGCAGTCTGAACATCTATGAGCGGGGAGTGGCTAAACGCACTGAGGATATTCATATTTGAAGGGTGCCTTGGAGCCGTTACAAGGGGATGAGGGGATGGGGCTTCTAAGACATATCAGAGAACTTGCTAGCACTAGATTCCAGGCTACACCTCTGACCTGCTGATTCCCTGTCTCCAGGGCAGGGCCTGGAGACCAATCAGTGCACCCAGCTATCCATCCAGCCATCTGTCGAACTACCTACCCATCTATCCATAGTCCTGTCTGTCCATGCATCTATCTACCCAACTATCTGTCTAGCCATCTACCTGTCTCCTGTCATTCCTTGACCTGCCCTTCACGCTCTACCACAGGTACACAACTGTTGGTCTCAATAACACCAGGTGACTCCACCATCAGGGCATGCAGGGCAATGGTTCTCGTTAGCTGGGTAACCATCACCTGGAGAGTTTTACAAACTCCTGAAGCCTTTGGCAGTTCCTCAGAAAGTCAGAGCTACCGTATGACCCATCACGTCCACTCCTGGGTGGACACACCCAAGAGAACTAAAGTAGGTGTCCAAACAGAAACTCATACATAACTGTTCATAGCAGCACTGTTCACAGTAGCCAAAAAGTGGAAACAGCCCGAACGGCTGGCAACTGGTGAATAAATAAACACAGTGTGGTCTGTCCATTCAGCGGGATGTTATTCAGCCTTTAAAAAAGGAATGAAGTGTTGATATTGTACGATATGGAAGAACCTCAAAAATATTATGCTCAGTGAACGCAGCCAGACTCAAAAGATCACATGTTAAAGATTCCGCATATATGAAATGTCCCAAACAGGCAAACCTATAGAGACAGGAAGCAGTTCAGTGGTTGCCAGATGCCATGGGGAGCCGGAGCTGATAAGGATAAGACATTTCCTTTGGGGGTGAAAATGACCTGGTGTCAGACAGCAGTGCCGGGTGCACGGATCTGTGAGCGCCTCCGATGCTGATGAACTGTCGCTTTAAGACCCTTAAGATGCATAGATAGGTGGTTGCTCAGAGAAAGATCTGGAGGTAGACGGCCACCCCAAGCAGAGTTACTCTGGAAAGGGGATTAGGTGACAATAAAAGGGAACTTTGGCCTTATTTGTGATGTTTTAGTGCACAGCAAGGTGGGTCATCCCTACAGTCTGTGCGTCATCAAAAAGTAATTTTAAAAATAAGGTTTCTAGTGTGGAGGCCATGGGGAGTGAGGATTGAAGGGGTGCCTCACCCACCCCCCAGGAAATCCCTAGGCCCTTCCCATCTGTGCTGCAGTCTGCCCCAGGCTGGGCCCAGCCTGCTGTCGTCAGGAAGGCCCTCCCAAGCGGGGTTCATCAGAAGCCAGTGTGCAGGGAGGGTGGGGACAAGGGCCTCCGCCATCACAGAAGGCAGCTTTGCCCCAGCCGGCCCCCCGACAGGGCCACATTAATAGGTGATCCATTTATCTGGGGGCCAGGGCTGGCCTGGCCACAGCCCACACCCCCATCTATCAATCCGGTAACACAAACAGAGGGCAGGACAGGCCTGGCTTTTAAAGGTGCATTTGCAGAGGCCTTTGAAGCCTTATCTCCACCTCTCTCAGCCCAGGGATAAAAGCCCCAGAGAACAGCCTCACTCCTGCTGCCCCAGGAAGGAGGACTGGGGGCCCCCCAGGGAGCCCTCAGGTGTGGGGGGAGGGCTGCCGGGTCCAGAGCAGCCCTGGGCTGGGTTCTGAGAGCTGCCCCTCTCCCTGCAGCCCTGCCGCGGGCCTCTGGGCCTGCTCCAGGCTGGCCTCTAGCTGAAGAAGGGGAGCTGTGGAGCCGCCCGCAGGGTCTGACGCCTGGCCGGTTGGCTGGGTGGTGGCGTGAGGGTCTGTGGTGCCCTCGGTGTGTTTACTGTGAGGACGTGGCATCCGAGGTGGCGCTGCCTGGTCAGTGCACCGCACTCCCCGGCACCTGGCTCCTAGGGCTTCAACAAACAAACGGATGAATGGATGCCGAAGGAGGCTCTCACTCAGTCCTCACGCCTTTTTCTCTGGTTTACAGATTAGTAAATGAGCTCAGAGAGAGTCTTCTGTGTGCCCAGTTCTGACAGCCAAAATCTCCTAGGCAGGAGGGCCTGCCCCCTGCACTGCACACCAGGCCTCACCTGGGCAGGGAGGCGAGCTACACTGGCCCTTCCATTGCCTTGCCACCCCGACAGCTCTGGGAAGGGGTGGCCTGGTGTCCCTGGCAGCGGGCACACACCCAGGGGTGCAGCCAGTCCTCGGCTAGCCAAGGGCATAGCCTGGGCTGGGCCCACGCACACAGGCCTCCATGTCCCTGCAGCTCAGCTCTCCCACTGGGCCCACTACAGCATGCCTGCAGGGACACCCCCGGGCGGCATGGGGCCGCCCTGCTGAGCTGTGCCATTCTGGGGGCACTTTCTGTGCCTGTGGGCAGCTGCACTTTGATGCCCCCTGAGCTGACCCAGCCTTCCTGGGCAGGTCTGGGTGACAGCCAGCCACATGGCCAGGGAAACTGAGGCTCAGCCAGGCTGTCCCTGTGGTTCAGAGGCAGCTGGACTGAGACCCAGGGCTCCCGGCACCCAGCCTGATGGGGGGGGGCACAGCCTCCCCTGACCGCCACGGTTTGGGGCAGGATCGTGGGACTCTCCCTGATTCCAGGTCCCTGCTCCGACCTCACGGCCCTGCCCGGCCCCACACACAGTCCCCACCGCACGGCCTCACCCCCTCTGCCCGCGCCCCGTGTCACCCTCCCAGCCCTCTGCGGATCCCGCACCCCTCCTCCCTCAGGCCTCAGAATGCCACTTGCCCTGCACCCCACCTCCGGGCTCCCTCACCCTGTCGCTGGTCAACCTGCACTTGCTTTTCCCCATCGCGCTGACCTGAGGACCCGTCCAGCAGGGTGGCCACAGGAGATGCTCTGCAGACAGCTGCCAGTGAGCGCGCCCAGGTGAGATCGAAGGCTGCTGCATTTTCCATCTCACCTGCACCCCAGCTGGTCCCACAGCTCCCTGACCCACGTGGCACTCGGTGAACACGTGACTGCATGAACACACGAGTGACACGTATGCTCAGTCAGGGTACATGTCTGGGTGGAGGGGGTGAGCCGGAAGGAAACCACAGGGGGCCCAGCCCTCCCGTCGCCCCTGCCCCAGGGATGCCTGTTTCTGCCCGGTGGTGGCAGGGTAGGCAGGCAGGGTCCCCTGGGAGGCACCGAGAGACAGGCCCACGTGGCTGCCACCTAGCAGGACCACAGAATTTTACTGTCTGCCTCCCATGACTCCCACAGACCCTCAGCCCTGACCCAGCCCAAGGTCAAGGCCACTTCCCCAGAGGGGCAAGGCCAGTGGCTGTGATTTCCAACCTCCTGTCCAGTGGGGACAGTCCTGGCCTCCCGGCTCAGCCACGTGGCCTGCCAGACCCTCTGCAGCTCTCTGCAGCCTTCTACCCCGATGGTGGACACTGCCGTCGCCTCCATCTTCAGGGCTGGGAGAGGCCGCAGGGAGGGCTGGCAGAGCGCGCTGGTTGCACAGCCCAGCTCCAGAGGGCGTCTTGGCTGCTTCCAAGGACAGTCTTCCCTGCAGGGGGAACCAGGACTCGGTCACCTTGGACCCATAGGCAGGGTACATGGGTGGGTGCCAGGGACACCATGGGGGTGCTGGGAGGTTGTCCTGGGAAGGCCTCCAAGAGGGGCTCATGTGGGCATCTGAGCCAGGTGGTAGCACCTGGGACCTTATCAACAAGAAAAACAAAATTTATGGAGTGCCAACTGCATACCTGTCTGCATGAGGGCTGGCACTGACCAGGTCAGTCAGGAGGAGCTGAGCCCTGGAAGGGGGCTGGACCCCTGTAGATGGGGAGGTGACCTGATCTGACCAGCAGAGCCTTGCAAAGCAGCCCCAACGCCTCCCAGCCCCTCCTAGAACAACAGGCATACCCACTCCCTCACCCACTCTGGGGTCCCATACCCTCCACCCCACCCCATAGCCCGTCACGGACCCCAGGTCAGGAGCTCCTGGCCAGATTTGGACAAGAAGAGGTGGGGAGGGAATGTTTGACAAAGACTTGTGGGGTCTTCAGGCAGGATGGGTGGAGCCTGGGACCCCAACCAGGGGACACCCCCCACCCAGTCGCGAGGCCTGACTCCCCATCTGTTGGGAGGGCCGCCTAATGGCGGGAGCATAAATGCTGCCCTCAGACAGACCCCGGCCCAAATCCCTCGGGAGCTGCCCTGGGAAGGCAGCTCCTCCTGGCCTTCCCTCCCCACCTGAAGCCAGACAAAGGTGAAGGGGCTGGTGTGGGGAAACACTCGGCCTCTGGCAGCAGTCGAGGTCAAGGTCAAGTGTTGTCCTTGCTCTGGTGAGACCAGCTGGAACAGGGGACCCTGGGTGCAGACTGAGGCACCTACTTGTCCTCCGGCACCCACCCACCGTGCGAGCACTTGGTCCAGAGGGAGGTGACAGGGTCCTGTTGGGGGCATCCGGGCCGGCTGCTCACGGCCTCGGGGCCGCACCAGAACCCAAGAGTGGCCTGGGAGAGATCGGGCCAGGGCAGAGCAAATGGAAAACGAGGCCAGTGGCAGCTCAGCTGTCCTGCCCCAAGGCCAGGCTGGGGCTGTAGCTGACCAGCACCCAAGGGAAGAGGCAACGCCACAGGGCAGATGCCTGCGCAACAGGCAGTCACACCTCCTAACCCTGGAAAGCATTTTAGCCTTTAAAAATATTCTTACAAAACTAAACATCCTCTGAGAATGTAATCCAGTGGTCATGCTCCATGGCTTTTACCCAAAGGAAAATTTGTATCCACACAAAAACCTGCACATGGACATTTACAGCAGCTTTACTCATAATCGACCAAACTAGGAAACAACCTAGATGTTCCCCCAGCGGGTGACAGATAAACGGACTGCTCCGCCCAGACGGTGGGGCATTATTCGGGGCTGAAAAGAAATGAGCTGTCAGGCCAGGAAGAGACGCGGAGGAAGTTTACGTGCACATCACTGGGTGAAGGAAGCCCACCTGGGGAGCCACGCGCTGTGCGATGCCAGCCCCACGACACCCGGGAACGGCCCAGACACACCAACCATGGAGGCATCAGTCGCTGCCGGGGTTGGGGGTGAGCAGGTGGAGCACGGGGGGTTTAGGGCAGTGACACCCTCATGGGTGACACTGTGATGGTGGTGTCATCGTGTGTTTCCCACGCCCACGGAGAGCACAGCCCCGAGGGTGACCCTAACGCAACCCGTGGGCTCCGGGGGAGGCTCAGCTGTGACAAACATGCCATCTGGTGGGGGTGTGGACAGTGGGGAGGCTGTGCACGTGTTGGGGGTGTATGGGAATCTCCGTGCCTCCCTCTCTATGCTACTGTGAACCTGGAACTGCTCTAACAAATAGTTTATTAATTAGAACAACTTTATGGAGATACGATTTGCATAAAATAAAGTTCATGTTTTCAGTATGCATTTGATGGGCACTGTGAACAAGCACTCCCCCATAACCACCACCACAGCAAAGGTACAACCTTTCCTCGGGCTCAGAGAGTCCCTCTGCCCATTTGCCTGCCCCAGTCCCGACCTCTGACCTGGCCCTGGCTGCTAAGGGCCAGAGGGTCCTTCTGGGGTCCTGCCAATGGCCCGGATAGTGCCCTCTGCTGCGCAGCCGCTCTCCCCAGCGGAATGCTCCCGCCTGCCAGGCATGGCTGGGCGTACTGGACGCTGGTGTGCCGAGCCCACCGACTGCTCCTCCCCGTCTTCATGGTGCAGTTGGGATGACAGCGAACACCGCAGCTGTGAGCCTCATGGGCCACCGGGTCATGGGGCAAGCGTATCTACCTGTGAGGAGCTTACAGCTTTTGTTCAATCACCAGTGCGGTCTGCACAGAGCTGCGGCCTATCAGCTGGCCAGCGCCTTGAGCCCTCCTGCAGCAGACCCGGCTCAGCCGCCACCGTAAAGCTCACCGTGCAGATGAGGCCCTGGCCCAGCACTCAAGGGGCAGTCAGGACTCAAACCTGGCTGAGGTCAGGGGGCAGGGCACAGTTAGGCCCACCCTGGCCGGTCTGAGGGTCAGCAGTATGGAGGGAGGGTCTGAAGCTGTCCCTACCTCTGTGCAAAACCACAGCTGTGCACACACCATCCCTGACACCCTGTGCACACAGTGCGCCCAGCTGCACACAGTAAGCACACGCTTGAACACACAGGAGCTGACCCGCGTCCAAACAGTGGCAAAGGCGGGCCTCATGCAGGAGGCATCCACAAAGCATCAGGGCCTGGCAGAGCCTGGCACAACCCTGGCTGGCTGCTTCCTCCATCTGAGAGCCATGGGCTAGGCCACGGCCGCTGGCAGGGGCCTCACCAGGGAGGAGGAAGTACCTCCCGGGACCTCACCAGGCCTGCTGGCCTGCAGCCCAGGTCCTCGTCTGAGCCCTGGGCACTCCCTGGGATTCACTCAGGTGCCCTCGGGGGAGCCTGATGGCTGAGGAGGGGGATGTGGGGAAGGGGGCCTGGGGAGGGGTGCTCCAGGCAGTGAGGGGGACGCGGGGTGGCTGGGAGCACAGGATGGGGGCACGTGGAGAAGGTGTGGGGCAGGGGTAGGGGCGGGCAGGCACGTGGGCAGCCACAGCTCTCAGAGGCCAGCTCCTCCCTGCCTGAGCTCAGCCACAATGTCACCGTGCGGAGAACAGACACGGAAAACCGCAGCCCCGCGCCTTGGGGTACCCTGTCTCCTCCAGCACCTGGGTGGCCCCCGGACCCAGCCCCAGTGGGTGCCCCAGCCTGCCCTGGGACCCAGAGACGCCCACCCACCTTGGCCACGCTGCCTGCTCTGCTCTGGGGTGGGGGGTGGGCAGTGTTGGGCAGGGTTCCCTGGGACCCTGCATGACCACTTCCAGGAGCAACTCAGGGTTCCTGCCCACTGAGCCCCAAGAAGGAAGACCGACGCTCGTGACCCCCCAGTTCATGGACAAGGAAACCGAGGCCGGAAAGGCCAGCCCTCCCTGAGCAGGGCCACGAGGCAAGAGAGGACACTGCGAGCCAGGGCCCCTCCGCCGCCTCCGCCCCAAGGCGCAGGAGCAAGTCTGCTCACCGCCCCCCACCCCGCCCCCTTGTGCCAGAGCCCCTTCCCAGCCTGTGCTGGAGGCCCGATTCTCCTCGTCAGCTGGCCCCCCAGCCAGAGGCACAGCCCAGCCCGCAGTAACTATGGGGAAACAATCCCATCTCTATGTGGGTTCCGACCCGACCTGTTTGGCCACTTTCTGTGCTGCGGCAGAACCCGCCCGGTGGCTTTGGGCAGCCTCTGCCTCCTTTCTGCTCCCGGCCGGGAGAATCGAGAACCCGTCAGGCAGGTTTGGCCGAACATGTCTTGTCGTCTGGGCAAGTTCACACGCTGCTGGGGAGCATTCCAGCGCGGCATGGAGGTGGACGGAGGGCAGTGTGGGCGAGGGAGCGTGTGAGTACCTGGGACCCCGGGGCTGGGCAGCCCGGGCGGGGCTGGGGTCGCCATGGGGGTCATCACTGCAGAGGCAGGGACCCCAGGCCCTGCTCACTGGGCAGGAGGCCTGGGCGGCAGGGCTGCAGGAGGGGGGATGGCCACCTGTTCTGGGGCATCTGTCCAGGGCCCAGCCGGGCAGGGGGCTCCGTGGGCTTCCTAGGAAGAGGGGCTGGGTGCAGAGAGGCGAGGCCACGTCTGACACCGCTGCACCAGGAAGGCCTGTTGCCTGGTGAGTGCCTGGGGACCCCAGGAGTGGGTGGCAACCAGGCCTTCCCACCCTGGACTGGCTTCACTTCCTAGACCCTCAAAGGGCAGAAGCGGTACAGCCATGGGTTGAGGGGTAGGGTCCAGGGTAGCCACCTGCAGCTCAGTGCTGGGCACTGTGGGACCCCTCGGTACTCCCAACTTGAAGTCCCCTGGGAGGCAGCGACGAGCAGCTCCTGAGGGATACAGGTCTTGCTCCCCCCAACGCACCCCAGCCCGGGCTCAGGGAGGCAGCCTGCAGAGGCCCAGCGGTCAGCAGCCACCCATCCTCAAGGGGTCAGGTTGCAGGGCCCACTGTTACCTGAGCAGCAAAACAACACCTCCTCCCACCGAGGGAGCACACCCCTGCCCTTTCCTCTGTGCATGCATGCATGTGCACGTGGGCCTTAGAAGCAAGTGTGCACACAGGCATGTGTGCTTGTGCATGCCTAGCTGTCCCTGGGTCTGGGCAGTGCTGTGTACCAGCTGGGAGCAACCTGGAGGAGGCACACGTGGGCACAGCTTTGTGTGTTGAGGTGCACACAAATGCGGGTTACAATACTGTTAGGATCCTGCTGCATCCATATGTGTGAGTGTGGTGTCACACATGTGCATATGTGCCATGGGCTTGTGTGTCTGGCCAATGTGCCATGCCGTGACACCTCTTTGCGCGAGACCTGCCGCTCAGAACTGGTCCGGGAGGTTGTAAGGAGGCTAGTTTTCTACTTAGGCTATGCCCTTTGCGAGCCAGTGGCCATGGATAGGTGCCTCAGCTGCCCAGCTATGAACCAGGTTGCTGTCACTGCTTCATGCTGAGTGCCAGGCCCAGGGAGTCCATGCCATGAAGCTTCGCTCAGTGCTGCCACCCGGGGACCCCCAGGCTGGCCCCTGGCCACCTGCCAGGCCCTGGAATGCCCACCCTAACCCTAACCCTAGCCCTAGCCCTAACCACATTTGAGAAGTACCCACAGCCCAAGGTCACAGACTCCCCCCTGCTTTCAGGAGCCCATCTTTGTGGACAGGGACACAGGCATGGCCAGGCAAGTGACTCGGCCAAAGTTGCCCTGGAGAGGCCCTGTGCATCACCACAGAGGCAGCTGGGAGGCCGGGCAGGCACCCCGGAGCCTTGGTCTGCTCCGAGCCTCAGTGCCTGAACCTGCGGAATGGGACAAGCTCGAGTCACATGTGCACGCCAAGCCTAGCACACAGTAGGTGCTCCATAAATACTCATGCCAAGAACATTTAATGGGCTCTCATGGTGTGCCTGGCCCCATACAGGCTGGGCAGCAGTGGGGGGCGGTCACTCGCGGGGGCAGGTGGAGTACAGAAGGCGCCTCAGGCAGCCTCCACACTCTGCTTCCCCAGAGGAGCTCTGGGGTAGCTTCAGCAGCCCTGCGGCAGACACTGGGCCCCTGCGGGTGCGGAACACCCGGCGCAGCGCCCAACACAAAGCACACTCGGGAAGGAGCAGCCACTGCTGTTGTCACTCTGCGCTGTCGTCGTGTATGTGGGGAGGTAGACAGACTGATGGCAGAGGAGCAGAACCGGGGGGCCTGCTGGAGCAGGGGTGGCCCCACAGGGGGGTGGCCAGGGGGCGAGGGGCCCTGCTCAGACCAAAGCAGCCTGGGGCCCCCGCTGGCCCAGGAGCAGCTCGAGAGCCCACGCCACCACTGCCCACGGGGAGCTGCCTGACGGGGGTGCCGGTGGGCCCGCAGGGGTGCACACGGGGTCCTCATCTGGTCAGGCGAGTGCTCGACCTGCGAGCTCGGGGCTGAGTAATCACCACCTGGACAGGGGTTGCTCGGTGGGAGCCTCACAACAAGCAGGTGGGGGAGGGTTGTATTACCCCCAGATGAGGGAACTGAGGCTCAGAGAGGTAAAACCACGGCCCAGGCCATGTGGGGATGCACCCCACATTGTCAGCCTGGACACCCGTGCTGTTAGCCCTCTGCCCAGTGAGAGAGGCAGGGGGCAGGGTCAGCAGTGTGGCTGACCCACGTGCCCTTCCCTCCCACCTGCTCTTCCAGGGGCCCAGTCCCAGCAGAGGCCTTCCAGCCGGGGCATGTGGAGGGGAGGGCGGGGGTGCCCCTGGGCCTGTCTGGGAGCCCTGAGGAGCAGAACTCAGGCCTCTGCCTCCACCTACCCAGCAGACAGCTCAGGCCGCTGCCCTGGGCACCGCACCGCCACAGCCTCCACCCCAGGCCCTGGCATCTGTGCCCAGATGTATGTACCCAGGCCTGGGGCAGAGCCACCCCACCTTAAGTTCCCTGAGCCTAGCAAACAGCAGCCCCAGGGAGGGCTGGGCTGCAGACCCCCTGGCAGGAGGCCAGGTGCGTGAGTCCCACCCACCGCCGCCAACTTCTTCCCCAAAACACGAAAGCTTATGACTCACCCACCCATCGCCTGGACCCTCCCCACACTCCAGGGGGGTGGAGGCCAGATAGGGTGCCACCCCAGGGAACTGACTCTGTCCACCTCACCTTGGCAGATGCCTTTGCCTCCTCAGGAAGTCGCATTGTCCCCACTAGCTGTTGCTCACAGCTGGGCGGCCCTGGGCCTCCTGAGCAAACGAGGGGCTCCCAGCAGGAGGTGTCCCTTCCAGCTCTGCCTCCAGCCACAGGTGCATCCTGCCCAGAGCCCATGTCTGTGCCACTCCCCTTCCCTTGCCAACATGTAGTAGGCTGTCTCCTCCTGTCCTTCAGAGACCCCGAGAGGATCAGGCAGGTGGGGCCATAGGGTTTGGGAGGCAGAGAGGAGCCTGGGGGTGCGGGGACAGGGCCTCCAAACCTCAGAGATGTCATAGGGAGCAATGCCCGCCTCTTACTGCACCCAGAGCCAGCACAGGCCTCTCCCGGCCCACTGGCCCTGCAGGTTCCCTCGGGCAGCTCCTTGACAGGCTTTGGGCAAGACCTGCCCGTTGGGCGGGTCTGGGTAGAATCTCGGGTGCTGAGGCTCCGCCCCTCCCTGGCCCCCCTCAGCTCCCCAGCTCTCGCCCCTGGCCCCTGGCCGGCGCAGGGGGCCCAGCAGGGCCGCAGGGAGCACGTCCCTGGTCCGCCTAGGGCGAACTCCAGCTACCACTTCCCCGGGTCAGGAGCCCATGGGGCCTCACCTCCCCATCTGCAGGGTGGCTCCTTGCGGTGTGGCCGGGGTTAGACAGGCTGTCGTGAAAGAGACCACGAGTGCCGTGCTCAGGAAATGGGGCCGGGTCGTCATTCCTGTCCCGCCCAACCCTGGCCTCACCGGATTCTGGATTCAGAGTCTTGTCTCCCAAACTGCAAGGACATCCCTCAGTGGGGAAGCTCCATCTCCCAGCCTCGAGGTGGGGTCCTCCCACCCTCCCTCATTCCCAAAGCCCTCACCCACCCAACACACAGCCACCCAACAGACACCCCCTGCCCTGATCGCCCAGGAGCATCCCCTAGCACAGGCGGGTCTTCCAAACGAGTTTGGGGAGCCCCACCTTCCTGCTTCCAGCCCTCCACCACACCCTGGCCGCCCTGCCCAGCAGGCTCTGTGGCCACACGGGACACTGGTCAGAGCTCTGTCCTCCAGGAAGTCGAGGCTTCTGAGTTGACCCTGGGTGTGAGGACCCGCTGAGAGCCAGACTCCACTGTAAAGTGGCAGACTTTGAAATGCAGATGATCCCTCCGGTGTGGTGAGGACTCAGGCAGGGGGCCCTGGGCAGATCCTAGCAGTGGTTTGGAGGGCACACTGCCGCAGGGCATAAAGACGCAGACTGGGGGGGCGGGGGGGCGGGGAGGCCAGTGCAGTGGTCCGGGAGCTGCATCAGCTCTCCAGGGGTGGGGTGGGCCTGGGTACAGCAGAGGAGGGAAAAGGGAATTCTGGGTGTTTGCAGAAGGCAAGGCCAGAGGTACTGCCGATTCATCAGGGTGGGATGTCAGGAGAGGCATCAGGATTGCCTAGAGCCCAGCCACCTGTTTGTGGGTCCCAGTGGACCCCAAGGGCTCTGTGGCTGAGGACCAGGAGGAGCCACCGCCCCTGGCCCGGAGGTGAGATGCAGAAAGGAAGAAGGTAGGCTCTGGCCCCGGGTGTGCCCGGGGTGGGACCCACTGATCTTCTGAGACTCAGGGAGCTGAGCCGACGTTCAGGGCACAGGGCTCTTGGTCCATACGGCTGGGAGGGGACCCCAGCCCTGCCGCAGTGACGGAGCAGCAAGGCTCAGCAGGCGCAGACGCAGGCCAGTGTCAAAATGAGCATCATGGGGCTCACCCCGAGGTGGGGCCCCGGAGAAGGACGGCTGGGCCTCGGCAGCAACACACACACACACACACACACACACAGAGCACCTGCCTGGCCCGGGACAGAGCACAGCCTGGTGAAGTGAACTCGAGCCCGTGCAGAAGTCTGAGCTGGGGCAGCTGGCCATGTCCCCCTGCCAGAAAGACCTGCAAGAGAGACTTCCCCAGTGGGCTCTGCATGTTGCACCCAGCTAATGGGTTCACAGAGAGTGTAATGGGTGCCCCTAGCCACTCCTGTCCTGTGACCCAGCCTCCCAGGCCTGGGGCCAATCTGCAGCCGCTGGGGTGGGGGAGGGGGGAACCACAGCCCCGTGAGTTCACTCCTCCCAGCGGCCACCGACCAGGGACCTCTCCAGAAGCAGGGTCTTGGAAGGGTGTTAGGATGAATGTGCCCAGGCCCCAGGCTCCTTAATTCTGGCCTCAGGAGACAGCCCTGGAGGTGGGTACTTCCCCACCAGGTGCCTCTGAGGATCCCTGTGGGGGACCCCTGCCCCTCTTTGGTACCCTGTGGCCTCTCAATATAGGGCCACTTGCCTGGTCACATGGGGCTGGTGTGCGTGTATTTCTGTGTGTCTGTGTCTGCATGTATGCATAGGGACCCTGCAGCCCACAGGCCCTCCCTAAACCAGTGAGACCCTCTCCTCACCTCCTCCTCCACAGGCTGGTAACAGAGGCACAGTAGAGGCCGAGGGTGGTACCCGCTCCCTGTGCATGGGGAGGCCTGGGCCAGGGCTGTTGGGAGCCATGGAGACCTTCATGGAATCGCTCAACAGGCTGAAGGACGCTCATGACAGCGAGGTCCAGGGTGAGCAGGCCTCCACCACCCTCACCTGGGCTAGGCCTGGGCACCCCCACTGTTACCTCCAATTCTCACCAAACCTGAGGCCCTTGCCTTCCAGACCCAGAGTCCAGAGCTGGGAAGTGGCCAGGTGCCCAGCCTCAGACCTGGGCCTGGAGCATGGCCCTGGAGGGGTGTTGCCCAAAGGGGTCAGCCCACAGCAGAGCAGAAATAAAAAAAGCTGGGCCCATCAAAAATCTCTGGCAGAGATGGTCCCTCAGCATTCTCCAGAAGGAAGGCTGCCCACTTCTGAAAATGGGAGCTCATGGTTCCGGAAGCCCATGTGTAATGTTCTGGGCCATTCTGGTGTGTGGACTGAAATCCCTCTGCTTCCCTCCAAGACACCCAGACCAAGCTCTGCCCAGCCCGCCTGCGTGTTCCATCCCCCAGTTCCCTGACTCCAGTGCCCGGCAGACTTTCCTGAGACCGTTCCCACAGTTCTCACACACACCCCTGAGGGCCCAAAGGGCTTGGGGCGCTTCCCCAGTGACCAAGAGAGGCAGGGACTATGTGGGCCAGTGGGCCAAGCCGCACCCCGACAAGATGGCGGGAGAGGGTCCACTGGAGTTTCCCCACGAGCCCATTTTATTTCAACACTGGCTGTGCCCCCAAAATATCCCTTCCAGGACTTGGTCAGGTGGCTGGTCACTCCCAGCATCAGGCTCCCTCCAACGTCCAGACAGAAGCCAGAGCCAGAGACCCCATGAGAGGCGTTACTGGGCCCAGGCCTGGGGTCCCAGGCAGCCTCGAGACCAGGAAGATGGGCGCCCACTGGGTGGAGCTGTTCTGGGGAGTCAGCGAGTGGCCCGGGCAGGTGGCAGGAGTCTGCAGGGGCCCCGATGACAACCAGAGACAGGAGGCACCTGGGCTCTGCCGCAGGGGTGGCAGTGGGGCCGGGCCTGATCCCTGCCCCCTCTTTGCCCCTCCAGCCCTGCAGAACAAGCTTCTGGAGCTGAACTCGGAGAGATGCCGGTGAGTCTCCACAGGCCCTGGCCCAGTGGGAAGAGAAGAGAAAGCCAGTGGCCCATTCCCCTGCAGCCCAGGGCACAGGTGCCACCACCACCCCGCAGTGCTCGGCATGGGGGGTGGGGGTGAGTCATCTCAGGCCCACCTGAGTGAACAGGGACCCTCCGGGGCTGGGCAAGCTGTGCCTGCAGTAGTTATCAGTAAGAAGCCCTCAAGCCCTGCAGGGCAGGCTCCCCATGTCCCCATTTCACAGAAGGGGCTGCAGTTCTGTGTCTCCACATGGCACACAGACACAGCAGAAGTCACCAAGGTGCTGTGGACTGTGGCACTTGGGCAGCTGCGTTAAGCGCTGCCCTGGTAAGGCTCTGCTTTGAATGGAAGGCCCCCCAGGCAGGGCAGTGCCTCTACCTTGGCCTGTCTCTGCACAGGGACGCCCAGAGGGTGGAGGAGCTCTGTGCCAAGAACCATCAGCTCCGGGAGCAGCAGAAGTCACTGAAGGAGAACGTGCGTGTGCTGGAAAACAGGTGGGCTTCTGCAGCGGGGGAGGGGAAGGCGCGGCGGGTTCTGGGGAGGACGTGGGAAGCTCTGCAGCAAACTAAACCAGGCAGGTCTCTCCACTGCAGGACTTCTCAGAGCCTTAAGTAAACTGCCTTGCCAAGTGTCCTTCCCAAACTCAGCGGAACACCGACCTTAGTCCACAGGGTAGGGGAGGGAGCGGGGCTCCAGGGAACACAGTTTGGGAAAGGCAGGGCACATCCTGGAACCAGGGCAGCGGGGCTCCAGGCCGGTGTGCCACCCCCAGAGCAGCCTCTCGCCCCCACCCCCGCAGGCTGCGGGCCGGCCTGTGTGACCGCTGCATGGTCACCCAGGAGCTGGCCCGGAAGAGGCGGCAAGAGTTCGAGAGCTCCCTCCTGCAGAGCCTGCGGCACGTCTTCATCCTCAGTGAGCCTGGGGGGGTGGGGGGCTTTCAGGGAAGGGCGCGAAGGCAGCCCTGCCCCAGGCCCCTGTGTACAGACAAATGGTGCCAGCCCTCGGCCGATGGTGGCTCACCCCTCACTCACCTAGGCTGGGGGCCTTCCCACCCTGCAGGGCCCTGGCCCTCCGGTCCTGCCAGTGAGGACGAGCCCCTATCCCTTGGGGGTGCCCCAGGGACAAGCTTGGTATTGGGGCCCCCATCACT
This sequence comes from Manis pentadactyla, assembly GCF_030020395.1. NCBI lineage: Eukaryota > Metazoa > Chordata > Mammalia > Pholidota > Manidae > Manis > Manis pentadactyla. Next base: position 177,013,612 of record NC_080023.1, on the reverse strand, counting down.
TTTCACAGTCTCAAGGTGGTGCTGTTTACTCAACACCACCCCCCACTCACGCAGCATTTGTGGGCACCTGCCTTAGGCCAGGCCTGGGGCCAAGTGCTGGAGCCACAGCTGGGGACAGGAGGGACTCACCTGGTGCTGTGAAGACCCTGCCCTGCCCAGCCTCCCCTCCTCCAGGCCTTCACTAATCAGTGCCTCTTGCAGCCAACGAGCTGAACCGGCTGCAGGGGGAAAACGAGGCCTTGAAGGAGGAGGTGAAGCGGCTTCGGGGCCTACGGTGAGTGGGGTACCGGCCCCAACACCCCAGTCCATGAGACGCCACCCACAGCAGGTGCCCAGCGCATGTCCACAGGGCACCAGGACACACGGTGCAGAGGGGAGGGGTGCAGACCCCCAAGCAGGACCTGGGCTGGGGGCGGGGCTCCTGCAGGCCACTAGCGCAGCAGGCTTCCGACCTCCCGTAGTCTGCAAGCTACCCCAGCTTGGAACAGGAGCCCCCACGGACACCCTGGACACGGAGCTGGCCACCCAGCACCCTGGCAGCTGACACTTGAGGCTGCCCCGGGGGCACCAAGCAGGCGCTGCTTAGCCCTGCAGCATGGCTGCTGACGGTGGGTCCCAGGCAGTGTCAAGCAAGCTGTTTTTCCTGGTCACCTGGGTGTCCCCAAGCAGAAGCCTGCCCCCTAGGAGGGTGCCCTGGCCTTTCTGGTCATCCAGGGGCACTGCCCTCCCTCATCCTCCCTGTCTTTGCCTTCCCCCTGGAGACAGGCCCAAGTCCCAGTGCAGAGAGGGCACCTCAGACCCACCCTCACCCCTGCTGCTCCCCTCCCCGGGCACCCGGAAGGCTGTGACCGAGAAGCTACCAGGAGCCCACGAGGAGCCTGAGGACAACCACCCAGGTGGGGGCCCGTGGGCAGAAGGCGGGCAACCGGAGAGGCCAGGGGCTGAGCACAGTGGGACCACACCATGGGGCCCTCTGCCCAGGGGCTGGCTGCCTGCCCTTCCGAGCACCTCCCAGCCTGCCCTGCCCTCTGCTCCTCCTCCCACAGGAAAGCCAACAGGGTACAAGACACCTCCAGTGGCCAAAATCTCCCCAGGAGCCAGCCTGCCTGAGTCACGGACCCTGGACACGGTGAGGGCTACAGGGACCCAAGCCCACTCCTGTGAGGTCAGGAGACCAAGGGCAGAGGGCAGCAGCTGACCTGTCCACCCTGTGCAGAGCCCTCAGCGCATTTCCAACCAGCTGCATGGGACCATTGCCGTGGTGCGGCCAGGGTCCCGGGCCTGCTCCACTGATCGTGGCTCTGCTGGTGGGACACCCCCACTGCCACCCGCCAGGAGCAGCCCACCCAGCCCGCCCTATGCACACAGCCTCTCCCTGGACAGGTAAGGCGCCACCCACAGCCCCCACTGCAGTGGCCCCACTCTGCGGGGAGGGGCAGGAGCCCGGGGTCCCTGTGATCAGCCCTCCGGAGCCCGTCTTCTCCAGGTACCCTGCCTGGAGCAAGTTCCCCTGTGGACACGTACTGAAGGCCAGGACGGTATGGGGTCAAGGGGTAGGAGATGGGGACTGCTCCTGGGCACCCCACAAAAGTTCCCATAGTGTCTGGGAGGAGTGTGGGTGGCCTTAAGGCGGGTACACAGGGGGGCTGGGGCACTGTGGGTGACAGGGCAGGTAACTGACTCCCAGAAGGGAGACAGGCCTCAGTGTCCAGGTCCCCACAGAGCCCCAGACCCAGGTCACCTCTGGGCAGGTCCAGGGCTGCTCACTTGGCTTGGCCTCCAGACCCAGGGCCAAGGAGCCTACCCCTCTCTGCCACTGGCCCTGTGCCCTAGGGCTGCTCCCTCACCTCCCTGGGCCCAGGCCCTCCCCTGTGAAACGGGGGCCACCCTTGGGCCATGGTCCTGGACTTCTCCTCACCCACAGCGTCCTGCGGGCCTCCCGGCCCTCTGCCATGGCCTGCCAGCCCCTGAAGCACTCCCTGCAGGCTGACAACCTCTGCCTCCTGAACCGCCGCCTGCCCCTGCACCTTCGGAGCCCCCATAGCAGCCCACAGGGCCCTGCCATAGGCCCTGGCAGCCCCCAGCCACAGGGCCTGAAGGCCAGGGAGACAGAGGCCTGGGTGGAGCCCACAGGCCTGCTAGGCCTTCCTGGCGCCCTGGTGGACCTGCAGGACCCACGGCTGGAGGGGGCACTGCACCTGCTCCTGGCCCAGCAGCTGCGGGCACAGGGACGGGCAAGCAGTGCGAGGCAGAAGGGCCCAACCACCCTGGGGGAGACACCACCCTCCCCACCAGCCGGCTCGGACTCTGAGGCTGAGGTGACCCGAGCAGACTTGACCGGAGGACAACACCCATGGCCCACAGGCCCAGGCGGCCCCCCGGGGACAGAGGTCACAACTGCACAGGACTGTGTCCCGGACAAGCCACTGGACCTCTCAGAGTGGGGCCGGGGCCGGGATGCCCCCAGGCCCTCTGGCCAGCCAGGGTCACTCAGTCCCCCAGCTGCCTGTGCCCCCAGCCCCAAGCCTCCCCAGGGAGTGGAGTCACCTGCCCAATCTGGACCCTGGGGACTCAGCCATGACAGCAAGGGGGCCAGAGTGCCAGGCCTGGAGGATGCCCTTACTCTGCTGGTAAGGGGCCTGGCCCTGTTCTTGGTCTCCACGTACCCCCACCCACCCCCAGCCAGTGGCCAACTTTCCCTCTGCCCCACCAAGCCAGTCCCCAGTGGGAGAGCCTGGCTGCCTGATTCTCACTAGAGAGGAGATGGCTGACCCTCCCACTGCAGCCCCAGCCAGGGTCACCCAGGCTGCGCCCAAGGCTGGGTTGGCGAGGGGGCAGACGCAGCAGATGGACTCCAGCCACCTGTTTCCCCAGGACCCCACACACACTGTTCCAGGGCCCTACCGCAGCCTGCCTTCTCCAAGCAGGATGGGAGATGAGGTCAGCGGGAGGCCAGAACCACACCCCTGCCCACAGAGGCCTGATGCCGATGGCCGCCCAGGTAAGGGTGAGCTCCCGGGGTCACGAGAAGCAAGCAGGGCCCTAAGAGGGAGGGAAGTGCAGTGGTCAGTGTCCAGTCAGGGGACCTATCCCACCTGGGCCTGACTGGCCAAACCTGGGTCTAGGTCTTAGATCCCCCCAGCTGCAGACCCAGAAAGGGGGTGCGGGCCCAGGGCAGCACATCTGTGACCACAGGCAGTGAAGAGCTTCCTGGCAGTCAGGGCTTGAGGACAGAGAGTCCAGTTCCCTGTCACACAGCAACATCCCAGCTGGTGGGGTCATATGGGCACAGGAGACCTGGGCCTAGGTTTGACCGTAGGGCAGGTCGTTTGGCAGTCTCCTTATCTGCAGAGTTGTCTAGTCTGGCAGGCCAGGGAGGCCTGGACTTCTGCTAGACTCCCGGGCCACAGACCTGGCCTCACCCTCACCCTGAATCCTGCAGAGCTCAGCAAGGCTGAAGCACAGCAGCAAGAGTCAGACGAGGTGGACGAGCCAGGCACCCCGGACAGTGAGGTGGGACCCACACACACGTTGGGAGGGGTCCATTGTCCCAGGGCTGCCACAGCCTGGGGGGAGGGTCCTCACCCTGACCATACCCCCACACCCCTCAGGTGGCCCTGAGCTCGGAGGAGGCAGGGTCCGCTCAGCGCACACCAGGGGACAGGCCCAGGTGCTTCTGCACCAAGGAGCAGGGCCTGCAATGGAAGAGGAAGCAGGCCTCAGACCTGAGGGGCAAAGGTGAGCCCTCCAGGCAGGCAGGGATGGAGTGGGGTGGGGGGCACAGCACCCCCCACCTCACCTTTCTGGCTGCTTGGAGCTCAGAAACCAGCCCTCCAATCTCTCCTGGCACAGGCCCCATAAGAGGGTACCCCAGAGTCAGGCATGCATGCACCCTGACCCTACAACCTCTCTGTGAAGCCAGGCAAGCCCCTTCAACCAGAGCCAGGGTCTCCCCCAAGAAAGGGGGTGACAACAGAGCTGCTGACAGATTTCAGTGGGATGGGACTGGGCAGTCACCATCTTCTCCCTGGGGGACAAGGGATGTCCTGGCCTGCAAGCAGGCCCCAGGCCCGGTGGTCCTAAACCCCTGCCTCTCTCCCAGTCCCACCAGGGAGTAGAGAGCGGGGACTCCTGAACCCCCTTGTCCACCTTCAAAGAGGAGCAGCGGAGAGGGTGCAGCCCTCGGGGTGTGGGGTGTGCTTGCTCCTGCTGGGGCAGTTAGGGGCTGCTCAACTGTTTGCCAAGGGTAGGGCCTGTGGTCACCCCCCAGTAGGGCCACGGGGCATCGGGCCCTGGCCTGAGGATATCAGGGTGACCCCCGCATTTCCTGCTCTGGCCACAATGGCAGCTCAGCCAGCCAGGCCTCCAGGTGCCATAAAAGCCTTTGAACGCCTGAGCTAATAATGGATGCCACCCTGGTGTTTGTCCAAGCAGGCCCACAACATGGCAGGCTGGGCTGTGGCTGCCGCAGTACGCCATTGCAGCTGGGAAGGTGACCACGGACTGTGTTTGCTCGGGTGAGGGGGAGGAGGCCAGCACACCTGCCTCATTGCGAGGCACTTCCTCTGGGGCATATTTGGAAAGTGACTAGTAGGCACAGTCCACAGGGTGCCAGTGTCCACCCCACCCCCCAGCTAAACCAAGCCTGCCCCCCACATCCCCATCCTCCCACTCAGGCCAGGCCAGTGGGAACAAGGCCCAGGAAGGCCCACCACCAGTGTCTGGGGGATTCTGAGGGTGGCTGCCCAAAAGCCTGGTTTATCCAGAATGTCCCGTGTCCTCTGCAGCGAGGGAGGCGCCAGGGCCAGGCTGTCTTCAGGCTGGGGAGAGGGTCCTCCCTTCCATCAAATTCCCACGGCTCACCCTCCAGCTGGGCCACCCCTGCTGCAACGTCCACTGCTGTCAGCAACAAGCCGACTTTGCCAGTGTGGTGCTCAAGCGCCCAGCTCCCTATGCCCAGAGACTGCCCTCGAGGCCTGGGTGAGAGCCCAGTGCCACCGAGGTGGAGGACACACAAGCACCCCCAGCCCACCGCAGAGCCGCCCTCCCAGCCTAACCGCAGCCCACTTTCCACAGCCTCCAAGAAGCTCTCCCAAGGGAGAAGGAACCCCGGGGAGCCCCCGATGGTGGGGCCTGGGAGCCCAGGAGACCCTGAGGACAGCAGCCCCTCACCCAGCAGCAGCAGCTGGGAGGAGACCTAGCAGGCCCTGCTCAGGGGGAACAGACTGCCCAGACGTGGCTCCCCACCCGAGTGCCCACAGCCACAACAAACCATGCCAGCAGCAGCATAGGGCAGGAGGGGACTGGGTCCTGGCCCACATCCAGAGGGCCTGGGAAGGCTGAGACAGGGTCTTTGGCTGGTCTTTCGAACCCTTCTATCTCCACCCATCTCAGAAATGACCCACTGGCCCTGCCACCTGATCCTCACTCCAGCATCTGCTCCCTTGGAAGAACTAGGGGTCTGGGGGCACGGGTTGCTCAGGCCCCAGCCCAGCCCAGCCCGATCCCTGCTGCACCCAGACAGCCCCTCCTGCGCGGAGTCCCCACCTTTGACCATCCCAGACTCCACCTGTGTCCGAGATCCTCCTGGGATCCTGCCCACCTGGCCACCCCTTCCCTGATGGGGCATGGAGCCCCAGTGGCGGTCTTGGGCGCCCTCTCGTGGAGTCCCACGAATAGGCGCCAGGGGCGAGAGCAGAGGAAGGCTGGTGGGCTCGCGCCCTCAGAGAGGGTCTCCAAGAACAGGCAGGTGCAGCCTATACCTGCCTGGCCAGGCCACTCAAGAGGCTCTTGAATGCATCCAGGAACGGGGATGTCACTCTCAGAAGGGCAGGAACAAAACCAGGCCCGTTTGCTGTGGGTTACAAGGAGCAGGGCACACTGGGAGGGCCACAGGGAACAGAACCGAGAATGGGCACCAGCCGGCACACAGCCCCCTCCTCACTGACACTCCTGAGTCCCTTGCCCCATATCTGCCCTCACCAGCCAGCCAGCCATCTGCAAGACCCCAGGGCAGCTCACTCCGGATTCCACCCTCCGCACTCAGGGACCTGCTCCCCCAGCCACTGTCACTTTAGGAGCGCCTCCATGGGAGGACCTTACACAGGTCCCTGGGCCCCACCCCGGCCCACTGAATCCGGATCTTCAGGTAGGACTGGGGATCTCCCAACGGTAACTCCTAGGCACGTGAGGCTTAAGAACCGGCCCTCCAGAACAAAGGCAGGGCGTAGGGCAGTGACTGGGCCGGCAGAAGCCTGCAACAGACTGGGGTAGGGCCCCCACCTTGTTCCCCACAGCCCACCTGCACTGCCTCAACAGGCCAGAGGGACTAAATTCCCAAGAAGGCAAGTCCAGGGGCGCATGTATGTGTGCGCACACGAGTGCGTGTGAAAAATCTTTCCGTTGTTAAAGGTTGCTTTCATTTTCCTGAAATCAAATAAAACAAAGCTTGTGTGCTCCGTTCACATCTGGCTTGCAGGCCAGGTTTGGCCCCTGAGCATCCATCTCCAACATGGGTGGTAGGGAAGCCACGTGGGACAGAAGCCCAACGACAGAGGGCACAGACAGGGATGACGACCACAGTCCTCCCCAGGGGAACCCACAGAGCTTCACAGTGCCAGCTGGCAAAGGAGAAGCAGCTGCAGGACCAGCTCCGTCATCGCACAGCAGACAGCACGGTGCAGGGCTGAGAGCCCCAACTGACCACAACAGTTCGCTGCGCTTGCGATGGGAAACGCTCACCCATTGTCATATTGCACGTCAATACCCATTAAGCAGGAGCTTGCAGGCCTGGGCTGTGTGCCCACCCCATCCCCTGTCCACCCCTGCACATAAGAGATGCAGGATGAGTGAGAACAATAAGTAGCTACACACCGAAGCAGTGTGTGGGCAGCCTACCGGCTAGTGCCGGGTCTCTGGCACACAGTGCCCCTGGCACTGGTGACGTCCCCTTCCTGAGAGTAAACCTGACAGTACCCTGCGGTCCGAATCACTGTCCCAGGCAGAAGGCTGGAGAGCAGACAAGTGGCACAGAGGTGGCTGCAGGACCCTGTCCCCCAAAGATACAGATGGGCTCCAGAAAGTGGCACCTAACCTTCATGCCACCAGCTCTGAAGTCAGGGGGACCTGGGTACAGAAGAGGAAACAGGCCTAGGCCCCACTCCAGCTCAGGGTCACTTTGCTGCAGAGGGACGAGCAGGCCTCTGCCTGGAGCTGAAGCCCAGCACTGTCCCAAGCTTCCTGCGACCCCAGGCAGGTGCCCTCTCCCCTCAGATCCTCGTCCCTTCTTCAGCCAGCGAGGGAGGCCAGGTGGCCCGCCGGCCATTTTCGGGAGCCCGGGGCTCCTCGAGCGAACTGCCCTTTGTAAACCAAAGGGCCACCCAGCTTCAGCCCCCGCACCCCAGCCCCGCAAGACACACCCCGAGGAGAAGTGTGCTGGGGCCCAAAGACGGGTCGACGGGGCTGCGGGCCAGCGGGGGGAACAGAGACTCGAACCCGGGCGCCGCCGCCGCCGCCACTCGGCCCCGGCCAGTCCTCGGCCAGGCTGGCGGGGGAAAGCGCGGACGGCGGCGGCTCTCCCGGGCCGCGTCCAAACCTCCTCCAGGACTCAGGGCGCCGTCCGCGAGCCGGAGGCCCGCCCACAGCGCCGCGCTGGCCAATGGGCGGGCGCGACGGCGCAGCATCTACGGGTGGGCGCGCCGCGGCCAATGGGCGGTGCGCGCGTGCGCGTGCGCGTGCGGCGGCGGCGGCGGCGGGCTCAGTTGGAGGATGGCCGCGGCCGCGGCGGGTGGAGCCACGGGCCCGGCCCCCGGCCCCACCAAGGCCCCGCCGCCCTCCGGTCCATGCTCCGGGCCGGCCGTCAGGGCCCCGCCGCAGGCGCTGCGGAGGCGCGGAGACTCGCGGCGCCGCCAGGCCGCGCTCTTCTTTCTCAATAACATCTCCCTGGACGGACGGCCCCCCAGCCTGGGCCTGGGCGGCGAGAAGCCCCCCGCGCCGCCGCCGCCGCCCGCCGAGGCCCGTGAGCTGCCGCCGCCGCCGCCGCCGGGGCCCCCGGGGCCCGAACCCGCGCCCCCGGCCGGCCTGCCCGGGCTGCCCGCTGGCCGGGCCTCGGCGCCCCAGGGTCTGCTCAGTCCCGCGCCCGCGCCCGCCAGCCTGGGGCTGGGGCTGGGACTGGGGCTGGAAGGGCAGCGCCAGAGGTGAGTGGGGCCGAGGGCGGCCTGGGCCGGGTTAGGGCAGGGACGGGATGACGCTGGACGTCAGCCCAGGGCCAGGGCAAGGCGGCCTGAGGAGAAGAGAGCCCAGGACCCAGGGGTTAGGGTGACGTGGGGGGGCTGGGGAACGGCAGCCCAGAGCCTAGGCAAGGTGGCCGGGGGGGCAGACAGCCCGGGACTGGGGTCGCGGTGACCTAGGAACGCCAGTGCCATGGACAGCAGGCAGGTGTCCCTGGGCTGGGTCAGCTCATAACATGGGGTTGGGATGGCCTACATAGGGTCCGGGTGACCTGGGAGTCATCAGCCCAGGGGACGGCAGGGTGGGTCAGGGCCCCATCTGCACAGACTTGGGGATCAGGGACACCTGGGTCAGCCCAGGGGATGGGGTGGGAGTGGCCTGTCAGAATAAGACCTGGGGGTCAGAAGGTGACCCTCTCCCTGTAAGCCCCAGACACAAGGTTGGGATGCCCTCAAAGAACCCTGACAGCCCTGTCAGCTCTGGACACACCTCTCCCCAGCCCACTTCTGTCAGTCTCCTAGACACAGGACTTGCACATACACCTTACACATCTCCCTGTATCCCCTGAGCCGGGTGACTCCCCCGTGTGACATCTAGGCTCGGAGTCTTCTGCACCAGGCCAGACTTCCCAGTGCACTGCACCAAGGCTGCTGGCACTGGTACCCCCCTGATGCCCTTTCTCAGCCACCTCCGAGCTGCAGCTTCCAGTGCCCGTGAGCAGTGGCCGCCAGGTGACCCTGCCTCCTTGACCCGTTCCTCTGGCCCCTGGGGCTGTTCCCCATCCTGGGTCCCCGGGCCCAGGAGCCAGGACTGGCTGCTCAGTGCGGTCCCTTCTCAAAGGCCACTGCTTGCCCTTTTGTGAGCAGTCAGAGCCGAGGGCTAGGCTCACTCGGAGGCAGGCCTGATGGGTGTGCAGGGAAGGGCTGCATGCAGAGCCCTGCCACTCAGGCGCCCTGGTGTCAAAGGCGACTCTTCCTACCTGAGGTCATCTCAGGGGCACTGGCTGCAGTTGCCTCATACCCCTGCCCTCGGTCCTTCCGGGGGTCTCTGGTTAGGGGAGCTGAGTCTAGAACATGGCGCTTTGTTGCCAGAGTTCTTGACATTGTGTTCAGAGGTGTGAGCAGCATGAGGATTAGGCCACTGTTACACTCCCAACTGTGGGTCAGGCCAGGAGGGCCTGTGGGCCTGACTCTGGACACACCAGGCCTGGCTGAGGCCCCAGAGATGGTTGTGGGTGGATTGGGGCCAAGGGCTCCGTCTGCCTAGAATGTGGCTGCCAGGCATCACGCTCCTGGAGAGGTGGAACTGCTTAGAGAAGAAAAGACTGATATTAAGAAAAAACAATTCTGTGGATGGAAATCAGCCCATTTTAAAAACAGAGCCCCAAAGCCTGCTTGTGTTTGGCTGACAGCCATCTGACACACACGGCCTCCTCTCCCTCAGGCAGGTGTGAGCGCTGGGCAGAATGCGCGTCCCTTTAGGCTGCCCACTCAGCAGACGGTGGGGCATCCGGCTGTGGGCCAGGCCCCATGAGCAAGACGGGCCGGCAGCCTGCTGCGGAGCTGTGCCAGCGGGGGCACTGGGGCGTGGGTGCCATGAAGACCCCTGCCCGGAGCCCTGTGTGGCCATGGTGTACATGGGTGCCCCACCACTGTCAGTTTCTGAGGAGCGCGTGTGCTGCAGCCTGGGCTCGGGAGGGCCCTGGGGCAGGACAGGATGCCGTGTGAGTCGGGCCCTAGGGTCCCCCCGGCTTGGCCTGTTTTTAGGAATGGAGAGAATTCATGGGGTCTCTGCCCAGGTATGTATTGTGAGTGCAGTGATCTGACCCAGGCTTTGGGAAGAACAGGCCTGGCTGTAGCCTAGCCTCATCACTCAGCAGCTCTGTGACAGGTGGCGCGGCCCCTCGAGCCTCGGATTGCTCCTCTGTGAAATGGTTTGCGTTGGTCACTATCTGCCTGAGGGGCTCTTGTCAGGGGCTGGGGTCAGAGGGAGTTGGGGGCTCCACGAGGGGCAGCAAGGGCCAGGGTCGGGTGAGTAGAGACTCTTGGCTACGGCCCAGTTGCCCGGAGTGCTTGCCCATGGCTCAGTCCACATCCGGGAATCAGGGCTCCATCCGCCGAGGCATTTTCTGCTTAGCCAACGAGCACATTGTCAGAATCTTGATTTTTTTCCTGGTACTTCTAACAGTGTTTATTTTCATTTCAACATCGTGGTCACATGATGCTTACCAGCAGGCTAGGTTTCTGAGCTTCTCCGCCTGGTGGACCTTGCCAGGCTGCTGCCCTGCTCCACCGTCACCTTGGTGCTTCTGTCCTCTCCTGGAAGGCCTGTGGGAGGCCCGGCAGATTCCCTTGCAGTCCTGGAGAGTTTGCGTGGGGACAGTCTGAGAAAGAACCTGGGATTTCAGCTGCGCCCTTGGCCAGGAGCCACCTACGGTTCTGAAGCCGCTGAGCGCCTGGCCCAGTTAACCAAGTAGTGCAGCGTAGCATCTGGCCATCTGTTCACAGCTCTTGACTGGGGATCTGTTGCCTTCCAGGTGGGAAGCAGCTGCAGGTGGTTGGATGGTTGGTGGCTAGAGGTTCATTGCCAAGTCATGGCCCAGAGCCCTTGCTGAGACCGAGGCCGGGCCCCCGGGGACCACACGTTGGGTCCCAGCACTGGAGTTGCTGAGGGCCTCTCGGAGGAGTCGGCTGGAATCTGGGGTTGTGCTTTGCCTGGCAGGGACTTGGCATGCAGGGGATCTAGGACCACCCACTCATTGGACAGGCCTGTGCCAGGCACTCTGCTCAAGTGCGGGCAGAGGTCAGCCCAAGGGGACCCTCGCCACACCATGCTGCAGCCAGCGGACACAGACAGGAGGCCGCTCGCTGGGGCTGGCCCGCCCTCAGGGCGTCTGATCCGTGGGTAGCAGGCCCTTCACCCAGCCCCTTACTTGGTTTGGGCGGCCTCCAGACCTCAGACAGGAGCTCCTCCTCCGAGATGCTGCAGGTAAAAAGTGAAGGAAGCCTATCAGACACTGGAAACAATGTTTATGAAATAGCAACTTTTCTTCCTGTCTGCATGAGCTTTTCTGGAGGGGAGGGAAGTGGGTTGCTGTGCCAGAGAGGGGCAGTGCTGAGAGGGAGCCAGGGGGGCGAGCAGTAAATGCAGGGATCACCTGTGCCCTCTTGACAGCCACGCCAGGCCTCTGGCCCTTTCTTCCCAAAGAGTGCAATGCAGGCAGCCTTGGGCCAGTGGCTGTCACACGGGGGGCACAACATGGCCAGAAGACGCCATCCTGTGCAACTTGGATGTGGCCCAGCAGCAGAGGCTTCCTGGACTCAGGGGTGACTCTTTGCCCAGACACCCAGAGCTGGGGCAGGGGAGACTAGCTGAGGTGATGGAGAGCTCGGTTTGTTCCTTGTAGTTGTGTGTCCAGCATGTTTAACCTGAGTGTCTGGTGCACTGCATTCATGGGGTACACACACCAGGGGCCACCAGTCCAGGATACACACCCCTCCCCAGGCCTTCTGGCAGCACCCCACACTGAGACGCCCAGCTCCATCAGTGGGTAGAAGGGAGCCACCCCGAGCACTCTGCAGCTGGACGCATGCTGGGGGCCCTGCTGCTGCAAGCGGAGCGTCCACTGCTTGCCTTCCAGTGGGGGCTGTTCCAGGTACAGCTGCTGGATGCATTTCTGGGAGGCCTGGGCGGGTGCGTGGTCAGCATTAGGATTCTGGCTGTGTCTGGAGTGGCTGAGCAGGGCACCAGGCAGGAAGAGGAGAGGGCCGAGAGCAGCACCGCCTCACCAGGACAGCCTGCTCTGCAGCCCAGAACTCAGGTGCTGTGGCCAGCGCTGTGACGGGCTTTGCATCCAAACCCAACGGCATCACTGGGAACAGAGGTCGCGTGGAGACAAGGAGCACCTGAGAAAACGGTGCATGAGCGGCCTTGATTCCCGCCCCCCTGACGTCAGGAGGGCAGCAGGGAGGCTGGTGACAGAACCCGGTGCAGGCCCCAGCTCCACCTCTTACCTGCTCTGTGAGTCACCTCTGTGCCTCAGTTTGGCCACCTGTGAATGGAAGGTGACTGTCCTGCCCTCCTGCAGAGCTGTGAGGATCGATTTTACACATAAACATCTACCGAGGAGGGGCAGGCAGAAGGAAACCACGTGGAGGGCCCGGCTAGTCATAGGCTCAGTGAGCTCAGGGTGTTGCTCTTCGGCAGCCCGAAATGAATGGGGAGAGTGGACCAGGCCGCAGGCCAGCGTCCTGCCAGGTGGGCCACCCCACTGGGTGCCAAGCCACTGGGCAGTGTGCGTGCTGCCTTGGCCATGGCCTGGGCCCTGTGGATGAGGTGCCAGGCCTGCAGGAGCCATCGGGCATCACCTGGGAGGTCACCTGAGGACATGAGCCTGAGCGAGCCACTGGGGCTCTGCCACGGGCCTCAGCCCAGCCCTGTGGGGCAGTACACAGGCACCTCCAGCTGGCTGTCCTCTCAGAGCAAGGCCTGCTGCGTCAGCCAGCCTCCGGCCTGGGCCTCTTAGAACTCAGGGAATCTGCCCAGCGTGCCCGCCTGCCGCCCTCTGAGCAGATAGGGGCCCCTGATCGCCCCCTTGGCCTCTACCGCCACCATCCTGGCCATTCCCTGGGCCCCCTTACCTGACCCACCTGCCCACTCCCATCATCTCCAAGTGTACCCCCTCTGGCCCAGTTGTGCCCCCCATTACAAGCCGTGGTGGGTGGGCAGACAGCTCCTCTTGGGAGATGGGGCCACTGCGGGACACCCAGTATTTCACTGGAGTTAGTCCTGTGTTCAGTTCTACTTTCAACCAGTTCTTGTTGCTTTTGTCATGGAAAGACCTAAACAGAGCATGGACTTGGGCGTCAAGGTGCCAGCGTTGGGAGCCCCCGGGTCGGCCGCAGCTGTGGGGCTTGGGCAGGTGCTGAGCCTCTCGGGGGCATGTGTGCAGTCAGCACCGGCACAGGTGGCCTCGGCCCCCAGGAGCCTCCTCCTCGGGGAAGTGTGGGGATAGCAGGGCCCGGCCTCACGGCTCTGTCGTAAGCAGCCCCCGCGGTGAGGCACGACTGTTGACCCTCAGGACCAGGAGGCTGACAAGTGACCAGAGGTGGCCTTGGTGCCGCTCACCTGGCTTTGTGATCTTGACCTGAGGGTGCAACCCGCCAGGGTTTCTAAGCCTTCAGGCTTGAGAAGCCCCCAGCGTGGGGTGGGAGGCCGCTGTCCTGAGCTCCCCAGGGCTGCTGGCTCGGGTGTGTCCTTCTCGGGCTGGTTTCTAATCAGCCCCAAACAGCTCATCCTTGAATTCAGTTTGTTTTTAGGACAAGCACAGCACTGTGATCACACCTCCAAAGACCAGTAGGAACCCCTTAATGTCATCAAATGGCCAGTCCTTGGTCATCTTCTGTGGGCACCAAGGACCCACACCCACCGGGCTGTCAGCACGTTTGGGGCTTCTAGGCTCCGCCCCCAGGCCTGAGCCGAGGCCATGTGTGCCCCTCCCAGGGAGCTGCTGACTCCGTCACCACAGCCACAGGCCTTCCACATAGACTCTCACACCCCTGACTGTGCAGCCATAACACCCCTCTTTGGGAAGAGCATTTATTCAGACCCTGCTCAGTGCTGGTGCCTAATTCAGACCTACTAAAAGTGTTTGCTGATAAGCCACGAGTCAGGAAACATCTTCTCCCTGTCACTGGATGACGAGCAGCAGTCCAAGGGGAGCGTCCCGGCCGGTCCGGAGGCGGGGCTGTTGGTGGGAGGGGGTCCGCCGGCTCCTCTGATGCCCAGGAGGTGGGAGGGCAGGTGAGTACGAGTGGGCGGCAGGCACACGCACAGCGGTGCACACACGCCCCGAGCACTGTCACAGCACAGCTGGTGTGTGCCCCAGGGGGAGCGTGGGCAGCCCAGGGACGGGACCCGAGTCGGGAGGACGCTGCCGCAGGAAGGCTGGAGAGAGTGTTTCAGACGGAGGGAGCAGCCCCCGCGAGGGCCACAACGGGGAGCAGGGCCCAGGCCAGGAGGAGGCCGTGCGTGCTGGGCACCCCTGCCCATCTTGGCCATCCCAGGCCACACCCCCAGCTGCTCCTGCCACGGGTGGTGTGGCCACCATCAGCGTGGGCAGGACGGGGAAGGGTTGGCAGACTTGGGCCAGTCTCCGGAGCTGCAGAGCCACGACTGGACCTGTCTGGCCCACCACACCCCTTCCAGGGCCTTCAACCAGGTCTCTCCAGCCTGCAAGGGACCTTCCAGAAGCCTCATCGCGCCCACAGCCTGCTGCACTGGTCCTGGGCCTGAGAGGGCTCGGGACCCACAGGGCTGGGCTCTGGGGTGCCACCAACCACCCCTCCCAGCTCCAGGGCTCCACTCAGATTGTTTTGGCAAACTCTTCTATTGGGTGGCTGCCTGAGGATGACCTGGCCGTAGGCCAGTGAGGACCACGTTGCCTGAGAGGCCCAGGAGTGTGGCTGTGGGTCCAAGCGTGGCCCCACGGTCTGGGCTCGGAGCAAGGGCCCTCCCAGGCACCCTGGGTCTGCTCTGAGGCCTCGGTGTCTCCTTCACAGAAGGCGTGTCACCTCCCAGCGCTGCTCCCTGGAGTTTCTGGAAGACACGGTGGGATGTGCCTCGGTTCAAAGGTAAGAGGCCTGCCGGTCCAACGTCTTGTGCCCCTCCCGTGCCACCCTTCCCCTTGGGGGCCAGAAGGGCCCAGCAGGGAAGAGTGGCCTGTTTCTGCCTTGCAGAGCTAAACACATATCCGGATCCCCAAGACACAAGGGCCTGAAGAAGACGCACTTCATCCGGAACATGAGGCAGTATGACACCAGGAGCAGCAGGTAGCCGGTGGGCGCTGCAAGCACACGGCCACCGGAGGCCTGGGGTCGGTCCGGGGCCCGCGCCCCTGCACCCCAAGGCCTCCCACAAACCTGGCAGGGCCAGGGCTCCCCCTTGTCCATGGCTCTCCCTCTCAGTACACCAGGCTCAGGGCCACAGCCCATCCCGCATCCCTTCAGAAGTGGACCCACCTTCCCCATATTCACCCAGCACTGGTCCCTCCCTGGCACCTGGGGGAAAAGCCCAGGTGTCACTGGCCTTGACTGGAGTGCTGCCGTGATGGGTGGTGTCCAGGAGGGAAGGGCTTGGTTTTATTTGGGAAGCACAGGGTGGAGGCTGCACTAATGGCCAAGATGTGGCAGCCCCCCAGGGAGTGCCCTCCCAGGCTCTGTGTCTGTAGGTGCTGGATGGGGGCCTCAAGGCAGGACCACCTCCACTGTCCCCCATACCCGGCCCTGAAGCGTCTGACCCAGAGGGTCCCCAGACTGGGCCCCTTCCCGCTGGAGGCTGTGCTCCGGTCTACCCACAGCCCTGCTCGGGGGCTCTGTCTTCCTAGCAGCAGCCAGTCCCAGAACCCCCACTGCCCGGGCACGGCTGTTCGCATGAGGGGTCTGCCTGCTGCCAGGGACCAGGCCCCAGGCAGGCCTGAGTGTGGGGCTTGTGCAGTGGCCCCCACCAGAGAAAGGGTGTCCACCACTGTTCCTGCTGGACCAGGGCTCCAGTCCGGTGGGGGAGAGGCCATCCCTGCTGCATGCTCCCACGCAGGGGCACCTCAGGGGCCACTTAGGCTCAGGACACAGAACTGGACACCTTTTGAGGCTATGAGGCCCCCACCTCTCCAGGATGGCAGAGGACAGGCCCCCTGACCCGATTGTTCCTCTGGGTACATGCCTCTGTGTCCTCCAAGCCTGGCCGGTCTGGTGACCTACAACCCCAACTGCTGGCCTTCACCTGGCCTGCCTTTGTGTGCAGCACATTGCAGAGAGGGGGACACACTCACCAACAGGACGGCACACCCTTATGGGCACCTGGGGGGAGCCGGCGAGAGCTGGGGTGGCCAGCTGACAGGACCCAGCCACCGGGCTGCAACCCCAGAGTCCCCTGAACACCTGGAGCCATTCCCACCCGAGTCCAGGCAGGAGGGATCCGCCCTGGAGCGCCTGCGCCCTGTTCTGACCCCACCCTTTCCACAGAATTGTGCTGATTTGCGCCAAGCGGTCCCTGTGTGCAGCCTTCTCTGTCCTGCCCTATGGAGATGGCCTGCGGGTCAGGTGCGGACCTAGCAAGCTCACAGAGGTGGGGAGGTGGGGGGTATCAGTAAGCCTACCCCCACTGAAGCTCGCTGGGGGCTTTGAGGACCCCGGGCGTGGTTCTCAGGTGGGAGCGGTGGCACCTGGGTTGGTCCTCCTGGGGCACTGCTGTGCATCCTGGGCCAGTCCAGGCAACTGTGCCCCATGCCTAGCTATAAATAAGAAGAACGGCCATCAGGGTGGGGACATAAAGTCAGGAGGGAAACCTGCCCAGTGTGGCCTGAACCAAGTTGGCCCAGCACGTGGCCACAGGCTTGAGGCAGGAACCCCCCAGGGCATCCCTCTGGCAGAGCACGTCCTCAAGCGGGCAGGCATGGGGGTGCCAGCCCCAGAGGCTCTGCTCCCAACAGCCCTGTCCGTTGCAGTGACCTGAGGGTGGACAGCCAGAAGCAGAGGCACCCATCTGGTGGCGTTTCCGTCTCTTCAGAGATGGTCTTTGAGCTGGAAGGCGTAGAGCTGGGAGCTGATGGAAAGGCAAGAGCCCGGGCTGTACGCGGTCGGGACGGGGGTGGGCACAGAGCTCACGGTTACCGAGGCAGCAGCACGTGAAGTTGTTTCGCTGTCATCTAAAATGCGAGGTGTGCGTGAGAGGAAGACACGCCGCCTGCAAAATCAGGCCTGATGGGCTGCCCAGCAGCTGGGGAGCAGAGCCACCTGAGCTGTGAGGGCGTCCTGGGGCTTCCTCTGCCCTGGTGGTCACAGGGCAGGGCTTCAGAGGCAGGGAGGGCATTCCTGTGCCAGAGATCCCAGACCAGGGGTGTGTTCTGGAATGATGATGTTACTGGGGCACTAGGTTCCGTGAGCAGCACCAGCCTGGGGCTGTGAGGGACGTCAGTTCACAGGGGCTCCAGCTGCAGTGGCTTCTTCCTGCCCAAGTAGGGGGAGCTTCTAGGGGCCGCCCTGCACCAGCAAGGAGTGAAGCAGTTTGCTTTGCTCCTGGTCTGGCACAGGGGCCGTGGGGCCTGGACGAGCAGGACTGAGGTCCCCGTGCTTGCCTCTCCAGGTTGTGTCCTATGCCAAGTTCCTGTACCCTACCAACGCCCTGGTCGCACACAAGACCGACGGCCACAGCCTGCCGCCCCAGCCCCGGCCCAGCGTCCCCCGGGCTCTGCTAGGGCCAAGACACAAACCTGCCCCCACGAAGCCAGCACCAGCCGGCCCAGAGCTAGGTAGCCCACACGCCCTGACCACATGGAGGGGTCCAGAGTCACCACATGGCAGGCAGACCAGAGTCACGTTCGAGCCCAAGGTCCTCAGTGCACATGGAGTGGGGCTCAGGGAGCGGCGTCAGGGCGGGGGCCAGCCTCTCAGGAGAGAAGGGGGGCCTCGACAGCCCCCAGCCTCTGCCTCACCTGAGCAGGCAGTGGAGAGAACCTGTGTCCACAGGCGACCCTGGGGGCCCCTCCCAGACCCCAGGGGTGCCAGGGCCCTTGTTTTGAGATGACCCCTGGGTGCCCGATGGGTTCTGGCTAAGGCTTGGGTCAGCAAAACCAGGTGAGTGGAGCTCAGGGCTTGTGATGAGCCGGGGCTGTGCTCTGCCCACAGGGAGCGACGGGGGAGATGCCCTGGAGTATGACCCTAACCTCCTGGACGACCCCCAGTGGCCCTGCGGCAAGCACAAGCGGGTCCTCATCTTTGCGTCCTACATGGTATGGTGGCCCCGCCAAGTGTCTAGGGTTGGGCTGTGGGCAAGCTGCCAGGGCAGGACCGACATGCCCACCCTGGGGCCCCAACCACACAGCCCTGGGTCAGTCCTGCCCTCGGCCCAGTGCTTGGCAGCCCCAGTCTTAGCCTTGTGTCTCCGGCACACTGTCCTGGCAGATCTGGGGCCTCTTGGCAGCCCCCATGCGCCCACCTTTGCCTAGGCCAACGTGGAGCTGCCCCCAGTGGCGGCTCCCAGCCTGCGGCCTTATGACTCACAGACCACGGTGATAGAGTACGTGAAGCCCTCTGACCTCAAGAAGGACATGAATGAGACCTTCCGGGAGAAGCTCCCGCACATCAAGCTGACGCTGAGCAAGATCAGGAGGTGAGGAGGGCCGCGGTATACCAGTCCCTCCGCCATGACGGGTCATCCCCAAGGCCGTGGGCTTCTCGTCTCCCATTTCCAGTGATTCCTGGGCTAGACAGATCCAGGCCCTCCCAGCCCCTGCCATCTGACCACACCTACTGGGCCCCTCCCACCGATGGACGGGGCAGCCCTGGCTGACAGATGAGGAGGTGGAGGGCTGAGGCAGCCAGCTCAGGGCCCCAGCAGGGACTCTAGGCAGCCTGGCCCAGTGGAGGCTGGCCATCGCTGCCCTGCTCTGGGGTCCTGCCCTGCTGTGTCCTGCTAACCACCCCCCAGTGGCAACAGGGCTTTGCTGACAGCCCAGGCACCACCGCAGTCCGCCCACACTGTCCCCTGGCGCTGCCACAGGAGAGCAGGAACTCTGTCCTTGAGGACAGTGGGGACCACCCAGGACGGTCGGAGGGTTGCCACGGGCCCCAGCTGCGGGGCAAGGGAGGCCAAGAGCAGCCTGCCTGCCCACCCACCCAGTGCAGGCCCAGGCCCTGGGCCCTGCCAGCCTGGAGGAAACGGTGCCTGCTGCTCAGTCCCAGAGCGCGAGGCCTCCGTGTGAACCCGCAGTCTGAAGCGGGAGATGCGGAACCTGTCTGAGGAGTGCGGCCTGGAGCCTGTGACGGTGTCCATGGCCTACGTGTACTTCGAGAAGCTTGTCCTCCAGGGCAAGCTCACCAAGCAGAACCGCAAGCTGTGCGCCGGCGCCTGCGTGCTTCTCGCCGCCAAGATCAGCAGCGACCTCCGCAGGGGCGAAGTGAAGCAGCTCATTGACGTGAGTACGTGCGTCCCAGCCGGAGGCCCCCCGCGCTGCCCCAGGGCTAGGGCCCCGGGCTGGCCTCGGCCGGCAGCGCCGGTGGGGTGGCAGGCTTATCCCAGGTGGGAGGCAGGGCGGGGCGCCACTTACCTTCTATTTTCAACGCAGAAGTTAGAAGAAAGGTTTCGGTTCAACAGACGGGACCTCATCGGGTTCGAGTTCACGGTGCTCGTGGCCTTGGAGCTTGCGCTCTACCTTCCTGAGAACCAGGTGTTACCTCACTACAGACGCCTCACGCAGCAGTTCTAGCCGAGGCTGGCCTCTGCTCAGCGGGCAGGGGCCACGCTGCCAGGCTGCCCAGCGCACCCACGTGCATCTGTGAGCCCGAGGGGTGTTCCCGGGCACGGAGGTGCACAGCACTAGGCATTGCTTCCGAGGAGGGCGCTGCTTTCATCCCACACCGCAGACACCGCCACAGTATTTCTGAGAACCTTCCTGCATCCTTAACGTGAAGAGAACGGGGGGTTGTCGTTCCTCCTCCGCGTGCCTGAGACTGGCCCGGCCAGCAGGACTCCGGTGCGTGCAGGGGTGAGCCCGACCACACAGCTCCCTCTCCCTCCTGGCTTCACCTTGTCTCCCCAAACCCTCACAACCACTGTGTGAAATTCGAGACAGAGATCAGGGTTCCACGTCTTACTGAACACCTGAAACTGCTGAAGTGAACATACTGAAGCATTAATCTTGGCTTTTCAGATGGGGAAACTCAGCACTGTGGAGTGCATGCCCCCAGCCTGCCCCTTGGCTCCCTCCCAGCCCAGCCAGACCCCTGGGTTGCCACCGCAGCACCCCCACGGGCCGTCCACAGGCAGGGCACTGGCACCAGGTTCAGCTGAGTCAACTCCGGGTTGATTCTCTTCGTTCTTGGACCTCTGTACCGCGTATCGTGTCACTGTGAAATCCTGATGCCGCCATGCACACCAACAGGCTCCTCAGCAGGGCACCAGCCTGCCCAAGAGGCCTGTCCTTCACCCCTCCCACAGGAAAGCCGCCTTCCTGCAACACTGGACTGTAGGCATGACTGGATTGCTTGCTCTTGATCTCTATAAGCAATACTTGGAGAAAAACAGCATATTGTCATTTGGGATTTGATTCTGTGGGTTTTTTAAGGGTATGAAACCTGGTCAAATCAGGTCTGAAGTTGTGGCTTGAAACCACTTTACCCGAGCAGGGAGACTGACCACAGCCGCCACACCAACCGTCTGCCTAGGAGACTCAGTGTCCACGCCTTTTCCTTCCTAGGCAAGTAGAAGCTGGCAGCCGGTCTGGCCACTACAGCCTGTAGCCATCACTTCTGTGCCCAGCCCATCAGGCTTGCTCAGCTTTCCCAGGTTTGTGTCCTTCCTGCACGAATTGTGTTGTGCAGTTGTCCAGCTTGTCACCCCATCAGAACACTTAGCCACCAAGGACTGTTTCCTGTTAGATGATCTTGAAAATGACCATGTCAGTTAGGCCATGAAGCTGCTTCCCTACCACTGTCCTGCAATCACCGCAGGGCTCTGGGACCACCTCGCCCTGTACTGTCCATGCAGACTGGTGTCGTTACAGAAAGGAGCCCCCAGTCCTGCTCACCACAGCCGACACACCAGCACACTGCCTGGGCTGCAGGATGAAGGGCAAAGCCCACGCTGAGCTGACCTTATTGTGGGATACTTCCCTGTCCACTCCTAGATGGCCCCTCACCCCATGCGCATCTGCGGTGGAACACATGCTGCTAGAGCCCCAGGCAATTCTTGAAAGCCACCTGTCCTGCCCCCACAGCATCTCAAGGATTCTTCTCGTTAAAAACACTGCAAGGGACTGACTGCCAGGATATCCTGGTTTCCAGCTTAGCTTCAAGTCACCTCTCCTTAGGGAATTCCGTAGGTGTTGGAGGGACAGCTGATAGTGACTTAAGTGTGCATGCTTAGTTCATATTTACCAAACTTATTTGTAACCTTCCCACATCCTTTTAAAAGATGTCAAGACTGCCACTGTGGTGCTCCAGTCACTGCAGCGAAGCCAGTATTTAAGCCAATTTCAGCCAAACCTCATCCTCTAGAATAGGCCCAGACAACAGGGGCATCCAGGGCCCAGTGCCACCCACTCAGTACCACAGTTGTGGATTTACGTGTGTGAGCCACTCTGACCTCAATGTCAGTCGTTTGTATCATGTGTCTGCAGTACTGTGTGCTTTTAAGTAAAATGTGGTTTTGCAACAAATATCTTCAGTTTGCCTCCTTTTGGGGGGCCAGCCCCTCCCTCTCAACCACTCACAGCAAAATGTCAGCCCTGACCTTCCTCATCCCAGAGCAACATGCTGTAGGCACACAATAAGCAAACCAACACGGGTAGGCTTTATTTATTTATGACAGATCTTCCATATATGTGGGCATCTTTCATCAGAAGTTCCTAGAACGAAAGGACAATGTTCACACTGTACTTCTAGAGAAGCCCCAGGCCTCTGCCCAAATACAAGCCCTCTTACTTTGAGACGATGCCATCAGCCTTGGCCAATCGAAGGATGGAGTCATCTGACTCACCCTAGAAAAGATCACGTTGGGGCTCTCTCCCTGCCGCCCCGAGCTGGCAGAGGTCCAGCCGCGAGGCAGTCCCAACTGAGCGGAGGTGGGCTGGCCACGGGCAGACGTCTGTAACACAGCCTCACACCTGACTATGGGACCCGACACACCTGCAACCCCAAGGTAAAGGCCCCCCAAGCACCCCCTTTTCACCCCCACCATGGGGCAGGCAGCCAGCACTGTCCAGTCCAGTTTGTCTGCCAACAGATCCACGCAGGCCTGAGGAAAGGGGGGCAGGCACCGCTCCGCTCGAACACCCGCCTGGGGGACACAGCGCAGGGGCACTCACCATCCTGCGAATGGCCCCACAGATGGCGTAGGTTTTAAACTGGCCGTTGAACCTGCCTGTTGCTTTGTCAACCTAGGAATCCAGAGTGAGGAGTCAGAGCGCCCAAGCGCCCTCAGCGCCAAACCCGGGCTTTGGAACCCGCCACCCGGCGAACCCAGGCCTCGCGCCCTCCCGCCCGGCTCACCTCGGCCACGTTCATCTGGATGGACGCGTGGTCCTTGGCGCCGATGATGCGGTTGCTGGCGGAGCTGCGGGGGAGCGCAGTGAGCGGGGAGGGCGCGGGAACGGGAACGGGAACGGGGCCGGGGCGGGGGCGGGCGGAGCGGGGCTCACCATTTCCGCGGCACGTACAGGTCCACGAACTCGCCGGCGTCGTTCTGCATGTCGAGGGCGGGCCTGCGGGACCCGCGGGCCGTGAGGACGGCCGCGTCCTCCTCGACGCTCCCCAAGCGCGCGCCGCGTCCCCTCCGCACCCTGACCCCGCGCCCCTGACCCGCCCGCCGCGCACCCACCTGGAGAAACCACGACGAGCGCGAGGGCAGAAAGGAAATACCGCCCCCCCCGGCAGCGATTTTGCCGGGCGGGGCGGGGCCTCCGCGAGTGCTTCCGGGTCCCGGCGAGCCGCGCAGGTCGGTTTGGATCCCTCCCGCCCCGCGCCGCTCCTTCCGACTCACTTCCGCTTCCGGCGGGGCCGCGGGCCGGGATGCGGTGCCGGGAGGGGCTGCGGGGGCGGGGCTCCGGGTGGGCACGGGCCCGGGGGCGGGGCTTGGACGGTGTTTGGGGGAAGGGGCTGCGGCGCCGGAACCGGCGGCTGCTTGGTCTCGCGGCGCGGACTCGCGAGGCGCCCGGGTCCGCGTCCCCGCAAACGTGAGGTCCCGCCCAGGGCCGAGGGGGCGAGGCCGCAGCTCGGCGCAGGGCGGCCCCGGGCGCTGGGAAGGCGTTCGCTCCGGCCCAGGGAGAGGCTCGAAGCGCCGGCGGGAGAGCGGCGCGGGCCCACGTGGTGCGGGCCCAGACCACCTTGGAGACGAGCAGAGGGGTCTGCCACCGCGCTGCGGCGCAGACCCCGGCCCGGACCCACCCCGAGGACACAGCGGAGAGGCGCAGAGACCAAGGCCCGGGGGCAAGGCAGAGCCCCAGGGGGAGCCACAGCACCGGCGCTGGGGTACAGAAACCAGCCCACGGGCAGGGATGACCGTGGCCAAGGCAGCCGGCCGAACCAAGCCAAACCCGGCCTTTGCCCCGCATCACCCGCCCGCCACCCAGGAGCCTCTTCCCCCTTCCTCTCCCAATCACCCGCCCCATTCCTCCACATTGCCAGGCGCATTCTCAGTGCCAAGGGTCCATTACTGAAGATAATGGGAAAATCCCTGACTGCAGAGGGCCTTAGAGTCCCCCGCCCCACATTTCTGGACTGCAAGGCAGGCCCTCAGCTTAAACGTCTGGCTGGGCTTCGTCCAGATGAGACACCAGCCCTTTGATCATGGGCTTGAGACCAGGTACATCCTGCCTTCTGCACAGGGGCTGGGCCTTCAGAAACAGGAGCCTGGGAAACCCGACTGCCCCTTTGCCTGGCAAGCCTTCCTCATCCACCAAGTCTACACTCCGACGTCACTTCCTGACCCAAGTCTGCGTCAGGCTGCGCAGGTAAGGACTCTCCTAGGGCTCAGTCCACTCACACTGTGGGACTGCACGTAGGTGCCCAAAGTTGAGTGCCTGTGCAAACAATGCCTGTTAGCCTGGCCACATGGCGCCCTGTTCAAGTCACTGCCAACTTCATAACAGCTCTGGGGCCTGGCTGGAGCTGAAGCTGCAAGTCCCCTCATCCCTGGAAACCAGTGTTGGAGTGGGCAGTGTGTCTGCTACTGATTCCACTGTGTTCTAGAAGCTAGGCATCAGGAGTGAGGTCACTGAGGCCAGAGCCTTCCAGAAGGTCATTCCTTGTTTGTGCAGGCCCTGGGAGGTGCGTGCTTGCTCCAGGATCCCCAGCAGTCATGACCTGTTTATGTTTGTGGTTGGGGATTTGCACAGCTGGCCTGCCGGCCTGCCTCCAGCAAAGCCTGGTGACCAAGAGATCTTTCTGTAGCTGGAAGGCAGGAGACAGAAGCAGCTAGACTATCAGAACACCAGGAAGAGGAGAGTGGCAAAGAGAGGTCTGCAGACCGTCTTTCGTGAGTATGCAGCAGAATCAAGAGCCCAGAAATAGACACTCACCTACGTGGTCAGATGATTTTTTGACAAGGGTGCCAAGACCATCTAAGGGGCAAAGGACTGTCTTCAACAAATGGCGCTAGAAAAACTACATATCCACGTGCAGAAGGACAAAGTTAGATGCTTACCCAAAACCATATACAAAAATTAAATGGATCAAGGACCTAAATGCAAGGCCTAAAACTATAAAGCTCTTAGAAGAAAACATAGAGCACAGACCCTATGACATTGGACTTGGCAGTGACTTCTTGGGTGTGACACCAGAGGTACAGACAACAACAGGAAAACAAACTGGGCTTCATGAAAATTTTTTAAATTGTGTACACCAGACGCTATCACCAGAGTACAAGGGCAGCCCACACAATGGCAGCAAATATTTGCAAATGATACATCTGCTAAGGGATCAATATACAGAATGGAGAACTAAAATTCAACAAAGAAGAAAGAACCCAATTCAAAAAGGGGCAAAGGGCTGCCTAGACATTTCTCCAGAGAAGATACAGATGGCCAAGAAGCCCGTGACAAGATGTTCCACATCGCTAGTCAGGGAGATGCAAATCACAACCACAGTGAGATGCCACCTCACACCCAGTAGGAAGGCTACTGTCAATACATGTATACGGGTATATATGTGTGTGTGTGTGTGTAAAAACAAAATAATAAATGGTGAGGATGTGAAGTAATCAGAACCTTTGTTCATTTTTGGTAGGAATGTAAGATGGTACAGCTGTGGTTGAAAACAGTACAGTGACTCCTCAAATAATTAAAAACAGCATATGATCCAGCAATTCCACCTCTGGGTATGAACCTGAGAGAACTGAAAGCAGGGTCTCCGGGGGTATTTGTGCGCCATGCTCACGGCAGCAGCCAGCAGGCAGAGACAACCCGAGCGTCTGCTGGCGAATGGACACATGAGCCAGGTGGGGCGTATCCATTGGGAGTATTATTCACCTTTAAAAAGGAAGGAAACTGACACGTGCCTACAGGTGAACCTTAAGGACTTGTTACGTGAAATAAGCTAGTCACAAAAAGACAAATACTGTGTAAGCCCACTTCTATGGTGTACTTTGAACAGTTAAGGTCAGAGTAGAACGGTGGTCGCCAGGGTCGGAGAGGATGAAGGGTCTAGCGTTTTAATGGGGGCAGTTTCAGTTTCACCAGATGAAAAAGTTCTGGAGATGGATGGTGGTGACGGTACATAGTATATTTAATGCTATTGAACTGTACACTTACAAATGATTAAAATGGTAGATTTTATGTGTATCACAATAAAAACACTTCTTTATAGGGCACGTGGGCACACACACATGGTGTCACGGTCCTTTCCCTTAGGGTGGAGTCCCAAAGCCAAGTTCTTCAAATGGGAACTTGGTGCCCCACCCCCTTGAGCCCATGAAATCTGCATGAGTCCCTCAAGAAATGCTGTCCAAAGTCTCAGATCCCACAAGTAGAGGAACGAGTGGTCCCTCGGGGACCCCCTGGGGGTCCTGACATCTGTAGGTCGTGGGGCAGCCACTCAGGCTGGAGCGGCAGGCTGCCAGGTGTTGGAGCCTAGGGAGAGATGTCCCCTCGTGCCACCTCCAGTGTCCCCAGGAGCTACTACAGGGGCTCCAAGAGTGGCGTCTGGCTCTGCATACCGCCCTTGGAGGGTCCCAAAGCAGGGCTCGCCTGTCTGCTCCTTGCCCGTGGCCCTGTTCTCTGGCCCCTCACCTGTGGGACGAATTGTTGGTTGAGCTTACTGTGGGGGCTCCAGATTGGGAAAAGGCCAGAGAGGGTGGGCTGAAGGGGGTACGGGGCAGGAGGACCTAGCATTTGAAGACACTGTCAAGCTGAGACATTCTTCCAGATCCAGGGGCCCAGAACAGCAGCTGTTGGTCTCAGTCATGGTCTCCGAGTGCCCCTGTGTCTACACCAGCACATAATGCTTATTCCTGAGGCCACTCCACTCCCCAAGTGCTCTAGATAACCTTGAATGCCAGTATCACGTTAGGGTTGTAGGCAGTGTGTCCTGTCTCTCTGCCTCTTAGATGTATGACCTTGGACAAATTACTTAGCTGCCTCTTCCTCCCAGGTACAAAGGGGACGATGGTAATAGAGCCACACTGCAGGGCTGGGGCGGTCTGCGTTCAACGGGCTGACGTGAATGCAGTGCTCAGGATGTGTGGCACTCGGGAGACCCTCAGCGTGCCAGCTATCTCCGTCACCGTCACCACCATCGTTGTTTGTATGTTGTGGCCCCACGTCAAATGGCTTGATTTGATTTCCAGGGTTGGTGACTCTGAAAACTGTACTGTAACCACACCAGTCTTGTCCAGGGCCCCGTTCTGGCTGCCAAGCCAGTAACAGAGGCCACGGTGTTTGGTCAGTGTCTGTGTGCAGCAGCCCCTGCCCGTTCCCCAGCACCATCCTGCAGGCCCACCTCACAGACGGGTAACAGGTAAAAGAGGCTGTCAGACACGTGGTAGGGCAGCCTTTGAGGGGAGCCTCCCTCCTCCCAGAGCAGCAGCTTCTGGACTAGGCAGGGCCAGGCCAGCCCGAAGTGCATTGTGTGTGGAAGGGAACCAGCCCCAAACCAGGAAACCCTCCTTCCGGGCCTGGGCGGGGGCCCAGGGTGAGCAGCAGGTCAGGGCCAAGGGACAGGCTTTGCCCCAGCAGACCTGACCTGGAGCTTCGGCCACCAGCCCCTCCCAGCCACCAGACGCTCTTCCAGGAGAAGGCCTAGCTCAGGACATAGTGCTGCTTCCGAGGGACTCCTGGGGGCAGGGAGCATGCAGGCTTCGGGAGCCACTGTGGGCCCGGCCCTCTACCTCCCAGCTGTGACTCAGCGCCATGCCCTGGGCTATGGTCAGCAGCCCTCTCCCGTCACAGGGAGGCTCACAGGAGGCCATGGGGGCGTGCGGCCTGCTGCTCCAGCCCGAGTGGCTGCCCCCCCCACCTACAGATGTCAGGACCCCCAGGGGGTCCTCGAGGAACCACTCTTTCCTCTACTTGTGGGATCTGAAACTCACTGGTGTTGGGTCAGGGTCTGGGTGGCCCAGTCCCCTTCCCCACCCGGCTCCCAGCAGGCTCCCACTGACCCCTCCCCAGGTTATAGGTGAGGGTACTTGGAGCCAGCGAGGGGACTGGCTGGGCGCTGCGGGCCGGGCCTGTGCACCTGGAGAGCTGGCCGACAGTGACTCTTACTGGGCCCCACCCAGGGAGAGACTCTGTGAGGTCAGAAACACCCAAGTCTGCCCATCTTCTGCCCACCTCTCCTGGAAGCTGTCTGCGGAGGACTGGGCGAGCAGGAAGAGGTGCTTCCAAGCACTCACAGCGTCCCCCTGCTCATCCAGGCCGGCAGGGGGGAGTTGCAGGTTCCCAGGGAAAAGGCGCAGTAAGGCCCACCTCCACCCCAGGGCCAGGCCCCCCTGCAGGAGCCAGTTAGGCCCCCAAGCTGACCTCTGACCTGGGCCGTCCACCAGGAGGCGGGGCAGCGAAGTAATGGGCAGAGCCAGGGACCTC
The DNA here is from genome assembly GCF_030020395.1 of Manis pentadactyla. Taxonomy (NCBI): domain Eukaryota; kingdom Metazoa; phylum Chordata; class Mammalia; order Pholidota; family Manidae; genus Manis; species Manis pentadactyla. The sequence continues at coordinate 176,985,813 of NC_080023.1, read as the reverse complement.
CACCCCGGCTTTGTCCTCTCAGCCTCAATTCACCCACCAGGAGGTTGACTATGTCCTGCCCAGTTCCGGGGGGTTGGGGGTGGAAGTGGGGGCCCACAGGACGGGGGCCGCTGGGGCCTGTGACTTCAGGGGGAAAATGTGTTTCCAGCCCAGGGCGAATAAATCACCACTGACACCAAAATCAGCCGAAGGAAAAACTAGATGGGGAGAAGGCCTTTTACCATTTACAAGAGTCCTGGTTCTTCCCCTGCAGGCCCGTTTCTCTCCCTTCCCGGCGGGGAAGACTCCCAAGCCTCTGGGGCCCAGCGTGCGCTCACCTCTTTGCCCGCCCCTTGTAAGCACCTATTGATACAGAGATCGATTAAGGCCAGGCAAGAGATTCTGGAAATACTGCCATTTTACCCACAGGGCCTCACGAAGGGCAGGGAGCTGTGCAAAGGCTGCACTGCATCTGCAGCAGCAGCGGGTAGGAGGGCACCCTTAGGCCACCCCTTTTCTGCAGCCTTTGGGCACCACCATCATGCCCCTGGAGGGCCGAGCCGTGTGTAAGGCCCAGCAGGCTCCGTGGAGCCGTGACTCCAGCCAGCACGTCCTCAGCAGTCTCGCTGAGGGTCACCACCTCTCTGGGGGGGTCCTGACCCCAGGCCAGGCATGGCGAGGCCCCATGGAGGCCACATGGCAACCTGTGAGGAGGCCCAGTGTGAGCCCATTTTACAGAGCAGACTTGCAAGGCGGTCCCCCAGAGACTGTGAGGGTGTGGGGGGTTTCAGAACCCAGGAGTGCAGGGCTGAGATGCACAGCCAGGTCAGGCCTTTGGGCTGGGGGGGAGCCCCATGCCGAGGGCTGATGGTGGTCTTCAGGCATGGGCACATTCAGAAGCTCTGGTTTGGAGGTTCCTCGTCTCCCCTCCCCACTGCTGACACCCACAGGGGCTGAGATGGGTGGGGAGAGGCCCTGCTCCCAGCACAGCCTGGCTGTCTAAGCACCAGGCCAACTGGGTATGCCAGCGGCTGCCAAAACATGCCCAGTGGCAAGGCCTTGTTTGGCCTTGAAAGCAGAGGGGGAGAGTGACGGGATCCACATTCCTGTCCCAGGCCTGGCCCAGGCTTGTCTGGCTCAGCCCGGCCCCAGTTCCTCTCGGCTCCGGGCAGCCTCTCCCCCCTGCCGGACTCTGCAGTGCTCTGGGACTCTGAGGTCCCAGCATGTCCAGGAGTGCCCTCCACCTGCTACAGTCTCATGCAGGTGACTCTGGGCAGGCGGCTATGCAGGGCAGAGGCTGTCCTGGACCCCAGGTGGGCACTAGGCCCTGCAGGGTGCAGCATGGATGGTCCCTGTCCCCAGGGGACAGGGGGCAATACGCATCTCATCTCAGGAGGGTCCAGGGCAGGCCTCACCCGGGGGCATTCCCCCCAGGACATGGGTCAGTGCCAGTCTGTCACAACCAGGGGAGAGCTGGGACGCTGCTCAGCACCCCATGGTGCCTGCTGTAGGGTTTTGAAGGGTGGTGGCTTCGCTGAGAGCTTGTAGGCTGGGTGGTCCCCCCAAGGAGGTGTCCCAGAGGTCCTTTCACCTCACACTGGGCAGCCCAGCGCCCCTGCAGCCAGAAGAGAGAGCGGGACGGGGAGAGGCAGGCAGGGAGTCCAGAGGCAGAGGCCAGGGCACCGTCCCTCCCTCCAGGCCCTCAGCTCCACAGCCCTGCCACATTCCTCCCCAGTAGGGCAGGGGTCGGGGGTCGGGCGCATTCCTGGTGGAGATACGGGAGGCCTGGGAGACAGTCTGCATCAGCTTCCCTCACCAGGGGACCCAGATAACACCCTGCAGGCTCCGCCCCTCTGGCTCGTGGGTGGGGAGGGCACGTTGGGGGGCCTTCAGAGAGCATGTGGGCGCTCAGCCAGGAGTGAGCCTTCCAGGACGGGGAGTGAGCGCCTTGCAGGTACCGTCAGGACTTACCAGCCCGAGGTGGCCAGCTGGCAGCCGCCCGACCGGCTGGGGCAGAGCCACACAGGGCCACAATAAGGCAAGAAAACACCATCAGCCCCATTTGCTCAGGGGTCCGTGGCCTGAGGGTGCGTGGCAAGCCAAGATGGTGCCGGGAACCTGGGGAAGCAGGGGAGCTGGGCTCCGAGGGGCAGCTGCCGGCCCCTGGCCTTCCCTCCATCACACCATCCCAGGTTCTTGGAAGGAGCTCCAGGGAGACCAGGCACAGACCGCCAGGCCCCTCTCAAGAAGGAAGCTGGGTTCCCAGTAGACCCCACCACCACTGGTGGCCTGGGGGGGGACTTGGTGTGTTTACATTCCCCCAGGAAATGCTTCCCCAGAAGAGCCTCAGGACAAATGTTTTATAAATGTTGGAATTTTCAGCCTAAAGCGGAGTCCAGCCACCAACCTCTCCCCACAGGCCCAGGGAGGGCCCAGGGGGGGAGTCCTGGAGGGGAACCTCATCACCCACCCGCCACCTCCCTCCTAGCCAGCCGAACTGAGCTGGTGGCTCCCAGGACTGACCGGGAGCAGGCCTGGGCAGGCAGCATGCGGCCCAGGGCCCACGGGGTGCAGCCAGGATGTTCCCTCCCATGGGGCCTCCCTGTCCTGGTATTCCATAGTCCTCCCTCTATGAGATGGGGATGACAGCAGATGGATGGGGTTGAGTGTCACCTGTGTTTGATAGGGGAGCCCCCAGCCAGGCCCCCTGTGCTCAGGCAGATTCAAATTCAGGCCCCTGAGGCACAAGCCTACAGGCTGACCTTTACTGTGACCAGGGGCCTGGTGGGGAACTTGCTGAGAAGGGGGAGGGAAGGGCCACGACCCAGCTAATGCAGACAGACCATGAGGTGTCTCATGCACCAGGCTGAGTCAGTCTCCCGTTCAGGGCTGGGCCTTGGGTTCACTGCAGCCCTAAACACAGGTCCACACCTCGGGCGTGTAGGTGGTCCACGGGCACCCTAGGCAACTCTGCCTCCACCTGCTGCACCTGAAGGCCTGTGGGCACACATTCCACCCCAGCTGCACCTCCACTGCCCTCCAGGGGTCTCCATCCAGCTGAGCCTCCCAGACACTTGGAGAGGCCAGTGGCCAGGCCATCCCACACTCGCTCCTGGTCCCTGGGTGTCCTGCTCAAAGAGCCCACCGCCTGAGGCTTGGTGTGTTAGGGCAGGTATGGGGACCTTGAGCCTTTTTTATGGCTGGACTGCGTGCACTTATTTATCCACTTGTCCACTGGTGGGCCTTTGGGCTGTTATGCACTGAGTGACCACAAGGCTCGTGGACAAGACTTTGTGTGGACACATGTTCACCTCTGTCTCAAGTATGTGCTCAGAGTGGAAGTGACTGGGTATTTACTCTCTGCAGAAGCACCAGGCTGGTCCCCACACGGGTGCCCCACTGGCATCCCACCTGCAGGGGAGGGGCCCTGCTCCTCGGCCTGCGTGCACACCTCTGCTTGTCTGCTGTCGATCTGCTCAGTGGCTGCAGTGGCAACAGGATACACCTGCTCAGCCCAGAACTCCCATGCAAAACAAAGAGTAAAACAATAAAATTAAAGGAAATAAATAAAAAATTTTAATAGTTGTTGAATAAATGAAGGAAGAACATATCACAGACTGTACACTCTGTAGGGTGGGCTCAGAGCAGTGGGGAAAGGTCCCTGCTGCCACGGAAGGACACGAAGCCTTTCCGAAGGTGGCAGGGAGGCTGGAGCTCTGGCAGCCGGAGGCCAGCTTGAGATGGGCTGCGGGGCGGAGAGGTGAGGGCCTCGGAGGATGTGGGACTGAAGCTTGGGCAGAAAGTAGGGCTGAAGGGTGACAGGGCAGCTTGCCTCAGAAAAGTCACCTGACATGGCAGGCAGAGAGCAGCAGAGGAGGGACCCCTTGTCACTGCTGGGGACTGTAGGACAGTAGGTCTCGGTGAGGCAGGAGCCTGGCAGTGAGTTCCAACCAGAGCCTGGGGCAGGTCAGACCTCCCGGCCTGTTCCAAGGTGGGGCTGGTGCCAGGCCAGGCCAGCCCAGGAGGAGGAGCCCCTTGCTGAGGGCTGGTGGCCTGGCTGGGCAGGCACAGAGCAGGGACTGCAGGACCCAGGCCCTCCTGGCAGGGGGCGGGTGTTTGCATGGTTTGCGTGTTGCCATTAGGGACAGGCTGACTTGATTGCACCCTTGCCAGGAGGCAGACCCAGCAGTGTTCAGTGAGCCTGCTCCTCCTGCTGCAGGGGACCCCCAACCAGGTGACCCAGCACCGGGGAGGAGTCTGAGCAGAGCTGGCTCCCCGCGGGAGGCTGGGGTGCAGGGCCATTCCAGGCACTCCCATGCTCACAGCAGCCTGGGTCCCTGCCCTTCTCTGGGGGATCAGATTCCTTCTGGGCGCAAGGCCTCCAGGCCATATAAGGCCAGCTGTGGGCACTCCTGGAGAAGCTGCAGGGCCCTCACCCGCCCCATCCCCCATGGGAACCAGAGCCTGGCCAGGCCCCCAAGTACTGGGGCGGGGGGAAGGGGCTGATAGAGCTTCGGTCCATGAGGGAGGGCAGGCTAGCCTGTCCCTGGGTGCCACCCCGTCCTCCGTGCTGGAGCCCCCACCCCTTGCTGTTTTCCCCAGGGCTGTGCAGCCTGGGGTACAAGCAGAGGGGTGGTGAGCGTGGGGCAGGGGAGTCCTGGGGCCAAAAATCAAATAGAATAAAAAAGACTTTAGCCAACTGGGCATCAGGTGTGGGTGCTGGAGAGGAATGTGGTCGGTGCCTCCTGCACCCTGATGAAGTCCACACGAGGGAGGCGCTGGGGCTGGGGTCCTAGGAGCAGTCCCAACCTTTGCCCTCCCAGACTATGGCACCAGAGAGACTTGGGTTTCTGGAGAGGCCCCAGGGGTGGTCCCTCCCTCTGGGTTCTCAGGGCTGCCACCCAGCCCAATCCCCACTTGAGGCTGGAGCCTGCAATGAGCTGCTGAGGCTTCTTCACCGAGTCCAGGGAGGGGCCTCTAGTGAGCCAGCGTTGAGGGGTGTTGTTTAGAAAGGATGCAGACGCATAGGCCCAGCACAGGCAGTGCCCCTCCACATACCCCCACTCCCAGCAGGGGCAGCTTTTTCCAAGCAAGCCACCCTTCCAGCTCACAGACCCCATGCCTAGAAGGGGCACAGGCCATTGGGGCACAGAACTGAGGGGCTCTTCCTGGGAGCCTAAAGCTCCCTCTAAGCCCCCCAGGGTTCAGGGCCTGGGGAGATGAAGCCAAGAGGCCATACCTTCATGTGGGGGGCACTGTCTGGCCCCTACTCTTTGTCAGGCAAGGACATACATACAGCAAGGCAGATAGGCAGGGTTTAATTTAGTTAGACAAAATGGATGTATCCTAGATATCAGGCCAGGGGAACACTGATGGCTCTCTGGGGTGGTACCTGCAGGCCTAGACCTGAGACAGGTGGCCAGAGGGCATAGGGGCTTATGTGTCCTGGGGCCTGGGGCTGGGGGAGTAACAAAGCCAAAAAGTCCTGTATGAGAGAGAGGACAGGTTGCTGGCACACAGGCATAGCCGGGAGGCGCCCAGCTCTGCAGGACCTGGAGGATGAGTGGGGGGGTCTGGCTTTCATCCTGAGCCTGGAAGATGGGTGAGGTGCAGCACCAGCTCAGAGCCCAGGGCCCAGCAGGTGCTCAGTACCTGGAGCTGTTATTATAAAGGTTCCTGCCCTCAAGGGAGAATCTCTGACAATGGTGACCTTTCCAATAATTCCTCTAGCTCATGGGCCACTGCACAGAACCAGGCATCACAATGTCAGCCGAGGGAGGGGCTCTCACACACTGAGCAGAAGCCCCTGCGGCTGAGGACAGGGCCTGTCCAGCCAGAGCCTGGGCTCTGCATTCCTGACCCAGGGTCATCTGCACTTTGACAGCATGTTGGTCACTCCACGGAGAGTCATGAAGCCCCATTATTCCTGAGCATCCTGGGCTTGTGGGCTTTTGATAGGGTCATGCCTGCCCATCCAGGGTGCCAGCTGGGAAGAAGGCAAGCCAAGTGGGGAACAGGAGCTTTGGGGAACCTCTTCAGAGGGCCCAGGACCTGGGGATGCTGGCCAGCCAGGTGTCCTGGCACCTGGGCCACCTAAGCCAGTCTGTGCCCCCTCTGGTGTGCAGACCCACCTTCCCCCATCAGGATGCCTATAGGCAGACCTGCAGTAGGCACCCTGGGGAGTATGGCCTGCGAGTTGGGCATGTAACAGGCAGATGGGGACCCTCCTGGAACTCTGACGTCAGAAGGCTCCCACAGAAGCGCTTTGGCTGGGCGATTCATAGGTCGAAACCATCTTTCCTGGTTGCGGTCACCCCGGAGCCTGGTGGCCTCTGAGGTTTCCCAGAACCACATGCCCTAGAGGCGGGGAAGAGCCCTGTGGTGGCCCAGCTGGGGCTGCAGGAAGCATGTCAGAGCAACAGCAGGACCTGTCCCTGTCTCCCCATGCCAGAAATGCCAGGAGCTCCCTGGCACCACCCTCTGAAGGCAGCAGTCCTCAGTGGGGTGGAGACAGGCAGTGGCCTGGGAAGGGAAGGGGCACTCCTGGCCCAGGAGAGGGGCCAGCCAGTCCCCAGCCCATGGCCTCCTTTCCTTGCGCCAGCCCTCCAGGCTCCCAGGCTCTGAGCTATCTCAGCAGCTGTGCCGGCCAAGGGCCCCGGGAGGCTCCTGGCTGAGCAATGGGCATAGAAACCTGGGTGCTTGCCTGGCCCTGTTGGGTGTGCAACCTCCAAATGAGGCCTTCTCCCAACTGTGAGTCCTCAGGGCACCCAGCCAGGCTGTGCCCCCTCCTCAGGACCCAGCTCAACCAGGGCTGAGCGTAGCCACCAGAATCTACCTTGCGCCATGTCCCAGGTTTCTCTGCCCTGTGGATAGAAGCACATTCTTGCCAGCTGGGTCCCTGAGAAAGGAATCAGAGCAGTCCTGAGAAAGGGAATGTGGCCTCTGCTATTCCAAACCACAGTGCCAGCTTCTCCTGAAACCCTCTTTCTGCTGAAACCAATATTCCCATAAGGGAGAAGAAAGCCACCTGGCCTCACTCACCCTGAGCCACGGGGCCACCTCATACAGAGCCACATGGCCCTGCTTCCTCTGTGCAGCTTCCTTAGGGCTGCAGGCCCAGGGTGCAAGCTGGCTCTGGGGACAGGAGGTCCGGCACAGTCATCTGTTGCCAACTGGCTGTGACGACACAGTACAAGGGGCCAGAGCCTGGCTGGTCAGGGAGGAAGGCTGCCTCTGCGCCCCTCCCCCGTGAGCCGACTCCTTTGACTGCCAGCCCAGGACTGGGTGTCCTGCTCCTGTGGGTTCAGGACAGAGCGCTGTGGCTGCAGGGCTGGCTGGGGAAGGGGGCACATTAGGGACTAGTGCCCAAAGCATGCTCAAGAAATGCTGGGGAGAAAACGATTCACGGGTCAATCCCTTCCCTTTCCTAGCTCTGTACTCTGGACCGGCCCTTGGACCTTTCGGCCTCGGTTGCCCCATTGGCAAGTAGGGAAGGTGGCTGGTTGACCCAGAAGTGGGGGGAAGATGGGAGACACCCTTGCTGGGCCATGTGGGGATGGCTTGCTGGAAATGTGACATGGGCAGCAGGGTGGAGGTGGGAAGAGATAGGCCTCCCCTCCCTGGCCCCCTAGAGGCCCCGTGTGCAGCCCACTGGGTTAACACCTCGGATCTCCTGGCTGCCCCAGGGGGTCTCTCCCCATTGGGGCCACCAGTTGGCACAGGCTGGGGGTGCAGAGTAGTAGACTTACCCAGCCCCTTTCACCACACTCCCCTCTGCCCATTTCACCCCCTCTTCCCCACTGGCCGTGTCCTGGCCCCACCTTGCCACCACTTGTGCTGGGGGCAGCTGTCTGCCAGGAAGCCGCGGGCCAGGGATTAACTCTCCCTGTCCCTCTGCTGTCTCTTTGCCCTTGGACAGCGGAGGCCTGGCGGCTATGGGGCTCAGAGGCCTCCCACCTGACATCTCTACAGGTGGGCCTCTCCAGCGATATTGGGAAGCAGACATTCAGTGCAGGGTGGGGAGGGTGGAGGTGGGAGGGAGGGTTCCCAGCCCAGCACCCAGGCCGCCAGGGTCCCCAGCTATCAGAGGGTTGCCAGGGTATCTGCTGTGCTGTGATGTGAGGATGGGGGCCCTCTGGGCAGTAGGGAGGGCAGGGCAGGGGCAGGGCAAACCCCCATCTGGGAGCCCTGCTACTGCCCAGACTCGTCTGACACTGGAACGATCGTAAATTAGCTCGTGAGCCTGTGTGAGACTTCAGTTCAGACAGGGAGGTTCTTGACGCTGATCCAGAACAGATTGGACAGTTTTAAGTAAGGAAGGAATTTATTAAAGCGAGAGTAGCAGCAGGGAAGAGCAGAGGGAGGAAGGGGCAGCTCACTGAGCTCCTGCCCGGCCCAGGGCAGGTCCCTTGCCGACCCCTAAAGCCACCTGGTGTTCAGTGTCTGTGTGGATCTGCACGGGGTGGGAACTAAGCCACTACCACCCCAGGATGTGGGGGAGCCGCAGAGCCCTGGATGGAGCGAGTTTGCGTTCTGAGAACTTCCTAAGCGCCAAGGAAGGAGATCTCAGGCAGGCTGCTAAAGAGCAGGATCGTCCGGCTGCAGTCCTGCCTGGGCCACCCAGGAGACGGGAACTCGCAGGCCCAACCCAGAGCTCTCAGCCCTGTCCTGCTTGTCTGAAGGAGAACAGAGAGAAGACCTGTGCTTAAGACTAGAATATTGAATGAAACAGCAAAGTAACAAAAGATGATTACTACTAGAGAAGCTGGAAGACAAGATGCAGTAAGTTGGGCAGCAAGAAGGCTTTATTTTTTATTAATTTATTTTTTTTTTGAGAGGGCATCTCTCATATTTATTGATCAAATGGTTGTTAACAACAATAAAATTCTGTATAGGGGACTCAATGCACAATTATTAATCAACCCCAAGCCTAATTCTCAACAGTCTCCAATCTTCTGAAGCATAACGAACAAGTTCTTACATGGTGAACAAGTTCTTACATAGTGAATAAGTTCTTACATGGTGAACAGTGCAAGGGCAGCCATCGCAGAAACTTTCGGTTTTGATCACACATCATGAACTATAAACAATCAAGTCAGATATGATTATCCATTTGATTTTTATACTTGATTTATATGTGAATCCCACATTTCTCCCATATTTTTTTTTAATAAAATGCTGAAGTGGTAGGTAGATGCAAGATAAAGGTAGAAAACATAGTTTAGTGCTGTAAGAGGGCAAATGTAGATGATCAGGTGTGTGCCTGTAGACTAAGTATTAATCCAAGCTAGACAAGGGCAACAAAACATCTACGGATGCAGAAGATTGCGAGAAGGCTTTATTTAAGGTAAAGTACACACTCTAAGAAAAGGGAGAGTTGTGGGCAGCCTCAGATAAGAGGTGTGCTTAAAGTTTAGGATTCATGTCTTTTAAGAATCTCAAGAATGGGGCGAAGGGCCAGGGAAGGTGCACAGGCCAACTCAGGGCGTCCGTCTCCAGGGAGACACTACACTGCCATCCAGTCAGCCCTCTAGAGATTCCGTGAGATAAACTTAACACAGGAATTTATTGATCCTGCTCTTCTCCAAGATAGTGGTCACCCTCAAGCAGTGGGGACATACCATTTAGGACTGCTTGTACTGCCTTAAGATAAGGTCGGTTGGTTATTGGCTGGTTACCGTAAAATATGTTAGGATTTACCTCCTAATTCCCTGGCTACTAAAAGGGAACGTTAGCCTTAAGATGGGGTCCCTCCTGTTCTTACCGTACTGTTTATATCTCAGCATTTTTCATCCTAGGCAGGAAACATTAACCCTGACGCTTACCCCAGGTCCCCGCCCACCTCAAGCCAGCCCGCCTGTGAGGAGCCTCGGATTCCTCCTCTCCCTGCCGCCCTCCGGGTCGGCCCCTCCCCACCCGGAGGCGTCCTACAAAGGGGGCCTATCTCCTCTTCCTCTAGGTGGAGAGGCTAAAGGTGAGGCCTCCGAACTGTGAGGGGGGTAGGGGGGTAGGGGGGGCTACGGGAGCGGAGGGTCATCCCACTGCCCTATTTCCCAACCCCAAAGAGAAGGGGCAGCTCAGCCTGGAGGGGTTCACGATTCGCAGGAGGCCAGGGGCAGCCAGGAAGATGTGGTGCAAACTTCAGGAACAGCTTCAGGCCAGGACCCCTGCCAGGACCAGCTGGCCGTTGCTTTGCACACTCACCCAGCCACCCAGGACTGTCTAGGGGGGTCCCATGTGGGACACACACCCGCTGTCCTGGCTCGGAGAACAGGGGAGCTGCCAGTCCGGCAGCTGCGTTCCCCTGCCATCCCCCACGGACTTCCCTCCAGGCCGATTAGGGCCATGAGCCTGAGGGGAGGAGATCCAGTGGCCAGAGCCATCCAAACGCAGAAACAGCTGAGACACAACCCTTAGCTCTGGCCTCTGGGTCCGGACCCATTTCATGGGCGACCTTGGGAGCCCCGTGCAGGGGAGTGGCCCTGAGCCAGAGGGCTCCTGGACAGAGATGGTGGAGTCCACACTGACCCAGAGCAAGGTGTTCGCAGGCAGAAGGGCTGGCTCATTACCCTCCACCCCCAACCCCCAAGACAAACGTGCACACAGCAGGTGCTCAACAGATGTCCTTTTGGCCATCGCCATCGTCCTGGCCCTCAGGAGGCCATCAGCATCCTCCCTTTGCCACAGGGGCCCCATAGGTGGGCACGCAGGGTCCAGCCCCCCCTGGTCCATTTCCCTATTTTAGAGTATTTTTAAGGCCAACCCAGGGCAGGCAGGAGCCAGGCAGGGGTGAATCTGGCCTGGCTGCCCCAGGGAAGCACGGGGGCTCCCGGTCCCTTTGCAGATCATATTCCCTCCAGGCCCCCACCCGCGACCACTCACAGCTAGCCGCGTGCTCATGTGGTACACCTGCAGGATGCGGCTCTGGCCGTCTGAAGGGGAGAAAAGCCCAAAACTGGCCCAAGGAGAAGGGTGGGCCTGCGCGGGGCCTGCGGGAGTCCCTCGTCAGGCCAGGGGGACCCAAGCGTCCAGGCTCCCGTGCGCTCGGGGCGCTGTGCCGGTTTTGGCCGAGGGTGGGACGGGCTGGGCGTTAATAGGGCAGATGTCCAGGCTGGACCCAGGGAGAGCGTGCCCTGGTTGGGGCCACAGCGTCGGCGCCAAGGCCGCCGGGCACGCTCGGCCCACAAGAGGTGCCCAAAGTTAGGGAAACAAAGAGTGGAGCCGGGGGGGCTGGGAAAAGCCAGTCGGGCGCGCGGGGCCGGGCGCTGCCGGGCCCGGAGCCACGCCCTGGGGCCCCGCGGCGCCGCGTTCCCAGGGCCTGGCCCGGGGCCAGCAGGTGTCCCTTCCGGGAGGCCGGCCGGGGCAGGAAGGGTTAAGGCCCCAACTGCCCCTCCCGTCCCCTCCCCCTCCGGGGCGCGGGGCTCGGGCCCGGGCGGGCCGGGGCGGGGCCTAACATTCGCGGGCGGGGCGAGCTGGCCGCCGCGCCGCACTCCCGCCGGGCTCCCCCACGCCGCGGTCCGGAGCTGGAAGATGGCGAGGCCGGGAGCGCGGCTGTGCGTGCGGAGCGCGACCCGGGGCCCCACGCCGCTGCTGCTGCTGGGCGGGCTGGCGCTGCTGGGCGCGGCGCGGGCGCGGGCGGCGGCGGGCGGCGGCTTCAGCCTGCACCCACCCTACTTCAACCTGGCCGAGGGCGCCCGCATCGCCGCCTCGGCCACCTGCGGCGAGGAGGCCCCGGCGCGCGGCGCCCCGCGCCCCACCGAGGACCTCTACTGCAAGCTGGTGGGCGGCCCGGTGGCCGGCGGGGACCCCAACCAGACCATCCAGGTGAGCGCGGCCGGGGCGCCGGGGCCGGAGCGGGCTCGGGCTCGGCGGGGCACGCCCAGGTGCGGACCGAAGTCCCAGCGTCTCGGCCGGCAAGGCGGCTCGGCATTCCGGCGGACGGAAGGGACCCGGCTCGGCCAGAGAACCGCGCGTCCCTTCGGGAGGGCAGGACGCAGCGTCCCCACCGCGGGCCTGGGGCGGCCGAACGCCCGTCGAGTTCGGCGGCGGTGGCACGGCGGGGGAGGGGGCTGGTGCCCAGTCCCTGGCGGCCCCAAGCCCCGGGATTCCGGGAGGGCGGGACTTGGCTGCCGCCGCCTGCAGCCCGAGGGGAGGGGGCGGACCCGTTCAGCCTTCCCGCGGGACAGGCTGGAACCTGCTGGCGTTGATGGGACAGGGGTGGGGGTGGGAGCAGCTAGGGTCCCTCGCCTTAGGGGCCATGCACTGGAGGTCCGCACTGGCCCGCGGCAGAGGGTTAAAGCCCTCCCCACTGGGCGTCTAGGGACTCAGTGGGACCCTGAAGGGGGCAAACATCGGCATTGTTAACTGGGGATGGGAATGTGGAGCTCCAGGTCAGCATCTCTGCCCTGAAGGTGGTGAGGTCCCTGGGCTTCGGTCTCCCTGGGAACATGTAGTTTCAATCTCCTGAAGACCCTCTCCGGGGCATGTCCACCCAAGCCCCGAGCCTGTAAACGGGGAATGGGTTAGGTGGCCCCATGCACAGAATCCCGACCAGGAAAGCAGGGCTGTTGAGAGGCTGTGGACTTAGGTTGGGAGCGGGGGTCCTGGGAGGCTCCTTGGTGGGCAAAGCCTCCAGGGGCCTCCTCCATGCCAAGCCCGTCTCCCCACCCCTGCCGAGCCTTAGGAAGAGTCTGGGGGTCCCAAGGCTGATGTAACCTGAGCTGCCACCTTCATGGTCCGCATAGCTGGGGAAGTGGGGTTGGGGAGGGTGTTGCTCACATGGGTGATGGATGAAGGCCCCCTTCACTGTCTGCCCACCAGCTTGCTGCCTTGACCCTCCAGTGGAGGGAGGGACTGAGAGGAGCCTTCATACAGCAGAGCCATCCTGGGTCGTAGTGGCACTGCCCGCAGGCTCCTAGGTTGCCCGCATGCCCTCAACCACACCCAGCGCAGCTGGGACAGGAAATCTCAAAGCCCGTATTTTAGGTGGGGAAACGGAGGCCTGGAAAGGCACAGACACCTGCTGAAAGCCCGATAGTCAGACCCAGATCAGACCCAGATCCGGAGGGTGAACAGTGGAAACCTGTATCCCTGCTGCATGCCTTTGGGGCATCTGGTTGACATCAAGGTGCCAGGGGCAGGGTCTCCAGAAGGAGCTTGTGTGGGGGTTTTGGAAGCTGCCCCAGAGGGCCTGGCTGAGCCCCTGCTGCCCCTCCTCCCTGCCCACCCGTGCTGCCCGGCCTGGGACCAGAGACCCTTAAGAAGGCGTGGCATCCTGGAAGGGCCCTTTATTGCCCCCTTATAGTGCTTAAAGGAGCCGCCTGGGGCCACATCCCCTCTCCTCTCCCTGAGGTTCAGGCTCTGGTCTGTAAGGTGGGCACAGTGTGAGGACCTGCCTCACCTGGGGTTGTGAGCCTGGCCTCAGGAGCCTGGGAAGCCACCTGTTGGCAGCTGGAGTGTCACATGAGAAGCAGCTGCCCTGAATTCGAACCGTCAGGCCTGCCCTTCCAGCTCGTGGTCTGGCGAGGGAGAGGTGAGAGCTTCCCTTGGAAAGGCTGGAGCACCTAGCAGGGCATGGCAGACAGACAGACATGTGCTGACTGGCTGGGTGGCCTTGGGGGAGTCGCTGGACCAGCTGGCCCCCACCTTGGCTGGGGCTGGTGCCTGAGCTGAGTGACTGGCACAGGAGGTGCCAGGGACGTGGAGCCTACCTTCTCCATCCCAGGAGCCCAGTCTTATGCTGGCATAGGGGACAGATCTTGGAGGATGTGGGGCCTAATGCTAGAGGCCCTCAGCTCCCAGGGTCCCCCTAGAGGAAATGAGACAAAAGTTGGCTGGGGGGGGTCTCCCAGCTGGGGCTGGGGGTGAGGTGTGCTGGGCAGCCGGAGCAAGCAGGCGGCCACTTGGGATCCCGGCCTTCCCAGCCTCAGGTGGGCATCAGAGGAGTTCCGGCTGGCCTGGGCCCCACAGGGGAAGTTGGGGGCTCAGCTGCCAGCATGGTGACTCACTGGGAGGGGAAGTCCTTATCGCTGCCCCGTGTTTCCTTGCTGTTCCCAGTATAGGACCCTCTGCAGCAAAGGGGTGGAGGGAGCCCGGCTTCCCCAGTCCAGCCCACTATGAGCCAACACTGGGAGGGAGGCCCTGGTACCCGGCCCCTGCTGCAGCACATGGGGCCTGGAGTCGCCTCTCCCTGACTCTCTGGGGGAGCCTGAGCAGAAACTTCCCTGGTGCCCCTTACCCCAGCCTTGCCCTAGTGCTCACGGGCATGGGAGGGTCTTGACCACAGGCAACCTTCTCTGGAAGGCCTGCCACCCTGGCCAGATGGCACTGCCCGCCTCCTTCAAGAAACCTCCTGACTACCCCCACCCACTCCAGACCCCTGGCGACCTGCACCCATGTGCACGGGGCTTTCAGTGCCCCTCTTGAGCTCCCTCCCCCGCTCACCCCTGTGAGGTCCTGCAGACCAGGGGGCCAGAGCCCAGGGTTTCAGTTTGGAGGTCGCCATCTAAGCTTGGGGGTACAGCCCATGCAGGTCATGCCTCTTCCTGGGTGTCCTCTGTCGCTCCTGCCCATCAGTATGGCAGCTCCAGACGTAGCTGAGAACCAAGCAGATGTGGCCCCCACACCGCCTAGCTATAGCCCCTGGGGACGGAGGGGGGAAGCTAATAGCCAGAGAGTTTCAGGGCCCTCTTGGCAGAATGAATAAAGCAGGTGATGCCTGGGCGCCTCATCAGGTTCGCGCCATGGGTGGTCTAAGCCCTGGAGCCCTGCTGAGGGTGTGATGTCTGAGCCAGAACAGAGCGCATGAGATCTGGGTGCACAGGCTCCAGGCAGAACAAAGTCTGAGATGGGGCAACCCAGAGCACCCCACACAGGGCTCCTGGGAGCCCGTGGGATGGGAGGCTGGGTGCCAGGATGCACGGTGGGGGCCGGGGGCAGACATACCCAGGGGAGGCAGGGGCACGTCATCTACCGAGGGCTTCGCGGCTGCCAGGCCTGGGCTCCTACCTCCAAATCCTAGCACAGAGCCCGCCCACCAGCACCAGGGGGCTGGGAGGGGTGGGGCCCAGCTCTGCCCCCGTGTACACCCCAGGCTCTCAGCACCTGCTGGTCCTCAACAGGGACCTCCTCTGTCCTCCCAGAAGACAGGCCCCAGCAGGTGGCTGGACCGTGACAGAAGCAGCTGTCAGGCCCCGTGTGGGAGCCGTTAATCCTGTGGTGGCTGAGGCAGGTGCCAGCATTGCCCCACTCTTCGGATGGGGACACTAAGGCTCAGTGGCTGCCATGCCTTGGCCCCGGCCACAGGGCTCGGAAGTGGCAGAGCCAGGAGGGCCAGGCATCGCCTGCCAGCTGCCCACATGCCTTCACTGTGGGGCCTGTTCCGACAGGCTGCTGTTCTGGCGTGGCTTTATTCTCTGGAACCCTAATCCAGACAGCCCTGGGTGGGAGCCTGGCAGGGGGTTTGTGAGGGACGGGCCAGTGGAAGAGGAGAGGGGGCCTGGTTCTCATGACCATTCTGGCTACCTGGACCGCTCACCTCCGGGTGACCCCCACTTGCGTGTCTGTACCGGGTGTGTGACTCGCCTCTGGACCAGCCCATTTTCCTCCTCAACTCCAACCACACTGGCCTTCTTGCTGTCCGGCCCGTGGCTCTTTCTGCCACAGGGTCTTTGCACAAAAAGCCAGACTGCCTGGAGCACAACCCCCTTACCGTGCTGGCTATAGATGCTACTTCCTCAGAGAGGCCTGCCTTGATTTCCCCCACCCAAATAGGGGGCCCCTCTCCCTTGCTCTTCTGTTTCCTCTGTAATGGGTGTGACCATTGCTCACACGGGCCATAGGCACTCAGTACGCGTTTGCCAAGAGAATGCATGAATGGTGGGTGAGAGCATCGGGGTGAGACCAGTGTGATGGGGTGAGAGGGTGATGGAAGGGGGCAAGCGGTCCCAGCCCTTCTCACCCACCAACCACACCCCCTGCAGGGCCAGTACTGTGACATCTGCACGGCTGCAAACAGCAACAGGGCACATCCTGTGAGCAACGCGATTGACGGCACAGAGCGCTGGTGGCAGAGCCCGCCGCTGTCCCGCGGCCTGGAGTACAATGAGGTCAACGTCACCCTGGACCTGGGCCAGGTAGAGTCCCTCTTTCTCCTGCCACAGCGCTCACCCCTGTGCCTCTGGCTGTAGGGCTCACCTTGGCGCATGGACCGAAGGTGGGGTCTCCGCCCAGAGTGAGGTCTCGGGGGGCTGGGCTCAGACGGGCTGCCAGGGGCAGGCCTAGCACCTGCTCTTTCAACATCCCTGTGGCCGTGGGGAGAGGGGGCTGGGTGGGGGCTCACTGGAGGTCACCAGAGCTGAGGGGTGGGCTGCCCGGTGCCAGGCCAGGCCTGGTGTTTACTCTGAGGAATTCCTGTGCAGGGAGCCAGGCCCTGGTGGTGTGGGAGGGGCCCCAGGAATGCAGAGGCACCGGAAGTGGACATTCCTAGGATACCTGTGCTGCAGAGAGGACACCGTGCAGGCAGGAGGGCAGGCATTTCCCAGTGGTGGGCCTGGGCTGTGTCCCACCTCCTGTGTGGCTTTGTGAGATGCCTGGCCTTGGTGTCCTGGCTTGTGAAATGGGCCAGCAGACCCCGTGCCTCCTGGGCCGAGGTGGGGGAGGGCAGAGAGATGAGGCAGAGCCTGGAAGAAGCCAGCCTGGGGTTCGGGGCTACAGGATCGCTCCTGCCTGAGCTGCATCCTGTTCATGGGCGACAGGTCAGGCGCCTGAGTCTCGGCCGGCCTCGCCACTGTCTGGGAGGGTCCTGGGGGTCTCTGCCCCTTTTGAGACTACCTTGCTGTAATCCTGTCAGTTGAGGAGGGGTGAAGTGGCTAGGAGGGTAAGTTACCTCTTGCTCCTGGCCAGGAGGCCTATAGGCCTGGCCCACTGGGCATGTGGGCAGTGGGTGCCAGTCCCAGCAAGTGGCCTGGAATTCCCAGGGCTGTGGATTAGCTGCTGTGCCCCAGAGAGAAACGGCCGAAGTGGTAGGGGCAAGGGGCTGGGCTGGAGGAGGGGGCTGCCCATAATGGGCTCCCTGCCTGGGGCTCCCCAGGGCTGTGGGGCCTCACCAAAGGTCACCTGGAGCTGGGGGGCCTAGGTCTGCATGGGGCTTCGGCTCACTGGGTTTCTCCATGTCTCTGCCCGCCGCCCCTAGAAGCCTGGGAGGGGCCCTGAAGCCCTGTGGGACCCTGGGGTCCCCTCCTCCCTGGCACTGCTGTGGGGGTGCCCTTCCCTACCCAGGGCCAGTCAGAGGGAACTTGTGCTGAGCTGGCGGGTTCTTGTCCCTCCTGCCCCTCGTGCAGTGCGGCAGGCCCTGTCTCCATGGCAACCCCAGGGTGGCTGACTGCGCGGAGGTGCAGTGGGCGACCCGAGGAGGCGCCTGAAGCCCTGCCCCTTCTAGCCCTGCAGCCTGAGCCCCGTCTCCTCATCTGAAATGGGCGGAATGTCCAGGCAGGTGGCCTGTTTGCTCTGTAGGCTGGTCCCAGGCCAGGGAGCAGGCCTCACTGGCTGAGCACCCTGCCTCTCCAGGCCCGGGTTCCCCAACTAAAATGTGACGAAGAGGAAGGGGACCTTTTCTAGCACTGTCTGGGGGGGGGGGCTGACTCACCGTTCACCTGTCACACTCCCCTCTCCCTCCACCCTTCCTTCCTTTTTTCCACCCACCCATCCCTCCCTCCCTTTTTCCGTCTACTCTTTCCTCCCCGCTCCCCTTACTGACTGCGGACGGACCCACCAAAGCCCCTGCCTCGTCTGAGCTAGGGGGCCGCCAGCCTTGACCGGGTTTGGGGCAGGGCGCATAGGGACTGCCCACCAAAGTGCTCTGGAGTTGGGTCGGGTGGATGGACCCAGTTTCCAACTCCGTGGGTGAGAGAAATCTCTTTCCTGGGGATGTTTCCCAGCCAGGATGGAACTCCGGAGGAATTCCTGCATGTACTACCATCCCTTTCAGGAAAGGAGCCCGCTGCCCTTTCTGTGAGCCACTGAGCCGTGCCCAGGTCCCTTCTGATTGGATGGGAGCCCTACGTCTTGAGGTCCTGCCATTGGTGCCCCACCTGGGGGCAGAGGAGCTCCCCTTCGGGCAGGAAGAGAATAAAGATGGGTGCAGGTGGCATGGGCTGGAGGTAGGGGGAGGCTTTTGGAAGAGAGGGCCTGGAGCTTCTGATTGGCCCTCGATGTGACCCTGGGGTCTGTGCTCCCAAGCCTCCCCCCATTCTGGTGATGGGAGCAGCTAGTGCCCACAGACTGGAGAGACCCTGGGGCAGGACCCCCCAAGTGTATTTGCTGGAGCAGATGGGGTGACAGGCCTAGCACGAGGGACCTGGCTATGCGGGCAGAGCCCACGGTCCTGACCCAATTGGGATCCTCCTGCTTTGGGGCCAGGCAGTCCTTCAAAGCTGGGTGGGGCTAGTGCTTCGCCAGGAAGTCAAGCCAAGTGGGCAGTGGGTCTGGGTACTCCCCCAGTGGCAAGCTGCCAGTGCCCTTTGTTCTAGGATCAGGAGTGGATGCCCTGGGAACGGGGGTGGGGCAGCTGGCACTGGGCATCACGAAGCCTTCTTGCCCTGGAATGGCCTGGAAAGGAGCCGGTGGGCTGTGACTCAGCTCCCAGCTCACGCTTGGTGGTGGGCCTGGGGCTGGAGGGGTCTGGTCCCTGGGGTATCTGTCTGGGGGCAGCACGTCCTGCGGTCACATGTCCTGTTCTAACCTTTCTCATCGCAGGGGAAGGTGGGGGGCCATTAGACCCTCTTCTTTCCCATTTTGCAGATGGAGAAACAGGCTCCAGGCGCAAGGTCCTGGTTGGGAACAGGATGGATGGTTTGCTGGGTGGCCCTCAGCCAGGAACCCCCTGAGCTGAGGGGCCGGAGCCCATGGCGTGAGCCTTGGAGAGGGCCCTCCTGCAGGGCGGGGCGCAGGAGGGCTCTGTGGCTGGGACTGAGGAGCAGCTGTCTGTGTCCTGCAGCGGCCTGCCGGCGCACCCCATGCCGGGGGCTGGAGGCTCTTATTTCTCTGCTGTCTCCTCCAGGGCCTCCGGTGGCTTGAGGCCCCCCCTTCCCTGCACCCCAGTTGGGGGGATACCACTTCTGACGGCCTGGGTTCCGGCTGCACGGCAGGATGGGACCTGACATGAGTGTCCTGACCCCAGCAGGGGCCTTGCTGTGGGGTCCCAGGTCCTGTTCCGCTAGGCCCAGTGGTCTTAAGAAGCAGGGCAAAGGGGGTTGGGACTGACTCTGGCGGGCACAGGCCCGAGGACCCACTGGCTGCTTTGGCGGTAGGACCCTGTGTAGCCTGCCTGCCCGCCCACCTCCAGGCGGCTCACCCTCAGAGGCGGCCAGCTTGGGACTCGCAGGGCAGGCTTCCACGTCCTGGTGTGCCTGCCGGCTGCCGGGTTACAAGGCTGCAGCTGCTGGCCTGGCTGTCCAGGTTCAGCTGGGCGCTCGGCCATGCCAGTGCCCTGGGAGGGTCAGTGGGGTTGCTGGAAGGAAGCGTAAGTGCCAGCCAGGCTCTGGTTGCACAACCCAGTGGCCCAGACAGGTGCGGGGCTGGGCTCTCTGGGGGAGGACAGCAAGGCAGGCCCAGTGGCTGGGTCAGGCACCCTCCCCGGCTCAGGCCCATCGCCTCAGGAGCCCTGAGACTGTGTCTGCTCTTCCTTTGCCCGGAGGACAGGGCCAGAGGGCTGCCCGTGCTAGGGCAGAGGGCCATGCGCCCCCGCCCTGCGCAGCCTTGGGCAGCCTCATGTCTGCTCACTCTGGGCACACACAGACCCACCACCTCACGCTGAAAGCCCAGGCCCTGGCAGCCTCCAGGGGCTCCCGTTTTCCCTCTGTTTTGAGGCAAATCCCGCAGCACTGGCCTCTAGCAATACTGTTCACCACTGGAGACTAAATTGTTTGGGTTTCAGGATCCCCTTGGGATAAACTCTACTTCCTGTGGCCTGGGGCTGACCATCTGGCTGGACCTGGGCAGGGCTACCCGGAGGAGGGGACAGAGTCAGGGATCTCAGGCCTAGGGGCCTGAAACAACCCTTGGGTGGGTGGGAGTCCGTTGAGGTGTGGGCCGCTCCGGGCATTTGCCCCCCTTAGCCGGTGAGGCCTTCCCCTCCCCTCCCTGAGGGCCCTGCCTGCTCCGGACCCCTGTGTGAGTCAAGTCATCCCCCTTCCCCGGCTCCATCCTCCGCATTTCCGCTGTCTAATGTTCTGCTCCTATCTCCTCTCCGTGATCCCAGTGTGTGAAAATCTATGCTTATTTACCCAGTTGGGGGCCTGGGTAGACACACCCGCCCTGCCCCACCCTGGCCCAGATGGCCTCTGCTGCCGCGTTTATCTCCTTATCGGGGCTTCTGGATGGGGTCTCTGCTGAGAGGCCGGCACATTCCGGAGAGGGCAGACCTGGGGGCCTGGGCTGGGGGGTCCAGCACTCCCCATCAGCCAGGGTGTCCGGGAGGTCCGCGTGCACCCGCTCACTCCGCGGAGACCAGCCAGGGAGCCTACCCGAACGCCTGGGCTAGGAAGGGCTTCCTGCCTCCACCCGCCGTGGCCTGGGACCCTGGTCCGTCCACACGAATCTAAGCAGGGCCCTGCTTCCTGTGGGGCCGGGGCTGAGTCACAGCCTGCCCGGTGATTCACGCTGCCCAGCTCCGGTGTGTGGGGGCAGGGCCCTGTACTCCCTGAGGATGGGGCGCAAGGGCCCCACCAGGGTCTCCGCGGCCCCACGGTGGGCCAGGGCAGAGGTGGGGCATGCTGGTCCTACCACCCTGGGCTCCTGCAGGTTCCAGCCCTATCTCTGTCCTTGGTGACCTGGGTACCTGAGTCCAGAAGGCTGCCAACCCTCTGCCCCCCACCTTTCCCAGGGGCTTCAGAGACTCTGGTGGGGTCTGTGGCACCGAATTTCTCTCTAGCTGGACCCCAGCTCTGGCCCCTGTGCACTTGTCCTTCTGGACAGCAGAGGGCATGGCATTAGGTGCCCTCTGCCGCAGCCTGCCAGGTGGTGCCGACTTCTCGCGCACCTCAAGGGATGGTGGCATCTTCCTAGTGGAGGCTCTCGGAGCTGTCACGCTGTCCTGAAAGTCACTGTGCCCTGCCCCACACCTTTGCTGCGTTTGCCTTCCCACTGCCCCATGTCCAAGGAAGTGACCATGCTTCCACTGTGGCCCAGGGCCCACCCTGGGCCCTCTGGGCTCTTAGGACCCCCATCAGGCAGTGGTCACCAGGGCAGATTCTCTCCAGGGAGCCCTGGCCCTCTGTGGTCAGGCTGGGTGTGGGGGCCCGGGGGTGCCTTGGCCAAGGGGTGGGCCCGGCTGCTGTCCTGGAGACGTGCCTGCCCTAAAATAGCCAGATTTTTAAAAATAACTCGGGAGGCTTTTGTTTGGCTTTTGCTTTAAAAGACATTTTTTTCCTTCTGTACAGAACTCTAGCAGCGGGAAAGGTCAGCCTGAGTTGGCAGCGAGCAGAGCTCAGCGGGCAGGGGGAGATCTGCGTCCAGGGAGGCCAGGGGTCTGCACCCTGTCTCGGGGCAGGCCCAGGGTGTCTCCTGGCCCAGGGAGCCGGGGCCAGCTCAGGGGCAGCTGGGGAGAGCTGGGTGTGTGCCTGTCTCCCCTCCAGCCTGGGCCAGGGCCTCTGTGTGACAGACAGATGGCCAGTGGGCAGACGGACAGAAAGCAGGGGTCTTAAGTGCATCCCAGCGTGCCAGGCGTGGGGTCCCAAGTCTCCATGCTGTCCCTGTCCCGGCTGCTCAGTGCCGTCCAGTGAATGTTTGTGCAAGTGCTATCAGCTGGGAAAAATGCAGCTGGCCCCCCACCTTGGGGAGGGACAGAGCCGGCCAGCCGAGGGTGCAGCCTGGTGGTCTCGCTCAGGGAAAGGCGGGGGTGGGTCCCAGGGGCTTGGAGGGAGGGAGCCTTTAATCTCCTTGGGGCCGTTGGTGGGGGCAGTGCCGCTGGCCCCCCAGGGTAGCTACCACGTATCTTGTGCACACCCAGGCCCCCCTTCCTCTTCCTCATGAAGACCCCTCCGGGCACGGGGGCCATCCGAGGACTCCTGGTGCCCCTGGAACGCCTGGCGGGTGGCCAGGATGCCAGGCTGGTTGTAGGTCTGTCCCCACAGGGGCTCAAGCCCTTTCCCTGACTGGTTGGGGTGGAGCCAGAGATGACTTCAGAGCCTGGCAGTGGGTGAGCAGGCCTGTGCCCTCCCACCCTGGGGAAAGGCCGCTCTTGGCTGACCAGGGCCAGGCCTCCTAGGAAGGGACTCCGAACAGGCATGTCCCGGGGCTCTGGGACCTTCCCCTCTGCCTGGGTTCTGAGCAGCCTGTGCCTTCTGAGGGCTGGGCATGAGGGGCCCGTGGGCCCCCCGCCATCCCTCCAAAGGGTTTCCACAGCAGCCCCAGGCTCACGAGGCGGTGGGGGCAGCTGTGGGCCTCGGGCAGCCCTAGAGGGGACCCCCGGCCCTGCTCCCTGCGGCCCCTATGCTCTGGGCCTGGGTGGCCAGTAGAAGCCCAGCCAGTCTGGGGCAGAAAATCCAGCCGACAGCAAAAGGGGCTGCTCCCCAAGGCCAGGCAGGCACGTTCCCCAGACCCGCTCTGCCCTTTGTCGAGGGCCTCGCACCCCTCCCGAGTGCCTGGCCCACCCCTGCAGGCCGGGGGTTCCATGTCCCCCTGCCTGCTGCGAGCCCAAACGCACCTGCACGGCGCCTGACCTGCATGGTGGCCCCATCCCTCTGTGTTCCCTCGGCTTTGGGGCAGTGGGGAGGGCAGGGGAGGCTCTCAGTGGTCTTCAGGGTGTGGAAACCATAGTTCCTGCCCTGTGGTCAGCATGTAGGGGAGGCCAAGGTCAGGGTGGGCACCGGGGAGCCACGCCCAGGGGCGTGAGGGTGGAGCCGGTTCAGGTGCCGGTCCTCTGGGGTCGTGGTGGCCCAGCCTTGTCATTGAGGCCCAGGCGGGCAGGTGCTTCTGTGTGAGCCCCCAGGCTGTTCTTGGGGCAGAGCCGTTTCCTGGGGCCGTGGCCCAGGGCCATGAACTCTGGGCACTAACACCGGGACCCCCACCACCTCCAGGCTGTCTGCCGCCTCAGAGCCCAAAGGACCGGTGTGACTCTCTGACCTCCTGGGGCAGGGATGGGGGAGGCCGATGGGTCTGGGCCCTGGACCAAGGCACCCCCAGGACCAGGAGGGGAGCCCTTCAGAAATACTGGGTTCCTTTATTCATCGGTCACTGACATGGGTCTCCGTGGCCATGAGCTGCTCCCCAAGCCAGCTGGCCCTCCTACCCACCCTTGCATGTGCACCCACAGATGTCCTCTGTGGGAAAGGGAGCCCTACCTCACAGGGTGGGGGTGGCCCTTGAGGCCAAGCAGCGTGGAAGGAGCCTCAGGCTGATGTCCTCACTGCCCTCCCAGGTTTTCCACGTGGCCTACGTGCTCATCAAGTTCGCCAACTCCCCGAGGCCGGACCTCTGGGTACTGGAGCGGTCCACAGACTTCGGCCACACCTACCAGCCATGGCAGTTCTTCGCCTGTGAGTCCCCTGGAGCCAGGGGCTGGCCTGGGTGTCCCCTGGGAGGGGCCTTGCACTCTCCAGGTGTCTGGACACCAGGCCTGCCCTCCTGCCAGCTTCTGCCTACGTCAGCACTGTGGGGGACACGTTTGTGAAGGCAGGTGTGGGGGCTCTCTCCTGCCGTTTCTTGGCAGCCTCTGGCTTCACAGTCTGGCAACTCCTGAGGGGGCAAAGGCAGCCAGCTTAGTTGCCCGGTCAGGAGGCACAGAGCACTGCCCCCACGCTCACTGGCTGGCCGTGTCCCGGGCCAGCCTGCCCAGCACGTTGATGGCATGGTCCGATTGGGGAGTCTGGCCCAGGTGTCCTGCCCCAAACTTCACAGCCCAGGACTGGTGGCTGGGCAGTCCTGTAAGGGGCAGTTGGGAATGGTCCCCCAAGGATGGGGTTGAGGAGGTCATCTAGGGGGACGTGCATTCTGCAGAGACAGGGACAAATGGACAGACACAGCAAAGGCCCGGAGGGGCCGGTTCATGTGTGTGAGCGAGTTCAAAGTCAACGCGCTGGCGGCCTGGGCAGGGGCCAGCTCGGGCTGGTGGCCGGCATGCCACTCTTTCTAAAATGAAACCCTGCAGGCTTGGCAGGGTGACCCGTAGAGGCAGGCGCTGTTCCCATGTCGGGGCTGAGGTGTGCAGGGCCCTGCCATGGGGGCCAAGGCCTCTCCCAGGCCCTGCGCCCTCACTGTCCGCCGGTGTCCCACAGCATCCAAGAGGGACTGCCTCGAGCGATTCGGGCCCCAGACACTGGAGCGCATCACATGGGACGGCGATGTCATCTGTGCCACGGAGTACTCTCGGATAGTGCCCCTGGAGAATGGCGAGGTGAGCCCCCAGTGGATGCACAGCGGCGGTCCGTGGTCCGATGGAGGCAGCCGGGTCCAGCCTGACCCTCCACCCCATCCACAGATCGTGGTGTCTCTGGTGAATGGGCGCCCTGGAGCCACGAACTTCTCCTACTCGCCCCTGTTGCGTGACTTCACGAAGGCCACCAACATCCGCCTGCGCTTCCTGCGCACCAATACGCTGCTGGGCCACCTCATGGGCAAGGCTCTGCGGGACCCCACGGTCACCCGCCGGGTGAGCACCAGGCGGGGCTGTCGCGGGGTAGGGGTTGGGGGGCGCACAGGGTTGGGGCACGGGGCCGGCTGCTCATGGCCCGCGGGGACAGTACTATTACAGCATCAAAGACATCAGCATCGGTGGCCGCTGTGTCTGCCATGGCCACGCGGATGTCTGTGACGCCAAAGACCCCACAGACCCCTTCAGGTGAGGCCTGCCCCTGCCCAGTCCAGTGGGGAGGAGCCTGGCCCCATGGCCTCCCATGCCTGCACTGGCCAACCCCCCCTCCCGTGGCCTCAGTTCCCCCATGTGTAGGGTGGGTGGAGGGGCAGCACCACGTGCGGCCTCCCTGGGGCACCCTGCGCCTGGGTCGGGCTGTTTGCTGGCGGAGATGGGGTTCTCGCCGGACCTCGGCCCAGAGGAAGCCCAGGGCCTGCGTACCGGAGCTGGTGAGACAGGTAGTTGGCCCCCAGCTGGCACGCGCCTGTCCTCCAGCTTCCCCGCCTTCCCTCAGGACACAAGGGCCACATTGCAGCGTCCACCCCGAGAGCCCCACCCAGCTCGGCACAGACTCCAGGCTCCCTCCCCCGGTCCTGCCAGGGGGGAGCCCAGGAACCTGCATCTGTGACCGCCTGCTGGTGGATGTGTGCCCAGGGGGCTCCAGGCTCCCTGAGTGCAGCAGCACGTGCTCACCTGAGCCGTCAGCTGGAGCCTGGCACTGGGCCACGGCTGTTCGGCCTGGTGCAGCCTGGACACCAGCTGTCCCACGCCTCCCTCTGTCAGCAGCTGTGTGGTGCTCACACCCGCCAGGCTCTGCTCCTGCTCCGGGGGCTGGGGTGGGCATCCCACCCCGCCCCAGGAGCACCTGTTCTGGGGAGACGGGGCACGTGTAGACCTGTGCCCACTCAGTGGTCCCTACAGGCTGAGTGCAGTGGGGCCACAAGGCATGGGCTGGACTGAGGTGCCACGGGAGGCCTGGCAGAGCCAGTGATGGGGAGCCTATGTTGAGCTTTGACCCCCACCCACTGCCAGGCTCCCCAGCAGGGAGCTCGTGAGGTCCCCTGCTATTTCCCTGGCCTCAAAGTCACACTGGCTCCGGTTTGTGCTTCTGGATTCTGGGCCCATGCCCACCACGTGCTAGGGTTCCATTGCTCTGCCCGTGCCCCAACTTACAGGAGAGGCAAATGAAGCCCGGACAGCGCAGGAGCCCATCCCCATTCTCACTGTCAAAGCCACACCACAGGGTGAACCCCAAATCTGATGGGTCTGGAGGGGCTGTGCTGTCACCTGGCAGTGGGCTTCCACCCACGGCTCATGACTTGGGGGGATTAAGTGCGGAGGGGTCCTGTGCTGGCTGGGCGGGGGCCCACGGGGAAGCCAGATTGGCCCCGAGGAAAGGCGGCCTGTCCTCGCTGGTGGGAAGGCACCAGCAGGGCCCCTGGGCGTTGGGCACAAAGGACGGCTAGGGCTGGCCCCTCCCCTCACCCCGGCACACCCCAGCGTCTCCCAATGCCAGCTGTGTGCGCTCCCTGCACACGCGGCTTCTCCAGAGGCCCTGCCCCTCCAGCTAGCTGGGCTGTGCCCCTGCACCCTGACCTCCCCCACCTCCACCTGACCAGCTGCAGCCCCACCCCATCACCTGCCCACCTGGCTGCGTGCTGAACCCCTCACTCCCCTGTCCCCTTTCCCTTGATTTGGGCATTATGGGGTTGTTTCTGTGGGTGCTGTGACAGGACACAGGCCAAGGGGCTCGTGGGTGACAAGCGTGCTCTCACAGTCTGGAGGCTGGTGCCGCCCCTCCCCTGGGTCCGAATCTGCGGAGGGGCAGGGAGCTTGCTGGGGTCCGTTTATGAGGACACCAATCCCATTCGTGGGGGCTCGCCCGTGGCCGTCACTCTGCGTGCTGTTGCCGTGGGGCTGGGGCTGCACGTGGGTTTTGGGGCCGCATTTGGTCCAGCAGCTGCTTGTCTGTTGCGCTCTGTCCTAAGGTAGCCCTTGGTCTGCCCAGCCTACCTGGCTCGGCCATGCCTGGGGGCAGCCGGCTGCTCTGATAGCCCAGGGCCCGAGAGGCTGCACGCACACACGGCGTCTGTGCGTGGCGGAGCCGCCCACTGGCCTGTTCTCCTTCCCCGGCTCCGGTCGCATCCCTGGGCCTCCTGTGGCTGGAAGAGCCTGTGAGCCGTGGTCTGCGGTGGCTGCTGGGCGCTCACCCTTGGGCGATGGGTTAGCTGGCAGTGGCATCCTGGTTGATGGCCACGTCTCGGCCCTTCAGAGCGGTCACCTCGCCATCTCTTGGCATCTCTCTGTGGCCGGGAGTCGGCGGCACCTGAATGGTCGGCCCGCATGGGCTGTCTGCCTCTTCGGGATGTCTCTGGCCCCTTGGGAGTCTGGGACTGACCCTGGCAGGAGGAGTGAACCTACCTTCTGTCCTCACGCGTTCCAGGCTGCCAAGGCCGTTAGCTGTCTGGCTGCCAGCTCGCCCCTCCGCCTACTCCTTCTGGAGCCCGTTGCCCAGCCGGGAGCTTCTGACAATCTCCTTCTGTCTCAGAACTTTCCACATGCCCACCTCCGCCTTCTGGGTAGTTTTTCAGCTTGTGTCTCTCCAGCTGCATCTGAGCCGTGTGCCTGTCACCGCCTGCTCTGCTCTAGGTTCCCCTGGCCAAGCCCTTCGCAGCCTCTGCCCTGCTCCACCAGAGAGGTTACTAGGGCCAAGCTGTGTCTGTCATGTTTCCCTGCAAGTTCTTAGGCCAGGCTTCCCCGGGACAGTGCCCAGTGCCCCGGGTCAGAAAGAATCCCTGCAGAATGGTTTAGTGAGGGCTTTTGCGCAGCACTTTTTGTGTTAGTTTCTTGGCTTAGGGGTGCCCTGACTGTGGAGATTGTCAGAAGGTCAAACACCAGCCGCAGGCCCTTGGTTACGGAGCCTCGGGCTGAGGTGGAGGCGGCGGGCTTGCTGGGGTCATCCATCTAGGGCAGGTTTTCCCTACCTGCTCTTCCACAAAGGCCCTCCGGATGTCCCCGGACCCTGAGGGCAGCAGTGCTGACTCCCAAGTTCCTGTGGACCCTGGGGTGGGAGGAACCAAGGGCACGTGATTTGGGGCTCCATCTCACCTTCATGGACTGGCTTCTGGGGTCCTATTCAGCACATGTACAGCCCTGCAGCCACGAGGCCAGGCCAGGACCTTGGGTCAAACTCCCAGAGATGGGGCTGTGACCCCAGTCAGCCTTGGCTGAGGTGTGGAGATGTGTGTGGGGGCAGGACTTTGGCGCGGGTGTCCTGGGGCCACTGCCTCCGTCCTCAGCTACGGCCAGCTGTCCCCCTGCCCACTGAGCCAACAGGAGCCGTTCCCAGGACAGCAGACAGGATTCCAGCCCCTGACTGGTGCCCACCCACTGGAAGAGGAAGCAGTTCTTGGCCGCTGCCCTGGGGGAGATGCTCTGGGTGCATGGGGCGTCTGGCTGAGCTCACACATGCCTGCTGCGTGGGACCTGGGCCTCAGAGGGGGCCCAGAGGCCGTGGGCTGGCCATTGGAGCCTGGCCATGGCGGGGAGGGCATAGCTTGGTCCTGAAGGACCCAGGGCTCCAGGCTGGCCTGCAGGCAGGGACCACCTGCACTGATTGCTCCATGCCCTGCCTCAGCTTGCCATCCACGGAGGCCTCTGCCTCCTGTGTCTGGGCACACTGAGCCCCTGCTGCACCATTATACCCCCAGGCTTCAGTGCGCCTGCCAGCACAACACATGTGGGGCCTCCTGTGACCAGTGCTGCCCCGGCTTCCACCAGCAGCCATGGAAGCCGGCGACCATTGATAGCGCCAATGAGTGCCAGTGTGAGTGTCGCCCCCATGCCTGTACCCACATGTTCTGACATGTCACATACAAATGCATGCCCGCATGCATGCCCTTCCTCAGGTGGCTGGCATGTACTACCACCCAAGCTGGGCCTCATCTGGGTCACCTCTGGCCTGGGGGACGTTCCCCCAGGGGTCCCAGCCAGAGGGGTTCATGGGCCTGCTCACCTGGGCCCCCTTTTCTCCAGCCTGCAACTGCCACGGCCATGCCCACGACTGCTACTATGACCCTGAGGTGGACAGACGCAACGCCAGCCAGAACCAGGACAACGTGTTCCAGGGAGGGGGCGTGTGCATCGACTGCCAGGTGGGACAGCGTGGCTGCCAGGCCTGCGAGGGGGGCACTGGCTGACCCGGTGCCCTTGGGGTGGGCGGGCCTCGTGCACAGGTTGGGTGCAGGGCAGGGCGGGAATGGCCCTGGACTCTGGCCCTGCTCCACTGCAGCACCACACCACTGGTATCAACTGTGAACGCTGCCTGCCTGGCTTCTACCGCACCCCCGACCACCCCCTGGACTCGCCCCGGGCCTGCCGCCGTGAGTGCACCCGCCGGCTGTGGCATCCCGGGGACGGGTGCCCCAGGACCAGGCTCTGCCAGGGAAGGGGGTGTCCCAGGGTCCCCGGCTCCCCGCATCCCTGAGGCCCTCAAGTTGCTCTGGGTGGCCTGGCCGCGGCTCTCATCCCGCACTGTGTCCTGGAGCTATTGGCCCCGCCACGGGATCCCAACGCTCCCGGCCCCGCCCAGGCTGCTCCTGCGAGTCGGACTTCACCGATGGGACGTGTGAGGACCTAAGCGGCCGCTGCTACTGCAGGCCCAACTTCTCCGGGGAGCAGTGTGACTCGTGCGCCGAGGGCTTCCTGGGCTTCCCCAGCTGCTACCGTGAGGGCCCAGGCTGCCTGTGGGGCGGGGGTGTGGGCGCCCCTTGGTCCCGCCCACGGCCGCAGCTGTGCACCTGGCTGATGCCATCTCCTCCTCTAGCGGTGCGCCCCCTTGCCCCCAACGACACCGGGGAGCAGGTGCTGCCGGCCGGACAGATTGTGAGTGAGTGTCCCAAGGGCCCCAATTGGGAAGGAGGTTTTCGTTTGGGTCCCCATGGTTCTGGTTCTTTCATTGTTTTGCAAATAATACGCTGCTGTGCTAGAAAACCTTCAAAATACAGGTAAGCTTAAAGTGAAAGAAAACCATCATCTGGGCCCCCACCACCTGCACCCCGCTGCCTCCCGGGGGAGCCTTTCTGAGTACACAGTTCACAAACGTTGACGTGCTGTGTGCACCCGCTGGACTCCTGTAAACGTGGCATTCGTGTTCTGCTCTACAGGACAGACGGAGCATTTATTTACCAAACCCCAGTTGTTGGACATTTAGGTTCTTTCCAATTTGTTTAAAAATACTGCTACGATAAACATCCTGGCAGTTAAAACTTTCCATAAATTCTTAATTATTTCTGTAGGACAGTTTCCTGGAAGAAGGTTCTGTGTCACTAGACATGCATGTTTGGGGACAGTTTTGGCTGGAAGTTGCCAAATCGCTCTCTTAAAATATTCTGCTGCCGGGAGTGGAGGCGTGTGGGCCGCATTCACATGCTAAGTCACTGCCGTGGCTCCATAGTGACACCTGTGGCCATCGAAATGTTCTCACCCCTTGGAGGCAGCCGCCCCGGGGCCTTAGCGTCTACTGCGTGCTGGGTTGGTGCTGGCACCCCTCTCTAAATAGTGCATCATCTCAGGTTCCGCCTTCCCCTCGACCTGATTTATTTGGAAGACTCTTCGTTCTGGGTGGTGAGGTTTCCTATCTGCCTTTGTTTGATGGGCCAGTCCTAGTTTCACAGCACTGTGTTCAGATCTGGTAGCCTGATAATTTCTGCTTTTTGTCTTTGGAACGTGAGGTTTTCTTTGTCTCTCGTGTGGAATATGATCCCTTTTAGATCATCCCATGCACGTTTAATGAGAGGGTGTGTTCTTCGGGACAGGTTTCTGTGTATGCACCTATTAAACGCATGGTTTAATTAAGCTATTGAAATTCACTCTGTCTTTGCTTAATTCTTGCTACCTCGTGAGAATGGCGTGTCAGTCTTTCTCTCTGGGCTGCGGTTCTGCCGGATGCTCCTTGGGCAGTGTCCTCAGCTGTGGCATCAGCACCTGGAGACCAGGCATGCCTCTCCAGGCTGCCCTTGGTGCTGCCCACTTGCCCTCTTGCATCTCTGGGCCTGCTGCCCCTTTGTGAAGATCTTTGTTTTGAGACATATCTGTTCAAGAGGAGGCAGCCGGGTTTTCCTTCAGGAGGCAGATGGCCACCTTTGGGTTTTATCTTGGAAAAGGGATGTGGCCTGACAAGGTCTGGCTCCTGGCCTCATGCGTCATTCTGCATTTCTGCTTTCTTGCTGGGCTGAGCAACAAAACATGGTGGTTTTTTAGTTTGGGCTGGTTCGTGTCTCCCACTCAGGCCTGCGAGCTCTTGTCTGTCCTCTGGCTGGCCCATGGTTACCCTTACTCTCTTGACAAATATCCAGTCGATATTTTCCATCAGTGATGAATTAAATACTATGTATGGCCTTCTCTTCATGCATTAAGTTAAGATGTTTAGTGTCCTCTTCCTTATTCCAAACCCCGAGTTATTTACAAAGACTAGAATCTTCTTGGCGCCTTGTTATGATTCTGGCTTTACATTTTCTCCGGTTGCATTAATGCCTGCAGTTGACTTGGCATCTACGTAATAAATGACATATTGTATGTATTTACAGTCATCATAATCTCATTACCTGCCACGGCTTTCCCAAAACATCGTTTTTCCTTTCTTGGGATTTTTATTGTCTTTTGGTTTTGGGTGATGCAGTGTGAAAGCATAAGCAGTTGAGTTTGTAGGGGGGGAGCCTTCCAGCGGGAAGCGCGGTGGTCCGCAGGGCATCTGAGATCCCCTCTCGCCTACCACTCTGTAGATTGTGACTGCAGTGCCGCGGGGACGCAGGGCAATGCCTGCCGGAAGGACCCACGGGTGGGACGCTGCGTGTGCAAACCCAACTTCCAGGGCACCCACTGCGAGCTCTGTGCCCCAGGGTTCTATGGCCCAGGCTGCCAGCGTAAGTCCATCCCCACCCTACCTTGCACTGACTCTGGGAGCCTGGCCCCCGTCTGACCAAGCGTGGCCACCTCTCCCTGCAGCGTGCCAGTGTTCCAGCCCCGGAGTGGCAGATGGTGCCTGTGACCATGAGTCGGGCCAGTGCACATGTCGGGTGGGCTTCGAGGGGGCTGCATGTGACCGCTGTGCCCCCGGCTACTTCCACTTCCCTCTCTGCCAACGTGAGCGAGCCTCACCCAGTGTACACGGGTGGGCCTGGGCCGGGGGGTGGCCTGCCTGTGCACCTCAGGGCCCCTGTGCTCCCCTCCGCTATGCAGTGTGTGGCTGCAGCTCGGCCGGGACCCTGCCTGACGGCTGTGACGAAGCTGGTCACTGCCTGTGCCGGCCTGGCTTTGATGGCCCTCGCTGCGACCGCTGCCGGCCTGGCCACCACAGCTACCCCCATTGCCATGGTGAGCGGGGGCTGGAGCAGAGCCCGGCCGGGGCGGGAGGGCCACCTGCAGGCGCCCAGGACCTGACCCTACATCCCTCGCAGCCTGTGCCTGTGATCCTCGGGGCGCCTTGGACCAGCCCTGTGCCGCGGGTGGGGCATGCCACTGCCGACCTGGCTACGCGGGCACCGCCTGCCAGGAATGCAGTCCCGGCTTCCACAGCTTCCCCCACTGCACCCGTGAGTGCTCCTGTGGGTGGCAGGGGCATCCCCGCTGCACCCCTGCCCCGCCCCCTCCCGTCCTGCTGTGCGCCCAGGTGCCCGCGTCCACCCTTACCCTCTCCAGTCCCCACCCCCTCCCGTCCCTGCGGCGTGCCCACACCCACCTCTCCCCAGCCTGCCACTGCTCCTCTGATGGCTCTCTGCACACGACCTGCGACCCCCACAGCGGGCAGTGCAGCTGCCGGCCCCGTGTGACAGGGCTGCGGTGTGACACGTGTGTGCCTGGTGCCTACAATTTTCCCTACTGCGAAGGTGAGGCTGGTGTTGTGCACACGCCATGTGTTCTGTGTCCACGTGTCATGTGTTCCTGCAGCTGTGAGCTCTGTGTTCATGCATATGCTGAGTAGCCACTTTTCTTGTGCCTCTCTGTGCATATCGCATAGTTCTTGGATAAGCTTGTCACCTGCATGTGTTCACATACTGTGCGTGGCCCATGTGTGTTTGTGAGCTTTGTGCATTTGCTCACGTGACTCATCACATGCTTGTCCACACACGTGGTTGTGTGGTGTATGTGCTTGTTGCATAACCATGGGCTGTGTGGTGGGTGTGCACCAACTCCATGGCTGTAGGGCCGAGAGCATGGAGGCACACGTGTTTCCATGCCTGTTCATGCGTATGGGAGGTGTGTGCTCTCTCCCATAGAGCCATGGGTCCTGGTCAGGCCTGGGAAGCCCTCGGCCTCCAGAGCCGGTGAGCGAGGAATGACCTTGGCCTGGGCATCTCTTCACAGCTGGCTCCTGCCACCCTGCCGGCCTGGCCCCCGCTGGTCACAGCCCTTCTGAGGTGAGCCCAGGCCAGCACTTCCAGCAAGACCATCATTTTTCCTGCTGCTCGGTTGCCCTGGCACCCTCAGGGCCAATTTGTTCCCCAGGCTGGTCTTCTGTCCCCGCTCCAGGGGCACCAGGGATGGGGCAGGGGCAGGACTCCAGGGCTGAAGATTTGTGGGTAGAAGGGCAGGGACCCACTCTGAACCTCACTCTCATCCTCTCCCAGGCACAGGTCCCTTGTATGTGCCGTGCTCATGTGGAGGGGCCAAGCTGTGATCGCTGTAAACCTGGATTTTGGGGACTGAGTCCCAGCAACCCTGAAGGCTGCACCCGTGAGTCTGCCCAGAGGGGCTACTGGGGGTGCCGGGAGGTGAGGCCAGCCCCACGGAGTCCCGCTGGGGATGGAGACCAGGCCCCCTGCCCCTCCCTGCTCTCAGGCCCACTGCCCCTCCTCAGGCTGCAGCTGCGACCCTGGGGGCACACTGGGTGGAGTTGCTGAGTGCCAGCAGGTAAGTCTGGGCTGCGGTGCTGTGACTGTGGGGGAGGCGGTCAGGACCCTCCTTGGCCTGCCCCCACCTTCTCCCTTGGCCCCCAGGGCACCGGCCAGTGCTTCTGCAAGCCTCACGTGTGCGGGCGGACCTGCGAGGCATGTAAGGATGGCTTCTTTGGACTGGACCAGGCTGACTACTTCGGCTGCCGCAGTGAGTGCCCGCGTAGCCCTCGGGTCTGGGCATGTAAGGCCCAGTGTCGGACTGGCTGTTTCCAGATGCCTGGCCAGGCCTGTGCTGGGTGTCGGGGAGGAGGCACAATTTTTGCCCTCTATCCTCCTCCACCCTGAGCCCCCGGCAGACATCACTAATCAATCTCCGTGCTCCTGCCCCAAGCCTAGACTCAGACCCCATCATCCAGAGCCCTGGGCAGCCCCTAGAGGTAGGGGAGGGGTTGGCTCCTCAGCCCGTCGCTCTCAGAGCCGGAGGCCTGTGTGTGAGGCCCAACAGGGTCCTGAGGCAGCCGGGGGAAGAGCCCGAGGCAGGGCGGGGGCCGGGCAGCGCTGACCTCGCTCCTCCCACTGCAGGCTGCCGGTGTGACGTCGGGGGTGCCCTGGGACAGGGCTGTGAGCCGCAGACGGGCACCTGCCGGTGCCGCCCCAAGACCCAGGGTCCCACCTGCAGCGAGTGGGTGCCCCTCCCCGACGGGGCTGTGTGAGCTGGTGCACTGGGCTTCCCCTGGGGCCCGGCGGGCTGCCCCTGACCACCCCTTCCGTGGCCAGGCCAGCGCGGGACCACTACCTCCCTGACCTGCACCATCTGCGCGTGGAGCTGGAGGAGGCAGCCACACCCGAGGGCCATGCCGTGCGCTTCGGCTTCAACCCCCTCGAGTTCGAGAACTTCAGCTGGAGGGGCTACGCGCAGATGGCACCCATCCAGGTGGGCGGCCCTGCACACCCCAGGGCTCCCCGTGGAGCGGCCTGTGTGGCTGGCCCCTGAGGTGGTGTCACCAGGACCGACCCTGATCTTCCATGGCCCCCCAGCCCCGGATCGTGGCGAGGCTGAACGTGACGTCCCCTGACCTCTTCCGGCTCGTCTTCCGATACGTCAACCGTGGGCCCACAGGCGTGAGCGGGCGGGTGTCTGTGCGGGAAGAGGGCAAGTCTGCGGCCTGTGCCGGCTGTGAGTGTAGGGCTGCTGCCCGCCACGCGCCCCTCCCTGCGCCCCTGCCTGGGCGGGGAGGCCTGTCTGCTGGTTCTGGGCCAGTGCAGCCCGGGGTGGCCTGTGGGCTGTGTCCTGTCTCACTGTCCCCACCCCCAGGCGCTGAGCAGAGCCAGCCCGTGGCCTTCCCGCCCAGCACGGAGCCTGCCTTCATCACTGTACCCCAGAGGGGCTTCGGGGAGCCCTTTGTGCTGAACCCCGGCACCTGGGACCTGCTCGTGGAGGCCGAAGGCGTGCTCCTGGTGAGGCAGGGGCTGAGCGGGATGGGGCACGGCCTGGGCAAGCCACAGCACCCACCTCCTGCCCTCCGCCAGGACTACGCGGTTCCGCTGCCCAGCGCCTACTATGAGGCCGCCCTCCTGCAGATGCCGGTGACCGAGGCCTGCGTGCTCCGGCCTGCTGCCCGGCACTCCGGGGAGAAGTGAGGGCCGGCCCAGCGGGGGTGGGGCCCGACTCCCACTGTGCCCAGGCCCCCTGCCCCATGCCGACCTCAGTGCGTGTCTCCCCCTGCCAGCTGCCTCCTCTACACCCACCTGCCCCTGGACGGCTTCCCCTCGGCCTCTGCGCGAGAGGCCCTGTGTCGCCATGACAACAGCCTGCCCCGGCCCTGCCCCACGGAGCAGCTCAGCCCCTCACACCCACCGCTGGCCGCTTGCCGAGGCAGTGACGTGGGTGTTCCCGGAACCCCGTGGAGGGCGGGAGGGGTCGAGGCGTCGGGGGAGGGCCCACACTGCAGGGACAGGACGGGGGTGCGGGACAGGAGCGGCTTGGGCAAGGCCGCGGGTTTGGACTTGGGAGGTGACACCCTCAAGCCTCAAATACGCACGGGAAGTTGGTGGCCCCAGCTCTCCAGCTACCCCTGGGGGGCAGCATGTCTGCTGTGCACAAAGGCCTGGCACTCAGCAGTGAAGAGCCAGAGGCCTCCAGTGGGCAGGGGCACAAGGGGCGGGGGCTGGGAGTGGAGGGCAGTAAGGCTGTGTCCCAGGGTGTCCGGAGAGCCCGTGGGGTCCTGTGCAGGGGGTGCTGGGGCGAGGCCTCTGATGAGCCCGTCCCCCCAGGTGGATGTCCAGCTCCGGGTGGTGGCGCTGCAGCCCGGCCGCTACACCCTGGTGGCGGAGTATGCAAATGAGGACTCCCGCCAGGAGGTGGGCGTGGCCGTGCACACCCCCCGGAGGGCCCCCCAGGAGGGGGCGCTTACCCTCCACCCCTGCCCGTACAGGTG
Source organism: Manis pentadactyla (assembly GCF_030020395.1). Lineage (NCBI taxonomy): Eukaryota > Metazoa > Chordata > Mammalia > Pholidota > Manidae > Manis > Manis pentadactyla. The sequence goes on along the minus strand of NC_080023.1, from coordinate 176,949,874 downwards.
CGGGCGAGTGGGAGGGAGGAGTTGGGGGGGCAGATGGGGGGCTCGGGCCCCGGGGCGGCCCCCCCACCCGCCCCTGCTGACCACCCCTGCCCGCCAGCACCCTGTGCCGGGGTGCTGCCCTGGATGCCCAGCGCCACCTGGCGGTCTTCCACCTGGACACGGAGGCCAGCGTCCGGCTCATGGCCCAGCAGGCGCACTTCTTCCTGGTAGGCCCTGACCTCTCACCTGCTCAGGTGTGGGACCCCGCTGGGTTCAGGGTTTTCGGGAGATTTTAAACACACACAAAAGTAAAGAGAAGCATGAGAGGCCCGGTGCGCCTGCTCAGCGCCACCGCCGGCGTGTGCCCGGCCCCCTCACCTGCAGGTGTTCTCCTCTGAGTCCAGGACGTGTATTAGGTGACGCCCATGCCGCGTGAGGGGGCATGTGCTGCCCTGGAGTCGTAGTGGAAAGAAACGGTGGTCCTAACCAAAGGCTGCTGTGTGGTGTGATTTGCAGAACATGTCCCCGTGTGAGCAGAGCCGCCCCGGGGTCCTGAGGCTGTGCTTCATCAGCCTCGTGGTGCTTGTTCTGTGTCCGCTCCACAGTGGGAGCGTCACGTCACAAGCCTGCGGCTCTGCAGGCCTGTTTTGTGATTGTTGGACTCCGCACGTGCGTGGTTGCTCGGTGAAGGACTCGGGCATTGTGAGTGTGCACCAGAGCGTGCTGTCCCTGTGCCGGCGCCCTGGGCCCTTCAAAACCTACCAGAATACTTCAGGCACATACCTTTCTAAAAGCTTCCATTACTGATAAGAGACCCCGCGCCCCCAGCACGTCTCCTAGTGCCACCGCCCAGCGTTTCTGAGTTACCAGAGAGGAGGGACGTGGCTCTTCCCTGCTCAGCGATGGCCCACGGCACGTGACCATGGCCGAGCTTATCTGAAACTTTTGTGGAGCTAATTCATGCAGGAAGGGCCCGTGGTACCCCGCCCGGGGCATCGTTCCTGGGCCCCCAGGCCCCAGGCCAGGAAGCAACACCACCCACCCAGGCACCCCGCAGGCCCCCACGGCAGCCACCTCTGACAGGGACAGCTCCCTTCATCTGCCTGTTCTGGAACTTTCTGTAACAAATCACACAGGGCTCTCCCGCGCTGCGTCTTTGGCCGACCCTGTCGGTGGCAGATCATGGTGTTGCTTCAGTCCTGTGGTCTGCGCTATAGGGGTTTTCTAGACAAACTGCGATGTCCAGTGCCCTATTTGTCACGTGTGCATTACATCTTAGTCGATGGCGCGGCAGAAACGTCTGCTCACAGGCCCACAGCCTGGGTGCCTGCCGTCCGGAGCATTCCTGGGGCAGGGGGCTCACCCTGCAGGGGAGCAACTACAGATGACGCTGGGCTTGGGCAGCAGGGGCAGGGCCTTGGTGCAAAGAGCAGGCCTCGGGTGGCCTCACGCCCCTGCCTGGCCCTCTGCCCACAGCACAGCATCACCCTGCTGCCCACGGACACGTTCAGCTCGGAGTTCGTGGCGCCCCGGGTCCGCTGCATCAGCAGCCACGGCGCCTTCAGCCCCAGCAGGTAGCGGGGCCAGGAGGGGTCAGAGTGGCTGGCTGGGCTCGCCGGCCAGCACACAGGCCTTCACCTCCACACTCTCCCCAGTGCCGCCTGCCTGCCCTCCCGCTTCCCGAAGCCGCCCCAGTCCATCGTCCTCAGGGACTGCCGGATGCTACCGCTGCCCCCCGACCTCCCGCTGATCCACTCGCAGGACCTCACGCCGGGCGCACCCCCATCCGGGCCCCAGCCCCGGGTCCCCACTGCCGTGGACCCTGACGCGGACCCCACCCTGCTGCGCCACCCCCAGGTGAGGGCCCTGGCCAGGAGGGATGAGGGCTTGGGTCCCCCCCTCCCCGCCTGCTCACTGGAGCCTCTCCCTGCAGGGCACCGTGGTCTTCACCACTCACGTGCCCACCCTGGGCCGCTATGCCTTCCTGCTGCACGGCTACCAGCCAGCCCACCCTGCCTTCTCTGTGGAGATCCTCATCAACGGAGGCCGTGTCTGGCAGGGTGAGTGGCTGGGCTGGGCAGCGGGGGGCCGATCCCAGACTAGGAGCCTGCTGAGGGGCTCATCCACATGACCCCTCATGAGGTCATCACACACAAGGACCGACCACATGTGGCTCGTGTGGACCATGGTGCCTGTTCTCTGGCGTGAGCGACAGGCCCACCCATCCCCGTTCCAGCACCAGTTCTCAGACAAGCCGCCCGGGGCCCACGCAGGCAGCAGTCCCGGCCTCCTGGCCCCTTCTAGGCGGCTCCTCGATCGGTTTCACAGACCAGGGTTCACCTGTCCCACGAGTAACCGCGGTTCACTGCTCCTGGCAGTGTCCCTGGGCCTGGGCCTCTGCGTGCGTCCACGCCTCGTATGTCACAGGTGCACGTGCCTTGGTTGACAGGGTGCCGCTCCCAGGCCCTTGCCTTCTGGAGACTCCGGGCCTGCCGTGGCCCGGGATGAGCCCGTGGGGCCAGGGCGCTCAGTGTGCGGGGTGCTGACCCGCCCTTCGCCCCCTTCAGGCCATGCCAATGCCAGCTTCTGCCCGCACGGCTATGGCTGCCGCACACTGGTGGTGTGTGAGGGCCGGGCCGTCCTGGACGTGACCGACAGTGAGCTCACAGTGACTGTGCGTGTGCCTGAGGGCCGGTGGCTCTGGCTGGTGAGTCCGGAGGCTGGCACCTGCATGTGGAGGTCCTGAAGCTGCTCAGGGACCAGCCGTCTTCACGCCTGTCGCGTCCCATTGGTCAGTCAGGGTGGGCCCTGCCTGGCTCAGCCCAGTGCCGTGCTGGATGCCAGGGCAGCAGCCTCTGGGGACCTCCTGGCCTACCACGTGAGGTTCCCGGGGGCTCCGAGAGCCAAGGTGTCGCCCACCAGCCTCCAGGGCCCTGATAGCCAGGGCAGCCTCCCCGGGGGATGTCTGGGGCCTGGAGGCTGGAGAGGGAGGCTGAGGGCCGCCTCCTCGCACCCCCTGTGCTCTGTGGGGCCTCCGCAGCCAGCCTCCCTCCTGAGCAACCCAGCTGGGCACCCGGCGCCCGCCAGTCTTGCTGGGGCCAGGGCTGTTGTGTGATGCCACACCCCAGTCTTAGCTGCCCGGCTGACCCTGGTCAGTTGCAGAGAGCCCCTGCTGCCGTGGCCCTGATGTGAGGCTCAGGCACACTCCCCGACCCGGGCCCTCTCCTGGGCCCACGGGGAGGTGACAGGCCCCGATGCCCTAGGATTACGTGCTCGTGGTCCCTGAGGACACCTATAGCCCCAGCTACCTCCGGGAGGAGCCGCTGGACAAATCCTACGACTTCATCAGCCACTGTGCCACCCACGGGTACCACATCAGGTGGGCGGGGCTCGGGGCCGGGGCGGGGCGGGGCTGGGGCGGGCGGGCAGCCACTCTCACCTCCCGGCCCTCGCCGCAGCCCTTCCAGCTCGTCGCTGTTCTGCCGCAAGGCCGCCGCTTCCCTCTCCCTCTTCTATAACAACGGGGCTCGGCCTTGTGGCTGCCACGAAATGGGTGCCGCGGGCCCCACGTGTGAGCCCTTCGGGGGCCAGTGTCCCTGCCGTGCTCACGTCATTGGCCGTGACTGCTCTCGCTGCGCTACTGGCTACTGGGGCTTCCCGAACTGCAGGCGTGAGTACCTCGGTCTGTGGGCGCCTCGGAGGGGGGGGGCGCCTCATCCCAAGGCGTCTTCCTGGCGGAGGAGGGCCCACCGGCTCAGAAGAGTCATCTGGAGCCCGGTGGACCAGCCCTTACGTCTCGTCCACAGGGCCTTGGGCATCTGTGGCCCAGGCTCAAAGATTGTCCAGAAGGTTCTGGGGCCTGGACAGTGCTTCTGGCAGCTGGCCCCACATCAGAGGACCTGCCTCGGCCTCAGGGCCCGGAGCTGGGTGGAGTGGGGTGCCCCTGGCCTTGCCCCTGAGCCACGTTCCCCAGGCCACAGCGTGGTCTTACAGGGGCCACGGCCGTCAGCCTGTGCACGCTCCTGCAGCCTGCGACTGCAGCGGCCGCCTGTGCGAGGAGCTCACCGGCCAGTGTGTCTGCCCACCGCGCACCGTCCTGCCCGACTGCGTCGTCTGCCAGCCCCAGACCTTCGGCTGCCACCCTCTGGTCGGCTGTGAGGAGTGTAACTGCTCAGGGCCTGGGGTCCAGGAGCTCACGGACCCCACCTGTGACATGGACAGCGGCCAGTGCCAGTGAGAGCTGGGGGTGGGGTGTCCCCATAGCCACAGGCCGGCCTGGCTCAGGGGCGGCGTTTCCACCTGCTGCGAGTCCAGAGCCCATGCCCACCCATGCGGGTGCCCTGTGTTCAGGGATGCTCTCCCCTTCAGTTCTCAGGGTGGGGGGCCACTGCAGAGTGAGGGCTCCAGGTGGAGGGGGCAGCCTGCTCTGATTGCCTCACAGGTGTAGACCCAACGTGGCTGGGCGCCGCTGTGACACCTGTGCTGCTGGCTTCTACGGCTACCCCAGCTGCCACCCCTGTGACTGCCACCAGGCGGGCTCTGCGCCTGGCGTGTGCGACCCCCTCACAGGCCAGTGCCGCTGCAAGGTGAGGCCTCCCTAGCTGAAGTCCGTCTTCCCGTGTGGTTGGGCTTCCTGGAAGCGTTGGGGCAGGTCAGCCGCTGGCGAGGGGGTCATGGTGAGCGGGGCTGGTCAGGCGCCGTGGCACATGGCCAGCTGCCCTGCCCCCCTTCCCCAGGAGAACGTGCAGGGCCCAAGGTGCGACCAGTGCCGCCTTGGAACCTTCTCCCTCGATGCTGCCAACCCCAAAGGCTGCACCCGCTGCTTCTGCTTTGGAGCCACGGAGCACTGCAGGAGCTCAGCCCACGCCCGCCGGCAGGTGTGCGGTGGGGCCGGCCTGAGGGTGGCAGGACGGAGACACGTTGGCCCCAGCTGGTGGGGTCTGGGACGCAGGATGGGGCTCTGACACTCGTGTGCCCCGCTTTCGCCATGTGCCCTGCAGCTCGTGGACATGGAGGGCTGGGTGCTGCTGAGCAGCGACCGGCAGGCGGTGCCCCACGAGCTGCGGGTGGAGGAGGAGCTGCTGCGCGCAGACCTACGGCACGGGCCCGAGGCCTTCCCTGAGCTGTACTGGCAGGCGCCCCCCTCCTACCTGGGGGACCGAGTGAGCAGGCCCAGCAGCCTTCAGCAGGGTGCCATGAGGGCCAGGGAGGGGTGGGGGCTCTGAGGTGCCCGGGCCAGCCCAGCTCCCAGCCTGGAGCACCCAAGACCGTTGCTTTTGATGGGCCTGTGGCCGGGTCTGGTCAGGTCCCCCCGTCTCTGCCTCCAGGTTTCTTCCTACGGCGGGACCCTCCGCTATGAGCTGCACTCGGAGACCCAGCGGGGAGATGTGTTCATCCCCACGGAGGGCAGGCCGGACGTGGTGCTGCAGGTGGGGGGCTCGGTGGTCCCAGGGTGGCCAGGTGTTGTGCCGAGCCGGGACCAGCGGGCAGCCTGTTCGCTGGCCCTCATCTGCCCACATGCCTCCCCAGGGCAACCAGATGAGTGTCACGTTCCTGGAGCCGGCGTACCCAGCACCTGGCCACGTCCACCGGGGGCAGCTGCAGCTGGTGGAGGTGAGTGCGGTCCATCCTGGACCCCGGCACGAGCCAGGGAGGGCGAGAAAGGCAGTGGGTGGAAAGGGGTCCGAGAGAAGGGCAGCACCATCTTCTCCACACTGGTGTTGCCACAGTGCTTTTCCGGCTGCCCCTTGGGTAACGTGCATGGCTGCGTCCTGGCTCGTGAATCCCCAGTGGGCGGGTGGCTCCCCCTGTGAGCCTCCTGACTGTCTTGGCCCACTTCTTTCTCGGCTTGTGGTCTTACCTTCTCAGAGGAGTGGTGTGTCCCTCCTGGTATTTGCCCCGTGCCCAGCGTGGGAGCAGTAGCCACCCGTCTGCCCTCTCTAAGATGGCTTTTGGTGACCAGGGGCTCTCACACTCAAGCTTACCGTCTCCTCATCTGCATTAGTGCTCTGGGTCTTGTTCAGGGACGTGCTTGTCTCCCCGTGATCTGAAGGGTGCCCCCGTATATTTTTCTAAAAGCTCAAACTCTCTTTGTATCTGGAGTTGGTTTTGTACGTGCTGTGAGGTAGGGAACCAGATGCTGGTTTTCCCCCTAGATTCGGGGTTTTTCCTGCCCCATGTGATCTCAGCACTTTGGTCCCTGTGGGAGGGTCTGGGCCCGTTGTGCCCATTGCATGGGGCCCACTGAGGACCTGTCATGGCACCACAGGAGAACTTCCGGCACACGGAGACCCACAGCGCGGTGTCTCGCGAGGAGCTCATGATGGTGCTGGCTGGCCTGGAGCAGCTGCATATCCGTGCCCTCTTCCCCCAGATCTCCTCGGCCATCTCCCTGCGCAGGGTGGCCCTGGAGGTGGCTGATGAGGTGGGCGGGGGGCCTCCGGCCAGCAATGTGGAGCTGTGCATGTGCCCTGCCAGTTACCGTGGGGACTCATGCCAGGTGAGGCGGTGGGGTGGGCACCTCCAGGGTCAGCCTGTCCCCCGCAACCAAATCTGTCCTTCCCTGGCCCCCCATCCCTGTCTCACCCCCATTCATCTCCCCTCCTGCCCGCTGGGGTCCCCCTCCCAGCAACCCTACCTGCCTGCCCCAGGCTGAGCCTGCCCGCTGAGCATCTCTGTCCATCCGCTGTTACCACGGTCCTTGCCCGGCCCCTGGGCACATGCTGCTTTATCTGCTCCCTGCCTGGCCTGCCCTGGTCCTCTGGCTTGCCCAGGCACGGTCCCCTCGCCACCATCCCCTCGCTCCCTCACCAGCATCATCGGCACACCTGCTAACCTGAGGCATTTTGAGGTCGAACACCCACTCCCAGGTGTCCATGGGGCTTTGGCTGTGCATGCCAGCCCCCGGGCAGGATCAGGCCCCGAGGGTCTGACCTGTGAACGTGGCCTCCGGCCTGTGCCCACGTGGAGCTGGCTCTGCCTCCTCTCCTGACCCCCAGTGCCCCCCTCACTCCCAGGAATGTGCCCCTGGCTATTACCGGGATGTCAAAGGTCTGTTCTTGGGTCGCTGCATCCCCTGTCAGTGCCACAGCCACTCCGACCGCTGCCTGCCTGGCTCCGGGGTCTGCGTGGTGAGTGGGGCTCCAGCAGAGGTGGGGCAGGCACCCCAGGCTTGGACGAGGGAGACCCAGGGGCCTTTGGGGCTGGAGGCCTGGGGAAGGGAGCTGTGCTGGGTGGGGCACCACTGGCCTTGGTCCCCGGGTCTCTGGCAGGCCCACCCCCTCACCCCTGCTGGCGTTGACTTGCCCCTTCCGCCTCAGGGCTGCCAGCACAACACCGAGGGCGACCACTGCGAGCGCTGTCGGGCCGGCTCTGTGCGCAGTGGGTCCGAGGACCCTGGAGCCCCCTGCGTCAGCTGCCCCTGTCCCCTTGCCGTGCCTTCCAACAAGTACGCTGGGCCGGCTCCGCAGAGCCCCGAGTAGGGGCCATGCTTCATGGTCCTGGTCTAGGGCATGGTCCCCACCCACCCTTGCCGTTGGGTCGGTGCTGCCGTCCTTGGGGCCCAGGGCGGGCCCATGCGGTGGGACCCCAGCACCTGGCGCTGGCCCAGCCGAGCCCAACCACCCCATCTCTGCAGCTTCGCCACAGGCTGTGTCCTGAGGGGTGGCCGTGCCCAGTGTCTCTGCAAACCTGGCTACGCAGGGGCCTCCTGTGAGCGGTGAGCCAGGCCAAGTGGCCCCAGTGGCCATGCGCGTGGGCCCTAGGCTGCTGGGCATAGATGGGCAAAGACTACTGACTCCCCCACCCCCACCAGGTGTGCACCCGGCTTCTTCGGGAACCCACAGGTGCTGGGCAGCTCATGCCAGCCCTGCGACTGCAGCGGCAACGGGGACCCCAACATGCTGTTCAGTGACTGCGACCCCCTGACGGGCACCTGCCGTGGGTGCCTGCGCCACACCACAGGGCCCCGCTGTGAGGCCTGCGCCCCCGGCTTCTACGGCAACGCGCTGCTGCCTGGCAACTGCACCCGTAGGCAGGGATGGGGGCACTGGGTGCCTGGGGGGCGGGCTGTGGGCATACCGCCTAGCAGGGGCTGCTCTGGGACTCTGGCTGCTGAGTGAGGGGTCCCTGGGGGGCTCTGACCAGCCCTCTGGCTGAGCGTGGGCTGCAGGGAGGAGGGCAAGGTGGGACCAAGGGCAGGCAGCTGTGGGTCCAGGCCAGGACACAGCAGGGGTGGTGGTGAGAAGTGAGGCTGGGGGCTCTGCTTGGGGCAGGATGACACCGGCATGGAGAGGTGCTGTCAGGAGGGAGGAGGCTGGGGGTCTGGGCTCTTGCCGCAGCCCCTTTGTCTGCAGGGTGTGACTGCTCCCCATGCGGGATGGAGGCCTGCGACCCCCACAGCGGGCATTGCCTGTGCAAGGCGGGTGTGATGGGCCCGCGCTGCGACCGCTGTCAGGTAGGGCTGCCTGGGGCGGGGCCTCAGGGCTGGAAGAAGCCCCGGGTGAAGGCTGGGCAGAGCCGTGACTGAAGCCTGTGCCCGCAGGAAGGACACTTCGGCTTCGAGGGCTGTGGGGGTTGCCGTCCGTGCGCGTGTGGACCAGCCGCCCGGGGCTCCGAGTGCCACCCCCAGAGTGGGCAGTGCCACTGCCAGCCGGGGGCTGGGGGGCTCCAGTGCCGCGAGTGTGCTCCTGGGCATTGGGGGCTCCCAGAGCAGGGCTGCAGGCGTGAGTGTGGGGCCCTGTGGGGCAGGGGGCACCCTGGGACCCCTCTCAGGTCCTGACTCCGCCTCCCCCTCCAGGGTGCCAGTGCCAGGGGGGCCGCTGTGACCCACACACGGGCCACTGCACTTGCCCCTCCGGGCTCAGCGGGGAGCGCTGTGACTCCTGCAGCCTCCAGCACCAGGTGCCTGTGCCGGGCGGCCCCGGGGGCCACAGCGTCCACTGCCAAGGTACTGTCCCGCCCGCCCCCGCCTGCTCCCCACGCCCTCCCAGCTCTACTCAGGGGAGCAGGGGTCCCAGCCCACACTGACCTGGGGACCCTAGGTTAACCTCAACCTCCGGAGGAGCCCTGGGGACCCAACTCTCCTTGGTTTTCTGAGGAACCCCGCCCCACGCCTCTCTTAGCATTGGCCCCAGGACCCCATGCTCACCTCAGTCGCCCTCTGACCCCAAGTCCTGGACTCCCACACTGACCCCCACCACACCTGGACCCTGCCCAACTGTGGACTCACCCCAACCGTGTGCTGACTTCGTGGTGCCTGCCCCATTCCCTGTTGGTCTCCTGACCCCGTGCTGACCTCTGACCTCCGCTAACCTCATCACCTTCAGCCTGGCTCAGTACCCATGTGCCAACGTCACAGTTCTTGGCTGACTGTCCTGACTGCACTGACCCCATGACCCTCCCCCTGGCTTGCAGTGTGCGACCACTGCGTGGTCCTGCTCTTGGACGACCTGGAGGGGGCTGGCGCCCTCCTCCCCGCCATCAGGGAACAGCTGCACAGCGTCAACACCAGCTCCATGGCCTGGGCCCAGCTGTTCAGGCTGAACACCTCCATCGCTGACCTGCAGGTGCTGCATGGCCCGGGCACCCCGCCTCTGCCCCCGGGCTGCAGGCCCTCACCATCTCCTCCCCACAGAGCCAGCTCCGGAGCCCCCTGGGGCCCCGCCACAAGACAGCACAGCAGCTGGAGGCGCTGGAGGGGCAAAGCAGGAGCCTCGGGCAGGACATGCAGCAGCTGGACCGCCAGGCAGGACCCCGGGGTCTGAGGCCCTCTCCCCCAGAGCCCCTCCCAAGGCTCCTGAGCTGCTGCTCCCCCAGGGCCCAGACCAGCTGCTGCCACCCCTGACCTTGACTCAGGCCTGTGGTCCCTTCTGAGGCCCCAGCTTTCCCCATTGGCGGAGGCTGGGTGCCAACGGGGTTCTGTGTCCACAGGCCACAGGGGCCCTAGCACAGGCCAGCCAGCTGCTGGACAGCACAGAGGCCTCGCTGGACCGGGCACGGACGCTGCTGGTGGCCATCCGGACCGTGGACAGTGGCCTGAGTGGTAGGGGCTGGTCCAGTGGGTGGGGATGTGGGGTCAAGCAGAAGGGTGCTCAGGGCCTGGGAAAGCTGGGCTGCCCCAGGGGCTTGGCCTTGAAGAACTGGCAGGTCTGGAGGCTCAGACAGGGAGATGGTGCCTTGACAGAGTGGGCGAGGTAAGAGAGGTGGTGAGCGTGGCCAGAGCCAGGGCAGGGGTGCCTTGGGAGATGAACCAGTGACCCCTTGTGGGCACCCTGCCTCCCTGGGAAGACTTGCTGGTGAATGGCTGAATTACACACTGAGATGCGTCCCTGCAAAGAGATGGAGGGGCACCTGGCCCAGCGACCGGGTCCAGGAGGAAGTGAGGTCTGAGCTGAACACTAGTCCTGGAGGAGAGGAGGCCAGGGAAGCTGACTGAGCAGAGGGGTTGTGGGGCGGGGCTGTGGGGCAAGGGGTGTGGGCAGCCATGGCCTTGAGCAGGAGCTCTGGGAACTGTTCGGGTGGGAGGGTCGTGTCAGGCTTGGAAGGTAGTGAGCAATCCGCCTGGGCGGCAGGCTGGCCCTGAGCCCTGCTGGCCCCCTCCCCACCCCCTCCAGAGCTGGAGTCCCAGACAGGCCGCTTGTCACCCACCAATGACTCAGCCCCTTCGGGCGAGCAGCTGCGCCGGACGCTGGCTGAGGTGGAGCGGCTGCTCAGGGAGATGCGAGCCCGCGACCTGGGGGCCCCGAGGGCGGTGGCTGAGGCCGAGCTGGGCGAGGCCCAGAGACGTGAGTGGTGGTGTCCGGCAGGGCAGGGATGGGGAGTGGGGCGGACTGGGGTCAGCATGGAGCATGACGTGGCGGCCCGGCGGCCTCAGAGGGCAGGTGGGGGCTGGCTGTGCCCCAGGCGGGAGTGGGAGTCACTGTCCAAGCAGCTGCCCCCATGCTGGGTCTTGGCCAGTGCTGGCCCGCGTGCAGGAGCAGCTGACCAGCCACTGGGAGGGGAACCAGGCACTGGCCTCAGGCATCCGAGACCAGCTGGCCCAGCACGAGGCCGGCCTCATGGACCTTCGGGAGGCGCTGAACCAGGCAGTGGGTACCACGCGGGAGGCCGAGGAGCTCAATAGCCATAACCAGGAACGCCTGGAGGAGGCCCTGGTGAGGGGCCCCTCCCAGCCCCCCTCTCCCCCTTCCCCCCTTCCCCTTCTGCTCCCCACCTTCTCCCTTCCTGCCTGCCCCCTCCCCTCCTCAGCCTGCGGCCCCACAGCCCCGCGCACCTCTGGGTTGCTGTCACTCACTCCTCACTCCCCATCGCCTCTAGCAACGGAAGCAGGAGCTATCCAGGGATAACGCTGCTCTAAGGGCCACTCTGCAGGCTGCCAGGGACGCCCTGGCCCGGCTCTCTGAGCTTCTGCACGGCATGGACCGGGCCAAGGAGGTGAGTGCGGCCCCTGGGGTCCCAGATCAAGTGGGAGCGAGAAAGGGATCGGTTTGAGGGGCTCACCTGAGCTCGCCTGCCCCCAGGAGTACGAGCACCTCGCTGCCAGTCTGGATGGGGCCCGGATGCCGCTGCTCGAGAAGATGCAGGCCTTCTCCCCAGCGAGCAGCAAGGTGGACCTGGTGGAGGCGGCAGAGGCCCACGCGTGGCGGCTGGATCAGCTGGCACTCAACCTGTCCAGGTGCGGGTGGGCCGAAGCGGAGTGCCCTAGGGACTCAGCCAGGTCCCTGGAGGACCATGGCTGGTCTGGGAGGGATCCTGGAGGGAGAGGCCCTTGTCCCCACAGAGGCCAGGCAGAAGTCTGGGCCCAGATTGGCAGAAAACAGCAGGAAAGGCACCCCTGGCAGGTGGCAGGGCAAAAGCAAAGCCAGGAGGCTGGCGCGGGCAGGCAGGCCGGCCTGGCAGCTGTGGGCTCCCTGTCCCCGTGCGCTCTGATGCTCCCCTGCCTCCCCCACAGCATCATCCACGGAGTCAACCAGGACCGCTTCATCCAGCGGGCCATCGAGGCCGCCAGCGCTTACAGCAGCATCCTCCGCGCTGTGCAGGCTGCCGAGGGCGCCGCCGGCCAGGCGCTGCAGCAGGCGAGCCACACGTGGGCGGTGAGGCCTGACCCTGCCCTTGGCCCCAGCAAGAGCCCTTGGCCCCGCTGCCAGCTCCCAGCAGGCAGGTATGAACTGTGTCCTGCCTGCCCCCGTGTCTGCAGATGGTGGTGCAGCAGGGCCTGGCGCCGAGAGCCCAGGAGCTGCTGGCCAACAGCACCGGCCTGGTGGAGGCCATCCTCGGGGAGCGGCAGAGGCTGGGCCGCGGTGAGTGCTGGGGGTCCATCTGGGGTCTAGGCTCCCCAGCTACGTGCCAGCCAGGGTGATGGCTCCCCTTTGTGGGACTCCTGCCACCCACCATCTTGGCCCTAGGAGGCCTGCCGAGGCCCACTACTCGCTCAGGCCCTGTGACAGGACCCTGGGCTGTGGACACCCCGGGGGAGGAGGACCCAGGACTGGCTGGCGGGGTTCCCTGCGGTCCTGGCTGGAGGGCTGTATGCGTGCCAGGCTGTTAGTTTATGGGGGTGCACAGCACACACCCTCTGCCACCAGGACTGGGCTGCTGGCAGCTGTGGGCGGCAGCTTGGTCCTTCAGAGCCTTCATTATTTCATTCCTGACATGGGAATGAGTATATTTGCTGTGGGACCAGGCAGCTGCTCTGAGACTCCGAGACTCCGAGACTGAGTGCCCCAGTGCCTCCCCTGTGCCGGGGGCCCTCGTGTCGGGATGTTTCCATCTGCCTGTGCCTGTTGGCCCTGGCCAGGAGGGCCGAGGTGGGCTGCCCTGTGCCCTGGGGCGGGGGGCTCCCCGGGGCTGACGCTGCCTCCCCTGCAGCCTGGGCTGCACTTCAGGGCACTGGGGCTCAGCTCCAAGATGCCCGGACCAGGAAGGAGCAGCTGGCAGCCCGAGTCCGGGAGGCACAGGCCATGCTGGCCATGGACTCAGGTAGGCTGGGCCCTGCCCTTGTCTTGGGTGCTCGTCCTGGAGGGGAAGGGGTGCTTGTCCTTCACTCCAGCCTGTCTGGAAGGGCTCTGACGGGGACTCGCTCAGACCCGAACCGTCCAGAGGGCGGCCAGGGCAGCCGAGAGGCTCCACGGTGGATACTGCCAAACATTAGCCCCAGAGCAACTGAGGAAATGGAAGGGACAGGAAGACCTTTGGAGAGAAACGGGAGGGTGGTGTGTGGCAGGGACGTGGGGGCAGGGCCTGTCAGCGGGAGGTCCTGGGAGGGTATACCTGGTTGGTGAGCACACAGTCCGGTGCGGCTGGAGCCGAGGGCTGGGGGAGGGCCTCGGGACAGCAAGTGATGCATGTCTACCCAGGTTTGCAGGGCCCCTGTGGCTGCAGGCCCCAGAGTAGCATGCCCCAGCAAGCCTGGGCATGGGGGCCTCAGGGGCTTGGGCTGGGCCCTGGGACCGGAGAGAGTGACCCCGGGGATGCCGGGAGAGAGGACTGAGCTGACTGGGGAGGCAGATGGGCAGCATTCATGGGGCTGGTCCTGGGGTAGGTGGGTGACGTGGTGCCCCCACCAGATGGGAGGTGAGGCCAGGATGGTCCTCGCCTGCACCCTGCTGAGTCTGCCCACTGCCTGCCACAGGTGAGACGCGTGAGAAGATCACACATGCCAAGGCTGTGACCGCTGAAGCCCAGGACACCGTCGGCCGCGTGCAGGCCCGGGTGCAGGCCATGCAGGAGACCCTGCAGCAGTGGCAGGGCCAGTATGGAGGCCTGCAGAGCCAGGACCTGGGCCGGATGATGCTGGATGCGGGCCACTCAGGTGGGCGCCTGGGCCGGTGCCTCAGCAGAGGGTGGCCCAGAGTGGAGAGGTAAGGCGCTCAGGCTGCCCTCTCCTCCTGCTCCCTGCAGTGTCCACCCTGGAGAAGACGCTGCCGCAGCTGCTGGCCAAGCTGAGCCTCCTGGAAAACCGTGGGGCACACAACACCAGCCTGGCCCTGTCTGCCAGCATTGGGCGGGTGCGGGAGCTCATTGCCCAGGCCCGAGGAGCTGCCAGCAAGGTGGGCATGAGTGCCAGGGAAGATGGACACCTGGGAGACCAGGCAGTGGATGCTGATGGGCTGTGCACCCACATCCCCACAGGTCAAGGTACCCATGAAGTTCAACGGGCAATCAGGGGTGCAGCTGCGTGCCCCTCGGGACCTCACAGACCTCGCTGCCTACACCGCCCTCAAATTCTACCTGCAGAGCCCAGGGCCAGTGCCTGGCCAGGTTGCTGGGGACCACTTTGTGCTGTACATGGGCAGCCGCCAGGTACTGGGTGGGCTCAGCAGGCTGGCAGGGGCTGGCACCAGGTTGGAGGTTGGAGCAGTGGGTGGTGCTGGCTCCCTATCCCACTGGGTCTCCTTCCACCACAGGCCACTGGTGACTACATGGGCGTGGCTCTGCGTGAGCAGAAGGTACACTGGGTGTACCGCCTGGGGGGTGCCGGCCCTGCAGCCCTCAGCATCGATGAAGACATCAGGGAGCAATTTGCAGCAGTCAGCATTGACAGGTGGGAGGCCTGGCCCTGCGCTCTCCCTCCCCTGCCTGGTGGGGTCCGGTCCTCACCCCCTCACCTTTGCCGTCAGGACCCTCCAGTTTGGCCACATGTCCGTCACAGTGGAGAAGCCACAAGTCCAGGAGACCAAGGGTGACATCGTGGCCCCTGGGGCTGAGGGGCTGCTCAGCCTGCAGCCCGATGACTTTGTCTTCTATGTGGGGGGCTACCCCAGCAGCTTCACGGTAAGCCTGGGCGGGCCTGCGGGCCTGCTTGGTGTCTGTTCGGTGCCCCCCACAGCCTGAGCTCTGCCCCTTGAGGCTGTCCTGGGTGGGGAGGTGCCCTGATGTGCGCTGTGCCCGCAGCCCCCCGAGCCCCTCCGCTTCTCTGGCTACCGGGGCTGCATTGAGATGGGCACGCTCAATGAGGAGGTGGTCAGTCTCTACAACTTTGAGAAGACCTTCCAGCTGGATACAGCGGTGGACAAGCCCTGCGCCCGGTAGGTGTGGCCTGGGGCCGGAGCCTTTCCTTCCCTCTCGGCCCAGCCGGCTGACGCCACACCCTCTGACCTGCAGCTCCAAGGCCACTGGGGACCCGTGGCTCACGGATGGCTCCTACCTGGACGGCTCTGGCTTCGCCCGCATCAGCGTGGAGAGTCAGATCGGCACCACCAAGCGCTTTGAGCAGGAGCTGCGCCTCGTGTCCTCCAGCGGGATCGTCTTCTTCCTGCAGCACCAGGCGCGTGGCTACCCGCCCCGCCCACCGGTCCCCATCCTGTCCCATCCCCGTGCTACCCCGCCCCACGCCAGCCCCTGTGCCCCGCTGCCCCGCCCACCCAGCGTCCCCGCCCCACCCTGCGCTGAGCTGACCTCCCTGTCCCCTCAGGGTCAGTTTCTGTGCCTGGCCTTGAAGGAGGGCCGCCTCCTGCTCCTCTACAACTTTGGCTCAGGCCTGAAGGAGGCCATCCCGATGCAGCCCCCGCCGCCCCTGACCGCGGCCAGCAAGGCGGTAGGCCGGGGCTGGGGAGGGCCGCCGGGGGCTGGGGGCTGCGGGAGCACAGCTCGCCCTGAAGCCCCTGCACCGGCGCCTTCCAGGTCCAGGTGTTCCTGCTGCGGAGCAACCGAAAGCGCGTGCTGGTGCGCGTGGAGAGGGCCACGGTATTCAGCGTGGAGGAGGACAACATGCTGGAGCTGGCCGATGCCTACTACCTGGGGGGGGTGCCGCCCACCCAGCTACCCCCGAGGTGGGAACGCCGGGTGCGCAGCGGGCGGCGGGCCGGGGAGGGGGCGCGGGGGACGGCGGCCCTGACACCAGGCCCCCCACAGCCTACGGCGGCTCTTCCCCTTCGGAGGCTCGGTGCGCGGCTGCGTCAAGGGCATCAAAGCCCTGGGCAAGTACGTGGACCTCAAGAGGCTGAACACGACGGGCATCAGCTCCGGCTGCACCGCAGACCTGCTGGTGGGTGACCGCGGTCGCCCCCAGCCCCGCCCCTGTCCCCGGCGGCGCCGCTGGCTCTCACGGTCGCCCTCCCTCAGGTGGGACGCGCCGTCACGCTGCATGGCCACGGATTCCTGCCGCTGTCGCTGCCCGACGTGCCGCCCCTCACGGGGACCGTCTACTCCGGCTTTGGCTTCCGCAGCACCCAGGACAGCGGTCTCCTCTACCACCGGGCCTCCCCAGTGCGTTAGTGGAGGGCTTGGGGCTGGAGCGGGGAGTCTGGGCCCCTGGCTGGCCTCTGACCTGGCTGCTGTCCACAGGATGGGCCATGCCAGGTGTCCCTGCAGCAGGGCCATGTGACACTCCGGCTTATGAGGACAGAGGTGAAAACACGAGGAGGCTTTGCCGACGGTGCCCCCCATTACGTGGCTTTCTTCAGCAATGCCTCGGGGTGAGCCCCCCCCACCTGGCCTCTCCATGCGTCTCCAGGGCTAGGGGTGGCGACAGAGCTGGGGGGGGCGTTGGGTGCAGCGGGTGGTTGGAGACCAAGTGGGGTAACACTGCTTTCCCCCCAGGGTCTGGCTCTACTTGGATGACCAGCTTCAACAGATGAAGCCACACCGGGGACCACTCCTGGGGCCCCAGCCTGAGGGACCCCCACAGCTCCTCCTGGGAGGTTTGCCAGGGTCCAGCGACTTCCGGAACTTCAGGGGCTGCATCAGCAATGTTTTCGTGCTGCGGTGAGCTGGGTGGGCGTGGAGGGGGCGGGCCAGCCCCCCCCTCCACTGCTGACCTGGCCCCTCCCTCTGTAGACTCCTGGGGCCTCAGCGAGTGTTTGACCTGCAGCAGAGCGTGGGCGGCGTCAACGTGAGCTCAGGCTGCGCCCCGGCCCCCGACACGCAGACTCTGGGACCAGCGTCACGAGGACTGCGTGCTGCAGCAGCTCGGAAGGTGGGGCCCCGGGTGGTTTGCAGGCCAAACCGGGGGTAGGCAGGTGGTGGCTTCCACACACCCTCCATCCCTATCTGCTGCCCCCAGGCTTTCCGCCGCAGCCGCCAGCCCACCCGGGACCCTGCCTGCACACTACCCCGGACCCTCAGGACCATCCAAGATGCCTACCAGTTTGGTGGGGCCCTGTCCAGTCACCTGGAGTTTACAGGCCTCCCGGCACCCCCAGGGGACCGGTAAGGCCAGGTCAGGTGGGGAGGGTGGGGAGGGGCTGCCCCCCTGGCTGACAGCCCTGCTTGGCCTCCAGGTCACACTTCTCTCTGCTCATCCGCCCTCACGCCCCGCGAGGACTCCTGCTCCTTGCAGTCCCCCTGGCGGCTGGCAGCCCCTCACTGGCTCTCCTCCTGAGCCGCGGACACTTGGTCGCTCAGACAGAAGGCCCTGGGCCCCAGGTCCACGTCCGGAGCCACCAACGTCTACGGGCTGGCCAGTGGCACACGGTGAGGGGTTGGGAGAGGGGACACGGGCAGGGCCCCGGGAACAGCAACCCTGACGTGCCTCTCCCCTGCCGGCAGGTGTCTGTGCGCTGGGAGAGGACGCGGATCCAGCTGGTGACAGATGGGGTCCGGGCCCAGGGCCAGGAGGGGCCTGGCCAGCAGCATCAGGAGGCAGACGGCCCTTGGCCCCACACTCTCTTTGTTGGGGGCCTCCCTCCTGGCAGCCGCAGCCCCAAGCTCCGGGTGAGAACTGCCCGACACCAGCTCCCGTCTGGCCGCAGGCAGCCCGCCTCCTCAGCACCCTGGGACCTGACCCCTTGCCCACCCATCTGTGCTCCACAGGCAGCCCTGAGCAGCTCCAGGTTCAGCGGTTGCGTGAAGAGACTGAGGCTGGATGGGCGGCCCCTGGGGGAACCCTCGAGGATGGTGGGGGTCACACCCTGCTCCTCAGGCCCCTTGGAGAAGGGCCTGCTCTTCACAGGCAGTGGGGGAGCTGTCACTCTAGGTCAGTCAGAGGCTGGTGTGCCCTCAGTGTGTGCCCCTGGTGTGGGGGGGCCCAGAGGGAGGGGCCAGGGCCTTCCTCCCTTCGTGGCCTCTCCCCACAGACACCCTGGGGGTCACTCTCTCTGACGTGGGCCTGGAGCTGGAGGTGCGGCCCCAGACAAGCAGCAGCCTCATCTTCCACATGGGTAGGGTCCAGGCACCCCCCTACCTACAGCTGCAGGTGCTGGACAAGCAGGTAAGCTGTGTGGGGGCTGTGCCCTGGGGTGGGTCTGGGCTCCGCAGGGCACTCCTGACCACCCCCTGCCCCAGGTCCTGCTGCAGGCCAACGACGGTGCTGGTGAGTTCGCCACATGGGTGACATGCCCTGCGGCACTGTGTGATGGACAGTGGCACCGGCTGGCAGGTGAGCTGGGCCCTCTCACCTTCTGCAGAGGGCTTGGGAGGAACCCTGAAGGGGGCAGCTGCAGGCCCGAGGCAGGGGGCTTGAGGGGCTGAGCAACACAGCCAGCCAGGAGCCCTCCCCACACGGCTGGTGAGGGGTCCCCTCCGCCCATCCACAAGGAGCCTGTATCTGCAGTGACTAAAGGTGGGAACGTGCTCCGGCTGGAGGTGGACACCCAGAGCAACCACACCCTGGGCCCTGAGCCAGCGGCCTTGGCTGACACCCTGGTCTCTCTGCACCTTGGGGGCCTGCCTGGTGAGTACGGCCTCAGCCCCTCGAGGACCAGGCTCTGGGGCCACCCCACCCTCCTGTAATGGGATAGTTGGGAACCCCACAGCTTGGTGGTGGTGGAGGGGGAATGGGGCACTGGTCTCTGCTCCAACCTGTCTCCTCCCACACCCCCAGAACCCATGGATGCACAGGCTGGGCCCCCCACTTGGATGCGCTCTCGGCCTCAAGCCTATCTTGGCTGCATGAGAAATCTGGGAGTGAACCAGTCCCCGGTCACCCTGCCTCACTCTGCACGTGTTCAGGGGGCAGTGGGGGCCAGTGGCTGCCCAGCCACATAGCACAGCTGCCCATGGAGCCCAGGCTGCCCCTCCAAAAGCCATGCAGGAGAGTCTTCAAGGTTCCCTGGAGCCCGGAGCCCATGGGTGGGCTGCCCTAGGCCGGCAGGGTCTCGCCTCTCAGACCCACAGCCCCTTCACTGTACCCTCAGCCCCTCTCCCAGATGTGTGTATTCATCTAGATTCCAGGTTCTACCGGTGATAAATCTTCCTTCTGGAAATGGTTTAAGTTATGTCTGACTTACCAAACGAATGGGCAAAATACTGTAAAATGGGTTTTTTATACTTTTTATCTATCAGCTTAATTATGAGGTTTTCCTTCTACCATTTTTCACAGGAGAGAGCTGTAAATCACTGGCCCCTGCTGCTTAAAACAAAAATTAAAAAGTATCTTTTATTAACTGAGTGTTGATTTAAATGTGAGACAGGTCTACGTCTGGCACTGGGAACCAGCCAAGGGCTCCTGCAGGAGGTGAATGCCCGGGGAGGGGGCTCCCTGAACCATGGGCACCTCCCGCCTGTGCCAGGCACACACAAGCTGGAGTTGGCACATACAGGAAAAGACTTTTATTTCTTCGAAACTTGGAAGAGAGGTGTGAGAGTACGCAACGGATCACGAATGTCACTACTAAAATCACACAGCCGAGCCCCTTGCCCCGGAAAGGAGCAGTCGCTCAGTCTAAGCTCATGTCCTCCTCTTCATCCTTCTTGTCCTTCCCGTCGCCCTCCTGCTCAGGGCTGGCACTGTTCTGCATTGCTTTGGCAAATGCTTCCACATCTAAAACGCATTTAAAAGTGTGGGGTGACCTTTCTAGACCCTGGCCCGGGACTGCTGAGCAGAGGGGACAGGAGGCAAGCAGCAGCCCACAGCCTGGGGCTGCCAGGACGGCCAGCCCTGCTTTGCGAACGGACAGGCTTGTTTTCGCACGAGGAGAGCAGATGAGCAGGTACTCACCGCCCTTGTTGGCAGCCTCCACGGCCTCAGCAGGAAGGCCAAACTGGCACATGAGGGGGCCCAGCTGCCCCGAGGCCAAGGCGGCGCTGAACATGCCCAGGGCCTGCGAGGAAGAGCCAGGACCCCTAAGTGTGCCTTCGGCAGAGTCACTCGGACAGCTACAGCGCGGGGACACCGGGTGACAGGCACTGAGGGCAGGCGGGGCGCCCAGCCCCTGAGGCTACCTGCTGGAACTGGGGTGAGGTCAGCGTGTTCTGGATCTCCTCTGCGGTCTGCGGCAGTGACTCCCCGGAGGGCAGGTAGGGCAGCAGACGCTCCTGGACGTCTGCGTTGGCAAGGATAGGCGCCATGATCTCGGGCGTCAGCACACTGGCCAGGTCAACTAGGGTGCGAGCATGGCCATCAGCGGCTGGAGGCCACTCGGATGCCCACGTGGGAGGACATCCGCAGGCTCCCGGGCCATGGAGCTGCTGGGGGGGTGCGGTGATGCGCAGGCAGGGCAGCCCAGGGACGTGCCCGACACGCCTCGGAGAGCCAGCAGGCAGGCGGGGCGGCAGGCACCTTCACGCCCGCCTGGAGCTGAGGGGCTCCTGTTACCTTGTTGGCCGCCTCCGGGCCCGGCCGGCACGCTCATCGTGGCTAGAATGCTCTGGAGGTCGCTCAGCTGGATGGGCTGGGCTGGACTGGCTGCTGTGCCGGTTCCATTACCTGAACTGGGCGCGGGGCTAGGGCTGGTGGCCGAGGCAGCTGCTGGAGCAGAAGGGGCTGGGGTGGTGCGGGCAGAAGAGGTGGTGGAGGACGGGGTGACTGCGGCGGACTGGCTCCGGGAGCTGGGGAGAGCGGGGGCAGCGCTGGAGTGGCCACGCGCCCACAAAGGTGCCCGTGACACGTCAGTCCTGCCCCAGAGGCCAGGGAGAGTCTAGACCACAAAGGGGACCCTCCCGGGTACCCTCTTATGTCCGGTCTCCTTGAGGCAGAGGACCCTGGGGGCATGTGAAGGTGGGTGGGGGCCGGGTGAGGCTCACCTGGAGGAGGAGCTGCTTGCCGGAGGCCCTCCACTCCCCAGTAAGCTGGCCAGGCCTGGCCCGGTCAGGGCCCCCAGTCCACCTATGAGGGACAAGGAGACAGGAGCGCAGATGTCACACGCACCTGGAGAGCCCACCTTCCCCTGCCTAACGAGCAGAAACACCCCACACCAAAGCCAAGGGACGAGCAGGGAGTGGCGACCACAATGGCGGGGTGAGGGCAGCAACTACTCAGATGGTAGTAACAGATCACTTCTGTTCATCCTGTTACATTATGAATGCATTTAGGTTCAAGGTGACGTGTAGTCTAAATCTGGTACATAGAGTATTTCTTAAATGTCCACAAAGCACACCCAACCCAGCCCAACCAGTGCACGCTGAAATTCAGGGCTGGGTCCAGCTCCCGGCTCCAGTGGTTGGCACCAGGCCCTTCCCTAGGGAGGCCAGTGCTCAGACAGAGCCAATCAGAAGACAGAGACTTGATCAAAAGCAGCCACTGCTGAAGGCTGCCTGATGCGTGACCAAGGCCCCTGACGGTGGGCGCCTTACCCAGCCCCCCGAGGCCGGCAGGTCCAATGAGCTGCATCAACTGGCTGTGGCTCATGTTCCCCAGCAGGCTCTGCAGGCCGCCCTCACCTGGAAGACAAGGTGCTCAGACGTGGGGCCTGCCTGTGGCCGGGGCGACCCACAGTGCCACGGGCTGGGGCTCCTGGAAGGGGCCTGAGGTGCCAGGGGCCTCCAGCACAGGCAGTCGACATCCCCCATGGTAACGTCCCTACCTCCAGCAACCCCGACTTGTACAGTGAACAGGGCAAAGCTCAAATACTGCTTTGTCACAGGAGGATGGCAGTGGGGACTGACTTGGAACCTGTAAGGGGGGCTCTTAATTTGGAATCCTCCATTTGCACTTGCAAATAAGCAGCCTATCCTGTCAAGACCCATTCACAGACTCCCCATGGACCTCGCAGCACCCCGAGGGTGGCCGTACCGCCCAGCGCAGACAGCTCATGGCCTCCGCTCCCACTTGTCCCCAGTGCTCCGGGCATTGGGGGGTTGTTCAGGTACTCGTTGACCTTCCGGCAGTGCTCCTCGTCCTGGTCTGTCTTGGGTTCCTGCAGGGAAGGACAGACACCTGCAACAGAGCCACTGCCCCGACTTATAGGGGAGGGACCAGAGGCTCAGGTGAGTCACCTGTCCATGGCCAACCTGAAGGACCAAGCAGGACTGACAACAGTAGTCGCAGTGACAGTGCCCATCTTACAGGCAGGGAGACGGAAGCCCCACGAGCAGGCCACATGCACAGGGCCAGGCCCTCTGATCCCTTGAAAGTCAGTTCTACATTTGATGGTCTACAAACCATAAACCCTTTCTCCAACCCAGGTGATGCAATGGAACGACCCTTTGGCCACATCACTGCCCACGGAACACCATGGCCTCAGGATTACTTGGGAACTACACAAGGCAGGAGGCCAGCACGCAACATTAGCAGCGGCAAGGCAGGGGTAGAGTGCGCTGTCAGAGCCACTCAGGGACAGATGCTGAGGTGTGCTGTGGCCCTGCAGGGTGCTGGCGACATAGGAGAAGGACAAGATAGACACTGTCCCAGCCTCAGGGCAAAGCGGAGGAGAGGCGCCAACCAGGCAGCATCAGGAAGAACAGAAAAGGTTGGGCACTGTGAGCCTAGTAGCTCCTAGCAGAACCGTGGAAGAACAAGTTCTGCGCCAGTGGTTAGCAGCCACAGCCCCGCCTGTGTTTGGAAATAAAGCTTCACTGGAACAGGGCCGTTCTCACTCATCCACTCACTGTCCACAGCTGCTTTCCCACTACATGGCAGAGGGGAGCAGCGGCGACACAGGCCATCAGGCTCACGAAGAGGACTTTCCGCCCTGCTCCAGACAGGGCTCCAGGCCCTACCTCTGGGGAGGGGCCATGGCAACATCTGTGTCAACTGCACATGCACACGTGTACCCCCTGGCCCAGCAAGCCCCCTGGGCACCCAGATTACCCTTCTTACAACAGAGACAAGCCCCTGGCCTACAGAGGGTAGAAGGAATGCCGGATGCTCGGCTCAGGCAACACTGCAGCTTGGAGAGAGGCCGCACTGGGGCACACGGACACCCACAGATCCCAGAGCACACATCCAAGAGCCAGGGGCAGGGCTCAGCAGAGCTGAGAGGGGGCCCTGTTTCTATAAAACAGAGCAGGGAGACTACTGTGGTCCTCCTTGCTTCTGCTCTAGGGCCCTCACGACCCCTGAGGGTCACTGGGAGAAAAAGGCAACCAGAGGCCAAGGGCCCATCAATGGGGTGAGACAGGCCCAACCCAGGAGGCACTCTTGTCAGTCTGCCGGGGAATCCCATACCTGGAATCCCTTACTGGGAGCCCAGCCACAAGTGTTTGGGCCCTAGAAAAGCACCCCACCCCAACGCCCCCTCCAGGAAGTGCACCATAATTCTTAGGTTCTGTGGCAATCATATTCGGTCGAGCCAGCTGGTTTGTCAAAGCGCACTCTACCATCCAGCAAGCCAGTGTCTAATCTAATTTCGTGAAGGTGATAAAAAGATGTAGTGCAACCAAACCTTCTGCATACCTGCATCCAAAAGAAGAGCCGTTTGGACCCTGCCTTAAACTTGAGCACGTAGACCCTCCCGCTGGGGCATTGCGGCACACGCTTGAACTCACAGTCATCGGGGAAGATAATCAGATCCTACAGAGAGCCACAGAAACATGCATGCTGGGGTCCTGGTACCTCCCGGGAGTAGATGCTGAGCCCCAAGTCTGAGTGTGTGGGTTGGGGACACAGGGCAGAGATGAGCAAGCCGCCAAGAGCCTCACCAGCAGGGCCTCCCCCGAGCAGGTTCAGACACACCCCAGAGAGGGCCTCAGAGCAGCGAGACGGACTTGGCACTGAAAAGGGGAAGGTGGGCTTTTGGCTTTTGAAGGGTTTTTAATAGAGACATTTGGGGAACATTCCAAGTTGAGTAAAAAAAAAGTCAACCCTGAACTGCTAAAAGAACAAGTCAGTCTGAGGAACAAAGAACCCTACGTAGAGTGGCCACCGCAGGCTCTCTGGGGTGCTGGGACAGAGGCCAGGGTTTGTGCGCGGCTCCTGCAGTTGCAGACACCTAGTTTTCTGCTCAGAGCATACCGAGTGACGGCAGGAATCCACAGTCATCGAGAGGAGGACCCACAGGCAACGCCAAACGTACAGCGCCAACCGGGCACCGGTGATTCCCACCGATCCCACCGACCGTGCTCCATGGGGGAGCAGTGGCCGCGCGCCGGGACCGCAGTGACGCAGGTCCAGGCGAACAGACACTTACGTCCTCCACGTTCCCAGATGTCCTGTCCTTCCAGCAAAAGTGAATGAGGGAGTCATCCGTCTGCTGAATGTACACAAGCCCTTTCCGTTTATCTGGGGTGACGGTGGTTCCTTTTAACGACATTTTTCCTGCCCGAAACTCCACCAAATACTTGTTGGAGGACCCACGGGAGCCTGGCACCAGGCTGGGGAACAGAGCGCCGGAAGTCGTCATCCTGGAAGAGGGGCCAGCACGCAGGCCCGGTCACTACCGTGGAGAACCTGACTTCCTCCTCAAATGTTACGCTGAACCCGCAGAGTGAAAGCGTCCCCCCTCAGCCTCCCGGCCCCTACCACGCACGGGGCACCGGAGCCCCCAGGCCAGGCTGCTCAACGCCCCGCAGAAAACTCCCCCTGGGCGGCCCAGAGCCGGGCCGCACCTGGGCAAACGGGGCCAGGTGCCAAGGCCCGTACGGCAGCTGCTCTCGCGTTTCACGGAGCGAACTTAACCTCTGCCCCCAAACTGCACCACTGCCCGGGCGGGGGCCCCTCCTCAGCCTCCCCTTCGGCGCTTGCGGGCTGGGGCTCTTGGGGCGCAAACGCTCGAGCAGGCTGCAGACCCAGCTGCCCCATCAGAGGGGACCCAGGCCCGGCCGGTACCTGCTTTCCGTCGGACGCGGCCCGGTAAACGGCAGCACGGCAGGTCGGCTCCCTTAAAAAAGAAAAACCGAGCTCTTGGGGACGCGCGGCAAGCCCACGGCCGGGTCCAGCCGCCCCCCGGCGAGCAGCCTCGGCGCGGCGTGAAAGGGCCCCCGCATCCCGCAGGCCTCACAGCGCGGCTTGGTGCTGGGCGGGGGCCGGGGCAGCTCGGCGGCCGGGCCGGCCCGGACGGCGAGGGCTGCGAGACCTCCGCCCGCGCGCGGCCGCGGCGCCCCCGTAACCGTCCCCGCCCCGGTGTCCCCCGCACCTGGCCCGCGCCGACACTCGGCCGAGAGTCGCCGTCCGAGTTCGCTCTTCCTCCTCAGCGCCTGCCGGGCCCCGCCGGAAGCTCCCTCTCGCCCCGCCCCTCCCGCCGGTCCTGCCGCCGATTGGGCCTCGTCAGGGGCGGAGCTGGAGCTGAGCTGTGAGCGATTGGTAAGAGAGGCCGTCCATCGTCCCTTTCCAGGCCGCCCCTGCGCCGGCGGCTCCCTTCCGGCGGAAGCGCGGGCGGGCGCCGCGCGGGCCAGAGCGGCCCCTATTGTTGCTGTGTCATGGGGGTGCGGCGGCGGCCCCTGGAGGCGGCGCCGGGAACGACGGCCCAGGCGGCGCGAGACCGTGTGCGTACTGGGGGCGCGGGGCGGCAGCTCTCGGGGTCACGGTCAGTGCGAGCCTCCTCGTCCCGAGACGCGGGGCAAATGGAACCGAGTCGGGGAGGGGGGTCTTAGGACGGAGGCTGGGGAGGATCGGCTTCGCGTCCCTCAGGGAAAGATGACGCAACCACAGACAGGACTAGGGTTCGTGAGCGCAGCGTCCCCCCATTCTCCCGGGGTCCCCCAGGCCCGCCGCATGGCCGCTGACACGGCCGCCCCCCATTCTCCACAAGGCCGGTCAGAGCAGAGTGGAGGCAGCCGACCTCCCTCAGGTCAGGCCGGTACAGACGGGAACGTCAGCGGGGCCGAGCCCCTCCCCTTGGCCCCCGTTCGGCCCGGGGCTCGGAGCCGGGAGCTGCCCCGCCGGGCGGCCCCCCAGCCCTCGCCACCCCTCCCTGCCCCACAGCGGGCGCCCTGACTCACGTCGCCACCCTGCTTGACGGCTTACGTGTACGTGAAATTTGTTTTCAAGCTTTTTATATACATAAGTGAAAAATACGTTTTATCGAATGTTGGTTTTAAGATTGATCTGCGTTGGTGTGCGCGGCTCTGACCCATTCATTCCAGCGCCTGCCGCATCCACTGTCTTGTGAGCTAAAGATTCCCTATTTTTGTTTTGGGAAATAGAGCTGTTTTTTATTTAAAATGTTATTTATGTTAATAAGTAATGGGTTTATTTTCTAATTAGTTAATGAATATTCCTAAGTTTCTTCATTTTAATTTCTAATATGGTAAATATCAATCAGTAGATAAAACCCACATACAAAGGCTCTCGGGCTCCGGGTACGTTCTGA
Source organism: Manis pentadactyla (assembly GCF_030020395.1). NCBI lineage: Eukaryota > Metazoa > Chordata > Mammalia > Pholidota > Manidae > Manis > Manis pentadactyla. The sequence goes on along the minus strand of NC_080023.1, from coordinate 176,923,550 downwards.
AGTCTGAACGGTTCCAGAGACGCGAGGAGAGGAGGGGGCTGGGGGACGGCAGGGAACCTGGGGGTTGTGACCCTCCTGGTGGTGCCACGGAACCAGGGGGGAGCCCGGAGAGGAAACCCGGCCTGGCTTCCCTGAGGAGGCGCCAGAGACGGGCGTCCTTCGTTCAAAGTCATGGGAAGTTAAAAGGCTGCCACCAGTGCCCGCAGGGCACCCAGCCCCCCAGGGCCTGAAGGCTGGGCTCCCTTCCCGCAGTGACCTGGGCGGGGCTCTCCGCCAGCACCCCCTCCCCGCAGGCCCGGGAGCCTGTATCCTGGGGTGGCCCCCAAACCCCAGCTTTATCCACTTCCAGCACTTCCCGTGAAAAACCTACAGTAAGGAACACGCCCCAGGTGGACGTGCGCTGTGGGGCCGACTGCGGGCTGCGTGGATGGGCAGCTGCGGCGGCCCCGCCAGCGCCCGCTGCCCGCGGTGGGCGCCCCACGCCAGCTCCCCGGCGGCGCCCGCAAACAGCGCGCCCGACAGCCCCCGGGGCCGCGCGACAGGCGGGCCGCCAGCGACCGCAGCACAGGCTGTCCCGGGACGCGTCGGCGCGGGGTGCACGGAGGGCCCTGCGCGCGGGAAGAGGCGGCCGCGCCGTCGTTCCCGGGGGAGACGCGCGCCCGGAGGCACCTGCTCCGGTAGTTGACACGGAAAAGAACCCGCCAATCCCGAGGGCCGACCGGGGAGTCCCCGGTGCGAAGATGAGAGGCAAGGCCGCGTGAGAAGAGCCGTTTGCCGGGTGGTTTTGTTGTTGTTTTTTCTGCTTTTAATGATAGGCTTGCTTTTGTAGAGCAATTTTAGGTCCCCACCAAAACTTAGCGCAGGGCTCACCTGCCCCCCACACACCAGCAGCCTCCCCCGCTGCTGACTCTGCGGTTTGGGGTTCAGACAAACGCCCAAGGCCGTGCCCGCCAGCAGCACATCAGCCGGGCGGTTTCATCTGCGTCAGCCTGACCAGCCCCCCTTCCTACTCAACCCCCGATGACTTTTCCACTGTTTTTAAAATTGTGGTAAAATACACATAAAATTTACCGTTTTAGCCATTTTTAAGCATACAGTTCAGTGGTATTAAATACGTTTGTAATGTTTGAAACCATCACAACCACCTTCAGACTCTTCATTCTGCAACTGGAACTGTCCTGTCCCCCCCCACCCCCGCCCGGCCTCTGGCCCCCACCGTTCTGCTTTCTGGGTGGCTCTGGCCGCTCTGGGCGACTCAGTAAATGGAACTTCGTAGCAATGTTTGTCTTCCCCTGACGGCCTCATTTCACTTAGCGTAAGGCCCTCAGGGCTCACCGTGTGGTGGGTGTGTCGCAGCTCCCTGCCCTCCCGAGGCTGATACTGCGTGTGTGTGTGTGTGTGTGTGTGTGTGTGCGCGCCCCGCACCTGGCTCATGCGTCCATCCGCCAGGGACGCTCGGGTTGCCTCCGCCTGCTGGCTGCTGGCTGCTGCCGTGAGCATGGCGCACAAATACCCCCGGAGACCCTGCTTTCAGTTCTCTCGGGTTCATACCCAGAGGTGGAATTGCTGGATCATATGGTAACTTTTTGTAATTGAGTAAATGCCATACTGTTTTCAATGGCGGCTGCACCATCTTACATTCCTACCAACAATGCACAAAGGTTCCGATTTCTTCACATCCTCACCATTGGTTGTGATTTGCATCTCCCTGACTAGTGGGAGCATCTTGTCACGGGCTTCTTGGCCATCTGTATCTTCTCTGGAGAAATGTCTAGGCAGCCCTTTGCCCCTTTTGAATTGGGTTGTTTCTTTTTTGTTGAGTTTTAGGAGTTCTCTATTCTGGATATTCATCCCATAGCAGATGTATATCATTTGCAAATATTTTCTCTCTGTGGGCTGCCCTTTTTTGTACTCTGATGACAGATAGTGTCTGACACGCAACATTTATAAAATTTTCACGAAGCCCAGTTTGTCTGTTTTTTTCTATTGTCTGTGCCTTTAGTGTCACACCCAAGAATCACTGCCAAGTCCAGTGTCATGAAATTTGTGCTCCATGTTTTCTTCTAGGAGTTTTATTGTTTTAGATCTTTCATTTAGGTCTTTGATCCATCTTGTGTCAATGTTGTACGTGGTGTTGGATAAGAATTAATTTCATTCGTATGTGTGTGGATGTCCAGTTTCCCAGCACCATGTTGACAAGACTGTCCTTTCCCCACTGAATGGCCGTGACATCCTGTCAGTTGACTGCATATGCTGATTGTGGTGTTACAAGATGGTAGGTGCACATCTTGTGTGCACACAAGGGTGAGCTCCACTGTAAGGTTTTGAGTCCCACTTCCTCCACTTCCCTGCCACCGGAAAACCTCTGGCAAGCCCACCTCTTCCTGCCTGCACCTCCTCTCCCTCCTGTGTGGGTCTGGCTGGATGGTAACTGTGGGAATTAAGCACCCAGGAGACAGTGCCTGACAAGGGCTCTGGCGGGGCTCAGTGTTCTGTGGTCCCCATCATCACACATGGAGGCCCACGGGGGATCTCCGCATCTGCAGCTGGGGCATTCTGGGAGCATTAAAATCTTGTGGACCATTTGTCCCTCTGCTCAGAGCCACTATGGCTGCTGGGATGGCCACCTCCATTCCTGAGACATCTGCAGCTGCTGGCCGCACAGGGCAGCAGGGACCCTTGAGTCAAACTAACACTGTGTTCAGGGCCTTTCAATGCTCCCAGCCAAGAGCTCCAATCCCCAGGAGAGAAGAGAGATGGCCAGTCGGAGCTGCTCCCTGCTCGGCAAGCCCACCCAGCGGCGGTGCAAGTGTCCCCAAGTCCCTGCTCTCACATGACAAGCAGTTTTCCAACACAGTCCACTTGCTGGGCCAGTCCTACAGAGCACACCGTCCGAACACTGGACACCCAGGCCTGGGACTTGTCCACAGCCCATCTGCAGCCCTTTCCAGGGAGGCCAGAGCAGCCGAGTGATGGTCAGTCAGTGCAAAATGTGCTACTACGAGCATTGCCAGACCGTCTTCATTCAGAGCTGGGGCTTGACATTCATCCCCACATATCTGTACCAGCCTCCAAGACTAATCTAGAATGGTTGACTGTGGACAGGCACCGACCCTGCTTACAGGGGTGGGCACCGACCCCGTTTCCATGGACGAATACCGACCTGGCTTATAGAGACGGGCACTGACGGGCACTACAAGGCACACCCATTCACTAGCATGCTTTGTGCTGCACTGGTGGGACAGGGATGTTGCTGAGGCCAGCCAGGTACGCGTGGCCATGGAGGAGGGGCCCTCATCTGTGTCGTCACCCTCTGCAGGGACCAAACAGCCTTCCCTCAACATCCGATCTGGCTCAGGACAGTCTGGCTCTCAAAGAGGAAAAGGAGTGGCATGCCCAGCGCAGGCCTGACTGCCCAGTAAACTACTATCGAGAGACCCCGAGGCGCTGGCTTCCCTTTGAGAAACGCTCACACTGACGGAGGGGCACAGCGAGGCCCCAAGTCCGCACATAGAGGACCGCCATGTGACACGCTGCAGGTCTGCCTGCACGCTCTTTACCAGGGATCCTGATCCCTGTACCCACTTTGGACACAGAAGAGGCCTTGGAAGATGTTAGAAAGTCCCAACATTGAGGAGAAACCAGGACTAGTACGAACTTGCCACCGACCGAGCTCTGTTCCAGTCCAGCCGTTCTCCGCGCGCCCCACCCCAGCCCTCATGACCCAAGGGTGGACAGGGAAAGGGCGACGGGGGCTTCTGGACTGTCGGAGCTTCGTAGCATTCTGTTTCTTGATGTGACCTCTCCTCACGGGTGCGCAAGACTCATGGGGCTGTGAATCACCATCTCTGTCAGGGAACGTTTTCCCAGAGGATGGGTGTCCTGACAGGGGGCTCACAGCTGGGGCTGCCTGGGGGGCTGCCTCTCAGGGATCCTCCTGGCATTTCCCATCCTGCCCCGATTTCCTGACCTTGTGTTCCGATGAGGACCAGGGAGCAGATGGCATGTCCCCCACATGTGCAGTATATGGTTTCCCAGCTGGACAGCTCCAAGCGCATGGGACAAGGGGCAGGGTGTCAGCCGGGCCCCTGCCTGTGGCTCCTGGAGGCCGCAGGGCCGCACCTGGTTCTTCCCCAGGTGCCAGGCCAAGGGGTCTGACGTGTGCTTCCCTGCTGCAGATCGATATGTCCGCAGATGTGCAGGCGGTTCCTTCCACGAGCACAAGCCTTGGGGATAGAGTCCCGAGGGGGCAGTGGTCAAGAACACCAATGGCCCTGCCCTCCCAGGCCACTTCCTGCCCTCCCTTGCATCTCGTTGTGGGGCTTCAACAGTCTGCTAAGAGCATGGGGCATCTGTGAAATCGGTTCCATTTACTCCCTTTACAGGCAGCGTTTTGGAGGGTTCTGGCCCTCGGGGCAGCCTACATCTCCACTCCCTCAGGACGGGAAGTCACACCCAGGTGATGCCCTGGCCACTTCTAGGACAGGCCCACACCAGTCGCGCCACCGAGGCACGACTTCATTCCCAGTATGAGGCAGCTTAGGAGACATACTGAACCAGCATTGGTGTGCCCCATAACACTAATGTACACTTTACACAAAACATACTCCAGGCTGTCCTCGGCAAATCTCCAGTGGCTCTGGATAAATGTTCACTGGCTCTGGACGCGTACCTGACCCCTAACTGCAAGGGGAGCAGACGAAAACGTGTGGTTCTTGGGGAGCATGCCCTACTTTTCACTCCGCAGGGACACTGAGTTCCAAGATCACAAAGCACCTGGGCCCTTATGCCACAGGCACACCACACCAGTGTGGCCACAGGAAGGCTGGGCATGTGAGCACAGCAGCAGCACACTGAGCAAAATGGCCAGCCTGCAGACGCGCTGTGCCTCGGGGCCACGGCCTCACCCCTTCTTCTTCGGCTCCTGAGCTGGAGTGAACTTGCACAGCAATCAGCTGTGGGGCCGCCACTGTGCGGAGCAGGCCACGGACACCTGGCCTTCGGGGAGGACTGAGCAAGGCCAGCCTTGTTGGCCCAGCTCTGGAGGCGGCAGGAAACGTGGTCCCCGAGAACCTGCAGCCTGCCCTGAACACAGTGGCCTAAATGCGTCCTAGTTCCGCCCCCAGGCTCTCTGCTTGCCTCCTCCCTGGAGGGTGGGCTGGTAACGTGCACGGTCCTCCGCCAGAGGTTCCCCATCCTAACGGCCCAATACTTCAAAATCTCTCTGAAATAATGTCAAAATAGTAAATCCTCAGATGCCTCTGCATGTAGCCAGTGGCTCCGTGTGGGTCCCTGTCAAGCAGACACCGCACTCAACTTCAACACCACAGCCTCCTGTTTCCAACACAAAATCAAGCCTGCAGAACCAGTATTCGCTTTTAAAAGTGCTTTAATTACAAATGTGGTTTTGAGCCTGGACACAGTGACAAACAACTCTCACTGAGAACCTGCCACTCCTTTAACTGCATGTGTGCATGTATGCACGCGTGAGAACCCTCCATCCATACAACTGTGTGTGTGCATGCGTGTGCCCAGCAGCCTGTCTTCCATTCAAACAGCTCCACCGTGATCTACGGTGTTGACATTCCTAGAGAGAGAGCAGTCACTTGATAAGGACGTGTGCTAACGTGCACGTATGCCTGCTTTTGTTAAATGACTTTAATTACACAGGGGCTCCTGTCAGGCCTGAGCCCCCAAGGTTGGTAGCAGTCTGGGGCCTTGGCTCTGCCAGCGACCCTCACTGCCCTGGCCACCGTCGGTCGCCGTGGTGAAGCTTCACTTTGGACAGTATATATTTCATGATTAATGCATACCTTGCTCTTCAGCAAATTACTATTCAAGTCGTTTAACTTAAATATTTTAAAAGTAATCTTTACATTATTGAAGAGTGGTAAAAAATACAGAATCTGACAACTTTTCATTTCATTCAATATGCTGCTTCACAGATCTTCCCTTGGGCACCGCCACGGTTCGGGAAGTTCCCAGCCTGTGTGAAGCTCTTCGCAGGATTATTTTCAAGATTCACCCTTTACCTCTGACACCCTTGCCACTGCATGATAAGGAGAAAACAAACCCCTTCCTACTCTTCCTTTAGTTATAAATTTTATAATTAAGAGGGCACTGTAAGCTAACCAAGCCCCCACTCATTTTCACCCCATAAAGGGAGCTGTAAAAACGATTCCTTTCCAAACCTTAATGAAAACATGATGACCCCATGTGAAGCTGTATGAAGAGACTGCAACAGTAGTAAAATGTTTGGCAATCAAACGTTAATCAGAATTAAATCCTAGACCAGGGATGGCGCTAGCTCCACGAACACGGTCGCTGGAAAAGCTGGCTTCTGGCACGGCCAGGCTCAGAGCAGCCACTTGACGGAGTCCAGCCTTTCAGTGTCCAGGTCCCGGGGCCACTCCTGTCCCTCAGTAGATATCTGGGCAGCCTGAGAAATCCCGCTCAAAGTAACACCCTGTGTACAACCAGTCGGGTGTCCCGGTGTGCGGGTTACTGCCTGGGCGGAACCACCTGCAACACAGAGCGGCAGTCAGGAGAGGCTGGCTGCGGGTGCTGCCATCCGCCTGCCCTTGGGCTCAGGGCTGCATCCCCGACGAGGCGGCGTCACATCCAAACAGGCCCCGGCCCTGCAGCCCAGGGTGACAACTCAGTGGAGAGGTGCCAGTCACGTTTTCACTCCGCCACTGTGCCCTGAACAGCGCCTGTGCCTCGCACGGGAAGGGGCAGCGCCCACGCCTCCCTCAGTGACAGCAGCGCCTTTTGTTGGGTCGGCCGGGGAGGAGGAGAGATTCGGGGTAGAGAGGAGATGGGTGGCATCCCACCCCGCTTCCGGCAGCCTCGCCGGGTGGCAGCGGCTGCTACCCACCAGCTCCCAGCTCCAGCGCGGGGCCACCATAGGCATCCTTGGCACAGTGACGGCGGCGTGGCACGCTGTGACATGAAGACAGCCACGGACGCTTGCAGTTTGCCACAGAGTGAATTTTGGGGGACCATAAAGTATTTATTTTCTTTGGACAAAATATCATTACTTTCAGAACGTATTCTTCAAAAGGGCCACTTTAGAACATCAACAAAGGCTGGTTACTTTCCAGCTGTCTTTTTCCAGAAGAAGCCAATTCCAAATATCAAACTACTAAAAAAAGGCACGACATGAAGTAGAATTGGAAGCCCAAGCACCCACACCTGATTTTAAAAACATCAGTGGCATCAGAGTCACCAGAGGTCACGCTGAAGGCCCGCCCACCCCCGCAGCGCCTCACCTCGCCTGCCACTCGGCCTCGTCGCGGGCGCGCTCCCGCCGGGCCTCCCTCTGCTTCTCCTCCAGCCGCTCCTTCTCCTGGCTCGCCAGATCTAGGGGCCGCATAAGGCAGTGAGGTGGGGCAGCAGCCCCAGGGCCACGGCCACACTTCGCCTGGGAAACCGTGCCCTGTCAGAGCCGGGCATAAGAGCCGGGCATAAGCGCCGGGCCGGCTGCCCACCGCCAGGCGCCTGAGGCAGGGGTGGGAGCACACGCTCTGGAATGGAAACCGGTTCCAGGGCGGCCCCCAGGGCGTGTGCACACCCACCAGGCGTTCGCAAAAGACACACTGTGTTCCTGCCCGACCTGCCGGGTGGGCACAGGTGGCTCCCGCACTGAGGTGCCCCTGCAGGTGTGTGTGGGGCTGAGGTGCCCCACCCTGCCTGCAGCGCTGCCCTGAGAGGGTTCTCACTGAACACCAGCTGCTGAAGCAAGACTCACCATGGGCAGACGTCAGTGAGCAGTGTTGGTGCTGAGCTGACCCAGAGCCGTGAGTGAGTGGGCGAGAGGACAGTGCCCTGGCGTGCCACACGCTCACCCACTGTGCACACCTGGCTGGACACGGACTCTTAACAAACATGTCCAGTGTGTGAACTGTAACAGCACTGTCTGTCGAAGCTAATAATAAAAATCGGGGCCTGTATTCTGCATTCATTCTTTCATTTTGTTTTCTTAGTAAATTTTATTGTATTTATAAAAGGATTGGTCTGCAACAGGCTAGAAATTTTTGAAAAGCTTTCACCACAGCAACCTTGGGAAGTGCCATTCTGGGAGCCCAACAGCTTGTTTAATCAGAGGAGCTGGCATTGCCCCTGTGCCAGTCCCCAGCCACCCACAGCAGCACCCAGGCCTCCAGCCGGCGGGCACCCACACTAGGCCCCCCACCATGAGGCACGCACCCATGTCACCGTTCTCCATGCCTCGGATGTCAGGGCGCAGGCGGCAGTCTGTGGGCGCCAGGACCGCCTCCATGCCGTCCTCCAGCTCGTTGAGGCTGACGGTGAAGCTGGTGAAGTTATACATCTGGAGGAGCAGGCACAGGACCATCATTCCATGGCCCTCTTCTCTGTGTGCAGGTCAGTTCTGAAGCCAGACATTCCTTCCAAACCCCCCATCACCCGCTCACCAGAGAGTTCATCAGGGCCGCCCAGCACAGGGGCTCCTTCCCGCCGAGATGCACTTGTGCAGCCCCTCCTGCCTCAGTCTCCCCTGGGGGCTCCACCTCCCCTGCCCCTACAGGTGCAGCCCCAGGGCCTGGGCCTGGGCCCTCTCCCTTCTCAGGGTGCCTGACCCTCATCTGGACCCCCGACTTGCATAGCCGTCCCCTCAGCACCCCAGGAGGTCTGAGAGCCTCCATCTGCAGCCAGCCCACTGCCTCGCCGGACCTCTATACTCGCCTCCTACCTGCCTCCCATTTCTGCTCCTGCCCCTCCTGTGGTTTGTCTCCACAAGCAGCCAGAGGGGCCCACTGGGTCCCTGGTGCTCAAAGGCCTCCAGGGCACCCCATGTCAGGGGCTCCTGCCCCAGCCCATCGCCCCTCTACCCTCACTCCCAGGGCCCTCGTGCTAGCCACCCCTGGGCGCTCTGCCTGAGTGGCTTGCCCACACCTGCCTCAGCTCCCACGGAGGCCCACCACCCTCCCTCTGCAGCACTGAGACCAGCCCCCCGGCCATGCTGGCTTGTCCCCAGCACCTCCTGACGCACAGGCAGGCCAGTGGGGGTGCGGAGCCCTCACCCACCCTGTCCTCCAGTCCTGCTCCTGGGACCCGGCCCGCCCAGGGCCTGGCAGGCAGGGGGACTCATGGAGGCTTACTGAACAAAGGCTGGAGGCACGAGTGTTATTTTAAAAGGAATTCTCTGAAAAATGTAAGCTGTCTATTCATTAGACTATTTCACGCTCTGCTAAAATTGTAACAGGCTGAGTGGAGGCAATGGGTCTCTAGGTGGGTGTTCTGTCCCCTTTTCACACATGCTCCGCTATGTTTATAGGGCTAACAACACAGTGTTATATGTGTTGTTTATGTCATATATAATTTACAATATTAAAACCAATGGTTACATGTTATTATATAATTATTTTTATATTACATGTTTATGTATGTAATAAGCTTATTATATTAATATAAACTATAAGTGCACTTTTCAAAAGTATCAAATTGCATTTAAGCATCAGAATTGACAAGTCAGAAAAATGACCCCTCCAGCCTGGTCTGGAAGTCCCTGTGAGCAGGCTGCAGTCGGCACAGACCTGTGAGGGTGTGCAGGGGGGCACCCAGCGGCGGCTGCGTTCCGTGCTGTGTGCACAGACACATGAGTGTGAACGTGTCATGTCGACAGGGTACTGCCTTTGCTGCAGAGGAGGCCAGGTGGAGGTCAGTGCTGGGATGTCACTCTGGTTGGGCCTGAAGCCCTCAGAGGCTCAGTCTGATCAGGTGGCGGCGGGCCCCTCCATCTGCTGGGACAGCAGGCTGAGGTGGCATGGATGCGTGGCCAGGGTACAGCCGAGGGGCCTGGCCAGGATGGATGCACAGAGAGGTGGGACTTACAGAGGGCTGGGAGTCAGGGGTGGGGAGCACGGACCTGCGCAGAGTTGGGAGGCCGGGTGTTGACTCTCCAGAGCAGCTTGCTGCCCGGAATGACCTGCACAGTGTCTTGAACCTCAGGCATGGCATCCATCGCGTGGCCATCAGCCTTCTCGGTGCCATCGTCCTGAAACAGAACCCCAGGCAGGTCAGCCCGTGGCCGAGCTACTCTCGGAGCTGCGTCCGCACTGGGCACGGCTCCCGGGCAGAGTGAGATGGCCTCTCAGTAAAGGAGCATAGGCTCCTCTCCCAGTCTGTGGCTGCCTGTCCCTCAGGACGAGCAGAGGGCTGGGCCCCTGCCTCTGGGTGCCCATGTTCTCTTAGGGGCTCCTTGAGCTGGGTCCCCAAGAGGTTGGGAAGTCAGCAGAGGACACGGCTCTCCTCTTGGGAGAAGCACACACAACAGAAATGGAGCTCCACTGAGTCTGACCACAGTCTGATGGGCAACACCTTCTAAAAGACACTTTTTCTGAGCTGACCTCCCAAAGGGTGTGCTTCTCAGATGAGGAGACTTTCCCACATGCTGTTATTCTGCCCTCAACAAAAGGTGGTTCATCCCAGGTGATTTCACGGTATTTTGCATTTCTAGACTAAACCCCAACTGGAAATCACATCTTCATGAAGAGAAACTGCTACATTTAGTTTTCAAAATCAGTGGGACCTGGAGAAAAAAAAGCGATTCTTCATGCAGCTGCTCCAGAGGACACTTACGATGAGGCAAAGCCAGCCGTGGCTCCCCTACCTGACTCCATAACAGGGCTCCCTACTGCCAGCGGGACGGGCAGTTTGGTGCAGAAGCCAAACAAAGGCAGCTCAGGGTGAGCACCACAGGCCTCTCTCCTGTCTCAGTCACCCAGGGGAGAGCTGAGCTGACTCATTAAAAGACATCACTGAGTGGAGTTAACATTCCTGTTTGGCCGTTCAATGGACGTTTACTTTTTTGTAGTGAAAGAGCATTACCAGAGAAGATGTCCAACAGCACACACAGAACGTCACACTGCAGAGACACTGAAAACCCTAGCAGAGGTCGCAGACTTTTGCTAAGTGAACACGGAACCCCTCGGGGCTGGCACATTCTGATTCAGTGTCTAGGAGAACAGAACACCCCTGAAGGGCGACTTCCGGTTTCTTCAGAGTAACTGCACAGCCCCAGGCACACTTTCCGGCTATTGAACATCTTTCCTGGTACTCAGAACTAAAAACACAGAAGTGACATTTGCTTGATTTTTTAATAGTTTCAAGCTAACAAGGTGCAGGAAGACAGATTTATTAGATGCACCCAGAACAAGGGGTTTCCAGAAAGAAATGGAGGTGTACTCCAACTGTGCCAGGCTGGAGGAGGGGGCAGACACTGCACCACCAGGAAACCCTGCCCTGCGCTTCCTGACAGCAGCCCCTGTGCTCGGCATGCAGATAAACCCCCCACCAAGCAAGACCCAGAGGGACAACAGAGGCTTTCTCACACTGCCCTTCCCAGCTGGGGCCGGGGAGGGGCACCGACGTCCCGGTGCCCGTCCCTAGCAGCCTGGGAGTCCCAGGCCGCCGCTGGGCGCTCAGCATCCTCGTGGGGCGCCTGCCGGGGAGCAGCACCTACCGGCTTTGCCCTCTTTGGGTGCTCGCCCCGCCTCTCCTGCTTCCTGAAGGACTCATACGCCGCCGGCTCTATGCCCCACAAGCACTCCGTCCATTTGCCGTAGATCATAAAGAGCTTCTTTTTGCTGTCGTCAAAGGGATTTTTAAAACCAAGTGAACAATTGCGAAAAAACTCATATAAACATACAGCACCTTGATTCTGACCATGGAATGACTTCCTGCTCTGGTTTGTCTTCTTAGGAACTTTAGGGAAACTCTGGACATAAATGTGAAGATGAAAACGTGCATTTTAGGGTCTCTACTCAAGTCACTTGAGACTATTCGTATTGCCAACAAGCAAAGCAGAAAAGATGAAAGCCTAAAACCTCAAAGGGCGGACCTGGGCTGTGGAGACAAAAAGGGGCAGAGGGAGTGAGTGTCCGTCTAGCTTGAGCCCAGTGTGCCTGTGTGGTCACCTTCTCTAAACCCGCAGAACTGCCCTGCGCTGCCTCCTTCGGGCCTTCCCTGGCACTGCGAGCAGCCCCCATCAGCTGACACTGGGGGCTCTATCTCCACAACCACCATCAGACCACAGAGCCATGACCCGCCTGCTTCTTTCATTTGCTAACACCTCCGGGATTCTTTCCACACCAGCCACCAGAGCCCTCTGCCTGATTCCCAGTCAGTGACGCCAAGTGTTGCACCTTTTCTTCCTTTCTTTGCATCCTCCTGCAGGGATGGCACACAGCGGCCACATGCTCCTGGCGTGCTGCTCTGCCAGCCCCGCGGCATCCTGGGAGGCTCAGCCTGGAGGGCTCCCTGAGGGCTGGTCGCCGTGAAGGGGCCTAGGCGGTGCAGCTTGGCCCCGCCCCCAGCCCGGCTGCGGACAGCTGCCCACGGTGCCCCTGGGTCCCCCTCACCTGCTGGCAGGGCCCTCCTCAGGGACAGGGCTGCCGCCCTGTGCAGCCCACACACCCATTCTAACTTACTTCAGTGGGCAAAGCAGTCAGCGTCTTAGGCCTAAAGGTATCTTACAGGTTTGAACAGGTGAATCTCCAGGCCCCAGTGGGAAGGGATGGGAGCCACGCTCCCAACTGCCCTGTGCTGGGAACTTCTTTCTAATGGGGACGTATAGCTTTTGGGAGCTGGAAGGGACCTCATGACATGATAAGGTCCAAATTCCCTTTGAAAGAAAAGAAATTTGAGACCCAAAACATAAGGTACCCAAGGGGGTTAAAAGATAAAAAAAACTGTTAAAAACTACAGACCATTTCTCTGCTCATGGAAGCTTTAAAAGTCCCTAATGTACAGACTGGAATGACCCAGTTGCATGCAAATGACACCCACGCAGCTGCCCTGTGAGCCTTGCCTGAGCCCGGGCAGTGGGTGCTCCTGGCAGACAGAAGGCAACGCATGGCCACGACTTTGAAACCTCAGTTCTGCTTGGAAACTGCAGTCACTCACCCCCTAGAAATGACACTTGGCACTTATCCTTCACCCCCTCGCAGGCTCAGCAGGGGGAGGTCTTCTCGAAACAGAAAGTCCCGACTGTCCCCACCGAGAGCAGACACCCCTGCAGCTACACCTGGCTGGCAGGCCACGAGAGCGCGCGGGAACGAGTCTGGATGGGGACCTACTTTTTGTCTTGAATGTGCCCCTCCACCTTGTGAAGCTCTTTTCCAAACAGTCCACACGGCCGGAAGTGAAGCACACACTTATCTCCAGTCCTGCGGGGACACAAGACGGCAGCGGGCAGGGTGAACGAGGGGAGGGCGGGCAGGAGGCCGCCTGGGGCGGGGGCCTGGGAGAGGCTGCCAGCAGGCGGCGGCCCTCATGCCGCCTTGTGCTCAGGGTTGCACAATTGCGTGAATTTATTAAAAATCAGTTAAGTGCCCACTTTAAATGGGTGGATTTAGGATATGCAAATTATATCTCAATGAAGTTCCAGGAATAAGACTCCACAGCTGGGGACGGGCAGGACTTAGGGGTGGGCACTGTTTTCACATCTTGCAATCTCAACTGTAGTGTTTAAAATACCAAAGTCAGTCAGCAACTGGGGCTGAAACAAAACTCACATCGACGGGGCACTGATGCTGACCAGAGCCGGGCCCAGCCCCCATCAGGCCGGGTCTCCCTGCGGGTGAGGCCTGCCTGGACGCCAAGGAGCACGAGGGGCCAGGAAGTGGGCCCTGCCTGCCCAGGGGGTGCGTGGAGGCCAGCAAGGGGTGGGGCGGCACACAGCAAACGCTCACGGAGTGCAGAGTGAGACGTGTCCTCAAGTACCTGGCAGGCACCCTGGACACTGTGGTTTGCCTCACCCATCGCCTCCCATCTTTGATTATTACATGACAACCAGGCCTGTTACCTGTGGTTTAAAATCTCCACCGTCCCGTACTGCTCTATCCACAGCTTCCCAATAATCACATTGTGGACACAGCAGGTGGGGTTCGTCCAAGTGTAGGCCTCATTATGTCTGCGAAAGATGCCAGAAAGCAAGCAAATCAGACGCAGCAAAGATGCTGTGTGGCTTACACGCAAACCAGACACGCCCAGCCCAGCCACCATGACCCACTGCACAGCTGGGAACCAGACACGCCCAGCCCGGCCACCACAACTTGCCGCACAGCTTGGTATCCTTTGAAGTCCCTCAATCAGTGGCTGGTTGCTTAGCATTTGTTTGAAATTTATTTCTTCTTCCCTTTGTATCATCAACAAAGCTTTCTACTTAATGTCAAGACAAGTTAATAAGTGATAAAAGACTGAAAGAGTGGCTTCCCTCTGATGCTGTCAATGGAGAGGCAACTTCAGCAAACAGGCAGAGTGCAGGCCCGGCGGCCATGGGCCGAGGTGGGCAGGAAAGCTGGGGCGCGCTCTGCAGCGCAGAACAACCTCCACACTACTTCCCTTTCACGCCTCACCCTCCCTGCAGGGCCTCACCCAAGGAGGAAGGAAACCCCACAAATGTGAAGCGAGCAGATCACCAGGCCTGTCTTGAAGGAGGCTGCATCAAGAGCCATAATCAAGGGCAAAAATCAGCTCAGTGCCAAGCGTTTCTCGGCAAATGTCTGGAATGCCTTCAGTTCCCAGGTGGAACCTAAATGTACGAATCAGTGAGGCCTTGCCCCGAGAAAGCCACGACCGCGGGAAACAGGCCAGTTCCCACCCAGGGGCAGCCCCCGGGCCCGGTGCCCTCGCCAGCCCCGGGAGGCGTGTGCTGGGGAGACAGTGCTCCTCCTGCTCCTCGTGGTACGCTCTGCACCCAGCCAGGCTGGACGCACAAGAAGCAAAAGCACATGGAATGCCTCACTGTGGCAGGCCGCACTCCGCGAGGCTCCCGCCCGAGACCCGGCTGCGTGCCAGGGCCTGGGTGGGCGCAACGGCCAGGCAGCCCCCGGGGATGTGGTTCATGCTCTGAGGTGTCTGGGCAGCACGGACTGGGGAGCACTGAGGCTTAGAATATGCCCCTGATGTTCCTCGCCTCCTGGAGTCCAAACCCTCCGTCGTCCCCTCCCACGTCGACCGCAGCTGGCCTGTGTGGCCAACAGCACAAGCGTGCGGCAGGAGGTCCTGAGATTAGGTCACAAGACACTGTGGCTTCTGTCTTGGTGGTGCCTCCCCGCCTCAGGTCCCCGGCTCTGAGCGATGCTAGTGCCACGTTGTGAGCAGCCCCACGGGAGGCCACGAGGCAGGGAAGCAGTAAGGCCCTTGCCAAGTGCCACGGATGTGAGCCGAAGGTCATGCCCGCCCAGCCATCTTCAGGACACAGCCTAGCCCAGGTCCTGACGTCCTGAGTACAGCCTCCTGGGACCCTGAGCCACAACCACCCCGCACGGCTCCCGAGGCCCCGCCCCCAGCAAGTGCAGGAGCCAGCGGCGCCCGCTCTCAGCTGCCAGGCTCGGTGTGCCGCCGACGCGGCCACTCGACCAGAGGCTGGACGTGTGAAGGCCCAGGGGGAGGGGCGCGCAGGCCCAGCAGCAACTGCGAGAGGAGTCCCTCGGGGTCGCCGCGGCCCCGCCAGCAGCCCGGGGGGCCTCACTCAGGACAACCTGCCGCGGGGAGGCTGCGGCCTCGGCAGGGAAGGCCTGCCGGGAGGGGGGGAAAGAGCCTCGCCCTCGTGGGGGGACCCCCGCCCGCACAGCAGCGCCCCGGCCTCCGAGGCGGCCCCCCGGCCCGCTCACCCGAGGAGCTCCAGCGTGATGGTGCCCCGGGGCTCCGCCTCCACACTCTTCCCCCAGAACCTCAGCTTCGGGTAGATGGAGCCGTGGAACAGGAAGTCCTGACTGAGGCCTTCCGAGTAAAACGCGCTGATGGGGGGGTGGTGGCTGACCTGTTCGGATATAAATCTGAATCCTAAATCTTCCCTAGGTACAAAGAGAAAAAAGAGAAAAAGGGGACGTGGGGACAGAGAGCCACGTCAGTGACTCGGAGTCCCGTACAAGGCGCCGCCTCCCTCCGGGTGGGGCCACACAGCTCCGGGCTCCCAGGGCCCACGCGACCCTCGAGTCCGGAAGGGGCACCGGGAGACGGAATCACTCCACACCGGGACAGCTGGCACTCGCCCTGCAGTGTCACACTCACACACACCTGTGCCTCCAGGGCAAATCTGACCACCACACAGAACAAGCGGCAGCAGGGAGGGGCCCTCCGCCCCGACCTCCGCTGGGCCACCCTGACCCCCTCCGCCAGTGACTCTATCACAGCGGTTCCCCAGGGAAAGGCCGTGCCCGGCAGGCGCGGCAGGCGCAGCCCTACAGCGTTTCTGAAGGGAGTGCTTCTGGCTTCCTTCTAAGGCTCCTGAAGTTTTGTGATGGAATGTCTTCAGCCCCAAGATATTCCTGGCCAGGAAACAGGATTTTTAGTACACTTTCCTTTTCAATAAAAACGTCAGTTTTTAATTGTTCCGGAACTGTGAATACACCTACAGTTGTATTCATTAAAAATTATAAAAGCCAAACCACATAATTACTAACTTAACTGGAATCAGAATTTCCAATCATTCCAGAGGAAGGAAAGTTGAAAAATTAGATTTTAAAAGGTTGCCTACCAAGGTATGTAATTTACAAAATGAATACTTGTCTAAGAAAAGAAAGTGTTATTTTCAGCTCCGCAAGAGCGATCTGAGGGTGCGGCCCTGGAGAGCGACTCGGTTCAGAGACGCGGCTCCTCAAGCTGGGAGGCTGCTGGGGGCTCGCCGCACACCGTGCGGCAGACCCGGGGCCTGGGCGCCGCAGTGTGCCGGGGTGCGGGAGGAATGCCAGCATCCGCCACTGGCCTGTGGGACTCCAGTTCAACCCCGGCTTAAGTTCCTGGAAAAGACTCATGAACAGGCGTCACACTGCATTCCACATCCTGGGCGGGTCACACTCCTTTAATTCATGCTGCTTATTGCACATTGTCTAGAACTTTTTCCCATTGTGCTTTCATTTCTCTTTTCAAGATACTTTAATGATGCTTCTTAATAAGCTAAAATGCTGATACTTTTTAACAGCTACATAAGGCCAGAATCCCAAACACGGGCACTGACATATGTTGACTGGAGTGGGGTAAGTGTTGCTCAAGAGTAATACCGAGGAAAGGAAGAACACTGCACGTGAACTCAAAGATTCCCTCAGAGAAACCCTGTGGGCAAGGCGCTCCCTCGTCTGGGCCTCAGTTTCTCTGTTTCTAACCTGGGGAAGCAGGGCTGTTCCCTGCAGTCGCTCTTGCTGTGACGTGCTGCAGCCCACGGTCGCCTGCTGGACCTCTGCCACTTACAGTGGAGGCCCACGGAGCGCACATGCTCTCCCCTGCTGGCTCCAGCTTCCGTTAAGGTAACGAGACCTCAGTACCACGGCCCCACCCTGCAGAGCCAGGCAGCATCTGGACCATGGTGAAAGCCTGCAGGTGGCACTCCCACACCAGCCATGCCAGCTGACCTCACTGTACTGCGTTTGCTTCATTGCACTTTGCACATGTTGTGTTTTTTTACCAATTCAAAGTTTGAAGCAGGTCAATTGGCACCATTTTTCCAACAGCATCTGCTCACTTCACATTTCTGTGTCTGTTTTGGTGGTTCTCACAAGGATTTGAAGCTTATTATTATTATTTTATTGTGATGGTGCCTGTGGTCAGTGTTTATGACTCACTGAGAGGTCAGACGATGGCTAGTATTTTTTAGCAGCATTTTATATGCACTGGAAACCAAAAAATTCATTTGGCTAACTTTCTGGCAGTATTCACTGTATCGTGGTGGTTTGGAACTGAACCTGAGACACCTCCAAGGTGTGCATGTGGGGAAGGGGCCAGAGGCTGGACCATCAGGATGAACCAGAAACAGATCAGAATTTGAAACCAAAACACAAGTGATTCTGCACAGACATGCAGCCAGCCTGGGTTCCTGGAGATGACACCCTTTCAAACCCCATGGCCCCCAGGACTGCTGACTTTGGCAGTGTCTCCAAGCTCCACAATCACTTACTCACCTTTGAAAAACTCTTAATCACTAGTAACACCCATTCAGTAAGGGCCCAAGAACTACCATCTAAACGATTCTGTGAATCCAGAATTCCACTGATTGCACAACACACCAGAGAAAGAAAAAATGCTGCAAGTGAAGCAAGGCCATCCAGAAACGCTAGAACACAAAGCAGGCATCCTGGCATCTGTGAAGTACTATAGTTCAGAAAAGCTTTTCATATTGTAGGGAAATGAATATGGCATAATGTTAACTGAAAAAGGATACAGTTAAAAGATCACATTAAGTAAACACACATGCAGGGAAATCTACCCAAGCGCTCACACTGATTATGCTTCACAGGGTCATGTCCCACCCGTCTCCTCACTTCTCTCAATTTTACACTTTCAAAAAGAGCTCTTGTAATTAGAAACAAATGCTCTTAAGTAAAATACCCAGCAGACTCTCAACAGGACCCGAGGGCAGGTATAGCAAGCTACCCCAGACGTCCTCAAAGGGGCTGTGCACATTTGCACCCCAGGATGCCCGGCCCGGCCGACTACGCTGGGGCCTGGGGAGCTGCGTCGCACAGGTCCCTGTGGGCGGCCACCAAGGTGCACAGGCCCACAGACAACTTTCTAAGTGTACAGCCTGTGAGGCAGTGAGGCCAGGGAGGGAGGCCCACGTGAGCTCCCAGGACCCACGGAGCACACCCGCGCCCCCGCCCTTTGGCCCTTCTCAGGCCTGCGTGCTGGGGGACAGGCTGAAAGCAGGAGATGCTCAGAAGAAAGGAATTTCAGTGGCATTTAAAATTGGCCAGTGCCGCAGGCCCCACCTCAGACCTCCGTGGAGGCTGCAGAGGCCTCTTAGCAACGACTGTCCTCCTTCAGCTGCGCTCTCCGAGCACTAGGGCAAGGACGCTAGGGCAAGGTGGCTGGTCCCCTATGAGCAGGTTTCCATCCAGCTCAGAACGAGCGCCCTGCCCGCCCACCCCCCGCGCCACACGGGCACCTCGTGCCTCCTCTCGCGGTCTGATACCCAGTCCACCTGCGGCCGGCCCGTGCAGTACTAAGGCACCGCTCCCCGCACGCCCCACCTGCAGGGGGCACCCCGGTGGCAGCCCGTCCCGCCCACAGGGCAGAGAAGTCAGCGGCGGGAGGAGTTCGCACCCCAAGCTCGGGCACCTGTGCTCTTACCTGATCAGCTCGAACGTCTCCCCCAAGAGCGGATTGAACGGCTTGCCGGTCCTCTCCCACTGGGAAGCCACGGCCGAGACCGCGAAGGCAGCTACACACTGCGAACGGCGCAGGGGCGGGGTCAGACCTCAGCCCCTGCGCCATCTTTCACGGTCGCTGACCCGCCGCCGCTTCTGACAGGCCGCACGACGAGGGGACCTGGGGACGCCGCCATCAGCACCACTGCCCCGGAGCCCGGAGCGGGCGCCTGCTGCTCCCCACCCCCGCTGGGCCGCCGGGCAGGCCCCGTGGTGCGGGCGCTGCCATTCTGAGGGTTGCGCTCACACACCGCGGGGGGCAGCGGAGGGGCCCCGAGGCGAGTGGAGGCGCACAGGCGCGTGACGAGGGCCTCAGGCGCCGGGAGGGCTGTGCCGGCTCTCCTCCGGGCCTCCCCCCGCGAGGCGCCCGGTCCCCACTGGACTTGGCCGGATGGTGCGGAGGCATCACGCGCATCGCCTACCGCCCGGAGCGCCCCCCCCCCCCCCCCCCGCCCACCTGCATCCTCCCCAGGGCCTGGGGCTGGCGGGAGGCTGCACGGATCAGCCGAACGTGCTCCATGTACTCTGTGATCCGCTGCAGGAAGCTGAGCGGCTCATTGAAGGCGATCGGCATCGTGATCTTGGACAGCTCCTAGGAGACGCCAAGAGACCCGTTACCAGTCAGCTCTCCCCAGAAACTGGAGCCCCCACACCCGCCCCTACTCTGAGGATCACCTCGTGGGGCCGCAGACACCTGCCCTGGACAAGGTCTGAACGCTCTGCGGGTGGGCCCAGCCCGCCCCGCTTCCTGCATGGAGGCGCCCAGGACCCCTCTGCCTCCCCACACCCCATCCCCCTCCCAGGCCGGCATCACAAGCTGAGACCGCAGGGGCTCCAAACCGCACGCCAGCACGCTCGTAGAGCTGCGTCCAGGGCCGGGTCCCAAAGCGCCATCCACAACAGCCGGAAAAGCGCCACCAGCTTCTCATCACCGCCCGGGGCATGTGGACACTCCTTAACCCCCGTGGGCTTTGCCCAAAGGCCTTCCGAAGCCAGCAAAGGTGTCTCGAGTACCCGCTGTCAGGCACGGTACAGGCCCAGCGCTGTGAAGGTGCTAAGGGGACACACGTGCAGGGGGCACTCTGTGCTCTGTGTCCAGGGAAGAGGCTTTGGCAGACTTAGATGAGGCAGAGGCTCTTTCAGGAGAAGGTCTGGCTGAGCAGGGCAGTAAGGCCTCCTCAAGGAAGGACCAGAACGGGGGCTGGGCTCCGGGGGCTGGTCAGCAGGGAGGGGAGGCAGGCGGCAGAGGGACACAGCTCGCCTTCAGTGCAGGGAAGATGCCGGCCTGATACACATCAGAAGGAAGGAAATCAAACCCTGTGGCGGTCCCACTGCTCACCCGCTCGCGTGGAGGAGCCCTCCGCCTTCCCCATCCTGCTGGCAGGGATGCAAAACAGTGCCCCGCACCGGGGATGTGCCCTGTCGGCCAGTCTACGCCTGCTCTGATCCTCTGGCCAGCGGCCCCAGCTCCAGGGGCCTGCCCCACAGACCCCCAAACATAGCAAAGGGCCAGAAATGATACAACCATCCACCAGGGCCGTCAGCACACTGCTGGTGGCAACACAGTGACCAAAGGACAGGAGGGGCCCTGTGGCTATGGCTGCACGATGGTGGAAAAAGGTAGAGGAGAGCCTTGCTTCCTCTGCAGAAATGGGGAGGAGATGCAGCCGGCTCGTGGGACCTGGAAACACAGACTGGAGCGTGTTCTGAGGGCTGCCCTAGGGGAAGGCAGACAGCAGGGAGAGGACAGGCACAGGAAGCTGAACTCTGGGACTATCTCTTGTTTGAGAGGTTTGGCTTTGGATTTATAAACTTAAAACAAAATTAAATTTAGAAAAGCTATCTCTGAACATCAAGAATAAAATGAAATAAATGAACCCATACAATCCCTTTAGGACACAATCACTCAAAGACCCACTGCAGGGACTTTAAGGTGCAGTGACCTGAGACGCAGCCCAGGACGAATGCCAGAAGGCACGTGCTGCCTCACTAAACATGTAGTTGGCGGCAGAGTTGATCCTGTCCTCAGAACTGCTGGTGTGAGATAAAGCAAGTGAGTCATTAATTATGTGCTAGTCTAAATCCGTCAGCGCTGTCGGTGTGGGAGAAGAGACCCAGACACCACAGAGGAGCGGCTGGATAAACCCTGCACCCCCGATCTGAAGCACTGCTGGAACAAACTGAAACAGTTCCTAACGCTCTCCCCAAAAAGGCCTAGAAACAAGACTGCTCCACAGGCTCCCTGGGGCCCAGCTGTGGTCCCGAGCTCCCTCAAGCCCAGGACAAGTGGCTCATCCCAGATCCTGGACCATGAAGGCTCCAGATGAGCCAGAAGCATCTTTTGTAAAGGACTTTGGGACAACTGGAAGAAGCCATTACCTGCCAAAGATGGAACGCCTTGAGGACCAGAGCACATCAGAGGCTTAACTACCTGACTTAAAAAAAAAAAGACAAACTAGTTGGTTTTATTGGTCATGCTGGGTGATGCTAGTGACCCAAACACATAATTTGGAAGTGGATAAAGAGAAAGGACTACTCATTGACCCTGACTTTCATACGCAAACTGCATTCACAACAGAGGAGAGGAGCTCTCTCATCACAGAAATGCTAGTTATAAATGAGAGTAATATTATTGGCATAGCTCCAATTCGCAGCTCAAACACTGGGCATCAGTAGCCCTTAAATTCTGAAGAAAAGCAACAAAAAGGTCTCCCGATGGAAGGATCAAAACAAGTTCCACATACATAGCTGCAAAAATACGAACAAGAGAACGATGCTTCAGACGGCTGGAAACTTGAAAACAGAGTGGACATTTGATGATACTGAAGAATTATATTATTCTTAAAAGAGGATAATAGTACTGTGGTTGTTAAAAAAGAATCCTTACCCCTTAGCAATGTATAAGAAATATTTACAAATGAAAAGATATCTGGAATTTGGTTCAAAATTCCCAGGGAGGAGGTGCAGTGGGCCCTGGTGGGTCTGGTGGGCCCTGACAGCCAGGGGTGCTGGTGAGGGGCACAGTCGCATGATCTTGTCTCTCCTGTGAGTGTCTGACATTGTTCACACTAGTCTGTTGCTGTTTCAGTGAGCTGGTGAGTAGGAAGAAGGGAGGAGAGTCACCTCTTTGGAGGCATGTCTAAAGAGATAAGCCTCTCAAGGGGTGAATCCAGCATATCCGTGGAGTGGCAGAGTGAGACGGCCTCCATTCTGAGAACACTGCGCATGTGCCAGCACTGTGTGCTCAGGTGCAGCTGTGGTCTGCATGCCGCCCACAGCCGCTGCCATGACATCACCTTGCTGATGAGAGGCCTCTGGCGTCAGACTTCTCAAGAGTCCAGATCAAGTTGCTTTTCGTGTTCACCTCATATCCCAGGTAGACACTTCCATCCAGACCTGAGTGTTCAGTTAAAAATGTAGGAGATAATATGCTAACAAATCCTGAGAAAAGTCCTGAATGTGTTATTTTAAAACACAACAGGAGACTGTACAGAAATATGTGTATGCGCAGGCAGAGATGAGTATGCACATTGGGGTCTCCAGCCCTGCCCGCTGAGGGGCCTGGAGCAGCGATGCCCCAGCAGCGACGAGCACGCCGAGTGTCCAGGTCTTGGTCTCTAGACGCATCCTCTTCAGAGAACAAAGTGAGAACCAGGGAGAGCCATGGCAGCCGTGCGGGTCAGGTACCCACCATGCTCCAGTGCGAGCCCTGGTGCGTCCACTGGACTGCGGGTACCACACGAGACGGGAACATTACAGGAGGCTGGGGGAAGGGCATGCAGGACTCACTGTACCGCTTTGCAACTGTCTGTACGTCTAAAATTATTTCAAAATAAGAATTTGAAAAAAAGATGAAGATTCCTTTGGGAAAAAAGAACTGAAATGGGTAAGGGCAAAAAATAAGTGGCATTTCAGATGACATAATACTGTACATAGGAGACCCTAAAGACCTGACCAAAAAACAATTAGAACTAAAAAATAATTCAATAAAGTTGCAGGATACCAAATCAATATACAGAAATGTGTTGTATTTCTATATACTAAAAACAAACTAGCAGAAAGAGAAATTAAGAAAACAATCCCATTTACAACTGCATCACAAAAAAAAATCTAGGAATAAATTTAACCACAGAGGTGAATGACCTGGACTCTGAAAACTATAAGATACTGATGAAAGAAACTGACAAAGACACATGTAAAAGGAAAGATATTCCATACTCATAAACTGGAAGAATTAGTATTATTTAAATGGCCATGCCACCCAAAGTAATCTACAGATTGAACATCATCTTTATCAAAATACCAAGGGCATTTTTTACAGAACTAGAACAAATAATCCTAAAATTCATATGGAACCATAAAAGCCCCTGAATAGCCAAAGCAATCATGAGGAAATACAAAACTAGAGGTAACACAATCCCTGATTTCAAGCTATACTACAAAGTTACAGCAATCAAAACAGTACAGTACTAGCACAAGAACAGACACAGATCGACAGAGCAGAACAGAGAAGAGCCCAGATATAAACCCGTGCATATATGGTCAGTTAATATACGATAAAGGAGCCATGGGTATATGATGGGGAAAAGAGAGCCTCTTCAACAACTGGTATTGGCAAAACTGAACACCTATGTGCAAGACGATTAAACTGGACTGCTTTCTTGCACCATACATACAAGTGAACTCAAAATGGATTAAAGACCTAAATGTAAAACATGAAACCACAAAACTCCTAGAAGAAAACATAGGCAGTAAACTCCTGAACACTGGCATTAGTAACTTTTCTCAGGACATGTCTCCCAGGCAAGGGAAACAAAAGTAAAAGTGAACAAGTAGGACTACATCAAACTAAAAAGCTTCTGCACAGCAAAATAAACCATGAGCAGAACAAAAAGGCAACCTAGGGAATGGGAGAAAATATTAGTACTGAGATTAAAGATGGCAGCATGAGAGGTGAGACAGAGAACGCCTCCCAAAACCACATATAATACAAAAATACAGGTAATACAACTAATCCTAAAAGAGCAACAGGAAAGAAGTTTGCGCCAGACTGCACACACCTGGAGAAAAGAGCAGAACTTACGAAACGGTAACATACCAAAGCCTTGACTTGGCGGGACCCATGCCCTTCCCACAGCTCACTGGTAGGGGGAAGAGAAACGAGGCGGGGAGGGGGTGGAGGCCTGGGACTGCTGAACACCCAGCCCTGGAGATCTGCTCTGGGAGCAGGAACCTACATTGCATGGTGCTCTGGAGATTGGTGGGGTTGGAAAGCTAAGACAGGGGGAATGCTTGGAAAGACTGAGATTCCAGCTGTTTGTGGAAAACAAGGATCCACATCCAGCCGCTCTGGGACAAAAGAAAGGCGGGCAGACTGAGAGACTTCCTAACAGTGAGAGGGCTGCTAAAGGGGCAAGGATTGAACAGAGCTTGCTGCTCAGGAGAAAGGACAGGTGGATAAGGTTGTCCAGGCACGCTCTGCCCAGCAGGTTGGGAACTTTCAGGAGCTTCAGGTGCTCCGTCCCCCTGGCTGGATACTCAGCTCCAAGGCCCCCCACCGTGATACGCAGCCTGCTGTGCCTTCCTCCGGGCCTGCTGCCACCAGCTCACAAACCAGCAGTCCCTGCCCTGGCGTCAGGCCAGCCAGAGGGAGGCTCCGCCTATGGCAGCTACACATGCAAAGCATAGAGGCTACTCCCTGTGTGCTCGGCCCACTGGTTCTGGCAGTGGAGGCAGGCGCTGCAGCCAGGAAGCAGGAAACAGCTCTTTCCTCCCCCCAGGCACCAGCTCTGCTCCCCTGCGACCCCCGACATCACTCCAGGGGCTGAGCAGCTCCAGAGACCAGAGCTTCTGGGCACTAGAGGGCACCACATACAAACTGAAATGTCAAAGGAACCTGGTTCAAATTAAATCCCACAAACACCAGAAAAAGGGGCAAGTGAAACTGAACTCACCAATCTTCCTGAAAGAGAGTTCAAAATAAAAATCATAAACACGCTCATGGAGGTACAGAAAAATATTCAAGAACTCAGGAACAAATTTAGGATAGAGATTCAATCATTGAGAAATTCTATATCTGAAATGAAACATACAATGGAGGGACTTGAAAGCAGATTAGATGTAGTTGAAGAGATGGGAAATGGAACAGAAATTAGAGAAGAGGAATACAAAGAAGCTGAGGCACAGAGAGAAAAAAGGATCTCTAGGAATGAAAGAATATTGAGAGAACTGTGTGACCAATCCAAGTGGAACAATATTCACATTATAGGGATACCAGAAGAAGAAGAGAGAGAAATAGGGATAGAAAGTGTCTTTGAGGAGTAATTGCTGAAAACTTCCCCAATCTGGGAAGGAGACAGTCTCTCAGGCCATGGAGGTGCACAGATCTCCCAACACAAGGGACCCAAGGAAGACAACACCAAGACATATAATAATTAAAGTGGCAAAGATCAAGGATAAGGACAGACTTTTAAAAGCAGCTAGAGAGAGAGAAAAGATCAC
This sequence comes from Manis pentadactyla, assembly GCF_030020395.1. Lineage (NCBI taxonomy): Eukaryota > Metazoa > Chordata > Mammalia > Pholidota > Manidae > Manis > Manis pentadactyla. The sequence goes on along the minus strand of NC_080023.1, from coordinate 176,897,880 downwards.
ATACAAAGGAAAACCCATCAGGCTATCATCAGACTTCTCAACAGAAACCTTAAGGGCCAGTAGAGAGTGGCATGATGTATTTAATGCAATGAAACAGAAGGGCCTCAAACCAAGAATACTCTACGTGGCAAGATTATCATTTAAATTTGAAGGAGGGACTAAACAATTTCCAGACAAGCAAAAGCTCAGTGAATCTATCTCCCACAAACCACCTCTACAGTGTATTTTGGAGGGACTGCTATAGATGGAAGTGTTCCTAAGGCTAAATAGCTGTCACCAGAGGAAATAAAACCACAGTAAAGAAAGTAGAACAATTAATTACTAAGGAGATGCAAAATCAAATAAACTAGCCCCAAAGTCAGTCAAGGGATAGACAAAGAGTACAGAATATGATACCTAATATATAAAGAACGGAGGAGGAGAAAAAAAAAGAACCTTTAGGTTGTGTTTGTAATAGCATACTAAGTGAGTTAGATAGATAGTAAGGGAATTACTCTTGAACCTTTGGTAACCACGAATCTAAAGCCTGCAATGGCAGTAAGTACATACCTACCGATAATCACCCTAAATGTAAATGGTCTGAATGCACCAATCAAAAGACACAGCATCACTGAATGGATAAAAAAACAAGACCCATCTATATGCTGCCTACAAGAGACTCACTTCAAACCCAAAGACATACACACTAAAAGTGAAGGGATGGAAAAAGATATTTCATGCAACTAATAGGGAGAAAAAAGCTGGAGTTGCAGCATTTGTATCAGACAAAATAGACTTCAAAACAAAGAAAGTAACAAGAGACAAAGAAGAACATTACATAATGATAAAGGGGGGTCAGTCCAACAAGAGGATATAACCATTCTAAATATCTATGCACCCAACACAGGAGCACCTACATATGTGAAACAAATACTAACGGAGTTAAAGGAGGAAATAGAATGCAATGCATTCATTTTAGGAGACTTCAACACACCACTCACTCCAAAGGACAGATCAACCAGACAGAAAATAAGTAAGGACACAGAGGCACTGAACAACACATTAGAACAGATGGACCTAACTGACATGTATAGAACACTTCACCCAAAAGTAACAGGATACACATTCTTTTCAAGTGCACATGGAACATTTTCAAGACTAGATCATATACTAGGCCACAAAAAGAGGCTCAGTAAATTAAAAAAGATTGAAATTGTACCAACCAGCTTCTCAGACCACAAAGGTATGAAATTAGAAATAAATTACATAAAGAAAATGAAAAAGACCACAAACACATGGAGGCTTAACAACATGCTCCTAAATAATCAATGGATCAATGACCAAATAAAAAGAGATCAAGCAATATATGGAGACAAATGACAATAACAATTCAACCCCGCAAAATCTGTGGGATGCAGCAAAGGCCGTGCTAAGAGGGAAGTATATTGCAGTACAGGCCTATCTCAGGAAAGAAGAAAAATCCCATATGAACAGTCTTAAACTCACAATTAACAAAACTACAAAAAGAAGAACAAATGAGGCCCAAAGTTAATAGAAGGAGGGACATAATAAAGATTAGAGCAGAAATTTTTTAAATCGAGAAGAATAAAACAATAGAGAGAATCAATGAAAGTAGGAGCTGGTTCTTTGAGAAAATAAACAAAATAGATAAACCCCTAGCCAGACTTATCAAGAAAAAAAGAGAGTCTACACACATAAACAGAATCAGAAATGAGAAAGGAAAAATCACTATGGACACCACAGAAATACAAAGAATTATGAGAGAATAGTATGAAAAATTATATGCTCACAAACTGGATAACCTAGAAGAAATGGAAAACTCTCTAGAAAAATATAACCTTCCAAGACTGACCCAGGAAAAAACAGAAAATCTGAATAGACCAATTACAAGCAACGAAATTGGACTGGTAATCAAAAAACTACCTAAGAACAAAATTTTCGCTGGACCAGGTGGTTTCACTGCTGAATTTTATCAAACATTTAGTGAAGACCTAATACCCTTCCTCCTTAAAGTTTTCCAAAAAGTAGAAGAGGAGGGAATACTCCCAAACTCATTCTATGAGGCCAGCATCACTCTAATACCAAAACCAGGCAAAGACACCACAAAAAAAGAAAATTACAGACCAATATCCCTGATGAACATAGATGCAAAAATACTCAACAAAATATTAGCAAACCGAATTCAAACATATATCAAAAAGATCATCCATCACGATCAAGTAGGATTTATTACAAGGATCAAGGATGGTACAACATTCGAAAATCCATCAACATCATCCACCACCACATCAACAAAAAGGACAAAAACCACATGATCATCTCCACAGATGCTGAAAAAGCATTTGCCAAAATTCAACATCCATTCATGATAAAAACTCTCAACAAAACGGGTATAGAGGGGAAGTACCTCAACATAATAAAGACCATATATGACAAACCCACAGCCAACATCATACTGAATAGCGAGAAGCTGAAAGCTTTTCACCTAAGATCGGGAACAAGACAGGGATGCCCACTCTCCCCACTTTTATTCAAACATAATTCTGGAGGTCCTAGCCACAGCAATCAGACAACACAAAGAAATAAAAGGCATCCAGATTGGCAAGGAAGAAGTTAACTGTCCCTATTTGCAGATGACATGATATTGTACATAAAAAACCCTAGACTCCACTCCAAAACTACTAGAACTAATATCTGAATTCAGCAAAGTTCCAGGATACAAAATTAATACACAGAAATCTGTTGCATTCCTATAGACTAATGATGAACTAGCAGAAAGAGAAATCAGGAAAACAATTCCATTCACAATTGCATCAAAAATAAAATACCTAGGAATAAACCTAACCAAGGAAGTGAAAGACCTATACCCTGAAAACTATAAGACACTCTTGAGAGAAATTAAAGAAGATACCAATAAATGGAAATCCTGTGCTCATGGATACGAAGAATTAATATTGTCAAAATGGCTATCCTGCCTCAAGCTAGGCCATTAAAAGAGCCTCAGTAAATTCAAAAAGATAGAAATTGTACCAACTAGCTTCTCAGACCACAAAGGTATGAAACTAGTATGAAACTGCCTAAAGCAATCTATAGATTCAATGTAATCCCTATCAAATACCAACAGCATTCTTCAACAAACTAGAGCAAATAGTTCTAAAATTCATATGGAACCACAAAAGACCTGGAATAGCCAAAGCAATCCTGAGAAGGAAGAATAAAGTGACGGAGAGATTATGCTCCCCATCTTCAAGCTCTACTACAAAGCCACAGTAATTAAGACAATTTGGTACTGGCACAAGAACAGGCCCATAGACCAATGGAACAGACTAGAGAGCCCAGATATAAACCCAAGCATATATGGTCAATTAATATATGATATGGATATACAATGGGGAAATGACAGCCACTTCAACACCTGGTGTTGGCAAAACTGGACAGCTACATGCAAGAGAATGAAACTGGATTACTGCCTAACCCCACACACAAAAGTAAACTTAAAATGGATCAAGATCTGAATGTAAGTTATGAAACCATAAAACTCTTAGAAGAAAACATAGGCAAAAATGTCTTGAATATAAACATGAGCAACTTTTTCCTGAACGCATCTCCTCGGGCAAGGGAAACAAAATAAAAAATGAACAAATGGGACTATATCAAGCTAAAAAGCTTCTGTACAGCAAAGGACATCATCAGCAGAACAAAAAGGCATCCTACAATAAGGGAGAACATATTTGTAAATGACATATCCGACAAGGGGCTGACATCCAAAATATATGAAGAACTCACAAGCCTCAACACCCAAAAGGCAAATAACCCTATTAAAAAATGGACGGAGGATATGAACAGACACTTCTCCAAAGAAGAAATTCAGATGGCCAATAGGCACATGAAAAGATGCTCCACACTGCTAATTATCAGGGAAATGCAAATCAACACCACAATGAGATATCACCTCACACCAGTCAGAATGGCCACCATCCAAAAGACAAGAAATAACAAATGTCAGCGAGGATGCAGAGAAATGGGAACCCTCCCAGACTGCTGGTGGGAATGTAAACTGGTGCAGCCACTGTGGAAAGCAGTATGAAGGTTCCTCAAAATACTAAAAGTAGAAATACCTAATGACCCAGTAACTCCACTTCTAGGAATTTACCCAAAGAAAACAAAATCCCTGATTCGAAAAGATATATGCACCCATGTTTACTGCTGCATTATTCACAATAGCTAAGATATGGAAGCAACCTAAGTGTCCATCGATAAGATGAATGGATAACGGTAATGTGGTATATATGCAAATGGAATATTATTTAACCTTAAAAAAGAAGGAAATCCTGGCATTTGTGACAACATGGTTGGACTGAGAGGGGATTATCCTCAGCGAAGCAAGTCAGACAAAGGAGACAAATACCACGTGATCTCACTTACATGTGGATTCTGAGGAAAACAAAACAAACAAAACACAGAAACAGGCTCATAAATAGAGAACAAACTGGTGGTTGCTGGGGTGGGGAGGTGGGTGAAGGGGATCAGGAGGGACAAACTCCCAGCTTTAAAATAAGTAAGTCAAGGGGATAAAAGGTACAGCACGGGGAACATAGTCAATGATGTCGTAGTAACTGTGTGGTGACAGATGGCAACTACACTTAATATGGTGAGCATTCCGTGACATACACAACTGTCAAGTCACTATGCTGTACCCCTGAAACTAAGGATGTTAACTATACATCAATACAAATTTAAAAATAAATCAATGGCATAAGAAGACTGGGTGAAGAACCTCTAAGAAACTGTGAACAGTGACCCTCTGAGAACTGGTGCTTCCTCGTACATCATTCAGCCTGAGTCTGAGTCACCAAATGCCAGCCCTGGATGGGCACACTGCAGACTGTGCACGGGGGCTCCCTGCCTGCCTGAGAGGGGCAGCCAGCAGGGCCCTCACAGGCAGTGAGGCCAAAAGAGGAAAAGCCAAGGGCTCCTGAACACTAATCATCCTACAAGTTCTTCTGGCACAAACTCTGTGCAACTGAGCTCCACCTGCAGCCCAGCCTGAGGGTCAGTCAGGAACCCCGCTGAAGCCCCCATTTCACACAGGTCACCCAAAGGTGGCTGGCTACGAGCACATCTCAGAACCCCAAGGTAAATGGGAACCCATGTGATGAGTCTGATGTCAAGAGTCTGTAGAACTATTTCCTAACCATCTATAAATAATTGAGCTTCTCCACCTCTTGCCCTCACATACTGGCCCTTTACTATTTGATTATCTTTACTGCATGGTGTTTATAAATATGCAAAGCGCATTTTCCTAAACGACCAGCAGTGCAATACACTCACAGGACTCAAAGATGTTTATGCTTCAAGTTTCTAAACTTACCAAGCCGATGCACTTTTTTAAGATACTCCACACACTGAAGTCACTTCTCGTAAACATTGGGGCAGGTAGTGATGTCCTGCAGGAAGCAACCAGAGACGTGTATTTACTCTTCCAACATGAGATTCACTTATGACTGGTGACTTTGCTCAAAGACCAATGTTTCCTTTAATTTTCATATCTAAACTTTAGCATTCTCTGTGCTGCATGCCTAGGGAGAAAAAAAACACTAGACTGCTGTTTAAGTCCCAAAGAGAAGTTTCTGCATTGATTTTTTGGAGGACCTCCCGGGAAACGATCATGCCACACAGACGACCTTCCTTCCACAGGGCTGCATCCAAGGTGCAGAGACAGGTGCTTGGAGCAACCTCAGGACCACGGACAGAGACCAGGCCATCAGGCCACCTAGAGGGAGCCAGGCTGAGGAAAACTTGGCAGAAAACAGCTGTCAACCCTTTTAACACATGTTTGAAGAGGCTTGGTCCTTCTCAGGCTACCCTCCCACCAGCTACAGGGGAGCCCAGCAATCATTCTGCCCCATGAGGTCCTGTCCACAGACGACGGGGTGAGGGGACCCTGGTCTCCATCCTGGAACTCTGGAGCTGGGATGAGAAGCTGTGCCTGTCTGGGGAGGAAGGGCCTGAGTGGGATGGAAATCTGGTGGGGGAAGCGTGCTGGACCCATGCGCACGGAAGTCAGAGCCCCGGCGGTGGGGCACTGGCTGGGGCGCCACCTGGCCGCTGGCCCACGGCTGCCCAGGCTTCCCTGAAGCTGGCTCCACATCTGCGGTTCCTGTGCTCACAGCAGGGCCACCTCCCTCCGGTGTCCACACCTGCTCCCGCCCAGCCGGGACCTGGTCCTTCCTCCTGGAGCACATTAGGGCAGCTGGTCAGGGCATGCTGCTTATTTCAGGAGCAAGAGGGAGAGGAGAACAGGCAGCTGGGGAGAGAGAGGGGAAAAAACCACCCAACTGGGAGCTCAGTGCCAGGCTCGTGGGTGCCTGTGAGGGGGCGTGGCTCTGCAGGCCAAGTGCACATGGACATGAGAGGCAACACAGGGGAGCCGGATCGTGGGGAGGGCTGGGGCCGGAGGAGGGGGCAGGGCCGGCCCAGGGCCAGATTCAGGGCACTGACGTCCAGTCAGCAGAGCCTGGTCTGCTCCCGGACTGGCACCTGAGCAGGAGGCATGGGAGGACCATCTGAGGGCATGAGGGGCACCTGAGCCCAGAGGTGGGCACATCCTCTACACTGAAGCTCAGAGCAGGGTGGGGAAAATCAGAGACAGATGAAGATGGCATGGGGTAGAGGGAGGCCCGCCTGCCCCACCCTCCTGGGGCTCCACTGACAGATGCTCATCCCACCTGTGTCCCTGTCACCAGAATCTACTTGCACAGAAACCAAATGCTATAGGGAGAGAATGGAAGGATGTCTTCTGTGTAAACAGCCCTCCCTGTGCTCAGGGCTGAGGGGCCAACACCTCGCAACACAGCACAAGGGGATCTGTGTGAAACGAATCAACAACTCAGGTGGGCCCTGCCATGTGCCAGGCCCTGCATGCGCCAGTCCCTGTGTAAAGTGCCAGGCCGCCACGTACCAGGCCCCCAGCAGCCCTGGGGGCAGGTGGCCAGGTGACAGGCACAGCAATTGAAGAAGGGCAATCGCTGATCCCCAGGAACCACACAGAGAGGCACTGAGTCTCAAAATCTCTGGCTGAACAGGGCGCCTGAGGAGCCACCCCAGGTGACTCTGAGTGGGTGCTCCTGCATGTTTGGGGGTGATCAGAGATACCCAGGAGGGCCCTGAAACACACGTGTGGGCCAACATACCTGTGCTTCTGAATTCCATTCTCTCGCAGGGGCTTCTCCCGAACTCGTCCAATCCCATTGCTTTTGTGGGTGTCCACATGAGTCACTCCAGGGTGTCTCTGATTTGCCTCTGAAAACTCCCCAGAAGAGTTATCAGAGTCAAAGCCTGCACGAGACAAGCAGAAAGGTAACTTGCACAGGACCTGGGAGCTCTGAGGCCCTCCAAGAACTGGCTATGTGAGCACAGCACCTGACACTCTATCATTCTGATCAGCACGTTTCAGAGTAATTCACCCTGCTTCCCAGGAGAATGTGGGTGCCTCCAGGAGCTCCAGGTGAGAACATCCACTCTGCCCCTGCCGGGTGTGCTGCACACTAGCTGGGTCCAGCCTTCAGTCCAGAACATGGGTGTCCAGTGTCTCAGTCGGTGCCTCCTGCCCTTCGGGCAGCCGCCTCTCATCGTGCAAGCCAATCTCAAGGCTGCTACCTGCTCTGTCTTGGCATGAGGTTGGCGGCCCTGCTCTGCACTTGTCCTAGATACAGCCCACCAGAGCGGTTTCTAAGGACCAGCAGCCACGCCATGCAAGCGCCCTGCTGGGATAGACCGGGCCAACGAGCAGCAGCGGAGGACTTAATGACGGGCCTGAACCAGAGAGCACGCCATGCCAGCAGAGCTGGGAAATGGACCCTTGGGAGCTTGTGTGAAATATGTTGTGTGTCCTGGATGGCTGTGCCTGTGGCCTTTCTCCACTAGGAAGACTTTCTCCTCAAGAAACAGGTAACTAGCAGGAAAAGGAAAGGGTGCTTCCTTCCACGTCAGCAGCACAATTCACTGAGGCACTCAAGTTCTGCTCAGAGCGGTCTGGGACAGGAGCTGGGCTGCTGGGCTGAGCCCCGCCCAGCCAGCGGGGCAGGACACAGGCTCACGTGGAGTGTAGGGCTTGCCTGACAGCCCCTGACCTCACAGAAAGGAAGGCCGGGCCCAGGGCGAAGGCCAAGAGGGTAACTGTGTCAGACTCAAATGTAAAACAAACTGCTGGCAGGCTTCCCTGAGAACAAGCAAAAATACCTTCTTTCAGATTCTTCTGTATTGACAGGTTCACAAATGTAGTACTGAGGTCATATCACACAATGATTTTGGAAGGATGTATTAAAAACAAAGCTCTTAAGTGATCAATATTTTCTGAAATAGCCCGTCACCTCTCATTTTCCCTACCTATCCCAAAAGAAACATCTACTTACTCCCCAGCCTAAACTTAGCTTGAAAACATTCTCACCGTGGAGAAACTGCGTCCTGCAGAATCTGCCCTGGGCCCTGCACCGTGTGGCCCTGTCTCCACAGACCTCCGCCAATGCCAAGAGACCCCAACAAGAAGGACGCTTATTTAAATTACAACCCAGACACATGCCTGGGAAAACGAGGCAGCACAGCACACTTGCGTTGAAGTCTTGTCTCAAATTAAGCCAATGCTATGTAAGCAATTTAAACATTTTAATATAAACACATATTTATTGTAGAAAAAAAGAAAATACAGAGAGCAAGGAGGGACTTGAGATCCCTGTAATTGTATCCCTCACAGAGTCCCTTTTACCTGGGCAATGTGAATTTCTTAGGCCTCAATCTGCACATGTGTGTCATGGACTTAAACCTTTCACTCTAACAGTACTGATTCTTAGAGGAAGTGATTCCTACTCAAGCCACTCATTTAGTAACCACTGGGTTTAAGTACTTCCTGAGTTAGAGCTATAAAGTAAGACTGAGTCTACAGACAGTGAGGCAGCCGGGATCCTGCACTTTATGCGGGTATTTCACTGCCTTGGAAGCCTCAGCACTTTTCTTCTTTCTGTTAAATTACTTGTTTTCAAACCAAAGGGCTGGGGTGAGAAGTTACTCCCACTGAGACAGTCGCCTCCTGTACCCCCACCTCAGGGAAGTGCTCCCATGCACAGAAGCAGAGATGGGGGTCGTCCAAACACCGCGGTGCATAAAGAGCAAGTGATGTCAGGACAGTGGGGCACACAGGTTCCATGTGGCAGGGGACTGGACATGAGACGCAGGAGAGGCCCATGCCCTGGCTGGCTCCCCTGGCCAGACAAGGTCAGCCAGCAAGGGCCAGGTGGCACAAGGACATGATTCCCTGATGCCCACTCCAGCTGGTGGGGCTCCAGCTGCAAACATTACTGGTGAGTGTGAGGTTAAGGAGACAAGCCTGTCTCCCAGGGGCACAGAGCAGCTCTGAGCTCATGAAAGACAACTTCATAATTCAGCCTTGGAGAACCTAAGCAGATCACAGCCTCCTGCTCCTTGTGTCTCAGACAAGCATAAGCTGATCATCTTGGGCTGCCGGTCCATCAACCTGCTACAATTCTGTCTTGGGAGAAGCATGGTGGCTGTCCATCAGCCCACCACACGGTCACAGCGAGCGGGAAAGGCCCTTTCACAGGGCCGGGCGCCACTCCGTTGGGGCAATCTAACAGAAGTGGCTCTGACTACACTCGGAGAGATCATCAGTAAGAACCAGGGAAACATTTCAAAGTTACTGTTTTTCTAGTCTTACACCTAAGGAGGAAGGAATGGACTTAGATGGTCTCATGAAATTCCTTTTCACCAAGAAACATCCTCTACAGAAAAAAAAAAAGTGACATTCCAGATGCTGTCACGGGGGATGGAGAGTGGGCAGCACGGCCACCTTGAGCTCCAAGGGTCTTCGGGCCACCTGGGGTCACTGCACGTGTGTTCCTTCGAGTGTTCAGGGCTTCCTCCCAGTGATGTTCTGAGTGAGTGCGCTGACCCAGCTCCACCGGCCCCCAGCCCCCGCCGCACACATGGCCCCGCAACATGCTATGTGCGGTCAGACAAACACTCCTGTCTCCCCAACTACAGGCTGTGACCACTACATGAACCGGCCATGTGAAAGCGAGAATAGCTGAACTCGAGGCGGTAAAGGCTGTCGTGAAGCACATACAGCCACTTAATCTTGGTGCACTTTAAGTGGTGCAAACACACCTTATTATGGGACAATAATGTTTTGATTATTATGTATCAATACTATAAGATTATATCTTACTTAGGACCCAAATATTTATACCCCAGGGTAACCCTTTTAAAGACCAAACCCCAGAGGCCCTTTCTTGTTATCTCCTATCGTCCAAAGTAAGGCCTTGGACCCAAACCTTGGATAGGCCATATGCTTTTACTAAAAGTCAGTACCTGGGGACACGTCCCATCTCTCGCTGTGTGGCTCTCCTGAGCCACCCTCACATCCCAAGGGCTAAGCCTGAGACCCGGACCTGGAGTTGCACTGTGTCCCCAAATCATCCCCTCTTCCCACTCACCTGTGACCGCATCGAAGAACTCCTCCTCGCCGTTCATCCTTCGGTAGCCAGGCTCCTCTGCCGCCTGGCCTTTCACGGAGTCATTGTACTGGATCTACATTGAAAGTGTAAGTAACTCTAGGCTATGCGCTTTGTTTTAGGTAAAAATCCAACAGGCACTGGAGATCTAAAGGGAAAGAAAACATTTTGGCCTACTTAGCCTCCAGAATCTTAGGGTTTAAACACATCTTTTAAATGCCCATTCACCATTCTTGAAATCAATCTCAACTATATCTGAACAAAGAAACAAAATGATCTCATAACAAAGGCATGATTTCACCAACATCAGTGAACCACCCACAATACAGACATCCACCAGAGAGCAACAGGCACACAGGGCATCATTATTTGAAGAGTTGTTTAAAAATCATCATCTACAGTTGTATGAGAAAACAACAAAATGATCAGTCAGGGGCAAGCTGTGGGCAGGCTGACAGGCAAGGCGGTCTCAGGGAGGCACTCGGACGTCAGGGGCCGGACACATCTCCGCGAGCTCTGCCAAAGGTCACAGTGAATCTTTACCAGACTCTTCAATAGGTGATTATAAATAAATACAAAATTACATTAAGATATTTATTTCACATCAACCTTAAACCAGTTTTCAATCCTAGAGAATTAAGACTGCTGTGTAAGCTACTCTCAGCATGAACAGAAATCAGCTTGAATTTTCCCAAAATTCTTCTGGTGCACTGTTTTGGAGGAGCTCACATCAACTCCAGCTGTGACAGAGAGCGGCTATTTCATAAACGGCGGGAGACTGAAACAAAAGGCCAGCCTGGTCCCCACAGGTCTGACTTTGTGAAAATAAGCAGAGCCCTGTATTTATTATGTCAGCGACACAGGGATGGAGGCCCAGACTTCTCCGCCCAGTCCTGAGGGCAGGAAGGAGAATGTGGTCCTCAGGCAGGGGCCTGGCCTCGGAATGGCTATGTGGTGCTTGCTGACACCGCCAAGTGGCTCAGCCCCGGACTCCGCCCAAGGGTCTGCGAGCTTCTGCGCTCAAGACAGACTGGCAGACAAAGTCGCCGAGCCGGGCACCGTGCAGCTTTGGGAAGCACGCTCCAGCTTGCTCACTAGGCCATGCCCCGTCTTCCTGTGCAAAGCAGAGAAGTTGCTACTCCTAACTCCTCTCTGCCCCTGCGTGTCCCACCTCTAACATCCAGCAGTTGGCTCTGCCCTCTAGATGCCACTGAAAGGAAGCGGGGTTCCCTGCAGGAGAAACAGCCGAGTCCGGGACTGAGGTCTCCCTACAGCAGCGAGGAGCTGCTGTTGAACAGCACAGGGTGGATCCCAGGGGCTCCAGCTGCAAGAACGGGGGTGATTTAAGCTCTGGTAAACTGCAAGGGGCTGAAACACATCCAATCCACTGAAGTCCCCGAGGTCACAGAGACGCTGAAGAAGAAATTACTTGGTCACCACTAGGTGATGCCAACACATTGTTCTGAAGACTAGTAAACACGGGGGAAGCACCAGCCTTGATATGCCTGCCCTGTGCAGGCTGCCTGAACCTGAGGGCAGGTTGTGTTGCTTTACAGAAGTGTCCCCGCAATTCGCGAAGAAGGTGTGTGAGCAGCACACAGCACAACACCGACCCCCACGGCCGCCGCCATCCTGGGACTGGGCGCCTCCCAGCGGACGAGTGTGCCGTCACCTCTGGGGTGGTTTTGCCAAGAAAATCAGGCCAAACATGACCCAGCCTTCAGCTTCAGCCACCAGGGTAAGGAGCAGAGAACAGAGGGACACGCTGGACTCACTGGGGCAGCCAGCACATCCCAGCCACAGGGAGTCCGCTGGGCAAAACCCCTCTCTCTGACCAATAAAGCACAAAGGAAACAGCTGGGGGGGACGCCTACGGCAGCTGGCGAACACGTGGGTGTGCACGTCACGTCAACCACCCGTCAAACTAGTCCTGGGGAACCATCAGCAAGACCAAGACGGGACAAAAGAGGCGAGTTTCATGGTGTACACGGACACAAAACTTGCTCTACACCTTAAATATGTGCAGTTGTGCCTGTCAGTTACACCTCAAAAACGGGCATTAAGAAGGGCACAGGGTCAGGATAGCAATTTTTAAAAGAAGCCTTATCTTTATATCTACACATGGAAATACATGTGGATGAGATGCTATCACATCTGGGATTTTCTTCAAAATAACTCGGGAGGAGTGGGTGGGCTGAGTCATGAACAAGACGGACAGCGGTGGCCGACTCGTCCCCAGGCCCACAGGGCTGTTGTGGTGTTATTCTGTCTGCTTCTCTGTATGCTTAAAATCTCCCGTAACAAGAGGCATCGAGAGCCATGGCGTTTCCTTTACATGCGTCCTGACCCACAGCGGGCGTCCTGATACTAAGAGGAAATGAAGCAACCCGTGATAAGTCTCTGGAATGAGAGTGTAAGGGACCAGGCCGGCTGATGCCAGGGACCGTGAGGGACTGAAGCCCTGCCTGGATGCCACGCGGACCATGAGGTCCCGCCACCACCTCAGACCTGCGCCTGCCCGGGGAGGCCTTTCCCGTAAATGCCACACAAGCCCCCCACCCGGTCACTGCCGACACAGCTGCAGCAGCGGCCAGGCTCGCTCACATAGGGCCACACTCAGAACTGATTTCAACACGGTCTCTGGGCAATTCCTGAAAGGCCCGCCTGGCAAGGCCACACACTTTGTCTTCCTCAGTTGCTGGGTGACAGCTACCCTCTGCGGCAGACTGCCAGCATAAAACCACAGTGGTCACCTTCATTCCTCCGACAAACATCTGCCAAGTAACCCTCGGTGCCAGGCCTCGGGCTGGGGCTCCGAGGACGGCCCCTGCTGGGCAGGCGTCCAGGGGAGTGGCTGTGATCGTGGCAGGGCAGTGTGCTCCCCTGCGGCACAGCAGATGCCCATGTGGGAGAGCGTTGGCCCGGCCTGTTCCCTGGTCCTTCCTCACATTCGCCTGCCCACTTGATGCCTCCTGGGAAGCCAGGCCCAGAACCCTGGGCCCAGCTGCCGGGAGCCGGGTGGCACTTCACAGCCCCCAAGTCCAGCCAGCACCACCTGGAGGGGAGCATGGGGCTGAGCGTGGGGAGCCCTCCTGGGTAAGAGCGCCATGAAAACAGGGAATCAGGCTGTGTGACTCAGCATCTCACCCAGGTGTGGGAACATAGAGAGCAACTGTTACGGAAACAGCATCAACAAAAGGCAGAATTTAGCACTTTCTGAATATGTTCTTCTTCACGCGTATTTTACTGTGCACTCAGAAGAGAGGCGGGGCCCACTCCCCCCACACGGGGACCCCCTCCTTGCAGGCTGGGTGAGCGCTCGCCCCCAGCCTCCTCAGCGAGCAGCAGCACAGGACGCCCGGGCACCCCCAGGCCCCATGGGGCTGTGGCCCACTCCCCACAGAGGGCCCCACACAGCTCTCCTGGAGCCCCCTTCCTGCCGGTCCCGTCAGGCACTCTGAGGACGGTGGCTCAGAACAGAACATCCCGCAGCCGCGTATGAATGACTGCACTCAGGTCTTGAAAACCTATCCTTACATTTTTCTTAGAAAACAGATCCGGTTGCTTAGGAATAAGTGGCTGGCTAAGGGGCCTGGGCTAATCTCCATGGTCTGCTCACAGGAGGGTCAAATGGGGCATCATTTCTCTTCTCTGTGAAAACCAGGCAAGGCAACCAGACGTGACCTTCACACAGAAAGAAAACTCAGGCACACCTCCTCTGACTGCACATTGCTTTACCGCGCTTCACAGACACTGTGTTTTTTATACACTGAAGGTTCAGGCCTACCCTACATCAAGCAAGTCACTGATTTAACAGCATTTGTTCTGGGTCTCTGGGTCACATTTTGGTAATTCTCACAATATTTCAAACTTTTTCATTATGTATTTATGGTGATTTGTGGTACTGTAGTGATCATTTAATGTTATTACTGCAATTGTTTTGTGGTGCCGTGAACGAAACCCAGATAAGACAGTGAACTTGATTGACAAAAACGTCTGTTCTGACGGTTCTGTCTCTCTGCCTCCCGCTGGTGGGTGTCCCCCCCTGAGGCACAGCAGCACTGAAGCCAGGCCCATTCGTGACCCTGCAGTGGCCTCCATGTGCTCAGGTGAAAGGAAGAGCCACACATCTGTCACTTTAAACCAAAAGCTGGAAATGATTCAGCTCAGTGAGGAAGGCATGCCGAAAGTCAAGAGACGCTGGAAGCCGGGCCTCTTGCATGGAGCAGTCAGCCAAGTTGTGAATGCAAAGGAAAAGTTCTTGGAGGAAATTAAATGCATTCCTCCAGTGAACACACAAATGATAAGAAAGCAAAACAGCCTTAATGCTGATACAGAGAAAGTTTTAGTGGTCTGGATAGATCAAACCAGCCACAATATTCTCTTAAAGCAAAGCCTAATCTAGAACAAGGCTCGCACTATCTTCAATTCTGTGAAGGCTGAAAGAGTAAGGAAGCTGCACAAGAAAAGTCTGAGGCCAGCAGAGGTTGTTCATGAGGTTTAGGGAAAGAAGTCATTTCCATAACATAAAACCACAAGGTGAAGAAGTAACTGATGTAGAAGCTGAAGCAAATAATCCAGAAGATCTAAGATAATTAATGCAGGTGGCTGCCCAAAACAACAGATTTTCAATGTAGATGAAACAGCATTATGCTGGAAGAAGATGCTGTCCAGGACTTTCAGAGCTGCAGAGAGTCAGTGTCTGGTTTCAAAGCTTCAAAGGACATGCTGACTTATTAGGGGCTGTAACTGGTGACTTTAAGTTGAAGCCAATTCACATCACTTGCCCTTCTGAACACAGATGCAAAAATCTCAACAAAATATTAGGAAGCTGAACACATTAAAACATTGTTGGCAACATATTAAAAGGATTATACACAATAACCAAATGAGATTTATTTTTGGAATGCAAGGATGGTTCAGCACATGAACCTTGATGTTATATATCACATTAACAGAATGAAGAAAATAAACGACCATCTCACTTGGTGCAGAAAAATGATTTGACAAAATTGAACACCTTTCATAATAAAAATACTTGACAAACTAGCAACAGAAGGACACTACCACAACATGTAAGAGCTATATATGAAAATCCAACAGCCAAAATCATACTCAGTGATGAAAGCTTTTCTTCTAAGATCAGGAATAAGGCAAGGATGACTCCTTTCACCAACTCTACTCATCATAGTACTGAAAATTCTAGCCAGAGTAATTAGGCAAGAAAAAGAAATAAAAGACATTCAATTGGGAATGGAAGAAGTAAAATTATGTTTGCAGATGATATGCTCTTACATACAGAAACTCTAAAGACCCACAAAAAACTGTTAGAATTAACAAATTCAGCAATGAAGTGGAATACAAAGTCAACATACAAAAATCAGTTGCCTTTCTCTACATTAACAATGAACTATCTGAAAAGGAAATTATAAAAACAATTCCATTTATGATAGCATCTAAAAGAATAAATACTTAGGGATTAATCAAAGAGATGACAGACTTGTGAAATGAAAACTTGTACAATAAAACATTGCTGAGAGAAATTAAAGGAGACATAAGTAAATGGAAACATCCTGTGTTGAGGGATTAGGAGACTTCATATTGTTCAGATGCCTATGCTATGTACATATGCCAAAGCAATGTACAGATTCGGTACAATTCCTATCAACATCCCAATGATGTTTTCTTTTGTGGAAATAGGGAAAAAAATCCCACAATTCATACATAACCTTGAGGGACCCTGAATAGCCAAAACAATCTTGAAGAAGAAGAACAAAGCTAAAAGACTCATACTTCCTGATTTCAAAACTCACTACAAAACTATAGTAATCAAAACAGAGTAGTACTGGCATACAGACATAAAAGCCAATGGAATTGAATAAAAAGCCCAGAAGTAAACCCTCACATACATGATCAAATTGATTTTTGACAAGGGTGTCAAGCCATTCAAGGAGGGGAAGGACTGTCTTTTCAATAAGTGGTCTGGGAAAACTGCACATCCATACGCAAAGGAATGGAGTTAGATCCCTACCTCACATCATAATGCAAAAATTAACTCACAATGGACGAATATAAGATCTAAAACTATGGAACTCTTAGAAAAAAACATAAGTGCAAAAGTTGCACAACACTGGATTTGGCAATGATTTATTGGGTAAGATGGCAGAGGCAATTAAGAGTAAAAAAGCAAACTGGACTTACTTTATGAAAATTTTAGAAATATGTGCATCAGACACTATCATCAGAGTACAAAGGCAGCCCACAGAATGGAAGAAAAAAATTTGTAAATCATACATCTGATAAGGGATTAGTATCCACAAGGGAGAACTCCTAAAACTCAACAGCAACAACAAAAACCTGGCTCAAAAAGGGTCAAAGGGCTGCACAGACATTTCTTCAGAGAACGCAAAGGTGGCCAAGCCTGTGACGAGATGCTCGACACCTGTGAGCATCAGGAAAATGAGAAGTCAAAGATACAATGAGACCCCACCTCACACCGAGGATGGCTACTATCAAAAATAAGTCAGTGCTGATAAGTACATGAAGCCAGCACCCTTGGGCATTGTTGGTAGGAAAGTAAGACGGTGCAGCCACCTTTGAAAACAGTATGGCATTTACTCAATTAAAAATAGTTACCATATGATCCAGCAATTCCACCTCTGGGTATGAACCCGAGAGAACTGAAAGCAGGGTCTCTGGGGGAAATTTGTGCGCCATGGTCACAGCAGCAGTCAGCAGCCAGCAGGCGGAGGCAACCCGAGCGTCCGCTGGCGAATGGACGCATGAGCCAGGTGCGGGGCGCGCGTGATCAGCCTCGGGAAGGCAGGGAGCTGCGACACACCCACCACACGGCGAGCCCTGAGGGCTCTGTGCTCAGTGAGCCGAGACACCCACCACAGGGCAAACACTGTGCGATCCCACCCCGGGAGGCGCCTAGAGCCGAACCCACAGAGACAGAGGAGAGTGGTGGTGGCCCGGGGCTGGGGAAGGGGGCGTGGCGTTCAAGGGGGACAGAGCTCAGTTTGGGAAGATGGTCAGAGGGAGATGGTAGATGGTGGTGGTGGCCGCACAAGTGTGAATGTATTTGACACCACAAAATGGCATGTTATATGCATTTTACCACAATGTTTTAAAATGGAAAAAAATAATCAGCAAGCAGTACAAAGAAGAAACCATCCATGATGCACAGACCCGAAACGCATTGGGCACTGAGCTGACACCGTGCTGGAGGGAAAGCTGTGCTGTCCCCGGTGACAGGACGCTCCCGCGAGGAGCCCCAGGCCCCACAGAGCACGGGGGGTTCCGGGGGGCATCTTCCCATCAGAAGGCGCAAAGGGATGCACGCCGACTTTCCAGCTCTTTCCCACCGCGAGTCACAGCCGGCTGGGCAAGACAGGCCGCTGCACGGCCGTGCGGGGCACCGACTCAGGAAGGGAGGCGGACTGTGGACCAAGTAGGGGTTGAGGAAGAACTGACCAGGGAGCTCACAGAGAAAGGACTCCACGAGGCCTGGGCCCTCGCCCCTGAGAGGTCATGCTCAGAGGGCCATCACCCCAAGAGGAACCGCAGGTATGGCCTCGTGAGGGTCTAGGCTGCAAGGCAAGCTTCACTCACTGGGTACTTGCTCAAGCCACAAACACAGAATTGGGTCTCCATCACGAACAAGTCAGAAACAGGGCACGGCACGTGGCGCCTGCTGTCTTCGGGTACACCACCACCGTACCCTTGGGAGAGCGATGCTCTGTAGGGCTCTCGCCACCCTGCAGCTCTCAAGGTCAAACCCAAACACTTCCAGAAACAGAGCAGAGAACCCTGATGGGCCTGAGACCAGGGACGGCACCAGCCAAAGCTGCAGCCACAAGCCCACGGAATCCCCCCAGGGCTTGGGGGCTGCTCCCTGGGATACCCACTGAGAGTGTGAAACTAGTGTCACCTATGAGCATGAAAGCCTCAGAATCTGACACCTGATGGACACCCTTAACTCTCACCAGGAATGAAGGGACAGAGGTGGGATGGGAGAAAGGAACCCAGCTGCTCGGGGACACTGACATGTCCCGAGGACAGCGCCAGCCTTGGAGGGCAGCTCGGGGGCTCTCTCAACCTGGCCCCTGCTAAGGAAGGTGGAGGGGCCCACAGCCACGGGGCCTGGGGCCTCACTGAGCAGCACCCCTTCCATGACAGCAGGGCCCTGAGGGTGCGCGGTGCTTCTCAGCCGAGCGGCCTTGGTGGACACCAGGCTTCAGATGTCCACATGCAACAGCAGCCCCCGCCACCTGGGTGCCTGATGGCCCTGCCCTAGTGGGACCCTCTATGCCACCATTCCCAGTTTCTTTCCTGCACACAAAAAACAAAATCAGTGGGAGCAAAGACTCGGCCTGGACAGGCTCCAGAGCATGCGGCAGGGCCTCGCCGCCTTGGCAACGCTCTGATGTGCTCAGTCCAACAGAGCAGCCGCCGGCCGCAGGTGAGTCTGGGCACTGGAGACGTGGCTGGGGTGGGAAAGGAGGGGAATGCTTGCCTTTAAGTAATGCTTACTAACTGAATTCGGTCCTCGCCAGCTGCCATGTGTGGCGGTGGTTTCTGGAAGAATGGGCTGAGACACCACAGGGACTTCCACACTGATGACCCGGTGGCCATGCCAGGTGGCAGTAGGAACATGGGAAGGAGGCAGCAGTCGAGCAGGCAGGTGCTCCTGGCCTCCCTTCCGAGCCCAGGCGCGTGTGGCCTGGGGCGGCCGCCATCCAGAAACCGTGCTGCTGGGCTCAGTACCAGCTGTCAGGCCCAGACCTATCGGTTATCCTCACTCCTCAGACCAACACTCAGCCCTTTGCTCACTGCTGAGGAAGCATGGAGCCTAGGATGCCTGCGGCGAGGCTGCTTTGCGGCAGGATCACCGTACAAGCCCAACTCACCCACAACACACCACTCGGAAAGGCTAGCGTGCGGCTGTCTCCGGCCGGCCCCCTACAGCGCCCCCTCACACACTCACGTCTCAGTGACACAGGAAACAGAGAGGGGCCCTTGGACACTGGCTCCCTGTGCTTGGGAGGAATGCACTGATGCCCAGCTGTCCATGGCTTGGAGGGCGCAGGCCCTGTGCCTTCCTCCCCGCAGCTCCCGCCATGTCTCACCTTCCCCTCACCTGTGTGACCTTGCTGGGTTCGGGCTTCATCACAAAATCAGCTGCCTGATACTCTACAGAATTTAGAGCTGCTTCACGGACGGCAATCTCAGCTCTTCATTCTGGCGAGTACACAGATCGGACTTAAGACGTTGCGTGACACACACACCAGCCGAGCACACTCACCGGTCACCGCACAGGGCTGTGACTTCGCTAGGGGCTCAGCAAGATATCTAGAATTAAGGAAGGTAAACGAACCTATCACACTACATAAACAACCGCATTAATCACTGGCTGTTTACCACTGGCCAGGCCAACAGGGTGGCCCTGAAAGGCGGGCAGAGGCAAACCAACCAGGCCCAGGGAGCAGCCACAGGAGCCACACTTCCTGCTGGGATCTGACAAGTGGGAGCCTGGAGCCTGGAGCCCACCGTCCACGGGCAAGCCCCTCCATGCCCCTTCCCTCCACTTCACTCTCCAGGGAACATGATCTTACACTCTGACACCAAGTATCTCCAGATACACAGGAGAGGAATGGAAGCCTTTCCTACAAACACTTTTGTTTCAATCAACCTTGTCGAACTGTAACACAGGAGGAAGTGGCCCAGATGCAGCCTAAAGCGCAGGAAAGCTCTGCACAGGGAGCCCTTCACACCGCCGCCGCACAGGGTGGCAGAAATCCCACAGTCAGGAGGGCCACCTGCTGGGTACTTGTCCATCTTGATGAGCAGAAGCAAGGGCCCTGGGCAGCAAGGGGGCAAGGGTGGCAGCCGGAGCAGTGAGTGCTGCCCCTCCAGGGCCGGCTGGACAGGCTCGCCCCTTGCCTGCGTCCCTCCCCCGCGGCGGGTGCTGCGGGTTGCCTCCTCCTAAGTCCAGCCTGCTCAGCCCCTAACTGGTTCCTCTGCACTGAGAGCTGCACCACCTCACATCACCCTGCCCCAGTCACTCCCACTACACTTCCCGGGGGGGGGGGGGGGGGTATTTAAACTAAGGTCACGGAAATCCACAAATTTCTAACCGGACCCTGCCAAAAGAGAAAGCAACGAAAAGGGAAAATCTGCCAAATTCTGTCTGTACTCATTTCATTTTCCCAGGAAGATGTGACTCAGATTCTTCTTTAAGTTACCAAAAGGGTCCGTGATTCACAGCCGGGCTATGACCCCACAGTGGACGCACAGTAATGCTGGTGTGCACGCCTGCCGCCTCAGACTCGGGGTGCACAGACACCTCGTGGGCCCCTCTCGGGGAAGCCCAGGTCCAGATCTGGGGCTGGGCCTTGAACCTGTACTTTTTACAAAGTTCTCCAAGTTTTTCTCATGAGAAGTCAGGGCTGAAAACCCTTTGATGTTAACCAAGGAGCTTCTGCCCTCGCAAGCCTCAGCACGCAGCCCAAAGCACATCCTCTGAGACAGGACCCTCGGCCACACCTGGGGAGTGACAGGGACCCCACCTGCTGCCTCCTCCCCCTCAGCACCTGTGCCTCTGTCCTGCTCTACCACCCCCCACAGCTACCATTTCTTTGAAAGACAGGTGTTCAGGGCCTGACTTCCTGAGGCAGAGACAAGAGAGCCTGGTCGTTCCCCTCCCTCCCCCGTGTCTGGTCAGGTGACCCCATGCCCTGTTTACGTCCGTCACTGCTTAATCCTTAATGGGGCTCCTTTCCATGCTCCAAAGGGTCCCGGTTTGGGCAGCAGATCCCATGGTCCCCCTGGTTTAAGGTGACAGTGGAGGTCACTTTCCAGCCAGGCACCATGGCACAAGGTGCCGGGTTACAAGTGACCTTGCTCATGGCTGGCCTTTGATCAGCCTCTGATTGTTCAGAGAAACACACAAACAAACAACAGCTGGATTGGGTACAACTTCCCTACAACCATTCTCATGCCACACTCTCCCCCAACCAGCCTGGGCACCTTTTAAGGCTGGTGGTCCTGCCCCTCTGGTAAAGGTATGAGCTCAGAGGTCAGACAGGTCTGCCAACCCAAAAGCCACCCAGACCGTACCCACTGCTGACCACCCGCACCAGCAACAGGGTGGTTTACCAAGCAGAAGATGAGGGACAGCAGAATGCTGCCTGGGAGACAGTGCTGGGTCCACAAGCCTCCACAGGTGTGCAACCTCCCCGCTGCCCCTCATTCTCCAGGCCCCAGGCCATGCAGCCGGAGCAAGCTCAGGACTGATCCCAGAGTTCATATCTCAAAATAAACCTGCAAGTATTTGACCAGCAAAGGGAGAAAACAAGCACAGAGACACATATACATAAGGCAAAAGTCTCTGAACATCCGTGTTCTCAAAACACGCCCTTCCTAAAGTCTTATTTCCAGAGATGACACCTCGGCACAGAGCTGACAGTGTTTGCACCACCAGAAGATCCAGGGAAAGGATGGTGATGCTTTGAAATTCTGCCAAATAACCCTAAGGTTTTTCTGGATTTCGAAAGAAAAGGAAAGGAGCTCCATAAATGTCACAGGCAGGTCTAAGTGACCACATTATCACTGGTTTATCAAGGATGCTGCACAACGGGTGGTACGCCACACCATACTTCTAAGGCAGGGCTTGACCCCAATGAGAGTGTGACGCATCTGTACCCCAACACCTGAGATTTATGAGCAAGACACTTTGAAAAGGTGAAATTACAGCAGGGACACAAATTAACCACTGTATGTGGAAACTGCATTTACAGTGTCAAACTAGAACCTAAAATATTCTGAGGATTTAAGTATATTTTAATAGCCAATTGTATTCAGATACTAACTTCCTTTCCCTCTCAATAAGCTATAAATCACCCACAAATACACCATGCTTTGGAACTGAGTCTGAGAATTACTGCTAAACTAAATAAAATGACAACCTGCCACGGTGGCACAGTGACCAGGGATGAGCACAGCGCCCCCACCGTCCAGGGCACTCCTCAGAGTCACAGGGACCATCTTGGGTCCAGGGGTCTTTTTCTAAGTACAACCTAACCTGAACAGTCATAATTTGAAAGTATTACTGGAACCCATTTCAACAGAATGAAAACCTGCCTGCCAAAGATCTCCTGGGCTTCACTTCTAAACTGCGCCTAAACCGGACACTCTCTGTTACACTTCCACATACACTCCTCACAATGACCCATTTTCCTGGCAAAGACCCTGGGGGCAGGAATAGATAAGTAACTTTCCTCCCATCAAAGTCAGAGAGACAGAGTCACCCAGACTGTGCCCTCCTCACTTACTCCAAGCCTCCTTCAGAAAGAGTCTTAAACTCTTGAAAGAAGAGGTTGCCACTGTGGACCATGACCACTGTTTCTGCTCAAAGACGTGAGCTCCACATGCCTCATATCCATTGCAGCCAAACCCTTAGGAAAACACAGGCCATGGCTTTCACAGGAATGCCAGAGAAAACGTTTTCAAGAGACAGCTAACACCCTGCCTCAAAATGGTAGAAGAGTACATAAAAAGTCAAAAAAAATTTTTCCCTACAAAAAGAAAAACACCACTTTTGTAATTAGATGAGTGTAATAAAATGTCAACAGTAGAGCAAGCTTTCAGTTCATATCCAACTCATTTGCTAGCATTTCCTGAAGGCATGGTTAAGAGATGGTAGGTTGCAAGTCAAGGGGCACTTTCCAAATATTAAATAACTCTGCCCATCAGGTGTTAAGAGTAAGAGTCGGCCCTCTACATGCACTCGAGTGGAGCAGAGGCTGCCCTGTGCGTACGCTGCATGGCTAACTGCACAGTGAGGGCTCGCTCAGCACTGAGCCCAAAACTGCCACCTCACATTTCAAATTCAAAACACACCTCACACTCCGGCTTCACCCCTGCTCCTCAAGCTTACCCTTTTCACACACCGAACACCAGCCACTTCACTACTAACCCAGGAACTGGGTGGCGGGCAGAGTATTCTGACAAAATCTTGGATAATCAGGTGAAGAACTACTTTATTTTGGGAGAAATAAAATGGTTTTATAAACATTCATGCTCAGAGAAAATGAGAATCTATTAGTTATATTTGCTGCAAGAAACACAGCTGGCGCATGGTAATGCTGCACAATTAGAACGTTCTAAGGAAAAACATTAAGAGGACGTTGTAAATGAAAACTTTGGTTTTAAGAGGCACTATAGAGGGGTATTTAAGAGGGTGAGCTCCCGAGCCACACTTACTACTGTGTGATTTAGAGTCAGTTAGTTAGTCTCTGGTCCTCAGCCTCCGCATGAATAAAGATGATGCCAGGTGGGTCTCGTAGGCTGCTGGGAAGACTCCACGAAAAAAGCGAAAATATAACGTGCTTACAGCTGACCCGGAACAATCGTTGCGTACATACTATCATCGTTTAGGTAAGAGCTGTTGTTGACAGAAGGAAGTGTGAGGCAAACAGGAAAGGCACATTCTAAGGCAGATTCGGTCATCCATGTCCCGTGGTCCTGTTTCAAATGACAACACCCGTGCCAGGCGCCGCGCTGGACAAGGAGGAAGTGCCGCAGCGGGCTCCTGCCCTCACCCCGGCAAGGGAGCTACCGACGGCGCGGAGCCCCTGCGTGCCGGGCGCTGGCGGGCCTATGGTGCGCGCGCCCCCCGCGAGTCCGTGTCCAGGGCGAGGGAGGCAGGCAGGGCGCCCCCCACCCGCCACCTCCGCCTCTGGCCGAGTCCTCCACATCGCGCGCAGCCGGGCACACGGGGCGTTCCAGAAAGTCTGTTGAACCAGAGTGAACGAGCCCATGTCTCCAGATGCGCGCGGCCGCCCCGAGGAGGCACTGGGCACGAGCCGTCGGCTCGGCCAGGCTGGTCCCCGGCGACGTTCAGGACGGGGCCCGGAGCGCGAGCCCCTCCCTGGGAGGTGGCGGCGCGGGGACGGTAACACCACCGGCTTCCTGCCGCGCCGGGAAGCCTCGTCCGCCCGGGAGTCTGACGCCTGCTCCGCGCGGGGAGACGCGACCCTCCGGCTCACCAGGCGCGGCCGGCCGCGAGCCAGACAAAGCGCCCCGGGCGGGCACCACACGCAGGAAGCGGCCCCGCGCCCCCGACCCAGGGCCGGCCCGCCCCTATCCGCTTCCAGGCCGGCAGGCGGCCCGGGCGCAGCTGCCCAGGGACGCGGGGTCTTGGCGCCCACCGGGACCCCGTCCGCGCCGCCAACTTTCCTCCTGAGTTTCCTCGCGGCTGGGCTGGGGCCGAAGCCTGGCCGGCGGGCGGTGGACGCGAAGCACCGGCGCGCCCCGGGCCCGGCCCGGCCTCCCCGCCGCCCGCCGCCGAGGCCGGGGCCGCTCCCCGCCGACGCCGGGTCAGGGTCGAGGCCGGCGGCCACTCACCTGGACGATCTCTCCGGCGCCAGAGGAGCCTCGGGGCCCACCCCGCCCCCGCCCCTTCCCCGCAGGCGCGCGACCCGCTGACACCGAGGCGGAAGTGTGACCGGCCGCCCAGCCGACTGACAGCCTGCTCCTGCCACTCGCTGCTCTCGGCGCCGTTGCGTCAGCCACCGCCCACCCAATCAGCGCCAAGCCCGAGTTCCGCGCCGGGAGGCGGAACTATGCTAATCACTTCGCCAAAGGTACACCTCCCCCCGCCCCCTGGAGTCCCGCCCATGCCTAAGAGTGACGATGCAGTCAGCCGATCACAGCATGAGAGGCGGGGTTATGCAGATGTTGACCCGAAAGGGGCGGAAGACTGGGAGGAAGGGGCGTGGCTGGGCGAGCTGAGTTTACAAACAGCGAGTCAGGTGGCTCCGGCGCGACGCAGAGCGGGGCCGTGGCTCAGCGCCCGCGGCGCCCAGCCCACCCTCCCAAACATCCTCCCGAAGCCGCCTCCCTCAGATCAAGCATCTTGCGGGGCTTCACGCCGTCCACTTTCCTTGGCATGCCATTCACCCGCTCACTAAAACCCGGCGCCAATTTACTCTCCGGCTGCATCCCAAACCGTTCACTCCCCCGTTTAGAACCCTTGGATTCTCCCACTGACTAGTGATCCGTGGCTAAATTCAGAAGCCTGGAGTCAGGTCCAGAGCCTGCAACCCTTACCGGCTGTGTGGCCTTGGGCAAGTTATCTTACGTCTCTGAGCGTGTGAGCACCCTGATTTTCCTTTGCAAACCAGGTTTCTCCTGTTCTCATCCCATTTGAATCATGGGTCTGGTTTTGTCTGGGTGGAGGAGCATGAACCATGCTGGCTGCTCAGAGCCACAGCGGGTGGTTCACGGGCCAGCAGATGACTCGCCCTGGCCAGTGAGGGCCAGCCTGAGACTTTTGCTGGGGGTCAGAGCCCTCGGGCCACAGGGAAGGCTGAGGGCAAATGGCTCTCCCATCTGCCCACAGACCTCCCCACAAATGGGCTGGGTGATAGATGACTGTCTGGGGCTACCAACAGGCATCTTGCCACCCTGAGTGGAGGGGGCATATGTGAATGAAGCTGACTCAGGGGAAAGCAAGAGCCGACCCCTGTGGGGCACCTGGAACCAGCTGCACCTCAAGCAAGCGCCACCCTAGACTTTTCATTTTATTTTCTGCTTAAGCCAACTGAGGTGGAACCAAAGAGTACAAGGCCCCTGCAACCCCAGGAGTGCTGGCAGATTACCGGGGACCATGTGGCACTCATTGCTACCTCTTCTGCAGAGCCAGAGCCACCTGGGCCTCTGCATTCCCTCCTCAGAAGATGTTTCCCTTTTTCCAGCAAGGGGGCAGGGGGGGTGACACACAGGTCAGCGGGTACAGGCCTTGGCTGCCCCTGTAGCCCCCGTAGCCTCTGTACACGCTTGTGCCCTGTAAGTATGAGGCTGAGAGGACAGGGTCTCTGTGGCAGGGGCTGGCCCCAGCTCACTGGCGAGCCTGCTGTTGCTGGGGCTGCAGACGTGCCGGGACTGAGAAGGAGCTCTCCCAGCCTCTGCTGAAGAGGAACCGGGAGGGAGACGGGAGACAGGGCCAGGCCTCAGAAACAAAGGCGTTGCCATGGTAACCTCTAAAAAAACCGACTCCAGCAGGCAAGGGAGGGGTGCAGCGTGCAGGCCCCCAATCCAGGACAAGGACAAGGCCAGTTGCCACGGAGATGCTCCAAAGCTTCCCTTGTGGACCTGGCTGGCGTCCAGCTCTGGGTCGGGAAACCCACCACCACCCTCCATGCCTCTCACCCCCATAAGTCTCTAAGACTCTGACCTCTGTGCAGAGCACATGCCCCTAAGGGGTTCAACCTACCTGCCCACCCCTTGGCCATGAACTCTGGGTAAGCGCAGCATCAGAAAACGAGCCAGGGGAGAGGCCACATTGGAATGAGCTTCCTGTCTGCCAATAGGCCACTGCAGCTCTGAGTGTGGCCTCCTGCACCCCAGCCTCAGGAGGGGGTAGGTCTGATCCCGAAGGGGCCCTGCAGCTGGGAAACTGGTTTACCTGCTTTTAACAGATGCAATAAGCTGGGCTCCAAGGGCTTCCTGGTCCCTGAGGCTGGGACTGGGCGGGAATCCCTCTCAGCTGGAAGGAGGGTGACTTTGGACCAACTCAAGAGGGCTTTTCATGATTTTCACTGAGGTCAAGAGGCCAATTCCAAAGGCAACATTCTCCAGGAATGGAATGGAAGACAAGAGCAGAAAGGGAGGCAGAGGGTCCAGGGCCATGCGGTCACCATGATGAGGAGCAGGAAGAGGGTGGCGGCCGGCGTTATCCGGTGCCTGGCAACCTGCGTGCCTCACCCAGTTTCACTTTTGCAACAGCCGCTGAAGCAGATACTATGTGTCATCATTCCCACTTTACAGGTGAGCAGACTGAGCCTTGAGTAGGCAGTGACTCGCCCCAGCCTGCAGCGAGGAAGTGGCCCGGGCACAGTGCCGCCTTGAGGACCAGGGGCTGGGCAGGGCCGAGGAGCTCATCAGAAAGGCAGGGCCCCCTGGGCAGCGGCCAGCTGTCCCTGCGGACAGGAAGCCTGGTGGGCTGGGGTCTGGAGGTGCCGGCTGTGCGGGAGCACATGCCCTGGCTTTATCCTCAGGAAGCACATTCACATGCACTGGCCCTTCCTTCCATCTCACCAGGAAGCAGAGACGACCCGCCCCCTTCAGATGGGGAAACTGAGGCTCAGAGAGCAGAGTGGCTTGCCCGTGGCCTCGCTGCCAGGAGGGGCAATGCTCTTTGCCCGGCTGCATTCTCACCTCTCCCCAGGGTTTCTCTGCCCAGGCTGACCTCTTTATCCAGGTCTGCGGCCAGTTGCCCACTTAGCTCCAGCAGGGCCAGATGTGCAGCAGTGCAGATGCCCAGCCTTGCTGACCTGGCCTTTGCCGCTGGGGAGGCCCTGCCTGAGGCTCACTCCTTGCTGTCTGCACCCCAGGCCTTGCTGAAGGACAGTCCCTTCCGTGGAAGGTTGGGACTCTTCTATATGGATACAGCCTGGGCACCCGGAGGGTGGCGGACCCCTGCAGCCCGGCCCTGGCCCTCACGTGGCCTGAGCCTGCCCTTCCCCTGCAACTTTCAAGGCTTCTCTGCAACGTGACATTTGGCTTCCCTATCTTCGGAAGGAAGTATTTTTAGTTTTGAACCCACCACGTGAAGAGACAAGTTATCAATAGCAGCCGCAAAAGGGCTTTTTCTTTTTTTTCCCCGTGGCTTTGGGACCTGAGCAATCTGCACCCGTTAAATTCTGCCAAAAGAAAGACCTGTACCCCTCATATAAACTTGTTACCCCACAGCTTTCTCACTGCTGCAACTTTGCAAACCAGCTTTTCCGGTGTTGACTCTGCCCGACTCAGGCCCACAGCCCCCTGGCTTCTGCGGGAGGAGATGGGCAGGGAAGACTGGTCTGCCCCACGAAGGGCTGGGCAGAGAGTGGGCTGCGGCCCAGCAGCAGAGGGCAAGGGTGGGGCAGCGACAGCCCGGCGCAGGCAGGAACGGGGAATGGGAGGCCGGTGGGCCACACTCCCATGCTCAGAGTTGGCCTGGGCCCACTTCTAGCTTCGGCCCAAGCACTTACTGAGCGCTTGTGCGTGACCAGCACTGGGCTGAGTGCCTCTGAGCATCTGTCACAGCTGCATGGCTCCATCACCCTCTGAAGGAAGGTTTTCCCAAACCAGGTGCCATGGAAGCCTGAGGTTGGTCCGGCTTCCACCTTCCTGCAGCCCAGGCTTGAGACATGGACAACACTTGAAGGGCGAATTTCCCATGACTGCCTGGGAGGAAGGGGCAGCCCCAGATGTCAGGAAAGGCTCCCAGGTCATAGCCTCTGACCCCATGCCGCACACAGCCTGTGCCCCTACTGCGCTCCCCAGCATGGTGCCATGCAGGGAGCCTCAGCCCTGTGCATCCCTCTCAGCTGTACCCCAGCTGCTGGCACCCCAACTTGCTTCTTTCTGTGCCTATTGGGTGCCTGCTGCTCTGCTGACCCTGGGCTGGGCACCAGGGTTCTGCCCTGAGTGGGCATGGGCCCAGGGGGCTACAGGAACCCCAGGACAAGTGGGGTGGGGTGCTGGTCCTTCTCTCTCAGCCTGCTGCAGGGGCTCATGTGCAGTGGGAGGGGTGTGGGCATAGGCACCGCAGTGCAGTGTGGGGACCAGACACGGAGGAAAGACAGCTTGGGCTGGTTAAATTTAAGTGCTGGAGCCACTGGCTAAGCTGTAACACCAGGGAGGCTGCCAGGCACAGGTGAGAGGGAGGCAAAGTTTAAACATGCCAGGGAGCGGCAACAGTGGGCACGGGTGCCGAGGTAGCAGGGAGGGGCTGGCCTCAGGGGCCGCCAGCCTTTCTGTAGGGGCACTCTCGCTCCAGCAGGCAGGGTCAGGAGGCCAGGGAAGTCAGCCCGGCATTTGGGTTCTTGCAGAGGACGCATGCTGCTCCCTTTCCATCCCTGGGAGAGGAAGGCAGGGGAGGGGACAGCGAGCCATCACGAGCCAGGCCTGCCCCAAGGTCACTGTGCAGAGGGCGCCAGGCGGCCCCGAGGGCTGCACTGTGCCCAGGCCGGGAGTGTCACACTCAGAAGCACAAGTGGGCCACCTGTGCAGTCCCGTGAGGCTCAGTTCACCGCTCTGTAGTGCTGCCTTGAAACTCTTAATAATTCCCAGGGAGGAGCCCACTTTCATTTTGCCCCGGCCCACACATGTCCTGAGAGAGGGGGCCGGTTGGCTCGGGAAGGATGAGAGGCCCTGTGCGGGGCACTGCTCATGCCACTCCTGCTGACGGAAGCAGGCTTCCCAGGGTTCTCCGAGGCACCCGTCGGAGACAAAGCTAGCCTGGCACCTCCACCCATTCCTTGACTTTGGGAACTATGCAGATTTCTGGACTCCTAGCCAAGCTGCACATAGTAGGTGCTCAGTAAATGAAATGCCCCTGGGTGCTGGCAGCAGGTGGGTGCAGGTGGTCTGGGCAGATGGCCCAGAGCCAGGATGGATCCTGGAGCTCCACGTGAGTCCAGGCCCCACCACTTGCTAACAGGTCGCTCCAAGCCTCAGATTCCCCAGAGCTGTGCGAGGAGACAAGGCATGTGAACACCCTGCAGGGGGAGCTGTGCAGATAGGCTCCGAGGGCAGACAGCATGCACGTGGCCCCCTGGTGAACCTCTGGTGCTCTGCCCAGCCGCCACCCCTGTCTTCCAGAAACAGCTTGAATCCTCCTACAGGGACCCTCACCCACAGACTGACCCCAGCCCTGGGCCCAGGCAGTGGCACATGCCCGGGACCCAGGACATCACTACATCACTTTGGGATAATCAGTGAGCCCATGCTTGGGCTTGGGCATGAGGCCTTGCATTCACTCCTGGGGCTGTGAGCTGTGGGATGTCTGCCTGGCCGTGCTAGGCAGTGGGGAGCCTTGAACGGGGAGACACAGGCTCTGATGAGAGCGTCCGGACTCCTTGACCCAGCCATGCCTGAAGGAGGTGCTGCAGCCAGAGGACCCTCAGATACATGTCCTGTGAGCCAGGGTTTCCATGCCCCCTTATTCATGCACTGGGAGGACAGGACAGGCCTCTAGACCCCTCCTCTCTCCAGCAAGGCTGGGACCACCCTTCTGGACGACACACAGGTGACTCACTCAAGGACAGACTCCAAGGAGACCCAGGACAGGAGTCTCCCAGTGAACTTCACGTCACATGGGGGCTTTCAACTCTGCCTGAATCAGAGAAAATTTAGATAATGTGAGAGGATTATGCAATGCACAGAAAAGGTAGGTCCAGGTGAGGTCCGGCAGGGGCTGGGAGAGCATGGGGGTCACCCTGGGATAACAGGCGCCTCTTCCCCAAAGCCGTGGGGAATCCCGGTGGCTGTGCTGTGCCCCTGCAGACGGCAGGTCTCTGGTCTGGGGCTGGGGGCTGGGACTCCATGGTCCTTAGTCAGAACCCAGCACTGCCGCTCTTGGCTCACAGCCCTGGTCCAGCCCCTGGTGCAGCTTCTCTTAAGGACTGAGGTGATGTCCCCATGAATCAGAGCCAGAGGCCCCAGCCCCAAGCCAGCTGCTCATTTGCTAGTTTCATGACAGGAATGGGCTCCCCAAGGAGCCACCCTGAGCCTTAGGGACTTGGAATAAACAGAAGTGCCAAGTTGGGGCCACGCTCTGTCCTATGTGCAGGAAGCAGCCCCCTGGGTAACCCCGAAGGGCACAGGCTCCGCCCACAGGGCACACACATGGGGACATGTATGTGCACACACTCCTGTTCTCAGCCCCAGCGTTGGGTTCTGAGAAGAGTCCAGGCAAGGGCGGGAAGGCCTGAACTAACCCCACGGCTTCTGGGAAGGGAGGGTGGCATGGAGCCCCGTGGGGGGATGTGCCAGGTGGGCTTGATGGGCAAGTGTCTGGGCAGGGGTGTGGGGGGAGGGGCATGTGGCCAGGCTTCAGTTTCCAAGGCTCTGGGGGCCCTGACGAGGCCCAGGCCTGACCCCCAGAGCAGAGCGGGGCAGCAGCCACACAGGGGAACAGCCCGCACAGCAGTCAGACCCCCAGGGAAGCCCCCAGCATGGGCCTGTCCCCTGCCCCAGAGAGACTACCACCCTGTGCTGACCCCACTGTGCCATCCGAGGGGAGGGTGTCACCCGCCCATGTGTGGAAGCACACAGGCCCCAGCCCAACCTGCCCACATCGAACCCCCAGCCTGGGGTCTGCAAAATGGACTGGGTGACCAGGCCCACTCCCCTGGCCACCACAGGAGAGTCCCAGTGGGGGACCGGAGCCCTGAAGTGAGGGCAAGGCAGGAGACGGTCAGGCCAGGAGGACACGTTTCAGCTTCAAGGTGCTGTGAGGGTGACACTGCTGGGTGGGGACAGCAGGGCAGGAACACACAGGCAGCAGTGGGCGAGCTGCTAGCCGGGGCTCCAGACAAGGGAGCGGCTCAGGCCCCCTCCCAGCCAAGGCCGAAGGCAGGGAGGGCCCCAGTCCACAGCACAGAGCTCAGGGTCAGGGTGCCCAGGCTCACGGTCCCCCCAGGACCCCGCCTGGGCCCCTCAGGCACTGCCAACAAGAGCACTGTTGGGAGAAGGGCGAGGTGCCTCTGGGGACCCCCAGCTGCAGCTGCAGGGGACTGCCATTTTACTGACCCGCTGGCCATCCCTTCCATCCTTCCCCCACTCTCCACAGGGCTGGGACTTAAATGACGTCAGCCCATGCTGGTGTGAGCTCAGCCACCATGACTGTCTGAGCCAGGCCATGGTGCTAGTCCTGGGGGCCTGTTGGCCACCCCCTTTTCCTCTAGGGAGTAGACGAGAGCACAGGAGAGCAGCCTGGACTGCAGGGGGAGATCTTAGGGAGACATTTCCTGCAGGAATAAAGTGAACGCAGGGAAAAGACAGATGGAAAAAAGCAGCTGTTTTTTGAGCACCTGGATACAGCTCTGTCTGAAACCCACCCCCTGGAATCTTTGGTCATGGACAACAATAAATAATCTTTTCCCTTATGGCTTTTTGAGTTGGATTTTGTCATTTGCAGCCAAACTACAGCAGCTATATCCCTGGTTCTCCTGTCCCTTCTCCTTCCTGCCACCTGGGTCCTGGACGCAATTTAGCCCTGTCCCTGAAGGCAAGGAAATCAGAGTTGGCTTTTATTCCAAATTGGTGGCCTTGGAGCCATTCAGATTATACCCAAGCCCGGAGCTCATCAGGATGCACCCAGAGCTGGCTCAGAATGTCACCAGGAAAAAAAAGACAA
The DNA here is from genome assembly GCF_030020395.1 of Manis pentadactyla. Classification (NCBI taxonomy): domain Eukaryota; kingdom Metazoa; phylum Chordata; class Mammalia; order Pholidota; family Manidae; genus Manis; species Manis pentadactyla. Next base: position 176,865,162 of record NC_080023.1, on the reverse strand, counting down.
GGAACAAAAAAAGAAAAATCTGCATTCCAATATTCAAATGAGCTCCTGCAGAAAGAGAGAAAGCAAAGAGCGGTTCCTTTGAAGAAGTGTCGCAGCGCTGGGCCCAGAATCCTGCTAGGTGCCCCAGCAAACACTCCGTGGCTGTACCTGGCAGGACAGTCACCTTGCAGCCAGCCCTGGGGCCGCAGTCCCTCACTATCATGAGTGGGCCACGTCCCTGTGCAGGCGGGGCTGAGTTCTGCTGGCGACAGCACTGGGCATGAAGTTGGTGGAAGGAGAAACATTTTTCTAGCACAGTGAGTAGGGCTGGAGGCAGAGCCTGCCACCCTGTGACAGCCCAGGTTGGGGTCATTCTGGTCTGAGGCAGGACACACCCAGCTTTGTTTCTTGGGTCCAGAGCTCCCTTTGCCCCAGATCCAGAAGGCTGTGGGTGGGCTGCTGCTGGGCCGGGCTTCAGATTCCAGGGCTGGGCTGGGCTGGGCCCATGGGGCCTGACAACCTTCTCCAGAACACCCACCAGGCAGTTCGATTCCAGCGCGCTCAAATCAGCACCCATCATCACTCGACCGCAGACATCCTGGCTCTCTGTATCACGCCATCCTCCGAGACGTTCGAGACAGAACCCTGGAGTCAGCCTTGACCTGTCTTTTCCCCACACACCTGGTGCGTCAGCCTGGAGGACGCCCAGAATCCAGCCAGGTCTCATGCCTCCACTGCCACGTCTGGCCCAGCCACCATCATCCTCACCTGGGGCAATGCGACAGTTGCCCCACGGATCTCTCTGCCTCGGCCCTCACCCACCAGAGACTTCTGCACTGAAGCAGGGGATCCTGCCACTGTGTCTCCCAGAACCCTCCTGGGGTACCCCCTCAGCATCCCTACCTCTCCCTGCACCCTGCTCCCTTCTTTGGGCTCCAGCCACGGGCAAGCTCCCACCTATCCTTTGCCCCTGCAGTTCCCTCTGCCTGGCCCACTGTTCTTCCAGATACCCACCTGCCTGCATGCCCCCCACCCCCATAGGTCTTTGCTCCAGAAGCCCCTTCTCAGAGGATTCTCCTGACCATCCTCAGAAACTCAGAGCCTGGCCTGTGTGCACTTGGGTCGTCCGGGGGGCAGAGGTCAAGGCAGGGCTCACGGCTCAGAAGTCAGTGGGGCTGCCTGTGAATGATAAAGGGGCAGGAGAGGAGACTTCACCTGCGCAGAGGCAGCCAGAAGGAAGGTGGGTCGGAAGGGCAGGCTCCTTGAAGGAAGGGGCAGCCGGCGGCACAGGAGCCTGAGCCCATACTGCCTGCAGAGGGGTCCCATACAGCGACCAGGCCCCGTCCCCACGTGCTCAGCCCCAGGGGAGTTGCCTGGGAAGAAGCCACTGTCAGCGGTGGCCCAAGGTGGCAGAGGCCATCACACTGCCCTTCTCAGGGCAAGTTCTACCTGGAAAGGACATCCATACAGCACTTCCTTCTTCCGAGGCAGCTCCTCTCCCAGCACGTGGGGCTCCTCCAGGGCCCCCACCTCGGTTCCTGGGGGGAGACTGACAGGAAGAGGTGGGCGGGTGAGCTCAGCCCCCAGCTGCCTCCTCTGCAGGTCTTGGGGGCCTGCCTGAGGGTGTGACCACCCACATTCCTGGGGGTCTGAGTCCCGGGACTGTTCCTGCTCAGGTTGGGGTGGCTGAGCTGTACAGTCGCAGTAACTGTCACACAGGGGGCATCATGGCGCCAGGGGGTCCTGCGTGCCAGCAGCCTGCCTCCTGCTGACAGAACGCTGGTCTCTCCACCTGAAAGCTGCTCCCTAGGTCTGGGGGGCTCACGGTGCTGGGGAGGCAGCCACAGCTGACAGGTCCAATGGGACTCTTCCCACGTCCCCTGGTGAGAGTGTGCACACTGGGGAGGGGACTGTAACCCTGCAGAGCCCAGAGTATGCCACTGGGTCGACTCCTGTACTCTTCCTGTTGGAAAGGCAGTGCCATATAAAGGCCTCTGGTTAGTTACACTGCACCCTGCACCGTGCAGCATGGCAGCCGTCCTGACACTGGGAAACCTTTGGCAGGGTCCCTTGCCAGGAAGCGGGCCCAAGGCTGGGATTCTGGGCCTGTGGATCTGGCCTCCATGAAGCCCTGGATTGTGGTGCAGCCTCTGTGAGCAGGGAGGCCAGGGCACAGCTGGGCAGGCACACGAGGACCGCCTGGCGTGGAAGGGCCCAGTGCGGTTACCTCACCACCAGGGGGCGATTTGTTCTCCTTGAAGAGCATGCTTTGCGGGCGCTCAGGGCTGCTCTTTTGCTGGCAGGTCAGACACTGAGATGAAGCAGCAGCCAGATTGGCCTCAGCAGGTGTGGGGCACGCTCCTGGCCCACCTGGCCTCTGGCATGACCACTCCGTCTGTGCTAGCATGTCAGCTCTGGGGTGGCCTATGACAGGGCTCGCTAAGCCACCTCTCCCTAGTGGATGCTTCCTGGCGGGTGTTTGCTGGGACACAGAGCCCTCGCGCCGGTGCCCACGTGTGCAGCCACTGGTTCCAGCCCCAAGCTCTTGTCTCCACCTCAATCCCTTTCTTTCCAGGCCCTGGCCAGCCCACCAGGACACTGACCACAGATGTTCATATCAAATCCACAAATAGTCTCACCTGGGCCACATCCCTGTCCACACAACAGTAAGACCAGGTGCTTGACGCTCCCCACCCCTGGGAAGATGTGTCCATCAACTCAGCTCTCACTCAGCAGACCCCAAAGGTGATGCCACTGGGGGCTGTCAGCTCACAGCCCCTCACACAGCAGGTTCTCTCGTGAAGGGAAGCTGAGTGGCACTCCACAGGCACCACAGCCCTGGGCCTGGCACTCTGCCATCCCTTCCTCGTGTCGTTGCTCTCCCCAAACTTACGAACATCTGGCATATGCGTTACTGATGGCCTGCGTGCGTCTGCCTCCCCACGCTAGAGCCACTGGCCATAGTACCTGACGTTTTGTAGGCGCTTGATGAGACCTTGTCGAATGGATGGTCCACCCATGGCTGAGCCATTTCCTATGTGAGGGCTTGCAAGGGATCCAGTTCTGTTGACCTGGCTAGGGCTTGTGTGAATGGGACATTTGCCCAATGGCCATCTTGTTGGACTAGACATTTTGCACCCCAAATGCCATCTGTTTCAACAAATGGATAAACTGGGGCCCCAGGTCTGCGTGAGTCAAGAGCAGGGGCCTGGCCTTGTCCCCAACCCTTAGTCAGCCTTTCCCAGGGTCTTAGGTTCTCTGGCTTCCCAGAGATGGGATACCCACTTCTTGGGGCAGCCCTGAGCACAAGATGTCCTGAGGTCAGCCACAGGAGGGTCTGCCTCATGCACCCCAAACTCACCTTGGCCGAGTTGGTGTCCTAGAGGACACCAGGCTTCTGTCTGGCCAAGGTCAAGGTTTGGTACTTTTGCTGGCCATTAAGAGAGGGTCCTCTGGCCTTGTGTGACCTTGGGCAGGTGGCTTCCCCACTCTGTAAAGGAGCCACTGGTCCTATCCACCTTGCTGGGTGCAAGGGGTCTAATGAGGTCATGTGTGTAAGTGCTCACCCTTGGCCATGGCTGCCCTCAAGCCTCTGGGCCAGCCCTGAGGGCCTCAGTTAACAGAGGAGGGTATCCCTGCTCAGGGACATCTGGTAACGCCCCTGAGTCATACGGCTGGCCCCCAACCCTGGGTCTGAACTGATTCCATGCCCCCTCCAGCTGCTGTGGGGCAAGGGACCACCAAGGAAGCTCCAGAGGACTGACAGCCCCCAGGATGGCCATGGCTCGGCCTCGCTGAGACTTCAAAGGGGCCGCCCTCTCCAAAGACTCCTCCTTGCTTCAGCCTTCCACCCTGGACAATGAGCAACATATATTCCCCATTCCAAGGTGGGGACACCGAGGCTGGGGTGGGGGGGGCTCCCAGACAGTGAGTGAGAGAGCCAGAGACCTCTCAGCCCCCAACCAACTCCAGCTCCAGAAGCCAGGTGGAGGGCGCACACGCAGCCATGCTTGTCGGGGCCCTGCTGGGTCCACTCAACCCAAAGCTGCCGGCTGAGCATAGGAGACAGTGGGACCTGACTCAACACCGAAGGCACAGGATGAGGGGAGCAATGGGGCCCAGTGGCACCCCGCTGCTCACTCCAGGAGCTCTTCATCTTGGGCTGGTCTCATCACCAGCTAGCTGCCTAGCCCCTGGCACAGCCTCACCAGCCAGGTGCGTTGGGGTGGCGAGGGGAGGCTTGCTGGTGGAGGAGAAGGATACCCAGGCATCAGAAACAGCTTGGCCAGCAAGGGCTGGAGCCACACCCCTTCCCCAGCGCAGAAGCCAGAAACCAGGGAATACTGGTCTGCTGGGAGAGGGGCTGGGCTCTCCCCCCTGCAACCAGCCCTCAGGAGGTGGTGGAGCCCAACCCCCAACGCCCCAAAGTTCTTAAAGGGCCTTGTGTGTCTAGGGGGAGGGTGATCGGGGAACTACTGTAGGGATGGGGTGCCTGTTTGTGCCAGGGCCTGGAGTCCCGTTCGCAGCTCCTCCCCACCTAGCCTGACGGTCCCCACACCCCCCACACAGACGCGCGCACTTCTGTCCTCCCTGAGGCTTCCACAGCTGTGCGCCGCTGGCGACTGAGCGGAGAGTCGCTGCTTCCCTCCCCCTCGGGCATGTTCCCTCGCTGTCTGCTGTCTGATGTGTGTGTGTCTGACTGCGGCTCGTGGGTCTCCAGCCCGACGCTGGGTGGCGTTCCCCTGGTCTGTGGGTGTCTGTGTGCGCGTGCGGGCGTGTCTGTCTGTCTGGCTGTGAGTGTCTCCGGCTGAATCTGCCCTTGACCTGTCTATCTGAGCGCGTGTGCCTGGGGGGAGGGGGTGCTCCCCCCCCTCCTCCCCCCCCTCCCGCTAGGCGCTAACGCAGACGCTGCAACCTTGGCTGCGCCAGGAGCGCAGTGACCTCGTCTGTCCCTGCAGCAGTGACCACCGCACAGCGGTGCCCGCCGGGGGTACCCGTGGCCAGGCTGCGAGCCGCTGGGCCCTTGGCCCTCAACCTGGGGCCGCCTGAGCCCCGGGTGGGCGCGCTCCCCTTCCGGCTGTGCCCGCTGGGTCCCCATCTTCCCTTATGTAACTCCACATCTGTCTGCGCCTTGCGGGTCACCCTGGACCCTATGCTGGGCCCTGCCACGGGGAGATTGAGACCCGGAGTCCCACGCATATGGGGGGGTGGAGCGGACCACTGACCAGGACACCCGCTCTCGCAAACCCCTCCCATCCTTCCTCTTCGGGACGTTCCTTCCCGCGAGACCCGCTTGTCCAAAGCAAGAAACAAGGGGGTCCCGGGGGCAAGTTCCTCTGAGCGCCGGTGCGGGTGCTTACCCCCACCCTCACTCCAAGTGCCTGCAGGCGCCCCCACTGTCCACGCGGGCTGACCAGGGGTCACCGGGGCGGGTCACCGCCCAGAGACCAGCTCCTGTGAGTGCGAGCCGGCGGACAGCGGCGAGCCCCCAGCCCTGGCGTCCGCCTCGCCGGCCGGGCTCCCCGCCAGCCGCCGTGCACACCCGACTGGGGCTCGGGCGGCCGGCGGGCACGCGGCGCTGTCCGTGGTGCTGCTGGCGCCGGGCGGGGCGGGGGCGGGGCGAGGGCGGCAGCCAATGGCGGGGGTGCTGCGCGGGGCGCGGGGGGCGGCGGGCTGCGCGCGGGGCGCACTCGGCTGCGCGCTGCACTCCGAGCGCACAGACGCTCCGGTGGCGGCCCGGGCTCCCGCGCTGCTCCGGGTCCGCTCGGGCTGCCCGCGTCGCGCTGCTGCTCGCATTCGGCTGGGACTCCGCCGGGCCCCTCGGCGCCGCGCTCCCCGACCCCGGCCTCTGCGCCCGCGGACCATGCGCCGGGCACCCCTGGGGGAGCCCAGCCGGGCCGAGAGCCCGCAAAGACCAGGTTCCCGCGCCGGGGCCCCTCCCGGCCGCCCGGCCTGCGGTCCGCGCCCTGGTGCCGCGTGAGCCTGGGGGGCCATGGAGCGCTCACCGCCCGACGGGCCGCTGAACGCGTCGGGGGCGCTGGCGGGCGAGGCAGCGGCAGGAGGGGCGCGCGGCTTCTCTGCCGCCTGGACCGCGGTGCTGGCGGCGCTCATGGCGCTGCTTATCGTGGCCACGGTGCTGGGCAACGCGCTGGTCATGCTCGCCTTCGTGGCCGACTCGAGCCTCCGCACCCAGAACAACTTCTTTCTGCTCAACCTGGCCATCTCCGACTTCCTCGTCGGTAAAGCCCCCAGCCCCGGCCCGAGCCCAGGAGCGCCCAGTCCAGCGTGGCCAGCGGGGATTGGAGGCGCACCTAGGGTGCCTTTTGCTCAGGCACACGCCCCGCTGGGGGCCCGACCTGGGGAGGGGGCGTCCGGGACTCGTGGGGCGGTGGGTGCAGGCGAAGTTCTTTGGCTCCCCGGCTGCGGGACCCGGAAAGGATGTCCCCGGGGAAGGGGTCGCACCGCAGCTGGCGGACACGCTCAGCGTGGCGCGAGGCGCAGCGGCCGCGGGTGCAGCGCTGGCTCCTGCGCCGCCGTAGCCAAACAAAGGCTGCGGCGGACTCAGAACGCGCGGGGTGGGGGTTGGGGGGAGAGCTGGGGGAGAGCTTGGGGAGTCTTGGGGGAGGGGACATGGAAGGGGGTTTTAGAGCCTTCTTGCAGGAGGAGTGGGGGGTAGGGGAGAGGCTCCGAGGAGCGCGCTCTCACGTGTCTGTGCGCTGCTGCGGGCAGGGGGGCGGGGCGCGGAGGGGGCCGGAGTGCCAGACACCTGTTGGGGCTGCGAGGTGCTTCTGCCAGACGCTTGGCGGTGGGAGCGGCTGGCTCGGCCCGGCCAAGTGCCCTCTGAGTCAGGAGAAAGGCTTTCTCCGGTTCCGAGCTGCTGAGGAAGAGCTGTCCAAAGGCCAGGCCAGGGGCCGGGGTCTGCGGGCAGCAGCGGGTGGGGGAGGAGGAAATCCCCTCTCTTCCTCCCTTTGGGGGCTGGGAGTGGCGGACACCCGGGAGTCTCAAATCAAGGCTGGGGCTCTCCTTGTGCCCATAGGTCCCCAGCCTGGATCTTCCCTCCTGCCCTCAAGTCCAGGGACACCAGTGGGGCTGAAGGCTGGGCAGGGGTTGAAGGCCAGCCACAGGGTAGAGGGTGTGCCTAGGCAATTTGGGTGGATTGGGAGGGTAAGGCGAGGTCTGCTGACCCTAGTAAAGTAGCCACTGTGTGATCCCCAGGTCCTACTGTCTCTACTGTGGTGGGTCTGAGCCCAGGTCCCTGTCCAGCTGTGGCCCAGCATGGCCCTCCTCTCCCACAGGGGCCTTCTGCATCCCCCTCTACGTGCCCTATGTGCTGACAGGCCGCTGGCCCTTTGGCCGGGGCCTCTGCAAACTGTGGCTGGTGGCGGATTACCTGCTCTGTACCTCCTCTGTCTTCAACATTGTGCTTATCAGCTATGACCGCTTCCTGTCTGTCACCCGTGCTGTGAGTCTGGGGTGCAGGTGCCCGTGGTCACTCTTGGGGGGGTGGCAGGAGTGGCCACAGGAGGCACCAGGCAGGGGACAGCCGGTCAGGTTGTGGCAAGCTGCCCACTTAACAGCCATTTGCTGCCCAAAGAACGGGTCTGGGGATAGGCAAAAGGCACAGTCTGAACCTGGCACCAGATATTCCTAAGGAAGGGGGGGTCACTTCAGCCTCCACCCTGAGCAGACCCAAAGTCCCTGGAGCTCCTGGAGGGACCATCTGGGCCAGAGGTCCTTGGTGGTACCTGCACAGGTGTGTGTGTGCACATGTGTGTCCCGGGAATACACGCACAGCTCCTGGTTCCACAAGCTTCCCTTGGGGTGACTGGCTTCCAGGAGCCGGGGACCCTGGCCCCCCTGGGCTTCCTGTGTTGGCGCCGGACACACAGCCAGCAACTGGAGCAGAGGTCCCTCCTTTGGCCTCTTGTCTTCTTCCCGAGGAGCTTTGTCAGGCACACCCAGGGCCCTCTGCTGAGGTGGGGGTGGGGGACACTTGTGTCCCAGTCTGGAGAGGCCATGGGCCTGCTCTATGGGCCGGCCATCTTGAGCTGGGAGCACCTGTCAGGGTCAGACAGACTTGGGTCTAGCCCAGCTCTGTTCCTTGAACTGATGTACCTGGGCCACCAGGAAGGTGGGGGTCGTGAAGGAATTGTGTGGGGGGTACACGAGATGTCCAAAGGCTCTGAGCATGGAGCCTGGCACGGGGCAGGCACTCAGTAGATGGGGACAATTGCAAGACCCCCAAGGGGAGCCCACAGCTGGAGGGGGTGGTAAACAGGCAGCCTGGCACAAGGTCAGCATTCGGATTGATCTGGGGGACTTTCTGAGGCTGTAGACAGGGCACCACCAGCCCTCATTCGTCGGGCAGAGAAGGAAAAAGCGCTGCTGTGAGGGAGCTGTGCACGTCGGCCCGGAGGCTGCTGGGAGCTCCGCGTCCAGTGCTGCCGCGGGCCCGGCTGGCCTGCACCCTCCTGACCGAGCTCATCTCCCCGCAGGTCTCCTACCGGGCCCAGCAGGGCGACACTCGGCGGGCAGTGCAGAAGATGGTGCTGGTATGGGTGCTGGCCTTCCTGCTCTACGGGCCGGCCATCTTGAGCTGGGAGCACCTGTCGGGCGGCAGCTCCATCCCCGAGGGCCACTGCTATGCCGAGTTCTTCTACAACTGGTACTTCCTCATCACGGCCTCCACGTTGGAGTTCTTCACGCCCTTCCTCAGCGTCACCTTCTTCAACCTCAGCATCTACCTGAACATCCAGAGGCGCACCCGGGTCCGGCTGGACGGGGCGCGAGAAGCAGCTGGCCCCGAGCCTCCCCCTGAGGCCCAGGCCTCCCCGCCGGCAGTGCCTGGCTGCTGGGGCTGCTGGCAGAAGGGGCGTGGGGAGGCCATGCCGCTGCACAGGTACGGGGTTGGGGTCGGCGAGGTGGCCCCTGGCACAGAAGCCGGGGAGGCGGCCCTTGGGGGTGGCAGCGGTGGGGGCGCCGCAGCCTCACCCACCTCCAGCTCAGGCAGCTCCTCTCGGGGTGCTGAGCGGCCGCGCCCGCTCAAGAGGGGCTCCAAGCCGTCGGCGTCGTCAGCGTCGCTGGAGCAGCGCATGAAGATGGTGTCTCAGAGCATCACCCAGCGCTTCCGGCTGTCCCGGGACAAGAAGGTGGCCAAGTCGCTGGCCGTCATCGTGAGCACCTTCGGGCTCTGCTGGGCGCCCTACACGCTCCTGATGATCATCCGGGCCGCCTGCCACGGCCGCTGCGTCCCCGACTACTGGTACGAGACGTCCTTCTGGCTGCTGTGGGCTAACTCAGCTGTCAACCCTGTCCTCTACCCGCTGTGCCACTACAGCTTCCGCCGAGCCTTCACCAAGCTGCTCTGCCCCCAGAAGCTGAAGATCCAGCCCCACAGCTCCCTGGAGCACTGCTGGAAGTGAGCTGGCACCAGGGGTGCCGGGGTAGGGCCTCCCCACTGCACCCTGTTCGAGGCCCTGGTTTCCTGGGCATCTGGGCCACGCCATTCCACACCTGGCTGCCCCCCGTGGGTGAGCCACACCCTGTCTCCGGCCCACCCTCACTTAGACCATCCGACAGCACTGGAAGCAGCTTGGCAGGATGGCCAGAGGGGCCCTCACTGCGGGCACTACCACCCAAATCCCAGCTCCGCCCGGGGTCCCAGCCCCGCTGTCCACCCATGTGGACAGTACGATGGCCAGCGGTATCCCCCCTTGCGCAGTTACTGCTTGGTGTTCTTCCCATAGCAAGCACGTGGCGTGTGCTCTGTGCCTCCTGCCCGGCGGTCAGCCTGCACGTGCATATAGCCGCACACACCTGCCCACCTCCCTGCCCCTGATGAGCCCAGGCCACCAGCTTTGCTCCCCTGCTTGAGCCTTGGGCCCAGCTCCTTCATCTGTCTGCCCCCCAACCCTCTCAGCCCCCAAAGTGCCAAGTCCCCCGGGAGCCTCGGGCCATTCTCTGCTTTTCATTCTGGATGTTTCAGGAAGACAAAGAAGAAGAAAGCACGTCCATGAACCCTGTGTTCCTTGGATGTTTAATCAAGAGACAAAATTGCTGAGGAGCTCAGGGCTGGATTGGCAGGTGTGGGCTCCCACGCCCTCCCTCTCGGCTGCCGCTTCCGGCTGAGCGGCGCCAGCTGCCTCAGCCCACCCCACCCCCGGGCTCGGGGTGCTGGGCCCCAGCCGGCGGACTGGCAGCTCTGACTCCAGCCGGCCGGGCAGGACGCCTGCTTCCCAGAGGCTGCCCCTCCCGCTCTGCGGCCCCACTGGGGTCCTGGGGTTGGTGGGGAGGAGGGGCCCCGGCTGAGCCCTGAGGTCCCGAGGCTGGTGGGGGTGCCCCGTGGAGGGGCTGCTTTGCTGCTCCCCGTGCCCGGTCGGCACTCTGCATGCCCTGCTCCCTGAGCCCGCTGTGCTGCCCTGCAGACCCTGAGCCCGCAGTAAAGCCTATTTTTTTATTGGTGCTGATTCCTGAGGACTTTATGGGGTTGGGCTGAGCTCTGGGGCCTGGAACACACATCGCGGGTTCACTCGTCACCCCCCGTGCACCTGTTCAGATGGGTGGTGTGGCGCTGGACTTGCCAGGGGGCATGGGGGCCGGAGCTGAGCTCTGGACTGAAGGGGAGGGGAGGGGCGTCATCTCAGGTACAGGGACCATGCTGGGCGAAGGCCTGAGATGCACTGAGGGTGACAGATGGGGACGTGGAGAGGCCTGGCAGAGGATGGTGCAGGTGAGCCTGTGCCCAGCAATCAGTCCTGCGGGCCCCACAGTTGGCGTGGACACAGCCCTCACCCAGGTGCTCAGAGTCCACTTAGAAAGACCATAAGACTAGCCCAACTGAGGGGAGATGTCACCTCAGGTGGGTTACGTGAGGCCTCCTCCGGGAAGCCGCCTCTCCTCTCTGGCGCTGCGGCCCTCCCTGCCCTGCCCTGTTCCCTCTGCCTGTGTTGGCCCTGCCCCCACACCCTGTCTTCCCGTGGGTGCAGGTATACGCCCACCCGTGCAGTCTCACACCTCATGGCATGCACAGCCAGATGCAGGGGGTCCTGTCTGCAGGTGCGTGACTTAGGTCACCTGTGCAGGCGAGGGGCTCACTGTCACATTGATGCCATGAGCCTCCCGCCTCCAGACATCTCACCCCATGGCTCACCAGCACCACAAGTCTCTAGGGCCCCAAGAAACCTCCTCCAGACCCCCAGCTAGTACCCCTTCCCCTCTGCTCTCACCCTCTGCCATGAGGGACTCCTCTGGCCAAGGCAGGGCCTCCTCTCAAGCGCCCTCTGTAGTGACCTGACATGGCCAGCTGGGGTCCCCACAGGGGGCTGAGGGCTGTAAAGAGCAGAGTTTGAACCTTGGGGCAGCAAGGCTGGGTGGTAGCAGGCACCCCAGGCACCACTGCCTGGGGGCTCAGAGCTCAAGGAAGCTGGTGTAGTTCTGTGTGCCCTGCGGTGCCACCAGCAGGATAACCATTGTCACCCGCTGCCCTGCATGACCCGGCCCAGCGTCGGCTGAGCCCAGAGCTGCTCTGGGAAGGACAAAGGGTCGCGTCCCCACAGCGGCAGGCACTCCCGTGCCAGGAGCACAGCCGGAGCCGCGGCAGTGCCTCTGCTTGGCCCTGCCGAATGGCCACAAACTGGAGGGTCAACACACAGGCTTCCAAACAGTTCTGCCTCCAGCCTCGGAACTGCAGCTCCCAGGCTGCTGCAAGGGCACTGAGGAGACGACAGCATCGACTGGGCCCTTCTTTCAGCAAACAGAATGCCAAGGGGCTTTCCCCTTGAATCACCACGCTGGGAGGAGACAAAGCCGGCAGGCACAGGGCAGGAGCTGAGGCTCAGCTGCCGTCACCGAGCGCCCACTGTGTGCCAGGCACTGTGCTGAGCAGCAGACAGCAGAGCAGTGAGCACGGCCATTTCTGCAGGTGTGCGGACTGCAGGGGGGTAATTGGGACCAAGGGGGGTGGCCCGGCTCCTTCGCCAGGGATGGGGAGCCTGTCTGAGGAGGTGGAATTTCATTCATTCTTTCCACAGCATTCAGGCCTGAGGGCTGGAGAGAGTGTGCAGGCAAAGGGGGTGGGGGTGGAGGAGCCTCAAGGCAGGAAGGGCCAGGGATGGGCAGGAGTGGGGCCGGGGGCCAGGCCAGCCTTGCTTCTGAGGAAACGAGGCATCCGGGGAGGAAGGCTTGGGCCTGGAGTTGCGTATCACCTGGTGACCTGCCTGTAAGTGGTGGTTCAGCTGTGCTGTGCTGTCAGCCTGGACCTGCGGGCAGGACCAGCTGAGGAAAGGAGTGGAGACTGGCAGAGGCACGAGGCTCAGGAGGAGGTGGTTCTGAGGCACCCGGCGACGCCTGGAAGCAGGGTTCTGCCCTGGGCACGTGTGCATGGCCTGGCCCCCATCAGGGCTCTGTCGGCCCTTCTGGTGCGTGGGAGTCTGCAGCCAGGCTGGCAGCGTGGGGGACCAGCTCTCGAGGCTTAGGGGTTCAGGGTCAGCAGAGCTAGTGGGTCTTCTCAACTGGGCCTCTCGGGCTGGCACTGGCCGCACGTGCTCAGCCACCTCACCTGCCCTGGCGCTGACTCTGGCGGTGCCCTCGGGAACATACCCTGGGTGTGGCCCGGGTGAGGGTCCCTCCCAGGCTGGAATGGAGACTGTTCTCAAGGAGCCTAACGGGCAGCCCCCGATCCATCTGCCAAAGTCATCCAATGGTTCCTGTGGGGAGCCGAGGCTGTGCGGGGGTCAGCGGGGGCTCCCGGGCAGGGCCTCTGGGGCCCCGCCATGTGCGGGAGCCGTCACCTCCTGCTAGCCAGCCCTGACATTCGTGGCTGGCCTTGGGGGTGCAGAGAACCTTTCCACCAATGTTTACTGAAGCGCCCTCTGTCCTCACAGTCACCCCGAGGCGTGCTCACACCCTCCCTCAGCAGGCAGTGGAGCCAGGACCCCACTTCCCCCTCCAGGGGCCCTCCCCGGGGCACCACAGGGGCTGCAGCATGTGAGCTGGTCCCCACAGCACTGAGCCTTCTGGGGTGCTGTCTCTGCCCCAGGACAGAGAGCACAGTGGGGAGACACATCAGGAAGGACCTCAGCTCTGCAGATCCTAAGGGAGCCATGTTGGGTGCCTGCCGTGTGCTCTCCGCTGTGCTGTACCCAGGGAGCTTGGAAAAGCGGCCCCAGCTGAGCCAGGAAAGTGAAGGAGCAGAAGGGAGAAGAGGAAGGGTGGGACTCCGAAGTCCCAGTGTCCAGCTGCCAGACTGGCAGACTGGGCGGACACCCAGGCATCTGAAGGGGAACCCAGCCCTCTGCCCTTCCTGTTCCAGGGGCCTAAGGGGTCAGGCAGGGTCTCCTAGGCCTCCGTCTCTACCTCCACATTATAGGCTCAGCCCAGCTCGGTGGGGGCTGGAGCTGCGTCACCGAGGGACCAAGGGGCATGGCTCCCTCTCTTCATGCAGCACCAAAGCTGCCTGGTGTTGGTGGCGCTGCCCCGCACCCAGTGACAACCCTGCCCTAGCCTGTCAGGCAGCACCTGGGCCTCCTGTGTCCTGGTAGGCATGGCTGGCATGAGGGGGGTGGCTGGAGGGGGCGGAGACAGTCCCCACTGCGCCCACCCCTAGAGGGGCCACCTCTGCACCCCCACCCGTCTTTCCCTTCTCACGGGGTGGGACAAGCACAGACCTGGAGTCAGCTAGGTGCAAGGTCATGTGAGCTGTGCCGCTTCCTGGCTTGGCAGGTTCCTCAGCCCCTGCAGGTCAAACAGTCCCTCACCACCAGGGCTGGGGCAGTCAGAGGGACGTCTCTCCGATGCCTCAGACCCCTCCTGGCACATCGGCGACCAGCACAGGGTGGAGCCGTTGAGGAGCTGGGGACCCCAGAGGAGGGGTCACGGTCAAGCCCCCGAGGGGCCTGGGTTTCCGCTGGAGGACGCACAGGAGCCAGCTGTGGGGTGGAAGGGGCAGTAAGGCTGGGTCTGCAGGTGCAGGTAGGAGGCAGGGGGGGGGGGGGGAGGTGGAGCCGGGCAGGCCCGAGGCCCCCAGGGCCACCGAGGGATGTGCTCAGACCCTGATCATAATTAACGAAACAGCTCCTGGTGTCACCAGTGGTTCCAGGCACCACTCCCAGTGCCCTGGCTCTCGGAGGTCACCTGCTCTTCCCTCTCTGAGCCGGACACCCCGGGCCCCTGGCTGGGAAAGCGCGTGCTCCTGAGTGGCCCACGGCCTCTCTCCACGCTGCCCTTCTCTGGTGACAGCAGCCCCTGCTCGTTCTTTGGGGCCCATTCTCCCTTCACCCCAGTGGGCCATGCAGGGCCAACCCTACCATCGGGCTCCAAGTCAAGCGTGGGTCCCAGGCATGGCCAGTCAGAATCACTGTGATAGGCTGGGGTGGTGCATGCCGAGCCCAGCCAGAGCCAGCAGTCCTGGGGCCTTGGCTGGGACCCTGGGCAGCGGGCACGCTCCTCCAGCAGGGGTTGCTGGCCCAGCAGCCTCTTGCGCTGTCCGCACCAAGGCCATCCTGTGCAGGAGCGCTCCTGCTGTAGCCCAGGCAGGGCAAAGGCACCCGGGAACGCAGGGAGGCCGCCCCCCACATGCTGTCTGAGCACCTGGATCCAGCTTTGCCTGAAGCTGTCCCTGGATCGCTTTGTTCCAAGAGTCACCACACACCCCTTCCTTCCCAAAGCCAACACAATGGAAGATTCTGTGATGTGATGGGAAGTGTCTGGCCCAGAGCTGCTGGGCCCAGGCTGGCCCTCTCTTCCAGGGTCGGGGGCAGCAGATCACTTTTGCCCACAGGAGGCCTGTGTCTTTGGTTAATAAACAATGCGGAGATGAATTAATTATTCAGTAAATAATAGTTGTAGTGGTTGCTGGTAGGAAAGCAATATTTCAACACACTGGGCTCTGAGGTTAGAAAGGTCAGGAAGCCAAGGCCATAGGCCTGTGACATCCTTCCTGGCCACAGGGTGCTACCCAGGGCCCTCAGCCAGCCACTCTGCTTGGACTTAGACTCTTTACCCATTAAACGGGGCATCCCAGAGGGCACTTGGCACTGGCCCCCAGGGAGGCAGGCATTGTGTCCAGAGGCGGTGCCTCACACAAGTTAGTGAGACACAAATCTCAGAGAGGCACAAAAACACCACAGAGTCCCCTTACCTGCAGGGCACGTGTTCTAAGAACCCAGTGGAAGCCAGAAACTATCCGTGGTTAGTCCTCGGCCCCTGTATATACTATGCTTCTTCCTATTCATACATGCCTGTGGTAAAGTTTAATTTATAAATTGGGCACAGGAAGAGATTCACAACCACAGTAATGATAAAATAGAATAATTTTATAACCAGATCCTGTGATAACAGTTCCGTGAACATGGCCTCTGCCTACGTCCCTCACTGCCCCGCACTCACCCCTGTGTGGTGATGTGAGATGATAAAGGGCCTGGAGCGGGGGTGGCCTGAGGTGAGAGACGCAGGCGCTGACGCAGCGCCCGGCTCGGGCTGGCCTGCTGACCACACCCAGGAGGAGCATCTGCTTCTGACCGTGGTGACTGGAGCTGAGGATCAGGGGGCCCGCTGCAGCCTTCAGAAGAGGAATGAGAAAGAGAGAGAAGGGTGGAAGGAGAAGGTGTAAGGAGAGGAGGAGGTGGCGAGCATTTGGAAACGGCTCTGGGCTAAAAGCACATCTGTGACACTCCCAAGTCACACCAGTTTCCAAATTCAAACATGACAAATTTGATGATCTTTAAATGCCTCCACTTTAAATGCTGGGTGCTCTTTAAGGAGCCCAGCAAACCCTTGCTCGGAGCTGAGGCCTAGGGGGCACGTGGTGCAGCGAACGGGGAAGGTCCTGCCCCCTGCTGCCCTTCCGGGACGGGACCCCCGGCTGGGAAGAATCACAGATTCCCAAGAAGCCAGGACGGTGGGCAGGTGGGTGGGCTGCTTCCTCACTGGCCACTCCCTGGTGTCCCTCAGGGCCCGCAGGCTTCCTTTTCCTTGGCTGAGGCTCTGCTCCGGCCTGCTCTGGCCCCAGGAACCACTTGTCCCTGTCCTAGTCTCTCCAACCCACTAATTCATACCAAAGTGTGGTGGACTGCCTATTACAGGAGAGGTGGAGATGTAGATTTTAATAGAGGGCGATCTTTAAGTCCGGATGAGTCAAATTCTAATGCAGGTATTTCAGGCATGAAGAGTGGAGGAGGGGACAGTATCGGCAAACTCTTGAGTTCCTGCCTGGCCCAGAGGCAGACGCGGCCTTCACCAGGGATTCCAGATCTGTCCTGCTAAGGGGTCAGAGCCCCACAGTCCTAATTCCTGGGCGGAACCCCCCTGGTGTGACAGTGGCTCTGTGGGGGCCACTGGGCCATGGGGACCTATGGGGGCCACATAGATGCTTCTTGGGACCAGAATTTCTAGATGGCTCCTTTAATCAGCTGTGGCCCCAGACATTCTGTGGCAGTCCCAGTGCGCCGCCCCGGGCTGGCTCCTCAGAGTCACTTGGGAAGGTGTCCACTATCTTAGGGGGGGGTTGCTACTGCTGGGATCACCCCAGAAACACCAGAGGGGCAGCTGATTCCAAGTGAGCAGCCTGGAGCTGTTCTGGCATGGCTGGGCAGGTGCAGCCATTGGGCGTTTCTGACTATCCCTTCCCCACTTGGGGCCTCCGTTGGCCTTTGTTAGCAAGGGCCTGTCCCTTGGGCTGCAAGGGACCTCCCTGAGGGACATGGCAGGCAGAGGTGTGGGAGGGGGCCTTCCTGGCCCCATGGCTGAACTTGGCATGGCCAGGGTGGTCAGTGTGAAGGCCAGCAGTTAGGGAGTGAGGTGGGGAGTCTTGGGCAGGTGAGTGCCACCCTCAGGACACCCAGGAGAGGGCACCTGCCCTGGGCCCAAGGCCACCCCTCTGCTGCCCCAAGGGCCCCCCTGCAGGCGGGGCATCAGTGATGGTGGTGGCCTCCATCCGGCTTTTGTCCCCTCCTCCTCCCCCCTGCCTTACGCCTGACTTGGGGCTGTCAGATAAAACCCAGGAGTCCTGTGCAATCTGGATTTCAGGTGGCAACAAAGTTTCCGCATAGGCAGGTCCCTGTACTGTGCCCTTTGTTGTGAATCTGAAATTTGAATCAATGTACCTGGAGACCTTCCCTGTCCGTCTCACAGACAGGGATGCTGTCGGGGTGGGCGCTCGGCTCTAAGGAGCCATCCAGCTCTTCATGAAGGACAAGAAGGTACTAGTGCTGGGCAGGCCAGGACACCAGTGGCACTGCTCTGCTGGGCCTTACTGTCCCAACCGCACAGAGGAGGGCATGGGGCTGGGGGGTGATGCCCCCTCCCCCTCCAGAGCTGAGCGTCTGGGAACAGTGACCGAGGCAAAAATCGGGAGGACTTCCTGGTTCTGGGGAAAATATGGACCTGCTGGCGCCCACTGATTTTTTTTTTTTTACAAAGAAAGGCTTTTTCTCTGAAACCAAATGATTACAAGGCAGAAGATTACCTAGATGCCCCATCCTGGGCACTCCCCAGGCAGCCCTGGCTCAGCCCCATCCGTTCGGAGGCCTGTGGGGGGCATGGGGACACTAGGTACAGGTGGTAAGGTCACCACAACTCCTCCAGACTGTGTGGCACTTGTGTGTGATGGACCAGGTGACCTGAAGGTCCCTCTGCCCCCTTCGGCCTTTCTCAGCATGGCCCTTTTCAGAAGAGGCCCATTGGGTCACACCAACCACCAGCCAGGCCTGGCAAGAATGAGCACATGAGCAGTGTTGGTAAAGGACAGTGCCTGGAGCGCTCTGGGTATCCCATGTGGGCTCCTTGACCCTCGTGGCGCCGACGGGCATCTGCACATTCCAGGAGGGGCAGGCCCCTGCAGAGGCCTGACACCGAGGCCTGTTGGCAGCAAGCAGATGGATTTATTATGTGCTCATTTAACTTCATGTGTGCATTCTTTCAACAAACATTCATCAAGTGTCAGTTACGGGGACACAGAGGGGCCAGTGTAGGCCTGACCCCTCCGTCTCGCCAGCGTCATTTCTGGTTTTCTTTTCCTTTCGAGGTGCTGTAGACTCACAGGCAGTGGTGAGAAGTGACACACCAAGACCCCGAGAGCCTCGCCCACCGGGACTGCCCCATGGAACCGGGATCTCCCCAGGACATCGAGACGTGCATCCACTGGCCTCACTCAGGTTTCCGTCTGGCCTGCACGCCAATGTGTGACTGTGTAATTGTGTGTGTATGTGTGTATGAGTGTGTGTGAGTTTGGCTGATTAATTTTATGTACATAAAATCTAGCCTTCTACCTATTGTAAACATGCAGCCCGAAGCACGAGCACAACCAGCCGAGCAGCCGCCCCCGCCACGGTCCCCAGAGACCTCCACCCTCCCAAACTGAAGGTCATTTTCCATCAAACACGAATTCTGTGAGATCTTATCACACGGGCCCACTCACGCGACACAGGGCGGCTCCATCACAGCCCCTTGTGCCGCCCTGGCCACCATGGATCCGCCTCCATCTCTGCACTGCTGTCCCAGCGCCATCTGCCGGAGGCCCCGCATGCGGCCCGAGTAGCGCTCTCCTCCCCACTGGCGGTCTTGGCTTTCCTCTCCGTCAGCAAACACGCTGGCATGCACCTCAGCATATGTGTCCGCACTTATACAAGCAGATCCACCCCACACGTATGTCCTCCCACCTCCTGGGACACCCCGCACCCGTGAAGTGCCTGTCCTCAGGAGCTCTGTGGGGGCGGAGGTGGTGCACATTGTCCAGCAGTCTCGTGAGCTGACAGGGCTGGCAAGGCCTGGGGCGGGCCTGCGTCGGTGCAGCTGGCTTTGATTAGGGGTGGGGGCATCAGGGAGGCCTCCCCGTTGGAGGGCATTTCCCAGGGCATCTGGGGAAGAGTATTTGGGTCCCAGGGATCAGCAGCACAAAGCTGGGTGTCAGGAATGTCCTCTGTATGGCCAAGCGGCAGCTGGAGCAAAGGAAGGGGCAGGCTGGGCCAGGTGGGGACTGGGTTTTGCTCCAAGGGAGGGCAGCCCAGAAGGGGTGGAAAGAGGGTATGTGACCCAGGCACCATGCCATGTGAGCTGCCGTGTGGGGAGGATGAACGGGCCTGGGCACATTATAAGTGTATGCATCAGACATAAAATAGGGTGCCACACTAGTTTGCACAGCATCTCCTGAAAGCCCATGTCCCCAGAACCTCAGCATATAACCTTATTTGGAAATAGGGTCTTTGCAGATGGGATTAAAGTCCTCAGTGAGGTCATCCTGGATTAAAGGTGGCTGTGAATCCAATGACTTGTGTCCTTGCAAGGCGAGGGGACATACAGAAAGGAAGCCCTTCGACCACAGAGGCAGGGCCGGCCCCTGCAGGGGTGCAGCTACAAGCCCAGGATCTCGGGGGACCACCAGGAGCTGGCAGAGGCAGGAAGGGCCCTCCCCTCGGGCCTCGGAGGGAACATGGCCCGGTCTGTACGCTGATTTTAGACTTCAGGTCTCTAGAGTTGGGGAAGAATACAGTTCTGTTGTTTTAAGCCCCCCGTTTGTGGAACTTTGATATGGCGACCTGAACAGACTAACAGAGATTTGATAAAACTTAATACAGAACAAACACCCTGCTCCTCCTGGGGTCACTGGCCTGTCCCTGGGGTGGTGCTGGGCCTCTGAAGGCAAAGCTCGTCTCCAGGTGGGGTGGCACTTGGCGCCAGGGCTGCAGGGCCTCAGGGGGTGCCTTCGGGATCCTCCACTGGGCTGCCCGACAAGGAGCCCCAGGCCATCAGTCCTGGGATGGCTGAGCTGGGGGTCATGGGGGGCCAGACCCGACCAGGCCATCGGGGGGTCCAGCGTCACAAAGCGCTGGTGGGAGAGCCCCACCCTGAGGCTCCTCCTGCACCTAAGCCAACGATGTGAACTACAGCCCACAGGCCGCTCCACGCCTCTGGCTTGAAGCAACCAGCGGCTCAGATTCCGCAGGCGGCCGTTACGGATGGCTTGTCTTCATCTCAGCAGGGCCCACCACGGCCAGCAGGACCGCCTGGGCTTAGTCACATGCCGGGTCCCGGCAGGGACCAGGAGGGCAGAGGGAAGCCGCAAGGCCCGGGGGCCTTGGCGGAAGCCGGGCAGATCCTTCCCCAGGTTACACGTGGGCCCGAGCTGAAGTGGGGCAGGCGGCACCGGCTGCAGGCGGGCACCACGGAGCTGTGGCCTCTGCGGCTCATGATTGGGCTGCCTGCTTGTGTTTGTGTTTAGTTACACGTGCTCCCGGGCTAGGATTCCACTTTGGATGAGTGCGTCAGCCTGCCACAGCTTTACTAGGCCTTTACCACACCTGTGCACAGGTGAGGCCCCCTGGCTCCTACCTGAAGCCAGCCCCACTACGATGACAGGAGAGCAGGAAGGAGGGAGGAACCTGGGAAGAGGGGAGGGCAGACAGCTTTTCCTGGAGGCACAGGGCAGGGCCAGGCGGGGACCGGGCTGCACCCTTAGAGCCCACGGAAGCCTGGAGGGGTATTCCTCGGGCAAGCGCACACCAGAGCTCAGAAACTGGGGTGCCAGTCTTAGGGCTGGAAACTGGGGAAGCTTGCACCCTGAAGCTTAGGCCCGTGAGCGGCCAGGCGACAGCCTGAGACAGCTACTCAGAGAGAGCCATCGAAGGGTGACACCACGCGCAGGGGAGCGTGAAGCGAGAGGGGAGACGAGGGAGGCAGCCCCTGCTGTACCGTCCCTGCAGGCTCCGGCAGCCGGCCACGTGGGACAGGAGACCGTGGGAGAGGCCATCTCCACCGCAGGAAGCCGGCCCGCTGGGGAGTCTGGGAGACGGCGGGACCCGTAGGGAGGGCCAGAAACAGACATCCAGAGGTAGAGAGAGAACAAGGCAAGTAACCATGGTGGACATCAGTTCCAGGAAGAGCCGGGGGCTGGACACCAGCGGTGTGGCCTGCCCACAGTGCCGCCCCATCAGCCCGACATACAGGCCCCAGGCCTCCCGGAGCTCCAGAAAGCGGGCTCCCTGTCCACGGTGAGATGCCAATGGGTGGTGCCCTGGCCTGAGAGTGAAGCGCAGCCGAGTGATTCTCAGAGTGGACAACCGCTGAAGGAGACGGCTAGAGGCGGTGGCCTGGTGTGCTGCTGGGACTGAAGGGAGGCAGTGCAAGGAGAGCCTCTTGGAAGCGTTTTCAAGCTAAGAGACCTGAATCCCTGCGCTACCAGCCACCGCACCTTCTCATTCCACAGTATTCATCGCAAGTCTTCTCTGGGTGGGGTCCGAGGAGGCTGCTGGCACAGGGCCGAGCAGACGCAGCCTGCCCTCCAGGGCTCTCCGCCACCCCCCAGGTGCTCCGTGACGGGGCCAGACACAGGGAGGCATCGAGTGTGCCCCCTCCACAGAGTGCTGTATGGCAGGGCCACAGCGACGGAGATGAAAGGCCATGGGTAATTAAGGCTACTCAGACCTGGCTTTGCTTACGGAATCCTTTGTGGTGGCCTGAGAGAGAGCAAACAGATGCAAAACCCATCTCTGGTTTCTAGAACACGAGGCCTGAAATTATAAGACATTAAAATACAGCTTCGGGTAAAGGGCTCTTGTTCTACAGCAGCTCTGATGTCGTCAGATCAGAGCGAAGCGGCTCTCAAAGGCTCAGCCACTGGCTCAGAGCGCAGCGGGGCCCAGCCCCCGCGCAGAGGCACACGGCAGGCGGAGGACGTCCATGGTTTCCCGATGGCCTTTGTCCCCTCCACTTTATCCCATTAAGGGCCCTCAGGGACAAGTCAGAAGCAAAAGACTTTATTTGGGGAAAACAGAAGTCTCTGCCTCAGCTAATAACCGGCGTGCATGCTGGCAGTCAGTGCTGTGGCCTGGGGGTGCAGGCAGTCTGGGCACAGTGGGAGGTGGCACCCTCTGCCCCACAATGGCCTTGAGCAGCATTGCCTGGGGCAGTGGGGCAGAGCCCTGCAGAATGCCCCTCTTTAAGGGTGAGCATGTCCCTGGAGGTCAAAGGTCGGCCTCTGGCAGCTGCATGTACAGGTGAGTGTCCTCAATGCCCAGTGGCACTGGATGCCAGTCTGCAGTGTGGCCGCTGACGAGGGGTGCTCACGGTCACAAGCCAGCCTGTTGCACACATGGAAGTGCTGGGAGCAGGCTGTTGGGGCAGAGGGTCAGCTACCAGGTGACCGGCGAGGATGCGCCCCACATGGGCTGAATGCAGAAGCCTGACTCGCGGCTCTGGGAGCGGCCCTCTGGTCTCTGTGCAGAGCTGGTGGCGGCCAAGCTACCAGCGCAGCATCTGGGGCTCGGCGGCCGCATGCAGATCATGGAGCTCCTTCAGGCGCCACAGCAGCGCCTCCAGGTTCTCCCCGGTGACTGCAGACAGGGCAATGGCCTTCCCGCCCAGGCGAGCCTGCAGCCGTGGCAGATTGGCTCTGGCGCGAGGGAGATCGACCTTATTGGCGACGACGGCGTGGGGCCGCTCAGCCAGGCCTGCTGAGTACTGCTCCAGCTCGAACTTCAGGTCGTCGACCTGAGTCCAGGGCTCTGGTGCCGAGAGGTCCACCACGAACAGGAGGACACAGCAGCGCTCGATGTGCCTGAGAAAGGACGCCCCCAGGCCCCTGTTCTGGTGTGCGCCCCGGATAAGGCCCGGGATGTCGGCCACTGCGGACACAGAGCAGACAGTCTGCAAGGGGACACCCGGGCTGCCTCTGTGGCCTGGCTCCCCGCGCCCCAAGACTTTCCTTTCAAGGAACACCTGGAAACAGAGGTCCTTCAATTCCCTGCCTCAGGCCACCAGGCCTCTGCCCCCGAGGCACGTCAGTTTCCAGTTTTGCAAAGGGCTTTGAAATAAATGGCTTACAGCCATGATGTCAGATCATCTAATAAGGAGTATGTAACACACGGCACTCTTTCTGGCTTCAGAAATGATTCAAAAAAGGGGAAGATGGCTTCCTGTAATCTACTAATAATTTGATTACCTATAGAAATTGTTACAGAGTACTGTGCAAATATAAAGTGCCACACAAATGACATTACCAGCAGGCTTACTATTTTTAATGGGTACATTATCTTCTGGGAAAAAGTTTTCTCCTCTCAAAATGGCACAGGGGAAGCTTTTTAAATCACACCTTGTCTACATGACTGATGCTGCCGAGTTCCCCACAGATGGGAACAGAGGTGGCGAGGACTTAACCTCCTCAGGTCTGAAGGTGAAATGCAAATTCCTGAGCTGTGGCTAACAGATGCCTGGGGATGAGGTGGGGAGCAGACCTAAGCCCTGATTTTGATGGAGGACTACAAGGGTTTACACTGGGAAGAACGGTGCCACACCGTGAACGGCACCTGCACGTGAGGGACATATCACGGTTCTCAGTGACATCCGTTGCACCTGACCTCTTGAGATACTCCTGCAGTTCTACCTGCTATTTGCTTGTGGTCCTCGTAATGAACGATCCCGACGTGGGGGTTTAAGGTGGTGAACGGGTAGGAAGCCACAGCGGGTTTCGCATTGGAAATGGCCCGGAGCAGAGAGGACTTCCCTGCATTGGGGTGCCCGACCTGGAAGAAAGGTGGAAGTGGTCTGTCCCCTCGGTGCCTGGAACTGCCCGAGACCGGAGCTTGAGGACCAAGAGCACAGGACCCTGATAGGTTCACAGCAACAGGACAAGGTGAGCTGCCGAGCTGCTGTGCTCAGCTAGGCCAGGCACGTGCCCTCTCAGGGACCACAGACCTCCCGCAGCCCGGTGTATGAACAGTGCCCCCGCCCCCCATGAAGCCTCAGGTGACACCCACCAGCCCTGCGTGGGCCACTGTCTTGAGCTCCAGGAAGAGGACCCGCTCCTGGCCAGGCTGGCCGGGTGTGCAAGTCACGGGGGCACGGCTGTTGTTGGCCAGGAAAAAGCGGTTGCCCTTGCCCCCGGCCCCGCCCACAGCGGCGACATACTCCTCTCCTGGGTGCGACAGGTCGGCCACAACTTCACTCCCCTCCTTCACCAAAGTGCCCACGGGGACCTGAAAGATAGTGACGTGTGTGCAGGTCTGAAGGGAAACCACAAGGAGGGCAGCCCAAGGACCCCCAGGGCCGCAAAGTGCCAGGACAAGGTCCCTCGTGGGGCTTGGGGCTGGTTATGCACCTGCACCCCGTGGGAGTGGCTCTTTCAAACAGTTTCTACAACATTGGGGTGACCCAGAGCACCTGGAAAACGCTGAGACAATCTGAGAGAAGAGCAAATGGTCCACTCACAGGGGAGTCCCCCCAGGGGTAAGGACAGAGGCGCTCTCAGAGACGGGGGCAGGGCGGGGAGAGGAAGGGAAGACCCTTGGATCACCTCTTTTTAAATATAATTAAATATAAATATAAATAAATAAATAAATAAAATAATTGAATGGCTCAGGCATGCACAGTATAAAATCAGCACAGAGGCCCAGTCCCGGCTGAGCCTCATAGAAGGCGCTGCGTGCTCTGCGCTGGGTGCCCTGTGGACGCCACCAAGAAGCAGAGTGGGGGGCTTGGCAGCCCGGGCCTGGGGGCCACGTGGCCCTCGGCTTACCCGGATGTAGAGGGGAGAGCCACTTCGCCCGAAGCAGTTTTTCCTGCCGCCGTCTTCCCCATCAAAGCCCTGATACCGGGACAGGACGGAGGACAGTGACTTGACTTGCTGGTCAGCTGAAAGGGAGGGCAAGACCGTCATCTTCCTCGCGCTGAAAACAATCGCTGCCCATTGTTAACTTCCTTCTGATCAATTTGAGAGTGTCAGGAGGGCATGTGGAAGCAAGCCACGAAGCCATGGCAAATGTGATTAAGCGAGCAATGTGATTATTTAGAAAGCCAGATTCTCATTTTCCTTCAAAAAATACGATGACTTCTGAAGAGCTCACAATTACCCATAATGCCACCAGCTTT
Source organism: Manis pentadactyla (assembly GCF_030020395.1). Classification (NCBI taxonomy): domain Eukaryota; kingdom Metazoa; phylum Chordata; class Mammalia; order Pholidota; family Manidae; genus Manis; species Manis pentadactyla. The sequence goes on along the minus strand of NC_080023.1, from coordinate 176,840,328 downwards.
ACTTCCCGGTGGTGTGACTGTGACGTTCACCAGTTTACTGAGCTGCGTGCCCAGCACGTGCGGAAGGTGACCAGCATCGTCCCAGCACCTACTGGGACAGTGACCTGGGTTCACCTCTGATGTGCGTGTGACATGAGCCAGAATGTGAGATTCCCAGACAGGGACTGACTGGTTTGGGCGCTTGCTGTGAAAGTGAACATGTACATAATTTAACGAAAATGACATCCACACATCAATTTTTGGATTCAAATACCTGTAAGGATAACAAGGTGGAAACTCCCACCCCAGAGACTTGGGGCCAGGCCAACCCCCTGAGCCCCCCAAGGACACGTGCCTTGCAGGAGGACGTGGCCGCCGTTGCCTCCGTCACCACCATCGGGGCCTCCAAACTCCTTGCGGGGCTCACTGTGGAAGCAGCTCACCCCGTTGCCCCCGCGTCCCGCTTGGACAAGCACTCGGCGATGGTCCACAAAATGCCTCTTCTGCAGAGAGCACAGGGGCCCGGGTCAGTACCTGCAATGCCCTCTGGGGCCATGCAGCCCTGCGGTGCACCTTTTCTACCTGGGACGGGCCTTGGAATGAGAAGCTAGGGATGTTAATATTGCTCATCTCTCCTAAAACACAAACCTAAGAACGTTCCCTCATGTCACACTATCTGCAGGCTGTACACCAACAGTGCGGGTGTCAGAGGTGGTCAGTGTGGGACACACACCAGTGACAGCTCCCATCTCCACCCTAAAGAAAACAGGGATGGCTTAGCAAATGTTCCTGGACTAAAGGGTCTTTCCAGCTCTTTTCAAATAGACACACATTATGGAAATCAAGGTTTTTACTGATGAAAAGCTCCCCTTCCTTAAGATGCAGTAATAAAGCGAGAAGAGTACTTGGTGGCGGTCGGGCCGCCAACTCTTAAGAAAGGACATTTTCTGCAGCCTCCCTGAAGAGGGCTTATTTTCTAAACGTGGCAATGGGAAGAGAACCCCTTAACAGAGAGTGTTTTTTTCCAGGCCCCTGAGGGAGACAAACTGTAGTTAAAGAATTGGAACTAACTAACCAACTTAATGTTTAATCAACACCACCTCATACTACCAGAAGTTTGGCTCGGACGTGCCAGGGTGCAGTGTGGAGACGCCACCCGTACCCGAGGAGCTCGCCTGTCCACAGACGCGGTGCCCTGCGCAGCCCCACCAGGACCCAGGGCACTGCATGTCCATCCACTACTCCATTCCCAGATTTTTTTAAGAAATATTTTTTAAAGAAATATACACAAATATTTTAAGGTTCTTAGGCACCACCACATGGAGAAACCATGAATTACTATTTGAAAACCTCAGCGTTTAATTCTGCTGTGAGCCGACACAGTCAGACCAGCCTGATGGGTGAGCATGGCCTGGCAGGGGAGACAGGCCCCAACCCCACCCCTGGGGAGACACGGCCCCAGGGAAAGCGGGGGTGTCTGAGTGCACACCGGCTGCCAAGGTGTGTTCCACGGGAAATACCATCTGCCCTCGTGATGCTTACCTGGGACCTGCCCCCCTGTGCTTAGGGGGGAAGGAAGTGGGCCATAAACACTATTTTTCTTGAATTTAAAGATCATTCACGTTTTAAATAGGAGGTTTTGGTAAACAAAAAAACAAACTTACAGGCTTACAGAATTACAAAACTAAAGGTCTGTCAGCCCTCCTCCCACAACGTTGAGGATTAAGAGAGACTCGTGCATGCTCAGCACATCACCCGATGCCAGACACGCAGGCTGGTGACAGCCCGGCACTCGGCAGTCCCCCCACAGAAGCGGAGGGAGCCCCGGCAGGATGCACGGCCCGCAGCACGGGCCTGCATCCTCACTCCCATGGTGCCACACGTGTCCCTTTGGTACCACAGTCAGGACGGCCGAGGGGAGCCGCGGGTTCAGGAGTCTCACCAGTTTCTTCTCGGAGAGCAGTCTCTTCCTGGGGGGCTCGGGGTTCTTGGCGCGGCCTGCGCAGCCCATGGAGAGCGGCCTGGGAGCTGCCCGCTGCGGGAGGAGCTGGCTGGGCCCGGAGGCCAGGCCTGCAGGCAGAGTCCAGTGCCGCACGCCCTCCAATGCAGTCCGCCCGCCCGCTGAGAAAAGCCTGGAGGGCATCATGGCTCCCTGACAAAAGTCAGGTGGGCGACATCAGAGGCCTGGTTTAAACCTCAACATCACCCGAAACTAAGGCAGAGTGCCTGGCTCACAGTCTAGGTTTGTGTTCTTGGGCAAATAAATGAACCAAGGCACACAACCTTCTTTCTCCCTGTCCATATTCAACCCCAGGTCAGGAAGGGTCACCTGCCCCATCAGCTTATATGCTACTCAGGGGCAAGATCTGTGCACAAAGGACGTCGTAAGTCACTCCATATCCTGCAACCCTGGACAAACTCCCTTCACAATATCAGCATCTCCTAAGTGGAAATGTTGGAAAAGAAGCCTGAGCATCAAATAAAAATGTCTTAAAAACAAAAACACCCATTTACTCAAATGCTGTGAAGGAGTCAGTTTAAAAACATCCAGACCCAAACAGGGAGGCCCCAGCGGAGTGCAGCGCTGCCCCCGCCCCCAGGTGCCCGGGACAGCTCCCTCCCCTGTGCACACGGGCAGCCTTCCACCACCAGCCAGCAGCCGCTCACCCGGCCTCATGCTTAGGTGGCTGGGACAGCGACGTGCCTGCAGGTGCCAAGGATGGAGGCGACGCGGCCTGGGACCCGGCCCTCCTCCCTTTGCCGTGGGCACTGACCCCCGCCTGCTCCCAGATGCCCCTGCTGTGGACACTTCACTTGTGCATCACATAAAAGAAACCTGAGAGGCTTTCCTCCCACTTTTAAGTACGAAATATGTACACAGAAAGGGATATAAATGTGCACGTACTGTTTAAAAGCCACCATGAGCAGACACAGCAGGCGATGAAGCGGAAGTCGCCTTGTCCTGGAGGGTCCCTCTCTGTGCCTCCTGCTCCGCACCCCTTGCTTCTCCTGAAAGGGGACAGTTTCTTCGCGAGAATTCTTCCTTCGCAAGGCAACAGGAGTTTTGCTTTTCATTTGGAAACAAAGTTATGGCCAAGCTGGAGTGCAGTATAAAGAGCCCCCATCTCCCTGCCCACCCCACCCCTCCCCATGAGCCCTGTGGACATGCATCCTGGGCAGCACCAGGGGTCACAGCTGTGCCCAGGCCCCCTGGAGTCTGGCTGCCCATCCCAACGGCATCCAGCTCAGTACCCCCGCCGCGACCCCGTCTCCCGGGCCTCTCCCTGACACCAGAGCTGGTTCGCAGAGCGTCCTCACGCCAGTCCTGCTACTGTCCTTGTACGAGTTGAGCTGCAGCGCACGTCTAAGCAGGAACTTCACCCAAGTCCCGAGGCCTCGCTCGCCGCTGCCCACAAGGCCTGGGTCTCGTTGGTCCCTTAGTGACGTGCACTCTGAGTCCAGCCTGGGGTCCCTGCCCGGCTCCCCCATAGTCAGGGTGCCTTCCCCAGTGTGGTGAGAAGACCTCAGGAGGTACCCTGAAATTGCACACCCTTCCCTCAGAAACTGTCCATGTACTCACTTCTGTGGGCTCACGGTTCCCTAACCTATCAACAAGCTACTCTGTTACTACCCTTGAGATGCTCAAATTGTCTCGTTGGGCCAGTGGACGCCCAGCAGATTGGCTCCCGGGCCCGCCTGACACGTGCCCATCCGTCTCTGCGTACCCCCCTGCTTGCCGGCACAGAATGGCTCACCCTGTACTCTCTCCCTGGCCGTGAAACCAGCCTTTCTCAGGAAGCCCTAGCTCCCTGCAGTGGGGATGTGGGCGAGCTCAGGGCTGGGTGCGGCTGCTCACCGGCGCTCAGCGGACAGAGCTGCGGAACAAATGGGGGCGCACACATCCACATGTACAACATTCACTCCGCGGCCCGCCCGCACCTCCCCACCCGCCGCCTGACAGCAGAGCCACAGGGCACGGCTCGCTCCGGCTGCCCTCACCGTGGGACTCCGCGCTGACGGTGGGGTCCTGGGCTCTGTGGCCCTCAGCACGCTCCCTGCCTACCGCTCCGCCTGCACGGGGACGGAGCAGCCGCCCCCTCCACACTGGTGCCCCACCGCCCCCGCTGGCTGGCTGCCCCTCCATGGCCACACCCTGCTCTTGCTATCTTTCTGTAGATGTATGTTCTTAAATAAACCTTTATTTTGGAATGACTTCAGATTTACAAAAATGTGAAGGATATTCCCATATGCCTCCTATCCAGTGTCCCCTAATAATAGCATCTCACATGACCAGTACAGTTGTCAGTATGAAGAAACCAACATTGGGACATTATTATTAAGTAAACTCCAGATGGTATTCAGATTTCACCAGCTTTTCCCCAAGCCATTTTTCTCTTCCAGGACCCAATCCAGGCTCAGTCTTGGAATATGTCTTAAGTCGTGAAAGAAAGATGCTGCGGCGCAGGGCTGCACACTCCGGTGAGCTTCAGGAGGGGCGGGGCAGCGAGCACGTGGGACGGCGGGGAGCTGGGGGGCTCTTGGCCCCGCCTGCGCTACGAGGAACACTCAGCAAAGTCTTCAGGGTGGAGGAGAACAGAACCAGAGGGAGCCCTGACCTTTAGGAGTGGAGGACAGCAACAGAAACGGTAAATACAAGACCATCATCCTTTAAGGGTTTGTAACGTGTGTGACTGCAGAGAAACGACTTACTTGTAACTCTGCCCATTGGGTTTCCTGGGCACCTGAAGGAATGAGGTCGGGCGGGCGCTGAAGGGACCCAGAGAGCTGCAAGGTTTCCAGACTGCTGCCAAGAGCGTGACCTGGACCCTAAGCCGACTAGGAAAGGTTAGCAACATGTACTGTCGCCTCTACAGCAACCACTAGAGCATAACACGAGACGGAGCCCCAAAGTCAACAAACAGGTGATCTAGAGGGCTGAAAAGCACCCCAACAATTCAAAAGGAAAGGGGTAATGGTGCAGAGAGTGCAGAACAAAAACCAGGAAACAAACAAAATGGTGTATCTGACCCTAATAGTACATGTAATCCAGATAAAACCAACTTCCTGAAGAAGAGTATTACTAAGATGAAGACAGGTGTATTTGATACAGACAAAAGGAATAATTCAGCAGGAAGCCCCAACAACCGGTGTGCTGGGCCTAGTAAGAGCTTCGAAACACACAAGGCAAAATTTGAAGAATAAAGGGAAACAGACCATTCCATAGTGATGGGGGGGATGGGGGAGGGGCGGCAGTTAACTCTTTTAGGAAGTGATAAAAAGTCACTGAAAAAAAAATAGTCAAAAACAGTAAAGATGTAGAAAATCTGAACAATACTACCAACAATACTGATCCAACTGACAGAACAGTATATCTGACAGCTGCAGAATACACATTACGTTCAGGTGTCTGTGGGACAATCTGGGTCATGAATGAAGTCTCGATGAGTTTAAAAGGGCAGAAATCAGTTTCACCTAGGAAAAACCCAACTTCCTGGAAATTAAACACTCTTCTACATAATCCAACAGGTAAAGAAGAAATTAAAAGAGGAATCAAGGAATATTTTGAGCTGAATGGTAGACAATATACAAAAATGTATGGGATGGAGCTAAGCAGTGTTTCGAGGGAATCTCATAGCTCTACATGCTTATAGTAGTAAAGAAGGAAGACCTAAAATCAATGACCTAAGGCTCCAAATTAGAAAGAAAAGAGCAAAGTAAGGGGAAGAGAGGAATGAAGAGCAGAAATAAATGACATGGAGAACCGACAAACCACAGAAAGCAAGCACAGCTGGAGAACTGGCTCCCTGACAAGCAGAGCTGACCGCCCTCCACTCCAGCCAGACTCCCTGGAAGAGGACCCGGATCACCAAGGTCAGGAACTCAAGCCGGGTCCCCAGTACCAATCCTGCACACATCAAAAGGCAATGAGAACACGAGGAACAACTTTTTGCCCACAGATTCAACAACTTATGTGAAATAGATACATTTCTTGAAAAATGTAACTTACTGAAGGAACAGAAAACCTAAATAGTCCTTTACCCACTGAAGAAACTGAATTAGTTATAAAAGAACATTCCCAAAGAGAAGACTCCAGACTCAAACTGTTCTACTGGTAGAGTATGAAACATTCTCTGAAGAGGTAAGAGCGGTCTTTCACAAACTTTCTCAGAAGACAGAAGTGAGATCATTACCCTATTCACTTTTTTTTTTACTACGACTCATTCTTACCTACTTATTTCTGCATGCATCTCCCTTTTCCTTCCTATTACAATGGAGGGCTAATTTCTTTTTGTTTTTGCATTTTTCTTTTTCTTTTTTATTAAGGTATCATTGATATACACTTTTATGAAGTTTTCACAAGAAAAACAATGTGGTTATTACATTCACCCTTATCATCGAGTCCCCCCCCATACCCCATTGCAGTCACTATCCATCAGTGTAGCAAGATGTCAGAGTCCCTACTTGTCTCCTCTGAGCTACACTGTCTTCCCCGTGACCCCCCCACACCATGTGCACCAATCATGATACCCCACAATCCCCTTCTCCCTCCCTCCCCACCTGCCCTCCCCCACCTCTCCCCTTTGGTAACCACTAGTCCCTTCTTGGAGTCTGTGAGTCTGCTGCTGTTTTGTTCCTTCAGTTTTGCTTCGTTGTTATATATACTCCACAAATGAGGGAAGTCATTTGGTATTTGCCTTTTTTCTGCCTGACTTACTTCACTGAGCATAATACCCTCTAGCTCCATCCACGTTGTTGCAAATGGTAGGATTTGTTTCTTTCTTATGGCCGAATAGTATTCCATTGTGTATATGTACCACCTCTTATTTATCCATTCATCTGCTGATGGACACTTAGGTTGCTTCCATATCTTGGCTATTGTAAATAGTGCTGCGATAAACATAGGGGTGCATATGTCTTTTTGAATCTGAGAAGTTGTATTCTTTGGGTAAATTCCAAGGAGTGGGATTCCTGGGTCAAATGGTATTTCTATATTTAGTTTTTTGAGGAACCTCCAGACTGCTTTCCGCAATGGTTGAACTAGCTTATATTCCCACCAGCAGTGTAGGAGGGTTCCCTTTTCTCTGCATCCTCGCCAGCATTTGTTGTTCCTGGTCTTTTCTTTTTTCTTTCTTTCTTTATTTTTATTTTGTTATCATTAATCTACAATTACATGAAGAACATTATGTTTTCTAGGCTCCCCCCTTCACCAAGTCCACCCCCCACACCCCATTACAGCGTAGTAAGATGCTGTAGAATCACTACTTGTCTTCTCTGTGTTGCACAGCCCTCCCCATGCCCCCCCCTCCACATTATACATGCTATTTGTAATGCCCCCTTTCTTTTTCCCCCACCCTTATCCCTCCCTTCCTGGTCTTTTCCATGTTGGCCATCCTGACTGGTGTGAGGTGATATCTCATTGTGGTTTTAATTTGCATTTTCCTAATAATTAGTGATGTGGAGCAACTCCCTTATTCATTTTATGAGGCCAGTGAAACCCCAGCACCAAACCTGACCCTCATGAATTTAGATGCAAAGAATCCTGAACAAGAGTGTCCCACTGAGTCCAGCGATAGAACTGGGCCTGCACCTCACCCAGCAGGAGGGCTGGTGGGCACTCGCCCACCTCACACCACCCATCACATGCCTGACCAAGTCAGCGCCTATTCATCCGTAGGAAAATACAAGGTCCCAGCAAACCAGAAACGGAAGGGCACATCCCCAGCCTGACAGAGGGAATCTACAAAAGGCGACTGCTGACACACTGACAGGAGATGACCTAACTGTTACCCCCAACAGGGAGCAAAAGGCGGTGCACACTTCCAGCACGTGGTACAGCCTTCCAGACACTGCAGCAAAGAACTGGAAAAGAAATGGAGAGGTAACACTGCGGGAAGATACGGTTGTTTCCATAGAAAAATCTCAGGAAATCTATGAAAAGATGGTATGGATTAATAATGGATTGAGTGAGGTTATAGGTTACAAGGTTAATACATACTGTATTCTTACTACTAGCAGCAAACAACTGGAAAATGAAGACAAGCTCGTTTACAGCAGCGCCGAACACAACAAATACCTCCAAGCACGTGACAATGAACTTCGGTCTCCGCCTCTTACTGCCTGGTGCTGTTCTCAGGGTCTGCCGGGGGCCAGCTCACGCCCCAGCTCACGCCCTCATAACGACTCTGCGAAGTACTTTTATTATTCCCACTTTACAGAAGAAGCACCTGAGGGGAAGCACCACTCTCGAGGTCACAGTGCCATCAGATGAGGGGCAGGGCTGCAGTGTGACACCATTTTGCCCTTTGGTTTGGAAGAACAAGCCGGACACATGCCTGAATGATGTGGCTGTCCCTTGCTAGTGAACAAATTCAACTTGGTTTCACATTTCTGTCTGCTCTTGATTTTCCTTCTGCTATACCTGCACTGCCCAATGAGGGAGCCACTAGCCACATGAGCCAATAAGTCTAAATTAATTAAAAATTTAAAAAATATAAAAATGCAGTCCCTTGGTCCCACAAGCAACATTTCGAGTGCCCACAGCCATGTGCGGCCACTGGGTAGCATCTTGGACAGCTCAGATCAGAATATTTCCACCATTACAGAAAGTTCTACTGGACAGCACTGGTCTATACTGCCCAGTGGGAATCCTGAAAAGTGAACCTAAATTCCTCCTAGGAGCATGTTTCCTGAGCCCCACTCAACAACTACAAAGGGAAAGACAACGGTGATGTGGAGCTGGTGGACGTCATGATCCCAGGGTGGGCCTGAAAAGTGCTGGGAAGGCCCTTAACACACGGCAAGCCTCCACCACAGCTGGCACTACCGTTCTACAATGTGTGAAGCTCAGTTCTACTGGCCCACAGAAGTTACTACTTGCCAGGAACCTCTTCTAAACCTTCACCAGAAATTTAAACTTCTCCCTTACAACAACCCCATGAGGGGTAATATTGCCCGCTGGGCATCTATGTTCGCTTCTCCAGACCCACCTTCCATCAAGCTCTATTTCAAGAGCCTGCCCTGTATGCCTACCTTCTGGCTGCCCTGCCCTCTGCCAGAGACTGGAGCACAGGACACTGACTTCCCTGCTCCCCTCAGACCCCTGGACTGAACACCACACTTTGGTCAAGGAAGCCCTGTCTACCCTGCTCTCCTCCGGTTCTGGTTCCTGCCCCTGTCCTGTTTCTTTGGCACCAGGGGCAGAGGCCACGTCACTGACCAGCTCTAGGGTGCAGCTGCAGCACTGTCGTCCTCCCACATGCTCTTTCTTAAGCAGTCCCTTTAAAAATTCTCCTTGAGAGAAATCTTCTGCATACGTGGATGTTTTGTTGCCCTGGTCTGGCTTGGATTAACACATAGTCTACAGGCACACACCTGATCATCTACATTTGCTCTCTTACAACACTAAACTATGTTTTCTACCTTTATCTTGTATCTGCCTACCACTTCAGCATTTTATTAAAAATAATAACAATAAAGAGAGAAATGTGGTATCCACATATAAATCAAGTATAAAAACCAAATGAGTATTCATATTTGAACTGACTGTTTAGAGTTCATAATGCATGAGCAAAACCGAAAGTTTCTGTGATGACTGCCCTTGTACTGTTCACTATGAAACTTATTCATTATGTAAGAATTTGTTCTACATGTAAGAACTTGTTTGTTATGCCTCAGAAGATTGGAGACTGACGAAAATTGGGCTTGGGGTGGATTAATGATTGTGCATTGAGCATTGACTCCCCTATACAGAATTTTGTTGTCGTTAGCAACCATTTGATCAATAAATATGAGAGATGCCCTCACAAAAAAAAAAAAAAAAAAAAGGACAGACTTCCAATGGTAAAATAAATAAGTAACCGGGATGTAATGTATAGCATAAGGAATATAGTCAAGATATTGTAACAGCTTGGTAGGGTGATAGCTGGAACCTAGAATTATGTATATAAATGTTCTACCACTGTGTTGTACACTTGAAACTAATGTAATGTAATACTGTGCGTCAACTACCCTTCAATAAAAAATAATAATTAAAAAAAAAAAAAATTCTCCTTGAAATACCCGAATGTGAAGGTGCCATCTGATTTCTGACCTGACATTCTTTACGTTCAGTTTAAAACCGGAGGCTGAGTCTCTGAGAGCCACCTGCCCAAAGTCACACAGTATCCTCTGGCCTCTCTGACGCATTGCTGCCCCTGTCGTAGCAGGAATATTCAAACGGAGGTAAGAGACAATGACCTTTAGGGGCAACCAAGGCAAGGATAATTCTAAAGAAATCAATTTTCTGCTTCTGAACTTTTTATATGTTCTCTTTGCTAAAGCAGAGGGGCCAGAGAGCAAACCTGCATTTAAAAGAATTGAGTTCTCCATTCTCCTAAGAAGGGTCCTCTCCTTTCCAAAAAGACATACACTAATGATGTGGCCAAGTAAAATGCCGTAATTCCCACCCCGCATCCGTGTGAACAAGATTCCTCAGTGTCCACAGCCTCGAAAACAAACAGGAATGGTAGTGCTGACAACCCTGCGTTCCTCCGCAAATTCCACCTTGGGGAAGACAGCTAAGAGGGAAGCAATCTCTCTCGAGGGTATATCCACACCAAACTTTCCTGTTTAATGAGATGTTTATTAAAATGCACGTATTTCCGCTGTTTTGTGCAACTATGTACTACTAACAGTTACAAAGAAACAGCCAGAAGGAAACGTCTTAACTTAGGACGTCGGGCCAGAGAGGTTTCTCGACGCCTCACGTGGGCGCTCACACGCGTGCCCGCAGCAGAGCGCCGGGAGCGCCGGAGGCTCTGCGCGCGCCCGCCCCGGACCGGGAGTCAGGCCCAAGAGCCGGAGGCGCCGAGCCAGCAAGCCCGCGGCGCGGCCAGAGCCCGGCGGCAGGTACTCTGACCGCCGCGGCTGCGCCCTGCTTCCCGCAACGACCCCCGCGCCCCCACGCCAGCACTCACCCTCGCAGTCGGGCACTCCACTTCCGGGCCTGGACCGCAGAGGACTACTTCCGGGGTCGGCCCGCCCCACCCCTCCTGACCCCGGCCCCGGCGCGCATGTGCAGAAGGCGCAGTCGAGCGCGGCTGCGCCCGGGGTCTGCGCCGCGGCCGGGGTCCCCGCTGCCGCTCCGGCCCGGTCGGGGTCGGGCCGTCCCCCCCGCCCCCCCGCCCCCCCGCGGAGACAGGACTCAGACCTGCCACCTCGCCCGTCAGCCGCGTCCGAGAACCCAGCACTCACTTCTAGGCTGACTTCTGCAGAATCAGTTTATTGATAGATTACACCAAATCATGAACAATTTACACGCCAAATGCCGACTGAAAAAATTGAACTGATCGGATGTCTTGCAAGAAATGTACTGTGCTCCCAAATAAGACGCATCTGACCCGCTCAGTAAAGAGAAATGAATGGCTAAAGATTTTAAATGATAAGGGGTCTTCCTCTGTACGATTCTGAATGGATGCCCAAGCTCAAATCTATTTATTACAAAAACTGACAAAATCAGAGGCTCAGGCTCCAACTACGTGGACGCGTTAAGGCAGTCCAGAGGTCCCAGGGCCCGTGTCGCCGAGCACCGTGTACTCGGCCGTGGCTGCAGTGCAAACTTAACACTGGTTCCACAGCAAGCCCTGCGGGCGCGGAGCTCTACAGTCCCAGGAGCAATCTGTCGGCACTCCTCACCGAGGTCATCGTCTTCCAGACTGATGACCCGCCTGGTGTCAGGGACACGGGGGAAGGATGCGCATGGACTTCCACCTTCCTCGGCATCTTTACCGGCCTCCTGTAGAAGCAGTCCTAAGAAAGCAGAGCACCGTCACCACATCACACAGTTTAGCCTAAGCCTTTGCAAACGTTATAGAGAAGATACCATACAGGTAATGAAAAAGAACTGCTGGCATCACTTTTCCCCCACGAATAAGTAATAACATAAAAATGAGCAACACGTTAAACATTCTGTTATTAATCATTAAATATATTAACACCAAAAATCATGTATAAATTAGGAAATAAATGTACAAACTATCTCACAAAGTGCTTTTTAAAATATATACACAACATTCAAGAAATTCTTAATGTAAGACATTTCAGATTGAAGTTTTGGGATAGTTAAGTATCCTTTTCTTTCAAAAAGTATTAACAAAGCACTTAAAAAAACATATGCACACACAAAAGGCATATTTCCTTCTGGCAAAGAATAAAAATAAACTATTTTCACAGTTATCTGAAATGTTTAACATTTTCAATGGGGTATTTTAGTCCCCAGTGGAGTTTGCAAATTAGTACTATGAAAACTGTCAGCAAAAAATGTACAGAACAAAATCAAAGGTGATGACTCTAAATAAAATTGCTAATGTCTGCATGGTTTAGTAGTCAAGAACTCTCACATCAGTAATTCAATATAGGTAAGTATTTTTAAGCCCTTACCAGCGTTAAGGGTTTTTAAAACCCATATGCGTACAAAATAAATACTTGTATCCCAATGTAGGTGTGATTTTTGTCTCCACAGAAGAGGGGAGAGCATCCTAGAACTGGTACTTGACTAGGGCAGTACTTTGAGCCTCGGTTGCTCATCTGTAGAATGGGAACAGTAATTGCCTCCATGTTGACCAGTGTGGACTGTCAGGATTCATTCAAGCAAAAAAGAAAAAAAATCAAAGTATCTTATAAACTTGGGATAAATAACTACTTTAAAATTTTTAAACATAAAACTTCTCAACTAAAAACATCATCTTCTACAGGCCTGATGTCAAGAATTGGGTATTTGTGTTGTATCTTCTTGGATGTTTTCAGAAACATGTCAGCATTTATCCAAAGATGTTTTTAAAGAACTTGTAGTGAATATGAACATTATTTTTCAGAGATAAAGGCTGATAAAATGTATTAGTTGTTAGTGAAACAGAGGATTTTTCCTTTGACCATACTTTTCCAAGGGAGCTTTCTTTTGTTTGCAGAGTTTAAATGGAATTTATTATACTGGGGATGTAAAATTAACTCAAATTTCTCTATGTAAAACCTTCCCTTTCTATTAAGAAAACAGTAAAGTTAGTGGGGCTGTTTTTAAAAAAATTTCAGATACTCCTAAAAGAAAAGGAACTCTTTGCTTGGAGATCTGAGTTGGCAGGTCCTGGAGGAAATAATATAAAACTTGCCAACTGTTTGAAAATCTGGTATCAGTATCTAAAATTATAAATTTAGAATTGGGCATATTAAATATTCAAATCCCAGAAGTGACCATCAGATAAACAAGGGCAAAGCCAAAGTAACCCCAGAGAAGTACCCTCTCTCCCTGGACAATGTGATCATACACTGCCTTCGTGGATTCATATATATTCAGAGTATTGATCCCTCTTTACTTTTTAATACAAAAACATAACATGTCAGGTATATGGCATTAGCAAGAGACACAGGTAACAAGTGAGCTCTGGAAATGACGTTTCACAGCCTCTCCAAATGAAGCAGATTTTATCCTTTTCATCGTGTAACAGAAACCGACCCAAAACACAGATGCTGCCTCTCACCACCATGTCGAGGCACAGGGACAGGCTGCCATCCAGGCGGCGCGTGTGCATCCAGCTGAGGTGTAGCCAGTGAAAGACAAGTCACAAAAGCACATTACAACAGACCTGAGGCTTGCTTCTATGAACACAGAGACTCTGGCATTTTGTAGATATGTCCCATCACTGGGCACAGAATACTCTGGTGATAAAAGGACCCCTAAAGCTAGCTAGAAACATGGGGGAAGGGGGCAATAAAGGGACAATCTCTCCGTTGTATGGAACACAACACTATACACAGCACCAAATAAGTCACACCATCAGAGCGCTGTCTCGCGCCAGCAGTGCACGCCTGGCATCATCCCTAGCATGCAATGTGCACGCTTCACATGCAGATGCTGCGCGGGGCAGAGGGCAACCAACAGGTCACAGGTCATCTGAACTGCCACTGCCCGCCTGCCTGGACGGACATGCCACTGGAAGGCTCCACCAAGAAGGCTTGTCCCTCACTGCTGGTAGTTTCCATACTGGCCCTGCAAGAGACCAAGACAAAGATGATACTTTGTAGTCCTGAGTAAAAGGGTCCACACCCAGAGGCAGGGCAGACCCCGCCCAACACACATCCAGGGTGAGATGCGAAGAGGCACAAAAAGCCAGCCATCAGCCTTCTGCCCAGTTCCACATGGCAGGGAGGTCGCTGGCTTTCTGAAGGCCACCCTCCAAGCCTGTGGCTAATGACTGAGATCAGAGGGTCAGCAAGGCTCTACCAGCTCCCCCACCGCCAGCCCCCCACTCTGGCCCGATGAAGTCACTCAGCCAGCTGTGTCTGACCAAGGTGAGCACACAGAGGCGACTTTTAAAAACCTCACAGGCTCAGAGAGTTAACATTCTGGAAGGGGCTGGAAGCCAGTTAGTTCGTCATCATTCCTCGTGACCGCAAGAGGCTTTGGTGTGTTCGGACAGACACGGTCTGGGACCGTCTTGCCTGTTCGTAGCCGTAGGGCCGCTGCTGCTGGGCGGACGGGCCCGTCTGTGAGGCTCTGTAGCTCCCGTACTGCTGGCCTTGTCCCTGCTGGTAGCTGGAGTACTGCGAGGGGGCTCCCTGGGCAGGCCCTGGGGACACACAGCAGCACCCATGAGACCACCCCACATGCTCCAGGCCGCTGGTGGTACCCGTTCTCTCATGGCACAAGTCCCCCACAGCCAGGGTGCTCAACCCGAACCGAGCTCTCGGGCCCACCTGCTTCCTGGAAGCAGCTTCTGTCAGGTAAGGTGGTGGCTGTAAGCACGTGAGTTAAATGTCACAGCAGTTGGTGAAGACGCACATGCAAGAGACAGTGATCGTTCCCGTGGAAACCAGGTTGAAGGTTTTGGAAAGAACTGATCAGGGCTGAGTAATTTTTCAAGAAATGCTATTTAATTAGTCCTGGCTGCAAAATGGCTATCCCTCCTTACCAAGCATCAGAACCACCTGTGAGTTCAATGACACCATCCACCTGGGCACCTTGTTTTTTTCAGTTTCCCAGGTGATTCTAGGGTGTAGCAAAGGGGGAGGACCACCAGCCTGGATGTGTGTCCACAGAGGTCAAAGCCACCATCAGGGGTCCTGGGGCGTGTGGTCTTTGGAAGATCAGGGCCCGCTCTGGGCGCTGAGGGAACGCAGGACTATGTCTAAGTCAAACCAAGATGCTTCAGGTGTGGATGGCTGGATGCTACATGAAGACTCACTGAACCCAGTCCCTTAATGAGCTGATCACTTACCCATGCAGGTCGCATCAGCAGGACGGCCCTTTCTGTGATTTTAAGTGGGAACAATTTGCAAGGCCATCACATGGTGGGAACACTAGCAAGCTGCCTCCTGACAGCAGCGCCATGAAAGCGCAGGCGTGGTGCCCGGTTCTGGACAGCAGGGCCCAGGTGCCATCCTGGGAGTGGGTTTGGACCTTGGAAGAGGTTTGGTTCATGTGGTCTTGGGCTCTTGGCAGACACAACCCACAGGCAAGGGGTCAGGGCCGCAGTTTCAGGCAGACCTGCGGGGGGGGGGGGACGAGCCTGTAGGGACTGGGCAGATGCGAGGGAGGGTCACCATCCTGGGGCAACCTGCTCTGGGAGGCGGCCGGCCTCAGGGACACTGCGCCTGCCTTCTGCTGCTCTTCTCTGGGAGGCAGGACCTCTCCCTCTGGTGTCCTGCAGCTCACAAAGCTCCCTCCACCCACCTGCCTGTCTCCTGGGCTCCCCTGGATGGTCTGGCAGAACCACCGCCCCTTTACACTTTTGTGGGTCCTCGCGGGGTGAACAAAAGCCTACGAAAGGGCAAGCACTTCTAGATGCTGCTGCCAGCCTGACCCACACGTGGACTGTCTCAGGTGAAAACAAAGTGGAAATGGGCTTAGGGAACCCCCACCCACCCAGGGAACCCCCACCCACCCCTAGACCTCGGTTGCTAATGCCGTTCTCCTGTGAAGGAACCAGGCCTCCTTGGGGAAATGGCTGCTTCTGCAGCTGGGGCTTCCAGAGCCTGAAATGAGGGAATGTTCAAAAACAAAAGGGCGGGGCGGGGCAGGGGGACACAGGGGCCGATGGGAAGCTCCTGGGGGCAAGGCTGGGGTGACATGACCAGACAGAGAGCTCTTTGACCAGTGGTACCGCTGCTACTCCTTACCGGTGCCCAAGTCTGTGTCAGCACAGTGATTAACTACTAGGTAAACGGGGGGGAAGAGCCCGGGTGTCCTTACAGAAGAATACCAACCTGTGTAGATAGTCCCAGCATTAGAGCTGCTATAACCGGGCCCAGACCTGGACGATGCCCCTGGTCAAGTGACCAAGGTCAACATCTGAGGACACCCACATTGGCACAGGCCAGTCATAGGGCACTTCACCATGGTCTCCTTTCCAAACCCATAACCCAGAGCCCCGAGGAAAGCCTGAAGGACGGTCCAGGTACCCGCGACTCCAGTCCTCCGTGACAGCCAAGGCCCAGGGGGACGGGGATTCTGGAGCAGCTGTCCTGGCCCAGAGGAGCCGAAACCAGATGTCTCCTGGACAGAGAAGGTCACCGGGAACCAGTGCCATGGGGCTGACGTGAGATCAGACCGCAGTCGGGCCCCAGTGTAAGCTCTAGTTGCAACACTGCACCCCGATAATGCAGGCTGCGACAGTGGGGGACACTGCACTACCCTGGCAGCCCTTCCGGGAGTCAGACCACACCAAACCCAGAGGGCATGGTGTGCCCCCCCACTCGACTGGCAGTGTCACCAGGCGCCGCGCTCCTTACCATAGCCTGGCTGCTGCCCGGCGTAGCTCTGCTGGCTGGGGTACTGCTGCTGGGGGTAGGTCTGCGGCGGGGCTGTGCCTGGCTGGTACCCCGCCTGCTGCTGGCTGTACTGCGAGTTCCCTGCGGAGGGAGGACACGGAGCTCAGTCCCAGAGCCTGGGCACTCCTTCATGGCACGGGCACACTGACCGCATCTCTGCTGACCACATCCCTGCACCCGCCTACTGCCTCGGTGCCCGTGCTTCACGAGTCAAACCTTCCATTACACTTCTCCTGAAACACAGGTGCAAGCCCAAAGCAAACAGTCACTGCAACCAAGACAAATACCGGTGTTGTGGGTTGGACTGTGTCCCCCAAAAGATGATGGCAGCCTGACCCCAGGTGCCTGTAGACATGGCCTCATGTGGGAACAGGGTCTTTGCAGACGTGATTATTAAGGTGAGGTCTTACGGATAAGGGTGGGCCCTAAATCTGATGCCTGGCATCCTCCCAGGAGGGCAATCTGGGCACAAACACAGGGAGACAGACATGTGATGGCGCAGGCAGACTGGGGCCCTTTCCCTACCTGGAGCCGGGAAAGGCCCCCAGAAGGAACCAGCCCTGGGACAGCTTGCCCTGGGGCCTCTGGTCCAGGTCAGTTCCTGCCGCTCTGCACCCGGTCACAACAGCCCCTGGAGACTGACAGCCAGGAAGCTGAAGCAGCCAAAGTGGAGACGCGGGAGGGCACATGAGCAGCTGGTCGACGGGCCCAGTCGCGAAGGAAAAGAACAAAGGAGGAGCGCACCCACAGAGCCACAAGCCCAGCCCAAGGCAGCAGTGATGGAGGACATGGTGAACCCTTGCCATCTGCACCGAGCCTCCGTGCGGACAGCGCACGTCAATGTGTTTTATACACCAACACACAGAACGCTTGGTGTTTATGCCCACAAATTTATTTCAAGAAAAATCTAGTAGGTCAATTACTGAGAAATATTTTCTCACTGATCAGGAAATACTTTGCAACAATGTCCGGTGCCCACAATGTCCCAGGCAGGCGACACAAAGTGTCTGTAAGCACTACCACATGCCCACTTTACAGACAGGGACACTGAGGCACACGCAGAAGCCAGCAGCCCGGAGCTGGGGAGACAGGAGCAGGAAGGACATGAGCCCACCGAGGAGGCCCAGAGAGCCACAGCAGCAAGACGGTGCTCTCTCAGATGGCAACCCCTGAGGAAGTACTCCAAGGTCACTTTCAAGAGGATCCCTAAGTCTCAGGACACTTATTTTACTGGCAAATGTGCGGCCAAGGGCATGTGATTCAGCTCGGACCAGTGATGGGCTGTTCTCTGACTTCATGAAACTAGCGCCTCAGAGGATAAAAAAGGCAGGTGTTTACCTATTGCTCTTTATCTGTGTGTTGGGAAGCCCAAGAGATATTGTAGATTCATTTATTCTTTTTTTCAGAGAATGCCAACTCTTATGTTCAAAAATCTAACTTGCTGAACAGCACCCATGCCAAAAGCCTCATCATTTTGGAAGAAAGCTTGCAGTAGGAAAAGTAATTTAGGAGAGCAATGTATGTATCACCAAATAACCACCCAGAGTTAAGAGGGGATATTAACAACCATTTAACAATCTTCCTACGAGGTCTTGTCCAATGGTGGCCTCAGGAGCTGCCACTCACATTCAGCACAGAGACTAAATTCCATTCATGGTTTTCAAACACCTTTATAGAAAGACCACTTTAAAGTCTCATTTCATCTTTTGAACAGAGCTTTGCTCTTCAAAACCATACAAAGTACATGGCCTTTAACTGGCGATGTGCTGGGTCCTGAGTGTGCATAAGAGCCAATTCTCCAGCAGAAGGGAAGAGGGGATGGATGGGACCCAAGAGCGCATCCCCTTGTGGCACCGGACAGGGAACGGAAAGGGTGCCTCCCCCTTTCCATGGGGGATGTGACCCACCCCAGGGGATGCCTCGAGCCACAGGTAGTATCAAACCCCATATATAATGGTTTTCCTTCTATAGACACCTAACCATTACAAAGTTTAATTTAAAGTTCAATTTATTATGCTTAAATTTAAATCAGGCAGTGAGGGATTCACAAGTGACTCATGATGAAGTAGGACTGTTACAATGACGTGCTGTCGTAACAGTTCCATGAATGTGGTCTCTCCCTACATACCTCACTGCCCTGCCCTCACCTCCTTGTGACGTGAGATGATAAAGGGCCTGGTGCGGGGGTGACCCGAGGTGAGAGACGCAGACGCTGACGCAGCGCCCGGCTGCTGTGGTCCTTCTGACAATTTGGCAGGAGGAGCACCTGATCCCAGACTGGGGTTAACACTGGGTAACCGGAACCGCAGACAGAGACCCCGCAGATGAGGGGGACCACTGTAGTTGTTCTTGTTTTAATCAAAACATGTCCCAGAAATAAGCAAGTGGAGGCCAGATTATGCAAACTGGTAGCAAAAGAATCCATTTTTCTACTTTATTTTTCCAGTTGTAAGTAACTTTCCTTTCTGGGAGCTGTAAAATACAAGTGTTTAAAAACTGGGTCCTGGTTAGGGATTTTCTTAAGTAACAGCTTTACTGAGATCTAATTCACATTGGAAAAGCTTAAAACCCTATTAAGGAAATTCAATTTGCAGTTTGAAAGAACAATGAGTGAACATGTGCTCTGATCAAAAGGTGGCTGCCTCTCTATGTGGACTGTTGAGATCCTGTAGCATCTCCCATCGTTTGCCCCCTAAGGGAACAACCTTGAGCTCCTTCCTCGCAACTGACGCCGGGTCCAGCAACAACGATAGAGGCCCAGCTTTGCCATTTCAGAAACGGGGCGGGTTTTCTCCAGGGCTTCGGGCGCTTTGGTCAGCCTGCCCATTCCCACATTTCAAGGCCCTATTTACTCTCCACGTGACGACAGCTAGAGAGCTAATTCACGTGCAAGTGGCTGGCTGTGGCCGGCACCAGCAATAGGAGGACCTTGCCGACAACACCTCAGCTCAGCCCCCCTTCTGCCCAATGTCCAGTCCTAGTAGAAAAGGGACCCGGGTGAGGAATGTGGTGGCAAAGCAGCTATGGAACAAATGAGGGATCACCTCACTGTCGTGTCCCACACAAACCACAGTGATGGAACTCGGGGACACTGCAGGCCGTTCTGACCTCAGCTACGGGTGGGGGCTCTGACTTTCAAAGACAGCCCATGCTTGGTACCTTCAGGCTCAACTTCTGAGTAGCACATACATTCATCTGATCTGGTATCATGAAAACTAACCAAGCCCGCCTTCAAGACGTACAGGGAGGTGGGTCCCCATCACAGCCATTCCTGTAGTGTCCTGGGTGTTTTTCCAGAGTGTTACATGGTGTGCATGTGTATGCATGGATGTGAGTGGCATCCTGCTTCCCTTTGTTTTTACAGAGGGCAACACTCAGACACCCTGAGCCTCCACACGACCACTGCGGCCACAGTGCCCACTGGACATGTCACAGTGGACGCTGGTTCTGTCCAGTCGGACAGCAAACCTCATGGCAACAAAATGTGACAGGACCTCAAGGCTCCCAGGTCATGCCTGGCGGGGGCCCTGATGGTGACCTGTGCCCCACCTGCCTCCGTGGGCCACATCCCCTCATCCTGCCCAACTCGGTCATCTGTGCCCAGGCCACTTCCCAGCACTGGTTCTCTGTATACTAGTGCTCTCTTGTCCTCTGGGACACCGCTTCTTCTGACAACCCCATGACCCGCCACCTGCGCCCCACAGGGTTCCTCATCCCGTGTGGGACAGATCCACTTACTGCAAAGTTTTCTATATTGGTTTTGATCTGTGCCCTTATGGCTTCTGCTCAACATCCCCCATCCTCGGGGGCCACAGGCCACTTATCCACACCCCAGCTTCTCAAAGCAAACACCCATGCCTCACTATACACGAGACCTTAAGTCTAGAAGACAAGGCCATGCACCCCAAACAAGGGCACAAGTGCGCACCTCCAGCAGCAAGTCCTGAGCGGGCCGTGGGTGGTCACTTCTGCCCGAACGCCCTATTCTCTTAGGACCCTCCCTCGGACATGGTAGAGCTGGCGTGAGCAGAGCCCCCGAGGACGAAGCTGAACCCCAGCAGCCCAGGAGTGCAGGGGGCGGGGCAGGAGGAGAGTGGTTTCCCGAGAAACGGCCAAGGTGTCAGACACATGGCACAGAGTGCTCATCGACGCCGATCTTAGCAGCGAGGACAATGGTGGAAATGAGCCTGGGTTCCCCCAAGAAGACAGTGTTTGCGGTGTCCGTAAGCGGTTCCCTGCAGGCATCAGGGGCGGGGGCAGGGAGGGGTGCTGAGGAGGTCATGGCAGACTATGGGGGGATGGAGGGGGAGGTCATAGGCAGGTCACAGGCTGGGGGGCTGAGGTCATGGGTGGGTCACGGCAGGGCCCAAGGAGGTCATGGGCAAGTCACAGAGGAGAGCCTGAGGTCACTGGCAGGTCACACACAAGTTCTCTGTGTGGAAGGGGGGAAGCTGAGGTCATGGGCACATCATGAGGGGGCTCAGGAGGTCACGGGCAGATCACAGGGCAGCCAAGGTCACGGTGGATCACGGCAAGAGCCCAAGAATGTCAAGGAAAGGTCACAGTGGGGAGGCCAAGGTCATGTGTAGATGGTGGGAGGAGGCTGAGGAGGTCACGGGCAGGTCACATACAGCCATAGTCCTGACAAGAGGCAAGGCCGGCTGCCTGCAGCCTGACAGCTGCCCAAGTCGCAGTGAGGGAAACAGCACAGAAGCCACCTGCTCATGAAGGCAGGCGTCACCTGATGGTCAGTTTGTGAATGCATGGGGAGAACAGCTGCTCAGAGGTGGATGGGAGGCTGCTTCTTGCCGCCTGGTCACCATCAGTTCTGATCCACCAGGGCCATGGCCAGGTCCCTGCAGCTGCTCAGGGCTGGCTGCACGGGCAGGGACCCCCAGGGCCCAGACCCCAGGGCTGGGAGGCTGGGTCTGAGCCCACTTTAGTGAGCCAGTCCCCAAACATGTGAGCAGAGAAGCTACTGCAGGGACACTGGCAGTGACTGCAGCACAGCCTTCTGGGTCACTTCCTATATTTTCCAAATTGTCTATGAGCTCATATCCTGCATAACTACAAAGCTTACCTGCACTAAGGAAGCAGGGTGGTGGCTCTTCAAACATTGTAAACAGCAACAGCCCTTCTGGTGTGAGCCCAGAAGAAATGAAGGAAGGACACAGATCGGTACACGGCCTTCACAGCAGCCAAAGGGTGGCAGCAGCCATGTCCACCAGCGGACGGATATGCAAAATATAGTCTACAAGGCCACGGAGTGCCCTTCAGCCTTAAGGAGGACAGTCTGATCGCGGTGTTGGTTGATAAACACGCATACCCTCCCCTGGGGGTCCGCAGCTCTCAGTGGGTGTCAGCTCCCGCTGCCCAAGTAGGAGAGGGACTGGGACTGAGAGTGGGCCACTTGCAGCCACAGGGCTCAGACACGGGCAGGCCTGCAGATGTGTGCGCGCGGGAAGGCCGGGCACAAGGACTGTGCAGGTCCCTGTAGCTCCCTTGAAGCAGATTCATAGAGAGCGAAGGGATCTGGGGGCTGGGGGTGGCGGTGAGCGTTTAATGGGGTCGATCTCAGTTCAGGACCAAATCGCCCTGGGGACAGTGGCGATGCTGCAGTGTGATGTGGGGATGCCCACCACAGAGCCACGCCCTGAGAGACTGTCAGACAGTGGATTTTGTTACGTGTTTCTACCAGTTTTTAAAAATGCTACCAAAAAGCCCTGTGATTACACATCACATGTTCCACATTTATTGTTTGTCTCCTCCCTCGGGGCTTTCCAGCACCACCCCACCTTCTCCATGGCTGTTTTCCAGACAGGAGCCAGAGTTGGGGTGCCTGCTGGCCTGCAAGTCACCCTTTTCCCTCAGGGCCCCCAGGAAGGACCAGGACCTCTGCCTGCAGCTGGGCAGCGGTCACCCACTCAAGAGCCCACTGCATACTCCTGCCCAATGCCATATTTGGTGGCATTGAACTGTCAGCCAGGGTGGGAGAATTTGCTGCAGAGAAACGGGCGGGTGCTCCAGACGTAGGCTTTGTTTGGAGGGCCAGCCCCTAGCAGGTCTCAGCTGCAGCCCCTGTCTGCTGGGCAGCCCTGGTGAGGCCCCATGGAGAGCGCTGTACAGGGACCCAAAGGTGCACTCTGTGTGGCCAGCTGGTGTTTGAAGAAATGCCCAGGCCATACCCTACAAAGCCACGTGCCCCATGTGCATTACCAGCCTGGACCCCTGCTGGCCAACCTGGTTTGGACGACTGCCCACTGAGGAGGCTCTGCCACCAGCTCACAGGCCCCAAGCAGGTCAGCTGGACCAGGTAGTGGGGACTGAGGCCAGCCAAACCCTCTCCTGTTCCATGAACCCACACGAGGCAGGCGGGGACCCAGTGGCCAGCCTACACCACATAAAGCCCCATGAGCACCCAGTGGCAGCGAGGCAAGGCTGAGGCAGGCTCCTTACCTCCCTCATAGTAGTGTTGCGTGGACTCCTCAAATGACCGGTCATAGCCCTGCTCTGTGTACGATGGCTGCTGGTATGTGTAATCACCATGTCCTGCAGGCAAACAGAGGCGACCTGCAGTCAGCAGAGACCTGGCCACCCAGACCCTGGATACACGGCCGTGAATGAACAGGCAACGCTGTCAGGTTGGGGGAGTCCAGACCTGGGTGAGGTTCTGGCTTCCCCAGGATGACCAGCTCCTGCGGGAGCTCTGCAGGCCTCTTGCCTCCACCCCTTCCCTCAAAGTGCAGGCTACTGTCCTGCTTTCAGCGGGGTGAGTGGTGAGCGGATTCTGGCCGAGGGGATAAAGAGGAGGGAGGATAGCTGGTGCCTGAACACAGGCCCCCGTGGCCATGAGCCACCAGCACCGCTGCGTGACTGCCATCCTGCACCTGCTCTGGGGGCATCTGGCCCCACAGGAGGTGTGTCGGCAGCATGCAGGGCGCACAGTGTGCCTGCACCTGCCTTGGCCAGCCCACCCCATGCTTGCTCACGCAGGTTCCCTGCCCAGGGTCATCCTCCTCCCGAGATCCCACCCATCCTCTATGACCATTCTGAAGGCCACTTCCTCAAACCTGGACTATTTAAAAATGACTGAAAGGTGGTAATTTAAAGGAAAATCCTTGGCAGAAATGATAATGAGCAGCTGGGACATGAGTGTTACACAGACGAACAGCAGGGTCTAGCAGCTTCCCGGAGGCACCTCACAATAAAGCGTGTGTCTTTTAACATTTAAATCCACCTATTCGCAGGATTGCACAGCTCAGCCTTGAACTGCTACTGCCTCCCAGGAAGGGACAAGAGCAGCCTGAGGGAGGCAAGGGGCTGGGCCAAGACCGGCCCTCACCCCTGCCCCCAAACAAATGCAGGTACAGGGACCCTGGACACCCTGCTGGCGGACAGCAGCCATGACTGGTCTGAACTGGGAGTGGCTGGGAGCAGTGGTCAGTGACTGCGGTGACATGCTGCCACCGTGACAGCGCGGGGACAGGCCTCACCGTCGGGGTAGTACTGCTGGCCCATGGGCTCCGAGGCCGCCTGGCTGTGGCCGTACTGGTCACCACCGTAGTACTCCTCCTGGCCCAGGTACTGCTGGGACGGACCTGGGGGCAGACAGTGCACACAGGCGTTAACTCAGGAGGCTCTCCCCTTATGTGGGGACCCCTCAAGGACCTCAGATCGGAGAATACCCCAGGATACCAGGGGACTCTCCCCCACATCCAGCCCCCAATACCCTGGACTTTGTTCTACAGCACAGCCTCCCCCTGGCCCCCTATGCCTGACCCCGACCCTGACCCCACACAGTGGGGCAAGGAGGACACTTCCTTGTCCTCCAGGAAGGCACCGCTTCCAACATCCATGCTTCGTTAGTCCCACTGGCTTGACCCCAACACCCCTGCTTGACCCTCACGGACAGGCAGAGCTTCATGCCCTGCTCCAGGGCAGCTGGGCGAGACCACCCTCCGGCCGCAGGACCGGGGGCAGTGCGGGCCTGGTGTTACCTTGCTGGGAGGGCCGGTAGGGCGCCATGGGCCGCTGCCCCATCATGCTGCTCCCCTGCCCACTCTGGCCCATCATGGCGATGGACGACTGGCCCTGGTAGTGCTGGCTCCCGCCCTGCGCCGAGGTGTAGTGGGACGAGGCTGCCTGCTGGTGCATCAGGGACACTGGGCGACACGACAGACCCCGAATAACCCTGAGAAGCTCGCAGGGCAGGCCCCGGCCCCTCACCACAGGCCCCGTGGCACCCTTCTCTGGTCTCCTGCAGCTCCTCCAACGGATCGCCCTTCGACTCCAAGTTACCCCTCCCACCACCGAAGCTGGGCCGTGTTCAGAAAACGTCAGCAAGCAAGTCGTATGGCTCCCAGAACCCTCTCACGCACAGAAACACGAGTCCTGTCCTCGCTGCCCCTAATTCCCCAAGGCTGGTGACAGAAGAGCTCTGCCTTGCCCACCCGAGACCTGACCTCTAAGGCTCCTGGTGGCCCCCACCCCGACCCTTCTGCTCACGGCAGCCTGCTCGGAACCCCCTCGAGCAAGCGCTGTCCGACAGTGGGATGTGAGCCACATCAATCAAGTAAAAAGAAACAGGTGGAATCTATTTTAGTAACACATTTTATTTGATGGAATATGTCCAAAATAGATTATTTTCCATATGTAACTAATATCAAAAAAATCAAAGAGCTCCTTCACATCCTCTTTCTGTACTAAGACCTTCCACTCCAGTGTGTCTGGCACCCACGGGGCCTCTCGCTTTGGACCCAATGCCTCCCCAGTGCTCACTGGGACACGAGCCAGCAGGGACCCTTGGCTCGGCATGTGCAGCCCACATCCTACCCGCTTCTGTGCCCGAGGCTGCCACCCCAGCCTCATCCTGTGAGCCTAGCCTTACCCTCCCAGCAGGGCACAGGCCACTACCCCTCAGGTTTCCCTGAAGCCCCTCAAAGCTGGCCCCACTTGGTGTGTGCCCCATGCCCTGCCCTTCTGGAGGCTCTGGGAGGAGGGTGGCCTTCAGATTTACCCTGCCCTCCTGCCAGCAGCAGCCCAGCGCCCAGCAGTAGGAGGGCAGCCCCTTGGGACCAGGTGGGTGGACTGCACACATTTCAGAGGGTTCGGGGGACAGGCCCAGGGTCAGGTGGGGGCGGTCCCAGGGCCAAGCAGGGTGGTACCTGGGTTGGACTGCATGTTGATATTGGCCCGAGACACGTAGTTGCCGATGGCACCTTGCCCCTGCAAGGGCACGCTCTGCGAGGTAGGTCCCGAGTGGCTGTAGCCAGGCCCCGAGCCGTGGCCGCTGCCCGACATGCTCATGGAAGTGGTGGGCAGCGTGCTCTGAGCAGTCTGCTGCATGGACACGTGGTTTGGACCTGCCAGGAGGGACAAGGAGGGGGGCCTTAAACCCATCTGAAACCTCTGGGTGGAAGGCCTGGCCTCATTGCCAGACACTGTTTCCTGGTGGCACAGGCCAAGTGACAGTGGGGAGGGAGGCTAGCTGATGGCCAACAGCACTTGGGAGTGAAGTGCACGGTTAAGTGATTAAAAAAGTAATAAACACACATGCCGCCAAAGTGGACGAGCTGCCTGCTTACTGTCACATTGTTAACTAGCTCCCAATGGCCATTTCCATCCAAAGGCCAAGCACTTTGCTCGTTAGAAAATCCACATGGAGCCCCCGACTGAATGGTCCCTAATTTGAGTGTCAAAGTAGAATAATGGCTTTATTCCCTCTACATGTTTTGCCCTGCACAGGACCTCTGGGTCTCCCATGCTCGGCCCCACAGGGCCTGGGCTACACTGTGGTGACAGCCGGCCGCCTGGGAGCCTGCCGAGAACCAGCCCCACTCCGGTGCTCAGCCTGCTCACCGTTGCTGATCTGGCCCTGCATGAGAGAGGGCGGGGGCAGGCCTGAGCCGATGGCATCGCTGAGGCTGCCCTGGGAGTGCAGGCCTTGGCTGGAGCCACTCTGGGACAGCGCTCCGGGGCCCAGGTTCATGCTCTGAGTTGGCGGCTGTGGAGACAGGAAGGTTACAGAGGACGGTCAACCACCAGGAGCCATCCAGGACTCGGCAGCCCGTGGGATCTGCAGCTACATTCCATGGTCACCTGGCAAATGTCTGTGATCAACTGCTGCTCTCACACTCGGCTGGATGCCACAGGTTATCAGGCCTGAGCACCTCAGGCCATGATGGAGATGAGACACCGAGTTTTCTATGTAAATCCTCAGAACTTAAGACAAGTACCAAGTATATCAATATGCACGTGAGGGTCCAAAGCTGGGTTCCCTACTCCTGGGGGACAGGGAACCACTGCACAAGGCCCAGCAGGCTGCGTCCACCTCGTCTTGCTCCACACGCCCCCCAGCCCCCTCAGGCTCAGAAGGCCAGGCATCTCTGCTCCTCATCCACACCCCCATGGGGTCCCCCATGCCCCAGGGCCTTTGCACAGGCTGTTCTGTGCCTCAGCAGCTGCATTCCCAGGATACTCCACCTGGGCAGATGCTCTGCCCCCTCCCCACCCCTGCAAGCCCACCTCTGATCACAGGACACAGAAGGGAGACCAGGATTACAAGTGACCCTTCCCACCCTCATCTCCCAGATCTACATCAAGCGGTAGCTCCAAAGGCTTGGACACAGATGCCTCTACACCTAACCAAGAAAACGAAGTTTCTAGCAAGATCTGCTGGGATCTCCAAGGTACAGAATCCCAATTTGATAGGTCAGTTAAGGCTGGTTTAACATGTTCAACAACAAAACACATTCTGACATTCATTATGTCACCACTTTCCAGGGGACAAGGGGGCATCAGGACGTCAGCCATTCTGGTGACACTTTTGTCCTGGCACCTCCCTGCCCACCACAGTCAACAAAGGCCACCAGGCTCACCATGAAGGAGGCCTGAGGCAGCAGTCGCTGAACCCTGCCTTTGGACCCGTAATCAAATTTTAGGAAAACATGTTTGCAGAAAATGAAATATCAACATTTGAGTTGTATGGTGTACTGGGTCAGACGCGCTCTGGACCCAGCGGAACACACTCGTGGCCCATTCTACAGGTCGCTCAGAAGGCTCCACAGTGATGACCCCAAGCCACTCGTCATTCTCCCCAGGACCTGCCTCCCGTCGTTTCTGAGTTTGGTCCCTCAGGGGTCACCTTCCTTTGCTAAAGAGGCTGAGGCCACGGTCTGACCAGTCCATGCCCCACACCGCCTGGCCGACCGCCCCTGTGACGAGGGCACTCCCTCGTCCCACTCCTGTCACCTTGGACACCCCAGGGGAGGCTCAGACCTCTGCTGCGCCCTGGCGCTTGCAGGCAGTGCCTGACTGTCCTGGGCGGGGATGGGAAGCCCTCCCACCCCGAGGCACTCACTGCAGGGAGCAGGGACTGCATGTTCTGGTTGGAGTCCGCGATGGTGGCCAGGTAGACGAGGTTCCGGTGCAGAATCTGCTGGTACCTGCAGGCAAGGGGTGTGCGGTGAGACTGCAGCCAACCCAAAGTGGAAGTAAGGTTTACCCAACAGCCTTGCCCTGCAGCCAAGCCCCAGGGGGAAGCTGACCCCAGGTGATGCCCAGGGACAAGGCGGGCCTCACAGCGGGTGGTGGCGCAGGATGAGGCCAGGCAGGGAGCAGGATCCTGTCTGACGACAAATGCCACGAAGACCCCATGGTGGTGGCTAAGGGGGAGGTGACACAGGGTCTTTTCAGATGGTGGAATAGAGAGTGGGTCAGAGGAGGCGGGGCCAAGGGAGACACCAGAGGGGAGGCCAGAGGACAAGCCCTCCTCCAGCTGGCCTGGCACCAGGCTGGCTCCATGTCTCCAGCCCCCTGAAGGGGCCTAGAAGGAAACGGGGAGCTCAGTCCCACGTGGGAAAGCCTCCGGGCTGGGGGTGGGGAGTGGCCCCTCACACCTCTCTGGAGGGTGTGACATCCTCTCACACACCCGTGCCTCTGATGCCAGCTCGTGCACCTACTCTGTGTCCAGCCCCAGACGTCACTCCAAGCCCGACCCACAGGAGCTCGCTGCTGCGTCTGTCCGCCCGCTGCCCGGAGCCGCCAGCTGAGCCCTCGCCTCCCACACTCCCCTTTCCTGCAGAGCCTCTCCACACCGTCTTCCTGGGGAACACCTTAGTGGGGGGGGGGGCCTGGCGCCCGGACACCCAGGTGCCGACGCGACGCTTACTGGGCGCACTCTGCTGTCTTGCCCTTGCTCTGGTGGTCCAGGATGCACTGTATCAGGTGGTGGTTCTCGTCCAGCATCTGAAGGAGAAGCAGAGTGAATGAGGGAGTGGGAGCCGTCGGCTGGTCCCCTGCGCGGGGTTCCAGGGAGCCAGCTGGAGTTGCACATCAGATGCGCAACGGCAGCTGTCATCGGCGTGGTTTGTGTACATGCTGCCATTCTTACATATGGCCTCAGTCCCTGTGCAGAGCGCGTGGCCCTCCACGTGCCAGGTCGATCCCCTGCAGCCCCAGGGCAGGTCCCAGGTTCTCAGCCACCCATGGAAACCCACAGCCCGCAGGTGCCCCTCTTCTAGTGCCCTTGGCCACAGTGCGCCTGTCAAGCTCGTGTGGCCGATGGTCTACAGCTGGGGTCCTGGGCCCCTAAGGCCCTGTCTGGGGGATGTGAGACCCCCAGGTCATGGCCACACAGGCGGGCGCACTCCTGGGGGAAGCAGCTCACATCCCTTCAGGGCGTCACAAGAACTTCATGGACCAGCTCTTGAGGACGGCCACTTGGGCACCTGGGATGGCTGCCAGAGACCCAGAAGGTGATGGAAGGCGCGGGAGGGGGAGGAAACCTAGTGGGGACGCCGAGGGGGCAGTGTGTAAGTGTGCACACACAGCAGAGGGCAAGGGCAACCAGCCTCAGCTGGCCCACCCGGCGGCCCGTCCACACGGAGGCCAGCCTGCTGAGGCAGAGGACGCTGGCTTACCCGCCACCTGTCCGTACAACTGGCCTGCCCGCTCTGGATGCAGGGGAGAACCAAGCCCCAGCAAATGCTGCTTTCCATAGAAAGGCCTTTGCCTGGTGACTCACTGAAGCAGCATCTATGCCTTTTGTCTGCGAGCCGCCTCGGCCCGGGAGGCTGCTGAGTGGGCTCAGCCTGCAGGCCTGCGCCAACACAGGGGCGCATCAGCCTGCCACCGTCCCAGTGATGCAACATGCGGGGCCGAGGGCCACCCACCTTCCCCTCCCTGTGCAACACGGGCCCAGAGCTGTGCTCTGACCCTGGGATCCCGAGGAGGGGACAACAGGGCGCAGAGGGCCTGGCCCCGACACCCTGCGGGGCCTGGGCCACCGGAGGCCCTGCAGATCAACCACCCTAGCTCAGCTTCTCCCTCTGCCACCTCACGGCTGGCTTCTCTTGCTCCGTTTTTTTAAGTTACAGCTTCCTCCTCTCTACTCTCTGATTTCTCCTCGCTATGGAGGTGATGCCCCAAACGGAGCACCTCCTTTGAGCTGAGGAGCCGGCCCAAGGCAGGGGGCCACCAGGGGGCGCTGTGGGCCCGGAGCGCGGCCAGGGGTGGGGGCCTAAACATCAGGAGAGGGCGAATCCCACCATCCCCACGTTAGGACTCTTTCTCCAGGTAGATTAAGGAATCAAAGCAGCTGAAAACTGTCTTTCTTTCCCTGTGAATGCCGCCCTTCAAAGGCTTCAGAGCCTCAACTTCCCTGACCCATGATTTCCAGCAGGAATTCTCTCCTAAGGACACATACTACATACATTTGCACAGGATGCTCATTTCAGGACCACTCTTAATACTCAGAAAAGACAGGAAAGTTAATAGTCAATAACAGAACCACTGGAGCCTGTGATGGCACAGCCATCCACCGCCAACCAGCGCCAGACACGTTTTCGTAGCTTTGTAAGTGTGAGAAAATGTTACACTGTTAGGTTGTTAAGAGAAAAAACCATGGTACAGAGCACTTTCTCAGCTGAGTCAAAACAGGCCAGAAAGAGGCCAGGGCACATCAGGTGGACGTGCAGAGGGACACACAGCGTCCCAAATCCTGCAGATGTGCAGTAAGTTAAGGACGAAGAAGGTAAAAAACACACGTAAGAACAGGAGGACTGGGCTGGGAGGGCAGCGCCAGCAGGGGAGCTACGGGGCACGAGTGGTCAAGGTGTGGGTGTGACACTGGGCCGCCTGTGAACCCTCGGGCTCCAGAAGGCTGAGACTCCTGGACCTTCCCCCCTGCTAACCTGGCAGGACCACGATGGGGAATGTGGAGGCACGGGGGTGGCGACCAGCCTGGGCAGAAGGTGCCAGCATATGGAAGGCTGGCCAGCACCTCCACTGAAGCCACAGATCAACCCACCTGAGCGCCCAGCGTCCCCCAGCCGCCCCAGTGCTCGTGGGAATCCGTGACTTAGACAAACAGACAAACCAAAGCCAGCTACCGAGGCCAACCTGGGGGAGATGAAGAAATAAAGAGGGAAACTTGAAAAACAAGCCACCAGCATCACTGATCTCCAGGAGGCAAGAAAGATCGTTACGCCCACAGAGATCCTGTGATGCGGCGACGACCTGGGGACAGCTGTGGGGCCTCGGAGCACCGACGGAGGCAGAAAGCCAACAGAAGAGCTGCGATGTGAAGCTGAGGGCAATTCCTAGAAAGCATATCGGAAAACCAACAGAGAAAATAGGAAAGATAATGAAAACAGAACACTCCAAGCGGCCAAAACCAATTCTTTCAGGACAACGAGGTGTGCGAGTTGATGAGGGAGGCCCCCTGACCAGGAGTGGGGTGCCTCCCAGGAGAGAGCATGGGAGACTCTGGGGAGAGGCGACCTCGCCCGGAAGGAGACATCTCAGGACATCCTCCTTCCGGGGAGTCTCCCACAGGGAAAAACCAACCCTGAGGGAGCCCCGAATTCTAGTCGGCCAGACGCAGACCTGGTGTGAAGGCAGAATGATGCACCTTCTGA
Source organism: Manis pentadactyla (assembly GCF_030020395.1). Lineage (NCBI taxonomy): Eukaryota > Metazoa > Chordata > Mammalia > Pholidota > Manidae > Manis > Manis pentadactyla. The sequence continues at coordinate 176,808,631 of NC_080023.1, read as the reverse complement.
AACACAGCTTGGGAAGATGCTCTTCCACCTGCACTGGCCCCCGTGACTGACTAATACTCTTCAGAAGGCCAACGTCTTAAAGACAAAGAAGACGGAAGTAACCCTTCCTTACCCTGTGACCGGGGACACTAGTGGGACACACAGGTAACTGCGTTCAGGGCTGCAGGTCAGCGAGCAGTGCTATACCAACGCCGGCCCCCGATGGTGGTTCCTGCATGTGGTGATGACTACGTCACGCTTGAGGGTCTGTGAGTAAAAGGGCATCGTGGCTGCAGCCTCCTCTCAGTGGCTCAGGGAAAAGCGACCCGCTCACACAGGGCGGGGGGCGGGGGGCAACTGAGTGGTGAGCAGCTAATGCTGGGGGACCTGGGGGAGGGAGTGTGGGGGTTCTCTCCCAAGGTCCGTGTCCCATCCCCCTTTCCTCAGGAAGCTACAAAAGGATGCAGCTCACCACAAGGGAGCAAATGCCAGAGTGGGGACACCTGAGACCCCACACAGGCGCAGGGAGAGACTGTGGGGTGATGGTGGAGGGTCACCCAGGGAGGCCCAAGAAGAGCGGCCCAGAGACTAAGAACCTGACAAACACCGGAGCTAAGGAGGCTTCCGTGGCTGGAAGGGGTCTGGTATAAACTGGCAAGACAGGACTAGAGAGATTACCGCCTCCAGGGAAAATAAAAGGCTAGGCAGGAAGGCCGATGAGGTGAGCCTGCCCTCCTGTCCCCGCCTCTGCACCCAGCAGCCCTGTGGACCCCATCCTGACGAAGCCCTCTGGGTGGGGGAGCAGGAGTGCAGCATGTGGCCGGGGACGGGTGTGAGGAAATCCCTGCTTGCCGTCATCACGTGAAACCAACAGGTGTTACAGACCGAACATCTGTGTGTCCCCCAACTCCTATGGAGCCCTAACCCCAATGGGACAGTTCAGGAAGAGGGGCCTTGGAGAGGTAGTTAGGGTCAGACGAGGTCACGAGGGTGGGATCAGTGCCCTGGCAGAAACACGGGTTTGTTCTCCTGCACGCGAGGACACTGCGGCAAGGTGGTCGTCTGTAAGGCAGGAGGCAGGCCCCCACAGGAACCATGCCTGCCGGCACCTCACCTCAGACGTCCAGCCTCCAGAACAGTGAAACGGGGCTGCTGCCGCAGCTGCCTGGACTGCGGTGTTCTGTTACAGCAGCTGGAGCTAAGGCAACTGACAAAGCCTAGAACTAAAAACATTTAAGGAGTCACTTAGTGTGCAATGAGGACAGCAAGAGGGTGCTGCTGGGAAGTGGGAAAGAGTGGGGCTGGATGAATTCATCTTGGTTAACATGCGCCCCACAGTGCCGTGTCTTGCCCAGGACGTGTGTGCCGATGAGTGTGAACTCTGACCTGCAAACCAGCAGGTAAGTGAGAGAAGGAAACCCGGGCCCTCTCCGGGTCGGAGATCAGCGATGTAGATTTTATTCCGTTTATGCATTTGTGTTTATGCACATTTGTAGGACAGGCATTTGTTAATGTCATCATTTGAAGACTGACTTTAAAGAAGCCTAAAATAGGTCTGGGATTGGCTGAGTCAGGAAGGCCCAGGGCCTCATGTGACTCTTCTACACAGTACGTGTCTCCAAAAACGTGTGCCCATGACACAAAGCTGAAACCAGAGCCACTTACACCGACTGGAGGACCCAAGATGCACTTTGGTGCTCATCACCGTCCCACAGGCAGTTCTATTTCCCGTCGGAGCCACACCCTCACACTTGCTCTCTTGGGAAGACTGATTTTCTGCAGTTTAGGGATGCCCTGGGCGGGTGCCATCTGAGGAAGGGGTCTGAGGCTCCTGAGGCGTGCAGCCTGGATCCCGAGGGCCAGGTGTGGCCTGCGCCTCCTGAGGAAGGGGTGCTGGGGTAGAGAGCTGAGTAGCGGGCAGTGCTGCCTGGAGGAGCTGCGGTCATCGTCGAGGCCCACGGCTGGCGGGTGTTGGGGAGACCCCATCGCCCGAGGCCCATCCCAGCCCGAGGCAAGTACACAGGGAGGAGCACGGGCCCAGCTCCTGCTCACGATGGGGCCGGCAGCAGGTGGCTGGGGTCTGGCAGAGACGGAGCAGCAGAGGGCTGAATGTAATCTTGGCGGCAGGGGCCTGGGAGGTGCCCAGGAATGACAGCTTTGCTGGAGCTGGAAGGCAGAGACCAGGAGTGTACAGGAGAGGACGGGAGAAAGGGCACGGCAGGGAGCGGCATGGGAAAAGCACGGCAGAGCAGGACACAGCCAGGAGTGGAGACAAGTCCCAGGAAGCTGGATACGAGGTGCAGCGCATCGGAGCGGCAGGACCCGGGGGTGAGAGGTAGGGCCCCTGTGCCCAGAAGAGTGAGGGTGACTTTCTCAACTGCAGCCTGGTCTGATTGCAGAGGCCAGTGGGACCAAGGTCATAACATAGGCGGGGGCATCTGTTGCCCCTGCTGCATAACAAACATCCCAACGCACTGTGATTAAGGCAAAAATTGTAGTTCTCAGGGTGCTGGGCTGGCTGGGCAGATCTGCCGCTGGTCTCCCGTGGGCTCACCACCGAGGCCAGCCGGGACGCCGATGCTTCCTTTTCCAGGTGGTCATCCTGGTGACCTCGTGCACAAGCACATATCGAGCCTCTGCTGTGTCAGGCTGGCTGATGTCCCAGGGGTCAGAGTGCCATGGGGCCGAGCCCCACATCCACATGGGAGAAGAAACGTCGGGGTAGGAGCTAGGGAATGCCGCTCCTTCGCTGCTGCTTCTGTAACAGCCTACCACGCGGGCTCACAAGGGACTGGAGTTGGCGCGGAGACCTGCTGGCCAGGGCAGGGCTCGGAAGGCCCAGAGCAGCCCTTCTCACCAGCACCACTGGCAGTGAGGACACGAGGTGTGTGGGGCGGGCCCAGGCTGAGGAGCTGCAAGTGGGTCCTGACAGGGTGAGTGTGGGGGCAAGGATGGCGATGGGGAAGGGGAGGACACGCATCCCAGAGCCACAGACAGTGGGTGCCAGGGGCGGCCACCAGGGGAGGCCTGTGTGAGGATCTCTGAAGGGGGAGTGCCTCCCTACCCCCGACAGCCTGGTGTGGCCCCGGAAGGCCTGGGATCCCTGAGGCTGACTGCTGGGGGTTCATAGGTCACCCTATGATGGACGGGAAGACCCCTCACGTCATCCTGGTGGCCACTCTTCTAATTAGTAGGTTTGTGGCCTTCTGTACAATGGGAAGAGGTTCACAGATGTGCCAAGGTACAGACAGCCCCAAGTGGGGGGCAGGCCCGTGCCTCCCACCCAAGGCCGCCAGGCCAGCCAGCTCCGCTCCTTCTGGAGGTACAACAAGCCCGAAAAGTTCCCCCAACAGGTGCATGTCCATCCCTTCCCTCTCTGATGTCTCGGAGGTTGTCCTGTGTCAGCACATGAAGACCTCACCTCACTGTCTTCTAAGCTCCAGAGAATCCTGTGTGGTATTGTCAGCTTGCTGTCTTCTATGCTACAAACAGGGCTGCCACACATGCCCCACCCTTGGGGGGATGTGCACAGGAGCTGAATTACTGGGAGTCACCCTGCTGGCTCACCAGCTGCTGGCTAAGCCCTGCCAGGCAGTTGATGTAGTGCTTGGCACTCTAACCCCTCTGCCCACTCTGTCCTCAGGGCAGACACTGCTAATCCATCAGGGCTCCTGCCCCAGGCCCTGGGGGCAGCCACTGGAGGACAGGAGGTCTGCAAGCGGCACCACTGACTCCTCTGATGCAAGCTAGTGGGGCCCAAGAACCAGGAGCCTCCAGCCCCATGAAGTGTCCCAGGGAGGGGCTGGGCCCTGCCTTGTAGTCCTCTCTCTGCATCTGATACACGTGTCCTATTTCCAAAGACTCTAAGGACATGGTAACACGCTTCCTCTTCCTTAGGCCACACGGGGGTCGATTCCTGTCTTCGGCGCGTGGGGTCACCTACAAAGGCCAGTCACCACGTGCAGCACAAGTGTCTGCCTCCATGGTGCTTAAGAGGTGCTCATGTATTCAACACCCCTCAGCTGGCCGCGCCTCACCCACGCCCCAGCAGCTCCCTTTCCTCCTCCACACACCCCGGGACTTGGGCCGGTTTCCCACGGTCACCTCCCTGCCTGTCCTGATGCCAGTGGCAATTCCAGCCAAGCATCTCATGAAAGGCAGCAGACCTTTGGTCCCTCCGCCCGGCACTGTCCTATGCAAGGCAGACTCGTTTAACTGCAAGCACAGCCTGGAAGGAGCTCACAGCACCCTCCTCATCACAAACAGGAAACTGAGGCACAGAGCAGCTTCTACCAGTAGAGTAAGAATCTGAGCCCAGGTAGCCACCCCGCCCATCTGCAGCTGTGAGGTCCCATCCGCGCCCTTCACCCCAGCAATCTCGAGGTGAAAAGGAATGGAGACAGCCCACTGCCCCTGGCAAAGTGGATGGGCCACCTCACAGGGGCCCAAGTGGCAAGCACCCAGCCCTTCTCCCCGGAGCCTGCCGCCTCCAGAGCCACACACAGGGCAGGGTGGGCAGTCGAGTGTCTGCTGGGGATCAGGTGGAGGAGAGTGGCCGACCACCTCCCAGGTCCCCTGGGCATGCTGGGGACCCTAGTGCTGGTGGGCGTGGCAGCTTCCCACTCACAGTGGGGCACCTGAGTGAGCCGCCCTCTGGCTCCAAGCACACAGAGGCAGGTGCCGAGGCCTGGGCCCACTGGCCCATGGGACACCTGTGAGCAAGTCACGCTAGAGCCCATTGCTGTCCCCCCCTTGGCCTCCAGGCTGCACCCCCAGCTACTGCGAGGACAGATGTACGTGGGAGGAGGCGGGAGACGGCTTTAGGAAGGACAGCGTAGGAGGGAGGTGAGGTGGGTGCTGCCCTGTACCCAAATGCTTCCCTGTCCTCCAGGCCTGAGGGCTTCCGAGGGCCCAGGGTTCAGGCTGGGAGGACATCTTCTTTGGAGGGGCACCCAGCAGGGGGGCTTACTGCCAGGTTTTACTGGGCCATTTACTGCCAGGCCTGGCCACGGCTGTTCTCTCCTGGAGAACAGAGGACACGCTTCCTCAAGCATCCCCACCCACAGGGGCTCGGGGCCCACTGCCCAGGTTAAGGGCACTCAGTGCCTCGCAGGACAGTACCTTCCCTGGGGTAGCCACAAAACACAGAGAGCCCAACCAACAGCCGCCAGCCTGCAGCGCCCCAGGCCCGGCCCCACCAGGATCTGAGTGATGGAACACTGCCCCTCCTGTCCCTGGGGATGGAAAGACGGGCACTGAGCGCCCCTTCCCTGGGGCCCCACTCACTGGAGGCAAAGAGCTTTCGGCAACAACTGCCTGAAGCTGTCAATTAGCCAAGCTAAGGGGAGGCACGGTGTCTCCATGCCATTTGCAGATGTGAGGACAACTCTACCTTTAAAACAACCAGACCCCTGTGCACCCACCCCCTTGGGTGTGCAGGGTCACGGCCCCCCAGCTCTCAGACCCTGGGCTTAGCAGTTGCCCATGCTGGCCTCGCCTTCCTGTTCCAGACCCGCTCCGGCGACCCCGCCCACCCAGCTACTGGCTCTGTCCCATTCCCGTGGGGCTGTGTCTCCCCCACACGAAGCGCTGGGGGATCAGACAGACAACACACTATCCCCGCCCTCTGGCCAATGAAACAAATCAAGAAAACTGATACAAACAGTAACAAAAGAACTTACTTTTATTAGGCAAGTACTGTGTGCAAAGCACCTGTATGCCCGCTGAGGCCTGGCACCCAGGGGCCCCTCCAGTGTGCCCAAGCCAGCCACAGCCACGAAGCTGTCCTGCCAGCAGCACTGGGGGTGCAGCACTGGACAGGGGTCGCCCTGGTCCCAGACCAGGGGAAAGCAGTGTGGGGCAGGTCACAGCCTTTGGGCCAACTGGTCTGTCACAGACGGGGGTCACTGGTCTGCTGGGACACTGCCCATCTCCACCCCAGGTCCCTAGCAACATCATGTCCTGTGGTCCCCACAGAAGTGCAGTCCCATCTGTCTCCCCGGCTCTGAGGGGCTTTGGGTCCCACACGCCAAGGCTCCTCAGCAGTGGCTGGGCTCCCCAGAGCAAGCTGGCTCTCCCTGCCCCGCCAGCAATGGCCGCCGTGCCTCCACACAGACCATGGGCAGGGCCCCCTGGGACTGCTTCAGTCTTCCGCACCCCTTTATGCAGGCCACGTATGGACCCCCTGTGACTCCCTGACCCTTCCTACATCTGCTCCTTGGTTCTCCTTGTCTGTAATACCCCCCCACACCTTCATGTCCTGCTAACAGGTTAAAACATATCCCTCAAAATGACCCATTAGAGTTCTAATCCCCGATGCTTGTGAATGTGCCCTGATTTGGAAACAGGGTCACTGTAGATGCAATCAAGTTAAGATGAGGTCACACTTTAATATGGGGCCCAATCTAGTGACTGTGTCCTACTGAGGAGGGAGATGTGGACGCAGACACACATGCAGAGAATCTACACCAGACGGGTGATGTGTCTGCAAGTCAGCAACAGCAAAGCTCGGAAAAAAACCTGGAACAGACCCTCCCCTGGAGCTCCAGGAAGTAACAACCCTGCCAACACCTTGTCTTCTGGCCTCCAGAACTGTGAGAAAATAAAACTGCTGCCGTTTTCAACCACCAAGTTTGCGGTAATCTCTTACGGCAGCCCCAGGAAAGGAACACATCTACCTACCCTAAACACTTCCATGGACAGAACTGGTGCCACACGTGCTCCAGTGTGCACGGGCGCTGACTGTGCCAGGCACCGGGCCACAGCAAAGAACAGGTCAACGACACACTGACTGGGACCCAAGTAATGTGTCCAAGCGCTATGCTTATCACATGACCGCCAAGGGAGCACAGGATGGGGACATCTGAGTGGGGCCTTGAAGGCCGAGTAGGACTCTGCAGGGCAGACCCCTGCCCAATACTCTGAGGGCACGTGTGTACCCCTGCTCTCTTGCTTCTGAGGCACCTTTTCTCAACGCTGTGAATGTGAGTGACATGCACCTCATGCCCTTCTCAGGCTGCCAATGAAATAGCCCCAAACGCATGTTCACTGTCAAAACACAAGGTGAGTACACAGACTGCTGGCCCCACCAGGTCAGACGGAGGACCGCCTCCACCGAAGACCCTCTTTCAATGGTCAGCAGGTTGACTTTCTGCCCTGGCATGCAGCCGGCACGTGTCCCTTTCTGATCTGATGTTTGGGAGTGTGGCTCTAACACATGCCATTGCCTGGAGAATTGGGGAGCTTTAACAGGGAGTAGGTGCAGAGTGCAAATACCCGGATGAATGTCGAAGTCAAAGGTGCCTCTCAGAACAGTAAGTGTGCTCGTCACACTTAAGCTTCAAAAATGTCAGGAGACCCTTTGGATTGCCGACGTGTGCCTCTGAGGCAAACACCTGACCCTCTGCCTAGACAAGTGTTCTCGGATCAAGTGTCACGGTCACCGCAGACCCCTGGCTTCCACTCCTGCCTCCACCACTCCCACAAAGCACTTAGCCTCCACATGCCTGTTTCCATATCAATAACTACCCGAGAATTAAATGAGTTAAGATCTGCAAAGTCCTTAGAACAGTATCTGGCATGCAGTAAACACCACATAAATAGGCCACAATATTAAGTCTGTATTTAATTCTTTTCTCAAATTGCCTCTTCCCTGGTAAGCGTTTGCTGGGGGCTCCTCACTGGTCAAAACCAGAGATGACGGCAGTCTGGAAAGAGGCACGAAGCTGAGGACAAGGTCCACAGGGTCCTGGTGCATCAACATGGAAAACCCCGCGGGGAAAATGAGGCTCGTGGGCACCGAGCGACACAGCTGCCGAGCCCAGGAGCCTAAGGTCAGAAGGGGAACCACGCAGCTACCAGACATCCAGAAAATTCAAGCGGGAGTGGTTAAAACCGATTTTCTTCTGAACTTCTAAAGAGAGACAGCGGAAAGCCTACCATCTCAATCCCGAAACTCGAGCTTTTGTCAAAGGTGCCCCAACCCGTACAAACGTTACCGCGAGGAAACCATGTGGCCAAACCTGCAGGGCGCTGAGGAAAGGCCGCCAGGCGGCTCCGTGAAGTTTGTCGGGTGAGGAGCCGGCCGCTGTCACCGCAAAGACGCCCGGACACTAGGGGCAGCGGAGCGTGGTCGGCAGGCCTGGCCCGAGGAGCCGCGCGTCCGCTCAGGGCTCCGGGCCGCCGGGACCCACGCCCCCTGGGCCGTGCGCGGGCCTGCGCGGCGGGCGTGGCGGCCGGGTACGGTGCCGGGGCTCGCTCCTCGGGCCTCCTCGCCGCGCCGCCCCGGGCAGCCGCTGCCCCTGCCGCCGCCGCCGAGCGCGCGCGGGGCCCGGCGGGTGGCGGCCGTCATGCGCCCGCTTTGTTCGCACCCCGCGCCCGGGCGCCCGCCCCGGCCCCGCGCGCCCGCCGGCCCACCTTCTGGATGGTCTGCTGTGTGACCTCCCCTTTGCCGCGCGGCCGGGCGGACGCGAAGGCCACCGACATGGTCGCGGCGCGGGCTCAGCCCGAGATCATCGGGGCTCCCGCTCCCGCGACGCGCAGCGGCCCGAGGCGCTCATTCTCCGCAGTCGCTGGGGGGCGGCGGCGCGGGGGACACCGCGCCATGGGCTCGCCCGCCCCGCTGCCGCCGCCACGCCACCCCTGCGCCCGCCGCGCTTCCGCCCCGCGCGCCGCCAGGCCGCGAAGGCGAGCCCCGCGCGCCCCCCCTGGGTGGCAGCCCCGCGCCCCGCGCCCGGCCCCGCGCCGCCGCGCCGCCCCCGCGCCCGGTCGCCGGTGGTTCGGCCCGGCCCCGCCCCCACCGCGCGCACGTCTCCCGGCGCTGCCCGACGCTGCCGACGCCGCCTTACGCCGACAGCGCGGTCGGCGGAGCCGGGGGTGGGCGGGCTTGGCGCTGGCGCAGCGGCGGCGTAAGGCGCGAGCCGCCCCTGCAGTGAGTGTGCGCTTTTCCCGGACCAGCCGCGCCGCGCTGCCGGCATGAGCTACGACCGCGCCATCACCGTCTTCTCGCCCGACGGCCACCTCTTCCAGGTGGAGTACGCGCAGGAGGCCGTGAAGAAGGGCTCCACCGCGGTGAGCGGCGGCCGCGGGCCCGGTCCAGAGGGCGGGGGGCGAGCAGCGGGCCTCCCGGCGGCGGCGGCGGCGGCGGCGGAAGCCGCAGCGGAGCCGGGCCCTGGCGCGAGGCCCCCTGGCTCCGCCCGAGCAGCCGCGCGCCCAGCCCCGGCCGAGGGGCGCCTTTGTCGCGTTAGCCGAACGCGGAAGTCGCGGCAGGAGGGCGGGTCGGGGCGGAGGGCTGGTAGTTTTGCTCCCCCGCAGCTGGGTTTTCGCTCCAGGCAGCGGCGCTAGGTGTGCCCGGGGTTTCCGGCAGGTGCCCCGAGGCGGAGCGTGCGCGGGGAGCCCCCGAGGCCCGGCGCCCGCGGGGTGCCCGCTGCTCCAAGCGGCGGCCATGTTGGCGGGCCACCCGCGCGGGCGCCGGAATGCGGGGCTGGCCGGGGACTGGCTGGGTGAACGTGCTCGGAGGAGGTGCCGTGGGCACACTGCGCCCGGCCCGGTTAGGGGACCTCGTGGTCCAGGTGGGCTTGGGGAACAAAGGGCAGCGTGCTCGGCGCACCAGCCTTGCAGCTCCCGGGCGCAGGCCGCACCTGCTGCCCGTGCTCCTGCTGGTGTCTGAGCACCTCTCTCTCCCTTTGACCACCATTTGAAATTTAAGCTCGTGACCTCTTTGAGGCACCTATTAGCTTATCAAAAACCGTGATGGTTTGATCATTTGGTATTTCAGAGGTTTGAATGGGCAGACCACACACAGATTCTGTGAATTCTTAAGTTTTCATTTCCTGAATTTTCTAATGAAATTAAGGTCTAAAGTCCGTCTTGTGACCTACCTGAGCACAGCACTGGAAGAGGACTTGGCTGCCACACACACCCGTACTGCCCCAGGCCAGCCACTTTGCTTAATCCACCTGGCGTCTCTGGCCTGGCCTTCTTTCCCTCAGGGAGGGCTTTGAACTCAAGTAAGGCAGTACCTGGAAAAGGTCCTTGAAATCTGAAACACCGCAGACCAGTGCTTTCAACCAGGGGGCATTTGGCAACGTGTGGGGCACCTTTCCTTGTTGGAGACCATAGAGAGTGCTGCTGGCATCTAGGGGTAGACAGGCCAGGGAAACTGTAAACACCCTACAGTGCATGGGACAGCCTGCAGTCGAAGAGTTAGCAGCCCAAATGCCACCGTGCTGAGAATAAGTTTTTTGAGTTGTCGTTGAGCCGTTTCTCTGCTCCTGCATTGATTGGGGCAGGAGGCGGGTACCTGCCTACAGGTGATCTCCCATGGTTTTAACTCTCCCCTCTCCACAATCAGCCCTAACAGAGCAGTTGGCCTGGTGGTAGTTGAGCAGCTGTCCTCCCCACACTGCTGTTCCTGGGTGCAGGACAGAACAGGTGGGTTCTAGGGCAGGTTCACAACTGCACAAACGCTGCTATCATAACAGGGAGCTTGGATGTTAAAGGCCTTGGGTTTGACCCTTAGAATCACTGGGTTGAAGTGAGGGTACATACACACCTGCTACACTAGTTGCTACTTAGTTGGGTTGTAATTGAAACTATGTCACTACTTTAAAAGCATTGCAGTGGGCACCCAGGACGTGACACCTGGACCAGCTCTGCCAGCAGCCAAACCTGTGGTTTGTGGGGGGTGGTGCCCACAGCAGTGGAGGGGAGAGGTGTGCCTGGTCTGCTACTCCAGGGTGTTTGCAAGGTGTTAACAGTCGCTCCTAGTGCTCTACCTGGTGACAGAACCCCTCTCTCTCTGAATACTGTTAATGAAGGTTGGTGTTCGAGGAAAAGACATCGTCGTTCTTGGTGTGGAGAAGAAGTCGGTGGCCAAACTGCAGGATGAAAGAACGGTGCGGAAGATCTGTGCGCTGGATGACAATGTCTGCATGGCATTCGCAGGTCAGTCTGCGGGGACTCCACGGAGACCACCACCTTCAAGGTTAACCCAGTGGGCTGCGGGGAGACAAACTAGGTCAACTAGTCCTTTAAAAGCAATAGCTTTGGGCTTTTTTAAGAAAAGGATGGGTCACTGATTCTTGGCGGGGGGCTCTCTGCTCAGTGGTGAAGCACAGAGGCTGAGAGAGTGGACACCCCAGGACTAGGGGCTCGTACTGTTGTACAGGCCAGAAAGGCCGGGCTTGCCGCAGCTCACCGTGCTGGTGGGCTGCCCTGCTGTTGGGAGTGCTGTGTACTTCTGCACTCTGATGGCTGTAGCACTCCCTTGGGGTCCGGTTCAAGAAGGTCCAGTTTGCCTGAGCTAAACTTGGGGTTGATGGGCCGCCTCATGAGATTAGTGCGCTAGGCGTGGTCTGGAATGCATTTGTAGCACGCCAGCCTTCTTGGGAGCTCAGAACGATCTGGGGGCTGGGTGTAGGGGGACAGGTTTTGGAGTCCACCAAAGGCTGACTGCTCCCTGCCTGTGTGATGTGCTGTCCTCAGTCGGAGCAGGCAAGGTGTGGCTCAGGTGGAACTTCCGCTTCACTCTGTTGCAGGCCTCACTGCCGACGCTAGAATAGTCATCAACAGGGCCCGGGTAGAGTGCCAGAGCCACCGGCTGACCGTGGAGGACCCTGTCACTGTGGAGTACATCACTCGCTACATTGCCAGTCTGAAGCAGGTGGGTATCCACCTGCCTGTGGCTCAGCTCTCATTGTGGAGTGGTCCTGCTCCGTTGTGGAAGGTGCCCTGCTGCGGGACTTCACGTAGGTGTTTGCGTGTCACTTCAAGAAAATCAACCACGCTTACTGCATGTGTGGCCCTGGTCTTTACTTCGTACATGTGTGACTCACTATAGTATATCTGTTTCTGTGGCATTGTTCTCATAGTGGCCTGGAGCAGTCCCATTTCTGATTTCTGGAGGGAAGTGACCCCTTTTTGTTGTCCTGCTGTTCTGAATACTGCTCACCAAGCACATGGGGGGGAGCTGAAAACCACCGCCATTCCATGGTGGAATCTTAGAAACCAGCTGTGTAGCCAGAGTGCATGTCTGAGAAAGCAAAAAGGGAAGGGGGTGCTGAAAACTGTTGTCTGAGGTTATTTATTGTTTGAATTGCAAATAACCTCAAAGTGGGCTGAGCGACAGATTTTCATCCCATCACTGAACGCACAGTGGTTTGGATTGTTGTGCATTTCGCTCGGGGTGGGCTCTGGGGAGCTGCTCGGCTCTGGGAATGCTGACGGCATTCATGTTCCTTTTCCCCACAGCGCTACACGCAGAGCAACGGGCGCAGACCGTTCGGCATCTCCGCCCTTATTGTGGGTTTTGACTTTGATGGCACCCCCAGGCTCTATCAGACTGACCCCTCAGGCACCTACCATGCCTGGAAGGTGAGTCGCAGCTAGTCCTGTGGAACCTTAAGTGTGTTCCGTGACGCTTCTGGAGTGGGAACACAGATGTTTACGTTGCCATTTAGAAAAAGGCCACACAGCAAAAAGTGAAATCGCCCATGTGTTTTTCAATGAAACAGAAGTAGAATCCCATTCGTGTTAAGAATCATCGACTCCAAATTCCCTTTGCAAAAGGAAGCCATAAGGATGTGAACAGTTCCCAGGAATGTGTTGTTTTAATTTGTCTGATTTTTCTCAAACTATTCAAATTCAGTTGGACAATATCCATCATATCATTGATAAGTTTTCACAAATGCCTAGGGTGCCTAACTGGTTTTCTTGGTTTCACTGAAGATGGCTGGTAATTGTAGGTCTGCTTTGGTTATGTAGCTGTATTCCTATTATGTTAATGTGTGCGCACAATTTAATTAGTAGTTTAAAACCTATACATGCTTATGTTACTCTACAAGATGATATGTCAAAGAAATAATCAATCTTCCCATGTTTTCTTCCATGTGCTACCTCTACAGCTTTTCTTCTTCCTTCCTAATTACAACCCTTAAGTAGAATTCGTGCCTCATAACGAAATTACCCAGTATCATAATTCTTCCAAGTGGTAAAGATACCTCAAGACAAATGCTGGGCATAAAAGCCACAGGGCATAAATATGCAAAGAAGTAAAAAGCTAACCTTTTCAAACAATAAGGCTTCTCTCTCACTTACCAACTTTACATTTCCCTGTATGGCCCCAGAAGATGACTGGTTAGCCAGAGACGGGTAAGATTCCTCAAGGGAGGAACAACCTAAGACAGGCACAGTCGCAGGGGGGCCATCAGGTGAGAAACTGGGGATCAACAGAGGTGAGGCTTAGAACCTCACCCCCCTGTTCTGAGAGAAATCTTCTGCATCCGTGGATGTTTTGTTGCCCTTGTCTAGCTTGGATTAACACATAGTCTACAGGCACACGCCTGATCATCTACATTTGCTCTCTTATAGCACTAAACTATGTTTTCTACCTTTATCTTGCATCTACCTACCACTTCAGCATTTTATTTAAAAAAATAATAATAAGGGAGAAATGTGGGATTCACATATAAATCAAGTATAAAAATCAAACAGATATTCACATTTGACCTGATTGTTTATAGTTCATGATGCGTGATCAAAACCAAAAGTTTCTGTGATGACTGCCCTTGTACTGTTCACCACGTAAGAACTTATTCACCATGTAAGAACTTGTTCATTATGCTTCAGAAGATTGGAGACTGTTGAGAATTAGGCTTGGGGTTGATTAATGATTGTGCATTGACTCCCCTATACAGAATTTTATTGTTGTTAACAACCATTTGATCAATAAATATGAGAGACACCCTCTCAATAAATAAATAAATAAATAAATAAACAGAAATACTCTAAAAAAAAAATCATTTTCATTATAGCAAAGCCCTAGGCACATGTTTAACTGTCAATAGGTATTTTAAAGTATTCTAAACACATATATAACATAGTAAATGACAGTTATTATTTCTGTATTATTTTTAGTTACTTTATGTAATCGGCAAGTTTGGAGAAACTTTGTGCTAGGCATTTTTTTAATATTACACATTTAAGCTAACATTCACAATCTCAACAGATAAGTAAAAATATTCAAATTTTGATAAAAGAAAAAATACAGGTAATACATGTCAGGAAGCAAATCAGGCTCACAGTCTTTTACTTTAAAAACAAATAATTTGTCCCTTGTTCCATCATACTGGATACTAGTAGAACAGTTTACTCAGGACATTTTCATCATTTTATCACACAAAAGGACTTTTCAGAACAAGATTAGGGTACATGAAATGGCCACTGAGTGTTGGCCTTACTGTTGGTGGGACAGCTGCATTTTCCAGGGAGAGCAGCAGGTGACCTGGGACACTTGCAAATTTTTCTTTGTGGCCTGACATCACTGGAATTTTGCTGGCAGTCTTTGAGGTAATAATATAGCCACCATTACCAAGTGATTCATACTTAACTTGTTTATTAAAAGGCACACAGAAAAAAATATTTTCCTTATTATTATCAAATACAGCAGTTCCCATAAAAAGACTAGATCCTTTTACGTAAAATGACAGGGCTAATGAAAGCAAGATGCTACACCCAAATAAGTTGTTCAAATAATAACAACAAGTAGGGTAGAGAAATTCAAAGTCCATGTAAAATATTTCCTGAGATAATATTTAAAAAACCATCTTTGAAAATCAATTAAATCAAATTATAGGCACCAATTCTCAATTAAGATTTCTTAATGCATGGAATAGCTCATAGCATTTTGATATTCAACAGTACATTTGATTTATTTTTTCTTTGGCATAGAATGGTTTATCATTTAACATTTTTTCTATGATTCATGGAATCACACTAAAACATCCTTTGGGAGTGGATTTAATGAAAAAGAAAGCAATTTACTAGATTTTCTTCATCAAATGTTTAAAAAAAAGGAATGACAGAATTCAGCTTCAAATAAAAATGTTAAAAAGTAGTGTTACAGAAAATAGAACTGGACTCTGATCTTGCACAAAAAAAATCTAACATTAGAAAATATTTTCACTTTTCAATTTGAAGGATATTATGATGTTTGAGTACTATATGGAAATGAATAGAAGCATGACACTAAGTTACTTCTGTCTTTAATTCAATAAAATATTTTCCAGTTAAAAAAAAAAAAAAAAGGAAGCCATAAGGCAAGGCCTCGGTGCCAGGCTACCTCGTACCACAGCACAGGGAGGGGGAGCAGGTAATGGCTGGCCCACACAGGAGGGCTATGTCCTCGGGAAGGCTCTGGGTTGTTACACCCTGTCCTGTAAACACACGTCTGTTTTAGGCCAATGCCATAGGGCGGGGTGCCAAGTCAGTGCGCGAATTTCTAGAGAAGAACTATACTGATGAAGCCATCGAGACGGATGACCTGACCATTAAACTGGTTATCAAGGCCCTTCTGGAAGTAAGTCTGCATCTGAAATCTGGGGATGGTGTGGTGTAGGGCTTGGGCTGGGTGGGCAGGGCAGCGCAGCCAGTGACTGCTGTACCGGCAGAAGGCCATGGGGCTGGTGCTATGCAGGCACACGGCCCCCTCCTTCCCACGGGGAGCCCCACTGGGGTGCAGAGTCCCACGTTGCTTGCCCGAGAGCACCCAGGCAAGCAGCAGAGGCAGGCCAGGCATGGCCAGGCATGGGATCTATTCCACTCACAGCCATCACTTTTCTGAGGCTTCAGCTGCTGATAAAGTCGGGGAATTAAAAGAAGTGGCAATAGTGGATGCGTAGCGTGAGGTCTCGGGCCTTGTCAGGACTGTGGAGGCACTGGTATTGAAGGCCATCCTGGAGGCCAGCTGTCAGGGCAGAGCCGTTGGGGAGGAACACATGGCCAGCTGCCCAGCCCAGGCCCAAGTGCCAGAACACAGGAGGGAGCCCATGTGCCCACAACGACTTCACGGGTTGCCAGGCTGTTAGGACACAGCTGCAGGTGCTGGGACTTCGCTGTGTCCTGCCCTCTCCCCAAGTGGCAGTACTGGGTTTGGGTGCACACAGTATCATGAGGCCCTTGCTGGCGTTGGGTCTCAAGGTGGGAGTGGTGTCTGATGCTATTCTCTTCCCTTCTAGGTGGTTCAGTCAGGTGGCAAAAACATTGAGCTTGCAGTCATGCGGCGAGATCAGCCCCTCAAGGTAGTGGCTGGGTTTGCTAGCTCTGACACGGAGCCCGGGTGGGCAGGGGTTGAGGACCACCCAACTGTGGCTCTGTTAGCACGAGGAAAGGGGTCCTTTTGTGGCTCCCCCAAAATGAGCCCCTGGTGAAAAGTGGAGTCCTTTGGCTGAAGCGCCATCGAGACAACTATGCAGATGTGCTTGTTGCACAATCACTACCCACAGGGAGGTGCCGCCTTTTGTCACCTGACCAGGCACACGAGGCCTTGTTTTCCTATAAAACAGCCCGACTGGCAGTCCGGGCAGAGTCCCAGCGCTTCCCTTCCCAGACGGGCTCCTCGGTTGGCTTGGGGGCTAACCATGACTCTTCCTTTGGTAGATCTTAAATCCTGAAGAAATTGAGAAATACGTTGCTGAAATTGAAAAAGAAAAAGAAGAAAACGAAAAGAAGAAACAGAAGAAAGCATCGTGATGGATAAACTCTTGGCTTGTGATGATTTTTTAAATTCAAGTCATGGTTGAGTCTCTGTCCAGGATTCCTACAATAAACTTCCCTATTTTTTAACCTTCTTTTAGAGAATGTGTATTTTGGATGTAGTCACGAGGACTCTTAGAAAGCAGATCCCTTCCGTCTCTGGTCTCTCGTGTCCCTCGCGTGATCTTCACTTTCCCTACGGGTTGCCAGGCCCTAAGACAGCAGGCCCGACCCCCTGAGGGGTTCCTTCTTGCAGGGTGGAAGGGCTTAAGGATGCCAGCAACTAAAGCAGCACATGGAGTGCCAGGTAGATGTGGACACTGTTTCTTCAGCCTCCGTTCAAGTTCCTAGTTAACATGACACCAAGGACACAACTAAGTGGCTTAAAAATTTTGCAGGGCAGCAGCTGTGTTCAGAACCAGTCTTAGTCTGATTTAGTAGACCAGGTCATACTGTTTCCCATATTTCTACCTGAAGACTTCTGGTACTGGCTCTCCCCTGACCTCTCAGTTTTCAGCCAGAAAGATTGCCCATAGGTTCCAGTCCAGCATAGTCCTAAGTTTTGCCTAAACAGAAAAATCGTTACCAACCACTCCCTATGCCTGCACAGCCTTGCTGTATCCCATAAGGTCCTGCCACCGGGGCAAGGGATGGAACAGCCTGCTGGCAACATACGTCCCAAAGGCTTTTTGGGTCTGTGGCAAGTTGCCCCTTCCAACCAACCACGTGGTCATGATTTCCAGGGGTCTGTTCTCCACCTTCTCTTGCTGAGTCTACAGCTTCTCTGGCTCACGAGATGCATAATTGAGGCCGATACATTTTCAGCTGAGCATAAAATGTGACTCAAAATGTTAATAGCATGGCTGGCCACAGGTAGTTAAGCTGTGCCCTGACTAATGTGGATTCTCCAGCAGAAACACCTGTTTGACTCAGCAGTCGAACCACTCACCTGGCTTTTAGTTCCCTGGCAGGTGACTACATTTCCCATTTATACTATGCTTAAGTTTTTTTATTGGTCAAGGACATTGGCCACCAAAAGGTATTTTTCTATGAAAAAAAATGCCAAGAATTTCTTCGAATTCTGAAACTCAGTGGGGCACAGGCATTAGAGACTGGCTCTGCCTGGTCCTGCCCAAGTCATGGGGGGCACTAAAGGAGGGAGTGATGGCTGACAGCAGCCTTCGTCCTCTGGAGGTTGCTTTTAAAGAAGTTATCCAGAAGTGCATCACAGTGAAAGGGAGTGCGCCAAGCCTGAGACCAGCCAAGTGCTTCCCTGCGGTTCCGGGGCCCAGCCCTGTCACGGATCCTTCAGCCCCAAGAACGCAGTAGCTCCAGGGAGCTTGGAGGCTCTGGTAAGGTGGCAGTGGGGCCACTTCTGAAGCAGGTTTATCTGTGAAGTGAGTGTTTAAAACTAGTGTGTCCAGTGTCTGGAAAGCAGAGCCCTTATTTCACAAGGGTGACCCAGTGCAGGCTCACTGCAGACTCGGGCCTGGCTCTGCCCTTCACCCAGACTAGCCACGTCTCTCTCAAGAGCACCACGTCCCCCACCCCTATCCTACCAGTGCGAGGCCTGAACAGCTCCCACCTTCATGGGTGAGGACTGGTTCAGGCTGCAGACAACAGGACTACTTTCAGAGCAAAGAAGTTTTAAAGGTTTGAATGTTTATTTATAATTACAATTTACATTATTCCAACAGAGCAGCCCCACTGCTATGCTCTAATTCTGGGTCATTAAGACCTACAAAAATAAACCCAAGCTTTTACAGAAAGGTAATCAACACAGAACTAAAATTTTTGTAGCTACTTAGAGGGGCTTAGTTACCAAGGTGCTTAGGTTTAACACAATGCCCTGTCAACCAGAGGGACGCATGCTTATACTAAAGGTCTGACCCACTTACTCATGCAACAAATTTATATTCCCCACCCACCCTCTACCCACCTGTAAAACAAAAAACACAGAACTATTTACAGTTGAGAGGAAATATGCTCTCGGTCAACCGACCTTGCAGAAAAAAGACTGGCTCATTTCCAAGTGGATGAGACACTGAACAGTGTTCAGCCAGAGTCCAACACTGACTTGTCGCCAGTTGGGCTGGCAGGGACAAGGCAGGGAGGACAGGAGAACGCCACGGGGCTTGTCCTGGGCTTCAGCTCCCTCCCAATCCCAATCCCAATCCCTATGGAAACCAGGCTCTTAGTGACAGCCCCTAGCTCACTTTCAGGGCCCATTCCTGTATCTCCAGGAGCACCCCCGCCCACCCCCAACCTTGACATCACCACTCTGGACATCAGGGTTGTCTGGTTTGCCTATACATGATCTGTGGAGCACCCCACTTGACCTGCCCTAGGCCCGGTCCTACAGGCCCCCATGTTGGCCCTGCCTGGCTCCTGAGACCCCCCAATCTGGCAGCAGGGGTACCAGGCCAGCAGCACCCGGGCCAGCTGGGTTAGAGATGCGCTTGACTGCAGCATTTGCCAAATGAGGTCCGGTTCCACTTTAAAAGTCAAAGCTGTCAAAAAAAAGTCACCAAGTGAGGAACAAGCTTTCCTTCTAGAAACTTCTTTGCAAAATACCAAGACCTTAGAATTAGGCTGTGTGCAGCAAAGGAAAGATAGGCCCAGACATCTCCAATAGGTTACCCATGAATATTTCCCCAAAACAAGTGGCTCTAAGTCAGACCACGTCCAAGCTCAGTTAAGTCCAAAGCCTAAGCAGTAGCATGGATTCGCAAATGCAGTCGACAGCGGCTGGCGTCTCCCTGAGGAAGTGCAGGGCCCTCTGACACCCTCAGACGCAAGTCCATTTCTATGCCGCTCTAGCAGGGGCTGCAAGGAATGGACATGACATCTGGTGAACACACTTGGCCCACCTGGGCTGGCAACTCCCCGAAGCCAGCCAGGCACCTCAGCCTCCCTCCCACCCCACGTTCAGGCCAGGGCTCACCAGACTCCCCACGACAACCCACCACGGAAAGTACATACAGGGACAGGGAGGCAGCACTACCCCGCCCTCAACACACTGAACTGAGTGAACACCTGGCACGCCAGTAACCAACTCAGTGCCCAGGCCTAAGGGCAAATGAGGCAGTGGGGACGCGTCAGAAATGCAGACCCCGTCAGTGCGGGCTGGCTAACGAGCCCTTTGCCGACTGCACTCAGGTAACAAGCACACAGCCATCCTGCACCTGGAGCCCATGGTGACAGCACTGGGGCCAGGGTCCCTCCCCAGAGACTCGAGTTCAGGGGCCTGGGTCCCACCGCTGTGCCCAAGCGCCCCCTGGGCGATTCAGAGGGCCTAGGCCCACAGTTTGGCCAACTGCCTTGGTACCTGGAGGCCTGTCTTCTTCCTGGAAGCCAGAGCCAGCTGCCCCGGCTCCTGAGCACTTCCTGAAGGGGCCTCCTGGAAGTGCTCCTGTCCAGTGCCCTCCCACCAAAGGATCCAGAAGCTTTCCCCACTCACCTCCGGCTGCATCCTCACACCCTTCCGGTCCCAGCTCTGTGGGAAGTCGGGTTGCGACGGGTTGTACCGTTGCCCCTGCCCCCTCGAAATCCACCCCGGAAACTACGGCCCCGAAGAAACCTTCCTGACACCCCGAAGGTCTCTGTGTTGAGCTTCCGCTCTTCAGCCCACGTAGTCCGCCTGGAACTGAACCAGACGGGTGAGTGAGACAAGCTGCAGCAGGCATCCACGCCCAGCTTTCTGAGCCAGGCGCCAACCTCATACAGCCGGGGAGAGAGGAAAGAGGCGTGACTGTGTTACCGGAGCCGCTAGACGGCACAACCCAGTCAGGGCTCTGCAGCCTGAGACCCGACTCGGCAGGTGCTCCCAGCCACACTGCAACCAGGCCATCTTCCACTGGACTGGGTTGATCAACACGAAACCCTCACCCCTACACCACCGAAGGGAGCACAGGACCCCAGTGTGCTCTACAGGAAGGCCTGCTGGCTAGGCGCCATGACCCGGGCAGGTCACAGACCCCTGCAGACACCTTTCTCCTAAATGAGGGGGCAGGCTAGATGCAGTGGGGTCCCCAAGAGCATGATGCTCATGCTTTGCTGGGAGGCGCACGACACCAATACCCCACACTGCCCAGCAGCCTTCATGCTACCTAGGTATGTTGCCAACGCCTGCCTGTCTCTCTAGTGAGAACCCCAGGTCTGTTCACAGGCCCCTCATAAAAAAACCAGCAACCGCACCCTTCGGCTGCCCCAGCCAACAAGCTCTCCCTGCACCCTGCCAGCAAACCCCACCAGCGCCACACTCGAAGCACGCTCAGGCGCCTAGCTGCTCTCCACCCCTGCCAGCGCTGCCCTGCTCAGACAGCCGGCCTGCGGCAGAAGCCTCCCAAGAGGTCACGCAGCTCCCTTGCCTGCCTGTCGCCAGCCTGCTCTCAACAAAGACGCAGTGAAAGGCCAGATGGCACCACTACCCATCCCCCATCCCATCTCAGGATGTCTGTCCCATGTGGATGCCTACACCTCCACGCTCCTCCCTGACCCGCCCTTGGGCTCAGCTCCAGCCCCACAGCCGAGGCACCCTGCTGTCCTGTCCGGGACATGGAAAGCCATGTCCACAGCCACACGCAGCCCTGAACTCACCCTTCTGAGCCAGCAGCACTTGCCCTCACAGCCGCCGCATGCCCACCTCCCTCCCCTCACAGCTTGGTTTCTCCCTGAAGTGGTTTTATCCTGCACATGCACACATACTTCCCCTGATCATGGTCCCCCTCCCAGAAGCTGAATGTGGCAGCTCTTTTCCCGCTTTTCCTCAGTGCCCAGCAGCACGCCTGGTGCCACTGCAGGACAAATGGCACTGGCAGCCGCGGGCCCCACTAGTTACTGCCTGGCTTGTTCCCGGGCCGCTTGTGAGCACTGGCTGTCAGTCACATGCTAAGAACAAAGGATGCGACCAGATCCCTGGTCCCAAGCAACAGGGAAAGCACAGCCTGGACAGAACACTTGGGCCCGAAACCTTGGGTAACAAGCGCCTCAGGCCACCATGGTCGCCTGAGGATGGAAGCAGGCCAAGAAGGAAGTGGTGGCTGGACTGTGTCGGACCCTCAGGCACCGTCCCCTGCCGTCCCCTGCTGCACCAGCACCACTGGGACCGCTGTGTCCGTGTGCTGAGAGCCCAGAAGCTCTCAGGCCCCAGCCCTGGCAGCCCTCCCAGCCATGCCAGCCCACTGACCTGGTCTTGAGCTCAGAGGAGATGTTGTCAAAGAAGGACTTGGATTTGTCGTAGTAGCAGTTGGGCCCCAGGTGGTCATCCTCAGCAGGGGCCTCATCACTGGGGGTCACCACTGCCGGGTCCTTCTCCTCCCCCTTCTCGGCTCTGTCATCTGCATGGAGAAGCAGGCCCTGGGATCCTGGGCAGCAGCCCAAGCACCCTCCTGCCCCAGCAAGGCCCATGCCCTATGCCGGCGCCACCGCTCTGGGCTCCGCCAGTCACTTCTCCCTCCAAGCCACGCCTGGCCGCCCTGGGCCGTGCAGTCACCTCTGCTCCAGAGCACCACTTCCACACACCACCACCCTCAACATCCCCACAGCCCCCCGACTCATCCGGTGTTCCTCGACACGGCTTTCCACACTGAGCACCCCTCATCCCAGCTGTCCTCCCCACCTGCTCCATGGACACTCCCCTAGGTGGAGGCCATTTTCACACAACAAAGACCTTTAAAGTTGAGTTTCTTCTTAAATTCTTTGTCCAGCTCCTCTCGGTTGAACTGGGCATTTGCACTCTCAAAATCAAAGTCGCCTTCAAACTTGATTGTGTTTTCCTTAACATTAGCTGGACGGTTTTGTCCTCTGGAGCGATTCCTTGTTCGTCTGTTCCCTAAGAAGGGACAGCCATGGCTGATAAGCCACTGACCCAACTGGACTCATAGCCAGATGACAAAGAGGGGGCAGGGCACACTGAGGCAGCCGCGGAGCCCAGCACCCCAGAAACCGTCCCCCACACAGAAGCAGGAAGGAGAGGCAAGCAGAGTGCACCTGGGCTGCTCACGACTCCCCAGGACTCAAGTGGCAACCCTGTTACCTGATCTTCTCCTCTGAGGTCTTCTGTTCTCGTCATTCACCTGCCCTTGAGTTTGCACATCTGTCGGCTGAGCTACATCTGAGGCGCAAAAGGGAGTGTAAGGCAAGCACCCGCGAAAGCAGAGCCCGGAGCTGGAAGCAGGTGGCACTGCCACAGGGGACAGGCAGCAAGGGGCGGCCCTGCAGAGCACACGGGGCTGAGGATGGGGAGCGCGGCTGGTGTTTAAGAGAAGGAACCCAGGAAGCAGTGCACCACTAGAGAACACGGGGTGAAGTCCCAGGGAGGAGTGTTTAAATACCGTTGGTGGTCCTGCAGGTTGGCTGGGCCGGACGCCCGTTGAGCTGCAGCCCCACAGGGCCCTTTCCAGGTAACAGCTTTTTGGCATTCAGGTTATCAACAGAACCAGTCTGGACAGCCTGCTCTACCATCGGGCTCTTGCCGGCTGGGACGGATGGAAAAGCAGCTCCTAGGTTGGAGAAGGGAGTAGGGTTTACGAACAGGGAAAAGAAGAAAGCCTCCCAACCCCTCCCTCCAGCCACCTTTCTTCTGGCTGGCACGTTAGGCAAGAGAAGGCAACCTGTGGCAGAGGCCCCGCTGATCCCAGCGAACTACACGCACCTCTCCGCCCTGCAGCTCTAGCCCTTGGGGGTAACAAGGCCCCGTCCATCCGGAAGCCCCGCGCCCCGGGCTCCCCGGGCTAGGGAGTCGCGAGGGGAAACGTCCTGCATGAAGGAGAGCCTCCCGGGTGGCTCGGAACAGGCTTTCCAAAACCACACGCACTCGAACCCTGAAGGGGCTCAGTGGTCCCAGGACGCTGGGAAGTTCAGTCTGAGAATTTGTTTCACTCTGGTCCACGCTGGGCAAGAACCATCCCAGCCTGGAGTTTTGTAGTAAGTGCAATGGTTAGCCTTTGGTGTTAAATTCTAGAGCGGTCGTTTCTGCTTAAGACATTAAAACCAAAAAGGATGCCGCAGGGAGAGCCAGTGGCGGAGAAACAGCACCTCGCTCTCCTCTCAGGAGTGAAGGCTCACTGTGAAGACACAGAGGGTTCCCAGGCTGCCCCAGTAACGGGGCTGTGAAGTCTGCTCCTACAGTCCTGCAATCCCTGCCGAGCACAAATGTTCAGACACTGAGCCTCAGCCAGGATCCAGCTCCAAGACAGTCCTCAGAAGCAGGCAGGGGCGGGAGCACACACCCATCAGCCCATCCCTGCCCGCCTCCGGAGCTGTGGGCACCGCTTATACAGGGCAACGTTGGACTGGGTGGAGGCACACAGGGTCTGAGACAGAAAACAAATCCTAATCATAGAATAACATTAACAGGAAGGCCCAACAAGGGAAGACTGAGTATTTCACCCTTTCCTCACATGGGACAGAAACTAGAGCAATTACCATGAAAAGTCCCTTGGAATCACATCAGCAGAAGTGTTCACAGGGCAAACTGAGCAGCCTGGTGCCTGTAAGTGGCCCCCCGGATAGACGTGACCCCCCCGCACCCTCTGGCCGACCACTCACCCAGCACAGCCTGCCCTGGGAGGGCTCCTACGGCTGCTGCTCACACTCCAACTGGATGAGGCCACGATCAGGCTCATCTGCTTGTCCCAAAACCAACCCAGCTGAAACAAACTAGCTTCCTCAGGAGCAGTTGTATGTAAATAACCTAAGAACGACGAACTAGCTGGTGTAACTTCTAAGTGAAAGAAACATTAAGACTTCTGTAACTTTGATACCCTGGCATCCCAGCGGAGTACAGAAAGTGATACATGCGAAGTAATAGCCTGACAGCTGCTGCACGAGGTGAAGGAGGGCTACCTGGGCGTCTCTGCAGCCCTAAGGGCTGAGCACACAGAGCTCCTACCCTGCTGAAACGACATCAGGAACCCGAGGAACCCCACTGCCACCACAGCTGCCACACAGGTGGTGCCTACCAGTCCTGACAAGCTGGCTGGCAGGCCCCCACTCTGCCTCTGGCTCCAGTGAGCCACCGACTTTCAAGGGAGCTTTACTTCATGAAGATGCCTCCCTGGAGAGGTGGAGCAGCACTCGAGGTATGTGGGGGTGCTGCCCTGCAGGATCACCAAGAAATCTAGAATATGCATAGTACCAGCAGAAGCCCCAGGGGAACTGCATTCTGTGCAGCACGGTTTCCCATGTGTGCTAGTCACAGTACAGATCTAAACAGACCGGGACCCAGGAAGAGAGCACAAGTGCTTTTTTGCTTCTTTCTAATCCCTTCTTTAAAACTGTGGGTGTCAATAAACCACGACTATGTACTGAACCAAAGGCAAGCAGCCCAACGGTCCACAGGCTACAAGCGAATCATCTGCTACAGCTTTGTCACTCGGCTCCACTGGTTTTACCCCCTTGCTCTTAGCATGGCTTGCAAGACAGCATGCAGTTCTCCCAAACTGCTGTTACCCTTGGAAGTGAGCTGATGTGGCTCTGAGGACATGTCAAGCTCTGAAACAGGCTGTGGAGATGGAGAAGAGCTAGGGCTGGAAGCGGCGGCTGAGGCTGGCGGGCTTACCAACTTCTCTAAAAGAAGATAAAGGAGAAAAGAGCAAAAAAGAAAGCATACGAATAAGTAATGAGAAGCTTACCTGGCATCCAGCAAGCCTGGAAAGAGCCAAGCAGTCTCGTCGCATACCTGGATCACATAAGCCTGCCCTAGAAACAGCGAGCAGGCTGGGAAGGGCACCGCCACACCAGGAGCAGCAACGGGACATGGTTTCAGAAGCAAGCAGCCCTCGGGACCAGTCACAGCCCCACTGCCTCGGAATGAGCCTGCCAACTCCACGGTTTGAGTACATCACAAAGCGAGGTAGACACTCAGTCTACATGTGCAGAACAGAACCTATTTCTAGGCTGCTCAACCTCAGGGAAGCCATTTGTGGGCAAGGCCCTGACAGTGGAATGACAAAGACTACAACAGGTGGAGGCCGCACTGAGCTTTAAGTTCATAAGCTGACAAATGTGCGAATGGCTAAAACTTATCTGTAATTACACACCCTTTCTTCTTTGAAGCAGACAGACCATGTCTCCCACCCAGACCCAGGCCGACGTGACACTCCACATGAATTCTGATTCGATTCGTCTTTTCCCAGACTCAGACTGCTGCCTTTTCCACTCTCAGCTGAGGCGTCACGAGGGCCTAACTAGCTGAAGCCACTAACGTACTAAGCCCGTGCTATGAGATGAACACAACCAAGTGTCCCCTTCATCGGGGTCTGTGGCCCTGCTTCCTGGAGGTCACAGCACGAACAGCTCGTCGGATCAAAAGGTTACTCACCTAGGCCCAAGGAGGCGGCGTACTGCTGGGTAAGCAGGGAGCTGGCAGCCAGCTGGCTGTAGGGCGGCATCCCTCTGAAGGGGCTGTAAGGCACGTGTGGCTGGAAGGAGGCGGCCGAGCCCAGGGAAGACTGGGCAATGAGACACACAGGTGAGAGCAGAGCAGGGCCGTCCTATCACCCTGCCTGGAGAGTGCTGTTTATATGGGGAAGGCAGCCAGCTTGGCCAGTGTGGGACTGTCCTGTAGGCCTGGCTGCATTCAGGGGATGAGCTTCCAAGATGGTCTAAGGGAGCTCCAAGCTGCCTTTTGCACACCGCACTCCCAGCTCCGCCTGTCTGGGTCATTCTAACACGAATTTCTCCTAACTCATCAGCCCCACTAAAGCGCCACTATCAGGTAGTCCAGCCTCTCTCTGATAAGGCAACAAAAATGCCATCCTTGATTTGGCCCTGACACGCAGGAGCACAGCGGCATAGCTGGGAAATTGTGTATGGATCCCCAGATGGCCATCCTCTTTCTGGCCCCCATGCCTTCAGGTGCCTGTGCTCCAGAAGGCCTCTCTGCCCCCAAGGCCTGGGTTAGGTCCTCTCCTCTTCTCAAGTCCCTGAGGATCCTACCTCCACACCCTTCAGACCCAAGGCTTCTCCACATGTCTCTAGAGCCCACTGTTCATGCCCCTGTCTCCCAAGGAGCCACTTAGTCCCAGAGCCTCCCTCAGTAGGAACCCCAGAAGACCCAGTGGATATTTAAGTTTGCAGGTCAAGGAAGTATTAACCTGGGCTCCCTGGTAATCCTGGACGAAATATGCTGTACACAGCAGGCAGGCACGTGGCCTGAAACTTGCAAATTCAATGCCCCACAACACCGGAATTTAACACCTGGACAGTGTTAAGAGAGCAAGCCCTGCTGTCTCCATTAGCACCTAATACCACTCACACCATGCCACTGGGGCTTGAGACTTACCCGGCCAGAAGCTAAGGACAAACCCAATTCCCCAAGCACCTGGCAAGACTAGAAGCACCACCCTGCTCTCTCACACACACACGTGCCCAGCAAGTCTCCCTCTACAGCAAATGCCAGTGCTACTGCAAGCTGCAGAAATTAAAACCTCCCATAACAACACCAACAGCCTAGACAAAAACGAGACCACTTTTCATGAAAAGGCTATTACTTGAGTTGAGCACTCTGGCCAGATGACACCAAGTTCCACTTGAAGCCCACATCTCTTAGAAACTGTGCCCGTTAGAGAAGAGCAACACACTTACCTGAACGATGGCAGGGTCCTGAGGGAGTGTATGCTGAGCTTTCGGAGGTTCACACACAGTAATGTCTTTGATATCACTTCCCCGGAAAATGATGTACTCATAAATTTCCTCTCTGGGAGGGGCGGGCCTATCTGTGGGACGGTCTTCAGTGCCAAAGGATCTCACTTAGGAGTTGAGAAAAATCAGTGTTAAGTCATCGTCCTCAGCCAAGTGCATTCAATCAATCCTTACACCCTGCAGCCTCTCACACAGCACCCAGTTTCCACATTTCGGCCACTCCACCCCTCAATTTTCAGTGGCCAACACTTACAAGATCCCAGCTGGCAGAGCTCAAAAACAAGCAACGGCCTCAGAGCCTGATGGCTCGCGAAGATAGATATTATCAACACAGAAGGCCAAGCACCCCAGCCAGAGAAGGTCTGCTGTGCAGAACGCCCGTTCGCGTCTGACTTGGCCAAGTCAACAGCCAGCTGCCTGCTCACCGAAACCTCCCCACCCCTCACACCTGTGGAGGCCACTTTGTCAGGAGAGAATGTCATCCCCACTTTTCTACCCACAACCAGCCTGGGAGCAGGGGTCCAGGATGTTGGACCCCCACCACCAGCTTGCTGAGGGGCTTCTTGGGGTGCTGACCCCTACTGACAAGGTTCAAGGAGCCCAACCAAGTCTCTCCTTCTTAGGTGTCAGAGGCAGAGCTGGGACAGAAGCAAGCTCTACCTCAACGGGGCACAGCTCCTGCTGAGGACCGTGGACTACTCTGGGCCTCAGTTTCTCCAATTAGGGTCTCATGCCAAACACAGTCAAGTGCCAAAAATACAGGTGAGCACATAACCTTATAGTGGGGAGCCACTCGTGGAGCGGTGGGGCCTGTCTGTCCAAGAACTGGAGCACTAGGCTCTAAAAGGGAGTATTCCCAGTTTGGGGCCACTGCACAGCAAACCCCTGGAGCTCCCTCTGCCATACGGAGTGTGTACGCTGCACCTTAACACTTAAAAGCCAAGAAAGCCAGTAAGACCCATCAGTTTCCGCAGACATGACTGCCCTTAGCACTTCTTCCTAACAGGCGACGAAAGGACACTTGCCGTCTTCCCTAGAGAATGAAGACAAAGGAATTTGGGGGCCACCTCCTGCCTCAACAAGTTCAGTAGAGAGTCTGGAAAATAGAACTATCTTTCTCTAAATCTCCCTGGAGCTTCGGCGTGGTTACCAGCACCCACAAGGCGTGTTCTATCTTAAAAGAATGAATGCAGACTGAAAGTCCGGGTTAGAGGAGGAAAGTGCTTTAAACGGGGGCACCCAGCCGCCGGCCGATGCTCGTATCCTGGAAGGAGTTTCCATTAAGCCGTTCAGGCGAGAAGCCCCAGCTGCTTAATAGGTTCCAGAAGGCCTTGCAGGAA
Organism: Manis pentadactyla; assembly: GCF_030020395.1. Classification (NCBI taxonomy): domain Eukaryota; kingdom Metazoa; phylum Chordata; class Mammalia; order Pholidota; family Manidae; genus Manis; species Manis pentadactyla. The sequence continues at coordinate 176,780,135 of NC_080023.1, read as the reverse complement.
TCATGTTCTCTCACCCCCCAGCCTTCCGGGGAGGTCGGGGAGACTCGAGCCCCCTCGCAGCGACCGGGGGCTCCGCGCCGGCTGCCCCTCCGCCCCGCGGGCAGGTAAGGGGGCAGCGGCCCGGCTACACGACGGCCCAGCTGCAGAGACGGGCTGCGCCCTGGGACACGGACCCGCCCCCGCCTCCCCGCCCCAACCCAGGCTGGGCGGGCCGCGCACAATAAGCCGCCGCGGGAGCCAGGGGGGGACTATTGTGCCGGCCGAGGGCAAGGGGCGGGGCGGAGGCCGGGGACGCGGGCGGAGGGGGCGCCCCCGGGGGGGGGGAAACGGCGGAGCGGGGGCGCCCGGCGAGGGGCGGCGGCTCGAGCTGGGATGCGGGCGCCCGGGGGGAGGGGCGGGCCGGCTCTTGGCGGGCGGTTGGACGGCCGGGGCTACCTTTGGCGAGCGCGACGGTGGAGTTGTCGGTGTCGATGGTGTAGAGGATGCCCTCGTAGCGGATCTGCGCCTTGGAGATGAGGCTGATCTTGCTGCCCAGGTACGGGGTGCCCGAAGAGCCGCTCATGGCGGCGGCCGCCCGGCCGGGGCTGCCCCTCGCCGCCGCGCGACGCCCCGCCGCCCCGCCCGCTCCTGCGCTCAGTGTCGCCTCGCCACCGCCCCAGGGGCCTGCACGGCGAGCAGGGGCGCGCGGCCGGGGCTATGAGGAGAGCGCGGGGGAGGAGGGGCGGCCGCAACCACATCCGGGACCTCGCGCCGCCCCGCCCCGCCCCGCCCCGCCCCCCCTTCCCCACGCTCGCTTGCTGTCCATTGGCTCGCCGCGCAGGCCTTCCTTTAAATATGGCCGCGCCGCTGGCCCGGGGGCGGTCCGTGCCCTGCGCCTGCGCAATGAGCTCCCTCGGCCCGGACGGGCTTTCCCCGGCGGTCCTCGCCGCCCCTCCCCTCAGCCGGCTCCCGGCGGGCCCCACGCGGGTGGGAGCACGAGACCGGGGAGGGCGGGCCAGGCGAGGGTGGGAATCGGGAGGGCGGAGCGCGTGCGCCGGCCTCGCCCAGCCGAGCCCGCCCCGCAGCCTCAGTTTCCCGTCTGCAGAAGAGTGCCTGGCCGGCTGTCCCTGTCCTGGGCCGGAGGCCGCTGGCCGGAAGCCGCCCCGGGCCGAGGAGCGCCTGCTCGCGGGGTGAGGGCGCGGGGGTGGGGTGGGTTGCAGCAGTAGCTGCGAGTAAGGAGCGCTTCCTCCGCGTCGGCCGCTACATACGGCGCGCCCTCCTCCTTTAATCCTGCCCGTCCCGCAGGCCTGTGGGGCCGTTCCGCGGCCCCTAAAACAGATGCCCGGCGGCCCCCGGGCCTCAGAGCCCCGCCCGGCCGCCTGCCCGCTGCCCCGGCTCCCGCGCGGAGGCCCAGGTGACCTCCGCGTGCTCAGACCCGCGCTGCGTGTTCCGCTCGGGCAGGGCTGGCAGAGCAGGCACGCGCCTGCCCTTTGTCTCCCTCGCCCTCTTGACCGGGCATCTCAGGTCAGGGACCAAGATTGGCTGGGTCCTAGAAAAACTTGGTGGGTCGTGTACAACCTTTTATAAAAATGAAACAGATTAAGATAGAAAATATCTGAGGGCTTTCCACGTATTTACCCTGTGAAACATTTTACCTACCGAAGGGTATATTTAAGGCTCTGCGTGTGTGTATATATGTATTTTTTTTTTAATCGGGTATGTGGTCAAGACGTAAAATGTGTTTCTTACTGTAAATGCCAGACAAAAAAGTGAAAGCCACTGCAGAGAGAACTTACCCACCATGCAAAACAGGCGTTCTGGTTCCTGCCGGTCCTGCAGAGGAGGAAGAGCCTGTGCGTTGGCAGGCCAGTGGCAGGCTGGGCAGACTCCTGCCCTTAGTGAAACCCCCGGTTCCACCAGCACCCAGCAACATCCAGTAAGAGAACAATACTGGGTTTGAGAAAAAGGAGCAGGAAAGAAGCAGAAAAGATGGGAAGGTCTTTCAAGTCTGTCTGCCAAGGTTTATCTGTACCGTTCAGGACTGCTCTTCGGCTCCTGGAGAACGGTGCTGGGGAGAGCAGGACAGCACAGCCTTTGAATTAGCCCAACACCGCTGAAAGGCACTCCAGGAACGAGGACATTCTGCCCCTAGAAGTGACATGGGCTGTCCCTTAGCACAGCACAACCTTCCCCAGGGGCGCAGCTGTCTCCAGTCGGTGCCGCCCTGTGTCTCCCGGGCACCTCGGTAATCATCTGACCTGCTGGTCCCCCAGTGAAGCCGAGGTCCTCTTCCCCCCACTTTCCATGTGACTTTCCCAAACCTGGTTTCTGAGCTACCAGACTGTGTGTGCGTGCTGGAGGCAGGTAGCGGAGGGAGGAAGGACGCACTCTTCACTAGTAGGAGCTGGTTCTAGACAAAGGGAGCCGGATCCCAGGGTGGGTTGCAGTTCCCAGAGACCTCAAGCCCCCAGGCTCCTGGGTGTGCAGCTAGGTGGCTTCTTGAGGACATTAGCCTTGGTGCCAGTGCCCAGGCAGGGCAAAGGCTAAAAATATATGCAGTGCACAGGTCCAGGAGCAATTGCCCTGCCATTTGTTCCTTGGAGTCCTGCCTAAAGTGGAGGGCACTCGTGCAAGCTCTGTGGTGGGATGGAGACCTGACCCAGGAGCCCGCTGGTGGTGTTTGTTTTTCAGGTGGGGCATGCCCACGGAGTACATCCACCCTAAACAGCCCTTCACAGTGCCCACCTACTCAGTAGTCACCAAGCCTTAAGCTGACCCGAGGTATGTAGAGAGATGAGCTGAGAAGCTGGGAAACCCGGTGTCTTGCCAGTGTGTTTCAGCCCTGGGCAAGTTCACTATGGGTTCAATGTGACCAAAGAAATGACAGTAGAACGTTCTTGGGGTGAAAGGGTTATACCCAACTTTATTTCCATGGTGTCAGGTCAATCACTAGAATCCTGTCCACTCAGAGCAAGTATGCATACAGCAAGCTGGTCTTTGCCTCTGGGCCTCTCTACCTGCCGCAGCCGTCTTAGTCTCTGTGCCCAGTTCGGCCACCACTCCAGCCTCTTCTCTCCTCTCCTGCAGCCGTGCCACCGTGTCTCCCAGAGTATTGGGCGGAGCTCTTTATATAGAGTCAATAATGATATATTGCCCACACGTGTGCAGTGAGCTCGCCAACCAGCGCCAGGTGAGAATCCTGGCCACAGGAACCTTCTTCACTTTATCCACACCTGGACAGCTCGAATTTGCTGCCTGTTTCTCCATTTGCCAGATGGAGATTATAGCTGCCCTGCATATCTCACTAGTGGTGTTGAGGAGTCCTGAAGAAAATGGTGGTGAAGGGCTTTAGATGGGCCAGGGCCCACGTGTGTGCAGAGGACCACAGGCAGCTGACGCTTACTGAGCACCTACAGTGTGTGTAGATGTCTTGCCAATGGGTTTCAGCCCCGGGCAAGTTCGCTATGGATTCAGTGTGACCAAAGAAATTGACAGCAAAACGTTCTTGGGGTGAAAGGGTTATACCCAAGATTTTTTCCAGGTGGCAGGTCAGTCGCTAGAATCCCGTTCACTCAGAGTGAGTCTGCAGGCAGCAAGCCAGTCTCTCCCTCTGGGCCCCTCTGTCTGCACAGCCGTCCTCTGGGTCTCTCTGCACAGTTGTCCTGCACAGCCGTCCTCTGGGCCTCTGTCCTCGGCGCTGCCACCGCTCCAGCCTCTGCTCTCCTGCAACCTTGCAGCCCTACCACCGTGTTGAGCCTAGAGCGCTGGGCGGAGCTCTTTTTATAGAGTCAACAGCCATGTATTGCCCACAGGTGTGCAGTAAGCTGGTCAACCACGGCCTGGTGAGAATCCTGGCCACAGGAACTCTCACTTTATCCACAGTAGAGGACAGGTCCCTAACAAGGGTGGGTGTGGACATGTAGACATGGGGTCCTGCCCTGGGCCCCAGCACCCATCAAGCTGGGGTCCTAAAGCCAGTGTCCTGCAGCAGATGAGGCACATCACCACAGAATGCCGTTGTGTGGTTCTAACCTGCACCTGAGAAAGAATAATGGGCACCACCATTGGTTTCCCAGGCATCATCCTGATTAGCAGGAGCAAAACAGAACAGGTGAGCTGATTTAGAGATATTAATACTAGCAAGGTGGTCCGCAGATAAAGAAAAACCTGCCAGAGGTGTGAAGTGTGGGAACATGCTGGTGAGGTGAGGTCTCACCTGTCCCCTTTCTGCCCCACCTGGCACATGGGAGGGGCAGACAGCCACTCCTTTGGGAGAGCCTTTGCCTACAGATGGCAAGGAGCCTGGAGGGAGCTGAAGGGTTGCAGGGGGCTGGGTCAGAGCTGGCTTTGAAGGCCCACTAGGAGGTCTGACCAGGGAGAGGAGCTGAGGGGCCCAGGAGGGCATGTTCAATGCGGTGCCTGCTCATGGCCAGGGAGAAAAGACGGGAGGGCGCGGCCGATGTGCACGGTAAGGAGCTCTGCCGTCTTTCCTGCTTGGCTGGAATCCTGTTGGAAGATGTTTCCCCCTGCCCAGGGCCCTCGGGCTGTCTATCCTGAGGCTCCCCTCCTCTTTTAACCCCTTCCTCCCTTTTCCATCTCCACCGCCACCATCCCCACCCCTGCAGCTAAGCCTTGTGCATGAAGGAAGGTGAGCTGTGGGAAGAGAAATAAGGTAGGATCTAGACCCACCTAGCAGCTCGGCCCTCCTTTCCAAGTCCAGCTTGTGGGAAAACTGAGCAGAGTTGGTGAGAATCTGGCAGACCCAGACATTAAACCCCCAAGTGTCATGTCCTAGAAGCCTGGCCCTGAGTGCCGATCAGAAATGATGGGCAGGACTCAGAGATCCTGGGAGCAGAAAGTGGGCCACCAGGACTGGCCGCTGGGCTCCTCCTCCCCTGACACAACCAAGGGCCTTCAGGGTTCTGGGACAGCTTATAGGGGACACATTCCCAGGACCCTTAGCTTCCCACCCTCCTGCCCCCCACCCAGGGCCAGTCTGGTCCTGCAGAACAGGCTGATGTCTGGGCCCCTGGGCCTCCCTGACTTCTCTGACCTCAGCTTGCTATTCCAAAAACGGAGAGGAGATCCCCCCTGACATGACGTGTGACAACGGAAGGTGCAGGCGAGCACCACGAGAACCCATGTCCCATCCTGGGTCACCAGTCTCGAGAGTGACACGTACAGGGCACTCATGGGGTGGTAGGGAAGGGAGCAAGGGACCGAGGGTAGCTCAGGGCATGGGGAGGGTTGACGGGGCTGCGGGTCCCCTGCCCTATGATCACCAACTGGGCCTCCTTCCCCACCTCTCCCCTCTGCCTGGGGCTCCCTCACAGCCTCATTCAGGCCGAGGGGCGATAGGAGGGGGCAGCTTCACACGCAGGTGCCTCTGATGTGACTCCCCCACCCCAACCGCCGCAGGATTCGCAGGGACCAGGTAAATTGAATGGCCAAGCAAACTGCCTAGAGGTGGGCCAAGGGCGCCTCGCCTGTCCTCCACCCCCTCCCTGTGCCTCCCTCCCACACAGCACGGCACTACTGGCAGGGCCACCTCGCTTCTGGCGCAGGATGCCACCAGGGATAGTGATAGTGGAGGCCGGCAGCTCGGTGCTTCCAACCTGCCCGCCAACCTTAAGAGCTCCCCCAGCCCTGCCTTGGGGAACAGCACAGTGGATGCACCACTGTATTTTCATGGGGCTCAGCCGTCCAGGGGCCATGAGCTAGTGAGCCCTGGGCAGGGAGGGCAAAAGGCCAGGGTGAAGAAATGGGATGTGAGAAGTGGGGAGGGGGAACGTAGGGACCATGTATTCCCCAGCACACCTACCTATGCCCCTGAGGTGGTTTTTATTTCTCAATTAAAGACAGTTCTGATGACTCAATGGTGGTGCACATGTGTTCACCAGTAGACATACACTGGAACGTTTTCACAGCTCAACCAGAAACCCCCCGCCCACTGGAGGAGGTTGGATTGTTGTGGCAGTGTGTGCCCGCATGGAAGATTCTGTGGCACCTTGCATGAGCAGACCTCACTGCACAGACAGGGTGACGAGAGAAATGACCTGGAGAACCAGGAGCCTGTTGCCCTGCCCAGTCACAGGCAGGCTGTGAGCTGCCTGGATGGTGGTTACCTGGGGCCCAGGGGCTGCAGGGCCAGCCATAGGCACTGGTTCCACAGGTGCATTCCATTTGTGAGAGTTCATCTAGCCTGCCACTCATGGCCTGACCACTTAAGTGCATGTGTATGTTATACTTGGAAAGAAAATTAACACCAATGGTCTTGTTCGGGGCCCATTCATCATGCCTTGTGCAGCCCCGGTGTCTGCCCAGCCGTGCGTCCTCCTCCCTGGCCCCCTCCCTGTCCTGGGAGGTGTGAGGCAGCACCTTCAGAACTTAGGAAACCAGTCTAGGCTGGGTGCCTGGCTAGGGACACATGGCCAGCAAGCAGCAGGGCGGGGATGCTGTGGATAAAGGGAAGGTTCCTGTGGCCAGGATTCTCACCTGGCCCTGGTCAGCTAGCTCACTGCACACGTGTGGGCAATGCATCGTTACTGACTCTAGAAAGAGCCCTGCCCAGTGCTCTGTGCAGCACGGTGGCTTAGCTGCTGGAGAGCAGAGCAGAGGACAGAGGCCCAGAGGCAGAGACCGGCTTGCTGCATGCAGACTCGCTCTGAGTGAATGGGGTTTTAGTGATTGACCTGCCACCATTGAAATAAAGTTGGATATAACCCTTTCGCCCCAAGAATGTTCTGCTGTCATTTCTTTGGTCACATTGAATCCACAGTGAACTTGCCCGGGGCTGAATCCCATTGGCAAGACAGGTGCCCATCCAGGCCTTGGACTGCTGACCTGGACACCTTGCCTCACAGCACTCGACCCCAGGGGCCAGAAACTAGATGCAGTTTCTGTGCTCCATGCACCCAGCTGCTGGCCGGCACTGCTGGAACAGCTACTTTCTCATATTTTATGCGCTCTCTCCCAGGCAAAAGGTTCAGGATGTGTGGGGGTGGGCGGTAGTTTGCCATGTGACCAAGGGGCCTACCGGGGGAGCATCCTCGAATGTCAACTCGAAGTCAGCTCTAAGGCTGGGTACTCGTCTTTGCACCTGCCTGTGGGACAGGAGCACCAGTGGCACAGAACCACAGCCCCAAAAATGAGTCATGAATAGAGAAGCGGTAACAGAGGCCGGGAGAGACGGTCCAGGCCTCTCAAAGCCTGTACTCACCTGACAGCGCTCTACAAGCCAACCTGAGGGCCCCTCATCAGTGTACTGAGACATTCACACTGCCCAGTGGAAGGCTGAAGTGTGCAGATGAAAAGCATTCTGCCAGAAACAACAAATGCTGGTGAGGGTGTGGAGAAATAGGAGCCCTCCTACACTGTTGGTGGGAATGCAAATTGGTGCAACAGCTGTGCAAAGCAGTATGGAGGTTCCTCAAAAACTAAAAGTAGAAATACCATTTGACCCAGTAATTCCACTCCTAGGGATTTACCCAAAGAAAACAAAAACCCCTACGTTTATCGCTGCACTGTTTGCAGTAGCCAAGATATGGAAGCAACCTAAGTGTCCGTCAATAGATGAATGGATAAGGAAGATGTGGTACATGTACACAATGGAATATTATTCAGCCATAAAAAGAAAAGAAATCTGCCATTTGCAACGACATGGATGGATCTAGAGGGTATTATGCTCAGTGAAATAAGCCAGGCAGGAAGACAAATACCATATTATTTCACTTATTCGTAGAATATAAAAACAAAGCAAAACAGAAGGAACAAAACAGCATTAGACTCATAGACACTGAGAAGTGACTGGTGGTTATCAAGGGGTAGGGGTTGGACCTGGGGAGGGGGATAAAGGGGCACAATTTGCAATCACAATATAAGCTGATGACAGGTGTTGCAGGAACTGCAGGAACTATGAACAAGGAGTCAGGACGTGGAGATGTTCAGCGACAAGCAGTTTATTAGCGCTGCCCTGGCTCAGCAGAGTCATATCCAAGGGCTGAGCCCCGAGCGCAGTGGGGCTATGCCTGTTATACAGTCACTACAAGGGTAAGGAGAGTCGGCCCCCCGGAATGTTGCAGTGGGAGCTGTTAGTGTGCCACAGGTTCAGCCAGAATGCTAGTTATGTATTAACTCATCTCAGTAAAGGTTACCGGATACCCTATTGTAAACGATTGGGCCTACAAGGCTGTAATCCACAAGCTGCTCCATATCACTGGGTCCCGGTGGGGGGGGTACATTGTTACACTGCTTCAAACTCAAGCATCCTGGTATTCCTCTATGCCCTTAAAGCCTTAAAGAAGCATTGTCCCTTTTCTAGGCTTGTATTCCTACCACAGGGGGACTGTTGAACCACTGTGATGTACATTTGAAACCAACATAAGATTGTATATTAACGATACTTTAATAAAAAGATAATAACTAAAAAATAAATAGTAAAAAAAAAAAAAAGGCAATCTGCCAGACACATGGGTGTTTTTAGTCATGTTAAGGTCCAACTTGTTAATACCATAAACCTTCCCTGCCGCCCTGAACACAAAAGCTGGATTAACTTGCGGGTGGTAAGAAATGATGTGTATCGGGAGCCTGCGGGCACCCACACAGGCACACAGGGGCCCTGGACAGTGCGTGGGTGGGGCTGAGAAGGGCTGCTCCGGGAAGTGCAGGGCTGTGCCCAGGCTTCCCAGGAAGCACCAGCTACTGGATGGGCAGGACGGTGCCCGAAACATGCCCCTCGGCTGGTCTGGTTCACAGAGGCCACTGCAGACATGCGGAAGTACATGCCTGTCTTTCCCAAGCACTGGAGAGTGAGAGCCACATTGGAGTCTTCCTGGCTTTGGGGCAGACATGCGTCCTGGAACCTCAAGGTGAGCACCCTGAGCTCTTTCCATAATGGCCTGGACTAGAATTGATGCCTTATTCATTCATTTAGAAAAAAACTTCATTGAGGAATCAATATCATCCCTAATTCCAGAACATTTTCATTGCCCCAGAAAACCTGTGCCCATTAGCACTGTCCACCCCCTTCTCCACTCAAACCTCAGCAACCACTGTGGGCCTGCCTGTCCTGGATATGTCACTGCAGTGGACTCCTGCACCACGTGGGTTTTCGTGACTGGCTTCTTCACCTAGCAGATATTTATACATATTTTCAAGGGTCCTCCACACTGCAGTTTGTCGGCACTGTGTCTTCTGTGGCTGAACGGTAGCTGGTGTGGATGTCATGTGTTCATTAGTTGATGGGCATTTGGGTTGTTTCCCCTTTTCAGCTGCTGTGAATACTGCTGTTATAAACATCTCTGTGCAAGTTTCTGTGTTTCTGTGTGTATTTTTCCCCAGGCATATACCTGGGAGTTGAATTGCCTGGCCATATGGAGATTCTGTTTAATGTCATGAGACACTGCCAGACCATCTGCAAAGTGGATGCGTCACTATATGTCCCCACAGCAACACGTGACATGATCCTGGTCCTGGCTTGACATCTAGGGACATGGTGTTTGTGTCTCGGCGATGCTTTTCCTCCCCCAGGATGAGGGTCATTTCCCTGCTCAGAGGAGCACCTCAGCACTGCCTGTCCCCTCTCCCTGTCGGCAATTCCCCGAGGGGCATGTTTCATTCTCAGTTGAGCAGGGCAGATGGAGGTTTCTTATGTGGTAGGCATTGGGGGAGAACCGGAGACCCCTGTCCCACCCAGAGAAAAACTGCACTGGGGCTGCTGCACATGCAGCCCACCTTTACCCTAGCTGGTCACGTGATACAGGCATGCCATCCAGGAAGCTCAGATCTTACAACTCCAAGTGTTCAGGCCCTTTTACTGCCCCTGCATTGTAATTTCTGAGTAGAAAACATCTCGCAGTGAGCAAAGAAAAAAAACAACAGCTGAAATTCATAATTGTTGAATGAATGCTGGGCATTGTGCTAAGCAGTTTACATGTCTGAGGTTCTCAGCAATGCCCCAAAGTGGGCTCTAGAATGATTCCATTTTAAAGACAGGAGACTGAGGCTGGGGGCAGCTACAGACCCATGCCCACAGTCCCCGCAGAGCCAGGGTGCAGACCCAGGCTGGGGAAGCCTTGGGCTCCCATGTGCTATGACCTGGCCTCCCCAGATATTCGTGAGTGAGTAGAGCCCTTTCTGGCTGTCCTGCCTGTCATCACAAAGCCCAAGTGAGAGGGTCCTACCCAGATGCCCAGATGAGTGGGAGGTGCAGATGGTTCAGGGGTAGCACCCATGGGGGGAAGTGGAGGAAATTAAGTGGGGCCAGGAGCTATTGGGCACCACGCAGACCTAAGTCCCTGCCCATGCTGAGGGAGCCCCAGAAGGAACAGTGTCCATGGGGCACGCCCACGCTGGGCAGACACAGCTAGGCCCCAGCACCTGTGGGCCGCTCAGTCGCTGGCCGGGGCCCCCCAGGAAGAGCGCTACCTCTGACAGCCTGGAGTAGACCCTAGGCTCCCCTGACAGCAGGTGGGCCGCTCCTTCCCTCTCACTGTCAGCCCGGGAGTCCTCCTGGAAGGGAGACCTGTGGTCACAGTCCACCCGTGGCTGCAGCCCCTCTCCCCGGACGTGGGGCTCCTCCAGGGACCCCTCCTCACTTCCTTGCGGGAGACTGGCAGGGTGGGGTGGGCAGATGAGCTCAGCCCCCACTGCCACCTCTGCAGGTCTGGGGGGTCTGAGCCCTGGGCCTGCTCCTGCTCAGGCTGGGTAGCTGCACTGTCCATCTGCAGTAACCGTCACACAGGGGGCACCATGGCACCAGGAGGGCCCTGAGCCCCTCAGAATCCAGTAGCAAAGGTACCCCTCCCCCCATCTTGGCAGTATGTGGCGGCTGAGCCTTGCAGCTCCTCTGGGGGTTCAGCATTGAGCCCCTCTCCCCAGCCATTCTGTGACTTAACTCTGGATACTGGCCTGGAGAAGATGTAGGGACAGCTCTGCAGAGAGGCACCTCTTGTCTTGTCCGGGGAGAATTCTGCACTGTCTCCCGCGGGGCTCAGGCTGGCTGTCATGGGGAGGGCGGGCCGTCCTGCAGGCTCACATGGCCCAGGGTGTCTGAGGACCCCTGGGTCCCCGCTCTCTGGAGGGCCCCCGGGCTCCCGCTGGGCCCTGACTTCGGCGTGACGCGTCTCAGCTGGGCGCTCAGCCGTCTCTGGGGCTCGTTGGCAGCTCTGCACCGAGGCTCTCACACCTGGGCTGAGCTTGCACTTGGTCTGCTCTCCTCTCGACACGAGCGCCTCTCTGGAGGAGCAGCTGAGACTTCATTTCCAATCGTTTGCTAATTGTCCTGAGCTGTCATTTTCTGTCTGCGTCAGTGAGCCCAGTTCACAGCTTCCGTGTGCAAACGTGAGAATCTTTGAATCCTGGCACCGGGCAGGCCACTGGCCCTGCAGCCCCGCATGCAGCCTCCTGCACCGGCTCCTACTCCCAGTCCTTGCTGAAGTCACTGACTACTTCTGACAGATTTAGTGGCGCCCTAGGATTTTCTGTGCACAAGACCACGTCATCTGCAGGGGCAGCGTTCCTTCCTTCCCGATCGACGTCTTCTGCTTCATTTTCCCACCTGCCTGCCCACCCCTCTCTTTACAGATGGGGCTCAGAGAAGAAAAGTGACTTGCTGGCTTGCAGAGTTGGGGTGCAGTTGAAACTGAAGGCCTGCCCCATGGAACCCAGGGCTGCCCCTGGTCCTTCCCACTCCACTGACCCGTGGCCTCTCACTGCCACGCCTCTCCCTAGAGTCCTGCAGAAAAGTCCTGGTGTGGCCATGGGGATGGGACAGCTCCAGGAAAGCCTGTAGGGACCCCCTTTCCTGCAGGGGGACCCCTTGGAGCCTTCCCAACCTCAGTGGCTTCCTGCAGGGGGAGGTCAGCCCTCCCTTGTCAGCACATGGCAGGTCAGCCCCCAGCGACTGATGGCAAAATCAGAGCCTCCTCAGATAGCAGTCTGCCAGGTGTAGCTCTCGGGGTGCCGGCCGTTTCTGTGCCTGAGCCATGCACCTGTGCCCTAGAGGCCAAGCCAGGGTCAGGAGCTGACTGGCTCAGCCTGAGTGGGCAGAAACCAGGGCGCATGTGACAGCCGGATGCACACTCCCACTTCAGGGTCGCTGATGGCAGTAGAGGCCAGCCCAGCACCCCTCTGCCTTCCCAGTAAACTCTTCCCTGGGGTCCCTCTGACTCCTCACCCTCTCTCAGCACATTCTGCCCCCTTAGTCCAGGGCAGAAACCCCACTGGCCCCCGAGGAGGTGCCCGGTCAGCAGGATTGAAGTGCATGGTGGTGGGGAGGGTGTAGGGGGGTCAGGAGAGCCCGGGGGTGCGTCTCCCCATGTGCAGCCTGAGTCCCTTCCTGCACTGAAGCAGTGCCCTTCACCGCACAGGCTTCAGAGGCAGCACACACCCGTCAGCGTCGGACTCTACCAGCTGGGGTGTGTGGTGGCGCCGTGAGCGTGGGGGCCTCCAGCTCCTCTTCTGCAGCCCTCGCTTCTGCCGGTGACGCCTGCCTGTGGGTGCCAACGCTGCGGCTGCCGCCGTGATCCTGTGCCCTGGCGCTGTGAGCTCCTTTCCAGAAATCTGGGTGACGGGGCACAGCCCAGGCCCAGTCTCCCCTGCAGTTTGTCCCCAGTGGGCTTGCTGAGGGCAGATGAGGAAGCCAAGGTGACAGTGGCCACTGTGTGTCCTGCCTGGGGCAGCCCAGGGCCCACAGAGTGACCTGAGCTGCCGCCACAGCCCCAAGCCTGGCTCCAGGGGGTCAGCTCTGTGGCTCTGTGTGGGAGGGGATGGGATGCCCGGTCAGGCAGGGGGGCACTGTCCTGGTGGAGAAGCCCCTTTGACCTCCTGAGCCTGGGCCAGGGGACCCTCCGCCAGCAGCCCCGGCAGGAGCCTCTGGCCGTTCTCTGCCCTGCCCACCGACGCCTGGGTCACGCCTCCCCACCGACCTTCCAGGTCTTCCTGTTCAGTGGGGGTCAGCATGTCCTCACTCTCCTGCCCCAAACTGGGGACCCTCCTCTTACCATGGAGACGACTCTCCGCCTGTCTTGTGCCTCCCTCCTCCCCCTTGCACCTCATTGCCCCTCACTTCCTTATCCCCCCACACACCACCCCGTGGCCGCTCCCCACTGCTTCTTGGCTGCATTTGTCACCCAAGCCTCACCAACCTCTTTCACTCTGCAGGTCTCAGCTCAAACATCACCCCATCAGAGGGCCTTCTTTGACCCAGCCCTCGCTAGGCTGGTTCTCCTTGGTGTCTGCCCAGGGCTTATGGCCACTACTCCCCCTGGGGGTGCCTGTATCTGTCCTCCCCCTCCCCCGCCCCCAAAAGCTGACTAAGGAAGGCAGAGGGCCTCTGGTCTTGCTCCTGTTTGGTGTTTGGTTCAGCAGGTATTTGCCGAGCAGTTACTCTGTGCCAGGCCCTGACGTGGGCTGGGAGAGGAACCAGGCTGGGGCTGCACTCCTGACATACAGAGTATCCAGGGGAGAGAGGGAAGGAGAGGGGAGCCACATGGCACCCAAGTATTTGATGATACTCTGCAAGAGCAGAGAGCAGAGGTAGCAAGGAGAGTATGAGAGGCCAGAGGCTGATGGTGGCAGAGATGAAGGTCACATGTGCCAACACGTAGGCATTTGGTTACCGGGAGTAAGATCACCTGAAGGGAAGATGCAGCCGCCAAGGAGAGGGGAGATGCCGGGAGGGCATCCCGCTGCATGTGGGAGGGAGAGGCCTTCCTGAGGAAGTAACAGGAGTCTTAGGGCTTTTCTGACTACTTCTCTGGAGACACTGGACCTTGGAAACCAGGCACCTGCTGTGACCAGGCCCCCCAAGAAAGAGCAGGGGAGAGGCGCTGAGGCCTCCCAGCTAACAGCCAGCACCAGCCACCAGGCATGAGTGACCGAGCCTTTGGGTGACTCTGGTCCCAGCTTTCCATGTCTTCTAGCTGAAGCCCCAGACAGGGTGGAGCAGAGACAAACTGCTCACCATGCTCTGTGAGTTCTTGATTTAGAACTCAAGACCCTAATAAACCACTGTGACTTGGGATAATTTATCATGCAGCTATGTGAGGGGCTTGGCACTTACCCATGTGTACAGATGACCCTGCACCCCGAGGAATCCTGGGTAGGGTGCAGCAGGTAATCTTTGAGAGGAGGAATCTCATCCCCCTGCCGTGGCCTGTGTGGTCTGCTGGCCTCCAGAGTGTGCAATAGCTTTGCCTCCCAGGACTGAGGGGGGCCCTGGGTCCACCTTAGCTCAGCTCCCACAGGCCAGCTGCAGATGCAAACCCCCCCAGTACACGTATACCAACCAGAAGGGCCATCCCTATCCTCTCCCACTTGGGGCCTTTGCTCAGACCATGGTGCAGCCTGGAAAGCCTGCCCCTGCTCTCTGCCTGGCTGATCCTGCCTTCCCTTCCGGGCTGATCCCTTTTCTCATCTCCCCACCTGTTCCAGGAAGCCCTCCCTGACGGGAGTCCACAGTGACTTGTGTTTCTGAGAGACTGAGAGAATCCACTGGATGAGGAAAGTGATATCTTTCCCCCTCACATGCATTGCATGACTTCACTGTGTTTACTCTGTCTTTGGTTTTGTTCCAAATTGGTTTGGCTCGGTTAGGTTGCAAAAAATAGCGTCTGAGTGTGTGACTGCATCGCTGCCCGGTTGCTGACTGCATTTCCCGCCCTCTTCCTCCCCAAACCCCCATGGTGGAGGGGAGAAGAAAGGGCCTGGGTCCTGCCCACAGCTGTCCTGATTAGAGACGGGCAGGGGGTGGGGGTGGGATCAGGACACCATGTTTCTGGGGAAGGGGGCAGCTGTCGCCCCTGACTGTTTTTTTTTTAATTAAAAATAAATTTTTATTTTACAGACAAACATATAGAGAATCAGAAAAGTTAAGTGTCTTGTCAAGAAGACATGGCTTTAAATGACCTAGGCAATGCCAGGTCCAGAGCTGCCAGGCTCACTGCTTCTGAAGGGGAGATAAAAATCTGGATTCCATGAAAAATCCCCTGGGTGTACTTTTTGGCAACTCATACAACTGTCCCTGGGTTCTTTCTGGGGCGGGGTCGGCGGGGCACCCTCCCCCTTCACCACAGCCCCCAGGTCATGGCTCTCGGGTCAGACGTGCACGGCTCTTCTCTTTCTCCGCTGCCGGTGGGCATTCAGGTGACATTTCTTCATGTTTCTAGAAGACTCTCCACCCTCTGGCCCCTACTTCTGCTTCGTGGTCGGAGGGGTGTAGGTTGGCAGGACCTCATCAGAAGGAGGTGTGCTGAGGCCTCCCTACACTGCAGACAAATGCAGATGTAAGGGGCAACTTCCAGCTCAACCTAATGCAGCGGGCACATGCACCCCTGCCCCTCCTGGGGCCCACGGAAGGACTGAAACGGAACACTGAGCTGGAAGACAGGTGGCTGGGTGGCACCGACAGCCAGGCAGGAGAAGCCAGAGAGGCTCCAAAACCCAGGGGCCAGGCAGCTGTAAAGGCCACAGCAGGGCGTGGAGAGCAGGGTGGGGGGCCGGGCCCAGGTGCACTCCGGGAGCACGCTCGTCCCAGCACCGGCAGAAGCCTGGAGGCCCCAGGTCTCCCCTCGGGGTCAGGGCCAGGGACCCTGGGTTTGGGGGCCCAGGTGCACCCAAGAGGCGGGCAGGGAGATGAATTCCCAGGCACATCCTGAAAGGGGGCCTTGGCCCTGACCCTGGTCACTCCCCCACGAGGGAGACCTGAGGGTTCTGCAGAATTGGCTGGCCCCCAAGACCTCCAGCCAAGTGCCCAGACACCGCGGCTTCACCTTACAGGCCCCACTCACCCTGCCCACCCACACCGCTTCATGTCGGGATTTTTGTGCCCCTCACAAGGGGCAGTGGGCCTCTGGGACCAGCACCCTTTGAGGTAAGAGCGTGGAGTGGGAACGATAGGTTCTATAGCAGCCAGAGGAGAGGAGCCTGGGGCAGATGGAAACAACACGAAGAGCAGAAGGTAATATAAAAGCGAAAAAGCCCTCGTAGGGATGAGACGGTGTCACACCCACAACCCGAGAACAGGATGCTGTATGACAGGAACAGGCAGAGACTAAGAATGAGCTCTTTTTTATTAAAAAAAAAACAATAAATCAAAGATAAACTTCCCATAAAGTAGAAAAAAATAAATAAATAAAGGAGAGAAAATGTAAAGTTAGACCACTAGCGCAGGCACTCTAACATGCAATTAATGAGGTCCAGAAAGAGAAAATGGCAGGGAAAGCAAATAATCACCAGTTTACCAGGAAATGCCCTAAAGCAGCAGGACGTGAGGCTCCAGGGGGAAGGAAGACCCGACTGGGCTGGGCCTGGTGAAGTTGCCAGAACTGGGGACATGAAGCTGACCCTTAAGGCTTCCCAAGAGCAGGCCGGGTATCACGTGAACAGCCAGGGGCCTGCTGGCACGCACCGCGGCACAGGCCTCGCTGTTCTCAGGAGGCTGCTCTTCTTCCTAGAATCTCAGTGGTGAACATCACGGGCGGGCTGTGTAGAGCCATGTGCAGCCAGCCAGGGGCTCCAAGCACCTTTCTCAAGAAGCTGCCGGAGGACCACAAGAGTGAGCAGGGGCAGGGAGCCTGATGCCCCCAGGCGGCAGGCCCTGGAGCCCAGCAGTCTGTGTGCTAGTGGCTGCGAGGGGCAGTATGAGGCCAGGGGAGGGCGGGCTGCGCTGTCTAGACAGAAGCAGGTGGTGAGGACGCCTGTCCCAGCCGATGCCCGTACCCCCAGGTCATGGAGTCACTGAGGGGGTCACGGAGTCACTGAGTGATCCCCTGACGGCTGATTGATGAAAGCCTGGTCACTGGTGCACTGACCCTGCGGATGCCCTCTGTGTACCTCCCCGTGGGCTCCCCACTAGATGCTGGGGAGGAGCCAGGAAGCTCCCAGACCCTGAGGTTGCTGTGCTGACATGGGGCGTGGGTGAGCTGAACATTGGGGTGGCAGCCAGGAGGGGGCCCAGCACAGGGACAGGTGAGAACCCACACCACAGTCAGGGATGGTCCAGCAGCGTCCTTGTTGATGGGACATTGTCATTCCCCTGATGGGAGGGCTGAGGAGCGGGCACCCTGCCTGTCACTTGTGGGGTGTGGAGCTGGGGCCCAGCAAGGTACACACTCAGCCTTGGAAGCTCCCATTCTGCACATCAAGGGGACTGTGTGCCCTGAGGCACCTTGTCCTTGGCCCACCATGCTTGACTAGGTCTGCTCCCATGACACTGCCTCCAGGAAGCCCTCCTGGCCCCCTTTCCAAAATGGCACTGCTGTAACCCTGCTGATTGTCCTTGTATGGCTCCAGCACAAGCTGCCCGACCTATGGGCTTGTTTCCTGGCACCCTCCCCTGCTGGCATGTGTCTGCAGAGCCTAGCAGAGGCCTGGGCCACAGTGGCACCCAGCAGGCATCTGCTGAAAGCAACAGGGAGTGTGCCCCTCTTGTGGAGGGTGGGACCCACTGGGGAACTCTGCCCCACAGCCTGTTCCTGGACCCATCTTTCTTTGCCCAGCATCTGCCTGGGAAGAATAAGGGTCCACAGGGGAGGGGCTGGTGAGCTCAGGGGCTGGGGGAGGCTGGAGCCAGGGAGGCAGGGCCTGGCTCCTAAGGTCTGAGGGTGACTGAGGCAGGGGAAGGAGGTAGGTGCATGCACGTGAAGGTGCATGGGAGTGCCAAGGAGAGTGGGTGTGAATGTCCCATTGACTGTTCCCCAGAGAAGCACAGAAGTGCCACCAAAAGCCTGGCGAGGAGTGTTCAGGGCATTGTCCTTACGAACAGCCCCTGTCTGGGGTCCCCGGTACCCACCCAGTGAAGAGTGGACACTGAGCTGCACACGGTTTCTGAGGGACGCCGGCAGTGAGCATGAATCACCCGTGAGCTCGCAACAACCAGACGAGCCCTGCCTACAGCTGAGTCTGACACAAAGGAGAACTCAGTTCCCCTGTAAGTCAAACCCAGTGTCACTGAATCTGACCCATAATTCCACTTGGGGGACATGCCCAAGAGAGATGACAACATTTGTCCACACAAAACCCAGTCCACGAATGTGTGGAATGGCACTATTCCAAAAATGGAAACAACCCAAATGTTCACCAGTGGATGAATGGATAAACACAAGGGGTCCATCCATGCGCTGGGATATTACTCAGCCATGAAAAGGAATGAAGCACAGGCTTGCACACAACGTGGTTGCACCTCACCAACACACAGCAGAGTGTCAGAAGCCAGATGCAGAGGACAGCTGTCTGAACCCATTTGCAGATGCCCAGAACTGGTGCTTCCCGGGGACAGAAGACAGATGAGTGCCTTCCAGCGACTTGCCGGACAGTCTCCTCTTGAATGATGTGAAGTTCTTTGGGTGATGAACGTTGCACAACATTCTGAATGTACCAAATGCCACTGAATTGTTCACTGTAATATGGTTAAAACGGTGAGTCCCACGCCTGGCCTCAGGAATCCATGATATTAGAAGTCGGGGTGGCCACCTTTGGGGAAGGTGGCTGGAGTCCCAAGGGCCTCTGGGCACGGGGCATGTTCTGCCTCTTGGTCCCACCCCACGTGGCTCACCAGGGGGGCACATTTGTGACTGTGAAAATCCCAAGCCATGTACTTTCCAGTGGGTGTATTTTACTTCAAGATCAAGTTAAAAGATGGGCAATCATGCAATGCTTCTCTTTTATTAATCATGAAAGGATGTCACATACATTGAAGGAAATTTGGACATTACAGAGATAGCATGAAGGACAAGGCATCCGTGCTGGCCCCAAGGCCTGTCATCTCCTGGCCTCTGCCTCTTGTCTTTCCCTTGAGAGCCTGGGTCCAGGTCAGTGGCCAGCACCAAGGTCTGAAGCTGCTGAAAACCCATACTCTACAGTTTCTGGCAGATAAACTCAACTTGGTCCTGGGGATCTGAGTCCAGAGCCCTAGGTAGGTGTCCCCTCGTGGTGTCCAGGACATCTGGTTCATGTTCCAGGCATATGCTTTGGTCCCTTCTCGTGTTCCTTCCAGAGGGCCAGTGGGGTGCTGGGCTCCTAATCAGAGGACTTGGGGTTTATCCACTCCAGAGCTGGGTTACCTTCCTGCTTTACAAGCTTTAAAAGCACGGCATGTGGGTTCTTAGGGCAGGATGTTAATTTTGTGAACTGCGTCTGAACTACACAGCCCGCTCCGATAACATATGAATGTCAGAATGCATATTGGCATGAATTTGGGGAGGGTTTTAAAGTGTGAGGAGAAACATTTTTGTCCCCAAAGATGGGTTCCCCGGCTCGCTCCTGGCAGCCTCCCCCCTCCCCCCCCCAACTGCACGTGCTGCTCACTTCGCTTCCCAAGCGAGAGCAAATGACTCATTTCAGTTCCTCCCCCTTTAGGAAACCTGAGAGAAAGATCGTGAGCATGGGCCTCTATTGTGTTAGAGTGGCCGGTCTTCACCTCAGTGGGTGGCAGAATCATCAGAAAGAGCTTTCCAGAATGCATGGACTGGGTGCCCCTGAAACCTGCGGACGGAACCCAGAGAGGCCAGGTGCACCTGAGCTCACCTGTGCAGTGCATGCACTGTGTGTGTGTTTCTGCTTTACTTTTTAAATGCTGGGTGTCTCATGCATATAAAAGAGCGTATGTATCACAATGCATCTTTTAACTAATAGTAAGAAGGTGAGTAGCCACATACCCACCACCCAACCTAAGAAGTAGCGTACAGCCAGCTGCTCTGAGCCCAGAATCTTCCTCAGTGGTCCTTCCATGCAGAGACCCTCACTCATCCCCCCCGCCTTGCTGGGCTCTTGCCTCTGAGTCTAGGGAATCTTCAGTTTCAGTTTGAAAAGATGAAAAAGTTCTGGGGATCAGTTGCACAACAATGTGAATATTCTTAATGGTACTGAGTTGAACACTTAGAAATGGTCACAGTGGTAACTTTTATGTTCTTCACAACTAGAAAAAAAGGATGCTGGTGGGAGCAGATGCTGTACTGGGGAGGGCCCTGGCTGGGGGTTTGGGAGACTTGGTTTTGGTCCATGTCCTCCCATTTCCTTCCTGGTGGTCTTAGGCAGTCACTGGCCATCTCTGGTCCCCGGTTCCTTCTCTTACAGAATAAGGGGGTGCATGTGGAGGCTTCAGCACAGAAAGCTGCGTTTGCACGGATGAGCCTGGCTCATGCCCTCATTGACATTCACTCAAGTGTGACACTGACAAAAAAACACACGTCAACACATTCTCTCAAACCGCACATACCCATTTAATGCGTGGCATGAATAGACTGCCGCTTACTTATCCAGTTTACTGTCGGTGGATATCGGGTTGTGTCCAGTTTGGGGTGATCACGAGCAGTCCTGCCCCGACCACTGTAGCACCTGCCCTGATGCACATGGAGGAGCGCCGGCCCAGCCTGAGCAGTTATGCAGCTGTAGCAGAGGCTGCCAGACTGTCCCCAAGGTGGATGAACCATTGCCGGCTCTCATGGGCATGCCCCCCTCCTTGCCAACTAGGTAGTGCCCGTCTCTGTCAGCTGGGTCTTTCTGGTGGGTGTGCAGTGGGTTTACGTTGCACTTCCCTGCTGACGCATGAGGCTGCGTACCTCCCCTCACCCCAGGTGTCTTCCTAGCCATCAGGAGAGATGTCCTGTTCCAGTCGAACCCATTTTCCTGTGCTGCAGGACTTCCTCCCACTCTCTGAGCTACCTTACCATTCTTTTAATCGTGTGTTTTGATGAGTTCTTAAAGTAGTTCTTATCTATTATCAAAAAACTTATCATTTCCTTTTAAGGTTTAAGCACTTTTCGTGCTCATTTTAAAAAACTGTTCCCTACTCCAAGATTATCAACACGATTCCTTCTAAAAGTTTTGTTTTACCTCATTTAGATCCAGCTGGCACTGATTTTTCTGCACTGTGTGAGGTTCGGGTCAAGCTCCATTTTCCACCCTCATGGGCAGCCAATTGGCCAAGCACCAGTTTTTTTTGGGGAAAAATCCTTTTCCCACTCAAGGTATTACCCATTGTGCCATAACTAGGTAGACTGTGTATATGTGAATCTTTCGGGACTTTTCTATTCAGTTGGCCTATTTATCTGTTCTTGCACCCACACCCCATTGTCTTAATCATGATGGTCCTGACACCTGACCATGTAAGTCCTCCAGTTTTGATTTTCAGATACTCTCTTAGCTATAGCTGACCTTTTGTGTTTCCGAATCTGCATGTCGATTTCTGATGTAAGAACTACAGGCTAAAATCCCCTCAATGCATTCATTGCTTTACCTGCAACTCACTCATTCTGATAGGTTGTATTTTTAGTAACATTCAGTTCAAAACATTTTCAAACTTCCCTTGTGGTATTTTTGACACAAGAGGTTTTTTTGACGTAAGATTTTTCCAAATATTTGGGGTTTACATAGCTATCTTATTTTTTGTTTTAATTCCAGTGTAATCAGAGAACATAATCTGTATGATTTTAATCCTTTTAAATGTATTGGGACTGGTGTTATGGCTCACCATTTGGTTTGTCTTGCTGAATGTACTATATATAATAGAAAAGAATGTGTTGAGTGTAGTGTTTGACAAATATTAGTTTTAGTAATTGACAAACCATTAGTATTGTTCAGATCATTTGTGTCCGTACTGAATTTTTTGCCCATTTGTTTCATCCATTTTTGAGAAATGGGTGTTGAAATCTCTGACAATGATTGCTGCATTATCTACTTGGGTTTCATTCTGTCAATTTTTGCTCCATGTAATTTGAAGCTGTTACAAAGCACAAACTTAATGATTTTTTTCTTCTTGATGAATTAACCATTGTTCATTGCAGTGTCCCTTTATCTGACAGTACTCTGTTGAAGCCCATTTAATCTAATGTTAATATAGCCTCTCCAGCTTTAAGCCTATTGTTTATATGATATATATTTTTTAAGTGTCTCTTTTTTTATTTTTTTATTTTTGAGAGGGCACCTCTCATATTTATTGATTAAATGGTTGTTTACAATAAAATTCTGTATAGGGGACTCAATGCACAATCTAGCCTAACTCAACAGTCTCCAATTAAAGTGCCTCTTTTTAAAAACAAAAGAGCATATGGCAGAGTCTTGCTTTACTATCCTTTTAATTGAAGTGCTTGATACTTAACATTAAATATGACGATTAATTTGGTGATATTTTTATCTGTTTTATGTTCCTTCTACAATGTCCTCTCTTTTCTTTTGCATTATTTGAATATTTTTTAGCATTCCATTTAAGTTTATGTGTTGGATTTTTAGCTATGCCTCCTCCTCATGTTATATTTTTGATGTTTGCTTTAGGGATTACAATAAATATGCTTAACTATCACAGTCTTCTTTGAGTTAATAGTGTACTGATTCACTTAAGATATAAGACACTTTCAATTTCACAGGTCCATTTTTTGCTACAGTTGTTTGTATTACATCTATGTACAATAAAACCCCCCACAAGTCAATGTTATAGTTTTTGCTTTAGATAGATATAGGTATTTTTGAGAAAGTAAGACAGGAAAAATTAGTCTTTTAGATTTATTCAGTATTTACCATTTCTGATGCTCTTCATTCTTCCCTGATGCTCAAGTTTCTACCTGTATTATTTTCCTTTGGCCTGAAGGTTTCCTTCAGCATTTCTTGTAATACATGTCTGCTGGTGATGAATTCTTTTAATTTTCTTTTATATTAAAATACACTTACCCTCATTCTCTTTTTTTTATTTTGGTATCATTAATATACAATTACATGAACATGTGGTTACTAGATTCCCCCCATCATCAAGTACCCACCACATATTACAGTCACTGTCCATCAGTGTAGTAAGATGCTATAGAATCACTACTTGTCCTCTCTGTGCTATACTGCCTTCCCCGTGCCCCCCACTCCATTATGTGTGCTAATTGTAATGCCCCCTTTTCCCCTTATCCCTCCCTTCCCACCCATCCTCCCCAGTCCCTTTCCCTTTGGTAACTGTTAGTCCATTCTTGACTTACCCTCATTTTTGAAAGATAGTTTGCTATTCTACAAATGGGCTGACAGGCTTTCTTTAGATACTTGAAAGATGTTGTTCCACTCTCTTCTGGACTCCATAGTTTTGGGTGAAAGTCAGTGGTTAGCAATTCATTGTTTCCTGCCTGAGATGTGTTGTTCCTCTATGGTAAGTTTAAGATTTTTCTCTTTATATTTGGCTTCCAGTAATCTGACTATGACATACCTATGCATGGTTTCCTTGGAGTTTATCCGAGTTGGGGATCATGGAACTTCAAGTATATGAATTTATGCCTTTCACTAAATATAGACAATTCCAGAAATTATTACTTCAGATACTTTTTCCTGCCCCATTATTTTTCTCCTTTTTGTGATTTCAACTACACATATGTAGACATTTTTATATTGTCCTAGAGATGCTTTAGGCCATTTTATTTGTTCCCTGCTCTTCCTTTTTCACATTGAATGAGTTCTATTGATATATCAAGCTGACTGATTTTCCTCTGTGATTCTACTCTTTTGTTAGGCCCATTTCATTTATTATTTTTTTTTAATTTTGAAGAATTTATTTGAGCAAGGTCGGGGCTAGGGTGCCCCATAAGAGGTCCTTGTGGAGAAGATGTGGAAGCAAAGCAATCGGCTATAGCTTCATTGGTTGCCTTCACTGAGAAAATCTAGTTCTGTGGCTGAAACAATAGTTTTTTTTCATTTACTTCTTATTGAAGTAGTGAATACTAACATACAATATTAGTTTCAAGCATACAGCACAGTGATTGGACAATTGTATACATTATAAAATGCTCACCATGGTAAGTGTAGTTACCATCTGTCACCATACAAACTTATTGCAATATTATTGACTATATTCCCCATGCTGTACTTTTCATTCCCATAACTTATTTTATAATTGGAAGATTCTACCTCTTAATCCTCTTCACTTGCTTCATTCATTGCCCTCCCCCTTCCCCTCTGGCAACCACCAGTTTGTTCTCTGTATTTATGAGTCCATTTCTGTTTATTTATTCATTAAAAAAAATAGTTTACATATAGAGGTGAAACCATATGGTATTTGTCTTTCTCTAAGCATAATATCCCCTAAGTCCATTTATGTTGTTACACATGGAAGGATCTTATTCTTTTTTTTATGGCTATTTTATTCTTTTTTTAATGGAATAATAATCCATTGTATATATCTACCACATCTTCTTTATCCATTCATCTTCAGTGGACACTATGCTGCTTCTGTATCTTGGCTATTGTAAATAATGTGACAATAAACATAGGGGTGCATATGTCTTTTCGAATTAGTGTTTTTGTTTT
Source organism: Manis pentadactyla (assembly GCF_030020395.1). NCBI lineage: Eukaryota > Metazoa > Chordata > Mammalia > Pholidota > Manidae > Manis > Manis pentadactyla. The sequence goes on along the minus strand of NC_080023.1, from coordinate 176,755,886 downwards.
CTTTGGGTACATACTTAGAAGTGAAATTACCGGGTTTTATGGTCTTTCTACTTTTAACTTGTGGTATGTCCATACTGCTTTCCACCATGGCTGCACCAATTTGCAATCCTACCAGCAGTGTTCCATTTTTTTACATCTTTGCCAACATTTGTTCCTTCTCTTTTTGATACTAGCCATTCTGAGGGATGTGAGGTGTTATCTCGTTGTGGTTTTGATTTGCATTTCCCTGATGATTAGTGATATGGAACATCTTTTCATGTGTCTGTTGGTCACTGTATGTCTTCTTTAGAAAAATACCTAGTTTTCTGCCCATTTTTAAATCAGACTATTTTTTGTTTTTGGTGTTCAGTTAATTTTATAGTCATATTTTCAGTTATTGAATTTCCATTTTTAAATAGTTTCTAGTTCTTCACTGTGACTTTAAAAAATTCTTTACTTGTTAAAACATATCTTCCTTGATATCAGTGATTATAGTTATAATAGTTACTTTGTTGACTGCTAATTCCATCATCTGGGTCATATCAGGAATCAATCTCTTTTACTTTTTTTTTTTCTGGAGAATGGGCAACAGTCTCCTTTCTTTGTATATTGAGTAATTTGGGATTGTATCCTGGACATTGTATTATTTTGTGTTGACTTTGGAGTTTTCTATATTAACTCAAAGGGCACTGATTTCATTATTTTTGCACTTGTGTTGGCCTCGAGTTCAGACTGCAAACACTGCCCCTTGGACAGCAGCTTGGACCTCATCTCAGTCTTTTGTTCATAGCCCCGCTGCTCCGGTGTCACCTGAAGATTTAGTCCCAGTTTATAATCAGAATTTGGGTCTCCCCTTCTCTGCTCCTTTTCCAGGATACTCCTATACTTCCCAGAGGTCATCGCCCCAGATCTGTCTCTGACCTCTTCAGGCTGGGACTGCTGGTGTCACGTTGGTGCTTTATATGCTCCGCATCACCCTCGGCCTGCGGCCCGCTCTCAGGCTATGTGCTGTGAAAACAGGCCGCTTACCAAGGCGCTCTCTTCTCCAAGTGTGGACTCCTCTCCAGCATGTGCTTCCTGTGCTCACTGGTGACTCTAGGTACGTGTCATGTGTTTCGTCCAGGGTTCAGTGCTGTCTGTGGGAGGGTTAGTTCAGTAGGAGTGTGCTGTCATACTGGAAATGGAAGCCCACCTTGTCAGTGTCTGCAAAAAAACCCTGCTGGGATCTTAAAATCCATTTTGCATTGCATCTGTAAATCATGCTGGGGAGAAATGGTATTTTTGCAATATTGAGTCTCCTGAGTCTTGAACTTAGTATACTCCTTGTATTTATTTTTTCTGTGATTTATCTCAGTCATGTTTTACAGTTTTCTGTCTATAGATCTTGAGCTCTTTTGGTTAGTTTTATATAGAAGCATTTGGTTTTTTGATGCTTTAGTAAATAGTGTCATTTTAAGTTTAGTTTTTATATCCTGACATTTAGTGGTCAGTCTAATGCCTTAACTCCGTATATCCTGTCCAAACCATTAGTACTTACTAAATGAACATTACCTATGACAAAACCTATGTATGGTTGGTGCATCTCCCAGGGCACCTGCAGTGAAGCTAAAGTTTTTCAAGAAGGTGGGTTTTCAGAGATCTGTGCTTGGGCTTTATAAACTGAGCATTGGAGCTGAATGAGAGGCAAGTTATATTAGGATTTAACCAAAGCAACAAGCAATTCTAAGGAACCACTGGAAGGACATTGTGCTTAGAAAATGGAGGCTGGCAGCATCACACCTTTCTAGTTAAGGGGGACTCAAGATGCCAGTGGCTCGTCCCATTTGATAGTGAGGGTTGCTTGCTTGCATTTTGGGGGTTGAAGGAGATGTCACAGGAAGGTTGAAGTGGTGTCAAGAAAGGGAAGTTCCCACCTGAACTTTGAAATAAGCTCCCCTCTGAGCTAAGCTAGTAAACACCCTTCCGCAACGCTACAGTTAGCCATTTGTGGTAGTCAGTCAAGACACTTGTAAATGAGTGACTCGAGAGTTTGCAGACACCCCCATCGAAGAGCTCTGCATCAGTCTTGGAGAAAAAGCAGGCCTGGCTCTGATTCTAATTTAGGAGGAGGTATCTAATCCATGGTGTCCTAGTGTCCAGAGGTGGTGCGGATGGAGGGGTTGGTTAGCTGTGGCAGCACTGGTATACGTGGGCTTTATAGCCCAAGTCTTGGGTTTGTGTCCCCACCAGGAGAGACCTTGAGCTATTATTGACTTAACCTTCACAAGCTCTGCAGCCCAGGCTCAGCCTGGCCTGGCCTGAGGGCTCCATGCATCCGTGTGGTTACCACTGGTGGTCTCCTGGCCAGATCTGAGCATCAGCACTTTCTTGGCAAGGCTGAAGAGGAAGGAGACTGCCTTGGCCACTGAGCTCTACTCCAGACCCAAGTCTGGGGCAAGGGGACTGGTCAGGCCGATGAGTGCCCTCTGACTTATCTGAAAGGTCTTCTTTCCTTATGTGGACAAACTGGTCATCTGATGTATTGGGTTGAAGTGTCACCCCCAAAATTCATGTCCACCCAAAACCTCAACATGTAACATTATTTGGAAATAGGATCTTTGCATATTTAATTAGTTAAGGATCCTGAGATGAAATAAATTTTGGATTTAGGGTGGGTCCTAATCCAATGACTGGTGCCTTCCTGAGAGGACACAGAGGGACACATGGAGGAGGAGGAGGCCATGTGACTACAGAGGCAGAGACTGGACAGATGCCAGGGGCAGCCAGAAGCTGGAAGAGGCTGGGACGCTCTCCTAGGGCCTCTAAAGGGAGCACAACTCTGTCCACACTTTGACTTTGGACTTCTGAACTGTGAGACAATAAATCCCTATTGTTTTAAGTCCTTGTTTGTGATAACATGACGGCCCTAAGAAACGAGCGTCTGTGTTTACAGGTCAGTTGTGTTCTGAGCTTGTTCCTGGGATGTGCGCTCATTCTTCACCACGGGCACACCTTGCAGCAGTTTGCAGGCCTGAGCACTGCCCGCCGGGGTGGGGAAGTCACCCGGGTGAAAAGGGCTCTGGGAACTGGCCAGGGCCGCAGGCTGCCATCTAGTCACATGTCTTTTTTAAAAAGATTCGTTATGCAGTATTTAAGGCAGGCAAATAAAACATAGGTAATATAACAAACACTGCATATTTTTCACAAAGCCAGAGCAACATTTAAATCATTGACTCTTGGTTATGTTTATTCTGTATCAATGACCCTGTGTCACACTTCCTCTGTTTCATTGAAAAGACAGTATGCTGCTTAATAAACTTAAATGCCGACTGGCCTGGTAAGCTGCCTTTTGCCCACGGCCTTGCGCAGCTAGTGCTGCAGGTGGCCAGGACATACTGTTTTTGGGTTCTGCCATTCTCCCATAAGGCAAACGTTTAAACAGGGTGCTTATTTTCACTCGCCCCCTTTTTCTTTTTATGCTAGGTAGGACTTCTCTTTCAAGCTGTGAAAGTCACAACTACTGGTGGCAATAAGTAAAAGTACACAGAGCTGTTCAAAGAAAATAGCCAGGGTGGCTGCCTCCCCAGTCCCAAGGGGGAGGAGGGGAGGGCCCCTAGCTTCTCACTCTCCAGGCGGGCAATGCTCCGGAGCACCAGCTGCGGCAGCGCAGCCCAAGCTGTCTGTGGCCCTCACCTTCCCCGGGGGTGTACAAGGACCCTCCGGAAAGGGAGCTGGACAGCGGGGGTGGGCTGGGGCGCAGACTGTTTCCCTCCCACACTCTGCGCTGGACTGGAGGGGGCCTGGGAGGGCTCTGGGGGCGATGTGAGCACCGGTGCCGGGAGGAGGCCACTACGCAGGGCTGGAGGGTCCCGGGCCGGCGGGGCAGCGGGACTCGACCGAGATGGCACGCGACCCTGCCCTCCTGAAGACCTCAGATGTGCGTGGGGACCCACCCGCAGCCCCTTGGCCCTGCGTTTCGCTTTCGTCTACATCCAGCACTCTGCCCCGTGGCCGCTCGCACTTCCGCCCCGACTCCATCAGTGTTTGGAGGGCCTGGGCCGCCGCGCCCACCTGCCTCCCACTAGCGATTCCGCGACCCGGCTGCGGGCAGCCTGCTGCCGCGCTTGCGGGGCCTGCTTTAAGGTTCCGTGGTGGCTGTCAACACGTAAGGGCTGCGACAACGCACACAGCTGCACGTTTCCGAGCCTGCTTAGAGGCCGGAGGGCGGCCGCGCTCCGCTGCGGAGCCGCGGGAAGGCCCGGGGTCCCGGCCCGGCGCTGCCTTCCTGCCGCCGGGTCGGGTTACTGTGAGCAGGGGCCCCACACCCCGGAGGCGCTGCGCGGGCCCAGCCGGGAGAGGGCGGCCGGGGCTCCGCGTTCGCGGCGGCGCCTCGGCCGCGCCGGGGCTCCTCTCGGGGCTTTCCCGAACACGGAAGAGGGAGCCCCGGGAAATGTCCCCAAACACCATCCTCTGATTGAAAAAAAAAAAAAAAGGTCGCACAGAGAACTTTACCTGACATATGCCTACAGAGAGGGTGCTCGGAGCCTTACGTTAGGGAACTGCCTTCGCCACGAGACGAAGAGCAGACCCGGGCACAAAAGGGCCTCGCGGGGGACGCCCCGCTCGCAGCGCGGCCCGCGGCGCTGCCGCCTCCCAGTGATTTATGGGCCCGCGCGCCGGCCGCCGGTCGCTCGGGAGCCGCGGCCCGGCTGCACCGCGAGGCACTACAGGCCTTTCCCGGGCCGGCCGGGGAGCCAGGCCTCCCGCCAATGGCAGGCGGCAGACCCGCGCCCGCTCAGCGCGCCCAGCTCCCCGCACCTTCCGCCCGGCCCCGGCTTCGCGGGTGGCAGCGCCGAGGGGCGAGGGCGCCTCGGGTCCCGGGAGTACAGCGCCCTCCTTGCCTCCCGCCTCGCGCGACCGGCGCACCGTCAGCTCCAACCGCAGCCATTTTGGAGCAAGCCGAGACAAAGGGCGAGCCCCGCCACTACCCACCAGAGCTCCGGTCACGACCCCCGCCCGCCGCCAGCCGTGCTCGCCAGCCCCGGGCCCACCCAACCGCACGCCCGGCCGCATGCACCCCCGCGCCCCCGCGAGCCCACCGCCCGCTACACCCCGAGTGCCCGCCCGCGCCTCGGCCTCTGCCGCTCGCAGCCATTGGCCGCGCCTTTTAAGCGCAAGCCACAGCCAATGGCGGCGCGCTGGGAGACCGGGCGGGGGGCGCGGGCAACCAATGGCGGGGCGCCGAGCGGCGGGCGGGGGCGGGCGCGCTGCCGCGCCTGCGCACCGCGCCGCCGCCGCCCTCCCCCCCGCCGGCCGCCCGCGCCCCCCGCCCGGCCGCCGCCCCCGCCCGCAGGCGCGCGCCGCCCCCCGCCCGCCCGCCGGCCGCCCGCCCGCCCGCCCGCCCGTCCGCGCGGACCTCCTCCCCGCCCAGCGCCGGCGAGCGGCGGCGGCGGCGGGCTGAGGAGGAAAGATGGCGGCGGGCTCGGATCTGCTGGACGAGGTCTTCTTCAACAGCGAGGTGGACGAGAAAGTGGTGAGCGACCTGGTGGGCTCGCTCGAGTCGCAGCTGGCGGCCAGCGCGGCCCACCACCACCACCTCGCGCCCCGCGCGCCCGAGGCGCGGGCCGCGGCCGCCGGCGCGCTCGGGAACCATGTCGGAGCCGCAGCCGCGCCGGCCGAGGGCGCGCCCGCAGCGGCGCCGGAGCCGCCCCCCGCAGGTAGAGCGCGGCGCGGCCTGAGCGCGGGCGGGCGCCGGCCGGGCCCGCGTCCTCACCGCGCCGCCCCGCCTGTCCCCGCAGGGCCCGCCGCGAAGCTGAGCGCGCTCGAGGCCGGCGCGGGCGCGGCGGCGGCGGCGCCGGGGCCCGGGGCCTGCGCTCCGGGGGCCGCGGCCGCGCCCGAGCCCGCCGCCAAGCCCGCCCGTCCCGGCCCGCCCGGCGGCCCCGGCGCCGCGCAAACTTTGAATGGGAGCGCCGCGCTGGGGAACTCGCTCCGCGCCGCCGCCGCACCTGCTGTCAGCCTGCTCCACAACGGGCCCGCGCCCGCGCCGCCGCAGCCCAAGCCCGCTGCCGCCACTGTCATCCAGACGCCGCCCTTCCTCGGCGCCCCCGCCGCGCCCGCGCCCCGCGCCCCCTCGCCCCCCGCGCCCGCCGCGCCCGCCGCCGCCGCCGCCCCGCCGCCGCCGCCGCCGCCCGCCGCCGCCAGCCTGGCCCGGCCGCCCGGCCACCCGGCCGGACCCCCGGCGGCCGCGCAGAACGGGGGCAGCGCCGCGCCCGCTCCCGCGCCCGCCCCTGCCCCCGCGCCCGCGTCCGCCCCGGTCCCGGCGCCGGCGCCCGCCGCCAACAGTCAGCCCGGGTCCGCCGCCGCGCCCGCGCAGGGGCCCAAGGCCGACTCGCCCAAGACGGCGGTGCCGCCGGCGCCCCCGCCGCCGCAGACCCTGGCGGCCGGCGCGGGGGCCGGCATGATCCTCGGGCCAACTATGCAAGGGGCGCTGCCCGCAGCCGCCGCCGCCGGACTCCCGCCGCCCGCGCCCGGCACCCCCACCGGGCTGCCCAAGGGTCCGGCGGGCGCCGCGACCCAGAGCCTGCCCCGGGCGCCCTCGGCCGCCGCCGGCGGGATCCGCGCCACGCTGACGCCCACGGTCCTAGCCCCCCGCCTGCCGCAGCCGCCTCCGAACCCGACCAACATCCAGAACTTCCAGCTGCCCCCAGGTGAGTGCCGCGCCGGCGGGGGGTGGCAGAGAGCGAGTGCGGGCGAGCCCCGCGTGTATGTGTGCGTGCGTGTGTGCGGGTACACGCCCGCTCGTCTGTGGCAGCAGGTCGCTTACCCTGTGCGGAGCTCGGCCTCGGTTCGCGCGCCGGTTTGCAAAGTTTCTCTGCGGGGCTCCCAGTTGAGTGGGTCCTTTGCTCTCCTCGGCTTGTGCGCGCCCGCTCGCGCTGGACGGCCGCAGACTCCGGGGTTATCGGGCCTCGGTCCACCGCTTTCCTACGTTTGGCACCTTGTTCTCCAGGCTCTGGGGTCAGGTGTGTGGCCTGTGTCCCCGCTGAACCCTCCTGCTCATTTACAATGCTGGGCTGGGATAAGTGTCCGCTCCTGGTGGGCTCGGGGCACCCTCTTTTGCCGTGAGGTCAGGCAGAGTGAGGCCCCCTCCTTGAGGCCAGGCAAGTGTGCGTGGAAGCTTCTGCCCCGCTGCTAACTCCAGGGTGGCGGAGATCCCAGGTGTGCCGGGGAGGAATCCTCCCCACACATCCTTTCCGGCCATCCTTGCTGTCTCAGCAGCCACAGTGTCCACTTAAGAGGATGCCCAGGTATTGTTGTGTCACCTCCTGCAATGTTGGCTGGGCACGTGTGCCCCATCAGTGGGACTCTGAGTGGTACAGAGGGTGCTGGGGTCAGAGTCCAGCATGTGCCAGCCTCTGCCTTTCCACCTCATCTCCACGGTCATCTCAGCCCTTAGGGCTCTCAGGCTTGACAGTGGGAGAAACCGACAGATGATGCTTCATACTTTGTTTTGGGATTCATTCTTGGGCAGAGGGAAACTTCAGCCCTTGAGGCGTCCTGTCTTCTCCCTCCCCTTCGTCTTCCAGCAGCCTGCCAGCAGGCTTCTGGAGAGCTCCTCCCCCTGTTGGGTAGTGCCCTGCTGGTGGAGCTGCGGGTGGCCGTGTCCCCTGGTGCCTCCTGTGTCCCCTCGTGCTCTCTGCAAAGGGCCCTCGGTCACTTTTAAAGAATCCCCATGTGTTAAGAGGGAAAGGTTTTTCCTGTCAAAATGTGTGAGGTTCAGAGCAGTGGTGAACACCAAAGGCTTTTGCATGGGGGTAGGAAGGAGAGGTGACAGGAGAGAGCAGTGCCCTCGGGGTGGTGGTGGGTCGCCGTGCTCTGAGGAGGAGGTGATGCAAGCTAAGCGACTGAAGAGGTACTGAGTTGCCCCCTTACAATACATTCTGTTTGAGTTTGTAGGGGTGTTTTATTAAAGGTTGTTTTGTTCATTGTGTGTATTTTGACTTAGTGGAAAATCTGGCTGATGTTTGTAACATTCGTAAAAGGGAATTTGTAGTTGTAGCGTATTTCATAAGCCATGAGATACATCTTGTCTGTCTGCAAGCGTCCCCTTTTAGGAGTCCTTCTTGTTTTGGCATTTGCCTTCCTCCTACAAGGTCGGGTCCCCATGCTGTGCTCTTGTCATTCAAAACTGGAGTGAACCAATCAGCAAAGTTTTCCAATGGCGCTTGGCCGGGCTTTCAGGGGCAGAGATGAGCCCTGGGGCGCCTGTGGGATGCCTGCAGGTGCTTGCTGCTCTGGGGTGGCCTGGGTCTCCAGGGTCTGAGCCTCAGCATAGGTGAAGCCCTCTCCTGTTTCTGCTGTGGGGAGGAAGCTGTGGTTAGAAGGGGCATCACTGCCATCCTTGTCATGAGTGACCCTGGACTCACTTTAACCTTCTGTTCTAATGTCAGTGTTGGGGAAGTCTTCATATGACAAGCAGACAGCTCCTTGCAAAAAGCTGTCCAAATGCTGACTCCGTGCGGCTTCTCAGGAGTCTATGATTTCCCATGCGTGTGTGCGAGCAGAGAACAGCTAACGTTGTGACAAATGCGGGGAGCTGTGCTTTAAAGGGGCCAAATGCTTTCTAGAAAATAAAAGATGTGCATCCTATTCCCCCCAGTCTACCTGCTTCTTAGGAACTCTGATTAATTACATCACTTCCTTTTAAAAACAGAAGCACAAAAAGTGTTCTTAAAACTACTGCCAAGGCCCCAAAACAAAATACCCTTTTGTAAATAGTATGTTTTAATTCTGTAGATCAAAATGACAGATGATGAGTGTTCCAGTTATGTCATATAACTGATCAGAAAATACTAAATTCTCCTACTTGATGTTTCCTCTTTGTTGAAATCTTCCATCATAAAAATGTATAAAGTGGAGGTGGAAGTAAGAAAAATAACTATTGCTTGGCTAATAATTCATTCTTGTTATAACACAGTGATACAAACGCGGGGAAGGGATTAGGGGCAGGCAGGGTTTTCCAAGCTGCACATAGGTGTCAAGTGGAGTAACAAGTGTCAGCAGTGGGGGAGTGTGTGTGAGAGGCAGGCCCCTGCCCGTGCCTTCTCTTCTTGTAGGGCAGAGCTGCAGAGACACGGCCAGCCTTAGGCCTGGCGGGTTTCACTCTCCTGCCCACCCAGAGCACATGTGGAATGTGGCTTTATCAAACTCCATCTTTGTCAGGGCGGTTTTGTAGAGAGACGTTCTATTATTGTAATTAATTTGTTCATTTGAAGGCACCAGAGTCTAAATTGTACCTTCTGTGGGGTAAGGCGAACACACGTCTTTAGAGGGGTTGTTGTGGCTGAGGCAGTTGTCCTGAGAACAGTGAAAGGCTCCCCAGTTACATATGCTTAGACTAGTCATAACACCACAGTAGTGTCATGATGACTGTTGGAAGAAGAAAAAAGTGATGTGACACCAAAATTAGCATGTGTGTAAATGGTTTTAAAAGATCTTTTCAGATAGGTGTTACGTTAAAGATGCTTGTTTCTAAAGGTTACCTTTTGGCTGGCAAATTAGCATTTTCCATAGCATTTGTCTTTTTGTTCTGCCTTTACAGAGAATTTGGTCTCCTGTTTGGCCAAAGTGTGGGTTCTCATTCCAGAATAGAATATGATTGGCTCACTGTTGGCCTAGGTACCTTGGCCTGGGGACCATCTGGATGCTACTTACTTAAAATGAACTTGCAAGGTCACCATGCTTGCTGATAAAGACAGGTGCCGAGGGCACTGGCTCCCATCCACCGGGAGTTGAGCTGCTTGTCCAGAGCTGGCTGTGGTGTTTGGGCCACTGTGAGTTCCAGTTGGGGTGTAACCCCGACCTGCAAGTTCTGGCACCAAGTACTTTGGCACAAGGGTCATTCTTAGAAGTTTAAATTTTGTTACTTGAGGGCATTCTTGCCGATTGACCTAGGAGAGAATGTGTGGTTCTGGGAGCCTTGGCTGCGCTGGCTGGAAGGTGGGGCAGGCTGTGTGCAGCGCCGTGGCATTCCTGCACAGCGAGTGGCACATGCTGTCGAGCAGCGCTGCTTGTTCGTGCGCTGTCTGTGTTCCATTCTTCACTGGTTCTCCAGCATTATGTGGCTGTAGAAGTAGAGAAGGCTAAAGACTAAAGCTTTATTCCCACCAAAACCACCTCCAACTGCATGTGTCCTCAGTGACTGGGGAGCCTGGTGAGGAGGCTGGCACTGCTCTGTGGGAAAGGTGCCCAGGTTGTCCCAGGTGGGTCATGAGCAGGGGGTCACTTCCTGCAGACATGGAGGGCAGGGGGCGTGGGGCTTGCTTTAGGCCAAAGGCCTTAACTGAGTTTTCCTCTTGGTATATAGCCACATTGTCAAAGAAAAAAGGAAGTAACTTCTTGGGAGCTATACAGAGCCAGCATGGACATAGCCAGCACTAGACAGCTCTCCCTAGTGTGCGGAGGGCAGGGGTGGCTTCTGTGAGCACTGATGCGCAGGAAGGCCCCGGGGGCAAGCAGGCAGGCACTCTTCCTTGCCCCTGTGTCTGGGCTGTGCCTCTGCCTGGACCAAGTCATCTTGGTGACTGGGGTTGGGATGGTATTTCACAGATATGTGGGTGTCTTTTGGAGCTGGTGGTCCTTACATTTTAGCCACAACCAAGAAAGGTGGTTCCTTAACTCCTGGGGTCTCTGTTCTTACTGCCTCCAAGGGCACTGAGCGCTTGGTGCTTATGGCAGAATTACTGGATTTGAAAAGACAGTGGCTTTCCAAGCTCCTTATGTTTTCTGCAGGAGCGCTAGATCCCTATTTGTTGGGGCCCCACAGGGAAGCGGTTAGGGAAGTGGTATCCTGGCTTCATAGGTGGTCGCTGAACCTCAGGGGGCCTCAGGGCCCCAGCTTCCAGGGCTGAGGGTCTGGGTTCTCAGTTGTGCTGAGGGAGTTGCCCTTAAATTCCTGCCTTGAATTTCTGACAGGTGGGCACTTGGGCCCCCTCTGGCAGTGTTGTTTGATCAGAACGGACTGACCCAGTTTAGACCTGTCCTAGAAATGAAGCAGCTCAGTGGGACGGAGCAGCAGGGGCCCAAGCATGTCCGCTTCCTTGAAATCATAGTAAAATAAAGGTAGTCCCTATATTCTTCCAAAGCCCATTCCAGTATACAAATGGGAGCTTTCCTCCTCTTAAGTCATGCATTTGAAGAAAGCTTTTTTATAAATAGCTGATCACATATGAGTTGGTCAAAACATAATTAACAATTGTTTTTGAACATCTTGAAGCAGAGATTTAAAAGGACTCTGGAGAAGTTTGCCTGGGATTTGGGGTAATTTGCAGTTCTCAGAAGCGCTTCTGCCATTCCCCCTGTTGTTGATAAGCAGTAGTAGTCTCAGCTTTGCTTGATCTTCCTGTGAAACGGCTACTCTTTAGGGCCCTCACCTCTGAAACTTGTCTAGGCAGGGGGTCAGCAGATTTTTATTTAATCATATGTTTGATAGCCATAAAACAGTTAATGTTAAAAAGAAAGCCAAAGGAGAGGGGCGTTTTTGGCAGCAGAACTCTGTTGGGGTGCTGTGCACCTGGCAGGCCACCGTCATGATTCTGTCTCCAGCTTGGCCTCAGGTTGCCATGGCGTGGTGGTGTTATAAATTTAAAAATGTGGACTTCAGAACTAACTTAGAATCTTTAACATCCCTGTGAAGTGGATCAAGTGGTATAAAGTTATGTTTGAAAATTGGGAACTTTATATTTCTATGGTAGGGCCATGAATGCTTAGAATTAAAATTTTTTATATTTACATGTCCTTGAATATCTGCACCAGGGAATTAAAACCTTCAAGAAACAAAGACGTAAAAAAATTGCCCACAATTTGGGACCCTCCCTACCCAAGTTTGAAGAGTGCGCAGATGTTGTCCCCATTTGTCTTTCTCCCCTGGCTGCACATCTGTCCATGCGCTGCTGTGTGTGAGTGGATGGAACCAGTGGGTGGAGGCGATGGAGCAGGGTGGGCATTGTGAGCGGGGTGTAAAGCTGGGCACGTGAGCTCAGAGCCCCTGTGCAGCTCTGCAGACCTGTGGACCAAGTTGGTCTGCGTTCTTCTGCTGTAGAGGCTGGAACGGGACCATTCTCCTCAACATGGCCCAAGAGGAAAGGAAATGCATGCTTCTCTTTACCCCGAAACTCGTGAGAAGTGTGACCAGGTGAAGGGCAGGCTGGTACAGGATATATATCCATGCTGACATTGGGAACTTGTATCCCCGGTGGTCTATTTCTGAAGGTTTTCCTGCTCCAGAGGCTGGGAAAATCCCAAAGCAGTTCTTTATGACCACATCAAGTGAGATATCAGATTTTAGGACCAAGGGGCAAGCGGTCAGGAGGTTTGTAGCTCTGAAGTGATGTGTCGTGGGGTCAGTGGTGTCAGTGGATAGCGCAGGACTGCGAAGCCCTCTTCCCCAGTGCTGAGCGTGGCCCACTCGTGTGCGCCCCAGTCGGCAGAGTGATGGGTGTTGGCCTGGATGCTCTGCAAAGGATGGAGTAAAGCCTTGCGGGGTCAGTGGGGAGACTGAGGGCTTTGGGAAGAGGAGGAGCTGGGGTGGCCATAGTGTGGAGACAGTCACGCCTCACCTTCGTGGGTGAGAGGGGGCGGAGGACTGCTTTTTCCATTTTTAAATTTTTTGCTAAAGTATGAGGGACAACTTCTCAAGAGAAGTTTTTAAAGGAATTTTTGTGCCTTTCACAGGGAGCACGGACTGCATGGTTTTTTAACATAAACCATGTACAGATTTATGTAGACAGCTGGGGGTCAGTGACAATAACTGGACAGGCCTACTTGTGTCCAGGTGGATCTTGTAAAAGTGCTAAAATGGCAGCATCTTCAGGTTGAGCCCATTATTGAGGAGTTAGAAAGGACAGTGTCTGATGGGGGATTTCTAATGGACTCTGAGCAGCAGAGAGATTAGTAGTCACACGAAAATGACTTCTGGTCCCACCTGTTTTTTCTTATTATAAGATTAGTTTTATTCATTATAGGAAGTTTGGAAGGAAAAGGAAACTATGGAAAAGAAAATAAAATCACTTGCAGTCTCACTGTGCCTGCCCTGTTCACGTCTTGGCGTGTATCATTCCAGCCTCTGATTGGTGCAGACGAATGAGTGAGTTTTACAAAGTGAGGACCCCCATGGGGCTGCCTGTTTGTGGAGTGCGCCCTACCCCTCAGGGGTCTCTGAAGTGTCCTTCCCATGTCTGGTTTTCCACTGTTTCAGGGTGACATTTGTCACAGGCTCCTGTGACAGGCTGCTGTGGCTGATGTCCCTGTGTCTGTTATAAATGACCCTTAGGTGAGTGTCTTTGTGCATGGCTGTGTGCATCTGATGGGCTGAGCATTTTCAAGTCTTTGATACAAATTGCTTTCCAGAGGCCTTGGCCATTTACACTTTAAAAACTGTGGTGTTTAGAACCATGGCCTTAGAAAGGGTAGCATGTGAAAGGCCTCCTTTGGAAAGCTCATCTAGGTTTAAGTCACCTTTTTTGACTCAGTGAGGGTCGTCAGCCTCTTTGCACGGATGTCGACGGAGACTGGGCTGATCTGTGTGCGTTCATTCTAGGGCACATGTTGAGCCAGTGAGCAAGGCTGTGTGGCTGTTGGGGTCTGGCCTGGATGCCACAGCCGACAGGGCCCCTGCCCAGGGCCCAGGTTGTGGGACCAGGTGTCAGCAGGTGAGTGGGGCCCCAGTGTGTGCGCTCAGCATGAGGAGCTGGTGAAGGAACAGATGGCATGTTGTGACCCAGGGCACTTCCAGGCAGCTTGGCAAGGCCTTTCTGAGCCGGTGGGTGACCTTGGGGCCAATAGCAGACGAGAAGGAAGCCAATTGCTTGTAGCTGGGACGGGGGTCTTAGGCACAGGAGGGCAAGCGTATGGGCCCCAGAGAAGGCCCCGCTGCACGGAGTCATGGGAGATGGGAGGGGCCGGGCCACAGAGCTGCTGTGCCCAGGTGTACCACAGGCTGGTTTATTCCCAGTGCCTGGGGAGCTGCTGGTGGAATCCGAACTGTGTGTTGAGATCACGTCCGTGTGGTGTGGTGTGGAATGCAGGGGTTGGTGGTCTTAGGCAGCATCTGGGCCGGAGCACGTGGCCAGGCCAGGCACCAGCACGCAGCTGGAAGTTGTGGCCATCCTCACAGGCCTCACAGATAGATCAAGGCGGGGCAAGGATGGGGCGCCCTGGGTAACTGAGACTGGAGACTGCAGTGACATGGGAAAAAGGGCGCCTTCCTGCATGGGGGTCGGGTACGGAGGAGGACACACACACACGTTTGGACATGCTGAGTTTGAGATGCCGTTTCCAAGAGGAAACACATCAGAGGTAGTGGAATATAAGGCAGGAGCTCCGGGAGAAGTTAGGAGAGGTCAGAGAGTCATGGCGTTTGATGGGATTTTTGGTCATGGGGGTTGAGGCCCCAGGCGAGTCCCCGAGCCTGGAAGAGCTGGTGAAGGCTGCCCTTCTGCTCCTGCACCCTCTCCCCCACCCCGGCATGCTGTCCAGTGCTGTAGAGGATGGGCGGAGGGTAGCATCATGGAGCCGGGCAGAGTTGGTGTTTTAAGAAGGTGCCAGTGGGCAACCCTCTGCTGGAGGTGGGAGGGGGTCTGGGAGCGGCTCAGGAGGAGGGATGACACTGAATGCTACCAGCCCTTTGAGGGGGAAGGTCATGGGGCAGTCATTCTAAGAGCTTTCCATCAGGTAGGAGTGTTTCATTAAGTAGGAGTATCTACGGGCCTCCTTGTGTTTTTACTTATGAAAATGGTCTGGAATGGACGCAGGACTAGCGCTAATAAACTCAGGTGGGCTTGCAGCGTTCTCTGGGCAGGCCAAGACTTGCTACCCTGCACTAACGAATAGAGAGAGTCATGAGGCTGTAGGTTTCTAGGGCCATATGGTTCTGTGACGGTAACCTCCTTTGATGAAGATACCGAGGCTGGTAGAGGCGAGGGGCCTTTCAAAGACCCTTGGCCACTCTGTGGAGGGACTGGGCCCAGAGGGAGGCCAGCCAGGCTGGGACCCCGGGGCCCCCTTGCTCCTTCCTGCTGTGCCTTGCAGGGGGGCCTGCCTGAAGCCACTGACGCCCAGGGACCAGGCTGTTTAAAGAGTGAGGTGTTTGGAGTCCCCGGCAGGGGAGGCTGGCTGTGCCACGAGCTAGCGCGCGTTCACCGTCTCTTAGGGAGACTCTGGTGTGGAGGGTGCGGATGTGTTCCGGTGGCCACTGGGCCTCTTAGGCTAGCAGGGACTGTGCTTTGTGGCCCCAGCTTTGAAAAGTGCTACATGGCTCCCTGGGCTCTGCTTGCCTGGGTTGAGGTGACCCCACCGGCTGGAAGGGGTGAGTGGTCAGGAGGCCGGGCCCTTTCCCCTGGTGGTAGAGGCCACTGGGTCCTTCAGCCTGTGCCTGGGGGCTGACTTGTTGGGCGACTGTCTGTGCCCTCGCAGCCAGGGCAACACCTTGTGAGTTCGGTAGCCAGGCAGTCAGCAGACATTAATTGAGCACCAACTTCAGGCCAGATTTTGTGCTGGAGGAGGGCAGATCTGCCCTCAAGGAGGTACCTTCTGGGGGGGGATGTTGGTGGACACAGTAGGGCAGTTTGTAAGGAATGGGGAGGGGGCAGGCGTCATGCCATTTTTGAAATGGAGTTGTTGGCCCCTCCCGACCCTGGGGTAATTCCTCAAAATAGTCACTGTCTGTTATGCTTGGTTCTGGACACCCAGAGTTTTCTCGCTGCTGTGGCCTGATTAGATGACGAGGCAGGTGTGGTGCCGCTTGGTTATGTGTTTAGCAGCTCAGAACCTCCCTTCAGATGCTGCCTTCTAAAGCGTCACTGTGTCACAGCAAACAGCCTGCAGATGGGTGCAGCCAGCAAGGGAGGCCAGGACAGAGCCCGGACCTGAGCTCGGCAGTGGCATGCGAGTCCAGGCGAGGTCCCTGACCACTCCGGTCCTTGCTGGCCTCGCCTGGGTACTCAGTGGGCTGGCCTGGCTTTCACTGTACCAGAGCAGTTTGGAAACCGTTGACAGGTGCTCTCTGGGGTCCTGACGTGGAACTGGGGGTGCAGGCTGCCCCCGTCCAACATGGGGGCTTTGCAGTCCCGACACAGCTCTGCATGGGTCTCAGACTGTGCCTGGGATGACCTCGGGGGGCTGCCGGCAGGGTCTCCGGCATGGGTGGGGCTGCTGACCGGCTGGCCGGGACCTAGTGCTCCCCTCCTGGAGGACATGCTCATGCGTGGATGAAGCTGCTGGACTCTGCTTTTGGTATCAGCACGGCTGGATGGCAGAAAGCAGGTTGGGGATGGTACAGTGGGGGGCCGTTTCTGCGGCCGAGGGGACACACGCGAATGATTTGGACCTGTTGCCCTATGCCTGTGTGTCGTTCGTGCGTGTGTTTGTGGAGGTGTGGGGACCAGGGGATGTGCCCCAGCTGCAGGAGGTGGCTGTCCTGAGGAGCCTGGGCCCAGGGTGGGACCTTTACTGTGTCTGTAACATTGTTTTTCTTAAAGGGGTCTGAAGCCATTAGGCTAATTCCTAACAGTCATTTGCTCTGGACGGTAGATCCCTAGCATGTCTGTGTGTATCTTAAAGCTTTTTCAAGCCAGCTCCTGGGCATGATCGTCAGTGCAGGTTGTGGGAGGTGTGGTCATGGTCACTCGGGTGCCCCGCTGGCCCTGCTGCTCACCTGTCACTCCTCGTTGGTCCCCTCTGCTGGGGGCAGCTCCACCTCAGCACCTCCACGGGTTCCTCACAGCTTCTGGAACAGAGCCTGGACTCCCAACAGTAGCCTGACCACAGGGTTCCCAGTCTCCAGCACACACCTGCCCTGTTCCTCGTTGGTCAGCACACCAGGTTCCAGCTGCGTGTTGCAACGGCTTCTTCCCTTTGCCAAGAATGCCATTTTCTGTACGTTTCTGCTCAGTGTCCCTTCTGGACACTGGCCTTTGTGGCCCCTATAGCAGACCGGGAGCTTCCTCAGGTCTGGTGGTGGATCCGGGGGTTCTAAGTCCACACAGGTGGGGCCAGTAGGGGTTAATTGTTGGTCTCCTAGGAGGGCTTGCCAGAAAAGCAGGAGACCTGAGGGCAGAGCGGAGCTTGCGCTGCGCCTGTTCTGAGCTCAGTGTCAGCATGGCACCACATGGCAGGGCGTCTTCCTGGAAGCATTCGTGGTCTGTCCTCCTGGTAGACAGGCCATGACTTTGGAAGTCCATCAAGTAAGAAGGAAGACTGGTGGAGGACGGGGCATATGTTTTTGGACATCAGGTTGTAGACTTAAATTAGCACAGTCTTTAGTCCCTGTGTGGCCTGCTTTACTTATGTGGCCACTTTAACAGTTGAATAAGTACCTGCAAACACCACCCACAGGAGCGCTGGGGCCCTACCAGCTTCCCATTTGACCCCCGACCAGCAGCCGCTGTCCGGACCCTGTGGTCACCAGCCTTCGTGTCCCTTTACCTCCGTGCTCCTGGCCTCTTCTTAAATGTTGTTAAACACGTGCTTCCTTTTAGCTTCAATCACGTGGAAAGAGCACCACGCAGAGGGCCACTTTTTGGGACCTTTATCACTTAAATGTCACAGAGCCAGGATCCTTCCATCCTGCTCGGGTGGTATCTTGTCGTGTGGAGGTGCCACAGCCTCTTCACCCTGTCCCCTGAGGTTTGTGGCACGGGCCCTTGCCCTTGGTCAGCTCTCCTGCACTGGGGCAGGGAGAACCGTGGGCCTGGCGTGGGAGGGATGGTTGGCTCTGGAGACTCTGCCAGCCTGCTGTCCACAGGGCCATGCGGATTTCCACTTCCCAGCCGTGGGTGAGGAATTCTGAGAACAGACTACTTGTTTATCAGAATTCAAGTGCTTGGTTCTCGACTTGTAGGTTTGGGTTGTCCACCAGACGTCCAGGTGGTAGCCAGGGAGAATTGGGGTGAAGATGTGAAGTTCAGAGGAGGCTCCAGGGCTGGGTGGGGACTCAGGTAGTGGGGGTCCTTGAAAGACTAATGATATTTTAAGCCAGGGAGATGGCGAGCTCCCCTGGTGTCAGGGAGGGACAGTATAGCCAGTGAGAAAAGGGCCCAGAGCCCTGGCCTGGGGCATTCTGACCCAGAGGTGGACAGACAAGCCTGCAGAGGGCTGTGAGAAGGAGAGCAGGTTGGGGGGATGCAGGGAGCCTATGGGGTGCACAGGTGGGCGCACAGGGTGGGCATGGAGGGGGGTACGGGGTAGCACATGGGGAGCCCACAGGGGCCCAGGGGGGTACCAGGTTATGGGATCAGGAGTGTCAGGGAGGTGAGCATCCTCACCTGCGGTGTATGGGTGGCTGGTTGGGGTGCTGAAGATGCAGCTAATTTTGGGTTTGGTCCTAGAGGCTGGAGGCTGGAGGCCAGAGGCTGGAACGGGCCAGTCCCGAGTGGGAGGCGAGGAAGTGGCCTCAGGGTGTTAATTAAGTGTTTTGTCGACATGTGTTTCAGAAGGGACTGGAGGCATGGGAATGGGGTCTGAGGACAATTTCTTGTGTTGTTTCTGGGCTTGTTTCCTGAAGATTGGAGATTTAATTTTGGAGCAGTGCTCTGCAGTAGAGATGCAATGCGGCCACACAAGTAGTTTGAAGTTTCTAGTAGTATGTTAAAAAGCACAAAAAATGTGAAAGTACAAAAAGGTGGAATTAAATTTAATATACTTTATTTGACACACTGTGTCCAGAGCATTACCTTGTCAACATGCCCCACATCCAGGCGCTCCTGAGCCAGGCCACCCTGGTCTCTTCGTGCGCACCTGCAGAATCCCGCGTGTTTGTGCTTTCTGCGCAGCTGCACAGGTGCTTGGTTCCATTTGTGCCTGTGGGATGAGCCAGGGATTGCTGCAGGGGGCTGAGAGTGGGAGAAGGTGGGGAACAGGGCCCAGGCTTCTCCAAGATCACAGAACAGGGCAGCCAGCAGGCCGCAGGGAGGAGGGGTGGTCCCAGCTGCTGTGGGACAGTCAGGCCCCTCAGAGGAGGGTTGTCTGGGGGAAGGGCAGGGGCTGCAGCAGAAGGGATGCCAAGCCAGGGGAGGGTGGTGCCACCAGGCGGAGGCCGGTCGGCTTTCCTGGAGCTGCCTCTTGGACAAGGGAGGCCGAGGGTCAACAGCAGGTGCACTGCCCCCACGGTGCCGGCAGGTGGCTCTGCAGTGGGAGCTTCCTGGGAGTGAGGCAGGGTGCTGCTGGTAGTGGGTTCCTGGTGGAGTGGGCACTGCTGCCCCTGCAGGCTTGCAGCTTCCTCTGCAGCCCCTCACCTTGCCTCAGTGCTGACGTCTCCTGGAGCCGTTCTTGAGTGCCCAGTGCCTGGGACACCTGCATCTACCCTGCACTGGCTGGAGAGGGCCGCCTGAGGAGCTGGCCTTGAGCCCTGTGTGGCTGGCGTTAGCCCCTTTTGGGGGTCCTAACCACTGTCCCTGCTCGTGGGCTCTAGGAGTGCATGCCCTTGCTGGCTTTGCCGGGGCCCCTGGATGCTCCAGTTCTCGGGGTTGATGACTGTGGGTGCCATTATTTCTGTGGGAATTCCCTCCCTTCTAAATAATCCCCTGCCTGTTCTCTCTCTCTCAAACTCCTTTTAGTTTGTCAGGAACGTCATCTCACGGCACCCCGTCTTCCCAGCTCTCTCAAGCTGCTTGGTGAGAGAAAGAGCTCACCAGTCCCCAGCACCTGGGACAGCGCCTGGCAGGTGGCTGATGAGGCTGGGGAGATATGCTGTTGCCCTGGCGCCCCTCCCCTCCCCTCTGGGTGGTCAGCGGGGACTAGATGGGGGGGCCACTTGTCAGAATGTCCTCAGTTTCTTAAGAAAGGGTCTTCCAGCTGTTCGTTTTTCAGTTTAGAGCCTGGACACGCAGCTGCTGTGTGCTGACATCCCGGTTCTGTCCATGGTCACTGTGTGTGGCAGGCACACCCCCTCCCCAAGCCCCTGGGGGTGCAGGGCGAACCCCCTCCTGCTCTTCCTGGTGCCAGCTTTCCCTCTTCTGTTCATTTGTTGGAATCTCTTGTCTGTCCCTTCTCTCCTGTTGCGAGCTGGGCACCATTTAGGTCCTTTTGTCCTGGTTTAGTGATGGGCAGACAGGAGATCATTCCACTGGTCAGCCAGATACCCAGGGGTTGCTGCCTGGGTGGGTTTGGGGCATCTCCTCAGAGTTTCCCAAGTATTAGGCAAAGCAGATGTCATGGTTCATTCATTGTATTTTAATAAAGACTTAATTTTTTAAGAGTAGTTTTAGGTTCATAGCAACATTGAGAAGGGAGGTCCAGAGTTTCCTGTAGAGCTCCTCCCCCCCACATACATGGCCTCCCTCATTATCAGCATCCCCGCCAGGTGGTGTGTTTGTTACCACTGATGAATCTACATGGATGTGGCTTCTCATCCAGAGCCACAGTTCTCATTAGGGTCACTCTTGTCGGTGTGCATTCCAGGGTGTGGACAGACGTATAATGACAGTGTCCACCACCACAGAGCCATGCAGAGTGCTCTTACTGTCCTGACAGTCCTCTGTGCTCTGCCTTCTCATCCATCCCCGGCTCTCTGAATCCCCGGCAGCGACTGATGCCTCCACTGCTGGTGTGTCTGGGCCGTTCCCGGGTGTCGTGGGGCTGGCATTGCAGTGCGTGGCTCCCCAGGTGGGCTTCCTTCACCCAGTGGTGTGCGCGTAAGCTTCCTCCACGTCTCTTCCTGGCCTGACGGCTCGTTTCTTTTCAGCCCTGAATAATGCCCCACCGTCTGGGCGGAGCAGTCCATTTATCCATCACCTGCTGGGGACATCTAGGTTGTTTCCAAGTTTGGTCGATTATGAGTAAAGCCGCTGTAAATGTCCATGTGCAGGTTTTTGTGTGGGTATAAGTTTGCAGCTCCTTTGGGTAAAAACCAAGGGGTGTGTTTGCTGGATCGTACGGTGAGAGGCTGTCAGTTTTGTAAGAAACCGCCGACATGCCTTCCAGCGTGGCCGCGCCTCTTGCACTGGCCCAGCCCGGGTGAGAGCTCCCACAGCCCCACGTCCTCGCCCGCATGTGGTGTCGTCAGGGTCCCGGATTTTGGCCAGGCTGATAGTGTGCAGTGTGTCCCTGCTGTTTGCTTTGCGTTTCCCTGGTGACAGGACGTGGAGCGTGTTTTCCACCTGCTCGTTTGTCACCTGTATGTCTTCTCTGGTGAGGTGTCTGTTAAAATCTTTGGCCCATTTTAAATCAGGTTGTTTACTTTCTTGTTGTTGGGTTTTGGGAACTCTGTGTATTTTGGATAATGGTCCTTTATGAGATGTGTGTGTGCAAATATTTTCTTGCAGTCTGAGTGAGGCCTGTCTTCTGCTAATTGTCTTGACAGTCTTTTGTAGAGCAGACGTCTTTAATTGTAATGAAATTCAGTTTATTAGTTTTCTCTCTTACACACCTTTGGTGTTGTGTCTAAGTGTCGTCTCCTGTGCTCTGCCCTCTGCTGAGTGGGAACTGAGGCTTGGTGGGCGAGGTGCTCTGGGCAGGTCCTCTTGCTGTAAGAGACCCCAGGTCCGCCTCCTGGCCCCTCCCCGGCCTCTGGGCTGTTGTGATGGTGGCCTGGCTGGGCAGGCATGAGCCCTGCTGTGTCTGGAGAAGCAGCAGCTGTGACAGGGCAGCTGGGTGGCATAGGTGAGGCAGGCGCGCGAGCTGAAATTGCTGCACCTGTTGCTGGGAGCAGGTGGGCTCTGCCAGTGCAGGGGGTGCTGGCCGCTTGGGTTGGGGTGCCTGGCAGGCAGGAGGGGGCGGGTGCTGGGAGGTCGGAGGTGGGGAAAGTCCACTCAGGGTTCTGTCTGTCACTGGCTCAGGAGGAGGCCCAGGGGGTGCCCCTTGCTGGTGGGGCTCCTCCTGCGAGAGCCAGGTACCATGCCTGACCAGGTGGGTAGGTCCTTTCAGCCCTCGGAGTCCCAGCTGTCCCAGCCAGCAGGGGCAGGTGGCAGGACTGGCAGGTGTGTGCCGGGGGTGCAGTGCTGGGGTAGACTTGCTGTTCCCAGTCCCCGAGCGGGAGTCCAGTGTTTGTAGAAAGTCATTTTTGGTACACCAGACTCTCCAAGGCAAGCCCCCCTCTTTGGTCTGGGGTTCAGGTGGCCAAGCGCCAATGGGTTCGGGTGCTGGGTGGGAGCAGCCGTGTCACTGCTGGAGGGAACTAGCTTAGCCCCAGTCCTGGGGGCTCAAGGGACCTCAGGGTGATTTTTGGTAGTTGTGTTAGAAAGCGGCCCTCCCTGATGCGAGGTGTCCTGGTGATGGGACAGTAGGCGGGCTTGGTAGCCAAACACGGTTGGTGGTGAGGAGGGAAGTGCATGCTGGGTGGCTTATGGGGGGCATTTGTGGGAGGAGAAGGGTCTGGGGCCGCTGCTGACATGGGCCCCCAGGGAACAGGGTCCTGGAGGTGCTTGTTACTCAGGCAGCCCCTGTGTTTGAGGGCTCGGTGAGGGTCTGGTGCTGGTGCTGATGGCGCCTCTGGCTCCCTTGACCATCTCCCATGTGACTGGACTTTGGTAAAGCACTTTATATCCCAGCATGCTTGTAGCAAGCTCCAGAGCCACGTTTCTCATGGCACAGCCCGCATGGCTCCAGAGCAGGCCGTGCTTCGGTGCCGGATGGGTTTCCAGCAGAGGATGGGGGCTGAGTATTTAAGCGTCTTGGGCCCGTGTCCCTGTGACAAGATTTTCTGTCCTGCCTTTAAGCCAGGGTCTCTGCGGTGAGGCTGTGCCCACCCCATCTCTGAGCATACTCTCCTGCTTGGGGTTGGGTAGGGTCTTCGCTGCCTCACACGTGAACCTAGTTTCTCTTTGACATGCGTTTTAGGGGGAGCACAGGAAGGCCAGCAGAATGGGCCTGTTCCTGTCATCTCGTAGGCTTGGGTGAGAGCAGCCTAGTGCTCCTGGGAGGGAGCTGGTGGGTGTCCATCAGCTCCGAGAGAAGGCTGTGCTCTCTGTGCCTCGGAATCAGACTGGTGTGTCTCCAGAGGAAAGGCTGCTTCCAGAGGGTGCATTTCAGGGTCGTCGCACAGACTGCTGGGGGGCCTCCCGCGGAGATGAGAGCCCCTTTCCCCTTTGGGACTGCAGACACTGGCTGCAGAGCCCCCAGAAGTGAAAGTGTGTCCCACTTGCAGTGGCATTGAGGTCGCCATTCTAAATAGAAAGAACAGTGGTGATGGTGGTCTTTGACCTCAGGTTAGAAAAAGATTTCCTAGGATACAAGTAGCATGAACCATGGAGGAAAAGGTGGACGAGTTGGCCTTTAGAATTCAGAGAACTTTCGCTAGTTGGCGGATGTTGTCGAGAAGATGAAAGGCCAGCCTTAGAGTGGAGTGGACAGCCAGCAGAACCGTTGGAGCACAGAAAGAGCCCCGCAGCTCCGTGGATTGGCTCTGCCGAGAATGGGCACAAGATTTGAGTGGACATGAAGGAAGGCAAAACAGCGGCAGCCAGCCCTGTAAGACATGCCTACGCCTTGAGTCATCAGAGAGCCGGTGGCTACCCCAGCCCCTCCACCTCCATTAGCACGGCCAGAATGGGAAGGACCGGCTGTTGTCCTGTCACTGCTGGGCGAGTGCCAACGGGGACAGCCAGGTGGGGGGCGAGTGCATCACATGCTAGCTGTGCCCAGCAGGTCCACACTCAGCAGCTGACTCGTGGTAGCCCACGTCGGAACTGACCTAACTGCCTGCCCGGGGGAGTGGTACACGCCACGTGCTCCGTCCACCTGGCGGTCTGTGCGCAGCTACAGAGGTGTGGACTGATACCTGTGCCAGTGCAAGGAGCCTCCTGCATGGCTCTGGCTGTGTGGGATTCCGGCCAGAGCCAAGCGCCAGCAGCAGGAGGGGCCTGCTCCTGGGGTGACCATGCCTGGTGCCAGGGTCTTTTAATTGGTAGAAATGTTTTACATCTCGATTGGGGGAGTGATTCCACAACTATGTACATTTGCCCAAACTCATCGGATTGTACACTTAAAATGGATGGATTTTATTCTTTGTAAACTGTATTCAGTAAGGCTGTACAAAAAAAGTTCAGTGTGCCTCTTTTTCTCCGTGCCTTCCTGTTGCGTAATGTTTCAGGAGTAGCAACGGTAGTTGGCTGTAGTTAGAGTCGTAGTTTGTGTTTTCAGTGTCGTCAACTCCCAGGACAAGGGCGCGGTAGGCGGAGAAGCTGGGACTGGCTTTTAGGGGCTTACCTGAGATGACTGCATTAATTGCCTCTCACATACTGGCTACTTAATCTTATTTTTAAAATAGAGCACTTGGAGGTCTTGGTGGGGGATAAATTGAGTAGTTGTGTGGGTGAGAAGGGTCACTGCTGTGGCCCCAGGGCCTTGTGAGCAGTATGTGTCAGGGACACTAGATGCCACCTGAATCCATTCCACCCTGGTTTTCTTCAAGTGGAGGCTTGTGTCTGGTCTTTTTTGGAGAAAGTTGGGTGCCCTTCAGAGGCTGCTGTGGCCTTAACCCTGCTGATCTCTTGAGTTTCTGCTGGGCCTGTGGCTCAGTTCAGTGGTGGCCCTTACAAGGTATGGCTTATGTAGTCTGCTTACCATCAAATAAAATAATGCCTAATTTTTAAATAATTACTTTCCTTGCAAGTAAGTACAATCGTCCCCCCCTTATCTGTGGGGGCTGCTTTCCAAGACCCTTAGTGGGTGCCTGAAACTATGGATAGTAGTGAACCCTATACATACTATGTTTATTCCTATATACACACCTGTGATAAAGATTAATTAAAAGTCAGGCACAGTGAGGGATTCACAACAGTGACTAATGATGAAGTAGGACCATTATAGTGACGTGCTGTCGTAACAGTTCCGTGAACGTGGTCTCTCCCTACATACCTCACTGCCCTGCCCTCAACTCCTTGTGATGTAGATGATAAAGGGCCTGGTGCGGGGGTGACCCGAGGTGAGAGACGCAGGCGCTGACGCAGCGCCAGCTGCTGTGGCCCTTCTGAAGATTCAGCAGGCGGAGGAGCACCTGCTTCTGGATGTAGGTGCCACAGGTAACCAGAACTGTGGACAGAGACCCTGTGGCTGAGTGGGGACCACTACCGTACATGTTCATCATAGAAAACTTAATAAAGACAGAAAAATACAGGGAAGGAATGAAGAATAATCTGTATTCTCATCATCAAGAGGTCATTCTAATGACCTCCGACACATGGTTCCCTGATTGCTAACATTTCCAGGTCCTTAGCAGTCCTTTGGTAGAGGTGATGCTTGTGGAGGGCGACTGAGTCATGTTCGTTCATTCGTCCTGCAGTGCCTCTGCGTCTGTGCACTGTTGTGTGATGTGCCATCGGGCAGACGATCCCGTTGTGCAGAGCTCACACCACACGCAGCACGGACTGGATGCCCAGCCTGACCTGTCCCACAGAGTAAGACAGGGCGAAGCGTGGAGTGGAATGAAGTGCTTTGTAAATGGGGTGTCAGGGAGGCCTCCAAAGAGGAGCCGGACAGTGAGCCCAGGAGGGCTGACAGGATGTCCCAGACAGTAGGCCAAGCCTGTGTTCTGGGAGCAGCCAATGGGGAGAGAGGTGGGGGTCTGAGTGTGATGGGTGGGCATGACGGTGGAGGGTCGTCGTTGGCCCCTGTCTCCTGCCTGGGGTGTCTGCACTTGCCCAAGTGTACCCTGTCTTGGTCTGCATGTGTCTTCTGTCCTCTTCCTCTTCACCTTCACTGCACCTGGGTTAGTTTTTGTGTGTCATAATGCGAGTCAACAATTCAGGTTTCTGGTGGTGATCTCCTTCCTCCCCGCCAGCCTTGGTGTGCTGGAGGCCATGGGGGCCTGGCACTGGGGGCATGCCCCCCCAACTCCCCCACTGGGCTTGTCCTGACCCATGCCTGCAGGGAGCCTGGGAATGGGCTTCAGAGGAAGCCGGACTCTGGAGAAACCCAGGGCTGGGCCAGGGGTGGGGGTGTGGGGAGTGTGGTGAGGAACAGACACCTCAGTCAGTAAGCCCAGTGGTATTTGATTCCAATTGCTAACATAGCTGGTTTCCCTTAAATTCTTTGAAATTACATTGTAGCTCTTGCACAAAAAATCTTGGATCCTGATAACAAACATAATTTATTTACTTGGCTTGTCCTATCATACACTTAAAAATAGTTGCAAAATTACCACAATAAAACTAAAGCCTAAGGTGTGCTCAGGGCCCTCTCCAGCCACTCTCCTCTCTGTGCCTCATGTCGCTGATTTGACATACAGGCCGGTTCTGTTTTACTTTGTTTTCAGCTCTAGTCTCTATTTCTCCTTTTAATTTTTGTCTTGCATGCTTTGTGAAGCCTTTCCCTGGTGCACAAGCCTACTGTCCTGGGCACTGTCATCTCTAGCCCCTTTCTCCTCCCCTCCTCTAGAGATCATTTAAAAAATTTAATTTATATTAGTTTCCAGGCCATTTGTTCAGTGTTTCTTTTTGTAAAAGTAAGCATGTACATACAGATAGGCCCACCCCCTCTTACACCAAAGGTGGTGTGCATGCTGATTTGTATGTTCACTTTTTTCTTAATGATATAACCAGGAGATCATCTTCTGGTGGCATTTTATTTGAATTGAAAACTTCAAATTTTATATCTAGTACACTCAGAGAAGAAATTACTTTTAATGGTGACACCTTCCTGCATAATTCAAGCACTAAAACTTAAAAAATACTTTTGGAAGAGAATGGTTCAAAACGACATGGTGAAAAGCACGTAGTCCCTTGTATAAGCCCACTGGGCCAGGGGCCGTTGGGCTGGGGATGCCCGTGGCCTGTCTTTGAGGAGGAGGGGCCTGGGCACTTGGCGTGCAGGCCGCCGTGCACTGGGGACTGGGAGCTGGGCACTCAGCTTCCAGGGCTGATGTGAAAACCAAGTACATGGTGCCTCAGGGTTTGAGGGGCTCACCTTTAAATTCAGTCCAGCACACGTAAAACATTTTTTTGGGTGGGCACATGCTTTACATACAAACAAAACATACATATTTTGATTGACTTTTGAGAAGTGTATTCACTTCTCAAAATACTGTCTACTCATCGCGATTAAGGCAGGAACATTCTGTGCTTCCGTGAACCCCCAGAGGCCTCTCCTGCCCCTTGCCAGTGGCTCCCTCTCTGTGCTCCCACAGGCAGACATTACTGTGCCTATTGCCACTGCGTGTTGTTTTGCCCTTCTAGCATTTCATACCAGTTATGACTCTCAGGCTTGCTGTCTTCACTGTGTTGCTTGAATTCATCCATGTTGCTGCATGTATCAGTGAAGGGCTTTTTTATGCTGAGCAGCATCGCACTTTTGGATGCACAGTATAGTGATCCAGTCACCAGTGGACGGGCAGCAGGGTGGTGTCCCGTCTTTGCTGTGATGAATGATGGTTCTGTGAACATGTGTGCACATACTTTCTGATGTTGTTTCTCTGGGTAAATATTAGGAGTGGAATTGCTGAGTCATATGGAAAGTGTATATTCAGGCTCGTTAGAAACTGCCAGACTGTTTTCCTCAGTGCTTGTGTGCATTTAGTGCTCGTCCAGCAGTGCAGGAGAGCTCCTGCTGCCTTGTGGCGGTGCCAGCCAGCACGTGGCTTCTTAGAAGTTGGGCTTTTCCAAACCCACCTAGTGCGTGTGCAGTGGCAGCCATTGTGATTATTTCTTAGTCCTGTTTATTGAGGCATAGATTACATATTGTAAAATTTTACCCTTTTTAGTGTATATAGTCTGTGAGTTTTAACAAACACATAAATCATGGTAAGTGAATAACTTTTTAAACTGCTGAGCTCTTGTCCCACGTGGCTGTTCTATTTGGCATTCCTTCCAGCAGTATGTGATGATTGTTTCAGGTCCTTGCAGAAAGTTAACATGGTCATTCTTTTTAATTTTAGCCATTTTCCTGGTTGTGTAATGCTGTCACATTGTGTTTTTCATTTGCATTTCCCTAATGACTAAAGATGACTATCTTTTCATGTGTTTATTTTTCATTTGCATGTTTTTTGTGAAGTGTCTATTCAAATCTGTGCCTGTGCTTTTTAATTAGGTTGTTCATTTTCTTATTGATTTTGTTAAACAGTTTTAAAAAAGTATTCTAGATGCAAGTCCTTTATTAGGTGGAATTGTTCCATAAGCATTTTTCGTGGTCTGTTTGCCTTTTCATATACCTAAGAGTCTGTTTCAAAGAGAAAGTTTTCAATTTTCGTGTGTCCAGTTCATCCTTTTCTTCCAGAATTCATGTGTCTCATCAAATAAATGTTTTCCTAACCCAGGGCACAATAATTTTCTCCTGTGTTTCCTTCTAGAAATTTTATGGTTTTAGCTTTTATTCATCCAATTGAATTAATTTTGGGATAGTTGTAAGGTAGGGGTTTAAAATTTGCTTTTTTCCCCATAGGATATCGAAATGTTCCAGCCCCATCTGTTGAAAAGATCTTCCTTTCTTTATTGAATTATTCTGCCACTTTTATTGAAAATCAGTTGACCACGTATGTGTGGACTTTGTTTTGGACTGTATTCTGTCCATCAGTGCACACGTCCATCCTTAAACAGCAGAACATCGCTTGATCACTGTGCTCCCTTGTAAGTCTTGAACTTAGGTAGTATGTATGAATCCTCTAACTGCTCTATTTTTTTTTTCAAAAAATGTTTGGTGCTATTGTCCTTTGTATTTCCATAAAGGTTTTAGAATCAGTTTGTCCAGTTATGCAAAAAGAGTCTTCTGATACCTCGCCTGGGATTGTGTTGAATCTGTAAATCAGATTTATGGTAAATGACATTTTAACAATATCGACTGTTCTCATCCATGAACGTGGTACACCTTTCAATTTATTTAGGTCTTTCAAAATTTTTGTCAGCATTGCTTTATAGTTTTCAGAGTTTAGATCCTTAACATTTTGTTTAAAATATTCCTAAATATTCATATTTTTATGTCATGTAAATGGTATTTTAAAAAATTATGATTTTTCAATTATTTGTTAATAGTGTTTGGAAATAGTCACTTTTTAAGTATTGACCTTATATCCTGTGACCTTGCTTAACTCATCTATTAGTTCTTGCAGTGATTTTGTAGATTTCTTAGGAATTTTACAAGAGACACCCTATTGTCTGCAATAAAGAGAGGTTTAAGTTTCTCCTTCCTGATGTGTATAGTTTTTGCTTCTTGTTTTTGACATATTGCACAGGCTAGAACCTCCAGTGTAATGTTGAATAGAAGCAATGAGAAGGGACATTTTTTGCCTTGTTTCTGATCTTGGGGAGATTGCATTTAGTCTTTTTCCACTACAGGTATGATACTAGCTATAGGATTTTTATAGATGCCTTTTATTAAGTTGAGGAATTTCCTTCTATTCCTAGTTCGGTGAGAATTTTTGTTATGAATGGATGTTTAATTTTGTCAGCGCCTTTCTTCATGTATTGAGATGCTCATGTGGTTTTTCTTTTCCAGTCTGTGAATATTGTGAGCTACATTGATTTAGTTTTGAATGTTAAATTGGTTTCCTAGGATTAACCCCACTTGTTTATGGTGTAGTTCATGGTATAGTCTTTTTGTGTAGTGTTGCATTTGATTTGCTAAAATTTGTGCGAGTTTAGGAGGGCTATGGTATGTGAGTAATAGTGCTTGCAGCAGTTTACCTGCCTACTAGACTTTCTGTTGTTGTTTTACATCCCTAACAGGACTTGGTATGGTCAGGTTTTCAATTCTTTAAAACTAGTGGGTGTGAAATGCTATCACAGTATTGTTTTAGTTTTCATTTCCTTTTCCTTTTCCTTTAATATTGAGGAAGTTGCGTCATTTTGTAAGCTTACTGCTGTTTATGGGTGTCCTTCCGTGAAATGTCTGTCTTTTTACCAGTTTTTTTTTTAATTGTCTCATTAATTTGTAGGGATTCTCTCTGTATTCTGATTATGATTCTTTAAGTGTCATGTATGTGACCATTCTCCTCTTCCACTTTATGACTGGTCTTTTCATTTTCTTAATGGTATCTTGTGATAAATGGGAGTTCTTGATTTTAGTTGGACTTGTCTTTTCCTTTATGGCAGACACCTTTTTGAGTCATGTTTAAGTTCTTTCTAACCCCAAGGTCATTGGGATATTCTCCTGTATTTTCTTCTAAAATTTCAGTATTTGCTTCCATTTTTATGTCTTTAATTTTCTTGGAGTTGGACTTTGTGTATGACACGTTAGCATTCTGTTTTCATTTTCTGCCATTTGGACAGAGTTGTCCCGACACTGTTTACTCGAATATTTTATCCTTACCTCACACATCGGTATGTCCTGTCTTTAATATTTCAGGTTTGATGTTACATAGGAATCTGTTTCTGAGCTCTCAGTAGTTTGACTTTGGTTTGTCTTTTCATCAGTACCATCTTGTTCTTTAAACAGTATAGCTTTCTGCTGACTCCTGGTATCTGCTGGGGCCAGCATCCCACCTGGTTCTTTGTGAGAATTGTCTGTGCTGCTCTGGGAATTCTGATCTTGCTTATAAATTTTAGAATCAACTCTTTGAGGCCCATGAATATCCCTGTAGGTTATTTTAATTGGAACTCTATTGTCCTGTCAAGTCATTTGGGGACAACTGCTATTTATACTATAGTCAGTTTATTCCACGAGTATGTATGTCACTCTGTTAGATCTTCTGTGGTATCTTTCAGTCAAGTCCCATATATATTTTTTCCATACATGTCTTGCACATATTTTGTTAGAGTCATTCTGGGACACTGAGTTCATTGCTGTTGTTGTAAATAGTAGTTTTTTTTTAAATTGCATTTTCTAATTCTTTGTTGATACTGTGTTGAACTGCAGTTGAGTTTTGGCTGTTGATCTTATGTCTAGCACTCTTATCAAACTTTCATTTAAAAATGTGCAGAATTTTTGGTGTGTTATATGTAGAGAATCCTACTCTGTGCATAATGACAGACAGTGTTACTCATTCAGTCCTTACGCTCCCCTCTCTCACCTCTCCTGTGGTTTTATGGGCTTGCTGGGATCTTTGGATGGTGTGCGTAGAGGGGGGATGACTGGCATCCTTGACTTGTTCCTGGTATCAAAGGAGGTACTTCTAGGACTTACCATTGGAGAGAACAGCTGTGGATTCATCAAGTTAAGGAAGTTCCTTCCCACTCCCAAATTTCTGAAGTGGTTTGCTTTATTTGGTGGGGACTGGTTATTTTTTAGTCATGAGTGGATGTTGAGTTTATCAAAAGCTTTTACCTGCCAGCTGTGGGGTTCACCTTCACATTATCTAAAACCCAGCTCACCTTCCCTCTCCCTGTTGTCCCCTGGTTCTTCCTGCCACACCCCTGTCCTTCCAGGAGAGCTGAGAGCCCCCAGCGTCCTCTTTCTAAATGCCCTGGCTGGCCTGTGCCCACCCTGCCTGGTGCCCACTACTCCTTGTTGGAACGCGGCCCGTCCTCCCTCACCCTTTCAACAGCTGAGCCCCCTCCCGCCTCCTGAGGCATTTCTGAGCCGCTTCCTTTGGGGCACCAGTCCTTTGGGGCACCAGTCCAGCCCTCAGATGAGGCCAGTGGGCCCCCTGGTTTCATGCTCTCCTTTGTAGTGTTGATTGATCATATTGATCGGTTGCAGTGTTGATTGGACATGGTGTGCTATTGGTCTGTGCCTGCCTCCCCCACCATGTCAGACGCTTCTGCAGGACGCTCGGTGCCAGTGTGTGTTTCTGGTTTTGTTGGTGTCTGGCACGTGGCAGGTCCTCGGGTGAGAATCTGCAGGCTGGCTGAAGGGAGGCCGAGTGCAATCTGTTGCTCGGAGTCCCTGGCTTTGCCTCTTACAGGGGTATGCTGATGATGAGATCGTCAGATTGTCCTGGAGAGCTAAGGCACGTTCTACGTTCAGAGGAGTGTAGTCCATGTCGTCTGACCTCTATTCCCTTGAAATCGTGCAGTTACGCATGTGAAAACTTTTTCAAAACGAGCAGACTGCTCTGGGGTGAGACGTTCACCCCCAACCTGCCTCTGGAGCCACCTCCCTCCTCAGCACGGGCCGGCTCTCCCTGGGGCAGTGAGCCACTCGTTCCTGCTTGGACATGGTCAGAGCAGCCCCTCTCTCTGCCTCTGACTGGGTGCTGATCGCTAGCCAGCTGAACATATGAGAGATGGTGAGGTGCTGGTCTGCCTGGGCAGAGCGGGTTTCAGGTCGGAGGGGACACTGCCGGCCACCTGAGGAAGTGGGAGCTGCCGAGCAGTCGGCCACTGCGGGTGGCTTGGGGCAGGGCGGGGGGGTGCTTTTCTCTTTGCTTGTTGGCCTTGAAAAGGCCCAGGATGTTCTGCAGGCCACCCTGTGCCTTGGTGCTCATGCAGAGCCTCCCGTCCCGTTTCCAGCTGCTCGCGGGGCTCGTGAGCCCAGCTCTCTGGGGAGAGGCTGCTGCTAAGCTCTTGTCTCCGGCACCTCCCCGAGCTTTTGTGGGAGTGTTGGCTTGTTTACTCTTCTGTTTGTTTACACATAATCTTATTCTAGAAAGAAATACGGTGAATGACAGAAATGCCCAGTGCAAGAAGAGAAAGACAGGCAGGCAAA
Source organism: Manis pentadactyla (assembly GCF_030020395.1). Classification (NCBI taxonomy): domain Eukaryota; kingdom Metazoa; phylum Chordata; class Mammalia; order Pholidota; family Manidae; genus Manis; species Manis pentadactyla. The sequence continues at coordinate 176,723,426 of NC_080023.1, read as the reverse complement.
GGGAGGAGTAAAGGTGAAACTGGGGCCGTGTGGGGAGGTGTCCACCCGGGCTCTGTTCACCTCCTGTGGGGCTCAGACTGGGGAAAAGCTTGGCTTCTGCCGGTCAGGGCGAAGGGAGCACCAGAGCATCACCTGAGCGGAGTGCAGGGTCTATAAATGAAGGGCACGCGCAGACATTGTGCGCAGAGAAAGGTTCTCTGGTAGTGCAGAGGCTGTTTGTTAGGATTTCAGGCATAAGCACAAGAGCTCAATCCTGAGAGCTCAGGAAGGCTGCACGGAGCTCCCCCCAGGCCCAGCCCGTGGGTGCTCTGTCCTCCTGGGAAGGCCGCCCTGCCTGATTTGAAGACCCTGGGCCCCGACTCTGGTGCTGGGAGGGTGTGGATTTGGATGCCCCAAACCTCACGCTGGGCCACCTTGGTCAGGGGGAAAAGGACACAGGAAGCCTCTGAAGCCCGTGGATTTCAGGGGTTTTGAAGATGTGAGAAAATGAGAAACGGTGTTGGCAGATTAAAGCTGAAGACATCAGCGGAGGCAGAAGTGGTAGCAGGCCCTGAGGCATGTTCAGCAGAGGTGCTCCGCCGAGGGCTGCCAGAGGGCACAGAGGTCACTTCCTCGTGCTGTACGCTTGCAGACAGGGACAGGGCATGAGGCGAAGTGCGCATGGCCGAAACCATGGGCACTGCTAAGTAAGCTGCCGACGCCGCGTGCGAGACAGTGTCCCCCGTCACGCCCTCCCTCACGCCCTCCCTCGTGTCCTCTGTTGTGTCCTTTGTCGTGCCCTCTTGCCGGGGAGCCAGCTGCTGCTTTTCCAGGGATGGTGTTTTCCCTGACCTTCAGAAAAGCAGTGAGAAGTATGCTGGCACTTAGTGCCACGGAGCCCTACACTTAAGAGCAGGGCCACCTAGACCTGACTCGTGGCATCTGTTAAGTGCCAGGCCCTGGCTGCCACAAGACATTTGAGGCAGAACAGAGTGTCTGGGGCTGGGGGCGGGCAGGTGTCCATGCAGGAGCACCTCTGCTGAAGGGTCTGGGCGAGATAGCCACGGGATGGGGGTGGCCTGGGCACGGGGGCCTGCAGCCTCAGGCCAGGAGACGGCGCCCCTGGTGGAGGGCCGTGGGGAGGAGGCAGAGGTGGCTGCCTCACGAGGGTTTAGAGGGCCACGGGGTCTGTGGACCATGACCTTCCTGGCATCCTGTCATCCCAGCACTTGTTAAAGCTATTTTTCTTTTTGTGGCTTCATTTAAGTGACAGAGTGACTCTAATGCTGATTTAAAGGACTGTAATTGCACTGCTTCTTCTGAGACACAGACGCCCTGACGGGCACCCTGAACCACATGCTGAGCTGAACACATGCATGTGGCTTCCACGTGTGGGTCGTGTGTTCTTCTGCAGTGGTCCTTTCACACTGACATCGAGGACATTGGCCCCGCCGGCACACAGGTAGCCTGTGCTCTTTCTGATGGTGTGTGATGTCTGTGGTATGATGTGGTAGGTTGGCCCCACTTGCCCTGCTGGCCAGTGTCCACCCCACAGGTGGCAGTCACTGGGGCAGGGAGCATGCATAGTGATTCTCCCGAGGTGGGCGCCGGCACCTTGGCTGTACCACTGCTGGGTGGTAGGAGCTAAGCGAAATTTATGCTTGTCTGGGAGGTGAGGGTTGTCATCTTTTAATCTTTGCCGGCTACCAAGGCTGAGCGTCTTTGCTGTTCGGTCCTCTGGGTTGCTTTTGAGAAAGACTTGACACATTTTTTTTGCCAATTTTTAAAGTAGATGAAACAGTTGTGGTTACTGACAACTTAGTCAAGTTTTGGGGCAAAACTTCGTTTTCAGAAATTGTACTCTAAACATGTTCATTACAAAATTTCAACCTGTGTGGCAGTGGAAATGTTTGATGCACAGAAAGACCTCCCCTTCCTGCTAATCCTCATCTCGTTTGCCAGCCCACCCTGTGGGTTACAGCTTTGCTGGGTGTGTGCCTGCATGTGTGCATGTATACATTAGTGAGGCTCTTAAACACAGCACTTAGTTCTAGGAGACACGATACTTTAAACCGTTACTGTGCTAAGTTTCAGAAGACTTGGAAAGTTGCTACATGAAGTGAGGAGATCTAAAAGTAATGTGTAGGGTCCTCACTGAGTCAGGCCATTCTCTGCTTTGACCCCTGACCTGGTGTTTGTGTGGGGGACAGTTGGCCAGGTACGGGCTGGGTGACCTGACCTAAAGGCCAGAGGAAGAATCTGTGTGCCGTAGGGCTTTTTAGTTTTTGTTTTTATCAAACATTTCAGATGTTTTTTCTAATCTTTAGCATTTGCAAGTATTGATAGCACGGAAAAACTAAACTTTATATTTGCATCAGCCGCGTTAACACTGGCCACTTACTATTTTCCTTGGCAGTTTGCCCTCACCTCACTTGGACTTGTTTGTAGCTGGCCTGAGCTGTGTGGTTTGCAATTATTTTCTCTTCTTTGAACATCAGATAAAAAGACAGTTATGCCATTGATTAATTGGGGTGCTTTTCCGTTAAGAAGGCTGTGCTGACGCCTACTGAGGTGCTAGCAGAGCGTCAGGGGTGGCCCCCAGTGTCCCAGGGGGAGGGGACTCCAGGCCGCCCCCACGGAGCTGGGGCACAAGTGAGCCACAGAACGGTGGTGTCACAGAAGAGTGCCTTGAACCAAGCTCGTTTCAGCTAGGTTTTTGCCGCTAGATAGCAAAGCAATTCCACCTCCCGTTCTTACTTTGAAAAATCCCAAACTTATAGAACAGACAGTTGCAGTGAGCACCCATGTACTCCCCTCAGGCTCACACCTGTCCTGGTAGCTTTGTCAGAGCAGGTCTGCTCTGCAGCTCACGTGGCATTGGTGTTTACAGTGACCACCTATGCCTTTGTTACATACCAGTGGAGCCATTAGGCAAAGCTGGGTCACCTGGGTGGCCTGGGTGGCTCATGGCCTGGATGCCGTGGGGAAGGATGTCTGTGGGTGGACATCCAGAGCTCTGCCTCCAGCATAAGCTGGCCTTACAGAAATACACACATGCAAGCACAAGTAAATTGTATCTTATATGTAAATACATTCACATATTAATAATTTCTTAATTTTACCAAGGCATATTAATTATTTGAAGTTAACTTGTACTTAAAGAGAATTTAAGGAGAAAGTCCTCAGGGGGTGTACTGGGCTGCAAGCAGCTCTGGCAACACAGGGGCCGGCAGTCAGGACCCCAGGGCTCTGCCCGTGCGTGGGCTCTGGGTGCTGTCTGCCTAGCAGGTGCGGGTGGCTGCAGCCGGGGCATCCTGGGAGCCCAGGCCTCGGGTCCAGGGCTCTGCCCAGTGCTTCAGGGAGCCCCTGCCGCAGGAGCTGAGCACAGGGCACTGCACGCTGTGGGGAGGGGTCTGCACTTGGAGCAGCGGCAGTGACAAAGGCTCCGAGGCCTGCCCACTGGCTCCCAGCATGCTGAGTGTGGGGCTCCCGCCTGAGCTCCCAGAGCGCCGTGTGCAGGAGCTCCCGCCTGAGCATGTGATGGACGCTGACTGTGTTGGGAGCACATGGCCATCCCGGTGGGAGGTGTGGGCAGGGGGCGGCAAGTGGTGCTTAGTGGAGCCGTGATGCAATGCTGGCAAAGACAAAGCCAGTGCTTTCTCAGTAAGCCTGCGTGTGAAGTTTATTGGCCAAACATCTTATCCTGCTCTGAAGACACAGTCACAAGTGAGATGCGGTCCGGTAGTAAGGGTTCTGGGGTCTGAGGGGAGAAATGGAGTACACACAGGGAATGCCGGCCTGGGTGGGCACAGGGCACACCCCCTGGCACTTCGCAGGCTCTCCAAACGGTTCTCGGATTCCTTCCTCAGGCAATGTGTGAGTCCTCCTGGGAGGTGTAGTGCTGCCCCCAGCAAGCTTGTCCTGAGAGGGGAGCCCTAGAACGATTGTGAGGTTGCAGCTGGCAAACACCAGAGGTCTGGAGGCGTCTTCCGAGGGTGTGGGGCTTGAGCTGTGGGGGACGAGGGCCTGGCGGGGAGCAGGATGCTGTAGGCCTGGGCTGGTGGCAGACAGGGGTCCACGGCTAGCCTGCCAGCTGAGACTGCAGAGAGAGCTGGCAGCTGCCCTGCTGGGCGCAGGGGTGAGAGGGGGCATCACCTTGTCCCAAGAACTGGGAAGCCTGCCAAAGCTTTTGGGCAGCAGGGTTCCCGGAAGACTGGCCCACCAGGATGGGGACTCATCTGTGCTGTGGCTCTGCGGCGCATCCCTGGCTGTCTGTGAGGGCCACCTCAGGAGCTGTCCGTTCACCTCTGACGTGCTCGTGGGCTGTTGCCCATTCTGGGCTTGGACCCAGGAAGCCGCTCGAATCACTCGCCTATCAGTTGTGAGGGCACATTCCTGCTCTTGCCTCGGGTAAGTGCCCAGGCATGGATGGGCTGGATCATAGGAGCATGTTGGGCTTTTCAAGAAACCGCGGGAACGTTTCCAGCCTCAGTGCAGGGAAGTCCGGCCCCTGCTCGCCCTCCCGGCTCCTGGGCTGGTCAGCTTTTTCCTTTCGGCCGCTGAGTGGGTGCATAGTGAGATGGCCTCGTGGCCGTCGTCCGCACTGCCCTGGTGACTGAAGATGACGAGCATCTTTCCATGTGTTTATTTGCCATCTGTGTGTCTGGTGAAGTGTCAGTTCATATCTGTTGCCCATTTTTTTTGTTTTAGGTTATTTTCTTGTTACTGAGTTTTGGGAATTCTGTGTATGTTCTGATGCAAACCCTTTAATAGACACATAGCTTACGAAGACCATATCTCATCCTGTGGCTTGTTTTTCATTCTTTTAGTGTCTTTGAAGAGCAGAAGTTTTTAATTTTGATGAAGTTCTGTTTGTCAGTTTGTTATTTCATGGATTGTGTTTCCGTTGTAGTTAGAATATTTTTGCCCAACCGACGGTCACAAAAATTTTTTCCTGTGGTTTCTTCTGGGAGTTTTAGGGTTTCAGACCCAGGACCCAGTTTGAGCTGACAGTGTGCACAGCGTGAGGTGTGGATCCGAGTCCGTGGGGCTGCCGCCCGTTCCTTGTGTGTTGATAAGTCTTCCTTTGTCTGCTGAACTGTCTTTGCCCCAGATCAGTAGCCTGGGGGCACAGAGATTGTTTCTGGGCTCTGCTCTGTCCCGTGGATCGGTGTGCCGCTGTATGCCGGGGATGCACTGCCTGGTGGCCACTTCCTAGTATGTTTGGGGATGGGCAGTGCCAGTCCCCCAGCTTTGTTGTCCTTCATGGTTTCTCTAGGACCTTTGCATTTCTATGCAAATTTTAGAATTAGCTTGTCCATCTCTGCACAAAATGCTTCTGGGATTTTGGTGGATCGCATTACATCTGCACATCAGTGTGGGGAGAGTCAGCATCTTGATGATACTGAGCTCCCGGCCGTCTGCTGAGATGCGAGACCTCTTCACTCACTCATGTGCTCCGGGTCTCAGCGGCGCGCTGCAGTTCTCCAGGTGCTAGGGTGAGTGAAAGTTCTCGGTGCTGGGTGCTGCACATGCAGGGCCCTGAATTGGGTGGGAAGCTTCATTTGCACTGCATTTCAGAAGTGCAGTCACGTCCATGCTCCTGGAGCTAGAGCGACAGCATTTCCACCACTGGTGGCACTAAAGGGGTCAGGAGGGAGAACTTCCCAGAAACAACAGAATCGTATGGTTCCTGGTCAGGAGTCAAGAGGAGTGTTCCTGAAGCGGGCTGTGACCCGGACCAACTCCTCTGAAAGGAGGGCATCTGTAGGGCCAGTCGGGCTGGGGCCCCCCTGTGAGTCATGCGTGAGTCCATGTGGGCAGCACCTCAGTGGGGGCACACTTGCTTCGGGTGTGCACTGTCCCCTCTGTGCTCAGATCTTGTGAGGTTGAGTGTGGTGCCCAGAGCCCTCCCTCAATTGACCCTGCCCCCCCAGCTTTTCTGGGGTCTCAGCTCTGCACGTTTAAGTACTTTTTTGTATTTTGTTTTTTGGTTTTTTTTTTTGGCAACTTTAAAGACAGAGTCATAAAAGGAACACTTAAGCCATAGTTGAAGTTGGCTTTATCAGTATGCACGTGCACCTTGGCACCTTGCAGAGTCTGTCGCCTTTGGAGTAGCTGGGGGGCCCCGTCTGGTGGGAACCTGCTGGAGGGGAGCCCTGGTGTGCAGGGGGACTGCTGTGGCCGTTCCCATGGATCTCGGGTCCCGGGCGTGCGCCCCCCATCCAGGCTGCCCCTCCTTTCACAGCTGCGGCTTGGGGTGGGCAACAGGTCCCTGCCTGTGCACCCGGGGGCAGTCCTCCTCAAAGCCTGCCAAGCTCTTCATGCAGTTAGGAAACAACGTGCAGTATATGGCACTCAGAAATGAAGTCCCCAGCTGTGCGTCTGCGTGTGTCTCTTCTCCTACCCTGATTCTGGCTTCTTAGCATCCACATCGGGGTTTTGCACATGTTTAATTGTTGAGGGCTTTGCCTTTTGTGCCACTGTCTTTGTGGACTTGCGACACAGTCTGATGGGTGGCAGCCCTGGGGACCCTCAAGGAGGTGAGGGCAGAGGTCTGGTCCCTGTGACCTGAGCTGCCATTCCCCATTGTCATCCCCAGGCGCAGGCGGGGCCTCTGAGCTGAGCGGGAAGGGAGGTGTGTGTGGGGGTCTGCCGCCTGCCAGGGCTCCCAAAGCAGTGTTTGCTGAGGGGAGGTTCCCAGGCGAGTCCAGAAATGCCTGTTCAGTTTGTAGTGCAGCTTTGGCTGACCTACATTTTGGTTGAAAATACAGCAAAAAATGTTGACATAAAAGGGATCAGGAAAACTAACACTGGGTGAGAACATTTGAGTCTGTCTTGGACTCGTGCTTGGGGCAGGACGGGGGTTCATCTGCCTTAGAGAAGTGCTGGGGTGCTGGTGCCAGTTGCAGGCTGTAGGGGTGGCAGGCTGGGGTGGCTCCATCAGGAGGCACAGAGGTCCAGTCTGTGCCTCTGAACTTACTGCTTAGTGCCTGTGGGAGTTGACCTTTTTGACTGGACAGTGAGTCTGAAGGGGTTTTTGAAATGAAAGTGTCCTTATTGAGTCAAGTCTGACATCTCCTCCCTGATTTAAGCGTCAGGTGAGGATGACTCACTGTGTGCAGCCCTCCTTCAATCAGCACTGAAACCAGCCTGCCATGGGTCCCAGGCGCGTTGCTGAGGTGCACCAGGTGGCTTCTTCTGGCACCACAGCCTCTCGATCCCCACTGTTGGGTGGCGAGGGGGCCGTGCCTGGGGAGCCCTGCCCTGAGCCCTGCAAGCACAGGAGGGGATGGTGAGTGGCAGCGAGGGAGGGAGCGGACGTGTCCCCAGACTGGATGCTGCCTGTGGATGCAGGGGTACTTCTTAGGACCTGTCATCTAAAATTAATTTAAGTTACATTTTGAGACAGAGTTGTGTTTCTTGGTGTGAACAGATACTGCACAGCCGTTTTTCTGTCCAACCATGGTTAATGAGACCCCGAGCTGCGGTAACTGTGGACATGCGGTGTGTGGCTCCATTCCTGCTCGGCCCTCACGTGTGTCTCACTCTCGTTTTTGTCAGTTGGTGACGTAGTCCCTGTAACCTGGGAAACTGACAGGCAAGGGTCCCAACACCTCCCGCCCCATGCACCTGCGGGGTGCTGCTGAGGCTGCCCCGTTGGCGTGCAGGGTGCTGTGGCTGAGCAGTTGGTTTTCAAGCCGCCCTCGTGGCCTTCAGACCCAGGCGCCTGCTGCTCCTCGCTTATCTGTTGTATATGCACCCAGAGACACTTTAGTGCCTCAGAGAGGTTTGGTCACCTGTGTAGGCCACGTGGTCACTTCCTGGCAGGGCTTTGCTTCCTTCTGCAACTTCTGTTCCGACCGTGGCCACATTGCCCAGTGGACAGTGTCCAAAACACCACTTTTCTTCATCACTATTTTAAACGTATTGCTGTTGCGTGAATATTTATTATTTAAATATTCCTTTAAATTTCCGTAGATACAAGTTTTTAAGTAAAAAAGCATCTGATCATTGAGGTATGTATGTCAGCTGCCATATTAACAAAAGAATGGACTTGGGTGTGAGCCCTAGGACCTTGTTGCCTGGCCATCATGGGCTCTTCAGCCAGCATTGATATTGGCTTCCTAGAGTTCTCAGGAGGAAGGAGCAGGGGTTGTGGATGGGTGGGTGGGCCCGTGTGATGAGGGGAAGGGTCAGGGTAAGAGGATGACCCCAGTGTTGACCATGTTCTTCTTTTGGGGTCCCCAGCACCTGCGTGCGCCTGGGGGTGGCTGTGCAGTCTCCCTGCTGGCTCACACCCAACTCTGGAGGCGTGTGGCCCACTGACCAGAGCTGGCTCCTGGTCTGCCAGCCTTTCCTGAGCCTTGTGCACCTGTTAGATGGGACAGTAGCCTCAGCTTCAGTGGGGAACCTTCTAGGCCTTTCCCTGCAATGTGTTAACAAGTTCCTGGGTCTTGGAGATTTTAGCAGAGTGCTCCAGCTAGGTTTCTGATACTGTCTTTTTAAAAAAATTTCAGTATTTACTTTCAAAGGGATGTTTTGGAGGGACACTCTCTTAATGGGCATAAATGTGGTTCTTTTGGATCAAGAACTGTGGCTGTGAAACCAGGGAGAGGCCTGGTATTTGCTGGTGTCGTGTTGAGGACCCGCCACTCCAAAGGCTCCTCTGGGACAAAGGCCGCGCAGCCCCCGACTCCAGTGGGCAGGGAGCTGACGCTGCCTTTTCCCTCTGGGGAACTTTACCAGTGCATGAGGGAGCGGCTGTGGGGCGGCGGGCAGGGAGGCTCCGGGTGGCTCCAGCCTTGCCCCCTGTCCGCTTTCCTTTTCCAAGGCACTGGGCCCCTGGGCCTTGGCGAGGAGAGGGGAGCCGGTGTCGGGTCTTCCTCCGCAGCCAGGAGGGGAAGTGAGTTGTAAGGCAGACAGGCGTGTTGCTGTTTCTAATGGAATCTATGGCACCTAATTGGTTGTTGGTTTTTGAGGCCTAAAAGTCATGCTGAACCCTATGAAAGAGTGCCTTCCAGTGACCCAGCTCAAGCGCCATGAAGTGTGCGAGGTCCCATCTCTGTGTCTCTGCTGTGGGTGTCCCAGTCCCTGTGGATGTAGCACTGCCCCCGCCCCAAGCCAGGCCTTGGGGCATGGCGGCAGTCATGTGCAGGAGGCGGGCTTGGCCTGGGCTTCACGGAGCCGGGCGTGCGGGCCGCACGGTGCTGTGTCTTAGGCCCCCCTGCCAGCCCATGTGGACAGGAGAGGTGGGATGCAGAGGCCCTGCTGCCCACCCCCAGAGACAGGACCTGGGGCAGGGGTGGAGTGCTGTGCTCCAGGTCAGTGCTCGGGTCTGAGGCTCTAGCTGTGGCACCTGCTGCCTTGTGAATGTGGCCAGGCCCAGAGTGTGTGGCCCAGGGGCTCAACTGAAAAGTGCGTGCGTGGCCCTCCCTGTGGGCCAACGTGGGTGGCTGTGGGGCAGACAGTGTGGCAGAAGCTTTGCTTTTGGCTTGTTTATAAAAGCAAGACTCAATTGCTAGTTGAATTCCATGAAGAAACCATACAGGTTTTCACCCTGTGTGCCATCTTTACGGGCAGGTGTGTTTAGAGGTCAGTGGCTCTGTGTGTTTACACTCTCCTTTCTTCTCAGCATTCCCAGGCCCCTCTGGTGGGGTCCCGCCTCCTTGGCTCCCTGGGAGGGGGCGCATTCCTGACGCCAGCTCTCTTCTCCCCCCAGGGATGGTCCTTGTGCGGAGTGAGAACGGGCAGCTGCTGATGATCCCTCAGCAGGCCTTGGCCCAGATGCAGGCCCAGGCCCACGTCCAGACCCAGCCTCAGACCACCATGGCCCCCCGCCCTGCCACCCCCACAAGTGCCCCTCCTGTCCAGATCTCCACCGTGCAGGTGAGTAGCCTGTGAGGGCTGAGGGGTGGTGCTGTGCCCTCCACCTGCTGTGGTGCCAAGGACTGCCCTGCTGTGAGCAGGCAGTGAAAACTCTGGGTCAGTTGCCTGGACCCCGTCCTGGCCCCTTCCCTTCTCTCCCGTGACTTCAGCGTCCAGTGCCTCAAGTTCCCCTTTCTGCACAGGGGTGATTCTCCCTGCATGTACCTCTAGGGCTGATAGGATGACTGAGGACATGTGGAGAGCTAAGGACAGGTGACTAGAGGAAACCCCGAGCATTAGCTGTGATACCCGGGGAGACACATAAGAACTTTACCAGGATTTGTGAAGTAGTGCCCCTGCCCACTCCCCGCCCTGTCACAAATACTTAAACCTTAAGTGGTTACCGCCCTGCCTTGAGATTGTGGCTGGAGGATGGGTTCTGATGCTAAAGCCAAATGCCAGGATGTGCCCCTCCCACTGCCTCTGGTGTTTCTGGTCCTACCATGGCTTCACTTGGGCACAGCCCCACATTGCCTGTCTCACCGTCTCTGAGGCATCTGCCCAGGGCTGGACTGCTGTTCGGAGCTGGCTGGGTGGGCAGTAACTAGAGTGGAGACTAGAAGGATCTTGGAAACTCCTCTTTCTCCTGTGATGTCAGCCACGTTCCCTTGGAAGGTGGTGCCCCTGCTGTGGACAGAGGGCATGGGTGTGCTGGGAGACTCAGCAAGGGCCCCTTTACTGAGTGTGTGAAACAGGTGGAAAGGTGTGTTCAGGGTCTGCACGCCCTGTGGGGTGAGGTGCCCTGTGAGGCACTGCGGCCCCCGGCCTTTCCCTGGCTGTCGGCACCTGTGCCGGCTGCTGCTGCTCAGCCCTGGAGCCCTCTTTCCTTCTGGGCTTAACCCAGATGTGCCAGGGGCCACCTGGGCCCCTTCTCCTTTACCTTCTCTTCTGGAGCGCTGCAGCCAGTCTTTACACTGAAGGGACATGTGTGTCCTCTTGCTTTGTCGCTTTTTTAGTGCTTGTGAACAAGATCCCAAGAACTCCACACAAGGGCTGGGTCCCAGATGCATGCGTTCTCTTAAGGCTGTGCTTGGTGGACTTTGTCAGGGAAGCCTAGTGACACTGTGTCACCATGTTGAAGATTGAGTCATATGCCTTGACTTGTGTAAGAAAAGTTAGGGTGGCTTCCCTGAAAATTGTGAATAAACCTGTAGACGGGCACACTTGATGGTACTAGTTCTGGGCTGAAGGACTGGTTTTTGGGTGAGATGTGTGGTGGGGAGTTAGTTCACTTGTTGCTCCTTTTAGATGACTCTTACTTATGTTTCAGGCACCTGGGACCCCTATTATTGCACGGCAGGTGACCCCAACGACCATAATTAAGCAAGTGTCTCAGGCCCAGACGACGGTGCAGCCTGCCACGGCAGCACAGCGCTCGCCCGGCATACAGGTGAGGCGGTGTGGCACCCCTGGTGCAGGGGGCGGGCCTTGCCAGTCTGGATGTGGGATGCTGAGTTGAATTTTGGCAGGAAGGCCCTTCAGAAGAAAGTGTTTTTCCTCTGATCACCAGCACAGGATAGGTGAGGGTTCCTTTTCTTTAAAGCCACACAGTTCAACAACAGCAGCACCTTAAAGGCTTCCCACTGTGTGAAGAAGGGTAATTAAAAATATACCTTGTAAGTGTTTGATTGTAAGATATTCCTGAAGCACAGAACACCTGTGTGCTCACAGTGTGTGTGGTCCCACCTGACCGTGAACACACTGGCACTGAGAGTAGCTCTTGTTTGGGAACCAGGCCCTGGACGCCATGCTTCCTGTGCATGTGCATTAATTTCCGCATTGCTGCTGACACCTGCTCCTGATGAGGCATTGGCAAGTGAGGTGGGGGAGGTCCTGGAACTTGCTCCTGGTCTCCGCCAGCATGACCTCCGACCTGTGCTCTGGCCATGAGGCTGCACTGTCTCCCTGCAGCCTGTGTCCTTTGCAGTGACCAAGCAGAGTTCCAGAAATATCCCCCATCTGCCCTGCTGGGTGTCTGTGTGTTTTGTCAGTAGTGTTCCAAGCTAGGGGAGGGAGTGCAGTGTGTTCTGGACAGGTGCTGACCCTGCTTGGGGGGTTTCAGTTCTCCTGAGAGCTCAGCCTCCCTGGTCTATAAAGCCAAGGAGAGGCCATGCACCAGGTAGGTGAGCCCCTTTATTATGGGGGAGGAGATGCACCTCATCAGGGAAGCAGCCTGCTTCAGGCAGCCAGCTGGTGCCCCTGCAAGCAAGTGGTTCAAAGCTGTTCTGTCCTTAAGGGGTTTGAGTGTCCCTCATAAATGCAGGCTTTATAGCATTGGCCACTTTTTATTAGGCATCTGCTGTGTGCCAGAACTGTGCTTCAATGCAATGCTAATTTATGGGTGATTTCCCACTGTAGTGGCGTGGCTGGTATGTGCTGTTCCCATTTTTTGAATGCAGAAACCCAGGCTGAGAGGTGGATGTGATGGTTGGTGGGTGGAGTCCCTGGGCTCTTCCTGTCTTCCTCATCTTCATCCACCTTTAGGCGTCTGCAGTGGGTGATGCTGTGTAGAACAGCTGGAGGATCAGTTCAGCCCCGAGCAAGTGGGGACGGCAGCAGCCTGTCCCTGGCAGGGGCGGCACTGGGCATGGGCGTGTCCTTAGGTTCAGTCTGGTTGGTGCGGCCGAACTTCAGTTATAGTGAAAGGTGATTTCCTGGGAGGGTAGTAAAGCTCATAGTCAGTTTTTGCATCAAATTTAGTGTAAGGTAAACTTATCCAAATAGGTGGCACTCTGAGTACCATCAAGGTGGAATCTGCATTCATTGGGCCAGTGAAGTAAAGGTAAGGAGCAAATTTTGGTGTAAAGGAAGCTCCCAGAGGAGGAGGATCTTGAGCGACTCGGGGCCCAGAAGCAGCCCCCTGCCCCTCGCTGCCAGAGCAGCTGCCTAGTTCTGTTTCTGTCCTTTGAAGTGTCCTAGCTAAAGTCTTCTAGTTACAGAGGGATATGTGCTAACGTTATAAGTGAAAGAACACACAGGATACAAGGGAAAAGCCAGCACCCCCTCCAGCTCCTATGCCCACAGCCTGGGGCTGCTTTGGGACCCCAAGGCTCCGGGAGCGTGGTGCCTGTGGTGGCTATATGCCCGCACACCCAGGTACCATGCCGCACCTGATCTGGCAGCTCCACGCCAGCATAAATCATGCTCAGACTGCCCTTTGCTTTCAGAAGTTGAAAGAAACTAATGTCTAAAAAATTGGAGAAAAGATGTTGAAGGCTAGGTCTAGAAATTGGAAAAGTTCTCATTAAAAAAGCCAGATTTGTGCTGTGATTGTAGGTGCAGACAAGAAATCTCAGGACTGTCCCAAGGCCAGAGGTGCCTGAGGTGTTGTTGTTTGAGTCCTGGCTGTTCTGTTCTTAAATATGCTTGTTTAGCAAAGTAGCCACCCAACACTGACCACCATTGATTTCCCAAATCTGCTCTGAACTCCCCTTTTCATGATAAGACTCACTTTTGGAGAGCAAAGAGACTGGTCTGGCTGGAGGTGGGGGCCAGGGAAGCCGCCCCCACGGGAGGCCTGACCAGGAAGCCCGGCCTCCCATATCACTGGCCTCCTGTGCGAATCAGACGACAAGGCCTTTAGTTGTCGTTCCTCTGTCCTGTTTCATTTCTGAGAATGACCAGCTCTGGGTCACTAAAAGGTAGTATACTGGCCACCATGCCACCATGTGACCTTTAAGATTGACTCTGACAACCAGGTTTTTTCCCAGCGACTGGCTTCATTATTCTCAGTTTATGCCGCAGGAGCAAAATACCACGTCCTCAGGTGCCCGGGCCATCAGCTCGCACTTGTCCATCGGGCACCCTGCTGCAGGGAGCCTCATCTCCTTTGGCAGGGCATGAAGGCGTCCTCACACAGCCTCTCTTTACCTGGTGTTTTGGATTCTCGTAGCCTCAGCTTGTTCTGGGTGGTGCTGCCCAGACCTCCCTCGGGACGGCGACACCTCAGCGAACGGTCCCAGGGGCCACCACCTCCACAGCGGCCACGGTGAGTGCCGCCCTGCCTTGCCCCCAGGACATTTCCGGGCAGCCCAGGCTACCACACCGTGGTCAGAAAGCATGCCATGAGGCGCCCTGGCCAGCATCTGCCTGCAGGCTGTCGCCTCCCTTTCCTCCCAAGCCCCTGGGGGCCGTTTGGGTCTGGTGTGTCCTTCCTGGCCCCAGAGCTCTGGCTGGCATGGGCAGCTCTGGCTGCAGACATGCCATAGCATTGGGCTCTGCTGTGGCCTCTGTGGGGGGGGTCTGAGGGTGGCGGCCTGTGTGGGGTGGCTGGCAGGGGCACATTGGAAACAGGCGGTGCTGCAAGTCCAGCCTTTGCCCCAGAAGCAGCACAGTGTGAGCCGGACAGATGCCGCCATGTGCGGAGCAGCAGTGCCGTCCACCATGCATCCTGATCGAAGCTTTATCACATGTGCGAATCTTTAAGCCAGTGGGGTCATGCTTCATGTGTGACTTAACTTTTTTCATGTTTCTTTGCTAAGTATTTTCCCTCATCTTCATAATTTAATTCCTTTTATTATACATTTATGTAGATACCAATTTATGATAAGAAACATTCTGGTGAACATGGTAAAGATTTGTTCCTTTTACATTTATGGTCACTTTTAGTCATATTCCTGAAAGTAGAGTTGCTGGGCTGAGTGGGGTACACTCCAGAGCACCTCCCGCTTTGCATTCAGACGGTCCTTCTGATCACATGTCCCGGTGACACTCCTGTCAGTGAGCCGTAAGGGACTCTGCATTTTCTTAAAAGAGGGTTGGAGAAGAAATACACACACACCTCAGTTAACCCAAAAGTCGGGATGAAAACCTGCCTTCTAAGACGTTTTTATTTACCTCTTTTTAATTTGAATCCAGGAAACTATGGAAAACGTGAAGAAATGTAAAAATTTTCTATCTACGTTAATAAAACTGGCTTCATCTGGAAAACAGTCTACAGAGACAGCTGCTAATGTGAAAGAGCTAGTGCAGAATCTGCTGGTAAGAGACGTCCTGGGGTCCTGGCCCTGAAGTGTGTGTGGCGGATACTGGGCCCCAAGTCCAGGTGCTCTGGGGACTGTGTAGTCCTGTGGTGGAGGCTGGGGCCCGGGCCTCTCCTCAGCCTGTGTGCTGACCAGTCACGCTCCCCAGAGCCGGTGCAGGAAGGGGGCGTCCCAGTGTGCCAGCGTGTTTTGGAATCTCCTCTTCCACGCCGTCTGTTCGCCCCTGGAAAATGGCACACTGGCCTCACAGGAGCCATTGCTAAGTACACCTGAGAGAGGGTAATTTAAAGGCTTTTCCTCTCTTCTATCTGTCTTGGCTTTTTTTGTGGAGACTTTAAACCCGTGTACAAGTGGGAAGCACGTGTGGTGAGCTCCTGTGTGCCCATCTCCAGGCTCCAGTGACCAGTCCATGCCCGTTTTGTGTCTGTGCACCCCACCCTTGCCATGCATACCCCAGGCCCCAATCCTGTCATCACAGCAGCACAGATCGCGAAACAGTGGGGGCACTCTTAGGAACATGACTGCCACACCACGGTCAGCCTCAAGGCGCTGGCAGTGCTCGAGTCCCTGGCTGCCCCCTGTGTGGTTCTCAGCATGTTCCCATTGGGACGCAGATGGCCTGTCCAGTGTGCAGTTGACTCCATTTCTTACCCTGGGGTTCCTTTCCTTCTTGTTCTTTCTCCTTTCCTTTCGATTTCTTTGTTGAGGAAACCTGGTGGTTTAACATTGGGGTTTTTGAATATTCCTGTCTTTGTACTGGTGGGGTTCGTGGGGTCAGGCTCTCTGCTTCTGAGCACAGCCTGCCCAGAGTGGGGGGGCAGAGGGAGGCTTCCATGTGCTGAGTGGCAGGCGAGGGAGAGCCATGCTCCAAGACAGCAGCTCCTCCACCGAGCGCTGGCTCTGTGCCACATGTGCGGACACGTTGGTTTTAGTCCAGAAGTCAAACTCTGGCAAGCAGATGATTGCAGTAGACCGTGCTCTTTAATGTCTTCAGGAAACTTAGAGACTGAGAAATGGTCTCACCCCTCAAGCCAGACTATCCCATGGTGACCCCCATCCCACCCTTCTGACTGACCCCTGAGAGCCCTGGCCTCTGCTGGCTGCCCCTTCCCTGCAAGGGCGTTAGCACTGGGCTTGGCTGCTGGTGATAGGTGACCCCGATGAGAGGGCATGGTGGGGACAGAGGCTTGTTCTTCGGTAGGATTCCTGGGTGTCAGCAGGTGAGGCTGGAAGGGCGCTGTCCCCTCCCAGATGCCCATCTCGAGGGTGCCCTGTTCCTGCCCACCTCTCTTACCTCGCTGCCCTCACACCAAACTGGATTTGGTTTCCAGAACAAAATTGTGCCCCAGTTGTCTGGACTCGCTTCCCTCTGCATGGGACACGACACTTCCCTGCCCTGGGCCACCTGGGGGCTTGGAGGTCTCAGTAGAGCGTCGGCTCTTCGTGGTCCGCCCTACCCTTGGCACCTGTGTTTGCAGCTCTGAGTTTGAGAATGAGTTTCTTTTAGGCTAGTTTGTCTTGTTGTAAAATGCCTGACACATGGTAGGTGCTTGATCAAAGTTGAGTGGGAGCTGGAGTCAAGAAGGAAACTCGTGAAGGAGATAGGAGATGAGATGTAGACCATAAGCCACCCAGCCGGAGACGGAGCCCCAGCCTCACTGCACTGGGTTGTGCGGGCGGGAGCCGCAGGGCCAGGGGGAGCAGGCAGTGCCCCGGGGCTGCCATGGTCCACCACGGGCCTGGCAGCAGGGACAGCTGCTCTAAGACATGAGACCAGAGCTGGGTGTTAACTCTACATGCACAGGGATTTCAATGTGAATTCTCTTTTTAAGGATGGAAAAATCGAGGCAGAGGATTTCACCAGTAGATTATACCGAGAACTTAATTCTTCACCTCAACCTTACCTTGTGCCTTTCCTGAAGGTAACGTCAAAGACCCCTGCCCAGCACTGGGCACCTGCAGGTGGCAGTAGGTGGCGGGTATGTTCCAGGGGAGGGGGCTTCACAGGGGCCACTGCATTCGTAGGCTTACAGTGCCTGTGACGATGTGAAGTCTTCCCTTAGAGGCTTTTCTGTAAGTTATGGGACCACTGACACTGTAGATCTGTTTTGTTGTGCTGCGTGGCACCAGAGGGGCTGCAGAGGGCCTGCACCCCCTAAGCAGAGGGTGAGGGTGAAGGCTGGCAGGGCGCTCACCCAGTTAGGACCCAGGGTTCAGCAGTGTCACATCACCTGTTTGGTAGCTTCTGCTGCCATGACGTTCGGGAGAGCACGTCAGGAAGGCTGCTCTTCTGTTATGTGTTTTTAGGCAAGTTTGGCTAGTTCTTACTGGGCATGATTCTGCTCAGTGACAGCGGAGGCTCAGTGGGTGTGGGGTGTTGACCCCAGCATCCAGCCATGTCTCCTCAGGGCTCCAACACGTGTGCTGGTTAGCTGGGAACTTCTTAGAGTTGGGTGTTTCTGAGCTCATGGTGTTTCTTACCATGTGTAAGAAAGCAGCCTGGTGCTGGTGCCACCTGCCGACCCTGTGTCTGTCTTTCTGCCCAGAGGAGCTTGCCCGCCTTGAGACAGCTGACCCCCGACTCGGCAGCCTTCATCCACCAGAGCCAGCAGCAGCCACCACCCGCCTCCCAGGCCACCACTGCGCTCACAGCTGTGGTGCTGAGCAGCTCAGTCCAGCGCGCCGCGGGGAAGACGGCAGCCACCGTGACCAGCGCCCTGCAGCCCCCTGTCATTAGCCTCGCACAGCCTGCACAGGTTGGCGTTGGCAAGCAGGGCCAGCCCACGCCGCTGGTACGGAGGCCAGGGTCCACCGTCACTCCATTGCCCGCCTACCCACCTCTTCAGTAAACTGCTGCAGCCCAGAGACTTGTGCAGGCAGGCAAGAAAGCTCTGCAGGAGGCGGCTGGGTGTCACCTCCAGGCCTAGAGTGCCCGCTGCGGCCTGGGCTTACCTCCGGGTGCAGCAAGCGCGTGTGCTCCTGCCCAGCAGCGCATCAACTGCCCGTGTGGTTTGGGGCTGTTCCTGGCTTGCTGAGCGTGGTGCGCTTGTAGTGGATCTTTCATCTGGTGTCATGCTTGACAGGAGCAACAGAGCAGATACGGCCCAGACATATACTTGGTGTTGGCGCACTAGGCCCGGGGTCAGGTGCAGACCCAGCTCTGCAGCTGCAGTGGGGCCTCAGCGACTTCTCGGTGAGAGCTGCAGGGTGCTGAGCATTCGCTCCTGTGCGGCTGGGCACAGTTGTCCGAGCCCCACAGTTTTAAGAGCCACATCTCGAATGTGCTCCTATAGGCAGGTCGGGTTTGCAAAGTGCAGAGGCAGGTGGCCTTTTTTTAGTTTCAAAGGGATTTTGTTGCTTTAAAGGCAGTTGAGACGTAAGTGAAACAGTGCAGTTTCCCTTGTCGCGCAGTAGTTGTGGAGTGTATTTTATGCGGGCTCTCAGACAATAACCGGGGCAGATCAGAGCCTGTTGGAGCGTGCCCTCCACTGCCAAGGTCTGCTCGGTGTTTGCCTAGATGGTGGTGAGGTGGAAGCAGGCCGGCGGCTGGGAGAGAGTCCTTGTGCCTGCGTTCGCGGGGCTGGGGGCAGTGCCAAGCCCTGCTGTGACGTGCACGATGTGAGTTCAGAAGCAGCCCGTACCATGGTCACTGGGCTGATTCCCACAGAAGGAGATCTCTTGAGGAACTTGAAGGGTAGTCAGTTTTTCTGGAATCGGGGGCCTGGGAGCATGGCCGTTTCATCCTAAGTGTCCTTTGGTTTATGGACAAGGCTGTCTCAACTGGCAGGGCCACATCGGCGTCCTGCTTCCTGGCTTCTCTTGGGCTTGCTGGGGGCACAAGTGTAGGCAGCGCCATGCAGTCCCACTGGAATCTGAGTCTCTCCCTGCCTTCCGGAATCCTGTGGAGACACAGACAGAGGGTTCTCCCCAGGGAGCCGCCTGGGGGCAGTCCAGCCCTCATGCCTCCAGTGCAGCATGGATCCCACTGGTTTTGTTGCAAAGAGAGTTGGTGCACTGGGCACTACCCCACCCCCTTGAGCATCCCATGATGTCAGCTGTGCCCACCAGGTCTCCTTCGCAAAAGTCAGAAGCATCTGGCCTCAGAGGCTCTGGGGTTGGCAGTGTGACGGTAGCTGTGTGGCTTCAAAGGATCTCGGTGTCTCTGGGCCCCTAGCACAGGGAGCCCCACTGTCGTCCCAGGTGGGAGAGCTGGGCTGGACTCCAGGAGGGGCCGGCCAGTGAAGGAAGGCCGGTAGCACCGTGAGCAGAGGCGGGGGGATGAGTGCGGTCCAGCTGGCCTGAGCCAAAGAGCAGGCCACCGGCAGGAACACAGGGGGGCAGACTCCGCCCCAGGGGCGCTCCCCAGAGCTTGGCCTCAGGGCTCAGGCTGGGGGTGGAGAGTGCAGGTGGGCTATACCTGGGGACAGGAGGAGTAGCCCTTCTTAGAGGGCCAAGTTCAGGGCAGAACTCAAGAAGTCAATCCCTCTTCCCCCTAGCTTCTTAGAGACAGTTTGGAGGAAGAAAAAAATGACCTGTAGCTCCAGGCCACCATTGTCAGCGCCGTTCGCATTCTGCTCTGGACCCGGAGCTCAGCACCGGACCTCCAGGCGCTGACCTCAGACCCCGTAGGCCCTCTGTACTGGCTGGGCTGTGGCCCCGCCCTGGCCAGTGGCCTCGCTGGGCCGACAAGTCTGTGCTCTGCCTCAGGTCATCCAGCAGCCGCCCAAGCCAGGGGCGCTGATCCGCCCCCCGCAGGTGACGTTGACGCAGACGCCCATGGTCGCCCTGCGGCAGCCTCACAGCCGCATCGTGCTCACCGCGCCGCAGCAGATTCAGCTGAACCAGCTGCAGCCAGGTGAGGTCTGCACGCCCGCGGGTCCCAGGGCCGCTCTCCGCACCGTCCTGTCTCCCGTTTTCTTTTTTATGTGGAGAAATGCAGATCACGAAGCTGACCATTTTAACCACTTTAAGTGCAGGATCAGCGGCCCTGATCACGTTCACAGTGCTTGTGGCCTGGGCCCTGGCAGTATGATTTCCGGGTGTTTGAGGGCCGCCCTTATGTCTTCCTGTGTGACTTAGGGTTAGTAGTCCAGCTTGTATGGCCTCCACCAGAGCGGGTGAGGGGGGACAGTCCTTCCCGCAGCTGTCAAACCGCAGAGCAGGCGGCCCCTCTAGCATGGCCTGGGGCCTCAGCACGACCCTGCTCAAGGCGCGTATGTCCGTCTCTTGTCCTGCAGTCCCCGTGGTGAAGCCCGCTGCGCTACCTGGAACCAAAGCCCTTTCCGCCGTCTCAGCCCAGGCAGCTGCTGTGCAGAAGAACAAGCTCAAGGAGCAGGGGGGAGGCTCGTTCCGGTAAGGCCCATGTGGAGCGGTGGGGCTGCGGAGGGGGTGGCAGCGCCGGGCTCTGTCCCGTGGCCGGGCCTGCCCGTGTTCCCCCCACGCTTAGCTTTGACTGTCTTGTGCGCGTCTTCCCCCAGAGGTAGGCCTGCGTGGTTTGCTACAGCTGCAGGGTGGTGAGCCACCGACGCTGTGTGTGGACTAATGCGGTCGGTGGGCAGCATCACGGTGGTGTAGGTGCGGCACGGCCTGACGGAGGCAGTGTGGCTCACCCTTGTTTCTGCCTCAGATGTTGAGAAATGCTGCACTTTGGGCTCCTGGCGGGCGGCCAGGCTGAGTGCCATGTGGGTGAGGGGTTGTGTGTGGGAGTGTGCGCCACTGACCACGACTGCCATCAGGCAGTGGGCGGGGTGCGAGCTCAGGAGGCTGTCATGGGACCTTCCCTCTGGCACACTCGGTCCCTAAAGCTGTCCCTTTGGGTGGAGCAGGGCTGTCGTCACCAAGCCGGGGTCAGTGCCCAAGCAGGGTGGAGAGGGTGGTGTGCCTGGATCACCTGGTACGGAGAGAGAGCCAGCACCTGGTGGGGTGGGAAGGGCGTCTACATGGAAGAGGGGCAGGAGAGGGCTGGAGGTAGGAGATAAGTCCTCTGTAGATGAGAAAAGTGGATGAAGGCTGCTGGGGGCCCAGGGTCCTTCTGTCAGGGAAGGAGTGAGAAATACACAGAGGGAACCGGCATGGACCCTGTGGGTTGCTTAGGACTGGACACAGTCATGCAGGCTGGTGGCTTCTGTGTGGGAGATAATTTCAATAACCACAGGTGGGAAACCCTTGCTGTGTCCACTGAAGGTACCCTGATGGTGGGGAAGCCAGGCAGGGACCCGAGGCCAGGCTTGGGGTGCACGTCACTAAGGGACCAATGAGACCCAGGCCCTGCGGGTGGCAGCAAGCGAGGCTGCAGGACTTGGGTGAAGTTCCTGCTGAGACATGTGTCACAACTTCTCACGAGGGACATCAGCCGGATGGACATGAGGACACACTGCAAACCAGTGGGCCTGTGGCCTCTCCGTGTCAGGGAGAGGCCGGGGAGACAGGGTCGCAGCAGGGGGTGCTGAGCTGGACACCGTTGGGATGGGCAGCCAGACTTGGGGGTCCTGGGCACGGCTGTGACCCCTGGTGCTGCCCAGGATGCATGTCCACAGGGCTCATGGGGAGGGGTGGGGTGGGCAGGGAGATGGAGGTTCTTTATACTGCACTCCAGCTTTTCTGAGAGTTTGTGATTGTTTTAAAAATGAATCATGCTCTGATTTTTTAGAAAAGGTTTCACTTGGAATGCCTCCTTGGAGCAGCAAGTAGAGTGTGGTTGGGTTTTACCCCCTCTGAACTTAGCGCTGACCTCCATGTGCAGAGACTCACGCTGGGCTTAGCTCCACACATTCTTCCTTTGAAAGAGCAGAGTCGCTTGGAGAGGAGACCGCTGGCTTCCTCGCTGAGCGCGGAGCCCATGCGGAGGGAGCTGGTGGGGCACATGCCTGCTGCAGACCTCAGCTGTGCTTTCCGCCCCCAAGGCAGGACCCCGAACGCCTCCTATACGTTCCTCCTGCAGTCAGAGGTTCTGTTCTTTCACAAAGGGACGACGATGACATTAACGATGTCGCCTCGATGGCGGGGGTAAACCTGTCAGAAGAAAGTGCGAGAATATTAGCCACAAACTCTGAGTTGGTGGGCACCCTGACACGGTCCTGTAAAGATGAAACCTTCCTCCTCCCAGCGCCTTTGCAGAGAAGAATACTAGAAATAGGTAGGTTGTGTTCCCTGCTGTTCCCAGGCCGTCAGGGGCTGCTGGCAGGCTTGGTGTGCCCCGCAGTGTTGCCCCAGTGCCAGCTGCCCCGAGTGCGTGGCTCCCGGCGAATGTGGCTTGTGCCCTGTCATGGCATATGCCGTGTCGTCCTCCCACAGGATTACGGCACTGGTTCTCAGGTGCTTGAGGGGTATCGGCCACCTTCTGCCAGCCCACGGGCCTCTGTGGGCTGCCCTTAGGTTGCATAAAGCAATAATTGGTGGCAAAGAGAAAAACGGTGAAGTGATGAGGAAAGAAAGAGGTTAAGTGATTGTCAAATATTGTCTCTCCTGCAGGTAAAAAACACGGCATAACGGAGCTCCATCCAGATGTAGTGAGTTATGTGTCCCATGCCACGCAACAGAGGCTACAGAACCTTGTAGAGAAAATATCAGAAACAGCTCAGCAGAAGAACTTCTCTTACAAGGTAATGAGCTGTTTTCCCGAGCAGGCCTCCTGCTGTGGGTTCCCGGCCTGGTGCTGCTTGGAAGCCTCCTTCCTGCATCAGGCACAGGGCAGCAACTGTTGGTTGAACTTGTTCTGAATTTTCTGCAGAAGTAAATTTGTGAAGACCCACATTTTTTTTAACTGTATATAGTTAAGTTTATTTAAAATTTTGTCATTTCCATTTTATAAATGAGAAAACAATCAAGGGAATTGCTCAAAGTAACAGCTTTTCAAATGGCAGAGCTGGGATGAGAACTCAGTACCTTTTACCTTCATGCCGGAAACTTTTTTTTTTTAAAGTTTCATTAATATACAGTCTTATGTTGGTTTCAAATGTACATCACAGTGGTTCAACAGTCCCTGTCATCAGCTTATATTGTGATGGCAAGTTTTTGTGTTCCTTTATCCGTCCCCCCTTGGTAACCACTAGTCACTTCTCAGTGTCTGTGAGTCTACTTGCTGTTTTGCTTTGTTTTTATATTCCACAAATAAGTGAAATCTTATGGTATTTGTCTTTCTCTGCCTGACTTATTTCACTGGACATAACATCCTCTAGATCCATCCATGTGCTGCACATGGCAGGATTTCTTTTCTTTTAACAGCTGAATAATATTCCATTGTGTAAATGTATCACATCTTTATCTATTCATCTGTTGACAGACACTTTGATTGCTTCTGTATCTTGGCTATTGTAAATAATGCAGCAATAAACATAGGGGTGCATATATCTTTTCGGATCAGGGATTTGTTTTCTTTAGATAACTTCTTAGGAGTGGAATTACTTGATTGAATGATATTTTTACTTTTAGTTTTTTGAGAAACCACCATATTGCTTTCCACAGTGGTCACACCAATTTGTATTCCTACCAGCAGTATAGGAGGGCTCCCTTTTCTCCAAGTCCTTGCCAGCACTTGCTGTTTCTTACCTTTTGGACAGTGGCCATTCTAAGTGGTGTGAGGTGACATCCCATCGAAGACCCACCTCTTTCTGCCTCACGGTGTTGGGCGCTCCGCCCCAGGGCCCGTGTGGGGTGCACTGGGGGGTCAGCTTGGCTGGTCTGAGGTGAAGGCCTTGCTCCAGCGCAGGGGCCACAGAGTCTTCTGTTGCATTGCACCCTCCGGTCCCCAACACTGTGGCCCTGGCTGAGCCTGCAGGCCCAGGGGGCTCCGGCCACTCGTGCTCCTGTGACTCAGAGCGGTGCCCTGTTTTGCTCTGTGGAGAGTCACCCGAACCAGAGTGCAGGCCGCCTGCAGCAGAACCTGCCTTCGGAGCAGGACCTGTCTCCGCCGCGAGTCGTGAGGGCTGCGCAGCAGCTGGTAGTGGGCCCTGCTTGCCAGGCGACGTCCTCAGAGCAGCGGTTAAGATAAAAGCATGTGGCCATTTTGCTTTGAAAATAGCTATGTTGCTATAAAAAAAAATAAGATGTTACTTAAAAAGTCAAGCACTACCAGAGTGTGTAAAATGGAACCTCCCCCATGAGCCCCAAGGTAACTCACCTGAGACTTCTTTCTCTGCGTGTTAACGTGAGAGCACTTCAGATACAGAATGGTCTGCAGGTGAGAGGGTTCGGCTCTGCATGGCAGGATGAGGAGCTGGCCAAGGGCAAGAGGGGTGGTACACGGGCTGTCGAGCTGGGTTCCCAAGTTTATGACAAATGCTAATTTTACCTTTTCTATAGGATGATGACAGATACGAGCAGGCAAGTGATGTCCGGGCTCAGCTCAAATTTTTTGAACAGCTTGATCAAATTGAAAAGCAGAGGAAAGATGAGCAGGAAAGAGAAATCTTAATGCGAGCAGCAAAGGCAAGTGCTTGCGGTTTCCATCTGTCCGTCCCGGGACTCACGGCACGCTCAGGGTTTCTGAGAGGCCAGGGTGGTGTGCGTGGCCAGCCTTGAGGAGGACGGGATGCACATGGTTAGGAGCTGAGCTGCTGGGGAGCCCCTGGACTGAGCCTGGAGCCCTGTAGCCTTGTCCTGGGACCAGATCAGATTCTTGCGCTGGTAGATGTGTCAAAGACCACATCTTACTAGTTTTTTTATCCAGATAGGATTGATGTTTCTTAAGAATAATGTTTGTTTTTTTCCATGAGGTGCAAGCTAAATTTTAATCTTTTGGCTGTAAATATGAATTTTTAAAATTTAACATGCATTGTGTCATATGACCTTGATGTTATTATATCATATCATGGATCTAACATTTGTTTAGATGATAGAAATTTAGGTGATAACTTATTTTTATCTTTTATTTCTTTGAAAAATAGTCTCGATCCAGACAAGAAGATCCAGAACAATTAAGGTTGAAACAAAAGGCAAAAGAGGTGAGCTGTTCAGTCATAGTGTCTTTACTCTGCACTTGAAAATAAGTCCATATTCAACTCAAACGTCCAACAAAATAGAGAAAACTTAAGGTGACGGTTTTTCTATACAACAGGCATTTATGTAGCTGTTTAAAATGTTTGCAGAGATATTTTCCAGGGCAAGCAGTTTGCGTCCTACTTTTAAATGTAATGGTGATTTCTCATTGGATGAATTTAGTCTCTATACTTTAAAATTTTATTCATATTTTCTGAGCTTTTTACAATGAACATCTATTGCTTTATTATTTTTCTGATTGTAGAATATGCTTACTCTTTAAAAAAAAAGTCAAAACTGAAGAAATTTTAATTTAGAAAATATCAGAAAACTCTTTGGGGTCTCTATTACTGTTACACAAGCAGAAAGCATGTGCGTGAAATTACAGTCCTTATTTCCTTTTCAAAACAAAGATGCAGCAGCAAGAACTGGCACAAATGAGGCAACGCGATGCCAACCTCACAGCCCTCGCCGCGATCGGGCCCAGAAAGAAGAGGAAGGTGGACTCTCCGGGGCCAGGATCAGGAACAGAGGTGCAGTAGTGTAATGGGGGACCGAGGCCAGAAGGGACTTGGGGGGCCTCTCTCAGCCCTGGCACAGGGGTCAGACCCATGTAGGAGAGCTGGCTTTCCCATGTACTCTACCCACGCCCTTGGGATATCTGCTTGACGTTTGATCCTTCAGATTCAAAGCAGCTTTGTGGTATCACATGAACTAGAAGTTCTCTCCGTAAGGAAGTTTGATCACCATGGTGAGATTTGGACTGACTTTGGAAAGAACCTGAGAGTCTAACTGTTGGAGAGTGGCTGTCGGAGTAGCTGTCCCTCCTGAGCAGTGGATGTGAGGCCCGCCCAAAGGGCAGTGGAAAATTCCTAGCGTGAAGAAGGGGAGTTGTAACTGTTTATGTTTGTCTAGGTTTTGTTAGTTTCTTGTTTTCTTTGTTGTCTTATCTTTCCGTAGAGGTATAAACAAACCCAACCTTAAAGTATTGGTATTTTTGCTTTAAACTGTCAGTTTTTTAATGAAAATTACAGGAAGAAAGAGGAGCCGGTCATTTCTGTTTACCTGTTTGCCTTCCTCGAGGCCCCGGCCTCCGTCAGCAGCACGGTCCTGGGGCCTGTGGCTCAGAGGACAGCGTTCAGCCCTTTCTGTGGTGCAGTCTGCTGGGAATGGATTCTCAGCTTTTGTTTACTTGAAAATAGTTGTATTTCTGCTTCAGTTTTGAATGATATTTTCCCTGAATATAACATTCCGGGTTGACAGTTTATTTCTTTCAATTTTTTTTAAAATTTAAGGTTTAATTTCTCTTGCACTCTTGAATAAGCCAGGAAATCCAGATATATATCATTTCATTTTCAGGATGACAGACTAAAAGGGATCAGTGAACCGAATTAGCCAGCCTTCACACTTTTTCCTCTATTCCTTGAACCCTCTGTCAGACTCTTCCAACGAAATTCCTTTTCTGATCACAAAAAAAAGACAGGTGGTTGGTTTCCCAGTGTGTTTTTCAGAATTATGAAACACTTACTCTTTTAACCTGGTGAACAGCTGTGAGTGTGACCCTTTCTCTCCTTACAGCTGTGGTTCCATTGCTTTCTGGGGTCCCACCTAGGTAATTTTTATCCTTGTTTCCTCCATGTAAAATGTCTTCCTTTTCTGGCTGTCTGGGATGATCATCTTAATTTTTAAAAGTAGGTCTCTGTTCTGTGTAGACTTGGCTGTCTTGATATTTAGCCTCTTTGGGATCCTAGATCAGTAGGTCAGTGTTTTTCCTCAAATCTGGGATATTTTGGCCTTTATTACGTCAAAAATTCTTTTCCTTTCCAGTCTTAACTTTTTTCAGCTGAGACTCCCAATTTGCCATTTGTTAGACCTTTTGGTGCTGCCCTGTGGGTGTCTGAGACTGTGTTTATTTCCTGAGATCTTCTTCTCTCTGTCCTCAGACTGCTGGCCCGTCTCCAGGCTCCCTGACACCATGGGCTCTGTCCCCTGTGGTCAGCCATTACACCTGCCCAGGAGGGTACTTTGTTGGTGTATTTTGCGGTCTTAGGGTTTTCATTCCCGTCCTCTTTATGGTTCCCAGTTCTTCACCGTGATTCCTTGTCTGCCCACTTGCTGAGACCAAGGTTTGCTCTCACCTACTGAACCCGTTTATAAAAGTTGCTTCTGCGTCTTTGTCAAGACCGGCACCTGGGCCATCTCCAGTTCTGTCTCTGGACTGCTTTTTCTCCTGAACCGAGGGGTCACGTTGTCCTGTTCCTTTTCATGCCTGGCCATCGTTGCCCCACTGCTGGATGTCGTGGTGCCGTGTTGGGAGACTGGGCTTCTCCCTCTGGAGAGTGATCCTCGTGGCAGGCGGTTCAGCTGTTGGTTGCTTGCTTTCAACCCGTGTGCTTTGTTTCTCACTTCGCTGTCAGTAGGCGACTGTGGAGAGCCCACCGTGTTCCGGAAGCCCAGTGGCCGCAGGACTCCCCCAGCCCAGGCTGGTGTTAGGCCTGTTAGGGTGTGATCCTTGCCCTTCGGGGAAGACCCTGTGGCATCTCAGCTGGATGCCGGGAGTGTGAGCAGGGTCTTGCTGCCAGGCAGGCTGGCCTCCCACGAGTTCTGTCATGTCATGCACACATGTTGTGCTTGGCTCAGAAGTAGTGCATTAGATAGCTGTTATGTATTCTTACCTTCCCTCAGGCCTCTTTTAATCTTAGTTCCGGAGTAACTGTGTACCTAATACTAATGACTGGTCGTTGAGTTGATGTCTGCTTAGTTGTTTTGGTTTTCTGAATCTCATTCTCTACCAGATTCTTTTGGAAAGGTTCATGGGACAACCTTTTCGAAGTTCTTGCATGTTGACAGCACTCTGTGCCCTTTATATGTGAAGGTCAGTTTTGACAGCTATAAAATCCTTGACTTGCATTTTCTTTCCTTGAGGGTCGTAAATGTGTCACTCCGTGTATTTCTTTGTGGTTTGAAGTATGACTATGAAAGTATGATGATAAGCTGATTTTATTTCTCTTGTGTATCATGTTCTTTTTGCCTAGAGATGCCTAGAGAGTTCTTTTCTTTATAGCCTTTACTTTTCCTTGGTTTTTTGGTTAAATATAAACCAGCCAGGACTTGGTTATTCTGGGTGGCTCCCAGGTCTATGCTGTGCTCTCTCAGCATGCAGTTTCAAATACTGTCTTACTCAGGAACATTTTCTTTAGTGAGATTCTAAAGCTTGTTTTCCTCCTCAGTGATCCCCGTCATTCACGTGCTGTCCTCTTTCCTGCTGCCAGTGTCTGTCCCTTCCTCCTGAACCCTTCTCTAGAAGGTGTTGCTCTTCACCCAGTCTTACCTTTTCCAGGCATCACCAGCTGTGTGTATTCACTTCCAGTTTAGTGTTTGTTTTGCCAGTGAGCTTTTCTTTTATTACTAATTTTTCTTGACTTTGTCAAGAAAAGGTTTTCTTTGATTTCTGATTTTTCTTCACTTTGTCACCGCGTTTCTTAGTTGGCTAATCCTGGCTTACATTGTTCTTTGATGTCATCAGTCGTTTTCATAATGTCCCCCTTGTCTTGAAAGGGAACAGGGTGGTGCTGCCCTGCTTTGCCTCTGCCCTTCGGTGTTTCTCGCTGTCTGGGAATGCGGCTGCTCCTCGTGCTCTCGCGCGCGTGGGATTTGGCCTTGACGCTCTTCTGTCGCTCACTTTTATGTGGATTCAGTTTCTTCAGCGGTTGAGAGGAGGTGTGGTGTGAGGCACTTGCTGGGTGCACTGACTCCTCTTGCGTGGTTTCTGTGTGGTGATAAAAACGTGGCGATACGCTTTTTGAGATTTCACGGCTCTTCGGTCCCCCTCTCCTTTGCCTGCATCGCCCCTATCCTGCCGCACCTGATTCCAGCCCTCGCAGGCCCTCCTCAGGAGCCCCGTGCCGATGGGGAGCCCTCGCGGGGCTGGGGAGAGTCCCAGCGGCTGGGCTGTGGCTGAGTGGTGAGCACCCTCCCCCTCCCAGGCTCAGCTGCTGCCTGCAGAGGAAGCGGCCTCTCTGCATCAGGCGCCTGGCTCTCGGGGATTTTTGGGCCTGGCAGCTGCCTGGCAGCCTTTCCCTGATCTGACCTCACCGCTCTGCGATGCCCTTCTGGCCCGTGTTGTTCTAAGTATCGTGTCCCAGCTTTTGGTTTTGCTGTCTTGGTGCTGTGTGTTTTATATGGGCCTTTGGGAAGATGAAAAAACTGCTCTCCCCATTGCTGTCTTCCCAGAGTGTGCCAATTAGCTTCTCTCAAAATGTTTTTCTTCTAATTGAAAGTAGTTTCAAGCCTATGGAAAACTTGCAGGAATAATATCAAGAACTAGTTTCAGTTTCTCAGTTCTGAACATTTTAGTGCATTTGATTCATCCCTCTATACACACATGTGCGCACGCCTGTGTAGGTGTGTTTGTGTACTCTGTACCATCTTTTTCTGATGTGGTATCCTGTGACTCGGTGCTCACACAGCCTGCACACCGCTCTTGGTCAGGCAGTTGGTGCCAACACTGCCACCAGGCTGTCCTCAGGCCTGGTCACCTTTCAGCAAGTGTCCTGGCAGCATGTGTTACTCTTTGTTCAGGCATCTGTGATATCCAGAGAGCCTGCCACGTTAGTTCTTTCGAAATCTCCCTTTCTGGAAGCATTGAGGTTGTGGATGACGCCCCCCCGCCCCCCCCCCCGGCCTGCCTGATTTGGGCAGAAGTGCCTCAGTCTCCGTGGGGGCTGCTGCACAGCTCGCCATGGCGGGGCTTGCGGTGTTGGCCTTCTTACCACCCAGGCTCAGCCTTGATCAGCTGGTTAAGTGGGGTCCCCCAGTTGTCCACTGCACAGTTACCATCCCTCCCTTGGCATTGTGGGTACTTAGTAGGAGTGCTCAGGAGTGTGCAGGTCCTCAGTCCCTCACCAGACCCTGCCTCTGACCATTCACAATGCCCACAGGACAGGTGTAGTGATGGTCGTCTGTTTCTGCTGCACCTTCCGTGCTGATTAGTTGCCTTCTGCTGTGAAGAGGAGCCCTTCCTTCTCCCTTACCCGTCCTTCCATCCTTCCTCACAGTGGTCTGGACTCGTGGATCCCTGTTATGCTCAATGGGTTGTAATCAGCACTCCTGTTGTTTCCAGATCGGGTCGGCGGAAGCTTCCTTGAGCTGGCTTCTATATCCTTTTGAAACATTGCCCTTATTCCTTTCATGTTGCATTCGTGCTGGCACGGGAGGTGTCCTGGTGCCCTATACCCCCTGCCCGCCCCAGGAGCCCTGGTTCCTTTCAGGGGAGGATGGTGCTTAGAGATCAGGATCTGAGAACGGTGAATGCTGATGTCTCCTCGGCAGGCAGAGCGCGGGGAGCGTGTGTGCAAACACGCAGGTTCTCGCCTGGCACCCCTGTGTTCTTCCCGGCCTCCGCCCTTTCCTCCCTCGTGAGTCCTGTCTCTGGGAAACCTGCTTCACTTCTCAGTGGCTTTGCTTCTTCTGCTCAACAATAAGCACTTTTCTGGCCACTTTGGCTGCTAGGGTCCCCGAGCTATGAGGGGAGGACAGATCAGAAACGCAGTATCGGTGAACGTCTGACTTAGGTGTTAGGACATGCAGTCATGCCCAAAGAACAGAAAACGAGTGCGTGCTCCCCACGGGGGGGGGGTGGGGGGGCAGCAGCACAGAGAGAGACCCTGGTGAAACTGGGCGAAGAGTGTATCACCAAAGATGAGTTTGGGGAGAGCTTCCATATGTTGTTGGTTTTTGCCTAATTTTGAACTTTAGCAGGATACTTGAGTGTTATTTATGTAATGATTAACACAAAGTCCATGGCTTTTAAAGTTCTTCATATGTCTTCCTTCATCAGAGATAATGCTCAATTTGTTTATTTTTTCTACTTTTAATTAAGGATTACTTCCTTGGTATATGTCTTTTTTAGAAACACTTTTTATTTTTAATAAGTGTGTGTGCACATTTGTGGGGCAGGTGTGCCCGTGGGAACATTTGTGGGTGCACGTATACCCCAAGTGTGCATGCATGTGGAGGCACATGTACCCTGAGTGTGAATGTTTGTGGAGGCACGTATACCTTGTGTGTGTGCACATTGTGGGGCACGTTTACCCAGAGCATTTGCATGCACGTGGAGGCATGTGTACCCTGTGTGTGTGTGCATGTTTGCAGGGCATGTGTGACCCTCTTTCTCTCAGTACACAGGTGGGTATTTTCTCTCATCTCTGTCTTCCTCGGAGGGTGCCATAAGCCGGCACAGAACATTACGCAATATGCTGTTCTCCTGAATATATTCTGGAACGCACTTGACATCATTTCAGAGCGACCACCTCATTCTTTTCCGTGGCGGCGTGGGGCTTCATTCAGTCATGTGCTACATCTTAGTTGGACTTTCTTCCTGCGTGCAAGCCGTGCTGTAGTGGGTGGCCCTGTGCACCAGCGTGTTTGTGATGTCAGGGGTGAAGGGAGGTGCGGAGGTGGCTTTGTTAGGCATCGCCTTCCCTTCCCGACCCTGGAAGATTGTGCTCATTTGTATTCCAAATCCTGGCTTTTAGGGGAGAGGGCCTGACCAGCAGAACGTGTTGTCATAACTTTTAACTTTGCCAATGTGATGGGTGATACGGTTGATCAGTTGGGTGAATATGCTTGAGAACAAGGCATATTGATATCCACAAGACGTACCTTGTCGATCATGCCAATCAGTCTTTCCCGTGCTTTGTCCTCTTGGTGTGTTTTGTGTTGGGTGCATGTCCTAAAACCTTCTGTGCCATCCTGAATTGACCTGTGTGCATCTCCTGCAGTTTGTGCCTTGTAATGAGGGTTACCATGTTATTTGGTACATAAATATCCATGAGTGTTATGCTTTCATTGTGGATTGGAACATTTAGCATTAAATATATCCATCTTTGCCTCATGGGCTTGTTTTGCTCTGTCCTAAATCAGGACTGCTTCCCCTGCGCTCTGTTCCCATCATCCTGGAACGCCTCTGTTCCTCCCTTCATTTTAGCCTTGTGGATTCACTGTGTTTTAGGCATGTCTCTCATATATAGCACTTCTTGTTTTCTGAGCTGAGCTGAAAACCTTTTTATTTTAATAGGTAAGTTAAGCCTTTCATTTTTATTATTACCAACATGCTTGGTCTTTTCTTTAGCATAATATTTTAGAATTAAGCGTATTTTTTATATTTGGTGTGTGTTCCTTCCTGTATGAGTATTCTTTGTTCTTTTTAATTAAAATTTTGTTTTCATTTAGGAAGGTTTATAAATTATATTCTAGTGGTTACTTTTTTGCTTAAACCTTTTAAAATGTCTTTCATCTGTGGTTTTACTGAATGGTTCCTGTCCAGCTTATTAGTTTGTGTTGGTCTTGTTCAGCCCCATCTGCTGACCACACACTTTCCCATGAGCCTGGTCTGCGTTCTCCTTTCCTGGGCGCTTGTCTCCTTTCATTATGTCACTTCTTTGTTAGAAATATATGCGTTCTGTTCTTAGTCGTCACCCTCTTCCTCCTCACCTGCATTAGGATTGGATGCACATTTATGTATCACAGACGCGCATGTCCACCTGCCTTTATTCCGTTGTGTGGATGACCCCACCCTGTGGCAGAGCCTGCTGGAAGGCCTTTGGGGTACAGAACCCCCTGAAGTTTTGTGTGTTGGAAATAGTTTTTCTTTGGCTTTGATACGGAGGACAGTTTGGGTGTAAAATCCTTGTTTCTTGTTTCATGTAACTTTAAATTCTGTCCTATGGTTGCTGTGCTTCATATGTTGGTTTTGAAAAGGCTGATGCCAGGTTAATTCTCTTGCCTTTATAATATGTTCTCTCTTTTTACCTGGAAGCTTTGTCTTTATCTTTGAAAACTAATAGTTTTATGAGGATACATCAGAACAGATTTTTATGGGTTAATTTCCCCAGGTACCCAGTGGGCCCTTCGGTATGTAGATTGTGGTCTTTTCTATTTCTCATAAGTTTTCCTGGATTATAGCGTGTTAGTCCTGCTTTTCTTCTTCAGGGGCTGTGGTAACACAGTATGAGCCCCTCTTTGCTTGTCTCCCATGTCCACTGGCTTTTCCTGACCCTTTCTGTTTTTTCTGGTCTTGTTTTCTTGTTACCCTGCCTTTATCCAGCTTACTACATTTTCATTTGAGTCTTCTCCCCGAGACACCTGAAAATTCATTCATTCATTCCTGAGATAGTCTTCTCATTTTTTTCTTGCATATTAAGTCAACTTTCATTTCTTTCTGTTTTTTAATCTGTTTCTTTCCTTCTTTTGGGGGTTTTGATTCATGGTGATTTTCATATCCTCAAATCCTTGTAATTTCTTGTTGCTGGAAGTGGTGTACAGTTTCCAGACTGAATTTGTCTTTGATTGTGGAATTTCACTTTCTGATTCTTTTGCAGTGGTTGTTTATGGCCTTGCTGATCTCTAGTTGCTTTTTGTGGTATTTGGTGTTTTACAAGACGTGTGGTCCTAAGTGCCCTCTTCTGACAGCACTGCTGAGTGTGGGCGGCCCAGCAGGTCGCGTCTGGCTTGGTTGGGAGGGTGCCGTGTGTCCTCTGGGGGCGGGGACCTTCCTCTTTACTCGCTGCCCCTCTCCACCCAATTTTTGGAGAGCTTCTCTTGGAAGCTGTGCGTTTCAAGGCTCCCCTTCCCAGCTGTCTCTCCCCAGGTCTGTGCTCTGGGTGCCTGGTGCTCATGTAGGGTGCTCACTGCTGGGTCAGCCTCGAGGCAGTGTCCTTCTGTAGCGCTAGCCCCCGCTTTCTTGGGGAACAGGGACCCCTGCTCAGGGCGCTTGCTCTCCTCTCCCTGGTCCTTCCGAAGTCTGGGCACTCCTGTCTCCACCTTACGCAGGTGGAGAGACCTCATTTGGGTTTGTGTTTCCCTTCTGGGTTGTTCTGGGGGAGAAAGTGGGGTCGTTGGGAGACTAGGCAGCCATGTTGTCTCTGTTCTCCTGAGCCGACCTCCTGGGCGTCTTTGTCACTGCTGCCATTCTTCAGGATGGCCTCTGATTGCCTGTGCCCCTGCGTGGCAAGGACACGAGCTGGGGTGTAAACAGGTCTGGGAGTGATGCCGTCTGAAGGGGCTCAGAGCTGGCTGGTCAGAGCCTGTACTGTCCAGTGCTGCTGGAACTGCCGGCTCCTGTCATTGCTCAGCTGGACACTGGGACACTGGAGAAGATCGGGGTGCCCCTCACCCAAGAGCCACTGCACTGTGCTCCCAGGTGCTTGTGGGCAGGAACAGAGTGGCGCGGATGAGGCCTGGACCTTCATTCCCTGAGGTGCCGATGGCTCCACGTGAGCTTCTCAGCCATTCGTGGTACTCACGGAAGCGTGGAGGCCCACGGGAGCTTCTGCTCCACGAACATTGCAGGGGCCTCCTGCTGGGGTGCCAGCCGTGGGCTCCGCATGGAGCGACCCTATGAGCCAGGAGGGATTTGGGCAGAAAATGATTTTCTCCATTTGGTTTTTATGTGAGTGTTTGCTGCCTGTCAGATTGACGGTGGCATTTTTGACAATGGAAAGATTGCCTTCAAAAGAAATAGCCTCCTTCTACTAATCCGTCAGCAGCTTGTCTCTGGACAGGGCAGATGGGCCTTCCCATCACCATTCCAGAGGAGGAATCTTGTGCTCGGCAGATGCCAGTGCAAAGTCCGAGGTCCCTCTGTGTCCAGCCCCAGTGCGTGTGAGTAGGAAGTGGAACGCAGCAGCCCCTTGGATGGAGCGTGTGCACCGGTGAGGCCGTTGGTGGTGCCCACTGCCTCCCAGGCTGATGCTGCACTTGCCCTCGGGGGTTTTCTGTTACCCCAGGTCACTGTTGGGGACGGTGGGCTGTAGTGCGCAGAGCTTCCCTGCTCGGGTCTGGGGCCTCTTCCTCGGTGTCCCACAGGGGCTCCAAAAGCAGACTGCCCCCTGCAGGTGGGGCACTGGATTCCTTGGACCCCCTTCGGTAGCCAGGATGCCCACAGAGAACCCGAGGGAAGACAGTGAATGCTCATCCTCCGACTGGGAGGGAATGGAAAAGCCAGCATGTAATTACAAGTAATTTGAGTATTGAGTTGACTGTTTTTGAGCTGGGAGGACTCATGGCCTCTGGTTAACGTGTGGCAGTGTGGCCCCGCAGAGCCTGATGGATAGAGCTGGGGCTGTGCTGCCCACTCCAGGCACCCCAACTGCCCATCAGGAAGGTTTGGCATTAATTCTGATTTCTAAAAGATAGTGAATTAAAACATTATCTTGACTTTTGACCTTCAGCACCCTTTGCATTCTGCACCTGAAGAGACTGCCTCCCCCTTGTCCCACTGGTTTTGGCTGTGGAACTGTTCACAGGTGGCCCCGTGGAGGTGGTGGTGGGGGCCCTATCTGTTACTCAGGTGGTGCCTTTGGTTCTCTGAGTAACACTCTCCTGTCCCCTCCTGTCTCATGGGCTCCAAGGTCAGGCGTGGCCAGAAGGTGGGAGCAGGTAGGAGAGGCCCCACTCCCTCCCCAGCTTTCTTTCCAGAAACTGGCCTCTGCCTTTGATGCCGGGGTTCTTGTTTGCTGAGTCGAAGGATGGACTTAGCAAACAGTCAAGGTAGGAGAGCCAGGGAGACTTCTATTGAGAGATACAGTGAGAGGACAGACAGAGCTCCTGGTGCGAGCCCGGAGGGGACAGGAGAGCCCGGGCGGTGCGCTGTCTTAGGGGGTTTATAGGTGGTTGAGATACAAAGAGCTAGGGGTGCAGACCCACCAGATGGTCTCTAAATGTTTATCTTTAAAGAGACACTAAGTTTCTTATCAGTTTTCCGGACTATTTTGCAGAGTTAACATAAGAAATTTACTGCTTTGATCCTTTCTCAGAGTAGCAGTTTCTTGGTCTGGGAGCATATCAGTCAAGGCTGCTTGTCTTGCTTTCAAGGTGAGCTGAGTTACTGACTTGATTAGGGCTGGAGGAGGAAAGCAGCATCTGGGTAAAGTTAAAGATAAACTGGGCCTTTTAGCGGCTAAAGTAAATCCTACAATAGCCTCATTTAATTGACACAGTGAAGACACGGGCTATGCTGCAGTCTTTTCTTATGTGGGGGATGTTCAAACATCCCAGGCCAGGTTACTCCTGGCTTTTTAGTTTTAACTAATCTTTACTAAAGAATGCTTATACTCCTACTTTGATATTTTACTTTAGAGAATTAATGTGACTTTGATTTTGCTGAATTGTTTAATACGGAGTTTTTGCAGGGATTCTTTTTCCAGAGGCCCCCACCCTGCTCTGACCACACCCATGATCCCCGTCCCACCTCGGCCTGCCGGGCTCCGGTTGGTGTTGGGGTTGGACCAGCAGGCCCCCGGGCAGACCGCAGTGCTCCCGCTGTGCCGGGTGGCGGAGGCTGACTTCCATTTTCCTCCTTGGCCCCCTGAACCGCTTATTTTCATCACACTGCTGTCGCCTCTTACATGAGACACTCCTCTAGGGCTGTTACAGAGACTCAGAACAGCTCCAGGGAAACCTAAGTAGTTCTTCAAAACAAGGAAAAGGGGCCACCGGAGGGACAGGTCTGCAGGGGGGACCCTGGAGGTCAAGGGTGTGGGAAGGGGCGGGAAAGGGAAGGAAAGGCTGAAGACACGCCTGCAGCCTGAGGTGCCCGAGGGGCTCCACAGGGGAGGGACCGGGTGCCCGAGGGTCCTCACCTGCTCCCTGCTAGCTGCTCTGCCACTCTGTGGCCTGGGAACGGCTCGGCTCTTCCCAAGATCATAAAGTTTGAGGAAATGCTGTAAAAATACCATTAAGTTTTGCGTTTGAAATATACTGAGCAACTTTAACCATCAGAAAACAGACACTTAGTGTTCATTCCGAATGGGAAAACGAGAGCCGTGCAGTGGGAGGTGTGTGGTTTGCGCCTCCGAGTGTCGGATGGAGCGGTGATGTGCTTGAAACCACAGGATACTGCTGTTAAGTGGCCACGTGACGCTTCCAGGAAAACCGCCTCAGCATCTCCGTCTCTGTGAGCAGGTGTCAGAGACTCAGAAACAGCAGCGGTCCCGCAGCCCTGGGCCGAATCACTGCTGTCAGTCCAAGGACAGCAGCATCTCGCTCACACTGGCCTGGGAGCAGGGAGTCCCCTCTTGGCCACAGATGATCCTGGTCACTGTGGAGTTGGCGCCCAACCAGCTGCCCGCCCACCCTGTCTAGGAACTTAGATCTTGTGGCCTTGGGAATGTGCATTTGTCAGCAAAGTGGGGATGACACAGCTGGCCCCAGTGTGGCATCAGCCCCCCACCTGAGCTCCCTGGACATGTGGTGGTTGGGGACACCAGCTACCAGCCCTGGAACCTTTCTGCCATCCTCCTGGGGCAGGAGCCGCAACCTTCTCCCTCCTTACACCCCAGGGGCCAGAGTCTGAGCTCCGTGGGGAGTTGTGGGCCTAGTGTTCTCGGGCGTGTGCCCGATAGCGCCAGTCCTGGAGCACGGGTCTGTGTCCCCTGCTCTCACCTCCGCCCCGTGAGGGAGCAGCTCATGGAGTAGGCCTGTGGGGGAGGCCCTGTCCCAAGCCTGGCTTCCTCCGTCGTCATGGTTCCCTGGGACACCTGTGGGGGAGACTTGAGCTGCCCCCAGCATGCCGTCCCAGGGCAGCACCTGGCCCCGCTCCCTCCTTGCAGGTGCAGCGGGTCCTCTGCGCACCACTAACCCCGCTGTCTTCTTTCATCACAGGGGTTGGGCCCCGGCTCAGCGGTCCCAGGCAGCTCCGGCGTCGGAACCCCCCGACAGTTCACGCGACAAAGGATCACGCGGGTCAACCTCAGGGACCTCATATTTTGCTTAGAAAATGAGCGTGAGACAAGCCATTCACTGTTGCTCTACAAAGCATTCCTTAAGTAGCACAGGCGCGGCATCTTCGATGGAGACGCCTGGGGACGTTTTTATATATTTGCAGATTACGCCTTTTTGTAACAAGCAAATGGGATATTGTTTAAAAAACAGCCACCTCTTTACAATGGAGCAGTTTTATATTCCTGTTTCTAAGTCACCTCTTCAGTGCGGAAGAAAACGCGTTTCTGTAACAGAGAACACAGGGGCCTGTGGGCACTCTTAAAGGACAATTAAATCTTAACTCATCTTTGATTGAGTGGCCTTCTTGCCAAACAAGCCATAATATAAAAACTGATGGAATCGTTTAGCAAATAATTAGCTGCCCTCTGTCGCCCCCTAGCGGTTTCTATATTATTTGCGCATTTGGTTTAAGTTCAACCCAACTTACTTGCATAGGTGTGTCTCTCCAGCAGTGACCTCATTTCATTTATTTTATTTTTGTATTAGTCAGTTGGCAAAGCAAACTGATTTTTTAGACTATTTATCTTTCTCCCTGTCCCCTGCCCTCCGTTCAGAGTTCTCGAGGGGCACACAGCTCGCCTCGGAGTTAAATCACTTTTCTGCGGGGCCCTCCTGAATGTCTGTCTCCATCTGTACACGTGCATTTTATTTGCTGTAGTTTGTAAAGCTGTAAAGTTACAAGAAATGAAAACCTTTTCAGCATAAATCTATTTTACTTGCACTGTGTTTTTTAGCTAAAAGTGAAAACTTAGATGAAATAAAATCAAAGTTGAGAAGAATCATCAAAAGACTGTTTCTCAGTGTGAATCAAGTGTTGAAAAATGGTTGGTGTATTTTGTCAGTAATTGTACATAATTTTTGGCACATAACATAAAAATGGCTATGTAAACTATAATTATTTTGCTAAGAGACTGTATGCAAGCTGTGGGCCAACTTTACAGATGTCCAGAGCAAAGCCCCTTCTTTGTACCTATTTTTTTATTACAAATATACTAATTGGTTCTTTATATTTTCAGAGGTTATTGTATTAAATTGTCTATTGATAGTACTTTTACGACTGTAAATATCTGGCTCTCCCCGTGTGAGTTGCTCTTGTTAGACTCGAATTCGGGTGAGTCAACTGAATGCTGAGCAGTATTTTTTATCAACACCTGAAAACTGTTACACCTTTTATTTTGTCTTTTAGGAAATCCCTGTCTTTCCATTTTTTCATGTAAATTTTGCACAGTTACTTGTTCATATGTAAATATTTTACTTTCAGAAATAAAGTTTTTAATTGCTATTGTTTTATATAGGATTGAAAGAAAATTAACTCCTTTATTAAAAACAAATTTATCTGTATTTGTTTTGCCTGTTTTTCCCAGTTTTCCAGTTGTAGTTTCTGCTGCCAGGGGCTCAGCTCTGGCTCTGCGCAGGTGTTTGGTTATGAGCCACTTGTTAGAGTCCAGCGGGTCCGGTAGAAATGGCTTCCCCTCCACAGACAGACCTCCACACCGAGAGTGAGACCAGGTGCGCGTCCTGTCCGAGGGCCGGAGCCGAGCTGTCGCCTTGTGTGCTCTCATGACCCGGGCCACCACCTGCCCTGTGCTGTTGGGGCTGCCCGCCTGGGGCACAGACAGACTGGTGCTCTGTGGAGGCCCAGGCTCCTGTGTGTGCAGATGAGCTGGGTCACAGCGGGGAGAGTCCAGGTAAGGCCCCAGATTGGTCCTGGGGGTCCACACACACAAACACAGGCTCCCTGGCAGGCGTGGCATGGAAGCTGGCACAGCCCCAGCCCTGATGTGGACCCACAGTGAAGCAGAAGAAGGAGAAACGTGGGGCTTCCGGGGGCCTTGCCTCATCCTTGTCCCTAGTGTGGCAGGCTGGCTTCCATGAGCTGCCACTCCCGAGAGCCACGTCAGCGGCTCGGAGCCTGAATTCACCCCCGCACACCGCCTACCTTTCGAACTCTGTAACTGGCTGGCCCATTCTCGGCCAGTTGGAGTTGGTGGTTCTGGAGTTGGTGGTTCAACTTGGTCAGGTGAACTTGAGTTTGACTGGTTGGACGGGTTCCCAGCTGTCTGTGGGTCACTGACAAGTCAGCCTGGAAAGCACCGCCCTCAGTGTGGCTCCTGGGCCCCCAAGCCGGGCACCGCAGACAGGGCCTCTTAACAGGCTTCTTGTCTTGGTCCTGGAGGCCAGGGTCTGAGGTGAGGGCCCGCAGGGTCAGGTCCCTTTGAGCTTCGCGAGGGAGAATGTGCTCTAGCTGTACCCCCTCCCCACCGACCTTAGGGTTTGCTGGCATTTTGGATGTTTGCTCACCTTTATGTGGCATTTTCTCTGTGTGCATGTCTGCTTTTGTGTCTAAATGTCACCTTTTTGTAGGATACCAGTCCTATTGGATTAGGGCCCAACCAGTGACCTCATTTTAATGTCTCAGCTGTGAAGACCCTGTCCCAGTGAGGTCACTTCCTGAAGTCCTGGGGGTCACTTTTTGTGGGGACACAGTTTTGATGTTGGGTGTTGAACGTGACTTTCAGTGTGACTTTTTAAAGGCTTAGCAGGAAGTCCTGGAGGCACAGTGTCCAATCTCCCCAACCCAGAGTGAAGTACCCAAGGGCACCTGCCCCTCAGGCCACATTTGTACGCTGAGCCTCACCGAGGTCTTGTCCTGCTGTAAGTGATGTCAGTCGGTAAAGGGCGGTTGCTCCTGGACCTCTGCAGGTGGCTGATTCGACGTCAGCTCCTCTGTGTGTCCTGCTGGGCCCAGTGGGTCTGCCGAGGACAGTCAGGTCTGCGTAGACCCCGACCTCCTGGCAGGAGCTTCCTCAGCAGACGTGAAGCCCGGGTCTGGTTGCATGTTTTCCCCTGCGAGAA
Source organism: Manis pentadactyla (assembly GCF_030020395.1). Lineage (NCBI taxonomy): Eukaryota > Metazoa > Chordata > Mammalia > Pholidota > Manidae > Manis > Manis pentadactyla. The sequence goes on along the minus strand of NC_080023.1, from coordinate 176,682,924 downwards.
CGTTAGCTGCTGTTCAGTGTCACACTGCAGCATGGCTACTGCTACGTCTTTCATTGTCCAAAGTCCTACTTGGATCCTCGTGTGGGGTTGGGGGCAGAGGCCAGCATGGTAGGCATGCTGTCGAGGGTGGATGGGGAGTGCGGCAGGGGCGTGAGCTCCCCGTGTCCCTCCCCGGTGACCTGCGGTTCCAGATAGGCAGAGGGCAAGAAGAAATAGGGCCTGAGGTTGGAAAGGAAGCGCGGGGCATGGGACACGTACACGGAACATCCGACAGGGCCCGCAGCACATTGCTGAGGCAGCGTGGATTTCGTGAGCTCGCAGGGTGGAAGGTCAGTGTTCAGAATCACACGGGCTCTGTTTTCCAGCCACAAATAGCTAGAAAGTGAAAGAATGGCCACTAATGATGCCACTGAAAGCACCGGACACCAGGAATATGGGTACAGGAAGACGCCAGAGCTTTACACCGAACCTGGAGGATGAAAGGAGCCCCAAGTGGAAAAATACGCCCCCTCTGTGGGGTGGACTCAGTGCTGTGAAGATGGTGGTTCTGCCTGAACTGACTCTGTGCTGTCCCACCCCATGGCCCTGTGGGATCGCCATAGAGGCTGACAGTCTGATTGCAGACATTTATATGAAACTGCAGAGGACTTAGAACAGCCAAAACAATCTAGAATGAAATTGGAGTATTTACACCCCAAGATTTCAAGACTTACTGTAAATCCACAGTGATTAGGACCTCATGGCATCGGCCTGAGGATGGACACGGCCAGGGAACAGGATAGAGTCCAGGAATCATCTGTTTGTTGTGGCCACCAGATTTTTGGACAAGGACATTAGTACAGTGAAGAAAGGAAGGTTCTGGTGTATCTGGGCGCCCTACGAGAGGAAATGAACCGTGACCCCTTCTTCACATCACACGCAGGTTAACTTGAGATAGATTCTAGGCCTGAAAATGGGCGCTAAAAATACAAAGCTTCTACAAGAAAAATTAGAGATCTTCATGGCCTCGGAGTGGGCAGTTATTTTTCTAAGGACATAGAAGGCACAAACCACAAAGAAAAAATCAGCAAGTTGGACTTCCAAGTTATGAACATATGTGCATCAAAAGATATCCTTCTGGGAGCAGAAGGAGCAGCACAGACTTGGAGAAATACTTGCAGAGCATTCACCAGACAGGACGCCCAAACAATGAAGAATTCTCCCTCTCTAACATGTGCAAGACACTTCACAGGTGTTTTATAAGTGATCTCAAAATGGCCGGCTGATAAGGAAGTGAAAAGGTGCCCGTCCTTACTGGTCATCAGAAAAATGCAGCCTGAGCCGTGGTGGGCTCGCACTGACGCCTCCACGTCGGCTTGTGCTGACCGGCAGCACTGAGTGGTGGGAGCCGTGCGGTGTCTGGAGCTCCCACATACCGCTGGCCGATGTGTGACATGGTGCGACAGTTTCACCCTTTGTGATAAACATACATCTACCCTCTGACCCAACAGGCCCTCCCTCCTGTGGATCCACTCAAGGGAAGTGGGTGCCCTTGCCCATCCAAGAGATGGCACAGAAATGTTCCCTGGGGCCATATTCGTGGATGGAACAGAATGGAAATGACCCATGTGTCCATCAGGAGGTGATGGATACAAACTGCAGTTTGTGTTTTAACGGAAAACCACCCCGGTACAGAGGAACCAACTGCTCACACCCTCGTGACGTGGAGAATCTTGGAGAGCTATGCTGCCAGAAGGCGGGCACGTAGCTCCATGCCCTCCGGTCCCACTGGCCCAAAGAGCAGGCAGAACCCGGGGTGACAGGAGTCCCAGTGGGGTCACCGGCCGGAGGGGCACCAGGCCCCTCCGGGCTGATGGAGATGATCTGTCTTGATGGGGTGGTGGCCACACAGGCGTGTTCAAATGTAAAATGTTAGGCTGACGGGTAAGATCGTGCATTTTGCCGTATGTAAAGTGTGCCTCGGCAAAGCTTGAGGGCAAGGCCGAAGCACCCCTGGGCCTAGTGACCTGGTGCCAAATGAGGGCTGGCAGTGGATGTCTCAGGTAGATAACAGCTTGTGACCTTTCGTTGGAATTTTACTACTACAAATCTTGTGATTACCCACAGTCACTGCTTAACTAGTTAATTGTTAACTAGTTTCTATCAGACTGTGGTCTCTAAATGTACATTTTATTTAAAAAAAGGAAAAAAGAAAGAAGAGTCCACCCAGCCTCCCCCAGCCCTGCCCTCCAGACACTGGCCTACTCCCTGCCCAGCCCTGCCCAGCCGTGGAGGCTGCAGGGCACCTGCGCACAGAGCCAGGACGTGTTCTCGCAGCGCAGCTTACGCAGTCAGACCCCAGTCCATAGGCAGCCTTTCTAGACCCTCCTGTCCTAGCCGCAGGCTGGCAGCCTCTTCTCCTCTGGACCATCTGGGCTGCACCCAGCGCACGCTTGCCCAGAAAGACTGGCCCAGGGGAACTTACCTAGTTTCCTTGAGAGACTTGCCAGGGAGACAGGTCACACTCCTAGTTCCAAACAAATCTAGTTGCCTGTTCAGGCTGCTTCATCAGGCTTCAAGTCCAAATTGTCAGAACTTCTGTCTTTTTGAGAAAAGTTCGCATGCAAGTATTTTTTCCCCCTCTAAAATGTATTTATTCAGCAAGGGCCAATGAGCACCTGTCACATGCACGGTGCCTTTTCAGGGGTGGGAGGATGTGGGCAAGGCGCAGTCCCCAGAGGAGGTCAGACAGGGTTCAGGCTGGGAGAAGTGGCCAGGAGCCCACCCCCAGGCCAGGCAGGGGGGGCGGGAGGCGGGAGCGGAGGGGGTCGAGTGGGGCTTTCTCCTGCTGGCGTGTCTGAGGAGGAGGTTATCAACCGCGCGTGCTTGTCTGGAAGTGAAGGCAGAGCACTTAGCACGGCTCCGTGTGGGGGACCCTTGGCCTTGCGCATGCTGGGAGGAGGGGTGCGGGCCCTGCGCGGCGAGGGGCGACCCCTGGGTCATTCCTCCAGAAGTGGCATGTGCCCGCACCCTGCCAGTGCGCTCCTAGGTCCTAACCCAGGAACTGAGATTTGTCCGTGCGGAACATGTGCAGAAACATTCAGAGCCTCTTACAAAAGCTAAGAACTAGAAAATCCTGATCGTCTGGCTGCAGGTGAGTGGGGAGCCTGGCCTGTTCACACTGCAAACCACTGGGCGGTGGGCTGGGGTGGAACTTCGGGCCGCCCAGCCCCTCGGAGTCTGGGTGGTGAGGTGTGGAGGGGCCTGAGAACAGCCCTCACTTAGGGCAGGATGGGGAGGAGCCAGGTGGTCTGAGAACTGAAGGAGGCCAGGCCGCTAAGAGCGGCCTTCCCCGGGCACTGGGAAGCTTCCCGGTGCTGGGAAGTCTGTGATTTTGGTGCTGGCAATGGTTTCATGGGTACATACAAGTGCCAAGACTTTTCAAATTGCACACTGAATATGCCAACAGTTTTACTGCACTGAAAAAAATCTCAGTAAAAATGCAAAAATAAGTGAACAGGAATAAATAAAGCTATGTTACGAGGTGGGGACTAGCTTCAGTGCAGGCACAGTCCTGGCGTTGACTGGATGTGAGGGGAGGGGAGGTGGAGTGGGACCCCAGTTCCGGCATTAGTGCAGGGCTGCCCAAGGGCTGAGGTGGGGGGTCCCACTGTGCTCTGCGAGTGGCACCCATGACTGGGGAGTGTGGCTGCAGAATCTCCTGGGGGTGCCATGGGGTGGGGTGGCAGGTGTGGCCAGGACACCAGAGAGGGTGAGGAAAGCTGGGGGAGCGGCTGCCGGGAAGCCAAGGTCACGCAGCCAGCTAGGGGCATGGACAGCGCTGCCAGGGCCCTGCAGTTACTGGCTGGAGTGTCATGACCTTGGGGAAGGCTGGTTGGGAAGGCGCCGTGGGTGGCTTATGGGTGGGCTTCTTAATGGTGGGGTAGTGGGGCATGTTTGTGTCCCTGGGGATGGATCTTGGAGATGGGGAGGTAGTCAGAGGTGGGTGGAGGTACGGGAGGGAATGGGAGGGGTGTGGCACTCCACAAGAGGAGCTCTACATGCTTGGGGGCAGGTGGGCAGTAGCTCACCCACCCAGGGCCACCTTGGCTGCCGCTCCTCAGGAACCTGGTTGAAATGGGCCACATAGAGGCCAAGAGCCCAGAGAGTCTAGATGGCGTTCTAGGAGCACCAAGATCCAGCTGTGCCTGAAGACCCCACACTGTGCCCTTTCTGGAGGTGTTGGGGCAGGGTGGTGACAGGAATCTCACCTGTTGATTCAACGAGGCCTGCAGACCCAGCCCGGCCCTGAGAACTGGCTCCCAGCACCTGGGGAAGGGCAGAAACCCCCTGACACTGCAGACAGTGCCCTGGAAAGAGAACCTGTCCGGGACTCACTGCCATCCCCGGAAGTCCCTCTTTTGCTTCTCAGGGCAGGTTCCGCAGGGAAGGCAAGCAGAGCCCCCAGCCCTGCCTGGGCTAGGGACCCCCACTGTGCGGGAGGGAGGGGCTGCCCCCTGAGAGGGACGAGAGGGTGTCAGGATCAGCGGTGAGGGACCGGAGGGGAAGGAGATGCGGGTGGTACCGAGAGCTGAGGCTGGGTCTGGGGGGCCCTGGGGGGACGGGCCTGGGAGAGGACATCACCGGACTGAGGTCCCCCGTCAGGCACCAGCAGGATGGGTGGGGTCCCAGGCCTGAGCCCCACGCCCGTCCCTACACGCATCTCCACACCCTTTCCTAGGGTGCCCACTTGCTGGTTTCCGGGTCCAGGGCACCCTGTGTCCCCAGAGCTCAGCAGCAGTCCCACTAGCTCCGTGGTGGTCAAGCGGCTGGTGGAACAGTCCTAAATGCAGCCCCCTGGGCCGACCCCCTGGTGCACGACTCAGGGGTCCAGGCGAGACTGTGCTGGAGGCCACGACCACGGGGGCGCTGGAAGGAGAGTGTTGGGGGGCCGAGGAAGCAGGCTGCGGAGGGGACGGGCGCACCCAGGACCGCCGCCTGGCGGAGCACTGCGGGACGCAGGAGCCCGGGGCGACCCTTCGGGTGACACGCGGGGGCACATTCCGTGCGCGTCGCCGCGGGCCGCCAGGTGGCAGCGCGGGAGCGCGGGGACGCGAGAGCCCGGTCAGTACCCGCGTCTGGGTGCCGGCGAGGGGCGGGGCTCCTGGCGGAGCGGGGCCGGCGTGAGGGGAGGGGCCTCTGGCGGGGCGGGGCCCCTGGTCGATGAGGGGCGGGGCCAGGGAGTGGGGCAGGGCCGTGGGCTTAAGAGGAACGGGGCGGAGCCCCGGGCGCGGGGTTGCGGGGAGAGGGCGGGGCAAGCGGGGTCGCGGGGTGGGCGTGCACGGGCGGGAGCACCGGGAGCGCGGCGGGGCCCGGGCGCGTTACTCCAGTCGTTGGCAGGTGGGGCGCCTCAGGCTAACCCGCGGCCCGCGGCCCATCCACCCTCGCCCAACTTTGGGCCCAGGCGCTCAGTCCACCTGCCACGATTGCGGGGCCCTCCCGCGTCTCCCGAGGGGCGGAAGCTGGCCCGGGTTGGAGCCGGAGCCGTCCGATTGCCGCGGCTGCTTCCCGTTGGGGGCGCCTGTGCCCCCGCCCGGGCAGGCCCGGCGGGGGTGGGGGACGTGTCCTTGTCGCCGGAGCACCGGAGCGAAGCGGCCGAGGTGTCAGCAGCGTGCGCTGTGCTGATGTTTTCCGGACAGCAACAACCTTGGGCAGAAAATATGAAGGGAAACCCCAGAACCTCACAAAGCTGTTCCCACTGCGGCAGGAAAGAAAGGACCCCAGACGCCCCGGCTCCCGCCTGGAGAGCCCTGCGCGGGCCCTAGCTGAGCAGGCAGGGCAAACACACCGCCAGCAGAGGGGCGGCCGGCCTGACCAGTCCCTGTCCCAGGGATCACGCCCACCACTTGGAGCTGACCAGCTGACCTAGCCACCGGGACCCCTTTCCGCTACGGAAGAATCTTGTGGCGTAAGAGACGGCACCCTGCTTCCCGGGAGACGGCCTGGGCCTGCCCGCCTGCCAGGCCGCCGAGGCCCTTCCCTCGTGATTCCTCTGCGAGGGTCCTGGTGGCTGCTGAGGGCTCATCAGTCTTGTGTGCTGGATGGGGGAGACCAGGTCACTCTCCGTAAGGGGTGTTGGGGGCGCACTGGGTGCCTTGGTGACCAAATGAAGAGAGACAGTGTGGGTGGGTGTGGAGCCAGAAGTCACCACCACCCTGGACTCTCCTGAGCCAACAAATGCCTTTTCCGTTCAAGCCCGTGGATGTGGGTGCTCTGAAAACGCCGGGACGCTGTCCTGTCGGAGCCAGTTTCTGCATCTCAAGAGTGCGGATGAGCTGGAGGTCCCAGCCCCTTTGCAGATGCCTTCCATGGCCCCAGGAGTCAAGTGCTCACGGGCTGCCTGGGTGTCCGGTGGAGGAAGACAGTGTACGTCCTGTGCACACACACCCTATGCCCTGTGTGCACACACACACACACACCCTGTGCACACACACCCCTGTGCATATACACACTATGTTCTGTGCACACACCCATGCCCTATGCATACACCCCATGCCCTGTGCCCACACACCCTGTGCACACACACCCTGCCCTGTGCACACACACACCCTGCGCACACACACACACCCCTGTGCATATACACACTATGTACACACCCCCATGCCCTATACACATACTACATGCCCTGTGCACACACACACCCTATGCCCTGTGCACACATACCCTGCCCTGTGCACACACACATCCTGTGCACACACTACATGCCATGCGCGCACACCCCCCGTGCATATACACACTATGCTCTGTGCACACCCCCATGCCCTATGCACATACTAAATGCCCTGTGCATACACACACTACACGCCATGTGCGCACCCCCCGTGCATATACACACTATGCTCTGTGCACACACCCATGCCCTATGCACATACTACATGCCCTGTGCACACACACACTACATGCCATGTGCGCACACCCCCCCCGTGCATATACACACTATGTTCTGTGCACACACCCATGCCCTATGCATACACCCCATGCCCTGTGCCCACACACCCCATGCCCTGTGCACACACACCCTGCCCTATGCACACACACACCCTGCACACACACACACCCCTGTGTATATACACACTATGCTCTGTATACACCCCCATGCCCTATGCACATACTACATGCCCTGTGCACACATACCCTGCCCTGTGCACACACACACACATCCTGTGCACACACTACATGCCATGCGCGCATCCCCATGCATATACACACTATGCTCTGTGCACACCCCCATGCCCTATGCACATACTACATGCCCTGTGCACACACACACTACATGCCATGTGTGCACACACACCCCCTGTGCATATACACACTATGCCCTGTGCACGCTGCCCCATGCCCTATGGATATACTACATGCCCTGTGCACACACACTCCATACCCTGTGTGCACACACCCTGCCCTGTGCACACACTACATGCCATGTGTGCATACACTCCCTGTGCATATACACACTATGCTCTGTGCACACCCCCATGCCCCATGCACATACTACATGCCCTGTGCACACACTCTATGCCCTGTGCGCACACATCACATGCCCTGTGCACACACCCTGCCCTGTGCACACACACATCCCATGCACACACACACTATGCCCTGTGCACACACTTCATACCTTGTGCACACACTTCATGCCTTGTGCACACACACACCCTGTGCACACACACACACACCCTGTGCATACACACACTATGCTCTGTGCACACACTACATGCCCTGTGCGCACACACACTACACCCTGTGCACACATACCCATGCTTTGGGTATATACACCCATGCTCTGTGCATACACATGCACCCTTGGGGTACACACCCCATGCCTTGTGTACACAGACACTGCATGCTTGGTAATAATAGCACAAGGCCCTGGAGGGCTGGCCATGCAGCCCAGGCCCCTGGGTGCCCGCACACTCTCTGGGGCATCAGGAAGTGCTCTGGGGCAGTTAGCCTTTGTCTCCTCTCAGTTTATGTTCCCAGTTGTCTCCTGGGAAGGTAGTGATGGTCCTGACACCTTGAGGGGACTTGCCCAAGGCCGTGAGCTTTGAGAGGAGTTGGACTCCACCCCAAGATTTGATTATGGCCATGTAAACATTAAATAATTAAGTTGTTTTAAGGAATCAAATAAAGATGATGAGGACACACCATGAGGACCACAGGAGGGCACTGGGCAGGAACTTTTCCCTCAGAGAAATGTGTCAGGATTCAGGGCTACGAGGGCCTTCTGGCCTTGACGGAAGGCTGCTCAAGTGCCCTACCTTCCCCACTGCCAGCTGGCAGCAAAGGATGGGAGCAGTGATGCCCAGTGGCTAGAGGTCGGGGGGGCCAGTTGTGTACCCCCCCATGGGCCCCGTGCCATCGCTCATCTTTGAGGTAAATTTTCAAGGGCCGGTTATTCCTAAGCAGGCTCATATCCCTGTGGGCATTTCCTGAAGCTGCACAGGAGCAGGGCCAGGCAGCTGAGAGGTCAGCACTGTGGACAGCACCCTGCCAGCCTCTGAGCTGCATGGCAGTGTGAGCACGTGTGCATGTGCCTGTTCCTGAGTGTGAGCACGTGGGGGAGGGTTGGAGTGATCTATGAGGGGGCTGGTGGGCATTTGGGCGTGTGGGATGCAGCCGGTGGGTGGGAGAGAGGATGAAGGGGGAACCAGCCTGAAGGGTGGGGTCTGCCAGACTCAGGTCCTGTGTGGGTGTGTGCGCACGTGCGCATGACATCTTTATAGGATATTTTTTCCTGCTTTTGATAAAATACACTAGAAAATCTGTAATCCAATTCAAAATTTTAAAGGAGGACCAGAAATATGTGACCATGCGTGTTACCCTTCCTCTCTGTATGCTGTGCCTCAGCCTCTTCAGGTGACGCTTTAGGTATTGTAACATCTGACCCCAAATGTGATTCCCACTCTTTCAGCACCAAAGGCAGTGGTGTATTTCCTCCGTGCATACGTGTATGACTTTAACAACATCATACACAGCAGTAATAGTAGTGTGACTTCATTCGGGTACAGGGACCCAACTCCAATGTGTCTAAGTGTGTGGGAGGTGATCTTCCCACACGTAACACCAAGCAATTCTTGAACACCAGCAGGGTGTTGGAGAACTCAACTCTCATGCTATCTGCCTGGAGGCACCAGATTACCCAGGTTAAGGGCTCAGTCCTACAAGATTGCCCTCCACCCACCACTCCAGATGCCAGCGGCAAGCTCCAGGCAGTTACCTGTGCTTCTGACCTACCGGCTACAGATCGGAAGTTCCCACAATCTAATCTCCCCCTTAGGTTCGATTAATTTGCTGCAGCAGCTCACAGAACTCAGGGAAACACTTAGGTTTTCCAGTTTAGTAGACGATGTCATGAAGGATACAGGTTAACAGCCAGATGAAGAGAGACATGGGGCAGGGTCCCAGATGAAGGAGCGTCTGTCCTGGTGGAGCCTGGGGCCCGGCTCGGTGGCACGTGGAGGTGTTGTGGTTCCCCAGGCACAGAAGCCCTCCCCGACCAGGAAGCAGGCTCCAGCTGAGCAGAGCAGGCGGGGCAGAGGGAAACCCAGCGAGCTTCTCCGGGGCTTTGTGTGGGTGTCTTTGCAGAGTCATGACCAACTGAATCGTTGGCCACTGGCTGTTCAGCCTCCAGCCCCTGCCCTTGGGTGGGGGTCCAAAAGTCTCTCCTTAACATGGCAGAACACCTGTTTCACCTTTAAGACTCTGCAGTGTTTTCAGGAATTGGGAATGAAGACCAAATATACCTGAGAAATACAAACCTGCTCATAAGAACGACAAAGTATATATTTCTTATAACTCATTATTTCACAGTGTGTGTGTGTGTGTCTGTAGGTGCGTACATGTCTGTGTGAGTGTGCATTTGTGTATATGTGTGTGTGTGCATCTTTGTGTCTATGTGTATACATGTCTGCATCTGTCCATGTGTGTGTGCATGCACATGTCTGTGTGTGTGTGCATTTCTGTGTGTGCATGTCTGTGTGTAAGTGCATCTCTGTGTGTGCATGTCTCTGCGTGTGTGCACATGCCTCTGTGTGTGTGCACACGTCTGCATGTCATGCTTGTCTCTGTGTGTGTGCGCAAGTCCCTGTGTGTTGTATTGTGCATCTGTGTGTTTATGCATCTCTGTATCTGTATGTGTGTCTGGTGCTAGTGCATTTGTATATGTGTGTGTGCATTAGTGTATATGTGTGTCTGTGTGTCAGCACATCTCTGCCTATGTGTGTGTGTGTGTGTGTGTGTGTGTGAGGCCCCTGGCCACATGCCACTTGCGCCATCCAGTTGACTCAGTGATATGAAGCCATTGGTCCCCTAAGTTCCCTCCCGTTCCCACAGCTCCTGAGGGTCAGGGGTTCATGGCCAGGGCAGCAAGTGCAAGGGAGTGTGGGAGTGGTTTCAGGCATTTCAGGATGGGCCCTGTCTGGGAGCCTGTGGGCCTGGGTCCTGCTCACAGAAGGGGCTGGCAGGATCACTCACTCTGCCCCACCCACAGACCAGGGACCGACCGAGCCCCTTCCCTCTCCTATGAGGTCCCTTAAAACTGCAGGCTAGAGGATTAAGGCTTGGTGCCTGTGCACCACCCATGGGGCTGAGGTCCTGAGGGCTGGGAAGACACCAGCCTGGGTGCTGGGGGGCCAGGTTAGCAGCCAGCACTCCTGCTCCAGGGGATGGGCCTGCCAAGGCAGGCGATGGAGCCCAGTCTCGTGTGTGGGAATGGGGCTCACACATGTGCCCCCTCAGGGCGGCTGTGAGGGCCCAGTGAGCTCAACCAATGCCCAGCTTGTTCCTGGGGCAGCAATGAGATCAGAACAGCTCCGACAGTTGGCACTGTGGCGCCCCATGCTGCGGGGGTCGGCGTGCCCCATAGCGCCCGTGCCACAGGGGTCATGTGTCCCGCAACTGCGTCATGAGGTGTGCAAAGGCACCCAGTGTGCTGTGGGCTCTCCGTAGCTGGATGTGCCCCTCGCCCCCACCATTGGTAGCTCTGCCCAGGGACATTTTCCACAGCGGGGTCCTGCCTCCTGCACCATCTTCCCAGCCTGGCTGCGGGCTGCCAAGGGACAGGGCAACTCCTGGGGACATGTGAGCAGCATGCTGGTGGGCAGGGGGACTTGTGGGAGGGGCACTGAGGGTCTGGGCACGATGGGAGCAGTGCCCAGGCTGTGCCTGTCCATTATAGGGTCAGAGTGGACGTTCTTTCCTCTCTTTAGTGAGAACAACTCTGCGTGGACATTCCAGGGCCGGTGTGACAGTGCCACATCCCGCTGGCCCACCCGTCAGCAGCAGCCACCAGCCTGTCCTGAAGGGGCATTCGTGGCGCCTGGCCTGAAACAGGAGTTTCTCACTTGGCCCCTCTTATGCTCTCCCTTGTAACACCTCCCAGGACAGCACAGCTGCCCCTCCCTTCGCGCCCACTCCGACCACGCCCTGGTCACACCCATAACTGTCCCCATCCAGCCTCTCCCTTAGCTCCAGACCCTTCTGCGGCCGTCCCAGGCATCTGCACCTGCATGTGTCATGGGTACGACTGACAAAGTGCCCAGAGCCAAGTGCAGATGCCCCCCACGCCAGGGTTGGGTGCCACAGGGGCCTCTGTGAGCCCGCCCTCCCCCGGGCCCACCCCAGCCACCTCCACCCCGGCCCTGCTGCCCGAGCCTGCCCTCACCCCACAAGTGTCTCATCTTCCCTCTGGCCCAGCTCCCCGCGCCGCCGGAGCCCTGGTCCCTTCTAATGTGCTCAGTTCTCCTGGGCCAGAATTCCCCGGGGCTGCTGCCCTCCCCCAGGTCCTGGGCGGGGCTGGCCTTGACCTCCTGCCAGGACAGGCCTCATTCTCAGGGCTGGGGGCTGCCCCTGGAGCCGTGGCACTGTGGCCCACAGGCCTGTGTTACTGGGTCCTGGGGGCCTTGCACACGCATCTGCGTGGCTGCCCACCCTCCAAGGGGCTGGACCAGGCCTTGCCTGGCAGGGTGGCTGTCACACCTGGGGGAGAGGCCAAGGCTCTGGGGGCGCTGCCAGTGCCCACTGTGAACTGACCACTCTGAGCGCCCTCCCAGGCCTGCTGTCCCACACGGAGGGAAGGGTTGGTGACTTCTGTCTACAGAAAGCCCCTGTCCCCAGGAAGGGGCTGCCCAGCCTCCCAGAGGCCCTGTGCTGGACACTGTGGCTATTCTGGCCAGGCCTCGGCCTCTGGGGCAGAGAGGCCCCTGCTGTGGAGCGGAGGTGAGGGGCTGGGGTGGCATCGCCTTAGGCAGACTCCTGCCTCTCCCCTAACGCCTGGCCACCCTAGGGGTCTGATTACAAAGAGTTTGTGCCCCTCCCCCTCAACGGATGGCCTGTCCCAGGCCCGCAGCAGTTGCTTAATTGTGAATGTAATTAGCTGCTCTGCACCCTCAAAATTAGCAAGTGGCTAATTGTGTCTGTAATCATCAGCTGCACCCGTAGTTAATGTGTGAGCAACTTCCTGTTTCTGCAAGGCATTGTGGGTGTAAATCTGTGCCCAGAGAAAGGCCAGGAGGGAAGTGGGAAGAACCAGTCGGTCCCGGGCTGGGGGTAGGGAGTCAGAGGCCTGGACGGGGCTGGTGGCCTGGGGCTCAGGTCCAGCTGTGCTGCTTACGAGTGGGGTGAGCTGGGCTCAGCCTCTCTGAACTCAGGCTCCCTGAGAAGCTCAGGGCATCTGTGGGAGCAGCCCGTCGGGCTTGGGTGTGTGGCCTCTGCCAGTGGGGAGGCTGTGAGCCCCTTTGTGGCGGGGAAGCTGTGGGCCCCCTGCTGGGGCCTCTCCAGCTCTGTTCAGGCAGGCGGTCAAGGGCAGGCTGGGGCTCGGGGCGAGCTGGGCCTGTCCGAGAGCTCCCGAGGACGGCCGGGCTTGGTGGGGTGGGCCTGTCGGTTTTGGGCTCATGCCTGGGGCTGTGACTCTGCTGGGGCTGCCTCCCCACCAGAGGGAGGAGCCTGCTTGGGGGGAGGCGCGGCAGGGGCGTGAGGATGCCAGCTGGGGGCCCAGGCCTCCGGTGGCCCATTGGAGGTGCTCTTGCCAAGGCGGGAGGAGAACACCCCGCTCAATGGCGTGATTCATAACTTGGGAGGACACTGGAATGTTTGCACATTTGGTGCGCGGGCCTCCATCGTGCATCGTCCCTGGGCCTCACAGGCATGATGGGGAGGCCTGGTTTTCTTCTCGTCTGGGTCCCTAGAACCTAGACTGGTGCCCGTGCTCAAGAAAGGTTGCTGCACAAACGAATCCCTCTGGACAGCAGCCCTGCCCACCCTCTGCCTCCAGGCGCCGCGGGCTTCGGGCTTGCGCGGACAAGAACCAGGCAGGTCGAGTCCACCTACTGAAAGGGGGACTTTATTCGCTGCTCTGGGGCATGGCAGCCCTGCAAAGCTGCTACCCCGTTTGGAGCCGAGACCACCTGGCACTAAAAACACACGGAAGATGTCGACGCTCTTCCCTTTTTTTTTTTTTTTTTTGGTACAAAATGATACAAACAACAATACAAAATAGTTGTGCTGTTGACGATTACAAAACCAGTTGGAACGTCTGTCTAACCACACAATGCTCCGAGTTGCAGTGTGAATACATCATACTCCTGTTATCTTTCCCCAAAACAACCACGGTCATGCGGGCTGCTGCACATTGTGTCCATCTTCAAAAAGAAACATGCAAAAAAAAAAAAAAAAGACCCAGAATGGAAAAAGGAGAAAAAGAAAAAGCAAAACGCGTTCCAATTGTACACAGACGTGGGTCCCCCGCCGGGCCTGACCACCGAGCGGCGCCTGTACCGTGTGCGCCGCGTTGCCATGAGCTCCTGCGCATGACACCGTGTGTGGGAGGCTCTGACGAAAACCAAGCCTCCCCTCCCGCAGCTTTTTACTCTGGGGAGGGCAAAGCTGTTGTTTCAAAGGACGGTGTGTGTCGGCCGGTGTGTTGGGGAAACCGAGGCGTCTCTGCGGGCCTGACACTGGTGGTAGTGGGGGCCTAGCACTTTGGACATGCTGTGAATCAGGAGAACAGAAGACCAGCTTGGCCGAGAACAGAAGACGCAGTGGCCCTCGGCGGGGGTGCCTGCTGGGCCGAGGCTGGGCGCTCTTGCCACTCCCCCTACAGGGCAGGTTCTCCTGTTTGCAGGACAAAAATTCCCTAAAGAAACTAAACTGCGCCCACATGCTCTGCCAGCACGGGGTCCGGGCCTCCACAGGCCGCTGCCCGGCCCTGGACGCGTATCTATGGGCTACAGCAGGGAGATGTTTGACACTGTAAGCTTAGCTAATGCTAACGTGCTGGCTTCGGAGCGGTGCACCGAGGTGATCTGGGAGGGTGTGGGAACCCCATCTTTCTCTGGCCCCCAGGAACACCCCCGGCAGGAGTGAGATCTGGGAGCAGGGACCGCAGAAGCCCTGCTGCATCCCCAGGCCGCACACTGAGGCAAAGGCAGGGGAGGGTGAGGAGCCGGAGGCAGGTGGTTGGGACCCTGTGGCCACAGAGGCCACCTGGTCACCCGAGGGCCCGGCGCCATCGGTGTTCAGGAGACTGAGTCCCGGGCGGCCTGGCACATCTGTCCCTGAGGAGAGTGCAGGGCCGGGCACCCAAGGAGGCCTTGGGATTTCAGACAGGAGTCCGTAGCCACCTCAACTCCCGGACCACAGCACACTTAGGAGCTCGGCTGCAGGGTGAACTTCCGCAAAATGGACCAAACCAAAGGCCACACCTCACCAGCCCAACCCCATGGGAAAGTCTGGGGTGGAGGTGCCCCCAGACACTGGGGCAGTCCTCACTGGCTCCTGGTGCTGGGCGGTTTGCATAGCAAGGCTCTGCAGGGAGGTCCTGGCCCCTCCGCTTGGCAGCCCCCAGTCCGTGAGATGGTCCTCTGGACGGGGTCAGAACGGACAGAGCCCAAGGGGCCACGCGGAGCTGTAACGCCAGCTCAGCTCCGGGAGAATGCAGGGGGTGGGGATGCGTCTCTCTGGGGGAAGAACCCTGACGTCCAGCGGGGACTCACCCACACACTGCACATGCACGTGCACACCCAAGTTCACCCTGGAGGCCAGAGCTGTTCAGGAGAGGGTGAGCACAGCCCAGGGACAGGCCGCTGGTGGGATGTGTCACAGCTCCCCGTGGAGTCGGGGGACATGCTGCTCCCCGGGCCCTCTGGAGGCCTCCCCAGCTGCAGGCGTGGGGAGGGGAGCGGGGCAGGGCTCCAAAGCAGGGGTGCTGCCTCGTCCTTCCCCGGCCCCAGGCTCCTCTCCCCCAAGGGGGCTCCAGCGCCAAGTCCCACACCCTCGCCCTCTTCCTGCGGGAGCCTGAGAGCCGACAAGGACTCCTCAGGAGGTGCCTCTCCTGCTGAGGCCAGGATGCCTTCATGCTCCGAAACAGCTGTCCTGGGGGCAGTGGGGAGAGAAGCGTCCACAGTGCCTTTCCCTCGGACAGACGCCAGTGGGGTCCTGGGGGCACAGTCCCTTC
Source organism: Manis pentadactyla (assembly GCF_030020395.1). NCBI lineage: Eukaryota > Metazoa > Chordata > Mammalia > Pholidota > Manidae > Manis > Manis pentadactyla. Next base: position 176,667,434 of record NC_080023.1, on the reverse strand, counting down.
GCTGTCCTGTGGCACCGACTCGCTGGAGGCCGGCTTCAGAGTCCAACTGCCCATCAGAGCGGCGACTGTGGCTCGGAGTTTGAGCAGCTCTCCAGCCTGGTGGCCTTTGGCGCTCAAGCGGGTCCAGGGGAGTGGAAATGGGCCCCCATTTCTGCCAGGTACAGTCCAAACACGTCTGCACAGAAGCGGCGGCACCCTCCCTGGGGGGCAGTGAGCCCACATCAGGCGTCAGGCTTCCCTTGGGGCTGGGCAGAGAAAGGAGGCTGCAGCCTCCACGCCTGGAAACGCGAGTGGGGCCCCTGCGTAGCTGTCTCCACACCCCCGGTGGGGGCCAGAGGTGTCGAGCGCTGCAGGGTTTGGACTGGTGTGCACTCACCAGGCCTCTGATGGGGCCCGCGGGTCCCATCGCAAGGGTGGGGGCTCATGCCAGGGCTTCTAGGATGCTGGCTGGTTTGGGCAGCAGCTTCTTGGGACACCATGCTCTCCTGGACCGAAGGCTGTGGGACCTGGGGGGTGTTTGGGTGATGGGCAGACCTCAGAGAGGCCCAGTGGTTGGCAGGGAGGAGCAGGGGGACGGTCAAGGCAGAGATGGGGCATCAGTACGGCCCTGGGAAGCCTGCCCGCCCCAGCGATTTACAGCATCTGGGACCAGGACCCAGCGGAAAACTCGTTGAATGCCACATCCAGCTGCTGCACCTCTGGATGGCTGGGGGCCCAGGGGGGCTTCCTGCTTCCGGGGCTGTAGGCCAGCCTTCCTGCCTCCACTGGCTGGAGGAGCCCCAGGGGCCAGGAGACCCTGACTGCGTGCAGCAAAGTGAAAGCTCAGAAGGGCCGTTGGGATGTGGCCCAGATTATATTTTCTTTGTAAAATTTGCCAAGTGAGTTACCCACTTTTTTTCTTAATGAAAGATTGAGAAAAAGAAAAAAGACGCACTCTCCCCGGTTCCTTAATGGGTGCCTTCAGAGCTGGGCCAGCAGGGTTGGGGTGCTCAGGACTGGGTTGGGGGCTTGGTCTCTCTGCTTGCGTTTAGTCACTCCTGAGTTTGAGGGAATCTGATACATGTACCAAAAGGCACTTTCATTTTTTTTTTTTTTAAAAACAGTGCTTCTGTTCTAAGAAATTCAAGTTAAGACAGCGTGCCTCTCGCTCGCCTTCAACGCCACCTTGGCCGCTGCAGCGGGCGGGGCGGCCAGACAGCTGGGTGCTGGGGGGCAGGGGGTGGAGGGGCCCCTAACGCCTGGGGGACGCCTAGTCCTCGCCCCCTCCGTACATGTCGGCCAGCTTCTTGAAGCGGGGCCCCCAGTCGTTCAGGTAGTCGTAGTCCTGGTCCCCCGAGCTGGACGAGTCGAGGGAGCTGACGGAGCCCGCGGTGGAGCCGCTCCCCTCGTAGTCGAAGACCAGCAGGGAGTCGTAGGGGGGCGCAGTGGGGTCATTGTCAGCTGCCCGGAGTCCCTGCGGGTCACGAAGGCCTGGGGTCAGGGGGAGCACAGAGGGGGGCCCCGGGGAGGAGGCAGGAGGCAGGGCAGGAAGGGGACGTGAGCGGCCTTGCGCACAGTACGGAGGGCATCTCAGGGGGCCGCAGGGCAGAGTGTATGGAAATGGACTGTGGGCGAGCCGGAGGGAGCCGACTAGAATGCAGGCCGCCACGCAGAGACCCCGAGGCCTGCGGGCTGGGCGGGGCCTGCGGCTAATCACCGCCCCAGGGAATGGGCCCCACGCGGTTCCAAGTCCAAACTGAGGTGGTTCCTTGTCTACATCCCTGAGAAAAAGTGGTCGAGTCACAAGGCTGCTGGAGCCCTGATATGTGCCTGGCCTCTCTCCTCCAGGCGCCTCACGGTGGACCTGGGACAGAGACACGCTCCCTGCTCCCTGCCTGGGGGCGGGACAGCTCTTAGGTGCAGGCTTCACGCTGGGCGTGGAGGGTGCCCGTGGGATGCCCTGCTGCCCCGTGGTCGCCAGCTGGATGGCCCGCCTCACTGCCCACCCTGCCCTGGGAGGGGCCCTATTCAGCCCTGAACAGTTTGGAGCTTCTATCTTTACTTTCCTCTAAATGTTGTTTAAAAGTGGGCTTTTAATTGTAGGTTGGTGAGGAGTACTTTTTGGGGTTCTAACATTTTATTACACTGTAGACGGTAAATGTCTGAGCTGAATCAGCTTTGGGGCTGTTGTGGATGATTTGGGGCCCAGGACATGATCTTATTAGGTGAAGGTTCTGAGAAGACTCAGTGTCTCTGCTGAACCGTTCCCCGGTTCTAATTCTGTTTAAAGAAGTTCTTTTCAAGTCAGATTCTGACAGGTGCAGGAGTCCGTGTTGCCAAGCCTCTTAAACACAGCTGGGGTTAGGGGCCAGGTGGTAAAACCACAGGGCCCTGTGTCAGGTAAGAGGCACCACGGACGTGGCCATCTCTGGGGGCTGAGCAGGAGCTGAGCACCAGGGACACGGCCCCAGAAGGACGCCCCCCTCTCCCGGCCGTTCCCTGGGTGTCAGAAGGCCACTCCCAGTGGCCCAGGGCGCTGCCTGCAACGGCTCTGCTGCCCTGGCTCCTGCAGGGGCCAAGCTCCGGGATTCCTCTGGCGCACCTGCTGTGAGCCACGCCCTGGCCTGGTGCTGGGGGTTCGGCCTTCCACAGAGCAGGATGCTTATGGGATGTGCTTGGCCGGTGCCTCACTGCCTGCAGGGTCTGCATCTGCCTCCTCGCCCCGCATGCCGCCCAGGTGCAGCATGTCAGCAGGGTCCCTTGTGCCCGCAGTGCCCACCTCGTTGATGAAGTCACCGATGTCTCCTGGGTGGGGCACCACAGGCCTGACTGGGTACTGGGGCTCGGCACCCACAGGCCTCTCGTCTACCCGCCGCACCCCAGGGGCCTTGCTCAGCACATGCTCCATGGCCTCCGGTTGCTGCAGTTGGCTGAGGTCGTAGTCCTGGGGAGGGGCCAAGGGGTCAGAGGGTACTGGTGGGGGCACCAGGTAAGGGCACCAGAAAAACCCACTGGCGCACCCACGTCCTGTCCTGTGACCCCAGCTCCGAGCGCTCCCGCCGTCCTACTCGGTTGCCTGGGCCCCAGAGTGTCCACTGCTCCTCCACCTGTCCAAACCCTGCCTGGATCCTCAAGGCACATGTGGGGTCTGTGCCCCAGGCGGCCTCCGCTGGCCTGACGTTCCCCCAGGAGCTGTGCCGCTGCTCCCAGGCACGCGGATGGCTCATCTGTTCCCAGAAGCAACCTGGAGTTGGGGCTGCTGGCACCCCTGTTGTGCGGGGGTCACAAGCTTTACTGGGGTAAGAACTCGCTCCAAGTCCCCCTGTGGTCAATGGCAGACTCAAGTCCAACCGGGCGGCCCTGGAGTCCCTCCCAGGTGCCCCACACTCTCCCCTGCTTGGCTGATAGCCCCTGGCATGTGGCAGTGTTGTGTCCACCCGCCCCCCCCAGCAACTGGGGGTGGGCAGGCACTGGGCCCGGGTCTCTGGCTGAGGGGAGGAAGCAGGGAGAGGGGGACACAGCCAAGGATGTGGACAGTTCACTTGGGTCCAGCTGGAAATGCAAATGCCAGCCAGTGTTCCCATTCCCCAGGTCTGGCCTTCACGATATGACAAAGGACAAAGCGGCTTCCTGGCAGCAGGGCCCTCAGGAGCCACAGCTGGGGGAGCCCGCAGGGCCCAGAGGCAGCTGCCGTCTCACCTGGTCCTCCTCGCCGCCCCCTTCCTCGTCGTACTTGAGGATGTTGTCGCGGACGTCATCCTCGGGGTCAATGAGCAGCTGCTTGGTGTGGCGTTCTTTCTCCCGCCGCTTCATCCACATGACGAACAGCAGGACCATGGCTGCGGGGGCAGGCGGGGCCGTGAGCAGGTGTGTGCATGCACGCACCTGTGTGTGCCGTGTGAGCACGTGTACATGTGCATCCATGCATGTATATGCACATGTGCACGTCTGTGTGTGGGAACGTACACCTCTGCACATGGATAGCTCGTGAGTGCACAAGTGCATGTATGTACGTGCCGGGGGCCCATGTCTGTACCGAACGGACCAGTGCAGTCGGGTTTCTGAAAGGTTCTAGAGGGTGAGGCCTGGGGACACAGGCTGTGGAGCAGACCTGGGCTCACCTCCCCGCCATCTGGGAGGCAGCGCTCTCGCCGGCCCTGGGCCCTCGGCCATACTCACTGAGCAGGATGATTATGCAGATGAGGATGGCCACGATGGCACTGGTGCCCAGGCCAGCCGCTGCCACCGCCCCGATGGTGGTGCAGTCACCATTCTCGTCGCACGGGCACACCTTGACTTTGATGATGGACGTGTTGGACAGAGGGGGGTTCCCAGAGTCTGTGACGATGATGGGGACATCGTACACCCCGGCTTCCAGGTACAGGATGCGCAAGCTGAGCTGTGCATGGTCCCCTGGCACAAAGCAGGAGAACAGGCCCCGTTCAGTGAACGGCTGGCCCTCCCTCCCAGGCAGGACCCCCAAAGGCAGAGACTGATGAAATGAGAACCTAAGATTCCCGTTTGGTTAACACACACACACTACATCATCCGTAAAGTCAGAAGACGCTGGTAATTCAAGAAAAGAACAATTGCAACATGTAGGATGAAGAAATGGCATCCTCAGTATATAAAGAGTTTTACCAAATCAATTAGAAAAAAACCTTCTCAAAGAAAAATAGGTAAGGGTGATTCACAGGAGACACAGACATGGCCAGTGAAATAGGACAAAAGGCCACTGGTAGTGAGGAGATGGGAGCAATGGTTTTGGCTAAAAAATTGGAAAAAGGCTTTTTAATACAGTAATGTTGAGTGTGGGTGCAGGCTCGGGGGACAGGTGCCTGTGATTCTGCTGAAACTGGACTTGGCACGGCCTTTCTAGGAGTGTCTGCTAGTGAACCTTCAGATCCCAGTGCCCTTGACACAAGTCAGCGTCTGGGAAGGTAGGAATTCAGTTCCCAGGAAGTACACGTCCAGGGGCCCATTGGCCAGTAATGGGCCAGGAAGGAGTTGTGGGCACAGTTCAGCTGTAGGGATGTTTTTGGCTGTGCGTGTTGATGGCGAGAGATTGGGACTGTGTTGGTGGCCTCCTCGGGGATGGACTGGCTGAGGCTGGGCACCGGAGCACAGCCGGGGTCCTGGCCCCAGAGGGCATCCAGGGGGAGCGGGCAGCACGGGCCCCTTGGGCCTGGCTGTCCTCTCCACCGCTCACTCTTCCAGGGCAGCGGGGCCCCAGGGGGGGCTGCACCCCAGACTCGGCCTGGTTCCCTCAGGGGCTGTGCCTCCACCAGGCTCGTGCCTGAAGTGGTCTCACCGTTTAAGCGTGTGATGGTCCAGTTCTTCCGCACGGTGGCTGGGAGCAGCGGCAGCTCGAAAACGTAGGGGCCGACATTGGGGTCCACGTCGGCGTCGGCTGCTGTGATGTTGATGGCGTTCAGGCTGGGCTTCTCACAGGCCTGCGCCTCCTTGGGCAGCAGCTCCGGGGTGTTGTCATTGATGTCGATGAGATAGATCTGGAGGGTCCCGGTGCCACTGGCCGGGGGCATCCCTGTGGGGCAGACACAGGGTGCCCACACGGGGTCACTCCTGACACTCCATGGCCCAGGCACATGACATGGTGCGTGGCAGCAGCCCTCAGCCCCACAGCCCTGAACCTGCTGATGCTCTGCTGTCCGACACACGCAGTCAGTCAGCGGCACACGACTTCCAGAGACCCCACCAGAGCACACAGCTGCACGGATGGGCGGCCGCACCTGGGCCCAGCTGTGCACACACACGCACACGGCACTCACACAGAGCTTGCTGATGCACAGTGGCAGGAGATGGTGCCCGTGAAGCTCAGAGCCACACTCAGGGCCCCATACCCGCCTGGGACCCTGGGGAGGGGCTTAGAGGCTGCTGGGCCCATGGGGCTGGCACCTGCTTCTCACATCGTCCCTCAGCACCTTGGGGCAAAGCCTCCCCTGCCCTCCGCGTTTCCTGGCCCCACCCAGGCCCTGTGGTAGGCTGCTTTCAGTCAAGACAGACATGGCAGCTTTTGGGACTGTCTGTGGGGAAGACAGGGTGGCTCCGAGGTGCGTTTGGATCGAGGGCCTCCCTGCCCCAGCAAGCCAGCTCGGCGGCAGGCTCTGCTTCTGCTAGTGTCACTGTGGGGACAGGTGCACTGCTGAGCCCCAGAGCTCCTCAGGGGCCGCCCCCCCCCCGAGCCCCCACTGCACCCCGTCCCTGCTTCAGCCCAAGCTGACAGTGCAGGCAGACATGTGCCGGTCGGCCAGAGAGAGACACTAGGTGGTTCTGGGACTCATTTGCATGCCAGGCTTGGCGGGGGCAGCATCAACAGCCTCGTGTCTGGCTGAAGCAGGCAGAGCAGGTAAAGGACGCCCCACAGCATGTCTCTTTAATCTTCCAGAAGATGCATCACAGCCCAGTCAAGGTGCTGCAGCTCGGCGCCTGCCTTTGGTAAGTAGATGATGGCACAGCACCGTCTGGAGAAGCAGGGATGTGGACCCTGGTGGCTGGGAGGGCTCGCCCCCTGTCTGGGCTGTCTTCCCCGGCTGTGCCACTGCTCCAGCGCTCTGACCACCTTCTAATCAAATCTCAGTGCTTGAGCTGCTGGAGAAGAAGGGCATGTCCAGCACAGAAGCTTCCCCGGGCCTTTCCGGAGGAATGTGGGAGGCCAGCAGGCTGGTCCCCAGGCCCCGGCTTCACCTGCTGCGGAACAAGCCTCCGTGCAGTGGCTACTCTTGCTCCTGAAGCTTTAGCTGCACCGCTGCTCCTGGAACCCACCAGGCACAGGCCTGCCTCAGGGCCTTTGCACATGCTCTTTCCTAACCCTGGGACTCCGCCTCCTGTGCCTCCGTTCCCTGGTTTGTTCCTTCCAGCTCACAGCCAGGAGCCCTGCCGGCAACTCCCGTGCTATTTTGTTTTCTCCAGTGCCTCTCATTCCCCAGAATCATCTGTTGATTCGTTTCTCATCTGTCTCCTGGGGCAGAGACTACCGGGTTGTCCCTCAATATCCATTTCCCTTTCTCCCTTAATTAAAGAACGGGAGTCCCAGGTTTTATCTGGGATCGCCACTGCCCAATGAGAAGACTGTATTTCTCAGCATCCCTCTCAGTGATTTGTGGCTTCATGAGTGAGTTCTGGCTTTCATGAGCTGGAGGCGGAAGTCCTTAGATGGGCAGGGTGGGCCTTGCCTTCCACACTCCTTTATTTGCCAGAATGTGGTTGTGATGGCTGGAGCAGCAGCGGTCATTCTGGACCATGCTGCAGCTCACCAAGGACGCTGGAGTGGCCAGAGTAAGCCTAGCTTCTCAGACCTAAAGATTCAGGGCCGCCTGCTTCAAGTCTTCATTTATTTGGGAAAAAAGAAACCTCAATGTTGTTGAAATTACTATAATTATTATGCAGCCATACGTTGTTCTAGCTCACACACTGGCCTCTGGAATGTCAGCCGTGCGTGGGGGATTTGCTGTTGTGTTCACTGATGGGGGATGCCTGGCGCATGGCAGGAGCTCAATGAGTAAGAATAGCAGCAATAATGGTGCTCACTTGGGCCAGGCCCACCACAGTGCTTAGGTGAAACTAACGCACTGAACTCTGGCAGACCCGAGTGGAGGGAGAAACTGAGGCACCGAGAGGTCAAGTCTCTTCCCATCACTAAGTGGAAGTGCTGGGCTGATCTCTGGTTCCAGAACCTTCACTCTTGCCACTCTTATCACTGCTTTGCACAGGGGGCCGGGTGCCCTGAGGACTGTGGGCTGTGCTGCTCCTGGAGACCCTGGAGCTCCAGGGAGGGGTGGCCTCCAGCATGAGTTCCAGGACCACCTCCTGCAGACACAGGCCACGTCCCTCAGAAGGCCCAGCGCTCCTGAACCTTCCTCCAGCCACCCGCCCAGCCCACCCTCAGCTCTGCACCCCAAACTTGTGGCTTCTCTCATGGGTGCCCGCCCTGCCTCTGGGGCCCCTCCTGGGGACCTGTGGCCCTCCTCTGAGGGCCACAGGGATCTGAGCCATGCGTGGTCAGAGCTTTGGGGGGCGCCATCCCAGGGGCTGGCTGAGTGGTGGTGCGGGCCCCCCACCCTGTTGTTGGCACGATGGGGCCCTCTGCAGGGCTGCTCAGCTAAAAACAGGTGTGGTTCAGAAACCTCAAGGTGACGGGACAGGAATCCAAGAGGCTGCTGAGGTCCTGAAGTTAAGCAGGGCTGCACAAGCCTCGGCCGCCTGCTGCTGTCCCTGGCAGGAGGGCAGCGACCGAGTCAGTGAGCGTGTGGGAGAGTGTCCGGCAGATGTGTGAGCCGGTGGTCAGGCACGGTGACCGATACTTTGAATGAATGTAGGGACGGGGATGCTGCCGCCGAGGGCCCAGCTCATGGCCCTGCCCAGGGCACCTGGCACCCTGACGCCACCACCCTTCCCTCCTCCAGCCCCTCTGGGTGCCGGGCAGGACCCCTCGGTCTCCCTGCCACGGAGACCGCAGCACGGCTGAGCACCCCACAGCCTCCCCCACTGCCCGGAGCGAGGCGCACCATTGTCTGCCGCCAGAAAGGTGGCCTCATAGACATTGTTTTTGATGTAGAGGGACTCGCGGTCGAGGACGGCGGCCGTGGTGATCTGACCATTGGTGGCGTTAATGTGCAGCCAGTTCGCTGGGTCCGACAGCTTTGAGTATCTGCACAGGGAGAGGAGGGGAAGGTGAGCCAGGGACGCAGAGAAGGAGCCCAGGGCCCGGCCTCCCGGCCTCCTGCCCGCACTTCCAGGGCTCAGCCTGGAAGCTGTGCTCACCGGAGCCTTCCCTGCGGCCTGCACAGCGTCCTCTGACCACAGCGGCTCAGAGGTGGAGAGGCTACCGACCCTCACAAGGGGTCCAGGGGACAGACCCTCACTGTCCGTTTTACAGACAGGGACAGTGATCTTGGCAGTCACTCAGCTGGTGAGCGCAAAGCCGGCGGCAGGGCCCACCTGCCCCTGGGTGCTGCTGGGGTCAAGGGCCTTGCCTCCTCCTGTGGAGACCCTGACAGTGCTCACAGCTTGTTGAGCACTTGTGGCATCGCACCGTGGCCTGTAGCAGGAAGGGTCGGTGAGCCCGGCTGTCCCCTGACTGGGGACCCTGTCACTCTCTGCCTGGGGAGACACCATGCCTCTGGGGTGTCCCTAAATACCCACCAGGGACTTTCTGCATTGCAGGTTTCACTGGGCATATTGGGATCTTCTGTATGGAAATGGAGAGCCTGAGGGTGGGGGTTCCTTTCTGAGGGCCTGAGGTTGGGAGGGAGGCCCTGCTCTGGGGACCCACCTCACGGCCTGCTGCATGAACCGGTCAGGGTCCACTGCTGAAAATGTGGTCAGCATGGTGCCGGTGGGCACGCCTTCCTCTAGGCGGATCAGCTTGCGGTTGGAGGGGAAGTAGGGGGCCTCGTTGACGTCCACGACTGAGATGGTCACCCCTGCTGTGGACTGGAAGGACATCTGGATCCCACTGGCCAGGGGCGCCTGGTTGGACACCATCACAGTCAGCATGAATGCTCTGTTCAGCTCATAGTCGACCGCCTGGAATGAGAGAGGCCCGTGGGGCTCAGCTGGCACCAGCGTCCATGGAGGTGGCACGGAGGGTGGTGCCCGGGGGCCCGTCTGTCTGCCCCGCCACCCGGTCTGTTCCTGCTCTTCCTGCTCTGCTCAGGTGTCCCCCGGGCTCCCTTCTCTGGCTTCCCCCCAGCCTTGGCCAATGGGAGGAACAAGGGCTTGGGGTGAAGCACCCCACACCCTGCCCTCCTGTCCCCCACCCCATGGCGTGCAGGCATCTGGGCTCCTTGGGGGCTGCAGCTCCTGCCAGGTGCCCCCCGCCCACAGCTCCAGCTCTCATCAGGTGCTGGGAAAGCTGTGCCCCGGCCTGCGCCCTCCAGTCAGGCAATGTCAAGGCCCCCACTGTTTGTCCAGGTGCCTCGCAGTGGGTAGGAGGGGGGCCCCCAAAGATGTTCCACCGGGAACCTGTGAGTGGGACCTTATCTGAAAATGGGGTCTTTGCAGATGCAATTAAGCTAAACGTCTCGAGATGAAGGTGGTCCTTTACCTGAGTCATCCTGGATTGAGGGCTGACCCCAGATCCAAGGACAGGTGCCCTCATGAGAGTGCAGAGAGGGACAGCTGAGACAGGGGGGAAGGCCACGGGAAGACAGGCAGGGACAAGCATGCAGCCCGAGCCAAGGGACACCAAAGACTGCTGGCTGCCACCGGAATCTAGGAGAGGCAGGGCGGCCCCTCCCCAGAGCCCCCGAGGGGAGCGCCGCCCTGCTGACCCCTTGTTTGGGCCGCAGGCCTCCAGAAACCATGAGAGAATATACTTGTGTTGTTTTGACCCATCCAGTTTGTGGTCACACAGGACACTCACACATCAGGTCTCTCGGAGTCCCTTCACCCTTGAGCATGGGCCTTGAATTAACATTATTTCCGGTTATACCCTTTTGGGGGTTCCGGGATATTTCAAGTTTAATATACTAAAGTATACAGATTCCAAATACTAAAATGGTCCCATAGTCTACAGTTCTAGGTCTATGGGGTATTGCCAGTCTATAGGGGTATTCCTTGCATTTTGGGGAGGGAGGAAGGGATGTTGCACAGAAGCACCTGGGGCCCTGAGACTTGTCAATTTTCAGTGGCAAAGCTTGTCACAGTCACAGGAAGAAACACAACACACTGCAATCGCATTTAAAACATTCTCCTTAGACACATGCCAGTCACATAAGCACAAGATTATTTATGGCAGAACTGCTCTCACTGGTAGAGGATGTGAACTGGAGACCACCCTGGGCGTCCCCAGCACTGGCCTGTGCGTGTGCCGCCTCGACCCGGCAGAGCTCTTTGCAACTGTAAGAAGGACTGAGCTCTGCCTGGAGGGAGGGCACCAGGGAGAGCAGGACACCACTTATGCTGCCTTTTGTGTGAAGGGGGCGGGAATCTGAATCTGGGTATGGATTTGCTCCTATTTGCAGAAAGGAACTCTCCAAGGATAAACCAAAAAACTTGAAAAATGGTCACCCATAAGCAGAGAGGAGGTGTGGGGTGGAGGGATATAGCTCTGATTTTGGAGCCATGCAATACCTTACATTCTCACAGTTTAGGCATTACAAATAAAATTATATAGATAAAGCGATCTCTAAAAATTGCAAACAAACTGAATTAAAAGAAACTAAGTATATATCTGGTAGCATAACTCCCAAGAAAACTGGTTTCGGGCAACCAGGACAGTATTTAGATGGTAGCCCTTAATGGGATTTGTTCTAAGGACAACCATCATTGTGAAGAAATCGTAAACTCATTGATCTTCTTGTTGGCAGTGATTTTGGATTAGTTATTTTTTAAGCTTTTTATGTATATTGTAGGATAAAGTAAATAAGCAATTATAATAGTATTGTTAGGAACCAAGATTTCCAGTGAACGAGAAGATATAAGAATCAAATCAATGAAGTCAAGTAAAAACTTCCGCTGTTAAACTTGAATAAAATGACCGTTTGACTCAGTGAATTACATGGAGATAGTCAGTACGAGCATGTGCTTTGAAATGTGGCAACCTCCTCTGCCCCATGAAAGCACTGGCAGTTGGCAGCGATGAGCACCCCTTTTGTCCTGATGTTGGTTCTTAAATACCACTCCCTAGAGGAAGGGCTGGTCCCGGCGAGGCAGGGGATCGACAAGGTGAGCCCTGGGTGTCTGGCTGGGCCACAGTGCCAGGAAGCGCCAGGCACAGCCGGGCTGTGGTGGAAGGACCGGGGACCAGCCGTAAGAGGTCTCCGCTAGCCAGGGGTCAAGACCAGCAACGACTGCAGCTGGCCAAAGCACACTGCACGTGGGAGAATCCACACATTCTTCGTAGTAATGAGAACGTGAACACACACACGCACATGCACACACATACACACTCTCATTTGTCACCCTAGTTGGCTGGTTAATGGCCCCCAAAGATACGCAGGTCCTGTCTCTGGAACCTGTGAATATGTCACCTTCCATGGCAGAAGGGACTTTGCAGACTTGGTGTTAAGGATCCTGAGATGGGGATGGCCCTGGATTATCTAGGTGGGCCCTAAATGCAACCTCAAGGGTCTTTAGAACAGGGAGCTAGAGGGACATCTGATGCAGCAGATGGCATGTGGGGACTGAGGTGAAGATGGCTCTGGGTCTGAAGGTGGAGCAAAGCGCCACAGGCCTTGGAGTGCAAATCTCTAAGTGGGAAAAACAAGCTGGGGTGTCCCGGAGAGCCTCCGGAGGGGGTGCAGCCTTGCTGACACCTGACTCGGGCTCAGGGAAGCTCATTTTGGACTTCTGACGTCCACAAGTGTGAGGGAATCAACGTTCTGTGTTGAGCCTGCCCTCCTGACGCGGTTCCTTACAGCAGCCACGGGACACAGAGACAACGGCCACTGGCAGCTGCCCGCGCACCAGCTCTGCTCCGAGGATGGGTGGTTAAAGGCAGAGAACGAAGCTGCCATCTCACGCTCCCTGTGGGACTCTGTATTAGCTTTGTGCTCCTATTTAGGGGCTTAAAACAAAGCCAACTTGTTAGGTCACAGCTCCAGAGGCCAGAGTCCAAAATCAGTGTCGCTGGGCCAAGGTCAGGGCATGGGTGGGCTTGTGCCCCCAAGGCCCCGAGCCGGTCTCCTGGCCTTCCCCAGCTCCTGGGGGCGCGGTGCTCGGCCCCTCCCCGTCTTCCGGAGCGGCAAGCAGCCTCTCCCCGGCCTCGGCTTCATCCTGCTGGCTCCTCGGCCTCTGGCCTCCTGCCTTCCCCCGGGGCCCTGTATTCCACTCAGGCCCGACGGCACCACCCACGGTCGAGGTCCTCGGCCCCATCACGTCTGCCGAGGCCTTTCTGCGTTGTGTTCATGCGTTCCAGAGGCCAGGATGGGGGTCTCTTTGGGGGCTGCTGTCCGGATCCTCTAGACCAGCATTTCAGCGTAATCGCAGGACCCTTGCTGACGGAAGAAAGCGCTTCTGTACAGAAGCCTGCCAGCCAGGGAACGAGAGCATTTTAAAAGCACCGTTTTCTGTCCCTGAAGGAGAAATTGACCATCCACAGATGACAAGACCGGCAGACCGAGGTTGGCGGGGACATGTGATCTGCGGGGGCGGAGCACCACACCGCAGGCTGCTTGCTGGTCGCAGGGGCACAGGCTGTCGCCACCCGAGCCCACTGGTCAGGCTTCCATGACGTGAGCGGGACAGCCAGGCACCGGGGCCTTCCTGATGTGACTCAGCCCCGAGGCTCCCCCCAGCTCCCCTTCGGGTCTACATCCCAGGTTACAGGAAACTCAGAGAGCGAGGAACAGACCCACTGAGGCAGCGACTAGACAGATGCAGCACTCGGGGCTCCAAGCCCAACTGACCCTGTGTCCAGGGCAGGTCAGAGGCGGGTGGAACGTCCTAGATTGTGGGAGATGCAAGAGACGTTACAACCAAATGCAATGTGGCAACCCTGTTCAGATCCAGATTTGAAAACCTGCTGCAAAGAATTTTAGAAAGATTAAGGGAAATCAAATGTAGCCTTGTACCGGAGGCTGTGCAGGAAACAGGGCTGGTTGGTTTCGTCAGGTGTGGTAACAGTATGTGGCTGTGTAAGCAAAATGTATTTCTGAGGGTGATTTATGTGGACACACTCAGGGATGGAAATCATGAGGTCTAAGAGTTAAAACATATTTCAGCAAAAAATACAGACGATGCAACATGGCAACATGCTAATCACTGTGACATTTAAGCGGCAGGTGAGGCCGTGGCTGCCTCTCTTTCTCCCAGGCACGCTTGGAGATTTTCGTGATAAATAGTGCGCCACTTCTGCTTGGAGAGGATCTTATCTGCCTGTGCTGCCCGTTTCCGCCGTGAAACCAGGGTTGCCGGGCCCACCTGCAGAGCCCGCCAGCGCCCTGACCCGGCCTCCTCCACAGCTGACTTCATCGGAGCCCAGACCTGTGTGTGGGCTCCTGCAGCTGCCCGCACACCTGGCGCATCAGACCCACGACTCCTCAGTTACTGCTACTCGAGAAGGTGTCACGTACAAGGAGGAACATAAAACTGAGTGAGCGGTAGTGCCAGGTGGGCACCGGAGCCAGTGGGAGGTGGTTCATGAAAGCCGGATGCCTGCCCTACAGGGGCTGGGGGCAGTGGCGGAGATCGGGGTTCTGGGCTGATGCCACATTATCTTCCCCATTGTTCCCCCACTGTCCTGGGTGACTGTGAGGAGGTCATCCATGTCTCCAGGCATGGTCTCCTAGTCCACTGAGAAAGGGGTGGTCCCTGCAGGCCCCCTGGAGCCCCCAGTGAGATGCCACATCCCTCCATGTGCACCTTGTCACAGCTGATGTCTCCTCTGCCACTGCCGGCCCCTGGGGTGGGGGCTGCACGCTGTATTTTCGCCTCCTCAGTGCCCAGCACGGGGCCTGGTGCTTAGCCTGGTGTCAGGGGGATGTGGGGACAGCCCGCCATTCCCCTCGTCTACCACCACTGCTCAGGTGGGTGCTGCACACACTGCTGTCACGTCAGCAGGACCCTCCATGGCCTGGCTGGTGGCCATGGTGGCCAGTCTGACAAAGTAGTCAGTACAGGACAACCTGGCACCTCGGCTGAAGACCCTGCCTGGGACCTCAGGCCGGAAACGGAGAACTTTCCCCAGGCACAGGCTCGGCTCCTCCACCCCGGATGTTGGGTGCCTCTGAGCACACAGCATGCACCACACCCACACTGGGTCCGGGTGCCCCCAAGCCCAGCAGGGCCAATACCTCCAGCCCCTCCCTGAGGCCCTCGGAGAGGTGGCGGGGCTGGGGGGCTACTGTGCTTCTATGGATTCATGGGATCACAGTGGCTTTGTCTGGGAACAAACCACCCGAGGAAGCCATCCTTCCCACATTTACTGGCTGGAGCCCCTGGTGGACATGGAATAATGGTGCATGTCATGCATTAAAAACTGTGTCACAGTCTGAGGAGGATGCCTTCCAGAAAGACTATTATGACCACTGAAGTCCAAAGGAGGGTAAGATAAGACATATTTGTAATGGAGAAATCAATAGGTAATCTGCTCCAACAATTTCAATCACGATGGCTGGATATGTTCACGGTCGTGGCCCGGCTGTGGCCTCCAGATGTGGTGACGACCCTTTGCTCCAAGGTCTGGCTCTGCACCCTGAGGCACGGGGTGGGGCAGGGCTGGAGGGCCCCAGGGTGCATCCCTGCGCCCGTGGGACAGGAGCCTCAGAGGGAAGAGCTGCCATTCACGACCTTGCCCTGGGAGCCATTACTTGAACTGCGGGGCTGCAGGGAAGAAGGGGCCGGGGCCACCAAGGGATTCCCACCCGGCGCACATGTCCTGAAGAGCCCTGGAGGCCCCCCGCCCCACCTCGCACCAGCCCTGAATGCGTGCACAGCGGCGGGATGAGGCGCAGAGGCGGTCCTCTCCAGGGGTCCCCACCACGGGGGGCCTGGTCTAGACACGGAAGTTGTGCTGTTTCAGGGAAGGAAAGGCACTCCCCGTGTGCGGCCTCTGGCGCGGACCTGCCAGGAGGACACCTTGAAATCCCTGCTCCACACGCCCTCTGCAGACAGGCTTTCCTGCAGGGCTGGGCCAGGGCTGGGGTTGGGTCTGCGGTGTATGCATGCGGCCTGGCACCTGATGCTTCTAAGGACTCGGGGACACTGTGGAATTGAAGTGACCTTCCTCATGCCCTGGGGAATGAGCCGGCGAGAAGAGCAGTCCATGATGAGGGTGACTGTGGTGATCAGGATGTCAGGTGCTCAGTCTGACTATTGGCTGAGTCCCTGTTACATGCCAGGCGACATACCAAGTCTTATATCCAGGATCTATTCTGATGTTAGCAGTAACCCTGCATGTATGTTCCCCAGTTAGGCTTATTTTATGTATGAAGAACAGGCACAGAGAGAGTGACTGGCCCATGCCAAGGGTAAGTGAGCAAAGGGCCAGCAGGGAATCCAAGAACGTATGCCCTCCAGGCACCAGACACCCCCCGCAGGCTGGGCTGCTGGGTCCCCTACCTGCCCCTCTACCTCCCAGGCCCCCCACCACTTCCCAGCCGTCTCCTGGAGGAGGATGTCTGAAACGGTGGTCTCTCTACCAAGGAATGTAAAACCAGTTTGAACATACTTTCTAGGTTGAAACATTTAAACAGTTTAAATTGAAATATAGAGAAAAGCACCGTATGGAATACAAACAAAAATGAAAGAAAAACAGGTGAAGTGTGGTGCCAGCTGCTGAATTCTGTCCAGGACACGTGGCCCTTGGCTCTGGGACGGCACAGCTGTGCTTGCTGTCAGCTCGGAGAGCATCGACACTTATTCTTAAATTTACATACAGTAGGATTCACTTGTGAATTGTGACAAGTGCGTAGAGTCATATACCCACCCACCGAGATCAAGATGTAGAAACCCCCCCAGTTCCCTCCTGCTGCCCCTTCACGTGAAACTCTTCCCATCCCCAGCGCATTTCGTGACATTAGTCTATTATCTTGACACAAGTCCTAGATAAAGAAAGCATGGGAAAGGGAAAGTGTAGGTTTAAACTGCTCAGAAAAACACATGAAAAGCCTCCAGATACTAGCAACAAAACAAGTCCTGCAATGATTCAAAAAAATACTTCACAACTAAGCTGGGTTTAATCTCAGGAATGCAAGGATGGTTTAGCATTAGAAAAATCTCTTAACGGCATTTACCTGTTAATAGGGGAAAAGTGACCTTCAGGGAGGGGTTGGGACTGTAATCTTTTTTTGGGGGGTGGTGGCCCAGGCCTGCCAAGCCCTGGGAGGTCATGGGACCAGGTCCCTATGAAGGCTGCCTCTACTAGCAGGTTGGGTACAGTCCTTTGCCCTGGATGTTAGGGTACACACCTAACCCAGGTGTCATTTCTGTTAAGTGTGTCCCAGTGTATGTAGTGGGGGTAGAACTTGGGATGCCTGGCAGGAGGTCAGGAGTGCACCCACCTTCACCACGGTGACCATGCCCTCATTGGTGACAGGGTCAGTGCGGATGCTGAAATGCCCCGAGGGATCCCCGCTGATGATGCGGTAAAACGCATTCCAGTTTGGTGAATGGGGCTGATCTCGGTCCATCACGGTGAGGTTTGCAACCACCACCTCCACCTGGTTTTCGGGGACTTCCCCTGCATACTGCAAAACGTAAGAAAAGAGGATGTTACAGACCCGTGGGGAAGCCCGGAGAGGGCGGAAGAGATTCTCCGCCAAGCTCCAGAGGCGCCTCTGCCTCCAGCTGCTCCTGGACGTGGTGATTCCCGCGGGTGGGTGCACCCACATGTCGAGTGGCAAGGAAGCACCCCGAGAGGAAGCCCGAGGCTCATATCTGCACATGTCCCCCCCAGCCACACCTTGCATGCCAGGCCTCTCTCCGAAATTCCCTTCAAACCTTTCAAGGCAACAGAAGACCCATGCCAGGGGCTGGGCACACGGGAGACTGTAAGGATGTGGCTGTAGGGTTGGGGTGGGCAGGAGTGCAGGGGCAGAGCAGGGAGCTGCCTGCAGAATCGCTTCTGGGTGCCTGCCATCCTGCCAGTCCCTGCCACAGGCTTGAGGCTCGAGGTCATGAGCTGAGGATAACCAAACATGGTGCCTCAACCCTTCGTTCCTGTCACAGAATGAGGGCTGCAAGCCACTCAATGGTAAGTCTGGTTTACGTGGCAGTGTTGGTTATGTGCAGGGACAGACACTGTGTGCGCATGTGCATGCATGCTGTACATGCATGTGTGCACGGCTGTTGGTGTCAGGGTGGTGGTGGACACCCGAGCACCTGCTGCCAGGTGAGAACCACAGCTCGGGGCTGGTTTCCAGGGCCCGTGGCCCGTGTAGGTGTGGCGTGGCTCAGCAGGGCCCTGGGCTTGGTTTAATGCTCGCTGTTCCTGTCTTGAAGTTCATAGTCATTTGTGAACAAGAGGCCCACATTCGACTTTGCAAGTTGCATGGCCATTCCTGTCACTGTGGAGTATGCTTTTGAGCCACAAAACCCAGAGACAAAAAGTTTGGACAAATGTCCAGGGATTTCTGGTTGGATTCACAGCAGTGTGGTCCCAGCGGCGATCGCCAAGTGTCTGTATGTGCCAGCGCTGTGCCAAGGGCTACCTGGGCTGTATTTCCCCAGTTCTCAGGATGACTCTGTTCTTCACCCCATTTTACAGAGGAAGAAACCAAAGCAAGATTGCTTAAGAGACTCTGGGCCTCCAAGGGAGGCCTGGAGTGTCAGTCCTAAGGGTCAGGCCCATGCTGGTGCTGTGCCGGGCCTGGGCTCTCCAAGAAGGGTGACCCCCAGGCCCAGGCACTGTAGGGGGGCTCACGGGTGGGGCAGGAAGGAATCCAGAGGCGGGTGTGGCTGCAGCCCACCCACTCCTGCGTCTCCTTGCATCCGTCTGATTTCAGTCAGAAGCAGCGCTCAAGTCCCAGATACCTGCCGTGGCACAGTGCCTCGTGGTTACAGCTGAGATGACAGCCCTACTTCATGCCCACATGGGGGCCGCACCCAAATACACCCTTTTCCCCCCTAGAACAGGCACGTCAGTGCATGCCAACAGGAAGGCTTCCGTTTGCTCGAGGCACGGCCCTGGGCCCCTGCCCATCCCAGACCCAGCTCACCATCCTGAGTGAGCCTCAAAGACCCAGGGTGCCTGGCAGAGTGTGTTGGGCAGCCAGCCGCTCATCCTCTGTGTCCAAGCGCTCTTGTGGCTCTGAGTTGGCAGCCACCACCTGGCATTCTTCCCACTCTGCAACCAGCATGGACTCCAGCTCATGGGCACTGCCCGGTCCAGTCTGCAGGGACCTGTGCCTCCTCGGGTGAGATGGGCATGGGGCTGCCTTGGATGCCAGCTGATGGGCAATGTGTCCTGGCTTCTGGAGCTTTCCATTGGGAGCTTCGTACCCCCTTGCAGACCCCTGGCACTTCAAGCCTGGCTCTGGGTCCTAGATTATTGCAGCAGTCTTCTGCCCTGTGCATTTTAAAATGTGAGCCTCAGCTGGTGGTTGGGGTGGGGCTCTGGGGTGCAAGGAGCAGAAAACTGGGTGACAGGTGCTTGACTCTCCTGGAACACAGGCAGACTGAAGGCCACCGAAGGCTGTTGGTGGTTCTGTGTCCCAGTGATGTCAGGGCTGGTGGCTCTGCCCTTCTCTGGCCTCCTTGAGGTCTGAATGCTGCAGCTCAGCCTGCCGTGTCCATATCGTGGCCACGCTGGCACGTCTTCCAATTGGTAGTATCTGCCTTAGGCAGACTGTCCATGGACAGACAAGGACGCCGAGACCCAGAGGTTCTGTTCCCAGGCATGCTGCTGATGAGGAGACAATGCCGTCTGCTGAGCAAGCTGTGCTGAGTGAGAGTACAGCGAGGGGGATGCGGGGGGTGTGGGGGGCGTGGGGGGACATGGGGACATGGAGGACATAGGTGGACATGGGGAGATGTGAACACCCCAGCAGTGGGGAGCTGCATTTGGGTACACGTGGTGCTGGCCAGCGAATGAACGAACACACAGGTGAGTGAGCCATCAGCTGTTGTGCAAATGTGCAACAGGGCCGTGCCTGCGTTCCAGAAAAGGCAGAAATGCCATGGGGCCAGAACCCAAGGCCAGGCCAGTGGCCACATCCAGGCCAACCCCAGACAAGTGCATGGTCTTTGCCGGGTTCAGAGGCTCAGAAGTCCTTTAATCGGCCACCTGAACTCTGGGACACCCACACTTGGCCGAGAACCTGGTGGCCGGCACGCAGGCCTCCAAATCCTGATGCTGTCACCCTGTTAGCGAGACAGGCTGTGGACTTATCCTGAGCGGGATGGATGCCCGGCAGCCGGCGGCCGTCTGTGGCAGCACGAGAGCCTTTCACGGGACCTGGAGGCGCAGGCGTGGGAGCAGCAGGGGCGGCTGCTGCGGCTGCTCCCATGCCCTGTGCTGCTGGTCCTCGCAGCAGCCAGGCGCCCGGGCCGGGCTTTTCAGAGGCGCCTTGGGCAGCTCCTTCTTTCCCTTCGTCAAATGCTTGTTGCATGTTCCCCGCCAGGCGCTGGGGACTCATGGGGAGCGAGGTGGACAGGGACCTGCCCTGGGAGCTGATTGCTCATGGGACTTCAGGGTGCCACGTTGGCCAGTGTCGTGGTGCCCACCAGAGGGCCACTAGGGCTCTTCAGCCTGATGGCCAGAGACCCAGAGTGGGAGTCTCAGGGAGGGGTCATGCTGGCAGTGGGGGGCAAGGAGGGCCCTGCCTGACGGTCCTGCAAGACTCGGGGTGGGAGAGAGAGCAGCCCTGCAAGGCTGCAGCCAGGCCTCTGGCAGACGACCGTGGGCAGGGGGCATTCAGAGGGGACTTTGCTGAGGCCTGGCCGTGGGATCAGGGGCTGAGGGAAGGGTTGGGGCCAGGGAGCGGGTCGTGCTGGGGAGGCACAGGGCTGCACCAGGCTGCAGCTTGTGCGGGCGACCTGGCCCCTGGGAGCTCTCAGAGGACCAGAGCTGTGGGGTGGCTGGTAGCCCTTCCGTGGTCCTCAGAGAGAGGGGAGCTGGGCAGACGTGGTGGTGGGAGGGCCTTGGGGGGGCGCTCTGCAGGCCTCCACAGTCGTCCCTCAAGTGGTCTGGAGGCAGGAAGGTGCTTGCACAGCACCCCCTCGCCATCAGTGTGAGCAAGGCCAGCAGGGGCTCAAGGCCGATGACCCCCCTTTCCCCAGGGCCATTCCCTCTGCCAGGACATCACCACGTCCCCAGAGCAGCCTGCCTGGGGTTGCCTGTGACCCTGGCAGGGTCCCTTCACCTCAGAGGTGGGACGTTATTGCAGGCTCTGGTTTACCTCTGTTGCCACCTGCCAGCTGTGTGACCATGGCTGAAGGGCTGGTCTTGTCATCAAAATGGGTGGGGAGGGATGGCAGAGAACGCACCCTAGGCGTCTGGCATGCTCAGGGCTTCGGGGAGGCGGTGCACTGTGCCCGGCCAGGCACTGGCCCAGAGTCCAGCCTCTTCACTGCAAGGAAGGGATGCGCCTGCCCAGGGCCCAGCTCACCATGGGCGAGAGGTGGCGGTGCCCAGGGGCCCCTCCCACGCTGGGCCAAGCTGCCTGCCTGGGAGCCCATCAAGGTGAGCTCAGCGTTGGCTTGGCTCTGAGCGGCTGTGTGGCCTCCGTGCAGCTCCTCGGCCCTCTGGGCCTGTTTCTCAATGGAGGACCTGGGCCAGGTGCTTGCTGCCCACTTCCCCGGTTGTCAGGAGGAGCCTGTGAGCAGGGTCAGAGCTCCTCGCACCTTCTGAGGGAGGGACAACCAGGATCTCCCCCGTCCTGGGCACGGCACCCTGACTTTCCTTAAGGGCTTGGTGGGCGTGGAGGACTACCACAGGGGCTGGCAAACAGGGCTGAGTTCAGCCCACAGTCTGTTTGGTCAATAAAGTTTTATTGGCACACATCTATTCATTTACTGTTGTGGCAGGGTTGAGTAGTTGTGACGAAGAATGTATGTTCTCCAAGTAAAAAATATTTAGGTTTTGTGAGATGAGTTGTCTTTTGGCTTAGGTTGCCAGGGTCAGTGCAGTGGCCATCTGGGAAGCCGCCTGGCTCCCGAGCGCCTTCCGAATTCCCTTATTTTCCAGAAACTTGCTTCCTCAGCCTCCTCTACAGCCACACCTTGATCAGGGGACCTAGGACTGGCCTGCCGAGGGATTCAGAAGTGAGGCAGAGGCCTGTGCCTCAGTGCCTGAAGTGGCAGGAGGCGGGTGGTCACGCTGTGGACCCCATGCCTGGTGGGTGACAGGTGTGGGGGCCCTCCTGGAGAAGCCTCCATGCGTGACACACGTGGTCCTCAGGTTTCATGCCCACTCACATCCCCTGGCAGCTTCCCTCTGCTTGAATGACTGGGGTGGATTCTGGTGTTACCTCCTGAGATCCCCCCAGTCCTGGCCCCTCCCTGGCACCATCCAAGGGGCACTGCACCTGGCAAGGGTCCCACTGGGCCCCTCTGCCTGCTCTGTTGAGGTCCCCTGGAGCGGGGTTCCCATCCCTGAGAATCACGGGCCTCTGGTTTCATGGCATGGGGGACAGCCATGTGTCTCTGAGTGTGATTCCTTCCAGACTTCTGGGTGAAGTTTATTCGAAAAGTCTATTTTAATTCATGCAAGTTTAATAAAGGTTCACAAAGAAGGGCCTTAAGCTAATAAATCTGGTTTAGGATTTTCTTATTAACCTTGCCCTAGCCATAATGACTTTTTAATTTAATTTTTCAGGTTCTCAGGCACAGGGAAAGCCTCCCCAGGCCCCATGGGATGCCAAGGAGATATTTAGCAAAGGAGGAATTTTAAGAGCATTGGAACTGAATTTCTCGCCTAGATGGCAAGCCAGAACTCAAACGTGGCCCTGTCCCAAGGCAGGACAGGCTCCATTGTTGCTCACTAGCCTTCTAGCACCGTCCCAGCTAGGCGGCACCAATGTGCCTGCTCCGGGGAGAAGTCAGGTCAGCATAGAGGGGGTTTCGGGTGAGGACCGACGCCCGGCCAGCCCTCAGGGGAGACCCTCAGCTGGGCCAAGGGGACACGGTGGAAGAGCCCGTCCGCACGCCAGACCCTTGGACCCTCAAGGCACCTGCGTCATGTGGGACACCGAGACCCACTTAGTGCTTTTGTTCCTAATGAGGACTTGACCCTCCCCCAGCCACCCCTTGGGGTCAGCACCTTCTCCCCCCCCCTGGGCCCTGGTATTGATGAGCGTGTCTAACTGGGAGGGGGTGCTTTGAAAGTTTTTTGCATTTGACCTCATTTTATTGGTGCTCACCACCTCCTGCCCCTGTGATGGAAGTCAGGGGACCCGCCAGCTGTGGCATTTTCAGAGCAGAGCATGTCATCGTTCAAGGCGGGACCGTTTGTGGAGACCAGCAGACAATGCCTCCAGGGGGTGTTACCCTTCATGGTGGACTGGTGACGTGGTTCTGATGTTCACAGCCCGAGGTTGCACAGCCCAAAGTCACACATCCGGGGCTGCATGGAGTCGGGCTTCCTGGGCAGGAGGGCCTCCTGTGGGCATGTGCATGGAACTCAGGGTCTTCAGGCTTCCCTCCAGGACCCTGGGGCTTGGGGCGCGCTCTGCAGATCGTGCCCTGGGGGCCGCCAGCCCCCACCCCGGCAGACGCGGTTCCCACCCTCCAGGGGGTGCTGAGTGCCGCGTGGGCCGGCTGAGTGACCCAACGGCCTGCAGTGGTCAGCAAGCACCCCTTGTGCTCAGTGGAGGCAGGAGGAAAATAACTTTTAATTAACATTTAAGAATAGGAATCAGATCATGCAAATCCCCTGATGCCTCTTCAGCTCTGCTGATTGTTCTTGATTAAGCTCGATAAAAATAGCTGGGCTGTGTGTGTGTGTGTGTGTGTGTGTGTGTGTGTGTGCTGGGGGTGGGGTGGTAGCCAGCTCTCGGCCCCACCCACCCCTCTTTGCCAAGCACAGTGTCCTGGGGCCCTGCTGGCACCATCTCAAGGGGCACATGCCACGGTCTGCCCCGATGCTGGGTATTTACAGGCACCTCATGTTTGCCATGTGACCCAGGTGTGGGGATATTAGCACTTGGATGGGGGATGCAGCGTCCCCGGCTGGCCTGTGCTGGCAGGTGCAGAGGACACAGGCTGGGGATGGGAAGGAGGCTCCGTTATAGAGGGGGTGGAAGACACACCTGTCTTGGAAGCAAGGTGTGGTACAGAGGTGCGGCCCAAGATTCCAGGAGACCCGGGTTCACCTCCGTCTCACCTTGTGACCTCGGGCAGCCCAGGCCTAACCCCCTGGGTGGCCTCTGAGGGAGAAAGAGGTGATGGGTGTTCCTCGACGACCCCACGGCCCTGTCAGAGACATGCCCTAGAAAACACTGTGAAGCTGTTAGATGTGAGGGCCGGGACGTATGTGCAAACCTCTCAGAAGGAATTATGTGGCCAGGGCGTGAGCAGGCACGTGGCGACAGAGCCAGCAGGGTGGTGTGCCCGGATGCCCCTTCTCCTATTCCTATTCTTGCCACTTTTCTGGGAGCTTGAAATTATTTCTAAATAAGGCCTGAAAAATATTCCAAGGTGTTCAGAATCTACGGATGTGGGAAGGTCTCCCAAGACATGTTGTGAGTGAGAAAAACACCACAGCACACGGCGTAGAGGGAAAGCCCCAGGTCTGGGGTGGGAGGGTCTCTTTCTTCACGGCGAGTCACTGTATTCCTTTCATGCGGTTGTACCGTGTCCATGTGTGTGAACTACCCGAGAACTCTGTGATTAGATGAAGTGTGCGGTATGGAGGGTTTTGCTCACAGAAGGTCCCGAGGTTGAGGCTGAAGATGGAGAAGCTCAGGAAGGGCGGGAGTGCCCCTGACAGCCTGGACACGAACTTGGGTCCCAGAGGCATCGTGCTGGAGGAAAGAGGCCAGCTTCCGGGACGTGGGTGCTGCGTGACTCCACGTCGGTGGTGTTCCAGGACAGGCGAGCGAGCTCAGCGATGGTCCTGGGCTGGGGCACGGGGCTGCTGCTGGTAGGTTGGAACTTTCCCTCCAGATTTGCACGTTACTCTGTAGGCAGATCACACCTCCACCCAAAAGCTCCCTCTGACTCGGAGCAGGAGGCCAGCAGGTCCTCTCTGGGAGCCTGCGTCATGGAGTTGGTGGGACGTGCCCGCGTTGCTCCTGGTAAATCAGATGGAATAGGCCCTTGTGGGGTGGGAGGGTGCCTGAGGGTCCTGATGGCCCCATGTGGAGGTCCGCTGCTTCTCCATCCATCACGGTGGCCCCTGGCGTCTGTTGGGTCACCCACCCTCCCAGGTGGGCTGCAAACTTCTCCAGAGCACCTTGGTGCAAGCATGGAGGCACGAACCCCATTTGGAGATGGGGGTGCTGAGGCTTGGGCAGGATGGGGAGGTGGGCGGGGCTCTAAGCCCCCTTTCTAGTCTCTAGGGTGCTTGCAGGTCCCAGCTCCCTGCGATGTCTCCACTGGTGTGCTTTTCATCAAACCTCGTGTGACCAGAGGTGACCAGGAGGGATGGGCTGAGCCCTCCCCTTCTTGGGTCACCACAGCGCCCCATGCCCTGAAGCACATTTACTCCCATCAGGGACAGTCGGCTTGGCCTCCTTCTGCCCTGGTTTCCATGGTGACCATGCCACTCCTGGTGCTGATTCCTGGGGGCACTTGGCGACTGACCCTGCTGCCCACCGCAGGCTGGCACCAGAACAAGACTGTGGCCCTGGGAACGTTGCCCTCACACCTGGACACCTGCCCTGGACCATCTGAGACCCCTGCCTCAGCAGGTGGGTCCTGGGCACCGTGGTGCCCACCCACAGCCCCATGACGGCACAGATGCCTGGTCTGGTGCCAGCTCCCCTCCTCACTGGAAGGTTTACCTTGGGCAAGGCTGCCCTGCAGAAAGGGGGCTAAACGGTGCCCACCTGGGATCAGCTGGCCTAGGCCATACACCAGCGTGGCCTGGATGTCCTACAGATGGCGTATGTTCCTGTCATTGTCACAGAAGGTGGCACACGGTGGAAGGAGGAAGGACAGCCTGTCTGCCTCTCCAGGTGTGCGTGAGGCCCCGCTGGGGCCTGGGGCCTGGGCACCTGCATTCTCCCAGGACCCCTAGTGAGCTGCCTCCCCCACGTCCAAACTCCCGGGACGCTTTCCCGCCATCGCCCACAGGGGCACCTAGAGACGGAGGCCACCGCCCCGCATGTGCTGCCGGTGCGTGAGCAGCTCCTCCGCGCGGCGACCTGCCATGTGCCCACCAGATGGCGCTGTGCCCCCACGGCCGCCGCCGCCGCACTGCCTCCCGGGGCCGCCCTCTGCGGCCTGTCCAGATGCGGGATGTAGGGGAAGCCGGGGTGCAGGAGGGGGGCTCGGACCCCGCAGTGGGAGGGATGCCGGCCTGTGAGGTGCCCTCGAGGCCCGCTGATCGGCCCACCGGGAGGAGGGGGGCGTCTCCTCTGCTCCCCAACCTCCCTTCCCCTCCAACCCCGCCTCTGCACAATGACAGCATGGCTGCTGGGGGCCAGTCCCAGCGGCCCCCGCTTCCCGGCTGTGTGGGTTTGGGCGAGTGACAGCCTCTCTGAGCCTTGGTGACCTTCCCACAACTGGGTCCCGACCCTCACAGCTGGGGGATTCCGACCGGGACGCCCTGGCCAGTGCCTGCCGGGGGGCGGGGGTGGCGCGGGCACCTTATTACTGGTCCTATCGCCGCCGTTCCGCCCTCATCCACTGCGCCCTCGGGTGGCCTGGCCCCCGGGAGGGGTGGCTCCCAGAAGGCGACCTGACGTCCTCGGGGCACCCTCAGCCTCCGCGCAGCGCTCTGGGAGCCCGTGCCGCCCCTGCCGCCCGCCTGTCCTGGCCCAAGCCTGCGGCCGTGCTGACGGGCAGCTGCGGGGAGGGCGCCTGTGCTCATCCCGTCGCGCCTGGGGCTCGCTGCCCAGGTGCCTCTCGACGCGCCGACCACGGCGGGGCCTCTGGCCTCTCCCACCGCGGCCTCCCCGGCGGCCGCCCCACGCCGCTCCCGGCCCCGGGCCTCTGCTCCCGTTATCGCCAAGCGCCGCCATCCGCAGCAAGGAGAGAGGCACTGCGGCCACACCGAGCGGCGGCCACGGCCACCGTCGCGGGCGGTGAAGGCACTCACCGTGCTCGCGGCGAACTCTGGCGGGTTGTCGTTCACGTCTGTCACCGTCACGATGGCCGTGGCTGTGTTCGAGAGGCCGTAGTTGAGGTTCCCTTCCATGTCCGTGGCCTGAACGATGACCGTGTACTGCTGGACTTTCTAGGAGGGAGTCGGAAAAAACGGGGCATCAGTTTGGGGGGCAGTTTCAGGCTGTTTATATCTTTATCAAGGAGATCGACTCCAAGTATGGGGCTCCTGCCGCCGGTCCCCCTCCTGCGGGCGGTGCGCGGGCGCAGGGCCCTCTGGGAGCCGCCGGCTGACCGCCCGATGGGAGGGCCTCGTCGCCGCCTGCTGTGGGAGCGGCGCGGCGTGACCGGGTCTGCCTGTTCCACCCTGGCGGCCTGGCTTCCGTGGGCACAGATCACATGTGGTGCTGGCCAGAAAGGGGAGAACGGGGCCCCACGGAGCACGCACTGCGTTCGGTCTGGAAACCAGGGATGGACCGTCAGCCAAGAGAGGGACAAGCCCACAGACGTGTCCGCAGGCACCTCAGTTCTTCAGCACGTTCGGGGGCCAGCTCACCCGTCTCTGCCTCCATCACTGGCCTTCTGTGCCTGCACAGCCCAGCCACTGACCCTGAACCACTCAGTTTTCTGTGCTCTGCGGCTGCTGCCACCGTGCCCTGGCCCTGCCCTCCCGCTGTCGGGAGCCCGCTCTGGCGGTACCTCCGAGGGGGAGTCTCAGGCCCCTGTCCTGGGGAGCTGCCTCGGGGCATTCACTCCACAAGTGGGACCCACCTCTCCGGGGAGCCCCAGAGCGCCCGAGGACAGCGTCTCACTCAGCTGCGTGCCGGGGACCCAGCCCAGGACCTGCCACAGTGTCTGCTAAGGGAATCAGGCACGTGT
Source organism: Manis pentadactyla (assembly GCF_030020395.1). NCBI lineage: Eukaryota > Metazoa > Chordata > Mammalia > Pholidota > Manidae > Manis > Manis pentadactyla. Next base: position 176,639,966 of record NC_080023.1, on the reverse strand, counting down.
CTAACACAGCGGACATCTGTGAAAATGGGGGCAACTTGCAACCACAGAGACATGAGAAAAACAGAAATGGCTCGTTTATGCGGGCACTGCCTCATACTGCAGTTCTTCACAAGGATGAACACTTCCTTCCCTCTTCCTCTGCCCCCTCCAAGCGTCCCACATGCCCACCCATCATCCCACCTGTCATCTATGGAGACCTCTTCTTGTGTCAGGTGGGTCACAGCCACCCCGTCAGGTGGCTGAGGTCCCCTCGTCTGTTCAGGCGGTAAGGGAACCTGGGGGCAGGGAGAGAGGCTTCCCTTGGGAGGTGTCTTGGGGGCGGTTCCTGACCCAAGAGCGTGGGGCTCACCACACAGGCTGTGGGAGCGCCGAGCATGTGCCCCTGCCCATCACACAGATGGGACACGGTCACACGATCTGCCAGCACCCACGGCAAATTCAGGCCGGTTGGGCGGGGTGCCTCGTGGCTTCCAGTTTCCGCACGGCGAGGGCCTACCTGAAGACACCACCAGTGGGGGAAACGGAGCTGAGATGAGGGCCAGGCGGTGAATCCCCACGGAGTGCCTGGATCTAGCCGGGCCTGAAGCTGCACTTTGTGTGTTCAATCACACAAGCCAGTGATTCCCCTTTTGTCTGAACAGCTGGAGGTGGCTTCTGTCCTTTGCCACAGAAGGGAGCTCCACCTCCTGCTTGTTTCCGTCACTCCGTTTGTGTGGGGCCTTATCAGGGGAAGAACAGCAGGATGATGCGGTGCCCGATGCAGGAAAATACAGGATTCTGCTGATGTCCTCCACGCACCCCAGAGCACCACGTCCCCTGAGCCCCCCAGGCCCTGACTCTCCAGACCTCCCAACCCAGGCCCCCTGGAGTCACCCTCCTCAGCGGCCAACTCCGTGCCCTCAGCGGGTTCTTACCCTGTGAGGAGGACTTGCTTGTGCTTCAATAAATACATTTCAGAGCAAATTTCATGCCACCACTATAAATGGCAAACCAGCGGCACCTGTCGTAAGTAGCAATCAGTCCTAACTTATATGCATGCTTTTAAAGGTCCGTCTGTGAATGTCTGAGCGCTGCCCACAACGCGCCTTCGGGCTCAGCTGCCGGGGCCGAGACCCTGCTCCCTGCAGGGGCCTCCGCGGCGCCACGCCGATTGCAGCGGAGCCTGCAGCCCAGAGGCACACAGAGAGCCGCGCCGAGCGCCTGCCCCGGCCGCCTGGCTGGCACCGCCAAAACCACTAGTCAGCGGCTCCTGTGCTAGAATGTGGCTCTGCTCCTGGGGCGGAAGCAGGGCCCTGGGGGCCACTAGCCCCGCGGAGGACGGCGCCCCACTGGCCCTCCTCCTCCTCGCCCACTGGGCCGCAGCCTCAGGGCCTCCTTGCTGCTCCTCAAGGGCGCTGACTGTTCCCACCCAGGGCCCGCGAGGGCTGCGCCCAGGCCGACACTGCGGAGCACCCTCCCGCCACCTCGGGTGAACCAGCAGCTCCGTGCACGCCGGCTCGCCCCGCCCACACCCAGCCCCGCCCACCCTGCTCACTATGCCACGCCTTCCCTCGCCTGCTCACCACGCCCACCCTGCTCACCACGCCCACTCCGCCCCGACCGGCCCTTACCCGCCAGCCCCGCCCACGCCCACCACCCATGCCCACCCTGCTCACTATGCCACGCCTCCCCTCGCCTGCTCACCCCGCCCACCCTGCTCACTATGCCACCCTAGCCCCGCCCCCGTCAGCTCGCCCCGCCCACCCCGCTCCCCGCGGCCCAGCGTTTCTCGAGCAGCGCCGCCTGCCCTCAGCCTGCTGACACCCGCGTTGCGGGGCCTCCAGCGCCCAGGACTCGTGTTCACCGCTCCCTCCCGGGTCTAGAGCGCACCTGCACACTGCCGGGGTTCTGTGGGGCTTCTGCCCGGCCCCCACCAGCGCTAACGGCCGGGCACAGCCTGGTGCTGCCCGTGCGTGTAGATCGTTTCCAGCTGCCTGGGTTGAGGACAGTGGTGAGGACGGGGAAGCAGCTTGGACAGGCCGGTCCTGGAGGGGCAGGACACGGGAGGGGTGGGCACTGGGGGCGCCCCTCCGGCGGACCCACACCTTGGGTCTGGCCACAGACGTGTTTGCAGAGCTCCTGGAGGACCAACCACAGAGGGCAGAATGGGCAGAGGGCCCTGCCAACTCCTTGATCTTGGACCTCTGGCCTCCCGAACGTGAGAGAATCCATTTCTGGGGTTTGAGGACACCCGGCTCGTGGCACTTGGCTAGGGTCGTTCCAGGAACCTAGTGTCGGCCTTGGGGTGGGCCCCTTCCTGGAGCTGCGGGAGGGAACGAAAGCGTCTGTCGTGGCCCCTCTCCCCAGCTCAGTGAGGCTTCCTGTGTGACCCCGGGGGCCCTGCCCGCGGGGCTCTGCTCCTCTGACCACCTGGTGGGAAGGAGCCCCGGGTCTGGCACATGTGGACAGGAACCATCGAACCTCACGCCCAGCCTGGCTTTTCAGGCCCAGCAACCGCTCCAAGGGCCCAGAGCAGAAAACACAGGACACAGGCGCACAGCGGAGGGAGGGCTTTAGCCAGAGAGGAAGGTCAGCCCTGGGAACCGCTGTGGCGGCAGGAAGTCCCTTCCCCAGACTTTGCCATCTCCCTATTCATTGAATCAGTCTCTCGTTGGGACCACCATGGACTACGGCCCTCTGGAGGCACTGAAGAGACCTCATCTCAGAGACACAGGGACCTGGGTGTGAATGTGCATGTATATGCGTGTGTGACACCGAGCGCATGCACACGTATGCGTGTGGGTATATGTTCACATGCGCGTGTGCAGGGTGTATAAATTACACGTGTGCCTGTGTGTGTTTGCAGCCGGCTGCCACTAGAGGGCGAGCCGGCCCTGCTTTTGGGAGCAGGTTGGGAGCGGGGTGTTGGGGGGTCTTTCTCCCTTCGCCATCGGTTGGGTGGGGGCAGCAAGAAAATCCCGCAAGGACGAAAAAGCGAGGGCAGGAACCAGCAGGCCCTGGTCGTCCCGTGGCAGGGCCCGAGACCCAGCCCAGCTTGCCTGCTTGTGGGATGGGTGGGGTTGCAGGAGCCCTTGGTGGGGCGGCTGGTCAGACTCCCCAGCTGTGGCTTTTGTTTGAAAAAGTACCCTTTTCAGACCCAATAATGGCCACCATTTTCTTTTTCACCAAATGCCCTCTGGAATGGTATTCAGAGGCAGCTGGTGGGTGGCAGGCCCTGCACGGTCCCCAGAGAGTGGGCGGTTCCCCCTTGCAAGGTTGTCCAGTCTTAGCGCGACTGGGCTGGCGTGGGTTGGGGTTTGATGTATCTATTAAAAAGCTGTCCCCGGGGCCTTGTTCTGGGCCTACAGTGCATGTCACCATCTGTGTGAGGCCCGGGGAGGGAGCCCTGAGTGAGCGGGTGGTGGGGGCTGCTTTCCGTGCTGTCCCAGCACCTCCTCCAGGTGGCCTTGCAGACCACGCTGGCAGCAGGTGCACCTGCCCCCCCTCAGCATCCCCACCCCTTCTCTGACCAGCCCTGGGGATCAGGGCTGCAACATCACCCTCCCTACATTGCAGCGCACCAAACTGAGGAGGTTGATGGCTCCCCAAGGCCAGGGCTTGTGATCAGGGTGCCTGGGCCTGGCCTTTGGGGTCTGGGGTCCCAGCAACTGCTTCCTGGGCCCTCCTGGGACAGAGATGCCTCTGGACCCAGCTCTGGCCTGGTGTTCCTTCCACAGGCTGAGTTAGGCTGCCTCTGTTATCCGTGTCAACCCGATGGAGCTGGGTGGAGGCGGCTGGGTGGGGGTGGGTGGCCCTGCATCTCTGGAATCTCCCCTGCCGGAGGTCAGTTGGTGACAGTGGCTTGCCACCAGCGAGCTGACTGAGCAAGTGACCCCCACTGGCCAGCCCCGGGCTGCTGCCCAGTGGTTCCTCAGTTCCTGCCGTGTGCTGAGAAGCGTGCCAGGCCAGGTGCCCCTGAAGCTGGTCAGTAGTGGTGCTGCAGTGAATTCATTAAAATGTGATTTGACCATTTTCAAGTTCAAGAGGAGGAAGAAAACCGCAAGCCATCCATCCCTGGGGTTTTCGTCTACTTCCCCATAGCTCAGCATTTAAATTTTGCAGAACATCCATCAATAATGCATCCGGCCGGCCTGCCCTAGAAAAGCATCAAAGCTTCCTGAGTTCCCTCCCAATTACCAGCCCTCCCCGCACCGGCACCCTAGCTGCTGACCCCCAAGTTCCTGGGGAGCCCAGGCTGCCACCTGTCTGAGGAGGACCCTGCTCCCAGGCCTGTCTCACCGACTAGGTGTGAACACGCCTTCCCCAGCCCCAGTGGGACTCAGCAGAGGCTGGTGGGTGTGCGGATGTGAACAGGCTGAGGGCCGGTGGTCCATTCTCAGACTCACGGACCCTCCTGCATGAGACTGGGCCGTGACCCCCTACTTGCTGGCTTGGTTTGGCTTCCCCATGGCCCCACCCAGGACCACGTGCCCCTCTGGCTTTCCGCGGCTGTCCCTGCTGGAGTGGCCCCTCGAATGCAGGCAGAGGGGGCAGATGGAGTCTGGCTTGCACGGGGCTCAGCGCTCGGGTGTCTGCTGGGTGCCTGAGACTGACAGATGGACGCAGGGCACAGGGTCACTCATGGGCTTCCAGACGCGTCCCAGGGGGCGTGAGGAGCAAGGCCTTGTGGCAGACAGGCTGCAGGTGCTCACGGGCTGTGGTCCCTGCGTGACTGCGATCTCACGCTGCAGCGCATGCCCGAGAGGATGGGACAGGTGTCCACACAGGAAGCTACGTTCACAGCCTCACCAGTTATGGTGGCCACGGGCGGAAATGACCAAATGCCCACCCGCTGACGGACGAACAAGCCAAATGCGGTCCAGCCGCCCAGTGACCGCCACTCAGCCGTGTGAAGGGAATGAACTCTGACACACAATGACGCGGGCAGACACCGAAGACTTCCACACGCTGAGTGAAAGAAGCCACACAGAAAAGGCCACAGGTTCTATGAAAAGCCTAGAGCAGGCTGGTCCATGCAGACAGAACGACGCTAGTGCTGCTGGGGACTGGGGTGTGGGGTGGCGGCCGGGAAGTGACTGCTGATGCGGAAGGGCTTCCTCTGGGGGGATGGAAACGTCCTGGAACTGCACAGAGGTGGTGGGCGCACCATGATGCCCGTGTGATAAGGCCCCTGAGCTGAGCGCGCTCAGAGGGCGACCTCGATGGCACGAGCACTACAGCTCAGGGGGCTGGCCCTAAAGCACACGTATCCCCCTGAGTCCACTGCCTCCTGGGGCCCCGGGAGACCCAGTACCCCTGGCGTGCCCAGGGCAGCTCATCAAGCTGACGGGGGCTGGGTCTGGCTGCCGTCGGCCCAGCACAGGCTCCACACTCGTCTGTGGGCAGGCCCCAGGCTGAGCAGGCCCTAGGAGCTCTCGTCCACACCCACCCCTGTGCCCAGGGCCTGAGCCGTGCGTCTCCACCCCCAACCTTTCCACCCACAGGCTGACACCCTCCTCTGAGCACCCCATTCCTCCAAGCCCTGCAGACCCCGGGGGCTGTGCATGCTGCTGCTCTGCAGGGAAGGTGCTCCCTGGGCAGCATGGTCCCCAGGCACCCCTTGAGTCCAGCGGCCACCCTGTGGTGAGGCCCTCAGGCCTTCCTGCTGCTGGTCACCCAGAGATCCCATCTGTGTCCAGGGCCACATGGCTCTGAGTCACAGCACAGGTGTGATGCCTTCTGGGAAGGACAGGGGCTATCTGAGGGCCCCAGACTTTGCCAGGGCACAGCATGGGGGCCAGAGGGCCTGGGTGAGGATGGAGCCTAGAGGCCATGTTAGAGGTTCTGGATCCAAGATCAAGGGGAAGCTGAGTTTTATTGGGTCATTTTGGGGGTGGGTGGTGACAGGATGTTATCCCCACCTGCAGCTGGTGAGCGGTACCCTGTCCTGCACTGGTCTTAGAGGTCCCCAGGTCAGAAAACCCTTTAATTGCCACACAGAGGGAATGCTCTCGACCTGACCAGGCCGGCACTTGGAAATGACCGAGGCCTGGGGTCTGGTTTAGAACTGCTAAGTGGGTGCAGGCGGCCCGAGGAGATCCTTCTAGACACTGAGCCCAGGGCCTGCATGCTTAACTTTGCTGTGTCCCTCGAGGTCCCCCCGGTGCTGGAACTCTGCAGATCCTCTGAGCCCTCAGCTTGCACAGAGGGGACCCTCTTTTCTGACTGCCTCGGTCTTGTCTGTGCTGTGTGCTCAGGCATGGAAGCCCAAGTGGGGAAGCGAGGCAGGCACCGCTGGGGGTGCTCCCTGCCCCGCCCAGCTGAGGGTGGACAGTCCTCCCTGCTCTCTGCCCCCAGAGGTGAGAGGAGCTGTCAGACTCTGGGAAATGTGTGCACACACATGTGCAGTACGCACATGTACACACAAACACATCCCTGGGTGCACACGTGCACCATCAGCTCTGGCCCAGGGAGGGAGCCGCTGCAGACGCAGTGGTCCCGTGCCGCACACGGCAGCCTCTGTCTCATCTGTCTGCAGGGCGCTTTTGGGACCACAGAAATTCCAGGTAAGAAAGCATCAAGTCAGGGTTAATTGGCAGCTTTTCTTTTAGCTGCATGTGAAATAAATGTTTCCCAGAGAACTTGGCGTCGTAGGTGCAGTGAACACAATCAATAGTTAAAATACTGCTTCCAGGACCAGCCCCTTACTCCCTCTGGCGCTGCAGGCCTCCCCTGGGCCAGAAACCCCATCCCCTATCCCCGGCCTGAACCACCCCTTCCTAACCTGCTCTCCCCGTCAGGGAGGGACCAGGTGCCCATGGAGAGTAGAGAGGGGCGAGCAGATGCCCGGTGTCAGCTGCTTATCTTCCAGATTTAGGGCGGGAGGGCCGTTTTTTCTTCTTTGTGCTTATTTGTGTTTCCTACCACAAATGTGTTGCTTTTGTGATAAGAAAAAAAATCAATAGCATTATTGTATAAAAAAGGTTGTGCTCCAACTTGGGCAGAGAGGGGCCTAACGTCTGGGGTGGACTCTGTGTGGCCAGAAACGTGGCTCTGGGGATTCCCAAAGAGGCGCCTGCATAGAGTGGATGGACTGCCCCCCGGGTCCCGGGTCCCAGGGCGGGCACGCTGCCCATAGCGGGGCCCGAGCCAGTGTGACAGCCTTGTGGGTCGGGGCTTTTGCAGATGGCAAAGCCGAGGCCCCCAGACAGGCGCGTCTGGCCGGTTTCCACCTCTCCTCCCTTTGGGGAGAGTGATAAGGCCTCAGGGGTGCTATGCATCTGGGGTGCTCGGTGACATATTTGCCTGAATTGCTCATTTTTTTTCTCTGAGACCACAAAGCAGCATTCGGTGTCTTTAAGACAGGTTTCTGCAAAATGACTCAAGTGTCAGCCAGTGAGGTGGGCAGAACCCTGCTCCCCCCAGACCACCACCGCAGTGGCGGCATCCTGGGGGGCTTACAGGGAGCCCATTTTCTAGTGAGACACATGTTCGGAATTTCCATGTGGCCTATAATGCCACTTTTCATAAAGCAAAGGGGAGATGCGGGTCTTGTCACCACAGGACAGCTCCTGAATTTGAGTAACGTGGCCATAGTAACTAAAGTCTATCAAGGATAACGGTCATTTATCACCCTCCGTGAAATCTTCTCATCTGGGACAACACAGGGTAGAGAATCTTGAAAGAAAAAAGGAAGCTGTTGGCATTGCCTTCCTAAAATTCCTGTAAGACCAGGAGAGAATTAACTGGCCCCCGCTTGTGAGGGAGGAAATTTCTGGTTGGTGAAGGTGACCTGCGGACGGTAGCACCCACGAAGACGGAGGCAGGGTGGAATGGGGCTCCTGATGACCGAAGAGACTCCCGCCAGGAGTCAGCAGGAGCGTCTGAGAACAACGGTGGAAGCCCCACCCAGCAGTCAGAGCCCAGGTCCGCTGTCACCTGCAGGATGGACCCGTGTCAAGCTCATCATCTTATCAGGCCATAAACATTCTAACTGGGAAGCAGGCCGATGAATAGGATTGGCAAGAGGGGCGTCTCCAGCTGGTGGAGGAGACACGCCTGAGCCGCTCCTGTGGTGCAGAAGCCTCCTGACATTTAATCATGGAGAAATGCTCAATTTACATAGTGCCGCCTAATTGGACATAGTGGCAGTTACGCGCGTGGATTCCCCCCCTTCCTGAAGATGACTTAGTCTGCCAAACAGGAAGCGGTTCTGGAAAGAAGTATCTGCAGTGTTTCCCCCACAGACGGTGCTGTTCACAGGGCAGGACATAAACGTTCCTTCCAGATTTGGTGGTACAGGTGTCCAGCCAGCCAGGCAGGCAGAGGCTCCCGGGGAAACCACCCCTATGTGTGACCTTCCTGACAGGCTGAAGCTCTGGCCCGGGGCGGCGAGTGGGCACCCGGCTGGGCAGGAGGCAGCCACCTGCTTCGGGGCTCCAACCCCTGCCCACGGCCACCTGCTGATTTTACAAATGCCTGGAAACAGAGGCGGGTGTCGTTTTGTTTGCCGCTGACTGGTCCAGACCAGGGTGTCCGTCTGAGATGACACTTCGCTCCAAAAGCGGTAAACTTTGGGCCACTATTCAGACTTTCCCTGGGGGGTGGCAGGGGAGGAGCACAGACCCCGCCCGGAGGCAGTGGCACCAGCTGGAGGTGCTCCCTCACCCCCAGCGACCTCCCGGCGACTTCCGGCAACGTCCAGTCTGAAGGCAAAGGCAGGGGCTGCAGAGAGCGCCCACGCGTCAAGGGGACGAGGCCCCAGCCCAAACCACGGGGAGCAGAGGTGGGCCGCCCGCCACCAGTCCTCAGGAGCCCTAAGTCCCCTGCCACCTGCCAGGGCGCACAGTCACAGATTCAGAGGTCACATGACCCCCAGAATGGTCGCCATCTAGGGCCCCGGTGAACACCAAGGGCAGCAGGAATCTCGTGCCTGGGGCGAGAGCTCTCTGCCTGTGCGGCGTAAGTGCCACAAGGGAGGAGACGGCACCTCAAATCCTGACAGCGAGCTGGTGTCTCACAGTCATCCTGGGGCGTCTCTCTGCAGGATCTACTCTCTGATAAAGTGCAAACGCCACCTTATCCAGCCTCTAACAGTCACTCATGCTTTAGTATAAAATTTTGGATATGATCTTTCCTGGATGACGGCAGTCCAGTAAAAAAGTCACTGAAGAGTCAGGAGGCCTGGTTGGCGCCCTTTCTGGCTGTGAAGTGAAGAGACGAGGCCAAACGCCTGGCCTCACCGGGCTTCCGTTCGGGGTGACAGCACCTCTCCTCGACAGGACCCCGTGGGATCGACAGCCTCCGGGTCTGGGGGCTGGCAGAGGGCTGGGCTGGCCGCGGTTCTGAGGGGGTGAGGGGCACGGTGCAGGGCTCGGGCAGGACGGCGCCCCTTGGCTGCATTTCCCACCCCACCATGGGTCTGTCCCTTTACTTCCTCACGCCCACCCACCCGACCTTTCAACACATTTCTTGAGCAGCTATTATGCACCAGGAACGAGTGGATTGCTGGGCAGTGATGCCAGAATAGGCCCCACCTGCCCTTGTGTGGGGATGGGGGGCTGGCAGTGGCGCAGCCAAGTGGGCACGCAGGCTCCCCTGCACTGAGCCCAGCAGGAACGGGCCAGTTCAGCGAGATGAGGAGAGAGGGCGCAGGCCCTGCTCTGAGTGGCCTGGGAGGCCTCCCCAAGGAGGCAGTGTCTGGGGAGAGGCCAGGAAGCCCCGGGGCCCCAAGGACCTGGGGACAGGAGGGCCCTGTGTGTCAGAGGCTGGGAAGAGGATGCAGAAGTCCCTATGGGTGGGGGAGGCTGGAGAAGGTGGTGGGAAGGGCAGGTCGTCTCAGCGCATCCAACAGGATGCAGGATGCGGCAGGGACCCGGGTGCTGGGTGCATCCTCTCTTCCTGCCACTCACCCAGGTCTCCAGACCCCCCACACCCTGGGGGCGTGAGTCTCTCCAGTGACCATCCCTTTTCTGAGACAGGCCCATCACCAAACACAGGGCCTCGCCACGCAACGGCAGCCGCGGCAGGGAGTGTCACCAGCTGTCGCGGGGTACTTGTGGCCCATGGTCTGCAGACGCACTAATCAGCGCAGACAGCTTGTGCTTAATTATTTCACTTGACCTGCTTAAGACTCAAAACCACCTGCTCAGGGGGTGGCTGGGGTGGGGTAGCTGGCGAGGGGCCTGGCCTGACTCAGCAGCAAGCTGGCCTCTCTGATGGGCAGAGCTGAGAGGCAGAGGGGGCCCAGCACGTGCAGAGGCCAGGCCAAGGTCAGGGTGGGCTCTCGGGGAATGCTCTGGGCTTTGGGTCAAGGAGGGCCTGGAGGGCATTACCAGGGACTGGGGGTCGGGGCAGGTTCATTGGCGGCAAGAGGTTGGTGGGCTTCAGGAGGAGGGTCGTCAGTCGCACTGTTGCCAGCCCAGGACAATCAAGCCCCCGGTGCAGAGGGTGGGCAGGGCTGGGCAGGCAGGGCCTGTGGGCCTGGTGGGGGCCGAGGCACCATGTTTCAAGATGCATCGGCAGGTTGTCCCTTCCAGAAGGGCACATGGACAGCCACTAGCCTGGCAGGATATTACTGGTCCTCCAGGCGGCCGTGGAACCGAGGTGCCAGAGGACTCCTCAGGGGCAGGTGCTCCAGGACACGCAGCCGGCAGAGCCACGCCCGGTTCACTGCCAGGATGGCCAGCACATCCTGAGGCAGGTGACAGCCGGCAGCTCAGGGCCAGTCGCACTGATCTGGCCTGAGGGCTGCTGGCAGGGCGGGGCCCTCGGATGTCACGTCCTGCCCGGCCTGCCTCCCTTCACCTGCAAAGCTCGGCTGCTGGGGACCTTGTTGCCTGTCAGCGCCATTCCGGTGCCACACCGGCAGGTGTCACGGTGGCACCCATGGAGGAGGCACATGCAGGGGCAGGCTTCTCGGAGAGGTGTAAATGATCACCCATCCCAACCTGCTCTGCACCCGTGGGCCCAGAACAGGAGTCCTGGGTGGGTGGCTGCCCTCAGGGCAGGGGTGCCAGACAGAGCAAGTGAAAACCAGTACCACTGTTAACTCGGAACTTCAGACAAAAGACACACGGTTTTCCATTCAGCAGGCCCCATGCAACGTTTGGGACAGGCCTACACTAAAACGTGTCTTTTGTTTGGAGCTCCAATCCAGATGGGTGTTCTGTGCTTCACCTGTCGGGGTGCAGCATGGCTGCCCCATGTGGCTGGGGCGCCCCAGAAAGGGCTGGGTGGGCAGGCTTCGCACTGATCCACGCACTTCAGTGACACCTTCCTCCAGCCTCAGGGAACACACGTCCCACCCCAGGCAACCCCCGTTTCCATTTCCGGAATGAGAACCGCTCCCTCAGGACTAAAGTCTCTGGCCACCGTGGAAGGAGCTGGGGCGCCCACGGTCGCCTAGGAGGGACGTGGCCCACAGGGTGGTCATTTGCCTTCCCGGGATTTTTAAGCGTTGAACCAGAGACCTTAACCGCTCGGCTCCTGCAAGGCCTGGGGTGGGGAGACCCTCCCCTCATCCCCTGCATGGCTTTTGTGGTGCCCTGACGTTCACCTGGCTCTGCAGCCCTGGGACCTGCAGCCCCGGGCAGTTATGAGCCCCTGCAGCGCCCCCTTCCACTGGAGGTAAACGCCTTCCCACGGGCTCCCTGCTGCGCCCTGAGTGGGGACAGCAGGACATACTCCCGTTCCCTCCCCTGCTCTTAGCGGGTGCTGGCCCGTCCGCCCTGTCCTTCCCTCCTGCCAACTCCTGCCTGTTTGCTCATGAATAAATCAAACCAGGAACAGCCCCCACCTCCCGACACAGCAAGGCTAGCTTGGGGAACCTGGGGCGCAGAACCTAGAGGCGGCCAGTGTTCTTAAGAACAGCAGCTTCTCTGAGCTTTCAAGGTTTGGGAGGCCTTTCCCTTCTCTGCAGCCTCCCCCAGCGTCCTCTGGACCCCTTCGTCCTCCAGACAGAGGCTCTGGAAAGGCCTCTTCCCTTCTAGAGGGCCAGTTCTTGGTGGCGGGGCTCCCAGCACAGCGGAGCGGCCGAGCTGTGTATCATCTCAAGTAGAGCAGGTGATGGCCAGCGGTGTGGACCCCTGCTTGCCACAGGGCACCCCCCTCCGTGCCTCCCTGCCTCCTGCACCTGAGGCTCACGCTCCTCAGGTAGTGAAGAGAGGCTCTCTTCAGAGTTGGCCACGGGGCTTTGCTGCCCTGCCAGTTGGGGAGACCAAAGCGCTGGAATAGGAGGCCTCGTCCTTCTGCTCTGCTGGGTTGGGGCACAGGGCTGCCGGGTGGGGGGAGGGGTGAGGAGAAACGGGGGCGGCAGGTGAACCCTGGACAAGCTCACGGCAGCCCGGCTGGGAGGATGCAGCCAAGGGGCTGAGATGCAGGGCTAATGGGCAGAACCTCCCTGCCCTTCAAGGGCTGAGGACGGAGGTGTCCCCGAGAACCCCAAGGCGAGGAGTGGGCCTCCCCTGGCCTTGTGCTGTGGTTTTGGGTCACCTGCTGACCACCTGTGTCTCACGGGGCAGGATGAGATGGGGAGCCCCCTTCATACATGCAGCAGACGGGCCACACCTCCTGCCCACAGATACAGCACTCAAGGGTGGCTTGAGGTTGGCTTGGGAGCTGGGCCTCTGCCTGCAGCCTGCTCGCTGGTCGGTGTCCAGCAGGCCAGGTGCTGCCCCTGCCATGACATGACCTGTGGCTCTTGGGCCACGCTCTGCACTTGCCCCCGTCACGGCACTGGGTGGGCTTCTGAGCTTGTTGCTCTGCCCTGCGCCAGCAGCTTTGGACATTGAGGCTGCAACTTTGGAGTTTCCGCCTCCCCTTGGCACCCCCACCCCTGGGGATGCGGGCTGTGCTCCCAGGCGAGCCTCTGCCCTGTCTGCGGAGCTCAAAGTCAGACCGCCCTACGCTGGCAGAACCCTGATCTTCCCGCTGGAGGAGCTGCCTGCCCAGCGGAGGCGTGTGGAGCCATGGGCCAGCCGTTGCACGCAAACCCGTCTGGATCAGCAGCTCCACCCTGCACGTAGAGCCACCAGGCAGGCGATCCGCTCCGCTCACCACGCGCCATCCCAGAACCAGACCCCGTCCCTAGCCGTAGAAGGAAGGGCCATCCCAGTGCCCGGGCTCACCTCCTGCTATGCAGCCCTGAGCAGTGGGCCCCCTCTATGGGCTTTGGGGGTGAAGAGAAGCAACAGCATCCCTGGGTGTGTGAGGACTCAGGGACCCCGTCACGGGAAGCTCTGGGAAGCCATGCAGCCCATCAGCCATGCAGCAGGCCCCAAACCCCAGAAACGCCTCTGCCATGTGACTGTTGGAGGGCCCGACCAGCATCACACGGTGGGGAGCAGGCCTGCAGGCTGGCCCAGCGGCCCCTCCCTTGCTGCCCCCCATCGGGTCCCTGAATGAGCTGCAGAGCCCCCAGGCGCTGGCCCACCTCCCCCATTTCACAACCACCAACATCAGTCTAAGAAAACACATCTAACTCGTATAATAAAGCCCCCCAGTGCACCCCCTCTGCCCATCTGCACACCACCACCCCACCCTGATCCCCCATCCCTGCATGAGCCCAGGAGGCTGACATCACCGGGCCTATTTCGGATAGAAAGCACTGTGGCTGGCACTCAGAGAGGCCCTCCAAGGTGCATGACCACACAGCTAGAGAGGGCCCTGCTCAGCTCACTGACCCCAGGGTCACCTGGCCTCCTGCCGAGCCACATGGCTGCATGAATTACCTTTCACGTGGCCCCTCCATCCTCACCCCAATACCCTGGTGCACTGCCTGGGTACAATTTAGGAATTCCAAGAAAAGCACCTCATCCCCTTCCTTCCCAGAGACAGGGTGGGATGGCATTTGCTGTGCAACAACATGGCACTCACTGATTTGGAAGGCAAAGGAGGTGCCAACGTGTTAAGACAAGTCCTGGCAGGTTTGCTGAACTGAAGTGTAGACTTGAAACATTTGGCGTCCCTACCTTCTCTGAACCTTCCCAGATCACCGGATGCGGAGACAGTCTAGGAAGGGAGCAATGCCGTATCCTTGCCAGCTTTGGCCCTGAAAATCAACACCTGGCAACACCCAGCTACCTCTCAGTGGCCCCTGCTCAAGGTGGGGTCTCAGACCTGGAGGGTGAGGCTGTGGCGCTCAGGGGGGTCGGAGGCTGCCAGGGGCAGCTGGTGAGGGCTCAGCAAACCAGGCCCCCCAGCTCCCCAGAAGGAGCAGCACCCGGCTTGCTCTGAGCTCAGTGAGGGCTCCTCATGGGTCCTGGGAGCTGAACACTGTAGCGGGTGAACTGCCCGGGTATGCTGGCCTCTGGGCACAGAGCAAATGGGAGCCAGTCAGCAAGACCCAGAGGCGGAAGCAGGGGACAAGACTTCTCTGGGGGCTGCCCGCGCGGGACTATCAGCCAGGAGCTGGTGATGAATCTTCTGGGGTCCCTGAGTCAGGTGGTCCCTGTCTAGGTGGGAGCATGTGGCCTAGCGCCTGGAGGTGCCCCTGTCCTTGGTGGGAACACACCTGCCAGGTTCTAGCCTATCCCATCCCCAACCAAGGTGGCCCCTTTCTGGGGTCTGGCTCCGGGCAGGGTGGGCACTCGGGGCCATGTGATGGGGAGAAGGAAGGTAGTATAACAGGAGCCGGCCTCATGGGGTCACAGCAGGGGCTGGTGGGGGAGTCCTAGAACCAGCACTGAGTAAGTCAGTGCAGCTCCAATTATTCCTGGCCTGACTGAGAGGGTGGATGCCCCTCTGGGCGCCCCACTTCATCATGGAGGGGTCCTCCATGTGGCGCCTGGGTCAGATGCAGGACAGGTGTTCCAGCCAGGTGTGAGTGTTCAGGTGCCCAGAAGCTGTCAACTGCCCCCAGACCCAGAGCCCTGCTGTGGCTGCGCCCTGAGAAGCACGGAGGTCCAGCCCTGCTTTTTTGAGCCCTCCAGCCCTGGCCACTGCACATGCCTTAAGGGTCTGTTCTGGAACCCTCACGCACGACCATCTCTGTGATTTGTCCCGAGGGCTGGTGGGGAAGGCTGCGAATCTGCGGAGCAGAGACTTCCTCCCTCCAGACCCAACAGCGGACGGACACCCTGGGGCTGGCTTCCGGCTGCCTCTGTAACTGCCCCATCCGAGAGGCCCACCCGGTCTCTGATACCTTTCAGGGGCCAGGGCCCTCGGGGGGACCCAGCCTGGGCCAGGGTCAGCCTATCCCACACCGGCTGCAGAGGCGAGGCCACGGTCCCCACCCCACGGCGCCCACCTCACCTCTCGGTCCAGGCCGGCCGCCACTGTCACAATGTCCCCTGTTTCACTGTTGATGGTGAACATGTTCTGGGATGGGCTTTGTGGGGTCTGGGTCACGATCCGGTACCGCACCATTCCATTGGCTGTAGTGCTGTCGTCAGCGTCGTTGGCTGTGACTGTCATCACGTAGGTGCCTGTAGCAGAGAAAGCAGCGTGGATGGAAATTTCTGCACATCTGCTGCCGTGCCCGCTCACACACCCAGGGCAGGCATCACCAGCTGGCTGCAGGTCTTTGCACACTGGCTGGAGGCGCACATCCTCCCCCCCGCAGGTGGACGCCTGCCGGTGGTGGGAGCTGGCCCTGGAAAGCAGCTCTGCTCGCCTGGCTTCCCCCTGTGGAACTGCTGGTGGATTCCTTCTAGAGCTCAACTTCCACTGAGGTCACCTGCTCTGACTTCCCTCCTTTTCAGCTGGGGAGGCAGGCCCAGGCCTGGAGCCAGCAATCCAGCCCCAAACACAGAGCCACATGGCCGGAGGCATCGACTGTTAGCATTTGCCAAAACTCAACTGATCCTGCGTGGAGGGCGGGGACTTGAGGCCACACAGTAGAGAAGCAGGGCCTGGCGTGGGGCTGGGTGTGCAGGTGTATAATAAATCCTTGAGAAGGACACACAGAGGCTACCATAGCATTTAGGGGGAGGCTGTGCATATGGGGTGCAGCGTCAGACAGGGTGAATTTGCATGTGTGTGTGTGTGTGGTGCACGACCAGGTACGTTTCGGAGCCCAGGAGTTAGGTGAGCTACCCACACTACCCCTCAGCCCTGGGCCTCCATTCCCCATCTGTGCACCAGGGCTGTGGTCTGCAGTGTACACCCGCATGTTTCCCTGCCTCCTGAGAGCAATTGTAGTTCCTTCTGACATCCATCCTTCTCTGCCTTGGGAGTCCCTGGCTGGATCTATACATCCCTCTCCTGGGTCACAGTGATGAGCTCAGTGACGGGCAGCTTGCCCAGCCAGAGCTGGTGGTAAAGGAGGAGGGTTTCTGGGAAAGCACTGTGCTTCCCTGCCGCTGGATGTGGCTGGGTCGGGGAGCGAGGTTGGGGCTGTGGTCACTTTGCAGCCACAAAGGGACGAAAGGACAGAGGCATCTTAGAGGAAACAGAACCAAGAGGGGCTCAGGTGACATTGCTGCACTGAGCAGCTCCTGGATCAAGCTACACCTGAAGCTGCTGCCTATAGACTTTTAAAAAAATTGAAACTTTCTCTTTTTTTAGAGCAGTTTTAGGGTCATAGCAGAATTAAGGGGAGGTGTCCTATAGACCTTCTGTGTACCTGAGCTCACACACTTCCCTTCCTGACTTCTGCCATTTTAGCTTGTTTCTGTCACTGCTATGCAGAGTTCTGACCAGCATGAGCTCCCAGCCCCGGCCTGCCACTCAAGTGGCAGGCGTGGGGGCCCCAGTCCCTGGCTGCACGTTCTTAGCTGAGCTCCTTGTTCACAGCTTGGGAGCAACGTGCTGTCCTAGGCCCCGAGGGGAGGAGGGGCTCTGAGCCCCCTGTGAGGTCCCTTCAGCTGGGCCTCAAGTCCGTCATGAGCTTCTTGACAGGAAGCTGCTGCTTCCAACACAGCCCCACGGCTGGAAAACCAGGAAATCAGAGCTTCAGGGGGGAAGTGTCCTCAGAACTTTACAGTCCCGGGCTCCGAGTCAAACCCCATGCTCTGCGAGAGAGCTCCGGGATGTGTTTGGGATTCTGGTGCAGCCTCTGCCTGTCTGCCCCAGGGGCTCCTCCTCGTGGGGGGTGCTGCTACGGCTCTTGCTGCCCAGAGCCCACCCCTCCCTGAGCGCCTTGGGCCGGAGCGTGGACCCGACTTGCTGACAGCGAGAACCCAGCTTTCAAGTTTTTGGCTGTCACAAGACAGCGTCAGATGCAGGCGTCTGCCTCCTCTGCCAGGCTCAGGGGTCTGCTTCTGGAAACCAAAGGATACGCTTCTGATAACTCTTTTCCGATTGCAAAAATAGAGCACGTTCATAGTGACCAGTGTGTGCTCACCGGAAAACACGAGAAGGTGCACGGTGGGGGAAGCCCGCCGGCCACCCCGCCACCCGGACATGCTCCGGGGAATCAGCCTCCAGTGAAGGAGCCTGAGCCGCACACCTTCACCACCGAGGGGCATTTTTTTTTTCTTTTTAAAAACCAACTTTATTACTGAGCAAGAAAGATGAAAGGAAGGGGCCAACACGATTTTAAAATTACGACCAGGTCCATAATGGTGGTGACATATAGGGGAGCTGGCACCTGCCCCCAGACCCCCGGGGAAGCAGGTGGCTTCAGCTTCTGGAGGCAGTTCGCATATCTGCTTGGCAAACTCTCTTCCAGGAATTTATCCTAAGGAAGAAAATCACAGATGTGCAATAGAATGATTGATGGGTGCGGCCTGCTGCTCATGCTGACATGGTCCCTGAGAGCCAAGAGAGAAATCCACAGCAAATACTCATTGAACATCCAGGGTGTGCCAAGCCCTGCTTTAGGCATTGAATGCCAGTGAAAAAGACAGATAAAACCTTGACAGACAGGTGGGTGTGGCTATTACACCCCCGGACGAGGACCCTCCTGCACTGGCGTGGGCAGTGTCTCGGCCGAATCACCCCTAGTACCCTGTGGGATGCCGTGCTGGGGTTCTGCCAACACCTGACTGAGGCTGAACGCACAGATGGACAAGGGCCAGGCCAGGGGGGAGGATGGAACGACGGCCCACAACCTGCAGGGACCAGCCCAGGAAGCCGCCTGCTCCCTGTGCACCAGGCTTGGAGGAAGGCAGACCTCTGCCTCTACTAGCAGCCCTGTAACAATAGGCCCTTGGTCAGCAGCTGCCAGCTTCCCTAAGTTTTTGTCCCTGCTTCTGACGTAGGGCCTGCCAGAGAAAGCCAAAACGCACCCCCCACCAATCAAGGGGGCGCCCCGCCTCTGGCTCCCCCAGGCTCTGCCCCCACCAGGCCCGCCAGGAGCTCTCCGCTCCTCTGCCTGATGCAGGCTGCCTGCCTTGCGCCCGCCCCCCCTGAGCACGGCCCCTGCTCCCCTTGTTCGGGTTGCCTTCGCTTATTTCCACATCACCAGCAGGGGAATTGGAGGAAGGGTACGTGGCATCTCTGTCTTCTGTTGCACGACTGTATGTGAATGCACAATGATCTCAAATAAAACTGGCCTGAGGAACCCCTGACCCACGAAGCTCACCCCTAGTGGTGCAGACAAGGGGCTCGATCAGTAAGGGACGTTAAATGTCTCACTGCAGGCGCTGGTTACGTGAATTGTGGTGTCATTATGAGCCATTTCTATGACAGGACAGGTAAAGCTGTCACAGTGTCGTAGATGAGTATTTGGTGGCATTTGAGATTTCATGGCATATGACAAAACAGAAAATAAACAGGTTTCTAAACTTATGACCCCCAGCTTTCAGGTAACTGCATGTTGATGCTGAGGGGAAAAGACCGGGGACGTGTGCCCAGAGCTCAGCGGCATCTCTGAGTGGCCGTCCCCGAGCGGCACGGGACAGGGAGGTTGTGATTTTCTCTGTATTGCCCAAGTTCCCTTCAAAGAGCACTATTTGATTATCAGAAAGTAAAATGTTACTTAAAAAAAAAAAAAAGAAGGCAACTGGGGAAACAGAAGGTGGGACTTTGTTTTTAAGCCTAAATCACAATTTGGTTTCTTTCAAAAAGAGAGATTCTAAACGCCTGGCTGGGCCCAGGGTCACTCCGCCATCAGGTGACTGACACATGTCACCTGAGTACTCTGGGCCAAAGGTCAGACCACAGCAGGGTCGCTGTGGAAACAACCAGACAAAATAGGAGCCACCAGGGCCCTGGAGCACAGCCAGGTCGGGGGAGGCAGAAAAATAATCCTTTCGAGAGCCTGGATTGCTGCCCGGCAGAGGCGGCCTCCACTCGATGCTGGGTCAAGATCTGGCTCCCACCTGCCCTTGCCCACCCAGTGGGCACTTGAGGGCATCTGGTGACCGGGTCCAGGCTCCAGCCTGGGCGGCCCCTCCTGAGCCGAGCCCTGGGTCCCCCTGCCACTAGCATGTGTCCTCTGCCTCTGTCTCCCCCTGTTCCTGCCTTGACCTTTCTTTTCCCTGATGCCTGGTGGCCCCTCACAGCCTGCAGGGGATGCTAGGGCCCCCTCTGTGCCCTGCTGCCCTGGGCTTTGGTGGGGAAAGGGCTGGCGGACGTGTACCCAGACTGGCTATGCTCAGTCCCATCAGATCCTGGCTCTGCCACTCCCAGAGCCTGGCTCTTTGCCATCACTGAGCCTCTCCAAGCCTGGGGATCCTCTTCTGGAAGGTGGATCCTTCCCGGGGTCACCGTCAGGCACAAAGGTCCCCTCCTGGCCCTCTCGCCTTCTCGGGCGGGGCCAACTCCCAGCTACTCCGATGCCACAGCCTGGCATCCTTGGAAACAGGCTGGTCAGGGTTCTGCGCTTGTGCCCTCTGCTGCGGAAACACTCACACCGGTGCACTTGCAGGGGGCGGGGGTCCAGTCGCGCCCCCTCTCCTGGGCCTAGGGAACGAGGAGACTCGCCTCCCAGGGCCATCTTCCTCGGGCCTCTGTCCCCGGGAGAAAGGCTTGAATTTTTCTTAGCAAATTACACAGAACGTCAGGATTGCGTTTTCACCTACGAGGGGATGCTGTCTGCTGCCTGAGAGTCCGGCACGTTTTTGTTAATTGCACCAACAGGAAACGGGGAGAAAGTAGACGGTCGGTTTTCCGAGAAATTCATGTACGAACGCTGCCATGCGCCTTAAAGGATTAATTTCACAAGCCTTAAATTGCAGTTTAATTTGAAAACTAATTCAGCCCCATAATTGGCTTTCTGCTCAAATCACTGAGGCTAAAGATTTAAATTCTTAATATTCATATGACTTTCGAGTATCTGGTAGCATCTGTGCATTAGTCCATGGCATTAATCTCAGGGAGGCTCTGCCGGCATAGAAATAAAATAAATAAATAAATGGGCCCACTAACAGAATAATCTATTTAAGCACAAACTGCGCTGTGTAGATGAAGGTTTCTTTGACTTCATTCACAGCATATAGATTTCTCTGCTATTTAATCTTTTAAAGTGACATTAATTTCAAGATTTATGATGTTAAGTCCTCACATAGTTACAAGGGGTCAGAGAAAGCAGGGCTTCCAATCAGAGCCTTTTTAAAAGATAATCACTGTGGAGGCATCTTTTCTTGGGAGGTTTGGGAAATGCCATGTGACTGCTCCGGTCCTGGGCTCGGGAACGGGGCAGTGATTCTGAGTTCTTGCTGGAAAATGCCATCAGAGGGAGACGGCCTGCAGTGGTGAGGGTGGTCCAGCTCTGAGGACATTGCCCTGTGGTGACTTCTGTGCCCTGGAAGCTCGTTTTCTGAAAAGCAGGGTGCTGGGCCTGTGTGTGGCAGGGAGTGTGTGACTCATTTGCTAGGACAGACATGTGGCCAGCTGTTCCCTGCGTTCCTGCCCCGGGCAGAGGCCCCCCGGCTTAGATGCTGCTGGACGGCATGCCTCGCTGCAGGCCTGGCCCCCTCTGCACAGGTCAGACCTCCAGGAGGCCCTCACAGATTCCCACCTGCCTTACAGAGCAAAGGGCCGAGCCCCCTGGGAACTCTGAGCAGCAGGACCTGGACATGTTCTAAGGTGTCCTGTGCTGCAGAGCTCCCCACTGGGTTGGGCTGAGGCTGGAGCTCTCATGGACCCCACCCTTGCTGGGGGTGCACAGTGGGGAGGACAGACGGGTCTCTGTGCTGCAGGGTGGTGGAGTAGCATGGAGACTGGTGACAGACTGAGAAATGGACAGTGAGACCCGAGTGATGAGGTATGGAGGGGCCGTGCAGGCAGGGAGGGCGGTCAGGGACGATGCCTCTCAGAGGTGACCAGGGGCCCCTCAGGGAGGACACCCAGGTGGAGGACACAGCAACGCAGTGGCCCCCTTTCCAGCCCGATGGCCTGGGACTGTGCTTCTGCCCTTGTCCAGGGGTGCATCACGCAGCGTACGTAGCACACAGATTTCCTAGTTCTTCAAACTGGATGATGACTTCCTGCGGTGGGGTTTTCCCTCCTGGGGAAAGTCCTCACACACGTGGGCTTCTCCTGTAGGAACTACCCTGGCTACATACTTTCTTCTCCCCTTGGCGCCCCCCCTTCCTCCTCCTGGTGGTGGAGGCGATGTCTGGCAGTGCAGCAACCACCTGTGACTACGCGGTGAGAACAAGAGGGGGAGGCGAATGCCACAGGGATGCCCCCCCTGACAGCTCCGAGTGCTCACTCAAGCACCCGCTTGTACACGCTGGGTTTTCTGTGACTTGTGCTCAAATACATTCCAGACAGACTGGGGAGCGGGGGCAATTTGTACCATGGTTAGAAGCCAGATTGCCTGGGTTTAAATCTCGCCTCCACTTGCTACTAGCTGCGTATTCTATGCCTTTGTTCCCTCGTTCCCAAAGTGGGGAAAATAAAAGTACCCGTCCCATAGTGTTGTGGGACTTCATTAACGGATGCGTAGGGAGGTCTTGGAACAGCCTGGCACCTGGCTGCCAGCAGCTGCATTGTTATGATGACTGCATCATCGAATCTTCAGCTGCACGCACCCCCTTCGCAGGGCTAGCTGTGGGCCTTGCCTGCAGGCCTGGTCCTCTGTGCAGAAGGGGGACCCCGGGAGGGAGCAGAGCCTCCTCCCAGCCAGGGTTGTAGCTCAGGGGGAGCAGGTGGTTCTGCACGCTGTGGCGGCTCACGGGCTTCAGGTCAGAGGTGCAGCAGTCACTATTCTGAAGCTGTTGCTTGCTCTTCTCAAAGAGACAAAGGTCAAAGGAACAGGACATGACTGTTTGAAGATGTACTTGCACACTGGAGGGCCACGTGCCCAGCCGCGGGCAGATAGGCCTGAAGGGGCTTTGCTCCTGGTGCAAACAGCTGGCTCTGGGGTGGGGGCGGCCTCTGCCCCTCGGATGGGCCTCCTAGGGCCTCAGCTCTGGGAATGTGGCTCCAGAGGGGAGAGCAGGGGCACGGCGGGCCTGAGGGGAGGAGCCCCTCAGATCCCTTTGATGGCTCTGTGATTCCTTCCAGCTCTGGCCGCTGTCGCTGCCACCTGCCTCCCGGGTGGCCAGTGGATACTGTACTGGGGAACACAGAGACGTTTCCCATCACAGAGGTCCCGGCAGACGGCACTGCTCTGGGGCCACTGCCACCCAGGGTGGCCCACGTCTCAGTACACGGCTGCTGCTGGGTCTTCCTGGTAGCCAGCCCCCTTTTCTGGGGCAATAATCTGGTTTTCCTTTGGGGGTCCATGACTGCCACGCATTCAGACCATATGATTTGAGGAGGGGTCTACAGCTGTACTCCGTTCATCCCTGAAAAATGCTCAGGGTCCATGTGGGCCATGGGGACTGGCTGGGACAGGGATCTGCCCTGGGGCCTTTCTGGGACTGCTGGCTCCTCGGGACATGCCTATAGCTCCCGAGGCACTATGGCCACTTTGAAGAGAGAGAGCACCCTTGAGACCGAGGACAGCAGTGTCCGCGGGCGGCAAGCAAGAGCCTGCCATTTCTGTTTCGGCCGCAGGCACGACCACGCCTCTGGACTCAGAGCTGCGCATCCCCTTTTCCCAGGGGCATTCAAGGAGGGTTTTGGCTGCCTGCTTCCTAAAGAGACCTCACAGCAGCAGAGTGGGGCACACTCATGACCCCAAACCACAGTGAACCCTTCTAATCCAGCCAAGTGGATCTCATAAACTGAGAGGCACTCGGGCCAGGAAAAGGACTTGGGGTGCATGTGGGATCAGCCTGGGACCCTGGCCCCAAGTCGGCCTGCTAATGTCTCCAGATGAACTACCCAGACCTTAACTTATCTGGCTGAGTCAATACTTAATATGTCTTTCTATTTGTTTTCCATTAGGATGGACATTGAAACCCTTCATTAGCCTATCATTCCAGAGAATAATGACTAATTTCTGGAGGTAGTTTTTCCGTAAGCCATGAAGGTACTATGTGAGGACCCTTCTATTATTATGATTCGCTGATGTACAAGGAGGCAGTGCGGACATGGTTCTGGGTCCTGGGAAGTCTCCCGCCTGGAGGCTGCCGCTGCATGCTTGGTTGGGACGTCGTCTCGCCCTGACCAGGGTGAGTGAGGGCGTCAAGCTGGGGCCCACAGCCCGTCGGGGCTTTGCACAAAGCTGTGGCACCCCTGCTCCCCTCCCAGGGCCGTTCAGGGTGGGAGACCGACTCTGGGGCCTCCCAGGGACTCTGAAAGGTGGTCGGCGTTTAGCACAAACACAGTCCTTGAAGAGCAGAGGAGAGGAAGGGCAAAGAGTGTCCTCCTTGGGATGGATGCCAGCCTCCCAGCCGTCCAGGCCATGCCCGCATTCCGTGTGGCCCTGTGAACCGAGGGGATCGGGGCCGTCCAGTCTCTAGGAGCTAATCAGGGTTTCAAGGAGACACAGCAACTTGGTGCTTTTGTTACATCCTTATGAGCAAAGCCAGTTACACACTTGGGAAGACTTTCCCTATTGATTTTTTTAAAAATACAACATGGAAGCTTTGATTTGTGATACGCGGGCGTCTGTGCAGCGAGCTGGGTGTTGGGGAGAGAGGCCCCGCGGCCCCTGTGTCAGCAAGGAAGCCCCTGAGCACACACACCGGCGCCCTGTCCTGGGCCCTTAAAGAGCTGGCAGTTGGCAGTCCTCATCTGTGCTCTTTGACTGCTTGTAGCTGATTTGCCCACCCACCGCCTGTGCCTGCTCCTCAAGGGACTGCGGGGACAGGCTGCCCAAGGTTCCCGCGGAAATGGTGTCACGCTCGTTCCTTCGCTGACGCTGGGCTGGCCTGAGTCTCACAATTCTGAGAGACTATCAACTGAAAACGCAGTTCACCTTGTTGAAACCGCAGCCCCTGGAGATGGCACTGTGACAACCGCCTCCGTCGGGGAAGGGTGATGAGGGTTGGCCTTTGCCGCCCTCCTCGGGGGCCTGCTCGGACCCGGTGCTTCCAGGAAGCTGGCCTCGGCTCTGGGCTCTGTGTGCTTGGGCCTCAGTTTACCCAGCACTACAGGCCTTCCTAAGGGCCTGGAAGCCCTGCCAGGACTGGGTGGGATGCCCACTAAAATACAGGACACCCAGTGACATTTGAAGTTCAGATCAATAAGGAACACTTTGCTACTAAAGGTAAGCTGCAAATGTTGCATGGGGCACACTCATGTGTAAAAATGACTCATTTCTTTCTGGTCTTCAAATGCGGTAGGGTACGCTGTATTTCACTGGCTGCTCCTGGCAGATCCCAGCAGGGGCCTCCTTAGTGGTGCTTGGCTCAGCTTCCCGTCCAACCCAGCTTCGTCATCTTCGGCAGACATGCAAATCAGCTGGGGGGCTTGTCCACGCAGACCCCTGCCCCACCTGCAGAGTCTGAGCCAGCAGGTGTAGCTGCCAGACCTGCATCTCTAACATGTTCCCAGGTGACACTACTAGCACCCCAGCCAAGGTCCCAGCACCAGCTGGGGATTCTGACCCACATATGCGTGGAAGGGACTGGGCGGCTTGCCTCACCTCCTTGGACCTTGAGCCTCATCTTTGCCAAAGGGGACAGGGAGAGTGCCCACTCCTTGTTAGTTATGGGATCCAGAGACTAGACACATCACATGCTTGGTGAGGGCCCTTGGGCATGACAATGCGGTTGTCATTCATGCTGGACTGAAGTCCGTGGGAAGACAGACTCGTGGGTCACCTTGGCCTCAGGGCTTGCCTTTTGGTGCTGGGGAGGCTGGCCTTCTCTCTGGCCTCGTCTCCTGCCCCAGCACCTTTGCACAGGCCTTTCCTCCCCAAGGCTTCCAGCACATGTGTGGGTCCCAGCCCTTCTTTGCACACTGCTTGTCTCAGGCTTCAAGCTGCTTCTGCAGACGGCCTTCCCTGACCCACAGCTGCCCCACGACTCTCAGTGCCCCGCGGGTTTCATCCAAGCCTTGTTATCAATGCAATGGCCTCACTTACTCATGTCGGCTTGATTGTGGCTGCATCCCTGCCTGCCCCCACTGATTATGTGTCAGTGGGTGGGTTCCACAGGCCATCATGGTGGTGGGGGCCGAGTGGCCCTCCCCAGAAGATGGGGCCCCCTCCTCACAGCCCGGCCCACCCTGGGGCAGGGGTGCAGGCTCACCTGGCTTGGAGCCTTCATCCACGGAACCGTTGTAGACCTGGTTGATGAACTCGGGGCGGTTGTCATTCATGTCGATGACGTAGATGTACAGGTCGATGGGGTTTTCCACCTTGTTGCCGTTCATGTCCACAGCGTGGGCTCGGAGCTGGAAGGCAACACAGACCCCGTGAGCCTCGGGGAACCGCCCAGGGCAAGTTCCCTCAGACCCTGGGCAGCGGGGCAGGGGTGCTGTAACGGACAGCCTGGGTGGGGGTCGGGGGGCTGGGGACAGCCACGGAACTTCTCTGGGCCTCGCCTCTCCCCTCCGGAAATGGGGCAATGCTGGCCGAGGAAACTCCCTGCTTGGGTATTTTTTCATTCATTCATTCACTTAGTCGATATCTATTAGGGGTCTGCCTGGCCCCAGATCATCGCTCAGTGAAGTGGACGTGGGGCTTCTCGCCCAGGAGGGAGAAGGCTGCTAAGGCACAAGGCTGTACACAACTCGGCGGCATTAGCGGCTGACTGGGGCTGGGAGGGTGGGCAGGCTCTCCGAGGGGACTTCTGGGCTGAGAGCTGACGAAGGGGACAGGAGCACAGGGCCTCCCATGGGGGACCTCCTGGGAGACATTGTGGGTGAGCCCCACGGGCAGCAGGGGGCATGGAGGGGGGCCACTGGGGGGAGTGGGAGGGGTCCACCTGACGTCTCCACCCCAAGGCTGTGACTGTCACACAGCCTTGTCCCAGCCCACACCTCTGTCAAAACCATGTCACCCCCACACTGGACACATCGGACCTCAAGGGCTTTGTGAGACGACTGCCCCAAGCCAAGGGTGCAGAGGAGGGCCTGTGCTGGAGGCCTCCAGTGGGCAGGGTTTGCAGGCGGGGACTCTATGCAGTCCCCACACTGCCCCTTGGAAAACCTCAGCACCCCGCTGTGCCAGCCTCGGGGGGTAGGGGACAAGTGGCATTCCAGGCCTTTGGATGGGAGACCCAGGCTGTCTCCGCCTGCCTCGGTGCTGTGGCGCGGTCCCAGCAGCCCTGACTGGAATTTCATCCTGGAAATGGTGAGTTTGGGGAAAAGCTTGAGGCCGGCTTTGCCCAAGGAGGTGATGTGCGGTGTTGCAAGAAGGAAAACTAGGGCTGATTCCTGGGAAGCCACAGCCCGCCATGTAAGATGCGACCGCACACACGCTCAGGTCAGTTTGATGTATCATGTTTAATAATCTCGAGAAGCCCGTTGTTGTTTTAGCCAGTCCCGCCAGGTGCCGTCAGGGCCCCTGTTCCTGGGGACCCCGTCCTGCTGCCCAAGCTCTTCCAGGGGGCGCCTGGATGATCCTTCGTCTTGTCAAATGCAGCCGTGCAATAATACTCTGAGTCAAAGGTCAAGAAGCCTTTGAAAAAAAGGAATTCTGACGTAAAGTTAAAGTCATTATCTTCTACCTAAAGGGATGTGGCCGGTGTGGCGCTGTCCCAGCAGCACGAGCAGGCCGCACGGAGATGCCCCGAGAGGGAGGGGAAGCAGGTGCAGCCCGGCTGTGGGGTCCTCCTGCCCCCCCACCCCCAGGTCTTCATTACTTGATGGCTTCTGCTGGAGCGGCTGCGACCTCCTCCCCCAAGGCTGCGGCCGCACAGCCCTCTGGGTGGGGGAGACGGGTCGTAGACGGGCCGCCCAGGCTTGCTGAGGCTAGCAGGTCTGAGCATCCGTGCAGAGCGCGTTTCCTGCGATGCTTTGAATGGGATGCTGCTCTGTTCCCATCACGGGAGGAAGGATGTGGAAATTCTGGCGTGAGGCCTTGGTCTGCAGCCGAGTGGGAATGAACGTGGGGAGGACACTGCTGGCCGCCAGCGGTCCCTCCGTGCACGCAGTGCGCTCCTCTCGCCTTTCGGTTGCTGCTCTTCTCTGTCTCTCCCCTGTGGGTCGTCGGCTGCCTCGTGGGGCCAGGCCCCGGGAGCGCTCCCAGGGTCCTGAAGGTCGCCTGCAGTGGCTCGGAGGATGGTCCACCCTGGACACCAGCACCGACACTCGGTGTGCGCTCGCCTGGGCAGTGTGTGTGCGCTGGCGCACCTCAGTTTTCACGGGACCCTGTGAGACAAGCCTTGCCTGGTCCCTATTTTATGAGGGGGAATTGCAGGCTCAGGATTAGGAAACTTGCCTTGTGGCGGGACGCCATACCATGTCTTACTTACAGAACCCTTAGAATCTTCTAGAGAATCACCTGGCAAACAGTGACCCTTGTTATTTCACACATATTGGCTGTCATAGCGTGTCATCAACTCAGCGGCCACGTGTCGCCACGCTCGCCAGCTGGCGGTGCTGGGCGGGCCGCGGAGCACAGGCATCGGCGCCTGGGGCAGGGAGAACCCCAGAGGTGAGGGCGTTCGTTCCCAGATGTGAGTGCAATGGGGGTCGCTGCCGTGACCAGGCTGTGTTTGGTGGCAGGGTGACCCTTAGACAGGGAGGACCTGGGCGGGGCTGGGTAGCCTCACGGCCCTAGAACCAGAGCGCTTCCTGTGGTGGCAGCTAGTGAGGGAGGCAGACATCTCAAGCATGAGGGGACCCAGTGCATGGCTGTGGCTTGAAAGTGGAGGGGTCCACGTGCCAAGGAATGCAGGTGCCCTTTAGGGGACGAGGAGCTGGGGACCCGGATCTGTCACAGTCTGAAGGCGCAGGAAGCAGATTCTTCCACAGCGTCTGGGGAGGCGTGCAGGCCGTCAGGCACCTTGAGTTCTGCCTTCTGAGACCCGGAGCAGAGCCCGCCTGGATTCTGACCTACGAGTGGGAGCTGACAAGTGGCTGTGTAAGCCCCTGAGTTTGTGCTGGTATGTCAGGCAGCAGGGACGGCTCACATGCCCCACTGGCTGGCACAGCTGCCCCCAAAGGCCCTGATGGGCACCCTGTAAGCTGGAAATCCTGCGAAGGGGCGTGCTGGGGCCTTGTGAGCAGCGTGGTGGCCGCTGGGAGGGGTTCCCAACTCTGGAGAGGGAGGCTGGGTTCTCGGGGTCTTCATGGCGGTGGCACAGTTTAAAATCAGAATATGATGTTTCAACGGGGAGTCCTGCAAATGGGCCTGTCGGCCCCCACTGGGGTGTGGTTGCTGGAGGCATCGCCAGGAGAGGCCCTAGGTGGCCCAGGAAGGGGCTCATGCCCGTTGCCTCCGCGGTGGGGTTGGAGGAGGTGAAGCGCCAGGCCCCTTGACATGCCCTCCTGGCTCCTGACAGTGGCATTGCTGCATATCCAGTCTCCCAGGTGGGCAGGGTGGTGAAACCCCGGAGCAGGATGGCTGAGCCAGGGGCCCTTTCTGGGGGTGGGAAATACCAGTGCTGACTTTGGGGTGACTTGCAGGGGGAAACAGTTGACCAGAACCTGTCAGAGAGGGTCTAGTTTTGAGCTCTGGTTTCCACAAAGTAATTAAAATAAAAAGAAAGGAAGAGGCCATTGCACTTTGTCCCTCCCAAACCTGGCTCCTGCCTTCCCAGAAGTGGCCTGGGGGTGGGGCAGGTGGTGTGGGGGTGCGGTGCCCCTGGATCGAGCAGCTGTGTTGCATGCGTAGGGGTGGGGGCTCCTCCAGGGATGGAAATTAACAGCTGGTGGCTCTGGGGCAGTTTGCACAAGGGGCCAGGGCACGAGGGTCCAGACAGTGGTGAGGAGTCAGACCTGCAGGCCCTCAGGCCTCAGCCTCCGGGAAATGGCCTCGTCATCAACCCCGCCTCAAGAGGGCCTGTGTGCGATCTGATACGTTTGGATGAGAGGCCCCCCTTTTCACTTTGTGCTGGGACCTGGAATTCTGTCACCATCAGGAGCTGAGCCGGGGCCTGGCCCAGAGCCGCCCCTCCCACCCGGCTCTCCCCGGCGGCTGCGGGCGCTCAGGGCAGCAAGCAGGCAGCGGCCAATTCATGGAAAAGGCTTCTTTCGGCACATAGAGTCTTGCAGATCCAGGAGAAAGGAGCCTGGGCTGTGCCTCAACCCCGCACGGGGGGTGCCTGGGGCTGCCGGAGGCTGCGGGGAGGCAGAGATGCGCCCCGCCGAGGGCTGCACCTCCCCACAGCGACTCAAGCAACTTTGGACGGAGATGCCTGGACACAGGACCGAGCAGGGCTGCCTTCCTGCAGGAAACCTCAGCTCCGGTGGGACCAGCCCCGCAGTAGAGGCTGTGGGAGAAGCAGGGTTGGGGGCTCCCCAGGCCAGGGACAGAAAGCTTTCTGTGTGTGACCATGATAACTAAAAATGTATCTTTCTGATCATGAACAATGTGAACTTGATCAGCAAGTGGCTTCCTTGTGGGCCATTTGGAGACAAAGAGCTGTGATGCCCAAAGAGACTCCAGAGGCCATCAGCCAACCAGGGGCGGGGGCTGCAGGGCAGGGGCGCCGACTGGGGGGCGAGGGAGGGGCCCCGGGGGCACTGCTCCTCTCCTTCTCATGCATCCAAATGTTCACCAGGCCCCACCACTGGCTGAGCATCCTCAAGGGCATGGGCACCGTGGACAGTGCATTCTGGGGGCCTGTGCCTCTGGGAGATGGATGGGCTGCAAGGGAGGGAGAGGGCAGGGAGGGGGGGACGGCGCACCCCGGGTGTCTGGCCCCGGCATTCCGTGTGGGAATGGCCGAAGGAGCCATGCTCGCCTTATTTCACAGGTGCCCCCAGAGTGCCACTCCCAGGGGGAGAGGCCCCGAAATCGCCACCTGGAAGCCAGCTGCCACCTGCGTGAGGGCGTCCACATCTGCGCTCTGCTTGGGGCCTTGGCCTAATGTGACCTGGCAAGCCTGACAGTGGGGTCTGTGCCCCGAGAACACCTGCTTCCTGATCGTTTCCTCTACACCCCTCAGCCCTGTGGGCAGAATCACACGGCTTCCTCTGCAGATGCAGGTGTCCAAGGGAAGCTCTTTTCCCAACCACGGACAGGACGATCTGCTTCCCTCCTCTTCCTCCTTCTCCCCGACTCC
Organism: Manis pentadactyla; assembly: GCF_030020395.1. NCBI lineage: Eukaryota > Metazoa > Chordata > Mammalia > Pholidota > Manidae > Manis > Manis pentadactyla. Next base: position 176,609,643 of record NC_080023.1, on the reverse strand, counting down.
AGCCCCCACCAAGGGGCGGTCAGGAGGGACACCCAGATGGCCCTCAGACAGCGTCCCCAGGGCAGGATGCAGAGGCACCATGCTGGGGCCCAACCTGCTCTTCTCGGGGCCTGTGGGCTGGTTGCCGAGGATCCTGGGACACAGCCTCTCTTGGGGGCTTCAGGCCGAGGATACAGTGCCTCTTCACCCCACTACATGCAAGCTCCCCCACAGTGGGGCCATGCGAGCTGCATTTATCACTGCCGGCCCAGGGCCAGCACAGGGTCTGACTCGTACTAGACGCCTGGGACACATTCCCGGGATGGACAGACGGGTGTGGAAGGGTGGAAGGATTGATGGGTGGACAAAGGAGTGGATGGCTGGGCGGACGGATGGCTGGCTGGGCGCAAGCGCTGATGGACAAGTGGGGGACGAAGTGGAGCACACAAGCGGGGAGACTGGAAGTATGGGCCAAGGTTTCTATCGGAAGATGCTCTAAGGGGGATATCTGAGTCCAGTGACCTGGGGAGCTGGCTTCTGGAGCTGTGCCCCCGCCACTGGAGGAAACCACAGGGCGTGCAGGCCTCTCTGTCCACTTCAACTAGTCCCTGCGGGGCTGCAGCTGCTCGGCACTTGGACGGCTAGTCTGAGAGAGGAAACCGTTGTGGCTCAGAGGGGCCGACCAGACCCTAACCTGGGCTCCCCAGGTCCAACGAGCGCAGCACCCTGCATCTGATGGGGCACCAGGGCTCCCGTGGGGGGGCCGCCTTTGCCAACGACAGGATCAACCTCCCCACCCTGTTCTTGTGCCTGGGATATGGTGCAGACCAGCCTGATGACTCTCTGCCAGCACGGAGCCTTCCTTCTGGTGCCAGGACGTGGGCAACGAACCCCAGGTGAATACCAGTAGACGTGAGCAGTCACATTCAGCTCCGTAGGCCAAGCCACGTGAAGTTAGAGCAGATTCGTTTGTCCACGTCAGGGAAGAAAGCTGAGGTTTCAGTCGCCTCGTGAGGGTCCAGGCGGAGCTGATGTGTCGGCACTGAGATGACACAGCCCAGCTTTCCGAGCGAGGCACTGGGCTCTGTTCTCCGCTATGCAGTCAGCTCCTGGGCCTTCAGAGCTCCTGACGAGGCAGCTGCAGCCCTTCCCCGCTTGGCGGGAGAGAGAACAGGCCTGGGAGGGTACTGCCCGAGGCCTCACCTGGCGAGGGGCGGAGCCTGGGCCTCTGGCTCCAGACCCCTGGGCCTCTGCTGGTGCAGAGATGGAAGGGGGGCTGCCGGTGACATCACTGCAGCTTTTGGGTGGAGGGCGTGGGACCCAGTGCCTCCTCCTGCTTCAGGCTGTTCACCCAGGCACCCTGTCAGTGCGGCCAAGCAGCCCGCAGCCCCAGTCCTCCTGGCCAGCTGGCACCTGTCCTCTCTGCACACAGCTCTGACCTGGAGCGGGGGCAGCTTCCCCTCAGGGGCAGGAGGAACAGGAGGCTTCAGGGCACACAGTCCAGGGCTGGGGAGGATGGGGCGACACAGGCCCCAGTGCCCAGCAGCCTCAGGACCCCCCACCCATCAGGACTGGCGGGCATCTGCAGACCGTGTGGATGGAGACCCAGACCCGTCGTTCCCCCGAGGTGGTCCCAGACTTCCTGGCATTGCAGGGAATGTGTTAGAAGTACGAACGCACCTGGGCCCAGCCATGGGTTTTAGGCACCCTCCAGCCGCCCAGCACAGCCTGAGGCCTTAGCGCTGCCTAGGCGGTCAGGAGCCCCGGATACTCACGTGGTAGGAGGCCCGCTCCTCCCGGTCCATGGGCCGTGTGACGTACATCCGGCCAGACATGGAGTCGATGCTGAAAACCTCCATGGGGGGCTGGTCGGCGCCCACGCCCGTGATGCTGTACCGAATGGGAATGTCGTTGTCCTTGTCGGACCTGATCTGGGATGAGGAGCAGAGACGGCGGGTCAGCCGGTGGCCGGGTGCGGCCTTGCTTGTCCCCCCACGCTCTCCCTGCCCTGGGTCGCTTTGCAGTTGCCGCCCCGAGGGGCAGTGGGGACCACAGCTAATCTCCATCACTGTGGGAGCCAGCCCGGCAGCCAGTGGCCCCTGGCAACAGGGAGGGACAGGACACAGTGCTGCAGGTTAAAAGGCTCTACGGGGAGTGTGGGACACGCAGCAGAGCCCGCGACACCCAGAGAAAGGCACTGCTGGAAACGATGGGCTAAAACAGTGGAGGCTGATGCAGGCTCTAACGTGGGCCCTGACACCCAGGAAGAGGCGAGGCTGGAGACACAGGCAGCCGCCCCAGGGCTCCCCACACACTTACGCCCCTAAGTTCTCATCCGTGCACGAGGCCAGCGGATGGATGCACAAAGGCTGAGAAAACGTCCCACCTTCCTGCTCCCCTGACAGAGGCCCTGGCAGTCCTGGGTGGGGGCTTGAAGTAACAAATGGCCCACAGCCAGTACTGAGGCAGGAATTTAACACTGAAAATTGTCAACGTGGGCACAGAGTAAACACAACCATTGAAATATTTTCTGCAGGGAGGCTGTATGTTGGAAAACAGTATGGTTAGTTATGGCTACCTGGGTCCCAAATCCAAAGTTAATTTAGCAAAGACTGAGAATCATGGGAAGAAATGGAAAGGAGGGGAGACCAATGTGCGATTCTGGGTTTTACATGGGGTGGTGTTGGGTTTTGCAAAGGCATCGTTTTGTTTCTGACCAGATAATTAGATAAATATAAGTCCTTGGGAAACAAAAAGGACACCAGTAGAATGAAAAATAAGATGTACATATTTCATTTAGATGAAGCCAGGGCTCTTGTGATGAGAAGGGGTGGCTGACGGGCACATGGGCACTGACCCTGGAAGACAGCTGGCTTCTCTGAGCTGTGGGGTGGGAGTGAGCCACAGAGACCGAAAAGGCAGAGATGATGAAATCAAATGAACAAATTGGAATTCAACTTTGAATATACGTTAAAAAATACAACTTTTTTGTAAATCCAGGTTCAAAGGACTGTGATAACATTTTATAATAAATGGGCCACAATGAAAACGTCAAAAATAAAAAAATTCCACAAAGTAAAATTGACTAGGACCTTATTAGACTAATGCAATTAAAATTTAGTGAAACAACAACTACCAAGTTCATGGATGAAATAAATTGATGGTTTCCAGAGGCGGGGGTTGGAGAAAGGGGTGCAGGGGGTCAAAAGGTGCAAATTTCCAGTTACAAAGTAAACAAGTCCTGGGGATGCCACGCATGGTGACTGTATTGGTGATTTGTATCGAATATTTGAAAGTTGCTAAGAGAGTAGATCCTGAAAGTTCTCTTCATTAGAAAAAAATACTGTGACGATTTGTGGTGACACATGTTTACTAGACTCACTGTGATCATTTCACAATAATAAAAACATCAAATCATTTTGCTGTACAACTGAACCTAATATAGTGTTATATGTCAATCACCCCTCAATTAAAAACTAAATTAAGGAAAAAACAATGATAAAACCACAACAAAAAAGAAACTTTTAGAAACTTAAAAAAACGTTCTGAAATAACCATGGGATCAACTGGGAATCAAAATTGAATTTGGAGGTTATTTTAAAATAATAAAGACAATGAGACTCCTGAATAGTGATACCCAAGGAATGTGGGAAGAGATTGAATCAAAGCAAACCCTTAACTTTACATGTTTTCGCCATTAAAATGGAATTACAGCCAATGAACTGAGCATTCAGCTCCAGAAAGACAGGGGTGGTACAGCCAGGATGTACCAAAAGCCAGCGTGATCAATAAAGACAAGAAGAAATTTCTGAATTTTCAAACGGAATACAGAAAGATTGATAAACAGGTTCAAGAGCTGTGCTCAGAAAAATCCTCAAGAAAATAGATGCACCTTTGGCAAATTTAAGGGAAGAAAATAAGACTTTCAGATATCTTATTCTTTTTATTTTATGCTAGTACAGTTGAAAATCTGGATGAACTGTTTTTTGGGAACATATGAAATTTCAAACTCAACTAGAGAGAGCAAACTGGAAGAGGCCACTATTTCTGCAGGAAATTCCTCAGAAAAGGCAGGTGCGCTTACCTAGAGGCTGTTTCAAAGGTTCAGAGCAGAGGCTGAGAGCAAGAAAGCAACCTGCTGCTCCTACAAATCCTCCTCAGATGGTGTCGTCCTGAGCACCCCAGGCAGGGTAAATGCAAACCTCCTACACCTGTGGGTGTGAAGCTAAGACTGAAATGCCAGCACATGGGATTCAACAGTGACTGACTCCCTGAAGGGGAGAGAGGCAGAGGGGCCCAATCGGAGACCCCCCTTTAGCAGTGCCCGCAGAGCAGACTCACAAAGAGCCTACACAGTCATCACTATTTTTGCTGCACTTATGTAAATAATAAGGCAAGTTTGAGACTAGACTTATTTTGCAAATTAATCTCACTGTGACTATCTTTGTGGAAATGAGGGTGGTTGTAGAGACAAAACTTATGTTTCAGCAGAAAGCTGTAACACACCTGTGTAGACATCAGATTCTAGGGCTGTTCATTGTCTCTGAGGTTTTGTTATCTACCTGCAAACTGGACAGGATCCTAATTTGTCTAGTCCCCTCGTTTGTCTGGCTACAGTTGTCCAAACTAATGTTTGCAATTTTATCCCACTTTTCTGACTGGGAATCCCTAAGAACAAGAACTGCCCGTTTCCATAGCCCTGCACACTAACGCTGGGCAACTTGATATGAGCTGCAGGGCAATCCCCCCAGTGGCTCATGTATGGAAGCCTTCATGCCTGTTGCTGTGTGGCCCACTTGGAAAGTTCACTGGAACACTCGATGTCATCACAGAAGCATTCAACTTGCAAAAGATGGTGTGAGCTGAACATCTAGAAGTCTTTTCAGTTGGCTGCCCTCTGGACTCTGAAACCGGTTTATAGTCTGCTTCAGCATTTCATCTTTGTTTTCGTTTCTATAGAAATGCTTCTTCTTAAATACCTGACCGCTTGGATCATTTAGATCCCCCCTGCAGCACTGCCCAGCCCCATCTGCCCTTATCCGTTCCCACTGAAATAACCACAGGGTAGGCCCAGCCTCTCTGTGTCACCATGACAACCACCCTAATTTCTTTCCATCCCAGTGTTCCTTCCTAAAGGGACTTCCCCCAGGCCTGCAACATGTTTTAACTGAAATGAGACAATGTTCTTCTGAAATGACCTTTTCTCAGGATTGAGACTGGTTCAAGTTGCTGGAGCAGTTTCCCAGATTGGCTTGTAGACTGACGCTGCTGGGGAAGTGTCAAAGTGAGGAGGCGGGGGAGCAGGATCTGCCACCCCCAAACATGCCACTCTGGGGCATGGAATAGTTTGGGATGTAGCAGATGCAGGGAAAGGCTTTCTTTGAAATTCCTGATCTGCCTACAGGCAGGTCCTCCAGAGGGAACAGTTGTCACAGATCCCCTTCAGGGGCGTCATCCAGGGAGGATTGATTCTTGTCCCAGGAGGGGAGGGTCAACACCACACACCGACAACCTTCTTTGCAAGCTGTTGCACCTCTCATTACCTTCCCTAGAAGTCATGTCCCCTCCACTACGAGGCCCATATGCCCTTTCCCCTGTTGCGAACGTATCTAAGCCTGAAGTCCGAACCACCTTGGGAACTTCCTCATTCTTCCCTGGGTCTCTCCCTTGTGCACATGAGGCATACATGTTAACCAATTTCTGTTTGTTTTTCTCTTGTTAATCTTTCCTTCCAGTTTTATTGAGAAATAATTGACATAAATCACGGTGTAAGTTGAGGGTGTACAGTATGATGGTTTGATTTGCATATAATGTGAGATGGTCACCACAGATTTAGATAACATCCATCTTTTCATTTTTTTGTGTTATTAATTAGCATTCTTCCACTTCTACTTGAAGAACTCCCTTTTGCAACTCTTGTAAGGCAGGTCTGGTGAGCCTTAGCTTCTGTTTGTTCAGGAAAAGCTTTATCCCTCCTTTGTTTCTGAGGGACAGCTTTGCTGGGGATAGGACTCTTGGTTGGCAGTTATTTTCTTCCAATATTCTGAACGTGTCACCCCATTTTCTCCTGGACTGAAAAGTCTTTGTTGAGCAATTGGCTGATAGTCACATGGGGGATTCCCTTGTATGTAACTTCTCTCTTCTCTCTTGCTGCACTTTCCTTCTATCTTTGTCTTTGACTTTTGACAATTTAATTATAATATTTCATGGTGTAGCTCTATTTAGGTTCAACCTAATTGGGACCTTTTGGGTCTCATGAATCTGCACATCCATTTCTCTCCCCATGTTTGAGAAGTTTTCAGTCATTAGTGTTTTAAATATACTTTCTGGCTCCTTCTCTGTCTCTTCTCCTTCTGGAATTCCCATAATGTGGATAATATGGTATGTTTCTTTTTGTGATGTGCTATAATTCCCATAGGTTCTCTTCTTTCTTTTTCTTGCTCCTCTGATGGGGTAATTTCCAATGTCGTGTCCACCAGATGTTGGTCCTTTCTTCTGCGTGGTTGAGTTTGCTTTTGAAACTATTGAATTCTTCAGTGCAGTCATTGCATTTCTCAGCTCTAGAATTTGTCTTTTTTCATGGTTGCTATTTCCTTGTCAAAAATTCTCATTTTGTTCATGCATGGTTTTCCTAAATTCATTTAGTTGTCTGTTTTCTTATAGTTCACTAAACTTCCTTAAGAGGATTATTCTGAGTTCTTTGGCAGTTCATAGATCTCCATTTCTTTAGGGTCAGTTTTTGGAGCTTTACTAGTTTCCTTTGGCAGAGTCACATTTACCTGATTTTTTTGTGACCTTTGACTCCTTACGTTGGTATTTGCACATTTGCGTAACTGAGGTCCCCTTAGGGTTATATAGGTTTGCTTTGGCTGAGACAGTTCTTCACCAGTCAGCTCAGTTTGGGTTCCTGTGTGTGTCTGCTGGTAATGTCCTTGGGCAGGTGGGGCCTGATAATATGGTCTGTTTTTGGGTGAGGCAACTGTTTGAGGTCTGAGGATGGGGGCTGGGGGTGTGTGCCGCTGGCTGAGGACAGTCGGGCAGGACTGCTGACTCGACTCCTTACCCAGTGAGGCTGAAGGATTGGCTCCACAGTTGCCTGGATTCTCTGGTTGGGCTCTCGGCATGGTTGGGACTGGGTGCTATACTCACTAGTAGGTGGGGCTGTGAATTAGCTTTCCGGTGCTGTCAGGGCAGCAGGACTGGACCCGGGGCCTGCACAGCTCATTGTCCGGAGGCCTGAATATGGCCTGAGTGTGCCCTGGACTCCCCGGTCAGGCGGGACCACTGGTCTGCCCTGCAGCTGGAGGAAGCCGTGGGCCACGCTCCCTGCTCATGTGCAGCACCGTATGCAGGGCTGTTGAGCGTGCCTCACCGCCTGCCTTCCGCCCGGCTATCTGGGTAGCAGTGTTGGGCCTCCCGGGACATGGCTCCAACCTGCCTTCATCACGTGTCCCTCTGCTGCCACCAAGTCACAGCCTTCAGATAGAACTGTGCATCTGACCAGCCCAGGCTGAGGCAGACAAACAGGGAATTCAGGGAGACAAGCACTGAATAGATGGCGAGCTTCCTTCTGGCGGCCTGGCTCCACTCCCAGGGCTCAGTTCAGTGAGGTGGCTCTTTGTGGCTGAGACTCACCTCTCCTGGGGCACAGAGAGTCTGCACTGAGACTTGGTCACCAGGGAAATGGGCAGAAGCTCGCAATTCTAGATTAGGGAGAGAAAGAGCCCTCCTCCTTCTCCGGGGCTGGAGTTGTTGCTTGGTGCTGGGAGAATGGCTTCAAAGAGATCAGGCTCCATTGAGGAGACAAGGAACCGAGTGATTGATGTAAAAACTTCAAGGCTTACTGCTTGTAATGCACCAGTTTTGCCCTCTAAGACCACAGAAGGTTCTAGAAAGGTTGGTGAGTTCGGAAGCTTAACTTTAGGTTAAGAGAAGGGCACCTGAAGTGCACAGTAGACCCTCAAATAGCATTGGCTGAGTTGACTTAGACTGAGAAGGTCCCATGAGACAGATGGAGCCTTCCAGGGATGGGAGGCCAGGGGAGTGGTGTGGGTCTGCGCAGCCAGAGGGGTAGACATCACTGCTCCACCGAGAGTGTTTCCTCTACAGTCCTTGGGCCAGACTGCCCATCTTTCATAGAGAAATTTAATAATAAAAGTGCTGAAAAGAGCCCACCACACAGTTAAGGAGATTTTAGTTTTTGCAAAGAAATCTCATTACGTTTTGACCATTGAGCCACATTTACTGAGCTCTCCAGGTGCCAGTTAGGGGCACCCTCTGGAGTACAGGGCAGTGTGAGGCCAGGGCTCTTTGCACCAGCTCTCAGAATGCTCTGAATTCTCCCACAGTTTACCATATTAAGAAGAAATACTGTGTGAATGAATTCACCAGATCAGGGGAGAGCAGTTTTCTCCTTGATTTGTGTCTGGAAAATGAGAAAAACATCGCAGTAGCATACGAAAGGGCCATGAATAAAGAACACAGACAGGCATTTCCATCATGCATCTCACTTTTATGATGCCACGGAGAATTATGCTCTTTTGCATTTGTTATTAAAGGACAGAACAGATGGTGAAAGGTTAGTTTAAAGTGATGTCTACATTAAAATAACTTATGGTGCCCGGCGATCGTGTCCCCCCAGGGACTTCTGCTTGGAAGGCTAGCTCTTGTCCTTAGGAGGGGCTGGATGAGACGAAGGATCTGGCAGAATCTCCCCCAAGGAGGAAGCATTTGCCTAATTTCAAATGAACTTGAAACTGGAGAAAAGTCACCATGTGCAGTTTTGAATAGCAAATGCCGTAGAGGCTTATTCCCAAGGCACCGAAGCGGTGGACACTGTGGGGACAGAATCACATCCGGTCCCCACCAAGAAAGCCCACAGGAGAGGAGGAGACCCAGCCGGTTGGAGGGCCCTGGGCTTCAGGCTGAGCCCCACAGCCCTGGCCCGCCTGTCATTCTGCAGGCCCACACTCAGCCGCACAGCACTCGCTGCGTCCAGGCCCCGCACTGGACGGACACGGCCCTGCCCTCTCGAGGTTCTTGGACCAGTGGAAGCAGAGAAATCTAAGAAAGTGACACTCTCTCTCCATAATTATTAAGTGTGATAGGGACTGTTGGGGGAAGAAAAGGGTTTGTGAGACACCCTGTGGGGGGAGCCAAGTGGCAAGGGGGGTGCCCAGGAAAGTCAGGTTCCAACTGAGTGTTTGCTTCCGTCCACTGCCTTGCACAGTTCCCACCCATGTGCACACCCCCACCCACCCACAAACACACAGGGACACAAACATACACGTGCACACACATGTGCAATAAGCACACAACTGGATCCTCCCTTCCTTTTGGCACCAAGCCTCCCGGGAGGAGGTGGTCATTGGGCACCATGGTGGGTCTTGCTGTGCCGTTTACTAAGGTCTCCCTTGATTCCTGTCCTAGCATTTAAAAGATGCTTTCAAAATCCTTAGGATCAAGTTCTTCCAGGAGGATGTGATTCCTTGGTGAAGTGCTTCAGCTCTTTCTCCTCATACAATATTAAGCCTAGAGATTTTCCCAGGAAGGCAGATTGCAGACTCGACTCCATTGCTTCTTGGGAGTTGGGAGGTGCCTGCAGCGGCCCCATTTCTCCAGCAAGTGAAAAGCTCTGAATCGTGAGGCGGATGCTTTGCCCCCACCCCACCGGGACCTGGGCTGTGCGAGCCCACAGGCAGGCAGATCCACTGCAGCCGTGGCTGCAGCAGGCCAAGAGAGGCGATTTTCTCCTAAAATCTCAGTCTCACCAGAGCAGAGCAGTAAGAGGACTATTTCACCCAAATGTGCTGCAGCCTCCCCGTGGCCCGGGCCCGTCCCCATGGCCCCTCGCGATACCGGAACCTCCTGAGTATTGTGCTGATACAGGACCAGGGTTTTCTTGGGTTTTATGTGTCTTCTCCGCATGCAGAATGGCCTGCCTGCCGCCCCCCCCCCCACCTCTGAGCACTAAAGGTGTTCTGCACCCTCTTCTGGGCCCTGGAACAACATGGTGGCCGCTGTTCTGAAGGGTGACAGGTGCAGGCCCGTCACCCGGCACACTGTCGGTGCGCAGTGATTACAGGATGAGCGTTTGAAACAAGAACATACTGCCTGGGGCCGGAGGACGGGCAGGTAAACAAGCGACCAGGGTCACGTCCAACTGCCGGGAAATCCACGGCCTCTGCGGGCAGGTGGCAGGAAGGACAGCGGCCTCTCTGAGCCCCATGGGATTTGGGACGAGGAGTGAGGGTGGAGGGGAGGTGGGGAGGAAGGCCGAGGGGTGTCAGGCAGGGTGGGCGGGCAGGGCAAGGAGCCCCAGGTGGAGAAGAAAGGTCCACCCAGCTGGCCAAGGCCTCTCTCCAGGAGCCGGGCTCAGCCAGTCACTGTATGCGGCAAAAGGAAACAGATGGGAAGGGAGGAGGGCAAAGGTGGGGACAGGGAGTCAGGGAGAAGCGAGGTGTGCTCACCCCTCGCCCACCATGGGCGGAGCCCAGCCTGGCAGACGCCTGGAGCTGGAGCATAAGAGGAGGGGGTGCTCCCTGGAAACCCTACTGCAGCCTGTCCTGTCCTTGCAGACTTCTGGGGTCTGGGGCCCAGCGGAAGGAGTCAGGACAGAGGATGTGGTATCTGCAACCCCCAGGCCCCTGGCTGGAGGGGAAGGTCCTGGGGGGCTGGCCCACAGGGTGGGTTTGCTCCCTTCCTGCCCACAGCCCACGGGGTGGCCTGTCTGCAACGTACTCTTCATTGTGCTTGTTGTGGACCTCGAAAGCCTCCGTCGTTGCCTGGGATGGGCCCCGGCTCTGCTCTGGAGAGGGGCCTGGAATCCCCACCCCCAGCCCTGGGCCTGTTAAAGAAAGCTCCCTGCACGTCACCCCCACCTGACCAGCTTGTCTCCCCCATTCTGCATACAGGGAGACCGAGGCCCAGAGAGGCAGGGGGAGGTACTGGGGCAGGTCTCACCAGTTACTGGGGGTCCAGGGCAGAGTCCCCAGGTCCTGTCTTGGCCACGCTGCCTTCCTAGGGAGCCTCTGGATGCAGAAGAGAGGCTGAGGGCCCCTTGCCCACTGTGTGGATGGGAAGGCCGCCCGGGTGTCTGGCGTCTCCTGGGGCCGCTCACCAGAGACTCAGTGCCCGGCTGTCCCCCTCTGCTGGCGGGGTGCAGGGACCGCTGAAGCCCCGCACTTACAAAGCTGCTGTGACCCTAAGGTCCCAGCGGAGCTACACGTCAATCGCTTTGGAAAGAGATCATGAAATTGTACCCAAGTCCTAAGCGAGTCCCTTCCATCCAGCCGCAAAGTTTACTTTACAAGCCCTTTGCCAGGGTCCCGGGTGAACGGTAAGCAGCGGGTTTGCGATAAAACTGTTCTCATCCAGTGAATGGGACAGACCTGGGGCCGAGGGTAAGTAAGGATTCTCACTGCCGCCTCCCCCAATCTTCACGGATTCTTGAACATTACTTTAAGAGACTTGAAGATGTTTGTATTTCTTGCATTTTATGAAGTATTTTCCATGGGTAATAAAATTCAGACTTCAATTATTTTCAATTAAGCTCTTGTAATGAGCAAAAAACCCAGAATGTGATAGGAAAAGGCATTTGTTGTGTAACATTGACACTAGTATACATTATCATTCACAATTTGAGTTTTATAAATCATGAAAAATCCTCAAAGTCATATGAATATTAATGAAAGCCATGACTATGTTCCTAGAAAAATTTGCCTGGTGGGGAAAAGTGAATTAAATGCTTCTCAGACATGCCCTTCAGGTTGTACCTAATTAATAAGGACAGGCAGTGACTTAATTTTTGGTGTGGGACCCCAGGGGCCGTTGCAGCTGACAGTGGTGAGGGTGGTGACCGTTCCTGGCTCTCTGGCAACAAAGGCCTCACTTCCTTTTGGGGGGTCTTCATTCCTCCATGGTGAGTGGTCCTGGGAGATGGTCCCTAAAGATGCCTTATCCTCCCCAGCAGGCAGGCCTGTGGGCCAACCTGGCCATCGGCTTCTTTCTCCCAAACGTGAATCTTGAGTCAAGAACGAGTCAGGACAGAAACCCGGCTGGAGCCCCTCTGTTCAGTGCCATCTCCCTGTCAAGGCCCAGAGCCTGGGGCCACCTGGCCGGCCAGCCTTCCGCTCCGCTTTGTAAGCAGCTCAGGTCCCTGCTGGCATGCCCCCTTTGTACAGCTGGAGTTGTTTCCTGTTGCATTAAGTCAGACCTCTGCCTGACCCTGTGGTGGCCAAGGAGCCCTTATCACACTGCTGGGTGGGTAATGCCGCCCAGAGGGAGGGCACCGTGATGCTCAGGCCTACCCACAGCACCTTTCCACAGAGGCCCACCTCGGTCCTGGGGTCGGGGTGGGTTTCCCCACAAGCAGAGCCTGAGACAGGGGTTCTCAAGTTGAGTGAGAGAACGGGGAGAGCCCCAGGAGAAGGGGCAAGAGGGGGATGTGGTCTTGGCTGGGGTCTGACTTCAGTCTTGTGCCATGGGGGGAGCCCTGGAGGGTGAGCCGCATGCATCAGAGGAAGTCCAGCCTTGGGCTGAGGAGTCCGGTCTCTGTGGGCTGGCCCAGGGCGAGGGGCTCCTCCAGGCACCTCCCAGTGTGGTGTGACCAGTCCTCTGTGGAGGTCCAGCTGGGTGTCACTGGCAAGGCTTAGAGCAGCAAGGGACAGTGCGCGGGCTCAGGGGACAGTGCGTGGGTTCATGGGACAGTGTGCAGGCTCACAGGACAGTGTGTGGGCTCAGGGGACAGTGTGTGGGCTCACGGGACAGTGTGCAGGCTCAGGGGACAGTGTGTGGGCTCACATGGACAGTGCGTGGTCTCAGGGGACAGTGCGTGGACTCATGGGGACAGTGCGTGGGCTCATGGGACAGTGCGTGGGCTCATGGGACAGTGCGTGGGCTCATGGGACAGTGTGTGGACTCATGGGACAGTGTGCGGGCTCATAGGACAGTGTGTGGACTCATGGGACAGTGTGCAGGCTCACAGGACAGTGTGCGTGCTCATGGGACAGTGCGTGGGCTCATGGGGACAGTGTGTAGACTCATGGGACAGTGTGCGGGCTCATGGGGACAGTTTAAGGCTCACGGGGACAGTGCGTGGGCTCATGGGAGAGTGCGTGGGCTCACAGGACAGCATGTGGGCTCAGGGGACAGCATGTGGGCTCATGGGGACAGTTTACGTGCTCACAGGACAGTGCATGGGCACACGGGACAGTGCGTGGACTCACAGGGACAGTGTGTGGGCTCAGGAGACAGAGCACGGGCTCAGGGGACAGCGTGTGGGCTCAAGGGGACAGTGCGTGGGCTCAGGGGACAGTGTGTGGACTCACGGGGACAGTGTGTGTGCTCACGGGACAGTGCGTGGACTCACGGGGACAGTGCGTGGACTCACGGGGACAGCGTGTGGGCTCAGAGGACAGTGCGTGGACTCACGGGGACAGTGGTTGTGCTCACGGGACAGTGCGTGGACTCACGGGGACAGTGCGTGGACTCATGGGGACAGCGTGTGGGCTCACGGGGACAGTGCATGGACTCACGGGAACAGTGCGTGGGCTCAGGGGACAGCATGTGGACTCACGGGGGCAGTGCGTGGACTCACGGGGACAGCGTGTGGGCTCAGGAGACAGAGCACGGGCTCAGGGGACAGCGTGTGGGCTCACGGGGACAGTGCGTGGACTCACGGGGACAGCGTGTGGGCTCAGGGGACAGTGCGTGGACTCACGGGGACAGTGGTTGTGCTCACGGGACAGTGCGTGGACTCACGGGGACAGCGTGTGGGCTCAGGGGACAGTGCGTGGACTCACGGGGACAGCGTGTGGGCTCAGGGGACAGTGCATGGACTCACGGGGACAGTGGTTGTGCTCACGGGACAGTGCGTGGACTCACGGGGACAGCGTGTGGGCTCAGGGGACAGTGCGTGGACTCACGGGGACAGTGGTTGTGCTCACGGGACAGTGCGTGGACTCACGGGGACAGTGTGTGGGCTCAGGGGACAGCATGTGGACTCACGGGGGCAGTGCGTGGACTCACGGGGACAGTGCGTGGACTCACGGGGACAGCGTGTGGGCTCACGGGGACAGTGCGTGGACTCACGGGGGCAGTGTGTGGGCTCAGGGGACAGTGCGCAGGCTCAGCAGAAACCAGCCACTCCAGCTGAGTGACTGAGAGTGTGCGAGCAGCCCCCCAGCAAAACTAAGGCGAGAGGCGGAAAGGGAGGCTGGGCAGCCCCTGCAGCTCCTGGCCAGGCCGGTGGCTCCCAGGCTGGCTGTGCCTGTTGGTGGGCACCTGCACCATGTCTCAGTGACCGTCTGGAAGCTCCAGCCTCCATGGGGGTGATGGCCAGTGCCCACGGGGCCGGAGGGTTTGGAGAGAGGCACTGTATGCCCGTGACACCATGTCCACTACCAGTGAGATTGCAGCTGTCACCACGGTGCACAGGGCATAACTCTTCACGTTCCTGCTCAGCTTCAGGAGCATGGGGAGGGGCTGTGCCGGGGTCCGGCGGAGGGCGGGGAGGGTGCTGCCCTGCCAACCCTGCAGGATGCGCGCTGTTGGTGCATCCAGGTTTAATGAGCACAGGACACGCCGTGTCATTCAAGTGAAGGACGGCAGAGAGGGGGAAGCACATGAAAGCTGATATTAATAATAGATCTGTAGTGGTGCTCCCATGTCGTGCCGGCAGCCGCGTGATGCTCAGCCAACGAGGCCCAGTCCAGAGCCGCTGGGCCTGGCTGGGCGCAGAAGGACCTACTCCGTCCGGGCAGGGGGCAAGCGTTTCTAGGAGGGAGCAGCCTCCTCAGATCCAGGGACTGGAGCAGAGGCGTTGAGAACACGTCCTGGGCCGTTCGCCCGAGCTTTCCCTGCCTGCTCAGACCATCAGCCGTTAGGAGAACGGCTGCTACTCAACTGGAGCTCAGCCCCCATCTGAGGCTGGGTCTCCGTCATGACAGTGATTCATCCTTTTAAACTGAAACCCCACTTTTTATTTTTCCTTGTTTGCAGGAGGGCTTGCATATTCCTGGGGGCTGTGCGATCAGACCACAGGGAAAAAGCGGCCGCCACCTTTGTCCAGTGATGAGTGCAGAATGCATGCGTGAGGCCCTGCAGGGACCAGGGAAGATGGGTTTTAGGCAAACTGCATCCGCAGAGAGGTTGCCATAAGAGCTGGGAGTAGCGCCTCTGGACAGTGCGAGACCCGGCCATCCTCCCAGGCGGTCTTCCCCCTCCCTGCCCCAAACAGCCTTCAGAACGCCGCTCGGATGCCAGCTCCCCCTGCAGCCCTCCCTGAGTGCCCTGCCTCCAGGTTAATTTTTCAGTTGCCTCTTAAAATCATCTTTACGCCCTCATCACACGCTGGAGCGTGTGCTGGCTTATCACCCACTTCCCGTCCACAGCCTGCCTTTCTCCAGGCGTCCCCAGCACCTTGGAAAGCTCCCACGTGCAGTGGGCCATCCAGACACACCCACTGTGAGTGTGCGTGCATGCTGAGACCACACCCTGTGACGCAGAGGGGCAGGCCCCGGTCCCCGAGGCGGCATAGGCGCCACACCCGCCCAGTCCTTCCTCTTTCCTTATGGGGTGACTGCTCTGCACCAGGCCCATCACCCAGCATTAGATGTGCCTGATCTCACCGACTCCTGCAACAGCCCCAACAGAGATGGTACTAACCCCATGTTAGATGAAGAGACAGAGGGTCAGGGAGGTGGAGCTGGGGTGTAAATCTAGAACTGCCGGCCCCAAGCGCCTCTGGGCGAGGCCTCCCCTCCATACGGCCCAGGCTGCCAGGAACAGCCTCAGAGCATCCGGGAAGCACTGACTCCTGGCCTTGAGAATCCCAAGGAGGCTTCCTGGTGGCGCGGCACAAAGGGGGCTTTGTCTCCTCGGTGCCACATTTTGTTGGCAGACACTGTTACAGAAAACCGGAAAACCCGGACCGGATCGCTGACGGAAGAACCAAGCGGCACTCGGAGGTCTTGGAGGGCGGAGGTTTTTTCACACTGACGTGCTCAGAGGAGAGTGATCTCCAAAGGCCTGAGCCCCGAGTGCAGCAGGGCCGTGCCTTTCATACATTTACTACAAAGCTAAGGGGGTGTCAGCACCCCGGAACCATTGCGGTGGGAGCTATTACCCACTATAGGTGTATTCAGGATGCTAGCTACATTTTAATCCATTTCGGGAAAGGCTACCCGGACAGCGTATTATAAACCAATGGGCTTCCCTGACCTTGATCCCACACCACCGAGTCCCGGTGGGGGGATACATTGTTACATTGTTTCAATCCCACGCACCCAAGCACCCAAGCACCTTGCGATTCCTCTCTATTTCTGAAGCCTCAATAGAAACCCTGTTTCCTTGGCTTTCTAGGCTTCTCACCACACCTGCCAAGAAGGGGAGGGATTTGAGAGCTTTCTGAGTATTTCCTCATCAACATGAGGTCTCTGGAACTGTGACAGTGGGAGCGACAGTGAGGAGCCTGAGGGGCCCTGGGAGGGGGCGGGGGCCAGAGCAAGGGACACAGTGGGCCTGTGCCCAGAGGACACGCAGCAGAGTCTTTGCAGTCCTGCCCTTCCTGTTAGAAGGGGCCCCAGGAGCACCCAAGTCTGCATCCCGTGGCCCACACTGGGAGTGCACAGCACACTGCTTGCTCACGAGGGTCCCCCAGTCCTGGGGGGCGACCTCTGTCTCAGTGTTCCTGCACTGTCCCCCCATCAGGCTGCTGCGGCCTCGGGCCCCTGAGTCATATTTTGTGCCAGGCCCATGCTCCTGGCATCTTTGTGCTCGCGTCCCTATGCCGTGTGGGCTTAGACTTGAGTCTTTCAAGAGGCAGGGTGTCACTGCAGGGTTAGAATATAATTTATGCAGCAGGTCAGAGGGAACTTAGGAATCTGCTCTTGTGTTCCAGGTCTTTTTGACCTACCCAGGTGAGGAGGGATTCCGTGAGTGAGTGACAAGCCGTTCCCTGCACACGGAGCCCCGAAGGGGACAGGGGACAGAGGGGTGATGTCAGAAGTTCAAGGATTGTGCCCAGGGCTTCACTCTGGAAAGCACTTGGGTGCTTTTCCCTCAGTCGGTTTCTTCTAAGCTCTGCATGATGCCAGGAAAGCACCTACAGCGGGTGGTCAGCAGAGGGTTATTCTCACTAGCAATAACGGCCTTCATCTGAATTGGGAGAAGGAAACTAAGTTCTAGAATATAACCATCCCATTTCTGGATGGCCCCCAGAGCTGGGCGCTCAGGGTGTGCTGTGCCATCAGCACGGGAAAGGAAGAGCTGCCAGCTGCCGGGAGTTGCCCGTGCCTGCTTCCAGGGGGCCAGCACACACTCGCGACCCTCTGGCCAAGCCAAGAGGGGGCACGCCACTGGCTGCCTCCCGCCTCTGCGGCTGCAGGGCAGTGCCTGGGACTGGCCGCACCAGGCCGGCTGTGGCTCTGTGACGGGCCCCGGCCCCAGGCCATGGGAACTCGCCCCTAGGTTCCAGGCCTCTGGGGCCTCGCTGGCTGTGAGAATACGGCGCTGGCCAGGAGGGAGAGGACAGACCTGAGGTTATCAACAAAGGTCTTCTTGCTCTGACCCCGACCCCAGTGCAGGGTCCCTGCCCAGCCTAGAGCACAAAGACCTGTCCCCACCTTTTCCCAGTGCCTGACCCAGCCCTCCAGCATGCTGTCACCACACTCTTTCTCCCTTGCTTCACCCCAGACAAGCCGGCCTTCCTGAAGTTCCTCCCATACCATGCTTGCCCCTGCCTCAGGATGTTTGCCTGCAAAGGTAAAACAGCAGGACAAGCAATTGAGGCTGCCCCTCACCTGCTTTCCTTTTCTGAGTTCTCCTGTTCATGATCCAGTTCTCAGCTTAGGTGCCACCTCCACCCGTCCCTGCCAGCCTGGGCTGGGCTAACTCACATGGCACGGGTCCCTCTTAGTGCCATTTGTCAGTTTCAGTTCTATCTCGGTATCCCCGTGTGCTCCCCTGAGATGGCCACTTGGGTCCGTGAAATGACTGGACACGAAGCACTGCGGTAATGCATAGATTTTATCTTCATTTGGTTTTTGGTTATTATTTGGCTCCCCTGAGGTTGAGAGTCCTACAGGGGCAGCTGTGCCTGGCAAGGAGTCGGGGCTAAAGAGCCACTGGTTGAGAGAGTAGATGAAATGCGCAGGTGCCATGTTACAGCCAAACAAGTAGCCACAGTGTTAGTCTAGCCCAGTTTCCCAAACTGGGTTCTGTTGGCGGGGGAAGTGCCCCATGGCCAAATGCGCCTGGGAGATGTCACACATCACAGCGCATCTCCGAGAGCGCACAGGTGGGAGCACGCTAACGGCCCTTCAGGTCCTGCGGGAAGGCGACCTGTCCACTTTGGCTAACCCAGCATTTGCCAAAGTGATCCGACCGGTGAACATTCTGGGGACTGCGCCGAAACAGCCATTATCATACCATGGTTACTCCATAGGACATACCGTATTTTTTGGGGGAAAGCGTTTATGAAATGAGCTTCCCTAAAGAACGATCTATGAACCATCAGCACAATGTAGTCCTAAGTCAGATGCCTGTGTTTCTCCTAATTCACTTCGTAAAGTTATCTGATTCTCTCAGATTACTGAGAATTGCTTGTAATGCTGTTTTGCATAAACCGTTTCTATTAAAAAAAATTGAATCTTTGTGTTTGCAGTTATGCATAAAATGGGGGGTTAGACCAATTATTTTTCCTCCAGATGGTGAGAAGAAGAGCCATAGAAATGGTGCCTTGTTTCTCCTGCTATTTACTTATTATGGTGCTGGTGGTGGTGGTGGAGATGGTCATAAGGGTGATGATGGAGGTGACGGTAAGTGTGACAGCGTGACAGAGATGCCACAGGAGAAGCTGGGTAAGAGTCAACTCTGGGTTCAAATCCTGGGCCTGCTATTTTCTACCTTGTGATCTTGGGCAAGTTACTTAACTACCTATCTGCCTCAGTTTCCCCACTGATAGACCACAGACACAAATAGTGCCTACCTGTCAAGTCTGAGTGAATTTTACATAAGGTCTTGTATGTGAATCACTTAGAGCTTCGTTCAGAGTAGGTGCTCAATAAAATTCCCACGAGTGAGCCTGGTGCCGTGGCGAGAGCCGGAGTCGGGCTGTAGCTGCAGATGTCGTGGCCGTAAAGAGAGTTTGTGAAGTCACGGGTGAAGGAATGAATGAAGGAAGAAAGGAGAACAACCTCACCATTTCTAGGATCTGCAAGTCCCGTGAGAAAAATGGCCTCTATGCCCTAAACCCCAACATTGTAACTGTGACTGTGGGATAAAGGAAATGCCCATGGGCCCCAGGAGAGGGGTGGCCCCAGGAGACACCCAGCCTTTGAACATCTGCCTGTAGAAGCCTTGTGTTTATGCGGCCAGACCTCAGAAAATTTAACTTCATCTTGTAACCTTAGGAGGCTTAAGCCTGTCTTTAGTGTGTGTGGCCCCAGTGTTATTACACAATTTAATGGTTCCTTTATAGAAAAAGTGGGGACAAGGCTGTAGATGAAAAAGGCCTTCAAATTAAAGGATTCTTTTTTTCTCCCTTCTAAATATCCCTACAATTGGATTAAATTTGACCTGGATTTCTTGCTTGCCAGTAGCTTACTGTTTCTTATTAAGACCTCTTTTCTCCCAAGTTTTCACACTGGCTAATTCCAAACAAATCAAAGAGGTCAGTATTAGAAATATGAACACGTGCACAGGCTCTCAGACCAGAGGCAGGGCCCCTGGTAGTGTAGGGAGGAGGCCGTGGGATTCCGGCCGCCTTAGGTAAGGTCTACGGCCCGGTAATGACACTCCCAGGCGTCTCTCTGCTTCAATTTCTTCTTGCCTCTCTATCATCAACTCACTTAATTCACATTGCCAGGCAGTGGGGAGGACACCATTTCTGCATTCTTATTTATCTCCGTAAGATTCACAGCCATACCAGTCATCCACGAGCCAGCTGCCCACCAGCAGCCTGCACTTGGCAGGAAGCAGTAGAGATGCCTTTGAGGAATGATGTGTCAGGAGACCACTCTGGGGGCTAAGGAAAGCGGGTGTGAAATAGAGGCACCATCTTAGAGCTATGGAGGACAATGGGTCTCCTTTCCCAGGGGACCTGTTGCTCCAGACATCTGCTGGGAAATTAATGCAAAAAGAAAAAACAAGCTGATGTGTTTAACTGGGGCAAACAGAATAATGGCCCTTAGAGACTTGCCTTCCACCAGCAATTTCTTCCCTACTTTACAGACATAGTCTCTTCCAATCTTCTCAATAAAACACAGCTTTCACACCTAAGAAAGCTGCCCCACTATATGGCTTTACTGCAGAGTATTTATTGATTCAACCATGCTTTGGTGTAAAATTTACTTAGCAGAGAATGGCATGTTTTATTTCTAAAGACTTTACATGAACTGGCAGCATAAATGTCCTACATGCATTTATTCGTACACTGCCAAATGTTTAAGTGGACATCAAGGGCGTCAGCAATTGAACTGGATACAAAACACACAGATCAGTGGTGAAGACACCGTGTCAACAATGACACGCACAAGTTTGGGATGTAAACAGTTCTGGGTCCAAGCCCTCATCCTGCCACTTATTAGTGTACTTTTGGGCAAGTTTGACCTTACTAGAAAAGGACAGTGATACCTACTGCATAAAATCTGTCAAGAGGGTAAAACCAAGATGCTTGTAACTTGAAAGGCTCACAGTGTTCAAGAAACGGCAACTGAAGCTTCTGCCTGCTCTACCATCACCACCACCACCACCATCACCACCACCACCATTATCACCACCACCGTTGCTGTGGTATGAGGGCCTCTCCTAGCCAAAAGGAGGGAGGGCAACAGATAAAATAAATGTGTCTCCTACCTATGCTGAACAGACTAATGAACCCCAGAGACAGGCATATCCCAGAGTACCCGTGAGGCAACAGATCAGAGTATCTGGATATTTTCACGGCTTGAGACGCTGCCCTTCTCAAGAGAGATTCCAGATATTATGTCTGACACCACAAGGAGCAGATGTGCAACATTCCTCTGATAAATTAGGATTTTCTTTATTTGGTACTTGAGGCCAGTGTGTTTGAGCATCAGGAGACTAGGAGACCATCAGGTGGCTCAGAGGAGGAATTCCCTGGGGCGCGGGTGGGCGGGGGTGCTGAATGGATGCTGGCATCTCTTGCTCACTTTGGTGAGGGATCATGCAAGTGACAAAGAGCCTCAGGCAGCACCCTGGACCCAGCAGGAGGGACCCGGGGCCGGGGTGCTCACCCACTGACACCTGCTGTGTGACCGGGGTAAGTACCCTCACCTTGCTGGCATTTCATGTCTGTAAAGTGAAGATTTGAACCAAATAGTCCCTAAAATGCTCCTTCTGCCTCTGAATCCTGCTTTGATGATGATACAAAATGCAAGTTCAGGGAAAAAAGAAATTGATGCATCTCAGCAGCAAGAGATGTTTCAGAAGCAGGAGGTGTGAAGAGATGCTTTACTCCTCATGTCCGCGGGACAGTGCGATCGGGAGGGACCGTGACGGGGTGCTCACGGGCTCCGGCTCAGACATGACTCCTCCTGTGTTGTGGGGACAGGCTCCACTCACCTCGTGGGGAGACGGTGAGAAAACAGGCCCTCCCAGGGGGCAGAGAGGGCTCGCAGACAGGGTCGCAGGTCTGCAGAGAAAGGCCCGTGACCCTCTGGCCAGAAACTGGGCGGCCACTGGCTTCTGCCCTGGGGAGTGTCTGAGCGGACGGCAGTGCTGCGTCTCCTCCACACCTGGGTGCCCCGGCTCTGCCACAAGGAGGGCGGGGCTGTGAGGTCCGACCAGTGCCCGGGTGTCTGTGCACACCGGGAATCTCTGTCCGGCCTCCTGGCCCAGCACAGCTATAGCAGTAGAGAAAGTGCCATAGCAATGGCATGGGCTGGGGGTTGGGGGCTGGGGGGCTGTGCAAGGGGAGGCTGTGCGGGGCCTCGGGGAGCAGCTGGGCCACAGGGCCCCCCAGCCTGCACCTACGCCCCGGGACGCCATTTCCTGCCTGGGGTGGTGTCTGCCTGCTTCGGCCCAGGCTGGGAGAGAGAGGCTGTCCCCGGACATAGCCGGGCGCTTCTGCAGACAGCCTGGCCGTCAGTACCCTGCCCCCTGCTCCCCCACCTCCCGGCAGCCTGTGGGATGGTGCAGATGGCGCCCCGTGACCCCGTCTCCTTTCTCATCTGCCAATGACCCCTTCCACGGCTTGGCTTTCGCTTCCTCTCCCTCCCGCTCAGCCTCAGCTGACTGGCGAATCTGACTTGCGCGGGACTTTTGCAGAATTGAGCGGACAATGCCAGTCATGGGCTGCCAGCCAGGAGCAGGAGGGACTCTCGCCCCCCACCAGTCTGTGCCTCATGCCTTTATAAAGCCAGTCCCTGGGGATGTTGGTTTCCCCTGCACACCTCAGAGCTCAGTTTCCATCAAAATCTTATGTGTGTTTTATCTCAGGCGCTGCCCATCTGGTGACACACATCCAGGCTGATGCAGTGTTTTGGAGCGAGGTGGGATGGGTGACCTAGGGCAGACCGCTGGAGCCCGTTCCCAGGGGCCTGGGACTCTGATCCCCACCTGTGATGGTTAATTGCATGTTGAACTTATCTGGATCAGGGGGAGCCCAGATATTTGGTCAGACATTCCGGGTGTTTCCACGGGTGTGTTTTGGATGAGGTTACCATATACATCAGTGGGCTTTGAGAAAACAGACTGCCCTCCCTAACACGGGTGGGCCCCCTCTGATCAGCCGATGGCCCAAGAGCACCGAGGGACGGGCCTCCGCAGGCAGGGGGCTGTCCAGCAGAGGGCTCCAGGGCTGCTGGCCCCTCTGTGGACTGGGCACGAGTCAGGTCCTCATAACAAACCACTTTCCCCACAGACACACACCCTGATGTCTCTCTCGCGAAGCCCGGACCATGAGCGCCTCTTCCCCAGCTGCAGCGATGGGCACATGGCATGGAGGTGCCGGCTGCCGGGTGGGTGATCTGCCCCTGCTTCTCTGGCGACTTTATGTTCAAGGATCATGGCAGGGGGATGGGGAGGCAGCCTCCTACTGTGGCCAGGGTCCCAACAGGGGCGGGTGGCCCTCAGCAGTCAGGGAGAAGGACAGGGCGGGACAGCTGGCTATTTTGATGAGCCCATGGCCTCGGGTGGGCTGTGCTGGATGAAAGTGGACCTTCCCGCCAGAACTTCCATGGAGCCTGGAGTTCATGGTCATTTCCTCTGGGGGGAAGGTGGGGTTTCGGGGACATGCCCTCTGGGGCTTCTCAGAGATGTTTCTACCCACCAGCTCCACCCTCGGGCCGCGCAGGAGGAGGCACCACGGGATACCTTGGCGACTGGCTGGAGTGACCCCTCTGAAGTAGACCCCAGGAGCCACAGGTGTGTCCACCCACTTTTCCCCTTTACCAGCTTTCATTTCAGCACCACCATAAAAATGCTGATAATCTAAACATGGCAATAATTCTGTTCTCTAAAAATGACTGTCTCTTCACATTGCTGTCAGCACAGGCTCCACAAGAGCACGAGAGAAGATGGTTATTGTATTAAAATGGATAAACGACAAAGGTTTTTATTATGTGAGTGATTTTTCTAGGCATCAAGATGCTCTTTATGCTGCCCTCAAGTAATGAACACATAATTCACCAACACATTAGAGCCGACCTCACGGTCTGGAGGCACAGACACTGCAAACAAGTAAATTATTAATGAGATAGCTAAAAATAAAATTGCAAAGCCCCACCTTCCTCCCAAAGAAGGAAAAGAAATATCTAGTCACTCTTGAAGCCAGAGGAGCCGGGACAGGACCCACTGTGGGAGCTCCTTGTGAGAATGTGAGTGGGAGGGTGGCCTTCGTGCTCTCTGCCTCCACCATGGAGGAAATCACACCCTTGCTGTCACAGTCTGTGACCAGCCTCTAAAGGACGAGATGTAAGGGAAAGTCTGCAGGGTGGATTCTGGAATATTTCTGCTTTCCCCACGCCAAGCATGAAGAGGTAGTCACTTCTGCCACTTCTTGAAGTGGACAAGATGGCAGGAGCATTGGCAGCCCTCTTGCAACCATGAGGACACAAAGCCAACAGCTAAGGATGGTGGAGCCAGGAAATAAAGGGTTTGCGTCCTTGAGGGCATTGCTGAGCTCATGAACCATTGCCAACTCTCTGCGCTTCTCACAACATGAAATAAAGAGTGAGTTTTATTTCATGGAAATTGGGCACCCTGTTCCTGCAGGGAGAGTGACTTAGAGGATGCAGAGAGGAGCAGGGTGCTCCTGCCATGAGGTGGAGAGGCCTCTCGAAGGGAAAGCAGAGGCTGGCAGGCCAACCACAGGGGTCCTCCTGCCTGGAGACCCCACGGGTCTCCTCCCAGGGAAGATGTTGTTCCCTTCTTGGTGCACAGTCTGAGGCCAGTGCCTTGGTGCCATAGGCACTGGAGCGCTGGGGGCGACCGGGGACACCCAGCATGGCTGAAGATCAGCTACAGTCTCTGGGAAGCCCCACCGGCCAGCAAAGACGGCTCCCCCTGGTGCCCTGTGCCCGGAAACCCCAGGGCCGCCCCTGCCCCTGCAGGGATGAGGGCGCCTGGCTGCCAGCGGATACGGGTGGCGGAGGTGGGGTGCTGTGTGGTGTGCGCTCACGAGTGCCGTCTCTCATCTCCCTCAGGCGTGTGCGGGTCCCCGCCAGCTCATTTTTTTGTGAAAGAAATCAGAAAATGTTATGAGCAAGTGAATGGGGTGGGGGAGGTCTCTACTTTCCACTTTGTTACTTTATAGGAAATCAAAAGGACTTTCTAAGCCTGTTAGGTATTATTTCTACTTAAAATAAAAGGTCAGTGATGGTGATCTCTGTGGGGGCAGAAGCCATTTTTTCTTAGTGCATTTCTCTGTATTAAAAAACAAACTAAAAAATATAGGTATGTTTTAAAAAGCAAATCCTTGCTGACAACCTTGCCAGGGCCCCCACCCAACCCCAAGGGGCATCATGTAACATGAGCGGCCCCCATGTTGCCCCTGCACCTGCTCACAGGCTCACCTGCACACAGGTGGGGCTGCCCCTTGGGCAGGCGCCAGAGCTTCCAGGGCAGTTGTAGATGGAGGAACTGAGGCAGGTCCCCCTGGTTCACGCAAAGTAAAAGACCCAAGTCAGGATGTGTGGCCTCTATTTCCAGGGGTGTCATGAAGTGCGGCTTCACTGGTTCCAGATGGGGTGGCTTTATCTGTCCCCTTCTGGGGCTGGGACCACTCTGACCTGCCCAGCACCCACATGAGCACTTGCCCTGGGCCGTGGAACCATCCATGCACCTTGATACCCTGATCTCAGCCACCCCACAGGCAGGGCCACAGGGTCCCCATCTGGCCTAGGTGGGTGTGGAGACTGGTGTCCCTGTCTTCTGTGGTGACTGAGCAGGACAGCAGAGGGGCAGCAGCCCCCTCAGAGAGGAGGTGGGATTTCTCCTGGTGAGCGCAGGAGAGCCTGCCTTGACTGCAGCCCCAGACCCCGGCTTCAACCTTCTCCTCCTCTCTCCATTAAGGTAGCTCTTGGCTGAGTGCTGTGCTGCCTGGTATGGTGGTGACAAGTCGCAGGTGGCCACTGGGCACTTGCAGTGTAACGGAGCCATACGGAGGTGTAAGTGGAGTTCAAAGACTTAGTACAAAAAAAAAAGAATGTAAAATATTTCAGCCAATTTGTTTATGTTGATTTCAATTTGAATAGTGTTTTGGGTGTTGGATTAAATGAAATATGCCATTAAGATTAGTTTCACAGCCATGTTCACAGCAGCATTATTTACAAATGCCAAAGGGAGACCCAGACCCGGTTCCCAAGGCCTCTCAAAGTCTATACGGCTCAAGGTCATGGAGTCAAATCAGAGACACCCGACCCATCCCCCTGTTCTCTGCTCTGGCCGGTCCAGTCCCCGAGAACCCAGTGTGCCACGCATGACAGCTAAATAACTGAGCCCCCCAAATGAATATGCATCTCATCAGCACAACTAAAATAGCTCCTTTAGAAATCTTTCCTCCTCACAGTACACAAAGCTGGAAAGAACGATTGGTAATTATATGTGTATCACACGTAGTCCCAGCCTGGCAGGGGGCTTAGAGCTTTCATGTAAATTATACCAATCAGCAGCAGAGGGGAAAGCCCCCCACAAGGGCATCAGAAGTGACACTTTCTTGTAACTGATGTACACAAGCATCGGGTCACAGCAAAACTGCGCAGGGGGCGGTGTCATCATAAAGTGAATGTTGTGCTGCAGCTCTGCCGCCCTCCTAAATGCACATGATCATCTTGACGAAGTATTTGGAGGCGACATGATAAACCACAGAGTTAAGGGGGCTGCAGAATACAGATGCATTTGGAGTCTTCCTCGGGAGGTGTCAACGACGTGCTGCAAACGCCTCTGAAGGGGGTGCTGCGGCACAGAACCGGTGTGCCCCCATCCTCTGGGTCCAGGGCCAAGGCCAACGCTCTTCTGCCAGGCGGTTGTGCAGGATGCTCCTTTATGTCCACTTTCCCCAGTGCCCACTGGGCCTGGCCAGCTGCTCCCCAAGGGAAGGTCTCCTGGGAAGCCGAATGAGGTCCTTGCAGGTTCAAAGGCCCTGGACCTCAGGGCGGGGCTGAGAAAGAGGAGAGAATCCAGGGGATCCAGGCAGGGTTCTGTCTGACGAGGGTGTGGGGGCGTGTGGGCCCAGCCTTTGAAGGTTCCAGCCGGCCCCCCATGGCCCTGCCTCGCTCTTTGTAAGCAGCGCCCCCAGGCCGGACTGGGGGCATGAGGGGCCGCAGTTCACAGGAGCCCACTGCTGATCTGTGTCATTAACCAGGACAACAAGTAAGCTCCTGCTCCCTGTGAAGACTTGCAGAGAAGCTGCCCGGAGCACTGGGGCAGGGCCAGCACCACCCCCTCTCTTCCTCAGAGACACTCCCAGGCCAGGCAGGACCCAAGGAGAGTGCCCACAGCCTGTGATTCAGACCTGGAGAGCTGGAGGGCGGTCCTCAGAGGACGGAGGCCAGGAGATGGACCAGAGGGCTGGGGAAGCCACCACGAAGGGTGGGCAACCTCACAGGCCACAGCTCAGAACCAGGCAAGCCCTCCTCACCACCCGCGTGGAGCTGAAGGGTGCATGCAAAATATATAAAAAGAAGAAAGTATGAGTGTGTGGGGTAGCCTCCAAAGGTTTGAGGCTATGGGCTGATGCTGTTGGCTACAGAAGGTCACTGGGTCCTGGCTGAGAGCTCGTGTGTGTCCTCCTGCAGCTCAGGAACGCTCACGGGGTCCCCATGGCCTGAATTGTCCAGGCACTCAACGGCGCTCCCTTTGCAACCTGATCCCAGCCCAGGCCCTCCCTCTAGACCTCTGTCCTGCTGCTGAAAGTGGGCTGTGCCGACCGGCTGTCCGGCCAGGCAGCCACTGCCGGCTGGCCTTCATGCTGGGGGCCTAGGAGCTCTGTGGAGCCGCCTGTGACCTCACCATCCTGGGCAGGAGAAAGGAAAAGTGGGAGTCAGGACGCCGGGTGCTAAGTGCTGGGCCACCCACAGGCGAGGCAGGGTACCTGCCCAGAGGAGCCTGCTGACTCAGGCAGGGGCTGGAGGGCTTCCCGGAAGTGGCCCAGCCCAGCCCAGCCCAGCCCGGCTTGAGCACAGGGGGGCAGAGCTGCGGCCCAGCTGCAGGCGGGGTGGCGGGAGCAAGGCTGGGAGGGCTGCAGGGCTGGGGGCGCGGAGAGGCTGAGCCCACAGAGCGGGTCATGTCTGCCAAAGGGCTACGCTTGATTCTGGGGGAGGTGGGCTGGCACAGTTCTGCCCTTTATGGCAGCTGCCCAAAGGCAGGCCCCCCTGGAGAGGCCAACCCCTCGCCAGCCATGAAAGGCCCCGGAAACTACTGCTCTCAGCGTCTGCTCACCCACATTTCCCAGCAGACACTGAGCACAGGACCTTCTTTGGAATAACACCCATGACATGTGGGACACACTGCAGGGCCACGTGCCCTGGGCTCCTGGGCTCACTCCCCCAGAAACTTGCATGAATGAGGATTCGGGGCTCAGACTCAGGAGAGAGGCTGCCTGGTCCTCCACCACCTGCTGAATGGCCTTTCTGGGCCAGCCGCCTCGGGAAATCAGGGGGACTTGGTACTAACTGCAGAGGCCTGCTGCAAGACCAAAAGGGTGTGACGCACGGGGCATGTTGGCACAGCGCCTGGCCTGCGGACCAAGAGCAACACTATCCACCCCTTTGGTCACTGTTTTCATTTTTGTATTTGTGGTCTTGCTTTCTCCCCATCCAGACTTTACACGGCCCCTACAGCCCTCCTCCAGGAAGCCCAGGGTCTGCACTAAGCCCACCCCTTTCCAACAACTCCGGACCTGCACGGTCCTCTCCTCTGTGCTTCCACCGAGCCACCAGCTCCCAGAGGGACACGGATCAGCCTCCTCTTTCCGAGGGTCTCCGAGGGCCTGGCTGGGGAGGAGGTGGGGGCGGGGCTACGGCTGTCAACATGTCCCTCAGAAGCCCAGAGGCTGGCTGGTGAAACGGAAGTCAGACAAACGGGGGAACTGTCAGCCTGACCCACACAGACAGGGAGCATCAGGCTTTAACCGAAACAGAGGCTTTTCTTTGGCACAGCCTGCCCCGCGTGTTCTCTGGCACAAGCCGCTGCCATCATGTTGAAGTCACTAGAAGCAAGTACGGGGGCAGAAATGGCATAGGAACAAGCATAAATGGCCCCCAAAAGCCCAGGCTCAGTGGTGGGAACAGCGGGTGTGGGGGAGCTGGAGGGCGGCTGGTGGAGGGTGCGCCCCACGGCCGAGGCCACACTGCCGTGCGTCCCAGAGAGCAGCAGGTGGCGAAGGGGGTCTGTGAGGGGGACTTCTGCCCTATGGGCGGGCGGACGACCCCCACTCTCCCTGTGGTTCTTGCAGGTCCCCGACTCCCGCCTGCCTGGGGACAGCTCCTGGGCTTTCCCTAGCGGCTGACCAGCTGCAGGAAGCCGAGGGGCCATACTGGGGCTTGAGCCGCATTTGCATAAGTCCTGAGAAGCCGAGCGAATGCTTCCCGTCTGTAATGAGTAGTTGCTTTTTATAACCCATTTTTGTCTCCGGTTGACAAAAACGTGGCCTCTGTTATTATAAAAATTAACATCTCAAAGGATAAAAGAAAATAAATTTGGTGTTTAAGGAAGTGGAAAATAGAATTTTCCATCCTTTTCTTGGAAGAATCTCGGCTGAACTCTGCCATCAGAATCGTTGCTTTTGTATTTAGAAAGTCAGGAGCAGTGGAGAAAGCTGTTTGATCTTGGTGTGTGTTTTACCCACTGTGAATGTTAGGAAAATATTGTTACTGGGCCCGGAGCAGTGAAAGCAAATAGAACCATGAGGCGGACTCGTCAGGGGGAAGGCGGCTGCAGCTCCCGGAATAACCTCCCCTCGTCCCTGGTCCTTCCTCTGAGGCTGCTGTGGGGACAGGTTTCCAGACCACAGCTCAGGGACCCCCGAGCCACCCTTTCAGGGACCCTGCTCCACATGGGCCACATGAGCATCTGGGGGTATCATTCAGGGAGCCAACCCGGGACCCCCAGCTGCTCCTGGAATGGAAGCACCCGAATTCCCAGGTTTTAGGTGACTTGAAGCTCCTCTGAGCCGAGGCTGAGCGATCCTGCCTCTGGGAACCTGCTTCTGCAGGTGGAGAGAGGTGGAGGGCTTGATAAAGAAGCCCCAGTCCCGAGGCAGCCAGGACAGCCAAGGGCAGGTAACCCCCTCCTGGTGGGACCTCGGCTCTCCGGAGCTAGCCCTTTCTGTCTCGGGTGTTGTTGGCATTCGATGACCTAGGAGGAACAGTTTCAGAGACTTAGCATCAGAGAACCAGTTTCCCTGGGTGTATTTTCATTCTAGCCTGGTGTGGCGTCCCAGGCTCCGAGGACATAAATCTCTCAGCCTTTATGAGGTACCCCTGCCCCCATGCCCTTTGCAGAAAAGAAGGATTCCAGTGAAGGAGGTTTTCTGCTTTGTGGGGTTTGTCTGGGGTGTTTGGGGCTCCTGGGGACTGAGGAGTTTAAATTGCAGATGGTTCCCCCTCCAGCGATCTGAGGGGCGTCGTACTCTCCTGTCTTATCTCAGAGCCTTCAAGTGACAGGTGTGGATCAGGAGCTGGTGTTGTTCTGGAAAACAGCACCAGGCTGCGCTCCCAGCTCATGAGTACAGAAGCCAACGGGATGACCGCTGGGGACAAACACTTCATGGTCACACAGCATGGTGCACGTGATGGGCGGCTGCACTACCACTGAGTGCCTAGCACTGCAACCCGCATTGCCCCTCCTGGTGTGGGTGTCAGGCCTGGACGCGTGGCATTTGGGTTAGAAGGACCTTGTGGGTTGTGCCGTATGTACAAGCGCTTTCTGCCCCACATCCTTCCTGTTCCCCAGCATCTATGGGCACAAGCCATGTGTGCCAGACATGTCCAAGGGCGCTCCGGTGCACTCAGGCACAGAATTTTCTGGCATTCAGAGGTCCTGGGTTGCCGTGAAGCCAGGCAGGGGATCTCCGGTGTGTGGACTGGATGGAAGTCAGTTTTAGGAGCTGTGTCCCAGCAGCCACACCTTTTCTTGCACAGGAATCAGAAAGCCTCATGCACTGCAGAGTGGTGGGCCCTGGGCCGCGGGGTGCATAGGGGCAGGAAGGAGCGCTGACCGTCCCTGGGGACTTAATGCAAAGAAACAGGGGTGTTGGTACTGTCCCAGCCACCCTGGGCTGAGAATATGCCCCACAGAGCCCACTCACCAGTGTGCGCCTGGCGATGCATGGTGCCACTCACTCAGTGCTCATGACCCGCGGAGAAGCGATTTAGGTTCTGGATCAGGAATCCATGAAGGTACCAGTTACAAACATGCCGATATCTGAAATATGTATTTAGCGGATGTGTTCTTGGGCTCGTTTTCACGTCCCCACAAAGCGGGTCTAACTGCTGCGGTGTTCTGGGGACTGGAGCTCTGCCTTTAATCTGTTGCACAAGTGAGTTTTCTGCAAGTTTTTTGGGGGGTCTGCAGCGCACGGTGTGAGAGGTGAGCTCACTGGCCAGAGGCGGCAGAAACCTGACCAAAGGCTGCAGCTTCCAGGGCAGATCACCAGCCTCAGGCCCCCTGCCTCAGCTTCCAAGGATGGCTCCAATCTGCCCCCACGTCCTTGCTGTGTGACCTCAGGCTATTCACTTACAGTCTCTGTGCCTCATTTTGCTTGTCTTAAAGCGAGGGTGCCAGTATGAGGATGAGATCCGTCCTGGAACATTCTCAGGGGCTCAGTCCTCACACCGTCTGTGAGGTGGGCCTTGCTTTCCCCATTTTATGGATGAGGAAGTGGGCCCAGAAGGGGCAAGCAGGTGGCCCAGCATCACACAGTGGGGGTAGTGGGGGCCTGATTTGAATCCAGAGCTCAAGGTCCAGATGCTGAGCCCTTCTGCACACTGCAGCCCCTAAGGTGGGGGCACTTCTGGGCTGTGCAGCCTGGCCCAGGTGCTGCTTGGCTGCGAGGCACGTGGCTTCCTAGCCTCCACTGGGTCTGTGGCAACTCTAGGTTCTGCCTTCTGAGCTCAGTTAGCACACAGGCTCCTGTCTGGGGCTGAAGCTCTGGTCTGCGTCCCAGGGAGTGTGGATGGTCTTGGGGCCACCCTTTACCAGGCGGGCCCTTGGCATCCACTACGTGCTGGGAAGGGTGAGGGAGGGAGAGAGGCAGTCAGTGAGGCCGTGGGGTCCCCAGGCAGCCAGCGAGGGGCTCCCTGGGGAGGAGAGAGTCACAGCATTGTCTGGGTGGAGGAGAAAAAACGAGCAAAGGTGGGTGGGAGCTGAGAGGGGCCGAGTGCACCCATGTCACCAGCCTGGACCGCTGGCGCCCGAGGCTGAGCAGGCAGCACCAGGACGCCTCTCACTGCCCCCTGGCCAGGTGCTGGGGCGGGGCCTGGACGCCTGATGCCACACTCTCATTAGGGCTTTGGAAGCAGATGGGCCTGGGTTTGAAGGAGCTGCCTTCCGGCTGTGTGACCTTGGGCAAAGGACCTAGCCTGTCTGAGCCTCAGCTTCCTAATCTGAGAGAAGAGGAGCCCAGGGTCTGCACAGGGATGTGCACTGCATCCAACCTGGGGAGATGGCGCCAGGTCAGAGGTGCAGGTGTGGCACAGTGCCTGGCACCTGAATGCCTGGCAAAGGGCACTGCTATCACCAACAAAACCCTTTGACTGGATGAGAAGCTGTGTGGATTCCCCAGGGCACCCGGCTTGGGTGGATGGACCAGAATCCTGGCTCATTAGTGGATCGATGGGAATGGGACTGGGGGCCTCTGAAGTCCTCATAGAACATTTTGCACATTGCCTGTGCAGTGCTGTTTACTCTTAATTCTCAGAACTACCGAGGTTTGCCAGGAACTGTTTGAGATCTGCGGCAGTAGTAATGTGAGCCTCACTCTCTGGCTGAGAAGGGAGGCAGCGGTGGCCTCCAGCCCAGTGTGGTGACACCCAGGCCTCGGAGCACAGGGGCCTTGGCTCCCCTAGCATCCTGCCTCTGGGCCTGGGCCCTCGGAGGCCCGACCAGGTCAGAACATCAGGGCCCATGTGTGCCCAGGTGGTGGTGATTTTTCCCTATTTATTTCTGCAGGTGGGTTGACCTGCTCTGTCATCACCATCTGGGAGGCAAGGCTGTGCTTGGAAACGAATCACCCCCAACATATTTGGGGTGTGGTAAATGGGGAGGTGGAGGAGGCCACATGCATTCTGCACAAAACGCAAGCCCTGGTAAGTGTGATGTTCAGGTCTTAGCTCTCTTGACTCTCCCAGAGGGCCTTGGTAAGTAATGAGGCATCTTCTACAGAAATACAGTTAGTATCTGTTGGTTGCTGACGGAATTATGCACCAAGGGTGGGAAATGTTTTCATCAAATTTCGAGGCTGTTTGGGCTGGTCTGACTTAAAACACAGGCCATGTGGGGTAGGGGCGACTATCTCGGGGGTGGGTGGAGGACACGCCAAAGAGTAAGGTGGACGCCTGTGCGGCTGGGGCCCTGCCCAGACCCTTCAGGGGGCAGCAAAGCCTCCTCCGGCTGCTGGGAGGGCGGCTGTAGAGAGCTCACAGCGGCCGCACCTTTGGAGGGCTGACCCTGGCCAAGGGGAGCCCCCTCGTATAGGAAGTCATGTGTTCCACACCCAGGGAGGTGCATGGCCGGGGGCTGCTGAGGGGCACGGGTGGGCCAAGCTGGGGTGCCTGCCTCTCACTCCCCAGCCCCAGGTCAGGCTGTGCTGGCCTCCAGCTGAGACCACAGACTCTAGCCTCTTCCCCTGCCCACCTGCTGCCCCTTTGCTCTTGATCACCCCCTTCCTCATTTCATTCACTAAGTCCCAGTCTTAGTTCTGCTCCCAGGAAACCGAGGCACCATGAGACCTGTGTGGCCCCTGTGGGGGCACCCACCTTAAATGCTAAGGTGGGTGGAGGCCAAAGAGCAGGGCTTCGGATGCAAGCCCCAAGTTGGGAGTGTCCAGGACAGATGGCCGCTGCAGGCTGCCGGGAGAGCGGCCCCGCCTGGGCAGCAGTGGGGCTACTGATGCGTCAGGGGGCAGCTCACCCACAGCCACGCTGGCCAGGCCAGGACCCCGGAAATCCAGGACCTCTTGGGTGGTGCGACAACCACCTCCCGGTTTGTTCTCCGTTCCAGCCAGTGGTTGCATTGGCCTTACAGGCTATTTCCCCCGCCCGTCGTGAAGGCACACGAGCTCCTCACTGGTTCTTCCTCACTTCGGATTGTCCCAAGTACGATCTTTGTCGCAGGTGAATGACGGTCAGCACTCTCCCTTCTGGGGTGCGTCTGGGTGAGCCTCGTCCACAGCTTTGTTTAAGGCCATCCTGAGAGCCTGGCATGTGGACCCGGGTCTCTGCATTCGTGACTGGAGGCTGAGCCGTTTGGGCCTCTCTCCCCAGCAGTCTTCACTTCCACTGGGGTCTCATGCTCGGTTCCTTAGCAGAGATTGTGATTTTTTCTTCCTAAGAGTTTGGGGATGTTTCTGTTTTTTAAGAATGTGATTTCTGCTGTGTTCTTCCAGAACAGCACGGCCGCCAGGCAGCCGCAGAGGCTGCGGATGGAGCAGCTGTCAGCACGTCCAGGCTGGTTTGCAGGGGATGAGGGGCCACCGGCTCATTAGCTCATTTGATTGACTCCCTTCCAGCTCCTATTACAAAAGCAGCAGACTTGCAGAGCAGGAAAAAGTCAGGATCTCCAGCCCCTGCAAGCCCAGCCCAGAAGCTGCTGGGGCCAAACACTCCCTGGGGCTCCAGGGTGGAGAAGCCCGTGCAGGCACCCAGGCCCCTGAGGCGTCTGGGGCTTGGGAAGCTCTCAGGGATGGCGTCCCCCGCTCAGCTCTGCCCTGGCTGCAGAGGGCTGATGGTTCAGTCACATATGGTTCCAGCCTTGGGGGGCTGCTCTGGGCTTGCCAGGGTGCTGGGAAGGGGGCCTGGTGGGGAGGGAGGAGAAGGGGCCAAGGTGGGACACATAGATTCTGATCTCCAGAGGGTGTGGCTCACTTGTGATCCCTGCTCAGCCCCCCACTGAGGGAATAGAGGGCTCAAAACAGGCCAGAGAAACCCAGCCAGGAACATGCCCCCGTCAGGTTTTCATTTTTTGGGGGAGATAGTATAAAAATATTCTTCATTAAATTTCTATTTGATGACAACCACAGTTAGTGAAGTTGTGCGGTGTCATTTAATCAGTTTTGTTTACAAATAGGTTTTGAGTGAAAGTAGGAACATGATTTACAATGTCATGCAGTGCGAGGTTATGGCAGAGAATGTTCTAGAAAAACCTGCAAGTTATGGAGAGAGCTTCCAACTTAGCTCACCAGTTACTACCTGAAAGACAGCCTTTCTTTAAAAATACAGGGTTTTGAGATTTTATTTTGAGGCTAGTTAGCTTTGCACAGAAATTCTCTTTTTATTGTGGTTGAAAACACGCATGTCAGATGTGTCCCTGAGACCGTTTTTACGTGTGCGGGTCAATGTGTTAAGTGCATTTACGTTGCTGTGCAATGGACCCCTAGAACTTGCTCATTTTCCAAAACTGAAACTCTATACCCATCGAGCACTAGTCACCCCTCTCCCCCGGCCCTTGGCCAGGGCGAGGTTTGTTGGAAAAAGTTGAGGTAACTGCCTCAAAGGAAACCACTACGATACACACAGTGGGCTGGTAGCAGTGATTAATACTAATCATGACGGCTACGCCAAGTCCCCTCCTGCTCCGTGACGACGGGGAGATGGCACAGATACTGCCGCCCATGTCCGCGTGACCCCTGCCCTCCCTCCCCTCCTGGGGTCAGCCAGTGTCTTGCTCGGCTGGGGGTGGCAGAGTGACCGGCTTTGCCACCCCAATGCTTTTCTGCTCTGTCTGGAGAAAAGCCTGGGCTCCTGCTGGAGGAAGTGAGGCCCGTCCGCCCAGCCCGGCCCCAGCCGAGCCCCCACGCGTGGGCAGTAACACCTGGGTTGTGTGGACACCGTGGGCTGGTGGCTGCCAGGGAGCACTGTTGTCACGCTGGGTACAGTGATCTTTCCAAATAAACCCAGACCACCTCGCTCCCGGGATAGGACCCTCCAGCAGCCCCCACCAGACTGAGGCCCCGAGCTCTGCCACATTTCGGCCCCACCGAGAGGCCCTTGCCGCCCCGTCCCCAGATGCCTGTCCCTTCCTGGGTGCCTGTTGGTTGTAATGTTTGCGTGTGTTCAAGGTGCAAACAGGTCCCTAGCGATGAAGACCTGTGTCAGGGTTTGGGGTTGCCTGCTCTCTGTCCCGGCTCCTCAGGCACTAAGACATGCATCACCGCTTCGGTCTCCTCATCCATCATCTCCAACTGGATCCTGCAACATGGCTGCATCTACACTGATCTGTCCGGTGGCACCAGTACGTGGCTGAGCACCCTTGACCATCGGCCTGCCTGGGCTGTGACCATCAGCAAGGCGCCCCCTGTTCTCAGTCCCTCCAGCATGGGGATTGGTCTCAGGGACGCAGACTGTGGGGCGTCGGGCAAGTTTGCTTTTTGGGGGTCAGGCACAATTGGCCACAACATTTAAGATGAGCGGTTGATTTGATTTCTGAATTGCACTGAGGAGTCACACCTGTTTGGCCAGCAGGCTATCCCCGGGCCGGTTCTGCCAGCCCGCCATTCCTAGGGACACTTAAACAGTAACAGAGCTGGAGACCAGCTGGACTGGTGAAGTCAGATCATGTCTGTACTTATTCCAAGTCAAAGGCCTCAAGCCCGGGGGACCGCGCACCACGTGGCCACTGTTACAGGCATTTCCCAGGCTGTGAGAGGGCCTCCCTCCTGGGCTCTGAGAGGATTTTCGGTGGTGGATGCACTCACATTCACATTAAATAACAGCATCATTTGGCTGCTGTTTGGGGGGCTCCACTCTCTTCAGGTGTGTTTATACTAAACAATTTTTACATAAAGTGTCCTTTAAAAGAAACTTACTTACATAAAAAAGTGAGTTGATTGAAATAAGACCATCAGGGGAACAGTAGTTGCATGTGGTGTCCAACCAGAGGCAGAAAGCATGGAGGTGGGGGTGTGGAGGGCTCGTCCCCGCAGCTGACCGTGAGCAGGACGTGCGTGTGCCAACAGCTGACACACTGGAGAGGCAACCGTAGGTTGGCGACATTGGGAAGAGACATGACGGTGGAGAAGCTGCTCCGAGGTGCAGAGGCAGTTTGCTCTTCTGTTTCAAACCACATTAGGAATGGATTTTGCATGTTTTCTCCCTAATGTTCAGAGATGCAGCCAGATGTGGGAGGAGCAAAGCCGGGACTGGAGAGAAACCCTACACATCTTTAGGGTCTAGAGTTGGTCCTTAATGTGCCCACAGCCCCCAAATAAGGTACAAATGGCTTCTCCCCACAAAATATGGGTTTATAAATGGGTCATTGCACGGAGACTAAGCTGTAGTTTTTGCGGCTGATATTTGAAACAAGTACAAAAATAAACGTGTCCACTGGCTTCAAAATCAAGTTGGGATTTTGGAGGGCACATTCCTCTGGAATAGGCGGGGACATGGTGTTCTTAAACCCAGAGCTTTGGGGGCGAATGCCCTTGCAGCTTATGACAATCTTGTAGACCAACGTTCAGCCAGACGACCTCTGTGTCTCAAACGTGGCAGGAGAACGTCACACTGCATCTGGCAGCCTCAAGCTCACTTCAGGTGGGACTGGGTGGGCGGGCTCACGGGCCCCTTTCACACTGGGGACACATCCGGCACCAGATCACGCTTCTGCGGCGGGCTTGCCCGGGGCCGTCCAGCCCAGCCAGCCAGCACCGTTCTGCAGCGCACCGCACCTGCATCCCGGCCGTCCTGCCAAGCCCACCGCTGGGTGGATGTTGTTTAACACAATGACAGGTGACGTTACTGCCTGTGGGTTTTCTGGGTCTGCTCAGCAGCTCAGGGCATCCTGAGGGTTGATGAAGTACCGCATGTAGACAGGGCTGCCTGTCACCTCCTTTCCTGTCTTTCAAAAGTCCCAGTTATCTGGTCGTCCTCTTGACACAGACATATTCAGGCTGGTTTGTCCATGTCCTCGAGCCCGAGGGGCTGTAATTTCTTGGCTTGTCCTGTCCCCCTTTGTCTTGCCAATGGGTTTCAGCCCCGGGCAAGTTTGCTATGGATTCTATGTGATCAAAGAAATGAGAATAGAATGTTCTTGGGGTGAAAAGGTTTATAACCAAATTTATTTCCATGGTGGCAGGTCAATCACTAAAATACCATTCACTCAGAGCAAGTCTGCATGCAGCAAGCCCGTTTCTGACTCTGGGCCTGTCATCCTGCACAGCTGTCCTCTGGGCCCCTCTGTCCTCGGCGCTGCCACCACTCCAGCCTCTGCTCTGCTCTCCTGCAGCCTTGCAGCTCTGCCACCGTGTCGTGCCCAGAGCCCTGGGCGGAGCTCTTTTTATAGAGTCAACAGCCATGTATTGCCCACAGGTGTGCAGTGAGCTAGTCAACCAGGGCCAGGTGAGAATTCCGGCCATAGGAACTCTCATTTTATCTGCACGTACTTCTGTTGACCCTCCTGAGTGCCACTTGGTCACTACTATGTGGTTGCTTCACACAAATTTCATGGCACGCATGGCCTGCCCACAGATGCCTTCCCTCCCGGAGGGCAGGAGCTCCTGAACCTCAGCCAGGGGATAAGGGGCTGCAGAGTCCCCGGCGGGCGGGACAAGCCCACAGGAAGGGAGATCCCCGGACCCTACGAACTGAGCTTAAACAGCCTCAGACTCAGACGCCTGTGTCCGGACGCCCTGTTACCAGGTCCTGGGAGCCAGGTTACGGTCTGACCTGTTCTAAGGTCCCAGCAGAGATGCCAGCAGGGCAGAGCGAGGCGGGGCCGGCTTGGGGTGCTGGAGCACAGCTGTGGCATCTGACAACCCCCCCATTCTTTCAGCGTCACGCGTTCCTCCCCGAGGCGGCTCTCCCCACAAGCTACTGCTTAGCCTGACCCCCAACCAGGCTCCCCCTGAGCCCCTCCTGCACTTCCTCCCCAGCAGCACCTCAGTGGGGGGCAGGTGGGGGGTTGTTTGTTTCCACGGCCCTGGAAACTCGTATATTGGGAATGAACAAGACATTTTCAAAATCATCTACCCTGGTGGTTTCTGAGCAACACATTAGAGGGCCTCTGGGTAGTTAGAAAAAGACCCCTCCCACTCTCGAGTGTAGTTCTGGTTTCGGAAGCCCCAGTCCTCTCTGTACCAGGCACCCGTGTCTCCTGGAGGAAGGTGGTCCTTAACTGTGTCCTAGCCACCCCTTCCTCTCGGGGACAGGAGCAGGCACTAGATGGCTGCTGCTCGGCCCCCCACATGAAGGGACACTGGCTGCTGTAGGGACACGACAGAAAGTGAAGAACTGGATTGGACCCCTGAGGCCCCCTCCCCACTGGGGCTCTGTGCCCTTGGACCAAGTGGACCCCAGGAAGTCCACATGCAGTCCAGCCATGGACAAGACGCTCTGCACCGGGCTGGTGGGAGGAGGACCTAATCTCCAGGTCACGCCGAGGTCACCTGGGCAGTCACCGACTGCCGTGACGGTTGGGGGTCCTCTGAGGCACACAGCACATGTCCCGGGAGGGGTCTCCACAGGCACCCCCCTGCTTGGTGGACAAGTGTCCCTGGCCTGCTGTCCGTGCCCGGAGCCCTGCCACCAGGGCTGCACCAGGGTTGACACGAGGAAGTGTGGGAAATCTGCTGCCACTGTGACAGGGTCTCGCAGGCCCTCCAGGAGCGAGGCGTCCTGACGGAGCGGCTGTGGGGGGAGGGTACTCCAGGGACCCAGGGCCCCTCTGGGGAATCCAGCAGCCCCCTCCCGGGACCCCAGGCCACGGGTCCACGTCCCAGTGGGGAGGAGGGCCCCGGACGCTCCTCGTGGATGCGTACAGGGCCTCCGCCTCCCCAAACCATGAAGAGCAGCACACTAGACGGGGGGCGCAGGACAGGGCAGCCGGGCGCAGGTGCGGGCAGTGAGAGCTGAGCGCACAGAGACCCCCAGAGCCCCACATCCCCACAGGCTTGTAGTGGATTTTGACATAGAAACATTTGTAGTGTGCTCGAATTCTCCTGATATTCATGGAAACACTCACAATAATCCCAGGACATTCCGAACCATGTTTATCCCCCCCACCCGGAGTGTAACGGCCTGTGTCAACTAGCTTCTCACTGAAACCGGCTAAATTCTACAGTTCCCAGTTACAGCGATTTAAACGCAATTTCCTGACAGAAGTCATAAGGCAGTTATTTAGTGTATTAAGCTCTTCAGATATTATCTGATTCTTTAGAAACATTTATTGGGGCTAATTAGAAATAACAGTTGGTCAGAAATGAAGCAGGTATAAAATCACCCGTAATGACCACACAGCTCTGACACGTAGCTGCTATGCATTGAACATACAGGGAAGCTTTTTAAGTTTGCACTAAGAGGGCCTAGAGCTCCGTGGAGTCTCAGGAGAGCCTTGATTGCAGTGAAGTAGCTGTCACCCCTCAGCCTGTGATTCTGAATGAGACGGGGTCACGGGGGCTAATTTTTGTTGGGTTGGCTTCTCAAGGAAGAATTGAGACCAGTCAGTGAGCAGCCCAGCTGGGGCCAGCGACTGCCCGGTGCCAGCATGGTGCAGTGGCCAGACTCGGGACACGGGGCCGCCACCCTGCGAGGCTGACTGCCACCAGCCCTGGAGGCCACCTGTGCTGCCTGCCCCCCCCCCCCCCCCCCCCGTCCCTTCTTCTGCAGGGGGAGGGAGCAGGTGGTGCAGGGCTCCTGGCGACCCCGTGTCTTACTCTGGCCGCCAGCACATGTGAACACCCACCGCTGCCTGGAACGAGGGGCCTGAACGATGTGCTTTTGCCTGTGTGGCCTGCTGGCCTGATCTCAGCTGGTCCCCGCAGCACGGCTGTACCGGCGTTTATGGATGTGAGTCACTTTCTCCCTGGGGTCCCACTGGCCTCCAGAGGGATTCAGACCAGACACCAGGAGCCTCGAGCTCTGTGACTTAGTGCTGTGGAATCACACGGAAAAAGCTGGAAGGGAGACGGTGGGTCTGTAGAGATGAGGACTGCAGCCCTTCCCCGACCCAGCAGCCGGCTGTCTGCGGTGAGGGGTGTGGGGACCTGTGCGTCCAGAAGCTGAGGCTGGGGAGGGGACACCCCACACCTGCCTGTGCAGGATGAGTGTTAGGCGGGGCCCATACCCCTGGCTGCTCCTGCCCCTTGCTTCCTCAAGGTGCATGGACACAGGTGACACCAATGTGCCTCTGCAGAGCCCAGGGTGCGGACGGCTAAGTGGCCCTGGCTGCTGGCTTGGGAGTGGTGCTGCTCGAGCTGGGCTCCTGCGGGGGACATTTATTAACCATGCCCCCTGTGGGGGCAGAGGGTTGAAGGAGTGTGCCTCTCTGGGCTGCCCAGAGGGCCCAGCTGTGAAGCCCTGGCCTGCAGCCGGCTTGGGAGGAGCTGGGGGCTGCTTGGAGAGACAGCAGCCAGGAGCAGATGCTCACACGGACCTCCTGAGAGCTCTGCTCGCATCGTCCCCATCCCCATCCCCAGTCCTGCAGCCAGAGGGCCATCTCCGTCCCAGGTGGATGGGGCCAGTGCCACACTGGGTCCCAGGCTCACCAGCCTGGAATTGTGCTCTTCCATGTTGCTTTTCTTTAGCAAGACCTAAGGTAAGCCAACACCATCCTGAGGGGCCAGTGAACCCCACAGTTTGCCTTTCAGCGGCCTGTACCCTGGGGCACCCCACAAACTGGGGCCCCACCTGGGTCTTCTTATCAGAACCTAGGAGTCTGAGGGGCCTGGCACGTGCATCATTTTGCTCAAGTGTCCAGGTTTTTATTTTTTAAAAATACAGTTGACCCTTGAACAACTGGGAATTAGGGGCGCTGACCCCCATGCAGTCAAAAATCTTCGTATAACTTTTGACTCCCCAAACGTACCTACTCATAGGCTGGTGTGGACTGGGAGCCTTACCAGGAACATAAACAGTCAAAGAACACATTTTGCATGTTATATGTATTATAAGCTGTGTTCTTACCATAAAGTGAGCTAGAGAAAAGAAAATGTTCAAATTTTTGCAAATCTCTAGAAAATTTTCCACTGTATTTCTTGGAAAAAAAAAAATCTGAGTGTAAGTGGGTTCATGAAGCTCAAACCCAAGTTGTTCAGCGGCCAGCTTTACAGTCACAGCTCCTCGTAAGCCCAAACTGGGCTTGACAGTAAAACTTGGGCTGTGGAGAAACGCTGCTCGGTTGCAAGACTAACGTCTACCTTTCTGCTGAAATGGTTCAGCCTCTCTCCTGCTCACGGCCCACCTGGGCTCTGCCGCATTCCACAGGAAGGTGAGATGACATGAACTCCGCTAACTGGCGACGGCATTAGCATCCCTGCAGCGCACAGCCGTGGAGGAGGCACTAGCGCGTCCCCTGACTGAGCGGCTTCTGGCCACCAGGTCGCCCCACTTGTTGGCCGGGCCCCCATATTCTACCGTGCAGCCAGGAGGGAGGGTGTCTCGTGCCTGCTATCCTCCCACTGGGGACACAGGCGAGGGCTGCTGAAGTCTGACATCCTGTGGCGCTCTCGCAGGAGCTGCGATGGAAAGCGGCGTGGAACTGGATTCCTTGGTGAAGTGGGAGGTGTTCCCCTTTCACACGAGCTCCCACGGCAGCAGCTGCTCGGCAGCTCTATTTCCGTGGCCTCCCTGGTTCTCGCTCACTGGGGCATCCGCCTTCCCAGAGGGACAAGCTGCAGCTGACCTCTCCTGGCGGCCAGGGCCAGCCTGGAACTGAACTGGGTGGGACCGCCTGGGGGACAGGGCGTTCCCCCATGCTTCTCCCCAAGCAGGGGCTCTGCAGGGCCCAGAAGATGGCAGGGGACCTGGGGGTTTCCCTTCCTGGGAAATGGGAGACAGGAGTCTGAGCTGGGCTTGGCGGGGCGCAGGAGAGGGAGCCGAGGGGAGAACCCAGCCGGGGTTCCCCATGCAGCCCCCCAGCTCTGGGCCGCCAGCAGAACACTGGGTAGAAGTCTCTGGGCTGCTGCCAGGGCCCTGTCCACAGGCCAGGAGGGAGGGGCTCTGAGCGGTGAAGTGACCTGCATTGGGGGTAGGGGTGGGTGTGCGTCCTGGCTGTGTGACCTTGAACTAGTCACCCAGCCTCTCTGAGAGGTTCAGTCCCCATCTGTGGGGGTAAATGGTACTGGCCTTTACTGTGCAGGCTGAGGCTTATCACCAGCATTCCCTGGGGTAAAGTGGAAATC
Source organism: Manis pentadactyla (assembly GCF_030020395.1). Classification (NCBI taxonomy): domain Eukaryota; kingdom Metazoa; phylum Chordata; class Mammalia; order Pholidota; family Manidae; genus Manis; species Manis pentadactyla. The sequence continues at coordinate 176,566,871 of NC_080023.1, read as the reverse complement.
CAGGGGTGCGTGTGCGTGTGTGGGTGTGTACCTGCTACACCTCAAGGCTTTGCTGGACTTGGGGAGGCCTGGGCTTGGAGCCAGCAGGAGTGGCCAGGCCCAGGGGAGCTGGTGATCTCCTGTTTTGGGATAGTCACCAATGGTACCATGCAGCCAGATACCATACCACAGGTGGAGGAGGCCCAGATGCCAGTCACTGCAGGCTGCAGGGTGCTGGGCGCCAGGACATGCCAGGGCACTGCTTTGACCCTCCTCAGAGGCAGGAGGAAACCACGCTCATAAAAGCAGGCTGCCACCAGGGCTTGGCACTCCAGGGCTGAGCTATGATGTGATGAGGGAACCCATCACCCATCGGGCATCCGAGGGGCCCCGGTGGACCACTTAGAGCCTCAGGGCCTCCTGGAGCCGGGCGGAGGGGCAGGATGCGGGGCAGCTGGTGCTGCCTGGGCCCAAGGAGCCCCCTGAGCCCCAGTCTGGGTCTGTCTAAATGCTGGTCCTCAGGGGAGGGGAGGAGGCAGGGCCGGCCGCACAGAGCTAGGCTGGGGGTCATTAGAAGTGAGAGGCCTCGGGACCTGCATCTCCCCAGCCCAGTCAGGACAGAGGGCCTGGACATCTGCATTAGGCTCTCCCCCTCCAGTGACTGGGGTGCACCGGGGTAGTTCAGGCTGAAGGTGTCCCCTCCTCCACTTGCCCACACTTCTCCCAGCCTCTCTGGCCTCCCCTCCTGTCCGGCCCAGGCCATGCCACAGCTCCCTGGGCAAGACCCCCTCCTTCCTGGCACTTCCTCGTCCTTAACCTCCACCCCCCACACGGCAGCTGAAGGTATCTCATGGGCAACAGACGGCGTTCATGAGGCTCTGGCCTTACACGGGGCCGCAGCTGGCTGCCCTCCTGCCTCCTGGCCCCTGTCCTCTCCCCCTGCCTCTCCTCGCCAGACAGGTTCTTGCTGCACTTTCCATTCCTGGGCACCAAGCTCATTCCTGCCCCAGTGCCTTTGCATGTGCTATTTTCTGGTCTGATCCTGGCGCAGCTCCGAGTTGTGCAGGAGCGCAGCAGAGGCTCCTTGGGGAGGGCTCTGCCACACACCCCATCTGAAGCTCCCCGTCCCCAGCCCTCCTGTCCCTGCCTGTCTCATCCTGTGTTTGGTTTCTTCCACGGTTCTTTCCTGTCTGACAGTTTCTTCTCCTTGTGTCTTTCTGCACCACAGTGGATGGGACAGGACAGGACCATGACTGTGTGGCCACCACTGCACCTCAATGCTGAAACTGATGCTTGATAAATATGTCCTCAGTGACCAGGTAGGTCACTGTTTTCTTCTGTATCAAGATGGACTTTCCTCTAAAAAACTAAATTTCCTCTAAGGAGGAATCGGGATGAACAAATGCACTTCTCCCTTTTAAGTCTCATTCTTGTTGCTGTTGATGATATAGGAAAACAATAAAGATGTCCTCTCTGGTCCCAAAACTCTCCTTAGGGATGGTATCATCGTCAAGTCAAATAGTTCTGTACTGTTTGTAGTGAAGCCAAATGGGATGTTTTTCCCCCAAAGCCCTGGAAGGATTTTCCAGCACTGTTGGAAACTTACTACCTTTACCCTTGACTGGGAGTCTTCAAAGTTGGAAGGATTTTAAGGATGCCAACTAATGATTCAGGTTTTTGGCCTGTTCAATTTGTCCTTTACTTCAGAGCCTTAAACATTTAGAAAAAGTCCCAGGAGTGTGTCCCTGTGGTTATTATGCCAGAGCTCTGACGTGGATCCTTTGCTTCCAGGAGCAGTGGGGGGAGATGAGGGGGAGAGTGCAGCATGGTCAGACGGGCAGTGGGCGGGCGGACGGAGGGATGATGGACAGATGGGTGGACGGATGGGTGGATGGATGGATGGATGGGTGGGTGGACAAATGGACGGATGGATGGATGGTGGATTGATGGATGGATGGACGGATGGGTGGACAAATGGACTGATGGATAGATGGATGGACAAATGGGCAGATGGATGGATGGTGGATTGATGGATGGATGGACGGTTGGGTGGACAAATGGACAGATGGATGGATGGTGGACAAATGGACTGATGGATGGACAAATGGGCAGATGGATGGATGGTGGATTGATGGATGGATGGACGATGTGTGGACAAATGGACAGATGGATGGATGTATGGACAAATGGACTGATGGATGGATGGATGGACAAATGGATTGATGGATGGATGGATGGATGGGTGGACAAATGGATGGATGGATGGATGGTGGACAGATGGACAGATTGATGGCACTGGCCTAATAGATTATGGATGCACTATTCATCCTCTGCCATCCCTTATGAACCAGTTTCACACTGAGCTTTACGAATTTGTGCCAACCTTGTCCAAATTTAGATTCATAACCTAGATTATCTTCGGGTTCTATTATTTTTAACAGGAGACCTCTACCTTGATCTGGCCGCTTATCCCCAGAGACAAGGCACCCAGGCCTGGGCCCTCCCAGGTGGCCGCAGAGGACAGCCATGCCTCTTCCCCCTCCTCAGTTCTGCTTCCCAGAGGTAACAGGTGCGTGTCCGACCCCACCCAGGGCAGGGGCCAGGGCGATGAGGTGCCAGTGACGAAGGTGGCCTCAGAACACATCGATGGGGACAGCGGGTTTCTGCCGGAGCGTGGGGCCCACCGGCTGCGCTCCCCTAATGTGCTGGGTGTGCGCAGGCCATGCCTGAAGCCAGGCGGCCGGACAACAGCCCGCATGAAGCTGCAGAGGGACGCTCGACGGGTATGAAGGGGCAGCCGCTGGCCTCGCCCTGGCTGGCCTCTTGCACCGCGCCGCCCAGCTGTCTGCCTCATTTTGCTTTTAACAGATGCTGAGGCTCCATGGCTGTCCTTGTATCCATCACCCCACATTCTGGGAAAATGAAATCGGCTTGTTGACTTAAATAAACATTATAGCTCACAAAGCCCCAAAGCCCAAATCACACACATAACTCAGTCGGAAAGGAGGCCGACAGGCCAAAAAGCCGAGGGCAGTGCAAGCACGTCTCAGGCCAGCTCAGGGTTTGATCAACCGCTGAGGCCTCTTCCTCACAGTTGTCAGGAGGCCTCTGAGCCTGGGCCCAGTGTGGCTGAGACCCAGCCGCCATCAGACGGGACTTTCAGCCAGAAGCAAGCAAAGCACAGGGTACTCCACACACAGGTGGGGCTGCCGACATTCTTATCTCTGGCGTCATTTTACAGAGTAACTTTGAGGAGAGGAGTTTGGCTGTCCTGCGTCCATGGGAGCAGAGCCATAGAGCATTCTCTGTTGTCTTCCAGCTTAGAAGCAGCCGGATCTCCCGGCATGGCCCCCCCTGCACACTCCATTCCCAGAGCCTGCCTCCGTGTCCTTGTTTCAGTGAGTTGAAGTCAGGTCTCCAAGTTGGGAGCTCTGTGGAGGCAGATGCCCCCAGCCCACCCGGTTTTGCACAGTTCAGAAGAAAAGAGTTTGCAAAATGAAATGTCTGTCTGGAAGAAATTAACAGGAGACCTCCATAGCTGCAGAAGCACACGGGCCCGTCCACAGGACGGCAGGTGCAGGAACGAACTGCCGGCTCGGGTTCCTCATCGCCGCCCCAGGAAGACAGACGGCCTGCAGGCTGTCTCCTCCTTGGCTCCAGGGAGCACCCGCTGCGGGCACCCGGACACCTCCCGACCCATCTCGGGTGCCATCCGGGACCCCGGAGACGAACCCGGGAAATGTGTTTCCACTTGAGCCACGCTCCTCTGCCCAGCGCCCTCCCGGTGAGCAGTGAACCTGCCTGCGTGCTCTCCGCACCGCAGGCCCGGCAGGCCCCTGCTCCCTGTGCACCGCACCGCTTCCTCTCACAGCGCACGCACGGCAAATCAGGAGCCCGTGGCCGGTGGTCGGGGAGAGGACTCAGGCCACCAAGGGAGCCTCCGATCTCTGGGGGTCACAGCACGCCGGTCAAGCCCCCGAAACCAACAGCTGAAGAGCACATATGGCCTCTTGTCTGGCTCACGTCCCCAGGCACCGGCCACACCTTCATTTTCAAGGAGGCACCAGGGCCACCCCGGGGCGCCCGTGTGGAGCAGGTGTGCAGAGCTTAGCGGCTCTACACCACGAGGGCGGCTCCAGCTGGCCTGACCCCTGCACCTCCCCTCAGCAGCAGAGACCTGCCAGGGACCCTCCAAAGCCAGTCCCCCCAAGGGGCTGCTCACCCCTCCTTCCTTCCCGCCTTCGAAGCCTAAGGTGGCACAGTGCCCTCAAAGCCAGGCTGCACCATGTGACCTACGAGGGCCACTGACCCGAGGTGGCGGTGACATCACTTCCAGGTGGAAGCGAAGAGCTGGTGCTCACCTTCCCCGGGGGTGTCCCTGCCTGGAGGTGGGGGTGCGGGGTGCTGGAAGGTGGAAGCGGCCTGGACCAGCAGGACGCACCAGGAGAAGGAGCAGGGCCTTCCCGAGAGGCTGGAACGAAATCCAAACGCCCTCACCACCTAAGGCCCCACCTGCCTCTGCTCCACACACCCCCTGCGAGGCTCTGGGCCCACCAGCATGTCCTGTCTTTCCCTGCAATGTGCTGGAGGAACATCTGTGCCACTTGTTTCTGTTAGAAATACTCATGCAGTCGATGAGAGAAGTAGGCAGAGAGGGAGACGTTAGTGGGTGGTGGTGACTGGCCATCTGACCGGGCAGCAGCCTCTCAGGTCAGACCAACATTCCACGTGGGCGGACGTCCCATTGATGTCGCCACTCCCGTCCTGAGTGTACAAGGAAATCATTTTGCACGTGGGTTTTCTCTTTCAGGACTTTGAAATCTACATTTTCCGTATTTCTTGGTTTGAATACAGGGGAACAAATCCAGATTTTCTAAGAACTCTGTATAGGTCAGACTAAACACCTCTGTATGCTGGTCTAGCCCACACGTTTGCTCATCCCTGGGCCTATGTTCTAGGAGGGTAGATGCTGTCTTGTCTGCTCTCTGTGCAGCCTCTGCACCTAGCAGAGTAGACGGGCAGTCCAGTCTGTGCGGAAAGGCTTAACGAACGTGTGGTGAATGAACAAATACCCTTCACCATGACCTACTATTATCGTCTCATGCAAGCAAGGAGGAGGCCATGTCGCAGAATGAGGGGCACCCCTTGCCAGAAAGGGTCACCGATGACCCTGCTCGGACACACCCCGAGGACTCTACACCCTCCTGAAACTTGTCTGCAGGCCAGCCCCACCTTACTGTAGTCCCGGGACCCCACTCATTAGTGTGGGATCCAGAGGGGACAGGAAGTTGGTTTCCCTGAAAAGTCCAAATAGGCCTAGAGGATAGGAGCGAGGAGCAGTGACCTGGACACGCCATCCAGGTGGGATGTAGCCACTGCCTCCCACAGTCACCGGGCACTGCTCCTCGAGTTCTGGACAATTCCAAGCCCTGATCACCTGACCTTCCCTGGCTTCAACGGTGGAACTGTGGCCCATGTCCACACCCACAGAGAACACTTGGTCTGCAGCCACGAGGCCCTGTGGCCACAGCAGAAGTTGAGTTGGTGGGAAATTGTCTCCACTGTGAACCAACCATTTGTGGCAGGGGCTGGAAGCACTCCTCTTGAACACCCACCTACCAAGGGTGCTACACCGATTCAATGACTAAATTAAATCTCTGAATATTAAATGAATGATGGAAATCTAAAATATTAATATATTCTAATTGAATATTCTCCGATAAATTATCCGCACACTTGCAGCAATTTGATTTTACTTTCGTTTCTTAAAGAACTTTTAGCTGCATAAATATGGCCATTCAAGCAATTCAAGAAAGGGAACATTTTCTGCTCAGATGAGAGAACGGTAAACACAAAGGATCTGCACATTTCTTTCACATGATTGATTAAATCACAGAACCTGAGGCGGCTGAACCATTAAATGACTGCTTTCTTCCCTTCCCTCTGGCTTTAGTAAGGACAATATACATTCCCTGTAGGTCTCAGCATGATGGGTAATTATAGGGAGGCTTGAAGGCTGCTGCAGAAGACCCCAAATGGTACATCTGTGTTGGGGCTGCACTTTCAGAACCTACACTGGGCCAGGCGGTGGCTGACCCTCTCCATGGTGGGGCTGGGAAGGGGGCAGACCCAGAGCTGCATGGGACAGGCAAGGGAAAGTGCCACCCTATCTCACTGCAGAGGGCGTCACATTATTTCTATGAAAACACTACTCCAGGTAATTACGACCTTCCTCAAGGAGATATGCTTCCTCCGGGGATAAGCTGATGACCCTCAGAATTAGTTCTTTGATCATTCCTGGTGTGGTTCCTTCCATTCTGGTGATCATTAAAACAGACTGTACGGTGGAGGCAGAGGTGACAGCTCCATGATTTCTTTAGACCTCATAAATGACAACCTCACAATATGGTGCTACATTTTTGCTTTAAACAGTCAGTTGTCTTTTAAGTAAGTTAAGAGGAAAAAAAGGCAATGTTTTTATTAACCCACAAATTTATCTTTTCTTGTTGCTCCCCACCCTCTTCTGTAGATCTGAGTTTCCAACTTGCATCATTTCTTTTCAGCCTAAAGAACATCTTTACCATTTCTTGTGGATCTGCTGGCAGTGAATCCCCTCAGTTTGCTTATCAGAAGTGTCTTTATTTCATCCTCAGTTTTGATGGATATTCTTTCTGTATATAGAATTCTTGGTTGATCATTTCTTTTCATTCAGCAAGTTGAAAACGTCAGTCCATTTCCCAGGGCCTCTGTTAAGCTAAAGACAAACCAGCCCTCCTTCTCACGGTTGTCCTCGGAAGGTGCTGCATCTTTTCCACAGTTTTCAAAATTTTCTGCCTATTTTTTGAGATTCAGCACTTTGACTACAGTCAGGGTATGGCTTTCCTTGTATTTATCCTACTTGGAGTTCTCTGAATTTCTTGGATCTGTAAGTCTTTATTTCTTCATCAAATTTGGGAAAAATACAACAATTTCTTTAATGATTTTTAAATATTTTTTCTCTCTCCTCTCCTTGGATTCCCATTACACACATTGGGACACTTGACCTTGTCCCACAGAAATTCTCTGTTTCAGTCCTCTCTGCTATTTTTCAGATTAGATAACTTTTATTGACCTAACTTCAAATGCACTGACCCTTTCTTCTGAATTCTATAGTCCACTCACAACTCCATCCATTGAGTTTTTCATTAGAGGTATTGTACTTTTCAGTTTTATCATTTTCTTTTGGTTATATTTTTAGAGTTTCCATTTTTCTGCTATGATTCCAAATGTATTCATTCACTCCAACCATATTTTCTGTTAAGTCCTTGAACGTATTTATAAGTGATATTTCAAAGGCTTTGCTGCTAATTGCAATATCTGGATCATCTCAGGGTTAGATTCTATGTGAAGTTTTTTCCTTTTAAATATGGGTCACAGTTTCCTCCTTCTTTTCTTGTTTTCTTCCTTTTCTGGCATCTCTAGTAATTTTTATGTACCCATCATTGTGAATGATATGCTGTAGAGACTCATCACGTTATTATCCTCTGAAGATTGTTGATTTTTGTTTGGCAGGGAGTTAACTTGGCTGGACTGAAATCTACTGTGTCTCCTTGTCGTAGGTGGCTGCTGAGATCTCTGCTGTGTTCTTTCAGAAGCTGTTTCTTTTCCCTGGGTTCTTGGGAGTCTTCCCCTAAATGCACAGTTCAAGAAAAGCCAAGGAGTTGAGCAGGGTGTGTGAGCAGTTCTGGAGTCTCCCTCCGTGGCTCTGCATTTTGTAGGCTCTTCGTCCTCACACTGCGCTGCTTTGTCAGTTCTAAATCCCATCTCCCAGTTCCTCTGACCTACAGGACTGGTTTTCTGCACGAGACTCATCCCTCCCTGTGGTTCAGGACGAGGAGGCTCTCAGAGGAAGGGTTGTGCAGACACAGACCTCATCCAGTGCCGTTTCCTTCTTTCAGGTCCCCAACAGTTTCTGTCTACTACTGGTCACCTTCAAGCAACTTCAAATAATTAAAAAAATTTTTCCCAGAGTTTATAATTGTTATTTTAGAGGTGGTAGTCCGATAGCAAAGAATCCAATGTTACGAGAGCAGAAATTCCAATTTCATTATTTTCAAGTATTGTGTATTTAACCTAACAGTATCCAGAAAGATGATGAAAGGCTAACTAGTAAAGGTGGGCATGAGGGTTGTGTCATTCAGTCACTTAGTAAGAGCTTAATGACATCTACTTTGCCCTCAATGTTGTGTTTGACAGGTGGACTGTTCTTCAAGGACCTTTATGTTTAGTGGGAGGGACAGACCAATAATCACTAACAAAACAGTATCAAGAACTCTATCACAATGGCAGGCAGCAAGGGTGCCGTGCACCCCATGGAAGGGCCTCTGTTTGTCCTGGGAAATGGTGTCTTCCCAGAGGAGGCAAGGACTAGTCAGGCTGAGGGGTGTCAGGTGCAGTGGGAAATGCTCCAGGCTGAGAAAACAGCTTGCACACGGGTCTCTAGGTAACCAGGAGTATGATCCAATCTGGAAGCTGTGAGTAGCCCAGCATGGCCGGAGTTTGGTGTGCTAAAGTGCAGAATCAGATCATGAAGTCCTGTGTGACATGCTGAGAACATGACCTTCTCCCGGGGACAATGGGGTAACAAAGGAAGGGGAAAAACACATGCACATCATGCTTTAAAAGGTCACCTTATTTCATTGAGATGCTGAGTAATGACCAGTCACTCATACATGGATGGATGACTTCGGAGCACCAGAAAATAGGTTCCTAGGTGGGCTCAGTGATAACCACACTGCTAGTTACATGCAGCAAACATTTTGTAGGATGACACTGAGTTAAAATCCAGCCAGCTCCATAACAGGCACTCATATACCAATGAACATTCATGGAGAGTTTACCGTGGGCCAGATATGGGTTGACAATGTGTTGAGTTGCTGTCACATATCTCGTGATGCAGACTGCAGACCAGGGCATGTCTCAGTGCTTAATTAGCTCCTGAGCCCATGTCCCGAAGACCCAGCCCATTTCTGTTCACACGAAGGTCAGTAAGTATTTGGGACAGTATATGGGGCACTGTAGTGCATGTGCACAAAACGGGGACAAAGTTTGTCAAGGAAATGTGGAGAAAACCTTTGACTTCCATCGTTTCAAGCTTATTTGGGTTGTTAGATGCGAGGGGTGTATTTTAACAATCGTTACTCACCCCCTGTGGCTCTGCCCCTTGAGTTCCCTTCTCCGGATAGGGTTCCTGTTTGTTGCCGTGTGGCTGCCTGTCATGCAAGTGACTGTGCAGCAGCTTTCTTCCTGAGCCTCACATTCAGAGCTCCTCCTCCAGGCCTTCTCTGTGGACAGGTTTGCACGACTTCCTGTCTCTTACAACACTAACTTCCGAAATCAAAGCACTCGTCTCCCACAGCACTATCTTCTTCCTCATCGCCTTGAGTCAGTTCCTTTAGTTGCCCTGGACAACCTCTCAAGGTAACAAATCCTGAATTTTTATTAGATTCAGCTAAGCAATACATTATCTTTTTTAAAGTTTGATTTTATCCTCACTCTGAATCCTGCCAGAAGTCAAATCTAATACACGTGTTGGGAAAGCAAGTGGCTTTTCAAAATGCTCTCCTGATCTCCACACAAAGGCGTGACAGTGAAGGGACCACATTCTCAACAAGCAGAAGCTGATTTTGTGCTGGTTCTCCAGCCTGCAGAACTGTGTCCCCTCCCCTCTGAACCTGCAGTGCCTGCACGGTGCGTGGCACCCACAGATGGCCCCAACCCTCTCGTCCAAAGCCCAGGGCTGGAATTCAGACACAGGGAAGGTCACCTGCCAACCCTTACTGGGCGGCCCCTCCTACCATTTGCGGTGTTTCCTCCATAACGAAGAGCTTCTATCCAGCTTCTTACGGGATTAGCTTTGTGACTAAATGTCTTCCCACTCTGTTCTGAGAAGAAGGGACAGCCTGGGACTTCCGAGGGGAATCTCTACGATGGGCTGCATTTCTTACTCAACACTTAATTTAGACCGTGGTCTAATTCCAGTGGCCATGTCACGTGGCGTTCTCCCAGGCTTTGCCGTGGACGCTTGTGGCTCCCAGCAATCCAGCCAATTACAGCCGCCCTTTCCCTTTCCAGGACTTTCCTCTGCACAAGTAGGTCATTTACTCTCTCTGCAAGGCCGAACTAATGCTTACAGAGAGACAGATATTCTTTCCAAGGAAAAAGCCGGTAATTAACAGAGGTTTTTTTGGGAAGAACGTTATGCCTCCTCCTCTCCCTCCCATTTTTTCATTTAACATATTTTATCAGAATGAAATGCCTTAATGAGCACAGAATTGAAGCCGATCCCAGCTGAACCCCAGTGCTCCGCGCTCGGCTTCCCGCTCCCCATCAAGCTGTATTCATGCTGCAACGCTCTGGGCTTCTTTCAGGAGCAGCCACCCCCAGAACACTGGCAGGAAACTCATCAGCTTCCTGCAGACAGAAAGGGGGCAGCAAGGCACCCCCAAAACCCTCATGCTAGATAAGAATTTAATGAGGGAGGAAGGGGAGAGGGGAGGAGGGGGCAGAAGTGAGCATATGAGTGTGGGTGTACGTGTGTGTATATGAAGTGGGATAGTACGTGTGCACACACACATGTGTGTGTATATGTTGGGTGTGTGCATGTGTTTCTGGGCTGAGTTCTTGTGTGATAACTTGGAGTCCATTTGGAAAAGACAATCTTTTACAGAGACCAAAATGCCGTTCCACTTGCTACCTCCTGAAGATGTATCTCCCCATAAGAATCCAGCTCAGCTCGGATGCCCATGCCCGAATGGAAGCAGACATGGGCACATACTCCACATCAGACTGAGAAGCCTGGAAGCCAGGGCAAGCAGTGCTGGGGTCCCCGCCAAGTTCCGTGTGCCATGGCCTCTGCGGGGTGCAGGCCGACAGCGCCTAGCACAAGAGCACCATCTCTCACTCATTCATGCCTCCCACAAATACAGTGCCTGCTGTGTGCCAGGGGCTATCAACAGAGACACCAGCAGGGCCTCTGCCTTCACAGGGTACTCTTAGAAGAGCAAACAGTTAATATGAAGCCAGACGGTGTTGGGCTCCATGGAGGGAATGAAGCAGGGTAAGGAAGGGCAGCCAGTCAGGGGCTCACCCCTGGGGCCTTGTCGGACCATTAGAAAGGGTTGTGCATTGTTCTCCTCTCAAGAAACATGCCATGGCAGAGACCAGCTATGTAGCACACATATTTCCCTCTGTTGCTGAGCACAGGGCTAAATGGCGTTTCCCGGTGTCCCTTGCAGTTAGGCGCAGCCCTGTGACCAGGCTTTGGCTGACGGAAGTGAGGCAGAATCTAGGCACCCCACATTCAAGCACAGCCACCCCTATGGTCTTCCCCCATCTGCCCCCACAACCCTGGGGCCCTGAGGGACTGTAGCACAGAGCCTCCTTCCCCCAAATGACCTCCACAGGAGCAAGAAACAAGCCTCTATTGTGTTAGGTCTCTGAAGCTTGGGGAATGATCATTATGGCAATTAGCCAACCCTGACCCAACCCTCTTTCCACTGAGCCTGTTTGGAGCAGGTGGCATGGTGGTGGCCCTCCCTACCAGGCTGCCGGGCATGGAAGGGTGTCCCAGGAGCAGAGGACACACCCACTCCAAACCACAGCCATGTGGTGGCCGGGAAGCCCACGCGCTGCCCCTCTGCGTCCGAGCAGCTGGGGGCGGTTTCCCAGCACCGCCGTTCGCTGCTTTCTCATCCGACACCTAACAGCTCCCCGCATGTCCTTTCCCAGTGCTCTAGTCTAGAAATGTCAGTGGCAGACTGTTCAGGAACCTGCATCTTCTGGGGGATGAGGGCTCAGTTTTGTGAGGTTTGTGTTAACTGGGGGATGGGGAGGCAGGTTTCCCTGCTTCGTTGCTGCTCACAAACTGGCAGCATGCCCACATGGGGGCACACCTGTGCGGCAGGAGGAATGCCCCCCCGTCGACATGGCCACCCAGCTCTCTGTGGGTCTGGAGAAGCTGGCTCCTCCCTTAGTCCTGCCCCCAGCCAGACTCCTCTGCCCTGAGGCTGCTGCAGGTCCATCAGGCACAAAGTACAGCTCTTTTTCTCCACTGTTCAGGGAAGACGGACACACCAGGACCAAGAAGCTCAGCAACTCCTGGGAACATTTTTGGGACAAGGGCTCTGCCTGCAAAGGCCTTGTCTCCTGGCACCTTCTACAGGCCCGTGCATGGATGGGCAGGGGGGAAAGTTCCACGGGTCCATACTGGGATCAACTGGAGGAACTCCGAAGCCAGGACAAGAGAATATTCCAGCAGTGCTAAGGATCTGGCAGACTTCACATGTACGTGCTGTGTGCGTGAGCCGACGTGAGCCCTCAGTAGTCACCGTGTTCTCCCACTCACTGAGATGTGCCTGCGCAGTGCCAGCAAGGACGCCGTGGGGGGCCTTCCTGGAGCTCAGGAAGTGAGCTGGGTCTCTAGTTGGCAAATTATGACCCACGGCCAAATCCAGCCCAGTGCCGGTTTCTGTAAATAAAGTTGTATTGGAACACAGGCACACCTGTCGGGTCACGTATCGCCTAGGCAGCTTTCCACCACACAGGCAGAGGTGAGCAGCGGCAGCAGAGGCCAGGTGGCCTGCGAAGCCTGAGATATTTACTATGCGGCACTTAAAGAACAAGGTTCCCACCTCTGAGTGGGACCAACAATTTTCTACTGCAGGCGATCCTCGGGCACTATAAACAGCAGCGGCCCATGAATAAAGTCGAATCACGCGATGGGACCCTCAACTCCTTCCCAGTTTGCTCTCCTCTTGGTGCCAGCCGAGAGGAGGCCCCTGGTCCTGGCGCAGCTTTACGGCATCCTGCACTGCCTCCCCCTTAAACAAGCCCAGGGCAGCCTTCAGACAATCATACAGCCAGGCGTTCACGGGGCCACCCTGTGCTGCACGTCTGTTGCACAGTCAGCTCCGGCTGTGACAAACACCACCTGCTCTCCAACTGTGATCTAATGTGGAGTCTCCTTTTAGCAGAAATGTGCCAATATTAACAATGACTCACTAGAGAAAAACTTTAAGTAAATGACACGTGATAGACAGGCCAAGTGCTTGAAGGCGGTGCCGGCGGCACGCAGGGGATGGGGCCAGAGAACGGAGCCGTCACACCCTCGTGGCCTCAGCGGTGGGCTGGCCCGGGATACCAGGTCTCGGGAAGCATGGCTGGGTGGGGTTCCAGCCCCTGAGGGCTTCGCTCAAGTCCTTACAGGGAATCCCAAGCCAGTCGGGCCTCTCAAGGGCAGGCGATGGCAGGGAAAGCCGAGCTCCCCCGTCTGGGGGGATGTTGAAGTGGGGGTGCCGGCTTTACGAGGCGAGCTGGGAAGACTTCCCTGAATCCCCCCTGTGCCCTCATGAGACCGTCACATGCACGACACTTCTGCTACTAGATGCGGGGTTGTCTACACCGAGCGATTCTCTGCAACCCAGGCTGGTTGTCCTGCAGCTTAGCTCACTTCTGACACCGTCTGCCTTGAGATGGTGTGGACCCCACAGATGAAGGGCTCCGGCCCACCAGGCGGCCCCCGCTTCAGAGGCCGATCCAAGTCCAGGCTGTCACCCGGGCTTCTGACCGACTGGCTGGCTGTCAACCAGAGGCCCTCATGACCTCCCACCCACCCTCGGTGCATTTGCCAGAGTGGCTCACAGAACTCAGAAAAACAGTTCACTCCCTAGACCATGAGCGGGTTATCAAGGCTCTAAGTCAGGAGCAGCCAGATGGGAGCGAGGCAGAGGGCGGGGGGAGGGTGCAGGGCAGCAGCCCTCTCGGGGAGCCACTCTCCCCTGTTTCCCCAAGGGCACCAGCCGGGAAATTCTCTGAAGCCTGTCCTGCTGCGTTTTTAGGATGGTGTCGTCATGTAGGCATGATTGATTAAATCATCGGCCATTGGTAATTGTCAACTTCCCACCCCGCTCCCCTTCCTGGAGGTCAGGAACCCACTGATCACGTGGTGGGTGACCCGGGTGACCAGACCCCATCCTTGGGGTCCTTCCAAAGTCACTCATTCACCCAAACTCAGGTGTGGTTGGAAGGGCCCGTATGGTCACAGAGGGCACCCCTGCAGCTCTGCTCCTATCACCCAGGAAATTCTGAGAGTTTGAGGTGCTCTGTGCCAGAAATGGGGACCAACAGCAAATTACATGTTTCTTATTATGAGTCACAGTATCACATGCAGAGAAGGTAGGGTGACATTTGTGGACCAATCACCTTGGGTGTGGTGTGTACGACCGGGTGTCTGACTTTGGAGGTGCAAAGACTTCGGGGGGCCTGCAAGGTTTGTGCTTTGCTTCATCTCTGCATTTAAACCCCCTCCCCCACTTTCTGCTCAACAGGATGGGAAACAAAACAGAGGCTAATCACCCCCAGAATGAAAACGACCCCTTAGCAATGCTCCAGGGACCCCCATTTCCACAGAGTGGATGACTGCTCCGAAATGGATGGGGTTATGTAAGGGGATTTTCACCATCATTTCACCAAATTGTTGCTCAGATGGTGTTGCAATTTTCTTCCAAGGGAAAAAGAAAATGCTAGTTGATGGCCTTGATTATTGAAACACAGATTTGCAAAACAAACTCTTCCTTCCTCCAGGAAAGTGACCTTATGGTGGCTGCTGGGAGCACATGGATTCTGAAGGGGCCAGTGGAAGGGACACAAGCTGCCCACTCAGGCTCACAGTCTCAGTCTGGAGACTCACCAACTTTTCACCAAGACTGTCACGGCACACGTGCCACACCCACTGTTCAGTGACCCAGTCCTGACTGGAGACAAGTGTGAACCATCAGACCAAAAAACGGTGTCAGAAGTCACAGGCCATCGTCCTGAGTCCTAGCCCTCCTCCTGCCATTCAGGAATGTAGTCCAGTCCCCAGCCAGTGGCTGAGAGAGATGACCCTTCCGTGGAGGACATGCTCCCTGCCCATTTCCCTCCATGTCCTTGTCACTGAGGTGAGATCTTGATGCCTACAGAAGGAATGCAGGGCTGTCCCTTGCTCCAGGAAGAAGCCCACCAGACCCGATTAGCAAAGCCCTGCTGGAAAGGCGGGGCTAAGGCGCGACCCTTCCATCCCGTGGAGGGTCTCCACTTACCCTCACCAGCTGCTGTGGGAAGGGCCCACGGGAATTTTCTGGCACGTTGATGGGGGGAATAACCCAGTCCCGTTTCTGACGTCTCAGCCCGGTGGACCTCTGCTGCTGGGGCCATGGCAGCAGCATGTCGCTGGGAGGCTGCGAGGGGTGCAGAGCTGCACTCTTCTTCCCCTTCTGCGGTGTGATCTGGGGGCAGCGAGAGAAGAGACAAAGAAGTCTGGTCAGGTTTTGCACAGAGGAAAAGGCCTGTGTTCAGAGAATCTGTCCTATCCTAGGTCTGCAGAGACTGGAGGATGTTGGCTACATGTTAGGGGAAAAAACCAAGCAAGACACTCATCTACACAGTGAAATGAATTACAAAAGTCAATGGGTAGAAAGAAACCATAAAAGAAAATATAGTTGACTGTTTAACCAGTATGGTGGGTCAGAGCTTTTAAATCCCAAAACAAGGGGAAAAATCACAAAGGAAATGTGATTAAAATCACATTTTAATTTAAAACTCTTGTTTATGAAAACATATCCTACAGGTAACTGATGAATTTGGAAGGCATGATTTACAACACATCTGACAAAGGGTTAATAGTCTCATATATAAAGAGTTCTTACGAATCAATAAAAAATTGAGTCTTTTTTATAACGGGAAAAGGATGTGATTGGATAATTAACAGCAAAATAAAGGACCGATAAACTTGTAGAAAAGTTCCTGTCTACCAGTAATCAAATAATGTAAATGAAAGGAATGTATCTTCCCCTTCACCTATCAAGCTGACAAGATTCAACAAAACGAACCTTCTATACTGAGAGGCATGGTGTGAATTAGTCAGTAGAGGGTGATGGTTAAGGGTGTGGGCCTTGGTGTCAAACGGACCTGGTGTCTTGTATTTATGTGCATCCGAAGATTCATGTGGCCTGGGGCAAGTCCTTTAACCTCCCTACATTCCAGCTGCTTCTTGTATAAAATGGGGTGGTTGTAGCCCTGAATTCAGAGGGTTGCTATGGCAATTACACTGATAAGAGCCCAGCAGGGTGTCAGGCGACTAAACGTTGACTGCACTGTCATCAGTGGGGGTCACTGACCACTGCTGGGGCTGACCCCAGCCCCCCAGTTAGTGGTTTGCCAGCAACTATCAAGAGCCTCAAAAATGGCCCTCACTTTTGGCCCTATAACTCCACAGCTGGAAATCCATCCCAAAGAAACTATATGTGGACAAAAATGTCCTTATCAAGATGTTGATTACAGATATCTTTATAATAATATGCATATAATAATAAAAATACTAGAAAAAGATCTATGGATATCTGACAGTAGTAAATAATAGCTAAATGCATTATGCTATGTTCATATTGGGATATTATGCAGTCATGAAGCGATGTCATAAATAATAATAAGTAGACAATTGGCACCGATGTATATTGAGTCCCCGCTTTTTAAAGGACAGAGAAAAGATCAGAGGGAAATACATCAATATGTAGACTCTGGTTTTATCTCATCATTGTTGAGTTTATAATATTCCTACTTTATTCGTTTCTGTATTTCTGAATGTTACAATGTACACGGCTTTCTATAATTAAAATAGCCAGCCAGCAGAATGCCATGCATAGACACGACATCTACGCCTATGTCAACACCGTGTGGCCAGCCTTGGTGCCATTCTCATGGCTGAAGCTTGTCCACTCTGAGTCCCAGAGCCGGGAGCACGTGAGGGTCCACGCGGCCGAGACCGAAGCCAGCAGAGGAGAGGACGGAGCCGGCTGGAGGCTCCCCTGCCAATCCCGGTGCGGTCCCCACCCTCCAGCTGAGCTCCAGGTTCCTTGAGGACCCCAGGGGGCCTTTTTAAAATTAAATTTAAAATTTTTTATTAAGGTATCATTGATATACACTCTTATGAAAGTTTCACAAGAAAAACAGTGTGGTTACTACATTCACCCTTATTATCGAGTCCCCCCCAATACCCCCTTGTAGTCACTGCCCATCAGTGTAGTGAGATGCCACAGAGTCACTACTTGTCTTCTCTGAGCTACACTGTCTTCCCCGTGACCCCACACACACCATGTGCACCAATCATGATACCCCTCAATCCCCTTCTCCCTCCCTCCCCTTTGGTAACCACTAGTCCCTTCTTGGAGACTGTGAGTCTGCTGCTATTTTGTTCCTTCAGTTTTGCTTCATTATTATATTCCACAAATGAGGGAAATCATTTGGTATTTGTCTTTCTCCACCTGGCTTATTTCACTGAGCATAATACCCTCTAGCTCCATCCATGTTGTTGCAAATGGTAGGATTTGTTTCTTCTTATGGCTGAATAGTATTCCATTGTGTATATGTACCACATCTTTATCCATTCATCTACTGATGGACACTTAGGTTGCTTCCATTTCTTGGCTACTGTAAAAAGTGCTGCAATAAACATAGGAGTGCATCTGTCTTTTTGAACCCAGGTGGTTTTAGAATTGCCCTCTGTGGACAGAGACCCTTCCCATTCCCTTTTGCCAAAACACTACAGAACAGTAAGTGTTAAACGCACATAGACAAAACTGCCTAATTGATGCAAAAAAAAGTCTTAGATCTGTCCCAAATGCCCAAACTTCAAGTTAGATCAATGGAAAAATCCATCTGGACAAGCCACATTCCGGGGGAGACCCCCTGGGGTTCTCCCCCAGCTGCCTCTTTGCATTCGAGAGTTGGCAGCAATTAGAAATCCAAGGCTGACGGAGGTCACTCCCCATCCTTCACCGGAACGGAGCCATGGGAGGCGCGCGGATCCCTGGGGGCCGAGATTTCACGGAAATACGACCTTATAGCAACTCTATTCAAGTCAGACTCACGGAGGCATGCTGCCTCGGGACAAATGCTCAGTCTGAGCGATGACACAGGGAGGGCCATCCCTAGGCTCTCGATGCCTTCACAGAACGGGGTTCAGGCTGGTTCTGGCTGCTCACTGTCCCCCTCAGCCAGGGCCCAGAGAACTGCGGACCAGCCCACAGGAGCACGGGTGCCTCGCAGGTACTGAGCAGTCCGCGCAGCCTCCCCTGGACCCTCCTGCCTCCCATTCAGTAGGAAATGCCACCTCCTCACTTTACCCTGGAGGCAACAGGGTGACCTCAGAGAGGCCAAGTATCTTCTGGAGGTCATTAGGTGGAGGCAGCTCGTTAGGCGGAGGCAGGATCTGCGCCTGGATCAGAGCACCGGGCTGAGAGCCACCTTCATTTCCGGGGTCTCTGCCTGCGAGGTCGCATCCGGTTTCCCGGTCCTCATGCTAGGTGTGAGAAGGGCTGGGCAGAAACTGATATTCCCATTGAAGAGCTGGGCAGCCTGCGCCCAGGGCGTCCATGACAAACCCCAGGCTGGGGAGAGATCGCTGAGAACCCAGCAGCCTCAGCTTTGAGGGAGCTTGTTAGAAACGCAAAGTCTCAGACTCCACCAGGGGTTTATTACCTCTCAGGTGGGGCTTGCTGCCTGTTTAGGGAGCCCTCCAGGCCACTGACGTGCTCCACAACCTTGATGGGTGGGCTCTTCAGGTCCACCTGAATAATTAGGTCCACCTGTCCCCAGGTAATTAGGTCCACCTGTCCACAGATACCTGCCTCAGAAGGGGCAGGGTTAGCGTTGGTTCTCAAGCACATCCCTTGAGGGCAGCCAGCCAGGCTCTCAAACTTTGCAAAAGATGACCAAGAGCTCTGGCCATAGCATGACTTCTGGGAGGTGGGGGGCTTGCCTTGTATCTCCCCAAGTGATGGTGTCACAAGCACAGGTTTACCTCACCTGCTGATGCTTGGGCCCCAGCAGACACTCACTTGGGCCCTCTGAAATTGACTCAGAAAACTCTTTAAAGGGTTTTCATGGAGCCATTTAAAAAACTTTTATCTTCATTTGCTAAGGATGAGCTTGCATGGCATTAATTTCCCTAGTGTTGTTTAAATAAATTGCGCATATTTGCTACTATTTTAAAGCTGTGAGACAAATGTAATAACAAAATCTGGTGAAAATCAATGCCAGATCTGCATAGGCTTCCGCCTGGAAGATGCACCCACTTCTCTGAGGAGAAACGTCATTGGCGATTAGCTGCTGCTCGGATAGAGCAGGCGTGTTCTTCTGGACACACATTCTTGGGCCCATTCAGAACGTGGCATATAAACACGGATGCGTAATTATACTAGTTATAAATAATGCTTCTGGTTGCTTTCAAAAATACATCCTCACACATGACACCTGTTGATTTTCCCAGGGCATTCCCATGTTCTGTATTTCTGAGCAAATGAGAGCTGAGTGTTGGGTGATCATATGACTGACCTCTAAGCTACTGCCCCTAAAAATTGTATGTGTGCATGTGCACATACAGGTGCACACAGGCACATGCGTGCATGCATGTACACATGCACATGGAGGTATATGTGTATGGGTATGTGTGCACACAGGCATGCGTCTATGTGTGTTTCTGCATTATACACACATGCATATGCACACATATGTATGTGTGTATGGTTTTGCATATCACCGTTTTCTCAAAACCAACAGCCTGGCGCCATGATGGCTAGCCAAAACCCATCACTGGGTGATTGTAGACGGACATTTTAATGCAACCCTTAGGTCTTGTAACTGGTTGGGTCAGGGTGGGTCCTGGCTGCTGAACTGGCTTTTGGATTCCAGCCAAGCTCATACCTGCAGATTTTTGGAATGAAGAAGTCCCCTGGTTCAGCCGTGCTCTCAGTGGGCCTCTAGGAGGATCGATGCAGCTAAGAGGTTCACTTCCTGGAGCTGCAGACAGCTTGCAGGAGCCCTCCACGGGATGCCCCCCAGAGCCCCACCCTCAGCACAGCCGGGTCCGGGCTCTGCTCCCACACCCATCCCGTCTTGTGTGTTGGGGCTGTGCGCCTGGCCCTGCGGTCACACAGAGGCCAGCTGTGCCCTGGGTGGTCCAGCCCCAACTCCACATGTGGTCTGCCTGGGTTCGCCCCTCTTCCTGGTGCCCTGAGCACCTGCCAGGCTCAGACAACATTCCCACCGTGCACTGGCCACCCTGCTGGGCTCCCTGACCTCATCTGTGCCCTGTGCACATGGCGGCTGGAGCAAGCTCCCCCAAGTGCTGCCTCTAACCTCAGGCCCAGATACTGAGGGCCCCCACGTATGGGCGCCCGGTCCCTGGCTCTCTGCTCCCGCCTGTCGGGAACCCCCCATGTCCTGCCCTGGGGGCGAGGTGCTCTCTCAGTCCCACCTTGCTGGGAGTGGTCGTAGAGTCCCACGGGCCACCAGTCGGCACGGAGCAAACTCAGAGGACACTGGAGTGTGGGCTCCGCATGTTTCCTGCCTGGCAGCAGAACTAACAGCCCTCCCCACGCCCTCAGGCACTCACACGGCAGGGCAGGGGGAGCCCTGGTCAGAGCGATGGCTGCTGGATCATGGGGGTGGGGGGCGGGGCAGGCGCCATCCTAGGGGGACCACCTCTCCACGGGGCATCGATCAGTGCACAGCCCCAAATGGGTAGGGCTTCAGACGGGCACCCATCTGGGGAGGGCAGAGATGCTTCATGGAGAGCGTTATGCCTGGACAGGGTACTGAGGGGTGAAGAGGAGTCTGCCGTGGGGAGCGAGGCTGGGAAGGACTGGCCAGGAACGGGGCAGGCATGGATGTAGGACAACACAGATACCTGGACAACCAGGGGGACTACCTGGGGGATGTGTGGGTGACACAAGGTGACGTCCAGGGAGGACCAGCACATGGCTGTCAGTTCAGCTCTGCTGTCAGGTTCACGGTGGGGAGAAGCAACACTGCAGGTTGGGCCAGAGTCCCAGGGGAAGAGAGAGGAGAGGGTAGTGTGGGCTTCAGCAGGGAGACCTGGGGGTGGAGCCTGGCCTGAAACGAGGCTTGTGCTCAGAGGGGTGGGCTTGGGGAGCAGGTGGCTTAGGGGTATCCCATGACCTTCCACCGCAGGTGAGAGAATCAAGGCATGGGGAGGAGAAAGAATTCACCCAAACCCCTGGCTGCGGCGGGTGGGGGAATGGTGCCCAGGAGGGCAGCGGTGAGCACCCCTGCACTTCATTCTGGGTGCCCGAGGCGGGGCTGCATCCACCCCCTCCCTTGACTTCCTCCCAGGGCTGGCGTGGGAGCCCAGGCTGGCGATCAGAGCTCGGTGTTCCGCCGGGCCAGGGTGGCCTCCCCAGGGACACATGTGATCCCCAAGCAGGGGCCTATCCTGGCTGCTGGAGGGGGTGGGCTCCCCGCTCCCAGATTAGGGTCTCACTGGGGTCATGGTCTCTCAGGCTGTGTAGCCACAGGCCCACCTGCCTCCTGGCCCCTCGTCTCGTCCCTTCCCTCTGAATACCCAGTCATGCCCCCTGCTCAGGGCTGCATGCAAGCTGGTTTCTGCCTGGACCCGCTCCAGGGTGGCTGCTCTGGCCCTTGGGCAGTCTGGGCACCCGTGGCCTCCTGGTGGGGCCCCGGTCATGCCTCCTCTGCCTCCTCCCCTCCCACGGACTTCCCTGCAGGGCTACCTGTACCAAGAGCCTGGCGCACACTGTCAGGTGCTGGCTGTGGCCCCCACGTGGCCAGGTGGGGTTGGCCTGCATGCTATGCGAGTAGCTGGTGGATGGAGGGGTGCACGTAAGCTCAGGAGGGGAGAGCCCAGAGGTGGAGGGATGGGGGGTTCCTGACAGGCAGGAGCAGACAGCCAGGGACCGGGCGCCCAAAGATGGTGTTTGACCCGGAAACAGCCTCCCCTGGATGTTGTGTGATTACCGACACCTCCCCACCCCCCGGGGCCCTTGTCCTTGTGCAGCTGAGCCTGGGTGCGGTGTGCTGGCTTTCTGGACCCCCTGGAGCCCTGGCCAGCCAGAAAGGGTGTCAGGTGGGCTCCCATAAGGGCGTCTTTCAGGGGCCTGGACTGAGCCACAGTACCTCTGTGCCCAGTGCACACCCAGGGGTGCTTCCCCAAAGGGGCGGAAGACTGCGTTGGGACGGGGGGCCTGGGGAGACGCGTTGGGACAGACCACACAGAGGCCGGTGCTCCTGTGGAGCCCTAACTCTGCCTGCTTCTTGACCAGCTCTACTTACAAAGAGCCCCTCATTCCAGGCCGCCGCCCAACCCCGAGGCTCATCGGCTGTGCACGGAGCTGAGATGGGGGCTCCCTGAGGGGCGCTTCCCCACCTGAGTCCTCACTCCTTCTGGTCTCAGCTTCCCCACTCAATGGGCTGGATGGACTCTGTGCTTTGGGGCCACGCCACCCAGACCACTGGGCTGTGGGCGGTTTGCTGGGGCATGGCTGTGGGGCGTCGGCTCCACTCCGTATTTTGGGGAAGGTAAGCGGTCTCAGTGCTGAGTGACACAGACCCGTCACGGAGTCACTGTGCCCGCGGACCTGCCTTGGTGAAGAAAAAACCTCTGGCGCTTGGGGCCTGCTTGGGCGGGTCCCCTTCTCAGATCATGTCCTCCTCTGTGTATGGCAGGTGGCGGTCTGGGGAGGCTGGAGAGGTGGTCCCGGCCTTTCTCTCTAGGCAGGTTGTCTGGACCAATCTCGAAGGCAGGCATCCTCTCTTCCAGGGATAAAGTGACAGAGCCCTTACAACGAGGAGCACAAGGCTATTATTTTAGGGAAAGTGGTGAGAGGTGGCTGGACACAGCGAGGACAGCCTTCCGTTCCCCAGGACGGCGAGGCCCGAGATTCATGCACAGGCTGCATGTCAGAGGGCAAGCCGACACCTTCCCCGCCAGGCTGCCCCCCACGCGCCTGCTGCCCCTCCCCAGGCTCCTCAGGTGGGGGCCTCCCTGAGCTCCCGGCCCGCTTGCTCTCCCAGCGGAGGGTTGTTCTGCATCTGATCAGAGTGTAACTGCGAGTGGCTTCTGGGGAAGGTCTTCAGGGACTCCCCAGGATCGGGAAGAGCTGGGTCATCTCCCTTCCATTGTTGCTCAGCGAAAGATGAATAATACAAAATTGACCTGGGGCAGGTTTTAAATTAGTACCTTTTTTTTTTTAAAGAGAAAAAGAGGAAAATGATGTTGGGGAAGACTCTAATCATATGCACCTCCTCCAATCTATGTGCAAAAGTTATAATTTATCATATTTTTCTATTTTCTAGCCATGCATCTGTTAGGAACACAGAATTAGGCAGAGCCAGATATGAACACCAGCTTTTCAGTAAATGGGCCGACTCCTAAAATACTCTGAGGTGATGGTGAACTGGGAGCGTGACTGATGGGGTCTGCTTTCAGTGCAGAGACTCCCCAAGCCTCTCTTCCCTGGGGAGCCCTCCCTGCCTCCTCCGCCTGAGGTGGGCATGGATCGCTAGCAGGGGAACATGCAATGACTTCAAATTTCCTTGAGATAGGGGTGCAGATGACGGGTTCCCTGCACCCCTTCTTGACCTAACCAATCAGGCCCTGCAGGGCGGGGCTCAGGGGTCTGCGTGGTGGACATGCTCCTGCGTTGGCAGCCAAGTGCTAGCTCCCTGGTGGGTGCAACCATGGGTGAGGGCCAAGGTGGGTAGCAGGCAGGATGGGGAGCAGGAGCGGGTTCCCCAGCACAGGCCTTTCCACAGGGGTGTCCTGCTGTCTCTGCTAAGGGTGGTGGGGAAGGTGTGCGTCCTCTGTCCTCTGAAAGGCAGCCTAGCAGAAGTCATTTCCTTCAAGAGGAAGCTTAAATTTGGAAATTACTTCAAAACTCCCAGATGCCAGATCCTGAGCGCCTCTCTAGGGGGAGCCCAGCAGCCCCCACCTTTGAGGATGGGATCCCAGATGCAGCCTGACGTCCCCGACAGACAATCCCACACAGTCGCCCCGGGCTGATCTGGTGCTTCCGTAGCACCTTAAATCCCCCCTTTAGAGAAAACAGCGTGGGCACAAATACACCTGATTCGATAAAAGCAGTTCATGGACATGCCCAGGTTTGTCCCCTGTGGGACAAATGCCACCTGGGCTCTGTGACCTGACATTTGTGAGGCCTCTTCTTGATCAGGGGCTCGGGTCAGCTTCACGGAGCACACCCTCACCCAAAAGTGATCATTGGCTTTCCCTACCCAAGATGGGGCCTCTTTGGGAAGGTGCCCTGTGTAATCTAACGTCCCTGATGGGCGTGTGGCCCAGGGGGCCCCTAATGAGGAGAGGCGGAGCCTGTGGCTGGGATTGGCATGAACAGATGGTAAGGAGCGGGGCCGGGGAGGAGGACCTGGCAGCTTTGACCTCCCTGATCGTACCTGCCCTCCTGGCTTTCTGGCCGGGCAGCCCACGCGGCCCTTTTGTCTGTGGTCAGTGTGCGGGCACCACAGGGCTTTCCCTGCATCTGGGCGCACGGGGGAGGGGAACGTGCTCTGCCGGCCGATGTGGGGAGAAGGGGGGCTCAGGGTGGAAGGTTCTGGGGGCTCTGACACCCAATGTAAATCCATGGTCCCCTTTTGTGTCCACAGCCATAAGCCGGTCCCCTCACTGACAGCACACAGCAGCCGGCAGGGCATTCCACTGGCACCTCCCTTGCAGCCGGCCTGCCTTTGACAGCGCCTGGCCTCTGGCTCTCCAGGCACCTGGGGACTCTTACGCACAGAGTGGCCTCAGGTCTGTTTATGTACGCAGTCTCATCTGACTGTTTTTGGATGGCTTTAATGTTTGGGTAAATAGGTGGCCAATGCCAGCCATAAAAACACAACTTGGAGCCTGGTGTTCCAGGATCCCCGATTTCACAGGGCTCTGCAGCAGAAATGAAACCCTCGGGGAAGGACAGGCCGTTTCTGCCTAGTGGACTAAGACAACTCCTGTCAGAACAGGGCGGGTGGACTAAGTCCCCAAATACCAATGTTATCTACCCCTCCTTCCACGTCTCTGATTCACTGATCTTCCCACTTGCATTGCTTTCTTACAGTTTGGGTTAAACATGATTTTATAAAGGAAACAATGCTCTCCCCACCCCCCGACAACCACATGTCAGACCTGGTACTGATTTTCATGAGGATAATTATATTTCTTAAAAAAAAAAAGAGGCATGGAAACCAGCACAGACAGTTCTTTCCGCGACCTCCTACTTTCTTTTCAATATGCATTTGAAAAATGGCACGTTTTGCTTTCCTGAAAGCATGTATATTTAAAATAGTTAACCAGGGTGCTCTCTGCAGCCTTCTGGCTGGTTTCCATGGTAGCTGGGGATGGACAGAATAAAATGGTATTTAACAAACACACAAAAAAATAACAGAAAGATATGTCTGTTCTTCAACAAACAGAGCATGCGAGCCACTCTAAGGAAACCTCCGTGTGAGTTTGTCTCTGGAAAGGCGCTTTGCAGGTTCCCTCCATCCACATACTACTGGGGGGGACGTGACGCCTTCACACCCGAAGCGCTGCAGTGTTTCTTAGCTCCAATCTCTCCCAGAGGAGGGATCGCTCGGAAGATTCCCATAGAAATCATACAAGAAAGGTCTCCTGGGTCCCTTCTTCCTGTGTCTGTTTGGAGGGAGAGTCTCGGGGTTGACACTTCCGTACAGGCTGCCTGCTGTGTGAGGCGGTGACGGGACCCTGCTGCCCCGTTCACTCACGTGTGACAACTCAGAAGGCAGGGCACCATCCTGCTCACACCTGGGAGGGGTCCACCCAGAAGTGTGGTGACTGGCCTGGGGGGCTGGGGTCTGAGCTCTGGCCGTGTCCCCTGCCTGAGGTGGCCCTCGGCCCCTGCTCCTCAGCTGGGGAGGGTGAGCATTGAAATCACTGCTGCCCTGGCCCCCAGGCCCACTGTTCGCCGGGCAGATGGGCTGTGGCTCCGAGGGTGTGTGCAGCCCTGGGGACAGTTTGGATTGGGTCCTTGGGGCAGCTTTGCACAACCACAGATTGGCATCAAAACCACGTGTCTCTTGATGAATATCTTTAAGCTCACCCCCAGCACTCTTTAGCCTTGTGTCCCTGCAAATAGGTAGCACACCAAACTGCACAGCACCGGGAGTGGCAGGAGGGGGTGGAGCTGACAGGGCAGCTCGTGGGTGTGGACACTGTCGCTTTACGGGTCATCGTCAAGGTCACCAGCCACGTGCAGGAAAGTGGGGAAAGGAGGCTCCAAAATGTTTGCACAAGCCCCAGGGTGCGCACGTGTGCATGTGTGTCTCACTACCAAGTGCCCAGCCATTCTCACTGCCCTGGTGCACCACGACCCCCAGTGCCTGACTTTAGTCCGGGGTCTCCGCACCACGGCACTGCCGGCACCGGGACTGGGTCAGTCTCGGGGTGGGGCTGTTCCAGGCCCATGTAGGGAGTTGAGCAGTAGCCCTGCGGTATATCCACTTGATGCCAGCAGCAACCCCACCTCCCAGCAGCACCCCTGCCTTCCTAAAAGCACTGTCACCTCCCCACCTGCGACACCCAAGAGGTCTCCAGACTTCTCCTCTGAATATCTTGGTTGAGAACTTGCTCTCGAGAATCAAGAAAATTATGTTTAGCTAGAAACATCTTAAATGAAATTACTCTTCAGTTTATAGGAAAAAATTTCCATCACGATAAAATAAAAAAATTAAATTAAATTAGCAAATTAGAGCAAAATGTGTTACTTTTTCCCAGAGTTGTTAGTGGTCAAACTGAAGGCAATTGCTCACGCTGGTGTCAGCTAGTGTGAAAACGGCCAGTTTCATGTGGTGGATGCTTCTGGAAGGCTCCGGCCGGGATGCGTGTGGCTTTGACCGGCAGCCCTACCTCGGCTGGACCTCCAGCGACGTGTCCCAGAGGTGCCCAGGGGGCCCCCTTGCAGCCTGTTCTGCCCACAGGCTCCAGGCCGGCCATGTTGGGCCCCAGGTGTGCCTGTCCTTTTTGGGTGTCTTTCTGTGGCCAAATGTGCCCGTGATCACTTTATGTTGTTTTCACATAACATCTTCCTCAGAAATAAGAAGGATTTTATTTTTTAATGCAGTGTCCTGTGGGAGCCAGGGCCTTGGATGCAGCCAAACCCGTGTGGGTCTGGGAAATGCGGCCTCATTTGTACACGACCACAGAGGGCGGCTGGGCTCCCCACACTCCCGAGGCGGGGCCTCCGCGGGGCGCCCAGCACACGCACGGCCGTGTCCACACCAGCCCCGCCCAGGACCCTGGTGCAACCAGACTGGTGGCTGAGTCTGGACTGCTGGAGGTCCGGGTGCTGTGCCCACCGTGCACGCCTGTGCCATCCTCACGGGGCTACGCTCTCGAGGGAGGCGGTGGAGCCCGTGATGCGCCTGTGCCCCTCCCGCCATGCTCGCCCTCTCCTGGGGGCTGTGGGGGGGGTCTCACCCCGGGATGGGGAAGCCCAGGCTGGAGGAGGCCTCTGGGGCCCTGTGGCCGATGCTCGGCTTGTCGGGGCGGAGGGGAGATCAAGGCCCAGCAAGAAAGGCACCTGTGCAAGGCTGGCTGGGAGGCTGGCTGTGAACCGCAATCTCCCACCTTCGGGGGCACTGCCAGAGCTGCTCCCCACCAGCCCGGTTTCTCTCTCAGGGTCACCAGGTGCCAGGTGCTGGCATGGCGGCCCCGCAGAGAACAAGGCCGGCCGGTCGCCTGCACAGACTCAGGTCCAGCGGGAGAGGGACTGTCAGCCCCAGCTGTGCCCGAAGCTGAGGCAGGAGCCGCAGGCATCAGCTGCCCAGGGACTGCAGGAGACTCGCCACGGAAGCCAGCACCTGGAGGAACGTGTGCCGAAGCCCTGGGGCGCGAGGGAGGCAGCCAGGGCCTGCGAGGTGCCGGTGTGGGCTGGGGAGAGGCAGGAAGGGGGGCTGGTGCTGGAAGCCCGAGTACAGAGGTTCTGGGGGTCGGTCCCACCCCACAAGGGGACGAGGGTGTGGGAGGGGCGGGGAGGGGCCTCTTTCCTTTGTTCAGCGTGGCAGCACTTGGGTTTGCTCTGGGGGGAAGGTCTCTGGGGAGACCGTGTCGGAGAGACAGCAGCATGGCGCACATCCCCGAGCAGGGGCTGGCCGGCCCTGCAGCAGCCCTGCCCCGAGCCTGCGGGCAGAGTGGGTGCATGTGGTGGGTGCGGGTGGCACCCTGCCCTCCGATGGTGTTTAGATTTTCATGAACCAGATGCTGGGAGTCGGAGGTGAAGGACCCAGGAGGCGAGAGGGAGCGGGCACTGGGTGGCGAGCCCCCCAGGACGGGGCAGTGAGCGAGTACGGAGGCCTGGCTCCCAGTCCAGCCGCTCCCCTCAGCCTTTCCTGCGCTCGCCACCAGGCAGGAGAGCAGGCTGGGCGCCGTCTGCAAGGGCGCCCCATTCTCCCTCCCTGGGGCCCCAGCACACCCTTAAAGTAAATGTAAAGGCCTAACCAAGGGCTGCCTGGCTGGGGACCTGCCTGCACCTCGCCCCGTGTGCTGCCTGGGCCTTCCCTGACCCCTGGCCTGGTTCCATCCCCTCTGTCCCCAATAGTAGCTTCCTCTCCTTTCAGGTCTCAACTCAGATGTCACCTTCCTGACCCCTGGACACAGCAGAGTGGAAAGCTGTGGTTCATTTGGGGACTTTACTTATCCACTGACATCTATGGTCCACTGCCCATCACAGGGGAGGTGGCCACGACCTCAGCCTCTGGGAGGGAACAGCCTCTGCCCAGAAATTTGTGCAGGTCTTTGACGTGCAGAAACACACATAAGTATATGGACTGCACATTTCTCCTGGTCCCCAGGCGACCTGGTGCGGGCGGCTCCGTCTGAACCGGCCAAGGTGGGGGGCCGTGTCTGTGGTCGCAGCCGTGTCTCCCACGGAAAATAGGTGCCCTGCATGGCTGGCTCCATGCTCGCCGCTCACACCACGGCTGGATGGGAGCTGCGGCTTCTCGGCTGCTCGAGGCCATCTTCTGGAAGGGGCAGGAGGCTCTCTGCTGCTCTCCGAAGGTGGCATTCCGTTCCTCATGTGACCGGCTGACCTTCTGGCTGCTTTTCCAAGGTGACATTTCACATGTGATGCCCTTCAGTTAAAACTCCTGAATCTGGGGTGCTGAGGTTCAGGCATGGGACCCTCATCCCTCTGGCTGCTTGGAGAGGACTGGGGGCATCTGGAGCTCTGGGTGGGGTCCCTGGCTCGGGACTGACATCCCACCTTCAGGGATTACCTGGGGCCTGTTTGCACTCTGCTGGGGTTGGGTCCCAGCTCAGCCGGAAGGCACTGCCACACCCCTGCTGAGTGAGGGTCCCGGGGTCACCGAAGCACCGCAGAAGGGGGCCTGCCACAACCGACACTCATGGTCTCAGCTCCGGAGGCCAGAAGTCCTGCATCCAGGTGTCAGCAGGGCTGTGAGGGAGGCTGTGTCCCAGCTGGTGGCTGTCCTGGGGCTCCTCGGCTTGCAGAAGTGTGACCCATCTGTCCCCATCTGCACGCAGCACTCGGCCTGCATGCCACTGTGCCCAGTGGGCCCTTCCTGTAAGGATGCCAGTCCTATCTCACCTTAGGGAATTCCACCTGCAGACCCTACTGGCAAATACCGTCCCACCTGAGGTCCTGTAGGGTAGAGCCTCAACACAGGAACTTTACAGGGACACAGTCAGGCCCACACCCCTGGGAGGCAGGACCCCGGGGAGAGAACGCGCCTCAGCCCCTGGGCCTGGTGTCTGGGGTGTTGCTCCGCAGAATGTAATCTTTTATAAATGCTGACGTGGCCCAGGATTAATTTCATACACAACGGTTTCTTTTTTGCAAAGTATACCCGCAGGTCCTTTGCCACTTCCAAATGCTACCCAGCCAGTCTGATGACAACTGTGTGGAAAACTTTATCTTCGGTATTTACTGTTCGGCCGGAATATGGTTGCGATTCCTCAGGGGCCATTCAGCACTCCTGTGGGAAATATGTGACCTCATTTGCATTTTCTAATTGAATTGCTATCAGCTTTCTTGCAAGACTGCACAAAAAAAAGTTCCTCCAGATTCTAGCATCGCTTGAATTACCCACAAAAAGCAGCCTTTCAATAGTTGCTAGGAGAGGACGGGAAAGGGGGGGAAAAAGTCGCCAAAATTTTATGTTCATGTGACTGTAAAGCTGTCAGTTATGTTCAACTCTGCAGAGTCACTGCCACGGTGACAGGGGAGGCTGCCCTTGAAGGAACCGGGACATAAGAGGAATGAAAGCCACAGACCGGGACATTTGGGGGTCCTCCGTGGCGGGACTGGAGGGGTTTGCTTCAAAGCTCCTTGTGGCAAGGGCTTCCTGGGACTGTCAGCACTGCAAAGCACACCTGTGAAGGAGGTCGTTTGTGCCTCTAGAACCTTCTGCCAACAGTCCCGTTCTGTGTCCCTCTAAACTCCTCACTTTCTGCAGACCCGGCCAGGAAACCCTCTGCGTGCATTTAAAAAAAAAAAGTTTTAAAATTGTGAATTATGAACTACATGCAGAAAAGAGCTTGAAACAGTGAACAGCTACGTGAGGTCGCGGAGTGACCGCCTGTGCCCCCCTGCCCTGTAGCCTGTACCCTGTATTAATATAGACACTATACAACCATTTGGAAACACAGAGATCGCCGTAGCTTGCCGGCCATCACAGGCAGGCGGCAGGCCGGACTGGGCCCTGTACTCGCTGACCTCTGCCCTGCAGCGATGCTCGCACAAAATCAAGTGTCTGCACCGTGGGCGTTTGACAAAGTTTGTTAGATCACTTATGTGACAGCGGTGACTTTTGTTCTATGGAAATTGTTCCTTCATGAAGATGTTTTAAAACAAACATTTCCCGGGCTTGCTTTTCTGTCCCCTTCATTTATCTGAGCATCTTGCTCTAAACCACACCGTTTTAATTATTATAGTTCAGTGGTTCTCAGATGGAGCCATTGTGGCCCTGAGACCCTCGGCAATGACTGGGGAGCTTTTGCCTGCCGTGGGCGTGGAGGTCTGGGGCACTGTTAGACACCCTGCAATTGCAGGCCAGCCCCACTATGGAGAATGATTCAGCCCTGAATGCCCGGCTCTGGACCTCTGCTGTGGTTTCCTGAGATGTCTGGATGTCCGAAAGACCAAGTCCCCACATCTTTGTGTTGTTCTAGACCATTCTTGGCCCTTTGCTTTTCCATTTGAAAATACAAAGTCAGCTCTTTACCCTTCTATAAGCAAGCAAACAAAAAATAATGCTGGGATTTTGTTGAGCTCAGAAACCTTTGGGGGAACCGACAATCACCACAACGTTCAGCCTCTAAGGTATGATCTGGGCAGGTCCTCTGTTCTCAAGGTCTTTAACTGCTCTCAGTGCGCAATGGGAGGGCCTAGAATGTTCTAATAAATCATTAGATTTATTTCTAGGTATGTGATCATTTTTAATGCTACTGTAATTGGCATTTGGTTCAAATTTCCTTTTCTAACTATTCCTGGGCTTTGGAGGTACAACTGCTTTTAGACCCAGCACCCTATTAACCTCACTAATTCCAGTAAATATCTACAGATTGTTTCAGATTTTCTATAGTCACAGTCAGATAAGCCACACATAATGCTAGTTCTGTTTATTCTGACCTATTTTTCTTGTCAGTCTCATCAACTAGCTCCAGCAGGTGACGTAAGGGTGTAAGAGCATCTCTGTCCTATTTCTGATGTCAAGGAAGGCCTTGGCTATCCCAACGGACTGGATGCTTAGTGATGGCCCCCTTTGGAGATGGACAGCCCCTTCTTGGCCTAATTTGCTGAATATTTTCATGATGAATGGAAGTTAAATTTAACACTTGCTAATGAGATGATCACATGATGTGTTGATTAATTTTCAAGTGTTAAATCAGTCTCGCGTTCTTGGAACACACTGATCTGGCCAAGATCTGTCCTAGGTAAACGTGGCTGGATTTGAGTTTGTTAACATTCTGCTTAGGTTTTTTCCTACCTATTTACAAGCAGATGGTCGTATAAGACCTGCTCCCTCGCTGTTCTTCTGAGGTTCTTTCTGGTTCTGGGCATGGAGCCTGTTTGGTTAGAGGGTGAGCCCTTTTGTGCGGCTCTCTGGACAAGTTTATCCACTGAGATAAAGCTTTAACTCCTTCTCGCAGCTTGAGTAGAATTTAGCAGTGGTGCCATCACAGCGTGGGCATTTTTTTTGTGACAAGGATTTGAATTTAAATTTTGTTGTAATAATGTAACAGCTTAGATTTCCTTCTCATCTTAGCTTTGGTAAGTTGTACATTTTCTTATATATATTTTCATATCTATTGATATAAACTGTACATAACACCTCAAATGATCTTCTAATGACCGTGAGATTGGTCGTGATGTCCCCTTTTCGTTCCTGGTAGGTATTATCTGCAGTTTTTCTCTTCTTAGTCTGATCAGCTTAGTTGTTTAAAGAGCCAACTTTTGTCTTTGTTGACTCTACTAGCTTCTATTTCATTATTTCCTCTTGGTTTTACTAGTTCCTTCTTTTCACTCTGTGTTTCCTTTCCTGTTCTTTTTATAAAATTCCAAGACAAATGTGTAGATTGTTGATTTTCTGTGTTTCTTAGGTTCTGGTATCTGCATTTAAGGCTAAACATTTCCATCACATATGACCTTACCTACATTCCAGTAGTTTTGCTACTCGGTACAAAATATTGTCTAATTTCCATGTGATTTCTTTTCCACCCAAGGCTTAACGAGAAAGCTTTAACTTCTGAATCTATGAGGATTTCTCAGTTATCTCCTTTGTCATTCATTTCTAGCTTTATTGCTCTGAGGGGAGAACACAAACTGTGTTTTGATTCTAAACCTCTGAAGTATGTCGAGACTTGCTAGAAGGCTGGGCTTATGGTGAGTTCTGTAATTGTTTTGTGTATACTTGAAAATAATGTGACTTTAGCAGTGCTTGGTTTCCATGTTTTATGTACGTCTCAGGAAGGCCAGACTTACTGATTCAGTGCCTCTCATTCTCCTTCCTTAGAGATGTTCTGTCTGCGAGCTCTGTTATCTACTCAGAGATGTCTGCTAGAATTTACCACTGATTGCATATTTGTTTATTTCTCTGTTTAGTTCTAAAGATTTCTGTATAAATATTTTGAAGTCATATTGTTAAGTGCACATGGACATAGGAATCTTATATTAGCAACTTTCTTTTGATGATGATTTGCCTGTTTTTCCCCCCTATTCTGCTTTCAAATTTTGTGTATCTTCACACATTTTACACGTACCTTCGGTAAACTGCACAGAGTTGGATCTTTTTAATCTAATCTGTCAATTCATTTTCTTTTAATTACAAAAGTTAATCTATTTCATTTATTATAAAATAATACATCTGTAAATCCACAATCTTACCCAAAGAGAAATACATAGCTCATTTCTTCCTATTCTTCACTGTTTTCTCACATTTTTTAGATTGTTTTGTTATTCTGTTTTGCCATCTATTACATTAGAACTTAGATGGTCTTATGCCTCTTTCTGTTTTAAGAATGTTCATTTCAAAATTTATATTGAAATTAAAACGACAAATTATATTATTTAAAGCTCTTTTTAAAGAAAGATTGCCTAAATAGGGAGATGAGAGGAAGTGAAAATATTTAAATGAGAAATACGTCTAGGATGGAGGGAGATTTCAGCAGCCCTCTGCACAGCACCATGCCACCATCAAGTCACCCAGCTAGTAAGCTGCTGCAGAGAGAGCATATCCTTCATATACAACCTTGTCAGAATTATGTGCAAATGCCAAGAGAAAACATACATCTGTTATGGTGACAGATATACTTTTAGCAATTTAGCCCAACTTTAGGCACTCTGTAGACTTTAAGTAGCTCCTGAAGTCAAGACTTAATTCATGACCTAGAATATTGTCTGTCTTGGTCCATGTCCCATGCACACTTAAGTAACAGACCCACCCCTGTGACTCTCTCAGTGGCTTCCCAAGACCTTCCTTAAAACAAGGGTCAGTGTCTCCTCCACATATCCTATTAATTTAATACTCCCAGCATCTTCCAGGACATGAAGCATCCTGGTCCCTCTGACTCCACACACCCCATCTCAAAGTTGGGGCCATTCTCTTTGTGAATCTGAATCACCTGTTTTACATCCCACCGACCATTATAGTCATTATTCATTGGTATTTTCCCATCTACTGAATCTTTGTATGGCTTTTCATTCTAGGCTTTTACCTCCGATCATCTTATCTTTGCTTAAAGAAAACACCTTCTGACAGATTCTTTCAGTTTCTGCTTGTTTAAAAATGTCTTTACTCAATGTTAGTTCTCAGAGGATGGCTTTACTGAATAATAGAATTCTATTTTCTTTTGCCACGTTAAAAATACATCCATGGTCTTCTAACCACCAAAGCTCCTGTTGAAAAGTCAGCTGTAGTCCAGTTGTTACTCCTTCTAGGGAGTTGGTCTTTTCTCTCTGCTTTCAAACTTTTCTCCATGACTTTGTTTTTCAGCTGTTTTACCATAAAATGCCTGTTGTGGTTTGTTTGAATGTTTGTGTCACTCCCCAAACCCATATGTTGAAAGCTTAGCCTCCAACAGTGGGGTGGCATCAGGAGGCAGGGCCCTGGGAGGTGATTAGGACTGGATGAAGTCGTGAGGGTGGGGCCCCTGACGGGGTCAGTGCCCTTAGAGAGGGTCCCAGGGGGCTTGCTTCCTTTCCCTGTTTTCTGCCTTGCGAGGACACAGGGCCAAGTCCAAAGGCTGCAGTCTGGGGGGGCCCTCGTAGGGCCTTGAGCTTACTGCCTGTCCAATCTCAGCCCTCCAGGCTCTAGAGCTGTGAGAAATGAGTTCATGTTGTTTACAAGCCAGCTGGTCTCTGGTATTTTGTTAGCGAAGCCTGAACAGACTAGGACGGTGCCCCAGCACAGTTCCCTTTATATTTATCGTGCTGAGAGTTTGTATGGCTTCTTGAATTGATGGCTGAATGTCTGTTGTCAGTTTTGCCATTCTTTCCAAATACTACTTCTGCTCCATTTTATCTCTTTCCCTTCATATTCTAAACACAGGCATGTTGAAACTTCTTACTACTTCTGCAATATCTTACTTTTTTTTGTGTTTTCCTTCTGTATATCTCTTTATGCTTTAGCGTGACTATTACTTCTGATATTTTTTGCTTCATGAATTCTCTCTTCAACCACATCTAATCCGCAGGTATATCTATCCACTGAGTTAATTTTGTTCATTATATTTTTCAGTTCTAAATAGCCCGATTCATTCTTTTAAAAATAAGCATTGTTATTATAAAATCTGTGTCTGATAACTTTATTACCTAGAGGTACTGTGGTCTTTATCATTACTGTTTCTGGTATTTATTTATCGTGTCTTGTCCTTCCCATGTGCCTAGTCATTTTCAGTGGAGTGCTGGACATTGTATATAAAAGAAGATAAGTATAATTTGAGGCCTGGCGAGGTATCTTCTACTGGGAGGATTTGGCCTTGCTTCTGGCAGGTGCCTAGGAACGTCAGCAAGCTGGCATCATCCGAAGCCACTCATACAGTGTGACATTATTCAAAGGCTGGCATCAGTAAGAGCATGTGAACTAAGTGACTCAGCTGCCCCCACAGACCCTCTTCTCTGCCCCCCGCCCCACCCCAGGCACCGCCTGCTGAAGGCCCAGTGGCTGTGATGACTCCTGGACTCTGTGTGCTGCAGCCATGCCGACACAGCAATAGGAGTTACTGTTTCCACATTCATGCGGCAGGGCTCTCATCGAGCCTAGAACCTGTGTGATCTGACACGATCTCACTGACATTCCTGAGAAGCTATTACCATCCCATTTTCCGGAGCAGTACACCTCAGAGAGGCGGTGTGACTGGTCCCCAAACATCAGCCAGGAAGCTGGAGAAGGCCTGACTACAGCTCGTACCCCAGGCAGTCAGGCTCCTTAAGGGTGAGGGGCTCAGCCCTAGAAAGTCAGTTTCACTCCTTCCTGGAACACTGACCCTCCTAAGCAGCAGATGGGCTGCAGTCACATGGCTTTGCTCCCCTCTCTGCAAACTCAGACAACGACAGCACCCGCTTCCAGAGATGCGGTGAGGACTAGAGGAGTGGACACCACTGAGGGCAGGCCTAAGCGGGACCTAGGATGTCAGGACAGGGGACTTTGGTTTGAAGTGAGAGGACACAGGGAGCCACCAGCAATGGGCTGGGTGGGCTGCAGAGGGTGCCTGCCGCCTGCACCGTCCTGTGCATGCACTCAGAGCTGCAGCCCCACAGTCACCTCCCGCCAGACTCATCAGGACGGAGCCTGAGACCCGGATCTGAAGCCCCTGTCCTGCCCGCTGGTGCTTCTAAGGCCAGCCTGACGAGGGGCTCAGGTGAGCGTGTCCTGGAACTATCTGACTGCAGTCATCTCCGCGGAGGGTCAGGGATTAGCTGCACCAGAAACCACTTCATCAACATGCCTGACAAAAGGGATCATTACATTTCCAATTAGCGCCTTTTATCTGAGGCCGACCATGGGCTTTAAGGGGCTCTCCTCTCTGCTCACAGGGGGCACAGTTTCTGCATCACAATCTGGGCTGCAAGCCCTACCGCAGCTGCACAGCCTTCAGCCCACTGGCCTGCCTGGAGGGAGGGGCCCCCTAGTGGGACAGGGTCCTGGGAGCTGCGGGACCGGCCGTGCTGTTGCTTCCTCACCAGCATGTGTGTCTTGTCATGATCACCAAGGAAAGATGGAAAACCACGCCCGTGTGTGTTAGGGTCCTCAGCACACCCAAGGTGAGGCGCACGGCGTGGTGCCCTCTGCTGCTGGGAACGCGTCTCAGTGCCTGGCTCGGCAAACTCCCAGGGACACTTCCTGGGGGGCTGGTCAGTTCATCCTAAGAGGGGAAGTCTTCCACCTAAGTCGCCTCTTTCTCTTTTCCAACCTGCTACCTGTCCTTTGTTTAAAAGCAAGACGAAATGAAACACAGGTCCCTGTCTTCCCAAAGTGGGTTCTTGGAAACACCTGTCTTTGCAAGATATTCCATGAAGAGGTTCCTTGGTCAACAGGTTTGGGGAAGCTTGCAGACGCCTCCCACTGAGGTTCACAAAGCCCATCAGTGGTGTAAGGTTCTGGGCAAATCTGTAGGAAGGAATCTGATGGACTTGGTTTAACCCTTTAATCCCCATGGGCCTTTGTCTGAGGGGACACCCATGGATGCTGTGGCAGGTGGCCTGCCTGGCTTCAACTGTTGGGTTTCCTTTGCCAGCGAACCGTGCACATGGCATCATAATAATACTGGTGATCCCTAAGGCCTCACATGACCAGTGAGGGGTTTAGCATGCGTTCTGCCTCCCCACTGCCTGACCCTTCAGGCAGGTGGTCATGGGCTAGCCAACCAGGCTGGAACTTCTCTGCTAATCTGGCCACCCCCATGCCTAAGGCCACCGCAGCTCCCAAAACACAGGGTGGGAAGACAATGAACCAGACCTAATTCCCTGTTACACACCTGAAACCCGATGCTCAGGAATTTGGGACTGACCAGGGGTTGCTGGGAGTCTGGCCCTGGATCTTGGGAGCATGGATGAGGGAGTGTACAGGGCCAGGCAGAGGTGGGCCTGGCTGGGTTGTGTCCAGGGGAGCTCTCTCTCTCTCCCTGAATTAGTATTGCACTAGCTTCTCTGGCTGCTTTGCATAGGCAGCCACGGGGCCTCTGTCTTCTCTCTAGGTCTTGGGAGCGAGCCCTGGGGCTGGGGGACACGTGGATACATGGAACCTTTGTTCAAAAAAGTTATGAAGGCTGCCAAGGTGACAGCAGTGTGCTAAACCGAGTGTAGGGCCCGTGCGCCTGCCCATGCCGGCCCAGCCTCAGGAAGGTGGGGAGGCCAGAGGGTCCTCTTGGACCGGGGCAGCCCTGCCCTCAGGAGGCTCTGGCAGAGGCTCTGCTGCAGTGACCTGCAGGAGGACACTCACCAAGCCCACCACGTGCAGTCACACCTCACCTTGTGTCCAGAGTGTGAGGACGAGGCCTGGGCCACCAGTAGCCGAACCACGGCATCCCAACGTTTGGCCGTCTGGCGGTCCCACGCAGTCACAGTGAAAGCCACCTGCTCGGAGGGTATCCACAGCTCCCGTGTGGCATAGACTGTCCCGTCCGTCCCGACTTTGAAGTCCATGCTGTTGGTCTCATATTGCGTCCCCTTGGTCCCCAAACAGCTGCTGAACTTGACTGCAAGAGGACGGAGGAGAGGGTCAGGGCTGGCCCGGCAGGCACTGGGGCCACACAACTACTGTTTCAATGGCAGCTTCTAGGTCTCTAACAAGCACCAGGAAAAGAGCCATTTAACTGCGTTTTCCACCTTCAGATATTGTGTTTTATCTCTACCACCTACGGAGTTAACTAGAGACCTTAGAAAAAGAAGAAAAAAAAGCAAAGGATGCACTTTCATCACATCTAACTAAAGCACAGCTGTTCCCCACCTCTGCAAATGCGTCTCCCTCATCACTATTGTCTTTGGAGTCTGTTATTGTGTGGTAGATGTTTTCTACCTAAAAATGGTCCCCTCGCTTGTCCCCCACTCTCCTGCATGAGGACCCTCTGCCCTCAGCACACTTTAAAGCCCCAAATAGAAATGGATCTATTTCTCCAGCCCAGAAGGCTACGTCGCAGGGAAGGAGCAGGGGGAAGGTGGTATTCTGAGCAGAGCTCTCTGGCCCACTCTGTTACTCAGAGAAGCAAGCCCGACATCTGCACCCTCTCTGCCAGGGAGGGCGGGGCCAGAAGCCAGGCAGCAGGGACCTGGGCACAGCGAAGTGCTTTCTTAGTGGACTGGAGATGGAGTTTAAGGCAGAGGGTCTACTGGGCACTGCTGGGCACAGACTCTGCTTTGCTTCCCAAACATTAATAAGGCACTGGATTGCCAGCCCTCCTAATGACTCCATCAGCCTGGCCATTTGCAACTGCATTGCAGAAAAGACACCCCCGGAGCGGCATACTCACTGGCACCACATTAGCGTGTGTCTCACACAAATGTTTCTGCAGCGGCCACCTAATGCTGTGGTGACTATGAGGCACCAAGAGCCAGTATCCCATTCCGCTGATAAAAACGATGGATAAAGTTACCTAGTATTTATAAAAATGTGGGTACCTCAGCAATTATGGTGGGAGGAATGGTGTTTTAAGCCATTTCACTATCACAGCTTGCATGATTTAATTACTATTTATTCTAGAAACTAAAAAAACCGCCTCACTGTTACATTTGATAAAGTGTTTTCCCCCTGCGTTCACCTTTTATTGTTGCTTGCCTTGGAATAACAAATAATGTGTATGTTCCCTCATCTCAAATACTTCACATTAGATATCTCCCCAGTTCCCGGCACCTTCCACTTGTGGGTTTAAAACAAAAATGTTTTAAAATGTGATGAAACCAGGCATTTCCGCCCTGTCTGGCCCGAGGGAGCATGCATATGTGCACGAATTGCAGAGCCACGTGCATGTGGGTCCTTGGAGGGATACAGGCACCCAAGGTTGAGTGGGCTGCCACTCCATGAAGTACCCCTGCCCACAAGGGAATAATTACATTTTTTCCAAGGACAGAAAAATTCCAAGCTGCTTTTATAGACCTGTTTGCCCCAATGGTAAACAAATGCAAATCAGTCACAAACTGAGTGGATCAATCATTCCTGATACCCCATTGTCACTGACAAAGATAAAAATGACAGTTCTGTGATTGCTCAGAGATCAGCACAGACAAGTAAAGAAGCCGCTTTGTTCTCTGACACCAACTTTCTAATAGCACTAATGCACCCGGACAGCGGCGGGGCGGTGGGGCGGGGTCCGGATTTCTCCGGGATTAAGTGGCAAAGCCTCTGCATTTCTTCAAGGATCGACACAGAGCTTTGGTGACATAAGAAGAGGCGTTGAAGCTGCTTTCAGAACAAATCACCAGCACCGGAGCCGCCCCAGTGGGAGACTCAGAGCACCGTCCCCAGGAACCAGCCTGTCAGACGGTGGCGGTCCCCTGTGGATGAGAGACCCTCAAGGACATTAAAGATGGTGCCATCAAAGCGGCCGTCATGTCCAACTTCCCAGGAACCGTGCCTGGGGGATAAAATGAGGGCTTCTCCGCATGGGGTGTTGTGAGACCTTTGCGGGGTTTTCAAAGTTAGCATCTTTCTAGTCTGTGACCCGTCCAGTCACGATAAAGCACGGGGGGTTGTGGGGGGTGGGCTTTGTGAGAATGTGAAATCCCAACATCTGGTTTCAACGGAACCACGACCTGGCTGATCCGCTCAGCGCAACGGCGAGGTTCTCCCCACCGTGCTGAGATCCTGAGCCCCCATAGGTGGGCAGCAGGGGCTGTGACTTGCTTCACAGGAAGACGGGGGCCATCCCAAGAGCCCTGTGGTGGGGCGCCCGCTCTCCAGAAGGAAGGGAATTCAGAACAACGCCTGCTCCTGCCTGCTGCTGGGCTGTGGCCTCTTTCCGCGGAAAGATCAGTAAGGTATGTCCTTCTGAGACCCAGGGGCATCCACAAAACATTCGTGCTGGCTAAACCAACGCTCAGATTTGAAACCCTGTGGCATGTAGGTTTAAATTGCTTACCATGCAAACGCCCTCAGAATGTCACCCATGCTTTGCCTCCCCGGTAAAAGGGCGAGAGGGCACTTGGGGAAGGGCTCTCAGGAGGAATGAGGTGGTTTCCCTCTTTACTCAGGCTGCTGGGAAGCTCAGAGGCAGTGCTGGGCACTGGGCATCACCAGGCAGAGTGTCCAGTTCAGACTCTGGGCTGACCCCAGGCTCTAAGCCTGTCCTCACTGTACCCTCTCAAGGGTGCCCAGTAGCTCAGCCCTGATCTGACCTTGGACTTCTGGCCTCTGCAGACTGGCCAGGAGACCCTGGTCTTCCCGGCTGTCTGTCTTGTCCCATTGGCTTTGGAAATGCACTCAGCCCGGCCCATGATGATGTGGGAGTGGCCACACAGGCCCACAGATTTCTGATTTACTTTTCCAAGGAGAAAGACCCCATTCAGCTTCTCAGAGCTGGGCAGTTGCTGTGGGTTTTGGAGAAGCTACCCCTTCTTCTGGGGACCCTTTTGGGCACATGGAAAAGCCTGGACGTAGCCATTTGTCACTTGGCTTGCTCTGGACGGGGTCGCTCTAATATGGTGCTAAGTGAGGTCATACTGAGAGGCGCTGGGCCCTGCATGCAGCCTGGTACACATCCTGGCACCTGCACGCCCGCAGCACCTAGTTCTCACCCCTCCCTCAGGGCCGAGTGCTGCTGGGGCACAGAGGGCCCATGAGCGCCCCTGTGGGCCAGGACAGGCGGGGGCTAGCCACGGTCCCAGAACTGGGGGCCTGAGAAGGCTCCCCACCCTCGGTGGTTTCCAGGCTGGCTTGGGACAAAACTTGGGGGACCCAGGCTATTGCTGCAGTGGTGGGCGTGGCCAGGACCCCGAGGTGCTTGCGCAGGAGCAAGCCGCTGGACGCCAGTGCTGGAGCAGCCCACGGCCACTGCTTCCTCTGCCCCCACCCCGTGGGACCCCTTCTGTCTGGAATTCCCTGATTTCTGTGTTTTCTTTCCTGTGTCCTCCTGGCCTGCCGACATGAGGGGGCAGGGCCACTCCTGGCCTCCCACCATGTCCCCGGGGCCCCGGATGGTGCTGGCACAGTCCGGGCGACACACCGCGAGGCCTTCCCATGACACCCCTCCCTTGCAGGGAGGCGATGCCCGGAGTTTCCGGTCAGCGAGGGCGCTTGTCTGTTGCTCTGCACTCAGCCCGGACGTGCCCAGCGCCCCCCCTGCACCCCCCCATCCCCGGGGCAAATGGACAGTTTCGTGAGTGTGGCAGGTTCTCTGGGAACCAGTGGGAGATGCCCTGAGCCCAGCTAGATGCGAACGTCCATACCGGAGGGAGTCGCCGGAGGGGGAGCCCGCCAGCGTCCCGGCCGCGGAGGTGAGCCGCCCATGGACATTGCTGGTTAATATTTTCTCAGTGTACTTGTTTTTGATCTTCCAATTTCTCTCAGTCTTCAGGAGAAGGTAAAATCTGATGGGACTCCCTAGGAAACTTGTCCTCAGTCTACTAGATAAACCCAGCAATAGGGAAAAACCCCCCTATTCTGACTTCAATTCAGGTTTCACGACTGTCTTGGCTCAAACCAGGGCTTTCTGGGAAGCGTCCCATTTTTCAAGCGTGAGGCGCTCTGCTCCTGCTCCTGCAGGAAGGCACGGTGGGCAGGGGGTATCGCCCCCATTCTGCAGATGGGGAAACAGGCTCAGGGACACATCATGCCTTCTTGGGAGCCTGCAGGAGGAGGAGGCAGGAGCGGAACCCTTGACCTCAGGATCTCCGACACCAGCCTGCCACGCTAGGTGGGCCCCCAGGAGGCTGGCAGGGAGACCCCCCAGATGTCTGGCAATGTGCACATCTGGGTCTGCATGCCGGATCTTTCTGCTGCTTGGAAAACCCCACCCTGGGGGTGCCTGTGTCTAAGTGTGAGGCTACGGCTGAGCTGAGCGTGCCGGAAGGGTCTGCAGCACCGGCGACCTGGCAGGGAGGCACCAGCCCTTCCGGTGACGAGGACTCCCCTGTGGGAATGGGAAGGTTGCCCCTCCTCGGCCCCACGGGAGGTCTGCTTGGAAAGTGCCTCCTCTATCGCGCTCCATGACGTGGGGCCTGCCTGGCGCTCCCTACCCACGCCGGGACCTGCTGCAGGCATCTCCCCACGGTTTGCTAATTATGCCATTAGTTTTAAACAAACTTGACAAGAGACAGGAGTCCTGAGAGAAATTAAATCCAACTGTTTAAGCACATGCAGCTGCAAACCCTGCAGAGTTTGTCCCCTCGGTGGTGATGGTGGTGACAGTGGTGGCACTGGGCGAGGCCGGTGGGCCCTGCGGGTGGGATTCAGCACCGCCTGCGGCCAAGCCTCTGGCTGTACCCTGCATAGGAATCCCCGCTGGTAGCGGACATCACCCTGGCATCCTTGCCAGGTGCGCATGTGGGGCGGCACGTACTCCTGACAGGGGTCGTGGCCTGCCCAGACACACCCACACCGCCAGGCCTTTTGGGGTGGGGCTGGGACCCCAAAGCAATGGCCTGTCTGAGCATCAGTCTCCATTCCCGTAAAAATGCAGGTACCAGCCAAGCGTGGTGGCAAGGCTGGGCAGTGCCCGGACCAGGGCAGGTGTCGGGCAGATGCCTGCTTGTCTTACACTCTGGCCAGGATGCATGCTACCCATTGTGAGGAGAAGACAGGCCCAGGGGAACAAAGGAACTCGGCCAAGGTCACACAAGGTCACTTGTTCACAGCCATGTGTGGCTCCCTGCCGCCTGGTGCTGGGATCTACCAGGGGAGACAGACAGGCTTGTGGTGGGAGGAGCTGGAAATGACAATGTGGTTGGTCGGATCCTCCAGGCTTCTCTGGGGTCACCCAGGGGAGCCCAGGAGCAGGCTGAGGGCCCCCAGGGAACCTGCAGGGTGTGGGGTCAGTCAGCACTCTGGACTCCGACCCTGCTGGGATCCTGTCTCTGCACACTGGGGGCCCAGACGCCGGCCCCCCAACCCAGGGTGAGGACTTGACAGCTCTTGGGGGTGGGCTGCTGGGGCTCCCTGGCCCACACGGCACTGGTCTCTCCCTTTGGACAGACAAATTGCACGTTCGGGCAGGAGGTCTGTTCTGAGAAGATGCTCAGGAATGAAGGGAGGCTGCGCCATTCACTGCCGGCAGCATCTACCCTGCCTGAGGTGTGTCTAAACGCCGAGCAGGGGCCTTCAGCACCATCCCAGAGCTGTTCAAGAAGCCCGAGCAGAAACTGCCCGGAAGACCCTCTGCCTGGACATCACGGGAGGGGCTGAGCTCCAGAAAACTCGAGGTTCAGTACCTCACTTTCATGGTGGCCTCCCCCTCTGGTCCCCTTGCCTGGAAGTTGGTAAAGCAGAGTCTGGTCACATTGTAGGCTTGCAACCTCGGGCTGGGGTGCTTCTCCTGCAGACAAAGGGCAGGGATGAGCCTGGCCAGCCGTCTGCTATGATGCACAATTTCCTTTGCACTGCGTGAATGTCAGTCTCTGCTTTCATCTTGGTGTCCCGGCCAACGTCCACTCCAAGGGCCTATTTGAGTTAT
Source organism: Manis pentadactyla (assembly GCF_030020395.1). Lineage (NCBI taxonomy): Eukaryota > Metazoa > Chordata > Mammalia > Pholidota > Manidae > Manis > Manis pentadactyla. Next base: position 176,522,908 of record NC_080023.1, on the reverse strand, counting down.
TGAAGGAATTTCCATGGCCTCCCCTGTCCCAGGTGACCCCATTGGCTCCATCTCCCAGGACTCACGTGGATTCTGCTCCCCTATGGAAGGGCCCCTTGCCCTGGGATGTGGGTAACCGCATGCACAGAGCTTGGTGGGCAGCTGGGTTCGCTTGCTCATATTTATGGATACACCCTGTTTATGGATACAAGTCAGCAAAAGCCAAACACAATCCCTGCCAGGTAGAGCTCAAAGTATGGGGTGGGCAGAAATCGCCCAAGTCACATGTTAGAAACGTGACACCCGCAGAGGCACAGGGGGAGAGGGAGGAGCCAGCCCGGTGACCTGGTGCGGGCCTGGGGTCTGAGGGGTGAGTGGTCCCGTGAGGTTTGGGTAGGAGACAGCATTTCAGGCCATGCAGGCATCACATGCAAGGGTCCTGTGGTGGAGGAAGTGTGGGGTTTTAAGGACCTGGGAGCCAGTATGACTGCAGCAGAGGCTGCTGGGACATGACAAGACTCCAGAAAAGCATGTGGCAGGGGACCCTTGGCCAGCAGGATGACCGGCACGTGTGGGGGACTGGCTGAGGCAGACATTCCGTCGGGAGGCCCAGGGCCCTGGGTACCTGCCCTCAGCAGCCCACTCAGGATTAGCGGGCCTTTCTGGCAGGAGGGGACAGCCTGGCCACTCGGGACAGTTTCTGGGGAGGTCAGGCAGCCTCTGGGTCTCAGGGGGCTGTCCTGAGTGGATGCCAAACCCCAAGTCTCCATGCCGCCTCCTCTTTGGGGCCAGTGCTAAGAGAGGGCCGTAGTCTTTTCGAGTCACGAAGCCCGTGAGCTAAGTTAAGAATCGCCACTGTGGCTGCAGAAGCCTGTCCTCGAAATCGATCTACACGGTGGATCACAGGCCCCAGCAGAAGCTCCACCACACTACAGACCCCTGTGCTAGGGACGGAGAAGCTCAGAGGCCACAAGAAGAGGGAGAAAAGGAAGAAGCAGAGCAGGGTGTGCGCGAGGCATTTCCGAGTACCTCCTTGCCCAGCTGCCCTGCAAGATGCCAGGGGCGGGGACCGGGCAGGGAGGCCCCACGGGAGAGGCCAGGCCATGTCGCCACAGAGCCGCCCTTGCTTGGTCCTGAGCCTCTCTGGGCTCACCCGTCGGGCTAGGCCCTGGTTCCTGCAGGTCTTCTCTATCCACCCTGCCGACGAGAGGCCACCTGGTGACTGTCACTGCCCTTGGGGGAGGGTGAGTGATGTGCCCACAGACCAGAGCACAGATGGGTGGTGGCTGGGCGCTGGGGAGGCAGGTGGGAGGGACGGGAGGGCCTGTTAATGGGGTTTGGGTCTGCTTCAGGGTCACAAAAAATTTGGAACTACAGAGAGGCAATGGCCACTCAGTCCCCAGGGTGTCCTGCCTGCTAGTGACGTCCACTGCGTGGGAGCTTTGCCTCCGTCCACGCAGCAGCTTCCAGGAGCTCCCTGAGTCCCCAGTTCCTGGCCTCCTCAGGCCCTGAGCCCATGAGTGCCCAGAGCCTCTCACAGCCTCCCTGGAAACGGCTGGGGACCACCCTGATTTCCTCCCCGCTGAGGCCATAGGACCAGCGGCTCTCTCCCTTCCCGGCCTGTCTCGCACTTTCCTGTCTGTGAAGGCCAAGTGCTCATGGGAGTGAACAGAGACAGAGACGCTGTGCGAAGCAATAGCCAGGTACAAAGTGCAGAACCCAGGGTCCTAAGTGAGGGGCAGGGAGAATACTCTGGGAGTCAGTGAGAGGAAGCACGGAGGGCTTCCTGAAGGAGGTTATGTCTGAGCTGGAATTCCAGAAGCTACTTGCATTGCTGCCTAAATAGATCTGTGTGTGCTGCATGTGCTGGATACCCACATGATGCAGAGAAACTGTCGTGTCTTCACCGTGTTTCTAGAATTTCCTAGGAGGGTCACACACCCATAGGATGTCAGACCGGAAAGTGCTATGGAAATGAGCTGCCCAGGCCTGTCATTTCACTGATAAAAGAGCTGAACTTCTTGAAAGAAAATGACATTTTAGAACGCATTTGCTTATTCAAGTACTCCCACAAGCCCTAACTGAGTCCTTGCAATTTGCAGGGCCCGGAGCCATTACAGATGCTGCAGTGTCACAGCTGGGGCCTGGGTGCTGTCACCACCCAGCTAACTGATGCTCAGGTGCCGGCGCGGCAAGCCCCACGCCTCTGCCCTTTTCTCAGGATGTTGAGCATTCGTAAAACCTGCTGCCTGTGCCTACCTCGTGTGAAAACCCCCCATTGCAAGTGCTGGACGCTGCTGGTCTCAGCTGGGCCTTTAAAACTTTAGATTGACAGGTATTCAAAGCAAGGTGGGACCCTTCCTCCCAGGCCTGCGGAGGCCCAGCCTGTGGCCTCAGCACCCCTCTGCCAAGAACAGCCCAAATTCCAAGCCCCAGGCCGGGACACACGTGGCCCCGCTTCCTGGATGTCCCATCTGAGCAGTCCACTCTGTGCTCTACTTACCAGGTCCCAGACAAGAGCCCTCACCCCCGCTGGAGACGACAGCCAAACGCACTCTGCTCCCCAACCCCTTTCCCTCCGTCCTGCACCTCCAAACTCCTGTTGCAGCAGCTGGTGATGTGAAGCGCAGTGAGCCCATTCTCAGGGGCCCAGCGCACGGTTCCTGTCTGGGCGTGCGTGGATTCCTGAGTGCCTTCCGCATGGAATGCGCACAAGCCTCTGCCCCCAGCAGTGCCCTGTGGCCTCTGCCTCAGAGAAGGTGGGTTCTTAGGGAGACCTGCTGAGTGGGCGCACTCAGGAGGCTGCACCTACACTCGGCGCCTGTACGGGGCTGGGTGCCCACTGGCTTCCCGTCGGATCCATGGACCAGCCAGCAGGCGTGCCCCCCATGACACCCCCTCAGTCATGTCCACACTGTGCACAGGAATGCTCTCTCCTGCCCAGCCTGGCCACCCTGCAGGCCCCCGCCCCTGGCTGATGGGGCCTCCTCCACGCACACAGGGTGGCCTCCCTGCTGGCCTGATCACTGCCCTGGTCACTGCTGCCATCGGGAAGCTCGGGGCAGCAGGTGCTGGGCCTGCTCTCCTCACCCTGGTCTCCAGCAGTGACCCCCAGGGTCATTGGCACCCAGATGTTAGTGGGAAACATGCACAAATGCCATTTCCCTTAGCTTCAAAAATGGATGTCCAATGAGCCGTCAGGCCACGACGAGACGTGGAGGAAGTTTACGTGCACACCACTGAGTGAAGGAAGCCCATCTGGGAAGCTACGCGCTGTGTGATGCCAGCCCCACGACACCCGGGAACGGCCCAGACGTGCCGACTGTGAAGGCATCCGTGGCTGCCGGGGTTAGGGGTGAGCGGGTGGAGCGTGGGGGGTTTAGGGCAGTGACACCTTGTGGGTGACGCTGTGATGGTGGCGTCCTTGTGTATTTCCCATGCCCACGGAGAGCACAGCCCCGAGGGTGACCCTAATGTGAGCTGTGGACTTTAGTTAATAATAATTATCAATCATGGCTCATCAACTGTGACAATACTCTGCCCCAACCCAGGGCGATCATAACAGGGAGCCTGACTGGGGGAACTCCTCCACTGTCTCCTCAATTTTCCCATAAATCTACAGTGTTCTAAAAAATAAAGTCTATTAAAAAATGGATAGTCACTTCCCATTAGACATACCTCTCCAGATAAAACACTCTTTTTCAGACAAAGCACCATAAGCTCTCTCATGCTGTTTGCTCTCCGGCAGGGAGCTGGAAACCTGCCCGCGCCTGGGTCTCCGTGACGGTGAGCCCCCACTGCGTTCTGACACCGCCGCTGCCTCTGTTCCTTCCGGGACCTCCTGTCCCTCTGAGAAAAATCAGCCAAAGCAGCAACAAGCTTGCATTTTCCAGCCATGTCCCTTTCACCCCAACCTTTGTCCTGATCAAGCCCTGGTGTCTATTCACTCTCCATGGCAGTGTGTGAACACTGGGCCCGGGATCAGAGCGGCAGCGCCCGCACGATGTCATGGAGGGTTTGTGCCCCCCACCCAGGACTGCGTCTCAAGGTCCAGGTGTCAGACTCATGAGCCCATGAAGAAGAGGCTTCCCCTGGCTCAGGTCCTGATGAACAGTCGTCTGTTAGGAAAACAAAGGTGCAGGTGTATTGGGAGATACAGAAATGGGGATGTAGAGAAGATTCTAGATCTAAGGAGGGTTAGTTATGCAAAAATTATTTTCTGGAGCTGTGGACTGAAGTCTGGGTTCTTCGTTAGCACATCCCAGTGAAGCCACATCAGAATGGAGTGCGGCGACACCTGTAATGAGATCCTCCCACACGCTTACCCGGGAGCGAGCAGGGGTCACGGGACAAATCCAGCCAGGGGTGCACCCACACCCCGAGACCCCCAGGCCCTGTGTAGCCAGTGCCCTGAGGATGCGGGGCTTGCCTGTCACTCCCACGCTTAGAAAGGAGGGCTGGCGGGGGAATGTTCCCGGCCAGGGGGCTGGGGTGGGACTCCACCCAGTGTCCCCGTGGGGAGAAAGGCCGCCTGGACCCCGTCTCCATCTCCGGGGATGTGGAGCCATCCAAATGTCCATGAACTTGGGGTGTGTGCTCCAGGATGCAGGGATTTCTTGAGGACCCTGGAGGGGGTGTCCCTGCCTGGACCTTTGCTTTCTCATTTAATATTTTGGGAGTCCATTTGATTCTTTGGAGAAATGGGGTGATTTTTTGACTTTGTATTCACGGAATACCTGAAGTTAACATTTCATGAAGCACCATGAACATTTTGTGGATTTTCACTCACTTGCTCGTTCATTCGTTCACTACTGACTTGGTGGTCCACTCAGGTGTGCTGCTCAGCACCTGGGGCGCGTTATCCCACTGACCCCTCACGCACCTGAGTGGGAGTCCTGTGTACATTTTCCAGAAGAGGAAATGGGGTCTTAGGTTAAGCGGCCTCTCCAAGGTCCACAGCCAGCCAGCGGCAGAGCCGGCGTGGACCAGGGGCTCCAGGCTCTGAGCCCCGTTCCTTCCCATTCCGCATGTGGCTGAGGCTGCCCCTGCCCCGGTCCCTCTTTGAAGTGACACGGAGCCCCGGGCCGAGAGACCCGTGCCTGTCTGTAAAGAAGGCAGCTCCTCCCCACAGCCACGTGACTCCCTGTTGTTCCAATGGTTTCTGCTACGAAGAGCTTCACGGATCGACTACACACAGGCATCCATTCACAGCAGACAGCCTGCTTATGCTTTAAGCCCACAGAGCAAAACACAGCAGCACGCTTACAAACAGCCTCGAGAAACCACGAGTGGTCAGGTTTTGTGGCTGTAAGTCAGCTTCAACCTGGAGAGGGTGGCGCTTGCCCGGTACGAAGGTTCCAGGCTGTCCTGATTGATGCCTAGGGATGAGGAAGGATGAGGCTGGGGCGATCCTGCCGCCTGGGGAAGGTGGTGGGCTCTGCTCTGACGCAGGTCTGCCCATTGAGAGCCGTGTCAGGCCCTGAGAGAGGATGTTCATCCCGCCCTAGCTGGCAAGCGACTGTTTGTGATTTGGGCAAGTGCATGCACAGATGGCTGTCACCAGCCTCGTGACAGAGCCCAGATGATCATCATAGCAGTGATGGCAGCTCTGGCTCAGAGCCCTTGCCACCTGCCAGGAGTGCTGCCAAACTCAACAGCAGACCGTCTTCCTCACCCCGACAACTTAGGCAAGAGAGCCCCCGTCTTACAGACAAGTGCACTGAGGGGCAAACACGGCCTGTACAGCCCCGGCCGTGCCATCAGGCCTCAGGTGGGTGCGCTTCTCCAGAGGACACCCACACCTGCAGCTCCCAGGTGGGTGGCTGTCAGGCTTTCCTGGGTAACTCGCTCCCGACCCCGGGAGGCTGTCCGGGAGCTCCTGGCTGCTCTTCAGTCTCACTCTCCTTTGGTGCCCCCGCCTGCCCAGTGGGCCCCAGACACGCCGCTGCCGGAAGAAGAGTGGGTTCCAGCGCCCTCCACGACCACAGCCGTGTCACAGGCTTCCCCTCCTGCAGGGCTGGGCGACCCCAGCCAGGCCACCGTCCTCTGTGGCTCTTGTCACACATCTGAGCATCGTACCTGCATGGCTGGCTCAGGGGACAGGCCCCAGAGGCTTCGCTGATGACCCAGGAACCTCGACTGGCTATTTTTAGAGCCGCCAGCCTCTCTCATTAGTGTCTTGTAACCAGAACTGAGCTAATGAAATCATTTGCAATTAAGGCGCAGGTAGAGAGATGGTTCTCTTTCCTGTCCCCAGGGGCCACCTTCCTCCATCCCCCCGTTCCTCCTCCACGCTGTCTCTAGCGGGTGGGGGGCGCCTACAACAGGAAGGGGCGGCTCCTGGAGGGCCTGCAGGCCTGTGTTATAATTTTACATTTTACCAAAAGGGCAGTTTGGGGCTGTTTCTTGCTCTCTGTGTTTTGGAGGTGATCCTGCTCTGGCCGACTTGCCCGTGCACAATCTTCTCCTCCCCAGGCTCTCACTGAGCTGTCCCAACATCGATGGCGGACATGCTATTTGAGGCCCTGGAGAGGTTCGGGGGTGGGGGTAGCTTCTGTGGATTGTGGGAAGGGTGTCCCTGTGCAATTCCTGGGGGGCTGGACCTGGCGGGGGGAGGCTCCAGCCCAGGGAGGGGGGATAAGTGCCCTGCCCCTGGGTGGGGAGCGCAGGGTAGCAGCACAGGGCCCCAGCGAGCTGGCTGCTACGAGGGCCTTAGGTGGGCTGGACATCAGCAGATAAAGGAGCAGACATGTGAGGCATGTCCGCCCACCTGTCCATGCAACGTACTGACCGGCCCGGCTCACCCCCACTGCTGTTCTTGGCCGGGACCACACCCACTGCCACGTTGGGAAGCCGCTGTCATCCAAAGCTGGGGGATGAGGGGGTGAGACCAGCACCTTGCTCTCAGTGGGTGGGGGAGACAGATAGGGATGTGCAGGGCGGCTCTGGTGCCCTCAGAAGGGAGAGGAGTGAGGCAGACAGGGCCTGGGGGCGAGGGCCGGCCAGGAAGGCCCAGACGTGGAGCCCTGGGACAGAGCCTGGCTCTGAGCGTGGGAGGGAAGGAGGGAGAGGGCAGGGGAGGCCCGGGCACGCGCGCACTCATGGAAGGAGCTGGTGTCCGTGCAGGAGAACACAGGCTGGCTCGCTAATCTGTCTGCACGCGAGGGACGTGCCAAGAGAGCCTCTCCTGCCCCCCCAACACTGGGACCTGCAAGTGTTCTTCAGCCCCACCCCTTTCTGAACTAAAAACAAACAAGCAAATAAAACATGCTCTTCCCTTGACTGTGGATGTACAAATCAGGAGGAAAATTTACAGGCATGAGCCTCAAAATAGAGTCCTGCAGCTGCTGACCCCAAGGTGGACGGCGCTGCCGGCCCCACATGGCCCAGGAGGATGGTTGGCTCCCTGCTCCTGGCAGATGAGACCTCAGGAGGTGCCCTGCCCACCCGCTTTTCTGTGCTTGGGGAGGACATGGGGGAGTCAGGAAGGGGCTCGGTGCCAGTGAAACCACCACTGCGATCCAGAAACCCAATTCTCAGGCTGCAGGTGTGCAAATGTGCCTGGCTTTCATGGGAGTGGAGTGGGCGCCCTGAGGCTGGGAGCCTGAGGTCTGCTCCCAGTTTCCTTGAGTTCACAAATTCCAGGGTCGTCGTGGTTCTGAGTGAGGTGGCAGACCCAGGCCACTGTCCCAGCTGCTCTGGCTCAGACCCGAGGCTGTGAGTGCCCACGAGCAGGGGTGCCTGTGCAGCTCTGGGGTGGGGACCCTGCCTGCAGGCATGAGGGGCGGCCTGATGAAGTGTCCTGCAGGCAGCAGAGCCCCGGCCTGTCCTTCCTGCGCCGCGGCCCCACTTGCCTGGCACATCTTCAGCTTCTGTTTGCTGGGGCTGGATCCCAGCACGGCCCTGCACCTCACCAGCCCGCTCGGTCCAAGCACCCTTCAGATGGCTGCCCACCATTTTGCTAAAGTAAATAGAAAGGACCCCGGCAAACACAAATACATTCACCCCCGCACCCTCCAAACCCGCTCTCTCCCTGGGTTTTCCTTCCTGTCTTTTCTGTCCCAGGGGCATCTGTGTCACACTTGGCTTTGAGATATTTAGGGACCTCTTGGGGCAAGCAGACCCCGGGGTGCCTGCAGACCAAGGATGGAAACATTGGGTGTCCTGGGTTTGGCCCTCGATGCCTGTGCCTTCCCCGGGGCAGGTGGGCCCTGAGAAGAGTTCAGACAGGCTTTCAGGAGCCTCAGGCACGGGGCAGGGAGCAGACACTGCTCAGAAAGGCGCGCACACACACACACACACATTAACATGGTCGCTTGTTGGGGACCCCAGGGTGAGGTGCTGGGAGAGGCCCAGGAGGGGCCTGATTGGTCCTGCTCGGGGCTGGGGCAGGGAGGGGCCCTAGGGAACAGGTGCCTATCAGGGATCTCAGCGATGTGGGGGCCGATCCAGTCACACTAAGATGCCTTTGGGTGGGGGTGGGTGGGGGGAGCTTGCCTAGGTTTCCCAAGGCCACCTGTCCTGGGTCTCTGTGGGGCTCCATGAGGCCCTGTGGGACATACAGAGGAATTCCTCAGAATAAACAGGGCCACACAATGTGTGCTGACCTCCTTCAAGGATGGGCCTCTGACATACACTTTTGGGCCTGGTGATGGTCTGGGACTAGGGGACATATTTACCGGGCACATGATGAGAGATTCTCGGTGGACATGAGGGAATCCTAGCCCGACATAGGAAGGAAAATCACAAGTCCTCTTTCTAGATGTTGTCAACAGCATCCTTTTCCTCCACCAAGGGCCATCCAGACGGCAGCAAAAACCCCAGACACCTGTTTGTTGTTCCTGATCCAAATCCTGTTTCTAAAGAGCATGAAGGAAGCAGAAGCACATGCTTTATGACACAGCATCGTCCAAAGGAGATGCGCACGTGGGACTCCCGAGGCTGCACTCAGCTGACGTAGCGAACAGCTCCGGAGCCCCAAGCCCTGCCGCTGAGGGCCAGCGGGGGTGCCCCGCACTAAGGATCCTCAGGGCCAGGGGCCGAGAGAGGCTTTGCCCTCCGTTTCTATCATGGCGAAGGCAGGGAGCCCTGGGGGCTGAGGCCTGGACTGCACACCGGCCCTCGGCTTCCGCCTGGGGTCGGGGGGAGGCACTGCTGTCGCTCCCTTTCACTGGCCAAAGCCGATCACCTGGCTGCCTAACCACAGAGAGGTGGGAAGCGGAGTCCCCCGAGTCTGGGAGGGGGAAGCGTGCCCCGTGGCAGCATGTCAACGGGCACGCAGCAGTTAAGTGCTAACGGCGGCGGCTCGCCTGCCTGTCACACCGAGTCACTGGTCAGCTTTCTAAGTTGCGGCACAAAGACCTGCCACAACATTTGGAGGTGTTGCTGCGCTTCCATGCTATGACTTCTTTTCTGCAAAAAATAAAACAGCACTTAGATAAATGCCCAAAGCAAGTCCTGCATCTGACGAAATGATTCCAAAGCCTCACCGTTTCCTCTCAGCCTGGGGCGCCCGAGTCTGTCTGGGTCCTGTCCCTGCAGAGGGCCCTCCATTTCCCTGGCTTTTCGGTTTGTTCTTTCTCAGGTCAGAGCCTAAGGCTCCTGCGAGTGAGGCTGTGATGTTCCCACTTCCCTCTGGTCGCGTCGTGGGCTGTTGGCCGTACACCCCTGCACCCAGGGAGGCCCGCTGTCAGGGCAGGCCTTGCGCTGCGCTGGGCCGCGCACTTCTGTCTCTGCAGGGTCCTGCCCATCTGAGCTACTTGTTGGTGACTTAACCCCTGGCAGGAAAACAGTCAGTTAAGGAAGTCATTTTGGAGGCAATGGATCCTGGCCTCCGTGGTCCTTGGCCCAATCCCCAGACCCCTCCCAGGGAGGCACAGCCATGCGGGACACTCCCCTGCAGGGAGCCGCTCAGCGGATCATTATGCAAATGGAGCATTTGTCCCGAGGTAATTATCTCTGTACAAGTTCAACATGAAATCTTGATAAAGAATTGTTTTTTAATACAGCGGCGAAGAAGCTCAGCCAGATGCATACAAATCACATGACATTTTACTCTTGGGTGTAAATTAAAATTTGCAGTGAGGCCAATGAACCAGGGATGTTTTTTTCAGATGGTTTAGGCAATGAGACCTGCGAGGCTGCGGGCAGAGGGACAGACCCCAGGCTTCCTCCATAGTCTGCGCCTGCCGAAGCCTCTCACCCGGCGAGGAGCGCCCGCCCACCCAGCCTCGGAGCCTCACTGCCAACCACGGGGATGGAGCCCCTGAGGCTCCTGAAAGTTTGGCCCCAGTGTGCCTTGCTGCTGCTGAGTGCACATTCAAATCTGTTGCAAGAAGGTTCTGGACTTCCCTTGGAGAGAAAAGACATCTCAGAGAAAGGCAGTGTTTGGACCAGCCCTTCTGGCGGCTGAAAGAAAGATGTTCACTGGCGGCCTCAGTTCCTCTCACGGGGTCCCTGCTGCACAGTCAGCTCCTACTATGAGCACGAGCATGCCAGGTGCCAAAGAGCACAGCGTGCTGCCTTGACGAGGGGAAGGCCGGGGTGCTGGCAGGATGAGCTGTGTGGTCTTGGGCAGCTTGCTAAACCTCTCTGAACAGCATATCGACCCCCGAACTAGGAGTCAGATTTGCAGACTCAGCACAAGAGGCGGGTTGCCTGGTTCATGGTGTCAACTTTCACCTTGAAGGGGGTTGGCCATAATTCCATGAGCCTGGCATTTGGAGGCTACCCGGGCTGACTGAAGCAGGTGAAGACCCCCTGTGCAGCTTCCCAACCCCCAGGGCCTGCCCTCCCTCCTGCCCTCTCCCCCAGCCTCCTCCTGTGTGACTGAGAAACAGCAAGGCAGGTTATCAGAACAAAGATGCCACATTTACCGTAACAAGATGCAAAGCGGCAACTTTATTTCCGAATTCTGCAAGTAACGGCAGCGCAAAGTCTTACCACCTTTCTGCCTTTTAGTGAAAGCCCAGTGCTTCCCCACCAGCCACATCTTTATCTCAACAGTCAGGGCTGCAACGTGTGTCTTAATTCAAAAAACAATTAGGAGCGAAATACAAACTCCCAGGGATCATCCACTCTTCAGAAGGAAAGAACAAAGGATTCAGGGAGAGACACAGCCCCTCTCGTCTTACAACAGGAGCGCGGATGTTCACGAGCACTTCAGGGAGGATTCCGGCCTCCCCAGCCTGCCGTTGTTGTTTCTCTTCTGGGGGAAATGGACCAGGCGGCTTTGTAGGGGAGCGCGGTCTACATACAGCTCTGTGCATTTTGCATCCACAACTCTGAAGGCTTTTGTGATTTAAAGCAGCAGTTACAGAGAGGAAGAGATAAAGGCTGGGAGAAACTCTCTCTCTCTGGGTTGGGAGGGGAAGAGAAGCAAATGGAGGTTAATGCTTTGGTGAAATATTTCCAGTTATTTCACGCAACCATTTCGCAATATCCCTAATGTTTTCGCACATTACATGCTCTTCCGTGGGAAAAACAGCTTGTGTTTTTGAAAGCAAGGAATAAAAACCTCACAGGCCTCTGTGGCTGGCTGACTCGTACCTTGGAAGATTCTGCAATCAGGCTACATGGCTCAGAAATGTTCTTTTACATTCAGGCACCAAACGGTGGGCTGCATCTTTCTCTATCAGGCGTGAACAAAAACAGCCAAGACTTAACAACAAAAAAAATCTCTGATTAGAACCCACTGAAGCTCACAGTTACACGTTGCTTTCAGATGCAAAGCCATTTGGCGGCAGGTAGCATCAAGAACTTGGATTCAGTTTTTTCATCTGCTTCTGCCAGCACTTCCCATTAGCACAAATATGGCAGGGAAGGCACGTGTCTACATTAGGCTTCAGCACACTTACAACGCCGGGTGACTGCTGCATGCTGCGTTCATCTGGTCCGGGGCAGAGGCGGCGGCCACACGAGTTCAGGGGGCAGCTGACACTTCATCCACTTGCCATCCCATTGGGAATGGCAGGGTTCAAAGGAACAGGGGTCAGGGACAGTGTGTCCAACCTAACAGGGTAAATAATGAACCTGGGGGTGTGCGGGCCGCTGCCTGCAGCCCGGGGCATTGCTGGCCGAGCTCGCCAGCTGGAGCACCTCGTGTTTCATGAGGCTGGAGGTGGTGTTTGGCCCGTGGTCTCCACAGCCCGAACTGGGCAGGCTGAGCTGTACAAGGCTTGTCTTGACCCTTGGTGGATGAATGGCGGTGAGCATTCTAGAAGGTGCTGGGTCACCACGCAACACCCAGAGGAGGTGGCACAGCTGATGCCTCTACCTGGCAAATAGGCCCCTGACTGAGGGTCCGGGTGGGGTGCAGCTGGCATGTCCGCAGCCAGAGGGGGCCTGCCTTTTGCCCTACCTGAGCTGAATCCTCACACACCCAGAGGGCTGCCTTTCAGGAAGGAAATGTGGACGGCTTGACCTTGAGTGGGTGGATAAGGGATTTAGTGAAATATAGGCTTTCGCGTCCCCTGGAAGGCTCTGGGGCTCCATGAGCCCGAGGGAGTTTCAGCCCCTCTCTTCTCCATCCCCACAGGGGCAGCAGGGCCCCAATGGGTCCCCAGCCCCATGCTCAGCACAGGGCGCTGCCTTCCTTCTCTGGGCCAGGCCAGCTGCCCCAGCTCGCGTTCTAAGACACGTCCTAAAACTGCACATTATATGCACCCTAAGCCCGGTGAGGTCCTGGCCAGGCCCTTTGGTGGGGCTGCTTGAAGCACATTTTAAATGCATTTTTGGAATACCTCATATGTCTGCCCAGAGGGCGGGAAATCAGGCTCATCTGAAGTGTCAGGATGAGAGAAAAGGGTGGGAGTGGCATGTAGAGAGTAACTCTGTTGAACCGACCCTGGCTTCCAGCACTTTCTGTCTCTTGCACTTAATTGCTCCATCGGAGTCAGGGAAGGTTCTGCTATTTGCTTCCACTAGCTCACTAACATTAAAAACAACAGCACTTTCTGCGTATGCAAGGCCCTGGGCAGGCTGGAGGCTCGGAGGCCCGCTCCCCTGGATACCTTTCCCTTCACTTTCAGCCTCGTGCTCTCTCCTCCTGCTGCCCTCTGGCCACACACACCCTGCCTTGTGGTCATGATGATCCTTCCCAAACCCAGGCCTGCCTCACTGCGGGGTCAAGGCCCTAGAGACTGCCAGCCTCACTGGCCTCTCCCAGCTCCCTGGCTCCGCTGTGCATGAGCAGGCCCTTTGCCTCGACCCCTGCACCTCTGTCTCTCCAAGTAGCCTCCCCAGGCTTCGCTGCCCTTGGTCTGGACACTGCCTGCCCATCGTCCTGTGGGTGAGGCCCTTGCACTGTGGGGCAGGTGTCTTTGTCATTTGCTCCCAGGGATTCATCCCAGGTGTAACTCTCCAGCGTCAGCACCCCAGGACGTTTGCACTGGCCGTACCCCATGTCTCCACAGCTGGCTCCCTCACTCCCTGCAGGCAGAACACCACTTTCGCAGAGGCACGTCTCCCGACCACCCTGTCCTCACCCTGCACCCCGTATCTTTGTGTATTTTTCAGACGAGCACGTGTCAGCATTATGTGGCATTACACAAACCTGGGTGGGCTGCTCGTGTTCCTTTGTGGTAAGCAGCACAATGGCCCCTCAAAGATGTCCAGGTCCCCATCCCAGAACCTGTAAATTGTCACCTTCTAGGTCAAAAGGGACATTGCAGATGGGATTCAGTTAAGGGTCCTGCGCTGGGAGATGACCCTGGGTGACCCTAAACAGAATCACGGGGTGCTTCTAGGAGGGAGGCAGGAGGCTGGAGGCAGAGGAGGCCTGAGGACGGCAGCAGGTCAGAGGGAGACACGATGTGTGCAGCTGGTTCTGAAGAGGGAGGAGGGGCCGCAGCCAAGGAGCGTGGGCGCCTCTAGAAGCCGGATAAGGTCAGGCAAAGCCTCTCCCCTGGAGCCTCCGGAAGGAGCCAGTCCTGCCCACCCCTTACTTCAGCCTCGTGTGGACGTCCGACCTCAGAGCTGCGGGCTGTAGACTCCTGCTGCTGTAGGCCGCCCAGTTGGTGACGCTGTTACCACAGCCGCAGGAAGCCGAAGCCCCCTCCGGGCAGGCCCCCAGCAGTGCCCAGCCGTAGGTGGTGCTTAGCAAGCATCTGTTAGCAAGTGAGGGAGCGTCCGGTGCCGTTAGCCTGGACCACATCAGCCCCCTTCTATCTGCAGCATTGTGTAAACGTTTGTCCCATAGATGAAGCTCTCTGTCTATACCCGCTCCACACGGGCCCCTGCTGTCCTCACAGCAGCCCACCAGCCCTGCCTGAGGCCCCCCTCTTTGCAGCCTGGGGGCCCCGGAGGCAGGGCTGTGGAGTTCACTAGGCAACAGCCTGCCCACTGATTTGCACTGCACTAGTTACAAAGCGCACACAGGCACACTTGAGCTTGCCGGGAGGCGTGCTCTGCCGCAGGAGAAGTGACTCAGAAGCAAAGGGCCTGCGTGCTGCAGTTCATCTTCCTGTCCGGGACGCCCCACTGAGGCTAGATCCTCACTGTCACTTCCCAAGACCCGGAGGCCTGAGTGCCCAGTGGCTTTGGACACTGAGGCTGCACGGCCAGCCGGCCAGTAGTTTTTCTGGAAAGTTCTCTGACTTCTCAGTCTAGGCTGGGGGAAACCACTAAGTCAAGGTGAGCTGAGGGCTGGGTGAGGCCCGCCCAACACAGCCTCTCGGATTCTGCACCCCAGCCCCTCCCAGGGGGCCCGCACGCAGGTGAGACTGCACCTTCTGCTGTGGCTTCAAAGTTTTAAACTCTGCTGGTGGCAAACTTTTTGCTGACTACACAGATGGTCGTGCCCGATCCTGTTAATGAGAAACTCTCACACGGTTCAGAAACAGACGTGATCATCTGTTTTCCAACAGTTTGAAAAGAATCTACAGAGGTGTAAGGTGCTACACAATGAGAATAATTAGCTTGTGCCATCTGCGAAAAAAGGACACATAAAAAAGCGCCCCCTCCCTGCCACATCCTGCTATTTTGGGCCCCAGGGAGATGATGGGATGCGCTGAGCGGGCGAGGGGGACGCGGTGCGCAGCGCGTCAGGTCATGGTGCCCCCTGGCTCCCATTTACTGAATCACCCGGAGGACCACCCCTGCCATCCTGTCTCCACCTGGTGATTAGTTGGCGATAAAATAATCATCATTAGTTAAGTACTAAGTCTGGAGACCCGCAAACCCGACTGAATTCGTGGGCAGCGACTGTTGCGGGTGAGGCCCCACCTGGCCTCAGTTCCAGGCATTTGCACCCACTCCCTGGGAAGGAGCGCAGGTGAGCTCTGGGCTCATAATTTGGACGGCTGGCCGTGCCCTCCAGGTGCAGGGGTGATGGGAGGTGGGCACAGGGACTCTGGGGTTATCTTTAAAAATTTTTAAAAAATTTTGGTATCATTAATCTACAATCACATGAGCAACATTGTGGTTGCTAGACTCCCCCCATCATCAAGTCCCCACCCCACTGCAGTCACTGTCCATCAGCGTAGTGAGATGCTGTAGAGTCACTGCTTGTCTCCTGTGTGTTGCACAGCCCTCTGGGGTTATCTGTGAGCCCATGCCTAGCTCCTGCTCACGCTCTCTGAGCACTGACTACCTGCTAGGCACAGTGCCTACCTGCCCCGTGGGGCCCGAGTCCAGGGAGAAGTCAGGCCCCGAGCAAGGCCCCCGCCTGGCTGCCCGGTCCGTCCTGCTGAAAGACCAGGCTCTGTTTCTTAATCCAGTTTCCATCACAGGCCGATACTTTTGTAAAATACAGTAAAAATGAATCACCAGGGAAAATCACAGGCAAGGTGGTGCTGTGTTTCCAGATGTTCCCTCTTGGTTTCTGGTCCTGATCTGTAGCCAGCAGCCTGGGGTGCGGGTTCACCTCTGACCCCGGTCTGAGAAAGGCCCCCAGCCAAGGCAGCACCGCCACGTGCAGGTGGGGAGAGCACAGCCGTGCAGCCGGGGCAAGAACGGGGGGGCCTCGGCCTGGGGGTCCTAGGGGGCTCCTGGAGGAGGCTCCATCTCACTAAGACCCAAGGGATGGGAGGGAGCGGGCTGCTACCACCCGCAGAAGCAGCAGCAGGCAGAGGAGGGCCTGACGCTGTGCCAGGCTGGCGTGGGAGCTGGCACAGGAGGCACCCAGGCAAGGGGCCAGACGGCCGTGAGTGCCCAGGTGTCGGGTGGGCAGACGGGCCCCTGGCTGTGGTGGGATGGTGGACACTGCCATCACCCTGGTGTGGGACAGTGGTGGCTTCAGCCCAGGCCACACCGAGGACAGAGGGGAATGGCTCCCCACCCCCGGGCGGCAGGACTGCCGGCGGGTTGGCGGTGGGGGAGGGGAGAGGGGCTCAGCTGAGCGTTCAGGTCTGGTTTGGAGTAAATATTAACCTTCCCCGAACGTGGATGCAAAAGTTGTCAACAAAATCTTAGCAAATCAAATCCAGTAATGTATAAAAAGATTATACACCACAATTATCCCAAGGCTGGTTCAACATTTGAAAATCAATTAATGTGATAATCACATCAACAGGCTAAAAAAGCAAAATCACACGGTCAGGTCAACAGATGCAGAAAAAGCAGTTGACAAAAGCTAACACCCACTTATGATAAAAACCCAGTAAATTAGGAATGAAGGGGAACTTCCTCATCTTGATAAAGACTACCTACAAAAAACCTACAGAAAACATCATATTTAATGGTGAGACCCAGAAGCTTACCAACTAAGATCAGATACAAGGAAAGGATGTCCCTTGTACCATTCCTTGTTACCGCTCTTTGTCAGCATCGTACTGGGGGTCCTTGTGAATGCCATAAGGCAAGAAAAGGAAATAAAAGGTATGACTGGGGAGGAAGAAATAAATATGGAGAGGATGCAAAGACCCAGAATAGCCAAAACTATACCAAGGAAGAACAAAGTCAAAGGACAGATACTATCTGACCTCCAGACTCGACACAGAGCTGCAGAATCAGGACAGTGTGCGCCGCCTCTCCTGGGCAGCAGCCCGTGTGAACTCCATAGTCTACCCCTGGAGCCAGGCCCCTCAGCGGAGCTGCGTGGGCCCATTACAGAGCTGGGCTACTGCACTGTGACCCCCTGGGCATCCTCTTGTGTGGTCAAGGGCCCCCATGGTGGGCATAAACACAGCAAGCATGTCCTGAACTGAGATGGAGCATGTGGAGGGCCCCGGATGCCAGGCAGAGATACTGGGTTGGGGGACCAACAAGCACGGATGGGACCCTCAGAGGAGAGCCAAGGGGACTCTCCTGCCTGACCACACCCAGGACTGCCGTGGCCGACACATCCTCTCTGCCCTCCCCTGCATCCACTGACGCAGTGTGGCGGCCAACCCCGGGTGCACCGTCCCCGCACGCTGAATAGGGCTGCCCTGTGGGACCACTAGGACGTGACAGAGGTAACTACACGTGACTCTGAGGAGGGGCCCTGGCATCGTGGGGCTTCTGCCTTGCTGTCTCTGGGATGGCCCATCCTGGGCACTGGCTACCATGTTGTGAGGGTGCCCAAGTGCCTCTACGGAGAGTCTGTGTGGTAGGGAACTGAGGCCTTGGGCCGACAGCCATACAAGTCAGACGTGCTGGAAATGCATCCCTGTGCCTGGCCAAGCCTTCTGGGCCGTGAGAGACTCTGAGCCAGCCCCACCCAGCCAAGCCACTCCTGAATTTGGGGGACACAGAATTGTACCATAAACAATGCTTATTGTTTTGGAAGCCATTACATTTGGGGGTGATTTGTTAATTTTGGTGCTGACAACATGGTGCCTTTTCCTATGTAAAGGAGGACCTCCTGGCTGCGCAGGCAGGCTCAGAGTAAGAGCCCCTCCACAGCCTCCCCCAGAAGCAAGTCCATTTCTCTTCCCAAATGCCCTAATACTCCCCCTCCACCCAGACAGCCTCCCTCCTGCCTTGGGCTGGGTGGTACCCCCATGGGCCAGCCCTGCCCACCAGCGGGGGCACTGGGGACAGGTGGGAGCTGTCTCGCTGTCCCTGTGGCTGGGCTGGGGGCCCGGTGTGCAGCAGGTGGCACAGATGCCTTGTTGGGGTGGCCTGTTGAGACGGGTTTGGCTGTCCTCTGGGAGGGCTGGGAAGGGCGGCTGACAGACACGCTCCTTCGTTCCCTCTGCAGCACAGGTCGGCAGTGCCCGGGGAGCAGCTGGCCCCCAGTGTGGTCCCCGATAGTCCTGGGGCCCACGGTGGCACCCCTCTGCCGAGGAGGAGGCCCAGCCTCCCGGAGTGTGTGGCCCTGTCAGCTTCTCCCTTGGAAGTGCTTCTGTTTAGTTTTCTATCGTTTCAGGAAAAAGAACCACGTGGTGAGGTGCCCGAGCTGGCTGTACTGGGAGAGAGCGGTGTGAAGGTCCTGTGGGGTCATGGCAAGGGGCTGTGGGGGCTGTGGGAGGGCGTACCAGGGTCAGGCCTCTCCCTCCCAGATGGGCAAACAGGCTCAGAGGGTCTGTGACCTGCGGAGCGGAGCCTCCACCCCAGCAGCATGAGGCCAGACCTCAGTCCCCGCTTCGAGCCCCAGGGCCCCGACCCCTCCAGCTCTGTGCTGCCCCAGGAGAACGCAGAGGGTGTTTGCAGACCCTGCTTTGGTTTCCCCTTTGACGTGCCACCTTCCCTCTGTCCCCAAGACAGGACACAGTGAGCGATCAGTGTGCAAGGGCACCAATTCACACTTGTCTGGCTTGTTTCTACCTCCCTGCACATGCTGCCTGGGACACCCGCATGTCACACTGCAGAAGCCACAGTGGGGTGCTGGAGGGCGAGGCCACCCAAGCTATGGGGCAGGCCAGCTGTCTTGGGTAAGACAGCCTTTCTCTTCATAAAAGGCCAGGTTCCCTTCACTGTGTGAGCACACACCTCCGCTGTGCAAATAACGTCCAGGGCTGCGGCCAGGTGATGCCGCTCTGGGATCAAGCCTCACATGAGCATCCTGCCCGAACTGTTCTGCTGAAGGTCACTGTTCACTCCCAACCCCGAGCATGGGACGCTGAGAAGTCAGCCCCCCTGTTCTCAGTGCTAGCGAGCGGCGCACTTCATGCAGAACTGGAGGAACATGGGTTCCGCTGCCGGGGCCTGCCTTCCTCCCGAGGCTGCCACCCGCGTGCCCAGCTCTCGGAAGCCCAGCTCCCATTGGGTCTTCCCGTCTGTACCGCTCCCCCAGAGTCCTCACTGTGGCCAAGCTTTCTCTGCTCCCGAGAAACCATCTCTGCCACATGCCTTTTCCTTCCTGTGTTGATAGAAACTGTCCACGTGTGTTACTGTTGGGAGGCATGCATCACCACAACCGGGGCCAACTGGTTTCTGCCAATTGTCAGTGCTGGGGGGTGGTGCCAAGGGTGGCTGGGCAGGCCTTTGGTCTCTTGCCAGCCCCCCAGCCCTCCCAAGCTTCCTCCAGTCAAGGCCAAGGGCAGCGTGCCCCTCCAGTGTTCAAGACCAGTGTGCCCAGCTCCCTGCAGTAGGGCCCGGGACCCCCGCCACGGAGGTGGGGCAGCTCCCCTGGGAAGGTTCTCCAGGGAACTGCACCTTCCACCCCCTCCCCTAGGTGTGAGCACAGGCTGGGGAGGAGGGGCTCTCAGGCCCCCGGCCACACCAGTGCCCGTGGGGAGGAGGCCGCAGGCACCTTGGAGGGGAGGAAGGGACATGGAATTTACATGAGGCTCTGGGCTCAGCACATCACATCTGGGGAAACTTGACACAACTGGGGTGTTTGATTTGGCTGTTAGTGACGTAATTTTTTATTGTTGACACAAATGTGTGCAGAAGCGTCCAGCAAACCCTTAGCAAATGGAGCCTTTTGGCCATTCTGCAGGCTTCCATCTGACTTAAAACTTCACTGAAGCGTCTGTGGAGAGAGAAGACCAGATGCCGGCTACAACGGGCAGAGTGAACCAATCTGCCTGCTGTTCATGGTCAGTACAGGCCCGCCAGGGTCAGAGCAAGCCCCGAGCGGGCGGGCCTCCCGAGGGAGGGTCCATGAACGACCCCTGGCCGTGGGCTCCAGGACTGATGGAGATGCTGTCGGGATTGTCCGCCGAGTGCCCTGGGCCCCAGCTGTACCTCAGGGTCAGCCCTGGGGCAAGATGTTATTGCACATATCCACCAACTGCGCAGGCCCAATGAGCATCCATTCTGCAGTGTGGGGGAGCCTGGTGCTGCAGACTGGCCCTGCCCATCGTGTCGCCCACTGGCCGGAGGGGGCGCAGCCTCCCCGGGTGGCTGAACATTCTGCTCATGACACTGAATTTGGAACAGCAGCCCCCCTCCGCGTCTGCAGTGAGCTCAGGCGCGGACGCCCCACAAAGCTGGGAGCCGACGTTTCTGTGGGAAACCGTTCCCAGGGCTCGCCAGCAAGCGGGTTTGCAGGCGGCTGGCCGGTGTGGGTGTGAGGCCCTGGTGGCACTGAAGACAGAGGGGACATTCTGGTGGCCGGGCTGTGACCCAGGCATGGGGCAGGGGCGTGACCCGCTGGGTTGAGAAGCCTCGGGTGCTTTCCTGGGCTCAGCTGACTGTTACGTCCTGTCTGGGCCATTGGGGACTCGAGCACGGGATGCACCAAATAGAGCCTCACAGTCTAAACCCCTAGTTCCCACCTGGGGGACAGTGGGGTGTCTGGAGACATACTGGGCTGCCACACCTGGGGGAGAGTGGGTAGGGGCCAGGGTTATTGCTGACTCCCTTCTGTGCCCAGGATGGCCCACCAGTTAGCCGGCCACAAGAGCAGCAGTGCCGAGAATGACAAAACCCTGAGCAAACACTGGCAGATTTTACATGAAAAAAATCCACATGCTCAGCTTGTCAGGAAAATACAAAAAATCTGGGCCATCCAGTCCTGTGCTTGGCAGCCGTCGCTAGAGGTGAGGTGACCACACCCAATGGAGGCACATGCCCCCCTCCCTGCACTCCCCACGCCCACCGTTTCTGACCCCAAAGCTGCACCCTTGGCCGGGTGGTCCAGTCGGGCATGCTTGACAGGAAGCTGTCCACTCATGGGGGCACCAGCCAGGCATCCAGAAAAGCTGACGCTGCTCAGAAAGTACAGTGGAGAGACGCCCTAAAGGTCGGCTTGCACACAGGCATCCCACACTGCAGGTGAGCCTCTTCCGTCCCAAACCCCCTGAATTAGCTCAGCATTCTTCCCCAGTGGTGAAGCTGGTCCTGAAAGCTGCAGGGGGAGGCAGCCGGCTCCCCAACGTTCCTGCTGGAGGGGAGTCTGCAGGGCTCGGCCCCTCCTGGCAGCAGGGAGACCCGGGCACCAAGGCGGCCGCCCAGGAGACCCAGAGCCCCGGCTGGCACTTAGACCGGCGGGGTGCCAAGGCTGGTGCTGACCCCATGGAGATTAACGTCAGCCACTGACCCCTGACCCCATCCAGTTAATTCTACTGCTTCCAGCAAGGAGGGCCCACAGCACAGCCTGGGAAGAGCCCCTGGACTCACGCCTTCCCGTGAGGGGCGTCTTTCCCCCTTGGGACAAAGGCCAGCTTCCCTAGAGTTCCACAGCACAGCCGCCTGCCCGCCAGTCCCCTGTGGCTGTCACCGCCGGCCTTTTGTCCCCACTGCATGGCCCTGCCCCTGCCCCTCTCCTGCCTGTGCAGCCCTTTCATTTCATTGGAGAAGCTGAATTGGGGGCCTGAGGGGTCACAGCTAATATTCCAACAGGGGAACACCAGGCGAAGCAGCACCAAGTCAACGGCGGGTAAAGCCACAGCCACCTGCGTGCTTAGGTTGGAACAAAAAGGACAGACCGGCAGGGGGGCCACCCAGGGCGTGGGGTCTGTGCGAGCGAAGAAGTCGCCACCTGGGGCTGAGAGGAGCCATACGTGGGACCCAAGATGGCTGTTTGCATCCGCACCCTGCCTCCCACCCCCGCCCAAGTTCCTGCAGGTTCGTGGGGATGCAGGGGAGAGGTGAGGTGGGAAGGGGTGCAGGAGGGGATTGAGGGGCACCGACCCCTCCGCCTCCCCCCGCTAGTGTGTTGGCACGGACAGACGCTGTCTTTTCGTATTAGGTTAAATACTCAGCAAATGCAAAGCCACGTCTCACTCCCATTCCCGGCCACACTGTCACTTCGGTTCTTCCTTCGTGGACGTTCCACGTGGCAGATGCCCCCATTCATGCTCAGAGATCAGCCACATGCCCCCACACCAGGCTTGCTTACTGCCCCCTCCCATTTTACCCCTGTATTTGGTTCATTGCCAGTCCCCTCAGACCAGGAGGGAAGCTCTGTGCTGCCGGGTTCCCGCATGCAGAGCGGTCCCCGGCATGAGGCTGGGCCCGGCCACACGCTGTGGGAAGGAGAGAGGGGACCAGAGGCTGGCTGTCTGGGCTCGTCCGAGGGGCCCCGCTTCTGGTCAGCGGCGTCAGCGGCCCCTGCGGGTCTGTGAGCCCTCTGCGCCGCCCGACTGTACATCCAGGAAACAGGATGCTGTCTATCCTGTTCACCTCTCTCCCCCCAAATACGGCAAAGGATTGCTGAGGAAAGGACGGGGTACCCTCTGCACAGTCCATGCACACATGTTCCCGTCCTGCACACGCCTCACGGCACCTCCCTCACGTTACAAGCAGGTTGTCAGGCTCCCCAGGCCCTGTTTGCTTTGTAGTCAAGCGACAGATGTAGATTAAGAAGCCCAAATTTCCATCAGATGGAAGAGCAGATTAGTTGCAAAATCCTTTAAAGTACTTTGGAAAAAACAACTTGTTAAATGAGACACATGCGACGGGTGCCTCTCCGCAGGGGCCACCGCCCACGGCTGGGCTCACAGAACACGTGGGAATCTGAAGCCCAGGTACCGACAACGTGCCTGTGACTTTAGGATGTGCGCTCAGGTAAGTGAGAGTGTGTGAGCTGATAGCAGCTGTTAGCCTTGCTTTGACGCCGAGGGCTCTGAACCGAGGCCCACTTGCCTTTCAGGGACTGCAGGTAATTAACTGCGTCACCACCAAAGGGCCCACAGGCACTTGCCATAAACAAAATCAAAAACATTCTCCTCCGAATTAGCTGCTTCGGCTGCAGAGGGGAGGGGGCCCCTGCTTTTCTCTTACAAAGCAAGATTGGGGGGATTTGTTTTGCACACTTCTGGAAGGCAAAGGGACCCGCTTCCTCCGCCCCTGCCTCATTGGACGGGCAGCCCCCTCTGAGCGGCTCCCCTGGGCCGCCCTGCTCCGCACGGATCACAGAATGGGGAATCACAAGCCACTCTTATTGGCCATCTTTGCATGGTTTTCGGTCAAACCCATGTTCCCAGAAATGCTCCTGCCAGAAGGCTGGCTCTGTGGCGGAAGCAGCAAAGCCCTGTCTCATGCTGCTTGGTCACCCCTCAGGTCGGGAACAGCCAGCAGAGCTAAAGAGACGTGGAGGTGGCAACGATGGTCTCTTTCTCCCCTGGTCCCACTTCTGTGTAGCAGAATTTGCTTCACTTCAGTGAAGACAGGGTTCCTCCAGAACCCCCACCCCCGTAGCCTGGCGCCTCCCGGCATCTGCTGCCCAGGCGGTCTGGGCGAGGAGGACACGGCTTCGTCTGGTTGAATGGACTTTGTCTCGCCTGAGCAACACCCCTTCCTTTGTGATACAATCAACCCTGCAGCTCAGAAAAGGTTTCTTTTCTGAAGAAAACACTGTTCCAGGTTCACCTGGATTTTTCCAAACCTGGAAATGTCTCGCCAAATGGTGGCTTGTTGGCACTGTTCAAAACTAGGCTGGTCCTGAGAACAGCGACCCCTGGGCCTGGCCTGACCCAGCAGCGTGTGCTGCCAGCCAGGCTGTGCTTGTTCTCGCTTTGTGTCCAGGTGTGCATGGCAGGAACGCGGCTGCCCGCACACCTGGCTCCCGCAGAGGCCAGGGCCCTCAGAACTGGTTCCCCTCCAGCCCGGGAGGGGTGCTCTCTGACCTCACTGGGAGGTCACAGCAACAACAAGCCATGCTCATGTTTCCACATGACCGGCGGTGGACTACAGCCGTGCAGCTTGTCGGTGCCAGAGGACTGAAATAACACCCACTGGAGGCCACAGACAGGGCCCAGACGCAATCCACTTGCCCCTTTGTCATGGGCTGAACTGTGTCCCCCAACCCAGGGCACCTTCTTTGGAATTTCAGTCACTGCAGACGTAATTAGTTAAGAAGAGGTCACTGGAGTAGGGCGGAGAGGGGGAGCCAAATCTGCATGTGGCATCCTTAGGGAAAGGGGGAGTTTGCACACAGGGATGATGTGTGCAAGGGAAGAAGTGAAGACACAGGGCACAGGCGGCCGTCTGTGAGCCTGGGAGGGAAGCAGGCCTGCCCACAGCTGGTCTGGACCTGCGGCCCCAGAGCCAGGAGACAGCGCATGGATGGTGCTTTGGCCGCCTGTTTGTGGGGCACTGTTAGGTCAGCCTCGGACATGGATGCAGCCTCTGGAAGTGTTTTAAATAAAGGGGGCTGAGGGTCACCCTGGGTAAGGCTCTGGTTCTCCACCAAGATAAAGGACTCCAGCTCTAAAGACGAGGCTTGTGCAGACCAGGCACTGGGCGTGAGCCTCGTGCTGTGCCGGGTTGGGCAACACACCTGGCCCCACCAGGCGGCGCTTGCCCAGGTTGTGCTGCTCTTATTCAACAAGCACACAGTGGGGCTGTGGAGGTGGCGGGTCCCATGCTGGTGACGGCCCTGGGCCCTCGGGCCTCACGTTCCAGCAAAGAACTCCTGTAACGGGGGAATGCGGATCTAAGTTCCTGATCTCAGTGTCAGTTTTCAAGAAAGGCCTGACCCAGGAGCCTAAGAGAAGCCTGGGGACAGGCCAAGGGGATTTCCCAGCCACAGGGAGCCCTGGCTGCCAGGTGACAAATGCTCAGAGGCACGCTTCCTACGCGGGCAGTCCAGTTACTGCCGATGAGAAGCTGCTTCCTTGGAGACGCAGTGCGCTCCACTGGAGTGCAGAGCTGGGCCACGTCTGTCTGTCTGTGAATCAATGGCAGGCAGAGCTGGGCGGGCTACGGGGCAGAGGTGGATGCTCTCAGCCCTCAAGGCCACAGCCTCACACAGCTCTTGGCGCTGGGAGAAGAAAAGCCCCCACGTCCTCTAGCCAGAAGGACCTCTTCTCCCAGGAGGGGGTTACCTGTGGGCTCAGAACACTTGCCTGACTGGGTACTGCAGGCCTGCCAGCAAGCACTGTACCCCAAAGCCATCCGGTCTCCCAAAGTGCACCGGATCTTTTCTGCCCGGAAGTGACCTGAGCCTGCCTCATTCTAGGACGCCTTCCACAATGATGTCATCTTCTCGATGCTTGGATTTTGTGACCTCATGAGAGACCCAACCCGGAACCTACCTGCCTGTTGGAGAATTAAAAGCTCAGAGAGTAATTCTCATCCACAGTGCAACAGACGCACGGACAATGGGAGCAGCCTGCTGCGGGCTCCTGGGTGGGAGACTCCCTGGGCCACTGCACGCCCTCTGCAAGGCCCGGATGCCGCAGCCGTGAGCCTTCTGAGGCTTCTTCCTCCCCTGGAACACTGCAGCCCATAAGCGTTGCCGGGCGGGAGCATACAGCCCCCAAGCTTCCTGCGTGGTCTTGTGGCATAACATTCTGTGCCCATGTGTCTGGCCACGGTTCCTCGCCATCCCCACGTCTGCACAGTTTTGCTTTTGGAGCTAAACAGGCTGCAGAGTGAAGTCCGGGTGGTGAGTGGGCTGACGGCATGAGGAACGGCCTGAGGATGGCAGCCTCACCCTCCCGGCTGCTGCCACCAGGGCTTCCTCAGGACCAGCATGGACACCGGGGGACTCCTGGGCCATGCCCACTCTGATCTTCACTCCCATTACAAGAGTTCTGAACACGAGGGGCTGGGCTGGGGCTCTCCCGGGGCTGGGCGGCTCTCTTCAGCTTGGCGTCGGCGTCTGTCCATGGGGTGGGTCCCACTGCTGCTCGGCCTCCCCTACAGTCAGATGGGTCCAAATAGGAGAGGGCTGTGGGACCTGCAAACAGGCCCGCGCAGGATGCGGGGTGCGCGGTTCTGAACGCACCTCGTGCTGGGATCTCCCTGGAACTCGGCAGGTAGGTGGGTGGGCCTCCTGACTTCTCAGCCACCAAAGGTCCCTCCTCTGACGTGCGAGGTTTTGTTTGGAGACCCCCGCGGTATTCATGAAGCCCTCCTCCTGCCCCCTCAGGCCTCGTCTGTGCTCGCCCAGCCCCTGCCGGCCCTGAGGTTTGAAATGTCCTTACTGCTTTCTCGGGGGGAAAGGTGCACTTTGGGGCGGAGGGTGAGCACAGCCCCTTCCCTGTCTTCTGCTTCTCTTTCCTGGGGTCTGGTCTGCGGCTCTGCTCATCCTGACCCCTGATGATGCGTGACCCCATTAAGCAAATGCGAAGGCCGCACAGGCAACTCAGGCGATTTCCTCGGGCCTGGGAAGTACGTGGAGGTGGCAGTGGTGACGCCGAACCTGTTGAAAATCACTTTGTACGCTGACAGCAGCTCACGGCACCTAAGAGGCTGCCTCTGTCCTGATCGGCCCAGGGCTTCTGACCAGAAGGTGAGCACTGCCCCTGGGCGGGGTGTGTGGGACCAGCACGCCACCAACCTCACCCGTCCTCCCCAGCAGGCATTCGCAGCCACAGTGACCTTTACGGGATGACGGGATGGCCAGCCAATTAGACACGGGGAGGCAGAGAAGGTCAGAGCGTCTACAGCCACTACATATTTTATATTGAGGGTCTAATAAATCATGCTGTGGCTGTGGCTGTAACGAGGATGGAAAAGCCATCTTTCTCCAGATAAAGACCACGTAAACGCACGTCCTACAGTGGCCGTGGTGGCCGTTCCCGTGTGTCTTCAGGCTCTCCGAGCCCTCTGGCTTAACCCGCATCTACTAAACACGTAGCTCGGGGCGCCAACACCATCATCGCCCAGGACACAAAAGGCTCCCACTCCGTGCCTGGTCCCCTCCCCGCGAGCTGCCCCAGGACGGGGGCTCTCGGCTCCGCTCAGCGTCTGGAGGCACTTCTGCTGCCTCTGGCCGCCACAGTTGGGGGCAGGTTGGTGCATCTAACGGGCAGACGCGAGGGCTGGCGCTGGGCACCCTGCCACACACAGCACAGCCCCCAAACGGGAGTCACCGGCCCACCGTCAGCATCACCGGGGTGAGAACCACACTCTCGGGGGTTCCAGGACACCCCAAGGCTGACCCCAGCAAACAGCGGAACCCCCACCATTCAGCTGAGCATGAACGTCCCTGTGTGGGGCCGGCCCTGACTGCCCTGTGGAAGGTGGCCCCTGTGCCGCCCCCGGGCGCCCTGTCGTGCACACAGCCCTCCCCCCGTTGGTCTCAGGCACCCTGATGTGCAGCCTTCTCCCTCTGCAGGGAGTGGGGCGGGAGCAGCAGCCATCTGCTCGCTGCCACTCCAAGTGCCGGGCACAGTTCCTTAGTATGCACCCCAAACCTCAAAATCTAAGTAAAAAGAGTGTTTGACTATACATGCAACCAGGCACCCTGGCTTGTGGCCACGCCATCCCACCTTCTGCTTCCACCTTTTCTGTGCCTGCCTCTGTGTGTCTATTTCAAGGACTCCTGTCCCTGGATTCAGGGACGCCCGTGTAATCCAGGGTGACTGCATCTCGAGATCCTTGACTTAATTACGTCTGCAAAGAGCCTTTTCCGAGGAAGGGCACGTTCACAGGTTCAGGAGGTGGGGCTTTGGGCATATCTTCTGGGGGCCTCCCTTTGGCCCCCCACCTCTAGTTCCCCCGTTCCGAGGTACTGCCTGCTTCTAGGACCTGGGCCAGGGCAGGTCCTCCTTCTGTGTCTCTGTCTTATTTTGGGGGAATGGAGGTGCATTCTTTTCTTCTGTTTCCATCAGCATGCCTGGAGACTGAAGGCGGTGGTGGCGGGGCACCCGGGGAGCAGTGAGTCACCTTGTCTTAGGCCCGACTCTCTGCCTTGGAAGCATACTTGTGCTGGGTCCGGGGCCTGGCTGCAAGCAGAGCTCAGAGGAGGAGAGTTGCACAGGCCAGCCTAAGGCTGGGGGCAGGGCTGGTGGGGGCCAGGGGAGAGCCAGATCCTTCCTCGCTCTGTGCAACTTGCGGAGATCAGGGGTCTTGAACAGGATGAGGTCAGCGGGGTTGGAGGGTGTGAGCTTCCCGGGGGGCTGGGAGAGCCGGCGGGTCGGTCCTTCCCCAAGTCAGTGTTCCTCTCCGGAGCTCCTTTCATTCCCTGTGAAGGCCATGCTCTGTTTGCTGAGTGCCCACTGTTTTCTGGACACACGCTTGCCACTACTCCTCACATCACAGGGCCCAGAGCAGACAACAGAGCCGGCAACCACCTGCCAGTCCACGTGCCCCGGGCTGTAGGCTGAGAGGGGCCGGGTGGGAAGGCAGAGCGACTGTCAACCACGAAGGTCCCCCAGCCAGTGAACCCGGGTGACTCCAGCCCTGCTGGCCCCGGGTGAGTTTGAGCAGCCTGACCCTGATGCCACAGGACAAAATCACGGCCAGTGCCCCCCGGGGCTGAGCGGTCTCCCCGCAGGGACACGGAGACCCCTGGTGGTGGGAGGGCACTAGTCCTGTCCTTGGGGGGCTTGGCCTGCACCCGCTGCGTTTCGCGCTACCCTGTCGGTGTTTGTTCTGTATCAACATTACCAACCAGAGGCGTGGCTTTGAAGCTTTAAGATTCTGCTCTCAGAACACAGGCTGTTTTGATCTTTCTATGCAGCCAAGCAGTAAGAACGTTGCACATATTTTCCGCACCTATCCAAAGAAATTTATCTTTCACACCCTACTGCATGCCATATGCTGGGAGCTGAAAGAAAGAAAGATTTAGCTGTCAGTCTCTGAAGGCCCAACAGGCCTCACTGCTGCTCCGCGGTGGCGCTCCGGATCTGCGAGGATGACATTTCACTTTCGCCCCATCAGCATTATCCGCGTGCGGCGCCCGCGTGGAGACGTCCGGTGCTGGCTCCCATGTAAGGGGGAGAACTGCCTGCTGACCTCCTTTCAGAGCTGGGGGTGGGGTCTCCTGGCCTCTGAAGGATGCAGGAGGTGCAGACCCTGTGGCTGTCCGCACGCCCAGAGGCTGTGGCCGAGTTTCAACGTGATCCCAGGGTCCGGATCAGCTTTCTTCCCAGCGAGCTCGTTATCCTGGGCGCCGGGCGCTCCTATGGAGGGAACATGGCCCCCAGAAGGCTTTCTCGTTTTCCAGTTTGAAACCCCGATTCACGCTTCATCTGGCAAGGATGAATCAAAAGCTGTGCCTCCTCATTTCCCTCAAAGGGTCACCTTTAGGCTTTCACCTTGACCTCAGTGAGAAGCTGGAAGGCCAGTCGGAGGCCCGCAGGATTGTATCAAACGAGTACCTCCAGCTCCTCCTAGAGGAGAGCAGAAACCTGCCCCGCAGTTCCTGGAGAGCGGCCGGCAGGCCAGGCCGAGGCTACCGTCTCCCCCCGACGTCCCGCTCGCCTCTCAGACATCCCGTGAGCTTGGAAAAGGGAGCCGTGTTGGTGTCTCAGAAGTATTTTCAGTTGGAGGGTAATTTGGAGCTCCTTGTGTCAATATTAGGTTCTCGACAACAGCCCCAATCCTCAGGGCAGTGATGGGGGGGGACCCGATGCCTTCCGGTTCTTCCCTGTGTAGGGGCACCGTCTATCTGTCAGCCCAGCGCCAGGTGTGGGCACGCCGGTGCGCACGACGCAAAGCCATCACTCTCAGACATTCCAGTGAGTGAGATCAGAAATCCCAAGTAAATAAACGAATGCATACATTCCAGAGGGTTTAAAAGACAAAGGATAATCGCTCACCCTACGAAAGGACACAGAAGTGGCGGGAGAGACCGGAGACCCGTGCGCCGGGCTGGGGCTGCCAGGTGGCAGGTGCTCTGAGTGGCAGAGAAGGAACATGACGGATGCCTGCTGCTCAGGGGGCCCGGGGAGCCTGCACACGGCTGCTTGCTGCCCCACCAACGGGGCCGCCTTCCTCAAAGGACCCCAGCGGCTTCGTCAGAAGTAGATGAGACAAGCCCCCACTGGACACCAGACAAGCCCACTTCCTTCAGCAGCCCCTCCTGTCCACTCTCCCCCACCGAATTTCCAACCCAATGTCTGGCGCACAGTAGGCAAAAATGAGTGAATGAATGGTGGAGAGAACTCGTGGACAAGTGGCAGGCCCGGGTGTGGCCCGTCCAACCGTCCTTACCCCTTATACTCTGCTGTGGTCAGTAAGTGACTAGATCCTCTGCTAGCTATCAGGTTAAGTAGTGACCAGTAGTTTAAGTAGTGAGCGGCACATCTGGCAATGGGTTACCAGAATTCTCCTAGATCTCCTAGATCCTACACTAGCCATTCAAAACTCCAAATGCCATTTTTCCTAAGTTTCATCCCTTGGCTGGCTGTTCTCGTAGATCATTTTAATTGGATAACTGAAAAAAAAATCCTTTCATAAACCTCCTGACACTATTAGCTTAAAGGCTTTCAGGAAAATGTGCTAACTTCTGACCAGTATCCACATGGGCATTTCTGAGGCCCTATCTGGTATTTGCAAAAAACACTCCTTGGCTGGGAGGAAGTAGAGCATTAAAATAGAATCTAAATCAATTTTTTTGATCAATTGCAGCAGAAATGTGTGTGTAAGTGGCTGCAAACAGAGCCATACGGAGCGCAGATGGGTTTTCGAGAGGGTGTAAAGTTGTTATAAATTTGCCGCTGACCCACCACAGGCCAGGGCCTGGGGATGTGCGGGCCTGGGTACATATCTGAGAAAATTTCCTGGTTGAATCAATAAATGCTTATTAGGAAATGTGGCAAAAAAACATAGCCACGGAAAGCAAATTCATGCAATTTTAGATACATGCCAAGTCTTTTTCTTTTCTTATTTTTCTCTTTTAAGCCTAAAGGGAATTTAGCATTAGGTCAGTCTATCTACTTAAAGTGGATCCTTTTAGGAGTACATTGACCAGAAAGGAAATAAAATGCCTTCAATGGCTCTGGAAATAAATAATATTCCTCTGATGAATTCCTTGATTAAACTTGAGGACATAGGTGATGAAAACAAATATAAAAAATTACACACACACATGCATATGTAGTCCCCAATAGATCTCATTTTCCATCATGCCTAGAAATTTCCTTGCACCAAGATAAGGTGAAATACTTCCTTCTTTGGCAGAAACAAAGGGTTTATTTCTTTGCAGATTCACATAATAGTTAGAAGTGCCAGGAAGGCTGTAATGGGCGCTAATTTATTTTGAGGATTCAGATATTTATATATTTATATCTATGCCTACACACACACACACATATTTATATATTTATATCTAGGCCTACACACACACACGCACACACACACACACACACACACACACACAGACACTTTCCCACTTTTTTCCTTCCTCTCGGTTCTGGACGGGGGCAGAACAAGCCTTTGTGAAGTCCCAGGGCAGGGGGAAAATGTGAAGCTGCTGAGGGAGAGGAAACCTAGGGGCGAGGCAGGCCCCTGCCGACCAGGGCTAAGTGGAGGTCCAGTGCCTCTACAGGTGCCTCCCTGCAGCTGGGGAGGCCGAGTCTCTCTGGGGGCCAGGGCCACCAGAGCTAACGATGGCTCAGCAGCTCGTCTCTGGGAGGAGCGGCTGGACCCTGGAAGCCTGAGGGGCCAGGCTGTCCCACAGCAGCCCTGCACGCCTGTGGCTGAGGTCCCAGAGCATGTCCCTGCCCAGGACCTGGGTGCACTGCCGCTCGGCCCTGGATTTCCTCTAATGCCTCATGGACCTGGAAAACCCGCAGCCACTTTCCCCATCTGTCCTGCCAGGCCAGGCCTGTTGACAGCAGAGTGCCAGGGCTCCAGCCCCACCGGACACCTCAGGAGGCGGGCAGTCCCGTGACATTGCCTGGGGACGGGTGGCAGGGGCAGCGTCAGGCCTCTGCTCTCCCAGGACCAGGGGCACCTGGAGAGTCCCTTGCTCATTTCCCCTGGAACAAGTGGGCCTGGTCAGACTCAGGAATGGACACAGGGAGATGCACTGGATCCATTCAAAAAAGAAACAGTGAGTTATTCAGAGAAAAGGCTTGGGTGGGAGGCTGTGAGCAGCTGAGAGGAGGCAAGGGCCTTTCCATGGCCCTGGGCTGTCCCCTCCCTGTCCCTGGGGCTGATGCCGTGTGCTAAGAACCAGTCTGTATGCACTAACCCACCCGCCTTGCCCAATACATGCAGCATCACCACCTCCGGGAAGCCTCCCAGGATCAGTCACTGCCAACACCTGACTTCTCATGCTTGTCACAGCCATCAGCTACCATTCTTGTCCAGTGGAGTTACTGCAATGCTCCAGGGCCCTGACCAGACGGCAGGAGGCAGTCACCCATACACAAGGTGAGGGTCTCAGCGGACACGGACTCGGGACACGGGCATCCGACCAGACACCTGGGGGCGGCAGAGCACGTGGCAAATGTGTGTCCAGTGGGATCCTAATTTAGACGCATGCCTTTACGCAGAGGATAAGACCTCAAAGGACACCACCTGGCACACGGTGGCCGAGTGGGCAGGGACATCTCCCCATTGGCGTCACACATTCCCCCGTTTGAAATTTTCTGCATCATCCACATTACATTTGTTACTGGAAAATGCGACTGAAAGATAAAACCCAAAAGGCTACTTGATTCCCTGGGAGCACCTGATCCTGTGGGTGCTCTGAGGGCATTTTTTGGGCAAAGGTGGGGTTGTGCAGGGGTTAGGACACGAGCCAGACAAAAGGGCCTCTGGGGGGTGGTGATGCCTATGGTGTGTGAGGGGCACAGGGTACCCAGAACACACAGTGCCCGTCTGCCAGCACTTTATCCCTAGCAGGATGGCGGCCGTTCCAGCTGCATTCAATACCTGCCCCGAATGACACTCATCCGAGCTCCGGGTGGTGAGATGGGGTTGCAGATGAAGGGGAAGAGGAGGGCAGGGGGTGTTTAGGAAGAGGGAGGGGGTGGGGGAGACAAGGAGCAGATCAGTTTAGCAGAGCAAATCTGGTGAGTCTGTGCAGCAGTGCACAAGCTGATGGTGGTGCGGTCAGAATGTTCCAGGTCATGAGCCAGAGAGGGTGTCAGAGCTCAGAGTGTGTTGGAGGGCAGGTCCCTGGAGGCAGAACAGACTTCTGAGGTGCAGAGCCACCCCGGTCGCAGGCCCTGCATTTTGTCCAGGCCTTGGTCTGCTGAACTGAAATGTTACCCAAGCGAAGGACTCACGACATCAAAGCTCAACAACAGGTAAACGGAAAGCCCGTCATTAATGGAAGCTAACCTTCCTCTAAGAAAGGCCTTGTACACTTAATACCAACTCCAAACCAAAAGCCCCCCACTCCCACCATGGTTACAAGGTAGGCTAAGTTTTCTTACTGGAAAATATTTCTATGTTCTAGACACATGGTAGGTAGAGACCACAGTTTAATTTTCTTTTAAATAAACGCTCGTCTCATCAGGTGCTTATTGACTAGCAGGCGCTCCCTGAGATAAATGCTACCTGCCAAGCCTTCTCCTTGATCAGGATTTAAGGGCAAAGAATTTCCAAATCATTTAGAGGGAATTTAAGAAATCTCAAGTGAGTTTGTTTGCTGGAAGGAAGTCCTCACCTATTTCACATTGTCAAATCTATTTTTAGACAGAGTTCTTCCTTGCGCTTAAAACTGCTCCTAAAAATAGCTCCCTGGCTCAGTGCACAGAATTAAAGCAAACTTGCTGATTAAAGGGATGTCCGAGTCAGCAGGTCCCCTCTGCTCGGCCAGGCTGAGCACGAGGAGCCGGTGGGGGCATCTGCGTGCAGCTGTGCCTCTGGCAGGTGCGCCGCCTTTCCTCCTGGCACCGGGCCGCTTCCAGGTACGGACGGTTCCCGGCCGAGCAGACTCTGGGTTTTGTGAGAAACTATTTGTAACAAATTCCAGCCATGGGGGAAAAGGGGGAAAAAGATCCTGTCCAGTTCTGCCCAGTGTATTATATATGGCGTCAGAAATAAAAGGAGAGGGGCTGGAGCTGGAGAGGAAGTCACCTCTGGGCTCTTGGGAAAAGGCCTCACTTCCCCATCCCAGTTAACGGGGTGGGCTGGCCAGGCGTGCAGGAGGGCCCCGTTTACCCGCCGCTGGTGTGGACCCCTCTGAGCAGTGGCTCCGGGAGACGGCACAGCCCCCTGAATATCGGGGTTGGTAGGACGGTCACCATGTGACCCCTTGTCCGTCGGGGGGACAGAGTCATGGGTGAGCTTGGACAGGAGCTGCAGTGCTGGGCGAGGGGGCTGCGGGTTGGCGGCCCTCTGCTGGCATCTGCATGTTTCTGCTTCCCTGCAGGCCTTGGGGGACATGCAGACACAGGGTTCGGGCATCCACGCTGCTGTGACAAACCGTCACAGATGGACGGCTTGTCAACTGCAGTGACATGTTTCTTGCAGGGCTGGGCGCTGGGAATCCAGCATCGAGGATTCAGTGTCTGGCAAGAGCCTGGCACAGGGGCGAGGAGCCCTCTGATCCCATTCATGGGGCTGAGCCCATGACCTCGGCTCTCCAGAGGCCCCCCGACACCATCTCCATCTCCTTGGGGGTCAGGCATCCCCATATGGATTTGGGGACGCACATTCAGGCCACGACGTGCTCACAGGTCTCCTCGGCCAGGCAGATACGGGACAGGCAAACGCTTAGCCGAGGAGACGAGGGCTCTGCAGGGAAGCCAACTGTCAACACATTCACGAACAGTTTGCAGAACTCCAGGAGTTTCATGGAAATTCTGGCTCTTCTAGGAAAAGCTGGCAAGCCCTCTATTCTCTTGGCAGAGGAACATATAAGATCATCGGTAGAGACACCAGTGGTCTATTTTCACTGGGAAAAACCCCCACCACCTCTGATGGTGCTGGAATGCATCTTACTTCTGCCTTCAGTATTTATCAGGATCTTCAAGAATTGCAAACTTTCCTCTGGTAAAAAGAGGACAGGATTTTGGAAGGAGAAGCTTTTTTTCCAGGATCTGTCATTTGAATGTCAAATGGCAGGTGGGCGCCACCGGGCAGGGACCCTGAGGGCTGGTCTGTGCCCTCTGCCATCACTTGGCGCTTTCAAGCTTCTGGAGGTGGATTCGGGGTGAGGGTGCCTTTGAGGCTGGACTCCTGGCACCTCAGGTGCCCCAAGTCAGGACTGCGGAAGGGGGTGCAGTCTGGAAGTGGGATGATGACGGGGCTCAGGGCAATGGAGCACCGGCTGCCATGCAAAGGAGATATTTGGGACCAATCCAAGGAGACACTTTTTGCCAGGGGAGCTAATGTGTCCTGTGCGTTTATTACTAGGTAGGCAGGATGTTGGGGTATTGGCTTGGGATACAGACTTCGCATTCAGTCCCTGTAACTGTCACCCCCACTTCATGCACAGGATGGCTGAAGCCTTGAGAGATTATTAAGCACAGGCAGGTTTTGAAGCCAGTGGCAACATACGGATGGCTCTCAAGAAACAACAGGAACTAAAATAGAGGTGCAAAACAGTATGCACGCAACAGAAGCCGGTGATAAAAGACCACATGCCATACGATGCCATTCAGGTGAAATATCCAGAGAAGGCCAACCCACAGGGACTGACAGACAGAAGGCAGAGTTGTGGCTGTCTGGGGCTTGGGGTTGGAGGGGAATGGGGGCAGGATTTCCTTTTGAGGTGATGGGATGCACTGTATAAATGGTATAAGAGGGTCTGCGGCGCCCGTGCCCACCCAGCTGCACCTGCTGCACACATTCCATCAGCCCTCAACCACACGAGGGACACAGGGGCACAGAGCCCTGGCTCCAAGCCCGCTCTTCCCGTGGCTGGGAAGTTCTATCGGGCAGAGGCCCATGGCCCCTCGGGGGTGACCTTCCGAGTGTCCTCCGGGCCACCCTTCCGGCAGTCCCCACCGCAGTGGGGGCCAGCCCCGCCCCATCGCTCCCCAGGCACCAGCCACCAGGACCAAGCTGTTCTGTCTTCCCACTGGTGTGAACCAGGCTAGCATCCCTGACGCCACTTTGGCAGGAGACACTGCTGAGCAAGAACAGCTTCTCACGGAAACCGGGATTTTAATCAGGATCAGTTACTGAGCACAGGCCCGGCTCAGGGCAGGAGGCCTTACCTGGGTGCTGGGATCACGTGATCAGTCTCCAAGAAGATTCATGCTGCGCATGAGCAAACGCACTGAATATCTGATGTGAGAATTTCCTTGTACACAGTGGGTGTGTCACTATATTGCAACAAGTGAGTCTCAAGCAAGGCTCTGGACTGCGGGTCTGCCTGCAGGATGCTGAGACAGCGGATGCAACTTGGCGTTCGCTGTTCCTCCAGCCCGCCCGTGGCAGGGGCCCATCCTCCCACCTGGCCTACACTCCTCGGGGGAGTCTGCCCCTGGATTCCAGGGCCCGCAGGGTTGGGGGACAGGATGTGTGGGGACAGCTCCGACAAAGCCAGCGCGTGCCACACAGCAGGGGAACGATGGAGGTGTGGCGGACACCCCCCCTTCTTCTGCAGCCGAAACAATCTCCCAACTGGATCATCTCCGGCGGCTATTGCTCCCCTTGGCCACTCTAATGTCTGTCACTTACTACTTTCAAAGATCAGGATTTTATAAGACAAACATATGGATCTCAAGATTTATCATACGCTCTGTACCGCAGAGGGAAAATACAGCTGTGTGTGCGCACCATACTCTGCACATTTATACCCGGCATATAAATTCACATAAACACATTGCAGAGAGAAAACAGTGCATCAAAATCGTATGAGGTGAGTCCCGTCGTCAGCTCTGAGTGGCATGGCAACATTATATTTATTTTAATGGACTCTGGTCTGTCATTTCCATCTTTATAAAAAGATGATGACTTTTTTAGAAAACTGGCCAAGAGAACCACTTGCAATTTGTTCTTATTCATCTTTTCACGCAATGAATTTTTCCCAAAGAAAGGGCAATGCTGGATGGGTGAGTGGCTAATTGTCTACTTTCAGGGTATTTTTATGGGCATGTTGCCCTGCAATTAACATGCCTTGGGGTGTGGGGGCTAAAATCCATACTTCCTCCAGTAATTTTTTTATCCTTAATGAACACTGAATGCCTGATTCTCTTCTCCTTTCCCTACCTTCCATTTGTCCTTCCATCCACCCACCTACCCATCCATCCATCATTTGTCCACCTCGCCATCTGTTCACGCATTTGTCTTCCTTTCCTTCCTCCCTCCCTTCCTGTGTCCTTCCTTCTCTCCATCCACCTGTCCATCTAGCCATCCACCTTATGCCCACTGAAGATGAGTGCCACAAAGGTGGGCCCTGCCCAGGTGCCAGAACCCAGAGTGGAACTATTGTGGGTTGACCAGGTGCCCCGAAGCCACCCGTCCCTGCTGGGAGCTGAAACCACCCCAACTGCTTCCTCGCTTCCTGTCCCTACGGTGCTTTCCATGTCCTGCTGCAAAACTGCCCTGGCTCCTCCTTTCCTCGGTCTTCCTGGAGTCAGTGATTGAACAGGACAGTCATGGGATCCGCTGAGGAGTCACCCCTGCACCTGAGCTGTGGCGAGGGCATCCCGAGGTCCCAGAAACCCAGGGAGGGTCGGGTCAGGGACCTGCTTGGGCAGGAAGGCTGCTGAGTGGGGCCATCAAAGGCTCGGGCTGGGGGCAGGACTGACACTTTTCCGTTCCATACTCCCTTGTCTGGCTTTGTCCTGCTGGGGGCTTGGGCATCCGACATTGCCTGCCATGTCGGGGACGTGGCTCGGAGTGTCAGGGGCTTGCTTGTGATTGTCCTTGTCATCTGGACAACCCCAGGCTGTTGCTGTCAGACAAACTCGGCCACATCCCGGAGCCTTACCCAGAGGCTAACTTGCTGTGCCCTGGTCTGGGGCATCCAGGTGGGAACACCCTGTGTCAGAGGTGGGGGCCGATCCCGAGCTGCCTCCTGGGGGAGGTGCAGGCACTGGTCTCCACGCTCCGTTCCAGTGGCGACCTGACCATGAACTGGACAGATGGTCGGACCCAGAACCAAGATGGGATGGGTGAACATCACGTCTATGGAGTGGAGCTGAATCTGGTCCCGACTTGGGGGCTACATGTGGTCCCCCAACAGCATGAGCATCGGTTGGTGTGGTTGGCAGGATGACTGCCCCCCAAAATGTCTCTTCCCCCAAACCTGCAAATATATCACTGTCCACAGAAAAGGAACTCCGTGGCTGTGATTAAGTTAGGCTCTAGAGAAGGGAGGGGGTTCTGGATCATCAGGGCAGGCCCAGCGTGCTTACAGAACTGTCACAAGCGGAGGAGGTGGTCGGAGCCCCCAGGGATGGAGAGCAGCTGTTGGGCCAGCCTGGGGGCTGGAGGTGGGGCCAGGGGCCTCTGGAGGCCCAGAGGCCAGGAAGAGGATCCTCCCCCAGGCCCTCAGAGGGGACCGGGCCTGCCCATACCTCGGCCTATTTTGCATTATAAGATGATCATTGTTTTAAAGCCACTAAGTTTGCGGTAATTTCTTACAGCAGCCTTAGGAGATTAATATACTTGTTTAAAATGAAAATTCTCAGGCTCTATCTCAGACCTGCTAACTCAGAAACCCTAGGGATGGTGCCCTGAAATCTGTTTTGATAAGCCTCCGGGTGAGCCCGATGCCCAGGGAAGTCTGGGACCCACGGCTACTTGCTCTGCACGAGGCCAGTCACGGCAGTTCCTCACCCCACGGCGCTGCCGGGCACAGTCAGCCCAGTGACTTTAACCTGAGCTCCGCCTCTTCGGCCTTTGTTTACCTATTTTCCCGAGCCCCTCAGTGGAGGTAGGTGCTGATGGGAGATTTGTGGGCCTGGTCCTCAGCGCCCACCAGCCCTGCTGGCAGGTCACTGCAGATAGCTCACACCCAGGCCGGGCAAAGCCTGGGGCACGTAGCTGCCTTACATGGTGGACACCAAAGGACTCCTGTCACCTTGGCACCACACAGGTCCACAGACTTGGCTTAAGCACCTCATTGCTTTCTGCTCAACCCACCAGCTCTAATGCACATCACACACACCCTCAGTGGACAAGCCCCTCCCTGGCCAGGGAGCTGAAGGTAACTGAGGGATGCAGCGTTTCCTACGGCAGGAGCCTGGTGCTGAGGGCGACCCCTCTCCTAATGCCCGGAGCTCTTCTTGGGGGTCTCAGGCAACCACAGCCCTACGCCTTGCCAGCGAGGGTCTGGGCTTTCTCTGGGAGGACTGTCATTTTCCTCCTGACAATTGACCAACCCCCACTTCCTCCCCACACACTGGGAGCCAGGGTGGGGGACTAACATCCCTTAGAATGTAAAGCCCCAAGGATTGTCTAATGTACTTCTTATAGCCTTTTTGGTGATTTAAGCCTCATTTTTTATGCGTGGTAGAGAATCTTAACAATTCAGGAAGAGTATTTTGTACGCTTTGGACAAAGAGAAAATTCATACTGGGCCCTGCAAAAAGCTACCTGGGCATGAAGCACTGTACATAATTTGTAGGTAATTCGCATCAAATTATGTCTCAAATTTGACTGTGTGTGGCTAAAAAAGGGGGAGAAAAGCAGTGAGGACATGAGGGTGCTGGGTCCCCTCACTGCCACTTCCCGAATGACGTTAGAGGATCTCCGTTCTCTCCCTCGGTCACACTGTCAAACCACTGGCTAGTAACGCATGGGGTGGACAGGTGTCAGAGAAGCCACCTCACGTTAAACACATTTTTCTTGCTGGTCTTCCCAAATAAGTGGGTCAAACATGGAGGGCAAGAGGGTGAAGCCTTCCCTGTCTCTCGTCCCAGGGTCGCAGCCCCTCAGCAGCGTCTGCTAGGTCTGCAGAGCGGGAAGGTCCCCTCGGGAGACAGGCGACCCTGCTGGGCCCTCCCTCCAGCCGACCCTCAGAAGGCGTGAGGGGAGGAGCCACTGAGGCCCGGGAGGCAGCCCAGCTCTTCCTGTGTGACACCCGGTGCCCCATGCAGACAGGACTGCCCGGGCAGTCAGCACCAGGGAAGCGCCCAGATGTAGGTCCCCGGAACCTCTCAAGCCCGCAGCTCACCACGGCCTTGGAAACGAGATGCCCACCCACCTCTGGTGTCCTTACTGCCACTGGCGCGGCCCCACGAGAGACGGCAGGTCTCTCCACGTCGCCTGCAGGTGTCCCAGCCCTGCTGAGGGCCAGCGCCCCTCAGTGGCCCAGGCCCGCCCTCCCACCCAGCACCCCACCACCCCTGGGCCAAGCCCCTGGAGGCACCCCTCCTGCCCTGGTTGGCCAGGCCCACCGCCCTTCCCCAAAGTCCAGGCTGAGCTCTGGCTCTTGCTGTGCCACCTGACATCATGTGTGCCCAAGGGGACAGCCAGGAGGAGGGGCTGTGACTGGGCTGGGAGGGGGGAAGCCTTCCCTCAGCCTCAGGCAGCCCTGGGGGGAGCAGAGACTCCTGGGAGGTGGTGCCAAGCTCGCTTGGGTGCCACATGCCTCACACTGACACTGCTAGTGCTCCACGTGCCCTGACCCTCAGGGGCCACCCGTCTCTCTTCTGCCTGCAGACAGGCACACACACTGCCGGGTGTCCCTCCCTTCTCTCCCTCAGGGCCCGGGGCTGCAGACGGCATTGCGCACCTCGGGTCCCCTGTCCTGCCCACCCTCCTGGCCTCAGCAGCTGCATTCTCTGGGAGTTTGGTGGAGGTGCACACACAGGACCCCCACCTTGGGGGTCCAGACCAGCAGGGGGTTCTAAGAACGGCTCTTGCAGGGACCCTGCCATCCACTTAGACTTGAGAAGGGCTGTTCTGTGGCTGCTGCAAACAAGTTGGGGGAGAGCGGGGAGGGACACGGACGTGAAGTGTTAGGACGCCGGGCGGCTCCCACTTGTGAACCCACCTGCCCCAGGGCAGCTGTTCTAGGGCAGCGAGGAGGCGACAAGCTACATGGACCCTCTCCTTGAGAATCTTCAAGGACACCTGTTAAATCCACAGGACAAAAATTAAGGAAGTCATGCTCTTCCTTGGCTGAAATGCACATCTGCTGTGCGGTCCCCTACTTCCGTCCAGACACACTTCTCCTCACACTTCTACAAGGATGGTGCCCAGGTACCCCCACCCCGTATGCCCACACCCACCCCTGCAGCCCCTTTCAGCCTCCCCCTGGCTCCTGAGCCCACACTGTGTCTGTCCCCAGTAGACCTTTATTTCTAGTCCCCTGAGGGTGGGGGCTGTGTGGCCTTGGGCCTCCTTCCCCTGTGCCAAGCTGGGAAATCTTGGGGAATGTTCCTTGAGCAGATTCACAGGCTGAAGAAGAAAACTAGAAAATAAAGTGCCTTTCACACCTTCTCCCCCAAGTCGGGCAGTCCTTCCCTGAGGCTGGAGAAACAGGTTTGTCCCTTTATCAAGCCCATACTGGGAGGCCCTCCTTTACCTCTATTAAGATACGTGTCATGTTTGAAAAAATGTGATCTTTTAACAGGTGCCAGTTTGGAGAGGATCTTCATGTGATGATTAGCACGAGGACTTTAATTTCTTGAAGGACAGCCTCCCTGATGCCTGTCCCCTTCTGTCATATTATCTAGAGGAAAGATGTGACTTCTGTTTCCCCCGGGCATTTGCTCATGTTACTGGCTCTGTGGGCACCTCCACAGACCATTTTGAATTTATTTCCTGACGTCTCTTGAACGTGCTATGAACCCAAGACAAGCTGAGTCTAACGACCTTGGTGCTGACCGGCAGCCTCTCCCTACCCACAAGAGGCTGAGCTGCAGGGGAAAGATGGATAAATATTAAAAAGTAGGCTCCCCTGGGTTCTGGCCATGTGTTCTTGAGAAGCTGAGACCCTAATGAAGGTGCTGGTGCCCACACGGAATCAGGTCTCACGAGCATTTGGCACTGGGCC
Organism: Manis pentadactyla; assembly: GCF_030020395.1. Lineage (NCBI taxonomy): Eukaryota > Metazoa > Chordata > Mammalia > Pholidota > Manidae > Manis > Manis pentadactyla. The sequence continues at coordinate 176,481,141 of NC_080023.1, read as the reverse complement.
TCCGGCTTCCTCTCTTCTCACCAGGTTCTGGTGGTGAGGAGACCCGATGGCTCCATCTCCGCAGCCGCGGCAGCCCTCAGGTTCCCCACCCTTCCCTTCACTGTGCAGGTTTTAAAAGGGTAGCTGAAGAAAAGGATGGTGGCTTTGGCCTCTTCATTTCTTCAAGGCTGGAGACCCCATCTGGGGCTGCGGGCCAGTGGCTTGCAGGCACCATGGCAAACGGCCACGCGCACAGCGCCTGCTCACCGCTCTGGAGGCCTGAGGTCTGGTGCGGGCCTCAGGGCTGCAGTCCGTCTGGATGCTCCGGGGGGGTCCACCACGTACCTCCCAGCTTCTAGAGGGTCACGGGCCTTCCCTGGCTCATGGTCCCTCTGTCTACTTCAAGGCCAGCCGTTGAGCATGGCCAGCCTCTCTTGCTCTGCTTCTGTCCTGGCATCTGCCTCTTGGGCTCCAGTCCCCCTGGCTCCTCGTCCCTCTAGGGACACATGTGACGGCACTCGGGCCTGCCCAGATAGTCCGGGGTCATCTCCCCTCTCGAGAGCCTGCCAGGTGGCACCGGGATGGGACTGCGGCCTCTGAGGGCTGTTATTCTGCCACCACGCGCATCTCAGGTGTGAGGAGGCGGTACGGAGGCGCCGTCTACGCTGCTGCTGGCTCCACGAGATGCCCACCGGGAGGTCCTTCCCGCCCACTCAGCCGCCCTCCGCACCCCACTCCGCTCCCCATGCTTGCATGACTGCCACAGGACCTACAGCCCCGGCCCTGCACTCCCCGGAGCCCTCCCTCTTTCCCAAGCCTGGCCCTCCTCTGCCAGGACCAACAGCGGGCCACACACTCACCTCCTTGGCGCCTACCCCCAACCCTGAGCCTCCTCACGTCCCTTCTCTGCTCCCCCATACAGCTGCCCTGCACAGGAGGAGGGGACAGCCCAGCTTAGCAGGGACTCGGGCACAGTAGGAGCCCCGGGTTCTTGGGGTGCTTGTCCCATGTTGGACCCTACCTCGCCCTGGCAGCTGGCCCTGCTGACCCCCTCCACCGGCACAGGATTCTCACCACCTCCCGTGGGCTCTTACATTGCCCTGTCAATGGCGGCCCTTCTATTTTTCTTCATTTGAGCAGTGACCCACTCTTTACAGAGCCCCTACTTTGTGGTAGGCATGGGGCTGGATGCTGTGGTGACAGCTGTCAATATGCCACAGACAGGGACCCACCCCCCACCCCCAGCACGCTGGCCTCCAGATGACCTGGGGGTGCCCACAGCCCGGCTCAGGCCACATGTGGCTCCACGGCTCCAGACCACTGCTGAGGCGGAGCCGCATGCTTCTGTTCTGCAGCCAGAGCCGCATTCTGCATGTATTTATACATTATATTTATACCAAAATGTCACATCCCCTTCTACAGCAGTCTCCTATAAACACAGCTGCCAGAAGTTATTTTCATTAGAGCCTTTTGTGGCTGAGGGGTGGAGGGAGAAGTCTGTTCCTCTGCCTTGCAAAGGGTGGGGGGGGGGGCGACAATGTTCAGCTTGGCGCAGTGCCAGGCCCGAAATTCAGGAAAGGCCTTCTCTCCGGGCACAGCACGTGCAGGGCAGCTTCTGAGGGCGACTCGGGGCCGGCTCTGGTTCTTACCCCTTCTCAGTGCCTCTGGGCTTGAGGCCGGACCAGGGGCGGTCGGGAAGGCCCCTGGAGGCCCAGTCCTGCCAGGAATGCTGGCCGGGCCCGCTGCAGCTCCTCTGGAGCCCAGGTTTAATTGTGGCAGTGAGACCTCTTGACTTCATCTCGCTGGCCCCCTTCTCTTCTCCCCCATGGCGCTGGGGGGGGGTGGCACACGTGGCCTGGTATCAGGTAGGAGCTTCCCCAGACACAGAGGCCTCAGTGCCCACAGCACCTGACCGGACCCCACACCACAGCCCACGTGCCCGGCTGCGAGCCCGGCTCCCTGACACCCTGCAGAGTGGGCAGCCGGCTTCACACGATGTTGCTTTGCTTCCAGAACCCAAAGGCTGCCCTGTGTCCTTACGGCCCGTTCCAGATGGCTTCGTACTTTCCCCTCTCAGGTGAGTCCTGGCAGCTCCGGTGGCACGTGTGCACGTCTGTCTGTCTGCCCGCACTGGGGCACACACGTGTATCTATCTGCACGTGTGTAAACTTTGCCCTCTGATGCCGACAGCTCCTCTAGATAAACACACACTCACACCCAGAGCAGAGAATCTTAGCTTCCCTGGGACATCAGCCTGACATCTTGAAGAAAAGAGGACTTTTCTTTGTACAGGGTTGGAGAATTTGTAAGATAGCAGAGGTCTGACAAATCGGGAATCCGCACTCTTCTCCATATAACAGGACTTGGCACCACTCAGGTCTCAGAAGCCTCAGGGTAAGAAAGTGCTCCCAGCCTCACATAACCCCTCCTGGGTCAACAAGTGGGCCCTGCGGGTGTTGGGGAGCTCTTGGCCAGTCCCAGGGACCTGGCTGCTCCCTGAAGCCGACTCTGGACAGCATGTGGGGTGTGAGGCAGCCCCAGCCCACCTCCCAGCTCTGCTCTCCACCGGGAGTCTCCCTCCAGAGACATGCCCCCCACCTTTTCTAGCTGTTTTGAGCACCTGCTGGGCCAGAGAATGTGCTGAGGGCTTGGGGGCTTGAGGCCTGGGGCTGAGGGCAGGGGGACAGGAACACAGAACCGGGGTTCCCACGTCCCATTCTTCACCCAGCCCATGTCCCTGCGGTGGCCACCTGCATCCCCGGTGCTCATCAGAAGGCCACCTGAGTGGACGGGCTGCTCTGGGGAGGTCACAGCACTTGGCTGGCGTGCTGCAGACGGGACTGATTTTCCCACGAGGGGCAGAAGTGTATTTCTCGGGGCTCATGAAATGGGCCCCTGGGATGTGCTGGCGGCAGTGTCTGGGGCTCAAGGAGCAGGCTTCCTTTGGATGGATTTCAGGTTGGTCCACGTCGCAGACCCCCAGCTCCCAGCCCATGGTCCTCACCAGTGCAGCAACCCTGGGGGGCAGGGGGTGGGCACAGTGCTGTTTGACTAGGTGGCAAAGACTGCCCCACTTTTTGGAGGAGGGAGTCAAGAATGGCTTGGTGGGGAGGGCAGAGGCGGTCATCTTGCCTGGCAGCTGGCCAGCCAGCCAAGGTTAAGACAGGATCTCTGGCTTCTGTCTGCAGTCCCAGAAAACTCATGTGGAACCTCCGCCCCAGTGTGCACCTCAGCTCTCGGACCCAGGCTTCTCCCACTGGGGCCTCTGCCCGGACTTGCACAAACTGGCCTTCCAGGTGGCTGGGCTAGGCAGCGGCTGGGGTCCCCTCACTCCCGACACTATTTCCTCTGCTTCTGTCATCAGCCAAGATGGCTTGGAGATCAGACAGTCCGGGGAAGTGGGGCCGCGCTCCGTGTCAGAGGACTGCATGAACTCTGCATGCAGCAGCCGCCAGCCTTGCACGTCAGACACTCAAAGGTCAGAGATAAATTTGATGTTATGTGACCCCGGTGCATCATAAGACAGCTCGGCCGCCCTTGGCTACGCACACACCTCATCAAAAATGAATAAACATGAGCCTGCCCGGGAGCGCTCGCTCACGTCTACCGTAATGTGAACTACAGCTTGCAGATCTTTCCAGACCCCGTAAGCCCTTGGAGCACACAATTTATGGGAGGCATTTATCACTCAGTAAGCGGATCCAACCGGGATCTTGCGCCTTGGGGGAGGCCGGGAAGGGACTGGCTGCTTCTGCAAAAAGCCCCCATGTGAAGTCAGCCTGCTCTGTTGTAAACAGGCTTTTCTCTCAAACCCACAGCTGAACCCCAGGCTGATTTTTAGCATCACTTAACTAATCAAGGACCGAATAGTCATGTGTGGCATTTCAGGAGGGAGTGTTACCATCCTGGCCAGGCCCTTGGGCAGCAGAAACACCTGTCGGGGTAACAGTGAGCGATTCCGTGCTGGCAGTTCCTTGGGCCTGGAATTAAGGCCACCACGGACCCGCCAGGACAGTTCTTGCCTTCTTGTTTATGACGTGTGGCAACCAAGATGTTTTTATCAGCTTAACAGGGTGTGTGCCCCTCAGGCCCTCATACTCGCTTCCAGGGCTCAGGCCCGGCCAGGGCTGTCCTTCTAAACACACCCTGCCTCCTGATGGAGTCAGGGAATAGCTACCAACACCCGGCGTCTTTGCCTTGCAATCTCCATCTCCTAGCAACCAGAGATTTTTATTTACGCAGCCCCAGACTAATGGGCTGGTAGAAATAATTTCAGTTATCAACTCATGGCTGGGCAGCCTTTTTGTTCAGATATGATGACTATTGTTAGTTTCAAGAAACTTCAGTAGATTCAAGTTGCTTCTGTCTTCCCAATAAGCATCAAAAGGTTTGTCTTGACTGTGGAATCCAGAGCTCTGTGTTGCAACAGAAAGATGCTGAATGCCTGGGTGTCTGCCTATTTCCCAGGAGCAGGAGCTGAGGTATGAGGCCCTGAGCCGACCCCTCCACGGAGCTCATGCAGGAACCCGAAGAGAAACCCCTTTTTTTGTCTGTATACTAGGGTTTGTCTCTGGGCCAGAGCACTTTGGGGAGGGGGTATGTGAGTTCTGGATGGAAAAACTGCTTTCCAGCTTCCTGACTTGATGCGTCTGGGGGCCCAACCACGTCCACGTCGGCACACTTGTCTCCCTGGGCCTGGCTCCCAGTTCATGCAGGCGGCTGTGCTTCCAGCAAGCCCGTCGGGGGAAGATGCTGCAAAGGCATGGGCACTCAGCTGGCACAGGGCTGGGATGCCAGCTCCCCCTGTGGCCCCAGCTCCCCCTGTGCTAGGCCCAGGGGCCCCCAACATGCTCACCCTGCTTCTGACTCGAAACAACAGGAAGAAAACCAGGGTCATTCCAGCGACCAAGTGCCTGCGGGATGCTAGCGGGCGTGGCCGCGGCTCCACGTTGGGGGCAGATGACTGCGGGTCCCGCCCTGGGCCCTGCTCTCCCGCCGGGTCAGTAGGGAGCACACTAGGGCTGCCTCTGCTCCAAGGGGCTCTGCTCGCCCCCTGCGGCACCCCTCCGGCCACGCCGTCATCCGGCACCAGCCTGCCTCCTAACGCTCACGGCGCGCCCCTACGGTCTGTGCTGACGGGCCTGATTCACGGTTGAGGGCTGAGGGCACTGGGGGCTCCCTGGGCCAGCAGTCCCCTTGCAGAGGCCATCCTGACTGTCATGTGGGGAGGGGCTTAAGAGAAAACATCGGGTGCAGTGTGGTCTGGCGTTTTGGTGCAGCGTCCCTGGGCCCCTGTTCTCCGTCTGCATGGCCTCCCCGGAGAGCCAGGGCCGTCCTCCTGGAAACTGGCCGCAGTGTCCTGGCAGGGCAGTGGCTCTGGAAGCGCTGCCACACCCGCGCCCCTTGCCCCGAATGCAAGCCCCTCTGCTGGGTGGGTGGGGGGGCTGGGACCCACCGCACCCAGCCCCGCGGGTGGGGAGGAGAGCGGGTCCCACCGCAGCCAGCATGGGTGCCAGGACGGGCCCCAGCATCTCTCCCTGCCGCCTGCCGCTTGCATCCTAGGGCCCACTGCGGCCCATCAGGAAGCTGGTAGATCGCGATTTCTGCCTCCAAATGCTAATTCCAGATGCAGGAGCCCCTGTGTGATGTCATACGGAAGTAAGTGCCTAATAGGGTGATCGCCGCTGTTAGGAAATTCTACCAGCAGGCTGTCACCTGGTTACAACCAGGAAGCCTGGGTGCTTCCAGGGCAGCCCCCCACTGTGAGCCCAGAGGTCCCAGCCTGGCAAGAGCCCCGGAACAAGAGTGGTCTGGCAGGACACATCCTTCCAAGAACTCCAAAGATGGCTCAAGACTTAACTTCTTAAAAAATTCTGTGATGGACTGTTTTCCATGCCTGTGTTCATGGGAACCTGAGGCAGAGTATGTGGAATGAACCAAATTAAAAGGAGCCCGAACTGAGCAGGCGTCTCCAGAATGAAACATCAAAGCCAGCCCGGGGGGAGGCGGGCACTGGATTATTTATGCTGAGGCCCCCCTGCAGATGTGAGAACCTCAGTGATTCATCGTGAGACCCGAAGGCCATGAGGGTCCCTTCGTCCGTGTGCCCCCTGCACCCTGCACGGAGCCCTCTGGTGTTTTCACACAGGCCAGAACAACCTTGCGGTCCGCCCTCCCCAGACCTGCTGCAAGGCCCTGGGGCAGGGCAGGCACAGGACGGCGGACTCGGGAGGGAAGGGCGTGGCGGGAACACCCAGCACCGCTGCCAAGCACTCGGGCACCCGGAGCACTAGGCTCAGACAAGGCCCCAGGTTACGATGGTTCAGCTTCTGATCTGCCAGCCTTACGAAGGTGGGAAAGCAACACGCATTCAGTAGAAACCACTTTGAAGGTTGATTCTTTCCTGGGCTGGCGACAGGGTCAGCGAGCCGCAGCTCCCAGGCAGCCATTTGGTCACAAGGGTCAACAACTGACACACTGAGCACCATCTTGTTTTTCACTTTCAGACGTCACACGGGAGAGTCAACACCTTGTTATAAAATAGCCTCCGCGTTAGATGATTTTGCCCAACTGTAGGCTACTTTGATGGCTTTGATGTTTCATTCTGGAGACGCTTGCTCAGTTTGGGCTCCTTTTAATTTGGTTCATTCCACATACTCTGCCTCAGGTTCCCATGAACACAGGCATGGAAAACTGTAGGTTCATGGCCCAGTGTTATACCCCAAAACCTTCTGAGCTCCACGGAGGGAAAGACCTGTAGTTACCCCCAAAGGGTCCCGGTTTGCCCTTGTCCCACTCAGGGCATGTTCCGCTCAGTGGGGCTCCGTGGCGTGACCTCCCCTCCCCTCGTGCGTGCGTGTGTTGGGGGTCACTCTGGAAGGCCAATTCTTGGAGGCAAGTCCCAGGGGAACCCAGCTTCGGAAGGCAGTTGGGATGCGACACCCCAACACACCTGGGGTTTAACCACTTTTATATTTTTTGAAAGTTTTAATGTTGGAATAATTACACACCCACAGGAAGTTGCAGAGGGAGGTCCCATGTGCCTTCGCCCAGTTTCCCACAATAGTTGATCTTAGAAAACTACAACACGGTATCAAACAAATTAAATCTTTTAAATGGAACAGAATATGGTAGATGCACCCCTTGGTGCCTTGCCAAGACCTGCTCACTTCACACACCAAGGCGAAAACTCAAGGCTCCTGAGATCAGGCTTTCCTGCCCGGCTGCCCTGGCCCTGGAGAGGAGGCCCCGCGAGATGGTGGGCGAGCCCATCCCTCAGTTCCGAGGTGGGCAGAGCCACGGGCTGGTGGGGGGCAGTGTGGCCTGCCTCCAGCCCGGGCTGTGTGCTGTGTCCTGGGCCGTGGGGCACGACCCAGGCCAACTGGCGCTGCTCTGCATCCACACAGACCCGCTGTCCCGTCGCCACCCTGCTCCCTCCAATCTCTCCATCCATGCCGACTTTTTGGCAACTGTCTTGTAAAAAACACTTTTAGAACTTTCAGAATTCAGTTTCAGAGTCTCAGAACTGCCCTCAGAGGTGCTCTGGGGGGGAACAGGATGGAGGACCTGCAGGCAGCTGGTCTGGAGGGGGCTGCAGATGCCAGCGGCCCAGAGTGGCCCCTGACAGCTGCTGGAGGACCTCCAGGCATTTCTGTGAATCCTCTGAATTTCAGCTGTAACTAGTGAAAAAACGCCACTGCCAGGCAGGCTGGGCTTACTGATTGGTGTTAACATGTCCAACGACGTTTTTGCTTAGCTCGGTTAGGAGAGGAGGCACGGGAGCTGTCACTGTCCCTCTGTCTGCTCCTCCCGTCCGGGTCTCCTCCCACAGGTTGCTCTGGCCGAGGCAGGTCTACTGGGGACGCGTCCCTCCGTGTGTCTGAGGAAGTCATTCCCTGCTCTTCTGCGGGGGCTTCGGCTGGATACAGAACCCCAGGGCGGTGGGCTGGTCCTTCCAACACCCCCGTGTCCCGCTGAGGCGGCCGGTGCACCTCTCACCGCCTCCCTCCATCAGTCAGGCGCTGGTTTTCCCTGGCTTCCTTCAAGATGCCCTTCGTGCCCGTGCTGCTCCTGATCATGGAAGGACTCCATCTGCTTCTCGGGGAGGTCCTCCCCGCCGCCGCTCTGCAGGCTCCACCTTTGGTGAACACCCCTGTGCTTGGGGCTCTGCACTGGGAGATCCCTTGGTGCCCTGGGGACTGTGCCTGGGGAAACCAGGTGTGAGAGACGCCACCCCTCAGCATGTGCGAGGGGAGGACCGTTGGCCTACAGGTGCCGTGTTCTTCTCTGCAAGGCTTTAAAGACCAGGCTCCACAGTCTCATCCAACACAGGCTGAGAGTCCGTCTCCTTACTGGCACCGGGCCTTGGGCTAGGAGCTTCCTTCTACATTATCACATTACTTATTTTTCACAGCAACCAACAGATTTACTATTTATTAAATGGTGGTTCTCAAAGTGACTTCAAGACCAGCAGCAGCCCCTGTGGACTTGTTAGATGCACATTTTTGTTCCGAGCTGGACCTACTGACTCAGAAGCTCATGGGTGTGTATGTGGGGGGTGTGTCTTCCCTCCTCAACACACCTTTAATCCACTCCCAATGCCTTCCACACATCCGTATATTTTTAAAAGGATTAGGTTCCTTCACACATGGATTTAACACTATTGATTTTTGGTCTATCACAAATCCCATCCAATGCCACATCTCACTACGAGGTGAACACTGTGTTTATGTTAAGTATTCTGCAAATACCTTCATTTGGACGCCCTCTGACCGATGTCCCTTCGGCAAAACACAAAACATCAACTAACAGGCAACAAACGAGACGCGGAAGCTCTTTCCACAACAGCGGCTCATTTTTCCTCTGTTATTGTGACCTTGAACAAGTCACAGAAACCTCTGCCCTACATTTTCTTAATCTGGGAAACTGGAAAACATCTTATCTGCCTCTCAGAGGTGCTTTATAATGGTTTTTGATGAGAAGGAATAAGGGCATAAAACTAAGTGTAAGACAGGCATTCAGAAACTGCTTTGAAAATCATCTTGTGGATTTATCTTTATAATCCCTAAACTCTAGAAATCACTCAAAAATATACCCACCAAAGATGTGCCAAGTTACCACTTGATACTTTGTGAAGTGACCTGTGTTGGGAGCCGAATGCCCTGTTCGTGATTCAGAGCACCAAGCGTCGGCCTTGCTTTGTCATACGCTCACGCGTGAGAAACCCCTCTGTGCGGGCTGGGGCAAAGGAAGGCCTGGTCCTTGGCTGACAGTGCAGAACCTCTTGGGCACTCAGCCCGGATGTGCTGGAGCCCGGTGAGACCATTTGTGGGTGAAACACCAGCCCTGTGATTTGGTTTCACTCAAACATTTGCCTGGCCCGCTTTGGTCCAAGAATGTTCTAGATGCTGGGGAGCCTCCACGGTAGCCTCCGCAGGCCCTGGCTGATGTCAGCCATGCTCGGCACATCCCCAGGAGGTGTTCTGGGTGGTGACAAGGAACACCAACCCTCGTGAAGGCCAGCGACGCAGCGTTCCTAACTGCATCCCCCCGCTATGGCCCTGTTTCTGTCCTGCACAGCAGGCAGTCCTGCCCAAGGCCACATGCCATCCGCTCAGGAGGGGGTTGTGGAGGCCCCAAGCCTTGCTGATCAAGGCTGGAGAAACATATGAACACACACAGGCCCCAGCCATGGTCAGAGAGGAAACCCTCTCCCTGCCACACCTGGCCCGGTACCCATCCCCAGAGCAACCCCCCGACCAGGCACCAAATCCCCACGGGGGCCCCACTCCAGGGGGGCCATTTCCAGCAAGCCCTCTATCACCCTTGTGCTCCCTCCCCCAACCTGGGGCAGAGTTCTCCACCGAGGCAGGCCGGGCCTCCCCTCTGCCTGTGTGACCTGCCATCCTGTGGCCACTGTCCGCTTTCCTGACTGTGCACAGGGGTGATGTTTCTCCCTGCAGCCTGCACACTTTCACAGCAGAGAGGTGGGTGCCCGGGGGCCTGTGCTGGCTGCCTCTGTGGCAAGCCGGTGCCTAGGACAGAGCCTGGCATCTGAATGAATGAATGAATGAATGGGTGAGCAAGTGGGGTCTGCTCTCAGCCAATGCTAATGGGATGGATGAGCTGCCCAATGACAAAACGCAGAGGCCTGCTTGGAGGGGCACTGCTGTCTGCCAAAGCTGGGCCAGAGAGAAGGTGGCCTCTCCTCCTGGAGGGGACGTGCCAGTGGTCCAGGAGGCCTTGTGGTGCCTGGAACAGCAGCATTTCTTTGAATGGATCCCATTTGCCATTTCACTCTCCAAAAGGCCAAAGTTTAAGAATTGTGTGAGTGGGTGTGTGTGCTTCTAAAAATGATCACACTTACATATTTCTTCTGTTAAAGAAGTACTACATCTATTAAAAAATTGGAGAGCACAAACTATTGTAAGGCAGACAAATCAGCCATAATCTCATCACCAGGAAGGAGCCGTGGCTGTTTCCATGCTGGTGCCCAGCATTTACCTGGGCTGACATGCACCCAAGTTCTTTCAAACACATATGAATCCTCTTTTAGTACAACTACAAATGTAATATTCTTGCTACGGAAATGAGCAAAACTTAAATATACGGAACAAAAAAAAAGGAAGTCCCTCCTGGTTTCCCTGTTCCCCGCCATCTCCCTGCACATCACCTGCTCCCATGGTGGCAGGGGGCGTGGCTGTGCTGGAACATGGGTTGGTTGGCTGTGCCAGGGCGGCCCACCGCTCCACGCCAGGACACCTAGAGTTCTGCCCTCTCATGGGCTGTTCTAGTCAAGGTTTCCTTTAGTGAAATCACCTCCCCTATGCTCTTAGATCTTGCTTTTATTATTTAAGCTAATCCCACACCGTTTTATGTCATTTAACTCTGTTTTGCAAGCATTTGTGTTACTGATGCCAAATGAACCTCAGAAATGGATTAAGATGCTTTTAATAAATAAAACTGTAATAGATCAAATCATTTTGCTGTATGATTGTTTTCTTTAAAAAGTTCTAATGTTTCTTATACAATATAAATATACAACGAATTACAAAGTTTCTTTAAAGTTCTTGAACTTTCTTTAGCTCAATTACAGGAAAAGAAAATGTTTTTTTTGGTAAAAAAAATCGCCTCATGAATTAATGTCTCAAGTATTATTACCCTGGGGACAATAATCAGGTAAAATTAAATTTAAGATTCCATGAATTTGAATGGATTTTTCTCAAACACTAATGGTGGTGAAACATATAATCAATTTTTTCTGAAGGACAATATGGTATTATTTAATGAAAGCATTATAAATGCCCATGCATTATGATCCAATAATTCTATTTTTAAGAATGTACCCTACAGAAATGATTGAATGCTCACCATCATATTATTTGTAACATGGAAAAATTAGAGATGACCCATGCAGCAGTCATAAAGGGCCGGATGGATTATGATTTCCCTGTAGCAGTGGATTCAGTCACTTACACTGATGATGTGACTTACAATATGGACAGGTGTGTGTGGTTCATTGAGACCCTGGCCCCTTGCTGTTTAACATGGACAGTGTGATCGCACTGCACCGAACAACCCCACCTCCGTGGCGGGGCCCACACAGGGGGAGCTACGTCAGTGTTACGGTAACTTTCCACACTTTCTGGGGTTAGAGATATTTGTCTTTTCTTTCTGTACTTTCTACGTTTTCTACCATGAATGTGTATTATGTGCTTTTAAATGAAATGGTGACATTAAATAAATGCTGGCCATGGACTCAAACCTCGTGGTACCATTTTCTTTTCTTCCTCCCTGTGGTCACAGGTGGCCGTGCCAGCAAGGTCCTCCTCTAGGCAAACACCCCGCTCCTCCCCCCTCGGTGTGGGGGTCTCCTGCCTCCTCTGAGCTTGCCCTGGGGGCAGGACGGTCACCAGGCCTGCCTGTCATCCCGCAGCTGAGGTCACTCTCCCTGGGCACACGAGCTTGGACGTTTACCAGCACAGTCTCAATGCTGAGTGAATTAAAAGAGGAACACCTTTTTGGCAACTGTGTGTAAGACCAAGGAAACAGAGAGAAGCTTGAGGAAGGTATCAAATGCATTAAACCACAGGAAAGTGAACGGGCACAGATAAAATAGTGAGACTTTTTCAATTCTGAGAACAGGTCAGTGGGATTCCAGGATTGGCCAGATGGCCCTGCTTCACCCGTGAGGTGGGCAGCCTGTCCAAGGTCCTAGGGCTCCTACGTGGTGAAGCTAGAGTTCTGGCCCAGGTGTGAATACAGACCCCACACCAACCAGTGTGCCACACGGCCTCCAGGTGAGGGCTGACTGCACCGAGGGCCCTTTGAAAACAAGTTGCCCGTCATAGGGGGCACGGTGGGGAAGCCAGCAAAGAGGAGCGGGATGTGGTGACAGACACATCCGTCTGCTCTTGTGAGGCTGGCAGCCCCCACAGGCTGGGGAGACGCACCTCTGGGGGAACAAGCAAGCCCCGCACCCATGAGCTCGGGAGATGCCCGCCGAAAGGACAGCCCCTCCTTGTGGGGCTGCTGCTGCCGAGCGCGAGTCTAATGACTGGCCATGGGGAGCCGCAGCGTCCTCTGGGCTGCGTTACTGGTTTGAAACCTTCTTCAGTAAGGGTTTGAGGTTAGCCCTGGGTGGAAATAAAGTTGAGGGCCATTTAAGAACATAATTATAGAGACAATCTATGTATGGATGTGTTGATTAAAACCCTTGCTAATGTATAAATGAAATAAATTTCACACCAGTGAGAGAGACTGAGCTAATTGTTAGCTCTTGGAAAAACTAACAAAATACTACTTATTTCTGAATTAGCAGCACTAAAGACATGTAATTATTATTACCTTTAAGTATGGAAATAAACCTTATAAAAAATGGTAGAAATACAACATATGGGTGATCATATGTTGATGCTAAAATACAATGTTTCTAAAGTCTGTCTTATTTAAGACTACATCCCAATGCTCAGCACAGTGCCTGACACATAGGAGCTGCTCAGTAAGTATTAAAAAAAAAAAGGACATGTTTACCAATAAAGCTTCCTGGCTAGCCAGTATTTACCCATGCTTCCAGATGTCCAACATGGATACTGGATATATACAGGATATACACCTTACATGTATAAATATATCAAATACATGTCACGTCCTATATAACAAACACAGTAGTCATTCAACAAGTATATCTGGATTGCCGACTACACGCAGGGCATCGCGTAAGCCTTAGGAATTCAGCTGTAAACAAACACAGCCCCGGTCCTCACGCAGCTGACAGTCACGTGGGGAAATCCACCCTGAACAAACTGGGCACTCACAGAGGGGAACGTGCACACAGGGGAGAGCGGCTGTGAGAGTAATGGGTGGTGCTGGGGGTCCAATCTGCACTGAGGGGGTCAGGGCAAGACTCTTGGAGGGGGTGGCCTCTGAAGGTGGACAGGGAGCAGCCAGGTGATGTGCATGGGAAATGGCATTCAGGTAGCCATGAGCAAGGGACCCTGGGCATGCTCAAGGACACTGGCGAAGAGCTCCTGAGGCCCCAGTGCAGGGACCCTGTGGGAAGGCAGCCCAGACAGCAGGCACCGGGGTCAGCAGCCACCAGGCCGCAGAGGACCTGCAGCGAGTGTGCTGAAGGGGTCTGACTTCACTCTCTTTGCAGTGCGAAGCTCTGGATGGAGTCTAAGCATGGTGGTGACATGATCTGATTTTGCTATGACAATATTGACTGGTCAGGCACCTGTGTGAGGAATAACCGGGAAGGGAGAGAAGAGGTGGGTGTGAGCAGGGGTGGCAGGAAGAGCAGCGCTGGAGACCCTGGGGTGCTAGGCTGCGAGCACAGACAGGTACCAGCGGCCTCCTCTGCAGCGGGTTTTCAGGGCTGTGAATAGTGAGGCGAAGAGGCTCACACCTTCCCCCGGAGCCGGACAGCCCCGTCCCTCTTCTGCAGCTGTCGGAAAGGCCAGACAGTGAACTGGGAGGGGGACAGGCCCCACTGCCTGTGGGCCGCACAAGCTCTGGTCAACTGATGTGGTGGAGGTGGCCCGTGCTCCCCGCCCCTGCACCCCTCTGTAGCTTCACCCTCTGTAGGGGCAACGCTAAGAGAGCGACAGGGCCACCTGTGCCCAGGGGCTCGGTTCCTGCTTCAGCTAATGGCTGCTGTTTAGTGGAGCACCAGGGCCTCTGCGTGCTCAGGCCAGATCGCCGAGCTGTCCCCCCCAATCCCTTGCCAGGAGCAGCCTGTCCGAGGACCTTGTGGCCGGCTCCCCGTGAGGGCCCGGGGCGGGCATCCCGCCGACACCCAGCAGCCCCGTGCACGTGTGTGTGCACGAGTGCGACTGGGACTTCTTGCTATTAAACGCTCTGTCCTTTAGGTGACAAGGCAGAGAGCACGTGGTCCTGGCATTTCTAGTTTTCATTTTATTTTGTAAATCGCCCCTTTGACCTGACCTTTTATAATTATATGTGAGTCGTGTTTCCAGAACTGTGCTCTGCGGATACAGCAGACTTGAAATAAATAATTCACATGAGGGAAGGGACGCTGCCTTGGGGCTCAGCATGAGGGACGTGTGTCCACACGGATGGCCAAGGTGCCACTTGAAGCAAGGGTGTTACAAGGGTGGCTCAGGATTCAGTCACATGTGGAATCAGACCCTGAGCCTGTGCCTCCAGGCTGAGCTGAACCGGCTGGGGGCTTGTCAGGGTACCCCTGCATGTAGGGCAGACCCCTCTGGGGCAGGGACCTGGGGCTGTCCCCACATGGGATGCTGCCCCTCTTTTCCTAGCTGTCGCATGGACAGTGAGGACAGGCTGGGTGGCAGCCTGGGGGGGCGCGTCCCCCACTCCCGCTCTGAGCAGCTCTGTGCTCAGTCTGGCCTCACGGCCTCACCGTGGGATGGCACGAGGCCCAGACGTTCAGCACAGAATCGCAGCATCACATGTGGGGCTCAGGAGGGTCTTAGGAGGAAGGGACTGGGGTGTCACCTCTGTTTCACAAAAGAGGTTTTGAGCACAGCTCAGGGCTCCCATGGCCCAGGACTGAGGGCCGGCCGGCTCCATCTCCTGCAGGTTGTATGGACTTGGGCAATGGGTCTGACCTCTCTGTGACTCAGTTGCCCCCTGGGTGTCTGTGGGCGATGAGAGCAGCGCCCTCTGCTTCAGGTTTGGGTGATGACGCGAGATGATATGTGTACAGTGATCAGAATGGTTCCCCACACTGTGGGTGTACCTCGAAAGGTTAGAGATCATTTTAAATTACGGAACTGCCGCTCAGAGAGGTAGAGAAAGAGACCCCAGTTCACACAGCAAAGCTGTGTGATAAAGGGAGAGAGAGGCTGCATACAAACGGACTGTGTTTTGGAGGTGGGCACGGACGGCAGTGATTAAGATTGACTGAGGTCATGAGCGTGGGGCCCTGTCCTGTGGGATTAGTGTCTCTACAGCACAGACCTTGTTCTCTCCCCCGACCTATACACCCCCACGTGAGTGAACCGTGGCATGGTGGCCGCCCACGAGCCGAGAAAAGAAGCCTCAGAATGAAACCTACCGGCTCCTTGATCTTCGACCTCCACCTCCAGACCATGAACAGTAGATTTCTGTGCTGAAAGCCCCAGTTTACGGTGTTTTGCAACAGCAGCCTGAGCAGCCTCAGACAGGAAGGGCTCCATTTGTAGAGTGACAAGCAAAAAAACCCTCCAATGTATTTGGTTTATAAATTTATATATTTTTGTATTGAGTCTTCTTAATGACAAGTGTACCTGAATCAATTTTTTCATGTTTTTTTATTCATTTATGTTTATTTACATTTAAAAGTAACATTGTACTTGCACACCCAGGCCCTACAGCTGGCACGTGGCTGTGATGCACGCTCAGTCTCTCTGAGGTCAGGGACACATGGGGAAGTGGTGTCCCCACTGAGTGCCCGTAATCGCCCCTCCCCGGCGAATGAACTCGGTGCCGTGGGCACAGCAGCCGTGGGTGGGCGTGTGCGCAGAGTGCTTCTGCAATCCGCCGACAAGCACAGCCACGGGAGGGGCTCCCCCTGCTCAGGCCTCCCCGGGTCTGCCCGACGGCCTCACGCGGAGGCCCCCCGCCTGCTGGACCCGCCCGGGGGACAGCCCTTCCTGCTGCCCTTGCTGGCACTCAGCCGCGCTCCGCCGGCTCCCGTCAAATGGCCTCTCATGCAACCGGGAGCTGGGGCTCGGTAACCGCTTCACTGCCGATCTGGGACCTGCACTTCCGGGGCGCATGGGGAGACTGAGACAGGACGGCAGGACCGTTCAAGGTGTGGGCGCTGGGGGCACCGGGACTCAGCTTTGAGCCTTCGCTCCCCACCCTCGAGGGCTGCGGTGACACGGTGGATGACGGCGTCTGTGATGGGGCCAAGCCCGGCCAGGACCCTCTCTTGGCCGGTGTCAGCCAGGCTCCTGTGAGGCCTCCTCCTGCTGGCTGGACGTTGGCCCACCAAGCCCGGCTTCACCGAGAACCCGCTGAGCCTGGTGCCGGCCACACCACTCACCTGCACCCTCAAGGCTCGGTGCTGGGCCTGCCAAGCTCCCCATGGCCATCCCACCCGCCGGCCCCACGCCCTGCCTCTGGCTAGACACCCTCCGTCTCTGCATTCAGACTCGAGTTCAATCTCGCCCCCACTGTGAGTCTCTGGTGCAGTCTCCTGCCTTCTCAACATGCGTCAGAATCATTTTTTTTCTTTAACTCCTTCAACTTTGCAGGGCTCGGCGTGTTGGTGCCATCACAGTGCCAGTGGAGGACATGGGGAGAGAGAGACGGGCAGGTCCCGCAGGCAAGGGCTAGTGGGGTGGCATGTCCAGAAAGCCTCATGGATGGCATGCTGGCGACGGGCCGCCTACCAGACCCTGATCCAGAGCCACCACTGCCCTCAGTGACGACGAGGGCACAGGCCACGAGTGGGGAAAAGCCTGGAGCGCCCCGGGAACCACCGGCGGCAGGCTCTTCCCACCAGCCCCCTGCCGAGCTGCCTGCTCCTTCCAGGTGCCCCTCTGATCCTGCAGGGCCTCCCCTCATGCCACAGGGCCTCCACTTACCCGCCTGCCCGGGGCATTTCTCACTCTGACAGCTTGCAAGGGGGCAAGGAGAGTGGGCTGCACACGTGGCCCAGGGCAGGAGGCATCTCAGAATCAAGCACCCCACGGGGCGGACGCGGGCTTCCTGGCACAGCCCGCAAGCCACATGTAGCAAACACAGGGCCAGCAGCGCTTTCCCCGTGGAAACGCAAAGGCAGGCGGCGCGTCCCCTGGCAGTGGCCGGGCCCAGCGCCCAGTGCGGATGGCCTCCCCTCCACCGGCCCCGGAGCCGCACCCTGCAGGATCAGGGAGCTGCAGAGGGGTCGGACGGGAGCCTCTGAGACGGGCCGACGGCACAGCCCAGACCCTGCCCCTCATCAGGCATCAGTCACCATCTCACGTTTTATGAATCTTTGCTGAGTTTTCTGGGTGATGAAAGCAGTTTTTCTATCAGTAGGAAAAACATGTATGTATTCCAGGCTCTCCTACAATTCTCTGCGGCCTCACAGATCCACCCTGAACCCATCCCCCTGGAAGCACCCCTCGGCCCCTTCCCGTGGGGCGTGGCTGGGATTCCCTCCCAGAGCCCGATTTTCATCCTTCTCAGGGAGGTGGCAGCAGTCTGTCCGTGTCACACGGGGTGGCACTTGCGTGAACTTGCTGACAGCCCCTGGACAGTGTGCCTCTGTGCCAGGCTGGGCGGCTGGAGTGCCCGCATACACCCTGGCTCAGCGTTCGCTTGTCCACTGAGTTAAAGCGGTGTCACCCAGCACGTGTCCACACTCCCTCTTGAGGAGGCCCAGGCAACCCAGAGGGCAGTCGGACCACGTGGGTCGTGGTGAACTCGGCAGCAGAGACACATGAAATCATTATTTGTGCCCTGTGACCTGCTGGCTTTGCATCTCTCCGAGCAGGAAAGCTGGCCCGGCTGACCTGTTTAGATGTCACCAGGACCAAGAAAAGCTACCGGTTCTGAGCACGCGTCCAACTAAAGAGAGATCTTGCTATTATTTTCTCTGGGATTTTCTATCAAAATCTACCACTAAACATCAAAAGCTGCGTGGTTTCACTGGACAGCCAGATCTCCCATCAGCTCTCCCGGGTGAACTCTGCACGAGATCAAGCAATGGAAGCTCCTAGGAGCAAGTAATCGCTTCCAAACTGAACAGACGGCAATCACAGCAAAGCAGAACTGTGTCCGGGCTCGGCCTCTAACAAAACGGCTCCAGGATGACGAAGACGGGCATTTTCCTGGCCAGATACCAGACCCTGCTCTGCCCACAGGCGTGTTCTCAACATAAAAAAGGACATAAAATAGTTGGCCAGCTGACCCAAAGTCCACCAGAAATGAGGTGCTGCTCACAGCTCAGAGTTCCTGAGGAGCTCCTGTCTTCAGCTCCATGTTAAGAATAAAAATCGCCAGAGGAGACAGAGATGGATCTTTAAGGAAAACACGTTCTTTCCCTTCAGAACCCTGCAGGGCGATGGCCCGTTTGTGGACAAGCACCACCTGATTCATCTCTGACTTCCAACCGTCAAGTTAAACTCCAGTTATAATCAAGGTGACCTATCGCCCGACACCTTCACCGTGTCTTTGAAGAGGTTGTGTGTTTAAATTAATATCATAAATGATTTTATTTCAGGTTGGGAACGGTAAGCGTGGAATATTGAGCAAGCATACAAAGGGAATGGCCGAGCAGCAACCTAACAGAACCTGGGAAATCAATTAATTCAGCGGCACCTGCCACCACCAGCTGCCAGCCCGACATGCTCCCACTGCAGAGGGCGGCTGTGCAGAGCGCGCTGGGAGCCTAGCATGGACCGCAGGCACTTGGTGGCACAGACCAAACCTGCAGGGATTCTCACAGGTGAAGCAGCAGGTACTCATGTCATGAATTCACACTCCTCCAGCCCTCGATTTGTCACCTTGTGTGAGCCCCGGGACAGCTGCAGAGCGTCCCCCATCCTGGGCTGATGGGCGTCCCGGGGACACTGCAGCCTTCTCTTACCTCTATCCATTCCACCAGCAGTGACGGCGGCTGACATCCCGTGAATGCTCTTAGCTGTCATGTGGTCCCCATGAGTGTTGCACTTCACTCCCAGGACTGCACCGCAGGGTATTTACTGCCATTATCATCCTGCCTGCTGGGACCCGGATTGGGAAGTCCCCCACTACGCACCCTGCCGAGTCCACGGCCTCCCTCAGATCCTTGGGAGGTTTCAGGGAGGCCACTTTCAGGGTCTCCCTGCCTCCATTCCACAGGGTACCTCTTCTAGAATGTCAGAGCAAAACCCTACACTGGCCTGTCTTGAAGCACTGCGCTCAAGGGGTGGGCAGAGAGGGAAGGTGGGAAAGGTTTGCACACACCTTGAACTGAATATGAGGCATCCTACGCTTCACCGAGTCCTCCGCCAACACCACAGCATCAACCGGAGCCCTACGGGCCTCCAGACAAACGCCATCACCCCTGATGCCTCTCGTACTCTCTCCTGTGTCCTACTTCCCACCACTGCCTGTCTTCCAAATGTCCACCCGCAGGTCAAAACACGGACTCTGTGGATCCCAGCAGTTTTCCTGTGTCCACCAGCAGGCCCGTGTGCCATGTTCAAACCTCAGGGGGCTCTGCAGGGCCCAGGCCTCCCGCTCACCAGGCACACTCTCCTTGGAGCCACGCCCCAAATCTCATTTCCCTTCGTGACTCATTCAACAAGCATTTCTCATTTCCAGAGAGTCGTGAGGAATAAGTACCGAGCACCATGCTGGGCACTGGGAGACCAGGGGCAGGGCTGGCCGAGGTGGGGTGTGCCCAGATTCACGCCTCACACGTGGAGCCTGCCCTTGCATTCACCCACCGTAGAGCCTGTTCTCTTCCCATGTATGTGGCTGTCCTGCAACTTTCCTACTGGCCTCAAGCCTCTGATGCCGCCCTCTCCTCTTTACCCAGCCATGCATCCACCCCCCACCCACCTGCCCATCCAACCATCCGTCCATCCATCCACCCACCCATCCAGCCAACCGCCCACCCCCGACTCATCCCCACGCCCACCCACCCACACGTCCACCCACCCATCTGTCTCTTTGTTCACCACCTTTGTCCAGAGGGCTATGAGCTCCGTGACAGCTGGGGCCTTGTCTGACCTCACCCTCACCCATGTCTCCCATCCATGCATCATTCATTCCTCATCCCTCCATCCATCCATCCACCCACCCATTCCTGTGCTCACTCTCTCTCTCCAGGTTCCATGGAAGGGACTTCGAGGCCATCAGGGATTGACATAAACGCCCCTCCAGCCTGGGTTCTTCCTGTAACTCTGGCCTCTCGAAAACTCTGGGCTCACTAAGCACCGCCCCCACCACCTGCGTCCTGTCATCTGACTCCTAGTCCACTTTCCACGAAGCCAGGCGCACCCCCCCGAGCCAGGGGGCAGTGAGCTGTCTTCTGGGGCTTTGGAATCTTGTCACTGCTATGCTAGCCTGAGGCCAGGCTGCCACGCACCAGTGTTCTGAGCGAAGCCTCCCTGGTGGCTGGTATGCTGGCCGTAGGTCTTGAAGACCCTGCTCAAATGTTAGCTACTAAGACACCATACAGGAGATGAGGTGGGGGGAAAGCAAACACTGCCACTGGGAGGGAGGAGGGGGCTGCTGAGGAGAACGCCCCAGGCTCTGTCTGCCTCAGCCCTGTGTGCGGCGAGCTGGACGATCAGACGCCACTGTTCACCAGGCGATCAGAGCGGTGCGTTCATGGAGCAGCTAAGTGTGTAGGAACGATGCTGTCCCTGTCGCCAGGCTGGCCCGCGGGCCTGAGCATCGGGCGGGTGCAGGGCCGTGTCCGCAGTGAGCAGAGGGCGGCATGTGCAGTGTGGACAGCATGTCAGCTGTTCCACTGGCAGCAGGCACTGACAAGGGCTGGAAAGCCACCCATTCTGCGGCCGCCAGTTTTCACACACCCAGCAGCACTGAGAAATTACAGAAGGACAAATTAGAGAATAAATCTTATGAAGCATGTGTAATTTGTGCAAAATGATTTGATCCAGAATATGTCTGAATGGTGAGCCTCAGATGAAGCCACTTAAAACTCCATGGAGAGAGGCTGGACTTAGAAACCGGGCTGGGGGTGACATGAGGTCAAGGAGGGCTGGTCTGAGCAAGACTCCGAGTTCAGAACCAGAAAGCAACTTGTCCAGACAGACGCGGGGGAACCAATTCTAAGTGAAGAGAAGTCCCCCTCAATTCAGACAGGGAGGACACAGACCCGACTGAAGTTAGCATCTGTCGGTGCTCGGCCTGACGATGTGATTCCATGTCACGCCATGTATACAGTTTAGGAGAACAGAGGCAGCACAGGAACTGGTGGGGAATTTGGGGCACCAGAGAAACGAGCAGGGAATCGTGTTGTTGGGGGGCTCCTGTGGCTTCCTGTCCCCTGGGTTTTACAACCATAATTTGTGATTCATTGCTACTACGAAGTATATCCAACATCTCCTGGCACAGGAAACCTAGATTTCAACAAAGCAGATTCAGTGAACTGTTATTTATTATGTCACTTTCCTTATAATGTCACAGATGCTTTATGCTGAGAGAGAACAAAGCCCATATTTTATAAGGTGCAGACACCTGTTAGGACATGAGAAAAGTAAGTGGAGGGAAAAGGAAGAGGTGAACACAGGTGCGTCCACACGTGGCCATGCAGGGGGCTCTGGGCTCCTGCGGGGAGCTGAGACGTCCAGGCAGAAGGAGCTAAGCTTTGGGGGCAAGCCTGCTGCGAGGGGAGGGGTTCTCAGCAGAGCCCGTGGAGTCCCGCTGTGATGCCTGGTCTCACAGGTGCTATTTGAGGCAGTCAGGGTGGGACTAAGCACCCGGATGGCCACATCAGCCTGGGGGAGGTGGGGCATGGTGGGGGCAGCAAGAGGAAGGCCACCGTGGCCTTGCGACCATCCTGTGACTTAACTGTAATGTGGCTGCACGAATCTACACGTGTGATGGATGGCAGGGAACTGGGCCAATTCCTGGTTGTGATTCTGCACGACAGTCACAGAGGATGTAACCACTGGGCGAGGCCAGGTGAGGGCACACAGGACCTCTCTGTAACATCCTTGCAACTTTCTATAATTACTTCAAAATAGAAAGTTAAAAAAGAAGTACTAGAAGAAAACCAAAAAATCAAAAAGCATGAGCAAACAAGCCCCCAAGCTGGGGCACCCACTGGATCTCCATCCTGGCTGTTCTAGGGGCCTGTGATACAGAATCCAGGTGGTCTCCACAGCTGGGGGCTGGAGGGCAGGACCCTGGTCAGACCGAAACCGGAGAGCCCTCTAAACCAGCCCTCCAGGTGGTGCAGGGGGCACGCAGGAAAGTCAGCGGCTGGCTGAGGTGCTGCTGCAACCCTGTCCCTGGTCCGGGCTAACGTCCCCTCCACAGGAGCCTGGGCCACAGACCCCGTCGTGCCCTGATGGAGCTCAGACAGCTGGTGCCCCACACTGTCAGTGACCAAGTGTCTCTGATATCTCAGCGGGCAAGGGTGGGCCCTGGGAGGGGTTGGGGGAGGCGGAGTGTGGTAGCAGGGGTGACACATCTCCTGCCTTCGAGCCTGGGCTGCAGTAAGAGCTGACAACCACGGGGAAAGCGGCAAAGGGCCCCAGGGGGTGGACGCGTGGCTGCGTCCGGGTGGCTCTGAGACGAGCAGGAGCCGACAGGGCCCTGGCGTCGCCTAACGACTGGATAGAGATGGAGATGCCATTTTAACTGGTAAATGAGAAAACTGATTATTCAAGCAAAGATCCTAGCTTGAAAAACCACACTTGGTTAATGTAATGAGGGCCCAGCAGTTCTCTTAAAATTTTTTTCTCTTATTTTAAGGGCTTGAGCCAAACTGCCCTAGATTAAACAGAAATCTGCCTTTTGTCTGGTTTTGATTTCTGCACATTCCACTTCAGGGTTTCCAGGGGCCTTTCTCAGACGATTCATGACTCGAGGTCTCGAGCGGAGCGTGCAGGCCGAGGTGAAACACCCGCCGCCTGTTGCAGGCCCAGGCGAGGGGCAGGCGGGCTCTTCCTACGGGAAACGGAGGAGAAGACGCTCACCAGGGTGACGCCAGGTAACTCCCACGCGCTGCACGCAGGGGTGCAGGAGGTGTTTGCTGAGCGAATAACTGAACTTCACTTTCTATCCCTTTCTGCCCAGTCAGTCATTTCAAATGGCCGCCAGGGAGTTCCCAGGCCTGGCCACAGAATCAGGGTGAGCAGGTTCTGGCAAACACTAACGTGGACCCTGGAGGAGGCGCGGGACCTCTGGGAATCTAAAATTGCAGTGTGAACTCATTTCCAGGAAGGCGTGAAGCTCCGCGTGAGGACAGAGGTGTTAGGGCCCCACTAAGGGCAGTGTCAGCCAGGGAGCCTGGGGACCACGGGCAGGTGCCTCAGTGCGTGGGCTGTATGGGGACTGACACTGACCCCCATCCTTCAGGGCCCCTCCTGCTTGCACGTCCTGTGTGGCACTGAGCCAGCGTCAAAATCACAGCCTTTCCTGTCATCGTCACACCAGGCCCTCCAGTGCCTTCCTTTGGCTGAAGCTCTGTTTGCCGAGCGTCCTGGAGCATGGCAGCTGGCATGGGCATGTGCTGGGCAAGCTCTCCAAGTTCCAAACTGGGCATGGCCTCAGTATGCAAGTTTGCTAGGAGAGCAGGGTGCTCGCGGCACAACACCGAGCCGTGACTGCAGCCAGGGGCGGGGCTGGGGACAGTGGCCAAGTCCTCCAAAGTCTGGGCTGAATCCCCTTCAGGGCGCAACTCTGCAGGATGTCCAGGGGCTGAGGCCACCTCCCTGGGTGTCAGGAGGTCTGCCCAAGCCCAGGGAGAGGCAGACAGCGGGGATGAGACAGACCTTATATCCCCTGGCTGTGTGTCCTCCTGGTGAAGTCCCCCAAGGTGCCCTGTGACCCTCACCCTCTGCTTCCGTCTGTCCATCCTAAGATGAGGACTGGGACTTGGGGACACGCTGGATGCTCAGCAGCCACAGGGGGACCGTCAGCCGTTCCCAACTCCTCCCCACGGCCCCGGCCACCTCTGGGTGTGACTGGAGAACCGAGCTGCCTGCAGTGATCGCTGTTGACAGGCCTCCCTGTAATTGGAAGAGAAACCTTCCAAGTTCACAGCTCTCAAATTCATCTTCAACCTAAAAGGAAGTATCAGTAATTAAAGCCAATCGCATGTGCCAGAGCAGCATGTGTGGGGCACAGATAAGGGTCTGCCATGTCTTTGGCTAACGATCATTATTTTTTTTGGGATTTAATTCCTAGGCCCTGGAGTCCAAGCTCTGAATTATTTTTTTAATTTCATTCTTGGCATGGGTGAGTCCGAGAGCATCCTGTCTCCAGCCCCACCCTCCCAGCAGGTGCTCTGAGGGACTCTGGCTGGAGGTCACAGCCTCCGTCAGATGGGTGGCCGGCAGCCAGAAAGCTCGCCTTCCAGGGCCACGGGTGTCTCTGGGCACGAGCAGAGCCAAGGCCCTGACAGTCCCTTGCTCCTGTTTACCATGTTGCTGCATGCAGGGCACCGGCCTCCAGATCTGCAGAGAAGCCTGCAGGCTCCAGTGGGTCAGAGCAGAGGCGCCCTGCACAGAGAGCCCAGCATGTTTTTAAGACGCCTCGGCTCAGGAGCGCATGCCAGCACTCACACGTTATTTATCAAGCCCACCGTGCACAGTGCGCTGCCTTAGAGGAGGCTAGAGAGACGGGGGATGTCCAGGTTGCCTGTAGGGAGGCCAGAGGAGCAGGCCCACCGTCCATGCGCACCTTCCCCACACGTCTGTGGCTGGAGGCCCCTGACAGGGTCTGTGATCCAAAGGTGTGGCCCGCCCAGCCTCTGCCAGCCGTGTCTGTGCGTCTCAGACTGGAGTGCCTTGGCTGACGGCCAGAGCTAGTGCCTCAGGAGCCCGGCAGCCTGCCCCGAAGACCCGCCTGGTGGGGTGCAGTGTGGGCTCCTGGTCCATGGGGCGGGTGGCCCTGCGGCCGATGGATGGTGTCCCCTGTGCCCAGAAGACAAACCAGGCTCCTGGCAGCAGTGCTCGCTCACAGTGGATGAATGAATGAATGGGCTGCCGACCCCAAAGCCGAGGGGGGAGCAGGCCACTGGTGAGCAATCTCCCAGTGCTGCAACAGATGAGGGACGGGCGGGAGGAAGGGGTCCAGCCCAGCATGCACGGGGCAGGGCGTGACAGCACGGGGACGACGCAGCCCATCTCCGCACAGCGTGGGCCCCATGGATATCTGCAACCAGAATAGTGGTCGGGGGTCCCAGCTTGGCCAGCGGATCCCCCAGGTGAGGGAGTGATTCCAAACCCCTTCTCTGCTCACGGCTCTGCTGGTCAAGGGCCGGTTCCTGCGCCCACCTCCAAACTTTGTCATGTCACCCCGCCCCCACCCAATCCTCTCCTCTCTGTGCCACCAGGCGTCCCGACAGCACTGGCCCACACCGTGTGGCACCTCCTTCCTCCAGCTGCTTACTGCCCCAAGCCCGATGCCCTGCCCCTCCCCTGACCTTCTGGAGCGCTCAGCCCCTGGGCCTGCCAACATCCAGCCAGTGTGGCCTGACGTGCTTATATGGGTCTATGTGGGTCCCCCAGGATCCATCAGACTTCCTGAGGAACGTCCGGGTCAGCCACAGCCCACTGTTTTTCTACCTCTTCCCTCCCCTGGAGGGACACCCGTGTGGGCACATCCTCTTGAATCGAGTCTGGGGGGGCCAGGGAGGAGGGACAGACCAGGTAAATGGCATTGCCTGTGCGCAGCTGGGCTGGGCGGTGGGCTCTCTCCCTCTGCACCCCAGGGAGATGGCATCTGGGGCACCCCCAGCCCCAACACATGTCAAGGGCAGTGGAAGAGCTGATATCCCAGGACAGAGGGGATGGAGCAGCAAAGGCCCCTGGGACAGGGCAGAGGCCATGCCAGCTGTTCATTGCTAATGGCTGGTGCCCAACAACCGGCTGCTTGAGGGGGCAAGGAGGGAGGTGGTGGGGGAGGCAGGCAGGAGGGAGGGGGCTGGCAACTCATGGACAGACTCCTGGGGCCCTGAGAAGGATCCCGAATCTAGAGCCCAGGTGTATCTTGAATTTGGGCTAAAACAGGAGGTTCAAGTGACAAACCGTGAGCCCTGCCCCTGCCCAGGAAGGGCTCTGATGCTCGCGGGAGCGGGCAGGAATCCGGAGTGGTGACTGTAGAGGGACACGGGGGTTTCCTTCAGATATCAGGTGTCAATCATGCACGTGACTTTTCTTACCTTACAGATAAATGTGTCTCTCTTTTTAAAATTCCCTCCAGCAAATGATAATTTCTAACATGGATGCTGGCATGATGGGAAATGTAAGGGAGGCTGATACCTCACCGCCATCCTTCACCTCCCCCTCAAGGTCGCCACAGCCCAGTGGAGGGTAGGGGGCCTCTGGGCACGCTGGCACAGTGGGGTGTTCCAGCACAGAGTGATTCCGGAGGTCTGCACACCGAGACGACATACCCCCCTGGGATGGGTGCGCTGTGCTAGATTCAGGCGGAATGCCACAGTGACCCTCTCCAGCCGCTTCTAGAAGCCTCTGCATTGTCAGGCATCTCCTAGGCCCTGCTAACCCTCTTCCCAAACAACAAAGTCCTTGCCCTCTGACCCTTTTCCTCCGAAGTGTGTCCAGGGGGACAAGAAAGGCTCACCTGCCGAGGCCCTTCTTGTGCCCCAGACGGCCCCTTGCTGGGCAGCGGGTGGCCACAGCACCTGGCGGGAGCACAGACACTCTTGGGCTGTTGCTGGCCCCATGCTGTACCCACGCTGTGCCCTCTGAGCCCTTGGCCACCCAGTACCGGGGGAACAGAAGTCAAAACCACACGGCTTGGGGCAGGCGGAGTTCAGCCACAGTACCTGCGCGGCCACAGCCTTTTTAAACCTGGTTTCCTATCCAGAAGGGGGGGTGAGGATGCCCCAGCTGGCTGCTGCCAGGGGCGGTGCCTCACCGGGAAAACGGGCACGCGTCCACGCACACTAGGGGTCTGTTACAACAAGCCTGTTTTTTGAAGCTTGGAGGCCATGAGCAACTGAACAGCGTCTGCCTATACAGCCAAGGCTAAAAAAAAAACCTCCTAAAAACAAACAAAATCCTTGTTTTTTTCCTCTTTGAAGTGATGTTGTTTTCACTGCTTTCAGATTTGTTTTTGTTGATCTGCTGATACTTGGTTCTCATGATAAGTAGATGATTATTTCTGACCCTAATAGAGCCTCA
This sequence comes from Manis pentadactyla, assembly GCF_030020395.1. Taxonomy (NCBI): domain Eukaryota; kingdom Metazoa; phylum Chordata; class Mammalia; order Pholidota; family Manidae; genus Manis; species Manis pentadactyla. The sequence continues at coordinate 176,453,869 of NC_080023.1, read as the reverse complement.
CGGTTTTCTCGCTCCCGACACCCACACAGCCTCTTGAGAACAAACCCTCGCAGGCTGCTCCACGCTGTGGACGCCTCACATACAAACCCTTCACACAGACGCCAGACTGGTTCAGTAAATGTCAGCAATGTCTGGTGCCAGGGAGGGGAAGACGTTCTCATTCAATATTTGAATGTTGAGTGAATGTATTAATTAAAGACTCAGAGGAACACAAACTTGTTCAAAACGGCTCTTCCCTCCCCGCCCCCGAGAAGACAGGAGAGCGTCACTCCTGGGGTCCAGTGCCTCTGGGGGCCGCGGTGCCATCAGAAGACACCTGACGCAGGCCCCGGGGGCCACTCAGCAGGGAAGCTCCCCTCTGGTTCTGCTCCCGGGGGGTCCTGTCACGGGCATCCTCACCCTGCCAGTAAGGATGCCTTAGCCTCAGAGCAATCAAGGGGCCCGGGAAGATGTCCTGCCCCAGGGAACAAAAGCTCTAGGGCTCTGAGCCTAACAGCTACTCTGCATTTACAGAGAGGTGAGCTCGACTCACAGACTCATTCTTCGTGTGGACCATCAGCCCGGTCAACTGTGCGACCTCGGCCTCACATGCTGCACGCGTGCTGCAGGGCCAGTGCTGGGGGCTGTGCAGAGCTGCTCTCCGGTGACCTGCTTTGTTTGGACCTGCAGTGCTGATGGGACTCTTCCTGAGGAGCTGTCACCATAGTGAGTGAGGGTGGCTTCATGGAGCGTGTACTGGACGCCTGGGCATCTCGCTCCATTCTTCCATGCCCTCTGTTGTAGGAGCTGTGGTCACCCTCGTGTTACAGACAAGGAAATGCAGCCTCAGAAAGAATAAGCTGCTTGCCCCAGGACACAGTGTGAGATGGCGGAGCCCGGATGTGAACCCCAGCCGTCTGATTCCAGGTCCGGGGCTCTTTACTCTCAGGACTGTACTGGTGTGGGGGCGGCATCCTAAGGTGGGTGCTGCCAGGGTCAGATTTCTCCAAAGGGGTGTCTCCAGGTCTCTCTCTATGGTTCCTGCTTAGATTCTAAATAATTTTTTTTTCATTTATAAAAAGACTTCATGCTCCATGACTTGCTGAAGCAGCTTCTCCGGCTGACGGCTAGTCCCCAGGGCTGCATGGTGACGCGCCAGAACCTCCCTCAACTTCACCTGCGATGCACTCGCAACCAATGAGGCTAATGTACAGAATGACAACGGGGCCGTGGCTGCAGCCCTCCCCCAGTCTACCAGCTTCTCTTTACGTAGCTTCATTAACTGTGCAATTATGTTTTAGGTGTTCAATTTGTTCTTGAAATTGTTTCCATTATAATGGCGTTTCTGAAAGCTTTGATGAAAGGTGAATTCTATATGAGGATGACGCATGTGACACAGGCACCTTCCATGTCCGTTCCAACGGGAGCTCGGTGAAAAGGGGTTCCCTGGTGGGCAGACCAAGGCAATGGGGCGATGGAGCCAGCAGCCTCCCCGGGAAGGCGGCTGCTGATGACACGTTGCGATGCTCCCCCCGTCGGCAGGCGCTGCAGGGGCTCGAGGGACATGACCCCACTTGATCACCACATCGACTGAGTGAGGGGACTCGGCTCCACTTTGCAGAGGGGGAACCGGCTCTCAGAAGGGCAACAATCTCCGCCAGCCGCTGGCTGGCTCAGGGCAGGGGCGAAGCCTGGGATGCGCCCACTCCACTGCACAGTCCCAGCTCTTACCTGGGCACCCCACTTCTGCGTCCCCATTCAGCCTGCTATGTTATGTCATTACTGTAAGTGAAAAGGCATGTATCCCTATTTTAACTGATACCTTAAGTTGTTTGTTGTGGTCCCCCTTGGTAGCTCAGGGTCATCCCACTATCCTGAGCGGCTCCCAGGTGATGGCTTTAGGCTTCCTGGGCTGGGGAGAGCATGCGGCCCCGTAGGGAGCCCCAGGACTGTGTGGCTCCTGGCACGGGGCAATGTTTGGAGACATTTTTGGTTGTTACGATTGGATGGAGGGGTGCTCCTGGCTTCTGGAGCCCAGGGATGCTGCTGACGCCCCCAAGGGCACAGCAGGGCCCCATGGAGAATCCTCCAGTCCTGGATGGGAGGCCAGGAAGGCCCCTCTAGTGCTCCTGTTCCCGCTGTTGAGTTTCACACAGAACCTGAGGTCCGTCTTTGGTAGCAAGGGCCAAGCCCTCTGGGGAGGGAGACTCCTGGGATGGGGGCAGCTTCGGGCCCCTTCCATCCCCCGCTGGTACCTTCGGCCAGGCCACAGTGTCTGGTTTCCAGGTGGGTACAGACTGACTCCATCACACCCCAGCGTCGGCCTCTCCAATGCCAGCCGCCCAGGAAACACCTCATTCTGCACACCCAGAATGCACCAGACTGATGCCTCTTCCTGGCTTCAGCCCCAGTCGGTGGACTTCAGACGGTCTCTTCTTTTTGAGGGAAGAGAACCAGCAGAAACTTGAGGTCATTGTGTGTTTCCTCTGTGGAGACGGGCCAAGCTCTGTGGTGTGCCAAATGCTACCTGTTCTGCTCTGAATATGTGCCCCCCACCCCCAAATGCACACGTTGAAACCCCAACCCAGTTGGATGGTATTTGGAGGTGGGGTCTTCGGGAGGTGATAGGTCAACAGGGTAGAGCCCTCCTGATGGGATTAGGGTCCTTACAGGAAGAAACAGGAGAAAGCTTACTCTCTCCTCTTCCTGCCATGTGAGGACCCAGCGAGAAGCCAGGGAGAGGCTCTCACCAAGAGGCAAGTGTGCTGGCGTCCTGGCCTCGCCTGCCGGCTGCAGAAGCAGTGAACAGTACACACCTGTCTAAGCACCCATCTGGGGTATCTGTTCCACAGCTCAAGCCGACTGGGACCGTGCAGACCCCAGCGGTGACTCCCGCCCGGGACCCCTGTGCTTTGTAATCACGGGCACGGAGCACTGGAGTCCAGGTTCCCCCTGCCCCGCCTCTCCTGCTGCTTGATGCATTACTGGCTGTCAGTGAGGACGGGCAGGCCCTTTGCTCGTTCCGACAGGAAGCCTGCCAGAGAGGACAGGACCCCGACCGTGAAACTCTATACTGATCACCACGAATTAATGGCCAGCCACCAATAACTGGCAGAGGGCGCCTTCCTATGTGTGGGAACTTGGAGCTTTGACAGGGAGCCTGTTTTAATAGCAGTTTATACACTTAATCTATTTTTATTGCTAAATTAAACACCTATCTGTATTAGGCATCTTCAGAAAGCAGCACACACAGTTCTTCTCAAAGAGGTTTTCATCTGTGGCAAATTAAGTAAAATATAAGATGAACAAATGTAAGCAGTATCAGCTATCTGAATTAAATGCTAAAGCCACCTTGTATTTCAGCGACTACGTATCACTTCCAAAAGGACCTTGCAGTCCCAACCGTCCTTGCCAGTGCAGGCCCAGCTGTTAGGGCTTTTGTGTTTGAATCTCACTGTGCAGCGGCCACTCCAGGTCACTGTATTTCTGCCAACTTGTGCAGGCAGAGGACAGCAGCGATGAGAGCCCCATCTGACGGAGGTGGGCATCAACGACTTGGTTCTCTGATTGACGGCATGATACTTGAGGCAAATTAACCTTCCCCAAAAACTTCTTTATTGCTGTGCTCATGCACATATGGAAATAAGAACTTGACAGTGCTGGGTGTCAGCTTTGCAATTAGCTGAAGTATTTCAATAGGCTAATGAACTTTCATCTGAGGATGCTTCCTGTCAGCAGAGGAGGCAGGCTGTTGTCTGAGGAGCTACAAAATGCCAGTCGGGGTCCCGCAGCTGCCTTCCTGCGCTGAGGCCGGCAGGCTGCTCCAGACCTGGTGCACCGTCGAGGCGGGTGGGGTGGGGCACTGAGCGCCCAGGCGGGGACTGTGGTCCACCAGAGAGTTGCCTTCCTGCACCAAACCCCACCCAATGGCACGCTTCCTCCGTAAACCCCAGTTCACAGCGCTGACCTTTGACATAGAAATGATGCCGGTGCCATTTAAGAAATTCTGAATTGCAAATACTAACAGTGGTTGACTGTAAAACAGGAAGAAATGTTCAGTGTTCCTTGAACGCTTGCAAACGAGCACATTTAGCAGAAAACCTCCCCCAAACCCACAGACCTAATCGGTACCCCTAAAACGCCTCCTGTGGCTCCTGTGACATGTGGTGCGCCCCGCCTTGTTGGGCCCTAGGGGTCCTGTTGCCCGGTCCTTGCACCTCAGGGATGGCCCCTCCCAGCGGCCAAGCCCTCACAGACACTCACGGAGCTGCTAGCTGGTGGAGCACCCACCTCTCTGGGAGCACCCTCCTCTCGGCAGCAGCCCGGAGGGTCCCAGCCACGCTCAGGCCCCCACTCCTGTCAGGGCCCCTGTGCACCCTGCTCCCCACACTGCCCACCCAGAAGTCCCCTGCCTTCCAAGTAGACGTATATGATAGACAAGCGCCCAGGACCTGTGCATGCTGCCAACCGTGTAAAAAAGTGCTCTTTCCAGGCAGACTAGGGGGCCTGTGCACAGATACAGGGAAGTCACCCCTTTCACAGAACTGAGAAATGGTGGTACCACTGGGGACACGGGCAGAGGATGTCATCGGGTCTTTTAGACCTCATCTTCAGGGGCTGCTGGCAGCTTGATTTCAAAAAAGGAAACACAGGTGTAAAGTCCAGATACTAACATTTTTCGCTATGGAGAAATGCATCAATTTGCCAGCTCTAAGTCACACCTGGGGGCTCATCCAGCCCACAGACAAGCAGGCTCAGGTGCATGTGTGTCCATTGAAATGCCTTCACCCTGGGGTCTCCCCTGCACTTGACCCCCGTCCTCCCCAGCCCTCCAGCCGCTTCCTGTGGAACCATGGCTCAAAGAGGACAGGAGGACATGTTGAGGCCGTGCAGCAGGGTCCCCACCTGCCCCATAAATGCCAGCTGGGGCCAGACATTGGTGGGTTTTCTCTGCTGAGGGTAGCCTTTGGTGGAGTCTGAGAAGAAGCCACCCGTGGGCGGGAGCAGACACATGAGGTCCCACGTGGCTGCGACCACGTCTGGGGGCAGACATCCCATGGCAGGAGGTGCAGAGTGGGAAGAACCCTTGGTGGTGGCCACGGCGAGAGCATGCCTCGAGGATGGAAGCCTTTCTGAGGGCTTGGTCCTGGTGACAGCCAGCAGGCCTCCTGCCCATCTCTGCCCCGTGCCACCGCCCGCTCTGGCCCTCCATGTGACAGGACGTCATCTGCCGGAGGACAATGTGGCCATCGCGGTGGCCCTCTATGAATCCCTCCCCAGATCCCCACAAGGTGGGGTTCTTTGCGGGGTGGTCCAAGAACAGGAGCCACTCTCTGGTTGTCTTCTCTTTCCTCTGGCCTGGTTGGTGCTGGAGTTGCAAGACCACCCCAGATGGATACCTCCACCCTGCGGATACTGAGGGCTACAGACTTGGGGTTCAGAGGAGCTACAGAACGCCAGGGTGGGGTCAATGCTGCCAGAGCCCTCCTCCTGGTCCTACCTGATCAAAGGCTCTGGGTGACCAGCCCGCATTCTGGGGGGGGGGGGTCTCTGAAGCCGGGGGCCTAACCCCCCAAATGGGCTTCTCCCATCAGAGATGACGGTGCTGACACAGTGGTTGGGGAGAAAGTTCTTGGGCTCTGTGGTTTCTCCCACCCAGCTTTTCCTAGCTTTAGATATGGCTCTGCGGGCCTGTGGTCTAGGATCTGTAGCGTGTGGCCATGGGGTGACTCAGGATGCGCCCCCATCACCCACTGCTGGAGACGTCCTGGGCCTGTTCCAGAGGCCAGCTCCACTGCCCGGGGCCTCGGGGACGAGGCAGGCCCAACACTGGAGCCGGAGGACAGAGGGTGACACCGGGAAGGTCGCACACGGCCGGAAGCCCACAGCTTGACAAATCACCCCGGCTGCACGCCCCGTCCCCCTACATCGGGAGCTGCACGACTCGGGGGCCCTTATTCCATATGTGCTGATTTTTATAGAAATCGTTAATTCTTCTTGCTCTCAAATCCCTACATTAATAATTATAAGGTCTGTTGGGAATCAAAGCTAGCTGGGCCCAGAAACATACTTTTTCCTTAAGACACTACAAAGAGACAAGAGAAAACGCCCCCATCATGAATCATCAGAGAATGACATCAACAGACAGCCTATTTAGCATAAAAGTGTCCAACTTCCTGCCACCCATAATTTATTTTTCTTTACAATGTATTAATGCCAGAGACTTAAAAGTCCGTAAATAAGCCATGCTTGAGCGCGTGAGGTTTAACTGGTTATAAATGATTTTCATCACAGGAAGCTGCTCACTAAAAGAAAATGTGCACAATATACACAGAATTCCAGCCGAGCTACTAGTGTTATCCCCCAGGGAGGTGTGGGTCCCCGTCCAATTTCTGGAACTTTCCAGGTGGGCAGAATTCGCCATTTTCTTACTGAACTTGTTGCTGGCGGACAACAGGGGTGCAGTGAGTAGCTCCGGGCAGGTGGCCTGTGTCCCGTCCTCAGGGAAGAGCTCATGTAGTGAAGGGAGCTCCCTCGCTGGCATGCAAGAAGCAGGGGTTCAGCTCTGCTCACCCACAAAAACAGAGGTTTGTCTGTTGCTTCTTGCGCACATCCTCTGGGGTATTTTCTCTGGCGCTAATCAATTTTCTAAATCGCCCAAACTGGGTGTCCAACTCCAATCAGCTGGACACCAATTAGCCAGAGTTCCTGCAGAGCCCCCAGGTTAAGGGCTCCATCCCACAAGAAGCCCCGCACTTCAGACAGCAGCCACGGGTCTCAGATTGCCGCCTGCACTTCCAGCTGAATTCTGGGGCACCCATGACCCCCTCCTCAGGTTCACCGATTTGCTGGAACGGCTCACAGAGCTCAGGAAACTGTTGACTTACATTTACTGGTTCATAATAAAGGATACAAGTCAGGAAGAGCCAGCCGGAAGGGACACAGGGCAAGGCGGGGTGGGCGCTAGGCCTCCGGGTCCTCCCAGACGCCCGGTGTTCGCCACCCGGGAACTCGGAGTCTCATTGCTCACGAGTTCCTGCAGGTCTGGTCTGCGGCCACAGCCTCTCCTCCTGGAGACTGGCGGGTATTTTCTGGGGCATTTTCTCTGGCACCAATCAGACAATCTCTGGCTGACGGTCCCCACCCTCGAATGAGCCGGTCTCCCTGGTGCCCAGACGCCTCCTTAGGCCGTCCTGTGGCCCCTCCACGTCCCTCATCAACAGTCCCTCCACGTGCGAAGGGGAAGCGCATGCCTAGGACCCAGGAGACCCCAAGAGTTTCAGAGGCCCTGTGCTACGAGCCGGGGCCCAAGACCAAATATATTTATGATGCCGCCGCCCCGTCCGCAGCCTGCCCGCCCTGCCCAGCCCGCCTCTGCGGGACGAACAGCCGCGTCCGAGCCTGGGTGGACTCCGCCACCACAGGGACCCGCAAACCTGCGAACCCTGACGCTGCCGCCCATCTGAGAATCGAGCTCTGACCCTGCCGCAGGGAGACACTCGCTCCCGCCGCCGCGGCCCTGGCCTGGGCCTCCAGGACGCTGGGAGCGGGCCGCGGGGCCCGCACAGGCCGCGGAGCTCACTGCTCCGGGAGCGGGGCCCGCGCGCGCCAGCCCGAGGGCGAGGCCCGAGCCCGTGGCAGGAAGGGACAAAGGCAGCCACGGCGGAAGACCTCCCAGCATACAAGCTGTTCTTCCCCTTTTAATCTCTTGGAATTAATTATTTCCCTGGAGGCTTAGGTTTCCAGTTCACTAGATTTATTTTCTTTTGAAGCCTTTTTTTTCCCAGATTTTTTTTTTTTTTTTTAGTATCGCATCCTGGATTCTGCTCAGAGATGGACAGTTATAAATGACTATTTCTAACACCAATGCCTGCTCAACACAGAGGCAAGTGTGTTTCTAGGGACCATGAGGGGGCGAGACTATGGTTCGCTGCACCTGAGGTCTCTCCCAATGACCGGCGCATGCGAGTGTCTGGCCAGACCTGCGAGGAGGGGGGGAGCCACGCCTTCCAGGAGGGGCCACACTGCCTTCCCAGAGCAAAGCCTCTGGCTGGCTCAGCCTGGAGGGCCGCTGTGTCTCTCTAAGCTGACTCGGATTTTTAAACCCTCCAAAGAGGTGTTGTTTGAAATACTGGGACGAACTGGGGAGACAGGGAGTAGGGGGAGAGGGAGAAAGAAGGGAAACCCTGTTTTTTTTTCAAGGAAGCACTTGGAGGGGAGAAGAGATGGGAGAGATGCGGCAAGAACCTGCTCTAAGCGGGGGCACCTGTGCCCAGAGGCCTCCACCAGGCAGGAACCCCAGATGGCTCTGGCCGCGAGCTCTGTCCAGGTGCTGATCGGGCGCTGCCGGTTCCGTCTGGATGAGCAAGAGGCCAGCGTGCCCGCTGGGCAGGTGCTCGTTGGGTTATAGCCACTGACAGGCTCTTCGTTCTCAAAATGACAGCTGCCGCCTCCCATTGCAGAGCCCTTGGGTACATTTATCGTTGGCACTTTCTAGACATGAAGGCGATCGAGACACCTCGCTGCTGAGGTGGTTGGGGGTGGGAGAGGCAGCAGGTGAGACACGGGCTGAACCCCGTCTCCAAGCTGGCTGTGGGGTCAACATGGCGCACTGGTCACTGGCCAAAGAAAGCCCATTCTTATTCCTAAGAAAATCTCCCCAAACCAGGCTTTGCATGGCGCACTGAAAACTCAGCCAGGAGCTTGGTGGGTCTCGAGGGCGACGTGGTCCTGGTAGAGAACTCTGCTCCCAGAGAGGATCACATGCTGACCCCTCACTGCTGCAGAGAGGTTTTCCTGAGTCCGCACACCCCCAAAAGTCCTTAAAACGTCACACTTTTTACCTAATCTTACTATATCGGCACCGATTTCATGACTGCCAACCACTCTGCATGTTATCTCCCTCTGTGTTAGATTTTACAACCATTTTTTAAAAAGCCTGTAAGAAAAATAATTTATGAGAAAATCATAAATAATGGGTGTGAGACACCAAATGTGTTTTCAAAATAGTACTTTTTCTTCTTAAATGGAATCAAAAAGCTTTTTGGATTTTTAAAAATATCCTTTCGCCCATCCTCATGGTGTTAGAGCTTTTACGAAAGGGAAAAAAGAAGCAAACATTAAAAAGGAAACCATCTCCCGGCATCCTGGGGCCAGGAGAAAATTCCACCTCCATCTCTGTTTGTATTAAAAACCCATTTGGCCCTCAGATGACGGGTGTGTTTATTTTCCATCATGTTTGTGTATTTAGCTGAGCATCTGGGTTCTGGGTCTGGGTGGTAAGCAGATTAAAACAGCAACGGTGTTAAAATGAGGTTGTAAAGGTTAACAGACCAGGAAATGGGCAAATTACTGCCACCGGCCGGGCCAGCCCCCCTCGGTCCTGCCCAAGCTGCTCAGCAGACCTTTGGCCCGGGTTCCCACGGGCCAGTTAGGAAAACAATTTCTGGGCACCGTGCCCCTCCCCACAGTATCCCAGTGGGACCCCAGAGCCAATTTGGAGGCGAATGCATCTGGGTGTCGTCCCCACACGGCCTCTCCAACTGAGGTGACTGGGAGTCACTCCACTCGAGTCAAATTAGAAATTCACTTGCTTGCTATTCATGACACGCGGGGCACAGAAAGGGCACTGGACAGCAGCAATGTGTGTCCCAAGCGGCTCGGAGCGATGATGTCCCCGTGGAGGCAGCAGTCGCACGAATCCACCAATGTCCTGGCTCCTTCCTGTGTCTTCATCAGTAATAATTAAGACACAGAATCACAGGAGAATGCACCCCAGGGTGCAGGACACCGAGGGTCCTGCTCCAGCAGTGGGGAGGCGTCGGGTGTTCTAGAAGAGGGGAGCCCCAGAGACAGGTAGGCTTGTGTGCACTTCCCTGAATTGCCGCTGTGTGGCCCTGGGGGGCTACCCGGGCTCTCTGGGCCTCAGCCCTACCATCTGTGCAAGGGGACATAATGGCGCCTGTCCCCTGGAGGGCTGCCCCAGGCACGGCGCCTGGCAGAGAGCGGGATACAGGCAGCTGTGGTCACCAGTGGCCGTTATTTTAATGGTCACTGTTTGTCATGTCCCTGCCTGCTAGTCACTTAGTTTTGGGGGCTGTTTCCTCGTCTGCCAAACAGCTGTGCAGGACCTTCCTGGACAGCTCACATGGAGACGGGGTGGGGGCACTGATGTGCCCGGTGCATGGGACCCTTGAGCCACAGAGGCCCTGCGATTCATGGCTCTCTGAGGGTATCTCAGCGCCACCAAGTCACGCCGGGGGCACTGCGAGGGCGCGGCCATTCCCACCTGGGCTCTCTGGCCTCCTTGTGTTCCAAATGGTGATGCACGGTGGGCCGGCCTGTCCTCGGTGCCCTGGTACCACCAGGCCCAGACTCCCTCCCCTTATAAGGGGTGGCTGGGTTTGTTGCCGCCCTCCAGGGCCTCCGCACCCCTGCAGGCAGACCCGTCCCAGTCCTCCTGGGTGTGGCTGCTCCCTCCCTGCCTCCCCCACTTCCTGCTTTACCTCCAGGGCACGGACCCAGCTGCGGGCATTTGTTGGCACTTAGGCAATGAGGGGACTCCCATGTGTACAAGGACGGTGTGGGGACGACGCAATGATGCTTTACTGGTGTGCAGAGCCAGTATCCTGTGGATGGAAGCTGCCGGGTAACAGGTTCCGATGGCATCCTGCCTACTGACGCATGGGGCAGGGGGGCTAGAGCCGAAGGCTGGAGGGAGGTGTGTGTGTGTGTGTGTGTGTGTGTGTGTGTGTGTGTGTGACGGGACGGGAGGGGCAGGAGGGAGACGGCGCTGCCAACACCCGGCACACCCAGTGGGCAGCAGACCTGTGCCTTTCCTCACGCAGGGGCGGGGGGCACCTGCTCCCCAGGGGCTTCACCCAAAGCCGGCTCCTCGGCGGCAATCGCCTTGCTGCCTGCCCAGGCCAAGGGCAGGTGGGGCTCACCACCCAACCCGGAACTCCATCTCACAGAAAAGCGGAAATCGGCACGGGGAGCCCCAGCCTTTCACACCGTGCACACCCACATTCCCAGCACACACACTGGGGTTTCACTCAGAACCCAACAGGCCTGGGCTATGCCCGGTGCATGGAGGGGGGTGGCAGGGGCGGGATCTGTCCTTTCGGGCCAGACCTGTCTCTGCCGTCCACTCCCCCACGTCACACAAGGATCCTTGCTTATTTCCATTTCTCCCCTAGTGATGCCCACAGCGATGTTCCCCAGGAGCTTCGTAATTAGACCATTTCTGCAAGTGGCTGGATTGCTGGGCAGCCCATTTGTCAAACACTTGTCCAAAACATGGGAGTGAAAAATACCTGTGTGCGGGTGTGGGGGGACTGCATGCTCAGGTGTGTGTGGGGAGGGGGCCCGGCAGGAAGAACAAACGCCAGACAGACCCCTCCCTGCCAAGCCAGCTCCTCTCACCGCCCCCCATGCCCCTCCACCCAAGGAGGGGAGCTCCTTCTACAGGCCCTGAATTGTTGAAAACACCCGAGGGCAAACTCATTGCTCCTGGCTGGTCTCCTGCCTAGGAATATGTCGGAAGGGGAGGCCGGAGAAGCATTTCTTCAACTGCTGAATAGTTCCCCATTTTGTGCAATTATTTAAGCTGCATCAGAGCACCTGTAGTTCTCTGAAGATCAGGCCAGTGTCCAGAAGCTTCATGAGGCTCAAAGCACAGAGGCCCTGCCCCACCGGCGGGGCAGATGCCACCATTGTCTTGCGCCTCATCCCCCCTGGGGGCTCTTGGTCACCCTCTGAGGATGCTCCCTCCAGGGCTTAAAGGTGCTGTGTTCTTGGATCCAGACACAAGAGCTGATGGGAGACAGCAGGGACACGCACACACTGGGCCGGGCATTCATTCTGTAGGACGTGGGGGAGCAGGAGCATGTCGGGCTGGCGCTGCGGAGGGTGAAGATTCTGGCGGGTTTTTAACAATGTGTACCATGTGTGAACATACACACGTGCGGATGCATATGACTGTGTGCATGCACGGATACTGCAGGCTGGCACATATGTATGAACACCCCCTGGGGCTTGGTGTGGGGCTTTGCCTTCCATATCTGTCGTCTGATTTAACCCTCAAGATGGGCACCAGGCTTGGGTCCTTCGCTTCCCCATCTGGGAGCTCCTCGGTGAGCCTCCTGAACCAGCCAGAATGTCAACTTTTCTGGGAAGCCTCAGCTGTCCCACACCTCTGGGGTGCAGGCCTGGGGACCGGGAGGGTCAGGGCCAGATGCCCCTCTGCTCACAGTCCTGTGGGGCTCTCCCCCCATCCATCCCTGCAGGCACACCCGCTCCCTGTGGCCTGCCCGGCCTCCTCTCTGGCAGGCGGGCTGCTCCCAGCTCCTGCCACACCAGTGAGTTTTCCTGCCTGCCCAGCTGTGCCTCCCTCTCTGTGAGGCTCCCCGCCCAGACCTGCGTGTGGCTGGTGCCCCTGGTGACCTCTGCAGAGGGGCCATCAGGACGGCCATGGAGCTGGGCTGCCGGGTCCCGGACTTGCTCTTCCCCACTAGAAGCGCCTCTGCGACTGCAGTGTCCTCACCCACCTCCTGCCCAGCACAGAGCTCCTGGAAACCGTGTCTAACGCTGTCCTGTCCACAGCCACGCCCTAGCACCCAAACCCAAACTGCCCCATGCGCAGGGTCTCAACCCAGGTCTTGGTGGCCTCAAGAGTGAAGAGGTGGGCCGCATGGAGGTTTTAAGAATCTATCCTCGACTAGACAGAGAATGTCCAAGGGCAGGGACCACCCTGGCCTCTTGTGTGTCCTCGGCACCCACACAGTGTCTGACCCAGAGCTTCTCTGCTGTGGATCATGTGGATGTGGTGAACTGCAGGGCCTGGCCCAGCACGTCCGGGATGAGTCCAGAGCCACGTTTCTAGCGGGTCCTGCTGAGGTCCTTGCTGGTGGTCTGGGGACCCCACTTGGAGCATCAGGGGCTTCACACGTTCGCTAAGCCACTGGCCCTGCAGGCGTCTGCCCCCTGCAGCAGCTCCTGCGTGCTGGCTCAGTGTGCCAGGCATAGCTCACCAGTCACCTGCCAGAGTGGCTGCCGGCCTGGCACACGCAGCCCCGAGCACACGGCAGGCGCCCGGGTCCTCCTTGGCCAAGAGGATTGGAAAGACCTGGACAAAGCTTGCCTCTGCTCCTCCGTGTTCACAGACCGTCCATGAGGGCCGAAGCTGTAACCTACACGGCGTGGCTTCACTGCCACTGTTACTGTTACTGTTACCATTACTGTTATTACTTATTTTCCTCTTCCTCCCCAGGCAAGGCCCGTTCTCCAGGCATCTGTCCCGCCCGCCTGCCTGAGCTCCCGGCTCAAGCTTGCCCAGGCTTCCTCCTGAGGACCCGGCCTCCTCCAGGGCGCTGTCTTCCGGGCGTTTCGGAACGCGGTGGATCGGGGTCTGGGCAGCGAGCCCATCTTCAAAAGCAGCAAAAGAAAGCTTGTGGTCAAACCTGTGCTTTGATGGGTCCACAATGCTGTCGGCTGCGTCCATGGCAACACGTTTCTCCTCCTGATGCAGGAGAACTGCAGGCAGAGGGGAGTCTCAGCTGGAGCCCGGACCCGGGCCCACTGCTGTTAATTGCATTTAATCAGAAAACGCTCTTGCAGCAGAGAACCTGCGTGGGCCGAGCTGGGTGTCCGCTTCTGGGGAGGCTCATTCTCCGAAGTGTGCTGCCTGCTCCTCAGGCTGGCTCCGGGCACACCAGGGAAGCAGCGTCCTGCCGTTTTTCCCATCACGTTATGCCCCTATACCTAATAGCCAAGACTGAGTTTCTTACACATCCATGTTTCCAACTCAACGCCACTTGCCGCTACCCTTGGCTAACCCTGAAGAATGGGCATTGTGTCTGCTGTGGGCGCCAGTGAGCACCGGGCTGGTGTGGTTGAGCTTGCATATAACCCAGGCACCCACCCAAATGCAGAGCGCCAACTTCCCCTGTACTGACTTGATAGCAGAGACTGGAATGTAGACGCCAAACTGGAAAAAATCAACTGCTTCCGGAGAGATGCCCAGAAGAAGTCCGGTGTCTGCTTTCATTCCCACCCCCAACTGTGCTTTGTCTGCTGCAGGGAGAAGTGGTGGGATGCTACCTGGGGACGTACAGGGAGGTGCAGTGGCCGGGAGAGTACACATGAACAGCCACAGGGAGAGCACAGCCATGGGCCGTTCTTGAGGCTGCATAATGGGCACCTGCTGTGTGCTGGGCCTCGGTCCACGGAGCTGCCCCGGGAGGGCCAGACAGTCATCAGGGCCAGGGGTGTGTGGGCACTTGGGGCAGAAGAGGAGCTAAGTCAGGGGAGCTGTCTCAAGGAGGGACAAATGAGCAGGGGTGCTGAAGGATGAGTAGGAGTTCATCAGAGAGCAAGACTATTAAAAAAAAGGCCAGGAGGTTATATAAAATAGTTAAAATGGTTGTCCTGGCTGTGTGAGGCACCGTGCCAGGTGTTTTTTGGCATTTCTGTGTTAGATTCTCACAGCAGGTCAGTGACACGGGCACTCATGGGGTTCCGTGGCAGAGATGGGAAAATCGAGGCTCGCTCACAGCCTGGAGGCTAAGAGGTAGAGAGGCTCTGCCTGGCACCTAAGTCTGTGTCCTCCACATTACACACGTGTGCTCCTCATGAAGATGTGTGAAGCATGAAGATGCGCTCCCTGCCCTGGGGAGTGCTGTGTGCTTGAAGTTGGAAAGCAGAGCCAAACATCTGACTGTGGAACCTGCTGCCCTCCCTCTGCACCACATCTTTTCCAAAAACGAAATGACATGATCCTCGTGGTTTCACACAACAGCCATGCCTACCGCTGCACAGGTCAGCGGATCATCCCTGGACCTGGGCTAGATCTTGCCTCAGGTTCAGTCATATTTTCGATGGCATTCTGAGAGCCTGCCGATGCTGAGAAACACCCCTGAGTAGCGGACAGTCTGCTCCCACAGAAAGCACTGTTAAATTGCAATAAACCCGCACACTTTGCTAGTCGTTACAGCGGTGTACCTGCCGCTTCAGCTCACAGACTGGCACCATCTCTTCGGATAGTCTCTGCCCTGCGCCCGGGACCCCTGCCTTTCTGTATTTTTCAGGCAGTGGACAGACAGGGGAAGATTGCTCCCGTGTTGTGCCTGGTGAACGGAGGCAGGTTCAGCCTCAGCCAGGAACAGGGGAGAGGAGGTGCCACGGGCAGAGGGGAGCTGGTGGGAACAGGAGAGGGAGATGAGCCGCCCCAGGAGGGGGAGTGTGCAGCCGCCCCTGGGGTGTGCAGGCTTCCTGGTTTCTCTCACTAGCATGGGGCTCACATTCACAGGGGGCTATTATCACACAGGGAAGAGTGGCTGCCATCTTTCAGCTGTGCCTGTGGGTGCCCGCCAGTCTGCCCTGCCCGGAGGGCTGAAGGCTCAGGCAGCACTCCCCTGAACGGGCTGCAGGAGGCAGGGAGGCCTTTACAAAGTCCTTCTCTTACACCGGGGCAGAGGACAGGGTGCTGACAAATTCAGTGATTTCCACATGGCTGGAGAGAAGGGCGGTGCCAGACACTCCCCAGCGCCCCCTCTGCTACCTGCAGAGACCCCCAGGAGGAAGGGCAGCCCGTAGCCGTAGCCGCAGCTCACAGCCCAGCAGCCCCCATCCCCAGACTTGCTGACAGCCACTTCCCAGAGCCCAGGAGGCGACACAGTGATAGCCTCGCGCTGGGCCCTGGGCAGCCTCCAAACACAGAAATCATGCCTACTGCCAGGCGGGAGTCTGCCCTGAGTAATGGCACCACCCCGAGGGTCCCTTCTCCCCAGAAAGGCCATGGCTGGGCAGGCGGAGAGCAGGTCGCAGCTCTGGGGGAGCAGGTGGCCAACAGGAGGTGGGAGAGAAGCTGGTCCTCTCACCTCTCAGGGCACCCAGGGTGGGCACCCAGCCGGAGGGCAGGTGAGAAGAAAAGGAAGAAAGGGCTCCAAGTGACACTTCGCGGGGCCAACACAGTCCGTCAGGGGACAGGGACCCAGACGCTGTCCCAGCGGGGCTCCATGTGTGTGCTCAGCCGCCTCCAACACGCTCCTCAGACCTACTGGCGTGACGCCTGGGGGGTACAACTGGGGGTGCTCCTGGAGCCCCGAGAACAGCCTCAGCCAGGGGCAGCTTTAGCAGCTCATTCCTGAGACCAACATGCCAATAGGGAAGATGCTGGCCGCACATCAATATACCCCTTCCTCCGGGCCTGTGTCCCCAGCAGGGACAAAGGGGGCAGGATGGCAGAGAGCGAGGGACGACCCCTGTAGCCCCCAGTATAGGCGGTTGGGGTGAAGGGCTCTCATGCAGAAATGACCAGGCAAACCTGTGCTAATTGCAGGGCAGTGGGACCCTGAGGCTGTCTCACCCAGAGTGACCTGCGTGCAGAGGGCACCGCAGTGCCTGACGCAGGATGCTTGGAAAACCACACCCTGGAGACCCACCCCTCAGCACAGCCGGATCTTGGGCCAATGGAGAAGGAACTAAGGATTTCGTCCAGACGTCTGGCCTCTCCAGCCACCCCCCGCCCCACCCCAGAGCAACTCACATGCCCCAGACTCCCCAATTCATGGACCACATGCCTGCTTGATGGAAACTAAGGGCCAGTGCCAGGTGGGGGGCCCCCTCCGCCATCCTGCCCCCTCATCTCCCCTGGGAGCCCGGGCCCAGAGGAAGGGATGCATTGATGCTTCAGATGGGACTGGCCTCCTCTGTTGGGATCCCGGTTTGGGGAGCTTTGGGGGGTGCATGACTCAGAGCAGCTCCTGAGGGGACAGGTGCAGGGGTCCTGGGGGAGCCAGGCAGCTGGCCCAGCATGGGAGAGAGTGGCTGGTGCTGGTGGGTGAGCCGAGGTGTGGGGGTGGCCTGGAAGGGTGCCAGCCCCTGGTTTCTGGATGGCACCGAAGGAGGGTTCCAGCAACTGGGCAGGAGGGCAGCAGCGTCCCCAAGTGACGCCCTGAGGTGTGTCCCCAGCATGGAGCCATCTCCCCTCCCTTTCCTCTCCATGTGGAGCTCCCCCCGAGCACAGCAAGGCCACTCAGGTCACCAGCTCTGCACATGGAGGGCGGGTGGCCCAGGCTGTACAACCGGACATGCATTTGAACTTGAGACCTGGAGGACACAGATTCCAGGAAAGCTGAAGAACAGAAGTCCTCTGCAGCCCCCACGGGGTGTGCTCGCTCCTGCGTCCGGGGGTCTGTGTGGCCTCCGGAGGGGTGCTCACCACTCAGCGCAGTGGGGGGTGGGGGTGGGTTCTGACTGGCCGCCTGGCTTTTTTCCCCACTGGGGCCAACACTTTGAGTTAAGTGAGTAGCCACTTTTCGTGGCTGCTGGTCTCTATCCCATGAGAGCATGTGGGGTGCCCACCCCTGCCTGCCCCAGCACCCAGCCCCTCCTGGGCAGTCCCCTGCTGCAGCAGGGCCTGCCACCCGGCACGGCCACAGCTCCTGCACAGAGGTGGCCGGCCCTCCACTTGCCTAGGTGCCCCCAGGACCCTCCTACAGAGGAGGCCAGGGCCTGTGGGGAACCAGAGCCAGGCGGAGGTGGTGAGGGGTGTGGATGGTGAGGCCAGAGCCGGGGCTTGAGGAATGCCCTGCAGAAGGAGGGTGGGGGTGAATGGGTGTCAGGGAGGCGTGGAGGGGAGGGAGGGTTCTCGGGGTTCTCTGCCTGGGGGTGTATGCATGGAGTTCGGGGCTCTGCGGACTTGCAAGACGAAGAGGCACACCCCCCCTTTTCATTCCTCTCCTACCCACGGCATCCCTTTCTGCTGCACACGTGGGCACCATGCACAGAATAATGGCTCGCAATGCCTCACGCACACTTCAGTGTGGAAAGTCTGAGATTCTGTGACAGTCTGTCCTTTATGAAATGTTGGCATTTGTTAGGGCCACCGCTGGATCTTGGTACTTAACACGTTAATAAAAATGCATGCCTTGACCTCACAGATTTGTTTCCAATACTTTGATAACTACATTCCAATAGAATTAATTGCTTGCCTTTGAGATGCAACACATTTCATCTGATGCATTTGAAAACACTGCTCAGTGAGGTGGTGCCCAGGCTTCGCCAGTCTGCCCACAGGATCACAGGCACAAACAGCCTCAGACCCAGAGGCTCCGGAGCCGGGGGACAGCGAGGAGAAGCCTGGAGGCAGCCCGAGGTGGCTGCCAGGGGTCCCGGCCCCGCGGGTGCCATTGTGCAGCATCACCACTGAACAGGAGGGCTCCCAGCACCTCATCTGCCCACTCGACCCCAGACCAGGGCCAGTGCTCAGGACCCAACCACTGCTTCTGCCTTTGATGTTTTCAAGTTTAGTGTTAAATGTGTTTATTTAAGTGTTAGCTACTGTTCTTGTAACGGTCAGCACTGTTACCACCTCCACTCCTCCAAGCACCCCTTTCTGGCTGACACATGGCCACTGGGACGGCTGACGGACCCCACGGGGCTCCCCAGGTGGTCCTGCAGTCCCTCCCAGCCACCGCGCCCGGCTGCCTCTCCTGCTCACGAGCCCCAACCTCCCCGTGCACCCAGCGTCCCGCCGGCTGCCAGGCCAGGGCGCCCCTCCTTTCAGCATGCCGCACCCGGGGCCTCAGCCTGGGGCCCCCCGCGAGTGCAGCACGCACCCTGGGCAACGCTGTGTGCACTCCGTCCCCATCCCAGGCGCCCACGAGCAGCTCGCTGGCACCTGTTACAGTGGTGGGAAGGTGTCAGGGGCAGGTAGGGCACTTCTGAGGCTGAGATCAGAACCACCTTACCCGGTGCTCATGCCGTCCTGGGCCCTGGGGTTTCACGGCTCAACCTGGCCATGCCGTGCGTGCTGAGGGATGTCGTTCTGGGGCTGTCCTTGTAATGGCCAGGGCTGGGAGTCCCTGAGGGCCACTCCCCTGCGGGCTCACACATTCGGGCCGGGAATGAGTGGCCTCTGTGCCCTGAACCAGCGGAGGTCGAATTTTTATGGACAGACACTGAATAGGGGAGTTACAGGCAGCCACATGGGGGACATTCACACCACCCAGGCCATGCTGGCCGCTCCTCAAGCCCCAGGCAGAAAGCCTGGTCCCCACAAGCTCACTCTTTCCCACGGACAGGCTCTTGAAATGCAGTCCACAGAAGTAATTCACAGGGCACAGCCCATGGTGTACCACCTGCCATGTGGGCCCTGGAACCCAAACGCACCCCTTCCACTCTGCACGGTGCTGATGAACCTCGTCTAAGGTCTTCAAACACTAAGGAGAGTGGATACGACCATTTTTGTAAAGGAGAAAAGTTGACTCCTGTTGGCCCTACTGCTCATTCTGTGGGACATGCAGCTCGGCAGGGTCATCAGGACCCCCTTCCAGGGCTTCTCCGTGGGGAAGGGGACCCAGAATAGACACAGGCGACTCAGGAAGCCCTCAGGAAGGCAGCCCCCATGGGCACGTTCGGTGTCCGGGCAGCTGCTTGGCGCCTCCTGTGGCCTGGGTTCTGCCCACGAAGGCTGCCCAGCACCACGCCTTCACGCCTCCACGGGCAGAGAGCATGGCAGGCAGGGCCAGGTGGGGGCAAGCCCGGGGGCTGGCTAACTCAATGCTTTAAGGCTGATGGTGGTATGTGGGCTCCCTAATGGCGAAGAGGATGGGGTGGGAGGTCACATGGAGCCAGTGCAAGTTGTGGTTCTATGTGTGTGTGTGTGTGCTGTGTGACCTCAGACATGATACTGACCTCTCTGAGCCTGTTTCCTTTTGTGAAACATGGGGCTGATTGCAGTGTCTGTGTGCAGGGCAGGCCCATGGTCAGTTTACATCCTCAGTGAATGGCCACTGCAGGCATAAATGTTCTCCATCAATGCTGGATGAAGTATGAGTGAGCAGGGTGAGGAGTTAGGGAGATAATGTAACGTCCTCGAATACCAGCTGTTCCTTTTATTCCTTTCATCCATCTGTAAGGCCAATAGTGTGTATGGTTCAGTGATGTCTCAGCCTCTGCAGGTGTCTCTGTGCTGGGGGCTTGGCTGACCTGGGCAGTGAGCTGAGAGCCCGGCACCAGCGTCTGCATCCTTCCCTCCGGAAGCACATCACCCTCCCTGCGGGAGGCGTGCACAGAAGAGAGGTTCTTGGTCTTTGGCCTCCAGTGATGACATGGGAGCTGTTTAGAGCTCCTGCTGCTATTGGAGGCGAGCAGGTGACATTCTTTCCTCACTGGGCAGGGACAGGGCAGACCCAGCTGGGACTGTCTCCCCATGTGGATTCCAGAAACTCAGGGCAGACGACCCGGGTGCTCAATCCCCTTCTCTCCGTGTCTGTGCTATACGGGCCCCCCCAGGCTGAGGTCCCCCTACTGAAGGTGGCCCCGACTCCCTCCAACTCAGCTGCTCTTCTGACCTCTGAGCCTTCATTTGCAAGTGCCATCTGGACATTTAACCCCTTCCTTCAATAAATACCGACTGTCTGAGTGCTGGGGAGACAGCAAACAGCACACAGCCCTCGAGGTGTGTCGTTCTGAACAGGCAAACCTACAGCAAATGCCCTTCCATTCACTGTGATTTCACAGCTGCTTTCAAAGTGTGGGCCACCAAGCCCTGGGAGTCCAAGGCTCTTTCAGGGGCTCTGCGTTGTCCAATCATTTTTATAATATTAAGCCGTTGCTGCAAGACTTCTGGAATCAGGGTATGAAGAGCCTCACAGACCCTTTCCCCAGCAGAAGGAACATAACTGGCAAGAGCTATTTAAAAAAACACTTAACATCTCTGGAAATGGTCCTAAGAACATAGAGCAAATGGAAAAAGACTCATTCACGAAAATGCACCAAATCTCAGAAAGAATAGTGGGAGTCAGAGCGCTTGGGGCAAGACCTGCTCCAGCCCCTCTGCCTCCAGGGTCAGCGTGAGGGGAAGGCTTCCCCAGGTGGGTGCGGCCCAGAAGCCCCCACTCTCCAGCTCCCAGCTGAGGACAGTAGGGTCCCCCAGGAGGACAGGGCTCCGGCATCCCTCGCTGCCCCCAAGCTCCGTGTTGTGGATGTGCGATTCCAGGTCAGCGTGGCTGAGAGGTTGGGGGCTCCCCTCCTCCACCCACCAGGGGCCTGCCATGCCTGGGGAAAAGTACCTGCAAATGATATATCTGATAAGGGACTTGTATCCAAAATGTATAAAGAACTCTTACAACTCAATAATAATAAAATGATAAATAACCCAATCAAAAATGAGCAAAGGACTTGAATAGACATTTCTCCACAGAAGAGATTCAAATGGCCATTAAACACATGAAAAGATGTTCAACACTGTTAGTCATTATGGACTCATCAAAACCAAGGCAAATCAAAACCGTGAGATACCACTTCATACCTACTAGGAATGGAAACAATAATTTTGCAAAAACCCAGAAAATAACAAGTGTTGGTGACTACCTGGATGAATTAGGATCCTGATATATTGCTGGTGGGCTGTAACAGGGTGCAGCTGCTTTGGACAATAACTTGGCAGTTCTTCAAAACATTAAGCACACAGTCACTGCGTGACTCAGTAATTTACTCCTAGGTAGACAGCCCAGAGAACTGCAAATGTACGTCCACACCAAAGCTTTGTGCACAAATGCTCCTCACAGCACTATTCCTGATAGCTGAGGTTGCAGCAACCCCATGGTCTGTCAATTGATGAATGGATAAACAAAATGTGATGTATACATAAGTATCAGTTCTGTATTGCTGCTGTAACAAGGGACCACAAACTTAGTGGCTTAAAACAACACAAATTTATTAGAGTTCTGGAGGTCAGAAGTCTAAAAAAGGTCAGCAGGGCTGTGTTCTTTCTGCAGGCTCCAGGGGAGAATCTGTTGCATTTTCTACCTTCTAGAGGCCACCTGCAATCCTCAGCTTGCAAGCCCACATCACATTTATCTCTGCTTTCACAGTCACATCTTTCTCTGACTGACCAGAGAGTCCTCATTCTCTGATGGACCTGTGGGCTGACACTGGGCCCACCTGGATAATGCAGGATCATCTCCCTATCTCAAGGTTCTTAACTGAATCATATCTTCAAATTCCCCTTTGCCATGTGTGTAAGGTGTATGTGATATGTAAGGTGACATATGCACAGGTTCTGGGGATCAGAATGTGGACCTCTTTGCCTACTACACCACACCATGAAACTCTATTCAGCAACAGGAGGACTGAAATATGGACACGTGCCCCAACACGCATGATCCTTGAAAACAGTACACTGATTGAAAGAAGCCAATCATAAAAGACCACATATAACATGATTCTATTTATATGAAGCATCTAGAGGGAGTAAATCTACAGAGACAGAAAATACATTGGTGGTCTTGTAGAGTGTGTGAGTGTTTGTGTGTGTGTGTGTGAGAGCTGGTGGTTAGGAGGAGAAGGGGAGCACCTGCTAACAGGTATGGGGGTTTATTTTGGGGTGATAAAAAGGCTCTAAAATTATATTTTGGTGGTGGTTGTACAACTCTGTGACTATAATAAAAACTATGAATTTTATGTTTTGAAAGGGTGAATTGCATGGTATCTGAATTTTGTCTTAATAAAGCTGGTAAAAAAGATGTTAGTTGACTTATTCATGTAAAACAGCAGGTACAAACCAGGGCAGTGGCCCCAACTCGTCATCGTTATGTTGTTCACCACCAGCTTTACTGCGGGGGAAAAGCCCATTTCATTAAAGAATGTCCTTGATGAAACAGAAACAATAAAAATTAATCTCATTAAATTCTGACTTGTGAACATACTTCTTTTGCTATTTGGCATGATGTAGGAGAGAGACAGATAATGTACATACCAAAGCAATGCGGCTGTCTTGAAGCAAAGCGCTTGTGTGGCTGTTTGAGTTACAAGCTGAACTAGCCCCTTTTTTTTCATGGAAAATTACCTTTAACTTACAAGAAACGACGGACAAACCATAGTCATATGTGAGAGTTTGGTGACATTTTCATGAAAAACGAACACAGTGAAATCTGTCACTTCAAAGAAAACAACTAACAATATTTGTTGCCAGTGATAAAATTAGAGCTTTCAAGCAAAACTTTGGGTTTTGGAAGACTTGTGTCTGCCACTGTGAGCTTGATAGCTTCCCAATAATTAAAGACTTTTCTGATGAGACTGTTAGTGTAATTAACCAATGTGATTTTTCAAAATATTATATGATGGAAGATATACATAACTCAGAAAACCCACCATTTTAAGAGGCTACTCCATGATGTCTCTTGAATGCATAGGTTAAAAATCCTTTCAAGGTACAAGGTAGGCCAGTGGATCTTACTTTAATAGAGTTCAAGGATTCTGTTAATTTAACAGAAAAGTTTAATAATATGGTATCAGCTTCCACACTGCAACTAACTTTGGAGAAACTGACACTTTTCAACTTTTGGTGTTATAGCAAAGAAGAGTATTTACCATTCTCTGAAAAGGTGATTAAAATATGCCTCCCTTTCCATTACACATCTGAGTGAGACTGAATTTTTTAGATATTTTTCAATCCAAACAATGTATCACAACAGAGTGCAGAAATGGAGCACAGCAGTCTTTTGTCAGCCAAACATGAAAGATTTGCAAAAATGTGTATCAGTGCTATTCTTCTGACTAAATTGGTTCTTCCTTTTTTTTTTTTTTTACAAAATAGGTGATTTGTGTTAGCATGTAACCAATTTATTATTGCTATTTTTAAAATGAATTAATAACAAATTTTCAGATGTCTTGGTTTTAATGTCTACTATGTATACACAAAAGCCCTTTGTGTTTTCGGTAATTTTTAAGACTGCAAAGGAGCCCAGAGAATAAAACATGGATGTGCTGGTTCTTTCTGCAGGATGTTGGCAGGGGTGGTGCCAAGAGGAGAGGAAGCAGAATGAGGGGACCTGGGGCACTGGGGTGAGGAGATGGGCTGTCCGCTCAACAGGAGGAGAGCGTGGGCCTCAGAGGGGCTGAACTGTGTCCCCTCAAATCCATATGGTGAAGCCCTAGTCCCAGGACCACAAAACGTAGCTGTACTTGAAAATGGGGCCTCTGAAGAGGTGATTAAGATAAAATGAGGTCACAAGGGCGACTTGTATCAGCAAACTTCAGCCTGCCCACTACCAGCTGCTTTGGTGAGTGAAGTTTCTGGCATGCAGCCGCGCCCATTCATTTACGTCTCGTTGATGGGTGCTGTCACACTGCGATGGCAGAGCCAGCAGCTGCGACAGGGAGTGGTGTGGGCAGCGAAGCGGAGAGTATTTACTGTCTGGTCCTTGACAGGACGAGTTTGCTGACCGCTGGCTCTGATCGTAGGGGTGAATGTGGATCCTAAGGAGAGCTGTCGGGAGATAACTTTCTTCCTCAAACATGGGATCCAAAACTGTGCTCTTTGGGAATGGCATCAAGACGGTGGACAGGAGGCCCCAGATCCTTCTTCCCCATGGAGACAATGACGTAACAACCATATAGAGATCAACCGCTTTTGAGAAAAAAATCCAGAAATCAGTTAAGAGGTTCGTTCTTGTGCCCCAGATCAGCCAAGAAGAACCACATCGGGCCTGGCAGGGAAACTGATGACGTTCACCCGCCGCAGCCCCTCCCGCAGCACAGGGTGGTGGGGTCAGGAGGAAACTGCCAACCCTGGCTTCTCCCTGGTGAGGGGGAGAGAAGAATGTTCTGGCTTTTTCTGCTAGGGGAGGATGGCTGACCACTGGCTTCTGTCTCCCCTGCATCTAAATGCTGACAGTACAGGAGGCAAGTTGGGGCCACCGAGAACAAAAGAGATCCGGCGGCCGTCCAGCACCAGCGAGGTCAGAGCACCACAGAGGCAAACTGAGCAGGAAGGGGCAAACCTCAAGCAGGAGGCCACACATACAGGCCTGAGAAGATGCCTGCAGAAGAAAGTGGAGCGCTCCAGGATCCCTCTCCAGCCGACACGGTGCGGGTCTACCATGTACAAAACAGGTTGTAAGGCCTGGGGAAGGTGTTTTTCCAAATGCTCACATCACAACAAATGATCAGCTATACGAAGAAAGAGGGGAAAATGGCCCAAAAAAAGGAACAAACGAAATCTCCAAAAACTGACTTTCAAGAAATGGAAATATATGAATTATCAGACAAAGAATGCAAAATAACCATCACAGTCAAGGACACTCAGTAAACTGGAAGAGACGGTAAATGAAATGAGGAAAATGATGGAGGAGCAGACCGAAACCTCACCAAAAACACAGAACATGGGGAAGAAACAAATTCTGGAGCTGAAGAATATAATAACTGAAATGAAAAATTCACTGAAGGGGCTCAATATCAGACTTGACAAGGCGGAAGAATCAGTGAACTTAAAGACAGGATATTCAAAACGGTCAGGTCAGAAGAACTGAAATAAAACAGAGTGAAGAAAAGTGAACAGAGCCGAGTGACTCATGGGACAGCCCCAAGTGGAACAGCGTGGGCCTTCTGGGGGCCCCGAGGGAGAAGACAAGGGGCCGGAGAGCCTGTCTGAAGAAACGATGGCTGTGAACACTCCGACTCCGAGGAGAGAAGTGGGCACACGAATTCAAGAAGCCTGACGAACTCCGACTAGGACACATCTGAAGGGACCTACACCGAAACACATTATAATCAAACCCAAAGTCACGAAAAGAGAACTTGAAGGCAGAAAGAAAAAGGGGATTGTTACATACCAGGGAGCACCCATAAGATTATTAGTGGATTTCTCAGCAGAAACCTTGCAGACTAGAAGGGAGAGGTGTGATCAACTCCAAGAGTGGAGAGGAAAAGCAACTGCTAGCCAAGAAAACTCCTCCCAGCAAAACTGTCCTTCAAAAATGAAGGAAAAACTAAGACTATCAGATAAGAAAACCTGAGGGAGCGCACCATCACTGGACCTGCCTGGTAAGAGATGCTGACGGGAGTCCTTTGAGTTGGAATGAAAAGACGCTAAACAGTACCAGAAAAAATGAATGTAAATACTAAACTATCAGGTAAAGGTACACTTATAACCAAAACCTGTAGTATTGGATGTAGCGTAGAGTATTCTAGGGTAGAGTTTAAAAAAACAAAAGCATAGGAAGTAACTATAAATCTATGTTAATAGATATGCAATAGAAAAACAAGTAGTTTGTGTCACAATAACAGAGTGGGGGACAGAGATAAAAAGGAGTCAAATTTTTATAAGTGATTGATGTTAAATTCTTCAGTTTAAATTGGATCATCCTAACTTTACCAAGTTTTACGTAATTGTGACTCACCTATAGAATATTCACAAAGGAAGATGAAGAGGCAGTCAAAACACGTCACTGCAGAAAATCAGCCGACTGGTGGTGTCCTTAGGTCTGAAGTGCGTCTCTTAGAGACAGCATACAGCCGGGTTCTGTTGTTTTGTTTTACCCAATCAGCCTATCTATGCCTTTTAACTGGTCAGTTTGACCCATTTACAGTTAGTTACTGATGGGGAAGAACTGGCGAGTGCCATTTTGTCAACCATTTTCTGACTGTCTCATGGCTGCCTCGTCTCCCCTCTCTTGCTGCCTTCTTCTTGTGTTTGCTAACTTTTTGTAGAGACAAGTCCTTAGCTAGATTAAGAAAAAAAAAAAAGAGTGAAAAGGGTCACAAAACTAAAATTAGAAATGAGAGAGGGAATATTACCACCAATGCCACAGAAATAAAAAGGATTCTAAGAGACTATAATGAATAATTATATGCCAATGGGTAGAAGAAATGGGTATCTTTCTAGAAATATCCAACCTAGAAAATGGAATCATGAAGAGATTAAAAAAAAAAGATCGGAACAGACCTACAACTTCAGTGTCTTCTCAGAACTGTTACTTTGAAACACAAGGAGTTCTTCATTTCCCAGAGGACGGCCCTGGGGGCAAATCCATGCTTAGGCAGCAGGCATCCTGCAGCGCCAGCTTCCTGGAGGACTTGGCTGTTGCCATGCAGCTCCGTGCTGCCCGATGCATGAAAAGCACGGGGGAAGCTCACTTTAGCGGGCACATCTCTGGGACCACCTGGCCTGCTCTGGACACTGGGGCTCTGGGGCCCTGGATTACAAGGGTCAGCTCAGACACAGCTGCCCAGGAAGTTCCAGTGGGTCTGAGCACGTGGCTCCCTGTCCCCTGCCCGCCACCTCCCATCCCCCTTCTCCTGCCCAGCA
Organism: Manis pentadactyla; assembly: GCF_030020395.1. NCBI lineage: Eukaryota > Metazoa > Chordata > Mammalia > Pholidota > Manidae > Manis > Manis pentadactyla. The sequence continues at coordinate 176,426,793 of NC_080023.1, read as the reverse complement.
GAAGGCTCCCACTTCTTGGGGCCCAGCCAGCTCCCTTCTGGCCCTTGCGGGCTTGTTCCTCAGACTGGAGCCTGGAGATGATCCCCCCAACCTTCAGTCCTCAGCCAAGGCTCAGCACACACTCATTTGTCTAAAATGCCACATATTAAAGGACCAAGTATTTGAATTGTATCCCAACATCCAGACGTGACAATGTTAGGATGGCAACTGGTGCATCCTTCAGGGCACCCAACTCAGGACCACCCTCTGGTCCCCCCTATCTGTGCTGCCAAATTTGGTGCTGGCCCCCAGCCCCATGCTTCCTCGGGTCTGCACATCTCCTTGAACAGGCGCTGACCTCTGCCCCTTCCCTCCCTCCAATCCCCCAACACCAGTGGGACCAGCAGCAGCCAGAGGGACCATAATCACTGAAACCATCACATCACCAGGTTAACTGTTCTCTTGGCATGAAACCCTCCGGCGCTGATGTCCACTCACGCCTATCCCTCACACTAGTCTGCTCACTTGGGGGGCCCCCAGTCCTCTCTACACCTCTGTATGTCCCCCAGCACCACCCCCACCACCCGAGGCTCACCCTCCTTGCTGCTCCTCCCCTGTGGGGTGCATCGCCACCTGGCCGCCTGGCTCAGGGAACACAGCCCAGCCCAGCTCTTGGTGGCGCTGATCAGTCTCTGTTGGGGGTGTCCCTCGGCCTGCTCTCTGCTGCACCCCCCCACAGGTCTGGTTGTCCCTGGGGCTGGGGGCCTTGTCTTTCTACTTCACCCCTGGTTTCCTGACAACCAGCCCTTCCCTGGCACAGAGTAGGCACTTCACAAACAACATTTGAAAAAGGAGGTAGGTTTTGGGTTGTTCGGGGCTCACCTCTGTTTCTGTATGTTACTTGTTGAATTCCATAAGCTACAGGCACATTCTATTCACTGAGAGAAATTTTCCAGCAGAAAAAAGAATCTGAGCGTTTTCACCTTAGAAATGAAGTTAAATGAATTGGATAAAACAAAGCCAGCCCAATTATTTCCCTTCTATAAACATCTAAAAACTCAGACAAAGAAGAAATCACTCTTGATTAATTTGAATCTGTCTTAAATTGAAGTTGAACCCTTTTCTTTTAACATCACTTACTGCAGAGGCAGAGAGAAGACTTGTGTTTTTTAGACAAATTCTTTGAGTCTTATTTATAAGTCTCCATGTAAGCACAGATAACTCTGGGAAGCCTGTTTGGCAAAAGTTAATCAGAAATTGGAGATTACATTTTTCCTTTACATTATGCACACACTTGAAGTCATGAAGAAAAATTCTAAGCAAATAAATCATGTTTTACAAATTACTAATACCCAAGGAACAGATTAAGACATGCAATGGAATTATGTGTAAGTCTCAGATGTACGGGAACACACACATCTCTGATCTGTTGTCAAACAGCTCTAAATAAAACAATGATAGATGTTTGCATATATTCATTTTGTGGTGTGTACTTGCGAGTGGAATGCCAAGAGTGTGCGTGGAGTGGCACAAAAGATGAAAGAGGACAAGGTCTCAGCCCTCGGGGTGTACCATCAAAGTGAGACAGATAAAACAATTCAGACATGAGATACATCAGTTGAGAAGGTTGTTAAAATTTATGAGGTGCAAGGGTTTGTGGGCTTTTCCAGGGAAAGGAGGCACTGGAAGAGGGACCAAGTTACTGAAAACGATCGTGGACTAGTGAGTTTAGGAGGAAAGTCGAATGGAAGATACAATGGCCTGAGCTGGAGGAAAGGACAGACGGGTGTCTGGTGAGGGGGGCTGCGGGATGGAAAAGCAGTGTCGCCAGGTAAGAAGCCAGAAGGCCACCTGCATCTCAGGGCCAAATGGAGGGCTCGGTTTCCCCCTGGGGGGAGCTTGCCATTGCTCAGGGTCATTAAACAGCCACTTGCATCTGAAACTGGCCACTTGGCTCGGAATTCAGGGCCTTTGCTCTTGATCTCTCCCTGCAAAGGGCCTGGAACAGCCCTGCGCACAGGGCTGTCCTGTCAGCAGAACGGCACAGAGAAAGGGTCACCTTCTCCGCCTGCCCCACCCTTGCTCTCAGCCCAGACACGCTTCTGGAAACAGGCCCATCATTTCTGCTTAGGGGGCCCAAGACCAAGACGGCCACAGGAAGTCAGTCCCCATTCTGGGTCTTGGAGTCTATGTTAACTTGATTTAACCATTTTGGAAATTTGTTAAAAAATATGGAGTTTTCCCAATTAACAAGTCCCTTACTGCTCGGGCTCCTTCCCAGTCTTGGCTTTGCTGCAATTAATAATAAGAGGTCCCACTTCTGGAGCAGCCACAGCATGCTAAGTGCTTGGCTATGCTAAGCGCTTGGCTAAGTGCCTCGTGTGCACTGTATCTCGGAAGCATCTACGAAGCGTAAAGTTAAACGAGGAAGTCAAGTTCACTCGACAGCACTATTACATCACTTATGTTTCTAAAATGGAAAACAAACCTGTGCATTTTCACAAAAATGTTAAACTGCACAGGGACGTAAGCACATGAAGTGAGACCCCAGGTGGGGGGTCAATGGAGCCCCGGTAGGTGGCTCCAGGTGGGGGTCCTGGCAGGTGGCGGGACAGACAATTAAATATAACAGGCAACAACTAAAAAATGAAGTTAAAACAATAAATGTCGGGTAAAATGGCTGCTTTCTGCTTAATTTTCCCTCGGAAAAGGCTCTAAGAGCTGTGTGGCTGTAAGGCTGTCTGCCCTAAGGTCACCCACGGCTGGGGTCTCCCACACCCGCCGGCTGGGCAGGCCCTGCTGGTGACGGGCGCGGCCTGGGGAGGACAGGAAGTGGGATAGAAACAGTGCCGTGCCCTGCCAGCCTTCACAGCCTCTGCTCTCTGCCTACAACTCACGTCTGGTTAGATCGCTTAAGACCAACAAGACCTTGACAGGAAGACGGACGTCGAGAGAAAAAGTTCTCCCCAGGCCTGGGGGTCAGTGTCACCTTGCTCAGAACGTTGGAAATCAGTACAAGAATCAAGCAGAGCTGCTGCTGTGCCCACCACGCCTGCCCCACTCAGTGAGGACAGGTGTCCCTGGGTCTCTGCAGATGAGCAAGTGAGCAGAAATAAAGGGGCCCAGTTGGCGTCCACCTGCGCAGGCTCTGCTCTGACACCGGCAGCCCGTGGTCAAGCCGCGGCTTGACCTTCCTCACCTTCCCCAGGGACTCCTCACTCCTCCCGTGCTGAGAAGCTGTGTCCACCTTTTCTAGGCCCTGTTGACCCTCCCCTGTCCCCCAATGAGCCCTGTAACCCCTCAGCACACCTCCTTCCACAGCTGGACATCACCTGGGACTCCAGCTCCATGAAGGGACACCTGCTTTGTCCACTTCTATCCCCAGGCTTATTAGCACCGAGGCACTCAGATGTTCACCAATGAATAAATTAGTGAAGCTCAGAAGATTCCAGAACTTATTGTACTGGTGTGTGTGTGTGTGTGTGTGTGTGTGTGTGTGTGTGTGTGTGTGTCCTCTCCCATGTCCCGGGGAGTCTCCAAAGGCGGGTGTGATGGGGGACGACAGCATGGCCCAGGGTCGCAGGCCACCTGGGTTCAGATTCTGGCTCTGCCACTCGCTGTTCCGCGACCCTGGAAAAGTCACTCCAACTCCTATGCCTCAGGTTCCCTGTCCACAGAAGGAAGGTGCTTCGTAGGACTCTCAGAGGCACCGAATGCGCTGACATGCGTGGCGGGCGCAGGACTGTGCCACGGAGTCCACTGGCACTGAAGAACGTTAGCTGCAGTCCTCGTCCCCATCCCCATAGTCACCACAACCATCATCTCCACCCCGTGGTCATCAAGATCACCATCCCTGATGTCCCACCAGGTTCCAGGAGAATCCCACAGACCTTCAAAAAAACCCTTTTGATTTGAATTTGATTAAATACTCAGATAGATAAAACCTCCTCTGAATATGAAGATTGAAAATTAAGAGGAAACGAAACATAAATAACACGTACTTTGCAAAACAGGAATACCTGTGTATTAAGTAAGATAAACCTGCCTGCACGAAAACCAGACCGTGATATACAGAAGCAATTTTGCTGGTGAGTTGGGAACTGACAGGACAGGAAGAGAAACCAGGGGAGCAGAAGCTTGGCAGGAATGCCCAGGGCAGGGAGTGCCTCCGCAAGGTCAGAGGGGAGACGCTGGCACGGCTCTCTGCTGCTCTGCCCGTGCCCGCCGTGCAGATGGTGTTTGCCGGCAGTCATTTTCTGGGAAGTTCCAGAGAGTGTGGCTGGGCTCCAGCTCTGCCGCGTACCATGCTGGCCGCCCTGAGCCAAGATTCCTGAGCTTTGCGCCCCGCTTTCCTTATCTGCGCTGTGCAGGCAGAATGGAGGGAGCCCAGTGCCAGCGTGGGGAGCGTTTGGTGCAGTGATAACTGCCCTCAGACCTGCAGAGGGGGCGGAGGGGGCGCGAGAGGTGCCATCAGAGGTGACCTCCAGGGAAATACTGTCACCCCATCACCCGTGTGCTTGGATCACCAAGCCTCACAGTGACCTGATGGCAGGCACGTGTCCCAGGTGAGAGCTGGACGCCTGGTAGACACCCCTGTGCCATCTGCCTCTCTGCAGCCAGCCCATGCTGCAGCCCATCTGGGGGATGGTGGCCAGTGCAGACTCGGGGTCACTGCTTCTCTGCCTCGGGGTTTTCTCACAACCCCATTCCTGCAGCTCCAGAACCCAGGGGCTTCCCCCAACCCTGCGCGTGTGCCCACAGGCATCTCTCTGGCTGGCTATCTGCTTGACGAGTATTGTCTTGGTGAAATCTGTCAGTACAGTTATTCAAACAAAATGCCCCACCACCTGCACAGTGCAGTGGCCAAGCAAGAGGCTATCACATGGGGACAGAGCCACAGTGACAAAGGACATGGCCCTCCTCGAGTGGGCATCTGGCAGGAGAGACCAGCTTATACGGACCTGCTAACAGACCAGGCAGCTACAGAGTGTGAGACGAGCCTGGAAGGATATAGGCAGAGTGATGGGGTGGGGTGGGCCGGAGGGCACGCTGGCGTGCAAGGTGGTCAGCGAGATGCCGGTAGAGCTTCTCAACCCGGCTGTGCAGGAGTAGGTGCTGCCGCGGGCACCGGAGCCCAGGACACACATTCCAGGCCAGAGGAGGCTATGGGGCCCATAGCTGCTTTTACCCCTGGAGGGGTCAGACCCTAGGCTTAGTCTCTCACGGGAACAAAGTTGGGGTGTGGACGGCCGTGGCCCACTTTCTAAGCGCCCATTAGGTGCCACCCACTGCTGATGCATGACCTCATTTTGTTCTCCTCCCACCTGTCAGACAGTGGTCTGGAAACTGATGCCAGGGTCCTCCGTAATGAGGCCTCTTGGGGGCAGCCAGCAGAAGACATAGGGGACTGCTTTTCCCTCCAGAGCACCAAGCCCAGAACCAGGGGGCTGCCTTCCCGGCACAGGCGAAGCGGCTGACATGGGCCCTGAGCACGTCTGATTAAGGCCTGGGAGGTCTGAGCCACACATGGGCCAACACGGTACTTATGAACTGGTAATAAAACACATGCAAATTTTTCTTTTTATATAGAATTGCCTTGACTTTATACAGATTTTTCTCCCTTTTTATACCAACATAAGAGTCTGTAAATCAAGGCCTTTACCCTGGGCTGCATGATAAACTGAAAGGGTAGGTACAGCAAATTAGCCATTTTCAGCTGATAAAGATGCAACGCACATGGAAGGCGCTGGATGAACCTCAAGTGCACAGATGTTTACTTTACAGTTTTCTTTAAATTCAGAAAGTGCTTGCAATTTAATTAGCCATTTCATTTTACCAAAAGAAAGTACATGTTGGCTTCAAGAGCTGCTGAATGACTCTAATATAGAGGGACATTTCCAGTCCCAATGCGCGGTCCCTGCCTTAAACTTCAACTGTGCTGAAGTTTCTATATAAAGGCAAATGGCATCGAGCGGCGAGGAGATTTGCAGTCTGCTCATCCTCATGCGTATGTATCAGGTGCCCGTTCTGTGCCGGGCATCAGGGGTGGGGAGGATGATGTGGGAAATAAACCACGTGGGCTCTGTTTTCGGAACCCAACCTGGGACCTCGCACCTTCGGATGGGTGGATGTTACGACCTCTACTGGGGGGATTCAGAGGCGGCCTCGGGTCACCCGGCTGGGTGTGGGCCTCCCGTCAGCTCCGGTGGACGGCAGTGGGGTCCTGTAAACAGGAGTCTGTGGAGTCTGGTGGGGAGTGCCTGCAATGTGCATCTGCCAGTCTGGGACCCTGCATCTCCCTCGGGACGTCCCTCATCTGGCTTTTGCACAGACCTACGGGAAGCGAGGCCCTCTCCCCTCCGGGTGGGCGGGATGGCCACTGTCCCACTGCAGACAGGAGGATCTGGACCTGCCTGGGGCCAAGCAGAACCCAAAATTAAGGACTTAAAACATGCTTTACCAGACGGAATGAGAGAAACTGTGTTTGTGGGGACGTTAGCTATCATCGGTTGCTTCTCAGTGCGGTTTTGTGTCCGTCACGACGCAGACTTCCAACGAAACAGCAGGTTTGAGGATGGCAGGGATGACAGGGAGGTGGCCTGACCCACAGTGGGGGGTCCAGGGAGGCTGCTGTCCTGCGCTGTCGCCTGAGCAGCTCCAGGGACGGGGCGCTGTCTCGTGGGGCCAGGGATGCGGGTGGGAAGCCTGAGCTTGAGAGGTGTTTCTCTTGATGGGCTGGAGGTGGTCTTTCTGGGGGTGCCTCTCACTCTCTGCTCAGGGCCCAGCCAGTGGGAAGCGGGAACATCCCCAGCTACTTGGCGTTCATTTGAAGAGAAGAAAGCCGGTAGCTACATGCCGTGAAATCACGGAACGCCACGTACAGGGCACTTCTGATCAAACGAGGAACTAAGGTTCAGAAGCCCCGGATCTGCTCATGTCCACACCACAGTGCGGCTCATTCCTCAGTGTCCGCCTGGCCTGGCACCCAGTACCACCAGGGGAACCCTCCTGTGGGGTGGCTGGGGGCCACTGTCTGCCCCAGGAGGTGGGTCGTGGACCTACGGTACTGAACTAGGAATAAATGCAGGCCCTTCCTGGGTGGCAGCCAGCAGGGCGGGCATGGGGGCTGCCCAGAGACACCCCGCGGAAGTCCTGGCCCTGCCGGTAGGCCTGGTGGGCAGGCTGGAGCTGGGAAGCAGTGAGCTGGCGGGAGGGGAAGGGAACAGAAGGGGGAGGAGGGGGAGAGACGGAGCCAAGCTTGGCCTGCCGCACAGTGTTGCCTCAGGGCACTTTGCTTCTAAGACGCTACAGAGCAGGGAAGACAGCGATCAGAAATGTTAATTATGTCGACACATGCTTCATCTCCAGCAGCAGCAGGTCCTCCCGGGGCTGCCCAGGGCCACCACTGGGCAGATCTCATCAGCCAAGGAGGGGCTGCCTCCTGCCACCCACCTCGGCATTTGGAACACGCTCGACAACGGGCCGCTTTTCAGCGCTGCCCCGCAAGGCCGGCCACCAGCTCCATCCGCTGTCCCTGGAGGCCAGACCCCAGGCCACGGTCGTGCCCAGGGAGATGCATGATTCAGCTCAGCTCCCTGAACAACGATTAAGTCTTTACACCCCACGGATCTGCCACCGTGCAAGAAGTCCGAGGGGATGACACAGGTGGACATTTCTTTCGTCTGCTTCTTGCAGCCATCAGCTGAGTTTTCCATGCTGCTTTTTAATTTCCTGCTGCACTTTATGACTCTTGCAATGATATTCTTGTCTGGTATTAAAAATAAATAAATCTCCCAAGACCCTAGAGTCCCAAGGCTTAATGGGGCTAATTGTGGATTTGTGTTTTCAATCTGCCAAATGAATGCTTAGGGGCACACTTACTGCCACAGAGAAATGAATGCACTTCACACAAGTCCAATATCATTCATCCAACATTTTGAGCATCCAGTTCTAGGGCGGCCAACAGGGTTTCTCCTGGGTGCTGGGCGATGGCAGTGCTGCTACGAGCTCGGAGCTGAGGGGCTTTAGAACCTCCTTTGGCCCCACAGGGATTGCGAGCGATGCCTGCCTCAGGTGAGGGAAGGGGATGTGGCTGTACAGGTGCCATAACTGAGCCACCCCACATCCATGCAGGCTGCTGCCCAGGTGCTGGGGGACAGCTAACCGGCTTGGTGGTCAAACAGGAGCTAGTGAAGCCAAGGACACGGGTCAGGGTAGATGCCTACTGTCTCGGGCTTGTATTCTCAGCACCAAGGGATTCTTTACCCTCTCTGGACCCTGGCCTGCCAGCCATAAACAGCACCAGCTGGGAGGCTTGAGACAGACAGGGTTAAAGACACACTGGCGTGCCACCCAGTGAGGATGAATCTGAAGTGTTGTTGTCTTGCTGCAGGAAGCAGCTTGTTTCATGTTCACACACAAACAAAATGAAAGTCAAAATAAAACTCTCACAGAGAACCCTGCTCCCAGGAGCTGCGCTCCAGATCTTTCTGCAGCTTTGATTCACAGCCCAGATCTGCCCGCTGCTGGGTGGCAGACAAGCCCTCTGGGTCCTGGCTTTCACCTCCTCCTCCACTTGTCCCTTGTGCTTCCCTCCCTCTCCTTCCACCCAGCAAGTCAAACTGAAGAGAAGCGCCCCATCTGAGAGCCAACCCCCCCTACACAAAGGGTGAGCTCCAGGGGGTGGCCCCTGCCCACCTGCCCAGCCCCGTTAACATCACCGCCCCCACTACCCACTTCTTTGCTGAGTTAAATCCTATTTATTCACGAGATACGAGTTCACATGTCCCTGGGGGTGAGGGGGCACGCACCAATCCCCCGTCGGCGTTAGGTTCCTCTATCACACGGCCTATAGGAGTCAGCTAAGGCCTCTGAAAAGGGGCAGAGAGGGATCTCAGGATTTGTGGGCCTACTGCAAGTGGTCACTACTGCAATTACTTAACCATAGTCAGTATGCAAATGAATGGGCATGGCTGTGTTCCAATAAAATTTTATTTACAAAAACAGGCAGAGAGCCATAGTTTGCAGACCTCTGCTCCAGAGAATCACACTCCTTTCTTCTTCAAAAGATTTTATTAATGTCTGTCTCTTACAGATTTAAACTCCATGAGTACACATTTATGTCTTTCTACTTCTTTTATAGCCCACTTGATAAATGCTTGTGAAATGCGGCACTGAGTCTGGCACTGGAGATGTGTGCAACCCAGAAGTGCATATCCTGGGATCTGTGTTAGCTCTACCAGAAAAAAATCATTTTCTCTCCTTTCCTCCTACTTAAACTGGGAACATGTAGGCTTGGACTGATCATTGCCAGCTTGCCTCCATGAGTGGAGAGCCTGACTAAAAAGGAACCAATCCCGAGGTGGCAGAAATAATAATGATAACAGCTTTGTCTCCTGGATCAAGCTGCATCTGAAGCTGTCACATGGATTTCTCTGTTACTTAACTTTTATGTTTAGCCACTTAGAGGTCAGTGTGGCTACTTACAACAGAAAGAGTCCTAAATGAAGAACTCGATTAATAAAACATGGAGCTGTGACCCCACTGAAACAGTTTTCCAATATCTCATTTTTAATGCGGCACGGCAGAACTTTCCACAAGTTCATTATTAGGGGCATGAGCTGCCCTATGGTCATCCTGCTCTAATCCGAGAGCATCTTCCCCGTGAAAAGGCTCCGCCCCATTAGTGGTCCCCTCACTGGAATGTTGCCCCAGCACTTAGCTGGCCACTGCTCGGGCATATGACAGCGGGCATGACTGTGGGAATCCTGGGCTCGGTCCAAAGCCTTTAGCGCGAGGCCAGAGCTCACAGAGAAGGGTGCACAATCAAGCTCCTAAAGCAGAGGTGTGTACACACCCCTCTGGGAAGAGTGGGGCTTCAATCACATGCATCTTGCCCCATGCAAACAGCTGCAGGGTGAGGATATTCTCACCTGATCAGAATTTAATGCTTCTCTGATTTGGTTCATTTGCTGGAGCTCTGAAATACTTTTTTTTACCTAAATGGAAAATTACTTTTTTCTCTATAATTAAATAAGATCCACATGATTCCAATGGCATTTACAACTGGGGGAAGGGAGGGAGGGGCAGGGGGCCGGGTGGAACCTGAAGATGTGAACTGTGTGTAAAATTTATCTCTCGGCAGCGATTAAAGGCTGTGGCTGCTGCATGGTTTTCCCCGTTACAATAAAATGCCTGCAACCATTTTCATTTTATTTCACCGCTCAAGGCTCTCTTGCTCTCCACCAGCAAATCCTCGCATGGTGGAGCACGCACACGTTTGCCGGCTCTGATGGTGAAGGCGCAAGATCCCCCATGAAAATATTAACCTTGGCTTGGTTGCGGCGAGGAGATGCTCTTCTGGAGCCACCATATGGGCTGGCTGTAGAGGCGAGGAGGAGGGGAGCACCTTCGTAGCCACTGCCAGGAGAGCACGGAGCCCACGAGCGGCTGGTGAGGGCGCCAGGCTACGGCGCCAGCTGATGAGAAATGGGTTCCCGGAGCACAGCCCAGGGCAATGGACTAATTGGCTGGAATGTCCACCGCCAAGCACGGCTGCTCAGGGCCTCCTCAGCACCCTGATCGATCAGTGGGCAGGCTGATCAGACTGGGGAGCTGCAGCAATTAAGGCTGGAGCCTGCTGCCTCTCCAGAGGGAGGGAGCCGGGAGTGCATGGAGGAGTGGGGCTCCTGGCAGAGCACAAGATGTTCTCACGCACAGTGTTCCCTGCCATCTGTCCTGGATCTGAGTTTATCAAAATTGGGTCTGTGTGCAGTTTATGTACACAACACAGTTGTGATGTGGGGGAATCGCTGCCATATGAGGCCCCGGAACACAGAGGCCGCCGCCGCCTCCTGCTTTGCTGTTAATGAAGAGTTGCATCAATGGTGGAGAATGTGGGGTGGGCAAGTGGCACGGCTCCAGGATGCTTCCTGAGGATGCAGCCAGGATGTGGGGGCCGCAGGGGTGGTGTGTGGCTCGCAGCTCTCCTGAGCCTTCCTGCCTCCTCCCCAGGGCACACAGCGGTGCCCTGTCCCCTCAGCAGATGCGCCCAGGTCAGCCTCGCCCATCGAGGGGAGCGCTCCTCCCCTGCCTGGGTCCTGCCCTCCCACCTCTTGCTAGGTCACCCAGGGAAACTCTGACCTTCACTCCAGGGAACTAAAGAAAGCACGTTCATTATAATATCATATGTAATGCCACGTGTTATATATCCAATTTATTTAGGGGATGTGCATGTATCAAAGACATAGGAAAACCCCATTTTAAAGAGAAATCGCCTTTGCATGTGGCTGGTGCAGCTGACCCAAGACCAGGAGAGGTCTACATCCGGGTCCCCCAGACCGCTGTTTCTGTCTCACCCTGCACCTGCTTCCTGGCAGCCACGGCTCAAGCCTGTTGTTTCTGTGTGACTCATTCATGCAGGGTTTAGGCTCTGAGGGCCGATCAGCAGCCTTGTACCTTTCAGCTGTGACATGGGAGGTGGCAGTGGTGCGTGCCTCAGGCTCCCCCCAGTGTGGGATGATGCCAGCATCCACTCGCGGAGCTGTGGTGGTGAGTGATTAAGGGACATGCCTCAGTGCCGCCCCTGATACTGTGCTGGAATATTCCTTGATGCAGCTGGGGCTCTCCAGGCTTCTGTGAACCAGCCCAGACCCCAAGTGTCAGCTAAGCCCCTACCTGTGCAGAGGGACCTGCATGAAGTTCCCCACAGCCACCTTTGCACGGACACACCTGTGTGTGTCCATGACTGTCACAGCCCTTGTGGCCTGGGCTCCTGTGGAAGGACTGGGGTCCATGTTTCTGTTTGGAGCACAGAGAATGCCAGGACAATGGGAACCAGCCAGCACACACACCTTCAGGGCCTTTGTTCCTGGAGCGAAGGGCTGCGCTGGGGATGTGCTCGCAGCTGCACGCTGGGAGGCTGGGCAGCCTGATGCAGAAAAGCAGCCCTGCCCAGCCCTGCTTGGAGAAGACGGGGGTAGCCGGGTTTGTGCGCCCTCATTTCGCATCCTTGCAAATGAACGTGGTGAATCTACCAGCCACGAAAGGCACTGTCTCCCAGCAACCCGCACCAGCACACAGACCCACTTGAGCACCTTTCCTGACATTTCCTCAGGAGAAGCTGTCAAACTTCTAAACAGCCACTACACATCCAAACAAACAGACTTGCAGGCGGAAGACACCCCAGCAGGCCCGCGCGGGTGGAGGAGGCAATCAGCACTTATGCCACCATCACAGGCCCCCACCGGGGCCCTCCACCCCTGCGTGGTCTCCGCCTCAACACTCATACAACACGGCACACGCCAGCTCAAAGACATGCATACAACACAGGGACACGCCAGCTCAAAGGCATGGATACAACACAGGGACACGCCAGCTCAGTCACTCATACAACACGGGACACGCCAGCTCAGACATACAACACAGGGACACACCAGCTCAAAGGCATGCATACAACATGGGGACACGCCAGCTCAAAGACAAGCATACAACACAGGGACATGCCAGCTCAAAGGCATGCATACAAGACGGGACACGCCAGCTCAAAGGCATGCATACAACACAGGGACATGCCAGCTCAAAGGCATGCATACAACATGGGACATGCCAGCTCAGTCACTCTTACAACATGGGACATGCCAGCTCAGACATACAACATGGGACACGTCAGCCCAGTCATACAACACAGGGACACGTCAGCTCAGACACTCACACAACACAGGGACACGCCAGCTCAGACATACAACACAGGGACACGCCAGCTCAGACATACAACACAGGGACACGTCAGCTCAGACACTCACACAACACAGGGACACGCCAGCTCAGACACTCACACAACACAGGGACACGCCAGCTCAGACATACAACACAGGGACACGCCAGCTCAGACACTCACACAACACAGGGACACGCCAGCTCAGACACTCACACAACACAGGGACACGCCAGCTCAGACATACAACACAGGGACACGCCAGCTCAGTCACTCATACAACACAGAACACGCCAGCTCAGACATACAACACAGGGACACACCAGCTCAGACACTCACACAACACAGTGACACGCCAGCTCAATGGCGTGCATACAACACAGGGACATGCCAGCTCAGGCACACATATAACACGGGGACACGCCAGCTCAGACATACAACACAGTGACATGCCAGCTCAATGACGTGCATACATGGGGACATGCCAGCTCAGTCACTCATACAATACGGGGACACGCCAGCTCACACATATAACACAGTGACACACCAGCTTAGACACTCACACAACACAGTGACACGCCAGCTCAATGATGTGCATACAACACAGGGACACACCAGCTCAGTCATACAACACAGTGACACGCCAGCTCAATGACATGCATACAACACAGGGACACACCAGCTCAAAGACACACATACAACATGGGGACACGCCAGCTCAGTCACTCATACAATACAGGGACACGCCAGCTCACGCATACAACACAGTGACACGCCAGCTCAATGACGTGCATACAACACAGGGACACGCCAGCTCAAAGGCATGCATACAACATGGGGACACGCCAGCTCAGTCACTCATACAACACGGGACACGCCAGCTCAGACATACAACACAGGGACACGCCAGCTCAATGACGTGCATACAACACAGGGACACACCAGCTCAGTCATACAACACAGGGACACGCCAGCTCAAAGACACACATACAACATGGGGACACGCCAGCTCAATGATGTGCATACAACACAGGGACACACCAACTCAATGACGTGCCTACAATACAGGGACACGCCAACTCAGGCACGCATATAACACGGGGACACGCCAGCTCAGACATCCCATTTTGCTCTGCCATCGCCTCCCTGCAGGACCTGAGTTCCAGGTCAGTACCTGACACCGTTGTTAAACACAGAACTGCCCCCCACATTCCCATGCACGCCACCACCCTCCGCAGGGCATAGCCTCAGTGCTGGCAGCACTGACCTCCATGCCCCATCCTTAAGATTGCCCCCCAGCCCCAAAATCCTGGCTTCCAGAAATAAGCAACACAGGTCAAGTCTGAAGTAGCATCAGGGCTGGAAGGACGCACAGGCCCACTTCTGCAGCCAGGCCCGTGTGAGCATGACTGAAGCAGTACTTCCTGTCTGGCCTGGGAAGTGGCCTTGCTGGGCATCAGTCACCCGCCTCGCTAGTAATTCTGGCACCTGAAGATTCTCCTTCCGAATTTTAAGTAAGAAACTTATACACAAGTGTATATAAATATCTTCTCTTGCTGTACCATAGGTCATATGGAGCCCAGCTATTTAAAGTAGAATTATGGTCTCACAATGCCTGTTCCAGAACCTTCTACAGGCTCCCTGTGCCACAGGCTGGCTGTCTCTCAGTGTTTCACTGTACTTGGAGGTTAGCAGCCTGGTCTTCCTATACCTCCCCATGCAACTCAGCACCACAGTAACTGCTTCCCCAACTCGAGTAAGCAACAGGATGTGCAGTGCAACACGGGGACACACTAGCTCAAAGATGCACATACAACACGGGGACATGCAAGCTCAGACATACAACACGGTGACACGCCAGCTCAGGCACTCATACAACACGGGGAAGGCCAGCTCAGACATACAACATAGTGACACGCCAGCTCAGGCACTCATACAACACGGTGACACGCCAGCTCAGGCACTCATACAACACGGGGAAGGCCAGCTCAGACATACAACATAGTGACACGCCAGCTCAGGTACTCATACAACACGGTGACACGCCAGCTCAGGCACTCATACAACACGGTGACACGCCAGCTCAGGCACTCATAGTTCACTGGAAAATCCATCTTGATCTTCTACGAGGAGACCCTCAAGTTGATGGTGCTGATGCTCATGACAGTAATAAAGCTTCATCAGGCAACATCGGAGCAACCCAAACTGAAGGCAGTCTACGTAACAGCAAGCCTATGCTCTTTAAAAGGTCAGTCAGGAGAGGCAAAGAGAGGCCCAGGAATTGTTCCAGAACAAAGGGCATGAACACCAAATGTGGGGGTGGTCTGGGTGCATTCTGATGGGGCGGGGAAGCCGCAGGGAACACCCCTGGGACCGCTGGCAACACTGTCATATGGGCTGTGTGGCGGGCATTCCTGCAGCAGGACTTACTGGCTCACAAGAGCACAGAGCCAGTCACAGTGCCATCCCGAAGACCTGGGGAAGACGAGGATCCTCGAGCCTCCACGAGGCTATGTCCCGACAGGGGAGGCTCGTCCACTCCAGAGGGACGCTGATGGCCTCTCCTGCATCTTGTATTTATTGTTAGGTTTCCATCAACAAGATCTTATTCACAAGTAAACATCAATCCCGTTACTGTGTTTCTCCTGTGACTACTCAGAATACACAGACTTGTACGTATTCTCATAGGCCTGGGGCCCACTTTCCATCTGCCCTCCTCCTGGGGGAGGGCCCGGCACAGGTGTCCCCACCGAGAAGAGCTTAGAGAGGCTGCCAGGTGCCCTCGGAGGCGATGGCAGCATGCGTTGCCGGCTCCGTGCCTTCCTGCGTGTTTGAGATGCGGCCCTCTGACAGACACACGAGTGGCCATTTCTGGACGGCAGACTGGTTGGCTTGAGGTGACTGGTGATCCCCACACACAGCTCTTCTACTCTTTCCTGATGGGCTGGGCATTTTAGTAGACTCATGTCAAACCCTGAAACCCCCCAAACTTGGGCAGGCCCAGGGAGTTATCACAGTATAGAGCTGGAACTGGTCCTGTGACCCCTTGTCTGGACAGAGTCAGACCTCCCCAGCTGTTCCCTGGGCCTTCAATCACTCAGCCTCTTGAGCCATGACTGGTAAACTGGAAAGTGATTCAGTGAGGCTGGGTAAGCATGTACCCCTGCTAAAGTCTTATGGGCCTCCCCCAGGCGCTGATGGGTCCTTGGGGCCACCTTTTCCTGCAGCAGCCAGTGCATTGTGGCCTCATACTGTGGACAGAGTGTTCCCTCCCCGCACTCACACGGCCCCCATACATCTCAGGGAAGGGGCCATGGGGGGACACGAGGTTAAAAAACAATAAAGCATCATGCTCTGGCAACAGCCAGAGTTCTATTTTCTCAGTAAAGTGGTGATGTTTACCCTGCTGGCTTACAGTCAATTTTTAATCCAGTTCTTCATCATTGGTACAGATGCTAAAAGGATCCCTAAGAAAATAAAACTGTTTTTCAATGTCTGAGTTCAAAGTCTTTGGAAGAACTAAAAATAGCTGAAGGGCAAATGCTAAATTCTAATCGCTTTCCCTGAAGGAGAGGTTCTTGGTCAAATACAGCGGATGCAGCAGGGGTGTTGTGTGTGTGGCCCAGGCTCTGCAGCCCCCAGCTGCTGGCTGGGGGGTCCTGGGCACACACCACTGGGACGGTGCACCACCTGGGCTCCCACAGCACATAGGAGGTGGCTGGGCTCCTCACAGTCATCAAAGCCATATCACAAGGGTCTGCTGGGGACAAGCGCCAGGCAGCGACTCCTCCAGGGCGACAGGGATGCACAGAGCAGCGGCCAGCCGGCAATGGTGTGGCTGGCCCCTGCTGTGAGCCGGGCCCGCTCTCAGGTGCCATGACAGCAAATGCCAACATGTGTACATCTCAGCAGGAAGCCAAATGGAGGAAGCCTGCAGTCCTACCGCTTCCCACCACCCGCTTTGCCCCCAGAGACTCTGCGATCTGGGAAAGGCGGCATCTGCCCTGGACCCGCCCTCAACGCCTTCCTGAAAGGTCAGTCCTTGCAGGCGGCAGCACAGTCACACACCTGAAGGCACGAGCGCTGTTCAGTGGTGTGGGGTGAGTGACCCAACATCCACGCTCACCTGGAGCCCTGAGCTGGTGTGGGAGAAGGGCCTTTGCATGTGGAATTGAGCTTAGGGTGTCAGGATGAGGTCATCCTGGATTGGGGGGTGCCTAACCCCAACGTCTGGAGTCCTTCAGGGAGAGGAGAGACAGCGATTTGGAGACAGACATGGTGCCCCTCCCACCCCCCCAACTCCCTTAGGCCACTGAGGGCGGATGGCCCCACAGGAGGGAGCAGGGATGAGGGCGGGAAGTGAGACTGGGTGGAGAGGCGGGAGCCAGAGCTGGGGCTCTGCGCCAGACAAGCCGGCGTCGCCTGGAACAGGTGCCCAACCTGCTTGGGCGTCAGTTCTGCACCTGGTGATGCTGAGCATGTGCACGGCGGGGGCTCTGTGAATGCGCGGGGGACTCTCGGCAGGAAAACACGCACCTGCACGCAGGCCAAGGGCAGCCAGCTGCCTGGACTGGCGTCCCAGAGAAGCCGTTTCGTGGCCGTGAGATCTGGCTGTGGCTCCTGGACCCCACGGGGCAGTGAGAGGAACCACCTCGTGGGGGACCCGTGAGCACTGGCTGCGATGGTCCTGCGGGGCCCCCAAGCGCACAGCCCTGGGCGTGCTGACCCCGGAGGCAGAGAACAGTCAGGAGCGAGTGCCTCCTAAGAGCCGACAGCAGCATCTTAGACAAGCCACCAGGCACAGAAGCGGAGCCGGCGCTCCGCGATGCTCAGCTCAGGTCCCCTTAGGCCCACGCCCGGATTTCACAGGTCAGAGAAGGCGGCGTCCTGGGCCAGGCGGGACGGGCTCTGATCAGGGCAGACGGGGCCCGGCTCCCGGGAGGACCCCACGGCTCGGATGCCGAGCGCCCGCACATGGGGTCACCGCACGGGGGCCCCTTCGGACTCAGGATGGGGGTCCCGGCAGGGGCGTGGTCTCATGTCGGCGAGCGCCCGCGTCTGTTACGGGGCCATAACTCGCTCAGCTATGATTTACATAGAAAGACAGCTTATTTAACCTTTTAAATTAAAGCTTAAAAGCCCTTAATTAAAACAATAAATCAGAGAACCATCGCGGTGGCAATGTGGGAGTAGCTGGCAGGGTCTGATTCCCCTGTTCAGCCGCACCAGGTCTGAACGCCAAGGGATGGCCTGTGCTCAGGGCCCGGCGCTCCGGGTCAGGCCTTCCACCTCCCCCCGGTGACGGCCCTGGGCATCCCGGGGTCCCTGCGGGCCGCCCTCACCAACGAGCAGACACGTCCTCCCCCTGGCAGCCGATCGGGCCACAGCACGGCCACCACCCTGGTCCCGAACGTGCCCAGGAAGGGGGTGCGTGGGCGGCGAGGGCCCAGGGGCTGGTTTCTGAGCACAGGCAAGGAAGCGTTGGTGTGGGTGTTTCTGCTTGCCCCTCTCTTCCTGCCCGTCTACTAGAGCAGGGGCTGCTGGCATTTCCTGTGAAGGGTCAGAGAGCAAATCTTTTTGGCTTGGAGGACCGTGAGGGCTCTACCACACGGTTCAACCCTGCCCTGGGTGCAGGAAAGCAGCCCCAGACGGTGTGAGAACAAGCGGGTGCACTGTGTGCCCGCCGAGGCAGCTTTACTCACAGAAACAGGCGGCACGCGGGACTGGGCTCACGGGGCGTAGTCAGAATAAAGGTGAGGCACCCCCGCCACTACCCTTTTTGTGGGAAATTCCTAAGGATGGAATCTCTGTCGTGATTCTATTGGACACATGCAGGCTGACACAGGCGGCGGGAGGGTGCCCAGGCATGGGGGCCCGATGCCGTGGGTGTGTGTGCCACGAGCCATGGGGCCTGTGGCAATCACCTGTCCTGTGCTTTAGCTTCTCATCGGTAGAATGGGGATAACACCGGGGTTCCTCGTAGGGCTTTAAGGGGGACTAAAGTGAGCTGAGCCCAGCTGAGTGGTTAGCAGAGCCTGGCTCAGTTCCCACCATATGGGTGTGGTTTATGCACAGTTGCCAGATCCAGATGGTGGGAAGAGAATTGATGCTGATTCCCCAGGTCCATCTTAACGCTGAGAAGAAATAGTTACTTGTTTGTAAGTCTGTGTGCACCCAGGGTCTCGGGGTTGGGGGAGGCAGGTGGAGGGGCAGCTGTGCCCAGAAGCAAAGGCAAACTATAATTCCTGAGATGCCCTGGTACTTTCAGGGGCTCATCCGGTGGGTGGGCGGGGGTACCACGGGGAGGGGATATACAAGCCCCTGTAAGTCCTACGGTCCTACAGGGACTTGCTGGTCACACAAGGTCCTCCCTGCTCAGAAGAGGAGAAGCCATGTTCTGTTTTCCTGTCGAGCTTCCCTCAGGTCTGCCCGCAGGAATATGGGGTTTAACCTTTAAAGCCACTTAACACGGCTGGTGACTCACCAGTGAGGGACCATGAGGCTCAGGCCAGCTGGCAACTAGCACACCCATCCAGCAGCTCCACCATGGGGACCGCCCACCCCACAGGGACACCCCCACCCCATGGGGACCCCATGACCCCCTGAGGACTGCTCCACTCCCCACAGGGACCCCCACACCCCACGGGGACCCCCTCATCACCTGGGGACTGCTCCCACCCCACGGGGACTGTCCCCCCCTATGGGGAACCCCCCACGGGGACCGCCCACCCCACGGGGACCCCCTGGGGACCGCCCCCTCCCCACGGGGACCCCCACACCCCACAGGAAACCCCTGACCTCCCGGGGACTGCCCCCCTCCCTACAGGGACTGACCCCCTGACAGGGACCCCCTCAGCCCACTGGGACCCCCTGACCTCCTGGGGACTGCCCCACCCAACAGGGACACCCCCAGCCCACGGGGACCGCCCCTCCCCACAGGACCGCCCCCCTCCCCAAGGGGACTGCCTCCCCCCACAGGGACCCTCCCACGGGGACTGACCCACCCCCCGGGGGCCACCCCACTCCCCACAGGGAACCCCCACTCCCCTCAGGGACCGCCCCCCTCCCCACAGGGCCTCCACTCCGCGCAGCTCCGGAGGTCGCCCTCTAAGGAGGCTGCTCTGGCTGCCATGGGGAACTTCTGCGGGAGGCGGGTCAGTGTGACTTTCTCTGACCTTTACAGGCTAGCGCTGACTCAGCTTTCTACACACTGGTTTGGCCCCTTATCCTCATTTGTCTTCAGTGTCCTCGTTTGTGAAAGGGGAACAGTAACAGTACCTGCTTCACAGGGTTGGGGTGAGGACTTGATGAGTTAAAGTGACACACAGACTCACAGAGATATCCAATAAATGCTGCTGCCATTTGATCCTTATGAGGACAATGAGCGTGGGCACTTGGAGGGGGAGGTACGTCACTCATGACGCCTCTGGAACCTGTGCTTGGTGCTCTCCCAGTGGCACCTCAGGGTTTCCTGGGGCTTCCCTGCTGTGACCTTCATTCATTTAACACGTTTTACTGAACCACACTGTGCAAGCCTCTGAGGGTGGAATGGAAGGACGCAGAGCTCCCAGTCCAGTGCAGGGGACGGAGGACAGTCATATAACTGCAGAGAGTTGTAAAATGCTCTTCTTTTATCCTTTAACATAAGAACAAGAGGAAGGATTTAAAAGGAAATCTAATTACTTACACTTCTGCCCCTGAAATTAACTTCTCCATGGGCACCATTTGCATTGAAAATGGGTAAGGAGAACAGAAATAGGGCTTGGGGAGCAACCCATAGCCAGTGTGAAGATCTCAAAAGGATGGTCCTAGATTTGGGGCAAACCTTTCCAGGGACAGGATTCCTGGTGGGAATTACTGAGAGCTCCTCTTTATCCTGGACCCAGAGAACAGTGTAATTTTAGCCTGAGAAACACTACCAACTAAACAGGCTGAAAAAGACACCATCTCATTATTAACCAATAATCACAGTGTGCCCTAGTATGCTATTATCAAATTGGTAGAAAATTTGCTCGGAATTTAATGAAAATGGGTAAGTAAAATGAGCCCACCAGAATTCCAACTTGAAAACATAGCTGTTCTCATTCCAACTGACAATTTCTGCACCAACCCCAACCTACTACAAGAACCATTTTATTGTCACAGCTTGAAATTTGTTTTGAATTACCTTGATAATAATACAGTCATTCATTTAGCAGTGGCGCACCACACCGCTAATGGACCTCAGAGGCCTAATTTCTAAAATCCAGTGCTGCATAGCTATCGTATAACCAGAATTAGTGATGCTCCAGGAGAACAGAATGGCCCGAGTTTGTCTTTGCATGATTAAAACACAGGTAGTCGCACATTAACGCTGATAACAAGACTTGGTGGATTCCAGCATGGCCATCCATCCAAGAAGTTTAGAACCATCCATACGAGCTCAATGGATTTCTCTACCCTGGAATCCAAGTGCATCCGAAGGGGAGGCGGTTTTGTTAAAACAAAGACTCCATTTGGAGTAAGACTGTAAATGAGTGGCAATTTTGCTCATGAATTTTCTCTCTTCTCATTCCTCTAAGCTATAGGAAAAGCAGCGACCACATTAAGAAACTCAATTGATGGGTAGAGAATTCTATCATAAGCAGATCAAGGTCTGGGTGGACATAAGATTTATTTCCACTCGAAGGCAGGCTTGGAATTGGGCTTGCTTCTGCATGACCCACTGCTGTCTTAGACAAGGCTCCCAGGACCAAGGTTCTCTTAGACCGAAGGTCGACGAGCTGTGGCCCACAAGCTGAATGGGGCTGCCGCCTGGTTTTCTAAGCAGTTCTGCAGGAGGGTGGCCACCGTGTTTATACACCTATTATCTATGGCTGCTTTTGCACTACAAATGCAGAGGAGACATTGTGACAGAGGCTCTGTGCCCAAAGCCTAAAATATTTACCATGTGGTCCTTCACAGAAAACATTCCCCGACCCTGTCCTAGACCCCAGAGGCCCCCTAAGCCAGAGTGAGTCACCCGGTGAAGGAGGGGCTGGGAAGTGGAAAGACACCTTTGCCCCCCAGTCCTCTTGCCCTCTGCCCTCCTAGGGCCAGTTCTGACCTTTACATCTATCAGCATGTGGCTTGTAGGGTGCCTGCTCACCTGGGAACATGGTGCCCAGGAACTTGCAACAGGAAGTTTAGAATTCAGAATTTTCAGTAACTCTTCAAAAGATGACCTTACATTTGGAAAGACCCAGAAACAAATTTCTCTTTTGATTAAATGGAAAATGAATTTCTGGTGCAATTTCTATTCATTAGACCCCAAACTGAGGCAGAGACCAGAGCTGTGTGCATAGGATGCAGCGCCCCGGTTGCTCTTGAAGCTGCTGCTGGGAGTACGGGCTGAGCACGGCACGCCGGCACACTACTGCTCCTGGTGTGACATCCACTGAGCACCGAGCCACCTGCCTGTCTCAAGGGCAGACACCCAGCAGGTGTGCGCCCACGAGGTCTGGGGATCTCAACCCGGGCCTGGGGAAGCAGGTGGACTGGCGTGCGTGGCCTCTGAACAGTGGCACTTTGGTGAGCAGGCTGCAGACGGCACATTTCCAGAGGATGCTTCCACAAGCAGGGATTTCAGTTCGCAGCAGTGCCGTTCGCTGGATGAGAGGGCTCCCGTGGTCCATTTGATCTCATGTGGCTCAGGTAAGAAAACATTCATGTTTACATTTGGATGCTAGCATTTCACTGGAAGGACTCTGCTCATAATTAATAAAAATCTGTGTGAAGAGTCCTGGTGGCTATTATAGCGCCGCCTCTGTGCAGGGGGGACTGGATATCCCCGCCCCCAGCTCCACAGCCTTTCTCTCCATGATTTATTTCTTCTCAATCATAAAAAGGTTCGAGTGATTCTCCACTCCTTCTGGATCCTGATGGCACACACATTGGGAGCTGAGAACAAAGCCTCCACGTGCCCAGATCATCCTGGATATAATTTCTAGAAGAGATCCAGCCTTTGAAGGCTCAGTGATGCCCCAATACACATTTTTGTCCCCAAAGTCAAGCCATCTCTGGCAAACTGTTGTCACAAGTGCTCTTCCACAGAAAGCTGGAAGAGTGTGTTTCCCCCGGGGGCGTGGACGCTGAGGGGAAGTGGTTGGGTTGCGGGGCATTGGAGCAGGGGCAGCACGGGGCCACGCCCAGAGCCACAGGCAGGAACGTACAAAGGCTGCATCTTTCTTTAATGCCTTTTTAAATGTATAATCAATCTTTACAGGCTGTCCCCATGGGGAAGGCATAATGGAATCAAGTTGTCACACAATTGCAAACTATGTGCATCCTGTTAAAAATGGGATTGTATCATATTTCCTGGAGCAATACTGATGATTCCTTGAGGTGGGTGCGAATTGTTTCTAAAAATGAATGTTCCGTGTGATTTAAATAAACTTAATGTGATAGAGGAATGCGCTGTGCCACTCTAATGAGCCCATAACTCATTGCAGGGGTCTAATTCATCCCGGATGGAACTGCTACTTACGTGGAGTTTTTGAATAAAGGGTGCGATTTTGTGATTCATCCCATCAAATCCGTTTTAGTCTCTGCACAAACGGCTCCAGAGGTGAATATAATCAGGCAGATGAAAAGCAACTGACTGCCTCCCCTCCAGGTGTGGGGCGTGGCGAGCACAGCAAACCGTGTGGACGCTGTCAGGCTCCTGCCCCCAGGCAGCAGGGCAGCCCAGCTCCTCCCGCCAAGGTCACCAGCAGGTCCTCTTTGAGGTACCTGCACCAGGACGCAGCTGTGAGGGGGGATGCCAGCCTGATGCCCACAGTTCTGGCTCCTACTGAAGTCGAAGGGGACTCGGGCCCCAGTTCTTCACCCCATATCATCTCCATAGTGAAAAGATAAATCTCCACTCACAAAACGGCCTCCATGCATTGGTGGGGGCTGCTCACCTCCCGGGGCAGCCTGGGGTCAGGAAGGAGTGGCAGAAGGGGCCGCTAACAGTGTTGTGTGGGAGGCTTCTACATGCACATGCACACACATACACATACACACACACACACAGAGCTCATCCTCGGAGGGCACCCCACATGCATGTGTCCAAGTGTGCACATATCCACATAGCTCATACCATAAGAGCACCCCACACTCCTATGTTGTGTGAAGATGAGCACACACATTCCCATGTGCACACATGCACACACATGTGAACACATGCATACATTCACAGTGCACAGCTGTGCATATACTGGCACGCAGAGACCCACACATTTGCATATTTGCACACACCACTACTGCAGGAGTACCCATGCAGGGGGGCCCGCGGTGGCTCCTCTGCTCTGCGGGGCTCAGGCTGCAGAAGCACACGGCTCCCAGGCCTGCAGCCGTCCAGGCAGCCACCTCAGAGCCCGGCTGATCATCTGTTATTAGTCTGGGCTGAGTTTCTGCAAAAGCCTCTGGTGTTTTGGCTGAGGCCCCTCTCTAGACTGCTGAGCCCACACAGAAAGGTGCTGTGCCTCTGAGGCACATCTCACTTCTGAAAACTTAACCCCAGGCGACAGTACAGACCGGGCTCCTGGAGCCCCCTGAGAGCGGTCGTGCCTGCTGACGTGCAGCGGTTGTGTGGCCCTGTCCCTCCACTGCTGGCCTCCACGGCACAGCTGCAGCACAGAACCAGTTCACCTTTGCCACTGGCTGTCGGAGGTGGGAGTTCAGTGAAGAAGGGAATCAGAAGATGGTGAAAATCAGGGCTTTGGCCACCAGAGAGCCACAGAAAGGAGTGGCTGTGTGGTTTGTAAGCAGATCACAGCTTTCTCTCCAAATTCCACCTCACACAGAAGGTCACTTAGACAGAAATAGGGACAGGCCAGGCTGCTCCGAGTGACGGGAGTGGGGTGGGGGGTGAACCTGCTCCCTTCCCTGGGGAGTCCCCTCTGCACCACAGGGCGCCTCAGAGCAGGGAAACCACTGACCACCTGTTAGGAGCCAGTACGGCCCTGCAGGCCAGAGCTGACCCACGCTGTGCATCAGCGGCTGTGTCTGAGTCTCAGCTCACAGCTGGGCCTCATCACAGAGAACGTGTCCTGGAACCCAGCCGTCCACCTGGTGCATGTTCCAGAGTGGGATACGGCAGCAGCAGGCACAGGGGCCACGCCGGGGTGGGCAGGAGAATCTGAAAGTTCACAGCACCGACCACAGTGATGAAGGCAGGAGAGGGAGGTGACGCAGAGTCCCGGTGAGGAGGTGGAGGGATGGAATGCCGGCGCGCCTGACGTCCTCTCCGGAATCTGAGCGAGGAGGCACTCTCGTTACATACAGGGTGGAGGCTCAGAGAGGCTAGGCCATGGCCCCACATCACAGCAGACATGAGGCAAAGCTGAGATTTGAGCCCAGGTCAGCCTAGTGCCAAAGTCTGGGCTCTGAGCTGCCCCCACGGGCCTCCTCTTCTTCTGGAAGATGACTCTGGGTCCCCAGTGAGTCACAGGAGGCTGGTGCACACCCTCCTGGATCTGGGCGAGACTTTTCATGTCTGAAATGCATGTTAACACAGAGTGTGTGCCTCTGGGGTTTACACCAAACCCACCTGCGTCCTGTGAGCATGTGGCACGTGCACCACACCCATGCACACACACACATCACACACTCTCACGTGCACAGACACCACACTGCACACGTTCACACACACATGCATCTGGGTGTGCAGGATAGAGTTCCATCCCTGGATGGGTGTTCATCCGTGACGGCTCTGCCAAGGGGTTCCAATATCTGGTAATGAAGCATAATAATGACTCTGGGCCACGATCATGCAAAGGAAACCCACGTTGCCAGCTGCCCTTTACAGGAAAGTGGAGGATGGGGTGGGGGCTGGGGGCACACGGACGGGTGCCCTAAGGACAGACACTAGGGTGTGGAGATGGCGAAGGTCCAGGAAGCCTGGGGTGGGAAGTGCTTGTGGGCAGTCAGCACCCTCCTACGCCCAGGGCCTTGAGGGCCCAAGAGCTGTGACCCTACGGGAAAAGAATACGATGCTGACAGGCCCTCAGAGTCCTGGTACACTTCTGGCTGCCATTTAAAATGCTAATTGGTCTTTCATGGAATTTACTGCCACTTCCCAAATGTACACCTTTTGGACGTGGCCATAATTTTAGCATTTTAAGGGTAATTTTTACCATGGAGTACTGCTTGGCCTTGTAGGAGAGCTGCGTTTGCTCCCATGTGGGTACAGTGGACGCCACCACGTTGTCCCCGAGGCTGCCTGGAGGGCACAGCTCTCATGGTGGCTTCCATGTGGCTGCACCACCTGGTGTGGAACGTGGCCCTGGGATGCTGCCTCCATCCGGGCCCTTTGAGGCCAAGGGCTCCCCTATTTTAAGACAGCCCAAAGCTGCTGTGGGGGAAGGGCTGCCCAGGAATCGTTTGCTGACTGACCTGACTCACTCACCTGCATGTATAATTCCTTCATTATGTACATTGGACTTCACCCACCACCTGTATTTGCCAAATTCCATGACCCCAGTGGCATGTCACTTCCCTAGATGTAAAGGTCAGGTTTTACAATTATAAATCTCTCCCTCCGTGGGAGCAGAGAGGCTACACAATCCTCATAAGTCGGCAGCCCACGACCCACACCTGACCCATTTGGGTTTTCTGCAGCTCTTCTCCAACATGATCCCACCTGTATCTGGCCCTTGTGGGAGAAGGTCAAAGTTCGGTCAGGTCCTGGAGTGGCATTTGGGGCGGAGCATGGTGCTTCGGGGTGGTGGATGGCTTGTTCCTACTGTGTCCCATCACTGATGGCCACAGATCCATCATCACAGGGACACTGTGCCCGCCGTCACAGTGCCATCTCTGTCAGTGGACATGGAGCCCACGTGGTGCTCCGGGAGAAGTCCCTTCCCTCTATTCTGGGCAAGCTGTACAAAGGCATGTTCTCAGCTGCAGCAAGAGGGACCCTTGGGGCTGGAGAGCCCATGGCTGGGGGCATCCCGGGCACCCTGACATATTTAGTAGCATCTGGCCTCTGCCTACTAACTGCCAGCAGTAGCCACCTGGCAGTTGTGACAAGGCTAACTGTCCCTGGATGTTGCCCATGCCCCCTGGAGCAGGGAGCAGACTGTCCCTGGCTGAGAACTGCCCATCTGAAGGACCCACTGGCCTGAGGATGGCATGCCTGCTGGACAACCTCTAAGGCCAGCTGAGGGGCTCGGAGGACGAGGTGACCACCGCGAGGCCCTCGGGTCCTCAGCTGTGAGCAGGAGGGTGGCACCGCGGCATTCCTTTCGACTCAGGGGAAGGGCACCCTGGCTGACACAGAAAGGCCCTACCTGGGACCCCGCAGCCTCCAGAAGCCTGGGAGGCAGCTCCCTGAAGCTACCCCTCCGCAGGTCCAGCCCGGGGACTCCGCAGCGCCAGCTGGGGGATCCTGCCCGCCTCCCCTCCCAGCTCTAGGTCGGGGGGCACTCGGAAGCAGACATTACAAAAGGCCAGTTTACACCTGCAGGGGGAGAGCCAGGTCACAGCTGCCCTTTGAGCTTTTCCGCAGCCTTGGCGTGAGTGGGGGGCGCTGACCCCTGCCCCAGCTCATCTCAGACACGCCATCAGCATTTATGGTTTTTAAACATTTTTATAACCAGAGTTACAAAGAAAATATTGCTGGGTTTGGTGATGTCATAAGTGACAGATGAAACCTATCAAGGTTGTGAAATCAATAGGCTTAGTGACATTCACAAATTTAGCAACAGTTTTATTGCTCAAACACACACAGCCATCTAAACTTTTCCTAACAAGCTGTCACCTTTCCGGGTACAGAGTCGTGCCGCCGTCGCGTGCCAGCTTCCATCTGCAGGGACAGCAGACGCCCTCTTGATGACCCTCCTAATGCAAAGCACTTATTAAAGGACCAGAAATGCTCTGGACAGATGTCCTGCTTATAAAATATCCCTCCTGTGTTTCCGAAATTCACTGAGTTGGTGAGGCTCCTTTTCTTACATCAACATAGAAAATTCCCTAATATTGTGAAAATATGAACTTTTCATTAAAAGGGTTGTTACTGTCATTATCACGGAAAACTAGTACTTCAGAGCCTCGTAACTTACTCTATATCCGCAACGACGGTGTCTATCCCGAACTAAAGCAATGGGATAATTAACTTCACGTTCACCCCGGTAAAGGAAACGTCTGAACCGCGCCGGAGGTAACAGGGAGGACCTTTCTCCCCATGCTGGGAGCGTAAGCCGGTGCCGCCTTTCTGGAGAACAACTTAGCAATGCCAGGGAAGTTAAAAAGGCAACTGCCCTTTGACCCGCAAATCCAGGTAGTCAGTAGGGCCAAGAGACACACGAGGCTGGGCGTCACGTACAGCGACACGCAATCGGAACCGAGCTCTTGTAGTCGGGACAGGGTGGGTTCTGCTGCCCTAACAACCGGACCCCAGACCGCCGTAGCTTCACCCAACACAGGCTCATCTCCAGCCTAGGTGACCCTCCCGGCCAGCTGCCCTGGGATGTCGGCTCAGCGTTCCCGGCTGCTTTGATGGGATGGGTTTCTGTGTGAGAAAGAGGGCCCTGAGTCCTCTTGCCCGGGCAGCTAGACGTGTGGGCACTTGGCAGCACACACCAGCCCACTCACAGTCCATCCCCCCAAATAGGCAGCATGGCCACGCCTAACTCCCCGGCGGCACGGGTGGCAATGTTCCAGGTGCCCTGGCGGGAGCAGAGGTGGACCCTGGGAGAAGCAGCAACGGCCCTACAACCAGGCATCCTCAGGAGGGAGGAGCACACCTCATGGACGTTCACTGATGGGCTGCTGCCAGGACAGACGAGCACTTATGTGCCAGCGAGGAGGGGCGGGGTCCAGGATGGTGCCATTTAGTCTAAAGTCTGCATAAAAATTTAGCATGATTTCTGTACACATACAACACAGAAAAAGTTTGACCATGCATGGCTGGAGCTTCTGGGGAAGGAAGGCGATGTCGCCTTTCCCACAATGACCTTATTTCTGGAAAAAGATCTATGAACATCTGTAAACTCTAGATGGTGGGCACCCCGGTGTTTGCTAGGTCAGTTGCACTTTTCAGGGCAGTTATCCATTTTTTTTTAAAGATACAAAACTAATCAGTATACTTATTGAAAAGAGAGATCACCCGCCCCCCCCATGGTGACGGCAGAGGGACAGTGGCCGGGCTGGCCCTGACTGAGGGGGCCCCGGGGGCTCCATTGCTGATTCGAGGTGGGCCCTCTCCAGGCCTTATTTTTCTCCCAGTTTGCTCAGTTTCATTCTCAACACATAACTCACATGCATAAAGAGTCGACTCTAGGGTACGATAGCAGATGATAAAGAATCCTACACTTTGATTAATAACCTGAGAAAATACAGATGGAATTAATGATGACTGGGGCATTTAATTATTTTCTGGAGAGGGAGGGGTGGTAAAGATGGGAACAGTTTTCCTTCTGACATTTTAGGGGCACACAGGCGAAGTGACAGTTAGTAAGCATTTTAAGTAGCAAAGGGAATTGTCAAATTTGTCTTCCCACCCATCCCCACATTCTTGAAAGGCTGTGATGAGCATGTTGAGGGAGAAAAAGCGAGGATGTGCTGGGCTTCAGGGCCGGCGGAGGGGCTGGGGGGCGCTGACCCAAGCGGCCCACTGTTTGGGAACTGCCTTTGCCCAACAGCTCAACAGCAACGGGGCCACTGGGACCCGCGGGATTCCCACCCACCAGGTGCTGCTGGAGGAATCACGATTCCTGACATTGCTCCGGCCTTGAAGAGACGAGAAATAAGCCGGTGCCCAGGGGATTCCATCAAAGTTCTGGAAAACTTTATCCCCAAATCAGACACTAGAAATGGAAAGATCTTCAGGTGGGGGTTCCTTTGGATCTCCACCCCTCACCCTCATTACTGGTGGCTCTGTGTGACCTTCCGTGGGACAGGAGACCCGCTGCCTCCCGGCACCCACAGTACTGGCTTTTCCTACAGAGCACTGACACCTGGTTAAAGGTTTAGGGGGGAGCTGGAACCCCAGGACCAGAGGCTGAAACCATGTGGTGGCGAGTGCATCTGCTTGTCCCACTGACCGGGGGAGCCAGGTTTCCGTGTGTCAGACGCCCATATCGGGGTGCTTGTTCTGCTGTGCTCAGCGTCTCCCGTTTCAGCCATGGCTCTAGGCGGCTCCATGAGTATTTTCAGCACTGTCCCAGTTTCCAGAGCACAAGCACCATAATAGCTGATATGTTTTTGGCTGGATTTTATATGTCTTTTCATGTAATATTTTGCCTTTGAGTATAGTCAATTCTTCAAATGTGCGCCCACACGCAGGACCTTTCTAACTGCAGCTTCTAAAACTGGATTGGAAGGATGTTGCTGTTCATTCACGGTCCACCATGCTTCCTGGGTGCCCTGCTGCCAAGGCTGTGCGCCAGGTGCTGGGCACTGTGGGATCCGAGATGGCATGCAGGGTCCGCTTGGCATGTGGCATCCTGCTCCAAGTGCTACCTGCCCTTCCTCTACCCCCGTGTCCACGTCTGACCACAGACCAACTGGTCTCCCTCAGCAGAGCCTTCCCCTGGAGCTGAGAAGGGGCCCGTGTGGTGGGGGTGCTGCCCCGTGGTAGGTGGAGCCCACCCCCACCTTGGCAGCCACATCCTCGAACGAATGGAGAGTGGCATGAACGATGCTCTCCTCTTTGTCCGGCATCAGCACCCATGCCCACAGGGAACTGGGCCACTTTCTGGGATGCTGCAAGGCTCTTCCAGGCTTGGGTGGGGTGGAGGCACCATCTCGAGGTGACATAAGGAGAACGTGGTGCCTGCCATGGGGGCTTTGAGGCAGGACCACCCAGAGGTGGTGAGCGTCCAGTCTTTCAGAATGTGGCTCAGGTCCTGGCTGGGATCAGCCTGCTGCCCAGAGTTAGATTCCAGGCTTCCAACCTAGAAGAGGGCCGAGGGTTGGGGGACAGTGGGCACAGGGTTGCCAGGATGTCCGCAAGGCCGAGCCCTTGCTGGGGTGTGGCCTGGGTGCCCAGAGGGGCCCGCGAGGCCCCCCACTGCCCTGCTGGGGCCGGTCTTGAAGCCGTTAGGCTTCCCGAGCCAGGGGCCCGTGTTCTCATTTTGCATGGGGCCCCACGTTCTGACTTTCCTCACATATAATTTATTTCTATTTTACTTGAAAAGCTTTCTGGACAAATTGAGTTTTTCTAAGCCTGATATTATGGCCCTTATTTTAAACCCAGTACTGTCCTTCTGCTGAGCAGCCATTTTCCACAAATGCACACACGGTCTTGTTTCAGGGGCCTGTGAATGGATCTGCGTACAAGCTCGAGCACCAGGGTCCTCTCTGGGGGTGTCCCCAGGCTGGGGCCCCCATCTGACTCAGCTCACCTCCCTGTGGGGCTGCTGGGGATCCAGGTGAGGCTGCTGAGCCATTCCTTGTCTAGCAGCCACTAATCTGCCGCTGAATTCAGTAAACCATCACACCTCCAGGCCCCACTCGTTCATCTGTGAAACAGGGATATGCAGTCATGACCAGCCTGGGCCCTAGTCTCTGGGCCGTCAACCACGGTGCCATGGGTGCCCCTGGGAGGAAGCGCTGTTGCCTAGGGCAGAAGCTCTGCATGTGAGGCTGGCTGTTTGCGGGACTGTTTGCAACGGGCTTCATGCACCCGACTGGCTGCCGCAGTCAAGCGTGGGACCATAGTTGCCTTCCTGCCATGGCCATGTGGAGGCTGCCATGGGGGTGACGAGCTCTCTCTCTGGCATCCCACCAAGCCAGGCCTGGGGACGAGGGCAGGCTCAAGTTTAGGGAAAGACCCCCAAGAAGTGAACCTGGTCAGCGCAGAAGCAGGGGGCTGCAACTGCAGCCAGACCCCAACCCAGCTCCTGGCACCCGTGGGGTCTCCCCTCACCTGCCCACCCAAGGGGGTGCCTGTGGGCAGTGGGCCTGGAGCCTGGTGGGCTGCCCGCCCCGGGTCAAGTCCAAGAGCCTGCTCATTGCGTGCAGATTTGAACAACTGTATTAAATACGCTCACGTCCACTAAGGCACACGCGGTCATGGGAACCAAGCAAGGGGACACCATCCTCCCCGTCTCATCTCCTCCAGACCCAAGTCCGGCCCACACGGTTCTTTCAGCCCAGACCCTCCCCCAGTCCCACAGTGAGGCCACTCAGTGCCCCGTCTGCACAAGATGAAAGAGTATGTGGAAAATGAGGGGAAAAAGTAGAGCAACCTCAGTAATATTTTAAGCCACAAAATAATATTTCTATAGCAGAGCGCAAATAGAATTTTACATAATGCACAGAATAAATGCCTCCGAAAATCAATATTTCCAGCTGATGTACAAATTAAATGATATTCAAGTGCAAGATTAAAACAATGATTTAAGATAGAAATTGAGTTATATTATCTCATGCCTGCCTACCGCTGAATATGTTAATAGAACAAATTTGTTAGCATTCAGTCAATTTATCTCCCTAAACAGAAGGAGGTGGGGATTCCTTTCTGAGAAGCAAAAGAATGGCGAGAAACACTTCTCAAAATACACTCTGGGCAGAAAGGCCGCAGAGCCAGATGCTTTGCTGGGAATTGGGGCCCAGGTGCTACTGGTCCTCCCCCTTCAGGGACACATGGGGTTAATTTTCCAGAAGCATCCTGGCCCCATCTGCACAGCTCTAAGTGCCTCATGAGGCTCCTGCTCTGCCAGATGTGGGGGGGCATCAGGCCTGGCCCATGCGGGCTTTGCCGCGCCGCTGCTCCCCGCAGTTCACACCCACGGTCACGTCTTCACCCAATGTACTGCCTCTGAGGAGTGGGAGACCTGCTCCGGGCTCTCCAGACGCCTGCGCAGGAGCACAGCAGGAGGCGGCAGCGAGCCTGGCCCCTGCAGGGGCGTCTCTAAGTGCAGAGGCTGGAACAGAGGTGCAAGGGGGCGGTCGGGGCCCTGGCAGGAGCTGCCCCTCCTGGGCCTCTGGGTCATCCCATGCCCGGGGTTGGCAGTACTCAGGGCCCAGCCTCTGAGCTGCCCCTGCTGCAGGGGCCTTAAGATCTCGGCTTCACTGGGGCAGGTGCACCCGCTATTGGTCTGCTCCCTCCCCAACGGCGTGTCCTCAAGGTGGGCCCACCTGTCCTACATCACCCCACCCGGGTGCCCTCCAGCTGCCTTGCAGGGTGGCTGCTGAGGCCCCTCCTCCTCCTGAAATCCACTCCGCCCCCACTGTGAGCTCAGGGACACCGAGTCCCCGCCTTCTCCCCTTCCCCTCTGACCCTGCCCCCTCGGGGCTCCCCCTCCACTGCAGCCCCCTCTCCACAGCCTCCCAGGGTCTGGGACAGCCTCTCCCTTGCCTCATCTCGTGGGTGGCCTTCTGTGCAGAAGAAGCTGCTTAGAAAGCACAGGAAAGAACCAAGTTCCCCCCAAACCCGGAGCTTGGGAGAAGCCCTGGCCCGAGATGAGGGAAGACGGCAGGCCCAGCCGGCACCGTGCCGAGGGGAGCCGGCTGCGCAGACTCTGGCCTGTAGACCCCAGACGGCAGACAAGGCCCGTCTGAGGCTGCCGTCCACGTCCGTGGAGTTCGTCACACAGCCACAGAAAACTGCCAGGCGCACGCCCTGAGCGCTCTGCCAGAGGCCCCCTCCCAGGGCCTTCTCAGCAGTGACATCAAACTTCTAGATTTGCTAATTAGATGAGCAAGCGCTGCATGTAGGTCTGTTTTTTACTGAGTGTTTCTATGCATTTTATTTGCCACTTCCTTTTGTGTTTTCCAATTCGTGACTTTGGCCACTTTTCTGTTTTATTTCCGTTAGGTATGACACACGGGGTGGGGGGTCTGAGATTTACGGGTCCACTTAATGCCTAGTCCAGGCTACATGCGTCTGTTTCGGTATCTGCCCCTCGTGTTTCAGGGCGCTGGGCCCCTCAGAACACCTGTGTGGGATGTCCTGTGTGTGTTAAGACCCAGGAAGAGCAGAGAAAGCAGCCCAGGGCTGACTGGGCCCGGCTGGCCTCGCAGGTGGCATGGAGAGAAGAGGATCACGGTGCTCACGGCATTCAGCCGCCACCTTGCGGAGCCCTCTGTGGGGTCTGTGGTCTGTGAGGACCTGGGACGGGGTAAGGGGTGCACACAGCCAAGGGAAGGAGCCCAGGTCTGCTCTGGCTCTGCTGGCATGGTTACTGGCATCCCCTCCCAGGGTGGTGGAAGGCCTCGGGGCCGGCAGCAGGGTCACCTGTGAGCCTGGCTGACACTTTGCAGCTGAAACCCCTGACCAGGCCCGAATCCTCTCAGCTCCCCACACTCGAGCAGTGCAGGAGATAAGACCAAACTTGAAAATCCTGGGTAATCCTCACTTTACTAACAAGCAGTTTTATCTAAATCCTGCTTTTAAAATTGTGCTTCCCGAAAAGGTGCTGGTACAAGTGAGTTTCCACAACTGATTTCCAGTCTGCACGCAGAGAGCATTGAGTGCCGGGCTTTGCACCCTGGCTGAAGGCCTTGGACCCCTGGGCCCAGAGCTGGGCCTCTGCCGGCTGCCTCCACGGTCTTCAAGAGGCACACCTGGGAACCAAGCGGCAGCTCGGTGCTGGTGGACGGAACTGGCTCCCTGCCTTCCATGGCCCCACTCCAAGCCCAGTCCATGAGCCCCATTCAGGAAAACCTCTTAATTTAAATTGATTTAGCAAATTTTTTGTCAATTTTTACAACACACATCATTATGTGCCAGACATTCAAGCACTTCAGTATGGACTGATTCAGTCCCTATAACAATACCAAGGGAGCTCCTTTGGCTATGACCATTTCACAGATGGGGAAACTGAGGCAGGGGACGGCCACCGAGCTGGTGAGTTCTGGAGCTTGGAGCTGAGACCTGGCAGGCTGGCAGGAGTGGTGAGCATTCCGTGGTCTCTCCTCCTCAGGCAGCAGCCCTGGGGGGTGAAGTCAAGGAGGTTAAGGACGTTCAGTCCTGTGTGGGGAGCTGGAAATGAACAATGATGTGAATATTCACTGTCCTGAATGATGTCAGAGGGCTTTGATCTTTCAAACACATCCAGGAACCCCTTGGTGGACAGCACTGGGCTGGCAGCTATGGATACAAAAGATGGAAAAGTGTGCAAGATGCTTATAATATTTGTGTCCATCCAGCTGACAGCAGGAGTCCCTTCAGGGTTCTTAGGCCAGGCACGTGGCTCCTGGGCCCTGCCTCTTGGACC
Organism: Manis pentadactyla; assembly: GCF_030020395.1. Classification (NCBI taxonomy): domain Eukaryota; kingdom Metazoa; phylum Chordata; class Mammalia; order Pholidota; family Manidae; genus Manis; species Manis pentadactyla. The sequence continues at coordinate 176,391,930 of NC_080023.1, read as the reverse complement.
TGGTGTCCACGCATGTTTGGCGGAACAGATCCGTCGATTGCATGTTAAACGTGTTCGAAGCAGCCTCTTCCCCGCCTGTTTCCAGAGAGGCTCCACACCTTTCCCTTCACCGTTCTTGCTGTCGTGCTCTGGATCTCATCCAATTCTCAGAGGTCTTTCTGGAGGTGCCAGGGTGAGGGGCTGCGCTGCCAGCTCCCAGCTGTGTGGGCCCCAGGTCGCGAACTGCTGCAGCCCGGCCGCGTGGCGTTCCCTTAGCCCTGCCCCACCTGCCCCGTGCAGCTCTCATCAACATGAGGACCCAGATGCTGTTGGAGTCAGAGTCTAGGAAAAGGGCCATGCGGGGGCAACACCCACAACTACTAAAGATGAAATATATTCCACCCAGCAGACGTTTCCTCTAATAAAAGAGTCCAGAATAAGATCAAGAAGTCCTGCAGGTAAGCTACAAATTCCCAAGGGATCACGCTATAGCTGTCCTGCAGATGGATTCCATGTCAACCTGCAACCCACTTGTATGAGATAATAAAAACCAATATTCACCTTGGGGTTGTGCCATAAATAGAATTTATTAAAGACTTGTGAAATGCCTCCAGTGAGAAATTCATCTTTGATCCAGATTTTAATAAGGATTATATAATCATAATGAGACCATAGTAAAACAGCATTACCTGAATAATCCAATTTATTACCAGTTTTATTATGGGTTTCCATTTATTACAATTCGTTGGATATTTAAAGCATATGTAAATGATGCAGTATGAACTATATGAGGAACAAGAATTATGGTATATGTCTATGTAAATTTATCTTCCTGATATCTCAGATCTCCAGACTTCCAAAGTTTATACGGTCAGAAAGGATCTCAAAAAAAGGTTAAAAATATGGCTTTGGCTCTCAGGAATCAAATATCTCACCATGAAAATGGTTGTTCCTTCCTATGGATATGAAATCCAAAGTCGGCAGGATTAGACCTTTTTAGGAATCGAGGGCTCCAGGTAACTGAAACCTGACATGCCACCACAACACCGTTTTTACTTTGGCCTCTGTTGGACGTCTTTCTAAAATGTCTATTCCCTGCATTGTGCTTGTGCACATGTGGACATATGCAATCCTTAAGAATCAAGGATCCAGATCAAGCATTTGTAAAAATAAAACAAAACCAAACAAAAGCAAGACAAGGGAAGGAAGGGGTTTGCTGAGCCAGGTTCTAGTTAACGGATGTCCTTCTGCCTAGTCCCACAACCGTCATAAAATGTCCTGTCGCGCTGATGGGGCAGGCTAGCAGCTGCGACAAGAGACAGAAGGCCGTCTGGACGGGGAGAAGCCAGAAACCACAGGGACATCTCAGCAGAGCCCTCGCTCACTGGAGACATCAGGGTAGAATCCTCTCCATCTTTTCATAGAAACACAGAGCGCAGCATGCCTGGTTCTCAAACCGCAAGGACATCAGGCAGGAGAGGAGATCTACAGGCGTCCCCGGCCATCTCCCCTCACTGCATATACCCGTCCGTCCTCTGGGAAGCTGTACAGAGATCCCTGCTTAAAAAGCACAGATTTCTTTTCTATGAGGATCTAGGAGAGTCAAAGGAATGAAAGTAGACGATAGAACGGGTGGCGGTCGCCAGGGGATGCGGAGGGGTGAGGCTTGTTTACCGGGTTCACAGTTGCAGAGGAGTGGGCTCTGGAGATCCGCGGCCGCAGTCTGTGGTTAATATAAGGGGCCACGTACTTAAACAAAAAGTAACTCTTAAGCGGGTAGACCTCATGTTGTGTGTTCTCACCACAAATGAACGGAAAACAATTAAGGGATGCAGAGGAGTTTTTGCAGGGGCTGGACGTTTTATTTCCTGGATGGTGATGGTGTAACCCACGTGCATATGTATGTCACGCTTACCACACTGCATGAAATGACTATGTGCAGTCATTTATTATACAATACAGCTGCGGGGGGAGCTCGGATCCGGTGCTTTACCAACAGCTCGTATTCATAAAGGTCATGGGGAGATAGTGACTCAGCAGGGGGACCGAGGGGGTGCCTGGGGGGCTGGCTAGGTGGCTGTGATGCTCTTGTGAACGTTCAGAACGAGCTGTCTTTCCACTTTTCTGTATGTCAGCTGCACTGCATGACAAGTTTGAGAGTATCAGCAAATACTCCGGAAGCTCGGAATACCGTGAAGGGCAAAGAGGCCCTCTGAGCGTCGGGAGGCCCCACCCGAGGGTCGCGTGTGTCGGAACAGCTGCCTTAGTGGCAGAGCGCTTGGCAGTCAAACCTGAGTCAGTGTTCAAAGAGCTTTCTGGAAGAACATAATTAGATTAGAACGTTACATTTGTTAATTTTTCAGTTGCTCATTAAAATTGACATGCCATTTGATTTTGACAGAAACCTTTTTATCTCGATGTAAGGCTGTAGGCTCTTTTTAAAAAAATTAAGCTATATTTAGGAGGTTCTGAGATATGTCAACTGCAATAATGAAACTGAAACCACTGTCTCCATCACTCACATCCGAATCACAAATCCGGCGCCTTCCTCTGTAACCCTCAAAAAGAAAAGCAACCAGGGCTACGGTCTTCCTTTAAGCTTTTAAAAAGATGAGTCGGTCATGGGAGGAGAATCCCTGATTGGGGACAGGTGTTCAGAGCACCATGGCAAGCCCTGCTCTGCAGAGGAGGGCCGGGAGTCTGTAGGGCCGAAGCTCCTTCCTTCCCGCCTCCCCGTCTGAGCCCTGCTAGGCCCTCTGTCACCGACGCCAAGCGGGCTGTGCTGGTTCCTGCACGGTGGAGAGAGAGAACCTCCTGTTTCTGACGGTGCTGTGAGCAGCGGGGCCCCTGAGAAGTCAGAACAGAACCACTGGCGTTTCAGTAAGAGGGGGCAGAGACCTCAGGAGTGGGACCCCGGGAGCTTGGGTTTCTTGGGGATGGCAGCTGATTGATAAGACCACAGGGGCTACCGTGCAAGACGGTGAGGCTCAGGTGTGGGGGTCACACAGCGTCGAGCACAGAGCAGATGCTCCACAAGTATTTGTTTCCCCCCGCTTTTTCTAAGCGTCATGCAAGTCGCTGGCCCCTGCATATGGAGGGAGTTAGGTGAAGTGCTCCCTGCCCTGGGTGTGAAGGACGTACTTTCTGGGGTCACAGCATTTCTGAGAAGCCTGCAGACTCCTCCCAAAGTACCCTTGGTATCCCTCCGATGTGCCTGCAGGAGTGACCACAGCCATGACCCGGGGCGGGTGTGTGGGCCCCTGGCCAGTGGGAACCATCTGGGGGTGCACCGTGCAAACTTGGGGATGGGGAGACACTTCCTCACACCCAGTGATTCCCTAAGGCCTCTGCAAAGGCCCTTCCGAACCTTGGCCGTTCCAGCCTGATCTCCAGGCGCCAGAAACTTCCAACCGCGCTAATCCCACAGGGATGACCGGGCATTAGGATGACGCCCGGGGACTCACACCCTGCAAGGTCCGTCCCATGTACCATCCGAGCTGAGTAAGCATGGCGTTATCATTCAGAAAACGGCCCACCCTGTCACTTCAGACCTGGAATAGAAAGCTGGCACTGAAACCAGCCTTGTGATTTCAACACATATTTCAATGTTCCCATCAGAAAGAAGGACTTTCCTCATGGAAGGGGTTGGGGGTGGGGAGGGTGAGCAGAGGGAAAGAGAAGCCACTGTGGGTGCACCACTCTGGCTTTTCCTTAAAGGACAGATCGAGAATTTGTTTCTTGTGCAGCCTGAGAAATCTGTTCTCAACGGGATTATCTAATGACTGAGAGCTGAATGCTGGACAGGGGTTTTTAAATTTAAATTTTGCAATAGTTTAAGGCTCACAGAAGGGGTGAGTTAGTGCAGAGAGTTCCCGACTGCCTGCCCTCCAGTGACCACACTTCGCTTAGCCGAACCCCGTGTTGAGGGCAGGAAATGACGTCGGCACAATACTAGGGACTGACTCAGGTCCCACCACTTCCCACGTGCCTCTTCCACGTGGATGTGTTTAACCGAGTCTATTCTGAACGTTCTCCTGCAACAGGGCAGCTTTCCAAGTGGAATTGTGGCTTTTTCAAAACAATATTCTAGCTCCAGCAGCATAAACAGTACCATAGCGATCCCGAGCTCCTGAAATTCAGGGTCTCCCAGTGCGTGAGTAGGTGGCACCAAGGATTGATGGGGTGAACGTTTAGGTGCAGCCTGTGCACTGCGCTGGGCTTGGGGCGGGGGGCCCTTCCACTCAGAATGAGAGCACATAATCCCCATGCTGGCACTTAGTGGGGTGGAACAGCCCGAGAGCCCCCAACAGCAGGGGAGCTTTCCCTGTGCCCGGTGGTCCCCCTGCCCCCCTTCTCACCTCCAGGTCTCAGCAGTGTGGCCAGATGCTGGGGTCCTCGAGTCTCCCTGGGCACACGGTAAAGCAGCCGGCCCCTCCCTAAGCTACGCCTGTCCTTCAGCCCCATCACTTCCCACCGTCTGTGATGAAAGGAGCACACACGCCACAGGATTTCCCAGCGTTAATGTGGAAAAAGACCTCTCCGTGTGCCTGAGTGTGAGAGCACTGTGTGCGTGCAAGTGCACATACGTTCATGCATGTGTGCAATACTGTGTGCACACACATGCATGCCTGCATTGTGCACACACTGCCAGCACACGTGTGCATGTCCATGACCCTGCCACATCAGGGTGCTGGGAACTCTTAGTTGACCGGCTTTGTAATGTGGGCTACTAGGGACAAGCAGAACCGATGCCAACTTTCCCTCTGTCCGGTGTCCCAGAGCCGGATCCCAGGCCCTGGTCTGCAATCACTCCAAGTACAGAGTCAAAGGCAGAGAGTCCCTCAGCTGTTCGCAGACTCCGATCACCGGACTCCTGAGATGTGTGCAGGGAAGTGCCTCCCAGTTCTGCACACAGCACCCCGAGGGAGGGCTCTTTCTGCCCTCAGGGGCCAACAGGACGGTCTGCCTGGTGTCACCTGGGGCTACCCTGTGGCCCCTCAGAGGCCGTCCCATGTAAGCGGCCTGATTAAGAGCCCCCACCCCGGGCTCGTGTGCCCCCAGCCCTGACAGCTCCTCTTTGGGGCCCACACAGCCTCTTCCTAAAGGAGGGGGAGGCCTGGCAGACGGAGCTCAGAGCGCAGTCCCAGGAAAGCAGTTCTGAGTGTTGCTGCTCTTCGTCACCCGGGTTTTCTTCCTTGGATGCTGTGAAGTGAGAAGCAGAGGCCTGGCCGAGCCAGAGTGCGGTCCTGCCTTTGGGGTCCCCGGCGCAGCTCTGCCACGAGGGAGCGGAGGGGCTGGCGAGCGGTCATGAGGAGCGGGAGACTCAAGCCGCCGGGACCGCCGGGTGAGCGCTTCGCTCTGATCCGAGTGTGAGCCCATCCCGGGGACGCCGTGGTGATCCCTGACTGGCCCTGCAGAACCTGGGCCTGTGGGGCACTTTGCAGGCCAATCAAATGCTTCAGGGTGCAGCCCCCCAGGAGCCCGTCTCAGCTGGGCACGCTCTGTCTAGCCCATCCCCACCCCAGGGGAACCGAGCACTGTCTGGAAGATGTCACAACCTCCTGGGGGGTGTGGGGAGGGAGGGCTGTTGGCATCTGGTGGCTGGAGGCCAGAGACGGTTCAATGCCCTGTGGGGCACAGGGCGGCCCCGCTGCAGAGAATGACCCACCCAGATGCCACCAGCGGCTGTGGCCCAACTCCTGGCCCCTGTATTGGACTCTCACACAAAGATTTCTTATCAGCATGGAAAAACTTCCTAATGTAAAACTTTCAGAAACATGTATTTTTGAGTATTGGTGGTGGGAAGATCAGAGAAGAGGCTAGGAAAACAATAAGCAGGCTCAGCTCAAGTATTTTATAATATTAATATGAACCTGCTTTCTTTTTTTCCATTTGAATAACAATGAAGCAGGGTGGGGTGTAGACCTCTCTCCCCCCTCAGTATTGTGTTTTTATAGGTGCACAGAAACCACCTCTGACACAGCTGTGTTTCTCACCACTCTGGCCTGCTTATCCCATAAAAGAACTGAATTTAATTAAGTTATCAATGTGTTTCTTTGTTCCAATTCAAGTTCAATTAGTTGGATTAAATGTCATAATGGGTATGAAAAAGCTTTGGAAAGAGTTTAATGGACTACACACATATGAAATGTCATCCACGGGAAACAATTTGTCCCAATTATAACTATGATATTTGCATGGCTAAGTAATAGCAGACCCCATGTTTGTACAATGTGTCAGTATTTACATATCATGTATACATGCATTATTGCATTAAGAGGGCACAGTAAGCAATATGCAGATTTCCAGAAGCATAGAGAAGGCCTGTCTAGGAATTCAAGCCCAAAGTAGCCTACTTTCTGGAACAAGTAGATTCAGCTATTACTCAGATATCTTCTCCCTTTATGTGGGAAAATCCAAGCCAAGTGCTTGGTTTCGTCCGGCACACATCCATTAGGAGCTCCTAGCTATTGTCTTAAGTAACCTTTTCCCCAGGATTAACCACTCGCAGTGTTACTTTTATTGGAAAGCAAAACTTGCACTATGATTCCATGTGGCAAACGGGTACGGATCTTCCTAGTAATGAAAGGGGCTCACTAATTACAGGTGGCAAAACCAGTGTTCACACTGATGACCCAGGGGGCAGACGGATGGTGTGGCCTCCCCAGATGGACAGCAGAAACTTGCATGTCCATGCCCCACCCCCGGCCATCTGTCCTAAACGTAAGTGGCCCCGAAGATGCCCTGGACCCACTGTCTGTCCCACGCTCTACATGACACGTGCAATCTGCCATGGTGTTTATAAAACGAATTGTAGTGAAAATTTCTGCCCTTGAGCTTGAGCCTCCTGGAGGGAGAACCACTTGTGAGGGGTCCCCACACAAGGCTGTGGACGAGAGCTGTGGGCAAGGGGGGACTTGGGATGGGCTCTGGATGGACCCTACAGCCCCCTCCACACTCTTCAGCTTCCCCAGGAACTCACCCGAGGAAAGGCCAGCCCGTGACCTTGGACGGGGCCTTGTGATGCGGCTAAAAGGCTCCAGCATGAATGAGGACACCGAGGCACAGTCAGCATGGAGTGGGCCCCACACATTTATGGTTGGAGAGATGGAGGGTGGGTGAGTGGGCAATGCTCGCTGGCTCGGAAGGCTGCATGCAGCCCTCTGCAAGCTGGTGTGTGGGGTCAACAGCAGGACAGGAAGTTCAGGCAGATTGTTACGCGGGCTGCTTGTTACGCGGCATCTCGTCTGGAGGCACGCGCAGCCGCTGGAGCCGGCACTCTGACAGCAGCCGCATAGGCGTGCCCAGGAGCCGCACTTCTGGGCGTTGTTTTCCATTCTGCTTAGAGGCCTCCAGCCCATCTCAGTACTAAGTACCTGACTAATCAATTGGCCAGGACAACCTAAAACTGAAACAGTGATGGAAGAGGGGAGGTGCTGGAGAGATACAAGACCACACGAGCACCTGGGTGCGAGCTGACACCCCCATGGAGGACAACACCTGCACCAGGTGAGTGACGGTGTGGGCTCCAGCCAGGCTCAGCCCATGTTTCGCCAGGGGGCCTGGCCACTCACCTGACCATGGGGGAAAGTGAATCAATTAATACAAACAAATTACCTTTTTACCAAGTTAAATAAAAGCTGATACAAATGAAGCCCTGTGTATATGGCAGATTTATGCTCGCTATAACCATGCCCTTCCAGGATGGAAACGTTTTAATGTGATATTAAAAAAGATCAAATTAAAGTTTAATGCATGCGACACTCCATGTGAGAAACGGCACGGTACCCCTCACATTTTCATAGACGGCCATGGCACCTGTGCCACTTGCCAGCTGTGGGGAGGCTGCTGGGGGTCTGGCCCTGCTCCCTGCTGGCCTGCCTCCCACCCCCCGTCCCACCCCCAGAGGCGCAGCTCCCAGGTCTCTCCCACTCAGCCTCACATCACAGTCATGAAGGCCCTGTGCCCGGGCTCAGGTGGCCAGGAGGTGGCGGCCTGGCCGAGCTTGGCCCGCACTTGCTGAGGACCACAGAGGGCAGAGGTGGCGGCTGGTGGGCATGCAGGCAGAACAGGAGCGCCTGTGCCTCCTGAAGTCCCCTGGCCGGGCACTTGGGAGAACAGCCTGGAATGGCTGCAGACCCCGTGTCTCCGGGGACTTAGGTCAGATTCCCCTGCAGCCTGAGGCAGCCCAGCACCTGCCACAGGACAAATGGTTTCTCTCTCTCAGGAAAAGGGTGCAAATTAATGAGCTGGCCCTAAATCAGATGTTCCAGGATCTGTGCCCACCTTGCACAGGAGAATAAACTCCACTTGACACGAGAGGGCCGAGGGTGCCCGCCATGCTCGCACAAGGCCTGCGTCAGAAATGGTCCGCGTTGCTTTCAGGGAAAGGCATGCAGTCCACCCACTGAACTGGTCAAGCAGGTAGATGTGGCTGAGAGCTGGGCCCGGGCTCTGGGCACTCCTGCATTTGGATCCTGGTCACTTCCAGCCTTGCTGAATTTACTTTTCTGTGCTTCTGTCCTCCCCCCCTGTGAAGTGGGAATGGCACTCCGTTCCCAGGAGGCCCCTGGAGGTTGATGAGGGAGCATGTGCTGTGAGCGTGTGCACAGCGCTGTCCAGCGCTCTACACAGAACCCCCACGCAAAAGACATGGTGAGGCCGGTGCCTCCTCCACCTTGTTACTACCCCTTCAGACTCATTTTCTCTTCCCTCCAAAGGGTGTTTCCTAAGAGATACCTCTGATTGAGTTTTAGAAAATAGTGCATTATTTCACTGCTAATTAACCCTTATTTCAGAGCCTGCTTTTTATCACTAATGGACGAGGCCCCGAGAAGACATGAGGGGTGGTTAGGGACCCTTCTTCGCACACTGGATTGCTCTGCTTTAAAATGGGAGCAATAATACCACCGTGCAGTCTGGCCGTGGAGACTATGTGGCTTCCTGGGCCTGGGAGCCGGGAATGACCACTGAAAAGGGTGCTGGTGGCCTGAGCACCCTGTGCCTGGGACACACACGTGAAGAATGAGCACTAGACCCTCAGCTGCTGTTCTTACCTGGATGGGAAAGTGACAGGCGCCTGAGAGGCAGGTTACTTGGGCCACAGCCTCCTCATGAAGCCCCTGCACCAGGAGACTGAGCAGAGAAGTGCCCCTGGAGCTGCTATGGTCACCCCTGTGCATGCGGAGGGCCAGCACAGGCTCCTGGAGCCACACAGACCTGAGCTGAGAACAAACAGCACGGTGGGTGACTTGCACACAGAGGGTGCCCCCTGGGCTGAGACAGCAGTGTGGGGCAGGGAGGGACATGGTCCCGCTGTGCCTGCCTGAGCCCTTCGCTGCGGCTGCCTTGCTGACCCTCCCCTGGGCTGTGAGGGTCTCACGTTATCACCCTCAGCTTGTAGCCCAAGGTTCTGAGCTGCTCGCCAAACTAAGGTCAGGTGTGTCAAAGGAATAAATCAAACTCAGAACCCATATTCTGCAGGTGGGCTGTACATTGGTTTAACTGGAGGTTTCTATACACACCTGCACGAGGCCCAGCCGCTCTGCGCCCAGTGTGTGGCACAGAAGTGCAGGCTCATGGTCACAAGTCCGAGGATCTTCCTTGTGACCCCATGGCCTGACCCTGGACATGTCCCCAGTGCCATCAGCAGGGGCGATGAACGGACGGTGGCTCTATCCCCAGTGGATACTGAGCTCACCACAGCTGCTCACAGCACCACGCATGGCCTTACAGCGTCACGTCCAGCTGAAGAAGCTAGACCAGAAAGTCCACGTATCGAGGTTCGAGGGCAGGCAAGGCTGTTCCAGAGCTTTGGAGTCTGGGAAGGCGGCCACCCTCTAGGAGGGGCCTGGGGAGCTTCTCGGGGGTGCTGGCCCCACTGGGGTCCTGTCTGAAACCTCATCTGGCCGTGCATGTGTCACTCACGTGTTTTTCAGTGTGCCTCACACCCAAAAATTTTTTAAAATTCTGGGTTACAAGAACGGGGCTTGCTGTAGGCGTCAGGAGGGTGACACCCACTGGTGTCCTGGCCAGAAGGGGGTGCTCTGGATGAGGAGACACACCGCTGAGGACAGCGACCCGTTTCCAAGCAGGGGCTGAGTGTGGGCACCGTCCCCCTCGCACGGACCCGGGAGCAGGGCCTACTCACTTTTAGGGACCTCAGCCAGCCCCGGTTTGACCTTTCCTCCCGAGGCGGCGTGGGGCCCTGTGTTATTATAGCCGGTCAGGCCCTCCACGGTCCCGCATTCTGCTTTAAGACAGTCTGGCCGCTGGCTCCCTGCCAGATGACCTCGTGGGCTGTTCTCCGCGCTTCTCTCCAACCCTGCGACCCGGGGACACAGCTGGGGGCAGATGTGGTCTCCAGGGGGCAAGGACGCAGACCCCGCCCCCGGGGGTAACGCTGCTCAGCCACTGTGCTCGGTTTCCCCCCCTGCAACACGGAAGCTGTGGTGCACCTGCCTTGCAGGGCAGCTCGAGGAGACGACGTGGCACACGGTGCAAATGGAGCATCTGACGCGGGCCTCCTAGGTCATGGCTGTTGCCACCGTGAACAGCTGCGGCTGGGAAGGAGGCAGGGTGTCAGGAGCACCAGGCAGATGGCTCTGAACAGAGTGAGCTGTGAGCCCACAGGCCTGGCCCCATCAGAGTGGGGTGTACAGGCCTGACCTGACCAGAACGGGCTGCGGGGCTGCGGGCCTTTCCCCTTTGCGCTGGGTCCCCAGGTGAGGGACCAGCAGCAGTGGCTGTCGGGGGAGGAGCCCTGTGTCCACTTTGCAGCCCCTGAGCCCAGCAGGTGGGCTGGAAGAGCGAAGCCCCCTTCCCACCAGCCTCGCTGCTGGTGCCTCTCAACACCACGCCTAGAAAATGTCCTATTTAGGACTGCCTAAGTCCTTCGACCACCATCTCAGAGCTGCTCGCAGCATGATTCACATTTGGGCCAGAATTCCATCTCTATTTCCCCAGGCAAAATAAACCTACAGCTCTCGATCCGGCTCCACTACTGAGGGTCAAGTCAGTATATTACCAGCCAACTTCAGGTCCAACAAATATTTGGTTCCTATAAAGGTCCCGTCACTCTGATACCCACAGCCCTTACACAGACCACTGACAAAGGGCAAGAACGGAAGCGGGCAGCGACCGGAGCCTGCGGAGGGAGCCCGGGAGGGTGTGGGGTGAGCAGCACAGGGACAGCCTTCCTTATAAAGGGCACATTGTGATTCTCAACTGCGGGGGCCTAGTTCCCAGTTGTGTGGACGTCCATCGGTGCCAGCTGTCAAACCCCGGTCCATCAGCCAGTCCCACCCCTGGAGAGGCCCATGTGGTACCCTAGGGCAGACTGACCCAGGAGGCCTGGACCTGGACAGCCGCAGCTGTGCTTCGAGGTGGCGAGTGACACATGGGCACAGAAAGAGGCACCCACAGCTGCTCTGAGAATTCAGCTGTGTGTGTGTAGGGGGCAGGCAGGATCGCCCGAGGCTTCCTGGAGGAGGTGACCTTTGAGGTGGGCCTTGAAGGAAGATGAAGATGTGAGTGACAGGTGACAGGGAAAGTTCTCCCCAGCCACTGAACAGGAAGGCAGGAGACCAGGAGGGAAGATGTATGAGGTCCAGGGGAAACCATTCTGTCGGGGGGCTGTGGCCAACCACAGCCAGAGGTACTGGGTGGCAACCAGGGGGCTGGGCGGGTGCGGGAGGGCGCCATCTGGAGACTGCAGAGCCTTCCTGGGCAGCACCAGACACCACAGCCAAGAGGTAACAATTCTAAGGCAAAGATGGCACATTGCTGTTCACAGATGCTGACAGACAGCAAGATTTCCACCCGCAGCTGGTATCTCAGGATGTTATGGAGCGGAGCATCATATTTTAGGGGTAAAAAAGGAGGGAGAGAGAGAAGAGGGGCGGGTTTTTTCCATATGGTGAAGGTTCTCATTAAAATCAATTGTAAACTTTGCTAATGGCTGGGTTAACATCATTTGGAAATCATTGCAAATATCAGCTGCATCTATATTCAGCATTGGGAATTTTCTTATTGAAAAAGCCCGTACAGCTTTGGGAGTGTGTTTCAGTTCAGCATTATTCACTTAAAGCTGTTTGAAAATCTGATCAGAAAGATCTTCAACCCAGAAATTTAGTGATTTGAAATACCCAACATCTACACACTCTGCTGCTCCTGAGTGACGTTAGGGAAAGGACCTAAGACTGCAGACGCTCTCTGTGAGCTGCGGTTCTGGACGGGCCTGACCCTGCCTCCTGTGGAGTTGTCCTGGAGGATCGTGACTCAGGGCGTAAGGCCGAGCCCTGCAGGGGGTGGGGACCCATGGAAGCGGGAGGCGAGCTGGAGCCCCTCTTCACTCCCGTCAGAGGGATGGATGCCACGTGTATTATCTGAATCCTCTGGTCTGCAAGGGGGGCTGATGGTTTCTGCTATGGAAGAGGGAGAGATCTTTCCTGCACACAGTTCCACTGCTGTCCGCTGCGGGAGGGAGGAATGCCCTAGGGGTGCCAAGAGGTGACTGGCCATCCCCTCACTGCTCCTGGTCATTGTTTGGTGGTCGGACATCCATAGTGGGGCTGTAGGGGGGGGTTACATGGGTGGTAAAAGTGGGAGAAACGTGTGTCCTAAATTATTTGGGGTGGGCACATCATAGGTGCGTGGGGCAAGCGTACCAGTGTGGGGCACATGATGTCCAACAGTAGGGAAGTCTCAGCTGTCTGGGACTGTCACCCACCTGCTGGCGGGTGTGTGTGCCAGAGCCCCCGGCCTACGTCACAGCACCTGGCTTCAGTTTTCAGAGGCAGAGCCTAGAGAGCCACATGTGGGGACCACTGGCCTAGAGGACACCTGAGATTTTCTTTTATTCTTCTCCCATCCCTTTAATTCCATGGCTTGTACTGTGACTCCCCTGAACACATTTCCCTGATGCAGATAATTCATGTAAAAGTCCCTCCATTAAAGCAAGTTAGCTGCCCACTCAGAAACACTCCCCTCCCTGGATGCAGAAAAAAGATTCTGAAAGAAACGTATCTTCACTTCGGCCAGACCAGCACTTTCAAACCGTTATTGAACACAGCGGGTACCTCTCTGCAAATGTGCTCATGAATCATACATTTATGCATTACATGACTTTGTGGCCATTGTACAGATGGAGAAAAAGGGGCGGAGAGAGATTTAATGTGAGGCAGGTGTCTGACAGGCATTGAAGAGAGCCAAGCTTCTTAATCAGAAATGGCGCTAGTCACTTTGGGATGAAGTCCCGGACACCCAGCATCTGCCTCAGCATTGATTTCCTGCCCAGAAGGCACTGGGACACTAACCTGCAAAACACTTTTTTCCATGGGCCTACTGCAGATTAAGTATCTGGAAAATTCCTACATTCCTGATAAGATGCCTGCAGAGGAAGAGTTCCCCTTATCTGTTCTTGGGAACTGTCAGGCTTCCCTCCCGGGATACGATATTTCCAAAGAACACCTTCGTCTGCATGGATTCTTTCTTGCTTCCACCACTGCAAAGTCTGTCATCAAGCCCACTGTTTTCCAGGATGTAGGCGAGGTGTCCGGCCTTGAGGAAGGCCCAGCAACAGATCGGAGCCAGGCTTCTGCCCTGCAGCCGGGAGCTGGGCCAGCGGGCGTTCCATGTGCCGCATCTGACAGTCCCTCTCTCGAGGGTGGCACCTGGGGTGTGGTGCCTGATCAGTGTGTGGGCTCCAAAGGCCCCCTGAGGATCCACAGCCAGACCCGCCACAGAGATCCTCAGACACAGGGGAAAGAGGCCTGGTCGCTGACACGACCATCCTCTCTCTGAGCTGCCTGTTGGCAGTTCGGGTGACGTGCTTCATCTCGTCTCCAGCCAGAAGAATGGGAGGTTCAGCGGCCGAATCTCTGAGACGGTGCAGCACTGAGGCCTCCCCACGTCGTGACCCAGTTCTCCAAGGGGGGCCTTTGAAGACCGGAAGTAGGTCTTCAGGGAGAGAGGCCGTGGCGGGGGCGGGGTCATCTCATGGGCACAATCCCTCGCAGACGTTCCGGGGCCGCCTTCGGCATACTGACTGCACAGACCGGAGTGTTTTCAGGATCCTGCATCTCCTTCGTGGTCACTGCCGAGCCTCCCACTTAGACCTCACGTCCGATGCAGCAGAGCCTGGGCGAGGGCGCCCCTCCCACCACCACCGGTGACTTAGTCAGCATCTAGTAATCACTTCAGCCTCTCTCCGTGGGTCACCCGCTGTTGTCCGCCAGTGTGGGGACTCAATGAGCAACACACGACGCCCAGCTGGACGTCACCGAGGACCAGCTTCCAACAGGGGGTGGCGGCCTCTCCAGGCCTTGGTCCCATCTTAGGGAAGTAAGACCCAACACAGGGGTCCCCCCCCAGGCCACCTGGGACTTGGAGTGCTGTGACACACAGAATCCACTCCTGAATTTACTCTGGATTTAGGAGGATACAATGGTCTCTGAGCTGCATTTATTTATGAATTGATGGCCCCACTGATTGACTGGCCACATCATTTTTAGTGACACAGGGACAATGCTTATGCTCGTGCAACGTGCAGGGGAAATAGCACGGCTGGAGCTATGAGCCCAGGGTGAGTGCTCCTGTGGGACGCCGTGCACCGTGACAGCAGGATACGCCAAAATACCGATGGTGACTTTTTTCCCCAGTGGTCAAATAATGGGTGTTCTACATCACCTTGTTTATACTTTTTAAAACAGGCCTTTTATTTTAGAATAGCTCTAAATTTACGGAAAAGTCACAAAGGCAGAGCAGCGGGAGCCGCGGTGCGCTCCGGGCCCCGGCCCCGTGGTCGGCGCGCCGCCTTAGTGTGGCTCGGCTGCTGGCGTTCACAGCGTGACGTTGCCATGCGGGTAGAAATTAAAGTCTATCCTTCGCTCCGATCTCCTTAGGGCCCTGCTCGGGACCCCACCTTTAATCCTCGCGGCCCCTTAGGCTCTGCTCGGCTGTGACAGCTGCCCAGAGTTTATTTGTTTTTGGTGACCTTGACTATTTAAGGTATTTTGTCCGAGGAACTGTTTAGTTTTAAAGGCACCACCATTTGTTTTAGTTAGAGGAGAGGATTGTCTCTGAGACACAGTGATCCAACCCATCCGGCTGGCTTTTCCTCAAACTTTCTTCCAAAAAACCCACAAACTTCTCGGAGGGGCTGCTGTGAGAGCCTCCGGCCACCTTCTCCGGGGTCTCCCCCGCCCGCTGAAACCCTTCCTCTCCATTTGGATTCCTGGCTTCCAATAAGGACTAAAAATAAACCAAATCTACTTACAAAATAGATGTTGAGTGGGCTAATTTAACATCGCATTATCTGAAGACGGTTATTATAATCAAGATGGCTCTGCCTTGTTCTACAATCTCCTAATTAGATGTGGTACCAAAAAGCTATTCTGGCTTTTAGAAAAATTACCTTTGGAGAAAATGTATGTATTTATAAAAGTCTGTGTATGTGTGTGTATATCTGTTTATTTTTAGTTGTTGCATCTGACTCACGAAACTACATTCTACTAAAGAACTCACACAATATGTTGCAAACCGATACAGCAAAATTAAAAAAAAAAAACACCGAACTCACAAAACAGGATGCTTCACTAAAACCACATTGTAGGGGAACCAGAGTAGTTACTGGCCAGTGTGTGGAGTGGTTTGAATTGTTCCAGTGGCCTGGGGCATACCCAGAGCTTTCTGGAGTTCTGCCACCTCCCGGCTGGCACTGACTGTGATCCTTTCCCACATGTGAACCCTCCCTGCCCAGCTCTCTCCAGAATTAGGAGAGCAGGCCCTGATCAACGCTCCGCCTCTCCGGACCCCAGAGGGCCTTCCTCTCACCACATATGGGTGGGGCGGCCTTACATTCAAGTCCACTGTGCCTGTTCCTTTCCCAAGTCCTGTGGGCTGGCTCACATTTATGTCATTCAGAGTCAAATGAATATTCATTGAATTAATTCTTTGAAAGGTCTATCCTAAAGGGGGAAAGGAAACAAATAATGCAGATATAATTTAATGCTTCAGCAGCTTTCCCCCCACATTTCTTCTACTAAATAAACCCCAGAAATCAGCTGCAATTGAGAACCAGACCACCAATGGTAAGAATGTTAGCCGAAGAAATATCCTATGCAAGTCAACTGTTGGAGCATTTATATTGGGTCCATAATACTCCAAGTTTAAGGCTGAGCTATTGCTATAATTGGATTTTAATAAGGACTGAGAATTGTCTAGAGTTTTATTTCCTGCTTGCATCACATATGAAAATATGATGCATAACTTCTTCAATCTCCACCGAGTGTGTAAGTTTTCTAACTTACAATTTTGGAAGTAACTCATTTCTATTGTAATGCGCCATACTGTTTACCCCCTTCCATAATCTATGTAAATATTTAACACTAATAATGAGGTCTGTTCTTGCCGTTGTTTGCATTCAGGAATATTAGTGGGGAGTAAATGCCCGTCAAATCCTATACAATAAAAGATCCATCTATGATGCTTTAACTGCGTTTGTCTTTCAAACACCATCTCCAGACTTTCAATGGACCTGGCCGACTTCTACGCATCTGATTTCCTTTATCAAGGTATCAATAGAATTTTTCAACTTCTCTTAATAGGAAAGATTTTGCAAAGAATGGAAATTAGAGCTGGAAACTCCATGGAGACCTTGCAGAGCCATGGCACAAGCGGTCAACTCCCTTAGCTGCATGCCACAGACGTGGCGCCCAGGGTTCCCTAAAACACACCAGCCCCTTGGCGTCCTGGGAGTGCAGACTTTCTCATTCACTCATTTTTCCACCTTTCTGTTTTCTGCCAGTGTGTATGGATGTCTGTCCTGTACCAGGTGCCAGGGACACAGAGAACAAACGTGGCCCCACCCAGGCCCCTGGCTCCTGGCACGGACCCTGGGAAACAGGTGCCATCTGACAAGACAGGTGAAAGCAGGCACACGTTTCATGGCCCCTGTGGCCCTGGCTAACAAGCAGCCCAACTGCACAGACCCAAAGTATCCCCCCGTGGGGGTGCTTCCCCCTCAGGACCACAGGAGCAAAGGCAGGGACAGTCTCACCAGAATCTCTCAGTCCTGGACCTCAGGCCATGTTCCTGTCCACTGGACCCCAGTGTGCTGACAGTGTGCCCCAGGCGGCCGGGACAGACAGGGAGGCCGTTTGCAGGGTGCCTCGGACTCACTCGGAGCCTCCCTCGGAAGCCCAGGGGCAGCATGTCGTGGTGCAAGTGGGCTCTGCATGTTCCGTTGGGGCACCACTGAGCTCTTCTCAGCCACTGCCTCGGGGTGAACCCTGACTGCCCGGCATCCATCAGATGAGGGCAACACCCCTCACACTACACACCTTCCTTCTAAGACATGAATGACAGCAGACGTGAATTCAAAAACCATTTCCACAAGAAAAACAGCTGCAAGCCCTACATCTTGAGCAAAATGTTAATGAGTGGAACACTGAACTCCGAGTGTGTCACGCAGGAGGCCCTCCCCAGCCAGTCAACGCGCTTCCGACGCCAGCTTTGGGTGTTTAATCTTTTCTCCCCCATTAATCAGACACTTCTTTTAAATCGAGCCCTCAGGGCAGCACCAGCGACAGTGACAGGGCCGACTGAGCCCGGCGTGGGCAGGGAGGTGGAGGCGGCGGCGGACAGAGAGCGGGAGAGCGCGGGGAGGGGCGCAGCCACCAGGGGATGCCCGCCTGGCTCTGGAGCCGGCTGAGGCCATCAGTCCATCTCTGAATGCATAGACCCCAGGGCTGCCAACGCCCAGGTTGTGCCAGGCAGGTAGGTAGGGCCAGGTGCTAAACAGAGGGGCTGGGATGGGGATGCCATGTCTCTGGAAAGCAGCCCACCCGCCTGCACTTGGGAAGGACAGAGCTGCCTTCCTCCTGGGCGCGCCCCCAGCCTACTCTCATTCTGGGGGAGACAGAGCACCGAGATACAGTGTCAACTGTGCGTGCAGAGCAGGCATCACTGCCCACGTGCCGCGTGACCTCGGGTGGCGACCTAGCTCCTGCGGGCTCAGCGTCCCCATCTGCACGGGAGCGTAAGGACTGTACATCTCCAGAGCGGATGGCCCTGCACACCACCAGTGCCAACGGCCAGCGTCAGCATCCAGAAATGAATGTTTACGTAGTATCAGCGTTAGTATTTTTAAAGTTTCTGTCACCAGTTAACTCAGGGTCTCCTAACCTCAGCCCTGTGGACACCCGGGCAGATCTGCTGTGGGGCACCCTGTGCACCGTGGGAGGATGGGCAGCACCCTGGACCTACGCCCTCTCTGCTGGATGCAGTGGGTGCCTTCCCCTAGAACTGTGATACCCCAAAATGCCAAACTTCTCCTGGGGGTCAGTTACCCATGGTTGAGAGCCACTGAGGTAAAGGAGGAGAAAGCCCAGGATGTCCCCACAAGCAACCCGGGCACAGATACGCTGTGAAGATAACATTTGAGGACCCATTCTGAGCCTCATTTCAGTAGTGAAAGAATGTGTCTCTGGAGACAGTGGGAGAAACGGGGTCTACAGGCACTGTGCCACTGTGTGTCAGAGCAGGCCCATCTCAGGCAAAATGCAGGACAAGCATCCCAGAGGGAACTGGGGGTCCCAGCCGCAGTGGGTGTCCAGCCGAGGGACTACCCCGCCGGGACAGGCCCCAGGCCACCTGCAGGACGCTGCCTGGGTCCTCGCATGCTGAGACCTGGGACCCGAGTGCCCTTGTGATGTCTGTACGTGAGCCCCTGTCCCGAGGACAGCTGTGCCCCGATCCGAGGCTGGGGCACAGGGCCACTCACGGCCTGGGCCCCACAGAGGGGCTGCAGAAACCGCAAGCCTGCCGTATCCCTCGTCTCGGCTGACCTGCGTCTCCCTCCCTCCAGGGTGAGCCACAGACAACAGAGCCCCAGCGGCCAAACACCCCTTCAGGAAGTGCCCGTTTTATCACGGACCCACCTGACGTGAGCGCCAGCAGCAAATGGCCAGTGAGAATCGGCCGTTACGCAGACTGTGACCACTTGCAACTTGGACTCCGTTAAGACCAATGCTACGCCCAGATTCAAGGGGAAGCATGACCCACGTCCTCCTGAGATGCGACCTCCATCCCTTCGACTCAGGGAGACGCGGGGCAGGGGCCGACCCCACCCTGATTTCTGGATCCGCAGACACACACACGCCCCCAACACCCATGCTCCAGCTGGCGTGCTCGTCCAAGTAAATATTGGGGTGCTTTTTCCAGATAGGGTCCCCTTTGCTTTTAGCAAAACCACTCTTTATGTTACGACCCCTTCTTCTGTTTCTCCTCATCCTCTTTTAGAAGAGAGTCCTTCACTTCTGCAGTGACATCTGTGGCCTGCAGCGCCTGGGTTCAGGCGCTGGTCAGTGCTCTCCCCATGCTCCCCTTGGCATCGGCGCCACACCCTCCCTCTGGTCTGGAAGGGGTGCCTTCCCCCAGGGCGGCCTCGCCTGTCCTCCACTGCTCTGCAGGCCAGTTACCTGCACTCTCAACGAGCACCCAGGACACCTGCAGCTGGCATCTTGCAGGACGAGGTGACCGCGAGGCGCCTCCCGCCGGGTCTCGGCCGTGTTGTACAGGGGACGGTGTTGTCCACACAATTTGTAAGTCATCTAGGTTTGCAGGTGCTCTAGGCTCTCCCTGGGATCCAGTCAAGCCATTAAAAGAATATTCGTCTGAGCCAACTCCCCTTCGGCCTACCGAAATGCTTGCCAATCACTGAATTTTAATGTCATTCCCACAGCTTTATTATGTAACATGTCCAAACAACCACCTAGACTGTCCTTTGTGTTCTGTCCAGAAATGTTAAGAATATCTTCTAATGTAATCCTCAGCATCTCCACCATAGGGGACCACCCAGTATGGAATAATTCTTTTAGAAGTTAGTCTTGGTAAGAGTATTTTCTGCCAGGAACAAACAAGGAAATTAAGAATGTTTCTCCTTTATGACATCTGCCATTATTTTAACTGTCCCTATTTCCCTCCACCCTGGGTGTCAGGAAGCTGGCAGCCAAGCGCGGTTCCCCTGGAGCACCGAGGAAGGCTTCCCAGGGTGCGGGGCTGCGTGAGCTCGGACGAGAACGTCACCTCCAGCACGATTCTATTTTATGCCTGGCTGTCTAGTTTCTCTTAGTCTCCATTTTACTTTGTTATTCCCGGAGCTCCTCCCGACTACTAACGTGCACCAGGACACAGGTGGGTACGAACACGTCTTCACTCCTGCTACCAGCTGGGCGAGTGGAGTGACTTGGCTTTGTTTGTTTGTGTGTCTTTAATGTAACAATCCAGGTAAGCGTCCATGTAAACTTAGAATAGTAAATCCTGAGTACAAGGTGGGGGTGAGATTTTCACATACAACTTGGATGCAAAGAGCACTTCCTGACCACACAAACTTCATGCTGCTCCCCAAGGTTGTCTTTCAATAAAGAAGAAATCTTTAGCTATTTACTGCTAACATTATCTTTAACGGAAACACCTCTGAACCAGATGCCACAACCCAAAAGAACCACCTTAGCCTTGGAAGAATCCAGCCCAAGGACAACCTCGGAAAGCAGAAAACAGACTCCCAGAAAACGCCTAGGTTTGAGAAATGGAGTATCCCGGTCACACTCAACCAAAAAGACAAAACGGACGGCTGGGTTGCTAAGACATGACAAAAGCCTCAGGGAGAGTGGGTTTGAAGCTCCAGGTGAAATCCTGCACCCTATTTCCCTTTGGGCCTCTCAGATGGTGCAGCGTGGAGGCCCATCCTTGTCTATGCTGGTCTCTCGGGTTAGAGAGCCCACACCAACTGCTTTTTTCTGGGTCGCTGCTTGGACACCCCATTCCCACCTCCTTTCTCATTTGCATACGTTTGGCCAAGAAAGATCAACCTTGCCATCGAGTCTCGGAAATGTGACCTGAATCGCTCACGTGGTCTGGAGAGACAGAAGTGTTTGCTGGGACCAATCAGCTCCCACGGGACCTTCACCCTGCACCACCGCGGAGCCAGGGGGAGCAGACACATTCTCACAGGCAGAACGGCTGTGTGACGCACACGCGTGTCTAATTTAGCAGTGAAATCACTTACCTAAGAGGAAGAGAACAGGAAAGTTTCATCAGCGGAGTGTAGTGGTGCTCCCCACAGGGGCCTGAATAGATGGACACGGTCAGGTACGCCACTGTATAATGGCCAGCATTCTGCACCCCTTTACATCAGCACGGCATGCCATGCTTTCCAGAACATACTCCTCCGTGGGCTCCTGGGGCCTCACGACAGCTGCTGGGCAGCCAGCGTGGCCGTGCCCGGGTCACGGAGAGACATGCACTCAAAGGAACTGATATTTAGCGGGTTGATGGGGGCCCCCGGCATCTCGGCCAGGCCTCTCAGCTGCACCTCTCACCTGATACAATGATTCCTAACTGCACTCGCAGCATCTGAACCGGTAGCCAGGGAAATCCTAGAACCAGTGGCATTTCCTAAGGAGGCTGTAATTGCACCTGTGCCCATGTCCCTGGCCCTCCTTTCCTCCCACGTCTTACGGCTCTTCTGCATGGAAGCCACGCATAATAATGCCTCCTCTGTATTACCTTAAGCTGCAACCTTAAAAGAACCACTGGCACTGGCATGACAGCTTTAAAGGTCAGCCGTGGAGAAGCAGCTTGGAAGAAGCTGGGCTGTGGGGCTCCCTGTCCCCCGCTGGCCTTATTCTCAGAGCATAAGCAGGTATGACCTATTTACATCTCTAGAAAAGACATGATTCTGGTACTAACCAGAGAAGATCTTGGAGGTCAGTGGCAGTTACAGGAAGAGGTCTTTTTCCCACCACTGCATCGGGGCTGATGTGGCGGACATGGGGTAACAGTCTCCCGGAGAGACATGCTCAGGGCGTGGCTGCACAGGGAGTCACGTGCTCCAGAAGTTTAAAAATAATCAGCTTGCCCGTCCTGTCTCCTCGCCAGGAGGACTCATATGGGCTCGGTGTGTGCACATGTCCCAGCGTGCATTCGGCCCCCAGGCTCATTTGGGGGCCTTGTGGCCATGGGACAAGGGCTTGACAGGCTGATGACTTTAAAAGGACACAACTTGTAATGATCAAATATGAACATTTATAGAAAACACCTCCACCTGCTCCTACAGAGACACTGTCAAGCCGCCATCCTCCACCATGATACCATTTTGTGACACAAGGGCCTGGCCTCCCCATGGCCTTTACCTCCCCATGTCTCTGGGGAGGAGCCCACACTGAAAAATGCAGTCACTGCCTCCTCCCACACTGTCCCCACCTCACACGCATCCAGGGCCACCTGAGTCCCTTTGAGGAAGCTTTGTCGTGGCCTGAGGAGACTCAAGGCCCGGGAGGCAGATGGCCACCAGGTGGGCATCCTACATCGATTCTCTCCAGCTTCACAGAGCAGAAGTTTAATGAGCAAGTACTGCATGCGGCGCTGGTGCCACACAGGCACTTAGCTCACTCTGCAGTTCCAAAAGCCAGTGTAATGACTTTATAATTTGTAATCATTGCACAAGGGCCTGCCTTTGTGTACCTCCTGTGTTCATTACTACTATAGATCCTATTAAAAATTTAATTTCCATTTCCGAGTGCAGCCTATCATATTTTCATTATCTGACAAACACAACGGTCATGTACAGAAATTACTGACATGCACCCCCTTGCTGAAGCCAAAGGAGGCCCCCAGGACTGGGCGACTCCTCCTCGCTGAGGAGAAGCCCTGGCAACTCCTGATGGGAGAGTGACCATTGGCATGGCAACAAGAGCCATCATAAAATTAATAGTAATAGTTAGAGTGGCCCAGGCGATGAGTCAGTGGCATGGAGATGGGCCTGGCGCCCTTCAAGGGCTTTGGCGGATTACCCATTGGCATCCCAACCACCTCGGAGCTGACGGAATTGTGACCCACAAGCTGGGCATGAGCACGAGGTTCAGGGGTGCCAGGGGAGCCAGGACCATCCGGCTAAGGGCCCAGATGCCCTGCCCATGGGGCCCCATTGCTGCCCCCAAAGTCTTGCTCAAACCACTACCCCCTGGGGAAAGCGAGGCAGGGAGACCCGAGCACAGTGCCCAGTCCCTGTGCCCCCAGGAGAGCGGGAGGGTGCGGGGCCAGGTTTGTGGGCGGTGCCTGTCATGTGGTCTGCAAGCTGCGGTCCAAATACTGGTTTTGCTCCCTCCCTACTGGGGACCGCAGGGACACTGTCTACAGAATCAGTCCCAGTGCCATAAGGAGGTGGCTCACAGACTACGGTTTCCGTGCTACCCAATGCTCCCCTCTTACAGGAAGGTAGAGAAGAGGCTCTACCACCTTCTCTCGGAGAGAAAGGTCACACCACCACCCACTGAATGCTTTTTGTGCCCAGGCACACCACACCCATGGTCTCACTAATCCCCCAGGAGTCCTTCTAGGTGGGGAGACTGAGGCACAGATGGGGGAGGTCTGTCCCACTTCTCAAGGCTGACAGTGGGTGACAAATGACAAAGCAGTCCTGCACGTCTGGGTCACCTGAGCTTCCAGGGTGGCTCCTGAGGGACTGTGTGTCGGGGCAGAGCACCTGCTGGGACTCCGTTCCCACGTGCGGGCAGAACACCCAGGCCGCACTGCAGTGGTGCCGGGTGAGCTGGAACCTTCCCCGTGCAGCCCACAGACGTGGCTCCCGGTCGCGGCCTGCTCACCCGAGTGCCGTCTCTACTCCGACGAGTCGAGAAGCCAGGGCTTTACCTCCAGGTTAACCCCCTTTCACAGCAGACAGCCAGCATAATCCCATGCCTAGAGTTTACAGATCTTGGTTAAAAACCACGTCGGCTTTTGGGAGGTCCTCCCGGCACTGTCTGCCCTCCCCTGTAAAGCAGAACGGGTGAGGAGGCTGTTGTTGTGAGCCAGCACATTTATCTAAATTCAGCAGGTTTTAAACTGAATTATTTGCAAAGAGGTGACTGGAAGCAGGGGACATGCTGTCCCTGTATTTGCTCACCTTTAATTAAGAAAACACTGGTAAATCTGCTGTAGGGAGACTTGGAACATACGTCTGTGGCCACCCAAGCCAGAACATTCTGGACTTCCACTGTGGTTAGCTGTCACTCTGCAGCTGACCTTTAGCCCCTCACCCAACCCCCACTGTGGCTCCCACCTGTCCTTGCCAAGGCTGCCGATGCTGTTCCCTGTGATAACGGACCTTGAAGTGGACGGTGGTGTGCAGTGTGACCCCCTAGAGCGCCCCGGAAACCGCACTGCAAACGGGTGGGACTAAGAACCCGATACATAAGATTCTAGAGAAGAGTCAATGTAAAGAAAGGAGGAGAAGAGAAAAGAGGTCACAAAGGACAACAAAATACAAACGTGAAGTGCACACATGACTCCAACCGCGTCGATGATGGAGAATGCGAGGGAATAAACACGCCAGCCACAAGGCGGAGGCTGCCAGAGGACAGACGGTCAGGACCAGCGCACGCTGTCCGCAGAGGCGCCCCTGAACACGGAGGTGGGTGGAAAGGAGCGAGGGGCGCACCGTGCACACGGAGGCGTCTGGAGGCCTTGGCTGCTGCACTGACATCAGACCAGAGACTCTGAGGCCGAGGGCCTTCACCAGGGAAAAGCAAAGCCCACCTGCCCACGAGGGCTGAGTGCTCGTGTTCACCACAGAGCAGCGCCTGCTGGTAGAAGGCAAAACCCTAAGCAAGCCTGTGGGCGCCATGACAGGGAGCACGGCGGCGGACACGCCAACTGCAGTGGGAAAGCGGGCTGGTGACTGCCTGCCAAAGGGCACGAGAGAACTCTCTGGAATCAAGAGAATGTTCTACGCCTCGACAGGAGTTTTGGTTGCTGATGTGCATTTGGTGGGCATTTTTCTCTTCATAAAGGTTTGCCTCAAAAATATAAGCAAATCTTGAGCTCTGCCACGAGGGGATGTGTGCTGCCAAGTTTGCGTGATGCCTGCACGTCCGTTTGAAATACGGGAGACACCGCGGAGGGGCGGGCGTGAGGTGGGCAAAGAGGGACACACACGGGCAGGCGTGCGGCTGCGCAGCGTTCAGTCCACTCGGCCTCCCTGAAGTCGGACAGGTTCCTAAACGTCCTGGGCATCTCCAGCGGCCTTGCAGAGCAGGTACCCGGAGCAGCCCCTCCTCTCCAGCTCCCGCGCTCTGCCTGGGGATCCCACGTGTCCCTTCGACCCTCTTTTAGTTTCTCAATGGCCATTCCCACCTGAGAGCCTCCACCCAGCCGTGCAGCCCACGGGGTCCCCTCGCCCTCCTTCCACACCCAGCCTTCCCCACTATCAAGTAGCGCTGGAGCCCCCCTGGGTCAGGCTGGGTCCCCGCCTCCCACCCAGCTTCTCACTGTGCTTCATAGCTAATGGTTGGGTGCAGTGTGTGTTCCCTCTTCCCCCACCCCCTTGGTGCATAAGCTCCAGGTCTGGGGCCATGTTTCTGCTGCTCACAGTTCCAGTGCAGAACCTTGCCTTGCACAGAGGAGATGCCAGTTTTGGGTGTAACAGTGAACACGTGCCTCCCTCTGTACCTCACCCTAAATGACTGGTATGGGGTCATACAGGGTCACATGCCAATTCATTAGAATAGTGGGGGCATCTCTGCTGTTGGCTTCCTCACCCCCTGTGGCCCCTGCATCTCCGCCTGTTGATCCTGCCATTCCAGGTTGCTCTTCTTGCCTCAGTTTCTGCAGTGCAGACACTGCACCTGGCAGGCAGCATGCATCCAAAGGACGTGGGTTAAGTGCATAACTACTCCCTTACTTGTGGTTAATCATGACAGGCATGCACAAAATGCTACCCACTCAGACAGTCCATACCCAAAGTGCTCAACTTCTTGAAGAAAATAATAGCTAAGAACAGGTAAGGATTCACCAAGTAGGGAACAGCACCAGTTCTCAGTAAGTGCCTTTTCTCCCATGCTCTGTTACCCCAAATTGATGTCTTTGACTAGATGTCTCTTAGAAAAATTCTTAACTGCTATGTAATAAAATCTATTAGAGAATAATTCACATTCTCCCACATACAGATTTTTGTAGATACAGAGTGTCTTAGAAAAATTATTCTCTCACGCATATTTTAGTAAAAAGTCTGGCGCTAAACATCTCTCTTCTTAAAACAAAATTACTACCTGCAAGGAAATAGCTGTTTCTGAAAGGAAGGAAGGGGTAAAAAGCCCTTCCCACTGCGTCCTTCTGTATTTCATGATGAGCTGTTTAAGTATTGAAGGGACAGTGGGTGACAATGCATTTGTTAAATGACAAACTTCACAGATAAAGATTCATTTATGGGCTTCTTTCATAGCAGCGCATGATTTTTCTAAATCTATTCAAGGTTTATAGATTTCAGCGATTTGCACCCACAGCGTGTGAGAGCTGGGATAGAGATTTCCTTACCAAGTTTAGAGAAAAGGAGGATTAAGGTGCATTTTATGCAAACTTCTCTAAACTTTCGGAATGAGCAGAAGCATTAATTTTAAAAATAATCAGAAGCTGGGATTGTAACCCCCAGGGCTTGTAAGTGGGGGCTGCCCCCGCCACAGCAGGCTCTGGGCACACTGCCATCACCGACAGGTCCCTGGATGGTACTGTGTAATAAGCTGCAATCAGATGGCCATTTCCTCCCCACCCCTCGGCTTCGCCTGGGCAATGTAGCTGGTGAACTATCTCAGAACACAAACCTGGAGATCTCTGCCGGATTTTTAGGTCTTGCTTTGGGGGAAACTCCATGGGCCCCAGTGTAGGATGGAGGTGCTGCCACCCCTCCACAGCCCAATTGATGGGGCTGCCAGGTTCTCCCAGGGGTCCACCAAGAGGAACACAAAGACACAAAGTAGATCTGCTCCCCTTCTGGGGTATGCGACCTCCCGGGATGGCCTGCGTGTCATAAACCCAGGAAGACCGGGCCAGGAGACAGGGTTACCGACCGGGCAGGGGCAGAGGTCGGGGGGACGTGCTGGGGAGGGATGCAAGACCCAACGGGATGCGACTGCCAGTCTGTCAGCATCTGCGTGGATGGAGTGGGCATCTGTGCTCTACGGTGCAGGTCATCCCACGGGAGCAGCACATGTCAGGAGGCCCCAAGGTCTCCCGGCTCCTTCACGCGTGCTGCGGCCTCTGCCAGCGCAAATGGGAAGCCATGGACGGTGCACGGGTTTTGGCAAGGAGGCATCTACTATGGTGACTCATCAGTGCTCAGTTTCTAGCTTGTTTTCCAAATATTTATGGGGCAACAGAGGCAAAGACCCGTAGAGGGGAAGACTGTTCTGGAAGGAACAGAAAAGCCAGAGAACCAGCAGGCTGCTTCTGAGGGCTGTCTGGGAGTGGGACACAGGCCTGTACGTGGGCAGGGGGCGCGGCCAGTGATCACGGGCCCCGAAGGGTCCTCATCGAGCATGTGCTGCTGTTTTGAGGGGTGGGCTTGCATTCTGCTTCTCTGAGAAAAAGATCAAGAGATGGGAAAACTGTTCTGGTGAATTTCCAGGGAAGTTCCTGAGCTGAAACTAGATGGGTTTGAATAATCTGCCTGAGCCTCAGGGTGCACGTGCGTACTTCATTCGATCCTGCGGGGCTCCGGCTCGTCTCTGCCGCGTGCATCTCCCCAGGCGGGGCCGAAATCCACGCCCTTAGATAACCAGCCCAGGCTGACAACCAGCAGCGCTCACAGCTGGGAATGACATCCCGTCCCATCCGGCGGACTCTCAGGGCTCTCTGGCCCTGTCAGACACACTTCCCTCCGCCCCCCACGCCCCCACCACTGGCCACAGTGCTCAGGCCCCTGCACCCGCGCAGTGAGCCTCCCGCATGGCTTCTGGCTGCTTCACATGGTGTCTGTGCTTCCATCCCACCAGCTTCCCTGCCATTCAGTGTAAAGTGGCCCCCGTCCATCAGTCTAACACCTAATGTTCTGACTGTGTGCACAGCACTTCCCACTCTCCGCCGCTGCCACTGTGAGCTGGCTGGCGCGCACATCCCTGCCTCGTCCCCCAACTGACCTTCCCAGTCCCAGCAGTACGGCGCAGAGTAGGCAGCTGTCCACCTGCAAGAGCCTTCTGCTAGGAGAACAAGACCTCGCAAGCAGCCCCTGCCCGGCCCCCACCCCCTCCAATATCACCACCAAGGCCACAACTGCCACCACCACCAACACCAGCACTACCTACAGAGCAGAGGACATACACGCAGATGGCTCAAAATAACAGAGAAAAAATTGCAGCCTGGTCTTAAAATTCTCCCCAAGGGAGTTCTTTGTCTACTCTTCAATACTGAATCAAATACTCCATCCGCTGTCTAAACTCCGCATAATAACACGGTCTCATCTCATTCTGCGCCGTCCCTCATTCTCATTTTCTGCTTCTCACAGCCTCTGATGGTGAAGTTTACCACGGGAGTCACACACGTGCTGCTCAGAGCGCCTGTCCTGCGGGGGGCCTGGGGGCAGGAGCTCTGGGCGGCCCACCTGGGTGTGCACGTGATGGCCGTCACCCCATGGTGGCCCACGCAGGGCCGAGCGTGCTGCACAGGAAACCCTCCTGAGCACTGATGTGCCACCTGTGGGCCCGTCCGTAAGGTGCACACGTGCGACTGGAAAACCCAGTGTGAAGATGCTTTGAGCTAATGCGCGGCCGGTCCTGTCACATGCCCTGCGCCGTACAGCAGTTGAGTCAGCAGTACGATCACATGCTATTCTTCTTCCGTAAGCAACTTTGTCGCCAAGGGTCTGAGGCAGAAGGAGTGTGGTCAACAGGCATCCAGGGCAGGTTAGGATTCCTGATTAGTCAAGTGCACCTTGAATGTGACCACACAAATCTCATATGAATTGCCCATTGTTGGGCAATTAAAGTACAATCAGCCATCCTCGTTAGCACCCTGATTACCCTGAGTGCCGTTTTATATTTCCTAGCGATTCAGGGGCTATTTTAAGATCCCTGCTTTGGAGTTGCCACGTGACAATTACATAGCCATGTGCTGTAGGCATGAAGGGCCCGCTCAGTCAAGGAGTGCGGACTCACTATTGCAGACGCACATACGTGTAGGTGCATGTAAACAGGTGCAGTAACAAAACCACAAAGAGTGTTGAATATCGAATATACCAGACTTTTCGTTGTGCTTCTCTCTGGGTGATAACATCCAGCCTGAATTGCTTCTCCCTCCCAAAGACTTGTCTCCCAGAAGGCAGTGTCCTCGGCTGTCACCTAGCAGGTGCTCCCGAGGAGTCATCAAGAGTGAGCCTACACTGGATACGCTGCGTGCGCTGAGAGGACATGGCGGGTGGGAAGCGACAGCGAGTCTGGGACTCCTTCTAAGAACTGGGCACAGAAGAGCCACGTGAGTTAAGCTGGGCCCTGGCACCCGCTGCACCCGGAGGCAGGCGTGCCATGCGGGCTGGGCACCCGATGCTGTGTGCAGTGTGCCAGGAAGGGAAACACTTACAGGAAGGGCACAGGCAGTGTGCACTGGCTGTTCCCACTTCTCAGGGACCTATCTAAATAAAATTGCTGCCATCTCGCTAGGTGTTCAAGTTGCTACAATTAAAAATGGCAGCAGCTCTCGACAGCGCCCCAGCCCTCGGAACTCAACGGACCCTGAAGGCCCTTGCAGCCACTGCTGCCTGCAGCCAGCAAACTTGAGTCTGGGGCTGATCAGCCGCCCCTGCTGCATCTCCTCTTTTTCTGTCGGACAGCTGTATTCGAGCCTCAGAAATACACCTCAGGGGAGTCCGGGTCACAGCCCGGCCCCGCGGCACTGCCTGCGAGGACTTCCATCCAGCCCCCCGGAAGAAGCTGGGGGCCTCTCCTGCGGGGCTCCAGCGGGACGGAGGAAACAGGGGCCTCCCGGGCTGTGCTGCCTGAGGCCAGCTCCCCGCACTCAGCCTGCCGCGCCCCCGTCTCCCGCGCCCGCCTTGGCTCTGGGAGAAGAGGTGATGTCAGCCTCCTCCACCTTCCTGCCTCTGCCAAAGTCTAGACCCCAAGGGGAAGACTGGTGCCCCATTTTCCAATCCCTCCTCAGGGGTCAAGTGGTTCTCTGACCCCCACCAGGCTCCAGAGTGTTAGCGGTGGCTGGCACCCCACAAGATGCCTCCCTGGTACACGAGCATCCTTCACACTCCCAACCAGCAGGTAACCCACAACGGCCGTCCGGCACGTGCAGGCAGTCCCCAGGGTCAGACCCCTTTGCCGCTGCCGCACCACAGGGCAGTCAGACGGCACTGCACCACAGCCTGCATTTGCCTTGTCACCCATCTGTCCATCCCCCCATTGCTCCATCTGTCCAGTTCTGGGATGCATCAGAGTAAGCTTCAGACTTCAGAATAATTCACCCCTAAACATTTCACCATGGATGTCATTTACAAGACCTCAGTATTCATTTGTGGATTTTTCCTTTTGATGTAAAATGTACATGGAGTGAAATGCGATCTTAGCTGTGCAAAGGCACATGCCCGTGTAAGGAGCACCTTGTCGAGAGAGAGCATCGCCACCGCCTCCAAAAGCCCCCTCGACCTCCACTCTGACCTCCCCAGCACCAGAGGCAAACACTACGATTTTCCCAAACCATTGATGGGTTTGGCTTCTTCCTGAATGTCCCACAAAGGGAGTCGCACGCTAGGTGCCCCAACGTGAGGCCGTTTCACTTCGCACGCTTCCCAGATCTGCCCACACGGCGGCACGTCAGTCGGGCTGCTGCGCAGAACCGCCTGTGTGTGAAGTCCTGCTTGTCGGCTGCCCGGGCTGCTGGCGGGGTCTGGCCCATAGTGAACGAAGCTGCTCTGAGCGCGCCGGCACACGTCTTTCCTTTCTCTCAGCTACCGCCGGAGGGTGGGGGGTGGGGGAGCTGGGCCATAGGGCGGGTATAGGCTCGATCTTCTTATTTGAAAACAAATAGTGTGACTGCTGTCGACTAGGACTTTGTGAGTTAAACAGCAATTCCCAAGCTTGGTCCACCGTCACAATCTGAAAAGGGTTAAAAAAGTGCAGATTCCTGGGCCCTCAACCTATTGACTTAGAATCTCCCTGAGAGGGGCCCCGGGAGCAGTATTTTTCAAAATTTGCCCCAAATCATGCTGATGAAGGGCCGCCCTTAGAGACCAGCTGCCGTCCCGCCGGGGTTGGGTTCTGACTCTGAGACCAGCCGGACTGGGTTCACAGGCAAGTTACCCACCCACCGTGCGTCAGCTCTTCAGCCTCCAGCCTGGGGGCCCTGGCGGCAGCCGTGTCCTGCACCCTGGGGAGACGGAGTGGCTCAGCACGCACGCAGCTCCCCAGGCTAACCCACGCAGCGCGGACACACGCTCACTGTCATTACCAGAACCAGCCCATCGGCTGACTCAAGCCGGTTGAATTCAGGTTGACCTTGGCTGTGACTTTTGACACCTGGAGCTCAGCCCTTGGGAATCAGGGAGGACAAGCCAAGCTTAGGTTCAGGTCTAGGGGTCTTTTGTCACATCTTTATGTATTAAGTAAACAGTGACGCCTGGTTCTCGCCCTAGGCCTATGCGCACACACACGGGGTGGTGGCTGCAAGCAGCCGAGACCACCAGAGGGCAGATCTGTTCCCACCACTCCTGATGAGGGGGTGCCACATTGGAAAGGCTGGAGGGGCAGGGCGAGAACTGACACTCCGGCAAAGATCTGGGAAATCCTGCTTCCATGCGGCGGACGCATCAACGGATGAATCTCAAGGTAACACATTAAAGCCTGACATGATGGAATGCGCTGTTTTCACAAACTGATGGATGAATTTAAAAAGCCAGTTTGGCCACAGACATACTGATCTCCAGGCTTCGCATCTATAAACACGATCAGCGCCTCCGGGTCATGCCAGTCCGAGGACACACTGCACGAGCCAGGCCCTCGGTGAACACCTTGCGCGCGTCCACAGGTTCTCACGATCTTTTAGACAATGCCCAAGGAATAGGGGGCAGCCAGCAGGAGAGTGGTCTCTAATTTCGACAACATTATCGAAAGCATTTTAAGCCTTCGAGGCCTGGGAGGCTGAAGAACAGGGTCATCACACACCGGCGGTGCCGGAACCCGACTTCTCTTATTCTCCACGTCTCCTCGCCGAGTCCTCCTGCTCCCCACCACTCAGGCCCTGTGACACTTTTTACAGAGCACACACGTCTTGTGCTTCAGGGCTTATCCTGCAATTCAAAATAAATCAGCCCGGTACAAATACTACCACAAATAAATTCACTCCAACGGAAACCATTGCAGAGCGGTCGCCGTGGTGGGACTGCCCTCAGCCGAAGCTGCTTAGAAGGGTCGCTCCACGGGGGCCTGTGTCAGCTCCGAGAGGCTCTCAACACATGAGTTAATTTGGAATGCTCTTCAAAGGAATTAAAAATTGCTCTGTTCTGTTAAAAAGGCACGAACCTCTGTGGCAGTGGCTTGTTACACTCACACGCCTGCCCTTTGCAGAACTATGGGAAGGAGCAAGCGCCCATTCGTTTCTCAAAAATGCCACGTCACCCTTGCCAATACTGGGTGAAGCCTAGTGGCGACCGTGCGTACCAGCTGCAAGAGGAAGGGGACCCTGAATGGCTGTCCAGCTCACACAGCCTGCTCTCCACAGAGTCCTGGAGGCAGTCACCTGCTTTTGACCTGGGCTGTAAAGAACAGCTATAGAGACACCCACGGTGGCTTGAAGACTCGTGGACACTGAGACCCTCAGGGTCCTCTTTTGGGAAAAGCTGACCTCAGCTTGTAATCGTTAAGCCCACACAGAGCTGTAGCTACAAACGCCGACTGCCTCTGTGGACAGTGCTTGCCGTTTTGAACTGCACTTCAATCACAGAGGAGACTGGCATGTTGACAAGTCCGAACGGGGTGAGCTTGGCAGCTGGGAGACCCAGATGTTGGGCTTTGATAGATGCTGTTTGAGGAGCAGTGTTTCAAGTTCGATTTCTGGCTGGAGAACCGAGGGGCCAGTGCACATCAACCTGCCGCAGGGCCCCCTCATCAGCCCGCACTCCACTTCCCTCTGAGGCTTGTTCTGGGAGGGATGGTGAAGGGCAGGCAGTCAGAAAATGACCGCAACTCAAGCTGCTTAGACGACAAGTTGAAATACACGCTCTTTGCGGCTGCTTCCCTAAGATTTTGCTCCATTTAATTGGAGGCTGAAGCCGTGGTGCTTGGAGAAGGAATAGGAAGCCTGTTGTCGAGGCCAAGGAAACAAAAACCTAAGTCCCAAGTGTGCTCAGGATTCAGTCCCTGTCCTCCGTGAAGAGTGCCAGGAGGTTCTATCCCGACCTCTCCCCCCTCTGTCCCCTAGGATCCTCTCCCTCCATGGCCTTGTGTGTCCTCCTGGCCCAGAGCAGTCAGGGGTCCCTGCTGGGGAGTCAGGAACCCGAGCGGACAGGCAGGCCTCCCCTGTGTCCTACCAGGTGGATGTCCTTGCGCTCTCCCAGCCCCGAGACAGCTCCCAGACAGGGCCTGCCTTCCTGGGGATGTGCAGGCACCTCCATGCTCACAGGCCCAAGGGTGCACTCTCCGCTTCCCAGTCCCGGCTCCCGGCAAACACCGCTCTGGCACAAACAGCTGGAAGCCAAGCTGGGGCACGAGTCCCCCAGGAACCGCGACAGGCCAGGGAGGTGCACTCCCCAAACACGACCTGCCATCTGCACCCGCGACCTGAGTGAGCACCTTAGTTGGCTACAAGCCTCCCTGGCTCACAGAGGGTGCCCAGGAGGTGGCCTCTGCCCCGCCTTTCCACCTCCTTCCCCTTTCGCTATTCAGACCTTTCTCCAAACACGACCCCTTGTGCCTCAGGGCCTTTGCACATGCTGGGCCCTCTTGAGGTCTGTCTCCTGTGCTTTGAATAAAAACCACCTAACTCCTCCTCCTTTAGGAGGCCTTCCTGATGGAGCCCCTTCCTTGGTGGGATCCCCTTCCCCAGTGAAACAACCTCCCGTTGGACGTGATCCCAGCACTGCTGTCTTCTTGCAGGGCACTGTCACAGTTCACCCATTTATTCCTGGAATTACCTGTTGGCTCTCTCCCCACCTGGTGCCTGCACTCTCTGTGAGGGCAGCGACCACGTCTTCCCTACGGCTCTGTATTCTCAGTGCCTGGCCTGCAGTGCTGCTCAAACACCTTGGCGCAGGAAGAGGTGAATCAAGCACAGGTCACGTGCCCTCCTCTGGCCAGGCGCCACTGCACACAAACAAGAGTGGGACACGGTCCCTCCCTTCAAGCTCCTACAATATTTGGGAAATAAAACCTGCATCCTAGAAACCTTAACTGAGGCAGCACCACATGAGGACTTGCTAACAGTGGTGTCAGTGGTAACATTGGCCTGTGCTAGCCACCATCCTTCCTGAGCTGGTGATCACTGGCACACAGGAGCTGGCAGCTTCACCACCCTTCAGCTGCAGTCAGACATGCCTTCTTGACTGATGGAGTGGACATGGGGGTCCCAGCAGGAATCAGTCTTGTCCTGGCAGGGGATGGTGACACTGTGTGAATGTCAGTCATGTGCAGCTCCCACCCCGCCCCTTGGCCCGCACCCGGCAGTGGGTACCCACCTCACACCCTTGGTGCTCTCGACCCTGCCAGTGGGCCCACGGGCTTCTGCTCAATATGCCTATTCATATTGTCACACACACTTCTGGGGTGCAGGACGCTTCCAGTACGGTATGAGGCGGAGGGACGGTGCAGAATTAGACATTTTGCCTTTAACTGAGTTTCTTTTATGTGTTTATGGATTTTTCTGGTTCATAATACTGCAGAAATTGGAAAAAGAAACTTTGCTCACCCACAGAGGCAAATACTACCCACTTCTCTCCTCATTTTTAAGCTGTCAAGGCCTGGCTGCCTGGCACTCCGATTCTGCAAATGTAATTATTCACGTGAGTAAGCAGCCACGTTCACTGGCTGCCTGGTCCTGCCTCAAGGAGAGGCGCAGGCAGAGGAAACGTGTGCTGACCTACTGTGCGGACTGCCTCTGGCAAGTGGGCCCAGCACATGCGTGATGGCCCCCTGGAGCCTGTGTGTTGACCCGCACTTGGCAGGGGTGGGAGAAACAGGGCCCATCTGGGCACTGAGGCGAGGACAGCTCCCTGGCCACAAGATGGGCAGTGGTCCGGTGCTAACTCGGTCCACAGGCACCCTGCTCTTTGCAAGAGGAAGGGCATCCGGGATCAGTGCCACCAAGAGGCTCCACTGAGGCCGTGGAAGTGGCCAATGCAGCCTCCCTCTAGCACCTGGCACAGGGGCCACATCCGGCGGCCCACCACGGAGGTCTGTGCCCAGGCCGCAGCCACTCTGCGAAGCCTGAGGTCAGTCTCCTGCAGCAGCCCCTCCCTGGGACTGAACGCCATCTCAGGCAGAGCATTTGTTGGCAGGATCCACAAATCTACCTGATAATCTGCATCCCCCTTGCATAACAGGATATTCTGGAAGAGAGAGTGATGCTATGATGCAAAGGAGACACCCCAGATCCAGCCAAAGAGGGGGCACACAGAGGGTGGAGGAAAAAAAGGCGGGCAGGTTTCCCTGTCACTCTGTGATTACATTTAAAAAGTAAACCAGATACAACTCTCTGTCAGGGAGATCTTCAGAAGCTCACAGGGGCCAACCACACCCTGTAACAAAATAGGGCCCTGACTTCAATTTTGAAGGATCCGACACCTTTGCCAAAATCACCTCATGGAGCGCCGCGTGCTGGTTCGGCTGTGACATGAGGCCGCCTAGTGGAAGGGGAGGTGCCCGCGTCTCTCAGCAGGAACTGGCCAACCCTGTGAATCTGTTCCTGTGAAGTATGTAGGTCTGTCCCGACAGCCTCCCTTCTGTGCCCCAGGAGGAAGCACCCATGGCGTCATGCTCTGATCTCACCTGACCTGCTCTGAATACAGATCAGATAAAAACACGCACAAAGAGGCAGTGTGGGTCACGGTCAGGAGCTGGCTCCACACCGGGATGATGTGGGTTCAAACCCCGGCTGTGCTTCTTGACCAGTCACTGAACCTCTCTGTGCCCCAGGTTACCGGGGCTATAATGGTCATTACGGTGACTTCAGCACAGCTGGCCTGAAGGAGCCGATGAAAATAGATGCCACACTTTCCCAGGGTGCCCGCCTGAGTGGGTGCACTCAGTGAATGCAGGCCGTGCACGGCACAGCAATTGAGGTTATTATGGGCTGATTATGTGCAAAGCCAGGTGAGGCTCTAAGGTGCTTATCACCTCACTGTGGTGTAAAAGGAACAAAAGCTGAGGGTGCTAAGCATCAAGATGGCAAATTAGTGGTGGGTAAAGGTGCTGATGAATTGGGGAGCATGTAGGGCAAATGTGAGAGTCTGGGGGCATGAACCCCGCCTACAACATTGCTTTCGAAGGTGCCTGGACGAGGCGGGCAAGGACACGGCCTTCAGAGTTGGCAGGATCTCGGGAAAGACGCGAGTGGGCAGTTTTGAGAAGATGAAATGAAAGGAAAAGAAAAAGCCCGGGGTCATCTATGGCATGGCGGCATTCTTTTACTCGAGGGGAGGATGCAAACGGGGACCTGTCACAAGGCAAAGGAGGACTCGGGGCCCCAACACGGTCCAGGCATTTGACCCTGTGTCCCAGAAGCCAGGACATGTGCTGAAACCCGGCCAGCAGGGCAGGACCAGGCTCAGGCTGGTTTTAGGAAGATGGGGAGAAGCCAAGAACAGGTCTGAAGTGAGGAAGAGGCCGGGGAGGGAAGGATTTGGAATTGGCCAGCCTGGAGGTGACCAAGCCAGCAGAAGGACGGGACGGGACTGAAAAGCCAAGGATAGACGCGGCAGGATAAACCCAGGCATGGACCTTCCGACGAGCTTTGGCTGCCCGGCCAGAAGGCCAGGAAGCCATCACCTGTGGGTCAGCGACACAGACTGAGCTCAGCTGGGTGGTTCTTGGGCAAGATGTGCCTGCAGTTGCCTTAGAAGCCGCTGGGCTGCGGCTGCTCGCCGTGTTTGCCCATCAGTCGGCCATGGGTGGAGTGCTGCGCTCTCCCCACTGAGGCCTGTCACTGGCTTGGGCCCCTCACACCCTGGCCTCGGGCTCCACCCATGCTCGGAGGGTGAGCTCAGCCCCAGGAGTGGCCTGTGCCTCGGCTCGCAGCATGTTTGCTGATGTCCCATCGGCCAGAGCCGGCCCCCTGGCTGAGCCCATCGCAGGGGGGGAGAAGCGCCGATGTCACACCCAAGGGCGGGCATGGGCAGGAGAGCCCCTATAACGGTCTCTGCAGGCAACGGGAAGGATGCGGGCAGACGGGCCATGATCCCACGGTTTCAAGCTTGGGGTCAGAGCAGCACGTTTGGTGGGAGAGCCACGGGTGAGGTTTAGCTGGCTCCCGCCGCGCTGTGTCTGGGGGTCCTGCTCGTTCAGGTAAGGCCGGTTCCAGGGGCTCATACTCTTTAATGAGAGGTCAGGTGCTTGGTGCCGTCTCACAGTGTGGTCTTCCCAGTCCCAGCTCTGCTCCCGCCCCCTGGGTGGACCCACACAGACAGAAGGGGCTCCTCTCCCCCCGCATTCGCGGTGACAGGGGAGCCGCTTTGGACCCATTCAGGTTGGTGGTGAAGGGCACAGACCCGGAGGCCGGGAGGTGGGTTTCAGATCCTGGCTTGTTGTCCCCTGGCTGTCCACACCCCATGCCTCGTTCTTCTCACCTGAGGAAAGGTGGGGATGGCACGGCGGATCTCACCAGGCAGCCACAGGGCCAGTGTTTGCACAGGTTAAGCACTGCAACGGGGGCTGGCCTCACATCAACCACGTGGCCACAGCCCACCTCTACACGGGGAGCTGTGGTCAGGGCAACACCACACATGGATTGGGTGGCTCTGGGTCATGCGACATGCCCCTCATCCAATCACATTTGGTGTGTGTGGGAGGGGAGTCAGCTGAGCAACACCTCCGCCACTTGCAGAAGGTTAAGGGGACCTGGGAGAGGCCCATGTGAACAGAGCTTGGGTCCTGGGAGAGGAATCAGCCACGTCACCCCGCCTGCCGCCAGAACACACTAAAGCCGCCAGACTGCGTGCGTTCTGTGCAGTTAAAATGGGCCAGTTATTTCCATAAGCATCTCCTTATGAATAAAAGAAATGAAAACTGGGGGTAGACGCAATTCAAATATTTTGAAAAATGTTGGTACGAGTGCGTTTCAGCGCCCTCCTGTTGCCAGATCTCTGATGGCACCTGGCACTTCCAGGGCCCCATGGAATCACTCCCGTCAATCTGCATTTTGCAGAAAATGTGGCAGGCAAAGAGAATTTGAGCAACCGCAGTAACGCAGGAGCAACGGGGCCAGAGGTGGGCAGAGTCCCCAAGCCGCGGCTCTGGGAGCCTCAGGGCGCATTCTCCGGGAGGAGGGGGCTGTGGGGCTCCACCTTGGCAGGGCCATCCGACTCGGGGAGGGACAAAGGGAAGAAGACAAGGAACCTTCTGGAAGAGAAACACAGTCCTGGACACGTATGGAGCTGACAAGATACATGTGGGAACATTTCATAAGTAAAAATTTATGAGTATTTTACTGTATTTGCAAACCATTGGCTGAGGCAGTTTGGTTCTGGGAAAAAAAACAACAACTCATATATTCTGACGCTCTCTTTCACACACAGACACACACAGAGCTAGAATGAGAGATGAACTATGACCTTTTGTGTTGTTATTCCCTTTTTAACACCAAATTAATACTCTCACTGCCTACGCCCACGGCCAGCACATTTCAGCGTAGACTCGGGCTTCAGAATGGAGAAGCATTCTCGGAATGATGTAATTTTTTGCTCACCTCAAGCCTTGCACACTGTCTGAAGAATTTCTACTGTATGTATGATGGCATGGCGGACAAGAACATAATCATAAGTTCACCTATGTAAGTGCACATATGACAGAGGGGTTTAGAGATGCAGTCCCCTCCAGACGTGGTGGCAGAAATAAAGCTGGGAATATAACTGCCATGTGATCCCTCCGTAATAGGGAGCGTTCCCTGGTGTGGCCCTTATGGCTTTCCGTGCACTTTCGTGGGTAAGTGTGGGCTTAGGGTTTTACCTTGACCCTGTCCTTTGACATTTGAGCACTATGGAAGGGGGGTGTCGTGGGCACTGTGGAATGTTTAGTAGCCTCCCTGGCTCCTGCCCAGCAGATCCCAGTAGCATCCTGCCCCCCACCCTGCCACCCCTGTTACAACAAAAATGGCTGTGACTTGCCAGATGTTCCTGGGGGACAAAATTTTGGTTGAGAATGACTGATGCAGAGGAAAGGGGACTCAGTTTGCTGTGGAGAGACCTGGTTGTGTGGCCTATGGCACAGCTGCTCACACTGTCACTTTGTTCTTCTGTGGAACAGACATGAAGCTGCCTGCCCCCCCTTTCATAGAAGTCGTGTGAGAACCAAGAATGAAGACGAGTGTGAACAGGCTTCAAATGAACAGCAGTATGCCAGTTGTGTTATCTTTGCTATGCAAATCCACGTGTGAACAGAGCATGCAGAATCGGCCGCCATGCACAGCTTAGCTAACTGAGGTTTAGAGGACGGAGCCGACCTTACATTCAAACAATGAGCAGGTGCAGAGACTAGATAAGCTCTTATGCTACGACCTCCTCGAGGTGGAGAAGGTGGTCAGGCACATGTCCTTATTCACTCTCACACACAGCTGGGATGCCCACGTGGAACATTCCTGGGCCCTCAGCCTGGAGCAGCCCTGCCTGCCCTGCACGGCTCTGCCCCCCTGCACCCCCACCTCACCTCCTCCACCTTCATCACCCTGGCACCTGGGGACCCCCGAGATTTGGTCACTACACAGATTTCTTGTTCTTGAGGAGGGGGATCCCCTGGCGATCATCAGCAGGTTGGCGCTAATTCTTTTGCTTCTTAGGGGCACTCTGATGGGACCCAGAGTAAGAGGGGTGAAGGAGGCTCTCACCGAGACAGGAACCAGGCTGTGGACTGACACACCACCCCTTGGATCAAACCATCTAAACAAAAATATGAACCATGTGTTCAGGCATGGGACCCTAAGGAGCACAGGGCAGGGACCCACATGGAAAATATACAAGGGGAACCCTGGGACCACCATTCCTGCCCAGAGCTTCCAGGCTGGTGCCCAGGAAGGAGACCCAGGCAGAGCTCAGGGGTCCTCTGGGCTGAAGGGATGCAGTGAGGGATGGGGGTGGGGGGAAGGGACTTAGAGATAAAAAGGCAGAATATAGGGGGGCTGCAGAGACCTGCAGGGGCTCACCTTTCAGTCTTTTGCTGAATAGGATCAGACACACCTGTGAGAAACTGCCCTCTTCTAGAAGAACTACCTGAGAGCATTGGCAAGCGTGACACCTGGAACTCACATAGGGGTGGAAGCAGTTTGTGTCCCCACCAGGCGGCATGGACAGGCTTCCCAACTCCTGAGACGCTGAGCAGAGAACAGTCTCAGTCACACAGACTTAAACGTGGGCCAATACTGCTCCAGTGCTGTCGAATAAATGGAAAAGCAACATCCCAGAGGACCAGGCTGTTTCCAAGTAACTTACCTGCATCGTAGAATAAAGACCAAGAATATTCAGAGAAACAATAAGCCCACACCCACCAAAGCCAGAGTCACAGGTTCTGGCATCCAGTACAAAATACCAGGATGTGAAGAAGCACGAAAATATAACGCATAGTGAGGAGAAAAGAAGTCTGTAAAAAAGGACCATAAAGATGGAATCAGTGGACAAGGACATTGAAAAGTCCCTATAGTCGCATTCCACGTGTCCGAGAAGCCAGTGGAAAAAGCATAGTCACGTCAGGACACAAAAATGTCCCATTTCAAACTTCTACAGATGAAAACTACAGTGTCTGAGATGGAAAATACATTGAGGGGATGAACAGCAAATTAGACAGGATAGAAGAAAAGAAAATACTGAACTTGAAGATAAACCAGTAGAAAGCATCCAAGATGAGACACATGGAGAAAGGAATCCGTGAGTCGTGGGACCACCTGGAGCAGCCAGGCAGCCGTGCGATTAGAATCTCCTCAGGAGATGGGGCAGGGGAACAAAAATACTGGCAGAAATAATGACGGCATTTTTCCAAATTTGATGAAAACTATAAATACAAAGATTCAAGAAGTTCGACCAAAGAACCCCAAACAAACAAAAATCAACAAAACTAGGCAAATGCAGTTTATGATCAAGTTGCTTAAAACCAGTAACAAAGAGAAAGCCTTAAAAAATTAACAGCAGCCAGAGTGCGCATGGGGAGTATGCATTATGTACCAAGGAGTAAAGATGAAAATGACAGCATATTTCTTCTTAGAAATGATGCAAGCCAGAAAACCCCGGTGATAAAATTTTCATATATTGAGAGATTTAAAAAAAGCCCTAAAACCTTCAGCCTAGAATTGAATACCCAGCAAAAATATCTTTCAAAAATGACAAAATAAAGACTTTCTCAGAATACAAAGCTGAGAGACTTCATCACCAGCAGACCTGCACTGTGAGGAATGTTGAGGGAGATACTCCAGCAGAAGGAAACCACCAGCAGGTGGAAGTCTGGGTCTTTACAAATGAATGACAAACTCCAGAAGTGGTCAACAGTAGAGACAGCTTTCTTATTTTATCTCTAAAAAATGGCAAATGAAACAGTTTATCTCTGTTATGCACCTATCACATGACAGTGGCTTCTTCCACGTATGCTATACTCTGGTCTTTGACCCCCACAGAGGAGAGTGATGCATATTCATTTTATATCCACAGCACAAACATGGTACGTGGCACACATATGGCACTTCATAGATGCCTGATTTATTAACACTTCTTGTAGGCTACATACACAGCCTGGTGGACAGTAACTACATATAAGTTGTGTTATCTTCGGGTAACCTGCTGGATGGCAACCAGATTCAGTCCCGGACACTCACCAGTTATATTGCTGTGGACCAGATGTTCATGCGGCCCCCAAATTCACATGTTGAGGCTCTAGCCCCCAGTGTGAGGGTATCTGGAGACAGGTCTTTGGGAGGTAATTGCAGTTAGATGAGGTCATGAGGGTGGAGCCCCCAAGATGGGATTAGTGTCCTTATCAGCAAAGGAGAAGGCACCAGAGCTGTCTCTCTCTGCCAGGCAAGGACACAGCCAGGCCTCCTGCCAGCCAGGAGGGAGCCCTCCCCAGGAACCGAATGCCAGCACCTTGATCTCAGACTTCCAGCCTCCAGAACTATGAGAAATAAATGCCTGTTGTTAAGGCTGCCCAGTCTTTGCTATTTTGTCATAGACCCTGAATAGACTAAGACACACAGGAAACCAGATCTTCTGTGGGGACCCAAATTAGGTCCCATTTAAAAGACAGAATTCTAGGTAGGCCCCCATTGCCCCAATGTGTCCATAAGTGTCCCCAGGCCAGGGGCCACTTGGTGACCAGTTTTGAGGAGTAACACCCATCCCTGGCCTGGTCACCTGCATTCCTTGTCCTGGCCTAACTGTCAGCTCCAAGGGCACTTCTGTGCACACGCATGCCCACCGCCCAGCCGTGCACGGCAGCTGGAACCTGAGCGCTCTGGGTAAGTCTCTGTTGTCTGGGGTGCCAGTTACAGTTCCCAATTTAGAGGCGTATTTTTGTACTCAGAGAGCTCCGATCCCTGCCAGTAGACTGCCGGAGATGTCACTCTTCATACAGTCACAGACAGCTTCAGTTTCTCATCTTACAGAAGTTATATTTACATCTCAGAAACTATGTTGGTGTTTTATTTTAAACAACTAACACTCTATGCCTGTGTACAAGACTGGGAGAAAGGAATTATTTCCCAGCCTATGAAACCTGCCATAGAATTGAAGGGTTCTGCTTGAGAAGACCATCTTTAAAGTGTTCCTCCAGCAACAGGGGCATAAACGATTCTGGGAGGGGTCATCCTGTCTCAGGAGCGGCTTGCCATCTTCTTCACCAGCAGTGGGCTGGCGGAGGGGAGATTCCTCCCGGGAGGTGATGCTCCTGGGGAGCCGTCTCCCCAAGAGCTATTTGGGGCATGGCTCAATGTATGTTCAGTGCAGGACAGTTCAGGGGCCCACTGAGAAACGACAGCTGGATTAGAGGGGTTCAGTACAACACATCAGTCTGTGCAAATCGCTCTGAAATCTCACCCCAAAAAGATCAGGTGAGGGTTCATTTGGAAAAGTGCTGAACTTGAAATCTTTTAATAGACTATTTTTTAGAGCAGTTTTAGGTTCACAGAAAAGTTGAGCAGAAGGTGCAGAGAATTCACATATACTTAATGCCCACCCCCACATGCACAGCCTCCCCTGTGATCGGCACCCCTGCCAGATGGGACGTTTGTTCTAATCAGTGAACCTACAGTGACATCATCACCCCAAGTCCATGCTTTGTGCGCTCTGTGGGTTTGGACAAACACGATGACACGGACCCACCACCACAGTGCCACACAGAACAGTTCCACTCCCTGAACCCCCTGGGCTCCTCCTGTTCATCCCACCCCAGTGGTTCACCCAAGCCCTGCAACCACGGATCCTTTCACTGTCGCCAGTTTTGCCTTTTCCAGGATGTTACATAGTTGGAAGGGCATCTTGGTTGCTTGAGAGTTTTGGGGATTATGAATAAAGCTGCTGTAAACATCCGTGGGCAGGTTTTCATGTGGACATAAGCTTTCAACTCCTTTGGGCAAAAACCAAGTCATGTGATTGCTGGAAATCTGGTTTTTATATTTAGAAACTTGATTGATTTCTCAAAGAGCATCAAATGTAACTGTCATCCAAAGGCATCTTTGAAATGTGGATAATGTTACTAATGAACTGACCGTCCCATTGTTATTTGTTAATTGAAACGGAAAAATCCAGAGGTGGCTGGTAGCTACCTAAGGGGCGAGCAGGTCTGGGGACTGAGAGCTCAGGTGGGAGGTGGCCCCGCCCCGGGGGAGGCACGGCTCTCGCCTCCCTGGGCAGCCCAGTGCCTGAGCACCTCGGCCACCACTCTGGCCTCCTTCCCCTTGCTGCAGCTTTGGGACAGAGCGATGCCTCCTGCTCCTCGCAGCGCCTTCCACATCTGTGTGTCTTCGGGGCCCTGACCTCGACCCTGCTTATCCCTCCAGCGGTCAGTCGGGCTTCACCTCCGCAGTGTGGCAGGTGCCAACCTCAGCCTCTTGCAGACACCCGTCCCCAGCACAGCGGCCTCCTGACCTCCCTCCTGTGTCGTCTCCCTAGTGAGCTCTGAGCACACACTCTCTTCGCTTTCACTCCCACCCCGTGGAACATGGCCCATATCCTCATCAGCATAGTTTCTGACAAGATGCGGCCAGCACTTCTGACCGCGCCTTTGCACCGCATCTGCCTGCTTGCCTTGCAGTCCCACCCCTGTCCTCTCCTGCCCTGGACAGTGTGTGCAAGGAGCTGGCCCCTCCAAGCCCTTCCCAGACCACTGGCCTGTAAGGTCCCAAGTGGCCAGCACCCCTCTCCCTTCGCTCTGGCCCTGCTGTGCGCCTGTGCTGCCAGCCTGACCCCCGCCCTGCCGGCTGCTGCTTGGGCCCTGTCCTCCTGCCCCACTCACCTCCAGCTGGCCTCCCTGCCTCCCCTGATGCTTCTCCGATCTAACATTGAATCCAGACCCTGCATCAAGCTCCTGCTGAGGAAGCCCCATGTGCAGCTCTGCTCCCCATGTTGGAGTCAACCCATGACCCTGTCCTAGTGGTCCTGACTGTGACCCTGCAGCAGTGCCCCTGTGCAGCCCTGATCCTGCCCCCAGCCCCTTCAACCACATTCTGGAATATTGTTTTGCTTCACAAAAGCTTCCAAATACATAGTAGTTAGAAATTCACTGGTGGGTCTCACCCAGGCTAATACTTAACTGCAGAGCTCCTTCAGTACAGAGCCTGAAGGGTGGTGTTTGAGCAGAGCCGGTGCCCGGGGGTTGAGGGGT
Organism: Manis pentadactyla; assembly: GCF_030020395.1. Lineage (NCBI taxonomy): Eukaryota > Metazoa > Chordata > Mammalia > Pholidota > Manidae > Manis > Manis pentadactyla. Next base: position 176,347,123 of record NC_080023.1, on the reverse strand, counting down.
TGCCCAGCAGAACCTCCCCCTGGCATGGCTGTGCGGATTAGACCTGCATGGTGCACATGTGTACACATGCTCAGGTGTGTTGTGTCTGTTTGGAAAAGACACATACACACCTGCATGCTTAGAACTTATGTTCTGCACACGCACACACACACACATGTACGCACACACTTCCAGATCAGTGGCAGGTGTTGAACACTCTGAACATCTTGACTTTGACCCCAGCCTCCCAAGGACAGGTACCAGAACTCACGCCTCCCCGCTTTCCTGGGACTTTTCCTATTTCAACACAGGACTGACATTAACAAGACGTGTAATAATGACTCAAAGAAATACCAACAAAATGTTAAGAGTTGTGTTAAAATTATATCTAACGTGAAATTGTGTGGCAGTCTTTAACGCTGGTTAATATTCCAGGAGGGAACCGTCAAGTGTCCTCATTAACCAGAGTTAAACATTCACTTTGTTTTCCTAGTACTGTTATTGTGGTAGGACGGCCCACCACCACCCCTACTTGTTAGCAGTGCCTCTGTCCTATGGTGGCAGCCTGTGGATCTCTTCTGCCACTGCCATCGCTCGCCGCGACCACGTCAGCCCGCGAGGGGACCTGGCACTACCTGGGATCGTCTGTGGCTACGACCCTCATGGGCAGATGCAAAACGGTATTTCCAAAGGAAGATGCTTGCAAATCAGTGTCCCGAAGTCTTGCAGATTTATCTCATTGAGTGGTGCTCATTTGTTGTCCACGATAATGGTGCAGTTACACAAACATTTGCAGACACTGTGAAAGCCGGAGTGAGGTTTGTGGTGAGGCAGAGAAAGCAAATGAGGGCGTTGCTGGTGGTAGGGCCTCTGACGGCTCCAATGCAGGGCGCCCGCGTCTCCATGCAAAGCTTGCATTGGAGAACAGAATTTCAGATTGGGCATTTGAAGGCGACTGAATCTGAAGGAAGCTTGGGGGTGGGGGTAGAAGGCACTTCTAAATCCCATCCCTGTGGCTCGGCTGAGTTTTCTTTCCAGATATGAGCTTGGCAGACACACCACGCTTTTTACTAGCACTTGAGTATCATGCTCAAAGTCCTGGGGGAAAGCGGTGGCCGGGCGATGTCTGACTTCATAACACACGTCCCCTTTGTGCACTGAATTTCAAAGGTAGTTTATATACTGCAGGCTTCTCGATAAAGTACCTCATTAATTATGTGGGGGCTGCGTGAACCAAAAGGCGCCACAAATCAAAAGTGAATAGGGAGACAGTGCTCGTATTTTATTTACCTTGGGTATTTTAATATTTTCAGGGATACTGGAAATAACTTTATTAGAAAGCAGGTTTCTAAAATGGCAATGAAGAACCCTAATTTTACAACCCAACCTGCAGCTTTTACTCCTGATATGACATTCCAAAACGCTCAGAAATGCTATGAAAGGGCAGGCTGCTCTAGAGTGTTTGCTGGTAGTATCTGCCACAGCAGGGATTTTCTTAATAGAACATATAAAAATGCCCCCAGGCAATCTCTAAAAAAGTAAAAAGAAAAAAAAAAAGGATATTTCCAGAAAAAGAATGCTGAAAGCAATCATAATTATATCTTAAAGAGAGGGTTTGATTGCTTCACTGTAGTCACCTAGGGCACAATGATTATAAAACTCATTTTTCTTCCCTTCTTAGGTAAGAGAAGCCTTCTTAATAATCTAAAAATATTGCAGCATCTCTCCCAACCTGTGTGTGTGTCAATGATATTTACAACCCTGAAGGTACTGTGTTTCTCTCATACTGAGGAACACCGATAATAATGTACTGCTTCTTTACAAAAGAGCATCTCACCACCTGGATGTTTTGTAAAGATCCAGAAAGGGAAGAAAGCTTGAAACCCATCCTCTGTGACCCTCGACATAACAAGCTGGCTTCCCAGAGAACCAGAATGATCGAATATTCTGAGGCGCTTTTGCAGCAGAGTCTAGAGGAAGCATCAAAACATGGACTGGTGTGCAGAGCAACAGGCAAGGGAAGAAGACGCCAGTATGTAGTTAGGCGTTCAAGGCCGATCACTGAGATCTGTTCTCTCTTCCCTGACGTGGATGTAAAAAGAGGTGTGTGCGTGTGTGTGTGTGTGTGTGTGTGTGTGTGTGTGTGTGTGTGTGTTAGCATTCTGTGCTCACTGCCTTACTGAAGTTGATTTAACAGAATTATACAGACACAGTAGACTTCCCCCCTCCCCAAAACCTATTTTAGCACAAGTACACAGAACTGAGAACAATGTACAATCTGCTAAATGGAACCAGAAATTTCAACTTTCTGCTTATGTTAAGTTATAGCACTGATTGGTTAAAATGTTAGTTCCTAAAAAATAGGTTATTTCTGGAAAGAAAGAACTGAGGTTGGAGAAAATAACATGGTGGCTGACGGAAGACGGGGAGATGCGGTTCTGCAAAGGAGAAGCTCAGGAGCTCCCTGGCCGCAGCCCTGGCAGGCGGGGCAGAGCTGCACACTCAACAGAGCCACTGTGAGACACCCAGAAAACCGGTCAGCGTGCTGTGAAACACCGCCACTGTTAAAAATTAAGCTGCATAAACTCACAATGAATACATTAAAAACAGAGGTAATGAACACTCAGATTTTCACGTTTCCTAACTATTCTACTAAGTTTTTCTGTGCTACTGAGGTTAGCTGGTCTGTTTTATCCAAAGACAGAATACTGTATGACCACGTGCAATTTTCAGCTCTACCCAGCTCCACGTTCCATCCGATGTCCTGTGGCAGCGTGAGATGGACAGAGTCACATCCCAGGGACCGGCAGCCACCAGGAGTCAGGACTCTGATCTTCCCCCTCTCATCCTGGGAGGTCAGGGCCTGCTGCCCACTATTTACCAGCACATACTGAGTACAGCCCACCAATTTTCTATCCTAAAGTCTGTGGATGTGATGTATAATACATAAGAAGTGTATCTGTTTAATTGGAAGAGCATTAAGGAAAAACAGTATCACCCTGTGACCCGATTTTGTGGGAAACTAGTTACGCCCCTCTTTTAGTGAAAGGGGAGCCGATTCCTATGTGAGCACAAAGTGCACACTCGTTTTTCAAGGTCGGTTCCGCTCCCTGGAGAATATAAGCTGGTGGTACCGTCTGGTGACGAGATCGCCAGTTGAATGCTGTAGGCTTAACCAACACGCTAATCGTGATGGCTTCTCAGGAAGGCGCACAAGTCTCAGCTACAGGAGAATCCAGACTTACTCCGGGCGTCAAGTGCGCAGCAGGGAATTTACCCTCCCCTGGCCAGCTCTGGCCTGAGCCCAGCCCCCGGGCAGTGAGCTCTAAGGCCTTGGCATCACCACCCGATGGGGGCCAGCCCCAGAGGGGCAAGGTGGTGTCGGCGGGCTGCCGGAGGCGCTGGAGGCTGGGGCCCGCACAAGGAGGCCACCCCATGGCGCTCTCCCGGGGCCCACAGTCCCACCCTTGATGGCTTTGGCTTGAGCCCTTTCGCTGCTGACACTGCGATGGTCCGTGTAACGGGTTTCATGAGCTCTGTGAATCCTTCTAGCCAGCTACCAAGCCTGAGGGGTGTCCCAGCACCCCCCAAACTCTGCAGTTGGTGTCAGCAGCAAGGGGGTCCTGTGGGCTGCCTGTCAGCTTCGTGGCCGTGGACGTCCACACAAGCCATGGACGTTTCTGGTTCAGGGCCAACACCGGGAGTCACACAGGCACGCCTCAGACACAGACTCGGCTCCATTTAGGTAAACCGGTGGTGGCTTTGAGAATCTGTGATGAGGAAATGTGACCTTGGGCAGGGCCCTCCCTCCCCCGGGGCCGGTTCCGCATCCTGAGCAGGAGGTGAGCCCAGGTCCCCGCAGGCTGTCTCGGGAATTAACTGGTGTGACCTCTGCAGTGTTTCCCGGGCACCCTGGCACCTGGGCAGCTCTCACAGAGCAGCAAATTTCACCCAAGTCGCCGAGAATGTCATTGCTGAGGTGGAAATGAGGAGGCACAGGTGGGAATTTCAAACCTGAATAAATGTTTTCAGCAACTTCTAAGAAACAACAGTTTGGCTACTTAGCCACAGGGGCATCCTGTGGGCACGGGACCAGCCGCCCACTGTGGGTACAACAGTCAGGAAGCCACAGTCCCTGGGCAGCTCTCCTGCCCCGCTGGCGGCTCTGGCCTGTCTGCACGGCTGCTTCCAGGCACGTGGGACACCTGCCTCATTACAATCCTGGCCTGGCCTGTTCCCTTCTAGCCATATTTTAAAAGAAAAAAAAAAAAGCATGGAGAGGAAACATTATCTATAGGACTGCAGCAAAATCAACTATTTTGGTAAAGGATAATCCAGCTGTATTCACATATTGTCAAACATCTGGAGAGAAGCTTAAAAAAAACCCATTTGAATCAAACTGTCTGATGCTCAGGCCCCTGTGAGTATGCACTCCGCTTGGTTCTTCGTGAATATCTCACTAAATCTCTACGCTTTCATCTGGCTGTTGCACTGGAGCTGGGGTAGCAGTGGAGAGAAAAGAAATGGAAATTCCCATCTCCTTTGGTGGACAGGACACATTATACGCAGTCCGCATGCTGAGCTGAATTTGATGCTCTCTCTCCAATATAAAGGCTGCCCCAAGGGAAGATATGATCCTATTTCCTTGCCATTCCAAACAAGATGCTTTCCTCATCAGTGAGCTCATACAGGCAAAGTAATTTGGAAACCAGCCCATGGAGAAGCCAGGAAAGTAACAATTTGTCCAAAAAAAAAAAGTGCCCTATTTTAATACCCTACAAACTAAGACACCAGGCTTGAGACTCTGTTCTCCTGGTTTATAGTTTCTAATAATTCCCTTGGGTCAAAACTGAAAGTAACCTTTGCAAGCATGAGACTTGCCCACAAATGAAAATCAAGTTCAATATCTGCAAGCATTATTGAGAAAAGCAAGAACCAGGAGATAAATACTCAAAATTAAAGCAATGCCATTTAACTTCATTATTGACAACAGTTCAAAAGAATATCCACCAAGATTTTGCTGTCAGATGCTTTTACCGTCTCTGTGCAGAACCAGCACATCCACATGATTTATAGAAAGGTGCCACGCTGTCACCAGGCAGGGCCTCGCCATGCCAAGTACACTAATTTTTAAGACAATAAGGGGATAACTTCATTATCCTGGGCAAGCACATTTTGCTGGGAACTATTTAGCATGTTTGTACAGAGAGGGCATGTAGATACAGGTAGCAGAGGTTTAAAAAACCTTGGTTTGATACCTACTCCTCCCTCCAGATTATCATAGCTCTTTGGGAAGTTTTTTTTTTTTTAATGCATAATTCCAACAGAAATCCAGTTCATCCTGGATGTTCTGATAAAAATTGGAAAGCAGCAGGTTAGCTGTTCTCATAAAATCAAAACACAGACTCTCCAGAAAATTCTTCCTTGTTCCCAGAGGGACAGAAAAACACCCAATACGCTGCCCCTGCTAGCTCTCTATATGCCTGATCAAAGTCCCCTATGATGCTCACCTGGGATGTTCACACACACCTTTTAAATGTGTAGGCACATAAGACTCGCACACACTTTTGAAGGCGTGTGTGCACTCTTAGTATCTGCTTAATAAAGGATCCAAATGTGACATTTTCAGGCTTTTAGCTTATTAAGCAGGGAAAATGTAAAATGCATGACCTGGATAAAAGAGCCATTCTTCTCACTGGACTCCTGGTTTTGAAGCTGGCTTCTTTGTTCTAGTGAAAATTAGTTTGGTAACAGCTCTGAGTCCACAGTGGACGGTGAGCTCCCTCTCCCCCCTCCACGACTAGATTCTGGCAGGAATGTCCACTCTCGCTCAGGAGGGGACTTGGGCTCAGCAAGCAAGAAGATTGAATTGCTTCTCGCCCTGAGGACAGCAGAGACATCCAAGTTAGTTATTGGGCTGTTAATAAAGCTGGATCCGTGAGGCCTGCTGGTCCAGCCGGCTGCACTAACCTCGACTTCAAGATCCAGGGAAGCCATTTGTGTCCAAAATTGCCCAAATCAATTAACCTTCTCTAGTATTATTCACTATGCAGGGACAGAATGTTGTGTGCAAGAGCAAAATGATGTCCTGGCCCATCCCCAGGCCCGGCCTCAGAGGTAATAATAAACCAGGGTATTCTGGTCCACAGCCCAATGGTGGACTATCCTTTCTTAGCTAAATCACAGAGGCAGCAGTAACTTCTCTTCTTCCACAACCTGAAAATAGCCCAGAACACACCTCAAACACTCACTCTTTCTGTTCTATCTGGATTCCAAGTGGAGGCTGGTAAAGCCACATCCATAATAACCATACCTGGACGCTAACCTGTTGGGACTTTTTAAGAAATGAGAACATCGTGCACTCATGTAACGTCACTCACCTCCATGGACTGCAGCAGGCCTCACTCACCCTGTCCTCTGGAACCTTCTTTCCCACACTGACAGGAGCTCCAACACAGTGAGTGTCCTAAGACGTGACATGCCCGGAACTTTTCGAGAAGCTGCACTGGCCCCGTGGCCTCTGATGCCTTAACCACAGGCCCACAGCCAGTAGTGGCATCCGTGTGGGAAACTAAGGGCCACCTGCTGCGGGGGCACAGACAGGCCCGAGGCCAAACCCTTGTGTCGTCGCCTCCCTATCAGCCAAAGGCCGTCCCAGTGCCCTTGGCCCGGCGCAGCTCCAGGGTCCCTTACCTCCCTGTTCTTAGACATTCTCTCCAGAGAACCTGCACTTACAAATCCCTTCCCATGCCCCTGAGATGTGCACCTTCCACAGCCAGCAACGAGCTCACCGAGGCCCCGGGGTCACCCTTTGAAGGGAGTGACTGCAGGAGATGTGGCCCCCTGCCCCTGACCTGCACTGCGTCTCTGTGGGGGGACGAGCCCAGCCCCAGGAAGTGCCAGCAGCCTCCTCAGAACACCCCCTGCCCCCAGCCCCCCAGGACCTTTAGGGGAGCCCTGAGCTCACCCCCATGCTAGCCCCACCTTCCCATACAGCGTTGCTGAGTTCAGTGTCCCCCTGAGACAAGGGTCCTGAATAAAGGTCCCCTGGCCTGCTTCACTCGCCAGTGCACCTGTCCCCTTTACGGTCCTGGTGCTGTGACACAGCGAGGATGCGGCTCATCCCTGGGCCCCGGGGCCTCTCACCCAGGAACCCCGGGACACACACTGGGAGGCACTGTTACATTCCTGGCCGATGAGCCGCATTGCTGCTGAGTCCAACCCCGATCCAGTCTCTGGTCAATAGGCTGCCTGAAGCACAGTTTGGACAATCTGATTCTTAGGGTTCTGAGTGTAAACCGGGGCTGGGCCAGGGCCCCGGGCTTCCTCGCTTGGGATGGTTGAGAGCAGGGGGAATTCTCCCTGAGCTTCTGTGGGTGAGCTGGAGCCTCCGGCTCTCTGCTGCCCTTTCTCTGCAGAGCCTGGCTTTGGCACCTCTTCTGGCTTCCTCTTATTTTGGTGTGTCCCCTCTCCCACGGGGAATTCTCACTCCTGGACTCCCCTCCTCGGGAGATGCGCTCTGCATGATGCTGCCAGCTGCCAACGTCCCTCCTCGCTGGTGTGACCTCGCTAAAGATGATCTGGAACTTCAATGGAGCAAGGGGCGTGTTCTAGCCGCCCGGAGACCCAGGCCACCCAGGTGTGTGGAAGGGCAGAGTGGTGACAGGACGGGGATGGGCCGAAGCAGGGGTCCTGGCCGGTGTGGGAGGTACCCCCCCCCGAGGGGGTGGGCGTGGGGCTGCAGCCTGGGGCTCAGCAGGGAGGACATGGGACGAGGCAGCTTCTCAGGATGCAGATCTGCTGGAGAACCCAGTGTAAGCTTAGCAAGTAGGAGAGCCAGACAGTGGTTTATTTCAGGAATGGTGCTTCTTGAGAATACAGAAGCAGGGCAAGACGAAGGGCTCCTTCGGCAAGACTGCCGGGCCCCTGACGCAACAAGTCAGGAGTGAGTTCTACTAGGACACTGATTGTTTGTCCTGGAACACTCTCCTCTGCCTGTGGGGACATGTCACCACTTCACCGCTTTGTCACAGAGGGTGCAGAGGGGACCCCAGGCAGGGGAGGGCCGGTTATGCCTGCAGTGAGGCAGGACTCTCCGGTTATTAGCAGGGGACCAGAGACACTGGTGCCCGTTCACTGGCCCCTGAGGACCTTCTGCCTTCCGGGGCATGGTGGAGAATTAAGGCCAGACTGCAGACTGTAATGAGGCTCCGGGAAGCCCGACACAGAGAGCCTTAAACCCCCTCACATCGCTTGCGTCACCGCTGGCTTTGCGAAGTCCAAACACTGCCCAGTCCTGGGTTAGCCTTGGATTTGTTCATTGATCCAGCCAGCACCTCCTCCCTGACGGCTGTCTCGTCAAAAAGCCTGACCATCGCTAACGGTTTTCAGCGAGTGCGGGTGCCTTGTGGGTGCACCGAAGTACTGCAGGTGGCCACCTTACCGTCAACCCGGTTTTAACGGGCATCCTGATGGTTCACGGGCTGCGTCACCGGCTTGTACGCTGACCCCTTCACCCTGGGAACCCACCCAGCCTCCCAGTGCTTCGGATAGCCAGGCTCTGGGTAGCATCTCACTGGCCACTTGCTCACCCAGTGTGAAGAGGCCCTGCTGGCTCAGGAGATTCCTCTGCAAAGAGCGCGCGGCTCTGGAGCGATGATTCCAGGTCAGCGCACAGGCTAAGCGAACAACCTCACAAATGCAGAAATGACACGGAGGACAAGACACCAATTCCAGAGAGCAGCCGCTGCGGAGAAAGTAATCAGCCCACGTGCCCAGTGCAGTGCCGCCCCACCTTCCCCGGCCTCGGCCCCTCGCCTCGGGAGCATCAGCCCCTCTGCCGGGAGTCGGTGGCTTCCAAGGAGCCTGTCTGGGAAGATGCCTTACCCCCAGGCCTCCGGCCTCATCCTTCCAGGAGAAGGAAGTCACTTTTAATTTCCTGCAAAGATATTCCACAGAGGCTCCTTCTCACTGCTCATGTGTCAAGTTCTGTCGGCCGGTATGTTATTTCCCGTGAACTGATGTAGTTCATTAGCCTGCACAACTGACAATCAAGAGAAGGCGCCTGAAATGGGTGCTTTCCTTAATACCCTTTGAAATGCAGGGCAAGCATTTCGGGGGCTGTATGCGGGGCTGCCTTCCTCCCCAATTTGTGTGAAGTTCCAGACTAAGGTCGTCTGCATTCTGCATCCGATTTGCTCCTGAGATTGCCAATGTTCCCTTTATAATAACTTGCATAGAACTGGGGGAGCATGGGGTGGTACACCACTTTCTCAAGTTCAGACTTAGACATGAGTTTGAAAGGCGGCCTAGTTCTACATTAGCAGATTTGGACTGGCATGTCCCTGGGAGAAGCTGCACACAGATCGGAGGGGGCCCTGCCCTTGGGCCAGTCCCGAGGCGGCTGGCAGAGCTGGGGCTGAGACATTCGGCAGCCGAGAGGGCCAGCAGGGAGAGCCCGGCCAGTCCTCATAATAACGGTGATAAAGTGGCCTCTGTCACTTACTGAGCCCACTGACCACCCCGTCCGTAACCCCAGCCCCCGAAGGTGCACTGTGACCTTGAAGCTGAGGTCAGCACCCACTACTCCCTCCCCCCTGGGGGTCCCCTCTATGCAGGAGAGCCAGCCATCTCTGCCGCCCCTCAAAGGTCCCTGGGACACCCACTTGACGTGCTCCCCTTCCGCATTTTGCATCAGGGATGCCTCTGTTCACAGGGAGCAGGGTGGCCTGAACCCCAGGTTCCCAGCTGCCTCAGTCTCACATGCAGACCCCTGGACCAAGGAGAGGGCAATAAGTCCCACCCCCAGTCTGGGCACACCTACTCTCCCGGGAGGGGCAGGGCCACACCCCCTCTGCAGGACTTGGACAGCAGGAAGGGAGGCCGCCCTTTCCGCGCTGGGCTAGCCCAGGGCTGGTGACGCACCAGGTGGGTGAGGCTCCCCCGACACCTCTTGTTCTGCAGGCTCACACCTGGGCAGCATCCACTTAGCAAACGTTTGCTGACTTCCTGCTGACGGAGGATGACGACTGACTGGCCAAGCGTGGTCTCACACTCCTTGGCACACAGAGGTGCCCGACGCTCACCACCCCCACGCTTCAGTGGTCTTGGCTGTGAGAGCCCAGGGTGGGGGCCCTGTGGGCAGCGTGGTCTGCACTGCAGTGGACCTTCAGTGGACCTTCAGTGGACCACTGAGGTGTCTGTGTCCCTGTCCCACCCCGGGTGGGAGATTCGAGGAAGTGGTTTCTGACAGGTGCATGCCACACACACAGACAAGTCCGGGAACTGCATTTCTGCCTCAAAAACAAGCAGAAAGGGAGGCTGGGGGAGCTCTCAGCTCTTCAGCGAAACAGCAGAGAGACCTGAGGGCTCAGCACACAGGGTGAAGGTGGGGCCATGTCTCAGGACACCTCCCGGTCACCTCTTCGATGACGTCTGTCCCGCCATCTGTCCCACCCCTTGGCCTCCAGCTCTCACTGTGAGCCCCCACCCACCGGTTCTCTGCCTCTGCCGATGCGGGAATCCTCTGGGAGCTGCACGGACGGTGACACCCCAGTCCTGGGCCTGGGCTCCCTGAGCCCAAGGAGAGGGGAGCAAGTCCCACCCCCAGGCACCCGGGCGCACCTGCTCCAACGTGCGCCTGATGAGGACCCGCTGCTGCGACGGGCGGGGCTCCCCGGTGGGGCTGGGGGGTGGGGCCCTCGCTCCGCTGCCCACAGGGCCGCCCCTGGCTGGGACCCTACCCAACCCACAGGGCGCAGAAGGCCGAGCCCTGGGGCTCTGGGGAGTGACTCCCCTCGGCCACCCACAAACTGGGAGCTGGGGCACAGTGACACTCCGTGCACATGCCTGCGACCCTGGGACCGACGTGCAGAGACGGTGACGGCCGAGCAGGCCAGAGACAAGCCAGGCCTGTCCGTCAGGCAAGGTCAGCCCACGGAGGCACCGAGCTGGTGAGGGTCTTTGGCGGGGCCTCCCCACGGGACACCTTGAGCTGCACACTGATGGACGGAAGGGGACAGAGCAGGCAGGTATGTGTGAAGAGCTTCCAGAGGACGGAAAACCCAGAGGCCCAGGGGCCGGCCGGAGCTCAGAGGCAGGGGGTGCGGGCCGGGGCGCGGGGAGCGGAGGTGCGTGGCTCCCGGCCGGGAAGAGCAGGACCGGACGCTGGTTTGGCTGACCCACCGGGGCCTCCGCCCTCTCCACCGCCATCACCGCCGCTTCCAAATTTCGGCTGTTTTGCTGGCCAGCTTTCTCTGCTAACACTTCTCCCTACCCCGGTGTTACCTTTACAGAATCACCAGAAGGAGGGTAACCTCAGCCCCTCTTTCACTCCCGAGACGCCCAGGGAGATGTGAAGCTCCGGGGAGCAGAGAACCAACTGGAGGCGGTTCAACCTCCACGGAAGGCGGAGGGGCCGGGCTGCAGCAGCCACGCAGCGGGTACCGGGGACAGCGGATTGCCTCCAGGCGGGCCCGTGTGGCCGCGGCAGCACGGCGGTCTGGGAACCCTGCGTGGGTCCTCGTTGTTTTCCGATGACTCTGTTCCAGCAGAGACGGTAAACATGGGCTCGCTCTTCGTAAGGAAAATTCATACTCTGAGAGGAGAACCCTGGTCCAAAGCCCCTCTTGCCCATCAGTAATTCTCTGACAAATCAAAACACCGGTTTCTCTTTGTGCAGCAAGTGCCCGTTTGACCCCACTGTGAGTCCAGGCTTCTCATTCTCTGTGTGTTAATTCGCTCTCTCCCGGGAAAAGTTTTCCCTTTATTCTCAGAAGTGTCACTGCGTTTATAGAGCAACCGAGTCTTCACGTAAGTATATACGATCACACTGCCGGCACACCCGGCACACAGGGCACGCGCTCTGCTGTAAAGGCACCTGCAGACGCTTCCCCGCAGAGCTCGTGTCCGGAGCTGCCCCCCCACGGCCCTGGGGTCCGTAGGCGGACAGCTCTCTGTGCGGCCATTTCGTTCAGGGCCATCTTTACTATTCCAAAGACCAATTAATTCACCTTGTCTTAGAAAAGAATGCAGCTGATCATCTTCGGCAGCTTCTCAGCCTCAGCACGCCGACGGGGTGGGCCCTGCTATGCATGTAGGCGTTCAGCAGCGCCCACAGTCTCTACTCCTTAGGTGAGAGCAGCACCCCCTCCCAAGTCATAACCGCCAAAAACGTCCCCCCAGATTGCTAAAAGATCCCTTGGGGCAAAACCGGCTGCTGAGAACCACTGACCTACAGTAAAGCCTCACATTCTCATATAACTTGATATTCTTACAACAGCCCAAATGATGATTTTCACTCACCAGGTTACCAACACATTCAGCGTAGGAGTGGGGAGGTCCATTCACGCCTGAAGGCCTGAGATGGTGAACAACACAAATGCTGGGCAGCAGGCTCCCGAGGGCTCTTCAGGCACAGTGATATTTAAGAGCCCTCTGCCCACCCACCCACCCACCCACTCATCCACCTGTGTTTGTTTGGCTGCTGCACACCTGCCAGGTCCCAGGCCGCAGATGACATGCAAGGGCGAGACATAGTCCACAAGAAACGCAGTCACACAGCGGCTCTCACGAGGGTGGCTCCACCCCAAGGAGCAGTTTCGGAAATATGGGGGGGAACATTTTAGTCATCACGATGTCTGAGCGCCCTTAGTATCTGTGGGCAAGGGCTGGGGATGCCAAGACATCTTGCAAAGCGTGAGAACTTCCATGTGTGTACACCTGGGGTGGCTCACTGGCTCATCCTGAAAGTTTAGAATTATTTGATCCCAGACCTTAATTTTCCTGTACATAGAAACATCATCTGCTTTTGCAGGATTTTAACCCACAGAGAATTTTCGTAAGTGAAACTGCCACAAACAGAAGAAAGGTTTTCCTTTGCATTACTCAGAACTTTCCAAGAATTCTTCACCACTTCAGAGAATCACATCCCGAGCCGCAGTGCTGATGGGAGGCTCCTGAGCCACCAATCTAACCCGTGTCCACCAGCGCCTGCCGCTGTCACCTCTGCGGAGGTTCCCTGCATGAGCCACAGGCCCCTCGCCCGGTCTCCTGGCGAAGTCCTACCCAAGGGTCACAAAAGGAGAACCCTATGCCTTGCAAATGCTTCCTTCTCGTTTTCTTTCATACTCCAGTGACACTACACACTGAATTTATTTAAGCGATGCCTGTGGAGATGGAACAATCAGGGATCTTGATTGTGGTGGTGAAGTGAATCTACAAATAAGATAAAATTTCACAGAACTTTATGGGATGATGGAAATGCTCTAAATTAGTGGTAATGGTTGTGAGTAAACTAAACACCATGGCATTGCATTAAAAGAGTGAGTTTTATGGCATATGAATTATATTTCAATAAAGCTGTTAAAAACAAGTATTTAAGTGGTTCCCAGCTGTTCCCATTGAAGTCCAAGCTTCCTACCCTGCACACAGGCCTTTCCGATGTGGACCCTGCCCACCCAGCACACTCCTGAGCCCTGCCCCCACTCACACAGGGGATCCCCACCAGCCTCGTGTAGGACCCTGACCACGCTACAGGCCTCTAACCTCCAGGTGACCATACATGCTGCTCTCATGCCTAAAGCGCCCGTGTCCAGCCAGCCCTGCTCTGCCTCCAGGGGACCTCATATACACCTGCCCATGCCCAACCTGCACACACTCCTCTGCAGGTGCCACGCTCGCCTCATAGCCTCTGGGTGAACTGCCTGTTTCCTTTGCCAACTCCTCCTCTTGGCCAAAAACTCCACGAGAACAGGAACTGTGTCCACTGTGGTCACCTTTAATCCCTGCAGCCCGCATGCAGCCTGGAAGAAGGGCGCTTGGTGAACGCTTGTTGAGTGGATGTGTGAATGCGTCTCTGACTGGCAGGAGGAAGGCGATGTGGGAGCTGTTAGGGACTCAGTATAGAAGAGGCTGCTCCTACAACACGTGGCAAACAAGTGATCAAACATGAAATACTGCATGGAAGTACAAACACACACACACACACACGTGCAAGTCCCACTGGTGACGTGTGCATGGCATTGATGCCATTCTGCTGTCAGTGATTCTCCTGTGGACAGGAAGGCGCCATGGGGGGAAAGCGGATGGGACCTCTTGTGTGTGAAGTTGCTTTGTGCAACTTTCTGTGCACCTGTGATAATGCCCAAATCAAGAATTCAGCGGTGTCTGTCCAGGTAGGTTATATGACCTGTGAATTTCCTTTCAGGTTGGCACAAGGAGTGTACAAACATTTACTCTTCAGAAGGGCACTTTTCTTACAGGGTGCAGATACACCCGTGGGGTAGAGGTTAGATCCCGAACAGCCAGGCACACCCTCATTCTCTCCACATTTGCCAAAATCCCCAGAGAGTGTCAGGCACCCACTCCCCTGTCCTCATGGGGCTCACAATCTGCATGAGTAGAAAGCATCACATGAGAAAAATCATCTAGTAAATGTGTAATTGTGCTGGGTGATGGGTGCAATCAAAACGGGGTGCTGCATCCTATGCAGACTTGGGGTGGTGGCCTAGGGCCCCGTGGCACCACGAGCAGGGCCCTCCCTGTACCCCAGGGCCCCTCCCCTCACCCGAGGGCCCCCTCCCAGCACGGCCCCACCCCACAGGCCCCTTCCCACACCCCAGGGCCCCACGCAGGCTCTTTTGGCACAGGTGACAGTGCTGTTTTGCCAAACAGGACCCTGACTCCTAGAAGGGCAGCCGAGGCATTGTCCTCCGGAGCGTGGCACAGGGCTCCCACTTGCAGACACCCCCATGTCCACGTCTGCAGGAGCAGGGGCACCAGCACTGTGTCATGCAGCATTAGTGGAGCCGTGGGAGCCGTTGGCTGCAGATTGGACAGGATGGCGGGGACGGCGTCGTGCGGGCAGAGGGCTGAGGCTGGCTGCCTGGCATGAAGGGCCCCTTGCTGAGTCCAGAGGTGTCCGGGAGAATGATGGAGCCGGCGGGCTGTATCCTAAGCCCACCCTGACCCATCATCTCCAGGATCGTAAGGCCAGCATCTCCAATACGGACAGGGCTGAAAGAGCAGCTGCCTGCGGGCAGCTCATGGGCCTGGGGTGCCGCCATCTCCCGCGCCACCCCACCAGCAGACAGCCACTCTTGCCAAACAGCCACTGTGGTGGATGCCGTGGCCTGGCTCTCAGAGCAGCTGCTTCTCCTCCCCGTGTTCCTGAGGTCCCAGTCCTCAGCTGCAGACAGAGCTCCCGTTCCGGTGCCCCTGAGGGAGGCCGCTGCTGGCTGGCACCTGGGCGACTATGCAGAACGGGGGCCTGCCGCAGGGAGGCTGGGCTCCAAGGTGCAGCCGGGCCTGAGTGCCCCGGGCCAGGGCTGCAGGCCAGTCCCTCTGCTGAGGCCCCCGGAGGCCACTTGGATGCACTTTCAGTGTCAGACTTCATCTTCTAACTCCATCAGTGAAGAAACTCAAAAGGTTTGGGTTTTCAATAAATAAAAACAAGTCTTCATCCTGCACCACCTGTCCTTGGAGGGGCTGGGTGTCTCCATGGCCTGGCTGGCATGGAGCATATTCCACATGGGCGCCCCTTCTCCCCAGGATGTATCAGCACCCTCCTCGAGTAAGAGACAGGATGGTGACCGTGGCAGCAGTGGTCCAGCCACCTGCCCAGGGCCTCAGGGTGACTGGGAGGGGATGTGTGATCCCGAGACCACAGTCCGACCCTGTGCTGGGTGCCCCCCACTGCCTGCATGTCCACAGCAACCTCCAAGTCCCTTCTGTGTGCACACTTGGGGTATAACCCCATCAGTCACTTTACCACAGCTGAGAGACAAATGCTCCCACCTGACAGTTTCAAGAACTATAAATGGCTCATGTTCCTAGATATCAAATGGTGACATTAAAATTACTTAATTTAATATCCTCCATACACCTTCCATTGCCTTTTTATTCCTTCCTCTTAAGAATCTTACTGCTTATTATAAACTGGTACAATTACTTCCCAGGAAGCTTGATTTCATGTCTTCATTTGCTTCTTAATAAAACCTTTTTCTATACAGTTAGCCTCTGAGGAGATGTGTCACTAGTTTAATGTTTAAGAAGTTGCAAGATTAACTTTAATGCCAATCTCACTTTTTCTGGTGTTATTACAGGAGGTGCATCAGTTAGAACCCTGGGCTGTGGTGGGAACAGATGGATGGGCAGGAAAGCAAGACAGAATAAATGTTTTCTCTTTTTCTTTTTCCCCCCACTCCATAGTGGCTCTGTGCGTGTTCCACCTCAGCCAGTACATGTGCAGTACAAGGCCTTTGCATGTATCAAAGAATGTATCCTGGGGATTAACTGAAGAAAAAAGAATCAAGCAACATATCTCTTGCTTTTTCTGCCTTGCTATCATACAAAATAACTAGAAAACTCAACAATCACAGAAATTTAAAGACCAAATAAGTAACAAAACTCAAACAGCAAGCCCACCAGATAAGATTCTTCAACAACCATCTCTACCTTTGAAATTCGTTAACTAGGGCAGTTTACTAAGGCTGCCCCAGAATGCATTACTCACACGAGAAGAGCCATACTTAATATGGAAACCTTGACTATTCTGCAGGGTCTGAATGCTTTTACATAAATTCCCCCTAGGATTAGCAATCTTTCCAGAAATCAAATGACATGCATAAAGCCACTTAAGGCTGCCTATTCTTCTCCATCAGGCAGTGTAAGGAAATCTTTAAATGAGGGCCTGAGATCCATTACGGGCCGGCAGAATCGGGCATCATCTCCTATAATTTTCTGACACGTGATTAATTCCAAAGACTCCTAGAACCTGGCATGTAAATCTGTCCATTTTTGGGTCCAAACTGGGAAAATGAGACACTATTACTCGATTTCAACCTGGGCACAACATCTCGACAGCCCCAGAATGCTACCACGGGGCTGACCCTCGCGATCCACAAACACACAAACGGAAGCGATGTACAAACAGCGCCGTTTTCCAAAGGACACAAATGAGTGTATGTCAGGCTGATAATCAAGTTCACATTTTACAAAATGAAGCTAAGTGTTAGTCAATGAATAATTAATTTTCAGATAGTTTCTGTCTAAATCATCTAAGTGCCCATAAACGAGGCTGAAGCGGGCGGGGAGTCTGAATTCCCTCCGAATTTGGTCTGCGCAGATGAGGTCCCTGGAAGGAACCTCAGCCTGTCATCTCTGCTGTGGGTGGGTCTGATCTGAAGATGCCTGGGTGCGGGGGCAGGTGCTCACCGTTACCGGGAGACCAAGCCCGTGCGGTGCAGGGGTGGCTCCGGGCTGGACGCTGCCTCTCGGACTGCCCTCCTCCTGCCCACCTTCCAGATCCTTCCCAGGAAGCCCCCAGCTCTCTGGGGGAAGTACATGCGGCCTCTCAGGGCTCGAGGTGACTTCCCCCTACTCAACCCCTGTTCAACCGGAGGCGGTGTTCACTCCTGGGCAAGCAGAAGCCCTCTGGACAGGCAGGAGAGACGCTCGCCATTGCTCCAGGCTTTCTACAGGCGGCTTTCCTCACTTAAACTTGTTAGCTTGTCTTTGTTCTACAAACCGTTACTGCCCCTCTTGCAGATCAGGAAGCTGAGGCTTTGAGACTTAGTGGTTTGGTTTCTACTACGTGGTCACCTGGGATTTCCAGCCCAGCGGGGTGGGGGGCAGAGTTGTGAGCGGCTCTTTAGTCGAGAGGTGCCCCTGCGTGGCGCATGCCTTACGCTGGGCAGTGCCCGGGGAGGTGCTGAGCCTTACCTTCCACTGCACAGAGCACAGGCCCATGCTCCCAGAGGTCAGAGTGCACTGAGGGATGCGAGTAGGTGGCAGGGGCAGGTGTGAAAGGCGCCTCAGAAGATGGGCCCAGATGCATCATGCAAGCCCCCCTCTTCTCCTGCCCATTCTGGTCACCTCTCCAGGGTGATCCTCATATGCGAATTTGCTCATAAAAGGGCCGGGTTGGGTTGAATACAGACACATGGCACTCTGCAACAGTCCAGCACTTCCCAGCGGCTGGACCACGGCTCCAGGGGTGACGCCAGAGAGAAGTCCACCAGGCCTCCAGTCCTGGACGAGCGGGGAGATGTTCAGACCTGCAGACTCACTCAGAAGGCAGGGAGGCGCTCACGCTGCCCAGAGGCCACTGCTGATGACAACAATGTCCAAACGACCTTCCAAAGCCACTCTGATGGCCCCTCGGTTCGGGCAGTAACGAGGGGCGGGGGTGATCACACTGCATCCTGCCCCACTGCAGGGGAGACAGGCCTAATTGAGCATCCGGGGCAGATCTGGAGAAGGCCCAGCCCCAGCCCTTTGCCCAGGGTGAGTGGGGCGGGCAAGCCGTGGGCACCAGTCTCTGGGTCTTGCCACCACCCTTAGGAGCATAGCTTCCTATCCCCAACTGGCCCATAAGCTTCTGCTTGGGGCTCAAGGCCCAATTCTAAGGGTGACCTCATGAACAGGTGCATACAGAGACCCACAGACTCAGGTTTAATGTTCACGAACAGCCCACAGAGGGTCATTCAGGAAGACTTCCAAGAGTCCACTATGGTGGTTTAAATTGTATTGGCATCACCACCAACACTGTAGAAATGAACACATCCTGATTGTTCGTTCTGAGTCAGGGTCTGGACTGGTCACAGGGCACACAGGGCAGAGACCGGCTCTGCTGCAAGTTGCCCTCAAGCAAACCTGAACAGCCCCTGCTGGAACCACGTTTCCCGTTAATGGTGGGAAAACTGACTTGGCCACGGAAACTACCGTGTAAATGGCTACAGAGCAGTACAGAACCTGTGCAGCTCTTAGAAACTGCAGAAAACTGTAACACAGACAAGTCCACAGCACAGGGATAAGCTGGGGCCAACCAAAATTATTTGGCATAATTTCACTTTTGTACATTTAACAACAAAAATGGCTAGAAAGGACATTTCTAGATGAAAACATTAACAGTAGTGATTTTATGTTAGTTCCTATTCAGTTTTATTAAAAGTTTCTATCATCAATATATACTACTATTAAAATAATTTTTAGAAAGCTAAAAAGTTGAAATCCTTTCTTCTCTCCCTTTTAGGGGACTGAACAAAATCATCATTGAAGCAAGATGGGCTACACAGTCAATTAAAAAATATCCCTCATGTCACGTGATGCAGAACGAGGCGAAGGGGGCAGGACAGAGGATTCTTATTAGCGGAGGGATTTGGGGAGCGGGCAGAGGGTGGAGGCCAGCCCCCCAGAGAGCATGAGAGAAATGGAGAATCGGAAACATGTAAATGGATGGCTTTAATTTCCCCTTTCCTTGAGTCTGGTGGCACTGGCCCGGCCATCCACGCTGACCTCACAGCCGGTCCTCCCTGAGTGGAGAAGAATGTGCCAGGCTGCAGTCCTCCAGGGACAGCCTTGGCTGGGTTAAAATGCTGCCCACTGGCATACTGGCACAGTGCCTCACACGGTGGTGAAGACGAAACCCAATGTCTCCAGCCCTGGTGCTGCGTGCCGTCGTGGGCAAATGCACCCAGTCCCCAGTCACCTCCCGGGAGGCTGTGTGTGAAGTAACAGAAGTTAATAAAAACCCAGGTTTTAGAAACTGTAGAGAAAAATATTGCCCATTCAAGACCTGGCAGCCCCTCAACGTGACCTTCTTGCATAATCAAGTCACCGTGGCTGTTTCCTAATGAAAGTTTAACTATGTCAGGCCTTTTGCTTTTATTTTACGTGTGTGCTATTATTATTAATGTTATTGCTCTTTCTTCACCTCTAAACCTGAAGACTGGCCTAAGAAAAGGCAGAATAGCCTGTTCAGAATGCCAGAAAGAAAACCTCGGATGTGCCCGGCGCCTATTTGTATAGTTGTTATTCCAAGCTGTCCATCCGTGCACGGAACAGTTCGCTATAACAAGGTTTAATGCAATTATGATCTGGGGCTTGGTCAGTTCACATCATTTCCTACCACCAAACAGTGATAACGGAACACATGGAGGCCCCTGCGCCTATCGCAGCACAGAGTGGACAGGATCTGGCTGTCTTTGTCCTTTTAAAGGCACCCATTATCTTCCCAGAAAACCCCTAACACAAATGGAAATAAAAAACACATTACAGAGGAGATTGGAGGAACGTGCGATGATGTAGGTCAACCACATTCCGCTGGGTGAGAACAGATGACGCCAGACAACCCAAATTTTTAGTATCTTTTTCTCCATTAATTTCTCCATTTTGCTCATAAAACGTGCACATGATGCCTTCCCAGCCTGGCAGAGTGCAGGTTTGTCTAATAAAGATCTCTTATGGAAACTATAAAAGTGCCTTCTTTACAGTCAGCAGAAGGTAAGACAAGTCACACCCAGGAGTCCTGGGACAAAGAAGTGATTACGTGCAAACTTCTCCCACGAATGTGGTCAAGCGAATCACACCAGCCGCTGGGAAGATCCTTTAGGGCCATTTCTAAACTATGCAGGGAAATCGATGCTCCAGGAAGGAAAGGGAGACTGAGAGGAACCGAGAACAGGAAGCCAGGAAAGCCTGTGAGATCAAAATGGTGAGTTTTCTTCTCTGGTGTCAGCAAAACAAGGGCAGGACGAGAAGGGAGGAGGAGGAAGAGGACCAAGGGAAAGAGTGACAGCAGGACGGGAGGACAGCGGGTCGCAGAAGCACGGACGGCCGGGGCCAAGAAAGGCAATGCATCAGGAAGGATGGACAGACAGGGCGGCGCAGCCCGGGTTTGTGCCAGAAAACCCCAGGAAGGAAAGTGAAAGACACGAGCAATCCTGGGCGTTGGGAGACCCACATAATGTTCACAGACAGCATTTGGGAACCTCGTACAAATCAACCGGCGGGGTAAGTATTTCAGTGGATACAAATAAGCAAACAAGCGAATAGACCCCAAAGGAGAAGTGATTTACACAGAAAAAGCAAACGGCTAGTACATTCGTGGCAATAAAAGTTCAGCTTCACTAATAATGACACATAAAAATGTAAACAACAGGCTATAGATTGTCCCCTAGCAACTGGCAAAAACGGATGCACTTACCAGCCTATATGTACACGTGTCACCCGGCCGCACACCCTGGGTTAGGGAGGGCCAGCCTCTCAGATTCCTAGGTTAGGAACGGAAAGCTGGGCTTTCTAGTGGGCAGCTTAGCACCATGTCAGAACGCCTTAAAAAGGTCCTAAGCCTTCAGTCATGTGATTCACCCACAAGGAAATGACCTGAAGTGCATGGAAGACATACGCACAAGAACGCTCACGCCACTCCCATTGTCCCCAGTGCAAAACGGGAACCAGCTAACTTACCAGGAGGTGCACTGGTTATACAATAATAATCATACAATGAAAGAGTCGTAGTTGTGAATGTTCTGAGATGAGACAAATAAAAATGTTTCCTTTTAACTACAACCACTGATTTGGTTTGAAATCATTTTAAAGTACAGGTATGATTACAGTGTAAAGTTTTTTTTAATCAGAAGGGTGACATTCATAGATGAAATAACTGATCAAATATTTACTGCATAACATTAAAGCTTGTGTTCCGTCTTCTTGTTAAGTACATACTTGAAACCAAGGTAAATTTATGGAAGTAAGTTTTGCAGAGAAATAGCAGTTGGCCATTTGGTCTAAGACATGTAATTATCCTCAATGGCCAATAGTGCCGGGGTGTGACCATGTTTCTCCTTCCCAGGCAGAATCCAGGGGTCGGGATTACCTTCTTAGGTTCTCAGCGCACTTGCTCATCTTTATGGGTGTGCATAGCATTGCAAGCTTATGTTCTGTAAGTAAATGCCTGGTTAATTGTTTTGCCCATGAAAAATGCTTTCCCAATTCATAAACCTTTATAAGGTAGCCACATTTAAGTGAGTAATATGAACTGCATCATTTTCCTGAAAACGTTGGAGAGTGGGTGTCATCATTCTTTTTAAATATCTTTATCACAGTCCAGTATGCAATGTCAAAGCCTTATTAAATTTATGTATATTTTATTGTCTCTTTCATATTTTGTTTAGACACATGGATTTCACTGTTTTTATTATTTTGGTTACATCTTCTTTAAAAATTTATGGAGGGATAAGCGCAAATAGCTGACAAACATAACTGTGTGTTTAAGGAATTAACCGTCTTTCCCGAGGTGGACGCGGGACTCAGCCCTTCAACAAGGCGACCACGAGTCCCTCTGGTTTCTGTCTCACTGCTCGTCGGCTGGTGACCAAGTGCTGGGGGCCGGCCGGGGCCAGATGCCCGGGCTGAGGAAGTCAGGGACAAGGGCAGGCCTAGTACCCTGCCCCGCGTCAAATCGGGAAGGTAGGAAGGACCCGGGTGGGCCTGACTTTGGCACAGGATGCAGGGGCAGGAGTCCGTAGGCAGAAGGTGTCCCCCACGGCGTGGCAGCTTAATTCTGCAAAGGGTCTTTCTTTCTCTCCCTGCCCCTATTCACTGAGAGCACAGCTAAATATAACACAGAACAGGTGGATTTAAAGTTGGTGAGGAAACTGCATCTCCGCAGCAAACAGCACCATCACCAGGGTCCCTTAGCTGGCTGCTGACTCCCAGGAGGTGGGAGGCAAGAGGGGTGCGGGGCACCCACCAGTTTCAGCTTTCCAGAATGCTGACCCGGTTGTTATTGGCCCTTTGCTTGGCCTTTTGTGGAGCCCTTTTTCCACTCAGTCTTGGTACGTCTGCTGCCCACTTTGAGGGGGCTGGCTCCAGGGCAACCAGACAGAGCTCAATGTGGGCTTGACAACCGGACCCTTCCTCCGAGATGGGGTCTTGAACTTGAGCACTGGTCCCTGCAGGAAGGTTGCAGCATGTGAGGCCCCAGACAGGCCAGGCCAACCCCTGCCAGCCCTCCGCAGGCCCCTGCTTCCGGCCTATGTCCAAATGGGTCCCCCAGCTCCATGTGGAAGACGTGGGATGAACTTAACGTCTCTGAACACACTCCCTGTTGGCAAGAGGTGGGTTGCGATTGCTGCAGTCAGGGCAGGGCAGGAGCAGAAAACAGTGGGTGAAGATGGGGGGGGGGCACTCCCCTGGCAAGATGGGAATGAAGAGTGTTCCCCAGCACCCGTGTGCTGTGCACGCACGCACCCCCACACCCCCAACACACCCCTCCCCCACCCCGTAAAAAAAATGAAATGAGTTGTAGCTTTCAGATCTGTTCATTTTAATGACTTAGCCAGCAGTCTTCTCTGGAAATTAATATCTGCTCCAGCGGCTTCCAGCTTTCCTTGTAAAAATAATGGCAGGTAATAGGGGAAGGCTGTCATGCGCTCCGATTCCAGGTACTGTCAGCGTGACAGCTGTGTGATCAGAGGAAAGGTGTGCTAAGACAAAAGGAATAATTAAAATGAGCCACCAGGACCAGCCCTGGATTTAAATGTTTAAATGTTTTAATTTAAAAGAACAATGGCGCCTTGAAGTGTCTCTACAACTGGTACTGACAACCTGCCATTTATTAATCAGTGTTAAATAACAGCGGCTCCGGGTTTGACACCAAACAGCAGATGATGTGATGATCCCTGAAATAGCAGCCACGTCTCAGAGCTGATTTCTAAGTGACTCTGGCATAACAACGAAGACTCTGGAATATTTACTGCACCAATTAAAGGGCATTAACAACTCCTGGGGCAAGGAAGAGTCCTGGGGGTGATATTTAAATGTGCAGAGCCTTCCAGGCAAATCGAGGTGCTCGGCACACAGTGGGTAGTAGGGAGGTGGGGTGGGGCCATTGAGGCATGGAAACCTTGGCTCCAAGAATACTGTATGTTTAACCAAAAAGCGTACTACTGAGGCAGTGGTCTCTATCAGGGACTGTTTGAGACAATTTGCCAATGTCTAGAGACATTTTTGATTGTCAAAATTGGCTGGGCAAGGAGGGAGGAGGGGTGCCCCTGACATCTATGGGTGGGAGTCGGGGTGCCGCCCAACATCCTATAGTGCCCAGGACGGCCCCACCCCACCGGCCCCAATGTCAGTGGTGCCGAGGTGGAGAAACCCCACCTGAGAAATGCCTGTGGTTCTGGGGAGCAGTGCTCAATCTCGAGAAAACGTATTCACGCAAATGTGTATTGTTTTAATCTGCAAAATGAGGGTTAAAAATCTTCTTTGCAGCTTGCTTTGTATAAGGAGCTTCCTCGGCGCATCTATGGAGCCTCCTCACATGCTTGCTTCTGTCTCGATGCCACTCACAGTGGCTGAGGCGCCAGTGACAGTGAGCATAGGCCCACGGCCCGCTTTTTCTATCTTATTCCCCAGAACACAAGTCCCTGCATGTGACTGCAGGCACCTTAACTGAAGATGAACATCTAGGACCAAACAAAGCCCTGAAACAATCCGGGGGCCAGTGAGAAACGCCACGTTCACTTAAAACGGTGGCTACTTCTGCAGTGATCTTATTGGAGTTCTCAGAATCCATTATTTTATATTTTACCATAACCATTTTCACGGCAGGGAGATAAGTATAAAGAATATAGAGATGTTTCATTGATTTGATGATGATATTTGTTTAAAAATATGTTCTGAAGGTGACGTGTTTGGGGGGTTGCCATCTCAGGCAGGCACATTCCTGGCTAAGCTGGTGCAACAAAGCTCCTGAGTTAGGACCCACTGGTTCTCACCACCCGGGCAGGCCGGCTTTCCTTGCTTACAGTGCACAAACACCCCTCTAGTGCATCTTGAATAAATCCTCAGTTACTTGCTCAATTTAGCAAAGACAGATAATCATCCATCCTGCTAACTAGCAGGAGTGGAAATACTAACGGTCTTGGAAGCCAGGCTGCATTTGCTTCTAGTGGTCTTCACGTGTGGACCACATTCATGTTTGCAACTGTCGTTGAAGAGGACACACGTGTGCATGTGAGTGTGTGCATGTGCATGTGTGCATGCACACACACACACACACACACACCCAGTATTTGAGGTCTTGCAATAGTTTCTACCTCACCAGGGCTTGAATTTTCTGAAGCCACATTTTGTGGTGTTAAGAGGATGCCAGGAAACGTGGATTAACACACCTTGTGAACCGAGCAGTCCTGAGGCTCCTGAGGCTCCTCTGTTCATGGACCAAATGGTGGTGAAATGGCAGTGCGACCAGGCAGGTTTTCTCCCAATTCAAGTGCGTGTGACTGGTGCCACCGACCAGCTGTCAGGCAGAGCCCTGGGGCCTTGCCCCCGTCTGCTCAGCTCAGGGTATGGTCCTGGCCCAGCTGCTCTGAAAATAAGGGGCTCCCTCTGCTTTCCTTTCCTCTAAAACCCCCACTTCTAGAACTCAGTCCAAACTCTTTTTACTTTCTGAGAGAATAGACACT
The DNA here is from genome assembly GCF_030020395.1 of Manis pentadactyla. Classification (NCBI taxonomy): domain Eukaryota; kingdom Metazoa; phylum Chordata; class Mammalia; order Pholidota; family Manidae; genus Manis; species Manis pentadactyla. Next base: position 176,321,891 of record NC_080023.1, on the reverse strand, counting down.
GGCTCCTGGGAGGGCAGGGCAGCGGCAGGCGGACGCCTTGACGCTACGATTTAAATCAGATCATGTGCAGAGCCCCGTGGAAGCCTGTCACAAAGTGCAGGAGTCAGTCCCTGCTCTGAAACACACAGAACTGCATGTTTTCACCCTTAGACTGAAGCTAGACGCAGGCACCGTCTTTGAAGTTCTATCTTAGCCCAATAGAAACTTCCACCCGAGTCTCGGCGTGCAGCTCTGCCTTCCCTCGTGTGCCTGCTGCCTGCAGGGCTGCCCACCTGGGCTCTGTGCGCAGCGGGACTCGGCCTCCTGACAAGGACGCTGGACCCTCTGCTCCTCTCCCTGTGTCAGTGAAGCACCAAGGCAGTCCCGGCCGACCTCCCATCTGACAGCCAGCATTCTGGAGCCACACGTGCACCATCGTGGACGTCCAGGCATGGGATGAGTCCAGCCCCAACCGCCTGCTGACTGCAGGCCCGCAGAAACCCCAAGATGAGCCGTCCAGCTGAGCGCATCCGTGGCTCCAGAGGACCACGGAGACAGTGATGCCCTGTCGTCTTACGCCTCTGTTCTGGGGTGTTTGTTTTGCCGTGACAGACAACCGAAACGCGCAACACTCTCCCCGGGAGCTTGCTCTGAAAGACAGGCCTACATCTTCAAATAACACAGCTCCCAGCACCTAGATTGTTTTGACCATTTTGACAAAAAGTCAAATTATTTTTCAGTTAAGAGACAAGCCTTTTAAAAGTTAAAAATATATTCAGTCAGAACAGTCAACACAGAAGGCAGATGCTACACTGAGAGGAAAATTAAAAGAAGCATTGAAACACTTCATCCAGTGTTTTTCATTATGTAAATGATGGAATTTTGTTTTCTTGATTTATGTGAGTTGACTTTTTTTTTTTTTACTCATTTTTAGTATTTGTTTAGGGCCCTGAAAATAATTGGGCTTCTTTTCTCCAGTTTCTGGAGGATATGATCCATTTAAGAGGATAGTAAGATCTGCTTTTTGCCGAGAATCTATTTCAGGGCACTGTTGGGGTGCTGTCTGTGGGCCATGTTCAGAGTCAATTGCAAACTTTTACTGAAAGGTTTCTAAAGCACAGAATCTTCTTTTTCATGTATGTTTTCAAGGCGGCTTTTCCCCACCTTATCTACTTAAAGAAAGTTCTGACACTCAAATAAATTTTGTATAAGCAGAGAGATACGACACCCACAGTTAAGGACTATGGCCAACCAATTATACCCACGTGTCACAGTGCACTTTCATAAACTCCTGATGAAAGGGAAAATCTTGAAGAAGGTACTTCACACATAAAAGATTTCTTTTATAGAAAAATGTGTCCAATTGATTTATGAGGTCCTCTCAAGGAGAACAAAACACACACGGCAACACTGAAACGTACAGAAAGATTTCTTGGCTTCTTTAGAAGAAACACATGCAGGTTGTACAGGGTATAGATTTTCATATTTTTTAATGTGAATTCTTTGTGGAAGCTGCATTTCCTTGCTTGTAGCTGCATTAATTTTCATGATAGTGTAAGTTTGAAAAAATAGGAAAATTTCTCAAGTGCTGGGTCTTTCATTCAAGGCGTAACTGGTAAAGTTTGATCCATACATTAGGGAAATGTCGGGTGCATTTTACCTGTTTTGGACTTTGAATCCGGTCTTCGCAAACGACGGCCCACCCGCGCCGTGTGTGAAGTGTCGCTCACGCAGACCACGGGTGGCGGCCTTCCCCGCTGCGAGGGCAGAGCCGGGCAGCTGGGGTGGGAGTGCGGCGCTCAGAGCTCCACGGCGCTCAGGTCCAGCCCCACTAGAACATGTTTGCTGACTTCTAGACCAAACTGAAAATGGCTAGTCCCTTTGGAATTATCAGTGTGACTTGTTTTCTAAAGGGCCCAGTGGGGTTTCCCTGATTCGTGGGGTGCATCAGCACAGTGGACAATCTACCTTACTGCAGTCCTTATAGGGTCCCTGGTGGCTTTTAACTCCTCTTACAGGGAGTCCAGAGGACCCGAATCACAAAACAGAAACTGTCAGGCAGTGACACGTGGGTGCAAAAGAAACCTCTGGTGTCCCTGTTGCCTGAACACGGGGAAGATCCCTGTGTTGAGGTCAGGTGGCCGGCGTGCTCCCTTCTGGCAGCGGGGCCGCTGCTGAGGCCGATCACAGCGGCTCCTCGGTTGGAATGAGCACAGAGCCACCGGCGCCCGGCCCCCGTGCAGCGAGAGGGATGGGGCACCGTCCCCGCTCATGCTCACGGCGTGTTCGCCCGTTGTGGGGGATGGAGGAAGAGCAGCTCTTTCAGTGGCTAAATGCTCTCTCATTCCAAGGAGGGCAGGGCTCTTGCCAGAGAAAATCACATACACCAAAGAAAGAGAAAAGCACCTCAAGGTAGATACACAGACCCTCCGGCGGCCTCAGACCTGCTGGGGAGCCATTTCTCTGGGGCTAAGCAGTTAAAAAGAGCAAGAGACAGAATGCACTGCAAAGGGCCTGGGGCTTGGGGTGCACGTGGGCCGGGATGCAGGTGCGCTCCAGTGACCGGCTTGTCTCTGGTCTTCTCTCCTAACTGCTGTGGGCCTGGCCTTGCTGCCATCACTCAGACTGACTCCGTCCCTCAAATATTCACATTTTGGGAGTGCTCCTGTGATCTAGGTGCTGGGTGCCAAGAGCCCATGAGGGCAAATCAGGAAGGGCTCCCCCACTTTCTGAGCTCAATTTGGGGTGGACGGACACACTCATGTATAGGAAGGCCTGGGTCTCCGTCCCTGGCCACTGGCATGGAGCATCTAAAACCCTGGGGCTTTCCTGGACGACGGGTGTCTCTGCTATGCTAATAAGGGGCCTCACCGCTGGCCCTGGGGGTTTGGGGTGGGGACCTGTCACCAGAAAGATGGCTCACTTGCGTACAAAGTTGGGGACTTTGAGCCAGCCCGACCTCCATGGCCAAAGTGTGATCACCTTGCCTAGTAATGAAACCCCAGTAAAAATTCTGGGCACACAGAGACGGGTAAGATTCCTCAAGGGAGGAACAACCTAAGACAGGCACAGTCGCAGGGGGGCCATCAGGTGAGAAATTGGGGATCAACAGAGGTGAGGCTTATAACCTCACCCCCCCTGTTCTGAGAGAAATCTTCTGCATACGTGGATGTTTTATTGCCCTGGTCTAGCTTGGATTAACACATAGTCTACAGGCACACACCTGATCATCTACATTTGCTCTCTTACAACACTAAACTATGTTTACTACCTTTATCTTGTATCTACCTACCACTTCAGCATTTTATTAAAAATAATAATAATAAAGAGAGAAATGTGGTATCCACATATAAATCAAGTATAAAAATCAAATGAGTATTCATATTTGAATGTTTATAGTTCATAATGCATGAGCAAAACTGAAAGTTTCTGTGATGACTGCCCTTGTACTGTTCACCATGTAACTTATTCACTATGTAAGAATTTGTTCTCCATGTAAGAACTTGTTCGTTATGCTTCAGAAGATTGGAGACTGACGAAAATTAGGCTTGGGGTGGATTAATGATTGTGCATTGAGCATTGACTCCCCTATACAGAATTTTATTGTTGTTAACAACCATTTGATCAATAAATATGAGAGATGCCCTCACAAAAAAAAAAGTACACACTTCCAATTATAAAATAAATAAGTAACCGGGATGTAATGTATAGCATAAGGAATATAGTCAAAATATTGTTAACAACTTGGTATGGTGATAGCTGGTACCTAGAATTATCATGTATATAAATGTTGAATCACTGTGTTGTACACCTGAAACTAATGTAATACTGTATGTCAACTACCCTTCAATAAAAAATAATTATCTACAAAAAAAAAAAATAAATTCTGGGCACAGCAGCTCAGGGGGGCCTTCTGGTTGGGGAACACACTGATGTCTGGACTCCACGGGGGAGGGAGGGGTGCTCTGCACTGCCTCCTGGACCCCACCCAGCATGGGTCCTTCATAATAAAACTGTAATTGGAACAGCGGCCTGCCTGAGTTGTGGGGTCTTTACCAAAATACCAACTCTGAAAGGGGTCACGGGAACCCCAGACCAGCTGGTCAGAGTTTGGGTGGCCTGGGCCCCCCAGAGACCTGTGGCTGGCGTCTGAGGTGGTCCATCCTCTGGAGGAATCTGCCCGTAGCTGTGGGGTCTGAGTGAGCACCGGGTTGGCAGTGTCTCAAGGCTGGTGTGGACCAGCTGAGCCGACTCCACGCTGACCCATGTGAGCCCCAGGTGGGGGTCCTAGGTGAGACGGACGTCCTCGGAGGGCTGGGAGCCCACAGGTAAATGCCTTGGGAATGGGTTCCCTGGACCGGCCTGGCAGGAGACAGGCGTGCCCCTCGTGGATGCAGGTTTGCATCCCCTCCTCCTCCTCTCACTGCCTGGTCACCTGCCCCTCAGAACTGCTGTCTCCTGTAAACGGGACAAAATGGAACCGAACCTCCCAGGCATTCTGAGGACTCAGAGGTCATGCCGACACAGTACATTGTCGGTACCGCAAAGCTGATGATCATGAATCTGATGACTTTATGGCTTCAGAAGAAAAACCAAGCTTGCTACATGATCTGGCTTGAGCCAAGAGCCAGCCGAATCAGCTTTGTACCTGGGAGCGGGGGCACCGAGGGCATGAATTAGGTGTTTCATTTGTTTGAGGTCATGTTGGGGGGTCCAAAAGAGTAGACGGAGAATTGACAGAGTCACTAACAAGACAGAACCAGAAGGAAAGGGGAGGAAAGGGCTTCGGGGTTGCGTGGGTCAGGTGGCGGCCGTCTGCTGCGGCCCGTGGACCGCCTCCGCCAGAACGCGGTGCCTGGGGTGGTCTCCATGTGACGGTGGGGGAGGCGGGGCTGGGCCTGGGAATTAAGCATTTTGGGAGGCACTCATGTATTTATGAAGTTCCCTAATGCATTTAAAGGAGCGAGAAGCAGGTACTTGCTCCCAGGACCACTGCCCCATGCAAGCAATTTCCACTGCAGATTTTCATCCTTAGCACTCCGTAAAGCTTGCTTTCTCTCCCCAAAGGGGAGCCGGATTAGGCAGGGAAGAGTCTGAGCTTCTAATGCAAACCGATCCGGCTTCACCAGGTGCGGCAAATGTGCATCTATCTCACAAGTGCACCACAAGGCTCCACAACTCACCCGCGTCTGTCCCCCAGGACGTCTTTAACTCCGGGCTTAGAGTTACAAATGACTCCTCCTATGGACCTACTATTCTTTCAAATAGCAGAGGGAGGGGCTGGGCTGGCACCCGCTTTCACAGAACTGGGCTAAACTAGATCATGCAAAGTCTAATGGGGACCATTCAGATGAATGATGGACCCATGGCAGGGATGAGTCGCCAGCCAACCTGTAACTGGGCAGTTACCCAGGGGTCATGGGTCACTGGCGGGTTAGTTCTGTGACCTACTGGCTGATCTGACCTCTGATACTTGGAGGTGCAAGTAACCAAACCGTTTGTAAGGTCGGCCCCTAGACAGATGTTGCTGGAAGGTGGCATGTTCTACAGGGAACAACCTAACTCTCCACTAGAGACCCCACCTGCTGCAGGTCATGAGGCCTGTGGCTGGCCTCAATAGCCGCTGCAAGAAATGCTCGCTGAGACAGGTGGGCAGGGGGCTTGCGGGCTCAATTTAGGCTTAAATCCAGAAGTGTTTGCCGCTCACAGACCGGTCTCCTATTTTTAAAATCCTCTCCACAGTGGGTGTACCTGCAGGGTGCCAGGAACCCCTCCACCTGCTAGCCCCACCCAGGAGGGTGCTCCGAAGGCAGGCGGGGCACGCATGTGCAGGCATGGCAACTTCGTTTCCTCATCTTCAGCCTGGTTCTCTGGATGTCACACTTCTGCCCACGAATTAACAAACACCAAGGGTCATACACTCAGGCCCCTGCATGCTGCAATTAGAGTCAACGGCAGTGACTTGGAAATCCCAATCAAAATTTCAGCAAGGTTTTTCTTAAAGAATTAAAAAGCTGATTCTAAAATGTATATGAAAATGCAAATGTCTCTGAAGATACAAAGCAACTTTGAAAGGAATAAAGTTGGATGACTTAACACTACCAGATTTTGAGATTTCTTATAAAGGCACAGTAATCAAGGCAGGGCAGCAGGGGCAGGAGGATGGCACAGAATGGGAAACTGAGAAGCAGAACCACACACAGAGGGTCAACTGGGCTTTGATGAAACTACCACGGTAATTTAATAGGAAAAGAAATTTTTTGGACATCCCTGTGGAAAAGATACACTGGCCCTTAACCTCTGCGTCACGTAAAGATAAACTCCAAACAGATCACTGATCTGAAACTATTTCAATTTTAGAAATTGAAACTCTAAAACTTGTAGAAGAAAATGCAGGAGAACAAAATGTGAATTTGGAGTAGGAGACTATTTCTCGGAACATAAAAAGCAAGAACCATAAAATCACTTGATAAGGAGGATTCTAACAAAATTAGAGCTTTGGCTCTTTGAAAGATACTCCCAAGAAAACAAGGCAAGCCACTGAAGGGCAAAGAATATTTTCAATATATATATCTGATGAAAAATTGTAGCTGGGTATATAAAGATCATTTCCAAGTCAATGATAAGAAGACAAACCATACCACCTAAGAATGGACGAAGATTTAAATAGACATTCCTCTATCTGTGCTCATCCCAGAAAGGCAAACATGAAGGACTTGGGTACGAATATTCATAGCAACTTTATTCACAGCAGCAAAAGCCTAGAAACAACCCAAAATGTCTATCAGCAGGTAGATGATAAACAGGATGTGTATCTCCATACAATGGACTACAACACAGCGAGAGAAAGTAATGCATGATATGAACTAATCTCAGAATCATTAGATGGGGAACAAGCCAGGCACAAAGGATCATATACCTATGACTCCATCTCTATAAAGCTGCAGAGAGCGCCCACTGATCTATAGTGACAGCTGATGAGTGTTTCCAGGGACCAGCAGAGAGGACGGCTGACTGCAAAGAGGCAGGGCAAGCTCGTCGTCCGAGATGGAAAGCTCTAAGTCGTGGTTATGGTGGTTTCACAAGTGCATTGCTTTATCAGACTCATGTAGAGGTACAGTCTAAAGGGGTATGGTGTATTGGATGTCAATCTTGCCTTGACAAACTTGATTAAAAAAGTAATTTTGACCAAGTAAGATTTTCTCCTCCATGGGAACTTCAGAAGCCAAGATTTGTCACATAGATCTTCCCCATATAGCATTTTATGACCTGAAATTGTGTCTGTTTTTTGTCTGAAAGAGTCTATTTCAATGAACCTTTAAAGTCCACCCTTCCCTTACTGATAGGGTCCCGGCATGTGTCCACTCTCGCTTTGGCACCTGCAAGTAGCACGCCACAGCCAAGCAGAAACAGCTCGAGGGCACCCCGGGATGCTGGTGGCTTCATCTCCTGGAAGGAGGCATCCTGGGGCATTTTGGAGTGTAAGCAGCTCCTGTCAGCAAGCAGCCAAGACAGTTTACAACCCAGGTCCCCAGGGAACCCGGGGCCGGGGGGGGCTGCAGGCACAAATGTCTCTGTCTCTTGGCTGGTAGGAATAAAGAGCACACTTTAGCTAAATGAGAACAGAAGTGTATTGGAGGAGTGCTATAAATTATATCCAGGCCACCAAATAAAATTCAATTTTCAGGTGATGTGAAGGTGTAATGCGTCTAGAGAAGCTGCTTTGCATATCGCACCAGACAGCAGGTAATAAGGAGGCAGGACTCGCGACTGATCTGTCACCAGCCACGCTGTGATTGTTTCCTTCCTTTACCTCCTCTAATCGCATGGTTGCAGTGTTGGTTCAGAACACGGCGGCCCATGAAGAATGTCAGCGTCCTGTCGATGGTGCGGATCTGCCGGCAATTCCCACAAGCCGCCGCTGCACATAAAGGGTGATAAGGCACTATATCCTGCCATGCTCAGCAGGTTTCCCATTTCCTCCTGCAATTACACATCAAACTGCTTTAGCTCCACAGGCTTCGGCGCTATAAATGGCCTCCAGGCAGAAGGCCGCCTGCAGCGCCGATGAGAGCGCTCCGACGCTGAGTTCAGACTCACATTGGGGGGAAGCCGCTAAAAAACCTCCAGCCCCCTCTCTGCAGGCACACCCCCCTCTGCAGAGTCCTGAACATGCCCTAGGAATCACTTTCACATTATCTCTTAGTCCAACTAACAGAGTCTAGGAAACACGATAAAGTGTCCTTTCCAGACACACGGCACCAAGTTGGCACTGGGGGGCGCTCTGTGCAGGCCCCGCGAGGCTGGGCTATAGCAGGCACAGAAGCATCTTCTGGGGGCTTGTTAGAAATTCGGCGTCCCGAGACCTATCGGAGACCTGCGGACTCAGAATCTCTGGGGGTGGGCCCAGGAGTCTGTCCTAGGGAGCACCCCACGGTGGGGAGCACAGCTCCAAGCCCTGCTTTCTGACTGAAGCATGCCTGTGTCTCCTGGGCTTGTCTCAGGAATTGCTTACCTGCAGGTTCAGACGCCAGACAAGGATCAGAAGGAGGCTTCTGAGGGAACACTTCCGGAAAAGTCCCGCCCACCCATCCACCCTCCCAACTACGGCCCAGCCCAGTCCAGTCCATTCTAACCTAATCCAGTATATAGCTCACTGGGTTTTCAAAGTGAACACACCCGCCCTGCGAGCAGAACCCGGGCCAAACGAGCACCTCGCCAGGACCAGGAAGCCGCCTCACACCCCAGCCTGGTGCCCACCTCCAGAGGGGCCCGCCAGCCTGCCTCCCTCAGCACCACGGCTGTGAGGGACCCCTCGCTGTGGAGGCGGCCCATGCTCCCGAGGGCTTCAGGGCCTTCCACTGAATGGAAATACCTCGATTTACCTTCTCATTCTACTAACGATGGCGTGTGGACAGCTTCCAGTCTGGGGATTCAATGAATGCTGCTGCAGTGACTATCGTGCATGGGTCTCCTGGTGCCCACCCGTACGCACCTCTGCTGAGCCTCTATCCCCAGGCGGAATCCTGGGGTGTGGCCTGTGCACGCATCCAGCCACAGGAGCAGCCGTCGGCAGCTTTCCCGAGGCCGGGCACATTTGCACTCCTAGCGCAGCGTGTCAGGGCCAGGGGCTGCACACCGCCGCCGACAGCTGGCTGGGCCAGGGAGTCCCTGTAAGTGGACTGAGGATGAATGCCCTTCCCAGTATCGAGAGTGTTCTGGGAGAAGACCCGTCCGCGGTCCTGGCCCACAGAAAAAAGGGCCACCGGACCCACCAGGGAAGGCACACAAAACCGACGGCGCTGGGCAGAACGGGTTGGCCGCCATGGCGCAGAGCAGTCCGCCCCACGGTGCAAAGGAAATGCTGAGCAAGCCTGCGGGTTTCAGACCAAGTACCTGTGGCTTCAACCTCCGAACGAACACGCAGCGGGAAGCTGTGCGTTGGCTTCAGTGTTGTGTTTACTTGCTTGTCCAAAGGTACCAGCCGTGACACTCTGACTTTTCTCCTCCCTAATTAGACCTGGAGCTGCTGTCATACATACACTGCTCACTTCAGTACAAATGAGTGACATAAACATTACTAAAGAAAATGCCACCCACTGGGAACACGGTAACCAACAACACAAAAATTACTAACAATTAGCCAGGGCCCTACACTGGTTTTACATAAAAGATCACAAACAAGATCTTTATTTAGAAGAATATCTTTGGCTTGAAATCTGAGACACCCAAACACATCCCTGCATAAGGACAGTGCCTCTGAGACAATCTGGAAAGATGGCATAAAACGCCATGCTTCTGCCTCGATTCTCTCCAGGACATTTCCTGGCTAAAGCCTCCTTCGCCGGGGATGACCACACAGGTCACTTCAACCTCAAGGCAACGTTGCCACCCTGAAAAGCCTGGGAGGGCCGAGCCCGCCCTGCACGGTCACAGTGCCATCGGCAATTTCCATGGCAATCAGGAGCGGGATCTGTCTGAGTCACTGACACGCAGAACCTAGATGCAGGTGATGGGAAGGAATGAGCAGACGGGCTGTTGGGCCCTCTGCAGTCTCAGCAGCTCGGCACCCAGGAAGACACTAAGACGCCACCACGCCCCGCCTGGAACGCCAGAATCCACACCGCCCACAGTCCTACCAACATGACGTAATGCATGTTCTCTGAACTTTGGCCATATGACCATGGTGTGTATGAGTTACTGAGTACATCTTACAGGACACAACACCATTCATATGAATACTAAATTTTCTTCTATTCTCTTCTTTAACACATTAAGCCAGAGTATTTTCCAAGCAAAACCTCCATTCGTAATCAGCTAGATTAAAACATCCTGCTTCATTAAAAAATGAGATTATTCCTTTAACTGTCGGATTAAAAAAAAAGACAACTAGCAACATTTATTAAATATATTATGCATTCCTCTGTCCTGGTTATCTTATTGTTCCCCCCCACCCCCCCATAAAACAAGTATCTCTTCTTCACTTTTTTGACCGCAAAGAGCGTGGAGTGTATTCCCTGGTCTCACTCAGGAGGGACACGCTGCTAAGTGCTGTTTGTGATTTCCTGGCGTTATCAGACGGAGGGTGAGGACAGGCTTCTGGCTTTAAGGATGGGCCAAGGCCACCTGTGGTCAGCAGCTGACCGTCCCAGACTAGCAGCCCAGACCTGGGAGTCCACGGGGGCTTTTGTGCCGTCCCTCCATCTTCACCGGCACTGCCCACCTGGCAGGCACTGCCTCCGGCAGTCACTGCAGTGCCTCCCCTGGACATTCTGGCTCTGCTGTACCTGACCTCGTGGACCACGATCCTCTCAGGGCTGGGCCGCAGGCCTGGGCTCTGTCTGCTTCGTCCCCATCCTCGCCTCACCATTCCCTGTCCTGAGGCTCCCATAGGTGCCTTCCTCCCTCCTGGGTGCTGCGCCCCGGCCCCCACTGACCTTTCCTCAGGGTTGCCTCTCTCCTGCCACCCCACCTCCTGTGGAGGGCATGGTGCTCAGAGCAGGCAGCCCTGTGCTGGGGTGGCCAGGGCTCCACAGGCCGAGCTGCGCGAGGGGCAGGTGCAGACTGAACTGTGGCAAGGGGACACCTGCAAGTACTGCCCTGCACGAACGGCTGCCTGCGCTGGGTGGAGTGGTGCACCCGGGCTCTCCCCTGGGCAGGTGGAGAGGTTGCAGCAGCAAGCCCAGGGGCAGAGGGGGCTGCCCAGGCTGGGCCCCGGGACTTCCTAGCCCAGGCTCTGTTCTGGCTGCATTACCACTTCCTGCACCTCACCTTTCACCAGAATACCTTGCCCTCAGGATGCAGCTTCGCAGGCCCGGCCGAGAGCCCCCAGGCCCCAGGCCTCTGCCCTGGGCCCCACAACACCCCGTGTGGCTCTCCAGCCCTGCAAGGCCTTGTCCTACTTTGCAGATCTCTTTGAGCGTCTGTCTCCTCCAGAGACTTTGTTCCCGGAGAGGAGGGGTATTTATCTGATTTTGCTGCCCTGTGGCCTGGCATGGAGCAGGACCTCTGCAAATCTTCCTCCAGTGAGCTGCCTGTTAAGAGCCTGCCCGAGGCTACAGGCTCCTCTCCTCACCCCGGGGCAGGGCTGGGGTTGAGTTTCAGCCGAGTCCCAGGTGGACCAGACTTGCACGGGCCCATGCAGTTCCCTGCCCACCTGCAAGGGCACCCTGGGCCTGATGCCCGGACACAAGGAGGACAGACCTGGGGCTTCCTTGGGTGAGGGACACAGGAGACAAATACTCATAAAAAGTACACCCACGCATGGATGTCTGGGGCCTGTGTCAGGACATGGCCCGCGTCTGCCCTAGAGAAGAGGCATCAGGGAAAGGGTTTGAAAGAAGGTAGCTTGATGCTAAGATCTAGAAGAATGTGAGGTGGAGCTGGCCAGAAGGAAGCCGAGTGGCTGCAGAAGGGGCCAGGGAGGACGGGAGCCCATGTGAGGAACACAGAGAGTGCTGCAGCTGCGGGTCTGGAGACCGTCCATGAGCGCACGCATGTTTGTGTATGCTGACACACATGTGCACATGGACATACATACATTTATATGTGTTTGTGCGCTCACACAGGTGTGCATATGCATATGTGTGGCATGGGCATGTGAACGCATGTGTTCATCTGTACGTGTATCTGAGTGCATGAACACATACACACACCTGTATGTGCACATGTACTCATGTGCTTACACATACATGTGTGTGTGCCAGGAAGGGTGAGGTACAAGGCTGAGAAGCAGGCAGAGGCCAGGTGGTGGAAGGCTTCAGAAGCCACCGAAGCAGAGAAGTCTGGCTTACACTATGATGGGGCCACCCCTTTTTGAGCACCGGCTGGGATGCACTATTGAAGATGCTGAAGTCAGAGGGCTTATGTGCGTAGATTTCAAAATGAAAACAGAAAACAAGCAAATGACAAATGCACCTGCCAAGCAGACGAAGGTATGCAGGACAAGTTGTGAGTGGAGCAGCCCAGAGCCATGGCTCCCCAAATGCAGTTTCTCGAAGCAGCTCTCAGGAGTTGAGGGGAAGTTCATTGGAGTCTATTTGTGGTAAATACCAGAGCCAGAGAAAGGTGACTGGGGTTCTGCTGCGCCTGCTATTTTGGACTCATGGAAGCTTTGCCATGTGCCAACCCAGCCACGGTGGAAAGGCCCCCTTCACCGTCCAGCTCTGGGTCAGGGCTGGCAATAGAAGGGGCCTGAGTGGGATCTGGAGGGAGTCACAGGGCAGCAGCCCCTGTGTCTGTGGGTGGGTGAACCCCCTCACTTGTGACTGCGGGTCTTCTCCAGTTCAGAACTTACGTACAGATGCAGGACGTCCTCCTAGGTAAGAGGCCTCCGAACTTGGTGCTCACGTACCCCGTCAACAGAAGGAGCCTGTCAGCGTGCGCTCTTACCATATAGGAGGTTCTGTATTTATCAATGTTCTCTGGCCATGGGTTCATATTTTCAAGCACAGAAAACCCTTTAGGAGAGGTTTCGCCTTTAATGAAAATTCATACTGATTTACATTTCAAAGTCCTCTTGAGAACTTGGCATGTTTGAGGCTGACAGCTCTCAGATGTGATTAGATCATCATTTTTTGTTTGCTTTTGTTTTTTTAACCTCTGACTTTGGTGTGCAAAAAGGCCGGGCCCATGCACAGAAGGGTCATCAGCAATGTGTTTCCTTGTTCAGGGGACGCTTGCATAGTGGGGACTGTCTCAAGCCTGAGGTCTCTCTGCCGGAATATTTTAAAACCACTTGTCTATTTTGTGAAGGTGAGTTCTGTTAAAACTAGATGATAATTCACCAACCCACTAACCTAGTGTGCCCGAGAAGAGTCCAGTGTCTCCGGACAACGACAGGAGCCACTCTCTGCTCCCGCATCCCTTCCCTCTCCCCTTCCCTCCTGACACATCTCTGCACCCTGGACCCACACAAGGAGGGTCTCCTCAATCCCTACTGCAAACCTCAGTCAAGTGCAATGTCTTTCTGTTTTTCTTCTTGAAGTGTAACATCTCCAGAGAACGTATGCACGTCACAAGCCCTCAGCTGGATGGACTTTCACGACAGACTGTCATGTAAGAGCACCCATGAGCCTCCTGACTCCCTTTAAAAGCAGGTGCAGTCTCTCCCTGCGCATGGAGGCTGCACCTCCACTTCTGTGCCCCTCAGGTGTAAAGCACAATCCTTTGGGGGAAATCCTGCAGGCCCCTCACAGGCAGACAGCTCGTAGCATCCCCAGTGGTGCCTGTTGGTCTTACTGGCACAGACAGTGGGGCCAGGGTGGCCAGTGGCCCAGCACACCAGAGGGTCACACCTCCACAGGGCCATGCAGCAGAGGTCTTCTGAGCCCCACCTTGCCTGGCCCCCTCGGGCCCGAGGTCAGCACCTGAGTAGCCCTTCCTGCTGCCCAGCAGCATCAGCCTACAGCCCTCATGCAATGGTTTCAGCAGCAAGGCAAGTAATGGGGATCTGGAGAAACTGCCATTCTGAGAGGTAGGCAGCTAGAGATCTGCTCCCAAATCCACGGTGCTCATTTACAGCCCCGTTAGATATCAACGCAGAAATGTATTCCGGCCGGAGGCCGGGCTGGGTGTGTTGACAGCTGTTGATAATAATCAACGCAGAAGGAAATGTTCTGATGGCCTTCCCACTGCACCTGATGACGCTCCTCACACTGGCGATATTTTTAGAGGAAACGGCTGGCGCTTCCGTGTGTGTCCCACAGCCCACAGCTGGCTCAGGGTAGAGGAGGCAACATCAGCAGGTTTGCTGGTCGAGAGAGGGGTGAGGGGGAGTGAGAGGAGGGAGGGGGAAGGAGGGGGAGGATAGGGGGAGGGAGGGACAGAGGGGAGCACACAGACTGAGACAGCAGCTCTCCTGCAGACCTGGATTGCACGGCCCCCAACAGAGGCCTTTTCTTAAGAAGGAGGAACTAGGCCACAGAATCTGGTTCTCATCCAGAGAGCTCATGGCCAGCTCTGCAAGCCACATATTATTCTATTGAGCAGTAATGCCAGGCTGGGCCAGTCCTGCTGCATTCTGAATGAGATTTCCAAACACCCCCTGCTCCCCACAATTCAGCCTCTCCCTGGGTCCGGGTTCATTTTCATCCAACAACCGGGCCGACACCAGGATGTGTACCACCACGTCTATGTAGATGTGCAATTCTCCCCAAGAGCATGAGTTGGGAAAAAACTGTCCAAAGATTTTACCCCCTTAAAAAATTGCCTTTTATTAAAATGCATAAACCTACAGTCCCTAAAATCGTACTCAGGAAACTTTGTCCAATATCCATCCATAATAAATCCTTCAACAAACTGGGTATAGAGGGAACATACCTCTACACAATAAAGGCCATTATGACAAGTGCAGCTTGTATCTTACTCAGCAGTGAGAAGCTGAAAGCTTTTCCTTTAAGACCAGGGACGAGACAAGGAGGCCCACTCTCCCCACTTTTATTCAACACAGTACTGGAGGTCCTAGCTAGAGCAAGTGGGTGAGAAAAAGAAATTAAAGCTTCCACATCAGAAAGGAAGAGGTAAAACTGTCACTATTTGCAAATGATATACTATATAGAGAAAATCCTAAAGACTCCACCAAAAACTGTTAGAACGAATAAATTCAGTAAAGCTGTAGGAAATAAAACCAATATACAAAAAATACACTGCATTTCTATATACTAACAACAAACTGTAAGAAAGAGAAATTAAGAAAACAACCCCACTTACATGCATCAGAAATAATAAAATGCCTAGGAATAGATTTAACCAAGGAGGTAAAAGACCTGTGCTCTGAAAACTGTAAGACGCTGATCAAAGAAAGTGAAGCTACAAATAACTAGAAAGACAATCTGTGCTCATGGATTGGAAGAATGAATAGCATTAAAATGTCCATATTATCCAGAGCAATCTGCAGCTTCAACACAATCTCTATCAAAATCCCAATGGCATTTTTCACAGAAATAGGAAAAACAATCCTAAAATGTGTAAGGAACCCCCAAGGACCCAGAAGAGTCAAAACAATCTTGAGAAAGAACCAAGCTGGAGACATCACACTTCTCCACTTCAAAGTACATTACAAAGCTATAACAATCAGAACAGTATGGCACTGGCATAAAAACAGACATACAGACCAGTGGTGCCAAATGGAGCCCAGAAATAACCCCACACACATTAACCTACAACAAAGGAGCCAAGGATATACAATGGGGAAAGGGCAGTCCCCTCAGTGGATGGTGCTGGGAAAAGTGGGCAGCCCCATGCAAGAGCACGACCCTGGACACTGTGTGCCCCACTCCCAAAAACTGACTCCAAGTGGATTAAAGATTTGAGCATAAGACCTGAAACCATAAACTCCTAAAAGAAAAGACAGATGGTAAATTCCTTGACATTGTTCTTGGAGGTGATTTTTCGGATTTCACAACAAAAGCAAAAGTAAACAAGGGGCACACCACCAATGAAAAAGCTCCTGCCCAGCGGAGGAAACCACCAACAAGATGAAAAGACAACCTATAGAATGGGAGAAGATATTTGTGAATCATATGTCTGGTAAGGGGTTAACAAAAGATCCAAAATATATAAAGAACTCATGCTACTCAATAGCAAAAAAACAAAAAAAAAAAACCCAAAAAACCCCAAACAAAAACAAACAATCCAATAAAAAAATGTGCACAGCAACTAAATAGACATTTTCCCAAAGAAGACTTGTAAATTGCTAACATTTCCTGAAGAAGTGCTTGGCATCACTGCCAGCTGCACACCCCAATTTACATAAGGAGAGGAGTTAATATGAGCCACAGGAAGGGCTTCAGGAAAGTCCTCTTCCTCCCAGGGAGAGGCTCACGTGGTCCACAGAGCTCTGATCCTGAGGACTGACACTAACTTCTGCACTGTGGAAGAGACACAGGGAGGAGACGCTGTCCACACAACCAGGAGGGAGCCCGGAGAGCCAGGCCTGCCCACGCCCGGACCTGGGATGTCCCACATCCAGAACCACAGAAGAACAGATGTGTGTTGTTTGAGCTGCCTGGGCTGTGGCATGTGTGACGGTGGCCGGAGATGATGAACACAGGACCATAAAGGACCTACTGGAGCTGTCCTGGGAGCAAGTCCTTACGTGAGCATGTGTGACCAGGACAGGCCTTTCACAAATGAGTGACATTGGTGAGAATCTGCGGGAGGCAAGTTCCTGGGCCGCAGGAGGTGGTCCATCAATGACTATCTGAGCATCTACTGTGTGCTGGGCCACAACTGAACACAAACTGACAAGTGCCAACAGGGTGCTTTCGCTGGGCAGGTGTGAGCTAGGTTCCATCTGACCCCACAGCACCTATCTTCCCTGGCTTACAGATGGAGAAATTGAGGCTCATCACAGATGCAGGCCCCTGGCTAGGAACAGCTGACTTGGGATGTGAGGAGCAGCTGTCCCTCCCAGGGGCAGGCTCTGCCTCATAGCACAGATGGCATGTGCCGTGTCCCCTCTCCTGCTGACCCTCACCTGGGGGACAAACACCTGCTGGCAGCTGAAGGAGGCACAGAGGCAGGTCAGACAAACTCCCAAGGAGCATGCAGTGTGGAGGGAGGGGCCTGGTGTCTGCAGGAAGGGAAGGTGGGGAAGGTGTTCCTGGGGTGAGGGCGAGACAGAAGCACTCTCTGCACCTACCCACCGGGATTCGGGGATGAACCGCAGGGCAGCCTCTGGACAGGAAGTGGCTGGGGCCTGCAGGGAGGGTGCGCTGTGTCTGTCATCTGCTCTGCTGGGAGGAGACGCCCCCCAGGCACCTCTGCGTCAGAGCTTACTCGCCTCTTTCTAGATGAGGCTGCAGGCCCAGAGAAGGAGTGACATGCCCACGGTCACACAGAGATGTGGCCCATCATGGTCCCCTTGCAGGGCCATGCTGAGGGGTGAGCCTGCTGGCAGCCGGACCTCTGAGTGTGCTGACCAGGGCTTGGCCTGAGCTCCTGTACGCCAGCTAGCTGCCTGCTGCGGCCACCCACGGTGTGGACATACCCCGGTCCCCACCCATCCCCCAACATCCGCATGCTCCTTCCTTTCCAGGCCTGGCGCTCTGCTCATTTTATTTTTATTTTTATTATTTTGAGCTCAAAACCTGCTCTGCATCAGGGAGCACTCGCTGAAATGAGCTGCTTGATGCAGACGCAGAGCATATGGCCCGAAACATGGCTGCTGGAGGCATCTGAGAAGCAGGTGACACAGAGCAGCCCAGCCAGTGGTTGGGCCTCTGTGCTGAAGCTGAGCCGCTTGACCCCATCCGTGGCAATGCCACCTGCTGAGAACCACAGGAAAGAAGACAAGAGAGTCGCCCTGGAGGTTTGTGCCAAGGCGTTAACTGGGCCCAGTGGCCGCCCAGGCTTTCACATCTACACATACAGCCTCTCCTTGCACATGGGGTGACGGACAGCTCTGAGGTTCAGACTCACAGGTTGAAGGTGAGGGTGGACGCTCAGGGGCCCTCATGAGGACACTGCACGATTCCCCATTTTGATGGTGGCAGGTGAACCATAAGCAATAGAACCATGAAAGCAGGGACCTCACTGGTCGTGGAGTCCCCAAATCTAAGATGGGTGGGTGGATGGATGGATGGATAGTTGGGTGGGTGGATGGGAAGGTGGATGGGTGAATGGATGGTTGGGTGGGTGGGTGGGTGGGTGGATGGATGGATTGATGGATGCATGGATGGGTGGATGGGTGGATGGATAGATGGATGCATGGATGCATGGATGGGTGGATGGGTGGATGGATAGATGGATGCGTGGATGGGTGGATGGGTGGATGGATAGATGGATGCATGGATGGGTGGATGGATGGATGTGTGGATGGGTGGGTGAGTAGTCACAAGATATTCTTTCCTCTAGTAACTTATAGGAAGATATTAAAGTGTCACCAGGCTTCTGTATAGCCCAGCCTGTCCTCTCAGTGTAGGTACCAGTGCCTCTGACATGAAGCTGCCTGTTCTTGGGACTCAGATGGTCGGTACAGATCCCTCTCACCCCCAATCATGTGCCCTTGAGCAGGTCAGTCTACCCCCCTGAGAGTCCTAGGTCTCACTGGGGAGAGGGGGTGAAATTACACTCACCATGAGGTCTGGGCAAGGGCAGTGTGGGATGTAGGCCCCCACACATTAAGTATCAGTTTTTTTAACACACTGCATATTCTTAGCTACCCAATATTTTATCTTTGGTAGCTCTGATCAGTCCCCTATGAGAGCTTCCAAACTAGGGGTATTAAAAAATAAGTGACATTTTGGGGTTGCAGGGAAGTTGCAGTGTTAAAGAACAGTTGGCAAAATCTTTCTAGAATGACGTCTGGGACTTCCCTCTCTCATGCACAGCAGGTTTCACCTGCCTGATATATGCTTAGTTCTTATCCTGTTTCCTCTTTAGGATAATTCTAAAGCCCACAAAGTGAAGCAATACAGAGTGGGACCCACCTCTGGTGGGTCGGTCATGAGCCGCTTTCCAGCGTATGCTGGCTCTGATGGGTACCCAAGCCCTTCCTGGTGGCCCCAGAGAACCCCTCCCCTGTGTTTTGATCTTAATTTTCAATTTGCATCTTTAAAAAGGTAACATTTGATCGCGATGAGTAGGTCTGTCTTAACTGTTTATCTGGTTGGAACATATTTTAGCTCCTCATGAGAGGGAGGGAGCCCCTTTCAGTGCTGAAGCTATGAGAAGAGCATTACTGGGCATAGTGGGTCTTGCTCCGAGTCCCAGCTGTTTTGATGTTTATTTAACTGACTCTGGTACCAAGAGAGGGAGGAGCTCAAGGTCAGGGACATGGCTCTCTGGGCACCCATGCCCGGCTGCAGGGGCTGCGGGGCTGCCCCAAGTCACGTGATGCAGCCGCACAGGCGTTGCCTCTGTATCAGCCCGACTGCGCTGTGCAAGGCAGGAATGTTTCAAAACTGTCCATGGTGCTTTCCTTCTGACGCAGCAACCAGGCAGTTTTCTACACCACCCCATTTCTAGGACCTTAAAGAGTGCAAGAGCCTGGGACTCAGTGCCTTTGAAGGGATGTGATCTTGGGTGTGGAGCCCAGGTCCTGGCGGGCCCACGACCCCGCAGCCACCTGGCCGGGCTCCCTGGAGGCCTGGGGTATGAAGGACCACAAAGACTGTTGTCCCACAGACCTCAGTGGAAGGCCCTGTCTGCAGATCATGGGGGGCCCGTTACATAAATGAGCCCACTCTCCAGAAGCTTGTTACGTCCATGGGCATCGTATGCAAAATGGAACGGAGCCCAGAGAGGACCCAGCAGGATGCCCCGTCACCTGCCCTGTGCCCCGACCTCCATCCCTCAGGACCGTCGCACATCACCATCCTGCAGACCAGCACCAGCGCCTGGTCACTTGCTTGTTCACCCTGACAAGCTCGCGTATCCGCTCCTCACAGAACGTGAGGTATCTGCAGGAAGGTTGATGGTAACATTTTTCTTCTTTTTAAAATTGGTTGTGAGGTGCACCACACATTCAGTAAGTGCCCGGGTTTTCAGGCTGCAGCCAGGTGGGTTTTCACAAGTGCACATGGTGTGCAAACAGCATCGAGCTCCAAGCTAGAGCAGCCAGCGCCCCGGGTACTCCTGCACACCCACTGGCAGGGGCCACGCCCCAGCTGACCATGTATCAGCCAGTGTGGCTGGAGAGTAGTGGCCCCACTTGTCCACACCCAGACCCCCCAAACAGGAAGGATGTGACTACTTGACAAAGGGACTTCCAGATGCCACGAAGCTAAGGACCTTGAGATGGGACATTACCCTGGGTTCCGGGTGGGCCCAAAGTCACGAGCAGGGGCCTTAGAAGAGGGAGGCTGAAGGTCAGGGTCGGGGGACACACAAGCCGGAGCCCAGGACACAGTGAGCAATGAGCACCCCTGAACAGTATTATTTTTTATTATGGTATTTGCACTCATATCTCTTGGGAATACACCCAGAGGAGAATTTCTGGAGAAGCTTCACAAAGGAGTTTATGTTTAGCTTTGGGAAAAGATGGCAAACAGCTTTCCACTGTGGTTGCCCTGTTTGTACCACAGTTCATGGGCATCAAGAGTGACTCCATCATGATGTGTAATCACAGTTTTACCACATACTCACCAAAACCATTTCTCTGAGCAACCACCACGGGTGCAGGTGCTGGGATCCAGAGGTGAGCAGGGCAACGAGGCCCCGGCACTCAGGGGTTACCCAGCAACCAGGTGAAGGAGATGCCTACTGCCCGCATCCCGGTGCTGACGGGCCTGGTGGGGCCACAGTCAGGCTCAGTCAGAGCTCTGGGGCAAGGACGTGTGTTCACACTGGGCCGTGGGGATGGCCCATCTGGGGCTGGCGTTCCTGTGGAGTCCTGGTAAGCAGAAGTAACTGCCATGTACGGGGAAGAACTTTCCAGAAAGAGGGAGCAGCAGGCTTGTGTTCTCCCGATCTCTCCCAAGGACCTGCAGCAGCCTTGGGAGAGAGGGTGCCCTCTTGGGGAGGGTGCTGGGTAGCACCTGGCTCACTGACACTGTATCCGGGCAGCGGGGTTGGCCCAGGATCAGGAAGGACATTGGCACGTGGGCCGGCAGGCTGAGCCTGGCTGCCGAGGACTGAATGCGTCCTGTGCTGAAGCCCAGTCCCCGGTGTGGTGGTGTCTGGAGGCGGGCCCTTGGGAGGTGGTTGGGGTTAGCTGAGGTCATGGGGCTGGGGCCCCAGAGGGGCATTAGTGCCCTTATGCAGCGCTCCTTCCCCCATGAGGAGGCAGCCAGAGGCAGGAAGGCACAAGCCAGCAAGGGGCCTCACCAGGAGCCAAATGGCCGGCACCTTGATCTCAGTTTACAGCCCCTGGGCCTGTGAGACGAACCAGTCTGCTGTATTTCGTTAGGGCAGCCGGAGCCGAGCAAGGTGCCGCCCTCCCAGGGCCCGCCTGCTGCCTTTGCTGGGACGCTCCAGCCGTCTCCTGCGGGCTGACTCCTTGACAGTGTCCCGTCTCGGTTCAAATCCCTCCTGCCCAGAGAGGCTGCCCGTGACCCCCTGCATAGACCAGTGACCCCTGAGTAACCACCCGCCCCCATGTTAACTGTCTTCCGAGCTCAGCTCCTCCCAGCACACAGCACTTATCTTCCAAGAAAACAGAGGGTCCTTCCAGGGTGTGGGCTCCCCCAGGGAAGGCCCCTTGTCAGCCACAGCACCCTGGGTCCCCAGGATCGGCCCCCACAGGACCCAAAATGCACCTGCCCGTGAATGAGTCCGCAACCCAACCCACTTCCTCATCCTCTCCACTGCGGAGGGTGACCCACCCCAGGACCTGACGGACGGCTTGAAGCCCTAGAAGCAGGGTACAAGGTCTTTCCCCCAAACGAGCATGTGGGGGATCCGATGCAAACCCAGGGGCTGAACTTATGTGACAGGTGACATCCATGACCCGTGGAGAGAGGTGAGGATTCAGCAGCTCAGCCCAAATATCGTTATGGGGAAGGCCTGGCGAGGGTGCTGAGACCCTTGGGTTGAATTTGGATTCCAGCCTCAGGCTTCTGTCCCCCCGTCCCAGATGTGAGACCATTGGCTAGTGTAGTAATACGAACCCCAGCGATGAGAACTGTGGCTGAAGGGTATGTGGTCTTACCTCACGATTCTGGGAGTGGCTTTGTTTCCTATTTATTTTGCAAGACCAAGGGGAGTCCCAGCCCCGGAGACCATGTCCGGGCACCTGGTTCCACCTCGAGATGCGGCACCTCACCATGTGTGCAGAGTGCTTGAGAGGGGACGGGTGTGCCCCAGAGCGATGGCAGCAAGCTGGGGCTTCCTGGGACCATGTGGGGAGGAGGTCGCTGGCCCTGCAGCTCAGTGTTAGATGTAATCTCAAGGTCCCCAAACAAGATCAGCCTAGAAAAGTGTTTGGACTAATGTATTCACAATGTCAGCAAAAATAATACAGTTTTCTTAACAGTGTTCTTCCCAGAAAGAACAAAATATCACCCACCCCTCCAAATCCCCAAAGTCCCCGGATGTTTGCCATTTCCCTTAAGAAAGGACTCAGATTACTGGGAAGTTTGACCTAAAAGCAGAGTGCCCCAGACCCCTGACCCTGTGGTCTCTGCTCCCCCACCTGGCAGTGCCCCGGGGAGTCAAGCCCCCGCATCTGACCCCCACAGTCACAGTCACAGGTAAGCCTCAGAGCCCTGGGTCTGAGCCAGGCACCCTGGGTCCTTTCAATGCCACCAGGTATTTCAGAAAAGGCAAGAAGCATGACATTTATATGATGCCTTGACGCAAAACCACTTCACCACAATGTGAGAGTGAAAGGTGTGAAAATTACACAAATTAGCCCCACTTCCCAGAGAAGAGGGATTGTTCAGGACTTGAACAGCTGCCCCCATTGTCTTTGGGAATTAAAACAAATAGAAGAGAGTACAGGAGCCCCTTGCCTGTGGCAGGGGGAGGGGTGGGCAAGGGGCAGTGACTGGAGCCACGCCCTGGGCCCTGGCTCCCCAGTTTCACCGGCTGCCCACCACCCCCTCACCTGGCACCCGGCCCCTGGGACTCCGAGACGTACTTTCGGATCAGCAGTATGTGAAGAGGTGTGGTCCTCTCATCAGTACTTAACTGAGGTTGTCACTCACCTAATTGCTTCAGTGAAATATAATTAATTAAGAATAACATGCGGGGATATTTACATGAGCTGGGGATCACACGCTGCAATTTCTAGATTTTGCCTGTGATAAACTACCTCCTGCCAGACATTTGGTTCTATGTAGATAAAGAGGGAAGTCTTCCAAAGTCAAGAGATGTTGCCTTCCCATTTGCCCTTTGGGTTTAGTGGATAAAATTATTTGAGGGGTCTATTATCTGTACAGAAAAATGTCCCATACAAAATTAGTAGCATAAACGGAAGCTGCTAGTAGGAAGCACAGACCAGGGAACACGTGAGGTAAACACAGCCCAAGTAAGCACATGGCTGCCTGGAGAATAATTCAGAAAACAACACACTCCGAAGTCTGGACAGAATTAAGTGATGTGGAGAAGGACCCCTTCCCTTTCTCTGAAGGAAGCCAACACACCTCCCATGAGACTGTTTGAATGGATTCATTGCACCCACATGGGGTGGGTGGGGGGCTACAAAGCAGCCACTTCCCAGAGTGTCCTGACCTCCAGAGAGGTGACCACATACCTCAGAGTCTGACAACAACCTGAGATAATGAAGCAACACCTGGGGCCAGAACCACCCCACCCCACACACACTCATCATGTACAGACAAAATATAAGTTATCAGAATGAAAAGCTGCATCAGGACCCTATTCAACTGCACAGATAGATACTCCTTCAAACAGATCTGTCTTCACACAGGTATTTGCTCATGTGAAGCCCAGAGATTGGCAAGCCAGGGGGATTATAGTGGCTAGAGGATGGTCTGGACCCAGCTCCTTCTGTTTCTCTGATGTGTACGCATGCTTTCCATCTTCAAGGTCACCGCATGGTCCAAAGTGGCTGCTGGACCTCCAGCCATCTATGTCCCACACAGGAAGAAGTGCGCACACACACACACACACACACACACACACACACACACACACACACACACACACACACACACTTCCATGTAATCACATTGGCCAGAGCTTAGTCATGTGGTGGCATCCAGCTGCAAGGGAGCCTGGGAAATAAGGTGTTTTTTTTTTTTGCTGGGTAGCTTACTTGTCCCAAGTAACCTATGGATTTGTAAATAAGGAAGAAAGGGAAGAAGGATTTTCTCGAGGAGACTCCAGAATGGTGGCCAGGGGAACGCGGCTGTTTTCTCATCTGGTCTGACACTTATTTCAGGTAAAGTAAGCATGTGCGTTAGACTCAAGTTCTGTTTGAATGGTTATTATTATAAAAATCCACTCTGCACTAAGACCTAAATAACCAGGGCAGGCGGTACAGGGGGGGTTCCGGCTGCGCCCACTGCACCTGACACCTGTGGGCAGGCCTCCCAAGGCACATCGCCACCTGGGATGTGGAGAAGTCAGGGCAGCCAAGGGAGCAATGGGAGGTGGGGCTGTGTCATTGCCGGAGCCCTCGAGCCACCACCCATCCTTGGGCCCCGTGAAGATGCTCCACATCCCCACCACCTCCACCACTGCCACATACCGCCTGGCTTCAGTGTCTGTGGAAACGCCCTGTTTCCTTGGGAAGGGCAGCATGGGCGCTCACTCACCCCCAGCACATTTCCAAAGCCCCTGATGTTGGGTGTGGCCCTGAATCTAGTTTTGGCCAATGCACAGCCCGCAGAAGAGATGTTTATCACATGCCAGCCACGGGTCCCTGCCAGTGGCCGGTCCCGGGGCCAGTGACCAAGGGGCCCATGTGTTCCAGGTGGAGCCGACAAGAGGGTGGCGTCTGGATCCCCACAAGGCTGTGGGAGCAGAGCCCTGCCAATCATGGCACATGTTTGTCCTGAGACGCAGAGGGTGTCTGTCCCCCAGGCAGACCCAGGCCCCTCAGCTTGGCCAGGCTGGTGGAGGGGCTGACCTCCTCCTGCAGGCACCGCAGCCTAGCCCTGCCTCAGCCCCAGGGGCCCTGCCTCTCCTGCCTTTGAACAGACACTCTGTCCTCCTCACTGGGGCTTCTCAGGGCTGCTGCTCCGGGCAACGAAGATTTCAGCAGCCTTTACCCTAGTGCCCAACATCACACAGACCTCCATGGGTGTCTGCAAATTGAGGGGAGTTAATCTCACCCAGAAAAGCCCCCTGAAGATCAGGGTCCTTGTTTGGCTCCAGCGCCGTGAGAACCAGTGAGCACAGCCACGTCGCTGCACTCCGCAGCTGGGGTTAAGCGAAGCCCCACCTCTGGGAGAGCTGTCCCCAGACGTGCCCCCTGGTTGCAACAGGGCCGGGTGCGAAGTGGCCATAAAGAGCCCTGGGTGAGAGGGGCCCCCCCGCAAGCCCTCATGTTCACAGCCAGCCGCCTACTGGGGTTCCCAGACCTGGAGCTATGCGAGAACCGCTAGGCTCAGGGTGCAGCTCCTGGACACCAAGCGGTACAGGTCACCATGGCCCCTGGCCCTCAGCCCTCACCTGTCCCTGAGTCCCTGGATGGCAGGTTCTGAGTTCATTTCAGTCTGTCCGAGGCCCAGCATCACCCACTAAGCAGGCACTAAATAAAGATGGGTTAAAATAATACCGCCTTGCGTGCTGGGGATGCCGTGGACTTGGTAACAGGTGTCAGATCTAAGTCAGGGGCGCACTGGCCTTCCTGCCACCCCACAGCGGGCCCCCAGGTCACAAGGACCAACCCAGCAACCTGGGCTCCTTCTATGAAGAAGAGCAGCTCTGTGGGATGCAGGTGGGAAAGAGGAACCAGGAGAACCAGGCTGGCAGGCGAGTGGGGCTGGCCTGGGGGCCTGGGGTACTGCTCTACTTTCAAATTCTCCATGAAAAATCTCTTTTTAGAAACGAGTCATTCTGTTTTTCTTTTAAATGATTAAAGATCCTGTTTGGGGGCCCAGTCTGGGAAAGAGTAGTGTGAACAAAGTTTTGGGGTTTAGTGTGATGCCTCACTACCAAAGGCGTCACATTCTAGAAGAGCTGATGGCCATGGACACCCGCTTGCAGGAGGCTGCCACACCGGCTGGGTCCTGAGGATGGTGGCGCTCTGGGGTCTGCAGGTGGGGGCCCTATTCCAGGTGCTTAAAGGGGCACCAATGGCCAATGCAGTAAAATATTTTTCCAAGAAACGAGGATGTTGTGGAGGGTCGGGGAGGGGAGGTTCCTCCCTGTGTGATCCAGGCTAGCAGGACAAATTCTACCCCTTTTCCTTGTTCTAGAGACCAGGCCAGTGGGTGGGAGGGAGGGGACTGGTTGAGCCCGACTCCCAGGAGTGGGCCGTGTGGCCTCAGGTGTCCTGCGCCTCCTACTTCAGGGGCCAAGGCAGAGCCGGGAGGTCAGTGTGAGTGAGACTGATCGGCCATGTGGCACGGAGGCGTCAGCCCCACCGACCAGAACCATCTTGCTCAGGAAACGGGGCCGCAGCTCCAGGGCTTGCTGTGACCACCAGCATGTGCAGAGGGTCACGACAAGCAAACCGAACAGCAGCGGGCATGTTCCTCACTTCCCAGAGCGTGCAGGTATCTGGCAAGAGTCTCCATCAGAAAGGCGGTCTGGAACCTGTCCAGATCCAGTGTGTTCCTGGAACCGGCACCTGAGTACAGCACGACGGAATGTACCACGCCCGAGAAATATGTCAAAATAAACCCTTGCTCAGAGGATCCTACAGGCCCCCGGCATGGGTATCCATGGGCAGGCGGGTTCCTCCTGTCATGTGGGAGGTCACGGGGCCCCTGGCATGGGTATCCATGGGGAGGCATGTTCCTCCTGTCATGTGGGAGGCCACGGGGCCCCTGGCATGGGTATCCATGGGCAGGCGGGTTCCTCCTGTTAGGTGGGAGGCCGCAGGGCCCCTGGCATGGGTATCCGCAGGTAGGCATGCTCCTCCTGTCACATGGGAGGCCACAGGCTCCCCCAGCAGGCTCGGTGCCACGCCTCAGCTTGTTTGCAAGGCCAACAGCCCATCAGTCACAGAGGATGCGGGGCCAGAGGAGCGAGGCCCTCTCACTGTTCTCGTCTGCTTCCCTGGGGAAGTTCCAAGGCTGAAGTTGCCGGGTGGCGAGCCCATCCCCCTCCGTTCAGCGGGTAAGATTTACTCTTATTAACTCAAGTTCTGGTGATTCACGCAGCACCACCACCTGCGCTGCCAGAGAGGCGGGTGGCTCCCCCCACCGCACCACCCCTGCTGCCCTGGGGCCAATCCTCCGGCTTCCAGGACGTCTCTCTGCACACACATCCCCTTGGCTCCGTTTCTCCGAAGACGGCTCCCTGATGCAAGGCGCGCCCCCCGCCCCCAGCCTGCTCCCTTTATCCTTACAGGTGGAAAGTCTCAAATAGCATTTTTCTATTTTCCTGGGGTCTTTTTTTTGTGTGTGTAAATAGCACTCTTAGGAACATCAGCTCTTCTCCACATATATTGTAAAAATCTAGAATGCAAATCTATCATAATGCAAAATCCGACCTCTGTAAATATTTAAAGCTGAAAATCTTCCAAGGCACATCACCAAGTCTGGGATGAGTGAAAATGTACATCTCTGCAAATGAAAGCAGCACGTGAATCCTTCAGAAAAAAACCCTTCCCAGCTCACGCTCCGGACACCCTTGCTTCAACGTCTGTGGTACCTGGCATATAAGGCGTGTCATGCCGTCACGCTCATGGTCCAGACACCTGGCTCTACATCTCCCAGGTGAGGACTCCCCTGCAGAAAAATAGGTAGCTACTCTGTGGACTGGGTGTGCTTAAAAAATAGTGACCAAAATACAACCAGGCATTCGAGGTGAAGTCTTAGTAACATGGGTCTTAAACATCAATGCATATGTGATTCTCTTCCATCCCTGATTCCATCCTCCATCCACACAACAGCTATTTCCCATGGCGTGTGCAGACGCTCTGCTCTGCTACACACCGAGCACCGACACTGACGACCCTCGGGGTCCCTACTCAGGTGGAAGTTATTTATTTCTCTAACAAAAACTGTAGTGTAATTTAAATGTTTATATTTCAGACATCAACAGTTTAACCAAAAAGGTATACACAATGCAATGTGACTACATCATTGTGAAGAAAGGACAGGATTTATAAAAAGCATCAATCCACAACACGGGGGCCTCGCCCAGGACTGGGACACAGGTTTCAAGTTTGATCTCATCAGCATGTCAAGGTGACTCTAGGTCACACCTTGGGCCTACCCTCAAAAGCCTATTTGTTCAGGAAGGCCTATGGTCTGGGCAGAAAAGCACAGAAATCACGCGTGTGTGACATGAAGGATGTTCACAAGGTGAACCCACTGTCAGAACCACCGCCAAGGTCAGGAAAAGCCTCCTGACAGCCGCCCAGAGCGCCCCTCTGCCCAAAGGAGACGCACCCATAAGACACCACGTTTTCATCGACTTCCTACCTGTCCCTCATTTAAATAAATATCTTTATCAAAATAATTTTCACTTAAAGATTTAGGTAGTATGAATAAGAGTATCAGGAAAACCACTAGATGTCCAGCACACCCTCCCCCGCCTCGGGCATCCAGCCCAGGTACCAGGCTGACACTGACGGACAGGTGGTTACAGGTGGAGCGATCACGGAGGTAAGGGGACAAGGTACCCCTCCGGGTGCCTCCGCGGCCCTCAGGCTCTGAGCCCGAGAAAGCTGGCGTGGCTGAGGCTGCGGAGGAAGCTGGCACAGAAGGAGGCAGGTCGTTCCCAGGCTGCGTGTGGCGTGCACACGCCCACACTGTGTGGCTCAGACGTTAAAACAGCAGATCAAACAGCTGGCTGGGGGCGGTGGGGGTGGTGGGGGCGGACGTGCACGGCAGTGAGCGCCCAGGTGAGCAGGGCTGTCCCGGGCAGGGGGTCTAAGAGCAGATATGCTTGGAGAGACACTGGTCGGGTGGGCTTGACAAACAGTGCCTTGTCCCTTGTCCTGCACATGACCAGCGATTACGGTCACAAGAGAGACCACAGTGTTTTCTAGATTCTTCCTAAGCCTGCTCTTGCCCTTCACAATGACTGAGGAGCTCACTAAAATGCAGACAGCCCCCCACCTCCCCACCAGGTCTCCACAGGTAATCAGGGCCTCCAACTGGGGCCTCTGGTGGTTCTGCGATGGTGCACCTTGTGTTTGGGAATCATTACTTTTTCTGGAAAGGGCCAGCTAGTAAATATTTTAGGCTTTGAGGGCCAGATGGTCTCTGTCGCAACTACTCAACCCTGCTGTGTGAAAGCAGTCGCAGGTGATATCTGAGGGAGAGGCGTGGCTCTGAGCCAATAAAACTTTATAAAAACACGCAGAGGGCCAGATGCAACGGCCCTACCTCTGGTCCTGATCCAAGCTGTCTGTCAGCCATATTATGAGCTTAAAGACCAGGGATGACCTGAGTAGAGTTGATGAAATCATCCCAAACATCTGAAACTAATATGACTACTTGAAATATGGATTCATTCTTGCATTAGCGATGGAGCTCACCCTAAGTGTTCACTGTGCCTTGAGATAATAATACAATGATGGCAAAGTTAGCAAGGCCTTTAAAAGCTAAGGGCTCAGAATATTAGCAACATTACTTACAATGCCATATATGTATTAATAATGCCATGTATGTATCAAAAGTGTCCAATACTGTTAATAAAGTAAGTAAATACTTATTTTTTCTCATCCTTTAACATGTCAACTTATGTTGTGTGTTTTGCTAATACAGTAATATAGTAGGTCCTATAAATAACTTATAGAATAACAAATATCTATCTTTTGGGATAAGGTGATCAAACCTTTTTCTCTGGGGTTTGGGAACCCCTGAGGCAGTGATGAGTTCCCAGCGATTGTTCTTTTTAGCCTGGAGATTTCAGGCCCAGGACAGGGCAAGGGCCTAAGACATTGAAGGTGGTGCCCTGCCCCCAACCCCCGGCCGCCCTCCCAACCCAGGGCCTCCCCGGAGGCCCATCCTGCCCCGAGAGGAGGCCCGCCTTCAGATCCGAAAGCTACGATTCAATGTTCTCTGAGAGGTTCTGACCTCTGGGCTTGGGATCCACGGCTGCGGAGCCAGGCAGGTGGCTCGAGCCTGGGAGCAGTTTTTCATGATGGGCCCTGGAAAGGTTCCAGAGTGCAGCGGGTATGCGGAAGGCCAGAGGGGAGGGGCTGCAGGGTGACCACAGCCCCGTGGCTGTGCAGCCTTGTACCCAACACCAGCTTGATCTGGCTGTGTGCTTGGCTGCTGAGGTTTCTTTGGTTTTTAATAGGAAGCTTTCAACATTTAAAAGTCGAAAGATTTCACATAAGCATCTTGATTTGACTGTCTTGAGAGCTGGTAGACGTGGCAGTCCTGGGGTGGCAGGGCTGACCACTCAGAGGGGGCCACTGGCCACTTGGCTGCAGTCCTCACCCCTCCCTGGAGCCCCCCTCACTCAGAGGTGCTGCCGGTCACCCTCCTTCTCCTTACAGGTGTGTCCAGAGGAAGGGACATTCTCTCCTGAATCCCCCTGCCTCTATCAAAGTGGAAGCATGAAAGATCTTAAGAAAGGCAAGTGTCTCCAGGATGTCGAGGGCAGAGTCTTCATGGAAACAAAGTCATTCCCAGCACTGGGCTGCTTCCCGTGCTCTCTTGAGAAGCCAGGAGTAGACGTCCAAGCCAGGCCTTGGCAAGGGAAGAGGAAGATGCTAGGGGAGAGGACGCATCTCAGATGAAAGTGGACAGAAGTCAAAGGCACTGGGGGGAGGGTCAAGCGGGGACAGTGTCCTCCAGGAATGCTTGGCTCCCCCTGAGATGCAAAACCTGCATATAAATCCCTAAGGTGAGGGCAACCCGTCCCCTTTCTGATATTCTAAAGCACACAGCACGGTTCTAGATCAATAATGATGGTAATGCAATAACCATGCAAGCATTTCACATGACACGTGCTCACAGACCCATGTTATCAGGCTGTTTTAGTAACAAAACAACCATCCTTATTGTGATGGGGATGACGGTCACTCCTACTGAGTGCACACTCTCTGCCAGGCACATTGCAGGCCCGTGTACAGGAGCTGTGAGCTCTGTGAAGGTGCGTCTGCGCTTATCTCGGCAGCAAGAGTGGAGGCAGCCGACACTGTGGCATAATTAACTGCACCATCTCCAGGTCTGGACAGCCTAGGTTTGAATCCAGGCTCAGCTGCATCTTAGCTGTGTGGCTTCGGGCAAGTTACTCGACCTCTCTGGGCCTGATAGTCCCCATTTTGAATACTGCTAAGAGTATCGACAATACTCTGAACGTTGTATATGCTAAGACTGGTGAAGTGCTGCTTGGACCACTGCCTAGCAGCACGCAAGGATTTAATACCTGCTGGCTTTTGCTGCTGGTGGTGATGGTGATGGTTGTTCACTAATCACTGGGCACTTAGCCCTGGAGCGATGCTCAGCTCCATCTCTGCATTATCTCATTTAATCCTCTTGGGAACCCAGTGAGCTACACACTCGTGTTCTCCTGAGGTGATGGAGGAGTAAAGGGCCTGGAGTGACGGGGGCACACAGCCAGGAAGTCCCTCCACATCTGCGCAGGCACCCCTCAGCTGCGGGTCTTTGCTCCTGAGCAGTGCACTGCCGACCCCATACATGGGCCCAGCCACAGCAGGTGCCCAGCAAATGTGTGCCAGGTGATGGGCATGCTTGATGAAGACCTGCGGCTGGGCGGTAGTTCTGAAATACCTCCGTAATATCATCTTGTTTCAGGACATCCCTGTCTGTCACCAGTCAAAGCTCCCAGGTTCAGTTCCGCCAATGCCTGGGGGCCCTCAACACCAGAGGGCTGGTGGGCATCCATCCACGCATCAGATACCCAGTAAGGAGGGCTGCCCACAGCCCCACAGCGATGGAGACCAAAGGTGCTCCTGTTTTCCTGCCCAGGAGCACAGCGCCCCCATCAGAGCTCCTCAGGCCTAAGGGAGGACACGGTCCCGCCACCCCAGGCAGCCCATGTGAGGCCCCAGGAATCAGGGCTGTTGATGTCATCAACATTGCACTGAAGAAAGCAAGCAAAGACCCCCAGGTCAAACAGGATGACCAAAAGGACATTCCTATGGAAACTCAGTGGACACCACCTCCAAAACAAACAAGCAAAAGAAATGGCATTGATCACAGACTGGACCCAGCAAATGGCAAATGAGCCACTGTCCCCAGCCCATGATGCTCCAGGGCTGATGAGAGTGTGCCAGGCTGGTGGCTGGTCTGCACCTGCCCCCACTGGTGGGCCTTCCTGCTGGCCGACTGGTCAGCACGAAGTCGTGCCACACAGATAAAGGGCGCTGGGGAAAGCGGAGGGCGAGCGTACTTGACATTCTAGGGAACCGTGGGGGGCATGTACTTCTCCCCCCACAGCCCAGCCCATGAAATAAATGTGCAATTTTGAGTTTCCAGTGAATGCTGAGAGATGCGGTCCAAGGTTCTTTGAAAATGTCAAATTTAACAGCATGGGAAAATGTCTTTTGAATCAGAAGATGAGAACTCAGGGGAGTTGAATTAACACAGAGCACAACATTTTACCAAGTAATAGGGCCATATTTCCCCTTTATGGGACACTGCTCAGGGCAATATTTAATCTCTGGAGTTTAATGAACTTTTAAAACTACTCAGTAAATACTCCAGGCCGTGACAAGCACTGTCAGGGATAAATCCAGCCCCGCCTTCCACGGACGCTATCATTTTTGTTATTACAAAAGGTTAATTTTCATACACAAGGAACTCGGTTCTCTGGAAATTGGTGTCAGTGTCCTGCTGCCCCATGCCGGCACCCCGGGTGGGGTCTGATCCCAGGCTGTCGCAGGGGCTTCTGCTTCCACAGGACCAATGGGAGCAGGAACCCCCTCCACAGAAGCAGCGGCTCCAGCCCACGTGGCCCCGCGTGTGGATGTCAAACTGTGTGTGGAGCAAATGGAAGGCGTCCTTGCAAAGAGAGAGCTGTTGATAGGCAGCCCCGGAGTCACCTGCAGTGCGGGCGAGTCAGTCCCCACCCCCACGCCCCCAGCAAATCCACTCGGCAAAGTCCTTGGGGGGGTTGCGCAAAGGCCCGCCATGAAGTTTAAAGCTGTGCCCACCCCTACCCTGTACCGGGCACAGAGCACAGGAACGTTCGGACTGCAGCTTCCTGGCATGCCAGGCCCAGGAAAGGCCAAGCAGCTGGTCCCCTCCATCCCTGTCCGGCAGTGACCACCTCTGTGCCCTGGCCATCAGGCCTGCTCTGTAACTGTTTGTCTTTGCCTGGCAGGGAAGGAGGCCTGGCAGAAACAGACCCCCCAGTGGCGCAGCCCCGCACCCTTTCCTTGCTGCTGGCTCGGGGCACCCATGGCCGTGCCTTATGCCTTAGGAAAGCGCCTGATGCAGGCAAGTCGGACGCAGGGTGAGTGACGGGGACCAGTGTCCTCGCCTGCGACTCTCTGTCCACCAGGCTCGGCGGCCCGTGCACCCGCGCAGCACGGGTCCCATCTTTTTACCTGAGGATGGTTCTGCTGAGGTTCTGCTCACGTTCCCTGAGGGACAGGGAAGGGAAGCTGGACTGACAGGTCCTACTGTGCAGGCACCACATGTGGAACCAGGGGCCGCTGCCATGGGACAAACACAAAGCGTGTCAACACACTTCCTTGCTGTTTACCTGCTCAGGCAACCCGGAGTCCTGGTGCCGAGTGGGGGTCTTTCTGAATAGCTGAAGGAGTGGCGCTTAGAGCGGGGGGTACTCATGTC
Organism: Manis pentadactyla; assembly: GCF_030020395.1. Taxonomy (NCBI): domain Eukaryota; kingdom Metazoa; phylum Chordata; class Mammalia; order Pholidota; family Manidae; genus Manis; species Manis pentadactyla. Next base: position 176,288,163 of record NC_080023.1, on the reverse strand, counting down.
CAGCCCCGACCACATCCCTGAGCCAGTAAGGTGGTTCAGTGGGTGTACGGGGTCTGTGACAGCAAACGTCCCGGCCGGCCGGTCCCCTCGGAAAACTGGGCATCCCACGGCAGGTGTCGGGCATGGCACGTTCTGCTCGGCACCAGTCTGGGCCCCCTGCCCGTCTGCCTCCAGGCCCCACTGCAGAGAATTCAGAGCCTCTGCCCTCTCCCTCAATGATGCGGTGCTGCCCATCTGGGTCAATTACTGCTCTCCTGGCCTCACGTTCACGGCAGATCACAGAGGGAGCATAGCTTACGGGTGTCCTTGGGAATATTCTTTAAGCTGCCAAGTGCTCAGACCTGAAGGTGTGTGCAGACGTTCCACCTGGCACCAGAGACGTTCCCCATGGGACAAACACGAGCTGTCTGAAGCAGCGTGCTGGGGCCAGGCTGCTCCCGAGAGCCACGGCTTCCTTATTTTCCAGCTCATATTAAATAATAATGCCTCTATAATAACTAACTTTTAGTTAAAAATTATTTCAGAGAATTTGGAAAACCGCTACAATGAAAAGGAAGAAAAATTACCTAATTCCTCATGATCTAGGCTGGGGTTCTCAAACTTGGCACCACCAGCGTTGGGGGCCGGTCCAGGGTACTGTAGGGTGCTCAGTGGCATCCCAGGCCCCCCGCCAGATGTCACTGGCAGCCATCCCCTGAGGTGTCACAACCCAAAATGTCTCCAGATATTGCCAAGTGTCCCCTGGGCCCAGCGGGAGAGCCCTGATCCACAGAATCGCCACGACAGGCTGGCAGGCCCTCTTCCACTATTTTCTCCATACAGTCATGCATCAAACTGAGCACTCATTCTGCAAATACCTACTATGTGCAGGCCCTGGAATTGGGAGCCAGGGATACTACGGTGAAGCAGAAGACGAGCCTGCTTTCTCAAGGGGATGGACAGTCAGCCCGCAAGTTGTGCAAGGGGCTAAGATGTACTCCCTGGACACAGACGGGGCCTTGCGATGACAAGCACCGGGCACAGACCGCCCGTGACAAGGTGGAAAGTCAACCGCTGCCTGATGAGAATGAGCCAGTGACAGGGAGAGAGGAGAGGAGAGGAGGCCCAGCCGGCCTCCACTGCTCCACAGCCTCTGCGGAACGCCACGCAGGTGGGGACCCACAGACCCACAGCCTGCGCTGGACGACGCGCCGACCACTTCTGCCCTCCCGGGCGGGAATGACGGTTGGCTATTTTCTTCCTCAGGGAACAAAAATAAATGGAGAGGGCCAAAAGGAGGGGATGGCAGGGTAACACACTTGTTCCCCACTTTATTTCTTCTCTTCTAAAATAAAAAACTCACTAAGTGGATGTTTTCATTTATTGTAAACTGCTGGGTTGTGTGCAATGGACTAATTATTTCCGCACGGTCTAAAACAAGCCCGGAGTAATTGTCTACAATTTTCTGCATTTACTTTCTCCCGAAGAACGCATTTTTCTCCCTTAAATTTCAAAGCCTGAGTTCTTGATTGGGCCCCAGTGATACCATCTTTAAAATAAGCAAGAACTCATCTCAAACGTCAGTCACAGACACCCCTGTGACCTTTCAGGGTAGAACACTTGTAGCTTCTTTGAAAGACAAATGAGGGGGACCTCAGGCACCCCAAACCTCATCCTGATGGCCCCTATGCATAGGCTGGTGCAGGAGGGCCTCCCTTCCACTCCAAGTGTAAGACGCTACATCCTAAGTCCCTCCTAACCTTAAAAGTACTGTTCTGAATTGCCATCTGTGCATTCAGATGGTGACATTGTCACTAGGCATGGCTTGTACTTTTCAAATACTTGGTAGGTCATGGAGGATGGCACTCCAGTGCCCTCACTGCTTACCGCTGGCCCACAAACTTGTCAGGGTGAGCTTTTCCAAAGGCTTTTTAAGCAGGTGCAGGGCAGATTCTGGGGTAACAGCTCAGATGCCATAATTTCTTTGTAGAGCCCCCAACCTTTCCTTTTCCAAAGCTATGATAAGCCCCATGGTCCCTTTTCTCACTGTTAAAAATCTCCAAGTTGTAATAACCATGCGGGCTGCCCATACTGAGCCATTTAACAGTTCATATGGTCTTTAAAATGCATATCGCATGACAGTGGGTCTAGATTTGTGAATGACAGCTTTTTATTAGAACTGCCTTCCATCCTCCAGGAAGATATCATCTTCCTGTCTTTGCAAGTTGCCAACAACATCTTGAGGGATGTGGGGGAGCAGCGTGGGAGGGCTGTGGGCAGCTGCCAGCTGTCGGGGGAGGAGCCGTCTGCCAACAGGAGCACCTGAATTGTGTGAGTTTATGCAAAACGGGTAACGCATCTGTGCACCAACAGCGAGCCAGGGAGATGATCACAGCTCTGTCACGAAGTGGCCCAGGACGGAGATGGAATGGAGGCTATGTGATTAATCCACACACGGTGTCCATTCAACCACTGAGGCGGTAATAAAAGTATTAATTTAGCTGCTAACATTAAAATGTGTACAGTAAGATGGATTTTTTTAACAGTTCAGTATGGCATGACCTTAATGCAGTACATTAAAATCATTCATTACAATGAATAAATAGCTTAATGAGATTGGAAGCACAGCATGGTCTCCCCGTAAACGCGTGATGAAGTGAGGCAGGTGAGGACTGTCACTGAGCATAAATTATGCAGAAATAATACCCTTAATATCATCTCTCCTGGTACATTGTTGCTTTTGTTGAATATTCAAAGGGACAGCTTCCTGGGACAATATCAAATTAGTCTGTGTAATGAAAAAAAAAGTCTGCAACAAAATTATCTACACAATCCTTATCTGCATAACGCTCCACTCTAAACAAAGGCCAATTATCTTCTGATTTCCTTTGAATGATCTGTCCCAGCTCCAAGCGCAGCTACACCCTGTAGGGGACTTTTGTTTCGTGTTCCTGAAGTTGACACTTCCCTTCCAGAACTTGTGATGGGAATTTAAACAAAAAAATGTCCTAGCACAGAGGCGGTGACCAGAGTCGGTGAACAGTGACCAGCGGGAAAGAATGTTGCCACAATTTTTCTATTGCTCCTGAGAAGGTGTCTTACTAAAAAATGGTGCATTAAACGACATGTTCTGATACCCTTTTTTGTTTTTTTAAAAGAAGTAGGAACATATCTCCCCACCATTTTAGGCTGCAGAAAGTGAGAAGGGACTGTAAAGTGGGGGCGGGCAGGAAGGTGCCCCCACCGGAAGCACTGGGCAGCTGCCTCTCAGTCAGAAAGGCGAGGCTCCGGGTTTGCTTAAAGGCCTTCGGGGTCTTCCTGCGTAGATTCAAACGGATTAACCTCAGCAACTATACAAACCATGGCTCCAAGCCCCCCACCCGCTGCCTCTACAGCGAGCTCTGCGGGGGCACTTCACGCAGCCCACGGAGGCAAGTCGGGCTCGCCCACGAGTGCCGGACCCCACGGAGAGCAGCGCGGGGGCTTGCCCCCAAACCACCCACACACCCCGGATCCGATCTCTAGACGCCTCCAGGGAGCAGGTCTGGGAACGCGTCACAGTTCCACGTCCAGCTCTTAATCTGCTCACGGGAACGGCGCTCGCCACGCCTGCACGTGGAATGCTGTGCATTTCGTTCCCATGTTCTCTGCCCTTCACTACCACCCAACTGGGTTCATCCCCTTTTCTCAGGAGAACAAATCTGGGCTCAGGAGGGTGACAAACCTGTTTCCAGTCACCCAGCTAGGAAGGTGGCCTGGGGATTAAACACACATCTCTGATTGGAAATTAGCCCTCAAAAGAAAGAGACGCCTGAAACCTGTGGACCGTAGGGGTGTCAGTTGCCTGGCTGGGGCCGCGGAGAGTCAGGTGACAGGCTGCCACAAACTGGGGAATTCACTACATGCCTGTCAGCCTATTTCAAACCAGAAAGTCTGTAAATTAAGCTAAATCATCTTTTAGCCTCTCTATCCCACACCGTGTAGTGGGTTCAGTGGTGCTCCCTGAAGGTAAGTCTGGGACAGATCCCTGGAACCTGTGTGCTGATCAACCAGCTTGGAAGACGAACGTCTGCAGACATAATGAGGAATCTTGACGTAAATCTGGTGACAGGTGTCCTTACAAGTGACGCCCAGAGAAGACAGGGCCATGTAACGACAGAGGCGTAGACTCGAGGGACGCAACCACAAGCCAAGGAACGCCAGGAGCTGCCCGAGGCTGGCAGTGGTGGGGTGGGGGGGTGCTCCCTGAGGACCTCTGGGGGTGCGTGGCCCTACCTGCACCCCGACTTCAGACCCAGTTCATGGTCTCTTGTTACTGCCACCAGAGAAACCTAAGAGACCACTTTCAAACTTTTAAAGGAAGGAAATCTGCATTCCAGAGAAACGTTTAGAATCATTTTTCCTGAATGTGTTTATTCACAACAGGCAAAACCCACACAGAATTAAAAATTCTAAAAGGATGAAGTGGTCACGTTGCTGCACAGAAATGGGGGACACGTGAGGGGCCGCCTGAGCGGCCCACTGTTCAGCCTGCCCGGGGGCTGAGCCCAGAGCGGCCAGCTCGGGGACAGGGTGGGGACGCCCTCTACCCAGTGCCGGAGGGCTGCTGCCCTCGGAGATCCTGCATCACCACAGCCCGGCCACGCCTGGTCCTGAGAGGGCCCAGGGCGGGTGACTTTTCTGGGAGGCTATTGGCCCTTTGCACCGAACCGAAGCACTCGGCTGCCTCAGAGCCGGCGCCTGGCTGACCGGAGAGCGCCATCGCGGGCGGGCCTGTTCCCTGTGGAAGCCGAGAGGCCACACTCAGCTTCCCCCCATTCTGGCCGAGGCGGTCCGATCCTCTTAGAACTTGCAGGAGGTCCTATTTCCCAAACCCTCAGGGGCACCGGGGGCTTCGGGATGGGGGTGAAGCCTGCCTCTACGTGTCTCAAGCGGCACGGTGCCCACGCTGGCCAGAGGAATGCCAACGGAGTGTTCCAAATGCTCCCTTATCTCTGTGACACCTCAAGGTCACCTTGACTGTCACCCCCCTTGGTCCAAGCGTGGGTGGCAAAGTCTTGGTGCCGGAGGGTTTTGCACTCAGACTGGAGCCAAATGAGTGAGAAGCGGGCACAGGGCGAGGTGGACGGGAATCCCTTGGCTGCACAGCCCGGCCATGACCGACACTCAGACACCAGGGAGGATGCCTGGGTCTGTCACAGGCTCGGGGCCCCCAGAGCGGCATCGTGCCAGGGAAGCGGCGACTGCGGAAGCCGCTGGGCCCAGAGCGTGTCCTGAGTGCGCGGTGGGAGACGGACGGCTGCCGGCGCCTCCTCCCGAACTCCACCGCTGGAGACTGGGCCACGATGTCTTCAATAACTGCAGAGCACTGTTTGTAAAATATGTCACTCGGCCGTCCCTTCCAGATCCTCGGTCACCTTGGCAATGCGGCCTTGAAGGCCTCCCGTCATGCACTGGTGCGGGGCGCACATCGGTATTTTGATGGTCCTGCAGCGTCAAGCTTGCCTCGCCAGTGCTCACTGGGTGGGATGAAGGAGGTGGCCCTGAAGGCCCACATGGCAGCCTTTCGACTCAAGAAATATGCCCACCCACGTCAGACCTACCCAGGAGGGCTGTCGGCCAGGACGTGTGCAGGCACTGCGGGGACGAGGGGCCATGCGGGTGGCGCCTCCTGCTGAGTGTGGTCCTAGCTGTGGTGCCCTCACCTGGCGGCGGCTCTGCGTGGCCATGCCATGAACCTGAGCCTGTGGCCCTCACAGGTGAGGTGGGAACCCAGGCGACCCCTTCCAGGGCTTTCCTGAGGGTCTGTGCTGAGCCACGGGCCGGTCACGTACAAGGGGCCAGGAGGAGGCACCCATGCCATCCACATGCCATAGGGAAGGACATGTGGGACATGGCATGATCCTCGGCCAGTGGGAGCCTTCCAGGACCACAGCGTCCCATGCCCAGGCGTCCAGGCCACTCTCCCCGCTCACTCGTTGGCCTCACCAGGCTTGTCCTGCCTCCCTATCTGTGCCGCTGCCGTTTCTCTAACCTGGGAGAACTTGCCTCCCTTCCCAGGCCTGGTCTGAGCCTGGCTTTCTCCAGAACGATACCCCAGCCACTCCTGCCCACCCTCTCCTGGGCTCTTTACAAGCACTCACTTCCCCATCACTCCAGGCCGTTCACTCTGACGGCCACTTCCTTGCAGATTCTACGCCCATTGCACCAACAACTGGGGCAGACACAGGGCATCGCTACCGCCCTCCTCCACCTACCGCCCCCAACACCACCTCCATTCCCACCCCCACCTCCTCCACTCCCACCATCCCCGCCCCCACCACCACCACCATCACCACCACCACCATGACCACCTGACTTTACTAAGCACTTAGTAGGTGCCAAGCCCTCTTCTGAGCCCTGGGAGGTAGGTACTATTATCTCATTTTACAGCTGAGAAAACAGGTCCAGACAACATCAGCAACCTGCCCAAGGCCACGGGGGCAGCAAGTGGGGCCCAGGCAGTCTGGCTGGAGTTAACACGCTGACCTGCACCTCAGACTGCCCTTCCCACTTCTCAGGAACCCGGGACGCCCTCGGCCATGACATGTCATGCATCCAGGAAGGGACGCCCAGCTGACCCCATGTCTCACCCTCTGCCCACCCTGGCCATCACCTCCTCTGTGCAGCCCTCTGGTCCTGTGCTTGGAGGGGCCACACATCTCCACATACACACACGTTGCTCTGCATTCTTCTCCCTCTTAGACAGGGAGCCCCTCAGGCAGGACCACGCTCTGTGCCTGATCCATGATACGTGCCTGACAAATGTTTAAAAACTCAGAGCAGCCGATCTGTCAAAGCTCGTTGACTCACTGCCGGCAAGAAGCTCCATGATGTCTGCAGCTCTAAGCTCTCCCAAACCCACCACATGTGCCCTGGGCCCATGCACGCCTGCACCCCCACCCAGGAGCACCATCCTGCTCTGCACAGCAGCCTTCATGCCAATTTCCATCACGTTCTGAAGAGGACAGTGTGTCGCATGTGTTTGATGTGCGTCCAAAGGGTGTACACAGACACACACGACTACTTCTGCAAGTCACTGCGCATTTGAATAAATCACACTTAGTATTTACGCCGCCCTTGATGTTTTCAAGTCACTTCACTGCGTGATCAACAAGCAACTGCACAGACCCAGAGGGAAGGATCAATATTGTGATTTCCAGTGGACAAAACAGCCCGGCCATTTCACCCAACTGGACCACCAGGCACCTGTCTGGCGTAAGAGCTTCCAGTCTCTGTGCTTAACCCTGTGCTGCAGGGAGGTAGGATACAGTGACGGATTCTACAAGTCTTACCTGCTGCTTTTTGTCCATTAAGTTCAAATGGTCCTGAGAGGCCCAGGATGGTGGTCATTACAAGGAATGTAATGGGAGAAGCTCGCTGCATGATCTGCAGAGCAAAGAATGTCACTGCTTTTTCAGAACAATAAAAGGAGCCTTTGGGTGAGTCTCCAACGACTGAGGAGGGCAGTTACAGGGCACAGCCCACTGCCCGCATCCAGGGCAAACTGCTGCAGCCAGCCTTCCAGCTTGCAGACCCTCACTGGCTGTTGACTCTGAGCTGCAGGACTGTCTTGGGCCCTGGGCTTGGTTGGTATTGATGGTCACACACGCGAAGGCACACGACTCTATCCCGGGCTATGGGGCCGGACAGGAAGCAAACACATGGGTGCTGGGCCTGGGCAGGAATGGCGGTGACACAGAGGACATACCTGGCTCGGGGCCACCCCTGCCTGGTGCCAGCCCTCATCGCCAGCAGGAATGTGGGCCCCGGGCTGCCAAAGCCACCAATGTGTGAGAAAACAAGCCAGAAATCATGATTTTTGTGAAAAATATGAAGTGCTGACATCAAAGTGAAAAAGCAAAAATCTGATGTTGCATGAGACAGACAGAGGCATCTGAGGGGGGGCGGGTGGCAGGCATGACCACCAGCAGGCTGCTCACTAGCACGTCTGGTTCATTCCTAAGAATCGCCGGTGCACCTTCCCGTCTTCCCGTGCACGTGGGTTGAAGCAAGTTCGCTGCTGAACATGTCCCACTACTAACAAGGGGGCCTCTTCCTGGGCACCAGCGGGTGGGGGAGACCAGGGTGGCTCTTCCTCATCAGAGGCAAAGCTGGTACCCGGCCGGCCTGGCCCAGCTCTGTGCAGCCCCTGCTGCATGCACAGGTCAGAGCAGCCCACGAGTGCCTCCACAGTGCCAGAGGCCCAGCCAGGCTCGGGGACTGCTGGGGGCACTACCACGTTCTGGAGAGAGAAATCTGCAAATCTTCATCCTGGTAAAGCTTCTGTGGTGCATCTACAGATAGAGGTTGTGCAAAGCGTCAGACTGAACTGCATGCCCTGGTGGCTTCCCTGGGTGTGAACACTGCGCAGAAAGGGACGGGGCGCCTGGTGCTTCCCCAGCCACCTCCATGCATGTGTGTGACTTGGGCCATGCCTTCACCATGTGACTTCAGGATGGGCGGCTGAGTCACACACGCAGGAGGACATGGCATTTGGCCCTCCGGGGACAGTGGGGCAGCCACCGAGGCCACATGCTCCCTCTGGGGCCAAATCGTCTCTCCAGCAAGAAGTGGCAGAGGGGATACTGGGCCACAGATGTGGAACAAAAGCACTGAATTCAAACAGGAGAGCACAATTCCCAAAACGTGGATTCCCTTAAAGAGCATTTATTTAGCCTGAAATGGACACCATGTTTGCAAACACAAGCTGCCTGCCTGTCTCCAGATCAACCACCACCTCTGAGTCATCTTCACAGGACAGGGTTTGGCATGCATTCCCCAAAGGACAGCGACAGATGTTTGGCAGGAGGAGGCAGAGGCCGGGAGGGGGCACGAGGGTGTCAGAGTGAAAATCTGCCTCCAAGATGCACCCAACACTGCAGTGAACCCCGAATCCTTGGCTGGCTCAGCTGAGTGCTGCTCTGGGGAGACCCTGGGGTCCCCCAGGAACTTAGCAGCCCCTGTCCTCCAGGGCCAGGGCCAGACCCAGTAAAGAAGCCGGAGGCACATGCATTCTGCTGCAGGCAGCATGGGGCCCGCAGAGGGGCCTGCCCAGGCCTGTTGGGGGCGGGTCAAGTGCAGAATGGGCCGGTGCACCGAGAGGCCTCAGAAAGAACAATGCGAAGGAGTTGGGAGCCCCCCAGATGGTCTGCCTGCCAACTGCCAGCGTGCCGGCCCTTCCCGGCAGGACCGAGGGCTGCCAGGACAAAGACACTCCGCAGCGCCTCGCATCTCCTTAGTGGGAGGGAGGCCGCATTCCTCGCCTGCCGGGCACCATGGGCTGGCCCAGGGAGTGTCCATCTCTCCATCTGCCCCAAGGACTGCAGGGCCCCAAGAGGCCACCCAGGAGATGCTGCCGGACGGCAAATGGCCGCCATGACCTCCGATCCCAGAGTGGAGGCTGGCAGGTGCCAAGGCCGCCTACCTCCTCTCCCGCTTTCCCACCCTCTCCAGCCCATCACTGCCAAGCTCTGTGCAGCCCGGGGCCAAACCAATCAGGGCAGCTCAGGGGCTCCGCGGGGCTCAGAGCAGCAGGCTGCAATCAGATTACACGCTCCAGCGCCCGGCCCTGCTCGCCCCAAGCAGAACGAATCCATTCATTACCACCAAGGCCAATTAAAAAGTAGGCAGGCTCCCAAACACAAAACTCCCCAAGCCGTGTACTCCCACCCTTTCCGAAGAGGCCTGCGGATGGACAGGGCAGAGGAGAGACAGTGGACAGTTGTGGGTGCCTTTCTGCTTCCCCACAGGGACCAGAGAGGCAGGCACCTGGGCCTGGAACTCTCACAAGGTGAGCCCCAGGCCCCAAGGCCCGGCCAGCCCCTCCATACAAGTTTTACGGAGTCATTCCAATACTTTCACTAAGGAGCTTAGTATCCAAGCTACAGGGAAAATCTTCCCTCTTATTATAGACTGCAAAAACAATATTGTAAAAATTTACCATCAAGTTATTTACAAAGCAAGAAATGTAATCAGTAAACACTTGCTGGAATGGTTTGTCTTTGCTGAACACAGGCACATCCCAAGCCCTGGCTGGCAGCGTTTGTTTGAGTTTTTTCCCAGGCTTAGAACCAAGCTGATGGTCTCTGCCCTTCAAGGAGAAAAACTTGGGTCTTGGTAGAAACAGGACCCATATGAGGTCAGAAGTCTGCTGGTCAGAGGGAGGAGACACAGCCACGGGGGGAGAATGGCCCTCATGCATGTCACACGTGTCACCGTCTGTTTTTATCTCAGAGCCATGAGCCTCTTGAGGCATCGAGATGTGTCCAGCTCAGCTCCCCATCTTCATGAAACGATGAAGCCCACACCGCCCAGGTGCTCAAGGAGGAAGAACATAGTCATCTTGGAGTGGCCCAAACCCGGGTCCCACTGCACCCCTCCCAGAACATCCTGAACCATCCCCTCCTCCCCAGGCCCCACGCTGCTGCAGGCCTCCAGCATGGATGCACGCAGCCCCACATGCAGGGCAGCATGGCCTCCTTGTCTGGAGGGCCCCCGGCCTGCCCTGAGAAGCTGACCAGCTCTCCACTCAGTAACCATCACTGCACTGCTTGGCGACCTTCCCACAGGCTACCCAACACCAGGGTAGAATCTGTGCCCTCTCTTGCAGCTGGCACGGTCATGTGTTCTGGTTCCTGGCCCTTCACCACTGTCCCGAGAGCAGCTCACCGCACTGCCTCTGGGTGCCCAGGACGCTGAGAGCCCCCCACTGCGGCTCCTGCACCTTTGCATGGCCAGTGCCTCCTCTCCTCCACCCGTGGCTCAACTCTAGCGGCCCCTCTGCGGGGCTCTTCTCTGGCCACCTGACCTAAAATGCTCCCCGGATCTCCTTTGATTTGGCGCTGCTCCCTTGTTTTTTTACTCTTATTTGAATATAATTTCAGACTTAGAGAAAAATTGCAAGAAAATGAATTCCTAGATTCCCTTCATGCGGACTTCTTAACCCAATTTCTCCAATCTCTAATAAATACTCTAATGTGTATTTTCCAAAACCAAGGACATCCTGTTACATAGCCCAGTTCAAATATCAAGATCAGGATGGTAACCTGACACAACGCTTTAATCGAATCTACAGACCTTACCCGATTTCAGTCTCTGTCCCAAGAACGTCTGGCCACCCCACCTGCTTCAGCAAGAGTCCCGCCGGCTCAGTTCTCCGCTGACGGTTCCCCTGAGTGATTTCTCACCGCCCGGCCCCACTCCCTCGCTCCCTGGCCACAAGGCTCCCCTAGTCCTCATGCCCAGAGAGATCTCCGTCCAGTCTCTCCCACTGCAAAGCCCCGTCGTGGGGTCCCCCTTGAATAAAGCCTTCCTTACTGTCTCTAACAAGGGTCAGAACACTCTTTCATTCGACAGACCCAAGGCAAACGTCAAACAAGTAGGCAAGGCAGGAATTCCATGGAGGCCATGCTTCCTGACGTGCGGGCAAGCAGGGACGGCCTGGGCACAGCAAGGCGCCCTAATGCAGAATCATCTGGGTGTGCGGGCCCCGAGCACATTTCAGAGCACACGGTGGGGGGGTTTCTCACAGCTCTGGACCCAGAGAACCTGCAAAGGCTTCCCAGATGGAGCTGCAGGATGGGGGCGAAGCCGAGTCTTGGTGGCAGCCTGGGAGGGGCGGCAACTGGGGAGGAAGCCGCTCCTGGACCCCATCAGGGCCCGCATGTGCGCGTAAAGCCACGGCAGGGAGACGCAGGCCAGGGGCCCGGCCGCACTGAGGAAGGGTGTGCCCACCCCACTTCTGGAGAGACAGCTGCCAGGCTCTTGGGGTGTGGCTTTGAGAGCCATCCAAACAGACCTCAGCCCTTGGGGTTTGCAGGTGGCACCCCTTGCCTGCCCCAGGGGCCGACAGACTCTCCCGGACCAACTTCAGTTGGGCTCCTTCAGCCCTTTGTCAGCTGGCCTTGGTCCCCCAGAGCGAGAATCCAGCCACATCAGCTTGGACAGAAGCCCCTCGACACATCCTCTCATTGCACCTGGTTTGCATGTTTTCACCATCCCTCCAGCTGACAAGTGAGCAGGGAGAGCCCAGGGACTGCTGGGAGGTGACTGCGGTTCCTCCGGTTGACTGCTTGGCATTTGGGGACCAGGGTAGTGGATTTATCTAAGCTGCTGGGGAAAATGAAACTTCAGAGACCTTAGGCACAGCTCTAGGAAGGTAGGTGAGATTGTCAAACAGCATTTAGTAGTCTTGAAAATGAAACCCACACCTACACTCAGCCCACGAGTGAGCTGTGGGTCCTAGTGGACCAGCAGTTGAACTGCTCAACCTGGCAGATTTAGTTCCATGTGGTTCCCCAGGCAACCACTTGTTGCCCGGCCCCATCTGTATCCAAGACAAAGTGAATGCCCAATGCTTAGCTGACCTTTGAGCACCCAGCAGGGACTAGAGGGCCCCAAACACAGGGTGGCAGGGTATTATCAGAGCGATGAAGTCACAAACATCACCAAAGAAATGGGAAAAAAATAAAAATTTACTCCAAGATATGGATCACCCAGGACACTTGTAAAAAAGGTAAAGATTTCTCTTTAAAAAGGCATATAAATGATCAAAACCAATTTGATAATAATTAGGACATCCTACTGGTCCTCTAATCATTTAAGATGAGCCAATCATCAGTAATATTCATACATACATGTACACACATGTACTTCACATATGTGTATACATAAACACACATACATACATGGCCTGAGAGATTTACAGGTAAATTCTACCAAACAGTCAAGGGAAGATCTTACTGACGTGTAATCTCCCCCAGGGAACAGAAAAGAGGGAGCAATCTGCCCCCCCGGTCTGTTTTATGGAGCAGGTATAACTTAACACCAAGATCAAGCCAGCCCAGTACAAGAACACCACAAGTAAAAATCTCTCAAATGTGGATATAAAAATTGGTAACGTGAACATGGCAGAAGGCATGATAAAGTCTCTTGTGACCAAAGCTCATCTCATACGGTGAGTTTGCCTATCAATGCAATTTTCTATGTGAACAGACTAAAGATAAAAATTATAAGATTGTCTCAACAAAAGAAAACATCACAATAAAAATCATACAGCAAACTTAAAATGAAGGAGAACTTTCCAAACCTCACAGAGTATCTTTTAAACCTATAGCAAACATCCTATTAATGACGGACTCATTAAAGCCATTGCCTTTCAAATCAGGAACAAGACAAAGTTACCTCCTATTTACAGCTTTATGTAACACTGATGAACAAGAAAGAATCAAAGTATACAAAGATCAGAAATAATTAAAAATAACATTCTTCATAGATGATATGATTACACAGAAGAATCCCAAAGAACCTGTAATTTGTTAGAAATATGAAACTGAAGATGGCGAGATATAAGATAAATTTACATATATCTGTTGCGTTTCAATACTCCAGAAGGGGTAGGAGAAATGACTTAGGAGCCGGTATTGCTAATCACATGATGGAGAAAAGTATACAATAGTACAGAAAAAAAAATCAAAATACTTGCATCATGGAGAAGAGATCTCTAGAGTAAGTCTATCAGTTCTCACCTAATTGGGGTACAGGCTCAAGGAAATTCGAACCCAAATTCAGAATATTTTTGTGGAAGCTGATTCCCATTTATACGGAAAAAGAAAAGATTAAGAATAGGCCAGAGAATCTTGATGAGAAAAAGGTGGGAAACAGCTCAACTGACTACCAAGACTTAGAATAAGGCTGCATGGATTTAGGGTGTTCTGCTGCTGGTTTCAAAACCAGAAAACCCCGAATAGCATCTGTGCACCTATGAAAAGTTTTTTTATAACTAACTGGTATTAAAAATGTGTAGAAAATGGATAGTTGCCCAATCTATTGTCTGGAATACTCAGCTAGCCACACAGAATGAAGTTGGATTCCTAACTCACATTGTTTCCAGAATCAGTTCCCAAAGGTTGAAGCACTTAAATGTGACCTTTTAGAAAAATTCTAGAAGCAAATGTAGTAGAACATTTATATAATCCTCACCCACGTGCCAAGTGCTTCTCTCATCTGCCCATTTTCCCCAAGTTCTCCTTTCTCGTTTTTGACACATGTAGTCATGAAAGCTAAGCAATGATTCTCCTTCCAGACCCCGACCTGCTCGCAAGCTATGTGAACCATCTCTCAGCAAAGACGTCCTCTCCTGTGCCTCCGGAGGAGCCAAGGGGGTCTCAGGGATCATGGGCCCCAGCTGCAGGCAGATGTGGCGCCAGCCCGTGAAAGACAGACACCGCCAGGCCCCAGCAGCCTCAGGTCCCGTGCTGCCGCCTCCTGAGCCCTCTGAGGCTGGCGCGTCTCTGCTGCGTCCCCTGAGTCTGACCCACTGACACTGGAGTCCACAGCCCTGCTCCCGGGGCCCCCATGCTGTCCAAGCTCCTCTTCAGCACTTCAGTACGGGGTCCTTTTGCTGAGACCTCTGTGGAGATGGAAACAGCCAGTCTCCATTCTCCTTACGCGCTGGATTTAAGGTCATCGGTTCATGTGTACACAGCCCTCGCTTACCAAACCAGTCTTCCTAAAGTTGAGCTTTTAGGCCTTTGAATTTTCTGGCTGTTTTCAATAGATTCTGTATTTTTTCTTTTTTCTGTTTTGTGTTAATTCAGAAACCACAGGCCCTAATCTCTGGTCCAGAAGTGAGCTTCAAGGAGCACCTCTGTGCTCTGACTTCTCTCATCCTGGACGCGTCCCCCAGGTGGCCTCTTCCTGCCCTGTGACATCCGGACTGGACTGTCGTAGCTGTGTTCGTCACACGTGCTTTGACCCCAGCCTCTGGGAGGGGAGGTCTCCTCTCTGCCGCCCTGGGTACAGCCCTCTGCCTGGCTCTGTGAATTTGAATGGAAGCCAGCCGTCCAGGAGTGGATGGCTATGGAAGGGGCTGCTCATGACGCAGAGACAACGCTGAGATCCCCGCCTGGCGTCTTCGCTTCCTCCCACCCCACTTTGCACCCCTCTCGGAAAGTACGTCCAGGGTAAGGACCTCACCCACTCACCATCCCCATGTCTGGTTCCATCCTCTCCCTTGGGGACCCTTTAGCTCCTCATTCTTCCCAGCCAGGCCTGGGCTGTGTCCCACTTCCCCAGAGTACCGACTATCCGGGGGGTGTTGATGGCTCTGGCTGTAACTGGGCTCAGGGACAGGACAGGACAGGACTGTGGGTGGCAGCTGACTTCAGTTGAGAATCAGGATCTCACCAAGAGTTCCAGATTTTAGCTTTTGGGTGTTAATTGTTGTTTCTTCCAGAAAGGCATCATCTCCACTCACTCTCCTTCCAGAGCATTTGATCTGGTGCCTTATCTGGGCTCATTACGCTAATTACTCAATAAAGAACTTCCTTCCGAGGCTCTTCCCTTTAAAGTGCCATCTCGGGGGTGGTGGTGGGGACTGCCGCCTGCCTCTTTTGATTTCTCTCCATCACAGCCCGGCTTTCATCAAGACGTGCCGCGGACTCTGGTGGGAGCAGTTAGTGCAAAGCGAAGCCTTCAGATTTTCCGCTTTCCCTGGCCTCCCTCTAAAGCTGAAAGATGACGTGTGTGGGAAAGGAGACGATGGCTCTAAATCCCTCGCCCCCCAGAAAGGCACTGAGGGTCGGCCACTGCCAGGGACGCGGGCTGCACGCTTCATTTACTACTTTGTGGGACAGAACAAAGGCTCAGCCCGGTCCTCGGAGCCTTCTTACCCGCCACACTGGGGGTGGTGGGAACAAGCTGGCCCCGTCCGAAGGGCCATCTGTGCACTGGGGATTAGGGAGCTTTAATGGTGAATGTTCCTAGGGTGAACCTGGCCCTTGGGCCTGTGTGCACTTGACTGCAGGTTTTCCCAGGAAAGGGAAGGTGGGGAGGGCATGCACACAGGCGCACACACACCCTGGCACCCACACACAGAATTTCGGGGGGACATGCAGGACAGCAAGGCTAACACACGAGGGACGCTCCCAACAAGCCCCCGCTTCTCCACGTATGAAGTGAGCACAGACAGGGTAAACAGCTTGCCGGGCGCGAGAGGGCCTTTCCCGTCGGGGTGATGTGTGAGTTCATTGTTTCTTTATGAAAAGAAAGCTGAGATGAGAAGTCACTGACCCAGAAACTTCCCCTGGAATTAATGAACTCAGGCTGCCAGGATGTAAAATATGGGCATGTCTCTTTGCTGGCTGATCTCCGGGCACCTCTGCTTCGCTCTCCACACCCCAGCTTCCCCGCCTGACCTTGACAGGTCTGAGGGTGTCAGTGTGGTGGAGACTCGGATGAGAGCCCGCCCTGAAGCCGGGTGCGTGGCGCAGTGAAGTCTCTCCTGCCACTGGTCCTGGGCTGAGATTCACGGAGAGCTTTCGGCAGGACCACACCCTTGCAGGGCGAGTGGTCCTCTGCGGTTCCGTGGGGCTTTGTCTCCTTCGGCTCCTGCATTAGCGGGACTGCTCCCTTTGGTAGGAATCGCCGTCCTTGGCCCTAGGCCAGGCCCCACTGTCGACTAAAGCCCCTAGCACCCAGCCCTGTGTAGAGATCAAAGTAAGTATGTTCTCAAGACAGTCTGCACGCTGCCCGGGAAATCGGGCAAGGGCCACGCGCCTGACCCTGATCTGGAGAACGGCAGCGGCGTCTGTTTACAAGAGGCTGGATTTTGGTTATGCTGTTACCAGGAGCATGCTGATGATTTCAAATGTCCTTGTTTCGACAGCAAAGCAATTGGAGGGAGCTGACAGGGAGCCCATAGCTCATTCAGCCTTTATTCAACCAATATTCATGGAGTGTTCACTGGGCCTGGGGCCCTTTGGGAGCACTGGGGATACAGCAGGGAAACCGAGTAGCTGGGCAGGGCCCTGCCCTCCTGGGCTCACGGTCAGCAGGACCTACCACCAGCTGTGGGAATACAGGCTGGCTGCAGCCCCTGTGCACTGCGCACAGGGCAGGGGGGTGAAGATCCCACCGAGCTCATGGTTTGGTTGGCTGTGGAGGGGGCGGCAGACACCACCACTGATCACCCCAAAGAAGAATTTCCACGGTTTTGAGGTCTTGGTGCAGGACACACTCCTCGCAGTGTAGCTCATGGCTGGGTCTCTCCAGGGCCTCACTTCCAAGCAGAAGACAATGAGATGTTCACACTTCCCAGCACATCTTCCTGAAACTGGTGGTCAGAGCATTTATGAATGAAGCTCCAGGTAAAACTGTTCTAAATGTTGAGGATAACGAACAAATTTTAAAAAATTTATCTCTAAACAACTACCAAGTGGTCAGTTACACAGGTGTTACAGGGGTTATCAGGAAGAAAATTAAGACAACGAACTGGAGTTACTGCTCTGAGGGCCACGAGGTCAGACTCCCAGGACACTAAGTGGCTCGTGGTTCTCACGGGAGGGGGCCTGCTGTGCAGCCCACATGGGGTTCTGCAAACGCCTGAAGTAGCTGCCATTATGTGAAAATGGGGGATTTCACATCTAATTCTGGATCTCTGGCTTCTTCTGGAAAATGTGGAGATCTGACAATGCTGTGCCCGCGCACTGTGCTGCGGTGACCTCGTGTGGGTCCCTGACTACAGGTCAGAGGTCCCACAGGAATGGGGCCGTGGGGCCATGATGAATGAGGAGGAAGGGGCACAGAGGCATCCCCACCACCACAGCAGAGAGCAGCTCCTCTCACGGGAGACCCGGCAGGAATGGCTGCAGGGGTTGGAGGAGCCGAGAGCGTTCCCTACGGTCCGGGGCGGTGGCAGGAGGCAAGAGTTAGCATTAGATCCTGGTCGGCCCCGTCCTCGTCTTCCTGTCTTACCCTCTCAGAGAAAGTCAGGAGAGACACTTCACCTCCAAGGGAAGGCATAAATCAGAGCAAAGGCCTGAGAAAGGGAGGCAAGGTTTCCACCCAACACAGGAAAGAATTTCCACAGGACGTCCTGAGATGGTGCTGGCCACACCACCAGCCAGTGGAGATGTCCTCGGGGGCCATCGGTGCAGGTGGCGGGCGTGTGCTGAACAAGGTCCTAACCCTGAGACACTGAGCGGATCCGAACATCTGCAGATTTCCTTCCATTCTGGGAGCACACGCTCCTTGTAAGGACCTTCCACACAGCTGCCAAAGGCTACAGGCTTAACACCAATAACCACTTTGAACCTTTTTCCACATTTTCCAAATCTGTCCAGTCAATCCCAACTAGATCCTATCCACTGACTTTAAAGTATCCCAAACTGGCTGATTTTCAGTTGCTTTGACTTGCTTTTTTTTTAAGGGATATTTTATAATTGATGAAAAAAATTCCTTTTCATGCCTCACTAATGCAAAAACAGCTGAGCCAATTCAGCTCAGACTTTCTCAATAGCTTGTTACAATCCTAATTAAAATATTCACATACGGCACAAGCTTTGGGGAACATAATATTGCACTGTCAGTCAAATTCAGGCTGAATATTTACAACCAGCTAAACATAAAAGCAACTGCATGGATTTTACTTTGTGGGCTCTTGAAGAAAATGTAGTCAGACAATGAATGGGGAGGGACTAAAGCAAGCGGCATGGCGACTCTCCGCTCGGCTGAACTCATAAACAACAGGGCATGAAGACTGTCAGGGCTCTTGGCTGGAGCAGGGTGGGGTCCACACCAAAGACCTCGCTAACCCAGGATCTCCTGGGAAACAGTGGCTCTCCGCTCAGGGCACGGCTGCAGCGCTAGGCGGGTGGGGGTAGGCGCCATAACCAAGCAGAACAGCTTATAGTCCAGCTGTGGCACGTTGGGCCAAGACTGACCCCTCTGCACAGATGGACCCTCATCAATTTAGGGGGAGCATGGTGGTCCCAGTGAGAGACTGGCTCAAGCCCTGGGCACACGACAGATGCTCTGTAAATGTCGTTGCTGTATTTTATCAGCCCATCCCAGTGCAGCATCCAGATAAACAAAGACATATTCTTGAAGTAAAAATTAAGAAAAAAGAGCTCAGCCACTCTAGAAACAAACTTTTACCAAGTTCATGCTAAGTCTTGTGTCAGGAGGAGGCTCTCCTGATCACCTGATCACTTCTAGAATAATTCGTCAGCATCTTATCCCACAGATGCCAATGTCCATACACGCTATGAGGAAGGCTAGGAAATTCCTAATTTCTTAATGCATTTCCGTTCTCACATCAGCTGCACATGTGTGTGTACTGATAGGTGATATAGACGTGTATTAATGTATAGATAGGTAATGAGTGGATGATAGATACACACACACACACACACAATGCAGACAGATGCACAGGGATGACACATGCAGACTGCGTATGTGCTCACACCTGTGTACACACGTCTACAGGGTTCTCCCTGTCTTAGCAATCAGTTACTAGTCCTCAGTGTCCTCGGTAGGCATGCCTATCAGCCCATGTTTTTCTCTTAAGCCAGGAGGCCAGGGCTGACCATGCACGTGACAGTGTCTCAGTGAGGCCGTGCAGGTGCTCGGGACGGGCCCTGCTGTCTCCCTCTGGATGCACCTGTCCTGTCCCTGCGCTTCACTTCTGGTGTCTGTCTCTGATCCACAAGTCTCCACCAGAGTAGGAGCTATCTGCCTTGGTCCTGCGAGGTCCCTTCTGGGCCAAGGGCCACGCCAAGCCCTCTGGGTGACCACCTGCCTCACCCCCATCTAACCATGCCGTGTCAGCAAAGGTGGGCTGAGAGCGGCGTGCCCGGCCCCAGCCTCCCCAGACTTCCCCTTTCTTGGCCATCTCTGTGACTCGGAGCCCATCTCAGGGCATGCAGTTCTCCAGGGGAGGCTCAGCCCATTTTTACTGCCTGATCATTAAAGGATTGGGGGTGTCTCTGCTAAGGAACTAAAATGGAGCATTTTCCTTGCTACTTGGTGAATACTGCCACGTTTGAGGCATTTTACTCCCTCAGTGGCTGCATCAGATGTGCTGAGTGTGAAGCTGAAACCCCAAAGCCAGCAAGAATTAAGTTGGCTTTGCTTTTCTTTGTGAGAAAATGGCCTATAAAATGTTAATGCCCAGCTCTCAACACGGCCAGCAACGCCTCATTAACAGGGCGTTCTGTGGTGTGGGGGGCTGCCCGCGGCCAACCTGCTGGGGCTCTGGGCTCTGTCAGCCCCTCCAAGACCCCGTCCTCACCACCACCTGGCACAGCCCTGTCCGGCTTCCCTGAGGCAGGATTACTGGGAGTGTGGTGGTCAAATTTGGGACAAGCTGCCCGGGACCAGCAAAGCCAGGGCTGGTGTGGGACAAGGCCACCGTGCTGGGCAGGCCTCAGTCAGCCGGGCCAGAAAAGGATGTCCAGACCAGAGGCAGATGGGGCTGCAGCAGGGGTGACAGGATGGCCGGTCTCATCTAGGGCCTGGGGCAGGGAGAAGCGAAAGCACCCCCCTTTCCTCTTGCTTCTCATCTCTGACTTACATCCACAGCAGACAGTAACACCACCTGGACGCCTGCCTTCCACAAGGACTTCGCTAAACTCTAATAAGAACCCTCCTGCTGAACGTTCCCGTGGACCCAGCATAGCAGGCAGTCATCTCCAGTTAACATCAAGAAACTGGGGTTCAGAGAGGAAGGTGCTGGTCAGAGGGAGACTTGGATTCCAAGGGTAAGGTTGTGACCCTGGGTCCTGCAGAGCATCTCCTTGCCAACCTGTGTCACCCTCACTCGCATGGAGCCTGAAGAGCATGCCAGCTCCATGCAGCAGTGGTGCACGGCTCTGCTGGTGGCCTCCTGGGTGCCGGACGTGTGACGCAGCGCCCTGGCCACTAAGCATTAGACGCAGGCAATGCCCTCCCCAGTTGTGACCAGCAAAAATTTCCCCCGACATTGCCGATGTCCCTCAAAGGCAAAACCACAGCTGGTTAGAACCCGTGACATTAGAATCTTCAGGATTATCACCCTCATTGGAAATTATTTACTCTCCACATCTGAAAACAGAAAAACAATGTTTTCCAGCTAAAACTGAAAATAAGTCTCCTAACCACGAGGGAGGGCTGGGCTGAAAAACCACCATTCTCTGTTGTGCTCAAAGGTACATTTTTATCAAAGCAGCCAAGCTAAAAGAGCAACTTCCATTTTTCGATGTTTCTAAAGGGGCACATTCCAGGCTCCAGATGCCCCGTCTGCCAGAGGCTGAACTGGGACAAACCATAAATACTGCATTCTCACCAACGTTTACAGGAAAGTCAAAAAAGACTAAGACGAAGAAGGAGGGACTAACCTGGATTAAAAGCTGGGCTGCGGGCGGAGAGGTGACTTTGAACGGCGTCCACCCTCAGCGCTGCGGAGGTATAATCTGGCTTCTATGAGGTCTATATTCCGTGGGGCCTCAGCGTACTCAGGCAGTTTACAAGGTGATGAGTTAGATAACGGTGGTGAAATGAATTTACGGGCCAGAGTCACAGGCATTATGCAATCTGCGATGACTTGGCACGTCGCCTTAGAGCCTAAATTAATTTTAATGGAAGAAGCAGTGTTTGTCAGGAGACAGGCTGCTTCTGAGAGGCCTGGCGGCCGCAGGGTCCCAAGCCCAGGGGCCTCTGCATCCTCAGCACCATGTCCACAACCGTGAAATCCCCACTTCTGACCAAGTTTTTCTCCCACTGGACTAAGAAGAAAATTTGTCATGTACACGCTGTGGAAACCTGTGAGGTGTTAGAGCAGGGGAGGCAGCCTCAGGCAGGTGATGGCCAAGAAACCAGGGGGCTAGAAGAACATTCAGTCACTCAGTGTTGCAGGGGAGCAGAGGCAATAATTTGCCCCTGACGTGGTTGGAGATGAGAAAGTAGTGGCGGGTCCCCAGGGGCCTGATGTCTGCCTGAGGCCGTCGGTCCAACGGGACGCAGGCGGAAGAAACTCATCTCTTTGGCGTGTTGCACTTTGAGGTGTTGAGGTTTGCAGAGTCCCCTGACCTTCTGTGCCGGGTGAGAATGGAAAATTGGCTGTGTTTCTTGTCCTCAGCATCTCACACACTCACTGGGGCTCAGGTTACTTGCTATGCTGTTCGGAAGAGGAACTTGGAAGAGCCACAAAAAAGAAGGCCAGGGACTGCCAGAAAGTGAATGTGACATATGTAACAAATAAGGACCTGATACCCAGCATATATAAAGAGCCCCTATGAACCAATAAGGAAAAGCCAAACCATACTAAAGAATATATTCAACCAAGTACAGATATAAAACATGATCAATATAAAGCAGAAATGTTCAACCCTACTAGTTATCAGGAAAATAAAAATTAAAACAAAATACAAGGCTCTATCAGATGGTCAGAAATTACAAGGGCTGAAAATTCCAAGGGTTGGAGAGGTTGCCCACAATGAGCACACTCTTGTATTTGCGGTGGGTATTTAAATGGGTAAAGTCATTTTTAAAGGAAATTTAACAGTGTTTCTCACATTTTGAGATGTGTCCACCAAGATGCAGAAGAACGGCGGTTGAAACAACACTGGTAATGATGTCAATGTCATGGGTAGGAGTTAAATAGATTAGGGAACACCTGATCTATGGGGTACTCGGCAAGTTTTTTTTTAATGAGATAAAACTATGTTCTAACATGGCATGTATTCTAATAGAAATGAAATTTAAAAGGCAGGCTGCATAAAAAGGGTATTAATAAATACCATCTATGCTAAAGTAACATTTATGGAAGCCAGTATATCCAGGCAGATGCACTGGAAAGGTGCCAATGGCCATCCCTGCTGAGAGCAGTGGGCGAGGAGGGGTCACGGGGACCCCAGCGTGCTGACTGACTGAAGGGGTATTCACTGGGGAGCAAGGGAGAGCAAAATGATAATTGGGAGTCTGCACATATAATAATTTTATATGTAAGTTTTAAAAAATGCCAGATCATGGATAGAGGGAGAATTTGTAGAATGGCCTAGTGTTCCCTCAGCCTTTGTCCTCCTTACCCCAAAGCCCGGTTCAAACAGCACCCAGGCCGTGCGCAGCCACGTCTACACTTAACTGTATTTTCACACTGTGGGGTTTGCGCCGGCAGAGTGCCCCTCGCTGCCACGTGGCCTACCCTCCGTGGGGTACCACCCGTGGTCACTCTGACTGGAGCCCCTCCCTCCGGGACACCAGCCAGCAGGGGACAGGCAAACTCCGGCCAGAAATGGCTGATCTGAACCCTCCCCAGCTGTCCTATTTTAAATTGTGGGGTCTTTTAAAAGGAATTGTATTAAATGAAATGGAGGAGACGTCATATGTAAAAATGTCCAGAAATTTCTGACAACAGTGTTTTGTATTTGTCTGCTTCTAGAGTTATTTCTAGAAAATAAACAGAACATGTTCATGCTCATGGAATGACTTTAAGTGGAGCTTGAGTTCCCTCTCCACACCTCATAAGAAGCACAAGGTTTCCTTGCCCAAATTAGAGCCCTTCTCTCCAGGCGACCTGAAGGGGGCCCCTCGGAAGGGGCAGAGGCGCAGCGGCACGTGACGAGGTCTCCATACACGTGGCACAGGTCCCCACCAACCGTGGGCAGGGAGAGAGCTGGGCCACGTGGCTCTCGGTCCCAGGTCTCTGCCCCACGCACAGGCTGCTGGCTGCCTCGCCGGATCTGGGTGCAGGTGCCCTGGGATCTGACACGAAGCTGACCGCAGGGCGAATACTTGTGGTGATTAAATGGCCTCCCGCTCCTCAGCCTGCACTTTGTTTCAGAGGATGTCTACTTTTACTTTGCAGACAAATCGCATTATTTTTCCCAGCGAGCAGGTTATGAATGGAATTGGGCGTTTTTCTTCAAAACAAGGGCTCACCAACATAGGACTGCAGGCTGAGCTCCTGAAACTGAGCAAGACTTTGGAGAGCAGAGACCTCACCCCACAAGCCACCCAGAAGGTATGTCTGCACCCCAGCCTACAAGCCCCCACCCAGCACCCAGCTGTGGATGGTGGAAGCATGGAAAATTGCCTGGCTCAACCTCCAAGCTGCTTGGAGGGATCCCTCCTCACAGACCTTGTAAATGAACTGGCCCCCACCTCAAGGGGGTGTTATTTCCCCATGATTCAATTCCCAGCAAACCTTAGCCAGGGCTCAAGATGTCAGCCACCAGAGTGGCCACGGCAGGCCCTCCCCAGGGTGTGGAGTCCACCCGAGCTGCTCTCAGGATGGTGGGATGGATACCAGGCCAGTCTTCTTTCTCCCTAGAGCCCCACAGCCACTGGTCGGGGGCAGGGGGACACCCGCTGTGGGAGCAGTGCCCCCACCCCCACCCACAGTGATGTCAACAATGTGTCTCTCTGGGTGGCAAGCCAGTTCCAGACGCTTGGCCCATGTCCGTGCAGGGAGGCGCTCTATGGCAAGGCGGAGTGTGCTTTCCTGACCACAGACTCCTGGACGCTGGCACTACATGCCCAAGGGCATGACCGAGGTGAAGCGTGGCCCACGCTCCCCACCACCTTGCTCACAGAAGCCCAGGAGCCAAGAAAGGGTAGAGGCCACGTCCTCCCACAGAGGAGGAAAGAGGTGTGGCATCTCAAAGGCTTTTCTGCAGACACAGAGTTTGAAAACAAAAATGAAAAGCAAAAACAAGGGGTTTTAAAGACCCTGTGTCACTTATATTAAAAAACCCAGTTTTCTCTTCATTACAGGAAATGAGAAGCAGTCATTAGCTGTCATCTGATTGCTTACTTCAAAGCCAGGAAGAGTCACTTCTGAAATCACAAGTTCTTTGTATTTCCTGAAATCCTACCTTGTCATCCCACACTCATCCATCCTGGGGGCAGCTGGCACCGCCAACCATTGGGAGAGATTTGGCCCAATCACCAAAGGAAGACAACATGAAATGTGAACTGCTTCTGCAGTGTTTAAGCCCAGGAAGCAATGGGAAATTAAAGAGGATGAAAATGATGTCCTCGTGGGAGGCTGGTTTTAAGGTGAGGGCAAGTCTGGGTAGATTCCAGTCTGCCTACGTTTTGCCAAAGACGACCGGCAGTACAAGTTCCCGTCGGGGGACCAACCACTTTCCGCTCTGCCCGGTTCCCTCACCTCAAATGCAGAAACAGTTCCCCTTCCAGTGGGAAAACAGCCCAACAGGAAGCCACCATGCTTGGGACGGCTCCCCTGCATAGGGAACATGTCGTGCCTGATAAAAAACGTGCATTTCCAGGTCTCTCATCGGGTGAAGGGCCGTCTCTAGTGCTCGGGAATTGATAAGCCTCGACAGCTGCAGGATAATCTAATCGTCTGTGTAGGGTTCCAACTCCCCTGTTCACGTATCCGGGACTTCTACAGACCAAGCTCCCCATCGGCCAAATGAACTGGACCTGCTAAGACCCACGTCCTGTTTAAACCAAGGAAACACAGCCTACAGAGCAGCAGAAGGGAAGGGGAGGTGAGCTGACATTTCACAAGCATTCAGGCCGAGTTTGTTTTGCTCTGTAAGCACCTGCGGTTCCTGACTTAGCAAAACATGGTGGGCTTCCAGGTGTGAGATGAATTTGCACCACCTTCCAGTGTTCTTTAGATTCATTTTAAATAACACTGACAGCTGCCATTAATGACTCCTTCTGTGATTTGTCATAGATATTTATATTTAGTCACCACAGGAAGGCTCGTGGGAGTCAATATCCTGGTACATTTTTTTTCCTCTTCGGTTAAGTATGAAGAAAGAAAAGTGTGTTGATAGATTTTTTTCCCTTTAAGCAAAATCCAAGTGAGAACATTGAGGCTAGTCTGAAACAGAAGGCTCATCTAATCTGATTATGGGCATATTGCATAGAACAGGTGAGGGTCACACCAAGAATGGTTTACTAGCTGGTTCTTCTGCATTAAAGGTGCGGTGTTGGGGTCACGCTGGGGCTGTGGGGAGGCCTCACTAACGTCAGGTCCCAGTAACTGTAGTCAATGAGTCAAGCCTGCTGAGTTCCCATGTGAGGTCAGGATGTACGTGGGGTCCTGGAGACGAGACGTATGTAAAACATGGCTACAGACCTCAAGGACCCCCAGGCCAGTGAGCGACAGGTGTAGGACCAAAGCATTGGGCAGGGTGACATGTGGTTGATTGGAGGTATGTGCTGATTTGTAGGAGAACAAGAAAAGCTGGTGAATTTCTCTGTCCGGGGATGTGTGATGGGAAGGAGGGGACAGGCTGGCCGGCCACCTGGCTGTGGAATCATGGGACTCACCCTGTCCCGACAGCTCCCCATGGCCTCTCATCCAGACTCCCTGCTGCATCCCCCGCCATGACACTTATCGCTTGCAGTGCAGGGGTGCTGAGGACACCGCCAGATGGCACTCCCGCTGAAGACCCTTCAGCGCCTCCCCACATACTACCTATGGAACCCCAAGTCCCTGCCATGGCCCCTATGACCTCTCCACCCACCTGGCCTCTTTCCTCTGACTCGCTGCTCCCCAGCCACCAGAACCTTCTCTTTGTCCATCCTGTCTCAGCCCCTCTGCTCGGCTGTCCTTCTGCCCCAGTGCTTGGCCCCCAGGCTGGACCGAATCAAGGCCAGCTCCTGCCCCAGACCTGCCGCAGAGCACAGTGGGAAGTGGCAGGCAGCCCCTGCCATGCGGCCCTGCTGTTTCCTCGTGGCTCGCTCCCCCACGGGGTCACCTTGCTGATGTGTTTACCCATGCACTGTTTCCTCTCCCCTAGAATGGGGTCCCCACAAGGGAAGGGGAACGTACAGCCGACAGGCCTGGAAAAGGAGAGGGTCCAAAGCAGTGCTCAGCAGGCGTCTGCAGAGCAGAGAAACAAATGGTGCATAAAAAGCGGCCCCCAGGCAGCAAGTACCTTGGAGAGCGGCCCACTCCCGGCCACTCCTGCCCCACCAGCATGCCGTCACCGCAGCAAATGGGGCAGGGGCCCCACCTGGAGAGGAAGACACCTGCACATGGCCCTTGCTCTCCAAAGTCCCAGGCATGCAATGCCTGCCCGAGTTCTCTCCCTGTGGGTGCTGTGAACAGCGACCGGGAGCCTGACGGAGGGGACTGTCACAGTGAGGCGAGGTGAATGACGCATTAGCGGGGTCCCAGTCAGGACATCCATGGTTACTACAGATTCCAAACTGGAGATTCTGCAAAGGGGGGGCTGCACCCATGCAGCTGTTTTTAGCCCAGACTACATTAAGCTGAGTAAAAATTAAACACTCACTGTTCAGAGAAACATTATATTCCCCATGAAACGTGGCTAGTTAATTACAGGGAGTAACACTGCTTTTAAAAACTGGGGAGTGTGGGTTTCACTATGCCAGTAATTGGTAGGTGGTTTCCTGTGAGGTTTCAAAGCTACTTCAGGTAAGAAGTTGAGGAAGAACATGGCATGTCTTCTCTCTCCATTTCAGTGGGGTAGAAATACCACTTTAATAGAAGAGTATCTACAGATACGCAACAACGAGGGAAACGGATCAGGACAGGCACACAATGCACACACACACCTATTTATGCTTCTCAGTAGGAGAACGATGACTCCTGGTAGAATCTGATCATTTCCTAAAAGGGGCAGCTAGAAATCAAAAGGACACAGAAACCATTTCTATTCCCCACCTCCTGCCCGTTACCTGAGCACGGGTACTCCCACCCTAGTCCCTTACTACAATCTTCACAGCGGAAGTGACCTGCGTTCTATGGGTCATTGGTGAGAGTGTAAAATTCCCTTGTTCCAGCGGAGATTTACCCCATATCTTGAAATTCAGTGATTAAGTGTTACAGAGTTCTGTCAATTTCGTCCTTCATAGGGTGACTTCATAGTATCGATTTTAAACTAGGAAAGACCTTATTGTTAGTGTGTGTCTATGAATTTGCATTAGTTTTATAGATACCACCAAAAACGTAAAACGCCAAAGTTGAATACAAGATACTGGGAAACAAGGACTCAGCCAAAACCACAATGAAAAATTAACATAGGAAATGTCAATATGTGGGGAACTTTATAAATTCATGAGCAAAGGAGGAAAGCAACCGCTTCCTTCATCACGAGCAGGTAGTGTGGCCCCTGGGGTCCTGTCATGTGGAGAAACGGCAAAGCTGCAGAACTAGGGGCACCTTCCGAGCAAAGCACAGACAGTCCAGTGGGGTGCATCCCTCACTTTCCATCTTAACAATCTTAATGTGTTTTATGGCACATTACCTCAAATCCTTTTTGAATGTGGACAGAATATTGACAAATAAACAAATATGGAAAACCCAACAGACTAGCTAAGTAATCCCCAAACCTGAAGTAATTCCAGAACAAAGGTGTAAGCCGAGGGCACAGTCAGTGTACCCTCCCTCTCTGTGGCCCCAGGGGAGAGAGGCTTTAAGGACCTTCCAAGACCTCAAAACCACACACAGAGAGTGAGCATCAGGGCCGACACTGGCCAGCACGGGTGCCGTCCCACTGGTCCCGCAAGGCCGGCACGACCCTCCTCACTCCACAGGCCCCCTCTGCCTCATGCCCCAAGCTCCTGTGGAACTTCTGGGGCGCCCTCAGCACATGCTAAGAATTGCCATGTCTCCGGGGTTCTTCCTGGAATGCGCTTTCTTCGTTCTTCATGTGGATACAATCATTTAAATCCAGGCGAAGCCCATTTCTCAGGGAGCCTCTTGCTCTTCGTGTATTTTTTTCCTCTCTGCTCCTGGGGACTGTTGCCGCAGAAGGACCATTCCTAGAGGTGGCCGATCGCCGTCTCTGTGACAGGCACTCTGCTACGTGACACAGACACAAAGGCCCGTGGCTCCCTGGAGCTTAGAGCCTAATAATCAGGCATCAGGAATCAATCCATTTATACGATGAACTTTAAAAAGAGCTTCATAGAAAAGGCGTAGGTGCCCAAAGAGCAACTAGGATCCTCAGCCAGGATGCCAGGGAAGAGGCAACGCCCAGCCTCTGAACAGCGACATGCTTGGGAGCAAGACACGGGCCTTTGCACACACTGCTGAGAGGCCGGGGTCCCTCACTACTGCAACTGTCACTTACTGGTGCTTGCAGATACCAGAAGGAGCTTTTAGTGGGATTCCTACACACATATAACGGGCTCGTTGCCTGGACACATCCTGTTGGTTGAGATCTGACCTGGTTCTCACAAGGTCATACGACTTCTGCATACGCACGCATGAACATGCATTTTCCCATAGAACTGTACAAAAATCCTTGCTAATTATTGTTCCTTTTATGGTCTTGGCTCCCAGCCAATCCCTTGATATAATCTGAAGGAAAATTTTTTTTGGCAAGGCCCACTAACCTGAAGTTTCTCTTACCCTAACGCATAATTGTTGTGAGTCTCATTTTCCAGCCCAGAAGAGATACTCATCTACTTACCCACTATCCACGTTACATTTGCTG
Source organism: Manis pentadactyla (assembly GCF_030020395.1). NCBI lineage: Eukaryota > Metazoa > Chordata > Mammalia > Pholidota > Manidae > Manis > Manis pentadactyla. The sequence goes on along the minus strand of NC_080023.1, from coordinate 176,258,935 downwards.
AGTGAAAAAACACCATAGGAATGTGACATATTCCCAGAGACATAAATAAATGCTCACTTCCCCAGCTATGCACTCAGGCACCCTGTACCTTTACGGCCAAGTTCTAAGGTCACACTGTGAAGTAATAAATAAGGGCGCCTGGAGAGACCAGGCGGAGAAATCTGCATTTTCAGGTCCCATTTTCCTAACCACCAGTGGGGTCACCTGCGCAGGTGAGAGGAAAAGTAGATTTGACAGCGTTAGGCCATGGTTGGATGACCTCAGATACTCAGATTTTTCAAGTCCTTGTGCTACTTTTGTTTTTGTTTTGTGAAGGCTAAATGTACAATTGGGTAAATTTCATTTAAGATGCCACCCTTACGTCTGGCCAGAACAGTCACGTGGAATTTTAAAACACGCTTTTCATTCATGAATTCACTGGCCGTCCCTAATCGGGCTCGGCGGCCTCAGGACTCCAAAGGATGTGACAGGAAGGTGGCCGTGTGCACCCTCCACCTGCCGTCGTCCATCCCCCCCCCGCAGGACAAACGGTCTGGACCACAGAGCCTCTCATCTTGTCACTCTTGCTCTCCCAGAAAGCGGAAGCCCACCATCCCTCAGCCCTGAATGCAGACTGCCAACGATCCGTAATCCTGTCACAATGTCACCACTGCCAGCGGGCCTCACAGACTGCGGCCTATGCATTTTTTTAAGAGGCCTGTGGATGAAGCAAGCGGCTTCAGGATGCACCCTGTCCATGATCGCCCTGGGAGGGGAGGGAGCAGGTGGCCCTCCTGGGCCTGCTTCTCCTGGAGCCCGGGGTGGGGGCTGGCGGGCCAGAGCCTGCAGACTTGGTCTCTGGCCTTCGCTGTTCAAGCTTTTCCCTCTTGCCTTGAAGATGTTCTGTGCCTAAAATGGTCATAAAACTGTGACAAACAGATGGGCGTACAAGACCTTCTGCTGGTCATTTCCAATTACTCAGCTCCCTATGAATAGCACGCAGCAGTTAATCCACAAGTGTGTCTGCCGTCTCAGAAAGTGTCTGCTGCGCAGAAACCTTACTCCCCACCTGCTCACTTGCTAGGTTTCAAGACAGCTGAGATTCACGATTCCATCTCCCTCCTTAGCCGTTTAAGCAAATAAACATGTAAGTGTACAAAACCAAGCGACCTTTCCCTGACAGTTCAGTCAAGCAAAGGCAATGCCATCTTTTGGCTGTTTCCCAGTTCTCAGACTGGCTGACATCAGGCCACAGGATCATCTGCCTTGTCACTGGAGCCCCTCACTTCTCCTGCGCTCACGCAGGTGAAGGGAGCGCCCCGTAAAGTAATGAGAATGGGGCACCTGCGCAGACCAGGCTGTGCCACGTTCAGCACTAAGCCCCCACCTCACCTCTTTGGAATCTCAGCCAAGCGCAAGGCCTCCCACTGAGGTCTCTTCCTGGGGAAGAGTGGGGAACTGTCCAGAGCAGCGTGGCCCCGACACACCCTCGGTGCAGTGCGTCTGCCCGGGGCTTCCTCTCAGCTCTGAGCTACGCGGAGTGCAGGCCCTGTCTTCAGGTGAGGAGACTGAGGCCCGCGGGGCTCCTCCCAAACCTCCTCCCACCCGGCAGCGGCCGCCTGCGGCTCCCATCCACGGGAAGGCTGCCAGAGGTAAGGGGGCACCTTAGCGCTCAACGTTCTGAGGCTCTGGCCAGCGCGGCCCTTCCCGAGTCACACATTAGACGGGCTGATCTGCACCTCAACACACGGGGCTGCATAAGGCAACAGAATCACACGCCCCCCAAAACCAAAGGGCTAAGGAACTGCCGCTTGTTGTGTGGACTGCTCCGAATCCTCGGTCCAGCAATTATTTTATGATGATAAACTTCAATACAAGTCATCATGGGATCAGATCTAGAAAATTCAAAACACCACCCTATGGAGAGATGCCTTCAGCAAAGTCCCGGACAGACGGACAGAGCTTCCTTACGTGGTGAGCAGAGGGGTGCCGGCAGGTGGTCCACTGCTGAGGCTCTAGTTGTGGATAATTCGCCTGCATGCTCCCAGAAAACCATCTGGAGGTCCCCTGGCTGGTCTATGGCCAGAATGAGTCTCCATCCTCAGCGACTTATCACCCTCCCACGGCCCCCTGCCCCCAGCCCTGGGCCTCCTTGTGGGGATTAGGGTGCCATATAGGCAAACAGCGTTTCCTCACCTCTCATTCAATTTGAGGTTCTAAATGATGGGATCACCCTATGTGGGTTCTTAAATGATGTCAAAGAGGTTTTCCTGGAATTATGGTTTCTTAATTAACTCATCTTCTTAAACTCGGTAATACTCTTTATATAAAATGAACTTGGAAGCAGTGAGATGGCATTTAAAATCCGCAAGCAAATAACTCTTTAAAGTTGTGACTAATTCAGAGTGCTTTTCCCTTCGGACACTCCAAACTGGCTGCTCCATATGGGGTACTGAATCCATGGCTCTGACCCAGCCTGCAGAGGGGACCCTTCCCAAAGTCCCCACAAGACAATGACACCCTCTGCGCCACGTGATGCCCAGCTATGCCCGGGGGTACTGAGCTGGAGAAACACCAGGAAGCCCATGTCATAGGGCGGGGAAAGGCGAGGAGCTGGCAAAACACACGTTACTATCCATCTGGGAACCTCCTATAAGATCCTGTCATCTCTCTCCCAGAGTTGGGCACAGCCCAGTTTTTATCCAGACCCAAGAGTTCCACTTCTTCTAAGAAATTCTCATGTTTAAAAACAATTATGTAAATTCTCAAGTCCATAACAAGTATTTATTTAACTATGAGATATTTCAAGCCTATAAAAAAGTACAAGAAATAATCACATGACCTCCACCCCTCAAATCTAACAAACGAGAACGCTCACCATATCTGCTTCAGAGCCTCAGGAACTATGAGGCATCACAGTGGAAGGCCCCCCTGCCCGCCCTCCTCCACCTGGCCTCTTCCTTCACAGCAGGGACCTTTATGTGGAAGTAGGTTTGTCTGTGTTCTCTCTCCATATTGATGTGTTCACTCCATAGGAATGTATAAACCAAATATGGTGGTATTTGAGGGTATTTTAAAACATCATACAAATGGTACCATTTAGTGAATATCACTGCAAATTTTTGTATACTATTGTTAGAGAATTATCCACAGGGATACATATACACAAATAGTTTATCACAGAATGGCACTGCTTGAGTGTGCCACAATTTACACATTTATTGTCCCATCACTGGACATTTTGGTTTTCTTTTGCTTGCTTCTGTCTGTTTGTGCCGTCATGAACAACATGGTGTGACTTCCCTATGAATTCTCCTCGGGGACATGTTCATGAACGTCCTTAGGGGATACATGGAGAAACAGCCTATTCATTTTAGGATTTCCATGTACATAAAAGGAAGGATGGGATTCTAAGATTCTCAGTCTTCCAATGATGTTATCTTGGCCCTAAGGATAGTTTAACAATTAAAAATAAATACTCTCTGGGAAACCATCAGTATAATTAAGAAGTCCCCTTTCATCTAGCTTAAATCTTTGCACTGGGCAGCTGCTTGATGTTATTAAAAACGAACAGCCACGGTCATCCCAGAGTGGCTGAGTTGAGGTTCACGGATGCTCGTGGGGAAAAGTGCAGTTCTGTTAACGGGGCCAGAGGACTGGCAGCGGGGAGGGGTGACTTCTGGGCAAAGAAAGAGCGGGAGTCCATCCTGAGCCCAGCAGGGCCTGGCCCGACCTCTGGTCCCCACGCCTCCCCAGAGCAGGTGTCCTGGCGAGGAAACCGCCTCCCGGGCTCTTCCACGTCATTCTCGCTCAAGTCTCGCTCAGAACTCCTCACTCTGAGGTGACAATGTTCTCCTTGAGGCTTTTAGGTCCAGGAAAAGCCTTTCTGTTGCCTCTAAACCCCTGATTTTCTTCTCCTCAACCTTTACACAATCTCCTTCCTTAAAATATCTTAGCAACATGAGTTTTTAAAAGCGTTTGAAGCAAAGTCTTCAGAAAGATAATGAGCTGAACAACTGGTCTACAGAACAGCTGTTATTTCTCTCCTTGCCCGAACCAAAGAGGTGAACTAGTCCTGTGGCTTTCTTGGGGACACTGAGAGGTGACCCCAAGGGCTCACATCACTCCTGCCTTGTCCCTGGCTTCTCTGCAGGCCCGGCTCCCCACCGGCCCAGCCCTGGGACTGAAACCCTGCAGAAGACCCCAGTGAGGCGCCGGAGTCCTTGGCTGTCTTCCCGGTTAGTAAGAAAACTGTAAATGCTATTGCAAAATAACCAAACTAATTAACCCCCTGTAGTTGGAGAAAAGCAGAAGCTCACACATCTTGAAGCTACTGGGAGAAGGAAGGAAGGAAGCGCCCCTCTCCCTGCAGCAGCGATGCGGCCGGGGCAGCAGGCGTTGGGGATGTGGGTGAACGTGCAAATGGGACAGGAGGCGCACGGCCCAGGGGGCTGGAAATGGCGGGGCCACCGAGGGCCACAGCCTGGGCTGTCGGCCCCTAGACGGGAAGCGATGGGCAGGCTGTCAAGGCGAGCACTGGACACCCTGAGGGGCAAGGCTTGGGAACTGACCGCTTGACTCCTGAATGTAAATCCTGAAGAAGCAGCAGGGTTGGGCCCAGGGCAACGTGCACGGGCCGCCAGGCCGCCGCCGTCTTCGCCTTGATCGCCGTCTTCGTCGGAACTGTCACCGCCTCATCTTTATCTTCAGCATCATTTTGTTGTCACCACTATCCTCGTCCTTGGTATCACCATGGCACCATCACAGTGGCTGTATTTTCCTCCTCTTCCTTCTCTTCTTCCTCATCACCACTTACGTCGCCCTCGTCACCTGGCGATGCACCCTGACAGCCACATGCAAGAAAATAACCCATTAGGCCCTCAGGCATCCCCGTGCGGTGGCTGCCTGGATTCGCCCACTTCACGGGGATGCCTGGCCGCTCAGAAACAGCAGAGCGTGACTATTCCAGGACCAGGGAGAGCTGGGCCACGACTCCACCCCAGGCCTGTTTTCCTGTTTCCTTGCTGTGAGCCTCACGGACGGAAGGATCATGGCTGTTCACCATCAGCCAGACTGAGGCCAAAATCTAACAGCCACCCAGACCGCGTGCCATCACCACTGTGCGTGGAAATGCACCTCCACTGGGTGCTGTTCTAGGGAAGAGAGACAGGAAGGGAAGAGGAGACCTCCCCCATGAGGTCCAGTGGTGAAAGGGGCAGACGGGCCCCTGCACTTCAGGGGCCCTCAACTGGTTCTCAGTCACGTGGGCCACTGGCTCTCTGCACCCAGGACAGGAGATTCTGCACTGACCACCTCGCCCACCTCTGGTTAGCAAGAGCCTGATCCCTACACGCACAGATGGCTGGACAGGAGAGGTGCCATCTTCCTGCTGTCAAACACTCAGTGAGGACCTACTGTGCACATGGGGTGGGCACCGACCCAGGGAGGCTTGAAGGGGGCCACGGGGGGAGGGGACACGGACCACACGCTGTGCCTGGCAATGGGCACCAAGAGGTAACAGGCCACTGAGGGCAATGGGCGAAACACTTGGACTGGACGATGATAATGCGGGTGGTGGGGGTGGAGGACATGCGGCTGACCCCTACTGGGCCTGGGGTGGGTCCTACACACACGCTGCTCATTTCAGCCTGTGGGTGAAGCAGGTACTCTATTATCCCCACTGTATAGATGAGAAAAACGAGGCCGTGACCTGGCGTGATTCCCTCAGACCTTGCAGCCAGAAAGCAGGTGATGCTGGGTCTCCTCGGAGTCAGACAGGCAGGGATGGGGAGAGGATGTCCTAGAAGGAGCTCCCAGCAGGGGAGTTTGTGGGAATGCTGCTTCTGGGAGGGCAGCAACTTCTTCCAAGCACACGTCGGCTGTTGGCTGGGTCCTGGGAAGGCCGAGATGCTCACGGCAGGCAGGTGGTGTAGGGCTGACCACGTGACGTGGAGGGGTGGTGTTTCTGTTCATATCAGAAGATAAGCTAAGCAGTGAGGGCCACCAGTGGGCTGCCGCACACAGGTACCTCAACGATTCATCGGGGTGGGAGGTAGAGACAGTCACTGGGGGCAGACACAGCAGGGTAAGTAGCTCCTAACAAAGCCACTCTTTGAACAACCTTGATAGCCAAGACACAAGGCAAAATCCCTTTACAACTTACCCCAAATTCCTGCTGCAAAGCGATACCCACTGTGTCCTCCAAAAACCACACCTATCACAACAGAGGCACAGTGAAATGTCTTAAGCATCAAATCCATTTGTGTGGAATCTGTAAAAGCATCCTGTGGGAACTTCTAAGTTTTTGAACCAAGTGAACGTAATTGCCTTTGACCTCCCTTGGACCAGGCAACCCGCAACTTACCCGGGCCCTTCTCGGTCTTCCTAAATCTGCTGCGCCACGAAGGAAAGAGCAATATAAATACATTGGCATTTGTCCACGGCCCGCCTCTGCTTGCCACCTTTGTGGGGGTGCCTGTGCTAACAACAGAACCACGACATTAGAGGGAATTGTCAGATATGTTTCATCTCATTACTTCCCTGCAGCCGCATTATCGCTGTCATTATGCTTATTAATGAAACACGCAATGCCTCTCGCATCTACTGAGAGGTCTTTGAGGTTTAATGGTGACTGAAGGCTCAGCCAGCTCCCATGCAGTGGCTTCAGCCGGGAGGCTCTGCTCAGGCAGGGGAAAGGGAAGCCCTTGCTCTGCCTGGGAGGGCCGGAAAGCACGTCTCGCTTCCAGACCATGAGGTAGGAGCCCTGTGCACGATGCCCATCTCAGAATGGTTTTGAGCTTCAGAGCACCCAGGCGAGACTAGTGGGGAAGCCCAGGGGGTCATGTTTCTGCTCAGTGCCTGTTCCCAGCAAGGCTGGAGCACCTCCTGTGTGCAGGCAACAGAGCAGCGAACAGCACACGGGCATTCTTGTCCCAGTGACATGTGAGCGGAGGCCCGAGAAGATGCCAGTGTGGGGAGGGCAGGGGAAAGGGAGGCCACAGGGCATGACAGAACCTGGGCAGTGTGATCGAGCTTGGGCTCACGAGGGACTTGCAGAATCGCCAGCATGGGGTGACTCACTGCGAGGGGAAGGGGAGGTGGGGAGGGGGAGGTGGTGAGGCTGTGGCCCCTGAGCAATGGGCCCAGGGCACGGCTTGGACACTGACACCAGGCTGTTTCCCCTATAGCTTAACTGAAATATAACTTATATCCCGTGAAGTTTGCTCTATCACAGGATATAACACAATGGATTTAGTGTATTCACAGAGTCGTGCAACCATTGCCAGGCTCCAAGTCCCTTGGAGATTTCGTCCCTTCATGCACGGGCCCAGCACCACTGAAGCCACTCCCAACCCCAGCCCTGGAAGCCACTAATCTCCCTCCTGTCTGTGGATCTGCCTGTTCTGGACACGTCGCACACGCGGATCTGAGTGCCGAGGGCTGCTCCCCCACCCCGCTCCCCCGTGACTGCCTTCCCTCCCCAGAGAGAATGCTTTTGGGTCCAACTTCACTGTAGCACGTGTCAGGACTTCATTTCTTTTCATGACCAAATAGTATTCCCCAGCGTGGACTTACCACACTTGTGCTCCACTGATAGGCACTGGGTGGTGTCACTTGCCAACTATGATGAACCATGTCATGAACCTGTGAGTGCAAGAGTGGTGTGCACAGAGGCTTTGCTCCCAGGGCACGCACGAGGAGTGGGGCTACATGTTTCATGGGACCCTGGGTTTAGATTGAGGAACTGCTTTGGAAATGACAGCTGGCTGCTACACGGGCAGCTGTGGAGGGTCATACCCCCGCTTAGAGGATGTGGGGTCGATTGGGGAGGGGCCAAGGGTGTGGCCTTCAGGTGCATTTTGGAGGTGATGGCATTTGCTGTGGTCTGAGGGAAAGACAGCTAGGTTCTCATGTGTAGGCCAGCGGGACCTGGAGGCCATGTAGTCTGTGGCCTCCAATCCAGATGGGCTTCTCCAGGGGAGACTGAGTGTGTGTGTGTGCATACAACACACACACGCATACGTGTACACTTGTACACACACATGCGCACATGTACCCCAGTAAGTTCTGACCCAGTGGGTCCACAGTGTCCCAGAGTCCACGTTCTTTGGCTTCTCAAACCATTTGAGGCAGGTCTTCCCTGCCTTCTGGAAGCCACAGTCACATTCGTGAGTGCGGTGGCCAGAGGGCAGTCCCCCTCTGCCATACAGCTCAGCACCCCTGCTGTACGGTGGACTGTGGCAGAGATGACCCTGAGCCCTGGCCTGTCAGGTGCAAGCCGCTGGAAGGGAGTCCATCCAGCAGAAAAATGACACAAGCCACCTGTGCAATCTAGTGTTCTGGGACCACATCAAAAATACAAAGAGCTGAAGGTGATATGCCTAAGATGTTTAACCCAACACAGCCAAAATATTATCATTCATGCATCTATACAAGATGCTGTCAGCGAGTGTTGGACACTATTCTTCCTTCATACTGAGTCTTGGAAATCTGGCGTGCTTAGCCCAGCCCCGAGCTGCCCAGCCACCCACAGCCCCACGCAGGGCAGTGATGACTGGCAGGCCTGGAGCTCCAGGAGCGTCCAGGGAGAGCGGGGCTCCCTGGCCTGGGAAGAGGAAGATTTCAAGGTCAAGTGCAAAACACAACCCATAAAGTCAAAGACGGAGAAGGCTGGGGTTTCTCAGCAAGTCCAACCACATCAATTAAGGGGTCTCCCGGGGAAGCTTGAGGAGGGAAGGCCAAGGTTATAAAGCGTGAATGCAAATTCCCTCCAGGACATTTAGAGGGTGCGTGCGATGCTTTGACTATGTAAGGGAAGTGCACAGACTGGGGCCCAGCACCTGCTCCACCACCCACCACTGTGTGCCCTTGGGTGCTGATGGACCTCTTGGAGCCCGATCCTCAGCAGTCACAGCTCTGCCTGTCTCACAGGTTGGCCAGACTTATCTGGGATTATGTGCATGGCTTGATAGCCTTGCTGGTCAGACAAACTTTTATAATAAGAGTGGTTTCAAGAAGTGGTAACAACGGGAGGAAGACTGGGCTGGTCAAGAATAGTTCAGATGGGTGCTGGGAGGGCGTGGCCTGGAGCACGCCCCAGAGTTGGTCCCCCCTTAGGGCGTCACTGAGCTCCACCCTCTTCCCCACCCCTCCCTCTGGAGCCCACGTCTGCCCCGAGCTGGGGCCAGAGACTGCTGCTCCGACCCAGGCTGCCCCGGCCCCTGGTCCCTTCTCCTGCAGCTGGGCAGAGAGAGCAGGCTCCCGCCCGCCCTGCCGACCCCCACAGGCGCCCACTCGCTGCTGACCTCCCTCCGGCAGCCCCTAGGCCCTGGGACCACCCCCGCAGAACACAGCGGGCCAGGCCTCTGCCCTGGTGCGTCCCTCCAGGGGAGGGGAACCCCAGGGAGGAAAGGGTAACCATGGCAACTGCTCTGGGGACCAAGGACAGGTGCCCGGCCTGGAGGTGCAGGGGCCTGGGAAGCCCCCTCCTGGGGGTAAGGGGGGTGTGCCGGAGGGCTGACAGCTGTGGGGAGAGTCCCAGGAGGAGGGAAGAAGGAGACCGTGTGGGTTGGGATGACAGGAAAGGCCAGAACATTCCATCTGCAAGGACGGCTGGGAGGCCTGTCCCCTTGTCGTCCCCAAACACAGACTGTGGACTGAGCGCCCCACGCACTGTAGGGGGGCACGTCCTGGAGCTGGTGAGCCCACGTCCCCATCCGGCCGGGCAGCCGACGGTCCCCTGCAGAGGCAGGTCCACGCTGCCTCCCCGTCCCGAGGGGCCGGGCTGGGGCGTCATCCTTCTAGGCCTCCCTTGACCGGATGCCCCTCCCATCAGGTCACCTTGCACTGCTCCCCGGTCCTCCTGTCCCCCCACATTGCCAAGTGCCTTCAGACCTCAGAGACGGCGTGTGCTAAATGGTGGGGAGCAGCTGCAGGGGACTTCACAGCAGGCCTCCCAGTGGCCCAGAGTCTGATTCTGAGCCACTGTGGCACTGAGGCCCTAAACCTTACATTATTGGGCGCTTGGCCTGAATGTCAACCTGGGGCTTCGGTGGAGGTGTGCAGGGGTCTGCAAACCAGGGAAGGCGGCTCTGCTCACTGCACGGCCCGGAGTGGTCCCCCTGCTTTTGTGTGGCACGGATGGGCCTCCCTCCGCACTCAGGCCGCCGCACAGAAACACTCTCATGGCTACACGGTACCACATTTACCTCCTCCCCCGGCTGTGTGCCGTGAGGCCTGGCTGTCCGGTGGCCTGTGCGGTAAGGCAGCGACCGCCGGGGTCTTGTTAAGCCATAGCCCCGGGAACGTGCCTCACACCCCGACCCTGCAGCACCCACCCAGGGACTGACAACTTGGATTTTGCCGAATGTTCAGGAGATAAACCCTGCTCCCCTCCCAGGGGAGCAGACACATGTGTGTGCGTGTGACTGCAAGGGTGCTCACATCTACTGTTGCTTCTTCTCTTTACTAGGGTTGCTGAAAATGCCTCTAAAAATAATTCCCTGCTCTCAAAAAGCCAACCCAGGCTGCCATGGCCCAGGTAGGCCTCTTTAGAGCAGAGGGGCACCACCCTTTACAAACAAATGTCTAGCTTGGTCCAAAAATAAAAACTCCCCCAGCCTGGGGGTGGAGAGGCTGAGGCCGTTCTAGGATAATCCCTCTGTGGACTGTGGACTCTGGGGAGGGAAGGGGCCTCAAGGCCCTGTGGTCTGAGGGGGGCTGAGAGGCAGCCTTGTCCTGAAACAGCTGGGCAGCCTGCAAACACGGGGTGCGGCAGGGACTGGGTCCCTCTGGGCAGGGAGGGTAGCACCCAGGAAAGTGAAGCTCTCACTGACAAAGCCAGAGCCCAGAGTGTCAACAGGTCGCTCTCACCCATGGGAGGAGCAGGGGTGGCAGGCCAGAGTCTGAGTCTAAATTAGCCAAGGATGCCGGTGTCCTGTGCAGCCACAGAACCAGCCGTGGATCAGCCCCACAGCAGAGGGAGGCAAGGCCAGAACTCGCCACGAATCCCCCATCGCCCATCAGAACTGGGAAGGGCACCCCAGCGGTGGTGTCCACAGCGAGTTTTGGGGATGGGCACTGGGCAGTCACTGTGGTAGGATGTCTGGCACTTTGCGTGTGGTCTGGGGTCGCTCTGCACTCATGAACCTGCCCAGGGCAGGGGATGGAGCATCCCTGTGGCAGCCAGGATCACGCTGGTTTCCTGGATTCCTCAGGGACACAGGCAGACCCACCTGTTCTGAACCCATAACCAGGACAAAAATGTCCTACTGCCCAGGGAGTGTGTGATCTCATCCCTCCACTCTGACAACACATGCACATTCTCCAGGCTCTTTCCAATTAACCCACCAAGATAACAGCTCTGTGAGATCAGAACTGTGGCCATGGAAAGGAGGAAGGGCACATGCAGGTGGAAGACCTTGTCCCTACTCAGTGCGGAGGGCATGACGTTCATGGGCATCTGTCATCTGGGACTGGCCTCTGCCTGTTAGCAAATTCCAGGGCCAACGTGGGCCCGGCCCTGTTCTCGGCACTGCAGACAAGGCAGGAAAGCAGACATGTGGCTGCTCTTTCCCTTGTGGGGCTTAGGGCATCACCTCTCTTAAAAGAGGTTATTTGTGCCCTGGGCAAATGTTCACAGGGTTCCTGGTGTCAAGGACTCCAGCAAGGACTTAAGTTCTGGGGGGGAGACAGAAATACTGGAGGCAATGTCTGACAGGGATCAGTGCCACAGGAAACCAGGACAGGATGAGAGGACCCAAACCTGGTTTTCTTGGGCCAGGTGGGTGGGGCGTGGGCTGAGACATGAATGGAAAGACAGCCACGGCCAGACGCAGGGAGACCCTTCCAAGCCCTGGTCTGATGGAGCCAAGCTGGGCAAGTGTGAGGCACAGCCAGGACAGGGTGGCCAGTGCCCAGAGATGGTGGGGAGGCTCGCCTGGGCCCTGCTGGGCAGTGAAGAGGGTGGGTATGTTTGCTGAGCACAGGGGGGCTGGCCAGCACAGTAACGCAACACGATTTGTGCTTTTTAAATGACCCCTCTGACCACTATGGGGAATGGACTTGGGGGGAAGTAGGGCTGTGCTGAGGGGGTGTGGATGTCCCTGGGGAGGGGAGAGGGCGAGGGGGATGGCTCTGGAGGTGGCAGAGGAGCCACAGCAGGGGATACCTAGGGCGAAGCATGGGAGGGATGGGGCTTTGGCGAGCCCCTGGGTCAGGCCCTCCCAGGGCACCTCGGGAGAGATCTCACAAGGGGCAGGAGGCTGTGGGGAGTCAGCCCCACGCATGTGTCGGTGAGAACACCTCACATGCTTTTGCTGGTCATGTGACAATATCCACCAGGAGGTAGAATGGACTTACCCTTTGACCCGGTGTTTCCAGTTCTGGGGACTTACTCTATGGACATGCTCCCAGACGTGCAGGGAGCTCACAGAGGGACTGTTTCTAGGAGCAAACAGGAGCTGACTAACCGTCCCTCAGGTGGGACGGCTTCACCAAGGACAGCCCACCTACAGACCAGGGAACTGGCGCTGATACAGAGCAAGGTGGGATTCTGTAAACGGCCATGGACCTTTGGCCATAACTTGTGTGGAAAAAGCAAATTCACAGGGCAACACATTAGGCCCCATGTGTGAGAACAGGGCACCCTGCTGGGGCACACTCATGCCACATACACGTGGGCTTGCTCAGGCTGCACACGGGGCCATGGGAACACACAGGGTCACAGGCACACTAGGGCTGGGGTCACACACAGGGTCACAGGCACACTAGGGCTGCAGGGACACAAAGGGCAGTGGGCACACATGGGGCCATGGCCACACACGGGGCAGTGGGCACACCCAGAGCCGTGGCCACACAGAGGACCCACCCCCACGGCAGGTGCCGCTGCCCAGGACAGCCAGGTGAGGCTAAGACACCGGACGCTCCTCTCCAAGAGTCTGGCTGACCGCCTGGATCCCAGGCTGCTCTGGTGAGTCACAAGTGACTGTCAAGGTCTGAGGAGCGTGAGCGGACACTTCCCAGTGGTGAGCGCACTCAACCTTCTGGAGCCACGGGACCGTCATCACAGGAGAGTGGTTACAGCAGCGAGAGGGCAAGCGAGGCCGTCCTGCTCATTGTTCAATATCAGAGCACCAGGCCGGGAACCTCTCGGGCACCTACAAATCATGACAAGTGTGAGCGTGGCATCAGGGATCCTTATGTCTGCTGGTGTGGGAGCAGCAAGCTGTTGCTCAGGCCCATGTAGGGGCGTCAAAGTGCAAAAAGGGCATATGAGCGTTTTTACTGCTTATGAAACATAATGGGAATTTTGATCACCATTTATGCCTAATAGAAAAGGTTAAGTTCCTCCTTGAGCAAACTCTTATTTAAATTAGCAGTTTTGTTGAAAAGCTAACTCAAGTTCACTGTAAATAATTCAAAGTAAGAAGTAAAAGCCTCCGTCTCTCCCACTCCCTCCCCTACTCGACAGAAGCGTGACCTCTTATTTATATTCTTCTCAATAGTCTACAAATAGCTATAAGCTCAAATATCATTAAACACAGAGTCCCCTGTTTCCCACAGAGTCCTAACATATGCATCATCTTGCAGAGTTACTTTGTTCCCATAAAATTAATCATTAATCAAAGTTGCACGGCCAGTCATAGACTTACACGTCATCCTTCATTAAGGTTACCTGGTTTCCTGTTGGGTGCTTGATTGAAACAATTCTCTACTGATAAGGATCGGTGTCATTTCCAGTTTCCTATTATAAATAATCCTTCCAGGGAACATATCTATAGAATAAGTTTCTAGAAGTAGAATTGCTGGGTGTGTCCATTTTACATCTTGGCAGATGTCAAATGACCATCTGAAATGTGGACTATGAATCTCCCACCAACCACCTATATGAGCCAATCTCCCCATAGCCTCCTAACCCTGAGTACTAACATTTTTGTATTTGCCAATCTGACTGGTGAAACGGTAGGTCAGAATTCCATTTTGCATTTCAGTGAATGTAACTTAAAATGTTTCTCGACCACATAAAGTCCTTTTCCATTAACTGCTTGTTCACATAATTTAACTATAGCTTCTTCAACAACCCTCCCATCCCCACCAGTTTGAGCTGTTAGTCTTTTTTCATTGCCTTTAAAGAGCTCTTTATATACTAAGGAAAACTGTCAAAGATATTAAGATTATTTTCTCTAGGTTACTATTTTCTTTCTGTAAAATTTAAATAGTACACTTTTGACAGTGAGGAACTTTACTATATATAGTCAAACAATTCTTTTTTCTTGTATGGCTTCTGGGCACATGAGTTTTTCAGATAAAATATGATCCTTCAAAGCAATTATTTGCTTCCGGCAGGCCACTTGGGGCAAGCCCACAGGGACCCAGGGCGCCGCCTTCCCTCGGCTCCACTGCAGACCTGCTCAGGGAGAAAGGACGGACAGGACAGCCTAGTCTCACCTGGCGGAGGTAAAGCTTAACCACATAGCCAGTAAAAATGTACCTGCCAAGCAAGTTGTTCAGAAATGACGCACAGGAAGGCAGTACCAGAAACGGTTGTGTCCTGTGCCTCACCGCCCTCCTCAGCCAGCTGTACCTTGATCCGTCCGCTGCGTAAGGATCACCACCAGGAAAGGTTGTAAGAAACAACATGTCTGGAATTTGCCTGCGCCTTCTCACCGCCTAAAACCAAGTAAATTTCTCCTCCAAGATGAGAAACAACTCATTTCTTGCTTCCAACAGACGTGACCTAATGCAGCAGGTTCGGTCCTGTGCACGCCCACCCAGAAGCGCTGCGGGGCAGCACACTGCCCACCCCACGTGCAGCCACAGGGGGTCTCCTGTGACCCACCCCCACCCCTGTGTCTTCCGGAATGTGGAGGAGTTTAATTCTATGTGCTGTAATTTTAATGCTAATTTTATTTCCTTATACCGAATCTTTGAAAAATGGCCATCTACTTTATATATCGTGACAGGCTCATGTCCCCACCCCATTTGGTAAGCCCGAATCCCACATCCTCTGACCTGGCCAGACCGCTAATGTGCATACATTTCTGTGCTGCTACAGGGCTCTGGAGCCACGGCGCACCTGAGAGAGAATCGCGTCTTTCAAAAGAATAACCCCTTTCTTGTATAGGCAGGCTTCCTGTTACGCATGCAGTTCTGTATCACTGAGCCTCTGTAGTTCAAAACATGTCACTCATTCATTTATTCCTGCAATATATATTCATGGAAACCTTCCACGTGCTCAACTTTGGGCTAAACCCTTCCTAAAACAAATCACTTAAGTGGGGAAGTCTGTGGAAAGGAACCGTTAATTACCTGCCTAAATAAAGATTCTGGGAGGCAGACTGAAGGGCGTCACCTGGTCCCCCCACTGCTCTCAGCCAAAGCCAGGGTCTGAGGAGGAGGGGCAGCCTGTCGGCAGCCGGTCCCCCAAGCCAGATCCTCTCTGGGGTCTGTCTGTGTTCACGACGGCATGTCCTTGTTTCCCGGTGGGTCTGGAGTGGTGCCATCCTTGTCAGGGAGCAGGGGGAGTGTGGGAACAGGCACTGCATGGACGGGGCCAAGTGGGCGGGCTCCTGCAGGAGAAGGAGATCAAACCCCTCAGATGAAGCGGCACACACTGTGTGGGCTTTGCAGATGATCCCCTGCCCAGACTGCCGACATCATTAGCTCACGGCCGTGGAATGCTTTTCAGAAAGCACCGCCCTGTGCTTTTTAATGAAGTGACCATGAGCCCATGGACAGAGTGGCCACTGAGCCCGCCTGAGCACTGACCAGGCTCCCAGCCAGCGCTCCAGGCTCTGCATGTGCGCCAGGGACCCACCCCATGACCCGCGCGGCAGCCCCTCTCCAGCTCCCCTCCAGCCCTGGCTGATGCGAACGCCCTTTTCAGCCTGAAGGTTCCTCTCACTCCCAAAACCCATGCCTCCCATTCCGACCTGCTCTGGAAACACAAAGCCTTACTCCTCCTTTACCCCTTTGCTGGAAGAATGAGACACTTTGAGGCCCTGCTACCTACAGGTATGGGAAATTTAATGGAATTTAAAGCAGTAACTTCACACCAGGGAGAAAGGTACCTATGGATTTGCTCTTGGCTGTGACACAAAATTGGGCGATGTTGTGTTCCTCTGAATGGCTTCAAGACATTTTCTACATGAAACAGTTTAAAAGCCAAGGCTTTTTTAGCAGCCATGTGTGACCCACCCAGGACGGTGGGCATGACGTCACAGAGGCCAGTAACAAGGCTGTCCTGCCTTGGCTGACGGTCCACTGTCCACAGGCACCGGGAGCATGACCTTGGTTAACTTCCCAGTGAGGAGTCTCCTCCGGCTGAGCTGAAGCCCCGGCAGCCCCCATCACCTGTCCGGCACCACGCGATCACGGGTGTGGGAGCCAGGAGTCCGCTGGCCCTCCAAGGGTGAGGAATGCTCCGGATGGCCAGGGCGGCCACTCTTGCAGCTCCCGTTGGACGGCTTCCCAGAGAGCCCCAGGCCCAGGCTCCTGCTGCAGGCTCAGAGCCCGCCATGGTCTCCTGCAGGCAGGGAGACACACAGCCTGGCAGCTGACGGGCCTCAGTGGCTGGCTACCTTGAGAGCCAGTGACCCTCCCTCTGCTGCTTCCTATCCGCTGTTGGTCAGCAGCCTGGGCTACATAGCATCCCCCCCAGTTCATGAGCCCTTATGTGGAAATAGGGGCTTTGCAGCGTAACCAGCTTAAGATAAGGCATACTAGGTCCCATGGGCCCTAATCCAGTGACGGGTGTCCTGTAAGAAGGTGAGTTTGGGCACAGAGATCCCGGCACACAGATATGGTCCTGTGATGATGGAGGCAGAGACTGTGCAGCAAGCCTGCCAGCCAAGGGGCGCCAGGACCTCCACAGCTCCAGGCGCCAGCAGAGGTGGGAGGAGCCTCTCCCAGGGCTGTGATTTCAGATGTCTGGCCTCCAGGCTGAGAGACAACACGTCCGTTGTCTGAAGCCATGTGATTCATGGTGTTACTATGGCCGCTCCAGAACACTGACGCAATCATTTTGAGTTTAGTGTCCAAACTCCTCCAGGAAGACTCCCTGGATCTGTGTGCCTTCAGGACCCCAGCAGACTCCCAGAAAGGCCCCACCCTACCCCCCAAGCCAGCGCTGGTGGCTCACAGGGAGACTAGGATCACGTCAGGGCATCCTAGACCCCCACCTGGCACCTTGCATGCTTTCATGCACCTGGCGGCTGACAGAGGCAGATGATTTTACGGGAAGATAAATGGGATCATTACTAGTTGCATTCCTGCTCAGGGCACTCACCCCTGTGTCCTCCCACAGTATGCACGCACCAGCGGGAACCCCCCCACCGTCTCAGGCACTGAGCTGTCGCCCACCACAGAACCTGGTGCTCATCACCTCCCCACCAGGGAGGCATCAACTGCAGTAAGCTTCCTTGAGATGCTGCAAAGACCTATGGCAAACAGTCTGCCTGTACTGACGGTCATGGCATTCGTACATGATGAGCAGACCCCCCCCATGACAGCCTCCTTTAGGGACTGGGACCCACCCAGCTGCAGTTCACGTGACCCCAAGGCATCAGCTGGGGAATCTGGCATGAGCTCCGACCACTTTACTAAAGTTGGCGACTCAACTCATCTGCACCCTTGACTAGCTCAGTGAGTCACCACCATCAGGGCAAGGGGGTGTCGGGGCCCTCAGCAACGTGAAAACATGGCCCCAAAGCCAGGTGTCACTGCCCCGGCTTCAGGTAGCCTCAGAAGGGCACATGTTGCATGCTGTTTCGTGTTTGATGCATCATTTCTTCCTGATGAATGCATTCAGCCACCTGGATAGATCTTTCCGATCCAACCCCACAGTGACGGTTTGGGGAGGGAAGTCGTTCTCTGTGAGCACGCTAAACCTCCCGCCATGCCAGGCTGCTGGAAGAGTGGCGGCGAGCGTGCAAAGCAGCCAAGCCCGGGTGGAGGATTCTTGTCAAAATTCTTGTACCCAGGCCGTCTGTTCATCTCACATACTTGGGACAGTGCAGACCAGCATCTACCAAGGCCCAGCCTGAGCAGCAGCAGGTCTCTAGGGCACCTCTGGGCAGGGGCGGTGCCCACACGACACCACAGGCATCAGCACAAGGCCCCCTGTCCCCTTCACGGGAGGCGCCACGACCACCCACTAAATGCCCAGGAGGGAGGTGAGGGCACAGTGCCTCCCGATACACTCACCCTCTATTCCTGGGACCCTGTATTCACACATGCAGGCCCACACAGTCATGCACATTCTTCAAGGAGTCTGATCATCAGGATTCCAAGGCCCACATTTTAGGAGACACGGGAGAAAAAGATAGGAAACAAAAATGCAAAGATGGTCAAGGCGGTTTCATCGAAAGGCGGCCTCACCTTCAGAGCTGCGAGACCTGCTTTCCTTCCTCCCTCGGCACTCCTAGGGTGAAGCCCCGGGTCCTGCAGATCGATGAGCGACTGTATTCACCTCCCAAGAAATTAACTGTCTAATCTGCAGAGTTAAATAAATGCCAGCACTCCCTGACCTCAATCAACTGCTAGTGAGACCTGCGGAGTCCTCTCTCTCTCCCCTTCTCTCTCTCTCTCTCTATGGAAACACACAGCGGATAGTTTTAATTTTTAACTACTGGTCAAACGGGAGACCCAGTGCCAGGACCTGTGAGCCTCAGGGCCACCCCCTCTCCAGCCACCTGGCCATTCTCTGGTTCCTGCTCAGCCACACTGCCTCAGGACCTTGTGCTGGCTGCTGTCTTTGCCCAGGACGCTGGCTTCCCTCTTCAGCTGCCTGGCTCTCGGTCACCTCTGTGATCTCAGGCTAAAGCCGGCTGTCCGGCCTCAGCGCTGGAGCGCCTCAGGTTCTGCTGAGGGGCCGTCCTGGGTACTGGGTTGCCAAGCAGCCTCTCCGGCCTCTGCCTGCTAGAGCCTCACAGCAAACCCCAGCCTCCTGTCCCCAGTCTCCACAAGCAAATGTCTCCAGGCATTGCCAGGAGTCCCTGGGGACCTCTAGGAGAGGCTCCACCCCCCAGGCGGACTCTTCCCTCTTGTCATCGTCCCAGCTCCTCCGGCCCCCTGGTGCCCCTGCCAGCTCAGGTTCTACCTCACCTGGCAGCTCCATGGTCAGTGCTCGTCCAGCCTGCCAGCTGTCAGCTGCGGGGAGGAGAACCACTCAGCCCCCGTGCCCAGCACAGCCTGGTAGATGCTCACAAATGCTGCCTGAATCAGTGAATGACCACGGCAGAAACAGGGGCAGCAAGAGCCAGAGGGACACAAGCACACAGCACCTGATGCTCAGGGGGCCCCGCTCACAGGTCCATCAGCAACACGGGAGTCCTGAATAAATCCAGGCAGTGAGCACCCCCACGCTGGAGGCGCTGCTAACATACCACACGATTTTAGGGGCAGGAGAACATGTAACCTGAGCTCGACCCACGTTCAGTAGCACTGCTGTACAGCACGCTCTGAAGCTCCATCACCCTGCACAACAGAGGCGCCATGCGCACGGAGAGTGGCCACCCCATTCCCCCGCCGCCCCCGCCCCAGCAACCGCCTACCCTCTGGCCCGAATCCCCTTCCAGGCATTTATCCAGAGGAACTGAAATCAGGATCTGAAGAGATGCCTGCCCCACGTCCACTGCAGCGTTACCCACAACAGCAGGACGCGGGGAAAGCCCCAGGGTGTCCGTGGGTGAGTGGAGAAGGGCAGTGTGACACCTGCTGGAATGACACGATGCTGTAAATGCGACCTGGCCCTGCCTCCTGAAAAGGAAGGAATTCCTTACCAGCTGAAATCTCCCACTCGGGGAGCATAAGAAATGTCAGTGCATCCTGTTGACACGACACGCATCCCCACATGCAGGCCAACCGTGGCTATGCCAGTGAAAGCAGCCTGAGGTCGAGGAAGGGTCTCCAGGTCAGCCCTCTGCCCTCGGTGTCATGCAGTGCAGGCACATGGATGAGCAGACATTTGTTTGGTGAACAAATGGATAAGAAACATTGTGTGGGGAAAAGGAACATGTACGACATCAGGTAGTGCAAACCGTTTCCTTCTCCATGCCACACGCTAGGAGTGATGACACAGAGCCAGGCAGACGGGACACACTCCCGGCCCTGGGGGAGCTTTCAATTCCCTCATCAGCGGCTCTGCACCTGGTGCATCCGGGCCTATTCATCACCGCTTCCAAATTCCTCCAGGGTTTGCAGCACATCTCCAGTAGGAATGCAGCCACATCACAGCCAGCTGATGCGCCATCTAATGGCAAAGCTATTGGGCAGGCAAGGTGTGCTCCGGGGAGAGCCGACACAATCCTGAGACGTGAGCATATGGGCAGAGGGCGGAGGAAAGAGCATCCGCTCCAGTAATTTCCACACATTTGGGCTTTGTATCCCTCAAGCAGTGTATCGGGAGAAAATCAGATGCAACGTCAGCTGCATCCCACTGGGGTGACTGCCGGTCAGCCGAGGACTGAGAGGCCTCGCTGGTGTTCTTGGCAGCGCCAGGTAACCCCACCCCAGATGGAGGGGGATGGACTATGATGCAGTCGGCAGGAAGGGGCCCCGTCCGGCTAGGAGTCGGGGTGAAACTTGGTTAGGGTGCCAAGTCCTCGTCAAGCAGAAACATTTCGCAGCCATACAGTGCAGGGTGTCGCTGTCGCCCCACCTGAGAGTCTCACGTGAAGTGTCCCCGGTGCGGACGGGAGCAGGACGCTGCCCCCCCCCCGGCAGCCCCCGGCCTGCTGAGGCTCACTGTGGACCCACCGACAAATGCACCTGCTCCAGCAAGGCGCCCGGACGCCACCGCCTGCAGAGTGGCGGGCTCACTCTACTTTTTCCCAAATGCCACAGGGCATTTTGGTTTTATCCCACTTTCTCACACAAGGACGGACCCCCTCAAGTAGACATGGAAGGGACCCCTCCCTGGTCAGCAGCTGGAGGGAGTCACTGAGAGGACATGCGAGCGGCCGCCCCTCCCCGAGCTGGCCTGGGAAATTGGGGCTCCTCTCCTCCCCGTCCTTGGAGGTGAGCTCTGCGCCTCCCCACAGTGGGGGCTGCTCCGAGGTTGCGGCCCGAGAAACGCAGTGTGGACACGGATGCTGACTGAGCCCCTTAAAGCCTGTCTACTGACCGTTAAGATCTGGCAGGAGGTGAGGGAGCCCTTCCTGGGGCCGCCCTGGACAAGCCTTGTGGGCTCCTTTGCTCGTTCACCCTGCCACCTACCCACCTGCCTCTGTCCCTGGCCTCTCCCTGCCAGCCTGCAAACCAACATCAGCCCTGCATCCGGAGCCCTGGGCTCTGGTTGGGGTTAGGCCCCGGGGGGGCATGGGGCAGCAGTTGTGGTTGTCACGCCTGGGGGTGGGGGAGGCCAGGGCTCTGCAGGGCACCCTACAGTGCACAGGACACCCTGAACAGCAGTTCATCCGAAGTGCCCAGGTTGACAAACCTGGTTTAGTGCAAAGTTGGAGGCGGCTCAGGTCATCCTCGGGCATCAGCGGGTGCACGGCAGGCACAGGTCACGCGGCTGGGGCCAAGCAACACTTCAGTTCATGACCGGACAGAATTTATGGCCCAGGCGCCTGGACCCAGCTGCTTGGGCACCTTCCTCTGCCCAGTTTAGAAATCATGGGTTATGTGGAAGGTGTCCTGTCCCACTTCAGGGTCATACAGCTGAGGTGCCGTGCCCACCGAGGGGGCCCAAGGACCTAGGCCCGGCTGCCTCCCCAGCCGGCCTGGCACCAGAGCTTTGACTGTCTCACTGAACTATGGCAGTAAGAGGAATGGGTGCTGGCTTCCGGCTCTAGAGACCCCCCCATCCGCTCATGCACACTGGGGCAAGGCCACCCTAAGGACAGGGGAGCGCCCCCCGCCCCACCCCCCATGCACAGCGCGGCGAGGCTGCCCAAGGACAGGTGAGTCCAGCACTCCCTTCAGTCCCTTTTCATATGGTCAACATTTGTTTGCTACCAACTAACCAGTGAGTCTGATCAAACCTTACTCCCAGCGCCAGCGGAATTTGTGGCCCCCTAAGTTAATCGGGCTGAAAAGCAACTACTTCCTTTAAGATGCAATGTGGCTGCCACTGCGGACGTGGCATACGGTGGATGGGCAGGGAGAGGGCAGAAGCCAGGGGACGGGGCACTGCTGGCTTCTTCTCCCTTCCAGCCAGATGCTTATTCCATCCCCGTTGGAACAACACATTTGTTTTGCTGCTGAACCTGATTTAGGGGGACAAGTGGACTTTTCAAACTCGTTAGAGCCTTCAAATTATAAACTTGGTTAAGCACGGTCTCCATCTGTCAGGAGCAGGGACTTTTCTGTCTCTGATGTTCTAGAAAATCAGGTTTCCCTTCTCTTGTTTCTCCTGATGGAATGGATTTTGAAAAATGCAGATCCATCAAAAGGCCCACCTGAAAACTTCCATTTCTTGTTTCACAGGCTTCCTCAAAACTCAAAAGAACCTGCCAGCACCCAGGAGACGCAGAGAGGAGCGTTCACGGATGTGAGGGGCGGGGAACCTGCTGTGCCCTCGCCTCTGCCCTGGACCGGGCACCCTCCCAGGCCCTTATGGAAATCCACCTTTCCCTGGAAGAGCTCCTGCCTTCCCCAAGGGCAGGGAACGGGTCCTAAACAACAGGTCCCATGACTTCTGTTCCGCAGCACGAGATGGAAACCCTGACCCCAACAGCTTTCTGCCACCGTGGGCTGGTGCGCTCCTGAGGCTGAGAACCAGGGCGCAGCTGGCTGCCCGTCCCACGACACCCGCCCAGCCCAGGGCAGCTTCCTCTCTGCTCTGAGCTGCTTGGACACCAGACTCCTGCCCGCTCCTGGCATCCAAGGAGGAGCTTCCTGCCCACGAATCCAGAATGCCACGCGTGTCTCTGGCTCTGCCCAATCACAGGGCCACCCCGTGCAGTCCCCGTGGCCTCACAAGGAGAGGCCCTGACGCGTAGGGCTGTGTTCTGTCAGCCCCCCAGCACCTGAGCCCAGGAGGACTCAAATGACGCTCAAATCGAGGCTCTGTTCCAAAGATCGGCAGCTGGTCAAGGTACAGACAAACCCAAGTGGCCTCAGGTTACCTGCGGTTCAGGAGGTGAGGTCACCGCACCCCCAGGCATCAGCCACTCATGGCTCCCCCCACTGCTGCCCTTCAAGTCAGCCTGAGGCCACTGAGGGGTCGTTACATGCTGGCAAGAGGGTCTTTGGGGGCCCCAGACGGAGGCCCTCTCCCATACACAAGTGGTCAGCTGCCACTTGTCACCCATTATATCTGGAAGGAAAAAGGCTCATCTATACTGAGATGAAACCACTTCCCAGAGGTCCCCCGGCCCTGGCGGGCCCCGTCTTTCCTCATGTCATGTAGGCTGCAATCAGGGCTGCCTTAATTTTTATACGTGAAATTCACGGCTCCCTCCGCTTGTTCCTAAAAACACGTTTATGCGGAGGGCTGTGTGCTGTGACAAGTGCCTTCCCAGCGCTATCTGTCTGTGCTGAAAACAAAGCGTGCTGAGGGCAGCTGGTGGCCGGACAGTATCAGAGGGAAGGATGCCCTCGTTGCAGGAGAAATGCAGCTTCCGGACAATGTCAGAGCCCAGCACCTGGGGCTCTCGCTTAAACCCACTCCCCAGCCTGGCCCCCTGGCTCTGGCCCCGGCCTCGGCCTCGGCTGGTGCTCTGGCTCAGGGACGGGGCCAGGAGGGTCACTGCAAAACGCCAGTGAGGGAGGCATCTTAGTGGGTCCCTTATCAGACCCTCGGCCTAAACCAGGCCCGTGCAGTACACAGGATTAAGAAGGAAGCAATAAATAGATTTTAAGCCCGACGAGGCTTCAATAAGCCACAACATGAAAGTCAGCCTGGAGCCAGCCAGCCTGTAATGGGAGTTTCCTCCCCGAGTTAATAGAATCGCATCTGTGGCCCAGAGAACCGTGTCTCCTCTCCAGGAGGCCCAGGGGGGCTGCCCTGGGGTAATGGGGGGGGAAGGCTGTGGAGCTCAGCAGTAGAAATGACTGCTCATCCCAAATCCGAAGGTGTGAGGCTGAGTATTACCTGAGGAGGCAGCGGTGGGGTGGCAGGAAGACAGACTGAACATTTAAGGGGAGACACAGCACCTGCCTGCTAAGCCCCCCAACCTTGCAGAGCCCCTGACTACACTGGGAGCAGCAGCAGGCAGAGGACAAGGGTAGGGCATGGCGTGCAGAGGCAGGCAGGAGCACTCAGGCGTGGGGGCAGCAGGCTCTTATATGGGTGCAGCGCATGGCACCCCAAAACAAGTACAACAGTGACATCAAAGATCATTGACCACAGACCCCATGACATACAGCCTACCCTGGCACAATGCAGGGCTGGGGCACCAGCTCCCCACACAGTCCAAAGTCCACACGTAACTTCTGACTGTCCCGAAACTTAACCACTAATAAGCCTATTGTTGACCAGAAACCTTACCAATAATATAAACAGTCGAATCACATGTATTTTTTATCTTGTATGTATTATACACTGTGGTCTTACAATAAAATAAGCTAGAAAAAAAGAAAACGTTAAGAAAATCGTAAGGAAGAGAGAACACATTTACAAGACTGTACAGTAAATGTGTTCTCATCCTGAAACTTGTTAAACTTTTATAACTAGGGTGCCTCAAATCATTCCTGGTGCATGAATCTGCAGCCAGTCCAGCCCCCGCCAAGGGTTGTCATGATGGGAGGGGTCCGGGCGCGTGCTCACCTGCTGGAATCCAGAGCTGGAGGGAACCATCCTCCTGCCCACCGAGGGCTGCAAGCCCTGCTCCTGTGGCCCAGCCTTAGATCACCAACCTCAGATGTACAGAGGGGCTATTTTAGGCACCCAGACAGGTTTCTGGCAGCCAAGTCTAAATAAATGTCTAGAAACCAGGGACAACCCGTCCTTCACTTGCAACCATCAGACATGCTTTTAATGCAAGACTTCGGGGAGCTGCCTGCACAGGCTCCCATCAGCCAATCAGCACCACACCCTGGAGAGCCACCTGCGCTCCATGCTGTGTGTGGACTGTGCCAAATGGCGAGCCCTGTCTCCCCGTCACCTCCTGGTCCTCAGCACAGTCAGTTATTCCAGTGAACAAAAGCAGCCGCTGTTTCAGCAGAAAAAATCCCAGAGACTGTCGGTGGGGCTGAGTTGTGCCAGGATTTGCAGGTGGACAAAGATTAATTGTCTGCACAGCTTTCTTGAATGGTGCAAACTCAAAAGAGGGTGTCCTGGCTTTTCCTGCCTCCCCCTCTACACAGGGGGGTCAGTGTGCGGAGTGGCTCCTACTAACGGGATCCACCCAGAACTGATTCCACCGGCCCAAGGCGGTTTCGTGACAGCTTTGGCTAGTGTGTGCATGCACGTAGTATTTAATATTAAAGAACTCATCTGCAGAACCCTTGAAAATCACACTGCCCCTGGTAGGGTACACGCCTCTGTGAAAATCTGCTATGTACATAAAACCAAGAGCTCACACAGCACCGGGTAAAAGATGCAACAGGTATTTGCATTTTGCCCCTGGGCGCTGAAGCTCAGCCCTGACACTCCACCACTGCAAACCTCCACTGCACTTCTAACGCTCTGGTCTTTTCACTGTGCAAGGAGGGCTCTGCTCCAAAAGGCCACGGCAGAAGCTTGGCACGTGGCCGTTCAGTGGGCTTCACAAACATCACCTGTCAGGGCACCACTGGAAAATCTTGAATGTCCATCAGCGTAGACTGGACAAATAATGTGTGGGAGTCCCAGGCCGAGAGGCTTACAGCAATGCAGAAGAGGAAAGTGCACACATGAGCCACAGTGTGGGTGACTGGCAGGCTGGACCAAAGATGCCAGATGCAAGGAAGCGAGGCTGTGGGGTCCCACTGACCTGAAGCTTGGAGCCAGCAGGGTGGGTGCAGCAGGCCTCAGAAGGGCCTGGGGGGCGGGTCCTGCTCCTTGGCGAGGGGAGGTGGGCCACAGGCTGTACTCAGCTTGACAGGCTTTGCCGTCTGGACCCTCATGAACGCTGGCACTTCTTTTTTGCATTCAGTTACATGTCAACCACGTTTTTAAAAACTTAATGGCATCTCAGCAACACAGCAAATTAACCACTTCCTATAAATGGAAGTCTTAAAGGAACCCACAATGGTTTGCCTACAATATTCTAAAGCAATTTGTGGAGCTGAGACTCCCAAGAATCAGCCTTTCCAACAGCCTTGAAAGACTCTTAAAATCAACAGATGAAACAAAGCCCCAAGCAAAGAAGGACAGGCGGGCACAGGCTTTCAAAGTTTCCGAGGTGACAGCAGGAACTGGGCAGGCACAGCCCCCTCCCGTCTTGGGCTCAGTCCTGGTAGGGTGGCCGGCTGTGAAATAAAAACACTGACAGGCCTAGAGAAACAACAGAAAGGCACTATTAGGAGGTGATAAAGTTCAATGGTAATTACAGGAGATACAAATTTATTGCCCTGACTGGGTCAGTCTGCGGATCAGACTTTCACATTTGAAGCCAAATGTACAGACACATTACAGTGCAGTTACGCTCGGGTCTGAACTCCCTGGCAAGGCGTTTGCTGAATCCATTTGGGATGCGGAGGCTCCCTTCATTTACTTGTCTTCTTTACAAGCGGAAGCGACGGCACCAGGTCTTGGCAACATGCTCTCAACCTGATGTAACAGCAGCACCGGCCCCACACGTGAGCAATAAGCTGGACGCTCTAGGCAGACGCAAGCTTGCGTCCATCCATGCGCTGGGATGCTCTCGGACTAAGGGGAGGGGAAGCCGGTGAACAGGGGCGGGAGAGTCGGGATGGAGCAGGGGGCCGCTTACAGCTGCCCAGGAATCTGTGCAGGAACTCGGAATGACGTCAGGCCTGGCAGGCGTGGGGGAGGCCGTGAAGGCTTGTGCTTCTTAGGCGTGGTCCCCTGTCTAGCACTGGGCAGCCTGTAGATGTGCAGGCCTGCAAGGCCCCAGCTCTGCCCTCTCTGAGTCAGAAACAGCATCGCGGCAGGATTCTGACGTGATCTGTGAGCACAGTAAGGGTGAAAAGCCTGAAGACAGCAAGGCTGCGGCCCTGGGTGTCCAGTCGCACCCAACACTCCACCTGCAAGGTTGCAGATGCATTGTTTCTCTCCCCTAGGGAAGGGATGAAATGGAACCCTAAAAAACCAACAAAATGAAGACAAGTTTGCATGCAAAACATGCCACACGTGTGCCAGAGTGTCAGGCTCACTCTCAGATGCTGCTGGAAAATACACACACCAGCTCACATGTCACACACCTCACACCTGCACATGTGACACACCTCACACCTGCTCACATCACACACCTCACACCTGCTCACACATCACACCTTGCACCTGCTCACATGTGACGCATCTCACACCTGCTCACACATCACATCACACACCTGCACGTGATGCACCTCACACCTACTCACACATCATACTTCACATCTGCTCATGTCACATACCTCACACCTGCTCACATGTCATGCACCTCACACCTGCTCACACATCACACCTCACACATGCTCACATGTCACATGCCTCACACCTGCTCACATGTCACACACCTCACACCTGCTAACACGTCACGTGCCTCACACCTGCACACGTCACACACCTCACACCTGCTCACACATGAGCCAGTGAAGCAGTACGATGTAAACTGGAGGTGGTAAGATGACAATGAAAACCAGGTTCAGAATGAGTTAAATGATGAATGTAGTGCAGTTCCTTCCCACCAAGGAAGTCATCCCACAGACACCGTCAAGAAAGGGTGAGTGAGCTGCTCACTATATTTCGTCTAAAATACCCAGCTTCAGGGAATCACTGGAGAAGAAGTAGAACCCCAAACGCACACTGACAGCAGTGCGGGGACACACTGGTTTCCTGACCTGCAGTTGAGGGAAGCAGGTTGGCTTCCCCCATGGCAGGACGTGGACTCCAGGTGTCCCCAACCGGGATGCATCGTCAACCTCAGACATGGGGAGCAGGGCCCTTGGCGGAAGCCCCCCAGGATGTGAGAGCCAGGATTCTCTTAAAGTTTGGAAAATGCACCAAGTCAACTCCAATCCAGAACAGCCTCTTTATCATTAAAGAGCAGGTGCGTCAGCCGCCCACGTCAGCTGACGGGAAGTGTGGCGTGTCCACCTGAACCTGTGGAACTCAGGATGTTGAAGTCCACCTGGCTGGCTCCCTGGATATCCGGACTCTCCGTCCTGGAGCCTCCCTGAACCTGGTGTCCCGTGGAGGCCCAGTGCTGCTCCGGAGGACTCCCTAGCTGCTCCACCCCTGCAGCCACCTCGGGCACCTAGGCCGAGGGAAACATGCCATGTAGACACCCTCCTGCATGTAGCTTTCCCCTGAAGTTTCACATCACTTTGGCTAGCTTAATTTTAGAGAGACCTGCTTGCAAAGTCTGGAAAAAGCAATGAATCAATGGACAGCACACACATGTGCACCAAGTGAGGATGAGGCATGAACTGCACGTGCAGGACCACGGCGGGCCGTCCCACGGTCAGGAGTCGCCCAGAGCAGGCCTTGGTTCTTAAGCTGAAACCATCCCGTGGCCACAGGGCTCAGACACCACTCCGGCCTTCACTGTCCAGCTGGGCTCCCCACACCTCTCTCCCTGACAAAAGGTGGGCTGTTTTTGGCCAGGTTTCCTATGTCTGTCAATTGGATCTTACTGAAAATTAAAGCAATCTCTTAGCTCTGCATTAACCTTGAAGCACTTATGGTTTAATTTTACCTAGGTCTACCTGAAGACGCTTTGGGAAATTCCAATACAGTACATCAGCAGCACAATACAGTGTAAAAGCACATGTAATTTCCAAGCCCCCGGTTGTTAATATCCCAAACATTCAGATTTTAATTGAACTAGATAAAGATTAAGCAGCTTAGCAGCAGCTGGCATTACAAATTAGTTCTCAGCGGAGCTTCGTGTGGTATTCTAAATCACTGCTTTTGTAATCGTCCTAAATTGTCCTTTATCTTCTGGATGCAGATACGATTCTCAGGCTCCCTGCATCCCCACCACCTGATGTATTTTGATGTGTAAAGTCTTAATAGTAATTTTAATAGTGTTGTGATCCATACGTACAATCTATATTCAATAAATTTTCACACTAATTAGAAAAATACTCAAGGTTTTTGTGGCCTGTTTTCAGAGGTGAGGTTTATCATCTGCGCATAGTCCCTGGGAGGAGCTTAAGCAGTCGCAGCCCTCGGGGGTGGCACGTGCCAGGCAGGGGCACCAGGGACCAGCAGAAGCTCAGCAGAGCCCAGATGTCAGCCGCACGCGTGCCTGGGGGCCAGCCCACTGCGATGCTCCTCACCACTGCTGTCCTCCTGGTGGACAGTCAGGCAGCTCACGCGCATGGACGCAGGTGCCCTAGAATATCTGTAAGGGCACTGCCATCCCCCAATTCCCGGGACAGATGACCTGAAAGCGTTTCTGGGCTTGACCACCCAGACGGCAGGCTGGGGTTCTGCCTTCACCTTCAGGGGTCCCCCCCAGGTCCCGGCCCCCGTGTGTAAAGTAGGCCCTTCAGTGAGACCTGTGGGGGCAGCCGTTGGCACAGACATTACAGAACTGAGGTGCTCAGGGGCCGCCATGGGGACCTCCAGGGGAAGTGAAAGGGGTTGAGGGGTGCAGGAAGTCTGTGGCTTCCCAGCGTTTTATAGGAGCAGGTGGGGGGCCCTGCCACGTCAGCCTCATGGGCAGTCAATCGCTGCAGCTTGAAAATGTCCTAAAATGAAGGACACAGGAGTGAGCTCGATTCCCGGGGGTTCCTGCCTTCCTTGAGGGGATCCTTGAGGTGCAAGGGCGGGGGGCAGGCAGCCGGGCACCCTCCCATCAGAGGGGGCCTCAATGTGGAGGGATGGCACAGGGCGGAGCCGGTTCAGGCCGGCCTCCTGGCTCCAGAAGCATGCTGAGGCCCTGTGGACGGAGGGGCGCTGGGCTGGGCTCAGACCTTCTCCCCTGCGGGGTCGGCAGCAACAGGCTGTGCCTCGCCCCTGGCGCCCTCTGTCCAGCCACCCTGGGCTTCCTTGTGGTCCGGGAAGATGCCCAGCTCTGGCCTGCCTCAGGGCCCTGCAGGGGTGATGCCCTCTGCCTGAGACGCTTCCCTTGGGTCCCCACTGGCTGGCTCCTGTCCTTAATGTCACTGCACCCTACAAGCTCCCCCGGAGCCTGGCCCTGGTCTGGCTTTGGAGCCCCAGATTCCGCCCGCACTCCCTGGAAAGTCTTTTTCCCATGTTGAGATATTTCTATTAGGGCGACTGCATGTGTGCTCTGAAACATGTTCCACTGACGTCACGGTCTGGATGCTACCCACTCATGGGACTGTGGGTCCTGCCCTCCCCAGGCCCCAGCTCCGCGAGAGCTCCCTGCAGGCAGAACAGAACATTGCTGCTCACGGACCGACACACCGCCGGGACCCAGACCAGGAAACCACATCCGGGTTCCATCATCAACCCTGGCATTTCCGGACATCCTGAAGGGAACTAGTCACAGGAAATCCCACACAGTCACTTCTGGGAGACGTTATCCTCGAGGATTAGAGCCCTGGGGCTGAGACCAGGGTATCAGGGAGGCCTCGTCTCCTCCAAACACAGTGGGGAGGGCCCTCCTGCCCCGGGAGTGCCACCTGTTGCTGCCCGGTGTGCAGACGCGCTCCCGTTTCTGTCTGTCCGCCGTGGGGCATCGACCAGTACTGGGTTAATAAGCATCTCCCCTTCCCGCAAGGATGACACTCACTGGATTTAGGGTCCACCATGATCCAGTGTGACGTCATCTTGAATGAATTGTCTGGGACCCTTTCTCCCGGAGAAAGCCACACTCACGAGTACTAGGTTAGGGTTTTAACACATCTTTTGTGGGGAGACAATTCAACCCATAACACTCAGTGATGTTCTTGCTCAAATTTCTGCCCCGAGAGGTACAACTTTGCCACGTTCAGACACCAACTCTGTTCTTTCAGAGCATTTTTAGTCTCTGAATTTAGGCAGACCATGACGTGCACCACATACACGGGAGGTGGGCAGCGACAGCAGACGGGGCGTGCGATCGCATGGCGCTCGTGAGGCCTGAGGAGGACCTGGCGGGTGACAGTGTTCTGGAAACAACCCGGGGGGAGGGAAGAGGGAGATCTGAGAGGAAGGGGCGAGGGAGACAGGCGAGCCAGGCCTTGGGCTGGGCTGCGGACGTCTAGGACGATTGGCCAGGAAGCCCGTGGACTTCAACCTCATCCTTGCGACTAACACACACTTGATTATCTTCCTGTCCATTCAGGACCGACACCAGGGAGCCTGTGGCAGCCCGGGACTGGGATACTGTGCTGGTGTGCAAGGTCAGGCCACCCGACACAGGCCAGGAACCGCTCTTGGACGGATCACCGGATGCCAAGTCACCTTCTCCGTTTCTCCAAACACCAGCAAGGGCGCTGCAGCCTGGCCAGAGCAAGAGAAGTCACGACACAGAAACCCCCTCGCAGGAGCCAAGCCTTTCCAGGCCCCTTGTGCCTGCCCTGAAGGGGAGCACTGTGCCCCCAGAGCTGGCCCGAAACCCCAAACGGGGAGGTGGAGCTGCGGCAAAGACGCCCGCACGGCAGCAGGCGCACCTCCCAGCTGTCACTCAAACCACGCGGCTGGAAGACACTCTCTGCTCTCCCCACAGACTCTGAGAGTTCAGCCAAGGGCATGTACTTATTAGATTAAAGGAAAACGTTAAAACAGTGGGAACCCCAGCAAAGCGTTTGACATGCACTAATGTCTCTATCACACATGAGACAGAGACGGAAAGCGCACCGACAGGCTTCCAGAACCAGCCTCTGCAGTGGGGTGGGGCACACAGGGTTCTCCGTGCACTGGACAGCCATGCGTCCTCTGCACAGGCACTGCCCCCGGCACCAGGAATAGCCGTGGCTGAGGCGGACAAAACCGGCCCTTGGGGGCCATGTGCATGTGCCACTGACTCGAACTCATGCTGGAATCACCGTACAGGTGATGCCTTATGGGGGCAATACCAGTAGTTCCAGGGAAACCTGCTGAGTAATAACCACTGAGAAGCTCAAGTTAATCCATCCTTCCCTCCCTCCACCCATCCCTCCACCCAGTGACCCATCCTTCTATCCATTCATCTACCTACCAACCCACCATCATCCACCCATCCATGCATCCTTCCACCCACCATCCATTCATTCATTCATTCCATCTTCCCATCCATTCACCCACCCATCCATAGATCCACTCACTCATGCATGCATCCACCCACCCACCCATCCTTCCACCTGACCTGGCCTGAAACAAGCAGCCCAGGACCTTCAGCCAAACTTATTCTCACCCAAACATTGCCCAGATGCCCACCCGGTGCTTGCCCTCCAGAACATGCTTTCAAACTGTAGGTACCAACTTAGTGGGCAGTGATGAACATTAAAAAAAAAACTAGAACAGAATGGAAAATACCCATTGTGATCATATCACATGTATAAGGAAGAGAAATGCCATTCTAAAGTTTATTTCTACTTGTATGGTGCGGTTGGCGGGGGCATTTACTGCTTTACAATTTAAAATTCATTTTTCCCTGTAGGTCATGGTCCAAAAACTTTGACAACCAGAGTCTAGGACGCACCCTGTCTGAACTGTACATGTCACATGGGCAGGACCCTAACTGCCTTTCTGCCACAGCTCTGGAGCTGGGAACTATGTCTGACAGGTCGTAGGCCACACACCCACACTCACACCCACACCCACACACACTCTCCTCTTGTTTCATACAATTTCTGAGGGTTCCAGCATGTTTAACCTCTAACGTGGTGTAGACAAGGGTCTTCTGGTCGACCCTGCTGCGTGGTGGTGTCCCTCCTCCTGACGTCCCAGCCCCCACCTCCTGGGACCTGGGTGGACCTTCCCGGACACGTTCCCACAGCCCCTGGCCAACTCTGCCCTGCAGCCCTTCCCACTCTGTAACTGTCCTGGTGTGTGTCTGCTCCCTCTGAAGGATTTGGGAGCCGGTGCCGTGGGCATTATTTCATTCCATCCATCCAGCCTAGTGCTGGCACAGCTGTGCACCAGATGCATGGACGACACACTTCAAGCAAACACTGGGGCAGGAGAGAGGGGTGGGTCTGGAAGGAGGGCCCTTCCAGCCTTGGAGGCTGGGGACAATGACCCAGTTAAGGATGAAGGGAGTCAGCTAGTCCCCCGCCCCGCTGGGGGCTGCAGGACCACCCCACTTGCGGCTCTGAGGAGTGGGTGGTGGCCATCAGGTGAGGCAGTCTGAGGAGCCAGAACGAGGAAGAGGGTCCTCCTTCCCTAGGCCAGCTGCAGGCCATCACCTCAACTGACTGCTCGTGGCCTGTTCTGCAGCCTGTGTCCTCGTAGGTGAGCACAAAAGGCCAGGATGGTACCCATGGCCCCTTCCTAGTCTGCAGCTACTGATATCAATGTACCAAGGGCCGCAGCACCAAAATCACAAAGCAAAGGCCAAATGGGCCCCTGCGCCTACTAGTAAGTCCACGCTGCAGTATTTACAGAGGCCGGCGTCTGCAGGGCGCACCTGTGTCAGTGACTGTGCCAATCATCCAACAGCCCAGGGGGCGGCGGGGACGACCACCACAACCCTCTCGTGCAGACAGCAGGGTGGGCACCTGTGCCCGAGGCCACGTGCTCAGTCTGGGCCCCTCGGCCCCATGCAGGACTTCATGACTCCTGGTCTCTATGAACACACGTGCTGATACATCAACAGGTATGTCCCCACTCCGGCAACCTGAGCACCTCAAGGCCGGGGGAGCTTCAGCTGCAGCTGGAGACAAAGTGGACCCCCTTCCTGTGTACCAGCCTAATCCCTCAGATGATCCGTTTCCCGTCATGGTATTAACTGTGCAGAAACAGTCGCGTGCATCTCCATTACATGGAGACAGGCTCTCATGCTTACTTCTTTCCTTTTTTTTTCTCCCTGAACAGCAACGAAGCCAGGACAGATGTCCGTGGGCCTGGGGCTGTGGTGGAGGCTGGGCTGGGGTAGGGAGGGCGACCCTGGGCCCAGTGCACCAGCTGAGGTCAGAGTCGCCGCCCTATGAGTGAATTACAGAGAGAGGTGGCGTCCAGGCCAGGGGCTTCTGTCCTACCCCGGGGCCCGGGCTGCTCCCTCCTGCATGAGGGGCCCAGCTCCCCCAGTGCAGCCCAGCTGAGCCCAGGCAGGCAAGCAGAGCAAGAGGAATTCCGAGGACCCCAGGGCCCTCCCTCCTCCAGAGGCTCTGCTGTGGTGGGCGCTGGCCCCTGAGAGCAACAAGGTCTCCCTCCACGTGCGGTGGCCTGGGGAGAAGGGAATGTGGGGCTGTGGCATGTGAGGCCCTCAGGCGGGTTTTGCAGGCTCCCCAGGCTGCCTTGCCCACTCCCAAAAGGCACTGGGGGAGCGGAGGTAGGAATGATGGCAGTGCTTCCTGTGGGACAGTTAGAAAGACGGCCCAAGCCAGGCCAAGAAAAGTGCTGGAACACGTGGGACCCTACTGGCTGCAGGGATATTCCAGGGTCACTTCCTGGGCCATGACATCACCACACAGGCCTCAGCCACCTATTTATTTTTTATTTTGTAGATAATTATTTTTTATTGAAGGGTAGTTGACACACAGTATTACATTACATTAGTTTCAGGTGTACAACATAGTGACTCAACATTTGTATACATGACAATTCTGGTTACCAGCTATCACCATACCAAGCTGTTACAATATCTTGACTATATTCATTACATCCCGGTTACTTATTATTTTACCATTGGAAGTGTATACTTTTTTTTTTTTTTTTTTGTGAGGGCATCTCTCATATTTATTGATCAAATGGTTGTTAACAACAATAAAATTCTGTATAGGGGAGTCAATGCTCAATGCACAATCATTAATCCACCCCAAGCCTAATTTTCATCAGTCTCCAATCTTCTGAGGCATAACAAACAAGTTCTTACATGGAGAACAAATTCTTACATAGTGAATAAGTTCTTACATGGTGAACAGTACAAGGGCAGTCATCACAGAAACTTTTGGTTTTGCTCATGCATTATGAACTATAAACAGTTCAAATATGAATACTCTTTGATTTTTATACTTGATTTATATGTGGATACCACATTTCTCTCTTTATTATTATTATTTTTAATAAAATGCTGAAGTGGTAGGTAGATACAAGATAAAGGTAGAAAACATAGTTTAGTGTTGTAAGAGAGCAAATGTAGATGATCAGGTGTGTGCCTGTAGACTATGTGTTAATCCAAGCTAGACTAGGGCAATAAAACATCCACGGATGCAGAAGATTTCTCTCAGAACAGGGGGGGTGAGGTTCTAAGCCTCACCTCTGTTGATCCCCAATTTCTCACCTGATGGCCCCCCTGCGACTGTGCCTGTCTTAGGTTGTTCCTCCCTTGAGGAATCTTACCTGTCTCTGCTCAGCCACCTATTTAATGCAGAGGCAGGGAGCCCTCTGGCCTGTGGCCATCTCCTCCCAGCACCCTCTGTCCCAGCACCACCAGCTGGCATGACTAGTGCCATCACTGTGGGGATGCACAGGTTTCAGAATCTGCCTTCCTGGGGGTGGACAGCTCAGCCCAGGGTCCCTCAGGGTTGTCCCTGCATCCCATGGGCCTGGCCATTGCATGTGGAGAGGGGCTGTGCCTCCAGCTCCCAGTGCTGTGCGGGGGATGAAAGGCAGCCCTCAGCATGCCACCCAGCATGCAGGGCCACCCCCAGGACCTGCACCCCTCGGGCCGGACAGGGCCCCCCAGGCAGGGCAGGTGGAGAAGGCCATCTCCTCCACCCCAGCCCCCCACAGCTGTGTGCGCAGAGCACCTGTGGATTCTCCATTTCACCTGGGAGCACAAACTGCACCTGCTAAAAAGGAGCACCTTTCACCAGCTGCTTTCCCAACACAATCCCTGGAGAGGAAGTGCCATGTTCCTGCCCCTTCTTACTGGGATCTGGAGAAGCCACTTTCCTCACAAGCCCATTTACTTGCAAGGATCCCAAGTCTATGACCTCAGAACATGACGGTCTTAATTGCCTGAAGACAATGAATGCCCTTGAACCTCTGTCACAGATGAAAGTTGAAACTGCTTCTGTTTTTACTGCAGGCCGCGCCGCTGCTCACACGGAGCGGCCCCTCCCAGCGGGCGCCTGGCGGGTGAGCTCAAGGCCCAGACACTTCCACTAGCGGCTCAGCCAGCGGCCAGCGCTGCTGCCTCGGCACCCTGCTCCTGACAACAGTTACCTCTCCTGCAGCACGCGGCCACCCGGGCCCCCGCTAACCTCAGCTCCGGCCTGCCAGCCATCCGGCTGGTCACGGGGGCTCATCAGTAAGATCTGCCCTGCGTCGCTCCGGCCCCAGGGGCTCTCACAACTCCAAGGGGATGATGCCATAAACAAGCAAGGCCCTGCCTGTCTGCCTCCCCAGAGCCAGGCCCCTAGGACACTCGCCTTACTGCCTGCAGGTCACCCTGGTCATCCCACAGCCCACAGCCACAACCTCCAATGTTGGCGGGCAACAGGGTTAGGCTGTCAGTCAAGAGAGACAAATGCGATTTTTCCAGCTAAAACGGGCTACACAGTTCTACTTCAGGGGCCAGAACCTAAGACAGGAAAATATGGCCATTCCATGAGAGGGGATTTTTCTGGAAATGTATAACCAGAGAACTCTACTGAGGAATGTATTCTATTTGGGGAAAAACAAAATCATGACAATAAAAATATGCCAGGGGCTTCTTTTCACACAAATGGATTTGGATAAATAAAAACGTAACAGCTGATCACTGTATTTCCAAATGCTATTGGTTGTAAGTGTTTTTCATTCTGTAGAACTCAATTTCATTGAAAAAAAATTTGAGCCCTAAATGGACTTCATCCTACCTGGACGTAGAACAAAGTGTTCATTTCCCAAAAGGCACTGCTTGGTGCCCTTACTGTCTACCCAGGCACCTGGGCCTCTCAACTTCTTTCAGTGCAACCCCAGGAAACCAGAGCCCACGTCAGGTCATGCTTTGCATGTGGGGTGCTGTGGATGGGCGCTGGGCCCAGAGTCACACCCAGGTACCTGATGCGCAGACCCTGAAAGCTGCTGGGGGGCACAGCAGGGCGATGCAGGGAGGAACTTCTCAAGTTGTGACGACTCGCCTGACCCCTGCACCCATCGTGCAGCTCCTCCTGCACCCACCATGCATCCCCTTAACTGGGCTCAAGAGCTAACACATGCTGAGAGATGAGCCCATGTGCCGGAGACCCTTCCACCTCAGGACGCAACAAGGCCACTGCGGTTCTCATCCCCAGTCTGCAGATGAAAGGACGGCCTCACAGAGGGCACTCACTCGGCATCAGGGACCCCGGGGGTGGCTAGCGGTCCACTCCGCACATGGGGGATCTGTGTTCCACCTAAAATGGCCATCTTACAACAAATCCAACGTTTCAAAAGCACCACTGAGAAGTCTGACATCAGATGCATTTAAAATACTGGCTTTCCTGGCATTAACGTCTGGGCTTCCTGGCATTAATGTCTAGGCTGCCTGGCATTAACCTTTGGGCAAATGGCAATCACAGAGTCCAAAAGATACTCAGAGGGTGCTGGGCGATCACAAAGATGTAACAGATGCAGCTCCGAAATCTGCCCATAAACGAGTAAAAATGAACCCATCAGCTATTCAGGGACTCTTCCCTGCAAGCTGGCACATGCATCCTCTCTCATTGTTTTATTTTTGGTTTTCAGTGTCTTGTGAAGCAGACCAACATGCAGGGCTGCTAAAAAGCTTTTACGCTGTCATATGTTTGTTTTCAAAAAGTTGCCGAGCAGAAGTGTTTGCTCATAATCTCTCTTCTGGAGTAAAAGCAAAGCGACCAGCTGCTCTTGGCTGCTGAACTGTGACCAGCACTCACCACCCCAACTCTTGGGAAGAGAACACGCCTGCTTTGGGTCTGCAGCAATGGCTTGAGTCCCCTGATCTGGAAGGTTCCATCAAGTCATGTTGCAGAATGGCTGGAAAAGTGGCACTTTTGGAGGGCAGCCTACACAGCTCCCAAGTCCAAGTGTGCTCGGGGGCAAGTCTCCACCCAGCTCTGATCAGACCTGAGAGTCCAGACGGCTTCCAGCTGCTGCTCTCCTTACAAGGGCACTGGAGGGGAGGCAACCTAGTCACATCTTGGTCAATTTCCCATCAGTCCCAATACTTGATCTCCCTTCTAATTCTCAATTCCTAAGATGGACAGGAATGTTCTGAGAAGCATCTAACCAGGAACGCCTTCCACAGGCTGCACAGGGCTGCCCTTGCCCTGCCATGAGGCCCCCGTGACCCAGCCTGACCCAGGATGGAGGAGCGTGGAGGACAGCCCTGCACGCCCACAGGGAGGAGTAGGGAAGTGGACAGCAGCTCCCAGCTCCAGGACGGACATGGCCTGCAGGCCCCCAGCCCCCTTCCCTCACGTCCACAGGAGCTCCAGCCGCCCCTCCGGGGTCTGGAGCAGGTGAGCTGTCACATGCCAGGAGGGCAGGGGCTTCTCAGGGGAGTCATGCCAGCTTCTCTAATGAGGCAGAACATTGACATTTGGATTCCATGTCTGTGGACTAATCCCTTCATTTCCTTATCTGGGATGAGCAGAGCAAAAAGGAAGTGAGAAATTGGCTCCTTCTTAATTCTAGATTTGCAGTTGCCAATCATTAAATTGAGAACCGAGCACCCGATCCATCAGTGGTAATGCTGTTTCATTCCCTTTATCTTTCATTATTACAGCCACCGTTATGCTGTCATTATTATCTGCCCGTCAGAAAATGCTCCAATGCAGGGCTGCAAGGGCCAGGGAGCCTCTTTGCAGTTTTCTGTGTCCTTGCTTCCTCCGAGGCCCCTCAGGCACTGCCACCTGCAGGCATGTACCTCCACCAGCTCTGAACTGCGCTCACTCGGCTGCCGTGACTGTCGGGCAGCCTGGGCTCAAAGCCCAGCTCGCCGTGCAGAAGCTATGTGACCCTGAGCTTCCTTATCTGTCAGATGGGGCTGATAGCACCAAGCTGCACTGGGTTCCTAGGAGGACTAAAAAATAAGGTGTTCAGAGCCGTGGTTCTCATTCAAGGGCCGGTTTCCTCCACGGGCACAGAAAGCAGGAAAATGAGACGGGAGGGCCTGGTAGAGAAGCAGAAAGGAGGGGTCTCTGCGTTGGGATGACCGGGCCCTGGCCTGCTGCAGGGAATGACATCCCATCGGCACACAGCTCCCTGTCCATTACCAACTGCTCGCAGATACTTGGGCTCCACTGGCGTCCGGCGTGCAAAGCCTGACAAGTGCTCTCAGGGCCCTTTACAGAAATGCTTGCAGACCCGACGTACAGGCGGCAGCCCACGCCCCAATTTAATCCTCAGTTCTGGGCCTTGGAAAGCCCTACCGCCTTTTGGAATCTGTGTTGGGGCTTCAGCCAGTCTGGAAGGGTTTTGCTTCCTTATTGATATGAACGGCCCCTGGATAAGAGATTTCATCAACCACACACAGCCAGCACCTCCAGACCACATACCTGTTAAGCACATGTTGGCACATATTAAGGTCTTAGCAACAAACTCCATCAAACCTATGGAAAAAAAGTGACAGACTTCCCCAGGGGGCTTTGGTGGTGCCTGGCCTAACAGAAACCCCAGCCCGGTGTGTAAGCTGAAGACAGATGTCGGATTTCCCGCAGATGAATCTCTGCCCTTGCACACGGGCCATTCCTATCACCCCCAACAGAAAAATTAACAAATACAAACATTCAATTTGCAAAAGAAAAAAGGGAGAGAAAGCTGACTTTTAAGTGGCCAACCTCTCAGCTATTAAACAAAGTAGATGAAATGGCCCATCTTACACCTGTCACACTGGAAAACATTTTTACCTAGAATGGCCATAGGAGGGGCCTCCCAGGCAGAGGCGTGGGGACACAGGGGTGCTGGATGACCATGCCAGGAACATAAGTCAGCACCCCCTCTCTGAAGCAACCCACAGATGCACGGATTGAGGGCTGCAGGGTGAGCAGAGACCCTGAACCAGAAATTCTGAATTCTGCTTCTAATGATGTCGTGGAGAAATAGTGAGAGGTGTGCAGTAAGATGTGTTTACACAGATTTCCACCACTGCATCTTTTCCAGTAGCAAAGAACCTTCTATCTCACTGCACTACATGCATGCCATATGCACATCACCATCACATGCCCGAGAGCACACCCCTCACGTGTGCACTCA
Source organism: Manis pentadactyla (assembly GCF_030020395.1). NCBI lineage: Eukaryota > Metazoa > Chordata > Mammalia > Pholidota > Manidae > Manis > Manis pentadactyla. The sequence continues at coordinate 176,218,743 of NC_080023.1, read as the reverse complement.
GCCATGCCATTTACGTGTGCTTGTGCACACCACACACAGCACATAACTTGCAAACATGCCAACATCCACACACACCTTACACAGCACATGTGCACAAATCATACACCTACATGCATGTCTGCATACACACGTGCAAACACAAATGCATAGTATTATATGCACACTTACATGTATACCCAGCACATGTGTACCCACATAACACACATCGATGCCATACTTGTGCACACTATACATGTACACACATGCACACACACAAATGACATGCCGAATGACTAAAGGTAGTTTGTTCAGTACAGGGAGATGAAATTGCACTGATTTTTTTCTTTGTGTTTTTCTGTCTTTCAAGTTTTCAAGAATAATTTTTTGGCATCTTGTAGGTACAAAATATTCTATGAAAATAAGAAGGGTAGATGAAAGGTAGACTCTTTTTTAAAAAGACCCCACTAGCTCAAAGTGTGCTCCCGGAGGAACTCCTGCTCTGTCTCATCAGTCATAGCCCCCGGATCAGCTCTGCTCAGCGTCTTTCTTTTCCTCCAGAGCAGCTGGGATTTTGAGAGACGTTCAAACAGACCAGAGGCATGGACAGACCTGCTCAGTTTGCAGAGCCAGGGTGTGTTTACTGTGTCAGCAGCCATGGCTGCCAGAGAGACAGCTCTCGCGATGGACGCGGTGCTGGGTCTGTCTCTGAAGTGAGTTAGAAGCGTGTGTCCCCTTGGGCTTTGGTGTTGAATGTGGACACCCCCCACCAGGATTTGTGGCGCTGTCCTGGAGGGTGACAGGCATACACAGGGCTCGTGTTGCTGCCTAGAGCCAAGCCTGTGCGAGAGGCCTGCGCACCAAAGCTCCGGGTCAGCGCATCCCCGTCCCCCACCCCCACCCCGCTGGTCAGCTCGGAGCCGCACGTGAGGGGAGGTGGATGTACTGTCCTGGTCTAGTGCTGGCTTCTGCCCCATCTGCAGGCCATCTTTGTGTCATCCCTCTATTTCTCTTCAAAACTCATGACTTACGTGAAGGACGTTTCACACCCCAGCCGGCCCCCGCGGTCATGGCTCATGGCTCATGGCTCAGTAGCAGGGTGGGGACGTCCCTGGTCCTGCCTCGGAGGCCCCAAGTGCTGCCGGTCTCCTGGGCCCCTCCCAGGGCCACCGATGCACGTGGAGGTCTGTCCTAACAATATCATGCCCTGCCTGCTCTGTGCCTCAAGGAACGGTCCTTCCTGCTGGCAGCAGGCCGGCTAAGGTGCCCTCTTCCTTCCAGTTGTGTCTGTTCAAGAGGGCCAAACCTGCCATCAGGGACTGGCAGCCCCAGATTTGCCCAGAGGCCGGCTGTGCCAGGCTCATAGGTCACCAAGTTGCTAATGTTCACATCGAAGTGCACATCCCCTATGTTTCTTGGGAACTGAGTGCAGCCAAGTCTGCGTCCCCAGCGGAGTGCTCCCGCTCCCAGTCTCCACCACTCCCTGCAGCCCCTGGAGGCATCGTGGGGACTGGATCTAACCTGGGGGCTGGGTCCTTCTCCCATCAGGAAGCCAGCACCCACAGGAGGCTGGTCCCAGAAGACACGGGTCACCTGCTCGGCCACCAGCCCTGCCAAGTGTCCTCAGAGGGCACTGCTCCAGGCCCTGGGGCAGCGGGAAGCAGGGCCTGTGTGCTCTCAGACCATGTGACCATGTGGGGGCTGTTTCCTGGAGGTGAGCCTGTGGCCAAGGTCCTGGCCCTCCCAGCAGGAGGGGCTCCCCGGTCCAGCCAGGCAGCTGCTGCCTGAAGTCCCTGTAGAGCCATGAGAACCACCACATGCTCAGTCCAGGAACCACAGCCACTGAAACACCCCACCCCTACCTCGTTTGGGGAGGACTCTGGCTCAGCGTGCAGGGGAAGGAGATGTATCAGTAACATGTTATCAGCCCAGCAGTGTGAGTCCTGCACATTCAAGCCTGCAGGCAGGTCAGTGTAAGTTTAGAGGTGCCCGATTCTCAGCAGTGAACTGACACAGCAACAGGCTGCTGGGGAGGGCGAGGTGGCAGGGAGGGGAACATTGTTCACCAATTCAGGAGACAAAGCAGAGGGCACGGGGTGGGCCTCCCCGGCCCCTGCAGCTGCCTGCCCCGTGAATTCCAGACCAGGACGGCCCAAGTGAAGGGTCCTCAAACGGCAGCAGAGAGTTTTCAGCTGGCTGAACACAGTCCCAGAATCTGAGCAGCCCCGGGTTTGGGTGGCGAGGACCCTGTGGGCTTGACCTGCACCCACCCTGCTGCTCCCAGGCGGAGCCAGCCCTCCGGGCTATGCTGTGCCGGGCCCGCGGGTGGGGAGGTCTTCTGACCCTGACAATCCCGGCGCAGTAATTGTCATTGTTACCCAATGACACTCTGGACACCTGAAGCGAACAGCCCACAGAGGGACGATTTCATCAGACTAGGACCCACTTGTCTTCCTTTACTTGGGTAACAGCTTAATAAATTAGCCGAGTAAAACCCTAATAAAGAGGCGCACGATGAAAAGTACTATAGCTTGCCCATTTCTCGGCCAAGCCTCTCTGATCACCGTGCCGCCTTGCTCTCTGGCTTGCTGGCCCCAGCCTCCACCCTCTTCGGGAGGTGGGGGGCTCCCCTTCTCTCTGTTGTACAGGCTCCTCCGGGGGGGGGGCTTCCCGGGCGAGCTCGGGGCATCCCTCTCTCCCTCCGGGGCGCCCTGACAGCCCTCCCCCACCCCCACACTGATCCCCAGCACATGCACACTGACGCGCTCCTAATGACACAATCTGGGTAGACATGGAGGACAGTACAATAAACACACATAATTGCTATTTTAATAAAACTGTGTGACAATGGAGGTGGAAGTAATTAATTTCACTTAGCTTAGGCAGAAGGGAAAAAAGGGGAAGACAGCAAGAGAGCTCAGTGGAGAAATGACATTTGAATCAGGAGGCCCTGCAAGTTTGGCTGGGAAGGGCGGTGGCCAAAACAGAGGGACAGAGTGGGCAGAGGCTGGCGAGTGCTGGCTGCCTCAGCAGGTGATTCCGTCCTGGGGCCTGGCAGGGCAGGAGTGGCATGGGGGAAGGGAGAGGGGACAGGGACATGTCATGGAGGGCCTGAGACTCTCTGGGACCCAAAGGTAATGGGCCAAAGATAGCTACAGCTCCCAATATCCAAGACGCACAGACGCTCATGGAACCCAAGGCCAGCACCAACGGCCAAGTGAACAGCAGGTACTTGACTGAGAAGTGTGGCGTCCTGCAGGCCCCAGGCCTCTGTCTGTCCCACAGCCCTGGCCCCGGGGCCTTCACAGAGCCACTGAGATAGAGGGACATGCAGTGTCTATGGCCCAGCACCTAACGACACCCGTCCCGGGCCTCCATGAATGCCCATCCCATTGAGACATCTGACTCGGCCACCTGGGCACAGCATGTGGGACAGCAGGTCTGCAAGCCAGCCCTGTAGGGCCAGGGGACCACAGGTGCAGGCCTGTCATTTTCCTACTGGAACAGGAAGATGGCAGGAAGACGTGATGGCGTTGCTCCCCTGCTCGAGTGTGGCCTCTGATCCTCTCTTCCTCGGATGCCCAGGTAAATCACCAAGACTAGCACTTGGAACAAGAACATCCTCTCAGATCTAACTGCTTACACTGAGTCTCATCGGGTGCCTCTCATCTCAGCACGTGAAGGTGTATAGAGCAAAGGCGGCCCCCACTCGTACAGAGTCTCTGGAAATGGGTTTAGTTTGAAACCACAGATGTGCACTTCTGGTTCTACATTCTAGCTTAAGAGTTCAAACAGAAATGAGGCTTTAATTTATGCTCAGGAAAATAAAAATAGATTAATAGGATCCAGTCAAACCACTAGAAGACGATTTTCTGTGCCAAAAGATAGGCACTGTGAGTTTCCCTAAACAGGTTATCATTTGAACATTGTAAAGCACTAGACTTATTTTTTAAATAGCAAAACTGCAATTATCTCTGCACGTCCCGCACGCCGCTCCATAGCGTTCCTGCATGACGAACCAACTGTCAGCAATATGGCTGGATGAACGTGTCTGCGCCATGCTAGACAGCCAGCCTTATCAAAACCCAGCTGCATTAATCCTTTTCCTTACATCAAAAATCAAATAACTTTCTGGAGAGAGCCTACGGTCTCACGGAGAGCAGCTCCGCTGGGAGACGGCGAGTTGAGATTAACAGCGCAATATGTTAGGAAATAAATAGATAAGCGTTTGCCTCCACAGCTACTGCCTGACACTCAGAACCCGGGGCTGCTTCGGAAAAACAGACTAGTGTCCAGAGTAGCATGTGGCCTCACCGGCGGCGTCTGCCACCCTTGAGTGACCAGGCTCTTCCGCTGCAAACAATGTGCTCACCGCCAATGCCATTTTCCAACAACGGAAGTTTTAACCCGCATGGCATTTAAGCAAGAAGGAAATAATGTTATTCCTAAACGGATAAGGCGGAAATGCAGTAAGACAATTGCTAGATAACTGCATGGAGGGGAATGCCTTCCTGATAGAAGAGCCACCTTTCAAAGCGAGGAAACAATGTGATTTTCTGCCTAGGCAAGGAGCAGAGAGACAGAAGGTAGAGGCGGCCTCCTTATCTTGGGAGCAGCCCTCCTCTCCCCTGGGGTTGGAGGAAGTGATTAATTAGTGCCTTCTTGAAGCTGCAGCCTTAGAAAGCCCCTGGGAGTCTTTTTATTTGCAGCCACGGAATGACATCCTTCCAGAACCCTCCTCTTACAACCCAGCAATGGGGCATGTCTCCACCACCCCCAGGGTCAGCATCAGGGCTGCCAGGCAGACAGAGGCCTGGCTCGAAAAGAATTCCCTTCTTGGTGCTTTTGTAAAGGGAGGAAAAGCTCTTAGTGACAATTTTAAGTGAGAAAAGGAAGCGGCCAAGGGCAAGTGGCATCCTGCCCCCAAGTCCCCTGCTCTTTCTGGCGCTTCTCCATCTGCCCCGCCACCCCTCCCAGCCCATCCTCCATCAGCCGCCAGACTTAAACACAGTCCCAAACCCAAGTGCATCAGTCCCAGAGTTCCTACCTGCCCCCAAAACCAAACCTCGGCATGTTGAAGAAGACCTTAGCAACACTTTGTTTCTAATTTTTCCCCTTGGAAAAGGAAGAACTACAGATCTTGCCCCTTTCTCACATTCCCTGGACAAGCACCAGGATGATCATGCTGGAAAATCAAATTCCTGTCTGGAGCCCACGTGGCCTCAGACCCCACAAGGACAGGTGAGCATGGAAAGCTGTCAGACTTCAAAGGCAGATGCATGGCCCTCCAGGCTGGAGCCTCACAGCATTGATGCCAGCGCCCCGGCCAGCCGGGGGAATCTGCTCTCGCTTACAGGGTAGGACAGCCACGGCCCGACCCCACCCTGGGCTGCTCTGACTCAGCGAGCCTGCACGTGTGGGCTGTCTTCTGCCACTCGGGAAGGCCCGCCATTGCCACCGGGCTCACGTTAATACAGCAGACGGTGTAGACCAAAGGGCCGTGAACTTCACACCACGAGCGATTGTTTCTCAAGCCAGGCCTTCCCCGTTTCCTCTAACTGCACAAGGGGTCATCTGTGCTGCCCACTCAAACTTGCATCCCAGGTACAGTGAACAAGACCGGAGAACAGTGGAGAGGCTAAGATGGGAGGTCAACTCCAATCCCCCCCATGCGTTATCCCTGCGAAATGCCACCGAGCCCCGAATCTCTGTGTGCTGGAGTTCCAACCTAAAAGCGGAGACAAGCCCATTCTAATTTCAGGGGCTGCAACAAAAGTCTATCACTGTCATCATACTTAAAAGTCAGAGACTTTTAGAGAATACCATGCTTATAGTATTTCAAATGCAAATCCCCCCCAATAGGGCCATACAAGTACAGCTCAGGTTTACCAAGGTGGACAGATCTGCTATGATTCAGATGCACCTAGGAATCCAGGACATGTCTTAAACGTTTAAACCAAAAATACCCCAGGGAAACATCCCTACCACTTTGGAGAGGCTCCTACCTTCCCGCAAAGGTGCCATCACTCAACCACGATGGAAAAATACCTGAAGCTCACACTACGTCCCCCCACTGCCAACCATCTTCAAAAGACCCGAGACGTCAAAATGGATTTCAAAGGCCCCTGTAATTTTGGCAGCATGACATTTTATGTCTTATAAGCTATTTTTATTAGCCAGGATTGTAGAAAATTGACGTTTATCAGCCATTAACCTTTCAAATACGTAACTCGTATTATTTTTCCCACATAGAAGTATATCTTACACTTCTCTGTGGATCAATCCTTAAGCAGTTCAGCAACTTTAAGGAAAAAAAAAAAAGTCATTGTGAAACCTCTCTGTTCTCAAGAAAACATAAGTTCTACAATTTTACAGACTTCTGATCACAAATTTTAGTCGCCTTCAGCTCTTTGCTGGTATTCTGTTTTTATCTTAAAATATAAGAACTAGATAAGGCAGGTTGTATAATCCCTCTTTGTATCTGAGGGAAGGTGGGAAAGAACAATGTAGGGAAAGGGTCTGGCTCCAAGCAGCTAGGAGCCTGCAGGGCGGCCACCTTTGGAGAGGCTACTTTCTAACTCCATTCAGCCCATCACTGCGCCAGCAGTGAATACGCTGTGACACAATCCAGTCATACCAGAGCCCTATTAATAAATAACCATAGCAGATATCTAATGTTCGTGGGCTGCCTCTCTCCCCAACAAGCCTACAGAGCTTTCAATAAGCCACTCCATAATTTATTTATTCAATTTTTAAAACATGGCTTTGCCAAAAGGTCTCTAGCCGCACAGAAGCATGTAAAGGCCAAGAAGGGACCAGTCCCCAAACAAAACCATAAAAACCTAACGGATCGGCCTGCCATCTCGTGGGAAAACCACTGCCCCCAAGGCCAGCTCAGACCATCTCAGGGAGCTGGACTCTGGCACGGGGGAGGCTGGGGTCGTGCCTCGGCACCCGGCCACGGGGGAGTGAAAGCTGCCTGTGCCCCGGGGGTCCTGCTCACCCATCAGGAACACGGCGTTTTCTCTGAGAGTCGGCTTCTGCTCGGGCCTGGATGTCAGCCTCACTTCCCAAGCCTCGGGTGGGGAGAAGGAAGGGAGGAGAGCTTCTCCAGTGAGCCAGCTCTGCTCAGCCGAATGGGGGCTGCCTGGCCCCATGAGCAGACCTGGCGCAAGCTGGCAGTGGCTGCGCCCGGGGCCTGGCACCGCCTTAGGCACTGCCCGCGGGCCATCGTGCTGCGTCACCAATACCCATCTGTGCAATGGGAGGCCCCCACCTCCCACAGAGGATGCAACAGGTCCCAGCACAGGTGACAAGGGCGCAGGGTCTACATTCCCAGAAGCTGCTCAGACCTTGGACCTCGGGGTTCCCAGCCCCACTGGGGAAGCCGGGGCTGGGGTGGGCGACAGGGCTGGTGGGCTCCTCCAAGACCCACTGTGGGAGCTTAAGCAGGTGACCCCGAAGCACTGTGCAGTGGCACCCCTGCTTGGAAAAGAGGGGTCAGTGATGCGCCTACTGCATAGGGTGACTGTTCAGATTAACCCAGAGGGCATGGGTGAGGTGCCTAGTACAGAGGAGGGCTCCATCAACAGTGTCCCACCAACTCCTCAAATCGGACCAGGCACCAGGACAGGGACAGGGGCAGCCGGGGCTTCCCATGGCACTCTGGTTCTGTCCAAGGTGGCTGCATGATGCAGCTCATCTTATTAACAATGTTCATTGATTAAATGCCACGGGTGTTCCCTCCAAGTCAGCCAAGGCCCCTCTGTCAATATCTTATTGGAGACAGAGGAAGGGAAAAGGGTGTACTTCTCCTTCAAATCTTGAGTGCAAAACAGCCTGAACATCAAGACAAGGCAATGACACCCCTTACCTGGCAAGTCCCAGCGTGAGGCCCTTTATGCTCTGCTCCAGGTGCCCCAGCGCCCTCGGGGAGTGGGGCATACCATGCAACCTGGGCCCGAGACAGCCTGGGGTCCGGCTGCAGCAGTCATTCTCTGGCAGGAACAGAGCTATTCCCACTTCGGCTGCTGGCTCTTGGGTGACCCATCCCAGCCCAGAAAGAGACAGAGTGGCTGGGCTGCAAGGCACTGCAGTGGCTCACTCCCGGTAAGGCCTGGAGCCCCCCTGGGGCACCCAGGGCTCCAGGTCAACTGCAGGTCCAGCAGGCAGGGCAGCTTGGGACTGTCCCCAGGTATGCGTGAGGCTCTCTGCCAAGGAGCTGCACAGAAGGGCCAGGGCCAGGGATGGGGGGCCCTTGGAAACTGAGTTCAGCAGCTGCTCTCCTGAGCAAGCTTGCAAACCTCTGCTGCAGGGGAGCTAAGCAGCCAGGCAGCAGAAACGCGACTGCTTGAAACACAAGAAACATGACACTCTGAGCCAGAAATAATGCCTTTTTGCATTTGCACAGTAAAGCAGTTTCAGGGAGAGAAGAGGCATTTTCTACGCATGCTTCCCTCCCGGACAGCGCCCTGCTCCTCCCTCCCGTGCCTCTGTATCTCAGCAGCTGAGGGTTAAATGATTCATTGACAAATACAGACCTTTAGATTAACAAAATATTTACAATTCATCTATGTGATATTATCTGAGCTATAATCCTTGCTAAAAATTGCATTTGACAGGGGAAGATAATGGGAGGGGAACAAATTCTCTATATACATTTTAATTCTGATGAAACCGTTCTGAGTCATGCTTTATATTGTAAACACCATAGGACTGCTCTGAGGTGCCTGATCGGCCGCCCCGGTGAGCTGGAGGCGCACAGCGGGCGTTCCAACCAGCCGCCTGAGCCACACTCTCCAGTGCCACTTGCACCCGGCAGACACCCTCAGAGATACCACCTGCTCACGGGGGATGCGGACCCTTGGAATTCTGGAGCTAAACAGGCTCCAGACCCGAGGCCCTTAAACTTTAAAGAACATCAGCCTCCTGGGAGATGGATGAAACAGGCAGATTCCCAGGCCATATCCCGAGGATTTCTGATTCAGCAGGTGTGGAGTGTCCCGGGGCTGCTGTGACAAATGGCCACAAAGTTGGTGGCTTAAAATAACAAAATCTCTATTCTCTTAAAGCTCTGGAAGCCAGAAGTCTAAAATCAGGGTGTCCACAGGCTGCATGCCTTCTGTGGGCTCTAGCGGAGAACGCTTCCTGCCTCTCCCAGCTCCTGGTGGCCCCAGACACTCCTTAGCTTCTGGCCACCTCCCTCCAGTCTCTGTCTGTCTCCACATGGCTTGTCCCCTGTCTGCGTCTTCTCCTCTTCTGTCTCTTATGAAGACACCTGTGGTTGGATGTAGGGCCCACCCAGGTAATTCAGGAGGAGCTCATGAGGCCCTGCGCCTAATCATACCTGCAAAGACCCTTTCTCCAAACAAGGTCACAGTCATGGGCTCCAGCACGAGGGAGCCCACCGACCCCAACGGTAGGTCTGGAAGGGACCCCAGAGGTCTGGCGAATTAACAAGCATCCCCCAGGCAGGCAATTCCTTGACCGTGGTTTACACCCTACCTCTCTGCTTTGCAGGTAAGGAAACCGAGGCCCAGAGAAGGGAGGGTGCCCCGGCTCAGCCCCCGACTCCCAGTCAGGTGTGCTTCCCACCCCACTGTACATCTCAGCCTGCCTTTCTCCCCGAGCCCTGCTGGAAGCAGAAGCCTGGGACTGCGCTTAGCGACTGTGTCCACCAGGTGCCTCCTGGCTCTCCAGGAAGATCAACCTTGACTGTTGGGCAGTAAAAACCAATGTGAAACGAACACATCGCATTTCTCCAAGTCAGACACACAGTCACTCAAAGACAGAGAGGTCTTCCCAGACAGACGTGGGGTCTGCACGCCCACCAGGGGCTGGAACTTAAACTCTATTCCAAATGGAAGCCCATCCCAGCCAAGAACAGCCCCTCGGCACCTGCGGCTTCTCTTGGAACCTCTCGCCTGGGCAGGTGAGCACCCGTTGTTGGCATTCTCCCCTTGGCAGGGCAGGAGGGGAGGGGCTCTCCCACTGTGGGTATTTATCTGTCACTGAAGGCTCCCCCGAATCCCTCCTAAATGCCCACACACTGTCAGCAAGAAAACACAGTGCAGCCAAACAAGGGACTGTCGGCAGCAGCCAGGCTGGAAGATGCTGCGCGCTCTGTGGGTTCATCCTTCCAGGCTCCCAAGGGGCAACTCCCCACCTCAGGACCCACGGAGAAGCGGCCAGTTGAGCTCATGATGACACTCAGGACACGGGAGGGGAATGAGGACGGAAGAGGGCCGCGCGGGATGGCTGAGTGCTGGGGTGGGCTTCAGATCTGCCCTCCTGACCCTTGACTCGTCCTGGGTCAATCACCCAGGGCCTGTTTCCTCCGCTGTGAAGTGGGGCTGCCAACCTGAACCCCCGAGGACCACAGGAACTGGATGAACGCAGCACGGTGCCTGGGACATTGCAGGTCCTCAGCACAGGGCAGCAGAGATGACCACGCACACCCATGGGGCACGTGCCGTCCTACACAGGGGCGCCCAGGGCCTGGTCCCCGGCCCTGTGAGTATGTCACCTCCCAGAGTGAAAAGGCCTCACGAGGTACAGTCAAGGGCCTGGAGAGGGGAAGCCATCCTTGAGCATCCGGGTGGCCCGTTGTCATGACGCGGGTCCTCCAAGGGGCACAAGAGAGTCCGAGAAGGTGATGTGGCTGTGGGACAAAGGCGGGCACGCGACTGTGCTGCCTGTGGAGATGGAGGAGGGGCTGCAGGCCGAGGAGGGCGAGGGCCTCTGGAGGGTGCCAAGGCGAGGCCCCGGATCCCCCAGCAGCCCCCAGCAGATTTCAGCCCAGGGGCACCCGGGCCGGGCTTCTGGAACCCAGAATAGCCAGATGACAAATTTATGTTTTTTTAAGCCGCTAAATATGTGGGTCACTGGGACTACATGAGGAAATGATGACAACCCATGATCGAGCAAATCCCTCACTGGAAGAGGAGGGCAGGTCACAGACCTCTGCACACAGGCCCTGGGGCAGGACTCCCAACTGCCTGTGCCCGCAGGGGCCTGAGGACACCCGGGCAGACGGGAAGTCCCCCACTCCGCCAGCCTCCCCAGATGGAGGTCGGCAGGGAGACAGCCTCTGGTAGAACTCACTGGTCAAAAATAATTAAGGTTTGTTTTGTTCCAGTTGGTTTAAGAAGGGGTTTGGGGTGTGGTGAGCCAGAAACAGTATCAGGGGCCACCAGGAGGGGGCATCCTAGAGCTTGGGCAAAAAGTCACCCCAATTCTGAGCCTTCTGACAAAAAGCAAACGATTTTACCAGTCCAGCTTAAGACATGCCACAGGTCCCCTCTGAGGAGTAAAACGAAGGAGCAAGTGCCACAGGGTTTTACAAGAACACGTGGGAGAGCGTTACCGTCCTGATGGAAGAAACTCAGTCAGCTTACAGCGTGTTCTGTAACAGAATTCACTGGAAGTAAAAACTGCTCCTTTAAAGTCAGAATGATTGGTGCTGTAAGACAGCGAGTGCTTTCTCGCTCACCTGCTCTCAGCTGGGGCCAGTTCTGGTACCTACCTACCCAGGCTTCAAAGCCCGAGAGAGAGAATGATCTGGAAACCTCACATCTAGAACCGGAAGCCCCTGCAAACAGCCAGGACACAGGCAGTAAGCACCACCTGCTCTCTCGTGCACAGCCCCCCAAGAGGCGGTGCAGCGAGCCCGGCCCGGGCATGTCTGCAGACTCGAGTGCCGGCTTTGTGCACGGGGCCTCATTAATGTCCGCAGAGCTGGGAGCCACAGGGAATGCCTATGACAACAGTCCGGACCCCAAACACAGCTCAGACCTTGTGCGCTCCCGGCTTACAGAACTGGCTGGACTCTCCGCTAGGATCGCTCTCTGCCATTTCCCCTCCGCTGGCAGGGTCTGAAAGCCGCGTGAGAGGCCGCTCTGGAACTGCCTGCTACATGCCTAGAATTGAAAACTCCTGCTGGCTCTTCCGGTCCCCGGGCCAGTTTTGTAAACCCAAGGTGCCCGTGAGTTGGAACTCACTTCTGATGGGCCCTCACACCCGAGTGATCGCAACCCAGCCCTTCCTGACACACTGGGCTTGGTTGTTGCAAACATCCGAGATGAGAAACAATTAGCAGGTCTGAAGGCTTAATTGCTAATCTTATGGTGGTGCCCCTGCACATCTGGGGCAGAACACCTGCAGAACATCCTGTCTGCGTGCAACTCCCATGTTCTATAAAGTGTCTTCATTCACATAAATGAGCTAAACGCATGGGTCTGGACAAAGAGAGAAGATAGAGCAAATCACACGCATTTACAACTGTCTCTTGACCTTCATAGATCATCAGTTTCTGATCCATAAAGTGGGAACACTTTTATCTCCTCGGAAAGGCTTTTGTGAGGATTACACGAGGCACTGCATGCAGAGAGCTGGCACGCAGCATGGCGCAACTCAATTTACTATATTATAAGTACGGAGTCTCACATTCTTGCCTCTGAAGACTCCTTTAAAATACATATTTGTGAAATGCAAAAATCTTAATCTGTAAGCCACAGTGTTGATCAGTCCGTTAACCTCATGTCTAACTAGTGTGCGCTCCTCAGCAGTGAAGATTTTTATTTAATGGTGAGTAATTATAAAGGGAGCTGAGGTTAGAAGACTCCCGGGCTCCCTGATCCAGCACCTGATGGCCCCAGGGTGCAGTGGCCATGTGAGCACCTCCCTCCCAGGGCACAGGGAGCCACGGAAGCAGCTGCTTGGCCAGGGCAATGCCCAGGGCAAGGGCCATGGTGTCTGGCTGCCTTCTGCTCTCAGGACTGAGTGGGAACTTTGGCCTGCAGACAGTGCATAAACTGTGCCTTCCAAGTTTTATCACTGGGGCCAGTCTTACCTTCTGTCAGATAGAAACTGCTTTCTAAGTATTGATGCTTCCCTTTCAAACCTCTTCATTCTGCAGCCACACAAAATAACAACAAAGGAAGATGGCTGAGAGACCCAAAGCAACCCTGGCCCCTGAGAAGGTAAGGCCAGCCCCAGAGAGAACTGTGCGGGCATCAGGGTCCCCACAAGGCCCCCATGGTGGGCAGGGAGCTCCTCCTCAGGGTGTACGAGGCCTTTCTGCTCTGAAAGAAGCACCCCTCTGGCTTCTAGAAGGACATCCAGGCTTGGAGCAAACAGAAGCCACTCGCCTATACTTTGTTGAGACCGAGGTTGCCAGAGCCTGTCAATATTGAGATAAAGTCCCAAGGAAAATCTCCTGGCTTTTTGGAAGAGGGTGGCTTCCCAGTGGAGAGTTTATACTCTGTGATGGGTGGCCAGACAGGCAGCCCTGGCTTAATACACTTAATGATTCATTCACATACTGGCTAGAGAGAGTCTAAAGCAATTGTTCATTTCATCTGTTCAACAAGTATTTATCGATGCCCATGACACGCTCTCTGCAATCTAGTATGCTGGATGTAGATACTAATTTACAAAGGAAAAAGTAAGATCAAGGCCCAAGGAACGAAGGTGGATGCAGACAGCTGGGAAACCCTCTGAAAGGCTCAGGGCAGAGGATGAAATGTGCTCTGAGCTTCCAGAGGGAAGGACAAGTGCTTGCTAGTAACACAGCTCTTTGCCCTCCTGCATCAGGGATTGCATTTGGCTGCGGGAGACAAGAAACTCAACTGTGGCATTTTAACTCTGTTTTTTTTCACCTCTCAGGTCAACAAGTCCAGAGGTCTGCAGTTATTCATGGATGCCACCAGTTCCTGCTCTACCATCCTCATAGTGACAATATGGCTGCTCTGCCTCAGACGTCATATCTGTATTCCAGGCAAGAAAAGAAGGTATGCGCTCCCACTCATCTGCAGGTTAACCAAGGGACTCAGAAGCATTACAGTGTCAGCGTTTTCTAGCTCATTCATTGTTTCAGTCAGTACTGATGGCTCACCCACCAAACAGCAAGTCAGGCAGGACACTGAGTGTGGGATAGGCAGGAAAACCTACTAAGCTTCTTAACCAGGCACCTAGGGATGCCTCTGCCCTGCCCCCAGTTATCTGTCTGCAAACCACATGGGTAGAGAGGCTATTTTCAATATAAATATAAAGATAATGGTTCCTCTGACCATGCTGCCTACACTGTGGCAAATTCTTAGCTGCTGATTGCCGACACCTGCACTTGGTCTCCCCCCAACCATCCCTCCCTCTGAGCGCTTTGGTATACAAATGAGTTACTCATTCACAAAGCACTGTCTGTCTGTTCTGCATCAGGTAGGAGCTAGATGCTGGGGAAAACTTATATGGCGATACTGATGCCTGTCTCCTGAGCATCCATTCCTTCCCTCCTCCCACTTCTGCTCCAAGCAGCGATCTGCGCCAGGAGCTAGATCATAGCAGGTCTAAGCCAAACATGGCAAAGCAGTTCTCTGCTTCGGCTTCCTCACCCCTTTCAGCTGTGAGTGGCATGAGACCTAGGCCCAGCCAAGGAGAACCTCTGCAAGGAATCTGAGGAAGCGTTTGCTTTCCTGTATCATCAATACGTCAATACAGGGGAGAAATGCTGATGGTGCTACTACTCCCTCCTCCCTCCCGCTCTGAGTGCAAATGCAATGCCTGGAGCCACAGCAGTCAGTTTGCAATGATGAGGCAATAAACTGAAATACTAATGATAGAATGGTAAGGATAAAGGTTAGCAATGTGACGGTACCACTGATCCGATGCTCCAGCCCTTGACACCTCTTTCTACACTGATATGTGAGAAATATTAATCCCCATTTAAGATTCTGTTAATTGGGCTTTATCCTGTTGGCCCAGAACATCTGAAATGATAAATGGTAAACAGAGTGATAGGGCTGCTGCCCTTATGAATCTTAAGAGAGAGACTGACTAGATAACATAAATTCTCCAACAAGGAAGCAGAGTGTAGTTCAGGGGCAAAGATGGCCCTAAGCTAATGGGGGGGATGGGAGAGGGGAGGCTTTTCATAGGAGTCCCAGTAAATGAACTCATCAGAAAAAAGCTCCTCTTCCGTATTACCTGAACTCACAGTGTGTTCAGTGTGTGCACTGCCCTTGGGTAGACCCACTCCCTCCTGCCCCAGCAGATACCATTTCTACTCACATGCTGCACGCCCTCCTTTCCAGGAGTGAGGGGGGACAGGACCCAGACATTGTGGGTTCCCACTCTGCACCCCCACTCTCCCACCCTTGAAGGGGTTTTGCCCCAAAGCTGGTCTGGGTTTTCCCAGAACTCTGCTCGCCAGGAGGGAGCAGTGCAGGTCACTGGATCCATTGCAGCCTTGCCGTTAATTATTAACAAGGCAGAGAAAAAGACACCAGCTTTGCAGCTGCCCCACAGTGAACTGTGGCTTACGGAACGTGCCCCTTTAGCCTAAGGAACACAGCTTAACCATCCCATTTTAGATGTTGCCATGTACCAGAGATGGTGACCTAAGTGATCTACCCTGAGAACAAAACTATAGCATGTGAGCACACACTGTGATGTTCAGGCGCTCGCCAGGAAAGCAGACAGGAATCACGGCGCAGTGGGGATCTGGGACCGCTGCACATGAGCCGCACAGACACCCGCCCCGCCAAGGTTCGCGATAATGGAGTACCTGCTCCCATGTCGGGGAAAACTATTTTAAGCCTAATTAGCAAGGAATTTTTAGAATGCAAATGCTTTTCATTTAGATATAAAACAAAATGCCATGACATTTCTTCCATCCATTTATCATCAATAAGTTAATTACTGTGTAACAAGTCACTCCTTCTGGAATCTGGATGTTTGGGGCTGTTGGTAAGCTGACTTGGGCAAAGAGAAGGCACCACGAAGCAGCCGTTAGTGGCTGTGGCACGCCGACAGCAACATGGGCCCTGGTGACATTCCGCTCATCAAATTAAGGTTAAGCTCTCTCCATTGGAATAACTCCATTATAAGTAGTCATTATCTATTTAGTTCAATTCCTACCAGGAAAACAGAAATACTGTGCCTCTTATTTATTTTTGACACACACCTTGTAGTTTGCAAGGTTTGTACCTAAGTAGAGAAATAGTTCTCCGCCCCGGCTTGAGCATATGTCCACCTTGGCTTTTGCCTCCCTATGAGTGAAATTATTTCTAAGAAATAAGACATCTCTTTGTCCCTAAGAACAGTGAGAGGGTGGCACATGCAGATGTGGGAGGGAAGTGGGAACTAGCAAACCCCAGAGGAGGGGAGAGGCAGGGTCCCTAATGCCTGGGAGACACTCTGCAGGTCTCCCCTCAAGCAGGGTTGAGCTGGGCTTCATCTCAGGCACAAGCACCCAGGACATGACTTGCGCACCTGCAGAGCCTGCAAGCTGGTCCGACATCGCCTACGATGATGGGCTCTTAGGTGGAAATCCGTCTGGGCATCCTGGGCAGGCCAACACCTGGCCAGTGATCAAGGCCTCCCCACCACACCAGCTGAGAGCAAAGGCCAGTTCAGCCAGACCCACCCAGCCCACCAGGGGAGGGAGGAGATGCTCCTCAGAAATCCCACAGTTTTTTGTAAAAGGTATGAGAATCTGTGATTCTCTTCTGTAGCAGGTAGCACTTGTCACTACAAAGAAAGAGGCATTTTTTCTTAAATTCCTGAGTAAAACTGATACTCCTGTATCTTATCAGGCTTAGCTCTGTGCCCAGGGAGGCGTAAGGAGGTGTGAGCAAACAGCGGCTCTGTGACCCACTACCTATTACAACGCACTGAGTGAGCCTCCCCCGGCATCCTCTGCGGTCCCCAGGGATGCCCAGTCAACCAGTCATCCTGACGCTCCACCCTTTCTAACTCTACCCGGACACGCTGTACAGCCACCAGGGGCCCCCCTTGAAAACTCTTCCCATACAGTACTCTGCACATCACACATCCATTCTGCTCCCAGGCCAACTGCCAAGAGATCTTTTTTTGATCATCAATGAAGAGCCAATAGCCTCACACCCCTGCTTCAGCAGCCGACTTCAATGACAACAAAGTAAGCAAAATAAAAATCCTGATTCACGTAAACAGGAAGAAACAAGACAACATGCCCGTTTCCAAGGGAGAGGATCTGCAGAATCACCCCCCTGACTGCATGAGCGCCCCCCTCGCTGAGGAGCTGCGGCCAGAGGTCCAGGGAAGAGCCTGTATTCCCTGAAACACAGGACGGGGGAGCAAGTCAGCAGCCTGCGGATGAGCTGGTGTGAATGTGGAGGCTTCGCTTTGATGCGTTACCTGAGGTTCACTCCCTCCTGCACTCCGAGATCTAGGGTGCCCAGCCAGGGTGTTCAAGGTACAATTTTGAAACCTGAGCAAGGAAGAGCTGATTTACTTTCCCTGCTACGCAAATGTAAAGCTTAATTAGTTGCCTGGGAAGAGAAGCGGACCAATATGCAGAATGATCTGTGGTCATTTGAGTTTTGAAGCTGACTCTGACTTTCCCATCACAAGCGTGGATCTAATCCTGCAATTACGGTAGAGCTAATTGGTAGGTCCCTCCTGCAGGAGTGTTTTCGTGTTGTCAGTGGGGCAGTAATGAAAACGAATGCCACGTTTGCGAGCAGAACGTCTGTGGGCTTATTTACCGCACTTCCAACAACATTGTCTGCTTTACCATGCATTTCAGAGCAAGGATAATTTAAGAATCCAGAATTTCATACATAAAAATACTCAGTCAGAAAGTCTCTCTGCACATTATTTGGGTGACATTACATCTGAATTCCAATTTGCTGCCCAGGAAATGATTCACCTCACTCAAAAATGGCAGGGACTCTGAATCATTCACCTGCGATGCCAAATGCCTTTGAGGTCAACCTGCCTGCACCTCACTGACCTCACAACCAGCATTTTGCAAAGAGCCTGGTCAAAGGCAGCTGGCCTCACCATGGAAATGTTTTCCAGGTCCAGAGCATGGCAGGCAATTCATTTCCTCCCCTCCATGCACCACCCTACCTTTGAGTAGCTTCTCTCCTTCCAGAATGTTTTGGGAGATTAATGCTGTGTAATCTTCTTCGGAGAATCCAACCTTGCAGGTCTCCCTGGCTGTAAGATCCCCATTATGGGCCTGGGAATGGGAAGAAGAGAGATTGGAATAAACACGAGTTCACAGAAATTCAATCCAACCCACATTTACCCAGGGCTTGCTGCGTGCAAGGTCTCGGCCACGACAGACCCCAGTCAGCCAGAGGTACCATGGGCCCGTGTCTGTGGTCTCCGTGGACTCGTAGGAGTAGAGTTCTCCCCTCTCATGCACAGGGAACACTTCAAGAGCCCCAGAGGTTGCCTGGACCCGAGGCTAGATGGGGAGCCCATATATACTGTGTTTCCCCTATGCATTCATATCTATGTTAAAGTTTAATTTATAAATGAGGCATCGTAAGGGATTCACAGCAATAATAAAACAGGACAGTTAGAGCCACATACTGTCATAAGTTACATGAGGTCCCTCCCTAAACACCTCACTGCCCTGCACTCACCCACCTGTGATGTGAGATGATAAAGGGCCTGGTGTGGGGGTGATGCGAGGTGAGTGACGTAAGCATTGGGACACAGAATCAGGCTACTATTGACCTTCTGAACTAGGTTAGAAGAAGAGCATCTGCTTCCAAATGGGTCACTGAAACCGGAAAGACACCGCCCCTAAGCGGGGGAGGGCATCAGCCCTGGGCGCACGCAGGGCAGGCAGGCAGCCTGTCAGGGCCTCAGGGCAGGTGGCAACGGTGGCAGGCAGGACACAGAAGGTAGCCCACGAAGCCACGGAGGGGAACGGGCCCAGGCCAGCAGCCTCCCATCGGAGCCAGACTGGGTGGGGGCCCGGCGGAGGCAGAGCCAGGAGAGATTCTCCTCCGCTCCGAGCGGAACAGCGAGGGAGGCTGCCTGGAGGCGGTGAGGCGGCGCGGGTTCCACCTCCAGGCCTCTCCCCGCGCACGGACAGACGCGCGTCCACCCTTGGAGCTCCGGTCTCCGGCCCCACCAGGCGAGAGAACTCCCCTAACTGAGCCGAAAGGGCGGGGGTCCTGGTTCCTCGGGAGCCCCGGGCTTTCCTGTCCACCGGGGACCTGGAGCCCGCGGCGCGGGGAGGGCGGCGGCCCCGGGGCAGCGCGCGCGCGCGGGTGGGAGCGGCGGGGGCCGCCGCTGAGGCAGCAGGGAAGGCAGCCTGCGGCCCGCGGCCCCGACCCCGACCCCCGCCACCGGGACCTGCAGGCGCCCTCCACCCAGAAGCACTGAGGCGCGCAGAGCGGGCGCGGGCTCCCGCCCCGGTGCCACTCCCGCCCGCGGCTCCGCGCCGCGGGAACGAAGCTCCAGGTTCGAGCGGAGCCGCGGGAGCCAAGTGGCCCGGGAAAGTTTCGCCCCGGCCGGGCGCGCGCCGCGGTCTCCGGGCGCGGGCACTTGTTCACCTCCGCGGTTGCCCGGCGGGCCCGGGAGCGGCAGCGAGGCCAGGCGGCCACGAGAGGGGGTTCCTGCGACTCCCGCGGCTCCGCCGCCTCCCCCAGGGGCGCCTCCCCGCAGCCCGCGCGCTGCCCCCGCGGCCCTGCCCCCCGCAGGCGTGCGCGGGGCTGGCGCCGGCTCCCGGGCTCCGCAGCAAGGAGGCGGGCGCCCCGCCGCGCTCCCGGGGGGGGGGCCCTCACCCCGCGCCCGGCCCCGCTCCGAGAAGCCAGGGCCCCGCGGGACGCCGCAGAGACTCGGCGGCGAGAGTGCCCCGCGGTCCACACCCGCCGCCCGCCGCAGCGACGGTCCCTGTCAGCACCCAACGGGCGCGGACAGAGGCGGCGCCGCGCCGAGAGCCCCCAGCCCGGGCAGGGCGGCAGGCCTGTGCCCCCGGCACCCCCAGCCCCGGCCGCTGCCGCCAGTTCCCCGCGCCCGCAGCCCCGGCCCGGGCTGGGCTGGGCTCGCCAACTCCGGAGGCGCGCTGCTCCCGGGCGATGGAGGGCGCGCCGGCTCCGCCAGCGGGCAGCCTGCCCAGGCGCGGGCGAGCCGAGCTCCGGGCAGCGGCCGCGGACCGGGGGCGACCCGGGAGTGCTCGGCGGTCCTGCTCCGGGCAGCGCTCCCCGGGTCCCACACCCGCCCGCCCCGCCCCGCCCCGCGGCTCCCGGGTCCACCGACCGCAGGCGGCTTCGCGGAGCGGGAGAGCCGGCGGGATGCAGCGGGGCTCGCGGCGGGGACGCCCGGCGCGGGCAGGGGAAGCCCGGGAGAGCCCCTCCGGCGTGTGCGCGCCCCGCCGGCTCCGGGGGCGACTCCGCGCTGCCCGGGGCTTCCGGGCGGTCGGGGCGCGGGGCGGCAACTCACCCGGAGCGCGGCGGAGAACGCGAGCAGCACGAGGAGCACGGCCGAGCCCGCGGTCATCTTCCCCGGCGCGCCGCGCCCCGGCGCCCGCCCTGCGCCCGGAGCCCGCTCCCCGCCGCCGCCGCCGCCGCCCGGTCGTGCCGCCGCCGCTCCGGCGGGCCCCGCGCCTCCAGCCCGCTGGCCGCCGCTCTCTGCAGGCCCCGCGAGCGAGGCAAGTCCGGCCGGCGGCGCGCTCCCTCGGGCCGGTGCGTCCGCCGGCCTCGCAGCCGCCCGCGCCTCTGTTCCGCGCGCTCCGAACTGCAGGTGAAGCCGCGCGGCTGCCCCGCCGAGGCCCCGCCCCGCCGCCCGGCCCCGCGCTCGGCGGCCTGACGCGGGCCTTAAAGGCGCCGCGCCCTCGCGCCGCGCCCGCGCCCCCCGCGGCCCCGCGCCTCCCAGCTTGGGCGCGGCGTCCGGAGCCCGCGTGGGCCGCAGGGGCAGCTGGCGCTGGGTCTGCGGGGAAGCGGTCCTTGAGGACCGAGGCGAGAAGGGGGCCCCGCCACCCCGACCCTGGGCACCCCTTCTGGGTGGGGAGGCCCTGCTGCCTTAGTCTGACCCCCTGCCCCGGCCCCTGCCGTGGGGGCGCGCGCGCCTCTCCTGTCCTTCGTGTCCCAGGCCCACCGTTCGGCCTTGCACCCGCGTGGGCCGCTCAGGGGTTGACCTGGAGACCAGCTGTTAGGGGGGCGCAGAGCTCTAAGGGTGCTCCTCAGCCCGCGCAGGAAGCCCCGGGTCTGGGCCCTGGCTGGGATGCGCCCTCCAGGACTTGGGACGGGACTCATCCCCCTTTGTGCATCAGAACACACCGTTAGGCCCGAGAAGCCAAGAAACAAATGGGAGGCCCTGGCAAAGGACAGGAAGAAACTCCCCGACAGACAGAAGAGCTGTCAGGAGCGCCGGTGCCGCGGGCCGCCGGCTCCATTTGCTCTGCTTGGGTGATTTCGGAACCAGGGGGACACGTCTTTAAGGGATCATCACGTGAAAAATTGTACAGCTTGGAAAGCGAGTCGATGTTTCTGCACGTTTCCTTTTGACTTGGAAATTTCAAGAAAAGTGGTTTTGTTTGCTTAGATATTTCAGGTTCTTTGTCTTGGTTTGGAGGAGCTCTGTGTCCAGAATATATTAGTTCTGGTTTAAGAAATTCGCTGCAAAGGAGTGGGAAGAAGATTGAGTGAAACTGTCAATCTCCAAGGTCAGAGCCAACTTGGGCAGGAGAACAGGAAAGCTGGACGGCCCCACCTTCTCCCCCGAGGACCCCCCACGCTGGGAGGGCAGCCTGCTGGTGAGCCCGCTGCATTACACCTCAGGAGATCCTAGTTCAGGTAAGTTAAGGAGGCAGGGTGCGTTCAACATGCAAGAACAAGAGGCGAGTGCAGTTTCTCACCCTGGAAGTGGATCCGTGCATTGGTACCAGCCTGGCCCACCTTGCCCCATGTGTGCCCCATTCCCAGCCTGCTGGGAGAGGAGTGGGGTTACCATTTACGTGGCAGGAGGTGCCCCGCTTATGTTCACATTTGAGCAGAGGTCCTGCATAGCCAGTGAGGTTTAATGGACAGATCCATCCAAAATCCACGCTGGAGGAAGTTCCAGTCCTCAGCCTTGTGCACACATCTCTGAGAGGCCTCTTCTGCTCCCCTCTGTATCCAGGGTGCTTGGTCACTGCCTGGAGAGTGCACAGAGGCCGGCCAAGCCTCTTTGCTGTTCTCCTGAGAGGTCTGTTGCTGGGACCTGCCCTGTCTTCAGAGGCCCAAGCATGTCTGTGCTCTGTGAAAGTGCTCCAGTGCAAACAGGCATGTCAGTCTGAAGAAAGAAGTGGTGTCATGTGGGGGTCACTAGGCCTGAGCCCCGGAGGAAGCCTCCCTCCCTGTCTCCAACACCGAGTGTCTCGGGGTCCTGGCTCTGCTGACGTGCACTGTGGCTTCCAGGTGCTCCACCCTGGCACAGGGGCTTTGTGCCAACTCACAGAGTTGCCCTGACCCGGCAGTGAGAGCTGTCGCTACCCCACCGTCCAGCAGGGCAAAGGGAGGTGTGCAGAAGTCAGGCACGGCCGGGGGTGCTGTGCCAGCTCGGCTCCAGGCCCTGCGACCCTGGCCTGCAGCATTTCCCAACCTCACATGACGGAGGAAGCCATGGAACTCGCATGTTCAGGAATATGGTTTCAGAAACCCTGCAGTAACGGAGGCGAGTCCAGTAGAGAGCATCGGTCTCTCAGACTTGCTGTGAGTGAAGCGGGGAGTGTGCATTCAGAGAGGAGGGGATATCTGATCTGAAATACAGGCAGTGGATCTCAGAGGATGGTCCCCAGACCAGCAGCATGGACAGGCCTCGGGAGCTTGTTAAAAATGCAGGGCCTCGGGCCGCACCCCAGACCTCCCTAACTGCTCCCCAACCATCCCACCTCTATCCTCAGAACATCTGCTCCAGAATCCTAGAGAAGCTCCTGAAAATGCAGATTCCTGGGCCCCACCAGAGATCGCTAACATGGAACTTTGGGGAACAGGGCCCTGGCTTTGGGTCACCCTCTTTGACTGATGTCCATGCACACCAGCATTTGAGAACCACTGGCCTATTCCACAGGTAATAAATGGCTCCTAGGAGCCTCATAAAAATGCTACTTCCTGGGCCTCTCCCTGAATCTGCTGAATCCAGATGGTCAGGGTTCAGGCCTGGGAATCAGCATGAGGCAGTTGGAGGACCACTGATGAGGCCTGAGGGAGGGGCGGAGGACTCCGGCCTCTGGCCCTGCCGGGTGTCAGCCCACCTGGAGGGGGGGTGTCATGTGTGCTTGTTGCGTGAAGAGCCTTCGAAGAAAGTGTGCTTTTGTTTCTAAGAGAAAGCGTTTGGGAGGGTAGCGTGTGCGTGACTATGTCCTCTGGGCACCTGAACACTGTTGACTGTAACTGGACCGCACATGTTCACCAAGGAGGCTAACATCATCCTTCTCCCACTTGTGGTGGTGGGTCTGGGAAGGGGCTCATCTTCAGCAAACCACATGCTTGCATCAGGGCTACATTTCCCTGCTTTTCATGTGATGTTAATTTCTTCCCCTTTATGGTTATTTTTTTAGACACTTCAGCATTACACAAAAAGCTGTTCTATGGGGAAAGCAGGGAGCTGTCAGCCAAAGGTGTGTTCCTAGAGTGAAACAGAGTCTTTGCAGGTAGCTGGGGATATTCAAGGTGCTGCAGAAACCAGTGAAAGCCTCTGTCACCAGCTCAGGAAAACCTCCTTGCGTAGAACAGAGAGGGACAATCTGGACCATCTTAAAGGAAAAGGCAAGAGAGAGACAGGAGGGCTGGCGTAGCTCTCAGCCACCGATTCCCTGACGCTTACCTGCCAAGTGTGTTGGCGCCGTGGAGAGGGGACGCCATCCTAAGTACTGTTTTCATCTCACCAACACCTTGAACAGTCTTGCTCCTTGAACACCTGCTGATGTGTGGTGCGGACCAGGCCCTGCATAGAGGGTGCTCGAGTCACCCCGCACATTCCTCACCTACAAAGGAGTGGTGCTTCCACGTTCCAATGACAGAAAGCAGACTGGGGATGTAGAGCGGCCTGTCTGGGTCACCAGCTACCCCAGGCAGTGTGGCCCAGGATGTGGGGGATGCCTCTAGGCACCTGGCACAGAAGCCCTGGCTCCCCGGCTCCCTCTTTCCAGCCGCTGGCTCTTTCTGGGGCCAGGAGCACGAGGATCCTTCCAGTCCCGTGGATTCGGCCCCCTCCCCGTCCCCCTGTCAGGACACTGTCGGCCTTTCCGTGGGCCTGACCCCTCTCTAATGAGAACTGTCTTCTCCCCAGGGCAGGGCCCGGCTCTGGCTCCATGGCTCCATGCACCCTCCCTCCCCGCACTGCCCTGCTGTCCTGGAGCTTCCTTCTGGACGTCTCCCCGCTGGGCCTGAGGGCCGTGGGGGCGGGGGGACAGTGCATTCACCCCTCTCACGGGGCCCAGGCTGGTCTCCTGAATGGACGACTACAGCAGGGTCAACGACGGCCACGTCCTCCTCTGCCCCGGTACTCTGAGGAAGGAACCGAGGAGCCAGAACTGGCATCTGGCAGGTGCCTGAGCCCAGCCCCACACCCTTAACCATGTCTTTGCCCTGGAGAAGCCAGTCACAGTTACTGGGTTTTGGGGAAGAACTGAGCCCTTTGGAAACTTCTGTAGAGCAGGAGCTGCAGCTCAGAAGGGAAAAGCACCAGGACAGCATGAGCAGGGCTTGCAGCCGGCCCTGCTATGGGTACAGGATCTGCTGGAGACAGAAGGCGGGAGGGGTGGCCTCAGGACCTCGGCTCCAGATCAGTGGCTGCTTTTTGTCTGTTGCTGCTTTGCTCGTTTGCTTCCTGTGTGCTGTTGGGAGAAGGGGCAGCTCCAGGTGGGAGCAGGGAGGCACATGCCGGGGGGACAGCAGCAGTAGAGTGCTCACAGCCACACATGGTATCCGATGTTGCGTTTGCTGGTTTTTAGAAGCAGCCTCACAGGAAGAGTAAAGGAGGTCAGGATAACCTCGGCTGGCACGGGAAGACTGGTGAGTGTCAGTGAGCGAGTCATACTTGGGCCGCACACCTTGCCCCCGCTCCCTGGGGCCTCCTCGTGGGATGGCGCTGGCCCACCGTGCCTCAGTGCCCCGCGTCCCTCCACCATTAGGGTGGAGCAGAGGATTGGTGTTTTCCTCTTACATTCTTTGTCCTTTTTACTGATTCTTTCCCCAAAGCACATCCCAAGTACATTCCCTCCCCCTGGCTGGTGATCCAAGCCCCACCGACTCTCATGGGGATCCCTGTGGCCGCCACCTCCTTGCCTCTCTCTCGCAAACCAGGCCCCGCAGGGACCCACGGAAATCTGAGGCAGAGGACGCCACATCACACACCCGCTTTGTGAGCCCTCAGGTTGCACCCTCAGGCCCTCAGTGATCTCTCCGTGGTCCACAGGGACCTGTGCCTTCAGCCCCCACCCCACCTGCCCCCCAGGCCCCCAGCCCCCCACGGGCCTCTCTCCTTAGAGCTGGGCCCTGCATGTGGTCTGTGCTCCTGCTGTTTGGAACGTCTGTCCCCAGGTCTCCGCAGGCCTGACTGCTGCTTGGCAGGCAGGCTGCCATTCAGGCCCTGCAGGAGCCCCTGGCCAGCTGATGGCTTCTCCCACTCACCCCGATTCTTGGCTTGTCTGACATGTGCAGTGGGGCAGGGGCATCTCTGCCTGACCTACTGCTCTCTCCCTAGCACCCGGGGCAGTACCCGCGTGGCTCAGCAAATATCCAAGTAAATGACTGAGTGGGTGGTTGGGAAGGCTGGGAGGGAAGGCTGCATCTCCCAAGACTCCTTGGGGTGCGGGTCCCGAGATGCTGCATCTGCCTGGACCTTTGCCTCTGCCTGGAGAGAACGTGGGGAAAGAACCTGGCAGAGGGGTGAGAATCGGGGTGGGGGAGGGTGGTTCAGCGTGAACACGTCACCGAGGGAGTGTGAGGAGGGTAGTGACGAGTGTCTCCTTGTGGGGAGGACTCCATTACAGTGAAGTGGATCACATTCCATGTGAAGGAGGGAGCAAACGGGGAGGAGCGGGACATGCAAGCAGGACTGCGCTGCGAGCAGCAAGAGAACACAAGAGACCAAGAAAGCAGCACGTGGGGGAGGTCTTTGCAAGTCAGATCTGCTGCTGGAATTACGAGTCTGCACTGTAAGGACATCCTGTCGGCTCCAGCCACCCTGGGGGGCTCTGGGGACCCGGCTTCCACCTGCAGTCGGCTGGGTGGATCCTTCCAAGTTCCCATTAACCTGGTTTTATTACTGAACTTTTGAGGAGCTGCTGATCGGCTTCTCCAGAATGGCAGTCGGGCTCGTGTTCACAAAGGCTGTTGCAGGTGGCTGGATTCCTTGGGGGTGTGACAGGAGTGCCTGGCCCCGTCCATTCTGCTCAGGTGCTGTGGTCAGTGTGTGTCAAAGGCTAAGCAAAGGGGACTCAGCTAGCTCCCGAAGCAAACCCTCCCTTCACCTCCCCAAGCAGCCTGTGGTTGAAACTCTAAAGGAGAAGCAGCTGCAGAGGCAGATGGACCTGCTCAAAAATGTGGCCCCGTTAGAGTCACTTCTTTGGGATAAGACAGATTCTCAAACATTAGTGGGGCAACGGGCCACCTGACAAGTGTCTGGAAACACAGATGCTCACATGCAGCCAGCCCTGGAATCAGGCTCAGCAAATAAATGCCAGGTGGGGCCTGAGCAACTCTGTCCGTGACAATCCCCAGGTAACTTAGAATGTGCACCTGTGGTTAAGGTTAAGTCATGAAATCCCTTTGGAACATTTCCTTCTTGAACACTTTATGGTGGCTTAGTTTTTGATAGCTTTCCTGTAAGGGGTCTACCACGGGATGGGCAAATGGATGTCTGATCTAATGGAGGAAAGTGTGTTCATGGGTCCAGAAGTGACTAAGATGGGCGTGACACTGGGATTCTCTGGGGTTGGGAGGGGCCTCAAGGCTGCTGGGTGCTCTGTGTGAAATGGAGGAGCCCTGAAGAAAGAAGGGGCAAGCAGACATGATCATCCGTCTCCTCCCCCGGCAGCGGCTTCCCAGCTAACCTTCATAGAATTGATCCCTGGGAATGAGATTCCCAGCATGGAGAATGGACTACAGCTGGTTCACTGGCTGCACCCAGAAGAGGTGGGGTGGTGCGGAAGTGGGTGGGGGTGAGTACAGAATAAGCCTGTGCACGTGAGATCCTTCTTGGTCCCCAGGGCCCATAGAGGGCCCGTCCCCAGATTCACAGACGCTAGCACAGGAAGAGGAAGCACAGGGAGGTGTGCACAGTGGCAGCACTTTGCACATTCACACCTAATATTTCAGCTCATCCTCACCACCTCCCTGCTACCAAAGTGGACTGGCAGTATCAGCCTCAATTTACAAGTGAGAAAATGCAAATACTTTGGGCTCTGGGATTGGAAAGCAGGTGCTCTTCCCCTCTGGGAGGCCTTGTGATAAGGGACTCCAGGACCTGGGGCAGGTAGAATGTTGTTCCAGCCTGAAGCCACTGCCCCAAGCTGCCCCTCGGCTTTTATCCAAAAGAGTAGATGCTCCTGGGTGGTTTTCCCAGTTACAAAAATTAATGGATTTTATGTTTTAGAACAGTTTGGGTCTTTAAGCTGAATGTGCAGGCAGTTCCCTTATAGCCCTTCCGCCCACCCCCTACACCTCCCTTGCACACAGTCTCCTTTTTATTCACATCTTGCATGAGTGTGGTAAATTTGTTACAATTGACAAACCAATATTGATATGTCGTTATTAACTAAAGTCCATAATTTACATTAGGGTCGGCTCTTTGTGTTTACGCTTCTGTGGGTTTTGACAAATGGATCTACGGTTACAGCATCATACAGAAGGCTCTCACTGCCCTAAAATCCCTGCGCCCTGCCCACCCACTCTGTTTCCCTCCCTACCCCCAGGCCCACCCCTGCTGGTCTTCCTGGTGACTCCATGGCCCGGCCTTTCCCAGGGTGCTGTGCGGTCGCCGTCACATGGGCAGCCTTTTCAGACTGGCTTCTCAGGGATATGCATTTCAGGTTCCCCGTGTCTTTTTACCTGCTGGATAATACTCACTGTCTGGATGTACCACAGATTATCCTTTCACCCTTTTAAGGACATCTGCTTCCAAAATCCCTGGGATTTTTAGAGTGAAGATGAAATGCTCTTTTCTCATGTCCCCGAAATGGATTTCAGACGGCAAAGGGCTTCTGCCCTGACATACCTACCATGTGGTCCTTCCCGCAGAGCCCCCACACTGGCCTCTGGCTGCGAGCCCAGGGGTGGGGCTGGCGGTGTCGCTCATGGCCTCTCCTTCCCATCCCTGCCGCCCGCGTGACAATAACCTCCTGGCCTGGGGGAGCCAGGCTGCCAGGGGCCGCCCATGACACCCGCTGTGCCCTGACTCCTGGGGTGCACCTTTCAAGATACCAATCAACAGTCTCCCTCTCGCTCCCACTTAGGTTCTTAAGGCTCGAGATTTGGCAAGGGTGACGCACTCTGCATTTGTAAATAGGCTCCTTGTTTTGGGGATTTCACTGACTGTTAGGTTTGTTCTCTCTTTCATTTATAAATTATTGCTGGGGAAGGCACGTTCTCAACAAACACCCATTGCTCTTAAGAGATAACGATCTTCACCGAGCACCACAGCCTTCCCTATGCAGGAGCCAATTTATTGCACTTGAAATTCAGTGTTCAGAGGGTCAAGGCGCCAGAGAGAGAATGCAGGTGGGTGAGGACTGGCGCCACTGGTTGGCAGCTCCAACTCGAGGGCCCAGAAGCTTCCACTCCACAGGGGACCCAGGACAAGAGCACCTTCCCTACCCACCCCACTCGGGGGCCAAAGACTGAGGGCCTTGCAGGCCTCTCCTCTTCTGTCCCATGCCCCTTTCTGAAGCAGGGTCCTTTATTACCCCTACTTATTCAGAAGAAACTGAGCCCAGGGCAAGCAGCAGCTCCATCCCCAGTAGGTAAGGAGGGCTGGGCTCCCCACAAGGAGATGTGCTGGGGAGTACAGGGCGTGAACCCAGCCAGGGAGGTGCTCTGTCATTCTACAACTCCCTGGTTCCCCTGACATCAGAGGTGGGACACAATGACTGGCCCAACTCTCGCTGAGTGGCATCTGCATTGGAGGGTGGCCTCTGAGAGACTTGCTCTCTGATCGTCCAGGCATACGTGGAGACCCACACAGCGAGGGAGGGTGTAGGGCCAATGGAGGAGAAACCTTCCAAGTGTTACTCCGCAGATGAGGCTGTCCTGCGAGCAGTGGCAGGAAGGTCTGCCAGGCTGCCCTGCGCTATGGGCTCATCTTACAAATGACATTTGGGGTGTGCGGTTTGCTAAAGGCAGTGCAGCCCCTGGAACGGCTGAGACACCCCTATACTCCAGGCCCAGGTAATGCAGGGCCCACAGGCAGGCTGTGCACTGAAGGGTCATCCCAGTCACATCCCTAATGTGCACCAAGCACTGATGTTTGTGCACCTAATGTGCCTCAAGCCCTGGCAGTGTCCTTTTCTGCCTCCAGGGAACCCTGAAGCCCTGCACAGGCTGACCCAATAGTGTGTGTGTGTGTGTGTGTGTGTGTGTGTGTGTGTGTGTAGGGAGGTCGGGGGTACAGATCATCTCTTGGGGTTAACCTGCAGCCAGGGATGAGTGGGTGTTGCTGGGTAAGCACCCTTGCCTCCTGTTCTTTGTGAAACCAAACTCTCCATTTGTCAGAGTGCAAAGTGATCTGATTGTATGGAGGAGACACATCCCTGAGACTGAAGGGAGAACGGCGCTCCTCCGGGTGGGGGTTCCCAGTGACCCACTCCCGGTGACCAGGGAGTAAGCAGCTCAGTAACAGTCTCCACCTTCCCTGCCTTCCTACTCTTGAGATCATCTTTATTTTTTATGAATGTAAATTCATTCATTTATTTACTTTTTATTGTGGTAAGAACAGTTAACATGAGATCTACCCTCTTACATTTTTAAGTGCACAATAAATACAGTATTGGCAACTGTAGGCATCACATTGAACAGCCAACTTCTAGAACTTACTGAAACTTTTTACCTGTTGAACAGCAACTCCCCATCTCCTTCTCTCCCCCAGACCCTGAAAAACACTGTTCTACTCTCTGTATCTATGAGTTTGACTGTCTTAGACACCTCACATAAGGGGGATCCTTCTGTCTCTGGCTTTTTTAACTTGGCACAATGTCCACTAGGTTCATCTCTGTGCATACGGAGGTTTTTCCTTCTTTTTAAGGCTAAGTGGCATTCCATTGTTTATATATACCAACTTTCTTTATCCACCTAGGTTGTTACCACCTCTCAGCTGTTGTGAACAATACTGCAGTGGATATAACCGTTGCATATGCACACATCTTGTGCACTCACAGAGTATCCCCCAGGACAAATCACATATTAGGTCACAAAACTAGTTCTAACAAATTTGAGAAGATTGAGATCACATCAAGTATCTTTTCTGATAGTAACTGAATGAAGCTAGAAATAAAATAGCAGAAGGAATACTGGGATTCACAAACATGTGGAAATTAAGCAACACACTCTTGAAAAGCCAATGGGTCAAAGAAAAAATTGAAACAGATTTTAGAAAACTTCCTGAGACAAATGAAGACAGAACCACAACACAACAGAATTTATGGGATAAGAAGAAAGATCTCAAATAAACATCCCTATGTTATACCTCCAGGAACTAGAAAAAACAAACAAACTAAGCCAAAGTTAGCAAATGGAAGGAAATAAGAGAAACAGAAAATTAAACAACAATAGAAAAAAATCAGTGAAACTAAGTAGTTTTTTTGGGGAGACAAACAAAATTGATAAAACTTCAGCTACACTAAGAAAAAAACAAAGAAAAAAAAGAAGAATCAAATAAAATCAGGAGTGGAAGAGAAGACATTAACACCTGATTCCACAGAAATGCAAAGGATCATAAGAGAGTATTGTGAACAATTAGATGCCAACCAGTTGGGCAACTGAGGAGAAGTGGATAACTTCCTAAAAGCATGCAATGCACCAAGACTGAATCATGAAGAAATAGAAAATCTGAACAGAGTCAAGTAGATTGAATCAGTCATCAAAAACCTCACAACAAAGAAAACAAAGAAAAGCCAAGGACCAGATGGCTTCACTGGTGAATTCTTTCAAACATTTAAAGAAAAACTGACACCAATCCTTCTCAAATGTTTACAAAACATTGGAGAGGATAGAACACTTTCAAACTCATTTTATGAGGCCAGCATTACTCTGACACCAAAACCAGAAAAACACATGACTGTTTTCATCAGGCAATAACGCTGATGAACAAAGATACAAAAATCCTTATAAAATCCTAGCAAACTGAATACAACAGTACATGAAGGGGACTATGTTCCATGACAATGTGGGATTTATTCCTGGGCTGCTGCAACAAACAAACCAGTTAATGCAATGAACTGCATTAACAGAGCAAAGGATAAAAGTCACATGATTGTCTCATATCATATAGATTCAGAAAACGTGTTTGACTAAATGCAAGCTTATTTCATGATAAAAACTCTCAACAAACAAGGAATAGAAATAAACTACCTCAACATAGTAAAAGCCATGTTTGACAAGCCCACATACAACACCATACGCAGTGGTGAAAAACTGAAAGCTTTTCATTTAAGATCAGGATCAAGGCAAGGATGCCCACTAAAGCCACTGCCACTTGACACAGCACTAGAAGTCCTAGCCAGAGCAATTGGATAAAAAAAAAGAGATAAAATGCATCCAAACTGGAGAGGAAGAAGTAAAATTATCTGCAGATGACATGATCTTATACTAAAAGACTCCACACATACACAAAAATGTTAGAATGAATAATGCAGTAAAGTTGCAGGATAAAAAACCAACGTGAAGAACTCAACTGAGGTCATCTTTAAATAAGCTGTTTGTACCCACATCTCTGTCTCAGGCTCTACTTTCAGGAAATGCAACTGAGACCAGAGGACCCGAGATACAATCCATGTGGAATTTCAGATGGAAGCCCTCTCCTGAAGCACCCCGCATTAGGAGAGACCAGCCCCAAGTCTTGCACAACTACAGGAATAGACTCTTCAAAACCATGTGTGCTGGCTGCCCTAAAAGTCACCAAGAGTACAGCATTTGGGCAGAGGCAGGAGGAAGTCCTCAAAGGGAGACAGGTGGCCTCTACCCCAGCCAGAATTTTTCACTGTGATCAGAGTCCCAAGTATTTTCTGAGCACCAGCTGTTTTCCTGAGGTCTAGAACAAAGTCAGGACCCGAGCCACCCATGTTACAAAGTTTAGTGGCAGCCCTTCTGCACCCAGGGGCACGTGTTTTCATAGCCTCCGACATAATTCTTTGTATTCATTTACATAGATTTTCCTGTTGTGTTCAAAATGCCATTGACTCTGGCTATGTAAAATGCAGTAAAATTAATAGTTCAGCTTAAGTCAAGCGTATTCATGCAAATTATTCAGGGCCTTTGGGAGAGGGGAGCCAGTGGCAGCCAGCTGGGCAAAGGGCTCAGTTTTCTGCCGTGTTGTTTGAGTCCAGGGGCAGGAGTTGCAAAAGCTGGGAATAGACTGCATATAGAAACTGGAGAATATCTGGTGCCTATAAGGCAGGAAAGAGTGGAGTGGGGGGAAGGGAGCTGAAATTGCTAGAATAGGTGACGTGTAGTTACAAAGAAAAGATCATGGAGAAAATATGCTTTTCCCTTTTCATTTTAAAATAACACATTTGCTCCATACAATCAGATCACTTTGCACTCTGACAGCCTGAGAGATTGGTTTTGCTAAGGCTTGAAGGGACCCAAAGCTGCCACTGACCAGACTCAGTTTATAAGGAGAGAGGAGCAGTTTCGGGAAGGCTGAAGAGCCTCGGGTACTCAGGACGGGGGTTCTCAGTTGTACTATCAGGTTACAGTTTTTCGGTCAGAAGAGAGTGAGTCCCAATTCATACTGGCTTATGCTCAAAAAAAGAAAAGAAGCGGAAGACTATATATTGGCTCATAAATGGCTTCAGGCGTGGCTGGATCTAGGTCTTGACCAGAAGTCTCCTGACCTCTGGGCTTTGTCCCCTTCTGTGTTGCACATACTATCTTCATTCCGAATGAGGCTTTCTCCTTCTAGTAGCAAGACAGACCGTGGCAGCTTGCCATTCATACCCTGCCTCCTCGGTCACACAAGTAGCAGGGGAACCGACCTCATGCATCACCTCACCCAAAGTCCTGGAACGAGCCCCCCTTGAACCGACCTGGTCACCGCAGTCCAGTGAGCTGTCCACCCGGCCAGGGAGGCGGGGCGGGTTCATCAACCTGCACCTCATGGAACCTCACTGATGAGGGGGTGGACCCTCCAGTGAGAGCTGAGGATCTGTTACCAGAAGAAGGGGTGGCTGCTGGGAAGGCAGAAAACACAGCGACCCGTGGAATGGGGACCCGGGCCCTGGCCCTCTGCACATCTTGCCTTCAGGAAATGGAGCTGTGGCCAAAAGGCCCAATATTTGTAATACGCCCCCTGTATGTCTATTTTATTTTCTTTAGTTGAAGCCTTAAAAGAAAATTAAAGGGTTTGCTCTAAGCCAGCAGCCTGCCTCTTAAATCATTCAGACTGGCTGCACTGAGGGCCCTTCTCAGTGACTCCAGACCATCTTGGGGGCCGTGTGGGAGGGGGTGCACCTCGGCTTGTGCTGCTACCAGCCGCCTTCCAGGGTCGTCCTGCCTGTGTTTGCTCACCTTGTGCAGAGTGAAGGGCTTTCTCCTCCTGCCACTGAACTGGAACCGAGAAGCCAGCACACGTGCAGGCAACTCTCCTAAATCAATAGGAAAGCGACAGCGGCAGCATTTCACCTTCTAGGATGCACTCCGACAGAGCCAGGCCTGAGCAGTAAAACTGAAACAAAATGGAATTTCAGGGGGGATGGCGGTGGGGCTGGGGGTGTGTGGGGCATAAATTCATATGCATTATAAAAAATATTGCCCGAATCTAAAGAACTTGGTGCAGGTCCAGGAGACGAGCAGACACCGGATTCATGTTTACCCAGCATGCTTCAGTAGACTTTCAATCTCTTTACAGGAATGCATGACAAACTGCCTTGAATGTATGAGTTATTGGTTCTGCTATAAATGAAATTAATAGTATGAAGTGTAGGAGGTGTAGTGATGACACATTGTTGGAACCAGCTAAGCTTGGAGCCCAGAGATCAGTTTCCCAGTGAGGGAGGTTTCTAGCCAACAGCAGTGCATCTCCAGCTGACCCAGACCCTCCTGGGTTATCTACGCAGACAAGAAAGGTGGCCTCTTGCATAGGCGATTAGCGAGTAAATAAATCCAGGAGGGGAGAGGCTGAAAAACAAATCATGTCCCTGCACTACAGCAATTCAGAGGCTCCTCCAGGCCCAGTCCCCTCACCAAGGAGCCGTCACAAAGCCAGGAGGCCGCCCCTTGTTTACAGATGAGAAGACACATGTTATCATCAGGCAGGTCTCCTGTTTCTGAGACGTGATAATGGGACAGGCTGGCGGTCGCAGCTCTCGCATGGACATAACCACCTCCTGAGTGTCCGGCAGACCGTTACGAAGGGTGCTCTGACCTTGGCCCGCAGCCACAGGTGAGCTCCATGAGATTCAAGACCCTCTTCTGTCTTATTCATGTTGCAAACCTGTTTCTCAGATGGCACCACAGTGGGTACTTGCTCCCTGATGGAATGAATGGTGTGTCATTGTCTGTCCAATCCTCGGCAGCACACAGATTTTTCCCCGTATGCTTCGTGAATAATCGTCCTGCAACTCCGGACAGCACATGACCTTGTTACTATCACTGCCACTTCCAGATGAGGTGAGTGGCTCTCAGGGAGATGGGCAAGCCTCTCTGGTGAGCCCGTGGCCAGCAGGTCCTTGCTCGCCATGCGCAGAAGACTTGCAGAAATTATTTACAGAGAGAAGTGGGGATTGGAGATGTGGAAGATGATGTTTGTTTCCTGAAGCACACACAGTTCTGCATTCTCTACAGGCGGTTTTTTCTCCATTCATCAAAATATGAAACCTGAATAATTCACCCCAAACTCATATCCAATAATGTAAAACCTCACCGAGATTGACGGGGGTGGAAAGTGAGGAACAAGTCTGCTGGCGTCTGGATTTCCCATCGCTCTGGGCAAACACCAATTAGGAAGAACAGAAGCCCCGGGGGTGGGCGAGGCCCAGCGTTGACACCACTCCCCTCCTGGTTCTGCCAGCACGTGGGAAGGCTTCCCGTTCATTTGTCAGAGGCCGAAAAGCGTTGTAATCATTGTAATAAAGCAGCGGTTTGAACGGGATGCCAAGTAGCTGGCAGCATGGTGACTCGGTGGCAGGACCTGTTGTCACAGTTGAGCTACAGCAGCTGCAGGGTCTTTGTTTTGGAAGCTACCAGATGCTGATCTGTCAGACCTTTGAAAGGGCAGCATTTAACTGGGGAAGATATGCTTTTTTGAGCATTCAGAGACCCTCGGACAGGACTGACCGGGCTGAACGTGCGGCTTCCTCTGTCCCTGGAACTCAGCAGCAGCCCTGGCTACTTACTGATGACGGAACTGCTGTCGCCTCTCAGAGTGAAGTGGCCCGGGTGGCCTGGGAGGACGTGGGTGGCCTGCAGTGGCCAGGAAGGACCTGGGTGGGAGGGGTGGCCTGGTTAATCTCTGCTGACCAGGGTTGACCTCTGTCGGCCCTTCTGGCCTAGGCTGGCCTGGGTTTGGCGTGGGCCAGCCTGGCCGACCTGGGGTGACTCGGAGAGGCTGCGTTCGGCCTGGTCTTCCTGAGTTCGGCAGCTCGCACAGGCCCAGCCTCCCTGGAGAAGGCCACATGGGGCCTGAGCTTTTCTCACTGGATGAGCTGCCGTGGGGCTGAATACCCTGCTCTGAGCACACCTGGGAAAACCTCTGTGGTGGTGGTGGGGCTCCAGCAGAGCCCCTGGGCTGCATATGAATCCGATGCTGGGAGTGCAAGGTCAGGAGCCAGGGCTGGGGCCAGGGGAGGGCAGGAGGTGCCCATCGGGAGAAAGTGAGGCAGCACTGGCAGGCGGGTGAGCACAGGGTCAGGGACCACTTGCTCCGCCCTGGGCCTGGCTGGCTTGCTGACACCTGCCTCTCTACTGGTGGGGTGAGTGTGTCTCACACGTGGCGAGCCTGGTGCAGCCTTCCTGTGCCCTGTGTTTTAGGAAGCTTCCCTCTGACGGGGTGAGGACACATTCTTCCGCAGGGCAGGACCCAAGGCCCAGCCTGGCTCTCTGAGACCACGTGCCCCTCTGCCCGTTGGCCCACCTGAGCTGCAGTGACTCTCAGCATTGAGCAATCACTTTCAACCTAGACGTAGCGCATTCAGGCGGGACGTGGCTAATCCAGACCCTGGGGTTGCAACACTGAGGGCCTCAGTCAAGGTGGTATCCGTGGGGACGGAGGGAAGTAGACACCATCTGGAGACTTCCTGGGCTTGCTGGCT
The DNA here is from genome assembly GCF_030020395.1 of Manis pentadactyla. Classification (NCBI taxonomy): domain Eukaryota; kingdom Metazoa; phylum Chordata; class Mammalia; order Pholidota; family Manidae; genus Manis; species Manis pentadactyla. The sequence goes on along the minus strand of NC_080023.1, from coordinate 176,182,541 downwards.
GTATGGCCTTGAGCAAGTGCGTTAACCTCTCTGAGCACAGCTTCCTATTTTGTAAAGAAGTAATGCTGACTCTCCTGTGGAAGATGGGGAAGAATGCAGAATTTACACTTGTAAGACAGTGACCTGCCCCAAAGGACATTCGGCAATGTCTGGTGACATTCTTCATGTCATAGTTGGGGTGATGGTGGGGTGGAGAAAGTGGTTGCCACTGGCATCTGGTGGAGGAGGCCACGGAGCTGTTAAACATCCTGCAGCCCCCAGGACAGCCCCACAACAGGGACCTTTGGGCCCCAAATGCCGATAGTGCCGAGGCTGGGAACCGGGGCAGCACCCACGGGGGTGGAGGGGGCCGTCGGCCTCAGGGGCCAAAGGGAGAAGATTTGGAGGGACTTCCTTACCCACAGCTAAGAGCCCACAGGAAAGCAGCCCTCCCTCTCCGTCTCCGGGCCTGGGCAGTGAGGACGGCATCTGTTGGGCTCACACGTGCTGGTGGGGCCCACAGTGTGCCCAGCATGTAGGGAGACAGCAGGGCAGACCAGGGCCGGGCTCGCCCTGGCTTCCACTGCAGCAGGGGATGCCCGCACAGAATGGGGACAGGTATGCCACACGACCCCAGCAGGGATGTGTGTGTGGAGGGGACAGAATTCTAGGCCGAGCTGTGTGTGTGGCAGGGAGCTCCCCCTTGCCAGGGAGTCTGGGAGGCCCCCAGGAAGGAGCTCAGAGCATCTCAATCCGAGGTGGTGGCCACGGCCAGGGCTCAGGAGGAGACGGGGTCCCCCTTCCCAGCCTTCTGAGCGGACTGTGTGGACATGTGACGTGCAGGGACACCCAGTTGGCTGGAGCAGCCTTCACGGTTTCCTTTCGGGGTCTGGAATGGAGGCCAGGCCAGGACCGGTGGCCAGTGGCTGGGAAATCAGCAGGCATGTGGTGGGCAGGGGACAGTCAAGCTTGTCCTGTCTGGACCAGGGCTGAGCTGAGGAGAGGCAGATGTGAGCCCCACGCCCCCACCTAGAGAGCCAGCCGGGGTGACGGTCACAGCTGGATGAAAGGGCGTCCCACACCTGGTGGGAAGGTGGTGGCCACATCAGCAGGGCGCTCACAACCACCCACCTCCGGGAGGATTAGGGCCCCTTGTACCCGGACAGCTGGCTCTGAAGTGGCTGGGGGACAAAGGTGAGTCCCTGTGCCCCCGGCAAAGGGACATTCCCCACTCCCAGCCTGAAGGACAGCTTTCAGCATGTCCTGTTCTCTTCAAGCATCCAGGCGCCCAGCACGCACCCTGAGAAACCACCCGTGGCGGAGAAATCCACCCACTAGGCTGTGAATACAGTACACAGCCTGGGATGCCATGTGCAGAGCCTCATCTCTCAGTTCAGGGGCGCGTAGCTCCATTACTCTTTCTCACCTGCATGATCTGAGCTGCCCTGGAATGTGCGTGTGGCTGTGCGTATAGATACATACACAGATAGGTAGGTACATCAATATGGATAGATCGATCAATTGATCAATCTTTTTGTTTTGCCAGTTCCCCCACACAAGTAATAGGTCGAACCACTAGAGCATACCGTCGTCGTGTGACTGTCGAATCCACCAGCGCTCACACGTAAGCATGCTTTAATTCCCTTTTATTCATAGCTTGCTGCTGTCTGAAACTTCCAGCATGGCTTTCAGGTCCACAGAGAGCTCCAGGGACAAAATTAAAAGGTGACTTAAAGACCCCCCGCTTCCCATCACAAGTTGCCCAGAGCTTGCGGCAGGGCGCGCCTGTGGCTCTCAGCCACTGGGTGGCGCTGTCCGCAGCTCGGCTCCAGGCCGCTGGGTTTGAGGGCAGCCCCTGGGCCGGGGGACTGGAGGGACCAGCAGGGTCGGTGCGCCTTCCCGAGGCCAGGCCAGCAAGGGGCCGCGCAGGGCGACGGGGGCCAGGATGCTGGGAAGAGGCAGGACTTACATGCGCAGGCAGGGGGCAGGGGATGAAGCATTTGAGATTGTGCCGCATAAATAAAGGCTTTTGGTTTCTCTCCGGGAAGTAAGAAAATAGGATGGTTCACATTTCAAAAAGCCCAGGCACGTGGGGATGATGCATATTCTGCCTCCTGGTACAGAACAATGCCATGATTTCCGGTGCTGGCAAGAGACTACGCGGGGCTGGCCTCTGGTTACAGGGCTGCCTCTGGTTACGGGGGGCCCAGGCAGCACTGTTTTCTCATGTGGCTTCTCTTCGCACTTTGTGCCAATGCCGTCAGCTGGGCCCCGCAGGGAGCTCCACAGGCGCATCTCCCCAGGTCCAGCCCGGGGGGCTGCGTGAGGGCCCAGTGCTCACGCATGAACGTGTGCAGGGCACAGAGGCGTCCACACAGCGAGAGCTGCACTTACACATGGAGTGACCAACCTGCAAATCCCTAACTGCGGAAACAAACTTCTGCAACCGGCATCCTCTCTACATTACTGTGATTTATGTCCCTGCCAGCGTCATGAATCCTGAACTTTGGGTCTTGTGACTTGTAGCCTCTGCCTTTTTTATTGCCCTAACTGTGCTTACACACACACACACCAAGGCCTGTAGGGGCCCGTGCCTCCCCTTGCAGGACCTCACTTTACCCTTAAAATGATCCTGTGGAGCTGGGAGCTACAGCAGCGGGCAAGCGATCTGGGGCTGTATGAACGACTTGCTGCTGTAACAAATTGCCACAAACATAGAGGCTTAAACATATAAACGTGTCATCTCACCATCCCGGAGTTCAGAAGTGTGAGGCGAGTCTTGCTGGGCTCAGATCGAGGTGTGCGAAGGGCCGTGCTCCGTCTGCAGGTTCCAGGGGAGCCCATTTGCTGGCCTCTTCTGGCTTCCAGGAGCTTTGGCTGGTGCCCCTCCCTGCACCACCAGAGCCCCTCCCTGGGGGCCAAGTCTTCTCACCCCCATCTCTCTTACCTCCCTCCCCTCTGACTTTGCCCCTCTCTGGCCGCAGCTGGGAACGGGCGTCTGGCTTTAAGGACTTGGGGGCTTGTTGGGCTCACCCACCGAGTCCAGGATCACATCCGGTCACCCAGTTCACAGCCTCGGTTACATCTGCCGCGTCAGGAGCACATTCACAGGTGAGGGGCGTCAGGAGGGCGATGTACCTTCGGCATCTCTCTGCCCGCCGCAGGGCCGTGGCTGCACCAGCCTCGCAGTCGTCAGCCAAGGCAAGTTCTCTTCTCAGAACCTGCCTCTCCACCCCTCCCATTGATTTTGCGTGTTTTCCAGTTCACAGCTGTAGAAATAGTTGCCTCCATTTTAAATGTTCCCAGAGCACAAGTATGCATTTTCACATTCTGAATAGACAATTTCCTAAACCCAACCACCCATTCAGAATTGCTTGCCCCCGCCCCACTGTTTCGGTGGGCACCTCACCTCTACCATGAATTGAAATCCAGAGCAATAAGGTGAACGGGACTTCCCAGGGCCAGGGCCGAGTGAGATGTCCAAAGGACCACCGGCGTGCCCATTGGTCTGACCCAGATAATAGGTTAAGTGTGGCTGAACTGCTCAGCGTGGCCGCTTTAAACAGGAATTTAGTCAGAATATTAACTCCCTTTAAGGCAGTTTCTGCCTGATCTGATTTAATTTGCTCTGAGTGTGTGTGAGATAGATTTTTAAACTGAAATTGATGTGTGGATCCCAAGCACACACTGAGCGGTAACCTGCACAGCCTGGGAGCTGTGGGTAGAGGGGACGATGGTGACACTTCAGTGGGGACCTGGTGCTGCTTTTGAAGGTGGAGGCTGGAAGGAGACCTTGTTCAAGGTGCTGCTGGGGGCCAAGGGCAGAGGGGCAGGAGGGAGAGTCTGGTGGGTTCTGGCTGCAGCCAGTTCAGCCACACCTGCCAGCGAGTCATGTTCCCCAAGCAGGAAAGGTTTCTTCAGGCACCGTGGGTCCGTGTCTCTGTGCAGACAGGGTGGAGATGGTTTCCTGGTGGGCACTGGTGCTGAAGCAGGCTGCCTGGATGCACATACCTGCTCTTTCTAGGTAGCTGGCCCACAGGGCATTTTGAGAAGCCACTCTGGGAAGAGCACATGAGCATTTGTTACCTTCATTAGTCACAGTGACTGAAATACCAGTGTGGCCCAGGCCCAAGGCCTCTGAGCCCCATGGGGCTCTTGTCTGCAGTGAGTGTGTCCACTGTGAACCCACACTGGGCTTTCCGTTGGGGACCAGGTATCATCCACCCAGGGAGCGGGGTTAGGTCGCTGTGGCTGAGGCCCCCCCACCCCACCCTGGGTGAGCACATAGCCAGGCCAGCCCACTGGTCACAGGGGGACTGTTAGTGACAGCTGGGGCTTTGGGGACAGAAGCAGGACCTCGTCTCTGCATGTAGTCATGTGAAATGTGCTGGGTCTGCTTTCCTATGTCCAGTTTGCACACAAGTCCACAAGATGTTCCTCTTAAGGAAAGTTGGGGAAGGATATTCCACTGCATGGAGTCCACATGTTTATCCATAAAAGGAGTGGAGCTGGCATGCTTCGGGGTGGGTGCCCCTTGAGCACATGACGCTAGTGAGAGAAGCTGGACGCAAATGGCCACATTCTCTTGGATTCCATTGCTGGGAAACGTTGGGTGCAGCTAAATCCACTGAGACAGAAAGGGGACTGGTAGGGGCCAGGGGCTGGGGGGGTGCAAGTGGCCGTTCACCGGGTTCAGGATTTCCTTTTGGGACGATAAGCAAGTTCTAGAACTAGAGAGAAGTAATGTTGCCCAGTGTCATGATGTACTTTAATGCTACTGAACTGTACACTTTAAAATGATTAAAATGGTAAATTTAAGAAAATAATGAGGAGAGCAGCCTTGTGGTTATAAAGAGTACTTTGGAAAAAATGAGGTATAGCCTCTTCTTGCATTCAAAGAGGCTGTATAATATTTTTAACCCGTGGATTTTTCACTAATACACATTATTTTCACCCCATAACACTAAACTAGTGAGATCCGGGGTCCTCTCGGGGGCCCAGTGCCCACTCTGCCCCCTAGCCTTCCTCCAGCTTCTTCCTGGGTAGCTGGCCTTGCCCCACATGCAGAGCCGCTGCAGGAAGTCCGTCCAGCGCCCGCCTCCCACCTGAGAAGCGGAGGGCCTGGCATTCACCTCCTGTCCCCGCCCCCGGGCCCAGGGAGGGGCTGGCCACATCCCCAGCGCGATCAGGCCTCTCCCTCGGAATTCTAACCATTGAGCCTGTGGCTTGAGGAGCAGAGAGGGGGACAGTCCCTGGGGTGCACCCATCCCGTGGCTCCCGGGGGCTTCCTTGTCTAGGTGTGCCTCTCGAGATGCTCCATCTGGGAAGTTCCAGACCCTGGCCGACCCTGCTGCATGTTAAAGTCCTCTGGGGAAATTAAACCAAACAGACACTGTGATCTGGATATTGGCATTTTTAACAAAGCTTCCCAGGTGATTCTTTGTACAGCCAGGGTTGAGGGTATTCCAAATAATTCCCTTTTTTTCTCTCAGTAGTTGAAATCAGAGTCTGTTGGCTTGTAGGAAACCTGCTACCGACTACAGCAGTGTGCCTGGGAATACGCGCTGGGGCCAGGATTGTACCTGAATGTGTGTGGCTGTGGCTGGGCTTTATTTCTCTGCCTTTCCTTGGGAGTGATAAATGTTGACTTATTCGTGCCAATAATTCATAGGGAGCAGTCTCCCTGCCTCGGGTGGTAGCCCCATATTGTCTCAGAAATCTCTGGGAGCGTGTGTAACAGGCCGGCGATGTTTATCCCGTGCCCTTTAACTGGCTTAAGAGCAGCCTTCACCTTAGCTGAACAAATATTTAAGAGCTGCATTCAGCGCTCAGGTAGGGCTTGCTTTGAGAGATCACGCCCAACGGGACCTCCAATCCCCAGTGATCAATAAGATAACTTCATAGCAAGTGTGTGAACTCGGGCACAGGCTCTCCAGGAGAAAAGACAATATTCCGCCATTGAGTGTGATGGAGACAGGCACGGCTAACTCCAGCGGTCCCCGAGCGGGGATGGAGGGTCTTGGGCTGTCATTTTCCTGGGAAGCCCAATCAGACAGCGCCCTAAATAACACTTGTCAAGTATATGGTTCTTAGTATGAGGATCAAAATGCTGAAACTGGCAAGTAAATCTATAAATCTCATTTTCCTCATTTAAAAATGTCATTCAATCTGGATTATGGTCTGGGTGCTCTGACGCATCAGGAGATATTTGTGAGTGCTAACGTGAAGTTGAAAAATGTGAGTTTCGAGTGGTCTTTATCATTCCAGAGTGACAGTGGCTGTGAGATTTCTTCTGCGCTGGTTCTGAGAGTGAGGCGTGAGGAAACGCCCCCCACGAGGAGGATCTGGACCCCGACATCCAGGTCCTTCCTCACCATGCCATCTGCCCAGGTGTGGTTTGGTTAACTGCAAAAGGTGCAAGTCTATTTTTTATTATGAGCCACGTTTTTAATTGATGGCTATCATTAGCCATTGCAATAATTCTGCATGTGCAATAAAAAATCACCAAGAGTGGGTCACCCCGGGGCATGGATTTCAGCTGAGGTACAACGAGTAATGTGAATCGACAGGTACAGTGTCCAAGAAGTAGATACAAGGCATGCAGACTAAAGGTCTTTTTTAAAAATGACAGGCTGATGGATGAGTGAACACGGCTTTTCAAGGAAGGATTATGCTTCCTGATTCTGGGGGTTGGGATGAGCCTGTCCACACGGCTGACCGTTCCCAGGCCAGTGGCCCATGGACTCATTTAAAGTTCACAAATGTGTCTTCAATTCTATGCTGTACAATGCAAGAGCCATTGGCCAGTGGCGGGCATTTTAAATTGAAATTCATTAAAATGAACAAAACTTAAATATTCAGTTCCTCAACCACGCTAACCCTGTTGCTGAATAGCCACATGTCCCTGTTGGACAGGCAGGTCTGGGACCTTCCAGGCAGCACAGAGTTGTCCTAACAGTCGGGGCTGTCCCCGCCCCAAGCATGGTCGTTTCTCTTTAAATCTTGGTGCCTTCATCTTCCACAGGTGTAATAAGATGGGAAAATAGCCAAGGTGTGAGAGTTTCTCCTATACAAACATCACTGTTGCCTTTTCATGCTGGGGCACACACACGTGCAACACAAGACCCGACCAAGGGCTCCCAGTGAGCTGGTGTCTGGGGGTAGTGGGCGGATCACTCCTCTGACTGCAGGTTAGACTTGGCGTCGGAAGTGGGGACCCCTCTCAGCCCCTCTCAGCGTCCCATCACCATTGACCCTTCACAACCAGGGGGCTGGTGAAGTCACGAAGTGGTCTTGTTCATCCTTCTGTTCGGGACACTGATTTTGGATGGAAATTCAAGGTCTCTCTTGGTAAGATCCCTTACCAGGGCTAATGCAAGGAGCTGACTGCCCGTTGACAGTAGATGTTTCCCAAACGGGAGGCTGGCCTTTCAATCGCCCCTAACAGATGGAGGCTTACGGAAAGCCAGTGGGACTCCAGGCGCCGTGGAAGAGTGGGCAGGGTTTGGCCTTGGGAACCAGAAAAGTTTCAAATCCTGCTGTGGAGGGTTATTGCGAGGAAGGGGTCTGAGCTTGTATTGGAGCAGCTGCGCACCCACTTCCTCAGCTCTGAAGTCGGGCAAAGCATTCCTCAAAACGAAGGCCGGGTGAGGGGAGGGAGAGGGCTTAGGCATGTGCTCGCTCCCGGGGGTGCTGGCCTCTCCTGTTCCGCCTCTGCCTCTGACCTCCCTCCTCCACTGTGAAGACCGTTGTGGTCACACTGGGGCCACCCAGATAGTCCAGGGTGATCTCTTTGTCTGAGTCAGCTGATTGGCGACCTTGACTCCACCTGTAACCTCAATTTCCCGTCGCCGTGCAACCTGGCCTATTCACAGGTTTGAGGATGACAACGTGGACACCTTTGGGGGGCATTATTCTGCTGACCACTGGTGAGAATAGGATAATAAAAGGCAAGCAAAAACCTCTATGTTTCTCTCCACAGTGATGTGGCTTTAATTGTGGAATGGATGTCCTGACGCGGGAAAGGCAGAATCCTGAGCATCCCATTGTGTTTCCCCCAGTTTCCTGCTGTTAGGAAGAGGAAAGTGGACAGGCAAATCCGTGGAAGAAGGTTTACCTGCCGCCTTCTTTCCCCAGAAGCACATCAAGGTGATGCCTCCCCCAGAATTCAGGTCCTCAGCCAGGCAGAAAGGAGCAAGACCAGAGGAGGGGGGCTGCGGTTTTCTGCATTTTCTGCTTTACTTGGTTTCTCAGTCAATGACTTGGGGGCTACAACCTCTCTGCCCTAAGGTGTTTTTCAGGCCTGTCCACTGTTGCTTTTGTACCCTTTCGGCGGCACTATATATGAAATACCTTGTTTATTAATTCCTCAGCACCAAGCCTTCTGTAACAATTGCATCATGGCCGATGACAAATCACATTTGTTTAATGATACTAGTTTTCCAGTATGATAGTTAAGGAGATGATTTAATGAGGCTGAAGTCAATGTTACTTAACATTGCATTACTTAACATAACATTACAGCATTATTTAATAAAACAAATTTTTAAATGATGCTGGGGAATTAGGTGCATAACTCTCATTATTGTTAATGGTTGTTGCATACCTAATTCCCTGCTCAGTGCGCTAAAATCTCGGCTCCAGCTCCTCCTCCTATGGAAATGAGCTTGCGAGCATCTGCACAGTACATACTGGCCCAGGTATAAATAACCGCAGTGATGTTTCTTTGTGTATGCAGAAATTAGCCCTGACCCCAATAGAGGTAGTGTCTGCATATAGATTTAGTTTGACAATCAGTGGCATGTAAGGGTCATTACCAAGGAAATGAGGTAAACATCTAATTAGTTTTTATTGACTTTCACATCAGAATGTAAATCTCGGGGATGGGTAGGACTCATCGCCTTCTGGGGTCCTAGTACTGGCATTTATGTGTTTTAACAAGATGGCTTATTTGTTCAGGAGGCAGCTGGGGAACAGGACGATTCAGGGGCATTGCTGGAAAATGTGGAGATGCTTTAACTGGGGCACCCGGGAGACACCGGGGGCTCTGCACCAACCACTCTGCTCTCTGGAGGGAGACGTTCTGATGCCCCCTGGGGAACTGGACCTCTGGGATCTGCATGTTCGGTAGGAGCTTATCTGGACCAGAGCACAGAGCACAGCCTTGTGAATGCCCCTCAGACTGAGCAACATGGCATGGCCGTGGCACGTTGAAAACTTGTCTGACCATTAACATCACCTCCGTGAGGGCAGAGGGCATGCTCCCCTTGTTCATGCGGGGTCTCTCTGCGTGTCATAGTGCCAGCATAGAGCAAGTGCTCAGTGTGTAACTGTTAAGCTCCCGGCCAGGACAGATTTCAGAAGACCGAGATTTAAACGTGCAAGTGGGTGTTCAAGACCCTTTTCCTGGCAAGCGGCAGAGATCCAACTAAACATGAGTAGAGCAAAATGAACAAATAAATTAAATGCTTTGGCTCATATGCCAGTGAAAAGTTTAGGCTTCAGGCATGGCTGGATCCAGGTATCCAGGTGCTCAAATTACTTTGTCAGGATTCACTCTTTTTTGTCTTCCTTTTATATTTTACCAAATTGGAAAGCCCCCAAAAGAAAATCCTCTTTCCCGGTAATTTCCAGCCAAGCTCCTGTGATCCTATGTCGTCTGTCTCTCCTAGGTATGTGCAATGAACTAACAGCTGTGGCCAGGGGGATGGGCTTTGAAAATTTACCATGTCTGGGTCTGGGAACAGTCTCATCCGAACACATGGGCTCAGGATGGGGCATAACTGGTACCCTGATGATAAACTAGGGTGAGCAGGCACTCTCACCTTCTTCTGTGGGTGAGGTCACCATGGAGGTAGGTAAAATAAACTCCAGAAGGCCTGGGTTTGGTAAAGGTTTTGCCACCTGACGGTACCATGGTTTTTGTTAAATACCTCCATTTTGATGCTGCTAATGACATTTGCTCTGCCCACCTCACTGGGCTTTTGTGAGGAGTATGTAGGATAATATTGTCCAAGAACAGGTTTTGTCACTGCAGAGCTCACCTGAAGCAAAATGCCCGTGTTCACGGGTTGTCACATAAATACAAAGCACTCCATTAAATATGAATTTCACATATACAACAAATGCTTTTATAGTATAAGCATGTTCCTTGCAGTATTTGGGGCATGCTAATAGTAGACATTATTTGTTGCATGAAGCATACATAACTAAAATATTTGTTTATCTGACATCAAATTTAACTACATGTCTTTTATTTTGCTAAATCTGGAACCTTGCTACGATCGTCACATAAGACCCACACATTTCACTCTTACACATAGTAGGCCTTCTCACTTAGTTCTACGGGTCCGGGAAGGCAGTGGTCTCCATACCCAGAGGCCTCCTGCAGCGGGCAGCCTGGCTCAGGGACTCCACCAGGCCATCACTCTGAGATGGAGAGGAGAGAAGGGCTTCTCCAGGAGCCAGGCCCAAAGAATGAGTCATTTTCCAAATGGGGAAGCCAAGGGCATGTGAATTAAATGTCTTTGGTCATTAAAGGGGCAGAAGGAGGGAGAAGAGTGTGTTTCCAAAATCCTGATCCGTAAATTCAGGAGACATTTTTGTGTAATGTAAAGACAATTGTCTTAGACTAAATAAAGGAAGTGTGATTTCATGCATTTGGAATTAGGCATTTCAGTTTACTCGTGTGTATATGAACACTTACTGAGCACTTGGTGTGTGTCCTGGCACAGCTGGCCTTGAGGGGGCTGGTGCTCACTGGCCGGTCAGGGACATGTGTAGGTCACAGGTGAACAAGCAGGGTGTGAAATGTCCCAGATACGAAAAAAGTGCTGATTCTGCCTGAGGTGGTTGAAGACAGCTTCCGTAGCTGACTGATGACTTGTATGTCCACATCTGCATCTATACCTACACCCACACCTACTTCAACACCCACATCAACACCTACACCCACACCTGCACCTGGCCTAAACCTATAGCTACAGCTACATCTACTCATACATCTGTATTTGTATCTTCTAAATGCAGATAAATAGATATCCAAGTGTATTGATCTTAAGGATATGACTTAAACGATTGCACGGCCACAACCACGTCTGTATCCAGATGCACAATGTGACCGGCGTCCAGAAGCCTCCCTTCTCTTGAGGTGACAATTGATGTAGACATTGAAGCATCAGTAGAAATCAGCCACTGAAGAAGAATCAGAAAGGGCAGGCTGGGCATGGAAAAATGAAATCTTAGAGCACTTATGGAACTTGAAGAAGGCCTTGCAGGTAATTCTAGGGCAGTTGGTGGCCAATTCCCGGAGTGGTGTGCTTGACCTTTGTGCTGCGCGATGTCAGCTGGGATTAGGGGTGGCCGCTGATAAGGGAAATACCTCCCTCACCCCAAAAGCAGTGGCCCACAAAGATCAAAGTCCACATCCCACAGGTAGAAGCCTGGAGGGAGGCATCCAGGATACGGTGGACAGCAGTCCACAACGCAGTCTGGGGTCCTGTCCATCAGCCCAGGACATGGCTTTCATCAGCACACGGTCCAGGATAACAGCGGGACCAGCGGCCTGCATGTCTGAGCTGCAGCTGGAGGAAGGCCGAAAGGCCCCAAGGGGTGCCTGGTTGAGTCTCAGCCTTCATCAGCGTCCCTCAGCCCACTTCTCTTGTGTCTCAGTAGAGAGAACACAGCCCGAGGGTTAGGGCGGTATGTGTGCTGACAAATACCAGGGTTTCTCCTAAGAAGAGGAGGCTGCTGACGAAAGCATGCACATGCGGTCTGATCTGTGTCAGAGAGGATAATTCTGGCATAAGAAGACAGACAAGTGGGCAGAGTAGCCAGAAAAGAGATTGTCTCAGCGAGTCAATATTTATAATCGTAGTGAGTTGGGAGAGGAAAATGCAGTGCATAAGACATTTCTGGGGTAGGTTTGGCAGAATATGGTGACTAAATAGAGAAATTGGGTGACAGAGAAAAAAGGTGACATGTTTGAGTCTGGCAGACTGGGTGGGTGCTGCGCCTTTAATTGAGATTGAAGTGAGTGGGTCTGAAATGTCTGCAGGGCACTGGGGTGACGGCTGAAGACAGTCAGGAGGCAGCCGGGAGGGGAGATGGTGACTTGGGGACTGACAGTGCACACACTGCCACTGAAGCCCTGGGAGTGGATGAAGGCTCCCAGGGAGAGACTGGGAGAGCATTGTGTTGGCACCCTGGAAAAGACCAGCACCCCACGGACGCCTACAGGACAAACTCGAAGGACAAGCATGGAGGCGGGGAGGGGAGCTGCAGGGAGCAGCGGTCAGAGGAGGGGGAGTCCCAGGGGCCAAGCACAAGCTGGGGTTGGCTTCTCAGGAACATGCCCACCAAAGACACACTGGGCCAGCCTGAGGCGGCTCCCACAGGCCAGGCCTAGGGGAACTTGAGCACTAAATTAATGTAACAGGAATGGGTTAGAACCCATCAAATAAGAAAAAAGGAAAAAGAACCCATGAATCCAGACTGATACAAATGAGTGAAAGAATGAGCATTTTAGAAGTTAGGGTACACGGGAAAGCTCTTCTATACAGACAGTCCAATTGCTAAATGTAGAGGAATAGAAGGAATAGGAAATCACCACTTTACAGCCACCATAACAATGACTGCATCAGGCAGCCAGCACCAAGGGTTGCTGAAATCACGACAGAAGGTTGTTGGTGAAGAGGTTCCACTTTGTCTAGAAGTCTGATATCGTAACTTACTCATTAATCACCATGGGCAAATGGTAACTTAATATAAGAGAAGCTGGCAGACACACCTTAAACAAATGCTCAGACTTAGCATGGCAGGTAACATGACTTTGTATAGCCCCCCCCGCCCCCCAGTGTGATGCACCAGGACGGAAACAATGCCTATGGTGTGTTCTGACCAAAAATAATTATCCTGAATCAAATCATGAGGAAATGATGAGATAAATACATTTGAGGGCTATTCTGCAAAATTACTACCCTGGATTCATCAAAAGATCAATGCCATGAAAGGCAAAAATAAAAATAAAGTCAAGTGAACTATTCCAGATTAAAAAAGGATTAAGGGAATTTGCAACTAAAGGCAATTTGTGATCCTTAATTGATCCTGGATTTTTATCCTACAGACATAAAATGTGTTATTGGGACAGCTGGAGAAATATGGATAAAGATAGTGCCTTAGATAATAAAATTAAATCGATGTTGCATTTCCTATGTATGAAAACTATATTTCATACATATATGAATGAAATATGAATGAAATGCTATGTAGTTATGTAGCAGAAGGTTGTTGTTATTAGGAAATACTCGTTGATACATTTTGTAATGGAGTGTCCTGATAGCTATGTGATTCAAATGGTTCGAGAAAATAGCATATATTATACATATATGGATCAATGCCTGTGTGTGTGTGTGTGCACATATACTAGTTTTGCAAATATTTATTTTTCAAAACAGAAAGGTAGGAAAGAAGAAGAGGCAAATGTGGACACTGTGAGATACAGCAGATATGTTTGTGAACCTTTGTATCTGCAAACACAACAGACAGGACACAGCCATTCTGATATTTTGAACTGGTCCTAAGAAATGAGAATGTACACTCATAAAGATGCATGCTTAAGGACACTTTTTCATAAAAAAAGAAACAAAAATCCAGAAACTGACTACCCATCCATCAATGATTAAAAAGTGGGACATTTATAATGTGAAATTTTATGCAGCTATTTAAAAAAATGCCTTCTGGCAGAATGGTGGGCTAGATATGAAAAACCCTCTCACTGACACCAACCCAAAATACTGGATTGAAAACAAAAAACTTTAAAATGCCTAATGTGCTGGCAACAAAATAAATTATACTTGGAGTCCAGCTAATGGTTATTACTGAGAACCTGGAGATGTGATAAGACAGGGAGGCTGGTCCTACATTGAGGGTGTCTGACAGCCAAGTGCATCTGAGTTTAGGTATCTGTAGGTACAGGCAGAGGGGGCATGCTAAGGATCTGTCCAAGGGGACACGCCTGCCAGGAGTTCCTCTCATTTAAAGTGGGCCCCCACAAATGGACCCCCATATAAGGGGAAGTGGGAACAAATTCCCCTTCAGGGGCTGCACGATAACACCACCCTCCCACACCTCAAGCCAGATTTGAGACAGGAAAAGTCTACCCTGGGATTGCTGACCCAAACATTCAGGGTCATGGGCTGAATCTACATTATCAGAGGGCTGCATACTGCTGACAGAGAATGTCGTTTAAAGCTGTCCTTCTCTGCAATGCTCTTAGAAATCTGAAGAAGCAAAAGGAAATAATTTCACCTTCAACACAGATCGCAAAGAATTCCCATAGGTGAAATTCCAAGTAAGTGTCAGTTCCTCAAAAATTGTGAGCTCACAAGGGCACCAGGCACTGGGAACAAAGGCTAAGAAGAATAATAGACAATATCATCCCTATGCGAGATTTTAGATATTGACATCACCAGGTACAGAATATAAAATGAGTATGTTTAATTTGTTTAGGGAAATAAAAGAATGGATTGCAAATATGAAGAAAGTGCCAGAGAATATAATATGACCAGCTAACTTGAAAAACAACCACTTACAGATGTAAAAAAAAACAACCAAGGATCAGAATTAAAACTCAACAGATGGGATGAACAGCTGATTACATACAGCTGAGGAGATCACTGATTTACTGAAATATATATTGGAAAACTTTATCCAAAACACAGTCCAGACAGACAAAAAAATGGAAAAATATGAGAGGAGAAGGGACAGGAAGCTTGAGCCGAACTAAACAGAATGGGCATCTATTCAGTTATGAATCTGGAAACGGGCATCCATTTCCCAGTTCAAGGAAAGAGGTGAAAAGCCAGAGATAATACGTGAATAGACAATGGACCGAATTTTTCAGAACTCATGAAAGACACCAATTCACATATTCAGGAAGTGCCATTAACCTTAAGCAGGGTAAATAAATGAAAAATAACAAATAAAGAAGCCCACACATCTGGACACGTTTTGGTGAAATTGTAGGGAACTCAAAACAAGACACAATCTTCAGACAACCAGAGAGAAAAATCCGATTGCTTACGCAAGTCAGGACAGGCGACTCGTTGGTTCATCAACAGCGATGGCGTCTGTCTTCCTCTACAGCTTCCTGTGACCGGCAAAGTGAACTGCTTTTCACATGTATGTCTTAGTCCACATGGAATCGGTCGTTGCAAATGAGGTGGTAGAGGGGTAGATATTTTTTCTTTCAGAAAAATGCAAATGTTTATCACCATTTACTGAAAACGCCATCTCTCGCCCCCCCTCTGCTCTGCGTGCCGGCTCTGTCACGGACGAAGTTCCACGGATGCCCAGGTCTGGTTTTGGGCTCTGCCTCTTTGGTCTACTGGACCCTACGTTCCTGCAGCTCTTCTCTCTGGCAAGACAGGTGCCCTCGCCTTGCTTTGTCCTCCACATGCACTGACTCTCCTTGGCCTTTTGCTCATCTGTTAAATGGTCGAAGGCAGGGCCTTGTCAGGACACACACCTGCCTATGACCTGTTGTGCTATTGATCGGAATGCTGCAGTTGGACTGGCTCTCTACCTCCATTTGGAGAGAACTGATGTATTTTTAAATATTGACTCTTCAGATCTCTTAATATATCTTTTTATTTACTTGGGTTTTCTTTATGCATAAGTAAAATTTAATAAGTTATCCCACATAGTTGTTGCACAGCTCTCACTAGATTATTCCTGGGTATCAGTATTTTGTGCCTTTGGAATTAATATGTTTTCAAGTTTTCTGGTTGCTATGGGTATAATGATACAAAATTAATTTTGTAGAGGTTCATTTTTTCCTAGATACTTTAATAACCTGTCTTATTATTTCAAACAATTTCTCTGGGAATCCTACTTAAAATTATTGACAGTTTTGTTGGTTTTTGAACCTTTCTTATATATTATTTCTTCTCATGTTAATTATTTCTGTTACGTGATAGCTTCCTCTTTTATTTATTTTATTAATTTCTGCTTTTATATGTATTATTTCTTCTTTCCTTTCACTCTTTTGTCTGAATCTTTAATCTTTTGCTAATGTGCGTACATGGCTCATTTATGTTCAACTTTCCTTCTCTTCCAAAGCAGGAATTTAAGGCTAGAGATCTCCCTTTAAATGCTGTTTTGCTTCCCACACGTTTGACCTGCAGGATCCTTATCATCATTCAGTTCTAAATGTTTTCTAATTTTTAGCATGACTTATTCTTTGAACCAAAATGAATCATAAATATGTTTTCAGAAGTACATATAAACATATGGAGTTTTAGCTATCTTTTAAAAATGGCTGATTTCTATTTTAACTGCAGTGCGATCATTTGATCTTTACAATACCCTCCTTTGAAATATGTTGAGATTATATTCTCAATGCTTATTAATATGGAATATCCTGAGCTAAGTTTATGGCTCAGTTATGTAGTCAATTTTTATAAATGTGCTCTGTGTCCTTGGAAAAGGTCTGTGTGCTCTATGATTACTGAACACGGTGTGGCCCTGGGAGGTGCACCTCAACGTGGGTGATGTCATTTCCCCTGCGGACCACAGTGGAAAAGTGCCGGGCATCATTATCATAACAATACCCCCAAACCCACCTCCGAGTAGAAGTTATTTGCAACACCTCAAACTGAAAGGCTAAGCATCCAAAACCCGTGAAAAACCCTATAGTACATTGTTCAATAAAATAGGGATAATACAATACAAAGTGGGCACCACAGCTTGGAAAGACCTTGCGAAAGAGGAATTCTGAATGGCCAGTACTACATGAAAAGTATGGGGAAATACAGATTAAAACAAAATGAGACACCCTCTATGCCCCATCAGTCTGACAAAAAAGGTCTAACCACAAAACCTCTGGAAGATGAAGTGCTGGAGAGAATCCGGGACAACAGACATTCTGTTGGAGGCAGTGTAAATGGACACTGACAACACGGACCTGTGTGGAGTTATTTAATAACTCTGGAGATGCATGCACGTGGCCTTGTGATGCCCTCCGAGGAGTTTATCCCAGAGAAACCCTCCCCACGCACAGTGTGTGTATCCCATAAACCCTGTAAGTTATCTCACTATATGATTTTTCCCTTCTGTAAAGGCGTGTGTATGATAATGTCTTTGCGGCCACACTGACCAAAGCTTGAATTTCAGCTCTGCCTCTTCCAAGTTTATGAGTCTGGCAGCCATTAGGAGCCTGGGTGAATCAGAAAAACATAAAATTTGAAAAAATGCCATTGCCTTCCTAGGCTCTGAGCCAGAGAGCCGTATATCAAAGCGGCCCATTAACAAGAGTTAAAGACATTCTAAAGACTTCCTAATTCTGCACAGGGGCTTTCTGCCTGAGTAGTCAAAGGACTGAATAAGATTCATTGTTATTTAACACCCATACCTGTAGTGCCAAAATTAACCCTGGTTCTACCTGTGCCATGTTAGTGGCTTGCCTAGACCACCTGGGGTGTTTCTAAAAAAATAGCCACACCTAGAGGCCATTCCCAGACAGTCTGGTTCATTGTCTGCAGGTCTACACCCTAAGTGGAGATCCTCTAAGTACCCATCAATGTCTGTAATTCTGCGTATGTATGTAATGATGATCAAAACTGGCTCAGTTTACAGGAGAATCTACCATGAATTATCCAATCTAAATCCATTCAGCAAGTGCTTCTTAAGTGTCTATTAGAGACACAGTTCTCAGTCCCACCGTGTGCTCAGGAGAATGAGAGAAAGAGCTCTCCAGAAAGAGGTGAGGAGAGAGGGACTTATGGATGTTTTGAAACTTGAAAAATTATATCAAGTTGTATGGAAATTACTGAATGCACATGCATTGCAGAAATGGGCCACAGTCATCACACACATTTCTACAGGACGTGGGATTTGTTTTTGCTTATTTTGCCGTGGTGGGGGAATATTATTTTACTAATTCTTCCTCGTATGAGGTGTCAGAGTGCAGTGTGGGGAGGGTTCCTACAGGTAGAGTCTCCCTTTGTCCCTTAGAGGAACTTGGCCAGTGAACTAGTAACTGGTCAGTGTCCCGTTGCATCCTGAAGGTAAACGAGAAGTTCTTATTTAAGCTGGAAGGGAGTTTTGTGGGCATGTCGCATTTTTGTTAGTACCCTGGTTCTCAGCTAAATTCACACAATGGGCCCCATTCCTGGAGGTTCTGATTTAGTGGCCCAGGGTGGTATTTTCAAGGGCTTCCAGGTGGCTTTTACATTTCCACGTCTCTGCCTAATGTTTTGAACATATGGGATATTGTTATAATAATGGTATCAACGTTTTTTTCTGCTAATTCTCACATCAGTTCTGGGTTGGTTTCAGTCAGTTGTTCTCATTATGGGTAGTGCTTTTCTGACTTTTTGTATGTCTGGTAATCTTTGATTACATGTCAGACATTGTGTGGATTTTACCTTTTTAAGTGCTGGGTATTTTGTATTATTATTTATATTCTTAAGTGTTTTTTATGTTATGAAATGCAATTATGTTACTTGGAGACCATTTAATACTTTTGGGTCTTATTTTATGATGTTCTGGGTGGGTCTAGAGATATGCTCAGTGTAGGACTAATTTTTCACTACAATTGATACAAAACTTTCCTGAATATTTTGCCAAATATTCCATAAATTGTGAGTTTCTTCTGTGTGGATGGAGATCATCAGCACTGTTTCTGGCCTTGTGTGGACATGTGGCACTGTGCCCTCTGACGCTTTCAGGTGATTCTCTCTCTAGGCGCCTGCATGTGCTGATCAGGACTCAGCTGAATACCCCAAGGGGCCCTCTGTGAATCCCTCATGGCTTGTTCTAGAGTGAAGCCAAGACTACACACCCCTAGTTCAGTGTATCAGAAATGGCCACACGGAGGCAATTTGCTTGTTTGCTTGTACAACACTACTGTGTTTCTGCACTTCTTTAACTGTCAGTGAAGATATATCTATCAAGATCTCTATTGGCATTGTTGAATGACTTTGAGATGGATAAGCAAAACAAACCAGTGACCCAAACACCAATCTTATTACACTATTCATTAAGGAGAACTCTACTAAAACATGGTACAAAATGCTCCTAAGAAAAGTCTTCATCTGAGATTGGGAGGTTAGTTGTAGTGAACTTTGATTAACTAAACTAGTTAATTGCTTCTTCTATTTGTTTTGTTGTTGAACTGAATCATAAGGTCTGTAAACAAACAAGCACAGACATATTGAATTTTTTGCCCACCTCCCCAAATATTACATTTCCTGTGTCATCCTAATCAACAGCTCTCACTAAGGTTGTCTGTGGTTCTTGACTGGAAGGGGAATAGCGACATCAGAATGTACATAAACACAGAGTCTCTTCCTGGCTTTTGGATTTCAAAAGTCTAGGCTCCTAGGCAAACAGAAAAACTCTGGGATAGTCAGTAGATTTGGGAGGAAAGAAAGAGAAGACTTTATTGCCCTCAAATAAGACACACATCATCGGGAAGATGAGGAGGCTGGGTGACCTGAGATGAAATTTAAAAATTCCAGCGGTCACCAGCTGGCTCTCTCAACTATGGCTTGTGCTTTGCTCCCTGGACTAAAAATCAGGAAAGGAAGCTGAGCCCAGAGAGGCTTGTTGGGTCCCAGAAGAGAGAGAAACAGTTGCCTTCTGCAGGGATGAGTGAAAGAAGGTACAAGGGAAGCCACAGAGTATCTCAAGTTGAAGGACAAAAGAATACCCTGTGCAGGAGGTGCGGTAGAGAGGGACTTGAGGCCCGAGGGGTCTGTGTGAGCGAGGATGCCTCCAGGGTGACCTAAGTGGCCATGACTGAGGCACATCTCAGTAACAGGCTGTCTGGACAGACGACATCAAGAACCATATTGGCCCCTGCCCTCTATCTTTGCACTTCTAGAGAAGTTAAACTTCTAGAACTTAGCTACATCTGCAGGATAAAGGGGATGTGTAGAATTAAACAGAATGATATTGAATTTCTCCCACTTCAGTGGAATTGAGCTGGGGATTAAGCTGAGTTTTGGAAAAATGAAGTGAATGCAATAGGTTAACTATATGAAACAATTGGCCAAGATTCCTACCTGCCATCCTCATTTCACCACATTAAAAACATGCTGTGGAAGGCTGTATCAGTCAGGTACTGCTGCATAACAACCAACCAGTTGCATTTATTAAAAATCTCAGTTGCATATAAAAAAAGCATTTATTTCTCATGTATTTGTGTACTGACTAGAATGGTTTTGCTGGTCTTGTCTGGACTCTGCTTGGCACTTCTAAGTTATTGTCCTAGACTTAGATTTCACTATCACTTCTACTCATATTGCACTGGTCAAAACAAATAACAGGGCCAAATCTAACGCCTGGGTCCATGCTGGCAGGCTCTATGTTTAGCAAGAAGAGCTGAAGAGCTACCTGTCAAGGGCATGGCTTTGGGAGAGGTAAAAAGGAGGTCCAGTTAGTCCACCTACCATGGAGGTCCGCAGAGAGGGAGGTTAATGCTGACATACATCTGGAAAGAAGCTTATGGGGAAGACAAGACTGTTCCTCAAGGAAAGAATAGAGTTTGTGCAGATGGCTGCTCATGTGAGGGGAGTGGGCTGAGCCCGGCACTGGTGCCAGACAAGAGAAAGGCAAGTCCGAGTAACAGCGAGTTTTGTTGTAGCCATTGCTATTCTAGCAAAGCATTGACTAAACCTGAGCTTTGTAGAACCAATTGCAATTGGTGCTTTTCCATCAGGACAAATGAAAATGGCACCTTGATCTTTAAGTAAATATAATTTCTGAGATCCCATAAGGTATTATTACTGGTTAAACAGAAGAAAGGTGTAGTAAATTTCCCAGCAGGAAATACTGTGGTTATTCTTTTCTATGAAAAATAAATACTAAGTTCTAAGTGGTATTTTTGGATGCATCCATTGAGTAGCTAAGTTAGCTACCCCTCTCCACTGTCTCATTTGGGTGATAGACAACCGCTGAATTGCTGTATGCAATGGGTAATTTTGCCATCCACAGCCCTACTCTGCTCATTTAGCATTAGGAAACCTCAATACTTTTGCAAGTGACTTAAAATATTTGACATGCATGTCTCAGTCCCTTGAATACTGTGGAGGCTGTGGGAAGAAATCTTTGTTAAAAACTTGGGTTTTGAGGAACACTGAGCAAGGCGTGCCAGTGTGAGAAGAAAAGGTGTGTGAAATAATGAATTCAAAATGCTTCAGTCCTGACTTGCCTGTCCTGTCTCAACAGATTACACATCACACACCTGGACGTATCTTTGGGAGTTAATGAAATAGAGGGAAACCGCCACCTCCTGACCCCCTCTGAGCAGATAAGACCTTGTCATTGTCGAGATCCATGAGGCCATCATTTGCATCGATGACGCCGGTGGCGGCCCGTGGATGCCTCACAGACACAGTCTGGGCAACCACAGGTGTCACCGGCCTGCACACGGGTCCCGCTCCCTGCGAGGCATCGCTCTTTGCCAACAGTGTCACCGTCTGAGAAGTGAGGCAGCACCTGCGGCCCAGTGTCCCTGGGAATCAGAAATGATGCACCCAGAGCTCGAAGGCTGAGACCCTAGATGTGTCCCCAAAGAACCCAGAGAATGGCAGATCCACCCAGGAGGCCAGTCAGAATGAGAGGGGTCCTGCCACAAGCACCCCCTTTCTGGGCAGTCCTGTGGGGGCAAGCGGGGTGGCAGGCTGGGGCGTGAAGGCCCCATGGCCCCACCGCCTGACTGCCCTGGGTGGGTTTAGTCCTGACACTGGGGGCAGGAGGGCTCCCGGAGTTTCCCCCGCTGATCGGGACAAAGGTGCAGAGCCTCCCGAGGACTCCCGGGTCGTGCGCTGGGCTCCTCAGAGACCTGCTGCTGCTTATCTGATGCCCACCGAAAACCCTGCTCAGACTAGGCTTGATCAGTGAAGGGGAGCCCGCAGGTTCCCGTGAAGGAGAAGCGGAGGGGCTGACCCACCGAGGCTTGTGCGGCCCGTCAGACACAAGCCGTCGGGGATGGTAAGTGCTGTCGCTGGGTCGCCGTGCAGGTGTCTGATCTGTGTAATCACATGCCCCTTGCCAGCAGGTCACCCTTGGGTTACAGTCTGACCCCCCACACCTCCAGCTTCCCTTCGGCCCTTCACAGGCTTTGCAAGCTGAGTACTAACCACCCCGACCTGAGGATCATCATGCACCTGAGGTTTCCCATGAGCCATGGGCCACCCAACTGTGGTCACCGTGGACCTGGTGCCCTGCTTCCTTGACCCAGAGCTCTCTCTTCTGGAAACCGCTTGGTGCCAGGCGTGGAGCTCTGCCCCGCAACAAGCGCTGAGCAAGGCATAGGCAGGGGCTGGCCCTTCCAGAGCCCAGGACTCCGACAGGCACATGCAGGCTCACTCGCGGTGAACCAGGAGGACCTCGGGCATGACGGGCAGCCGCACCCTGGCTCTGAGCGGAAATAGGAAGTCAGAAAACGTGGCCACGTCCTCGGTGCCTCGAGGACTGCACCCCTTTCCTCTGCCCGTCTTTCCCTTCCCTTGCTTCTGCAGCACCCCCAGACCCCGTGCAACACCCTCTTTCCATACAGGTACTGCTTGCTAAGCCCCGGGCCCCTCACCTGCTGAGAGAGTGGGGTTCAGCATTCTGCAGGTGCCCCTGCAAGGATGCGAACAAGTCAGAAGACCAGAGGGAGGCTCTGGAGTGGCTCATGGGAGGCTCCGGGGCTCCTGTCTGTCTCGACAGCAGGTTTCAGCCCTAGGCAAGTTTAATCTTGATTTGGTGAGACCGAAAAATGAAAATGGAGCATTGTTGGGGTGAAAGGGTTTATACCCACCTCCATTCCCATGGTGGCAGGTCAAGCGCTAGAATCCCGTCCACTCAGAGCGAGTCTGCGTGCAGCAGGCCCGGTCTCTGCCACTGGGACTCCCCATCTCGCAGCTGTCTCAGCCTCTGTCCTTGGCGCTGCCACCAGTCCAGCCTCTGCTCTCCTGCAGCCGTGCAGCCCAGAGCCCTGGGCGGAGCTCTTTATAGAGTCGGTAATAAGGTATTGCCCACACGTGTGCAGTGGGCCAGCCGACCAGGGCCAGGTGAGAATCCTGGCCACAGGAACCTTCACTTTCTCCACACTGTCCCTAGATAACTTCAGGAGAACAGTAGTTATCTCCTAGACATTTTAGGTGATGCATTAAATATGTACGTGAGTATGAAATCTATTTCCCACAGGGGACGCCATGTAACTGACTCGTGGTTCCTGAATTTTTAAAGGTCATCTTTGAACACCCAAGACTGACCAGTTTTTCCTTGAAACATATATTTTGTTAGTTAATGGACTCGTGTCAAATTCTTAGGATTTTTAATTTATTGAGATATTTAATTTTAAAACAGTTCCATTTAAAAACCAAATGTTCTTACACTATATATTAAGACTACAATAAAGAAGGAAAAGCTCTCCCCCAAAATCTCAAGAACACAACCCCCCCAAAACTAAGAGGACCAAACAACCCAGAACCACAACAAAAGGAGGGAAACAAGAAATAAATATGCCAGTGACTAGATGGTGTTCCAGCAACTGAAAAACCGCAGCTGCGGGAGGAAGAACACAAGATGTTTGTCAGGAACAATCACCCTTCAAGCAACTTGATTCTAGAGGATTAGCTCAAAAAAGAGTCAATCAGAAATGTAACAGCTGTTTTTAATGGGGGAGGGGCCGTTGTTGCCTCCAGGAATGAGCTGCGGGGGGGCCGTGGGAGGCCTCGAGGAGGGCAGGGTCAGCTGCAGGTCTGCAGGGCGCTGAGACAGGGCGGGCCCTCCGCTGGGGGCACAGCCCTGCCCTCTCTCCTGGGAAGGAGCCCAGAGCTGGCAGGCTGTGAGTTCCCTCTCCACCCTTCTGATGAGACAACTGACTTCGAAAAACAAATTTCCCTAAAGGTTTCAAGTCCAGGTTTAAGCGTTGAGCTTTTCCATGGACACCTGTGTGTCCCTCCGGCTCCTCACAGGAGCCCAGGTGCTCTGAGTTGCTGGGCATGTCTTTTAAATTGGGCAGTGGAAAGTTAAATCCCACTGAATGCATACGGTTTTGATGGAGGATGAACTATTAATTGTATTTCGGCTTCATTCCAGAAGGGCTGGAATGCTTGACATGACCTGGGCATTTGGGCACCAAGTGCCACCACGAGAATTGGGGCTGATCCTCACCTGAAAAGTGCCTGGCACTTCGCTGATCTCATTTGATCGTCAACCCAGGAGGAGCTTGTCTGTGCTCCAGAGAGGCAATCAGGGCTCAGAAATACCACGGAACTTGTTAAGATTCAAGGCAAGGCAGTGACAGTTGAGGGACGGAGGAGGTGGTCTGACCCTGAGCCACCCTCCTGCCTGCAGGCTCCCTGCCTGGCCCCAGCACCTTCCCCAGAGTGTATGGAACTCGCAGTGTTTGCCCGCACCTGGCTGGGGTCTCTGACCTGTGCCCGCTGCTGGTTCTGTGTTAGCTCACTGGGTCAGCATGCTAGAAGTCAGCCCAGATTTCTCTCCAGATAAAAACAGTCTGTGCCACATCTTGCAGAGAACTGCATTTCCTTATCTCGGTGCCCATGCCTCGGGGCTGGCTACACACACTCCCAGCAGCACCTGCAGAATTCTTTCCAGCATCGCAGAACTTGGGGGAGAAAGGTGGGCATCAGCAATGCGATTTGTATACACCAGGGTCTCCCCTGTGATCAGCAGTGGGGGTCTGTTTCCCATTCAGAGACGGCACACACGGCGGGACAAAATGACACATCTCCAAAATGTCCTTACTTGATAAATTGTGTCTTTCTCTCCTTGTGCACTTGCCAAATTTCGGTATTAATTGTGTGCAGATCCCTTTTCAGGCCACAGGTAATTATATCCATTAAGAATTTATTGCCATTGTTTCAACAATATGCTCTCCCTGTCTCTTGTTCAGTGTTTTGCTTTAAGCATAAATAAGCTAAACAATGAATTTCAAAATGTTGGCAAGAAACACCCATCTAAGAATCTATGATATGAAAAACAACACCTCTGGCTGCAGCCTTCAGCCGGGCACTCAGGCTGCTTTCCCCAGCGTGTTAGAGGGGGTCGGGTCATTTCTAGAGTCTGGCCAACAGTGACGGAAGCGCAGAAATGGGCCCCCCACCCCCACCCCTGTCTCTGGGTCTCTGCCCAGCTTCTCCCAGCAGATCTGAGGCCACTGATAAGCTCTCTGGGGACCTGGGGTCCCAGAGTGTCTTCCAGGTGATGGAAGAGGGGGTTGATGACATCCATCTGCGGGGGTGGCAGTGCCCCCAGTTAAAAGGGTGCCAGCCTCCTTTCCCACAACCTGAACACGCAGTTAATGTTCCAGAATGAGTGGCGCTGGGCAGGCAGGACTCCCGGCGGTGCCAGATTCCGGCGACTGCTGGCCTATCCTGCATACCTTCCAAGCAGTTGTTACCAGGTCACCATGGAAACATTCTTAGCTCGTGAGCAGGACCTGTTTTGGCTAGTTACTCAGACGGTAACTTGTGGGAAGGCAGAGGCATATTCTGCCCAGTAAATCAAAGTTGTGGAGTTTCATCTTAATGAGATGTCCTGCTAGGTCCTGAGCGTGGGAGCGACCAGCAAGGGACTCGGTCAGAGGGGCGGCACACTGGCAGCCCTGACGGGCCTCCTCCTCTGTCCCTGCTCCCTGCCCTCCCGAGCCTGTGCTTTGCCCTGTGCTGTTCAACGATGACAGACAGAGCCAGCCACCAAGTGACCCCAGGGCTGGGGCTGCGGGGCAGCCCAGGACATGGACGTGGACACAGAGGGCAAGACCCACGTGCTGGTGGTAGGCATGGGTGCTGGTAAGAAACACAAGTGGGGACGGCCTCACGGGAGGCAGGGAGGGGCTTTCAGTGTGTGAACGTGTGTGTCAGTGTGTGGGTGGGTGTGCGTGCTAGTGAGCGAGGTCAGTGTATGTGCATGTGTGTGGGTGTGCGACTGAGTGTGCATGGATATGTGCAAGTAGTGTGTGCTGTGTAGGCATAAGTGTGAGTCTGTGAGTGTGTGTGTTTGTGTGTGCGTGAGTGTGAGTGTGTGTGTGAACAGGTGTGTGGCTGGGGACCATTTCCGTTCAGTCCTGGCTGGAAGCAAGCTTGGCCCTGTGAGGCCAAGAGGAGGCCATGTGTGGCCGGAGGGCGGGGACCTTGTTAAACTCACTTTAGTTCTGGAAACTTCTTTGCGGTTCACTCTGATTTTCTAAGAACCACATCTTCTGTAAACGAAGACAGTTTTCTTTGTTCCTTCTTAAACTGGGTGCCCCTTAGCTCCTCAGTCTGTGGCTTCCCCAGTTTCCCTGCAGGCCTCCCAGGGTGGTGCCGGGCGGACACGCTGCAGGGACAGCACCCGGTCTTAGGGAGGAGCATCAAGTCTCTCACTGTTTGGGTTGTTGTCAGCTCTGAGTTCGTTTTCTGGAGATGCCCTTTGTTTGGGCAAAGATGTTTTCTAGTTTGTTGACACAGTTCATTAGGAATCAATGTTGAATTTTGTCTGAATAAGTTATTTTCTACATCATTAAAATGATCTTTTTCTTCTTATTCATGTTGTTAACAGGGTGAATTACACTACCGTAGTTCTGACTGTTGAACCAGCCCTGCATTCCTGGGTGAAGCCCAGTTAATCATGATGTGTTATCTTTCTTCACTATTGCTGGATTCAAAATGCTTTATTTTTTGAGAATTTTTGCCTCTCTGTTTGTGAGGGATAGTGGTAGTGGTCTGCAGTTTTCTTTTCTCCTTTTTTCCTTTTATTGGTAATATCTTTTGTGTTGATATTAGGATAAACCTGGCTTCAAAAAAAATTGAGAAGTGCCTGCTTTTCCTTTAGTTTTAGAAGATATTATGCAGGCTCAGTATTATTTCTGGATCTCATGTTTCTTAGAATTTGCAGTGAAGTGATACGGATCTGGAGGTTTCTTTTGTGGAAGGTTTTTAACTAATTTACTTTCTTTGCTACATGTGGCACTATTCCCATTACCTATTTCTCCCTAAGTCTTGGTAGTTTGTGTCTTTCAAGGAATTGGTGCATCTCATCAAAGTTGCTGAATTTACCAGCATGAACTTATTTATAATATGTCCTTATTATCCCTAATACCTGGGGATTGGCAGGTGACCAGATGACCCCTCTCTCATTCTTGATATTGATCATTTGTGACTCACTCTTTTTTCTTAGTTTGCCTGGCTAGAGAGCTATAAAGTTTATCTACCTTTTGTAAGGACCAGCTTTTGATTTCTTCAATTTTCTCTATTGTTTTTCTATTTTTCAATTTTATCAATTTCTGTCATAAGTTTTAAAAAATTTCCTTCATAATGCTTCCTTTGGAGTTAATTGATATTCCTTCTCTAATTTCTCAAAATGGAAGCTTAGGTTATTAATTTGAAATCTTCTTAGAAATATAAGCATGTAATATTACAAATTGCCCTCCAAACACTGCTTTACCTGCATTCCACACATTCTGATATGTTGTATTTTTATTGTCATTAAGTTTAGAATGTTTTAACTTCCCTGGAGAATTTCTTTTTTTAAATCCATGTCTTGTTGAGAAATATTTATTTGATTTCCATATATCTAGAGATTTCTCCAGGTATATTCCTGTTACTGGTTTCTAGTTTAACTCAGTCTCGGTCTGAGAATATACTTTCTACAACTTTTATTCTTTTAAATTAATTAAGATTTGTTTTATGCTGCAGAATATAGTCTCTCCTGGCGAATATGACATTTACCCTCTAGAAGAAAGTGGTTTGTCTCCTGTTGGGTGGAATGTTCTATGAATGTCAATCAAGTTGGAACTGTAGGCGGTGGTGTTCGGTTCTCACACCCTAATGGAGACTTACCTGCTCGTCACTGGGAGAGAAGTGTTGAAGTCTCCAGCTATAATTGTAGGTTTTTCTGTCTCCTTTCAGATCAATCAGTTTTTTGTTTCAAGTATTTTGAAGCTGTGGTGTTGGTTTACATTTAAAGCCTTCTCTCTCCTTGGAAATTGACCCTTTGTCACTATGTGATATTCCTCTTTATCTCTGATAATATTCCTCATTTTAAATTCTTCCTGGCATAAAATCAATATAGTTGCTCCAGCTTCCTACTGGTTCGTGTTTGCCTGGCATGTCATTTGTCATCCTTCTACTTTTAATACATCTAAGTCTTTATGTCAAAAATGGATTCCTTCTCGATGGTGTAGAGGTGGGTTTCCCTTTTGTTCTTAACCAAATTGACAATCTCTGTCTTTTACCTGTTGTATTTAGACCATTCACATTTAAAATATTTATTGATATAATTGGATCAAAACCTACCAGTTCATTAGCTGTTTTCTATCTGTTCCATTTTTTAAAAACTTCCCCCTATTTCTGCCTTCTTTAGGTTTAACCGACCATTTTATAATTACATTTTATTTCTTCTGTTCATTATTTATACCTCTTAATTTTTAAACTAGGATTTATAATATTCACTTTAAAAAATCAAGTTCACCTTCAAATAACATCAAACCGTTTCATTTGTAGTGTACGGGGCTTACAACAGTATGCTCCTAACCCGCCCCTCCCACCCTTCTTGCCATTGTTATCACATATTTCACTGTTACACGACACGCACAATACCTGGTGGGTCAGTAACAGGGTGCAAACCCCTGCTCACACACCTTACACTCTCATGTTTGTCCACACTTGGCTTCTATCAATTAGTTAACAGCTTATAGGTGAAGATTCTTGTGAGTGTCTGTGCTGCCAGGCAACAACTGCCCTGTGTAAGCTAGTGCTCGGGTCTCCTTTCCCCCTGCGAGAGCATCTGTCTCTCTCCAGGTTTGGGTTTTTGTGTGCTCTGCAACCTAGGTTCATTGAAGAGTTCAAGTAAAGTCAGTGGCTTGCGGTTTGTCTAGCTCCTTCCTTCCAGAATAGGTGGAAGCAATCATCTTCCCTGGTCTCCCCGTCACTGGAGCCAAGTCTGAAGTCTTCCACTCCACTTTGCTGGAGTTGTATTTCATTCTTTCAGCATACAAAAGTTCCATTATAGAAGCTTGATCTTATCTGACTATCTGGCTGGTGCATCTTCTAAGAAACTGTCAGAGTGTCTGCCATGGTTTGTGAACACCTACCAGTTGCATCTCACACTGGAAATCTGCAAGATGTTAGCTCAGCTTTTCATTACTTGCAAGATTTCTCTCTTTTAATCTCCACAGAATAATTCTCGAGAACCTTTCAAAGCACCCTTAGAATGGCAGGACTGCCTGGAATCAGGCAGGCGTGCTTTCAGATTCATGTTCCATGACTTCTGTTGAGTCAAAAAGTCGACAGTCCTGACCTAGGTTTTCTTCGAGGTGGCAATGATGTGCGATCGCGCTTTGTCCCATTCACATACATGACAACCTATGCAGCCACCATTTTCTTTATCTTGTATAGTTGCTCCTATTAAATAATCAACATTTGAATAACAGTAAAAGTCTCAAGGTCATTTGTTTTCTTAGGGGAGAGTCTTTGGCGGACATCCATGAAGCACCAGCTTCTTTCTTCCTTGGAACAGTGGGATCTTCATCACCTGCAGCCTTTCCTTTGTCCAGAGCTCCGCAGTCCAGCCAGCCACTCCACCATCCACCCAGAAGCTCAAGGTCAAAATCTAGGAGCGCTTCCAGATGCTTCTTTCTCCCCCAACCTCATATCCAGTCCACCTCCAGATCTTGCCTGGCTCCTCCATTTACTGCCTTTCTTTCCCAAACTTCCGCCCTCCTCTCCCTGGCACCGTGTAAACACCTGTAGCCTGGCTTTGTCCCCCTCTCTTCCCCCCTCTTCCACGGCCTGCTCTTTCTCAAGTGGAGTCCTGGATCTGCATGGTGCCAGGCTTTGCTAGCTTCCCGTCCGTTGAGTTTCCTGCTGCCTTCCGGGGGGGATCCCCCATGTGCCCCACAGCCCCTGCTCGTCCAGCCACACCACTCCCTGCTCCCTGACTCTGAGCTCTACTTTGTTCTCTGCAGCTAGCTGAGACCTGGCCGCTGACTCACAGTAGACCCTCAGTAAACACTGGCCGTTTGAATGAGTGAGTGAGTAAACAGGAGTCTTCACTGCAGGAAAGGGGGTCATGCTCTAGAGAGAAGCAATGTGCACACTCACCGTCAACACGGCCATAGCCCTTATCACGTGCTCAGCACTGTTCCTGATTAAGTAATTCAACACATGCCATGCCTGTAAGACAGGTGCTGTTACCTTCATTTTGCAAGTGAGAATACTGATGCCCGGAGAGACTAACCGACCATGCCGCTGCGTGCGTGCCCCAGAGGAAACGGACCACTCGGGATAAATGTTTAGGTTGTTTCCAGTTTTCTACTACCGTTTGTGATAATCATTCATGTATGTGTGTCTTTGTTCATTCGTGCTGTTATTTCTAAAGATAGATTTACAAATGGAATGGGATTAGTGTGTATGCACACTTTCATTTCTAAAAGATACTGTCCAGCTGCCCTGCAAAATTTCAGAAAAATCTAACTAAACAGATAAAAAAACAATGCAAAAATGTTCCATAGGCACACTCTCTCTTCAACAGTGAGTGAGGGGACTCTTTTCCCCATGCCCCAGGCAACACCACACTCCAGTACTAGGGCCGACAGCCCCACTATTTCGGTTAAGAGAACAGGGTGGTCGACCCTCTCACCCTAAGGGCAGTCGTCTAGGCGAGCTGCCGTGTGGACAGATCCCAGGGGACCCACGAATAGAAGGGGAGGACGGCAATAGCATGCATTTATGAAGCAGCTCAATTTGTAAAGGGACCAGTAGGAATTACTGCTGTCAGGAAGCATTCTGTTTCCAAATCACTGTGCACACCGTCAGCCAGGGCCCCACAGCTGCTCCGCCATTGCACACTGGCGCTCACACGCCACGTGTCAGAGTGACGGTGGATGGAGCTGTACGCGCACAAGAGGGCCCATCCTCCGCAGCCCCTGCCCACAGGTGCGGGCCCCCAGCCAGGGGCTGTTTTGTCTGTGTGGTACATGATTCTGCTGGCTGTGCTTGACCTTTGACTCAAACTTCTGAGATAAAAGTGTGCCTAGCCAGCTGTCTGGGGGCCTTGGTATTGCCCACATTGGATTAGAGCTCATTGGCCAAGGAAGCCGCTCTTCTCCATCCATCACTAGGACCACGTCTCTTCTGTCTCTCTCTCTGTATCTGTCTCTTTGTCTCTCTGTGTCCCTCTCTTTCTCTGCCTCTGTTCTCTCTCCCTCTTCTCTCTCTCTGACATGCTCACACCCCCCAAACAGAGCACAAGACCAAGTCTGCATGTCTTGCTGGTGACCTTCACAAGCCCAGGACCCTGTGCTCCCCCGGGAGCCAAGCCCTTCCCTCTGTTCTCCAAGGCAACACCCAGGACATCAGCGAGCTTGCTGCCCAGTGGGTGAGGGCCTCGAGGGTGTCAGGCTGTGCCAAGGCCCTGGGCTTGCAGCACCCATCACGCACCTGGTTCATGGGACACGAACAGTTGGGTTTCTACGCCAGTATTCATGACCCCTCCGTTGCCAGGGGAGGCAGGACCTGGGGGAAGCTGGGGCTTGGAATGTGAGAGGCCCCTTCCTGGGCTCTGGTTCTAGGTGAAAATCTGGGGACTTGGGGTGCTGAGACTTCCCTCTTCCAGATTTGCTCATTTCACCATAATTCTTATTTTGAGGAAATTATTTTCATCTGGATAGTCTAGAATTTTGCTTGTGTTTTGAGCTGAACTTTTGGAGCTGCCAGAACGTCTTCCATGGACTGTCTGAATCAGGTGTGCGGGTTTTGTAACCCAGCTCACTGGTGGGTGGGCAGCATTTCCCAAATACTCGCAAAGCCTTTGGGAAGAAAACGGGCGCATGAGCCCTTGGAAATGGGACTTCGTCTCGTCCTTCTTGCAGGCTCTGGTATCTGGAGGTAGAGCCGTCCTGCGCTCAGTGGAGGCTCAGACAAAGGTGCTGAGCAAACCCCCACCGGGGCTTCTTCAGCATCAGGGGCAAGGCCCTGCTCTCGGGGAGCTTATCACCACTGTGGGGGTCCAGGCCAGCAGACAGGTAAGCAGACGAGGTCCTCGCAGGTGGTGGGTCAGTGTGATGGTGAATGTGGGACGGAGGTACTTTGAGGGAGCAGGACCCAAGCTGTGGTGCCAGGGACTGGAGGTCCTATTTATGTTTAGGCTCAACAAAATTTGCAAAGTAGGGCACCAATTGATGGATTGATTCACTCCTTTATTCAATCAGAAACTTACTGAGAATGGGCTGTGTAGGCAAAATGTGCTGGGGCTAAGATAGTGAACAAATCAGATGAAGCCCCTAATTTACTGCCTACCAGGAAACAAACATTGATCGAATAATGACATAGATTATTAGATAACTACAAATTGTGGTGTGTGTGTGTGTGTGTGTGTGTGTGTGTGTGTGTGTGTGTGTGTGTGTGTGAGGTTTACAGGCAGAATACAGCAGGTGCAAAGGGCCTGAGGTTCAGCAGATCCATGCATACGAGGGTACGAGGGCCTAGAAAATTACAGACTGCCCAGGAAGCAGTGGTGACATGCTACAAGGCCAGGCGGGCCCACAGCACCCACACTGTTTCTTTCAGTCTTGGTGGTAGAGCAAAGGGAAGCCCCTGAAGGCATAAGGACAGGCCAGCAGTTGATCAGATGCTGTTCTGAAGCCCGTCCCCAGAACGCCATGTGGGGCACCGACCGGCCAGTGCAGGAGGAGAGGAGGGTGTGCCTGGTGGCTCAGAGCTTCTCCTCCCTTCTCACTCCTGACTCTGTGGCTCTGTTTTTTTCCGTGACTGGGAAGGAAACAACTGGCACCTGTTTCCTGTGCTTGCTTTTGGGTTTTATAAATGCAGATTGTAATCCTTATCTGCTCTATAGAGGCTCCGCATGTTTAAATACCCATCGTCCTGTCAGTGTATTCCGGGGCTGTGGGAGTCACCATTCTCCAGGCAGCGCTCACACTAAATCCACAGGGGGGTCACTAAGAGATGGCTCTTTTCTCTGTTTGACCCATGTGGCAGTTGTAATGTATTTGTTCAGGATTTAGAAAGTGAAATTCAATTAGAACTGAAATGGTGTTAAATTAAGTAATTCCTATTGTATTTGTCTGACAGTCAGGGCGGCCTGACCTGGGAGGGAAGGGGCACTCCCCGTACCCCGGGTCCCTCCTGCTGTCTGATGGATGTCACTAAGGGGGTGGGTTCTGTTTAACTGCTGAGTCATACTCTTTGTTCTGTTAGTGACATCTAAGAACCACATGGGTTTCTTGATAACAATTTGATGCCTTAATAGGAGGGATCTTCTTTATTCAAGTTGTCTGGTAGGGGCTCAACTTTCACAGGATGACTGTCAGACACAAGTCACGTAGCTTGATGGTGCTCCCTTTAAATGACCAGTTATAATGGGAGGGTAAAACAGGTGGATATGCCAGCTCTCTTTTTATTTTGTTTTTACAGTGATGGAGTTTGAGATTTTCATGACAAGGAGACTTCAAGCTATTTGGAAAGAAGCTGTTCTGATGCCTTTGTCCTGTTGCTATCTACTCAATAATAAGCAATTACTGTGGATCTGAAGACAGAATTGTCTAGCCAATGGGAAAGCAAAATTAAAAATAATGATTTGGAGAAATAAAACAATATAAAGAGGAAAAAAACCCCCACGGATTTTAGGTTTGGCTATCTAGACACCATGAGTACTTCCACGTCTGTTCGGTTTCTGCCGTCTGCTGCACAGCCACGCTGTAATGTGCACGTTCAGATCTTTACCGGGGCAAAAACATCCACAGACAGGCGTAAAGCTTGCACTGTTGATATGACAACCGCATGGCCAAATGCATCTTCTGAAGATGCCCACACCACCCTGGAGAGCGGACCGTACGTGTCCGTCTGGGTGGACAGCTAGAGCGCCACAGGGAAGGTCCAGTGGCAGACATCGGGCCCCGCTCTGTAAGTTAGGCAATCTTTTTGTATAGATTGAGAACCAAATGCAGTGATGTCTTCTCTGTTCTTGGAAAATAAATGGTAGTTAGTTTCGTTTTGGGGGAAAAGGAGGGAAGGTGCCGGGCTTAAAGCAACAGAGAAATGATAGGAAATGCTTGCTGTCCCTTGACAAATAACAACCTCTATACATTTTTCATACATGCAGAATGAGGACGGTAGACTGGGCAGCTTTCAAAATATTTCTGCACTCACAGAAGTGGCTAACGTGTGACAAATACCCCCATAAGATGTGGACGATACCTTTGCAGTGTCTTGAAGCAGATGGTCTGCCTTTAAAAATCCGGGAAGACACAGGAGAGCTTAGGGGCGCGGACCCTGGCGCAGTCAGCTGAGCAGGACGCTGGTCACCTAGAAACTGAGGCCACTCTTTGCTGATCAGGAGAAAACCGGTGTTCAAATGAGAGGTCATCGCCTGCAGACACACTGAAGACGCAGCGACTCATCACACGGGCTTTGGCTGCTCTAACACACAGGTTCTCGTGTTCCACTTCAAACAACTCCCAGAAAAGCTCAAAGCAGGTAGTGCTCACTCTTGAAGAATGAAATCATGGGCTGGAAAGGCAGATCAAAACCTCATGTACCAAACAACCAGAGGAGGCCTCGGCGCCTGCGCCCTGCTGAGCACACCAGGCCGGGTGTCGGGGGTCTGTCGGGTTTGCAACACAGAGTCCTGAGGGCTTGCTGCCCTCTTCTCCGGGTGTCTGGTGTAGTTAGTAAATACAGGTGGGGTGTTCAAAGGAGCGCGTATGTCATTTAATGAGATAGATGTGTCATTTAACATGTCATTTAATATGTCATTTAACATTTGGCTTCCTTGTGGACGCCGCATGCCTTGAGTCCTAAACGGAAAGCCGCAGCCCTCCGTCTCCTCCGAGTTCCCAGCAGTGCCTTTGGCTCCAAGCAAAGCCGAGCACCCTCTGGTGCCCGGCATCCCCATAGCTCCCCTGACATTCTGATTATTTGGTGCACCTGTTATTCCTATGATGGCCCATGGTTTGTTCTAGAAAACCCCACAGCTCTGATAGCAGTTCCAGTGGTGGCCGGGCTGCCTGAAGTGCGCACAAGTTCACACTGATGTCCTGAAATGGGTGTGATGACTTCGCACCATGGCAGCTGTGCGTCCCAAAGGGAACTACCACAAAAACATGCACCTTCGTTGTCCCCTGGCACAGACCCAGGTCCTGGACACATTATCCCCAAGTGGCTTTACCAACTTGGTTAAATCCTTATTTCCTTCCTCAACAGTTGGAATGATCATAATGGCAGGGTCTTGTAAAGAAAATAAAAGTTTACAATACTGCATGAATTATAAAATGCTTCACCTACCAGGAGCAAAGGGTGCATCTCCAGAGAATGTGTCCTCAGCCACTGTGTTTCCTAAACTTGTGGCAGGTGCGCACGGGGACAAGGATGGGGTTTCACGGCCCTCCTGCAGGCCTGCACCCACCTGGACGTTCCGAGTCGGCTCCGGCGGGAGGCAGGCAGTAGACATGGCTCTCCGTGGCTCGCATCTCCTGAGTCGATGTTTAAGAAGCATTCTCAGTTACTGGTACAAGTGCCAGTGCCACCCAGTTTGTTTGTCTGTTGATCCACGCCCTGTCAATTCCTGAAAGTTGGGACATAGCAAAACATCAGTCACATGTAGCAATAATAATAGCAGCTATTTGCTTGCCTTGAGCTTCATGTTACCTCATGGAATTCTTACAAAAGTAGGAGTTATTCTAATTTTGTAGATGAGGCTTAGCAATCAAATAACCTTCCCAGACAACAAATGAGGAAGCCAGGATTTGAGCCCCTCACCCCTTAATTGTTAACTTAGCAGCCTCTTGGCCCTGAGAGCCAGCACCCACCCATATCTGCTGGGTGCCAGGCACTGTGTGAAGCACGGTGTGTATGCCGCTCAACATGACCTATCGCACATCAGTAGGGTGCGTCATGTCATTGCATGTCAATAACCCGGAAAGATCATCGCTGAGTGGTAGTCTCTGGAGGCAGTTTTTTCCCCATACCTATAGACAAGCCCTCTGAGGGGGGTCCCTTTGCAACAGAGACAGGCTCCAGGCCACCTCGACCCCTCTATCTGCTCACCCTCCCATGGAAGGGACTGGCCCCTTGCTCCCTGCAGCAGCGTCTGTTCGGTGGCCAGAGAGACAGAAAGCTTGTTACTGTGACCCTGGTAAGTCCAAGTTCACTTGCTCAATTCTCAATTGCCTCACCGGCCCTGTGATGAGACAGCCCGGCTGAGGGGCAGATGCTGGGTCAGGATGCACTTTTCACAGAAAATAAATGGCCAAGAAAAAAAAAATCATGTCTTCCCAAATGCATGGCTTCAATCTTTCCCTGGTGATTTACATTTTAAAAAGCTTTTGTTATAAACCCTGACGCATGGTTCCTGCAGGGTTCATCCTGAAGCTGCCCCATAACCATCCCATTCCTGGAAAAATCCGTCAAACTTAGGCAATAATAGGAGAGTTGAAAATAGAACAATAAAGCCTTCTTCCAACACTTTTTTCACCGTTCCAGTTGGAGGACAATTTTGTTTACTTGGTTCAGGTAAAATTCTAGTCTCATTGTGAGCTTTTTAGAAGATTGAGAAATTGATTTTCTCCCTGTACAGCACGGAGCATACAAACTGTTGTAATCTCTCTATAATCTTTACAGTGATACATAAAGCAGGCCACCGCCTCATATAAACTTCCGAGGGACAGGGCAGCCTGTATTTCCCAACCCCTGAACCAAATGACATCGAACCATCTAGTAGGTCTGTTAGGGAAGAGGACAGTCCACACTCCGTGCGACAAAGCCGAACGTCACTGGGGTCAGGCGGGGTGTGTAAATCAGGGAGACGCACCGGATGTGCGGGGCAGAGGGAGAAACTCCCTTTTTCCTCCATCCCTGTAGCGATGGCACCTTCTGGTCATGTGGGGAGGTGGCCATCGTGCTGGTAGATCTTAATTTTCCATGAAAAACCAGGAATCAGACTTTTATGTGAATTCTTCCAAGTCTTCAGTATTGACAGATCATTACAGAAGAAAGTGAAAAGCATTAAAAAACCCGACAAAACACGCCGGCAGGCCGCCTGCACCGCCAGACCGCCCCCTGTGCTCACGCTTCAGGCCGAAGGTCAGGAGGGATCTAAACGTTTTCTTGAACTTCATCCTTGATGGGTTAATTACTCTGAATGCCTGTCTGGACATTTTATACTCACACATTTTTACCTTGTTTTTGTTAATGCTTCTAGTTACCCAGCGTATGGCTTAGCCTCACGATCCGTTGTCAGCCAAACGATTATTATCAGCAGCTTGACCTGACGGGTTATCTCAGTCCTGCTCACATTATTATTCTACTCACATTTTTTTCTGTTT
Source organism: Manis pentadactyla (assembly GCF_030020395.1). Taxonomy (NCBI): domain Eukaryota; kingdom Metazoa; phylum Chordata; class Mammalia; order Pholidota; family Manidae; genus Manis; species Manis pentadactyla. The sequence continues at coordinate 176,145,220 of NC_080023.1, read as the reverse complement.
TGCTATACTGTATACACATACAAAGAGATATCAGGGAGCTTCAAATGCATTCAGCACCAAGCAATTTATTTAATAGAGTGATTGCCTAGTGCCCTTTGCAACCGTTGTATTTAAAATGTATCGGCCTTTTATTTACTGGTCCAGCGGCACTCTCTACTTGACGCTGACATTACTTGACTTATCAATCAATCATTCCGGAGAACAATTGGTTTGCCTGAATGCTCCAGCAAATGCCCTTAATTTCCTTGCTTTAATTCCCAGAGTCATTGGTATTAACTCGCCCATCTAGTGAGGTTACGGCTTCACAGCTTCGGCTGTTGGTTGAGAAGGACCCGCATGAAACGCAAAAGGGGATTCAAACTTGTGTTTTTCAGTAGGTCTCTAGCTTCTGACTCGTGTGCCTTTCATTCTTAATTCTCCAATGCAAGCTACTTAATTTATGCTCCCTAACAGAACCTCATTTTAAATTCATATGGGTTGTCATTAAAAAAAGTAATCAAGTCACATAGGTATCTAAATGTATGATAAACTCCCATGCTGTATAGGGAATGGAAAAATTTAGAAACTATTTCCTATAAATTTTCCATGAAGATATGTGCAAGAACTAGAAACACAGAATGCCAGTGGCAATTGCTTTTTCTAGCAATTTGCTTTTACAAATAAAAGATGTGCTCTCAAAATTGGATATTAACAGTGGTACATTGGAAATTGACATGAGCAATGTTTCCACACAGTGTTGTTCGGTTTCTTGATGCCAGTGAAAAGTTGGCTCAGAGAAAATCGATGATTTTATTAATATATACAGGACCCAGGTCCTCATCCTGCTTAGAGGCTTTTTAATGAGGTCGATGCTGCAAACACGGGGTTTTGAAGAAAGTGGAATAAATGGCATGTCAGTTCTGTTAAATCATGGTTGGCTGTATGCTTTTTCCTTTTTCTCCCCCAAATGTAGCAAGGTACATAACTGTAGCACTTGGATGCCATGTGGTCTTGTTAAAATGGGCTGCTCGCTCCTGAATTAAGTGGTAAACTTAATTTCTTAAGGTCGTATCTGGATGAAGGGCATCCCACACAGAGGCCGAGACAATGTTGCACCCTAAAACCAGGCGAAGGTCCAGACCCAGGGGGCCTGTGTCATGCCGGAGGTCACGGTGCCCACCACCTTCAGAGCTACCGAGAGGTCTGACGAGATGGAATGAGTGATTTTTAAACACCTCAGGCTGTGGATGACGCTGCCTGGGCGGCAGTGGGAAGGCAGGACCGAGGGCCCCCCAGAGCCTCAGTGGGGGTGTGCCCACACCTCCATTCAGATGCCTGGCGCCTGGGCGGTGAAAGGGTGAAGTTCTGTTGTTTGAGGCTGAAAGGAAAGAGAAAGGGAGGGAGGAAAAAGAAAGAGAAGACCTGGGGTGGAGGGGACAGTGCGGACCCCTGGGGGAGCAGGAAGTCCCTTCCTGGGGTGGTGGGGTGGGAGGTGGGGTGGGAGGCGGGTGATACGAGGTGGCCCTCCCGGTGAGAGGCACTTGCTGGCCAGGCATGGAGGGTGGCAGCCACACAGAGTGCCTGGCTTCTGGGGCCACTGCAGGTACCTCAGGCCAGGTGGTGGTGGGCAGGGCGTGGGAGGGAGCTTCAGGTCCCTGGTGGTGGAGCTCGGGGTATCTACGGGAATCCCGTGGACTGCGAATGCAGCAGACAGGATCCGAACCTTGGCAGGTACCCACTGCAAACCTGGGTGAAGCATCCAGGCCTGGGTGAGGCCCACACTCGCCTTCCCTCCATGCCCAAGCTAATGGCTGACCCGGAGGCAGAGCCCCTGGTGGCAGCTCGCGGGGACCTCCCTGTCCCCACCTTTCCAGCTCAGCCCTGCAGCTTGGAACCCGCCACAGCCTCCAGGGAAGGGCTCCTTACTGGACCATGTCTGGAGCCGAGCCTGGGGTGAGAAAGCATGTGTGAGTGTGAACATGGACATGTGAGTGTGAGCACTTAGTGCACATGAGCATGACAGCATGTGCAAGTTGGGTGGGTGAGTGTGAGTGTAAGCATATGTGTGAGTATGCATGTGAATTTGTGAGTGTGCTTGCATGACTGAGATGTGTAGGGTGTGTGTGTGAGCATGTCTGAGTGTGTAAGTGTGAGTGTGAATTAGTGTATAAGTGTGTGTGTGAGTCTATGTATGTGACTGAGTGTGTGATGGCATTGTGGGATGTGGGTGGGGGCACTGCAGATGTGACAGAGTGAGCATGTGTGTGTGTGCATCTGTGTGAGCACATGTGTGTACAGATGAGTGTGTGAGAATGGGTATGTGTGCATGAGCATGTTTGTGTGCAAAAGTATATGTGTGAGCATGAGTGTGTATATGCACGTTAGCATGTGAGCATGAGCATGTGCGTGCATGTGAGTGTGGGAGCACATGTGTGCATGTGTGTGTGAGAATGTGTGTGCATGCGTGAGCATATGTGTGTGTATGAGAATTCCCATGTGTGAGCATGAGTGTGTGTGTATGAGTGTGTGCGTGTGTGCATCTGCGTGCAAGAGTGTGAGGGGGGCTTCGGTGGGTGGGCCCAGCCTGGATGCGTTCCGACACAAGGGCACTGGCTTCCCACGGGGGGCCCAGGTGCTGGGACCCCCGAGGCTGGAGTCCAAGCAGAGCGCCCAGAGTGGGGAAGGTCAGGTGCCCTCAGGCTGCATGACCTCCTGGCCTGTGGGTCTTTCTGCCTGGGGGGCGTCCCTTCCAGGCTCCCACCCTGGCTCCCACAGGCCCTGACAGGAGTGGAGCGGCAGACCAGGCCATGGGCTCCCTCCCACTGGGGGTGCGGCTCTGCCAGGGACAGCAGGGTGCTTGAAGAGCCCCTGCACACTGGTCTGGCTGAAGCACCCACTTTAGCTAGGACCCCTCCTCCTCAGTCAGGGTGGTCATCACCAGCGTGGTGACTCACTGGCTCTTCGGGGGCCTTCCTCAGCTGGTGTGACACCTGCTCCAACAGCCGGCAGGCCTGACAGGACGCTGGGCTACTGCTTCATCTTCATTGTGCAGGAAACAGTATTTCCTAAGGAGACAGCGTTGGTCCCTCCTTCAGGGTCGCGTCTGGGTGAAGGGCGCCCCACACAGAAGCGAGGGCTCTGCCCAGCACCCCGGTGCCCACAGGCCCCTGTTTCATGTGGGGAGGGGCTGGGTCTCAGGCTCGGCTCTGTGGCCTGTGCACTGGCCACGCGGGAAGACACACACCCCTGTGAGCTGCAGCCTCCTCAGCACTCAGGTGTGCATGTGGCAAGCGTGGGGTGGCACAGGGTGGGCCCGATTCCCTACAGAGGCAGTCTCTGCTTCTGCCTCCCGAACCCAGTGCCAGGCAGGTGTAGGAGCGTGCCCGTTAGGAATGGCCACTGCATAGCATAGGAGAATGCTGGAATCGGTGGGTGGAGGGCATGGTGGCCTATGTTCTGTTCAGCTGCTCCCTCCTAGGCCTGCTCAGGGCCTGCAGAGCATCTGGAAACTAAAGAGAAGCCTCTGGCCGTGTATCGGGCCAGCTCGCACCCTGCCGATAGTGATCATCAATAGGCAGAGATTCCCCAGGCAGCCGAGCGTTGTGTGTAGGACTCAGAGCAAGTGATTTATTGCCGGTGTTTTATCTCACCCCGGGCTACACAGTCCCGTTGCGGCGTTGGCTTGGTGGTTCCCAAGGAGAGGCTGTTTTTGTTACTGTTGCTTCATACCACCAGCTGAAGTGGTTCCCAGCACGTTGATTCCACAAAGGACAGACTGGAGGACAAGGAGCCAGGTGGGCACAGGGGGACAGGGTGATGACGTACATTCCACGTCCAACGACCTGGGAGGACCTGGCCGCCGACCCCACAGCCCGCCTGCTGCTGTGACAGAGCCGTCCCAGCCCGCGAAGGAGGGGGCCTAAGGTGTGGCACAGTCTGTACGGGCGATGGGTGCTGAGCTGGTCATGGGCCATCGTGTGCCCAGGCACGCGCCAAGGGTGATTCTCGTGTGTGTGTGTGTGAGAGCATTGCTGGGTGCGTGAACGTGCACACAGGTGGGCCCAGAGGGCAGATGGCCCTCCCCACGGTGGGTGGGCCGCGTTCAAGCAGTGGGGGGCCTGCCCGACCAGAAAGTCTCCTGCCAACTGCGTCCCGGATGCTGGCCTTCGGAACCACACCGCCGGCTCTCCTGGACCACCTGCTTGTCCGCTGCAGGTCTGGGGACTTTAGAGCTCCCCTAATCATGTAAGCCATATTCCCTGTAATAAACATATCTCTCTTTAAATGTCTCACTGGTTCTGTTTCTCTGGAGAACCATGAGGAATACAGCCCACATGGAGGGAGAGTCACTGGTGTCACTGTGGAGACTCCACGCTTACGCCAGGTCAGTGCTGAGGGTGTGTGTGTGTAGCGTGCAGATTGCAGGGCTCCTGGGGAGCCACTTCCTGACCTTGATCTTGACTGGCCACTGCAGACACCCCACTGCCTGGGCCATGGTCCCTTGAAGGTGGGCTCTTTGAAGCTCTCCTCCCAAGCTCAGGTGTATGAGTCTTTGCCTGCGATGGGAGCCCCACCTTCCGGGTGTCACTGTGGCCACATCTCTTGTGACAGCAGGACTTGGACCCTCCTGCCCACTGAAGACTCTGCAGGTCTCCATCCCTTCCAGCCGTGGGCCTCCCCCTCCCTCGGGTGGCCTCTGCCACCTCGCTGCAAAGACATCCCTCTCGCCCGGGATCCCCACTGAACCTAAGTGCCCCTCCCTCCAGTGACGTCCTCCTGGGAGGCTCCTGCGTCTGGATGCCCTTCAGGCAAGGGGCACACGGCCGCCCTCAGGGAGCGAGAAGGAAGCACAGCGATGCACGCACAGCCTGTCCTTCCACGGGAGCCAGGACCCCGTGACGTCGCTGCGGTGAGGGAGACAGCCACAGAGCTTGTTCAGACGCATGCCTGGCCCCCACTTTGATCGGAAGGTCTAAATTACGACTGCTTATCTTAAAACAGCCATATCACTTCCACTTCAACCTCAGCTCGAATCCAGCCAGCAGGAAGATGCCCGTCAGGACCCACTCCTTAAAACCAGGAGGGGACAGTGGAGACCCACAGCCACCATGCAGGAAGCACAATGAAAGGAATTTCATGTTTTATTTTGTATACTTTGTAACTGGTTTCTTATAAGAAGCCATACTGTTTCATAATAAAAATTAAAAAGAGGTTAATAAGGTTTATAATTAGCATGTAATAAGAATTTATAGGGACATGAATGTGCCAAACTTGCTGAGAAATAGCATGTGATCTAAAGCATGGCGTGCATGTCCCCAGGAGTTGTTTTGGACTAAGCCTTGTCTACTAAATCACATTTTTCTCATGAAGATTACAAAGATATTTTTTAAGCCAAAGCCTGCCTGTGTCACAAATTCTGAACTAGCGAAGTCCAAATTAATGACAATTTCCTACAATTAGAGCTGTTTTCCATGAGCCAATCAGTTGCTATTTGCTTGCTGTGTTCTGTGGGCTACATGCTTGGAGAAAAAAGAAATGTGGGCATTCATTTTGCTGAATAAACAGGTAAAATGGCCAAGACCACAGATATTTATTTTCTTTAGGCTCATAATATCCTGGTCTATGTCTTTGCAGAAAGGAAAAAAAATATTTCTGTCTTGTGATATGTAATTCATCTGCTTGGTGCACTAGGCCTCCTGATGATCTCAATGTTTAATGTTTTTCTTTGTAAGACAGGGTTGGAGCAAAGTCAATATTTTAATGTGGACAGTTAATGCTTGCTTGACACCATTTGTTTATTATTTTCTTTAGAAACTGCAAAGTGAAGAAAGCACCTCTCCTGAAATAAAGTTTTAGGAGATGAAGGTACCACCACATTCACTATTCAGGACCTGCTCATTTTAGGATTTTTAAGAAATATTAGAAATAATTGCAGTGGCAAGATATCACTAGAGCAGTCTGAAAGATAAATTAGAAACAATGGTATCTCGCTTTGATTTATTACACAGAAAATGTAAATGCGATCCTATGAATATTACTCTGAGTGAAAAATGCCAAGGGTAGTTTTTTTGTGATTATTCTAGACTAAAATCCTGCCCAGTTGTTCCATCAATAGACAGGTTGCTAGGAACTTTATAATCTGCATGACACCCTTCCTCCTGAAGAATGCTGGACATTTTATCCTGTGTCTCTGGCGGAGGTGAGAGGAAAGGATTGTACTTGTATCTGATTGATAAGAGAGCCAAGATTTCTGAGTTCATGGTTTTGCTGGGCAAATGATTGCTGAGGTGGTACCAATTATAATAGAATGTTGGGCACCTCACTGGAGCTCAGGCCCAATCATGGTGGTTTCCCTGCATGCTGAACTTCGTTTGCTGATGTTTCTGGGTGCGGGCCGGTCCCCTGTCACTGAGCTGGTGGTCCCTGGTGTCTGATGGGAGGACTGGGTTCCAGGACCTGCTCATAGCCACAGCATCTACTTTGTTAGTGAATTATCATGAAATTGGCTAAATAAGCCAAACAGAACTTGTGCACTGTGCACAAGAGTAAAGATTAAAAAATAAGAAAGGACTCACGTGCCCTGTTTCAGCCATGGGCCATGAAACCCTCCACTTCCCTCCAGAAAGGGGTTTCTGTGCCCACAGGTGCTGAGGGTGCCTTGCAGCGAACACAGCCATAGCCCTGTTCCTGGGAGTGTCGGGGACATTGCTGGTTGGCAGGAAAAGCCAGAAAGGTGTTTTAAAACTTGGAACCATCGTTCTGACGTCACAGTGCCAAGGTCAGTGGCTGATGCAGGGGTGGAGAGGAGGGTCAGGTTCATGTTCTGGAGCACCTGGCGTGTGATGGGCAGCTTTAAACAGGTGGCACACTCATCGGGTCCTGAATCCCACTTCTGAGAGGTAGTTTTTATTATCATCAACTCCATTTCTCAAACAAGGATTCTGAGCCCTGCGAGGTGACCCACTTGCTTGCCTAAGTGACATAACTGCTGAGGCAGAGGCCTGACCTGCACCCAACTCTGGGGGACTGACTTCTTCTGCTTTCTCGTGGTGCCTGCCTGGCCCCTCGGATCCTATCAGGCCCGTGTAGTGGGGAGATGGCCATTGGGGAGAAGTTACTTGAGGAAAATCCTCTCCTAGTGCATTGAGGTGGGTGTTCTGTGGGCCTAATTTCCCCTGCTTCCCAAAGCCGTAACCCCGCCTCCCTGGGCAGTGAGGAATCTCTGGGCTGCCCACCAGCAAGATTCATCCTCACGGACAGTGTAACTCGGCTCCTCACTGTGCACTGTCCTGAGCAGCGTGGAGCAGACGCTCGAGTTGCTAATCATGGGGTCAGATGGCAAGCTCTAGGCACGTGAGGTAGTTAAGAGCGGCTTGGTGCTGAGCTGTGGGCACCTCTCTAGAGCAGGGCTTCCCGACCTCGACGCTGTTGACTTTTGGGGCTGCCCTGTGCCCTCCAGGAGGCTGAGTGCCATCTCTGGAAATGAAATTCCCCCCAGGTGTAACAACCACGAATGCCTGCGGATATTTGCAGAGACCCGGGCGGGGGTGTGTGTGCCCTGGTCAGGTGTCCGGCGCTGGCTGATGGGCTGGGCAGGGAAGCCCCCCAGGTAGTCAGGCTTCTTCCCTCCTTCTGTCCTTTATGAGACAAGCCAGGCCTCCCCCTCCCCGGGCCTGCACGTGCTCGTCTCCCCTCTGCCCAGGTCAGCACCTCCCATCCTCCAGACAGGCCCTCCCTGCAGGTCCGAAGACCCACGGGCTCCCCCAACCCCAGTGCGTTTGTGCTGAGCAGGTGGGCGGAGTGCGGTGAGCGGTGGTGGGAGGTTCTGGGGAGCCCGTGGGCTGGTACTTGGAGGGGGGAGTCCCAGGACAGGTCAGAGGGCGCAGGAAAGGAGGCAGTCCCTGGTGCTGCGCTCCCGGGGCACAGCGCTACGCCCGCCGGCCTGGTCCACAGTGCCCAGGGTGGGGGTGAGGCTGCCAGGTGGGCGTGGAGCGCTTTGTGAGGCTGCAGCGTGGCCCTGTGGGCTTTCCCAGAGGCCGTCCTTCATCATTTGTCTGAATTTCGGTCCATCCATGTTGGAGTGTGGGGAGCATCTCAAAGCACTTGGAGACGAGCCCTAAGGAGCCAGCTTAGCCCGGAGCAGGTGGCCGGGCGCGGGGAGGGCTCCTGGGGGTGCTCTTCCTTCCCCAGGGCGGCCGAGGGCATCGCGGCGCTTGGAGACAAGCCCCAAGGAGGCTGCGAGCCTCCCCGGCCCTGCCCGGCCCTGCTGCGCTGCCGTCCCCGCAGGGCGCACAGCGCACGCCTCGGTCCGCGGGCGCACGTGGTCCCGGGCGCTGGGGTCCGTGGGACGCGCCCCGTTAGCGCGCCTGTCGGTGTCCCCGTGTCGCGGAGGCCGAGGGCCCGCCAGGGGCTCGCTCAGGACAAATGCGCTGGGCCTGCGTGTCGCGGCCCCGGGCATGTCCCTGGCCTGTGGTCTCCAGCCGGCGCGGGTCCCCGGCTCCTCCTCTCGGCGGCCTTGGGGGCCCCGGTGACATACCGAGGGGAGCCCCGAGCGCCGCGTCGTACATGGAAACAGCAGCCAGACAAGCAGCGCAGAGGCTCAGCCTTTGAAAATAAACCAAGACAAATAAGAATACAAATCTCCTAAAACAATAAACAAAACTTTGACGTTTTAGAGACAATATGGTATCAGAAATAGATTTTTTATCTCTATTTTTCACGTGCCCTTAAGTCTATAGATCACAACTGAGTAAAGCAAACGAAGGGACCGACGTGAGGGCTCGTATTTTTTGCACGGGATGGAGACATCACGGTAAAGCCCGCTGTTATGTTGGTAAATAAAAGAATACTGTTACAGGAGGTAGTCAAAGAAATAAGAAATATAAAGGCCATTGAGGAGACAGACCGCTGCTCTGGGCATTCTCTCAGTGAAGGAAGAGATACCACCGGGCAGCACGAATTTGTGTTTTCTTTCCCCAGGGCTTGTGGGTCCCTGGGACTGAGGGCTTCACAGTCACACAGCTCGGTGGGGCTTCTGCTCCGTGTGGCTCTGGGACTCAGCCAGAGCTCCCTGTGGGCCTGTGGAGAGTCCAGACCCATGCTGCCCAGCTTGTAGGCGGAGAAGGCGTCCCACCAGGACTGGTGGTAGGAGAGCTGGCGGCAGGTGGGGGTGACGACGGTGGGCGTGTGAAGGCGGTGACCTGCCTAGTGAAGTGAGCCTGTGCTGGACGCACAGATGTTAGCAGGAAGCCGCCTGCATGTCAGCACACTCCCTCCAGCATGGACACAGGGTCACTGGTTTCAGGGCCCGCTAGTGTTACCCCAGGCCTCAGCCCTGCCCACTGTGGTCTGGACACGTCAGTGAGCTGCTCTTCCATTAGTGTCTTATAACCCGCAATTCCCCCACTTTATCCCCTCCCCAAATTGATCCACCTGGTGTGGCTCCACAGGGCACATTGCCGTCTTACACCGACCACCTGCTGGGGGCTAAATCCTTAAGAACTCAGCACGTGGTGTCTGGGTCTTGCAGCCTCACTTGGAAGGAGGTTCAGGCAGAGGCTGAGTTGTGAGGCATGAGCGCTTCTGTTTCCTTTTTCTGAAATGCGCACTGGTCTCTCTTTGGGTCCTGGAATCAGCCTCTGGCAAAGTAGAGTCCAGACTGGTGGAGCACGGAACTAACCATGAGGCCAAACGAGGGGCAGCACGCATTCAACGAGATGCCACTTGAGAGGGCTTGCTTCTTGCCACGCATCTGGCAAGGTAGCCTGGGCTCAAAATGACACGTCTGGCATGACACCGAGTCCTCCTCCCTGCCCCCCCCCACGGCCTGGGTGCCAGCTAGCTCTGTCGCTCTGGGTGTGCACATGTTCTGCTGCAGCTTCCCTGCATCTCAGTATGTTTTGCAGAAGGAAAGGATGGCGTAATTTATCACAGTTGAGCATGTGCTTTGTTCAATGACAGGGTAATTAGACATTCTTTCAGCAGACACATTAAATATATACTTATGCATTAAAGCTCTGTGTCTCAGATCAGCTCTGTTGATTTATTCTTTATGCTTGGATCTTTGCCTGTTGATAGCCATATAAAACTAAACTTCCGTGCCGAAAAAATAAAAGTGACAGGAAAGAAGAAATGGCTTCCATATGCTAAGTCCAGTCAAGGGGTGGGGGTTGTTTAGTGGAATGGGACACACACACACACACACACACACATGCACACTTTGCACTCCTGGGCAGGCTGGGGCTTGATTCTCTTCTCCCTTCCCCAGCAAACATTAATTATGCAATGGTGAAAATAATTTTGCATTCATAATGCTGACCTCTTTCACTAGAGGGCAATGCCACCCCGGCTTGAGGAACTTCCCACCTTCTGCTTCTTGTGACAGGAAGCGTTAATAAGATGCCACGTGAACTTCATACTGAACGCCCTGTTAATTTTACATAAGTGTAACATTACTTTTGAAAATGCAGTTACACTCCTGAATATACATGACTTGGCCTTCCCAACAGGTGGTAAGGACCTGTTACCTAATTCTTGCCTCACCAAGATGGGCCAACGTGTCTTCATTTGGGGTGCATTCTGATAGGAGTGGAGGCTCCCCCAAGCCCACTGGAAACCCACCTGGGCTGCTCACTCCAGAACAGAACCCCACTTTGGCATATCAAAAATACACGGATTGACTGCAGAGCACGCATGAGCAACTCTTGGTTCCTGCACACGGCTTGCTTTCTGTTACATCCTCGCCTCTCATCCTGCCCTGGGAGGGGTTTGGAGGTAAGGGTTGCAGGTTCGGGGTGCAGCTTTCCTCTCAGGGAGTCATTCTCTCCCTTGCGTGGCAAGAAGCACTCTTTCTTTCAGAAGCCACAGATCTTAACTGGGAGGAGTGGACTTGATTTTTATCTTTGCCCAAAAACACTGAAGGTAATTTGTTAACCAGATCTGTATCAGCTGCGCTCATTTAATGTTTAGAAAGCCCTCCTGCTTTGACAAATGGGGCTCGTGGATCTTTCCAACTCCGTAAGGAAGTATCTACTGGCTGCCATGCTCTGCTGAGGAGGAGAATCTTTAAAAACCCTGAGAAATTGATTATACAGATTCAGCCGATTGAAAACTAATTACATAAATCTGTCTTTTGTTCCTAAATATAAAAATATTAGGAATCATTACAGAAGTGAAACAAAGCTTCACATGTCAAGAGTCTTCATACCAATTGTTACATATGCAAAGAGCGCTTTCCATTTCCTGAGTAAAAAAAAGACTTTCAGGCCAAGATGAAGAATGAGGGACTGATCTTCCTTTAGAGAAGGATGACGTTCTACAAATACCCTTACTCAGCAGTTACAGTTTTGCTTCCAAAAATAACCGTGGTCTTTTCTTTGAAGTAAGTTCTTTGAAATAGGTGCTCAGCTCTGCAGGAGGACCAGTGTGGGTGCTCTGAGTGGTGGGGGAGGATGAAGGGGTAAAAACATACGAACACATATTTTCACAATACTGCTGACAGCAGCCCTTTGGGGAACGGAGGCTGGAGAATGTGCAGCTGGGAAATAAGTGCAGAGCGGACGTCCAGGGGTGTTGTCAATGTGAATTTAGTGTCTTTATGTCCTGAGGCAGCACGGGCTGGAAAAAATCTCGAAAGGCCTCCTTGGCACTTTTCTTCCTCTTTTCTGTCTTCGCAGGAAGCCGCCGCTGTGGTCCTGCAGGGCCTGCTGGCTGCACACATAAGACATGTCGGTGATGGGCCTCTCTTTTCAATTTGCCAGGCAACGACATGGCCTGTCCGTGCTGGAGTGTCTCACAATTTCCTTTGAACTGTAACTCATTATACAAAAGCAGAACTAAATAAAAAATACTCCAGAGAGGGAGCGGGTTGTTAGCTATAGATTAGAAGCGCAGCCTAATCCTTCACAAGCATTAAATATTTAACATAATCGCACCACAGGTGCCAGGAAGATGTCGGTGTTGTTTAATTAGACTTAATTAAACATAGGGAAAAATCTAATACTAATTCAGGTCGAGGTTTTTAATCGATTACAAAACCTCCCCCTTTCAGGTCCCCTTGTATCAGCTGTATTGCCCCCACCTCCTTATTAACTAGAAAACTCTGCTTGGGTAGGGGTTGAAAAGAATGCAGATGCCATCGACAAGCCACTAGACCATATAAGTGGGCCAAGGAAAAGAGTATTTGTACACTAAACAAGTGCATGAGCCCAGGACCACTTCCAGGATCTGTAAGGTGGGCATTGGACTTCTGCCTGTCTTGCATCTCATTATAGATGTGAAACATTTTAACTGTGAATGGGCACACTTGAAACTGTAATGTGTTCATATGTACATTGGGGTGTGTGTGTGTGTGTGTAAAGGGTAGCATTCAGACTGTTCTATTTACATGGGAAAGCTAAGCAAAAATGTGACAAATCTTACTTTGACCACACACTTCCAACACCAACTGTAAGACCTGGTAAAGCTCAGGCAGATATATCGGCTACACATAAGAAATGTTTGAATGTGTCATATTTATCTTGGAAATAATAGCCTCTCTTGATACCAGGGCTAGAATGTGAAAGTATCATTCCAGGTTCCTGCACCCTATGTCTCTAAAATAAAGAAAGAAACGGAACCACAGATGCCACCATGGTGCCACGAGAAACACTATATTTAATAAGTCAGGCTTTTTAAAAAAACTTCTGCACAAAAAATTGTAGCGTTTCATGGCCAACAGGACTTTGGGTGCTATCTCTAGGTCAGCGCTGCAGGGTCTGCATACAGAACAAAAAGCCTGTAGATTTTGCAACATGGTGGGTACCGAAATTTAATGCTGAGACTTTTATCCTGAAGAAATCATCATGGCACACCCAAAGATTTAACTAGACAGATGTTCACTGCAGTGTTGTTTAAAATAATATGAATAACAACAAATAGAAACAACCTAAATGTCTCCTCTGTACCGAGTAACTTACAGCAAATGACATTGTATAAAAACACTTCCTGATGTGGGGAAAATGTTAAGTGTGCTCTGGGGTGAAGCCATGTTGGCTTCTAAGCCTGTGGACGACCCTCCTGTGTTCAGAATCCTGAGTGGGTGGGAGGCAGGGGTCTCACCCTGCAGAGGCATGAGGCCAGAGCAAGTCAGAGACTTTCACCAGCCTGGCTGACCCAGCCTGCACCCAGAGCTGGAGAAAAGCCAGGGGATGCTCGTGCCCAGAATGTGGGTCCGGGCAGAGAGGGAAGGCACGGGGCTGGTCAGAAGTTATCTGGGGCAGCTGCAGGGAGGGTGGAAGTCCCGTGTCAAAGGACGGCTGTCTGGTGTTGGCGGGATGGGGTCTCCTGATGTGAGGTTGCGGCAGCGGTCGGGGATTCTCACAGGTCCTCCTGGTAGCAAGAACCCTGCTCCTTGCTTTCCCTGCCTGGGTTAGTCTGGTTCTCCATCTTCCAGGTGATTCTGTGAGTCCTCCCAGTGAGAAGCCTATATTAATTTTCTGCTGCTGTAAAAAATTATCACAGTGTGATGCCTTGAAGCAACATAAATGTATTATCTTATAGTTCTGAAGGTCAGGAACCCCAAATGGGTGTTACAGGCCTACAGTCAAGGTGAGGGCAGGGCTGGCTCCCCCCACACGCTCTAGGAGGATCCACCTCCTGGCCTCTTCCAGCTCCCGGAGGCTCCTGCACTCATCGGCTCCTGGATCTGCATCGCTCCATCCTGTGCTTCCATCCTCATGTCTCCTTCGATGCTGACCCTCCTGTCTCTGTCTTATGGGGACCTTTGTGACTACACTGGGCCTCATGATTATCCAGTGTAATCTCCCCTCTGAAATCCTGAATGTAATCCCATCTGCAAAGTCCCTTTTACTACGTAAAGTGACATATTCACAGAATCTGGGGATTAGGACACACATGCCTCTGGGGGTACAATGCTCTGTTGACAGCAACACATTTTCTGCTCAAGTTAAACAGAAGTTGTCTTTGTGTTAACCAAGTGTCCTGACTAGCCACAGGTCACTGTGCTCAGAATGGTCCCCCTGCAGGCGGGCAGGGGTATAAATGTTCCATCTGTATATTGACGTAGGCACACAGATACCAACACAGAAACAAGAGATGGGGAGTGTATCATGTGCTTATTGCTGGTGGAGACATTACAGTGACTTAATTTTCTTCTATTTGTTCACCTCTACTTTCTTCATTTTCTACTTTTGATTACTTTTGCATCTTGTGTTACTTTTATTATAAATTCAAAAATCCTATCAATCACACAGTCAAATACAAACATAGGTCTAACCCAACAGTCTTCGCACGAAACCAGTCAATTTGGAAATGAACATAACATTCATTTTTGGCAAAATGGTCTAGATCTTTCAACTTAATAAATTACCAAAAGTCAAAACATTTTCCTACTCACAATCTCATGGAGATGCTTTATCCTACACTGGCAATGTCAGTGTTATTTGCAAAAACTGTAGAAATTATGATTTTCTGTAAAAGCTAAGAGGGTTATTTTTTTGAAAATTAAACTTTTTCTAACAATTTTAAACCCAGGTGAGCATCAGAATCTCTTGTCTGAGCATTAAGGAAACTGCAGCTCCAGGCTGCTCCTGCCCCCACCAAGCCAGCCTTGCTGGGAAAGAGGCCTGGATACCCCGTTTAAAAACCATTCTGTAGAGAAAATCTAAGTTCCACTTACATTGCCCACTGCACACGTGTGGGCAATACGTTATTACTGACTCTATAAAGAGCTCCGCCCAGGGCTCTGGGCTGCACGGCTGCGGGAGAGCAGAGGTTGGAGGGGTGGCAGTGCCGAGGACAGAGGCTGAGACGGCTGCAGAGACCAGCCTGCTGCGTGCAGACTCGCTCGGAGGCAGATGGGATTCTAGCACTTGACCTGCCACCGTGGGAATAAAGTTAGGTACAAACCCTTTCACCCCAAGAACATTCTGTTGTCATTTCTTGGTCTCACTGAATCCACAGTGAACTTGCCGGGGCTGAAACCCACTGGTAAGACAATTCCTAGGGTGGTTTCTGTCTTTAGACGGTTGTTTAGAAGCCATTGCTTAAGTCTGTGGAGATGATGCTTCCATGCGGGGCTGGGGCACTTGCCCAGTGGGAGCCATGTGTCCCCAAGCCTAGGGACTGGCATGACCACGGTCTGTATTTGGACAGTGCTGCTGGGACATGCTACAGGTGTACTTTTCCCTGGACAGGCTTCCCATTCGTCCCTTTACCTGGCTGTCTCCACCCCCATTGAGTGACTTCAGGATAGGCTTTTACAGCAGAAATTTAGAGAACTTGATGGTTGAATTTCAGAGCTGCCCTCAGATACCCATGCAGGACTCCCAGGCTGCCAGAAAACCTGTCTTGAATCCACGAAGAGAAGCTCTGGCTCGCCGAATCCACAAAGAGAAATGCATGATCAATTGGTCAAAATGCGTTTCCCCACTTGTCCAGGCTCAACAAACGCCCTCTACGCTTGGGGCTGGAGAGATCTTCGAGGAAAGCCCTGTGACGCTGCGGGCGTCCCTCGTGCGGGGTCCTGCACCCTGTGCCAACCCCTGCTGGAATGCCCCTGGGGACTGGGAGGACAGGGCCACGCCCAGTTCCCCCTTGGAGTTTGGGGTCCCACTGAGTCACCTCAGCCAGCAGGGTGTGCCAAGGGAGGCAGATGTGGGGCAGGCACCAAGCTCCTGTCAGCTCTGGGGAGCAAGGGGCACCCACTACCCAATACCCACCCAACAGGAGCCCAGGAGTAGTTGAGGTGGAGGCAGAGTGACTGATTTGTCTGGCCTCCAGGACGAAGAACACATCTGTGTTGTTTTAAGCCACTCAATTTGTGGTAATTCGTTACAGCAGCCGCGGGAAACTTACACACACCTTTAACTCATAACAATTTCTTTTTCTGAATGCTGGGTAGCTGGAGGCCATTGCCTTATCCTTCTGGGTGTGATGGTTGCAGACAAGAAGCCAAGAGTGAGGAATGAGAGGAGAGTGGGCCCTGCAGGCTCAGGAGCCGCGGGCTCCCGCTCTGGGTCTGTGGTCGGCAGGTGGGGACGCTGGCTCCCAGGCCACGGATGAAACAGAATAGGCTCCATCTCATCTTCCCCTGCCACCTCGACACTTTTTTTGAAGCTAAATTGAGGTAAAACTCAAGAAAAAGCTTTGTGATTGTTTAAGGATTTCCCCAAGATGTCCATGAAAATGTTGAAGCAACACTTTTAGGCAAATTCCTTATGGTTCAATTCAAAGATCTGAATTGTTTTCCACATTTTCCTGAAATAAGGCTGTGCCATAAACATAAAAGAGTACAACAAACATAGTGTCCCCCTGAAAGTTGATTTGAATTCATGCTGTGTAGCATACAATTCGGGAGCCAAGAGCTGAGGAAGTATAGATAGTGCTTCACCTGGACAATTTAGCAAAATAGCTGAAAAGCATTTCCACAACGGCCTTTGGCCAAGCAGGGTGGTGGGTGCAAGTGCTCAAGGGAAAATAAGGGGTTAAACCACCTGGGGTCTCATTGCTTCGGGCCAGACCAGGCCCTCTGTAAGGAGTGGAGCCTGGGAACAGGCTTAGAGGGGCCTGACCCCAAAGGCCTGTGGGAATCACGGAGAGCCCCAGACTTAGGGACCCCTTTTAGCCATTTCATTTCTTCTTGAATCTTAGTCTCAGTCACAGTTTTCTACGTGGTTTATTCAAGGGCTTGAATTCATCTCCCAAGTAAATTGCTTTGGTCTTTCTGGAAATACAGACGCTTGCAGCAATTCTATAAAATAGCTTAATCACAAGAATGAGGAGGCTGTCAGAGGGAAGCCGTCTGGGGAGACTCACACGCAAGAGCTCAGGGCCCCTCTCTGCCTCTTTGCACCAGGAGGAGGACCAGGTGTGGTGTGTGCAGCCTCTCCCCTCACCCCCGGGGACTGCAAACCTTAAGCAGCACCAGGAAGGATCCGCCGAGGCACGTGGAGAGCCGGTCACCCACCTGCTCCCTGTCCTTCACCAGCCCAGTAGCTCTCGCCTGTCAGCTCTCCCACCTGTACTTGCCCTGACGAGGGGCCCGGCCTCTCTGACAGAGTCCTGGGACCAGGGTTCCCCCTTTGCCCCAGAACGAATGTATCCTGCCCTCCTCCAAACCCCTCTGGGGTTTCTCAGCCCATGAGAAAGCACGAGTTTGGAGATGCCCATCGGGCAGCGATGTTAGGGGTGATAATGCCATAAAAGCAACTGATTCCTAGGAGCGGCTGTTCTGGGGATGGGGAAACTGCTCAGATTCTGTGGGTCTCAGCTGCTCTCCGGCGAGAGGCAGACGGCCCTGCGGACCCTCTGAAGCCGTCGGCATGCGTCTCAGGACACGAGAAGATCACACAGCTGAAGTTCCTGGTTCGCCGTTTGCGGTTTCTAAGGCCAGCTCTGCCCGGGAGTGGGCCGGCCGCAGGCAGGTGTGCAGACGCCCTGTGCTGAATGTTCTCACCCACGGGAGACGGGCAGTCACGTCTGCCTTGTACGTTGTTTTGAAGACTAAATTAAATGAGGTTCTGTAGGTGAAGCTTTTGGCATGATGCCAAGCAAACTGTGAATGACAGATAGTATGATAGTTATTTCATATGCTCCTAAGCTCCAAATGAGTTATTTTTAAGATCATCTTAAAGATGAAAAAACTGATTTGACAGATTCATTTTTACAGAAGCCTTGAGAAACATTCTCCTCCCAGCTCACCCCCCAGCCTAGAGGGTGAAATTTCTAAGTATTAAATCGGATCATGCCAACTGTCTTCCTTAAGATCTGGTGATGGATTCCCATCACCATCAGGACAGAGTTCAAGACCTTTAACCTGAGAAGAATGTGGCCCCACCACCCAAGTCCTGTACCCCCAAGTCCCAGACTAGAAAGACAGACATCCTCTGCTGGTGGGGACAGGCACCCTGACCCCTGACTTGCACAAATATCTCCTCTCGGAAAGCTCCCCACTTCCGGTGCCACCCCCGTCATTTCTCACCTGGACGATCGCAGCAGCTCCGTGCACGCCCACCCCTTCCTTGCCAGCTTACACAGTCGTCTGCTGGGAGACGCGTCTCCCACAGCCTCCCGCTGCCCCCAGGCGTTCGGGTCTCCAACCGCTTGGCATCTAGTGAGTGTCCAGGACTCTTGGCCCTGTTTGCTCGCCATTGCCCCCCGGCCAAGCCCGGCTCTGGCATGCATTACGGACGGAGCCAGTGTCCGGGGGCATGTGCTCTGAGGTGCTCCCGGTGGGGTGGGGGCAAGCCCCGAGAACCTTCCCCAGTCCTGGGATCTGTGGGTTCCCCATCTTTTGAGGGTGGTGGTTCTCCTCTGAGGAGCTGCCGAGGATGGAAGGCAGGTGGGGTCCAGGCCTGCACCCCGGAGTCACAGACCCCACTGACAGAGTTGGGAGCCAACTTACTGCTCACGGGAGCCTCTGCTCAGACTCCCTTCACCCAGGAGTGGCCCTGCAGCCCAAGGTTTTTGGGAACCATCTGCAGGAGGGTGTCCTGGGAAGCCTGACCCTGCTCATCGACATAACACTTTATTCTGGCAATGGGAGGCGAGTCTTTAAAATGTAGGCCAAGAATCACAGCACATGCACAACCGCTCAATGAGGAGTTGATGAGAGTTGATAAGAGCCAGACCCAAGACTCCCTTTTAGATCTGACACCCCAGAAGAGGAGGTCGATCCTGAAAAGTATTTTTATGTTCCCTAGGATCCTCATTTCACATGGACTCCACTTCGCAGACCAAGGGCCCGCTGAGCGTGTGCTTCCAGAAGGAACACTCAGCCCACGGCGGTTAACCGACGGCGAGCTCCTGCAGGAGGCAGGCAAGTCACAGGGCTGCAGGAGGCACGCCTGAGGGGCGAGCGCCAGCTGGCTGCCAGCACCCTGGCTCCTGGGCTCGGTGTGCACGGCGCCCCCCAGGGTCTCTCAGGCCACACAGGTCCCGGGAGACCTGACAGGGCCCCAGGCTCCGGCCGAAGGCTGGGGTTGGGCCAGGGCTGCGATGCATTTTGCTTGGCCGAGCAAGGGAGAGGTTTGTCAAGGGCCCGGTGCAGGGGAGCCAGCCCGGCTGGGCAGCTCTGCAGCTGGAGAGCCACCTCGCCCAGCCGCCTTCCACGGCGGCTCGGCTGGTGTGTGAGGTCAGACTGAACCTGTCAAATAGGCCATGTTGGAAAGTAAACTTACAGCCACCGTGTGCTCTGGAGGGAAAAGCAGAGCACACATTTGGGAGGGGGCGTTATTAAAGAAGAGTTCTTTGATGCACAAATACCTACAGCTTCCCTGCCGTCGTTAGCACAGGCCTCGCTGGGCGAGTGCTGGGCTGAGCCAGGCTCTGGGGTGAGGCTGGGGGTGTAGCGGCGGCAGGGCCGGCCGACTGCGCTCTGAGGCTGGGCTCCTCATCTCTTTGCTCTCTCGTGTATGTTTGATCTAAAACTTCTCTGCTTAAGAGGGAATGTATTAGTTTGGGCTTCTGTGACAAAACACTACAGGCTGGGTGATGTAAACAGCGGACAGTCTCGCCTGACGGATGTCCGCACGGAGCTGGCACTGTGCTGGGGGCTGAGGGCCTGGCGCCTGTGGCATCACGGGGCTCTGCACCATGGTGTGCCCGACCCAGGCCTGGCCATGGATGTTGCACGATCACCGGCTGAATTACCTGTTGCCGGCGTCAGCCAGCCGATGCTTGGTTTCTGCTTCCTTCATGGGCCAAGTTCCCAGCCATTAAGCTGGTGTCTCAGGGAAGTGGTGTGCCGGGATGATATGTGATAGTAATGCTTTTCATCTAGAGTCTGACTTCTTCTACTTTCCCCCCCATGTTGCTATTATACATAACACATCCTGGCATTACACTGTATTGTGCTCGGTGGCCTGCTTTTCATTCATCAGAATTTTGTTCTATTAAATGCTTTCTTAAATTGTTTTATAAATGGCTAGATGTTGCTCTATCATATTAATGCACCATAATTTACTTAACCAAATATTAATATTTTGCCACTATAGGCAATGCTGGGGTGGACTTCCTTAGACATGTATTTTGTGTGGTGCCTCTCTGATCATTCCCTGTGATTAAATTTCCAGAAGAGCTTCAGAGTTTTATACAATTTTTAGTATTTATGTCTACATGGACAAATTCTCTCTAGAAATCTTTACCATTCATACTCCCAGCACTAGTGCAAGGAAAGGCACATTTCTGTTGTCTCTTCTTAGACCCATGTGATCAGTTACTGAATATTTTGCTCATGTGATAAGCAAAAGAAATGAAAAGGAATCTCATTTTAGTGTGAATATAATTTATTCCTGGTGACATTAAATACTTAACTTTTTGCTTTGAGTACCTATTGGAACCTGTCTCTCATTCATTCAGAATATTTCAGTTATTTAAACCCATTGCTCTTGCACTGAAATCTGAGGGAATTTCTGGATCCTATGTTAATTCTATGTTTAACTTCTTGAGGAACCACCAAACTGTTTTCCCCACTGGCTGAGCCATCCCACATTCCTACCATCAATGTACAACGGTTCTAACTTCCCCACAGGGCATACTTTTATTAAAAAAATTATTGTTTACATGAAATTCCAAATTAACTGGGTGCCTTGTATTTTCATTTGCTAAATCTGGCAACTGCCTTTTAAATAAATGAGTTGATGACTATTCAAAGAATGGATAAGAATTATGAATGGATGAGTCACATACTATCACAATGTTGGTGATGACAGGAAAATGTGCAACTTCCCTCATGTAGAGCAAAATAATATAGAACTGTATTAAAGGCTGTTAAATTAACATATTAAAAAAACTGTAGTCTTTAATGCTGTTGGGGATATTGTGTGCCATGGCCATAAATTGCTGATGGCAGTATAAGCTGGTATGGGTCCTTGTGAAAATAATTTGACTGTATATAAAAAAAGCCCGTAAAAACCTGAGCAACCTCAGACACAGTAAATTCAGCTCCCAGGAGTGTGCCCCGAGGAAGAGCTTGCATGAGCAGCAGAGTCAGAAACTGACCCCCCTGGTCATCCTCTACCAGTGGACAGAAGACTTGATCATAACCCAAGTCTCCTTGAAGTCTTGTCTGCCCCCCCATAAAGGCAGAAAAGGAAATAGCGATGCAAACTCGAGTAGAGAATGGAGCACAGCAGCCTATCTGGGCGCAGGAGTGTGAGTATGGGCGTCCTTCACACTGACACGTAGGATCACAAGGGACCCCAAAGCATAGTAGTGGGGAGATGGCCAGTGACTGAAAATGGAAAGAACGAGGTAATGTTGTTTGATTTTGTTTGAATTATACATTTAAAAAGTAAGTAATGGAGAGCGAAAAAGACCCCAAATGGAAAGAAGTTGACAGGTGTGGACATCGTACCCTGTGGAAGCACGTGGCTGCGGCGTTGACCTGGGTGGTGCCGGAGGTCTGGGCTTAGGCCCCTCGAAGTGTTCAGGTGGGTCCTGCACCTACGTCCCCACTGCCAGCTCGTGCTGGGCTCTCGCTTACCCGCACGCCTGCCTCACGTTGGGCTCAAAGTCATGCTAGATTTGAGGCTGGCTTCCTTCCAGCCCCGTGGCTGCAGCCTCACTTACTCAGTGTAAGCACTTTATCCTTCCTGAGTATTTCACTGTTGGGATTCTCCGAGCATGAAAGGTGTCACATGAAGCCAAATTGCCTTCTTCCCGTTTTATAAAATGTCTCTGATTCCTCATCACTCCACTTTGAAGGGAACACAATGGGTGTATTCAAGCCCTCTCCACGTGGACTCCTGCGTAAATACATTGTAAACGTCTTGCTTTGTTCAAAGAGTTGACAGCTATCTTATGGTGAAAGTACCTCGGAGATATTCATGCTGACTGAGTATCCCTCAAGTCAGATTTCAAGGAGCAGAGACCCTTTCAGAGACCAGACAAGCATCGGAACCTTCTGTGAAAAGCACCGATCTAATAGCTGTTGTTCGTACTATGGGCATTTAACGCTTGCATTCGTGAATTATGCTCTGGTGAGTTTTCGCTTGGATTCTGCCTTCCTGATTCCTTTGTGGAGAAGAGGAGTGGATGGGACAGCAAGCCCTGAACCTGTGATTCCACTTAAGCTTTCCACACAACACTCCCCAGCTTCATGCAACAGCCTCCGATGAACGATGGACGTCCAGAAGGCAAAGGCCCCAGAGGAAGGCGACTGATGAGAACCAGCCCACGTGCTAACCTGAGTTCTGAGCCAAGTCTTTATTGACATGAGGACAGTTCACTAATTTTCTGTCCCCAAGAACAAACTTGGAATCAAGTTCTGATTTTTTATCTTACAAGCAAATTCAAATAAGTCAGTGAGAGAAAGCTGCCTTTGACATTTCAGCGCTGAGGCACCCCCTGGATGGCATCGCCCGGCTGTGCTGGCACCAGGGTCCGGTGTGAGCACCAGCACGATTCACCGGCAGAGGCTCCGTTATTGGGTAAGAGTGTGCAGCGAGTAGGCAAAGAGGCCGTTGGCTCTTTCCTAAGGTGGGTAAGGAAACCTCAAAGGCAGCTCCCAGGGCCCCCCCAGTGAGGCGAAGCTCTCGGAGAGAAAAGACCCATCCAAGCACCGGCAGCTCTCCGCTGGCAAGGCAGAAGCCACCTTCACGGCCCGCTGCCTCCGTGCCCAGCACAGCCACGCACAGGTTGCTCTCGAAGGCCAGTTGTGCACTAAGCTGGGCCCAAGTTTTACTTTTATTGGGGAGTGTAATTTCAAGGAGGAGAGAATTTAAATAAACAGCCATAATTCGCTTTATGATTACAGCCCTAATGAGCAGCAGGCTTCAGGCGCCTGCGTGTGGAGGAGGGTAGCCAGTGCTGGCTGGCTGACCCCTCAGTCAGTGCATGTGACAGTCTAACTGTGTATATGCAGCAGTACTTGGCTGCCAACTCATGGACCCCACGTCAGAGTCTCCAAGCTTAAATCTCGTAAAACTGGGGTAAGTCGTAGGGAGAGAGGGGGGTGGGGGAGCCTCTAGAAGTCAAAATGAAGCAGCTGTAGGACTAGAAGAGAGCATCTGTGACCGTGGCAGCCACACCAGCCACATGCATCCCCACGTGGACGTCTGAGCACACGTGGAACTCCCCCGCTCACACCTCTCCCAGCTCCAGGGAGGTGGCCAGGTGCTTCCTGTCCAGGACGAGGCGAGTGTCCTTCTCATTTACAAATTATGAGAGTCCTTATGTTTTTGCTCAGGCATGTATAATCAAAGCCCCAAATTACAGTAGCTTGTCTGGGTAACAACAGCCGTAGGACAGGCAGGTATAGAGAAACAGTGGATTTGCTCCCGAGAGCTTGGCCCGGGGCTTTACCTCAGGGCCTGAGGGTCCCTGTGCCAAATGATCAAATCTGTCCGGGGCTGCGCAGAGTGGGTGGGGAAGCCCTGGGGAGCACGGACAACTTAGAAGGATGGTGGCTGACTGTAACTCCCCAGGCATTTGAGCAGCAGACCGATACCCAGGGGGCAGTCACAGGGAAGAGCACAGAGTCTCCCATGACTGCCCAGCTGCTGTCATTCAGGAGGAAACGGCTCACTTGAGGGGGAACTGCAGGAAAGACACTAAGTGACAGACTCTGTGCTGGAAATGGGAGAGAGGTGACTTCCAGATCGTGTTGGGAGCAGGAACTACACACGCCCCTCAGATGCCTGCAGAGGAAAGGGGGTGTGTCAGCCCCACACGGAACATTCTGGAGTTAGGAGGGATGCACCTGTGGCATAAGTGGGCCTCTGGATGGGCCCTCTGGACACCTCCGTGTGAGCTGGCTCCCCTCCTGGACTCAACGTGGCTGCCACGGCACCGGCCACACTCTGTGCACACCAGGTGAGGGCCTGATCCTTAGGCCAACTCAGGTCCCGGGCAGGGTGCCTGTTGGGCACAGTCTTCCTGGAACAATGCATACTATGCAGGGTTAATTAGAATCCAGTCCCTTCCACCCTTAAAGTGTCTAGGTTGTGTGCTCCAGCCCTGACCAGTCATGGAGCGGGCACATGCCATGAGGCTGACGGGCTCAGGGTCACTTAAAACCTGGAAGAGGGGTCTACCCCCTTCATGTCACAAGGCGTTGAACTTTGAGGCCTGTTGTGGGGGTAGACAGAGGTCGAGGATGTCCCCTTGTGAGCCCGTGGGAAGGCTCTGCACCTCCTTGCACCTCCGCCCCTTTGAGGGTTGGGTCAGCTGGGCCTCAGTCTCGGTGATAGTCCAGGATGGTTCTGAAGGTCACTGCCAGGTTCCTCTTCCTGATTTCACATGCGCTTCAGTTGTTCTTCAACATGTAAGTTTCAGGAACACAACACTTGTGAGCATGGTACATGCATTAGATTTAAAAACCTTTACTTATTGAGCATTTCTAACACAAAAAGAGAGAAGTGAAATGAACACCCCACAGGCATCCCCCAAATTCAGTGATGACCAGCACAGGACCGATCTTTTTCCATGCCCCACCCGTCTACCAGCCGGACCCGCCCTAGGTTAGTTTAAGGCACATCTTAGACAGTGGGTTTTGTTTGACTTTTATAAACATCAGCATTTTAGCCTCTGAGAAATAGTGGGTATTATTTTCTTCTTGGTCTCTCAGCTTTCAAATTTAACCTGCTGAGCATTATAGCTTAAGCCTCATATTTAAGCTAATTAATAGGTACTGGTTTGTTTTCTCATTAGGCAGCTGATTAGTTTCTCTGTAGGAATAGAATGTTGATGTATGGGAAGCAGACCTTGTCTGTAACATGGCCCATTTGGACTGAGTGCCCAGAACCAGCCAGCCGTTCCCTCCTTATAACGGGGCCGGGCGCTGCCCAACCTGGGTGCAGCTGGCTGCTCAGTCTCGGGTCCCTCACTCCAGGGACCTGGGGCATGCTGTCAAGATGTCAGGTGAGGTCCAGGGGGTCTCCAGCAAGGCCTGAGGTGCTGTCACCAGCTGAGGGGCTCCTGACACTGTGGACGTGGTCTCTGCCCCTGTGTGGTGAACCAGGCCTGCCCCCACTCTGAGGGAAAGATGCTGTGAGCACGGTCCCCGGCGCGGCGAGGGGAGGCCGGGCCCCAGGGGGTGAGGTGTCCTCGGTGTGCAGGTGCGAGCAGAAGCCTGGCGCTCACTGCCTTTCCCTCCGGTCAGCACGCTGCGGCAAGTGTCTTCCGCGGAATTACTTCTGCACCTGCTGCTGGTTAAGCTCCCGAGCAACACGGATCCCCACCTGGCTGCCGCGGAGGGAGCCTGCCCCTGGGTCCCGCCTGACATCCCCCTGGCCCCTAGGCTTAGGGGCTTGGGGTGTGCGGGGCTCCTCCACGCCTGATGCCCGTGTTCCCTGGCCGGTCTTCTTGTTTGGACGTGCGAGGGGAGGATCGCGGTGACTGTGCTTCCCTCTGGGTGGCGGTTTCTGTTTACCTCCCGTCTGTGGGGACTGTGGTGGTCTCAAGGCACAGAAACATATTTAAAGGGGAAAACAGCTACTGGGGAGAAGCAGCTGCAGAGGAAGAATGTGGGCTGGACGCTTGCTCGTGGAGGATGGCCTTGTCCGCCCAGCCAAGTGCTTTCCCAGCACAGGAAGCGTCCAGAAGGCAAGGCGTTTGACCTTTTAGTTGTTCTGAATCATTTCCAACCTTGTATTTATCACTATGGGGGGCTGGCAAAGAAGGCTGGGAGTCTTATCCCAGGTAACCAGGTACAGACCTATGGATCTGACTTTCATAGAATTGCCTGTATTCCACGCCTGGAGGAAATTCCACCCCCGCCCTGAGACATGATCAGTGACAGGACAGGGACTGGCTTATATTGGGGTCCTTTAATCCAGTCAAAGGCCCATTAGGCCCATCATCCCATCAGCTATTTGCAAAATCCCAAAAAAGAGGGGGAGCTGCTCTGTCCCTACTTCATGGAAGGGGAAACTGAATCCCAGAAGAGTGAGGCTTCCTCACGCCACGTGCAAGTCAGCGCAGCCCTGGGCTTGATTCCCGCACACTTATCACTGCTCCCACCTGGGTCTCGTCTTACGACAAGTCCCTTAGCATCATGTGACCAGGGATCATGCTGGAAGGGGTCCAGCCAAAAACTACTTTCAAGTTTGTTCTTTCTTGCTTTCAAAACAGCTTTAAAACCCTTGATCATCTTTCAGAAGGAATCGGTGGTCACGATCGCGTTCATTCCAAAGCATTTTCAAAAGCGGCTGTTTATTAAAATGGCAACAGCAGTGATCAATTTCCGATGCTCCGCAGTGCATCTGCCTGCTGCCTGGAGACACCCCACCTCCGGCTGAAGTCTGCGGCAGTGAGCTTGGCCTGGGGACGCCCCTTGTGCTTGTTACACGAGATGCATTTATTTTATTCAAGGAAGACCTGTCTATAAGTCCCGTGTCCAAATAACATTCATGCCATTTGGCATCTTCACAGACAACTGGCACTTCTTAAAAAAAAAAAAAGCCAAAGAAATCTATGGGTTCAGTTTGCATCAGGAACTGTGAAGGGGACATCTGTTAGCTGAGATTCCCAAAGTGGTGATTGACTCACGCTGCCCAAACCCACGTCTGCATGGAGACGGAGGGCAGATGGCCGTGAACTTGGGGGAAAATCATCTGCCCGCAGCCAAGTGCTGGTCCGAGTGCAGAGCGAACAGTCTCTGAGAGGGTCTCGTGGTGCACGGGGGTAGGACAGCACCCAGGCACTCACGTCTCAGGGAGTAAGAGCCAGCTTCTTGGCCCCATCTTTCTAAACCCCAGGGTGTTGGAAACAGTGCTCAACAGAGCCCTTTGCGTGGCCATCCCGCCACTGGCAAAGTCAAACCAAGGAAATGAAGTTCAAAATGGGACATGTGCTGGTCCGGGGACAGCAGAAGGCAAGCGCCTCGGAGGAGGAGAGAAGTGTGGCTGGCGCTGCGGCTGAGGAGGGAGGTGAATCTTCAGACCCAAAACACTGGTCGGCAGAACTAACTTGTGGTCATTTGGTTCACCAAATGAATGCTTTGCGGCAGGACCAAATTCCTGAAATCGAACATAATTCAATTCACTGAGTTCAGTTTGCAAATGTATCAATTGGGTGAATTACCTACAGTCTTAACTGTGTTTCTCATAACTGTTAATAGAATATATAGCAATTCTGGTCGTGGTTTCAACAGCCTTTGAGGGTATTTCCAGGTGACTTAGGAGAATAAAGAGAATAAGAACATCTTGGGCGCTTCAACTTTTCGGTGTGGCGCACATTATGGATGCACACATTGTAAATTTTCTCCCAGTGGATTTTTCATCCGATTTTATCTGAACTCGTGGATTTGGTTGTGAGAATGGAAGAGAAAGGGTTGGCTTGCGGCCTGGAAATGCAGCCTGGGAAACATCACATGACCGGAAGGCGCATGCATGTTTGGCTGGTGCGTCCAAGGGGTCAAGTGAGGTGGTTGCAGAGGGCCCAGTGTGTAATGAGGACTCCAAGTCTGTGCACCCCTCCTTCAGCTGCGGGCCCAGCACCACCACCCAGGTTCTCTGGCTTCGCTACTAAGATTGTTATGAATTTCCCAGGCAACACATTTGCCCTTCACAGGGGATGCTCAGGCTGTTACTCATCACCGTCCCTTTAGAACACGGATGGCCGCAGGAGTCCTGAGGGCTAGCGTATGGACTGGAGAACTGGGGCCTTTTGACCCCTAAGCCTTGGCCTCCACGTCAGCATGCATTGTGGGGGGGTTCCTGGGGCTTCCGCCTGCTCCTGGACACCGGACCGACCACGGCTGGGGCCAGGCCACTGGCAGTGAGACCAGTGCTCGCCCAGGAAGGTGTCTGTCTTACTGCTGTCTCCTGGAGATTGGGGTCAGCGCCCGCCGCTGCTCACCAGGGGATGAAGCAGCCCCCGTCATCCCTTTTCTCGGCACCTTTGAACCCACACCACTGTGGTCTTTGCCTCTTGACAGAATCTCCCCTGGGTGGCCCCCTCCATCACCCTGCCTCCCTTGTAGCACATACCTGTGCCAGCCGAACAGTCTGCATTCTCCCTCCTGCACCCAAACTTCTGAGTATTTCTGGAGAAAGCTGCAGCAGGCAGGTTGTTACCGCTGTGAACTCATGGCTTCTCCCTGGGCCCTCCAAACGGCCAAGGGCTGTTTCTCAGTTTCTTGCATGAAAAACCTCTCCCTTTTACCCCCAGTGACTTTCCAGCCTTGTTTTTCTGCACTGGCCTTGCCTTTTAAATGCAAGAGAGGAAAATAGATGCAATCAGAGGCGAATCCCTCAATGCCCCTGATGCAAAGCAGGACAGAAAGCAGAGCAGACCTCATTGTCTGCCCTCCTGGGGACTGTGTTCCAGTGAAGGAGGCAGGGGGGAAATAGAGACATAGAATCAGGTTGCAGGGGGATAGAGGGGGCCAGGGTAGGTTTGGCGTTAAGGAAGGTGTGCAGAACGGGTTCCTGGGAAGGGATGGTGAAACTCCTGGGGGGAAGTTTGTGTTGGGTGTGGGGACAGTCTCCAGGGGCAGGTCTGCTGTCTAACACCAGAGAGCCCAGGTGTGGCCTCAGCCAGTTCCCCTGCCATGCCTCCCACCCTGCCCCGACCCCCTGCCTTCTGTGTCACCCCCTACACCACACGTAGGTCAAGTCCCCTCTGCTAAGTTCTCATAGGGCCCATTGACAGTCTTGCCAAGCGCTATCAAAGGCTGTTAACTGTGCAGTTCTCTGGGAGGCCAGCTAATGGACATTTGCTGTGTGATCCGTGGGGTCCAGAGCAGTGGGTGGCCCAGGGGCACCCCTCTGAGCAGACTTCAGGGAGGGGCGGCTGCTGTGGCGGGACACCCAGTGAGGTGTCCTGTGTCGCTGGCCTTGGGCTGAGGGGGGCCAGCCACAAGAGACGGGTGTAGGCAGGGAGAACCGTGGATCAGGGCGGTTACAAAGCCGGGCAAGGGCGGGCCCTGTGGGACCTTCCAGGCAAGCCTTTAATCGGGTCTTAAGGCAAGATTTGTCAGTGGACACGAAGGGGAGCCACCCAAGGCCTGTCCTCTCCAGCATGCATTCATTCCCAGGGGACGTCACAGCAGCCGGGCTGTCCCTCGCAGCACCGGAGACGGGGGCCAAGAACTGGTGTGTGTGGCAGGGGAGGGTCTTGAGCTGGGGGCTGGCAGCCCACAGCCCAGGGAGGTGGGGGTATTGCTGGAGGGGCGGGAGGCACAAAATGAGGAGATGCCCCTGCCCAAAGTCAAATGCAGGGACCCTTCCTCTTCTCCAGGGGGCAGCAGTGAGAGCAGGGGCCGGGCCCTGGGAAGTCTTGTGATCTGGTTCCCTGGTCTCGCTGCTGCCTTCCCCTGGGGTTCTCTTTAGACCCAGTTACGTCCTGCAGAGCCACGTGGCGCTGACTTAGAGCACTAGGCACAGGAAACAGAAACTCCGGAAGAGGTGCCTTGTCTAAGGAAAGTCTCCTTCTAGCATCTGGCTGTCTTCACAGTTGTACATATTTTAGTGAAACTTTTTGTTTTGAAGATGAATGAGCATGCACGCAGCAGATTTTGTATCGGTAATCTGTGAATCTGCTCGGGAAACTAGAATAAATAGGAGTGAACCAGGCAACTAGGTAGGTAGAATTCGGAACTCGCCTTTGGGGGGAACATATCAGACACCATTTGGGGGTGGAGACCTGGCAATACATGATAAGGCACCAATATGAATATATCATTCATCCGGACTGTGGCGGGGGGGTCCCCAGGAACACTTGCGGTCCCTAACATCTAAGCTGTTCCTTTAATATCACAGCAGGAAGGGGAGAAGGTGTCATTTACAGATGTCCTTGGGCGCTTTTACATTTTGCAGTTTTATTACCTCATTAGGAGAGTGTCCTCTGATGCCATAGGAAGATGGCATAGGCAGAGTTGAGAAATGCCAACATGCTCCCTTCCTGCCCTGACATATTTTCAATATGCAGGTTATGCACTTCCAAGATAATGAGGCTGACTGGGTTTGGGGTCTGCCTGTACCGTCCCGGTGGGCCCCCGTTCATCTCTGCAGGGCTGGACCGCGGTGCAGGGGCCTCGGGCCCGGTCGGGAGACAGGAGTGGGGGGAGCACCCAGACTTTGGAACCTTCATTGCTAGTTTTTGAAAGTCATGGAAAGGCTGTTCTTCTGGACTGTTCTTGGTTGGAGATTGTCCTCCACTTTCTGGAGGCCAGAAGTCCTAAATCAAGGCAGCGGGAGCGGCATGCCCATGTGGCAGGATGACAGGGAAGTCTGGGTGAAGAGGCTCAGCTTACCCGACATGTGGGGGTGAACTCCGGGCCCAGCACGTGGGGGGACCCAGCTCACCTCCTGGGTCAAGGCGCCCTTCATCCACATGGAACTAGGCATCTGGGAAGGTGTGGCAGCGTGGTTTTACTAAGTGCGTTCCCCTGTTACCTCATCTACTGTACACGGATGACCAATTTTCAAGGAATTAGAATAAAGTGTGCTTAACGCTAAAGCTGTTTTAAACTTAATTTCAATTAAGTCCCTTATGAATATCAATTATCACTGTATGGTGTGATTGCTAGCTAATAAGGCTTTCCAGGTGATAGAATGATGCGTGAAGCAGCTTATTGTCTCAGCGCTGGGCCACCTGAAAGGCACAGGGCTCCAGGAAACCATGCACATGAGAACATTGGCCACGAATCCCGGCATGGCTTCCCGGAACAGGTGGGGTGCAGCTCTGCCTGTGGGACCCGGGCAAACATTCACCTTTTCTGAGCCTCGTGTTCCTCACCTGTAAATAGGTGTGACGGTGACAGTTCCACCGAACAGTTTGCTGTGACAATAACAAAAGATTCTGGAGTAACGTTAGCTAAGGCTTGTGCAGTACTTACCACAAGCTATCAGAAGAATATGCTGTAATTATTCCCATTTTATAGACACAGCACCACCTCACAGATGGGGCTCGAAGGGGCGGGGGACTTGCCCAAAGCACTCTGCAGATGGAAGTGTTCATGTGGATCTTGTACATATTTTTTTAGAATTATACCAAAGTATTTCATTTTGGGGGGGATGCTAATGTAAATGGTATTACGTTTTTAATTTCAAATTCCACTTCATAGGAAACCAATTGACTTTTGTATATTAACTTGGTGTCCTGCAACCTTGCTGTAATTGCTTATTAGCTCCAGGAGGTTCATTTTTGTTATCAGTTCTTTATGGATTTTCTTCATAGATGATCAGGTCATCTGTGAATATAGATAGTTTTATGACTTCATTCTCAATCTGTATACGTTTTATTTCCTTTTCTTTAAAATCTTTAAATTGCATTAGCAAGGATTTCCAGTATGATGTTGAAAAGCAGTGGTAGGAGAGGGGACATCCTTCCCTGGGACCTAATCTTAGTGAGAAAGCTTCAAGTTTCTCACCATTAAGTATGATGTTAGCTGTGGGATTTTTGTAGATACTCTTTATCAAGTTGAGAAGGTTCCCCTCCATTCCTAATTTATTGAGAGTTTTTATCACAAATAAATGTTGGGTTTTGTCAAATGTTTTTTCTGCATCTATTGACATGACCAGGTGATTTTCCTTCTTTAATCTCTTGGTGTGATGAATCATATTAATTGATTCTTGAATGTTAAACCAGCCTTGCATACATGGGATAAATGCCAGTTGGTCGTGGTATATACTTCTTCTTAAACTTTTTTGGATTCAGTTTCCTAATATTGTGTGGAGCATTATTGCATCTATGTTCATGAGAGGTATTGGTCTGTAGTTTTATTTTCTGGTGATACTTAGTTTTGGTTATGGGGACTGCTGGCCTCATAGGATGGGTTAGGAAGTATTCCTTCTGCTTCTTTCCTCTGAAAGAGACTGCAGAGTCTTGGTATCATTTCTTCCCTAACTGTTTGGTAGAATTCACCAGTGAACCCATCTGGGTCTATTGCCTTCTGTTTTAAAAAGTTATTAATCATTGATTCAATTTCTTTAACAGACATACACCAAACTAGATATTCTGTTTCTTCTTGTGTGAGTTTTGGCAGATGGCGCTTTTCAAGGAACTGGTCCATTTCATGTAGGCTGTCAAATCTGTGGACATACAGTTGTTGACGTCATTCTTTTGATTTCCTTGCTATCTATAGTGATGTCCTCTCTTTCTTCTCTGATATCGGTGGTTTGCGCCCTCTATCTCTCCTTTTCTTAGCCCAGAAAGCAGCTTATTGATTTTAATGATCTTTTCAAAGTATCAGCTTGGTTTTTATTGATTTTCCCTACTGATTCCCTGTTTTCACCTTCACCGATTTCTGCTTTAAATCTTATGGTTTCTTTTCTTCTGTTTACTGTGGATTTAATTTTCTCCTTTTCTAGGTTCCTAAAGTAGAAAGTTTGAATATTGATTTTAGATCTTCTTTTCTAATATATGCACTCAATGCTGTAAATTTCCCTCTAAGCACTGCTTTCACTACATCCCACAAATTTTGATAAGTTGTGTTTATATTTTCCTTTAGATAAAAATATTTAAATTTCTTTTAAGGTTTCTTCTTTGACCCATGTGTTATTTAGCAGTGTGTTGTTCAGTTTCCACGGGTGTTGGGATTTTCCAGTTATTGTTCTGTTACGGATTTCTTACTTAATTAAGCTGTGGTCTGAGAACAGACATTGTATGATTTCTATCCTTTTAAATGTGTTATAGAGTGTTTTATGTCCCAGCATGTGGTCTGTCTTGGTGAATGTTCTTGGTGACTGTGAGCTGGAGAAAAATGTGTCTTCTGGTATTGGATGAAGTAGTCTACGGACATCAATTTCCAGGGAGCAATCTGAGCCTCAAGCAGTTTTGGGACTCCTCACGGTCACCCAGACAACAAGTGGTCACCTGGAGTTCACACCAGGCTCTGCAGGACTCCACAGTCTGTGCCCCAAAGGCCCCTTTCCCACAGGAGCCACGGGCAGGGCACGGGGGCTCCCAGCAAAAAGGACCTGGGAAGAGGGACTCTGACCCCACTAGTGGGGAAGCTCAGGAGAAATACTCAAGGATATTCTTACTGTGCATTCCACTATCTAATGTGTGAAGGGTTCCGTATGCAAGTTTCCAGAGGAACAGTTTAGATGTCTTGTTTGGAATTAATACCTTGCAGCTCTTAAAGCCCTGGAAAAATTGAATATTAGTCAGGTATTTAGTTGCTAAGAAACCAGCAGAGAAGCAGGCAGCCTGCTTAGAGCAGACCGTGGAAACGCCGTGCGCCATGGAGTTTGAAACGCTTGATTTGTGGAGAGCGTGGCTCTTTCTTCCCCAACCTTCAGTTTATATTTTAAACAAAGAAGGTGTCTTCAGTTTCTATCATGGTTCCTGAAGAAATGAAAAACAAGCCAAGATGTTGCTGTGTAGGCCCACGGAAAGGAAGGCTCTTGGTGGGGGGCTTTGCTTAGTGCGCACCATCAGTTCCCTCAGCCCCGGCCCCAGGGTTGGACTGGCCTCCGTGTCTGCACCTCATGATCTCACACCTGGCCAAGTGGGGTGGGCTGTGACGTGGACGCATGACCAGTCAGCACAATCCGGTTTTGTGTCCTAGGAATTTGGACCTGGGTCTGAGATTCTTGAGTGTCTCCTCAATGCAAGGGGGGCGCCCAGGGCTATGGTGTGCTGCTGTTGACAGAGAGAGCGCTGGGCTCAGGGCGTGGTGCGCCGGTCGTCCCCTCCGCCCTCCCTGGGCTTCCCTGCACCTCTGACCTGGGCCTGGGGAGGTACCATACAATGAGCTCTGCCTCTCCTGGCTTATGCTGGATAAAGCTGTTCTCTACTTCTTGCAACGAAAAATCCTAATTAACTCCCATTATTGGAGCACATTCAGAAACACATCTATGTTTCCTGCCATTGCCCTGGGGACTTTGATATCTGAATCTCTGTTTTCAACCAGTCTCTGAGTCTTAAATCCTGGACATGTGGCCCCCATGCGGCTGCCCTCCAGGGGTCTCAGATACCCAGGTCAATCCCCTTCCGTTTGGTTACCTGGCCCACTTATCTCGGCCTCCCCAGGTGGGATACACTCTCACTATCTCACCAAAGCTGGGATCACCCGCTAGTTTACAGAGATGCAGGTTGATTATAACTCGGCGTATTCTGGTGTCAAGGCAGAGACCAGGGATGTGTGAGGATACGTAGGCTTGGAGCTCCCTGGGTCGGAGGTCTGCCTCCATTATTTACAGAGTATGTGGCCTTGGGCACATAATTTTATAAGCCTCACTTTCTATACCTGTAAGTTGGGAAAAAAATACTACTTGTTGTGAGAATTAAACGAAGACTCTCTTGAGTTGAATTGTGTCCCCTCTGACTACTATGTTGGAGTCCTAACCCCCCATCCCACAGAATGTGACTTTATCTGGAGATGGCGTCTTTATAGAGGTAATCAAGTTAACATGAGGTAACTAGGGTCAGTGTGTCCTTATCGAAAGGGGGAGTTTGGACACAGACACGCACCCAGAGAGAATGCCATGTGCAGATGGGGGCAGAGATCCAGGAGATGATCTGCAGGCCAAGGAGCATCTGGGGTCACCCGCAAACCACCAGCCTGGGGGTGAGGCCCGGATCAGATTCTCTGCTGTGGCCTCTGCAGGTACCAGCCCTTGACCTTGGACTTACAGCCTCCAGGTGATGAGGGGATCAGTCTCTGTGCTTTGAGCCCCAGGGTGTGGTGCTTTGCTACGGCGGGCTGAGCGTGACCACTGAGGCCTCATATTTGGCTGGCAGAGGACAGACTGGGCCAGAGGCCAGAAGAATAAGAATCAGGACCTCAGGGCGGAGCACAGGTCACCTCTAGAGGTGGCAGGACTGGAGGCAGTGGGAAAGGCCACCCTGACCACCCAGTGACCACAGAGAAACAAACAATAAAACCCCTTCTTGGCCCAACCTCTGGACTCCGTGCCAGGCCTGATCATCGAGGCCTAAGACTTACTTTTATTTTGTCTGGCAATCGATTAGCTGTCCCGACTTTCCAAAATTTGGGCAGCTACAGGGAGGAGGGCTGTGGGAAGAACCGGTTTCCAGCCTAGGGGGTTTTGGGTCCACGGGGACGGAAGGCCAGGGAGGAGGCAGCTGTGCTGGGGCCGGACATGCCCTTTGGAAGCCACGAGGCATTTTTGGCTGGGTGTGTCTTTCCCAGAAGCTTGGAGGCTTGGTACGAGCAGAGACTTGGTCTATCTGCACTGTCCACCTCCGCTGACCCCCGAGCATCTGTGCACTGACTGCTCAGTGCCTTGACTGAGTGGCAGCGTCCTGTAGTGAGGGCAGGGTCTCTGAGGAGAGCCAGGCTCTCGGCCATACTGGGTCAGTGACTCTGTTTGCATCCAGGTCAAAAGCCTCCCCCACCCCCATGCCATGAGACCCCCGCCCCAGGATGCCAGGCTCCTGCTCACCTCTTCTCACCCCGCATTTCCCCTGCAGTCTGGGACCTGGGGCTGTTCTGGGGAAGGGCTTTCCTGCAGGTGCCC
Source organism: Manis pentadactyla (assembly GCF_030020395.1). Taxonomy (NCBI): domain Eukaryota; kingdom Metazoa; phylum Chordata; class Mammalia; order Pholidota; family Manidae; genus Manis; species Manis pentadactyla. The sequence continues at coordinate 176,109,866 of NC_080023.1, read as the reverse complement.
AGTGGAATCCGATATCCTAAACCTTTTCTCTAAGGGTGTTCTTTGAGGTATGCATTATCACCTCTGGTAGCAAGTGTCAGGTTCCAGGGACTCAATTACTGTGGTTAGCTCACAGGATCGCTGTGGCCCAGTGTATAGTTCAAATCATTTCAGACACTTGGAGAGAAACGGGCCTTTTGGAATCGGCTGGGGCTGTGATGTGAGGGACAGCAACCTGCTCAGGGGTGGGGACATGGCTCCACAGAACTGGCTGAAACAGTGTCTTTGGGGGCAGGTTGGATTTTGCAGTGAGGGTGGCTGTCCTAAACTCCCACAGGCAAGTGTCTGTGTCTGGCTGTAGAAGGGTCAGGAACTGGCAGAAGGGTGTTAATGCTCATGCGTGGGGTCTAGTGCCTGGTGCCAGACTACGGCAGAGTCATCTGTTCTTTCCTCAGACCCCGATTCTAGGTGAGGAACGGCCCTCTCGGTGCTCAGCTGGGACTGGGCCTAACTGGCCCCACCTCTGTCTCAGGAGTGGCCCCCGTGTGCAGACTCCACCCCCGTGGGCACTAGAGTAGGAGTACGTGTTACACAGAGTACGCGTGCTGCGTGCCCAGGGCCGGGCATGTCCTGAGGCAGAGCCCCAGTGTTTAGGGCGCGCTCCCCCTGCCAGAACCCAAAGGAGCTGTTTTTTCCTCCCAAGCTTACTCTGCAAAATCAAACACCCAGCGAAACTGCTGGCCAACGTGGGTGACCCTGTGATTCCGACAGGCAGCATGGGTTTTCTGACCCGCATGTGGGAGAAGCCAGGGCCGGGAGAGGGGGGATGGGAGGTGGTGCAGACGCCTCACACAAGTAATTTCTTAAGCACATTTAGGGAGAAAAACACAGCTTGCTCAAACTCTCAGTGTTCTGGTATCCTTCCCTTTGAAAGGTGAGCAATAGGAGCCCGTTCTTAACAGTGGCTGGCACTCCCCGTGACAGTGGGGGGCTCTCGGGAAAGCCCCTGGCATAGACCGGGCACTGGACAAATAAGAGCTGCTAATATTAATTTGTGATTGTTTCATATTTAAATATGTTTGAAAACAAGCTCTCTGGAATTTGAGCTGCAGGGGAAACAAAATTCCATGGATCAAAATTACTTTCCAAGTGCCCGTCCCTTTCGATTACCAGCCCAGCGCTGGGGCGAGGGCGCCGGCGGGCCTTGGGCAGACAGCTCGTCCGTCTGCAGCGGTCGTCGATATCCTCAGGCCGAGCTGTCTGGCTCCAGGCTGCTCTTGGCTAAGCCACCCTGGCCAGAGCCGCCCTCCGACAGGGAGAGATTCTGTTCTCTGCAGATCAGGGCAGTTAGGGGCCATGCGACTGGATCTGTGACAGACCCCGCAAGAGAGGCCAGGCTGACAGAGAGGCCCAGGAGAGCCTGGGAAGGCAGGAATCGGAGGGCGGCATGACTGTCGAGAACAGGGTAGTGGAAGCATGGCAGCCTGGTTGAAATACTTCTGGGAAGTCGTTCCTTGGCTTGGGAAGTGTCGAGGGAATGACCTCCGCTGGGTAGCGCACCAGGACCGCCCACCTGCAAGCCTGCCTGCATTCATCAAGCTCATGTTTAGTGAGCCCTGCTCTGTGTCCGGGACTCTGGCACCCAGTGAACAGGAGAAATTCATGTCCTTTGCCAGGACTTATGACAATGACCAGAGTAACTGATAAAATACAGATTTTGTTGGTTGTCACATTAAAAACAATGCTCCTGGGAACAGGAAAGCCAAAAGCCATCCTGGCACCTTACCTGAGGTTGCTCCACCTCCGCGTCTCTGTGTTCTTACCTGTGAACGTGGGGTAATGAAGTGACTGTTGTGTGGCATCTCTGAGAGGGCAGTGGGGGTGCCACATGGGCGGCTGGTGCCTGGCATGCAGTGGACACCACACTCAGCAGCTGGTTATTGTCCAGCTGCAGAAACGGCCGCCTCACCTGTTTTCTGTCCCTGCCACAGGGACACATATGCACACATGCAGACATTTTACCCTGAATGCTCATAAAGTGGTGAAGCTCAGAGGTTTCTCTGCAGAAGGCACAGCCAGACCCCTCGACCAGGTACTCTTTCCTCTGCCTGCCATAGCATCTGGTGGGCAGTTCTGAACATATTCCATCTTTCCTTGTTGCCTACAGACAAAGGACCTGCTTCTGTCTTTCTAACACCTTGCGGGAGGCTGACTTGTGTCTCAGGTTCCCCTGATGTTGAGGAGGAGTCAGCTCAGTTGCCTGAAGATCCTGACCTGCGTCCAGTGGCTGGTGGGCACTGCACACAAGGATAAACGTAAATGGTCGCTTTTGGGAATGGGCAATCAGACGGGGCTGTTTTATAAATATCCAGTTAGTGTTTCCTCAGCCCGAGCAAAGTGCACGTGTAACTCCAAGACGGAAGCAGGGACGTGAACAAGGAGATACGTTGCTTGGCCCGCAAGCACCCACTGCTGTGTGTACATGTTTGCAAAGATTCCGCCTCACTGAGCTTTCCTGGCACCCATCACTTCCTGTATCCTGCGAGTTCCCCAGAGGAACCCTTGGGGGTCACTGCTTAAATGAGGAGAAAATTGGTTATAAATCAACTTAATTTTCAAAGATAGGCTAAGGACAATCCAATTTTGTGTGACACGGTGACTCCATTCAGAAGTACCCGGACTCATAAGAAAAAAGGAATAAATGTGTCTCTTAAGTCAGAGTCATAGGAACATTTAAAATTGTGGCAATATTACATTCTAGAAATGTTTCTCCAACCCCTCTTGGTTTTTATTTATTTCCTTGGCTGGCGTAGCAAGGAAATACTGCACGCAGGAGGAAAAGGCCAGGGCAGTGTCTCTGGGCTGCCGAATGCTTAGAGACTCTCTGATCTCTGTTCCCTTCCCCTCCCTGCGGCCTGGAGAGCCTCCCTCCCAGGGCGGGCTCTCTGGGCAGAGGACGCGTGATGGGTCATGGCCACTGAGAGCGTGTCCGGACCGTGCTCTTACCTCTGACCTTCACTTGTGGCGGGACACCGAGGCCGCCCGGCTCCTCCTCCAGGGAGCAGCAGAGTGGACCCTGGCACCTGTTCGCCTGGTGGACAAGCCCTTCCTGGGGGCCAGGGGTGACTACAGGTAGCAACCACATGCAGTGGCAAAGCAAGAATCACGTTTGGGAAATGAGCAGTGGCCATAGACTTTATTGCTTTTGAAACATGTTAATTATGTACATGGATCTCCAAGATGTGGTTTGGTGCCCAGGGTAGAACCAGACATCCACCTGAGCTCTTCTTGGCGATGGTAACATGGGTCTGAATCTCTTGAAAGAACAGCCTGTCGTACAGAATTTCCTGGGCCTGAATGTTGAAGGTGCATTTCCCCAAGACGGGTGGGCTGGCCAGAAGCCGTGGATGTCACGGGGATGGGGTGTGTTTTCAGGAGCCGCAGGAAAAAGGGCGAATTTAGGATACGGACCCAAGGAGATGCGGTGGAGCCCAGAACAGAAGACAGCAGTGTCTTGGGGGCCTGTGGGGCTGGGAGTGTTGCAAAGCTCTCTTTTCACCGGCCATGGAGTAAGCCAAGGGAGGGATGGGCTACTTCCTCTCTGACTCAATGCCGTGCTCTGCAGGGGGACCTGTGGGCGGGCTCTGCTTGGAAGACATGACCTCCTGTGCTGCCAGCGCCTTGGCCAGGGCCACACACTGGCTCCCATGCTCCTCCTGAGCTCCTCAGGCCTTTACGCTGCAGAGGCATACAAGGCATGCACAGGGGAATTCCTAAGAGGACGGCTGGCCTGCCACTGGGGCACACGTCACTGTCCTCCGATGTCCACTGGCAGACAGTAGGCAGCGCCATGTGTCAAACCCGGAACTGACCTGGTGCGCCGGCAGCGACAGCCCCTGGCCTGTTAGGGCTCTCACGGAGAGACATGGTGCCACTTTTCTTCAAACTGTGCCTAAAAATACTGCCCACTCTCCCCTTGGCCCCCTCCCCACCTTTGTCCTTCCATCTGTAATGGCCTATTTCAACATGGCCTGTATGGATGCTGGCTACACACAAGGTGTCATTAAGCATGATTGAAAATCAAACTGCTATTTCATTAATGGTCCTGTTACCAGGAAATACAGTGGTTCGCACACACCTGCCTGCCATTAACTGTAGATACTCTTCTCGGCGGTTGTACTTCAAAACAAATAGTGGGCATGGCATCCCCTGGGCTTTGTGCGCCAGTGAGCGTTCTTTGATAGATGTAATTATCACAGGTATGCTAGATGATCTTTATTTGAATGCTTTGAATTGATGAAAAATGCTGCAAATGCAGATTGTAGAGGCAAAAAAAGAACAGTGTAATTCATATCCCACCTGGCATTGTTGTTCCTTAAAAAAATGAAAGTGAGCCAGTATATAACCCGCCCCTGACTCTCGGAGGTGGCCCAGCCTCTTCTGGAATGAGTGACACAGAGAAGAACACACTAGGCACCCCTGAAAATACCAGGACTCATGGTTCCCAGAAAGGAGGCCTGACACCCTGGGATGGGGCCCTGATGATGCTGAGGGTAAAACTGGGCACAAAATCCCCCAAACCAGGAGCTGCAGCTCTACAGAGCTGGACCGATGTAAGATATTTTTGGAATCATTTACTTCTTAATGTTGCCCCTTTCCAGCTCTGCAGAGAAGAAGCCATATCATGCCCAGAAGGGTAGGTGATGGGGTGTCGCAGAAATGGGCCAGGAAGGCAGTTAGCAGCGGAGGAGGGCTGCAGGGGCCAGCCTGCTGGGCCCGCACTCCCTCCCCCGGGGGCTCTGCTCCCCCAGCCGGGCAGGAGCGCTGGGCCACCCCAAGTGGGGAGCAGGGGGGGTCCTCCTCTCTATTGCGCTGTAAAGGCTGAGCCACGTGGTCTGTGAAGGAGCTTGCGCCTTGGCTCAGGGGCTTCCTCTCGGGCGACAGGTGGTTCCCACAGGAAGTGAGGAGGGTCCTCATCAAGCCAACGAGATGAGCGCTCAGGAGGCTGCTCCCCTGCCGGCGGTCTACCAGCCGTGACTTCTGACCTGGGCGGGTGGAGCACAGGTGAAGGCGTGGTGTCCCCGTGTCCATCAGAGAGCACTGGGGCACAGCCCTGAAACCGTGTTAGATGTGCTTTGACACCCCAAAGTTTAACATGAATTGTTGCCTCATTCCACAACAAGGAGGCCAGCAACCAGCCAAACACTGAACCCAGTGATGCTGAATGTGGTGTTTCTTCTGGGTTATACAACCAATTGGGACCATCTCAATCATTTACTCAGCAAATATTTGCTTAATGCCTGTGCTGCACTAAGCCCTGAGGACATCAGGCAAACAGGGCATCAGGCGAGGCCACTCCGGGGGGAGGTGTGGCTGCCAGCTCTGCAGAGACCCACGTAGGTGAATTCTCTCCAGTGGTGAAAACTGAGTGTCCCCCTCAAATGGGGTTTGAGGGAGCTTCCTCCAAACCATGGGATCGGATCGTGGCACTCCCTTTCTCCAAACTCCTCTCTGGTGCCTGCCCTGGTTATGGGAACCTCCCGCCATCTGGCCTTGGCAGCAGAGGTTCTAAGCTCCTGTGGGTTTCTGGCCTCACCCTCTAGTATATTCCCTGTGGGTCCATCCCCCTGGCCAGCTCCTATCCACCTACCCAGGCTCAGCCTGGATGCCCCTTCCCTCACTAGGAAGCCTGCCCTCTTCCCCGAGGCTGGGGCAGATGCCTCAGTGCTGACTCCAGGGCACCCCAATTCCTGATCTACCTTGCAGGCTGCAATGGACGCTGTCGGCTCTGTGCCCACATTTCCTCCATGCCTTGTAGCCTGTGTAGAGCCTTCCTCTACCACACCTCCATCTCTTCTGTGGCTCCATGGCCCTCTCTGCCCTGCACAGCTCCTGCCTTTGTGCCCAGCAGATCAGAAGTGCCAGAGAATTAATGCTGCCCAAGAGCAGCCCTCAGTCAGTCTTGGGAGACTGTGTAGAAACATTCTAGCTCCCTCTGCCCTCAAGTGGGATGGCTCTGAGGTGTGTGTTCTTGGCTGGCTCTCAGAGGTCCCCAGGGGGACTAATCCTGGTGCCCCACAATGGCAGCTGGCTCACTGACTCATCTTTATTATCTCACTTTCCTTTTCTGGTTCACTTCTCTTCCCTCCCAAATAATCTTCGTGCATGTGAATCCTTGCCTCAGGATCTGCTTGTGGGGGCCCAGATATGGCCGACTGACTGGGAGAAGCCGCAGACAGTCCCTGCTGCGGGGTGCAGGGGGGCTGTTATTTTCTCTGCCTTTATGACTGGGGATGTGCTGAGCTTTCACAGGACTTACAAAGGAGTGGGGTGGGTGGGGGAGAGGTGGGTCCTTTGCTTTAAACACATGGGGGATCTTTCCGCTTGTCTCGTTAGAGAAATTCACAGGCTCCGTGACATTGGGATCCCTGCCAGAAATACAGTCCTGTCATTACTCCTTGTGACTTTAATTAAATTGAGAATGACATCGCACTTACAAGATAAGCCAAAAAAACAAAAGTCAGGGTGGCGGGGGAGACAGCATGAGATGCCTTCTACTTGTTTCTTTCTGCAATTTGTCTCTATTGTGAGTGTTTTTTAAATGAGAAAAAATGTAAGGCTATTTATGAACTGAAATCCCTAGCACAACTTTTTTCCTTTATTAATAATTACTCTTATTTCTATAGAAATGGTACCCAAACAAACAGAAATTACCCACCATTTTCTACTGTCAAAGTTCACTCACAGGCTTGGGCAGCTGAAGTGAATCCCCAGGAACACTTGAAAACCTGTGTAATTATCTACAAAGTGGACTCATGTAAATGGCTTTCCATTCCCCGTGCCGTCCTTGACCTCTTAGCACGAATAATTCCAGAGAGGGACAGTGAAGCCGCTTCTCACTCTGGGAAGGAGCAACTGCTGTGAAGGGTGAGGTTCTTTCTGGCGATTCCAGATAATTCTCTGAGATAGAGAAGAGCAGAAGGATGGGTGGACAGACAGAAGCACAACGGAGAGGGACATCTGCCGTGTGCGCTCAGCTCAGGGACATGGCGATGGGGGCCGAGGGGCGGGCCCCCCTTCCTGTCCCCGGGAAGCTGGCTGAGGCATGGGCCGAGCAGGTGACCACCGAGACGGGCCAGCCGGACTCTGCCCCGCGGCTGTGCGCTTGGATGAAGCCCAGAGGTACCAGCATCCAGCCGGGCACCCTGAGGTGGCAACACCATTCCAGGGGGCGTGAGGTTAGGGAGCAGGGGCCAAGCGGGCTTCATGCATGCTGGGAAATGTAAAGCGGAGGCCAGAACTCCCCTGGGGTTCCCAGCACCTTCCTGCCCGCGGCTCTGTCTGCGGCTCAGACTGTCCTGGGTGACTGCCGTGGTCGGCTGGGTGAGCACAACCAATAGTGCGGACACGTTGGAGGGCAGGTTGATGTATCCTCTCGCGGGAACGTTTCTTTAGATGGGAGGGTCTCCCCTTTTCTTCACCCCACCAAGAAATTGTGGGGAGCAGGAGGGGGCCGGCCTCTGTCGTGGGCCACACGGTGGGCTCCTCGGAGCCGGAGCAACTGGAGCAGGTGGGATGCTAGCTGTGCTTTACCTTCCACTTGGCTGGCTCAGAATTCTGGGGCCTTCGTGGGAGCGCTGGGATTCTGTGGGGCGCTTAGTGCAGGAGGGAAATGGGCTGCGGTCGGGGGGAGGCTGGGCCTGTCTGTCCCTGGGAGCAGGCCGGCCTCTGGGGGGAGGGGGAGCCGCACCGGCTCGTGGGGGGCACGGGGTGCCACGTAGACCCCGAGGGATCCGGTGCCGCTCAGAAAACCCTGGGCTTGAATTCCTCCTCCGGTGTTACCAGCAGTGTGGCCTTCGGGCAGCTGTTTATACCCTCTGCTTCCCCTCATCTGATAAACCAGAGTCGGCCCCCCAGGGGCCTCGTGATACTGAATCGGAAGATGCCCCCGACTTGCTGCCCTTGACGTGGGCCCAGAGGCAGGGCTGACTGCGCCGTTTCCCGTGTCAGGGGTTCCTTCCCCGGGTCACAGGCACACGGGAGCTGCGGCCTCCGTAGGCGCTGCAGGACTGGGGCTGGGTCCCGGGGACACGCGGGTGAGGACGGGAAGATGCCTCGCCCTCTCCCGGGCCCCTCAGCCTCCCGGCCGCACCGCATGTGTCCATCACTGCTTCTCATTTTGAACGCAAATCATCAGACCCTGCTCCAGACCTGTTGAGTCACTAACTCTGGGGAGGCGCCCACCGGCGTCTGGGTTCCCAGGGGCCTCCTGCTGAGGTGGACACTCGCTGAGGCTGGGACTCTCTGCTCTGGGTCCCTCTGTGCCTGGGAGCCTGATGAACAGGTGCCTGGGACTGTGGGTAGGTGATGGCGCCAGAGGATGGGGCAACCTGCACGTCACACCCGAGGGGGCATCTTTAGCTGTGTAAGAGTGGTGTGGCCCCACGGGGTGGGGAACCGGGAGCCCCCCTCAGCCCCTCCCTGGGTTCCGTGCAATGCGAGTCAACGGCAGGTGGCTGCCTGGCTGGGGCAGGGGTGACGTGGGGAGATGGGGGGCTGAGTGCACAGCGCTGGGGGCCCAGGGGCCACGCCCTGCAGACACAGTGATTTTCTTTTTGCCTTTCTCTCCCTTCCTTTGTGCATTTTTCTTTCTTCTTCTTCTTCCTTTTTTTTTTTTTTTTTTTAACTCTGCTGGCTGCTTACCTTTCTTTTTGCTGAATTAAAGAATGGGAGATCACGGCAGTAATGGATTTGTTAATTTTCAGACTCGTACCTTTGTAAAGTATCCCCCCATCCAACACAAAGATTAATACGTAAAACGTGTATCTGTGAAGATTATTTCATCATCCTCAGATACGCTGTTTGGGGAGATAAAAAGCAAAGCCCTTGCTAGACACATTCGTCCCACTGTCTAGTGCCTGTTCCTGGGGGTGAGGGGTGGGCAGTGAGGGGCAGCAGGTGCATGGGGTGATCTCACCGGTGCTCAGAGGTCAGGGAGCAGATGAAGGACACTCTGCCGTACTAGGACTCAGGGAGATGCGATGTGGAGAGCCACTTCATGCCAGTCAGACCTGCAAGAAGCCAAAGAAGAGTCTGACAGCTCCCTGGGGCAGCAGGAATGGGGGGCAGCAGGGATGGGGGCGCAGGAAGTCACCCAGTGAGAGGGTTCCCTCCTGGAGAGCAATTTGCATTTGAGGCGCCTAAGCAAACAGCAAAAACGACTACACCCAGCAACCTCACACCCGGTTCTGATCCTAGAGAAAACTCATGTGCCGTCCATTGAAACACTGCTAGTAAGAGGGAGATAGTGGGAGAGACCAAGTAGTCATCGATAGGGGAGGGGACAAAGTCTCGGGTACCAGGCAACAGTTGACAGGAACAGACCAGACAGTGGAAAGCAGCAGGGAACAGAACTAAAAACTTAGCATCTCCTGGATACTTGAGATGCAAACAGACTCCTGCAGTACAGGACACTCTGTGAGTCACATGCACTCACACCCAGGCTACGAAAGCAGCACCGCTTCAACAGCATTCTGCTCCAGCCTTCCCAGCTCAAGGTGATGGCATGAAAAGTCAGCATGGGAATTGGGTGGGGAATTTTTGAATATTCAGCTGAGCACACCCAGGTCTTTCTGCAAGCTAGATTCTGCTGTCCAAACATCCCATTTTACAGCTTGAAATTAACCAAAGTTATGACCTCCCTCTGTGCAGAAGAACCGGCTGATCATGAACAGCGGATGCAGTTGCTGAGATTGTTTATGGGACAAGGACCTCCCTGGGCTTCGTGGAGGAGCAGACAGTTCACGTGGGGCCACCCGGAAGGGGTCGCGGTTTGGCTCAGGACAGGCAGGTCCATCAGTCAGCAGTCCAGTGGTTGCTTGTTTTGACCCACAGGGAAAAGGCGCCGTGGTTGTGGGAGGGGTTCTGGAGCCGGTGGGGCTCGGTCAGCCCTTGCTGGCGCTGAGATCCAGGTGGATGCCTGCCTCCCCTGCTCCCTACAAGCAGGCCAAGAAGTCAAGGCGGGTTAGAAGGAAGCTGGTCTCTGCAGAGACTGCCATCCCTTCCCCGGGGCTCGGGCAGGGTATGGAGTTAGTGTTGGCACAAAGCCGGCTTCAAGCAGAGCGGGGAGCTGTTTGGATAGTAATAAACTGCTGCCTGGCTCGGAAGGCCCATTTGTGGGTTGGTTTCTGAAATGAAAGAAGTGGCCTGCCTTCTCGGTAATTGCTGTCAGGTTTTAAGGAATCCTCTTTTCTGAACTTGCCTTTTAATGCAGCCGTGGAAATTGTTACCAAGCAACAAAGCAGGTCTTCAGTGGTGAGGGTTCAGGAGTCTGACGTGGGGCCCTTCCAGCCAGAGGCCACCTGTGGTGCCCAGCCCGCCAAGGTGCATGCTGCTCCCTGCTTGGAGGGCACGGCATGCAGGTGGCCGAGTGTGGGCAGCCATGGGGTCAAAACTAAATGAATAGACAGAAGAGCCCTCACACACCGCAGAGCAGCACTTTGTCACTTTTTATGACGGTGAGGAGGGGTGGTCATCTCTGTGTCTGGGAAGTTGTGTCCATTTCTAGGCCACCAGAAACATAGAGAAGTCCTACCATAGGGCCCCCCAGAGGCATTTGGACCCCACAGACCTAAAATCCCAGTCCAGGCCCCTCAGTGAGCCAACCATTAGGGGGCCTTGACCCACTAACCTTCCTCTGCCCATTTCTGGGAGTGGGGTCAGCCAGGTCCTGCCCATGTCAGCTTGACCATCTCCCTGGGGCCTGGAGGTGGGGGTCCCTCTCCCGCTCAGCAGTGGGGTCGGTTTTGGGGAGTTTATGACAGCTTCTCATTATTTCTCAGTCATCATTCCTTTTTTATACCAACACGGTTTTATTTGTGTTTACACCAACACATTTGTTAAAAATTTTACATATATATAGGATATATATGTAAATGCATATAAAATATGTATGCAAAATTTTCAATGATTGTGTTTATATATATATGATATATAAAGTATATCATATATGTAAAATATTTTAGTGGCTGTTTTATGTATGTGATATAGACTGACATATATAGATGTAAAATTTTTAATGACTGTGTTTTATATATATGATATAGATAAACACAGATAATACATAGATGGATGATGGATGATAGATGGACAGATAGACAGATGCTGCAGAGATAACCAGATGGAAGAGGGAGAGAGAGAACTGAACAATGGCCCGTGAAGGCAGACAGGACTGATGGGGCCCATGGAAGTCCTCCCACATCTCTGACGGCCAGTGGCCAGGCCGCAGGGGGTGGTGGCCTAGACCCGACCACGGACAGTGCAGGTGGGGAGAAGTGTCAGATTGTGCACGTGTGGCACAGAGAGTGCTGATGGGATTCACTGATAGGGTGGAGTGCGTGTGGAGAGAGACTGAGTGCTGAGTTTGGGGAGCTCTGCTCTGGGGGACACCTGCTCCCCCTTCTCCTGCATCCTGCCCACTGGCCTCAGGGTCCAAGCCCTGCTGAACATGGCTCTCCCCAGACAGGATGCCCGTAGTCATGCAGAGGCAGGCGGGGGGCCGGCTCACATTCCTAAGAGGAACTGTCACAACCAGAATGTCCCTGGGGATCACTGGGGATGCAGACAGTGACCCCTGGGCGCTGCTAATGTTCAGAGGCAGCCCTGCTGGCACGGGTTCGCTGCACCCACGCTGGGGTGTCTTCCCTGGTGTCAGCCTCTCAGGGTGTTGGCACCAGGGCTCTCCTCACCCAGCTCCTTGATTGAGATCAAAGTGTATATGCGCCATGTTATCCGTGGCCTGTTCCCCTCCTGCCACTTCTGCTGAGATTTCTGAGCCGCTCCGGGCACCTTCAGAGGAAGCCGACCTGGCTCGGTGCCGAGCAGCTCGAGGAGATGTTACTGAAAAGCTTCCTCGCCCGTGCGCTACCCCTGAGGGCCTCCTGCTTTCCTGGGCTCCTGGCTCTGGCCTGTGGCTCCAATCTGATCTCCCTTCCAAGCCTTTGTGGAGAGTTCTAGAACCAGCTCGAATGGGAGCAGAGAGCTCCACAGGTGCTCAGGCTTGGCTGGCATTGGCTTGGGCTCTGGGGCACAGCTGGAGAGGTTTGTTCCAGCCCATTCTGTGGGCCTTCTCCAGGTCTGAATAAGACGGTAAGGTGTTTAGCAAACCCAGTTGCATTCCACTGACTTCTCAAGGTTCACGGTATGTTCCAGTGTGGTGCATTGCCATTTAGTTTAACAATGAATCTCTTTCCCATCTCTGCTAGTCAGCATTTGCCTGGTTGTAAGCAAAAGACGTCTCTTGGTCTGTCCCTATCATGGGGCAGCTTCAAGATGGCGCAGTCCAGGACCGTGGCCTCCCAATCCTGAGTGCTACCCCTTGGCAGTGGACTGAGAGTGGAGGTGAGGGTCATAGTCTTAGAATGTGTTCTCCACCCACTGGGCACTGGACTGGCACTGAAGGGTGGGCTTGTGGTGTAGAAAGAGGGGCTCAGGGGGAGTCCCACGATGTCACTTGTTAGGATCCTGCTTCGTACAGAGGCCACAGCTCTCCCTCCTGAACTGGCAGGTGGTTGTCCTGGCTCTGCCTGGTCACCGTCGGAGGTGGGGGGGCCCTCTTGGATTTGGAGGAGGGGCTTTGCAGAGAGCTTGGAAATCCAGGCATCCCCCATCCCTCTCTCCCAGATGTTTCCACTCATTGTTCTTGGCCCTGATCTCTACAACACTCAGCCTAGGAATAAACTTTCTATCAGAACAAGAGTCTTTGAATCTGTTGCCTGCATTTGACCTCGACCTTCATGACCTTGGGAAGTCTTCCTGTTGCCAGAGACACACCCCTAAGACCTCTGAAAGATCTGGTTCACCCCAGCTTGGACAGGGCCGCCACTGGCTGTAACAGTGTCTGTGCGAAGCAGAGGAAAGCATCCATCCAGGTACCTGACGGTGCAGGGCAGATGCATAAAGAACAGCGCCGCCTTGGGGTGAGCACAGCCCAGGCACAGGGCTGAGTGAAAGGAAGACATCTTTGTGCAAAGGACGAGGGTGACCTCGAGAGTGCAGCTCCCTCACCTGCTGGTCAGGCCTCTGGACAGTGTCCTGATGCTGCCAGTTGTAGGCACTCATTTCTGGGAAATTAACAAATGGGTGAGTGGATCAGAGCTTGACCCATGGGACAGGCAAACAGGCCTTGTGGGAATGGATTTGAGGAAATACCATCTAATGGCTGTTTTCACCTTGTAGTCAATATTTGTATAAATTGGAGGCTTTAAGTGCAGCATGATTTAGGAAGTCCCAAGAACAGCAAATCTTAAGAAATGCCATCATTTGAGGGAAGGACTAAAGCTGGCTCAGGGGCGGGGGGTTCGGGGGGGCTCCTGGCTCCATTCTTTCTGCGCTGGCTGGCGCACATGCCGCCTTGGGGCTTGGCGTCCTCTTCTGGAAAGTGGGAAGTATGCCCACTTCAGAGAGCTGCTGTGGGGTGTCAAGGACACGATTTCTACGGCACTGCTTGGCAAACTGCAATACCCCACATGTACTTGAGGTAAGATTATGTCGTCTAATTTGTGTTTGGCAAAGATTCAAAGGGTCTTGAGTTCTCACAGAGGAAGAACACTCAGGTACACGGTGAGGAAATTGAAGGGCTGTCGTCCCTTTCAGAAGCACTCCAGGTGCCACATGGATCTGCTGGGCTAGGTGGGGACGCAAGCCACCTAAGGCACGGAGAGCAGAAGGTGACTCCTTGTGGGGAGTTAGGAGCTTGTGGGATCTCAGGACGCTGGAGACCCCAGACCTGCCGGCTTGCAGACCCAGCACGACCTGCAGAAACAGCCTGCCAGGCAGCTCCTCCTTCTGTGCCATCAGGAAGGTGGGAAAACGGGGGCCTCCAAGCTACCGACCCAGCAACACAGGGCACCAACCTCCCGGTTGGGCACCTGGGCTCAGGAATCTCCTGCTGTCTTAACTATGAAGGCACTTGGACTGTGTTCCAGCCACTGCTGTTGCTGGCAACCTGGCACAGCGCTGGCTGAAGTCAGCCAAAGGAAGCCAGAAGACAGCTTCTGTTCTGCCCTCCACATCTCAACGGGAGCATCTGATCAACAGCACTGAATTTCATCTCTAACCCTGGAAGCAGGACGCATTCGTTACCTGTTGCTGCTTAACGAATGTCCGTAAGTGTAGCACACGTTAACTATCTCAGCTTCTCTGGGCCAGGAGTCCAGGCGGGCTCAGCCTGGCTTCCCCGTGGGGCTTCTCACGAGGCTGTGGTCAGGTTGCCAGGCCAGGACCGCATCTGAAAGCTCAGTGGAGGGCCTGCTTCTATCCCGCTTGGTGGGGCTCACTCCTCCAGGGCTGCTGGGCCGAGGCCTCAGGTCCTTGCAGGCTGACGGCTGGAGACCTCCCTCAAGCCATCCCTGGGGACCCCCTTAGCATCCGCTCTGTGCACAAGGGATTCTGGACAATGTCATTTTCAGCTTATCAACATTGGCAGGACAGGAGGCACTCGAAAAGGAGGAGCAAATGGGCCCTAAGTGCCAGCTGACCGCATCCAGCAGGCAAAGGAAATTTAGAATATGCAGCACAAGAAAGACCCAGGATATAATGGAGCAAGTGGCAGTCCCCGCATGCATGTCTGGTGGCAGGCAGGCCGCTGCGGGCTGGGGGCGCGGCTCAGATGCTGTCTTCACAGGCTATAAAATAAGGATGAGCAGCTATAAAATGACAGGTTGCCAACTGCAGTCCTCCGCTGGAGGGATGGAGGCAGAATATGGAGTCAGTGATCTGGAGTCTGGGTCAGGTCCCTCCTGCAGGCCTGGGGTCCCCACGTCTGTGTTGTGTGGCTCATCTCCCTGACCCTGTGTCCCAATCTAATAAATGGGATGAAGAGAGTCTAGACATCTCAGTGTTGTGAAGAGTTGATAAATTGCTGGTAAATTTTTAATGTTTTAAAAATAACTAAGCACTTAGCACATTGCCCAGAATGTGATAAATACTCAAAAGTGTGGGTTATTTTTATTTTGTAGTCCAATGCCCCCTTTTCTCACATGGGACAACTGGGCCATATGGTCCTGCAGCTAGTTAGTGGTGAAGGTGGACCCAGAGGCCAGGGCTACATGGCGCCCCAAGAGAGAGCTTTCCAGTTAGAGGACACTCCTGCCCCTGCTTAGGCTGAGGCCTGAAGCTGTTGAGTAGCACGCTGACTGGGTCACGGGGTGTAGGACCCAAACCCCCTCTTGCATGCTGACTGTGGGGCACAGGCCGGGCTCTCCAGCCCGCAACTGCACAGGTGTCTGGCCCCTTGGTCAGGGACACAGCTTATACCTCTGCGTGGGCTACAGGTGGCCCTAGATCTGATGCAAATGGCCCCAAAGCTCCGGTCGAGAGTTGGATGATTTTGTGGCATGAGCCCGCGCCCGAGATGCCCACTACTTATCGTTGCCCGATTTACATGAAGTTCATTCTTCACAACAGGGTCCGGCTGGTCTCTCCACCCTGCTTGCTGGTGCTTATCTAACAGATTAAAGCTGGTGTGATGCGTATGCTTCATTAACTGGGCTGAAAGGGACAATATTCATAATCAGCATGCTGGCAGCGGCAGATAAGCCCCCAGCTGTGGCTCCATCCAGGACTGCGAGGTCTGCGAGCTCACTCACTGAGCCGCCAGGCGGGGCAGCTGCCCTGGTGCACAGGAGGCCATGATCCAGCCCTGGGGGTGCTCTCTGGAGCTGGGGAGATGCTGAGCCAATGCATAGCCCCCCAGGGGGAATGTCCCCCAGCTGAGAAGTGAGTCAGGAAGCCCCTTCTGCAAGCAACATCTAAGAGGTTCTGACCCACCGCCACTCAAAGTCATTGCATGTGTGCACAGCTGCAGGGCATTAGCTACCCGGGCAGTCGGCAGGCATGGGGAGGGTGGTTCACTTCCACTCACAGGATGTTTTGCTGAGGACACTACACAAAACCTCCCTGGGGACGTGACCTCACACCATGAATGTTAGAAAGGAGTTGGCTTAATTCTGTGTTCAAACTGGAATTTGGGGGAGATAGAGGGGCAGGAGTCAACTCCGGCTGCACATTCAGTTTTCTCAGAGAATAGAAGGACAAAACCATAGCCAGGCATCACCCAGAGCCTCTGTTCAATTGGTCCTGAGTACAGCCTGGTCTTTTGTGTTTTCCAGAGCCACTTGAATGATTCTAACATGCAGCCAAAGTTGAGAAGCATGGATATGTGCAAACAAGCTTGTGCATCTCCCTGTGTGTACACTTTCTTATTCATTCTTCAACAGATATTTACTTATCATATTTATTACCACGCTCAATACAGTAACAAAGAAGAATGACAAGCTGCTGGTGCTCCACGGCTTCCAGGCCAGAGGCACATGGGAGAATGCGGTGGAATGGCCGTCTTCATATTCAGCTAAAAGCGGCCACCTCTGCCTAGGAGGCTATTTAGAACAAGGGTTGCTGGGTGAATTTGACTATTAGAGGCATGTTCCCTTTATGCCACCAGGTGAGGGACTTCAGATGGAGACTTGCAAGGGGGAGTGACAGCCAGTCTCCCTGTGGGGAATCCATAATCCATAATCCTGAAAGATGGACATGGCGGATTTGGCATTTGATGGGCGGGGTGGTTTTGAGTGACCCCATTACACAAGATAAGGGGAAGGTGAGAGAGGATGATAAATACGGATGGGCAGCTGCAAATGGAACTCCGAGCCGGGCACCTGCCTTTAGACACTGAAGGTGCATTTTGTTCATAGAGCACTTCCCGGGGACACTTCCAGGGCATGTGTGCTGATAATCCAGAGGCGTGGTCCAGGGCCTATGGCGCCAGGTGGATGGAGACGGACCAGCCTGTTTATGCTCAGAGCGTGCGCCTGGCAGTGTGCAGGCCGCTGGCTTGGGGGAAGAGGAGGGCCTTGGGTGACCGACTGCTGTGGGTTCAAACCCAG
Organism: Manis pentadactyla; assembly: GCF_030020395.1. Lineage (NCBI taxonomy): Eukaryota > Metazoa > Chordata > Mammalia > Pholidota > Manidae > Manis > Manis pentadactyla. The sequence continues at coordinate 176,092,944 of NC_080023.1, read as the reverse complement.
CTTCTCCTACCTACGAATTCTCCTGTGTATGACACACGCCCTCGTCTGTAAAACTAGGAGTAATGCTGACAGCACCTCGGGCAGACGGGAGCTGGGCCTGCACAGGACCAGGTGCTGTGGCCGACACACAGAGGTGCCCAGTGAATGGTGAATGTGCTCCACTTGTCTTGGCTACCTCCCGCCTCGACGCTGCGTCACAAACCATCCCAGACCCCGGTGGCCCGAGGGCGCTGCTCTGCGTTATTTTCTGGGGAGTGTGCGGGCCGTTCTGCTGATCCGAGGCAGGCTCAGCCGGCCCCTTCTGTGTGAGATCAGCTGCAGGTGGCAGGGAGGGAAGGGTCCCTGCGGATTCTGCTGGCCCGTCGTTCCCTTGTTGCCCCAGGCGACTCTCAGGTCTCCTCTCCCAGCCGGCTGCCCTGACTGGGTGCTCAGGGAGCGAGGGAAGTGCCCTGAGTGCCTTCCCAAGTTTTGGCTTGAGCCACAGTTGTGAACACTCCACTGGCCAAAGCAGGCCACCAGGCTGAGCTCAGATTCAGCTGGGGGAACACAGGATCATGGGAAGAGGGTGGGTGGGTCACAAGGAGGCCACGGAGTGGGATTTCCATGCGGCCATTCACCACAGCATTTATGGGAGAAAGAACTCTGAAGCAGCACAAATTTCATGTCCTTTCTCCTTATCCTGACCTGAGGGGCTCCGCTACCTTATTTGGTGACAGTGTGGCAAGACATTGCAAGGCTGAATATGAAATGACTCCCTAGGCCAGCAGACCAGGAGGCTGGGAGGGTTTGGGGAGGGAGGCGAGAATCTAACAGCGTGTCCAGCAGGTTGGAGAGACGAACAAAGAAACCAAATGGTAGGGCTTGGCCTTAGAAAAGGCAGCAAAGCCTCATTTTTTCTAAGACCTTTCAGAACGTGTCTATTGAATGAACATTTTCTTTTGCAGTTTTCTTAACAGTAAACATTGAAATAATTGAATGTTAGCCATTCAGAGATGCCCTTTGTGTGAACTACTAAGTGTCTTGTATTTGGGGCAGAAGTTAAATAAAAATGGTCGTGCAATTAGTTCCGCCCACGGCCAGGATGTTAATTGCTTCTTTTCCCTTCAGAGTCTGAACAATTGGTTTGCAGGGGCCGCCACCCCTCCCTGGGAATGCAGGCTATGGAGAGGCATTCAGAGGCTGAGTGGAGGCTCGAAGGGGTCCGAGGTCCTGCTACCAAGAACAGGGACATCTGGGGGGGCTTCTCAGAGCTGGTCTGAACCAGAGCACCCCTCCCTGTCTTCATCTTCCTCCCTGCCCCTCCCAGGGGCCCCTAACCCGCAGGTCATTTTGGGGGACAAGGTATGTTTGCATTTGCCCATGAATCAGTCTCATTGATCCCGTCAGGAAATTGTTCAGTTCACGGTCGCACTGCTGCCGCGAGAATAACTGCCCTGTTTGGCTGACATGAGACCTGCTCCCCCATCTTTATTTCCTCTCTGGGGATGCCCTAATTAATATTTACTTTCACTTAAAAGAGAGAAATTTCTTCTGATGAAATCAACAATTTTCTCTGCATGCCAGGCTTGTTTTATGATATTAAGCATGTAAATATTATAAACGTATTCTGAAATGCCAGTGGGAGAGATTACTTTTTATTTTGCATGTTTTAAGGCTGTGGGGACTACTGTTTTGAAGCAGTCCCAATTATAGTCCTTGAATTCTGTGAAGAGCCGACAGAATTAGTGGCCCACAGTTGCTGGGAGTGGGCGAGGATGGAAAGCCTCCCACCGTCTGGGTCCCTGTGCCCCAAGAGGGCGAGGACCAATGCTGGCCGTGGCGGGGGCTGCAGTCCTTTCTAGGACTTCTTTTCCTCGTCCCCTCTTTCCCTCAGCCAGCGAGACCTCCAGTGCGGCTCAGCTCCCACCGTGCCCAGCAGCACACCCTGCAGGCTCAGCAGAGCTCTGGCCAGGCTGGTGTACGAGGTGGGAGGCCTGTGTCTAAGCCATTACCCCACCACTGCTAGCTGAGTGACCCGGGGCTCCATGGAAACTCCTTAAGGCTCGGTTTTGACATACGTGGAAGGGGTATTTGCCTTGCCTAACCTGCTGGGGTTGCCTGGAAGACCAGAGGGTTCCTGAGATCCCAGAGGGTGTCTGCGGGTCCATCAGTTCTGTGCTGGTGGGCACCCGCCCACACCAACGTCCCTGCCCTGGGGCTCCCCTTGCAGGCCGCCTGAATATGCTGAGCAGATCGATCCAGAATAAAAAAATAGTAGTGTACAATCATTCCTTCATGAGGCCAGCAGTGACGCTCCACACAGTCATGTAAGTCCTCAAAGGCCTGAAGCAGGAGTTGAAAGCCAGAGGGTCGAATGCCTGAGCTCAGGCTCCTAACGCAGACGTTGACCCCACGCCGTGCCCGTGGAGCCTGGTGGAGCACTGCTCTGGGCCTCTGGCTCCCTTGTCCAGTCCCCTACACAATGCCCACCCCTGCTTTCGGAGCCTCTCCTCACTGGTGGGAGGGGTGGGGCGGGACGACCCGACCAAACTGTGCTGTGTGCGTGTGTCGGAGCTGATGGGGCAACATGCACGCAGAGTCCCTGGTGGTCGTTCCCGGCTTGGGTGCCCATCGTGGGTGCCCCCAGGACACCTGGCACACAGGGCTGGGGATGGGGAACACAAGCGCGGGGCTTCTGTCCTGGGTAAAAGATGCAATCTGAGCCCTTGGAGTCATAATCCTGCTGTGACATTGCCTCGGGTCACCACGGCAATGATCATGTCATCAGAGGATTAGCATTTCACGTGATGAGAGGGCCCAGAGACCAGGCCTCCTCGAAGAAATGGAAGACCTTGTTTATGAATAATCATTCTGAAAAATTAAAACAAAGCACGAGAAGTAATGCATCAGCTGGCAAATGTGTGACATTTCTTTTATTCCAAAGAACATGTTTTTCAGGTTTTTAAGTTCAAAGCTTGTGTTGGGGGAAAAAAAATAAGCCATTGTAACAAAGAACAAAAAAGGGAAATTTAATGAGAAACATGACAGAATTGCAAAGAAAATACAGAAGTCGAAATGTAGCAGATAACAGAGCAGAAGAACATTAAATGGCTTTTAATAAAAGGATTACCCTGAACACTTCCTGCCACTGGAAGAGCAAAAATATTTTAATTATTTTATTACAAGGAGAAAGCAGATTAGCTGTCACCCCTAAACAAAATTCAACTGCACATTAGACCTGGATTTGGGAAGGGAGCTTTCAATGGAGAACTGGATTTGAATGCCCTGTTTGTAAATTGATTACAGGGAAATTGAGTATTCTTCATTGACCATAAATCAGAAGGTCGATTGATATGAACAATCTCACATCAGTTAAGCTCTAGATATAAACAGACTCCTTGAAAAAGTTACATAAGAGAATAAATATGCTTGCAGCCAACCTGGCACCACAAACCGCCCAAAAGACCGTGTTTCATCCCTTTCCCATAAGCTTCGACTTTCCCTTTGAATCGTACAGAGCCAGCTTGAGTATCGATTTCCAGTCTGCACAGAGCCATCTATTTGGGATCTTACACTATGCTTGCTTTCTGGATCGGGGAATGTTCCAGGGATGTTATTCTTGAGGTATATTCCGTATTTGCAAACCATCCAAGCTTGGTCCCATCTGTCAGTCAGCAGCTGCTCTAATGGTGCCGGGGAGCGAACCTCCCTCAAAGCCACAGGCTTGAGACTAGTGTTTGTTTTCTTGCTCCTGGGCCAGTGGGTCAGTGGCGTGGATCCTCTGCTGCATGAGGCTGGGCTGTCTGCCAGCTCCCGGCTCCAGGCTCCAGGCTGCAGCTCGGGCTGAGTTCTGCTTATGGGCCTCTTGCCATCCTTGAGCTAGTGGTTTCGGGGGAAACAGCGGACGTACAACGGGCGTGAGAAAGTGCCAGATGCCTCCAAGCTTGACTCAGGATGGTATCTTGTCTCCGTTCGTGTTCCTTCAGCATAAACGAACCACGCGTCTGAGCCCTGCATCAGTGGGACCAGGCAACACGCTGGCCCCAGTGGGGAGGGGAGGGAATATTTGCTCAAATGTGACTTGGCATTTGGGGCCCCAGAGGCAGCAGCCGGTGGTCAGCAGGGCCCGGATGTGAAGCAGTGGGACTTCAGCCTGTCTGGATGCTGGGTGGACGTCCGCTCCTCTGCAGAGGCAGTTCCGGCAGGGGATGCAGGCCCGCGGCCTGGGGAGCCAGACTGGGATCTGAATTCTTCCCTCTTCACGACCCACATGTGATACTTGTTCAGATAAATGCAACAAAAAGAACCCCTTCAATGACACCCAGGAGAAATGGCCTCCCTGGTTTGTCGGCACTTCTTGCCACTCCAGGAAACCAGCCGCCCGGCTGAGAGAAGAGTGGGTCGCAGCCCAGTGCCTGTCCCCATGTCCACCGCTGTCAGCCGAACAGGGCCCCAGGCCCCTCTCTGTCCCCAGGCCCCACAGTCCGTCCTGCAGGGCTGTGCACACAGCAGGTGCTCACTGAACACTTGCCAAGAGAATAAATCCTCGGGGAGCTTTCAGTGGAGCCCCTCATTTCATTTCAAAGGAATAGTCCTGGATTGTGGGACGGAGCTGCATCCCGGGACACATCACACAGGACCCACGACTGAGGCAGAAATGGCTCCAGAAAATCCAGGGCCTGGATGTCCCACCTCTCGTCCTCTGCCTGCCCGGCCAGCAGCTGGGCTTCACTCCCTCCCTTCCTCAGGGCCCAGAAACTATCCCACGAATGGAGAGAAATGTGCAAAGTGCACAACCTGCTATGTGACCTTCATCTGCTAAAACTAAGTGACACAAAGGACACACACATCCAGAAACCAGGCTCTGCCAGCGCCATGCGAGGGTCTCTTGTCACTATTTGAACACCTGGGGAGATGCCCCGGGGCCCCTGTTCCCTCTTGTCCAAGGTGTCCGCCAGCAGAAAGCGAATCTTGCAGACCCGACCTGCTATGACGCTGCTCTGAAACAGCCCCCCGGAGGGAGGGCGCCTCGGGTGCCCTGTGAAAGTCATCTAGCTCATTGTCTAATTGACTGTAATTAATTGAGGACAAAAAAATGGGCCCAGAGAAAGGAGGACCACAGAGGACAGGAAGACAGATTGTTAAACCAGGCGCTCCGGGAGCGGATGGGAGCATCATATTTTCCTTTTCTAATAACCATGGTTAATATGCCGCGATCAATCACGCCATTGCCGGCATTTTTAGCTCACCAGCTTATCAATACTAGCTGGTTTCATGCCGACGGTTCTGACGTGTTCCCAATACAGACTAGAATGGCGGCGGACGATATTCATCTCTGAGCGCCTGGGACTGTGATGGCAGATCAATGCGTGTCAAAATATCCTTGTCCTTCTTGAAACCACACTTTGATGACAGTAATTAAGCTGTGGGAGCTGGTCTGGCTGAACCCAGCATTATTCTGCCGCAGACAAATTCCTCATTGATCAAACGTATTTTATTTTTAATATTCATGGATCGGCCGCACTCTCAAACACCCCGTTGCTCTGTGCATGCGAGATGAGCCCTTCGCCAAGATCCAAGGAGTGTGCTTCCTCGGATCCACCACTGGCTGGGAGCAGAAAGGACGGCTGGAGGGACGCAGGCACTGGCCAGCCTGTGGTGCAGCCCTGTAGGAGCCAGAGGGCCTTGGGGTGCCCGGGGGGAGCCCCACTGGGAAGCTGGCTCCTGGCTGTGGTCCTGTGAGTGGGGCTGCTCTGCCGAGCTAGGCCGAGGGTGGAGGAAGGCTGCCTCCATGGGAGCAGACTGGGAGGCCTCATCACTGCTGGGGGCCCCGCCTGCCCTGAGCCCACGGCAGACCAGGGGAGCAGACTGTCCAAGGGAGGATGGGGCAGTGCCCTGGGCGCCCCTCCCTAACGCCTCCCCCTTGCTGTGGAACAGATTCCTCGGGATTGACGCCTCCTACTGTCCACCAGTGGGCAGGTGGCCAGGCCTGGTGACTGGTCAGGGCAGCCACGGGACCTTGCCTGAGCCAGTAAGATGCCATTAGGGCTGCTGGGTCACGGAGGAGAGGCACTTGCTTGGTGTCCTTAGGTGGGGCTTCCCTGGGGCAGGGTGGTCTAGAGCAGCCAGGCCACCAGGTGTGCCTGAGGATGAAGCCCACCTGTGAGGAGGTGGAGACAAGGGCACTGCTGGCATCTGTGAGCTGAGGGGCAGCCTCCCTGGCTGGGCTGGGTGAGCCGTCCTCCAGCGCCTCTGTGACTCCGGCCGGTAGTGCCTACCTTCCTGCTGCTTTTTAACTTAAACCATCTGATGTAAGGCTTCCTTTTGCGGGCAGCCAGATGATTTCTGATGCAGCCAAGGCTACCGGGCTGCGAGCTGAGCAGAGGGACTTGGCGGCTGCCCGGGCCCCTGGGGTCCGGGTTTTCTTGGGGGCTGGCCCCGACGTCTCAGGCAAGGCCCGCGGGGCTTGATGTCAGGCCCCAGCTTCGGAGGTGCACAGGGAGCCTGTGTGCACTGGGCTCAGGTCTGGCTGTGGCCCAGAGTCAGTCATTGCTTCCTGGACTGCAGGATTCCCAGTCTGGGCAGAGATTCTGACAAACCATTACCACTGTTCCCCAGGAAGGATGCTGCCACTTTACGTGGAGTGCGTTGTGCTCCGTTTCCTTAGACATTGTGTCATCAGTTGGGAGGCACTGGGTGACTCCGACGCCTCCGTTACCACCGGTGATGCATTCTGAGGCCGGGGTGTGGGCTCTCCAGTCAGCAAGGTATGCAGGTCCTTGGAGACTCACGGCAGAGCCCCCTCCCAGCCTGGACCCTGGACACCTGGGCCCCAGCTTCAGGGACCTGGACCCCTGGGAGCCCGGGCGCTGGCATCAAGGACCAGTGCTGGTGGCCAGCGGCACCCCGGGTGACGGTCTGTCCTCCCTGCACACCTGTGGGCCACGGCGGGCTTGCTGGGATTAGGACCCCCACTCTGCGCAGGCTGGGCGGCGGGAGGTCTGGCGGCAGCCAGCAGGGGCTCCCGGTGTCGGGCTTTAGTGTCAGATCCATGAGCCGTCTGCAGGGCTCGGGGTGCGGGTGCAGGGGCTCCATAAAGCCTGATCCTTGTGCTGAGCGATCTGTGCCTGCCGCCCTGCTGGCGGAAAAGGCCCCCTGGACCAGAAAGCTCTGTGCCTCCTGCAGAGCTGACACGGGCACCCGTCCGCCTCCACTCCCCCTCCAGACCAGTGGCCAGGCTGCCGTCAGGCTCCATGATCTGAACGCGAGGAAGGACGTGTGCCGCTTGCTGATGCCCAAAGGGACAAGCAGTCTCTGCAGCCCCACGTGGTCCATGCAGACAGCGGGTCCGAGGCCACTGGGCCCAGGTGCTCCAGCCCCAGCCCCCTTCATCAGATCAACCTGATGGTGCAGAACTGAGTGCCTTACAAACATGCCTGCTTTCCTAAAATACGAATTATAATGAGAGCATTTTATTTCAAAGAAATGCTTCTTTCCCATTCGATCTACCTTTGAGCTCCCCCACAGCACACCCGGCGTCATTTCTGACAGCTCTCTCCCGGCGAAGTACGCAGACGCTGTGCTGTGCCCGCACGCGCCACGAACCATGCTGGATTAGCAAGGCTGTGGACGGATGCCGAGTAATGGTGTCCTTTCCGTTCAGAGGAGAGAATGGCATTGCGGTGTGGGGTGTGTGCATGTGCGTGTGTATATGTGTATGCACATGTTTATTTATATGTGTGTCCATCTGTGTGTTTGTGAGTGTGTATGTCTCAATTTGTGTGTATGTCTTGATGTGTGCATGCATGTGCAATTATATATGTGCACATGCACACATGTGTATTTGTACATGTATGTGTGTGTGTGTTGGGGGTGGGCAATGAGTTAGGCTTTGTTAGAGCCTCCAGCTCCCTGGCTCCCCACCCTGAGCACACTGCCTCCCCAGTCCCTGAGTACCCCAGGATCCCCAGGCCCCCAACCACTGAACACCCATAAGCTCCTGTTCTTCTGCCCCTCAAGGTGCCATCCCCTAAAGTCCCCTTCCCCTGTCCGTGTGCTCCCTAGTACCTCCATCCCTGAGGCCCCTGGTCCCTGGTCCCTGGTCCCCTTGTCCCACTAGCACCCTGGCTGCCCATCCCTCAGTTTCCCCGTTCCCCAACCCCCAAGCCCCCAGGCACACCCTCCCACCCCTCCATTCCCAGCACTCCTGTTCCCCAAGCCCCTGCCCAGCCCCCACCTCCCATCTGGGCCCCAGGACAAACCCAGGAGCTCTCGGTCCCCAGCTCCTTTCCCTGAACTCCTGGCCCCCTTTGCTGTCCCAGCTTGTGTCCTCCCGACAATGAAGAGGACAGAGGACTTGGAGCCAGACCACTTAGCCTGTGTCCTGGCACTGCCCCCTCTGGGCTCTGTGAGGTGGGGCACGGGCTTATCTCCCTGCCCCTGGCCTCTCAGGTGTGACCTGGAGCCCAGGGACCTGCCAGCTTCCCAGAGGCCTGTGGGGGCCACAGCAGGGGCTCTGGGGCAAGTGTCTGTCCAGTGATGGGCACAAGTACTCCGCTGCCCCTGAGAAGGGGTGTGGCCGCAAAGGCCAGGATCGGGCATGGTTACTGACAGTGCTCCTTCATTCACCAGAGGGTCCTTGGGGGGAGAAGCTAGTGGCTCCTGGGGAAACTGGGGTGTGGGGTGTGGGGAGGACCCAGATGTGGCTGGCGTGCAGACTTGGGGACACTGATCAAGGTGCCGACCACCATGGAGAGGTGCCCGGGCCCCTGTTCTCTGCAGCCACCCTTCCTTTTAACACCCAGGATGCACTGCAGCCTCTACCTGCAGAGCCCCCTCCTGCCTCACACCTGCTGGGAAGACCAGTGTCCCTGAGAATCCCTAAGTGAGGTTGGCCAGCAGCCCTGCGTCCTCCTGGCCTCTGCCCCGTCCTGGGGGCCCCCTCTCCCCTGCTCTCCTGCCACCGTGGTGCTGCCGTGATCATGCTTCCTGAGTGGGAGCGCTGACCCTGCTCATTCATTCTTGAACCACCATAACCAAAGCCACTTAGTCGAGGCCTGCAGGAAAATTTAGAGACTGCAGCCCACGGCTCGGAGCGTGTTATTGGCACATGGCACATTTCCTGGCACGAACTCCCCACGTGCCCTCGCCATCCCTCCCTCAGACCTCTCCGGCCTCCGTGTTTCTGGGGTGCCCTTTACTCTCTCCATCAAGGCCTTTTGCCTGCCTGCTCCCCGTTTTCTTGAGTTCTGGAACACCTCCACCCCATTCCTTCTAGGCTGCCGACCAATGTTAGTCCCTGAATATCTGATGACATTTTAGGCAGTGATTTGATTCCCATTTTTCTCAACCTCTCCCATTGAGAACATGCTGCGTCTTTTCCTTTAACAGCTAGAAGGTCCATTTACAATTTTTCCTAAATTAAAAAAATATATACAGCAGAGATTAATTTATCCACTTTCCTTATGAATAAGTAGATGTCATCAGTTTTATTATTATTTCTGTAGATTGCATTTTTTCCCCATTACTCAGAGAATTCACTCCCCTCAAGCCAAAACAGTTTGGCAAAACCATATGCAGGTTGAAAAAATATAAAACTCCTCAGTGACCTTTCCACAGTGGCCTCCCAGGGCAGGGTTTCCCATCACCAGGGCAGCCTCCCCCTGTGCTCCATGACCTGTGGGAGCTGCATGGCGCGGGGGTGAGGCTGGCCTTTCCCTGCAGTTTGGGGATGTTCACTTTTGCCGATTCACCTGTGATCTTCCTCCCTCCCTGTGGTCTCTCAACATCTTCTCAGTGACAGCACCTGCCGCAACACTGTAGGGATTTCCAGAGATCTTTTCCACTGAACCAGAGTTTATCATCGGGGATCTACACGTGTCGCCTCCAGTACCCAACCATCGAACAGATAAATGGAACATTTACAGAAATCCTACTTGTGCATTTGGGAAAATCTCTAGGATAAAAGAGAATCCGGATCACCACCAGGGACTTTTGCTCCAGGGCATTCAAGGAAGATAAGAAGGTCTAAGTTCCTGCAGGCCATTTGAACAGACACTTCAGCAGAGTAAAAAGCAGAGGACAAGATGATCAATATCCTCAGCCAGCAGGGAAATGCAAATCACAGCCATGATGAGACACCATTACTAACACCTGTTAGGACAGACAAAATGAAAAATACTGACAATGTTAAGTGTTGACAGGGATGAAGAGCAATAGGAAGACTCACTGATGGTGGGCTGCACGAAGGTACAGCCACTCTGGAAGCAGTTTGGCAGTTTTATTCAAAATGGCACATACGCTCCTCCTATTTCTTGGTTTTGCCCTAGACAAATAAAAATTACTGTTTGCATAAAACCTGCACATGAATGTTTATAGCAGTATTATTTATGATTGCCCCAAACGAGAAACCGACCAAGTATCCCTCTCGAGTGACCGGGTGACCATGCTTCATCCACACTATGGAATACTACTCAGCAATGAAAAGGAGTGAACTACTGGCATACCTAACACTGTGCATGCAGCTCACAACTGAGGGATGGGCATCCAGGGTGCTAGTGGGACAAGGGGTCCAGGGACCAGGGACCAGGGACCTCAGGGATGGAGGTACTAGGGAGCACATAGACAGGGCAAGTGAAAGAAGCCACACACAGGCTCTGTACTTATAACACTACTTACATGGTGTCCTTGGAAGGTGAAACTATAGGAACAGAGAAGATGGGTGGTTGTCACAGAATGGGGTGGGGAGGGTCTGCAGGTAAATGGGACTGAGAGCTGAAATCGCTCTGTGTCCCAACTGTGAAGGCAGTTGTGAGAAGCCATGCATGGGGGAAAGCTCACAGAATCATACATCAAAAAATGTAAATTTTACTGTGCATAATTTTTTTTAAATTTAGAACTAGAGGACACAGGGGAAGAAGATATTTCTTATGATCAGTTGGACTTCCAACCCCTTCCCTTTAATCAAAGCAACCAGCACAGACTTCAGCAGCTGGGCAGGAGGCTCCCTGGACATGGGCTGTACGCGTCATCTGCGCTGTCTTGCCGCCTCTGAGATGGTTCAGGTGTTCACAGTCAGCAAGGAGTCACCACCTTGGGATGAGAACAGAGGTCAGGGCACACAGGTGAGCTTGTACAGGATCCGGCACTTTCAGCATGCAGTTCCTAGGATGACGCAAACAGGCCAGGCACGCGTGCAGCCAGGCAGAAGCCCAGGGCAGCGTGGGAGAGTTCCTGCAGGTTAGAAACCATGGCTGTAGAACTTCCCTAGAAAATAAAATGTTAAAAATGTAAGTCCAAATTATAATTAACCAGAACCAGGCCATGTAGAATATTTAATGAACCAGACTGTGTTTTTCTCTTTTTTCCCACTGTCTTCTGCTTGGAGACTAGGAGGAAGTAGGAGTTCTTCATGTCACTTAAGACTTCAGCTTTAATCACAGAAAGCCTACTTTAATAGCCAAAACCAAGATGGAAAATTCTGGAGATTCCAGGATGGCTAATCCAGTGATCAGTGATGTATTTGGGGACAAGACTCTCATCTTTCTGTTCTGCCATCATGTTGGCTTGAGTTCCAGGCCTGCCCCTCATGGTTACAAAGTGGCTGCTATAGCACTAGAGCATCTCAGTCCTGGACAACATCACTCCAGGGCAGGAGAAGAGGACAGTCTTGTGTCTCCTTTTAAGAAGTAGAAAACCTTCTCTGGGAGCCCCTCAGCAGACTGCCCATCATACCTCAACCCCCATCTGGGGGCCACATGCCGGTCGTTTTAAGAACTCCAGAACTGACCACATATAAGAGGATTGCTTAACTAATCAAGATTTTTACCCTCCTGGGGCTGGGGAGTGGTTCACCAGCTCCTCTAAATTACGTGACCACCTGATGCATGAACAAAATAGGTCATCTCTAACATAAACTTCATAGAATATTTTTTGGCATTTAACGGGGCACATCCTACTCCATATTCTCACAGAGCTTTGGGTTAAAATGGGAACCCAACTGTTGACTTCCATTTAGGTGAGGAGCCCCTGACAGCCCTCCAGTCCTTTAGAAGTTGGTAGGAGGTGGGGCAGCCTGGAGTCCCACTAGCCTCAAGAAATGCCGATCATAGAGCAATCTGTCACCAACAGGGAGAAGCTGGGTTATGTTCATTACATTGCTGTCCCTGGCACAGATGGGTGCTTCTATATTTAGAAATATGTTCAACAATGGGGATTTTCACAGCGAGCAGAAGAATACCGACTGATTATTCTTCAGATAACTTTAATCATTCATTCGTTTACTTAACTGGAGCATCTCACCTGCATCCAGCAGTAAATGGAGACCCTCCATGGAGGTTCTTGCAAAGCAAGTAAAGAAAGTGAGAAAGGAAAGGGGGAGAAGGAAGCCACACGACACGGCTCCAAAGGGCCAGACGAGGACCAGGGCTGGGTCCACGCCGGGAGTGACAGGAAGTCACTGTCTGGTTCTTTCAACAAGTTGTCGAATTTTTCCTTGTTTAAGGCTCTGTGCTGGCACTTCTGGGAGACAGAAAAATAACAAGCTAGATTCTGAATAAAGGTCTTGCAATGTAGCAGAAGAGATAATACAAATACATACAGAATTAGAATGCATGATATTTGCGATAAGTAGCTGAAGAAAATTGGGAAGAGGGGACCAGCAGATTCCAAGGGCTGAGGGATCATCCCTACCTGGGGGCCAAGCAAGGCTTCTGGAGGGGCTGGGATGCCAGCCAGGCTCGGCTCACGCACAGTAGTTCCGGTGAACATCCAGTGAGTGGATGTGTGAGCGTCCCTTTTCCCGGGCATCCCCTGGGCCTGAGGGGAACGGCGGGCCAGATTCACTACAAACAGGAACAAGAACCTGTTGTGAGCTTCTCTAACTCAGGCTGGGTTCTGTAACTAAAAAGGCCATCGGCAGATTTGATCAGTGGCTGGCTACCGGCTGGTTCTCATTTAAGCCCCTGTCCCCTCCTTATCCCACAAACGCACCCCTGAGCTCTCTGTTCCACAGGGAAGTCATTATAACGATGGCTTCGCCATCACAGAGGGGGCGAGGTCTGCGGTGAAGCCTAGTGATGGAGGGGGGCTCATCCCGGAGGAGGACTCCGTGGGTCTGGAAAAGGCGTTTGCCGTGAGGACACTGCACCCTGAATCCTCACCTGACCCCACACCAGGCGAGGTGGCCCGGCTCAGCCAGAACCAGCAGGGCGGGAAGAGGGGCCCATTCATCCGCCTCGGCCTGGCTTACATGCTTCCCGGGCCCATTGAGTAGCCAGGCGCATCAGCCTCTCACATCCTTGAATTTCACCCTGGATTTAATTAAAAACACCAAGGTCATTCTCTGACTATTCCAGCTAGTTCTGAGGTCTGTTCAATTTTTATGGAATCCCATTAAAGTTCACTGCAGATATGTTAAAAATGTTAATTGTTCTACAGGAAGTTTTAAACCACTTTACATGACTGTCACTGTGTAGAGCAAAGGCTTTGGGGTGCTGCTCACCCCAAAGTGAGATCAGAGGACAGATCCTCACGGTGGAGCCCACGGACTCCCGTGAGGCTGACCCTCAGGAACTGATGCTTCCTGCACAGAACCAGCTCCTCAGCCTTCTGCAGCCCCGGCCCCGAGTGCAGCCTGGCCCCTTCCCATGGCGTGCAGGTGGGCAGGGGGCCCTGGGTACACCTGCACTGCCCAAGACGGTGGCCGGTGTGCAAGGCAGTGGGAGCCTTGAGGTGCAGCTCACCTCGATCGGGATGTGCTGTGTGCAAAGCACACACCAGATTTTGAAGACAATACAGAAAAAGTATGTAAAATATCTCATTAATATTTTTTATAGTAATTGCATGTTGATGTGATAGCATTTTGGATATATTGGGTCAGATAAAATGCATTGTTAAAATTAAAATTGTTTCTTTTTAGTGTGGCTGCTAGGAAGTTTATCTCCCATTGTCCCCAGTTCTGCCTGGCACTGCTCGTGGCCTCCACGAGCCCGGGGATCCTGTCCTGGGAGTGAGGTGGAAGCCTGGCCCTCTCCCGGGACACTTTTGGACAACGCTGTCCCCAGAGCAGGGGTTTGGGGATGATGGATGGGAGGTCCCATCCACAACCCTGGCGGCCTGAAGCAGGGGCAGGGTCGGCCCTCCCGTGAACGGAGGGGCCATCCTGTCAGCACCGTGAATTCCACTGTGCAGATAAAGACGGGGAGACTCAGGGACGAGGCGGGTCGCCCCAAGCCCTCTGGGATAGCGCGGATCTGAGTAAGGTCTGTCTGACCCCGAGCTTGGTGTCTCTGATTTTTAGAAATTGGTGTTTTAAGACTCATTCATAAGCCCAGCTGATCTGTAATTTCCTGCATTCTCAACTAATTCTGAGCACCCCGGGGAAGGGCCGAGCTCCACAGTGTCCTCTGAGCCCCACAGGGAGGCAGCAGCAGCTGTTTTGGTGTCCAGTGTGCCCTCCTCCCTTTCTTTCCTTACGTGTCTTTTCGAGGTGGCAGGGAAGCGTGGCCACACCTGTTTCCTGCAGACTCTGCAGGGATTCGAGGGGCCCAGACCTCCTCAGTGTGGGGGTCGGGTGTCTCTGTCCCTCCGGGCCGCTGTCCTCAGCACTCCAGGCACAGTGAGTCCTGGTGCCCCGTTGCCTCCCGTGGGTGGCGTCCCTTGGAGCCCAGCCCACTGCCAAGGAGGGAAGCCGACCTGGGCCACTGGGGGCCGTCTGCCTGGCGGGTAGAGGATGAGATGAACACTGACTGCTGGTTAGCTGAGTACTGAGCGCTTCCTGTGTCCTAGGGCAGGACTCCCGATCTCTGCCACATCGCGGCACATACGGACCAGGATGGCTTCTGTTTGGATTGAGAGGATGAACCAGCCCGGGAGCCCCACTGCCTCCGCCCTCTCTCGCCGCGTGAGGACCCTGCTGGTCACCCACTGGGAGGCTCCGCTGAGGGCTGTGCACCCCAGGCAGGCATCCCCCACCTCGGCACAATTGGCACTGGGGTCCGGACAGTTCTGCACCGTGGGGGCTCGCCCTTGCACACTGTAGGGTGTTCACAGCAGCCCCCGCCTCCACCTAGCAGCACCATCCAGGTGTCTGGATGTCCCTGGATAGTGGCACGAGTGCCCCGGGAAAAGCTGCTCCTGGAAGAGGCCCTGGTCTGCATGGCTTACCTGGTCGGCCTCCATCTGCCAGCGCGCTGCAAGTCCCGGCTCTGTCTGTGCGCACCGGGCCCGCAGGGCAGTCAGGGCTGCTGGTGCAGGCTGCACCTCCCTCCGGGCACATCTGGGGGTGTGAGGATAGATCTCGGCCTCCTCGTCTGCCTGCAGATGGATGCCTCGATCCCCGGCACAGGAGACAGCTCTCATCGTTTCCCGGCGTGTGAGCCATGCTATCATTCAGCGCAGGTACAACCAAGCTGCCGACACAGGCTCCCCCCTTGAGCCGTGGCCGCGGGACCAGGAGCCGGGCAGGAGCGCAGGGAGACGCAGGCCAGCTCCAGCCACATCGTGTGTCCCCAGTCCTTCCCGTCTGGATTTGCTTTTAATTCCACTTCAGTCTGGGGGCCAAAGTAAAACATTTTGCTTCCCTAAAAATAACTAAGGCTTGGTAAGACTGAAAAGAGCCATTTGCGTGTTTACTGTTGAAACCACATGGAAATTAAAGTTCTATCAATTATAACATAGAAACTCTCCTTCAGTGTAAACACCCACATGCAATTTACTCTGTCTGGGAGTGTGTACACACGACGGTACCAGTACCAGACAGCATTAAATGATCATTAGCAACAGACCACTGAGGCTTTCCGGCTGGTGCCTCTTCAGGCTGACGATGCGCCAAACTGTCAAAATACCTGGCCGGCTTCCCACGCCCGCTTGCGCTGGTTCTGGAGCTGCAGGGCTGCGCCGACGGTCCCTGGCTGTGAATCTGAGCGATGGGGAGGAAGGCGGTGTGATCTGCGCAGCCTGGCATGAAGGTGTCAGAGACTCTCACACTCGCCGTGAGCAGCATCGGGCTCCCTCCCACCTTTTCCTGCTGCTTCTCAAAACCTGGCTGAACATTCTGAGCCCCCAGACCAGGCTCCCCCTGTGCCTGACCGGGACTGGAGGTACCCCTTCATCACCTACTCCAGGTTCACAGGTGTGGTGAGCAAGCGTTCCCAGCATGTGGTCTGCCCCTGGTGGGCCTTCCTTTGACAAAGGCTGCTAATACACCTGTTATTGATCCGCCAGCTTCCTTCATTCATGACAATTGAAATCAGGGGTGGGGTGGGGTGATAGACAATGAATAGTGGAAAATGAACATATTTGTGAAAAGCACCCTGAAGTAGAAGAATAGAGGCCATGGTGTTTGGTTCCAGCTAAGGGCTGGGCCTGGGTCCCCCGTGAGCACGGCAGTAAAGGCCTGTCTGAGCAGTGGACGAGACCAGGCCCTGGCGAGAGCACCACGCGTCAGCACAGTCACCGACTGCCCGCACGGCCTGAGGTCCTTCGCCTACTCGATCTCAGCGCCTACTCTCGCTGACTTTCCTCGCAGTCGGGAAACGGAGGCGACGCAGCTGCAGACACCCAGCTGTCATGGGAGGAGGCAGGGTCCCAGAGCAAGACGGCTCGAATCTGAAGTCCAGGCTCCCAGCAGGCTTCCACAGGGCTTGGCACCAAAGGACTTGGTCCAGGTTTCTGCTTCGAAACCCCCACCCCACAATGTCCTGGGGGAAGTGGATCGCTGCAGGGTGCTGTTCCCACCAGTGAGCACCCGTGATGGGCTGGAGAGGTTTCCTGGTGGCACTTGCGGTCTCAGCTTCCTTATTTGTCAAATGGGTGTCGTGCTATCATCTCAACCAATTTCTGTGAAGATTCAATGAAGTAATGATGTGAAAAATTTGGGAACGTAGCCAAGGACAGAGTCCCAGATGGTTGCTTAAGAAAGCGAGTGCATGTTTTTGTTTTGTTTTTGCAAACTCCCGGAGGGCACCTTCCTGATCTGTGGCATATCCACAGGTTGATGTAATGTCCCGGCCCCACGGGGCCAGTCCCCCAAGTGCAGGTCCCTCTTCTGGCTTCCCCCTGTAGGCTGAGGGCTGGTGGAACACTCCCTTCCTGTGGGTGAGTGGCACCCACTTTCCGTGCTTCCTCAGCCTATTAGGCACCTTCCCGGACCTGCCTTCTAGGAGGCCAGCGTGCTTTTTTGAGCATTATTTTGATAAAAAAACAAAAACAATAAAAAAAGCCATTCCGGACAAGCAATCTCCTTGTTTATTGATTTGCCCTGTCAGGTTCTTTTATGCAGACATACATTTTATGATAAAGCTTCGGTCTCCCCTTTTATGACAATAAATAATGCATCGTGGTTTTGGAGTGTTTTGAGTCCGCAGGAGGTCGGCACTGGCTCCGGCCTCGCGGTTCCCAGCAGGCCCCACTCCTCCAAGTAGCATGCTTCCAAGCTCCAATCAATCAATTTTCTCTTTAGGAAAGATGATATCAGGATGGCCAGCTGGAAACCACCATCTCTAATTGCCAATTAAATGCCACTGTGTGCTTTTTCAGATTATCTTTTCTCTGGGTTTAAGGATCTCTGTCGGTGGGCGAATGAATAGCTGATGCCCTGACCAGAAGTTTTCCCATTATTTCTCCCTCAAAGTCCCTCCCTTCCTCCTGTCCCTGACATCCCCCACAAAATGAAAAGATAAATCCCGGCTGAGCGGCTGACAGACATGCGTCCCTCCCGTGGGGCTGGCTGTTGGGGAATGGAGGGCTTCCCCCCTTACTGAGCCTGCCAGCACCTTGGGCGGGGCCCCGGCTCCTTCCTGCTAAGACATGAAATCCAATGTGTGCATCTCTTGCGAAGCAGGAAGTCGAGGTTCCTGGGGTTCGAGATGATGGTCATTGAGAGCTGGGCCCACCCACCTGGAACCAGTACCCCTGCCCAGACTGAGAGGACGATGGTGAGGAAGATGGGTGGACAGGGGAGGGATATGCAAAACTGGATCAGACAGCTTTCATTCCTAAGCCACCCCCTTCCTCTGAAAATCATTCACACTTAACCACGAGGGATTACAGAGCCCGATCCATCTCCATTACGGCCAGACACCATTGCCAGTGACGCAATTAAGGCTAATTGATGACTTCCTGGAGCAGCCAGCCTCTCCCTGAGGCCAGGGAAGACCTGGCTGGGTTTTGAGCTCTCTGTGGACCCCTGGGCAGGGATTGGGGTCACTGCTGCACTACCTGGCTGTGCAGCCCCCCAACACTTCTCTTGGCTGCTGCATGTTAGGCAGGAAAAGTAGAAGTTCCTTGGCAAGGATAGCAAACTTAGTGGCTCCCTGGACGAGCCGATCGCTTCCTGTGGTAGTAAAATGAACAATTCATTGCAGATTATTTGAAGGCAAGTCACTTTAAGTGTAAGGAATAAAAAGACAAATTGGCAATTGGATTTTGTGTGAGAACATAAGTGGATGATTTGCACTGGCGGGTGTGCTAGGAAGACTTAAATATACTGGGGGAGAAAACGACAGAACGGGGTCAGGCGGAGACTGTCATTTTGGGATGTCTGCATGGAGCTCCGGGAGAGTCCCGGGGCTTGGCCCCTTGCAGGGCTCTTGGTTGTGAGGTTTGCCAGAGAAAGCTAGCATTTCATAACTGGACTTGCCTGGGAGGACCTGCCCAGCCCAGTCCACAATGTAACTGATCTTTATACCACACTTTTTAATGGGACAAATATTGATGTCCAGAATAAGTCTGTCTTGGATTGTATCCAGTTCCCCAGAGCTCCTGTGACGGAGACTGTAGCTCTGTTACTTCTGATTTTGCAGTGTGAGCCCAAGAAGCAATTGCCTTTTAAAATTGCCGAGGTCTCCTGGGACAGAAAGCTGCACGCCAGAGCTCTGTGGGAAGCATTCCCTCATACCAGCCCCACCCGCCATGAAGCCCCCTTCCTGGGATTCTCTGCTGTGTGACAGAGGCTCTGGGACCCTCTCTGATGGAGTTCTGGCTGGTCTCACTGATAACAAACAGTATCATGGGGACTGGTACCAGTGCATCTTTTGAGCGCCCAGCACAGAACTATGCCCCCTCTCCTGCCCTCTGATTTTTATACTCAGCTTGGTGTAGGGGGCTCACTGTGCTCACCAGCCTCGTGCAGTTCACAGTCTGGCAGGACGGAGGTGTGGTCATGGGATCTGCAGGTGGACAGGGGCCAAGGTGCTTGCGGTGCAGCAGGTGGCCTGCTGCTCTGATGGGCTCCCCCGTGCTGACTGTGCGTTGGCCGGCTGCCGGCAGAGTGCACGGGGCTCCTGGTACGCTGTGTTGTCTGCCTCTCCCCAGTGTGCCTGCCACACCTCTGAGTGATCGGGGCTGCTCCTCTCCTTCAGGATGCCTTAGATTCCCAGGCTGAGTATGGAACCCCTTAGACTGGGAGGGGCTTTCTGATCACACTGTGTGATTGCAGGAGCAGAGAAGGGGGTTCAGCGTGCACAGAGGCACCTGAGAGGCTGGGGACAGCCTGGGCCTGCAGTGGGTTGGGGGTCTGCTCCTGGACACCTGGTTTCCTTCCGCCAGGCACCAGGGATTGTGACAGTTCTGGGCTCCTTGCTGCCCTCCAGGACCCCGCTTTGTCACCTGCCACTTCAGAAGCCTTCTGGGAGAAAGTTTTTTGATCAGATCCTGTGTGAGCTTCACTTAGAAGCAAGGAGGAGCCCTCGGGGCCCCCAGACCTTGGGCAAAGCAGCAAATTCACGTCTGGTGTCATCTCTGTGATCTGGGGCCAGGGAGGAAACACCGAATCCCTGTCGGTCTGGGAGTGAAAGCTGCAGTGAAACCCCCAGAAGAAGTGAAGTGTCACGTCCTGGCCTCGTTCTTGTTCTGGGCAGCGACTCCCGACAAACGTCTATGGGGCCTCGTGTATGCAGCCCCTGCCCACAGTTCCACAGGCAGGTTCAAACCCACTGGCCTCCACCCTGCACCTCATCCTCTGGAGGGGGCATGCGTTTCTCCTGGGGGTGTCTTGTGAGCCCCAGAACCTGCATGGGGGCCCCTGCTCCTGGCTCCCCAGCCCCCAGGGCCCCCGGCCTAGCACTGGCCATGTCCCCTGTAGCTGCCCCCCTCCCTCAGTTGGCAGCGAACTTCAGGCGGCTGGCGAGCACCTGTCCTGGTTCCCTCTGCATTTCTGTTGGAAGGCTGGCTGGTCGGAGTTGCTCAGTGGACGTAAGTGCAGTGAACAAGTGCAGCCAACTGACGCAGGGAATCCAGCCAGTGCACAAACAGAGCCGGCCTCCGGCGCTTCCTCCCAGCTCACACAGCCACGTGAGCCAGTCCCTGGGCCGGGGCCACTTGGAAAGACAGGTGTTCACCTCCCCCCACCCCCAACACAACCCCGTGGCCAAGGGTGTGGTGTTCACGCGATTCACACTCCTCACCCACTTCTGAAAGGCCTGGAGCAGGTGATAACTTAAACCCAAGGCAGGAAAAGGGGACACGGAGCAGAGCCACTTGAGGGGGTGCAGGAGAGGATGCAGGCTGCACTGAGCCTAACAACCGGCTGTGTTTTCAGAACATCTCCGAGTTCCCTGGCAGCTACAGGACATGCATAGTTTTTGTTTTCAGACAAGAGAAGGCATTTGTGGAGACGAAGTATTTCTGGGAACCAAACTCAAACAAGAAAGACTTCTCCTGTTTGTGCAGGATCAGCGCGGTGCTGGAGAGCCGGCGGCCCCGGCAGATGGACGCTCAGCTACGGGGCTGCTGTCGGAAATGACCCCGCTGGCCCCACCCAGCTGCACAGGGCGCATCTAGCAGGCTGTGTGCATTTTGTGGGTAGTGTGTTGGTTCCTGCAAAGCGGTGGTGTCGTGGGGCCCCCAACACTGCTTGGCGCTTGTTAGGTGCTCCTGAGCGAATAAAACAAGTGGTTCCATCACAGCCAAGGGGCATCTGTGACCCTGAGAACTAAGCCCATGACTTTGTGCATAGGGGTTGGTCAGTAAATACGGACGACCCTAAATCGCCGTGGCTTGTTAAGTGAGCATTCCGCACCAGGCACTATGCCATGCTAATAAGTGCCCGCCTGAGTCAGCTGGGGCCGCCAGAGCCACCACCCAGCCCGGGCAGCGTAAACAACAGATGTCTGTTCCCTCGTGGTTGGGAGCTGGGTGTCTGCAATCTAGGTGTGGGCAGGCTGGGTTCTTTCTGAGCCCCTCTCCTTGGCGTGTAGATGTCCTCACGTGGACACACATGGCCACCCTTCCTGCAAACCTCCCTGGTATCTCTGTCTCTTCCTATAAAGTGGATTAGGTCCCACCCTTGTGACCTCATTACCTTAATTAGCTCCCTAGAGACCCCCATCCCCAAGTACAGTCACAGCCTCTAGTCCTGAGGACAGGACTTTGCACATTGATTTGGGAGTGCAGAGCAGCTCAGAACTGTGCCCCGTGTGAACCATCACACTTGGTTTTCCCACCAACACTCCCAGGCCATCCTGCTATGGAAGACTGGACTAAGGTGTGTGTGCATGTGAGGTGTCCCTGTCCTTGGTCACACACAGAACAGGGTCAGTCTGAGGCCCAAACTGCAGTGTGCAGACCTCGGTTGCAGAAGATGAGCAAAAATGAGCACATATCTGAACCAGCTCGCTCACCAGCAATAGGACCACCCGCCCCTCCTCCCTCTGCATTGCTGTCCTACCTTCAGGACAAGGGTCACCCAGCCGGGGTGAGGGGGGCTGTGGGCTCCGGAGGAGGCTACCCCTCCCCAGACTCCCTCCGACTTGCTGGACTTGCTGCGAAGGTGTGGTCTGAGCTCCTGGCAGGCCCTTCACGGGATGCTGCAGCCTGGCGTGGGGGCAGCGAGGACAAACAGACTCCTTTCAGCATGTGTGAAGGCTGCATCTGCGCCAGGCACCGCGATAGGCTTGCGGGGGGTGGGGGGGACGTTTGAGTGCCGAGATAGGGGTCCCAGGTGCTGCCTCTGGGGATGAGCACAGTCCACCAGGGCGGTTGTCTCCTCCTCTGTGCACACATTTTCTCATTCAGGTTCTGGGTCTGCTTTATTGACCCAGAGCTTGCCGAGCAGGGAGGAATGTGTACGTACAGATGTGCTG
Source organism: Manis pentadactyla (assembly GCF_030020395.1). Lineage (NCBI taxonomy): Eukaryota > Metazoa > Chordata > Mammalia > Pholidota > Manidae > Manis > Manis pentadactyla. The sequence goes on along the minus strand of NC_080023.1, from coordinate 176,070,883 downwards.
GCTGGACGCGGTCTCTTACTGTCAGAGAATAAGTCAACTCTGACTTGGCCTTTCCCTGGCCAGGTTTAAACAAACAACCTCACAGTTCAATCCTGGTATTTTCAACACATGTCTGCAAACTGACGCTGGGTGGATGTGTGTCCCAGCGGGTGTCATGCTATCCTGAGGAGTCTGGGTCGCTGTGGTGTCTTTGGATGGGGGGCACTCAGTCTGGACTTGTCCTGTCACTGCTGGGAAAGGGCACAGACGGGGAGGTGCCTCCCCGGAGGACTTGGGGTCAACATGGGAAGAGGCTGGGGTGCACCTGGCAGTTGTGCTTTGCCGTTGAGGCCCAGGTCACAAGTAGAGTCTGAAAATGGGGTCCCAGGTGAGGAAAGGGATGGAGATTGCTCCTGAGCCATCAGAGCCGTGGCTGGTGTCCATGGGCTGCAGCCCTGGTGGGCAGGGCGGACTCACTGAGGGCTCGGGGGCTCTGGGAAATGGTGGCCTGACCACTGTGCTGATGGAGCAGCCAGAGGACCCAGATAGACACTAGCAGTGTGTGGCCCACAAGGAGGACTGCCCGGAGAGACCCCAATGATTCAGAGACTAAACAACGCACTTCTAAATAACACGTGGGTCAAAGGTGGGCTCTCACGAGAAATTTTTCAAATGTTCTTAAACAAATGAAAGTGAAAATATAACTTATCAAACTGTGGAATACAGAGAAAGCACCTATTTAAAGGGAAATTTGTAGCCATGAATGCATATGTTGGAAAAGAAGAAAGATTGAAAATCAATCATCTAAGCTTCTTAAAGGCACACAAGGATAGATAGGTAACATGAATAAACCTATAGCTTATAAGAGAAATTGGATCAATAATTAACAACTTTCCAAAAAACTAAGCACAGGTTCATGAGTGAACACTACCAAATGTTTAAGGGAGAAATGATATCAGTTCTCCACCATCTCTTCTAGAAACAGAGGGAACACTTTCTAACTCATTCTCCATGGCCAGCATGATCCTAATACCAAAATCACATGAAGGCATTACAAGAAAGGAAAACTACAGGCCAGTATCTCTGGTGAATGCAGATGCAGCAATTTCTAACAAAATTTCAGCAAATTGAATCTGACGATGTATGAAAAGAATTATACACCATGACCAAGTGGGATTTGTTCCAGGAACGCAAGGCCAGTTCAACATTCAAAACCAATTAATGTGACCCATCGTGCCAACAGGCTAAAGAAGAAAAATCATAAGATCATATCAATAGATGCAGAAAAGGCATTTGGCAAAATCCAGCATCCACTGATAATACACAAAGGCTGGCCTAGAGTAATCACTCAATCACCATTTAGGATTGTGGTTAAATGGCCTCTTATAATTTAAAATTCCACTGTGCACCTACCCAGTTAATATTCCTACAGATTTAGAAGCTGAGTGTGTGATGAGTAGATTGCTGTTTAAATGGCCGTTCCTTATTGAATCCCAGAACATTCCGGAACTCCAGGGAGGGGGAGAGAGGGGTGAAGATGTACGTTCCAGGGCTCGCCTCTGCAGACTAATGTAGGGGGTGGGGGGCAAGTTTTTAATGTGAGTTTTAAATCAGGGGAGTGTTGTGACTTCTAATGATCAGTCACACTTTGAAGCGCAAGGACATGGAAGGAATCAGAATGAAAGCACGTCATTATGGCAGTTACGACTACAGATCGCTGCGCATCATCACAAGGCTGTCATCGTGCGTCCCTGTTGGACACCACAGAGCATGGGCCACATGAAACGTAGAAGCTAGGCTCCAGTCGGGAACTTCCCAGGCCAGTTGTTTGGAGACACACGGATTCCTGGGTGCCTTGGATCTTCAGACCAGAGGTGGCGCGGCCCATGGGGTCAGGAAGGATGGCACTGGCCTGTGGGAATGACAGTGTCTCGGCCAGTACTGTGCATAGACCCCTCCCCCTGTGAGGGCCCCGCGGTGAGCAGTCTGGGTGGCTTCTCAGCTGCCTGGGGAGCTGGCAGCTGAGACGCCAGGGAGGCCGCCCCCCAGATCACTTCTGGCTGATGCAGTTGGCTGAAATGACCCCCTCCCTCCCGTCCTCTCGCTTTCTCTTCCCTGGCATCACTACCGGCATTTTCAACAGAACCGTCTAGAGTGGGAGGTCAGCAGAGTTGCCGGTCAGGGTCACGGCTGTCCCAGCTCCGCCTTCCTCTCCTGGGTGGCTGCTGCCCCTGGGTTCCTGGTGTCTCAGGCTGAAGGTGGTGATGGCAGTGCAGGGCTTGGGGCTCTGTCAGGGTGGCCCAGAGAGGAGGGGAGGGGGCAAGGAGAGGAGGGGAGAAAGATGTGGGGAGAGTGACTCAGAGGGAGGGAGTGATAGCCACTCGCCTTACCCGGGCCAGGGGCACAGGCCTGGGGGCTGGACCCTAGCCTGGGGGCGGCTGTGGCAGGTGGGCCTGGCATGGAGGCTTCCATCCCCTCCTGGGCCAACTCAGGCCCCTGTGTGGTATGGAAGCAGTGGTACCTGGGATCTCATCTGCCAGCTTGGACAGAGAACACATCCGCCACAGCCGGCAGAGACTGAAGATCAAGGGGGTCTCTCCAATGTCTGCTTCTAATAGGATCCTGTGTTCTTTGCAGGACCCTGAGGATGAGAGGGAGGCCTGCACATGGCTGAGCTTTAACCCGGTCACAGTCCACGCACACCTGTGTTTGTGCTTGCACAGTGTCCCTGCTGCCGCAGGCCGTGCCTTGCAGAGCAGCCTTCCCAGGCGATGGGTCCAGTCACCCGCACGGCTGCCACCTTACAGAAGAGAAACCCTGGCTTTCTCTTGAAGAGTGAGAAAGACTGCACTCTTTTCCCAACCTGTTGAAACTGCTTTGACTCAGTCATTAAATCTCACAATGAATCCATCTCCCAAGCAAACACTTTGTAGCAGCTGAAATGTTTGAATGTAGCCGGGAGCAGGAATCCCCCATCTGCAGCCGGGCTGGCTGTGCCCCCTCTTGATACAAAAGGAAGGCAGTCAATCCGTGTGCACTCAATAAACCTCTTTTGTTAACAGGATACCTGCCTCTTTAAAAAGAGGCACACATACCCCCAAGCCAAGGTGTAGCTGGCTCTCACACCCCCAAACCCTTTGAAGGCTGCAAATTCGTAAGTAAAGCCCAAAATAGAATTTGAACATGAACTGCCTTCCCCAAGGTGTGAAACACTTAGCACTAAACAAATCCTCTCTCTCACAACTGTTACATAAACAATGGGATTAAATATAATAAGGGATATATAAAGAACTGGAAAACAGCCGAGGAAGGAACACACAGATTTGTTAACACAAAGCACTTATGGTCTCTGCTCAACAATTACCTCAATGGAAAATCGTCTTTAGGATTTTCCGTGTGAGTTTTCTTCTCTTTGCTTGAGTTCAGAAAACAGTAACGGCAAACGCGGTTTGACAGGGGAGTTCCTAGGGCCCAGTCTAAGCCTACTGCCTTAATGTGAAAGAGAGAAAGGGCACGGGGCCAGGTGTGTCGCAGTGAGTTTGAGAGATGCCCCCCACACCACCTGAGGTGCTGTCCACGGCCCACGGATGCAGAGGTTCAGAGGGGTTTGATCACAGGTGCTCTGTAACACCAGCGGCAAATTTGATTCTTGGGAGAGTTAAACGTTATGCCTGAAAAGCACATGTGCACTTATATTTTGGGGGGACAGGGAAGAAAGAGATAAAGAGATGTCAGCTGAGATCCAAAGTCCTAACTCAGAATTTTTTTATTCCCCATAAATAACTTATATGTAAATTGTTTTTTATAGCAAAGGAATAAATTTACCCTTCTGCTTTTTAACACATTGGTTCTCTCTGAAAATTCCTCTCCATAAAAAAGTAGGCATGTGTGTAATATTAAAACACGTCGCTAAAAGGTAATTAGAATTGCCGTTTTAATTCCAAAGGCTTGCCGGAATACACTGCTTGTGCTCCGCCTCACCGATGCCCCCCAAATATGCTTCCCTTTGCCTCCACGGGCCCTCCTGCCACTGGGTGCCAGGCCCATTGAGAATTTTATCACATGCCAAGTTAGAAAGCATAATTTGCTAACATTCAGTTCTTTTGTGTTGCATCCAAGTTTCACATTAAGGAGTTTGCACCTCAGAAAGCATTATTGGGTTTATGTGTCTGGAAGTATTTTTCATTTTTCATATTTAAATTATCTTCCTCTGAGAACCAGACAAAGGCTGGGAATTTTTATCAAGAGACAAATGATGTAGGTGGTGAAAAATCTCAGCCTTTTATTATTGGCGGTATAAAACATTCCAACAGTAATCAAAATACTTAACATAAGGTCTGAATCTAACATATTTTATGATGGAAGTAATGGGAGGAATTATATAAGAAACTGATTATTTTAAAACTTTCTTAGTTAGTCAGGTTGACCAGACGGCTGTCTCTGAGTCTAAAGGTGTCAACCTGTTTTGCTCCAGGCCTTTGGAGAGCGAGGTTGCTCCGCACACCGCTGACTCACCTGCTCAGCACACATGCGTAGCAAGGGTAGGATTTTCCTCAAGGAAGGTATTTCCCTGGGGGAAAGGGAGCTAGGCACTGTTACTGAGAAGATGCTTTCAATTTGGAAAGTACTTGATTAGAAATAAGAGCAAATAAATGAATAAGAAAGTATCTTTAAAAATTCTTATAAAAGGGATAAGTCAGGATAAATTCTTTTTAAAGAGAATTTTAAAAAGTGGTTGAGTTTGTTACCACAAAAATATGTGGAAAATTGCAAGAGAATCCATCTGGGAGCTTCATGTCCGGACGGTGGACACACCCATCTTTGATTCTATTGAGAGGCTCCAGGAAGGATCTAGAATCCTTTATGGAACCATCACAAGGGCAGAAGCTACTGATTTGAGTGCTGACTAGGTGCCAGGCGCTCTGTCACAGCGGCCTGTAGCCCTTAGGCGTCTGGGCACCTTGCCTCGTTGAAATACGGTCCTGACTCACACGTGCACTGCCGAGGGCTAACGAGCTCCCACGTGACCAGAGCCTGCTTGTCTTCTAAGCACCTTGGAGAGCAGCGCTCTGGGGCTTTACAAATACGAGGTCTTACAAACCTCCTGACTGTGTGAGGAGGGGACCACTTTTGAAATGCAGAAACTGAGGCACTGAGCAGTAAAGGAGCCCTCTGCCCGGGGTGGCATGACGCCCCTCCCCAGAAGGGTGTGTTACCTGGAGCCTGTGAACGTGACCTTATTTAGAAGAAAGGTCTTTGGGGAGGTAGCCACATTAAGGATCTCAAGATGAGATCACTCTGGGTTAACCAGGTGGACCTTAAATCCAAACTGTGTCCTTGCAAAGTCAGAAGAGGACAGACACGCAGGGGAGGCCACAGGATGACAGAGGCAGAGACTGGAGGGATGTGGTCACGAGCCAGTGAACACCTGCAGCCACTGGAAGCTGGGAGAGGCGGGGGACCCTTCCTGGAGCCTTCGGGGTGAGCAAGGCCCTGTGACAGCTTGACTTCTGACTTCTGCCCTCCAGGCTGCGAGAGAATAAATTTCCGTCTCTGTAAGCCAGCCAGTTTGTGAGGCTTTGTTCCCAGCCCTTGGAGACTGTCACAGCCCCAGAGGTGACAGGTTAGCGAATGATGCCCCAGGACCTGCCCTCCTTCCTGTGCAGACGGAGCCCACCTGACTCACCCGGGTCTGGCCAGGAGTCACCCCACGTCCTCACTGAGGCTTCTGTGGGCAGGGTTCCTGGGTCCTCCGCTGAAGAGATGCAGGGTGGCAGCCTCCTCGGCCTATCCTGTGTCGGGGGAGCCCTGGGGCTGGGTGGAAGGGGAGAGAGACGGGCTTAACAGGTTTATCTTCGCACTCGTAGTGACGTTACTGCCTGCTATGATTTCTGAGATCCTGCTGCCTTCGTTCTAAAAGGCTGTGCCCCTTGGATTTGAATCTTTGGGAGATCAGGTGGAAATGAAAGCATTTCCCTAGCCCTGAGCCTTATTGTGCTGCTCTGGCAGTGGCTGCTGCAGTCTGGGGGCCTGGGGGAGGCCACAAGCCCAGCACTTGTGCCTGAGGCTCTGCCCTGCAGTCTCCTCGACCATCGCGGCTCCCAGCCAGGAGCCTGCAAAGGGCCCAGATTTCAGAGTGTACCCGAGGTCTTCTCTCCGCCTGGTGGGGTTCCTTCCATGGGCAAATACCACCGCGCAATATAAAGATTCAGGGGCTCACAGGACCCCCTGACTGATCGTCCTTATTTCCTGTCGCCCACTGTGCTGCAGAGCCGCACGGCAGTCCTGTGGGGCCAGGTGCCCAGTGACTCCTGCTCCGGCAGTGCTGCCACCCACCCGTGTCACAGCCGCAGACAGAGGCGCAGGTGGGCGAGGTCAGCCTGGGGAGTGCCTTGCAGCTGTCAAGTGGAGGCCTCAGGATTCAAGCCCATGTTGGCCCCCCACCCAGCCCACTGTCGGACCGCACACGCCGAGGTCCCCAGAGTCCGCGTGGGTGTGTGAGGCTTGCATGTGCTGGGCGCACGCAGCTCTCTGGGGCTTGGTTCCCAGCGGACCCTCAGGGACTGCTCACCAGTGATGATGCGGTGAGCTGCAGGTGAGGAAAGAAGTCCCTTAGTGGATAAATAGGCAAGTGCCTGTCAGAGGCTTAGGGAAGAGCCCCTCAAAGGGGTCCGCTGACCACCTGCTCACCTGCCCCGCCCCACCAGCTGCCCCACAAGCTGGCTGACGTCACTGGTTCTGGCCCCACCACAGACTCACCAGAGCAGCGCTTCTCCACCGGGAATGGGGCCCCGGAGCCCCCATTTAGCAAGGCCCCCAGGGCACTAGCACCACCCCCTGCTCTTCTTCATGGCCTGGACGTAGGGTGTGGCTCTGTTGCCACCTGGAAAGGAATTATATCCTGTGCACTCCGAAGCTGGGGGACAGAGCGAACCGTAAGATGAGTGATCCCTCAGGAGACAAAATGCGAGAAGCTCACGTTTTTATGGAACCGCATTTAGCTGCAGGGTGAAAGATAAAGGAAACACAAATTGGTTGGGGCTGCGGGAGGGAAGTGGGGCAGGTGGGATACAGGCAGTTCCGTCTCTTTGGGCTGTTCTTTCCTACAAGGAGCTATGGTGTCAGATAAATAGCCCCTCTAAGGTAACAGATCAAAAGCACTTAAGTGCAGATAAAAGGATGAAATGCGGCTGCAATTCTTTGTTATGGGATTTTGCAGGGAGACTAAGAACACAAGGTTAAATTTAAAAAAAAATGCAAGAGGAAAAGAAAAAGAAAGAAATAGATGGTGTATGGCTCCTGAAAATAGATGCTGTCCTGGGATCTGGTGTTTTCCTGGTTTTTAAAACAAAGCCAGGAACAGCATTCAGGTTAGTCAGGGAGGGTGTGACTTCACACTCGACTGAGAACACGAAGGTCCATGGAATCGTCATGCAAAATGTCCTACTTTAGAGCATGCACCGTCAGAGAGCATGGACTCCTGGCGAAACCTAGGACCCCCAGGTGAGGGATGCTGGGGCCTCTGGCCTAATGCACGGAAAGAGATGCCAAATGGAAATCAGGGCGCTCCTTTTTAGGTGACCAACTTCACCTTGATATCACAGTCCATCTCCACCAGCCGTGTGGCTCAACATCTGTCCGCCAGAAGCCCCTCTGTGCTCTGGGGTGAGAGTGAGAAGGGCCATCAGTTAGTTACCCTGTTCCCTGTGCCAGGATGTACAGGCAAGTGTGCCATCATTTTTTAAATGTAAAGTTCATGCTAATTCTATGTTTTCTTTTCTCCTGTATACACTTCTGCAGAGCCACCAAATAGATATTGGAAATTGGACAAAGATGGTGCCCACTTGAGGCCCATCCATCAGAGCAGGTACCAGCCAAGGAGCGAATCAATGAAAAGTCCTGAGTCTTTGTGAGACAAACCTAATCCAACAGCACTTGCCTTCCATCCAAAGGGAGGCAGCCCAGACACCCCCGGGGCGCTGCCCTGCCGCGTTCCACCTACGGGCGCTTCGATTTTTGCTTCCTCAGAACGCACCCTCCTTGAGAACAGGCACGTGTGAGAGACCAGCCAATGGCTCTCTGGAGGGAGGGAGGCATGCCCCGTGTCAACACACGGGGTTGATCTGTGAGGGTATTCAGCACAGCTCTGCTTGTAATGGAGACAAACAGAAAGCAGAGTGGAGTGGGTAAGGGAAGGACGCCCTGATTCTATGATTCCAAAAGAGTGCGTGCAGTTTTTTATTTAAAAAAAGTCCATCTATCTTTCTGAGAGATGGAAAGGAAGCATGCAGGAGGCTTACAGTGATAAACTTCTGGGTGACATTTCATGTTTTCATTTAACTTAATTTTGAAATAATCGTAAACTTACATGTAGTTGTGAGAAATAATGCACAGAGATCCCACACACCCTTTACCAGTTTCTGCAATGGCCACATGTTGCAAAGATCAGATCACGCCAAGATATTGACATCGATACAGACTATTGACCTTACTCAGATTTCACCATTTTTGGATGCACTCGTGTGTGTGAGTGTGTGTTTACTTCTGTGCAATTTTATCCTGTGTGTAAATCCCTGTGATCACCTGTAGTCAAGATGTAGAACAGTCCATCACAGGGCCCCTGGGGCTACCCATCTATAGCCAGGGCCTCGTCTCCCCACCCCCGCTCCATAAGCCTTCGCGACCATGGTCTGTTCTTCAGCTCTACAGTTTGTCATTTCGGGAATTCAGTATAAATAGAAACACACACTAGGTAACTCTGGGACTGACACGTCTCCACATGGTGTAATTCTCTTGAGATCCATCCAAACTGTTGCATGCACCGCCTTCCGTTCCTTCTCTGCTGAGTGGCGTTCTGTGGTACGCATCTGCCTACTCGGTTTGTCCGACCGTTCCCTCAAGAAGGATGCGCAAGTTGTTTCCAGTTTGGGGCTGTTGTGTCTAACGCTTCTTTGAAAATTGGTGTGCAGATTTCGTGTGAGCTTAAATTTTCACTTCTCTGGGACAATTGTAATTGTTGGAGGATACTGTAACCACATGCTTAATTTTATTAAACAAACAAAAACAAAAACCCTATTTTCCAGAGAAGTGTGCCATTTTACACTCCCACCAGCAATAGATGTCAGCTTCTCCACATGTACCTCAGCGTTTGATGTTGTCACCTTATTTAAAAAAAAAATTAACCCTTCTGCATGTAGTGATAGCTCACTGTGATTTTAACATGCATTTCCTCGAGGGTCAGTAATATCGGACATTGTTTCACAGGCTCATCTCCACCTGACTATCTCCAGGGAAATGTCCTTTCATGCCTTGTGCCTATTTTCTAACTGGGTTGTTTTTTTCTGCTCCTGAACATTGAGAATTACTAGTCTGGTCTAGACGTGAGCCACGTGGTCGGTGAACATGAACCTCCCTGTTTGCACTTCGTCATTTCGTCCTCTTAGCGGTGTTTTCCTCAGAGCAAAAGTTTCAAATTTTGTTGAGGTCCAGTTTATAAGTTCATGCTTTTGTGCAATGTGCTTTTGGTGACAAGTCTAAAAATGCTTCACTTAGCCCTGGGCCCTGAAGATTTTCTCCCATGTTTGTTTGTTTTTTCCCAAAAACATCATAATTTGATGTTTTAATGTTTTAAATTTAAGTCCACGATCCATTTGAAATTGATTTCTGTATAAGGTGTGAGGCTTAGGTGGAGGTTCACTTTTGCCCGCGGAGTGCAGGTGCTGTAGCCCCATTTCACCCCCACCCCATTGCTTCGTTTTCGCGCCTTTCCCGAAAGCCCTTAGGACATGTTTCTGTGGCGTTAATGGCCGGGTGCCTTTTTCTGTCCCACCGATGGTGCGGCTACCCTCCCCAAACCATAGTCTCCATTACAGAACCTCTGTGAGTCTTAATACTGAATAGCACGATTCCTCCCACCTTATGAGTCTATCAAGACTGTTTTGCGCTCTTTAACGTCCTGCATTTCATGTTTTTTAAGTCACGAAAAGCTTTTGGTAACATGAAAAAGGTGTTATGAAAAAAAATCGAAGAAAATTCCTCCATATCAAAAACATGTCTTCAGGGTGGAGTGGTATTAGCGGGAAAATCAAGGAAATCCTTGATGGCTAGATCAATTCTGAGAGGTATGGGAGCCCCCACCTGGCGTGAACTACAGGGGCCCCAGATGGGCGGAGCCCGGGTGGGCGGGGCCGGATGGGAGGAGCCCTGGGGAAGAGTCCCAGTAGGAGGGGCCCTGGTGGGAGGAGACTGAGTGGGAGGGGCCTGATGGGAGGAGCCCGGGTGGGAGTCCCGGTGGGAGGGGCCCTGGTGGGAAGAGTCCCGGTGGGAGGGGCCTGATGGGAGGAGCCCTGGTGGGAGGGGCCTGATGGGAGGAGCCCTGGTGGGAGGGGCCCTGGTGGGAAGAGTCCCGGTGGGAGGGGCCTGATGGGAGGAGCCCTGGGGAGGAGTCCTGGTGGGAGGGGCTTTGAACTTATAGTTCTAGTTCCTTCTCCTATTTAAGTCATTAATGCTAGTATCATCAGTGATTTTGTCCTATTCCTTTTTTTATCAGTCTTGCTCTGTCTTTTCATAGAACAAAGTCAAAAAATTTTTGTTTGAAATTTTAAAACATGGTAAAACGCCTAGAAGAAATATATTATTAAACACAAGTCAAAAGAAATGCACGGTAAGCCTGCAGTGAAATCTAACTTCCATCCTCTTCGCAGCTGCTGGCGGCAGGGCCAGATGGCCGGGCCGGGCGGGCCATGGCTGCTTTCCTTGCCCCGTGCTGGCGGGGGTGCAGGCTGGGGCCGCCCCTGGAGACCCACCACTGCTGCTCCATAGAGTAGAAGCACGCAGCGTATGGCTCAGGATTTCTACTAGTGGACAGGAAGGTAGAGAACCTCTTGCTTCCGTCCAGCAGGAGCGCTCCAACCACCTCGATGCCGCACTGCTGGTACCAGCAGAGACCGGGGGACGCCCCAAGCGTGCATCCACGTCAGCACGGGCAGAGGGACTGCGGTGCCTGCGGGGCAGACGCACGAACCCCGTCTGTACCCGTAACACACTGGCTGTCAGAAAGAGACGCGAGTGCAAAACGTTACAGAGAAAACAACCACATGCTTTGTCAACGGAAAGTTCCACTGAGCGTCCGTCTAGAGGTGCGCAGTTACAGAGTGAGGGAAGAAAGAGCCCAAATATTACACTGGTGGCTCCTGCCTCCTGCTGAGGGCGGACGGGGGCACGTAGGGGGTTGCAAGCAGCCCCGGCTTCCTCAGAAGGCACCCGGGGAGGTGCCCTTGGGTGCTTTATTATTATTACTACTATGATTTATCATACATACCCTTGGACATTAGGGAGAAATAAAGCCTTCTCTCTCTCTTTGGAGGGGGCGCTGGGAGGGCGGTAGCCAGAAGCGGCTCTGGCGGGCGCTCTGCCTGTGCGTGAAGGCCCCAGGGTGTCTGCTTCAGCGGTTCCGCAGCTGGGACGGACCATCTCGGAAAAAGCCTTTGCTGTCCACCTGGAATTCAGATTCCACTGGGCGTCCTGTATTTTAACTTGCTAATCTGGTGAGCCTCGCCCGAGGTGGTTTTAACGAGCCCTGGCCGTCAGATGCCAGGCCGGGGAGGCACCTTGTTGCTTCCTCCAAGGATGAGCCCCTCCGCAGCCTGGCATTCCCACAGGGCACAGGGGCTGCTCTCAAGATGATGGGTAGTAACTTCAAAGAAAATCAGGCTGATGTAGGACCGTTTGAGCCAACTTTGTGGCTGCCCAGTGGCCAACAGTCCCCTGACTGAGATAGATACACAGCGAATCCGTTAGGGACAGTGTCTGCTGAGCGAGCCCTGGGCACGGAGGTGGGCTGTCAGGATTGTAAAGTATTTAAAAGGCAGAGGTGATTCAAGCTTATCTCTCTGATAAGGAACATAGCTCATGGAAGACACATCACTAAATCCTCATAAAAATGACAGCCAGAGGGACATCTTTGCATTCCTGCTTAGCTGACCTGCAGGAAGCGTGGGGTGCCTGGCACCTTGGAGGCACCACCGGGCAGCAGAGCTGGACTACAGAGTGCTGGGAGGGGATAATGAGCTGCAGGAAGCCACTCAGCCTGCACCAACTGGGGACAAATCCAGGGCCAGGGGCCAGGTTTGCACTGGGCACATGTAGCCTGTGTCCAAGCAATCCCTTCTTTGGAAGACTGCACCTGCTTCCCTCACAGAGGTGTGCTAACAGGGAGACTGCTTCTCCGGGGCCTCGGGGGGCAGCTTCGGAGGCTGTGCCAGGTGGTGGGCAGACGTCCACACTCGGGGGTGCTGGAAAGTAAGTGTGCATCATGCCACACAGCAGGCTTAGTTACAGGACCCTTCTCCTCGCTGCCGCCCTGCCCTGCGCCATCATCTGGGTTCCAGGGAAGGAGACTCACCACTGGCTGCCTGGGCCTTTCTGGGCGCCTGCATTTGCATTGCTCTCCGGGGCTGGCCTGGAGGCCTGCAAGACTGAATATTTACCCCAAAGAATACAGCTGTTGTGAGTGTGTGGGGCGGCGGGGGAGGGCTTAGGGGCAAGGAAATGGATTCACTGCATAGGTCATATTTTCAGAGCATACATGAAATAATTAGTTCCCGCCTCAAAGACAAATGGCAAGACTGAGAAAAGTGGCATAGTAAGGATGAGGGGGAGCTGTCAAAAAGAAAAGCAGGTTTGCCCTCAGAAGAGACCAATATTGCCCTGTGGTTCTCACCAGGAGGGGTGGAGCTTCCTCCCTCAAGGGTGCTTGGAAGCACCATCACGGTGGCCTGGGGGGTTTTTTAAGCCGTGATTGGTGACAGCATGGATGCCAAGCCTTCTGCAAAGCACCCAAGGGACAGCTGTCCCCCTCACTCCCAGATGCCCATAGGGTCCTCACTGGAAAGTGTGGAGAGCCGAGGAGAAGCACGCTCAGTGGCTTTGCTGAGCTTCCTTCAGTCCCAGCAAACTCCCTAAGGAAGAGCTGTAGCCTCAATCACAGATGGCTAGTCAATTAAAACATGCTTGACTTTCTGATGTGTATTCCCCACTTATTGACCCATATTTTACAACTGGGAGGCAGGCTCTCTGGAGAGGCAGGAAATTTCATGTAAAGAGTAGCACACAAGAAATCCAGGTGTAAAGAGGAATGTTTGTTGATCACTTTCCCACGGGGCCTCTGGGAAGGTGAAAGGACTGGAGTCCTGGGCTTTGGCCAGTCCCTGGCTTTTAGTCCAGCAGATCTGAATGTCTTCTCTTCAGTGAGTCAGTTGGCCACCTGTCCTGTCAATCAAAGGAGCTGTTAAGGACAAATTAGACAATAAATGCAAGCCATCTTGAGCAATGCAAGGAAGTACGTAAGCATAAGGTGGGAGTAATAGGGCTAGTAGGCATCCCAAGGCAGACCACCCGCATCCCCTAGTCAAAGGGACTTCAGGAGAAGGAACAATGTGATCCTGGCAGGGGACTTCAGTGCCTACCTGGTGGTAAGTAACAATAACAATGACAGCCCAAACTACCACTCACTGAGAGCCTGATGTATTTGCCATGTGATTTTCTTTTTTAAACGAAAGTAATGTCATTTAATCCCTACAGAAAGCCACCAAGGTAGGAGATAGCCCGCATTGTGTGATAAGGAAGCTGAGTCTCAGAGAAGTCCAGTAAGTTGCACAAGGTCAGCCAACACGGAGGTGCCGCAGCGGGACTCAAACCCAGAACTTCAGGAAGGCGTATCTCCTACTCCTGCCCCCACAGTTGGCTGCCGCCCTCCTGATGTGCTTCAGGAGGAAAGAGCCCAGGCCCAGCCGGCCGCTGCCCGGGCAGGACTTCCTGTGCCCACTCAACAGGGATCTCAGGGGGCTTGGTGAACCAGGGACGAGCTATGCTTCAAGCAAATGAACAGAAAGAAAAGGTCTCATGCCCAGGAATCTCCACCTGCTAAGACGAGTATCTTCCTCCACATGGTGGCAGGTGTAAAGCCATTTACCTCCACAGCAGAGGGAGGTCCTCTGAGGTTGATGATGAGACATAGCAGAATCGGTTGCAGCATTTACAACCCTCAGCAGTAGGTCGTAGCATGGGAAAAATTCTCCGTGTCTTTTTTCAAGTGGGAAAAAAAAAACAGAACCTTTGGGAATGTGTATATTTCTTTTTAATTTTTGTGCTACAGAGACACATACTATCAAAGTCCCTAGTTTATAGATTTAAAAAATCCCCAAACTTCAAACTGAGAGTTAAATCATTTGAATAGCACTCAATATTATGCTAAATTAACAATAAAAAGGGTGTTCAACATCATTAGTTATCAGAAAAAGTCACATTAAAACCACATCAAGATACCATTTCACATTCATCAGAATGGTTGAAGTTAAAGCAAAACAAAACAAACCAACACCAAACATCGGAGGGGATGCGGAGCAAACGGGACTCTCCGCACTACTGGCAGAGGGATGGCACCTGGGAGAACAGTTCAACAGTTTCCTGTAAAGTTCAACATGTGTCAGCCCTATGACCCAGCAAGTCTACTTTTAGATATTTACCCCGAAGGAGGGAAAACATAGTTCCACAAAATGACTTTAACGACAATCTCCATCGTAGCCGGGACCCGGGAAGAGCCGCGTCCATCCGTGGGAGGCAGAGCGTGTGAGCTGTGCTGCCTTGATGCCTTTGTCCACAAAGGTGGACAAAGAGGAGTGTCTGCCACGTGGTTCCAGTTACATAAAGTTGGAGAATAGGTAACACAGATCCGTGGTGGCGGATGAGAATATTAGCTGCTTCTAGGGGAAGGGCTTGTCTGGAAAGAGGTGTGAGGAGACTTTCTAGGCAGCAAAAGCAGTCAAGGACTTGTTTGGGGTGGCGGCTTTATGGGTGAATATAATGATCAAAACTCATTGAAGGGAACACTCCAGATCTGTGCACTGCAGTGCATATAAATTATACTCCGATTTAAAAGACAGTCACACCAGTGAATGCACACTGGTGGTGTTCTGGGGGAAAGGAATAGGGCTCTGCAGACGTCCCCACAGAGGCCTATGACCCTGTGTTCCCTGAGCAGAGGCCACTGTGCTGAGATGGGGGCAGGGTGAGGCAGTCATCCCGGGGTGCAGTGGGGGCGCAGCTGCCTCAGCAGCAGGAGCAGTGAGGCCATTTTCCGTCCAGGGAAGCTTCGTGTGCTTGGTGGGGGAACGGATGCCAGCCTTGGTGGAGGACTTTGCCATCCGGGGTTTTCATGAAGAGTCTGTTCTTAAGAGCAGGGGGAAGGTGTAAACAGGTCTGGCACAGGGGGGACGGGTCGGGTTTGCAGTTTTAAGACAGTCCTGGCTGCTGAGAGCAGACGGCATGGGGAGGCTTAGGTGGACGCAGGAGACTCATCGGGGTGTGGGGGGTTTCCTGCAGCTGCCCAGGTGAGAGGGGATGGGTGACCCCAAGCTGGAGAGGTGGAAGTGGACACGTGGACACATGGACACATGGAGAGGATGCGCGGGGTTTACTGGGATTTGCAACAGGGACTGACTGAGGGAGAGGGGGACAGATGGCCTTTGAGTTTCTGGCTTATAGAAAGGAGGACAATTTCTCAGAAAGAGGAGACAGCATATCCAGGACCAGGCTTGGGGAGAAACACCCAAAAGCTAAATCCATACAATCAAGGAAAGTGGAGGATAAAGATCAATTTTTGAATGTGTGTCTAATTTAGTTATTTTTGGGAAAATGTCTGCATTTCCCTGCAGTTTTAAAAAATAATGTCAGTTCTATCTTATTGAAGAGTTTATATTTTGCCCAAAAATGTCCACTCCTTTATGTTCTTTTTAAACAATGTATTCACATGCTGTTGTAGGAAATGACACAGGCCCACGTCCCTCACCAGTTTCCCGCTGAAGGCACGGTTTTACCTGCCGCCCGTACAAGGTCACGACCGAGATACAGATACGGATAAAATCCACCGTCTTCCCTGAACTCTCCTGGTTTGCTTGTACACTCTCATTTGTATGTATTTAATTCTGTACGATTTTATTCTTTATATTTTTAAATGTTCTATCTCTATTTGAATTTTACTTTTTTCTGATAATGTTACAAATTAAAGGAAAGGGAATTGACAAAGCAATTGCAAGCTCAGATAAACATTCCCATTAAATTAATGATGTGGCACCTATCCATCGATCTATTGTAAAACTTGAAATTTCTTAACTGAAATAGGGACCAGTAGAAAAAAGTATAAAAATCCACTATAAAAGCTAGTGGTATAAATGGATTTCTAACATCCAAATGATTTAGAACTATAATTAAATGAACTGTGGAACTATGAACCTTTCCCTCTGGATACGGAGCCACCAGGAAAATGGATTCCCTTCAGTGGGAGGATCAGGGCCCAAATTTGTTGTCTTAGAAAAGCCATTAATGTCAGTGATGTCTCGGGCACTGGGAGAGGGCAAGGGCCATTCCATGCCTATTATTTTAAGAAGAATACTTTTCCTCTGTGGGCATCTTCCTGAATATACATTTTCCAAGGAGTAAACTTTAAATGATGATGTTGATGAAGGTGGTTATCCTTGTTTCCCTCTACTGAGCACTCATTATGCAATGAATTCTTTATGTAAGGAATCTCACATAATGTCAGAACCACCACCTAGGGTGGGAAACCGAGGCACCGTGTGTTTAAGGAATTTCCCAAGTGCCCTGTAGATGAGCGTTAGTGCCATGTCTCAAACTCAAATCCATCCAACACTTGAGCCCTGCTATTAAATAATGACAGCATTTGCCTCTATTCTGTTAATGCAATGGATACACAAATTAAGGCAAGATTGTTTGACCGCTGACCGTATGATTGAGGTTACAATAATATCCTGAATTGAAGGTGGGTAGTTCATCAACCTGAATAAAACTTCCAATGAAAATTGGGAATCTAGAGATGCTCCTTCTCTCACACAGATGTTTAATCCATAAATACATTGGTAGATATCGAGCTGGCCACATTTCCTACCTCTGCTGCTTCTGGGCACCATCCTCTCCCTCCTGGATTGCTGGGCGAGTCTCCACTGGGCCTGGTGACGCCCGCTCACCCTGTGGTTCCCTCTCCATGGATGCCAGAGGATGCTTCCCAGAGGCAGGTCAAGTCACTCTATTCTATGAACCCTCCAGTGGCCCCCCAACTCATTCAGAGTCAGAGCTGGAGTACCCAACTGATCTGGCGCCTGCCACTCCCTGTCCCTCTGTCCCTCTCCTCTACGAGCAGCACCCAGCCTCCTGGCTGACGCTGCAGAGGCAGGAGAGATGGGGCCCACTTCAGCATCTGTCTGCCCTTCCCCACGAGGACTTGCCTTCCTGGGGTCCCTGGGCTTGCTCCTTCACTTGCTGCAGGTCTCCACCTCAATGTCACTTCCTCAACGCCCCTCAACGCCCAGTCTAACAGCTCCGTCTCACCAGTCCTGTCCCTGGTGACCCCCTCACCGTGCTGGCTGCACAGCCCTCAGCACACCTGACACGTGCATTCACGTGAAAAATCCTGCCAGGGCCACAGGCCTGTCTGCTTTGCTCTCTGCTTCATCCCAGCCCCGGGACAGTGCCAGCTGCCGAGCAGGTGCTCACTGGGAGTCATGTCCAAGGTGTGGGGATTCAGGTGAACCAAACAGGCTAAACAATGTAAAACAGAAGCAAGTGATGGGGGAGGTTTTGCACCTGATTTAAATCTCTTATTTATAACCTGTCTGCTAGTTTCACAGTCTCTGAGGAATAGACTTTCTGCCGCAGTTAGGTCCATAGAAACATCCCCAGGACAGCTGCCCCCACAGACACTGCTGTGACTTCCTGCAAACTCTGAGCTGACCGGGTCCGTGCTTGCCTTCTGACACTAATATTAGAGCAGAGGTTCCAACACTTTGGTCTCAAGACCCGTGTGCACTCTAAGAAATTATTTAAGACCCAAAGAGATTCTATGGGGGTTTTATCTTTTTTCATTTTATGTGGATTATATATTTGGATATTTATCATAAAATAAAACTGTGGCATTTAAAAGTATTTATTTATTAAAAAAAAAAACCAGTACAATTTAACATATTTTTTCATGAAAAAACAAAAGCCAATTTCCAAGATAAAATGAGGATGTGTACTTAAGATTGAGGTTTAATAAAACTCACATTTTCTGCTGCATCAGGACCTTTTAAAGTGAAACTGGCCTTTCTGCTTGAATGGCAGGCGTGTGTGCTTACAGCGAGGTGCTAGCGTGTCAGTAGCCGTGCCCACCATCGCTTTTGCTCCGTCCGTGCCAAGAGCACTCTTATTTGGAAGGGCAAATCATGAAAAGGCAAATAAGTGGTCTTAGGTTGCTGGGCAGGTAGTTTTGACTTTGGGGTTCAGGGTTCATATTTAAGAATTGTATTTGGGAACTGCTGACCTAGAATGATGAAGTCTAAGCTGCTAAACGGCACTCAAGGCATTTCCGGCCTCACCCTGCAGGGCTCCCCGCTGACCCCGGTCCATGGCCGGGAACACGGCAGCCCGCCTGCCCCGCGAGTGTGTGGCCGCTGTGTCCCGGGGTCGCGGCTATTCGGCCGGGGGGCGGCTTCCGGTCCCGGCCCCCTCCAGCTGCTGGTCCGCCCCTCCCAAGGTCTGGCGCGGGCATCACCCTGCCTCCCGGCCACCCGGTGCTGCGTAACAAGCCACCCACGTCTTAGGGGCTTCAGAGGGGGCCAGTCTTTCACTTGCTCGTGAATCTTCAGTCTGGGAGGGCCTTGGAGGGGCAGCTCACCCGGGCTGCACACAGCGTGGGCCGAGGGCGCTTACCGCAGGCGGGAGGGTTCCCTTCGGAGATGACCGCCATGTCACAGGAGGGCTGGTTCTGCCACCGCTCCCTCACCACCGGGCCCCCTCGGGGTGACCGGGGCCTCCTCGCAGCATGGTGGCCGGGTCCCAAGAAAGGGGCCTCAAGAGAACTCAGTGAAAACTGTCATTTTCTACGGCCTGGCTCGGAAGTCACACAGCGTCCCTTCTCTGCCCAATGTGCCCGGATGCAAAGGGAGGAACTGCAGGCCCTCCTCCTCCCTGGGAGGAGCCTTGGGGCCAGCTTATGAGACGAGCACGTGGAGACATCCTTGCAGCTGCCACGTGCCACACTCCTGCAGGCAGCCTCACCTGCTTCCACAGCCAGAGCGTTCCCAGGAGACCCAGGGCGCGCCTTTGCACGACATCCACCTCACGCCCCAAGACCATCTCTGGGGGTCAGTCTCACCCCCGCCCTGCCCCCTCTCCCGGACTGTAAGCTGCTTCATTTCAGACTCTGCAGGTAACCAAGTCATCTCCAAGCCCCCGCTTACTAGCTCTGCACCTGACAGAACAGGTTAAGCAATGTATTTTTGATCAGTGAATGAATACCTACATAAATGAGTGAAACATCTTTTACTTTTTTTAATTGCCCGACTGTAAAAAAGTCATTCAATGGTTTTGTCTGGCTCTTTCCCTGGGGGGGCCGTCAACACCGCGACCTGTGGAAAAGCACATAGCATGGACCAGGTAGGTACTCGATGGAGGTGATCTGAATTCGAGAAGCCGTGATGGGGGCGCAGGTGGCTGGGGAACAGGTACAAAGCTCGAGATGAGCAGGAAAGGCACTCCATGGCGCTTCCCAGAGGAGAGACCTGGGATTGCACCTTCAGGAACAGACACTCTCCAAACAATAATCGCTTAGAAACAACAGGAACTACTTGATCTAAAATCTGTATGTGCTTCCCATAATTAGTTCTCCACTTAGCTCGATAAATTCCCCTGTAAGCATATACTTCATTATAAATAAATATTACCATGGAGATGCGATGATTATAATAACTTTAGAGTGTTTACTCTATAAGAATGCTTTGTGACCGTATGCATTTACCATTGTGTGCAAATCCCTAAGTTCTTCTAATGAGCAGATCTTTTGATGTTTATATTCTGATTGTTATCTTCATAAGCAAAAATGTGCAGAGTTGGGAAACAACGTGAGCTCTTGGGAATATCTGTGACAGTGGTCCAGCTGATCCTTATAGTCAGCCTAGGTCACAGGTTCCCAGGGGTCTGTGAGGACGGACTTATTTTCATAGCAGCACTGAAGGTTGTCTGCTTTTTCCACTCATTTTGTGCGAGTGTGCAGCAGAGTTCCAGCGGCCATGTCACCTGTGATGATGTCATTTCCCAGGGGCCATGCTATCTGTGATGATGTCATTCCCCAGGGGCCATGTCACCTGCGATGATCTCATTCCCCAAGGGCCATGCCATCTGCAATAACGTCATTCCCCTGATGGGTAAGGGCAGGTGTGCTTACATTTTCTTGAGTTTCAAAGCTTTCTCAGCTTTAATTTTTAATACTATAAATATGGGTAGATATAAGCAGAAAGTCTTTGGGGTTCTCACTAATTTTAAGGGTGAGAACAGACTCTGAAACCATGCAGTTTGATAAACAGGACCTCAGTTGTACTGCTCACCTGGTGCCCAGATATGGCCATTTTCTCCCCAGAGGTGCAACAGCAGATTAGGGACCCCTCAGCTGGGCCTGGGAGATTGGAGAGAGATGGAGAAAGAGAGAGCGAGGCTTGTGTGGGGTCTCTTCTAGCCAACTGAGGCTGTGTAACAAACCCCTCTAAAACTCAGTGGCCTCAGACAGTTGCCTCAGAGGCTCAAAACCGTTCACCTCTTGGCCACCTGGCCAGGCTGAGCTGGGGTCCACCGTCTCAGAGGGGCTCTGTCTCCTCTCTGAGGCCCACAGCAGCGCCGTCCCAGGGCTTGGCTGGCTGGCTGCGCTACTCGGCTCCCTTCATACAGTTTCTCCTCCTCCAGCAGGCCAGCCAGGCTTGCTCTTTGTCAAGGGCAGCTTCCAGAAGGGCGAGCAGTCTGTCAAGGCTTTTGGAGGCTTTGGATCAGAACCGCTGTTGGCCCCGCCAACCACAGTCCCAGTCCTCTTCCAAGGGCCGAGGACATCGGCTCTCCCCACTGGAGGGGCTGCGAAGCCACACTGCAGAAGCAGGGCTCTTTGTGCGAAGTGTCCACCCCGGCCTCGCCCTGGCACTGACACGCTGGCCCTTCCATTGCTCTCTCAGGGTCTCAACGGCTCTCCTCCCAAGAGGCGCACACTGATGCTTACCCCCACTGACGTCTGTTTTCTGTGTATAGCATTTGTTTTAGGGAAGAACATCAGATTCCATCTTCAGAATGTGAACTCTGTACTTCTTGTTTAAGTGGCGTTATTTGTAAGAAGCAGATGTGTGGAATTATAACCTATTTTTCTTGGAATCAAGGACCATTCAGGTGCCTTAGATTGCGCTCCAAAATGTGCATTGTGTTGATGGAATTTGGACATCACCCAGATGTGTGCACCTGTGTGCTCCGATGCACAGCATTCGACGGGAGGGTCCACAGAGTCTCATCAGCATTAAATTTGACTCACATCAGTCATTTTCAAATAATTTTTAATACTTAAATGCAGCTGTAAAAGTAGTTAGGGAGATGTAAAACCTTTGAGAAGCAAGATGGTTCTTTTCTCAGTGATAAAGTGGGCATTTCAAGGTAAGGTCCACGTGGCAAGTGGTATTTGTTCTAAACCACACGATAAAGGGCCTGTGATACTGCAGCCAGAGAATGCAGAATCTCAAGGAAAGAAAGAAAATGATTTAATCGTCATTATTTCCATGCATCCCTTTTTGAAATTGCAGTGTTTGAGTTGAAAATAACTGTAAACGTTTGCATAAGTACAGTCCCATCAGCCTTCAGCAAATCCCCTTTTCCAGTTGCAGAATTACCAGAAGTCTAAACCCAAGAGCTGCTCTGTGTAGTCAAGTCAGCCCCAATAACCACCCAATGTGCCAAGGATGGCAACCGGGGGGCCTACTGCTAGAGTATCACCAGGAAATTCCATAAAAATGCCCTGAAAACAAACCACTTCTCAAATCCCTAACTCCAAGAACAGTCCCCAAAGGATTTTAGTGCACAGAAATCACGAGCCTCTTTACGAGGGCCATCCTACCTCTGCCTTGCAGAAGGCTCTCCTAGATGTGTGAGTTATGCTGAGATTAAGACTGATTAGCTGCATCAAGCTGTAAGTGGGATGAAATATGCTTTGCATCTTGAAAAACCATCCATTTGAGTTCCCACCTGTCTGATCCGTGGCTGGGGGCGAATTCATCACAGCAGCGTGAGATCCGGAGGCGGCTGTGGCCCACCGCCTGACTTGTCATCAACAACCCACTCTTGGAGATTTTCGGCTGCCTCACCTGGTTATGCCAATAAATCTGAGTGAATAGCTGCTTGATTTGGTATTGATTTCCCCACAGACAAATCTGAGGCCATGTTTTCAGTGATGGGTCTTCAGAGTGGGAATGCGGTGCAAGGGAAACCCTTTGCTGTGCCAGGAGACGTGCACAGGGTCCCTCCTCGCACCCTCTTCATGACAGAAAAACTTGCTACCAGAGTTGACCGGATTTTGCTGGGGCAAAGGAGGCCGGAAAGAGAGTGTGGAGTGCAGGGCAGACGGCTGGCCCTACACAGCAGCAAAGTCCTGCCTGATGTTAGAAGCCTTGGACACCAATGAAGGACAACATTCATAGAACTTTCTCTATCTTACAATTACATTCATTTTGCGTAAGCTTACCTTTTGCAAACCAAAGTCCATTAGTGAAAAATTCCAACATACAAACACTTCATGGTGTATGTGGCTTTGCTGTTGGGCAGCTGCATCTGGGGCCGGGTGGGTGTCTCTCCCTGAGCACCAGGTGAAAGCTCAGCCTGGATGGGGGAGGGTTCTTGACCCTGAATGAGAAAGAGAAAGAATTCTGAGCAGGTCAGAGAGGGTAGGTGAGGAAAGAATTCATTAAAGTGAGAGTGGTAGCAAATGGCAGTTGCTGTGCAGGCCGCAGAGAGCAGGGGAGCTGAAGCAGGACAGAAAGAGAGAAGACCTCTGCTGAAGTCTGGAAAATAGAATGAAATAATGAAGTAAGAAAGACGCTTACCGCTGGAAGAGCTCAGGCACAAAGCGCAGTAAGTTGAGCAGTGAGAATTTTTTATTTAAGGCAGAAGGTACACATTTGAAGAAAGAGGAGTGTGGGCATCCTCAGAGAGGAGACGCACTTCAGGGCTTAGGATTCTGTCTTTTAAGACTTTCAAGAATGGGGCAAAGAGGGGGTTGCTGGGCAAAGGCTTGACCTGAGGTCTCGTGATGTCTGTCTCTCATAGTGTCTCTGTGCTATGTCCTCATTCACAGTCACCCCTCTAGATAACTCTGTAAGCCAAACTCAACACAGGGAATTCACTGACAGTAGTTTCCTTCAAGCACTGGGAACATATCAGTTAAGACTGCTTGCCCTGCCTTAAGATTGGGTGAGTTATTGTCTGATTACCAAGCAATATGTTAGGAATTGTAACTCCTAACTCCCTGGTTTTTAAAATGGAATCTTAGCCTTAAGATGAGGTCCCTCCTGTTCTTACTATACTGTTTATATCTCAGCATGTTTCATCATAGGCAGGAAAAGTTAATCATGATGCTTGTCCCAGGTCCCTGCCTTATATCACTTTGAGTCCGGAGAAAAACTGGAACAGCTCCAGGGAACCTAAGGGGTTGATTCAGTGGTTCTAGGATGCTGGCCTTGAAAAACATCCCAGTTGGAATTCTTAGAGTGCTGTCAGAGGGTAATAGTCTTTGGATCCTGTTTGGAAATGGGTTGTGTGAAAATACCGGAGAAGAATGAGACAGATCTGCCACCGAGACTAAGAAGTCGAAACCGTGTCTCGTCTGACCACCTGCAGGAGGATGGTTATGTCGTCAAAGTGAAGCTCCCCTTTTACAAGGAACACTCAGCCTGGCACCTCTCGCTTGCTTTGCTCACCAAAGGTTTGCTTTCCACTCGCAACCATAAAAATCTTGCCATTTTCTAATTTCTAATTGTAACAGAAAACCCTATTCATTGGAAGAATTTTGCAAATTTGAACTAAGGATTGAAGAATTAAAAAAAAATTTCTTTCGAGCAGGGATATTGGAATTTTATGCCTGATTGCCCGGCCAGCATGAGACTCCATGTTTATGGGATCCACATGATGTGCTTCAGCTTCCCGAGGCCCCCAAGGCAGCCTCCTCCTCCTTGGTACCCACAGCTTGCACCCTGCATTTCTGAGAGGCCCATCTGTAGATGGAGCCGAGTGGGTGATCTAGCTGGGTGCGCTTGTAAGTGGCTGCCAGATCTCAAAGGAGACGCTCAGATATTTGGAATTTTTCCTATCTACTATTAAGTACCGTGGGAAATTCTGGGAACATATATTTAAAACATTCATTTATCAGGCATCAGGGTTTCAGACGCGAATTCCTAAGATGTGGCAGTATGGAAGAAATGGAATTTTGAAACTCAATCGCACACTTAGTGCATGCAGACAAAAAGAGGCTGTAACCCAATTCTCGGAGCTATTGAGCTTTTATCATGTAGCATTCGCCTTCAGAGAAACTGCTCTACAAATCTCTCTCTGCAAAGCAGCCTTGCCTAGAAGAACTTGAAGGAAGAGCCCTTGTAAGCCTTAATTCACCTGGTGGCAATTTCCATGATTTCCCCGTTTATCAAGGCGCCTCCAGGACGTGCCCTTTGAAGGAAAGGATTGAAGAGGGGGAGGGACACACATTTATTTGCATATTCAAGGAGACCTCAGGAAGATCCATCATTTTTGCAAATCCCTCATTAGCGTTCGGTTTATAAATAGTGAAGATGGTCTGGGCCTTTGATTCTGGTTGTTCGCATAGCCTGAAAACCCCTGTACTTTTGGGAGATAAAGCCCTCAGTTCTATTTATTTACAGATCGTTTCTGCCAGGCACAGAGGGGAGGTGTGAAAACATCACTCCTTGCCTCTCAGGGTAGAATTGTCGCCGTTTCCATTGCCAATCCTTTCTTCTGCAGAAATAACCGAGCTCTGTCAGAATGTGATGAAAATCAATATTAAAAGTGCTTTTTAAACTTTAAAAGAAAAAGTTTTAGTATGTTTCCTTCTCCTTTCTTCTCACAGACAAAATGGCAGGAAGAGCATGGTTTTGAGATTAAAACAAATTTCGTTTTTAATGCAATAACTCCGTGACTGTCAGCCGCTGCTTCGAGCTCCGTGAGCAGGCGGAGCGTGGCTTTCCCGGTGGGAGCAGGGGGGGCTGTGGCTCAGGTTAAAATGAGGTACATCTTCCCAACAAGCCAATGGCGTGGATAAAAAGGCACGGGCTTCTCTCAATCAAAAACTCAACTGCCATAACAACCACATGTAATTTGTGCATGTCACCTGGATTTGATTTGAACACACCGATTATAAGAGGACATTTCGGGGGCCACTGGGAACATTTGAATATGGATAGGTGATATTAAGGAAGGACGCTTACTTGGTTAAGTCTAAAAATGGTATTGTGGTTTATAAATAGATGTTTTTTCTTTAAGAGATTTGCCCTATGGAAGTGTTGAGCTGGAGATTAGGAATGCCAGCTTGTCAGTGATTCATTTTTAAAATGCTTCAGCAAAAAGCAGATGTAGGAAATAATGCTAAATAGTAATAATCATTCAATGCAAGTGATGTATGGAGGTTTATTAGGCTATCCCCGCATCTTTAGTGCTTGTTAAAATTTTCACATTGAAAGGTTTAAAAATGCTGTTGTGGGTGGGCCCAGAAACGGCAGGTGCTCCGGGCTGCAGCACAGATGTCTGACGTCCCTCCTGAAGGGAGTGAGCAGGTGGGCAGGGTTAGGAGTTCGTTCTCCCCGGGAAGGCAGGGATTTGAGTTGCAGCTAAAGAGGGGAACGAAGAGAACCATCTCCTGGCTACAGTCTTATTGCCCGAAAGGCAGAGTGGGCGTGGGCCTGCGCACACAAGACGCGGATTCTAAGTCAGTGCGGGTCTGACTGTGCACCACTGTGGTCAGAGTGGAGGACACGTGGCCTCTGACTCCTCCTCCCTCCCGTGGACAGGCGGGACCTCAGCCTCACCTGGGACAGGTCACCTTGCAGTGCCCGACCGGACTCGGGCCGAGTGACACGCTGGCGGGTGCGGGGGCACGTTCCAAGCTGAAGCTGGCGCGCATGCAGACGACGGGGCGTGTTTGTTGCGCCTCCCCTGCCTGAGCCGGGGGGACACCCGATGAGGACTCAGACGTATGGGGGGCCCTAAGCCCCCCACCCGTGCCTCTGAAGCCAGCCTCCACCGCTGACAGCAGCCCGGCTGTGCGTGAGCCCGATTCCTGCTGGGGCGCAAGCCTCTGGTCTCCAGGCCGTCTGTCCAGGACAGATCGCAGGGTGGGAGGCCGGGGGAACGGCCGCCCGGCGCTGCCCCTCCGCAGCTTCCTGCCCGCCTGCGGCCCCGGGGAGCTGGTTCTCGAAACCCCGCGTGTAAGTGCGCCTGCCAGGGCCTCTGCCCCGCGTGCGTCCGGAACGGATCGGCGCCTCGCCGCGCAGTTTCTCGCCTTCCTTGGAGCCACGTAAGTAAAGGGCCCACCCCGCTGGCCCGTGGGGGGCGACTGAGTCCACCCCAGGGGGCTGCGCCCGCAGGACATGCCTCTCCTCGCTGCCCCACCCCGGAGGTGGAGTCCTCCCCCCCCCCCACCGGGCGAGGCCTCGCTCTGGAGGCCCTGCTGCTGTAACAGGCCCCGCCGCCTGGGGGCGGCCTGGAGATGCAGCTCCTCTGGAGAGCCTGCTGCAGCGCCGCCTTGGGGTGGGCATCGGGGTGCGCCCCTTCCAGCAGCTCCCGGCCTGTCCTTCTGGTGACAGTGCCCACGTGTCCAAGCCCTGACCTCAAGGTGGTCACAGCACTGGGACGGGTTGGCATGGGGACGTGGCCTTCATCAGCATGACCGAAACTCCAGAGAGGTTTCTGCGGGCCTTCTGGAGCACGGGGCCTGGCTCTGTGGGTGCCATCTCGTGAAGCCGGGTGCTCAGGGCCTGAGAAAAGGTCCACCTGGGGCAGGTGGTGTGGGGCAGCCTCGAGGGGAGGGCAGGAGGGTTGCTAGGCTCCAGGCCGTTGGCAGCACAGCCCCGCACCCTCGGGCCAGGCAATGCGCCCGTCCATTGCTGAGTGGTCTGCGTGTGGTCTCGGTCCCAGGCTGCAGAAAGCAGCCGACTCACACAGGCTTTCCTCCGCCACGGAGGGGTCGGCTCGGCTCCCTGGGGGTCTGGCAGGGGAGCTGTCCAGACCAGGACAGCCCGTGGTGTCCCTCGGCTGAGGCCATGCAGCCAGTGGCCACCAGTGCCTACGGGCCAGCGCCCTGGCGATCACTCGGTCTGTTTAGTGACCTCCTCCTGGGGAGAGGCAGACTCTTGTTTGCCTCTCCTGCACGCTGGTGAGGCGCTGGGCAGAGAGGCTGAACGTCCTCTGGTCCCTGGGTGACCCGGGCAGATCTCAGGACGCCCTGGACTTCAGTATCCCTGCCTGTCATCACGTACCCCTCCATTTGCCTGTATTTATGGAGGGGTGACCACGTCCCGGGGCTGCCCAAGTGAGCAGAGTCAACCTCTCCTGGGCCCTTGTGGAATTCATAGCCCAAGAACAAGTGTAACAAGGCACTGAGCAGGCCCGCAGGGGATGGGTGGTGACAGCCATGCCGGTGCAGGGAGGTGGGGGGTTGGAAGGTTGGGGGGCTGCTTCCTGTTGGTGGGTGGGAGGAGCATGCAGGGGGGCGGCCTGAGTGGTAGAGGGGCCTTGTGAGGCCGTGGGGCAGGCAGGGGAGGCAGCAGCTTATGCAAAGATCCGGGCCCCCAGCCTCATCGAGGAACTAGAAGAGCAGTGTGGCCGGGGCACAGGGAGCAGGCAGGGCTGAGGGCTACCTGAGGGAGGGCAGTGGGCAGGCCCAGGCCTTAGTGCCTCGCAGGTGCGGCTGGATTTAGGCTGTGCACAGCTGGAAGCTCTGGAGGCCTATGGGAAATGAAGTGTGTGTGTGTGTGTGTGTATGTGTGCACGTGTGCACACACACGTGTGCAGGCATGTAATATTCCGAGGGCCCCTCTCAGCTCTGAATCCTGGGCTCGTCTTTTCTGTGAATGCATTTGCCATTTCGCTGATGCCGAGTGGTTCGGAGCAGTTCCCTGGATGTGTGCGAAGGGGAAAGCACCCCCGGGGACGCGGGCAGCTGAGCGGGGAGCCCGAGAGCTTCTGTGTGTGTGTGTGTGTGTGTGTGTGTGTGCGCATGTGCACGTACATGTGTAAGACATATGTCTTAAGGAAATAGTCATTATGTTTATCAAGTGCTACCTACATGCCAGTTCAATGCCTTACATAGATTTTCTCAATCTCCCAAAAGTATCCCTAAAACGATCAGCATGCCCCCCCAAAATTTGCACCTGTGGAAACAGGTTCACACACAGGAAGGAGCCTCTTCCAGGCTGCCCAGAGTGTGAGCAGCAGAGCCGAACCGCACCCGGATGCTGGCAGCTGCTCATCTTGTCACGCCTCCCGATCTGGGCCTCAAATCTTTAGGCATTAAAATATTTAAATTAAATGGACACAGACTTAACCATGCTTCCTTCCCGTCTTGGAGAACTTTGTGAGGGGGCTTAGTTACCACTGTATGGCGACACGTGAGTGGCCGGCCAGGAACTATGCGGGGCCCGGCCGCCCACGAACCCTGCCGTCCCGGGAGCGGCCGTGAGGGCGCCCCTGCTGCCCAAGCTGACCAGAGGCCTCGGCCGGGAGGGTCACCCGGGGTGCAGTGAGTCCTGCGCGGGGCTGGCATCTCCCCTTGTGCGCCGGTTGGAGAAGGCCGCTTCCCTCCTTCCAAATCCTCCCTGAGCGACAGAAACCACAACTTGTGGAAGAGAAGGAGAAGCCCCCAGGAGGCTCAGCCGCAGCGCCAGGGCTGGTATCGGGCCAGCGCTCCTGGTTCCTTAGGAGGCACGGTCCCCCAGCGTGATGCCACCCTCTGTGTCAGTGAGAAAAAAGAAAGAGAAGGAGAAACAAATCATTCTCAACTGCCCATGCCTGGACAAGGAAGACTTCTTAGGGAGCGAATTTTCTTCATGTGTCAAGGGAGGTGCACATGGACACTGAAACCCTCCCGGTACTCTGGCGGGAGCTGGGCCTGGGAGAACTGCAGGGTCTACCCGTCCTTAGGTCTTGAGCTAATAATAGCACCAAAAAAACCCCCTTTTTATTATGAAAAATTTCAAACATACAGAGAAGTAGAGAGAATAGTATCGTAAACTGCCACATACAGGTCCCCAAATCATTGACAGGTCCCCGTATCCACGTCCCATTTCCCCCCTGCAGTGTATTGGGGGGCACTGCAAACATTGTGATATTCTGCCCTTAGATACTTTAAAACACAGGACACTTTCTCAAGTAAGTGGACCAGTGTCTCTGCAGTGTGTGCATAGGCATCGCTGGGTGATTGATGAAAACGCTGCTGCCGGGGCCCTCTGCTGAACCTGAGCAGAACCCCAGGGACGCGGTACCTGGAATACGCATGTAACACCCACCCCCCTGGAATCTGGGGCACAGCAGTGTCAAGACCCTGGCAGCCGCTTCCTCTCAGCCCCTGGTGGGTGGAGCGCAGGCCCCGTCCAGGGCGGGATGAGCCCAGCCCCGTGCAGCCCACAGCTCTGAGCCGCGCGTCCTTGCTGTGGCTGAGGGACCCGACATCTGTGCCCCTCCAGGAATAACCTCCTGCCTCTCTTCAGCGTGTTCCCAGGACCGGGCCACTCCCCTGGGAGTGAGGCCACAGCATGCATCTCCACAGCTCCGCCGTGTCAGCCTGGTGGTGTTGACAGAAGCTGGGCCACGCCACGGGGTGGATTTGGACAGAGCAAGCCCAGCCTGACACATGAAAATGGCACGGGGACCGGCAGGCTTGTGGTCTCATCCCTCCCCCGGGGGCTGCCGAGCACCTCGTGGGAGCAGCTCTGTGAGGAAGACATGCGACATGCAGAAAACTACATCGCAGCAGCCAGCGGAGTGATGGGCTTCAGATTCAAAGCTGTCATGTTGTCGGTGCTCCGTTATTGCTGTTAATAAAGGGCGGGACTCGGGAAGACCGGGGCTTGCTGTTTACTTAGCACTTCATGATCGTTAGACTCGAAGCTCAGCTTTCATGTGCTTTATGCCATTCAGTCCTTCCAGCAGCCCTCTGCGGCAGAACATTATAAATGCTGATTTCCAGATGGAGAGACTGAGGTCTGGGAGGGTTCAGGATCCATCAGCTGGGAAGCAGGGAGGTGCTGGTAGCCTTGTCTGTGCCCATCAGCATGAAACGTCTGCTGATGGGGCAAAAGGGGGGCAGTTTTCAGCCTGACATTATTTTTTCTTTTCTAAAAATTGTACCTCATGTGCACGACACAGCCACTGACTTCAGAAAGTGCAGCGTTAGCTTCTGCAGCACACGGTAAAGAATCTAAATCAGATTAGGAAGCTCGGTTGCTATGGTACCAGGGAAGTACACTTTCATGCAAAGCAATTTAATAGATGTAAAAATGTGTACCTTCTACCAGGAACACTATATTTTAGAGATAAAATCCTCCAACAAGCAGTGGGCTAACAGACAGCCTCTCATTGGAGGCTGGGTCCTCACTGCCATCCCGCCCTGCCTCCTGCCAGGGTGGGTCTGATGTCAGTGGGATCGCCTGCCTGGGCAGCCTCAGGCTGCTTCCCAACAGGAAGGAAGGCTAAGCCACGCCACCCCACCCCTCTGCTCTAGGTGCTTGGAGTGGCCTCAGCCCAGCTCCCTGGAGCCCGAGGGGCACAGCATTCCATGGTGGGAGCTTGCCTGACTCCCTGTCGCCCTTTCCCGCCCTGCTCTGCCTGTGCAGCAGCCCTGGAAGGCCATGGGAGGGAGCCCCGTCTTTCCTCTCCCTGACACACCCAGGTGCCCAGGGATGTGGTCTTGCCAGGCATTTGGGGCACCCCCTCTTTCCTGGAGGGCCTTCATGTGCCCAGAGTCAGCCATAGTCTATCTGTGGAACCCAAGTCTCACTTTCCTCATCTGTAAAATGGACTAAAAAATCAATCTTCTTTTCCCCCTAGCTTTATCGGGATGTAAATGACACATAACATTGCAATAGTTTTTGGTGTACAACATGACAGTTTGGTGTATGCATCTATTTCAAAATGATCACCACAGTAAATCTAGTTAACATCTAAGACCTCACAGTCACAATTTTTGTTTCTAGTGATGAGAACTGTCAAGATCTCCTTGTGTGTGTCGAACAGACAGTGCAGTGCTGGGCACTCGGCACCATGCTGCATGCTAACCTCCATCTGAGGTGGTTCGACCATGACAAAGTCTGGCCTTGGGTGCTGGGGCCCAGGGAGGATCTGGTCGCAGGTTGAGCACTGGGCGTGTTTGCTGAGCAAATGCAGCCCCGTCTTCCTCCCTGCCTGGCCGCAGTCCCTTCGGCTGCCTGGTCACTCCACGACACACCTGCAGCTTTCTTCTGCTGGAGCCCCCTGCCCACAGGGGCACACGCCTGTCTCCCGCTCCTTCTCCAAATTTGTGCTCAGCTATCATTTTCTAAAAGAGCCTCCTTTCCCACCCTTTAACAAAATGTCGACCCACCACCCACCTCACACCCTCCTGTGCTCTGTGCTGCGTCCACCGCATGGGTCTCCGTACGTCACAGGGGTCACTGATTCTGTGCATTGCTCAGCGTCTGTCCTTCCACATGGTAATAGAAGCTCGAAGACTCTGGCATCTTTACTTTGTTCACTGATGGATCTTAAGTGACCATGGCTACTTTCTAATGGACAGATGGGAGGCTGGACAGATGGATAGAGGGAAAGATGGGAGGATGGACAGATGGACAGAGGGAAGGATGAATGGATAATGGATGAAGATGGACAGATAGGTAGATGGACACATGGATAGGTGGACAGATGTATGAGTGGATGGATAGTTGGGCAGACAGATGGTTGGACAGATGGATGCACAGACACGTAGAGGGATGGACAGAAGGGAAGCCGAATGTGAGCTGAGGGCTGCATCAGTCAGGCTCTCCAGAGACAGACCGGTGGGACACAGACACCACCATACCTATGTGTCGTCTATCTAGACAGGTTTGTTGTGACGAACTGGCTCACGGGATCATGGAAGCTGAGAAGTCCCATGGCCTGCTGCCACGACGGGAGCCCCAGGACAGCCACTGGTGCGGCTGCAATCAGAGTCCCCAGGACAGCCAGCGGGTGCGACTGCAATCAGTCCGGGAGGCCCGGGACTGGAGGGCTGTGGGGTGTGTTCCAGCCTGAGGGCAGGAGGAGGCTGGTGCCCGCTCAGCCAGGCAGAGGGACCCTTCTCCCTCCCTCCGCCTCCTGTGACAGGCTCTCAGCAGACGGATGGAGCCGCCCCCACTGGGGAGGGACCTCCTGCACTGAGTCCACCAAAGGAAATGGAAACCTTCCGGGGAAGCACCTTCCCTCCCAGGCACACCCAATGTAATGTTTGACCTGTGCACCCACAGTGAGTCAGGGTGACATAAAATCAGCTCTCAGGGGGCGGGGTCAGCAAGCTGTCTGCCAGTCTGCTTGGCTCCGAGCGTGGGCAACATTAGCGCACATCAGTCTGAGCACTGACCCGGGTGGAGAGCAGGTTAGTCCCCGTGTGCACGGACCTGAGGAGGCAGTTGGGGCTGGTCTTTACAGGGTTGCCCACAGGACTTCAGCCATTCCGGCTCCATCCCTGCCCCTCACCAGCCTTTCCCACTAACCAGGCTGCAGACCCACCTGTCTGACAGCAAGCTCCAGGTGCTCGGGGACGGCGGGCATCCGGGGCCTGGGCAGCCAGCTTCCCGGGGCCCCCTGGGGAGGGTGCGCACCTCCTCCGCTGTCCCTGCAGGTGGGGAGAGACCCTGGAGGAACCCTGCGGCGTGCTTTCTCTGCCGTCACCGTGGGGAGCGTCACAGCTCCAGCAGAAGCCAAGGGGCACAATGAAAAGGGAGGCACCCCCAGTGGGGAGCGTTTGATGCTCAGGCCGGTGGCGCCGGGCCGGGAGGGGAGCCCGGGGGTCACCCCCTGGGAGTGTGCCAGCTGTGCCTTCCCAGCTCAGGACCCCATTCCCGGGTCTGTCGGCCTCTTTACGAGCCGGATTCCCTCTCTGGACTTGCTGCCCGGGCTCCCACATGCAGAGGAGGATACTCCTCTCTGAAGGGGGCACCCCGAAGGGGCTGAACCTAAGGGACACTTGCTCCGAGTGGAGCCACCACAGGCGTCGCCTCTTCGTTTCTATCCCAGCCACCCGAGAGGCGGCTTCTGTGACCTTTTCCATGTTATAGACAAGGAGATGGGGCTTCAGAGGGGTGCTATGCCCGGCCCAAGGTCACCCTGTGGGATGCATGACTGCCACATCCCTGGGTCCCAGGTGGGTGCTGTCAGTCAGGAAGGTTTTCAGACTGGAGAGTGAGGAGCTGCCTACAGGAGAGCGCCGGGCTGGCAGGGGCCTGTGGCCACAGGCAGAACGGCGGAGGGAAGACCCCCGGTGTGCGGGGCATGGAGCCCAGTTTCTCTGGGGCCAGGCGGGCAGAGGGAGGTGTGCGCCCGGGGGGGACCTGCCTTCCCTGCGCTGCACAGCCAGCTTGGAAATCCACTCTCACTGCTACTGAAATCACACATTGGTTTGCGTGCCTAGGAGGTCAGGAGTGGTGGTGCTGGTGTCCCTCACTTCTCAGGACATGTGCCATATAGTGTGAACACTTGGGGGGATGGAGGGATGGACTATGGATGGATGGGTGGGCACATGGACAGATGGCAATGGAAGGGCAGCGTGTGCCGGGTCTGGAAGGCCATGTGAAGGGGCGTGGACTCCGGGGCTCATTCCAGTGTATCCTGCGACTCTAGGCTGTGAAATGAGATGGGTCTGGGAGACCAGCTGGGGATCCAGATGGCAGAACTAAACTTCAGCGTAAATGGGAGGCTGTTCTTTTGGCTTTTTGCAAGTCCCCAAGTCTTCCAGGTCGTTTCTCCTCATCCCTCCTGATCCCTCCACCACTCCCCAGCCCCGCCAAGCCTGCTCTCGACCTCCCTGGCTCTGCGCGGTGCTCCCCTCCCGTGGGCTGCAGCTGCCCCACTGGCCTCTGGGAATATGTGTCCCCTGGCAGTTCTTCTCTGGGGCTCAGGGCCCGAGTTCCCCACCCTCTCTGGGCGCAGGGCCCCATTGCTCTCAGCACGGTCCCCTGAGAGCCGTCTGCCCCTCCCGCCTGCTGAGCTTTGCCTGGTTTCTGGCACTTTGCAGGTGCTGTGCCCCTGCCTGGACAGCCCTTTGCTCCCTTCCTCCCCGAACACCAGCGCTTATAGGCAGCTCTGCTGTGACTCCTGTCACGTGTCCTCAGACCACCAGGGTGACCCTCCCATGGCTGTCATCACATGGTGTCATGATGAGGTTTGAAGGACTTGTTTCCCTGCTCAGCTGTGGTGTGCACGCAGCCTTGGACAGCACAGGCCTGCCCACCAGGTGTCCCTGGAAGCATGCCCAGCTCTTATGCGGAACTGGGGAATGGGTGCTGAGTGCACGGGTGCTGGTAAGAGGGGTGCCATGCTCCCTGGAGTGATTTGGCTGTTTAATGAGGTGACTGGGGGCCTCACCCTTGATTCGAAGCTCCTGGTTCAGACTGCTGGTTCTCCACTGACCACTGAGTTTTGATTTTCTCCTCGTGGTAGGGGGTGCACTGATTTCAGGGCACTGGCATGGGGGAGTGCACAGCCCCCGGCCGGAGACCCTCCCGGTGAACATCGGTGCGTGGCAGCCTGGGCAGCATAAGAGGCAGGGGCGCCAGGTTTGCGTTGGACGTGCTCTGTGCTGTGGGGCTGGTTCACGCGTGTACCGCTGCGTGAATGCACGTGTATGGTGTAGTGACAGCGGTCTGTCCAACGTGGTATTTATTTTATATGTGTACTTCTAATCAAGATTAGAGAAGAATCTAAGCGAAAAATGACTTTCTGGCAAAAGCCAACAGTTCCTGTTTGGCGGGAGTGAGACCACCAGCCTGTGGATTTTTGGAGTGTGCACGGGACTCCAGTTGGTAGCAAGGTCTGTAGGCTTCTGTCTGCAGAAGGGATACCTGGGAGTAGGAGCCCGGGGTGGTGTAAGGCTGGGGGTTCCGGGCTGGCACGGCTGGTCTTTGGACCGTGGTTTCACCACTCTAAAGCTGTGTGACTTTGGGTAAATTCCTTAATCTCTCTGGGCCTTGGTCTCTCCATCTGTTAAATGGGACAAATGCTGGAAGCTCTCTCGCAGAGTCACTGCAGCGTCAGGGTGGAAATGAACACGGTGCTTCAAGTAGCGTGTGGCACACAATCCACAGAAATAGTTTTTTCCTTGCCATTTCTATTTATCAGAGGGGCTTCGATTTATTTGAGGCTGAGGACACGTCCCCGTGTGTCTGGGGTTCATGTTTCCAGGCTCAAGGAGGCATTTTGGCGGGGCTCCTGCCTCAGGTTCCTTCCTCCCACTGCCTTTTGGTCAGCAACATTGAGTGTATTTCAGATGTTAAATTTTAAGGTCTAAGTGCATCTATCTCTCTCTCTTTTTTTTTTTTTTATGAAGTATTGTTTTTGACACTTAAATAGAGGTTGGAATTCAGTTACTTAAAGTTGAAAAAAAAAAAAAAGGCAAAGAAAAACAGGGAGCCAGGCACCCCGGCCACAGGCAGAGCGTCGGGGAAAGGCCGCGGAGACAATCACACTTTCCTTTGACTGCATCTTACAGAGCGTGAGGTGGGGATGAGCAAGGGGAGGGGGTGAGTGGAGAGTGACAGCGGGGTGACAAGTGACAGAGCAGCTCCTGATGGAGGGACCCAGGAGAGCCCGGAGCCCGTGGCCTCCGGTCGGAGCGGGGCTGGCGCAGCAGAGGCACGGGGCGGGGGGCAAGGAGCGGGGGGCGCACGTGGGGCCTCCAAAGGCACGAGCGTGAGAGGCAGGCCCCTCCCAGGCAGTGGGGGGCTCCTGCTGGAGGGCCAACAGGCCCTGGCTGGGAAGCCTGCCTCCCCCCCTGGGGTCTGCAGGTGCACCTGGGTCTCAGGCAGTATCTTCCTCCCCCTTCCCTGTCCTTCCTGCAGTCACCCTCCCACCTCCACCCCCACCCAGTGGGTTGTCTTGATGGGCATCATGCGTCAGGCGCTCCTGGGGGTCAGACAGGGTTGGTGCACCTGCTTCCTCCTACTCACTCTCCACGGTGAACCCGAGGCCAGGGGCCTTTATCTCCCCTGTTACAGAGGAGGATCCCGAGGTCTGGAGGGTGCACATGCCTCCCTTGAGCTGACACTTGCTTGGGCACGGCAGAGCCAGGACACCCCTTCAGGCTTGGGCTCGGATGTGTGCACACCGCACAGACTTCCAGGCCTCAGGCGCCGCGGCCTTGTGCTGTGTGACTGGCAGCCACCCTCCCAGCGTCCACTCACCAGAAGGGAAAGCATGTGTCTGCAGGGCCTTGCTCACAGCTGTGTAATAACCCCACGCTGGAAACGGCTCAGATGTACCCCAGCTGGTGCATGTGCAGACAGCCTGTGGCACATCCCCACAAATATCCCCATTCTTCCCCAGACAGCAGGGGTGCTCGATGCCCGCTGCACCACAGATGGGCCCTGGGAACATCAAGGTGAGGGACAGAAGCCAGACACCCAGACGTCACACTGCACGATCCCAGTGTGCGGAAAGTCCAGAAGAGGCGAATGCACGAGGCCGAGCGTAGGCGAGTGGAGCGAGGTGGGGGTGGGGTCCACGGCAAAGCGCGAGGGGCTCGCTGGGGGCTGAGAGCTCCGAAACCGGCTTGTGTGAGGGCCGTGCCCCCGTTGGAGCCAGTGCCATCGCTGTGTCGTATGCTGAAAGGGAAAATGCCACGAAATGTAAGACCCGCCTTGATAAGTGAGGAGAATGGAAAGCAACCTGTTTTGCTGTATTGGGAGATTCGCCTTCAGAGCTGGCAGCTCACTGATAACAGGCTCAGCCCTGGGGCGGGGGGCCAGGTGCATCGCTGCCCAGATGGCAGGTGCTCTAGTCCGGGCCTCAGGTTGCTCGTAAGGGGTCAGAGGCACTCATTTCTGGCAGGATCTGGCTCGTGGGGTCCAATTGCGGCTGGACTCCTGTACGGTCATCCCACCCACACGGTCCACATGCAGCTCCCGTGATGCTGTGGTCTCTGGGGCAGGAGGGCACGCAGAGTGCTCCTGGGCACCTCGGAGGGCAGCTGTGCTGTCGACACGATCTTGTCCCCATGTGAGAAGGGCCCAGACCGCTGACATCCACCTCCTCTACTCTCCCAGGCAGACAGCTGGCAGGTCGCCATGCGGAGACCACTTAGCACACCTGTGGGACAGCCGGGCCAGATGTCAGCTCCTGGGGACTGAGCCGCACGGGCCCTGTCAGTGCCTGTGACGGGGGGTGGGGGGTGGGGAGGAATCACAGGAGTCTGCAGGTGCAGAGAGCCTGGCTGTCTCAGTCGTCCAGACCCCAGGGCTCTGTTTCCCATGGGGGTTTCATCCGCAGG
The DNA here is from genome assembly GCF_030020395.1 of Manis pentadactyla. Taxonomy (NCBI): domain Eukaryota; kingdom Metazoa; phylum Chordata; class Mammalia; order Pholidota; family Manidae; genus Manis; species Manis pentadactyla. The sequence goes on along the minus strand of NC_080023.1, from coordinate 176,033,502 downwards.
CACGTTCTCCCCACAGGGTGACAGGGATGACCCCTGGGCAACAGGCAGCCACAGTCCGCAGTGTCAGACAGCCTGGAAAGATGCAGAGTCTTCTGAGACGCCTTACCAGGAAAAGTCCCAGGGCGGCCCCTGTTGGAAGCAAGGGGCTGCCGTGCCCCAGAGGCCAGGCCGCACAGGGCCCACTGGTGGGGCCGGGGCGGGGCATCTGAGGGGCTCCCCCAGAAGTAACAGGGACCAACAGAGGCAGAGAGCAGCTCCCATGGGGCCCTGCTGAAAGCCACTGGGACACAGGGCAGTCAGATGCCGGCAGCCCCACGCGCATCCTGCAGGGACGGATGTGGAGACTCATCTGGGCCCATCTACAGGGCACCCCAGGCTGCCGCTGCCCCCAGAGAAGGTGGCATTCTCCCCAGCACCCGTGTCAGAACAGGACTCGCTTTGGCCTGGAGGGGCCCTGCCATCCTGGGGATTCACTGTGGCCTGGGGGCTGGGATCTGTGTTTGTCAGCAAGATGGGCTTACAGATTAAAAAGCTTTGGTCCTCCGGGAAGCAAAGTATGTGGGGGCAGCTCAGGACTTCTGGGAATGTCTGCTGCATGGAAACGAAGCCAGCAGTCTGTGCTCCGGGACCAGAAAGCAGCCTGGAGTGGACCACATGCTGTGGCTCCCTCCCTGGCCCTGTGTCCCCATGTCATGTCTCCATCCCACTCCGTCACTTCTTGGCCAACTCTACACCACCACCTGCGTCCTGGAACCTCCCTTGTGGCTGGCAAACAGCCTCTGCCCTAAGACCCCGCATGTCCATGCCACCGCCTGCTGCTCCCCTCCCCAGGACCCAGCCACCCCGAAGCCACAACAAAGCGTCTGAGATTCGACCCTGCTCCGAGTCCTAACAGGGCCAGTGTGACCTGTGTTTCATCCCCATCCTGGGCATGAGCACACGTGGGTCCCGTGGTCCATGAGCCGAGTGCACATGGAGCTCACGGCCCCTCTGGGGCTCTTTCTGTGGAAACCACACTCACCCTGGAAAAGACAGACCTGTGAGCACGCGTTCCAGCCACCAGGCAGGAGGTGAGTCAAACGCCCGGGCTGGGTGACACAGAGACAGGCAAGTGGAGGGCCGGCTGGGACATCCAGGGAGTCTGAGCTCCAGCTCTGACTTGGGAAAGGCCGGAGGGACACATTTTTCAGGTGTTTGTTTCAACAAAGTATCTTTGGGCAGCCAGCTCCTTTTCTTTTTTAAATTAAAAGTTCTGGTAATGCCATGATTTGACTGTGACTGTACGAGAGAAGGCGGCAAACAGTTGGACGGGTGCCCTTCTGTTTCTGCCCACTTCCACGGGCCCGGGGGCTGCCGTCAGTCAGTATCTGTGCCCTCTCTGTGCATCACTGTAGGGTCAGCAGGGTCTGAGAAGTCATCTGCCTCGTGCCCCCTTTGTCAGAGGAAGTCAGATTCAAAGTGTACTTCTGTCTAGTACGATTTTAACCACTGGCAGCCCTCGGTGGGCAACCCCCTTAGGAGGGTGGGGCCACCAACGGTGTAGAGGTGGCGACCGGTGCTGCATTTGGGGGTCATAGAGGAGCTAAGAGAAATGGCCCTATGACTGTTAGTCTGCAGGATTGAAAAGGATGTCATATGTCACGGAGAGATATTTCATGGAGCGCCGGCCGCAAACTGGGGGTGGGGATGCAAAGAGAGCCGTGTTCCAGGAGCTCTCGGCGGCGGGCTGGAAACAGTTGGTGCCGGAAATGGGTCCAGCCGCACATGTCAGGAAGCAAGGCTCACCGTGACCCAGGCAGGGGTCCTTGTCCCTTTGTCAGGGGCCCATTAGCAAACTCGTCAAGGACCCTAACCTGGGAGGAGTGGGTCCATCTGCAGGAAGTGGCCTCCCTTGGGGTGCCCCATCGTTAACACCACATGTGGTTGCCCGGGCCAGGCCCGCCTTCACCTGGCGCACAGCCATGCCCACCGTCTGCGTGTTATCCGCGGCTGCTCTCTTGTGTTGCAAGGGCGGAGATGAGTGGCTGTGACAGGCACCACATGGCCGGCAAAGACGAAAATCTTTACTTTCTGGCTTTTTGCAGAAAGTCTGCCAGTCCCCACAAAATGATCCTGCCCTCACCCACTTCTCTGGCCTCACGTCCTGCCGTTCTCCTCGCTGTCAGGCATACCTAAAAGTTTACAAACGGCCCAGAGAGGTTCCGACGTGGTGGGAGGAGGTGCGCATGTCTCCAGGCAAGCGTGTTTAATCTGGAAGGAGCGTCTGCCTCTCATGGTGAACATGACCCCTGTGTGCTTTTGGCTTATGAGAAGTGGGGCCTCTGTGACACAGAGACAAAGCAAGTGCCACGCCATGTACCTCAGGGCACAGCTGGGGCGTGGCTCTTACAACAGTGCAGCTTCCTTAATAGCTGCCGGCTCTGACCACTATTCACGAGCTAAGTCAAGTCCCCAGTTGAGACCGCTGCCACTTTTTCCCAGTGGAAATATCAAGCAATGCTAGACAATATCCTGGTGGGGAGAACAGGCCCCAGCAGGAAGTCTGTGCGGACTGTTTCTCCTCCTCCCTGTGTGTCCCTAGCCGCCTCCTGATCTCCCGCGGAGCCCCCATCCTCATTGCCGTGCAGACACTGGACACCCTGACCCTCATCACCTCGCACGTACCCTGGGGGGCCCGTGGCTGGCCTCTCTTTCCTCACACGCCGAAGCTGGGGGTCTCCTAGCAATGCTGTCTGCACTGCGTGTGCCTCAAGCAGGAGAGAGCTCGCGCAGCACCCATCCCTGTCCCTCTGGATGTGCGTGCACCAGCAGCACGCAAGACGGTTTTAGGGAGCCCAGGCACAGATATTTGCTGTTTTTTAACAATCAAACAGCTCCATCAATGTATTTTAGGAAAACACTTAATTAACAAATCAAACCCTTACTTTAATTATAGCTTAGGATGAAGCTAGATGTAATTAATTTTAAAAAGCAAGTTGATTTAAAGGAAAATATTCAGTAAAATATAAAATAAATATAAAATGCCTGTTCTATGGACAAGGCAAAAATGGAGAAAGTGGTCCACAAAGGGTTGCAGTTTGAAAACCTTGATGGAGTCTGACTTCCTTTGGCAGGTGGGGAGGAGAGCCACAGCTTGGAGCTCCCCTAAACCCACCGCCCACCTGACTGCGAGCAGAACTGAGGGTAAAGCCACATCTCCTGCCCCAAGTTCACTGCTGTTTGCTTGGACCCCACTGATATTCTACTAGAACAGCCCCCTTACCAGAGCCGGCACGGAATGGGCCCTGGAGCGTGGAGTGTGCCTGGTGCTGTCGAAAGTGCTTTACAAGGTTTAACTCTTTGAATCCTTCAAGCAGCCCTCCATGAAGAGGTGTCCTCATCACCCTGCTCTGCAGATGAGCAAACTGAGGTAGAAAGAAGTTGGGTGACAAACCCACAGTTGCTCTTCCCACAGCGTGTTATTGATGACAGCTTTCGGCTGCAAGTACCAAAGGCTGGCGTCCTGCTATTGACGAGCCATGTTCCATGTGTCATGCATTCACCTGCTGGTGATATGTGGGTTGTTTCCAGTTTGGGGCAATGAGGAAACAGGTCCTTTTCATGGGAGTAAGTTTTCATTTCTCTTGAGTAAAATCAGAGTTGAGCTGCAGGGTGATGGGATAGTCTAAGAGACTGCCAACCTGTCTCCCAGGTGGGTCTGCCATTTTTTATTTCTATCCGCAGCATATGGGGTTCCCGGTGCTCCACCGGCCACCACAGAGAACACCATTCCAGTGGGTGTGAAAACGGCATTTCTTTGTGGATTTAAACCTGTATTTCTCTGATCACTGAAGACACTGGGCACAACTTCATGTACTTATTGTACTGCTTACGTATTTGTATATATTCTTTTGTAAAATGCCTATAAGTCTTTACCTATCTTAAGAATTGAGCTGTTTGTCTTTTTATTATGGATTCATATAAAATTTTTTTCTGCATAGGCTTTTTGTCATGCAGGTAGTGTGACTATTTCTGAACCAGTCTGTGGCTTATCTTCTCATTTTCTTAATGATCTTTTTAAAAAGCAGAAGTTTTTCACCTTGATGAAGTCCAATTTGTTAAGTAGTTTAATGCTTTTTGGTGCTGTTTCGGAAATATTTCTTCCAAGTTCATAAAGTTAATCTCCTCTGTTTTCTTCTAGAAATTTTATAGTTTTAGCTTTTATGATTAGTCTGTGATCCATCTCAAATTTATTTTTGTGTGTGGGGTGAGGCAGGGTTTGAGGTGATGGTGAGGAGATGAGTCTGAATATCTAATTATTCTGGTAGTGGTGGTGGAGAAGACAAATTTTCCCCAGTGAATTACTTTGACATCTTTATAAAAAAATAAGTCAGATATCTATATATGGGTGGGTCTATTGCTGGTCTTTATTCTCTTCCATTGGTCAGTTTGTCTATCTTCATGCAAATACCACTGTCTGGATACTTGCAGGGTAGCAGACCGTGAAGCTGGATGGGCTAAGACCTCCAGATACATTTCTTCTCTTCAGTATTACTTTAGATGTTCCCGGTTCTTTGCATTTCCATGTACATTTTAGAATCAGCTCATCAGTTTCTACAGAAAGGCATGCTAGGAGTCTTACAGGGTGCATGGCTGTATGAATCACTTCAGAGGAAAGCTGACGTCTTAACAGCATGGAGTCCTCTTCATGACCACCAGGCATACAGTTTCTACCGGAACTTCTGTCTGCAGTACTTTTTAGTTTTGGAGGCAGAAGTCTTGCACTTTCATTCAGTTTATGCCAAAGTATTTTATGTTTTCTGATGCTACTATAAATAGTACTTTTTTAGTATTTTGTAATGCATGATTTGTTGTTAAGACATAAAACTACAATTGATTTCTGTATATTGTCAATAGTGGACACTGAAATGTGCCACCTCGTTCTTCCCCTGCCAGAGGGAGGCACTAATTCTCTTGTGTGCTTGGAGCATCTGTGGCCATTAGCTTTCAGCTGAGTTCCTTGTCTACACCTTCCCTGGGCAGCACGCACCCAGTGACCGGTCCCTGCCGGGGAGCGGTGTCCTCACCTTCACACGGGGGGTCTGGCAGGGCCTGGCTGGCCCCCGGGCGCGGCTGCCTCCCAGCTTAGTTGCTAGTTCTGCTAATCCTGCTGCCTTTGCTCTGCCACGGTGGTCAAGCCTGAGAGGACTTCCCAGTCCCTCTCCTGCAGGTCTCCTACCTTGGGACACTTGCCTGTGACAACTGCTGGCAGGAATGACCCAGCAGGCTCACTCCACAGTAGGATTTTGAAGTCATCTGCTGTCTGGCAGTGACAGCCTCACTGGTGATGGACAGAGTGCTAACAGCCTGACACTCAAATTTGAGTGTGACACTCAAATTTAACAATTTCATCAGTGAGAGGGAAGGCAGCAGTGGGTGCCTGGAGGCGGGGGAAGTGAAAGTCCAGCCTGGAGTCTCTTTTGTAGGAAACTTTTTGAATAACAGATTCAATTTCTTTCAGAGATATAGGACTTTTAGGCTATGTATTTCTTCTCCAGTCGCTTTTATACCTCTTCTTGTGTGAATTTTGACAAGTTACATATTTTAAGCATTTGTCATTTCATCTATGTTTACAATTTACTGACATCAGTTCACTCATAGTATTCCCTTATCATTTCACCACTGCAGAATCTTAGTGATGGCCCTCCTTTTATTCCTAATACTGGTAATTTTAAATGTCTTTCTTTTCTTCATCGTAGCTGGGTGTTTGTTAATATTATTAGCCTTTTAGAAACGTGTTTATATTTTTTATTGTTTTATTGTTTGCTTTCTACTTCATTGATTTCCACTTTGTCATTCCCTTTATCCTAATCATGTTGGGTTTAATTTGTTCTTTTTCTGGTTTTCCACAGTGGACCCTTGGGCTCCGTCCCACACTGATATTTTATGGTAAATGCTCGAGAGTTCTGAGCAGGCGCATGGTGCCACGTGCTTTATGTCTTAGGAGACAGAGTAAGTCGCATCCGTAGGGATGCAGACACCACACCTGGGAGATGATAGGCCCTTGGATGCCAAACTGAGGTTTGGTCTTAGGGCAGCACATTCATGACGGTAATGCGAGCCGCCTCCCACTGTGGACACCTGCAGACAAGCAGCGAGGCGTGGGGAGCAGAGCGCGTGTGGCCAGGTCGCTCTGGCAGATGGGCGAGGCCTGCTCCAGGTCGGTGTCCTGCTGCTTCGGTCACTCTGATTGTTTTGTCCATTGGCGTCTTCCCTGTATCCTTCAAGCCCAACTTGGGGGAACTATCCGTTGCCTGTCAGAGGCGCTTTCAGCCTGTGGTGGGAGCTTCACATCCAAGAGAGACAAAAGGAGGGGTGACCGTGCCTTGGAGGAAATTCTGCTTTTCCGTCTCTGCTGGACTCTTTTGAATGTAAAGGTCTTTAAAGATATGTTTGAATCTAATTTTGTGTTAATCTTTAATATGATCCAATTTAATCATGGTCTTGATTCTCTCATACTGAATGTGTGAGCACCCATCAAACTTTGCTCTTTGAAACATCTGTAGGAAGTTTAAAAAGAGACACTCGCTGGTGCTCTGAAAAGCTGAGCTCGCCAACCAGCTTTCTCCCTGCTCACCCCCCAGCGGCAAGCCGGGGTGTGGAGACAGGAGCTCACCCGCACCCACAGAGCCAGCACCTGCCTGCACGGGAAGGGCACGCCAATGCCATTCCGACACCCTCACGGCGACACACAGGATGGCTGTCTTGGCCTGGCTCTCTGCAGAGATGCTTTTTGAAAGCCTTTCGGATGTGGAACTCAGGAGTGCCCCCGGCGGGGAACCCACGCACACCAGCTTGTCCCTCACGGCACTGGGATGGCCCACGGTCCCTATTAAATTCAAACAAAATTGTCAGCCAGGACTGAGAGGTTTCCTGTGCTCTTTCCTTTACAACCCTTGGTCTCAGCTCAGCAGGGGCAGTTTGTCCCCAGGGCACATGTGGCAGTGTCTGGACACATTGGTGGCCGTCACAGCTGTGGGGGTGGGGTTGTACCACTGGCATCTGTGAGGCCAGGGATGCTGCTAAACAGCCTATATGTCCCAGATCCACCCCGCAACTGAGAATCATCTGCTCCAAGATGTCAATACTGCCGAGGAGGAGAAACCCTGGCTTATAGTAATTCACTAATTTCTAATGTAAGAGGTGTGATTCTGAGAACATCCATCCTGATAGGTAAAATCAGGCTTCAGAATCACTTTATTAAGAGACTGTTTCCTTGGCACCTTTAAGCCTTAAAAAGTAAACTCCAGGAAAATTTCCTGTAAAGCCTCATTTGAGAATCACATTCCTAGATGATGCAACAGTGGGCCTTGTTGTTAAGATGCATAGATGCTTATAAAGAGAACCTTTCTCTCCCCCATCTGTACCTTCTGGGACTCCAGTTATGTATGTGGTGATAATGTGATCATTAATCTTATGTGTCAATGTGATTGGGTCGGGAAGGGCCTAGATATTTGGTCAGACATCACCATCCTGGGTGTGTCTATGAGGGTGTCTCTGGGTGAGATTAATATCTGGCCAGTAGACTGAGTAAAGCAGATGGCCCTCCCAGGCTGGGTGGGCCTCCCCCAATCCGAGGAAGACCCAAATAGAACAGGAAGGTCTACCTTACGTCTGGTAGGAGGGAGCTCCTCCTGCCTGTCTGCCTTCACACCAGGACAGCAGGCCTTCTCTGCCCTGGGTCTTCAAGAGAAGTATCAGGTCTTGGGGGCCACGCCAGCTGGCTTTCAGCCTGGGACCCCACCATGGGCTCTCCTGGGCCTCCAGCCTGTTGGCTGCAGATCCTGGGACTTCTTGGCCCGAGGTTATGGGAGCCAATTATTTATAATAATACATCTCTTTCTATCTATATTTACATCCAATTGGTTCTGTTTCTGGAGACCCCTGACTGATACAAATGTACTGATATTTAAGTCTATATTTTTGCATATGCTTCTATTTTTTTTTCATTGCATTTTATCTATGACCATGTAGACGTCATGTGGTATCAGGGTTTGTTTTTGACAGCCTGGATCCCTTCTGAGGAGGGTGTGAGCACCCTCCATTCACTGTGGTTTGGGAGGGAGACTCAATCATCCCCCCACCCCATCCCCCATCTGTACCATCACATGGTCATTCATTAAGGTTATGTGCTACCCCCAAAATAAAATAGCAGAACTTACCTACACACGTAATTTAATAAGAAATTGATTTTATGCCCTAACTGTAATATAAAGTCAATGGAATGCAAGGCAATTTATAATAAAATACATATTTCTAAATGTAAATGTTCGGGAGTGCCCACCCTGGAAGACACAGTGAGCAGTCAGGGCTCCTCCCATGGGTGAGTGTGGCACCTGGAAAGCAGGTCTGAGGCAGACTGGCTAGTTGGCAGCTCCCGCGCACCAGTGGTATGGCTGTCAGTGACGTGACTTTCCATAATGAAGCCCCCACCCCACAAACAATTGCAGTCATCCCTAGACTCACAGAGGTTATGCTTCTGGAAAATTCTGTGTGTATTACGAATGTTTTGTGTTACTTGCAAACCAGCATTCAGACCTGAGGCTCAGATAATTGTTAGCAAGCTTCTTCCTATATAAGGTCTAAGCCTCACGGAGCATGAGCCCAGGGCTTCACTGCACAGGGCGGTCGAGCAGCCTGCACGTCGCAGGATGTCAGGCATCCCCACGGCTCCACTCGCCTTGTCAGTGTCAGAAGCATCCTCCCCCAGTCACTGTGTTGCCAAAGGCGCACAATGCCTCCTGGGGGCTTGCCGCCCTTCTGAGGACCCCTGAGTGGGCACGTTCCCTCAGGTGGAAGCAGAGGCTACACTTCCTGCTGGGGCCAATACGGGGAGAGATTGTGGGGCTCGGGCTGCGGTCGCTCGCTTTGTCTCCCACGTGCAGGCAGCCTGAGAGCCTGCAGCTGTAATGACAGCAGGCTGAGGGGAAGGCAGCTGAGGATGCAGAGGGGAGAGCATACTTCCGCTGCAGCCCCTGGATCCAGCTGTACCTGAAGGTAGTCCTACCCCCCTACCTAGAGCCACATGAGCCCATGATTCCTTCAGTTTCTGTCACTGCAACCAAAGGAGTTATGTAGTAGCAGTGTTATAACGAGGCTTCTACCAGAACAAAGACCGTTAGGATGTACGGATTTAGACCTTTGAACAAAAGTTTCCTCTCCGAGATCCCTATTGTGTAAAAGCCTCCCGTCCACTACACATGCACATTTTAAATACAACTACCTGGCCACATTGAAAAAAATCTCACTTTGATTTCATTAGTGATCCATTCCTTGGACCGTATTTTCACCCCCAATATCAATTAACCTTAATACTTATTTTCACAAAAACTTAAATAAATGAAGAGTTGGTATGATCCAGGATCAGTCAATTATTTTTGAAGGCATAAAGAATACCCATTTCATTCCAGAGTCTAAACTTCATCAACTATTCCTTCAGGGGATGTGTGTTAATATTTTAATGCAGAGAAAATGACAAGAAGACAAAAGACCTGTTGTCACTGCCTTGGAGTGAAAACATCATCACCACATGCAAATGGGCTCTGGAATAGGGTGACAGATGTTGTCAGGATAAAAAGGAGTCGGGAGAAATGAAGCAGCTCAGAGGAGGGCCTGCGGAGTGCTAACGTCCCCCGTCTCTGTTTGTACAGTATTTGTGTTTATTTCTCAGGAAGATTATTCTAAATCCCCGGTAGTCAATGCATCTCTGCTTTGGTAGAAGGTAAATTCATCTTTAAAGAAAATCAGCATTACTGGTTTAACCTTCTAGCATGATGTGTGTGCAGAAGCCACATGTGTGCTTCTCCGGAGAAGTCGGCCTGCTCCCCAGAATGCGGCCATGAGAGGGCATGCCAAAGAGCTGCTGGAAGCTACGGGCGTGAACACTCCAATTTTTAATCCTTCCACAAGAACCAGGGAAAAGATTATGAGGAGTTTCCCCAGGTTTCCTCTGCTGATAATTAACCATGGTGCAGAAAACTGGGGCCAAGCAAGCATTTTGTAATTTTTGTTTGAAATGAAAAGCAACTTTCAAAACTGCTCATGAGGAATTGGAGGTGTTAGTGTCTACACATCATGCTGTGTGTAAAATCTGAATCCTGAAGGAATACTAGAACCAGACTGCTTGTGTGTGTGTGTGTGTGTGTGTGTTTTGAAACTGGACTGAGAAGAGCTGCATTTTCTTAGGAAATTTTCTGACATTTGAGAATCACAGCAGCAAATCTCCTACACACAAGGGCCACAATAATGTGCCTGAAACTTACCAGCCTTTTTTCAGCAATATGAATAGTACTTAGGAATTTGTGTGCATTGCTTGGCAATAAAAATACAGTGAGTATTTTAATTCTGTAATGAATGTCTTCACATGAGAAGATTTCTCAATAAGGAGTAATTCTCTTTGGAGGACCAGACTCCAAACATCACCAGAACTAGGTAGAAAATGTTCACATTCTCAAAAAATTGGGGGCTGGGGTCGGGGGGGTGGGGAGAAACAAACAGATGAAACTGATTCTGGCTTTTCTGGAGAAGTTTAAACATAAGCATTTGAATCAGATGGTAACTTTTCTAATGGAAATTCGGGCCGTGCCTCTTACAGGTAGGTCTAACTCAGTATTTCCCCAGGTGTGTTCAGACCTGTCTGCTTGGGGCAGAGCTCTCATTTGACTTATTGCTTTAAAGGTGTTTTCATCGCGTTTATCATGAGACAGTTGCTTGTCTCCACACTCCCGCTTCCCCAGCGCGGTCTGACGTGTAAAAATATGCGGGACTCTTTGTATCTGTCTTGGGTATGTTTTGTTTTTTCTAATTGAGCCACTAGGTGCGTTTCTGGGAAGAGGGAACCTAGGAAAATCTTCTTTCTTTGTCACTGGCCTTTAGAAAATGGTTTCATCTGTAGAGAATCTGAGACCAAGAGAGGAAAAGTTCTTCTCTTACCTTAAATTAGATCCTTTATCTTAACAAGTTGGCCAGAATTTGCTGATGTTTCCGTTTGGGGCCCGTGTAGCGTTAATTGGCTCTGGTTCTCACACTGGAAGGGAGCCTTCATTCAGTTCCTTGCCCAGATCCCCTCTGCACCCATTCCTACAGAGCAGCCTCCTCCAAGTCTGCTTGGGAACCTCTGCATCATGGAAACCGGTCCCTTCATCAGGACCCTCCCGTCATAGCCTGGGCTGGCTGGGGCCGGGGGAATGGAGGTGACTGACCCAGGAGGGCACTGCTGGCTTGGAAAGGGCACCACAGCCCCTGCTGTGACTCCACAGGTTCAGATGCAGGAGCGCGCCACCTCGGAGGCGGCGGTGGGCAGCCCTGACAGCATGTGGTTGTGATCAGTGGGACAATGTCCTCGGGACCCGTGAGCTACGGGTCAGGCGGGTGATGGAAGAGGCTCGGCCTGCAATTGGGTGAGGGTGGGGAGACTGGGCACTCCCTTCCTGAGCTGTAGCTCTTCATTTACATGGTGTGGGGGCTGGGCCAGGGCATATGGAAGCCCCCTCCTCCCCACACAGACTTGGTCATTCCAGAGCACATCCTCGGTAACCAAGAGTGCCCGATTCAGAACCATCTGTAGCACGTTTGCGCCCCTGCTCGCACACCCCTCCGGGGAGCAGAGGCCCATTTCCTCATGTCTGCAGGCCGGAGTTTGCTCGTCTGAGAAGTGGGGTGACGTACGGTTAGCTGCGGAGGGATGCCGGCAATGTCTGTCCGCCTCTTTCCTGTTGCTATCCTCTCTTCTTCCTGGCTGTGGTTTCTCCCTGATGCATCCCACCTCCCTCCTCTCCGTCCACAGGGATCCTAGGAAGCACGTGACCTTGGTCTGGCCAATCAGAGTCAATGAACAGCATTGAGCTCCTGGATCCAGCTGAGCCTGAAGCCAAATACCCTCTGCATTTTACTATTAGTCAAGCTGATGACCTCTCTGTTTGGGTTCGGGTTTGTTTCCATCACGTGCAAGTTTAAAGAGAGGCTCTTGCGCTTAAGCATGCCTCAGGGTCACCTGGAGGGCTTGCTTAAATGCAGGTTGCAGGCCCAAAACCCAGGGGTCCTGATTCAGCAGCTCTGGGGGGCGGTGCTTGAGAACATGAGTTTCTCCCAAGTTTCCAGGAAATGCTGCTGGTCTGAGGACACTTCATGACCTGATCTTGATGGCTGTGGGGAGGATTAGATGAGACAGGGTCCATCACCCACTGCCCTGTGGTCAGAACTCCACTGCCCTCGGGGGGCATGGGGAAGGTCCGGGGTGCACTCTGCGTCAGATGGTAACACAGGTAAATAACTGGTGCCGCTAACATGAATTCATTTGGCAATAAAATCATTCTAAGGGTTTGATGTTCAGGAAAGGTGAGCGCAGACAGCAGGGGGAGGGTCATAGGGCAGCCCCACCTTCTTGCAGGTGCACTCAGGGGCACAGCAGTGAAGGCCCTCGCCTACTGTATCAGTCCAGGTTCTCTGGAGAACAGGACCAACAGGAGGGACACACACACACACACACACACACACACACACACACGCTTTGCAAGGCTGGAGGCCCAGTGATATGAGGCCCAGCGCAGGACAGGAGGCTCCAACAGTGAGGCAGAAGGGGTCAGCCCTCACTTCCTCCGCCTTCCTCCGTGCTCTGCTCAGGCCGTCAGTGGATGGGGAGAGGCCCACCCCATCGCTGAGCCCATGTGCTGCACTCTGTCTGCAGATTCGAATGCGTCTTCCCAGACCACCCTCTGTGGACACCCTGGAAGCAGTGTCTGACCACTTACCTCGGCACCGGCGGCCCTCTCACATTGACACGTGATGCTTGCCATTGCACTTAGGGAAGGGTCCTGGCTGCCTTGTGCCCAGAGAGAGTGGCCTTCCAGAGCAGAGCCCGGGGCTGGCCCAGGGAAGCCCACTGGGTGAGCGCAGAGCCCGATGTGACAGGACCACGATGGCCCGGACACGGCAGCTGAGAGAGGACGGACAAAAGATGGATTTCTCTGATGATGCTTCACTTGAGGCACAGTGAGGACGCTTGATAAGAGAATGCACGATGTGGGGAAGATGGGATGAGGCACTGGTCTCTCCTCTACACCAGCAAGACCTCAGACATTACGAATCAGAGAGCAAGCCAGGGCCACGTGCAGGTCCTGAGTGATTTCTGAGGACTTAGGAACTGGAGGGACCCTTGTCTGTCTTTCCCTCTGCCCTTTGGAGACAGCGGTTCACTAAAATGCCAGGGGGTTGTTATTTCCCCCCAGAAGAGCCGGTGGCTTAAAGGGTGCAGGCTTTAAAAGCTGGGGTGCAGCTCGAGGTTCAGATGGGTTGTGCTCTTGATGCCCCGAGACTGGGGCTGCTCCTCCAGCCGGCGGCCCCCAGGCTGCGCAGGCTTGGTGGTGTTCACACCTGCAGGTTAGAACGCTCAACTTGGTCTCGTTCTTCTGGGTATTTCCAACCTGGTCAGAGACTACTGAGAGAGGCCAAGGGCCTTACTAATGAGCCGGCCACGACAACCCCTCCCGGTGACGTGGCTTCAGGGCCTTAGGACAGTTTGACATGCTGAGGCTTCCTGATAGCATGGTGGTGTTCCACCTGAATGTCACTCAATTTCATGAGTGGGTAACTGTGAATGATGCTAGCGTTCAGTAGTCTGCAGCTATCAGTCCATCCATCGAATGCAATCTATCACCAATAAGCTTTCAACTCGTAAAGCACTTTATTAGGATATAAAGATCTCTTTGGTGAGGTATCTCCTCCTCTACCTTACCTGCTGTTGTTCAAAGCTCCCCTTCTAGGCACTGAGCTGAGCCCTCCCTGTACCCCCAGCAATGCTGTGAATCTGTTTGAAGTGTTCTCTCCTGTAAGGAAAGGGTCTCTGCTTCTTCGTACTGTGTATCTTTCTTCAAAATGCTCAGCGCCATCCTGTCTGCGTATCTGTTGGTGTAGCCCAAGAATGGCAGTGAGTAAATACAGTCTCTTTTTGTAGCGTGGGATTGATGAAAGTGATAAAATTTCAGAAATAGCATGGATTTCAGGGGCCTCTGGCCTAATGTCCATGCAAATGAGTCTCTCATTTTCCCCATTAACATTCTGAGGACGAGGAAGGGTGGTGACTCCAGGACCTGGGCTGGAATCTTGGCCTGTGATGGAGGATCCCTCGGTTTCCCAGGGACGCTTTCATCTGTTAGACGGACCTGAGAGACGTGCCTCCGCTCCCAGGGAGGGCGGATGTGCGCCGACCTGGGCGCAGCTCGGGACAGCCAGCCCGCCGAGCTAACGCCGCCCCGGGAAGTGGCCTCCTGACTAACAAAGGCCCGTATTGTTGGGCCTCCCCATGGCCCCTGCTGCCCCCTCCCCAGATCGGGAAACCCCACACTTGTTCAGGCAGCTGCTGGCTCGGGCACTCCCATTGTGATGCCACCGTTTTCCATTTGCCCCAGGCTGGGTTGGTAGTGGCGTGAAACTCTGGCCAGTGGCACGTAACGGGGAGACTGTCGGGGAGAATCAAAAGGAGTTTGCTGCCCGATTGAAGGAAAACAGGAGCCGGCCTTTCTCCCCATCTAGAATGTGGGTGGGTCACTCGAAGCTGGTCACACAGAGCAGCAAACCCCAGAACTAACTTCCAACCTGCCAAAGATGGCAGAGAAAGAGCAGAGGAAGAGGCTGTGTCCTTGGGGGACCACTGCACCACCTCTGAGACGCTCTCCTTCCCAACTTGTTGTTAAGGGAGGCAACTCCACATCTTTCGTGTTTGATGGACTCTTAGCTGTGAGTCTTGTTTCCTGCAACTGCAGAAATCCTAATGGGCAGAGTCCCAAGCTGGGGCTTCCTTCTACCCAGGCCGCTCCATCCCTCCATCCCCTCCATCCCCTCCATCCCCTCCATCCCTCCATCCCTCCATCCCCTCCATCCCTCCATCCCTCCATCCCTCCATCCCTCCATCCCCTCCATCCCTCCATCCCTCCATCCCATCCCTCCATCCCCTCCATCCCTCCATCCCTCCATCTCTCCATCCCTCATCCCATCCCTCCATCCCCTCCATCCCTCCATCCCTCCATCCCATCCCTCCATCCCTCCATCCCCTCCATCCCTCCATCCCTCCATCCCTCCATCCCCTCCATCCCTCCATCCCTCCATCCCCTGGAATCACTTCTGGGCTCAGAACCAGAGAGACCTGACTAAGATCCCCTCAGAGCTGGCTGCTCCCTGACCACAGCAACTGGGGTTCAGAACAGGTGAAGGTGAGAGTCAAGGGTGAGAGCTAATTAAGAAAACCCGGCCACCAGCTTCCCCTGGCCATTCCTTCTCCCTGTGGAGCTCTGCATTCTTTCAGCTTTTGTGTTGGTTCTTAACCAAGTACTTAACTAGGCAAACTGCCTAGGAACTTCAGATGGGCACTTGACCCGGGAAAACCCCCTAATTAGAAATAGTGTGATTAGAACTAGGCTTATATAAGCAAATAAGTAAACTCTGGCTTAAATTTTTAATTTTTGCGATTGGGGGGAAAGGGTAAACTTTCTGCTTGCCTGGGAAGATGAGGTGCACCTTCTCTGCTCTAAAGAAGAAGGCGCTAGAGATAAGTAGCCTGGGGACTCACTCATGAGAAGACTGATTAAATGTTTCATGGATTAATAAATAGCAAAACAGATAAACTTTCAAAATATGGGAGCAATAGAAAACGAAGCCAAGGGGAGGCCTTGGGAACTGGAGAGTGGCACCCGGGCTCACACAGTGTCATTTCCCATATTGACCTGTTGCTGCAGGACGGGGAGGCGTCAGCATGGGGACAGCGGGCGCAGGGTCCAAGCGGTGAGAATCGGCAGGGCTGGTGTGCCTACTTGCGTTAAAAACATGCTCTCAGAATAAAGCGCTTCTCCCACCACCAGAGGGTGGACCCGCCAACCGCACTTCCCATGCTCACTGCCTTCTGCTGCCGCATAACCCTGGCTGTGCAGCACAGCACAGGGGCCGCCTCCGCCAGGGGCCGTGGGGAGGCAGCAGGGCTCACGTGGGCGTGGAGCACAGGAAAGACAGCTCTCTGCAGGGCCTGGCGATTTTGTGCATGACCCATCACGTCCCTGCTGTGGCCCCCTGATTAACTCTCATTTTGATCTATCACCTAACTGTGTAGGGTGCTGTGGATGCAAAGTCACCCCTCCTCAGACTGACCAGGAGATGCAGTCATACATGTGTGTGCTCCCTGCACAGTTGTCTGTGTGTGGTGCTGTGTGCACAGAGGTGTGTCTGCGTGTGGTGCTGTGTGCATGGAGGTGTGTCTTGTGTGGTGCTGTGTGCACGGAGGTGCGTCTGCATGTGGGGCTGTGTGCACGCAGGTGTGTCTGCGTGTGGTGCTGTGTGCATGCAGGTGTGTCTGCGTGTGGTGCTGTGTGCACGGAGGTGCATCTGCATGTGGGGCTGTGTGCACGGAGGTGTGTCTGTGTGGTGCTGTGTGCACGGAAGTGTGTCTGTGTGTGGCGCTGTGTGCACGCAGGTGTGTCTGCATGTGGTGCTGTGTGCATGCAGGTGTGTCTGCATCCGGGCTGGGGGGAGTGTGGACCCCCTGTGATGTCTATGAGCTGGCACGCCTTGCCAAGGTCACAGAGGTGGGGCTCAGATGTGGCCTGGAAGCAACTACTTGTGGCTGGGCATATGTGGGGAGATGACCTCATCCCCCCAGAGCCAAATTTACTCACACCTGTGCAGGCGGGGTCTCCACCTGAGGAAGGCCTCCGCCTGCCCTTCTAGCTCAGCGGGGTCACGATCCCAGGCTTCCTCCTCATGTGTGTTCGTTTCCTCTTTCCAACAAGCACAAGTCTGGACTCAGGTGAGGAGAGGGTTTGTTTGGAAAGACCACTGCAGTAGGGGAGGGGATAGCTGTGACAGACAAGTTCAGCTCATCTTTTATGTGGAAAGAACGGCCATTTGGAGGGTCTGCCTCTGACCTGGTCGTAGGTATACAAAGGGGGCATCCAGGAGCCTTAACGAAGTTGTACTGCAGCAACTCTTCCCTGGAACACAAAGGCTGGGGATCTCTCTTACTGTTGCTCTTTTTCCAGAGCACAGGTCGAATTGAATGTTGTAATCTCAAGGCCAAAGTCCGCTCTGAACTCTGTCCTGTGGGGGCCCAGAGGCCACCCACCAGTGGACCTGAGCACTGACAATTCCCAGGAGACTTGGATGCTAGGGCTGGCTTAAAGGTCAAAGGGAAACGTCACTGTTGTACCTTCTGTTCTGGAGGGAGAATCAGGAGTTCACATTTAGGGTCACACTCACCTCTCAGTGATGGAAAATTCTACCATAGTGTCTGAACCAGGTAAAGGGTTCACTTCTCTCAAACTATCACATGTCAGAGTGGACGGTCTTGGGAAGGTGCTGGGCCAGTGATGTCCATCTAGGACCAAGGGTCTTTCTAGCTTCCTGCTTCTCCATCAGTGTACATGACCTTCATTATCATGGTGGAAAGACAGGTTTTGCAATGTAGACACCATCTCTGTGTTCCAGGCTGGGGATGGCTTTGTCATTTCATTCAAGAAATGACTTCTTTCCTACAGACCTCTGGGCAAAACGCCGTGGCAAAAATTAAGTCATATGGTCACGCCTAGCTGCATGGATTTCTGGAAAGGTAAAAATAGCATAAAAGTGACCCACCTCATGGTGAAATTCCTTGAATATCAAAGCCTCATATTAAAAATCTACTGAATTTACTAGTCTGCATTTGTCTTAATATGATAATATTTTTAATCTTACCAATTAAACAAGCTTCATATTCTCCTTCTGATACTGGATTAAAATGAAGGCCAGGTTTTATCCATTTGGTGACCTTGAGTTGAGCTGGGCACAGCCAGACCCCTTAGAGAAGCACTTTCCTGGACCCTCCCAAAAGGTGCCACATAATTATCACTTTATAAACCATGAGTCATCAGACTTTGTGGAGTTGAAAACATGGAACCTGGGAGATTTGAATTTAGAAACACTATGGATTTTCCATCC
Source organism: Manis pentadactyla (assembly GCF_030020395.1). Lineage (NCBI taxonomy): Eukaryota > Metazoa > Chordata > Mammalia > Pholidota > Manidae > Manis > Manis pentadactyla. Next base: position 176,015,508 of record NC_080023.1, on the reverse strand, counting down.
AGAGAAAATGCATGTTTAGAGAAAATAGCTTAAAATATAGTCATAGCTAAAACAGCCCTAAAGAGAGATATTGGCTATTGTTTGATGTATCAAATAATAACAAAATTGCCAGAAATCTCAGGATTTTCAAAAACAAAAGCTATGATTGAAACGAACCCCAGTGAGCTTGTGAACCTTGTGGGCTGGGGAAACAGCTTGGGCTCGGGGCTGTGGCGGGGGCTGGCTGTCTCCTGTGAGCGGGGCCTGTCCTCAGGCAAACCCACACGTTACTTGCCCAGAGTGATAAACACCAAGACTTAAAAACAAAAAAATGGGGGAGTTATTACATCAGAGTGATTCTGGGAGTCAGCGTCAGCTAGGGGGTCAGGGACAACTTCTCTGATTAAATGATAAACTGGACACAACCCCGGGAAGGGCCACACTTCATGTCAGGAAGACAAATGCAAATGTCCTGTGGTGCTGAAGACGTGGCGTTGGAGGAAGCTCTGCTCAGATAAGGGGCAGAGGGACCCAGGGGAGGGCAGGAGAGGACGTCACTGAGGCAGTGGGGCCCTGGCGGGCAGGGCTACGCGGGCCGCGCTTGTAAATCTGCATTCTCGTTTGTCCCTCTATGGAATTTGTATCAATTCATCTGAGTTCTATTCTCTGACATCACACAGAACTATTCTTGATCATGAAAACAGACCCTTGGCCCTGTCACGTGAGTCTAGAGTCTGTCCTTTCAGTATTTCCTGCTAGTGTTCTCAGCTTCTTGCTACCCTAAGAGGAGCTCCCTTCCAACTGGGGACCCCGAACCCTTAGGATAACTGAAGTCACCTGAGCCCAATGTTGCTGCCTGGGTGTATGCCCACCCCCCAGAACCTTCTCGGTCATCACCAAATCCGTGGCTTCGTCAAGCACCACTTCTGTGGGTTAACCTCGGCTTCCCCAAAGATGCTCCCGTGGTGGTTCAAGCCTACGTGTATGATCAGGCCCTGGGGATGCCGCCCGCCTTAGGCTTTGTTCACGCAGAGCATTCAGATTTACACAGTTATTCTCAGCCTTTGTGATTCTGCTGAATTCAAAAAAGAACCAAACTCATAAAAAAAATCATTGCAATAAAAAAAAGAGTGAAGGAAGACAGTATGTGCGTGCCAAGCCGCGGAGCTCCGGTTCAGCGCGGTTGCCGTCTGGGAGAGGCTCGGGTAAGATCCCATTTTATCCAAACTAGGTCAGTCTTTGCTTTTCTCTTCTTGCTTAAACAGCCACTTGCTCGCCCCTGGTTTCTCCTGGTGCCTGTAATGAGAAAGGTGCCCCGGTGTAATTACAGAGATGAAAACTCGGTGGGCACAGGCGGTGAGAGCGGAGAGAGCAGATGTTGGGAATGACCTTGCTGCCCTGGGGCTGCTCTCCCTGCTCAGCTCCAGGTGTCCGAACGAACTGGGGGGAACCCTGTTCCAGCAACCCGCCTGCGGGGTCTTCATATGGGACACTAAGGACGGCCTTTCCCCCGTAACGCTGAGATCCTGTGTGTGACACAAAATGGACCTGCGTTCCCTGGGGTGGCTGGCAGCGCGACAGCTTTGGGGCATTTTTACCTGGAAGATAAAGGCACTAGGTGAGAGCATCTGCCTCCTTCTGACCACGACACCGACCCAGCCATCCATCTGCCCGTCAGCCTACCTGCCCATCTATTAATCCAGGCCCCTGCCCACCCACTCGTCCCCACCCGCCTGCCCCTCACCATCCTTCCAGCCGCCACATGTGCATGCCCACCGGGCTGCTTCCATCCGCCTGTCACCTCCCCTAGGGTCCCTCATCCCACCCATCTGGGTATCCAAGGTGCACTGCGTCCTGGGGAAGGCAGTGTGGGCGGTGGTATGGATGGACCTGGGGCACAGATGTACGGTTCGTCATAACCACCACTGAGTTCTCGCTGCGGGGCCGGCAGGCCCCAAGTGCTGTACTCACATCCTGTGGAATCATTTGGGCACATCAAGCTGTAGGTGCTGCGATCCACACCTTACTGAGAAGAGCTCAGTGGGGCTAAGGGCTTGCACAGCGTCCCACAGCAGCACGCAGGACACCAGGAGTCAAACTCATGCAGCCTCGCCTGGGGCTTGGGGTTGCAGGGCCGCCCAGATCTGCGAGTGAGGTCCCACTAACCCTGCCTCAGGGACCCAGAGCCTGTTACAGGCTCTCCAATTAGCTGTGTGAACAACAGCCCCGGCTCCTCCCGGGCCGCAGTGTGCGAGGCGCTGCCATCTCTGTATGCTGTTACCATAGATACCGCTCCCTCCCCAGGTGGGGATGATTCTAGGTGCCGCCTGGGAAGCAGAGATTCTGCTCTATCAGTGATGACTTTAAAGACAAAGCCATCTTTATTTGAGAGAAAAGAAAATCTTAAAAAACCCACAAATTCCAAGGTGGCATACTCATTTGGCTTTTTGTTTTGTATTTAGTATTTATTTTTATTTTAAGGCAGCTCAATTGTGGAGAAAGCCACGGGCTCTGACCTGAACCAGGGTGACACATGAGTAATGCCATCCCTGCCTCCACCTGGGGACTGGGGTCCCCTGGCCAAGAGGCAGCTGACGGTGGTCCCACAAGCAGCTGGGGCAGGGTGTCCCCCAAGGAGACCCAGCCAGCTGGGGAGAGGCAGGTGGACACACACACTGCTGGGGACAAGTTTTGCTGATGAAAATAACGGCATTCAAAAGCAGGACTTCAGAGAATCTGCTCATTCACCTACTGTGAGTGTCCAGGAGACGACCGAGCATCAGAGGGCAGGAGCCCAGGCAGAGCCCAGCTCGTGGAGTCCAAGCCGTGGTCGGTGGGAGCGAGTGAGCCTTCATGGTGGTGATTTGAACCCTCCCGAGCAGCTCAGGGACGCCTGGGCAGGACCAGTTCCAAACCCAACTGAAATCGGACCTGCTGGCTTAAAAACAACTTTTTAAAGCTATCATTTAGATACAGTGAAGTTGTGCCTTTTCAGTGTGCACTTCTGTGAGTCGGGGCACGGGCACGCAGTCCTGGGCCACCACCACAGGGATGTAGGACATTCCATCCCTGCCCCCCCCGGCCCCCAGCCCCCCGCAACCACTGACCTGTTTTCTGTCCCTGTAGTTTTGCCTTTGTGGGATGTCACGTGCATCGAGTCGAACAGCGTGTGCTGTTTCGAGGCTGGCTTCTTGCGTCATGCATTTGAGATTCATTTGTGTGAGCATGCGGACCGTTCTTTCCTTTTATTTCTTTATTATTATTTATTGATGGTTGGAATTTCATCAGTTCGCCTACCCCTTCCCTAGTTAGGGGACACTTGGGTTGTTTCCATTTCTTGGTGATTTTTAAAATAAATCTGCTATCGATATTCGCATGCAGGTTTTGTGACACCGATTTTCATGTTTACTCTGCTAAGTGCCTAGGGTTGGGGTGGTTTGGTAAGTTTAAATTCCTAGGAAACTCCCAAATGTCGTCCAGAGCGGGGTGCCCCGTTTCAGCCCCTGGTACTGAAGGAGAGCCTCTGCCGTACCACATTCTCGCCAGCGTTTATACTGCCAGCTTGTGTGGGGGGCGCCGGCCGCCCCAACAGGAGGAGGAAGCAGCCCCTTGTGAGTTGCACTCACGTTTCCCTCATGACTGGCGATGTGGAGTGTTTTTCAAGGCCTTCTTTGTAGATTTTCTTTGGTGACGTGAACCATGTAAACTTCAGTTTTGCTGGCTTTTGTTTGTCCTATGTATTGAAGTACCTCCAAAGATTTTTATTATGGGGAAAAGGAAAAATCACAGATCCTGATAAAACAGTACAATAAAAACGTGACTTTCCAATGACGCATCTGGTATTTTTTTCCAAAATTCCAGATTGATGTGTACATGCCGTGCCTTAGGGCGATGGCAACGGGGTGGCAGCACCTCCCAGAACAGAGCCCTGGATGGTGGCCACTTCCCACCCCGTTCCTTGTATTTGGAGTGAGCCGTCAGGAGCTGGCCGTGAAGGCACTTGCGTGACACCCGCTGATTCCGCATGACTTACTTTACCAAGTAGTGAGTAACTCAAGTTGGTTACTTAACAAACACTGTTGAATACATTTAAAATTCACTCAGTGCCTCCTAGGTCCTGTATTAGGTTTGGAAAGCCGAGATCTATGTAGTCAGAGAGAGAATGGAAACATAGACTGTGATGCTAGCTATTGAGAATGGGCACAGTGACAGGCTCTACAGAAATTGGGTTTTAGGGAGCTTGGGAGGGTCTACTCGGACAGGCGAGCACAGAATGAGGCCGGCAGAGATGAGCAAAGGGTGTCCAGGCCAGGAAGGGCAGGGGGGAGCCAGGCAGGATGGCGCCGTGTGGTGGGGGAAGCCAGGCCGGCCAGAGCAGGAGTTCTCCCTCCAGCGAAGCTGGCAGTGGTGCGGTGAGGGGTCGGGGCTGACATCACGCAGGCCAGGGAGGGAGGGCCCAGCGATGGAGGGGCCCGTCTTGTGAAGTGGGAAATGGGCCTTGTTTTGACCGGGGTCTGCATCCCCAGGTCCTGCACCCGTTCAGGTGATAGACTGGCTGAGGTCACAGGGTCAACCTGCCAGATACACCTGCCGAGTGACATGCTTATGTGCCGTCACTCCAGCGGGAGATGTCTGACTTCTCATCAGATGAGCCAAGACTTGAGGCCTGGGCGGCAGAGGGGCTCCTCGTGGAAGTCTCTTAGTGGACATGGTCATTGTAGAGTTCTCCCTTAATTGCACGCCTCAAGAACTACATACCAGTGGGTCACCGTGAAATTATTTTTGCTCTGTATTTTCGGCCACTTCTCTAGTTCCTTAAATATCCTACTTAGTTCCTTTTATTGAACGAGCGATCTATATGCACATTGATCAGACTGCAACCGAAAGGGTGCTTTTTTTCAGCTGGGTGTGGAAACAAAATCTATTTGCTCAGACTAAATCTGTGGTCTACCTCCACCAGGACTCCCAGAAGGCCCCAGTGTGGGAGGCAGAGACAAGTCCACGGCTGGGTGTTCATACCTCCATTTGTCACCTATCCAGCTCAAACTGTGCACCAAGGAAGATGGAGCAACAGAGGCATGAATGAAGAACAGAATGCTTGGGCTTGCTCTCGGCCCCACTAGCAGAGCGGCTGGCACCTCATTCCCCTGCCCTGTGGGTCAGGCTGTCCCTCGGGGCTGTCACCATGTAGTTGCAGCAAAATTTGCCTTCCACCTTGATTGCCCCTGTGTACACTGGGCTCCCAGTCTCTACGCACTCACTGTGACGTTACCATGAAAGGTTTGCTTGCTGAGATCCATGAGGCATAAGGAAGAGACAGGCCGAGGTGGCTTTGGGGACCCTAGCTTGAAGGATAGTCCTGTAGATGAATATTCATTCTGTCCCCCAGAAATTAAAACCTAGGCACACAGCAGGTTCATGCATGCCACGACTGCGGAGTGCAGTTTCTGGGGATCTGTCTACAGCTCTCGGAACCCCTGTAGGGGAGCTCTCAGTGTTTACACTTCCAGAGGGGCCCCCATTCGCTGCCGCGTCGTGTGGCCTGCCGTGTCCGTGTAGCTGTGGAGCTGGCTGGCTGGACCCCCGAGCTAGCCCCACTGATCTGCTGGGGTCCTGTTTGGAATGTCACGGGTTTTCGGTTTTTGGAGGGTCAGTGGGACCCAGCCCCTCCCTCTGTGCTCACCCTGTGTGGCCTCAACAGCAGGTCTGAGTTGTGTCAACAGAGACATCTGGCCAGCAAAGCCTACCATACACACTATCTGTCCCTTTGAAGAACTAGCTTGCTGACCCTGCCTTGGATGGCAGATGCTCAACTGTTCTACCCCCAGGGGCACCGTTGGTGCTACATAAATGCTTGTGGGGGGCTGGGGTGAATGGCTGGGGAGCCGCTCTGTGGGGGCTCTGAGAATCAGGTGGGGTTTTCCTCCATCTCATCTCCACGATGCCTCTGGGCCCTGGGTCACTGGGTTCTAAATGCCTCTCCCTGATCCCTCCTGCTGCATTCGCTGGCTGGCAGAGGCGGGGGCTGAGCGCCTCTGGCAGGGAACCTGTGGTTTATGGTAGCTTTGGAAGAACCGGAGGCCTCCTGGCCTTCTGCTGCCCTCCCCCATAACTCACCCCTTAGGCTCCTGGCTTCTCTTTATTTGCATCCTTGTGAGATTCATAATTGTGTGAAATTGCATAAAATGTGCAGTGCATTTGATTAGCTCTGCCTGCGGCTATCAGTAGGTACAATATATATATATATACAGTGGTTTTGAATTTAATGATTTTTGCAGTTAAGCCAGCTAGAGCTGCAGGGAATGTGCGATCACCAAGGTGAGGGCAGCAATTTACCGGGCAGCCTGCTTCTGCTCCATCTCATTCTGGTGATCCAGCAACCTCCTCGTAGGGATGCTTAATTGGGAAAGAAAGAGGAGGTTTGGAGGAACTCATTTCTTTTCTGAAGGCAGGCCTCATTTTTGTTCACTCTAGCTATTTCCTGTCCTCTGTTCCACTGAGCTAAGTGAAGGGCACACAGATTGGGAAGACCTCTGGGCCGCCCCAATCATGGGCAGTTTCTGGGCCCAGAACCCATCTTCCAAATGGTTTTGAGCTTTCAAGAGCTCGGTCAGTGCATCCCAGTGTTGCCTTATGAGGATTGTTTGCGATGCAGGTGAAGCGTACACCCCTTGGACCCCTCTCTGGAGATCCTGATTCCGGGGCCTGGGGTGGAGTAGAGAGCTTGCATTTTATTTGGAGTTTCTGGGAATTCTTAATGTTGGCAGATTGGGGGAGCACTGGATTTGCCTGAAAGCAAATGTTAATAGCAGCTGGCTTATTTGCCTCATTCAGGGGCTCCTCATTAGGGTGCAGCATGCACATTTCAGAGAGGAGGGAAGCAGGGCTCCTGAGAGGGTCACTCATGTACAGTGGCCCTGCTGGCATGGATGGAGGGGAAGTGTGGGAGCAGGTGCATTCTCAGGAGTGTCCTCTCACCCAGCCACTTGCCCCAGGACGTCTGCGCCTGTGTGTGTCTGTGCCCGGATCCATGCCCAGGTCTGTATCTCCCTCCAAGGCCAGTGTCCATATCTGTGTCTGCACCCACATCAGCTCTGCTGGTCACTATTGATGTCTGCCTCCATGTCCATTCCCATATCCATCATACCCGCCTCTGCACCCACATCTGTGTCTCCCTGTTTATAAGGCGCACCTATCTGCCAGGTACTGGGGATCCCCATTTACAAGTTGCAAAGGTTCTGATTTCAGAGCCTGCAGGCTCCCAGGAAGTCGGACAGTCAACATTCAATGGTCCAGACAAGTGTCCGGTCCCGATCCTCATAGGCGCCACGGGGAGAATACGTGGGAGCTGACATGGTGACAGGGCTGACCTGGCGGAGGTGGCCTGAGAAGGCTTTGGGGTGAGCAGGGTTTGTGCTTCTGGGGGACTAGAGGCTGCCTCATGGGGGTCCCTGCAGGGTGGGTGACCTCGGAAGACGGGGGGCTGCCTGGTGCGGATCAGGGCTCTCTGCTGAAGGGGCCTCAGCAAAGTGACAGGGATGGTTCTTCAGAGTGTCATCTTCAGAGAGAGAAAACATTTGCAATTATATTTATTTTCCCAAAACTATCCAAGCTCCTCAAACCTGCATCAGGCCCCTGTTCTTTACTCTTCCTTGCTGCGTGAATCTGAAACCAAACCTCTATAGTCTCATCACTCTAAGCCCTTTGGGATTTCAGGTCCCTGAAGAGCTGCCGGGCTGTGCAACTTTATCTGCAGGAAGAAACCCTTCCTGCTGAGGCCCCTCCCCTGGAGTTATTAGGTGAAGCTGGTGCTGACAGCACGCCACCCGGTCAGTGTGCAGTTATGCAAAGTCTCAATCAACATCTCCAGCCTACAAAGCACATTTAATCAAGGGGCTGTGTTTTAATCAGTAAACTGAATGATGCAAAGCCTTTACGACGGGGTATTAGTGCCTAACACCCTTTTCCTTTGCGTGTCCCCATGGTCCCCTGTGGGACTTGCACAAGGAGCTGTGGGCCCGGTTCATCTGAGACGTCCTTGGGGGCCCCGGACACAGGGATGGAGCCTGGGAGACGATGGGACAGAGGGCGTCTGGCTGTGGGACAGAGCCTGTTCCCCAGGCAGTGCCAGCTGAGGTCAAAGGCTCAACAAGAATGAGCACTGGTCTAAAGTCAAAAATGAAGAAAATAACTGTATGAGGCTAGTTTACTGCTGTTTTGCAGTGACAGAAAAAAATAACGAATTCCTAATCCTGTTGCCCTACTTGTTGTAAGGCAGTAAAGGAGGCGCTGGGTGAGAACTGATAGATGTGCACAGAGGACCACGCAGAGCTAACGCCCCTCCCGATCAAACCCCCGGAAGAGTGCTTTTTGTCTGTTTATTTGAGTGATTCCTTCTAGAAATGTATGTACGTGTATGTATCTATTTACCTATATGTATGTATGTACGTGTATATATACATACATATATATACTTTTCCCAAAAAGTCCCTTGCCTGGGTCGCTTCCCATGTCAACACCTGATCCATTTGCAAGGGCTGCATGGAGGCACAGTGCCCACAGCTGCCCGACCCCTGAGTGCCCAGCAAAGCAGTGTTAGCCAGAGTCTGCTCCTGTGGGAACGCTGCGGGGACCATGCCTGCGGACTGTCACCAGGATGGCGTCCTCGCACAGGGCTGGCCGGGTCAAAGGGTTTGGGTGGATCAGCACCGTGACCACACGGGGACGCGTGTGCATGTGGCGAAGACACAGGGGCTCTTGGCAGGTTTGCACAATGGCTGGAGTGGACGGTGTTCCGGCCGCCCACTGCCGTCACCAGCCTTCCTCCAGCCCGGCCATGTTGTGAATCGTTTCCCTTTCCTGGGACCAGGCCAGGGCCACACTCTCCCCATCATGATGGGTGGATTCCAGCAGTTGCAAAATTATGCACTCGGCTCGGTTTGGGGACCAAGTTTGAATTTAGCCTCGTCCACGTAGTGGGTGTGCGTGACCTGCGCAGTGGATCATATGCACAATAGATACAATTAAATCAACAATACAGGATGATTGGGTGACTGAGTACGGCTCCAAGTAGAAGTACAGTAACATTGGATGATGGCGACAGGGACGTGGAAGAAGGCAGTGGCGCTGCAGGGGGAGGACGGGAGGAGGGGTGCCCAGGCTTTCTCGCTCTGAAGCCCACGGCCAAGCCGCGAGTGAGCTGTCTGCCTGTGGCCTCTTTACAGTCATGCTCTGTGAACCTCATTAGGACCAGACCAGGTAGAAACTGGGATGGAGCAGCGCAAAGGCGCCCGGAGTGGGGGTCCCAGGGGCAGAGCAGTCCTGACCCACCCGCCTTGGCCCTTCTGCAAGTGAGAGGCGGCTATGCCAGAGGGTGCCCTTGGCTTCTTGGGCATCACCCACATGTGCATCTCTTTGCCTTGCGGTGGTTTTTTTCCAGGAGCTCTGAGAGCAGCAAGTGCCGACGCTGTTCCCATCGCCGGCAAGCTGGCCACATGTTAAGCTTTCAGCAGCATTCCTCTGTGCAGGCGTGCGGAGGTTCCTCGGGGTGGGGTTGGGGGATGAGGGCACTCTGGGGAGGAGAATGCAGAAAACACAGCCTGTGGCTTCCTGTTCTCTTCGTGTCAACAGGGTCCTTACAAGCTCGTTGTATCGTTTGTGTTTTTGCTTCTGCTCTCGTTACTGCACATTCAAAATGAGGCACCAACGTGCCCCACATATTGTGTTTTCCTAGGTTGATGTTGGCATGTCTGGGACACTCGCAGCCGCCTCGAAGCAGGATGCTCGGCCCTGGGCTCGTGGTCGGAGGGCGGCGTCAGGTCCTCAGCTCTGCAGAGGACTAGCCTGCTGTCCCTTGGCCTCTCTATTGGGCTGTGTTTCCTGCTTCACTTACCCCATAGGGCAGTAACCAGGGTGAAACCAGGGAGCCAGGATTGCGAGTTCGGAATCTAGAAAGCATTATGCAAATGGGAAAAAGATACTTGACAGTTTGGTTGAGATCACAGAGCCACGGAATGCTAGCGTTGGGCCCAGATTCCAGATCTGTCTGTCTTTGACCCTCTTCTCAGGGCACAGCAGAGGAAATGGTGGGAGTTGGAAGCCCCTGGTAGGAAGCTGCCATATGGCCAAGGTTGATTCTCCAGCGAAGGGGGCGTCTGGGGCCATTAGCAGCCAGCAGCCCCCACAGCTGGTAGTGCCTAGGCAATTCTACTCCAGACCTACTGAGTCAAAGCCTCCCAAGGGGGTAGGGGGACCTCTATTTCTCAGGGCTCCTCAGAAGGCCCTGTGCTGCAGTCCTGAACGTGGAACGATGTCCCAGGGGATGCCCAGGGAAGGTGCAGATTTGCAAGACTCCAGTCATGCACACATTTTGGGATGCTCCTTCAGAAAAGTAAGATAAGTATATGAGTACAAAACTAGGGAAAGGCCTGGGAAGGGCCATTTCCATAAAAATTCATATGTTAAATCTGCTCTGACCTTATAGAAGAGGTGCTTTCACTACCTGAAGAACCTAAAGTCTGGTTGGCCACGTGTGGAAAGTATCTCCTAGATGGTGTGGGGAGGCCTTAGATTCTCTGGGGCCCCCATGAGGGGGTATGTAGTTATTCCTATGCAGGTTAGTGAAACCTGAGTTGGGCCTCGGGTCAGGGTGCAGAAGTGAGCACCATGTGACAGGGATGCACACCAGCACCTAAGGGCGTCTTGTGGCACTCGCTGCTTTCTCCTTCCTCTGACGTCTCCAGCTCGGCTGCAAGAACCTCCCTGCTTGCTGTTTTCCTGCTGAGTTTCCGGCTGAAGGATTGTCCTGTCCCATCGGGAAGCCCAGGAGTCACAGTTCTTTTGGGAATATGAGCAAGAAATACAATCTGATTAAAGACAAAACCAAAGCCACATGCTGCCTGCAGCAGTTAGCTTGCAGGTGGCCCCACATGCACGCAGGTATGTGGCCGAGGCCGACCGGGCCTGCTCCCCATGTCCTTGCACACCTTTCTGTGTAGTAAGATTTGTGGGACCTAAGAGAAGAAGGGAGTTTGTGGAGAGGCACATCTGACCCTCCAGGCCTCACCCTGCCCTTGGCACCTGGGTGGACCAGAGAACCAGGAGGAGCAGAGAAAGCTGTCTGGCTGTGCTTCATGATCAGCTCCTGATCACTTCCAGCATCCTTGATCAGGAGGAGTGGGGTGACAGGGGCCCCGCCACTCTCCAGGGGCTCCAATGGCATCACCTCCCCAGCAGGCACGCCTCCCACCCGCTCGGTGCTGTGCACATGTGCTGTCTGAGGAGCAGGTGTGGACCGTGGTGGGCAGGGGCTGATGTGTGGACGCATTGCTGGGTCCTTGTGCTCGTGAAAATAGTGGCAGACACTCCCACACCACCGATGATGTGTCAGGCACTACTTTAAGTTGCACTTAAGGCTCATAAAACCCTTCCAAGCAGGAATCACTGTGACCCCCAGACCGTACGGTCGGGGAACTCGAGTGTGCACCACTCACCCTGGGTGTCAGCTAATAAGAGGCAAAGCAAAACTGGGACCTAGACAGCTGGTCCTGGGGCCTGCAATCAGTATGATACACTGCGACGGGAAGGACGAGGGGGCTCCTAGCGCAGCATTCTGTTCTTAAACAGAACCAAACCAAACCAAACCAAACCAAACCAAACCAAGTGGCATTTTCAGGCTCCTGGAAGTGGGCCAGCTCCTCATCTGCATTCAATCCTGTCCTGGGCACGCGGAGGCAGCAAGTCCTTCTGCTGCAGAAGACCCAGCAGAGCATCAGGACAGTCGGGGGGTGGGGGGTGCCAGACCAGCAGACCCCAAGGCCCTAGGACGGCCGGCTGCGTGCAGAGGCAGGCGGCAGGGACAGGGAGGGCTTTGGGGCTGTGCGGAGCCACACACTCCTGCTCAGGCCAAGGAGGGGTTCAGCCTGCCCCCGCCTCATCCCTCTTGCTTCACCCTAGGGCTGCCTGCACCCCTCTTCCTGCCGCTCTCCCACTGCGCCACAGTGGCCCAACCCAGCCTCTCCCTGCAGGGCCCTCCCACTGACCGCCATGGCCACATGCAGACCTCGGCCCCTTCATTCTTCCAGATCAGACACTGTCACTCCAGGCTGCCCCACCTTCTCCATCACTCTGGACCTGCTTCCCAGTCTGGCCACCCTCCCGCCCCTGGGGGTCAGGCGTTTCCCCTGGACCCTGAGCCCATCAGAGTTCACTGCAAACATGCCCTTATGTCCTCGACACCTTCTCCGTCCTCACAGGAAGTGCAGGGCTGTGTGTTGGCAGATGTCCCAGGACCGTCCCGTGCCAGCCCAGGGAGGGAGCTCAATACATGTGGACGGACAGGAGAGAGTGAGTGAGTGAGTGGAGCCCCAGGGTCTCCTCCCGTGGGATGCCCACCCTCCAGGCCTCCACTGCCCGTGGGACCTGGGGGCCGGAGAACCAGGTGGGAGCCCAGGCCCTGGGAGGGGGTGCGCCGGCTCACTTCTGTCTGTGTCCACCTGCCTCCAGGTCTTGCATGAAGCCCTCCTGCCGTGTCCTCTCCTGCCGTGTCCTCTCCTGCCGTGTCCTCTAGGTCCTCTGAATTAAGTGGTCTGAGGTGGACCCAGCAACGATTATTCTTAAAAATCTCCTGTGGTCCTACATGCGTCCTACATGTGGTCCTACATGTGGTCCTACAGGCCTAGGATGCCTGCTGTGTGCTGTGAGCCGAGTGGGGCCCCAGTGTTGCCACCCTGCTCCCCAACTCCCTATCTCTGTCCCAGCCCCTACTGGGAGCCCTGGAAGGAGGGGAGATGCTATCTCCTTTGCTCTTCCCTTCGTCCACGCAACAGAAACATGCCTGGTGCCTGACATCTGCCGGGTACTATGCTGAGCACTGGGGATGCCCCAGGGATGGAAGTGCCAACCATCGCACCCCAACTCCATAGACCCTCCCTGGCTGGCTGGTGATGCCCCCGTTCACTCAGCAGTTTCCCAAAGACATGCTCAGCCAGGGTTTGCCAAGGGGTCCCAGCTCTGCAATCCCCCATCCTGGTCAGCAACTCCCGGGAACCCTCCCCCGGCAGCTTCTGTCGAGGTCCTCCAGGCCGACTCCTGGGCTGGAACCCCTCAGCCGGGGAGCCCCCTCCCTTCCTAATAAGAGGAAGACGTCCAGTGAACATCGTCGGCAAATTCCCTGGCAGAGACACCCCTGAGATTGTGCCTCTCTCTCCCACCCACCTGGGAACACGATGAATGGACCCGCCATGGGAAAAATGCAAAATTAAGCTGAATTTAGAAGCAACACAGTTCATTAGTAGAGGCAAGAGTCTTGAAGACGCCTGAGGAAGGAGGCTAAATTCTCGTCTCCCTGACGTCATTCATTTGCGTATCCTGAGGAACACGCCCTTGGTGGGAACTTGGGTTGCCACAGACCTGTTCAAGGTCAAGGCAAACCCAGAATCTGCCTCTTGAAAAACGTTCCAGCTTCTGACCTTGAGCCCATAACGCCATGACAGCATCACACGGTAGCTGAAAGGAAGAAGGGAAGGAAGAAAAGGGGCACAAATCTAGGGAGAATTCAGCCCGGCAAGCTCAGCTATGATCCCCACTGGGTGAAACAGTTGGAGGATGTGGGTGCTGTTTTATTATTTATGCAGTGTGCTAAAAGTTATCTGTAAAGGAAATTATGTAATAGACAGTGAATCAAACAAAGCTGCCCTATAAATTTGGGTTAAATATTACATTGATTTTAATATTTAATACACTGTCATGAACCACATTTTCACAGACCACAGGAGAAGTTCAGGAGAGGCTTTAAGAATGTTAGATGATAGTTATTTCAATTATTATTATTGTTATTTTTCTCCCACTAAAATTTTCCTGTAAATAAACATGGAATCAGCCACCTTTTATTCTACTCTCTATATAAAAAAATCAAATGTCATTGACCACTGATGGTGCTGGATTGAGTCTCATGCACAAAGGACAACTTCAAATTCCCATGTTACTAGAAGAGCTCAAGTCATAGCCCCAAAGAGTCACATGCATGTGCTCACTCCCTCTTGATTTATTTTGTGATTTTAAAGAAAAGTGGCTGGAAGGTTGAGGCTAAAATGTGATACGGCCCCAGAGGAAGGCTTGGACAGCAGCGTGCTCAGGGACCAGGACAGAAAGGAGCGTGAAGCCCTGCACACCTGACCACACGCCCGTCTGTGAGCACGCCTTCAGCTGACGGAGCGTGCCTAGTGGTGTTGGTTCACGAGCTCCCAAAATACGTATGGACTTGAACTTCGTAATCCAGCTTTAAGTTCAGATTAGTGAATCTAAATTTAGATTGACGAGTCAGACACCATGGAGAAAAAAATACGTACCACAGAATGGTCAACCAAGGAGCTCCTAATTTCAAGAGGGGGGGTCAAGGTCAAATGGCACATGAAACAATTTGAGCAGAGTTGCAATAATACCTACCATTTAGGTGCTTCTCAGCAAGTAGCTGATCATCTAACTGATGCCAGCAAGCTCAAGGGCAACCCAGAATTCACAACACCGTCACCTCCACCGGGTCAAAGAAACACTCATGGGTTAGAAGACCGCTGGGCACCAAGACCGTGGGTGCGGAGTCAGTTCCATGGCTTGTGGGGAGGATGGCGGGGCCGAGGAGGCTGGAGCTGAGGCTGGAGTGGCAGGAGGGTTTGGACGGTGGGGAGGGTGGAGTTTTCTGCAGGGAGGGCTGATGGGAGCAACGTCATGGGGGCAGGAGAAAGCGCACGCGGAGCCGGCAGAGGATGCCCAAGTGCATCTTGCCCTGTGACTCAGCGAGACAACTTGTGAATTTGGACCTGATAAGTGGGAGCTCAGCGGAAGGGCCACAGCACAGCAAGGAAATCAGGAGCCGCTTTTGGGTGATCGAGGGCCGAAGTGACACCTGTGTGTCATTGCTGTCACCTGCTGCGTGACCAGCAGAGAGCCAGAGACTGCTGCCCTGCCACAGCCAGGGAACCTGGCCACCTTCCTGGAGCCCCGCCCGGCCCAGCCTGCAGGGTCGGGAGCAGGACCCAGACCCAGATGTCAGCTCATCCTCGGGAATGGAAGACGGCTGGAAGCTGTCCCAGGCCTGCAGCGGTGCCATTTTTGGGTGGCTTCCTCTGGGACCAGACCCCGGGATGAGGGTTCCGTGCAGGGTTACTTCGGGGGGATGGAGGTGATCCTAGGAAGCACCGACAGGCGAATGGAGGTGTGAGAAGAGGAGGGAGGCAGGCGGCACAGTATGGGGCAGCCATTCCGTGCATGCCGCCCAGAACCGAGTGCCCACCCAAGTGGGTCCAGGTGCTGGAGCCAGGTTGCTCAGTGCTGGGCTGGAGATAACAGGTAGGCAAGCGCGGAGGCTGACCTGATCCACATGTGACGGACCAGAGGTGGGTGCGTCAGCGTGGACTCAGGTTAGTACGGACACAGAGGGTTCCATACGGGAATCCTGGTGGCATGTGCACACAGACTCATGGACACCCAAAAGCTCTGTTGGCTGCGGGGCCTGGGCACCACGACAGCCCAGTAAGTGAGCCCATGGGGTGCCTATTACCGGTTTCTATTCCCATCCTCCAAAAACAGGAACCAGGATTCCTTGGGAGAAATGCCTCTAGGACCAGGACAGGGAATATTCAGGATGAGCCGGGATCGTGTAATGCTGGAAGGGAGGAAAATGCTGGGCGAACCACACTGAAGGGCGCGTCAAAGGGCACAGGTGCCAGCTTCAGGGTGCAGTCCGGAGAGCGCGGCCGCTTGAAGGAGGGGCTCGGTGAGCGGAGACCTGCGGCCTCGGAGCAGAAATTATGAGCGAGTTTGAGGGACGTCAGGACGACTAGACGGGGCTAGAAAGAGGCCGTTTTGGGGGACACTGCTTGGCGTGGCCGGACACCAGCCCTGGGTATCATTTCGCTCCGTACACAGATCAGGTAGGCGTTTCCGAGGGAAAGGCTCGCCTACTCTGAAGGACATGGCACTGGGATCCCTAATTTCTCATTGTCCTGAGAATTCAAATCTGCTTCCATTTTCCTTTCAAAATGGTCACCTGAGATTTTCCTGAGAACGAGGCTGTTCTTCCCTCCACAACTGTGTTCCGCGAAGAGTCGAACGCTGCCCTTTTACCCGCAGCCTTGCTGTGATTTGCTCTGAAACAAGCCAGTCCGTCCTTTCCGCCGTGTCAGACAACCACAGGAATGACACTTCAGCCGCCCTACACGCTGCAAGGTGCCCGCCGGGATCGGGGGCCAATGAGTCTGGGAGGCCCGGGGCCTCTCCTGCCTGAGCAGCTAAATGCACCAGGTGGCCTCAGGGATGGGAGCCCAGCTCCTCTCGGGGACGCCCACGTGCTGGAAGGCGCCCCTTCCCCAGCCCTGAGCTGGCGGACGTGCCCGTCATCTAAGGGGCACTAGAGCTATTTCAAATTCCTAGGAGAAGTGAACAGTATGGGTTTGAAATTAACATGACAATAAGGTTTCCACAAGATATAAACTAGATGTAATTTGGGTCACCTTTTCTCAGTGGATATGCTGCTCAGAGAAAATGTAAAAAGCAGTTATATTCAGAAAGTTCTTCCTTGGAGAGATTTCAGAAAGGGCAGGGCGTCCCCGTACCTGGCAAGGGAGGAGAGGGAACTCAGAGAGCCCAGGGCCCTTCCCCGTGAGGGTGCACTGGGCCCTTCCCCCGCCGCGGGCCCCTGGCGCTCTGCTCCTGAACAGGTGGGCTGCTCGGAGGTGCCACCGGCCAGGAGCAAGAGTGGGCCTGGAGGTGACTCTCCCAGCTTCCCAGCCCTCAGGTGAGGTCAGCGGGTGCTGTTTGCTACTGCCTCCTGGAGTTCTCAGTGGAATGGAGCCCCAGATGCTCACACACTTATTTTTGAATAAACTCCATTTTAGGGCACCTTTATATTTACAGAGAAATGACAAGGACAGTAGAAAGCCCCCATATGTCCTACACTTGGCAAGCATTTTACATTGGTGTGTTACATTTTTCACAACTAACAGACCAATATTGATGATTATTACCTAAAATCCATATTTTATTCATATCTCTTTCCTTCTTAGCCAACGTCTTTCTTTCTGTCTCAAGAAACCATCCTTAGATTCCTCCAGACGGATCATTTCTCAGACTTAAATACTTTTTATTAATGTCACCATTCTGAGAAGTCCTGGTCAGGCATTTCATAGGCTGCCCCTCAGTGTGGGTCTGTCTGCAGGTGTGTTTTCACAGGGCTAGACTGGGGTTATGCTCTGGGGAGGAAGACCCCATGGGTGAAGTGAGGTTCTCATCACATCCCAGCAAGTGTGCATGCCGTCCACCTGATGCATCGCTGCCTGTGTTCCCCTGGGTCACCTGCTGAGGTCGTGTTTGTCAGGCTCCTCCATGTAAAGTCACCTGTCCTCCAACTTCCTGTAGTCTTGGAAGGGTCGCTCTACACAGCTCCCACCTAAGCAGTGGGGGGTTATAACAGTTATGATCTGCTCATCTGAGGCTGGAACATATACATACATATTTTTTAAACTCTTCTGCACAGGGCATTTGTCTCTTTCTTCCCTTCTTCAACCATTAATTTCTACTTTATTGTTTTGTAAAAATTGACAAGCTGATTTTGAAGATTTTATAGAAAGCAAATGACCTATATGCAAAAGAATATTGCCAACACAACATAAAGGCCAGCAAAGCTGGAGGACCGACGTACCCAGCTTCAAGACTTGCCGTGAAGCTTCAATAGTCAGGAGGGAAGAGACAGATGGGAGAATGGATGCATGGGTCAGTGGATCGGAGCAGAGAGCCTAGAGGCACACCCACAAAATGTGGTTGACTGATCCTTGGCCAAGACACAAAGGCGATTGAGTAGAGGAAGGATAGTTTTTCCAGCAAATGTTGCTGGAACAACTGGATGCCCAAATGCAAAAATGAATCAGTAAATCCAGAGACAGACCTCACATCTTTCATAAAAATTAACTCGAGACGGATCCTGGATCTAAACATAAAATGGATTAAAGAATAAAACGGATTACTATAAAACTTCTAAAAGTGGACAAAAACAAGAGAAAACCTAAGTGATCTTGGGTTTGGCGATGAGTTCTTTAATGAAGCAACAACTTCCTTTAAACTAAAACCACGTGCTCTGTGAAAGCAACTAGTGAGATAATAAAAAGATGAGCCACATTTGGGAGCAGTATCTGCAAACCACATGTCTGATAAAGGACTCATACCCCAAATATGTAACAAACTCTTAAAATAACAGGAAAATAATCCAGTTTAAAAATGGGTAGAAGATTGTAACAGACACCTCACAAATAAAGATATTGAGATGGCAAATAAGCACATAAACATCTGGCTCAACAACACGTTTCATCAGGGATCGCAGGTTAGAACGATGGCTTTGTGCCAGGTGCCTCTGGCGTGACGTGTACGCAGACAGTTTCCATGGCTTTCAGCACCTGCTAGGCCCACAGATGTGGTGAATTGTTTGGGAAATGACTGGTTTTATACAACTCACGCTAATACAAAAAGAGCTTGCTCTAAATTATTGAAGATGCTCATAGCATAGGAAGTAGAGGAGAAATCCCACAAATTAACCTTTTTCTGCTCCTCCTAGTTAAGAAAGGGCTGTAGCTAAATGCCGAGAACTGTGATATTTAGAACTATGATATTTAGGGAAGTTTTATTCCTGTGTGATTCCCCCCCACCACCACTTTTCCCATTAATCAGCCCGCATGTCTTAATTGTGTGATTGTCCTGTTTACCAGAAATCATTTTGTCTTCAAGATATACTCATATACTCACTGTTTACATTTCCTCACTTGATAAGCATTTCCTGGGGGGGCCTTGCACCTGTTCTGCCCCAGGGACGGTGGATACGTGGGGCTTGGGCTTGCCTCCCTTCTCGGGGCCGCAGTCTACTGGGAAAGAAAATGAGTAAGCAAATGGAAGAGTTTTTTGCAAATAGGTATATATGTTAATATCAGACCTCTTCCTGTGACCACCAAGTCAGCATCTTTGACTGAGTATGGCTCCTTCTCTGCGGGTATCCCTCCCTGAGGGTCATCATATGCCCCGGGCTATCCTACCCGTTCATCTCCATCATCCACTTTTCTACTGCCCCCTGGAATCTAAGCCCCCCGGGTCCTTGTACATCTTGAATGTACCCTCCCCCCCTGCAGCGTCCTCACTGCTGCCTGAATCACCTTCAGCAGCCTGGCCCCTCCTATTCTTCTGGTGTGGGGTCAGATGGTGCCCTTCGGGGAAGGCTTCCCTGACGTTCTCCGGGGAGGCACTGATTCCTCTCCATCCATTGAGAAGCCCAGGCTTCTGGTCATCGAGCTGGGGACAGTGGTGGCCGTAGTGCCGAGATGTTCCCAGGGATATTAGAACTGTGTGTGACTTAGTTGTTTGCAGCAGCTTCTGTGGGGTTTGCATTTTGTTTGGCAAAGAATCGTGACACTGAGTTGAGGCCAGAAAAACGTGTGTGGAGAGCACGTCTCAGTCTGGACAAGAGCAGGGTAGGTGGCTGGACCCAGACTATATAGTTCATTCAGTCAGCCAGCCTCAGGCCAAGCAGAGGTGGGAGCAGGCGGCTGGATCTGCAGAGGTGAAGCCAGAAGGGCCGCGTGCACAGCAGCAGAAGCTCAGCAAGGGCATTGTTCTCCGACCTCCGTGGAACTCCGAGCAGTGGCACCACTGAGTCCCCCGGGAAGCAACTGGGAGCCAGAGCCTGGCCATGGAGGAAAGGAGAGCTCTCTGCACTCCTAAAGGAGTTGTGCCCAGTGGCGGGGTAAAATGCCGACTCGAGGAGCAACGATCTCCAGGCCATGCTGAGCCCTTGGCTTCTGACACAGATAAAGCGATCACCCCTTCACACACATTCCAGGAAGGACGTGAGTGGTCCGGGGCCCTCGTGCACTGTCACACGGCAGGGCTCCCCCCACGCCTGAATCTGCAGCGGGGCACGGGGCGTCCGCCGACTGACGCAGGTGGATTCCCCTGCTTGAGGTGATGCTTCACTGTGGAGGGATCTTCTGGGTCCCAGGGATGTGGGCTCATCAGCCAATTCTGCCTCTCACAAGCTGTGTGGCTTTGAGGCAAAAATAAAATAATAATTAATAGGAACACACAGTTTAACAAAAATGACTCCTCCAGTGTCAAGCGCGTCATCCATCTAAGTTGTTGGGTCATAGATGACACTCATGAAGGTGTCTAGCTGTGGCCCTAGATGCCCCCCCATATGTGTCTGAGTATGAGAACCAGAGTGGGGTCCTCGGCTTCAGAAACCCCCTGCCCAGCCTGTTGTGCTGAGACCACGGCACATGTCACATCTGGGTGCTGCACAAAAGGCGAATCCTGGCTCTATTTTGTTGCATGGGTGGTGCCCACGGGATGTGTCTGCCTCCAAACACAGAAACAAAGCCCGCTGTTTCCTAACCTGCTGCACTGAACTCTGGGCAGCCCCCATGTGGGAAGCGACTGGTCAAGCTGGCCTCCCTTATCAACACCACGTAATTAATATACAAAACCCATCACGCGACATTGCCTTCCTAGGGCTCTGTCCACCTTGGTAAAGGAAAGGCTGGCAGCCTCCCTGTGGTGAGCCCCTCAGAGCTGCTCGCTGGGCGGCTATTCCGCCTCCCCTC
This sequence comes from Manis pentadactyla, assembly GCF_030020395.1. Lineage (NCBI taxonomy): Eukaryota > Metazoa > Chordata > Mammalia > Pholidota > Manidae > Manis > Manis pentadactyla. The sequence goes on along the minus strand of NC_080023.1, from coordinate 175,994,896 downwards.
GCGGTCGGCAGCAAGCAAGAAGCTGCCTTCTGCAGAGCCACTATTCTGTTTCCTTTCATTTCCCTGTCACTGTTGAGTTTGCATGGGGGCCATTGTGAAGTACTCGAATTGTTTCCATGAATGGGTGAGGTTGCCTTAGAAAGCTAAAAGCCCCACCATGTCCCCTTTGAGAACACGTGTGGCTCCTTCCCCTTAAAATATGTAAATATGCCACAGCCTCTGTGCAGAATGCACAGCCTGGAGCTCTCAGGCTGATCACTCAGATTTGAGGACTTTCTGACAGTCTGAGCCCTGGAAAGAAGGAGAGAGAGAGAGAGAGTAAAAGGGAGAGAGGGAGAGGTGGGGGTGGGCAGGCAGCACAGAGCACCGCGTTTCTCTTCCTTAAACGAGGCACCAAAGTTGACAGAACCATCTTTTTATTTCTGTATTAGGATCCCCAGAGCATTCTTATTTAGGTAGCAATCTTTTAGAAAAGATACAGTTTTCAGCAAAACACACAAACACCTAATTCACTAGGGTGATATTTGCCATGGCGATTTTGTAGATGAAGAGCTGTTTTGTGGTGTTTTTAGGAACAGGCCATTTTTAATAGGCGTAGCCTGATCCTTTCTTAGTGGAAACAATCCCATGGCTCCCAGCAGATTCCCGAGCTTTTGTTTCTACTTCCTGTATCGCACTGGGACCAGGACTCATCCCTTAACATCCAAAAGGGGAGGTATTGGGTGGTGGTGGTCAAATCCTTCAGGATATCTGACTTTCCTGGGATGGCATGGGATGTCAGGTCTCAGTGGCATGCAGGGGAGGTGCATCTGAATATAGCAAGACTAGGTAACATTTATAAATATTTACACACCAAATAACAGACCAGCAAAATATATGAAGGGAGATCTGAAGGAATGGAAGGGAGAAATAGTTCTACAATAATAGTTGGAGCTGTTAATACTACATTCTCAGTAACTAATAGAATACCAGACAGAAGATGGTAAGGAAATGGAGAGGGCTTAATAAAACCCTAGATCCAAGAGACATCTATAGAACACTCCACCCAACAGCATGTGCCTTCTCCAGTGCACATCAGACATTCTCTAGGATGGATCATATGTTAGGTCACAGATTCAGTTTAAATATATTCTAAAAGATAGGTCTTGTACAAAGTATCATTTTTTACCATGATGTTAGACATTAACAAAAGTAAAACTGGAAAATAGACAAATTTCTGGATATTAAACAACATTCTAACACAGCAAATCAGTGAAAGAAGAGATCACAAGATGAATTATAAAATACCTAGGAACAAAGGAAAATGAAAACAATATACTGAAACTTAAGGGGTTGCAACAAAGCAGTGTTAAGTGGGAAATTTATAGCTATAAATGCTCACATTAAAAAAAACGAAAGACCTCAAATCAACAAACTAACTTTACAATTTAAGGACCTAGAGAAAGAACACACTAAACCCAGAGCTATCAGAAGGAAGAAAATAATAAACATCAGACAAGAGATAAATGAAATACAGAATAGAAAGCAATAGAGAATAAATGAAACTGAAAGTTGATTCTGAAAAGATTAAAAGTTGAAAAACCTTTATCTAGATGGACTAATATTGAAAAGAGAAAAGATTTAATTTAGTAAAAGCAGAAATAAAAGTGGAGACATTATTATCAATTCTACAGAAATGAAAGCATTATAACAGAGTGTTATGAACACTGTTAGACCAACAATTGGTTGTTGGTGAAATGGACAAATTCCTAGAAACACAAGACCTACTAATACTGAATCACAAAAAATAGAAAATCTAAATAGACCTATAACTAGTAAGGAGATTGAATTAGTAATAAGAATATCCCAACAAAAAATTTCTGGGCCCAGTGGCTTCACTGGTGGATTCTACAAAACATTTAAAGAATTTCCCAAACTTTTCACAAAAATGGAAGATGAAGGAATACTGTCTAACTCACCCTATGAGACCAACATTATCCTGTTATCAAAACCAGGCAAAGACACTATAAGAAAAAAACTACAGACCGATGTTTCTTATGGACATTGATGCAAAAATTCTCAATGCAACACTGGCAAACCTAATTCAGCATCATATTAAAAGCATTATACATCATGACAAAATGGGATTTATTCCTACAATGCAAGGATGATTTAACATATTAAAGTCACTCAATGTAATATAGTGCATTAAAAGATCAATGAAAAATGGCCATCAGAACTGATGTAGAAAAGTATTTGGCAAAAATTCAACACCCTTTCATGATAAAAAGCACTCAACAAACTAGGGTTAGAAGTCAACTACTTCAACATAATAAAAGCTATAGAGGAAAAGCCCACAGCAAACCTCATATCCAAAGGTCAAAGGCTGATCTCTGATGTCAGGGACAAGGCCAGAGCTCCTACTTGTACTACTTCTATTCAACATTGTACAGGAAGTACTAGCCAGAATAATTAGGTAATCAAAATAAATAGAAGGCGTACAAATTAAAAAGGAAGAAATAAAATTATCTGTTTGTGGATGATATGATTTATATGTAGAAAATCTTAAAGATTCCACACCAAAAAAAAAAAATGTTAGAACTAATAACTGAATTCAGCAAAGTAATGGATACAAAGTCAACAAACAAAAATCAGTTTTATTTCTATACATTAACAATGAACAAGCTGAAAAGGAAATTATGAAAACAATTCCATTTACAAGAGCATCAGAAAGAATACAACAGTTAGGAATTAACTAAGGAGGTGAAAGATTTGTATAACAAAAATGACAAAACATTGCTGAAAGAAATGAAAGAAGACATAAATAAATGAAAATACACCCCACGTTCATGGATCGGAAGACTTGATATTGTTAAAATGTCAATATTACCCAAACTGATCTACAGATTCAATGCAATTCCCAACAAAATTCCAGTGATTTTTTTTTTTTACAGAAATAGAAAAACCCATCCTAAAATTCATATGGAATCTCAACGGACCCTGAATGCTAAAACAATCCTGAAAAAGAACAAAACTGGAGATCTCACACTTCCTGATTTCAAAACTTACTACAAAGCTACAATAATCAAAAGAGTGGTATTGTCATAAAGACACATGTATGGACTTTGGAATAGAATAGAGATCACAGAAATAAACAATTACATACATGGTCAAATGATTTATAACAAGGATGCCAAGACCATGCAGTGGGGAAAGGATGGTATTCCCAACAAATTGTGCTGGGAAAATGGATACCCACAGGCAAAAGGATGGAGTTGGATATTTACTTTACACCATATGTAAAAATTTACTCAAAACAGATCAGGGACCTAAATGTGGGACCTAAAACTCTAAAACTCTTAGAAAAAAATATAGGACAAAATTTTGTGACATTGGATTTGGCAATAATTTCTTGGATATGACACCAAAGGCACAGATAACAAAAGAAAAAATAGACAAATTTGACTTCATGAAAAATTTAAAAAATTTTGTGCATCAAAAGACACTATCAACTGGGTAAAACAGAATCTCACAGAATGGGGAAAAAAAGACTTGCAAATCATATATCTGATGTGATGTCAATATCCAGAATATATAGAGTACTCTGAAAACTCAATAAACAAAGGAATAACCTTTTCAGAAATGGGCAAAGAATGTGAGTAGATATTTCCCAAAGAATATATATGTGATCAATAAGCACATGGACAGAGGTTCAACATCATTAATCATCAGGGAAATACAAATCAAAAGTACTAACAAGATGCCACTCATATCCATTAGGATGGCCACTAGTAAGAAAAAAGACACAAACAGAAAAGAGCAAGTATTTGTGAGAATGTGGAGAAATTAGACTCTTGTGCACTGTTGGTAGGAATATAAAATAAAACAGCCTTGTGGAAAGTAGTATAGCTGTTCCTCAAAAAAATAAAAATAGAATCTATCAATTCCACTGCTGAGATGCCCAAAATAATTGAAAGTAGGGTTTCAAAGAGACATTTGTACACCCATGTTGATAGCAGTGTATTCATAACAGCTAAAAAGTGGAAGCAACCCCAGTGGCCACGGAAGGATAAATGGGTAAGTAAATCTATACAATGGAATATTATTCAGTCTTAAAAATCAAATTCTGACAGGCTACAATATGGGTGAACTTTGAGGACATTTTGCTAAGGGAATTAAGCCGGTCACACAAAGGCAAACCCTGTAAGATTCTACCTGTAGGAGTTAGAACAGGCAAGATCACGGAAACAGGAAGTAGAAGGTGGTTTCCAGAGGCTTGTGGGGATGGGGAGTTATTATTTAATGGGCATAGAATTTCATCTTCAGGAATGAAAAGAGTTATGAGGATGGATGGTGGTGATGGTTACACAACACCATGAATGAGCTTAATGCTACTGAACTGTAGACTTAAGAATGGTCAAGATGGTAAATTTCATGTTGTATATATTTTACCACAATAAAAAAATTAGAAAAAAAATAAGATATTCTCAATAAGACCATTAGATGATTTCTCATCAAAAGCCATGTAGGCCAGAACACAGTGGGTTGGCAACATCAAAGTGCTGAGAGGAAAAGATTGTCAACCCGGAACCTTATACCCAATAAAACTATTCTTCAAAAATGCAGGATAAACTGGGACATTCCCAGATAAATTAAACTATGGAGAATTCATCCCAGAAGACCCACTGTACAAGAAATACTAATGGAAATCCTTTAGCCTGAAAGGGCAGGACAGGAATGTGAATCTGTATGAAGGGACAAAGAGCAGTATAGATAACTGTATGGGTAAATATGAAATGCAGTGTAAGTATGAAACACAATACAAATGTACTTTTTGTAACTGTTTTCTTCTCCTATCTAATTTAAAGGATAACTTAAAAGAGCAACAATTATAAAACCATACGGATGGATATAGTGTTCACAAATTTAATTTGCATGACGATAATAATAGCACAAAGGAGGGGACGGGAATAAAGCTATACTGGAGCAAAGTTTCTAGGTACCATTGAAATTAACTCATATTAATCCAAAATAGATTACTTTAATTTAAGATGCCAATTATAATCCCCAAGGAAACTGCCAAGAAAATAATTCGAAAATATAGTAGAAGAAATAACAAGGAATTAAAATATCACAGTAGGAAATACATGTTTAGCTCTGGGGAAGGCAGTAATGATAGGACAGAGGAATAAAAAGGGAGAAGACATATAGAAACGGAAAGCTAAGTGGCAGGAGTAAATTCTACCTTACCAGTACTTAGATTAATTTAAATGGATTGAATGCTCCAACCCAAATCAAATGGCTGAAAAGACAAAGATCTATAAAAAATATGATCCAGTACATGCTGTCCACAAGAGGCACTTTAAAATCAGACAAAAAATGATGGAAAAGGAAAGGATGGCAAATTATAGAATATGCGTCCACATCAAAGGAAAGCTGCAGCGGCTGTGTTCATATCAGACAGAATTCACTTTAATGCACCAAATTGTTGCTAGAGACGAAGAAGTATATTTTATAATGCAGAAAGGATCAGTCCACCAGAAAGACACAGTGATTATAAACACCTATCCATGTAACAATAGAGCCTCAAAATACATGAAGGACAGACAGCCTTGAAATAGGAAATAGACAATTTAATAATAGTTGGAGACTGTCAACAATGGACAGTACAAGTAGGCCAAAGGTCAGTGAGGAAATAGGCTTTAAGCGCTACGAACCAACTAGACCTCACATAAATCCGCAGAGCACTTCACCCCAAAGAAGCAGAATGCACATTCTTTACAAGCTCACGCGGAATTCTCTCCAAGATAGATCACGTGGAAGGTCATAGAGCAAGATTTAATACATTTAAAAAGATTGAAATCATTCAAAGTAGTTTCTCTGACCACAGGGGAGTTAAAGAAAACTAATAACAAAAAGAACTTCGGGAAATTCACAAATATGTGGAAATTAAACCACTTACTTCTGTATAACCATCGCATCAAAAGAGAATTGTAGGAGGATCAGAAAATACTTTGAAATGAGTGAAACAAAAACACAATATGCCAAAACTACTGGATACAGTGAAAGCAGTTCCTAGACATTTTTAAAAGAGAAAGATCTTCAATCAATAAGCTAACCTTCCACCTTGAGAAACTAGAAGAACACAAAGCAAACTAACCCCAAAGCAGGCAGAAGGAAGGACCTGATCCACATCAGAGCAGAAGTAAGTGAAACAGAGAACAGAAAACCAACAAGCAAAACGGAATGATTCCTCTGGAAATCCTATGGTGATGGCGCAGCATGTAATTTAGGTTGGTTTCAGGGAAATCAGTCTGAGGATGCGGCAGGGGAGAGCGTGTGTACGCAGGGCAGTCTTCAGGGGGGCATATGCCTCGAATGAAGTCTACAAATAGGAAGCACAGAAGGGGTCCCCTCTGCTCCTTATGCTCATGCTCAGAGAACAAGCAGGTGTTTGTGGAGACAGGCTGAGTGCAGGAAAGGAATTTTCTCTTGGGAAAAAAACTCTTCAGACAATCAGAAACTTTGGATCAAATGCCATATGTTCTTTTGAATTGTTTTCACTCATCACTTTTATTTTTGTACCTATCCATGACTATGGACAGTGTAATTATTTCAGTAAATGCAGGTTTTAAAATTTAGATAGCATTCTACCTAATTACACTCAAGGAAGTTTGTCAGCTTATTTTCATTCATTTAAAATTTTTCCAATCCGATGAGTGAAAAGGGTTTCCTTACTTTGTTTGAAGTTACATTTCCTAGCTTGATTTTGATTGATAGGTTATATTTATTTCCTCTCTTGTAAGACAAATGTTTGAGTCTGTTGCCCATTTTTCTGTTGGACAGCATATGTGGAGGATAATTTTATGCTAAGGTTTATAACCTTTTGCCATATATGATGTAAATATGTTCTAAATTCATCTTTTAACTTTTAAAACTTCATATGTGTATGCGTGTGATACAATGCTTTTATTTGGTCAAATCTATCGATATTTTGCAGTTAGCATTTCTAATCTCATTCTTAGAAAAATGACCCCTTTCAGTAAGATTACATCATCTCCAAAACCTTTCTCATCTTGCAAGACCTTTCCCAGAGCTTTTGCACTGCGTTAGAACATGCCTGATAATACACTTCTATTGTTCTATTTTTTCCATTTCTGATGTTTATTCTTCCCAGTGAAATTTTCAAAAAATATGTTAGGTTTTTCCCTCAAAACACTTTTCTTAGAGTAGAATTTATACTTCAAAAATATTTGGTGTTCCCACTCCAAGATATGGTATCCTAAAGTTTTCAGTACCGGGTCATTGATTATAGATATTTATTTAATGATTATTTTCTCCATTTGCTCAAAGCTCCCAGGGGATGTGGAAAACAGCCATTCTGTTCTTGGTTGTGTTCTTAGCATCGATTCTGGCTGACACATAAGAACTCAGTAGATGCCTAATACATTCACGAATGATAGATGGCATATTTTTATGCAAGATTTGTGTTTATTATTTTATTTAATGGGTATTTGGTGCAAGCTACTGGTATTACTATGGTGAATAGAGCCTGTTTTAATGGAGATTATATTCCACCAAACCTCTTAGGACTCTGCAAGGCCATGTGTTATGGGTTGAATTATGTCCCCTGGAATTTGTATGCTGAAATCCTAGCCTCCAGGGTCTCAGAATGTGACATTATTTGGGAACAGGGCCATTGCAGGTGTAATGAGGGTGAGGTTACACTGGGCTAGAGTGGGCCCCTCATCTGACATGCCTGGGGTTCTTTTAGAAAGGGGACAGTTGGATGCAGCAGCATGCACACAAGGAGAACTCTACGTGCAGGTGAAGGCACAGGCTTCTACAAGCCAGGGGACACCAAAGATGGCCAGCAAACCCCGGCAGCCAGGGAGGGGCATATGGACCGATTCTCCTGCACAACCTCAAGAGGAAGCTGCACCTTGATCTTGGACTCCCAGCCTCCAGGACTGAGAGACAGTAAAGCCTCCCAGTCTGTGGTGCCTTGTTATGGAGCCTCAGCAGACAGCTCCGGGTTCCGCAGGTCTGGTGTCTCCCGCGGCGCCGCTCCACGGTGTGCAGGTGGCCTCCCCTCCCTGCGTCCTCAGGCAGCTGTTCCTCGGTGCCCAAGCATCCCTGGTGTCTTTCTCTTTTCTTATAAGGGCATCAGTCCTGTTGGATCAGGCCCCCACCTTTACAACCTGATGTAACCTTCATCACCTCCTTAAAGGCCTGCCTGTCTCCAAACACAAGTCCTTTTGGGGCTTGGGGCTTCAACCCTGAATTTTGGGGAGGATGTAATTCAGTTTCAAACATACACCATCCATCAAACTGTAAATATGTGTCTGAAAAGCATCCTGGAAGGCAGTGCTATTTCAGGTAGCACTCTCAATGACAAACTTCTTAGAGGGCTGAAAGTGGAAGGTCCCCTTTAGAGTGAATGTGGGACAACAGCAGAGGTGGGGGCTGGGACTCAGAGTCCAGGGTCTCTGCTTGGGGCGGGGGGCATTAGGGACATTAGGGACATTTTCCCACTCGCCCTGTGTCACTTGCAGCCGCTTGTTGGCTTTCTCCTCCTCCCTGGATGGTGGTCTCTCTCTCATGCGTGTCTGGTCATCCCACTGACCGTCCCCCGTGACGAAGCCACATCACACACCTGAACAGGCAAGACCCCCTTTTCACAACTTGTCAAGAGGAACCAAGTCACAGAAGAGGATCGTTTTCTAAGATATTTCTTTGAGCTTCAAGTCTGGTACTTTAAAAAATTAATTACATGAGTTTGCTGTGAATAAATTACCCTGCAAATACATATATAGAGAGAGCCCTCCAAATAAAACTAAAGTGTGTGCGTTTTTCTAAGCTTTAAAAAAAACCTTCATATACATTTATATATTCCTACAAAACAATTCGTACTTTATTAATCTTAATCGATCTGAAAATCACCCCCTCTTTACTCTGTGTGATGTTTAGAGGCCTCGCCAGGCTGTTGTACTTCCACATCGAATAACGTGCGCTTCCTTTGAAAACAAAATAGACCAGCTTTGATTCAGCCATTTTCCTATTGATACATTGTCTCCTATATTTCCCCTCTCCCAACAATGATGTGTATGTTTCGGGCAATATTTAGCCACTAATGCGATTACATAGCTGTAACACACCCTGACCTTGCTTTGCTGTGACCCTCAGGTGAGAGGTTTTGGGGTCATGTAGTCGTTTTTGTGCTATTTCTTTAATTTTCACTTCCATACAAGAACTGCATTTCTTCTTTAATTCAAAAGTGTGCTTAGCTGGAATAAAACAGAGCCGAACTCCAGAAAACCCCCGCACTCGTTACGTAATGCCGAGATCTCTAGGAAGATCATTTCTTCGGGGTCACGAGCAGCAGGAAAGCCTGACTGTTCCCCCTGAGTCGGAAGGGAGGCCTGCTGTGAGGTGACTTCGGTGACCAAGAAGAGCAAATAACCTTCCATAAATCAGCTCCAAGAGCCAAACCGATAAATCAACCTCAGCAGCGCTGCAGAGAAACTTCCGGCTCCTCCCCTCCCTCCGCGGCTCTGGCGCTGGGCTTCCTTCTGCGGGGCCGCAGGAAGGACACTGAGCTCCGACCCGGTGCACGTGCAATGTCAGCCTTTTGTGTGCAGTCAACCAACCAGAGGGGGCAGGGGTCGCAACGGTGTATCCTGAAGAATCACACGCTGCAGGTGTAGCACCCAAACCCTGGCCTCTCGCACGTCTGTGCGTTTGCACACACTTCCCTCTGCCCTGACTGATCCCTTTGCTCCGTGTCTCTGTCTGGTGTGCCCTGCGTTTCTCTCCAGGCCGACTTCTGTGATACAGTGAGGGGCTCACCCACTCCTCTCTGGTCACACACCACTTGTGACTGAACAGATACAGGATCACCGTAATCACCGTATGTCCACGATCATCTTTGTGGCCATCATAACCCTCGCTGCCGTCTCCTCCTCACCATGACCTTCCCCGTCAGCGCTCATCCTGTTGGTGAGCACTTGCTGTGTGCTTGTTCTGTGTGTGACGTTCTGCTTGGTGCTTACATGTAGTATGTCATTTAAACATCGTAATTATGGTAGCTGGTAAATGCTATCATCCCCATTTTACAGATGAGGAAACTAAGGGACAGGAAAGAAAAGTAACTTGTTCAGGGTTATATGAAGATCTTCGTTTCTTGATTCTTATTACTGTACATCCGCTGGATAAGGAACAAATTTGTTTAGCTCATGACTCAGTTTGAGTATCTTCACCTCACTTGGACTGTGTTTTCGTAGACAGACCAGCTACGGTATGATCTGTGCTCTCGGCACTGGAAGTGTGGTCCCCGAGGCAGCAGCAGCCGTGTCACCTGAGAGCTCAGCTTGCATACTGAGGCCTGGGCCTCGTTCTGGGTGCGCAGAATCAGAATCCGCATGTGACAAGCCCCCTGGGATCCGCATGTGTCAAGCCCCCTGGGGTCCGCATGTGACAAGCCCCCTGGGGTCTGGTGGCACTGGGTCTGAGGACATGCTGCCTTCCCTTGTGCAGGTGCAGATCTGAAACAGGGTTGCGGTTTGGTCCCGCGGGGCCTGGGATGGTCTGCAAGGCTGACCTTGCGTTGTCGCAGTCTCGCAGGCCGTCTCCAGGGCATGTGGGGAGGGGTGTTGCCAATTACTTGAATCTGTAAAGCACTGGGGCCCCCCCCGCCATTGCCTCTGGATCAGCCAGGTGGGCCGGAGGGTGAGGGTTCTCCCTGACCTGGAATTGGGAGTAAGTGACCCTCGCACAGGTGGGAGGGTCTTTCTCAGCTGGTTCTCTCTGTGGGCGCGAGCTGGCCGGCCAGGCTCCTGCCCTGTGCTGCTGCGTCCGTGTGGGCACGCTGGGTCTATTACCTGCGTCTAAGGAGGTTGATCACTGGCTCTCTTTGTTGGGCTCTTTGGGGCCTTGGAATTAATGCATAAATTGGGATAATAGGATAGAGTCTGCCTTCATAACAGGTGGATGGAAGGACTAAAACACCAGTCAGAGTTCGTGTACCAACTGGCGACAACTGAACAGAACAAGGTCTGTGATACAGCGAATGACCTACTAGGGCCGATTTTGGTTTGGATGCTGTGTTACAGTCACATAAGATACCAGCATGTGGGGAAGAGTCCAAGGGGAGCTCATCGTCCTGTGTTTGCAACTTCTCATGAGCCTGAAATCACACGCAGGCAACGGTACCATGGAGAGACCTCGGCTTGCCAACACCTCGCCTCCTTCTGGCTGAGTCAAACGAGGAAGGAAACTTGCAAAAACAAAGGAGAAAACAGAAGGGGCATGGAAGGACAGCAACCTTCTGTCCCAGAGCATCTTGCTGGCGGAAGATGATCATCTGCTCTGTCTCGGAGACCTGCGGCACCTTTCCTGTCACTTCATTTCTGTGCTCGTTAGCTCAGATTCTAGGCTAGCAGCACACGACTGGCCCAGCACTGGCGTCCTGGTGGACCCGGGCCCAGAGAGGGCAGGGCATCTGGGTAATAGTCCCACTCGGCTGAACTCAGGAGGCCCTCAGCAGAATCTGGAGGTGTTGTCCCAGATCTGACAGGCAGCCATACACACGCCCGGCCCTTGTGCCCACAGAAGTCACCATCAGAACAACCACACTTCCGTGTAGGACGGTGCCTGGCCTGGCCCGGCTGCTGCTGCTCGGCTCAAGGACGTCCTGGAGGAGGCAGAGAGGGGATCCCACCCCACTTGGTCTGCCTGAAGACATCTGTTTATATATGTGCATGTTTACACCCGTCATTCTTTGGAAAGTACTACAGCGAATGTTAGTATCACAGATTGTTTTCTTAGAGGGGAAAAGACAATAGCTACCTGTAATTCCCCAATGCTGATATTAACATGGTTGCATATATACTCTCCTACCTCTTTTTTCATGCATTACAAGTGGTATTTTCTCAAACATTTAAAGGAGATCCTAGGATTCAGACCCGGGAAGTGTCCTCTCGGCCAATCATTTTACTGTGAGTTTTAAACTCCTGATGAAAATGTTGCTGCTCTCATCTTCCAGCCCAGCGGGTCTGGGGTGGGTGTGGACGGGTGCCTCTGTCATCTACACCCACACAGTGACAGCCTCCAGAAAACCTGGATGCTTCTCTCATAAATAAAGTCTAATGGACTGTGACACTCAGCCTTCCTGCTGTCCGGGTGTCTCATTTTTGAAGAGTCGAAGGAAAACAAAACCCCCAGACAGCAGTGAGAAGTCTTGTCCCTTGCCCCTCCCGACGTCCTGATGCCGGTTGCAGATGGCAGTTGGGGTGGTGGAGGCGGGCAGTGCTGACACAGGGGTGACACAGTGCCATCACGCAGGTCATCAGAGCTGGGCAAACTGCCGCGGGCAAGTCCCCTGGCGCCCAGCTCTGGCAGTGATTCCCTTCCGCTCAGCTCCGGAGCCCAGCTGTTGAGCTCTGGGAAGAATTAATACACTTGATCAGGGCAGTCCACTCTCGGGCCACTTGTATTCCAGTTCTCAAAGTAACACGCCCTTTCGAGGCTTTCTGGAGGGCCGCTCCAGGCCTTGGCAGTAGGCACAGGGTGCTGGAGGCTGCTGACCCCACACGTGCCCTGGGGTCTGGGCTCTGGGTGGGCGATGCCGGCGCCTTTCGCTCAGAACAGGGTCACCTGCCCACCCCCCACCTCAGAGCCCATCGAGGAGCCAGCCTCTGTGTCTGAGTCCTGGTGGCTGCCTAGTGACCTTGCTGCGCCCTGGATTCCTGTCTGCAGGATGCGGGGATTAAGACTCTGCCCCTTGTAGGGTCGTCACAAGGACTCAAGGGCCCTGTGCACTGAAGTCCATGCACGTGCCCAACGGCGCTGCTGCCCTGGCCATTGGGCCCCACTGGCCATGGGAGATAATGAGGAGATGCTCCCCACCCGGGGGGCTGCCATATCAGGTGGACACTTCCAGCTGATCACGTGTGTGAGCAGAATGCCAAAATGTCTCCCTGTTGTGTTCCCAGAGATCTTTAAATTCTCACCAGTTCTCAGCTCAAACGTCCCCCGGTCCCTACCCTGTCCCCAGCCCCCCCCCCACCCAGTGACTCCCTGTTGCATTCATGTATTTTATTACTTTACAGTGCTTACTGTCACCCGAAATTGTCTCATTCACGTATTTCTTTGTTGACAACTTTTCTGCTCCTGCTGGACCATGTGCCCCAGGAGGGCAGCTTTTCTGTCTCTCTCATTCATTCTTCGTGCAGGACAGAATCTGCTTACAGTGGGAGGCCAAGAAATATTTGTTAATATTTGATTGAATGCAGCTTGCTGAGCCTCAGGTTCCTCATCTGTAGCAGGGGATGAATCACAGTCCTTGAGACCTGGGGTTCCCGTGAGCACGGACCCAGGCAGAGCACACGAGGTGTCAGCATGATCACACTGAGGGCTCCGTCTGCCAGCTTCCTCGCCATGGATGTGGGTCAGGGAAGTCCACATGAAACATGATACATGGCGAAATGAGAAAAGTGGCAAAGAGGGACACAGTACAATTGGGGGCCCAAAGCAGGAGGGACAGAACAAGAGAGGGACGGGTAGGGGGATGACGGCTGGGGCAGCGGTCAGGAGGCTTTCCAGAGGCAGCATGCATGTGCACCGCCCCTTGGAGATGTAGAGAGAGGCCACGGAGACCCTGGTGGGCATGGGTGGGGAATGGCTGCGTTTTGGAAGGCGCTGGTGAGCAATGCACAGGAACCACCAGAGGATGTGCTGAGATTCAGGAAGGCCAGGGCCAGAGGCGACATACCCAGGGAAGCCCGAGGGACCAGCCCAGCTTCTCTCTTTGGAGACATGCTTAACACAACTGCCGTGAAACGAATATTCCTCCCCTGCTCATTCTGGCAGGAGAAAGGGATGTAAGCCACAGAAATGATCCCGAGAAGGGCTTGGAATTTCCCGGCACTGAAGAGTGTCCCCTGGATGAAGAAAGCACAGTAAAGTGCGGGAAAAGGTCATGAATGAGTTTCTCCCACAGTGTCTCCTCTTGGCAGCCTCTCTTCTCCAGCAGGAACCACCAGCCTACTGGGAGACTATGATTTAAAGGACTGTGTTTAGACGCTAGGATTTTGCACCTGTGGATTTGGTGTATGGGGCGAGCTGCAGGTGCATAGACAGAACTGCATGTCAGATGCTGGTGCCTGGTTGACGATCCTTCTCACTTGCGGATGAAAATGCCTCATCATATAGCATGCCGGGGAGGGCTGCTCCCCTCCTTCCACACGTGTCTCTTTCCCACCTCCCCTCCAAATGCAGGTGCACATTTGACGACCATATTTGGAACAACTGGGGGGTGCAGTGGCATATTTCCAGCATGAAATCTGGGATGGGATCCTCTGTGAGTGGGTACCGAGAACCACACACCTTCGGGAAAGTCGGAGCCTGGCAGCGCTGAGGCTGTCGGTCAATAAGCACAGAGGGCGGACAGACAGCGGGCGCCCTCAGCCCCCCCTCAGCCTCCACCTTCTCAGTTTCCAGCTGCATCGAGACGAGAGCTGCCCGATGTGCCGACAGCATCTCGTTACGCGGCCCTGAAGTGGCCGTGTTGACCTCTGAAGTGGCCCTCCTGACCCTGAGTGGAACCACAGCAATCCAACTTGGATCCATCTTTCAGGAAATTCCAGGACTGGGCGGGAGCAACAGCGTGGAGAGGCCAGCCAGGAGGTTCCCCTGTGCTTGCTCTGCTCAGACTGTCGCAACTGGAACTCTTTGTGAGCCTCAGTGAAGCTATGGTGAACTTGCTGTAAATCAGGAGCATTTTAATGGCCTCAGTGTAAAAATAGCTTGCAAGGAAGGAAACTGCCTGCTGGCCAGGGGTGCTGGGGCCTCTCGAGGAGGGAACACCTGTGTTTCTGGGCTGCATCCATCTCCCTTCTCTCTTCCCTCCTTGTCCCTGGCTTCATCTAGGATTCCAAAGGGAAAATTTCTCCCCACCTTTCTAGGAAACATGACGGACTGGAGAACTCAGTTCCCTGGGCGGGGGCAGAACAGACTCACCCTTCCGAGTGACACTCACCCTCGGGAAAAGGAAAATAGGACTTACAATAAAACTTGTAAACAATTAGTGGTGGAATCAGGACAGAAATGAAGGCTCATATGTTTTAAGATACTTGAAACCCTGTGTGTGTGTGTGTGTGTGTGTGTGTGTGTGTTAAGTAAAATTGTTCTTAAACCCATCAGGGTGCTCATGTTCTCATAGCTAAGTTTATTTGGATTATTGCTTTTTGGTTCACTTTATACCATGGACATTTTCAAACATACAAAAAATTGAGACAATAGTTTAATGATCCCTGTGTGCCCAGCACCCAGTCTCCATGATTGTGTATGGATCACATGAGAAGTTCTTAATTTTGAAGTTCTCAATTCACCTTCTAACATCAAGTCAAACAGAGCTGCTGGCGTGTGCTGCTTGCAAATCTCTGTTTTTCCTAAATGTGAGTGCGTGCCACGGACCAAAGCCCCAGTCACCACTAGTCTATAGACTGAAAACAGAAAGGAGAGCCGCCGTCCCTGAGCGCCCCACGGCAGCTCCTTGCGGAATGGGGCGCAGTTTGGAGGGAACGCAGGAGATCTGGCGGCCAGGAGAGGAGCGGCCCACGGCCTCCCGCCCCAGGCTCCCGGCTGGCAGCCAGGCGTTGCCTGCTCTGCTTCAGGAAGAACTCACAGGACACACCTCAGCAGGGGTTCAGGAGCCGGAGAACAAGCTTGCACCTGCCGGAGTCCAGTTGTACCTATAAAAGGTGTGGCCTCAGGAAGCCACATGCTCCTTCACCTGCAGAAGGGCAGGCCTGCCTGTCTGTCCGAGTTGTGGAGTGATCTTGGGTCTCAAGTGTGAGACATTTCTCCTGAAACATACAGACAGGGTCAGATGGGAGGAGGAGGCTCCCAGCACCCCCATGTGCCTTGAGTTAGAGGTGTGTGTGCTGATCACAGGGGCGAGCCGGAGGGGACAGGATTGGGCTGCTCGGGGTCCCCTCGTGGTGCCTGAGCAGCGACCTGCGCTGCAGGCGTGCAGCCGGGAGGGGACGCAGGTGGCTGCGCTCTCCTAGTCGCTGTGTGTTTATAGGGAGAGGCCTGGGCGCAGAGTCCGAGCGGCGTGTGCCGGGGGGCTAAGATCCTGGGAACATCTTAAATGTCTCGATAAGCAATCATGATGATAGGAATTAGCATTTGTCTACATAATATGTCATGTCGCCAAACCAAAAATGAATGTGAAAGTCTATACTTGGTGATTAGAAAGTGTTTCCATGAAGTCTCGTTCAGATAAAAAGGTAGTTGCTAAGGAGCACAAAGTCTAATTTTGTGATCAATGCACACCCCTATACATAGCTATTTGTACATAGGAAACAGCAAAGGGGACATAGAAAGAGAGACGTTCACACGGTTGTGTCTGTGTTTCAGGGATTGGGATAATTTCCTTTCTTTCCTATGACTTTCTGTCTTCTCTGGGTAAAGGGGCACATGCATGCCCCCCCCACACACAATAAACACATGCTAATTTTATACATAGAAACAGCATGTTTCAAATGAAAATGTCTCTCTAAATATTATTAGAAAGAGTAGGGGCGACAAGACACTCAGACGCGCCCCTTACCAGGAAGCAGAGTGGTGGGCACTCCGGGAAGCCGTTTCCCATGGGTGGCACTGGGTTTCCCTCCCAAGGACTGGCATTGTTTCCCAGAAAGCTCTTTTCCAAATCGAGGTAGTTTTCCCCAAGTATGGCTGCCATTTTTCAGCACCTGTTAATACTGTTATAAGTAACAAAACCAACTCTTCCTGGTCTTACACAGGTCTCACTATCCCAGCGTTTATAGTCAACTAATCCAAAAATGATCTCTCCCCCAGCCTGTGGATTCAGTGGGAACAGAAGCCATGAAAGTAGAGTTGGTCTAGTCTTTGTGGCCCAAACCCCTCTGTTCCAGAGAATGGCTAGGGATCTCTGCCCAACACCCTCCGTCTCATTTCAAATGCCCATCTGAAGCCATTGCAGGGGGCTGGCACTAGCGCCTAGCATCTGCCTCACTCCACCAACAGCTCAGAATTCAGCAGCATTATTTGGGAATCGGTAATATCTGTTTCAAGGGGAGCCTATATCTTTCTCTGGCACTGGAAGAAATTCAGATCATAGCAGAGCAGATTCTGAAGCAAAGGAATCTGTTACCTAAATTAAGCCCTTCTAGACCATTTTTAATGGTGATAAATTGGGAACGTTGCTAAATGAGACTGAGGCCATAACTCATGTTGGATCGTATGAAGAAGAATTTAATTTAGCTTTATCTTCTTAGAAAAATCCCAGAAAAAAACCCACAAACTGAAAATAGCAGTTCTTTGAGAGAAAGAGTTTCAGAATTGGAGAATTAACTGCCCTGAGACAATAGCAAGTACTTAAGCTCTCCTCAAAATCACAGCAATAAATCACTTAAAGACCAAGTAAAATTTTCTCCAGTGGGTCTACTTAACGATTGACAAGCTTAAAAGACTATATCCTGGTCAGAGCAAGAAGCCTGCAGATGTTTATTTGTTAAGGAGGATTGAACTGGCTTAATTTTGCTCAAATTTATGTAATGTTGAACCTTTATATTTCTCATTGGTTGAGTTTTCCAATACCTCCAGATCGAATATAATCCTCACTTAATAGACTAGAGGATTAGAGACACTTTAAGCTGTCTTAAAATAAAATGTCTGGTTTTGAAAGGCCCGTATGTGGACCCCATGAAGTGTTGACCAATGAATTGTCCACAGACTACCTGCTCAGGATTCTAACCATAAGAAGCCCTCTAAGTGGTTCTTAAATGCACTAAATCAGGGATATCAGGGCCGGTGGATACATGGAGTCTGACCTTCCATCCCCTCTAGTACAAATTTTCATAGAGTCAAATAGTAAATATTTTTTAAAAGGCTCTGTGGGCCATATAGGCTCTGTTGCAACTACTGAACTTTGCTGTTGTGGTGTGAAAACAATATATAAATGAAGGGGCATGGCTGTGTGTGCTAATAAAGCTTTATTTACAAAAGAAGGGGTTGGCAGCTTTGGCCCATGTGCCACAGTTTGCCAACACCTGCTCTGTAGGCAGCCTCCCACAGACTGTAGCCTCTCATCGTCTCCGTCGCCGTCGCCATCATGGCTACAGCCGTCTCTGTAATCACGATCGCCACGCTCAGCAACAGCCACTGGGGCGAGTGGAGTCAGCAGGCCCTTGGAGCCCGGTGCTGCTCGTCCTTAAAACATACGCTAGCTCTTTCGGAATGTCGCCAACATTTTTTTTAATAGTATTTAAATTTTTTGTCCTTCATTGCTAACCCTTGTCAGCCTCTCTGAGTAAATCAGAAGATCCTCTTCTAAGATTACGGAAGATCCTCTTCATGAGATTTAATCTAGAAACTATAGATCGGTCTGGCACAGAAATGCTTAAAGGAATTGTCGTCAGGTGGGGTGAGTTTGGAGCCTGCCTGTGCAAGTCCTTCTGACCGGGTCGTTCGGAGGGTCTCCCTGTGCATGGCCGTCCTGCCACTCCTTTATGAACTCCAGACCCAGTGCCCGCCCCTTGCCAGGGGTTATTCCAACCTTAGTTTTGAATGAACAGAGGAACATTTAACGCAGGCAGCCCATTTAGTGCCTCTAGGAGGGTCACTGCCTATCCCCCGTCTGGGACAGCAGGTCAGAGTGTTTCCACATCTCCTGGCAGCACATGGCTGACATAAAACCTCCCTCAGCTCAGAGGACACACAGCCTAGGTTAGAGGTTTTCAAAGGGTTTCCTCTCAGGAATAATTTTTGAGGGCTAGAGTTTTTGGTATCAACTGAAAAAATTGAAACCTCAAAGCATCACTAAAGAAGTCAACAAGTATTCAATGCAGTCTCCACTATGACATTAAATAGGATCTCCATCATTACATAACAGTGCCTTACTTGTCTATAACAGACTGACTGCCTTACAGTATTAGCACTGTTTTAATAGAATTATTAGCTTCCATGGCTATGCTCTTACATGCTCACCAAAGTTTTCCAAATCCCATCTTTCTGTGGCACCTGCTATGGTTCTCCTGTGATTACTCACAGCAATCTTAACATCACTTTGCAGACAGAGCCTGACACCTCAGCTCGGTATTGTTCCAATGGATGTGGCTTAAAAAAGTGCATCTGGTTAATTTTACATATTCACCAAAGTTTGCTAGTGCATCTGTGAGAAAACATGGTACTCTAGGTTGCTATGACAACTGGATAAGAGTCAATGATCTAGGGTTTATTGGATCTTTGTTCCCAGGAGATTTCCCCCATCACCTACACATGATTTCAGGAATCAAAGCTAGTCACTTTTTAATAGACACAGTTCCCTTAAAAATTCGATAAAAAATGTAAATGACATTCACTGGATTCCCGGGAAGTCCAGGAGAGACAAGAAACCGATGCTTCTTAATGACCTTGACGTATTTTCACCTGCTCTCTCATAAAAAGCACACCCAGGCTGGCGCACACATCACTAACCTTCCCATTCTGTCAAGGCTGATGGGAAGCGGGTTGCGCAGCCGAGCAGTGGGGTGGGGGTGGGAGTCGTCCCACCCCTCCCTCACCCCAGGCCCATGCTTCCCTCTGACCCGTGCTTCTGTTCCTTCCCTGGGGACTCTGGCTCAGCAGAGGGGATGGTGGGCCAGCGAAGCCTAGAAGGCCCCTTAATGTTTACCTGATAGTGTCCCCAGACACCCACAATATTGATGAAGCAGTTGCTGAGACTTTTTTCGGATATGACTCCTGGCCAGGCAAGAAAAAGTCCAAGAGACAGAGGCATTTGATTAGAAGAGGGAGGAGAAGTTGATAGATGTAGCCATCTCTACCCTCTTCTCCCAGGTCTGCAGGAGGCATTTCTAGAGCATTCCTGTCCCATTTGGCTCCATGTTAGCCCCTTGGACCAAGTAGGACGCGCACTGGGGATGAGGGGGTCAGCCCAAGGGGTGACCTGGGTGCAGGTTCTCCTAACCCCATGCTGGAGACCCACTAGGACCTACCGCGGACACAAAGATCTAGTGATGGGGTTACGGCGGGGGGTTTGGAGAGAGAGGCCAACTGAGACTTGAGTTCTGATGCTGCCACTTGCTATGTGATCTTGAGCAACTCATCCAACCTTCCGGAGCTTCGGTTTCCTCAGCTGTGAAGGGGGTCTGCTACTAGTCACACTGAGAAGGTTAAATGCAATTGTGTATGCAAATAGGGCCACTCTCAGCACAGCCACGAACAATGGTCATATCGATACATGGATTGACTGGATGATTATAATTTTTTATCTTTTTTTGAGGGGAGAGGGGCTACTGTAATAAATTATCATGAACTGGGTGGCTTGAAACCACAGACTGGGAGGCTGGGGGTCTAAATCAAGGCGTCAGCCGGGCTGCGCTGCTGAAGGCTCTTGGGGAGCACCCTCCTGCCTCTTCTGCTTCCAGCGCCTGCGGGTGCTCCTCGCTAGAGTCACATCACTCTCAGTCTTTGCCTCTGTCTTCAGAGGGCTCCTCCCTGTGTGTTTATCTTATAGGGAGACATTTGATCACATTTAGAATCCAACCCTGTAATCCAGGATAACATCCTTCTCTCAGCATCACGTAAGTCCGTGTTCACAGGTTCTAGGGATTAGGACATGGACTTACCTGTAATGGGGGTTGGGCATTGGGAAATAGAGAAGAAAGAGACAGTGAAGCCATAGCTACATGCTTTGCAGAAAACTTAAAATACCTTAAAACAAGAAGCTGCAGGTCTTGGACATAGGAATTCTGGAGCAGGGTCCCACCTCTGCAGAGCTGAGCTGGGACAGGCGTGAGAATGACTTAGCCCAGGAGTCCTAGGGCAGAGGCCCCAGGTGGACCCAGTCCATGAAGGCAGGATGCACGCATCACCCCCCGCAGCCCCCACCTTGCCTGCCTGTACCCAGCCCCTCACATCCTCCCCAGGCTCCTCGCTACCCTGGCATTCGAGTGGGTGCAAACTGCTCAGCTGTCTTCTGGGGCTTGAGTCGGAGAATGAGGAAAATGATGGATCTCCTGAAGTCTGGTTGGCTTTTGCTTACGGAAGCGTATTTCCTACCTGAGGCGCACTGGGTGTCCCCCTGGGACTATCAGTTACTTCTTAAGCCAGGAGACATATTTATGGCCGGTGGAAATGGTCCCACATCGTCACACGATCTTCCCTGCTGGCTCCCTGGGCGCTCATTAGTTTGGGGTATCAGCAACTCCCCAGCCTTTTGCAGAAATGAACAGTTCAGCAAAAACCACACTCATTTAATTCAAATTTAATTAAAGTTGGAGCAATGTTTTTTACCCCGTCGTCCTTATTATAATAATGTTGCTGCATATGATAACCCTGAAAAATACGGGCTGAGTTTTAGAGGAGGGAGCCTACAGGGTGGCATCGACTGACGCAGGACGAAGCAGAGGCTCATTTCCTAAGTTTCAAAAGCCATGAATGTGATTTCTCGCAGTGCAGGTGTCTGGAAGGCGCATTGCCCTGGGTGACTCAGGAGGGCAGGATCCCTCCATGACATGGTGGCGGGCTGGGGCCTGTGCACCAAGGTGTGCTGGAATAGGGTCGCTCACACTCACTGGTGATTGTCTGTGACGGCTTTCATGCAACACCAGCAGAGGCGCATAGTTGCCGTGGAGCTTGAACGGCCTGCAAAGTCTAAAGTGTTTACTGTTTGGCTCTTTACAGCAGGGCAACAGGGAGGACCTGGTGTGGGTGGGGGTGGGGAGCGAGCATGGCCGTGGGGGCAGGGCCAGGTGCAGGGCACCAGACCCAGCCTGTAGCCCTGGCCAGCTTGAGAGGGAAGGGCTGGTGGGAAGTGACTCGAGGCAGGCCTGGAGCAGAGCCCTCGACACAGAGTGCACGACACAAATTCCAACAGTGCCCTGCTCTGCCACCAAGATGGAAGGCAGCAGGCTTTCCCTGGAGGCCGTGTGCCCAGTTTGCCCGAAGGGCCCAGGGCCTGGTGTTTCTCAGGGTCCGCCTCACACAGGACACAGACCGTGTGTGCCAGGAGCCCAGTTCAAGTCAGCTACTCACAGATGCCAGGAGGCCAGCTGAGCCTCCCTCCCTCCCCTACAGGAGTCCTGGTGCTGTTCCCGGCTCCCTCCCTGGCAGCCTGGGCTCTCCTCATGGGGCACGGGTGCTCGGGGGTGCAGGGCCTGGGGTTAGGCACACGGGTGTAGGAGTCCGGAAAGGGATTCACGTCCAGACCCCAGGCCTTGGCAGCGGTGTGACCTTGGGCCGACGGGATGGTGATATGAGGATTAAATCAGAGCAGTATTAGGGGTACCGTGTCTGCACACAACAGGTGCTCCTCAAGTGTTTGAGATTTTTATTAGCCTCAGCAAACCATGCCGCAGGAGTGCCGCTCAAGCCAGAACCCGAGGCTGGGAAGTGTCGGGACGCCTAGGGGTTTCCCCTCTGCTGTGCTCAGGACACCACAGCTGTGCTGGCGTCTCGCTTCTTGAGCACGCCAAGCGGGCCTGCCTCCGGACCTTTGCGCTTGCTGTTTGCACTGCCTGAGTCCACTTTCCCCCACGTTTTCCCAAGTCCAGTTTCTGATTATCCTTGAGGCTCCGGTCCAAATACCTCTTGCTAAGAGAGGCCCAGCCCGACCACCTGAGCGTGTCCTCACTTCCGGCTGCATTTCTCCCTGTCGCTGTGGCACACGGCCTTCTTTACCCTCTTCGTAGCCCTTACTGCCAATGGCGTTCTCTCTTCTGTTTGCCGCGTGCTTCTCCGGGGTCTCTCACGGCTGTGAAGCACAGGAGCGCAGAGCCCTGGAAGGCTGCCGCCCCGCAGCTGAGGGTTGGCCTGGAGAAAGGGCCCCGTAGTCCTGAGCGGGCCAGGCCTGGGGGTGAGGCCATCGGGAGGGGCGGCTGCAGTTACAGGAACCGCGTCCGTGAGGCTCACGGAGTGCACAGCACGCGAGGGGCAGGCATGGAGGGTGAAGGTCACCACTCTGCTCCCCGTGGGAGGCGAGTGACTGCGGGCTGCGTGGCGCCGGCCACGAGCCCTGCATTTTCTTTTCAAAACTGACTCAGTGGATGTTCTCATGAGTTCTGTCCTCCGCCACCCTGAGCCGTTTGGAGCAGAAATGCTCCCATTTCTGTCAGGGCTGCATGAAGCCCGGATGATGGGCAAACTCGGAGAGGACATTCAGGGACAAGACGTCAGATTTAAGAGGTCACGAGGACTCCTCAGAGGTCGCAGAATCAGGGAGAGGACTTCATCCTTTATCATGTAGAAAGGCAGCATGGATAATGGAATAGCAGATGTGTGAGGCTCAAGCCCCTTTTCTGCTGTGTGGTTTTTAAGCAGCAAACAAACACGTCTTTAGCGCTTTCTCTGAGTGATTTAAAAACCAGATGGAAGCCAGCAGACAGACTGCATCTGTCCCAGTAATGCTGTCATTTATTTCTCTGGTAAGTGAGGAGAAACGGTGGCCCATGCTCCTCGCTGGGTGCGGAGCGCAGAGCCCTCGGCCTCCAGCGAAAGCGCAAATCACTTCTATGCATGATGAATCCTTCCAATAACAAGGCCCTGCAGACGCAGGATCGAATCACAGTCACTAGCTCGGCGCTCTTCAAACGGATGTCCCCACGTCTCTGCAGCAAGCGCCCAGACAGGCACCGAGCAAGCTGCCTGCGATTGACTCTGCCGTTTGTTATTCTTTTTTGTTCTTCTGGAAACATAATAGGTGAAGTCAAAACTTCAAATATGCTTGAGAGAGGCAGAAAAATGTCAGTCGGGCAGAATTCATCACCCGGGGACGCGCGATGGATTGGGACATCCCGCCCCCTCACCCAGCACATGGGCTTCCGTAGCTGCAGGCAAGGAAAGAGCCACAAATTCATATCAGGTATTTATCCCCTTCCCGATCCTCAGATGTGCAGAACTGGGTTGATTACACCGCTCAGTCAGCGACACAGTTCTGCCTTTGCAAGGACGAGTTTTTATTTATCTGTCTTCCCGAGAGGCACGTCCCCTTGCGGGTTTAGGGCCACCACGCACAGCTGCCGTGTGATTCTTCTGTTTCTCCGGTTTGCACCCCTGGTGTCTGAGATGCACGCAGACTCACACCTCGTGCTCATTCCTTTTAACTGGTACAGATTGACTGTTCCCACAGTCCACTGTTCTTCCAGCCTCTCCTGTTCATTAGGCAGTGAAATTCCAGGGCACGAGGAAGGGCGTGCTCCATGTCGCCGTCCACAGCTGCTCTCCCAGGGCGCCCGGGGGAGGGCTCCTCACAGCCCTTACCGTGGCTCGACTCCTTCGCTTCTGCCCAGGGGCCACACGTGCATCTCCTGTCACGTCCAATCACCTGCTCAGCGCTGCGTCTGTGCGGCGCTTCGGTTCTTGGCTGAGCGGACTTACTCTCCACCGACATACCTTCTCTGAGTGTTTGTTCACTTCCCTTTCCTGCTCATTAGCTGGAGTTTCTGCTATAATGTAGATAGTAATACTTGATCGGTGATTTACATAGTAAATTTCGACGTCAAGTATTCATTCACCAGAAGGTAAGATAAAAATGACTTGTAGACGAGGCCTGACGTGCAAGTATTGTTCATTACATTCTGAGTGTGGAACACACAGCAAATGCCCTGCACGTTTTCCTTCCGTGAACAAACCGAGTGACTCTAAGGGTAAATGGGGAGGCAGAGGATCCATGGGGAGGACAGGGTGTGGAAACCAAACGTGCCTTTTGAATAAATCGACTGCAGTGTGGCCGCTGCCAGGTCATGGGACCCGGGGCCGGCCCTCTGTGCTGGCCTCAGATGTCAGGTATCGTATCTGTGTCACGGGGGTGTGCGCTGGGGACACCCTGAAGGCAAAGGGCCGGTTTCCCAGGCCCTCCCGGCTTCCACGTAGCAGGTGGGCTCTGTCCTCTACCTCTACAATGAGGTGGCACAGAACCAATATTTAAAATAAAAATGCTGGAGCCTGAAATAATTTAGATGGATGATAGGTAGAGACGTGATAGATTGATGATAGATGATATATCTGCATAGATAACTAGACAGAGCAAATGAGCCCCTCCCTAATGGCAACATGCTTTTGTCTTTCCCTGATGAAATGGAAGTGAACTTAGCCATTAAAGAAAAATCAGCACTTAATGGCGTTTTAATAGGATAAAGATGGCATATGGCTAATGATTTCATTTTGCCTATGTACCAAATGCATGCGATATGTGAGCCCATCTCTGTACCTATGGCCGTGGGTGTATGTGTATATTTGCCCCTCTTAAATGCATGCAGAAGTGATTTAAGTGCTGAGATTATAATTCAATTTTAGTTTTTCCTTTTGCTGAACATATTCCTACTTTCTCTAGTGTTAATATGCAATTATGGGCATAATAATGAAAAGATGGAATGTACTAAAATAGTATTTATGGAGAATATAACAACTTAGAAAATGCAATATGTTAATGAAAGAAACCTGTGGCAAAGCTGTATATTCATTCTGATTACAACTGTTGTCAAACCGAACTACACAGAAAATAGACAAATAGACGGGGAAGCGCCGTCGCCTGGGGTGCTCGGGCCGCGTGCCGCCGTCACGCCGCTCTCTTCTGTTTTTCTGCCTCTTGTTCTTCCTTCTCGTCTGCATTCCTGTCTTGCTCCTCATCTGTTCTTCTGAAATATGTTTATTAACCATATATTACTTTGCTTTGCTTAAAACACCATAAAAGCCTGGAAAACTTTCAATAGTATTTCAAACGTTTTTGAAGTGAATTCTTTACCAGAAATTGCACATCCTACCCCTCAAACTCCAGGTAAGTCAGGGATATCCAAGGAATTTTGTTGACCATTTGCTGGGCCCATGTAGAAGCTCCCTGCATTGAGCCCATTTGGGGAGCTGCGTGTGTATGTGTGCCCGGGCACAGTGCACGTTCACAACACACACATGTGCACACACACCAGCGCCTCCTCTAGTTCTGGCCACGGGCACCAGGTTGTCACCTGGAGATTCGCCCAGGCAGGCGCCCAGGTGTGTTCTCTCGGCCTCGGTCAGCTCTGTGATTAGGCCAGATGCTGCTGCCATGACCCCCCTCGTGTTTGCCCCGCTCTCGGAGCATGCCAGAGTGTGGGCTCCGCCACCTCCACAGGGGTGAGCGGACTGGGGCCCCAGAGGAGCTCACCTGGCCCGCCCGGGCCCTGCTGCCTCTGTCCCACAGCTGGTGTGGCCACAGCCCAGCCCTTAGGCACAGCATGCACTGGCTGGCCGGAGGCCCTGAGGGCATAACACCTGGTTTGGGCCTGTGGCCAGAGCCACATTCGGAGGAGGAAGGGAAGCCTCCTCCCTGTCTCCCAGCCTTCCTGTCCTCCTATGTTGGGCCAAGAGCTCTTTATAGGCTGTCGTCAAGACTCCAGCATCTCCGGGCCTTGCATTAATGGTGGAAAGAGTGCCTCTCGAGAGAAGCCATTGTTTCATCCCTTCACATGTTATCAGGATTTTTAAAGACTGAGATATAATTGACATAGAACATCATAGAAATTTAAGATGTACAGCATGTTGATTTAATGTATTTATATATTGCAACATAATTACCACCGTGGCATTAGCTAACACCCTGTCATGTCACTGAATTACCATTCTATTTTTGTCGAGAAAATAATTAAGATCTAGGCTTTCAGCAACTTTGAGGTTTATAATACAGTATTGATGACTATGATCATTATGCTGTGCATTCGCTCTATAGAATGTACTCACTGTCTCATTCCAAGTTTGGACCCTTCAACAGAATCTCTGATTTCTCCCACCCACCAGTCACTAGTAACCGCACTCCACTCTCTGCTTCCATGAGCTCAGCTTTTATAGATCCCACACGTAAGTGATACCCTACCATATTTGTCTTTCTCTGTCTGATTTATCTCACTGGTATAAACCCCCCAACGTCCATCCATGTTGTCACAAATGGCAGGATTTTCTTCTTTCTCATGGCTGCATAATATTCTATTATATGTATACAGTTGACCCCTGAACAATGTGGAGATTAAGGGCACCAACCCTCTATATAGTAGAAAATCCACATAAAACTTTTGACTCTCCAAAACTTAACTACTAATAAATCACCTACTGTGGACCAGAAGGCTTACCAATAACATAAACAGTTGAGTAAGACTTACTGTACGTAGTATGTACTATATACTTATTGTATTCCTACAATAAAGTAAGCTAGAGGAAATATTCTTTTCAAATTGTAGCAAATCTCTAAGTAATTTTCCAATACAGCTGTTGAAAAAAAATCCATGTGTAAGTGGATCGGTGCATTTCAAACCCATGTTGTGCAAGTACCGACTGTGTGCTGTGCCTCCTGCACCCCTTTACCCTCAGCACTCAGGCTGTTTCCCTGCCTCAGCCACTGTGAATGAAGCCTCAGTAAGCATGGGGGTGCAGATGGCCTCTCAAAACCCTGTTTTCATTCCCTTTGGCTGTATACCCAGCATTGCTGGATCATATGATATTTCTATTTTTTTATTTTTTGAGGCACCTCCGTGCTGTTTTTCCACAGTGGCTGCACCAATGTACATTCCCACCAACAGCACACAAGGATTTCCTTTTCTTCACATCCTCCCCAGCACTTGTTATTTCTTGCCTGTGGATGGCGGTCTCTCTAACAGGTGTGAGGTGATGTCCCATTGTGGTTTTGATTTGCATTTCCCTGATGATCAGTGACGGGAGCACCTTCACCATCTATCACCACCGCCATTACACTGGCCATGGTGTGATTAAAAGTCTGGGCTTTGAACTACAACAGAGTCTGGCTTGAATTTCAGGTTCACTACATAGGCTGAAATCTTAGGCGCATCACCTGATCTCTCTGACCCTCAGTTTCTGCCTTAAAATAGTATATAACACCTTTCTGATGAGGGTTGTTATGATTAAATGAAATAATTAAATATTAAATGAAATATTGACTCTTATGTGCTGATCATGGTACCCGCAAGATCGACACCCCAACGCCTGTTCCTGGTGCTCAGCAGCAGGGCAGTGTTCCCCCATTTTATCATGGGAGAGTTACACCTGTTTCTCTTTCTTTTTCTGCTTAGACACCTGGGCATTCTTGAAAGCACAGAAAACATAACTCTCTTGAATGCTGGTTATTCTTTTCTCTCACTGCATCACCTGCGTGGGTCACTTAGCCAGTCTCCAGAACAGATCCTGGAAAACTGGGCACA
This sequence comes from Manis pentadactyla, assembly GCF_030020395.1. NCBI lineage: Eukaryota > Metazoa > Chordata > Mammalia > Pholidota > Manidae > Manis > Manis pentadactyla. The sequence continues at coordinate 175,966,706 of NC_080023.1, read as the reverse complement.
GGGACGAGCTGACTGGGCGCTGTCATGGTTCCCACCGCGGGTGTGTGCATGTCGGCTGGGCACCGACCTCGTGCTGGGTACCGAGCTAGCTGCTGAGGGCGGAAAGGTGAGGAAGCGGTTCCTGTCCTGAGGAAGCTCATTTTAAGGGGAAATGTCACATAAATAGAAACACATACCTGGTAAGCAGAGAGACAGCTTAATGGACCCCTGATGATCGGTAAGTGCATCATCTGAGAAGAGCAGGAGTGACCCAAGCCTGTGTGATAGGAATGGGTGGGATACAGGCGACAAAAGGGAAGTGTGGAGATAAACCAAACCAGCATTATGGGTGTGAGAATGGATCAGTGTTGCCAGGCCATTCGTTGTGATTCATTCATTCATTCCCTCATCAAGCACCTGTCTGCACACCTGCTGTCTGCAGGGGGTCCGAGGAACTGGAGGCGACGCAGACGCAGAGAAGGGGAATGAACGCGGGTCACCGCCTCCACCCTGCACTCACTATGTACTTTCTTAAACTGCACAGTTGTGAATTACCTGGGGCAGGGTGAAGACTCGGATTCCCACACACCGTCCCTGGAGATTCAGATTCCGTAGGTCTGTGTTGAGACCAAAGAATTGGAACTGTTAGTGAGCAGCCTGGGGGATTTTCATTACCCAGAAAGTCTGGAAGCGTCCTCAGCTGGTGGTGACAAGGGCTGGTACATTTTCAGCTGATGTGACACATGGTCTCTGGGGTGGGACAGGGTGAGGAGGCATACAAGCAGCTGGTGAACGTACCCAAAGCAGAATGGGCAGGGAGGGAGGCCGCCGGGGAGGCCGCCCGAGGAAGGGGCTGGCGCTAACTGAGCGGGATGCGGGAGTGGCCAGGAGGGCGTCTGTGAGGGTCGCTGTGGGGCCGGCTGCTGCGACAGGGAGGTGGGGACGAGGAACGGTGTGCGGGAGCCCCGGGGGTGGTCGCTTGTGTGTGCCGATCTTCAGGTGAGCTTTCGATCTACCCAAATCAGAGGTGACCCCCCGCTACTCTGTAGGCCACTCTAATTATTTTAAATGCAATGACATAAAAATTTCAGGGCGTCAAGAATTGAAGGTCCATAAAGAGTACGTACCCTATTTGACTCCCCCCCAAATGACCATCTGGCAATCAGAGTCCACCCACACTGCCTGCACCCTCTGTCCGAAGGTGGGTACTTCAATCCTGTGAGGGGTCCTGAGCCCCGGCAGGTGGGAGGCCCCCATGTCAAGGGCTTTCCACAGAGCTGGAGGCCCTCATTCTCAGCTGAACGCATCTCCGTGTATCCATAATCTCCAAGGGTGTGTGGAGACAGGTCATCTCTCAGCTTGCGCAGTGTTCTCTGTCACGGAGATGGCCGTGGGTCTCAGCCCCTCGACCCCTGAGGGACGGAAGACACAAATGCGCAGACCCTGCCTGGAGAGTTGCGAGCTTCACGTTCCGGAACGCGTCCTTGGCATGGATTCCTGGTGATTATATTTATTTTTTATTATTTTTAAGTTATAAGAGCCTTATTGAAGTATAATTTACATGCCCTAAAATGCACGTCGATTTTTTTAAAAGATGGTTGACATACAATATTATATTGGTTTCAAGTATACAATATAGTGATTTGACAGTTATCCACGTGATCAGATGCTCACCACATTAGTGCAGGTACTGTCTGTCAACAGGGAAGGATGTTGCAGAGTCATTGCCTCTATTTTCTATGCTGTACTTTTACCCCCGTGACCAATTTTAACGTGCAGCCAGGCTAGAGAGCTGGCAAGTCAGACCTGCCCTGCCAGTGTCCTCCCCGCAGCCAACCCCACGAGCCCAGGCAAGGGTACGGCGCCCTCTTGAAGTAAGGATGACCCCTGGGCTGACCTGGAAGTGTTCCCCAACAAAAACAGGGGCCTTACCTGTGTTTCCTTTCTCCTTCCTGCGAGCATGGCCTCACGGAGGGTGCACTGACCTGTGCAGCACTTGGCTGGGAACCGAAAGGCGTATGGGTGTCTTGCATGTTTCTCACTATTAAGAGGAAAGAAGTCCCTGTGCTGCTGGCACACTTAGGCCCCTGGGGGATCGTTGTGAGACTTTCCTGTAACCCACTTTCTTTGAGACAACCAAGCAGAGAAACCCAGTGGGACCTGAGACTCAGCATTATCACTAGTTCTTAATTCTTAGTTTCTGTTCAGCAGAAAAGAGATTGGCTCATCTGTCGCCCTTTGTGGGTTTACATTTTTTGAGGATTTTCTGATGCTCAAACTGCTTAATAATGGTGGCAGCTCACTGCCTCGAGAGGGGCTGAGGATGCCGTCCTGCAGAGGGAGGAGGGCGTCTCTGCCTGTCCACATCCACCCACCCAGCAGGTCCTCGCCAGGCCCTGCCCGAGCTTGGGGAGACATGGCTGTGGCACTCATGGCCCTGGGCGAATGGACCCAGACTCCGTGGTAACAGCAGCCTGCATGGGGGAGACCAGTGTCGGAGAAGCATGCTTGCAACGTGGATGTCACAGTGTCCCAGAATCACCCCTGCCTTTCCTTCTGAGCTGGGTCCACCCACTGAGCCTCCCTCCATACTGGAGCCCCTGCTGGAATCCACACAGCTCTGGGAAGCCACACCACAGTCGTGGGGCTGTGTCCTCACTATGGAAAATGTACGGGTTCCTTACGACACACATTGCTGGCTTCTCTCCTCTCTGATCCCCAGCAAGGCAGGGTGCCACTTGTTCCTAGTGTGTGCACAAAGCGTACAAGCCAGATGGTCTCCAACCCTAAAGCTTTACAGGTACATGTAGGGAATAGTGGTCAAGATTGGGGAGGAAGTGACCCAGGTTGTTGCCTGTGGTCAAGGATGACCCGGTCCTGAGCCGGTATTTCATATTGTTCCTCCAGAGATGGTGCTCCCCTGTGACCTGTTCACTCCCTGAGCAAGTTGTGGGTGGCCGGCGAGGCCCCATGTGATATTCATGGGACACTGCACCCCCCGCCTTGACTGGTCCTCTGTCAGTCTGTAGAGCCCGTGTGAGCCGGGGGGGGGGGCATTCTGACTTGGGGGGCCTCCAGTTCTGCTCCTGTGCCATGTGTCAACAGGAAAACTTCACGACAGTGTCTGCGAGTCACACCCAAACTAGTCTCCAGGCCTCTAACCCTCGCCTGAGCTCAGTCTCATGTTTCTGTTCCTGCTGCTAATGCTTTGTGCACTTCGTTTATGAAACAGAGACTTCAGATGCAATGAGGGGTCAGCGGAGAGGGAGAGCTTGCCCGCATCATCTCGCTCTTACCGGGGCTGTGGCTGGCAGTGCACCCTCGCCTCGCCTGTGTTCCGAGGGTGTCAGGGAGCCCTCGGCTGCCTGCGCACGGCCGGGTTCAGAGCGAGCCCTGAACACTGGGGCTCAGGAAGGGTCCCCCCATCACTGAAATAAGACGCAGAATATTTAAAATCACAAGTTCTTACAGAAACATGTGGACCTCTGCCAGGCCCTGGTTCTGATGGCTTCTGCAGAGCCTCCTGCTTTCGGGAAAGACGCTGCCTTCCCTGGGGCTGTCACCAGCCTCCCCTTCCAGGTGGCCTGTTCTTGAGCAAGTCTGTTGCCATGTCAGAAAGCACTTGGAGGCCACACTAGCTTGTGATCGCCATTTATCCTCACTGCTACAGGCCCTTCGCCAGCGTGTGCTTCCCAGGGCTGCAAAGGCAGCCCTGGACACCGAACCCTTGGGACCAGGCTGAAGGCCAGGCGTGGCACGGATGTGAGCTTTTCCTCTAGGGCTCTGGACCTGTGCTCTCAGGTTTCAACTGGACTCAAATTCCCACGTGTTGGGGAATCAATCATTTGAAAAGAGCACCTGTCAGCTTCAGGGTAACTCCCAGAAAAGGGAGATTCAGCACCTCCAGCCCCCTGGCAGCGAGCTCCCTCCGAGGCACAGCGCCGGCACCTCTTCCGTGGGGAGACTCGGTCTAAGAGAAGAAATGCTTTGCTTTCATCTCTGGGGGGACCGTCACTTTCCTGGAGCCCTCGCATTCAGGCACCTCAGGCCCAGGGCTCGTGAAAATGTGCCCTTCTGTGTGTGTCGTGGAGATGAATCTCACAGTCAAAAACTTTATAAATCGTGGGTGTGCAAATGGGTGACTTTATTACATTTTCCATAACTCAATTTGAGTCTCTCACAAGCCCACATTTTCCTAATAACAGAAAATTGATGAAGTCACCTGTAGGTTGGTTCTATCTGATAATGTAACATCTCAGTTAATTTGGGTTAAAATGTAGTCGCATCACAGGGCAGCCATCTTCCTCACCTCCTCTGGGTTAATTTTCCCTGGGGGCCACGGGATGTGTCCACCCTGGCCACCTCCCATTTCAAGTGTGACTTGCCCGCTGTGAGTGTCTCGGTGCCTCCGCCGCATTGCCTGCGGCTCCCTGGCCAGGTATCCCTGCACCCTCTGCACACAAGCCTCTGTGCTCCCTGGGCTCAGGCGGCTTCCCCTTCTGTGGGCACTGCAGGGATTTGTCTCTTCCCTGGAAGCTGTGTGCTAAGGAGAACAAGGGCATATTAGTTAGTTTGCTGCAGTAACAAACAGTCCCAAACAATAATCGCGTTATTTCTCCGTCGAGTTCCATTCCACGGGCCGTGGTTTGGCTGCGGCTCGGCTCTGTGTGTTTTCTCGTCCTGAGGGCAGGCTGAAGAGGCAGCTCCCGATGGCGATGCACATTCATGTGCCATGTACCAGCTTCTGTGCTGGCAGTGTGCAGGGCAGAAAGGTGGTTTGGCGCTGTCGCTGGCAGCCGGTCATATTCACTGTAGCTGACACAATACTGTACTAGCGGCCCACGCGCGTGCACACCCTTCCTGTAGCGCAGACCCGAGGCGGTGCCTTTAGCTGCCATTGTCCTGCCCTGATGCAGGAAGGGTAAGACGCATGCCCTGGAATCAGCACCCTTATGCTGCGGTTAGCCAGTAATAGCACAGTAGAATCAGGTTTTGGGAAAGGCTGAGAGGGTTGATGTGCACTCCTTGGAATGTTGTGATGGAGGAGAGGAGAGGGTGCCAGGGGTCAGTCACCCACACTCCACATCCAAAGGGGGGGGCTTAGGAGCAGCAGTGCAGCGGGACCTGGGACACTGTATATGCGCAGGGCCCATGCTCACCCCTGGCTTCCTGGAACAGAATCTGCTTTTTTTGCAAGGTCCCTGGGGGCTCGCAGGGCATTAAATTTGGAGAAGCAGTGTGGGCCACTCTATGCTGATGCTGTTCTAAGTGGGGTCTGGGCCGAAGCAATACCACCACTGGGGAGCTGGTTAGAAATGCAAATTCTCAAGCTGCACCCTGAGCCTGGCAAAGCGGAATCCCCTAACTTTGGAGAGTCTTGGGCCCCAGGATCTTTAATGGGCTCTCAGATGATTCTTCCGCACACTGCAGCCCAGGCCTGCCCCAAGGTCGCCCCAGCCAGAGGCGGCTGTGCTGAATGGAAGTGGAGGTACCTGCAAGAGCTGCTGAGGATGCAGACAAGGCTCTGAGTTGATGTCAGGCAGCAGTGCATGGCCTTAAGGCAACTGTTTCTGTCACGTCATGTCCCGTTCCCCAGGAATGTCAGACCACCTGGAGCCAGGATGGTGGGTTACCCGGCCTAGGGATGGGGGCCCCGTGAGAGAACAAGGTTCTCAAGGAACCGGTGGGCTGTCGCTGCTCAGAGGGCCCTGGCTGGGAGGGAGGCCTGTGCGCCTGAGCAGTGCCGCGTTAGGGCCAGTCTGCCTTGGCACTGGGGCCTGAAGGCAGAGCCCACGGTGGGTGCAAGCCCAGGGTGGACGGGCCGTTTCTGATGGCCAAGACGAGACCTCAGATGGAAAGCCCTGGCCTCTGAACGCGTCTGTTTGTTCCTCAGAAGGCGGATAAGCCATCAGGTGCTTGCTCCGGCCCCAGCCCCACCATTTGACCTAATTTCATTGCTGAAATATTTAAACTAGGTTTTAAAATGTATTTCTGGGATTGGGAGACTCATTTGCAGAAACAGTGAAAAATGTGTATATGATGAAAGTGGGGGATGCTGTCAGTTACAGAAAGTGGCTGTGAATATTAGATGCTGTCACATCTTGTTGTGTACGGATCCTACTCTAAAAGTTACCCGGGGAGCTTCCTGCCAGGCTTGCTGGTGTCACGTAGCTCAGACAGCCCTCGGGATGCACTGGAGGTAGTGGGGTCAACACTGCTGTGCTGTCACGTCTGTAGGGCCCACGCCAGGAGCCCCCACCCCGCCGTGTCTCACTGTGGTTAAGTTCAAACTGGACCAGCTGGACATTAACTGCATAACAGAATTCCTACTGCTAAAACATTATTTTAAATGAATATTTTAATGAAATTATGCAAATGATGTTGGTTGATTGGAGTTTGCACTGAATCAGCAATACTCTTGGCAGTATCTCACTGAAGGACGTGTAAGAATCAGTTTACAGCAGTGTTTGCATGATTATTCTCAGAAAGAGAGTCTTTCTCTCTCTCCTTTCCACAGCCTGGGAATTAACGTTTGAGCTTCGGATACTGACAGACTCCTTTTGAACGATTTAAATGTGAATTCTTTGACAACAGAAAGGATGGTCTTTATTTAATCCCTGGGAAACTACAACAGTGTATTCTTAGAAAGAAAAAAGTTTTGAAAAGAACAGGGGTCAGAAGTTATTGTATTACTGTTTGCCTCAGTCCACAATGATCTCAACAACCATTCTTACAAGAAGCATTAAAGAATATGCTTAAGTATAAAAGTGATAGACTACCCAAAACAATTATGGGAAATGAGCACAAAAGGAGCTACTTGAATCACATTAAGTGTCATAAAAATATTAAAAGAAGAAACGTTTCATTGGATCAGGAGTGAAAATTGCTATAAGTGTCCAGGAAGCGGGGATGATGTCGTGCAAATTTATTTCCATGGTAATTGGCACAGTTTCTGGCTCTGAACGTTACTTGCTAAGAGTTTATGAGATGAACCCGTGACTGGCCGGCTGGACGGCATGTGAGACACACTGGGCTCCTCCCCCAAGGGATGCTCCTTCCCACTTTACTGAGGAGTAAAGGGCACGGAGGAATCCCATCGACAGATCAGTAAAGGGAGCGGTGGGCCTCCCGGAGGCCGCCATCCCCTTTCCCCAGGCTGCTCAGGTGTGGGTGCACCCTGAGCAAAGTGTGGCGAAGGGCCAGGTGCCAAGGAGGATGGGCACCTCTAAGGCTGAGAGAGGTGAGGAATCGGATTCTCCCCTGGAGCCGAAAACACAGCTGGATCTGAGTCCAGAGAGGCCCGTTTCAGACTCTGCCCTCAAAGCTGTCAGAGGAAACCTGTGTGGTTCAAGCCACCACTTCTGTGGTAATTTGTTAGAGCAGCCACGGGACACTAATAGTCACCCTGGAAAGGAAGGTAGTCCGGGAGCAGTCGGCCTTTAGGTGGGGCCTGCGGGGGCAATGCTCTGGGGGCTGCGAGAGGCTGGATGGGGGCCACCTCAAGGGAGCTGCTGGACCCCCACGGGTGTATCTGGGCACTTGGCTTTGTCATTCTCTGCAAGAGATTTAACTGGTCTTAGTGACTAACGAGGCTTCAGCCAGGGTCCTTCTGTGGGACCTTGTAAATTCATATTCACAGGGAACATTTTAGGACCACAATATCCTCAGGGCTCAAAAGGACAAAGCTATCATACTGGGGTGGCAGGTGTTTGGCCAAAACTTCTGCAAAGGCGATTCTGGGGCCTCGAATTGCACAGGGCCCTTCTGCTCCCTGCTGCTGGGTCTGAGCTTCTCGGATTGAGGAATGGCTGGTCTGAGGCACGGTGTTATGTTGATCTTGTCTTTCAGACCAAGCAATAGAACACCAGGTTCAACCATGGCACGACACGTTACTTCAGAGCCATCTGTAACTCACAGTCACTTTGCAGAAATTTGAGGTTGATAAACTCTATCTTCAATGCCCCCCACCGCCTATGTCCTGTTTGCTTTCAGAGGCACATTGTGTGTCACCCTGGGCTTTCATGTCCAGAGCACCTGGCTCAAACTACCCTGGTATGACCCTGGCCTAGGCCAGGAATCCCTCTAAGCCCCCGTTTCCTTATCTATAGACAATGGGGGTGAGAGTGCTGGCGTGCTGGACATGCATGGATTAGATAGTTAGCAAACGTGAGTGCCCGCACAGCACTCACCGGTAGGAGCACGGTGTTGTGCAAGCTCATCCTGCCGGTTTTCCAGAGAGTTCTCTTCCACGGCATCCGGTGATGACTGTACAGGGCCAGGCTCCAGGGAGTCTCCCTCTGTCGAGGGCACTCCTGTCCTGCACACCTGCTCCTGACAAGCTCACCTGTCCTTTGAGGCCTTGCTTGCTGTGAATGTCGCAAAAGAACTCACAGGTATTTTGCCTGAAGCTGTATTTGGCTTTAATCTGGTGCCAGTGGAAGGGACGGGTACTGACTGCTGCCAGGGAGTGCTGGCTCTCCGACAGACCAGGGGGGCCCCTCTCAGGCAGGTGAGCCCCCTGAAAGCCTGGTGGTCATCTCCGCCAGGCTTCTTGCTGCGCTTCTGTCTCTGGAACCTATTCTTCCTGAGGAAACAAACCTGGGCTTTTACACAAGCTGAAAACAGTGGCTGCACGCTGTGAAAATCCTTCTGAGATACTGTCTCCTGGAGTTTCTATGGCGACGCCTGTAGAGAAGACGAGCTCCTGACCGGGGGCTGGAGGGGGCCAAACGCAGGGCAGGGCCGGCGGAAGGGGCTGCAGGTCAACCATCCGGACCTTCTTGTTTCTACGCAGGCGCCATACGAGGAAGACAGGGACGATTCTTAAAAACAAGGCCTGTGCAGCAGCCTGCCCCGTGCTTACCACGAGCCTCCGCCGGCCTTCCTAGAGCTGGTTACAGCCTCGCAGGCTCGTGGCACGTACAGTAAGCTGCGAATCCCCCTGGCAGCCCCCCGGCAGCGGGCTAGTCGGCGCACAACGGATCCATGGTCTTGAGGACTTCACAGCATCCTTCAGGGGTCCTGAGTCTTCCACCTACCAGGGAACTTGGCCGATTTTGGGTAACAGAATCTCCTAAATGAGGATCCTGGCAGCAACGTCCAGGCCTTCACTAGGACAGATTTCGCACCTGCTCTCCAAACTCGGGCGCTTGCCGATCCCAGGAGGCCTCTCAGCCGTGACAGCGGGGTGTGCGCCGGGCCTGCAGACGGGAGCACGTCACATGTGCTGGAAGCAGGCTCAGGCCGGCTGCTCTGCTCTCTGTCCTCATTGGCAATGACCTCCCGTTTTTGGACTGTGAGGAGTGTGCCCGCCTGCAGAATCCAGGGGGTGGGGGAGATGGGGGAACGAGAAGGTGCCAACGGCCTGCTGGCCCCGGTTTGAGGCCTTTCCATTGAGGACCTCTGTGTGCTCAGGCAGGCCAGGCCTTCTCCGGGGGGCCAGGAGGCCGAGGCGGCTCTGCACCCCGTGGCAGTCTGAGGCCCAGACCCAGCACCGCCAGGGCGCTCTCTGCCCCTCCCGCTGGCCCCCATGCCCTGCTCCGCCGTCACTGGTGCCTGCAAAGTGCTTAGGCTTCAGGACAAGGTGAGATCTTCTGACTCTTCACAGCCAGCCTCGCCGGCCCGTGGGTTTTGAAGCTGGCTGGGGTGCAGGGCCCTCCCGTGGGGGCCTGGGCTGCTCGGGGTCTAGCCTGCTGGGTGGTGTCAGCGTGTGGGGCAGGGTCTATGGACATCCTTAAAAACCACTCCAAAGCTCTTTGTATCCCACGAAAAAATGAATACATTTACTTCTAGCTACACAACAGTGGTCAGCTGGTCAGCGGGAGCTCGTGCCCCGTCAGCAATGAAAGAGGGCGTGTGGGGTCGGGAGAGGCCGGAGGGACAGCAGCGCATGGAGGAGGGGGGTGGCGGGCGAGCTTCCGGTGGGGAGGACACCCCTTCAGGACTGAGCTGATGACTGCTGGGGGCGCCCACATGCCTCCCTCCCTAGGGACGCGTGGCATCTAGGGCGGTCACTGGTGTCAGTCAGGTATGATGTGGTGCAGACCACGGTGACTAGGTTTTGGGGGTGGGAAGGAGCCGCTGATACTGGGGCACGTACTTGGCCCATCTGCTGCCCTCTGCCACTCTCCTGCACTCCCACGGGGCAGGCGAGCCAGGCGAGGGTTGCTCCTGGGGATGGCCTGAACGGGCCGCTGGTGACCGTCCTCGCCTCTCCCGCCTGCGGCACCCCGCGTTTGGGGGTCGTGCCTTCCACACCCCCAGCCCTGCTCGGTGTCCACTCTGGTGGATGGGATGTGGCCCTGTGTGCTGAGTCCCTCGCCGTGGGCCCTGCAGCGTCCCCGAAGGGAAGCTGCCTGGAGCACGTGGTGTTTGGCTTCTGCGGAGGACGGGAGGCTCCCACAGCTCCACAGCACCCCACCTGACCCTTGGCAAGTATCACCGGCGATGCTCATGTCACCGGGCAGCCTTTCCATTTGTAGGGCCACCCCCACCACTCCGTGGGACGCCTGGGGTCCGCTGGCCTGCCCAGGAAGGGCTCACCTGGCCTGACACGGGGAGGTGGCCCAGGATGCGTTGGCTGAATCTAAATCAAAGTGTGCTTGTCGACACAGCGCTGGGCGCCGCCTGTCCCTCCAGATCAGGGCTCTGCCAGACGGCTGTCAATCAGCCTGAGGTGGCAGCCTCGGGCGAGTGATTCTGGATGAATGCCGTGAGCTCCTGCGCAGTACGGAATCCCTGTCAGAGGCTGAGAGGAGAAACTGAATAATTCACCTCCAATTTTGTCACCTTCTGTTCTCTGTTACCAACGGGGGCGATTCCTGGGAACGTGGCATGTGGCAGGCCTCCTTTGTGATGCACACAGAGCTTCAGAACAGCCAGCTTGGACCTTCTGTGGCTGGGGCACCCATCCTGCTGTTTCCTGATGCCCTGCCCTGGGGCGACAGTCCCGCATAGCTGAGGATGCAGGGAGGTGTGCGGCTTCCAGGGTCGGCCTGAATCCTCGACGATGTGATGGGAGAGAGGGCGCTGGGCCCTGCAGAGGGAGGGTGGTGGGGTTTCCCTTGCACCTGGGGGAGAGATTCGGGAAGCGACGCCTCTGGGGCCATGTCTCCCGAGGTGACCTTCACTGTGATGGGCGTGGCCATGCTGAGATGGGGCGGGGCTAGGCCTCTGAGAAGGCCCCGCCTCCACAGTGCCGGCACAACCCCAAGGCACTGACTGTGATGGGTCTGAGCTCCCGACCTCACCACTTCCCTTGGTTTCTGAGCCCCAAATTCTTTCTCCTTAAAGCTATGGCACATGAGCGACTGTCCCTCCGTCAAGCCAGAAGGATGTGGTCAAGCCTGGTTTACGGCTTCAGGGCATGCGTCCTGTGGGGCAGTGGGTGCCCCGATTCCCTCCTCGAGGCCCAGCGCAGACCCCTGCTCTCTGACCTGGCTCTGCACCCACATGTGAGCAGAGCAGTGCTCTTTCCATGCCCTCCTCTGCCAGGCGCTCTAGCCCTGGACAACCGCCTCCCCGAGGACAGTTACCCTTGAAATCTGGCCCTGGGCCCTCCTTCTCCTCCACCCTCGGGAGCCCCTGGCAGACACACAGCACTGGTCTGGATTCCAGCAGTTCTAGAACATAGGTGATTCGACCCATTTCCAACCCAACGCAGCCAGAAATGCAGGAGGGTCAGGCGCAAAACGTGTTTACCGGAAAGGTGGCAGGTGCGCACAGCTATTCAAGGCCGCCTTTGTCGACTTAGGTGAGCGGCTGGAAGCCTATTATTTGTCCTTATGAATTATTTTCTTCTCATTTGCAGCATATATAAGAGTAGGAGTCTTATTTTTTCCTGGTGTGATTACCTGTTGATGTCTGTATTTCCCACGAGTCTGTATGATCCTCCAGGGCAGGGCCATCTGTTTTTATTCAGCCTATATACCTGTGCCAAAAAGTGCCAGGCACAGAATAGGTGCTAAGTAAATATTTACTGAAAGAACGTCTATTATAAAAGCCTTTATTTCTGGAATTATCTTATCCACCATAAACATCTATACTGATGTTGTGCAGATTCACAGTCACTGTACGACCATGGAGAGTAATGAGAAATGGTGTTCTACCTGCAGGGTGTCTTGCCAATGGGTTTCAGCCCCGGGCAAGTTCACTAGGGATTCAGTGAGACTGGGGAATGGCAGTGGAACGTTCTTGGGGTGAAAGGGTTATACCCAACTTTATACCCACGGTGGCAGGTTGATCACTAGAATCCTGTCCACTCAGAGTGAGTCTGCATGCAGTGAGCTGGTCCCTGCCTCTGGGCCTCTCTGCCCGCACAGCCATCGCAGTCTCTGTCCTTGGCACTGCCACCACTCCAGTCTTGTCTATGCTCTCCTGCAGCCATGCAGCAGCCATGCCACCGTGTCACCCAGAGCACTGGGCAGAGCTTTTATATAGAGTCAATAACAACATATTGCCCATACGTGTGCAGTGGGCCACTGACCAGGGCCAGGTGAGAATCCAGGCCATAGGAACCTTTACTTTATCCAAAAGGGCTGCTCAAAGTTTACTTTTAAAAACTCATTTTTCCAAACAGAAGTTGGGATGGGTGCATTTTTCTTTCAGGTTATGAGGACAGTTTATTTCCGAAGGTAAAGCCCACGAATCATAATGATGTTTTTGTTTTCTTTACCCTGATTTAGTCTCTTTAAAAATATTTTTCTTTTTCCTGATTATCAGTGCAATATTATTGTAGAAATGAGGAGAAAAAAACATAGGAGAGTTTACAAAGAAAAAATAACGACAGATTGTTTCTAAGACTGTGTCGATAAAGTGAAGGTTCTTACGGTCAGGATTCTCACCAGGCCCCTGGTCGGCTAGCCCACTGCCCATGTATGGGCAATATGTTGTTACTGACTCTGTATAAAGAGCTCTGCCCAGTGCTCTGGGTGACACAGTGGGATAGCTGCAAGGCTGCAGGAGAGCAGAGCAGAGGCTGGAGTGGTGGCAGCATGGAGGACAGAGACTGAGAGGGCTGTGGGGGCAAGGGGGCCCAGAGGCAGAGACTGGCTTGCTGCATGCAGACTCGCTCTGAGTGGACGGGATTCTAGTGACTGACCTGCCTCTGTGCAATAAAATTGGGTATAAACCCTTTCACCCCAAGAACATTCCACTGTCATTTTTTTTGGTCTCATTGAATCCATAGTGAACTTGTTCAGAGCTGAAACCCATTGGCAAGAGTCTATAACTCAGACATAGCCACAGTTAACACTTCGGTGTTTTTATCCCACTTGTGTGCATGTGCATTTATTTCTACACTGCCTTTTTACTTAGCATCACAGTGCAAGAATTTCCCCATATGATTAAATCTCTTTAATAATATCATTTCTAATAGAAGTACAATATCCTCTTTTATGTATATACTGCAATTTATTTAATAATACTCAAGTTTGGGAACATTTGTATTGCTTCCAATTTTTGCTGTTTTATTTGATGTTGAAATATTACTGTTTATGTAAAGCATGGTGAGCACCTCCGATTGCGTTTCCATGGCGGTCGCTTGGTAACAGAACAGAGGCATCTTTCCTTTGCAATTCTTCCTGTTCTGGGCTTATAAAGCCTGCTTCTAGTACACAGACTAACAGATATACCCACAATTTCTGTGTTGAGCCTTTTAACTGAAGTTAAATATGCATGCAATAAAATATACAGACTGTATATTTATCATTAACCAATTTGTGCAAATGAACACGCCTGTGTAGCCACCACTCAGCTCAGACCATGAGCCACTGCTGTCACCCAGAAGCCTGTCTCGTGCACCCCTGCTAAGTGATAAGCTCTCGGGGCCTCCCTCTTCCTCCTCCTGTCACCACAGCTTCTCCTGCCTGCCTTGAACTTCATGTACACGGAGTCATACACACAGGCTTTTGCATCTGGCATCTTTCCTTCAAGGTCGTGTCTGTATGGCCCAGGGGCAAATCTGGCCTACCATCTCTTTCCATACAGCCCACCAGCTAAAAGTGTTTTTGTATTATTAAATGATTATCTTAATGCCTATATTATCCTTTGTTTTGCTTCTCTGCTTACCAAACAGTAAATATTCACTATTTGGACATTTGCTGACAGCTTGTGGCCCTGCTTTGTGGAATCCTGTGATATGCCCGCACTGCATAGTGTGAACCTCTCGCTGGGGACAAGTATTTAGAGGGCGACAGTGTTTGCTGTAATGAGCAGTACTGACCTGAACATCCTTTTGTGTGCATATTGTGGGGTAAACCCTTATTGATGTTGGTTAGGACCCCAGGCCGATGCCTGTGTTTGGCTTTAGTAGATGCTTCCAGTTTTCAAAGTGTTTGTACCAATTTATACTCTTAACTTTAATGCATTTCTAGGAAGGTCAGTGCAAGGTGAATAATAATGACATTAGTGGGCATTCTTATCTTGTTCCTGATTCTGGTATCGCACCACCAAATGTGATTTTTAGATAGTTTTTAAAAAGACACCCTTTACCAGATTAAGGAAGTTCTGTAGTGTGCTGAGATTTTCATTATGAATGGATGATGAATTGTTTTGAATACTTTTTCAACATTGATTGAAATGACAACATACCCTCCCACCCCTTCTGCTAGTAATTGATTTTTGAATGTTAAGCCAATCTTTTTATTGCTGAAATAAACCCTGGATTCAATAAGCTAATGATTTGTTTAGAATGTTGCTTTTATGTTCCTGAAGTTAATTAGTGTGTGATTTCCCTTTCTTGCAATGTCCTTGTCAGGTTCTGTATCAAGCCATAATGAGTCATCAAGAATTATTATGACTCATGTGATTCCTTCCTTAAATATTTAGAAGAATTAACCCGTGAAGACACTTGCTTTTATAGTTTACTTTTTAGGGAGGGGTGTAGATTATAGGTTGTATTTATTTAATGTATTAAGGATTATTCAGATTTTCCATTTCTTCTTGTGTCAATTTGGTTAAGTTGTGGTTTCTAAGGATTTTTCATGTGAGTTTTCAAATTTATTATCAGGAAGTTGTTCAAAAATCTTACCATCTTTATGGTGTCCATAAATGCTCTAATGATGCCCCTTTTTTCCAACTGTGATTATTTTATTTTTTCATGAACTGTTTTGGTAATGATATATTAGTTTTATCTGTCTTTGCAATTAATCAACTTTTGGCTTTTCAAGATTTTCTCTAACTTTTGCTCTCCATTCCATTAGCAGCAACTCCTATTTTCACTTTTTCTTTCTACCTTTTTTTAAATTGGTGGGTGGGTTTTTTCCCCTAGCTTCTTCAGATAGAAAAATTCTTAATTCCCAGCCTTTCTTCTTCTAATACATATGCATTCTCCTCTATGCATGGCTTTGGTTGCATTTTAGATGTGGCACTGCCATGTTTTCATTAACATTCTGGTCAAAATATTTTAAAATCTCCTCTGTGCTATCTTCTTGAACATATGACTTATTCAAACTATTTAGAGTAATTTTTCCCCAGATGTTTATTCATTGTCATTGCCTTGTTGTTGACTTAATTACCTTAATTTGCGTTAACACTGGGGTATCACACTCTCCTTACAATGTCTTGGACCTTCTCTTGGCGGTGCCATTTTAGTGTGTGGGGCAGAGGCCGCGGGGGGCTGGCGCCACTGGCTAATCTTCTTTTGCCATCTAGGTAAGTAATCTGTTGCCTAAATATACAAGTGGGTCATTGTATGTTTACCAGACCCATCAGTCAGGCCTTGGTCTGCCTGTATGTACGTACATGCAAATGTCATGTATTCACATATATATGCATCACATTTGCGTCTGATGTATGAACTCCGCCTGCTTTGGCAGGGTGTCCAATCTACGGGGCCCATGCTTCCGCCTCTGAGACCATCAGAAGCTCTGCCCAGCTTACAGCCTCCGAGCTGCTGATCTGTCCGGGTTCTGGGTTTCCAGAAGGAACGGGTAAGCACCCTGCAGACAATGGCGTGCAGAGGCCCCAGGCACACCTCTCTGGGGCTCCCTCTCCTCCCTGACCTGGGCCTGGAGCTTCAGCTGACTTGGGAGCAGCAGACCTCCGCCTCTGCTCCCCAGCCAGCGAGCTTCTGCAGCCCCAGGCCCCTGCTTGGTACTCAGCCCTGATTTGCCCAGACGGGCTTGCAGACCCTCTGAGGAGAAGCAGGGGCCTGTGTGGGGCGCCGGGGGCCTTCAGGCCTCGCGGTGTCTCCAGGCCTGGTTTCCTCTGTTGCATTCAAGTTTTCCCCCTCACGCCCTCCCTCCCTCCCTTCCTTCCTTCCATCCATTCAAAAACTATCCAGTGTTCCCAGTTGCTCCCAGTGGGAGGGCTAGTCTGCCTGGGGGCATTCTGTGATGGCCCAAGTGCATCTGTTGCTCATTTCTACAGTTGTCTAATGGTTTTCTGCCTTTACTTTTAGGTCCACCTGGGATATCTTTGGTGAAAAAGAAGCTATGCCACACTTTGCCCCGATCATTAGCCTCTTGTTCTAGACCATCCTTTTCTGTAGATTGGCAGTTGCCTACGTCAAATATCTAGGGTTTATTCATAAGCTAGTCACATTTCCCACTGTTCTCCTTATGCCGGGATCAACTGTTATAATCATTGCAGGTTTACGGTATGTAATCTTATGTCTATTTGTTTATTGGGTACCCGCCCAGGGCAGGGCATTCTACTGGGTGCTTTTCATGGATTATATTTGCAATTTTTATGTCAGGCATTAAGCATTGTTTTAATTATAAAAGTGAGACAGAAAGGCTGCACAGCATGCTAAGGTCACCTGGCTGGCAGGTCACAGAAACGGGGCCCTTGCGGCCGATGCCAGCCTCAAGAATGTAACTGTCATGTCTGTTCCACCCCCAGTATTAGTGGCCACTGAGTCTGAAAAGCAGTTCATTAGTGCAGCTGTAACTTCCTCAGGTGGGTTGAGTGTTACCTGTCACATCAGGCTCCTGGGCTCCTTGGCAGTAGTGACTGAGGTCCGTGCAGGTGTTGGGAACTGCTCCAGAGGTCAGCTGGTAGTGGGATGAGCAGGCACGGAAGGCACTGTTTCAGTTCTCTGACTGGTGTGCCCAGCAATCAGTGAGCTTCCAACAGGGGGCATCGCTCCTAGAGACTCGATTCAGGAACTCCGAGTGGGGCCCGGAAATCTGCATTTTAACCCCCTGCCTGGGGGATTCTGACCCAGGAGGTCCGGAGAGGACTGTCCTCTTGGCAGCCTGTCCCTGATGCCCGAGCACCTGGGAGATCGGGCTGGGTGGCGGGGGAGCCCAGAGACCCTGGATGGAAGGCAGTCGAAAGGAGGCATCGGTTTGTGCGGCTGCCACGGCGGAACACCACGGCCTGGGGCTTCAAGCAGAAATGGACTTTCTCACGGTTCCGGAGGCTGGTAGCCCAAGACCACAGCACTGGGGCCTGGTGTCTTCTGGGGTCTCTCCTTGGCTAACAGACAGCTGCCTTCTCGCCATCCCTCACGTGGCTTTTCCCAGCCCTGATGTGTGTGTCCTAATCTCCTCTCCTTATAAGGACACCAGTTCGATTGGATTAGGGCCCACCCTAAAGGGCTTGTTTTGATGTAATTACCTCACTAGAGGCCCAGCTCCAAATACTGTCACATTCTGAGGTACTGGGGGTCCAGCCTTCAACACATGAATTTGGGGGGATGCAATTCAGACCATAGGAAAGGGCTGGATGGAGGCAGCAAATAGCTGGACAGGAAATTTTAAATCTCTTACCGTCCCCAAAGATGAGCCTGGCATTGCGGTGAGGAGAGCAGTGGACCTGGGGAAACGACTGTGCAGGTGGACAGCTGAGCCCAGTGGCCGGGGAAGTTGCCAGCGAGCCACGCCAGTGCACAGCAGGCCCAGCAGCTCTTCAGGTGTCACGCCTGTGGTGCCAGTCACAGGTGGAGGGGCAGCTGGAGGCAGGGTCCCCACCCACCTGATCTGCCAGGTGGCCACGGCTCTCCTTGGTCCACACACAGAGGCCCCCCCGAATGCCCGCTGCTGGCAGCCCGCCCTGACCGTGCCCAGCTCCGCTGTTTCCTCCGGCAAAAGCGTCTGTGTCACAAGACTCATTTGTGTCTGTTCCCAAGTCAGTTTATGCACTCGTACATCTTACCGTTAATTTTGTAATTTCACAAAACACCGTGAGAACCAACGGAATGAGAGAGAGCAAACGGAGGCTTGGTGTGGAAACCAAGCCAAATGTTTTGGACAGTGAGTTGCCAGAGAGAAAGTGCTGCCAAATCAGGCCTGAGAGCAAACGGTGTGCGAGATAGGGGTGGAGGGGGAGTTGGAGAGGAGTCAGTGGGCGTGTCAGGGGACTCGGCGGGGCGTGACCTCCACTCCGCTGAAGGGAAACTGGGGTTGTGCAGCCTTAGCCATGCACTCAGATGGTGGCCGAGGCTTACAGAGGTAAAGCGTCGGGAAGTGCCATCAGGGTACCAGGCTTACAGAAAAGCCTTTGGTTTCAATTTCAAAAGATTGGTGAATAAGTGTGCATTTGCATGTTTCAAGCTAAAATAAATATTTTTAGATGATGTAATTTTTAATGAGTTCTCTTTTTTACCTGGTTTTCCAATTAACCTACCTGCAACTGTTCCTTCCAGAGTCAGATAAGAGGCCGAGGTCAGATGATACGTCCTTCTCTGAGCTTTTGGGAGAATTAAATAAGAACGTGTGAGGAGCACTTCACCCAGTGCCTGGCAGAGGGACCCTGAACAACTGGCGATGACGACCGTGTGGCTGTCACCTGCAGACTCCGCATGTCCGTGTGGCACACCCCTTCGAGCCCCAGACGAGGCCGGGCTTCTGTGGAGGCAGGCTCCGGGTGGGGGTCCTGCCGCCTTGCTAAATAAGAGCGTCACCCACGGGCTGATGCTCTTCCTCCCAGCTGGTACAACTGGCTTCATGCGTGCTCTGCTTACGGTAAGACACGTGCTAGTAAAGCCAAACCCAGAACACCAAGGAAAGGTAAAACCCACCGGGAAGAGGACAGAAAGCCTGGTGACTGAGTAGAATCAAATGATCGGTTGTGTGACACGCATTGTGGGCTTTCAGAGAGGGGCTGATTTTTTCCCCCATGAAAATTGGGTTTTGTGTACTTCTTAGAAGCAAAGAACCAGGAGCCACACTCCTCCAGGGGCACACTTCCATCCTGGGTGCTCTGAGTTTCCTGCTGGGACGGGCTGTGTCCAATCCCTCACCTGATGGGCGTGTGCCAGCATCCTGGCACGAGGAGTCTGGGAAGCACCTTTGCCCCATGTCCTGTACACTCACCCAGAGGCATGTGCCCCTCCAAGTCCATCCCAGTGTCAGCTGTCTGGACGCTCGAACTCTCTGTTTGAAAGGGGGGCAGGTCAGCCTTTCTTCCTCTTGTTTCCATGGAACCGAGCTGAGATTTCAGGGCTCTGGCTTCACAGAATGAAGAAAGCATCGCTCCTCAGACCTTGATCTGTTACCTGCAGACAGCTGAGATTTTCTGATTCCCGGAAATACTTCCTTCGCCTGCACCCCCAGCCTCTCTCCTTCAGAGTGACCACCGGTTTGCAGCCCTTTGCAGATGAAAAGGTGCATCCTGAATAGCACTCACACGTATGATGGGTTTTAAGAAAACTGTAACACCCTTTGCAGTATTCCCTTTTCAAGCTTTACCAGAATAAATTTGAAAAAAAAAAAAGCACACCCAATCTCTCATAACAATATTGCAGAAACCCAACTGTTTCATTTCATGGTTAATTTATTTTGTAATTATAGATCTGTTGGTAAACAGAACAGTAATATTTTTTTCATTTTGCTTATTTATGCCATTTATGCTCTAAATGTTTTCACTATGGTGTGATAGCTGTTTGTGAAAGAAGCTTCCTGACTACATTAATTCAAATAAAATTTTCTGCATTTCACATGTACACACACACACTTTATACCTAATCTGAACTCCTAGGAAGGCTTTTACTTGAAGACGGGACAAAATGCATATCATCCATTTTTACTTTTAATTAAAAATACACATGAAAGAGCAATATTGAATCTCCTATTACCAATTTTAAAAACATTACGTTAGCACAATTATTTTCATTTCCAGTCTTGGAATTTATGTGCATGCATATTTTAAAAGATAAACAGCTTCAACATTTTTCTCATGACAGTTATTTTTTATAATGTTTTTATAATCACGGGCTTGATTCAGAGATAATTGAACAAGAAAAGAAGACACACAGGAGAAAGAGAAGAAGCACAAGGTAGCACGTGTCAACAGCTCTCAACCCGGGGAGGGAGAAGTGCAGCTCTGCATGTGTATGCACACGTGTGCTTGTGTGCATGTGTACACACGTGTGTGGGTATTTTCTTTTCTTACAAAGGGGTATACACAGTGTTTTATGGCCTGTTTTTTTTCATTAGTGACATGTAGAAAAACTATGCCAGATCAGAACTGTTCCTGATGGATACTTACAAGTTGTCTATTGTCTGCTTGCCCATCCAGGCCTAATTCACTGCCCAGACTCTACCCAACACCCTTTGCTTTTAATTCTGACTGTGGCAAACTGGAAGCGTGTCTTCAGAGCCACAATCTTTCCAGAACTCCCATCTTGCATTTTTGCTTTACGGTAGCTTTTCTGATCATCATGCTATCAGATAGATTACATTCTCTCATTTTGATGGATATACTTTATGAACGTCTTTTCCTAATGATCTCAATTATTTATAGTGGTTTTGTTTTAAAGACAATGCTGCAGTTAATCATTTTGTGTAAACATACATTTTGTTTTTTCTGTTGAAACACTTATTGTGCATAATTATCCAGGAGTGGAATTTCTGCACCAAAACCTCGGATAATCTGGAGAGGACTGGTTTGGAGAGTCTGTTCTTCCCAAAGGGCTTATTCCACGTTTACCAGGAAGAGGAAACTCATTTCATTGCTGCCTTACGGCTCTGGGGAGTACCACTTCATTTTTTAAAAATATGAGCTCTTGTTAAATGATCGGCTTTAAATTCAGTTATTTAGAACTAAACTGACTTCAGTACAGAGGCTGGCGTCAAACAATTTGCCTGGGTGGTGAGCTGAGCGGCCCTACTGGGCTCACTCCCTCTAAGGAGGCCTTCTTTGACTCTTTCCTCACCGCCTGAAGGTTCTGTCTGCAAATGCTACTTTAAAACTATTTCGAGTTTGAGGCAAGGCACTTACCTTAAGGTGAACAAGGAAGAGGGGTGTCGTCTGTGCTGGGATGGTACTTCAGGCAAGGACGCTGCCGAGTCTCTTCTGGCTAACGGTGCCCACGTCTTGCTGGGACCCCAGGAGCTCAGAGGACAGTAGCGGGGTTGACACACCCCCACGCTGGGGTGTCTGAAGGACACAGCTTGGGTCTGGAGCCCTGGGGTGCTGGGGTCAGCAAGGAGGACAAGGCTGTCGCAGTCCAGGGTGTACTCTCATCCAAGACACAGAAGTGAACAAGGTCATTTCTAGAAGTGGTGAAACCACGAGGGAAGTCTGATTTTCTCCACTGCAGTGTACACATTTGACTTTTCACCCCAGTAGACACTAAAAAGACACAGGGGAACTCCGGCTGCGGCCCTGGGGCTCCCCGTGCCTGGGATTCGGATTGCCAGTGGTCCTGCGCTGGTTTTCCTTTTTGTCTTTTGGGGGAGGGGTGGCCAATGAGAAAATAATTTTTAATGGAGAAATGGAGAGTTACATATTGATGAACTATCATTTTACCTATTATGATCAAGTTCACAATTTTATGTATATCATTAACAAGACAAGGCTATTTTAAAAAACATCTTCAAATAGTAAATATTTCTTTTAAAAATACTCAGTGTGAGGTTGATTGGAAGGAAATTTTTCACTAAATAAGAATCAGCCTGGCCTGGTGGCCTGGGGAGGTGTGAAGGGGATGCGGCCACCTGGGGGGACTGTCCTGCAGAGCTCTGGTGTCCCTACGGCTGGTGGCGCCCCAGCCCACGCACTGCAGTCACCTGCTGTCTCTGCTGTTAAATGTCAGCGCCTGGTCATGAAATCCAAGCAATGGGTAGGACTGCGTGAGCACATGTCCCACTGAAGGGGCCTCTTTGACCTTGCATCTTGGACTGGAAACCATCTGGGGACCAAGTCCCCACTTGCACTTTGTCTGTACATCCCTGATGTCTGTCTTCTGCCTCACCTGGCTGCTCCCACCTGTGGTCAGCCTGCCTGCACGGCCGTGTCATTTCAGTGGCCTCCGCCTGGTCTCGCTGCCGCCGAGTTCCTTGCCTGTTTCCCATCCCTGCTGCCCGCCTGCGTGTCCCCTCCTCCCTGAGCCCGTGAGCCCTCCCATGACCTGAGAGTTAGACTGGAACTGGGTCATCAGATGCAAGGCAGTGAAAAGGCTCCCGGGTCACCCACTCAACTCTGCCTTTGGTACCATCTGCTGGGATGGGTCCCTTTCCCATTGGTGAGGTGGGACCTTCTATCCCTGCTTCTCCCTCTCCAGCAGGATTGGGGTGAAACTGTGGAGACGTGGGTCTTCCCCTGTGAACACAGAAATGTCAGAAGGTGGGGCACCATCTAGGGGAAGGGGCCATATTCCTCCCAAGCCTACGGAGGGTGGGTGCTGGGGACTCCAAGGGCCAGTCCTAGGAACACAAAGCCCCCATGACGGCCCAAGGTGATGCCCAGCCCGCCGTCTTGGCTGGCCCTCCGCTCTTCATCTTTGCCCATCTCATTCCCACCCGTAAATAGCACTTACTCCTCCCCACGAGTTGAGGGAGGTACACTCTCCTCCTGCTCCTCGTGCAGGGCTCAGGCCCTGCCCACTCACTGCTGCCCCTCCCACCTGCAGGAGCATTGCCTGCATCCTTCATTGGGTAGTTATTCATACCCTCTTTGTGCCATTTTCATGTTTTTCTATGTTTACTTGTCTTTAAAAAAAAAAATCATGTGTCTACTTCCCGAAGCTGGAGACCACGTCATAAATATCTGTGTCGCAGAGCTCAGCACCCGGTGAGCGAGCACTTCCCCAGGGATGCACTCACCATGGCCGTGGGAGGATGACAGCACAGGCGCTGCGATCCCATTGGTCATGGTTGCATCTTCCTGGGAAGCCATTTAACCCTCACAGGAGCTGGAAGAGGAGGGTCCTACCATCATTTGTTGTTGTCTAATCTGACTGGTCTTCCAGAAAATCACCGATGTAAATAAAGGCTTTGCTGAAACTTCTTTTTGACCTTGGACAAGATTTCTGATCTTCTTTACTGGCAACACAAGAGGGACGTCGTAAAGCCGTCCAACCTGCAAGAATGTGGCCGTGAGCCGCCGTACTGCCCAGCTCTTTGTCCCCCCGCGGTTTGCACGCCTCCTTCCTCTGCCGTCTGAGCCCAGGGCCACTGCATCCCAGGTGGACCCCAGAAGTCAGCTTCCCTCCCACCCAGGGACCCCTATTCTGGGCTGGTACAAGTCAAGGGAACAGTGCCATCTGTTTGCCCTGTGACTCGGGAATGTTCTGGAAGCTCACTTGGGGGACAGGAGTGCCTCCAGGGCACAAGGGAAGATGTGCCACAGGGCAGCGGGCAAGGCTAGGGTTCCCTGCTAGAGGAACCACCTGAACCTCCTCCTCAGAAGCCTAGTTCTCAAGGGCTCGTCCAAGAATGGGATGGAACACACTCTTTTAAAGGAACACATGTCCTCTCGCTCAGCCAACATTTAAGCACCCCTCCCCCACCTGATGGAAACCTCTTTATCAAGAAAGAATAGAAGATGTGGGATTGTTTTAGAGCACCTGTTTAAGGCAAGTGGGAGCTTGCCTCCGGCCTCACAACACATTCTAGTCTTCATGAGTCATTTGTTTGTTACATGGTTTATTAACGGTTGTGTTCACAGTTTACATAAGACGAGAAGGACATGGAGTCGGGATGTCCTTCTATTAAAATACCTAAAGCATTTCACCAACGTTCATCTCTTGTACTGCCCAAAGAAAACGTAATAAACATGTTATAATGACTAACTTGGGAGCTTCTCATTGAGCAGTTTGACTTCTTCCTCTTGACATAATATCATTGTTAGGGAAAAACAGCCCTGGACCTTCTGATGCAAACATGGGCTCTGATCGTCCAGTCATTTCCAGGAAAAGGGAAGTGAAGCCAAAACTCCCTTTCCCCCGTTTGGCGCTGGGGTAAGGCTGCCTGAGCCCGGGGAGCTGAGTGCCAGCCCCCGGGGGTGCAGGTGCACTGTGGGCGGACCACGATCGCTTCTGTCCTGCACGGTGGTGTCATGACGATAAGAAGGTGGCTCTGCTCTGGCCACTGGAATGACCTCCTGGTTTTGCCTCCACGGATAGAAGAAAACGCCACACCTGCGCTTTTTGCTAACAAACCAGCTTTACTAGGGCGTCACTTTTCTGCAAAGTAAGCACTGTGTGAGGCCTGGCTGACCCACATTCAGTGCACAGAGCTTTCAGGTCGGGCTGCTCTGAGAGAGTACCCCGTGCAGGCTGGTCTCTGGGTCACCTGCCTCCCTTTCCTTTCCTGTGTTGGGACTGGGTTTTGGGCCACAGGAATGGGGCAGCCTGACTTCTGATTTCCTGCATTTGACAGGGTCCTGCCTACTGAAAAATCTTACCCTGACTTTCCTGCCCATGTCAGGGACTCGGGAATTCCTGTCCTGACTCTACCCACTCAGTTAATTCTCTGCATTTTACTGAGTTTGTCTTTCAAAGCCTTTCATAATGATGATGGTCATCAACAGCTATTGGACACCCACCTTATGCTGGGCACTGCGCTCAGCTCTTTGTCTAAGACTCAGCAGCCCTAGAGAATGGGCCTCTCAGCTAAGGCAGTGGCGCTCCTCCGTGGCGCATGAGTCTTCGGAGCAGCTGTGTCGCGGGGTCACCACACCCGCATCACTAGCAGCGAAGAGCAGGGGCTTCAGCTGGCAACAGACTTGAGTCCTGGCTCTAGTCTGATCTTGGGCCCGGATTTTCTCACCTGGGTACTGGGGATTTTAGTACCTAATGCCCAGAGTTAGTGGGGGGTTGAAATAACTTTATGTATGAAAGTCCAGAGCAGGACCTTTGCTCAATAGATCGAGTGCCCAGGATCATATTGCTCCCATTACACAGATTCAAAAAAAGTGTTTTTGGCTCAGAAAGGGGGAGTAACCTTTCCAAGGTCATATTAAAAACATCAGTATAGAGGGCTAGGATTTGAGCCAGGGGTGGTTTAGCTCCAAACTCCTAAGCGTGCAAGCCTCTGTAGGACCTCTCAGGATGCCCCTCGTGGCCAGACGGCATGTCCGAGGCCTGGACCGACGTCTCCATCACACCTTCTCTTGTGCATTCAGTATCCCTCCACATGCTGAGGGCTCTCTAATTTTACCACCAGCCCCATACAGTCTTCTGTTTAAAGGCTAAAATGTCTCAGACTCAGTGCTTCCAACTGAGCTGGGGCCTCCACCCCCCTTCTTTCCTCCCCTCACCAGAAACCAAGTCGTCTGGAAGGTGCCATGGTGCCTGGCACTGAGCGAGCGCTCAAGAGATACTAGCTGTGGACGGAGGCAATGAGGAGGCTGGGGACGGCTGCTCTCACCGCGGCCGTCTCTGCTGGGCCCGCTCTGGATCGGCTGTTCTCCCCCCTCGCTCCGCCGCCATACCACCTCCCTGGGCCAACGTCCTAACCACCTGACATCTCATGCACTGGTTTTCATGCGTTCATCCTCATTTCTCACAGCCTTTTCTTCATATTCCAGCAAAATCATTTTTGAAATAAATACACGATCATATTGCTTTTTTGCCCACACTCTTTGTGGGCCCCAGTGACGTCAGGATAGACCCCAGAGTCTTTCTATGGCCCTGGGGCTCTGCGGACTCTGGTCCTTGCCTGTGGGCCCAGGGGCATCTCCTGAAAGGAGACCCTACGGTCTTCTCGCTCGCAGATTTCAGTTCCTCCAAGGTCTTCACTTCCTCACTCACCAAACCATTTTCCTGGAACATTCCTTTCACTGTGAACTGTCCCCACACCCTCACTTGGTCATTCAGGAGCCCGAGTGTTGGGGATCACCCAGCAGGCTGCCCCGTGGGTTCCCAGCGTTGGCCCCCATGCATTAGAGGATGCTCCGGTGATGGAGCAGAGAGATAATAAAATCACACTTGCTGCTATGTAAACAGAAAGCACCTGGGTAAACAATGAGCTATAAAATCATGAGATTGAACTCTCCACTCCCGTGTGAAGGAGGAGCCTGGGAGGATTTTCAGGCTGAAGACTTAACAGGTTTCAGCAGGTGGAATGAAAAAGGCTCAGAGTGGCCTCACACGAGGACTTGGGGGGATGCCAGCGCGGTGGCTGGAGGCAGACATATCCGGGCCACGATGCAGTTTCAACTCCTTTGGTGGTTCCTGTTTGTAAATTAGTATGTTTCCCTAAGTACCTGTAGGCTATCTTTGGATGAGAAAACATCTTTTTTTTCTTCTCTTTCTTATGTGCCCACTGTCTCTTCAAATGGTGACCTGTTGTTTATATAGCTCATCCTTGGTGGATTTCAAGTTATTCTGAACATGTATTTGGGCCAACAACAGAATTTCAGCAGAAGTCCAATAAAGTGTTTGTGATCATCTGGATTCCGGTGAGGCTGTTTCACCAGCGGGGGAGCGGCAGAGGCCAGCTAAGGTGCGTGCACTGAGGACCCCTCGTGAATGCCTTCAGCACATACCAGGCCTGCCCCGGGCCGGACCGCCCAGCTTTGAACAGCGGCCACTGCAGCTGGCCTTGTGGAGCTGCCACTGCAGAGGGCAGACGCGGTGTAAGCGTCCCGCGGGGGGCCTCCAGGTGCTCAGGACAGGGATGCTAAGTGCTTTGAAGAAGACCTGCCTCGCCGGGGAACGGTGGCTGCTCTGGGACCTGAGGAATGCGTAGGAATGACGGGAGACTCAGGCCGTGGGGTGCCCAGCAGGAGGGACTGCACGCATGGCTCCCTGGAGGGGCTGGAAGAAGTGTCACATGAGTCCAGAAAGCAGGCGGATCAGCAGGATTTCAAGCTCTGAGCGATCATTAAGGGGACTTACAGGGCAATGTCTTTATCAGACTGACACTTGTAAAGGATGATTGAGGTATTCAGGGTGGATAAAGAACGGGCCGGAGGAGCCGAGGCCAGCCCAAGGAGGGGGCTGGAGAGGAATGGCGCGGCGGCGGGATGCCCAGGAAGGAGACTGTCCGAAAGGCTCTCGGTGATGGGAGGTCAAGGGTCAGGAGGCATGAATGGTGAGAGGCAGCTATTTGCTATGTTCTCAGGTAAACACTGAAAGCCGTCGGATTATGCTGGTGATTTCCTTGCCTGGATAATTGCCAAGAGGAGAGCAGACTTGGAACTTGGCATTGTGTCCTGTGCGTAGGGCTGGCCACTGAGCTAAATAATACCGTGCACTCAAAAGGGCCCAACGACACTAACCAGGCCTCCCCCCATTCTGCGCGGAAGGCGAGTCCAGAGCTGTACACGCACGGGTCAGGAGCTACTGTTCATGCCGGGCTCCCAGGGAAGCACACAGGGCTGGGGGGACCTGATCACTGAGGGCACCTCTCAGGGGTGCCCCAAGAATCCAGGGAGGCGTGTCTGCAGAGAGCAGCTGGCAGAGGAGCAGTGACTGCAGGGCCTCGGGTGGCATTTCAGTCCTTTTACTAGAGATTCACTCTCTACGAAGTGAAAACCCAGAGTGTGGGAGAAAGAGCGTCAGAGTTTTCTGGAGAGGAAAACAACAAAATCCAAGCACAGCCACCTACTGTGTTTTGGAGAGCTGGGGTATCTGTCATCTGAGGATGTGTTTTCTTTGGTTTGAAGTAAAAGAAAAACCCACTGAATTTGGGTTTCTGAAGGAACTTCATGAAATGAAAGCCACACTAACAGTGTCTTCTTGGGAGGGTCTGCATTTTGCTCCGACCAGGATCGGCCCACCCCGGGCCCCAGTGCCACTCAGCTGAGGGGGCTTACGTCTCCCACCGTATCTCTGTCTCCGTTATCTCTGAGTTTAAAAGACAAAAAGTACTACTAATAAACATCCACCACAATTGGCAATCCTAAAAATCTTTTAAAAAATAGGTTCTTAATCATCCATACCCAAAGAATGTACATAGCATCCATTCAGGGATTTAAGGTTGTGTCTTTCCCACTCTCAGCTCTGATAAATGAGACGCTGGGCTGGATAGGTAAATAAGACTGGGTGCAGGATATGGGCTTGCGATATATAATTCATTATTGGTACCACCAAATACTGCTGCTGAGAGGAGACAGATCACTGACCCTTCCTGCTGGAGCTCAGAAAATGATCAATATTTCACTATGTGGTGCTCTTTGGACATCTGAGTAGCTCATCTGTCCTATTTATGCCGGTAAAAATGAATTCAACCCATCAGGGCCAAATGCATTTTTAATGTTTCTCGTTACCTTGCAGGGAAGTGGCAGTAGAAAGTCCATCTCCCTCTCGGCTGTATCTTTCATTCCATTATACGCTGTACATAAACTGTTTATGTGCAAGTGGCCTTTCCTTATTGGAAACAAACTTGCTTATGTTAAAGAATAAACACACGAGGGGGCAGAGGTGTCCCTTGGGCAGGGGGGGAAATGGCTGTTTTGAGGGCTGCTCTGGAGTAGAAGGCAGCGTCTCCTAGAGAAGCAAGGCCTCCCAAAGGGCCCTAGGACATGGGGAGGGACAAAGGGCACGGGCGGTGGCAGCCAGCCCAGAGCACCTACTGCGTGCCAAGACACGGGCTGAGGGATTGTGTGCATCTGCTCATTCAGCCCCGCGGTGACATGACTACTAAGCTTGACTTTGGGCTTGACTATCCCAGCAAGGTCACAGCGCGTCCCACTTTCCATACCAGGCGCCGCAGAGGGACTAGACAGAGGCAGCATCTTCCAGGCAAGGGCTCGCCTGATCCGCCATTAGCCTCAGGGAACGGTCACTATTAGCAGAGAGCTTGCGAGCTCTGATTAATTCCTGCAGGAATGGCGAGTCCTGGACGATGAGCTTCTTCGCAGAGAGGATTTTGTCTTCATCGGAATGATCGAAAGGCAGGGAAAGGTGGGGATCAGCAGCCGGGGGGCTGCTCCCAGGCCCAGCCTTCATTCTAGCTCGAACCTAAGGACAGGCAGCTGCTTCCCTGAAACTCCCCCCTCCTCCCACCACACTTGCTCCTCTGCCCCGCAAACCTGCGTCTGTTCCTGAGTGTCCAGCTGACAGCGTGGATGCTACTGCATCACATCCCATGCCCAGGTCTCTCTGACTGTGGGCACTGTAGGCGAATTTTGAAGACTTCAGAACTTTGTGTAAAGATGGCAGAAACACAGTTACTTACTAAGGTTATTCTTCCCTGTGAATGGAAAAGAGACTCACAAATGCAGGCGGGAAGAGGAGAAGGGGGGCTACCTTACATGGGGATTTTTCTATGTTCCTCTGAGCTATAAATACAGACTTAAATGTCCCCGCTGCTTTACCTACTCATACCTGGGAGAGGTTTTACTCCCCGCTAGCTGTGGGAAATCAAGACTTTGCATCTCACTTCATGGTCCAGGTGTGCCCTTATTTATTTGGAAGGCTGTTTACAGTTTGTCAACAGAAAGACATGATTTGGTAGATGAGACTTAGAACTGCTGCACGTCAGCGTCCAGAGAAATCTCAGATCACTCACCTTTTCAGCAAACGTGCGAAAGGCAGCTCCTCTGAAGACCGAGGAGCAGTCCATGAGAGCGTGTCCATGACAGCGTGAGCCCGACTGCATCACCTGGAGCAGAGCGCTTGCCGGCACCTTGGGACACGCAGCCCGCGGCCCCAGGAGAGGGACTAGACAGAGGCAGCGTTCACAGGTGCTGGCCATCGCCGTGGGCACTCTCGCCACGAGGGCCGCGCTGGATCCGAGGCTGCCGCCCTCCTGCCACGCACGCGCTTGGGGCTCTGCTTCAGGCTCAGTGGAAGGGGCAGGGCTACCGAGTCAGGACCTAGAGAAGGAACCGGCCTCAGCCCGCCTGGGCTGTGCTCAGGACTAAACCACACTGTGTGGAGGCACATAGTCTGTGGGGGGTGTCGGGCATCTTCTGACACAGCACAGGTGGGATGCTCGGCCTCATGCTGACCATTTGGGGCAAGCCCAGGACCATCAGAGGTGACGCTGGCCCTGAGCTTCCTGCCTGCGCTAACCAGGACCGCCACCCCACTGCTGCTTGGCTACCTGCCTGTGTAAAAACCACACATTTAAATTCCCCATTTTAACCAGGTTTAAGTGTATATTTGAGGGTGTTGACTAGATTCCCAGAACTGTTCATCTTGCAGCACTGAGACCCTGCCCCTGCCGAATGCTGACCCCCACACCCCTCCCCAGGCCTGGGCAGCCACGGCCCGACTTCCCGTCCCGATGAACGTGACTGTTCTGGATACTTCACGTGAAGGGAACCATACAGTGTTTGACCTTGCTAAGCATCATGTCCTTGAGGTGCATCCACGCTGCAGCACGTGACAGGATTTCATTCTTTATAAAGGCTGCATAGTATTCCACCCTATGGATGGGCCACGTCTCCTTTATCCATCCATCTATCTCTGGACGTTTGGGTCATTCCCACCCCTTGGCTGTTATCATAATGCTCCGTGAACATGGGTGCACAGGTACCTTCTCAAATCTCTGCTTTCACTCCTTTGGGTATATACCCAGAAGAGGGATCACATAGTAATGCTATTTTTATTATTTGAGGGACCTGCATACTGTTTCCATGATGGCTGCACCATGTGACATTCCCACTAACAAGGGCTCCAGCTCCTCTGCCTCCCCACCAAAACGTGTTTTCCCCTTGTCTGGTAGAGGCCATCCCTAATGGATATGAGGTGTGCAATACACCTTTTAAGTGAATTTTTGTTTATTGCATTTGGCCACAACTCAAATCAGGCTGAGGTACAGAGAGGCAGCTACTCCCAGCACAGCTTGGCATCCAGAGAAACCCCAGCTTCTGGTCATGTGTGCGGTGTCCTGGAGCTGTGCCTTCAGATCAGAGCCCGGCTGCGGCCGCCAGCACTAACTGAGGGTGGGTGGGGACAGGGTCGCCTGCTGGGCTCGGCAATGGGTGGGCTCGCTGCCCTTCCACCCCTGTCTCTACCAGTCGGGGCTCATTGTTTTTGTCAGTGTTAGGGATATTCCTATAAGGGTTCTTTTTTCTCAGCTAAACATCCTTTTTTTTTTTTTGGCCAGAGAATATAATGACTGCAATGCTGTCGTCCTATCTCTTTAGTGCTCTAAGGACACAACAATCATAAGAGCAGAGAGGGAGAGAGTGGACAGATGGCCACACCACACAGAGGAGCGAAGCCAGTTCCTGAGATTCTAAAGAAATTATTTTCTAAGTCACAGTATATAGCCTGTGTTGGGGACACTGTAAAGCACATTCCCCGACGTGGACGCAGAGGAACCGTGAACAGGATTCCGCCACAATTACCTTTAGTTTCTTCTCATAAACCAAAACATGGAAAATAATGGAGAGAACTTGGACCATTTTCATGTTTAATCAGTGCTTCAGAAACACATTCATCTCGGGAATTGGAGACAACCAGAAAAATAAAATTGAGGCATAGGCCAAGGAAAGGGGTATCTCTGTGTGTGTCCTCTTTTTCTCCCCACTTCAAACTTCTCTTTAGTTTTGTTCTTTATTTCTTTTTGAAACTTGAGGCTTTGAGGGGGCCCAACACAGAATATAATCATAGTACACACCAGCTCAGGGAATTTCCTCTCCTAACCACAACCCATGCTGATTTATTTTCTCTGCGTATTAAAGTTGTGTGTTATGAATAATTAATTGATAATTTTATTTGGAGCTGAAACTTTCAAATGGTTCAAGCCAAATGTGACTTTATTGGGCAAGTTGAGTTTGCAAAACAAAGGAGGCTCGCTGAACACCTGTTCTCAAATGCTCCCTGGCACAAAAGGCTGTGGCCCCGGATGCCACCGCTTTAGTGGGTGCTATCAATTGCTGGTTCATTTGGTTACACAAAATTGCCAAATGCAATGGCTGGGGAATAACTGGAGGGGGGAAATTCTGGGGGAGCAGATTTAGGCATTGTGTTTTGTTATAAGACCTCTTTTCCATGCACATACTTCATTTTATGTCTTATTTTCATATTTTATAGTGAGGGTATTGATGTTCCTTATAAAAAAGGAAAACTGCTATTCTTATGCTCAAGCCAGCTCACGCTGTCACTAGTCCTATTCTTTGTGCAGGTGGCTGGTTTTAAGCCAGGTAAGAAAACACAAAATCACTGGGACACATTTTCCCCTCTGCCAGCACCACGGCCATCAGCACAGAGGCACAGCCAATGAGGACTGGCTGGGGGTGTGCCGACGGTCAGCGACCCTGAGGCCGGCTGTTCTCCTGTCTAGGAGCCTCCACCGGCCCTCACACAGCAGAGGGAAGGAGCAGTTCCTCTCTCACTGGTGGTTTCTCGCTGTCTTCTCTGTACAAATAATAGGAGAGCCCCTCTCCCCCGCCGCCCCCCCAGAACCACCAAGGTCTATTCTTGTCCTTCTGAATGACGATGATGCCTCCACACTCAGGGCCAGGCCGAGGGCATCATGTTTGTTTTACTTACTAAGATGCTTTGCCAGAGACGAGTCTCTGCCTCCTTACTTGTTTTCCCATCTCGGTATTCAAGGTCAGCCAGCCCTGGTGGTTACCCCATCCTCGGTCTTTGGGGTTTGCAGATGACGTGACCCTCTGGCTGTGCTGTTCAGAACGATGCACCTGCCTTCCCAGTGGAGCTGTCACTGATTCGTGTGCCCTTATTTCACATTCTTATCAAAGCCACAAGCAAATGTGGGGTGAGCCTAAAGGTCACCCATGGGCTTTCCCTGGAGAAAGTGAGTCTGAACTAATTGCCAGACAAACCGAGGTCAGGCAGCAGGTAGGAAGAGAGCAAGTATGTCCCTGGGTCCAAGGAGAGGGGACTCCAGAGATGGGGCCTGCAGGGAAGGTTGCGCTGTTCCTCCCAGGACACATCCTGACCTCTGCCCTCCTTCCTCCGACTCAGGGACCATCCATCCTGACCCGTCCTTCCCCTGCCTCTCCCCTGCCTGTTTGCTTTGGCCTCTGCCTTTGGTATTTCACCTTCCCAGTGGCTGAAAATAAAGATGTGCACAGGGCCACTGTTTGCTTTGTGGGAGGACTGTGGCCACCATGACACCTCAGAGCATCGAGCCCGGTCCACACTCCTAGAAACTCCAGACCTGCCCTTTTCAAACTGCAGTGTGCACACCAACACCACGGGGAGCCGGTCAAAATGCAGATTCTGACGCAGCAGGTCCGGGGTTCTGCATTCCTCACCAGGTGATGCCAAGTCGCTGGGCCTCAGCTGTGCCTTGAGGCCACTGACTCAGCTGCACTGACACCAAATAAGAACAGATTGGGCCTCCTTGTGGAGAGCGCCTCTGATCCCCACATTTATTACTGTCCTGCCCAGCACCACTCTGGGAAACAACTTACTCAGCAGGGAGAAGATGCTTCCTGTATTTGAGAGCATATCCATCATGATGAATCATGGCCCACACCATGGACCTAATTCTTGGTACCAGGTCCATTGTCCCTACAAATGATTCCAAGAGGGAGGTGCGATGACCATCCCCGTTTACAGAGGTGGACACTGAGGTTCACAGCAGTTGAGCATCTTGCCAACTCACGGCAGAGCTTGTCATGTTTTGGGCGTATCTCACTGCATTGCTTCACTGAGTGTGATGAGCATAATCATGCTCCTGCTTCTGGAGAGAAGGACTGGATGTACTGCTTCCTATTCCCTTGGCTGTTTTATATAATATAGATAATATAATCTCAAACATAAGAAAACTGAAGGAGGCAGACTACCTAGGGACGTCCAAGAACAACACAGTTAAGTGATTCTTTTTTGGGCCTCCTATACCCCAAATCGGGTGCTTGAGGAAACAGCACCTGAAAATGCTAATGAGTGCAAACAAAAATCCCCCCCAAAGCCTGTTCTTTCTGGATAGAGGATTGGGAAAGCAGAAGCCTAACAAGTCAAGAGACCTTTTAGGAAACGACTGCTTGCCTACAGGCCATTTTTCTTACAATTATTTCCTCTGCAAATATAAGCAATTTAATTCATGTTTCATATCTGTGTGTGTTTTATTGTATTTTATTGCCTTATTGCAAGGAAAGCATTTGATGGCACTTCCACCCACACCTGGAAAGGCTGGATGAGGCCTAGGCTTCGCCCTCAGGGGGCTGGGATGGGGCACCTTAAGACTGGGCTGACCTTTGAGAACCACTCAGTGTGATCCAGCAGACGGTAGGCTGAAGGAGAAAAACCACATGGTGATAACAATTGGTCCTGAAAAAGCATTTGGCAAAAGTCAACACCTAATCATCATTTCTAAAAAAACTAAACTAAATATAGCAATAGAGGAAAACTTTTTCAACATGAAAAAGGTGATCTACAAAAAAATCCCACAGCAAACATACTTGATGGTGAAAGACTGAATGTTTTCCCCTAATATTTGGAATAAGGCAAATATATCTGCTCTTACCGCTCTTACTCAACTATTGCTGGAGACTGTATCCCACGCAATAAGGCAAGAAAATAAAATACACACAGATATGAAAAATGAATTAAATTGCTTGTATTTGCAGAGAAAATGATTGTTTACTTAGAAAACTCCAAAGAATCTAAAAAAGACTCCTAAAAATAATAAGGGAGTTCACTGTGGTTACAGGATACTTGGGAAAGATACAAAACCCAATAATATTTCTATATATGATACATACAGAATAGAATATTAGCAATGCACACATGGACATAAAAATTAAAATACAATATCATTTGCAATTGCTAAATAAATAGGTATAAATGTAACAATATACATACAGGACTTGTATGCTGAAAACTGTAAACACTTGAAGTAAATCAAGGAGATCTAAGTCATGGAAAGACATGTCATGTTTGTGAGCAGGAAGACTCACATTGCCAATAGGTGATTTCTCCTCTGACGCGCAGGTCTAACACAATTCCTATTAAAATCATAGCAAGGTTTTTGTAGATACAGGCAATATTATTCAAAAATGCATATGGAGTGGCAAAGGGAATAGAATAACTAAAACAATTTTGGAAACAAAGTGGGAGGAGTCAGTTGACCTGATTTCGAGATATATTATAAAGCTGCAATAGATCAATAGAACAGAAGAGAAAACTTGGAAATAGATCCTCATAAATATGCCTGATTTTTTACATAGACGGAGAAGCATGAGAAACCATTAGGAAAATGCAAATCAAAAACCACAGCAATATCCCTGCAATGAGATACCAGTATTTACCTATCAGAATCATTTTACTGAAATACAGTGATGACACCAAATGCAAAGAAACTGGATTCCTCACACACTGCTGGTGGGAATATGAAATGTTAGACACACTCTGAAGAGCAGTTTGGCAGTTATTAAATCAAAACTAAGTATGCAATTACCATTTGACCCAGAAGTTGCACTTGGGCATTTATCCCAGAAAATAAAAACGTATGTTCACACAAATCCTTTAGGTGAATGCTCATAACAGCTTTACTCACAATAGCCCCAAACTAGAAAAAACCCACATGTGCTTTAATGGGTGAAGAGTTAAACTGTGGTGCATCCATACCGTGGAATATCATTCAGCAATAAAAATAATGAACCATTGAACACTTAATAATAGAGAAGAATCTCCAGAGAATCTGCTGAATGAAAAAAAAAAACCCAAAAGTTTACATACTAAATTATTCCATTTATATAAGCTTCTTGAAATGGCAACAATTATAGAAATGGAAAACAGATTAGTAGTCTCCACGGGCTGAGGGGAGGTGAGTGGTAGGCAGGAAGATGGTGGCCGGAAGGGGGCAACAGGAGAGATTCTTGTGGTCACCCACATGCTGTGTATCTTGTCTGTATCAGTGTCAGTGTCCTAGATGTGCAACTGTCCTCAAAGATGTCACCATTATAAGAAAGCAGGCAAAAAGTCCAGGGGATCTCTCTCGGTTATTTTATGCAACTCCATGCAGATCTATAATTATTGAAATAAAACAGTCATTTAAAAAAATTCAGTGCTATAATGCATTTTTACATAGCTGATATCAACATCACTTCTGAACCCCACCCATCCTTACTTGGATTGAGTTGTAGGCAGAGGGTTTTCAGTAACAGAACCCAAGAAAAAATCAAATTTGGTTTTTATATGTGACCAACTGATATTTAAAAGGGATACAAGGTCAGGCTAAAATAAATTAAATGTGTCTTCAGTGAACTGGAGAATGTAAATTCTGTTTTCCAAATTGTTTTGGGATTTTGAGTAAAAAGAAAGGAAGAGCAGGACAGTGGAAAAAGCTATATACCAAATGGGGTATAAAAGTGAAAGAAAAAATACCTTATGGAGAAAGTGCTTTCGGAATGTGTTAACCCAGATACATGTGATGGAAATAAGAAAACCTAATTTGCCTTGCTTATGGTGAGAAAGTTTGACCTAAAACACAGTTCATATCACCTGGATTGAAGTTCTCTCATTTATCATGAAAATGGTGAAATGTTCTGAGTCAAAACCTCTCTATTTTATTAACTAAGACATCTCGGTGTGTAAGCATTTGTGTGGCGGGGAGGGAGAATCAATTTTCTCCCACCAGCCAAGGAGGAGCTTTTGTGATCACCACATTAAAGGATTCACTGTTTGCCCTTAGGCTTCTCCTCAGTCCAGTCCCCCCAGGAGCAGCGGTGTGTGGGTGGGCTCCCCTCCCGGGCTCCCTGTCCAGGGGGCAGCTGGCCTCATTCATTTCCTTAACAAGGAGCTACCCTGGTGATTCGCAGATTGGTGGCTCTCAACCGCAAGTGACTGGGGCCTCGGCGGTGCATGTGGCTGCGCCCGCAGACACTTTTGGTTGTCTTGACTGTAGGGGTGCTGCTGGCACCTAGTGGGTGGAGTCCAGGGTGATGGGAAGCAGCCCCACTCAGAGGACAGCCCCCAGCAGGGCATGATCCAGCCCAGCGTTGACTGTGCCAGGACTGAGAAGCCCTGTGACAGTGGAGGAAACAGCTGCCGAGCCGTCGTTACTTGCTGGCAGGGAGCCAGTCTCCTGTGCGGTGCAGCAGAGATCCGCAGCCAGGTCTGCCTGCCGTGTCTCACCGTGTTCTGCCCCGTGGGGCTGCGGTGCCCGCCCCAGACTCCGACCCGCCGGCCCCTGGCAGAGCACCTGCCTCTCAGGAGGGGCCTCCAGTTGCTACGGAGCTGCCAGAACCTGGGGCCTAGAGCTGAATGCCTGAGGAGGCGCCTTGGTACTCAGCACCCGTGACATTCGTGTAGACCTGTCCTGACACCTGACATGGACCCTCACCGGGATCTTCCGGTCTGGCTTTGGGAGACCTCAAGGGACACACGTGGGGGTGACCTCACTCTGGCCCCAAGAAGGCAGTGGCTCACTCACAATATAAGGTATTTCCCTCCCCTCTCAACCTGCCTCCATCATTCCATATTTTTTTCTCTGAGTGTGAGCAAAAAGATGAGACTTAGGGAACAAATTTAAAACTAATGTCATCAGAAAAAACAGAGGTCACCACCGCCTCCCCTCAGCAAACAGCATGTTATTACTTCTGTCTGCGTCCGCTGTTGAGCCTGAGATTAGTTCCGAGGAAACACGGGGTGCGTGCCCGTCTTCCTCTCTTGCTTAAACCAACAGTGGTGCTCCCAGAGGAGAACGCGCACTACTGCGAGCTACGTTATTTCCAATCAGTTCCAGCAATGCTGCTATAGTAACTGTCTGAGCCGTGATTAATGGAGGAAACATCAGGAAAGCATGTTATTATTATTCTGAATTAGGTTTTGCTTGAGTTAATTTTTATGCATGGTTACTAAGATGTAAAAGAGTTTCTGAATCACTAATTGTAACATTCCTCCTTTGGAGATAACATGAGATTGGGAGCACAAGGGCTCCCCACTGAAGGATTTTTAGTTTGGGTATTTGCCTAAGGGCCAACCTGTTACTCGGTCAGCAGCCCGCTAAGGAACTGTAGCTTGACACTGGCAAAGTCTAGTTCAGATTTCCCTTAGCCTCGTCCACCTGAATCCAGGTGGGAAATGCACAGGGGTTATTAATAGCATATCGCTTTCCCAGGGTGGGGGGGGACGAAGGGAGGGAGGCAGCCCCCACAGAGCTGACGGCATCCTCTCCTTTCTCTTCTCAAGTCTCCTCCTTACCAATGGTGATGGGAATAATGAAAAGAATAATATCAAGAAATGTTGACGGAATGCTCGGCACGAGCCAGGCGCGTGCCAGTGCACGTTCATCATTTCACGAAGGCTGACCGAGTGTCCACCTCGCTCAGAGCACGGCCGCCGCTGCTGATGGGTCAGCGAACCCTGGCTTCCATCCTCATGGACCTTACGTTTTGGGGAGACAGACAGTAAGGGTCTGGGATGAAGTGGGCCCAGGGGAAGTGACTGGAGGTGAGCCAGGGCTAGTAGGTGCATGGCCAGACATTGCAGGGCCCTGGGGGAGCTGGAGGCTTCAGACAAAGGAGGGCCTGATCGGACTTGTCTTTACAGGGAAGTGGGAGACCTTTCTGGGGCAGCTGTCATGTGAGTGGATTATGGAGCTGTGGACCTCAGTTCAGCAGAGATGAAGATAATTGCCTGCGTCCTGGGTGGATTTTAAAGAGTTGGCAAGATTTGCTGATGGGCAGTAAAGAGAGACGGCAAGGGGACACCAAGTTATGGGCCTTTGTATCTGAAAGAGGGGATTTCTTTGTCCCAAGGTAGGAGAGGGTACAGAAGTAATAGGTTTCGGGGAAAAGGTCAGGAATCTGATCTGGGTGTGGTGAATTCTGCATGCCGACTGGTCTAGGGAAAAGGGGATTCGGGTACTTGGACACGGCACCATGGGGTGGGGCGGCCCAGGCTGGAAACGGAATCTTAGCAGTTACCGCAGTAGGGTGGTATTTAAAGACAGGTGGTCAGCCTTTTGCTGGGGAGCCGGTGTAACCGCCTCTAGTGGGAAGGGAGATTTGCGCCTTTGAGCCCCATGCTGAGTGGTTTAGAGCCTTGGAGATGGAGGAGAAAACTAACGGGAGTGGGGGTCCCAGAGGGAGAGCGGTGCCTGCTCACCGTCCGCGCGGTGCGCTGATCACCGAGTGTAGACGGCCACGTTGGCTGTATGTGGGCAGTGCTGGGCAGCGCAGGGTCTCCACGAATCCAAACGTGAGTGCCAAGGTCCCTCACTACATGGGCTTTTTCCATGGTTCTAGAAAGGACCCCAGTGACGCGTTCACACATTTTCATGAAATTTGCAAAAGGAAGGTATTTTAACCACAATTACGCCCCCAGTTCCTTCCCATTTTGACTTTGCTCTGCCATACTTCCCATCCTTTTGGTGATACTTGAGCAGGTGCATGGGCCATTGTGGTCACAGGCCATCTAGCCTCAGGGAGGGTGACTTGAGAAAGCATCTAGCTGGAGCTCAGTGGGGTATAGTTACTCGGCCCAGCCACTGCCACGGGGAGTTGTTATTTCTGGCCCTCTGGGGTAGGAATGGCTTCCAGGAACACCTCTTCCCACCACGCACCCCCCTCCCCCCAACCATGACTGTCTGAGCAGCAGGACCAAAGGACCTACATAAATAGAACACGTCCATGGGGCCCACACCCAGGGTGGGGGCTGCATAACAGCTGAGCATCTGGAGAGGGAAGCCACACAGAATGTACTAGAATATTCCAGAGCAGGCACAGAGCTTAGGGACAGGCCCGCGTGTGCATGGAAACTCGATGTATAATGAAGGTGACTGTATGAGTCCATGGGAACGGATGCTTTACTTTGTGGATGGTGTTGAGAAAAGTAGCTCACATTATGGAGAATCCAAAACAAAAAGGGACCCCTACCTAACGTCACATTAGAAAGCTGATGCCAGATGGGTTAAAGCCCTAAGTCTGAAAAGTAAACTATAAAGCTCTACAAGCAATGTTGGATAATATCTTTGTGACTTTGGGAAAGAAAAGTACTTTCTAAAGTAAAGTTAAGTCCACAAATGGTAAGAGAAAACAAACAGAGATGAGGTTTACCATATAAAATAGGGGAAAGAGGGATCACCTGTTGAGTGAAGACACCCCAGATAAAGTTAACAGGAAAAGTGATGCAAGATGCTTGCAGTGTCTACAAACAAAAGCTTCACACGCAGAATAAAAAGACCCTCCTGAGAATAAACCTGAAATGAAAAGCAACTCTGTTAGGAAAACGGGCAAAGGTTTTGGAAAGATGATTTACAAGAGAGGAGCACCAGTCACCCAAGGATGGGAAGAGGTCTCATTATTTAGTAACTAGAGATGTAAAAAATAAACGAGATGACTGTATTAGAGGGGGAAAATTAAACACTGGTGATACCAAGTGTTGGTAAGGATGTGGGGAGGGCGGATGCCGTCAGGAGGTGCTGAGGCACAGGGAGCCATTCCTTAGCCCAACTGATCACACGAATGTGCTCCGAGCCGGCCCTTCTGTCCAGTCACACTGCCAGCAGACCCTCACGTGGGTGGGTGGTAGGGCCCAGCAGTGGACAGGCAGAGTGTGGCGGTCACACAGCACGGCTTCCAGACCGCGGTTACAGATCACACGCACATTTTGCTACACGGATGGATCTGTAAATACAGGTGCTGAGTAGATAATGTCAGAAAGGGACAAGTGGCAACATAACAATGTACTTTCTGCAGGAACACGGGAGGGAGCTGAGGGGGTGCAGGGACGGTCTGGGTGATCATGTGCCAAACACCGTGACCGACTCCCTACTCTTCGCATGAATGTTTTGAAGCATCTTCTTGCAAGATTCTACCCGGCCAAGAAATAAGTGGCCTAGACTTTGTCACTGGAGAGCTTGAAACCAGAATATGGGTTCCACAGGGCTGCCTGTGGCCTGCTGAGGCACAGGATCCACAACAGCGCCTGGAAAATAAAAGTTAATCAACATTTGGAAAAATAATTCATAAAATGAATGGAAGAGCAAATCCTTCTCTTAATGATGTGTTCTTAAAGTCCAAGATGGTCCCCCCAGCCTTTCCGGCCTGTGGCCCTGTTAAGAGCATGTGCGCGGGGCTCCCTGTGGCGGGGCCGCGTTCTGGCTTTGGAGGGGCCCTCGGCCTCCCCCAGCCCTGGGCTGATGTCCACACACCCATTAGCTCTCTGCTCACCTGCCGCTGCTCTACCCTCTGAAGTGGGCTAAGTTCCCTGCGCAGCACCTTCTTTTCCCATGATGTATTCTCTTCTGGTGACCTCTCCCTATGATAATCAGGTAACTATTATCTAATCATTTTTTAATATCTGTCTCTCCTGTTAGACCCTTGAGCCCAGAGATTCATTCTGATGTTATTGAATCCCTTGTACCAGACACCTAATCAGCAATTTAGAAATTTTATTGGTGGAATAATGAACTGCTTGAATAAAGGAAAAAAGGGGATTAGATAATTTTTCTTCTTTGAGCAGCTTAAAGTAAAGCCTTTAAAAGGGCAGAGAGTTGAAACCGACTCTGTGGACCTCAGCTGGCAGGCCAGCCCTTAGCCTGATTAACACACCCAGTGGGAGGCTTATCGGTGCACCCCTTGGAGTTAACACCGAAGCACCTTCTCCCCCGAAGATTTCCATCATCTAGATGAAGAAGCCAGGTAAGTCTCACTCCTAGATATTAGGGTCTGTTTTCTTAAAACTCATATCTGATATTTTTGATCATATACCTTATCCAAAATAAAACAATTTGGTGAACGTAAGTTTAAAATCAGACAGAAGAAAATGAGATATTTATTTCTCATTAACTGGCAGCTTATTTTTAATATTTGCTGTGGAATGATGATTTTAACTGTGTGTGGTATATGTGCTGTGTCTGTGTTTTTCTTGAATCCCAAGTAAATATTTTTTCATTCGTCATTTGGCCTTCAGAGCACAGCCATTTGCATGCTTTCTATGGGGTCAGGGGTCACTCCCTAGTGGGTGGGAGAGTCCACAGGGGCAGGAGAAACATAAACCACCCGGTTCTAGGTTTGCTGAGTTCTGTTGTGATTCTCCATCCTCTTTCCAGGCTTCACTTTGAGACAGGGGACAGGAGAAAGATCTTTTGTTCATTATTGCCTTTTTTTGTCTGTTGGTTAATTGCTTTTTATTGAATGGAATAATTATGTTCACAATCTACAAATACTGCTATTTATTAATATTTTATTTAGGAATGTTTTCTGTTGAAGGAGTTTTATGAGCGACTGTGTGTGTGTGTGTCTAGCAGTCACTGATCCATTGTGAGCAATTAAGAATCATAAATTTGGGGATTGAGAACATCCATTTTTCCATACAAAACCCAATGACCTTCCTCACCCTTCCAGTCTTACAATGTTTCCTTTTACATGTCCTCAGGGAAATTCTGTCACGTTGAAAAGATATTTTAAATTGAGCAATATTTTGGCAGTATGCAAACTATGTCTCACATACTCAGTATATCTGCTCTCGTTCACATCGTTATGTTCAGAGCTGGGTGGAAGGTCTAATGACCAAAAGATCTTCCTGGAGGACACATTGAGGGATGGATACCTTCCTCTGCTTTTCTAAGCAGACATGATCTGGATATTAGCCTTCCTCAGAAAAGACAGATCCAGCTAATGTTTTTCTTTTTTAAAACTTCTTTCAATAAAAAAATACAGTTATCACTTAATTGCATTTATCAAATTTTCTTTATATCTTTTCACCCTGGAAGCATATTGATCGTGTAGATCTTGGGGTATTAAAATAACTCTGTATTTTATTTTTTAAGACCTAAGTTAGAAAGCAAGTTTCACAAAGGATGTCTATTCTCACCAGTATGATTCAACATTATACTGGAAAACCTGGCTAGTGCAATAAAAGGAGAAAAGGAAATAAAATATGTACAGATGAATAAAGACATAAAACTGTTTGTTCACAGATGCCATGATTGTCTTTGTGGAACTCCTTAATAAACAGACCAAAACCCTCAAACCCGGAAACTAGCAAGTGCACATGGAAAGGTCACAGGACATAAAATGAAAATACTAAAGTCAAATATATATTTAACAGCAATGAAAAATTGGAATTTGAAATTTAAAAGCAGTAACATTTATATATACCACCACACACACACACACACAAAGTACATTGTCATAAATCTAAGAAAATAGGGACAGAATTTATACATGAAAAACCTGCAAATTTCTAAATGAATCAAAGAAGATGTAAATAAATGAAGAATATAATTAACTGATTGCTGATAAAGAAAAAAGGCAATTCAATAGAGAAAGTATAGTCTTTTCAACAAAAAGTGCTGGAATAATTAATTGAGCATCCACTGCAAAATAGTGAACCTGGATACAGATGAACACCTTTCAAAAAAACTGACTGAAAATGAATCATAGACCTAAATGTCCGACACAAAGCTATAAAACTTTGAGAGAAAAACATAGGAGAAAATATAGGTTGCCTTTGGTTTGGTGATGAAGTTTTTGTTTTTAGACATTCTACCAAAAGAATAATTCATGAAAGAAAAATTTGATAGGAAGGACTTTACTGAATTTCAAAGTTTCTGTTCTGTGAATGACATTGTTAAGAAAATGGAAAGACAACCTACAACCTGGGAGAAAACTATCTGCCAAGCATGCATCTGATGAAGGATTTGCATCTAAAATATAGTGTAACCTACATTAATGTAAACATGTATGTACACTCATGCATATGCATGTACATATGTATATAAACATATAT
The DNA here is from genome assembly GCF_030020395.1 of Manis pentadactyla. NCBI lineage: Eukaryota > Metazoa > Chordata > Mammalia > Pholidota > Manidae > Manis > Manis pentadactyla. Next base: position 175,923,004 of record NC_080023.1, on the reverse strand, counting down.
ATGTATGTATACACAGGCATATATTATATTTATTTCCTATCTCTGCAGAGCAGTTAAATCCCGGAAGTGATGAGCACAGTCAGCATCTAGCTCTTGGTTTCTAAGTACCATTCTTCAAGTACAAGGACCAGGATAAATGGCTGATTCTAAGGGTTGAATCAGGGAAAACACAAGATGAGCCTGGAGTATTTTATAGTGCCGGAAATTAAGATAATGCTCCTCCCCAATATACAGGGCATGCTAAAGGTCACAGGAGAATCTGAAAGAGCTCTCAATAGCCAAAGATGGGACAATTTAAGCCACAAAATAAATAATAACACTATAGGTTTCTAACCTCAAAAATAAAATTCTTATCCATCAATCCATACTGATATAAATACATGATTAAGTCAATCAATCACTAAATGGGGAAAATAGGACAAGATCTCCATACTGAAGAATTACAAATAACAAATGTAGATGGGATGTGGGAAACAGAAAATCACCATTAGAACACCACAGTAATAATTGTTGCAGGGAATGTCCATTCATGAATGCCAGTGTTAGTGGAAGGATTTTAAGAAGAAACAGGGTATTTGCATAGCTTCAAAGCTTTCCCCACAAAATATTTATTGGTTTCCTCAGTGGTTTTCACTCATTCTTTGTTAGTTATCCTCCCAGAAGAGGGATGTACATTCTACCTATCTTGAGTCCTGGCTGCATTTAGTGACCTCACTGCTTCTGTAGAGAGCGTGGGATTGCCGAGCTATGGTGCCTGGGTCCAAACCAGTCAGCCTGTATTTTTACTGACTGTGAACTAAGACCTAATTATTTATTTATTAAATAAATATTTTCAAATGGCTACATTTTAAATGCCATAGAAGTACTTACATAATCTCAGTTTTGCCTCTTGATTTGTAAAGCCTGAAATATTTACTGTCTGGCCCTTTAAGAAAATGTCTGCATGCCCTGTTATAGTTTGGAAAGTGGGGAAAATGGGAACCCACATGTAAGGCAGCATCTCTAGTTGTGCCCTCACATGCAGCTAGGTAGAGGGTTCTTCATCTCTAGGGTCTCCCTGCCCCTAATTTTTAACTCCAGTCTCATCATGAGAAAGAATCGGATAAACCTAACTGGAGAGACACAGAAAACACAGAAAGTCTGAGAAGCACCCACTGACTAGAGATGACTTAGGAGTATGTGGTCATCCAACTACTAGAGGTAAAGTCTTATCTCGAGTGGGATTCTGGAACAGAAAGAGGGAATTAGTGGAAAAACTGGTGAAAGTGAATAGCACTTGTAGTTTAGTTAACAGTGTTGTGTCAGTGTTAATTCCCCTGTTTTGATAAATGTGCGGTGGTTACGTAAGATGCCCCCACTGGAGGAGCTGGGCTAAGTGGGTACGGTAAAGGGATGCTCTGCACTGTCGCTGCCACACTTGTGTGAATCTGAAATGCTTTCAAACTAAAATGTTAGAACAACAACAAAAGAACCGAAATCCCTTCAAAGGCAGCACCCAGGAGCAAAGGGTAGGGTGTGGGGGTCATTGGATCTCTCATCATGGTTACCATTTATCTCCTAGTTACTCCAAAAAAAAAATTAATAATAATAGTCTTTGATTGTACAATGATAGTTTTCGATCTTATGTAAGTGCAAATAGAAGCACTTTTAGAACACAAGGCCATCCTAACACGTTCAGTGTAAATCTTACAAAGTCATGCATTTGCACTGCAGTTGCCACTTTTCCTGCAAATCCTCTTTCACACCCTACCCCCCACCCCCAGATTCCTAACCCTAAATTCCTTTGAAATTCCAGAGCCTCTGGCAAGATCTTTGTGGCTTCATCTCATTGAATTCTCAGCCCACGAGGTAGACGTCATTGTCACCATTACACAGATGAAGAAGCCAAGACCACTTTTTAGAAAATGTTTTATGTTGTTGTGGTGAGAACACTTAACATGTGATTTCCTCTCTGACCGAAAGTTAAAATGGACTGTGCGGTACTGTAAACTATAAGCACAATATCATAAAGCAGATCTCTAGAATTTATTCATTTTACGTGGTTGAAACTTTACACCCATTGATTAGCAATTTTCCATTCCTCCCCCCCGCAGGCCCCTGGTTGCCACCATTCTCCTCCCTGATCCTGTGAGTTTGACTGTTGTAGATACTCACATGGGTGGGAACATGCAGTGTTTGTTCTTCTGTCACTGGCTTATTTCACTTAGCACGATGTCGTCAAGGATCATCTCCAGCTCTCACATATCGCAGGATTTCCCATTTTTTAAGGCTGAGTATTATTCCATTGAATATATATATACATATATACCACATTTCCTTTGTCCACTCACCTGTTGACGGACATTCAGGTTGTTTCTACATGTTGGCTATTGTGAGTAGAGCTTCAGTGAGCACTGGTGTGCTCATGTCCCTTTGAGATCCTGATCGCAACCTTTTTGGATAAAGAATCTGAAGGAGGGTTGCTGGACGATACAGTAGTTCTATTTCTAATCCTCTGAGGAACCCCCATACTGGTTTCCGTAGCATCTGTTCCCTTGCCTTTCCACCAGCAGGGCCCAAGGGCTCCAGTTTCTCCACATCCTCACCAACACTTGCTGCCCATTGGGTTTTTAGGAAGAGCCATCCTCGAAGATGTGTGGTGGCATCTCACGTGGCTTTGATTTGCATTTTCCTGATGAATAGGGACATTGAGCATCTTTTCACATACATTTTGGCCATTGGAATGTCTTCTTTGCAGAAACACCTATTCAGAACTTTAGCTTGTTATTATTGTTATTACTATTTTGTTTTTGCAACTGAGTTATAGAAATCTTTTGCATATTTTGGAAAGTAGGCCCATCTCTGATTTGTGACTTACAAATATGTCTCCTGTTCTGTGTGCCGCCTTTCACTCTCCTGATGGTGTCCTTTGTGGTGGGTGCGGAACCCTTTGAGTTTTATGGGGTCCCACTGACTGTTTTTGCTTTTGCTGTCTGTGGACGATATGACTGGTGTCATTTCCATGAAATTTTCACTGAAATCACTGTCATGAAGCTCCCCCTCCCTGCCCCACTTTTTAAACAACCCAGTTATCAAAAGGACTTGGCAAACCACAAAACGTGGGGAAGGGGTGATGTGGAATCAGCAAGCCTTGTATGGGAGAAGTGAGAGGTAGTGTCCAAACAATCCACAGGAGCTGTGGGGGCCACAGGGGCTCAGAGTCCCCCTGTCCGCGTTTGCTCTTGAACAGCCCTTGTGCAGGCGAGTAGGCCCATCTGCTCAATGTGCTGCGGAGGGTGGCCCTGGTCGGGGGCAAGGGCAAGGGGCTGGCATTTACAGTACCTGCCTGACTGATGCCGACGCGGAGGCCATCAGTGAAAATAAATACTGGAATACAGCCTGAATCTCCACCCTCCCAAGTGGTCCATGAATTTAAAAAAATGAAAATCTTGCCGTTGCAAGTAATCAGAAGTCATCTCACTCACTTTTATCATAGCACGGGGGGGATCAGATCTGGTGATGTCCCTGGCATGTGGTGTGTTTAAAAGTGGACCTCTGAGGCAAACATGTTTGAATGTTTAATAATCTTTTTTTCTCTCACTGTGGGCCAGGGAGCTGGGCTTGAGTCCAGAAACAAACAGGGTATTTCTGTCCAAGCAGAGCCCAGAGCAGGTTACCTGCTCGGCATGGACCACACCCCGCAAACCTTCTTCATGCTTTGCAGAGAAGAGCCCTTCTCCATGGGCCCCAGGCAGGCCGCAGTCTAGAAGGAGCAAGTGCACTTCCATCCAACACAAAGGCGGGAGGAAGGCAGAAGAGAGGCGGTGAAATCCTTGGGATAGGATTTCTGTTCAAAGCCCTGTGACTTCAGCTCCATTTCCCTAAATTAATCTGCGCCAGTCAGTGATCACTATTTCAAAGGAAACCTTAGTGAAACAAAACGCCACTTCGCTTGAGCTCACCTGGCTTTTATCCTTTCCAGAGAGTGACTTTTATCTAGAAAATGCTAATGGGAGCCACCAATACCTGGAATGCCAGGCAGGAAGGGATGAGCTTTGCATCAGGGCGTGCGGATCGAAGCTCACCGAGAAGTTCAATCCAAGTCTCTATGTGGCCAATATCTGCTATACCTATAATTGCTGCTAAAAGTTCAGGATGGCATTTTGCTGATGTGCCTATTTTGCTGAAATAATCTTTGTGGGGCTGTTGGTTGCGATTTGACAGTAGTTAAGGAGTGAGGGTCAATGATCCAGATGAAATCGTGTCTAAGCCATTTTGGTAAGTGAACTGCCTTGCTCCTAATTGCTCCCACACTTCAATTGTTCCATTTATCCGGGTCCTTTAAAAGGCCATTAATCAATCACTAAAGATGTGAAGGTTTTATATTTTTGCTTAACAAAACACGGCCCTGACAGAGTATCTCCTATTTAATTTCAGATTAGCTGATACCAGGGTGCCTTCTGCTAATAGGCAGTCAAGCTCTGTAATTGTGCATTAGAGAATGAACCTGTTCAGCTCAGGGTCAATGCACAGGGGGCCTGAAGTTTAGGGGCTGGGAAGGAAGGAGGTCTTTTGCCAGGGCCCTGGAAGAATCGTTGAGTATCTAGACTTTAAAGTATGAAGGTACAAGCAGCCTATTTACTCCTTTCCCCTCAAGTTTGATGAGGGAAAAACTCAATGCAAAAGTGGAAAGGCCAACCGTGGATATGGGCCTATACACAGCAGGCAGGGACATGAGCCACTCATTTCTGCCACATCGTGACAATATCCAACGAGGTCCACCCCAAAATAAATGAACGACTAATTCCTGTTGGGTTTATGAGTATCTAACTCTCAAACTCATAGACTCACAACTCATGGTTTCTCACCCTCAGCACTACTGGCGTGTGGACCTCTGTGCTGTGCGGGGCCTGCTCCAGTCGCAGGTCATTCAGCGGCATCCCTGTGTCTCCCCAGCCCGGTCATGACGGCCGTTGAGGGTCTGCAGACATTGGCGAACATCTCCGGGGAGGCAAGGCTGGCCCCACTGACTGAGGACCATGAGTCTAGATCACGGAATTAAACTTTATCTACATGTTACTGGAAGCAGTTGCTTTATCAAGATAAAAATATATATCCTTCCCTTCAGAGCCATCACAGGCATATTTAGGTGTGGGCACCTTTACCTCACGGCAGCCTGTCTCTGGACAGGCTCTTCATATATTAAAGTACAACCTCAACAAGAAAAAAGCAGCAGGGTAGTCGTATGACTAACAGAGAAGAAAACTTACTGGGGCGACTCTGCCTCCCAGGTGCCCCCCCGACAGCACAGTACCCGGGGAAGAAAGCCCCGGGCAAGCTCCCGTGCTCAGACACTGGCAGATGCGACTTCAGGAACGGGCTTTCCCACCGTGTCCGGCGGGACCAGGGAGAGCCTCCTCGGCTCCCTGTGCTCGGCATCGTCTTCTCTGCAAGAGCAGACGCCCTGCCTCCGAGGCGGCGATGCCCTGACACGCGGTCGCTGTGCTACAGTCACCCCCGCTGCCACCCCACCGAGGCGCCGTGTGTTCAGTCCCTCATCTGACCCCTGAGTCCCTCTGTGCGTCTCTGGAGAGCAAGGCCCCCGGGTTACCTCGCTGGTATGTCCGGGGCCTCGCTCAGTGCCTGGCACACAGGGGACGCTCCACAGATGCTTGTGGAGTAAATGCCCACCAAACAGAAGGAGGAGGAGGAACAGGAGCGGGCGAGGAAGTCACAGTTGCGCAGGAGGCGGTTTCTGGCTGAACTCAGTACCTGCGCGAGCGTTTGAGCCCAGCGACACCCCTCAAGCTCCAAACCAGGCCCCTGTAGGTCACCCACACAGCTGCCGAACCTCCCCCTTCCTGGACCAGAACCACCTCCACAAGAAAATCTTAATCAGCCACCTAGGGTGCCCACCTGCTTATGCGCACACTTTCCCTTGGAGAGCAACAATTCTTGGAAACATATGGGGAACTTTCACGACTTGCTCTAAAAATAACAAATAGTAGGTTGATATTCCAGGGGGACCTTCAAAAAGTGATTTCCTTTCAGATTAACAAGCAGATAGGGAGCAAAGTAAATATTTTTCTGTAATGGTGTTCATAAAAAAATAAAGGTAGAGATAGGCCTGAGTGAGATTTTGTAGTTCATTTTTTTGTTCCTCACAAGTGGAAATTACAGTTATGGGGATTTTGCATGCACTAGTTTGTATCTTGTAGAATTGCAAAGAACATGGGGAAAGCCAGTGAGATACTACAGGTTTTGCTCTGTTCTCTGAATCAAACACAAAACGGAATTTTTGATGTGAAGGCTTCAGCCAGGAGCGAGGCAGGAGGGAGGCAGGGAGGATGCACGGCAGCCCTGACCCGGGGAGCCAACTGATGGCGGCCCCTGCCCTCCCAAGTGTGTCCCTGCCTTCCTCTCCTGAAGAGGGGACGGAAGGTGGGCCATGTCCTGGGGCGTTCACAGCTCGAGGTCGTCTCTGACAACATAAACACTCCAGCAAGCTCCTGCTCCTGGTTTCCCTGGCTCTCTCTGCACGCAGCCCATGCCACGGAAAGCCAACACCCAGCGGTGGGCATCGCGGGGTTCTTGCCGCTCTTGAAAACAAGTGATTGCCGGGGAGTGAGACTCCCTTTCCTGATGTTTGATCATGAATAAACGAACAGTCTCAGGCTCACAGAGGGATAAGACGGTGGTTTCTGTTTGGAAAATGGGAGAGAGTTTGAATCCTTTATCTGCCTGTGTGTATACGTGGGGGATGGGGGTGCAAGAACTGCACATTAATAATTTTTAAGACTTCTCTGCTTTCAATTTCAGATCCATTATTATCCAGCAATTAAAGTGAAGTTGACAAGCATTATTGACAGTAAAAGACTTTCTAAAACCTAACAATAGAACAGGCAGTCACGTTCCCAAACAGACCTGTACACGATACATCAGAGACACATAAAATTAAAGCAGGAGGGGTTTTAATCATCAGCATCAGCTCTTGGGCCCCATGGCACAGGTGGCCTCCTGACCTACATCGGGGCTCAAAGTCCACTTTCAGGAATAAATACCAGAAATCTTTTTGTGTAGTTACCTAAGGTGGACTAGATATTAACACTTAAGGGTAAACAGTGTAGTATTGTTTTTCTTTTTAATATATATTTTCATATAAAGGTAGTTAATCTGAGAATGTAATAGAACAATTCTTTCCTATGAATCAATGAACATATTTTCATTCTAAGTTAAATAGTAACACTGTTTTGGTGCATATACAGGAAATTGTTCTGTACTTTGCTGATAAGAATTCAGCACAATTAAGTGACTTGCTGCTTCTGGACAGCCAGCTATTTATAGATAGACGCAGGTTTAGGATTCAGGTCTCCTGAGACCTTGTCTAATTTTTTTTTCTCTTGATCAAGAGAAGAGTTTTATATCCATGAGGATAAAAGGAAAATAGAAATGACTCCACTATTTTCTTTTTGTTTGTCATTTTCCAGATTACATGCCTGCCACGCGGTAGTGGCTAAACACACAAAGGGCAACTGCGCACACCGCAGCAACACACACACACACACACACACACACACACACATGTTTAAAGCAAATACGTATTTTCTTTTGAAAGAAAATCTCTATGTTTCACCGGCTACAGTGGATTTCTTTGTTTTCCAGCGTATCCATCCTCACTGTACCGTCCTCCAGAGCAAAATAAGCTGATGGAAGAGAAGAACATTTTAATACAGCCGAAGAGCACAAGACCAGGTAATTTGATCACTGGGGGCCACCGTGCTTCTTCCCAGCAAACTTTAAGGAAAAATGACATGAATGAGCTGGAATTTGATTTTATTAGTCATGCCCTGAAGGATGAACCTGGGTGCTTCAGCACTTTATTGCACACCCTGAGGTGGATCAAAAATGAGTTTATCGTTCTCTCATTGGAGCCGTGATGTATGGACGGGAGTGTCCGCGTCTCTCTCCCCGAGCTCTGTGTGCTGCCTCGTGTGCCAGCAGCGCCTGTCTGCTGGGAGCTCATGTGACTCCTGAAACGAGATCTAGTCTGCCTGGTATCGGGGGGCCCAGTAAACAGCGGGAGGGTGTGGACTGCTCCTCAGAAATCAGACTGGGCAGCTCAGGGCGCCCCATGTGCTGGGTGTAGTAATCAATCTATGAGCATCGCTCCGAGTGCTTAAGCCTGGCCATTTCCGTCTCTTGGTCTTTTACTTCTCTGGGAAAGAAAAGCAGCAGGACCACCTTTGTTAGCTTCTCTCCCAGATGCAAGGCCTATATCCACCTGCCATGCATATGCCTAAATGACGGTGACTTCACTGTTACTCATTTATTTCGCATGTCTGTACTGAGCGTCTGCTCTGAGCCTGGTTTTGGGTTAAGCCCTGGAATCGGCTATGGTCAAGGCGTGGAGACTCACCCAGACAATGGATAGAAAACCAGAACTCAGGTGGAGCGGGAGGGAAGAGGATGTCAGGCAGGAGGTGTCAGAACAAGGGAACTCCTGGGATGAGCGGACGTGGGCACCGAGGCAGGACATGGGGTCACGGCCAGCTGCTGCACAGGGCCAGGGGCCAGGGTGGATGGTGGGGGACAGGAAGCCAGCCCCTCTTGAACACTCCTGTGACTTCCTGCTGATCTCCTGTGAGACAGACCGGGGGCAGCAGGCTTGGGGTTCCACTGGCTGTAGCATCAAGTGAGTTTGTAAGAACACTTTTTTGTTTTCATTGTTTTTATTTGTAGAGTTACCTTCCTATTATAAGGGAAAATGATTTAACTTAGAGTTGATAAATATTTGTCTTTAAAGCAAGTTTTATAGGCTGTCCCCCGAGGTTTTGTTTTTGTTTTGATCTCTATGTAGGGGGGCCCCAGACAATGCTGGAGACAGCACCCTGGCTTTGCCCCAGTGGACAGGGAGTGGGGAGGCAAGGCGACCCTGTCCATATGTGACATGGGGGCAGGCAGAGATGCCACATCAATGCCATCTCCGGCCTGAGAGCAGAGCAGCTGCAGGAAGAAGTGCCCACTGCCGAGGCCAAGGGAAGGACTTGGGGTTCCTGGGAGAGTTCACCTGGGGCACATGTCCAAGATACAGCAGCCACCTAGTTCTCAGTGGCGTTTAAACTACACTGCAACCCCTGTGAAATGCCTCATTAGTAATATAAATATCGGCTCACATTTCTTTTAATTTGAATGACAAATATCAGAGTATCAAACACCGCATTGTTTTTCCTGTGTGTTTTACACATAGCTCTCTCTAGGGGTAGAAAGGAAGGGAGGAGAAATTGAGAGGAAGAGAGAGACAGGGAGAAGGAGGGAGAGGGAGAGAAGTCAGTGTGAGGGACGGGCAGGGGGCAGAAATAGGGAGAGAGACAGTGGGATGGGAGGGCCTCTGGGGGAGGTCTGGGCAGGGGACACAGCCTCCAGCACCCTGCCCACTTCCCCCTGCGCAGAGCTGTCAGATTTGTGCACTTCCTCGGTCAGGGACCTTCTAGGGATGCCAAAGGACATGCCCTCCTCTGCACCAGGCTCGGGAGTGGCACGGGGCGGGTCAGCACAGCTCCGGCTTCAGGGACAGTTTTTGGCATTGTAAATCAACAGCTCTTAAACCATTCAAACCATTTGACACATTTCCATTTATGGCAATTTTCCCCTTGGACAGTAATCAACTAAGCACAGAAAAGCTTATGTAGGGAGGTAGGTGTCCTCCCAGTGTTTTTATAACACAAAGAAAAAGGAAACAATCTGAAACCTGCTGAGAGGTAAATAGTTAAGTAAATTTTATTTCTCTATTTTAAACTTTGATCACTTGAGGTGCTGTTTTTTAAAGTCATTTTTGTGGAATCTGAAAAACCTCCCAAGTTATTATTTACTTAGGACTTTTCCTTTAAATCTTAAATAGGCTTAGATCTAATCCTAAACAAATAAAATTCTATGAAATCATTGGCTTGCTATGCTACTTATATAATTTTTTCAAGTACAAATTAAAATACATAAAGATTAAGATAAAGACGTTTTTATCCATGCACTACCTAAGATTCCCTTGGAAACAGCCAGTGGTAACATGTCACATTTAAGGAAATACTGAATTAGGCGCCCCCCAGTAAGGCACATCCCCAATCACTGACACATGCTGCTAGCAGCTTATTAGTAGGGACGGGTTTATTCCACAGACACTACTGACGCATGGCTACATGTTTTGTTTTGCAAACATAGGAAAAAATTTCTGAAAGGTTCCTGATGGAATAAAAATAGCAGATTACAAAATAATGTGTAACTTATTATTTGATAATTATAAAAATATATGCTCTCCCTCTCTCTCCACCCTCCCCATGCCCCTGACATGCGAGCACATGCCCAGGCATGCATATGCACACATGTATGCATAAACACAGAAAAAGGCCCAAGTGTTTAACCGTGGTTATATGTGCACATTAGGATTGCATGTGATTTTTTTTGCATATCTAAATATTCCACTTTACCTAAAATAAAGATGGGTGACTGGTGCTAATAACATGTAAAACTGTTGAACATAATAAAATAGCCCCACGCATCTCTTTCCCTGAGGGGAATTAGGTACAGCCCCCACTTCTGAGTATCTATTATGTTGGTTGATGGCATACAGGGGACTCTCCGTGATGGGTTTAGAAACACTAGTGTGTCTGCAGTCCCCAGTCACCAGAATTTTCCTACCTGCAAGATACAGCTGGAGAAACACGTTAACTGAGGATTTTTTAGGTTGTATTCTTGGTTGCCACAAATTTTAGTGTCTACACAGTGAGTAAGAGAAAGCTCTGGCATGGAGGGCCCTGAGGTTTGGGGCACTGCTGGGTTGTAACTGGGCTCTGCATCTCATTGCCTGACAGCCTCCTGAAAATGCCCAGGGTACCCTTATGCTGCTTTCTTTGCTAAATAGCACAAAGAGGGGGAAATAGACTCTTTCAGGCCTCCTTCAATTCTCACCAGGACATCTGAAAACTGCCAAGAGCCTCTAATATGTATTTCATGTTTTGTAAAGAAATTACAAAGGGGACTCCAGGAGCTAAAGGACTTGGGGAGGATGTGACAGTGACTTTTCCTCTTGGTCCTAGAGAGCCATCCTCATCTTCCCACGTCACTCACAGCCCGTTAGCACCTGGGGATTTTTAGGTGGACATGGGCATGGGCAGGCCTGTGATTTTGCTGCACCCCTGAGTGCGTCTCTGCAGCTCTGGTCCTCGGGGATGCCTGTGCTGGGTGCTGCTTCTCAGGAGGGGCATTTTTATGCCTTAGCAAGGACCTCAGATGCTGGTCGTGCTTAGGCAGCTGCGGTGGACAGACTCCTGAGATGCCTGAAGGGCTCCACCCCTGGGGCCTGTGCCCTGTCTAGTCCCCTCCTTCTGAGAGGGCACGGGACCTGTTGGTATGAAAGGATGTCACTCTCAGGATTGGGTTACGTCAACCTGGTCAAGCTGAAGGAATTTTGCAGATGATGAAGTCAGTTTGTAATCAAGTGACTTTGAGTTAATCAAAACAGCTTATCCTGGTGGGCTGGATATGATCAGAGAAGGCTTTTGAGGGTCTAGAGGTCTGAGATGGAAAATACCAAAGAGATTCGAAGCAGCAGAGACGGTTTCCTGCCGTCCTGGAAGAAGCCAGCCGCTGAGATGTCTGCAGCCGGAAGGAAGGGAGTTCTGCCAGCCTTCACCTGGGTCTGGAAGTGAACCTTGAGCCTCAGGTGAGAACCCAGGCCCAGCCGGACGAGACCCTGAGTGTGAGGTCTAGACAAACAGCGCTTCACATTCTGAGCCACAGAAACCAGGAATGACTGAGAGTTGCTTCAAGCCGCCAGATGTGGGGCAGCTTGTTACACGTCGTAGACAGCTAATAGCGGGGTGCTCACATTCTCAGCAGGAGAGCAGTGTGGCCATGGAGGCCTTCTCAGCCCAGCTGGCCAGAAACATATCCCCAGCTCAGCCGGCTCTGGGTTCCAGTCTCCTGGGAACCTGGCATTGTCAGCAATGTCTCCGCTTTCGGCTGTCGGGATTAGCCGCCTGTGGGCCAGCCCACCAGGAAAGCCACTTGGTAAGGGCTCAGCGTGCAGACGACTCTGCAGGGCCTTCCTTCTCAGGCTCTCCCTGTTGACCAACCGTCCGTTCCGTCGTCTTTCTCCCTGCACATCTGGAGAGACTGACACCCAGAAATCCAGTATTACTATGTGTCAGAGGTTTCCCTGTTTCTGGGGTGGTCTTCCAATTTTTGAGGTTTTCAAATCATGGTTGACTCTTCACACCTCAAGGCTTATGCAGTTGCCACATTTATTTACGTCAAGAATGTGTGGCATTTTTTATGTAGTTTGTCACTCTCTCTCTTTACTTTTGGTTACATCTTCTTTCTATTTGTTTTCTGCTCGTCTTCCTCAGTTCTAAACTTCTGCTTCAATATGAACAAACAGCAGAAAAACAAAAATGAACTGCTTTTTATTGTCTTCAAAATCCCAAATGGTACATGTGTCACAGAGAAGTTATTTACACAAATGAGGAGCTCCTATAGCTCGCTCGGCCTTCCCCAAGCAAATTCAGGGGCCGCCTTTTCCTTTACTTCAAGGGAAGCAAAGAAGAAAGAAATGGCTCCATTTCACAACGAAGTAGGGGACACCCCCACCGCCGCACTGCACATTTATGACAAAGAACCGGACAAAGCCACTTCTAAGTGAGTGGAGACACTGGGGCCCCGGCACTGAGTCTGGGGGGATGGGGGGGCGTAGCGCTGTATTCCAAGTGATGCAAAGCGGGGGCATAAATATACATTGCAGGGGTTATTTTTAAACTGTATTCTTTTTTAAGTTGACACAACTACTCCCATTCAAAGTTGTTATTAGAATGTCTTCAAATTGAAAGGCTAAGATCTCTCTCTTAGCTGAGGAAGATACAGACTTATTTTTAGGCTACTGCACCTCACCTTTCTCATAAATCACACTCTGGGTTCAGAACATAGTAGTGTTTAGGGATGTGAGTTGAATGACCTTTGCAGCCTCATTTAGGGCTAATGGGAATGATTCTAATGCAACCTCCCTGGAGTACAAGGGCTGGGCCCCTGTGATCAGCTGAGTTAATGTAGCTGAACATGGGGAAGAGGTCTGAATCCAGGTGTGGGCCTTGAGCCAGAGTCAGGCTACCAGCGGCTGGGGAGGTCTGCAGGGCCTGGGCAGCTCTTGCCGTGACGGAGTGTCCTCAAGGGATGCTCCGAGTGTGGGAGGCATGCCACTGTATCAGGGTCACAGCGACCCTGTCAACTAGGGCAGGACAGTGACCACATGCAGCGGTCCTGACAGCATGCACACGGCCCCGCCCAGCAGTACAGACGGCCGCATGGAACTGGACGCTCCGATGCAGTTTCCAGTCCTAACGTCTGATCCCCAGAGGCTGCATGTGAAATAATAAAGTAGAGGAACCACAGGAACATCCGAATTGCCTGGGGGGACCGGGAGGCACCCTGAGGAGCATGGGCTTTGATGGAAACTGGATCTCATTCCTGCCTCCACCAGATCTTAACCAGACCACACAACACGTTTTACCCGTAACCTCAGTTAAAGAAAGCGCCTACTTCCTCCTAAACTTTTAGTGAGAATTCACCAACATACCGCGTGGCTAGGAATTGTGAGGTTCCCCAGAGTCAAACCACTTGGATGCCAACCCCATTCTCCAGCCACTCTTACTGTCAGCCCGCAGGGCTCTGGGGCAGCGGCCGATCCTGAGACTATGGCAAGAAATACACAAGATGAGCCGGGAGCATCTTGCAAGGCCCAGAAGTGAAGAAGTACTAATCCGCACCCCCCAAAACCAACCAAACGAGAAACAACCCTTCACTGATGGGGTGTGTCCAAGGGACAGGGGAGCCAACGGAAAGGTCCCCTGGGTGCCAAGGCGGGGACCACAAAACAAAATCATATGGTCTTGTGGGATCATAACCCCAAATATAAAATAAATACCATGAGCCCATACTGGCGTACATAGATGTCCAATGAATAACACAGCTGGAAGGATGCGCACATCCCGTGTGCAGAGGAATTCCAGGTACAGTACTGGGATCACCCACTCTCAGGAGGTGGAACCTGACTCCCAACTCCTGACGTGTAAGCAGAGAGCACAGTACGGAGACGGGGAAAGGGAGTAACTTCACTGGAGGGCCCTGACAGACAGGACCTCAGCAGGTGGCCAAGGTCAGCACCAGCAGTGATAGCATGCACCCTGATATGGGCATTCCTCCTCTGGGGTTCCCCAAATGCACGGCCTCACCCTAGCCCTGACGGAGACATCAGACGACCCCATTGGAGGGGCATTCCGCAAAACACCTCACTGGTACTGCTCAAAACGGTCAAGGTCATCAAAAACATGGGAAACTTCCAGAGGTGAGAGGTGCCTGTGGAGACATGACAGCTGAATGTAATGCAGTACCCTGGGTCTGATGCTGAACAGAAAAGACTCTAGGTAAACACTAAGGAAATCTGAATAAAGTATGGGCTTCGGGTAATAATGAGGTGCTGGTATCGGTTAGTTGACTTATGTGCCCTGCTAATGTAGGATGTTAGTAACAGAGGAAGCTGGGTGTGTGGTGGATGGCAATTCTCTGAGCTATCTTCCCAATATATGCGCTAAAACCACCCTAAAATAAAAAGCTTATTTAAAAAAAACCCCAATTCTGAAAAGTTCTGGACAGTGTCATTAGACTGTCCTCATGGAAATACATCCAAATTAAACGACTGCCTTCTCTTCTGAGATCATGCCCACCTTGCGGGGGAGGGAGAGCTGGGCGAGTGTGTTTACTGGCTGTCAAGGCCGGCCCTTGGCATCCTCCCTGAGGGTTCTCTTCATGATCCCCACACATCAGAGGCCGAGGCCGCCCACATGCGCTGTGGGGAAACAGGGGTCGAGTCTACTTGTACTGCTGGCGACAAGATCTTTTGGATTAAAATAAATCATCCTCTCTTTTAGTGAAGATGGTGAAGAAGCTTGTCTTCAGGAGGAAGTAAAGAGGCTTCTTCCTGTTCAGACATATCTTTGCCTTTGCAGTGAAGCACATCTCAGCCCCTTCACCCGCAGCAGGTGAGATGGGAAAATTATGCCAGGTTGTGCGGCCATGAATCAATTACAGGGCCCAATTTCATACAATTATCAAACCCAATTGTATGACTGTGATGCGGAGAGTTGTTTTTTATGTCCCATCTTGCTGCGCTATTAAAAAATAGATTAAATACCTGGGAATGATAGCCTTGCACAATTATAGAAATTACTGTGGACAAGGTCAGCCCAAACTGCGTGCATGAGAGCTGTTAGCGGCACATCTGAGCTCATCACGCAGGCCTGATAGGAGGACCGTTCACCGCGGTGGAGGCTGGTGGCCACGTGGGGCAGGGGCAGGCGGCCCTGCCATCTCTCCAGCCAACACCAGCGTGGAGACCAGCAGCAGGCCCCACTGATTTTTCAGCCCAGAGATATCCTGTGGCGTGTGCAGCTTCTCCCACTGAGAAATGAGCCAGCGGGCTTGATGTTATCTGACTCTAGCAGTTGCAAGTGCCGTGGGGAATTTCAATGTCCAATGATGTATAGTGGGTGACTCAACCTGGGATAAGTTTTGGAATGTTAACTTAGGATCCCCCCAGAGACGGTTTATTAATGCATGCTCCAGTCTATAGAATCAGGATTATACATCAGATCCTATTTAACTCAGTTTAAATTGTGCTACTGTGTCTGATCCTATCTTTGCACAGTTTCTAAATCTGTTGAGAAACTTCTTGAAAAACATATAGAAAATGAAGTTTCTATGGCAATGTAATTTGTTTTACCCCTAGAAAACTACAAAAGCAACAGATAGCATCTAGACCAAGCTTTCCTGATGCATCTCCCCTCCCAGCGAGGATTTTGACTCAGCTCAGCACATGAGGGCGGGAGGTGTGGGCTGGACCGATCGTCAGCTCAATAAAGGAATCCAGGTGGGACTTGGTAGAGAGAATAGACATGTTTTTGACTTTCTAAAATAAATGACGACTCACCCCAGAGTCATACAGAGCCACATGTCAGTTACTTAAGTCAGTGCACTGCTGCCCCCGCTGCGACACCATGTTTCCCAAGCTGGAGAAGCACCGAGGCCGCACCTGGAGGCTGAGTCCTGCTGAAGCTGAGTAGTTCTTGGGCTTCCAGCTGGACCCTGACCATCCATCTCGCACCCCAGGCCATGACCCCAGCAGGAGACGATGGCCAAACCTGTGTGAACCCATTTGCAAGTCCCAAGATCCATACTCATCTCAGAGGGGGATGAAAATGCCAACGAGAGGTGGCTGGTGCTGTTTGCTATTAATCCCACTGACATTCAAGACTTTGGGGGAAGGATTTGCAGTGTGACAGTGGGGTCCAATTTTCAAGTACAAAACAAAGTTTTAGGTCCAAGGGTGCAAAACGATAAATTCCATCAGACAGGGCTGTCTGTTTCACTCAGCCCGGAGGAAGAGTCATAGCTTGGCGTTTTACCTTCTCTGCGCCAGTTTCTCCTCCAGGCGCCATATAAATCAGCCCGAGGAACGTGCTCCTTTCCCCGGGAATCATTTGTCTTCAGCAGTTTGTCTGGACTCGGGTGGGATGGATTTATCTCTGCCTGGCACCTCTGACATGCCTCTGAGAAGAGAAACCCCAGCCATGGCTTAGGGACAGCAGAGTAAAAGTCCCAGCATAGCAGGTTTTCCATCCTGTGCCCTCCACTGACAAGCAAACAATATTTGGGGGCATTGCTGTTGAGCAACGTGATCCCTCTTCCTTCTTGGCCGACAGGGCGGCCTTGCGGAAGCCATGGAGGGTGGGATCACCGATAACCCAAAGTCAGCTGGGCAAATCCCTTCCTGCCCTTGGGGATTTGGGATGTAGAGTGTGAGATAAAGAGCTGGTCTGAGCCTGGAAGGAAGTAATGACAGAGCAGCCAGAACCAGGGTCCAGGAGAAGAAAGAGCCCACTGCACAGAGAGCAAGGTTCCAGACCTTTCCACAGTCCTCACTCTGCTGTTCAGGCCATTGGGGTTCAGGAGACATGCCGAGCGAGCCCTCACCATACCCCATGTGCTGCCCCCATCAGCCTCTCGTGTGCGTCTCAAAGCAGCTGACTCTGTTTGGGGGCTGGGAGCCGACGGGAGTCAGGAGGCTGACTCCGGAAGCAAGCTCACGGACTGTCACCCCGAAGAGGGGGGCATGGAATGAAGGTGGTGCCACCCATGGTGGGCCTGAAGGGGCTTGGAGCCCGGGAGGACCCCCAGGGGCTCTCCCACCTGCTGGCCGTGGCTCAGGGTCTTGCCTGTGCTTCAGACAGGCAGCAATGTGACGAGGGGCAGTGCATCCGCCTGCTGTCCACACCGTTCCTCGGAGCTGCCCCAGCCACCAGCGCTGCCGCCGTCCACGCCCCGAGCTCTGCAGAACCTGTCCTTCATGCACAGATGTCCTCTCACTCAACACAGTGATGCAGTGCTGGGGCATCAACCGCTTTGTGCACTTGCTAGATGTTAGCCACGTTCCACGTCTTTACGTGTGTTAGATCATGTAATGCTCGAGAAACCCTGCATGGTTATTACCATCCTCATTTTACAAATGGGAAAACCGAGGGCTGGAGACACGCAGCAACTGACCCAAGCAAGGCCTGGCAGAAAACGAAGGGCCATGAAAGGAACAATAAGAACACTGGGCAAAGACCAAAACAGCCCCAAACCCACGGGAACTTCCCTGACCGAGGCCCAGGTCTCGTCCTGAGCTTGGAGCTGCCTGACTGCGCACCCCCACCCACACCAAGTCCCACCGTCACTAAGCCGCGGTCAGATCCCAAATACAGAACAGTCGGAATAGCCGCATAACACGCGGGCTCAGTGTGAACTACAGATCAGCTGTGTCTTCAGCCACCTGAAAAGATCGTCTCCCTTCCCCTGCCAACCAGGCTGACGGTCGCCTCCGAAGCAGGGGAAGGGGAAAGAAGTGGGAAGCTACGTCTAATGCTCATCCTTACAGGGCCAATTGATTTCGTTAATCTGCACTCTAAACATCTGTCCTTTTGTTCATTTATTCATTCCTCGTCCATCAGGCATTTACTGAAGTTCTATGGTAAACAAGGCAGTATTTCACATTTTTCTGAGAATACAAAGACACAGGATTGCATCAAAACCCTGTCCCCAAGACAGTCACAGTCCGACGGGGACAAAGAAGCCTCGGCCATGGCCAAACACCACCCGGAGGGGGAGGTGCTGTGGCACGGGTGCGGAACACTTCTGGAATGGGGGCCACCACTGCCCCTGGGGGAGAGCCTGGTGTGGGCCACACGGGAGCAGGTGGCACGGTCCAGTTAAATGAGGGGACGGCAGGAGCTAATGGCTAATGGATAAGGAAGAACAGGCCATGTTTGGGTAAATGGTGTGTATTTCTATTTCTGGGGGGTCATAAGAAAGGAGAAGGTTTAATGGGCCTTAAGGAAAAGCCTTAATTATCAGGCTAAGGAGGTTATATTTTATTCAGTAGCTTTAAAAGTTCTCTGATTTTTTGTGACAGTAATCCAAGTGTTTGTTTAGATTCATTAATTATATAATTATTTGGTAGCTTAATATAGTAACATCTGCCAGCCGGAGGCCCTTTCTATAGACCAGGAGGGCCGGCCCAGGCTTTGCTCTGTTGCAATGGCTTAAGCAAAGAAGGCAGTTTATTGACTCATCTGACTATGAATGCGAAGACACAAAGCCACTTCAGGTGTGGCTGGATCCGGGAGCTCAGAGGCTGTCAGGCATTGGTCTCTCCTCTCTCGGTCCTGCTTCCATCCCTGCCCCACCTGCTCCATCCCCCTGGTAGATTGTTCCCAAATGGAAGTGCAAATGGACTTGGCTGCTCTGGGCTTCCACACAGCTCACCACCGACAGTCCTGGAAAAAACGACGGGGCTCTTCCCAGAACTGATATGACCTCCCCAACAGGACTTGACCTGTGTGGACAGGGTCGACCCTGCTTGTCACGTGTCCATCCCTGGACCAAGGGTGAGGATGCTCACATTGGCTGGTGTGGAGGCTGTGACCCCACGGTGTTGGGAGCAGAGTCTCAGAGGAATCACATGAAGGCAGCAGGAAGCCCTTCCCCAGGGCTGCAGTTGAGGCCAGGGCACAGCCCTGAAGCTCCTGCTCTGCAAGGCCGGTCTCTCCGTTCTCCATTTTCCTGCAGCACTTTGGGAAATCCTGGGTTTTGTATGTACCAGGTCTCGTGATGGCTAATTATGTGTCCATGTGCTTTCCCAAGCAGACTGTGAGGTCCTCAAGGGCGGCGCATGAAGAAGACAGGCCGTGTCCAGATAAACACCTACTTCCATTTCCAGAAATAACCGAGTGGGGCGTCTGCAGCATTGTAGGTAAAATGTGTATTTTTACTGAAAGTCAGAGGGCTGGGGCAGGAGTACTGAAATACAATACAAAGGAAGGATACAAAAGACAAAAATTGTGTGTTCTAGAAAATTCTAGTCTGAGATTCTAATATTTGAAAAGGTCCCCCAAGGCATAAACAACAGTATTTGTAGAAAGCTGGAAATCACATCACAAAGCAGCTGGGCACCGTGGCAGGAAGTGGGGAGCGCTGGGACCTTTGTTCAGACGAGCACCAGAGCGGGGGAAAGTGAACGGTGAAGCGATTTCCACCAAAGGCAGCATCAGCCAACCCCACGGGCCACGGAGGCCCACCCAGGGAGAAACTCTCCCCACGGGCCATGGGAACAGCCCAGGGAGAAACTCTCCCCACGGGCCATGGGAACAGCCCAGGGAGAAACCCTCCCCACGGGTCACAGGGATGGCCAGGGGCAGTTCCCGTGTGTGGATGCCCAAGACATCCAGAGATGAGGGCTCTCAAGTCACGGCCTCAGTCCCATTAGCGGGTGAGGGTCTGGATTTACCAAGAGGGAAGGACTTAGTACTTTACAGGGAGTTATCTAAGTTTTAGCTCTATTTAACCTATTTAGGATTTTTTAAATACATCTTTATTTATATCTCAGCAGCGAATCTATATTTCAATGAACTTTTTAATTTTAGGACAGCTTTAAATCTGCAGAAAATTTAGGAAGATGGAACGGAGGGCCCTCACGCATTCCAAGCAGTCTCCTCCACTACTGATATCCCATATTAAATATGGTGCTTTGGCCATAATCATGAATTAGTGTTGAGAGGTTAGTATTGACTGAAGTCCACACTTATTCACGTTTCCTTAGTTCTTACTTAATGTTTTCTTTTCTTTCCCAGGATAATGTCCAGAATACACATTAGATGTTTTATTTGTCCAGTCGGGCTACAGATGGGTGGCTTAAACAACAAACACGCATTTCTCGCTGTTCTGGAGGCTGGAGGTCCGACGGGGCTGGTTTCTGGGGAAGGTCCTCTTCCTGGCTGGTGGCCCTCTCCTGGTGTCCCCATATGTTGGAGAGGGAGTGAGCCCCCCGGTGTCTCTCCGTACAAGGACACTAACCCTATCAGCCAGGACCCCACACCGACGAGCTCATTTAAGCTGGGTTACTTCCATAAAGGCCTCGTCTCCAGCTTCAGTCACACTGGCTGTTGGGACTTCAACCTGTGGTTCTGGGGAAACAGGAGCCCATCCACAGCAGAAGCCGTGTCTCTTAGGCTCCTCCTGGCTGTGACAATGTCTGACTTTCTATTTTTGGTGACCTTGACAGTTTTGAGGAATACTGGTCAGGTCCTTTGTAGAATGCTTCTCAATTGGGATTTTTCTGATATTTTTCTCACATTAGACTGGGATCAGGGGGTCTGGGGAGGAAGCTCACATAAGCAATGCACCATTTTCATCATCCCTTATTAAGAGTGGGTACCATCAGCACGATTTATCGCTAGTGATGTTGACCTTGATCCCTGGTTGAGGTCAACTGGTCAGGTCAGTTAGGTTTCTGTGTTGTACGACATCCTTTTTCCTCTTTACATTCTGCCTTCTTTGCAAGGAAGTGACTGTGTGCAGCCCACACTTCAGGAACAGGAAGTGACGCTCCCCTTCCCTAAGGGCAGAGCGCCTGCCCAAAGTATTTGGGACCCTTTGTCCTGCAGGTCCGACTACTGTCACTCAGCCTTTCTGCTGGAGAAGGGATCAGAAACCCAGGCCCCGCCCTTGCTCTACCCCTTGCTAGAGCACCACTGCTTCAGGGCCTTCTCACCGGGCGGAGCGAGGACACGTGTGCACACCACCTCCATGTGCGCGAACAGCGGTAAGTATTTTTGCAGGGAACCGTCTCTGTGTTTTCTATACCTGAGTTCACACTGTCGTCTCCAGCCGGCATCCCTCACCACTTGGGCCCACCCCTTGCTCTTCTGTAAGCTCCCCTCCCAACATTGAGGGACCGGGCTCCCGCCGTCCACCCGCCGCTCAATCATTCAACTCCACTGCACACGTAGGACAGCATCAGGGTTATGAATTTTGAGAGGACACAGTTCAGCCCATAGTAAGCAGCATCCTCGGCCTCCGCCAGAGGCCACTGGCTTGGCTGAGGAGACGGGGCAGGACAAGCTGCGATACTTATGGGACTCACTGCGAAGTGAAAACTTGGGACCCTTGTCAGAAACTCATCAGGAATTTCACGATGGTGAGAGCGAAGCAGTAAGCCAGGCACAGGGCCCGCCTGAAATGAGCCCGTGTGACCGCCGCGTGTGCACACCTACGATTTGGCCCAGGTCTACAGGAGAGGTAGGGAGATGTACCCTGTAAAGAAAAACCCGTGAGAGGAGGAAAAAGAATGCCAAATGTTCCATCTACTCAGTGCCCACGTCACTTGTTCACCGTTGCCTGTTCCGGCTGCACGGTAGAGCACTGCACATAGTTTCTGTCGTCAGTTGGGAGCACGGGCGTTTGCTGCCACTCTGCACGCTGTACGCGTCACGGCCAGTGCAGCCCTGTGGCTCTGGCCACGTGCCTGTGCCTTGCCCAGGGCACACCTGCCATTCACACCCCCGCCAGCTGGGGGTTCCCTCATAGACTTGGTTTCTGGTTGTTCCAACCTGGGCCTTGGAAGTTTCCCACTTCGAAGTGTGTGTGTCTTGCCTCTTTTTCATCTCGGCCACATGTTTCTTAGTTATCTTACATGCTCATCTCTCTTGCCGGCCCAGAGGATGCTCCTCCCCCCACCCCTGGGGAGCTTTGTGGTTCTGCTGTCTGGGGGTTAATTTTCAGCACTCGGGACATTTCCTTACTTGAATAAGTAACAAGATGAGATGGCCATTCTCTGAGCTGGGCTACGGTGCCGAGAGAAACTGAGAACTCTAGCTCCCAAGAAACTTACTGAGCCCAGGGATGCAAACGCATGTGTGCTCTAGGCTCTAGGGAGGCAGGCATGTTTTTCTTCATAGCTGATCATTAGTGTCAACCCCCCAGCAACTGTTGGGAGGTGGTAGTGGGAAAACTGGAGCAACATTTGGGCTATGTATGGTGTTTAAATTAATTCTATCACACATCAATGCATGCAAGTGGCCTCTCTTCTCTAATTGAAAATTGGGCACCAATTAACTTACTTCTGAGGGTCACTCTCACATTCTAACCATGTTCCCGTCACACCTCTAGGAATCAAATTCACTGCGGATTTGTCAAGTCACACTCTGCTGGGACACGCAGGCTGTTATTGTACAGAGGACCAACTGGCCGCACATGTCCTCAACAGCTTCAATAGTAGCTAAATGCTGGTGACTCTGAAATGTGTCCCCCCCATCCAGGGCTCTCCCCAGAGCTCCCCAAGGGTACCTCCTGCCATTGCTGGATTTCCCAGGGCCAGGTCACGCTTGCCGTCTGCAGCTGGACACACCCTCTCCCCAGGCACTCACCCTGCTCTGCCGTCCCCAGGCTAAGCAGTCAGACACGCCCCTCACCTCCACCTCCCACTGATCATGTCCCCTCAACTCCAGCTTCCCTTCCCTTTGCCATGTCCACACCGTTCCTCCACGATGACATGTTAGAATTTCCTAACTGCATATTCTCTCCTCACCAATCCTTTCTCCACGCTTCAGACAGAAAACTTCTGAAATACCTTATCATTCCCCTGCCTTAAATGCCTCTAGACAGGACGTTAGTTTCTTGTGAAGTTAAATGTGCGTCTACCAAACGGTCGGTCCACTCGGCTCCTCGGGGCTCACCCAACAGAGATAAAAACATGTCCACACAAAGACTTGCACAACTCGTTCCCAGCAGTGCTATTCACTGCAGCCCCAAAGAGAAAGGACCCGTATGCCTGCAAATGGGGGCAGGTGAGAAGGTGGGAGCGGTGTCACATCCACGCACGGAGGTGCTCGGCAATGAAAAGGACAGGTGAGCACCACATGCGATGGCCGTGAACGAGTCTGCTGGGGGAGAGGAGCCCGTCACAAAAGTGTGCAAGTTCCGTGCCTGAAGTTCTAGAGAAAGCAAATCGGACCCGCAGAGACAGCCGATCAGTGGTTGCCAGGGACACAGGGAAACGGGTGGAACTGCTGGGATGGGACACAGGGAATGTTTGGGGCTGTGGAAACGCCTTGTGTGTTGATTGTGGTGGTGGTTACATGGGTGTATACGTTTGTCAAAATTTAATGAAATGCACCATTAAAATGGGTATTTTTATTGTACATGAAAAAAGTACCTTTAGGGATCCCTATTCACTTTGGAATAGAACCAGATTCTTCAACAAGTCTATGCAGCACCACCGCCTGGTGCCCACCTGGACATCCGGCTGCCCTCCCACCCTCCCCATGCGCAGGAAGCTCTGGACCCCAGGCTGGCTCCCCCGTGGCCTCTGCCTGGGACAGTGGTCTGTCTGCTCCGTGTCTGGCCGTCTCCCATCTGTGCTCAGGCTTCTCCCCCGGGAAGCCGCCTCTCACCGAGCCCCCAGACCGAGTGAGATGGTTCTGCAGCACTGAATCCTGCCACTGCTCGGCAGCAGGGTTCTGAGCCGCTGCCTGGTGGACGGCGCCTTGAGAGTGAGGGGCCGTGTCCCCGCGGCTGTGTCCCCAGAGCCCAGCCCAGAACATGACCCAGAACATGGCCAGTGTTATTCCTTCAGTGACAGAGTCAGTGCCGTGGCACAATGCCTGAGTCCACTGGGTAACAGTGAGCTAGCCTTCCACTGCCGTGGCCTGGGCCTGCTCCAGGCCCTGTGGCCTTCCCTGACTGTCATTCCGCAGGCCTTCACTGGGCTTCCTCGCCACAAGGACGGACTTTGAGACAGCAGTGTGCCAAGCCCTCTTCTCCATGAACGTATCCCAAATGCTATCCTGCAAAAACCCTACTGGCTTGTGGCCAGTCCAGCCTCTTCGTGTGGAGCCTGCACGGGGACTGGCCTTGTGACTCACACAGGCCACGGCTCCCAGGGGGAGGCCCGACCAGGGAGTGGGATTCTGCCAGCCCCAGAACTTAGGGCACGTGGGGCTCTCTGGGAAGTAAAGTCAGAAATCATTCCACCCAGCAAGATCTGTGAAGGGCCCGTGCAGAGCAGCCCACCCTCACCGGTTCACAGCTGGGGCTGGGCCGGGCACCCTACAGTGCTCTCCAGGGAGGGGATACTGTGCCCCCTGTCACTCTCCTGCAGAGACAGTGGGGGATGACGGGCCTGGGTTCTCTAGAACTTGTTCTTTCACCGGCATTTCTCTAATGTGACTCTTAATACGGAGGATTTTTTTCTTAATTTTTATGAAGAAAAACAAAAAAATGTAAATTAAAACTATTAGGAGTGACCTGATGCACAGAGGCCTGGGCCGGCGGTCCCTGTTTGGGGGATGGAGCTGCCCCAAGGCCCCTGGGCTCGCTGGCCTGAAGCCGTCTTGGCCGCACCTGGGCTGGTGGAGCTCTGGGTGGGGGCACAGGGAGCTTTGAGAGGGGTTAGCTTTGAGAGGCAGATCTCAGGGCCTGCTGGCAGCCTCTGAGCACTTCGGGTTGTATTAGTTTGAATCTTTTATGTTTGTCTTCATGAAAAATTTAACCAGAACATTCATACCCGTTAGCAATGCCCTTTATCATCAGGAATGATGAAGACATTGAGTTCCAGGGAGTCCAGAGGTGCTTATAATGTGCTCACCAAGTGTGAGGTGCTGACGGCAGGAAGAAGCTGGTCCCCTTGTGCTTGTAGTGCCCCTCTCTGTGCCAGCTGAAGACTCAGTGAGCAGTGTCAGGGCAAGGACAGGAGCCTGGAAGGGGGGCTGTCCCCTGGCGGGCGCGACCGAGACAATGATTCCATCTGCGACCCTGGCATTCTTTGAGTGCAGCAAGGAAGGGCGGGGTGCCTTCCCAATGTGGGGCTTCAGTGACACACTCCCACCACGTTTGAGTAATGATGCCAAGTCAGAGTCTTGACACAATAACGGGACAGCCACTCCCCTTTACGGGAGCCGAAGAGTAGCCGCTCACGGTGGTAGACAGAACAGTGGCCCTAATGAAACACGCACGTGATTTGCCACCTTACAGGGCAAGGGAACTTGCAGGTGTGGTGAAGTTAAGCATCTGGAGATGGGAGGTGATTCTGGATGATGCACATGGGCCCAGGTGGGTCCTCAGCAGGGGCAGGAGGGCCAGAGGCAGCCTCACTGGGCCAGCGCTGGCTCTGGGATGGAAGAGCCCTGGTCAGGAATGGGGGCAGCCTGCAGAAGCCACCTCGCATGCTAGTTGGGGTCCCCAGGGGAACAGAACCGATGGGAGATACATGTACAGACACAGACGAAGAGCTTTATTATAGGAATCGGCTCACGGGGTTGTGGAGCCTGAGAAGTCCCGCGATCTGCCATCTGCAAGGTGGAGACCTGGGGGGACGGGGGGGGGATTCTGCCCGAGTCCAAAGGCTCAGGAACCAGCGGGCTGGTGGCGTGAGTCCCAGGCAAGTCCAGAGGCCTGAGAACCGAGGGCTCTGATGGCCGAGGACAGGAGAAGGCGGATGGCCCAGCTCCAGCGGGGAGCGCGAATCCTCCCCGCTCCGTTTTGTTCTATTTAGGGCTTCCAGGATCAGATGGCCGCCCCACCGCGAGGGCATCTCCTCTATTCAGTCTACTGAGTCAGACGCTGACCTCTTCCACAGACACCCTCACAGAGCCAGAATCCATGTTCCACCAGCTCTGCCTGGGCTTCCCTCCACCTGGTCAAGCAGACACATAAAATTAACCGCCACACTCAGAAGAGACGCAGCCCTGCCAACACCTTCCAGCTTGGGGAGACCCCTGCTGACTGAGGCCACGTACCTTATGGGACCGTGGTGCTGGGCACATGCTTCCTCTCATCTAAAACGTCGGCGACCGAGGCTTTGGCAATGTCATCGATGCATCACATATTAGAGGCTCATTGGACAAAATGAGTGACAGCTGCCACTTCCCCATGACCCACAGGTGGATAGTGTCTGCGGGGCTGGAGCTGTGCCATGTCACATGGGAGTCGTGTCTCACCTCCGTGCCAAGGAAAGGAGGCATCTCTGGAGAAGTTAAGCAGAGTTACAAAATGAGGAGGGGAGGCTGCACCAGAGCAGGGGGGTCTCAGCGCGGAGAGGCCGAGGCACAGTGTCCCAGCCGCGCCCAGCAGAGCTTTGAAAGGTCAGTGTGACTCAGAAGCCGGTGCCGCACACCTCCCGGGGGGTCAGAGCATCATTAGCTCATCAGTCCCTGAGCACCCACGGGTCTCAGACAGCGTCCCAGGGCCTGGTGGCAGTGATCCATCCCAGGGAGCTCTTACAGATGGCGTCTCTGTTTCATGCAACATCTCTGAAGGACCAAGTTCCCAATACATGTACGGAAGGGAGCTGATGCCCAGGGAGCTGGATGGAGCTCAGGGAGACACACAGTGACCGGGGAGGACCTGGGCCTGCCCACCCGCAGTGCAGTCCCCCCACTGCAGAAGCTGCCCCCGCAGCCACTCACCCACTGAGAATCTGCTCTGACGTCATGATAGGGTCACTTGCAATGCACATGTGACTCATTCCCCAATCTGTAAAGTGGGCATAAAAATGGCACCCACCTCACGGGACCCGTGAGGCTCTGTTGCTGGCACAGTGTATGGAGGTTGCCTAGAGTCTTCTTGGCACAGGGTAGGTGCTCAGTAAACTTCACTCTATGTCTTTACGTGCCCACTGGACCAGAGATCATGACACACCTGCTTCTTTATTTCCCGCTGACCCAGATGGGTGCTGACTCAGTAAGACTCTGTATTCATTTAAAAGACACATGCCATCATAATGAATGTAATTTGTATTGGCCCCACTAAAATGAATGGACAAAAGAGATGAGTTAGGACAGTGCTGCGGAGCAGGTTATGTGCCAGGCTGCTCCGTGAGGGACGGTCGGGGTCTGCCACCGCACTGGGATCCGAGCTCCTTCCTGGAACAGGCACCTCCCAGGGGACTGTCTGTGCCCCTAGGAATATGTAGGCTTTCCCCCGAGGCATCAGGTGATACTCTGAAGTTGAGGTGTTTGAACATGAAATCAAGGCATTATGTTGGATCTGATGGTGTTGAACTTAACACATTCAGGTGCACTGTCACTAAAATAGCTCAGGTTGGGACAAGGTTCCTTCTTTTCCCAGAATGACTGGGGATCTCCAGGGCTTTGAGATGAAATGACAGTTAGACATCACCAAATGCGTCTTATTATTATTATTTTTTTACGTGGAGGAAAGAAGAAGCTGAAAGTTAGAGAAAAACAGCAAATGAAGGAGAACCGGTAAAAGCTTGTTAATTCCAAGCCTGGCAAACTGAAAGTTGTGAACGTTGAGACACAGGTCAGAAGGAAGGTTCCTTTTCCTTTGTTAAGAACTGCTCAGCAAATGAATCGTGAATCAGGGATGATTGCAGAAGGTACATGTTGGCTTCTGCGGGAGAACAAATTGCTTTCAAGGTCACTGTGGTCACAAACAGACGGATCGGAAGAGAACAAGAAAGAATTCTGTTTTGAGTTCTTCTCCTTAGTTGCTAATTTCTTGACATATTTATTCAAAAGAATGAAATAACACACATCTAAAAGCATTTTGTAATGTGGAGTTTTCACTAATTAATTTCTTGCAAGTTAGTGAAACTGTATTGCATGAGCACTTCAAAGAACTCCGTGAAGTTTATTTAGACTTGTGGTGACAGTGCAGTTCTGGAAAAGACTGTAATCCTAGCGAGCACGGTGGACATGGGGATGAACTTCTATGTCCCCGGAAGATTCAGGGAGGAGGCCGGAGGCAGTGAAGGTGCTGGCAGGCCCCAGGAGCCAGGCGAGCGGGCATGGGTCTCAGCCTTGCCACTGGCTTCCTCACCACGGTCAGGGGAGCCTTTGGGAGGTCAAGAGGGCGGAGCCCCCACGAATGGGTCGGTGCCCTGGTGGGAAGAGGCCGGACAGCTAGCTTTCCCTCTCTGCCATTGGAGGATAACAGAAAGCGAGTCTGCCAGAGGGGAGACCTCAGCAGAAGCTGCACCCGGATCTCAGACCTCCAGCCTCCACAGCCATGAGGGAGAAATGTCTGGTGTTAAAAAACCACTGTGAGTGTGGTATTTGGATACAGCAGCCTGAGCAGACAGTGAATGTTAATGAATGTGCACAGAACAATAATAATTATTCTTTACTGTTGCTAATAGCTATAATAACTGTATTACTATTGTAGTTATTATAGAGAGCTTTATAATTGACAAAGCACACGCAATGCCACGAATGACAGCAGCTCAGTGAATTAGCTGTTATGCCCGTCACTGGTAAGGGCCTCATGTTTACAGAGGGTGAGCATGTGGCAGTGACCGTGGAGACCCTTGGAGCCGAGAGGATCCACAGTCTGTTTGTGACCAAGCTCTCTTGCAGGCACTGTCTGAGATGGCATCAAGTGGCTTCTTTATTGACACTGCTGGTTCCCATCCTGCTGGGAGGGTGGGCACCTGCATGTGACGTTAAGGCAGGTGGTGTGACCACAGCACCTGCAAGCTGCCTCGCCACCAGCGGGAGTGCCACGCACTGCTGCCCAGTGCAGACTGCACCACGGCTCGTGATGGCTAGAAACGCAAATGTCCCCCCCTCCACACGGTGAGAAGAACATTTCAGCAGATGCTTTTCACCCTCACGGCCCCAGCATGAGAAGCACATGCATAATTTAAAAACTACGTACTTTCAATTCCAGTGAGTTTCCCAAACAAGAGACTTCTTTGTATGTGATTGTTAAGTGCAACCAGGTGATCATTAAAATCTTGCTTGTGTTGACATTTCCCTCAGCTCTGAAATGAAGTTAAATTTTCTTAGGAGTAAATAAGACCTCTTGGGAAAAGTGTTTTAGGAAAAGATTTAAGCAGTTTTCCAGCAAAGAGAAAAGAAATGAAGAATGGGGAGGAAAAAAAAGAGAAATAGGTTTCAATTTTACTACTTGTTTTGGAATCAAAGTCATAGCCAATATCCCATTGAGATGAAAATTATTTCAAGCTAGAAGAGCAGGGCTGAGAATGTGTGTTTCTGTGAAATGTACTGACACTGTGATCTTACTAATGCATGTTAATCGCTAGCCAAGATTGACTGTATCATCAAAAGCATTGGGCAGTGTTATCTAAAATATCAGATATCTATTCTGATATGATCTCATTATTACAAAATTAATTCAGACCCTTGTAGGATGTTTTGAAATGCCTTCCAGAAATAACAAAACTGACAGCCTGATACATCATATTTCAGTGGCACCTTAGTGGGAAGTCAGAAGAAATCAGTTTGGTCTTCCTAGATGAGTCGTTCAAATGCTCAAGCTCTTTCCAGCTCTGAGACTAAAGTCTGTAAAAATATCGCATAACAATCAGCGATGCTGGGACATGTCAGGCCTCACAGTCCCTTGATCAGAATAACTGATTTCTCATTAAACTCCTGTGCATATAAGTTTTATTTCTATCCAGTCACATTTCAACCCCCAAATCTGACTTCCCAAAAATCTTTGCAAAACGTCTGTAAAACTGAGAAAGTTTAATTCATATTCAGCTTAGGAACCTAAGAACTACCTTAAACATTACCAATGCCACCTCACGGCATCCGGAGCTGATCCTGCTACTGTTCTCGTGCCCGCGGTGGGCCTGGTTTGCTGTAACTTGGGGGCTCTCCTGGGTCCTGGTGGGTGAAGGGCGCTCCTGAATCCCCCTTTTCGGGAGCACCTGAGAGGTCTGCACCTCTGCATGAAGTGCAGGTGTGCGGATGAGCGTCAGGGTCACAGCCACCTGACTTTTCCATTTCTCCTTTTCATCTGGGTGTTTTGGCAATAAAGAAATAGCCACCTAGCTGTTTCCAAGCAACTTTTCTGCTCTTGAAATACTCCCCGGGGCTTTCTTTGTCCGCTCCAGTCTGGAGGCCCTGGTGCGATTCACTGCCTCACAGCGGAGACGGCTCTGAGGCCAGGTCTGTGCTGTACTGACTGAGGGACCTGGGAAGAGGCATGTGACATTTCCTCACTGAAGTGCAATTATTAACAGAATTGATCTGTGGGATTATTATCAAGATTGAATGAATTAATACCTACAAATGGCTTAGAACCATGCGGGGCTCAGGGTGCGCTCGGCATGTGGCCGCTTTTTATCATTCCTGCTGTGATTAGTAGAGCGGAGCTTTGATTTATTCCTCGCAAGATTCTACAACCCTCTACAGGGCGAAGGTCAAGTGACATAAGAAACTTTTCTCACCTAACCGTTTATATAATGATTACTTTTTATCACATTTTCGGCTCTTTGTACCAAGAATCACACCTTACTATGTCTTAATCACCAGAATTTGATTCAAAGTTCCCTGCCTGTATGGAAGGAAGTGGTGGTGGACATCAGTGTGCTCACCACATGCCTGCACGCTTCTCCCTTTACACAGGGGGCCTTGGGGGGTTTCTGGTGGCAGAGAGGCACCGTGGAGAAAGGTGGCTTTAACATTAGGATTTGGACTTCAGTTGAAGGCTGGGTTTTGCATTTATACCTGTATGGATTTCTAGTAACACCTTCTAAAGAACTTTCTAGTTTGTTCCATATGTCCCTTAAATTTCCCAGCACAATGCTGAACAGGATTGGTGCATTTATTAATGTGTCTATCCTATTCATTCATTCAATCAAACCTCATGGGGCACCTGGGTATGCCAACCCTGTCCCTGGTGCTGCAGATAAAGCTGCACCTCCTAGGATGGCCGAGCTGTGCTGCAGGCTGAGATGGAGCAGTTGGGAATTGTGGGGGGGCCTACATCAGATGCTGCCACATCCATGGGGGTCCAGTCCACAGAAGACATGAGAGGGTGGGGTGGTGGTGACGGAAGGCAGACTGCTAGGAAAGGCGAGAGGAGATGTTACTGATTTAAACTGAAATGTAAATGGTAATAAGGAGAACTTCCTCTGGGGATCTGAGGAAGTGGGTTCCAGGCTGTGCAGCAGCCAGTGTGGAAGGCTGGTGTGTGTGCCTGTGGGTGTGTGCATGTGTGAGTGTGAACGACAGGTGTGAAGAGAATCAAGCCATGTGGATGGACTGCAGGCTGGCAAGGGCTTCCCTCTTGCTTCCCGCCCCAGGGCAGCACCAGCTTCCCAGCAGCCCTGGTCCCGCCCACTGGGGACCCAGGCTGCATAGGCTTCCCTGGCCACGCAGGCCCTGGCGCTTGAGGGGAGCTGGAGCCGCACTCTTCCCATCACCCGTGGTGCGGGCTCCCAGAGCCCACACAGAACTGACACGGAGTGGAGCGCCACCTCTGTCCTCCCGGAGACCTGGGGCAAGAGAGACCCCTGCTAGGGGACAGCTGAGAGCAGACTTGGCTCCTGTCTAGGTAGCCGGGCCATCAAGACCTGGGCGGTCCAGATGCCCCAAGACAGCCAGGCAGCCGTGTGCACACGCACAGGCACACACATGCACACACACACACACACACACACACACACACACACACACACACACACACACTCTGACCTTACATGGGCCCACCTTCCCAAACTGCTACTTAATAATGACATCAGTTTTAAAGTTGGTTTTCTAATTAAGTAAATTAGGAAAAGGTGACATAATAATATTGACTTAGGGACTGTGTGCTTTCCTGGCGTTAATCACCCTGATTGGAAGAGACAGGCATGATTCTAGGTGGTGTTTTGAGATAGTTGTTTCTGACACATTCAGAAGTTTAGTTTTGTTGCTGTGTCACTAAAACAGCATCAGGAATAGATATCTAACTCCCCCTAATCTCATCGAGTCCTTTGTGGCATCCGTCAGGCTGGTGACAGCTCTGTGCTTCAGTCTGTCGACACGATTCGCATCTGTGGGGTTCTGGTAGATGTTTGTAGATATGATTTCATTTCTGGAATGAAGTCTGTTGGTCAGTGTGTATTTTGCACATTTTTATACTTAATGGAACTAAGGGATATTTTATGAATGCATTCTGCATCTCCATTTGTAAGTGAGATTGAACTAAACTTTTCTTTTCTGGCTCTATCGTTCTCCTGTTTTGGTTTCAGGGTAGTTCTAACCTTGTAAAATGAACTGGAAATATGCTCCTTTGTTTTACCTCCTTGAAACAAAGAAATAATTTGCTTCTGGGGGGTTTGCTGGCCCACATGCACAGCTCCACAGGGCCTGGTGAAATGTTTGGGGGTTGGGAATGGGATGACGTCAGGGCTTTGCGGGAAGCAGGCATCAACGGACTCGGGGGCCTTTCCATTTGTCCTTGTCTGCAGATGGTCTCGGGTTCTGTCTGTGCCCAGGCCCACGTGGTCCTGGACCCGGAGCCCAGCAGTCCACTGCTCTTCTCCTGTCCTGGTCAGCTCAGCTGCTGTGACAAAATGCCACAGAGCGAGAGACTTAGACACACTGCTATCTCCCTGTTCCGGAGGCTTGAAGTTTGAGATCACGGCACCGGCAGGTTCCTTCTAGATGAGGGCTTGTCTCCTGGCCTGCAGTGGCCACATGGCTGTGTCCTCACATGGGGAATGAGGGGAACCCTGGTGTCTCTCTTCTTATAAGGACATTAAATCCCAACACAGGCCTTCAGGCCTTCATCTAACCCTAATCATCCCCCAAAGACCCCACTCCTGATCCCGTCCCACTGGATTAGAGCTCCGCATGAGAATTTTGAGCACCTGTCGTGAAGCATTATCTGAGGACACGTGGAGACAAATGAGACCCAGGTCTGCCCTGGAGAAGCCAATGGTCTACCGAGAAGTTAAGTTCCAAGGGAGAGAGCATGCACGCCTAGCCTGGCGCCACGGAATCAGTGTCAGCTGCCGACTCTGGGCTGCAGGCCCTAAAGGAGACCAGCACAGGGGAAGAGGAGCGGCCGGAGGCGGTGGCTCCCGCGTGCTGCCTGTTCCCGGTTGCTGTGGGTGAGCGCGGATACCCCACTGTTCCTGATCACCCAGTCCTGCAGGGCAGGACAGTGGCCCATGAAGACTCGGACAGGCCTTTCCTAAGTTACACCGACGCCAGGCTGGGCTGGGGCATTGGTCGCCCTGGGATGCGGACTCAGGCAGTATCGAGGCTCCAGGAAGGTCCCCGAGGAGACCCCGCGTGACAGCCTCCTCACCTGGAACCAGAAGCCCAGAGGGAGAGGGAGGCACAGCCCGTTAGACGCAGAGCCCACCCGCAGCTCTGTCCTGGTCCGAAACTACAGCCTTTCCCCTTGGAATTCATGACGGATGAATTAAAATAATGCCCTGTCGTTTGCTTTCATTGTTGTGTTTTGCACTGAAGGACCATTTAACTTGAGAGCTCAAATAAACCCATTTGGAAAACGCCAGGATCTTTTTCCCAAAGCCATTTCCTGTCCTGTTTTCCTAATTTATGTATTTGCTGATATCTTTATTTCCTAACCTCTTGGCGGCCCTCAGTGTGGCCCGGCTTCCCTCCCTCCCCTCTCAGGGACACCAAATACATTTTATCATGTTTCCTGTCTTTGTTACCATTACCTGTACAGCCATTTGCGACATGAAGTGATGATAAACAGCATGGGCTGTGAGAGCAGTACACATTTGTGCGTCGGTAACTACACCATCAATACATGTAAACACCCTCATTAGGAAATTTTAAACATTGCCGGAGGACACTGGATAAAAGAATAAAAGTCTCCTTTGAACATCTTCCCACGTGGCCCTCTCTTCCCCAAGATAACCTTTAACCTTGAAGACTTCACTGCCTCTCCTCACAGCGTAGCCATAGGCATAGGCACATGCACATCTCCTGTTTTGTTTTTTACACACAGTTAGGAATTATGGTCATGTCTGCTTTTGGACCTTTAATAACACTTGGTCCTGAAGCTCAGTGGTTCTCAGCGGCGGTTAATTTTGTTACCTCCCCCCAAGAACAGGGAACATCTAGCTAAGTCCAGGGACATTTTTGGTTGTCACAGTGCTGGGGGAGTTACTGGCATCTAGTGGGTGGAGGTCAAGGAGGCAGTTCGACACCCCACAGTGCCCAGGGTGGCACCCAGCATGCATCAGCCAAGAGACTCCTTGGGGGCAATGGTGTCCCACATACGGGTGCATATTAGCCAGACTCCAGTGGGTACTCAGGTGGTGTCTGAGTGTTCCCTGAGCTGGTAATGCTGTGGTGGGCATCTAGGGATGCCTTCCTCTGAGAGATGGGCAAAGTGCAGGCAAGGACCAGCTCCCTGCTGAGCGGCAGACCTGTGACACTGTCACCTGTCCCCATGTAGGTCTCTTTCTATTCCTTGGAATTTCTCCCTGCTTCTTGTCCGCCCGGGACTCGCCTGCCTTTCTTCATGCCGTGCATCCTGCTTTCTCCAGCCCTCCTGGGACCAGGCCAGCAGATGTCCTCTGTGCCACCCCATGTGTGTGCATCGCCTTCCAGTCGGACTCAGGCCCCACAGGGCAGCCCCGCATCAGGCTGCCCAGCTTGAGTACAGCTGAGCACGGTGGCAGGCACTCAGAAAACACGTGTTGAATGAGTGAGCATGGGTCAGCATTTATCTCAACGGATACAATTATTTAAATACGTCTGTGTCATCTTCTTCAGACTACACCTTTGTTAGGGACGGGAGCGGTTACTTGTTTCTGTATCCTAAAGGGTCTGGCACAATTCCTGACACAGAGCAGCGTGAATGAGTGTGTCACCCTGTCTGCTCTGTGCTCATCCAAGATCATTTTCCTCCTTAATAAACATTTTGGTATTCAGAGCCCTCGCCAGCCCCACAGCATTTGGTTATCTATTGCTGAGTAACTAATTGTCCCCAAATTGAAAACATCGGATATATATTATCTTGCAGTTCCTGTGGGCTGGAAACGAGGCACCACTGAGCCGGGTGGTTCTGGCCAGGGCTTCTCACAAGGCTGCATCCAGCTGTGGATGGGCCTGTGCACCTCAAGGCTGCCCTGGGATCTGTCTGCAAGCTGGCTCACGGGGCTGTGGGCTGGCCACTGTTCCTGGCCACGTGAGCCAGCCACGAGGTTGTCTTGACATGCAGCATTCCCCCCGAGAGAGCATTAAAGTGCCCAGGACATAAGCCGCAGGCTCTTGTCACCCGGCTCAGATGCAGCGTCCCCTCGCTTCTGCCATATTCTATTATTAGGAACGAGTCATGAGGTCCAACTCATGTTTGGGGGAAAGAACCAGAAAGGGGGAGGGATCACCAGGACCCTCAAAAATGCCCGCTAATCTAATTCATTGTGGACTGATCTTAATTTGATCACATCTGCAAAGAGCCTGCTTTCAAATTAGGACACATTCACAGGTACCAGGGCTTAGGATTGAACATATATTTTTCGTGGGGGGGGCCAGGGCTGGGGGGATGCAGTCCAACTCACCCCAGGGAGGTTTGCCCAGGAGGTGGGACTTGCGCCGGAGGCGTTCTGCAAACAGGTTTTCAGTGCCATGTGCTTTCCAAGCCCAGGACAGGTCCTGCCTCTTCTCTGAGCTTCGTCGCGACTCCTCCAGCCCGTCTGGCTGCACAGCTGACCTGCAGCCTCTGTGAGCTCCCAGGGCCCCCAGCCGTCCTCCTCATCTCTGCACCCAACCTCTGCCTCACTCAGACACTTGGCAAGTCCCCCACTGGGTCATGGTGGCCGTCCCTTGGCCTGTTTGGCTCCTCCTCACGATGTTGGCCTCCGTGCAAAGCCCCCTGCCTACTGGCCCCCTGACCTGCCTGTGTGACCTGCCCTCCCCATGCCTCATCCCAGGTGCTCTCTCTTCTGTGAGTTCTCATCACCTTCACACAAAGTGCTGCTAAACTGCCCCTTGTCTGTCTCACCATCAGGGTGGGATGAGTCCAGGCACTCCCCGTGTCTAGAACGCGGTCCATCCTGTGTTGGTGTGACCCAGAAGGCCTGATAAGACCTTTACGCCAAAAGGTTAAGGTCACCGGAAGGCTCTGGGTAAGTGTCAGCGTCTGGGTAAATGGGTGGGTTTTCTCAGGAGGGGTTAGTAGGTATTCAATGCAGGAGTCAGGTCTGGGAAACTTTCCATCTGATGGGATAATTTCAGTGTTTCCCTAAATTCAATTATGTAGCATTCACTTTCATAAGCTTCTGTATCTGCAGAACCCTAGCACTATCTTTTATGTAACATATTCTTTAAAATCACTCAATTGTAAGCCAAAATCAATTTATTTAGTAATAAAACTTTTATCATTATTGTAAATGGAAAACCAGTTATCATTTGTTAAATAGGATGTAACCCTTGAAAATAAATGTACTAAAGTAAAACGCTTATGAAACCCTAGCTACACAGTGGCGGCTCGAGCTTGAGCCTGGTGCCCTCAGTCGTGAGCGGAGGCGAGCCTGCGGACGGCCCTGCGAGGTGCTCCCACTGGGGAACAGCGGGTGAGGAGTACACGGGTCTCTCTGTTATTTCTTACAACTGCATGCGGTTCTATACCTCAGTGCAAGTTAAACTTCTAAAAAGGAGATTAGCAAGCATTACAGTGATGCAGGTGAGCAGGGTTCTCCTCGGCTGAGTGAGGGGCGTTCACAAAGAACCAAATGGGTGTCGCTTCCCCACAGTGTGGTCCCACCATACTTAGGGCCCTTTCTGTGCACCAATAAGACCATTTTGGCAAACAGCGATCATGTGTGGCTCACGCTTTGAGAAACACCAGTGTAGGAGGACTCCCAGGCACTAAAGCAGCAGGGAAAGTGCAAACTCTAAGGGCATCTCAGACCTGATGCTCTGCCCAACAGCCCCCGGGGCACCCAGACCCTGGCAAGCTTGGGGTCCCTGAAACTCTCACTGCAGCCGGAGGCATGAGGTGGTACAGCATTTGGGAAAACTGGTTGGCAGTTTCTTAAATTAAACAACCTACCCTTGGCGCCAGCAATTCCGTTCCTAGATGTTTGCCAAGAAACATACAAATACATAACCATACGAAGACTTGTATGCAAATATTTAAAGTTTCATTCATAGTAGTAAAAAAACTGAATAAAAAGCTCCAACAACAGGTGTTAGATAAACAGTGGCATATTCACCCAATGCAAGTCTCAGCTAAGAATGGCCGACACGCCAGAGGACACAGGCGACGAGCAAAAACATCAGCCGTGGAGGTGTGCACTGGACAACGCCGTGCATGAAGTTCTAGAACAGGAAGAGCTGATCTGTGCCAATGGAAGTGGACCCATGGCCGCCGCGGCTGTGCAGGGCAGGAGGGACCACTCCACACTGATGAGCTCCTCCTCCTGCTTAGAGAGCTGATTACACTGGTGCGTACGTACACTTGCCGAAACTAAACTGTGATCTTAAGGTCCATGAATTTTATTTTATGTGAAGATATCCCAATAACGTTGGTTCTAAGTAATTCAAACCATGTCACACTTTGGCCTCAAACTCTATGATGGCTTCTTTTCCCACTTAAAATGGAACCTGTCAGCCCCATGGGAGTCACAGGAAAATTCTGGATTCTAGCAGGCTTTCTCTCCTGATTGAATACCAGACAATGTTGGTCATCTCCTGCCTCCAACTGCTGCAAAAGAAGTGATCAATAAAAGTAAGTTCTTTTCTAAACAGCTCCTAAAGTGGGTCAGCTCTGTTTAAACTTGTAGCTGTTGGAAAAAAAGTATCTCTGTGGGCACTTGGAGGTGATATCTGTGCAGAGAGAAGGCTGTGTTCCTGAACAGTGAGCAGCCCAGTGCGAGGGGTGACTTAGGATCTGCAGGAGAAGAGGGGAGGGCGCTCTGTCCTCATCCAGGCCTCTGTTGGCCCTGGGCTAGGTGACGTGAAGGGTGCCAAGACACGATGTAAGACTCCTGCCTGCAAATGAGATGCTCACCAGGCAGCAACTGTGGGCAGCCGTGGCGGCGCAGGTGGCCCAGGGACTGTGAGTGGGCGATCACAGGTCCTGAAGGACAGAGGAGGGCACAGTGTAGGTTGTGGTCAAGGTTCTGTGTCTGCCCTGAATGTCAAGGGGCAGGAGGTGTCTGGGCAGCCCCAGGCAACTGAGTCACTGCCCTTGCTGCATGGTGTCAAGTGTCAGGCCCTGGCCTCCCGGGAAGGCCACCTAAGGTCCTGTGATAAATTCCTTTCCATTCAAACTGGCTCCCTGGTGCTCCGTTGCCCACAGCGATAAGCCCTGGGGGGCTTGCCCACCACTCTGGTCTTTCTCACGGGCCTTTGGAAACGCTCAGAAGCGGCAAACGCCTGAGGTACATGGAGGCGGCTCCTCAAGGAAAGCCAAGAGCCCTCCACCCAGCTGCCTGCGCGGTCATCGGCCTCATTGCTGGTCTGGTTTCTGCAGGCGCTTGAGCTTGCGTCTGGCCCCGAGCACCCCCTGCCCACAGGATCCTCAGCAGGACACTCTTGACACCCGGCACCTCTGTGCTGCTTCTGTTTTTCCTTAGTGGTCTCTCAATGACATAATGAATTATCTTTAAAAACAAGCAATTTTTCCTTATGTTTGAAATACATAAATGTAAGCCAGAAAATTAAATAAATGAAGTAAAAGATTGATTAGAAATTTTGAAATAGAGAGAAATGAATCTTTTTCTCCTGATAGGAAATGCCGTCATCTGGTCGTGGACTATTAATATGCCATTTGTGCACTAGAAGAATATCATGTTGGTGGAAATTGATCTATCAGCCTTCCACATGCTGACCAGCATGGTCAGCTTAACAGCCACCAAAAAAACCTGGTGCTGTGGAGCGGGGCTCATCTGCAGTGCAAATAGACACTGGGATTCTCCGGATGCTTAAGCAGATTAACCTGATCATTGATTAGCTGGCTTGTAGATTAATGAGTGATCCCCACTGATTATGTGTGTGTCTTCATAAACCTCCTCCGGTGATAAGCGAGCTATGGAAAGATACAATGAGGACAATGCGACACGTGGCATCTTGGGACGCATGTGCTGACTTCTGTGGGCATCTCCTCTCTCCTCCCAGGCGATGTGACCACTTGTCTGTTTTTCCCCAGCTCCCTGGACAGCCGGAATGGCTGGGTTGGTTGGCCATTTCCTCTGGACTGTCACTGCACTGTTGATAAAAGCAGCCATCCCCAGGCCCGGGAAATGCAGTGGGCGCTCCTACTGTGCGCTCCTGAGGTGGCCTGTCTTGGCAGCGAAAGTGGCGCTGAAATTCCCCGTGGTATTCCCATCTCATTAACCAGGTCACAGCACTTAGAGAGTAGAACCTGTGCTGATTATTAGCTGCCTCCTCAGCGCCCAGACAGGGCTGGGTGCGTGGTGCCACCTCACGGAGCGTTTGTTGAGTTGACAGGCCGTGTTTCTATCACCACAGTCCGCGGGACGGGACGGGCGCAGGACCGGCCTTGGTGAGCGGGCCGCTGCCAGGCTGATGATCCCGGCAGCAGGGACTCCTCTCCCGGAAGGCTGCTTCTCTGGGAGCTGCGGCTGGGAGCGGCCGGGTCCCGGGAGCCCTGCTGGCAGCGGCCTGCTTCCTGACCTGCGTCCTTGTGCCCAGCTGCAGCCTTGAGGGCCGCGGCCTGTGCGGAGCCTCTGCTCCTACCGGGTCCTGCCTGTGGGCCTGCCCCGAAGGTCCCCATCAGGACTTCCCTCTGCCATCTCCTCCGGTGACGCACCAGCTGGCCTGGCTCCCCTTGCCCTGTATCTTTGCATAAGGTCTTTGATGTTTCAGATAAGTAGATATAAATAAATATTTCCCTACTTCTAAAATATACTTTTCAATACTGTGATAAAAAATTGGGAAATGAAGAAAGATAAAAGTGGGTGATGAGCGCTCCATCCTGAAGCCAGATTCTGGGCCGTTAAGCATCTTGTAAATCCAGCTGCCCAGGTCCCGCCCCGGGAACCACACGTGCTGGGAAGACTGCCGTCGGGCGGCGCGCCATCTCACTGCCCGCAAACCGAGTTTTGTGGCCGATTCAGGGAGCCGCGTTTGCCTTTCCTCTGTGTTATTTGAACTGGACGGTGTGGTTAAACCCTGCCCGAAGCGCGACCCTTAGCATTCGGGTTCTCTTCATACTGGACTGGAAAGGGCATTGAGAGAAAGATGGTGCCATCTTGCCCTGCCTCGGCTCTGCCACTGGCCAGGGTGTGACCTGAAGGGTCTCTGCCCCTCTCTGAGATTCAGCTGCTTTTCCCTCGGTAGTGGCAGAGCAAGTGCAATGGCACTGGGGTCCCTGCCAGCTGTGAAAATATAACATAGTCTATGGGGTTCTACTAACAGGCAATGGGCGTGAATTTCTAGACATATAATTTCTTCCCGTATATGCAAGGGTAGAAGAAATGCTTCAGTTCTCCTTGGCAACGTCAGGTTCCAGCAAAGCAGGCCCTGAGAACAAAGTGCTTGGGGCTTCGTATACGGGAGGAAGTGCTGCGTACCAGGCAGCCTCTTCGCTGTTGCCTGGGGGCCGCTACTCCACCAGGGAGGACCGTTCATCTCTGATCTTGCCCCTGTGAACAGGCAGTGACATCCAAAGGCAGCATCACTTGCTGGATTCAAACTCAGCAGGTATCGCCAAAGAAAACAGGGGAACAGGTTCCTGACATTTTTTACTATATGTATTTGAAAAATCCCAGTTTGACTTGAAATTGAACTGGCTTTGTTTTTCTGCTACGGATATGGAGGCTGCAAGTAGGGAGAGTCAAAAGTTAATAGTTCACTCATTTTTAGGCTAGACAAATTCTCTGAAAATGAAAGAAGGGAGCAGATTTTGACACATAGGAGGGGTGCATTGAAAGTTCCAAGAATGAAAGAGCAGCCGAGTGAACCAATGAGCAGGGAAAACAAGGCCGGGTGCGCCCAGCGTGTTTAAGCTGCAATGAGAGCTAGTGTTTCTGCTCAGCGAGCCCGAAGGAGACAGCGGTGCAGGCGAGGACAGGTGTGCCCCAGGCTTCGCATGGCATCTGACAGGCCTGTGGAAAGCCATCCCCAGAGCCCTCTGCTGGAGGTTTCAAGTCCAGGATGGGACCTAGGATGCTGTATGCCTCTGCTTCTCAGACTTGGCCACACACTGGTTTCACCTGGAAAGTTTTAAAAAACACTGATACAGAAGCCTCACTAGCTGGGATTCTAATTGAACTGATAGTGGCTGTAAACTATAGAGGATTAAGGTTCTCTGGCGATCCTCACACGCAGAGCAGTTTCAGAGCCACCACTGTGGTCTTATCCAGGGTCCTTGGTGATTTTATGATCTATTTAGAAGACAGCAGCCTAAAGTGTTACCCGTCGTGGGCTGAGTAAACATAAAGGTTTGTGAAGAGATTTTTGATTTGGTACTTTTGATGGCATAGATACTCTTATACCCTTCTACAAAATCAAGAAATGGCAAATGAAATAATGACAAATGTGCTTTTAAATGTGTAGCTGATCTTGTATGAAAGAAAATAGAATCGCAAGGTGCCATAGAAACAGAGAGAACTGAAACACAAGTGCGTACCTACGTGCGGTGACTTCTGGGTACAGGGAAGGAAGGAGGGTGACAGTCTCAATAGTCAGGCAGATGTTTTTAATTCTAGCTGCTAATTAGAATTATCTGGGGAGAATTTTAAACCACATTAATGCCCATCTTACTCCAAAATCTATTAATTAAATATCTCTGTGGATGGGGTTCAGCTATTAGCATTTTTTAAATAAATTCCCCCAGGTGATTCTAATATGCAGCCAGGTTGATTTAGAATCTTGAATTTTAATTCCCATATTAAAGTCAGAAGTAAATGAAGGATGCTGACTGTCACACTGTTCAGCACTCTACTGGATGCCCTAGACAATGTAGAAAGACAAGGAAAGGAAATAAAAACTAAAGGAGTTAGAAAGGAAGAAATCAATAGTCATTAATTGCAGATGGTATGACTACAAAGCAAACCAAGGAGTCAACATAAAACTATGGGAACTAAATAAAAAAGTTAAGCAAGGTAGGCAAGATATAAGAACAATTAAGGAAAAGAAAAGTCATATTCCTAAACAATATAAATAAAATACAATTAGGTCATGTCATATTTTAAAATGGGATTCATAACACCAAAAACCTTTAAAGGTAGTTAACATTGAAGCCATCAAAAAATGAACAACTCCTTTATAGAGACGATAATAAAATTCCAGAGAAGAAATAAAAGAAGATCCAATATACTATCAAGTGTACTATGTTCATGAATAAATGAATCAGAATTTTTATTCATTCAATAAATATGTATTAAGCAACTTTCAGGAGCCAGGTCTACCCCGAGAACAACATTCTTACTTACTGGAGCTCACAATGTAAAGTATGCTATGTCAGAGTCCAATAAATCCTGTGGAGAAAAAATGGAGCAAAGTCAAGGATGTTGGAAATGTGAGAATGGAGGGGACTGTTGTGCAGACCACTCATAGAACATCATGCTGATAATGTGACATCTGGTGTGAAGGAAGAGAGGAAGTGTGCTAAGAGGTTGTCAGGGGAACCTGCTCTAGGCAGAGGATGAAGTGACGCTAATGCCCCAAGGAGGTGCGGGCTTGGTGTGCTTAAGGATAACAGGCCACTGTCTCATTATGCAGGGGGGTGGGGGGTTCCAGACAGGCGGACGGGGCAGGTGCAGCTCAGGCACGGCCCTGGCATCTACCAGAAGGGGCTCCCATTTATCGCTAGTGAGAGGGGCACCCACTGGTTTTTTACACAAGGGAGTGGCATGATCTAACATAAGTTTTAAATGGCTCATCTGGCTTCTGTGCATCGACAAGTGGAAAGGAGGCGATGGGGACACTGCATACAAATTTGAGGCTATTGCTACAGTTCAGAACAGGTAAGCTTCCAGGGTATTGTGATGGGTGGAGGTGAGAATCCAACACATTCTGGCTACATTTTGAAGGTGAAACCAATAGGGTTTGCTGATGAATTGCATATGGAGTATTTGAGAAAGGTATAGTCAAGGGTGACTTCTGGTTTGGGCCAGAACCACAGACAGAAAGTGTGTGCATTGCCTGAAATGGACAAGGTCATGGAAGAGACACACCAGTAGGGGGGACGGGCAACGGGAGTCAGCACAATCTGATGTTTCAGGGAATGATCAGAGTTACCATACTGTTGCATTTGAGATTCTGGGGTTGAGCAGGAGGTGGGGGAAGCCTCGGCTTGAACACAGAGATTGGGGGATTTATCAGTACACAGATGGTGTGTCAAAAATGTGCTCCATAAGATACAGGTTCTCAAAGAGTGGGCACAGCACTGGCAGGACCCCCATCACCTGGGAGCTTGTCACAAATGCAACTTGGGTCCAACCCCAGACCTACTGAATCAGGAAGGCCATGGGTGGGGTCCTGGGTGCGTGTCTGACAAGCCCTCCAGGCGATCAGAGGGCATGCTGGTCACTGCTCTGCGCGCTCTGCATGGACGGACAAGACAGCCATGTCAAGCCCTGAGCCCTGAGGCAGGCAGGGCACGGAGGTGAGGAGGGCCCGGCCGGGACAGTGGGCGGACTGAACTGAGGGAGATGGGGGCTCTCCAGGTAAACGCCCAGACTCAGAGTGACCCCAGACAGGGTCTCGGGAGCTAGCAGAGCCTGGCAGCTGATTCTAAAGTCCTGTTACAGAGTGAGGAGCCGACGATGGATAAGACACCTGTGAGAAAGACGTAAGAGGGTCAACCTCTCCAGAAATCACAGCCTCTGAGGGGAATTCGTGTAGGAGAAAAGTGGCATCTCGGTCAATAGGAAAGATGGGCCCTTTAATAACTGGTGTGGAGACAACTGGCTGGACATATGGAAAAAGATATAATTAGATCCCTACATAGCACCATGTACAAAAGCACATTCCAGATGGATTAAAGGCCTAAATGTGAAAAGCAAATGCTCAGGAAGAAAATATAGGATAGTATCTTGGTCCCACTGGTATAGTAAAAAAAAGTTCTTAAGAATAAAGATTGGTATATTTGCCTACAAGAAAATGTAAGATTTTTGAATGAAGCAAGCCAAATTCACAAACTGGGAGAAGTATTTATCTGTAACATGCCCCAGAGCAAAGTTCGACATCCAGAATATTCAGAATAAGAGAATAATAATTTTAATAAATGATAGGGGAAAAAAAGACCTGGCAAATATTTTAACAAGAAATCCATAGGAGAGGAAACCTAAATGTCCAGTACATGCGTGACACCAAAATGCTGGGCCTGCCTGGTGGTGAGTGAGAAGGGACATGCAAAATAAAACCATTTCCCAAGCTTAGACTTCCCCCACCTCCTGCTCAACCCCAGAATCTCAAATGCAACTGGCTGGAAGGGCGACTGAACACCAAGCTGCTCGGGTGCCCCGG
The DNA here is from genome assembly GCF_030020395.1 of Manis pentadactyla. NCBI lineage: Eukaryota > Metazoa > Chordata > Mammalia > Pholidota > Manidae > Manis > Manis pentadactyla. Next base: position 175,878,428 of record NC_080023.1, on the reverse strand, counting down.
CTGCCGTGACGGCTCCTGAGAGCTTAACACTGCACCAGCTTCCCATCTCTCAGTTCTGGAGGCCCGCAGTGGGCAGCCACGCTCACTGGTGACATCGAGGTGTCAGCTGGGCTGATCCTTTCCAGGGGGGCTGGGGGTCCCGTCCCTGCCTTTCCCAGCAGCTGGGGCCCCTCTCCTTCCATTGCTGGGGCGTGGCCCCCACCCCCACCTCCAGCCCCCAAGGCCAGCAGTGCTGCATCTTCCCTCTCTCTGCTTCTGTGATGAGCCTCCTGCCTCTGATCCCCTGCTCCTGCCTGAGGGACCGGCATGGTCACGTCAGACCCACGGGCATCCAGGGTCCCCTCCCGCCCCAGGATCCTTAACTTAGTCACATCTGCAAAGCTCTGCTGGCTGGAAAGATAAGGCTCACAGATCCCAGGATGCGTGTGTGGACGGCGATCGAGAGGCAGAGGGAGGGAGCGTGCGAGAGAGATCGCTTCCTGTAAAAACACCATCTCACATGGGGTCCCACCTGCAGGACCCCATCTAGACCTGACCACCTCCCAAAGGCCCCCCCTGACATCACGTTGGGGGTTAAGGTTTTGACGTAAGAAGTTGGGGAGGGCACATTCAGTCTGCAACAGTTCACAAATGTAAAAATAAAATATGAGAACAAGAGCGCCCTCAGATCAGGAGTCACTCCCCCCAACGGTGCTTCCAAAGGGAACTAGAAGGAAGGGCCTGGACTCCCAAGACACCAAGAGTTTGTGACCTTCTTTCTCATTTTGAATTATCATTCACTTTCCTACCACATTTGCTGTGCACAGAAGGCTTTCAGCAGTGCTCTAGGGTCGGGTTTGGACCCCACAAAACCTGGACCTGCCCAACTAACAAGGTAGGTGGGTCAGAGACGCGTTGGTGCCTGTTGGGGCAGGTGTGAGTGTGTGTATGTGTGTGTGTGTGTGTGTACTCGTGGGTGTGGGTGTGAGTCCATGCATGCACGTATATATGTGAGTGTGAATGTGTCTCAGAGTGTACTGTGTGCACGTGTGTGTGTGACAGAGAGAGAGGGAGGGGGAAGCTGCATGAAGCCTGGTGGCCCCGGGGCCCGGGTGGGCAGGGGACTGCAGAAGCCCACAGGGTGTGGGCAGGGTGGGCCCTCTGCAGAGCAGGATGGGCGGTGGGGCGGGGAGAAGGGGCTCTTGCATCCGTGGTCCCCAGTTACTGCCCAGGCCACACGTGCATGCTGCAAGCCGACTTTCAGATGAGAAACTAGATTCAGGAAGGCGGAGCCTGGCTGGGCTGGCCAGCTGGCACAGGGTGGTCTGGCACTGCAGCCAGCTTGGCCTGTGCCCCTGGGCCCCCTGCAGGCTCTGATGCTCCCCCATCAGAGGGAGGGCAAGGGAGGAAAAGCCCAGAGGGTGGGGCACTGCTCTCTCACGGGGCTTTCTATCATATCCCACAGGATCCCCCCAAGTCCGCAGTTCATCCAAATAGCTTCCCTTGCAGGTTTTAAATGAGGTTGTGTGAAATACCAGTGCGTACCCACCATTACGGGTGTAATTTGCTTCTGAACATATTGATGTGCGCACACATCCTCAGAAACAGCCTCTTCATTAATTGCCATTTGTGGCTTGGTTATTTAGAGCAAACTGGCTTCCCGGGGATTGTCATGTTTCGGCAGGGAATCTGAGATAACGGGGATGGTACAAAATGCACCATCAGGACTCGTTTCTAATGGGTTCTTCAGAGGGGTCTGTATCCAAAATGTCACTATAAACAAACAGGGGCTTCGGGGGAAAGCAAGGCTGGCCTTCCTGCCCACCTGGTGGCTGCTTGCGGGGCAGAAAAGTGTGGACACGCAACTGAGTGTTTCTGTGTCCAGTGTGCACACAGGACCTACGCTCTCAGGCTTTGAGCTGACAGGATGGGGGCCACAGAGATCCACATGGTAACGGGCCATGGATGCTGCTCAAGCAAGCTTGGCGCGATTCAAACCAGCCCCAGGAAGGTTAACGAGCATCTGCTTGGGGCTGGACATGGGAGAAAAACATGGTAAACTGAGGGCAGCCCGTGTTCTCACACTCACTGTCCACAGGTGCCAGGAGGAAGCCAGCATTTAAGAATCAGCTCAGCACGGTTTGTTCACCCACTGGGCTTCTGCTGCCTTTTTCCAGGGGCTGTGCGGGGGTGTCGGGACCGCGGGTGGCCTGGGCACAGGTGCTGCAGGCTCTCGGCTCTGCCTGGTCTTGCCCTAATTTGCCCCAATTTCTGCTCTCAGGCTTGGACTTCAGCCATGCTGCCTTCAGGTCCTTGGAAATTACCCTGTTTTCCTTTGTCCCTATATGTTGTCCCCTCGTCTGGGGCAGAGGGACTCTCTCCACACCATCCTGGAATGTATGAGTAAATGAAAATGTGAATGGATGAATGGCATTGCTGTGTCCTCAGGATTCCAGTGTAAAAATCTTGCAAAACATGGTAAAAGAGGCAATATGAATTAATAAGTTGGCAAGTATAATAGAAAAAGCCTGTTGGCCAATGAAACTTCTCCATCCCTTTTCTCTCCTGATGCCATAAAGGCTTGAAAATTAAATATTTATCTTCTTAACCCATGACATCAGGACTGATCATGAAACAAATTTCTAACAAAAAGTTAGCAGAAGTATGTTTCCAGAAGAGTGTTCTACTTTCCTGTCAAAGTAGCAAGGGTGTTGCTGATGGTGCCCTCTTTCCCACTGAATGTTGACTTGATAGGTGGAGTGATGGCAGCCACATTGTGACAATGTTCAACAGATGTGACAAGAGTCATTGCACAAGGAGGGAAATAACAGGATGATAGAAGGAGTCCGCATGTTTGATGGCATTGGTAAGCCAGTGAACTTGACAACTTATAATGTGAGACAATAAGCTTCTGATTGTTTTAGCCATTATTTATTGGGATTTCTGTTACAGCTAAACATACTTCCAACTGATATTGTCACCTGACATTTTATGCTTTAACTCGGGTCCATATTGTGGCTATATCATACTCATGTGTGGAGCAGGGATGGAAGTGTGAAGAAACGGAGAGCAAAAGCATGGGTCTGGACAGGCCAGCGCAGACATGACAGTATCCCGGGACTTCCCAGGGAAGGCCGCCTCTGCCGTGGTGACAGTACTGATGCCTCACTCTCTGGCTCTGAGCCGACTCTTGGGCAGGCCCCTGGGAGGAGGCTGCAGCCTTACTGGTCTCTAGTGGGACGCAGAGAGCCTCGTCCATGCTGCCAGGCTCTGTGTGTGCCCGGGAGTCTTGTGGCAAGGACTCATCTCAGCTCCCAAGTGCCCAGACACTTGGGACCATCCTGGGGACCCTGTCATCCCCGAGGACTCCTAACCCTGTGTTCTGTACAACAGCCCTGCTTTTGTCAAATGACCCACTCACTTTGGAGCCTTACAAGGTACTATTTGTACCGACTCTGGACTCCGCCATCATTCTGTGCAGCCGTAAAGTTCAATTTGGTGGAAACCACATCTCGTAGTCCCCAGCTTTTAGTGGCAGCACCGGCTCCCACAGACGTCTGCAGAACCTACTGTCCTGTTGCTGAACTCCTAGTGTCAGCAAATAGCTGCTGAGCCTGCACTGCAGGGCCGGGCACTGTGTGCACAGTGGGGAAAAGAGCGCCACGCCTGCCCTCGTGGGATGGTGCTGGTGAGACAGATGCTTATCACACTCGTGCACTGAATGGAGACTTTTGCTTCAGATATTTTCAAGGAAACGGGATGGTACAGAGACAGGATTCTCTTTTGAAGACATCGCAGAATCTCTCCCGTCCTACTTTCCATCTCCTGAATTCGGGCCATATTTTCATATTTTTACTATGTATGTACATGACCAACAGCAAGTATATGTGTTTGTGTATATTTTTATATACTATTCATATAATCTATATAGTAGCTAAAATTAATAAACTGGAGTTAACCTAAGTTAATGAATATCAAAAACATAGTGTTGAGTGAAAGAATCAAGTTTTGAAAGGCGATATAAAGCATGATATAATTTGTTTAAAAATAATTTTATATATATTAATTATATATCATTATATCTATACATATAGTTACAATACATAGGATATAATACATAAATTACAATATTATATATTATATATAACTATAAATATTATATGTAAATTACTGTAACTATATATTATTCTATATTACAGATCTGTATAAGATATATAGAATATATTATAGAATTATATATAAATATATACATAATATATTTATATAAATTTATAAACTCATATATTTATCTATATTAAATACCTTATATATTTATATAATATGTGATACATATATAATTTCAATTTATATATGATTGTATTTACGTGTAGGTACATACATTATAAATTTAGACTTATATAAATAAATATAACTCTAACATTGTATAATATGTAGAGAATTATATATATATTTGTGTGTTTAAGAAAAAATTGGAAGTTGTGTAATGCTCTATATAGCCTTTCAGACCCTGTTCCTTTCCACCACGTTTTTGAGATGAATCGACTTAGATCGATCGCTCCAGTTGATTCATTTTAGCGGATACGTATTGTTCCATCAACAGTGAAGTACGGTTCATGCACGTGCATTCATGCTGGCGCATACTACCTATTTCTGATCTTCTCTCTCCCCAGAGTGTGGCACTGACCGTCCTGGCGGGAACCCTCGTCTCTCAGCGAGCACACGCTCTCCAGCTTCAGCTGCATGTCGATCACTGCGTGCACCAGCCGGTGAGGCTAACGTCTGCCTTCCTGCTGCTGTAACTAAACGCCGCAGACCAGTGGGGGTCTTATAACAACAGAAATGTACTGCTCATGGGTCTGGGGGTTGCAAGGCCAAGATCAGGGAGCCCGGATGGTCTGGTGAGGGCCCTCCTCCAGGTCGCTGACTGCTTGCTACGTCCTCATGAGATGGAAGGGTCCACGGAGCCCTCTGGGGTGTCCTGGAAGGGCCCTGATCCCATTCATGAGGCTTCACTCCAGCACCTAACCACCTCCCAGAGGCCCCACCTCCCAACACCACCACCTTCAGGGGTCAGATTTCAACATGAATTTTGGGGGGACACCAGAGCAATGTCCAAGTTTGGCACAAAACCACTGATACAACCTCACCTCAGGCTGCCCAGCAGGCAAAGGAAGAGCCAGCCGAGGATGCAAGCCACCCAGGACCAGCACGTCAGCTTCTCCATTTTCTAGAAGCTGATCTGTTCGTTACTTGAAGAATTATCAAAAACATAACATCAACCGAAACAATACAAAAGAAGAAGAAAAGCCAGTGGACACTCTTTCTAGAAGCTGAAGAAACTTACAGTCTCACCAGGTGGATCTGAATTTGTCGACCTTCCCCAAGTGTTGGACTCTTTGGGGGTGTCCCTGGCTGCCTTCTACTTCCTTCTCCTTTGCCCCCCACCAGGTAAGGCTTGAATATCAGAACAGTAAGCTAAGAGGTGGCTGGAACAAAGTTTGGGGATCAGAGCCCTGTAGCTGAACGCCACGATTCGTTTCCTCCTGAAAACTGTGCGCTCTGCCTGATAACATGCTCCTGGACGGCGGGGTGTGCAGACAGCCTGAGGAGTTTAAGGAATTGTGTAGCATTCTTTTCACCGGGATTAGTGTTTATTGACTAGTTTCCTAAACAAAAAGCATTATTTTTAGAATTGGGTGGGGATAGCTGGAAAGCTGTGCTCATCTATGAGAACGACTTCCTTATTTCATTATCGTTCTTCAAAATGTTGAAAATTAATTTGAATGTGATGAGCTTAGTAGATGACATTTGAACTTGCCCTGTCCAAAGTAGGACTGTCCGAGGGTGCTGGCTCCAGGGATTTGGTGGCTCTGAAATGATGCCAAGGAGACAGAAAATGAAAAACCACAGCCTCTGTGGCCATTTGTGGGTGGGCAGGCCAACATGTGGGAACACTTAGGAGAAAGGGGCACCAGAGGCCAGGGTGTGCGGCTCCCAGCCAGGCAGGGAGATGACCACCTGGGCGTGATGGGAAAGGCCACGTTCGCGCTATAGACTTGGGAGGATGCAAAATACATCTGATGATGAGGAAAAGGGTAGAGAACTGATGAGAAGATTAATCCTTTGTTAAATCCACGCACACATGAAATCTTTCTATAATAAAGATTAATTCTGAAGCCTCACTCTTTCTTTAACCCGTAATAGTTAGACTCTGGGGCAATCAGCAGCCAGGGCTGGGGACCGGGTGGTGGCCCTGTCCCGGCAGGAACGTGTCCCTGGTCGGTCTGCGGCTGCAGCTGTGACCCGCTTTCCTCTCCGCGCTCCCTTCCTTGGGGCGGTGTCCGCCTGCATCTTCACTGTTCTACTCCTCATGCTCCTCAAATTTGTAAGATTTCACAATGTTTTCAAGCAAAAACTATGGACCTTTTAGCCTGCCTGGCATTTCTGGATTGCTAGTAAGAAGAGGCTTCCCAGAGAGGGACCCCCGAGCCACGTTCGTCCTCATGGGCATGAAAGAACAAGCAGGTCAGCGTCAGGCTCCAGAGCCCGCCTCCCACAGGTGGGGACCCCTCGCGGCAGTGCCATGGGGACATGCTGTGGATTGCCACGGCCTTCCCGTCCATCTCTCTGCCTCCACAGCCCACCTAGCTCACAAGGGCACCACCTGCACCTGCCCCCCCAGGCGACGATGATGGAGAGGACCCTGGGTGAGTGGTACGCGGGTCTCAGGAGTGCCTGAATGTGGGCCAGCACGCGCAGACCTCCCTCACTAGCTCACTGCTGCCGGGGCATCTGGGTGATTTCCTGTGCAGAATCTTCTCAACTGGAGAAGGGGGCACTTCAGAGACAGAATTCCAGGTCCAAGGCCAAAGGTGCATGGGCATCAGGCACAGCAGTGTCCCCAGGAAGGGGGCGGGACAATCCCTCCCAGAGGGGAGGGGAGGGGAGGTGGAGTCCTCAGTCCACCACTCCCACGTAACTCAGTGGCCAAGTCCTGGGACCACTGTCCTAGGCAACCTCGCTCTCCATGGTAATGGCCACAGGCCCGCCCCGATCTCCGCCTTCATCTCGGGTCTGTCTGGCTCCAGCCTGCTGTGCTTGTGGCCGTAACACAGCCCAAAGAGTCTGAAGTCCTCATCCAAGTGGGATTCATGTTCCTAGGAGTCTGGAGGGAGGTGTGTCCCCCTGAAGCTCCAGCGGTTCTGATGACCTTTCCATCAAGGTGGGGACACACTCACAGGAGGAGGAAGGTCCCCCCTTTATCAGGAAAGAAACAGGATCTCCCACCAGCCCTGGGCAGACTCCCGCTGACGTACCTTGGGCTGGCAGGGCACCACATGGGCCCAAGGCTGCTGGGGGCCTAGAAGAGCGAGCCCCAGCTTCCCATGAGCTAAGGCAGAGCCAGGGCTGCCGTGGGGTGAGCTGGGCAGGAATTGTGAGCCAGTCTGGGCTCCCCTCGCAGCCTCCCCTGGGCTCCAGCGTAGCTCACTGCACTGAATGGGGTGAGCTCACAGCATTACACCTGCCTCTACTGCAGAATGGGGCTGAGCAAATGGAGCCTCAAGTGGGAGGAAATGCAGAGGGAAGGGAGCCAGCAAGGGGCCGGGGACAGGTGTGAGGGAACGTGCACCCAGCAGGCTTGCATCTCTGCCTCTAGCTGGACGGCAGCCTCGTTTATCCTTGCAGCCTCTGCTGTAAAACTGGCCGGTTGGACGGCTGGTCATCACCATGGCGAGCTGTGGCCTTGGCCGGCACACCGCTGTGTTTCCAATTCAGTAACTGAATTTGCAGGTCCGGGAGATGTGCCCGGGGAGTGGCATCTCCACCTCCTCCCTGGCACTCCCTCAACCTTTCCTTCCAAAATGCTCGCGTCAATACAATCCCATTAACACAAAGATCTTGCATTAAGCTTGACAGTTTACAAATTACTTGGGTTTTCATTTTCGATATCATTGGGTTGCGAGGGGCCAGAGCTATAGCAGTCCAGGCTACTGTGACTTTGAATAATGTCAGTGCAGTGGCTTTGAATCGCTTCTTCCTCCTCATTAAATGAGAAGATAAGCTGGAGGGAAGCGCTCAGGAAATCTCATAAAGCCTCAAGCCCCGCCAGCCTGCATCCCCAGGAGGAGGCAGAGCCCCGCGTGCGCAGGTTTCAGCTCAGACTCCGGCCTGGGATTGTGCAAACGATGCTCTCATTTGGCGAGAAGGGCAGACGGTGCTGAAGGCCCAAGGCCTCTCTGTGCTCCTAGCTCCAGGCGAGAGGTGGAGGGGTTAACGGTGGCTGAAAGCCCCCCCAGCCATGGGTGTCCACGAGGCCGGTGCGCGCCCCGCTGTCTGGAGGGAGAAGGCATGCCCGGGGAGGCCTCGCAGCGTCACAGCGAGAATCAGATCCATCACGCTGGAGAATCTGCCTCTGACTCGCTGGAGAAGAAGGTTCCAGCTTGGGTCTGTACGATGTCAGCGCCTTTCTGGCTTCCAAAGCCCTGCCTTTTAGCTGGGAGCACGGAGGCCCTGGGAGGCAGGAGGCTGGGGGCTGCCTTCCCGCCAGGGTGGTGGCAGAAAGTGCCTATTCAAACCATTTTTTTTAGCTGTTGAAGGTGATTTAAAGAAAATGTTATTAGTTAAGTGACTGAATTTGGGGAAATTCTGTGTGGGGGTTGTTTTCACGTTCATTTTCTGGCCTCATAACTGAACAGAACACAAAACCTATGGGGAGAACCCGCATTTTATTGTGGAAACAGTTGGTTTGAAGAGGCACCCTTCTCACGTGGCCTGGAGGTCGGGGGTTGGGGGGGAAAGACCTCCTGACAGGTGGGGATGGCCTGACGGAGGCCCAGGGGTGTGTCCGCGCGGATCCGGGGGAATAAATGGTACCTTGTGCGAGGGAGGGAGGAGTCATAGAACGTCACTCAAAAGTGGAACAGAAGCCGAAAGAGGAAAATGGCCCAAAGAGAAGAACCGTGAGAAATTTCAAAGGACAGTGGGAGCGGTGGGCGGGCTGCGGGTGCGGGAGGAGGGGCCTGCAGGTGCCCCCGTGGGGCGGGGAGGCGCGCCCCTTAAAGATGCTGCCAGGGCTTCCTGTCCTCAGATGTCGCCAAACACACAAACCCTATGCTCAGCCCGGGAGAGACTGGGGGGCCTTGAATCAAAGGGAGGGCGCCCAGAATTCGAGCAAAGTAGTGGATGGTTTTACTGTGGTGAGGCCTCCCTCTTCTCTTCTGTTAGATATTATTTTTAAAATATTTTGTTGCATTTAACACTAACCAGCCATCCGCTCTTGCCAATAACCACCAGCCCTGAGACACGGCCGCACGCGCAGCCCCTGGGTGGGAGGCGGCGCTGGCCGCGCAGCGGGGGCACCCACCCCTGAGCTCTGCAAACCCGGCATGCGGCTGCGTCTGGCCACATGTCTGTTCTTCCTCTCGGTGCCCCGCGGCTTGGGAACAGGACAGAGAATGTGTCTGACAGGCTGCAAACGGGAAGGCTGGGAATGCATCTGCCACCACAGCAACGCTCCCCTCGAGGTCGCCGCTTCTGGCACAGACACGGGGAAGCTTCCCCGCAGAGCAGCGCAGAGAGAACCCGCGACCCAGAACTGCATCCCTTGCTTCGCGCCCTGTGCCTGCAGCGTGAGTCCAGCAGGGGCCTGGTGCCCTGCGCACAGCCCTCCATCTGCAAGCACTCTTCCCACTGCAGACACCGGTTGCCCTGAAATCCTACCAGGATGACACCGTCCGTCCCGATGGCAATGCTGATGGGAACAGGGTGGATGACCGCGCCTCGCTGGTCGGGTCAGGCGGGAATTAGCGGCTGCAGAGAGCTTGCCCTGGACAGGAAGGAGGCCTGAGGTCAGCCACATGGACGGACAAGAACTGGGAGCGTGGGGGAGGTGGAAGGAGGCACAGGGACACACAGAACAGGAGGGAAGACACGCAGACACCACGGACATGTGGGCAGGCGCGCGCTCCCACACACTGACGGCAGAGACAGACAGAGTGCATCAGAGAGCAGGGCCGGGCAGCGCCGGCAGAGACTCGGGGCCTGGAAAGGCGTCAGGGCTGCAGGTGTGGTCGCGCCCCTCCACTCCACCCCTCACCCGCCGTGCTCCGGTCCTGGGAAGGGGCTACACGGTTTCTTTCCAGTAAACCCACCCTTTTGCCCCTCAGCCCCTCTGGGGGAGCTCCTCTTACTTTTGTCTGAAATGTCTTTGCCTCTGACAACAGACTCTGATCGTGGTTGCAGACATGACTCTGAATTAATCTAAGTCCTGCCCTTGGCCTCTCGGTGGGGGCTACATGCGACCCTTCACACCCGAGTCCCCACTACTGTTCCAGAGCAGGGCAGTCTTCACGGCCCGTGGTGCGCCCTACGGGCCTTGCTCCAGACGCATCCGTCCCCAGACCTGCGGCCTGTTGGAGGTGAGTCACTGGTGACCACACGAGCTTCCCTGGGGCCAGGCCCAGGGGGCACAGGCCACCCGGGTCTCACCAGGGAGAGAGCTGACAAGGGTCCAGAGAGAGACCCGAAGAGAGCTGGGCCCTGTGCAGGAAGCAGGTCAGGGTTGAGACGACCCCAGCATAAGGAACGTGTGATAAGGGGTCAGATACGACTGCTGACGTGCCGTGCTTGGTTTCCTTGAACCGCACGACCAGCCTCCCGCCTCCGTCTCTCCTGGAGCAGCTTCCAGGCCTTCTGTCCCGCCCACTCCTTGTGGACCAGCAGGACCTGCTGACCGACCTCCCGTCCACTCCCGAGTCTCAGTGGGAGGCAGGAGCTGGCGCCTCCCTCAGCCCTCTCACCTCCACACCCGGCCCCCGCCCGTGCTCCGGCTCTATCCCCCGCCTCCCCACGTCTGTCCACTTCTCTCCTTCTCACGGGTATCTTCCTGGGCCCTGAGGCCATCACCGCCCCCTGGCACTTCTGCAGCCGCCCTCCCATCTCTCTGTCTCCCTGGTCTTACAATCCCTTCTATATGTTGTCTCCAGGGAGACCTTTAAAGCATAAACAACCTCCTGCTTAAAACCCAATTCCTCAGCAAGGCCACCCACCACACGTGCATGACTGGGCTTCTGCCCACCCATGGCCTGCCTTCCACCCTCCGGCCACAACAGGTCTTCCTTCCTTCAGTTCCCGGACACCCGCGGTCCCTGCCCAGGCTTCTGGCATCACCTGTCATCATTAGGTGTGATTCTGCCTGCCACGCTTACCAGGTGCCTCCTCAATATCACCTTCCATGAGAAGCCCTCTTTGGCGGTTCCACTCACTCTGTCACTCTTTATAACACCCTGACTTAATGCCTTTAATTGACCTAAAATGATCCCATTCAGGTATCTGTTCAATCTGTCTATGCCCCACTGAGTGTACAGACCAGCAGAGCAGGCCTGATGTGTGCCCTCCTCACCACGCCGTACCAGCCCAGTGCCTGGCAGAGACGACCTGCTCAACAGGCAGTTTCTGAATTAACAACCACCCATCCTCCTTGTCTCTCTCTCTCGTTTCCTTAGTCCAGCTACAGGCTTATCAATTTTATTGATATTTTCAAAGAACCAGCTTTTGGTTTCATTGATTACCTGTTTTTAATTTCACTGATTTCTGCTCTAATTCTTAGTATTCCTTTTCATCTGCTTACTTGGGATTCAATTTGCTCTGCTTTTCCTGGTTTCCTAAGGTGGAAACTTGAATTATTGATTTTAGATCTTTCTTCTTTCTCATATACACATTCAATGCTATACATTTGCCTCTAAGCACTGCTTTCCCTGCATCCATCCCCCAATTTTTCGTAAGTTGGGCTTCCATTTGCATTTAGTTCAAAATATTTTAAAATTTCACTTGAGATAGTTTTCTTTGGTCCACGTGTTATTGAGAAGTGTATCGTTTTCCTCCACATATTTTGAGATTTGTCCATGATCTTTCTCCTCTTGATTTCCAGTTTAATTTCATTGTGGTCTGAGAGCACACGTTGCATGATCTGTGTTCTTTTAACTTCTTAAGGTGTGTTTTATGGCATAGAATGTGTTACCTTGATGAACACTCCAGGTAAGCATGAGAAGTGTGTATATTCTGCTGTCTTTGGTTCAAGTTGTCCACAGGTATCTGGTATTCAGTCAATTGAGTGGCTTTGGATTCGGCTACATTCCCACTGATTTTCTGTCCCATAGTTCTGTTCATTTGTGACAGAGGGAGGCTGAAGTCTCCAGCCACGGGAGTGCATTCAACTATTTCTCCTTGTTGTTCTACCAGTTAGTGCTCCAGGTAGTTTGGGGCTCTGTTTTGGGCACGCACATGTTATGGGATTTATGTGTTCTTTGAGAACTGATCCTTTATTATTATGTAATGCCTGTCATTATTGCTGATACATTTTCTTACATTGAAGTCACTGTGGCTGAAATTAATATAGCTACTCCTGCTTTCTTCTGATTAGTGTTAGCCTAGTATATTTTTCCTCAACCATTTACTCTTCATCTCTATGTGTCTTTATATTTAAAGTGAGTTTCTTACAGACAATATATAGCTGGGCTGTGTTTTCTGATCCACTCTGAGAATCTCTGTCTTTTAATTGGTGGGCTTAGAACATTGATATTCCAAGTGATTACTGATGTAATTGGATTAATATATACCATTTTTATTACTGTTTTGTATTTGCCCTGGACTTCTAGTCTTTTTTCTGCCTTTTGTGATTTTAATTGAGCATCTTATGTGATCTTACTTTCAAATAACATTACGCCACTTCACAGGCAGTGAGAGGGCCTTGTAATAACAGAACAACCCTTATTCCTCCCTCCTGATCCTGTATCATTTCTGTCACTCATTTCACTGATAAATAAGCACATATCAGTATATATGCACACTGAACAAATGACAATAGACATATTGACCCCAGTGTTTATCCCACACTTGGGCTGCCACTGGTATTTTATAGGCTTACTGCTGCTGGTGGTGTGCTCGGGAAATGCCTAGTTGTGGAAATGCTGCCTCTGGTCCTGCAGTCTGAGGATACGGGGTCTCATCCATATTCTGGTGGAGAACACACAACTGGTGGTTATAAAGACACAGCAGGGGGTTCCCTCTGACAGTTTTGATGTTCCCCTACCCATCTGTGTTTTCTCTGTCCTCAGAGGATGTTGCTTATTATTTTTATAAATACATTCCCAGTGAATGTAAAATTAAATATGCATGCATCTTAAAATTAAGCATGCATGACAGAGTTCTAAAAACATGATTTAATGGAATCATTCAGCCAATCTTTCATGAATATTATAATTTTTGAGTGGCCCAGTTTAAGGTAGCTTATATAATTGCACTTGTGTCCTTAAATTGAAAAAAAAGTTAAAGGTTGGGGTGGAGACAGATATTGCTTTACATATACTGTCCTGTTATATATATAAAAGAGAAAGACATCTAAATATTTAAATGCTCAAGTAGCTTCTACCTGTTGTTCAATCCAGTCCTCTGATGAAAATCACAAGATTGTAAATGGTCCATTTGAACATTTTAGAAAAGCTATCCTCTTCTTTTCAAATTCCCCTCAGTGAACTTCCTCCTGAAGCCAAGCTGTGGCCAGTGGCTCTCAGTTCTGGGTGTGCATTAGAATCATTCAGGGGAATTTTCAGACACACTAATGCCTGGACCTCACTCCCAGAGGTCCTGACTGGTCCATTGCTCTCAGGGTAGATCCTGGACATCTGTGTTTTTGAAAACCCTGCTGAGTGGTTATGATGGAGAATGAGCACATGTGCACAGGGCTCTGTGCCAGCAGTGGCCACCCCAGGAGGAAAGGCGACCTCGTCTGTGTGCCTACACCTGTGGAGTTCTCGTGATAGGACAGCTTCACTAATGCATTTTTCCCTGTAATAGCACCTTAGAAAATCGGCTGATTTTTGCTATCAATAAGTGATTTTTTGTATTGATGTGGAAGAGGCCAAACCCTCACAAAACACACACTGAACTAGGAGATACAGAACTTTGTTCTCTGTGTCAGCCACTGGCAGCAGTGTGCTTCTAATACTATTGTTCTATGAGATCTCACAGGGACCTTGGTGCAACGTGCCATCTGAGCCAGGAGCCTGGGGTGCAGCCTGGGAACATGCCCTTTGCAGTTAGGAGGTGCCGCAGGCCACACTGGCGTAGAACGCACAGCCCTTCCCTCCCATCCGTGTCTGGGGAGGGCTGGATTAAGGAGACTCTTCTGGTGCCCTTGCCAAATGTGCCCCGAGCTCCAGCACAACTAGCCCTCCTTCTCCAAATCGTCATGCAGCAGCCTTCCCTGGAGTAGAGCTCAGGTGCCAGGAAGGATCATTCAGAGGTGTTTCCAGCTTCACCTCTTTCCTGTGGGTTCACCTTTCTCTTCCCCCTTTCACTCCCTAAACATTCCAGGGTCATAGTGAGCATGTGCAGCAAGTGACCTGCTTTGAGCCTTGGTAGCGGGCAGGGCCACAACAGGATGACAGCCTGGCTGTGCTCGTGGCCGGAGTTGGGGCTGTGGCTTCCTGGCAAGCCAGCACCAGACTTTCATAGTCAAAGGTCTCAATAGCCAAGTAGTTAGAAAGATGAGGAAGAGAGAGACAGGGACCCGGTAATTTTCCTCTGAATGTTCTTGACTTGCATAAACTTTCATTTTCATCAAACTAAATGACTATATTTAATATATTATATTTAATAAATAACCACTGTTTTATAAGATACACACTCTGTTATTTCCTTTACCCACAGTATATGTTTCTTTTACATACTTTGAAAAACCTCTGAAAAATTAATGTGACTTTTGGAGATCTTAACAAATTAAAATGTTTCTCACTGAAATAAATGATCCCAGCTTCATTGATCCTTTTTCTCTCTTAACTAGAGCCCATTAGCTGGAGGTGGGTGCATGTGTTTGCATAACGTTTTGCCGAGTAATGAAGTTGCTTGAAGACAGGGCAGTGAATTACCGTCCTTGCTCATTACTCATGCGTGCTGTGTTTGTGCATTCGCCTGCTCACGAACAGCGGTTCCTAAGCCCCAAATCAGTGTTTTACAAGTCATGGGCTGATGGGTGCAGAGCGGTGAAAACCTGAGTCATCCGTGGGCATGTTCCCAGCTGAGGCGGAACAAGGGACACCCTCAGAGGTGACAGAAGACGGAGACAGGACATGAAGGTGCAGGGGAGTGCGTGGCACTGGGGCTCTGGGGCCAGGTGGTCAGGGTTCCAGTCCCAAGTCTGGCACCTCTTAGTGTCTCGGCCTCCCAGGCAAGTCACTTAACACTTCTGAACCTTGCTATTGTTCTTTATTTACCTGAGTGGAGGAAGGGGCTCACTGCTTTGTGTGGCTACAGGCTTCTAAGGCTAATTTGCATATTTCAGTGATTGACCACAAGGCATGGCAAAACAGTGGAGGGGAAGGGATGGCGTCGAGCAAGCTGGTCGAGCGCACCTGAGAGCCAGGAGGTTCCCCCAGCACACGTGGAGGCAGACAACCCTCCTCAGCAGCAGAACCAAAGGGCACAGCCCTTATCACAGGACAACATGAACAAGCCCTCAGTGAAAACGAATAAAGGAATTAATATGCATACTGGCCTCAAGGGGAGGCGCCGGCTACACCACCACAGTTAGATTGAATGGAGAAGGAAGTTGAGGATGTATTTCACTCTTGTCCTCCAGGAAGCAAATTAGTCTTCCAGCTGCAATATCTGGAACAAACTCCCACCTTGCTCAGTCACGGAGCATGAAATAAATTATAATATGCCAGCATGGCACCAGGAAAACAAGAGGAAATGGACATTCATTGCATTGATGGCGTTCTGTGGGCAGAGCTCCATTAACCCCCGATGGATGGTCACCGGCTAAGCTGCACATTCTGTCCGACGAGACAAGGCCGATGTACAAACAGAGACGGAGCTGCAGGACAGTAGGTGAGGACGCAGCCCCCATCCATCTCCTGTGGCCCTAAGTTCCAGCCTGCAGGGAAACGTCTCTCAAATTGCTGACACAATCTTCTCCCACACAACAGGAAACTTGTGGATTTAATGTTTTCATACCCCTCAGAGCCGTGGGAATCGGAATCCGCGAATCAGATCAGGAAGTAGGCTCTGTACGTATGGTCACCTCCATGCGTAAGGAGACGCAATGCTGGACATGGAAACCGCTTCAGAAAATCCCAAGGGCAACACAGGGCCCTATGTAACAGATATTTATCCAACAGCCTTAAAAACTGTATGAAGTCATCCTTCAAATCACATCTGAGAATGTTTTTACTCTTCCGGTTAACATGCTTTTTTGAATTCTGCTTCCAATTTAGGACAGGAAGAGAAAGAGGTGTGTTTTCAGAGCTGTTTGGGGACCAATTACAGCCCAGCAGAAAGCTCATAATCCCACAGATCTAATTTAGAAGAGGTGGGAGTGCCTTCCAGGGTCCCCAGACATACACCTATCCTCGGCTGAGCACTTCTGTAGTCAGTCTAGCCATCAGTCAGCCTGCCTTCCAGGCAGTGTCCACAGTGGTGGGAGAAGCCCTTCTGAAGACTGGCTGGGCTGGGAGGGTGGGATAAGATCCCCAGGAGCCCATGGATAGCACAGAAACCGATTCCTCAAGAACTCCAGTCAGTGGGAAGCCCTTCTCTTTCCCCAGCTTTCAGTCTCTGGGAATCATGCACGGGATGAGGTTGTTCTTGGAAAAGTGAGTCATGAGTTCTTGCCCCGTGTGCACACGGAGCCAGCCTCTGTTTCCCCACCCACACGGGGAGAGTGTCTTCCCTCTCTCCCCCACCTAGCAATCTCTAGACAAGGCAACTGGGCTGCTGTCAGTAATTCAGACTCCCGCCCAGCTCGAGTACGGGTGGGCCTGTGCTTACAGATCCAGTGTCTTCGAACTTACTGCATTCATCCAAGCATCAAGCAGCCTCCACAGTTGTGTGAACCAATTTCTGTAATCAATCTCCTCCTATCTATCTATCTATCTATCTATCTATCTATCTATCTATCTATCTATCTATCTATCTATCTATCTGTCTGTCTATCATCTATCTATCTATCTATCTATCTATCTATCTATCTCTCTCTCTCTCTCTCTCTCTCTCTCTCTCTCTCTCTCTATCTATCTATCTACCTACCTACCTACCTGTCATCTCTTATTGGTGCTGTTTCTCTAAAGAACCATAATATAGGTGGTCAACCCAAATTTCCTAGAACATTGGCGATCATGAGCATCCCACACCCACACATGCTCATATTATAGCCTTAAATAAACTAAATTACGAGTGAAAACATGCCGCATAGTAGCTTCTCTTGCATACCTCTATGATCTGGCACTTATGTGGAGCAAATGCACTTGTTGCACATGGCACCATTCAGAAATTAGATGGCAGTTTTCTAATTAGACTGTATATCTCCTTTTAGAGAAAAAAATTAAGCTATTTTCCTAATTGCTTGTCCACATGGGCTCCTCCTCAGATCTACTGCTGTAACTGGCTCACCAGGGAATTCAGTAACTATTTGGCTTGAACCCAGAGTTGCCTGGGCTGATGTGCTCCACTCAGTTATCTTCCTTGGATAACAGACGTTCCTCGGGCCAGGGCCCTCACACAGCCCTTCCCTTCCCAGGAGTGGGCCCTCCCTGGATGAGCCCCTGTCTCATGATGCAGGAGGGCTGGAAAAGTGCTGGCCCCAGGGCTGGCACCTCCAGAGATGGATCAGTTTTGAGTGACAGAGCCCTGTGCCACCTCTGTCCACACACGGATGTCCATTCCCTTCCATTAGATTTGGGAGGGTCTCATTTACGCATGCTGATGAACAAGCACCCTACGAGGGACAGAAGTGCAAGGAGCCCACCGTGATCTGCACGGCCCATTGTCCGTAAGCACCATGACTAACCACAAAACCACCCTGAGCCTGGTCCCTCCACTGCCCCACAGATCAGTGATGCTCACACACACACACACAGTGCTATGGGGAGGCCAGGTGAGATAGTGGGAGCAACTCCCACATAGAGCCTGGCATGGAGTAAGAACTCAATGAAGAGCATTTAAAAAGTAAAATTTTGCTCCTCATTTGAAAGCTGGCCATGCAAACATGGCTGAATGAAAAATTTTAGGGGTATGTTTGGCATAATCTGGATTGAAATATAAGCCATGTGGTAGATAAAAGCACATATGGGGCCCCTGAGACAGCACTTAATGGAGGGAGGCGGCAATCCTATGCAGCAGAGATCTGAGAGCTGCAGCCTGAGGACTGAGCCTGGCCTAATGTGTTTTGTAAATAGTTTTATTGGAACACAGCCACACATTCGTTTGCACGTCGTTTACGGATGCTTTTGTGCCACACCGCACAGTTGAGCGCTTATGACAGTGAAGCCATGTGGTGCCCATGGCCGTTTCCAGACAGTTTGCTGACCCCGTGCCAGGGCACAACTGACTTCATGGGAGGGAAGGTGGGGTCACTGCTTACTGGGGAAACCCCCCACGGAGGCACTGCCATGGACAGAGGTGTAAATGTGGGTGATAAAAGGATAAAAGTGGAGCCCCACGCCTCCTGTCTATAGTCGGTGGCTTGTGCTTGAGCTGCTTCTCAGCTGGCCGATCCCACACGGTGCGTTTGAGGCTGAGACGCAGAAGGGATTCATACATTTAACAATGGCTGATGCATCTTTTCATCGCTTCTGTTGTCCTTGACATATTGAGCACCTGGGAAGTGCCAGGTTCTGGGACTAGCAGAGAATGAAACTAAACTTTTCCTCCCATGAACTCATGCCTTGCAAGGGGGAAGTGACGAATACACGCTGTAAGTGCTTGACGCACACATGAGCATCTGTCAGGCAGGGGAGGAATTCACCAGGGATAGTGTGTGAAGCCCCAGAGGTTCTGCTTAAGGAAGACCTCTCTGCAGAAGCGACATTTGTAAGGAGAGGAAATGAGTCTTGCAAGCGGGGCAGGAAGAGTCATTCCAGACAGAAGGAGCAGCAGGCTCCCAATCATGAAATGGGAAACTATTTGTTTTATTTGAGAAATAGGATCAGTGTCATTAACAATGCATTGAGCAAGGGTGAAAATAGTCGGGGGGTCCAGATTTATATGGCCAAGGAATAAACAATGGGGCTCATGCTTTGTTTTGAGAGCAATGGAATCCTTAAGAGTATTTGTGTTTTAAAAGGATAACTTTGGCTGGGTTTGGAGAATAAGACCATATGATTCAATTTATAAGTCCACCTTCAGGAATAATGTGAGATTCCTAGATCCTAAATTGAATTCATAAGCTTTCTTTGGGCATTAAATATGTGCACAACACACTTCTTGCTTAATAGACTATATGGCTATGTAGACAGAGGGTACTTAGAATAGGTCATAGTAGGTAGAAAAAACCTGATCTCCCTTAAGATACAAACGCGGGAACCAGCATTCTGGAGGTTTCTGTTACAGCTGTAAGATGAGAGGAGGTGACCCAGGGACAGATGGGCAGGAAGGAGGAAAGAATTGCATTTGCCTGTTTGTATTTTTCCCTAACCTGGAAATAACTGGATTTATTACTCTCCTCCAGCCTGTGACATTTAGTGTATCTTTCCTTGCTTTTTAAATAAGCGTGTGACAAGGAAAATATGCAAATGCATCCGCATTAAATGAAGTATTTCCCAAAGAAAGGCGAGTTGCTTTTTTATATCAATAACTCCTTTTCTGCAGGTGGCTCTGGTTGCCTCTTTCTTTCAAATATTGTTCGTGTGTGTCTAGGGCAGCGTGTGTTCCCGGGTGGGCGCTCAGCAATGTTAGATGGTGTTTACGTGCATCACCGAAACAGCACTTGTTGTACAATCAGGAGCGATTTAATTCCATAATGTCAAAGTTTTCAAATAAATAAAAATAACTTGTTCTTCCTGTATGTTATAGCACTGGATCAGAATCACAGGTTCCAAACTGAGTAATAGAAGTAATTTCCTATGATGAAGGTAAGGAGGAAAATAGCATTTACTGAACACCTCCTATAGGCCTTTGCATTGTGCTGGTACAGAGAGATAAATATCCTGACATCATACAAAGATATAAAACATATCCCCCATCATCAGGTGACCATCTAAATAGTGGGATTACAAGTGTTTATCCCTTTCGTTTGATAAACTGCGTTTCCTTTAAATAATTTTTTATCAAATGTGCCCTGCTTCTAAAATACATTTAAAATCTCGCTCTTTCTCATTACAAGAGAATCTAATCAGATTCAGCATCAGCATATTCCAGCACATTCCACATCCTGAGTTTGTTCCGGAAACGCAATGGGAACTAGCCTGAGATACTTGGGCTCTGCGCTGCCATTGTGATACACATTCTGTGACCTTCCTGGGCTTATCGAAGACTTTGTCTTGAGGGGGCTATCTGCCTGAAAGTATATTTAACTCAAATCTTAGGTTTCTAAAAACATTTCTTTCATTTTTAAAACATTTTTGCTACTACAAATATGACACATGTAGATCACAGTAAAAACTGTAAATGTACATATTAATGACTGGCCACAAAATGTGCACCCAGGACACCACCATCTAGACCAAAAAAAAAACAAAAAACAGAATAGTGCTGCCCCCCAGAAGTCCCTGAGCCCCACCAGGTCACATTCTCCGCACTGCCAGGGTAATATGTCTCCCATCTTTATGATAACCTCTTTATTCCTTTTCTTTATAGTTTCAGCATATAGTCATACAACTGTATCCATTATAGTTTAGTTTTAAAATATTAGATAATATTTGCATTCTTTTGAGTGTGGCTTCTTTTTCTCAGTGAGCACTTGTGGTATTTCATTTAGTGTTGGCTTGGGGTGATGACGGGATTGCCTAGTTTATATTTGTCTGTAAAAGGATTTATTGCCTCTTTATTGTTGAAGGTTATTATTTCGCTGGGTATAGAATTCCAGGTTGGCACTTACTTTTAGTCCCTTAACTATTCCTACTGTTGAGAAGAAACTTGTCAGTTTCAGTTATTATTGTTCTTTTGGAGGAAGCTTGCCTCTTCCCTCTGGATATTTTTAAGAATTAAAAAAATTCCCTTTGCTTTTTGTACTATAATGTACCTTAGTGTTTTTTTTTTTTTTAATTTACTGTATTTGGGTTTGTGAAGCTTAGACCTGTGACTTTTGTCTTCAATTGGCTTTGAAAAGTTCTCAGCCAGTGTAATACTGGTTTTCTCCAGTGCGCCTCAGCCCCTGGGATTCCAGTCACACATGTGCCGGTCCTTCTCCCAGGAGCTGTGATATCACTGGCGCCTTATTCTGTACTTCCCATAATTCGTCACTCTATGATTTACCCTTGCCTTTGACATCTTATCTTCCACTTCACTAATTATTTTTGCATCCAATCCATGTGAAGTACAACAACTTAATGCTATTGTATATTATTTTTCTTTTTTACAATTTCTAATGAATAATTTTTTAATGGTTTTCAGTTTCTTTGCAGAAATTCTCAATGGCTTCTACTTCCTTGAACATGACAATCATATCTCAAAACTCTAATTTCTGGATTCTCTGTGAATCTGTTTCTATTACCTGCATTCTCCTACTAGGTTTTCATACATGTTGCCTTTTGCCATCT
Organism: Manis pentadactyla; assembly: GCF_030020395.1. Taxonomy (NCBI): domain Eukaryota; kingdom Metazoa; phylum Chordata; class Mammalia; order Pholidota; family Manidae; genus Manis; species Manis pentadactyla. Next base: position 175,856,916 of record NC_080023.1, on the reverse strand, counting down.
CAGGGTGTCTGGTCATTTTATACAGTGTGCCAGATGTTGCACTTTGACAATTGTTTGTAGAAAGGACTCAGGACTGGATGCTGCTTCTGTTTGCTGCAGCAGTCCGGGATCACCTAAGTCCAATTGCAATGACAGATAATTAGCAGCTGATCTGAAGAGACTCTAACTGCCTACTGACTTCTAGTTTACTCCTGTAACCTTAGAGGAGAAGCTTCTCTTAGTGTGCGAGGTTGTCTTCCCTGCATCATATTCTAGTACTTCACTCTCTTACTAGCTTTCTGTTGTCCTCTTGCAGAGACTTTAATACACTGTATGATTTTTCTAGCTGTCCTCATTTTGAGAGTTGGTCAGTTTTAAAAAGGTTGTGTATTCATTAAATAAATATTTGTTGAGTTCTACTATGTGCTAGGCACTACATCAGAAGCAGGATGCTCAGTGGTCAGGCAGGGCGAGAAAGAGAAATTCTGTCTGAGTGGCATTACTAGTCTAGTGCTCCAAGTCCTAATTACAGCCAACCCTTGAACACCACAGGGTTGAACTTCATGGCTCCATTTCTACATGGATTTTTTCAATAAATACCATACAACCGTTGATGTATTTTTTTTCTTTTCCTTATGATTTTCTTAACATTTCATTTTCTCTATCTCACTCTATTGTAAGAACACAGCATGTAATATATATAACATGCAAAATATGTGTTAACTGACTGTTTATGTTACAGATAGATAAGGCTTCTAGTCCATAGTAGGCTATTAAGTTTTGGAGGAGTCAAAAGGTATATGTGGATTTTGGACTGTGTGTGTGTTGTATGTGTGTGGGGGTGTCAGTGTCCCAACCCGTACATCATTCAATTGTCAACTATACTTGACCTTTGTCCCTATAGCACCTTAAAGGCAGGTTTGAAATGAACCCAGAAAACACCATCATGGTCCATAGAACTGACTGGCCTGACACCAGGAGCTGAGTCTTGGGAGGGGGTGGAGGCATCTTGTGGCAAATGCAGAGGTGAGCGTCCTGTTCATATGCCCAAAACGTCTGTCATGGCCAAGTGTGTCTTCTTGTCCCTCATCTGGCCACAATACAGCGCTTTGTACCGCCCTGCATAGCCGTGCTAATGTCCAAATGGCAGTAAGAGGACAGAAGGGAAGATGTCAAAATAACTCATTTAAAAGCCATTTAAAATTTAAACACTCTCCATGTCATAAAAGCCTCACAGTGTTCTAAAGCAGCCTTACTCCCTCACAGCCCTGTTCCCACATGTTTACACCGTCTCTTCAAAGGCCTATTAGATCTAAACTCTTTGATGTATGACCGGCCTCTTCAGTGGCGACTTGTTGTTAGCTCAGATCTAAATTCAGTGGAGAAAGGACAAATTGGCTTTTTTATCAAACACTTTCAGTGTCAACTCACAATGAACCAAGACATTTTCCCCCACTTAAAAGCTACAAGATGAGTTTATGAGCAGGACAAAGAGAATAAATATTCAGCCCAGGAGCTTTATTAGAAAACAAAGTCAGATCTACAGGAGCCAGAGCTGTCACACAATTTCCTTCACACTAAGTTGACTCTCCCTGGGGATGGCAGGCACAGTGTGATGGGGACGCCCTGGCCACAGGGACCCCACCACTTCTCGCCAGTGGTGAGGAAGGTCTGGTAGACGCCCACGGCCCTGGGACGCTGCAGATGCAGCTCAGAGGAGTGTGGTTCTGCTGTAATGTCCAGAGATGGTAGTTTCTGACCCATTTCTCTCAGGCATGAACGTATCTCCAACCCACGTGGCGTGCTCACTGCAGGTGCTGCCCATACTTGTCGTCAGGGGTCAGGGCTCCCATGGAGGGTGGTGCACATGGGTGAGGAAGTGTGCACTGGGCAGATTTGGTGCCCCACTGAGCCCTGGGATTACCCCTTCGGGCCTTTCTTTGAGAAGAAGTAGCATGGCTCCAGAACTGAGTTTATCCACTGAAGAAGAAATGAATGGGAAGAAACACGTAGCAAATGCTAATGGTAAAATAATCTACATGTCTAGGAGACACAGGGCACTTCGTTTTTTAAAAAGTCCTGTTGAGAGAAACCCTTTTGTCTGAGCTCAGGCCACGGTAACAATTCTGGAAGCTGGAGGCCCAAACTGAAGTGCTGGCAGGGTGGCTTTCTTCTGAGAGCCGTGAGGGGGGTTCGGTGCAGGCAGCGCTCCCCGTTTGGCCGATGGCCACCTGTTTGCTGCACCCCCCTGGTCTTCGTCTCTATGCGTCTGTCTGATCTCCCCTTCTTGCAAGGACACCAGTAATTTTGAATAAGGACTCATCCATATGACCTCATTTTATCTTAATTAACTCTTTAAAGACTCCATCTCCAAATACCGTCCCATTCTGAGGTCCTGGGGGTTAGAACTTCAACATATCAATTTAAAGAGGACACAATTCATCCCATATCACCTTTCTAAGGATGGCACAAAACCCCTAAAATAGATTGATAAACTTGACTACTTGAAAATAAATTTAAAAAAATTTTGCATGATGAAAACCACAACAAAATGTAAAAAAGGCAAATTAAAAACTGTGAAGCACATTTGCTATTTATGTCACAAAGGTCAAACTTAAGAAATAAGACAGATAGACAGATAGATAAATAGATGGTAGACAGATAGATAGTTTGGGCCAGTTGAAAAAACAGAAGTCCAGTAGAAAATGGGCAGAAAATAAAGGGTGTTCACAGAAAATGAAACACAGTAGTTCTTAAATATGTAAAATGATGTTCAATATGAAATGTAACTTTAAACACCCTTGAAACAACATTGTTCACTGATCACATTGGCAAATGTTTGAAAACCCAAATGTGACCAGAATTTGTGGATTAGATTCTTGTATATATGAGCAGTGGGAGTATAACTTGATATGACCTCTATGTTGGGCATTTGGCAAAATTTATCTAAATTACAATTATACAAAACTTTTGACTTAGATTTCCCACTCTTAGAAACATACACTAAAATAGACCTACGTGTATGTGAAATGCCCTGTGAACAAGGCCATCTGTTGCAGCATGTACATGATAGCAAAATACTGAACACATAAACCAACAGGCCTGCTTCCATGAAGCACTTCGTGTCAAGGGAATAAGACCACACTATATGCCAACATGGAAGTGGAAAAGCAAAGGATGCTTGTGGATGCTATTGTCTGAGATAAAATATATACCCAGCGTGTGCACTCAAATATTTCTGAGAAAATCCACTGGAAACTGGTAGCCTGGGTGCCTCTAGGGAAAAGAACTAAGTGCCTGGGACATAGAATAGATAGGACCCCACAGATCCTTTCCTTTCTCACATTTTAAACCACACAAATATTTCAGTAAATGGCTCTAAAGCAAATAGGACAAAATGTTAGTATCTGTTCAGAGGTGGGTGTGTAGATGATCTGTTCTATTACTTGCTGTACTTTCATGCTTATTTGAAATGTTTCATAATTAACATTTAAAAATAAAAAATCACATTTTTTTGCCTATTATATTAAAAAAAGGATTCCCACACATATTCTCCTACATGCATCCATATTTCTGATTGCTCCAACTATTTTATTCAGCACTTTCCTAGTTGCAAGGGAAAGAAACACAATCCAATTGGCTTTCACCAAATAGGGCATTTACTGGTTCCTATTTCTGGAAAGTTCTGGGGGTTGCCTTCAGGCATGATTGGATCCAGCGGCCCAAATGATGTCCCTCTCCTGTCTCCCTCCTTCTCTGGCTCTGTGCTAATTAATCTCAGGCAGGCCCCCTCTTGTCGTGGCACAGTCGCTCCAGGCTGACAGCCTACTGGTTTCCTAACTTTTTTCTATTAAGTATCATTGATATACAATCTTATGAAGGTTTCACATGAGCAATACTGTAGTTTCAACATTGACCCATATTATCAAATTCCCCCCAACCCACTGCAGTCTCTGTCCATCAGCATAGTAAGATGCTTTAGAGTCAATACTTGTCTTCTCCTTGCTGTGCTGTCTTCCCCATGACCTACATATATTGTGTGTGCTAATTATAATGCCCCTTAATCCCCTTCTCTCTCCCGCTAGTCCCTTCTTGGAGTCTGTGAGTCTGCTGCTGTTTTGTTCCTTCAGTTTTTCTTTGTTCTTATACTCCACAAATGAGTGAAATCATTTGGTACTTGTCTTTCTCCACCTGGTTTATTTCACTGAGCATAATACCCTCTAGCTCCATCCATGTTGTTGCAAATGGTAAGATTTCTTTTCTTCTTATGGCTGAATAATATTCCATTGTGTATATGTACCACATCTTCTTTATACATTCATCTACTGATGGACACTTAGGTTGCTTCCATTTCTTGGCTATTGTAAATAGTGCTGCGATAAACATAGGGGTGCATCTGTCTTTTTGAATCAGGGATCTTGTTTTCTTTGGGTAAATTCCTAGGAGGAGTGGAATTCCTGGGGCAAATGGTATTTCTATTTTTAGTTTTTTGAGGAACCTCCATATTGCTTTCCACTCTGGTTGAACTAATTTACATTCCCACCAGCAGTGTAGGAGGGTTCTATACATCCTCTCCAGCATTTGTTGTTCCTTCTCTTTTGGATGTTGGCCATCCTAACTGGTGTGAGGTGATATCTCATTGTGGTTTTTATTTGTATTTTCCAGATAATTAGTGATGTGGAGCATCTTTTCATGTGCCTATTGGCCATATGAATTTCTTCTTTGGAGAAGTGTCTGTTCAGATCCTCTGCCCATTTTTTAATTGGGTTATTTGCTTTTTGAGTGTTGAGGCATGTGAGCTTTTTATATATTTTGGATGCTAACCTTTTATCAGATATGTCATTTATAAATATATTCTCCCATACTGTAGGATGATTTTTGTTCTCCAAATGGTGTCCTTTGCTGTACAGAAGCTTTTTAGTTTGATGTAGTCCCTATTGTTCATTTTGCTTCTGTTTCCCTTGCCCAAGGAGATGTGTTCAGGAAAAAGTTGCTCATGTTTATATTCAAGAGATTATGGACTATGTTTTCTTCTGTGAGTTTTATTGTTTCATGACTTACATTCAGGCCTTTAATCCATTTTGAGTTTACTTTTCTGTATAGAGTTAGACAACAATCCAGTTTCATTTTCTTACATGTAGCTGTCCAGTTTTGCCAACACCAGTTGTTGAAGAGGCTGTCATTTCCCTGTTGTATATTCATGGCTCCTTTATTGTATATTGATTGACCATATATGTTTAGGTTTATATCTGGGCTCCCTATTCTGTTCCATTGATCTATGGGTCTGTTCTTGTGCCAAATTATTTTGATTACTGTGGCTTTGTAGTAGAGCTTGAAGTTGGGGAGTGTAATCCCCCCAGTTTTGTTCTTCCTTCTCAGGATTGCTTTGGCTACTTGGGGTCTTTTGTGGTTCTATATGAATTTTAAAACTATTTGTTCTAGTTCATCAAAGAATGTTGTTGGTATTTTGATAGGAATTGCATTGAATCTGTAATTGCTTTAGGTAGGATGGCCATTTTAACAATATTAATTCTTTTCCATAAGCATAGGATGTATTTCCATTTACTGGTGTCTTTAATTTCTTTCATGAGTGTCTTGTAGTTTTCAGGGTATAGGTCTTTCACCTCCTTGGTTAGGTTTATTCCTAGGTATTTTATTCTTTTTGATGCAATTGTAAATGGAATTGTTTTCCTGATTTCTCTTTCTGTTAGTTCATCATTGGTATATAGGAATGCAACAGACTTCTGTGTATTAATTCTGTATCCTGTGACTTTGCTAAATTCAGTTATTAGTTCTAGTCATTTTTGGATGGATTCTTCAGGATTTTTTATGTACAATATCATGTCACCTGGAAACAGGGACAATTTAACTTCTTCCTTGCCAATCTGAATGCTTTTTATTTCTTTGTGTTTTCTGATTGCTGTGGCGAGGACCTCCAGTACTATGTTGAATAAAAGTCAGGAGAGTGGGAATCCTTGTTCTGTTCCTCATGTTAGAGGAAATGTTTTCAACATTTTGCTGTTAAGTATGATGTTGGTGTGTGTTTGTCATATATGGCCTTTATTATGTTGAGGAACTTGCCCTCTATACCCATTTTGTTGAGAGATTTTATCATGAGTGGATGTTGAATTTTGTCATATGCTTTTTTTAGCATCTATTGAGATGATCATGTGATTTCCTAATTCTATTACTCCTGCCTCATTACCTGCTACTTTTCTGTAAAGAAGAGTTTTCCTTAGTAACGGAGGATAAACTGGTTCTGGTAAATGCTTAATTCTTTCCTATCAGTGACCAACATTCAGGTTGCAGCTGTTGCTTTGACTGATGACCATTTTCCCCCATTTTTCTCTGTCACAGTTTGGGATCTCCACTATCTAATGCTGATAAGGAGAATGGGGTGGATGTACATTGGCAGTCAACACCCCAAGGGCGGGGGCCTGAGGGATATGTGGGACTGCAGGGCGGGCAGGGGAGGGCTGCGCCACTGGAGGAGGTTCTGGAGCCAATACTGCCCCGAGCTGGCTTCAAGTGGCTGGACCCTTACACCCTGCCTCACTCAGCACCCCCACCCAAAGAAGAGAACCTTCAGCCAGGCAGTTCCTGGACTTGGGGCTGGTCCGGGAGGAGCCCATTTGCCAACGGCACGCACTGCAGCATCAGTATTTCAAACCCTTTTCAGAAAGAGATTCTGGTGGGAGCACCATCTCACCTACCAGTCTCTCTATTTGGGATTTTTATTTTGTGTTTGTTCTTCTTTGTTTTTATTTAACAATATTATGGGCTCATGTATTTTATAACCTATACTTACAATAAAATTGTGGGTTTTTTTTTTTTGATGCTCACACTTAACCAACGGAATTGCCTTTGACACACCACTCTATGTCTTTGAGCCATACTTCCTTCTAATGGGAGATGGTGTTTATAAAACAAGATCTGAGCTGTGTGCTATTGCCTTCGAGGAGTTATTGCTTCTAAATGCTCTCAATGGAGAGAGCTAGGATGTGTGTGTGTTAGATCATGAGTTGTCAGTACTATTTCCTATTCAAATTTAGCACGACAGTTTATTTTCTTGTCTTTTCTGACTCTTTATGTATGTATATTTGCATGTATTTTCACTAATAATAGTAACACTTAATTATTTATTCTAAAAGATACATTAAATGGTGTCAAAATTATGATACCAAAATTACTACTAACAATAAAACCACTGAGCAAGTTTTAAGATTTCTCGTAGTTCTTTTTATCCTTAGAATATAATCACCAAGGATTTAGAGTCAGGTTGCTGTTTGCAGAGATCACTTGGAATAATTTTTCTCTGTGTGATTATATCACCACTTTGATGTGACTTTAGGTCCATTTGTTTCAGCTTGTTTTCAGCTTGGGGGTTTGATAAATTTTTTCCCTTTTTGATTTACTTTTTGAATATGTAAAGCACCTATAATCTTCAAATCATTCTGAATTTTTACTTTGACATTTTCTCCCACTGAGATTCCTTTCTTCTTCCTTAGTCTTTTGACTTCTAAAATCGGCATATTTACACATTTCTTCTCTGGATACATTGGTATTTCTTATGTGCATAGGGAATAGAAAAATGTTTCCCCAAATATGAATTATGATATGCGACAGTCATGAAATGCCTCCTGAAAAATGAGTTTGGGAGACTCTGTAGACATGCCCCACACCCACCCCAACACAACTCCCAGACTCACTAACACGGTAAGACAGGAAACATGACAAGAGAACCTTCAGGAAGAAAGAGCGCTTGCTTTTCTTATACACAAAGTACAATGACCTGTCTGATCCGTCTGCATTTTACGTTGCCACATTAACAGTCTACAGAATTTGTGCTTCATGGTATAGACCTGGTTTTCCTTAACCTCGATGCAACTTGTACTAAGCAAAGATTCGAATGCCACGCCTCACGTGACATCCTTGTAGTGACTCAGCCTTGTAGCACGGGCACAGCAAAGCTCAGATTCTGCATGTCCCTCAGGGTAGGGCTAGTGCCTCGTAGGCTCATACTTGAATACAGGGTCCATCAGAGAAGGGACTCTCTCTCTCTTTTTTTTTTTTTTTTTTTGCTTTCTTCAGGGGCTCGAGATTTCATGTATGCTGCTGGGCAACATATGCTACACTTTTATTTTGCCACCTAAGTTTTTAAAATATGTAATAAAACTATACAAATAAGAGTCTTAACAAACATTTAAGATCTCCTGGACAATTACATAATGAATATCAAAGCAAATATTTTTTACCTTATGTGCAAGATAAATGTGTGTGTTTGTGTGTGTGTGTGTGTGTGTGGGTGGGTGGGTATGTGTATCTAACAAAATCTAGAAAAGAATAATGTAAAGAAGGGGATAAACACATTTTAGATGACAGTGTTGTTTACTGAAGCATATTTCAGGGAACGGGTGATTCAGGTAATGTTAGCAAGTATCCATAAATGGCTTTAAAAGCAAATGCATTTAGGTTTTTTGTTGGATAAATTTGAACTAGTTATGGTGGGACTCCAAAATCAATTCAACATGCAGCAACTCCTATATATATATATATATTTTTTGTGGATCTCTAATAAGGGGATGGGTATTTTGTGTCATTTCTGAATGTTTTATATATCCAGGTAAATCATTCCACGGGACTGATGTTACATACGGTTCACTTTAGAAATGTTGGTCAAGCTGAACCACAGGGCCCAAAACCGCTGATAAAACCTCAGTCAACTATCATGACTCAGATGTGACACAGATGTTGGAATTGTCACACTGGGGACTTAAAATAACTGATTAACATGTTAGAGGCTTTAGTGAGAAAAGTAGACAACATGCAAGAACAGATAGGGGATGCAAGCAGAGAGATGAAAACTCCATGAGAGGCTCAAAAGGAATTGAACGAACTCAAAAATACCAAAACAGGAGTAAACAACACCTCCGACGGGTTCACAGGTCACTGAGAGTAGTGGAGTAAAGAGCCAGGGATGTAAGAGAAATGAAACTCCCCAAACTGAAATGGAGGGAAACAAATGACATAAACAGCAAGCGCGGAACACCTAAGATCCTGCAGCAGATTCACAAGATGAAACATGAACGTTTGGAATGCCAGGCGAAGAGAGAGAACTGATCAGAAGAAATTTTGATATAATCGTTAAGAAATGTCCAAAATTAATGACATGTACCAAAACACAGACCCAGGGAGCTCAGCCAGCATCAGGCATGATAATGATCACAACTACTCCCACGCATGCCACACGCAACCTGCCGCAAGCCAAGCCAGAGACGATCAAAAGAAGCTGAAAGGTTGTGCCCCCTAGAGGAACAGGATGTGCATTGCAGTGACCTTGTCAGAAACCCAGCAGCAAGAGAGCAGAGAGGGATAGTTAACGTGTTGACAGAAAACACCCACCCGCCTAGAATTCTATATCCAGCAAAATTATCCTTCAAAAGCGAAGTAGAAATTAAAACTTTCTCAGACAAACAAAAACGATGGGAATCCATTGCCAGCAGCTCTTCTGTATGTGAAATGGTAAAAGTTAATCAAGACAAAGAAAACGATACAGGTTCAAAGCTCAGGTCTACATACAAAAAGGAAGAGCTTCAGAGAAAATATAAATGAAAACATTTTATGTATCCTATTGACAACTGACCTAACAGATAACTATGCTTAAATTAGATGTTAAATTAATACTAGAAACAAAAAAACTGGGTGATCACAGCATATGGATAAGCATATGGATATCACAGCATCTGGAACAAATAACAAAAGTATTGCAGGGGAGGCAGAGGGACTGCTGTGCTGTAAGACCCCTGCAGGACAGTGTGATTCGACAGCAGATGTGGACTAGTTAAATATGCATATTACATGTGTATATGTGTACATTGAAAATCCTTTAAGTATTTTTTTTAATTTCAAAAGAAGTACAATTAAAATTCTGAGAGGAGATAAGCTATAATAGTATAAAATTCTCAATTCAACCAGAGAAAAAGGAAAATGGAGGGGGGAGTGTAAAGAAATAAATGGCAACAAAAAGAAAACACATGCCAATATGATAAATATTAATCTAACTATGTCAATCATTTTAAATATAAATGATCTAAATATACTAATTAAAAGGAAACGGTTGTGCCTACTGAGATAGAAGTCAACAAGCTTAACTGTATGTCTGTAAGAAGCCCACTTCAAATATAAACACTCAGAAAGAAAAACACGCATATAGGTTCAAAGTACAGAGATGGAAAAGATATACACGCTAATACTAATAGAAAACACCTGGAATAGTTGTATTGATTTCAGACAGGGCATATTCAGAGCAAGGAAGATTATCAGGGATAAAGAGAAACATTATATAATCATAAAGCCATCAGTTCTCCAAGAAGAGACATAGATGACTCTTGAAAACATGCTAAATGAAAGAAGAGAGTTATACAACCATATATGCATGCTTCTACTTGTATGAAACATCCCAAATAGGCAAATCTATAGTGAAAGAGAACAGATTAGTGGTTGCTTAAGTCTGGGAGATTTGGGGACAAAAGAGAGGGACTGGTATCAGGTGCAGGGCTTTCTCCTGGGATAAAGAAACGTTTAATATTGATTCCAGTGATGGTTGCACAATGCTGAATATGCTAAAGACCAGTGAATTGTATGTTTTCTATGGGTGAACTTTATGGTACATAAATTACATCTCAATCAGGTTGTTAAAAATAATAGAGGAATCTGGGTGGGAGATATATGGGAACTCTGTATACCATCTTCTCACTCTTTCTATAATTCTAAAAAATCTAAGAATAAAATTAAAAATGTAAAGAAAGAAACACATCATGCCAGCTCTGATTCCCTGCTTGTAGTTCTCTTTTGCCTGCTAAGTAAATGGCAGTGCCCGTAAGGAAGCTCCACACCCCTCACTAGAGGAAACTGCCTTGCATTTTTCTCCTACAATTTTTTCCCTGGGGAAAAAAAATCCTTCTTCCTCAGCATTAACAGCTGTGCACTCACATGGCAGAATGTCACTTGGTGTCATACTGCATTGGGTCTCTAAGATGGAGAAGACACCCAAGGGCAGTCTCTAGAAGTTGGCAGTTAAGTGAATACATCTCTCTATTAATTATGCATCTGCATGAGGTTAAAGAAGAGCAGACTGTGCAAAAATACATCTTTTGAAAATATATTTTATTTGCACCTATTTTTCCAATTATGCATGTGCATAGAATCACATTACATTTGCTATTTGAAAATTATTCCTCTTGCTAATAGCCCTACAGTGTATCAATGAAACTGTGCCAAAATATAAATCCACTGTACTTAAGCTAAAACACCAAACATAAGTGCCAATGTATGTTTTTTAGCTCATAATTTTAGCTTGACTTCTCCAAATTGAGCAATGATGCACAAATACGTGTCCAGATTCAACGTTCAAATTCTTCAATAAAAAGGGAGGGTAGGTGCGGAGACTGTTCCAAATGAGTCCTACCAAAATCGAAGAATTACAGGGTCTGTCTAATACTGCCATGGATTTTCTCCCTCTCTGTATCAAACTGCTAACCCTTATCAAACGGCAGGGTGGTTAAGCCAGCCTAAGGAAATCAGAAGCACATTGCTGGGAACACCCATCCAAAGTCCAGATACAGCTGTCAGCAATCTTGGGTCCTGGACTGCTATGCTCGCTTTCCTCGGTGCTCTAATCAATGAACCAGCCACAGTGGATCGAAAGCCACTGCGATGAAATGCCACCTTATGAAGTAATTGGCTTCACGGATCTGCCCAAATGAGTCATAAAACTATTCATCAATATCCTTGGTTGTGCAGCCCTGAGCTGTTACCCAGTTAGCTCAAGGGATACTCTGATCAGAAAAGCTTACTGTACAATTCTTTTGGCAACCCATTAATCATCTTCACCTTAGACCGGAGCGGGTAGGGAAAGACACACATGCCATGGTCGCCGTTGAGCCGGGGCTCACAAGGCGCCGACCCCTCCGCGAATGTAGAAGCAAAGCCCAAACACACTGACAATGCCACCCTATCAAGGGGAGAATCGCCAGTGTTTTCTGTTTTGTAATTTGTATTTGTCCAAGCTTTCGTTTATTGTTGCCATAAAACCTCACGTGCATATTGGAAAAAGTGGTCACATATGTGCTTTTGTTCTGCTGATGCTATTTTTCTGTACGGTAATGTTGTCTCTGAAAGAAATTCACTTGCACAAGTTTCTGAGCTATAAAATATTAAGTATATGCTTTTTAAATTTTTTTTAAAGTTTTCATTGAAGTATAGTTGACACGTTAGCTTCAGGTTATAACACAGAAGATCCTGAATTAAGTGGGAAATAACTGTGCTAGCAAACAAGTAGGTGTCCCTGGAAATCCTGATGATTGAGACAAGTGCCCAAAGGCCAGAGAAACAGTTTCTTCCCTTTTGCTACTAGAGACTCGACTCTAAAGGGTACACAAATGCACGTCATTTTTGAGGATTTTAAAGTGAGAACTAGTTGTCAATATATTTTGCTTTAGAGGAAGATGACGTGAGCTGGCACATTGTTGATAGTTTAAAACTTGTGTAAATTCCATAATCCACAACTTGTACAGACAACTTAAATTAAGCTTCGGAGTTTAAGCACGTTGAGGAGCCGTCTGGGCACCGCAAGGAGACTGCTACATTCATTTTTTAAGTAATTCACTCACTCAGTCATGCCATGAGGCCGAAGAGAATGGAAAACATACTTCTCGGAGCAGGCCAGTGGGTGATGTCTGGGGAAATGTTATGGGAAATTAGTATTTGATTTGGGCCCTGAAGGATTTGACTTGGGCACTGCTGGTAACTGGTGATGGAGAGGGGGACTCCAGGAGTGAGGGAGATGTGGGGACAAACATATTTAGGGAACACCATATTGGGAGAGATCAGAATGGGAAACGATACCTTGTCAAGGACCTTGGGTGTGAGCAAAGGACGGGGCCCAGGTGAGGGAGTCCTGCACCACGTGGTGGGGTGGACCGTCAGGCTGTGGAGGGAACTCTGCATGTCCAGGGGGCACCCTGTGGTGACTGAGGGTCTTCCCATCTCCCCAGCTTGACTAAACTGAGACAAGCTCCTTCCAGATCTTCCCTGGAGCATTAGGTTTAGAAAACCACAGTTGTAAATTCTTTCTGTGCCCCTTTGAGATGTACATCATCTCTCAGACTCTTGCTAGTTCTACAACCCAGGAACATCTTTCTCAAGAACCTAGAAGCCTTCCCTTTGGAACATAGTCATCAAGACTGACAGAGCCCCACATCCCCGCCTCTGTGGGAAGGCAGGGCCTAATCTCAGGCGCCAATAGGCCAGTGCAGATGGTTAATCCCATTGGACACCCCCTGCGGACATGCTCGGCCACTAGCCCCTCCAGCCCTCAAACCCTCACCCACTAATTGTTTCAAAGGAGTTGAGTCCAATCTCTCACTCCCTCATTGCAATAGTTTGGCATCAAGTCTCCCTTGCTTGTACAGCCAGTGCTGTGCTGTGTTTCTTTGTCAATGATTTCAGGGGATTAACCTAATGCCATAGGAAACGGCAGGAAACGGAAGATCCTGAAGGCAAAACCAGGCAGGTGCTTCTAATCACAATCCAGCCCACAGTCCCTGACCCTAAACAGTGTAGTCGGTCTCCTGGCAGTGGGAAAAGGAGACCTGCAGACAGAGGTCATCAGGAAATCTCAGGGAGGCCAGGAGAGAGACAGGCATCGCTGGCAGCAGCAGCCAAGTGGACAGAGGCCAGTGGATAAACGGTTCTGGGGAAATGTAATTATGTACTTATTGTGGATTTGGACATCTGGGTTGGTGGGCCTGTCCACAAACTAGGTGGGCGTGCTTTCTGTAGGTAGTTAGGAGGAGATATCGGGGTTAAACAAGGGCATTCAGGAATTATTTTCAAAGAGATGATTTCTGAAGCTGAGAAATGGATGGTGTCCCCTGAAAAGACATAGGAGAGAGGAGAGGGCCTAGTTTGTAAATGTGGAGAAGGGCGAGATTTAGGAGCAGGAATCAGAAGGAAAGTGGAATATGGGGACAGGAGGAAGGGGCTCCCGGTCAGACCAGGGCCCCCTGGTGAACTTCAAGGAGCAGAGCCTGGGGGAGGAAGGGACGGGGTGGCCCCAAAGGCGGCAGGGAAGGGCAGGCACACGAAACGGTGGGAGACCACTGGGCACAGGAAGAGGGAGGGTCCCAGCGGGGGCACAAGAATGGTGCCAGGTGCCACCTCCTGGGAGCAAAGCAGTCCCGGGCAGGGTAACCAGGGTGGCCAGTGAGTGAGTGCCAGTGAAGGGGAAGGGGCAGGGGCAGGGGACAAAATGCTTCCTGTCTGGACTGGAATGCAGGGGCGCCGGGCTCCGCATTTCCCCGCCTCCTTTGCACTCGCCGAGTGTGGTGGGTGATGTGGCCATTTCGGGGCTGAGCCTCCTGCCGCTCTTGTCCTAGGGCAGTGACTTCACCGGCCTTGGGTCTTGTGGTCCAGCTACAAAAAGGATAAGGGCTGTTGGGCCCGAAGTGGGATTTGCAGGAGCGAAGAAGAACCTTCACTCTGTTGACCCTCTGAGGCTTCTAGTGGGAGCACCCCACGGAGGTGCTCTATCGTTTAGGGATTCTTGTTATACACAACAAAATGGTTGCATGTAACTTGAGTAAAATGGAGTTTGGGGAAGAAATGGAAGGAAAGTTAGAGAACCCGGTGTGAGAAAGCACAGGAATCCGAGCAGCACCTGGACCCTGAGCATTGTGAAGACAGGGAGAGGTGGCCAGAGCTTAGGGCACGGCTGCTGGGATCAGTCAGCCCCAGGGTTGATTCCTGCCTTCCCTCCCTCGGCTCAGGATTCCTGTCCTGGAGGAAGCATCTGATTGGCCTCATTAGGCCTGGGGACCCTGCAAGCAAGCCTGTGATGAATTCCATCCAGGCCTTGCACAAGGATGTTCCTATCAGGACCAGCTCCGACACACCTGCACCAGAGGGCCTGGAGCCTCCCGGTGGGAGCCTCAGCAGGGAGGTCTGTGAGGGGGCGAGGGTGTCAGCAAGTAGTTAATTAAGGAAAAGCCCAAGGATTGTGTCCTGTAAAACAGGAAGGTGAGTTTCACAACCCCAAACCTCATTGTCTTTAATAAACAGGTGGGCAGGTTCTCCTGAGAGAGAGGACCTGCAGGGGGTGCTTGGGAAGAAAGGGGGTGAGGGCAGACGGCAGAGGGGAGGGAGGCTGCAGACCGGCTCGGTTCCCTTCGCCTCCCTCTCAGCTGTGCGTGCAGCTACTGCTGGTCTAGTGAGTGCGGTGCAGCGCCGCCTTGGACCAGGCTTCCTGGGAGCAGGGCCTGGACGCGGATCCCTGTTCCCGGGCCTCCTGGGGAAGTGCGCTTGGGAGAAGGGAGGGCAGGGCAGAGCAAACGCCTGCAGCTCTGGAGGACTCCCAGACAGAGTTCTCGCCCTGGGCAAGGAGCGCCCCGGTCCAAGGGACCTTTGTTCACCAGGCGGGTGTGGCAGTGGCCAGCAGCGGAGGGAAGGCCCCGTTAGGCTGCGGGGCATTGTCCTGAGTCAGCAGGCGGTGGCCACAGGCGGGCAGCTGCACAATGGGCTTGTGTGTGGGGAAGAGACCTGCACGGGCACCACAGCGCCTTCCACAGCAGCCCTTCCCAAACCCGAGTGAGCACCGAAGTCCCCGGGGAAGGCCCCCCAACACGGAGTGCTGGGTGCCCCTCCAGACGTCCCAGGTCGCAGCTCTGCGGTGGTGCCCAAGAACATGCATTCCTATCTGGGTTGCAGATGCTGCTGCTGCTGGTTTTGAGACTGCTGATCTACAATATAGACCCCATGAGGAAACCCCAGGCCTTGTGAAGACCTGGCTTCACGTGTGTATGTGGCAGCCTCTGGCCGGAAACATCTCCAGGCCCTCTTAGCCAAATCAGCAAATGTCCTCTAGGTATCGCCCTGTGTCAGCTCGGGAGGGAAGCAAACCCCTCCCTCTGTGACGCATCTCTAGCACCTGGGGCTCACTCTCAAGGGCTAATTGCCAGCATAATTGTGTATGTATCATGTATCACCTGGTTAAAAACTCTCTGGGCCGCCAGGCCTCAGTGACACAGGATGGGCTTGTGACGCCTTGCTTGTCACCAGGCATCGAGTGGAGTCTGGCTAGGGGCCTGGACTGCTGTGGCCAGACGTGTGGGCTGGTCCCGCAGACCTTCCCTTCAATGCTTGGGGCAATTACTTCGATTTCCATTGTTCCATTTTATTTCAAATTATTTTTCTACAGATACATTCTAAGTATGTCAAATCATTTCATTATTTCAAGGCTCCCATTTTCTGACCTGCAAAATGTAAATGAGGACCTGCCTCGCAGGGCCGTTGCAAGCATCACGTGAGTTGACGGGCGCAAAGTGCTTGGATTGCGGCCAATCTAGGAGCAGCGGAGGGAGCCTGCCCCCGTGATGAGCTAGTGCCGTGCCTGGAGCGCGGTGAGCAAGTACAGATTTGCTGGTAAATGAGTGCATAATATCCATACAAACGTCACATTTCTAGTGAAATAATTGTCAAACAATTAAAAAAAAAATCATTCCAATTACACAAAATTTCCCAACTGCGGCTCTGAGTCCAATCCCTGGGACTCATGTCCTCCCTGGGGCCAAAAAATATCAGTTTCTTATGGGTATCCTTAAAAGATGACATGGATGGAAAACTAACATTAAACCACAGAAAAGACCCAAGTTAACGAACATGGAGTGAGTATTTCAAGTGGTTTGTCATCAATAAGCCAAGGAAACGGGGTTTCTGCCCCAAGACCGGAATGAATTTCGTGCCAGTGGCTCCTCAGCCCTGGGCCCCTCCCCGACAGCCCCCTCTGTTGCTGTGGGAATCCAGACTTGTGCCCTCCTTTCCAAGGCTCCCTCAGATCCCAGGGTGCCCTCCGGCCTCCCTCTGCACGGGGCTATCCTCTTCTGAAAAGCGAGCTTTGGAATTGCGTGGCTCCACCGGGATGCCCCGCGCTTGGACCTGAGCGCTTGCTGGTCTCAGAACCTCCCCCCACAGCTCACAGGCAGGACGGATGTGCTCGGCAGCTTCTGGGCCTGGGCAGGACGTCCTCGTAGTCTGCTGACATCTTTTAGCAGAGTTTGAGCCGGTTTCCATCCCAATGACCCTCCCCCTCTACCCACTGTGTCCATCTTGGAGTGGCCCTGAGGACTGAAGAGTCCCATGTGGGGTCAGAGCAGGTTCCCCTCGTTCTAGAAGCTGTGCTCATAGGAAAGTCCCTCAGGACACACTGGGCCTGTGGTGGCCCCTTTCACAAGATCGACCACCTCTGCTTCAAACTTCCTCTCAAGCGTTTTTCACGTTTGCTTGTCCTGCGCTCATGTTAGCTTGGGTTTCGCTTCTACCTGCCCCCACTCATTCAGCTTGCTAAGGTCACCCCGGCAGTTTAGGCTGTAGGCTTTGGGGTCTGCTATCGTTGCTGTTTTGGGCTCCTGAACTATCAACAAATGTCATCACTGCTCTTCCTGACTTTTGGCACCACGGAAAACAACAGGGAATAAGGCAGGAGGGAGGCGTGTGAGGGTCCTGGGGCCGCCGGACCAGTGGCCACAGACTGTGGGGCTTAAAACCACAGAAACAGATTCTGTCACAGCTGTGGAGGCAGAACCCAGAATCCAGGTATCAGCAGGGCTGCGTCCCTCCTCTGGAGGCTCTGGGGGGGGCCCCTTCCTGCCTTCAGTTCCTCGGTTTGGGGCTGTGTCCCTTCAGTTTCTTTCTTGGCCTTCACATGGCCTCTTCCCCTTCTCTCTGTGTCCATGTCTTCTCTTTATAGAGACACCTACCCTTGGGTTTCAGGCGCACCCAAATCACCCCGGAGGATTTCCTCTTGTGATCCTTAATTCTGTCTGCAGAGACCCCTTTTCCAAATAAGGTGACATCCACAGGTTCCAGGCATTACATAGCGGATACGTCCTTTCGGAGCCACCACCCAGCCAACCGCAGAGCCCTGGGCCAGCCTGGCATCCCGACCAAAGGAGAGGCTGGTATAGTTAGGTGCTACCTCTAGGATTGCAACGAAATTTAATTTTTCCTAAAAGTGCTTTAATTCTCCACTGATCACATTCTCAGTTGGCTCACAGTCACAGGATGTGATTAGAAAGAAGCAGAATACATGTTTTTAAGGAAAGGCCCTGCCGAAATGCACAGGCGAGTGAGTGAGCAATGCTGGCGGAAAGACGTTTGCTTGGAATGTTTTGCAACTGTTCCAAATCACGTTTATCCTTAGAACCACTTTATAAATTACAGTAGACAAATCAGAGCTCTTGCTTCAGAACCACACCTTTTATTCCAATTAGTCAGGCGCCGAGCTTCCTTCTGCATATCTGACATCACTGTGTCTTTTATGTGTATCCTAGAATTGGACTTGAAGTAAAGTTAATGAGCTGTTTGCACCATGTGGCCACTATAAGCCCCCCTCGACCAGATGATCAAGGCTAAGAAGCCAGTAAGAACTTTTACAATCTCTGCAAAGCTATCCAGTCTTGAGACAAGAGTTGCTGGGACCATCTTTTTGTTTAAATCTTTTGACTTGATGTTAGCTGTTTTCTAAGGATATTTTAATAGGTTTTGCCAGTGATTTGTTTTTTCCTCGTATGGCATTTGAATATACTGCATGAAGATCTAAGTCTGCCATATATTTACCATTTTCTTGACTGGGATTGTGTGAGTTTGACCTTGAGCTTCAGGAAGGACACCTGTCTCCTTCAGGCCCTGGTCAGCTCCAGCGTTTGGTGGACATTTGCTGAAATCCATGAGGACGTTCTTGTCAGAAGCAGCCCTGGGCACAGGCTGGCTCCTGCATAGAGGGGAGCCTGCCCCCCGGGACTGTAGTGACGTCACCTGCAGTGACACACCTCAACTCAACAACGGAGTGAGTGCTGATGGTGCCTGGTGAAGGAAAACCAACAACCCAAGCAAGAGGGTAGAATTCAGCCCCAGGAAACCTCACTGTACTCCTGCCAAACATCACAACATCTTGGAAAAGACATTTTCCGATTGGATAAATCACTACCTCTATCTCCCTCCACACACAACCAACTTCACAACATAAAAGGATTCAAAGTAAAGGATGGAATCATTTATAGCACTGGCCAGAGACACATTCTCCCCTTTCGAGCATAGATATGTGTGTGTGCATGCACACACACATACGCACACACAGGTCATATGACAGGTGATGCTCATTTATTTTAATATCAATAAATTTATTAATGTAATCCAATTTACTAACAAATTAAAGAAGTCACATCAACAGATGCACAAAATTATGTCATAAAATTCAACATCCAAATATGATTTATTAAAACACTCATAGCAAATTAGGAATAAAAGGGAATGTTCTTAACACAATCAAGCCCCAAGCAACTATCAGAGTTTTGAGATGGTTATAATCAACATCCAGGTAAAATGTCCTGCTTCTTATCTATTATGTAAATATAAAATTTCACAGAATTAGCTCAGGGACAAACTGGGAGTGGATAGGGAGCCCAGAAAGAGTCCTGGCATGTGACCCCCCACTGGGGTGGGGGGGCACCCTATAAGTAGGGTGAGAAGTGATGGACATCCTACAAATGTGCCCATAGATGGTGTTGAAATGGGCACCATTTTATTCTTACTTTTCAAGATACCCCAACTAAATAAAAAGTCAGCTATAAACCTAAATATGAAAATGTGAAAGTTTCAAACAAATAAAAAAAACTTCTTAAATTGTGAGACTGTCTTTTGATGTTGAATGGGGACAAGTTTCATGAATTAGACAGAAGAGGCACAAACCACAAAGCAAACACCTACCCCGCATGTGATCACATTTCAATTTAAAACATCTGAAAACAGGAGAAACCTTAAAGCCACGTCGTAATACATGACACCACACATCCCTGGTGATGGAGGGGCCCCTGGGGTGTACAGACCAAGGTCTTACAAAGTAATAAAAGAACCAAACAAATCACTGATAGAAAAACAAACGTTTGAAATGAAAAGACAGTTCATGGAAGAGGAGACCCGGATGAGCCTTAAGCATAGAACAAGGGGCTCACACTGGTAATGAAGAAAGTGCCAATTAAATCCACAAAGAGATGCCCTTTCTCTCCGGTCCATTGGAAGAGCAAAAGCATTGAGATGTCTGATGCTAAGCATGGCTGGAAATGTGGACACGTAGCTTCTGTACCCTGCCGGGGGGCGTGGCTAGAGGTAGAGAACCACCTGGCAACACCTGGTAGCGGATAAAGTGTGTTTTGGTCCATAAATTCAACTCCTAGGCGTCAATCTAGAAGAGTGCTTGTTCCAGAGCCTAAGACATATGTGCCCCCAGCATTGTGTGTAGTGACAATAAAGTGGGAACAATTTAACCGTCCATGAGTAGGGAGATAAATAAATGATGGTTCACTCACACAGGAGAGGAGGACATATTAGTTAATATGAACTAGAGCTACATATGCCGACACAAATGAATCTCAGACTTTATGTTGAGTGAAAAACAGAGAGTTGCTGGATCAGATAAGCACTGCGAGAGTGTCTGTGTAATGATTTAGAATCATATCTAAGGTGATGCTATATATTGTTATGAACATTTACATTTATGGAAAATATATTTAAAAACCATGAATGGATGTGATAATACAATTCATGATATCCATGACCTTGGGAGAGAGGGAAATAGGTGAGATGGATCCACAGGTGGAGCACACCGAGTGAGGCTCTGGGTGCCGTGCGGGGTGTGGGGTGCCATGCAAGGGTGTGTGGGGTGCTGCACCGGGGGGGGCTGTGGGGTGCCATGTGGGGGCTGTGGGGTGCCGTGTAGGGGTGTGGGGTGCTATGCACAGTGTGGGGTGCTGTGCAGGGTGTGGGGTGCTGTGAGGGGGGTGGGGTGCCATGCAGGGGGTGTGTGGGGTGCCGTGCCAGAGGGGGTCTGTGGGGTGCCATGTGGGATGTGTGGGGTGCTGTGCATGGGATGTGCCACACAGGGGTTGTGGGGTGCCATGCGGGGGTGTGTGGGGTGCTGTGTGGGGGTGTGGGGTGCCATGTGGGGTATGTGGGGTGCCATGCATGGGGGTGCAGTGCAGGGGTTGTGGGGTGCCATGCGGGGGGGTGTGGGGTGCTGCGTGGGAGGTGGGGGGTGTCGTGTGGGGGTGGGGGGTGCCTGGCGAGGGGTGTTGGGTACTGTACAAGGGACCTGGGGTGCCATGCGGGGTCTGTGGGGTGGGACCTTCCTCAGACCTGGGGCTGCCCACGCAGTCTGACAGAGAAGCGGAGTGGAGCTGAATCACAATTTCCTCCCTTGCGTGGGCCTAAGTAGAGTGGGTACTGGAGTGCGGGAGAATCCAAAGGACCCCCCACTCCTCAGCTTGGAGTGTCCCTTTGCACTCTGGTTGCTAACAGGAGGCCACTCAAGGAGGAGGGCTGCTGACCCCAGAGCCACTCCCAACCCCTTCCTTGCACACCGTCCGTTATGGAGACCGAAAGAAGAAAGGCCTCCCCGCCTTTTCTGCAGCTAGAGAAGGCTTGAGGGTTCAGAACTGGCTGAGCAAGAAAGCTGCCGGGTGCTTCTAGGAAAGGCAGGAAGAGGGGCAAGAGGCAGGGAGCAGAGTATCAGGGAGCTTCAGCAGCCATGTTGTGATGCTGAAGGGAAGGGTGAGAGAATCAGAGCCTGCGCTGAGTTCCTCCACTGCCCCCGGCCCCTCCTTCCGTGCACCTGAAGTGGGAGAATTAAACCTCTCTGTGGATTCTCTTATGACAGACATCTTAACGAATGCACTCATTTGAGGTAAAAGGTAATTCACTAGAAAGTCACCAAGATGCCGGTGGACGCCAAGTAGTGATGAGCGGCTGGGGACCTGCACTGCACTGCGAAGGGCACGACACTGATAATACGCTGGGTTTCCGTGGCGCAGGCGCCTTCCCTCGGCACGCATTCTGGGGATGGGGCCCCCAGCTTGGGCCTTTCCCAACATGCTCCAGACAATCGTTGAGTCTGGGTGGCACAGCACAGTCCTGACTGGAGGCTTTGACTCATGGGGGTCAGTTCAAGAGGAGGCCGCTTGGATGGGCACGTCAAGAAACGTCTGCCCTGGGTTGGGCTGAGGTTTTCATTTTGAGTACCGTGCAAGGCTTCACGTGCCCCCTGTGCCCTCCCTCCTCCCAACCTCTCCTGGGACTGCTTCTGTGATCTTCCGCAGGAGAGGTAGAGAAGGGATCATCAGCCTGGAGCCGTGGGACAGACTGTTATTAATTATGAATAAAACAATTATAAAAATGTCCACCATATACCAGGTTATGTTTTACACTGACATAATGAAAGGGTACTCCTAAAATCCACTTTAAACAGCAATATTTTTTGCTTTACTTTCAATGTTAAGTACTTTTCCCCCTTATCTTTAACCTCAACATTATTAAAACAGCACCAGGAATCTATTTTAAAAATCTCACTGTGACATTTCAGCAGAAAAATGACCTTAGCATTTTATAGGTGCTGCGATCATGCGGTGGAATACAACAGTTCTTTTCCTCTCCAATAAATCAACATCCAGAAAATGCTTGTTTAAAACCCTTTATTCGATTGTCATTTGTAAGTAGACTAGCACGTCCAGTCACACAAAATGAAGAACAGCTAAATTGCAAACAATTTCCGTGTCCATGCTTCTTGCAAACTGTCTCTCATCTTGATCGAGCTGCACATTCGTCTGCAAGGTGCACTGAAGCCTTCTCGGGGGCTCAGAGCTGAGTCCTGAGAGCCAAGGAATTGCCACAAGCTAATGAACACAGCTTAAAAGTTGGCTGGCTGTCGCTGCAGGCGTAAATCAAACCTTTCTCCAAGTGATTTGTTTTTCACTTGTCCTTAACTCACATTGACTCTCAGATAATAGAAACAGAGCTTGTGGGGTCCTTTGGTCTAAAATTGGGACTAATGGCTCTGCGCTCATCTTTCTGACCCTCCAGGCAGGGTGACGGTGGTGATGTCCACGCTGGTGATACTGTTTGCAAAACATGTATTCAGGGCTGAGTTGTGTCCCTGGCACCATGCTGGCCGCTTTGCTCACATTGCTTCCTGGAATCCTGACAAGAGCCTTATGAAGTGCTTTCCTCCTCTCCTATTTTATTATTATTATTATTAGCATTACACCCCCCTGAACAGATAAGGAAAGCAGACCCAGAGAAGGGACACACACCCGTGCCCTCCACCCCACGATGTGGGATCACAAATGCCATCCCTTCCCTGAGATGTTTAAAAAATCATTGCTCTTCGGCCCTAATTTACATTCCTCTGAGTATAAAGTGGGGGTACCCGGCTGGAGTCAGTTACCTTGGGAAAATATGGAGGAGAAAGGAGAAGCACGCCCAACAGAGGCAGATCTGTGCCAAACGGGCCATTGTCACGGAGGCAAAAGCAGACCTTCAGTGTCTCCCAGAGCCGCGTGGCCGTAGAACATGTGCTAATCGGTGCCTCTCCCACATTCAGCGTTAAATCAGCATTTCAGTGCTATAGATGGGGAGGCTTGTCTCTCCTCTGGACCCTGTGGGAGGCGCTCCGGGTGCCAGCAGTCCTGCCATCACGGGACTTACAAGCAGGAGAGCAGGTGGGAAATCAGAGCTGAAGGGCAAACCTGGGCACTGGAGACGCCACCCGTGCCCACAGCTGAGAGCCCAGGGCAGACCCTGGACCCAGCAGGAGCCGATGGAAGTCTGTCTCCTGGCATGGAAAACCGGAGAGGGGAGACACGGAGGCCTGAAGAGGCAGGTCCCAGAGCCCCGCGGCCTGCGCCGCCGCCCCGGGCAGCCAATGCGGCGCGCGTGCCGGGCATCAGAGCAGAGGGGCGCGGACCCTGCAGAGAGTGAGCGCCGTCCGGCTTCCCGGCTCGCCACCTGCAGAGCCTCTGGGGCCTGGCTGCGGACCCTCTGATCTTCAGACCATCCTCCTTTCTCCTGAACCAGTCAGGGTGGATTTCTGTTTTAATTAGATCAGCAATGTGGCAAGAAACTGCTCCTGCAGGTACGCTGCTCACTATATGAATTATTAAAGCCAAACTCGTCTATCTTTTTGTTCCCCCAGAGATCTCTTAGCTTTTGTTGCACAAGGGTCTGCTCTGCAGTAAGCGTGGCACTAGACACCAGAGGGGAGGGGTAGGTGGGGGCAGGGTGCCGCCCTCCGGGGGACGGACAGGCAGGCAGGTGCCAGCAGGGAGGTCCAGGGAGGTCTGTGGCCAGCGGGGACAGAAGCGCTGGAGACCCAGAGGCCCCGGGCCCTCGGCCGCAGCCAGGGGCGCCGGACACGTGTGTGCTGGGGGCGGGTCTGGTGCCTCCTGGAGACAGGAGGCAAGCCACGTGGGGCTCCCCGGAACGGGACAGAAACCCTTCGCAGATGGTTTTTCGGGCCCTCCTTCCCCGGCAGGAATAATCAGGATGGTCATCAGCACCAGAACGCGGACGCCGGCCGGTACCGAGGAGTGTGTCTGCCCAGTCACATCACAGCCCCCCCAGGCCCGGAACTTTGCTTTGTGTGGTGGGTTTGAACCCTGCCTAGGTGTCGCGTTACCCCAGCGGTACATCCTGACACCCCTGTGCGCGCGCCACCCCGCCGCCCCCAGGCTCCCCATCCCGTGGCCCTGCGTCGCTTCCCTTCCCGGCGTCTCTCGCCCCAGCACCCCCCTCCCCCGCTCCCTGGGGGCCTGGCTCCTCTGTGCAGCGCCGAGGACCGCGCCTGGGACCCGGTGGGCTTTCAACAGACACCTGTCCAATCCATGAACGATCCTTGAAGGACAGGAACTGCGAGCCCACCCCAGGGAGCAAACCAATGCCGACGGCTGTGTCCCCGGGCGGGACTGTGCGGGTCCCCGGGGCGGCCCGGCTTCCAGGGGACGCACACCGAAGCTCACCCGGAGTGTGTCGCGTGCTCTAGTCCCCCACGGCCACACGAGCGTAGCAGCCACGAGATCTCAGTGCGGTCCGTGTAATTCCTAAGCAGGAGCCCTTCACCCTCCACCCCACAGGCAAGATTCGGGGCAGGAGGAACCGATTCACGCCTTCTGGGACGGCTCCCAAGCGCTTGAGTCGTTTCCGGGCCTCCATCCCTTCCCGTAAGAAGACCCCAAGGTTCCAGCCGTCCTGCTGGTTTTGGGGGCACGTGCCCCAGAGGCCTCCGAGGGGGCCCCATGAGTCTCCTGCTGGCATGTCCAGGGAAAGGCAAGTCCAGGATTCAGAACCACTGTCCCCCATGAATACCAGACCCGAAGTGCTGTTTGTTCTCGTGGGAAACGGTTCCGTAGAGGCACTGTTCCATATTTGTTACTTTTAAAGATAAAATAATAAAAACAAAAGGGCCTGAAGTCTGTGCTACGATTTGATGTGATTGACATGATATGGTTCAGCGCGTCTGCCGGGCTGCCTGGGTCCCACCCAGCAGACGCTCCGAAGGCCCTGAAGACAGAGGAACTGCTACTAAAATCTTACCCCCTTGCTGCTAGTTAGTTAGGTTATGAATTTCTCTTAAAAAAATAAACTCATATATTATTATTTCAGAAAGTTAAAAAAAAAACGTAATTTCTGAGAAAAGCTTTCTGCTTTGGTTTAGTTTCTGCCTTCAGGGGCGCAGAGGTGCTAATTCTCCGCAGGCTGGTCCTCCCTAGACGGGGAGCGGAGGGGTGAAGCTCTCCCCGCCCCGTGCCCCCCACTCCCCTCCCACCTGTCTGCTGCAGGCGCCTCGGACCCGCAGGGGGGCCTCCTGGCGACCCAGGCGGCTGGTCTGAGGCGCTTTTCAGGCCTCAGCAGCCTCCCGCTTCTCACCACCCACTTCACCTTTCGTCAGTTAAGGTTTTCTCACCCAATACCCCAGAGTAATTTTTCTCCCTAGTGAGCAAACATGTACACAGCGGTATTAGTGATACGACCATATGTTCAAAACAAATAGCTTATTAGAAGCATTGTTGCCTGAGAAACAGGCCCGTGTGTTTTTCCACTCGATTATAATTTCCCATAAATAGACTTTTATCTTGGTTTTCTCCTGGGCTTAAATATAAAATAACCACCTACCTTGCCCTATGCATTTCTAGAGTCCAAACAATAGACAGTATTAAAAAATGGTGCTTTTTTTGAGTTTCCTTATTTGCAAGCCACCACCTGAGGATAAATTCCCAAGGCTAAAGGGCATGAAGATTTAAAAATTCTTTAAAATACAGTGACATGCGAATATTGTCTGTGGGATTATGGTACAGGTACTTTGGAAAACATTGAGCGACTCGTTATAAAACTGACCGTGCGGCTGCCACCTGACACCCAGCGATCCACCTGAGGACATCGTCCCTGAAAAATGGCACATGGATTCACACAAAACCCTGTGCATGAATGCTCATAACAGCTTTAAGCGTAATAGCCAAAAAGTAGAAACAATCTCAAGGTGTTTCAACTGATGAATAAATGAACCCTGGCACATCTGCACCATTAATGCATCAACAGTGCAGTGCAGCTCAAAGCGATTATGTTGAGTGAAAAAGCCACCCCCAAAAGATGGCAGACTCCACCTCCCCATTCATATCACATTCTTGAAACTCGAAATGACAGCCTTCAGCATGGAGGCCAGGTCAGCGGTTCCCAGGGACAGGGCCTGGGGAGGCGGCGGCGTGGCTGTGAAAGGGCAGGATGGTCTGTACCCTGACTATGGTAATGCTGACATGCCGATCATGATACCATATTATAGTTTTGCAAAATGTTCCTAAAGGGCAGAAGGATATGCCACCCCAAAATATGCCCCTTTGGCATGAGGATTATCTTTAACTGAAGGCAACTGAAAAGAAGCAGACAGAACAAAAGCTCTCCATCCCAGTTGCCTAAAAGCAGGACATAAATTGGTAAAGGTGCCCCCCCACCCCAGCCACCAATACCAGGAAGGACAAAAGATGATCACCAGGGACAACTCCGGACCCTGATCAGCCCAGAGACGGCACCGAGGGACCCACCCAACAACCTTTATCTTCCATTAGTTCCCTTATATATTTACCTTCCCACAATTTCTGCCCCTAGGAACTTCCATTCCTTTTCCTTCGTCTTGTCACTGCTTAGCAAAACATGTTATTGTTTTGTTAAGAAGCTATAGAAGCCCAAGTTACAGCTAACCTTTTGAAGTACTCATTGCGCAGGGCTCCTGCTTGTAAGGGCAAAGCACAGGTTAATAAACTAGGTGCGGTTTTCCTCTTGTTAATCTGTCTTTTGTTAGTCCAATTTGCAGGGCTCCAGCCAGTGAGTCTAGAAGGGGTAGAGGAAAAGATATTTTTCCTCCCTTACATTACCATTGGTGACTAGATGGAGTATGTAGGGTCTCTCTGTATTTCTTAACAACCGTGTGTGGGTCCAGAATTATCTCAAAATAAAAGTCAGTTAAAAATATGCCAACACATTGTTTTCTAAGGAGAAATAGCAAATTTTCCCACCAGATAACTGAGAAGACAAACTAAGACTAAGTCAAAGAGCTTAGTTCACAAGGGGTTTACACACGGTTCACCTACAGTGGAGACTCTACAACACGTCCTTCAAAGTAATAACAAGTTTTAACCAGAGATATAAAATTCGTTCTTGATAGTCCCACTGCTTCTCTGCTCTGCTCTGGGCCAAGGACCTGATAAAATGAATTCAAATTAGGTGTTAATGTTTGATCTAAAATAAAGTGTTACGTCTCCCAGGTGCTATTTGCATTTAATTATAGAGCTTGAAGTTAACCCAAAGGAGAGTTTTAGGGAACCACGAGCAGGTAGAAACATCTCCCTCTTCAATGCCTCCCGACCCTACTTAGATGACTGTCGTGGCTGCTGACCCACATCCACTGTCGGCCTGTCTGAACCCAGGACTGGCTGCAACCACCTGGTCCAACTAGAGAATTGCCTAGCCCAGGGCCCTGCGGAGATGCAGAGGGATTGTCTGCTCTGTGACCCACGCTGAGGTCTGTAACGTGGCTCTTCTGCGGCTGTCGTCCATCCCACCCTGCACACTGAGTATCTGATACTGAGATTCAGGTTGCAAGTTGGTGCTTTGATTGTCTTTGATGTTTGCAAAGGCAGGAAAGGTTGTCATCTTCTCAAGGGGCACTCAGCTCTGGGTAAAGAATATTTCTGATTTTTAGTGTCATTCAGAGGCAATTATATCCTGAATGACCTGCTTGCCATGAAAGTTATCTCCTAAAACACTTGTTCCCATATTGGGATGTGAAGATCTTATTTCTACTCTCTACTCAAGCTGTCTGCTTTGAGGGTTCACCAGAGTCCTAAACTTTGGGGATGAAAAGTACCAGATGGTTGGTATATGTTTTTTTCTGCACAGCTAATATTTTCAAAATCAGTATTTTAAGCCCCACACAGAGAACACCCAATCTTGCCTTTATTTCAGCCCAGGTATGATAGCCAGTTTGTCCTAGCCCAGTGACAAGTGCTTGAGACCCAGAGAAAAAGACATGTGCCTTGCCCGTGGAGTTTATAGTGTGGGGTGTGCGGTGCCTGGGGAACTGGGACCGTAAAGACAAAAGTCATGAGGCACGTGCAGCACAGGAAATACTGTGTGCTCATAGCCCCACGTCCTCAGCATGTGAAGGTGCCATCTTGAAAGGCGATGCATGCAGGAAACCTGTGCTTGTCCAGAAAATGACTTCACCTTTGGCTATTACCCCAGATATACTTGTCTCCCACGTCTGTACAGTTCTGCTCATGTCCTTAGACTGCTTTTCTGCTGGGGAACTTCCCTTTTAGTTACTGTTTTAGTTTACAATTTTTCAAATTCTTAATTATGGAGTAACTGGAAGGTACAAAGACATAGAGTGTTAACGAATTTCCATTTAGATTTGGGAGGACCATAAATGTTGATAAAACGTTACCCGTGTTTCTGGCCTCACCTGTCCTTTCTCCCGTCTCTCCAGAAAGAATCAGTTCCTCCCGTTTGGCCTCTTTTTCTATTTTTTATATGTGTATATATGCATGGCATTTAGTATGATTCTTTTATGTTTTCTATGTAATTAAAATAAAGTGTATTAGAGTGTACATATCCTTTTGAACCTTGCTTCTTATCCCATGCCACATTATAATGTTGGAATTTTTCAGATATATTTGCACTGATGCATTTTAAGTGCTCTAAAGGAATCGTTGGCAAACTTCCTTTTAAAGGGACAGAGGGTAAGTACTTTAGGTCTTATGGGCCATAGAGAGTTTGCTGACCTCTGCTCTGTACTATTCATTGTATGCTATAATTTGTATCCATTCCTCTATTGATGTTTTAAAAAATATTTTTATAATTTTTATATTTTATATTATATTCAATTTTTATATTATAAAAAATGCAACCATAAACACACATGTACACCATCTCCTGCATGGGAATTTTTAGGGTATATATTTAGAAATTACTCATTTGAGTTCCTCTTCTAGGAACTGACACAGCAGTCCTACCTGCAGGGGACTATATATGAACAGAAAAATGAATATTGTTGGTTTTCTTCTAGCTCGTGCAACCAAGGACAAGGAAAAGAAACTTAAAAAAAAAAAATCCATTGAGATGTCAGAGGTAATTTATAACCATAACAACACAGAAATTATTCTGAAGAATTGAATCCCCATTCATTCAATGATATCCTATAAATGTAAAACTCTTAGTTTCTTCATGTCTGAAAAGTTCTTTATATCCACCCTTACCTACGACTGTTCTATGTCTGGGTATAGGTTGCTAGACACCCGTTAGCAATATGGAGCTTTCATTATCTTTTCCTCTGCCTTCTCTTGGTCTTGATGGAAAAAAAAAATCTGATAACTGTTATTTCTTTTTAAATAATCTTTTTTTCCCCCGTGATTGCTTTTCCAATTTCCTCAGTTTTCTTGGTATCCTGTTTCAGCACAGGAAGATTAATTGGAATTTATACTATTTATGCTGCTCAGGGCTCAGTGTGTACATTCTTGTTCTTCAACTCTGGAAATTTCTGAAATAACCTCTCTGAGTAGTGCTTATCCATTCTCTTTATGGTCATACTTGAAAATCGTACTAAATATGTTTTTGAATCTGCTTGTCTTACCCTCTTGGTCCCATAACTTTGGGTTCTTATTTTTCATCACTATAAATCCCTGTGGTACATCCTAGAAATTGTGTAATTTGGGTAGCTAATAAAGGAGGTGTGGATGCCATTAACAAGAACATGGGTGATTAAGGAGTTAGAAATGATTACGTGTGATCAAGGCACCACTGGAGGTAGGGAGTTCTAAATTTGTGGAAGTTTACGCAACTAGCAAGAAGTAGAATCAACGGAAGATGTAAGTACAATGTAGGGCACGGTGCCTGGGGTACGCCGCCAGACGGTTAGTGTCATGACATAACTCTCATTTGTAAATTGCCCCTCCTGACTGATCTTTATTTCTCCTGTGTTTTCAGCTGATTTTCTTGGGTCTTCAGAATAGGCAAATCAGCCCATCGATGGATCATCGCGTGAATTGGAATTTCCAAAGCAGTGTTAAAAGAACAGTGCTCTGTCTTCAACACTGTTGTAAACTCAGGCACACATCATTCCTTCTGTGTCTGAAGATGTCCCCAAATAGGTGGTGTTCTCTTTAGATCTGGGATGCTTTCCTCTCATCAGAGTTGAGGAGTTGAATTTCTCCATTTTTTCACTGTCATCCTGGATTCTGTGGGAGTTCTCCTTCCTCGTCTCGTGCCAGGGTGGCCTAGAAGGCTCAGAGGCAGCATAAGAAGAAAACTGTCCGGGTGCAGTTGTTCTCTGGGTTTACCAACGATGTTCTTTCAGAGACAGCTTTTCTCATCCCGTCTTTGGTCTGAAAGGGCTTCGCTGCTGGTCCTCAAGCACGGTTCAGCCCCCCTCTGGGTGCACCACCTATGAGTTAGGCAAGGACCCTGCTCTTCTCTCCTTTGAACACAGAGGCTGATCTCTAACCACCCAGGAGGTTCATCCTCAATTTCTCCCCTTGGAGTGGCCCGTCTTTCTTGGCAGTCCAGTGCTTTGGTCCATGCACCACCACGCTGCTGATGCTCACCAGGGACCCCACAATGGCTCTGTGTCACCGTCTTGATAGCCGGCTGGGGTCTGGCCCTTTGTCTTCTTTCTTTAAGGTTGTCACACATGCACTGGATCCGGCAGGGAGCCCGCAATGTCGTGGGTGTGGACGTGTTTTCAATTTTCACTGCTTCTGTTGGTTTCTCTGCTTTTAGGTTTCTTTTCCCCTTTCAGTAGGAATTTGGCCAGTGGGACAAGATAACTATGATCGACTCTCTATTTTATCAAGATGCCTCTCTTTTATTTTATGATTAGTCGTGAAACTGGATTGCAAAGCCAGACAAAGAAACGAACCCAAGATGATCCTCACACCCGTCACTTCGGTATTTTGGGTTTGAATAATGTAAACATCATGTAGCTAAAAAGTAATCAACCAAGTCTCTGAATACTATGGAGATTGTTTCTGGCAGCAGAAAATACATTAGTTTTCCATTTCTATAAACTGAATGTTCATTTAGAAGAAAAATGAAGTGTTTACTCTGAAACTACATATCATTAGGCAGATATTTTTGGACATTTTAATCTAAAATATATTTGTGAAAATCCTGTACTCAGACATAAGCCCATATGGCACAATGGTTATTTGCTTTTGGTAGGCTAGTTCTGCTAATATTTTGTGTTTTTCTTTTGCCTTGAAATTTGGAGTGAAGACTTAAGGGACTGCAAGAAAGTTCTCGATTTTCCATTAAACAGTAAAACAATTAAATAGTAAAAATAGTAATGTGTAATTATTAGTTGTATTCTGAATACAGAGGAGGCAACGGTTTTAAACTAGGTACGATTTTGCCACAGAGGATCACACAGTGACGTCCGGAGGCATTGGGGGTTGTCACAGCAGGGTGGGGGTCATCCAGGCACCTCATATGTCAAGGCCAGGGCTGCTGCTCTACTTCCTGTGACGTGCAGAACAGCTCTCCACAACAAGGAGTTCTCCAGCCCCAGTAGGGCCAAGGCTGGGGAACCTAGAGATACCCAGAGTCTGGAGAAACCATGTTCTGCCTTCCCCAAGGAGAGGTATGTGTGTTTTTATCCTTACATGTCTCTGAAAGGCCCTCAACGTGACACATGTCTTCGGCCCTGACAAGGAAGAATGACTGGCCTGGCACCTGGAAAGCGGCCCTGGGCTCGGAAAGGACATGGGGTCCAGGTGAGAATGTCTGGATTCCAGCCGGCATGGTCACCTGGCTGTACAGAAAATCATTTCATCTCTTTGAGTTTCAGGCTTGTCACCTGGGGGAGTTAGTGCCCCTGCGCAGGCACTTGGGGGACGAGCAAGAGCCCTATGGGAGAGCGCTGAGCGCACGGGGGATGGCGGTCGCATTCACGGGATAGCATTTAATTTATACTATTTCCTATACTTTCTATTTAACTGTAGGTGTTGGAGTCCTCAAACCCATTTTTTCAAAGTAGAACCTTTTTTCCTTACATTGCATTGAAATAAAAAACAATATAAATAACCTATATTCTCTCTTGGGTACTTTCATTCTACTTTTATTTACCTGTAATTGTGTCTCCTTGTCCTTCCCCCAACTCACCTGTTGCTACCACAAAGCAATTGAAACCAGAGCAAAGAATTGCCCACCGACCTGCCCACAGCTGTAAACCAGCCCCACGACCGGGCCCGTCGCTCATACCAGAGCCAGGCAAGCACGCGGCAGTCAGGCAAGCACGGGAGTTAAAGAGGGAATCGGCATGTAAATCATCGAAACCGCAGTAGTGTGTCCTTTCTTTTTGGCAAGTATGTGCTAGAATTGACATTTTAAATGGTGAATGGACACAGGGGTGGTGGCAGAGACAGAGCAACAGTGAGGACACACATCTGCCATCTGGGGGTGGGGGGAAAGTTCATCTCAAAGCCTAAGCCAGAAAAGGAAATCGGAGGTTGAGGAGCCCCAGCCAGCATGTTCAATATTTAGACTCATTGGTGCCTCTGTCCGGTTTCACTGTCCCCAGACAGCAAAGGGACATCTTCCTTGAAATAAGAGGGAGAGACATGCCTTGGGCAGGCAGGGGTGGGGCCGCTTTGGGGCCATTCACTCATGTGGCTCATGGTGGCGTCATTTCTGAGACGAGGAGGCCAAGGCTCACAGGCGAGCGCCCTGCTCAAGGTCCCCAGCGCGAGGGGCTGGTGAGGCCAGAGCCCGTGTCTGTCTGACTGACTCGATGACTGGTGACCCAGAACTGTGCAGGGGCGTCTGGCCCGGAACCGAAGGGTCCATATACACGCGGTACATACAGTTACGGAAACAATGTGCGGCGCTGCTTTCCAGCTCAACATACCTTTTTATTTATTGCCTGTTGCTCCACTACGCTATCGGGAGTGACTTTTCCACCGACCTTGGGGTCATTACACAGAAAACTCTGTGTGGTCCCAAACTCCCCCAAAACACTTTTAGACGATATGACTCTGGCTGCACTTTTGTCCATAGAGTCAGCATCTGACTACCCCCTTGAACACAGCTTCCACAAAGAAGCCTAGAAGACAGTTTTGATCATCATGACATGAGCCAGAATGATGACTGCTTGCCGGGGTGCCGGGCACGGGCAGACACCATTGTGTCAGCACCAAGGCAGGAAGCCTTGCTCCCTCCGCTTCTCCTTTCGGCCTGCGCCAGGGGGAGGCCCAGAGCCGTGGGGTCAATGGTTGTCAGACGTGGGCGGCCTGACCCGGGATCCACATGCTCCTCGGATCTCTAGTAAGACTTTGGCCTCAGAGAGCTGTCCGTATGGGGTGTCACACAGAGAACCCCCGGCGTGTGGAAGGTGCCCTGTGGTGGCCCAGAGAAGCCCGAGCCCCATCTCTCATCTCCCGGCATCCCAGCTCCCAGACTCCTGCCGCCAAGGCCCTCGTGGGGTCCAAACCACCAAGTGTTCCTGGTATAGCAACCATCCTGCACCCCAGCAGAGGCCACGCCTGGCACACACAGGAAGCGGCTTTGAGGGCACTGCTCATCAGCAGAGTCAGCAGAGATGTAGTGCTTCCTTCACGAAGCAGAACACCCACTTGGCCTTACTGACGATTACTCTCTTGGTGAACTCATGCTCCCGGGGTAAAATCACTGGAGATACCTTGGTAATGAACCTACAGTCTTCATCTAATTTGTGGGAGGGAACTATGAATCCCAGAGTGAAAAATTGCCCAAAACTCCCTAAAGAGAAGTATATGCACGTAGCCACTCGGGCTTGACTTATCTGCATATTTTTGGAACTGCAGCATATCCAAATAGTCACAGGCTCTTTCAAGAAAGGAAAAGTAAGAGCTTGTGGTTGTCCAGTCAGCTTTCTGAGAGCTCAGTATAGTCAACTGCCTACTGTATCTGTCTTCACTGTATTTTTTCCTGGGGCATTTAGATAAAACCCTATATGCTAGTTAATTACAATGATTAAAGAAATCAGGCCGCTTCAGGGCCCTCTGCTATTATGATGGATAGGAATCCACGATGGGTGGGGAAGGATTATTTTTTTTGGTGGCCAGATAACATGTCCCAATTTTCACAACCGTGGTTGAGCTAAAAGGCTGAAGAATTGTACTTCAAGTGTGAAATAGAGGTTTGTTATTGAGCACCATCCACGGGAAGACCACATAAATGCATTAGGGCAGGCAATCTGGGATGTGCTGGTACAAATCCGTGGAAGTGGGGTGACATTTAGAGGAGGAGGCCCGAGCAGGCATCCCAGAGTCCCCTCTAACTCCGTGCTCTGCGTGGAACAGCCATACCGTCACGCCGGGCTGGGCGTGCCCACCTCCTTGCAGAGCTGCACTTGACTGGGTGGATGTCCTGTCCTCTGCACCTCTAGGCTCTGCACCGCCAACATGGGAGGACACCCGGCCCAGAAACTGCGGTGATAGGGGTGCTCGGGCTGAGGGCTGCACATGAAGTGCCACGTGGGATCCTCCCATGGTACTGTTATCTTCAATCCGCAGAGGGGTACACTGGGCTTTCAGACACAGGCTGCCCTCCCGACGTGGTGCGGGGGGCCAGCGGTGAGGTGTTGGCTTCTGGCCAGCACAGTGGCTCCAGGGCAGCAGTGACCTGGGGCTGAGGGTTGGGGCTCTGCTGTCAGACAGTCCAGGACAAATCCTGCTTTCTCCGCTCTCCCGTTAGAGGACCTCAGACACCTGACTGACCCCTCTGCACCTCAGCTTCTTGCCTGCAGGAGGATCACAGCCCTGACCCCGTGGGGTGCCAGGCCAAGAGCTGGCGTGAGCGTGCAGACCCCAAGGGCTCCTTTTCTCTTCCTGCATCCCTCCTTCCTGGGTGTCTTGGCCCCTTAAGGAGGCCAGGCAGAAACAGGGGGCTCTCGCCATGGGATGTGACTGCTTGAGAGGGCAGGATTCAGGGACTCCGGGGAGCCGGAACCACGCTTCACAGCCAGGCAGGTGAAGACGCTGAGGCTGGCCACGGGAGGGCACGGGCTGCAGACCACTTCCCACGGTGCTGCCTCTCCACCTGCACGCATCACCCTGCAGCGCTCAGAAAGCCAAGGGCGAGCAGAGTCCTCAGGAGCTTTGAAATAAGGTCTTTGAAGAAGTTTCTCAGAATGAACCCCATTCCCTTCTCCACAGCCTTTGGGGTCTTGTATCAGAAATGGAGCTTGCCCCTGGGTGGGCTTGATCTACCTGGGTGTCTCCTACCTGGATGTTCAAGTGGCACTACCACCTAGCTTGGAGGCACCGCCACAGCCGCGCTGCCTGAATGGGCACCTCCACTGGTCCCGCCTCTGCCTGCTTTCTGGATTCCACAGGGCCCCCGAGAGGCGGGCTGAACCGCACGGGGCTGACTGAGCTTCCCTCGTGGATGGGACCGAGGAGGTGAGCGGTACAGCTCGAGCATCCGCCTGCGGCTGACCGGCGGGGTGACCTCAGGCCGTCCCATCGCGCTGCTGGGCAGTTTCCGGGCCGAGAAGCAGGCAGCTTTGCGGTAAGAGCGCCCGAGAGCCCTGGGTGCTTATGGGGCCTTCACTGCTTGCCCGCCCTGTCCACTGCCTGGGCATTTGCTGCTCCCAGCACAGCACACACATCCCATCATAAGTTCCTGCTACAAAGCTGATGGCCCCACTTTCTAGGAGATAATAACTGCTCAATAAATATTTATTCTTTACATTTATAATAATGATCATTACATTTATGACCCAAAATGAGGATCTAGGACTGCTTTATTGCATAAGAAAAACATTCAGTGATTTTTAGTCAGGTGGGTGGTCCCTTAAGTACCTATGATGGGCTGTCACGACGTTAAATGTCCCTCTTTGAGTTCTGTCTGCGTCAGGAGTCAGCCTAGCATGCGATGTTCTCATGGTGTACAAAGACATCATCCCTCATCACATGGTCTTCTGAGCCAGTGCAGGGGTGGCATTTGGGGCGCGACAGTTCTCTGCTGCGGGGCCGTCCCGGCACTGTGGATGTTCAGCGGCTCCCTGGCCTCCAGCCACGAAACGGCAACAGCACCCAACAAAAATGCTTCCAGAAATTGTCCAGTGTCCCCGGGTGGGTGGGGGAGGGGGGAAGCTCCCTGCGGATGGAACACCGCCGTCCGGCATCGATTGGCGCAGACTCGGAAGGCAGAAGCTCTGAATGCTACGACGGATGCTCGGTAGTTTTAGTTGTTAATTAAAAATTGTTATCACAACAAATATATCAAAATGTCTAAAAACGACCTCTTAAAACGTTTGCTTTCCTCCCTTTCAGTTTGTTCCCTTGGAATGTAATTTCCCTGCGTTCACAGCCATCTGGTTAGGATGGGGGGGTGAGTAAGTAGGTCCCCAAATCCTTCGTGAACCGGAGGACACCTTTGCTTAAAGGGGGTGCTGAGCGAGTGTGCCTCATCTTGGCTGGACAGATGCTGCCCTTGATTGAATCTGAAGAAGAAAGAAAACACGTAATCTGATTATCTGCCCAGAGTGGGCGTAGCCCAGATAATCTCATTCTCCCTTGCGGCAATAAGTAAGAAGAAGAGTACCTGTTGGCTGAAGGCGCTGTGGTGCGACAGAAATTAATGGCCCCACCTGAAGAGGCAGCTGGCTCTGTCTTTTGTTGCTGTCATGTTTTCTTAGGTGCAACTGTGGTGACCCGCGTGATCCCAACTGCACAGTAGAGCCCTCGGGTTTATCACGATCGATGAGGCAAGAATGCAGGCGTTCCCTCCTTGTGTCAGGCATTGGCCACCGAAAACTTACCTGTGCTCAGGAAGCGCTTAACTAAGGTGCAGAACAAACCAATAACACCCTGAATCTGTTGCTCGTCTACTGCACAAAACCCAGGAACTGCCAGGACTGTGAAGCACCGAGAAAGCTGGGCAGACCAGAAGACGCCCGCCGAAGACACGTTCTCTGTGGATGCTTCCAGAGCCCATGAATGACACTCACAGGGAGCCCATGGGAGCAGGAATCAGTCAGCTCAGCCCGAGGAGGGAGCCTGTGCTGTGCCCGCTGCAGAGACGTGCGCAGATCACGTGTGTCTCACCCCAGTGGTGCCTGGCACTGCCCTGGGGGCACAGAGGGAACACGCAGGCCCAGACGAACGGATGAGTGACACAGGGGGTGGGTGAGCTGATCAGTGACTCTCCTATGGTGTTCATTTCTGTGGCATCCATTGTATAAAAATAAGGACAATGATAATAACAACAACAGCACAGGCATGTGACATTTATCATGGACTCAATACCATTCCAAGCACTTGAATACAGTAACTTATGTAATGCAATAGTGTGAGCAGAACACTATTATTACCCCATTCAGAAGGCGGGCACACTGAGGTGCAGGGGGGGCGCGGTGATCCTCCACAGCCGCAGAGCTAGTAAACGGGGCTGGCTAGAGCCCAGGGCACCTGACTCGAGGCTGTGCTCCAAAGCACTGGGCCGCGTTGTCTCTGTGGTAAGAGCGGGCAGTCTGACCATTGGTTGGCGTTATTTACACAGCCTGCCTGTCATGTAAACACTGACTGACCCGTTGTTTGAACAGAGCGCTCCCCTCTTGCTGGTTCATCACAATCAGCTAGAAAGTCTCTGGTGGCCAGGAAGCGGAGCATTTGTCCAATGCATGCTGGGGTAAGGCATTTGGAAAACAAAACGTAAGGGAGCAGAGAAACTCGAGTCCAATTTGCTAAAATCCTGTCTGTGGGCATTTGCAAATCCCTGCTGACGTGACTGGCACATCCCCAGAGAGCACACCCCCTGCGTCCAGAAGGCTTGTTTGGATCACCCAACACGCTGGCTCAAGAACAAACAGGGGCTTCTCCGGCGGCTTCTGCCTGGCCTCTTGCTCTGCAGGGTCCTCACTGTAGAAACACCCAGGCAGATATCCTGGTGAACACAAGGGGCCGTGGATGAGGCATGACTCTTATTACACGTTCAGGGCTTCAGTCAAACTCAAGTCTCCAGAAAAAGGAAATCAACCATCTCCATTAAAGTTAATCTGTGATTAAGAAAAAAAAAAGTCAGTATATTTATAATTATCTCAGAATTAGGAGTGAAAAATAGAAGTCTTCTTTCTTTAGCTCTTTCTACTTAAATAATGCAGCAATGGGAGAGATTTTTGTGGGAATGCATAATTTAATACAATTGAATAAGGGAATTAGAACGTTCCATCTATCCCGCTATGTAATGACACAGTTCTTGAGACAGCTGAGGACTTGGTTAGAGCGAGGCTGGGGGGTCCCGGAGAGCCGTGTGGGAAAACAGAGGCAGGAGGCGGTGCCAGAACAAAGGGCATGAAGAGGAAATGTTTAATAAATCTGAGTCAAAGACTCGTGGCTGAACAGCACAGGGGTAAAGGGCCTCACAATGCTCAGGGCAGGGGTTAGAGCCACAGGCAGACGTGTTAAAGACCGCCCAGCTGCTCGGGGATCTCCCTGGAGAGGGCAGCAGGGGGCAAGCCCATTCTCTGACCTTCTCACAGTTCAGAATGAGGCTTGGAAGGGCGTCCTCTGTGCAGGGTTCCCAAGGCTGCAGCCCAGGGGCCAGGGGGCTGCCCCGCTCCTGTGGTGACCAGCATCCCCTTCTGAGCTCGCTCAGACCCTTGTGGCCATCACTGGGGCCCAGCTCCTCACAGCCAGCAAGAGGGTATCTCTCCAGTGGGACCCTCTCATGTCAGGGAAGGCTGGGACACTCTTTTAAAGGGCTTGCAGTTGCCTGGTTAGGTCAGGCCCACTCAAATCCATGTCTGTTTGATCAGTTCATTGATAGTCAACAAAACAGACTTTACCTGCATCCTAAGTTCCTTCACCTTTGTCATACGATGGAATGTGATACTGAAAGTGCCCCCGCGTCCCCTTTGCCATACTCCACTGGTCAGGAGCAAGTCACCGCTGTGCCTGCCCTGGAGGGGACGGACTGTCACACCCTCCCCAGACCATTTCCTGGGGAAGGCCGGGGCACTGGAGCCCCAGAAGGTAGAAGCGTATGCCTCTTGCTCAGAGCTGGGGATTGCCAGCACCCAGGCCCTGGGGCTCCAGACGGTCCTTTTAAGGTTCCCCCTCCTCTGCCTCATTGCTGAGTTGTTCTGAGGGAGTAGGGATGCATGCTAAGTAGGGTGTCCAGGGCAAAATGACGCCTCCCTCCCACGAGAGGGAGCCCTGGACACCTCTCCCTACACATTCATTTGTCTGTTTATCTTTCAAGGTTGTGTGCCTGAGAAGCGTCAGTCTCTATGCTGGTCCTGGGACACAAAGGTGGAGAACTCAGGGCATCAGCCCTCAGTGGCCTATAGATTAGACTGTGTGGTTGGTGAGGTGTCTGTATCAGAAGTCCTTTAGTTTCAGTGAACATTACCCATCATGAACTGGCTCATGAAAATGGGCAATTTAGTAGTTCCCGTAACTCAGACATCAAGGAATGAGCTGTCTTCAGGCACAGCTGGATCCAGATCTTTCTGTCTTGATAAATGACTAATAACTAAATGTCCCTCTGTTCCCATCCAGCTCTCAGTAGGCGGCCGTGTCTCCTTTGTCGCGGTTCTTGCCAAACACCACACAAAGTCTACAAACTCTTCAATAGCCTGTCTCCCAAAACACCACGTCTAACATCCTCACATGCTGCTTCCTGACAAAGTTCACACACTTCCCAGCAGAGGATGTGTGGTTCTCACTGCCCTCCTCACCACCCACGTCAGCCAAGTCTGCATTTTATACTCTGTTGGTTGCAACCCTTTACTTCAAACTACCGGTTTATTTGAACCCAAGACACTTTTAGGGACAGAAAGCCAAGTCAACATACTAGTTCTGTGACTAGAAATCCTAGCTGCAGGCGTGGCTGCATCTAGAAGCTGTCATGGTGTCACTGGGCCTCCATTTCTGTGTCTCTGCTGTTTCCCTCTGCCTGGAATCTTCTCTTCTTCCAAGTAGGTTTTGTCTGTCTGGCAAGGAGAGATGGCTGTGAGGCACGGGATCATGGGCAGGACCAGGGTGCGGATTGCGAGCAGCTGTGGCACAAATTTAAGGAGGTGCTCACTTTCAGGCTTGTGTAAGACCGAGTGCCCCTCACACTGTGCCCAGCTGCTCTGACTTCCTCCGGAGACCCCGGCTCGGCAGGCCCTGCAGAAAGGTGCTTCATTCCTGCATTTTCCACAGATTGCAAATCAACTCTGGCAACAAGTTCGACTGGCCTTGCTTGGGCGCACGATCCCACCTGAGCCAGTTCTTGCTGCCCCAGGGATGGAGCACCACTGACCAGATGGGATGCTCAGGGTCTGGGGGAGCCAGGTGCTCAGATGCCTGGTCCCTTGAAAAGCAAATGGAATGGGAGAGGAGCAGCACCCCCAAACGCAAGCTGCAGAGGCAAACGCATACGTGGGCTCTCTAGTCCCACCTGAGGCCTGGCCACCTTCTTCTACTCTGTACTGTCCTCTGTTTACAAATCTTGTCTCCTCAGCCATACTCTGAGCTCCGTGAGGATGAGTCCACCCTGCTAAACACAGAGCCCTACACGAAGTCCTCCCTGAGATCCTCAATACTTATTTGCAGATCAGTGAGCATATTTATGACTTTTACTTTGAAATATTTATCAAAAAGATTGGTAATGTCTGTTGCATGCAGGCCTCTTTCTGGTGTCTTATCCTGTAGTTCTGTGTGGAACATATTCCTCTGCCTCCTCATTTTGTGAGGGTGTCTGTGTTTCTTCATTACATTAGATGGATCTGCTGTGCTTCCTGGTCTAGAGAGTAATGAGTTCATGAAGAAGGCATCCTGTGGTGCCCGGAAGCTCCAGGCTCTTTACTCACCGGTGCCTGGATCTCCTTTGCGGTGGCGCCCCAGCGGCTGTCGGTGGGCATTGGGCAGGGCCAGCTTTCTGTCTGTCTGCCGGCAGCGGGCTCAGTCGGCTCTCAGCAGTTTGCCCTCACTGGGCCCTTGTCATCAGAGCAGTGCTTTCTGCTGGGGTTGTTGTGGGTGGGGCTGCCCTGTGCCTGCCCTGCCAAGTTGGCAGGGCTGCAGGGTCAACAGGGTGGGCAGGGTGGTTGCTAGGCTCTCGGGCAGGTCTGGGTATGGCAAGTCACGTGGTGGCAGGTCATGTGGTGGTGGCAGTGGCAAGGCAGGTCCACCAGGCTTGGCTGCCAGCAGGGCAGGAGCTCTCAGAGGCGGCTCCTGCAGATGCCTCCTGCGCTGGGCTGAGACAGGGCAGAGAAAGCTGGGAGAGCCGCCTTCTGCCTGGCCGGTTGGAGGTGTGCAGGAAAGTGCCTCGGGGCTGAGCCACGGGTAAGGGGGGTGGAGCACCTGGGGTCCTGAGGGGGCCTGAACTGTTGGGCTGAGGAGGGGCTGGGAATTATCATCCACTGGTCCTTTCTCCTGTGCAGAGAGCTCCACCCAACCCTCACTCCTCTGCAACTTCTCTCCCTGCTGGCAGATCCTTCAAACCGCCACCTCTGCTTTGGGTCTTAGCCGGACTGGCACAGTGTGCCCGTCCTCCACAAGCAGCTGGAGTCTCAGCCTCCCAGACTGTCCCACCTGTCCCTGCTGTCCAGCTCCGCTGACCACCAGGACCCAGTGCAATGTGGACTTGGGCTCCCAGATCTGCAGGGTTCCTGAGCACCTGTCCCTCTCTGTTCCTCTTCCTCCCACCTGTGGGCTGGGGTGGGGGAAGGTCTAGGGCCCCACTCGATCGTGGCTCTGCCACTTTACCCTTCTCTGTGTGGTCCTCTCTTCTTCCCCAGGTGTGGGTGGTCTGTTCTGCCGTCTTCAGGTTTGGTTGTATATGCTGTAGTTGCTTCCTTTGTGTGTTCGCGGGAGGAGGTTGCCACCTTGTCTTCCTCCTCTGCCATTTTTTTCCATCCCCAGGTTGTCTTTTGTAAGTTCTTCTTTGGAAAATGTTGGAGCCAAAAAGGTGAGAGCTCCCTTTCCCAGGCACCAAAGGGCGTGAGCTCCTGCTGGGTGGGGCTCCCTGCAATATGCAGGCAGGCTCGCTGAGGTGCTGCTGTTAACAGTGCCAAACGGCTGCACAGAGATGTGCTTCTGACAGCTTCTCGGTACATATCGGGGGTAGTTTGGATGTGAGATGATTAGATGTGGTGGACTTTGCTCCCCGTTTGGCAGAACTGGAGTTAAAGGGCCACCCTCTAACACTTAGGGGCTTATTAGAGGAAGTGGTGGGTGAGCACCCAAAGTAGGGAGAGTGCAAAGCCCCTGCAGAAGGCCTGAGGCCGATGGAGGATTTCACGCCCTGCATTCCTGAGGGGGGGCCACATGGAGTGGTGCAGTCCCGTCGCCAGTATCTCAGACGTCTCCCCATCTCAGAAACTCAGCTCACAATGCTCCTTCTTTCTTCTCAGCAAAGTGTTCATCTGCTTTAACTTTCTCATCTGCAGTTTCTGCACACAGTGGAGCATTTCTGTGTTTGCTGGTTCATCAGTCCCAGAGGATGTTTTAAGTGTTCTTTCCTGAAGAGGTGCCTTGGTCTACAAGGTCCAGGAAAAGTGGATAATGAAGCAGAACTAGGGTCTCTCTTGCAGGACTTATCAGGGTCTTTAACATGTCACTGTGTGTGGTGAACCTCTGAGAAGCAAGTGAGGGGCCCTCCGGTGTCAGCTTTCCACAGATGTGTTTAACTACAGAACACTTCTTTCGTGGGACATCCCAGGAGACTCAGCGAGTTGCTATTTTTAGACATTTCAAACTGGATGGCTCAGAAGCCACCCACGAGACCTCGGAGTACAAGGACAGGCATAAGTACTGGATTAAGATGGATCTGAACAGTGGAATCCCAGATTTGCTTTTTCCCTGAGGATTTAGCATCATCCAACATCCAACTGACAGTAGAGTTTCCATAGAAAATCCACCGTTTGGTCAAATACAATTATATAATATTGCCCAAGTATTTCTGACCCACTCCAAAGTTCAAGGACTGGAAAGTTGCATTGCTTTCTGCTTCTAAGTAAAGAAAGAGTAGCCCTGGAATGGTTATTTCAGGAAGGACGTTCCCCACTGCTCCTCTTGATGGGGTGCCCTCTACATCTTTCTTAAAATTGCTTCTTTTGCTAATTTAAAGCAAATTATGAATGTTTTTCCCATAATCAAGATCTACCTGAACTAGACCAAATCTCCATTTTGAAGAGAAGGAGCATGGGCGTTTCCTCTCTTACTTTCCAGACTGAAACACAGGCGTGCTGTTGCGGGTCTGGTGCAGAGGCCCTGGAGAGGGGAGTGGGCTGCACCCACCATGCCCTGTGCCACTCATGACTCAAACCCGCCCACAGTCCCCCCCAGGCCTGCCCGCCTGTGGCTTTCTGTGTGACATGGATGCTGCTACCAGACATGAGAGGCTGCTACCAGCTAAGGGCAGACAGTGCAGCTGACCGTAGGTCCTGTTGAGACGGGGCTCAGATTTTATGAAGTTGCTCCCAT
Source organism: Manis pentadactyla (assembly GCF_030020395.1). Classification (NCBI taxonomy): domain Eukaryota; kingdom Metazoa; phylum Chordata; class Mammalia; order Pholidota; family Manidae; genus Manis; species Manis pentadactyla. The sequence goes on along the minus strand of NC_080023.1, from coordinate 175,813,057 downwards.
CCAGTGCCCTGGGCTGGGGGCTGCCTGTCCCTGGCGGAGTCTCCAGTTCATTCATTTAACTAAGAGGCCTTCACTGTCTGGGTTGGTCCAGGCTCTGGGTCCAACCCTGTGGACAGACAAGCAGCCTAGGTCTCCTGGGACTCCAGGGCCAGCAGGGAAGACAGACCATCCAATGACCCACAGTGGTGTGTGTTTACTGCCTTCTTAGGGGCACACAGGTGTGCTTAGAGGCAGAGAGCAGGGCACTTCTAACAAGCCCTGGGGGAATGTCCAGGGACATCCACGTTTTAACAGGGGCAGGATTGCTAGGCCTGTGACAGCTCAGTGAAGGCACTGGCCTGAGCCCTGGACGAGGGTCCTGCCCTGGGCCCCACCCCTGGTGCCCTCCCCACCGGCAGCTGCTGGGGGCTGGGCCGGACTGTCCACCCTGAGAGACATGCCACCACTGAGTGGCCCCCACCAGCTCCTCTACTGCTGCTCTCCAGGCAGGAGGGCTGGCCCTCACTCTTCCAGAAGCTCAGATGAGGAAAACCACCCGTGTGCGCTGTCAGCAATCCCTTTTCTTTCCTGTTGGTTAGAGCATTTCAGAGCCACAGGTCGGAAAATGGAGCAGCTGATGCTGACCAGCCATGCCCTCTGTTCTGGGGCAGGCTTCTGCCTGTGCCGCCTCATCTGGCCCTTGCTGCAGCTCAAGCGCAGATCCTATCACACGCTGCTACATCCGGGGACACTGAGGTGTCCTGAGCATGGAGCAGCGCCAGCCCAGCTCTGTGCCCACATGCCCAGCCACCTTGCAGCACTGCTGTCCACCAGCACACCTGTACCAGGGCCTGACTGTCCAAAGCTTGGCACGTGGGACACAGCTCAGTGCACTTCCCACCTGCAGCCTCCCGCTTCCGTGAGACGCAGAGAGCATTTCTTCGGCCCCATGGACAGCTCTGCCCTCTGCCTCCTCCAAGCCGCGCCCACCCCTGGCCCTCTCCATGGAAGGATCACAGGCGAATGCTCACAGGGGCCCGGCAGGAAGCAGAGGAACAGTACCGACCTATAAGATGACAAGTACTGACCCACCCGGCAAGGGCCACGAAAGCCAGTGTGAGGAGAGTGGCCGAGGACGTGCCGACCTGTATGGGCTATCCGCCCCCAGGTGGGAGCGGGAGTGTAGTGGAGCGCCATCTTCCCATTTCTCCAATAAACTAGAAATCCAGATTTTCATGTGAGTTATCTTATTCTTAAAAAATATTACAAATAAACTAAAAACGCAGTCAACCTTATATGGGCCACAAAAACCCAGATCTGTGGGCTCAGTGCGGCCCCGACCACTCCCTGGTGACACCTGGTTTCACCTTCTTGTATCAAGTGCAGCTAAAGGCCCGTCCCTCAAAACCCAGGGCCAGGGGCGGCTGCAGTGTTAGGAGGAGTGTGTGGGCTTGGATGTCCACCAGAAGGCCCATGCGAGCAGCCTGTGTTAGGGTTGCTGAGAGCTGGCAATGCAGATGTGAATAGAAAAGAAATGTGCTCTGCAGGCTGAAGGAAAATCAACCCTGCTGGTCGAGTGGACCCGGGTCCATCTGCCTCTGCGGCGGGGTCGGGGGACATCATGTTTTATCCCGGCAGCTCTCCTGTCCATAACGTAGCATCTGTGCTTTCCTGCTGCCCCAGCAGGCCTGACAGGGACCCCGCTGTAAACCCCTGGGCTCAGAGCTGCTGCCGGGAGACCCCACCGCACCCACCGCCTTCCTTTCCTTCCCGCCCAGGCCCTGTTTCCTCGGTGGTCCTGCCCCTCCCCTCTGGGTTGGAAAAGCAACAGAGGGTAGGCTGCCTGTAAGAGAGGCTTGTTTGGTTTCCAGGCTTTTTATTATTTAACCTGTGCCCACAGGGAGGCAAGCCGATACCCTATCACGGAAGACACAGACAAACCTGCCGAAAAGGCAGGGGGATTGTGCGGAAACTCCAGGTCAAGATTTGCTTGGCCTGGAAGATTTAATTTGCCAGACTGCTGGGCCTGTCAAAAGTTTCCCCAGTAACCACTGGGGTCCTCATAAAGCCGAAACAGCAGAGAAGGAAAATGAAATCCTGGATCAATGTCTCTGTTTGGAGACCTTAACTTATGTTCAGCTGAAAAAGGAAGACAGAAATGCAACCAAGCAACTGTAACTGTCACGGCAGATGAGCCAGGAAAGCAGGCGCAGGCTTGTGACCCTGATGAGGATGTGCAGGGACCCGTGAATGACGGCTGTGGGCCTGGAAGGAAGCTCAGCGCGGGGCTCTCTGCACCTCGGTGACCCCACCTGCAAACCCATGCCTCCTCCCCGCAGGCGTGGTGCCAAGGCACGGGCCTTGGGCAGGTGAGCTGCAGGGCCAAGGGCCAGGGGCCCCGGAGCTGCCCTGCTGGTGCAGGACCACATGGGCCTGGGGGTCAGGAGACAAGCCTGGTGGGTCCGCCCTGACCACCCTGGGGGCTGCTGCCCCTCGGTGGGCATGCGGGCTTCTCTGCCGGAGGACTGAGTCCTGTGCCACCCGGGCATGGCCCACTGCTCTCTGCAGGGTGGGCCCCCTGTGACGCTCTGGGGGGCAAAGGGGAAGGGCTGGCATGGCACAGGTGCAGGGTAGGCCGGATGGAACAGGAGACAAGCAGAGGCAGAGGGGCGGGCCGGCACAGAGGCACAGGCTTCCTGGCTCATGAACACAGGGACTGGAGTTCCAGACTGGCACAAAGGGTGTTCATTTAGTATTATTCACTGCGGGCTCAATTAAAAGTTTAATCAGAAAAATAATACTTGTACTGCCCCTGGCCCCACGGTATTTAATAATCACAAAAGGGAAAATAGTAAGTTTATGGGGGAATCCTGGCCCACTTGTCAGCCTCTGGCCGAGGCGCGCATCACAAGTCATGCACGCAAACGTCCGACAAGGACATGCTGGGAGAGGCGCCCTCCTTCTGGGCACCAACCTCAATCCAACCATGAGCGCGTGTTGGACGAATGCAAACAGGCCTGTGCTGCTAAGTAACTGAGCAGTATCCTCTCAGGTGTCAAGGTCACAAGAGACAAGGAAGGACAGAGGAGTTGGCCCAGACTGGAAGGAGCCGGAGGCACACGCAGTGTGGGGTCCTGGGATGGGGAGCACACGAGCGGAAGAGGGGGAGACTCGGCGAGTCCTGTACTCTAAGGGCAGTGCTGCCGCCAGGAAACTTTCAGACTTTGTTAAAAACCGCGTAAGATGTTGACATCAGGGGAAGCGGAGTCAGGGTGGATGGGGACTCTGTATTATTTTTGTAGCTTTCCCCGTGTCTCACATTCTCTCAGAATAAAAATAGTAACTCTTAGGAAAAAGAAATGCTGCTCAGAGGTGTCCCCTACTTCATATCCAGGAATGTGTAATAACTTCCACCCACTAAGGCTCCTGGCCTTTCTGTTTGGTTCCTTATTCGTGTTTTAATCATACACGATGAAGTCATTGGTGTGTCCCAGGACATATGGCACCAGGCATGGCTGAAATCTCACAAATAAATCACCGAGTGGATGCCGGGGGAGGCCTTTCTGCTTCCTGTGGTTCGACTCTCTGCATCTCATTCTGTAAACACTGAACTGTGTCCTTGGTGAAGGTGAGCACTAGGTGGCTGGGGAAGGGTGAGGGCCCGTGCAGGTCACTGAGCTGGTCCCTCGAGGCAGCTGGGGGTGCAGATGCGCGCCATCTTGGAGACTGTTGCAAGGGTGGAAGCCTGTCGAGGGAGCTCTGCAGCCTGTCGTATGGCTATGAAAGGCAATCTTAAAAAGGTACAAACTGAGAAGCTGGATTCTAAAAGCTGAGGAGACGTGGCTGCATTAACAGCTGGAGCTCGGGGCTCTGCCAGGTACTTCACGGTCTGAAGGATGACATGCCACGTTCCGCTGTGCGGAGCTTGCTGGTTGACACAAAGTCCTGATTCTTTGCTCTACGAACAAAGGGAGTATGCTGGTCAGCCACCGCCACCGTGGTGCAGTGTGACAAACTGCCCCATGATCTACGGGCCACAACAGCCAGCCTGTCTTTCCCCCTCGTATGCCTGCAGGTCAGCTGCAGTACAGACCATCTAGACTGGGTTCCAGTCCAGGCTGTGCGTTCCGTCCAAGTCCGATGCTTGTGTGGACCAGTCTTCTGGGACCGGCAGACTCCGGCGGGGGGTGACCCAGCGGACCCCCAGAAAGCTCTGCTTTCCCACCGTGCTCTTTGCTTTGCTGTCTGCCTGTGGTAAACACACGTCCCTTGCTCCCCACTTGGGGAAACACCTCCTGCCCACTCCGCATACCGCCGGGGGCTGCATTAGCCAGGGGCTCACTTCGGCCTGGCCACAGAGGGGGGGTCTTCTGAGCGGGCACAGGCACCCAGGCTGTGTGGTGGGGTCAGAGGAGGCAGAGGGAGGAGGCTGGGCAAACCGACTGCCTCTCAGGGTCAGTGGAGATGCTGGCTCTCTGTGGTGGCTACCATGCTGGGAAGCCGGAGCAGAAATGATGCTCTGTTTCCCTGGCCTCCTGTAACAGGCAGGATGAGGCCAATGTAGACGGAAGTCAGGTGCACAAAGTGGGGGGAGCGGCCCTGGTGACGTCGCTGAGCCCCAGACGCGCTGGGCCAGGTTCCAGGTTCCAAGCTAATAGAATCCCTTCCGGTAGAAACACGTTGCTCTTCCTTCTCTCTCTGTGCTCCCTTCCCTCCTGCCATTTCTTCTTCTTCTTCTTTTATTTTTTTGAGACATTCGACACAAATTTAACCAGTACGCAACCATTATCAGGGGAGAATGAAGTGGCCTCCTCAGTAATGCATCTTTTTAAAATACACCTACTGAGATAGAGCTACATACAATGCCATTTACCCATTTTAAGTGTACAGCCAAATGGCCTTTAGCAAATCCCAGAGCTGTGCGACCAGCACTGCAATGCCAGCCGAGACCCTCTGAGTGGCCGTCTCGCCCTTCAGGCGGGCAGATGTCACGTGTCACTTGTCGCAGTTCCCACACAGGTTCCCTCCTGGAAACACAGCTGTCCTCACCAAGGCTGCGCCTGGGCTGCTTCTGGGTGCCAGACAGACTCTCCTTCTAGACTGGATTATGTTGCCTGGAAGATGGCTGTTTACCAATCAGGAAAGGACAAAAATAGGAAAGCGTTGGAATCTTTATTTGAGAGGGAGAAGCAGTTTCATTTTTGGTCTAAAATTTCTCCTTGGGAGTCAGAGCACGGGAGGTGCGGCCCTGCTGGGTCCATTGACTATTGGGCTCATTGCATAACCACTGGCAAGCTATTCGGGGGAACTTGGCTGAACATGATTCGAAATGAATCTCAAAGTTCTGGCGGTTTCGGACTGGGGTACACTTGGTCAGTGAGGAGATAGACATGGACCTCGTGCTCTACATCTTCCCAGTGCTGCTGGTCGCGCGGCGGAGGACTGGATCGGTACCCGGTGACTCGGGGGGAGGAGCATGGACCCCCTACAGGGATCAGAGCCCCTCCTCCTGTTTCCCAGCGGCCGCGACAGCTGCGTCTCCTTGGTTCATGCCGTGTTCTTGTTTGACTGCTCCTCTGCTCACACACAAGCCCACGTGGCCAGGACACCTTGGTTCACATGCACAGAGCCCAGTGCCACGGCCAGGAAGCAGCGCTCGCCCTGTCTGCTGGGTGCTCACTGCTGGTCAGTGTGGGTCAGCTCTCCCTGTGGCCCGAGCTCCAGTGTGGTGAGCTGCCAGCCTCCAGCAGGACTGGCTGGCCCTTCCTCTGGCGGACTTTCTTCCAGACCCAACAGTTAGTGAGACCTGCCTCCCTGCCCCCGGCCTGGGCCCTTTCTCAGAGAAGGGGCTTGTTGATGGCCAGTACCCCCAAAAGAGACAGCCCCCTGACCTCACTGAGCCAGGCAGTGTGGTAAGGCTGTCACCCAATCAGATGATAGAAAGAGAAGCAAGAAGAGAAGGATATCGCCAGAACGTGACTTAAGTCAGACATCCCCTGTCTTGGGAAAGCTGGGAGACTTCCCTGTGATATGCCCAGTTCTAGAAATTCCTTCCCACCAGCTCCCTAGAGGTTCAAACTGAGCGCTTCTTTTCATGAGCTTTGGAAGACTTCTCAGGATGCACGGTATTTCCTCCCCGTTGCCAAGCCCTAAACATTCTTGACCATCCTAAAGCCCCACCTCAACCCTTTCTAACCCAGAGGCCAGGCATCTGAGATTCAGTAGTGAGGCTGAGTTGAGCCTGCTCACCCTGGCTGGCAAGAGCCGGTTGTGAAATATTGGGGAATTCAATCGGCCAGATGCTAAACCATGGGTGGCTTTAGGTGATGGGATTATTTGCACTATGGAAATAGGCAAGTGCTAAAAATTTCACCGCTCCCTTATCTTTTTCCCGAAGAACTGGTTTAGCAGCACATGGTCAGCAGCAATCCCGTGCCAGCCACCTCCTAGTCGTCTGCCTTTGGGTTAGCTACTTGGCACCCCTGTGCCTTCCTCACCTGTACAATGTGGACAACAGCATCTCTCATACAGGGGCACTATGAGCCCTTCGTGAGGTGCAGCACGTATGAAGCTCCTAGAACCTGCCCAACCAACGCTGGCTCTGGAACCAAAACAGCCGTGCCCAGAGATGCCCACCCCAGCTGCTCAGAGATGCAGCCCAGGAAAGCGCCTTCTGCAGAGACAGCTGCAGCCATCCGCGCACAGCCATCTCCCCAGGAAAGGCCAGTCAGGTTGGCCTTAGGGCCGAAGAAACAATGGCCTAATTTAGAAGGAAGAGCTTTCAGGAAAATAGATTTTCTGCCTCTGTGCTTCCAGAAAACTCTCCCCAAAGCCATAGAAACATTGATAATTATAGTAACAAGAAATGAGCAGGGACAGAAACTGAAGTCTTTTACATTAAGGAATCACTGGGCAGGAATCTGTGCCCAAGGACACCAAAGAGTCTCTTTTTTGCTCACCATGGTCTTTAAAAGTACCCTTCCCTGTTTGTGGCTGGGGTGTGCAGCAGGCAGCACCCACACACAGAGCCCCTCGGCCACCTGGGAGCCGAGCTGGGCATCGGTGGGAGGGGGGTCTGGGGACCCCAGTGTGCTCTGGGCTTCCTTCTCTTCTCTCCTGCCTTTGAGGACGTGATATCCAGGTGTCCAGGCTGAGGGGTGCTCACGGTGCCAGGCAGATGCCGGAGGAAGTGAAGTCGGAGGTTTCCTCTAGGGACAGGCCTGTCCCAGGCCCTCCCACACTGCGCCGCTCCGTCTCTGCCTGGCGGGACTCAGGCCTCACCTCATGCGTGGCCTGGGTTAAGGCCGGGGCAGAATCCCGGCTGGATAGCTCGCGGCAGCTTGCCGCCTTGGCACCCGGGAGTCCTGCGCTCCGGGGGCGGTGTCATCAGTGAGGTGTGGCTGCCGCATGCCTGGCACGGAGCTCAGTGCACTGAGCCCCTCTCTTCTCCAGCGTGCCCTCCTTTTCTGACTTCCCTGCTGCCCACCCCTGTGGGACCACACGAAGCAATGAGAAGTACACCCACCCGCCCGCCCTCTGCTTCTGCCCCTCCAGTTCATTCACTGCTCAGGGCGTCGCGTCTGGTGGTGACACATGGATGACATTACCCTGTTGTTCCTTCCTTTGGTGGGGTGCCTTCCTTTGGGGGAGTCAGAGGAGAATGTAATAGAGAAACGACAGATCCTGGAAAGAGCTATGAAGGAAGCAGGTGAGACGCTGAGAATTCTGGGACTAAGACGGTGCTAGGCTGGCGTTTCTTTCCCAGCAGGTAGCAGACGGGAGGCATCCAGGCAGGGCCGGTGTGGGAGAGCAGAGATCCATGGGAAACTCACAGGAGCACACATGCACGTACACACACACAGAAACGCAAAGACACACACACACTCAGGCACGTGCAGATACAGACATAAGCACAGACATGTCCATACAGATACACACATCCATGCACACTGAAACACACGGACACATACACAGGCACACACACAGGCATGCACATATGCACGTGCACATGGACTCACATACCAAAACACACACAGACACACACACACCAGGCCAAGAGCACAGTGAGAGCCAAGACCCTAAGGAACCCTAAACAAACATGGAAAAACATGACTCCCCATTTTTGACTCTTGAAGGTGGTCACCGAAACATCTGGTATAGCATTCCCCACCCTCCCTTTATTTTTGAAATTCTTCCTAAATAAAGCTACAAAGACAAGGGACCTGAAAGAGGACCAGACCTGGCATACTGGAGGGGCAGAGAGGCTGGCCAAGCTAGCAGGCCAGTGTGGGGACAGAGACCAGGGAGCGGGCACGGGCCAGGTCAGGGGGAGCTCACACACTGGGCTAGGGAGTTTGGATGTCATTCTGGGAGCTGTCTTAGCATCTGTGGTCAGCAGAATAATGCCCCTGCCCCACTGATGCCCCAGCCCTCCCAAAGACCTTGTCGATATGCTGGGTGGGGTGGCAGGGGCATTAGGCCTGCAGATGGGGTGAAGGTGGCTCTATGGGAGACTGGCTGCAGTATCCATGCGGGCCCACCACAACCTCAGGTCCTGAAGGCTGGGCATGGAGGTGGGAGAGAGGTGGGTGGGTCCAGGTAAGGAGGGCCCACGGCTCCTGCTGGCTCTGAAATGACGGGAGAGGCCCTGGGCCAAGGAGTGCAGGTGCCTCTAGAAGCTGAGGAAGGCCAAGAAACAGATGTGCCCCTGCAGGAAACAGCCCCGCTCACACCTTGATTTCAGCCTGAGACCCAGGTAGGGCCTTTGGCCCCCAGGAATGTAGGGTAACGGACTGTGTTGTCTATGTCCCCGAGTCTGTGGTGATTTTTGCAGGGCTGGGCGACATGCAGCCTCCGAGGTTCAGGTGGGAACAGGTTTGGCCTGTGATCCCCTGACCAGGCACCCGAGCTCGAGTGAGGGCTCTAACCCCAGCACTGGGGCCCTAACTGGGGTGGCTCTGATCCCAGGGGACATGGGGGGTGTCCTGGCTGCCAGCCCAGTGGGCAGGGAGGGTATGCTGCACAACTCCCTGCAGGGCCCGGGGCAGCCCCCTCCCCTCCCCAGAGAAGGACCCGGCCCAAAATGCCCAGGCTAAGGCTGGGAGACCCTGCCCAGCAAGCGGAATCCCTCATCCCAATTAAATGCACACGTCTTCAAAAGGCTTTTCAAGGGTGAGAACAGAGTCCACGGTGAGCGGGGCTTTTCTGGCGCCCGAGGGGCCTCCAGGCTGCCCTGACCCCTGCAGGCTCCCCGCAGCCCCCGGCCGTGCGGGAAGGTGGACCCCTCAGGACAAGGGCCCCCTCTCGTCTCACTGTCTGCAGCCGCCTGAGATTCTGCTTCTCTCTTATCACCTACAAAGTCTCTCTATCGTATCACCCTCCACTAAAGGATATTGGCTAATTTCAGTGCCCTAGTGAGAAAGTAGTATCTGACCCACGTGACTTTCAATCTTTGGCGTAGATGAAGGGGAGCGTCTTCGCTGATCCCCAGTTACCACTGGCCTGGGCAGAAAGCCGGCGATCCGAGAAAGCACGCGGAACCCTTTGCAAACTGCGAAGCTTGTGCTCTGCTGCCTGTTGCAGACTTGCTGGGGTGCCACGGCCAGGCAGAAACTACATCCTCAAAGGTGCGGCTATACCTAGGCTGATGAGCTTAATGTGTTTGCTGAAGTCTAGAAACAGCAGCCACCCCTTCGTCTGCACGGGGCCTCCTGGGGTAGCATTATGGAGAGCTGGCTCTGAACCCCCAGAATTCTGTAAGACCACGTGGGATCACAGGTAGAAGAAGATGAGCCCTCCACAGGTCTGATGGACGCCTCGCTCAGGCTGGGGCTCTCAGAGCACACGTGCGCACACGCATGCACACACACACACCAGCATGAAGATACCTGTGCATTCTCTGTGTGCGTGTGACATAGCTGGATACACGAACACTCAGCAGGGGAGCAACAATCGCACACGCCATTCATTGAGCAGCTCCCTGCTCACCACACGCTGAGTCTTGTCTGCTCTACGCAACAGTCCCAGAAGCTGGGGACCCATCACTGCTTCTCCTTTACAGAGAAGGACCGAGGCTCAGGGCGCACTCTTCCTTCCTTACTTGGCACAAGGCAGAGCAGAGATGCAAACCCAGGAGAGGATCCAAGCACTCCTCTCACTGACAGTCTGTGTTGCAGAGAACCCAGAAGTCTCAACAAATAATGGAAAACCTATACATGAAGTCTAAGTATTCTGGTTACAGCCAAGGATTTCTGAGTATCTTGGTTCTCCTGAATTTTTACTTTTTTCTGTTTTGCCTTAGCTTGGTTACGCTCTAACTTGACTTGGTTATGGCCTGGAGCTCTTAAACCTCATCCCTCGCAGCTGTGAGTGCGTGATCACCTGCATACCCCCAGTCTCCAAGTCACTCTAGAATGGGTTGACAATTCACCCTGGGTGATGGCCGACTAGAGATCATTTTATCAGTGCATCCAAAACTACATTCCATAGACCTTGATGTAGTAAAAGGTGGCTTGTTTGGGAATTCTTCCTTGCTATGGAAATACGTCCTAATGCCCGCTCTGCATTCAGGGTCCCTGTGACACAGGGTGATGGATCCGGTCAGATATAAGCGTGCAGAGCCCAGACAGTAGGCTTACGGTGGAAGGGAACGGCCTGTGCATCCAGGATGCTGTGCCACGCTTCAGTCCCCGGCTGCCTAACACCTTTGGTAATTCGTTTGCTGTACCCTCCCTCGTGTGGAAAGTCCCCTGGGAAGAAGTGTGGTACTCAGACAGCCTCCCCATGCTGTCCAGCTCTGATAGCTGTGCTTGCAGAGACCAGATTCCACAGATCGCCCGCAGTCTGCAGAGCTTGTTAAAAGGGACAAACTGCTTCAAACTAGCAAACGACAAATCTTCACTTGCACTGGTGCTGGAGGGCCAAGTCAATGTGGGTTGCAACTGTTTAGATTAATCACAGTAAACTCACACTCTTGCGTTGACCCGTCACTTATCAACAACAGCTAAACTAGGCTTTATTTAATCATTTCACTCTGAACACGGCCACCCGCTCTGCCCACAGAAACATGACCATCTGCTTCCTTAACAAATATCTGAAGGTCTCAGCTGCCAACAGATATTGATTGATTTCAGAGCTCCTTCCCAGAATCAATAGCAGCTTGCAGCCAGGACTGTAGACTCTGGGCCAGAGGGAGCTGAGGGTCTGAGCCTCCCCCCCACAGTCAGTCCCAGGGAAGGGGTGCGCCCACTCCGGCTGCTTCACAGCTCATCTTATGAGGTGCTGTTTGCTGGGGGAAGTCGGAAATGCTCCTAGGAGAAGCACATTTATGAACAAAAGGAAAACTTCTGTGGGGTGGATCTTCATCTTCATCTTTATCACCTAAGCTATTTTAAGTTGATGATGTTTAATGAGATCCACATCGTTCAGAAAGACTTCAAGCTGTGACCCAGCAAGGCGACACCAATTTAGCCTTACTAAACATCCCTCCCAATTTTTTTTTAAGTACTTCACGCCACATAAATTAGACTGCCATTGAGATAATTGGATCCTTGTGGCTCTTAATTTTTCACAGATACACTATTTTGAAAATAAATCATGAGCCATCATCTTTGAATGTTAAAGTTAATTTACATTGAATATGCTTTTCTGTTTCAAAGCATGCATCTGTCTATATCTGTAGCAGGTGATTGACAGCTGTGGAAGGAACCTCCCTTCACTGCCATCAGAACGGTGGGTTAAATCCAGAACATCCATGTCAAGCCAAAGGAGCTGCAGTCCTTTTGACTTTTGGCCATATTTTCAGACTGAATATGTTCAAATATTCAGAAACTTGATAATCGGTGAAAACTGTTATTCCAAAAAGCATCATGTTTTCCTGGGCACTGCAAGAGCCCGTTTTGCATTTGTACTGAAAGTGTGTGGGGTCTGACTAGACAGAACATCTCCGTGACCATTCAGCACAAATGAACAGGCTTCTCTGATAATATAAAGAGCTCGATTACATGTTTCAATAAAGAATAAAAATGTGCTTTTCTTTTTCAAAAAGATCTCATATTTTTTTGCCTGTAGGTAACATAAATAGCACAAAGGGAGCAGCCGAAACGCACTCCTTTCATGCCTTGGACTCTAAAATGCTAATATCCACCCCCTCCCTAAGTTGCCCCACTCCCTGAAGCATCAGATAGAAAATAGCAAAGTCACTGGTAATTGGAAGCGGCCTGCCAGCCAAGTGTAAAACCAGGCAGTAAAATAAAACAACGCGTTACTGGACTCAAGTGAAGACACACCACCTCATCCCCTCTGCTTCCCTCGGACCACTTCCACGGTTCCTCAGCAGGCCGGTAGTATGGAAGGAGGGACATGCAGTAAATCGAGTGCAAATGTATTCTGCAATCACAAAATGTTAAATAAAACACTATTTACTGTAAGGCTGTGGTGGGGAGGCATCACGAGAGTGAAGTGAAACTAGACTAGTTTCCCCAAACCTTCCTGACATTCTGCTTGAAATTACACTCTTTCAGAGGGGCTCTTCATGGAGCGTTCTGATGTGTGGGGTACAAACCAAGTAAAAATGTTCCAACGTGAGCCCCAAATTACCAACTGGAGGCAAAGCTTTGCCCCTGCTTGCCATCCATTAAACCGCTGGTCTCTGGGGGCTCCAGGCTCACTGGCTCATGGGCATCAGCTTAGGTTTCTAGTTGCTGGAGCAGCAGCTATTTGATTGGGAGCAACAGAAAGTGGCCCGGGAGCCACGCTGGCCCGTCACGGCTTCTCTCAGCCTGCTGCACCATCATGAGCTTCTCAAGCCTTAAGGAGCACACCAGTCACCCAGGATCTTGACACAATGCGAACCAGGTGTCCCAGGTCTGGGTGGGGCCCAGGGTTCCACATCCCAGCAGGCTCTTTGTTGATGTTGACACTGCTGGGACCCCCCTGTCCAGTAGTGAAGCTCTGGGCAGTACAAGATGTTTCTGGGTCTATAGAAAAATGGGGTCTTGTAGAGAAGTGTTTTATCTTAGACCACAAGTTTCTGTGCATCTGTCACACATTTCATGAAAGTTGCACTGAAAAGTTGGCACCACTAATATAGTAGAAAAAATGGAAATGACCCTTTTAAGGGTATAAGTTAGAGGTAAACCAATACCATCACCTACATTTGATTTACTGATTGTAAAAGAAGAGGGTGATTTACAGCCAATAGAATGTACTTCACGGACAGCTTTTGTTGATTGAGACTTTCCCACGAAGCACCTACTATGAGCCAGATGAGCTAATTAATTCTGCAGCCCTACCAGGGCAGCTATTACTCATGTCCCATTAATCGCTATGGTGATGTCAAACTATGGAGTATTTATATCCTTGCAGAAGTATCTGGAGCTTTGTCAAAATCCAGTCATACCCAAGGGAGTCACCTGTTCCCACACAGTGGCTCTCAGTAGTGAGAGGAATGAGGCCCTTACACTATTGTTATGGCTCTGGTCCGGCCTCCTTAATTAATTCACTAATCAATTAATTATTTGTGGTAATTAATTGTGTTTCTCTTTTCTTTTCTTTTGACTGTCTTAGCCACATTAACCCTCAACGTACCAACAGTGCCAAGGAGCAGGGGCAGGAATGAGTCGGGCGCTCCTAGGGAAGGACATGGAGCCTGGCCTGCTCCGTTCTGTCTCGCCCACTGTGGGGCGGGATGAAGTGGGAGAAACCGACCGGACCCCACGCCAGGCCCCAGCAGCACACCCTCAGTCTCTGCTCTCCTTTCTCAGCTCCCTGTCACAGCCACTTGGCCAAGCCTCAGGACCCCTGTCGAGGGTCACCATGGACGTCTGGGATGTCTGGACTGGCATTCGCCCCACTGACCGAGAGGCAGGACGCACCCGCTGCTCCCTGCGGCTGCTAACTGGCCTGCCGCGTCCGGGGCTCACTGTCGGAGTGCAGATCACTCCTTTCCCCCGAGGCTCTCCCTTCTCCAGATCCCCCCATGCCTGACCTTCTGTGGGTCTTTAGGACCAGGGGGATCTGTTCCCAGCGATAGGGACTTTCTGACACTCTTCTGCTACAGGGATCAAAGTTGCTCTTCAAATGCCATGTTTTCCTATTGCCTGTGTCACTCAGTGGTGTCGGTTCAACCTGGACACATTTCCTTTGACTCTGTGATGCTTTCAAGGGTAGGAACAAACCTCATACTTGATGTTTTTGCCTCGAACACAGTAGCAAGATAAGCTGCAATTGGTGATGGGAGCAAATGAGAAGTAGAGACGGCCCCCCGACCTATGTGAGCTCACCCAGAGAGCACACGAGATGGTCTGTAGCCCTGAGCCGATCCTCATTTAGGGCGTGGCCTTGTGCCATGACACGTCGGGCTGAGGTGTTATGATCATCAGATGGAAGGGACTCGCCCTCAGAGGGGAGCTGCGCTGAGCGCCCTGGCAGTGCGCTTCGTTCGTCTGCTTGATGACCTTGCCCATCCCCCCTCCCTGCACCAGTGGGAGCGCTGCTTGCCACACGGCATCCACAGCGTCCTTGATGTCAGCGTACGGAACATTCTTGGGCATCCTGGCAGGTCGGTGAGTTGGAGTTTCAGTGTGTCCCCCACTCCCGGGAAGCAGGGACCTGATGCAGGCGAGAGGCCACCTGCAGCAATGAGGCCAGAAGGACGACCCAGAGGGCCTGGGGCTGGCAACGTGGGTCCTGAGCAGCCAGGGTGAGGTCCGTTCAGTGGGGTGGGAAGGGGGCTGCAGGTCAGCCGGGGAGAAAGCAGCACCCGCACCTACAGAAATGTCCTGCATGCCCACATGCTGCCAGTCACTGTGTGGCCAAATGCCTGCCTCTTAGTTCACATGCGTCCCTGGGGGGTGTCGGGAAGCACACCCAGCTCCTTTCACTGGGAATTCTCTTAAAGTTCCAGATGGCAGTGGATTTCCACATTGAAAGTAGCCACGGGGTAGGGAGGGTATTTCTGGCACGCGCAGCATTCGTGAGGCTGAGCTCTGGCACCAGCCTCTGCTATGCGGTCCGTGCTGAGCTCAGAGCCGGCAGCGGGTTCTGCTGCTTTCCTCCCGAAGGCGCTCTGGGGAGGAGCAGCTTGCACGGCCCTGGTCTCTTTGTGGATGATTCCTTCGCTGAACACTTCCTGCCAGGCATCGTCCTCAGCACTTCACAAACGGCCTTGATGTAATTCCCACTTTGCACGTGGGGAGCCTGGGGCGCAGGGAAGTGCGGACCTTCACCGCTGAGACCGCCCAGCCGGGCACTGTGGTGGAACCCCATGGTCTCACTCGGACTCTGTGTGCAGCCACTGGAAGCTGTCCTGCTCTTCCTTCGAAGGAACGGCTGCACAGAAGGGGCACTAAGCTAGCAGGTGGGAGGCTAGTCTTGGGGAGAGGCCTCGGTGGGACCAACACAATTCTCACTAGAGAAAAATGGAAAATCCTCAAGTCGTATTAAATCTACACACGATGAGTCATTGACCATGTGGTTGGAGTAAATGCTCATAGAAATTGTAATTAGGTCTCTGATCTCTCTGAACCCCAAGGAGAGAGAATAATGTGAAAGCCGAGAGCAAGTTCTCAGCATCCGACTTGACTCCTGCTGACCGTGTCCAGGTGGGGATCACAGGGTCTCTGTTCCCACCTTTCCTGCGGGCACCCGCCTTCACTGCCACCTGCATGGAACTAGGTGGAGCCCTCGGCAGGTATAATGAGAGTATTAGAGGCAGTAAATGAACATCTTGTCCAGTGGGTGTTGACGAATGTGTTCCCGTGACGGGATGTGCACAGCAAGGCAGGAGAATCAGCCGCAGGCCGCCGCTGACCAGGCGCTAGGTGGTCACACGGGAAGAACACTGGGCCGCAGTAAGATCTAGGAGCCAGCGTGCCGTGGCATCAGCAGGATGCCCCTCGTCCCTCCCTGGCTTGTTGATCCCATCCAGCCATTCCCGATCTGCCTCATCGTTGCCACAAGCTCTTGCGGCCTGGGGAGTGGTGGGCACATCATGGGCACGCAGTACCTGAGGGCCGCCTGAAGTGCGCTCATTTCCCTGTCCGAAGGGGCGCCTTCCTGTCTGCGCCCCCTGCAAGAAGCAGCGAGGGTGGGCAGCCTCCTCACGGCAGCGCGGTGTCTGGGTAACTCCGTTAGGCCTGGTGGTCAGTGCTCACTGCGGCCACGGGCCCACTTGAACAGCAGCAAGTGTGAGGCACGCTTCTGCCAGCTCATCCGTGGGCACTGTGTGGGTTCTCTGGCTCTTTCTAGGTCCATGGCACGTTGCTAAGTTAGATCTTGAACGAACAGCATGAAGAAGAGGAGGAAATCCTATAGTTCTTAGTTCCCACCGAAGCTTCCTGGGCCCAGAATCCTCCTCTGGCCCCCGCGTTGACTGTCCACTGTTCCTGCTGCCTGCACGACCCCCAACATGCGTCTGCCACTCACGGGCCACACGTGTGAGCTCTGCTCCTGGCTTGTCTGTGGGCACGTGATGTATTACAGGTCAGGCTGGACTCGCTGCCTGGTTTTGTATGACCTATGAGCAGAGAACACTTCTAACACTTTTTTAGACTGCATTTTTTCATCTAGTTTTACGTGTACAGAATAACAGAGCAGTTAATATGTAGAATTCTATATGCCTCCCCCTGCCCGCTTAGCTCAGACACACACTTTTCCCTTTTAACATCTCACATTAGTGTGGTACATTTTCTACACCTGGGAACCCTTATTGATACATTATTATTGACCACAGTATATAGTTTACACTAAGGTTCACTTTTGTGTTGGACCATTCTATAAGTTTTGACAAATACATCATGTATTCTGGCCTTGCCTATGAAAGACTTGCCTGCCCAGTTCCTGGTGGGGGGTAACGCTGAGCCTCATGGGAGTGACTGTCCACCCAGGCCTAGGGCTGGACAAGAGAGTCTATGCTGACAAGGGGGTTTAGGGCAGGGCCTTGGGCCATGTGTCAGCCCCGTTATCAGCTCAGCCTCTGAGGGGGCTGGAGACTGAAGGTCAGTGTCACCTTTGTAACTGACCCCAAGTAAATACCCTGGATGCCAGGGCTTCAGGGAGGCCCCCAGCCAGCAATACTCCATGCATGTTGTCACATATCACTGTGGGAAAGTAAGTGGGACCCACGAGTCCACGGGGGGAGTCACTGGACATTCCACTAGGTCTCTCCTGGACCCTCCCATTCACGTCTTCCTTTAGCTGATTTTAATCTCTATCCTTTCACTGTGATAAACCATAACTATGAGTACACCTGCTTTTCTGAATTCTTTGAGTCCTTCAAAAGAATCATGGGCCCTGAGGGTTGTCTAGGGATCTCCGGATGCACAAGATTGTTGTTTTGTTGAAATGTGCGTTAATAAAATGTTAATTGTCCTGGTTAGTGAGAGAACTATTTCAGAATGGTCTGCACCAGAGATGCCTGGAGTAAGACCGGAGCTCCCTCAGTGATCAGCCTGGCTGCCTCCACCTGCTTGCTGTCTGCACTGAAAGGGAGAGTCTCTGAGCTCTCCTCATTTACTTTGTCCCTCCTTTGCTGTTCTGGAGTCGATCTAACCATCTGCACTGCAGAGATGAGGAAGCTGGGGCTGAGAGCGGTCAAGCAGCCTGCCCTCGATTCCAAGGTCGGAGCGATTCAATCAGAGACACTGAAGCAGATGTAAACCTGGCTAGTTCATTTGCTTTTCTCAACTACAAATTAGCTGCCAAAGTTTTCAAGAGTCTCTTGGATAAAAAGTCATTTTCAGTCATTTTATTAAAGGTTATTTCGACCAAGGGTGACACCAAAGAGAAGTTTCAGAGAAGACCTGGACGTTCACGTTTGAAGAGCAAGCAAGATGAAAACCCGGGGCTTGCAGTTCCAATAAGAACTGAAAGTTAGAATGAGCTGGTACCGGGTCACGGTGCCCATGAAACTGGGCTGTACCGGGTCACTGTGCCCATGAAACTGGGCTGTACCGGGTCACTGTGCCCATGAAACTGGGCTGTACCGGGTCACTGTGCCCATGAAACTGGGCTGTCCCGGGTCCCTGAGCCCAATGAAACTGGGCTCTTTGCATCATGTGAGGCTTTATTGTTGTTTTCACCAAAAATACTTTTTCTTTTAAAACCTGGAAAATGAAAAAAGAGGAGAGAGAATGGAGAGTGCTCACGCAGCTTCCTGGAGGCAGGAGACGTTGATTCCACGTTCTGGTGTGCACTCTGGCTGAGAGAGTGGAGTTTATGATTCAATCATCTGATTCTAGACATAGCTCCTGGCTGTCGGAGCTGTTCCCCGGCCTAACTGCGGGACAGAGTCAGCATCTCGGGGTGGACGAGCTCCCCAGCCGACCTCAGCATCGAGAACCACCCCAGCAGACCCGGCAACACGTCCGCTTGGGGGCTGGGGGCTGACAAACGGAGTTCTTCGAGTCTCTGATGATATGTTGAATTGTTCAGTTTATCTCCTATGGAGGCTGAAACAGACATTTCTGTAACTCTTCCAAGAACGCGTATCTCAGTGTATACTTCACGAGCATGTGGCTGTCAGAGACTATCTGAGTGTCACCCCCCATGTAAGGGAAGCTCTTGGTAGGGTGGATTTTCCCCTTTTCTTCATAAACTGCAGCTGCTGGTCTATTTCCTTCTGGCAGGACTGCAACAAGGGGACAATCTGAGGCCATAGAAATTTGTGTTTGTTTTCACGCAACCATATTTTCTCCTTCTAAAAATGGTCTTTGCATTTATCTTTATTTTACCATTTTAAATGCTTGCCAAATGTGTCTAAATTTGGCCCATTTTGACTGATTTTCCCTGGACTCTGGTGAGCACTTGCTGCCTGTATTCTGAGATCGTTACTATGTTTCCAGCACTTTTCCTGGAATTTTGTCATTGATGACTAATTCTGTTTCGGTAGTTCTGGTATTTTCCATAAAAGTAGCTGTAATTCTCAGCCTTGGTTTTCTTATCTATAATTATCCATTTTACAATATCTCTTCAACTTTTGTGTCAGCATTGTGTGAGAGCATCCCAAATTCTTAATTTTTCTCTGTGCTTTTATGAATATCTTTGTGGGAATTTGAGAGAGCCCGGCCACGGAAGGATGCCGACCAGCCCCCACGTCACCCCCTCACTGCGCAGCCTGACTCAGGGGCTTGGGAGAACCCTGAAGCATCCCGACATGACTCACACTTTAAAAAAATCTTTTCCTCCAAACAGCAATAAAAACTCAGGTTTAATATTCTAACGGAGAGATTATTTCCCTTCTGTGATATAAATACAGCATACCAATCATACGACAGGAATCACTCATGAATTCTATAAATATTTATCAATTTGCCTTGATCTATCAGGTACTTCTTGAGTTCTTGGGATGGTGAGAAACCCCACAAAATCCCTGATCTCAGGAAGGAGACAGATAATAAATAGCTACATAAACTGCAGAGGGTTGTAGAAGGTGCTAAGTA
The DNA here is from genome assembly GCF_030020395.1 of Manis pentadactyla. Lineage (NCBI taxonomy): Eukaryota > Metazoa > Chordata > Mammalia > Pholidota > Manidae > Manis > Manis pentadactyla. The sequence goes on along the minus strand of NC_080023.1, from coordinate 175,793,639 downwards.
CTTCAGAACAAAATGAAAGGGAGGGGAATTAAGGTGCCAGTGTGTGCAGAGGCGGATGGTGAGGCCTAAGCCTGCGCCCTTTGTAACACGTCATGCTACTACCTCTCGGGACCCAGCACTGACTCCCTGTTCAACTTCCATGTGCAATCACACATTTTGTGCTAACTAGTCCCGTCAGACATGCGCCAGCTTGAGGCTCCGTCACACTGACACCTTAAAGATGTCCTCCCTCCTGGACGGCAGCATTGCCTGCAAGGAGAGCCCCTTCGCACACCATCGTTCAGTAACTCACATCCGATTCGCCTCTGCGTGGTCTCCATGGTGCCGCGACAACAGCTCTCTGCCACCCCGACCCCCTCCCCAGGGGCAGGTGGGCTTCCCACCACAGTCCTGGCTTCAGATGGCCTGACAGCAGGGCGGAGGCCCAAGTGAACAGTGACCACCACGTATTTTTAAAGCCACCCAGCAGAAGCACGTGTGTCTCCCAGGATCTGAGACCTGGAAGAACAGCAGTCCTTCACCCCACGGGGAGCGCAGTGGGAAGGATAACGCTTCTGCGAGTCCCAGTCCCTGGGGCCAGCTCCCCTAGCAAGGCAAAAGGGGTCTGCAGGAGGGCTGAATGAAGGGCCTGGAGGTGGGCAGTGTTCTGAGTCACCTGCATGAGCCCAGCGTCCTCACCCCCAAGTGAAGGAGGGGGGTGGGCGGGTCATAGGGGGAGAGGTGAGGACAGAGGCGGAGGTGGGCGAGGCGCCCTGCTGGCCTTGACGGTGGAGGAGGGGCACGAGCCAGGAATGCAGGCGGCTTTGGAAGCCGGAGATGCGGGAAATGACTCTTCCCTGGAGCCCCCGGGGGACCCAAGGCTGCTGACACGCGATCTCGCCCCATGAGACCCACGTCACACTTGTCACCTGCAGAGCTGTGGTTCGCATGCTGTGTGGTCTCGGCTGCCAAATCAGCAGCAAGCTGTTAGGGCAGCCGCAGGAGGCTGACACGGAGCCCTTCGGGGATCTCCTTTACCTGCGGCAGGGCCAGCACAGTGGCCTCAGCAGATGGCTCTTGAGATGTGCCCTGGGCCACATTCCCAGCGGCCTGTGGTCTCAGCTGAAGGCCATGAGCTCCGTGGGCAGGTCTGTCTTGCCCCCTGCTATACGTCCAGGACCCATTACAGTGTCGGGGACATACCCACAACATATGTGGAACGACTTGAATAAATATGATCCCACGGAAGCACCGTGCCAAGGACAAGGCGTAGAGAGCACCTTTCACAGCTGACTTCATGCCACGGTTGGGCACAGTGCCCAAGAAAAGCCCTGAGGTTTAAGCTGCTTCAGCTCCAGGGAGAACCACCTCTGCCCAGGAACCCCAGTTCGGGCAAGCTGTCCACAGCCCTGTGGATTCGGATGCCTCCGGGGGCACAGGTCTGCGTGACCTGGGGTCCATCTGCCCTCACAGGGAGAAGGTAGTTCAGACATCGTAAGGGGCCACCACTTCACATTCTGCCTTTTCCTTTCTTTCTTTCTAAGCAGCTGGGAAAAGCAAAATCATCCCATGTGCATCTCTGCAAGAACCAGGAAGCAGCCGAGAGCCCCGTAGACCCTCCGGCTAATGCAGTCGGAATAAGGCGCCGGCTCCTGATGAAGCTGTTGGGAAAGGTACGCACTGTGTGTCTACTGCAGAGACGCGACGTGACATGGAAGGACGCCATGCTGCCTGCTCCTGGCTGACAGGCCCCCTCAGCATCTGAACCATAAACCTCACTGTTAAACAACGACAAATCTGGGGATTAAGTGTGGGTGAAAGTGGTGAAATTTTGGGTAGAAGTGATGAGCACATCACCAGACTCGGGTCCTTCTGCAGATGCTGTGGCAGAACCCGGGGTGCTATCGTCCTGACCTACTGCAACCAGATGCCCTTTCTTTAAAGAGAGAACCTACACAGGGGGATTAAATCTCTGTGCTAGGAGAGTGATTTATGCTCCAATAAAGCCACACAAAACCCAACTGGGTGGGACGAGACCACCAAAAATGATGTCCACAATGAAAAACAGAACGAGAACCAATTACCCAGGTGCAGTGTTCCATTTAGCCGTAATTCTACAGTCAATTAGTATTCTGTTTAATTGTTCAATTAATGAACATATAAATTAAATTCATAGTTTATTTCTACCACTGAATTACTTATCTGAATTGCCTCTCTTTGGAAAAAAACAAGCAACTCAGTGCACACATTATTAAAGTGACTCAGTAATGTACATTCTGGGCACCCCTTAATTGTAAAACAATTACTCCCCTATTATGGCTGGGATGCTGCTTGTGTTACTGGGAGTTGAATAATTTAATTTTCTTTTATCAAATGAACAGGTAATAGTTTCACTGACTGACACACAAGTCTCCTGGCAGATTCCAACTTCCATCAATAGATCCCAAAGCACCCACTGCCTAGAAAGGTGGCGTGTGAGAGGCATGGCTTTAACTTAACCTGCGGGAGGCACAGCAGAGTTCATGTGGACGGTCCCCTCTTGGTGGGTGGGGGTGGACTTGCTGATAGAGAGACCCCAGAGCTGCTTGCCCAGCCCTCACTGGCCAGTGAGTACAGAAGGATAGAGAGTACCACCAAAAAAGAAACCCCGAAACAAAACAAAAACCATTTCAGTGGCCCCTATGCTCTCAGCAGCTCCCTAGAATGTCCCTCTGCCAGACCACCCGGAAGTCCAGTGGGGGGTGGGTGCTCACATATGCTTACTAGCATGATGCCTCCCACCACACACTGCTGCGGCCCCATCGAGCCTGCACCGGGCACTGCCCACTTTGGGGGGCACTGGTTCTCCCCCAATCCCTACGGTGCTGAAACCTTTGACACTTCAAGGTCAACTGCTGTCCTGTTGTAGGAGTGGATGGCTCTGTCCCCTTTGTGTTGCACAAGTACAGGGTCCTGAAGGCCCACAGAATCCCGCCAGGTAGCTGAGTTCATGTGCCCTGCTGTAAAGGATGCCCTTATATTCCCCAGGCAACACAATGCCTGCCCCGGACACTCCCGGTGCGGGGCCCCTGCCTGCAGTCCTTCTGCCAGAAGGGCTCCCCTAGCAGCCGTCCCCCGTTGGGCCTTCAGGACATCAGTTTCTGACCCAGCTGCTTGGTCAGCTCTCTAGATACTACCCCCATGTTTGGTTCACTCCGATTCTTGCTTCACAAAACTCAGTCCTTGCTACATTCTACTGTGAAATCGTGCGAACTGGGGGACCCAACCTGATGGTTTGGCCTCAAATCCCAGCTCTGGTGCTGTCTGCGCATGTGACTTTGGGCAAGATGCTGTGTCTTTCCGAGCCTGGCTTCCTCAGCAGTGAAATGGACCTGACGGTGTTTCCCCAGGGGCTCCAGTAAGATCGATGGCGCAAGGGCATGAGAGGATTGGGGGACGTGCTCAGACAGCCCTGTTCCTACGATGCAATTAGCTCTGCCGATGTTATGCCTAAACGGGATGGACAAGCAAAACTACTATCAAGCCGAACGACTAAGGTGACTAAGACCAACCAGAGGTCAGGGAGTTGGAATTAGACAGTTGGGGAGAATCAAACCAGTCCTTTTCAGACTTGCTGGGGCCAGTTGGGTGCTGACTCGGCCTGTTTTCATGTTTACACAGTCAGAACCATCTGGTCCAAGCAGGAGTAACAGGCCTGGATTGCCTGGTCAGTGCTTCTGGAGTGGTCATGCAGGCTTTGAGCAAATGGCTTCGCCAGTGTCTCCAGACATGTCAGAGTAAAAACTCAGCAGACAAGCCTGAACAGGCAGCAAGGCCTTACTGAAGACTTGCAGTAGAGGCTGCACACAGCTGCCCTGAAACCCAAGCCGGGGGGTCTTAAGCACTCGGTGAGCTCGTGGGAAAGTCCTGGAAGACATCAGGGAGGTGACCCATGGGATGGACAGAGCACATGGGGTCATCCCTGCACCTACAGAGGCTTTGCTCTGGGACTCACCATGTCTGCTAATTGGACCTGTGAACATCAGGCTCTCTTCTCCTTCAGAGACTGGAAGACAAGGGTGCTCTCTCCTCACGGTTTGCATTGCAGAGGTGGCCCAGGCCCGTGGGAAAGGCAGTCCCTGGGTTGTGAAATGGGAAAGAGGCTGGGGAAAACATGCATGCATTTCAAAGGGGTGCAGAAAGGATGTATGATCGCAAGTTTTCTAGAGCACATGCTCTAGGAGCAGGAAGCCCAGAAATGCACAGTCAGGAACAAACTCGGCTAAAGCTTCGCCAGGCTGAGGGCAGTGTTCAGGCCGCGCTGCTCATGTGGGGAGTCTGGGCTGCAGGCTGGCCATTCGGGGACACTGCTGGCTGCCTCTTTCCCCACCATCTACTCTGTGGCACCAGGGATGGAATTTCTTTCTCAGGCAATCAATCCCCAGCCCTAAATACCCAAGTCCTAAATTCTCACCAATAATGTACAACATGCACCAGTTCGGTTCCGGTTATTAGCTGTCTCTAAATAACCTTTGGGTCAGGGGTGTTATTGATGCTCGAATTTAATTCAAATTATAATGGGGTAAATCATCTGCCGTCTACAATCCTTGTTTATTGAATTTTGTATGATCCATTTAATTTAGGCCCTCCCATCTCTGAAGGTTGAAGCCTATTGAAAATCCGTCTCTTTATCCTCCCATGACCTAACTTATGATTTCCCCTTTAACTTCTCCACCTGCTTTATTGCTGTCACAGCCTCAGAGGCTACATGAGGCAGAAGGCGGGGCTGCAAAGATTGTTTTTATTGCTTTATTTGGTAGCCTATCAAAGCCAACCAGATGAAAACAGACATTTTTCTGCATAGGGGTCCTACACAGCCTTCCTCCCCGGGACGTTTGGTTCTGTCCCCATTATGTACTCAGTTTGACCCAGTAAATATTTCCTGAGCATCCTCTCTGTTTCAAAAATTTTTTGAAAATACAGAGTGCTTTAAAAACGAAAACAAAAACATGGCAGCTGCAGAGAGGAACCAAGCACAGACGGTTGCCTTCAAGGAGCGCGTCACCCAGCTGGGCTCCAGTCGTCTCAGGGCAGAGCAGTGAAGGGCTGGAGCACAGAGTGAATGAGCAGAGAGAGCCCCACAGGCTGGAGGCTGAGGGCCTCAGGCAGCCCCCCGCAAACCCTGGGCTGGGTTAGAAGCAGAGGAGGTCCGTGGAGATGACGGTGGTGGTGGTGGTGGGTTTCTTGGAAAGGTATAGCCACAGTCTCGGAATGGAAAGCCCATGCGGGGAGAACTCAGGCAGGCCCCCCACAGCTGGGGACTCCAGCGGGCCTGCACTGTCGAGAGTCAGGACGTGGAACACCCGCCACAGGAATGGGGGGCTTTTAGCATTAGAAGGTGGCTGGCTGCTCACAGTCGATGCCTGGAGCTCTGCTTATTAATGACTGAACCCCTTAGGGGCACCTTGGCAACGTGGACAGCAGGTGTGGGCTATTTGGAAGCTTCTTCCGGCTCATGACCTCACGATGGTAAAACAAAGAGCCTGTGGTTTGGAGAAAGCGGGAGATTCGTGCAGGTGTTGAAGGCCAGGATCTGGGAATGGCTGTCAGGAGCCACTCGCCCACACGGTGATCCCAGATTCTGATTCACCACCGATGGGCCAGGCCTGCCCCTGGGCTGACACAAAGCCCTGCTGACTCAGGCCATTTAATCTCGGGCAATCAGTGTAGCTGACAGCCCTGATTGAGCCCTTACCCGCGCAGCTCCTTGCAGCTGCATCGCCGCAGAGAGCAGCCTGGCCCACCCCTGATCTCTCTGATTCCGCGCTTTCTCGTCCGGGCTGCTGTAGATCTCATCTGAATTTCCTCATCACCTGTAATGAACATTTTTATCCCATTTCTCCTAAGGATTTTAAGATGCTGGCACAAGGTGTTCACTTAAAATTTTTTTTTTACTATATTGTCAGTCAAGAGGCCTCATCAGTACAGAAAAGGGATTTTGCATCAAAATTGCTAGATGCTTGGAACAGCCTTTGATACATCGAATTTTTCAGATACGATAATATTGGTGTTAGGCTGCAGAAGCTTCTGAGGCAATCCTTCCCTTTCTACAGTTTTTAAAAGTAAGACCTATTTTTTGGGGGGGGGACTTTGAAATATTTATACAAACTACACTTTTTGGAAGGGATTAATGAAAGAAAATTGAAGAAGAAATTACTTAGCCTTTTTAAGACATTTGAAGTTTTACTGACTTCGAAGATCAAACACATCTAGAAAACGAATGGAAGATCAGGTCTTGCAAAACGTCATGCTGACTGTGATGCGATTCACTCCAGTTCAGTGGTGTGAGGGCCTGAGCATCAGGAGGGTTCTCCCACAATCATTTCTTCAGTCAAATGTGTATTTTCTTTAATGACAAGCTGTTCTGTGGCTACACGGTACTTCTGGCTGTGTCTGCTTTTGGGACAAAGCAAGTGTGGCAGACACACTTTCCTGGGTCCCTGCCTTTGCCCAGAGGTTCTCACCGGGCTCACCCTTGGCTGTCTCCTCTCCTTCTCCTCTTCCACCTCGCTGTCCTGGACCAGACCCAGGGCCTCTGGCTGTGACTCTTTTAACCTCCTAACTAGTCTGACTATTGCTTGGCCACATTCCCTGGGCTGAAAGATCAAGGCAGACTTTATCCTGCACTCAAAGCTTCCGCAAACCGCCTCATTCTGCCCATCCAGCTGCCCTCCCCTCCTCCCTGTGCCCCTCCCCTCTGGTGTCTTAGGGAGGCTGCACCCCCACTGCCCCCACTTCGCCTGTCTCACTCTGGAGTCCAGAATCAGCCCTGTGTTCTGACCCCCCACCCCCTGACAAGGTGTCCCTGCTGTGCCATCAACATCCTTCAAGGCCTGCCGAAGCCAATCAGATCTGCAGCCCCCTGTGACCTCCCTCACTTCTGTCTTCAAGCAGCTGCCAACAGAAATGCACCAATGGTACCAGCCTCCCTGCTGGGCTGACCTTGATGGGGGCCATCCGTCTAATCTGCGTTTAATCCAAGTGAAGAACTCAAGCACCTTACAAAGGAGGACGCCACACTGAGGCCAGACAGGACCCACGTGCCACAGGTGAAGCAGCCCCCACGGGAAAGGAGGCCTCCTCATGGCGGCGACCGTGGGCAGGGGGCACACCCTCCCCGCTGAGCCAACCTGCCCATCAGGTCTTGCACGTTGACATTACCCACACTCTGTGTTGACTTACTCTGTAACATTTCCACATAAACAGTGGTCTGATCTACTCATTTTGGCTGAGAAATCCAGGAGGCATGGGGAGTGATTTGTGTCCCTTGCTGGCCTTAAGGAGGGCTTTCCAGATAGAGAACTATGACTGAATGGCTATAGAAAAAGTCAATTATGAGGCCATCAGCAAGGTGGTGCAATCAGAGAAATTGTACATTGAAGAGAGAAGGAAGGACAGCATCATGCTACTCAAGTCACCATTCCCCAGGTCACACAGCACAGGCCAGCAGAGAGCCCATCCACCCCAGGGTCCTCCCGAGGGACAGAGAGCGGCCATCTGACTTCACTGCAGACCCAGCTCCCACTCACCCTACTGAAACATGGGTAAAGGACCTGAATAGACATTTCTTCAAAGAGACATCCAAATCGTCAAAGGGCCCATGAGAAAGTACTCCGCGTCACCAGTCAGGGAAATGCCAATCAGAACCACTGGGAGGTGTCTCCTCATGCCTGTCAGGGTGGCTATTTTTAAGGAAAACAGAAGATGACAAGTGTTGGTGAGGATGTGGAGGAAGGGGAACCCCGGGGTCCTGCCGGTGGGATTTAAGTTGGCACAACCACATGCACAAGAATATGGTGGGGGCTCACAAAATTAGAAACAGAATGACCATATGATCCAGTTATTCCACCCATGGGTATTTATCCAGAAGGACTGAAATCAAGATCTCAAGGAGACCCCAGCATTCCTGTGCTCACTGCGTGGTTTGTGTTCCTCCACAATGGCCACGGTATGGAAACTACCTAAATATCCATCAGCAGATGAATGGACAAATATATACATGTATACACACACACATGCCCACACAATGGAATATTACTCGGCCTCTAAAATGAAGGAAATCCCGCCATTTGCAACAACATGGTTGGACCTGGAGGACATTATGCCAAGTGAAATAAGGACAGTCACTGCACGGTCTCCCTCAGATGCAAAATCTAATACACTGACACTCACAGAAGCAGAGAGAGGAATGGTGGCTGCCAGGGGGGTGGGGAGGGAAATGGGGACATGCTGGTCAAGGGGTCCGATGGTTCAGCTGTGCAAGGTGAGTACATTCTGGAGACGTGCTACAGAGCATGGTGCCTGTAGCCAGCGATACTTGAGATTTTCCAAGAGGGCAGATCTTATATTAAGTGTTCTCATCACTACAAAACATAAAATTAATGATGATGATGATGATGATGATGATAAAGGGGTGGGGGAAGCTTTGGGAGGTGAAGATATGTCTCTGGCAATGTCATCACACCTCTTATGAACTCTTTTAAAAAACAAATAGCTGACGAGTGTGTAGTCAAGATCAGTCGGCCACACATGCTGCCGTCTCCCCTCGCTGCTTGGGTTTCAAATGGAAAAGAACAAGGTGGCCGTGCTCGGACAGCATCTGCAAACGGGACGGGTCTGATTCGTTTCCTCGAACGCGGCTTCTGCCTCGGACTATGCACGGCTCACACCTGGGCGAGGGGGAGGCGGCGAGAGGAGGCTGGGCTGTGGGTTCCATGGTGCTAAAGCCTGACCGTGTCTCCCTGGGGCAGAGCCCCCCCAGGACGCCCACAGCCAGGCTTGCCTTGCCAGTACAATGGCTGTCACAGTGGCCTTTGTGCCAGGGTCAGGGCTGGCACTGCTAAGGGTCCTTTTGCTGGGTTTAATTGGTACATTGGGGGATGGGAGGGGGCTGCTGTGGCCTTTTTCTCTAAAGGGGAGAAAATTAAGGTGTTTTATTTCCCAGCTGCCCAGGCCAATGGGGAGGCTGTGCCCCAACCCACAGCCCAGAGCTGATGGCAAGAAAATGCACCACCATCCCAGTGGCCCCAAGGTCGAATTAAAGCCACCTTCACCGAGCACAGGCCCAGGACCCTTGAGGAAGAATTTTCAGAAATTTTCCGAAGTGAACAAACTCAGGGCCCAGCCAGGAAATCCATTCTTTACGGAAGAACACACTACCAGCCTAAAGCCCATACTGGCCACACAGGGGCTTAACCTAGAGTTAATGTGAATTACAATGCACACTTGTGGGGTGCTTACTATGAGTCATGCACTATGCAAAGGGCCAACGTGTTATTTCATCAACCTGTCACAATAACCTCCTGAAGAGCTTGTGATCCCCTAGTTAAGGATGAGGAGCTGAAGCTCTGAGAATGGAAGTAAGTTGCCTAGAGCACTCAGCTCTAAGCGGCAGAGCCAGTTTGTGCCACGGTCTGGTGGACTCCAGAGCCTGCATGCACAGGGACACCACGTGGCCTCCCCGTCAGCTCTGAAAACTTCATGCCAAGAGGCTATGGAATCTTCCTTGGTCCTTTTTCTTGGACTAGGATGTGTGCATCTGCACAGCTCAGCAACTGAGGTCCCAGCTCCTGGGGAGTCACACAAAGCCACACAGCAGGCCGCGTCCTCCCTACCTTTCAAGACGAAAATGGTTTATTTCTATATATGTTCATTCTAAACACTCATTTCTAAATACATGTTCTAAAAATTCTGAACAACAAAGGACAACCTAAACTAAGCCATCATCTAGAAACCCGCTATCAATTGTTAATTGCTTTAGCATTTTGGTAAGGCGAGCTCAGTTACTGCAAGCACCACGGCATGCAGACATGTACACACACTCACGCGGGAACCCATCCAACATGAAGCACCTGGGACTGCAGAGCAGGCATGCAGTTTGGAGTCTGAATTTTTGCACAAGTCTGCAAGAGGGATTAGCCCATGCTGACTGTCCCAGAGCTGCACATCCTTGCGGGAGGCTCAGAGCGTTTAAATACACAATTGTGCCAAATATTATCTCTCTGGCCTCTTATTTACATTGAACACATGCACTGTTTCTGATTCTCCACTATTATCAGATTTGATGAGCAACCTTATACCTTTAGCACTTGCCCACTTGTCTCTTAAAATGAGTTCCCTGTGCTGACATTTCTGAACAAGGATATGTTCTCTGTCAGAAGGACAGAGTGATGCTGGCTTCAGCCTGGACCTGTGGAGAGCTGGGACTACTGCCACTCAGCCTTACAAGAAAAAAGCTGGAAAACTGCAAGTGCATGACTTTCTTGAATCCATCAGAGAACTGAGGTTGCAGAGCAAATGACCACCCCAAAATCTGGAGACAGGCACCTGCACAAAGAAACAGGACCTGAGCATTTGTTTGCTGGGCAGATGCCACATGTGCGATTAGGAAGATTAAACAAGAACTTTTAGAACAAACCGCTGAAGGCCAACAGTGGGTTGGCCAGCCTCTGCAGACAGGAGGATTCCTGCCTTCTAGCTGGCCTGTCCTCCGGGAGCCCACCACACCCACAGAGCAGGTGGTGGGGGGCAGAGATGCGAGAGACATGACCCTAGGAGGCGGGACCCTGCAGCAGCAGAGGGCATGACTAGACACAGCAGGGAGGAGGGACTACAGCCTGCAGTTCATGAACAGTAATGCACCAAGTGCCCTCTAATTCTGCGTGAGACACCATGGCTATGTAAGGTGGAAGCATGGGGGGCTGGTGGAAGGGCACACAAGGAACTCTCAGTCTTTGCAATTTTTCTGTAATTCTAAAATTATTTCAAAGTAAAAAAATTAAAGAAGGATAGAGCTCTTTTTACTGGGAAGAAAAATGCTATTATGAACTAGTGGGTTAGTAAAGGAAAAACACCTAGGTGTAATTTACATACAGTGTAGGCCACCTACATCTGTTGGACTTTATTTTGAAATTCAGTGTTGTCATAGGTGAGGTCTGAGAGCTGGAAGGAGCCCACGCGATTTCCCATCCTTTATCTTTTCCTTTGCAGTTTATTTTGCTGTCCAGTGTGGTATAGACTCTGAAATGATTCCCAAATCCAGTGCCAGGCTTTGCTGGATTCCGATTCCTTCCCTTCTTGGGGTGGCTTTGCAACTCCAGTGAGGTGTGGAGACTCTGAAGGAACCCAGGGGAATGGCAGTTGTTCCAGGAGCTGTCCCGTCCTGCTTCTGCAGACAGGCTGGTGGCTGGGAGCGTAGACGGTGGCGCCAGCTGCCTGCTTCATGCTGATGGTGCTCTTCCTTACTGGCTGGTTACTCAGGGTGAGGTAACCTCTCTGGGCTCTGGTCACGCCATCTCTACAATAGGAAGAGTAACAGAGCCGTTCTGAGGATTGAACAAGAAGCACGTGTGGAGCAACAGCTGATCAGCAGAAACGGATTTCATTCCCGTGTTAGTTCTCTTCAGGCCAGGCTGTGGTGGCAGACACCCCCAGAAGCTTGGGGGTGAGCAGGGGTAAGATCGCCATCTCGCCCACATTCCCGGGGTCCGTCTGCTTTACCCCGTGGGCTCCCTGTCTGTGTCTGGGAGGGGTGGGCACACTGCACAAGGGGCCCCGGAGCCTAGCGCTGGATTTGGGCATCACTGTGGACTGTACACCGGGATCAGGAGGATGACATTCACCATTTTCACTCATGTTTTATTGGCCAGAGCAAGCCTGGCGAACAAGCTGGTGTTAATGGGGACCCAGAAGTGTAGTCCTGTCACAGGGAGCACAGGGCACAATTGGGAGCAATAACAGGAATGGACCACAGCTGCTAGGATGACATTACTGTGTTATCAGTGCAAATGCCTGGACTGGAGCTCTGCAATAAATGCATGTAATAATCTCTTTTCACTTTCCTCCAAGAGGCCCTCCTTCCCCAAGTATTACTAGTAGGACTTACAATGTGCATAAAACATTTCTCTTCTGCACGCACTTCTCCATCCAATCGCTAGACAAAATGCACATCTTAGAACTGATTTCCCAAAGGACACATGTCACTGAGACAAAACGTTAGAAAAGACCACTGTGAGTTCCATGACAAGGTGTGCTGGCATTTGCCTCAGAAGGGAAGAGGCTGCAGCAGAGTCAAAGATGCTCATGGCCCAGCAATTGTTTTCTGGACCTATTTCATTCAGTTAAAGAAAAATCAAATGGAATAGTTCTGCAGTATCTCTCGGGGTTTCTGATCACTTTTTTGCACAGAAAGAATCCCAAGCTCTCTCAAATCCTAACTCCCAGCCATATTCCTAATGTGCCAGAACCTTCTTCAATACAAAATGTGAGCTCACTGCACGTCTGTCTTTAAGGGGAAATAATCCCCGGGGAATTGCAGAGGTTTCCATAAGTATTTAAAGTTTGAACATTGCAGATCCAAGAACCAAAGCCGTCAAGAGGCGACTTCAGCAGAAATAATTTCAGTGTAAATTCAAAGCAACAAATGATCAAGAATTGGTTCTCCAGTGGACAAAATATGTCATCAGAGGGTTTTATGTCTTGATGCACTGACATGAATGTAATAGTAGTCTCTGATTTTCAAGTTAGCCATTTGGAGTGTTTGAAGTACCAATTTTTCTCAAAGTGTGATAAAGAAGAAGCCATTCGGTGGTGATAATCACATTCCATGTAAGAGCTCTAGAAGGCATTGATATTCATTCTTAGTGGTTATCAGTTTGACCTCTGCTGAATAGCCCAGATTTATGGAAAACTCATTAAGGAGTCAGGAGACGACTCCTCACTCCATCCTATCCGATAATTAACTGCGTTACACTGGGCAGGAGCTCGAGGCTCCGAAACGGAACTCACTCAACGGCTCTTTATTTACCAGAGACTGCGTGTTTGGGGTAGAAGTCAATAGCCATTTTTTCATACCAAAGCTGGAAGGATGCTGTGACCATTAGCAATCTAGACACCATTTATTGATTTCATATACGCATATGTAAATAAAAAATACATATATATGCGTATATACGCACACAACACATATGTAAATTACAAAGTACACACACACTTTTTTAATCTCAGAAATTCCTCTTTTCTTCTCCAGCTGCCATTTTGTTAGGAGCCTTCCTCAGCTTCTTGGGTAAGAGGAGATGGGAACTGGGGGCCACTCTTAGGCATTTACCACCTTCTGATACGACTGGGAAAGAGCATCAGGACTCCACGGATGATAAGATGCAGAATGGTGTGAGGTGATCAGAGTGTGTGCCTGTACCCCGACTTCCCAGCCCTCAGCTACGCGCTCCTGCAGGCAAGAGCTGACGACTTGACGTTTGGGTCAGTGCCATCCTCTGAAGCAGGCATCGTTATCTGCACTTTATTGGAGGAGAAAATGAAGCACAGAGAGGGAAGCGTGAGGTCTGATGTGGTTCTCCGTGACTTTTCATACTATGAGAAACTGACAACATGCATGGATCCATGCAGACGTGCGATCTTCACATAGCTGAGAACGTCACATACAATCTGGCGACCGCCAGACACTGCTACCGGCTGAGGCGGGCACGGCTTCCTTTTATCAGGTAGTCCCTGCGGCTGTGAGATGGTGATGCCTATACACAGATCGATGCATATTCCTTACCCGGCCCTGTTCAGAGAAGTTCCTTCAGTGGTGAGGTATCTTAAAGCAGGTTCCCAAAGGCTCTCTTATGTCTTGATGCACTGACATGGATGTAATAGTAGTCTCTGATTTTCAAGTTAGCCATTAGGAGTGTTTGACGTACCAATTTTTCTCAAAGTGGGATAAAGAAGAAGCCATTCGGTGGTGACAGCCACATTCCATGGGGCAGAGGACGTTTGTCTCGTCTTGCGCTCACCTGGCCAGAGCCGACTGTACGTACACCCGCGCGTTCACAGCTGAGCGGAGCCGGACGGAGCTGCGACCACGGTACCCCGCGTCAGCCGGATGCCACGCACTCACCCCAAGAGCGTTCTGCTCGGCCCGGCAGGTTTCTACAGCCCCCTTTTCCGGGGAGCCACCAAGCACAGTCCAGCCAACCACTTACTGGACCAGAAGCCCTGGGTGGAGACCCGGCAGCCTCCGTTTTAAACCGGTGTGTGCCCCAGTCCGGCTCTCAGCCCCTCCCCTCCCGCCCCAGAGGGCTGCCTACAGCCTCCTCCCTCCCTTGGCACCGGTGACACCTCCTTCCCCACCCGCGCTCAACGGCCCGCCCGGCCTGTGTGCAGCTACGCCGCGTCTCCTGCCCTCCCTGCTGCTACTTTGGGGGACCGCGCACGCCCTCAGCCACGGCACCCCCTCCACGCTGGCGCCGGTCTCTCCCCTCTGAAATGCCCCCGATGCAGCTCCAGCAATGCAGCCATTGTCCGCCCTCCCTGGGACATACTCACCATGCTCACCCGTGTAACGTGGCTCTTGTCTAAACCCTAGAAACAGGCCACCATGCAAACCCTCCGGGTCCTCTATCCCCCTGCCCCCTTCCCTTTGTTCCCCTTTAGGCGAATGTTCTCCAAAGAGCCGTTTGTTGTAGCCATTCCTGCCTGTCCGCCCTCTGCCAAGCCTGTCTGCAGCTTGTACCCCTGCACTCAGTGACTCGGTGCCTGTGAAGGGCTCTCACGGTCCCCCCGCTAAGTCCTGCCTGTCGTTCATTCGCAGCATGGGACGCGGCTGGCGGCGTTCTCTTTTCCTCACTTGGCTTCTGGGACGAGAGGCTTTCTTGATTCTCCACCACCCCACTGACGGCCTCAGGAAGTCTCCTTGCTGGTTTCTCCTCATTTCTCTAACCTCAAGATGCCGGACCACCCAGGGCTTGGGGCTCAGTTCTGTTCGCTTCTTTATATCCATTAGGCCCCGAGGGGTTGGTTCTCAACCTTGGCTGCCCACCTGAATCACTGGGGAGCTCTGAAAACTCTCAGTGCACCCCAGACCCATTCAATCAGAATCTCTTGGGTGGAACAGAACCCTCAGATGTTTTCAAAGCCTCCCAGGTGATTGCTGTGTGCAGTCAGGTTTGAAAACCACTTTCCTAAGGGATCTCATCCAGTTTATTGGCAAATCATCTATATGCTAATGGCCGATCTGAGGGTTCTGTGAGCCCCTCTCCTGTGCAACCCAGATTTCTCTGAGCATCTGCAATGAGAAGGCTAAGATGCAACTCAGACTTAAAATAGTCCGGCTGAACTTTCCATCCATCACCCTACGATTCAACCACGGCCTTATTCATCTTAGCAAATAGAAAACCCATCTTCCCAGATTCTCAGAATCAAGATCTCGAGGCGTCCCCGGCTCCCTTCCTCCTCTCACACCTTTGCCCCACCTGCAGCTCACCCCAGGCTCCAAAGGGTGTCCGGAGTCTGACCTCTTCTCACCGTCTCCCCACCGTCCTGAGCAGCGCCGCCCTCTCCCGCCTGCTGCGGCCCAGCCTCCCTCCTGCCTCCATCAGCTCCCGACTTTGTCCTTCAGCGCGGCTGCCTGGGATGATCCCTCCAATCCTAAGTCAGTTCTTGTCTGTCCTCTGCGGCAACTCTTCAGCACCTTCTGATTTCACCAAGGGTCAAACCCAAGGGCAACACTGTCTTTCTAGGGACCTTCTCTTAATCATCTTTATATCTATAGCCCATTTCATGCCATTGTTAGTCAGAGAATATCAAAACTGATGGTGGAGTTGTTCCCAGCCTCAAGAATTTTACCTCTTTCCTACATGGCAAGGAAACATTTTTAGATAGTTCTAGATCAGCATTTTCTGAGCTTACTTGACCATGAAACATTTTAAAATTATAATATATTGACGGGACACCAAGAGGAGTTCATGAAATATAAATGGATGCTTAGATTAAAGTAGATAGTACCAAAAAAGCTCTCAAAGGTGAATTAATTGCCTAAAGAAATAATAAAAATTTGACTCATATTCACTTTGCTTTAATACAAAAACACATATTAGAGAAATCTGCTTATGCATAAAGTAATGACAATAAAACATATCAACACAAAGTGATTTTTTTTTTACATGGTGCATTTTTGTTCTAAGACATGCTCCAAAAAATGTTTTACTGATTAGGGCTTTTCAGGGTCTTGTCTAAAACACACAGCTGCTCAAAATTAGGAATGGTGTTGCTGAGTGTCATCCCCACATGTGGTACAAGATCAAACCTGCCCCTACATTTTGTTTACCTGGAGCTGGTGTGAACATTCTGCTTCTCCATGCAGGATGCGGCAAAGGGACGAAGAACGTACACTACAGTTCTCATGGCATTTGGGAGCAGCTGACGTAGGTTGCTCTGAAAACCATTCACCTTCGTTATTGTTGATTCATGGTCCTGCCTGATATTTTAGAAACTGAATCTGTGTGCTTCTCTTTCCTAGGAGTTTCACTGTGGAAGTTCCAGATGGTTTGAGAACCTTAAGAATTTTTATGACTGTCATTCTTGCTGTTGTTTTGCTAAAGCTGCCTCGCTCCAGCCATGGGTCTGTGGGGAACCAATTTGTGCAGCATAAATATTTCAGACACCATAAATGTTAATGCTGCAAATAAATGCTGAAATATTCAGGCAAAGTACACAGCACAGAGCAATGGTCAATTCGTGAGCAGCACCGACTTGAAGGGCGGCTGGTAAGGCTGCCTGGGCTCCGTGAGGTTGGAGCTGGAGGGGCTGGATTTTAGTCAGAGTGTCTGGATCCCACTGGGTGCTGCTACTTAGCAGCTGTGTGCCAGGGCAAATGCTTTAACATCTCTGTATCTCAGCTATTTTCTCTGTAAAATGGGAGCAGTAATAGTCCTAAAGCATTAAAGATGAAATATCTGAAGCACTGGGGTAGCACCTGGCATGCAGTTAGTCCTATACGAGCATTAGATTATTTTTTCTAAGCTAGATTATCATGCAGTAACAGGACAACTATGTTTGGTGTCTTTTTACAAATATCTATAAAATCCATTTTAAAAAGGGAAGGTCAGAAGGCTCATCCTCCCACCACCTCAAAGCAGCAGTCATGAATGTGTTCCCTGGATCACATCTCAGGAAACACTGTTCTCAGACAGTTGACCAGTCAGACTATTTTTCAAGCCTTGCACGCCATAGCAAGCTGTCCACCGGTCATCTACTGGAAGTGGTGATCATAAGTGCCACTAATCAAACAGTTTTGGTCCAACCGGAAACACTATGCTAGTGGGTTGATGTGTTTGCTGTCCGGTTCCTAAGCCAGTCCTGCCAAGCAGCCATCGCACCCCCTTTCCAGGGTGAGGACAGCGCAGCAGAGACCTGACTGGCTCGGCTCCTCGGGTGGTGAGGCTGTGCCTGAAGCCTCGGCTTCACCTCTGCCTGTGCCCCCGGGTCGCCGGAGGACAGTAACCACCACAGCGCAGGGGATTTGGGAAGATGACCTCAGATGCTGTCGGGCCAAGGTCACAGAGGAGCGCCTCCTGCAGCTGCGGCAGAGCCGGGTGGGGTCTCCTGCTTGGCATGAGCCAGGACAGGTCTGAGACCAGGACTCAGGCTGGACCCAGCGAAGGAACAGCACCACCTGTGGATGGGGAGTGGGGAACACCCCTGGGCTGGAGGGACCTCGGTCCCAATGCCTGAGCCCTTCCGGGGGGCTTGGCCGACCCTGAGTCCCTTGAAAGGCCCTTTGTCCTCACTCGCTCCTCCAAACTCCACTTATCTTTATTCCTTTGCATCCCTGAAACTCTAGGGAATGTGAATCTTGACCCTCTTCCCTTCCAGTTCCTGACTCATTCATTGGCCTACTTTTAATCCATCAGACTTGGGAAGCACATCAGACCTCACAGGGGCCTCTGGCCCCCACGCCCAGCACCCACGTCCGCTCCGCGGAGGAGGCGACTCCAGGTGACTCGGGCGGTCAGTCACTGCCTCGTGGTGCCTCTCTGAGCCTGTGCTCCCTCCCCACGCCACCCCCAGTTCAACTCCCTGGGTGGACAGGCAAAGGAGGCCACAGGTCCCCTTCCGTGGAGACGCCTGGCAGGGAGAAGTGGCCTCCTGCGTGGCATGAGTGCCTCCATGTTTGTTTCGAACTTTTTCCCCTCAGGAATACAAATACTTGGATATTCACAGACACCGTAAAGTCACTGAGAAACCACCCATAATCTCATCACCTGTAAATTGCTGCGGACCCTTAGACCAGAATGGATCGTCCTATAAATACAGTCCCATAGTCTATGTTTTAAAGGCAGTATGATGTGCATTGTCAATGCAATATATATTCTTATACTACTTCTCATTTATAAAGTATGTTTTATAAGAGGATGCCATAATGTACTTAACCAACTTCTTGGTAAAGAGCATTCATGCCGTTTCCATTTTTTATACTATAAATAACAATGCAGCGAACATCTTTAAATGCTACGCTAAGCATGTACATGTGCCATATAGCTGACCCTTGAACAACATGGGATTGAACTGCATGGGTCCACTTAAACACAGATTTTTTCCCAATAAATATATTGGAAAATTTTTTGGAGACTTGCGACAATTTAAAAACAAATACTCTTTTCTCTAGCTTTATTGTAAGAATACAGTATATAATACAATTGACATACAAAATATGTGTTTATCAACTGTTATCTGTAAGGCTTCTGGTCAACAGGAGGCTATTAGTAGTTTAATTTTTGGGGAGCCAAACATTCTATGTGGATTTTTTATGTCACGGGGTATCGGTGTCCCTAAACCCCCACTGTTCAATGGTCAACTGTGTTTCTAAAATTATTTCTTAGGCTCTAATCTTAGTATTCATATTTCCAGGTGAAAGGGTATGGATATTTAAATTTTTTTAATTTGTATTTTTCAGCAGCCCTGCAGAAATATTATGCCAATTTAAAATTTCACAAATAATTAAGTGTGCTCCTATGACAACTGTCCCTAACTTCTTATTTTTAAATCTTAGACAATAATATTTTTAAGTATGTTAATTCACAATATTTTATAAATTTTGCTCGTAGGGTGTTCAAGATTATTTTTGTATGTTTTAAGAAAGGCCCCTGCAAACACGATGATACATGGATGCTTAGCATGGCAAATGCAAACTACGTGAAGTATTGAGAAGAAAATGGCACCTTCTTTCCTCACCTGCTGCCCGCCCACCCCTCCCTGGTGTTTGGGGAGCTGACCCTGTGGCCCGGAGGTGCCTCCGTGCTCCTTTGTGTCTCTCTGAGCAGAGACAAGCCAGCACGCTGAGCAGACTTACTTCCCGGCTGTCTTTACCTGCACGCTCTGCGTGGGCCTGAGGACAGCCAGGGCTGAGGCCAGTGTCCAGCAACACCAGGACAGGACAGGAAAGAACAAGTGGTTAACCCAGTGGTTCTCAAATGGAGAAGATTCTGTCCCCTGGGGGCATTTGGCAATGACTGGGGACTACTGCCCGGGCATAGCTGCTGGCATCTAGTAGGTAGTGGCCAGGGTGCTGCCAAGCAACATCCAGTGCTAAGGACGGCTCCCTACAGGCTTGTCTCACCCTAAATGTCAACCGTGAGACTGAGGAAGCCTGGGCTCAGCCAAGGGGAGCTGCCGTGCTGGGGGCTCAGGGGTCGTGTAAACTGCCGTGGCCCAGAGCCAAGCCCCTCTTCACTCCCGGAACACTGTCAGGACACCCCGCGCACTAAGCCTGCGCAGGAAGGATGACGCAGTTGCACTTTCCAGGTGTTTCACTTAGAACCCTCTAACCACAGACTTTGTTCTACAACAGAGGGCACATTAGTTCACGCAGACAAGGCAAAATAGTGCCATTGGCTTCATCCGATTCTTTCTCAAAATATTTACAATTGCAAATCTGATGGTAACTGAATTTCTATACAAATCCAGTTCAGTCTGACTGATATCATTAGATTACTGAGATGATGCCCTGGACCTTTAATCAGCAAGAAGTCCCATAATCCCACCAGGAAGAACTACTCACATGACAATAAACAATGCCAGCAATCTACAAACACCATGCTTCTCTTTCATGCTCAAGGTCTAGCAGCCAATTCATAAAGCAATGATAATGCATGTGCAATGGAATTCATATTTCCTGAAGTATCCTTAGTATTGATTTCAGTGATATATACTTTTTCTTTGCTTTTATTCCCCTCCTAGGCTGTAATGAATTAATATTTAATATTCACATTGAGTAGAGAGATTCATTTTGCTTCAAAGAAACATGTACATTTCTTTATAAGATATCAGCATATGCCACTTCTGTGAAGACAGTCGCTTAAAACATAATGAAGACCTTTCAGTGGATTTGAAAAGATATACGTGAGAATCTTGGTGTATGAGGAGAAAGAAGATAAAGGAGTTGAGTAAGAAAATTCAAGGCATCCATGTCTTCTTTTGTTCATTCAGCACATATATTAAGCACTTTCCAAGTGGGTTTATGAGATTGCATTTTATATATTTTAAGGTGGGCATTTTTATAACAGTTACATTTATCATTTTCCAAAATTATCACTCTGGGGATTATTTACAAATAATTTCCTGGAACAGTATAGCTTGATTTATATACCTTTTAGCTATGGATTCAATTCACAAACACATTCAGGGCTGCAGGGGCAGAGCCAAAGGGTACATAGGCAGATCTCAGACTGGCCTTGGGGTGCCAGGGGTAGGCTGGCTCTGAGTAGCCACAGAACAGAGGAGTTTCCCAGCACTCAGATGGGAAAGAGAAGGAACATGGAGCAAGTGAGGATCTCAGCCTGTGAGTTTGTGCAAGAATGACAGCCCCGTTTGTTTAGTCCTTACTTCAGCTTGAGTCCCACCACGCTGCCCCTCGCTCCCGGCAGTCACCGTGGGGGTCTCCGCTGGCTCCCCACCCTCCCAGCGCCAAGGCACGGAAGCATCCTCCCTACTCACCCCCAAAAGGCTCCTTGTCTAGGACACGAAGTCCTTGGATGCAGAACAGAGCGGATAAGGCAGTTGCTTGAGTTGAATGTCAAGGTTCAAATCCTACCTCAGCCAATTCCTAGTTATGTGATCTATAAAACTGAGATAAAAAATAGTAACCTCCCTTTAAAACTGCTGTCAGGATTAAATTAAGTGCCACGTAGGAAGTATACTGCCACATTGCCAGGGATCACAAATGAATAGCGGGCCCAAGATTCCAGCCCAAAGTCAGAGGCTTTTGTGGCGTGTCTGGGCCAGAGCCGGGAGATGCTATATCCAGATCCCAACTCCCCGGAGCCTGGGGAAAGCCCTGCCCTCGGATCCTCGCCCGCTTCCCAGAGGGCTGCCCCAGGCTGCTGACAGCGCCCGTCAGCTTCCTTCCTGCCCCTGGGGGATCACCACTACTGACCGCTTCTGCCTGCTGCACCCATTCCCTTTTGGGCACCCCCACGCCTGCACAGCTGGTACAACTCTCTCAAGGGTTTATTCTTCTGCAAGAGAAGTGACGAGCTGGAATCTCCTAGCACCTTCTGTTTCTAGGTCTACAGGCGTTTCCAAGCCTAGGAGATGGCAAGGGTCTGCCTTCAGGTCCAGCTGGCCCTAGAGACTCCAACACTTTACCAGGATTTGATCCTATCCTCTTCGCTTCCAGGTCGTGCTACCCTATGGGCTGGTTCACATCAGACAGGCTGCACACTCACGGTGGGGAGAGGACCACCAGGAGCTGCAGACTTGTACACAGCTTCCAGGCAGCCCTCGGGGAGTGAGATGAACCAGGCCCACCACCTCTTAGATTGGCTGTTGGCCAGGAAGTGAGTGGCCTGAGTCTGTGCATTTTTCCCAACACATGATGGCAGAGAGGGCTGGGGAGAGGAGGGTCCGAGTCTTGCAGGGGGTGTATGGTCAGGCAGAATGTGCTAGAACAGTGGTTAGCCTCACCAAAACCCTCACAGCAGAACCGTGCTATCACTTACAAGAAGAATGATACCGTGGGGGGCAGGGGCCGGGCAGCAGGTGGAAGGCCTGGATTTTGGTCCAGTCTCCACCGTGTATGATAGCAGTCACCTGTGATGGCATCTGAGTGACCTGGGCACTCGGCATCCACCCTCTCTGAGCACTGCAACTATCCTGCTGATTAGATGCTCTCACCACTCTGTAGTGTCAGGGAAACTGAGGCATGGGGGAGGGGGAAGCTAGTAGCTTGCCTAAAGTTACCTGGCTAGTAGGTGATTGATGTATTAGCCCAAATCATGCAAAGAGATATAGGCTGAGTGCCATTGGATAGTATCAGTGAGACTCACGTATGGCTTTCCGGGCCTAATGCCTTGTGACCCCCCTCAGAATGGCCACAGCTCAAACTCCCACGGCCCCGCCACGCGCATCACCAGGTGGCTGCAGCGGCGGTCCTGTTTAGCCTGCTGCTCCTGAGACTGGCGGCTTCGGGTCTGGTGACCGTCTGCGGGCACGGCTCCTTTGCTCCTGAGCTCTGCGGTCTCTCTCTTCCCAGCCCTCCTTGCTGCCCCTCGCCCAGCATCCAGCGGCCAGCTGCCCGGCACCGCGGGGTGGATGCTGCCCGAGGAGCCCGTGTGCACTCCCCCCTCCATCTCCCCAGAAGCCACTTCTCCTGAGAGCTGGTCCCCACAGCCTGCTCCCTGCCCACCTGCTCCCCGCCGGAGCCCCTGTGTCCTTCCCACCCACGGCCGCAGGCGACTGGTCTGGAAGTGGGTGTCGGACATCAGCTGGGACCAGCAGAGTCCTCCCTGTGGTTCTCGGGCCTGAGAAGAGGCCACCCCTCTCCTATGACCGACCGTCAAGTACACTGTGACTGAGATCAGTGGGTGGCCATGTGGCTTCCATTGGAAACAGCTGGTCTGGGGTGAGGACTGAATCTGGAGGCAGAGAGAAAGCACAGAGGGCAGGGCGTCCAGGCCACCTCTGGATCTTCAGCTCTTCTTACTCCTGAGATGCCATTTCTTCCCGTTCTTCCCTGGTCCAACTGTTCCCTCATGCATGTGAGCCACGTTGCTTTCTTTCTCTGTCACCTAGTTGGGGCTGAGTCACCGCCACTTGCAACTAAAAAGTCCACCCAACATCACATTTCCCACCGCTAGCAATCTCCTGGACCGTCAGCCCCTGCCCATGGCGTCTGCTTAGGAGTCTAACCTTTACACGCCGCATTCTAGAAGCAGGCACATCGTGCACCTGGATGCACCAGAAGGGAGCACGAGCCCACAGCCTGAGGACAGAGTGGCAGCAGGCACTTTTGCACACACACCGCCCGGAACCAGGTCAGCGCGTTCACCTCCTCGTTCACAGGTGCACTGGAGAAGTTCCTGCTCAGCGTTTCCCATTCTCTCTCCTACTGCAGAGAACACGGAGAAGGGCCAGGCAGGACTGCCGCTGGCTGAGCACAAGAGAAGACATGAACGAGTGGCCCTCCTACCAGGAGAAGAGCGTCCACCCAGCAGAGGCACAGAGGGGTTCTCTTGAGACCGGAAGGAAGTGGGTCTTACCCTGACTCACGGCAGGAGGACGCATGCCTTAGGACAGGCTTCGTGGATAAGATTTAATTTTGTCTGAATAAGGGGCAGGATAAGAGGGGGATGGGGGACATTCCACGGGGGGGGGGGTAGGAGTGTGTCAGCATCCGCTTCCTACCTGAGTCACAGTCCGCAGAGAGCTAGACAGAGCCCTGGCAGTTGGAGAAAAACCAGGGAAAGGTCATCTTTCTTACACAAGTCTTGTTACTGCCCATGGCTGAGCTCAGTCGGCCACAGGCCCGGCTGGACTGCTGCCGGTTCCTGCACAGGGAAAGGCACTTGGAGCACCTGGCAAAGGCCCTGCTGAGGGTGAGTCCCAAGCGGGACACACTGAGAATAAAAGGTGCAATCAGTGATCACTGGAGCACTGAAGACGGGGTTAGTTTGGGTCAGAACCTTCTTGCTCAGAGGGGAAGGCAAACCCCAAAGGGAGAAGGGACTCGGCTGAATGAGCCAGCACCTGTCCTGACACTGTTAGTCAGAACCCCTGCCCCGCCAAGGATGGGGTGGAGAGAGAATCTGGGGGTCTTGGGAAGGTCTTCCCTATGCTGGCATCACGACTACAGAACGCATGTTCTCCTAAGCTTGGAAAGGAGGAGAGGGGACATTTACAGCCATTTTACAGTACAGAGAGTTACAGTAGGAGACGAATCTAGAAACAGCTGGGGAGGTGCCCACCATGCAGAAATAAGCGGCCCCACTGAGTGCCTGCCTCCTGGGTGTCAGATGCCACATGACTTCATTAATGCATGTAATTCTGTGAACCCTGCAAACTGGGGTCACTGCCATTGCCATTTGACGGAGAAGGAAACGGAGGCTCAGAGGAACTTGATGACTCGCTCAGGATGATGGAGCTGCTGAAAGGCCCAGCTGCCTCTGGATCCCAGTTTCGGCCTCCCGAGCCCCTTGTGCTTTCTACCTCCTCGGCTGACCAGGCACGTCGTGGACACTGTTCCAGGCAGGATGGAAACGCACGTGAGAAGAGGAACTCGTGCGCTTGGCCGAGTCCCTGGGAAGGAGCTGCCCGCGCCTCTCTCCCTCACGAGGTGGCCTGGCTTCGTCTTGGCTTCGGAGGCGGCCAGAGCAGAACACAAGCTTGCACGTCGAGCGGCGGCAGCGCACACCAGCTTAATTACGGGCAGTCAGCATGGGCTCACCAAAGAGAGAGCCACGCTCAGTCTAACTGATGGAATTGTTCAAGGAAACGGCACAGCGTCAACAGGAGAAAACCTGGCTATAATTTCCTTGGGCTTCAAGAAAGCATTTGATATAGTAGCACACAAAAGACTAATATTCTAGGTCAGCAAGTACGCAGTGGCAAGGGAGCTGCTTGAATGGGTGAGGAACTTGTCCAGATCTTCAAGATAGAGAGGATAAGAGTCGTGCAAACAGCTCACAGAAGCAAAGATGTGACAATGGGAATTCTGCCGACTCCAGCACTCCGGCGGACTTTGTTCATTTCCTGACTATTCCGTCAGCAATGTTGGAGTTAAGAGAAGGCCAGCTGGCATTTTCCAAGGGCCTCAAGTCTTAAGTTTAAATTTTTTAGCCCAAGAGAGAGTCCAGAGGTAGTGCGGGTCAGGGAGGAGTTTCGTCTGGCAGCTGCAGCTGGAGCAGCAGTTTTCCGAGGTTGCAGGAGTGGACTTAGATTCCTGTGGGGATTAGACTGTCTAAGAACGAGGTTGTTTGAGCTTTGCTCTCTGCTCTCAGCATCTCTATTCCCCCGACACTGCCTCGCATGTTCTCTGGGGGGCCGTGCCCCACCACACCTCGGGTCACAGGCCACAGGAGGTTTGGTCCCGACCCTAAGGGTGGGCTGCAGGACCCCGACCAGATGTGATCATTTCCTGGGCCTCCCAAGGCCATGGCGGTTGGCTCAGGTGGACACGTGACACCTACTGGCCCAGAGTGGACCTCGGGAATCACTCGGATGTGGCTGTGACAAGACCCCCTCTTCCAGGGAGCCTTTCAAGAAGACACTGTGCCTCCAGCTGGGAAGGGGTCTGAGCCTGGGATGTCAGTGAGCCCCTCGGCCATTCCTGGGAGACACAGGCCAGGGTGAAGTCACTCTCAGGAAAGGTGAGCTCAGGGCCAGGCATGGACCTGAGACGGGGCGTGACCACAGTGGCCAAGTCGTTTTCCAGTTGAGGCTGGCTGGAGTGGATCTCCTGTTTGCAGCACCAAGAATCAGGAGGAAACAAGCATCACAGTCAGGTTTTTATACACAGTCTCTGTCCCAGAGCTTCATGTGGCAGCCATAACAAGAGCAGCTCCGACTCTGTGGGTGCAACGGCCTGACTCTCCCCAGCCTCCAGCCCATGGCCAGACCCCACGGGGCTCAGTGCCCACACCCGAGTCTTTGGGGGAGAAGGAGGGGACCTTTGCAGACCCATACATGCATTTCAAATTAGAGAAAATGGGGGCCCATGGAGGGTCCTATCCACAGCCCCTGTAAGATCCTGCTTCCAGGCAATGAGCTTAAACCATCTAGCATAAGCTGGGCTTTGTCCTAGGCACACTATGTACTGGATCAATCATCAATGTTCAGTGCCCGGCTGATGTGCCGGACAGTGGGCTGAGCGTCTCACCAGCGTTAGCACGTGGCATCTCCATGAAGTCATCCTAATGTCAGCTACCGTCTGCAGCCCTGGTTTACATGCTGGAAGACGGAGGCCTAGGGCATTTGATACTCATTTGGTCAGCAGGTAGCTTGCCAGGGCCTACGACACAGCCACAGCTGTGCTAAGCACTGAAGCCAGTGTCAGGAAGCAGAGCAGTGCCTCTCCCTCCCTCCATAGAGGGAAAAGGCTAGTGTGGCTGGGGAGCAGCGAGCAGAGGAGAGGGTCCTGGCGGGTGCTGGGGGACAGGCAGTGCAGGCGAGACCACCCAGGTCTCAAACCTGGCTAATGGGAATTTTGTTCTTTTACCCGCAAGCCATGGTGGTTCTTGATACATTTTCTTTAGGAAAAAGAAGTGGTGAGTCATGCATTTTAAAACTATTTAGAATAATGTGAGGTTGTAGAGATTAAGAGCACCAAAGAGACCTGAGATGTACTTGGAAGCAAAACCTTTAAGATGTGGGGAACCTTGATGGAGGATGATGTCCTGGGGGGGAGGGGGGGCCCAGGGGTGGCAGCCAGCGCCAAGGCAGGGAGCACAGAGGTGTGCTCGGGGAGGGCAGGGCGGTGGGCTCAGTGCAGATTCTACTGAACTTAGGAAGCATTTGCAATGTAGTGCTGTGAAGCCTTAGATTGGGCTGAGTGATCATCAGGGAGGCTCTGGTTTGTAGACACGATCTGAAGCATTCAAGTGGATGAGAACCTCTGGGGCAGAATAAAGAGTAAGAGTTAAACAAATAAAAATGAAGACAGATAAAGAGTAAAGAATAAGGACAGAGCCTGGAGAATGCCCAAGCTGGAGAGCCAGGCCAGCAAGGATGAGGAGGGCAGGTCAGAGTGTGGAAGACTCAGGCCAGTGGCACATTAGCTAAGAATCATCAGCAGCCAGCGAAGACTCAAGCGTGAATGCAAAAGAGAGGCAGGTCTAGGGCAGAGGCCGCCGCTGGGGGGCAGGACACGCATGGGGAGAGGGCTGGGGGCTTTACCTGTTCGCTACGATCGGAGGGGAGCATGCTTACATGCTGGATCAGGGGATGGCAACTCACAGATGGAGCTTTGGGGAGGAAGAAAGTGTCAGTGTGAACCTGTTTCTCCTGAACGCGTGGGATCCAGAATAAATACAGGAGAGCGGACTTCCCCTGCCTCCACCACGCTGGGAAGACAGAGCACGGGGCAATGCCACAGCTGGCCAGCCACAGGGAGGCCGAGCCAGCCTCACTCGGCTTGGTCCCTCCCCGACATCACTCTGCCTTTAATTATAGTAACTGTCATTCATTTTTAACAGCTTCGTGACTTTGAGTGCAAACAGTTCCCAGCAGTGTAACTCATGTGCCCCTTCTGCGAATACTTGCTGTTCAGTGCGGGATTGAGGTGCCTGATTTTAACACGATGCAGTCATGTAGCAGCCCTGGGAGGGTCTGCTCAGGGGTCTCACACTCCATGGAGCAGCTCTTCAAGCTTCATATTTCCAGGTCCCGACTCTGGGGCTGGTGATTCAGCACGTTGGCTGGGGAGCCGAGGGAAGTGGACTTCAGTAATGTCTCCCTGATTTGTAAGATGTCTGGTCAGGTTTGGGAACAATGCAGTTAAGGCATTATTGACAAATCGTGCCATTTGATGTGGGCTCCTGGGTAGCAGGTCCATACAAATAGAATAATCAATGGCCACCACAGCAGGCCTAGGATTCCAGGTGTCTCCGGGAACTGGCCTGTCACAGAGCCCCAGACTGATCCTAAACTGGGGGCCCTTAATCTTGGCTACACATTACAGTCCCCTGGGGAGATTTTACCACCTGAATCTCTGTTGAGCTCAATTCCACCAGTTGACTTTGAATCTCTGAGTGTGAATTCACTGTTTTTTAATAGCTTCATGAGATACAATTTACATGTAATAAAGCTCACCTGCTTTAAATACAATTTGGAGGTTTTTAGTATATTTGTAGAGTTTTGCAACCATCACCATAATTACCCTTCTGATCATTTCAAGTTTCCCGGGTGATTCTATTGTGTAACCAGGATTGAGGCCTGCAGTGAAAAGCCATTCAGGGAGGTAAGATTAAACCAAGCATTGTGTGTGTGGTGGCCTCTAATTAAGGTACAAAAGATCAAATGCCTGTGCTCAGAAACTCATGGTGGTTGAAAAAGACCAATACAAGATTGTATATAAATTAGTAACATACAAAGTCTATCTCAGAGCCCCCATATTACTACCTCCTTTCATTCATTCAGATCATATTTAAGTAACATACTGTACCCACCATGCACCAACCACCGCCACAAGGGATCAGCAAGGAGCAGAGACAGATGCAGTCTAGGACCTCTTGGAATTTGCAGTGACAGGAATCGTGAGGACAAGTATCATTTGTCCTCTGACAGAACTCACAACATACATAGGAAATCATACACCAGCCCATATGAAACATACACTGGCCCATATGACTGTAACTTAAAATGTCACAATAGGATTTTGATTCATTAGTTGCTGTTGCCAAATGCATCAGATGATTTGCTTATCGCCCCAATGATACACATACTGTCATTTATACCTGGGAAAAGTCGGCATGGGATTAAGGTGTTGAAAAACTAGAGAACTACTGGCTTAAAATAAGATACCACCTGTCGTAGGATGGAAGTTTGTATGCATACAACTCAGCAAATGGCTCAATCGGATAGAATCCGAGTCAAGAGCAAACAGTGGTGCTTTGTGGCTTGTGGCTTTCTTCACAAACGTGAAGTGTTTTTGATGATAAAATAGGAGTGTGTGCTCCGGTTGTGAGTGACTGAATGGAAACCTTGGCTGGACTGGGTCTTCCGTGGCTCTGGAAATGAGGACTTGGGGGTTCGGGTGGGCAGCCCAACACACACTTCTTTTCTAATGGCCATCAACTGCAGGGACGCACACTTGAGACACAGGGAGAAGTACGACTGCCTGGGAACACCTGGCTCGTCCCACTCTTGCCCAGAAGCTGCAGCCAGGCTGGGGTTTCTGCGGGGTGCGGTCCCACTGTGCTGGCCGCATCTGACACCTGGGGAGGCAGCCTTCACGGGCCAAGACGAAGACCCGGTTTATGTGTTTAGGAGGATGGGCAGACTTGAGCCAGGAACAAAGAAGTCAGTTCTGTCCTCAAGGCAGGATGGTCTTGTAAAACCACTCCTTGTCCCCAGCAGAGTCCTGAAACCCAGCTGAGAATGTTCGGCACCAAAAAGCCCAAGTGGCTCCCTCCAGCCCTCAGCCTGCACTGGGCCACCACCTGCCCTCACCTCTGGAGCCTGTCATGTTGGCGGGGACAGCAGGGCAGAGGGGCCGGGGGTAGGGGGGACACAGCTGGGTGGAGAGCCACAGCTCTATTTCCCTATCTTCTGGACAAAATGACCAGCAGCCTGGCAGTTTGTGTGGCTAGAACTCCAGAATGATTCACATGCTGATGTGTTAATTCGGAGCAATTGCCTCTCTGCGGAGCAGCCCAGCAGTTATGATGACCGAATCCATCTGTGCTTCAGCGCCAGCAGCAGCGCTTACTCTGCAGAGGCAGAGCTCGGTGCAAGGCCTCCCCCGGGACAAGGTGGGCTCTGACCTCAGGGGAGGGGGCACAGTTCCTTCTGTGGCCTGAGCCTGGGGGAGGCCCTGAGGGGGAGGCTCTGGGTTTCTGGATGGCTCTCTGACTATGGTACTAGAATCAATTAGGGACAAACACCACTAAAAGTAGTAATAGTATCAGATAATACGTATTCCTCATTTCCTATGCACCAGGCACTGAGAGTAGGAATGTTACATGCACTATCTCATGAAAGACTCACAGATCTTGTTAGGTGCATCACTGATTTCCAGCACAGGTAGGTGTTGAGGCCCAGAGGGGTTAAGTGACTTACCCCGAGACTCGGTAAGTGGCAGGGCTGAAAAGCAAATGAATGTCAGGCACCAAATTGAAGCTCTTCAATCGGTGATTCTAGACCGACGACCAGGAGTCCCAGCGAAGGCCTGAGATTCTTCCATCCGCACACATTTTCTCCCTGCCGAGCCTCAGCTTATTAAGAAGGCAGAATGATGGGAGCCGTTTCACTTAAGAACTTCTGTGCTCCTTGCAGAAACCTCTCCACCCCACGCCCCAGACAAGGGCGGGCTGGGCTGCAGCAGGGTGACGAGTCCTGGGGAATCCCAGCCCGTGGCTGAGGGACACAGTGAGCTGGGGGCAGCCAAGGCTGGGTCCCTGGGTGGGGACAGGTGGCAGGGGCACGGGAGTCGGGCCTGGAAGGAACAGACGCACGAGCAGGCGGGGCAAGGAAAGGAGGCCTTGCAGCCATCACGCAGAGCCCTCGTGTGCCGCCAATGGGACCCAGCGATGGGACCCGCAGCAATGGGACCTGCAGGAGGAGACCACGTCCTCTTCCTCAGTTTGGAGAAGGTTCGCTCTGGCCTCTAAGAGTACGGGCTTCTTTCCAAACCTGATTTCCACTGTATCCTTACAACACTAGTCTTGAGTGAACACCCCCCACATATATACACGAAGAATGTCTATTAAAAGCATTTGAGAAATGCTGAGCATTCTACCCTCCTTGAATAATCTATTGCAATTGTTATGCTAAAGACTCTAGACAATTCTGCTATAAAAATTATTTAACTTCACGTAATGCATAATTTACCAAATACATTTGTTCATGATTTTTTTTTTATGAACCACAAACACCATCCTAGGGGTTCCACACCCGGAGTGGCTTTCCCATCCCAGGAGGGAAAACTGGGGTACACCTGTGGGTGGGGGCAGGAAGGTGTTCCACTGGAGTGGGGGGCCAGTTCCAGCACCCGGCCCCAGGTGGGCTGTCTGAAAGTTACAACTTGACCTGGCTCGTGTTTCTCTGCTTTTGTTCATCAATGTCGAGACCGTCACAATCTTCTGATGCCCCAAGTTTTCTTGTATATGAAGGAATGGCAGTGCCTTTGGCCTTAGACCATTTTTCTCTTACATATTTACTTCTTTAATATGCAAACTGCATATAATATGGAAGCATTTCTTGTTTCTGATGCTGAACACTGGGGACATAATGCAGGCTGCTCTTGGAGCTCAAGAACCATCCTTGGTTCTAGGCGTTAGGCAAG
Source organism: Manis pentadactyla (assembly GCF_030020395.1). Classification (NCBI taxonomy): domain Eukaryota; kingdom Metazoa; phylum Chordata; class Mammalia; order Pholidota; family Manidae; genus Manis; species Manis pentadactyla. The sequence continues at coordinate 175,762,567 of NC_080023.1, read as the reverse complement.
GCCAGGTTCTGAGCAGGTCCTGTGACACCCACAGGAACCTGGTACTCAAGCGAGGGTGCGGCGGCTCCAGCGAGCCGAGAACCCACAGGAGAACAGGTTTGCCGCCGGAGAGGGACGGCTGCTTCTATGTCCTTCTCGTATAGGAAACGTGCCTTCTCTGCTTGAGCTCCACTGGGCACAGCCAGTCCAAGGGAAGCCGAGGGCTCAACGTGGGGGGAAGAAGACAGCTTCCCCTACACAAGAAAATCAGGGCACCTTCCTGCACTCTGATTCCTCGGTTCCTCCGAATACTGGTCAAAGTGTACTGGACACACAGAGGGCCTCAGATCAGGCCTGGTGGGGTGGGAGGGCGGGGAATGGAGGGGGGCTGGTTTTGGCCCCTGGGTCAGTGCGTCTTTTAAGGAAACACCACATGCAGACTGGGAAGACAACGCGTGCCCGAGGAAGCAGGGATCCCGATGCAGAGTGACTGTAGGAACGCGAGCCCACAGGGCTTTCCGACTGGGCAGGAATTACACACCCCGGGCGGGCAGGGTGGGAGCCAGGAGCCGAGTGTCTGGGCTGCAGGGCAGGGCGGCAGGCGGCATGGACGCCCAACTGCCGCTGGGGTCGCTCTTCGCAGGCTCCCTTCCCGTCCCCTCCCTCGGTGCTCGGGCTGGAAGGGCACCGTTAGGACTGTGGGAGGGGGCTGTGAAAGTGCCGCAATGGAAGGGCTTTAAACACGAAAACCTTATCAAAAAATTCTGTTTATGTTCTTGGCTCAAAATGACGCGCTGCCCAGCCTGAGGTGGCGCTAAGAAATCTCCTAAGCAGCCATCAGCAGCCACCACATTACCCAACTGGCTCCACCGCAGGGGAAGGCACTGCTGCTGGTGTCACCATTTGGGGGCCCAAGTTCCACGGCGCTGCGTGCCTGTGACGCGAGAACGAGGGTCCCGGGCCCTTTGCCTTAGCAATGTGAACGCACTGCTCCTGCGTTTAAGGTCAAAACTGGCGGAATCCAACCGCGTCATGCTGAAAGTTCCGGGAGCATCACAGATGCAGAGAACACGCTGCATCTGGGGCAAGTGCAGGCGCCCTGAGCGGCCAAAGGGCACTTGGAGGCAACTAGCACGTCAGAGGCGGGAAGCCCAGCCCGGCTCGGCTAAGCCCCGCTCTCCACCACACTCCTTTCTGGGAGGCTTCAGGAACTGCCGCCAGGACTCAAACAATACTTAATATTTTGACTTCCTACTTTATTATACACAAAACTGTGCTACGTAGATAACTTCAGATGGATCCAAATTCCAATTTGAAAACCCGGCATAAAATGCACTCCCAAGAATACGTGATTAGACAATGTTTATCACAGCAGCCGGGGTGCTTGGAGGGCTGAATATGGGTTAATCTTGGATAGATTTAAAACACCACCTGTTCACTTCTGTTAAAAAATATATTATAATTGTAATTTCTGTTTCACTGAAGTACTTAATCTTCACGTATTTGGTTTCATCTTTTGAATATGTAGCTGGGTTCAGAACACCTCCCATCCGTCAGCCAGCCAGCCAGTGGCCCCTTTACTGAAAACCCCTGGGTGTCTCTGGGGCGTGATCGCCGGCACAGGCCGCTGCGCACAGGCCTTCTGCCCAGGCAGCCATCTGTGGGTGGGGGCGCCAAGTCCTGTTCGGGACCCGGGGGTCCCTGAAGCCCTGCCAGGGAAGGCTGCCCCGGGGGCTTTGGGTTGGAGCTGCCTGAGAGCCTTTATCCCTGCACTTATAAAGGCCAGAGGTAGTGACCCCTTAAAAATGTGTACTTGATTCTCCAGGGCAGAGAAGCTCCATGGAAGCCACACCTTCAACTCTGCAGTTTCTCAAAGGGGAAAAAAATGAAAACAAAGCACAGAGATGCTTATGGCTGATTTTGCATTTGCCCTGCCTTTTCTACAACGTTTTAAGCTTCCTGAGCAAAGGCTATGGATGTTAGAGCTAGAGGCCCATTTAAAGTTAGTTAGGTCAATCCTGTCACTAACCAGTCGTGGGGTCATTTCCAGGGTGGATGGTTCTGCAGCTCAGAGCCCAAGCTTTGGAGGCAGTTAGCCCAGTGACACTCAAGCGGGGACAATCCTGCCTTCTCGAGGGAATCTGTCAACATCTGGAGACATCTAGATTGTCACCACCATGGGGACACTGCTGGAATCCCGAGGGAAGCTGCCCAGGGTGCTCAACACCCTGCAGAGCGCAGGCACTCCCAGCAGGCGGCTACACGGCCCCAAACGCCAGCAGGGCTGGGACCAGGGAGGAAACCCTGTGTTAGGGGCTGGGCCCGGCCCGGAGTCCTGACTCCCAGCGGGATGTTAGGGGGCGCGGCCGTGGAGAGAGACTGGGCCTAGACAAGGTCACGCGAGTGGGACGTGGACGGGATGAGCGTCCTTGTAAGACGAGGCACAGGACAGCTTGCCCTCCGTTGCTCGCTCTGGGGCAGGACGCAGCCGTGAGGCGGCCTGCAAGCCAGGAGGACCGCCCTCACCGGCTCCAAACTGGCTGATACCTGACCTTGGACTCCCAACATGACCTCCAGAACTGTGAGAAATTTCTGTTGTTTTCGCCCCCCCAGTCTATGGCATTTTGTTATGGAGTCCCAGAACGGTGGATACACCCTTGTAGCCATTTAATCAGCATAGTTTATTTATTTGAGCCTCTGTTTCTTTGTATGTGAAAGAGAGTAACAATGATACCACAGCCTCATCCAGAAGTTGGCAGAATTCAGTGAGATAATAAACAGGAAATACCCACGAGTAGCTGACGCCCCTCTCTCCTTTTACCTTTCCCCCTCAAATAGCCACCTTCCTAACACCACTCAAATCGCTTGCATCTTCGACCTCTCTGTCCACCACTGCCCAGGACCTGTTTAGGCCACAGTTGGACTGGGGCAACTGTCAGACTAAGGAGCCTCAGGGTCCTTCTCCCTGCGTTCCTGGAGCAAGCCCCAAAAGGTGCACGTCTGGCCACACATGCCCTTCCTCCCCCAGCACCAGGACGAAGCGCTGCTGGCAGGAGGCATAGACACCTGCTCTGTCGGACTCTGGCCTGGCAGCCGGCAGCGGGAAGTCGTCCAGATCCCCAAGCCTGACCTGCCTCCCTCTGTACGCGGGCACCCCACAGTGCCTGCCACCGAGGGCTGCTTCATGGTGCGGTCAGGGAGATCATCTTTCGGCAGTACTGAGAGTGACACCAGGCCCAGACTTAGTCCCCCTGTTGTTAAAGAATGCCCACGGATGCCTCAGAGACAACAAGAGAGGAAAATGTGGCCAGAATCAGACCGAGAAGGGCAGGAGCTTCGCAGAAGCAACCGCAGAGGAGTCGGGTCCCTGGTGACTCCACCCGCCTCGGCCCCCAGCGACCCCTGACACACCCCTGAAAAGGGGAGCTGGGTGGGAAGATGCCGGATGCCCTCAGCCCAACTCAGCGCTTTTAAACCTGAATGAACTCTTCCTTCCTCAAGACTGAAAATGCTGCGTTGCAGGAAAAGGAGTCAGAATTAAACAGAAATGGCAGAAGTTTAAGGTAGATTTAGGATATTATCTTATTATCCTTGCAGGTCAGCCTGGTAGTCGCAGGATTAAGGAGAGTTCTGTGGGACAGCAAGATCATAATTTAAGGTTCCTCAAATAGACCAATTTATCTATAAATGGAAAAAGCCCTGAAAGTGGAGTTTTCTATAATAACACATTTAAACTATTTCTAAAGGTAGCCATTTTATATGGAGTTTATCTTGACTTTGAGTTAAGCATGTATATTCAAGGTTAATTCATACATTTTAAGAGGTTAGATGATGGATCAAAATGCGGAAGGAGGAAAGGAATTGAGGGGAGAGGCTGTCTCTGGACACACAATGGAGGCCGGCGTCAGAGGAGAATCGTATTTGCAGCACCATGAGAACAATCCGAAATTATGAGTTCTGGTCCCCGATCTGCCTGCAATAACAAGGGGGGGGAAATGCTCCCTTTTGTAAAAGGTCTGAGTGTAGTGTTGAAATTCCACTTTATAAGCTAAAATATAAAATGGATTCGGTTCACATCTAACATTTCAGTGGAACTGAGCAGCCTTTAGGTTTGGGTGGGAGCTAGTTTGTGGAAGTGTTGGTAGCAGTATTCCCGAGACAGACAGGCTGCTCCCCCAGGGGCGGGGAATGTGGACACACATCACTCCAACCCAATACGAAGCTTCCAAACTTTTATTCTCAGCGCAGAAATGTCTGTAAGACACTCGAGCAGTCCAGGGGAAGAAACATCAATGAAGTTGGATATTTTTAGCCAACTGGCCAGGTGCTTGGATGAACTGGAAAGTAAAGGCCCCCGTGGATTGCTGGTAGTAACTGAGTGCCAACGAGAGAAGTGGTTAGGGGTGCAGGGGTGACCAACGCTGATGCGCATAAGGAGCTTCCCTGCCGGTAGGAGAAGACAGCCCATCAATGATAATATGATGAAGGGAAGTACATTATACAGCATGGCAGGAAGTGAGTGATAAAGGCCATGATAAAATATATAGCAGGGCAAGCAGGGTCAGCAGGTCAGGGAGGGGTTTGGGGGAGGATGTCACCATTTGAAACAGCGTGATGTCCGCAGAACACACCGACCAGGTGAGAACCTGTGCATACCTGGAGACGGGGCATGGAGTCACGTGGCTATGGGGCACAGTGTCCCCAGCAGGGGCACACCCAGGGACCACAGAAGTGGAGGAAGGAAGAAAAGGAGAAAGGCCGCTTTCAGGATGATTTTACCATTCGTATTGAGTGGTGAGCTGTAAATAATTAATTTTTGCAGATACTTTCAGGGAAATCAGGTTTGGGTCAATCTTAAGAAGACAAGTGGCTTACAGATACTGATCTCTCTACAATGTTTAATTTCAGAAAACCCAGATCCAATAGCTATCAAAAATAAAATTAAACACCCAGAACTTTAAGTTTACTGTTCTTCAATTATCTGGGTTGTTAATTTAGCTAATTGGTATTTTAAATTTGAAGCTCTGCAAATTCGTAAAATATTTATAAGAGAGTGAAGAAATGCCACACACGGTGTTGAATAATAAATCTTTTAAATGAGGAGATGGAAATGTCACTTGGCATTTCTGTTCTCTGCTTTCATTTGAGCACGTCAAATATTGTCGACCAGCAAGATCGCAGACTTAATTAAGTGCACATAGAAGGGACAGGAGGGGGTTTTACCAGAAGCTATGTAAATGTGAAAATATGCACAGATAATTATGTGGGCCCCCACATTTCATTCCACATTGGGTTTCCAAATTTGTTTTAAGGTAGAATGAGCATGTGAGGCATCCTTGATGTAAAGTCTTTGCTGTAAGGTTTAAATGTTTCTACCCTTTTAGTCAAACAGATTCCTGAAATATGACCGACGAATCATTTGATGCCTAATGCCTTTCAGCAGAAATTGTGATAAGCAGTCATCAGTCACCCTTGGAGGATGCATTATGTCTGTGTAATATTTTCCCCTAGCACCCGATGATTCATACCTGTTTCACAGAGGACAGAATATTTATATTCTAAAAAGCAATCACAGATTTGCGATATTTGAACTAAATTTTGTATTTTACTAAGGCAAATAAGTTTATAGGAAATATAATTACTTTTAACCTGGTTACATACCACGGTAAATATTAGAATTGAGCCTGCTGGAGAGGGACTGTCAATTGTCCAAATGAATTTCTGTGGTGTATATATTTTTTAGAGGCAACCAAGTGCACCATATTTGTAAGACTGAACAATTTAAAAACCACTCATGGATGATGATGAAGCATTTTAAGAAGCCGTGTGGGTCTGTTGTCTAATAGGTGATCCAGATGCCTCCTCAGGCTTGAGCAAAGCTCAGTTACGGCTCACGCCCCCAGATGCTGACGAGTCGCTGACGCCTGCCCTCTGCTCTGTGAACCTTTCCCGAGGACCCCACCCTGCCCTCTCTGCAGGGTCTTACACCCAGGTGTGCTCTGAGCAGAGTCAGCATACTGTTCCAGATCTCTAGGTCCTTCCGGGAGAGGAGGCAGCTCGGAGGGCTGGGGTTTGCAAGCAGATGCACGCACCCATACGCATACACTCCAAAATATGTACCCGTGTGCACGCAGCCACTCATGGTGCTTAATGTTTAGATGGAGTAGCAGTGCCAACCACAGTGTATTTCAAGGGAAATCCCCATGATTCTGGCAGAGACCACAGTGTACTTGCTGAGATTTCCACACACCTGGCACGGCAGGCTTGTGGGGCAAACGTGTCGGACCGAACTGAAAATGCCAGGCTACTTGTCTATTTGCCAACAAAATGGCACCTGCACGTGGCTCCAGCACGTGGGTGCCTACTTCCATGTTGAGAGGCTAAGATTCTCACTTTTCAACTGCACATCTGGACCCCAAGCAGGGAACATTAGGTTAGAAAAGTGGTCTCAATGTCCATGTGCTCACAGACGTGTGGCTAAGCCCGTGTGTACAATGTGCCATGGCTATGGCCCTCCGCCCTTGGCCATTTAGTTTCTTGACAAGGTGCCCTAACTGTGGAGCCCAGCTGGGGCCGGCCACACAGCTCACCTCTGTGCTGTCAAGGCATCTCGAATTTGTGCTCCACATTGCTCACACTCACTCACATGTGGGCTGTTCACTGCACTAAAGGTCATCCATCACATGAGAACAGACCCATAGATCAGTGGAACAGAGAGCCCAAATATAAACCCACACATATATAGTCAATTAATATATGATAAAGGAGCCATGGATATACAATGGGGACATGACAGCCTCTTCAACAGTAGGTGTTGGCAAAACTGGACAGCTACATGCAAGAGAATGAAGCTGGATTAGTGTCTAACTCCATACACAAACGTAAACTCTAAATGGGTCAAAGACCTGAATGTAAGTCATGAAACCATAAAACTCTTAGAAGATAACATAGGCAAAAATCTCCTGAATATAAGTATGAGCAGTTATTTCCTGGACACATCTCCTTGGGCAAGGGAAACAAAATAAAAAATGAACAAGTGGGACTATATCAAACTAAAAAGCTTCTCTGCAGCAAAGGACACCCTCAGCAGAACAAAAAGGCATCCTACAGTATGGGAGAATAAATTCATAAATGACTCATCTGATAAGGGGTTAACATCCAAAATATATAAAGAACACCCAAAAACCAAATAACCTTATTAAAAAATGGGAAGAGGAGCCGAACAGACACTTCTCCAAAGAAGAAATACAAATGGCCAGCAGGCACATGAAAAGATGCTCCATACAGCTAATCATTAGGGAAATGCAAATTAAAACCATGATGAGATATCATCTTTTACCAGTCAGAATGGTCACCATCCACAAGACAAGAAATAACAAATGTCAGCAAGGATGCAGAGAAATGGGAACCCTCCCAGACTGCTGGTGGGAATGTAAACCGGTGCAAAGCAGTATGGAGGTTCCTCCAACAACTAAAAATAGAAATACCTTTTGACCCAGCAATTCCACTTCTAGGAATTTACCTGAAGAAAACAAAAGCCCTGATTCAAAAAGACATATGGACCCCTATGTTTACTGCAGCACTATTTACAATAGCCAAGGTACGGAAGCAACCTAAGTGTCCATCAATAGATGAATGGATAAAGATGATGTGGTACATATACACAATGGAATCTTACTCAGCCATAAGAAGAAGACAAATCCTACCATTTGCAGCAACATGGCTGGATCTAGAGGGTATTAAGCTCAGTGAAATTAGCCAAGTGGAGAAAGACAAATACCATATAACTTCACTTATTTGTGTAATATGAAAACAAAACAAAATAAAATAGGATAAACAAAACAGCAGTAGACTCATAGACACTGAGAAATGACTGGTGTGTAACATGGGGGAGGGGTTGGGGTGGGTAAGTGGGAGAGGCTGAGGGGGATAAAGGAGCAAAATCATTTGAAATCACAATGTAAGTTGGCCACGGGGACAGCAGTATAGTACGGGGAATACAGTCAGTGGTTCTGTAACACCTTCCTGTGCTGACGGATAGTAACTGCACGAGTGGGGGCGAGGATTTAATAATATGGGGGACTGCTCAACCACTGTGCTGTCCATCCAAAACTAACATAAGATTGTCTATCAACGATGCTCCAATAAAAAAAAAAGGCCTCTGTCACGTGGCCACTTTGCCCCGCGCTGCATTTGTGTGGAGGTCACTGCAGCAAGCACAGAGCGTGGGGCGCTGACGGCTGCTCTCAGCTGTCACGGTGATGGCTTTCCTGCTGCGCTGCTGAGAACCCCAGTTCTCCTCCGGGGTTCAGCTAACCTGCTTGCCCACGAGTCAGCCCTGAATGCTAACCCATGCTGAACTGTATTATCTTTCAGCTACACGATCTGGGAAATGCAGTTGAAGCTGACAAGGTCTGCACAGACTTGGTCCTTCTCCCTGTCTTCTTGTCTGCAGTCTGAGTAAATGCCTGAACACACACACTCTCTCTCTGTCTCTCTCTGTTTTGGTTGTGTCTGGCACCACTGACACCTGGGCGATCCTTCCTCTTCAGAGGTTCTGCCTTCTGCAAGGCTGACATGCAGTCCCGTGCACCTCAGGAGACATCCACAGGCGTGGTCATGGATTCATTCTGTATGTATTCACTAGACTGTTATTTATTGAGCAATTACTATGTACTAAAGCCAGTTTTAGGTGCTTAGTACACATTTGGAACAAAGCCACCATCATAGCTCTTAAGGTTTACGAGTGGATGGAAAATACCCAAATAAGGGTACAAATAAGCATATAATTACTCAGTGTGCTAATTCCTATCCAAAAAACTGAAACCCAATTGTAACCTACAAAGTAACAGATGACAGGGACCTGCTGGATGCGGTCTGGGCAGGGTCTCTGAGGCGGCAGCACTCAAGCCCAGGTTGTGGGTGAGGAGGCAGCCCCATCAGGAGTAGGGCAGCGCCCCAGACGTAGTGACCAGAGGCGCGGGCTGAGATGCTCGAAGGGAGCCCAGAACCACAGTGCCACACACTCAGGGAAAACCCTTCAAAGAGGCCTCAGGAAATAATGAATTCAGTCTACCTGGATTTGCCGGGAGCCACGGAAGCGGGTTGCTATTGCTGAGGGATCATTTGCTCTCCTAACTGAATGCCCCCCAGCGATAAACTGTAGCTCTGAATGTCTTCCACCATATCGAAATGTGAAGGCTGCGTGTGGGTCGCTGGAGAGGCGGGTAAAGCCCCCACCACGGCGCCTGCCCGGGCGGCTGGGGGCACTCTGCGCATGTGCCCGCACACAACCCGAGGGGGCTCGCAGAGCTGCGGGCGTGGTGGGAGCACCGCCGTGCCAGCCCTAGGGGAGCATTGGTGGGGGCGCTGGTGTTTCATAATCCCTGCCCGTCCTTCGATGATCCTCTTGAAAACGTGGGGCCTCACTCTCTTTCCTCCCTGCTGACCGACTGACTTACTTCCAGTGATCAGAATGAGGCCAGAGTGACAGGGTCCGAATCTGGGGGACTAGGTTATAAGCTGTTGCTTCTTGCTTGGTTTCCCCCAGATCGCTCCCGAGGGCACACAACTGCCATGCCCTGAGACACTGGGGCAGGCCCATGGGGGGGCCCAGGTGGCCAGGACTGGTGACCCTGGGCTCACACCCAGCTGAGGTGCCATCTGGGCAGTGGGTGGGTGTCCAGCCCTGGCCAAGCAGGTAGCCCAGTGACTTCCGGAACGTGACACCCTCAGCCAGATCCCCTTGACCTGCTCCTGGATTCCTGACCTTCAGGAGTCATGTGCGATCGTAAATGTTTATTGCTGAGCCTCCTCAGATGCAGAGTGACCTGTTACACAGCAAGACAGAACTAACACAGACCCACATAACATCTCCCTTTTAAGATGGCAGGGTGAACTGTGTTATTTCTTAAAAACACAACCATATTTTTAAAATCCCATCTGTATTCCACACACCGGTCTAATCAACTTGAGCATCTATCTGTGCATGCATATATTCAGTAAGTAAATACACACTTGTGCATTGACCAGTTACAACTTAATTTGAAAATACTAAGTCAAACCACAAATGAATTAAGATAGATTTCTTTTTCTAGAGCAGGTAACATGATTTCTTTGGTCTAGCTTTTCCCTAGCTGTAAAATGGATCAGAATCGGTCTCAAGGCCTCATGATTTGCTCATCACCGTCCCTGCACACAGCAACAGCCATGTGTTAACCAGAAGTAGTGGGGGGGGGGTACTTTTGAAGTATCTTCCGAATCAGACTGACGCAACAAAATAAGGCACATACTTTCTCCCTCTATAGATGCAAGGTTATGTGAACAACAACGGCCAGTAGTGTTTGAGGCTTAACTACCTGGTAGCCTCTGTTTTAAATGATTCGAGGGTGTTACCACAAGAAGTCGAGGCTCCTGTTTTCACCATGCACAGTTCCCAGGTGAGGAAACTGGGGCACTGGAAATGTCACTCACTGGGCCAAGTTCTCACGGGTCCTAAGTGACTTGGATTCCAATACAGGCAATTAGGAGTCCAGATCCAAGATCTTTTGTACCAAACCAGGTGCTCAGGCTCAGTTTAGGGAATGGGAGGCCCCCTCAATGTCCCCCACTTTGCAGGAGCCCTCGCCCCACAGAGGTGACCACATCCAAAATAAATCACAGAATGGCAGGGTGAGCAGAGGGAGGGTGAGGTTCCCCATGGGGTCTCCACCGGCCCCAGGAGGGGTTCCAAAGTGACCCCATGACAGAGGCATGAAAGGCAAACTACCATGCCATGGACTCACCAGGACCCACAGCTGGAGCCAGAGGGCCAGCAAGGACCAGGGGGGTGGAGGGCGGGTTTCTAGGTCTGAGTGAGGTAGGGGCAGGCAGACCACAAGCTCCTGCCAGGCAGCCTGCATTCCCAAGGCCAGGGGGACTGGAGAGTGGCCCAGCCCAGCACGAGGGGCAGCACCTGCCCAGAGGCCAGCCGAGACCCAGGGGCAGCCCGGGCCACATGCACTCAGAAACCTCCTCTACCATGTCCACAAGCTCCCCTGCCACCCTGGGGGCAGCTGTGGGGCAGCTGAGCATCCACACGGGAGCGGCTGGCCAGAGCCACGGCAGAGCCAGCCACACTGTGGAAGGCCTGCTTCCTGCTGAGTGGGGCGCTGGTGGCTCTGGGGCACCATCAGGTGGTTCACATACGCAGATTTAAAACCACATTCCCTTCACATGTCTGGGTCTCCTGTTGAGTGCAATGCTGACCCTGCCCCTTGAGGAGGTCCTGCCCTGGCATTCATGACATGTCACACACGGAATGAGGACTGAAGCCCTGCGTGGACAGAAGGGCCTGTTGCTGGTGGTCAGACAACCCACGTTTCCTCGCTCAGTGGGGCCAGTGACCAGGCATGACATGAGGTAGCTTCTTCTCCCGGCCAAAGAAGCGAGGGCCCTCCTGGTGCCGGTCGGCAGCCCCTACCCACGCCTCCGCCCGCTCCAGCCACTCCTTTCCATCTGTGGGTAAAACACTTCCAGTCCCAGACACTGACCGCCTCCGCGAGCTTCTCACGTGCTCACACCCTGAAACACCGTGGAAGCCACTGTGCAACGGCCCAACTCCCATCAGGTTTTTATGCCCAGAACTGTTCCTCCTAAAGCCAAAGTCTTAGTAAAAGGCAAGTTCTGTCATCTTACCTGAAATTGTGTGATTTCGACGGGATTCAGGAAATCAGGAAATCTTCTGGAACTGTGACTTTTGTTAAAGAGCAGCTATGAATGCTCTCCGTGCAACCCAAGCACCACTTATTTTTCAGACATACTTTGAAGTGTGTTAGGCTGATTCAAAAAATGTTTTCCCAGAATTATAAGCACACTATATGATGTATGCACTCTTTACCATAGACAGTGAATTTTAAGGTAAATCTGCTAAATATGCACTGAAGTAAATGATATACTTTTTTTTGTCCCTGATTTGAGTTAAATAGTAAAAACTGATGACTTTTTCATGCATTAATGCAAGACATTCCCAGAGACGGGATTATATTAGAGCAGCATGACCCGATAAGCAGAGTGGAGAGATTTTGAGACATAACAAAAATGGACTGTAATGTACAAGTCTAAGAGAACGTGCTCTTACAAGTGGAAATTAAAACAAGACTGGCCAGTAGAGTGCCACACTGCTGTGTTTGAACCTGGAAGTTGGTATGTGTCTGACTTTACCTTTGTTCTGCACTCAGTCACTAAAACAAAATACCACATCTGGCCGAGTGAAATGCACACTCACGGTTTGCGGCTGGCAGCTGCCTTCGGGTCTCCAGTGATGAGGGTCCACATTCGAATGTCCCACTGTGCATGTGAACTCACACTGCCCACGTTAAGATTTCCCTTCAGTTAGGAGCGTGACTTCTTCCTGGAAACAGGTGCAAGTCCTCCTTGTGAATAAAACTTAGAGGGCTGCATCCGTTCCTTATACCCATCTGCCACCTTTACCCAATCGGTAATAAGCAGAGCCATCTTTTTCCTTGTTGCCTAAATTGGTGCTTCTGTAAAAGCTAAGTGAACATTCTAACACGTACTGTTGGTATCCTTCTATACTGTATCATTTTTGAATCGAACAGTAGTATGTGTCATCGCTGTTACGTGGTGCATGTCCACATGGCCTATATGCTCATAACACCTGAATGCTGCAATCAGATGCAGAGCTTCTGGAGTCACTGGAAGGATCTCGGTGCATTTTTATTATTTAAGTGGAAAGCTGTCTGCGAGCCTGGCTTTCAAGCCAATGTTTTCATTTGGGAACAGAAGGTGTAAAAGTGAAAATATGTCTCACTCTTTCTTTAAAATGGGGCCTAAAAATGTTTTCTAAGAAGGCATCGTGCAGATCTGCCTGTGATTTGTCTTGGATTTCTAAGGAGGCATACACCAGAAAGCAAAATAATATCTGGAGAAACACCGGTGGGCACGGCATGGTGGGGCTATGCTGATAAGCTCTCAGGGAGCTTGTGTTTTCAGAGAATTTTTTGTGTGTCCTTTTTCCCCAGAGAAACAAATCTGAATCTCTATGGTCACATCAGAAGCAAAAGCAGCCATCAATTTAGAAAGTGTTGAGACTCTCAAAGTGGAAATAACCCAGCACTGTGTCAAGACTTCTAAACACAGATTTTTAAAAATTTGTTTGAGTGATAAACATCCTAGTTCAACACGTAAAGAGTCAATAAAACCCGTTTCTCTGCAAGCAGCAGTGTGTTCAGACTTCCCTCGGACATGGGGCACCTACGGGGTGAGGCGGCATCTGACCCACGGTTGCGTTTCTACCAGCAGAGAGCAGCACAACAGCAACGGAGGCAGATAAGGTTCCTCTCAGACTCCGGGGGCAGCGGCCGTGTGCACAGACTTGTGCACCTTTAGAATTCCCCCCTGTGCGGTAAGTAAGGAATTTGCAGCAATTTTCAGCGGCTCTTTGACCTGACATTTTGGGGAATTTTAAAAATGGAAATGGATCAAAACATGGCAGTAAAGCTCAGTTCCCCACCAACTCCTGGGTCTCCAGGACTTCCGGAGGGGCGCGTCCCTGCAAACAGCTCCTGTCGGGCACCCACAGTTCAAACCCTTTCACCTCTGCCTTGGAATTTAAAGTGAGGCGTCAGTGTAATTAGCTTGAGTCATCCCACAGCTCCTCACAGTCTCTCTGCTGCAGAGAGCGGGGTTTTAGTTCGCTGGGGCTGCTGTGCCGAAGGATCACAGGCTGGGCAGCGTAAAGGACAGAAATGTATTTACTCACAGTTCCGGAGGCAGGGAGTCCAAGCTCAAGGTGTGGACAGGCTGCTTCCTCTGAGGCCTCCGTCCTCCGCTTGCAGGCGGCCGTCTTCACCCCATGCCTTCCCTCTGCGTCCATCGGCATCCTCATCCCCTCTTCCTACTAGGACACCAGTCAGGTGGGATCACGACCCACCCTTGTGACCTCATTTTACCTTAATCACCTGCTTAAAATTCCCACCTCCAAACACAGCTGCATTCTGGCGCCCTGGAGGTGAGGGTTTCAACATACGAATTTTGGGGGGACGCAAACTTGCAACATTCTCTGTACTCTGATTCACTGATGTGAAAGGACAAGATGGTCGTTCAGCCAGTTAATAAAGACTCAGTGGGCATCTGTGGAGACCTGAGCCTGCACAGGTGCTGAGGCCGGGAGGCCCTGAGATAGGCCTGCCCCCCAGGAGCTCGGTGGGCAGCCAGCGGAAGTCGCCTGTGAAGGAAGCTGATGGGGTGGAATTGGGGTGAAGACCACCTTGAAATAATGTCTCTAATTTTCATGGAACTTTTCCCCTCGTATATTTTCTCCTCTGCCCATCAGAAAGCTGGCACCTTTTCTTCCTTTCAGAGGCAACATCCAAGACAAAGCAAGAATAAAATCTAACCCTGATGTGAGCCAGCTCGCCTTTGTGTGTCTGAGTTTGAAGTGCTGTTGTTTCTGGTTGAAATATTCAAAGTGGGTGAAAATGTATAACCCAGGCCGTGAATAACATGGTCGAAATGGCAAGAATTCAACAGCCTCCTTCTGTGCGAATGGGATCGGGTCGCCAGTGTTACGAGAAATGAGTTTCTATTAAAGGCCAGGTTTTGTTGCTTTCTCGTTCCCGGTGTTTGGCTTTCTACCATATAATGGGTGATTGGTAGAAACGCATTGAAAACATCATTGTGAACAGGTGCGTGATTCAAGCAGCCGCTGTTTAAGTGACGGCTGAAGCACGAAGCGAACACTAGCAGATAAATGTGTGTGTAATTTTAGAGTTAATAATTATGTTGCATAATTTCCTTTGGCAGAGGAGTTTATAATAACATTTTCTAAAAGTGCCAAGCAAAGTAATTACACACTTGGCAAGGCATAAAAACTAAACAATTTGGCAAATGCCTCATTAACCAAGTTCTCAGGTCAATGCAAGGTTTTATTTTACTTAAAGAAGGAGATTTTTTTTTTTTAAATAGGGCTTACTTGTTATCTTATGGTTTCATCAGTTTTCTTGTAATTACAATTTTGCTTACTAATATGATGTTTTAAAATGTGATTCTTTCTTATAAGCCAACATGGTCAAAGAGAGGGGGCCACCTCGTTCACAGACATCAGGTGGGACTGATTCTAGCAAATACAGGGACCCACCCCTTCGGTTCCCAGTCCCAAAGGGCTTGAGCCATTCTTCCCACCTCCATGGAGGCTGGACCTCCACATTTCAGTTTGATAAGTTTTTGGTGGGCGTTTAACTAGCAGCTTCAGAAATCATTTTGGCAACGAGGACATAATTTTGTGAGCTTGTTCTGAGAAGTCCTGAGGGTGGCTCCACTTTTAGAGCTCAGAGTTACATCACAGGAAGGTCCTGACAGTGTTGACGTTTAAGTAAATGATTCTTCATGTAAGTTATATGAATCTACCAATCCTCTCATGACGTCCCCATTTATACTGGGACACTTGCTAATCCATTCCAGCTGGTAGCCAATGAACTAACGAGCCTGGGAACGTGGCCCAAATGGACAAAGGGGATGTGACTCAGATGGGTCTCGGCTACTCTTCATTTGTTGATATGGTTGGTAGCTGACTGGGAGAGTTCTCACACATTTAAAATGATTTTTAAATAAATCTGGTGCATTTGTTTCAACTTTCTTACAAATGAAAGATAAAATACACATAATGCCACCACTTAAAATATGTGAGATGATAAATAAGTCACAACCACACCCATTCAATCCCCCTTCCCCAAGAGGTAGCAATTCTTTATGTTTGATCCACAACTGACTTTCCAGATTTCTTCTTAGGTTTTATGCAATCTAGTCTATTCTTAAAAAAAAACAAAAAACACAGGCACATTATGCACATTGGATTGTAACTTGTTTATATCACTCAACACTACAGCTTAGAAAATTTTACATCTCAATAATAAAGATTCTTCTTCATAATGGATACATAGGATTTTATTCTATGGATACACAATAACTCATTTTTATATACCCTATTGATGAGCATTTATGGCATATCCGTTTTATACACAATACTGCAAAATAAAAATCCTTTGGGTATACATATCTTCGTCTATTTAATTTTAATTTCTGTAACTTAGACATCTAAAGAGGAATTCCTCAGTCAAAACGTTGTGTACATTTAAATTTCTCATACTCAGTGAATCACTCGCAATCAGGAGGGTTGGGCTAACATATTCCTGCAGCAGTGTGGGACAGCACCCATGTGTCCCTACCCCATCGTCTCTGTATGCCATGTGTTTTTCTTTTCCATAAGCAATAAAGGCATTCCAATGTCTTATTTATTTAATTACTATGATGTGCAGAATCTTTTCATGGGTATATAGTTTGGCTCCGTTTCCTGGCCAGAGGAAGTGAAATCAATAAATTTTTCTCAGATTCAAATAATCGTTATTAATACTATATCAATTATTGGTGACTAGCAACAAAAATAATATTTGCTAACAGCTAATGAGAACTTGCGCATCTTATCACTGAATTTTCATGGCAATGCTTACTCCTCTGCTCATTCAATTAAGTATCTACAAAGCACCTACTCTGTGCCAGGCTGTGCTGTAAAGATGAAATGGTCGGTGATGAAAACGGGTGCCTGGCCTCAGGGGAGGAGCACGGCGTCACCTTCGGCTCCAGACAAACGGACTGCAGCCTGCAGGCGCGGGGTGATTTACTCAAGGGCACGCGGCTGGAAAGCTGGAAAGTTCAATACAGGAGCCAGATTTGTAGCGCCCACAGTCTAAGACAGGCACAGGACTACTAATTACACCTGTCCACTGTGCAAACATTTTTAGTTGCTGCATGTAGAACCCCAGCCAGAAATAAAACGAATTAAGCCCAAACTTCACATGTGGGAGGGGGTGGTCTTTTGTTAAAATAACTTTTGCTATTATGTTTTAATGCATCTCATCACTACCTTATCCATGCCTCAGTTATTAGATGTCCAATATGAATTATCTTCCTATTATAATAGCAAAAAACACCAACAGGTGACCTCGGAAAATCATGTTTGAAAACAGGTAAGTGCATTTAAGCATAATTGATGGCGCAAGTAATAATGCCCGAAGTGATTACACAGTCTAGTACTTACAGAAGTAATTACACTTCAGAAGATCAAAATTAATTTGTACACTTCTGATGCACTTTTAAGGCTGTTGACATTTTATTGTAGTGCTTCTAATGAAATGAAAATCATTAATAATTGTTCCTACTTGAGTGTGACAAATGTCATTTGGCTGGAAAGGCAGAAGTACCACTGAGCACAGCCAAATCCTGATGTTCAAAGTTGGGGGTGGATATTAATATTCAAATGGTCTCAGGCATCCGTGTAGCCACCAGCAGCTGATGGGCGTATATCCTGAAATGGATGTGTGTGAACCCCGACACGATTTCCTCCTCCTCTTTACTGGCCAGGGCATCACACTGGTGGAGGGGCACGTGGAGGGCGAGCATAAACCGTGCGGAGGCACCTGCAGCACGAGGGCGGTCGGGGCGCCAGGTGGGCGTGGCGTGGGAAGCCTTCTCTGCGTGCACCCATCATCGGCCCTCCCGCCGGCTCTTTTGCAAGATGTGTTTGGGGGATCATTGTTAAAACCACGGGCACATAATGACAGATGAAGACTCATCAGCATTCATTGTGCACTTACAAATCACAAATTATTCATTTTCAAAGAGAGATAAGCCAGGGGTTCACAGATGGGTTTTTAATGTAAACAAATAAAAGAAAAATTAAAATAAACTAAGCACACCACCCAGTTTAGAGGGACATACAAAACAGCCTTGGATGGCCAGGGTTGTCCTGGGCCTTAGGCCAATTCTTTGTTTTTGTCACTGTGGTAAAAAGCTCATAACATAAAATGTACCATGAGTGACATTCAGTACATTCCCGTTGCTGTGCAGCCATCACCTCCCCCCAGTTCCAGAACACTTCCATCACCCTACAGGGAAACCCCACATCCAGTCGCAGTCACGCCTCAAAGCCCGCCCACCCAGGCCTAAGCAAACACCAGTCTACTTTCTGTCTTTAAGGATTTTCCCATTCTGGACATTTCCTATAAAAAAGAATCATACAAGAAGTGGCCTTTTGTGCCTGGATTATTTCACTTGGCACAACGTTTCTGAGACTTACCCCTGCTGGAGCATGGATCAGTACATCATTCCTTCTAGGGCAAGAGTGTTCTATCATAGGGATTGATCACAGTTCATTAATCTTTTCAACAACTCATGAACATCAGAGTTGTTTCCACCTTTTGGCTGCTGTGAATAGTGTTGCTGTGAACATTTGTGCATGGGTTTATGTCGGAACATGTACATTCAATTTAACACTTAAGTAAAAGTTGTCATGTAGACAAAGGGGGTACAGAAAGTATGTGTGTTCTTGCGCCCCCTACCTTTGCCCTTGACAGGAAGCTGGGAGTCAGCCTTCTACAGGGAAGCTCTGTGTCTCTGCCTCAGTCAGTAGGGTTTCCATGGTGGCCTCTTCCAGCCCCAACACACTGGGATGGTCTGCTCGAGTTAGCTCTCCAACCTTCAGACAGATGCAAAAATGCCTATTGTGGGAGGGGAGAAACAGATGGATGGGTAAGAAGACACTGTGGAAACCTTCTCTCACACACACCACAGGAGCAACTGCAGCAAATGCACCTGACCCTAAAATGACCTGAAGACGTCAGAACAGACTACCTACACCTGGAGAAGGAGAGAAGCCCACACAGAGAAGGCTAAGTGGCAGAGCTGTGATCGAGCAGGACCCCAGCCCTTCCTCTATCCCAACCCACAATTAGGAGGATGAGGAATGGAGCGGAGAGGGGACAGGTGCTCAGGAACTCTGCACACCTGGCCCTAGAGATCTTCTCTGGGAACATAAGGCCACACTACACTGGCCACCGAGGCAAGATAGGAGCTGTCCGGGGTTTGCTGGTTGGCCTGATGGGGTAAAGTGGAAGGGATGGTAGACGTTCAGGAGCCAGACCTTGGAGATGCCTCCATGAAGAGTGGTGCAAGCCCACCTTTCCTGTGCTTAGCACAGAAAATCCTGCTCTGGGAAAAGCCCCTTGGTTTGCCTGGAACTGTCCTGGCTGGAAAACTGTGGAAGTCTCACATCTTAGGGACCCCTTCCCCCAATCCCTGAGGCAGCTGGTCCTCCAGTTTATGTTTTGTGTATCCAGTCAATAATACTTATTAAGCTTCTACTGTGTACTAGAAATTGTGGGTGCAAGCCTATTCCTGTTCTTCATTGCTGGTTTCTTAACAGTGAATGGGCATCTTCAGACTTAAAATAGTATTAATGGTCAAGGGCCATGAGCTGATGAGGAGCTGAGAGAAAGCTAGTGGTGGGGGTGGATACTGAGCGGTGAGGCAAGGGACAGAACACCCGCTGCCCTGCAGGCTGCAGCCAGGATTCAGGCTTTCATCACAGGAAGCGGGCAGACGAGGGCCTCTCAGTGCCGTGAACGGGGCTGTTTCCAGGGCTGCCATTGCCCCTTGCCCTCAGCTTCAGTGTCCAGGCTTGGAACAGCCCCCTCCCTGTCTCATACACAAACTGCTTCCCATCCTTAGCACTCCTGGCAAATGTGGCCTCCTTTGTCGGATGTCGCTGACTTCCCCGTGTAAGTTGGTAATGATGATGTAACTGGCTCCCTCCTTCTCATGCCCCCCACGTGACCCAGCTCTAACACACCCCCTCCCCAGCACAGAAAATGCATCTGTAAACTGCTCTGCCCTCTGGCCATGTGCTCCAGGACAGTGCACGTCCCCCTCACATCCACTGCCACACACACTGCGCCCACTGAATGCCTGGAGGCCAGGGTGGGTGCAGGAATGCCCAGATGGCGGCAGTGGGGCTACGTGGTCTGCACTGCACTCAGTCGATACCCACGTACCGCCTTACCAGCACGCCTGCAAGGTTTGCATCCCATTCTGTATTAGACTTCTCCGGGGAAACAGAATCAATACAATATGGGTGCATATAAACGGTCAAAGGGAGCGAGAAAGACCGATTTTAAGGAATTGGCTCATGTGATTGTGGGGGCTTGATGAGTCCAGATCAGCAGGGTAGACCAGCAGGCTGGAGACCCAGGGGAGAGCTGTGGGATAGGCTCAGAGGCCGTCTGCTGGCAGAATTCACTCTTGCTGCGGGGAGGCTGAGCTTTGTTCTGTTACGGTCTCCAAGTGACTGGATGAGGGCCACCCACATTACAAAGTGTAATGTGCTTTACTCAAAGTCCACCAATTTAAATATTAATCTGATCCAAAACACCCTCATGGAAATATCCAGAATAATGTTTGACCAAATGCCAGGGCACTGTTGGCCCATCCAAGGTGACCCATAAAAACTGACCATTACACATTCTGTTTCCAAATTAACATCTCCTTACATTTTTGGGTCAGGAGCTCAACAGAAAGAGGCAGGCAACGTTGAGTCTATGATCTGGAATCTAGAAACAGAAGTGGCCACATCAGTGATCCTGTGGGCATCACACACACACGAGTCAGCACATCATAGGGAACATTCCAGAGGCATGTGTGACGTTTTGCAGACTCATCTGAAGAAACACTCACTAGGAAACACGTGAAGTCTCCTGGCAGCTTCTCAGGGATGCATAAGGATTGTTCTTAGTTACACAAGGAATTCATCAAGAGTTCTTTTTATGGCTACCCAAGATTTCCTGGAGAAGAAATGTTTTAATCAGCCCTTTTCCTATTGTTTAGCAGTAGTCATGGTAATAAATAATTACCTAGAGAAAAATCAATGTAGGTCGGTGTTGACATCATCAGATAAGAACACCCAGAACATGTGTAACATCTCTCAAAGGAGGTGTTCCCGTGCCAGCTACATAAAGCCACGCTTTATTGGCATTTTAATTGTGCAATGTTAAAATAATGCAATATTAAAAATTCATTTAAGTCTCAGTTTAGGCACAGAATTCAAAAGTTGGCAATTAATCCTAGTTAAAAAATAGACAAGAGTAACATAATTTCGAAGCTGCAGGATCTGGTGAATACCAACCCAACATCCTCTCCTCTAGCTGGGAAACAGAAGGCCCTGACACCTCTAGGCAAGATGAGGCTTGAATTAGGCAGTTCAGGTTAAGAGCAGGAAGCCCAGCATTGTTGGGAGGCCAGCCATGAACTATGATACGTGGACTCAAAGACAGGGCCAGGGAGGCCCCCTGCCGCTGACCCTCATTTCACGTGTCCTGTGTTAAGGGCCTTTCTCACAGGAGGGTCCAGCCTGACAGCTTCTAGAACACCCTTTAATGTACTCAGTGCCCTGCTGATCAGTCATTAGGTAAACCACCCTCCTGCTGAGACAGATTGCACACACACACACACACACACACACACACACACAAATTTACTGGCTACTGATGGTTGAAGCCAGTTGACTTCACCTCAACACACAGACACACAACCTTCTGAATTCCACCTGCAGGACTTTTCTGTCTTCACTGAGACCCAAGTTGGATCTCATGAAGACTTGCTGCATCCACAATATCCAGAAGCAGTATGGTCTACCGCTTTACATAATCCAAAATTAAATCTGTCAAATAGGGTGAAGACAACGTCCATCAAAAATTGATGTTTTCATAAGTGCAACTTTATGCTTGTGTGAAATAGGAACAGCTTTTCAAGCATCTTGCCCAGTTTCTCCACCTGGCTGGTGGCCTAGGCAGGCGAAGGCTGTGCTGGTTGAGCCCCATCTAGACTACCAGGCCAGGACTTGGCGAGAAGCAGTTCAGCACTGATTTGCCACCTTTAGCTGATTTGTTGTGCCCTGAGAATCCCTTTCTGAGCCTCAACTTCCCCGCACGTAAATGTGGGTATCATAGTTGGGGGGCTGTGCATGCTCTCCTCTAACACTTTTGAGAGGGGAAGGGCTGACACAGAGTCCTGCTAAGCAGCTGGCAGCTGGGACTGTCCCAGGCAAACCGGGTCACACGAGCACAAACCCGTTCCCCAGGGGGTCCCTGCAGGCACGCTCGGGTGAGCAGGGCCAGGCATCTGAAGAGCATCGATAAGTGTTGTCATCCTCCGTGGTGGTGTCACATCGTTCATCGTCCAGTAGGCATCATGCTCGTTTTTGTTGTACTTCTGCTGCAGGTAGAACATACTGTGGGGGAAGTGAGGAAACCCACGCGTTTGTCCGACCACCGGTTCCAAGGCTGCGTTTGACTCACGGGGCGGCTGAGCAGGGAAACAGCACATCGTGCCTTCAGGAGGAGGGCCCTTAGGTTCCAGGGTCCACCAGCCGCCCCCTGACCCAAGGGCCTCCATCCTCGGTGGCCTCACCGTGACAGGACAGAGCAGGAGGCGTGCTCTTCTGGGCGTGGAGGGGCAGACGGAGAGCAGGATGCTGGAAGCCGTGTTCCTCAGCTTACGTCGCATTTACCACTCGTTCCCACTGGGAATAACAAGGGACACAGCAACCTTGTGGCCCCCCGCTGGGGCTCAGCTGAGACACCGAATTTCCGTAATAAGACACATTCTGCATGTTTGCTTGATACCGAACGTCCAGCTTTCTTTCAAGAACTTGTTCTCCCATGAGTGTATCTCTAAGTAAACCTGTTCCTGAGGCTGCTCTTTATTTTGAGCTGTATGACCAAACGCAATCAAGCACAACATTATAACCGGCAACAGCTACCTGATAGACGTGTGCCTTTCGTGCCAATGGTGGCTTAGTCCTCGGCCCGCCGATGTTCTGTGTGACCGTGAGGTGCACTGCCGTCGTGGGTGGCTTTGACCAGGGCTGCACACACCAGGTCTCAATCCCATCGTTGGGAAGGGGAGCGCTGACAGCCACTGACTCGGTATGAAACTCCTTTGCCTTCCTCCTTGCTGAGAGACCCCAGGTTGGTCTGGGGCAGTAAGGTGCCAAGTGTCTGATGCCCAGAAGGAAAAGGAAGTCACATATGTGCTTCCCCACATTGGAGGAGCTGCTGATACAATAAAAGCTATTTCCTGGAAAACACGCGGACAGACGGCGTTTATTCGGGCCGCTGCCATCAGTCTCTGTTACTGGAATCCAGGGAGCCCTTGGCCAAAACCAGTAGTGATTAAAATGCACCCTGTGACTTTGGACTCAGAAAAGTGAGGTTTCCTGGGGTTTCCTTTATGATCCCAGGAAAACAAACTTCCATAAGCCTCGGTTTCTTCTTCCGCCACAGAGGCAGTGCACTGCTCAGTGAGGTAACTGCTCACTCAGCAGGGCGACCTGTGTGGAAGCATTATGCACTCGTGACTGCCAACGGCTCCTTGTCAGGGTTTGCTGGTGCACAGTCAGCCTAAAGCCCCAGACCCAGGCAAGGCTAAGAATGTGGCTCTCCAAGCAGAAAGGGGGGGTCTTCCTGGCTCTTAGATCTCCCTCTCTCCTTCTCTCTGCCTCCCCCTTCTGTAAAAACAAATACTGGGCTGTCAATAGCTGTGTGTTTCCCCTGGAGGAAATCCATGATTGGTGTACATCTTGTTTGGCTCACGTTCCTAGAGACACATCCCCACACGCTCTCCGGCTTGGTGATTCCTGGTTCTAAGAGCTGGCTCATTAATTAGGAAGGGGACAGGTTATCATTAGACAGACACAGACACTAGCACCTGCATCTGATTTTGCTCCTGGTTTTACAGTCATTCCTCTTTATGCATGTAATTTAAGAGGTTAATGATGCTGGCTTTGAGGCATGAATAATAATCCATCATTAGCACAACAAAAGAGAGATTTGGTTTTCTGTTATAACACTTGTTCTGAATTTCTTTTTCCCTAAATTAGGAATACAGTGGTATATTTTTTGTAAGTTCAGAACCCTAACATTCCCATCAGGTCCCATTCAGGTGACAGGATTAACAAGACAGGCAGTTTTGTCCTTGTTATTTAATTAACTTTGCCATTTATTGAATTCCAGGGTTCCCTAGTCAAAATGAAAGACCTTTCCCCAGTTATTATTAAACCATAAGGCTAATCTCAACTACAGCACTATTAAATTTTACTCACATTGTTTAAAAAGTTTTTTAAATAAAAATAAAAGTCAGTGACTGAATGAACTTAAAACAAATAACTGTTCTTAGATATGAAGGTGTCAGTTGCAAAATACAATCTATGTTATTTCCCAGCTAACCTGTGATTCCAAAGGGAGAGTCATTTAAGTGAGAGTGAAGAAGAGCCTCTATACAAGAAGGGTTAACTCCCAAAGCGTTTCCTGAGTTAGCTCCTGAGAGTTGAACTACCCCAAAAATATACGGTTGGAATAGATCAACAGTCAGTAAACGTTCCTTTGATAACGAGACAGGAAAACAGCCTCTTCGGAGATAGGCAGATAAGGGGCTTTTCCTGGCTTCTATGGCCCAGCCCCATGCTATTCTTATATTAAGTTTTATTGAAATACAGCCATAACATGGGTGTACATGTGGTCTGTTCCCTTTGGCACAAAAACTACAACAGATGAGCAGTTTCGATAGAGACCACGTGGCCCAGGGACCACGGCAGAGCTGAACAGAAACTCCAGGCCTCACCGCACTTACTTCTAAAGCCTCCATTCATATTCATCCACTACTCTCAGCCTTAGAAAAGTAGATCTGCCCCATAACACTGCCCACACACATGACCCAAACTGATCTGGGGTGTCCATTTAATGATAGAAGCACGATACCGTGCCTCTTTGTCCTTAGCAATGTGTCTCTGTGACAACACAAATGTGCATGAACCACGTGTGGCTCAGTACAACCCATGCCCGTGCGCATTTCTGCTTATTGACTCATTTTATCATACAAGACTGACACAAGCTTCTTATCAACCTGTCTCCAAAGGATCAAACACTTTAATAAATATGTCAGTTCCTTTAGGGTCTGGGAAGAAACGGAACTGTTAGTCAAGTGTGCTGTGACGCTGAAGGAAGCCTCTCATTCCGTTTAGCTCGAGAGCCGGCCAGATAACTCAGGGGGCCCATAAAGCCAACGACTCCACACTTTCCTAATGGCCAATTAGGACCCACTTTCCTAAAGCAAATAAACAAGAAAGATTTGAGTGGAATTTGGGGGGTTTCATTAGTTGGCTAACTTCCCAATGGGGATATGTACCTTGTATATGGATTATAGCAAAAATCCATTGCTGGAGAAAAATGTAACAGGGGGAGCAGAGAAACAGGAGCAAAGCAATCTCATTTTTCCTGGAAGGCAGTGAAGACTCACCAATGGGAAAGGACCTTCCCTCTGGCACCAGAATCACACGGGAGCCGCCTAAATGCATCTTCCTGGACTGGACCCCGGAGAGTTGCAGCCCCTCTGATGCTGACTCGGCACTCTCTGCAGCTGCCCTCTCTCCTGCAGAGGCCTCCGTGGTACAGGTAGTCTGGCAGGCACGTTGCTGGTTCCTCTTGTCAATTGCCATGGTGTCCAGCCTCAGACTAACTGCTGTGAGGGACTATGGGCCTTCTGAAACTGAGGCAGCCCAAGCCCCAGCCTTCCCAACGACACCTCGAGGGCGCCTTCCTTTGCACAAAGTCACCAGGTTCTGTGTCTGCCCGCTGCCCCTTAGAGGAAGGAGGTGGTGGGAAATTAACCTGCTCTCTGGCGGGGGCCATCATCTGGGAGGGCGAGGCGTGCGCTCAGAGCGCCCCTGCTCTACCTGCAGACCTCTGGTTCCCCTGATTCTTTCCCTGTCCAGTGCCACCACCTCCTGTCACTGGCTTGTGCTCAGTCTGCCTGTCACCCTGTCCCCTCTCCTGTCATTGAAGATCACATCTCCACGAGCACACCCTTCTTCATGCCCTCCGTGGAGTCCATGGGGACGTTCACCCCCTGGGAGCAGACACTCATCTGGGTGTGCATCTCCCTTGATACGCACAGTCGGCCAAGGGACGGGGCTGGCTCGCAGAGCCTCACAGCCCCCCAACAGGACTAAAAGATTGCTCTACCCCGAATCTCCAATGAGATCACACTGCTCATACTGTTTGGTAACCAAAGGCATGCTTTTATTTAATTACTTTTGTCGATCTCTGGAGACACCTACAGAAGGAACGAAGGAAGGTCCAGCAGCGGTGATGAAGGAGAGGTGTCATGACCCAGAATTCCGGACTTGGGGACAGCTCTGCTGCACGCGCTCTGTCCGTCTGCCCTTCGGCCGTGCACTGTGAAGTCCTTCCCTGCGTCTGCAGTTGCAACGCAAAACTCGGCCTCAGGAGCTTCTTAGCCATTCAGGCTGTGAGGTGCTTTCCTTCTCCTTAGGGTCTGCCACCTGAAACGCTCTGCTAAGGGGTATCACCCAGCCAGCCTCCTCACGCATTCTAGCCCCTGAACAGCTAATTACCATCCAAAGTCGAAGTCTCTGGATAACAGCTGCGAGGCAGAGACTGGCCTTAGCAGGCTCCCTGGGAGGTGCTCCCAGTACAGCCTGAGGGAAGAGGATGGGCAAGAGAGAAGGCAAGCTGGGGTGCAGCTGCAGGGCCTCGCCGCCCCCCACGAGACTACCCTTCCGAGGCCAGAAAGCGTCCCTTCCTGTCCCTGAGCAGCAGCCGGTCCACCCCGCAAACGGGATAAGGGTGCTGGTCCTCACGGGAGGGTCTGGGTCATGTCCCAACGGTTCCCTCTTAAGTCTCAGATGCACTGCTTTCCTTTTTGTCTCGAAATGAAATGAAGACACTCTACAGAAATGAAGACATTGTATTTCCTCCTCTTGAAGTGAGATTTATTCCCCCAAGTCAGCCGCATCCAACACTTCTCCCCACCTTGGTCTGAGCCACCAGCGTCTCCCCAGCCTGCCCCTGCATTGTCTCCATGCTCTGACGTTCGCCCTAGTACGGCCCACTCGCCACTCACAGTGCTGACATTACACCAATGTCACTGCCGCGCCCAGGACACTGCACGGGCTGCTACTCTCGCTCACGCAGACCCGGCTGCCCACCTCTCAGACTCCTGGCCCCTCACCCCTCTGTCCCACCGTGATGGCCTCCTCCCCACCTTTGCACACACCACCCCCTTCCTGGGGAGCTCTGCCCTAGGCCTGTGGCCGTCCCACCTCCAGAGCTCTGCTCAGATCTCCCCTGTGGCGGATACCCTATAAAACGGGAGCCCCGTCCCTCAGGGGCACCGTGCTTTATCTCTCTTTGCAGGACTCACCACTGGCGTGACCCAGCCTGCAGATCCAGGGAAGCTCCAGCCTGGGTGTGCGTCCATGCTGACCGCAGAGGTCAGGGGGCCGTCTCCCAGCAGAGCGGCCCACTTCCTGCTGGGCACCGGCAGCTCCCGGGTGGGAAAATGTTGGTGACTCAGTAAGTCGGTGAGGAGAGGACACTGTTCAGAGTGACACAGAATAAATATCTACAAACGTTCCCAGCCACATCCCTCCTGTCACCACACATCTCTGGGGCCCTGGGACAAGCTCAGCACACCAACTGGTCAGCGGCAGCGGTTCCTCTGCTCAGGTAAACGAGCAGGTGGGGGGCTGTCCATCAAGGTCCCGGATGCGGGTGCGGTAAGGGCTTCAGGGTCCCACATGGCCTCGGGGTGTCACACTGGGTTTCCCCCTTTGCTATTTACTCCTAAATGCTGTCACAGGTTCCCAGGGGCTCATATGCCCAGCCGCCGATTTTGAATCCATAGGAGCATTTCTGAATTCTAGTGTCATGCTACTGATTGTTTGAAAAGCAAATACCTATTATTTTATTAACACTACATTCCTTTCATTTCTCGCTTATGTCATAGGGCTTTAAATGGACTTAAAAAAATTATCTATGAAAAGTAGCATGTGCTACCTATGGATTTCATTTCAAGATAGAGAGGGGATATTACAAAGGTTTCCTTATAAAAAGACTTACCACCAAGCACTGTAGCTCAGAGCTGTGGCAGGGCCACCGCCAGTCAGAGCAGAACGGGAGCCACTCGCTTCCCAAGAGCAGAAAGCCGGCCAGTTCCGGGTGACGCCTCACTCCCCCCTCCACCTGCACCCACTGAACTCGAGCCTTCCTGTGGGTGCTGAAGTGGGGCTGGAGTACTGAGTGCCTTTCTTTCTCCACAGCCACCACCTTGGTCCAGGCCGCTACCCAGCCCCTCAATTCCCCCCCGGCCCCAGGTTAAAACCCCACAGAGATGGCGGCTCCACACTAGAACATATCCCGCAGGCCCTGCGATGGGTGTCCCTGACCTGGCTCCCGCCTGCTCCCAGCTCTCTGCCAAGACACTGCCCTCGCACCCAGCTCTGTGTTCTCGCCTGCAGGGGCATGGCAGGCTCCTGCCTCAGGGCCTTTGCCTCTCATTCCCTCCACCTGGAGTTCCTCCTGTTATGCAAACAGTTGACCTTTATTCCGCATTCACGTCTCAGTGCAAAAGGCCCTCTGACTGTGCTCTGTGCCAGCATGTCACTCCACAGACGGTCCCGTCGACACCCTCAGGGCACCTCTTGAACGACTGATGCATGTGCCCTCTCGCTTATCACTGCCCTCATGGCTGTGGCTGAAGACTCCACACAGGGGCTGGTCTGGTTCACACATGGATCCCCGGTCCTGGGAACCAGCTCTGTTAAACACGTGCCTTCATGGCTCCGGCAGGGCTCTATGGGACGATAAAAACCATTGCTGTTTTGGGCACCTGCTCTTTCTTGTGCTTGCAGGCTCGGTGCTGTTGATTCCAGCAGAGCAGCCCAGGGAAGCCCGTGCTGTTATGATGCCCGTCTTGCAGGTGAGGACACCGATGCGTGGAGAGGGCAAGCAGCTTGCCTGGGGCCACACAGCCAGCAGAGGACGAAGGCAGGGCTTGGACCAGGAGCTGGACTTTGGAGTTTTGCTCAGCACTGGGGTGCCTGATGCAGAGAGGCTGGTGCACGTGGCAGCTCCACAGGTGCTGGTGGTGCAGCGACAGTGACAGTCACTGGCACAGCGAGGCCCTGGCTCCTCCCGTCCCAGCAGAGGGGGTGCTCCCAGCTCAGCTCCCTGGGCAAGAATGAGCCGCCTGCTGTCTGCAGGTGATGGGACTCTTCCAAAACCCGGGAGCTCCAAGTCCACTAAGAAGGGGCGGGGTCCTGCGTCTCCCTCCAGCACAGAGTGGCTTCCTGGGAGGACAGCCAGGCGGTTGACTCTCTGTCACCCTCCTAGTTTGCGTTGGGATGAGCTCAGTAGGTGCAGATACCTGCAACAGTGAGAGATGTGGGCTCCTCCCCGGACAAAGGCGTGCATGTTACGTGGGAGGAAGATGCCCATGGATGACCGTGTGCCCCAAGGGCGTGGACTGTCGGGGTGGGGGAGAACTCAGCTGCCCTGCAGTCCCCCTGAACCAAGCCAGCACTGCCTGCGGAATGCCAGATACAGGTTTCCGCTAAGACTCCCGCCCCAGGCACATGCTGGGGTGCGAGGGCTCAGGGTGGTCATCTTCTTTAAGGAATGGGGAGTTGCTCAAAGGTATAAAATTTCAGTTACACAGGAGGAGTAAGTTCCAGAGATCTGCTGTATGACATTGGGTCTTACACTCAGATGTGCCCAAAGGGTGAATCTCATGCTAAGTGTTGTTACCACCCACACAAAAAGACTCCGGAGGTTGTGGGTATGTTTTTCTCTCGATTGTGATGAGAGCATCACATACGCCCAAACTCATGCAACTGTGCACTAAACGTGTGGGTCTGTATAGTAATTATACCTCAGCAACGCTGTTGGAAAAAGTAACAAAGGCACAGACTCTTCCAATGGGACGTACCAGCCTCAGGCAGTCTGAGGTGGGTCTGGAGGCCCGAGTGTGCAGAAGGCCACTGCCTCATGTGCTGTAAGGAAAACGAAGCCTGACTCTGAGATGCCACCCACAGCGATCTGTACTGTTGTGCCTGCAAAGCTCAACCATTTGGAAGGTCGGCAAGAATCACCGACTTAACCCACAGCACGAGCTCTGGAGGAACTGCCCCTTGTCAGGCACCACCGGGAAGTCACACAGCTGAGTTCCAGGGAAAGAGGGAACCAGGCGTCATGAAGCACTGGTGTGTGTGTGACAGCGCGTCACCCCTGAGTCCCCTCTGCACCCGAGCACGTAACTGTTCCGTCACTCAGACGGGAGCACCGAGGCTGATGGCACAGAGGGACTGTCTGAGGCCCACGCCACTGACTATGACCCAGACTTGTGGGACCCCAAAGCCCCTCCTCAGCACCTCCTGGCAAACTGTCCACCTCCGCTCGTCCTCCCTGCCCAGGGGCCAGCTCTTCCGACAGGGCCAGTCATTTGTCAAATTGTCAAAAATCTCTGGGGTCTCAGCAAGGCAGGGATTGTGCCCCACAAACAATGCTGCTTCATATGTTTAGAAGCTGCGATTTTCTCCATAGCCTCAAACTGACAGTTTCTTCATTGGCTGGGAGAGCTGCTCACGGCAGGATAATTTATTGAGGTATTCATTTGTTTTGTTCTATCTCCCAGTCCCCCTTTCAAGATGCTGCCTGACCTTTGTGCTGTGTCCTCATGGGCGTCTCATAATTTAAGGCCAGAAGCCAAGTCACCCCCATGCCCTCTTGTCCTGCCCACCATGAAAGGCCCAGCGTTGTTTATACACCCTACAGCCTTCACCAGAGATAAAGGCCAGCTTTTTCTGAAGGGCCACTTCTCGTTTTACAGCCTCACTGACAAATTATTGATCAGATCTAGCCTGTGCTGGTTTTACTGATTTAAGTCTCGTGGTTCATTCATTCACTCCTTCATCAAATATTTATCAAATGTCTCCTATAAGACAACCGCTATTTTCAAGAATAGGGTATGGCAGCTGTCTTTGAACCAGTATATCACCTTCCAAAATTTCAATGATCTGAACTCTGTGTGAAACATTCATTCAATGCGACACACACACACTTTGTTTAATTAAGACCGTGATGGTTTTTGATTATTAAAAATCAGACATACACACAAACAATATTGTTGAATGGGAGAGACAAATTTAGAAAAACAAATTCATAAAAGATTAAAACAAGTTATCTTTGAATGTTGGAACAGTAAGTGACTTCTTCGTATTTATTTTTTGCACTATGAATTTTCTTCAGTAAAATTGCTTCTCTTTACCATGGGAAGAACTAAGGACGTCAGGAGCCTAGCACTACATGTGCTGACTGGGTGTTGTAATCAGTAGCAACTCATCTTTCACAACCTCTCAATCATAAAGTGCGATTATGCTGCATTTCTGATGCATCCATCACACCTCTTCCTTTTTATTTTCAAAACAGCTGTATCTGAGGGAAGGTGAATAAATATTGGATATGTGTTAATTTACTGAGTATATCCATGTAGTACACAGAGTTCTGCAAAACTGAAAAATAAATGCAATGCGGAATTGCAACTACTCAAACAGAAAGAGAAAACTGATTGTACGTCAGGTATTGTAGAGTTGATAAATAGCCACTGGAAATATGAAAATAAGGCAGAATGGCTTCCAGAAGATAAACCTTCTTAAAATTCTCTACAGGAAGAAAATAGAGAAGAAGACAAAGGATGAAAACAACAGTCCTCTCAAAAGAGCTTAGAGATTCCATCACAAATAAAACATTAACCAAGCCACAGCTGTGGTGCATCGCCCCGTAAAGGGAGCCTGGGGTCAAGGTGAGCTGGACCTCCGTCTGTGCATCCCCACGCTCAGCCTCTGGCACTGCATTCGGCATCGGCGCCTTCATAGCACCACATGCAGCCCTGCTGTCTCCTGGGGTCTCACTGGGTGCTGGAGCCCCCCTTCTGGGAACCCCCAGGGCCTGTAGAGTAGAGTAGGTCAGGCTGGGGAGCCTGTGGCCAGGGCGCACACACTGGCTGAAGAGGCCCTAGCATCTCCAGGGACAGATCGTCCACCCTGTGACCACCCATTTTATGCGCCAGCACCATGGGTGTCAGATGGAACGTTGTTTCTGCACGTGTCTGGGGGTGTTCCTGGAGCAGGTTTGTTTCTGAATTGGTCAGCTCAGCAGCTTGCCCTCCCCAGCAGGGGTGCTGTCGCCCCATCTGCGGAGGGTCCCAGCAGAACAGAAGGTAAGGAAGGAGAAATCGCTCCCCGTGCTTCCTGCCCGCTCCAGCGGGGACACCTTGCCTCATCTCCAGCTCTGAGGTTGGCAGGTGCACCCCGGCTCCACTGGGGGTCGGGCCTCTGTGTGTGGACTGATTGCACAGCCAGCCTTCCTGGGGCTCCAGCTTGTAGATGGCAGGTTGTGGGGCGTCTCAGCCTCCATGCCCGGGCAAGCCAATTGCTCATAACAATCTATCTATCCACCTATCTGTCTGTTTACGTGTATATGTACATATGTATGTAAATACGTGTCTCCATCCTACTGCATCTAGTTCTGTGGAGAACGTGGACTAAGACGCGGGCTTTCCACAGGTCAGACGGTCCCTCATCCCACTCCCTGGACTCAAACCATTTCATCCTGCTCTCAAGTCCTGCCCATATTAGAGTCTTAACTCAACAGAATCATCT
Source organism: Manis pentadactyla (assembly GCF_030020395.1). NCBI lineage: Eukaryota > Metazoa > Chordata > Mammalia > Pholidota > Manidae > Manis > Manis pentadactyla. The sequence continues at coordinate 175,730,184 of NC_080023.1, read as the reverse complement.
GCCCTTGCTTTTGTTCATTTATTTTTCTGATTATATTAAAAACACATGCCTGTATTGTGGAAAATACTGAAGAAAAGCATTGAAATTCCTGAATTGGTGCCCTGAATTCCACCAGCAAGAAATAAGTGCTATTAACAAGTCATTATGTTTCATGTCACAGACGTGAAGTGTGCTAGGTTGGAGGGTCATAATGGTATTGACTGATGTTTATTAAGCGCCTATCACATGTCAAGAACAACAGAACAGAGCAGTTCATGGCTGTGAGACCCACATCACCAAGCGGGAAAAGGAGCCACAGAGTGGAGGAGACTTCTCTGCTCACACACTCGCTGAGGGTGTCCCGCCGGCCAGAGCGAGTCCCCAGGGGTCTTAGCTCCAAGCTCACCTCTATGTGAGCTGACACCGCAGCTAACCTCATACACTTAGAAATCTTCTCTGTACCAAGACATGTTCTTTGAAAGTAGTACTTTTAGTGACTACAGAAGGGTTCATTTTATGGCTATGCAGCAATTTAACAAACTCTTATCGTTTGATATTTAGATTATTTTTTATATTGAGTTATCATAAATAAAACTGAAAAAATATGTGTATACTTAAGTCTTAATGCACAGCCAGTTGAGGCCCTCCTATAACTCTGAACTTCAGGTTGATTTGTACCATAGTTAAGGAATTAGAATGAGAATTAGAGATGAAAGGAAAAGATGCAGATTCCCATTATCACCACTACTGCATTGCATCACTCAGAAATTTTAGCCCATGCAATAAAATAAGAAAAAATCAATATGGTAAATCATTAGAAAATGTAAGATTGAACTTTTTTGGCTGGCAACGTTGTCCATCTTGAAAGGCTGATAAAATCAACCAAAAGTACAAAAATAATGAATGTTAACTAATGTGTTGAATTACAAAAAAGATAAAGATCAACAGTTTTAGTATATATTAGCCAAACAAGTTAGATAATATGCCTGATGGAATCACATTCACATCTGACATGGAAATGTAAAATGTTTAAAATCGATCTAATAAGAAATTTACAGGATGAATATGAAGGTAATTATGAAATTAATTTTAGGCCAAATAATTAGATGAATAATGTCAAATCCTCTATTGCTGGGAAGAAAGTCACAATACTCTGAAGATGCCAATTTTAGCCTGATAATTTATGAATGTAACGAAATGTAATAAAAAGTAAACAAGATTTTTCCTTTTGCAATAGGACCAAGTATTTCAAACTTTATGTTGAAGAATGAGCAGATGTCAATGCCTAAGAAAAATTTTAAAATTAAGACTCAAGAATATATTGTTTGCAAAGCTATAAAATTTAAGATGTTAAAGAAGCAGTGTAGTAAATTAGTAATTGATGAGGATGGCAAATTAATTTCGAGGGCAAAGTGAAGATTGTCCATTTTAACAAGGCTATTGAGTACCATTTGTAATATTGAGAAATGTTCTGACCTCACAGCTTACATGTATGAATAAAGCAAAGCAAAACAATACCCATGCAAAGACCAGAGAAAATAACAGTTTCTAACTTGACTAGTTATTGTTAAAAATTAAACTGGAAAGAATCACATGTCTACATACATTCACAGTTCAAGAAAATCCTAAGTATAAAAGTAAAGAAAAACATCACTAACCTCATGTCACAGAGACAACCATTTAGTTTTATTCACGCCTTTACGTCAAGAATTTCAGGTCTGTACGCGTCCCACTTGAACTGACTTGCCTAACACCTGTAAGCACCGCTGCCGTGATCCCTTGGCACGAGGGCGGGGCACTCACGTGGACTGAGCAGGGGCCACCTGCACCTGCATCCCAGAGGGGTTCTCGAATCCAGGCCTGGGTGGGCTGAGGATGGTCTGCAGAGGAGTCAGCACCTGTTTCTACAAGTAAAGTTTTATTGGAACAGAGACACGTCCATGCATCATATGTGTACTGCCTTTGGCTGCTTTCCTGCCACAGCAGGGTTGAGTCGCTGCAGCAGAGAACATGCAGCAAGCAAAGCCCAAAGCATTTGCTATCGGACCTGTCCAGAAAATGTTTACTGGAGCCCCATCTAGGCTACCACACCAGGACCTGGTAAGGAAACAGTTCAGCACTATTTGCCACCTTTAGCTGACTCTCAGACACATAGAAGAGGCTGGGGACTGGGGCAGCCATTAGTCCCAACACCTGGGAAGAAGAGCCCGCAAAGGGAGGGCCTCCCCCTGATTCGAGTGAAACAGGCTGCAAAGCTGAGTCCCGGGGCCTGAAGGTCTCAGCGGACTCGAGCCTGAAGAAGCCAGAGGGAAAGGGGCCGGAGGAGAGGGGACACCGCTGAGGTGGAGAAGGGCTTTCCCACGGCCCGCAGTCAGGCAGAGAGAGCGAGCAAGCCCCCAGGCGGGGCCTACGTCGCCCTCATAATGCCACCTGGGAAGAGGGCACGGGAGCAGAAAGCAGCTGGGCACGCCCCGCTGGAAGCCGGGGCTGGCGGAGGAGTTCGATCCACCTGCCAGGCGGACACTTTCCGCTTAGCCAAGGTGCAAGTGGTGGGGGGCCTCGGCGGTGGGCGAGCGCATCTCTGAACAATGCCCACCACCTCTCGGCACCAGTGCCAGTTAGGAGTGAGTTTTCTGCCCCCTTCCTCCGGTCCTCATGATCCTCTCCAAGCCAGGTCAGAGGTCACACCTGGAAGGAGGGTAGGGGTTGGTGTCGGGCACTGCGGGCAGAGCCAACGGAAGACATGCTCGCCCGTCCCACGTTCCCACACCTGCTCATGTGGGTCTGAGCAGAGGAGGGGAGCGGCTCCGGCTTTCAGGGCTGCTCAGGGCTGGTCCTGGCTGCCTGGGGACGTCTAAGGGCTGAAGAGGGCCCTTCTCTGGCTTGAAGGGCATGGAGGACTTGCACTACCTGGGCTTGTGAGAAAAGCCACAGAACTTGCCCAAGATTTTGTTCAACAGGTGGAAGAAAACCAGCCCCATTGAGCCTATTTGAACCAAAAGACAGAAAAAGAAGAATGGGGAAAATGTCAGTGCAGGGAGAGGAGCAGCGGAGACTGGCAGGAGGGCTCCGCACCAGCGAGTGACAGGGAGCGGCAGGGGCTGTGGGGGGTCAGGGTGGGAAGGCTCGTTAAAGCAGCAGCCGCCACCCACCACCAGCTCGCTGATGCTTCATGGAAAGTCAAGCACAATTCTGCCAAATGTACTAATTCTTAAGAAGAATACAGAAATCTGAATTTTTATGCAAAATATATACTCTTAGTTTCAATACTCCTTCCTTTTTTCTCTCAAAACAGCTCACAGCCAACAGTAGGAGGGCCAAGCAAATAATCCATCAATTGGATGTTGCTGTACTTCTTTGAAATGAAATTTAATAAGCACCAATATGCCACATTTCATGAGAGTATGTGTGTTCCTTTCCTTCTACATCACCTTTTTTTATATTAACATTTTATATAACACAGATACTCTCCTTCAAGTTTCAGCATGATCTCAATTGAGAAATCTTAAAGTTTATGGTAACAAATAATAAATAAAAAGAAAATATATGATATAACCAACACTGTGCACACATGTATTTCTTCTAGCCCATGGCTGTTTAATTCTCTCACTTTTCCAAATTTAAGAAACAGGTATTTTGATGGCTTCAGCTTTAAGGGCTTAGCAAACTTCCCCTATGGTTCAAGAAGAAGTAAGCATAAAAATATTCCACCTGAGATCTATTTGGAAACAAACTCAGTGAGTACACTAGAATATTATATTATTCAAATAACATTATTCTTCCCGTGGACTGTAGACTCTATTAACAGCTGTACTATAAACAATAAAACCTAGTCACCCATGAAATTCATTTCTGTGAACGTGCTCATTATAGAGACATTAAAATAAAGGAAACGTATGCTGGAATTTGAGGGATGCAACACTGCATATTGTAAGGAAATATACCTTGTCAAAAGAACAAATATTAGCAGAAAATAAAGCTCAGTTTGAATGCAAAGCTGAGATAGGTGCTAAGTATATAAACTGAACTTGATTTCCTCTGGGTCTGTTCATTTCCGAGTGATGGAAGCAAATACACCGACTTCACACTTGCTTGCTCCCCACCGCTCTGTCCTGCAGACCCCCGTTAGCCTGTTTCTGGAGCGACCTGTGGTGCTGACAGCCCCAGAGTCACCAGACCTGTCCCCACTGCCTGCAGTGAGACGGCGCGGGGACGCCGGTTCCCTTCCTGTTGGATGACGCAAACAGGTCCTCTTTTCTTTGCAATATATGGAAATAAAAATATGACCGTCGACAACTCTTTTATTTCACACATTCCATTTTATTTCTGGCTGGAATCAAAGTTTGCTATGTTCCTCAGAAGTCCTAGCTTACAGAGCTCTGACCATTTGAAGTGAAGCCCCTATCTCAGCAGCGCACAAAATGCTCAGCTGTCAGTCCTCAGATAGTCCAGCAACTTCCACTAGGGATGGGAGCTCACAAGCTGGCCGACCTTCCTTTTTAAAACGGAATGGAAGGGGCTAGGGCAGGCTGATTGCACTCCAGGGTCTCTTTGCAGAGTACCTGCAGCGCCCCTTGTCTGAGCAGCGTGGCTGCTCCGCACGGTGGTGAAGACCCCCCTTCCCCAACACCAGACACGCAGGCAGTGCCCACAGAGATGCAGACTATTGAAGGATGAAAGACAAAGTATGGGGAGGAGGGCGTGCCATCAAAACAGGAAAATACTTGCAGCATGTAAATTTTTTTTGTCTTTTGCAATACAAAATTGACTCATTTGAGGGACTTGAATTTAACCTAATTCATTGTGGCCGTCTCAGAACAAAGCAGAGAGAGCATCTTTGTAAAGTGAACTATGCAGTTTATAAAACACAAAAAGACAATTTATAAAATATTTATGGTCATATTAAAGAATGTTAGTAAGACAGACTCTGGTGTACCCACCATCCAGGTGTGATGGGTCACTGCTGAAATGTCAGATGCCCATTCCATTTCCCTCTCCTACGTCATGATCATGGGTGGGTTAAATTGCGGCTCCCCAAAATATATGTCTTTCAGAGTCACAGAATGTGAACTTATTTGGAATAAGGATGGAATAGCAGTCAGGGTCTTGAGATGAGATCATCTGGGACTAGGGTGGGCCCTAAAGAGACATTATGTCCTTATAAGAGACAGATGGGGAGGAGACACACAAAGACACAGAGAAGAGAGTGATGTGCAGAACTGAGGCAGAGATTGCAAACGATCACCAGAAGCCAGGAGAGAGGTGTGGAATGAGTTCTCTGTCCACACCTCCGGAAAGACCACCCTGCACCACTCGAGTCAGACTTTGGGCCTCGGAGCTGTGAGAATAACTTCCCCTGTTCTAAGCCACAGAGGTCTGGACTCTGGGTGTGCTTACGGTGCTGCGTGCCATTTCTCAGCCTCTCGGGAACGTGCGCTGGCCCTGTACGTACACAGGTCCATGAGTGTTCCTAGACGTAGCCGTCTGGGTCTGCGCTGAGCTGAACTTGAGTTCCGACAGACTCTCTGCCTCTACCTCATTCCCGCGTGGATCATTCTACCAGCCTCCTCCCATGACTCACCAGTGAAGAGCCGCTGCAGAACTGGGAAAACGGCTCCCATCACACACCGTCCATTGGCTTCCCAGCTCAGCTCCAGCGATCAGGTATAGCGGTGTCAGGACCCCACCCTTCCTGGGAAACCACTCGATCAACGACAGCGCAGTGCAATTTCCTTTGTCTTTGGTCTTACAGACACCACTGACTTTCAAAGTTGCTTAGATAAGTGCCTTTCCCCCTAGGAAAGTGAGGTGTTTTTTATTATTTTTTTAAAACAGCGAGACTCTCTTTCACCGTCTGCCTTCCTCCTGTGGATCTCCCAAACTCCTAAAAAAACATTTTTTGTATACATTAAATTTCATTATTTGTTCTATAAATGTCTATGGGTTTTGACAAATACATACCATCTTGTATCCACCATTATGGTGTCATACAGGGTAGTTTTATCACCTTAGAAACGCCCAGCATGTTTCCACTCATGCCTCCTTCCCTGGATTTGTGGTGACTCGCCCTGAACCTCCCTGCAGAAGCTCTAGGGGGGGGCCCTTCCTGCCTCTTCCAGCTTCTGGTGAGCCCACGTGTTCCCGGCCTGTGTCTGTGTCCCTGGGGTCTGCCTCCACCCTCACATCGTCTTCTCCCCTGGGTGTGCCATACTCCGCTCTGCCTATCTCTTGTAAGGACACCCTTGTCACTAGACTTAGGGCCCACCCAGATAATCCAGGATGAGCTCATCTCAAGAGCCTTATCTCAATTACATCTGCAAAGACCCTTTTTCCAAATGAGGTCACGTGCACAGGCTCCAGGACTTAACGATGTGGCCACATCCTGGGAGCCACCATTCAAGTCACCACAGTGACCCATCTGGTCAGGGGTAGATGGCATCTTCAGACCTTGGCTGGTCCAATTCCACCAACACAGAAGGCACAATAGCAGAAGGAAATAATAGTTCCAGGAAAATTGGGGGCACCTAGCGGAGGAGATAATGGGCGTCAGCTCTGTGCTTCGCATTCACAGGGTTCTGGCCGAGTCGGGCCCAGAGCTGGGCCACCCTGACACATGAACCTGCACACCTGGTGTCACATCACACTGCCCGTCAGATCAGATCCCCACGGGGCTGAGACTGGGGCTTCAGCTTCTGCTGCTCAAAATTATTACCGTTCAGCCCCAAGTGCTTTTCTGACCGTTCCTTAAGGAGAGCGGAATAAGACATCTGTTTGACCAGGTTCTGTCATTTGGACATTCCACTAACGCACTGAGCCACAGGATGTTTAGTTGTATTGCATTTGGTTTTCTTTTTTGTGAAATTTCTTCACTGTAACCCAAAGACACGTTTCTCCTTTAGGCACACTAAAGGGACTGAGCATCATCAGAGACTCTGAGACTGAAAACCACACACTGAGGTCCAGGGCGAGACATCTGTCTTGTCTGAGGAATGTATTTGTGGGCTCCACCCCTCAAGCCCTGAGAACACTGTGTTCTCTTCATCCCCCTTGACATGTCTGATTGGCGTGAGGTGAAACAAAGCCCAGGCCAACCACACCAGAACTCTGGGGTCAACATCTTGTCTTTTCTTTAAAAAGAGAAAGCCCCAAGTAGTCCGTTCTGCTACCTGACATACAGCCGAAGTGACATTCTCAAAGGGGAACAGATTGTCAGCTGTTTTGTCTTGCTCATTCATTTCAGTTTTGTTAGGTCCTTTGTTTCTTTGATGCTCCAAATATTGCACCATTTGGCTCTAAAATCTACATTAGAAGAGCATTAATTAAAGGCAGACACATTGCAACGGAGACAGTGTTAAAATTATGCTTGAAGGTACAATGTAATTAATTTTGTACAAGAGAAACATAAAAGAGGGAGAATGAAACTGGAGGAAATAGCACCACAACCCACAAAATGATAATGAGAAATATGATTGTAGATCAGACAAAACATGGAAAGACATATGGAGTAATTAGACTTCAAGGGGGAGACATCAAAACAAAGGGTCACCCTCTCAGTGCTTGTGAAAATCAGACGGGGAGCATACATCCCACGTCTCGGGTGCACGTGCTCCCGCGGGCAGGGGACCCACGTGAAGTGTCTGCCCAGCAGATGAGGTGATCACGGTGCAAACTTGCTGAGAGTGGACACTGGAGTCTGGAAAATGAGCTGGCTTAGAAGAGGTCCTGTTCCAGGAAAAGCACAAAAAGCAGACGAGGAAGCGGGACGTGGTTCATCCGCCTTCTGAGACGGGGTCCCCGCCAGCACCGCGCGGGAGGCTCACAGCTCCCGAGAAGCCGGCACCTCGAGGCTGGTCACTGGGGAGAACTCCACGTGCAAGGCCTAGCGTCAGTGCCCTTGAATTCACTGCGCCAGTATTTCAGTAATACCTTAGGGTGCACTGCTGCAAGGTCACAGCAACCTCCTGAAACTGAGTCTAGCAAAAAAGAAAATGAATTTATAGAGAACATTCTTCATGTGGGCAGTCAGCCCGTGGCCTAAGCACCATGCCAATGACAGTGACCACCTGGAAGAGGAGACCGCCGACACGGGCCCCTCACAACAAGCGAGGTGCTTGGCTGGGCGCAGGCCGCACCGTCTGACCTGGCCGGCACCCGCATTAGCCTCATGGTCAGCCTTCCACGGGGGGCAGAGACACAGCAACGGGGTGCCCTGGTGCCTGGCGGCGCAGCTCCACCTGTCCTGCCGTCCGGCGCTCCACAAAACACCTCGTTAAGCCCTCACGACCCCAGGCAGCAGCTAACCTCATTTCTGCGCAGCCCCACAGGGTGGGGACGAACGCAGACTGGGCTCCCCTGGAGGCCAGGGTAGGCCGCATCCCAGGCAGGTGGCCTGTTGCCAGCATCCAGTTCCCGCAGGGGCTCTCCATGCGGTCCCTGCGTTTCCCAGCTGGAAAGGGCACTTTGAACCCTCACAACTTCACACCTCTCTGATGTCCTTTCCTGGCATCGTCTGCCTCCACTTCCCAGAGACATGCTCCTCTTTCTCTGAGCCCTCAGCAGCCCCTCTAGTATCTGTATTCACAAACAAATATTCACAATGACTTAAGCAGATTAAAGTGATTTAGGATTTCTCTACCTTGTTCCTCAAAACTCTTACTTCTGTATATCCAAATGTAGAAAGATAAAACTTGTTTCTATCAAACAAACCCTCCAGCCAAATGCAGGTTCTTTGGGCCTGATGGGGCCAATATTCTTCCATTCCCTGAGCTCTGAGCTGGTGCTGAAGACCCCTGACGGAAGGATGCATGGGCCCCAGACTCAGGAACAGGCACTCCGGTGGGTGATGCAGAGAGGGAAGCAGGCGGTGCAGATGCACCGGGGCAGGATGTTTGGAAGGGCAGATTTAGGGGTCTGAGGCAACTCGAAAGCAGGTGCCTGCCCCAGTCAGGTGGGTGGAGGGGTGGGCCGGGAAAGCTTTCTGTTGGAGGCAACATATAAACCAAGACCTAAAAGCCAGGACAGCCAGGTGAAGGGAAGGGATGGAGAGAGAGGCTGAACATTAGAGGCAGCCAGATGGGCACATGCAAAGGCCCAGAGGTGGTGGCGGGAGAAGGTAGTCAGCCAGATAGAATCTGGAGGATGGGGGATGGGTGAGAGAGGCTGGCAGGGTCCCCACTGTCTAGGGCCACGTGGGCCACACTGAAGACAGTGGCCTGGATTCTGACATCGATGGAAAACTGCTGAAATACTGGATGTCCAGCCCCGTGGGGGAACCCAACCTAAGCTGCAAATCCTTGGGGGCCACCTTGGCCTGCTGGTGACCCTTCGTCAAAGTTCCAACCAATCAAAGACATGCCCTGGCTGGAGGAAGGCTCAGGAGACCGACGGGCTGCTTACCTGTCTCTCCACCCAGGGGTCACCTCTGGCAGTCCCTCCAAGTCTGCAGCTGAGGGTGTCAGGGGGGCAATCTTGGCCCCCTTTCTGGTGGCATCACCAGAGTTTGCAGCCAGACTAACTGATGTCCCCGTGGAGTCTGTCCTGCAGCACTTCTCTGGCGTGGCATTTCCTGCCGGGCTTCGGGCCTGGGCAGCAGGGCGGGCGGTGGGCTGACCCCTGGGATCTTAGTGAGGGTACCTTGCCAGAGCCAATGCAAGCCAGTCTAGGATTCCTCAACAGTCACACTCACTTGAAATGCAAGCAATGCCTTTCTTTGATGTTAATCTTTGTGGGAGCAGAAGATTTGTGATGAAAATTGATGAAAGAGGCTCTATAATAGATGATGTGTGTGAACATGGGGTTCACTCACCTCTTTCCACGGCTGGCATCGCTCAGCTTCTTCTTTGAGTTAAAACCTCCTTTTGGATGCTTCTCCTGTCATTTCTGCAAATGGAGCAGGTGCTGAGTTGAAGAATCAATTCAGAAATTAAGATCTGGGCACTTGATGTCATGGTGCTGGCCTCAAATCAAAGTTCTCCATCTTCTGCAATGAATTTCTAAAGCCGAGCCAGAAGTTGCTGAAGGTCTGCAAATGGCATTCTTTAGCTTTTAACTCTCACATAAAACAGAATAAAAGATTATCACAAGTCCAAAAAAAGTCTGGCTACTGCTGGTAATAAATTCTTGCACATGTTCCAGATGCAGAATTGGATAACGTGCTGTCAGCTCGTTCATTCTTCATGGAGCTTATTTTTATTTGGGTGGCAGGCATTAAAAAACGATGTCAGAAATGTATATAGTAATATCTCTCTCTAGTTATACATATGCACGCTTCCAGATACATCTAAATACATACCCACAAACACACACATATACACACACAGATATATTTTCTCCATCCCAACCATCATCATCTGTCGGTGGTACCTCTTCTACCAGAGATGTTTCTGATCAAATATTCCCAAAGAGAACCTGAAAGGAATCTTTGGGGTCATCTCCTCTCTTGCATCTGATCCTGAATAATTTCTTTAGCAGGGAATTCACTGTCTCCTGAGACAGACCATGCCATTGTTAGACAGCTCTATTAGAAGTTCCTTCCTTCCTTTGAGAAAGTGTCTGTTTTCCTATAATTTCCACTCCTTGGGATGCATTAGAGAAGTGTGCCTATCTAACTGGCAATTATATATAGGAGGCTGAATGACAGAATTTTGAAATGAAGATAAACATTTGAAATTCATCTGCATATCCACGATAATTCTAACTTTAGGAAAGAGTCAACAGCCATATCCTACGGAGTAAAAGAGACAAAATGAAACATCAGGAAAAGTCAGCCTTACGGTCTCCCGAGTGGAACGGAGTAAGCCAAGCGGACTGTAGCAGCCAAGACCCCGGCTGAAACAAGACGGCACATCAGATGGAGATGTTGGGGACAGCGGATGAAGGGACTAATCACAAAGGTGGGGACATGTTGAGGGAGGTCAAGGGGTGGTGACACACCAGCAGGGACACTTTTCTGCCAGGAATCCTGAGGTTGGCACATGGAAGGAGCACGTCCTGGCACCCAGAGGGAGAGATGGAGACAGGGACACCCCCTGGAGCCTCCATCTTGGCAGACAGTGCTGGGCCTGGACTCAAGGGCAGCAGCAGGACACATGCCTACCCCCTTCACTCTGACCTGCCAGGGCCTCTCCTCAGCTCACCCAGGAGGGGGCCAGCAGGTGGGGAAGCAGGCCGCAGTGCACGGGGGTCAGCACTGAAGCGAGAAGCAGGGTGGGGAGAGATGAGGCACAAGCCTGAGGGAAGAGGACGAACACAGACAGGAGCATGGCTATAAAGGGGCTGATGGGGTAAAACAGTGTAAGGCAGATTTCCACCTAGGACATTCTCAGTTACTGAGCTCTCCGGGATTCAGATTTGAGAAGGAAGTGGCTTTATAACCTAATATGTGTAAGTGCCTCCCATGTGCCCATTACTGATGGGGATACAGCAGTAAAAAAGTCTGTATTCCCACAGTGGGCATCAGTCCGCAGATACGGGCATGAAACACAATAGACTGCAGAGGGCAGTGCCACCAGAGAAGACAGTGCAAAAGGTGACCTGGCCCTCAGTGACATAGGGAACAACATTCCAGGAAGAGAGGACCGTTAGCCCAAGGGCTCCAGCGAACAAAGAATCACTGGGCGTCTGGGAGTGAGAACAAGATCGGTGTGTCAGAACTGTGTGGACACTGGAAGGAATACTCAGCGGCCAGGTGGGGGGAGCAGGTGACCCTGGATGCTGACCACGGGAAGTGGATCCCCTGTGATGTGAAGCCACAAGAGATCTACAAAGGAGAGTGGCCTGATTTGGTATAAGGATCTAAAAGATCGTTCTAGCTGGCACACGGACAAAGTAGAAAGCCAGGGGATGGTTTACACGGCTATTTGAGCAAAAGATTATGGCAGCCTGGGCTCTGGCGGAAGTGGTGAAGACAGAGAAGTGGGGCATTTAGGAAGAACTTTGGGGTGACGCACATATGGATTCCTGATGGACTACAAGTACTGCTGGGTGAGGGTTCAACAGAAACGTAATGTTGGTCATGTATGTAAATTAAATCTGCTGATGGCCAATAAATTGTAATGATGTCTTTTATTTAGCCAATCATATCCAAAATACTACTATTTCAACATGTAGTCAATATAAAAAGTGCTAATGAAATGTTTTACATCCTTCTTTTTTGGTGCTAAGTCCTTGAGATTCAGTGAACATTTTAAGCTTAGAGACAATTTCAATTCAGACTATGTTTCAAGTGTTCAGTGGCCACGTGGCTGATGGCTGCCATATTGGACAGCTCAGGGCCTGAGCAGGTGAGCGGATACTGGCACCAATTTCAGAGATGAAGAAGACCAGGAGAAGCGAGTTATGTTCAAGATTAAGGGATCTATGATGGCGCTGGTAAGTTTGAAAGCCCTTGGACACACAAAGCCCTCAGTTGGATATAGGAACCTAAGGATCTGGGAGAGACCAGGCGGGGTCATCCAAGCGTGAGGGACAGGGCAGGAGGGACAGCAGGCGCAGGTGCCCAGACTGGAGGGAAGGCCGGGTGGCGCTCCGGGAGGCTGACATTCGCATCAGGGTCTCTCACCCTCAGCATCACTGATTTGGGGCTGAATACTTATATGTGGCTGTCCTGTTTCTTCCAGGATACTCAGCACCATCTGTGGCTTCCACCCTCTAGATGCCAATGGTGTCCCCCTACCTCCACTCCAAGGACTGACACGGAAACCAAGCGTGTCCCAGCCCCTGCCAGGTGGCCCCTGGGGGGAGTCTGCCCTGGCTTAGTGACTCATAGGCTGGACCAAGGAGACTGAGAGGTAGGAGTTGGTGAGGTAGGAAGGCCGAGAGGCAACCACAGGAGGGCTGGCAGAGTGGGTGGCAGGTCAGGGACAGAGTGTGGGTGACAGGTGACTTGGGGAGAAGGGCTCTAGCTTCTAGGCATGACTAAGAAACAGGTCAAACTGATCGAGTAAGATTCCAGGCATCATACCGTTAGTCAGGCAATTTCTTGGGAGACCCTGGGCCATATGAAGCTAGTGGGGGGGCTCACCAGAGAGGGAATGACACGGAACAGGCACCAGTGGGACGCAGGTGTGCATGTGCCTCTCGGCCTAGGGGCATCTTCCTCAGTGGCAAAGAGGCACCGTAGAAAAATATTCCTGATCAAAATATTCAAATTACAAAAACACAAAAGGAGGGATTAATCTTTTTCAGAAAACACAATGTCATATTTTTTCCACTTTCTGTGACTTTTATTAAATTCCCTGCTACAGTAATTATAGTCATGTATTGTTAAAAAGGTATAAACACTGGAGAACTTATTACCATCAGAAATGATTATTAAAACCAGAAAATTTTGCCTACAGACACACATAAGCAAAAAGGAAAGTTATTAAAACTCATTTTTAGGAGTCTGCTAGTATTCTTGGGCTGAGTTCCAAAGCAGAGTAGGAAATTGATACTCTGATAATTTTCATTTACAGTACTTTTATTAAGAGCATATCTTGTCTCCACCAACTAATCTTTGCAAATTTTTACACCTCTTTCTGAATGTGAACTGGATTTTGATAGCCTTTTCCTTGTGTTACCTGCATGCATGAAAATATTTCTACATTTGTTCTGCATTGTGTGTGTCTCTAAAGAAGCTGACTAAAGTTCAAAGAGGTTAAAATACCCCACTGCTAAAAAGTAAAGTTTGGGAGAGAAAATGCCTTGTTGCCATAGAGGTAGAAGCACCCCCCTCCCCATCTCCCTCTCCTTCTCTCGATGAGGACACTCCCAGGGTCCAGGGACCTCTTGCAGGCCGTTTGCAACCAACTCTCACTTTTTGGCTCTACTCATCCCGCAAGAACAGGGACAGACTGCTACGGAGGTGCGGATTTATGCTGGCACTGGGTCAGCCAGGGAGAATGAGGTACTTTTAGGGAATCAAAGTGTCTTCAAGCTGAACGACTCACCAGCACACTCATGCAGGACAAGAGTGAACATAAAAATTGTTTTGCCCAATAAATGCACTCTTCAGTAGAGTGAAAAAATCTTCTAATCCAGAAAAATCCCTCAGCCAAGAGTTGAGATTTCACTGACAGCTGCTGAATGGCAGACTCTTTCTCTGGGTTACTCACCAGTACATTTCGGGATGCAGGAAGAATCTTGATGAGGTTCCTGCCCACATAAGAGCGAGTCTCAAAAACAGTGATCTCCAAAATGCTCAGGGGGATATCTTGGGATATCTGTTAAATGTTCAGGTTGTCTGGCCCAACCACAGCCCTACTGAAACAGAAGTGGTGGAGGAAGGGTCGCCCTGTTCCTGTGATCACAGACTTGAAGAATATCTGGGAAGGTCACAACTTCTAATACTACTCAAAGCTGATGAGACTATTTCCAGCCAGGAGAGGTCTCGGTTATTTTAATGACAATTTTTGCATTCCTCAATGCAAAATCAGGCTTTGTAGATAAGTTATCTAACAAAGAGGCAACACACATCCATTTGAAAATATGCTAATCGCTACTTTTAACGTGCGGTGCCAGTCAGAACCAGGAACCACTGGGACGTGATAGTTGCTTCCAGGGCAGAGAGTTGGCTGGCGCAGCTCCATTTATTCTGTGGATTTACAATGCCAGATAAGGGCTGCCTACTTAAATGGGGAGACTTTAATGTAAGTGGCTTGTCCTTCCATTTGGACTATTTACAGAAAGCAGATTTTGAGTAACGTTTCCTCACTTTCCTGGGGAATTGCTTTTGCCCTGAGAATTATATTTCCAAATTAAACATTCATTTTTTTCGCCACAGCTTATTTCTGGATAACTGCAATAAACGGAAAAGTTAGAGACTATCGTGTTCTATTAGTTTAACAGTCAAAGTTCTAGTTTACTTCTTTGGCTATGGCATTACCCTTTTAAATGTTATGGCACGTCTAATAAAAATGAACAATAATGTGTTCACTTTAGTACTGTTGATCAGTTTACTTTTTAGTTAATGACTAGGAGATTGGTAGGAGAGAAAAATGTTTGGAATCTGGAAATCTGACATGTTCCATGGGTAAAAAAGGCATAGTTAAGTGTAAAATTTAGCCATGGAAATTTGCAACCTATCTCTGTAACTCTAATTCTAGAAAAAAAAAGAATATTGAAAAGAAAGAGTTTATATCATCCATATAAATAATTGTGCTTTAGAGCCTGAGAAAATAGAATGTTTTTTAAAAACAGTTCCTTTTTATTTAGAAATTGAAAAGTATCTTTTTCCTTAGGTAATTTCATTTTAGTATTGTAATAACTTATTGTGTGATTTAGGGATAATTTAATCTGTATGCATCCAAACGGATTTGCACATGTTAATAAGTTTTTTAAGCACCACCTAGTAAACTAGAAATACATGGATGTATAAACATGCATATATATATATATATCTCAACATATTCATGGAAACACAACTGATTTTCCATACAAGAAATCCTTCTTGGATTGGAAGTTTCAAAAAAGGACAAATAAAAGAAAAAAAAGATTATTATTGAAACCAAAAGATATAGCTAGAAACCTGATTCTTTAATTTGCCAATCATTGTTTTCCCAATGAACATATCACACTCGGCTATTAGCCAAAACAATACCTCCTTTCTCGACAATCAAGGCAAAAGTAGGTGACTGGCCAAAGAGATACAAGAAATTTCCTAATTTTAAGAACCAAAGGGGGAAGAAGGACTCCCCCTTATGGCCACAATGGAATACCAGGGGCTGGGTCGGGTGTTCCTTCTCAGAAAACCAGCAAACAAGGTAAGATACAGGAGCCAACCGTCATCAGACAGCAGACACCAGGAGGTGCAGGACAGCGAGTCCTAGGACAGGGAGACAGGTAAGGAGAGAGCCAATGGAGAGAGAAAGAGAATTCTGGGGATTTCCAGAGGGGTCCCCTCAAGACAGCTACATAGTGCATATGTGTACGGAAACCACTCACGTTGGGGAAAGAACCCCTAGAAAGCAACAGGTGGGACGATACCTGGAGCTCATTCATGACCCAGAATACTTTGCGCTCTCGTCCGGGAGAAGCCTGCAAGGGCACGAGACGTCAGCTGCGCCTTTAGAAGGTGTCATCCCTGGACTTCGGGCTGCTCTGGACTCACCTCGACAATGCCTGAAACAGGCCGCAAAGGATTAATTAACTGTAATTTTTAAAGAAATAAAAAATACCACACCCCAAAAAAGTACAAGTCACAAAGTCTGGCATTCAATCAAAAATTACCAAACATATGAAGAAGCAGGAAAATAAGCCCCAGGCCACAAAAAGAAAAAAGAAAAACAGAAGACAAAATAATAGAAACAGTCTCAGGAAGGACAGAGATGATGGAATTAGTGGATAAGAATGTTAAAGAGTGACTGTAAACATAATTCTTATATTCAGTAAAGGAAAAAATTATTTCTAAAAATTCAGACTTTTAGCATTGACGAAAACAAAAATAACTAGGAATTACAGGTGATAAGAAAATCCAGAAGTAAAGATTAGTGAATTTGAAATGATAGCAACAGATGCTATCCAACATTAAATACCAATAGTTAAAAGAGTAAAAGGCAGATGGGAAATACCGCCCAGGGAGCTGGGGGAGCACGAAGCAGCCCAACACACGCATAACTGGAACCCAGGAAGGCAGGAATGGAGAGGTGTTTATATATTTGAGGAAATAGAGGCCAAAAATGTCATCCAATTTGAGAAAACTGTAAAGTCAGAGATCCCAGAAGCTAAATGACCCCAAGCAAAGACACGTGAAGAACACACCAGGACCTATGACAAGCCAGAAGCATGGAAGAACACACACAGAGAAGGATGAAACCAAGAGCAGATGGCCCATCAGAAACCACGTGGTCCAGGAGACAGAAGAATACCACTGTAGAATCATTAAAAAGGGCCGGGGGACCTCTCACCCCAAAATTCTATATCATTAAAAATATTCAAAAACGAAGGCAAAACAGACTTTTTCAGAAAAAAGCTAGGAGAATCCAATAGCAAGTTGGCAGCACGGAAAGAACAGTAAAGAACTCCCCAGACAGAGGTAAAGTTAGAATAGAGGGAGGTCTGGGTCATGTGAAGACCGAGCAGAGTCGCAGGTGGTAAACGTGAGTAAACGTGAAATAGTTTTATTGTCATTTAATCTTTTTACTAGGTAAGTGTTTAAATTAAAAACAATAATACAACCTAGGATTTAAAACATGTAAAAGAACAGAGGGCAGCAATAGCAGAAAGGCTGGGGTTCTTTGGGGCAGGAGGTACACCACGTATGGCATTACAATACATGTGAAATGGGCTAACATCCTTCAAACACAGACTATGGTAAATTACTAAATATGTACTATAACCTTACAGAAAGCATTGCTAAAAAGGAGTACAGTGATTAGCTAATTAGGGTAATAAAATTGAATTTTAAAATAGTCAAGTAATATAAAACAAGGCAGGAAAGAAGGAAAATGGAATGTAAAATTGATCTAATTGTTCAATATACAGTGCTGGAAGAACTGGATATCTGTAAGTTAAAAAAAAACCCTTAAACTTGACCTCACACTATACACAAAAATAAACTCAAAACAGAGTGCAGGCTGAAACATATAAGCTAAAGCTATAAAACTCTTAGATAAAAAAGAAACAGAAGAAAATACATACTTTGGCTTATTAAATATTTCTTCGATTGGACAAAAAGCACAAATTATAAAAGAAATATTTAATAATTTGTACCTCAAGAAAAATGTTTAACTGTTGTTCTTTAAAACCATTGTGATAAGTAAAAATGCAAGCCAGAGACCAGAAGATAAGTCAGTTTTTTTTAATGAGCAAAAATCGTAACCATTCAGTTCAACAAAGACAATATGTGGATGGCAAATGAGCCTATGAGAAAACCCACAACATCACTAGTCATCAGGGAAACACCAATAAAAGCACAACAACTATCACCACACACTCACCAGCACGGCTGAAATGAAAAGCACCCGCTCAGATGCGGAGAGATGGGACCTACCACAGGCTACTGGGGGCAAGGAACCAGTGCAGTTGCCCTGAAAATACTTTGGCTGTTTCTTACAAACCACCTACCGCAGACCAGCAATTCTATTTGCAGCTATTTATTCAAGAGAAATGAATCCCCATGTGCACACAAAGGCTTATATGAAATGTTCTCAGCAACATTTTGTACAACAGCCAAAAATTGGAAATAACCTAAACATTTGTCAACCAATGGATGGATTAACAAACAGTGGGACATCCATACAGCTGAACACTACTTAGCAACAGCGAAGAAACCGAACTACTAAGATCTCAGCACCATGGATGAATCTGAAAAACATTATGTTAAATCAAAGTAGCCAGCCATAGAAGATTATATACCATTTGATGCTATTTGTATGAAATTCTTGAAAAAGACAACACAGTACTGACAAGTGCAGATCTATGGTTGCCAGGGGCCCGGGGGCTGAGGGAGGGGATAACTGCACAAGGCTCTGGGGAATCTTCTCAGGTGAGGGAAACACCCTATGTCATGATTGTAGGGATGGCTACTCAGCTGTGTTCACTTGCCAAAACTTAGCAAAGCGCAGCTGAAATTTGGTGCATTTTACAGTATGTAAATAATGATCTCACCGACTAAAAGAAAACTGGAAAGCAGAAGGCAATAAAGGTGATGACAAAAAGAAACGAAAACCATGACTGTCTTAGTTGTGATGGTGGCAAGGACCCGGAAGTGCCATTATGTCCCAAGGTCAGCCCATTAATCCACACCCCCTGTGAGCTGCAATGGCCAAGGTGAGGTAAGGGAGCTCCCCTGGAAGAGGTGAGCACTGTGCCTGTTCAGGAACTGCGGGATGATGGGAGGGTGGGGGGACAGAGGACAAGGCTGGCCCTTCACAACTGTCAGCTCTCCTCTGGGCTGCCTGCAGCGGGGCTTTGCAGATGTGGCAGAGAAGAAGACCCACGCTAATGAGGATGAGTCTGGTGCAGAAAACTATTCACACATAATCCCCAAATAATTTTTAGAATTTCAACTGTGTTAAATGTCATGAAAAAGGGAGCAACATTGTACAGGCTTTGGGAGTGTGGGTCATTTGCAATGAGACTCAACAGGCCATTTGAAGTTGGTCAGGTGAAAACTGGAGGGAAAATTATCCAAAGCTGAGACGACAGCATGTGCAAAGGCCCTGAGACAGAAAAGACCACAAGGTATTTGAGAATCCCAAGAGGCCAGGGTGTCTGGAGCAGAGAAAACAGTGCAGAAGATGGTGAGAAATAGGAGAGCTCTGCAGTTCTCAACTTCAACTGCACGTTACAATCATACAAGCAGCTTTTCAAACAGTAAAGCCTGGGCGATTTCAACTAACTAAATCAGAATCTTACTTAAAAAAGGGAGAAAAAAGCCCCCTCCATTGTTTCTAATTAGCAAACAGGGTTGAGAATATCTAATTCTGGTGAAAGGTCTGCAGTTGAGTGAATGATTGTGCACAGACACACCTGAGCTGGTTCGTGCCTAGAGTTAACAGCATGTGAGCAAGGGTCCTGAGATGCACTGCCAAGGGTCCCTGTGCTTTAAGCCCAAACATTTCCCCAAAGGTCGGGAGGAATCTGCCATAGAAATGGAAGCCAGGAGCGTATATCCTTCGGGAAGGGACAGGAAGGAAGGATCCGGCTGGGCGAAGTGAGTTGCCTTGGGAATTTGTCATTTCCGTATCATCACAGATAATCTGTCTCCACCCCCGGAGGCTTCCTTCCGGCCTTACTCCCCGGTGAACTTCCGTGCTGAGGGCAAAGGCAGCAACAAGGAGGCTGCCCGGGTTGGCAGCACAGAGCCGGCAGGAGCGGGCAATGACACAGTCTTCTTTATTATGAGGAAAAGCAGTATAGGGACCATGTCGCCATCAGGTGCCCGCCTCTGAAACAAGCTTCTGTCCTGAACCCTGCTGAGACTGCTTACTTATTAACAGATGCCGTTAATCCCAACCGAGTAACACCTGCCCAGCACACACACATGCATGTACGCACATGCACACACACACACACGTACACAGAATGCAACAGAGAGCTGTCTTGCCTGGCCTGAACTTGCTCAAGTAGCTGCAGCTTCTCTCCAAGGACAGGCTTTGCCAAGCTGTCCTGGTGTGCAAGCCTTCGGTCACGTTTCCCAGCCAAGACCAGTGCTCATGCTTCAAAGGAGCTCAGAAGGTGAGTGTCATTAACAAAGTGTGCAGCATATTTGAAATCACGAAGACAGTCAGGCCACCTGTCTGTATCCTGACAGCTTCTATTAAACCATCAAAGACTTATTTGTGTTCCTTTGATGTGGGCTGCAAGTATATTTTATGTGAATGATGGCAGATTAAATGTTATGAATGGACCCAAAAGGCATAGCTGGAAACATACCAATTTCCCATCTTGGGATCAACCTGTATTTCCATTTAAATACCAGCTTCTTACAATTTTATCTAAGGTGCATATATACTGCACGAACTGGGCACCTGTTTGAGGGGCAATTTGCAATATGGTTATATTATCAAAATTTAGACCATCCATATCTGGGTCTCTGCTTGGGGCTACCGAGGAGCAGCTTACAGCAGGCAGCAATGCCACTGCGAGCAAGAGAGGAGAATGGAAGTAACGACCCAGGAAGCACCAAGAGCTGCCCCTGCAGCCAGTGCGGCCAGGCCCACCACTCTGGGCATTTGTCTGCACCTTCAGTTTCCTGCTGTGCCAATGGGAGTGAGTGCAGGGCAGGGCTGGGCTGCAGGACCCGCCGTCCTGCCGTCTCACTGAACTGAGGAGATGAAAATGAAGTGTGGGGTTGCCAGGAGATGAGGGACCAAGATCCTTTGGACAAGGGGGAGTATTAAAAGGGGAGCCCAATTCTCTGTACTTTCGTCTCTGAACTGTGTGGGGCAACAGGCTAAGAAGCCATGAGGAGAGCAGAAAAGTAGGGCTGAGTTTTCAGCCATTTCCAGGGCTAAGAAGAGTAAAATCATGTAAGTTCAGATTCTGCCCAGGAGGAGGAACTCTGGCAAGCCCCCAGACTGCCGTTTGGGACCCCCGTGGGAGCAGGGCCCCCTGGAGCCCAGGGGAACAGCGGAGCCACCAGGACAGAAGCCAGCCTGCACACACAGACCCTCTGGGGTCACGCCGATGGGGACCACGGTGCAGAGAAGCAAGGGCGGTCTTGTCTGCAAAGGGCCGCAGGTCATTCAAGTCTGTACAGGGGAAGGACGGTGTGTCTTGACTCCTAATATACACTAAACACATCAACCAAAACCAGACGAGTGGCAGACCCAAATGTGAAATGCAAAGCTTAGAGGGTTTAAAAGAAAGTGTGGAATATCTTCATTACCTCGGGGTAGGCGGCACTTTGTAGCACCAAGCACACAGCAAAGTGATTAATTAGTTTCCCTTAAATGTGGAGAGCACAGGCCAGCCTCTGGGCAGGAGGGGTGCGCTGCAGAACAGGCTGCCGACAGAGGCCTTTGGCCCAGGTTATGATGAAGGACTCTTGTAAATCACTAAGAACAGACAGACGCACCAGCAAGGGAAAGAAAACAGAAGACGTGGACAGTCTTTTTCTCCCAAGAAGAACTAAATGGCTACTACACTTACGAAAAGGTAATCAGCCACAGTAACTACTATGGAAATGCAAATTAAAAACCCAAAACATGATGTTACTGTGTATTTAACCAGAATGGCTAAAATTAAAAAGACAGAAAGTACCAGATATTGATGAGGGTGTGGAGCAAACTTGAAGCCACATGCACTCCTGGTGGGGGTTTGAACATCTCTTTGGGAGGGTCGCCTAACACTGAACAGGCAGATACTCTCTGACCAGACAGTCCACCTCCTAGGGATTGGCTCAACAGAAATGCACACTTCCAAGCACTGAAAATATGTCAAGAATGTTTATAGCAGTGTTATTTGCAACAGACAAAATATGGAAGCAACCCAAATATCCCTCAACACTGGAATGAACAAACTATAGAATGCTTTGTACTTTAAGGCATTACACAGCAGTGAGAATGTACAAATTATTGTGACACAAACATACAGTGAAATGTATGGATGTCACAAACATATGTATAAAAATCACCTACTGTGTGCTTTCATTACACCAAGTTTCACAGGCCAGGAAAACTAAGCGGTGGTGACAGAGGACGGCACGGTGGGCGCCCCTGGGATTGTGTCTGGTGCGGAACCAGAGGCCTCTCCCATTTCATCACCTCTTCTTGATCTGGGACAGTCCCAGCGTGTGCTCTGTTTGTGAAAAGCCACCGATAGATACACTTCTGATTTATACATTGTCTGTATGATTGTTATACTTCCATAAAAATCTTGCTTTAAAAATGTACATATCCTATGGCCCAGAATTCCACCTTCTCAAATGTATCCTGGAGATATTCTTACATGAAATGAAGGCGCACACATAAGCTGGTGGGTTTTTTTTTTTACAGTGCTGTTTACTGTCGTCACCCATCGAGAACAACATGCTGTGGTTCTGTTTAAATAAATCAAGGTGCATCTGAACAACGCTGTATCTTACAGCTGTGAAAAAATGAGGTGGCTCTGTGTGCGCTGGTGTAAAATAATCTCTAAATATGGGTTAACTGCAAAAAGCAAGTTGCAAAACAGTGAGCACTGTATTCTCCCATTATTGTTAAATACAAGAGAGAGAAATCTACACAGACCCGAAGAATTACAGTAAGCTGGTAATGATGGTTTATTCTAGACTGAGAGACAAGGCATTCGGCTCTGCACTAACGGAGAGACAGATCTCTTAGACCGTACGTTCTCTTCGACTTTTTAAAAACATCATACGCATACCTTGTTTTTTAGCCCCACCCCCCAGATACACACACACACTCTCTCTCTCTCTCAAGACTTAAAGCAAAGAAAACATGGCTGTCAGTAATTTATGTTTATACAGTTCTTTTTCCCTTTTGCATTGATGAATTCAAGGCATTTCTCATGTTTAAAATTAATCCAGGGACACTGAATTTGGTGACGTCCTGCTGTTTACTCTTAGCAGCTGCATAGTTACGAGGCCTCCACGTAGCACCAAGTGTGCCCACGGGGCCGCAGAGGGAGACAGAATGAGGAGGAGGGCGGGCGCTGCAGCGAGTAAGCTCGGAAGGAGCGAGTCACCTACAGATTAGCTAGCCGGGCAGTCCTTTAAAGCAGGCAGGGATCAGTGCAGGCCTGCTCCTAGTACTGTATTCGCAGGGGAAGGCGTGTGTGACCAGCCCCCCATCCCGGCTTGCGGGCGCTCACGCATTGGCGTGTGTGTGTGTGTGTGTGTGTGTGTGTGTGTGTGTGTGTGTGTGTTCAATCTCACGGTCTTTTTAAAACAGACCCCGCTCTTCAGCGTGATGGCAAATAAAGTCAATTGCTTGAGAGAAGAGGAAAGGCGCTGGCAAAGGAGAGTTTTGCCCGAAGCCAGTTTAGCAATTCAGTTGAAAAACTTGAAGCAAGCACAATACATATGTAGATTATAGTGTTTTTAATCTATTTTCACAAAATGAAACTAAGCTGGAAGGAAACGGAAAAAATCGAAGCATAATGGGAACGGAGAGTCTCACTGCAGGGCTTGAAAGGGCAGCGAGAAAGCAGTGGGTGGGGCAGGGCCGGAGAAAGACGTCCGCGCATGAGTAGAAATGGAAACGGGGCTTCTGCCCCCGAGGGAAGGCTGGTAATATGCAGGGGCTGGTGCGCTCTAAGATCTATTTTAAACGGCATAGCAGGGGTAAGAGCCACCAGCATCTAAGTGTCCTGCAGTAAGTGCTCAGTAAAGGTCTGCAGAATCTGAACCTGTGCAAAATGCTCAGAAGTGGAGCTACTCTGTAATTCAAGGGCTGCTTTTGGGAGACAGGAAGATTAAAAGCACTTATAAAACAATTACAAGTGAGATCTAGTCACAGATACAAAGAAAGTGTGTATGCATGTATGCTTTATATATGATGTATAATTGATATGATGTGTGTGTGTGTATATATATATATATAGTACATAATGTATATATACAATGCATATACTGTGTGATTTATACAATGACCCATGTATTTTGTGAATATGCCCCATTAGAGAGAACCAAGCTGGACAGACGTTAAAGTGGTAAAGAGAAATTTTACTCAAAAACTCATTGCAATAGGGGAAGAGAGACTCTGGCAAAGAATTGTGGTTGTTTCTCAAAACAACTGGGGCACGTGGGGATCTACAGCCAAGTAGCAGGCTGAGGATGGTGGCAGGGGGCGAACATCAGTAGATGAAACATCGGGTACAAGGCAGCGTCAGGGTGGGGGTGGAGTCCAGATGAACCAACTGAACGGGACTCCTGCCGATGGCAGGGTGGTCAGCCACCACCTGGGGCAGCGTGGGGACAAGGGGTGCGATGGGACGACAAGCGTGCGGGATTCTCCTACACTGACTTAGGACTCTTGCTGAAACTAGATTTACAAGGAGCCACGTGGATGGGCCTTGCTGGCAGAAGGTTCAGGGAGCCTGATTAAAGTCTGGTCAAGCAAAGAATGTCAGTTCCGAGGGTTTTCTCTGCAGCATTGTTTATAATAAAACTGTATCCCAGCAGCCTAATGGGACTGATGGAGGAGATAGCTGGACGTGGGACTGTATTTCCACATTATGCAACACAGAGCGGCTGTTACCAAGAATAAGCCAGTCCTACGTACCCACAGGGCAAGGTTTCCAAGGCGCAATCACTGGGCTGTGGAACTGTGTCAATGGCACAACCCCATCAACGTTTAATGCACTCACAGACTCTATACTTCCAAGGACACGTCTACTGTATGAATACGTAGAGATTGTTCTGAAAAGACACCACTAATCAGTAGAAATGATAGAATGGGAACCAGGTTTGCCTGTGAGTCAAGGGGAACTTTATTCTTTTGTGTGATATTTAACATTTTTAACAAAGGGAATCTACTCATGTAATACATATATATATAGTTTAGTAAAATGATTGATATGAGACCATCTTGAAAATATACAGTTAGATTTAAATATGATGGTATCATTAAGTGCCTAGACTGGACACTGCTATTAGGGAAAGCAGTGGATCCAGAGTGCATGATCATCTGTGACCTACCACTACCTGAAATGAAGCTCATTCATTCATTCATTTATTCATTCTGTAAAGATTCTCTGTGCTAGGCAATATGGTGGCTGGTTGGGAAACAAAATTTACAGGATGCTTGTGGAGAAAAGAAAGACACAGAAAACAAAAATAATAAATAGTTGGGCTTTCTGGGTGTGTGTGAGCACTGTGCCTAGTGCTCTACAGGTATCACTTAACCCTCCAGAGCATCATGAGCGTGCTGGAATGATTCGCACGGGGCAGGTGAGGACACAGAGATGGGGAGACTAAGGTCGCACATCCAGGTAAGAGACAGAGCCAAGAAACGAAACCAGGCAGGCTGACTTTAGAGCCTGTTCACCTCCGAAATGATCGGTAACAAAGGTGGAGGGGACTCCCTGTGCAGTGCGGTTAGACTCGGGAAAGGAAAGGCGGCCACGGTGGGCGGAGCTCGTGGAGGCTGTGTCTGTTGGTTTCACAGAGTGGCAGAAAAACAAAGCAAAAATCCCGTATTGGAGGTTGGGGGAGGGGGCAATGACTATAGGGGGCATAGGAAATGGACTGGTCCAGCTGGGATGGGATGTGCCCCTACAGAAATGGTGGAGGTTTCATGCCTTCACTTTTCATTTATTTATTCATCCTACAGATATTTGTTGAGTGACTGCCATGTTCCCCTCTCCGTGTAGGAGCTGAATATCCATCCAGTCAGCAGCAAAACAGGCACTGTCTCTGCCTTCACAGAGCTGCCAGTGTGTGGTTAGGTATGGTAATAAACAAACTCACAAATAAAAAGTATTATTGTGGACTTCTGGTTCCAGCAATAGAGCAGAGAAGAAAACCCAAAACACTCCTGCTATTATTATTTAGAAATGCTGACAAAATTAGTCAACATTCTTGTATAGGCATAGCCAAGAGAGCCGGAAGGAAAGAAGAACGCTTAGGTGTAAGAAAGAAAGAAAAAGCTTAAAATGAAGGAAGCAACCAGGTGAGCAATAGCTGCCCAGGTGTGTGCACGGAGGAAGTCAGCCCGGCCCTCCCCAGCCAGGGCTCTCCAAGAAGGCCTGCGGAAGCTGGAACCCAGCCACTCCCGAGCTCTGATTCGGCTGGTCTCGTGTCAGGTATAGAAGGCTGCATTTCTGAAGCTCCCAAGTGATGCTAAACAGGCTGGTATAGGGAACACACTCTGAGAACATTGACTCAGACAATTATGTCCCAGCAAGAACAGAGCAAGGAGCGCAGGTGGGGCTGAGACCCCCAGGAAACCAGGACCCCCAACAAGCTGCACCCTCGGTGAAAGGACAGTACAGATCGTCTGCCACAACAGCTGGCCTGTTCCTGCCTGGCCTCACGGAGGGGGGGGAAATGAAAAGGCCTGAGAGCTGGTCACCAGGCCTGAGTCCCACATTGGTTTGGAATTCAAAATTCAACTCTCAGATGATGCTTAAACCTCCAAAGCCACAGATTTTACATTTTAAAAAGTGGTCTAAAACTAGCAACAACCCTAGACACCTGGCAGAAACAAGCACAAAATCTCTACAGGGGAACTCGCCCTTGATTAAGACACACAAGGTTCCCACGGATAAACCCCACCAAACATGGATTCACAATGCAAATTACAGAATGCGTGAAGCAACACCCCACCACAAGTGAGCATTAGTTGGCAGGACGAAGAGGTCAGACTGATAGTAATGGAAGCATTCTATTATAAATGGAGTATGTTAAATATGACCTAAGAACATTAAAAAGAAGCAAGGCCAGGAGTGAAAATAAGACATGGTCTAAGTAGAATGAGAAGATTTCAAGAAAGACTGAATGAACCTGCAGCCACAGAGATTAGGAACTCAGTGAACGAGCTAAAGAGCAGACAACAGCTGAAGGAATTGTAGCCTGGGGTTGATATAGAGAAATTACCCAGAAAGCAACACAGAGAGAAAGGGAGCCGGACAGTGGGTTAAGATTCAGCGACATGGAAAATAGAACAAATCAGTCCAACATACGTCTAATAGGAACTCCTGAAGGGGAGAACAGAGCTAAAGGTGCAAAGCAATATTTAAAAACAATGCATTATTTTCCATTATGGATGAAAGATTAAAAATAGGTACCCCAAAGGATACATTTTGAAAAGGCCCTACCTACTTACATTAAATGTGACTCAAGAACACAGATGGATTTCCTATAAGGGGAGGACAGTGCAGCTAACAGCAGAATTCCCAACAGTAACAACTGAAGCCAGGGTGCTGAGGGGGTGACCTCCAGGTGTCTTTCTCTTCCCAGATGAAAAGAAAGAGAAAGTCTGGGAATTTTTCATCAGTACCTGCAGGCTGCATGGCTTAAGAACAGAGAGTTAGGAGGCAGAGAGGCCAGAGCAGAACAGCAATGGAGAGGCCCAGAGGTACAACCTGATCATTTAGAGACATCAGACAGAGACACTGCTAAGTGGGAAGAATGACCAATCATTGAGACCTAGAATATCAGCATAAGGTTGTCACTTTACATTCATTTGAAAATGAGAATGACAGTAAAAATACTGTTGACACCACAAGAGCGCCTGAGGGCTTCCTTCTGTGAGGTACCAAGCCTTCCGCACACACTATGCATTCAATGTTGGGATCATCATGGTTACAGATGAGGCAACTGAGCTCAAAAACAATAAAGCACTTACTTGAGGAACTGATGGGTTATCCCTGGGGCCACACTGTAATAATATGGTCTGCCATCCAAAGAGTGCCCTCCATGTGCAGGTCTCCAAAGGAAATGAACATCAACAGGGTCTGCGAGGGCTTCCTGGGTGCAGACAGCTAAGGATTCCAGCCCTCCCAGGAGGTAATGGCCTAAGTAAGCATGTGACTCCAGTGACAGGGGTACAGACAAGTGCACTGGGATTAATGAGCAGCAGAAATCAAAGTGATCAAGGCTCAGGGTCCTAATGCAGTGATTCTGATACACAGAGAACAATTAGCAATGACACAATGGGGAAATACTGGGTTTTAACAAGACAGAGGTTAATTTGACCCCAAATAAGGGGTGTTTTTAACTGTAAAAGAAAGCAAAACAACAAAATTTCTTCATGTTGAGCAAAGTCCTTATCAGGGGATGCTGGTCAGCATTGTCCGCAGAAGACATGAAGTTCTTATAGCATCCACCCACAGGGGCTCAGACCAGCTCATGCTTGGCAAGGATGCAGAAGGACCGGGCATACCTAGTTCACTGAAGATAGTATTTTAGTGTTTGTCCAAGGAACGAATATCAGGTAAGAATCTTTATGTAAACAGTTAGGAGAGGCAGGCAGGTGGGGGGCTTTCACCTGCGCCATCCCTCCATCACTAGGGACTCCTCCCCAATGGCCGTGCAAGAGCCAACCTTGGTTCCGCAATCTCCACTCACCCTCAAGACATCACTGTCCACCCTGCACCCCTGCCCAGTGGGAATAGTGTCCATGTCAAGGGCCACACACCCTGCAAAGGTGCTTTCCCTAGAATGCAGCAACTCCCCTAAGACCCAGTGACTTTGCTGCTTGGCCTGGCCAGGAAAGGCCACAAGAACACTCAGGTCTTCACAGATCATAGAAAGGCATTATGTCGTGTGATAGGAGACATGGGTCTGGAAACAGACACCATCTAGAGGAAGTCACTCCACCTTGCTTTCCTCGTCCACCAGAACCAGGGCC
Organism: Manis pentadactyla; assembly: GCF_030020395.1. Taxonomy (NCBI): domain Eukaryota; kingdom Metazoa; phylum Chordata; class Mammalia; order Pholidota; family Manidae; genus Manis; species Manis pentadactyla. The sequence continues at coordinate 175,701,487 of NC_080023.1, read as the reverse complement.
AGCAAATTTTTTCTGTGAAGGTCAGACAGTAAATGGCTTAGGCTTTGTGGGCCGCTGGTCTCTGTCCTGTTTTCTCAGCTCCACCACTGAACGCTGCGTATGACAATATGGAAACCAGCCGGCATGCTTTGTTCTGATAAAACCTGTACTGAGAGACACTGAAATTTGAACTTCATATCATTTTCACATGTCACCAAATAAGATTCTTTTGCTTTTTTTTCCAACTGTTAAAATATATAAAAACCTTTCTTAGCTTGTAGGTCTTACAAAAACTGGCAAGAGTTGGATTTAGCTTGTGGGCCACAGTTTGCTGACCCTCCAGCTAAAATGCATGCTCCACATGCCAGAGGTCAGTCTTCCTCCATCACTGCTTGGCTTGTAAGTAGTGGCGCATGATAGATGCTGGTACATATTCGTTGGATGGACCAATGGCTGAGGGAGCACGTGATTCACAGAGGTTGATGCACGTTCCAGGAAGCGATGCATACAGAGGCACAAGGAAATTCATGAGATGCTGTATGAGGTTGTTACTGATAACTGACCTTATGGGGCTTAGTGTTTGCAGCGTTCTGCCCCTCACATTCAATTTTAAAATGGCAACTTGATCGTACACACATTTTTAGGCCTTTTGATTTCATTAGCCCAATATGAAAATGCTATTTCTCTCTTCCTGTCATCACGTCAATTAATATTTATTGACAGCCTACTACGTTCTCAGCATATTTCCTCAGCGCCTCTCAGCAGAACGGGCATATCAGTCGGCTGCCCTGAAAGGAGAGAAAGTAAATAAAGCCCCAATAATTTTCTGACCTATATTTGAACAAGGTTTAAGCCACTCATAAAACAGGCATTAGGAGGCTTATACCTAAAGCACTGAGCAAAATCCTGGGGGAGGGGGGTGCTCACCCTTCCCACCTTCTGATTCCTGTGATTTCAAGGACTCCTAGGAAGTTTGATGCAGGAGGTTAATTCAAGAATGGAGTCAAGAAGAAAGATGTAGGACAGGCCTCAGAAAGCTGTTCCTGAAAACCACCAGGAACATGTTTCTGCAGTTTTTCTGTTCATGAAATTCAACAGTTTATAAACATTCTCCGGGCACTTTGCACCCGAATACAGTCAGTCAGCTCCACGAGACAGAATCAGTGGCCTTCTTTTCCATGGGACATTTTTCAATAAGTTTGTTTTTAACAGAGGATTGGGGGACTCAATCTTTGGCACATGCAGGAAAATCGGAGAGGTGCCAGCATAGACGGCCCTGCGGGTGCTCGCTGGTGCCTGTGTGGGCAATGGGACAAATAACAAGAAATGCTCCTGGTAATAAAAAATGGCATCATTCAGAAAAATAAATGGATTCTTTCGCCTTTCCAACTTAAAAAAGATTTGGTAAGTTTCCTCAAGACTGACCAGTCCACGCTAGGATCCTGATTGGAAGTTTTCTAACTGGCAATTTAATCTTATCAGAGATTTCAAACAGATGTAGTGTTTAAGCATAAAGAACCGAGGAACAAAAGCAAAAGGCAGTACTTTGACCGAAGAAAGAGTAAGACTAAAGGGGGTTCCTTTGCAGGTGGAATGAGGGCTAAGTATTGTGTTATATGCAGTAATTCTTATTTATATACTTTTAAAAGTGCGTGTGTACTGTATTTTGTACCCTGTTCTTTGCTAGCCTTGGGAACATAGCGTCACATGACTCAACCAAGGAAAGAAAGAAAATCTCAAACCTCATGGGGTAGGTGTCTGTGGGAGCTGAAACCATCTTCCATTTTCCAGCAGGGAATCCTGCAATTACTTCAAGAGAGAGCACGCCAGCAAGTGGTTTGGAAACAAGAGGTTGGCAAAAATAGCAGGAAAAACACTGGCAGAAGAATGAGGAAAAAAAATGCTACTGGTTGTGAAGTGTGCTTGTGAAAATGGTAACTTAGCATTACATCTTCTTCCTCTGTCACTGTTGTTTTTCCCAGATTTGTGTTGTGTTTACAAGTCAAAACAAGCTTCTGGCAACAGCGATGAAAGTCAATCACATCTGAAAACCCAGTCGTGTTCTGGCTAGCAAGAGACTCCCGGGTCAGCGTCTTGTTGGCTTTGGGGCCTGCGACGTGGGAAAGGAGACACAAAGTACTTGCTTTTCCTTCTTATTGTGGATCTGTCTCCCCACACAGTGCAGGAAAGCCGCTGTCTTTCTCTTGGTGCCTCAGATATTGAGAGGTATCTTAGGTACATATTCTCATTGGATATTTTAGTGTTTTAGAGCCCCTAGTATTTGATTTACCTGTGAAATGAGACCTCAACATTTCCATGATGTCTTCTGACTATCTCCACACCCTCAACAGCCTCCCAAATGGCCCCCAGTGGTCCTGCTCCACACAGGGCTACCATGAAACTGATTTTCCATTATTCCCTCTCCCTCTCTGCCTCCTTCCCTTCCTCTTTCTTCCTTTATTCTTCTTTTCTCTTAATATCCTGGCCAGAAATGCTTGGACTAAGGGACTGGCTATGCAAACAGGGATGGATCCTGTGACCTGGCCAGCAAGCCCCGAGGGTCTGGAGCAAGAACTCTGCCCACTGATGCCTCCCATACTGGGTACAGACTCACAGACCAACCTGACCCTCTCTCTCTGAACAAGAGAAAACTGGTTTACGGATGTACAAAATGCTAAACAAATGGCCTCTTGTCTACATAATGGGATTCTTAAGGTCAGGAAACAGGCAGTCAAAGCCACCAACAAAATTAAAAACTGCCATAAAATAAAACAAACATGATGAATTATACTACACGTTTGACTAAATCTGGAAAAACAATACAGAAAGTTGAATGGAGTCATCACAGTGCTCCATCCCACCGACACAGACACCAGCCACTGTATTCATGGAGTTTGCTCATCCTGGGAAGTGGTGTGTGGGGGCTCAGGGGCAACCTCACGCTCCCAATGGGCCAGCGCTGTGATGAGCTACCTGCAAATGGATTCTGCAGACAGGACACCGCACCTTCCTCCATCTGCAGTCGGTTTATTTCCGCCTCTCTTAACGGAACTTTAGATCCCAGTGATAGCCAATGGGACATCAACAGTTTTTGCAGCACTTTGCTAAGGAAAGCCTAGTACTTTTAATCATATTGTCAAAACCAGAATAAGCCAATGTATCAAGTTGTTTCTTCACAATGTGGCCTAATTACAGGAGAATCATTCCCACCAGAAAAAACAATAGTTTGAAGAAGCACTTTCCTTAATCACACCAGACTGCTTAGGGTTGGCCTTGAGATAAAACTCCTAATTACTAAGCTCATCAGAATCCCACAAAGAACCAGTTTACAGGAAGGGGTTCCCAGACGATTTGGGGAAGAAAAAGAACTCTTTTCACTGATAAGTTTAAGGTAAAGATGCTGGAGCTACTTAAGCTCTGAGAGGACCAGGAGCAGAGCTCCGGAGAACAGCCAGAGACGGCCTTTTGTCGGCGGCTCTGTCCCCTCTTGTCCTGAGCACTGCACCCCAAACGGGATGGGTCGTGTCATCCGTGATTGTGTTTCTGAGTCTATTTGTACACAGGACCTCTAAGCATTAGATAAACTTGAACTTCACCCAAGATAAGTTTGGAAAATTCATGAGGGCCTATAGGAAGCCAAGAAAAATGTATTTTAAATATATTGAATGGTGAGGAAATTTACATGATGTGATGTTAAATGAAAAGCAGACTATAGAGACTGCCCATCGAGGATGTAAGAATGTGTATGTTCATCCCACTGTCCCTCAAAACCCACTGAAAACAAAAAGAAAATAAGAAACAATAGCAAGGGAAAAAAACTATATTATCAATGAAAAAGGGAATAGACCAAAACACAAACGTTGCACTTAGCTACTGAAAACTCAGATCTGGACAGAACCAGGGAAGACACAGAAAGCTCAGGCAAGCTTCCTTGCAGCCCAGGGATGTCCTAAGACCAGGGGGTCCAGGCAAAGGAAAATTCAAGATACCCAGTTAAACGTGAATCTCAGATAAACGATCCATATCTTTTTGTGTGAATGTGTCCCAACTATTGCATGGGATACATTTCCACTAAAAGTTACCAGCCACTCACTTATTTGGTGCTCAGACGGAACTGGTGCCTCAAATTGTACTAAACTTTACTGAGAACAGCATGGGAAGTCTGGCCACCCAGTGACCGGCTTTGTTCGCTTTATGCAATGTTACTAATTTTTAAATTTACTGTCAGCATGGGTAAATAAGGAGACTTCACTCTAAAATTTAGGCCTTTGGCTATTTGCAATAGCCAAGATATGGAAGCAACCTAAGTGTCCATCAGTAGATGAATGGATAAAGAAGATGTGGTACATATATACACAATGGAATATTATTCAGCCATAAAAAGAAAAGAAATTCTCCCATTTGCAACAACATGGATGGATCTAGAGGGCATTATGCTCAGTGAAATAAGCCAGGCAGAGGAAAACAAACACCAAATGATGTCACTTATTTGTGGAGTATAAAAACTAAGCCAAACAGAAGGAACAAAATAGCAGCAGACTCAGACACTGAAAAGGGACAGGTGGTCACCAGGGGGGAGGGGCTGGGCACGGTGGTGGGGGAGGGGTAAGCGGCGCTGTGATTCGAAGTCACAGCATAGGTAGGTCACTGGGACAGCAGCACAGCATGGAGAACACAGTCAATGACTCTGTAACATTTTACTACCTTGATGGACAGTGATGCACTGGAGGGGGTGAGGACTTGGTAACATGCGCAAATGTTGAACCACGGTGTTGTGTATTTGAAACCAACATAAATTGTCTATCAGTGATACTTTAATAAAAAAATTTAGGCCTTTGACTCCTTTTGAAATATGAATAAATGACGTGTCCAGGCCAGACCCCGATGCCCGGGTGACAAGAACAGGCTGCGGGGTTTGTCTGTCTGTCCCCTTTGAAGGGAATGTTCATGCTCAAGTTTATTGCTGCTTTTACCATACATGACTGACTCGCTTCACTCTCATTACAGTTGAACTCCTGGAAGTTCTGTTGCATTTGGTGTTTTGTTCGCTCATCTTGCTCTTAGCTCTGCAGGTGGGGCTGGCGGTGAAGCTAAGACTGTCCCTTTCCGAACCCGGCCTGATGGCGAAGGAGCCCCACGGCCGCCGTGTTGGGCCACTATGACGTCTGGGCTCCTGACCCTCCAGCCTGGGGGATCTGCTGGAAGTGAGGCACAGGAAGGCCGTGCTGCTGAGAGCTTCCCAGAAGCCCCACCACTGTCTGCAAAGCCAAAACTTGAGATAAGACATCCCAAGGCCAGAAGAGAAAGCCGGGTGGGAGAGCGGTCAGGATCTCTCGGACAAACCAACGTGGCCTCTGGGTGACAGCTTGCAGGCCAGCAGGCCCCTAGGTTTAAATTTTATTTTTTATATTAAATTAAAAAACAAAACACTTTCTTTGCATGAAACAGCATGTCCATGTCCAGGGTCATTCCCGTTGTATAGAAGGTAATCGACCTATTTCCCTCTCAGCACATAAGCTGGAGAGAGAGGCTGGCCCTGGGGATGGTCACCTGGTGAGTGAGAGTTTAGGGGATGATTTTGGTGATCTTTAATATCTTTCTTTGATTTTCTTTATGGCGTGAATTTTATATAAGCTTATCATTTTTACCAAAATATTAAAGCCATTATTTTTAAGTAAACAGAATAATCTACAACTATCCCCAAAGATATAATATGTATGCATAGGAAAAAAAAAAACTCTTTACACCAAAATGTCAATAATGGTTGTCCCTGGGTGATAGGATTACCCATAGATTGGTTTTGTTTCTGCTTTGCTTTTTTTTTGGTGTGCGTTCCATATTGTCTGTAATTGGTCTGTATTAATTTTACACTTAAAACACAATAAACGGTATTTGTTAATAGAGAGTGAAAATCTGCCACACCGAAGCGGGAAGGGACACAGGCTACAAAAGCATGAGCCCCTTTGGTCTGATCTTGCTGATTATACAATGTGGTGAATGACGAGAATTTCTTTCATTCCCTTTAATGATTATGCTGATGCCTAATACGCTGGGGTCTCCCCTGAGAACTCATTTCCCCTTCTAAATGGCCTTGCAAGATCAATAAATCTGTCCTTTTTACAAAATTATTTCAGCTTTCTTCCCACCTACCCTAATTTTATTTGGAGACCAGAAGCCCCTGAAACCATCCGCCCTCTTGAAGTTCTCGTATTCATTAGTTATAATTGCCTCTGAAACATCCTCGCCAATCTTAGTCTCCTAGTTACTTAATGGTTCTGATTGGATGCAGAACACTTTTATCTGGGTTAATTTACTATTCATAGTACAATGATGGAGTACTCATTTTGTTACACAGATTACAGCAGTAAATGGAGTTATACATCATCCACAGGAAAGCTACATGAGAGTTAGTATTACAAAATGCCTTTTAGGCATCTTAAAGTAGAAAACAACATTCCTGCCAAACTTTGCCATTTTCAGCCTTTCCTGCCCAAACCTGAAGTTGTTCATTGCCCTGATGCAAATGGACATGCTTGTCAATGCCCAGGCTGACTCCCTGAAGCACAGCTCTCAGAGCTGAGGTGGGCTGGGGTCACGGGGGAGAAGGAATCACCTGTAAGGATGCACAGGTGGGAGTCTATTGAGCCAGCTGTAACCAGAGCCCGTGGGGTGTCCAGATTTGTTTGAACATGATTTGCCCTCAGAACCCCCTGCAACCCTTGCTCAGAACCTGACCTCCTCCCCACAAGGCCATCCAGAGTCAACCCAGATCCTAGACCAAAATCTAGTCCTACCTTCTTAACTTCTGATGTGCAGGCTATGCCCAGAGACTCCATTCTGCCAGGACCTAAGACCAGTTCTGATTGTGTTACTACTTTATCTAAATTTCACTTGGCCCCCAAGCCCCAAAGAACTCAGCCCTCTGCCTGAGTTCTGAAATAAGAATCCTCTACCTAAAACTCTTTCTCAGAGTGGAGACAGACATGTGCCAATTCCAACCGACTGAAGCCTGCTTTCTCTAATCCCCACCCAAACCCTTAGTACTGCCATCTGACACACCACCACTCAGTTTCCAGCCCCTTCCATCAGCTGCCTGTGCAAATATCTAGAAACAGGAATACTGCCTCCCTAGGCTAGAATATGTGTCCCATGAACGGCTATTTGCTTGAGAATCATGAAGCTAGATATGAATGAGGAGAGGATGCTAGCAGAGGTAAACAGAGGCTGGGCACCCAGGAGGGACCTGGGGAGACTCCCACTGCCCGCTGTCCAACACGTCCCTCAGATACTCATTCCTGAGGCGCCCCAGCAGCTGGAGGTGTGGTTGATATGGACAGGAAGCGAAGTTTGAATGATATGATGGCTGAGAGCATCACACATCCGAGGAGATCATTGAACATCTCAGCTGATCCAGTGCAATGGGGACAAACTCTCTGCCGAGACAAGACAGCAGAGGACTTGCTCGTCACCCTTGTCCCCCCCCTGCACCCCGTGATGTGTCCATCATGAGACAAGCTCTGCCAGGAACCACTTGTCTTTCTTCTCAGCACACAGGGGCCAGCGTTCTCTGGGAATTTAGAGATGAACTGGTGTGTGAAGATACATGAATATGAACTACATTGTAGCATTGTTGGGTAGCAAAAAAGAAAAGGACCAGAAACAAAATGGATGTCCGTTGCTGGCCCAAAGTTTACTAAATTATGGTATATCTACACAGAAATTAGTATGCAACCAATTTTTAAAAAGAGTCTTATCTATGCTTGATTGATTTGGAGGAATTCCTCAAGGAATACACTGTTCAGTCTATTCCTTCAAAAATATAGAGGAAAGTGGAGAAAAATGCATGTGTGTGTATTGTGTGCTTGAAGCCTGGCACAAAAGAATATAATTGCCAACGTTTTTTCACGGGTTAAACTAGGGTGATGCGGACTCGGGAAGGTTTTACTTTCTTCATTTCATTTTTACATGTTGTTCTATGTTTTAAATAATGAACATGAATTATTTATATAATCAGAGGAAAAATACTGAGTGTTGCGGGAGTGAACAAAATATGTGTGGCAGCAAAGGGTAGAAATCGGCTTGTGGACAGAGGGGCCTGGGACCCTTCAGGCTGCGAGCCAGGGGCGGGTGCTGCAGTGGCATATCACAAAGCCGGCTTGCCGAGGGGCAGGGAGAGCCCCCCGCATGAAGCTACCCAGGATTCTGGACATTCAGGAGACAAAGACAAAGGGCCGGAGGGCCAGTGTGGAACCACGGGATGTTCGGTGTCTGGAGAACGGCCATGGTCCTCCCAACCCCTTCCCCGGAGCTGTCAGCCTCTCCACTGATGGTCTGGGTATTTGGGAGACCCACCATTTTGCACAAACTGAAGAACAGCCTTCATTTTGTAAAGGAGAAAGCCAGACTCCCTCTGGAAGAGCAATCTGAAACAAGCAGAAACATCTGTTCGAATAATGAGCCGTGCTGTCAGGCACGCTCAGAAGGCAGGAGTCAGCCGGTCCTCAGACCTGGACATCCGAGACCTGGGCTCAGGCGGCGTGCGGCGTGGACACCGGGGTGTTGATTGGCGTCTGGGAAGGCTGTGCTCATCTGCCCAGGCCCTCCAAGGTCCCAGGCCCCCTCAATGCCAAAATTACCTCGCCTGCAGTGAAAATGGTCATGGCTTCCTGACTTTCAGAGAAACAACCACATTGGACCCAACTTGTCAATAGGCCCCCAAATCAGTCCTCCTACCTTTGGGGAGTAATTATTGGTCTGAGGATGCTGCTCACTGGATGTTAACTATGACAAATGTTCTGCTCTGTGCATCCTCCTATTTTAATTGAAGGAAAATAACTAATTATCTCAAAGAAGCAGCCATTATACACAGGCTTCAGGCTGACCTTCTGCAGGAGATGACTCGGGGGGGCTTCTGAGGGCAGTCGATATGTTAACCAGTCGTCACGGCCTGTGATTTCTGAGGGCAGCTGGCATCTCCAACCCAGGATGAGCCCAGCACTGCTGCAGCGTGAGGGGAAGAACAGAGCCGGTCATATTTCTAAGAAGGCAATTTGAACACAGTATTGATAACTAATGAATCGCAGTGTCTCCCTGACTTGCCGTACCCGGTGAAGCATGGCGTGTGTGCCTGTGTGTGTGCATGTGTGTGTGTGTGTGTGTGTGTGTGTGCATTGCGGGCAGAGCAGTGTGGGAGCTCATTTGCTCAATAGCCTTTATCTGTTTAAATCAGATTAAGACCATGGGTGAGTGTACGGAGAACAGTGTAGAGAGTAAACAATTGTTGGGAGAGCTAAGGTGGAGGCTGTGATATATGTGCATGAAATAGCGTGTGCACATATGTACTTGTGACACATGCAAATGAGGGTTAGGCCTTCCTGCAGGGGCCACAAAACACACAGGAATTTGGACAGCCTGGGGAACACACCCACATTTAAAATGCAAAGCCACTTATAAAAATAAAAAATTGAAATCGCAGCCTTACTTAAAGTGATTTTAGTAGTAGAATCCCATTATCACAGCAAAGTTCAAAATCAGCAACGACAACAGAAGAGTAAATCCAGAAGCTGGGGCACCACGTGGCATCATGGCTCATGTGTCCCCTTGAACGATGGGCCCCCAAACACAGTGAGAATGGTAGGGAGAGAAAGTGTTGCTCCAGAGGGTGAGTTAGGAAGTGCAGCTGATTTGGGGACAGGTGCCCACACTTCCAAAGGACAACCTTGCTTTGGAGAGGGGGCCATAATGTGGAACCAGGAGCCCTCGATGGTCAGCAACCCCAAGGCAGGGTCCACAGGAGCCCTTTCTTCTGAAAACAGGACTCCTCGCCCTCACATCCAGGTGCGACTGTCCATCAAAGTCACTGGCTCCTGAGCCTGTGACCCCAATCGACCAATCAGAATGATCTAAACGCATTCCCACCACCTAAAGAGATGCTGTGTTTTTTGTCAGATGTTAACAATAAGGATGGAAACGGGTCCCCGTGCGGTACAGGGGTAGAGACCCAAGTGGAGGTTGAAGCCACAGTGGGAACCAGACAGAAGAGGTGCCTCACCTTCAGCCCAGCTCCCTCCTGGGCTCTGAGCTCCCAGGGCGGCAGCTCTGCCCGCCGGAACTGCTGGGTCCTCTGAGGGGGTGCTGGGTGCTCCTCAAGCCCTTCCCCTTTTTGTCTGAACCACTTGGGCTGGGCCCTGCCTCTTACATCCAGACAGACCCTGAGACAGCAAGGGAGAACGGAGGACCGTGCGGGTCGGGCACGAGGGTCTCTGCTTCCTCACCCCTCGCTGGTGCCCCGCAGGCCCCCGCGGGTTCAGCTCAGCCCCGTGGGTTCAACTCGGCCCTGCGGTTCCTGGCAGAGCCGCTCAGCCTTACTCCATCGGCCCCACGTCCCCCCTGGGGCAGCAAATAGGACAGAGGCCAACCCTCGGGGCTCCACAGCCACAGAAAGGGAGACAGAAGGACTGTCATCACTTCAGGACCACAGAGGTGCCGCCCCCAGGGCCCTCTCAGGCCAAGTGCCAGAAACCCCCCACCCCGGGGGTGCTCGGTGCTCACAGCCCCCCTGAGCTCCCTTGCTCCTGTTCGCTGGCAAGTAGCCTCCTGCCTGCGGCGATGGCGAGGGTTTCCCGAGAGCAGCTCAGATGCCCGTCAGTCACTAGCAGTTTCTCCTCGTCCACTTTATCAGCCGCGGTTGGCACGATGAGGGTCTGACGCTGTGCGCCATCCCACCCGCACCCCGAGCTGGCTGGCAGGCCTGGCACCCCATCGCTCAGGGGAGAACGCGAGGCCCGGGCCCTCCGTGGAACTCGGTGCCTTTCTGTGGCGCCACGCAGACAGTGTCCCTGCTCCGACCACTGGACCAGCTCTGGGGGGCGCGGTCCCCGCACAGGGGCCAGAGGCGGGACCCAGGGTCCTTTACCTCAAATAACATCACCTCCCCAAATTCAAATCTGTGCAGAACACGCCTGCTGTGAATGCAAAATTGTTTCCACGCGAGTGCACTCGGATCACGTCCTCCCCTTACAAAGTCAAGAGCAGGTTTTATGTTCACGAGTAACTAACACTTGTGACCTTAAGCGAATGCACAATACCTGATTAGGTAACTGATGAGGAAATGAACAATAGTAACATTTGACCTTTAAAGAGCATCGGATGCCTCATGAAAATTAGCCAGTGGGAAAAATGAAGTGTTTCGGCTCCAACTTCATCGCTTTGTGTACCTTTCACCACCCCCTCAGTTTGGGCTCAAAACAAAACCTTTTCTCCCGTCCGGAAGTCTCTGTAGAACCGTCCAAGTCCGACATGGTCTGGCTGCCCTGCTGCCTGGGGTGGGCCTTTGAGCGGGACCGCCTGGACCTCCCGTGGGGTGGGGTGACCGCCAGACCGCTGGGTCCGGCAGAGGCGTGTGGCTCCAGAGGAAGTACCCTGTGTCCGGTGGCTGCGCCCTGCAGGGATCCCGGTGGGTCATGGGGCGACTGTGCGCTGCTAGGCTGTACACTGAGGACCGCAGTGCTTCCCATCAAGCATCGTCGTTTGGAGAATGAAATGAGACAGCACATGTGAGACTGGCCCCCGGGACAGCTACGACCAGGTCGGCTCACCCACTCAGGCCCCTAAGACCCAAAGACGGACCAAGGGACACCCCAGGAGAGAGCCCAGGTCAGTGGCTCCCAACTTCAATGTGCGCTGGAAGCCCCTGGGGATCTTCCTAAAATGCAGACCTTACATCAGATGCTGTGTCCTGGGTCTCCCCACAGGCCATGTGCCACTATCCCAAGAAGGTCCTTAGAGAGACACTGCCAGGTATTTCTGGTCACAAGCCAATTCTGGCTTATAGGGTCCTCCCTGTTCACCAGGCGCTGCCCTTTAGGCTAATGCAGGCAACACGCCCCAAACCAGCCAGGGCTCCTCAGATGCAGCCACGAGCAGCATGTGCACAGGAATCCCCTGATTTCCTCGCCGAGGACACGCTGTGCAAACCAGCGGAGCCATCCGCCTCTCCACGTGCTGCCACGTGCCCCAGGCCAGCCGTGGGTCTCAGAGGAGATGTAGTAAGTCCACATCCACAGAGCATGAAAGGATTATTGAGGTGTTAGAGCGATCAATTTTTCATAAATAATATACATGTGTAGCCACATCACATATTCAAAGCAGCAGTTGAGTAGCTGGGGAGAATAATCATTTATTCTGCTGAATTTCTTCAGAATGTATTCTGGGACAGATCAAACAAAAAAGTTATAAAATAGGAATCACAGGTAATGCAAGCCTGCTTGTTGCAGGGGAGTCTGCCTGGCTTTTCTGCATAATTAAAGCAGGTGAGGTCAGGGTTAAGCTTAAGGTGATTTTATGAGGAATTGCTGTACTCTTTCATGAAGCAAAGTAACATTTGTTTATTTTGCAAGGATTTGTCTTTTGAAATCCTTGGAATTTAAGTGCATTTTATTAGTATGTTGTGGTGAGGACACTGGTAAACCACAGCAGAATAGCAAGCATGGTCTTCATGTTTGGATTATGGATTATGACATTTTTGTAGGGGTCGTTTTTTTCCCCTACAGTCTTCCTAGCTCACATGAGTATGGAGCTAAAGTTATTGATTTTGGCGGGGGAGAACAGCAGAGCTTTGCCAGTATTGGAAGGGCATCTATCTCACTGGCAGGCAGAGTGAAGATAAGGCAGAGGGACCTGGAGGTGTTTGAAGGTGGTGCTGCTAGCTGGCCAGGTGAGCTACATCTTTCCAGCTCTTCGACTTCACCTACACAAGCCAATTGCAAAAGGACTCTGGACATAGGACCAGGTGCGTGTAATGGTGAGGAGTCCAGGTGGGGCTGGCATTCACACGGATCTGGGTTCAGATCTTGAGCCTACAAGATTCAAGCTGCTTGATCACGGACAGTTACTTAGCCTCTCTGGTCTTTGGTGCCTTCACCTATAAAATGGAGCTGACATCTCCCTCAGAGGGTTAATAAGAAGAGTGAGATGCCAGAGGGAAAATACTTATCACTCTGAGAGCACATGAAGTTACCTTAAAGGAAGCTCTTGTCACAATTCTTAAAATCACCAAACCAGGTTTCTCCCAAAGCACAGGTGCCTCCTGGGTGCCCCACACTCTGCTGACCGCAGGAAACATTACTTAATGTGACTTAAAGTTGCTCATAACAAGAAGCCACTGAGTCCAGGATACAATTTGCATCACACACCTTGCAAAATGCAGTGTGCATCGGCTGAAGCAGCCACATCAAAAGGAAGACCCCAAACCTCAGCATATCTCCTCCAGCCCAGGCGGCCTGGGCACTGGGTCCGCTGAGAGCTGCAGAGCCGCTGCGGTGACAGCTCATGAAAGGGGCCACTTGGCAGCCAGGAGGGAGCCCTGGCTCTGCCACTTGCAGCCTGGGACCCTCATTCCTACCCAGGGCCATCTGAATGCAGGAACGCTGGGAAGGTGTCACACTGCCTGGCCCACTAAAAGCACACGATGGTTCAGTGAGCGGCCCCTCTGCTGCTGCTGTGACCACCCTTAAAGTGGCCCTGAGCCTTCGAGAAATGCAGGCGAAGCAGCAGACCCTCCGCCTCTGTGTTCCCACCCTCTGCTGTCCCCACTGGGGGATGGAGATGACGCCCAGGTGCGCCGGGGGCCGGTCTGGGAGCAGGAGGTGCTGCAACCCAAGGGCCAAGACAGCCGCCGCTGCTGCTCTGGGTCGCTTGGATCCCAACTCCAATGTGAGCAGGAAGAAGATGCTGCACAGCTCCTGGCTTCCATGCGGCTCTTGGCCATAAATCACAGAACCCCCAACTCAAAGAGGCTGAAACATGAAGGGAATCATCTGGCTCGTCTTCCTGCAAGTCCAGCAGGATGGCCAACTTTGGTTCCACCCCCACAGCCCGCGGGCTGGCCTCCTCCACCAGCAAGATGGCTGCGGCATTTCCACCTCCCCACACAGCCCATAGTCCCAGAGAGGAGAAGAAATGACGGCCCCCTGCACGCCAGAGTCCAGGAGGCCCTTGGTCTCCAGACTCCCCTGTGCACACCCGCAGGTACCTGACTGCTTTTCCAGTGGGAGCACGGTGTGGCCAGCTGCCCTGGAGCCCCCTGGACCTGGAGGCTGAGGGGCGGATACAGGGTGGAAAAGAGAGAAGAGGACAGAGGCAGGGAGGAGGTCGCAGCACCCAGTAGGTTCACCTCACACCCTGATGTCAAATTTTGTGTTTGGATTGCAGGTAGTTCAAAGCAAGTGCCTGCTTTCTTTGACTAAGTCATTTTAAATTAAGTCCACAAAGTGAATATCAATGTTTTATTTCCTTGTGACAGGCTGTCAGTAAACTTAAGGTATAAATGTGATGGTAGATTTTTTGTTGCTGTTGTTCTTATATATTTTTTGGCATCCCCTCACAGAAGCATAAAAAATTCTCTTTGTACTGGCCCCATAAGAGCCTTTTTCCAAGAGAAATATAACATCCGGAGACATCCAGGATTTTCAGCTCTGGCAAAAACAACTCCAGTATCCTGAGCACATCAAAGAGAGACAGCCTGATTCTTATGGCCAGGATTCTCAGTCACAATATTAAGAATAGTAACAATTAAGTGCCACACAGAACTACAGGGACTCAAATTTTGTTACCCAACTAAAAAACCTGACATTTCACTTTTAATTGCCAGACACCCCCCTCCACGTCCTAAACCCAAAGTAGGGTGCTGAAGAGCCATGGTTTGGGGACCAGAGGGGACAAAGAGATGGGTGGGGTTTGTTTGTTTTCTAGAATTATTCTCTCAGGGGATCACTGTTTATATGAGAAAGGTATTGACTTCTTAAAAAGTTCAGAGTACCATTCAGGGAGGGAAAACAAGACCCCTGGGGGGCTACTAGCAGAGCAGGCCCTCCCTCCAGGCCACTCAGCTGACCTCAGACGGCCACGCTTTGTAGCCTAACTCCTAACCAGCAAGGCTGAGTGCCTCCTGCTGACGTTCACCTTGAAGAAATACCTTCAGGAAGTGGGCCACATCTGTAAAGAAAGGACATGCCACTCTTCCTTGACGTCCCGAGCCTGTAAGCTCCAGGACCTTCTGCAGACCCCCAGCCCCCGGTGCCGGCCTCTGGAAGAACAGCGCCTCCATTCCCAATGGCCCACCTGCACCCCTGAGCAACCTGCTCAGAGCCAGAGGAGCCTTCCAGAAGGCGGATACTCCCCGCCTTTGAGAAATGCTTCTCTGACCAGAGAGGCCTCCCGCTGCCCGGGCGCCCACCCCCAGAGGCAGAGCTGGCAGCTTCCTGCCCTGAGGTCTCTCCAGCCCCCATGACCTCCAGGTATTTGCACAGCTTCCCTATTAACCTTGAAGGTCAAAGTCATGTCATGTTTGTTTCCAAACAGGCCCCAGGCTGGCCCCAGCTGCGTCATGAAGGTAACCCAATACGTCACAGACTCCCCGTCCTCTTTATTGCCGTGTCTGTTAATGCAACCCCATGTTTTCAAGATATAGTTTCAGCCCAAACCTTTTCTTCTGTTAGTAAGTCCTTTCCCCTCCCCCACCCCACCCAGAAAACTTGAACTTGCCTTTATGTTCTAACAAGGCACAAATTAATCCATTTTACAGCTTGAATTTCAGAAAATTTGAATCCTCGATTACTTTCTACCATTTGGGGGAATGAAACACTCTCATAAAAAACAACATGGATTTGGGTGAATTCGAAAGTAGATGTCCACTGGGAGGGGCTAGGAATGGAAAGACAGCACCCTGCAAAACGTCCGGAAATAAAACTACCTCATCTACACAGAAAATAAAATCACTAATTGGAAAAGATACATGCACCCCTATGCTTACTGCCACATAATTTACAATAGACAAGATATGAAAGCAACCTAAGTGTCCATGGATATATAAGATGTGGTACATACACACAACAGAATATTACTCAGCCATTAAAAGACCAAAATTGTAACCGGGATGCCTTTTGACGAAACCCCTCACAATGTTCATAAACAAAGAGAAGCCCAAGTCCCTAAAAGATGATGCAGAGAATGGGGATCAGACCGAGTAATTAGACCTCAAAGAAAACAGTAGTTTGCAAACCAAGGTAAAGCAAACCAAGCAGACACAGGGCCCTTAGTTCCCCCTCAAGGTCCCAGGTAAACTCTGGAGTCATGTGTCCCTGAGATGTTTTATAGGAACCGAGACCCCCACTGCATGGGCCACCTCCTGACAATAAGCAAGTAAACCCCAGACTGGGGGGGCCAGAAGACTGCCGGCTGAGACTCCGGAAACAGACCCCTGCCCCCTCCCCACCAAGCCATCAGAGGAGTGGGCAGGAGCTGGTCACACCCCAGGCAGCCTTTTCCCACAATGCTGCCTTTAAAAGCCCTGCTTGTAGGCCCACAGTGGGTCTGGGACCTTAAGCATTACCACCCATCCTCCTCGCCGGAAGCTCTGCAGTAAATGCCCACTTTCCTTCACTACATCCTGATATCACTGTTTGGCTTTGCTGAGTGTCAGACAAGCAGACCCAGGTTTGGGTGGTTCAGTAACAGAATCTTGCCATTTGTGACAACATGATGGACCTAGAGGGCATGACGCTCAGTGAAATAAGTCAGACAGAAATATAAATACCATATGATTTCACTTATATGTGGTATCGAGACAAAAAATAAGCAAACACATCAGGAACAATCTCAAACAGAACAGACCGGTGGTCGCCATAGGAAGGGGGTCGGGAGGCCGGGTGACACAGGCGAGAGGGCAAAAAATAACTTGTGAGGATTTTGATATCTTGACCTGGGTGATGGCTACAGAAGTGAAAGAAAGAAAAAGGAGAAGGAAAACGCACCTCCCGTGTGGTCCGGGCCGCACTCTGGCTCACTCCCCGTGGTCAGGGAGGACACAAGATCTGCTCCAAGTGCAGGAGCACCGATGCCCTGCACTTCTGTCACCGTCCTGGGAAGGTGCCGTCTCAGGGTGGCTGCGGACTGCTCCCCGACTCAACTGCAGTCGTTCACATTTCAGTTTGTGGCAAATTAATTTATTATAATCGTATTTATTATAAGACGTATAAGAAGAGCATCATGCAGGGGCATGTTTTCTGAAGTGTGCCAAAGTCAACCGGCCCACAGCTGCATGCGGGCTTCGGGCACACAAGGCCCATGGGCAAGGGGAGCGTGCTTAGCACCCCAGGGTGCCTGGGTGCACCCAAGCCAAAGCTGGCGGTCTTACTCTTTGGAATAACATTTATCAAATGGAAGCACCAAGATCCATCTGGACCAGAAATAATACGGCTTGACTGTGGGCATCTTTGCTGTTATGAGAACAGACAAGTTTGTTTCAGTGAGGTAACACCCCAAAGTGACCGCATCTCACGCACTCTCAGGCTCCACGCTCCACCCAGACCTTCTGCTCTGTTGTTTCCAAAACGGGGTGAGTTTAAACAGAGGGCTTGTGGGTGGCTCAGCACCACCCTCCGTCTGCTCATCCTGTGAAGTCCAGCGCCACTGGACATGAGCCGTGAGCCTCTCTGTCACTCGGCGCACACCACCTCCAGGCAGGCCCTCCTGCAGAAGGGCACCAGCACCAGAGCTCGTCACAAGAGGCCGGGGGATGCCTAGAAGTGGCGTTTGTGGTTTGGGGACTGCAATCCACGACCATGTGTTATATCCACAGCCAATCCCATTTTCAGAAAGAAAGACAGTATTTTCCAGGGCTGGGGGGGTTCCCAGTCACAGTCGGGTGTAAACTTCCCCCGAATGTCCCTGACCTCTAATGATGGCACCACGAACGCTGACTTGGAAAACAAGGTTCCCATGGAACGTTCCCAGATTAAAATACAGTATCTACCTTTATTCACCTGATAGTTTACCTCAGGTATAACTCTCTAAGCTACACTTTGGGGAGCAGATGCAATGGCAGGTCACAAAATTTATCTGTCAAGAGAAAGGCAATGAAAATACATATAAAAGCCATTGCCATCAGCACAAAAGAGGAAGGGGATTTACAGAACTGCAGCCTTCATCAGATCTGAAATCCGGGCTCCTCCAGGCATCCTGAACGGCTCCCGCACTGGGTGGCCGTACTGGACAGGAAGAAAAATGGGCCTAAATTTACCTTCCCTGAATATCTGCTACACTCACTTTGTGCCAAGCACTTTGCCACACACACACTGCCTGCTATCTAATGCAGAAACGGTTCCTAGAATGAAAATGGCAAGCATCCCTTTAGCAGGGGCAGCAAGTAGCAGGCAGCCACAGCCACTGACTTTGCTGTGGGCCAGAGTCGGCACAGAACTGTGTGGATTTTCTCATTTGTCAGAGCCTCTGTGAGACACATACCATTCCTATCCCCGTTTTGCAGATAAGGAAGCTGAGGCACAGAGTGGTGGAGAAACTTGCCTGAGGTCACATAGCAGGAGGCAGAATCAAGGTTCAGACGCAGGTGCTGGCTCCAGGCCGGTGCTGTCACTCCTCCAGGCATCCAGCACACCTGCCACAAACACACGCTCCCCACCACACCCCCAACGGCAGTGTGCATTTCCAAGACCCTGGTCTGGCGGCAACCCTGCCCTTAGGGTCTTTAATCCTTCCCAGAGTCATCTAAACTTTTGTGTCACTGAAGACAGTGGGGCCTCCTGGGCAGTCCCATGAATGACCTAATGGCAAACGAAGGATCCTTTTCCCTAAAACACGTGCATGCCAGCCGGCCTTGAGATCCCGCCTTCAGGACCACACAAATGCCCCTCCCTGAAGCCAGGCTGGGAGCCCCCCGCTGAGAATTCCCCTGAAGGACCCCTTGTGAGCCCCGCTCATAACAAGAGGCCCTTGTGGGTTCGCTTAGGTTTGCTTCCTGCTGATTAGCCTTCAATTACCCTGACGCCCACCACCCACCACGGTGAAACTCTATTGATTGCTATTAGATTTGTTTTGTTTTCATCCCAACTCACATTCAAAACCGAATTAAGTTCGGTGGAAAAACACCCATCAGATGCTTCTCAAGGATTAGCAAGCCTTTATTATAGCCTTGAGACCCCACCTAGTTTTATCTCCCATGAGCCCACTCAGCTCAAAAAGGGAGCATTAACTGACCGGATAATTATCATGCAAATGAAGGGGGCTGGCACTCAAGCAGCCAATAAGAGGCTCCATCTTGGCTGAATTTCCACCGGACCCACGCTGGGGGCAGGTTCCCTGCAACCTGCAGATCTCCCAGAAAGGGCGGGAACAAGGTATTTAATCCATCTCCTGATCTGTTGCTTCAATTACCCCCTGGAGAAACGGCCCTCCTGGCTGTATTACATCCAAGCAAATACAGCAGCTCATAAGCCCAGCAGATGAGGAGAAGCCCAGAGCCTTCCGCGGTGCACAGGGAGTAAGAGGCGGCGCAGCACCCTGCCCGTGCGGGGCGAGCCTGCGCGTGCCAACTCACCCCGTGCACCGCGAATCACTCCAGGGGCAAATCCCTGGTTGGCTTCGGCTCAGCAGCTGAGTCTCTATAAATCTTCTTTTTTCCATCACTGTGTGATCTGTGTCTTCCTGCTCAATTTGCGGCGCGGTGCTGCAGACTCGCGGCCTGCGCCTGCATGGGCGGTGCGGGAAGGTGCGGAGCGCTGGCGCCCCTCTCAGCTCCCTCTGTCCGCCGCGGGGGAGCGGGTGCAGCAGGCGCCTCTGAGAGGTGCCCCGAAGGGGCTCACACCTGATTCCGCGATCAGGCTGAGGATCTCCCCTGATCCCACATAAGGAGTGATCCACAGATGAAACTTAGCTTTGACCATCTCTCTGGTTCAAGTCAGCCGAGCCACTTTCAAAGCCGTAAGTGCCGAGGGGGCCTATGAGTCGGCAGGCTGCAAAATACCACAGGATGTGAATCCAGTACGGTCGCCTCTCTAGTGTGCCCGCCTCATTAGCCCCCTTTGGCATCGTCGTCAAGGAGGAGCAGGGTGACAGAAGGCTTGGAGGAAGGGCCCTGTCCCAGAAGCCTCAGGCCACCCCTTCAAGATTCAGAGAAGGCACGGCCCTGGGCTCAGACTAGCCAGAGGCTCTTGAGAAGGACACTGGGCTCTTCAAGGGAGCGTGTGACCCCAGAGGCAGCCCCGGACGGAGGCACCTCGAGGAGTACCTCCCAAGGATGGCAAGGTGTCTTCAGAGGCGCATCACTGCAGACCCCTGGGGCACTATGCCCTTGGGACCTAGGTCTCCTGCCCTCAGCCACAAAGGTAGGACACACCAGACCTCTACCCCCAACCTCTGACTTGGAGAGGAACAGAAGACTGACTGTGGAGAAGGTGAAGGTTCCTGTGTCCAGGACCCTCACCTGGCCCTGGTCGGCTTGCTCCCTACACACGTGTGGGCAATACGTTGCAATACGTTGTTATTGACTCTATATAAAGAGCCCCGCCCAGTGCCCTGGGCTGCTTCACAGCTTCAGGACCGCACGGCTGCAGGAGAGCAGAGGCTGGGGGGTGGCAGCACCGAGGACAGAGACTGAGACGGCTGTTGGGGCGGAGAGGCCCAGAGGCAGAGGCTGGCTTGCTGCGTGCAGACTCGCTCTGGGTGGACGGGATGCTAGTGACTGACCTGCCACCGTGGGAATAAAGTTGGGTATAAACGCTTTCACCCAGGAACGTTCCATTGTCATTTTTTCGGTCTCACGGAATCCATAGTGAACTTGGTTGGGCCTGAAACCCGTTGGCAAGACAGTGACCAAATCTTAAAGTCTGACTCTTTGTATGAAGAGACTGAACGTTACCACCTTAAACCAAATGTTTAAGTTATTTCTTGAGACTAAACATAATGGGCTGGACTAAAATCCCCTTAACCTATTATACCAGCAAATGGGGGACCGCTTGGCAAGGTTGGAGTGGTGACATACAAAACTTAACAAACAAAGCAACCGCATGGTCTGCACATCTGGGTGAAGCGTGGGCAAGTCTGCAGTCCTGACCCGCGGCCGTCGGGCAGGAACAAAGCGAAGGCAGGCCTCCCCGGGCGGAGGGCACGGGGCGGGGCGGCCACCACAACAGACGTGGTGAGTGTGCCATGTCCTTGAGAACAAGGGAGAGGAAACACAGGCCCCTAAGAAGAGATTTTAGGGTACCTCTCACCTCTGCCTCATCTCAGTATATAACTCTCCCTGCCCCTGGAGTAGGAAAAAGAGAAGAAGAAACTCATTGAGATCCACATGTTCACGAGTAACATGTTCATTCTGCCTTTAAGATTCGGGTTGAATGTAGAACATAGGTGTTGTGGGCCTAACTGTGTCCCCCCAAAGTTCCTAGGGTGGAACCCTAATCCCCATGACATTGTACTCGGGGGGCAAGGCGTCATGCAATTAAGGCTACCTGAGGTCATAAGGGTCCTGATCCGTCCTTGTAACAAGAGGAGGAGACACTAGCATGGACACACAGAGAAGGCTGCGTGAGGACATGAGCCGGGAAGGACTCCCCGCCGAAACCCCTCTGCAGCACGCGGACCTTGGACGTCCAGCCTGCACAACTGTGGGAAACAAATTCCTGTTGTTGAAGCCTCCCTGGTGGGTTTGTTATGGGAGTAGGTACTGCCCGAGACAGGGGGCCTTCCTGACCCTTAATTGCTCTATCTTCTAAAACAAGAGAGGCGGCTCCTTTGGCCCTCGGTGTTCACCATCCCTCTGCAGGAGCAACCCTTCCCGTGGAGCCCCCAGATTTACATGTTGTTTTTGCTGTTGAAAAATCCCACCGCTTTGGGTGGATGGAAGGTTAAGGGCAGAAAGGGAGGGGCAGCCCCAGAGGCTGGGTGTTCAGCACTTGACAGGAAATGAGCAATCAATATGCTAAGTACATGCAAGTAACATGCAAATGAGCACCTAACCTTTCTGAAGGAACCCTCCGCACCCTTTCCACCGTGAACACAGGGGGGTCTGTCCTCACCTGTAGGCTGTAAGTTGGGCAGTAAAGGAAAGAGAACTCAATAATTTTACGAAGACTTTAAAACCACAAACAGCATTTTCATCTTTGGTATCTGAACCACCAGAGAGCTGCACGTGTGCCTGCGTGCACACACACACACACACACACACACACACACAGAGTCCTGCTTTCTATCCATCTATCTAACTTGTTATTGTGAAAACAACGAGCCAGCCCAGCGCGGCCTGCGGTGGCAGGAGACTCAGTCACAGGGTAAGGGGGTGGCTGTCTTTGTCACTTGTCAGTGGCTTCCTGATACATGTGCACAGCCCTTCAGCCATGCTACTCACCAGCTGCACTATTGGCGGGGAAATTATATGACATCTTCAGCCTTCCAATCCGTGACGGCCAACACTGAGTAGGAAGAAGAGAAAGAGAAGGTGTGGGTCAGGCCCCAGGGGAGAAGAAACCAGCGTCCTTGGGGCATAAACGAATCAGGATGAGCTTCATTTTCCAGGGCTTAATGAGGTAGTGCAGGGACCCAGGACCAGCATCGTGATCAACTTGTCCTGCCTATGATGAAAATGCCAGGATATAAATAGGAACAGGAGGGCTCCATCTTGAGGCTAAGATTTCATTTTAAAAACCAGGGAGTTAGGAGGTTAAGATTCCTAACATTTCCTTTAGTAATCAGCCAACAACCTATGTTAAGGTAGAGTCGGCAGTCCTAACTGATGTGTTCCCAGTGCTTGAGGGTAACCACCATCTTGGAGAAGAACAAGATCGATAAAATCCTCGTGTTGTTTATCTGACAGAATATCTAGAGGATTGACTGTGAATGGGGACATAATGTCTCTCACCAGAGACATCGTGAAACCACACATGGAGACTACACCACCCTCACCCTCCCGCCACCCTTGGCCCTGTGCTTGAAAGCCTTAAAAGACAGACTCCTAAGCCCTGAAGTGAGCCTCCTCTCTGAGGCGGCCCACACCCTTTTGAGTGTGTACTTTTTGCCTTAAATAAAGACTTATCACTGCTCAACTTACTGCATCTTGTCTTTGAGCTTCTCTAGTAGTAATCATCTTTTGTTACTTTGCTGTTTCATTCAATATTCTAGTCTTAAGCACAGGTCTTCTCTCTGTTCTCCTTCAGACAAGCAGGACAGGGCTGAGAGCTCTGGGTTGGGCCTGCGCGTTCCCGTCTCCTGGGTGGCCCAGGCAGGACTGCAGCCGGACGATCCTGCTCTTTAGCAGCCTGCCTGAGATCTCCTTCCTTGGCGCTTAGGAAGTTCTCAGAACGCAAACTCGCTCCATCCAGGGCTCTGCGGCTCCCCCACATCCTGGGGTGGTAGTGGCTTAGTTCCCACCCCGTGCAGATCCACACAGACACTGAACACCAGGTGGCTTTAGGGGTCGGCAAGGGACCTGCCCTGGGCCGGGCAGGAGCTCAGTGAGCTGCCCCTTCCTTCCTCTGCTGCCCGCACAGCCATTGCTGCTCACTACCACTCTGCACTAATGAATTCCTTCCTTTCCTACACTCGTCCGACCTGTTTGAGAATTCTTTCTCATTCCGCATCAAGAACCTCTCCCATCCAGGGCGAGGTTTCGCCTGGTGTGCAGGGGGAGCCCTCCCCAGATGCAGCTGCCTGACAGCATTTACACCCCAGCCCAGTGATGGAGAATAAAAGAAAACAGCTTCCCCGGGATCTGCAGCAAGTCCAGATACGCAGGCTGCTGATGTCAGCTCGGCTTGGCGGCCACGTGGTCAGGGCTGCTGGTGAGAAGGGCAGGGACGGGTAGAAAGTTCAAAATGAAAGAGTCAGGCAGTAGGGGTCCTTGGGTTTTCTATCTTTAATTATTTTTTGGAGGCTATATTAAATATCATCTTTAATCATGATAGGTCTTAGTGCTTTGAGTGTTATGACTGTGTCAGACAACAGCCTAGGTTGCATCCTGCCTCTTATCTCTGTGTGACTCAGGGCAAGCGACTTGGCCTCTCTGAGCCTTGGTCTCATCCCTTAAGTGAGCATGATAATGACACAGCACTGGCTTCCATTTAAGATCAACAGCACAGGGCCCATTACAGCCACTAGAGCACGTGGCCTGGCAGACAGAGTCCTAAGCGGATGTGAGCTATTGCTGCTAATGCCCTTTGCATGGATTCCCCTCATCCCTTATGTTAGTTTTTGCTTCAGGTTTGGTAAACAGCACAGCATGGTTCTGGGGAAGCATTTGGTCTGAAGCCCAGGCAATGAGCAGCCCTCTGTCACTTAGGCTATCAAGGGAAATGTCACTATTTCCCAAGGCCATGTCGTGCCAGCCCAGCCCAAGGGCCTCTCCAGGGTCCCCAGCAGACAGGCCTTCTGCACAGCCGGCTGTCAACATACACTGCAGGACATTCACCCGGCTCTCAGAAAGGGTCTCCTGGGTGGGCTTCTCGGCCAGGGGCTCGGCTTTGTAAACCCTGAAGCAGATCGGGAGAGCCCTCCTTTATCACTAAGGGGATGGAGGCCATGAAAGGCCAGTGCATTTGATATTGTGAATCAGAAACTTGTGTCCACAAACACGGTGGATGCAGAAGCAGAGCCTCCTGGCTGCACCAGCCCTGGGCCCATCTGCTTCTCCTTGGCAAGGATCCTGCCCACAGGGGAGGAGGTACCAAGCCCAGGCCAACACGAGCCCTCAGCCGGCCTCAGGCCCTCCTCCCTCTAACCTCCTCTGCAGTGACCGCAGTGTGGTTGGCAGGTGCTAACCCATTTATGCACTTGGACTCCTGGGAGACCTTTGAACTAGAAAAGTGAAAGCTCTGGGGCTGGGATTAATAACTAAGCGGGCATTCTGGTGCCTGTAGCTGTAAAATACTGAGCCCTACTCTGAGAAGTCATCTGTACCCTTGCCAGAACACAAAAAGACGTGGATAGACTGGTGTCTGGACAATCTTTTCCTTTTGTGGGAGAAGAGCCCTCTGGAATCCCGGCATTCCACCCCACTGGGAGCCTGCACACCTGACTACGGTCCAGGCTCTAACTCGGCAAAATGCATAGTTCAGCATCCTGGACAGTCACGGAGCTTCCTGGGGCAGCAGTGCTTGACACTGCCCATCTGGCTATTCCCAGAAGGCAGGCTGGGGAGCAGAGCTCAGCTCTATCTGTCTCTGTTTTCCTTCTCTGCCTCTCATTTTTCTATTGGTACCAGCCTGGCAGCACGTGCCTTGTGCTCACGATGAAGCTCAGCAGGGTAGAAGGAACAGTAACCAGGTTAGCTGCAGAAGATCTGGGTTTTGTAAACATTCAATCTTCCCTGTATTTTACCAGGTTCCTAAAAAACTCAACAGAGACAACTCCCAAAATGTTCCAGAGAGGTCCATGTGCTTTCCAGGCACAAAGCTACATGGAACATATGTGTTCATTATGAATTTATTAATTGTATCAGAGATAAATGCAAAAAAAGAGACACTGTGATAAAATAGACCCGGCGACATCCTCTGGACTTTGCAGTCTGCTCAGTTACACATGAGATGTGGGACTAGGTGGTCCGGCCTGCCCTTGTCAAGTCACCTCTTGTCCTTTGCTAACATGATCCAGGCTTCTGTACTGGAAGAGAGGCCCCTGAAACAGGCAGAAAGTTTCTGTAGGAGGCAGTGCCTCCATCAGGAGGTCAAGATGTCCTGGCGGAAGAAATTCAAGGGCAAGAAACAGGCTATGATAATTTGGAACAAAGCAGTTGTCCTTGCGTCCCAATCACTGAGTGCCTTTTTCCTTCATTTTGGTGAACTTAGCCTGCCTCTGACATGTTCATAACATGCTCTTTGCCTATTGTATGGTCTGGTAAAGAAGGAGGGAATATGATGTCCCCACTGACAGATGCAAGTTTGAACTGTGAGCCTCTTGTGAACAAAGGAAAATCTCGCCCTTAATCAAGGAAATTACCAAAAGAGAAGAATGAAGCCAGGACTGCAGAGATTCTAGATCACACCCACCGCAGAGGATGAACATCGTGACTACGTTCCAGGCCCTACTCCCCATCCGTCAGCGGTTCTCTTGTTCCCGGCTGACAACTTCTCCCTGGGCCAGGCACACAGAGGAAGATTTTCTTAAGAGAATTATCCGGACTTAGGAGTGTTGGCCTTGTAGTGTAGACATTCTGGAAAGCTCATCGTTTGTCAAGACATAAGGGGCCATATTAGGAATTCTTCTGCAACCAGCACAAGCCGTGAGAAGGCATTTTGTGAACATGTGAGTGACTTGACAATGCCTTCCTTTAGAAAGAAACCCAAAGGGCCATTGAAACACTTGTCCAACCTTTGTTGTTGGCTTTGTTATGTGTAAGACAATTAGGAATTAAGGAGAAATGAAGCTTCTATGACTTGCTTGTACATTTAATTTCCAAGGAGAGGATATGCATTTTGAGGCCTCACTAGCAGGAATATAAGGTCACATGGCTGGAGACTGGGAATAGTATTTCTCATTCTCCTGTTGCACATCAAACACAAAAACTGAGTTTAGGTGGATAAAGGAGCTCAATAGAAGGGGGACATTATGCAAGCTTTGGAATAAAATTTTTAAAAATATTAAAAACTTCTATAATGCTGGGGAGGGAAGATCTTGCTAATTAAAACATAAAGTACAGAAACATGAAAGAAAGGACATAATTGGTTATATGAAATTTAAAAAGCTGTGCACACCATAAATAGTTTGATGGCAAGCAAAAGATGTGGAAAAAAACTTGCAACATATATTAAAACAGGAAAAGAATTGGTGCCTGAGACCTATGAAATAATCCAATAATTTAATAACAAAAATTTATTCAACACAATAGAAAAAAATATTCTAAGAATGATCTTTCTTACAACCAGTTTAACTTGGACTTAATATCTAAGCTTAAAACTAGTTAATCTACCAATTTAATGTGGCCTCATGTGCTTGCCACCATGTCCAGGTAGGACAACAGAGGGGGTCACTGAGAAGTCACCCTCCTGAAGGAAATACCTTGGCGGCAAATAAGGTTAATGGCTCTGCCTGGAAAGCCTCACCTGTTTGAGGCGGTGTCTTGGGAAACACACATAACTGCTCCCCTAATTTCCCAACATCCTAAATATGCATTATGTTTCTTACAGACCTTAAGGAAGGAACATACTTATTTTTACTCCAATATGATTCACCTGGCTTTAAAGACGTCACTGATAACATCCTGACATCTCTGATTTCAAGCAGCAATTGAAAGGAAAGACTAAAGAACTTTTGCTGCGTGGCTCCCAGGCCTCCGGAACCACAAAGGCAAGCTCAGCGCAGCATGACCGAGTGACTGGGTGTTCCTGTCCCGTGAGCTGTGGGTAAGACAAAGCACTGCCTGAACACAGGAGACGATTCACTGCAGCCGGCTCTCTGCGTGGCTGCTTCCCTCTCAAGGCATTGCCCACTTTGCATGATGGAACTGTCATCAACAGATTCAATGGAGCCAGTTTTGTGGTCTGCCCTATCTATTTTTCAGGAAAATAAAACCATTCCGGAGAGAATCTGATGCTTTGGGCACTATGTTACACCTGGCTCGTTCCCTGCTCCTACCACCCCTCACGATTTCCATCTTTTAGGTTCCCGAGCAGTGAATTCAAAGCCCCTGCAACATCTAAACCCAGCTGGAAAGTGAAAAACTGTTTTCAAAACGTTGAATGGTTTCTGTGTGCCATGTGCTTAAGGCTTGCAGTTATAAAGCTCAGGAAAGGAAGAACTTGGACACAATAACGTCGATAGTGCATTCCAACCCTACAATGGTTAGGACCCATCCAACAATAGCAATTGGCTAAGAATATTATGTTACAACCATAAGACAGAATAGTATCTATGCATTTAATGTGATATGGGAGAACATGACATGGAAATGGGGGAATGCTCATGATGTAAGTGTGACGGAAAGCAGATTACAAAACATTATGTCCTGAGTAAGTTGTGTCAAAAATGAAAATCACAACTATGATTGTGTGCCCACACTCACATGCGCATGATAACAAAGATTGGAAAGGCTGACATTTGGAAATTCACTGTGGTTACTTCTTAGGAGTAGGAATACAAGTATGTTTTATCTTTTCCTCAGTACTTGTGTGCATCTGAAACCTTCAAGTATTGCTTTCCTAATCTGAAAAAATAGGTTTTTAAAATATTATAAAATTGCCAAGCAGCATAATAAAAAAAATGATTTTATTGCCAGGAGAAACTGGAGGTAATAGCTAAGCTTTTTTATTGTGTAAAATACAATAAATTTACCATTTTAACCATTTTAAAGTACACTGGTATACAACCATTACCATTATCTAGTTTCAGAGCATTTTCATTACCCCAAAAAGAAATCCCATGAGCACTAAGTATTCACTCTCCATCCTCCTCTACAGGCCACGGAAATCCACAAATCTGTTCTCTGTCTCTACAGATTGCCTATTCTGGGTATATGACATCTGAATAACAAATATGTGGTCTCTGTTTCTGCCTTTGTTCACTCAGCACAAAGTTTTCAGGATTCACCTGTCTTACAGCATGTATCAGTAGTCATCCCTTTTTATAGCTGAATAATATTCCATTGTGTGGACAGACCATCTTTCATTCATCCTTCCATCAGCAGATGGACATTTGGGTCATGTCCACCTTTGGCTCTGATGAATGGGCACACCCAAGGATAGATGTATGTGAGCTTTCATTTGAATACCTGTTTTTGATTCTCAGCACTGAGTCATGTGGAAATTCCACATTTAACTTACTGAGGACCAGCCTCAGTAAAACTGATTTACACAGTGGCTGTGCCACAATCTCACCAGCAATGCACAAGGGTTCCAATTTTTCCACATTCTCACAGACACTTGTTATTTTCTCTTATTACTTTTATAGCATTATTTTAATTACTGTTATCCTCCTAGTGGGTGTGAAGTGGTGTTATCTCTTTGTGATTTTTTGTATTCCCCAAATGACTATAGATGCTGAACATTTTCTCATGTGCTAGTTGGCCATCTGTATATCTTTTTTAGAGAAATGACTATTCAAGCCCTTTTTCTATCTTTAACGGGGCTTCTTAGTCTACCAGTTGTTAAGCTATAAATGTTTTTATTCTGGATATTAGACCCTTATCAGATATATGATTTGAAAAAATTTCCCCATTCTTTATCTTTCCACTCTGAATAGTAGTCTTTGGTGCAGAAAAGAAAGTTGATGAAGTCCAGTTTATCTGTTTTATGCTTTTGTTGATGATGTTTTTGGTGTCACATATAAGAAATCATTGTCATATCTAAGAAATCATTGTCTTATCCATTTTCTTCTACGAGTTTAACAAACTACCTTAACAATGTAAGTCTTCTAACTCATGGACACAGATGTCTTTCTATTTATGTAAATCTTTACTTTCTTTCAGCAATGTTTTTTCTCTTAGATTCAAGTCTTTGAACCATTTTGAGTCAATTTTTGTACATGAAGTGAGGTAGGGGTCCAATGTCATTCCTTTGCATGTGAATCCCAGTTGTCCCAGCGCCATTTGTTGAAAAGACTATTCTTTCACCATTGAATCATCTAGGAATCTGTTGAAAATCATCTGACCACAGATGGGCATTTTCTTCCTCTCCACTCTCATTTCTGTTCCATTGATCTGCATGCCGACATACACACCAGTGCCATGCTGCTTTGATTTCTACAGCATTAGAGCATCACCCCTCCAACTTTGTTCCTTGATTTCAAGAGTTGGCTATTCTAGGTTGCTTGGATTTTTTTATGAATAACAGGTTCAGCTTTTCCATTTTTATAAAAAGCCACTGGGATTTTGGTAAGGACTGAATGAATCTATAGGGTGCATTAGGGAGTATTACCATCTTAATATTCAGTCTTCCATCCCATGGACACAGGGTGTCTTTCTATATATTTAGCTCTTCTTTAATTCTTTTCAGCAATGTTTTGTAGTTTTCAATGTGTAAGTCTTACACCTCCTTTGTCAAATTTACTCCTAAGTACTTCATTCTTTTTGATGATGTTTAAATGGAATTGTTTTCTTAATTTTTTCCAGATAATTACTGCTAGTGTACAGAAATACAACTGACTACATCGTCTATGAATACTGACAATTTTACTTTTTCATTTCCAAATTGGGTGTCTTTTTATTTCTTTTTCTCGACTAATTGCTCTAGCTAGAACTTTCAGTATAATGTCAAAAAGATAGCAAATCCTTGTTTGTTCTTAATCTTAGGGTGCAAGCTTTCATCTTTCATCACTAAGTGTGATATTAGTTCTGGGTTTCTCATAAATCTGTTTCATGTTGAGGAAATTCCCTTTATTCCTAGTTTGTTTAATTTTGTGGGTATTTTTTACCTTGAAAGGATATTGGGTTTCATCAAATGTTCTGTTTTTTCCTGCATCTCCTGAGATAATCATGTAGATTTTCATCCTATTAATGTGGCTATTGCATTGATTGATTTTGGTATCTTGAACCACCCTTGCATTCTTGAAACAAATCTCACTTGTCATGGTGCATACTCCCTTCAATACACTACTGGCGCCGGTTTACCAGTGTATTGTTGAGGATTTTTGTGTTTTTATCTGTTAGTCACATTGATCTGTATTTTTCTTTTCTTTTTGTCTTCCTCAGACTTTGGTATCAGGGTACTGCTGGCCTCAAAGAGTAAATGAGGAAGTATTTCTTTCTCTTCCATTTTTTGGAAGTTTGAGAAAGACTGGTTTTGATTTTTATTTAGATATTTGTTAGAATTGACTAGTAGAGTCATCTGGTCCTGTGTTTTTTTTTTGTTTGTTTGGAAGTTTTATTAATGATTCAAGTAGTTAAACTTTTAAAAGAAACATACCAAAATAGAAATTGAAGATTTTACTTCAAATATTCAAATCAATCACTTCTAACTTTGGCTATGACACTAAGACCATATAATTTTTCCCTTTGGTTGGACAACTTCTTTGTGCAATATAACTACTTCCTAATGCATACATATTGTCTTTTCTAAGTAGTTCATAAAATTTTGGAAATATAAGTAGTCTAGGACTTTTCATTTTGTGCTCAAGTCCTCTGCTGTCTGTGGACCTATTTTAGGGTCAATAACTCATTAATAACAAAAAGACAAAATATGAATCACTTTTAATGTCAAGCATTGAAGGTCAGTGAATAAAAATGCAATTCCAACACTGAGAAGTTAGTAGCTATAAGGTCAAAATCACACTCAAAACATGACTCCATCCTGCATATCATTATGGAATATATATAAAGTTTATTTTACTAAGTCCCAAAGATGCTATGCTGAAATACATGTTCTGATGAAGCTAACGAGTCCCTGGCATCGGGAAACTTTGCCACCCACCAGATCTTTTACCCACAGGAGAACATTTCTTGGTGCTGATCTATTAAAATGCCTCTCAGCTTTGCTGCTCATGCTGTTTTGTCCTTGAAATTGTTGTTTGGTTCTGGTAATTTTTACCAGTCACTCTCATGAAATTCCTGATTTTAGAAAAATCTTTCTTACTAGTCAAATTCTTGGGCTCATATTTTTTTAGCTCAACTATAACTAAAAGAATCATATTTTGAAAATGTATATTATAACTGTGGCTACAGTGAATTTATGGGAAATTCAATTTCCGTACAGAAGCCTGACTTCCTACAAAAACAACCATCCACCTACATATGTGACCAATTTCTCAAAGAGAAGATAAGCTTTCCATGAAAATAAAATGCAGCCAAATGCAAGTCCCAAGCAGGCAAATGAGCTAGCACATCTGGAGGCATATGGATGAAGAAGTGGGTTCCCAAAGGGCTGGTTACTAGCTGTGGGATCATGGCCAGATCACATGACTTTTCACGGGCCCTGTTTATTTCCCTATAAAATAAGTATGATGATAGGACCTACCGTATTGGATTGCTGAGAGGATTAAGAGAGAGAATTCATGTAAGTTCATTAGCACTGCATGTGACACGCAATAAATAGTCCATTACAGGGTAGCTGATAGAAGTAGCATTAAAAACAGTGGCAGGATCTTCCACATAGACTATATATATATATACACTATATACTGTATCTGTAGACACATACAACGTGAATGCATATACTAGATACATACTGTATCTACATAAACTATACACTAGATCTATAGGTATGCACTCTATCTACTTACACTATATCTATAGCTACACACTATATTTACACTATATACTGTATCTACATATACTATACTAGATATTTATATACTACATACATATACTATACAAAATACTATACAGTATTTTTCTACATATCCAATCTTCTGCAAAGGTAAACCAGTTGTCCCTACTGCCTTCCTCCACTGATGTGCTCCCTGCCTGTGTACTCAATAATCATTCATTCATTTACCAAATGTCTAGTGAATGTCTGCTTGCAGGAGCTACCCCAGATTCTGATGATGGAGTAGTGCCAGGGTCTCTGGCCTAAGTGTTTATAGCAGGAGTCAGCAAACTTATTCTGTTACTGGCCAGAGAATAAATATTTTAAGAGTTGTGGACCATATGCCTCTGTTTCAACTATTCAACTCTGCCACTGTTGCAAAAGCAGCCATAGACAATACAAAAATAAAGGGGCATGGTTGAGTGCTAACACAAACTTACAAAAACAGACAGTGGACAGTATTTGGCTCCAAGTCCACAATTTACAGATGTCCAGTACATAATCTAACAAAGGGGATAGTTAAATAAGTATAATAAAGTTTGAGAAATAATCTGAGGGTCTTAAAGAGGGTCGAGACATGTTTAATCTAATATTTAGTGGATGAACAGGAGAATAGCCAGGCAAGGAGGGAAAGAACAGTATTCTAGGCAGAGGCCGTAGTGTGTGTAGGGCCAAGAGAAGAAAGAGAAATCAGGAGACAGAGACGGCAGAGAAACAGAGACAGAGAGGAGCACGGGGTTGCTCAGGAGCTAAAACACATCGGATGTGGCGTGAGTACCGGGGTTGTTAAGACAGTGGAGCGAGAATGGAGCTGAAGGGAGGGACTGTAGGTCATGAAGGGCCTGAGCATCAGGCAAAAAGTGTGGGCTCACATCCAGAGATAGTGGGGGCCCCTAGAGGTTTGAGGTGGGGAACTGTGGGATGAGTTTTGCATCTGATCGCTGCTTCGGTGATGGGTTAGATGGCACCGAGTGTGGAGGAAGGGAACCTGGCAAGAGGGCCAGTACGACATCCAGATAGGAGGGTGGTGGTGGACAAAGACACAGAAGAGGGGGTGCCGAGTGGGCCTGGCCAAGACCTGTTGGCAGTTAAAGATGTTCACAGACTAATCGGAGGAGGGGTGAAAGTGGCAGAGGAGAGGTTTCTGCCTTGGGAAACTGCCTTTGTGAAGTCTCTCTGAAGTCTGCCTGCACTTCAAGGCTTTTCTTGAGTCCTGCTTCATCCAGGGACCCTTTCTGCCCATTCCTTCAGAGGATGGGCACTTATCTTGCCCTGCCCCTCATCACAAGGAGCCCATCTCAGATAACAGCCACATGGGTCAGCATCTCTCCATTTGTGACTGTTACCAGGGCCAGGGATCTTGATGTTAGACTCCAATAAGAAGCACTTGTGTATGGTACCCTCACTTCGAACATCCTAAAAATGAGGAATGTGCTTAAGTGAAATCTAAAACGAGATCAATTAAAAGAAAGGCTAAATATTCAAGGAAGTAGACTTCATTTTCAACAGAGGCACAATTTTTGACAGTGAGATAATTGCATGCCATAATCCTTTGGTTTTGTAGGACCATGGGCTAAAAAAAAACACTTGATGCTCATTAAGGATAAGAAAATAGATCTGCAAGATCAGCGACTTCTACATTTGGAGCCGTCATTTCATGTTCATTATTGGCCAACACAACAGTTCATTTCTGGGCGATACTAAGTGGTTTTGCTGTACCTGATACTTTGAACCAGGTCATCTGAGTCCCACGTACCAAGAGACACACATGGCTGTGCCACTGGGACACAGACATGCCTTTGCCCCCAGCCGGATGCCCCGTGAGGCACCTCAGTGCTGAGCTGAGCGTGGTCTGCATGGCCCTTCATCTTTTCTACAGAGCCCAGAAACCTGAGAGAGCGGGTGTGGGAATAGGAGGAAGACAAGAGAATCTGAAAGTAAATAACCACACATGGCTTGAAAATCATCCAGTGGAGCTGGGGGACCCTCGCTCATAAATACTCAGCACAACCAACGGAGACTTATCTGTACCCTGTATGAACAGGAGCAGGGATAAATTCTAACATAGAAAACTGGCTTTACTGCAAACCATCAAAATTTTTGAGCACTTTCCCAATATAGCCTATTCTCTTCTTTATTCTACTACTTCCTAAATTTAATTTAATTTCTAGCTCATGATAGTTATTAACTCATTCATGCTCATAAACAAAATGGTAGAATGAAAATCACACCAGAAGAGATTTTAGCTGCTAAATTTCTACACATAAAGAGCTATTAGTGTACCTAACATTTCATTCTGTTAAGGAGATTCATGCTGAATTTTGATAGCAAGAAGTCAAGTAAGAGATATTATTTTCATGAAAATCCATTTCGAATGCATGGTATTAATACAATGCTAAATAAACAAAGCAGCACCAGGAAATAAATCCAAATTTGAAGTCTGAAAGGGCAGTCATGTTTCTTGAATATTCTGAATGTCAACTTTTTGATGGAAAAACTAATACACAGCAGTGACTGCATACACAGGTCCATTCTGGGTGTCTTCAGCGTGTGCTACAAAGTTTAATTTGTTGAATCCTTACGTTTTCTGTTCCACAGTATCTAGTGGCATTTTTTATGTTCTCCCCAAACTGCAGTTTATGAAGGCATTGGAAAGGTCACTGTTCCCTGGTTATGTTTTTAAAAGAGGATAAGTAATATATGTTCTCCAATAAAAGATTATCTTTTTTGTGCATGTTTCTGAAGTTGAAGTGTATCTGTTCATGTTCTCTGCAAGCCATCACTCATGCTCGGAGTGTTTTCCAAAGATGCCTCCCCGCACGTCTGTAATGAGGGCCGGCTTCGTTCTCGCTGTGTCTGCGGACACTAAGGGATCAGTGGGGCTCGGAATGTTTTTGGTGTCTCCCTCTGAGCCCTTTGCTTGAGTCCTCACCTCTGGCCCCTGGCCTTCGCTTCCTGGGGCCTCCGGAGACTCCCTTCTGAAGTCAAATGCCCAAAAGGCCCCTGCCACCGAGAGAGACAGGAGGTCATGTAAATTAGCCCTTAACACCCCGAGTTAAAAAAATAATAAAAGAAATCATTTATCTCCTCTTAACTTAAAGTTTTATAGTTTTATGATCCAATTAGCCTGTTCTAAAAAAAAAAGAGAATTCTAACACTGAGCATTGCCGCAACCAGGAAATGTTGCTATTTATTTTATATTTTGGAATTCTAGTGAGATGATATTTTTACTGCTGGTCATTTCAGTTTTAATTGTTGGTGAGATTTTTTTTTCTCAGTGTGGAGGATGACGACCATCTGTCCTCTGGTCCCACTGAAATGGAGCAAGTAGAGACAGGCTTCATTTCTACAGGCTCGCTTTCTTCTTGAAAGGGCAAGTTCCCTAAAGTCACCCAGCGCCATTCGGACAGTGAGTGATGGCAGTGCTCACAGCGAAAAAACTGAAAGAACAGTTACTCAGCAGGTGATGGCGCCAACCAGGCAGACCAGCAGTCCTGCACCAGGAACTTGGTGGAAACAGACCTGCTGGGGGAAGCCGGGGGCCTGGGAAGGGTAAGGACAGGGTCAGGAAGCAAAGGCCAGGGGCCAGAGGTGAGGACTCAAGCAAGGAGCTCAAAGGGAAGACACCAAAAACATTCCAAAGTCTGGCCGGGAAGGAGTAGGAGCAGGTGGGGGCTTGAGGTAGGCCGGTGGGGACACCGAGAGGGCATGGGGTTCAAAATCGGTTGGCTCAGGTCCACACATGCTGCCGAGTATTTAGAAGCGGCTCCTGGAGTTCGCAGCCCACACCAATAAAAGAGCTGGGGCTCTTTCAGTTTCTCTGAGTTGGGATTTGCCGATTCCTTCTGTCTGTAACACTTGTCCGTGCTTTCACCCATCCCACCTGGTTTGTCCTCCATCGTCCCAGAGCTCTGTGATGCCCAGGTGCACGCTTCTCCGTGATCTCAGGAGTCAGGGACCTGCCAGGAGGGCGAGTAACCGCAGAAATAAAGCGATGCCGCTGCTCCCAGATCAGCGCAGAAATCCACTTTAAAGCTTTCATTATTGAAATTGCAAACACACAGGGTATTCGATTTTCTCAAATTGAATACACTCATGTAAGGAGCACCTGGACCAAGACAGAGAACATCTCCAGCGCCCCAAAAGCTCCCCTTATGCCACCTGTCAGTCACAAGGGCAGCTCCTACCCCAGTTCAGGAGTGGGTTTGAGCTCACCCTGCAGGCAGGCCCATAGTGCACTGCTCCAGAGCCGCAGCTGCACAGCTAGTGGGATCTGGGCTTGAGGTGCTGGGCCAGCTGAGATCTGGTCTTGAGTGGCACCCCCCTTCGTTACGGCGCTCTGGCTCTTAAGGCACCTACGCGAGGCTGAGTGTCTCAAGTGGAGAGGAGGACAGTTGGGGATTCAGTCATGCCAGCCGGATAAAGCCAGGGAGCTTGAGGTTGACTTTTTTTCAGGGATTCCAGCTGCTCACAGCAAAGCAAACACAGTCTTCTGATCCTCCTGCATG
The DNA here is from genome assembly GCF_030020395.1 of Manis pentadactyla. Classification (NCBI taxonomy): domain Eukaryota; kingdom Metazoa; phylum Chordata; class Mammalia; order Pholidota; family Manidae; genus Manis; species Manis pentadactyla. Next base: position 175,664,982 of record NC_080023.1, on the reverse strand, counting down.
CGATTGCAGGTAGGTTGTTTTGTGGTGAATTAGTCCCTCGGTGTTCAGGTTCAAGAGAGAAGGAAAATGTTCTTTCTTTGCCCAAATAAAAGGATGCAGAAAGCATCCTCAAGGGCTCGTGCTTAATATCCTCGAGGCAGAGAACAACAGCCCTCTTGCCTCCCGAAGGTCAAGGAGTCCTCTGAGAGCCGCAGGCCTCTGTTATGCAGCAGCCTTGCTCCAAGTGATGCTTCAGAAATTCCAAAGGCAAACACCAGACTGCAAGTCAACACACTGCCCTGGAAGGAGGTGCCTTGTCCCAGGTCAAGGCCACTGGACCAGGCGCTTCTGTCCTTCAGGGAAGGGGCTGCCATGGCCACGGCTCCTCCAGGCTGCTGTGTGTGTGTGTGTGTGTGTGTGTGTGTGATTACCTCACCAGTGGGATGGCAGTACTTTCCCAGGGACTTTATATGTGTGTGAACACCAGCTCCTGGGTCTCTGTAGCCTGTAGATATGGCCCGTTGGAATCAGTGAAACAAAACCAGACCTGCCGCAGGAGCCTGTTATCTGACAGAGAGTTGGCCAGGTCCCGGCGTGCAGAGGGCATGTTAGGGAGGCCCTGGGCAGGGCCGGTTGGGAAGGCCCTTCACACCCGTTTGCTTACTCGCTCTGCCCGGCTTGAGCACCCAGCTTGCTCTGGGGATACAGTGCATGACACAGCCTCGTGGCTCCAGCAACGCAGAGGAGCCTTCACAGAACACGGATCCCCGTGACAGCCGGCAGCTCACTGTGAGCGAGTCAGGCTCTGTGGTTCCACACAGCGGCTCCTTCCTCCCCCGTGAGGAAGACACCGTTAACCCCGTCACAGATGGGGAAGCTGAGACCTGGAAGAGCCTGAGAGGGACCCCGCTGCTGGGAAGGGCCTCAGCAGGGTCCAGACCAGACTCATCTGCTGCCACAGCCTGGACTCTCATCAGCAGCGCTATTCTTGGGGTGCTAATGTCGACACTGACCCCTTGCGTGAGTCCCAGACCCCAAGTCAAATTCAGCCGTCTTGCCGCCTGGCGGTGCGGGAATCTCAGAGCCTATAAGGACGGGTCCCAAGGAAACGGCACGGCTGCGGGAGGGAGAGAAACATGCCCTGTCCTCCAGGTATGCCAGCCTGGTGGGGAACCTTTTCATCCATTTATTTATTTGTTCTTCTACTGAGGTAAAACTCACATGACCTAAAATTAACCACTGAAAGTGTCCAATCCAGTGGGATTTGTACCTTTACAGTCGTACAACCAACACACCTGTCTAGCTCCGGGACATCCTCACCCTAAAAGGAAATGCTCACCCTCAGGCGGGCACCCCAAGCCTCCCTCCCCTCAGCCCCTGGCCATCGCTGATCCCTCTTTCCCCGCAGATCTGCCCCCTCTTGGCATTCCGTGTCAGTGGAGCCACTGCCCCTGCAGCGGGTTGTGTCTGGCTTCCTTCACTTAGCCCGTCTGCCCTGTAGCATGTACCGGTACTTCTTGTTTTATGGCTGAATAACACTCATTACATCTTCTTTCTTAAAGGAGAAATAAGAGGCAACATGTCCTCAAAGAAAGAGCATTGGTCCGAGAATCCATGGAAGTCTTGTTCTCATGGGAACCCACCATTGCTCTGCGCTGGGCAGACCTGAGTCCCAACACCGGCTCCCTGCTGTGTGATCCTGAAATTCTTAATTACCGTAAGTGCCAGTATCCTGTCAGTCAAATGAACACAAATGGGTCTACCTAACTCAGAGGGCTGTGGGGTAATTACACAGGAAACACACACAAAGATGCCAAACTGCCTAGCACATGATCTGGATACACAAGACAAAAAAGAACTAGTCACCCTCCGTTGGTGAGAAATCACCTCCTTCTGCACATGTAAACTGGGGAGTCACCTGCACACAGCAGGTAGGGTGTGAACTGACTCTGAGGGAATCAAATCAAATTTTATGTTCACTAAGTAAAGGAATTTTTAGGTGGACAAAATCTATTAATGAAGAAAATGTTCCCTCAGTTCAGTGTGAGCATTAGCCACCTTTTAAATAAACATGCTCAACCCAGTATCTGGCACCATACTTGGCATGTAACAGGTGCCCACTGTAAACGTTCTTGCAGGTGAGGAAAGGGAAAGGTATGGTTAGGAAGGAAGAGATCTTACACCTGGTACGTTTCAGAGGACCATTTTCCAAACCCACTGGTTCTCAGACAAATGGAAATATTATTGGCATATGGGAACTTGTAGTCCAGTGACAGGTATAAATCTCTTTGCAGTCAATCTAACAAATTGTGCAAGTATGTGCTCAGTGCCCCTCCTTATGGGGGTGGACAGCACAATGACAGCAGGAGACATGGCTGCCGGCTGCAGAGTTAGAATTTCTTTAAGGAAGCAGAACTAATAAATAGACAAGGAGAAAAGAAATGCGATGTGCCTCAGATCACAAATTCTAGCAGCAACTAACACATTCAGACGTGGTGGAGGGCAGCTGAGCAGTGCAGACGTATGGTGCATGCCCAGGCCACGGGGACTCATTCGGGTAGAAGCCGCCTACAGTATCTCTTCTTTTACTGGGATAATGAAGATAAAAACATCAAATTCCGTTATTTTTCAAGTGTGAGGGGTCTAGAGCAGAGATGGAGTCTTAGAGATGAATTTTTAGGAGCCCTTGGGTTCTAAACACGGGCTTACTTGGGCACCCTCTGTTAGCACCCAACCAGCGCAAAGCACACTAAACAATGGGCACTTGAAACAGCTCTGGAAGAGGAGTGGCCCGTGTCCGGCTCAATCCTGAAGCCACCTGCCGTGTGGACTGCACGCCAGCAGTAGCCACTCACCCCACCCCGCACTCCCCTCCCAGCCCTGCGCCGTGATTCCTGCCAGCAGTGGCACGGTCTCCTATAGTGTCGTCCAAAGATGTAATAAAGGAAAATATGAAAATACATGCACATGCATATGACTGAAAAATAAAGAGTGGTGCATTTCAAAGCGAAACCTGTACAAAGTAAAACAGGCACGAAGTCATTCAAGGCTACTTCAGTGGGGAAGGGAGGCCAGAACTCATCTGAGGTTGAGGTGAGTTCAACCCCGACTGAAACCCAGGGAGGTGGGAGTGAGCACGGGGTGAACTCACGGGGAAGTACTGGAGGATGGGTGGGGGCGCTGATCCCTGGAATGTCCAGCACAACGAATCGCTCCTGAGTTGGCACATGCCTTTCTCTGGGATCAGGCTGCCTCCTGTGTCTGCTGACCTGCAAAGCGGGGCTTCCAGACCTCAACAGAAACTGGGGGGCAGGGATGCTTTCTCCCTTGAGGATTCCATTTCAAAGAGATGGCATCAAGGTCCTTGAGAAGTGCACTGCTGAGCTGTGAGACTGGCAAGACACTTTTTAAAAGATTTACATGGCAATTGGATAGAGAAAGAATTTGCAGGTGTCAGTTGTCTGAAGGCAGTACTCTAAGAAAAGGGGGTTCCGTGCCTGTAAACTTGGGGCAGGTTTCTAGCCCAGTCCAGCTGAGGGGAGCCCCCTGGCCATCTCCATGACGGCCGCTTCTGAATCCCTGTCCTGACACTAGGGCACTCAGAGAACAGCGTGCCCAGACTTTATGGCAGAGTTACAGATGCTTCTTCAACAAGTTACTTTACCAAAATGTTTAACTTTCTGACAACCCCTTAAACAACTGAGTAGAGATAAAAAGCTCTTCATTTGCAGACACGTAATTAATGCTACAAACCCCAGCTAAGTAGTGTTGTCTACACACTGCCACCAATGCAGGCACTGCGTATTTCAGATTTCAAAATATTTCTAAAGGTTACTGAACTGTATTAAACAGAATGAATAAATACGCATCACCTTTGCAGCTGAGAGCCAGGCCTGCAAGCCTTCTAGCATTATTGGTATGTAGCATTCATAGTCTTTATTTGGGTTTTCTGGTAAGCAATTAGTAATTCCCAGCAAATAAGACAGCATCCCTCCCAACCGTGCTGCACAGGTCAGCCTGGCTCCATTCATAGCTCTGCATACGGCTATAGGATGGAAATCTTCTGAAGCCACCAGATAGGAAGGGAAGTAGTGAGTGCCACGGGGAGAACAGGTTTCAGTAGGACAGCGTGTCTTCTGCGGTCTGGACTCTGTTGCAACAAAGCATCAACGGGCTAATCCTTGGCCCGGACGTTGCATGGAGACAGCCCGCCCCTGGATGAATCCAGCCGCAGGAATTTTGTTTGACCCATCCGTAGTGTTTTCAAAGTAAGGAAATTTTATATAGAAATCTGGATTTCCAGTTTCTCCTAGAAAAGCAGTGTATGAGCACAGGGCTCAAACAGGCACACGCTCATCTTACACAGCCCCACACACCTCTGCTGCCTCTCGCACCTGGCCCTCTGCTCAAAGTTGCTGGGTGTCTGCATGATAAACCAGCCCTAACTTAGTGGTATAAAATAACACCAATCGTTTACTATTGTTATTATTTATTAGTGTCCTGGGGGCTGGTCGGAAGCAGCCGGATGGTTTTCACAGTATCTCAGGGGCTCACACTCACACGGCAGGGGTAGAGGGAAGCCTCCGCACTCACACACTGCGGTGACCCTCATCCTCAGCTAGTCACGGCAAAGGCTCTTTGCTAGAACATCCATGCTTGGGCTCTGAACAACATGGGCTTCTGTGACAGCAGCTTGGTCCCATGAGTGAGTAACCCCAGGGAGAGCAGGCAGCTATATTAACGTTTCTAAGCAAGTCTTAGAGCCAATCTGGCTACATTCTCTCCATGAGAAGCAAGGCCTCAGGGAGCCCCCTTTCCAAGGGGAGTAGATGACTCTGCTCCTCCCCTGCCTCAGGGGGAAGACAAAGAACATGGGGACTTGTTTTGAAACCACTGTGGTCTTCCCTCTGACCACATGCCAGATCCACCCATCCCCTCCCAAGACTGCTAAAGGTTCCGGTATTATGCATCAGGCTCAAGCTGAAGGTTAGGATTTTGACCTCTACATCAGGTCTGGGTTTGGAGGAGGCTGCCCTCAGGGCATCCCTCCGGTCCAGGTCAGTGATGACTCTCAAGGTGAAGACCCAGGAACTGCAAAACGAGGCGTCTGCCCCCCACATGCTCAGCATATGCCATGGGACAGGGTAACGCAACCTGCAGAAGTTCCTGTTAAAAAGGAGAAGATGGCAGGCCCTTAGTAGTGGCTGGTCCTTAACAGTTTTAGGGCACAGCAGGCCCCAGTCCTGCCGCCTGGGCATGGTCCCCTATGGTCCTGGCCCCACTCCTGGGCCCTTGGCTCCACCCTCTGAATCACCCTTCCTTTTCTATGAGCGCGCAGCACATGTTTGCCACAGAGCTGTTTTCTCTGTTTGCTCCTCGAGTGTGGACATTTGGGGATCAAGGTCTCTTTTCATTATTTACTGTGTCCTTTCCTTTTAGTCCCAGGGAGCAGCGTTTCTGTCAGTAGAATTAGATTCAATAGCCTGCATGTCTTATAAAACTTACAGGGGTTCATCCCATTTGACAAAAGTCATACCCACAAACCTCAAGCTGGGCCCTGTTCTACCTCAGGTGCCCTGCCGGGTTGCTGAGCTGAAACACCCTGAGGAAGGTTGGGGACACTACAGTTTTAGCAGAGAAGGTCTGGGAAGTAGGGCCGTCGGTCCTTAGAGGACTTTTGTCTGGTTAAAAGGGTCATCAGGCACTATCTTAAGTCCTTCTGAGTTTTTAAGGAAATGTTAAAGTCAAACCCATGGCTTCTCTGTAGACTGTGTTTTACCAGCAGTGTCCGGTCCTGGCTTTGGCTTTACCCGGAAGCCATTTCATCATTTGAGAATTATTTGCTGTCTGAAAGGCTAGGAATGAGAAATTGTATAATTTTCAGCTTCATCATATCCTGACTTCTCCACATTAAATAAACTATTTCTCAGCTCATCTCACCTCTCATTTCATTATAGGCAACTAGAAAATACCGGTGGTACCATGTGCACATGGCCTAGAAACTTTATTGGTAAATAATTTCATTCCTTCTTTTCTATCATCTGTTAGCAGCAGAGCGGCCACACCTTCTGCTCTAAACTCCGACCCAACAGGACTCTGCTTCCCCCAGCTTCCAGTTCCTGCAACCCACTGACAATCTTCTCAAGACCTTTAACCCTCTGCTCCCACCTGTTCCTTAAGTCCTTTTTATTGCAATACATAGTGTATTGTACTTTTTTAAGGTGGTCAATGATAACTTAATATGTGTATATGCTGTAAAATGATTACCACAATCAAGCTGGTTAAAAACTCCATCGTCTCACATAGTTATCACACTTTAGTGTGTGGTAAGAACACTTAAGACCTCTCTTAGCAAATTTCAAGTATCCGATACAGATTTACTAAGTATAATCACTATGCTGTTCATGAGAGTCCAAGAACTTATTCATTTTATAACTGAATGTTTGTACCCTTTGACCAACTTCTCCCCACTTACCCAGCCCCCAGAAACCACCATTCTGCTCTCTGGCCCCATGAGTTTAGATTCCACAGTGAGATCATACCGCTTGTGTCTTTCTCTGCCTGGCTTATCACACTGAGCACAATGTCCTCTGGATTCATCTGTTGTTGCAAATATCAGATCTCCTTCTTTTTAAAAGCTGAATAATATCCCATATACATGTATCTGCATAAATATGAAATACTATTTACATATATTTATATATACCTATGCATGTATCTAGCTCACATTTTCCTCATCCATTCATCCACCAGTGGACATTTAGGTTATTTCCCTACCTTGACTATTGGGAATCATGCAGCAAAGAATGTAAGGATGCAGGTGCCTCTACAGAACAGTGACGTCATTTCCTTTGGATACATGCCACAAGTGGGATTCCTGGAGCACATGGAAATTCTATTTTTGATTTTTTGAGGAACCTCCATATTGTTTTCCAGGTACCAAGTCACATTCTCACTAAGGGCAATCACAGATTCCCATTTCTCCACATACTATTTTCTTTGGCAAAGAAAAAAAAGCTGTTCATTTTTTCTGACTTCATAATAAAAACTTTTTAATCTATTTTCTTGTCCTCTTGTCATCTAGGGTGGAGGACAGAGTAGAGTGGACACAGAAGACTGTAGGCAAAATGCTGGTAAGAATGCCTGAGACTTAAGATGCTCGATTCCATAATGGAATTGGACAATTATTGATGGTTTATGTTCAGGAATGTCAGAGTAATTGAAATCCAAAACTAAACAAAACAAAGCCAAATGTTATTATAAAAGCCCAGAAACTAACATACTACTTGGGAATCTGTATTAATATTAAAACATACTTTTTAAGAAAACTGCTTTAGTGACCTTTATCTGTGGTGATGTCAGAATGTCACAAAGATAATTTTAAGCAAAAATATTTGCAAATTCCATAGAAATAATTGTCTTATTACAGTTCAAATTGTGTAGCATACAGAATACTCACAAGTTAAAGGCCTAGGGCACTTCACAGCAGAGCAATATAGTAGAATGGGGAGTTAATATTTAATAATAAACACATTAACATACATTGGATCATGCATGGTGGCACTGCACAACATCTATTTTTGATATTCAAATCTTTCTTTTCTAAGCATAGGTAATATTGCATGCCTTGCATCTAACATTTTTAATTGAAAGGTTTCAAGGTTTATCTTATTCGCATGAAGAAATTAACCAGGTAGAGCCATAAAACAATAAAAACATTATGAAAATTAGCATTCATTTTAGTTCTAAATAACTACTTGTAAACACTTACTGAAGATGTGAAAATCAACAACTTGGATGTGTTTAAAATGAGATGTGACATTGCCCACACTTGTCCAGGGCCTGGCAGAGACAGAGGAGCGGGAGTGTTCACAGCGCAGTATTTTTCTGGCCACAGTGTTTGTGAATGCAGTGGCCTCTGCACGTCTGTCCGCTGAGCACCCATTCCTTCTCCCCTGGGTATCAGCACTTCCATCTCCCCCTGGGAACTGTGCGCACTGCTATGGGCAGTCTTGCCAGGACTGCTGATTTCATGTGCCCAGTTACCCCAACTTAGGGATGGAACCCGTGACCAACGCCAGGCTTCTCTGACTCTCTGATCCCTGCGTGGATCAACATGAGGAAGAAAAGTGGCTTGGGGACCGTGCCTCCTTCTTAAAGCCCAGCAGAACTAACTTTTAGTTCTGATCGTTTGGATTCCTGAAGCCATCTTCTTTGCTACTTTTCTCCAAGTTAGTGCTCTAGGCAAAATGCAAAAGGTCTAACTAATTCTCTTACATGGCAGACAATCAAGGTCATTGTGGTGGGGAGGAAAGCACTTTAATCTAGAAATAATGACGCTTTTTCCCATGTTTGTTATTAAAGTATTACCAAGAAGCCCTTTCTAGAGGAATCAATTGGCTGGTTTATTAGGGTGGGAACACACTTTCAGAGCTAAAGGTATATTCAGAAGACTAGACGGGAAGAAAGAAAGGAAGCTCCCCCAGATAGTAGGCAGTGAACTGGGTTTCCTTCACCAGATGGTGGATTTCATGAAAACAGGGTAAGTCATGACATGCAGGCCCACCCACCTGCCCAGCATGGCACCTCATATGCAGGCATCTGAATATAGGACTGGTTAGGAAAGCAGATTTCAGACTCAGAGGACTGGGTTTGATCTTAACCCTCCATCTACCAGCAATATCTTATAAAGTGATTTAACTTTTTGCTCTCAGTTCTCCCATCTGTAAAACAGAGTAAACTCAACCTGCCTTATAAGGCTGTTTTGAGGTTTAAAAGGTTATATAATTTAGTGAGAATTTAACTGCTACAGCAAGTGCCTTTGCAACCACACATAGAAAACTGGAAGGGCTTATGGAATAGTGGTTTTCAGCCACTGGGCAATTTCCACAAAGCATCACCACCTAGTACTGGGGCTAAACTAGTTCCAGAACATAGTTGCTAAAGATTCACCATAACAAAATTTAAATCAAAGACAGAAAAGAATCAAACTAATCTACAATTTACTTGACTTCATGCCAGAGCAAATCCAATCACACAATGCAAAATTTTATGAGGTCTAGCATTAAATTAAAAATTGCTAGGCAGGTACAGAAGAATCGAAATATTGCCCAAAGTGATTTTAAAAATCAGTTAATAGGAAGACTCACAAATGACAGATACGGTGGATTTAGTTGACAAAGACCTTGAAAAAATTACTTCATGTATTATCAAGGTATAAAGTGAAAGATAAGCTTGACAAGCAGCCAACTGGAATCTATAAAGAGGTCCAAATAGAACCTGCAGAGATGAAAAATGAAATATTTGAAGTAAAAAAAAAAAGAATGGATTAAAAGAAGATTACACACTTCAGGAGAAATGATCACTGAAATCAAAGTTCAGAACAAAGTTGACTGCCCACAGAGGCTATCCAAAGTGTGGTGCAGAGAGGAAAAAGGGCTGTTCCAGTAAAGAGGGCTTCAGTGAGCTGTGGGAAAACCTCAACAGGTCCAACATACATGAAATTGGAATCCCAGAAGGTGGGAGGCAGCTTAAAATGTTTTAGTTAATAAATAAAAAATGCCAATTGAAGAAACAAAAAAAAGGAGCAAAAACAACAGAAGAGAAACCGCATCCAAGCATAGCCTATGATATCACAGCTAAACACCAGTAATAAAGAGAAAATTGAAAACTTACTACAGAAAAGTGACATATTACATACAAAGAAAAAGAAAAAGAGAAAACAATAAAGGAAATTTCTCAGAATTTTCCCACAAAGGAACTGTGCAAGCCAGAAGAAACTGGAAAGACATCTTTAAGTAGCAGGAAGGAATTCAACTTAGAATTTAATTTCCAGCACAAGTATCTTTTGTAATTGGAGGTGAAATAGAGTTTTGTGACAAACAAATCTAACAGAATGAACTACCATCAGGTCCAGACTATAAGACATATTAAAGAAAGTTTCATAGGCAAAAGAAAAATAATACTAGAAAAACATAGGTCTATTGAGAGGGAAAGAAGAATGTCAGAAGTTTTAAATATGTGAGTAAAAAAATCAAAGACATTTAAAACACTTTAAATTATGGTTGAGTTTGTTCATGGACTTTTACCTCTGGCTAATATAGAGTAAGAGGGACAATATTTACCTTCCCACCCAAGCAACTAAAACTCCAGACAAGCAGTATAAAATAATAGTTTTGAAGACATTGGACATCAGGCAATGGGAGGCAATGAGCCGGGAGAGACAGGAAACAAATGAGGTGAACTCTTCAATTGGCCGGGATCACTACCTTGACACAGTTTCCAGGCTGTTTCCAAGGTGCAGGAACCCAATGGGAGCTCAGCACACTCCTGGAGTTGAGAAGATGGAGCTGATGAGCCAAGAAGACCTATTCAGCCAGAGCGTGCAGAGCAGGATCCCGGACAGCAGAGACCTGCACTGAAGCAGAGGCATGGAAACCTGAAAGGGGCTCCCCCCAGGAATCTGACAGAGTATGGACAAGCACATGCGTGTAAGCAGATTACCTCAAAACAAGGGAAGAACCAGAGAAAGGAATATATGAATAGTAACAATGGCTTGCACAAGGCCAGAAGAGTGACTATTCTCATTGGCAAAGTTGTAAGCCTTACCTTTCAAGAAGTACCAGGGAGCAGACTCAGAAAGGTTTTGCCTCAGCACTGGCGAGAAAATCATACCCAGACTAAATGATTTTCTAGTGCTGCTAAAAAAATCTTAGAAGGCCTGAAAGTATGAAATTATTTTCAAGTAATTCAACTGCATCCCTGAACAAACTTACCTAGTATGCAAAGAAGCAGGAAAATATGACCCATAATGCTAAAAAACAAATCATGAAAACAGAACCAGAAGTGACACAGATGTTACAATGAACAGATAGAATATTAAAAAGTATTTTTAAGATCCTATAATTATATTCCATATGTTCAATAATAGAGGAAGGATTAAACATGTTAAGTAGAAACTGGAAGATATAGAAAAGAACCAGATCAAAATTCAAGAGATGAAAACTACAAAGTCTGAGATAAAAAACACACTGGGTGGGATGGATGGCAGATTAGATGTCACAGAAGAAAAAATTCGTGAATTAGAAGACATAGCAATAGAAGCTATACAAAATGAAACACAGAGAATAAAATATTCCCCCAAAATGAATATTTATGAGCTGCATAACAATTTTACAAGCCCCAGAAGGAGAAGTGAGGAGAGAAAAATATTTGAAGAAATAATGGCCACATCATTTCTAAACTAGATGAAAACTACAAACCCACAAATGTAAGAATCTTAACAACCCTCAAGCACAAAAACATGTGAACTACGCAAAGGTACAGCATAACCAACCTCAAAGCCAGTGATGGAGAGACCTTAAAAACAGTTAGAGAATGAAGAAATATTTCATGCACAGAAACAAAAATAAGTATAACAGCAGTTTTCTCATAACAAAGGTGAGAAGACAGTAGAGCTGCATGTCTACTGAAGGAAAAACATACACAAACCTGTCAACCTAGAAACCTGTTCTAAACAAAAATATATTTCAAAAATAAAGCTCAAATAAAGACTTTTTAGATATACAAAAGGCAGAAAGACTTCATCATTAGCAGACTTTGTACAAGAAATACTGAAAAAAGTTCTTCAAAGACAAGGAAAATGATAATATGTGGAGATATAGATTTACATAAAGAAATGAAGAGCACCAAAAAGAGAAATATATAAGCAAATATGACATATTTCTTTGTTATTTAAATTTCTTTTAAAGATAATTAGCTGTTTAAAAAAAGTAACAACAATGTAGGAAGATGTTTATAACAAGTATAGAAGAAAACTGTACGACAAGAATAGCATATATTTTGAACTTCAGCCTAATTCACACTATTTATACAGAATGAATAAAAATGAATCATGCACAGAAATGAAAAGCTAGAAAACTTAAAAAAATATATAAGGAGAAAACCTTGGGGATGTAGGAAGAAGCAAAGAGTTTTTGACTTGACACCAAAAAGTGATTTGTTGGAGTTTACCAAAATTAAATAGTTTGCTATGTGAAAGACCCTGTCAATAAAACAAGAAGAAAGATTAGAGACTAGAAACTGTATTTGCAAGTTATATTGCCAACAAATCTTATTTTTAAAATAGATAATCTATAAAATTGAACATTAAAAAACCCAATTAAAAATTAAACAAAAATTGAACAGACATTTCACTCAATGTGATACATAGATTACAAGTAAACACATGAAAAGATGTTCAACATCTTTTCCATTTGGGAAATGGAAATTAGAACCATACGGAGATATCAGTACACACCTATCAAAGTGGCGGAAATTTAAAAAATAGTGAATGCACCAAATACCGGTAAAGATTTGGAGAAACTGAATTGCTCCTACGTTGCTGGTGAGAATGTTAAATGACAGAGTTACTTTGAAAAATAATTTAAAAGTTTCAAATAGATTTTTTAATAATTTAAAAATTTTTTAAATAAAATTAATAATGAATTATCAAAGATACAGCAATATACTATTGGCCAAATATCTCAGAGAAAGTAAAACTTAGGTTCATGTAGGAACTGCTACATAAAATTCATAGCAGCTTTATTTGCAATAGTAAAAACTGGGAACCACCTAAATGTCCTTCAGTGGGTTAATTGTTAAGCTAACTGGGTCATGTCCACACCATGAAATACTACTCAGAAATAAAAAGAAATGGGCTACTGATGCTTGCAACAGCTTGGATTAATCTCAAGGGATTTATGTTGAGTGAAAATAGCCCATTTTGAAAAGGTTACTATATGATTACTATGTACTCTATGATTCCACTTATATTAACATTCTTGAGATAATAAAAGTATAGAAATACTTTTGGTGGTTTCCAGGGTTAAGTTTAGGAGGTGGTGGGAGCAGGAGGAACGTGTGTGTAGCTATGTAAGGGCAACATGAGGGATCCTCGTGATGATGGAATTGTTCTGTACCTTGGTTGTATCAATATCAGTACCTTAGTTGTTGCATTTAACTGTATTTTTGCAAAATGTTACCATTGGTGGAAAATCAGCACAGGTTAAAAGGGATTTCTTTGTATTATTTCTTATAACTGTACATGGATCTACATGGATCTGAAAATAAAAAGTTCAATTTAAAAAGAAAAAATAGACATCTCAGACTTCATTAAAATTAAGAACATTTGCTCTTGTAAGACAATACTAAGAAAATAAAATGCAAGCTAGGCCACTGGGAGGAATTATTTTCAAAACATTTATCTCACAACAGTCAGAATGGTCCCTATCCAAAAATCAAGAAATGAAAAGTGTTGGTGAGGATGTGGAAAAGGGAACCCCCCCTACACTATCGGTGGAATGTAAATTAGTGCAGCCACTGTGGACAGCAGTATGGGGGTTTGAAGGACAAAAAACTCAAAATAGAAACACCATACAACCAGGTAATTCCACTTCTAGGAATTTACCCCCTAAAAATCCCCAGAATCTCTCATTCAAAAGGGTATGTGCACCCCTCTGTTAACTGCTACATTATTTACAATAGCCAAGGTATGGAAGCAGCCAAAGTGCCTATCAGCAGAGGAGTGGATAAAGGAGTGGTAATATATACAAAGGAATATCGTTCAGCCATAAAGAAGAAAGAAATCCTGTCAGTTGTTACAACATAGACGGACATAGAGAATATTATGCTAAGTGAAATAAGCTAGGCAGAGAAACACAAATACCACATGATTTCACCTATTTGTGGAATGTAAATCAAAGCAAAACCAAATGAATACAATAGCAGGAGACTCAGAGACACTGAGAAGTGACTGGTTACCATGGGAGAGGGGTTGGCAGGGGAGTGAAAGAGATGAAGGGGATGAAGAGGCACAAAATCTCAATCATAATATACATTAGTCATGGGGATGGACGTACAGCATGGAGAACATAGCCAATAATTCTGTAACATCTTTCTATGTTGACAGACAGGAAGTACACTAGTTGGGGTGAGGACTTAATAATGTATATAACTGTTAAATTACTATATTGTATACTTGACAACAATATAATAATGTATATCAACTATACTTCAATAAAAAAAGTTTTTTAAAACATTTATCTGGCCAAAGATTTATTTCCAGAATATGTAAAGAACACTTACAATTCAATAATAGATAAAAAAAAGGAATAAAAGATGCAAACACATTCTTCACCAAAGATACGTATTAGTACAGAAGCCTATAAAATAATGTTCACTATAATTAATCATTAGGAAAATGAAAATTAAAACCATAATGAGACGCTGCTATACAACTAATGTAACAGCTTAAAATAAAGGACTGAGAATATAGTTTTAGAGAAAACTGGAATAACATTTTTATATGTTGCCAGTGGAATGGAAAATAATTCAGCCATATTAGAAAACTCCTGGGCAATTTCTTATAAAGTCACTCAACAAAGGACCCACCAAGTTCATTTCTAGGAATTTAAGAGAAGTGAAACTATATGTCCACGTAAGACTTGTACATAAATGCTTTATTAGTAACAGTCATTAATGATAAATAACCCAAATGGATACTGATATGTGTAGAAGAGGAAGAATTTCAAATGCATCTTGTTAAGTGAAAGAAGTTTCAAAATGCTGCATACTGAATTATTCCATTTACATGAATTTTTTAAATACATAAATGTCAAAAGAATTAGATTTTAGAGCATATATTCTCAGACTGCAATGAAATTACATTAGAAATTAATGTTCATCAATATCACTAATCCTAGAAAAAACCTAAAAACATGTATATTAAAGAACACATCTTGAGATAAGCCATAGGACAAGGAAGATATAGCACTTCACACCCACTGGGACTGCAAAAATTAAAAAGACAGAATGTAACAAGTGTTGGTAAGGATACAGAGAAATTAGAACCATCATACTTTGCTGACATGATTGTAAAATGGCACAGCAGTCACCTTGGAAAACACTTTGACCGTTTTTCAAAATGTTAAACATAGTTATTTTTGACTCAGTGATTCTACTTCTAGGAATATTCCCATGAAAACTGAAAATACATGCCCATACAAAAACCTGTACACAAATAGTCCTAGAAGCATTATACATGATAGCCCCAAAGCGGAAACCACCTATATGTTCACCGACTGATTACAGGTAAAGTGTGAGTTCCGTACAATGGCATATAATCAGGCATGGAGAGGAATGAGGCACTGATGGGAGCTGCGACATGGATGGACCTTGAAAACATCACATTGTGTGAAAGAAAAGGCCACAGATTATATGGCCATCATAGGAAATGTCCAAAATTAGAAAGTTCATAGAAATGGATGAATTAGGTTAATCAGTGGCTGCCTAATTGATTAGGGGGAGAAAACATGGGGAGTACTGAAGGAAATTAATTCCCTTACTTTAGGAAATTATAAACATGAGAGCAATAATTAGTGAAACAGGAAAAAGACAAAAGTAGAAAAATTAAATGAATCAAAAAGTTTCTTCTTTGGTAAGAGTAATAAAATTGCCAGTCCCCATAATAATGTTAGTTTAAAAGAGAGGACATAAATTACCAATATTAGGAGTAAAAATAATGTGCATCCTACAGATCCCACAGAGATTAAAAGGACAATAAGGAGACACTGTAAACAGCTTTATGCCAATAAATTTGATAGCTTAGAGTAAAGGAAAACACAGCTTACCGAAACTGCTACAAGAAGAAACAGAAAAGCTGAATAGTCCTGTTATTGTCTATCTGGGATGGATGGTGAAATGCTCCATTTCTTGACTGGGTTGTTATACATGTATCAAAACTCATGTAATTATACACTTAAGATCAGTCCATTTTACTGTATGAAAATTTTACTTCAATTAAAAAAAAAATAAAATAGAGTAGAGGCAAAGCACTTAACATGGAGCCCAGTGCATTGTGTCTGGTCTGTGGGCAGAGCCCTTGCTGCAGTGTCAAGGTGTGGGGCACAGGAGAAAGGCCCCAAGTCTTGTCCAGAACCCTGGACACAGGGAGAATTCAGCAATTATGTGATGTGGGCAAATGGAGTTTGGAACTGCAAGAGCTCTACATTTTTCAATTAAAAAAAGCAGTTTTCTAGGAGATCAGACATGTGAAGAGGACCCGCCTATCATACAAGTAGGCTTCTATGGGAGTATGAAGGCAGAAAGACTTTGTCTCTTCCTGATCACAGATTTCTTGCAGAGCACCAACTTCACCCAGGTCTTAGCCCAAAGGAAGGACTCCTCAGCTTCAGGTATCCTGCTAAGGAGGTGAGCCCAGAAGGCATAAATAACCAGGGCATTCAGAGACCAAGGCACCCTAATCTAGCAGCTTGCAGCCAGGAAGAAATGCCCCAAGGGCTCTCCACCTGTCTGAGAGTCCACAGTCATCCCTGCTGGGTGATGCACAGATGGCACACAGCAAGTTAACCGGGCGCATCAGAGAACATTCAGCGTAACAGGCTTTGTGGAGCATGAATTCTGTGCAACATTCCTCACCGACATCACAGCACAGCTCCACCCTCCGGACACCTGCTCTCGGGGAGCCGACGATGCCACATGTGCTTCACACAGGTACCCCGCAAGGCGCCCCTACGGATGTCTCCAGCTGGCTGGTATCCCAGAAAAGGATGCTGGGGAAGCCGGCCCACAGCCATCCTCTCCAGGATTTATGGCTACAGGGACAACGCCAAGATTCAGAAACAGGTTGAAGGGTTCTAGAATCCACCTGGAAGACTGACATGATTATCAGTTATTCTCTGGAGGCCATAAAATAGTGCCGTAGTGCTTGCTCTCTTCCAAGGAAAATTGCATACAGAGAAACACATAGATTTTCCATGTATGATTCTGTGCATATAAGTGTATGTGCATAAGGTCAACCCTGAGACCGTGAGCCCCTCTGGAACCCTGTGCCCGAGGCTGTGGGCAATGCGGCCCCAAATGGGGCAGAGAGGTTGCCCACAATGTGTGCATGTTTCTCCTCTGGCTACAGCAAAATGAAGGGCAGTGTAGGGAAGCCTACCTCCCGCACAAGGACGTGTGTCTGACTTTTTCATCCACGGCGCCCTTGCTTACTCCCACGGACGATTTTACTCTCAGAGCCCTGCACAATCAGATCGCCTGAGCAGCTTTCAAGACTACTGATCGCGGGTCACACCCTGAATATTCTGCTGTGACTGACCTGGCCTGAGTCCAGGCATAGCAGTTTAAAAAACATCTCCAAGGTAATTCAAATGTGCAGGCAGCGTTCAGAACTCACTTGTATGACACACATGCCTCCTGTGGGAGCCGGAGCTGGGGACTGGGACAATCAGCTTTGCATCCCTGGCCTGGTTCTGCCACCAATTACCTGTGACACCCAGAGGTCTCATTTCCTTGTTCCTCAGTCTTCTCTGCTGTGTAAAATAAGGGACTTGGACTCCATCGGCAGTTTACAAAGTTGTCTATGCAGTGAGACTTAAACAAATGACAGCCCAGGGGCCCCATCATGGAGAAAAGTAAGTTAAGAGTGGCTGTGACTGAGCAGAAACAGCAGCCCTGGCCACACCGTTCCTCCTCGGCGCTCCCTGGAAGCACTGCTACAGAACTCCAGGCCGGGACATGCAGGGGCTCAGTGGCCACAGAGTCCTTTGCGGCGCTGACACTAAGAGCCCCCTTGCACTGGTGGGGTCACCCCTGAGATGATAGCACCCCCTCCAGCCCTCCTGACGTGGCCATACACACCCCATCACAGTCTGGGGTCTCCTGCACCCAGGTGTCACCTGTTTCTGCTACCTGCCACCTGAGGATAGGCAGGGATTCCTCTCCTTTCCTCAGGAGTGCCTAAATGCCACACTTTTTTATTTAACCGCTTGAGAACATTTTCCCTTTACTTTAAAAAAAAAAAAGGAGTTGACTGGCAAGTCCAGGAAGAGCATGAGGGTGGGTTCACAGGCGGGCAGGGGAGATGAGCTTCATGGCTCGCCCAGCAGAGGCCAGGGGTGAGAGGTCCTCTCGGCGCCCAAGGAGGGTCCACTCATGCCCTGTATGTTGTTGCTTCCTTTACAGGAATGTTCCAGCTCTGCCCCAGCAAGTTGCCTTCCAGGCATTTATCATGAGAGCGCTCACACAGGTGCACAGAGACACACGCAAGGATGCTCGCCTCAGCGCCTGCCCGCTCCCGGCCCCCCGCCACACTGATCGTGGCCCGGCCCGCCTCCGCCTTCGCTGCTCTGCCGTGACAACTCTTCCTGTTCCCGCGCCCCCGATGGCTCCTGCCCTCCAGAGCACACGGGCCACTTCTCTCATCTCTCTGACAGGCCACATCCAGGGACACCTCTAGCCACAGGCTACAGTGGGGGCACTAACATGTGGCTCCCCTTCAGGAACACAATTAGAAAAGACGCTGCCTCTGGGCACACGCAGACCTAAGGGCTAAGGGCTTGGGGAAGGGAGGGGGTGCCCCAGCAGGCGGACACAGCCCTGCACGGGGCATCGGCGTGGTCAGTGAGGTGTGGACTAGATTCCAGCACCCTCCCACTGCACCCACCGGGGCACCCCGGGTCAGTGCACAGACCGCACAACTGTGCCTCGCTCACACAGCTCCCTTCTGCATGTGCTGTGGATGCCTATGTGCAGTGCTCACCGCCTTTATAAGCTGACGTTTTACATGTGAGGTCACTGATTAAAGTCTGTCTCTCACAGGACTGTGGGCCCCAGGGAAGCAGAGAAACGTTCAGTCTCACCCACATTACATCCTTAGCCTCCTTCTCAATTCATAGTAAGTGCCCCAAAATACACATGGAGCAAGGGGTGAGCAGACAGAAGGACCTGGGGACAAGAAGACACGTGTAGCGGTCTGGACAGCTGCCAGCGGGGGGAGGCTGAATGACTTCTCGGCCCTAAGGCTGGGGTGCATCACGGACGGAGGCCCCTCAGAGCAGAGCCACTGCCCTCTGAATACGCCGCAGAGACGCCAGAGGTCATTCCATTTTGTTCCCATGGCCTGACCAGCTCGTACCTGCACAAAAGACCCACCAACGGCTGAAAGAGCTCCCGTTTACGCTCCCCACAGACACTGCTTGGCAGAGTCCACATCCGCCCTGCCACCGTCGCCATCTCTGCCACTGTAGAGGCGGTTTCAAACTATCTCAGGAGACAGGACCTTCTCCTATGAAAATACAACATCGTGAACATTTAAACAACAGAAGGATGCAGACACACAGGCGTGTGTGTCCCAGCATCTTTTCTGTAATACAAATACCCCTTACTTTTTCACACAACAACAGGTCTTGGCAATATTTCCATATTGACATGTATGTATTTACCTCGTTTAACTGTATTTATTTATTCACTTTATTGACCTGTATTAACCCAGTTTCCTACCGATCACATGCAGATGGCTACAACAGCGCTGAACACTCATCTTTGTGTGCCTGTGTGAGTATCGCTTTAGGGTGGATAAGAGAAGTAAAATTTCTGGGTCTAACTGGCAGACACCTTTACATCTAAAGCAACAGTAACCCAAATCTACAAGTATAAAGCACCAGTTTGGTGCCTGTAATCATACACGTGAGCATGTGTACACACCCACCCACACATCTGTAAACACACTTCTTTCCTCTTCATCACCCAGGTCCTGACACAGGCACCCAGCACAGCAGGCTCCTCTCTCAGGAGCAGTGGCTTCTTCTGGGGGCTCCAGGGATGCTTCCCCCACCCCGAATGGCACAGCATCCTTCCACCGGCCTCTGTCTCACCCTCCACAGCCACCCTGACGTCTGCAAGGCTCATTCTCATCCTTCACGGGCCTTCCTGATCATAAGCTTTCTTGCCAACCTGTACCCAGTAGAGTTCAACTCCCAAAGGAGAAGAGTATCTCCACAGGAGAAATGCCACAAAAGTTCTGGGAGGGGGCTGGTGGAGAGCAGAGAGGAAAGGCATTCCAGTGCACCTGGGAGAGGGCTGCCGGAGGGGAGGGAGGACGCAGGCTCCAGGGGCTGGGCGGGCGGCTCCTCGGGCAGAAGGAGAGGGCGGGGCGGGGGCAGGGGCTCTGGGAGGCGTCCGTACTTCCCCGAGAAGGCCGCCTACCTGCAGCCTGAGCTGGCACTGGGGCACACTCGCTCACTCACTCACTCTCATTCATTCTGCAGATACCCAATGAGCACCGCCCTTTATTCTGAGATCATCTGTGTGATGGCCATTATAAACCGGGAAAAGACATAAAAATGAGGGATTTGCACTCTGGCTGCCCCTCTTAGGAGGGAATAAATAGCAGCAGGTGTGAGCCTGGCTGCGCACAGCAGGGCAGCGAGAAGAGCTCGGGGTCGGAGGCAAAGACCTGGGTTTCCCTCGCTCCGCATGATGCTGACCAGCCCTGACTCAGTGCCAGGCACTTTCGGGGTGCTGGGGACCCGGAGGTACATGGGCAAGTGGGTGCCTCCCCCATGACACACGAGTCACCGACGCCTGCAAACACAGTAAAGGCAGGATACCTGCAGGCTGCACAACGGCAAAAGGCTACCAGGCACAGAGTGGTGGCGGGAGGAGCCCTGGGGCAGAGCAAACAGGGACAGCATCCCTGGCGGAGGGCTTGCAAGGTGAGACCAGACTGACTTGAGAGAGACACCCCAGTTGGAGCCAACAGCAGGTGGAAGGGCCCGGAGGCCGGCGGCAGCTCCAGGAGCCAAGGGGAGGTGCCGCTGGGCGGGAGACGGAGGGGGGAGCGGGAAGGGGGTGGGGTGAGCATGGGGCCCTGCCGGCCTGAGGACTCGGTTTCTGCTCTGAGTGTAACGCCCAGTCAGTGGAGGGTTTTTGAGCAGGTGAGTGGCATAGTCTGACCTGTTCTAAGGGACCCTCCGGCTGCTGCAGCGTCTGGCTGGGGAGGCACCAGTTCCTGCTCTCCGGCGTCTAGAGCTCCGAAGGGTGTTTGCTCTTTGAATATGTCCAACGGGAGCCTTTAGACAGGGAGCTCCAGGAGCCCTCCGTCCGTCCCTGGGTCTCGGCCCTCTGCACAGCGCCGGGCGAATCCTGGGTGTGGTCTTGCCGAGGGCCGAAGGGAGAGAGGAGGCGAGGTTCCAGGGAGTTAGAAGGAGGCGGAGCCGGCAGCACCGCACTTGTTTTCTGGACTGTTTCGTCCTGCACCCTGGTTCAGCTTCCTTATTTTGCGCAGGACAAACTGAGAGCCATTTAGCTAATACTCTGCTCTATTCGGGGCAAGACTAGCATATGGCAGCAAGAGCTAGTGCAGAACTGGCTCCTTAAGCCAGCCGCTAGCAAGCACAGGGAAACGTGGTGTAAGGGACACATGTCAAGAAGGCGTGGTCACGGCGAGGAGGCAGGCCCTCCTGTCTGGAAGCTCACAGCTAATGCAGGGGTGGGGGCAGGGAGCAGGGGCAGCTGCCCCCGTGCCGTCGCAGCATCAAGCCTCCAGGGCCAGACACAAGCGTTACACAACGTCGGGAGAGAAACATGGCCTCTGCTCTACAGCAAGAGGCAAGATTGTGGGGTGTCGTATTTTCTTGACATGTGGCTTGGGTGGGGGCCAGAGGTACTGACCATGGGGATTCACAGGGACTTTGATGATCTGAGAAGAGTTTGAGACTTTCTATCAGAAAAAAATACATATATGGACACAGAGTTTGCATAACATTTCAGAAAGCTCCTGAAGCCCTTTCCTGGTTCTCTGGAGAACAAATGCCTTTGGAACATGACCAGCAGGCAGAAAACCTACAGCAGCCGATGAACCTTCAGTGCACGTTCCAGGACCACAGTGTCTTCTGGTGGAGACCGGGGGGAGCATCCATACCTGGGCTGAACAGACCTGCGAAACAGCAAGCGTGACCCGGGTGTGTAACTGCGCTTGAGGGCTGACCTCTTCAGCTGGCGGAGAAGCCCCCCTGCCGGGCTCTGGAAAGGCTAACGCACGCACCTCAGCACCGGGCGGAAGTCCCCGGGCGCGGCTGTCTAAATTTCAGCAGCTGAGCCCTGGACAGGAGAAGCACTGTGTGTACACTCTGACGGACAGATTGAGTGACCCACAGTGTAAATGGTCAGCACTGGGAAAGTTCACAGCTCAGGTCCTCTGAGGCTGACTTAGAAAGATGGGGATGCTCCATTTCCATAATGCACGCCTGGTGAGATGAGAGGGTTTATTTTCGATTCACGAGAGAGCTGAGTCTAGAGCTCAGGACGTCTCTCCTCTTTTGGACCCCTTGTTCTCTTTATGATGCTGTAAGGTCCTTTCTAATAATTCTCACTTTAAGAGGTGGAGGCTAATTTTCTCTCCCTTAAGTATGGGATGCACCTAGTGGCTGGCTGTTAACAGAACGTGGTAGCACGTGGCTCATCTGAGCGCCAGCTGTCCGGCGGTGCTGGGAGTGCTGGGGACGAGCGGCTACTTCTCCCATCGCTTGGTCTGTCCTCCTGTGCGAGGCACACACCCAACAGGCGTTCACAGAGTTCCCGCGCTGATCTAGGTAGGCAAGGAACACAGCAGATGACGCAAAGTCCCTGCCCGCAGGACGGACCCTGGCAGTGGGCAAAGCCAAGCCTGGGAGCAAACACCGGACACAGGGGGAACTTTGTGCTCAGGAGCTGTCGATGACTCTGTGCTGAAGACTAATTATAAGTAACAAGTCCCCTGGTGACTCCACGAGAACAGGTGAGTCCTGCGGCACAGAGAAAGACCAACTCCTGATGTGCTAACCGACAAAGACCCCACACCGGGCGGGAGCAGACGGTCCGGCCTGAGCACCCGAGGTGGCCCACCCAGCTGACAGCAGAGCAGCCGCAGGGCAACTGTGTCCCACGCCCCGGGGGGTGCACAGCAGAGGCCAGGTGACCACCTTCCGGAGCAGGCTTGAGGAGGACCCCCATGGGGAAGGGGGACAGTTATGAAGGGCCTCCCAGGATTCCTGGCTGCCGACCCTGACGACTGGAGCACTGGAGTGGGCATGGCACTGGCCACTCTGAGGTCCTGGCAAACGCCAACATTCTATTTAAATAAGGCGGACTTCTGACTGCACACCTGGCCGCAGCTGCTGGAGTTGGCTTCTTGGAGGGCACATCAGCTGGGCTGCACGATGAAGAAGGAATACAGCATCCAGGTGGGGCTCGACAGCACCCAGGAGGGGCTGGACAGCATCCAGGAGGGGCTGGACAGCACCCAGGTGGGGCTGGACAGCACCCAGGAGGGGCTGGACAGCATCCAGGTGGCGCATGCTCCCTGTGCTCCAAGGACACTGTGACAGCAGAGGCCTCCTCTTTCAAACTGTGCTTCCAGATCTAAGTCACACGTTTGCTGTGCCTTTGAAGGTGGGTGCAGGCTGTAGATAGAAGCGACAGCCGCGGACGTCTGACGGAGGCATGTTCCGGCAGGGAACAGCGACAGTCTTCACCTCTGACCCATGCCTCTGTTCAGCGGCAGGGCCATTTCAAAGGCCAATAAGCCTTTTACATTCTCATTTAAACTCTAATTTGGGGAAATGTGTTCCTTTTTTGACTTTTCAAAGGGAAAATTAGGATATAGCTTTGGAACTGGTGAGCCTCCCCAGAGTTAATAGCGGCTACGTAGGTTTTCTGAGCACTTACTACAGCCAGGAGTCACCTTCAGGTCAGGGTGGCTGGACAGGCACCGACTTCCAGAGGAGGAAACAGAGCCTGAGCAGATGTAAGCTTCCCAGGCGCACAGCCAGGAAGCAGCAGGACAGAAAGGCCCCTGCCCCACGGTCCAGGACAGAGCTTGGACACGGCGTGATCTGCCACCATCCCGGTGTCACCCACAAGGATCTTGAAGTCCAGTGAGGGACACAAGAGAAAGTGGGGTTACTGATATTTCATGCCTGACAATTCTCTGTCCTGGGGGACGTCACTGTCCTGGGCATTGAGGGTATTTAGCAGAAATAATCTCTACTCACAAGATACCAGGACCACTTCCCCTTCAGTTATGACGATCAAAAATGTCTCCAGGTATTGCCAAACACCCCCCTGGGGCAAAGGGTGGGAGTGGATCACCCCCAGTTAACAGCTCCTGACGCAAAGGACAAGTGAGTTTTGTGACAGAGACAAACGTCTGGAGTGTTCTGTGAGGCAGGCCCTGTCTTACTTGCATCAACCTGAAATGAAGTTAATGTTAATAAGCCCTAAATTAGAGCTCCCGAGGACTGGCTGGAAATTGAGAGGAGGTAAATAGTTTGGAGCAAAGAGATTTTTTTCAAAGGGGGAAGATATTTTTTTCCATTGGGACCAGATTCCTAGGAAACCCTCTATGTTTAAAGAATTCAAGGAAGGAAGACACCCTGCCCCTCCTCCTGTTCCCGGGGCTCCTCCCATAATGCGCCTCCCAGATCTCAGAGCTACACACACATCTCAGTGACCCAGTGACCGTGCGCGTGCAGTGCTCACGCGCCAAAGCCTGTCTCTTCTGTCACACGGAAGATCCGGGGGGAAAGGTCGCACGTGCCCAGGTCAGGCGCGGCACCTGGCTCTTGCTAGTCCCGCAACAATGCCACTGAATAGACCCCTGAGCATCAGTCCTTCTGATTCTTCCCCAGGTGATCAGGGTGACAGTTACAAGCATCTAAGTAGACACACGAGTCGCTACACAGTGTATATTTGAGGAGAGGTGGGGTGAGAATCTCACAAATACGAAACCCAGGGAAATTCAGCTCTAACCTAAGGGCCGTGTTGTTGATTTTTGTCACTGCTCACCTCTTCTATTTTAGAAATAAGAGTCCTCAGCTCCTGTAATCAAAAGTCTCCCTGCAAATTTAACTTTGGGGGGTACTGGTTGTTTTTGAAGTAACACCTGCAGAACAATTATTAGAACCTTAATTAATTCTGTCTGACACACAGAAAAAAAATGAACTACATCTTTTAAAAAGCTGCAGGGTTTTTAGTGTGAACAATTTGCTGAATATTCTAAGAAGGGATTACACTGCTAAATATGCAACTACAAACATTAGAGGAGATTGTGCCTGCTTGCATGTGTGCATGTTTGTGCATGTATATGCCTTGAGTGCTGTGTGTATATGTGTGTGTGTGTGTGCATATTTACTAAAAGTAGATAGCTGAGCTGTTGCAGAGAAAAACCAGAAGGCTCTGGCATCTTGCAGAAGACTAGGTTGACAGTGGTTTAAGAATTGCCAAAAATCATCAGGATGGCTGAGGAAGAATTAAGGAGCCTAGTGGTTATTTTTAGATATCATACTTTGTTCCCTCGGAATTGTTGAGAGAGACCCCCAAACTAGGGGTTAAAGTTATAGAGACCCCACTTAAGTAAGAAGGAAATGAGAGTCTTGGGTGGCATCTCTGTCGGGGAAGTCAGACCGTCTCCTGAGTGACTGTCAGTCACGGGACCTATTGAAGCTCCTCCCCACCCCCATGGAGCCCTAAGTCCTGTGAGATCCCATCCCTCAGGGCCACCTGGAAAGCAGGGCTGGCAGTGATGATGGCAGCATTCCCCAGACGCGTTCACGGAGCACTTGGAGATACAGGACCACTTCGTACTACATGACCCTGTTGGTCACACACACACACCTTATCATGGTCTATTTGGGCCACTGTAATATTAATAGACTGGAAGAGAAAAAGCCAGACACTGTCATCTCCCAGGGGTGCTCTTCAGCTGAGAGTCTCCCCAGCCATTCCACAGTGTGCCAGGAATTTCATCAACTAAGCTAATGAGGAAGCTGCATCGGGGGGGCCAGTCGGCTTCTGAACTCAGCATCTGCTCCGACCCAAGGAGCCTGAGCCTCTTCAGGTGGAAAGGGAATAGAGTTCTGACTGTCCAGGGGCCTGTGAAGCTGTGCAGAGATTCATCTTAA
Organism: Manis pentadactyla; assembly: GCF_030020395.1. NCBI lineage: Eukaryota > Metazoa > Chordata > Mammalia > Pholidota > Manidae > Manis > Manis pentadactyla. The sequence continues at coordinate 175,639,222 of NC_080023.1, read as the reverse complement.
TTAAGCCAAATTCAGGTTCAATCAGAACCCCACTTCTTTATCCACTTCACGCAATGTAGAAAAGCAGCATATTTCTGTAACCACCCAATGAAGGCTGCATGGAAGGGGCATGGAACAGGCACACACAGTGTGCCCCAGCCCTGGGTTACTGTCAGGACTTGGCAAGGACCGGGCAGATGCAACACCGCACTAGCATCCAGCCGCCCCAGGGAGAGGGTGTGCGTTCAGTCCACCTGGAATGACTTTATACAGCCGCTTGAGCAAAAGGTGTGACGCCCACCCCCATGTCACAACTCACATTTTCTCCCCATGTCAGGGTGGGCTCCCTGCAGCCCGGGCTTCTTAGGCATGAACAATGCTCACATTGTCTGTGTCAAGCCAGTTAATATTCCTCAAATGGGTGGGGGAAATGAGGCCACCTTGCCGTGAAGGCACATGGGGCCTGGCGCTGTGCTCTTCCCCCGGGCTCGTTCTGGTGCTGCCTCGGGGTTTCCGTGTTCCCAAGATCGGCTCTCCCGGAGTCAAGGGCATGTCGTGGTAATGGGGCCCCCAGACGGGCCCTCGCGCCCTGCCAGCTTCCTGGGCTTCTGCTATTCAAGGAGTCAGGCTGCTCAGGCGACCCCTGTGCTCACCCCGGGAGTCCATCCACAGCAACGAACAACCCAGTCCTCCACTGACATTGGACTGAAGGATGTTTGCTCATAAGCTATGATTTGAGTCATGGATGCTCACGGACTTTTTTTTCTTAAGATTCTACATGTAAGTGACAGCATGCAGTATTTGTCATTGTCTGGCTTATTTAACTCAGCCTAATGCCCTCCAGGTCCACCCATGTCACAAATGGCAGGATTTCCTTCCTTTTTATGGCTGAGCAATATTCCATTGGATGTACATACATAAATGTATATATATGAAATATTCTACTGCATATATTACATAAAAATAATTACACATATCTCATATCTTCTTTATCCATTCATTTGTCAACAGACACTTAGGTTGTTCCCTGTTCCAATTATTGTGGATAATGTCAGAAACAGAGAGGAGATTGGCATTTGCCGTATGGGGGTAGATGGGGATGGGGAGAGGTAGGTCAAAGAGCGCAAACTTTTGGTCGTGAGATGAATCAGTTCTGCGGATCTAGCATACAGCGGGACCACTACGGTCAGCAACATGGTATTCTACACTTGCAATCTGCTAGAAGAGTAGATTTCGTTAAGCATCCTTATCACCAAGAAAAAAACACAGTAGGCTGCGTGAGGTGATAGATGCACTAATTAGCCTGATTGTGGCAAGTATTCCACAGGATAATCTTCAGTGCCCAGAACCGAGTAGGCACAGAACTTAAGTGGTGAGCAGCCTCTCCCGGGAGGAACTCCAACACGATGCGGCTTTCTCACCGTACCTTTTTCCTCTGCCTTCCTTCTCTTCTTCCCTTCTCCAATTTAGACCTGAATCTCTGAAACTCTTCCCAGAGTCAGCACAAAATGCCAGCTGCTAACTGATTAATCTGAATCAGCTAGTCCTGAAAAGAAAAGAAATTGGGTCAGCATTCCCACCCGTGGCGCCGGGAAGCAGGGCTGCTCTCTGTGTCCCCTGTGTGCACATCGTCCACATGAAACTCTTTTCAAGGCTCCATGGGATCATGACCCAAGGGGAAGGCGGGCTGGGAGATGGCCAAATGGACATGGAGACAAACCGGGGCAGAGGGAAGACAGATTTTGCCAAAGAAAATAAAGAACTTAATCTAACACTTAAAATGCCAGGCCAGCTACCCGACAGCCAGTCTTTACCATCTTCCCTGGTGGAAATGGGCTGACAAACTAAAAGGAACAATTATCTTGGGTACATTTGAGCCTTTGGCTCATTTTTAAGCACATGACTTCAGAGAACCAAAAAATGCTATTAAAGAACAATTCCACAGTGAAAGTTCTAGAATAGCAAAACGTTCTAGAGCAGGTGTGCAGAGGAAGTCCCTATGCCAAGGAGACCTATTACAGATGAGAAACCGAACAGCTTGGCACCACTCCTGGGTTCTGTCTGGATACAAGCTGATTTGTAGATTCAGCCAGCAAATACTCATGGGAAACGTTCCATGTGACAGAAGTTCTCAGCTCTGTGCAACCAGGGTACAAAGATGACCACAGTTCAGTGCCCAACATGCTTCCAGTCTGACTCAGCAAGGAGGTCCTCAGGGGGTGGGTGAATTCTTTGCATTAAACTAGTCTTTATTACTGAAGATTTAAATATTCACTCTACCTGTGGGCTCCATCCCTATCTGCGGCTGTCATCCTGGGAGGACTAACTGCAATGAAGAGCCCATTTCTGGCTGAGCAAGCTGGACACTGAAGTGCTATGTCCAGTAACTGCTACATCTACTCACCAGCAGAACAGGGACAATGATGCTTGGGTAAATGTGATTTTAGACGGCCTGCCCAGCCATGTGCAATCCCCATTCTTCTGAGGGCTGGGAGAGCAGGGCCTGGGGAGGAACCACGGGGGGCGGAGGTGCTGAGCTACCTCCAAAGCCTAGCCTTTCACGTACCCTGAGATCGGCGCTCTGGCACAGAGGTGTGTAAATGAGTCCCTGGCCAGACGCCCACCAGGAAACATGAGTATCCTCCTGGGATCAGGTAAGTCTACCAGGCTCTCTTACGTGGCTGCAGAAACTGAAATGGCTGCAGATTCTCTCAGAGCTTCTCCACTGGGGGGGGGCTTCGCACGAGAAGCCAAGCGATGGCAATTTTTTTTTCAGGCTATGTCATTAGCAGAAATATTCCTTAAATTTTATCTTTTAACTTAGTTATTTCATGGCCATCAAAGACTTTTCTCAAGTATTCTTGGAGACGGATTTTGACTAAGAATGGGATTTCATGCCTCGTTGTCTTGGAATGACTGTGACTTTCAAATGATCATTATTCACTTTTTTAAAAAATGGGGGCACTGAGGCGAAAGCAACATTATAAAAACACTCAATTGTTTCCATTATGGATGGGCTCCGAGTGAGTGTTTCTGAAGATACGGCTATCCCATTTTTGAAGTTGGTAATGAGAGTATTGTTAAACAAGGTAGAAATTAAGAATTCAGAATATATTTTACATAATGAGTATTTTAAATGTGTGTGATTTAAGCACCACTTTAAAGAATGATTTGCCATACTGTAATTCCCACTATAAGTCTCGCCTGTAATATATACATTAAAGCATTCTGAGATCACTGTAGAACAGGAATTATTAAGTGCTGATGAATAATTTTGAATAATGTGACTGCTTTCACCATTGAGTGGAAAATTAAGACTGTGGTATTGCTCTATTTAGAAATGACTGGTTTGCAAGAGTAAAACTAACAGCTGTTTGGCCTCCAAACGATGGTGCTTCCAGAGTGGAGCAGAAACTAGGACTGCCTGGAAGGGTTCATCACACTAGAAGTTTTCTACTGTGTTTCTACTGTGAAGAGATGTTTTACTTCCAGTTGCCTGAAATGACCAGTGTCTTGGAAAATGCGAGGGAGAGAATGGACACCCTGTCATGGGTGTCAGGGGTGCTTGTGGGGTGCGTTGGTCTGGTTGCATAGCCTCTGTGATGACACGGTCTGATCTGTGAGAACAGGATGTGAGCACCAAGGCGGGTGGACTCTTGACCTCGGCACAGGGGAGGGGGAGGGCCCGGCCCTGGTGCAAGGGGCTGCCTTACTGGGACAGAGGCGTCTCCCAGGCCCCAAGACTTTCAGTGCTTAAAGCAGGAGAGGCTGAGCCAGGGGGGACAGCTGGCCACCTAGACGACGGCAGCATGGCTACCGTTGTGCCGCTACCGATGACAGCAGCAGCGGCTCTGTGTGGTGGCTCTTGCCGCGGACCAGCCCTGTTCTGAGCACTTGGAAATGTTCAAAAATACCTCTCCAACCCTCAGAACAATCTCGTGTGACAGGTGTGACCACCCTCCTTTTACCAGCGACTACAGCGAGGTTCAGGTAAGTTAACTGACTAAATGGGCTTTGCTTCAAACCTTGACTGACTGGGCCCAAAGTCCGGACTTCTGACCGCTTTGGTAATGTTAAAACCAGCAAGAAATACAACTATTCCTTGAATGTTTCCTATGAATCCTATGTTATGCTGGGTATTTGATGTACTTTAGCATGCTTAACCTACACAAACGTTACACAAGGGGAACATTTACATCCCTGTAATGCAAAGGGGAAAGCTGAGGCTTTGAGAGGAGACGCATCCTGCCACGCCACACAGCTTCTAACCAGCAAGACCAAGACCGGAATCCACATCTCATGGACTCGAACCACGGGCTCTTCCCTCTTCCCCGTCTGCCTCAGGGCAGCTCTCCAGAGCAGCTCTCTTCACATCTGCCCTTTCTGCACTCACGGGAGCCGATATCCAGGGTCCAAGCTGGTGTAATTTAACCCCAAGGGGCTCAAACCTAGCGAAGGCCCTTCCAGATGCTGCTTCCTAACTGCTGTGTGCCGGGCATGGCGGGCCTGGGAGTGCCAGGCGCCACCGTCTCCAAACTGCCAGGCTGTCTCCAAACTCACCGACGCGCAGGCACACTACAAACTGGCATCTCACTGGCTGTCAATCGTCTAGTATTTACAGACTATTTGCATACCTAAAAACAGACCACGTAGATTTGTAGATTCTTCTGTGTTTGAGTAGATTGGTCTGCCTAACAAGTCTGATTCCCTGCCATTTCTTTCCTGGTGCTATAAAGATTATCTTTGAAACTCTAATTAAGGATCTGCTGAGAGTAAATTGGGACAGAGTCAGGGTTCAAGATGATAGATACGCTGGATTTCTGGAAAGTGGATTGTAGAAATAATCCCTTAATTCAACAACCCTCCAGTTACAGCCCACAGACTTCTCCCCCGGGAGCGTTTACAAGGTGACCCGGGCTTCTTGTCTGGGCTGACGTGTGCACAGAGGGGCGGCGGCAGTGACGGTAAAGTGCTGGGCCTTCGGTGTGCACCACGGCGCAGGCACCGTGAGGTGCTCAACACAGTCCACACAGCCACCCACACAGCCCCACACAAGCTGGCTTCACTGGAAAATGCTCTTCAGAAAGCAGTAAAAGTGATTAATTATTGAGTATACTGACTTTATTATATCTCAAAACTTGACTGTGCTTTCTGACACTCTGTGCGATGGAAAGTGCCCGTGAAGCATTTCTGCCTCCAGAAAACACGTGGGTGATAAGAGTTGCTAATTAAACTGGCGGTTTTGTGGAACATTGTTCTTACTCAAAAAAAAAATGATGGACAAATTACAGTTGCTCAGACTTAGGTATTTGGAATTACTGTTACAATTAGAATTTGGAAAACTGGTGCTACCCACCATGACTTTTACAGCTTCCCACTACTTAGGGATTTTTCTGAATAGATCAGTGGCAGTATTAATGGATGTGAATTTTTCATACTATATAATGGACTATGTCTACATTTGGAAGATCTGTCCAAGACTCCATAGCAGTAAATCTCACAGGGTCCAACAGATGTTTAAACATCCTAGGGCACCCCTATGAATCCAGCATTGCACCCCAGAAGGCTTCAGTACACACGCTGGGAATTACAAAACCATCCAAATAAACACACACACACAGAAAACATGAACAGCACTGCCAACCACCTGCACTTAATTAACAGCACAGAGCATTACACTTGACAACTGCAGAATGCACGTTCTTTGCAAGCATGTGGTGAGTTCAACAAGGCAGACCTTACACTGGGCCGTAAATTAAGAGTTGATTAATTTAGAAGTATTGAGATCATACAGTCTGTTCTCTGACTACAATGTAATGAAATTAAAAATCAATAACAATAAGATATTAAACAACCCAATTATTTGGAGGCAGGTGGCTGAGTTAGGATGCAACAGCCCGCGGCGAGGGGATGACGGTGGCCCAGGCCAGAGGGGCAGCATGAAAGGCGGTGAGGGCACCTGGGTCCTGGTCCGCAGCCTTGCTGCAGAAGCTGCCGTGGGAGTTGACCAGGTTTTCTGTTCTAAGTCTCCCAGTCAGAATTCCCGATCTTCCCTGATTTCTCTCTTCAGCAAGTAGCATCCCTATTCAGCTGCTCACATCCAATACTTTTTTCCTCAGACACACAGCCACAGAAACGAATTAATTAAACCAATATGTACCCATCCAGACTGACTTCACAAAAATGTTCTGCCAGAAAGAAAGAAAGAAGTTACAGAAGATCCCTCCACTGATCGCTTTGGGTTATATGCAATATACATGATCAATTATAAATAAATGGTAAATACAGAATTTGGGGTTCAAGGAAGCAGCTGAGGATGGGCACCCTGGCTTCACAGGTACCAGCCCTGGAGAATCCACCCACCATCACTCTGGACAGCACGCATAGTACATGCAGTCTTTTGTACATGGGAAATACTTCATAATTGAATAAGGAGAATGTGCACTTAGAATGGAAGAATCCATCTAAAGGAGACTCTACAAAGGCACATGTATCATGGAGAAGGCTTATAAGTATATTCAAGTGTCATGTCTATGATATGGTGGCAAATGCATATTTCTATAAGGATACATAAGAAACAAAACAGCTAAAAGCTAAAGATAATAGTTTTAGAAACCGAGAATAAAGTGGAGGATGAAAAGAAAATTCTAATTTTCTCTTTTCTCTCTTTGCATGTTCTATAACCAACTTTGTAAACACCATACATGTGTGTATACTGCTGTATTCTTTATTTTCTCTCTGTAAAAGACATCTATTTTGAAGATCAGCTTTATGGTATCATTAAGTAGTGGTTCAAAAACAAAAGTCACACACAACCTTAGATTCTGCATAAACAATCACAGTGAAAGTGAAAGACGTTGAAATTCATTGGCAAAAAAAGAGGCAAGAATAATCTCATCAACCCTCTACACCACATAGGAGAAGAGCCCAAGGACTGCTCCCCTCCAGCCTCTCCCCTCGGTGGGATGCTGCCCGCAGTGCCCCCATCCCCTGGACTACTATTCAGGAAGTGCTGCTGGGCAGCTGCTCTGTGTTGCTGCATGACTGGCCCTTTCTGGGCAGCAGGCAAAGCCTGTCAGGTTCTCTGCGTCCAGCACGCCGTGAAGACAGGGCTGGAATGGGACTTGGCGTCCAGGTCACATTTGGCTCAATAAACGAGACCTTGGGCCAGAAGAAATCGACTCCACTAATTTGCTCCAAGGAGCAGGGGGGGCACATTAGAATGGCTATTTCAGATGATGAACATCATGAATACAAATGGAAAAATGAATTCCCCCTGTCTGTGGGCTGTGGAGCAGCGGCACTTGGCTAACTGGTATATAGGACTGAATTTAGAAATGAATCAGACGTGCTAACTGCTCACTCACTGCCAGCCATTTGAAAAAACAAACACATTAATATGGCTCTGGGTTTTTACAGGTAGTTGTTTGCAGGCCGAGATGGGGATGTACAGAGACAGAGAGAACATTGCTGGGGAGTAAGTCAGCTCAGAAAACATCAGAGAGCATTGTTCTCACAGATCAGCTTTTCCACCTCTCCAAGAGCCTCTTCACTTTTACAGAGATTCTCTTATACTTAACAGAAAAACTTTTCTTAATGTCTGCTTGCCTTTCCAGAAGGGTGAATATTAAGAATATTTTTTAAGGATGCTAAACTTCTTTTTAAACTTTTCACAGTTTTTGGCTGCTCTGAAGGCTTTATAATGGACCACAGTAATTGGGCCACTAATCCAGGGGCAGCCCGAAGAAGTTGTTGTCTCCAAGTGGAAGAACAAATGATTTCCAACCCATTAGAACTCATAGGAGGCCGCAGAACACACGCATGAACTCTCAGGAGGTGCTCAGCATTTACAAACAGCACATGCAGGCTTCTCAACACCCCTGCAAAGTACTTACACATGAAGGAGAGAGACTCAAGGAAGTTAACCAAGTTCTCAGATCGTCCACACTGTTCATGTTAAGCACATGCCAGATGTGGCAGGTCCACACAGATGGATAGTCAGCTGACTTTAGGACAGGGAGGTTACTCCGGGTTACCCAAGTGGGCCATCGACACCAAGCATCCCTGAAAGTGGAGGAGAGGACAGAGAGGTGGTGGCGACCGTCGCCAGCTTTAATGGTCAGGGGTGGGCCTAGAGCAGGGATGGCAGCACCCCCAGAGAATGGGAAAGGCACGGAGACGGGAGTCTCCCCAGAGCTTCTGGGAGGAAGCAGCCCAGTGAGGCTGCGTCTGGCCTCCAGAACGGTCAGGGAAGGCATCTGTGATGATTCGGTGGAACAGCAGTAGGAAACAAGCTACCAGGGGGTGTCACTCACCAGCCTACAATGCTGAGCCGCTTTTCCCCACTGCTTTCAGCAAAATCTCAGCTCCTCAAGCACCTGGCAGCCCTGCGAGAGGCGACCACTGACTCTACGCATCCCTGCGCTTCATGTCCTTCCTCCCACTCACTGTGCCCAGGCTCAGGGGCCCCTTGCTCTGGGGACCGGGCTGCCCTGGCCTCAGGGACTTTGCCTTGCTGCCCCTCTGCCCCCTCCTCCTCCTCCAGGCCTCAGCGTGAGCAGCCTCTTCTCAGTGTTCTGTGCACCAGCCACAGCAGGCCCTGGGAGCTTGCTGCAAATGCACATTCTCAGGGCCCATGCCAGACCTGCCTAACGGGCACTTCCGGAGTGGGCGCAGGCAGCCTTAAGCTCGCTGACGTCCCAGACGCACTGCTCTACCCGTTCTCCTCACAGCCTGGCCGCAGGTGCACGCACCTCCCCAGCTGTGCTCCTTGCCTGCTGCCTCCCCTCCTCCTGACACTCCCAGGGCAGCAGGGGTCTCATCCATCTTGATCTCTGGCGCCTAGAACAAGGCAAGCCAAGTAGCAAGAGTTTAGCAAATATTTGTGGGATGGATTATGGAATTTATTTTCCCAAAGCCACCTAGCAGGCAAAAAAAAAAAATCAAAACAGCACAGCCCTACCCTTGAGAGTTCACACTGTAGCAGAATGGGTCTTTCTTCATCTAATGTGGTGTGTGCTGAGACGGAGGCACTGCGGAAGCCCGAGGAAGGGTCCTCAGCTGCCCCGACCCCAGGGAAGGGGGCTGCAGCATCTCCACTGGGCAGTCAGGCAGCCTCCACAGCTCAGAGCAGAAGCTCAGATGCAGCTGGGGCCTTGCCTCCTCAACAAGAGCCACACTCTACCTGGCACTGGGGCAGGACCTCCAATCTGCAGGATGTAGTAGAACATGTGGAATAAGTGATTGTGAGTGGCCTCAGAAGACAGAAGAGCCCGAGAGGGATACAGTTTGGGTATCCTCAAGTCGGTCTGGGTGTTCTCAATAGAAGGCAGCAGGAGTCAGCGCACCGAGCTGTGAGCAGTAGGAGAACGGGCCAGAGGGTGGGCGGGGCACCCAGGCCCAGGAAGGAGCCCCTGAGCTTCAACTCCGAGGACACGTCCCGCTGTGATGGCACGTGCAGGCGCAGGGCTCCCAGGGCAGCAGGAGGTGCGCGTGGGGCTGGCGGGGAGCAGAACGCTGAGCCAGCCTGGGAAGAAGACAGACTGGCTTCCCCTCCCAGCAGCCGGGAGAGGAGAGACTTAGCCGAGAAGGCGAGCTGAAACCTCCCATTTTAACAAGGACAATAAGGGATGGGTTGCTTTGAACTCGGCTTAGAACTGTAGAACAGGAGACATTTAGTCCTTTCTAGGCCACTGGCTAAATTATTTGAGCCTTTTCACAGAGCAGTGAGTAACTGGGGATAGATTCATCACTGCGCATCACCAGCTGGCCTTTTGGAGACTAATTTGATGACACATCTCCCTTCAGTGACTTTCCAATAAAGGATTTTGTGTACTTCTATTTATTTAAGATGAAAATATACAATAAAACTCTTTATTATGGAATCTTTGCTATTTCAATAGAGGTCCTACAGGTAAACTATTCACATGAGCATGTGTGTAAACAAGTATGTATATTCCATGAGTAGATAGGTATTTCTGCATACATGTGATGTTGAGCACACACCACCATCGTAAATAAGATTACACCAAAATCTGTAGCACTTTTATTCTCCTTATCAAAAATGCACTGAGCCATAGCTCAGTGAATATATTCAGTGAGCTAAGCTATTCATTAAAGGTAATAGAACAAAAAAATAACTTTTGATACACAGCCATTCCAACATGTTATGTTTTAGAGTCTTTGCTAAATCATATTGTCAGAGTTCACTTTATTTTACTATTGAGTCAATGTGAAAGAATGAACTCTTTCTCAGAAATCTCTCTCTCTCTCTCTCTCTAATACTCAGGACCCGCTCTGCTAAGTTTAATACCCTGACAGTTCCAGGCTTAATTGACTCCTTGGAACAAGCCAGTAAGTGCTCACTGCTGCTTTGCGCCCTCTCTGCAAACCCTTCCCTTTTTAAATATACAACCACCCAGTAATGGCCTCCAAGGAAAGGATTTTATCTGGCTTTGGTATTTAACAGAAAATCATGAGGCCTCATTTGTGTGTCCATCCAGAATCTTTCATATGACATCCAGGTATTTTGCATTCATTAAAAAGTCAACCATATGGCTGTTCAGATGATATTTTCTCTTGCATAGATGGACTGAGAATTAATAAAAGTGATTGCATTATTTAACAGATGCAGTTAAAAAAAAAATCATCTCAAGGTGAATGCAATCACTCTGAGGCCAAGATATGACACTGCCATGGAAGGCTGCCCTGGCTAGAGGTGGACATATTGGGCTTTTTTTTAAATTTGCATGTGCACAGCTGAACACTGGTGCCGGGTACAGCCTGGCAAGCCCTGCTCATCTAAACAAACAATTTATTACTGTGTTCTGACCCCAGGCATGCCTGGAATGCAGACTGAGTCTAATTAAAAATGCTGAAGAGAAATATTCCAATATAAAATTGACGAAAGAAATGCAAAATTGAACAAGTAAATAGTGGGCAAAAAAGGTCTCTACCTCTTAGTAAATTTTATTTTAGAGCATCGTTCAATTTTTTTTACCATATGGAAGGACCCAGAATTCCCAAGGTAAGGAAACTTGGCAAAAATACGAGGAAAAAAGAATATTGCATAAAAAACACAGCAGATGCTTAACTGAATAGTCAGAAAAAGCCTAAGTCCCAAGTCAAAGCACAACCTCCCACATGCTAACAGCAGACGGGCTGTTTGTCCATTCACTCATTCATCCATTCTTTCCCCAAATGCTCCTGTGCCAGGATCCGTGACGTGCAGGATTCCGTGGCAAGTGAATGGATGCAGCCCCTGTTCCCATGTCACTCCCAGCCCAGTGGGTATCACAGGTCAAAACAAAGAACACAACCTGAGAGTAAAATAATTTGAGTACTTCACTCCATCCCCAGCTTCAAATTCACCAATTGCTCCACGGTGCACCTGCAATGAAATGCAGTTTCCTAGCCTCCCTCTCAGTCCACCTGCCTGCCCTTGCCTCCACCACTCTGACCTTCTGCCTGGCTCCAAACACCAGGTTTATTTCAACCTCAGGGTCTTTGCACAGCTCTTGCCAGCACCGGAAACGCCCCTTTCCTTCACCACTGCGGGGCGGCCTGCTCTCAGTCACTGTACCCAGCTCTATTCACAGCCGCGAAGTACTGATCAAGTCAGACACAGACAGCCTGCAAGGGGCGCCTTCCAAGCCACCACTGGGCAGGTCAAACCATGAGCTCTCTGAGAAAGAAGTTTTGATGAAATTGATGAACCCGAAACCGTGGTCCTTCCTCTGGCGGCTCTCAGGCTGTGTGGGGGACGGGCGCTGCTGTTTTTCAAGGTCACCAAGGGTTAGAGAGTCACGGGTGAGATAAGGGGAAGTTCAGTGCCAGAGGGCTCACTGTTCTTACCAGGTTTCAGCTGCTTTTCTTAAAAACAGAAACAGAAACCTCTTTGTACTGCTGGAAGCCTTACTGAGAAGCTTATTCTGACCCTTTAGGCTGTGTTTTTTTTAGCTGAAGAGTGAATTTCAGGGTTCCTCCACTGCCATTTCATTTCTTCTTCAAACCTCCCCCTATTGCCTGGATCTTCCACTTTGAAGTCCAGCAAGTCTAGTTCAATGATTCCCCCTGTAAAACCTCCTTGAGTGTCCCCTGAAGCCCAGGCGAGCTTCTGTCTCTTGAAATATTAGTCCCAAGGTCTCTAAAGGCCTCCGCCTGCCCAAACCCAGGGTCGACCTCCAGGCCCAGACGTGACCTCCCGGTGCAAACCTCCTTCCGGAAGTGCTCTGCCCTGGCGGCCACGTCAACATCCCCCACAGCCCACAGTGCCTCTCTCCTCGCCTCCCGGCAGCTCCTTTCCAGCCTCCTTTTAAGGGGTATCTACCCAGCCAGCTAAGTGTTGCAATCATCAGAAACAGAGACAGAAAGAGAAAGCAGAGAGGGGAGGAAGATCGGTGAGAGAGAGAGGGAAGAGACGGGTGCAGAGAGAGAGAGAGAGAGAGAGAGGAGAGGCCTCTCTTCCCAGGTGAAGTCGTTTCTCATTTTTGTTCTCAGTCTCACCTAGGACCCAGCCTCGGTTGCACAGAGATGAGTGATTCTCAGGGGTCTATCTTCAGCCCCGCCCCCTCCTCTGATCTCTGACTGGCATGTCCTGATGCCCCCTTGACCCATCCTCTGGACACCACCCAAGAACTGCAAGCTCAATAGGTTTGTACAATAATCATGACAGGCTTCAGGCCTTAGTGAAAAGTAAACCAGGAGTCCCAGTAAGTGCAGACCTGCTGAACCAGGTGCTGATGACCTCTGGTCACGGGTCTTTGGTCCCTGACTCATGATCCCCCATCACTGCTGGCCTCGCAGGCCCCTCCCCACACCTGCTCCTCGGCTACGGTCTGTGTCTGTGAGTGGTCCCATTGTCCATCTTCAGAAAATCTGACACCAGCAGTGGCTCCTGGCCTCCCACCCTCCTGCTGTCCCCACGTCCACTCCATCACCACGTGCCACTGCCCCTGCCTCCTAATGGGGTGGCTGCTGGCTCCGCCAGTCCCTGAGAGCTGACTGCACATCTCTGCTCAAGACGGCAGTCAGGGATGCCAACCTGGGAACCTGAAACCAGCAAACGCAGGCACTGCTCTTTGCCCTGCAGCACTGCTGCGGGTGTTTCCCGGCATGCGGTCGCTCCTAACTGTCTCTCAGGCCCCTCAGCGTCCGCCCTCTGTGGGCCTGCCACACCACAGTCTCTGCCCTGGCTGAGACCCCCAGGGGGTCTCTCAGGAGACCCTCCTCTCCCTCTCTTGTCACTCCCCACAGTAAAGTCAGAGTGTCTCCAAATAAAAACAAATGAGATTGTAACAGGCCTCTGATTTGGATTTCCACTGATCTTTTAAAACGTCTCCTTCGTGGCCAACAGAGTTCCACGTGCTTGGATCCTGCCCGACTCTCCAGAGTTAACTGGCACCATACCATTCTCCCTAGTCCAAAAGAGAAGTCCGTCTAGAAAAGGAGGGGTGGCCAGCATGGCCAGCATGTGAAGGCATCCGTCAGGCGGGATGGGCACTAAAATGGACTGAATGAATCTGCACAGAGGAGGCCCTGGGGTCCTGGGGCGGAGCAGATCCAGATGGTTACCCCACCAGCAGCAGGTGAGTCCCAGGATGGCGGAGGCACTCTGTCCCCTGGGCGGCCCTCGGCCCCTCCACCATGCGTGGTGTGCAGGGGTTGCTCCATAAACATGCACTGAATGATGGGATCACAGTGTGAACGGAGCCACTCTGGGCAGCATGTTGCTGGCTGGCAGGGGACTCAGGCGGCCTCGCCGCAGGCAGACCCAACCCAGAGCAGAGGGCACGCCAAACTGCCCAGCCCTTCGCACACGTTTTGTCGATTAATTCAGGGAGCATTTGAGTGTTTGCAATTCTCTGTGAACTGGCTTCTTCCCTCTTGTTAACCTCCTGTTTCGAGGTCTTGCCACCACTTTATGGGGAGGACCAGAACTCCTGGTTCCTTGTAAACTCATGACGATTTGGCAGCTTCTTTACAAACCCTGACCCTGAGGCGGGGAGGCAAGATGCTTTCCTTATCATGATGCTTACGTTTACTTCTAGGTCTTTTCATGCCACACTGAAAGAATACTGATTGATGGTTCTCAAAAAAAAATGTGTGGGTTATAGAACTGAAAGCGAAGAAGAGCTGGAATTGGTAACAGGCACCTTTGAGGGGTCTTGTGCTTCTTCCAGCACTGGCTTGGCATGGCTCATGATTGTCACCAATCCAGGGGGTGAGCGGATGGGTGAGCTGTCTGGAAGACGCAGCAAGAACCAGGCGTGCACTGACCGATCTACCCGTCAGGAGAATACTGGATGCTGGGCATCCGGTCCCTGTAAACAGGAAGCTGTAACTTGGACATCATTGTTCCAGTGCTTATGACAAACAGTCAATCAGGACTCTTGAAAAGTGATGGGTGTGTTTAAACTGGGGGGCAGGGCTGTTGGCAGAATTCAGTGCCTCTCAGCTGTCAGACTGAGGTCTCAATTTCCTGCTGATGGTTCTGCCGGAGGCCCCATTACTGGCCACGAGAGCTTCCCTGGGCAGCCACTTGCCTAACAAAGCCCAGAAGAAGCATCTCCTACCAGGACAGACGGTATAGTCTTTTGAAAGGCAGTTGGTTAAAAGCAAGCCGTGATTGCAGCGACACTCAAGGAGAGGGGATGCCACAGGGATGAACTCCAGGAGGTCATGTGGGAGTCTGTCCCTGCACCCCCAGACTCCAGTCCCCAGTGAGGGTTCTGAGGAAGACCCCAAAGCCCCTCGCCCTCGCACAGTAAAGCAGCTCAGCCCCACCCACCTTTCACACAGACGTCGGTTCCAGGAAGACACAGCAAAGCACACGTCACCGCAGCCAGCGCCTAAGTCATCCAGGTGTTTTCAGCAAGTGCAAAGCTACTTATTTATCAAGTGAGAAAAAACAGTCACAGCCCTTGTTAGCTTTCCATCAGGGCCAAGTGGCGCACTTCAGTGTACTGACTGGAACATTAAATAACAGAAAAATGCAGAACAGCAACAACAGCCAATTAAAAAAAAAAAGAATCCTGTGAATTTGAAGTCCAGCATAGATGCTAATAATAGCTTTATCTGCTCTGAGTAACTCATCGCCATGCCAAAGGTCTGGCTCATTTTTCCTATCTGTCCTGTAAAGCATATACTTTACAATTTTACTTAAAATACATGAGATTCCCAGAAAGCATCATGTCCCCTTCATTCTCACAGACAACTGATTAGACTACCCTGAAGTCATTTTGCAAGGAATAGCCATCAATATTAACAGCTGCCAGCCTCTCCCATTTGTCATCAGCTAAAATCAGCACTTTCCCACGAGGAAAGTGTTTACATTTCCAGCCAGGGATTAGTTTACAACTCCCAGGGCAGGAGGCAGGCACTGTGCTGCGGGTCCTTAGAGGTTCAGCTGTTGGAACACCAGCTAATAAGGAGCACCCACGAGCAGGTCGGAGGGAACGCTCACGTGCTCACGTGCTCACGGGCCACTCGCACTCTGCAGGGCATTCTCATGGTGTCATATGATATGTCCCGCTGCCCCTGAATTTCCTTCCTGTAAATCGGTAATTAAATCTAGAGGCTTGCGTGATAATTTTTTTCTTTATGTGCAGTAAAATTGACTCTTTTTGGTCTGTTGCTCTGTCTTGATGTTCAACTTTCTGTGTTTAAAATCAGAGCAGGAATTTTCAACCTCTGAACTGCTAACACTTGGGGCAGGGTGGCCCTTTCTGTGGGGGCCATCCTGTGCTCTGCAGGCCCTGTAGCAGCGTCCCTGGCATACCCAGCCCATGCCAGGAGAAACCCTCCTCCAAGCTGTGACAAGCAAACATGCCTCCAATTGTTACCAAACATCCCCTGGCTAAAGAGGAGGCATCACACCCCATGAAGAATTATGGATTTAGACCGAGGGAGGCAAGGAAGATGGCAGGACCTCATAGCCAAGTTCTGATTCTGCTTTCAGAGGCAACCCTGCAGGTCACTCAGTCTCTTGAATATCATGTTTGAAATTGTAGATCCTACTGTTCTTTCCATGTGGGTGGTGAAGCCCAGTCCCAGCTCCAGCAACTTCATAATCAATTGATTGGGAATGAACCTGAACCATATCCTTCCTCCATGAAAAAACTCTTTCCAAACTATAGTACATGACTGTAATTTGCAAGGAAAATCAGGAACTTTGGTAAAGAGCACATTCACTGTATTAAAGTTATAAATCTCTTAAGAATTAAGTCCATTAAAAGCACTGTGTAACAGGTTTCATTTAAAAATATATACTTGCATATTATTTTTTACTGGTGAAAATAGAATTTTCCCCCCTAATTTACCTCCTGATCTGGTGGCAACCCATATAAATGAGTCAAGGTTGGGAACCCGCAGCCCTTCACCTGTGTTAAGAACAACCTGTGGGAGCTTTCGGGAGGTCACATGAGTTGCTTGGCAGCAATATGACAGCTCATTGCCTGTCCTCTCTCTGTCCCCAGCCACCACCAAGAAAGTTAAAGCTCACTTTGTGGGAGAAGTGGACCTAGCAGCCTGCAATGGCTGAATTTGAGACACACTCTGGGTTCAGAATATTGGTCCTGAGCTCCACAAACATTCCAACAACCCATCTTCAGACCACCCTACATCCTGCCCTACATATTCCAAAACTGGGTTATATTTTCTCAGGATCGAGAGCCCCACAGAATGGCAAGGAAGGTGGCAGGACCTCTTAGTATCATGAGACAGGACCTGGGGTTAAGAAGGAATTAATAGCCAAGTTCTGATTCTTATTTCAGAGGCAACCCTGCAGGTCGCTCAGTCTCTTGAATATCAGCCCATTCATCTATAAGAATGTTTGTGCAATAAAGAGAGAAATGTGGTATCCACATATAAATCAAGTATAAAAACCAAATGAGTATTCATATTTGAACTGACTGTTTATAGTTCATAATGCATGAGCAAAACCGAAAGTTTCTGTGATGACTGCCCTTGTACTGTTCACTATGTAACTTATTCATTATGTAAGAATTTGTTCTACATGTAAAAACTTGTTTGTTATGCCTCAGAAGATTGGACACTGACGAAAATTAGGCTTGGGGTGGAATAATGATTGTGCATTGAGCATTGACTCCCCTATACAGAATTTTATTGTCGTTAACAACCATGTGATCAATAAATATGAGAGATGCCCTCACAAAAAAAAAAAAAGAAGGACAGACTTCCAATGGTAAAATAAGTAAGTAACCGGGATGTAATGTATAGCATAAGGAATATAGTCAAGATATTGTAACAGCCTGGTAGGGTGATAGCTGGAACCTAGAATTATGTATATAAATGTTCTACCACTGTGTTGTACACTTGAAACTCATGTAATGTAATACTGTGCGTCAACTACCCTTCAATAAAAAATAATTATTTAAAAAAAAAAAAAAAAAAGAATGTTTGTGAAAACACCCCCAGCACAGACACACACCACTCACAGAGACCACCAGCAGAAGTGACTCAGATGACATGTGTTAGCTTGAGCATGTAACCCACAAACTCTAGACGTCTGTTTTTAAACAAATTTGGCAATGTTTCTGAAAAAAAAAAAAAAAAAAGGTCCTGACATCCCAAACTGATTTGGGATCAAAAGCAAAGGTGGGAAGGAAGAGCCACAAGCACCAGCTAACCATGAAATACTGAGGATTGGCAAAAATTACACCACCTGAAAAAGACAGAAGAAGAGCCCTAACTAAGAGACGTCCCGGATCTCCGTGCCTGGAGCTTTCGGTGCCACGTCATGTCATTGAATCATCACAGTCATTTTAGGAGCACTGTCAATACTACTTTGGAATAGTGTCGATACTGGTCCCTTCTCACACATGAGAAAACAAGCATTCAGAACTTTTAAACAATCTTTCCTCAGTCTGACAGCTAATAAGGAGTGTGATGGGTACGTGAGTTTCTCTCTGATTCCACTTTCCCAACTTATTTAATAGTGAGGGGTGCTTTGGGAACACGCCCAAAATGCAGCAAGCAGGGCATTTCGTGATACATGGCATTTGTAAGATAAACATCAATTTGGATGCATTGATGCACACCACTGTGTAGCTTTTTGCTTTTAGCATTTTTTTCTATTTTACCTGCAAAAAAGACATTGGCATATCACTACATAAGTTTACAAATGGCTCTTGCAAGCACAGTAACACCACTGATCAGTAGGCTTGGAGACAAGGCATGTGCTGGGTCAAAATTATTTTTCTCCCAAAGGGACAACACACTTAGCAATAAAGTGCCCATTAGCAAATCCTGCCCTGCAGTGAAAAAACAGGCTATTGCCACATGACTAGTGAAGAAGTGTGCAGAGCTCTCAGCTGGAATGCAGAATTATTTTATTATGAAAAGACACTTGAAGTGAAATTTTACTGAGAGAAGGACTTAGTTGGGAAGGAGAAGCACTTTCCACTTAGATTTCTTTATTGCTACACCACTAAACTCAAAATGTTACCCAAACTGTCATTATAAACTCTGCATTTCAGGGGGTCAGAAGTGAGCTGTAAAAATTGGCTCCATGCAGGCTGCAACTTGATGATCATCCTCTAAATGGATAACCAGCTTCCCTCATCATTCCTTGTGGTAGCTTAAAAATTAACACTCTTTAGAGCTCCAGATGTTCAAAAGAGATAGAAAATACAATCTTCCTTCTAGTCCTGTCTTTCAAATGCTTTACTCCCCAGGAAGTAATGACACTTGTATACAGCATTCAGCGTGTGGGCACCACCTCCTGTGTTTAAAGCCCTCTAATAGTGAGGCCTGGCCTGGCAGGGCGGGGGTGGCCATGCTCACCTCTCCGGCACTTTCTCCTTCCTTGCCTGGCTTCGTCCGCTCTGGCCCTCCACAGTGATGAGCTTCTGGGCTGCCAACATGAGAATATCTCTGGCTACCTCAAGTTACAAGGGAGAGAGGGATCTACCGTAAGCCTGTAGAGCTCACGGGCCTGACGGGCGGGCTAAGTCCCAGGTTCAGCAAAGGGGGGAAAGCCAAGGCAGGCCAGGCTAGCACCGCAGCCACGGGATGCCTTTGCCTCCACCTTAATCTGGATAGATTCTAAGCTCTACATTGCATTGGGCTGCCACCCCTTGCCCCGGCCTCAGGGTCTCGGGGCGCCCCGCAGTTCCACAGAGAGCCAGGGGCTGGCTTTGTCAGGCTCTTTGATGGGAGACAATACCTGACCCCTCACATGGGGCAGTTTTCCCAAAGCACGTTCCCCTCTTGCAGCACATGTGGGAAGGATGGCGAGGAAGCTGTCCTTCAGTTCTCAGGACACCACCCTCTACTCTGCCTGGGTGCCACCGCCATCTGATTCTCTCTCCTGAAGGACTTCTCCCTATGCTGGCTGGCTGTTCCCAGCCATCCATTAGGGATCAGCTCAAAACCTCTTCCAGCCTCCTGGGCACGGGGCAGGCTGCCGACACCACTCTACGGCACCCCCACTGCCCTTCCCTATGACTTACCTCAGAGGCTGCTCTACATTAAGGCACTTCTCTGCAATCTCTGCCTTTAGCTAATATACCAATTCATGCGGGTAGGGGCTCCAGGCTCACCTCAGTTCTTTTGCACAATGGGCCCTTGACCCTTCAAGAAAGGTGCAGATCTGGGCTGTACCAGGTCAACCACATTCAAGGAGGCAACTGGACCTGTTGCCCAGGCAGGGAACCCTCTCCCCAGGTGGGGCCAAACATGGAGATTGATGGGGATCTTTGATGAGGATTCCTTCCTAGTCAAAAGGACGTAAGTTGATACAGAACCTGGGTGGTTTTGTTCCTGTATATCTATCTGTCCGTCTGCCTGCCTTGTCCACTTACCCATCTACCTACCTACCTGTCTACCTATCATATGTATACACAAAGTATACATATATTATAAAATCCCTTCATAATTAAAAAAAATGGATCACATAAAATTCAGGCCTGTGCAATTACAAAGTTAAACGGTGAGGTTCCCACCGAGCACAGGAGGGGCTCAGCAATCCCGTCACATCCCAAAGCCTTGTCCCACAAGGGGTGAACAATGGGGCGTCAGGGAGCAAACTTCGAACACTTAACCATGGAAGGTGCATGGCACATAGTCTGTGCTTAATGAATATAAACTACTATTGTTTCATCTAGGACTCAATAAGGGGATGGTGAGGTTCCCAAGGTGGAAGGGGTAAAAGCGGGATTTACTGCAGTTACTTGTATTTTCCAAAGCGATTTTGGCTCTCGGAGGGTGATGCTTTGTGGTCTGACTTTTAACTTCATCTGCGTAAGGCTCCTGAGGTCGCAGCTCAGCACTATGGCACTTGCTCAGCTGTACAGGGCTCGGGGTGAGGTGTCGGTGGGAAGCCGGGAGGAGAACCCCCAGAGGGCGCAGGCACCTCCATGGGTTACAGCAACAGGGCCTTGTTTCCGTATAACTCCTGCCCTCAGACAGAACACATGTGCTTCCCCTTCCAGCACAGCGTGAAACACCCCTCCCCCAAACAAGCAGCCTCAGGACATCCTCGTGGCCATTTCTGGATCGTTGTGGTTATCCACAAGGCCGTGTCATGAATTCTGGGGGGCTAGAAAAGAGCTGGCTCTTGCTGACACAGCCCTGAGTTCCCCGAGGCCCAGGATCCCGAGTCTCAGGGGACTCGTCCTGATGGGTCTGAGTCATTCATTCTCAGAGCGTGGTCCTCAGGCCACCGGCAGGACTACCTGCAGACTTGATGGAAGTGCCCGTTCGCGTCCCCATCCCAGAACAGGGAATCAGGAGTGATCCGCAATGTGACACCAGCCACACAGACCTCAGAGGAAGGGTCTCAGTGAGGAAAGTCGCATCGATGAGTCACTGAAACACTCAGCAAATGCCAGTCTTTGGATTCCTACGAGAGAACCTCAATCATCTAAACTGAGTCGTCTGTCCCTTGAATCTGGTCACATTCCCAACTGAACCAGAAAGGATGATGATGCACCTGTCCTCTGACATCCTGTTATGAAGAAAGGGCACTGCTGAGATATATTAATAACTGGGAGAATATTGAAAATTAATTCAGACAAGTAATACAATCGACAGCCAGGACTTCTTCGTCTTTGCCAGGCAAGTGTCTAAGTACTTTACCCATTTAATTTAATCCTCAGTATCTCCAAATAGTAGGCATTATAGATCACCGTTTAGCCAAAGAAAAAAAAACTGAGATGCAAAGAGTGACAGGATTTTCCCCAGATGCTAAGCCTGAATTTGCACCAGAAGCCTGGCCGAGTCCCGCTCTGTGACCAGTGCTCACTACCTCCCTCCTCTGCCAGGAGTGCCCCACAGCAGAGATGGGTGCGGCCTCCCCCTGCACCAGCGCCCCTTCCCCTCCAATGCTCAGCTAATTCGGAGGAGCCCAGCTGACCAGGGAACTCAGAGCCCTCTGCACGCGAGATCAGAGGAGGGCGTCTGGTTGTGCACCCAGTGGCTCCCCACCTTTGCATGCAGCAGAGTCACCCCTGGGGGCTCAGGAAACACCTGCCAAGACCTCCACGGTCCGGCGCAGAAGGCCTGGGGTCGGGGCTGGGAAGCCGCATTCCCTGTCAACTTCCCGGATAATGCTGCTGGCCCAGGGGCCCCGTGTGGAGAACCTCTGGTCTCTCCCAGTGAGAATTAAGGATTTGGGGTACAGCAGGGAGCCCCAAGGCATGTGGACACAGCCACCTGCAATATTAAAGAATAAGCCTAGGCCACTCAGAACAAGGAGTCAAGACTGCCAGTATCCGCTGGCATTTTCCTCTGCTCCTCCCCCCACCTTATCCCCCACAGCCTGCAGGGCAGGGGGTGTTGATGGGGGAGTAAATCAGAGGGAGGGGCCGTGGTGATGTACACAGCTCTGGAACTTGTGAAACCTCCAGAATTTTGCGTTCTGGCTCAGGCTGGGCCAGGACGCTGCTCAGTCCCCACGCTGCAAGTGTCCCCTGGCAGTAAAACCACGGGCTGGTGGCTTCCAGCTTTACGCAGCCAGCCCAGGGCTCGAGCTACAGCTGGGGAGCAGCCCCTTTGTCCTACAGCCTCGGTTCTGCTCACTGCAATTCGCTTCACGGAGCCCCAGAATAGATGCATTATGACCGTTTCACAGCTTCCCACTGGAAAATCGAGTTCTTCTCCCTCTATTCCTAAACCACCCTGTTGAAATCATGGTGAAGTGACACCCAGGGCCCTGTTTTGGCCCCCATGTCTGTTTGTAGACAAGACTATGAATTAGAAAACAGTTTTCATGAACAGCAGAGGGTTTTGTTTTCATACTTTGTAAAAAGAAAGCTCTTGTTCAGACGTGTCCAGTGATAATACACTGCTCCAGAAATGAGAAGCAATTATTTAATCCTGTTGAATGTTGAATGGACCCCATTAAAAGAACACAGGGTGGCAATGCTGATAATCCTTTGGGAGATGTCATAGTATCCTCCCACGAATTAATTAACATATTTATTCAGTACCTACTAATTAAACAGCCCAAGATGACTCAGGACTAAAGACAAACATAGCACCCTTAATTTGGAAGTGGCTGCCCGCGTTCAGTGACCATGGTGGGAATGCATTTTTTTAGAAAGAGGAACTTGATGGAAGCTCTCCGCCATGTGGGTCTCTCCCTTTCCTTCCACGTAACATGGGAAGATCATGCTACCTCCTTCTTTGAGGTTCAACCTCGCAGGACAGGTGGGTCTGCGGCCATGCCCCACGGGAGGACCGGGGCTCTGGGCAGCGTACTCCCCAGTTAGGGGCTCTCCTAGGCTGCCAGTGGCATCCTTAAGCCATGGGGAATGGCACTGGTGATGTGGGTTATCCATGGAGGAGATGGGGCATCCCAGCAGGCCTGGACGAAGGAAAGAAGTCAGCCACCAACCTGGGCCAGCTCACTGGCTTCTGTGCTGCATTAGCGGCAGAGTTCTGGGTCCTGGGCCCAAATCTCATCATAATCCTATTTCATCGTCTCCCCACTGACCAGCAATTTCCAGTACAGGCTATAAGCACACACCTGACAGGTGCACCCAGAGCTAGAAGGAAATGCTACAAACCACAGTGCTAGTAGGACTTGTTGTGTGTTTATATTTGGAAGGTTTGGAATCACAGGCAACTTCCTCCCTAACAATTTATTTTGAAAATTTCAAACCTATACAAAAACTGAAAGAAGAGAATGATGAACGTTCACCTGCCACATAACGCATGTTTTATACATCTATGGACATACCAGTATTAGACATTTGCAGAATATTTATATGGAGATTTTGTTTTTGCCTGAGCGCTAGACAGCTAGTTTCAGACATCATGACACTTAAGCACGTGCCTTCTAAGACCTAGAGCATCTCCCAGCAACCTTTGCCTCCGGTGGTGACAGTGTCCCTCACACTCCCGTGGCGTCCGCCTGCACCCGCGGGATCAGTAGGACGCTGCCTCTCCAGGGCTCTGCCCGAGATGCATTCTGGCTCAGCGCCCTCCCTTCCCCGCTGCCTTCCTCCCCCAGCCAGTCCTCCTGAGGACTGTTTCCTCCATGAAGCCCTTGCTCGTGGATTCTGCTCCAGGTGCACTTCTGGGCCACCCCACCTGAGACACAGCACTGCCAAGAAAGCAGTCTCTCTGCCAACGAGCCCGTGAAAACAGAAGACACACTCTTCTTTGAACTGTTTCTCTTGTTCTTTTATTGTTATATATGTTGAATCTGTGAAAGGAAACCAAATTGTACCCAGTAGTATGGATTCGGGGCTCCTCAGGGCAAATAATAGGCATTACCAGTACCCTCAAATATTTGAAGTCAGCTCAGTAAATATGGAGTTCACTGCCAACAGCTTTTGGAAACAGCTTAGATCACAGATTAAGAAGTTACCGAGAGAGAATGCACAGTTATTTCAACATGATCTCAGACACTTACTATCGGAAGTTAGAAAGGGCGGGCCTAAATCTGAGGAACAAATCCTTCTGAAATAACCGCAGATCTTCCTGCCTCCGGGGGCTGCCTGGGTCGCTGGGCTGCGGCTGGCTGCGAGAGCAGCTCTTTATCCCGGGCCGGCCTCCTCCTCCAAGACACCTCCACCCACTGACCCCACTTCTGGCTTCTAAAGCCCCAGGGGAAAGAAACAATCCCTCCCATCACGTCGAAATCTTCCCGAAGCTACGAAAGCTCTCCTGCCCCAGCTGCTCACCCATTCCCACACCCAGTGTGTGTGGCCTCAAGCGGGCACTGCGTATTCCCTCGTCCAACCAGCATCCACGGAGCACCCACCACACATCGGGCACTGTGGGCGGTGCTGGAAGCAGAGTGACAAATGAGACAGGTGAGCGTCTGCCCCCAGGAGTTTGCAAAGAGAAGACGATGAAAACTTGGCCCTCAGATTACAGTTTCAGCCTACAAATTCACCCCAGGAAACTTCCAAGCCAAGGCAGGGCGAAGATCCCTAAAATACTCCCAAGGAGTGCTCAGGAACATGCCATCCTGAGAGGTACCCCGTAGACAAGGGTCCTAGGGCCTGTGAGACTGGCACACCGCCACCACGTCCGCCCCCCGGGGGCTCACAGCATGCGCTGTGTTAGAAAGCCTGTGTATTTCTGCAGCACAAAACCTATTCGACTTGAAGGCAATGTTCCCCAGCCTATTTGAACCACACAACTCTACCTTTTTTCGGAGGAGTTTCCTGTTTTATTACTCACCCTCTGGAATGCCTCGAAACATTCTTGATTTGCTCTATTCTTAAAAGTGAAGACAAAATTAAAACCCAGGTAGGCAGGCAGCCTCCCTGCCTGATTGGGGGAGGAGGATGTGGGGGTTGGGAGAGGAAGATGCAGCCAACCATTCACTGGAGCCCGGGCCGGCACGGGTGGCGGAGAACGGAGGGCAGAGCCTCGGAAAGGGCCTGGCAGAGTCTCCACGCAGAGTTCTCTGCATCCTCAGGAAGCAGCTGGGGCGGGCAGAACAGGTCCCTCCTGTGCTCAGGGTTTCAGCTCAGAGGGGGCCGGTGCCACCACCGCCGAGGCAAACAAACCACCTGTGTGCAGCTGCCCCTGGTGATGCGCTCGACATCACGAGCCACTGGGCCCTGCTGTCACTAGAATGACTCCCTGCAGGAATGCCGCCCACTGGCACCACTGTTGGCCCAGAGCCCCAGGCCCAGCACCACAGGCAGCTGGGAAACAAGTCTGGGGAGTGGGAGACAGGCCATCGGCCAGGACGCTTCAGGTTGTAAGTGACAGAAACCGTGCACTAAGTGGGAAAGGGCACTGCCCCAAAGGAAACTAAGAGCCTTCACAGGCATAGTGCTGGACAAGCCTGAGAGCAGCCACTGTCCAGAAAGGGACACACACACACCAGGCCCGTCCTGCCCAAGACGACAGAGAATGAACCAAACCTTCACAGCGCCTCCTGAACCCCGGCTTCTTTATAAATACGAAGCCCCACCTTGATCTCCTTCCCCCAGTCACCAAATTATTACCTTACAGATAAGACAGGTGAGCCCAGGACTAGGCCTCCAGGCCCAGAACTTGGTTGTTCTCAACATCCGGGCACAAGAAGGCTGCCTCTGTCTCCACACTGAGGCACCAGGGCTCCCTCTGTCTCGACATTAGGGCGCACGAGACCTCCTCTGGGGGGTGACCGCTCAGCGGGCCTGGCGCTGGCCCTCCCTGGGGCCCAAGGCCTTGCTCTGGGCTCCAGTTTGCTCACTTGTGAAGGTCAGCAGACAAAGATCTAAGGACTGACAGTAACTATAAGGTCTGAGTCAGACACACAGGTTTACAGGCATAACCTGCTTCTTATGGTGTTTATACACACATACACGTGCACATAGCTGCAAACATCTCCTGGAAGGATACTCCCTAAAATATTACAAGTCCCTTAGTGGTGAGAATTTGAGTGAGTCCCACGAACGGCTGTGCTATGCAAATTCTAGGTTATTTTTACATAAAGGAAAAAAAACAGCAAGACTAAGGATGGACCAGTCTAAATACCGTGCCACAGTAACCAACAGTTTCCTAATCACAAAGGTTCATTTCTGATCAAGCAACACGCCTCTGTAGGGGGGGGTGGA
The DNA here is from genome assembly GCF_030020395.1 of Manis pentadactyla. Lineage (NCBI taxonomy): Eukaryota > Metazoa > Chordata > Mammalia > Pholidota > Manidae > Manis > Manis pentadactyla. The sequence continues at coordinate 175,613,213 of NC_080023.1, read as the reverse complement.
TGCCCTGTTCTGCGAGGCTCCCACTCGGGACCGGGACCCAGGCCTACTGAGCAGCTCCAGCCCCACACCTTGCTGCTCAGGGTAGCTGGGGACGACGGGGCTCTCTGGGCGACACTCCAGCACTGAAGTGACACATGCCAATACCGCTTACAAGCCACTGACCAAAGCTGGTGACACAACCTCCCCCAACAACAGGGGGCAGGTATGCCAGGAAATGCAGTTCTGCCAGACATGCCAGAGTGGATACACAGAAATATATTATCAATGCGTCCTAATGATTCGTACACTTATTAGTGATAATATAATATGTGTTACATGTGTTCCTATTGTATCACATGTATATACATAGAATGGCACGTGTATACTTACACATGCATATGTATATATACACATGCACACATACATGCATGTGTGCACAGAAAGGGTCTTCTCACATGTTGAGGTTTGGCCCTCAATAAATGCTTTAGAAGACCAAAAATAAATTATGAACTTAATCCACGGACCCTCTGCAGACCTCAGGCAGGGCCTGAAGCCTCCAGGGAGACCTCATTCACCTCATTCAGCCCCCTCGCTTCCTTGAGGAGGAGACGTGTGGGGACGCTCTGTTCCTGGCTCAGGGAGAGCTGCCTCCTGGTGCGCCTGCGCATTCCCTCCACACTCACATCAGCAGGGCCGGGCGCTGGTCCAGGTACCAGACGTAAGGCTGTGGCATGTCTGAGCCAGACCTCTGCTTCTCAGAGTGTCCCTGCCACTGGCAAGACCGATACTGTGTGAATAAACCATTAGCTATGACACTTTCCAATGGGGATAAATGCTCTGAAGAAAATTAAAACAGGTAATGGAGTAAGTGGTGAGAGAAGGGTGGTGGCTGAAGGTTCTTTAGGCGGAGGGCAGGGGCCTCTCTGAGGAGCTGGCATGTGAAGGAGGTGCCAGAGGGCAAAGGCTTGAAGGGGCATGTGGTACCTGCATCCCTCCCAGAGCAGTGGGCCCTAAAGGATGCTCTCAGCCCTCCTAGTCTAACAAAAGGGCAGCCAGGACTGGCTGGAGTTGGGTGAGTTACTGGAACCCATCTACCAGATAATTCTGCCTAGCTGGGGCTGCAACCACTCCTTGGCCTTCCTCAGGGACCCCCTTGTCCTTTACATGCCTGCTTAAACATGTGCAGGACTGTGCAGCTGGCCACGAGGAATCTTCACTAACCAGCCCCTGCCCTGAGTGACTGCTTCCCATTTGAGACAAATAACAACAGCCATTCAGCTCTTTCCATTCTGAAGAGACGTCTGCGCATTAAAGCTTGCGATGTATGGCACCCAGCCTGCTTAGAGCTTCTTTATGGCCTCAGCAGCAGTAACTGGACGATTACAAAGGCTTCTTCTGTTTTTAAAAACAGTGATTTATGGGACCTCTTCAACTCTGCCTTCCTGAGTATGTGTATTACATGGCATGTTTTGCTATAATTAAATTCTTAGATTACTGTCAAGCCAATTGTTTTACCCATCCAATCTGTAACAATGCATTTTATTGTCTCTTATTTTTTAATTAAGATAGAAATAGATGTATTCTGAGATCCAGAAAGGAAATAAAACAGCCTACTGCTCAAGTCGGTCAACCCCAGTCAGAGACCGTTGGGAGGAGAGGTGGGAATCCTGAGTGAGCCCTACGCAGCACGGGGGGTGGAGCCGCACTTTCTGAGCGCATCCACCCTTCCTTTAACAGGCATTTACCAAGTACCTGCTATGTGCCAGCAACTGAGAAGGTCACTGGGGACTCCATGGTGAACGAGGCAAAACAAGTCACTAAGCTCATGCGCTTACATCCTGCTGGGACTGGCAGGCAGCAAAGAAGTAAGCATGAAAGAGTAAGACATACTACATTCTATAAGGAAAAGCTGACAGCATGTATGATACAGAGTGGTAAGGGGCAAGAACCACTGTGACTGAGTGACCATGTCAGGCCCCTCTGTGAAATGACAATTGAGATGAGGCCAAAATCAGGTGGAACAGCAAATCCAGAGAAAGAGCACAGATGGCAGAGGGAATGGCAGGTACACAGGCCCTGAGGCAGGGAAGACCTTGCAGGTGTGGCGAGTGGCCGAGGGTGGAAAGAACACAAGGAGGTGAGATTGGGGAGCTGGAAAAGAGTTGAATCTGCAGGAAGAAGAGGGAAACGGGTGCTCCTGGGTCCAGAGTTCCTCAAATGAGGGAAATGAGGCCAGGGTCAACATCCTGTGGGTCCTGCCCTCGCGTGACTCTCCACCTTCTCTCTCTGCCTCCAGTTCTGCCCCTGGATAGGGGGTCAGGGGAAGTGAGTGGCTTCAGAACTTCCACAGTGGTGAGGTTTCAGGGAAAAACATCTAAAGGACCACAGGGTTTTGTGTCTGTCTTCCTCCCTATAATTCCAAAGGGCACTGTCTCCCTCTCAGCCTTGGGTTTCTCCCTCCAGCTTCACAGCTTCTTAGGTGTCAGCTTTCAGGAGGAAGAAAACCTGTGCACTCTATGTCTACACATCGGGCGACCAGTCATCCTGGTTTTCCGGACTGAGGGCACAGAACTTCCAGTGCTAGAAGAGGGCAAGTCAGTCAAACTGGCAAGCATATTCACGTACATACATCCTACGTATACGTGCCTGTGTTCCCAGGTGCCGGTGAAGCCTCGGGTGGATTTCCCACACCTCCAGGGTATGCCACACAGGCGGAGGTAGATGGGGCTGGCTGGAACAGGCAGCCCTGGGCTCCTTCTCTCTTGAGGAAGAGGAAGATGTAACCCAAATAGTCCACAACAGGAAAGAACCGACGCTTTCCACGACCCACATCAGAGCTGCACAAATGATTCCAGAGATGGCAGAGCTTGAGGATGCCTTCCCATCATGTTCTTGGCAAAACCAGAAAGTGCAGAGAGATGTGCATTTGGGGTTTGGTTTTGTTCTGCTTTGCTTTCAAACAGGTAGTTGCAGCTGGACCTACGTGTCCATGTGTTGTGGCAGGAGACACTGGGAACAGTTGCCTCTGCTGTGAACCAGTTCTCATTTCCACTGAGCAACAATTTTTGTTGTAGACACGGGCACATCTGGATTTTCTCAAAGCAAAGCCACCTTCTTGCCTGTCTACTTCTTCTGATGTAGAAAGTTCCCTGGACCCTGAGCATATTTTCTGACTGAACCCATCCTGCTCTTAGCGTTGAAAGTCCGGGGTACCAGGTCAGAAAGGCCCTTGTGGGCACAAACACTGGCCTGCATGCCCGAGAATGAGCTGGACTGACATGAGGAAAGAGGCAGCCAGACAGCTCGGGAACTACCACAGACGGGCAGCGAAGCTGAAGTCAAAGCTGGCTGTACGGGGTCCAGGTCCTGGGGCACAGTGGGCAGCAGGGTGCAGCCGGGCCCAGCGTGGAGAGGCTCAGGGCAGCTGGGAAAGGAGCCCCAGCGCCCCAGGGCCAGCAGAGCACCTCTCAGAGCAAGAAACCACCCTCAGCTGGAGGTCACTCAGCTGTCTGCCGTGTTTGAGTCAAACGGAGGCGAGCAGGGGGGAAAGGAGGGGTTGAAGCTGCCACAACAAGAGGCAAACTTTCAAGGAATTTTGAAGAATTCATTGCTTGAAAGGCACTGAGACACTTTACATAAAGGGGAGATTTATTAAAGTAAAGGGACACAGTATTTGTTATTCAGGTGCGTAAAGCAAAGACTGAAAGCAGCTGAAACATCTTAGTTCTGGCCTTGACCTCCAGGGGACCTTGGCCAGGCCTCTTGGATACGCAACAAAAAGCCAAGACCTTGTTGAAAGTGATGGGTGAAAATAAACAGTTGAATGGCACTTAGATGTTATGCTCAGTTAAGACGGTGGCCGGCAAGGGAGGGGACCAGGGTCCGTCTTTTATGAACGTACCATGGGTCACTGCCTGGAGTCAACTGCCTGATTCCAGGCTCTTAGCTGCACACCTGGGGACCCCACTAGCCTCTCCAGGTCTCATTTTTCTTGCATATACAATGGAAATAATAATATCTATTTAAAATGATCACTTCACAGAATAAAAGAAATGGCTTGAGTGTCTGACACATAACCAGCATTCAATAAATACAAAAAGTTTTACTACTTTTATTGTTATTTTATTATTTTCTATCATTTAATCTACTATCTTTTGGCTTGATGGATATATTTTCTCCCCATGAAATAATTATCTGGTGTATGTTTTTAATTTTCATGGCTCATTTACATACTTTTTCTTGCAATCAGGAAGGAGATTTGCAGCACCCTTGGGTTACATTTCTCTCTCCCTGTCTTAGGGCTCCTAGACACAGGGTGGCATTGAGAGTGGAACAGGCATTTTATGCCCTCATCAACATGGTGCTAAACCCCCTGGACCCACAGAGAGCTGGTTGCCACACAAGACAGGTCCAGAATGAAGCAGGGAGACGAGCGGATGTGCAACGGCTTGTTAGTCTCAGAGTTACAAAACTAGATAGTTTATTAATAGAAAAGAAGCACAGGTTAGCTGGCAGGTATGCATTATTGTGCACTGTCTTGATTAGTTTCTGGAAATGTCTTCAGACATTTTATGTTATTTTAATTATAGGGACTCATTCCAAAGTCCTCAGATCTTACTTTCTCCTTCCCTGCAGTATATCTTTATAGGCTATTTCTCTGCCATATATCTATAGACAATTCAAGCTCTTCTTGATATATTTCTATTCCCAAAGTCTTTAAAGGCCACTGTTTCTTCTTTTTTTCCCTCCATGGTTTATACCCTTTAGCATGCTGAGCTTTTGATGTAAGGTATCAATTTTTAACTTTTAATTTTGTCTCCAGAAAGTAAAGAGAAATATAAAGGTTAAAATAATACTTCTCATAAGTGTAGAGCTGCAAATTTCATGGCTAAAAATGGAAAATTAATAGTACCTTTTCCTTTTAACTCTTAATGTGGTAACCAGTTCATTTCAACATCTCAATGAGGTCCTTTTAGAAAAGGATTTCACTGTGGTTTAATGGAGCTCTTCTTAGCCAGGACATAATAGTGCTAAGTGGAAAGCAGCCCCTTTAATGTGGCACTTTCACATGGGCTTCTAATATCTCAGGTTTTCATCCTTTAAAGATCTCAAATTATCTGTGGGCCCCACTGGTGCCGTCAGGGAGAGGACAGAGAGGTGGGTGAGCTATTTATCGGGGTGGATTTTTGGAGATACTGTGTTAAAAATCCTCGGGGTGCAGGATGAAGGAGAAGAGCCTTCCTTTTCCTGTCCTGGAATTGCCAGGTCTTCTCAGAGGAGGAGGAACTGCGTGCAGGCCCTGGGCTGGAGAGAGGAGGAGGAGGCCAGAGGAGAGAGCAGGAGGACTCCACGCCTCTGCACACAGGTGTGGGGATGGTGGTCAGACACACCGAGTCTCTAAGGGGAACCCCTGCATCCCCAGACACGCACAGACCCCTTGTGAGCGGGGTGAGTGTGTTCATGCACATGAATGAGACGAGAAGAGCCACAGGGCACAGTAGGCTGAAGGACAGAGAGAAGAGCCAGTGAGATGAGGAAAGGAAGCATCAGCCCGCAAAGGACGGAGGGGAAGGAGACCCCCAAGGCGTGTGGACATGCAGGGCCCACGGGGCAGGGGCTCCCAACAGTGTGCAGGTTAGTCCTGCAAACCCTCGAAGCCTGCTCGGACGGAGGCACCCACCCACACTGCTGCGGAAGAGAGTAAGCCAGGATTTTAGCCCACATCTGCTGGGCTCGGATTATGAATGTAAAAATAATGATGGATAATGACCATTGTTAGCGTGACTAAGTGTGGATGTGGAGTCTCAGAGTAGCTCTGTGCGGCGGGACTAGGGTTTCTCTCACACACAAACAGGAACACTGAGGCCCAGAGTTAAGAAACTTGCCCAAATCACAAGTGCACCAAACCTGAGTGAAGCTTGCAACCTGCACCCTCTGACCCGCATTCTTGCCCCTCCTGCACACCTCCCTGCAGGGGGCTGAAAGCGCTTTCCTGAGTTGCAAGGATGAAGATGTGAGACAGAAGCCTCTGGTTACCTGTTCACACTGTGCATATTATCAGTGCCATCTAATGGGCAGGCTGCCCGCCTCCATCAGATATCAAATAACTAGTACAAACAGCATCCTGATAGCTGCTCTGAAATGGTTCCCAGAGTGCCTGGAAGATGGTGCAAGACACCCAAGAAAATCAGCAGAAAGCTTTCTGACCGAGCCTTTGACATCAGCAGGGCCCAAGGGCCGGCCCACACTGCACACAGCTTTGGTGCGACCAGAGCCCTCGGGGCTGACACGGACTGAAGCTCAGGGCACACGACCTGAGTGATTTCCAATGATCGTGCTGAGGGTCCCTACTTCCGCCCCCACCCTGGAGGGAATGTCCACCCACTTTTCAGCACTGGCACTTCTCTCCATTGCATAATAATTTGGGGAAAATTAAGACAGAGGAAAATATTAGAGAAAAAAATCCTGTTTAGTTTCTGTTTTGTTTTTGATAGATTCTTAACGATCAAGCAATCGAGCCACAGATGGAGCAAAAGGGGCAGGTCCACCCTCCTGGAGCGGAAGGCCTGCGTTCCAGCCACTCACCAACCAAGCAACCCACTTGCATGTCTCCGCTTGCTGACCCCTGGATTTCCAGTGCACCCCACTCGGCCCCCTAACTGACTGTACGGAGCCCCGCATACACACGGGCAGACGCTGAGAGAGCAGGGCAGTGTGTTCCTAGACAACCTGCGCAGAACCAAGCCCAGTGCAGAAGAAGAGGGAGGGCGAGGCCCCAGGGCTGAGGCACCCATCCTGCAGGACCAGGGGCTGCTTTCACGGGCCCCTGCCCCTCCACAAATCCATGCCCCATTTCCATTCTCTTTCTGTCTCAATCCATGGCCAAAAAGGAGGGCCTCCCATGCCTCCCGCTGTCCTCTTCGGTCCAGCCTCGTGGCCTGAGGTTCCTCCTTCAGCCAGGACGGGGGCTGCGGCGGGACCTCGCACATGGTGCCCCAACTCCACGTCCAGGGTTCTCAGGAGCTGGCTCACTCACCCACTATCCTACCCACATGAGCTCGCCTCCCATCCCCACCACAACCGCTGAGTTCAAGTTCCTGTCATTTCTTACGTGCACAAGCACCTAGTTAGCTGCCATTCTGCCCCTTCTAGCACACTCTCTTCGCTGCAGCTGACAAGGAATTGTAAACCTAGTTTGGGTTGGCATGTCAATCCTTGCTTAACTTCCTATTAAACTTAGAAGGAAAGTTCAAACTCCTCCCTGCCCTACAGAGCTGGGCTGGGTCGCCATCCCATTCGCCTCTCTCCCCGGTTCCCTATGCTTGAACCACACTAGCCTTCATTCTGTGCTGGACCATGCCGAGGACCTCATTACCTCAGGACCTTTGCACATGTGTACCCCTGCTTGGAACATGCTCCCCAACACTGCCTCCAGGGCTACATGCCATGTCCTCATACAGGTCTGCCCTACCCAGCCTGCCAGCGCATGACCACCCACATCCATGCCAGTCTACCACGACTGCCGCTGATATGGGCTGACTTATGGCACTTGCACGGTCCGTAACTCTATTTGCTCATTTAATTTGCTTACAGTCTGGAAACCCAAAAATTGTAAGGCCCCAAAGGACAGAAACTATATCTGTTTTATTCAACTGGATATCACTGTAGCCTATTACCTAATAAACTCTCAAATCAATATTTATTGAATGAATGAATGAACATGTTCTTGAAGCAGATTGGAGAGCCCAGGGGTTCTGAACCTGGGGCCCAAGGTGAGGCTTCAGGAAAGCTAGAACCCTTCTGAAATCATGATAAAATGCTGCGGATTTCCGGATTTTTCTTCTCAGTCCCTTCCAATTGCTGGGCCCCAAAGGAAGCAGCCTGCAGTGAGTGTTCAAGGGCCTGGTCTGGACTGGACAGCGATCACCTTAAAACCAGCCTCCGCCTCGCACGTCGCCGCCCGCAGACCCCAGGCTCAGCTGTGTGCACAGAAACAATCCACAACTCGCCAGCAAAGAGCCCCCATCCTTGTTTCCACAACCATTTTCTGCAAGTCAGCAGTGAGTTCTTCAGCTGATTCACTGTTTCCTGGCACCTACGACTGTGAAGAGAGTGTTCGGGGGCCCCCGGAAGGACGTGCTTCTGGGAGAACAGCTCCAGGCGCGCATGCCCGCTGCCGAGAGCCACGGCGCCGGGGCCCCGAGGCCCCGAGCGCGCCCCGGAGAGCCAGGGACGACCTGACACCCCGTGGCTGCCGGGAAGCAGCCTGGGGGCCTGGTGTTCCCGAGGGGAGCAAGGCGTCCGGGAGAGCGCTGGGCAGAGATGGCAGCTGCCGGCTAGTCCCCAGCACGGCCTGCCCTGCCCCTTGGACCAATACCGGAGGTCCGTATTGATCTGAATTGGTTTCCTCATTGAAAACCAGTAAAAGTGGTAAACATTCCACAAATCGAGGAGACAATGCGACAGTCTGAGCAAAGGCACATGAAAAAAAGGGTTTTCTCTAAAATCATAAAATGTTTATAACAATAGCAGACAATGGAGTAGCATTATCTTCAGAATGCAAAGGTACCAATTAAATCTCTGTTGGGCAAAATGTTCCTCACTGCTCAGGATGCACGCAGAGCCTCGGAGCAGAATCGCCTCTGCTGCTTTTATCTCCCACCCCTGTGATTAGGGAAACTGCCAGGATTTGGCTGGCGGGGCAGAAAGAGCTCATCTATTAAAAACCTGTTTTTTTGTTTTTTTGTTTTTTACATGAGAAAGCGTGAGAATAGGACTGAGGACGGGTTGATTATAATGCAACTCCAGATGTCGGTAGAGGAAGAGAGAACAATGCACTTTGCCAAACCAACGGAGCTCCTGACCTGCAGGCCCCTAGTGTCCAGCTATGATTCTACAGAGACGGAAAGTGGAGATTTCTAAAATTTTCCTCCTTGATACATGACAGGTCAATTTTTTCCAGCAGAAAATGGATTTTTGCAATAATGCATTCTCATGTTCATTTATCCTTATGCAAACTGGATACTCTGAGTCTAGACCCCAGATCTTTTAATACTTGATGGGTGGAGGTTGAAATATGCTGCTATTTAAATTTCTCAGCAATTTTCTGAACCGTCTTTGGGAGGGAAGACTGCTCTTTTATTTCAGAAAAACAAAATAAAACAAAGTATTTCAGCAAGCCCTTTGATTTTGCAAAGGAGAAGCCAAGCCCTATTGGGAATGGAGGGATTCGAAGTAAGGAGACGTGAAATTGTCCCGAGTGCCAATGTGAAGGGTGTCATCTCTGCACGTGGGATTCACTTCTGAGCTGATGACGTGTCCTGGGAGACCAGCCTGGATTTGTAGCACAAGGGATAGTTTCTTATGTTGGTTCCAAAATACTTTCATCCATCGCAGATGGGAGGAGGGGTCTTGGGACTGGGGAACTAGATGCAGAAAGATGGTATTAGGTCCATGTGAAAGAGCACGTCTAGTAGGGACCTGCTCCTCCTGTGGACGTGGCTTGAAATCAGAGCCTCCCTTCAAGTCCTTTCTATAAAAGTCATATACAACAAACCCACACCTAAAATTATACTCAATGGTAAAAATTTGAAAGCTTTTCCTCTATGGTCAAGAACAAGACAAGGATGCCCATCCTCACCTGACATTCAACATAAGACTGGAGGTCCTGGCCAGAGCACTTAGGCAAGAAAAAGGAATAAAAGGCATGTAAATCAGAAGAGAAGAAGTTCATTCGTCTCTGCAGATGACATGATCTTATATAGAGAAAACCCTATGGATGCCACCAAAAACCTGTTAGAACTAATAATTGTAGTAAAGGTGCAGGATACAAAATCCACACAAAAAGATCAGATGTAACTTTACACATGAAGAGCAAACTATCTGAAGAAGAAAGAAAAAAATTCCTATTTATAATAGGATCAAACACAATAGAATACTTAGGAATAAATTTAAGGAGGTGAAAGACCAGTACATACACTGAAGACTATAATATATTGATGAAAGAAATTGAAAAATCAAGTTTTTCCAACAGAAAATTTTTTCCAACATACATAAATGGAAAGATAACCCTTATTCATATATTGGAAGACTTAATATTGTTAAAAGTGTCCATGCTGCCCAAAGCAATCTACAGATTCAATGAAATTCCTATTGAAATAAAAGATGGCATTTTCATAGAAATAGAAAAAAAAATCCTAAAAATCATCTGAAACCACAAAGACCTTGCAAGCAAAAGCAATCCTGAGAAAGAAAAAAGAAGCTGGAGGCATCACACCTTCTGATTTTAAACAATATTACAAAGCTATAAGTGATATAAGCAGTATGGTAACGGCATAAAAAATAAAGCAATGGAGCAGAATTGAGACCCCAGAAATAATCCCATGTATATATGATCAACTAATATTTGACAAGGGAGCTAAGAATACTCAGTGGGGAAAGGATAGTCTTCTCGATAAACTGTGTGGGGAAACTAGACATCCCATGCAAAAGAATGGAACTAGACCCCTATCTTACACCATTCACAAAAAGTTAACTGCACATGGATTACCAAGATTCAGATCTGAAGCCTGAAACCATAAACTCCTACAAGAAAGCACAGGGCAAATGCTCTGTGACGCTAGCCTTGACAATAATGTCTTTAGATACGACACTGAAGCCTAAGGAAAGGAAAAACAAACATGTGCGACTACATCAAACTGCAAAGCTCCGGCACAGCAATAGAAATGAAACAAAATGAAAGTCAACCTACAAAACAGGAGAAAATATTTGCAAACCATATACCTAAGGAGTTAATATCCAAAATATAGATGGAATTCGAACAACTTAACAGTAAATCATCATCATCTTTCATCATCCAGTTAAAAATGTGCCAAGGGCCTGAACAGATATTTTTCCCAAGAAGACATATAAATGTCCAACAGGTACATAAAAAAGGTGCTCAATATCACTAATCATCAGGGAAATCAAACCAAAACCACAATGAGACATCACCTCACACCTGTTAGAATGGCTGTCATCCAAAATACAAGAAACAACAGGTGCTGGTGAGGCTGTGGAGAAAGGGGAACCTTGTGCACGGTTGGCAGGAATGTGAACTGGTGCAGCCACTATGGAAAACAGTATGGAGGTTCCTCAAAATACCAAAAAGCAGTATTTCTACATGATCAGAAATTCTACTTCTGGATATATATATATCCCAAGGAAATGAAATCACTATTGGAAGAGACACTGTACCCCCACATTCATTGCTCCTTCATTCAGAATAGCCAGGACACGGAGACAACAGTGGAGATGTGTGAGCAGATGGAGAAACACCCCCCCCCAACACACACATGGGAACATTACTCAGCCATAAAAAAGAAGAAACCCTACCATTTATAACAACATGGATGAACTTGAGGGCACTGTGCTAGTAAAGTGAGTCAGAGAGAAGCAAATACTGTGTGATCCCATGTGACATCTAAAAATACCGGCTCATAAAAATAAAGAGTAGATTGGTGGATGCCAGGGGCTGGGGTCCGGTAATGGGGAGAGGCTGGTCAGAAGGGACTGACCTCTAGTCATAAGATGAGTAAGTTTTGAGGGTCTGATGCATAGCATGGGGACTATCGTTAGACTATAGTTAGAAGTTGCTAAGAGAGTAAATTTAAATGTTCTCACCATAACAAAAAAAGAGAAGTTTGTGAACTGACAGTAACTAATCTTATTGTGGTAATCATTTCACTATATATATATATATATATATATATATATATATATATATATATATATATATAACAAATTACCACACTGTATGCCTGATATTTACACAATGTTATATGCCAATTGTATCTCAATAAAGCTGAGGAAAAAGAAAACAGGGCTGTCTGCTGAGATCCCATTCATCAGCAAGCAGTAACTGATAGGTAATGAAAGCTCCTTCATCTATCACAATTCAAACGGTAGCACCCACTTCTGTGCAGACTCTTATCATGCACATGAGCTCATCTCACCCTCCTAACTCTGCATCCCCGTCTCACAGATGAACAAACGGAGAGAGACTAACAGCCTGCCTGCGGTGACTCAGCCGGACAGAGCCCGGGTGCTGAGGCTGGCACCCAACGCCCATGCTGGTGGTCTCCCTGGCTGAGTGAGCCCCTGCTCTCCAGACGGAACCAGGCGATTCAAAGTGCTGACAGCTGAAAAGACTTGACTCCTAACTCCTCTCAAACGTCTTCATTGAACTAGATTTGGGGCCAGGGATAGTTTGCAGGGGCAGCAGCCTGGACTATGGGCCAAAATGGGTTCATCACCTGCATTTTTAAAAAATAACTGATTGAAGTAAAAGTCATATAACATAAAATTAACTGATTGTCTTAAAATGAACAATTAACAGTGTATTAGCGTATCAACAGTGTTGTGCAACCACCACTCTATCTAGTTCCAAACATTCCCATCATTGCAAGGTCATTTCCCTACCTTTAAACATTTCTCCTCATGCCACTTTCTGTTTTTCTCAATAAAGTTTTATTGGAATACAGCCATATCCATTTGTTTATGTATCATTTATGGCTCTTTTTGTGCTATGATGAAAAAGACATGGTGGAGACCTTGTGGCCCAGCAAGCTGAAAATATTTACTCTCTGGTCCTTTACAAAAATGTGTGACCAACTAGGGGAACGCTTTCGAGCACTAGCTTCAACATGGGCTGGAATCCTAGCCCCTCACTTTGCCAAACGACCTTGAGCTGCACCGCTCTGCACCTCCCTGCTTACCTGCATGGGGAGCAAATCTGGGCTCTGCCTGGATGGCAAAGGCAGGCAATCAATGGCAGCCAGCACTATTCTCCTGACTGTCCAAAGTCACCTTGCCTACTCCCCGGTGACGCTGGTCAGGAGACACCCTTCCCCCATCTTACTGACGGGCATGGGGACTTGAGATGGACCAGAACTTGCGCAGGTCACAAACCAGTGACGGCGCGGCCACAGCAGGGGTCTCTGACTCATTCTCTCACTGTCCACAGCCACAGGGGCAGGAGGCAAAGCAAAAGGAAATCAAGTCCAAAGATCAGACCCCAACATGTGCTGACCAGTGAGGCTCTGGGGGTAGCGTGAGCCCGTTTGGGCACCTCAAGAATGAGCACTGAGCTCTAGGTGATGGCACCTCACGCCCCCTATTCTGTGGACTGCGTTTACTGAGTGTCCACATAAGGAGCCCCTGGCTTCCTTGAGGCAGAGAAGACAGAGGAAAACAACGTGTTTTCACTTCACCAGTGCCCTGCTCTCATCCACTGTTCCTTCCTCCGTGGCCACATTTGCAAATTAGAGATAAACCCCACCAGAAAAGGGCCCCTCTCCAGCTGGCTCCATGCTCTCTTGGAGGTCTGCAAAGCCACTCCTAAAGAAACCTTTTAAATTCTCTCTCAGTGCCTTGATGTCTTCACAGGGCAACTGCACGGGGCTCCAGGGTGAATCTGACGCTTCATGAAGTTCAGGGGGGAAACGACAGCTGAGCTGGCTCTGCACAAAGCCATTTTACAGATAGTTAGCACAGCAGCTTTCTCCCCGGCAAGTGGGGGAAAGGAGTGCTGGGAGTCGCTGGCAGGTGGATGGCAGGGTTTATTTCCACAGCATTTGAGCAAGGCGACGCTGCAGGCTCAGCCCCGGGAGCTGAGCAAAGCAGCGGAGGCAGGTCTGCCCAGCCTAGCCTGGGTATCTGCCCGAGGGAAAGCAGGGACTGTTATACGTGTAAAAGTCTGCCTAAAAGCAGGGGTCCTGGGTTTTGATTTAAACTCAGCCAGCCTCTTACTTAGCAAGTGATTTCTCATCCTCCCAAACACTGACCCCCACATCTCAGGAGCCACATACCTCAGTGGTCGGCCTACTCTCAGAGCTGATTTAGGTGCATTAGGTGTTCAAGTTATAAAAACCATAATTTTGATTCTGTGACTAAGAAAGCACACAGACTGCACGTTACACTAAATTTCCCTTTGAAGACCCCAGTCTGGGTTTTGTGGACATGATTTCTTACCCCAGCGCCATGCGGGTGGGCAAGACAGGTTCAGCATCACAAATCACCACTGCGGCTCACATGCAAACAGGAGACTAAAGCCCGGTGCCTTGTGCAGTGAAAAGCAACCTGGCAGTTGGGTTCTGGGGTCACAGGCTGCCACGGGGCAGTTGAGCTCCTTCCAGGCCTGTGACAGAGCTTCTCAGCACTTAGGTTGCAGCTGTCACTCCCTTTGGCTGGTGACAAGTCGCACAAACTAGGTGGCTTGGAACAACAGAAATTTGCTGCCTCAGGGAACTGGGGTCCAGAAGTCCCAGATCGGGGTGTCAGTAGGGTTGGTTCCCCACAAAGGCTCACCTCGGTGCTCCCTGGCCTCTAGGACCGTCCCACGGGCCTCAGCCTCTGTCTCTGCAGTGTCCTACTCTCTGTGACTGTGTCTCAGATCTCCCTCTCCCTTCTCTCCTAAGGGCAGCAGTCATTGGATTTAGGCCCACCCTAGATCCAGGATGACCTCATCCTGGGACCCCGAACTTCATTATATCTGCAAAGACCCAATTTCCAAAGAAAGCCACATTCATTGGTACTGGGGGTTAGGACTTGGACACGCCATTTTGGAAAACGATTATTTAACCTAAACCTACAACCAAAGGATATGTTCAATCCATGCTGGTGCACATAGGCTCACTTTTCTGTCCTCAGAAAAGGGACATTCGCTCTTAAAGAAACAGGGACAGTGGGAAGGCCAGGATGGAGGTCTGGGCTGAGTCCTGGCCCTATACTTTCCAGGTGTGTGACCTTGGGCCGGTCACCAGGGTCTTGGTCTGCATGGTTCAGGCAATAACAGAAACTAGCCGGTAGGCTGGCCAAGAGATGAGCGGACGCAGGACGGTGTCTAGCCCAGCACTTGCTCAGAAGGTGCCGCTCCCCTCATCTTCCCCGTCAGGGGAAGGCGGCGAGGTCGGTGGAGATGACGAGGCAATCTCTCGAACTGTTCCGTTTATAAGCAGTGAGGTCTTTGATTTTGTTTCTGATCTGAGTTAATCATTTATTCATGAGCATTTGGAAATTAGACCCAGGCTAATTGAAAGCTCATCAGAAGAATGGTCTCCATGCTTCCCATTAATCACTGGGAGGCTGGGGGCTGTTTTTCACAAGCTGTGGTAAGCAGCAGTGGCCAGCTTGGCCACGCAGAAATGGGCCAGGCATGAGCAATAACAACCTTGCGTCCGTGTCTCATCGCCGGAAGTTCTTCCCTTCCTCAAGGTCTCCTCCCTCTTAAAGCTCCCCTCTTATTATTCCTTCTACTTTCCTACAATCCAGAGGTCATGTTCACAGTATCTGACAATAGACATTCAGAATGGATCAGGGTTGCCAGGTGAAATGCAAGGCACCCTGTTAAATCTGGATTTCAGAAAAACAGCAAATTTTAGCATAAGTACATCCTAATATTGCATGGAAATCATTATACTTAAAAATCTGCTGCTCACCTGAGATTCTAATTTAAGTAGCCATGCTGTATTTTTATTTGCCAAATCTGGCGATCCTAGAATGGAGGTCAGCTAACGCACCCCCACTGAGGACCAGCCAGAGCAGGATCCTGAAAAGGAGCAGACTGCTCCTCTGAGGGCAGATGCCTCGGTCCCCTCCCACCCTGCATGCTTCTCTCGTCCGGGGCACTGCCTCATTAGGAGGCGGAATCTGTTACCCTCCCTGTGAACCCAGGATGGAGAGGCTTGTAACGTGCCTATAAGCAGAGGCAGATGTGTCAGGTGGACTTCGGAGGCTGCAGATTCCATTCCACCAGCTGGGATGCTGCAGCCCTCAGCCCCTGGGTGCGGAGTCTAACCACCCCAAGGTGGCCACACTGTGGTGAGGCCCAGCTCACGTGGAGATGCCACTGTGAACGTCGTAGCTGAGAGCCGGAAGCTCCCACTGTGGTGCTAGACAACTGCCAGCATCGCCAGCCGGCCCATGAGTGGGGGGCTGTCGGATGACTCCGTGCCCCACCGAGTCACCCCCAAGGAGGCCACAGCCATCCAGGAGCAGAGACAGGCTGTCCCTGACCCTGAGGGGTGCTCTGGGTGAATTTCTGCCCCACAGATCTGGGAGCATGAAAGAACAGGTGTTTCATACCACTGATCTGTTTGGGAGGCACGCGACACAGCAAGCAGAATCTTGCCTCCAGTCTTGGCACAAATTCTGGCTACTTTTCTCCTGTGTAATAAGCCTTTATTCTCATCTGTGTGAGCAGACTGATGGCCCCTAAAAATACCCACCCTCAGAACACGTGACTAGGTGACCTCACATGGAAAGGCAGGAATAGAGTCACAGATGGATTCAAGATCATGACACCAGTACTGAGATGGGCAGTCTGGGTTATCTGGGTGGCCCAGTGCAATCCAAGGACCCTTGTAAGTGGGGAGGGAAACCGAGGCAAGAGGCAAGAACCAGAGACGCAGCATGAGAGGGGCCCTGACAGACGCTGTCAGCCCTGACGGAAATCCACGAGCCGAGAAGCGTGGATGCCGGCAGACGCTAGAGCAGGCCGGGAGACAGGCCCTTACACCCCAGGGCCGACAGAAGCCTCCAGACCTGCCCACACTGATGTCAGCCCCATTTCAGGCCCTGATCCCTAGAACAGTAAGAGAGTAAATGGGTGTTTTTGAGCCAGTCAGTTTGTGGCAATTTGTTACATCAGCAATAGGAAATGAATAATGGCTGGATGTCATTCAAATTTCAGATCAACAGTGAAATTTCTAACTGTAATGATGTCCATTCAAGATTAGCCCCGTCCAGCCCCTTTCCCTGGATCGGCCCCACTGCTTCCCCTCTAGGCAGTATGGGCTCCACTCTCGGCTTCCAGATCCACGCCTGCCCCAGGCGGCCCTCTGCACGCTGCCCCTCCTTGATGTTTCCAGCTCTCGTGGGCAAGATGCTGACCACCTGCTCCATGTGCCAGTTCCTCTCACGTGTCGCCAACCTTTCCAGGTTACCTGCCTGACCCCTCGCATCACTCGTTCCTGCTATTTCCCCACCAAAAACCTTTCACACCAACCATCCATGGCTTCTGTTCTCTTCCCAGATCCCAAGACCGCCTGTTCCCACAGTCCATCAGCTCTTCCTCTGATTAGCTGGGGCAGGACATGAGCCTGCTGGACAGAACCCGGCTGAATCCTGGTAACAGGTGAACATGACTGCGGGAGGCGCTGTCCTGGGCCATCAGAGCCACTCACAGAGAGCCAAAGGGGGCCCAGAGCACGGGGACCATGAGGACAGCATTGTCAGGGAACAGCAAAGGCGCAGGCAGCCCCGAGGACACTGCCAATCAGGCAGCCGCAAACACACGTGTGGAAACCTGGAGGCTGAACACATTTAGGTTTCATCCTTCTGATTCCAAGTTTAAATGAGCAAAAAGAGCTATCTGAGACGAGTGGCCCATTTGACATGAACTTACCCTTAATTCAGTCTATAAAAATGTAAAGGGATAAAATAGTTTACAAATTCAGCCGCTTACACTCAGCAATAATTTACTGAAATGTATTGGATGAGACCTCACGAGTGATTTGTTTCCCAATGTGCTTTCCATTCCCTCGTGCCGTTTGAAAATAGACATTAAAGGTCAGTTTCAAAAAAAAAAAAGTTGTAAATATATCACCCAGACTGAATATTACCAAAGATTCCTGTAAGGACTTGCCTTATATTATTTAACATTTCAGGCACAGTTGCTGGGGTTAATTAGATTTCCAACCCTGAAAAATTTTAAGTGCCTCTGATGACTTACTTCCAACTGATAATTCTGTGTTAGAAAAAGAATAACAAACAGACAGTGAATAAATACATTCTTCATATTCCTTCTTATGAGTTCAGAGAATATATATCTGAAATTTAATTAAATATCAAGAGTCCACAAGATCTATAATAAACCACTTTGCAAGACCTCTAAATGTCAAGGAAAAACACATTTTACATGAAACACCCCCTTCCCTTCTCCCCCTCTCCCCCCCACAATAAATCTGTGAAGATTCAGGACTTTCTTAAAACCTGCCGAACCCACAAGTACATATTTTATCTAGAAAGTACTTTTTCAAAGACTTGGGAGTAGCTACTTGCTTGCAGTATGACAGAGCAGAAAGCATTTTAATTTATCACACAGTGGCTTGTACCATTAGTTTCAGAGATATGCCAGACGGCTTTAAAATAACGCAAGAGCTGTGGAGTCAAAGCTTAAAGTGGTGTAACCGAGCAAAAGGCGACCAACACTCGCTCAGCCACTTCCCGCTCTCCTCTTCCAGCCGTGCGAGGTCCTCAGAGGTAGTCAAGCCACGTGGGAGAGGAGGCGCGACTTTGGGGGAAAACACGTAAAACAAAAACCTTTGGTCATCCTGATGAAATAGGCGAAGCGGTCCCCCATGTGTGAGCCACACCCCCCGGGGGCAGCGGGAATGGTGGATGGAAGGGTGCCGGGAACGCAGGGCATTGCCGAGTCATGTGGTGTGGGCGCTACTGCATTTTCAACAATCTTTTAATCTTGCTTCTTACATGAAGAACAAAGTCTCGTTCTGCTGCCAACATGTCTTGAACTCGTCTTGAACTCGTCTCCAACACTCGCTAACGTCTTCAGAACAAAAAGAGACATGAGACGAGGAGCCGCTGGTGGGCCACAGGCTCTGGGTGGAATTCTGCAGTGCTGTCTGGTTCGCCTTGCTCTCCTCTTGACGACACCACTTGCTTTCCATTCAGTTGTCGTGTAAGGTGGTGGCCCAGGCCCAGATGCAGACGACTCATCGGGCATCAACACTTGAGAAGCACGGGTCTAAAGTAGGAGCTGGAAAACTTTCTGAAAAGGGCCTGAGGGTAAATATGTAGCCTTTTTGGCCGTACAGCTTCTGTACCAAGTACTCAACTCTCTCCGCCCCATGGCTTGAAAACAGCTGTAAACCATGTGGAAATGAAGAAGCATGGCTGTATTCCTATAAAATTTTCTTGATAAAAACAGATAATGGGCCAGCTTTGTTCTGTGGGCTGTATTTGGTTGACCTCTGGTTTAAACTATCTTTGCAAAATAAACTTATTTTCATTTTTTTTAATGTAAATTTTTTAGTAGGAAAGGTTGAGCAAATAGCAGCTCAGGAATACTCAGCTATCTAGTGGTACGCTGGTAAATGTTTAATGACTGGCGTCCCCGTGGGCAAAAAACCCCCAGCTTGTAGCAACTGCAGATTTCCTTGGGGTAAATTTCCCACAATGGCCCATTTCAAACCACCAACAAATAGCACTGAACACAGATGTATTAGGGTTCCAGAGAAACAGAACAACAGGAAATATATATACATATATATATAACACACACACACATATATATGTACACACACACACATATATAGATATCCTACTTATTTATTCTATTACATCTTTTTTATTTATCCTATTTAGGAGTTTTATTATGAGGAATTGGCTCTTGTGATCATGGAGGCTGAGAAGCCCCATGATTCGCCACCTGCAAGCCGGCAACCCCAGAAAGCTAGGGGTACGTGTCCAGCCTGAATCTGGGGGCCCAAGAACTAGGAGATTCAACAGCACAAGATCAAGTTTGAGGGCAGAAGGCCAGAGTCTGAACAGTCAGGCAGAGGAAGAAGTTACCTTCCACCTTTTTGCTCTATTCAGACCCTCCAAGGACTGCACGGCGCCCATCCACACCGAGGCGAGCCTACTGCTTCACTCAGTCTATGGATCAGAATGCCAATCTCTTCTAGAAACACCCTCCCAGACACACCCAGAAATAATGCTCTACCAGCTATCTGCCCCCCTCAGTAAAGTTAACAAGTAAAACTCACTCTCACAGCATTACTGGGAGGAGACCCACACGATCAGCTCTCTCAAGCCACGTAAACCCTGAAGGTGTGTCTGCCGGGGTGAATATGTCCCCCAACATATCCTGTCTTCACAGAACAGCAGAATGTGGCCTCATTTGGAAATAGGGTCTTTGCAGATATAATCAAGTTAAGATGAAGTCATACTGAATTAACAATTCAAAGATCGGCATCCTTATAAGAAGGAAATGTGTGCACACCAAGGCACACCAAGGAAAGACAACGTGAGGGACGGGCGGGCAAGCGGCCACTGAGGAACGAGGCAGAGACCAAGGGATGCAGCTATGAGCCGAGGACACCCAAGGATCGCCAGCAGCTGCCAGAAGCCAGGGAGAAGCAAGGAAGGCGTCTTCCCGAGAGAGCCAGGAGAGGGGAGATGGCCCTGCTGACACCCTGATTTCCAACCTCTGACCCCCAGAATTGTGAAATAAACCACTGCTGTCTTAAGCCACCCCCAGTTCATGGTAATTTGCGAAAGCAACTGTGGGACTCAGGGGAGGCAGGTCGCACAGCCAGCAAGTGTCAGAACAGGCATGCAGCTCAGAGGTGTTCGGTGCGAGGGCCCACGTCCTTAGCTATTTGACTCTGTGGCTTCTCAGAGAGAAATGCAAAGGGAGAGGCTATTAACCCGGCCGGCCATGTGCTGTGCACTGCCAGTCAAAGTGGGCTCCTGAGGGAAGGCCTGTGAATCCTCTGCTGACCAGTCCAGGACATGCAGGCCACCTGGAGTTGTCTGGACAAGATCACATGGCACAGATGAGCCTGCAGTGCCAATGGGCACCACCCCCAAGTTCAGGGCGACCTCAGGACTTCCCATGTCCAAGCCCCTCTGAAGCTCCCAGAGAACAACACGCCTGTGCGTAGCTGCCGGACAAAAGCAGACCTCGAAGATGAGCAGAGCCACCACCGCAACGGCCCAGGTCCTGGCTGGGGTTGCCCTCCTTGGACTGTATTTCATTTAAAAACTTCTCTGCCAGTCTTTTTCATTTTTTTCT
Organism: Manis pentadactyla; assembly: GCF_030020395.1. NCBI lineage: Eukaryota > Metazoa > Chordata > Mammalia > Pholidota > Manidae > Manis > Manis pentadactyla. The sequence continues at coordinate 175,592,380 of NC_080023.1, read as the reverse complement.
TTAAACGAGACAGCCCTTCTCTCTTACTCCCCATTTTGTTCCAGGAGATTTGGCTCTGGTGGTTGTTACTTTGTTTGAAAGGCAAGAGGAAGGTTAATCAGCTTCTCTGGCCTGAGAACTCTCAGGGGAGGTGTCAAGTGGTCCACTAATCGTTCCTCAAGGCTCGATACGGTTGGAGGAGCAAGGTGCAGGGAGCGGGGTGCCGGGAACGGGGTGCCGGGGGCAGGGTGACGGGAGCAGTGTGCAGGGGGCGGGGTGCCGGGGGCGGGGTGCCGGGGGCGGGGTGCCGAGAGCGGGGTGCAGGGGGCGGGGTGCAGGGGGCGGGGTGCAGGGGGCGGGGTGCAGGAAGTGGGGTGCCGGGAGCGGGGTGCCGGGGGCAGGGTGCCAGGCCGTGCGGCCTCTGATTCCACCCGGCGCGTGGCAGGGGTGTTTGCAGATGCGGCTCCCCTGAGCGGTCCTGGCAAATGACTCAGACCACATGCGGGTCCTGTCGCCTGGGGGCCCCCAGCCCACACTGTGGACTTCAGGGCCAACCAGGAGGACTGCTTGGTGCCAAGAATCACACTCCGTCCCGGAGTCATCCCACAAACCTGCAGGTGAGCACCTCAAGAAGTCCACGCCGTTGTCCACTTGGCAGGGAATCAAGGCACAGACTTGAGATTTGCCAGCTGTACCTGCTAAGTTACCAGCCCTCCAGACACAGGCTGCACACCAGCCACTTGTATCCCCAGGGAGTTCGTAGGGATTGCAGCGCTCTGCAGAGTGGATCTCTGAGCACACACCCCCGTCACACGCTCTCTGTGTAACCGGGCTGTGCACTGAAGTTTGAGAAGCACCGATCAGGACCACACCCCCTTCTGATGGTTTAGAGCCCAGCAGAGAGTAAATCAGCACCTGCCCCAGAAAATGTCAACCAAGATGCAAGCTGGGGACTGGAATAGAAAACAAGGTCTCCATTAGACTCTTTTATAAACCAGCATTCCTCAGAGATTTCCTTCAGTGATGCCTGAAATTACCAAACCGTGGAGTTTTCCTTTCTGACCAAGCGTGCAGTGCGTTTTCCCTGATTGATTTGCTTACTGTTTAGAATATTCTGTTTGCCATAATTACAAGTGCACTGGGTGGTCACACATGCATTCTGCATCATTTCTTCATCCTCTGCACATGGCTCTCTCCCTGCTGATGCTTGCTGTGTGGGACATAAAGACCACCCTGCCACCATCCCCACCATAAAGAACTCCTCTCTCTGGCCCAGGAAAGCATCTTGAGCTTTGCCCACTTCCTGGAAAGGGATTCAGCTCATCATATGCGTTTGCCTTCACTGGAGCTGTGAGATTTGCATCCTATTCATAATTATATGAAACACCTAATGCAGGCTTGGGATGGCTCTCTGCAGCCACCTTGCCAAGAATGTCAGAGTCAACAGCAACGCCAATGACCAGGGATGCTCTGCTTGGACTAAAAGTCTGGCTGTGCCAACACCTTCTCCACGTGTGGTGAGAAGAATCCCTCCCACAGTGTTGTAACGGGAGATGCCCAGCCCGGTGTCTGGGGGAGGGAGAGAGGCATGGTCCAATGCGGTTCATCTCAGGGCAGGTGCAGTCTGTAAATGCAGAATCTTCCTGGGGTAAAGGGCTGGGAGAGGAGGGCTGCAGGTGACTGGACTACAGGTGAACAGGACCAGAGGCAGAGCCACCATGCAGCCTCTCACTTGCCTGAGCTCCTCCCAAGGCCTGGGGCAGGGCCCAGGAGTGCGTTTGTGTGGGCACAGGCTTGGCAAAACTTGCAGAGGAAAAGATTACAACTTCGGTGGTCGAGACCACTGTCTTGTTCTGGTCTGAATCCCCAGATAGTCACCGTGTAAACAAATAAACACACAGGCTTACGGAGGTAATGAATGGAACTGGCCAGAGGATGTGTGTGTGGCAGGGGCGGGGGAGGGGGCTACCTTAAATGTGATGGTCCAAGGATATAATGCTTAAGCAGAAGCAAGGAGAATGGAGAGGACCCAACAGGCAAAGAGCTGGGGAAGATCACTGCAGGCAGTGGGAGCAGCATGTGCAAATGTCCTGAGGCTAAAGGGAGGGGGGGCATTACAATGTTCAGGCAGAGCTAGAAGGCCAGCGGGGTTAGACAGAGGGCAGCAAGGGGCCGGGTGGTGGGGGGAGATGCACTTAAGTGCTCTGCAAGGAGCTGGCATGAGTTAGCACCCTGTGTACACAGCCACAGTCCATGTGCACATGAATACTGCACAAAGCCCTACACTTAATTAAACGTGATACGGTGACTCCCGTGTTCCCTTCCAGCAATTTTCAAAGCCTTCCTCAGTCTGGTTAATTACATACAAATGCCTTTCTGGACCAGTCAACCCAGAATTTATGTGTAATTCTGAGAGATGAGCCTTACCAAAATGGGAGGAAGAACCTTTCAACTAAACATCTTTTGTGGCAAATGGAAGATGGGGCCTTTAATGTCAACTCCAGCTGGTGCCATCTAAAGGAAAGCCAAGCACAGTCACAGAGTGATTGGGACCTTTCTCCAAATACCAAAGTTGAATGGATCCTTCTTCAACTTCTAGACAGACCGCAATCCTTCTCTGAACACCACCGGCCCATGAAAATCAGTTTCCCTCATCTGGAGAGGATATAAGACTTAGTTCCCCTTATATTTATTTTTAAGCTAAGGAATTTGTATTCTTCTTGTTTCCTTTGGAGTCCTTTGCTGGTCTCGACTTCAGAGGACACAAGACAAGGGTGTCCAGAGGACACAAGACAAGGGTGTCCAGAGGACAGGGGAAGGTGACTTGCATGCCGTTCCCATTTTTCCCAGCAGCTAAAAATGGAAGCATGAACTCCCATTGCGGCTGTTCCCTGAGCATCTCTGACAAGCATCAGCCAAACGGCCGGCTGCAGACACAATGGAAGATGCCCCTCCCAGCCCACCCACAAGGTGTGCAGAGCCCTTAGAGAGGCGAGCCTGGTACTTCTTTATAAGAGGGCTGTGGCCTTGAAAGAAAAACAGTGGATCACCAGCAGGTCTACAGTGGTTGCCACAAAAGAAAATGTGGATGAGAGACCCTCTGCCAAGCCCGGCTGCTGTGAGTGGCCCACCACTGCCCTCCCAGGCACACACTGGAGGCACCTATGCAGCATGACGTTCAAGAGCCCCTGGTCTTCCCGGCCTTCCCTTCCACAGACCTTGACTCCAAGAAGATGTGTTATGTTGCATGATTCCACATGGTTGAAAGTACCCCTCAGCACACACACAGCAGGAACACATGAACTGTTGCATGAATGCAATGAATCAATACCCTGGCTTGAAGGCATAGAAGTATGCACACAATGCCATTGATTCAAATAAAGCCACAGTGTCTGTAACGCCTGTAGCACCTGCTGACCGCAACTCACCCGACGGCTTTCTCCAGGAGCACGTCCGTGCCCTCCCATGTGGCTGGCCAGGCCCCTTTACCTCTGAGTGCACATATAAATGGCATCAACATACACGTCAAAGGGCCATTCCAACTGCCAGTCTTATCCAGGCAAATGTCCAAGAGAAATCCAACATCTGGGCCAGGAAACCCCGCTCACCACAGTGGAGAGCGCAGTGCACAGAGGATGCAGATATCCAGGTGTGGGTGGACGTGGGCCATGAGATGGCTTTCCCATGGGTGTACACACGGCACCAGGGCACCTCTCCACCGCCCAATTGGGTAGGAACCGATCGCTCTCTATCAGCCCTGACAAAGTATATTGCAACACACTGGCTTGGCTGCTGCAATTGAACTAATTGGGAACAAAGCCTGAATACTCCTATTTGCAAGTCACTGCCTGGTTTGTTGGCTGGGCAGACTTCATGGGTAGAGAGCCTGAAGATTATATCCAAGGATCAGAATGTTTTCTGCACAGGAGACCTATGCTGAACCTGCAGAACCTGAAGGGTGATGCAGGCAAGTCCCTGCATGCTAGGCCCTGTGCTGTCAGAAAGGATTTCTTTCACTCAAGGAATGTTTCACTGCATCCCCATCAAGGGCCCAGCACAGAGCTTTACACTGGGTGTGCACTAAGTGAGGGGGCTGCAAGGCTTTCTGCACATGGAGATTAATTCTGGTAAAAGACAATAGAGTGCATGAAAACGGCACTGCCGCGGCGATCTACCATAGGGCCACGCAGAACAGGGCGGGAGAACCAAAGAGAAGGCTGGCTTAGAGGCGGGGCATGGGGTCGGGGAAAGCCTCCCTGGGGAGAAAACAACCACGCGGAGGCCTCGAGAAGAGAAGCAACAGCTAGGTGAAGGGCAGGACCTTCCAGAAGTGGGGGCAGAGCCTGCAAAAGGCCTTGGGGTGTGTGTGCTGGGGGGACCCCATCTGCAGAACCTGATGGGTGACCGGTGTGGCTGCAGCATGGGGGTGGGGTCACTGTGACTGAGACCCCAGGGTGGCACACAGCGATGCCATTCAACAGGCAGCCAGCTTTGATAGGAGACACGGGATTACAAAGGTCCTGACGTGGGGGCCCCACCGTGAGCTGCAAAGCCCTCTGAGCAGGCCTGCACCCGGCTGGCTACTACAGCTTCATGTGGCCCCGCCGGCCAGTCAAGCCAAACCCTCGCTGCTGGGCAGGGTTTCCTTCATGCATCACTCACAGGGCTCTGCGTTAATGCCAGAGCACCGCTTACCCTGTGTGCTGCCCCATTAGCTTGAGCAAATAACTACACACTTATTTTTAAGGGCCCAGCTTACCACTCAGGCTTGATCTACCAGATGGCTTTCTGCTCTCCCCAAATCACCAGGGTTGGGGGGAAGGGAGGGAGGGAGAGAGAGGGAGAGGGAGAACCACCTGGTGTGTAGGAAGATTCCAGAACCACCTGTGGATTATTTTCACCCTTCTAGGATTTTTACCTTAGAAATTCATCATTCTCTTCTCCCCCTTTTGGGTGACAGACTGTTATTTCATGTATTGCTGAGAAGATACTTCAGAATTCTGTTTATTCTAATGTGGTTCAAAATGTCTGTGACTAGCATTTGAAAATAGCTCTGGGTGTTAAATACTGGCAGCCAGAAAGCTTTCGGAACCTGTTTCTCACCATCTCCCGGTCTGCCAGCCACCGTCAGTCTGTCTTTCTGCATTTGCAGGAAAAGCAGGCTCCTCTGTCACAGGCTTTGCAGGTGGCTCGGGGGGATGCATGTGGTGGTGAGGGTGCAGCTGCAGAGGTCGCTCTGTTTGGACGGCACTGTGCCCCCGTCTCCATGAGCTGAGCTCGGAGCTTGGCACTGGGGCTGTAACGGGGAGTGAGCCCGACCCGGGCCTGTCCTCTTGAAGCTTTCAGTCTGAAGGGAAGGCAGAAGTACGGGGCACCCGCAGTCCGCACGGTGGCGGAGCTCCCGTCCTTCACTCGTTTCATTTCTGGTAGGGCAGCGTGCAGGTTTGGCGACAAGGGGAATGGGGAGCAGAGAGGAGGGCAGGGGCCAAGCCTGGGGTCAGAAAGCCCAAGGGCACAACGTGAGGGGTCCCCCGCTGCTGAGTGTCTGGGGCAGGTAAAGGGGAAAGAACACAAGTCAGGGGTGGGAACATCAGAGACATGACAGCCCGGCCCAGGGAGGGCACTGGGTGTGGAGAGGTCTGGGAAACACCAGCCGTAAGATCGACGTCCACACCCAGCTCCTTGGCGCATCTCCGATGGGCAGGTGGGCAGCTGGACAGATGAGCCCACATTCCTGTGCCAGTCACAGGGCTCAGGGGCGGGTACCCACCTCACCAGTTTCATTTCTTGCTGTTTCCCTTATTCTGTGACTCGCAGACACAAGAACCCTATTCCAGTTCCTTGAATTCTAAGCTCTGTCCTGCCACAAAGCTTTTGCTCCTGCCGTCGCCTCTGCCCAGAGCACCCCTCCCCTCTCTCACTCCCAGTGCCATCACCGCCTCCTCCTCCAGGAATGCTCCCCTGCCCGCCCCTTCCCGAGACTACCTTAAATCCTCCTCCGTTTGTTCTTACAGCACCGGGCGCTGCACCTCCCAGTGCTCGTTAGCATTGAACTTCACATGTATTCACATACACTTTCTAAAAATGGTTATCTGTCTTTTCTCTATTAGATTTGAGCTCTGAAGACAGTCAAGGACCACGTCTAGTTTTGCTCAACTTGGAATCTATATGGTAAGAGTGAAACCAACAGTTTTTAATGGACAGATGTGTATGTAAACAAGTTGATGTGCTAAGAGAATGCTGCCAGGCCTCAGAGCAGAGGGTTTGGAGGGAACCACCCCTGCAATGGTGCATTTCCTCTGGACTCTAGAGGAGTGGCTGGGAGAGAGCAAGTGGCCGTGACCTTTAGTCATCCTACAAGCATCACCACAATCCCAGTTTTCAGGAATCCAGGCCTCTACTGATCTCTTCTTCCTATCACTTAAACTAGAACCACTCCTAAGTCAAACCAAATCAAAACAGTTTGAGATTTTAACCACTAACCATCAGACAATGTAATATTAAAACTGAACTTGCCTGATAAACAGCTCTGAGCATGAAAATACATCAACACGCAGAGACCACGGGCTCCCCATGCCCCTTGGCATACACTTCACCACCGTGCTCTGGGGAAGTTTCCCTGGTGCCAGGGGTTCCAACTCTTGAACCAAAGCTGAAAAGCACCACTGTCCTGTCACTCCCCAGCCGCCGCCCTTATTCCACCCAGACTGTTAGGAAACGTCTCTTGCTCAGCCACACAGAGGGGCAGACCTGAGGAGCAGCTCTTCAGCCAGCGCCCTGCCCCATTCCCGGTAAGGCACTCCAGGATCCTGACTGAACACCAAGAACCAGATGACCCGTCCAGGTCTGCTGCGTGCCATGTTCTCCAACGTCCAGGCCAAATGAGCTCCACGCACTGCCGGGGCCTGTCAGGGGTTTATCCTGGACCCAGGCCTGCTTTGCAGACACTGACTGTTAAGTATCAACGCATCTCCACAGTTCCGGTGCTCGTCTGCAGCAGGAAATGGCCTGGGAGTGTGAATGGAGGTTGCTCCAGCCAGGGCTCCCGGGCTGCTTCTGGGAAGCATGCACAATGGAGGCAAAACGGAAAGGCACATGAGCCTGAAGAGGAGGAGCCCAGCCACCTGGTCCCCTTTGCTGCCCTCTGTGCCCCTATTCGGCTCAGGAGAGCAAGCCTAGCAGGCCTGGCTCACAGCTCACGCTGGGAGGGAGGATGCCAACTGGTCCAAGTCAGAATGCCCTCCACAGCCAGGGGGCATCAGCCCCTCAACGTTCTGCCAAGACACTCATTTTCCAGGAATGCTTACTAGGATCTTCCTACAGGACTATGAAATGAGATTGAAGCAACACGTTCCTATCTGTTCATATTCATCCCATTTCAAAAGACAAGGCCCTAGTGGATGCGTGTGGGGTGGGGCTTGGGGGGTGTTCCTTAGAAGATAGAGGAATTTCCATCTAGAATCTGGTGGCAAGGGAAACACTTAACATCCCTCACCAAGACTAGAAACTCAGATGCTATAAAAAAGAAAGAAAAAGAGGAATAAAAATTGAAAAATTTTATAATGACAAAAGCCTTTACAAACAATGTCAATGAAAGATAGATTTATTATAAATAAATAAATAAAGGATTTATTTAAAAAAAAAGAAATACAGATCTTCCTGGATGTGTGACTGGGCTATGTTCCAATAAACCCATCATAAGTTGAAAATATCACAAATGGAAAATGCATTTAATACACATACCCTATTAAACAGCATAGCTTGGACTAGCCTAACTTAAACACACTCAGAACACTTCCATTAACCTCCAGTTTGGCAAAAATCATCTAACACGAAGACTATTTTATAGGAAAATGCTGACTCATGTAATTTATCAGATACTTTACTGAAACTGAGAGGCAGGATGGGCCTGTTGGTACGGATCGGTGGTCAGTGTGTCAGCTGACCCTCATGACTGCCCGGAGGACAAGGAGCAGTGTCTTGCCACTGCCCGGCATCACCAGGAAGGACTGCAGAGCCTGCCAATAGCCTGGGGAAAAGTTCACAATTCAAAATTCAAAGTAAGGCTTCTACTGAATGCATATCACTTTCATGCCATAGTAAAGTTAAAAAATTGTAAGTCAAACCACTGTAAGCCAGGAACTGCGTGTATTTGCAATGTAGATAATAAGCAACAGGTTAATAGCTGTAATATACACAGACCTCTTACCGAAATGACACAAAGAAACAACCCAGTAGTCTGTAAATGAACAAAAGGACTTGAATAGGTAATTCAATAGTATATACAAATGGCCAACAGACAAAAGAAAAATTTCTCAAACTCAGTGGTCATCAGGAAATGCTAATTACAGTTACAATGAGCTATCGCTTTACACTCTGCAACCTGGCGATGATTTAATAGCGCATCAGCACCTACGGCTGGTGGGGACCCAGGGAAGGGCACTCAAGGCTCCACGGGGCTGGTGGAAGTGCTGGTGCGTCCCAGCAACTAGTCACCTGGGAGGACACACGGACAGTGGAAATGCAAATCTGATGTCTGCCCTTCCCTTCTCCCATCAGTGCAGACTACACATCTTCGGACCTTGTCTGTTCTGGAGAAAGTCCTCTGTGGCCTGTTTCAGGCACCCAGACAAGCCTGTCTAACGCCTCCTCGTGCTTTGGATTTCTCAGGCATGAACACAGCCGCCGTCCATCAGACAGCATGCTGCCAGCTACAAACCCCTGCAAGAAACACGGAGGTGTCCCTAAGAAAATTACCCCACACGCCCCAAGTCCATCTCCTACATCATCTTATAAGCAGGCCGCCCAGTAACACTGGACAGTTGCTCAGGGCTTCCCCCGAGTTAAAGTGACCTGAGAGCCTAGCAAAGGTGTCCCCCAGCCCAAAGTCATGCTCCCAGCCCCCACATGCTCACTGCCGACTCACTCAGCAGGCCAGGAAGTATGCAGAACACCTGGTGGGTGTGCAGCTGCCTGTATCACCAACTTTCCTCTCTGCCAACTACTCTCCATCTGCCTAAAATACACTAATACTCACGTCAATGCCCAACCATCTAACCCCACCCTTTCCTCACAACACTACCCTTGATTTCTCCTCTGCACCTTCAAACTTCACAAAAACTCGTGTCCACTGACTAAATCTTTCTGTTCATGCATCACTTTTTACATCTTTGCCCCCCTCAACAGACCTTCACAATGCTCAGTGGAGACCACCAGCAATTCCTAGGTGTCCACAGCCAGTGCCCATCCCCCATCACTGTCCTCCTTGACCTTCCAAGCATTTGGTCTAAGAGTATAGCTTCTTTATCACAGTATCACACCTAGAACTCAGTGGGTGCTGGATAAGTGTTCGTGGATTAAGTGTATGATTAAACAAAGAAATAAATGTGTATATGGATGGGAATGAATAAAGACATCCCAAAATAAGGCCCTGGCCAAATTTCCTCTATCTAATGTAGAATAAAGGGGGCTATTTGGAATCTCTCTTTTTCAAACCAACATTTAAAATGTATCTTTACATCTCTGTCCATGGTTCCAAAAAAAAATGATGGAAAAAGGGATAACTCTGAGGTCGACTGTAAAGACAGTAACTCTGTTGCTACCACAAAACACCACAGATCTCACAACCAACTCCACACCATGCTCACTCGGGGGTAGGAGACGTCTGTCACTTTGCAACCCCATTGGCTCCACAGATGTCACTTCCTACATGCCTCTTCTCTTCCTTCCTAGTGAGTAAATCAAGTGATCAAGACACCTGCTCATCATCCCTTGAGGTAAGGAGGACTTAACCAGGTCTTCCAATGTGCCCAGCCCTGGAAAACAGACAGTGAGATCTCCTGCCTGGAACCACTAGGTAACCAACAGGTACAATGGATAGTATAAAGAATTAAACTCAGGGTAGGTTAGTGTTAACAGCTAAACGAAAAGGCAGCAAGGAAGACAGAGTGGGTGTTGGGGTGCAGTTGTAGACAGGTGCCCAGAAACGCCCAGCAAGAAGACAGCATCCGACCTGAAGGAGGAAAGGGCAGAGGGCAATCAGAAGCCTCAGCCTGGCTGGTGATGGGACTGAGCGCTTGTCTTGCTCCCCCAGATGCGGAGATGCTGCACCCGGTGTGTTAGTGACACCTGGGCTTTGGTCCCCAGCAGCTTGGTTCCCCCTGCCTGCTGCCATGTCCCATCGTCTTGGTTATTGGGGCATCTCTATAGCTCTCCAGTCTCCATGGGGACCGGAACCTTGCCCGAAGCTCAGCGTCCTGCAGGGGGTGCTGTCTCCTTGCCAGGGCCTTGCAATTCCCTCCTCTGGGTGATGCCTCCTGCCTTCCTATGTTCCACTCCTTGATACAGGACTGAGATAAACAGACTGATCTCAAAAAAATCATGACATAGCCCATTTGACTTTGGTTTCCACTGCTTCCAGAAGCTTCTCAGATAAGAGAGCCAGGCCCCCTTGGCCATCCATTTAGACACCCTCCACCATTCTGTTCTAGGCATGGAGCTTTGATGCAGCAGGTCCCATTTCCATCTTCCCCTCCCACCCAGCCCCATCATGGGGAAGAAAAAGACCCGGACGTGTCCCACTCCCACTCTCCTTGCCATTAGCATGCTTTCCTTCTGTATATGCACATCGTGCCATCACGGCCACAGCCGGGAAGGTAAGCACCAGTGTTCAGTCTACCTCCAGTGGGACAGGGTAGAACGAGGTAACCTGCCCAGGTTTACACAGGTAGGAGCGTGGAGATGGGCAGCATGGCCCCAGGTCTACATTCTTGGCCACCAAGCCATGTTGCCTGATGGTAGCAGAAGAAAGAGTTGCTGTACCCACCTGCGTGGCATGGTGCCTGACATGTAGGAGCCATACTATTAATATTTGTTGAATGAAGAAGAAGGGAGGGAAGAAAGGTAGTAGGGAGGGATGCAGAACAAGGGCCTGGAGGGGCACCAATCTTCCTGCTCAGAACTGAAGACACAGCCAACCCAGCAAACCCAGGCGCACGCTCACAGGCCTGCCAATGCATTAGGCAGATGCAAAACTCAGCACATAACTTATCTTCAGTTCGTAAAAGTTGGGGGCATCTCCTTCCATGTTTGAATTTCATGCATAAAATTTGCATGCGTAATAACTCTTGCCAGAACTCACAGGTGATGGACTTATAGCTCATATCGTTCTGAAAAGTGTGACAGGTCACTGGCTAAGAAAATCGTGCGATGGCAGGGCAGGCTTTCTACTCACGTAACCTTTCTGTCCTTTAAGGTAGAGCAATTGAAAGGAAATGCAGGACTACAGAGATCCTCTCTGAGAACAGACTCCCGGCGTGGGTCCTAATCTTCCCAGGTGCCGTGCATTAATGGAGCATGCACCCCCAGGCTGGGGAGTCCTGCTTGGTGCAGAAAGGTCACCCTGTGTCATTTTCTGACTCCCTATGACACTTGAGGAAGGAAAATGCTGATAAAGGTTGAGCCCCTCCCAGGGAGACCCAGCCCTTCCCAGCAGGGAGCGTCCACTCACACAGAGGCTTGTCGGTTAGAGAGCAGCCCAAGGTGGGAAGGAGCAATCGCCCGGGCCCAGAGGCAGATGGCCTGGAGGTCTCCAGGACTGAACAGCTGGAGAAGCGAGGTGCCCTCTCGATCAAAGCCTGGAGAGGTGAGGGCTACATAACCCTACGTGTGGGGCTCATGCCAAGACCCAGGAGCCGTCACACAAAACTGCCTCTCCCATCATGCTGTGCTCCTGGGCCTGAGATCTGAAGTCCAAGACAAATGGCTTGGATCCCGGCTCACTGCTGTCTCAATTCAGCAGATTATTTCATCTCTCTGAGCCTGAAGTTCTGTACCTCTAAAGCAGGAATAATAACATATATTCCAGAGTAAAATTAAATGAGAAAATAAGTAAGTGTGCCCGCCACTACTGCACTAACATCTTAGTCCACACACACAGCAATGTGTATGGGTTCTTTATAACTTTTTTCAGTTCTTCGGATAAAGAGGGAAGTCTGTTTCATGACAGCATATCTTTGACACCCGCATTTACTCATTTATCTTTTCAAAAAAGAAAACAGATCTTGAGTTCAGATCCTGTGATAATTAATGATATTTAGCAAATGTATATCTACTTTTTGTTTTATTCAGTCTCTCTGTTATCTCCTATTAATACAAATACTGGTTTTCCATCTAAAGTATTGACTCCTTTTCAAATAAATTAATTTCAGTTTTAAAGTCAACTAAAGGAATCCAAATGCACATTACTAAGTGAAGGAACCAGTCTGATTCCAGCCGCATTGCATTCTGGAGAAGGCAAAACCTTGGATATGGCCCAAAGATCAGCAGTTGCCAGGAACTTGGGAGGCAGTGACCAGGCAGCGCACAGAGGACTTTCAGGGCAGGGAAATCACTCCATGTATTATGGACACCTGTCATCACACATTTGTCCAAAGCAGTATGTGCACACCACCAAGAGAGAGTCCTCAGGTACACTATGGACCTCGGGTGACAGTGACGTGGGGAAGCAGGTGCGTCAGTGGTAACAAGTGTCCCAGCTGGTACGGGTGCTGGTAATGGAGAAGGCTGCATATGTGGGGGGCAGGCTGTGTGTGGGGATCTCTGTACCTTCTTCTCAGCATTGCTGTGAACCTAAAACTGCTCTAAAAATTAAAGTCCTTTTTTTAAAAGTCCAGTAAGAGGAGACAGTAAGTAACTAATAAAAGGGGTAATACATAGATATGACAAACTTGTGGGAATGGAGTGTGGTGCCGAGGGACATGGCCCGAACCGTGGAGGAAGGACGTCAATGCTAAAGCCGGGAAAGCGCTGCCACTGGCGGCCCATTCAGTGTAGCACCTGGCACGCGGGACCAGAGTTGTTCACGTGTGTGAATGCAGGGAGGGAGGAGAGGGGGGCCTCAAACCCGAACCAGGGCCCTGCCCTGGGGAGACGGTGGGCCCCTGCAGGCGGGCTCGGGATGCAGAAGGGGCCCAGGCTGGAGGCGGGGTGAAGCCAGCACAGCCATCTCCTGCCACTGTGTGTCCATTTTCCTGCTGGCAGCAGGTTACGGAGACCCTGGGTTTCTGCTCAGCTGCTGTCCAAGCTCCAGAAACCTTTCTGGGCTGTCAAGAGGCAGCTGTGCGGTGGCTGCCGAGGCAGTGACAAAGACTTGCTCTTCCCGGATCGCAGTCAGTGAAGGGGGCTTCCTACAGGCGCCATACCCCATGGTGGCTTCGGGTCCTGAGCCCTCTGGGCTGTGATGGTGTGGTCGCCCTGGTGGGGCGGCTGTGTAGGCAGTGCTTGGGGTGTCCCAGGGCCCAGCCAGATCCACACTCCAGCTCTTCCAAAAACAACAGTGCGCATGTGAGCTCCCGCCCCGAACCCCATCACACCCCAACCAGCAGAGGGGCTCTGAGGGGTGCAGCCTGCCCCTGGCCTCACACATGGCAGGCAGAAGCAAGGACCATGTCATCACATGATGTGATTTGCTCAGGGCAAGAAGCCATGGTCAGTCACCCTGTCTGAGCTCTGTCTGCCCGGGGCTGCTGTGTGGAGTCGAGTAGCCTTCCTCGAACGTCTACAAGGCAAACCCACGTCAACTGAAGCCACGAGGAGCCATGCCCTTGCCCACATGCTTGTCTAGGGGGAATGGCACCCTCAGTGCACCTCGCAGCGTCCGTGGGCAGAGGGGGGGATCAGAGGAGGGCACTAGGCCTTCCCACACAGCCACTTTCCTGGCCTCTGCTCTCCTAAGAAACTCCCAGGGCCCTTCCACAAATCAGAGGGTGAAGTGATGCTTCACAAAGGAAACACACATACAGGTGTAGTTTCCACAGAAAAGAGATTGAAAGAGAGGAAAAGAGAGAGATGAGACTGACTGCACAGGGCTAACAAATGCCATTTTTAACACTACCAGGATAACCACAGCTCTCCCCAGCTCTGCTTCACTCTGATTAACTTTCCCAGGACAAACACATGGAAATGACCCACCCTGGGCCCTCCCTAGTCTGCTCGTTTCTCTGCAACTGCCACGGCATTGGCTCCGCCATGTCGGATCTGTAATTACACCTCCTTAGGTGGGAGTCTCTGTGGCTGCTGCAAAGGCATTTATCAAGCAACACAATGCTATTTATTTCAACTCCCATTTGCTTCTTGCTGCAATTTTTATCTGGAGCAAATGCCCAACTGTTCATTTTGGTAGAGGAACTCAATACAAAGTTAATTACTAAAAAGAAAGAAAATGGGGAATCGGGCCACACTCCAGGTCATTTTTTCCAAAAACCCATTTCAAGGCAAGTGGAACCAAGCACAGAGGGCTGTGACATCAGTCGCACCTTTTAATAAGGGCAGGTGGGCCAGGGAGGGGCGCGGCACCCCACCACCTCTGCCAAGTCTCCTCGGAGGCCCACGCACAGGAAGAGGAATGGCGAGAACATGTAACTGGCTGCTTTTCACACTCTCATCATTAAGGCGCTGTAACATTTTTTCTCTCTTTTTTTTTTTTTGGTCTGTTTGTTCCTTCTCTCTTCACAGTCTTGGAACTGCAGGGGCCGAGAAATCTGGCTGTTAGCTTCCAAGACAATTAGGCTTGGTTGCCACATGCGTGACGCCCTCCTCCCGGCTCCGGGAGGTCTATCTCCAGCCGACCACTACTCCAGTGGAGTGACTGGGTAAATGGACTCTCTCTCCAGGGAAGCAGTACTTTAGGGGGCTTAAAACCAGATACAAAAGGTTGGGCAATCCGGAGATGAACGTGGCTGTGGATTGGTTCTTCCTTCCTTCCATTTCTCTGGATGTGATGTTTTTAAATAATACCAGGCAGTCCATGCTACTAACGTTGTCATTTTAAGCGACATTCTTCATTGGATTGTGAGCAATTACTTCACCAAAATGGATTTAATTGTTGTTCATATGTGTCACAATAAAAACAGAACAATAAAAATACCAGTGTTCAAAGACAAAGTATTTTGGTTGCTCTGAGTGGATATCCCTGAGGTTTTCAGCGGCTCCTATCAAAACTCCCCCCACCCGTGCAGACACTGAAGAGCAGAGATGTGGTGTTCACGGGGCAGCGGCAGTGGGTGGCCCTGCAGGCGCCCTTGTGCACAGACCTTGTGGTGGCTGCATGAGGATCCGTGCTGGGAATCCCTCAGGACGGGTGAATGCACCGCACTTCAGAGGCTGGTCTGGCTGACCTCCACCAAGGGCTGGCCTGGGGGCTACTATGTAACAGGGGCTAACGAACACAGGAATGAATAAAACAATCAAGAATCCAACATCGGGACCCCTGCCTTAATGCCACAGGCAAAGACAATCTGAGGAGTCCTTAAATGTCACTCTGAGTCTGACTGGCCTAGACAGGGAGAAAACCGCAGTCTCCGGCGCACCATTCTGCACCAACAACTCCTCTGTGCCACGAGCAGGGCAGCTTCACCTTGAACCAAACTCCCCATGCAGGGCTGCCAGCCGCCAGCTCAGAGCCCTCCTGGGCAATGTCGGCAAGCCTTCCCAGCTGCCACTTAAGGAAGAGCAAGGGTGCCTTTGCAGCAACCGTCCCTCCCCCACCCCCCAAAGGGTCACGACACAGTAACAACATGGGTCACTGCTGGCCTTTGGCTTTTCCAGCCCTCTCTGCCATGCAGTTCTCTGTCCCCTACAGCCACCATGTCCACCATGGCCCTACCCTAGGAAGCCTTCCCTGGTGACAATAAAGTGACATGAATAGAGTGCATGCTCGGGCTTCAGAAGGATGGAGCTGGAACCTAAGCACCTGCTTCATTTCGTTATTGTCCACGTTCCCTTTTACCTCCTGTGGCTCTACTATTCTCCAGCAGCAGTGCCACAGGCTGGCTGGGCTTACTGGGTCCTTCGCACTTCCTTTTACGTGACCAGCTGAGTGGGAAAAGAGCCGCTGGGAGATCAGAAGCTGGGTGAGAGGAACCGACCTGCCTCCAAAAGGCACCCTCTGGTTGCTGTGTAGATGCTGAAGTTGGGGGCAGGAAGGCAGAGGCAGGACACCCAGTTAGGAGGCCAGGACACCCAGTTACCCCGGGCGGCTGCCACGTGTCGGCTTGGAGCTATGTAGGTTAGATTCTAGACATATTTTGAAGAGAGGGCAGAAAGGTATCGTGACTGGTTACCGGTGAGAAGGAGGAGCTGGGGAATGGCCACGTTTTTGGTTGGAGCCCCTGGAAGGATAGCACTTAAATTTACTGAGATGAGGAAGACTTTAGGAGAGAAAATTTCGGGGTGGAAGTTAAGCTCCAGACATGTCAAGTCTGAGACAGCTTCTGGACACCCAAGTGCACATGTGGGGTGTGTACGTCTCAGACTGAAGTCAGCCAGGGAGTGAGTGCAGATACAGAAGGGGTCCCCAGACTCAGCACCAGGAAATTCTAATGTGTGGAAGTCACACATTCCACATGTGAGAAAGATCCCACGACCAATGAAATAAAATCTTAGCGAAGAACTAGCCACGGATTCAGAAGAACAACTAAGAGAAAACAATGGTCAATAGTCCAGGTACCGGCATCAGACCACCTGCCCCACGCACACCAGTGCTGGGAGAAGGACTTTTCTGAGGGGCTCTTGCTATGACTGCCAAGAATGGAAGGAACTGGACACTCTACAGACAGCCTCTCAGGCCGTATTTGAGGCGAACAGACTCAGAGCCTGAGGCACTGTCTTCCTGAGAAGAGAGCAGGCTTGCTGACCATCTGACATACAAGCAGGGGCTCCCCTGGGACTCGGGGTAAGGAGGGAGGCCAGTGCGTGCAGGAAGCCCGTGCCACTGCGTGTGCCGTGAGTGACCACGCTCTTCCGCTGTGACCCAGGAGCCGGTCCCTCCAGCATCCATGGAACATCCACGTAAGCAGTGTAAATCCCAGACCCTGACAACTAACTGCGAGAACACAGCTCAAACTTTTCATCTCTTTCTGCCTCAGTTTCCTCATCTGCCAAATGGAAATAAAGGCACAATCCCCATAAGGGCACTATGAGAATTACATGAAATAATAAATAGAATCCATGGCTCCCTGTTTAGGACACAAGCAACTAGTAAGAGCTTAGGAAATGGCAATGCTGTTCTTCTCGTGGATGTGACAGAATAGCGGGAAATAGTGCTGAGAAAATTGCTCACTTTTTTCTCTTTTCCTCTCTGAGTCTGTGACCTTCATCCAGGTCCACTAAAGGCATCCAACTTACAAAAGAAATGCACAGGAAAAGGTAATAATCAGCTTCTAGTGACCTCTCGTCCCCACCACCGCTGCCTATGCCCCAGAAGAGACCGTGAAATAGTTGGCACTGCCCATGGCTTTAGAGCTCAGATAAAAACCCAGGTTCAAAGGGGATGATCACTGTGCAACCAACACAACTTTCCCAAAGGCAAAAATGCTCCAGGCCCCCTCCTCTAGGTGCACCGTGCATGCAGCCCGTGCCCCGATCACAGGCCGGCACAGGCCCCTCGTCCTTGAGACCTTCCCCTTCACGCACTCAGCTCTCCCTGTGATCTTCCAGAGCCCTTCGGCTCAGGACCTCAGCCAATGATTTTCTTCAGGCTTCTGCCTTCCGGAGCCCTCCACCTTAGACCCGCCATGCCTGGGAAGCCCTGCCCTTTGCACCAGCCCCCCTGGTCCTGTAAGTGAGCCCTCCTGCACAGCATCTCTTGGAACTTTGCCAGGTCAAAGCCAACCTGTTTACGTTTCATCAGGACTGATGGATCGGCGTGCTTTGCATCTTAGAGAGGAACTGCAGGAGTCTGCAGTACCTCAGTGGGGCTCCCTTAAAATCCCCTGGGAGATCTTAAAAATCCTCACCCCCAGGCCATACCCAGGCTGATCAAACAGTCTCTGGGGACAGAAGCAGGAACCCCCAGGTGATTCCAATGGGCAGCCAAGTCACAGAAGCCCTGCACTAATGTGAGGGCGACTGGCAACATAAAAGCAGAAACTGCTGCTTGCTTTCATTTTTACACCTCAACACCTAGCACATGCTTGGCACGTAGAAAGTATGTAGCGACCACTGTGTTTGTTGAATAACTGTCCAATAGCACCAAGTGAACTGGAAATAAGGTTAACGATAAACAGACCACTTCATATACCTTTCAAGAACAGACTGGACTTCCTGGTCTGCCCCTCTCATGGTGGGACCAGTATCTGAACTTCCCTGCCAAGTAAACTGTAACCTGCCCCCTTACTCAAAAGGAGGCCCCGCAGCTCCCCTCCCAAACTCAGCTGCCCTCACAGAGGCACAGCAAAGTCATCCCAAAGAGGGCAAACAAGCAGCTCGGCAACGCATCCCTCATCCGGGCCCACACCTCTAAATTAGATTACAGTGACTTGCTGGAGAACGTGTTCCTTTATGTGCTTCCATAAATCGTTCATTTCAGTGCTATATGTTCCTTTTTTATTATAGAAGGAGCTAAAAAAAAAACCTTAAATAATCTACGTGAGCCATATTTTACCTTTTAAAAGATTTTTGCCTTCTAACCAGACACTCAGTGGGATGGGCTTTGCAAGCAAAACATACCGACGCTTGGCTGGGTGAGTGCCCAGGTGGCCTCCCTGCTCTGTAGGACATGCTGATTTCATGCCAGGAGGACAGCTGTCCACCACCCTGGGCACAGTGAGGAGCCCTGGCGGGCAGGCTAACTGCGGCTCATGCCTCCTCTCTGCCTACACTTCCTCTCTCTCTCAGGAAGTGAGAGCCTATGTTCCCAGGGATGTGTTTAAAAACTGACTGAAAAGAAGGTCACCCTTGGAGTTACCCTTTAAGGAACAAAGAAATAATATATACATATCATTTGATATATATAATAATATATATAAATACACATTATATATTATATACTAATTATATATATATAATATACATAATTTCTTAGAAGAACAAATAACATGTCTTTTGGACTCTTTCTCCTTTTCTTACCAATAACAACTGGAACGAGAGAGCGCCCTCCTTACCGCGAGCCAGGCACTGCTGAGGCCCCCGCCCGTCAGCGTGGAAGGTTTGTGAATCTGTGTCTCACTGAGCCCTCACGCGGGCGCATGTCTGGATGGGATTCCTGGCCTCTCCATTCTGTGGGCCTCAGACAGAGTGATCGGAGCCTCCCCTGGGCTCTGATGGGGCACAGGGTCCTTCTGTCGTGGCACCTGGAGCAGACACCCTCTTAGCCAACCCAGTAGGGATCAAACATGTGAAGCAGAGAATCATTAATGTTAATATGTGCCTTAAACATTTTAACATAAAACATTTAGACATACAGTCAACTATACATCTGCCACCCTTTGAGGAAAAAAAAAATCCCCCTTTGCCTGCGATTTCAGTTTGCAGGTACCAACCTGTGATGCAGTTTCCAGGTTCCTTAAGCAGGTGCGAGGACTCAGACAGAATCTACAGCAACAGTGGGCAGGCCGCCAAGTGAGAACTGTGCTGTCTTTCCTTCAGTCCTTTAGTACTACCTCATAAAAATAAAATTTGAAGAAAATTTTAGTGCCTTGCCTTTTTTGAGTCCTTCCAAAACTTTTAACTCTTTTTATAGAAACATCAGCCTTCTTCCTGTTTGCACTCAGATGTCACTGTTTTATGTAATATGTAGTCACATAATGTAACTGCACAAGCTAGTATGACTGACCTAAAGCTCTGAGCACAAGTCTGTCCACCTCCTAGTAAGTGCCCAGGTCCACAGCTTGCAGAAGTACTAGAGCACCCCAGGGGGCAATGCAGGAGGGGCACCAGCCTGCTGAGAGGTGGGGGTGAACAGGCAGAGTGACAGAGGCAAATGATGACGGGGTTGCGCTCTCCCCAGTCCGCACTGTCTGCCAGGCTGCAGGTATCCTAGAAGCCCTATTACTCTCCTAGCACAGCATCTGGCACAAAGTGGGCAAGCAGTTAACATAAGTTGGAAGAATACAGGAAGGGCATCAATTCACATAGCCAACTATAGGATTGGTGTGGTCAGCCTGGAGGCAGGGGTGAGAAGGCAGGTAAAGGGCCCTGAACCAAGGCTCTTCCCAAGTGCTGGCAAGTGGGGAGCCCCACACCCTTCCCTCCAGGTCCCCTAGTGTCAGTTCAGAGACTCCACTGACTTGGAAAGGGGGACGAGCCCACCAGGGTTCAAGCAGCTAGCAGGATGTTCCCTCCAACACCGGCCTTAGTGAGAGAGGCCACCGAGAGAGGGGAGAGAGGCCGTGGATGAGGTGCTCGGGTGGATGACGTGAGGGGCCAGCAGTGTTTACTAAGTGGCAGTGCTCCTGGGCTCTGCTGCGACTGATGGGGGCCAGGGGGCCATCGGCTCTGAGCTTAGGAATTGCAGCATGTTGTCGAGGGGCAGGACTGCTGAGCTTCTCAGGGTGGAAACCATGCTGAGTACTCAAAACACTCGTTCCAAAGAAACCCAAATGGCAGATGCCAAGAGGCACCCTCTCCCTGAGAGGACGGGGGCTGAGGCAGGGAGCCCCCACCTTCATTCAGCCAGCCAGGCAGTGGTGTTGGATGAGAGTGGAGGCCACCAGACCCCAGCCCTTTGTCCCCGTCCAGTGACACCAACTCTCCTTTCTCACCGCTTCAGTGTGAACCAAAAGGCCAGAAGGCCCCCAAACCCTCCCCCAGGAAACAATGATTATTCACACCACAAGAACAGCTAATATTCCCTGAGCTCCCATTGGCAGCACCAGATACTGTTCGAAGTGCTTTGAGTAAATGATCCCTGCAGAGGTTGAACAGTGGCCTCCAGCCCCCAAAATACATTCACATCGTGGAAACTGTGGAAGTCACCTCATTTGGAAAAGTCTTTGCAGATATAATTTTGTTAGAGGTCTCAAGATGAGCTCATCTTTGATTGCCTGGGAGGGCCCTACATACATAGAAGATGGAAGAGAAGACGCAGACATACAGAGAAGGCAGTGTGAGGACAGACGCAGAGACCGAAGAGGGGCGGCCCCCAGAAGCTGGAAGAGGCAGGGGGGATGCCCTGCCAGAGCCTCTGGGGGAGCAGGACCCCAAAGACACCTTGGTTTGGGATGTCTGGCTTCCAGAACAGTGAGAGAATAAGTTTCTATTATTTTAAGCCACCAAATCTGTGGTAATGGTTACAGAGCCACAGGAAATTATCGTCATCTCATTTGGCTATTTCCATGGACATGAGCCAGAAAGAGCAGTCAGTTCCAAACCTGCTATAAACGTGTCCCACTTATGTTCAGTCCCAAACACATACATGTTGCTTTCTCAAAGCCTGATCACTAGTCAAACTTAGGCATCTTCCAGAAGGAGACCTAAGTGTCCACCGTCATCGGGTCAGGCTGCTGTAACAGGACATCGCAGACGGCACGGTTCATGAGCAGCTGCTGCTCACAGCTCTGACGGCTGCAAGTCCACGGCAACGGCCCCTCTGGTGTCTGGGAGGGTTTCCTGGTCCGCGGTCCGTGGACGTCCTCGCACTGCGTCCTCACATTGGAAGGCGCAGAGGAGATCTCTGGGTCTCTTCACAAGGACGCTAATCCCACCCAGGAGGCCCCAGCCTCATGGCCAAACCCCTCCCAGAGGCTCCCCCACCAGATACCACGGCGCTGGGGACTAGATGTCAACACTGGGATTTCAGGGGGCACACATGCTCAGTCTACAGCTGTTCCTTAAAAGAATGAGAATTTAAAGCTGCGTTTACAATAACGTAAATGTGATACACAAGCAGTATTCAGACTAAGAGCCTCTGACGCGGCGTCCGTTTTGCTGTGTACGCCGAGCTGAAGGAGAGGGTCTAGTTGGTTTTGCCTTTAAGGTCCTGATACCAGGAAGACAGCGACATGCCGTGAGCACCTTGTTTCTCTGCGCCCACTTGGGAGAGTGATCAAAGGCGGGGCTGCGGACATCCGACAGGCTTGGACGCAGCCCTGGATTCAGACCCTGCCTCCGGGTCCCCAGCTGTGTGATTTTCCACAAGCTCCTCGGAGCCTCAGCTCCTGGTCCCTGGCCCGTGTGACAGAGCCGATCACAGAACCGACTTCCCCTGGGGGCGGGGGTGAGGGTCGGAGCCCTGGGAGCAGAACCAGGCCAGAGGTTCCGTCACGGTCACCGTCACACCACCATGCCTATTCTGCCTCCTGCGAGCCCCTATCAACAGACACAGAAAATGTGGGGTTCCCGCTCCCTGCATCTCGGGTCCTGCCTTATAGGAATCTGCCTTCCAACCCCAACACGTGAGGTCAGGGTAGAGGTTCATCACCTCGGGGTGGCGTAACGATTACATTTCATCATTTGTATCCTCATTAATGTCTGGTTGTCAGAATTAAGTAGTTATGGCATCCACATGAGGGTGACAAACAAGTTTAAGAAATCAACAGCGTAGCCATGCCCTTGAAAGGCTGGCCTGGGACTCCGTGTGCTCTGCCCCAAACAGGAAGCCTCGGAACCCCAAATTCTCTCTGAACCCACGCAGCGCCGGGGACGAGAGGGGGAAGTGGGCGACCATGTGTACCACTGCCCCGCCGCCGTGCCCGCCCACCCCATCCCTTTCTCCTCCTCATGGAAATGGCACCGCTTTTCCCAGCGGCTTTCATCTCACCTGTGCGAGGGGCGCCGACGGAAACTCCTGGCGCAGCGGGCTTTCATCTGCGAGGTGACGGTGACCGTGAAAATGGCAGATGGCTTGAAAGAAGCCAGCCGAGGAGTAGGGCTCTTCAAGGTTCAAAGAAACAGCCGACATCAAAAAAGTTCTTTCTCCATATCTGCTGCATTTGCCGTTTAATATCGCTCCGTTTGATGTTAAGCTTCCTCTCAAACTTCCATTTTTAAAGAATGCAAGTTCAGGTCCAAACGTTACCTTTACGTTTTAGCCTTTGCTGGAGGAGGCCCGTGTGTGTCAAAGGACGACCCTCCCTTTCTGCTTGACTTCCAGGTGGAGGAAGGTAGAACTGGCGGGTCTCTAGCTGGTCTCCTTTCTCCTGGCGAGAGGGCCTGGTTAGACGTCTCACTCCAGCTTGGAAGCCACCGGCTGGCGGCAGCCTGCAGACGCACAGAGGAGAGGACAGCGCATCTGGGGGCTCCACCCCCAGCAGCCACCCAGCCCCAGGCCCCTCGTTGCTGGCCTGTCTGTCCCACCAGCACTCTCGTCCTATTGAAATCCCTCTCCACACAGCAGGCACAGTGAACCTTTCAAAATTCAGCCTCATCATCTCACTCCTCTGCCTAAAACCCTTCAGTGACTTCTTACTATTTCCAAAATAAAGGCCCAATCCTCGCCGTAGCCCACGAGCTACTGCACGGCTGTCCCCGCCCACTACTCCAGGGCCGCCTCAGCACGTGCACACTCTCTGAATTCTCCTTTCAGCCCCTTCACCGCGAAGCTCCCCCCTGCCTCAGGACGTTTGGCCAGGCTCTGCCTCCTCCTGGAACACTCTTCCCTGCGCATCTGCTTCTTCGCCCAGTTCACCCTTCCTCATTGTCGCATCTCAGGCTGAATGTCACTTCATTAGGGGAGGTGTTCCCTTATCACCCCACCACCCCCACCCAAACCAGGAGAGGCCTCCCTATGCACATTCCCAATAGCACCGTGTCCCTCTCCTTCATGGCACACACAGTGGCAATTTCACACATGCTAGTGGGACCCTTTCCCTTGTTTTTACCGCCTCTACTGCTCTGGGTCCAATTTTGCTGCTCATCTTCAGAGTGCTGGGCACACAGAAGACACCCAACAGTTCTTTGTGAGTCAATGAAAAACAAGATCTCCATGCCACCCACATGGAGCCCACACATTAGTGAGTCCACACCGTCACTGGCTACCGACATGGCTGGTACACACGTAGGTTCCAGTAAGAGAATTCTAAGTTAACAGAGGCAATCAAAAATGTAATTCTGGTGTTTTAAAACCATGCAGCAGCATGGCATGGGGTCCTAGGAATCCAACTTTGTGGAAGGTTGTCAATCAGTTGCAGGTAGATTAAAGCAAATGAAATGTTAAAGAGATTTGAAGCCAGGCCAGGGGAAGGACACTTGAAGGTTGTTCAAAGATGCTTTACGCGAATTATTATAGAATGTGCGCACCATCTCTGACCACCTAAAGGTCTGTCCGCTGGGACAGGGCAGGCATTTGCTGAGAGGCTCTAAGTGGGCTGAGTGTGGAAGAAGTCTGCAGAATTAGATTTCTGCACAACAAGTAGGACAAAATATTCCAGAGGGTGGAATTCTAACACTTATTCCTTGTGTTTTCTGCAGGATCTTAGCCCCACTGAGCCTCATTTTTCACAGCTGTGAGACAGGGAATGGTGTTTTCCATCTCAAAGTTAATATGAAGGTAAAATTAGAAATGACGATATCTTAGTCCTTTCAGGCTGCTCCGGCAAAATACCACAGACTGGATAGCTTTAAACAACAGAATTGATTCTTTCCCAGTTCTGGAAGCTGGGAAATCCAAGATCATGGCACAGGCGTATTCGCTGTTTGGTGAGGACTTCCTGGTTCACAGAGGCATCTTCTCGCTATGTCCTCCCCTGGTGGAGGGGAGAGGGAGCTCTCTGGAATGTCTTTTACAGGCACTGATCCTGATCATGGGGCCCCACCCTCATGGCCTAATCATCTTCCAAAGCCCCACCTTCCAGGACCATCACCTTGGGGACCAGGTTTCGACATGAATCTGGGACATACATTCAGAGCATGGCAGATGCATGTAACAGTACTTTGTAAGCACCTCATACGGACTGATGCTCACAGCTGTGACCTGGACCAACCTTTGTCTCTGAGCAGGGTCCTCAGCTGCTCCCAAGACCCTTGTTGCTCCTTCAGGATCAAAAAGGCAGCAGGGAAAATCATCAACAAAACCACTGGATAAAGCCTAGTGCTGGGCTTTGGGATGAATGAGTAGAAAAGCCAAATACTCACCCATCACCAAACCCCTGCTCTCTCTTTGTTTACTATTTTTTGGACGATACTTGTCAATACTCTTGGGTCAAGCCCAGTGAACACTTACGCTGTTCAGGGTATTGGTCTCAGAACAGCAGAAGAGGAGCAGCAGCTCTGCACGCAGCCTGGGTCTTTCCATAGACCATGGGGTCTCTGGTCCAAGTCACTGCCTTGCTGTCCCCATTTTTTTCCTCTACAAAATTGCTTCCACGTGAGAATATGCAAGCTTGTGGAGTCTGAAAGGGAATGAAACATTCATAAGATGCCCTTTGCTCTGAGCTTTGGTGCGAGAGCTTGTGTTCACAGCTGCCTGTTGTTCTGAAGCAAACACTCAAGGCCACACGACCCTCTGTGTTCCTGGCGGATGCACACATGTGATAGCCGAAGGACTAACTGCAGCAATGAATGGGGGTTTGTTGGTTGCAAAGATACGTGTTCTTGTAAAATCGAATCTCTGGTTCTTTTAAGACCATCAGTAAGTGTAAATGTGTTCACTGCTCCTTAGAATGTCAGATGCAGAGCATGTTGTATCAATCAAATAAAATACTTGTTTTATCCCAGAGTACAAAAAAATTAAAATACGGTTATTTTTCAGGAGGAGCAAATGGCATTAGCACCCCTCGATAAAGCAGCAACGGTAACAGCAGCTACTGCATTTTGAGCTCTCGGCTTAGTGCAGGTCACTGTGCACACAGCCTCTCAGTCCCTCTTCTACGGATGGGGAAACTGAGG
The DNA here is from genome assembly GCF_030020395.1 of Manis pentadactyla. NCBI lineage: Eukaryota > Metazoa > Chordata > Mammalia > Pholidota > Manidae > Manis > Manis pentadactyla. The sequence continues at coordinate 175,566,799 of NC_080023.1, read as the reverse complement.
TCCAGGGAGATCTGTTAACTGCTCAAGTCACAGTCACATGGCTCACAAACTCAGGCCTCAGGCCGTGAGCTAAGCTCCACAGCCACCTTCCACCGTACTTCCCACACAAACTGGTGGTTTTCAAACATGTTCAGCTGTGAACAAGCCAGAACACCCTAAATAAATAATCAATCATGGGGCTTTAAGGTAAAGTTTTGTTGATGATTTTTCCCTGCTCTATGCATCTTTCAGTATTTAGCCCTTAGACAAATTTGTGTCTTTTGTTGTTGAGGAATTAAATGAGATTATGAATTTATGACTCCTTGCAGGAACATGTGGCGAGAACCCACTTGCACGTGTGCAGTTTCTAGAGGTTGAGCAAAGCGGCCATACCCTCCCACCGCCCCTTCCGCAGACTCCTGCAGTCAGAGTCCAGGAACTCAGAGGCGGGTCAGCATAGGCGTAGAGGAGCCCCTGGGGTGGGTGTGCTGACCGCAGGGCACCCACGGCTGTGTCTGAGGACTGGCCCTCCTGCAGAGCAGGGCAGGGCTCACCAGACTAACAAGATGGACATACCAGCAGTGGAGCACCGACCACGTACCCCATCCCAGGAAGGCTCTGGGGGCACAGACAAACCATAAAATGTGGTCCTTTGCACAAAGAGCGCACACAGCAGCTGGGGGGATAAGACCTGGGTGTGGGGTGGGACAGAGACAGAAGGCAAGGAGGGCAGAGAAATAAACATCTGTTAACTCTGCCTTTTGTGCAGTGCCATCAAGTCTGGACCTCATCCTCCCTCTGATCCCAGAGCAATCCTCTCAGGAAGCTATCAGCATACCCACCTCACAGCTGGGGGAACTGAGGCTTAGAGAGACCACGCCATGTGCTCGAGGTCTCCCGGCCAGCTTTCAAGGGGCAGACCAGACTTCAAATGCAGGTCTATGACCTCAGGCTTGTGCAAAGGGGCCACGCGTAACCCGCAACCTATAACCCAGGTTGAAGAAGGTCCTCTTGGTCCAGGCCTGCTTACAGTCCCATGGAGAACCATGCCCCACAATTACACAGAGCATCAAAAGACAAAGGCCCTTTGCATTTTGCTTGGAGCTACTCAGACAACATACGAGGGACCGCAGGGCTTCCCCCCGAGCCAGCCTTCCGTTTTAAATCCTTTCCTCTTCCCTTCACCCATTTCCCTTACCCTGTAGCTGTCCTCAGACTCGCTCTCATTTCCCTCTCAATTTCCAGCCTCAATTAATTCAGTAATTCTCCCCAAACCCAGCCTCCTTCTGCTCTTCTGACTCCCTTTTGTTTTCTGATGAGCAAATCTTCCCAAGCCCATTTTTTGGTAACAACTTACGCAGATTATTCTGTCCCATCTAGGCCTTTCCACCCACCAACCTGATGCCCACACCCTAGCTGAGGCCCAGGAGGGCAGGGGACATCCCCCTGGCCCCTGGGGAAGGAGCTGGGCAGAAAACGGGCAACAGACATGGCAAATGTTTCGCCTTCCTTCCTGACCTGTCCTGGGGACCAAGCTAGAAGTGTCACGTGAGAGGTCTGAGGGGCAGCTGGTGACCAGCACAAGCACCTGGAGGCCACCTGGGAGACCTCAAGAGGATGGACTTCGAGTCCACGTGCAAAGGATGGGTAGCATTCAGGGAAGAATAATAAATAATTTAAAAGAGGGCAAAGTGGGGAGCAGGGTCAGCTGGCAGACACCACCCCCTCCACGATTAGACTGAGTTGGTCGAATGAGACTTTCAAACCTTAACAACCATTTTTAATCACTGACCTGGGTCTGAAAAAGAGGTTGAAGGTGAGACAGCACCCACGCTCCCATCAGGGGCTGTGGCTGTTCTCAGAAGTGCCCATTACCCAACACGAAAAAGCAGGCTAAAATTGGATAGGAAAATGAGTTTCTAATTCAGAAATACATAATATAGGCAGTTTCATTTTTTTTTTCTAATTGACTTATCTCAGCAAATTGTGTCTTCTTCCATGTTAAAAACCTATAGGCTGATTCTAATTTAATTATCTCAAGTTTTTATTAGAATTATTGACAGAATTCAAAAGTAGAATGTGAAACACCTTTCTATCCTGCATGAGGCATGAGACTGGGGGCCACATCTGTCACCAGAACAAGGCTTTCAGTCCCACCACGGCCAGTTACTGCGACTACAGGCAGCGGATTGTCACACAGAAGGCATGGCCAGGAAGCTGCCTGCTGGCTCCAGCTGCTAAGAAAAATGTATCCCCTAATTTCTAGGGGCCCAGAGCACAGTGCTACTGCAAAGACCCCCCGAAGCTGGTCCCTGGAGGACCGTGTCCGGGACTGTCCATCCCTCCTGGACAGGAGAAGAGGCCACCCGCAGCAAGCACAGAACAGGACCAGCAGGAGACCCCACACCCCAAGCTGCTGGAACACATCAAGGTTCTGTTGATAGATAAAAAGTCTCAATGTCAAATCCTGGGCCAGAAGCAGGACCCAGTCTGGGGGCTGCAGAAGCAGAAAGTCAAAGGCAGCAGAGGTGTCGTCAGAGGGCAAAGGCCTGTGAGACACGTTTCCAGGGCCAGTGCAGGAACACCGTGGGTGCCCGGAGTCCCGCGGCGAGCTGTGCAGCCCAGGGCCAGGTGGAAGGCAAGCTGCCGCCACAGCCCTAAGCAGTGCCCGGGACTCATTCTGTCACTTCTCGCTCCCCTCGCCCTCCATCTGCCTCCTGCCCTTCATCTCCGCTTCTCCCCAGGTCTCCCTCTCTCTTCCCTTCTCTCTCCTTGATTACATTTCAAATCCTTGCTGATCTAGACCACCTCTCTCCCAACCTCATTCTCTACTGATGCCTGCCCTGCCTGCCCCCATCCACTCCAGCTGGTGTCCACTCCTGCACAACACCCCCAAGTCCTCCTCAGCGCCCACCTGGGCTCTTCCCTGAAAGAGGCTCTTCAAACTCCTGCAGGACCAGCCCCCCACCCTGGGTCTCATCAGCCTCCCCTTGTCATACCCGCCGTGCCTCACCCCACACGCCCTCCCTCAGTGACTGCCCCTGTGTGCGTCAGGGCAGCTCCCCGCATCTGAAGGTGCCTGTTTACCGTCTTGCGTCAGTCTCCCCTGCTGGATTCTGAACCTGGAGAGCAGGCCCAGTGTCCTGATCAACACCGGTTCCCTACACGGAGATCGGTACTCAGTGCATCACGGGTACTCAGACAGTGACAGACAAGGAGCGTGTCTCTGCCCTCCCCCACCAAAACAAAACAGAACAGAACATGTCCTTGAACGTCAAGGTCATCGCTACCCTAACATTTAGGCCTTCTCAATCCCATGTCCTTCCCGGGATTCTTTGTCACCTGAAAACCTTTTATTAGGTCAGGAAAGGTGTCCAAGACCCTCTGAAGCTGGAAGACAACATTCTCCACATGTGGCCTAACACTGTCTCAGGCAGCATTTTGGAGGGAGTGGTCTCAAAATGCCTGTAGGTTCTGTGATGCTTGTCTTATTTCACTGGGTCCCCAGTTAGACCAAACTGTCGATTGCCATTTGCCACTCAGGGACATGTTCTGGAATAAAGCCCACACAATGCCTGGCACACAGAGGGTCCCCCACACATGCTTGCAAACCTTCCTCAATTCCTCTGACCACCTGAACACACCAGAAAGTGTGCTTCCTTTTCCTTCCCGCTAAGGGTGAAATATGACCCCACAGTGCCCGCAGGTCTGGTGGCTGATCTTTCCTGTTCCTGCCCAGTCACCTTGACTCTTCGGCACCTGTGATTTAGAAGCACATGCTCATCTCAGCACAAATGAATTTTTAAGGCATGTAGTCTTTTGTGATGTGAGAGCCAGATGGGGTTTTTATTGACTCGTGCCACCGCTGAGCATAATGAGGCAGAGGCAAGAAACAAGAGCTGCAGGAGCAACCAGCAGACAGCGGGCAGCATGGGTAACCCTCCCACCGGGGGGGCCTGCGGTCGTGCGGGACAGCACGAGGGACGGTGGGAAGGCCCCTGGCAGCTCTGACGGGACGGCTGAGACGCACTCCGTGCTGAAGCCTGGGACGGAGACCCATGGCTGTGCCTACCTGGAGACCATCACCTGGCCATCTGGGGACTTAAAAAGATGGACAACTCCGAACCCCTTCTTCTGTGAGCCAAACAGAAACGCCTCCCTTGGCTGTCCTTGAGGCGGCGTGGCGGAACCCCACGCGTCCCCACTGGGTCGCCTGACCCTCAGGCTCCCCTGCCCGCGGCTCCCACGGCAGAGCACTGAAAGCTCCTACCTCCCTTGCCTCGACTGCTTATTTTTCTGCATTGATTTTAAATAAAGGAAAACATACAGAAGAACAGTAAAAGCATCCAATAATCATCACCTGTAACTAAACATTAACAATTATCATTCTGACGCTCTCATCCTGGCCCCAGAGGCAACCACTATTACTTCACATATAAATAGAAATGAACAAATATATGTATTTATATGTCAACTACATAACACTTGCCTATGCAGTTTCCATGCATGTAAATATATTACAGACTATGTATGCATGTTAATAAACAACATACGGCACTGTTTGGCTCTTTTCAAAATTCGCATAAATGGTATCACATCGTATATAATTTTGTGGAACTTGTTTTTTTCTCTCAACTTTGGTTTTTTGAGGCTTATCGTCAAAATTCTGATTGGCAGAGAAGCTGCCCAATCTCCAGGTCAGAGCACCATCCTCCCAACTGTCAAGGGGTCCCCAAGGCCACACTCACTTCTGACATGTTCTGGGGTCCCCAAGTTCTAGGGTCCCCAAGATTCCTTCAGGTGTGATCATTCACAAGTGCACCTCCCAGAACCCAGGAAAGTGCTGCGTTTACAATTGCAGGTTCATCATCACCAAAGTACACTAATCAGGACAGAGAAAAGAGGACCCATAAAGGGGAGTCTGGGGGAGATCCACATACAAAGTTTCTAATCGTCTCCACCCTGTGGGGTCCTGGATAGCATCACCTCCTTCCGGCCTCACAGTGTGCCAGTGCTCCGGAGTGCAGCCAGTTCAGAAGCTCCCCTGGGCCTGTGGTGTCTAGAGGCTTAGCCAGGGCCTGATCACACGCTGCCCTCTTGGCCGTCTTGAGGCTCAGCCCTCATGGAGGTCCAGGGCCCTTAGCATCCACGTCCCCTAGAGATCCACACCGCCTGGCACAGCCCAAAGGCCCCACCCTAAATCACACTGTTGGACCGTCCAGTGGCCCAAGCCCCCAGCAAACACGGACGCTCCTGTCAGGCGACACACTTTTGGGGCCCGGAGAGCGCCTCCCAGACCCAAGCCCAGGCCAGGCCTCTCTCTGGATAAAGTGAATTCTTCACTCCTCACTCATCCACCTGGTCCTTTCACTTCGGCTTCTGTGTGGCATCTGTCACCCATGCTGTCTTTTGATGCTGGGACTCCCCTTAAGCCTCCACAAGATGGCTGCTTCCTCAGGGAGGACCCCCTCACCCCAGAACCTGTGTTTCCCAAAACGGGTTCCTCCGTCTACCTCCAGCACTGTCAAGCCAAAATGTATGTCCAGTCCCACACCAGCCCTGTGGGAGAGGATGACCAAAGACTGCATTTTTAATAAACTCCACAGGCCGTTTTGATGTCTAACAAACCTGAGATCTGCTGTAGAACACACCTGGATTTGCTGTTTTAAATCAGGATGTTTGCATCACCCGGCAATGCACGACGCATGGGCAATGCTCAGAAATTACCAGTTCTTTCCGCCTCCACTGAGGATTCCCAATCACTGATCCTGGTTTCAAGCTTAGAAAGCAAAATAAACACATTTGTTTCAATAAGAGGTTATTTCAAAATGTTCTTTGACTAACCTGAATGGCAAAACTCCTGGAATAAGATAAAAATAAGTCCAATGTCTATTAATAATATTTAAGTTATTAATTTAGACACATATGTATATTTGAATGTCATAGAAACATATTAATTAGGAAACAGTAATTTTTCCATCTCTCACCCGATGAGATGATTTTGTCTTTGACATCAGTGCCTGCCCTCTCCGGGGCTACCATCTGTGTCATCTAACACACTTCTGCAGAGCACACCACCTTATCTTTCACCTCAAATGTCTTCAATTAAGCACTTTTTGACACCACATATGACTATGTTTCTGGAAACCACTTTCTAATCCAAGTGCTTATTTATATAATATGAAGATAGTTTGTTTTTCCTTTGTATTTTTCTTATAGGTGTACATCAGTCATCTCCAGAATAACTACGCCCTGTGTGGCTTCTTAAAGTGCTTCTTAAAAGGCTCATGTATAATAACACATGACGCTTGGAACTGTGAGTTTCTACCCCATGGAATAATTGCCAAATCTATGCTCAATTTTCCATATTTCAACACCAATTATGACCTGTGCCATCTGTAGGCATCCCAAGCTGGAACTGAATGAAGCTCCTTCAGCATCATGTGTCTTCCTGCATCAAAACTTTGTTATTCAAAAATAAAAAGGGAGCTACATGAAAGGAGAGACATTTTAAAAACCAAAACATAAAGTGACTCCCACTTTCTGAAGAATGGTTTTTAGATAAATAATTCTTATCATCAGGCAAATATGATAAATGTATCATAATAAATATCAGGCAAATATGATAAACCTCATAGCTGAAATTACCAGGATACAAGGTGGGGAAATGCCGTCAAATTTTTAATTTGAGTTTTTAGCTTTATTTTTGAGGAAACAAAAAGACAGTAACTTCACTAAACTGAGTTAGACCCCACAAAACCTTGAAAGTAAGTGAGACCTTTTACTTAGCCCCCAAATACCACAAAAACACTGCACAAGACACAGTCTCTGTCCCCACTGGAATCCCTCCCAGAAGGATTCCTACTCACCGTCACTGTGAAGGACAGAAATACAGAGGGGAAAGAACTGCCCTTTCTTCTGGAACACTGGAACTAATGTCAGACAGAGGCGGCTGCCGCAGGAAGCAAGAACGGCCCTCTTTCACGTATACATCAGAGCCACACCCGTGGCCATCAACATTAGGGCATTAATGCACCATTCTTTACATATGCCCAGCATTTCTCTCATTAAGAAACATACTTCAGAAACAAGATGGCAGAAGAAAAGGCACAGGGGAGAGGTGGGTTCTTCCATTTACAGAACGCTTGCCTGGACGCTGCATTTACAGAGTGAGCTCTGGTAGCAGGCTCAAATCCGTCTTTGACTCACAGAAACATGTTTGATGCCCTGCAGTCCAGGGATACCGCGGGGCAGCACCCTCTGTTTGAGAACACTGCCGGGCCACAGGCCGGGGCGGGCAAGGAGAAGGGTGCCACCTCATCGGGCTCTCCCATCAGCACAGTAAATCAAGCTCTGTGCCCCATGTGTTCCCAAAGAGCCAGGTCTCTATTTTTCTTCCATTGTTCACAAATTGCTCTTATCTAGGGTTTATTTTGCCATCCACTGTAGAGTCCCAACCTGCAGGCTTCTTAAATGTCTGTTCTGGGCAGATGTGAACTAACATCTCCAATGTCCATCACAGAAGTGGAGAAAGGAGGCAGCCACAGGACCAGACTCTGGTGGTCTTCTCTGTGAAGCACTATTTTTTAAAGTTATTTCATATAATTTTGAGATGTGACAGTTCCATCCACTTAACAAAGGCTATCGAGCAGGTGGGACCCAACACACCAGGCAAATTAAAGCCACTGGCAAAGAGCTCCGTTAATGAATGGGATGGGAAGGAATGTTGGTGATCCGCAGCCTAAGTCCCCGCTCATCAGATGACACCTGTTAAAAAGATACACTCGGAAAAAGAACTGATATAGACCCTGCTTCTGAAGTGTCTGAAAGTGCCATTTCTGAACTGAGAAAATGAAGCATATTCTGGAAGCACATGCATTTAAAGGACCAAAATCCAAAGCAAACATTTCATCAGTAACTTTCATTAAAAAGCAGTAAGTACTCAGATGCACGCCAAGGACGTGTGCAAGAACGTTCCCTCTACGCACGGTTCTTGTCATTGTTTCGTGCCCTGTGGCTTCTGCTGGCAGCCCCCAAGGAACATCCTGACAGAAGGAAGAAGATGAGGCCAAAGGACTGTGGCTGAAGCTCTGCTGCGCTTCTCGTTCCCCTCCCTCCAGCCAATCAACCACGGTTGCCTTTATCCGCATTTTAATAGTTATCCTAATGCCAAACTTAAAATTATGGACTTTTCCCAGCTGCTTTTTAAATGCGACGTTCTAATTTTGAGGGAGCATCATACGTAATTACATTCAATACACAGAGAATTGATTGAAACACTTAGCTGAAACAAAAAGCCCAGACCTAATTTTGTAAACGTGTTATTGTACGGTAGCCCCCAATGAGTTTGTTCTTAAATCTCCTAATTAATTTTTAATTAAAAAGCTCAAAGATGCTGTTATACTTGTGTTCAGACGGCAGCCTCACCCAAGTGGAAAGGAACGGGTGTTGCAGACAAATATCTCCCGTTAGAATCTGTGTTAATGAGGACTGCTGCGTTTGGTATTTCTGAGATTGAAACAGAAGCAGAAACCACCAGCCAAGGGAGCCATCCGATGGAAGCTGTTTTTTTCCTCAACTTGTGAAGATATGTGTACATGGAGTGTGATGAGTTTCGTATACGACAAGCTGTCCAAACCTTTATTTAAACATATCTTTCTTCTACCCTTTCCAATAGCCAGCTAAATATAGCTTGTGCATTCCATGGCAAATTATATTTAATACTTTCACAAGTCAAAGAAGGCTTTTTCTTCCTACAATGATGAATCTCTCTCTCTCCTATTCAGATGCCACCCTGTTAAATTAAAGCCCTCCCCTGCTCACTGCCCCCCGCCCAGACAGACGCTTCGACCTCTCCATTTTAATGTCTGTATCTCTCCACCCAATCAGCAAGAGTTTTGTGGTAATGCAGTAATTGAAACTCTGTGTTTCTCTGGGGATATGGGTGATATCACAAATGGAGAATTATTAATAGCACCAAAAACAGCAAGTGTCTCTTCTCAATGTAAACTCTTAATAACAGAAGAGAGAGTGTTTCAGAACAGACCAGATCCTATTCCTTGCCTATAACTCAGCCATGGTCAGGACATCAGAGGGGCATCCTTTGCCTGCCTGGCTGCTCAGGGAACAAGTTCTTTGGAGCCTGTAATTTGCAAGTTATGGTGCCATGTTTACCGGCTGTATTTTTTAATTAAAAGGAAAAGTTTCCATGCCATTATTGTCATTGTTGTTCTTAATAAGGCAAGATGCATAAAGTACCCGGGTATTATTCTGTGCATGTAGCATGCTTCTCCTCTGCCAGTTTTCCAGAGAGTGGTTCCAGTGCCGTCCAGATTCTGGGTCGGGGTCCTTCATTAGAACTCATTATTGGGTACTTCACCTTTATGCCCTGTTCCCCTGCAGAACAGGGTTTCACAACCCTGGCACTACTGACTTCTGGAGTGGACAATTCTCTGCTGTGGGGCTATCGTGAGCATATAGAACGTTTAGCATCATCCTTGGCTTCTACCCACCTGATAACAGTAGCACCCCCTAGTAGCACCGACCAAAACTGTCTCCACATGTCACCAAGTACCCCCAAAAAGGGGCACAGTCACTCCCAGCTGAAAACCATTACTGTAGATTTAACACAGGTGGTCCTCAGGGGCACCACCCAGAGAAACAGGAGGCTGACGGTTGGTGTGGAAGGGGATCGCTGACAGAGGACTCACAGGACAGCTCTCAGATTCGCTCAGTTAAGTGGATGGCTTTATGCTGGTCTATCTGAGGAAAGTCTGTGTGAGTGTGTGTGCGTGAGTGTGTGTGCGTGCGCACACAAGTATAGAAGTCGGTTTGTAGAGGAGCTTGGCAGGAAATAAAAGGTGTCTGGCAGGAAAGGATCCTGGAAGCTGATGTGCAGAGAGTTAATTCCTGCCCGGCTTTCAGGAGCACCTTCAATTTAAAAGAGAGCTGCTGAAAGCGAGGACGGGCAATGAGCATGGGTTTGCCGATAATGCAACTTAGTAAGCGAGAATGTGTGCAGCTGTTGGGCATGCGTGGGCCTGAGCCTGCAAGGGTGCTGGCAAGTCGGGAAGCAAGCACAGACGAGAGGCCTAAAGCCACAAAGGTGTGGGTGGAGCGGACATTAAATAACGCTCCCTGGGCAGCTCGAGTTTTCTTCTCTTAGATGTGCTTCTGTTTACCAGACGGACAAATGGATGCACTCTGAAAAGTTATGCCACGTTTTTGTAAATCGAATGACAATTTGCAAAACATAGTCTTTTAATTTAAAGAAACTTATTGCAAATTCTTCGGAGAAAGGGAGAAACGTCTGTTAAGTAAAACATCTCCCTTCATTTTCTGTTTTCTCAAAATTTGATCATTAAGAGGTTATCCAATAGGGACCATGGCCTACAGAATGGGGTGCCTCCCTAGTAACTGGAAAACGGGACTGATTATGCCACCAGAGAGGGGCCCCAGGCACTGGACAGGGCTGAGACCTGTACTTGGGTCCTGGCTAGAGCAGAGGGCTGCAGGGCTCTGCCCCCTGCCCCAGCGGCCCTCCATCCCCGGGGTCATGAACCCAGTTCTCTCACCCGCCCAGGGTGCAGGTGGCTCACGTGTGCAAAGAGCTGGGGAACTGTAGATCGCTACTGCAAAACATTGGTTATTTTTTAGGAAAACATTTCTTAATGGCCAGCAGCATTTAAATAAATAACAGTATAGATCACTTAAGACCTTTGCAGAATTAACTTCTTGGAAATTCCTCACAGGTTTTCAGCTCCTTCAGCCCACAGGAAAGCTCATCTCCATGGGTTTCGAGGTCACCTCCAGTCCTTAGCTTTCTCAGCTGATGATGTTTCTCCCCCAAAGTCCCTATTTTTAGCTGTTTTCACAGGGGCACCCAGAGGCAAATATTATACAGAAACAGCCACACTCAGACTGTGATAATCCAGATCTGTCAATCTGGAAGTTAACCTCTGTGTGAAGAAGGGGCTGGCCATGTCACTTCATGGCATGCACAGTTTGGATAAAGCAATGCTGAAACTACTCAAGCAAGTGCTTTTTCAAGCAAGCTCAAAGCATTCCAGAAAAACCTGACAATTTACATGTTAATTATAAACCATTCTTAATCTATTCGGAAAACCAGAGGAGACTGTTAGCTTGATGAAAGTCACATTCTGGAAGAAATAAAACTACTTTCCCTCCCAAGATCCTATCTTTCAAAGTGCTCCCCAAATCAGTCAAAATTCCCAAGTAATGACTATATTTCATTTCTTCCGTGAAAGATAAAATCACCAGGAAATAGGAAACCATTATTTTGATTTCTACCCTCGCATTTGCCTGGGGGTATCTTCTCTGGCCATTCTCCTAAACCACTCCCATTCAGTCTGATTTCTCAGCTGGACTAGGTTCTTGGATCTTCATCTCGGCACCCACCTCCACCACCAGTTCTCCCAGGTCCTGCCCTTCTCCACCCTTTAGCGATGCCCTACAGTTATCTGAGACCAAATGATCTAGGTCACTGCAATCCTGTGTTCCTGGGAAGGGAGCCACAGCCTTGAAATTGGAATAAGTATGTCAGCAACCGTCACAAAGTTCCTACAAAGCAAAACTGAGAGTCAGGTGAGCTCCCACTGAGATCAGCCTCATCTCTGATGTCTGGTCTCTGGAACGCCTTCCACGCTCCGCCGCACCCAGCTAATGCAGCCGCCATCTCGGGCCTTGAGGAAGGTTTTCTTTTCTTTTTTTCCTTAAGTTGGTGTTGCTCTAGCCTTCTGCCTTCCAAGGAAGAAAAACCGATTCTGCATGTCATTACCAGCCAGCCCTCAAGGGGCATTCTAGAACTTGGGGCATTCTAGAACTTGTCTCTAAAAGAAATCAGGGCCTTTCCCTCCCACAGCTGTCATTAAATTCAGCATCCTAGATTTCAGTGCATGAGATTCTATTCTCCAGTTAGAGTCTCACGACCCCTGAATTGATCAGATCACAAAGACTGCAGAACGTCTGCACGATTCGTTGGCTCTTCACTCTCTAGACCCTCCGTAAGGTGGGGCCAGGTTAGATCAGGAATTCTAAGCCGTAACTCCCTCTAGTGCAAGGGCTCACTCATGAAAAGGACCCCACCTCATGCAAATGGATTACTCCTGAAGACGTGGGAGTTAGCAAAATTTGGGTACATTAATAATTTTCCATGGATTGGTGTTAACATTGTTGGTATAATGCACATTTATATTTCATCCCTATCCACAAAAGTAAGGTTCCTAAAATGTTAGTGCTGTTACTCTCTTCTGTCTAGATTGTGGCTCAGTATATCAGGCCAATGACCTATATGAAAAATAAAGGCTGGTATTTCTGACTGTGCGCCAGGCATTGTGCATCTGATGCATGTTAAATCACTGGCTCCCCACAGCTGTGGGAGGCTCACACTCTCGGCCAATCCACAGATGAGAAACTGAGACAAGGAGAACGAATCCAACCCCTATGGTCTGAATGTTTCTGTGCCCCCAAAATTCACATTGAAATACTAACCCCGGTGATGGCATTCAAAGGTGGGGACTTTGGGAGGAGCTTAGGTCATGAGGGTGGAGCCCTCATGAATGGGATTAGCGCCAGTATAAAAGAGAGCCCAGAGAGTCCCCTCCCTGCTCCACCATGTGTGGATACAGCAAAAGGACAGCTATCTGTGAACCAGGAAGTGGTTTCTCGCCAGACACCAAAACTTCCGATGAGTTGACCTGGGATCTCCCAGACTACAGAACTGTCAGAAATAAATTGCCTGTTGATTATAACACAGTCGGTAGTGTTTTGTTATAGCAGCCTGAATGGACTAAGACACCAAGTGAGTAACCAAAGAGAAGCAGAGGCAGACAGGAACCCAGCCAGCCTGGGTGCGGCCCTGGACCTCTAAGCACTGTTCTTCACTTACCAGGCCCCCAAACACTCTCCATTGCTCTTTCTATAACACCCCCCAACCCCAGGAGGGGCTTAACTGGCCTTACTGACAAAATGCTGGGTTTATGCCTACAACTTCACACACTGAGACCGCAGGAAGTAACAAGGAGCCAAGCGACAAATCCAGGGTTAGGGGACCCCAGAAGGACAGGCATAAGGGCAGCAGCTGTGCACCCCGCCAGCCCCGTCACGACCAGGCCCCCAGGCCATCATCTGTACCATGTGAATTTCCAAAGGCGCCCTCCACTGCCAAAATCTCCCCCCTGAAGGCCCCAAAATGACCTAGAAGATGCGCCCTTGGCTGGCAGTCACCGACTTCTCACCAACAGTCATCTTCAAGGAAATCAGAAGGAGTCACTCCTTGGGAAAAGGCTGAAGACCCCCCAGCAAGGGTCCTGGGAAGGTGCGAACATTAGGAGCTGGTGAACTGAGGGGAGACAAATCAATTTCCTTCTTTCAGCTCCATCTAGGGTGACCTCCAGGAGTTATCATCACTCTGGAGATAACCGATGTGTGAGTCCTTTGATTGGAAGCAGACCGTTTTCACCCAGTGGAGTCAGTCCTCCATGGGGGAAAGAGAAAATGTCTTCTCATGGTTCTGCAGAGCCATACCAGAATAAATAAGACACAGCCGAGTAATGAAGTAATCTCAGCTTTTGTCTTAGTCTGGAAAGGCATCATTGAGCAGAAACCATTCGTGGGTTGGTACTGTCAGTCCTAGTTCTGTGATGTTTGGTTGTCAGGCTCTATGAAACAAGACTCCATGTGACCCTGATGTGCCTGACTCAATTTACTTAGGTTCCTGAAATTCTGAGAGATTGCCAATTGTCACTTATTCAACAAGGGCTCTAACAAGCTTAAGTTTTGGTTAGCTCAACAGAAAGACATCTTCTGCCTGCCTCCAAGACCAATACTTGTACGGATGCAATACACTCTAATCCTAAACATTGATTCAAGGTACATTAAGATTTAATCATATACATACAACTATTGAGGTATGTTTTCTAGAAAGGCAAAGCTTTTCTTTGCTGGCAATCCATGGATAAAATACCAATACTTTACATTGCTGAAAGGGGATGAATTACATAAGAAGTTGGAAAAGGGGATGAAAGTGCATTTTCATTAGCCTCTGTTGGGTGCTGGGGGATTGCTGGGTGAGAAGGAAATCTCTCTCAAAGCTGCACTAAAGAAATACATTTTCACTCAGTGCCCATTCTAAGGATGGGAGGCTTTCCATCCTGCTAAGAGGCTGAGGGCTGAATGAGGAACCTTTCGTTTCTCCCAAATGCTTTGGAAGTCGGTGGCCTTGATGATGAAAGCAAAGGGCCATTCCATCCCCCCACAGCTGCTGCCAGCCCCTGCGTGGGAGCAGAAAACCACTAGTCTTCCCAGAGGTATGACTCCCATCCTTAAATGCCCAACATCTGCTCTGTGCCAGGCACTGTGCACTCTATGTCAGCTGCCACTTACAGGAACTCTGTCATGAGCAAACTGTCATGGAAGAAAAGGGAATAGACTTGTACATCCAGGGAGCTCTGTGATTCCAGGCTCATCTAAGGCTATGTATTCTATGAATGCCCTGAGATCCTGCCTGCCTCCTGGATTGTATACCAGCTGATAATTCTAGGAGTGGACCATGACGAGCTGGTCAGGTGTGTCTCAGAACTTGATTGGCTGGTCCTGTTCATGTGAATGTCCCTGAGCTGATTGGCTAGTCTTGGTCATGTTTATGTGTTTCCCCAAGCTGATTGGTTAGTCCAGGTCATGTGAGCATCCTGAGATGACTAGTTTGCCCAGCCTCGGTCATATACCCATTCCTAAGGGGAGGTGGGGAGATTGAACCAAATGAAATGAACTCCCCAGAGGAAAGGAGGGCCCTGCCAGCGGAAAGAGAAGTAATACTGGACCGGCAACACCAGCCACCAGCCCCGTAGTTTGCATCCTAAGAGCCCCGAGCAATACGTGGTATTATCTGCATCTCACAGGCGCAAACACTGCCTCAGAGAAGTGAAATAACTGGCCAAGGTCACAGAGCTGGTGATGGGGGCCTGAATTCCAATAAGGGCTGTGTGAACCCAAATTCTGAAGAGTTCTCTGCTGCCTGCCCAACATTTCACCTTTGAGCTCTGGGTTTCAAACCTGCTACTGCCATCAACACACCACACTTAAGAACGAGTACAAATACTGAGGTGTTTCAGAGGGCGGTGACGTTACAGCCCTGTTTACAATCCCAAATGGCAAGTTTCATTCTAAAATATCTCTGTGCCAGCCAACACAGCAATAGCAGGGTGTGGCTCACACAACCATGACAGGGTGCCCAGGCACCAGTGAGGACACAGCCTGGCTGGAGGCGGGATCCAGCTGGCAGCAAACCCTGGCTGCAGAGCAAGGAAGCCCGGGGTGGGGCTCGGGCCGAGGCGATACGCAAGCAGGGACTGGCTCGCCCACATTCTTACCAGTGCTGGGTTCCTACAGGTAACTTGCCAGGATCTACTTTGTGCTAGAAATGACAGGGTTCTTTCTTGCAGCCCATATGATTAGCAGTCTCATCGAGGAGCTGGGGTGGACACACAGCACCCACGCCTGGGGCATCCGTTTGCACCCACACTCTATGTCCCTTTCCACTTTCCAGAGACTGCCACGTACGGCGGCCATTCTTCCAGTCGTCTTCTCCCCATGCCAGCCCATCAGGTCTGCCAGCCAGGACCGCGGCTCCCTGCTCCCTTGTGGCCCAACCCAGCGCCAAGGGAGGTTCTCCATACTTGCTGAGTTGTGAATGCCTTCTAGGACCAGCTACATTGCAATAATTTGTGGACCCTCAGAGTCCTGGGTGACCTTAAAGACTTTGGCCTACCTGAGAAGAATACCACTGACCTTGAAGGTGTCACCCGGTCGCCGTGCCTGACCACCAGAGCCCTGCCCTGGTCCCAGCCTGAATCAAGGGGAAACCTTCGTACAGGCATTACAGTACCACGTCTCACTGCCTTTCCCCTCCTTCCATCTCCACCGCAGGAGGGGAACCTCTGAGCCACTCACCCACGTGTTCACTGAATGATTACTGAGTACCTACTGTGTGCCAACAACTCAGCTGACTCCTTTGGATGTGCTGATAAAAAGAGCACAGACCTGCTTCCACGGCAGAGTCACAGAGAACATAAAGGGACAAGTCAGTGAGGTTCTTTCAGGTGACAACATTATAATAAGAACCAGTAATAGGATTCAGTCATTGGGAGAAGGCACATTTCTGTAAGGTGCTCAGGTAAGGCTGTGGCAGGAGGTGACAGCCGAGCTCAGGCCGAGGGGAGCAGCTGGAATTCACCCGAGCAGGAGGGTCCTGAGGACTGAGGGCTGGACCCCATCATATCCGGAGCTCCCCGAGCCCTGCACACCCAGTGGGAAGGCAGCAGCGACATCTCGGACCTGTCAGTGGGGCAAATGAAAGCCCAGTAGCACAATGGGAAGATCTGCATGCAAACATGGCCTCTAAGCAGATTCCAAGCATCACAGAGGCAGCTCTCCTACCCTCAAGTTCATTATCAAGCATGAGGCAACATTAGACCTCCTGAGCATGATGAGTATCTCTAAATAAGCTGTCCCTTAAGTCCTCCTGAAGTGTATTTTCACCTAGTAAGAAGCACCAGCCTGACAGAATGATTCAGAAGAGAGGAGGGACTTTCCGTGCCCCACACCCTGCTGCACCTGTTCCCAGGACACCCGAACACAGGTCTGAGGAAAGGCAGGCTCCGCTTCCACGCCCAGGTCAGGCTCATGGCTGCACAGGCGGAGGATGAACAGGTGGCCTCCTGGAAGGTGCCAGGTGAGGGGGGCTCCATACACCAAGCACTCCCAGCATCAGCCCCTACATGGCCAGATGTGGAGAGGCAGGCCTGGGCGAGGAAGGTTCTGCGATTCAAGGATTTCCTGGGAGAAAAGTTAGGGAAGAGCAGGCTGGGGGAAGGGCCTGGACAGCCCAGAATCAGACCAGACTCCGGCAGTGCGGGCCAGGTTGTGGGAGCCCTGCGAGAGGGGAGAGCTGCCCCGACTTGAAAGAGGGTACAGCAAGGAGCCCATGAAGCGTTCTGAGCAGACAGAGACATGAAGCAAACACTTGGAGAGGTTAGTCGGGGCAGCTTGAATTTTAAAAAGCCAAGTAAAACAACGAGGATGGCAACGAGGCTTGCACATTTACAAGTGCTAGGAGTGACTCTGCTAAGTACTTTCAAGCAGTATCTAATTTAATCCTCACGAAGCCACATAAGCTAGGAGCCGTATTGCAGATGAGATAAGGAGTCACTGAGAAGTTAACGGTCCTGCTGCTGGAAGAGAACAAACCCAGATGCAAGGCTGGGTCACAAACTAGGGTTCCTCAGCCTTGGCGCTGCTGGCACTTTGGCCTGGACGATTCTCTGACATGGGGGCTGTGCTGTGGTCCAGGATGTTTGCCAGTATCCCTGGCCTCTACCTATTAGATGCCAGTAGCCAGCAGCTGTGACAGCCAGAATGTCTCCAGGCAGCACCAGATGCCCCGTGGTTAAGTAGGGGAGCCATTCCCCTTGTTGACGACCACTGCTTAAATCAGTGTGTCGCACACATCAGTCCCCACAAGCGTGCCTGGGCCAGGTGAGCGAGGAAGCCGTGATGCTATTTAAAAGCTCTCAGAAGAGCTGTGAGTAGTGACGAAAGGAAGGAGAGCAGGATGTGCCTGTTAGAAGCCATGGTCAGAGGCCAAGAAGAGAAAAAAGTACAGGAGAACAAAGAAGACCTGCAACCACAGGAAAAGCTGCAGAGCGTAGGTCGGCAACCAAAAGAAGTCTGCATGGATGACAGGTTGGACATGACTGAAGGCCCAGAGCATAGAAGCAGACTTGACAGTAAGGGAGACTAGGCTCAGCAGGTATTTGTAGACACACGTGCTCATAAATATCCATGACCGTGTGGTCTTGCATTAAGCCCTCAGGACAAAAAGTGTGAAGCTCTTACTCAGGCAGCTCGAGGCCACTGGCAAGCAGGAACTCCCAAAATAACCTCGGTAAGAGCCCACCCGGGAGGCGGGCTGTCAGGATTCCCCCACACCCCCAGGACGCTTGCATGTCCACCCACCTCTGGCCCTCCCTCCTGAGCTCCGCCTACGACCCCTGGCAGACCTCCCCCGAGCCAGCAGCTCTTCTCAGAAAGCTCCAGCTTTCTGTCCTAGTGGGGGCCCTGGTGCTCACGGGGAGGAAATGCCCCCCGACCTGCCCCCGAGTTCAGCCAGCCCTCTGTTTCCCTAGAACACTGGACAAGCCCCAGGCCTAAGCCACCCTCCTTGACTGTTTTCTGCAGCATAAAAGCTAAAAGCAACTCCTTCCTTTCTGAATGCAGCTTCCTGGAAACAGTGTCACTGTTTTCCTTGCTCTTCTCGCCTCTGCAGAAACTCAGGAACATTTTACCTTTCTTTTCAGAACCCAGTGCTATTTATTTCTTCCGACTAAGTGTTACAAAAACAGTTTCCTCCAGCTGTATTTACTGTGCTCACAAGCCGTTGCTTGGACTGGGGAAATCTGAACCTGCGAATTGACTTCGCAAAGCATACGGATGTAATAGTTAAAATGTTCCTGTCTCACAAGGAAATGTTTAGCTTAAATAAGGCTGGCAGAATTTCCACGTGAATGGGATCGATGCCTGGTTCTTCAGTGGAAAAGAAGCCACTGATGGTAAGAATTATTGTCCCCACAGCAGGTGATATAAGATGAGGGAACATTAAAGGGCATCAATATTGGGAAAATCTTTCCTTAGGAAGAAGAGGTGTGACTCGGGCCCTTTTCAGTAGTGCTGGAATGCCGCAGCTCTGTCTGCTGTGCGTGCACCATTAGCACAGGGCAAACACAACCAGATGAATATATTGCAATCATATCCCTATTATTTTTCTGTATCTCCAATTTATTCAGGGAAAAGGAGAGATATTTAACAATTACTTAGCAGCCTTCTTTACAAAACGAGAGGATGAATACAGATACCGTTGAAAAAGATTACTGAAAGCAGAATACTGAATTGTCTGCAGATGGGAGCTAGCACATGAATAATGCATTCTCCCCACCAAAGATACTGGCCCTTCCCAGGCCTGTAAGGTCAGGCTGCTGGGCTGGGTATGGGGGACCATAGGCTGACATTTGGCTCTCCCTGTTTGGCAAATGGTGCAGAGCTATGCGTGGAACTTGCCATGCAGAAACAGCTGTGTATCAGTCTTTGTGCTTTTCTACAGAGCATATTTAATTTATGCATAGCTGTGGACAGTAATCAGTAATGAAGTTATTATATGCAAGAGGGTGGGGAGAGAACTGTCTTCCAACCTTCTCCATTAAATCCAGGTACTTTGGCACATCTCTAATTAAGATCGGGAGGCTTGAGTTCCAATTGACAAAGCACTCCATCCCCATGACACACAGTAAAGAGCGCTCCAGGGCAGAGCTAATACAGTGAGCAGGGTAATGGCTTGGATAATTCCTATAAAGATTTCCAGTTATACTAGGCACTGGAGGTTAACCGGCGCTACCCAGAGAGGGAGCCCATATCTGGGTGTGTGGCCGCGTCTCTCCGAGACCTCCAGAGAGACGTGATACTCATGTGGCCATGGCTAAGTGATTTGCCTGGAGTCCAAGGGCACCACCTACAACCCCCAGACTCAGGACACCCTCTTATTAAAGGGATGGTGTTTCCTTCTAAGTTCCAAGATCTACAGCATAAAATATTCCCAACTGGATTCACTCCAGAGAATAGCAAACAGACTTGTCATATGTATGGAAAAACGGGTGACCAGGTAATTCCCATCAGGGTTTATATGGTTTTATTTTCCACTCATTTAGAAATTTGGAGATAACATTTTGACATTTGCTGATTTATCCCACTTTTTCCCCAAGGAAGCAAGCTAGAATACATTAATTTTAGATTCGTATCTAAGAAACACACATCTGATATGTGAGTGGGGGAGTGTGGAGGCAGGGTGGGAGGGGGAGTACTTGCAATGCTTTGGCTGTTGTAGCTTCAGGAACGTGTTTGCTGACGACTAGCGGGGAGCAACGCTGAGCGGCGTGCGGGGTTCTGTGAGGTGCAGGAAGGCTCCTCGCCCACCAGGGGTCACTCTCCAGGCCTGGCTCCTTCTCCGGCCACTGGGGTCCTGAGTCCCATTGCCAGCAAGCTGACCTACCTGCCCACCTGCAAAATTATACAGACACTTGCCCAGGTGAACACTTCACCCATGGTGAGAACAAAAACTTGGGTTCGCTCTGTCTCATCACTCTGTTAGTCCTTTTTCAAAAGGACAGGTACCATAAAGCCTCCTCGGTTCTCATAAACTGTCCCTCCATATGATTTTGAGTGATAACCTACATAAGAATCATTGCTTGCATTAAGTCTCTATAGTATGAATGTGGGAGCCAGCATATCCTCACCCCTTTGGAAAACCCAACAGAACCCAGTGAGATTCTCATTTGAGCTATAAACTCAAGTTGGGCCAAGTGGCCTTAAAAATCTCTATAAAGGCATATTCCTGAGTTCCATGAAGCTTTGATATTCATATTATTTTTACTGGAGAGATTGCCATTAGTCTTTTTTTTTTAACATGTAGCTTTTAAAGTTTATTTAAAAAAGAGGTGTTGTATTTCTACATCTTGGAAAGCAGATCACTTTTGCAAAAAGTTGGAAGAAAAAGTTAAACATTAGCAGGTCTAGAAGTCATCTTTCATTGCTTATAACAATTCGGTAAAATAGTTTGTGATGGTTATAAATAGTTAAAGCCACACAGAAACATTCAGACTACAAGGTAAGAGCCCTCCCTCACCAAGGCTCCCAACCTGGCCCCCGCGCACAGGGAGACCCTAATAACAGTGTTGTCACCAAGTTTTTAAAGCAAAGTTAGAAAAGTTATCCTTTGTCACAAGAAGTAGCTTTCATAAGATATTTTAAAATTTAATAAAATAACTAAGAAAGCAAATAATAAAGCAAGAGACAAGAAATCTTGATAAAATTATCCCAACGAACATAACCACAGCAGGAATTAATCTAAAACCTACAAAGGCAGGCACAGAAATAACAGTACACAGCCCCTCTCTGGCTAGGACTAATGAACCCACACTTTAAGTAACAGCAGATAATGGTTTCTGCAAGAAGCACCAGTATGTAAAACAGAATTAGATGAGAATCTTGTCACATGGGGGAAAAAGATTATGGAGAAAGAAGAATATACAAAATGAACAGGAAGCAAATAAAAATGGATTGGGTGGGTGGTTTGTGAAACTTCTGGACACTTAGTTCTCTGCTTTCTGTGGCTGCAGCATTACAGAGAACTGCTTCCTTTTGGCGTTATTTCCCAGAAGGCTCTGGGGGAACACTAAACACAGTGTTTGTCTAAGGGCAGAAATGGACACAACTGAGCCCTCCACTGGACATAACTGTTCCAAGTAAAAATCCTTACTATTGTTGGTGGACAGAAATGAGGCCCCAGAGAGATCCAGCAAGGATGTATAAAACCCACGCCTATAGCCCCCTCACCTTAGGGATGTCCTATGACCTGGTACTGGTCAAAGAGGGAACTCACAGTCGCACAGATTTGGGTTCAATTCTCACTACCACACACAGAAGCTGCAACATTCAGCAACATGCTTGAACTCTATGATGCTTGATTTACATTCTACTGGGTGGGGAGGTCATCATAGAGAACTAAGGGTTACATAGGCTATTCTGGGGAAAGTGACCAGAATATATACTCTCAACAACCAGTAGTTAATATGGTTAATGAAGAAAATGGAGATAAATGAAAATAAGATAGAACAAAGACTCTTCAAAGAAAATCCCAGAAGCTTTTCTCCCCTTTCCTATGCACTGGCTCATCACTAAGGAATAGGCTGGCGCTCTTACAATTCATTGATTGATTGCCAATAAGCATGGTGACTCCATTCTAACAGCCAAGCATTCACTGAGCACTTGCTGTGTGCCAGAAGCTGTCCTAAGCACTTTACAAGCACTGTCCCCAGTCCTATGGGACAGATTCTTTTACCAAGCCTGTTCTACTTTTGAAAAAGCCAAAGGTTAAGGGAGGTCACTTTGCCCCAGTTCACTCTGGGATTCCAGGGCCTAAGGGCTTCTCCTCCACCACATACCACCACAAGCAGGTCCAGACTCACCCAGGGACGCCAAGGAGCGTGAGCCAGGCATGTGCTCCCTGCTCCTCGTGATGCCATGGACAGAGCTGGCACACAGGGCTTCAGCCGGATGGCAGGGGCGGGCCCACCACCAGCTCCTCCTTGTCGTGTCCATCCAGCTTCAGGTCAGCTTGTGAGGCAGACAAACAGACAAGAGCAGCGGAGGAAAGTGAAGATAAGGTTCAAGGAAAAGCACCCGTGAGGGGTCCCGTATGAACACAACCAAGGCTTTGCAGGGAGGTAACGCCAGCATGCACACAGCTGAACAGAACTAAGAAACGTCCAATCCACCCCTCATCGTAATCTCATTAAAATAAAATTGCAGTTTTGCTCCCACCCACCCCTTGGCTTTCTGTGTGCATTTTGGGAGATTTGCGCACCATCAGGAATGGGTGTGTAACTAGAGCTGTCAGTCAAATGGCCTCACCCTGTCAATCACACAAGTGCCTGCCAGTAGATCATGATTAAACAGACCCGCCCCTAAAAGTTCGTTGCCTTTGCGCGCCTTGTCTCGGGCCTGCCCCTCCCCGGGAGCGTGTTCAAATAAAACTTCCTCGCGTTGCGTCGCTGCTGTGTCTCTGCCTTTCAGTTCTTTGTTGCGGCAGGGACCAGGACCGAGGAGAACGCACTCACCCCGTAACCATCGGAGACATCAACTCCGCAGGGCATCCTCAACCCCTGTCTGGAGAAGATCTACCCACACGCTCACTACCACCTCCTTTTGCCTTCCTTCCGGCGCAGTTGCCGTGATGAGTCTGTTCACCTGGTTTGGCCCCCCTTTTCCGTAAGACTGTCTCCCAGCGGTGCCATTCTCCCGCACACAGCGGGATGTCAGTACCACCCCTGAGATGGACCAGAGACCGTCAGCCCAGGCTGTCTGAGACCCTCACCTGTCACGGGGCTGCCAGCGCCGCATCCAGGGTCTGTCCTAACTGAAGACGTGTGGCCTGGGCTCCACCAGCAGCAGCAGCCTGGCCACGGCAGCTGGGGCAGCGGGCAGAGGCCCTGTGGGTTCCCAGGTGCTAGCCTCTGATTCCCAGTCTCTGCCCATCCCAGGGAGGCTGTGGGCTCACCAAGGTCCTTTAATGAATTCACTTGATGTTAAAACTAGTTATGAGCTAGAGGGGGGCTCTGTTGTTTGCACCTGAGAACCAGGAGCGATGGGGAAGTAGAGGAAACGTGGCAGAAAGATAAAGGGGGATGGGGCGGAGATTCAGATGGGAGAGAGAAAGGGGGAGGGGGATACGGAGGGAGGGGCACGGGGTGAGGGGCGACAAGAGCAGCTGCCCTCAATCTCCAGGCTTCCCCGGAGCCCGGCTGTTGAGCCGTCCCCCCACCCTGTGCTCGTTCCTTTCGCTAATGTGTCACATCTGACCTAGTATATTTTTGTAAGAGGCTGAAACCCAGGCTTAACCCTGATTTTTATCTTCTAAAACAACCTGTTTATGTTGCGTATGTGGATTTTCTGAGTAACAGGAATTCTTAGCAACAGCAACCAGGTTTTACTTCTCCCCTGGGTCGTATTTGGACAAATTAGCAGGGAAGCAAGTGGTTCCTGTCAGGAGACTGACTAGGTGTGAGTAAACTGATGATTCCAGAGTCCCTGCAAGGGCGCCCTCTGACCGCCACGTGACACAATGTATCTGCCACTCTGGCTTAGCAGGACGCCTGGACTTGGAGCGTGAGGGACAGAACTGCTGGAATTAAGTATTGGTATGTTTAGGGATAATGGCTTTCCAAGTACGAGGACTCCTCCCCCCGCCCCCACCCGACACGGTAACTGGAGGAAGTGGCGTCAGCCGTTGGCTTCTCAGGCCACTGAAAGCATGTTGGCTGGAGCAGGTGCTTCTTTGATGGAGCGTCAGAGGAGAGGATGCAGAGACTGACCCCGTCTGCAATTCTGCCTTCAGACGTAACCGTGGGGAGCAGGCAGACGCGGAAACACTAGGAGAAACGACACACGTGGGCGGCCCCTCCACAGGCAAGGAATACATCCTTGGCCAAGCTCAGCCGTGGCCCAGCGAGCCCCAGAATCACGGTACGCGCGCCCCCTCCTGCGCCTCAGGCGGCCCTCGGCAAGGGGAAGCTGATTATAGAGCAATTTGCTCATGGGAATGCACCGTGAGTCCGGCCCTCAGGACAGGTGTACTTGATTAGTGACTGGGGCAGGTGGAGGATGACCCTGCGCGGTGCACCTTCTCCCCCGTGAGCACCCCGACCCACTGAGGCAGGAGGCTCTCCGTGACGCCACAGCGTATCTATCTCCTGAATAGAATCAGCATGGGGGCAGAGGCTAAGCGAGCTCCAGCGCTGCCATCACGGGTCAAACGAGCTTCGCTTCAAGTGGTAAAAATAGATCCGTCCCAGGTTTCATTTTTGTTGCTGCAGAAAATCTTCCTTACGTCCTTGTCCAAGGTCCTGGTAGTTCCCGGAGCACCTGAGGTGGGGAGGGGACATTCTTGGGTTTCTCCTCTGAAGCGGGGAAAGGATCAGTCGTCCTGAACACTGAAACCCCAGGCAGCGTGGGCCCCGGCTCTGCTCCGGGAAGTCACTCCTCCCCCTGCCCACTCTGCCGGCTCACGCTGTTACGTGGCGGCTGTGCCCATGAGGTCTCTTGCTCCCGACTCTGCCAGCGTGGTGTGGGTGAGGCTGGAGCCCCAACACTCAATCATTCCTTTCCCCGGGAAAGGCTGCTAGGCAGATGAGGTTTCCCTCATGGTGGGCTTTGCTGCATTCAGCTGGGATAGATCCTTGTCTTGCCAATGGCTTCATTCACTCAACAAAAGCCCTCCTCCTGCAGCAGAGCAGGCGCAGAGCAAGTGGCCTTTACCAGGGCATGTTGGGGAGAACGGTGGGTGATGGGCACAGAAAGGGCTCTAGATGCCAGGAACCGCCTGGCTGAAGGGGTGCTGGCCTGACAGCAATACCCAGGTAAGGGGAGCAAGGGGAGGAGGGACAGGTGGGCAGGGCTCCAAGCAAGAGGGAGAGAGCCCTGCGATTATCCCACAGGGGTCTCTCTTAACAGACCACATACTGGAGGAGGGCAGGGCCTTCTGTGATTCATTAAGCATCCCCTGTGCCTGGAACGGGGCCTGACAGGCTCAGTTATGGTTTATCAACCTGACCTTGAAGAAGTGGGCAGAGGTCCCCAGGGCCACCTGCATTCTCCCACCACCCTCTCGTCTCAACCCATGGGCTGCATTAGGGGAGTGTGTGAGACAGAATGAAGCAGACGCCAACCAGAACCCAGCTGCCCACTGCCCCAGTGCAGGCTGGTTCAGAACATGCACGTGGTTGGCAAGGTTCCCTGGGGGTCCGGGAACCTGAGGGGACCACAAGGACAGGAGCCCCTGGGGCAGCTGATGACCTAGAAGCTGGGGGAGGGCCAGCCCAGGGGTGCGTGTCTGATTAGGGATCATACCACGGATCCCACCTTGGGATCCCCTGGTGCCCCTTGCTGAGGTGTCCCCTGGGACCCCTGTCAGATGTGTGAGCAAGTGCAGCCAGGCAAAACTGGGCACAGGGGCCGCACAAAGTAAGCCTGCCACACACACCTGTCCAGCTGAATCCATACAAGCAGCAGTCACGTGAGAGCCCTCAGGCGCTGCCATCCGCGGGTCACCGGGCTCCCCTGCCACATGGCAGGCCTGGGAGCCTTCATCCTGGGGGCCCCTGGCGGACTGCTGCAGCCTCATAAGGAAGTGACCTGAGGCTGACAGACATTACCCGGTACATTTCACAGAGGGAGGCCCTGGGGAGGGGGTGCTTGTTCTCTTTGGAGCCCGCCGCCCCCATGGACCTGGTTGCTGAGCGTCCGTGTCCCTGGGGCCAACATCAAGCCATCACAGCACCTGGCTTCCCTGCGTCTGAGGGTTTGTTTTTGATGAGTAATGGCAGTGATGTAAACTGAATGACTTTCAGGGGGCCTGAGTCATTCACAGGGATTGCTAGAGAATGTCTGGCTACAGGAAGGCTGGAAGCAACACTTGGCGGGTCCTGAAGAACCTGCATTTCAAAATAAAAGAGGTCTCTTCATTTATTCATTCCTCAGACACCTGCCAAATGCCTACGGTGTGCTGGGCACCCTACCAGGAGTATCGTGCCCTGGTGAAAAAGCACAGATTGCAGGCTCAGGCCTGGGTTTGAACCCCAGCTCCACCACTAACCAGCTGGGCCACTTGGGACAATGGCTCAAACTCCTGGGCCTCAGTTTCACCAACTACAAAACAGGAACCATATTCTTAACAGGACTCCTTTAAGGATGAAATGAAGCAAAGAAGGTACACGCTCAGCACACGGCTAGCCCAGGGGCCCCCAGCCCCAGCACTGCTGACATTCAGGCCAGAATTAGAGCCCCACAAAGGCAGGGATGTCACCATCTGCTCGCAGTGCCCATCTCCTGCCAGGTATTCAAAAAGCTGCTCAAAACCTGTGTTGAATAGATTCATGACTAAGATTGGCCAGAGTTCTCTGGGGCCAGGGTGGGTAAGGGCCCCCAGACCTACTCCCATCTTGACTTGATTCTACAGAGGGCAGCGGGCTCATGGTGGATCTGCCAGGAAGCGGTGAGTGAGATGGGAGGAGAGGCTGGGCCTCCCAGCAAGGGGACGACCCCGAGTTGCCCCTCCACAGCACAGCCTTTCCCAGCACAGAGAACAATGTTGACTTCACAAATTAAAAGGAACATTATTAAAAATGTAAAACCAGTACATTTGCGCCCAGTACCCTGCTGGCCCTCCTCCAGTGCTCCTGAGATAATTGCACATTAATCCGCTCAAGTGCAGTGCCCTCGGGAAGGTCTGTGCAAAGCGCTTGCTAGAGACTGGGGAGCTCCCAGTGGCCACCGAGGGACACCACCCCCAGCCAGCGCATTGAGGTCCTGGGACTCTTTGCTGCATTTCTGTTTTGTAGAATCCACCTACCCACTGTGTGTGTAGCTGCCTTCCTTACACTGCCAATCCCAATTTCCTGCAGCCACTGCCCCTCCACACCCCTGGGGGCTACAGACACCCCCCACCTCATGCAAATTCTTCTTCCAACAGGGCCCAGCCTATGCCTGACCTCAGACTCAGGGGGACACACGAAAGGAAGACCTCCAGGGACACACACCACCTTCTTGTTTTTTATAGTTTTTGCCTGACTTGATGAGCAGACACAGCACTTTGCCTCCCAGTATAGTTCTATTTCTCGTCACTTTCTAGTAGAGGTGCCCCGGGTCTCTGGGTGAACACCAGCCCCTCACCCACTCCCCTTTAAGGAAGGCAGAAACCTGGGCCCTGCCCTCCTTGCCACAGTGGGTCTTCCCAAAGGTCTATGGGCAAACCCTGCCCCCCTGCCTGGTCCACTCAGCAGCCAGGAAAATGCTGTTTCTGCCAGGATGTCCTGCAGAAGGACCCCCAAGACTGGTCCCAGAAGCCTCTCCCCAGGACCTCCCGCCCAGTCTGGGGCAGGGTGTAAACTGGAGTTTACAGGAAAACACCCTGCTGTTCACAGCTGGTAAGCTAACACTCATCCTTTCTAAGGTCCCTTCACCACAGAGGGTCCACTCAGCCCTCTCTCGGTCACTGTCAACACTCCAGCCAGGAGGTCGGCCCCAGGCTGCTGGGAGCCCCGGAAATCAGGCAGGAGGAAGGAGATGGTAGGCCGAGGGCAGAGGAACCCGCCGTTCACTGTGGTCAGTGCGATCCGTGCCCCACCCAGATCCTCTCCTAATGCCGAAGGCTGCAGCTCTCTGCCTCAGTGGAGAAGCCAGAGGGGATGTGGCCTCAACCCTGGTGCTGAGACTCGGTGACAAGCATCCCCTTTCCCCCCACTGGGCTGTGCTGAGGCATGTTCTCGCTGCCCCCACAGTTCTGCAGAGGGAGCAACAGCAGTTAGCCCACTGGTACCGGCTGGCTGACATGCCCTGATCGGCCCCCTTCCCCCATCCCATGCCCACGCTCACTTACTGGAGTTTGCTGCCATCACTCAAATCTTTCCTCAGGAGAAATCCCAAAGTCAGAGACCCCACACCCTCTGAGAAAGGTTCTCAAAGTCTTCTGTGGTCATGCCTTCAAAGGCCTCTCAGGTTGGAGAGGACAACCCAGCCCTCCATGTGGACCACAGGCATCAAGCTCACCTCCAGCGCAATGACCTTGGGGCTGACCTTGGCCCATCAGAAGGCGGGGTGAGGTCAAGTCAAACAGCACCGTGGCAGGTCTGAGATGCTGCCATGCCCAGGAATTCCCCAGAGGTCACTGGACAAGTGGAAGATGGGGAGCAGTCCAGGGTTAACAGAAGCAGAGATGTCATCAAGGACAGTCACACCTGGACAGGCTCGGACGAGGGGTCTCTAAAGTCCCTTTTGTCCCCTGGGACCTCCTGCTTTACTGCTTCCCTGAGAGTGACTTGAAGTTAATCAGAGTGGGTGATTAATATAATCCTCTTGAGTTATTAACAACATTGGAAATGGTGAGATAAGAGTAATCACTGAAACACCATGAAGCACCTTGAATTGCAATCCAATTGCAATAATCACTGTTATTGTAATAGTGAGTTAGAAAATGATTTTATGTTAATAAACCAATGAGCGAAAACCAATTCTGTAACTGCACGTGTGTGTGCCTGGCCTGAATGAGTGACTGAGGACAATGGTTTATCCTGGGTATTCAGGGTGGGGAGGGCCAAGGGGAGGATGACGAATATTTTTAAATGCACACACTTCTAGAACCATGGCGACAAACCGATGGAGCTGGAAAGGAAAGGACGGTCTGATAAGGTCTGGAGTCTCTGAACTTCTATTAACTTACGAGATGCTGGAATTGAAAAATACAGCATGGGTCAGACCAGGCCCTCAAGTGGCTCTGAGATCCTGAAGGGGCTGCAGAAGGGCACGTGTGGCACGAGAGCAGGTGGAGCCTACAGCTTCGGGACCCACTCTGCCAAGGGCAGTCCTCCTTCAGGTGACCCCTTGCTAGACAGCAATTATCACAACCACCATCACAATATGGGTGCAGGCTCAGGGACACATGGAGGGTGAGAAATGTGTGAGACACGTGTGGGCAAGCCCTGCCAGGTGGCAGATCTAGGACTGGAACCCAGAGCCCGGGTATCTCTGTCCTTCCAGAGACTGGGCGAGAATAAGAGTCGAGTAAAGGACTCTGTGTGTGTGAAAGGGAAGAGCAATTCCAAAGAGAAACCATACATGCAGCCGTATGAAATGGAGAATGTGCACATTTGAGCTCCTACAAGGGCAACCTTTTAATACAGAAATAATCCGGTGTTGATGCACTTGGTTTTCAACTTTCTACAACACTACTGCTGAGGCATATGGGTCTGATTGCTATTTTAAATGTCACAAAACGGATGCATTTGGAAGTGGAATTTTAAAATGATGTGTTCTTGTTCTCTCCCCCTCATATTCCTTTTTTTTCAAAAAAAGTAAGGCGTGGCCTTATGCATTACTTTCTAATGAAATTTCAATGTATTTGGGAGTATTTTCAGCACTCTATAATTTTATGGAGATGAAAATATAAAAGCTCTCAAAAGATTTCAAAACGGAATTAGCCTGCAACATACATTCAAGCTATATTTCTTTTTGACCTAGTTTATCTATTTGAAAAAAATCCAGAAACTGTCCAGGAGCTTTCTTTCCCTCTGTTCTCTGGGCTTGTCTTCATCAACCAACGGCTGCTGAGTATTGAGTCCATGCCAAGCCCTGTGCCAAAGGCCCTAAAGGGACAATATTAAACAATTAACAAACCACCCTGGAGGTGGGTAATACCAGTGTTTCTGCATCGAACGCCAGGGCAGAGGTCCGGTCACCACACAGCAAGGAGCCAGGACTGACAGCAGGTCCCGTCTCTCCTGATCCGATACAATGCGGACCTCCTTCTACACTTGTTTTCTATTGCCACTGCAACAAACGTCCCAGATGTAGTGGCTTAGACAACATCCGTTCATCACTTTACCCTGTTGGAGGGCAGGAGTCCCGCAGTGGCCTTACCAGGCCAGAACCAAGGTGTCGGCAGGGCACTGCCTCTGGGGGCGGCAAGGGAGGGCTGGCCCCTGCTCATTCATGGTGCAGGCAGAACACACTGCCCTGCTGCTGGGGATCCTGGGTGCCGAGGCCCTGCATCCTTGCTGGCTGGCAGCTGGGGCCCGTCCCAGCTGCCAGGGCACCTGGCTCCCCTCCCGCCTCTTCACCGCAGCCGTGGTGACTCAGTCCCTCACCCTGCCAATCTCTCCCTTCCACCTCATCTCTTCACCACTCCTCTGTATTCTTCTACTTTAAAGGACTCATGAGATTACACTGAACCTACCCAGATAATCCAAGATAATATCTCATCTCAAGGTCCTTAATTTAATCCCACCTTCAATGTCCCTTTTGCTACCTAAGGTGACATATTCACAGGACCCAGGGATTAGAGTGGACATCTCTGGGGTCATTCCTGTGCCTACCACAGGCTTCCCAGAGGGCACTATTCTAGAGGGCATTACCATTTCTTCAACTCCTTTTCCAAAATATCCAAGATACTGGGATAATCCTGAAACCCACTCCTCTCTGCTCTGACCCCACTCCTCCTCACCCCTTGCTGCACGGCCCCCATCCTGGTAGGTCACTTGAGAACACAAGTTCACAGAAAATACCTCCCCTGTTGCTTTTCAGCTCTCCTCATGCTCTTCCGGCCCTCCCCTTCTCTCCAGTAACAGTCCCTGCCTCACCCCAAGCTGCCGTCCCCACGGTGGGCTCAAGCCCAAGGCCTGGCCACTCAGAACTCCCCCTGGTGCCTCTCTCTCAGAGTCTGCAGTGAAGGCTTCTTTCTCCATGAGATGGGAGGGTGGGCACAACACGCCCCTTACAGTTCCCATCCCAAAGGAAGAGACCTTCTCCCACCGACCTCAGCAGCCTTACGGACGGTGCCAGTCTGGCCACACGGCCTGTTTAGGCCCCTTCCCCACCCCCAAGCACATCACCATGGTCAGGGCAGGGCATGTTCTAACTGAACAAGTATGGGTCACATCTTCCCCACAGTGGGGGCATGGGGGCAGGGAGCCTCGTTGCAAACCTATTGAATGACTTTCTTACAGAAAGAGGGAGATTATGCATGCTAAAAAAAAAAACCCTGACACATATTAAATTTTCAACATAGGAATCAATTACTACAGCTCTACTGCTATCATCAGTGCTAGTCTTACCCTTTCCACTAAATATAGCCAGAAACTTCTGAAATTTCTAGGAAGAGAAATGTCTTTCAGAGGAGGAATAGAGGGAGAATAAGAGGTGTGTCAATCAATAGGTAAAAAGTTCCTGCATAATCTAAGGAATAGGCAAAAATACAGAGGAGACACTTTTTTTCAAGGTGAGCTCCATGGAATCCAGGGGACTTTTCCCGAAAGGATAAGGACTGTGGTTCAGCCTGAACCAAAGACAGCGAGGGAGTCAAGAACATTTCTAGCAATTCTGAAAATCAATAAATGATAAATCAGTCAAAGGACGTGATAAAGTTTCCATTCCCTTGCTCCTCCTGGAAGAACGTAGATGTGCATGTGAACACTGGAGAGTATGTGTGTTTGCACACATACTCGTTATTTTATAGCACAAAGAGAAGGCCCTCTGTCCCCAAATGTTATCACTTAAAATTCTGAGAATCAGGATTCTTATGCTCCATAACCCCATAATAATGTTCATCCCCACAAATAGTGGTTCTAAAAGGAAAAAAAAAAATCCATCAGTGTTTCTTTCATTGAGATCACTTCTCTAGAAAAATAGTCTGGGGAAATTGGCATGAAAAACTAACATTTATTTTATAGTTCAGTATCTTAAGTCCCTCAAAAGAGGCATATTTCAACCCCAAGCCCTTGGGGTTAAAATGTTTTATTCAAAATTCATTCCATATTCAAATATGAACTTCCCTAGACCTGTTTACAGAAGACCAAGACATGTCTCTCGCTTTCCCAGCAAGGTGCAGCGCCCGGGAGCTCATGGCCAGCTGCCCGCGTCGACATCGACTGTGGAGCTGCCAGGCCAGGACTCCTGAGTCCGGGGTTCCCCCACTGGAGAACTCCCCCCGGGGCATTGCTTCTTTGAAGACGCTTCTACTTCGTGAGGAACAATTCTGGCCAGAGGCAACTTGGTTTGGGTCTCCGCCAACTCACTGATCCTCAGAGTGCGTGCCAAGCGCCTGTTCTTCCGCCCGCCCCCCCTCCGTTTCACACATGAGAACAAGACTCAGGGAGACGATGGACGGGACCCTCTGACGTCTGCCTCTCTAGTATCCTCCGCCCTCCTTGGGCACCAGTTCCCAGGAACTCCCCAGGGTCACGCAGCGAATGAGAGGGAGGCTGGCTCTGGGCACACACCCCACGCCAGCGAGGGTCTGGGCTGTAACGACCGAGCTGCACAACCACCATGACTGCTATTTACTATTTACACGGAAACTTACTATTTACTATTTACTGCTATTTACTGCAGGTCACGTGCGAGCTGGGAGTCGCTCTCCTCTCCAGGCGGCAGACAGCTAGTGCAGCCTGCTGCACTACCACCCTGGCTTTCTGGCCCCCTCGCCAGCAAAGCTGGCATGTGCCGCACCAGGCTTGCTCAGCTTTACCCTCCAGGCCTGGCAGTGGCACCACATGAACAGCTAGGTCTTTGATTAGGTCCCTTTTGTGACAGCCACTGTGCTGCTTAAAAGAAGCGGTGGGAAATCTACCAGGCTCTTCACCAGGAAGGTCAAAGGCGATGTCTGTTGGCTGTCCTCCCATCAGGCCCACCCCCGCGGGTCTGCGGAGCAGGTGGGAGACAGAGGGACACAGAAAGGCCCTGGTGCTCAGCACACCCACACTCACTACCGTTCTCACTGTGGGGCCGGCTTGGAATTGTTCCCAGGTGTCTCCCACCACAGCTGACAGGGAGCTAAGACGCTGCCTCACGTGCAAAAGCACAGCTTGTACCAGCTCCCCACCTGCCCCGTCCAGCAGGACCCTGGCCCCTCTTGGAGTCCCCCCCATACTCGCTCTTCTTTCCCCCTCCCGACTCCCCCTACACCACACACCAGCTCTCCCCGGAGAGCAGCAGGCGTACTCTGGGACTCGCATTTCATTCTCAGTCCATTCTCCGGATCTGACCCTCACCTCAACCGCGTCTCCCCCACCTCTGCTTTACATGGCTGGACATCACCCCAAGGGCGTGCTTTTCTTGTCCTGCACACACGGCGCTTCCCCACCTAATCACCCGTGTCACTGGGGGCCAGGTACTTGACTTTTCTGAATTGTAGTTTCAAAACATTGTAGTTTAAATTTCAAAAATTGTAGTTAAAAAAAATGGAGGTTATTTTGAGGACTAAATGACCTTATATATGCAGTGTAGACCTTGAAACATATGGTCTGGGGAGAGGTTAGCAGTGAGGACACCAGCACACTGGGTGATTGTGTGGCATGAGGCAAGTCACGTGACCTCTCAGTACAGCATATTTCCCACTTGAAGAGTGGGGACCAGAGTAGGGCCTACCTCACAGCCCTGCTGGGGACTGAGTGATTTAGGCCCTTTGTGGGGCACCCAGCACAGGACAAACACAAAGGAAACACTAGCTACCATCACCGCCACCACGGCCCCCACCTCCGTGACCATCACCACCACCGTCACCATCGCCACCACCATCATCCGCTGTCCATCAAGAGAGCCTCTGATGTCACACACCCTCTCCCCACCACTTTTCATCATAAGCACTGGCTTAGCGCTTGCCAGAGTGGGTCCTAGCAGATGTCTCATGCGTATCTATTGCATGGTAAATAATAAACAACGTGGCTCACATTTTTACTATGTGCCAGGCATGGCCCTGGGAGTCTGACAGCAGTGCTTTCTCTCTTCCAGATGAGTGGAATTTTAGAGCTGCCTGTCCTGTTCCAGACAACAGCACACCTCCCTGTTCTCACCACTACTGCCCCTCAATCCTAGTGCTTGGGCCCCGTGACTTCAGGGCAAGAAAACTCCTTGCATGGCACCTCTGACCTCCAAAAGGGTGTGTTCTGAGCCAGGAGCTGGGAGAACACTGCTTCACCTCCTCCAACGAGCTCTGAGGCCACACAGCTCCGATTTCACCACATTCCACCCACCAAGGCCATCACAGAGGTCCACCCAGGTTCAAGGAGAGGGGACAGAAGACTATGGCTTTGGGGGGCAGTGGAGGAGCTCTGTAAGGACACATGGGATGGGGCATATCGCTGCGGCCGTTCAGGGGATGTGATCTGCCATGACCTGCTCCCTCACTGCTCCTTGAACTTTACTCGCACGGAAGCTAACATTTCTACCCATTTCATTTGCCTGATTTTGTGGTCCGTCACTTCCTCCATCCCTGCTCAACATTTGACCCAGCGTCTGGGGCTGGAGAACTCACTGTGCAAGCAGGTGTCCACATCTCGGGTTTACACTTGGACCACCAGCTTTTGAACCTAATCTACCCACGTGTGAAAATGTGGTTTTCCTAATACCCAAAAGCATGTCATATATGGCCGGCTGGGCAGGGGTTTTAGGAGCGGAGCCCTCTGGGTTAAGTGAAAGACAAGGATGCACCCCAGCGAGAATCAAGAATCCCCCCCCCCCCCCGCAAACCTGACTCACTACAAACGCTCTCATATTAAGCAGGCAAATGGAGAAATGACTCTGTAAGGTCATAGTTAAGGGATGGAGAGGTGAATCTGGGGTTTCATTGGCCTCTGCATCTCAAAACCCTCATCAGAATCACCCGGAGGGCTTGTTAACAGATTCCTGGGTCCTAATACTCAAGTCCAGGGTGAAAGTAAGAATGTGCATTTGCACCATTTCTAATAAGCTCTCCGAGGCCTGTGCTGAGCACTGGGGGTCCACAGGCCTCAGTCTGAAAAGCCCTGCACCCTAGTATCAGAGCCCCACCAGACACTGATCCATTGCCATGATACGATAAAAAATCAAATAGAATTGAAAAAGGGAAACTTGTTCCTTTTTTCTCTAAATACAAAAGGAAGTCATTGCATGAAGAATAAACATAATAAACATGAACCTTTGTTGAAACTTAAGTATATATATTCTTTGTGCATATTTTGTTTTACAAAAAAAATTAGTTTTCCTTTTAATAAATATTGTATGCATTTTTTAAATAATGTAGACTATGATCCTGAAGAGTCAACCGCTCTGTGAGAAAGTAAAAGGTGGGTTATTACTGTTATTAATATCGGTGTCATCTCACTGGTCTGATTCACCCGGGTCGCCAGCAGCTGTGGTCCCCCAGAAGTCGTCCGGAAGATCTGTGTGACAAGGTGGAGGCTGAAATTATGGAATTCCAGGCCATATCTTTATGGGAGCCCTGTTTTTACCATTATTATTCTAAGAAGAAATGCTAACTGGCATCAATAGGAAGCCACATAACAGTCTGTGAAAAGGACTGTAATACATTTTTTAGTTATTGTTCTTTCGATTTCTAGATATTTCATTGTACTGGGAGAAATCACAGGCATGGCTGAGACTTAATCTGGTATTTTGTGGTGCCATGAGGAATATTTTTGCCTCCTAATCTCTGCTTAAAGTGTAACTTACAGTGCCTCTATCCATTGCCATGAACAAAAATCACAAAAGGATTCAGGAAATAATAACAAAGATAAATAACTTTGCAATAAAATTTCAGCTCCAGTAATTTTCCATTTATATTTTTTCACTCAATCATGTAGTCCTGAGCATCGCACTTTTAACATCTGGGCTGCATCATGCAAAGTCATTTCATATCTAATACTTCCCAGAAAGCCCTGAATTTAATGGCATGCACTGCACTGCGGTGCAGTCAATGAGCTATAAGTTCCACCCCAATCAAAGGATTTCCTGTGTGATTTCCTAGTCTTTCTCAGGCAATCAATCTCAACATCTTGAACACAATGAATTGTCAGTCAACCCCTCTCAGCAAAGGGTGCTTCAGATGCAATTTCTTGGGCCGCTTATTGTTAGAAATGGAATGCCAAATGTGGCTCCACTAGGTGAAACCACTGGTATGGTTTCCAGCCAACAAGTGTGGTCCATTAGGGGGACCTCAGGGAATGTTCCTGAGAGAGAACGTGGGTGAGAAGAAGGGAGGGAGCAGGAGCAGGGGATTCCTCAGGCTCCAGGTCAAAACAGCACTTCTGCAGGGTTCCCCTCGTGCCCACTAGGGCCCGTGGGTCTTCTCTGGACCCCAAGTTCACATAACTACATTGATCTGCAGCAAGTGGGCATGGGGGGGCAGGGGGTGCAGAGGGTCTCCAGGAAGCTCCTTGAATAGTTGCTGCACGCTGCTTGCCGGAGGTAGGTCGCTGAGTCAGGCGTTTCTCACCTTCCGTTCACTGCTGCTGCTGAACCCCACACTTCCTCTTCTGCCTGCCCCTCCTGCCTCCTTGGCCCACAGCCCTCCCCGGGGCCTGGGGGGCAGTGGGGGGCACACACTGGTGACAGCAGGGCTCCCAGCCTGACCAGGAATAACACCTGCCGGTGTCCACCAAGTCTGTTCTCCCTCCTGGCCCAGGCCCTCTCCTATATCTCCCGGGCCAGGTTTCTCTCATGTGAGCTCAGAGCCTTCTTTTAAAAAGTCATTATCTTTATTCATTGACTCGTATGTCTGTTTAGTTAAAATCTGCACTGCCCCACCCACAAGCCCCATTGGTCTATAAGCTACTGGGGCAGGTCTTGTCCGTTTGTATCCCTTTGCATCCTGTACTGGGTGAGACAGATTCCTCAAAGAATCATGGCCTCCTGGGACCTTAGGAGGTGACCTTACTTGGATATAGGGTCACAGCAGATGTAATCAGTTAGGTCAAAATACCAGAACAGGGTGGGTCCATAGTCCAATATGACTGGTGTCCTTAGAAGAAAAGGAGAGGCACAAAGGTGCAGAGAAAGCCAGCACATGAACACAGTAGATGGCAGTGACGCAGCTGCAGGCCAAGCAGTGCCAAAGACTGGCATCAGGTGCCAGCAGCTAGGAAGAGACAAGGAAGGGCTCTCCCCAAGACTTTAGAGAGAACATGGCCCTGCCAACACCTTGACTTTGTACTTCCAGTGCCAGAGCTGTGAGCTGGTAAGTTTCTGTGCTGCAAACACCCAGTGCTCGGTCCCTTGTTGTGGCAGCCTAAGGAAACCAACGCACATGCCAGGGGCCAGCAGAGAGCCCGGCGTATCTGATGGCCATTCTGGGGTTACATCTCTTAGTCCATGTTTCTGTTTCATCTTAAGTCTGTGGCCCACAAAATCAGGAATTCACAAGCCCCCAAGAGTCTTAATTTTGGGACGCAGGTGCAGACCATGGCCAGGACTCTGAGGGCAGGTACTTTACCCAAGGTGATCCCAGCAAACACCAGTGGGGGCAGGGAAGCTAGTCCAGGAAGCAAGGAGCCGATGCAGTGCACATCACAGGACAGGGGACCAGCGTGGGCCACTGGGGCTCAGCCTTGCCACGAAGCTCTGGGTACAGTGTAGATGGTGCCCCTTGGGTAGTCCCCCCCAAGGCAGGGGAAGGGAGAAGGCTGAGAATGGACCCCAACAGCATCTGCTACAACTCTGGGGAACTGACACAGAATTATCACCTTTTATGATGTCAAGCTGGGAAACAATAAATACAATTTCCATCCAGTGCCACTTCATCAAAAGGATACTTTAACACCAAAAATGTTGGATGAGTAAAATTTTAGAACAAAAGATAGTTTTTTCAGTTTCTGCCAAAGTCACTACCTTTATCTTTATTTTGTTGTTGTTAGGATTTGGGGGGCAGAGGGGTTACTTAAGAAACTTTATTCTGGAAAATGTTCATATTTACAGAAAAGTTGCAAACATAGCACAGAGTACTCATATACCCAGCTTCCCACAATAATGACATGTAACTCAATCATTGTACATCTGTCAAAACTAAGAAATTAACCTTGATAACTAATTGTCCCAATTCTCAAACTATTTCTAACTATTGTCCTAATTTTTTGTTACTATTTCATCACTAAATAATACCAGTACAGGAATCAGTGTTTGAGAACCACTGCTTTAATCTGCCTTGAGTGAGTTACGGTACAAGTCTCTATTTGGTAATTCTCTGTTTTGCAAATACAGGCCTCGGTATAAATGTATATATTGTATACAAAACTATATGAGGAATACAGCATAGAGAAAACAGGCACTGAAGGGCAGAAATTCATTTTCTTCTAAATTAAAAGCTTTAAGATATAATTGATACAACATACAGTTGACCAGTTTAAAATATACAATTTAATTGTTTTATTTTTTTAACAAAGTTGTGACACCACCAAGTCTAATTTCAGGACACTCCCATCACTGAGAAAGAAACCTCATGACCACCAGCAGGCAGCCACCTTGACTCCTCCGGCCCCCAGCCCGTGACCACTGGTCCACTTGCCGCCACTGTGGGTCTGCCTGTTCTGGACAGTACCTATACACGGAATCATACGACACGTGGTCTTTTGTGATGGCTTCTTTCATTTAGCAACATGTTTTGGGATTAATCCATGGGTCGCATATGTCAGCGCTGCATTCCTTTTTATGGCCAAATAATACCCCATTGTATGGAGAGACATTTTGTTTATCCATTCATCAGCTGATGGACACCTGGGTTGTTCCCACCTTCGGGCTACTCTAAATAATGCTTCTATGAACCTCCTTTGGGTTAAGTTTCATCAAACACAGAGAGAACGTGGGCCTGCCGTCCAGGGCAGAGGGGCAGCAGGGACAGCCATGGCCTTCGGGGGAAGGCTCAAGGCGCATCCCCGCAAGGCTGAGGGAAGCCTGCCTAGCGTGCATACAGCCACTGCAGGGATGTGCTGAGACCTGCCTGCACCAGCTGTGGTGTGCAGAGCTCTCTGCAGATTGTTATTTAATCCCCTTCACAAGCTGTGACCATTTCCTCAATTTACAGGTAGGGAAACTGAGGCTTGCCCAAGATCACACACTATGAAGCGGAAGAGATCAGACTCAAACCCAAGCCTGTCTGGTTCCAAAGACTACTTCCTCGGCTAGAGCACTACTGAGATGCTGGGGGCATCGTGGGGTGTGTGAGGGGAGCCTTGGCAGGAGTGGGCAGTTTGTCTCTTGCTAACCACCTCTGCAGAACCGTCTATCTGCCCAGAGGCCCCCTCCCCTCACCAACCGCCATGCCCTGCAGCCATAATACCCCGTTATCAGCTGCTGAGTCACTCGTCACCAAATCCCAGCCAGCTCTTAAAAACTGCCTCCCAAAGCAGGGTTTTAATTCCCCTACAAGATAGTCTCCCTGAACTGAACTCATTAATAAAAAATGAGAAATAAATTTTAACAAAGGCCCTGCCGAGATGCCTCTGCAGCAGCACACGAACTTTCCCTCCTCGGACAGAAAGGATTTTCCTCAGCAGGGCAAATCAGCCGCAGCCGTCCCCGGGAGGTTGGCCAGTTCCCAGCCTGGAAGGCACCTGAGCTTAGACTACTATTGACACGTGGGCTGTCACTTCACCTTTCCTTGGAGAAAAACAAAAATCTGTCTGTCATATTTAAAATATGCATTAATTACTGAACATTGTCTTGGTTTGGAAAGAAAAAAAAAGCACACATAATTGGAGACTCCCTTTCACTGTGAAGATGTTCTGGGGAACATGGAAGGAAATCATCAAGAGTGTGACTGGCTGTCACCCCAGAGCAGACGTGACAGCAGATGTGAGCGTTGCGTGCCACACAGCAGAAAGCTCAGCCTTGGGAGGTGCGTGCTTAGCAGACGGGTTGCCACAGCTCAGGGTAAACCTGATGGCACCGATGAAGCCGCTGTATTACATGGCCTGACGATCTGCTGGGGGCATGGGGCCAAACGGCAGGGCTCAGAAGGCACATGTCCAGCGGGCGACACAGGAGTCTGCTCTGCTCCAGCGCGGATCTGTGAGCCGACCCCTCAGAGAGGTGCCAAGGGTCCCCCTGCTCAGAGGACCTCAAGGGGCCCGACTTGCTCCTGCCTTCCCTCTCCGTTTTCCTGGTGTCTGTTCCGATTCTCTTATGGTCGTTCCCCACATCACTGCCCCACAGTCACGGGGCTCGCTGGGACCCCTCCGACTGCGGATCCGAGTCAAGAGGAACAGGAAGGCAGGCGTGCTTGCAGCACATCGCTGCTGGCAGTGTCGAGAGCAGGATGGCACCGTGGGCCCCCGGCTCTCCCGGTGGCTGTCCCCAACCGCAGCTCATTGCAGGCTGCTCCACACCACTGCAGCCACTGCCTTTTGCATCTTGTTGGGAGCCTGACCTAGGGGCAGTGTCCTGCAAAGCCAGGCTCAGCACCAGAACGCTGAGAGAGGAAGGGAGGGGAAGAACCACAGGCTCCCTGCCAGCGGCTCTGAGCAGTGTTGCAAAGCAGCGTGGGCTCCAGGCAGCTTACATAAACTGTAAACTGCGTTCTTTCTCCAGCAAGACAGCAGCTCGCTGCATCCTCCACTGACAGCTGTGCTGCTGGGCTGCATGAGCTCCCTGAGGCACAGGACGCTGTGGCTGCAGATGGCGGAGAGCTGGGAATGCAGGACGGGGCAGCTGCCTCTGACCTCCCCTCAGGCCCCCGTGGTCTCATTCCCGTGGCAGCCTGATCTTCCTGAGGACCTTCAAGTCCCACATCCCAGGAAGCCCCCAGCCCTGGAGGCACAGGGTCACCTTGGTCGTCTACCCAATCCTTACTGGCCAATTCGCACCATATTTTTATTCATTCATTTCATAATCAGAGCAAATACTCAGGAAGTGCCTACTGTGTGCCAGGCACCATTCTAGATGCTGAAAACACAGCAGTAAACAAAACAAAGCCCCGACTCATACCCAAGCTGGACCCCATGCAACTAAATGAATCCATGTTGAGCATGCTCCATGGCAGGAAGTGCTGGGGACAGGAATGAGGCTGGTAAGGGAGGGCGGGCGTGGGCGTGGACAGCGCTGTAAGAGATGGTCGGGGAGGCGTGACCGGTCAGCTGGCATTTTAAGGGTGACGAGGCAAGGGAGTGGTGGGGCCTACAGGACACGTGGGGAAGAGCTCCAAGCAGGGGGAATGGAACGGGGGAGGCCTCGAAGCAGAGTGCGGTTAGAGTCTCTGAGGAACAGCGAGGAGATCACTGCCAGGAGCAGAATGAGTGGAGAGGAAGGACGGAGATGCAGGGCAGGAGGACAGGCGGACAGGCCGTAATTCGGTTTGATTCACCCAAGCGCACTGTCTCAGGAGCAGGGTGGGGAACGCGCTACTCCAGCAGGTACCTGCCTTTCCTTAAGGAGAGAGATGTCTTCGTTTAGAAAAATACCTAAAAGCCATACTGGTAGGTGAGATCCTGAAATTAGGAAAACAGAGTCAAGGAGCAAAAAAAGGTTATTAGGTTGTTGTGCACTAGAAATGAACATAATCAAGGAAATGAGACAGAGAAGAGATGAAGGTAAAGACAAGAGGAAAGGAGGCAGAAAGAGCCTCCACGCAGCCAGCTGGGCTGCCGGAAGGACTGTTAGGAATCAGGATGTCTAATATCAGGATGGCGGCTGTCGGTGGTGTTGAGATGTAAAACGGGCCTCAGACCTCCCAAGAGTAGTGAATCAAAGATGGCTTCAATTTCATCTGTAATTCATTGAGAGACAGGGTCCCCGTGATCCCACACAGGTTCTGTGGCTACTTGATCAACAGAATAAAGATCAAGTGAAGTTCTCCTAGCATCTGGGTCCAGACTCAGCTCTTAAGACACTTGCCAGCTCTGGACCCAGCTGCCATGCTGTGCGAGAGCCCAAGCAGCCCAGGGAGAGGCCTGCCAGGCTCGGAATCAAGGGCTGACAGTCCTGTCTGACTGCCCAGCAATGGTCGGCACCCATTTTCTAGCCAAATGAGCGAGCTGTCTTGGAAGATTCACGAGCAAAATAAATGGTTGTTGATGCTTCAGGCCATTCCTCTGGGTGGTTTGTACTGAGCAATACATGACCAGAGCCCTGAGCCTCAAGGAGTTACATTCACAGCAGCTTTTGGTGAGTTGCACTGCAGTTAAGGAGGAGAGAGGCTGATCCGCACATGAGCCAAACAGGCACAAAGCGCAGACAGCACCTGCCGGGATGCTGCAGCGACTCAACGCCTCAGTAGAGGCTGGAGTCAAAGGTGACGAGAACTGGAGGATTCAAAGGCAGCCCACCAGGGGTCAGCAGAAATACTGGGGAGGACATTAGACTTCTTGTCTTTTCCAGAGATAGTTTTATCAGGAACCAAGTAGGCAGGGGGTCACATCTGACATTCAGGTGTTCACCCCTGTTCAACAAAACCCATCATAGCAGCCCAGTCAAGTTGGACTGTCCTTAACCAGGTGTCCACACCTGTCTCATAGGTGACACCACCAGTGCCCACAAAATAACCAGTGCTGCTTCCAGGCGGGTGATCCAGGCAGGGCTCTTCAGCGAGAAGACGGTGGGTCGGTGAGCACCACTACTGCCCTGTTCAGTGCAAAGGCACCAGACAAAGTGGGCGAAAGGAAACCGAGTCCTTGCCACAGTGCCTGAGCGTGCAGAGCTGAGAATGAGGGGCTTCCTCCAGGGTTAAAGTTTCCATTTTTATTGTTCAACCAACGTTGAGTGAAATACTTACCAAGAAAGAAGACATTTCCCAAGGTTAAGGCAACTGTCTTGACGTAGTATTCTAAGCCCTTCCATGTGACCCTTGCCCCTCACAACAATGCTGAAGTGTACCAACCGGATATTGTAAATGAACTTACACAATGTATGAATTTATAAACTGAGGCACAAAGAGAGCGCTAAGCAGCCCACATCATGCAGCTTGTGGTGAAGATCCAGGATTTGGACCCCGTCAGTCCAGCTTCTGAGCTCCTTCAAAAGCACCACAGAGATGCATTAATTCCTTATTTTTTAAAATCTTTCAATTGATTGGTGTCTATTTAAGTAATGACTATGTATATAATTACATAAACTCTACAACATAAATAAGTCTAAACATGCCAGACTTTGCAGAGAAACATCCAGCTGTAAACAAAGCTTGTTCATTACACCGGTGGCCAGACGCAAGCACTGGCAGGGATGGAAAAAGAGTGGGTCAGCACCCTGCCACAGTCCCCTCGGATGGCACTGCGAAGCCAGAAGGCTCCAGAGCCATAAACAAGGTCATCAAAAAACAGGCCAACGTATCGAAACACAAAAGCGTTATAACATCAGAGAACAATACCAGCAGAAGAGATATGTTTGTTTATTCCTGATGTGTGTGACAGTATTTGTTACGTGTGTTTTTATTGAAGAAACTTTTTTCATAGATAACTCAATACATAATATTTGAAAGAAAACGTA
Source organism: Manis pentadactyla (assembly GCF_030020395.1). NCBI lineage: Eukaryota > Metazoa > Chordata > Mammalia > Pholidota > Manidae > Manis > Manis pentadactyla. The sequence continues at coordinate 175,523,425 of NC_080023.1, read as the reverse complement.
TTTTGTTATTACTTGGAATAAAAAAAGCAGTAATGTTAGAATGAAATGCAGATTAAAAAGGAGGTCATGGGATAAAGGATATGGGATTTAGCTTAGCTGTAGAGCCACTGAAAGGCGAGTGATTCCTGAAAAGGCTGAAAAAGATGGTTCAGCTACTGTTTATGACCACCTACTATGTGCTATGGAAATTTTAAATCATCTTCCATTGTGACTGATGGTTTAAATATTATGTTATAATTTTTAAAAGAAAATATTCATTTTGGGGGAAATTCCCCACAGATGGCAGAAGGATGGGAAGAAACAAAAGTGTGTGATTCCTCTGGCTGATACCCTTTCCTGTTTGCCACCCACACAACCTGGGCAGGAGGGATGCTCACTTTCTGAACGTCCTCTGTGTTTGTAGGGGAGGGCCTTGTGCCAAACTTCCAGTCAGTGAGATGTTAATCAAAGTCTAGGACAGAAACAGCTAGCTTAGACCTTCCCTTATTTCTACTGCCTTGAATACCAATGTGATGACTGGACCTGTGGGAGCTATCTTACTACCATGAGGAAGAGAATGGCAGAGATATTAGCTATGATATTACTGAGCTACTGAACCAATGCTGAGAGCTGTCTATCTCCAGACTTCCTGTCATTTCAGAAATATGAACCCTTCGTTATTTAAATCACAGTGAAATAGCTTGTTTCTTTTAGCCAAATATTTTCTTAACTGGTATACTCCTTATATTATGTGAAGGGTATACAAAGGACACTTATCCTTCTTGATATTGATAACTACAGAAATAGAAGTTTAGGTATTTAACATTTAAGGGTAACTGTTAATGGCAATAAAAAACAGGACACATATCTTAAAGATTACCAGGAAAAACAATCAAAGACAATATAATCCATATAGCAAAGAAAACAAGGAAGCCTAAGTACCGAATAAAGAATGACAAAACTAAGATCAAACATATATCCATTATGACAAAACAACGGCTTAAACTTCCTATTAAATAAAATATCTCATATTGGTACACACATGTCCAGCTCTGTCTACAAAAGACACACCAACATAAAGTGATGAGGAGAAGTTGAAGGCAGAAGCACACAAAAGGACTTATGTATTTAGAATAAAGCACTAAGAACTTAAATGAGAAAATCTTACCATTACCTACTATATGGATGGAGGCATGGAGAGGCATCTGATGAAACTAAACATTCATTTCTGACAAAATTTCTTAGTAAAATCAAATTAGAAGGAAATTCACTGTCATGGTAAAGAATAACTATCTTCATGTAATACCACAGTAAACAGTGAAAATACCTGACACACTTCATTAGTGTTGATAAAAAGGTGAGAATCCCCAACCACCTTGGTATTTACCAATGCCTATCAAAAGTAATTAAACACTCTAAAATGATTTGCTGGAAAAATAGAAACAAAGGCTATTGTTTTCATACCAAAAAAGAATTTCTGCCTGGAAAACAAGAAAGAATCAGCTAAAAAGCTACCAAGGTACTGGCAAGAGTTCACTAACTCACCTGTTAATAATAAATCACCAAGTTCCTTCAGCCACAATAACTAATTAGAAAAATGTAGTAAAGACTCCATGCATAAGCTGCAAAAGTATACCTCAGGATAACGTCAACAAGAAATACACAGGACTTCATGAAAAATACTAGAAGACCTCACTGAGAAATATAAAAGATGTGGAAGAAATGGAAAGATGCATATTCTTGAATGAGAAAGTGTGAGAAAGTAAAAATATTAAACTTTTTAAAATTAACTATAAACTCCAATCAAAATCCTCACATGAGGTTTTCTGAAATTTGACAACATGATTCTAAAGTTTATCAAGAAGAATAAATGTGTAAGATCAGCCTAAAAGTTACAAATGAAAGCGAGAGGGATGTGGAGAGAGACGGTGGGAGGGAAGGAAGAAGGCAGGAGGAGGGTGATGGAATGGGGGAGAGGGGGGCTCTCCACAAAACACGAACACTGAATTCACGAGGTTATGACCAGAAATGATCCCAGAGAACACCAGGACAGAGTCAAAATTCAGAAACAGACCCAGGTACAGTGTGTGGTAAGAGTAGCATTCGAAATCAATCACACAAAAGCAGATAATCCACTAGATGCGACAACTAGCTAATCACTTGGGAGGAAACAAAGCTAGGCCCCTCCTTCATGACTTGCACCAAAGCAAATTCCATGTGGACTGATCACGGAGTGGAAAGAGAAGCAATAACTTGGAGAAAAACATCTGCATTATCTAGGCATAATATTCTTAACAAAGAGATCTCCTAAATGAGAAACTGCAAAGCACCCCAATAGAAAGATGGCCGAAGGATATAAATAGGCTATTGCAAAAGAAAATGCAAATGTTCAAACTCATGAGAAACAAAATGAATTCAATGACAATATGCCATTTTTCACTTAGAGGCTTGAGAAATAGTTTGAAAGCTATGATGCTTATCAGAGGTCAAGTAAATGTGGAATGGAAAATGTATACGTCTGGGAGTGTAAATTAGCAGACACCATGACAGAGAGTTCTTGGTGTTATCAAACTTGTAGGAAAATATCCTAAGAAATCTTAGATGAAGAAAAATTAGGAATGAGGGTGTCAGAGCTGTGACAGTTTTAATGGTGAACACTGAGAATAAAGGAATGGTTATCTAACTTAGGACATTTTGCGCTGCCGTGAACATTTGCAGAGAATATTTAGTGGCACAGGGCAAGATAGACGTAAAAAGGCTACAGTACAGATGCAGGATACTGGTAACGAAGGAGAGACACAGACAGAGGGCGCTGGGAAGGAATGAGAGAGGACACAGTGGGATGAGGTGACGAACACACTCCCTGTGGTTACACGGCAAGCCTGAGCTGACCACACGGCGACCAGCACACCACATGTTTCATCCCTGCATTACACAAAGGTCCGTGAGTGTTGTTCCTGTGAACGCGTGTCTGTATTTAACACCCATCCCTTCCTTCATTCTCCTCCAGCCTTCCCCCTGCACACACAGGTTGTGTTGTGTGTGGCAGACGGGCAGATGGCATTGAAGGGTGGTCCCCTCCTCCCGTTGCCGTGAGGACCTGACAGCAGGATGCAACCCCAGCCTCACCCCCTCAGGAGGTGGAGGGTGGACAGGAGCCTCCGCCTGGGGCACTGGCCCAGCTGTCCAGCTCTGTTCCTTCCTTCTGGGAATCGGACCTCACGAGGGTCCTCAGGGTGGTAAGTCGGAATAGAAGCTGAAGCACAGTGTTTGGACTGAAACCTCACATGAGGGGCTCTTTCTTCCTGGAGATCGTTGTGCTGTTTTTTGTTTTGTTTTTCCCCCAGCTTAAAGATGGAGGCTAGCCCAGCAGGCTGACAGTGTGTATCTGAGGCAATTCATTTCACCATGGCTGTTGGCTTGGCAGATTTATCTGTGGCAGTAACTCATGCCAGACAACTCACCCACTGCCGTTTCCTCCCTGCAGCTCAGGGGCACTGAGATGAATTTTCCGAGCTGCTGAGTGTCCCCCTTAATGTGGGCAGTTTGTCCCTTAGGGGGGCACTACAGGAGCTGAAGTCCTCCAAGCTCAAACTACACTTGTGGCAAAGGAACAGGTTGCTCAGTTCTTGAACTTGAGTTTTGACTCAAGAGAAGTCAATGGCTTTGGGGAAAATATTTTTTAAAGAAGAGACGCAAATCATTTGGACACATTAGACAATATGCACCTGCTCAAGACGTCCATTATTACCTCACCCCAAATCACAGACACAGAGTCACTCATATGAATCTCCTCTACCCTTTGAGGTCTTGAAAATCCATGCCTTATTGCCTTTGCCATTTTGCATCATCTAATAAATAACTGCTGCATTCCAGGCGCTGTACAAGGGGTGGCAAACAAAGACAAGTCAAGAAAACTGAGACATGATTCCAGCTTTTAAACATTCCACTGTCTACTTGAAAACACAAATATGTAAGCAAATAATCAGAGCTCTGTGGGTGCAGTGAAAGATGTGAGAGGGGCTGCTACCAGGTGTGGAAGGTGGGGGTCCATCCTGCCCCCGGGGAGGGGAGGAACTTCACCATAGAGACAGTGACATCTGAGGTGTCAGTAGTTTCAGAAGAGACAAGTGCACTTCCCTTGAAAGGCACAGCATGTGGGAAGTGCAGAAGTAGGAAAAAGGTAGGCACCCTGGATCTGCAGGTGCTCTGACCAAGAGTGACTGTACATCAGTGACTGGCATCTCTTGGCACAACCACTAGAGTCCAACTTAGTATAGGTTGCAGCTTTCAACCAAGGATTCCTGGAGTCCAGGGGTTCTGAACAGACTCCAGAAACCCTGATGTCCCTGAAATCAGGTATAAATCAGGTACGTGTTCCTGGTCCCAGCTTCCAGCAGGTTCTTAGGGGAACATCAGTCCCAAAGGCTCCAGGGGCCATGGAGGTGTGGTTGATGCTTGCTTTGCTCTGCTGTGCCTCTTAAGTCCTTGAGAAGAAGAATCTTTCTGCTTACATTTTGGTGTAGTTGATGCTTTTGTGCGGAAGTAATAAAACTTGTCTCCTCTCGCAATGTCCTTCCATCATTCCACATCAAGTTTGAGTTCTGGGTGCTAAAAGGAAGACTCACAAAGATGGGGTCCTATGCACGGTTCCTCTAACGCAAGACCCAGGGGAAGGGCGTGAGGCAAGCATACACAGGAAGCAGCCGAGCATGGGAACTCATTTACTCTCTGAGATTGCCTCTGTATGGGCTGCTCCCTGGCTCAGAACCTCACCCGCAGGCAACAGACACCTGTCACGGGGTATCGTAAGGATCAACCGGAAGTGCAGGCATTTGGGAAAGTCTTCAAAGCTACTCAGATATCATGCAACAGAAGCTAATGCCAACAGAGACGGGAGCCCCCACTCCAGGCATCCCCATGCGGTCACCTGCTGGAGCCTAAGAGAGCAGGGTGCTGGCTGGATTTCAGTGCTCCAGTTCCCCCCTTGTGCGGTGAGCAGCCAGCACACAGAGCCCTGGCCCTCTTCCTAAGGTAAGGAGCTGCTTGGGCAGCACAAGATAATAATGTCTTTTTTATCTAATGTTTTATACTATTCAAGTATAAAATGCAAAAAGTGACCTATGCCATTTTGGAGAAGAATGTGGAGGGGGTAATGACCTCTTTGTTATCAACAATTAAAGCTACACTAAATCAAATATACGTTATTGGCCTAGGGATAGAAAAATAGAACCTTGGAACAGGATAGCACCTAAATAAACCTGTTATATAATGAAAGTAGCAGTAAAAACTCACGGTAAAAAATGGATCATTCAGTAACTGATGGTGGGACAGTAAGCCATATGGAAACAATCTAACTAGATCCATACTGCACACAAATAAATCCAGTGGATTATGGCATAAATGCTGAAAGGGAAACTAAAAGTTTAGGATAATACTAATCTGACATTTCCTGGGTGATTCTCAGGTGCTGGGCACTCTTAAAGACAACACCTGAGTAAATTCCATTGAATTTACTGGAAAACAACTCAACGAAGCACATACTACTATCATGCCCATCTTGCACATGAGAAATCTGGGCTCTGAGAGGGCCTTCCCAAGTACCAGGGGGACCGTCACAGCTCACCAGCACGTTACTCTGTAACACAGAGGGGCAGCTCTGCAGCACTGGGGCGGCTGAGTGCTTGTTAAACAAACCACCACACACACAAAAAATTGCTAAGCTTGACTACAGTACACTTGGAAATCCTTTTTTGACAAAAAAAAATACCATATGCCACATTAAAAGACAAGTTCCAATCTAAAAAAAATTGTCTTTGCAATGCATACAGCTGACAAAGAAATAGTATCTAGACTATATAAAGAACACCTAAAATTTAAGAAGAAAAATGCACTCAAGCCAACAAGAAAATTGACAAATCACAGAAGGAGAAATAGAGAAAGAAATGGAAAATATGTTTAACTTCCTGAGTCACACAGGAATGCAAATGAAAACAGTAATAAGATATAACTTCCAATTTGCCAATATAATTCAGATTGGCAAAATGTATAGTTGGACAATACCTTGCTGGAAAAGCTGTGAACAAGGGGCAGTTTTACACCATGCTGGGGGCACATGGACTAGAACAGCCCCTTTGGGGAGAAAGAGGCACCCCAGCAGCCCACCTCAGGGGAGCTGCAGAGACCTGGCTGGCACTGTGCTTCCTGGCACTGTTTCTGTGGAGACGTCCCTGCACTTTGCCATCAAAGAGCCGCTCTCTTTTCCTGAGTCTGTGAGCATCATTCAGCCCACCCGAGCCCCACGGACACTCACACACAGAAAACAGGAGCCGTTAAACACAGCATTGAAGACAAATGTTTAACCACAGGGGAAAACATCCACAGTACATTGTTTAAGGGAGAAAGGTTCAAAGCATCATGTACAGTAAGATCCAAATTTCAACTAAAGAAATATACAGGCAAAGAGAAAATATGCAAAAGCTATACACTACATAGTCATTGTTTACCTCTAACTTGTTATGTGTACTCTTTACCTAGTTAGATGTTTTACTTTAAAAATTTAAATCATGAAGAACAGTGTAACTTTTGTGATTAAAAATGGTTTTAAATCCATATTTCAAATGAATATTGTTCTATAATATTAAATACATATTCATTACTAACTTTCCTATTTCTATATAACTTATATAATTGTCCTATTCTGGGCTCTGTGCTATGTGCTATACCTGCATGACCTCGAGGCCCGCTTCCTGGATTGGAGAACCAGGGCCGAGCAGTATCACGTAGCTCCCCAGGACTAGGAGCTGGGTCTACATGACCCCAACAGCCCTTTCTCCTCCACACTTGACCAACAATCAAACTGAAACCCTCAAACCTAAGTCTCCAGGTGATGCAGAAATAGACTCGGGCCTCCTGGCTGCCTCCCCCACATTGCAGCTCCGTATACAAGTGTCACCTTGTCCTCCAATGAGTTCTACACAATGATATAAAGGGCATATAAAAGTGTAGGCAAAGGGTCTGTTTGTGTTTATACAGAGGATCAAAGCCTAATTTGGCTACCCTGAAAATGAACTAAGATACGATATGAAAAAGAACTTCCAACATCAGCACTCTCGGGAAGACTCATGCCAGAAGATGATCATCAAAAAACCCCAACAAAGATCCACGCACTGCTACAGCTGTAGATGCACTCATCCCACCAGTTCCTGGACTTGCCATGGGAATGAGGAAGGAGATATCTAAGCTGGCCTGTGCATGCAGTAAAACAACAAATTTGACTGGATCTATACTGTTGGAACTCAACCAAGAATTAGGAGAAGTGCAAATTGTAGCGCTCCAAAATCTTACAACTACAGACTATTTACTGTTAAAAGAACATAAGGGATGTGAACATTCCCCAGGAATGGGTTGTTTTAATTTGTCTGATTTCTCTCAGACTGTTCAAGTTCAGTTGGTCAATATCCACCATATCATAGATAAGTTTTCACAAATGCCTAAGGTGCCTAACTGGTTTTCTTGGTTTCACTGGAGATGGCTGGTAATTACAGGTATGCTTTGGTTATGTAACTATACTCCTATTATGTTAATGTGTGTGCGCAATTTAAGTAGTAGCTTAAAACCTATACATGCTGAAGTTACTCTACAAGAAGATATGTCAAAGAAATAATCTTCCCATGTTTTCTTCCGCCTGCTACTTCTATAGCTTTTCTTCTTCCTTCCTAATTACAACCCTTAAATAGAATTCGTGCCTCATATCGAATTTACCAAGTATCATAATTCTTCCAAGTGGTAAAGATACCTCAAGACAAATGCTGGGCATAGAAGCCACAGGGCATAAATATGCAAAGAAGTAAAAAGCTAACCTTTTCAAACAGTAAGGCTTCTCTCTCACTTACCAACTTTACATTTCCCTGTATGGCCCCGGAAGATGACTGGTTAGCCAGAGACGGGTAAGATTCCTCAAGGGAGGAACAACCTAAGACAGGCACAGTCGCAGGGGGGCCATCAGGTGAGAAATTGGGGATCAACAGAGGTGAGGCTTAGAACCTCACCCCCCCGTTCTGAGAGAAATCTTCTGCATATGTGGATGTTTTATTGCCCTTGTCTAGCTTGGATTAACACATAGTCTACAGGCACACACCTGATCATCTACATTTGCTCTCTTACAACACTAAACTCTGTTTTCTACCTTTATCCTGTATCTACCTACCACTTCAGCATTTTATTAAAAATAATAATAATAAAGAGAGAAATGTGGTATCCACATATAAATCAAGTATAAAAATCAAATGAATATTCATATTTGAACTGACTGTTTATAGTTCATAATGCATGAGCAAAACTGAAAGTTTCTATGATGACTGCCCTTGTACTGCTCACCATGTAACTTATTCACTATGTAAGAATTTGTACTCCATGTAAGAACTTGTTTGTTATGCTTCAGAGGATTGGAGACTGATGAAAATTAGGCTTGGGGTGGATTAATGATTGTGCATTGAGCATTGACCCCCCTACACAGAATTTTATTGTTGTTGACAACCATTTGATCAATAAATATGAGAGAGGCCCTCACACACACACACACACACACAAAATATATATACACACACACACTTCCAATTGTAAAATAAATAAGTAACCGGGATGTAATGTATAGCATAAGGAATATAGTCAAAATATTGTAACAACTTGGTATGGGGATAGCTGGTACCCAGAATTATCATGTATATAAATGTTGAATCACTGTGTTGTACACCTGAAACTAATGTAATACTGTGTGTCAACTACCCTTCAAAAAAAATAATTATCTAAAAAAAAATAAAAATAAAAATAAAAAACAAGTGTCACCTTGTGTGCCCAAAGGATGAAACTCAGGTACGGAAGGCACCGCGACTAGGACCCTCCTCATTGTGGAAGGGGTCCCAGAGTCTCCTCGCTTCTCCGGGGAAAAACTCCCCCAGACTATCAGAAGAGGCCACGCCCTCCGTGGCCAGGTACCGAGACTGCGCCACGACACGAGCGTGGATGGTGCGTCTGCCAGATGCGCACGGTGTCCTGAGAGGGAGACGGCCCGAGATCCAGTCCTGGCTGAGCCTCTGTCAGTCTCCTGAGGCTGTCGCAACAAGGAACCACAGAGTGTTTGGCTTAAAACGACAGACAGTGTTTTCTGCGGTTCTAGAGGCTACAAATCTCAGACTGAGGTGTCAGTAGGGGTGGCTCCTCTGGGGGCACCGAAGAAGAATCTTCTCTAGCTGCTCCCCCAGGTCCTGGTGATTCCGGCTGCTCCTCAGCTGGTGGCTAAATCACAACAATCCCTGCCTCCATCGGTACGTGGCCCTCTCTTCTATTAGGACAGATGTCACTGAATTTAGGGCCCATGTGAGTAATCCCAGGGTGACCTCACTTCAAGATCCTTAACCTATGGACCTCTGCAAAACCTCTTTTCCCAAATAAGGTCACATTCACGGGTTCCCAGTGGTCATCTTTCAGAGGGACTTGTCAACTCACTAAAGCCTCTTACCAGTATTTAGCAACAATAAGCAAAACTGAACCCCTCTCAACACTGATTCTTCACCTTGAAAATGAGGATAACAACTTTCTCAATTATTCTGTTACTCTGAAAATCAGTTCAGATTGTGTGTGTGTGTGTGTGTGTGTGTGTGTTTCTGTGTGTGTGTGTGTGTGTGTGTGTGTGTTTCTGTGTGTCTGTGTGTGTGTGTGTGTGTGTGTATACATAAGGCCTGGCACATAGTAAGTCTAAAATAAAGAAAGTCATAATCATCATCATGTTCTTAGCATTGATGAAGTAATGCTGGCTTCCTCCCAAATCAACAGAGACAAGCCCTGTGGTTCAGAGAGGTTGAGTCATTTGTCCAAGGTTCATACTGAACAATGTGGAGCCAGACACAGCCTCTTGGAGGCTGCAGCTAGCTGAGGTCCTTTCCCTGGGCCAAGCTGCCTCCACACTCACTTCCCCAGCCAGATGCTCTAGTTCACAGCCTGGTGAGGCACTAAGGCAGGTGCAGAGAGCCCCAATTTACAAAGGACATGGGATCTTTGAAAGGGTAAATCCCCACATGCAGCAAAGGGCCTCACTGGCCTCATGTCTGGGGCCCCTTCCAACCAGGTGTGGAGCAGCATGGCTTTATGGACCACATTGACCCCCCACAACAGGTAGGAGCATACCTAGGATGCTCGGGAGAAGAGACGCAGGCAACAGCCTTCTGAAACCCCCCAAAGGCCACCTAGGCCAGCTCCAGGGGGTGCTCAGGGGCCAAATACCTTTTACTATCACTTTGCTGGCATACCATTTCCTCATTATGAAGTCACTAGCCTAAAGAGGGGCCCAGAGGACCTCTGGGTCCACATGATCATGTAGGCCTCTGGCTCTCAGACTGCTGTGAACTATGAGAAAGCAGAGCTTTGAGGACACTCTTGCAAACCTCAGTTATGTTCAAATAAATGCTCCAGGCCCACTAACTGGGGACACTCAATCACACTCATTACTATGAATGTTTCCCACAAATAGACCCACCCAATCCTACCTTTACAAACTCTTTGGCCCAGTCCTTTTATACAAATAGGAATGTCCCCACTTTATACATACATACCTATAAATGCCCCCACTTTAATGCAACAGCATGCCCTGCAGATCTTAGCATGTCAGACTCCATGTCTTCAAGCCAGCCCACCAGAGAGCCTTGCAAGCAACTTCATCAAGAAGGCATCTGGAGACTTGGGACCACCCGGCTCATTTTATTCCTTCCTCTAGCTCCCTTTCCTCATCTTTTGAGATCAAAACACAGATAATTGAGATAATAGAACTTCTGACACCCAACTGCACAAGTGCCACTTACCTTACTTTGGTGACAAGGAGATGACCAAGACGAAACCTAACTATCAGGTGTGGACTGTGAGTCCTCAGTTGATCTGTGGTTGCCTCCAGCTCAGTGTCCTGCTGTATTGGCTGCCTGTCAGTGACCAGCCACCAGGGATCGCCGGCTGCAGGCCTGCAAGTGTGGAGTTCACAGGCTGCACCTCCCGGATGCCAGGCCAGGTTCAGGCTCCGCATCCGGCAAGTCACCATCCTTATGTTAGGACTGCTGTGCATACAATGGTGGTGAGGAAAATAAAAGATGACTTCGTAAAGCACTTTGCACAGGGTCTGGCACAAAGCATGCTCAGTCGCTGGACTGCAGCCAGAGCAGCATTTCCCACCATCTGGGTGCAGCCTCTGTGTTGGGTCATGACAACGGGAATCCATGGAGTCATTTCCAGTCCGGCTCAAACATCCCTTTGCAATCATGCATTCTCTAGCACCCAGTTCAGTTCAGCAAGTCTGTACTAGGTGCCCACTGTAAGCCCTGCACTGTGTTAGCACGTGTCACAGATGAAGGTGCCCCAACCTGGAGGAGGAGACAGATTAACAGACAGGCAGCAGCAGTGTGGTGGGTGCAGAAAAGGGGTCTCAGGTCCCAGGAGCGTCTCTCACAAGCACAGCTAAGTTCCCGAAACCTCTGTAGATCTCAGCTTCCTCATCTGGAAATGGAGGGTGATGGCAATGATGCTTGTCTCATGAGGAAGGCGGGAGGACCCATGAAGCAGCACTTCCAAAGCTCTTTATGGAGTATTTAGCGAAGAGTGAGCATTTAATAAATGCTGGTGATTATCATCCCTGGGAAAGCACGAAGGGAGAATAGGAGAGGCAGGGAAATTCACAGAGGGAGCAGAAGGGATGGCTTCCGTCAAGGCAACGTCTGCAGAAAAGGCAAGAGCGAGGAGCAGGCCTCTGGGCAGGCAGACCCCCTGGGCAAGGGGGCGAGCACAGCACGTCTGCCCACCGCCGCTACTCCCGTGGCTAAGGCTGAAGCGCCACAATATGCCGGAGAATATCAAGTAAGCAGGAATGAGAAGTTTCTGGGACAGAGCAGGTCTCAAGCCTGAGCTGCGGTTTTCTCCTGAGTTTCAAGGAAAGGGCACTCCTGGTTTCATGCTCCCCGGGACTCTCTAAGCATAGGATTCTCCGGAGGAAATAACCACTCCTGTTCTGGGGTCTGTTTCTCAAGAAGCAAACTGTGCAAAGGCTGCTGGGACTGGTGGTTTATCTTTAATAATAATGCAAATTTGAACACTGCTTTAGCATCTACAAAAACTAGGACCATAAAAACAACTCTGTTACTTTGCAGCCTTACTGGGTGGAAACCAGGATGAGAGGGTGAACGTCTGGGCCTCCCAGTTACTAAGTGATGGCACAGGGCTTCTGCTGACCAGTGACTCCAGACAAACAGCATCGGCGGTTCTGAGCGTGGGTCAGCAACTGTGACACCTTGGATGCCACCACCAGTTCTCCCAGTACAGATGCCACTGTTTGGTCAGGATGTCATTTCTGTGAACCTCTGTGTTCTGGTCTGCAAAGTGTGGATGATAATCAAAGTGCCTGCTCATAGGGCTGTTTCAAATAGAATATGTATGAGACTGACTGACGTTGCTCAGCACAGAATAGTGCAACGAGTAGCAGCTGCTGTCATAATAATCATAGTGTTTGCATCATTAGTGGACTTGCACTTCTAAAACAGATCTCAATCCGTGCACTTTCTCTCCACTGCCATCACCTTAATACGGGCCACCACCACCATCGGCCTCTTAGCCAGTCTCCAAAATGGTCCCTTTACTTCCACGCTGCTCCCTCTAATGTAGTCTTAATACAGCAGCAAGAGGAATGAGCCTACAACCCAAATCAGATTACTTCCACCCTTGCCTATGAAGCTCTGCAATGATTTCCCATTGTCCTTCCAAAACCCCTCTCCTCTCTCACAGCCCCATGTGATCCAGCCCCAACTCACACCCCTCCCCGACCATCAACTGTTTTTACTCCCTGGAAAATAACAGGCCCTGTACTGCCTCAGGGCCTTTGCACAGGCTGCTCCCTGTACTTGACTTGTGCTCCTGTGTGTCCATCATCTTGAACGGTTGTCTCCTCCTCATCCCCTTGGTTTGCTCAGAGCAGCATTCTCCATAGCAACCATCTCCAAGCACCCTGCCTTGGACACCCTTTCCATTTCACTTATTGCACTGAACAATGAAATCATTCTGTTTGTTTAATCATTCACTTTTATACGGACATTAATTCCACTCTTGGGCACATATCCAACAGAAATGCATGCACATATTCACCAAAAGACATCTACAAAATGTTCATGGCAGTGCAACTTAATAATCTCCACCTGGAGCCTCCCCAAAGGCCCATCGCCAATAGATGGATAAATAAATTGCTGTACATTCACATAATGGGATACTATCCATGATGAGAAAGCATGAACTACAAATGAATGCAACCACATGAATGAACTTCACAAATAGAATGCTGAGTGAGAGCAGCCAGACGCAAAATACACGCGGTATGACTCCACTATAAAAAGTTCAATAAACTGCACGGAACTAACCTGTGGTATTTGAAGTCAGGACAGTGGGTAATTCGGGGTGGGTGGCGGGGGAGCCGGTACTGCCCGAAGGGGCGGTGCTGCTCCTGCTCCAAATCTGCTGCTGATTTGGGCTGGTCACACTTACATGGGCTGTTCACTGTGTGAAAACTCACTGAGCTGTGGACTTCTGATCTGTGCACTTTTCTGTATGAGTTATAATACTTCAATGAAAAAATTTTTAAATCATACAGTGGAGTACAGACATTTTTGTTCTGGGCTGTGGCCTCTCTCTAAAGGAACATACACATCAGCTTATAGGTGGAGAACAAGAAGGCACGGGAAATAATCAGGAGCTGTGAGGAGTGGGTGGGACATGCTTTGGACGACCTCCCGCACACTTGTCACCAAAAGTATCCCGACCATAGCAAGGCTATCGACCAGGGGCAATTCTGCCCTCGCCCTCCAGGGACACTTGGTGATGTCAGAAGACATTTGGGTTGCCACAACTGGGGGTGCTGCTGGCATCTCACGGGTAGAATCCCCACACAATCATCCTGCCCTTGCTTCACTGATGAGAAACTGGCAGGAACTGATACCCATGGTCCCAGGGCTAATGCGCAGCAAAACCAGAGGGCCAGCGGCTCCCAACCGCAGCCCCTGGTCTTCCTGCTGCTCTGGCTTGTTGCTGACCCTGTGGCCACACCCGATTTCTAGACTCACGATGCCCAACAATGAGCTTTAAAACGCCCCATCCCACCCACTCGCCTGGGAGGACATATAAACTAGGGAAATCCCACCCAGTTCAAAAAAGTGAGAACTCTTTCAGGAACAAAGAAATGCCCTTTTTTCATTGTTACTGCTTCAGTCATTTTTCAGAACTTGGGAGGAAAACACCATCAACTGAAAAGCACCCCAAGAAACCTGCAGCGTGCCCGCACTGTGCCACTGCGACATGAGCTGAAGAAAAGCTCAAGAAGCGGGACATTTCACGCGAGGCACAGACAGGTCCTGAGTCATTTTTCTTCATCGTCTGTCATGTTTTCCAGGGGCAGAAAGAGGGGAGCACCTTTCTTCAAAGTCATTTATCTTCTCTCACCTAGAAGATCATGTTTTGTAGCTATCAAACCTAAACATACCATTACAAAATTTCAGCAAGAAGCTTTTTGGAAAATAGTAGTCATAGTATTGATTGATCTGTATATTCAAACAGAACGGAGCCTCCGTCATGGAGTATTTTCACCCAAGCAGTCACTGCAGCTGGATTCACACACCAGCCAGACCCATCTTGGGTTGTAATGAACTTCCCGCCTGTTGTTCCCCAGTGTGTGACACTGGCGTGTAAATGCACGCAGAATTCTCCCACTACTGAGATGCACCAAGTCCAAACTGTTGGCTCAGCCCCTCACCTCTGCCAGGCAGTGTGCTGGGCACCAGGGGGTGGAAGGAGGACAGTAAGAGACAAACAAGCGTCAGGTGGGTCCCTGCACCGAAAACCTGAAAGCCCTCGAAAGAGGAAGCAGGGATCACCTAATGGACGGTCACACGAGCGCACGGCAGGGAATGTGTCACATGGTGGCAACATGCGAGCGATTCCCAAACACCTAGCTTCTCTACAGGTGCTCTCGCGGGCTTTGAGATGCTCAGCACCCAGCACCCAGCACTCCCATCCTTTGCATCTACAACTTAACTTCTTCTGGGGAACTTGCTTCTCTCCAGAGATGCTCATCTCTGTAAACCAAAGCGCCCATCAGTTCCCAGGTGACTCGGGAGACACGTGACCCAAGTGAGACCAGACACACTCTCCTGGATGTTGGAAATGGGGCAGTGCATCTAAAGGACAGCTTGAACTTGCTCATTCACCGAATCCTCGCTGAGCGCCTGCTCTGTGTCAGACCCATTCTTGGTGCTACGGGAGCACTGGGAAGGAGATGGAAAGAAGGACCTTGCGCCTCAGGAACCAGACACCACCACACAGGAGGCAGGTGACAGAGAAACAAAACGGCATGCAGTGATGAGTGTGGGGACAAATAGAAAGCAGGGATGTGGAGGGATAGGAATGGATGGGGCACGTTTCAGAAGGCGCGGCGGCGAGAGCCCCCTCAGAGGAGCCTTGGGGCTGGCCTGCTCTTCTTCACCCCTTTTCCTTCTCCTGGGAGGCTCATGGGCGGTTGCAACCCTCTAGGGCAGGGGTAGCAAACTTTGTCAGGAAAGGACCAGATGGTAAATACTTTCAGGTTTGGGGGTCTTGACACTTAGGTGGAAACTCTGCCCTCAGGAAAGCAGCTTTGGTAACACATCAGTGAATGGGTGTGGCTCTAGGGCAAGGACACCTCGTTTACGAGAGATGGCAGGCTGGATCTGGCCTACAGACCACAGTTTGTGGCCCCTGCCCTTGACCTTAACACCTGGGCTGATTCCTGCCCTTTTCTGAGTCAGTCCTCCAACCAAGGCTCCTATTAATTTGGTGTACACCCTGCTGTTCTTCAAAGAAACTACTTCCCTGCCTAACCTGGCAGAACAGCTTTCTGTTGCTTACAACCAAGTGAGTCTAAGGGGGTCTAGAAGATGCTTCTCAAATGAAGAAGAGTAGGCATTACCCCTGCTTTTTCACCCATTATTCACAAACAGCAGAGGTTGTGAAGGACCGATGGCATCATCACATCCTACCACCACATCTTATAGGTGGTTAAACTGGGGATTTGAGAAGGAAGGAAACCTGCCTGATATCCTGAAATACCTAGCGTTAGAACCTAAGCCTATTTCTTCCCTAGTTCAGTGTCCATATCTTGGGTCCCTTTCAGCTGGAAATAACAGAAAACCCAATCAACTCTTATAAAAAAGGGTTAATTTTATCTCCATGACAGGAAGTCTGAGAAGGCGGCTGTTGGCATCGTTTTAGAGTCAGAGCCAGAGGCGCCACAGTTTCCACTGGCTTCTTTCATGAGTGCAAAGTGGCTGCCAGAGTGCCAGACGTCATACAGATGTTCAAGTCAAGAGGGAAAAGGAAAAGGAGGCATCTAACTCAAGTACTTCCTCTCCCAAAAGCCAGTTTTCCAGGAACTTCCCAGAATATTCATGTTCATATATGGCCACTCCTAAATGCCTGGGATTCTGAGCAAGTGGCTATTTCACTTTCTAGCCTCTGAAGTAGAGACAGAAAAGGGAGAAAGGAGTTAGGAATAATGTTAGATCAGTCAACTCAAAGCATCAGCCTCGGTTTCCTTTCTACAACTCAAGTTATCTTGACAAACACAAAATTATGAACTGTTACCTACAGGGTGGTGCTGATTCAAAACCACCATCAGGGTTGTTGAGAACCAGCAGGGGATCTGAAGTCTAGTGGGACATATACCTCATTCAGGGAACTTCATTAAAAATAAAAATCCCAGATTCCACTCAAAAAAACCACAGGATCAGATTTTTGGAAACAGAGCTTCAGAAACTGTATTTAGATGGGCTCTTTTGTTATAAATTCAGAATTGTTAAAGTTGTCTGTCTAGTCCCAGTCCCCTGCCCCCTATATTCTTTCTGTGGCTTCTTTGTGACAGGCCCATGTGGATCCTTCAGAAACAGTCTGAGACACATAAGCATGTGCCTGTATCTCATATTTTACACAAGGAGAAACCACCTATACACTGCACAGCACTTTGCTGTGTCCCCCAATTATGTACATTGGAAATTGTTCCCCATTAGCATACAGAGATCTAGTTCCATCCTTTTCATAGCTGCATAGGAAAGAGCAAAGGTCCCCGAATAATCATGAGAATCAGCAGGGGCTGCCTGACACCACCAGGGGCACTAAGCACAGCTTAATATAACAGCAAAGACAGCTGTCTAGATACAAGTCAGGCACTGACACAGATACATGTGACCCTCTCCACAATCTCAGCAAGTAGGATTATGGCCTAACCCCATTTTACAGATGCAAATATTGTGTCCCTGGAAGATAAGTCAGTCACCCAATGTCAGAGAGTGATGCTGGCACAGATAGGGTTCACGCTGTGGTGTGGACTCAGAATCACAGATGAGAAGCATATGGTCCTTGTTTTCCAAGGATTTTCTCTCCTATGAGAAGGGCAGGTGTGTGCACATTAAGTGCACAGTGCAGGATGTGGCAAGTAGTGGAGCAGACATACAGGGGCCGTGAGAGCACAGATGCCAGCAATCACCGCTGCTGTGACTACTGCACGAGGGCCTCTCTGCCCCACTAGGCTCTGGGCATGGGTCCCTGAGCCCCAAAGCAAGCTGGTGACTACTTGCCTAGTGAATGAATACCAGTGCCTGTAGGGGTGGTGCCAAGGCCATCCACGGGCTGCATTTCAGGAGGAGGGAGAAGAGCTCCACCAGCCTAAGGCTTGGTCGGTGTCTGTGAAATGGGGATGACTTCAGCACCTTCCTGGTGCAGCTGCTAAGGACTAGATGAGCCACTCCACAGACTGTGTGGACCAAGGGGCCTGACACAGGCAGGCCCCATCGTCACTGGCCGCAGCTGCACTGCTCTCCTCCACTCTGCACATGAGCAAGCAGACGACTGGAGCGGGGCTCAGTTTTCCCACCTGTTTATGGACATCCAGCTCTCAAGCTCTTACCTGGAGTCTACCCATTCCTGTACCCATAGCACCACGCTGCCTTGGCACCCCCGATCTCCCTGGAGCCCTGAGACCAGAACCGGGCAAAGTCATACAGAGTTTTTGCAGAAGCACAGGAGAACCCACCATGGAGTTAGCACACAGTAGGTGCTTGGCAACCATGCACAAACTGAAGCAAAGGTCATTTCATAATCTACCTAAAAATTCATTTCTTTTCCTTAGCTGAATTCCTGCTATCTCTCCATTTTAATTTTTTTCCCCTTACTCTTTCATGAAAGTTGAGCCAGGTAAGAATCCACTTATAGAGATAAATAAGAACTCCATATGACTGTGCTATACTGTGCTGATTTTAAAGACAGAAAGATTGTAGACTTCCAAAACTCAGTGCTCATTTTTGAATATTGATTATGTGCCAGGCGCTGGGACTATGCAGTTCCTAAAACCTCTCTGCTCTCAGGGACTCCCAGCAAATCCCACAGAGCAGTGGGGAACAGCAGGCACAGGCCATCATACAGCAGAGGCAAGCCCAGCAGCTAGGCGGGGCACGGCGGCAACCAGGGGCTACGCACCCAGTGGGGTCCAGTAGGGCCTGCAAGGAGTGCCTTTGCAGAGCAGACTCTCGGAGGGCTGCAGGGATGGAGTCCGAGGCAGACAGGAAGCACTCAGGGGCTCCTTTCAAAAGAAAGGATCTGGGATGACTGGAGACGGGAAGTGAGGAGGGCTCAGATGACAGGGAAGCCTGGGACAGGAAACTGCCATCTCCTGGCCTCAACCCAATCCCACCCTTGGATGCCGAGCAACATGGCCAAGGCTTGAGCGTGGGCCCAGGCGTCTGGCAGGCTTGGGTGCAAACCCAGACCCACCAGCTCCTAGCAGCATGAGCTCGGGCGGAATTGGGGGAGCATGAGAGTCCAGGTGCCTGGGCTCCAGCCCTGGCAGGACCGTGGAATCTTGTTTAGGCTGCCCAGCTCCCCAGCACAGAGCACGCTCTGGTCCTAGGAGACCCCGTTTTAAGCCTGCAAGTAGGAAGCCCGTGTGGAGCACCATGGGACGTGCCACAGCGCCTGATGAAAATGAGGGATGGCTGCAGCACTGTTCCTGCCCTTTCCCTCTTGAGGCTTTGTCACTAGGCTGCCTCCAGTGCCTTGCTACCTGGGTATACCTCCCTACCTGCACCATCCTTCCTGCTGTGCTGACCTCCTGCCTCCCTGCTTCTGGCTGAGATTCAACGCTGATAGGCAGTCCTTTGCCTTGAACTCTTGGCCCCCAGAATGCCCTTTGGTCCCCACATCCAGCTGTGCTGGGGCATATGACCTCAAGCCCTCCAATCCTGACACCAGTCCAGGGCCCTCCGGTGGGGCTAATGTCCGCTGCCCAGACCCAGTTTGCCGTACCTCATGCTCTAGCATGATACTCCAAGGTCAAGTCCCCTGATTTCTACCTTTGCCATCTATTACCGGGCACTGAAACAAGGTCAGGGACACAGCCCCACTGCAGACGCACATGCAGGGGCCTGCTCAGCCCCTCCCAGTCACCATCAATTCTGCAAACAGCCACTAGCTCACCCCCACCCTTCCAAATCTGTCAGATTTTCTTATCCTTTCTGCTCAAGACACAAAGAAGTATCAAGCATCACATTCTCATGGTACCCAGTTTGCTTTGCTTATATGTACGTTAAGGCTAGAGTGAGAACCATAAACCTCCACTGCAGTGCAATGAGCAACTTACACAAAGAAACATGTTAACTTTTAATAGTGCTGATAAAGCCAAGCTCTCCGCTGATGTACACAGGGCTGTACTTCTGAACTCAGAGCCTCAAAGACAGGAAAAAGCTGTGACTGCCCAGAGACATCTGGAAAAATGGCAGCCTGTTTAGCAGCACATTCTCTGGCTGGATTTTATTACTCCTAAATCATTCAGATTCCTGACTGGGACTAATCAAGGTCGCTGCATCCCTGGACCTTTTGTGCTCAGAGGGACTTCTGGGTGCATGTGATGCCCAAAGGGACGCCTGAAGCAAAACTCTCTAACCGCAGAGCATCACCTGCTGAGCTCTCACTACCTCGGCTTCTCTCGCCCCCTGCAGTGTAAGCCAGGCTTCCTCATGCTCTCAACCTGGAGCCTGCAGCAGGCCCGGGCTTGCTGCAAGCTGGAAGACAGGGCAACCCAAGTGCTGCCGGCTTCGTGGGTGCTGCTCAAGTTCATGCTCAAAACCAAGCACGTTCTGAGCACCCCCAGGCCAGGAAGCCTGATGACCACAGCTCCCACCTACTTGACACCCCCAGTGTCTGCCTGGGTGGAGAAGCACTTAGTTCACCTCCAGCTTGCATCTGTCACCCAGCACGCTGGAGGAAACACCCAGAAACCTGGGAATGAGTCTTTGAGGGATGCCTGTCTTCCTCACAGGTCACTCAGTCCCTTTCCCAACAGACTCCCACAATCACTTGGCATTAGCCCTGGAAATTAAGTGCCAGCATGCACAGGACCACAGAGGCAAATGCCATCTGGAACACTTAATTCTGCAAAATTATCACACAGTTCTCCATTTGTTTCCTTTGGATCAAGAGGATTTTTTTTTAAGGAGAAAGAAATGGGAAAAAAAAACTAAGCTGAAACTTATTTCTTCTCTCCTGAAATACACTGACTAAGATGCACATTGTTGGAAATTCTCAGACTTATTTTCAAAGGATGAAATTCTAAAGATTTCAAAAAGATGGTCAAATATAATCTTTTCTTTCTTCCTTCTGAAGAACGGTGGATCACAAAGTTATCTGGGTCTTACAGCTAGGAAGGTAAGTAAATGTAGCTCTGGACTGTCTCGGCATTTACATTAAAAACACTGCAATCAGCTGTGTGCGCCGTTTCATTTCTTTTTGTTTCATAATCAGGATGCGGTAGAGAGACGCGAGCAGGGCAACAGCGCCATCTGTGGGAGGAACTCCGCAGCCGGGTCAGCCAGCCCAAGACAGGGCAGGGGGCGGCTTTCCGGACCAAGAGCTCTCTGCACCCCCCTGAAGAACCGAAGGCAGGACTCAGTCCTCCCAAAAATGTCACACCGTGAGGACGCCGTTAGAGAGTTAGCAGACCTATCAGGTTTGTAATCGTCCATTCCCTTTGATCTGGCAATTACTCCAATTCTAGGGGTTTCTCCTGTGTAAATATTAGCTCATGCATGTGCAGAGATAAAGTCTAAGGGATATTCACTGCAATATCCGTTTCATGGTAAAATATAAAAGTAAGCTGAACACTTATTAATAGGGAGTGGTTAAATAAATCAGGGCCTTGGTGGCACAGATGTCTATGCAAACTTTACAAAGAACAAAAGAGCCACCAGTAAGGAAACGGCAGTTTTCTACAGCAAAATGTCAGGTTACAAAAGAGATTTTGCCAACATTCTGTCGAATGCAGCCTTTCAATAAAGATATACGTTCATACAAAGTGTAACACTCAAAACTGAACTGTTAGCATATATATATATATGGAAGAATTCATTTTTAACAGTGGCTATCCTGGGAGGAAACTATGAAGGATTTCTACTATCCACTTCACACATTTCTGTTATTATTTGAATTGAGTTGCAAATAGACTAATTTTGGATTTATTATATGTGTTGCTGAAAGACATACTCAAGTAACCCTCAGAGTACCTCTGGAAGGCCACCTTTCAAAGTCCTCGTGTACCTGAAATGTCTTCCTTCTGACCCCACCTTTGAATGCTATTTCAGCTGAGCAGATTCTATGTGCACACCAGCTTCCCTGGGAACTGTATAGCTGTTCCTCCATTGTCTCCTGGCATCTGATACTGGCAGTGGAAGTCAAATGCCAGTCTAAAATTTGTTCCTTAGCAAGAAATATTTTTCTTTCTGGCAGCTTTCAGGTATTTTGCTTATCCTTAGTTTTCTGAAATTTCAGCCCATGCCGGGGGTCGTTTCTCCTTTCTCCTGCTGCCTGGTCCTTTCACCATGGCAACTCATGCACAGACTTCCTTCTTTTTCTTCATTTCCTTCTTTACATTCCCTTTCCTCTCCTTCCAGAGTTCCTTAACTAGGTGTCAAACCTGTGGCTTCACCCTCTGGCCTGGACTCTTCTCTCATTGCCCTGAACATCTTTCTGCAGTTGGAAGATCCCTCAAGCTTTAGCCATGACCATGCTGTTCTTTCTCAAGCTTCATTTTCCACGAAGCCAATTTTTAACCTCTTAGGGCTCTGGCTGAGACGCTCCCAATGAGACGCTGCGTCTCTGTGATCCGGAGCGGGGCAGGCCCGGCGGGACAGGCTGACAGATCTTGTTTCCTGCGTGTGCGGCCATCTGTCCCTCCCGAGGCCTCTAACTCTGTGGCCATGAGCCCTCACAACTGCTCTGGCCTCAGAAAGGCCACTCCTACTTAACACGACGGCAAAAGGCAAAGAGCCTCCCCACCTGATTAATTAGTTAATCCCCCGAATCCCACCGCACTCCCTGTACCAGGTCTTAAATGCGGAGCTGCTGGACCTTTGGCCCATCTTCCTTTCTCAGCTCCTGTCCTCAGTACTAGCACCGGTTTTGCTTCTCTGAGTGTCTGACCCTGTTTGCTTCCCATGTCTCAGGACTTCTGATCATCTGCCAGCACTTCATCTTGCCTGAGTTTTTTTTTTTTTTTTTTACTGTATTTTTGGTTCCTCCATATGGGATGGGATTTGACACGTAAGAAAAATAACATCCCTGTGGTCACATCACCTCCCCAAAGTCGGGAAGGAAAGAAAATGTGCAAAGTATTTATTATTGACTCCAACGTGTGTACATGGTCAGCAACCCCAAATGGAGTTAAAGGCCTGTGTGGCCCATTCTGTGTAGTTTCTCAGCTTAATTCTGCTTCCTAGCATTATTGAATTTTGGGAAATAAGTTACCCTAAATAAATACAAATGATAAATGTCAGGTCAAAACACCTTATTTTATATCAAATTTGGCAATGACTCTTCACTTATCAAAAGAAACACACATTCAAAATGAACCAATTAATCTTTTTCCTCTTTTTTTCTTTTACACTCCTTTAGCAATAGAACTGTAGTAAAGAACATCTGGATCCTAAGTTTATGAAAACTTGCTGAAAAAACAAGTATTTAGAAACCTATGTTTTTTCCTTTTTTGTTATCACAACCCAAGGTATTCTTCATGTGAAATCTAAAAGTTGGGTTTGGTTAGCATCCTACAGAGTTCTGCATGGGAAATCTTTCAGATTGCTTATTAAGTTCCCCTTTCAATGTCCATGTTCTTCAAACAGCATAGGAGAAGCTCACAGAAAGAAAATATTAAAAAAGAAGCATTAATTTCACAGGGTCATAGCTTAGGAAGGAGCATCCTGACCTAGCCTTCCATCACTAATACCTCTGGCCATGGGACAGACATCAGCTGCTGAGATGATAAAGACAACGCTGAGGCCACTTGCTTTCTATCTGGTCATTTGTGCATAATCATGGAGCACAATGGACAACGATCTTGACAAGCAAGGGAAAATGCAAGGTGGACGGGTCACTCAGCCCTTCTAGGATAGATGCTGAATGAGTACAATTTCTTTGAAAGCAATCTCAATGCCACATCAAACTGCCAGTTCCCACATGTCCTCCACGCCGTCACCATCTGAGCCTGCGTGAATTGCCTCATCACAGGAACTTCAACACAGATTATAAACTGGCCTCCCTGTTTCCACTCTGGGTCCTCTTGAGGCCATTCCCTGTCCAACACACACAGAGACCCTCTTAAAACACAAGCCGATGCCACCACTCCCAGCCCAAAACCTGATGACTTCCCAACGCCCTTAAGACGAAACCCAAAGCTAACAAGGCCCCCTGTGACCTGGCCCCTGCTCGCCACCAGCAGCCCGCCCCATCTCGTCCCTGCACACTGCAGCCACACTGGCCTTCCTGCTGCTCCCGGGACGCCCTCCCTCGGTGCCCCAGCCCGCCAAGCAGTCACAGGCACTGCTCCTCTGGCTTGCAGCATGCTCCTCCTGCCCCACCCCGTGGGGGTCTCTGCCCCCTCTAACCACCGCACAGCAATCACAGGAGCTCCCGTGGACTCTCCTCACGGGACTTTCTCACTCTCTGACTGCATCTCCTTCTCTGGTTGCTTTCTGTCTCCACATAAGAATGCATGTTCCATGAAAACAAGAGCTACATGGCAGCCTAGAACCCTGCTGGCATTTAGGAGGGGCTCTGTGAAAACTGGTGAGTGAAGGAAGGAAGGAACACTGCTAGTTATTTAATGAAACAACAAGATGAAATCTCCCTCATAACTGACAGGCAAATTCAATTTCCAAGTGATTCATTTGGCACAGAAATATGGTAACAACATTCCTCAGAAAGCTAAACACAGAATTACTGTATGATCCAGCAATTCTACTCCTAGGCATATACCCAGAATTAAAAGCAGGGGCTCAAACAGATACCTGTATACCAATGTTTGTAGCTGCTTAACAATAGCCAAAAGGTGGAAACAACCCAAATGTCCATCAAAGATAGATAGATAAACAAATATGGTACATACATGCCTGGAATATTATTCAGCCCTAAAAAAAGAAATAAAATACTGACACATGCTACAACACAGATGAACCTTGAAGACACTATGCTAAGTAGAATAAGACACAAAGAAAAGAAGTATTGTATGGCTCCTCTTCTGTGAGGTCCTAGCAGAGTCAAATTCATAGAGAGAGAAGTTAGAGTGGTAGGTGCAGGGGCTGGGAGGGAGGGAGGGAATGGAGAATTAGCATTTAATGGGGACAGAACTTCTGTTTGGGATGATGAAAAATTCTAGAAATGAGTAGTGATTATGATTATACTGTTGTGAAGTACATAATATAATGTTCTTATATGTGTGTGTACACATAAATATACTTTTAAATGTACATATAGCAGTTACTCTATTTGTCTCAATTTTATGAAATTAATTTATCCTGAGATTCTTATTAGATGAATTTACACTCATAAGAGTCTATTACCATCTGTTTAATTTAAAATCGTAACAAAATTCCTGATTTAACATTCTTTATTGGTTTTGCAAAAATGAGTTCTGATAATTATGTACATAAACCAGTGATACCTGATTTATTATGCAAGAGAAAATATGTCAGATGCTGAATTCTTATTTTTCACAATGTCATTTGTGAATATTACTCAGTTTTTACCCATATATTACTTCTGTTCCCTCAAGATAAAATATAAAATCATTTCTACAAATGTTTGTCAAAATTGGGAGCACTTTAACAAATAGCTCTCGATACAGCACTTTTTACATGTCATTAAATATTCTCCTTTGAATATAATTTAGACCTTTTCAGTTACATCAGGAAATTCTCTAATATATTTCCATAAATTACAATAAATAATGTCCTTTTAAACTTCTGGGGATTTTTCAGCTAATGTGCGATGTGAGGAATTCAAGTTCAGCTCTTTATTCTCACTGGGGGTTCCCAGTTCTTCACACCAGCCACACTCATTAGGGACAGAAGCCAGTTCCAGCAGAGGGATTTCAAAGGATGCCAAATCTGCGTGTTTTAGTGGTCACTGCGGGTGGAACGGAGGGGGGAGACAGGAGTTTGCAAGCCTGACTGAACGCTGCGCTGGGTCCAGATCACCTTTGTAAAACTGCCTCAAAGCAATTACAAAAACATCTGCATCAATAGGCGCACAAAAAATACTATCTGACTGACTACCCCTGGGCTTCCCAAAGCCTGTTACCCATTGCTGATGGTAGAAAAGGGATTTTAGGTGCTACAAGGACACTTAACTCTCATACATTAAAAAAAAAAGTAATTACAGCAAGGTTTCCTACTGACACTCATGATATAAAATGTTATTTTTAAATAAATATATTTAAATTGAAATGGTTATATGTAAGGACATAAACAATTGACCAGTGATACAGAATTTGGGAAAACTGCACAAGGAGGTCCACAAATCACAGGATTTGGGGCGACACTAACTAGCAAATGTTCCCTGTTCGCCACCAGGACTAGAAGCTCAGAGGATGGAGAAGGGCCCTGTCCAGCCGGCACTGAAACCTCTGCAGCAGCACCACGAGGCGGGTCCTGCGTGTTCACAGAAGCCGGGCCAGAGCCAACGGTCGGAGCCCCCATGGTGTGGGCAGGACTAGCAAACAGGAAAGAGCAAGCTCCTTCCTCCAGTTTTGCAGTCTCCTACTTGGCAGGACCCAAAGAAAGCCAGTGGCAAAGGAGAAATGGAGCTCACGGAGCCCCGGAGCACAACGACGCCAAGTACTGTATAAGGCACGGCTTGGAGCCCAGGCAGTAGCTGAACCCGGGCGGGGCCGGCGTGTAGTGCTCGCCCTGCCCTCCTCTTCTTCTCCCCTCCCACCTCCTGCCCAGACCAGACATCTGCTCTAACTTGAATCTTAGCTCTTCTATGGGATATCCCGTCGTTCCAGCTCTCCACAAATAGCTGTAGCACTTGGACTTGGAACCAACCAGCTCCCCACTGCTGTGGGTCCACTGCATTCAACCATTCACACTGTATTCTTGCCAACCAAATGCTAGGCCTGCTTCTACTTGTTCAAAACACCAAGCAAAGCTCTAGACCTAGAGTAAACCATCTTGTATGAACCCCAGAAGTGAACGCAATTCAAGCACAGAGCCTGAAATTAAACTCATAAACCCTGCAGGAAGAGAGGGCAGTTTTAAGCTGTTATGATCAATTCTCCATCACAGCAGGAGTTGTAGCTCTGATTCTCTGAGTCTGAGGTAAACGCATCCCAGTCACACACATGTCCAGCTGCTGCCCTTGGCTGTTACTGCTCTCTCTGCACTGTGCTTCCCACCTCTGTGAAATGGGTTTAACAGTGTTCATCTGATGTTAGGTTTTGTGCAGATTACATGAGACAATCCTGGTGAAAGGCTTAGCACTGTGCCGGCTCACAGCCAACACTCACTACATGTTAGTAGAAAAGACACCAAGGCTCAAAAATGAAAGTCTCCCCATAACCCCATACAGCAACAAGAAAGACACCAGACAAATTCCAACCGAGGGCAATCTGCAGAAGCCCTGGCGAGTTCTCTGCAAACTGCCATGGTCACCAGGAATAAGGGAAGTCTGAGAAACTGCCGCAGCCCAGAGGAGGCTGAGATGTGAAGACTGAATGTCATGTGGCGTCCCGGGTGAGATAATGGGACAGAAAAAGGGCATTGAGCAAAACTAGTAAAGTCTGAGTAAGGTATGGTCTTTAATTAGTAACAACGTATTGATGGTGACCCACTAATTATAACAACTGTAGCGTTCCGGTGTAGGGTGCTAATAACAAGAGAAACTGGGTTTAGGTAGATGAGGACTCTCTGCAGTTATCTTAGCAGTTTTTCTATAAATCAAAACCATTCTAAAATTTCAAAGTTTATCAAAAACAAACAAACAAAAAGTTAAGTCTCTTTCTGTCCCAAGGACACACAGTTGGCATCAAGCAAAGCTATTGCTCGGACCTACCTGTCAGTGCTCTGGGAGCCAGTGCCATCCATGCTGGGCTGCAATTAGTGTTGTTGTTTAAGACAATTACAGTCCTGGACGAGGGAAAAGCAACCCCAGAAGAGGCAAAGCTGGGGAACGCACTTCTTCGAGCTGGGATCCAGGTCTGCACAGGCACTTAAGTGGAAGCCTAGTGATGGGGAGGGACGTGTAGGAACAGCACCCTGCAGGTAAAGGCAGCGTTTGGGAGACCCAGAACTTGCTTGTCTACAGATGACTTAAGAAAAATGCCTTCGTATGTCCAGAGCAAGTCAGGTTCTCACAGCAGCCAAGATGCTGGCTTTGGAGAGGCTCCAGGGCAAGGCAGGCTTGGCAGGATGCAGTTATCTACCCAGAACAACTGTGAACTTTGGCAGCGGGCTCCTGTGCCTAGTGCCCATGCCCTCCTGCATCAGAGCTGCCTCCAGGGAGCAGCTTCTACACAGTAGCTCCCCCTGCCCAGCAATGCTGCCGGCATCTGGGAGGCAGGGGCCGGAGCAGGCTAGGGATCCAGAGTTGGAGAGCAGCAGATACTGGTGGAACTTCACCTAATGCTACCCAGATGCTGGGGCACCTGGTCTTTCCAGAGAGCTTGGGTCGAAGCATCTGATTTACAAACCGGTGAGGTAGAAGGCACTCAGCATCTGTGCCTATTTCCAGCCATACATTTCAGCCTATTTCCAAACCATACAGGCCACAGTTTGGCATCAGCTGCTTTCTCAAATCGTTCCTTCATTTAATATATTTCATGAAGATTATTAAGCACCAACCTCAGGGACATTCCAACTGGATGGGCAAAAGGAAGAATTTTACCTTGACCGTCGCTTCTCTTAACTACCTTGACCACCATCCACTTCCCATTTCTCAGCCCTAATCTGGTAGACATCTCCGTTCACTGCCAAGCAAGCATTCCCCATCTTCTGAGGCTCCCTTCGTTTGTTTTAAGACCCCACCTATTCCCCACTCACAGACCATGCCATTTGGATGGAGCTGACCCAAACCCTGGTTCCAGGAGTGCGCCCCGCATCCAGTCACGGGACTTGTTCAGAGATGGTCACACAACCCACTCCAGTTAAATAACACCATCCTCTAGGGGTTTCTAGTCATGCTCTTTGTCTGCTGAGGGTATGTGCTGGAATTCCCAGTGGGGAGGGGAGTGCACAGACAGGGGGTGTCCCAGCTCATTCACTTTGAGGACTTTACTTTGAGAACAGTTCCCTGCAAAATGTGGGCTTTTCACAGTGAGCAAAGCACCCCATTTGTGGTCATTTCAAAGCCTTGATGAAAGCAAAGCAGCAACTCTTGAGGAAATGCCTGGTCTTGGTCCTTGGTGGATATGAATATGCACGGTGATGTTCACTCTCCTCAAGGGCTCACATTTCACCTGAGCACAGCAGAGTCGGGGGACAAGAGCCCCCAGCAGGCTGCTCCCCACAAACAGCCTTTTCTTAGGACTCAAAGGAATCATTTGGAATGCTCTCATTTGAAGCCCTTTCCTTTTGAAATATTTGGAAGTTTCATCCATGTACCTTTTTTGATGAACATGTACTTTCTTGAACTTTCAGAGACACCCTAATTTGAAGGGCACATTCCTGGGTAATTTTTAAGGCAATTTCTGCATGAAAGGACTTTATCTGATATGACATGTCCAGCAAGGATCCATTCATTTTCATTTGACTTTTCCATGGATTTTACTTGTTTTGAAAACAAATGGTGGCATAGAGAGGAATTAACTTCTAATTAAATGAAAAGAGGGGAAATAGATGATTCTGGATTTTTCTCACTTTAAAGATAGACAAATTTAATATGGCTGAAGTTCAGTAAAATGCTTTTATTGTTTCAACATTCTTTATGGAACGTTGAGCTTTCCTAGGGACCGTGAGGATTCACTGAAGGCACAGAAAACGTTTATCATATAAACTGGCAGCAGCTGGACCGTTTCTTCCCTGCAGGCCCCGCCCAGCCTGTCTCCCCCTCCTCTGTTCTGTCCAACATGGAGGCTGTGGGCCACACACAAGCAGAAGATTGGGACTCCCACCCTCCCCTCCCCTGCCCTGTGATGACCAGAGGAATCACCTCTCCCACTCGGTGTAGTCATGGCTCGGCTGTAAGACAAGGTGTCCCGCCATCACTTAGTGGGGGCCTGATGGGGACAGGAATTTAAGCTGGGACCTCAGCAAGCTCTCTCTCTCCCCTCGCCCCAACCAGATATTCTGACTGTCAACCAGAATGACACGAGGTGGCGACCAGACTGACCCGACCCTCAGCAGGTGTGCTGAGCTGAGGGCACAATGGGGGTCCCTCCTGCCCAGACCCCAGCTCTGCCTAGATCATGCTCTTTCCCCAGCCTCCCCGCTGAGCACTTAAGGCCATGGAACATGCCCCCACCAGGTCCTCTTCTGTGGACCCACAGTTTATAACCTGGTTAACCATCAGTGACCCCAAACCCACAGTGTCAAGTCAAATGATTCCTTCCCACCTGGGAAGAGGCAGCTAGAAGTCCTCCAGGACACCTCAGGGCATCTCACCCCCGCCCACTGCAATATGAGCTGCTGGCGCCCACCTCACAGGACACCCACATCGGCACCCAGCATGGGGTGGGCAGGAGTGCCCCAAGGCTGCCCTCGGCTGTGGAGAGAATGGCACAACTCAGCAGCCAAGTGTGTGCTCTGGACCAAGTCTGTCCTGTTGGAGTCCCAGCTCTGTCACTCACACTGTATGACCTTGGGTGAGTCACCTAATCTCTCCGTGCCTCAGTTTCCTCATCCATAGCTACTGACCTTATTTTACCTCAAAGGCTTGTTTTAAAGATTAATGAGTTAACATATATGAAGCACAGAGAGTAGCGGTGGGCTGAATATTCACTCGGCAAGCCACTAGTGACGTACTCTTACGCTTACAACTGCTGTTATCATCCTTTCCCTGCTGTCCCCACCAGCTGTAGTTTGGGTTGTGGCCATCAATTTGCAGATCAAACCCTGACTCTGCCAGCTCACTGACAGCTAAGCCCCCTCAAAGGGACAGACTCACAAAAGCCAAGATTTTATAGCTGAAGTGCATGACCCAATGCCAACTTTTTTCATGACAACTCAGCTCCGTAGTTCTGTGGTCAAGAACCCAGACTTGAAGCCAGGCCACCCTGGGTTTGAACCCCCGCTCTGCCACTCGCTAGCTGTGGCTGTGAATGAGGGACCACCCTAAATGCGCCCTCAACTGTCAAACATGGATCGTCAGACGTCAGAGCACTGAAGTGAGGATCAGCAAAAATAATGCATGCGAAAGGCTTCACGGGGGACCTGGCACCTAGTGAATGTTCCACGGTGGCAGCAAAACATCCTATAATCACCACGGTGACTGGGAAATCTGCCTCTGTGCCACCAAGCCATTCTGCCACCTAACATGTCAAGTCATATTTGGAATATCACTTGTTTGATTTTACAATGAGAAGTAACTCCCACTGGGAACAGAAAGCTTACAGTCCCTGTGACTCCTGCATTAGCCCCCTGTAGACAGACCAGTGGGAGGCCATCAGAAATGACCAGCAAGTGGCTTGGGGGGCCTGGAGCGAACACAGGAAGGGTCAGGGTTGTTGAGTGGTCAACATCGTCAGGCTAAGGAAAGATGCAGCCGCCTCACACCACAGGCTCTGCCACTCTCGGCACAAGCGGCTCCAAGAGCTGAGCTCTCTCTACCCCTCAGAGAGGCTCTGACCGAAACCTCTAGAATTTGCCAGTGAGCTGCCTACTCAGCTCTGCTTCCCAGGCCGTCTCTGGATGGCACAAGTTCATCTTGGCTACGCTGATAGATTCCATCAGGCCCTGGCCGGCCAGCCTCCTCACTCAGCTTTGCCTCCCTGTTTGTAGGGAATTTGGTGCTTGTCTATTTCTCAGGGGCCAACTTGAGGCCAGTACTTCTAAGTTCCGGGGGGACAGGAAGGGTGCCTCAATGTGGCCTCCAAACACTGTTCAAATGCTCAGTGCCATGTAAGTGCACTTGGATCACTGAACTTCTAAAGCTACAGACAGAACTAACTCAATTTTTATAAATTACATGTTGCTGCATAAAGAAAAAAACACCAGCTCCCCCTGCGGGATGCCCCACTCTGTGGTCATCACTACATTAAGAAGTTTCCATAGGTTATCTTATTCAAGCCTGAAGTCAAACCCATGTGGAATCCCATTAGGTATTATAAAGGGGTGAATTTAATGCATGAAAAAATGTGGGTGCGTTTCCATGGCATGCTCAGTGATAAAAGTCAGTCTCAAAAGACTGCAGAGCATATGACTCCATTTACATAACATTCTTGAAATGACAAAATTTTAGAGAGAGAAAACAGGTTAGGGTCTTCCAGGGTGGGTGGAGGGAGAGAGGTGTCTGGGGTTCTAACCTTAGCATGAGGGTTCCTTGTGATTGATGTTCTCGGCCTTGACAGTGCTGGGATCTCCATGCGGGATAAGTCATGACCTACATTTGGGATAAAATTACACGGGACGAGATGCACACACACATGGATGCATATGGAAATGGTGAAGTAGGAATGAACTCAGTTGATTTTCCGATGTCAATATCCTAGTCTTAATGTACTATATTTTTTCCAGATGTCAGTCACCACTGGAGGAGCTGAATAATGGGTATATACAGAATTTCTGTGTGTTGCTTCTTACAACTGTGTGGGAATCTACATTATTTATCTTACTCGGAGAGGCAGCACAGGGTGTTTCAGAGCCAGATGGCATCAGCCGAATCCCTGCTCTGCGATTTGCTACTTAACCCCTCAGAACCTCAGACCTTCAGGTACAGAGAAGGTAACGGTGGTGCCCATCCCAGGGGGTAGTTTTTGCTTTGCTTTGCTTTGCTTTGCTAAAGTTACACAGGGTCAGTTTGTTTCTATCTACAGAAACTTTTTGATTGATACATAGGATTTTATTTTATAACAGGAAATCAGGTGACTAGGATGCTCAATGTCATCCTCTGCTTAAAAGTATTAAAGACCAGCCTGCAGCAAGACAATCTGTTGCTGAAAACACAGAAAAAACTAGATAAAGTACACATATAGAAAAGATGAATTTCACCTAAATATGCTTTTTTTCCCAAGATCAGAGAGGACTCCATATGATTTCACTTACTTGTGGAATATAAAAGCAAAGCAAAACAGAATGAACAAAACAGAAGTAGACTCACAGACATTGAGAAGTGACTGGTGGTTACCAAGGGGGAGGGGTTGAGGTCGGGAGGGCAAGAGGGATAAAGGGGCCCCAAAGTTCTCAATCATAATATAAGTTGGTCACAGGGATGGTAGCACAGCATGGAGAATACAGCCAGTGGTTTTGTAACATCTTCCTATGTTGACAGATAGTAACCGCACTAGAGGGGGTGAGGATTTAATAATATGGGTAACTGTTGAACCATTGTGGTGTATACTGGAAACCAATATAAGATTGCATATCAATGATACTTTAATAAAAAATTTAAAAGTAAAAAAGAACCACCACAACAAAATAAATATTAGAGAAGACCACCAAACCAAGACAGATGGGCCAAGGTCCCAAGGAAAAGGAAAACACATTTCATGAGGCCAGTATTCTGCACTGCTTTCACCTCACGGTGCTAAAATAAAACTGGAGTTCAAAGCTATACCCAGGAAAAGGGCAAAGCATGCCAACCAGAAGAATGGAGGGTTACTACACTAACACCAAATAAAGTCAATGTTAATAAAAGAAGCACTGCTAGAAATAAAGAGGGATATATTGTAGTGGTCAAAGAACCTATCAGGAAGAGGTGAGAATTCAAAATTTGCATGTTCCTTATTAACATATGTTCAAAATATTTACAGCATGAACTGATGGAAATAAGAGACAAAATCTACAATTGCTTTGATAGATTTTAACACTCTTCTCTCAGGAAATGATAGATCAAGCAGACTAAAAGCCAAAGGATACAGAAGCTTTTTGCACTATGCTGAACAAACGACCTATTTTACATGAACGCTGCATTCAGCCACTGCAGAATCTGCATACTTTTCAATTATATTTGGAACATTTTACATATATGTATGTCATAATGAGAATGTGTGGCATGCAGCTAAGCCATGCTTAGAAGAAAATTTATGGTCTTAAATGTACATGTGAGAAAGAAGAAAGCTGCAACATCAACGGTCTGATCATCAACCTCAAGAAATTATATTTGAAAAAGCAGAAAATTCCTAGTATAAGAAAAGGAATAGAAAGGTAAAAGCAGAAAGCAAAACAAAAAATAGGAACAAAAATACAGTGGAGGAGACCCACAGGGCCAAAGAGTAGTATCCTGAAAACACTAATAAAATTGGTAAAATCCTACCAAGATGGTGCTAGAAAAAGATAAAGTAACAAATTACCAATAACAATAATGTAAGGGATGACTTCTTTAGGGAACCTGCAGACACTAAAAAATTAATCAGAGAGTATTATGAACTTTACACTGTAGATATGGAAATGTACATGAAATTGATAATTTCCTAGAAAGCTACAACTTTCCAAAATGGACAGAATAAGAAACAGAAATATGAAAAGCCCATATATTTTAAAGAACACATTAAGTCCAAAAAGTTGTACTGGGAAAAATGTTCCAAATAGTTAAGGAAGAAAAAGCTCAATCTTATATAAGCTCTTCTAAAGAACAGGAAAAGACCACTTGCTAACATTCTTATATGAGGCCAGAATAACCTCAGTGCCAAAACCTGACAAGGTCGTTAGAGAAAAAGGAAAATCAGGTCAATTTCTCTCATGAACATAGAAGCACAACCCTTATCACAATATTAACAAATCTTTTCAGTGACTATAAAAAGGAAAATTAAAATAATACTATAGGGCCAAGTTGGATTTATTCTAGAAATGCAAAGTTGGTTTAACATTTGAAAAAATCAATACAACTCATCCCTCAATGACTTCGGGTACCAACTACCCAGGATTGGTCCAAATGGCACAGATAAGGACACAGTTAAGGACACAGTCTTCCACAGACCGCCCTCACTCAACAACAGTGGCACGTCTGAAGAACCTGGGGCCTCCCTCACTTCTGACCAGTGGGCTACAATGAGGAGCTCCTGCATCTGCCTCAAATCAGTGGTTTGCCAGAATGACTCCTGGATACCAGGAAAGTGCTGCATTTACGATTACAGTTTCATCATCACCAAAGTATACTAACTAGGACAGAGAAAAGGGGACCCATAAAGAGGAGTCTGTGGGAGATCCACATACAAAGCTTCTGGTCGTCTCCACCCCGTGGGGTCCTGGACAGCGTCACCTCCTTCCGGCCTCACAGTGTGCCAGTGCTCCGGAGTGCAGCCAGTCCGGAAGCTCCCCTGGGCCTGTGGTATCCAGAGGCTTAGCCAGGGCCTGATCACACGCTGCCCTCTTGGCCGTCTTGAGGCTCAGCCCTCATGGAGGTCCAGGGCCCTTAGCATCCACGTCCCCTAGAGATCCACACCGCCTGGCACAGCCCAAAGGCCCCACCCTAAATCACACTGTTGGACCGTCCAGTGGCCCAAGCCCCCAGCAAACACGGACGCTCCTGTCAGGTGACACACTCCTGGGGCCCGGAGAGCGCCTCCCAGAC
Organism: Manis pentadactyla; assembly: GCF_030020395.1. NCBI lineage: Eukaryota > Metazoa > Chordata > Mammalia > Pholidota > Manidae > Manis > Manis pentadactyla. The sequence continues at coordinate 175,488,358 of NC_080023.1, read as the reverse complement.
CCAAGCCCAGGCCAGACCTCTCTCTGGATAAAGTGAATTCTTCACTCCTCAACCCTATTAGCAGAATGAAGGGGAAAAAATCATATGATCACCTCAATATATATTTGTTAAAGTTCAACAATATTCATGATTTATAAATAAATCTGGGACTTCTATTTTCTGATTCTATGTTAAGGAACTTGGAAGCCAGTGGCCCATCCTAACAGTCAGTGAAAAGCTGTACAGACTGAACATCAACAACTCTGTGGATCTGTGAGAGGGGAGGACACAGGACAAACCACCGCCCCCAGACAGGAGGGGACAGACCAGTGGGCGCAGGGCAGCCTGCCTTCCAAGGCAGTCTTGTCGCCACGGGAACCAGCCCCAGGGTGGGAGAACCCGACTGCAACTGAGGATGGGACAGAAACTCCAGGGAGACCCAGTCGCAGAGACCCAGCCACAGAGGTGTTCCACCTGCTTTCCACTTCCAGGGCCTCAACCAGGTTATCACAGTAAATACTGGAGAAAAATCCCCTGGCTTCTGGCAGGGGGAGGGGAAATGAGCTACTCTGAAATACATCCACAGCACTCTGTACACCACGACACTCTGCTAGGGGAGTACCCAGGCCTGACTGACCTGGGGAAGCGAAACGCCCAACTCCAGCCCCCTGCAGCCATCCTGGCCCGCCTGATGGGAGAAGAAAACGGAGAAACTCTTGTGAAAGTCAGAGTCCAGAGGCACATACTCACTAAAGCACTGAGACCTAATCACAGGGCCACAGGATGTTCCCTTTCCTCACCCTCCCATGTCACTAAAGGCCTACTGAGGGCAGTTATTTTTACCTGGTACATCATGTCCAAATGTCAAGAAAAATTAAAATAAGAGCTGCACTACAAGGCATAAACCACAACTGAAGGGGCAAAGCAAGCACAGAACCAGACATGGCAGAGAATTTAAAACAACTATAATTAATATGCTATGGGCTTGAATGGGTGAGCAGACAGCCTACAAGAACAGGTGGGCAGTGTGAGCAGAGATGGAAACCCTAAGAAAGAACAAGAAAGAAATGCTGTAGACAAAAAACACTGCAACCGAAGAATGCCTTTAATGGACTTACCAGTTGACTGGACATGGCTGAGGCTAGAATGTCTGAGCTTGAAGATAGAGCAACAGAAACCTCCAAAACTAAAAAGCAAAAACAAAGACTGAAAAAAAATCACTATAACAGACTATCCACGGACTGACAGACAATTACCAAAGGTGTGAAGAGAGGAATAGAAGAAATACTTGAAAAAACACTGAGAATTTCCCCCAAACTACTGTCGAACACCACACCACAGACACAGGAAGCTCAGAGAACACCGAGCTGTACACACTGCCTAAAAAACAAACCCTCTACACCTAGACATATCATTTTTGAACTACAGGAAACAAAAGATAAGGAGAAAACTCTGAAAGCCAGAGGGGAAAATAAATATTTTACCTATAAAAGGAACAAAGATAAGAATCATATCCAACTTACCCTCAGAAACCATGCAAACAAGAAGAGAGTACGTGAAACATATCAAATGTTAAGAGAAAAAAATACCAACCTAGTATTCTATACCCTCTGAAGTTACCCTTCAAAAGTGAAGGAGAAATAAAGACTTTCTGAAATAAAATTGAGAAAGAATTTGTTGTCAGTAGACCTGCCTTACAAGAAATGTTAAAAGAAGTAGTTTAGATAGATGAAAAATAAGGTAGGTAGGTCAGAAGCTTGGGTCTACATAAGGAAAAGAATCAAAGAAAGAATGGAGGAAGAAGGTAAAATAAAAACCTTTATTTTTCTTATTCTTAATTGATCTAATAGATAACAGTCTGTTCAAAATAAGAGTAACAATGTATTTGAGTATGTGTGCTTATGCTTATGTTATACATAATCATACATGTGCAGATATGCTTATGTATGCTTACATACAAGGGAAATGAGTGATGGCAATAATACAAGGTATGCAAGGGACCATAAGATCATTTTGTAATTTTCAGGTACTCGCACTGCCCATGAAGTGCTACAGTGCTACTGGAAAGTGGACTTGGATCAGGTGTAAATGTATACTGCAAACTCTAGGGCAACAACTAACAAAAATAAAAAAGGAAATATAATATCTTAAGAAAAGAGAGAAATTGTAATCATATGAAATGCTCAGTTAAAACCACAAATGGCAGAAACATAGGAAAACAAAGAACAGAGGTAATAAATAGAGAACAGTACCAAACATGGTCAATATTAATGCAACTATATCAACAATTTGAACACTAACAATCTAAATATACCAAATAAAAGACACATTTGTCAGAGTGAATCAAAAAGGAGACCCAACATTAAGTTGTCTGTAAGAAACACACTTAGATATAAGGATACACAGAGATTAAAATTAAAGTACATGGATGGAGAAAAACGCACCATCCTAATACTAATCAAAGGAAAGCCAGAGTAGCTATATTAGTCTCAGACAGAGCAGACTTTAAAGCAAGGAAAGCTTATTACGGATAACTTCATGGTGAAATACTGAAAACTCTCTGCAAGGATTGCAAACAGGACAATGACAGTCATCATTCAAAACTGTGCTGGAGACCCTAACCAAGGCAATAATCAATAAATATAAAAGTAGAAAAACAACTAGAAAGGAAAAGTAAAGCTCTCATATTTAATACTGATATGTAGAAAAATCCAAAATAACCCACGAACTAGGAGAGTTATTAGAATCAACATCACTGCTGCACATATGAAAATATATAAAAGCAATTACATTTTATATGCCAGTAATGAGTAATGATAAATTAAAATGGAAAGAATTGATATTTATAATATCAGTAGAATTACCAAATATCTAGGAATAACTCTAACAAAAGACAAGTAAGACATCTATAGAGAAAAATGCAAAAAAAAATACAGAAAATTTTAAAAAGGTAAATGGAAGGCTATATATCATGTCCACGGGTCCCAGGATTTGTCACTGGACGGATGTCAATTTCCCCACATTGATGTATAGATTCTACCCAATCTCATCAAAATCCCAGCAGATCTTTTTTTTTTTTTTTTAATGACAAGCTAGTTCAAAAACATACGTGGAAAAACAAAAGCAGCTGAAGAGCCACAGCAGGCTTGGAAGGATGCAGAAAACTGGAGGACCACAGACCAAAAGTAGTGACGCCGAGGGGCTGGCCCGGGCCTGCCCGCCTCAGCGCTGCTGGCATTTGGGGGCTGGGTGATTCTCTATTACGAAGCTGCGCTGTGTGATGAAGGACGTTCGGCAGCATCCCTGTTCTCCACCCGTCAGATGCTAGCAGCACACACACACCTACGCTGACGACAAATGGCAAGAGGCCCCCTGGAGGGGGCAAACTACCCCCAGGGAAACGGGGGCGGCTGGAGACTTGCCTCCCTGGGTTTGTGCTCCAAAGATGCCATGCAGTCAGTCATGACATCAGACTGTCGAGGAAGCGCTGCCTCTAATTTCACCTAAACCTCCAGAATTTTTGTGCCCAAAACTAGAGTAAAGGCATCTCCAAAATGTCTGACTGAATCGCCCTCCAGCCTGCCAGGATATTGCCTCAGAGTCATGCTGAATTCAGTTTTAAGAAAATAAAGAAATAAAGCATTTCCCATATCCCCTCGCTCGTGTACATAAATCCCCTCTACATCCCAGTGCCCCGCCACCAGGAACAGCGTAAGAGGACACAGAGAGGGACAATACCACCCCATTAGCGGATGCGGGAGACGGAGGGAGGGTCCCTGGGAATAAATACAGGCATGTTGCATATTCCACAAATTATTAGCTGAATCTTACGAAAGCGCTGATCCAACCTTTATTTGATGTGCAAAGCGGGCGATGTCATAAGGTTCTATCTAATACTAAGCACTAAGCACTAAGCACAGTCTCCTGCGATCAGCAGGGAACTCAAGGCAACCCCTCAGCCACCTTCAACCACTCCATGAGGCTTTTTCCTCTTGGAAGCACCTCGGCTATGCTCACAAAGTCCTCCGCAGTGCGGCAGGACTGAGGTGGCCCAGTCTGCTCCCTGCGATCTCTACAGACACCTCCTGGTAAGTTAGTGGAGTGACTCCCTCCAAATGGGCAAACGCTGTCCGAAGATCATGAACTACAGAGAAATTTCCTGTTTCATTCCAGTCACGGCTCCGGAATACACCTAAAGTCCATCTAAGGTGTGGCTCCACACAGAACTATGGAGCCTCAGGGTCCATGCCACGTGTTTTTATGCCCTGCTTGTGGAGAGGAGACACTTTTACAGGGAGTGGAAAATGCAACCGATTTCCACTTTCCTCTTAATGATTATAGAATGACGTGCGGGCCTGGAAGAGATTACCATCTGACCAGCAGACTGAGTAAAGAACAGCGCCCCGACCAAAGCACGTGGGCGTCATCAAATCCACTGAGGGCCTGACGGAACCGAAAGGCAAAAGCGGCAGGAATTCAGCTTCTCTCCTTCAGCTCAGACGCCCACCTTCTCCCGCCCGGTCACTGGTGCTCCTGCTTCTCAGGCCTTCAGATGAGGACCGACTGCACCACAGGTTCTCCTGTCTCCTGGTTCTCCAGCTTGCCGACAGCAGACTGGGACCTTCTGGCTTCCGTCATCGCATGAAATCACTTCCTGTAGTAAATCATGTGTGTGTGTGTGTGTACACACATATATCTTTACATATGTAAGTACGCCATGTGTATATATTGCATGTATATGCATGTGCGTGTATATGCATACATATATGTGTATCTCCTGTTGGTTCTGGAGGAACCATAACCCTGCAATAGGCCTAATACACTGGCCTATTAATTAGGAAGATCTAAATAAATCCTCTGCCCTACTTCCCTTGTAGTTGAAAAGTCAAAATGTATTTCCATTAAAATTAGGTTCTTAGTGTGTCGCCCGCTGAGTTAACGTCAGGAGGATTTATCTATCCTTCCTGATGCTTGAATAAAAGCATTCTAACTGTGGGTTTTGCATCTCTCTCGTAAGGAAGACCTTAATGCTCATGCAATTCAAATGGCCATTCAGCTGTCTGTCATTTCAGTGACAACTGTCCCCTTCACGTGTGTTTGCACCACTAATCAAAGACTGCAGCACAATGCTAGAGGGTGGGAAGATGATACTCCAAAGGCGCAAGTTTAGAGACTCTCTAAAGCAGTAGGCTGCAGACTGAATACAAGAGGATCTGAGCATACATTAGCCCAATTCCCAATTACATGGTTGCATAGGGAAGACAGTTATAACATAAAAATGCTCACCTATAAGTGGCTGCCAGAGTATTAGCCCCTTTCCAGTATCCCAGAACACTTACCTGCAAATCTGCCCTGGCCCACTGCACCAATGTCTTTATCACCCAGTTCCTTCCAAGAGAAGATGTTGGCAGCACCTACAAGGACAAGACAAACTGGTTTCAAAGGAAATATGAAAATCTCACAAATGATGCAGGACTTTATCAAGTAGGTTAACTGTGATTTTACAAAACAGAATCTTATGTGGAGACATTCACATATGAAGATACGGTGAACTGAAAAGAAAACTTACAAGAATGATGACAACACAGACATTTTAAAAGAAAAATTATTTGAATCAAGAAACGTTCCTGGCAGAGTGATCACAGCAACTGTATTTATAGTGGGCAATTGAAACATTCCAATGGCTGTCAAGAGGAGAATGGGTAAATAAACTGTGGTGCACTCATAGCATAAAATGGCACACAGTCATGGGAGTAAACTGCAAAGAACAGCAACCTGTATGAACATCACAGGCAAAAGAACACATGATGGTGATTCCACTTTTATGAAGTTCAGGAGCTGGGACAGCTCATCTCTGCAGGGGAAGTCCTCTTGCTGGAGAGGAGCTATGGACTGAGGGAGCACCACGGAAGGCACTGGGGTGAAGCAGATGGTCTACGCCTGGATCCACTGGTGGCTACATGGATGTATCCAGATGTAAAATTTCATTGAGCTGAACACTTAAGACATGCACTTTACTGTAAGTTACACTTCAATAAAAAACTTTGAAGAGTATTCTTTCATTATTGATGAAGCCCTTGAATGCCTTTTCTAGAATGTCCTCTTTCTGCTGGTTCTATGAAACCATAAACTGTGCTATCTCCCAAACCTGTTAGCAAAGTTATACAAAAAAACACCTGCCAGTCACAAAAGGACAAATCCTCTGATTCCAGTAGCAGGAGGGACCTAGAACAGTCAGACTCATAGACAGTAGAATGGTGGTTCCCAGGGGCTGAGGGAGGGGACACGGAGCTGGTGTTTCATGGGGACAGAGTTTCAGTCTGGGAAGACGAAGAGCTCTGGAGCGGTGGGGATGCTGCACAGCAACATGAATGCACTTTATGCCACTCAACTGTACACTGAAAAATGGTTAAAATGGTAAATTTTGTATTATGCATCTTTTACCAAAATAAAAAATTGGGGAAAAATCAAGACTTGACTTTTTCTTTCTCTATTTTAAAATTAGCTCATAGTTGTGACTGTCTAAACATTAAATAAAAGATAAACTTGTGTTCCTAATTTTCATCTCCGTACTTTAAGGTGAAGTTTAATCAAGTTTTGTTTTTGTTTTGCTTTTACCACTTAATAACAAAAATCCAGTAACCATTTTAAGTGAAGTCACTCATGAGGCTTTGGCCCGAAGCCGAGTACCCTAGGATCACAAGGGCCTGCAGGGACAAGTTCTGCCATGGTTTAATTCAATTTCTTTTTCTGAAAATGTATTTTAACTATTCCCAAAAAGCATGTATAATAAAGAGCAACACACGTGCTCAAATGTCATATATACCAAATTATAACACAGCTTAGACTGTGTGCAGACCTTAGAATAAAGTTCCCCCACAATATTTGTGCAAAATTTAATCTCCTTGAACATATTTCACTGGGTAAGAAATCTGTAGCTCTGCATCACCCATTTTTTAAAATTCGGTGATTTCACATAAAATCAGACATGTGAGCCTCTGAACCACACTGCAGGCAAGACTGAGGTGCACCTGTGCAGCCCGTGCACCAGTACCGCAGTGAAGCACGCCCACCAGCGGGGTACGCTGTCTATCCACGTGGTAGGTGAGGCGGCAAAGACGCTCATTACCTCAACACCCGCTGCAATCTGTGGAACGGCCCCTCTGTGCCAGCCCCATTCTAGGAGCGTTATTTTCATTTTCTCATTTAAATATTCGAAACAATCTCACAAGAGAGGGATAAACTGAGGTGGGACGGGGGATGAAGCAGCAGACCCAGGGCCACACAGCTGGTCAGTGGGAGAAGTGACCGACAGAAGGACTATTCGAGGTGCCTCCTGGTCAAAACCACACTGTCACTGAGTGATGTCATCGCGTTGGGTAAACCGCTGTGAGGCGCCGCAGCGCCTGCAATTCCAGGGGGCTTCCTGTCTGACCTTCCCACTTAGTCACCGGCTGTGGGCGCGCCAGCTTTGCGGGGGTGCAACCTGCAGAGCCACGTGGGGCTCCTGGGCCCCCACTGTCCTCATCGGGACAAGCTTCACAACTTTGGAGCAAGGTCCCCACCAACTAAGTACCCACCCTGACGTTTGTAGGCAATTCGCATCTAAAGACGGTCCTACCGCGCCTTTCAGTCACTGATTAATTCAAGAGCTAGAGAGGCTACGTGCTGCCCACGTTTGCAGCTCACGCTGGCCCGAATCAGCACCTTCTTGATACTCTGCGGCCGAAACACAGCAGAGTAAAGGGCCATCGAGGAGACACCCACGCGGACGCCCCGGCGGTGCCGGCCGGCCAGCCCTCACACTCCCGGGCTTAGCGGGCGGGGACCTGCCGGCTGCGGGCCGCCGTTGGCCGAGTCTCCCCCTGGAGACGCCGCCACCCGCCCAGGCGCCACCGGCCCCGGCGGACCTCCTCACTGCAGCCTGCAAGGCAATTCCACTATCACGGGATCTCCCGAGGGTGTGACCCAACAAGCTCCACCCCTGCCCCGTGGAGCGCGTGATAAGCCAATCAACTCGGCTCATTCCTGGCCACGTGATCCAGCGCAGTGGCCTGCGCTTGCGCGTGGCCTACTTGGAGGCAGTGAGGCCCAAGGCCCGCGGGGAGTGATCTGCCTACCTCCCTGAGGTGACACCCCGCGGGTTGGCGCATTGGTGGCCACGGCGGCGCCCCCAGGCCCGGGTCCCTCCTTAGAGGAGGCTGGTCCGCCTGGAGGCCTGCCGCTGGGGAGATAGATACACACTGTTCGGGATTTTGAAGACAAAACAAATGTAGAATTTCTCTATACTCATTACATGTTGAAGTAATATTTTTGGACAGATCAGATTAATATACATTATTAAAATTAATTTCACCTCTGCATGTTTTTACAGGGCTACTAGAAAAAGCTAATGAGCCACATGGCTCCTGACGCCTTTCTGTGGCCGAGCGCCCCTCTGCACACGCAGCCAGTAAAGCAGACGTGCGGGGCGACCGCGCGGGACTCCTATCCAGCCGGGACCGGCTCGGCGGTGCGCTGGGCTCCCCTCGTAATTGCACGGGGGGCGTGCTGTAAACCAGGACGTGTGCTCACCTCGATAATAAATCAGAAAATTTGGTTACTGAAAAATAGCAGAAACAAAAGATCACTCTTGTAACTTGAACTGTTTTTTAAGGGGGCCTGCCTGGGGAAAGGGTGCCTTTCTGCCTGCTGGGTGTGGATGGGGCAGGGGTGAGGCCTCGCCTGGACTTTGCAAACAATGAAAATGCCCCCAGGGTTCGGAGTTTCAGGACAAATAGGAGGAGGGGGCAAGAAATAGGGAGCGAATCAGAGGGAGTCCTGGGATGGGGTGGGTGGTCAAAGGGTATTTTGAGAGCATTATTACCTACTATTTCGTTGGCACTTGGGTTTTCATTTTTTGCCTTAATCCAATACAAGGTTTTCCCCCATTCTCACCACTCTCTAGTTTAAAGGGGGGGGGAATGTTTGCTGTATTTATATAGAGTGTGTGTGGATAGGATCAGTTTATGAAATTGGTAAAGAAGTTCTCCTTTTCCATCTGTATCAACTTGGAGCAAAATAGCCCACTTTCAAGAAAGTGAAGAAAACAGCTCTCTCCCCGGCCTTGCAGAGGGACCCAGAGGAGGAGCCCTGCGCCTGCCCACCCGCCCACCCGCTCTCCACCCGTAGGAGGACAGGGAATCTTTTTCTTTTTCAGGGTATACGGACAGGGACTGGTACTAACCTTGCCTGGGTCTCAGAGGACATCAGGAATATAATAGTAAAAGTGCAGTAATAATAGCAAAATAATACTCTGAGAATTTGTCAGTAATTTCCAACTACAATAGCTCTTACTTGAGAAATGCTTAAGATTGGCATCTATTTTGCTCTAGAGAAAACATTCCTTACTAGGGCAAAGTGAAAAGAAAAGCAACAGTACCCAAAAGAGGCAGAAAAATGAAAAGCCACAAGCTTCTCCCAGCGTAGAGAATGCAATTTCTCTTTGCTGGTTCAAGAACAGCTAGGATATATTACAAGCACTCCATAAACAGCCGCTGTGGACTCACATGTTTTATCCCCCTCATTACAACATCAGTGTGTGCTGCTGAAAATGGCCAATTCTATAGCAAAGAATCATTCCCCAGGGAAGCATCTGGGCTTCATTGCTGTGGAAAATGCTTTGGAAACAACTTTGGTTTTCCTTCCTGGTTCCACAGTCCTACACTCAAGGTGCGACCTGAGCTGATTGTCATAGAATCCATATGAAGCACACTTTTACTTAATCTAGTCCAAATTCAGTCTGCTTTATTCAAAAGCTATGCCCCTGAAGAGCTAATCAGGCTGCCTCCCCACCTATCAACTCACCTGGTAATCCTCTGTTTAAAACTAACTAACCATCAACCTCAGTAACAACATCTAGGGAACCCGTATGCAATTCAGGCTGTGCCATTGAGTCTACAGCAGGTTCTCAGTTTATCTTCATAACACTACCAGCTAGGAGTTTTTTATTATCCTCATTTTACACGAGCAATGGAAGCCCAGAGAAGTTAGGGAACTTGCCAAAATGGAAGAGCAGATAGGAAAAAACCAGGTCTGCTAACTGCACGCTCATAACCCACCCTGTGTTACCTCCCAACAGACATCCTTTACGTTAATCACCCAAAAGTCCATTTGGAATATTCCTTTATTCATTCACTTAACCTTGATTAAGTGCTTCCAGTTTCCAGGGATACAAAGATAAATAAAATCAGGTCCCTTATTCAAGAAATTCAGTCTGCCTGAGAATCATTTTGAAAAACAGAGGATCAAGCCCTCATTTATTTGTTTTCTGAATTTGAAAAACTTTTCGCACTGAGTTTACCCATATTAGGGTTTTGTGTTTTGTTTTCTCTGAGCTTGGAGACAGAAAGATCAGCAATCACAGACTGTAACTTTTTCATTGTTTCATTTTCCATTCTGTTCTGGATTCGAGACCCTCTTTTCTGCAGTCTTCCTTTGCATCTGTCTCCTGCAGATGTTAAGTCCCAAATAAGGGGGGAAGTCAGAGCTTGTTACTGATTTCTAATTTTTGTGGTAGCCAGTGTGTGTGTACACCAGACATTCTAAAGGGGCAGGTCAGGTTAACATGAGTTTAATTTAGCCTGTACTGTATTGTAATTGAAGCAATGTTTTAAAATTAGGAGATTCTATATGAAAATCCATACTTATAGTTCCGCTTAAAAAATTGGAAGCTCTATTAACAAGACACTGAGCCTGCATGCCCACTTGGCTAAGGATCAGAGCTGACTAATGACCATCCTCTTCAGCAGGGTCCACCTTCTCCAGTTCCCTACAATCCCCACCATTCTCTGTAGTGTCCCCATCGGGACTTCATGTGTGCTGTTGTTGTGCAGTATCTCACCTATGCTGTTGTTTTCTTATGACGTGAGTGTATCTCTATTTCTGTGTCTTTATCCAAAGATGAAAAATAAAGCTCACCCTTTGTGATTATTTTTATATCTAGTCTGCCTGGCATGTACTTTTCCTGGTCCCTATAAAATGGCTCTGACACGTGCTATAGACAAATTGCATTCCAAATCAGATTAACAGGGGCATGTGTAATCGAGTCCTCCCATGGAGCATAAAAGCATATGACTGAAAACCCCACATGTTATCTATTGATATGTAACAAACCTCCCCAAAACTCAGTGGCTTAAAACAACCCTTCATTTGGCCCTTGATTCTGCAGGTCAGTAATCTGGGTTGGACTCAGCTAAGTAGCTCTTGCACTGGTTTCACCTGGACTCTTCGTGCATCTGTGGCCAGCTGGGGTCAGTGACCTAACGCACATCTGTGCAGGTTGGCTGGGTATAGGTGGGGGCAGTGAATGTAACTTCCTTTAGTGTCTGTCATCTTCCAGTAGATGAACACAGGCTTGTTCACACGGTGGTGGTGATCGTGGTGGTGGTTGCAGGGTTCCTGTATTTGCTGCTCATGCTACCTAACAAAATACCACAAACTGGATAGCTTAAACAATAGAAATTTATTTCTCATGGTTCTGAAGGCTGGAAGTACAAGATCAAGGAGCTGGCATGGGTGTTTTCTGGTGAGACTTGCTTCCTGTCATGCAGATAGCTGCCTTCTGGCTATCTCCTCACATGGTCTTGCCTACATGTACAAGAGGAGGGGCCTCTGGCGTCTGTTCCTCTTCTAAGGTCCTATCAGGACCCCACCTTTTTGACCTCATTTAACTTTAATTACCAGCTTAGAGGCCCCATCGCCATTTATTGCCACACTGAGTGTTAGTGCTTCAACCTGTGAATTTGGGAAGCATACAATTCAGTCCATTACAGGTCCCTAGAGTAATGAGTGCAAGCCCCTTGTGCAATGCTGCTGTTTTCTCATTGGCCAAAACAAATCCTAAGGCCAAGCTCTGAGTCAGTGTGGGAGGGAATGACTCACTGTGCATGGATACAGAGAGGCATGAACAAATAGAAGGTCTTGATAGCAAAAACCCACCAGACCCCAGGCCAATTCCCTGAACTGCTGCATACTTCAAATTGCTGTATATTAAATCAAAGCAGTGGAAGTCACTGTGGCTCATTATCCAATGTCCAGATCCAGTTTGCTAAGTTCCAGGTAGGTCACAGATACCCCTTCCCCTCCCTGGCTAGTTGAGGGGTGGGCATGAACCCAGTGTTGGGCAAAATGGAAATGTCTGCTGGGAGCACTTGTGGGAAATATTTCCATGCTCCTAAGAAAAAGGGGAAAGAGAAAGTCCTTCTTCTTCTGGACGTTGTTTCATCTGTGTATGATGCCTGAGTCCCTGCCCAGGATGGATCACCTCACTGTCCACCTGAGGATGAAGCCAACACTCACAGGGGAAGGGAGCCCAGAGAAGTGCAGATAAGGCACAGGAGCCTGTTGCCCCCCACTGTACCTCCGGATTTCTATTGCCCCATGTCATAAATGCCTTTGTGATTAGATTGGACAGTCATTGTTCTGTTACTTACAGCCTAATGCTTATCAACCAACACAGATACTAACTGGGTTGGTCACCCCATGCAGAGCCACAGAGAGCACAGCCTTGGGCACACTCCTGCCTCAGCTCGCCCTCTGAAAGAGTAGGAAATATCTTTTCTATAAGCCCCGAGCATTGGTTTATGATCAGATGAAATAATGCACGGGAGAATATTTCAAACTGTATGAATTGTCAAACCAATGTAAAGAAAAGAGAAAACAGCATCTTTAAGGACGAAAAGAGTGACAGCAAATAGCTAGAATTATGTCATATCAACTATCCATCCATGTAGTCAAGTCAGTAAGAGGACTTGTCAAACATGTTTACTGTTAAAAAATAATAATAACCACATGCTATACAACAGGCCTCTGCCTGTAATTAACTTTTCAATTAAATAAAGACAGCCTTAGCACTGCGTGCACGCTGAGTGGTGAAAGGGCGGGGGCGGGGGGCGGAGCCGGGTCTGTGTCAGCTAGGATGATTGCAGCTGCAAGAAGCCAACAGCCGATTTGCCGACGTAGGAAATAAAGGGAGTTTTTTGGTGCAGCTGTGAAGAGTCAGGCAGTAGGGCACATGCCAGAAGATTTCAAGGGAGGTGTGATGCAGTGGCTCAGTGATAGAGTCAAGAATCCAGCTGCCCTTTCTCTGTGCCCTCTGCCTCTCATGGCATTGGTCTCACATCCACAAAGGTCCAACCAGTATTTGCTGGAAGCATGATCAGGGAGGGCATACATGTGATTGTTGCACTTTACTGTGGAAAAAGCATGGCTTTGTCCAGTGCAAATATTCTAAGTATATCCCAATTCTTTCAACCTTGATTCAAGATTCCTTCATTTTTCAGTATATTGGGAGCCTGAAGAACTGGATGGGACTCCAGACCTTCTTGACCATGGACAGGTCCTGACTGTACTCTTGCTCCAGCGATCAGTCCTGAAACCACCTGCCTGAATACTCTCTTCCTGGAATGCAGCTCGTCTTCGGTTGGTGAACACATTCGGAAACCTGCGTGAGTCATTAGTCCATGTGGGCCAAAATGCCCCAGTGTCCCACCGCCACGTCCACCCCACACATACAGAAATTTGTGTAGCTGATAGCAACAGGGACCGATTCTAAATATCTCCCACGGAGATTTAAAGGCGTAAATAAAAGAAGGGAGACCTTGTGTACAATACTTTACTATCATCCACAGTGGCTGGATGTGCATTAGAATCTGGCATTTATAAAGCATGTCAAATTGGCCCAGACCTCCTAATTCACTGGATGAGTGATTTCTCAACACTAGCCGTAGATGTTAACACAGCAGTTCTTACACACATGTAAATATTTTTGTACCGATTTCTATGTTGAAGGTTTTGCCAGTGAGTGTGATATATAGGAACCAGAGACAGTCAAGTTGAGTTCATAAGCCCCATCTCCAGGCTTTTGAACAGCTATGGTCTGGTCTTTCTCAACCCCATTGAATATGTATTTCTGTACATAAGCAACCTAAATACCAAATGGAAATCATGTTAGATATGCAGAAACATCCACAGACTTCAGTCTGTAGTCAAGCAGTAAGAAACAGCAGTCAATTAAATGGTATCCTGCTGGTATACATGGTCAGACAAATAAACACCCATTTCAGAGATCCACCCCTATACTCCTTAGAACTAAGGCTCTTCAGAACAAAAATCTTAAATGCAAATACTTTTATTCTGATCACTCTGTCAATAGCCAGGAATAAATGCCGATGTATTCAAACACACAAGGTTACTTCCTCTATTCAGTCTACTTCATTTCATTTGAGTTACTCTGATGAATCACCTGTTATAAGCAGGTTATAATCTATTTGACATCTGGAGCCATGTATTTGTATTTGTATACTATTACGAGGGTTCCAAGACCAATTTCCAGGGCGGTGTTGGGGGAGTTCCAGGCAATCCTCTGAGACACCACCTGGGTGTTGTAAAACTCAACTCCTTTCTAACACTGTTTACAGAAGATGGATCAGATCCCACAGGGGCAGGGCTCAGTCCTGTAGCACCAACCCCCTCTAGGTGTCAGTTGCAAGCCCAGGTTGCTGTTACCTGTGCTGACGCTGACGGACCAGTTACAGACTGAAGGGTCCCTCCACCTTGCCCTGGGGTTCAGTTGGTTTGCTAGCACAGCTCTCAGAACTCAGAAACATTTTACTTACTAGAATCGTCGGTTTACTGCAAAGGATATTAAAGGACATGCATCAAGAGCCAGACAGAGATGTGCAGGGTGACATATGTGGGAAGGAATGCAGAGCAGCTGTGCTTTCTGGGCACACCACTCTTCCCAAGTGTCCACATGTTCACTGACCCAGAGGCTCTCGGAGCCCTGTCTTCTTAGGTTTTTATGAAGGCTTCATTGGGAAGGCACGCTCTATTAACTCACTGGCCATTGTGAGTGATAAAACCTCCATCCACTCTCCCCTCCTGGGAAATTGGGGGTTGGGGGCTGAAAGTCCCAGCCTTCTATTCACATGGTAGGCTCCTATCCTTAGGTGCATTCCAAAACTGACCTCATTAAGGTACCCAAAGACATTTTTCTAGCACACTTCACCTAAGAAATTCCAAGGGTTTTAGGAGCTCTCTGCCAGAAAAAGGGGACAAAGACCAAATAAATGTTTATTAGTATAAATCACAATATCACCCCAACGACATTTGTATATTTCTGTTTGTATTCCCGATGCACAGCAAATCATCTAGCATACAGTCAGTGCTCAATACACTTGAGCTAAAGTTTTACTAGACTTAAAACTCCCCACCTGTACAAGCACTTGACTTTGCACATCCTATCTCCAAATATTTAGATACCGCGTTTCCCAGGGGGTTGACCAGGTTAACGGATGTGTCACACACATTGTTTGACCAAGCAGAAAGTTCTAGGCCAGCATTTTTCATGCTCTCCAGTAAAGTCATTCTATGAGACAATGAGAAAAGCAAGAATAAATGAGCAACTGTTAAATACTCTCAGGGAAGGTAACTAGAGGGGATTTAATCTATCATTGCTAAAATCGCAAAAAACAAAAGGTTTCTCTTTTATAAAACTTGTAAAAAATTAATCTGCCTGTAAATGTGCATCTGACGACTACTGCTTTTGCATCCTGAAAGGGAGAACCAAGATCAAGAGTGAGGCATCCTGCATTCTCATCCCACTCCTTGTCCCCTTAAATACAGACCCCAAAGCTTCCTTTCAGCTTCCAAAGCCAGCCCGGAATGGCCAGGCCACAGCCCAGATTTTATACATCGAAAACCGTTTAAAATTCTGCAGCAGATCCCTGATGGGGTTTCTGCCTCCCAGGCATCCAGTCCCCCTTTTCCAAGTTGCAGAGTCTGAGCTTCCATCCAAGAACCACTCTCCTCCGTTCTGGGTTGAACTCGTAATACGGCTCCGGAGGTGGATGTGGGACCCGCGCTTCTGGCCAAGTGACGTTTTTAGGCATGAGTCGTGTCAGGAGAAGGGCAAACAGGAAGCTGCGTGCTCTTTTCAGCAGGGCTGCTGAACTAGATGTGGCGGAAGCTCCTGGTGACCGCCTCTGTCACCAGGTGGAAAGAACCTACCAGAGAAGGAAGCTGATGCAGAGCAGGAGACCCAAGACGACAGACAGATTCCCGAAGACATCAGCACACACCCGGTCAGCTGTGCCCAAGAAGCAGGCCTGCGGTTTTTCCACTGAGTGAGCCAGTATAGTCACTTCTAAAAGGAAAATGAACCTGTTTTTGAGCTGGGTTTTGGTAATAGGTACTTGGAAGACGTCTAAGGAATAGACTTTTAAGAAAGGTCTTTGAGGGAAAATAAATCAATTAAGCTTTGTAAACAAGCCAATTAGATCAGGGGTGCAGTGTGGACTGTTGCAGGGCAATCCTTTTTAATAAGCTCAGTTTAATGTGATGCTTTACAATGAACGACACTGTGGAAGTATTTATCTGTATTGTTCTGAAACCACAATCCTTATTCTAGAATTAGCTGGTCCTACATCATACATTTAGGCACATATGGGAATTTGCATCTTCATTAACTAATAGTTCTCCAGAATTCCTGGTCTAAAGTATTCCATTAATAATTCCCAGCAACAACAGATGAAAGTGTTGAGAACATTATAGTGCAATTAGTGGTTGACCCAAGAAAATAGAGTTATTCTTCGCTGTCAATGTATAATTGATTCAGATACTTAATGTTATCCCAGTGATTCTGGGGCTCTATGCTCACACTGCTTCTCTACAGCATAAAAGGTGATTGTTGTGTTTTTTTTCCATGTTTGGAGAGGCCTCCATTGTAATATCTAGCTGATGTAATATCTAGTTGCTGGCATATCCTATGTCAAATATAAGTTGCTTTGGATCAACTTAAGTTAATTCAAAGTAATTCAGTTATTCTTGAATAATGGCTTTGGAGAAGAAAAGAGAAATACAGTCATTCTAGATTGCTTTATACACCCAAAGGAATTACAAAATGAATAAATGGAGTTGTGGCAAGGATCAATACAATAATAGAAGAACATTTCTGAGGATTGAAAATTCAAAAATCTCCTATTTTGAATCTTCAAAGTAAGAGGGTCCCAAGGACCTAAAAAAAGCACTAGTGAAAGTACAAAAGAGGCCAACATCTGTTACACAGTCTAGTGAGTTTTTTCTGGAAATAACTCAGCATATATCTCTAAAAGATAAGCATTATTTAAAATAACCACAATACTGTTATCACACATAATAAATGATAATCTCCAGATATCCAGTGAATGTTAAAATTTCCCAGATGGCCCCCTTTTTTTCAATTGGCGTATTCAAATTATAATCTAAATAAGGCCACACCTTACAGTTGGCTAATATCTCTCTTAAATCTCCATATAACTTCTCCCTTCTCTTAATTTCTTTGCAGCTTATTTGTTGATGATACCATAGAGCTTCCCATATTCTAAATTTTGCTGATCACATCCTTGTGGTGCCATTTATAGTGTTTCTCTATCTCCTGTCATCAAGTTCAGTATTTTGGCCAAAGAATTCCTTCAGTGGTGTAATATTTTTCCATCAGGATGCACACAATGTCTGGCTATTTCTCTTTCTGTGATACTGATATTGAGGGTGACTGCATGGTTCAGTGATTACATTTGAGGTTGAAAAATTGTGACAGTCTAATTATATTCTTCCGTCATCATTATTGAGCTGTAGTTCTTCAATCTGAAGAGAAATCTTCTCAAGTAAACCTTGAGTTACCCTGGGATATAGTCGTTAAATAAAGGCAGAAGAAATGCTTGGTTCTTTCCCTTTATTTGCTAGTTTTCAGAATCATGAGCCGATTCCCTTCCAAAGCTGGTTCTTCAAAAGAAACCAGGTGCTATTGTTGTTGATTTGTGGTGGTGGTTATGTGTTTTCCACATGGATTTTAACATAGCTGATGTGTTTCTATCTGCTGCTGTCCTTATTCTCATTTCCAAGGGTGCCATCTCTGGCAAGGTGTGCCCACTCGGGCTGGCTCCCAAGCCCCCTGACCTGACCCAAGAGCCTTCTTCACGTTTCCTTTGGTAAGATAGGAGGATCCAGTGTCTTGTGCATGTTCTGTCCCAGCTCTGGACTAAGCCAGTCCTGCAAAGAGCCCTGCTTTGTTACGGCGGAGAATGGTCAGTAGGCACAGTTTGGGTGCCAGGTTACTCCTGCTTTCTGGGCTTGTTCAGTAGAGAGAGGTAGGAACGGAATCTACACTGATATTTTCCATTAAAATTTAGGGTTACAGGGTTTCCTTTAAATTTTTTATATTTTTCTCTTAAGCTGAATATCTTATTTACTAATGACATTAAATATAACTTCTGTAACTTCACTAGTTTCCCGATAGAAATACCAGTATAATAATTAACAATATCATTACTATAAAGAAAATTTCTGCGATGTTCTTTTTATCCTTAATATATAATCCCACTAAGATGTACAGCCAAATTACTATTCTTTATAGTCACTTAAATTAATTCCTCTCTGTACGGGTTAAACCAACAACTCAATGCATAGGATTTTTCTTTCATTTTGCTTTTGATTTTTGAAGGTCACGTTAAAAACAAAATCTTACCAACTAATCATTTTAGTATTTTAACATACATGCTTCTTGTCATTTGTGTACATGAATGTTACTACAAAAACGAAATAATAGTTACATAAGGCTTTATATTTGCTTTATTCACTCTAGAGTATATCATAAACTTCTTTCCATGTCATTAAAACACTTAAATCACTATTTTAGCACCTTTGTAGGATTCTGTCATTTAGACAAATTCCAGCATTCTCAACTAATCCTCTATCGTTGACCATTTAAGTTGCTTACAATTTTTCACAATACTGTGATGAATACCATTGGAACAAATATGTTCGTATATTCCCAAATTACTGCTTTAACACCAATTCCCCTGAATGTATTTGCTGAGCCAAAAAAAATAAAAAATAATGACTTTAACACACTTGCTTCCTGCAGCTGGATTGCTCTCCTGAAGGATTTTTGAGTTCTTACCAACATCCTTAAACTCTCACCAACAGTAGATATTATAATTCATTTTTTTTAGTATGTCTAATTTGACAGGTAATATAGCATATGATTATTGATTATAGACACTTTTTAAAGCCATTTCAATAAATGGGTGACATATGTATTCATTTAGTTTCTCTTACTCTTCCAGTCAACAAAACTGTAATTCAGCATTTTCCCTTTGCCGTGCCCTGGACACGGCACGTCCAACAGACATGTCATCCCCCTCGGGGACTCAGAGGGCAGAGGAGAGGAAAGACAGTTTGGTAAGTGAGCTCCGGAGGAGAAACGCAAGGCATCGTCAAGGTGCATAACAGGGGGACCAAGCCTGCCAGGTTGGTCGGTGGGTCAGGAAGAATGTAAAGGTTTACACTCAGACCAAAAGGATAAGGAGGCTGCATAGCAGCTGAGGCAAAGGGGGAACACCCCGAAGAGAGAGGAGAGCGTGTGCAAAGGCCTGGAGGTATGACTTACACCGTTTCTTAATACGCAAAGACCCTACTCATGAAAGAGGAACCAGAGACCCATCTTCTGCATGCCTGTTCTAAGCAGGACCCAGTTTGTATGAAATACCAATGTTGTCAAAGGATAAAAGGGAGAAAGAGCAACACTTCAGCATCGTGTCTAGCTTCTCTCCTGAGCATGTGCTTCTAGGTCTCCATTCTCCTTGCCAACACTAGGAACAAGTGCCTCTTCATCATTCGCTGACATTCTCCCAGCCAAGCCACGTGATCAAGGTGATTTACAGCGGCATACATCCTCCACAGATTAGAAAGAGAAATCTTTATAATTATACGGGCTTGCTGTTATTTAAATATTTACCAACATTAAACACCAAAGGGCTGTGCCAATGATCCAGGGATTCATATCGTACCAAGCTAATATTCTTTGCACAATATTATGCAAATTGCATAAACTTTATTTTGCTGTTCTTGCTGCAAGCAGCGTATCCCAGGGCAGCCATTCACTAAGTTGAAACAGATAAAGTTTTAATAATAAATAGTGATGATGAATAAGTCACAGAGTTTGTGCAATGCTAATGTACTTGCTCACCCTAGGGTAGTTTATTAGATAAACAAGTAACATTTCCTGATTTGCTTTCGCTCAAGTTAGCGTCGTTTTCCTGGAAATGTTTGTGCAATAAATTATTTCAACCCATTAGGTGTTAACGAACAAATCATATTCACTTGCAATCTGTCGTGAATTGCTGAGAATTGAGATTTAAACACTGAAATCATACATTAATTTTACTTTTCAAAAACAAAGCTGGTTAAGAGAAATTAAACTTGGTTGAAATGGGAACAAAACAGTATGTCTGATGCTGAATATTTTAAGCCTGCAAAGGAGGCTGTGAATGGTTTCATTCACACTATTCAGAACACTTGGGCGTTCATGACTACGAGAAAATGCAAATACCAGCGCCACGCCTTGGGAATACCCATTAGCAACAATGCAGCCCTGCAGTCTGTTTGCCCACAAGATGCCTGCACAGGTTCAGGGTGGGTCAAGGCCCCATGCACCTGCATGGTCATCTGCGCCAGGCTGACCCGCCTATTGGCTTCTGCAGGGCAGAACTGATTCTGCGCAGCAAGGTATCATCTATCTGTGCCCCTAACAACCTGCTTCCGTTTAGGAGGGTGATGAGAAAATATCTTGGAAAAGGCATCCAACAGCAAATAGCTAGAAACAACCTAACTGTGCATGAGAGGGATAGTGACGAAAGGAGAATGCCAACTGTACACACAGGTCTCTGCAGCTGTAAGAGAAAGAAGGGAGCCAATACCATCTGAAACTTATTTCCAGAGGATGTTTTTTTAATTTCTCATATGACTTTAATCGAAGAAAATCGTGTATAGAAATGTGCATAAAACCCAAAGTGAGGATGACTGTTGACAAAGTGCAGACACGTGAGTAACCAACACCCACATCACGTGCCAGCACATTCCCATACCCCCGAGCCATCCTGCTCTCTCAATCTCTCTCCCACCCAGGGGGACCCCCATGACCCCCAGTCCAACTTGTGACGTCAGAGATTAGTGCTGGAACATCTACACTCACAAGTCTGTCAGGATTCTGTCTATGGAATTTGTGCTGTTCGGCTGTAGTTTGTGCATGCTAATTAGTGGAAAGTGTTCTGTTGTATGACTACACTACAAGTTGTTCACTCATTCCCCTGTTGATGGATGTCTGGATTTTTTTCAAATTTTTTGCTATTGCAAATAGTGCTGCTTTAAATACTCTTGTACATATCCTGGTGAACATGAAAGTATGTCTTTTTTAAGTAAGCATAATGAGGTACAGATCAGCCTGTTGATATATTGGTATGGGGGATGTAGGTTAAAAGGATGGGGATATATGTTCATACTCACAAATACACATATGCTACATATATTCTGTGACATGTGCAGAGACCCTTTCTGAGATATAAAAAATGATATTAACCATGCCTGCCTTTGGGCAGATTGTCTAAGGGATGAGGAGAGACTTACTCTTCACTATTTATATTTTTGTGCTCTTCTAAACATTTTAAAGGGAATTACGTTTCCAATAAAATTAGTCTGTGGATGTGGGGGGAATATAATGAATCCAGAGTCATCCAGGTTCTAACTGGTCATCAGTACAGTAAATTCAATGTCCCGTCGGCTGTGCATCCCAGGGCTTTACCAGTGTTCTCGCCATCAGAGTGACAGAAAGCATTTGTTGACTGTTTCTATAGATAACACATGTACCATGATTTCCTTTAACCCTCATAACCAACCTAGGAATGGGCTTTATTAAATAACTCGCTTCACTAATGAGGCAAGTGAAGATCAGGGAGGTTGGCGGGTAGCCTGGGGTCCCATGGCCAGTCCACGGCCTTTCGGACCCTCAGCCAAGCGCTCTTTCTAGCTGGGAATGCCCAAACAAGCCTGGGGTACCCTGGCATCAAAATGAAGAGGGGCAAAAGATGAAGGAAAAGAAACTCTGAGTTAACCTGCCCAGGGGCGAAAGGGGCAATCCAGGGATGGACATCAGCTCCTCCTGCCCCCTCGTCCCCAAGTGCCAAGCATACTGTTGGTCGCCACCGCCCGTCAGTGCGTTCTGCCGTAGATGGCTGAGACCAGGGCTGGCTAACATTTTCTGTAAAGGGCCAGACAGTGAATATCTGGGGCTTCGTGGGCCATACAGTCTCAGTCACACGTAATTCTACCCCGTCAGCAACCACAGACGATACATGAATGGATGGGCATGGCTGTCTCCCAATACTACTTTATTTAGGACACTGAAGTCTGAATTTCATGTAATTTTCACATCATGAAATATTCTTTTTATTTTTCAATCATTAAAAAATGCAATAACCACTCTTATTCTTTGCTTAAGCGCTGGACAAAGGCAGACCATGGCCAGATTTGGCCCAGGTCTCAGTTTGCCAACATTTGCTTTAAACAGATAACAAAAAAATAGGTTCAGATACAGTCACTGAACAGAAGCTTATCAACATGAAGTCAAAATTCTTTCTCTTTTAGAAATGGGAACCAAACTCCAACTAGACACATCAAAACAGGGAATTCACGAGCTTGTACCCAAGAATCCCGAGGGGCCTAGGGGTCTGGGTGGCATCCAGGCTCCTTCTCCGCCCTGCCCTCCGTCGCCTCCTGCCCCTGCTCACTTCCCCTCCCCCTCTCTCCCCCCTCTGCCCCTCCGTGCTTGTTCCTTCTAGGACTCCATCTCTATAGCTGTACTGTCTCCAGCACTTGTGATCTCAGCAACGTCCAATTCCTCAGTCTGAACAGAATCATTTCCTCTTTACTGACAGGCAAAATCCTGTTCAATTTATCCTAAAATAAACTGAGTTTAAATTTCACCACCTCTGTAAAACTTCCTCCTCTGGCCAAAGGAGTTCACCTGTGACACATCCTCAGCCACCTCCTGGGCATCTTGTTGCAGGTCAGATGAAAATAAAAGGATGAATGACTACAAATCCACCCTCAGGAAGTTCAGTCTTGGGAGAGAGACAGCAAAGTAAACAGGATGTGACAAGGACAGCATATGGTGCCTGGATTTCTCTCCCTTTGAGAACCTTTTAGTCTTCTTGTTTACTTACAATACAGGGGGCAGGAGGTGGACAGAGTGTGAATGACTCACTCCAGTATTCCTGTTGCCTACTGTTCATTGATAAATTAATTTCTTCATTCAAATATTTATTGAGACTCTACAGTGTGCCAGACATACTAGGCACAAGAGAGAGAAGTAAAGCAGAATACATGCCATCTTTGCTTACATGACGTGTAGGGTCTAACAGACGGTACCTATCGCAGTGCCTCAATTTCTTCATCTGTAAGTTATGATTATTTTAAATTCACCTGGGTTAGAGTCAAACCCTAGCTCCACTATATGCAACTAGCTTTCTAAACTTGCTAAAGTATCTGCCCTCTAAGTCTCAAAGCCTGTCTCAAGCAGGGATTAGGGCAGTTCCTATCTCATGGGGTTGTGGTAAAGATACGTTGAGACAATGCACAAAAAATGTTTAGCAGAGTTCCTGAGGAAACCATCAGTGTTCAAAAGACATTATCTAATAGTAAGCTCTTCCAACCCAGCCTAAAATGTAATAGATGTTCAATAAACACCTTTTGAATGGATTTGATTTGCTCCTTGGAGACTCTTAGAAAAAATCTAATTCTTGTAGCCACCTCTATCACCCCAACCTATTGTCTCACACCTCTGAAATACATATGGCTTGCAGTTTTCTACTTAATACTCACGTGCAAGAAGCTCCCATCAGTTCCTCCTGTGCCCCCACTCAGGTCCCAGGTTCTCTACCCCAGAGCCTCTGCTCACTGAAGCTTCACTAGACTAACGTTTGGACCTTACTGTGTGGACTCACAACAGACCCCAGACTACTCAGGTTGAGAGCAGGGTGATAGATACGGCTTCCTCATGTGAAGTGTAGATTTTAAAATAGATATGGAAACCAACCGGTATCCAGCAGTCCCTGCCATAAATTTCACCTTGTTCGGTAAGAAACGATCAGCACAGGATTCCACAAAGCCCACAGTACCACAGCCCCATCCCCACCATTTTCCTGGAGCAATACAGACTGTCTATGCATTCATGTTACAGCTTAATTACTTAATATTCATGAAAACCATTGTGGTTGGTAAAATCAGCACCATAGTAACAAGGATAACAGAATCTAGCTTAAGTATGTAGAAAGTCAAGAGACTGTTGATGCCACATAAACAATGAGAACGACGTAGATACGCTGTAATATCACAGTTTTAAAGACTTAAGACCTAACAAAGAGGTGACAACAAATGAAACCTAAACGAACTAATGTCCCTAGTGGCATGAGTCCTTTCAAAGCCGGTTCTGCCACAGATCCGACTGACTTGGTCCCCAACATCAACGTCCTGACAACAGGAAGAGAGACACATCTCCATTTTAAGGATAAATACTACTTTTTCAATGTCAGCTATTCTTTTACATACAATATTTGGAATGTAATTAAAAATTATGAGACATAGAAGGAAAGAGGAAAAGGTGACCCATTATCAAAAGAAGAAACAGTCATTAGGCCAAACCCATAACTGGCCTAATTATTGAATTAGCAGATACGGATTTTAATATAACTATGAGAAATGGGTTTAAAAATAATCCTAGCATAAAATGGACAAGAGGTATGAATAGCTATGAGTCTTTTGCAGAAAACTGAAAACCTTAAATAATAATTAGAATTGAGAACACTGGGTAACAATATGAGGTACTAACAGTTTCTTCAACAGGCTTTAAAAGGCTGGGCAGAGCAGAAGAAAGGATCAATTAACACGAAGAGAGGACATTATAAACTATTCAAACTGAAACAAAACAAAAACATCAGTTAATAATGGAAGGGAATATCTGAGAACTGTGAGTCAACAGCAGATATACTAATACAAGTGTGATTTGAGACCCCCAAAAAACAGGAGATAAAAGAAAAGCATTTGAAATTATAGTTGGAGATCACTAAAAAGGGATGTAAGACATCAACCTAGCAATCCAAGAATCTCAGCAAATCCCAAGCGGGATAGATATAAAGAAAACCACAACTAGGGATATCATGATAAAACTGTTGAAATCAAAGATAGAGAATCTTGAAAGAATCCACAGGGGAAAAGTATTGCATACAGTGAAGCCCTGAACAGAATGCAAGCTGACAACAGAAACTACGAGGCCCGTACTTCAAAATCAAATAATATAAAGCTATTTTTAGTCATACAAAAGCTGAGAGAATTTATATTCAGCAGATATGCACTATCAGAGATATACTAAAGGACATTGTTCAAGATTATAGGAAATGATGCCATACTCCTGACTGTTTAAAGCACAAATAATTAAGTATTGAAAGGTTTATAACATACACAGAAATAAAATACGTGACAGTGTTCTGGGAAATAGATGGAATTACATGATTATAAAATATTTAGATTGTTCATGAAGTGGTAAAATATTATTTGAAGTTCTGTGATAATTTAAAGAAAAATATATTATCTAGAGCAACCACTAAAATAAATTAAAAGATATAGGTTAAAAAAGGGGGGGGGATAAATGGAATACTGCAAAAATATTCAGTTAGCCCAACAGAAGACAGAAAAAGAAGAGAACAAAGAATAAATGGACAAATAGAAAAAATGATTTAAGCTGTAGGCTTAAATCCAACTAGTTTGATAACTACCAGAAAAGTTAGACTAAACATCTTTGTATAAGAGAGGATGTCAAATTTCAGGGGGAAAAAATACCAATACCCAACTGTGTGCTGTACACTAGAAACATTCTGAATATAGACATGAAGGTTGAAAATAAATGGGTGGAAAATGGTATATCAGGCAAAAAATAAGCATAAGAAAATTATATTAATTTCAGAAAAATACTTTAAGACAAGTAGTATTACTTTAGACAAGGAGTTCTATTTTGTAATTATTCAAGTACCAATTCATTAAAGATATACAACAATCTTAAATGTTACACAGATAACAAGATTTGAGAAAAAGTAGTAAAAATCAGGATAGTGGTGAGAGAAACAGACAAATCCAGTCTTAGTTGAATATTTTAACATTTCTCTTACAGTAATTGCTAGAGCAAATCTATAAGGACACAAACCATTTGCTCAGCACTGCTAATAAACTTGAGTATTCAAGTTCACATTGAACATTCTCCAAGATAAGGCAATGATGAGCCATAAAAACAGGTTTGTGTAAATTATCAAAGGACTGAGACATACAGAACATGTCCTCCAACAGAAACAGTATGAACTGATAAAACAATGACATCTAAAAAATCCCAAAATGGTTGGAACTTAAGCAAAATACCTCTAAATAATGCATGAGTCAAAGAATACATCACAAGGGAAAATGGAAAGTAGATTAACTGAATAATAAGGAAAACAAAAATCAAAATTACCTGAATAGAACACACATCAATGGAACAGAATGAAAAGTCTAGAAATAAACTACTACATTGATTTATTAGAAAAGCACCAGGTCAGTTAAATGCGAAAGGGAGCTACTTTCAATAAAAAATGCTGGAACACAATAGCTATGTGGGGAAAAAAGAACCCTTGACTCCACCTTGCTCAATACCAAAATAATAATAATAGATTGTAGACCCAAATGCGCAAGCTAGAACTGTACAACTTGTAGAAGAAAACAATATTTTCACAACCTTGAGGCCAAGATTTTTTAGCAAAGCAAAATATGTGAAAAGAAAAATAAGGTTTAAATGGGATTCATCAAAATTTAAAAAAAAAAAACCTGTGCTCTTTAAAATACACCATTAAGGAAATATGAATAAACAAACTCAGAAAGGGAGGAAATATTCACAACACATTTATCTAATGAAGGATTTGTATCCAGAATGTTCAAGTCCAACAATCAATAATTAAGACAACACCCCAGTTAAAATAGTAGGTAAAAGAAAAGACATTTCACAAAAAAGGATAAATAAATGTCCAATAAGTACATGAGAAGGTGTTTCAACACCATTAGTCGTTAGGGAAATCCAGATTAAAGCTACATGTGACTGAAGTCAGAATGACAGACGATGTTGGCGAGGACACGGAGCCCCTGGAACTCTCAGACCTCACGGGCAGGCATGTGGAGTCATACTTTGCAGAACTTCTGACAATTTGGTATAAAGTTATATTACAACTCCTTTAAAACCCAGCAGTTGTACCTCTATTTACCCCCCAAAAAATGGAATTGTGTGCCCTCAGAAAGACTTAAACAAGAAGGTTCATAACAGCCTTGGTTATAATAGCCCATAACTGGAAACAATCCAAATGCCAGTCAATAAGTAAATGGAACAAATTGAGGTATTGTCATAATATGAAGTGTCACTTGTCAATAAAAGAATAAACCGCTAACACACAACAGCATGGATGGATCACAAAGAAAGTCAGGTACAAAAGAATACATTCTGTGTGAGTCTGTTTTTAGGTGATGTAAACAGAAAGCTGACTAATCTACAGGGACGGAAACCGAAGCACTTGCCTGGTAAGGGGGTCGCCTGGAAAGAGGACTCGGGAGCTTTCTGGGGCGGCGAAGTGCCCGCATCTTGTTCAGGGTGCAGGAGGGCACTGCAGCTGACGAAACCTACCGAACTAAACGCTTATGCCCGGCACATACTACTGTTTATTAAGGAATCCTTGATTATAAAGATATTTTGTAGTGTCTCTGTCCTCTAGATGCGGAGGGAGAGGTGGCAGAATGGGCAGATTACCGCTGCAGTAATAGTAAGAGGAAACCGCTGCAGAGGTCCAAACCGTTCAACGACCTGAACTCTCCGTGACATCCCGCTCGCATTCCTCTACCTCCCTGAAGGAAGCAAAGGAAAGGAAGTCAATTGTCGCTAGAAAAGCCCCTCGGCTCTTCCCCTATGATGATGCTGTCAGTGCAGCCACACCCACGCTCCATGTGGGAGCGTTACAGCCGCATGCCTAGCTCACCCCACCCTGACCACGAGAATGCACCCATCTTTCAATCCCCTCTTAAGTTTCATTCTCTTTCTACTCATCAAGGTGATACATGTCCCATATCCATTTGGAGAGGAAGGAAAGAGTGGTGAGGACTTTTCAAGCAAAGAATGGACGAAGATATGTCAAGGGAATTGAAAACAGGGAACGTGAGACACTTAATGGGGGCACTAAACTAGGCAGCAGGGTCCTTATACCTCGTACAATCTACGATTTGGTGACAAGCCCTTGGTAAATGTTAATACAGCCTAGTGAATCACAAATGTGGGTTAATTCATATTTAATTTAATTAGCTAAATTTAATTTTAGCCTGTATGCATTTTGTTGGACTACAGGATAGAATTTCATGCAAGTATTCATTCTGTGCAAGAAATTCTGAAGTTTTCTTTGATCATCTGCTAATTTTGCTGCTGTAACAATTAGCAATCGCTCAGCTGCCCTAACTCCCAGGTGGAACCTGATGCTGATTTTAGTTACTTAACCTCAAACCAAGGCAAAGCGAAATGCCCTCTGAGTCGTATTCCGATTCCAGTTTGTTTAATGTGAAATCGGCTTGCAGATGTGGACTTTGCTCTCTGAATTAAACATCACACATTGTGGGGCATTCAAATATCACTTTTCCTCTTTTCTCCAGTTCTCCACCGGGGACCTTTCACAATCATTATTAATTAGTCTAGCGGTAACTACATTGTATCACTGTGGTCCCAATGGCCTTGGCCCGTGGTCCTTTCAGAGGAGCCACGCCACCCCCAGCATGGGCTCCCGAGGATAGTTCAGGTCAGCCGAGGGTCCCTTGCAATCCTCAGAAGAAACAAACCAGGGCTCTTGGCTCTGCTTTGTCAAGACATCATTATGCAGATTCTTGCTTTCTATCTTCGGCCTTCTGTCCATCGTCCAACACCACTTAAAGGATTGTTTTTAATCTTCTCAGGTAATTTAGATTAATGTAGGTGCAAGAAGCAGTAACCAGACTTTATTTTACTTTTCAAGTCTACCCACAGCCAGATCTAATGACTACAGGTGATGGTCTTGACTAGAGTTCAATACTAATCTGGCTTAATGGATTTCTTGTATTCGCTTCACTTTTTAATTCAAGCTCTAGTTTAAAAAGCAAAAAGAAAGTTTAAAAGGCTGATGCCCTTGCAATGCAGCATCACTCCATCCCTGTCAGCAAACAGGGGCTGTTTATGCTTTGTTTTCCTTCCTGCTGATCCCCTCCACATTACGCCAGGTGGCAGCATCATCAGATTCACTTCCTGAGCAAACTGTGGCCACCAGGGATTAGGCTGCAAAGAGAAATTTCAAAGATACTCTATTTTGGGATAACTTGCAAATATGTCTGAAGAAAGAGAAATCAAATTCTTTGCTTAAAGCAAAAATAATTGAGGACACGCATGGGTGATCTTATAAATGTTTTCCTGTTTAGAGATCCTGGTGTCCTCAGAAAGATCACCTTGGTGTCAATTACCCAGATCATCAGAATCCTCCCAAAAGGCCTACTTTCCCGCTATGTGGGCTTTACAGGATAACCCTGGAAAGACAAGCTAAGGGAAGAAAAGGGATGTTTTCACTATTCACAAAGAAAGCCATAAACCTGGGCAGTGTATGCCTGCACCCACTGAATACTAAACGTTTAGGGAATCCATTTGATCTCCACGATCTGGGACATTGTCAAATGCAGCCAGACAGAAAGTATTTTCTGATAATGGAGCAAGAAAGTCCCTGAAATACATGAAATGGGTATGGAAATGTGACGATGTCCTGAAGCTCACACTCAGGGTCTGACTGTCTATTTCCAGTCCATGAGCAGATAGGGTGGTCAGACCAAGGAATCTCAGCTCCCAAATACAGGAGGCCATCTGATGAGGAGCATCTTCCTCCGTGGAGCTGGCCACTGGGCTGAGAGAAAGCGCCATTTAATTTAGAGCTCTTCTTGTGGCCATGGAGTTTGGGGCAGTCCAAGCTTTTCTTTGGTCCGCAGGTCGTGGCACCAGTTAGCCAGTCTACAAACGTGAAATTCCCCCAGAGTATCCAGCCCAGGGTGGAGATCTGTCAGAGGCCACGGTGCCCAGGCCCTTGCCTTGGGACCCGCAGGTCCCAGCACAAGGGTGACAGCTGTGGAGGCTGCCGTCAGAGGTTGTGTTTGAGTCAGACGCTCCCACCTCCTGTTATGAAAGGCCAGCCCCGCTCCCTCCCTCTCGGGCTCGGACCCCCCAGCCCACCAGCCTCGGCGGGTGAGCGCTCTCTGCCCCGTGCTCTCTGCCCCTCTGCCAGTTTCCGTCTTCACTTTGTGTTTGCTTTCCCTTTTCTCTCGCTCTTTGTATCTTTACCTGTTTCTCTCTGCTTGTCTCTCACTCTCCATTATCTATGAAACTGGTCCTCAAAGCCCCCTCTTCATGCAGAAAGCAGTTTGAATCGCTTTGAATGTTCTCATTCTGAAATGAGGCAACTCCTGGACACCCTGGACCTCATGGGGTTTCTTGAAAGGAGCTACTGAAATCACACAGGCTTTTGGAACATCATCCAGCCTTCTGCAAGTATAGCAAGTATCAATATTTAAATTATCTAAACTGGATTGATATCCTCGAATTGTTTTTTTTTTAATAAGTGTGTCTTGCTCCCCCGTTTTTGCCTGGCTTTGCTGTCCAGGGGCAAGGAGGGAGCCCAGGAGGTAAATGACGCCCGGGCAAGCTGATGTGCCTGCCCTTCCGGGGCTGACCTGCAGACTGAGCAGGACCCACCTAGATCATAGTGCATGTCATGAAGGGTGGACACCAGGTGCCCTGCTGGAGAAGGGAGCGGGGATACTTCCTATATGGTGTGTCCTAGTCATCTCTGGACACCCTAACACAATGCCATAGGCTGGGTGGCCTAAACAAAAGTTTCTTTTCTCACAGTTCTGGAGGCTAGAGGCCTAAGGTCAGGGTGCCAGCAGGACACGGGCCTGGCAAAGGCCTTCTTCCTGGCTTGCAGATGGACACCGTCCCCCTGGCATGCTTACATGGCCTTTCCTTGGTTCATGTACATGGAGAAAGAGAAAGCTCTCTGTCCCTCTTCTTATAAGGCCACCAGTCCTATTAGACTAGGGCCCCATCCTTATTCCTTATGACCTCATTCAACATTCAATCTTAATTACTGAAAAAGTCAGGGTTCTCCAGAGAAACGGAAGCAGTAGGACAGATCAATAGATAAACATATGTGATTAGGTGTATATATATTTACACACACATCTACCTATCTGGTATCTACATATGCACACATCTATATTTATCTATATGCATATAAAATCTATCCATATATCTACAAAAATGTGTGCATAAAGAGACTTACTATAGCAAATTGACTCATTCAGCTATGGAAGCAGAGACTCCCCACAGTCTGCCAGCTGAGACCCAGAAAGCCAGGGACTTAGACCCAGTCGAGTCTGAGGGCCTAAGGACCCAGCAAGCCTGTGGTTTAAGCCCCAGTCTGAGTCAGAAGGTGGGGAAGATGGATCTCCTGATCACACAGAGCAAATTCTCCCTTTGGACCCAATCGTTCATAGTAGAGGAGGGACACTGAGCGGGTGACATTTATGGTGAGACTTGGGGAATGACAGGGAGCTTGCTACCTGAGACTTCGGGAAAGCCACTGCAGAGAAGAAGACAGAGGCAAATGGTGCTGGAGATCCCTGTGCTGGGAATCCGCACCAGCACCCCACTGTGGACATGTTAAATTGGGGGCTTATGTGGTATCCAAATGGATGGACCAGTTCAGCAGCTGAAGGAGTGGCAAACTCAGAATTAAAATCATTTATTCCCTCCCAAAGCACATCCATTAGAGATCTCCAGGATAAATGTATGTGGCCTTCTGTGGCTGCCCTAAACTGGCTCATTGCTGCGGTCATTCGCCTGGTGTAGGACAAGCCATTCTGGTGCAGGGGAAACACGGGCAGTATGTTGGCAAGCCTGTAGCCAGACCAGTCAAGCATCCCTTGGGGAACAGGTGGAAGGATCAGTAGCAAGATTTGGGTTTTTTTCCAGACAATGTGCTTCCTATGGCTCGCCACAAGAAGTGCATTTAGGGTTTCATTAGAGAAGACAATTAGTCAAAACAAATTTTCCTGTCTGCGAAGCTCCAGAGTCCTGAACAAATGCTTTCTGAGCATCCCCAGTGGCCAATAGTGCTTCAGGAAACACTGCTATTGCCATCTGAATAAGTTTCATTAAGTCCACAACAATAGAAATTGCCCCCTTTTTCTTCCTGGAATACTCAGGCGTTTAATTCCCTGTAATCCACTGTCTTGACTTCCCCTGCACCTGGCTTGTTTGGGTAGGTCAATTGAAGATCTCTTCCCACAGAACGCAGGATTCAGGGAGAGAGGAAGGGATGCTTCCAACGTCCCCCCTGGGAGGAGAGGTGTGAGGGCAGGCCCACCCCTCTCTGCTCTCTGTGTTGGGCGGCGCCTTTCAGACTGAGGAAGGAAGCACCCAGGATGCCACGTTCAATCTAGCGCATGAAGTGAACTCATCCTGATTTTAATTGCTTTATTCCTCTCAACCAACCGAAACATGTATAAGCCTTAACAGGCTGATCAGGTCCTCCAGCCACTGTTTTAACAGCTCACATGTAATTGGCAGATGGCAGGCAGTGGTGGGAGCCTGACTCGGGCAGAGAGGCTGTCGCAGATCCCGGAGCGGGACTGCCGGGCGCGGAGGGAGCAGTGGGGGACATGTTACCTTCAGTCCCTTCTCGATAATGTGTCTAGATCTCAATAATGCTGTGAAAATACACCGATTTTCAAATGTGTTTGCATTGATGTGTTTTAGTACAGCTTCTCTGGGAGGATGGAAACTAGTGACTGGAAATAAGTCATTTAAATAATATGAAAATATATGGGGCTGATCTGAGTATAGTGTTTCAAATATGTGACCCAGTAAGAAGTGATTCTTCCAACTTCCTGCAGTCTCTGCCCCTTACTGCTACCCCACAAAGTGCTATTTTGAATTAATTCCATCTCTCATTCACTAGGCAAGGTGGTACACGCAGTGTTTCCTGGGAGAAAACCATGAATATCTAGTTCTTTTGGGAGAATGCTAAAAATTTGGTTTCTCTGAGCACATCAGTTGTCATCTTAAGGAGATGATGGGTGATATATTGTGAGAGATTCATGAAAGTGGGTTGCCCTTTAATTATAAAGAAGAGACTTCTTCAAGTTTTTCCATATAAAGGACTTGGAAGTCATCATTCCAATCTTTTCAACAAGAAAAAGCTGGACAAGCTGAAAATCAGTGACTTTTCTTGGACACACTAGAGAACTAAGTTTCCATCATAAACCATTAACAGTGTTCAGGACATGTTACCCCAAAAAAATGACACTTGGGCATGTTGAATATTTGAAGCTGGAAGAATTTGAGAGAATAGTAGAAACAGAAAGGTCTCTCGACCTTGCCCACCCTTCTCCCCTGACACAGGTCACGAAGCCGTCAGGGTAGAGGTGCCCTCCCTGCACTCCAGGAGGGGAACATCCTGCCCCCGAGAGCAGGGACACCGAGTAGAGTCCCAGCAAACAGGCCTCGCCGAGGGTCCCTGGTTCACCGCGCTGGCCTCACACTCCGCCATCTTGTGCCCCCACGACCATCCACTGCTCGTTGCACCTGGCACGAGAATGCTCCGCTCCGTCCCTGCTGCGCTTCATTTCCTTGGAGTGGCCCCTGTGTCACATAAAACTTAGACTGAGTAAATGTATACTTTTCTTCCATTAGTCGGCCTTTGTCAGTTTAATTTTCAGACCTGGTCAGAGACTTTAGAGAATCAAGGAAAAACTTTTTCTTTCCTATGCCACCTCCAAATCTGGAGTGGTGAATGAATCCGGAGAGGTGCAGCTGAGTCCTGCTCACCAGGAGATACTGGTCAGATCACTTAGTGATTCCATAAGCTACGTGTGTCCTGGCTTGAGAAGTTCCTGGGGACTGCAGTCTGAGGGGGACCCCCAACTTTTGTGGACTTTGTCTCAGGGAATACCCCTGCCCCCAGGTTCTCATGGTGAAAATCCTGGCACGATCTCCTCCTGGTTCTGGCAGGGGAGAAACACTGGGAAGGTCCCAGGCCAGACTGGCGGCCCACCGAAGGGCAGAGTTCACCTGCAGAGTGTACACACGGCCTGTCCCCGCTTCTGTCCACTGCCAGCAGGGCTCCAGGGATGCAGCTGGACTGTGGCACAAAGAGCTCCAAGAGACCGGCTGTCTCTGAGGAGGACGCATTAGGGAAGTTCAAAGCCATGAGCACAGACAGAAACAAGGACTAGAGGAGGATGGGGCCTCGCACCTGCACCTACTGCACGCATGAAGCACAGCCTGGCTCCGAGCCAGATGGCACGGCTCCTCATCCTAAAACGACTTACCTACGTGCCTACTTCCTGTTCCAATCACCGTGAATTGTCAGACCAGGAATTTAAGACAGCCCTGCCTAATGTGCCAAGGGCTCCAGTGGATAAACTGGACAGCCTGCAAGAACTTCCCTGGGCAGTGTGAGCAGAGAGGTAGAAATCCCAAGAAAGAATCCAAAAGAAATGCTCGAAATCAAAAGCACTCCGATGCCACTAGCGGGCTCACAGGGGGACCAGAGGGAGCAGAGGAACCAACCAGTGAGCTTGGAGATACATCGGTAGAAACTTCCCAAACTGAAATGCAAGGAGAAAAATGTAATTCAGAAAAGAAAAAAAACAGGACAGACTATCAAAGAACTGAGGGACAAAGGTAAAAAGTTTGACATAGGCGTTACTGGACTATGAGGAGAAGAAAGGACAGAGCAGGAGTGTTTGAAGTAGTAATAGCCAGGAACTCTCCAAGATTAATGACAGACACCAAACCTAAGATCCAGAGAATCGAAAAAATGCCCCAAAGTCACACCAAGGCATCATATGCAAACTACAGAAAAATCAAAGAAAATGAGAAAATCTTGAAACAACACTGAAGAAGACAGAGGAGGGAAAAAAAAAAAAAAACACCTTACCTAGAGAGGATCAAGAATGTAAATCACAGAGCCAGGGAGATGGTGAATTCGGGCCCATCTCTGCCACCCACCAGCCCTGTCAGCTTAAGTAGGTTTTGAACGTCTTTTATCCTCAGATGCCTCGTCTTAGGAGTTAAGACTGTCAATGGTGTGTCCCGAAGGTTGCTCTGAAGATTGGGATTACACAGATAAACCAGTTAGCAGGACCCCCTGGCACATGGTCGGTTTCTATTTCGCTTCTGTTTAAGAAGCAATGGTTCTCAAGTTGTGGCCCCCAGACCAGCAGCCTCAGCGTCACCTGGGACCATGTTAGGGACACAGCCTCTCAGCCCACTGAGTTGGAAACCCGGCATGGAAACTCTGGGATATGCCCACAATTTATTTGAACAAGTCTCACAGATGATGCGGATTTTTGCTAATGTATGAGAACCAGCACTTTAGAGGATTGGGAAATCACCAGGGGTGCCAAATTCTGATGCAGGCTTCTTAAATTGGAAACGCTTATCAGCTGACCTCCTTCCCGTCAGGCTCTAATACCACCAAGTAGTTGAGACCAAAATATTTTTAAACATCCTGATTCTGGTCATTCTTGATCACTCTTTATCTTCATCTTCAGATGCAAATCAATGCTTGGCACGTAGTAGATTCTTACCTATCAAGTGGATGAATTAATAAATATAATAACAACTGTACAGGCATCCCCAGATCACAGCTCTCTCGGTCCATTTTACTAAGCTGACAAGGAAGGCAGGGGACCTAGAGGCATCCCAGTTCAGCCTGCAGCCTGTGATGCCTCCTTCCTGCAAGCCGGATGGTGTGCCACGAGATGGGCATGGGGTTCACCCCCTGCAAGGGCACGGGGGATTTGATCCTGTCCCCCATTTTTAAATGAACTAAGACTGAAGGGCATGTGATTCCTTCATG
The DNA here is from genome assembly GCF_030020395.1 of Manis pentadactyla. Classification (NCBI taxonomy): domain Eukaryota; kingdom Metazoa; phylum Chordata; class Mammalia; order Pholidota; family Manidae; genus Manis; species Manis pentadactyla. The sequence goes on along the minus strand of NC_080023.1, from coordinate 175,452,482 downwards.
CATGATTCAGGGGTAGAAGAAAACTAGAAATAAGATCCCCATTTTTGTTAGTTATTGGTTCCATTCATGAGCTTTCAAATGTTGACATCTCATGACGGAACTATTTCCTCAGTTGATGATTACAGGTCAGTCCCTTTTAGTTTAAAGCTCAGCTGGGCCTCTGCTGCCTACGCGGGGCTGGACAGTGTAGGGGGTGAAGGGGCGTCCTCTCCATCCTGCTCCCAGAGCTGGCACTCTGGCAGGGACAGGGTTACAATGAAGCGGAGAGCGGCTCAAACACATCACAGTAAAGGCACACACATGATATGCAGGGTGTTCAACAGGTAAGAAGTGTGTCCCAGCAGGAGGAGAGCAGGGCGGCCCCGGGCCGGAGCCGGAGAAGAGAGCGACCCCGGCTTGAGGTTGCCCGTGGAGACAACGCTTCCCCCTCCCCGGGGAGGGGAGATGTTCCACCTGACACATACTCAGACAGGTGGAAGCCAAAACAGGGGGCACGTCCCTCCTGCCTATTAACCTGGCGTTAAAGACTATTTAGTGGAAACACCTCATGCTGGGGGCAGTGGGATGAAAGTGGCATTCTCGTGTGTTTCTGGAAGCATTTGATAAAACAGCAAAAGGAAATAACAAGCTTTTTGAAAGTATCAGTGAACACACATGAAGAGCTACTATAAAATTTTGTATTGTTGGACCCAGAGATCAGACATGTGGGCGTCTGTCCCATTGGATGTAGTTTGAAATGGGGGGAAATGACACTCCTGTGCACTCGTTTCCAAACACATGGAAGTGATACATGTGACAGAGAATGGTCACTGTGGATAAAATGAAGGTTCTTGTGGCCAGAATTCTCACCTGGCCCTGGTTGGCTGGCTCACTACACACGTGTGGGCAATATGTTGGTGCTGACGCTATATAAAGAGCTCCACCCAGTGCTCTGGGCACAACACGGTGGCAGGGCTGCAAGGCTGCAGGAGAGCAGAGCAGAGGCTGGAGGGGTGGCAGTGCCAAGGACAGAGGCCCAGAGGACGGCCGTGTGGGCAGAGGGGCCCAGAGGCAGGGACGGGCTTGCTGCATGAAGACTTGCTCTGAGTGGATGAGATTTTTAGTGACTGACCTGCCACCGTGGGAATAAAGTTGGGTATAGACCCTTTCACCCCAAGAACGTTCTACTGTCAATTCTTTGGTCACACTGAATCCATAGCAAATTTGCCTGGGGCTGAAACCCATTGGTAAGACAGTTACATAAATTGATACTAACCACTCAGTGGTTAGTGGCCTCTAAAATGCTAATTCTAAAGAAATTCAGCCACCTGAAAATAAAAATCTTAAGATACGTTAAGTTAAAAAACATGACTCAAAATTTTACTGAGTATGATTGCAAATAATTAGTATATAATAAACACTGGAGGCGAATACTGGAAGGAATTACAACAGAATAACAGTCTCATTAAGATAGTGGATTGTGGAGTTTTATTCCTTATTTTTTCTATTTTGCAAATGTGCTAAGATTTTATTACATATAATACAAGTATCCCCTACTTTTTGAAAGTTTATGTTACATGACTTCACTTTTACAAGAGACCTGCATTAGTACCTGTCCACACTAACCAAAAGCAATCTGAAGACGGTTTCCACTTATGAAACAGGGTGAAAAGCGCAAAAAGCACTATTCAGCCTTGCCCTGAGCCATCACTGAAGCGGCCCTGGCCCCGAGCAGCCAGAGGTGTGCCACCGGGCTCCTTGCGGGACCCCCCTCGGCACCTCAGCATCGAGTTGCCACGGCTGCGTCTCAGCATCTGTGCTTCCTCTTGGTTTGTTTTGTGTTCCCCGCTAGCAAGGTGTGTTCTAAGGTATCAGGAAAACCTAAGACGGGAGACTTTCTGGGTCTGGGAACGCTCACAAATTTTTCCATATAGGTTCGTGGCAATGGCTTCTTCATTTCATGCCATTTCAGCTCACAGATTTCGCAACGACCTGTACTTTCGGGTATGGGTTCTGCAAGCTGTGCCTGCAGAATGAAAAATCTTGAAGAGAACTGGGAACGGAGGCTCGCCTCCTTCTGGTTGCAGAGGAGATACGAACACTCACAGGTCTCCTCATTCCCAGCAGCATGGGCCATTGTGCAACTGGATTTAACTTCCTCTTCTTTTGCTGAGAAATGGTCTCCTAGGGAACTGCAGCCTCCGGAGGCCTGCTCGGCCAGAAGGCTCTGAGGAAGCCCAGGAGAAGGACCGGTGCAGCAGCTCACGTCCAGTGACATCCTTAAGCTGGGGGCAAGCCGGGAGGGTCTGAATCTGAGGAAGGGGCCCACCGTGGGCGAGGAAGCAGCGCCCTGTCAAGACCTGGAGAAGTCAGGGCGCGAGGCTAACGCGCTGCAGACAGCAGAGGCCTTGGGGTTGTGAGGCGGGAGCCGCTTGCTGGCCGCTTGTGCTTGGCCGGCTGTGTTCTGCTGAGCCCCTCAGTGCCCGGCCCGTACTGGAGGGAGGGGCTTCCCTCACATCCCCACTTCCATTGCAAAGAGAAAAGATCTTTATATTCTTTGTACTCATGGGTATTGCTTCCTCGCATAATTTTCATTGCACAAAGCTTAAAGACACTTGAAAACCTCTACTTAACTTTAAAAAACTAAACATAATATTATTTCTCACATAATACCTACTTAACAGTTGCTTCCATTTATTTTAATAACTTGTAATAAAAAATGATAGCATTGAGATGGATAAGCTTTTCTGTTAACCATCACTACATCATTTAAAGCTAACTGTTCCTCCCCACAGACTATCAGATCTGATCCCTTGCCACCCTGTTAGTCTCTAAACCCCACGACACCTGGGAGTCTCTCTGTGTTGGTCCCTACTGTGCCCAAAATACCCAGCACATAGTAGGCGGTAAACAGGGTATTTTTTAAATGAGTGCTGCCACCTGGTGGCAGCATACCCAAGTTTCACACTTAGCATTTTGATTACTTAATGCATGGAAAATTCGATCAAATTCAAAACCTAAGACATGAATCGTAGTGATAGTCATCTCATTTTCCTTATTTAGCTATTTTGTTTTCCTACTCAGCACAGATTGGAGACATTTCAGTTCCCTCTGTTCCACACCTACTTGGACCTGCCCTCGGACACATAGCTGCCATTCTGGGTGGCAGCAGGGCTGCCCCTCCGCGGACGGGATCTTTTCCCGTCATCTGTGCGCTTCTCACATACAGCACTGCGCTCAGCGGGTGCTGGTCTCACCCACCCCCAGGAACTTGTAAGGTTATGTGCATGACCGCCAAATCCTCAGCCAATATCTGGCCTCCCCTCCCTCCATTCCCTGTGTTTCTGCCCCGGTGCCAGGCACCAGGCACCCGCAGGCACGTGGGGGCAGCGCCATTTAGTTAGCTTAATCTGAGCTGGAAGGAACAGTCTTACATGCAAGAGACAGATGTTTGCTCATGGATAGGAGTTTTAAATTATTTAAGGCAAAGCAATAAAGGATGTGGTCTTGCCCTCTGATGCACTCCCTAATTGGGAGATTCATATGACATTGTGCTGGATTGTGAAGCCACATTACTCTGATGGGTAATATTATGCTATCTTAATTCAGTTTATATAATCATTTAAGTTTAATTTTTTTAGGACTTCTATCAAATATTAACATTGCATTAGTAGAGAATATAACTAATTGGGGCACATGTGCCCACACACTGAGGGGTTTAATTGCCAGTACAGTGCAGGGCAATTATTGTAAGGAGAGAACAATGGTATCTGGCATATACATGTGACTCTGTCCCTTTAAGTGCATTAAAATAACAGCTGCTGGGCTGAGCTCCTCAAGGACATTGCCACATCGCCTTCACAGACGTGACTCATTGGTAGTGCTCAGTGGTTGTGGATTGACTTGACTTGAAACAGAACAAGGACAAAGAAAGGTCACACAGCCCTGGAAAAGTCCAGGGTGTAAGAGATGTTTGCTATGGTCCTAGCTATTTGATTCCAAGACGTCCATCAAGAAACCAATGGGGGCCAAAGCACTGTGGCCACTTGGGCCAGCCTCATGCACAGTGGAGAAGGTCCCTGCCCCACTGTGAGAGCCAGGATTGCCTGCCCCCCCAAATCTCCCTCCAGGCTAACTGCCACAGCTGCTAAAATCCTGCTTTTAAATATTCAGACCTCTGGCCATCAGGCCTCTAGCAGGTCTCCTGATACCCCAATAACTGATCTCAGTCTCCATTTTCCATCCGTACAATGGTTCTATAGAGTCTGCTCTGCTGGGGTGTCAAACTGAAAATAAGACATGCCCAGTACGGTGTCTGGCACACAGACTCTGCAGAAGGGCATTGTTGCCAGTATTATTTTCCATCACTTGCTGAGAGTCAGTCCTCTCTCTGCCACTTTTGGACACAAACTCACTCCATGTCCCCAGTGTTCCACTGAAGTGTCCATGAAGACTCAGCCCACAGCTGGGGGCTGCGTGGAGCAGTGGCCTCGGGTCCTGCACATCACTAACCCTCCCCCCAGAAGTGATGCCTACTCTGCCTGGGAAGGTTTAGTGGCACATCCATGCACTCCCCCCTCCAGCAAATAAAGACCAGTGCCTCCTGAACACCAGGCACTTCAATCTCATGAGAAAGGAAATACGCATACAAACTGAGTCTACGTTCTAGAGGGGGGCTTAAATAACCAAACATGCTAAGAGTTCAGTATGAGCGTGAGCCCTTCAACCAGCCACTTGGTCACATTGTGTGTTAAAAGGAAAGTGCCAGACTCCACCCCCAAAGTTCCTGCTTCAGAAGGTCTGAGGTGGGGCCCACAGCACACTGCGTGTTCACAGCAGCATGGCTTTTTCTGATTCAGACGATCTGAGGACCAGGGCAAGACTGTGAGCTCTTGATGAGCCGCAGTCAGCCCCCAGCAGAGCTGGCGCATGCACATGGCAGGCCCTCGATGTCTGGTTTGTGGGATGGAGTGAAGGCATCCGAAAGAGTCTGGGAGGATAAACAGCTTTGCGAAGAGTGAGATGAGGCTGGGAGCAGCACGGAAACCCTGAGGTGGGGCATCTTCCTGGTGACATGGGAACTGAATTCCTGCTGGAAAGAGTTGGAAAGGACTCAGAGAAGTGACTTTCTCCGGCATGAAGGCTCCTTCAGAGGAGGCCAGGAGGGTAAGGATCTGATTACCAAGTTGGAGCTTCCCAGCCAATAAACCTTCCTCAGCCCGTGAGGAAAAGGGGCGCTATGGCTGGCGGTTGTTATTGCATATTACATATTAATCAGAATTTCCTCTCGGGCAATCATTTGTGGTCCTTATCCTGCTCTCTACCACTACATCTCAAAAACCCTCAAGCAGATGAGAAACGAGTCTGGGAGACAGCTGCCCCAGTTCAGTTCAAGGACACCACAGTTCCCCGGTGGCCGAACCCCAAATCCAGTCGGATCCACTGTGTATCTTCTGTGGTCTTGAGGGTCCTGCCTAATGAATCCATGACAGTAGGTCCAAGAACATGGGCCCGTGGAGCCCAGGAAGACGGAAGTCTCACCTTTGCCTTTACACGAACCCTGGTGCCTTCCTCCCATTGTCAGCGTCAGCATTACCGGGGCCCTCATCTCAGGCAACAGGCACACGGACATCTCTGCCCTGCCCTCCTCCCTCAGCCTTTGGAAACCACACATCCCCTTCCGTTCTGCCCCCTGACCCAGCTTCGGGTACTTTCCACCTGGACAGGAAGGAGCCTCTCTGTGTCCCTGCCACATGTGGTGACTCCTGAGGCCCCATCCGCACCATGTGGTGACCCCTGAGGCCCCACCCGCACCCACTCGCCTTTCCCACAGCTGTGCTTTGCTGATGGTTGGCCCTCAGCCACCCAGGAGGCTCCACTCAGTGGTTTTAGGGGCCTCTGGTCTCTGGGCTCAGTGTCTGCCCTTCCATCACAGGGAACTCATTTTTAGGTTTTGAATTGTTTTTGCTAATTTCTGTCAAGTTCTGTTTGAAGGCAGATCTGTTGAAAATTGCCAGGTTAAAGCTCAGACTCCCTCACCGGGCACGCAGACCCCGCGCAGCCTGATTCCCCGGCCGCTACACGAATCTGACCCTTGGGGCTGGCTGGTCACCCACCATCCCCAATACACCTTGGCTTTCTTCCTAGTATTCCTCTACTCCCATTACCCCATTCATTGGACCCAAGTGTCCTTTTTAAAGGGTGCGATAGCCCACATCACCTCCCATACTAACCCCCTCCCATACTGGGCCAAAAGATCCAGTTCACATCAGTTGTGGTAAGTCATGTGACAGCATGCACCCTAACATGATCTGAAGGGCACTTCGTCTCTGTGGTGTTCTCCCGAAATTCACAGCCCTCGTCTACCCATGAGAAAAACATCAGACAAACCCAGGTTAAAGGACGTCCTACAAAACACCCGGCCACCATTCCAAAAACCTGTCAAGGTCATCAAAAAAAAAAAAAAAAGTCCGAGACACTGTAGCGGCTTGAAGGAGCCTCAGGGGTCCCACTGGCTGAATGTCCCTCATTGTCCCAGCTCCAATCGTCAACTGGAAAAGACATTAGTGCAAATGTAGTGAAATCTGAATAAGGCTTGGAGTTTGAGTGATGGTAATACATCAATATCAGTTTCTTAATTATAATAAATGCACCATAGAAATGCAAGATGTTAATAGGCAAAACTCGTACTGTTGTCATACAATATAAAATTGTCATATGATATCAAACAATACGTTAAAGCATTAAGGTAGCAGGATTTTACAATTATATATCACTCATACATACACTTAAAATATTTTAAATTTAAAATTCAGGCAGACCAACCAATATCCATCTGGAGGCAAGATCAAACATTCGAGCCATCACACTGACTGGCCGACCTCGGGCAGGTGGCCGTGAGCAGGCCACGCCCTTCCATTCATCTGTCCAACACCCACTGAAACACTGATTCTGCGAAGGGAACTCACTTTACGGTGGGAGAAGTTTGGAGCCACTCCAGAGGTTTACTGTTGTTCTTACCACTGCCCCACCACCTTTTTTTTAAATTAAACTTTTTATTTTGACCTAGATTTACATGCAGTTGTAAGAAATAATGCAGAGTGATCCCGTTCAGCCTCTATCCATTTCTTCCAGTAGTAGAATCTTGTGGAAGTCAGGGGCAGTATCACAACCAGGAAACTGACATTGGTACACTCCACCATCTTATTCAGATTTCATCAGTTGACTTGTGTGTGTGTGTGTGTATGAGTTTAGCTCTGCAGTTTCATCCCATGTGTAGCTTCATGTGTCCACCACACAGTAGGGACAGAGAACAGACCCGTCACAAGCATCCTTGTGCTACTTTTCATCACCGAATCCATCTCCCACCCTAGCCTCTTACCTACCACCTGCCAACCACTTCCCTGTTCTCCATTTTCATCATTGCATCAATGTCATGTAAATGTACCAAAGTATGCAGCTCTGGGGGATTTACTTATTCACTCATAATTCCATGGAAATTCATCCAAGTCTGTATGTATCTGTGGTTTGTTCCTTCTAATTGCTGAGTAGTAGTTCCTGGTTGGGTAAATCATCATTTGCTTAACAATTCACCTACTAAAGTACATTTGGGTTGTTTCCAGTTTGGGGCTATTATAAATAGTGCTACTATAAACAATCAGGTGCAGGTTTTTGTCTGAACATACATTTTTAGTTCTCTGGGATAAATGCCCAGGAGAGCATTTGCTGAGTTGTATGATAATTACATATTTCGTTATCTGAGAAGCAGCCAAACCGCTTTCCAGGGTGGCTGTGCCATTTCATATTCACACAAGCAACACACAGGTGACCTGGCTTCTCTGCGTCCTTGTCAGCATTTGGTGCTATCTCTTTTATTTCAGCCATTCTGATAGATGTGTAGTGATATCTCACTGTGGTTTTAATTTACATTTTCATTGTGGTTAATGATGTCGCTTATCTCTTCATGGGCTTCTTTGCCATCTGTATATCCTTTCTGTTAAATATCTGTTTGTGTCTTTTGTCTATTTTCTAATTGGACTGTTTGAGGTTTTACGGCTGAGTCTTGAGATTCTTCATATAAGTACTAATACTTTACCTGCTAAGTAGTTCATAAATATTTTCTCCCTGTCTGTGTCTTGTCTTTTCATCTTCTTCACATGGGCTTTCACAGAGAAAGTTTTTTATTTTGATTAGGTCCAATGTATCAACATTCTTTCTTTTCTGGATCATACTTTTGGTGCCAAGCCTAAGAATTATTTACCTAGTCCTAGAGTCCAAAGATTTTTATCCTGTGTTTTTTTCCTTAGAAATCTTGCAGTTTTAGTTTTATATTAAATCCATGATCCACTGCGAGTTACCTTTGTTATTAGGCATGAGGCTCAGGGCAAAGTTCCTGTTTTTTGTCTTTTGGTTTTGGTTTTGGGTTTTTGCCTCTGAATGTCCAGTTGCTCCAGTGCCATTTGTTGAAAGGCTCTTCTTCCTCCACTGAAGGTGGTTCCACCTTTGTCAAAAGTCAGCTGGGCATATTTGAGTGGGCATATTGAGTGCATCTCTCTGTTCTTTTCCCTGTATCTCTCTCCCCTGTGCCACTCTGACGGGATTCCTTCAGCTGCCTGGAATCAGGTCGAGTGAGGAATGGCCTTTGGAAGACTCGGTCACGGTGCCAGTGGGGAGAGCCCCCTGCCCAGCTGAGGTCTGCACCTACAGGGTACAGTTTAAGCCTCGCGCCAGTGACCAGTGCTGGTGCTGTTTCCTCCCTAGCCGGGATGCATGGATCTGGAAACAGAGGGCGAAGAGGCAAGGGGCTCCCGTCACTACTACGCCACTAATGACCTCCACGCGGCATGTTTCCCTCCCACCCCCACTCCCAGCGCTGCAGATTTAGAGTCTTGGAGAAATGCTGGAAGCTGAAGATGTGTCATGTCAATCAGGACTTCTCATACCTCCACAGGCAGAAAGGGCTTCCTGTGCTGGCTGAGGTCCCCAGACATGCTCGTATAGGAGGAGTGTGGCTGCAACTACATGAGGGGCCAGGGAGAAGGGGGTCTGAGACCCACGGACCCACCTTAGAACTTCCATGTGGCAAACCAGAGAAAACTCCGAGCAGGCAAGACCCCTCAGCTCTCAGTCCCTCAGGAGTGAAGTTGTGGGGGCTATGCTCACAGAGGAGATGGCCGTGGGTCGCAGAAATGTGGGACGGGTGGTGAAGAGGGAATTTATAAATACTAAGTAGGCCTTGTGACTGCTGCAGGCATGAGGATTCAGTTTCCCTGTCTCCTTTACTCTGCATATTTTATACACATAACTCACGTCTCTTGCCCTGCTCACCCCCTGCTATTCCATAGAAGATACACTGATTCTGGCCAACCTAATAATTCGGACTGTAGGCTATAGTCTATCTAAGGGTGATTTTTACTGAAAGGAGGCTGACCGTCACCAAGAGCGCCTACTCTGGCCGATGGGACTGGGAGGGTCTTCCTTTGGGGTGAAAGTAAGCATTTCTCCTTTGGTATGAGGAAGCATCAGATTTCTACAATTGCTGTTAGGAAATTAAATATGGGTAGGATGTGTTTACTCTGGATGCTGAGTAGCCATATGTGTGGACTGCTGGCATGGTCTGTTGGCATCCATCCAGTGCCACCCTGTTCCTGCAGCCGCTGTGCCGTGTTATCTCAGGGGCTACGAGCCTGGGAACTACATTTTCCAGAATCCCTTCCCAGCAGGAATCTGGGTCATATTCCACCTCTGAGGTGCTCACATGAGGTTTGGAAGGCAGAGGAAAGCAGAGACGCCTCCTTCTCCAGCAGCTGCAGCTCCTGCCCCCAGCGCCCAGCCCTCTGCTTCAGGCCGCAGGCAGCCGTGCTGGCTTCCCTAGCAGATTCCAGCAGGTTCTTCTAATTTCCTGATTCCTGGGCAGCACCCCCACCCCAGGGCTTCCACATGCCTCAACATTACCAACGGTGCCACAAACGCCTAATTCCCTCCTGCTTGAAGTATCTCGGCTGATACGATGCCAAGACAGTCATCTGCGCTCTGAGTACCTTGTCTTGTGGCTGGTCGCCTGCAGAGAGGAAGCCCGCATCTGTGCCACGACAAGGGCCACAGCTCCTGCTCCATACACGCAGATGCAGGCTGCAGATGTTCTGGAAGGGCTTGGTGACTGCAGTTTGCTCGGCCTCCAGCGAATGCTCTGAGCAGCTTCAGCAGACAGCCTGCAGACGGGTCTCACCCACTCTCACACCTTTTCTGGCTGCCTTCCACGTTGTGATGAACAGAATCTGTTGATCTGTGAAACCAACAAACTTAGCCTCACCTGTGCCTGGTCGTTTCTTCCCTTTTCCATCTCCTCCCCACATTTTTTTTTTTTTTTTTTGCTGGAAGTGGCACAAAGAAACAGAAAATATTTAAGCTGCTGCTACACCGTTCATGTTTTTAATTCGACAAGAAAACTTGTGCAATTGCATGGAACATTTATCTAATTTCTGCAAAATGTTGCTTTCCTCTATGAATAACAAACAGGCTCTGAGGCAGCCCTACCCACCAGTCGCCGGAACAGAGTCCTGCCTGCACTCCACAGGACCCTCGGCGCGTCCGCACCCACAGCCTGGTCATCCAGCATCACCCATGCTCCTCCAGCTGACTGGGCACCAGCTCATGGCAGCTACCTTCTGACCCAGCAGCAGTTAGTTGACAGGTTCTATTTTTCTTGTGCATCCAGAATACAAGGATGGAAAGATATTCTCCAAATGCAGGGAGAATGGGGACCCTGTGACTCAACTTTGTAAACACACATTGAGACAAATGAGCCATCCTGTGCAATAGAGACATGCAAATGGGAATCTGCATGAACCTACCAGCATCCCTCCTGCTTTATCTCCTCTTGCCAGGCATGGGATGGAGGCGATTTTAGTCCCTATCCCCTCTGCTTGTCTAAGGAATGTCATCCACTCCTCAAGGACTTGTTCTGCAAACAGCAACTTCTCTAAGAAATAATGTTCCACGTACTCTCATCCAACCCCACTGACTGGTCCCCTCACACCCAGCATGTTGGGCCCTCTTCTTTGCCCCTCACAAGTCTGATTTCCCCAGCTGACAGTCGTGACTGCAGCATAACAACAGCAGGTGATCCAGCCTGCTTAGGGCTGAGCACGATGCCGGTGTGTCCCATGGATTATCTTCTCCAGTCCCACGTTAGGAATGTGATAGGATTTGAATAGATGAAAACACTGAGGCACTCAAGGTCAGCCATGCAAAGGGCTTTTGAGGAACTGAATCAGCATTTGAACCCATGACTCCAGAGCTCAGCCTTTTCACACTGAACTAGAAAGTGCATAGTAAGTGATATACTGTACAACATAAATAAGTACCAAGTCTATGCACTGAATTTTAGGATATTTAAAGTAAATGAAATGCATTATTCAAGTCAGCAAGTAGGGTAAAGCATTCACATTATTCTGGGTTCAACCTGTATCCTGATGAAATATGCAATTAAATAAAAGCACCCAGTTTGATTTATATCAAGTTGAGCCACACCTGGAACCAGTTTCTTTATTTCCTTACACTCTGACTTTGGAAATTCCAAGTCAGCCCTTTCTACACCATAAATATTAAGTGTGAGTTCTTAAGTTCCATCTGAAAGACTTCTCAAATTCTCATCATTATTCTTCCAAATAACAACCAATGAGCAAGAACATTAAGTGGAGGAAGTTTCTTTTAGGCTCATTGAGAATGTGACCTGTTACACAGCCGTGCAAAATCTTCAGAAGAAACGTTTTATAGTCCATTTTTCCTTATTAATGCTTATCTAAGAAAGAATAAGATAAAACCTTCTGATGATAAAACAACCATGCTATAAATTATTACCTCAACAAAACTTACCTTATACATTTTATAGTTAAACAACACTGAAAAATAAAGAGGCAGTTGATAGCAGCATCTGAAAACTCAGTCATTAGATTGATCTAGAAATGGTGAGACAGAGGAGGAGGCTCTTGGAAATATGGTACAATAACTCGATTTTTGTCTAGGTAAGATTTTACAGTAAACTTGCATTCAAGTCTCCAAATTGTACCAACCCACTAACAGGTTAGAAGTCTGAGGAATAGGCCCCAGACCTGCAGCCAGCCACCTGCTGCTCACATCACACTGTGAGTGTTCCTCCAGATGAAACTGATCTTAGAACTAGAAAACCCAGTGTTGTGGGAGACATTACCATGTCAAGCTTGGAGCGCATCCATCTCAGAGAGGATGAAGGTGTTCATAGTGAGTTGATCCCATTGTCTCTGATGTGACCATATCGTATCATCATCTCAATAAACATTTGTTGAGGAAATAAACAAGGAAGACCTCAGATGAATGCCTGCCCTGCCATTGTTAACGGTGGGACCTGAGACAGCATCAGCATTCCAAGCCTTGGTTTCTTTGTGTGTGAAATGACGGTACCAGTGTGACTTCGAAGGTTGGTCGGGCTGGAGAATGTAAGGTGTGCATCAACAGTGTGCCAGTCAGTGCTTGCTGACATGGAAGTGGTCTGAGCCCCCAATTTAAACAGAAAACAGTGCAGCGTGTGTTCCATGCCAGGCAGTTTTCACCAGGAGACCATTTAGTTTTCTACTTTCATTTTCCTTTGTCAGTTTAAATCACTTCCTACCAGAGATGCCTAAAGAGGGTAACACATTAACCTTCAGAGACCCAGTAACTCAGGTTTGTTTATTCTCAGCAGGTATTTGAGTGTCTCCTCTGTCCCTGGCAGGATGCCGTGCAAAGAAAGGCAGCGAGTCAATGGAAAGTCACAGAAGTGATGTAACTCACCACATGGTCCAAGTCGCCACTTAATCATGGAGTCACAGCACCACCCCCCGAGGGCTTAGCCTTCCCAGCCAGTCAAGAAGGTGATGGTCTTTCTCAGAGCAAGGGCCACAGTGAATGAGGTGATGTCTAGGAGCACCTTGAGAGGACCCAGAAAGAGAAGATGCCCAAGGGGAGAGGGTATTCTTGTCACTAGAAGCAGCAGTAACATGAATAATGGGAATGATTTCCTAGGGGAAAGATAAGCACTCAATCAGCTGGACCACAAAGCAGGGCCTTGGTACAGCCAGTGGCCTAAGAGGTGAAGAGCCCCAGTGCATGTCCCAGTAAACAGATGACATTGGGTGGAGAACAAGGAGAAGATCCACTGGGGTGGCTGGATGCTAGATGGCAGGGCAAGAACCCAGAAGGCAGAAGAGAGGGCAGGGGCTGTCGGGCCAGCGTGGCATGGACGATGACGGCAAAGGGGGGTCCGCCAGTCAGCCTCTTGCTGCATGACGAGCCCCAAGACAACTTAGGCTTGTAACAGCCGCTTATTCTCATGATCCGGTGGCTTGGCTAGGGCTGGGTTTAGCCAGGATGCCTGGAATTCTCTGTCCACACGGTGTTTTATTCTAGATCTCCCCATAGCGGTGGATTGGTTTCAGTGTCACAGGGAGCAAGAAGGGAAGCTGGAGGTGTCTCCTGAGGCCTCCAAACTCAAATCCCCACATTTTGGAGGTCAGGAGGCCAGCCCATATTGAAGGTAATGGGCAAATGGGGAAGGGCTGCAGCATCACGTGGCAATGAGGCATAAATTCCCAGGGGGTAATGGGTGGCTATATTTTGCAGGCTACTGCATGAAGAATATTCCAGAAGGCCTTGAGGGGGCACTGTTGGCAGAAGCCTTGAGACATGGGTGGAACTGAGTTGGGCTTCCTGCAGATGTGCTCTAAGCGTGGGAAGTGCAGGCTGGGAGAGGTCAAGGCAGACCCAGTCCCAGCTGCTGCAGGAGACCGAGCAAGGAACAACAGGGCAGCCCAAATTCGACGTTTCAGTATATGCCCAATAAAAGTGCATATGTATCCTTCAGAAGGATATTCACACATGCAAGTATTATTCAAAATAGCCCAAATCTGCGAGCAATCTAAACGCCTATCCATAACAGAATGGATAGATGGCTTTGGTATATGCACACAGCGGGATCAGAAGGAAATCTACTCCAAACAGCAAAAGCACGGGTCTCACAGATGCTGAGCCAAAGAAGCCACACACAAAAGCAAACTCCCTGTGCAAGTCCCTTTATATAAAGTTCAAACACAGGCAAAGCTAACCTGCGGTGTTCAGCGCTGGTGAGGGCCATCCGTGGGGAGATGGGTCTAGTGCGTGGGAGGAGGGGTGAGGGGGCGGCTATGCCCATGTCCTGAGCTGAGCTGTTTGGCGATGACACGGGTATGTTCACTTCGTGAAAACTCAGAAAGCTCTATCTACATTTATGATATATATTTTTCTATACATATGCTGTGTTTCAATTAGAAGCCAAATAAGTTCATTAAAGGATAAAAAAAAAAAAGCAATGAAAATCCAACCAAGGTTAAAAGCAGCACAGTGCAGAGTGTGACCCCAAAGGCAAGGCCCCACAGTGTAGCGTCTACCTCTGCGGCTGAGAGGGGACACCAGGTTCCCAGTGGCCACGGACGAAGTGGCCCAACCAGGCACAGCGGTAGCAAAGTGTCAGAGCACCATGACTTTGGGAAGGCTGAAGGAAGGGGAGTTGAGAGAAATGGGGAGTTACTCCAGGTGGCTATTGGGTTTATAATTACAGTAAGATTTCTGGGTGTGGACTCTGTGGTGAGCAGAAAGCACATTTTCAGCCCCCTGTGCATGCATGTACATGCACATGAGTGCAAAGTTGCACATGCACTCCTGTATGCACCCATGTATGCATTCACACGTTTACACTCATGCATACAAACACGTCACTCATATATATACACTTGTGTGCACATGAGTATGTACACACATGCACATGCTCTGCATGTTCATACACATAAACACGTGTTCACATACTGACAGATACAGGATCACACATGCACACACATGGGCACACATGTACACTCACACAGCTCATACCAACACACACATGCATATATCCCTGTGTGCACACACACAGGGAGGGCTTAGCCATTTGTCTCCTGAGACCCTGTTGTAGGAACTGCATACACAGTTAGAAAGTAAATCCCTGAAACTAGGAGATGGCTCCATCCTGAATTCAAGGAGGAAGGCTGTGCCCTCCTGGAATCTCCCTCAGGGCCTAGCCACATACCCTCACAGTGGCTGCCCAGCCCCTCAGCAGACCGCCGCCACCCTCATGCTAGGGAATATGACTTCCTGCATTCCTCCCTGCAGCTCAGGAACAAAGGCCATCAGCAGTCTGCTGGTCCTTGCGGGTGACAAGGGACAGAAGCCCGTGGTTGGTTCACTCGTTCAGTGGTGAACTATAAAGAATCACCAGGTGAATGAATAAATCTTCAGCAGCCACAAACAGAGCATTTAAGGGGGAAATGAGGGACCCTAGAACCAACTCAGCTCTCCCCAGGGTTCTGCTTGGGGCAGGTTCATGGGGCACCTCTGTGTGCTCCAAAGAGCCCGTTGGAGCTGGTCACCAGCCCTTCAGTGCCGGGTGTGAAAGCCCTCTCCCGGTAGGAAAGCCACCTCACCCTGCAAGCCGAGCTACTTTTTCTCTAGTGTCAACCTGAGCAGAGTCTCTGCCGCACGCGGAATCTACCCATGAATAATCCATGCACTTCAGAGCCCGTTTGACAGGGAACGTGGGAACCACTGCAGACGGTCGCAGGCAGTGGGATTCGGGGTGCTAATTACTCTCACTGTCACTTAGCAATACCGTCACATCTTCTGGGGGAGAAAGGGGCCTTTGCCTGTCTTCCTCAGGAAGAGAAGAATGTAGTCAAACAAACAAACCAGGGTTATGCGAAACATACAAAATAGTGAGTTGAGCAAGTGAGTCTATTTAAATAATCTCAGGAAGGAAAAGGTTTTAGCCAGTCTTCTAACAAACCGCCTGTAAGGATGTTGGGCTGAAGTGGAAAGCCCAGGGGGTGGGAGGCAGGGGGCGTGCTGGCGTTTGAGCAAGTCCTGCTGGCACGTAAGCCCTGGTCTTTAGTGCCTCTGGCATGTGGTTTCGGCCACCTGGCCTAGTGTGCTCCTCTGTGAGAGGATGAGAGCCACAGAGCGTGCACATGGGGCTCAGCGCCTAGAGGCTGTCCGAGAGAATGGAAGCTCTTAGAAGGTGCCCAGTCTTCTGCTTGTGGCTTTGAGTAAGTGATGCCTGGTGCAGAGGCCCCGGGTGCTCCACCCAGACCCTTGGTTCCTCTCACCATTTCTGAGCAAGGTCCCTGCTCCCTTCCAGCTTCCGTGCGCTTTTGTTTCAAGCCTCTTGTTCCTGCAATAGTGTCTGGGGCAGGCCTGCAGCTCCCAGAGACCCTGTCTGCACTTGCTGGGATGACAGACACCCGGGAATTGGTGGGCTCCCCTCAGGGCATCCCCTAACCAATGACTGACTGCTTTGGCATGTGCAAGCCCCAGTCCAGGCCACCTTGCCCAGCTCCCCAGGAGGGTCCTGCCAAAGCCACCTCTGTGGGACCCTCCATGGGACCCTTGCCTGGCCTCTCTTCCTGTCCTGTCATCCCATCCCCTCACTAGAAACTCCTGGGAGCACTTCCTAACAGCTCCCCTGTGCTCAAAGTCCCTCCCAGGATTGCTGGCATCGGCACTCAGTAAGCATCTTGCATGCTGATTCACCCCTGCTGCCCCCCACTCCTCATGCCCACCACATAACCCCAAAGGTAGCACCCCCTGCTTGTTCCAGATCTTCCAAAGCACACACTCAACATGCACAATTTTTCCAATTATAAAGGCTGAGGTTAGTTGTGAGCCCTCTTTGAAGGACGACTTGACCTTTATTACTATTCTGAATCTTTGCTCACCTCGCTGCTGCTGTAACAGGGGAAACTAAATGGAAAAAAGACAGACCAGTTCCAGGCTTTTCTTTTAAAAATGTTGGTAGAATTTAACTTCCACTTGTAAGCTAGGGAAGGGAAGGAAGTTTTTGTTTCTTTTCTTTTCAAACAGGATTCTAGGATTTCAACAGAAGGGGTCCGAGAGCAGTGCTTCAGAAATGACATTTGGGGTGTAAGACTGTTTTAGGGATTTTTACAAAAGCAAAGAGACAAGTTCACATTGTTCTACTTTTTTTTTTTTGATACGAGGAATTTATAAAATATTCTGCCCTCATAAAAGCTTTCAAAGAAAGGAAACTTTTTCAACTGGCCCTGACACTGACATCTCTGGGGAATGAAATGGCAAAGGTGTGTCTTCCTTCCCAAAGGGGTGGTTGCTTGGGCCCAGGAGGAACACAGCCCTGAGACAAGCTCACCATCCTCTGAAGTATTAGACCGTCTCCTGCTGGGTCTGTGTGGACCCAGGACGACCAAGCCTTATGGGCTGTGAGCCATTTATTAATTGGAACTCGGGCCATTTTTCACAGCGTTCTTTCATGAGTGGTGCTACTTTTTAACCCTCCAAAGCTTGGGGATGGCCCCCTGCCTACTTGACAGAGGCTTAAATCTAAAGATAAAAAAATATAGGCAAACACATGCCCCCAGAAACAGCACCTGAGTAAAACTCAGTCTTTGGAAGAGATCGTGTGCATCACACAGAGCAAGAAAAGTTCCCTAGAGAGCTCACTTAAAACCAAAAAAATTTTCCCTTCCCTCTCCCCCAAACTTCCTTCTTCCTCTCTGGGAGTATTGAAGATAAAGCTATTTTCACAAGCACGCTGGAAAAAAATGGAAAACAATGTAACATAACTAGTGACATTTTCCCAGAAGAAGCCTAGTTTGAGCATATTTCCATTTTAATGTCATTTAAAGGTCATCAAAATTAGTGGCACACACTCAATTTTTAAATGCATGTACATTATTTAAAGCGTCTTTAAGAAGGAGGAACCCCTCTCTGCTCTTGTTGCCCATGGCTTTTCTCATTTGCTCTCCTACCAGATCTCATCTTACCCTGTTCACATCTCTGCTCTGCTCTCAAGGACTTTCTTCTAGAAAATTTTACACAGGAACACCTTTCAACAGGCCCCTGGACAAGTTGCTTACTTTGATGCATTCCTTGTTTCCTTTAAAAGCATAATGTTGCTTTACAATTTACCTCCCCGCCTATCAAAGCCTCTGTTCACCTGAAGGCCTTTGAATGCATTTTGCTGGGATCAGAAGTAATTACTTTGTAAAGTTCATTTCCTACTTCAGTGTCTTCTTTGCCACTGAATAAATATTTCATAAGCCTGAAACTCAGAGGCTGTTTCTTTCTCTTAGCTTTTTTTGCAAGCTTTTTTAATTAGCAGATATGCCTGTATGTTCTCTTTTTTTCTAGATTTCTTCATATCATCTTATAGAATAATATACTTTGAAACAAGTCTAAGGAATTTTCCCACAGAATACTGAAGATATCATTGTAAAGGAGAACAAATGGGGAGCCGGTCTTTTGCATGAGATAACACATGCTGATAATTTATTCGGCATTCATTCAAACCCACGCGTGAGGGCCTGCCTCATGGCAGGCCGTGGGAATGGATGTTTGCTCACATCGTTTCTGGAGACGCTGGTTATTAGTTAACTTGGGAAGTTTTGAGATTTGAGGCTGAGTTTTGGAGTGCATCATTAGAAAGACTACTCAAACTCGCTGGGATGGTAGCATATGCCACTCGCTGCCTGCCTGCCTGCCTGCCTGCCTGGTGACAGGAATATTTGCAGTGGCAGCTGATGTTTCTGCAAAATCCTGACTTCAGATAAACAAGCTGGGGTAGGTGACTTGGAATCGACAATAAGTTCTTATCCAGCTGGCACAGGATGGAGGCTTAGGCAAGAAAACCGAAGAGAGGAGGGTGGCACTGGCCATGCCAGGTGGGCAGGAAGTTTAGGTCTCATGAAGTCTGCAATGGACACGGAGCATTTTAGCTCCTGGCATCTGGATTTACTTGGGAACATCACTGCCTTCCTGGTGCTCAGTGCTCTGCCCTCCCGTAAGGAACAGGCTGGTGACCCAGACAAAGCTGGAGGGACTCGGGTCAGAAAAGAAAGAAATGAGCGCCATCAGCTTGACAGCAGCAGTCACGCCCACCAGAACTCAGCTCGGCTCTGCGCTCCGCTCGAAGAGGGCTTCCCTGGTTTCTGTCCTGCTCTCGTGCCCGATTCTCCAGTATCTCTGCCCACTCTATGCACCAGCCACCCAACAGCCTTCCAGTAAACTCCTTTGTGGTTTGAAATAGCCAGAGCTCATTTCTGTTGCTTGGTATCAAAGAACTCTAAATGATTTGGGGCTTAGAGAGAGGTCAACAGGACCCCAGGGTGGGGCACCAAGACCTCCACTCACTTGCCATCCATTACCGCCCCCTCCTCTGCGCATCTAAGCAGGCCAGAGCCTCTGCAGACGCCCAGGTGGGCTCTGGACATAATAACCTGCAATCCTCACGGTGCCCCTCGAGGGCATGAATCATTCTGTGCTCTAAAGGGGAGGGGTCAGACTGTGCAGGGGCAGCGCATGGAACTCAGATCATGATCACCATCCGTAGGGCAACAAAGTCCACTGGCTTTCCGCTCTCTAAGCCTCCTCACATTCAAGTGGAAACAAACCAATTTTTTCTTTTTAAATAGTGCACTCCAATCTTTTCATTAACAGTCCCTCCCACTCTGAATTAATAGCAGGAACGTCTGTCTCCCCTGCATAAAAACCTTATTTGGAGTCTCCAGTTCCCAAGCAGACAGAAAAGGCATGGAGGGAAGGGGCAGGCCCCAGCTGTGCCCCCGCCCTGCACAGGAGGGCCCAAACCCCTCCCCACCCAGCAGGCAGGCAGGAGGTGCAGAAGCCGGCGCCCTGGGCAGTCGGGCTTTCTCATTCATCCGAGCTGGACCACACTCTGACTCAATCTATTTCTAAGCATGGAGTCTCACAATGCGTTGGGATGCAGCAAACTTCATGGAGCCAATCTCAGTATCTCTCCCCTGTGTCAGCTCAAATATTCAGTTTCAAGCTCCTATCTGACCTGTGTTCCTTAGCTGAGAGCCGTTCATCTTCTTCATGTTTAGGAAACTGCAAGCTCAGTATAAATGTGCCATCCTCTGGTGTCTCTTAAATTCTGTCTGGAAGAATGCCACGGGGAAAAGGGCTTAGCATATCTCCTTAGGCTTTGGGGAGCTCAGAATTTGGATGGAGATTAATGCACATGCTGTAAGTTACCATGAGCAGAGCTATAAATAGAGGGGCCTCTTTCCACATGGTTGAGGATTTTCAGGTTTAACCACAAGACTTTATAACCCAGATCCCCACGCGAGGGCAAGCATGACACTGACCATGCTCCAGGAGCAGATATTTTATGCATGAACTGATTTCATTTCTGGAATCCGTAAGCTTTTAAGATGTAAGAATCATGGAATATTCTATAGTCACCCACGTTACACTTAGAGGTTCGTCCAGAGCACCTGCTAGCACAGTTTGAGGGCTTCTGGAAGGCTACTTCCAAAGGCATTGGGCATTTTTTTTTTCCCTCAAAGAATAATATGCTTTCTACTTGAAAATGAAGTTGCTGCTTCAAAGTTGCATCTCTTTTGCAGAATGCTGAAGCAGGTCGCTGGAGCTCTTTGCCTCTTTCCCTGAACTCCAGCTGCATGTTAGTTCTTGGGTCTCCTCCCTCCTGAAACACCACATGCTTCCTCTGTGCTCTTTTTCACTATTCCCACCCCAGGCAGGGGTTGGAGGCTGGCTGGCTGCCCCCCTGACCTTACACACCGTTTTCATTTAGAGCAGGCCTATCACTTAAAGCACCAAGCAAAACCATGATTCAATAAGAAGAGACAGGGAGCTTCACGCAGCAACTTGGCAAAGTTAAGGCTTTGTTCAATAGGAAGGTTCAGTTAGATCAGGGCTTCTCACCCATGGTGGCTGTAGCCATTTTGGACTGGACCACTCGCCGTGGTGGAGTCTGCCCTGTGCATTGTGGGGCATTTAGCAGCATTCCTGGCCTCCATGCAGGAGATGACTTTAGCACCGCCCCTCTGCCCCAAGGTATAACAACAGAAATGTCTTCAGACAGATGTCCCTGGCAGGGCTGGGTTGGGGGATCATTCTTAGTTGAGAAACTATGAGCTAGATATTGATTTAGTGCTGCATGACTCTAATGAAAGTAACCTTTCCTGGGCTGAGTTTGGAGGGCTGATTTTCTGAGGACCAGAAACAATCCCACCAGTCTGACTCCTGCTGTCAGATGCATTCCCTAAATCTCACCCATTCCCATCCAGCAATCTCACGTCTGAGTATCTATCCAAAAGAACCGAGATCAGGATCTAAAGAGATATCTGCACCCCATGTCCACTGCAGCCAAGATGTGGGGACCACCCAAGTGCCTGCCCGTGGATGAGAGGATAAAGAAAAGGTAGTAGATGCATACAGTGGAATATTATTCCGCCCCCGAGAAGAAAACCTTGCCATATGCAACCACACGGATGAACTCAGAAGATGTATATTGAGTAAAATAAACCACTCACAGAAGGATAAATACTGCATGATTGCGCCTATACGAGGTGTCTGAATGAGCCACACTCATAGGATCAGAGAGTAGCATTGTCAGGGTCTAGCAGAGTGGGAAATGGGAACTTGCTATTCATCGGGTATAAAGTTTCAGATATACAAGAAGAGTGTGTTCTAGAGATCTGCTCTACAACGCTGTGGAGTAGTTAACACTGGGGTACTGTGCACTGAAAACATGAGCTAAAAGGGTAGGTCACATGTTCAGTGTACTTACCACAGTGTAAGATATGATGACTGATAGACAGATAGACGGGAGGGAGGGGGGCAGGGCCGGGGAGCCAGCTGGACACTTCTGAGTTCTAGAAGGAGAACTTGACAATAGAAATGATGCCCTCGGGAATCGTCAACAGTCACGACCCCTGGTCTCTGCCCGGCTGCTCCTAAATGCACAGTCAGCTGTCCAGCCTGAAATAAAAGGTTTATGTTGAGTTGTCACATGGGTTCTTATGGCAATAACATTTGGAGCCTTTTACTGGGACATAAACTGTAAGCTAAAATGTCACCAGATTTTATTAGACAATCTAAACTTAATTGCAAATAAGTTGATGTACTCGTAAAAGATGATGTAAGACTGCCGTCTAAGCAGGCGTGTGGGGACCAGCCAGGAGCAGAAGGCAGTGACTAGGAGCTGACTCGTCCTCTGCTACAAAAGGCAACACTTGGTTCCTGAGGTACAGAGGGAGGAATGATGCTGGCAGGAAGCAACATTATTACTTAATAATAATAACACGAGGAACCAGAGGTTAAAAGAGGTCAGTGCAAACCATGTTCTAAGACCATTTTCTCTGGAATAAAATTTCCATAAAGAGCTCTAAGTCTTTTTAATGGCCAGTGAGAACGTCATTGGGAAATTAATGATGGATCTGAATGATAAATCTGCTTTCATAAAGAAGGGTTGGTTTTATGAAAATATGCTTTTATGCTTCTAAGGCTGTAAATGAGAACACGACAAAGATATATCCAGAAGGGTCATCATGCCAAGTCAGGGCACCTGTCTCATTTAATCAAATTTATTGGAAATAAATATTTAGATCAATAAAGACCTGTTTCCCATGCAAAGATGAGTAGTTTTCTCTTTTTAAGCTAAAATATGCTTAATATTGTGTGGACTCCATGGTTTGGGTCAGAATCTTGTGTTTTCACCATATGGCTTCAGGAGAATTCACACAGAATAACAACTGCAAGAAACAAGTTTTATGAACACCCTAACGCTCACCGATATGCCATAAAAGGCCATTTTAATTTTTAATTAATCACCTATTGATCAATTTTCAGAAAGTGGTTGAGGTTTCCTGTGGCTGCTGCAACAAATTATCACAAACTGGGGGCTGGAAACAACAGAAACGTGCTCCTTCCTGGTTCTGGAGGCTGGATGCCTGACGTCGAAGTGCTGGCGGTCATGCTGGGCTTCCTCCGAAGGCCCCAGGGACGACTCCCCCTCGTGGCCGCGGCGACCCTCAGGGGTGCTCGGCTGGCAGCTGCACCCCTCCCATCTGCCTCTGTCGTCACAAGGACTGATGCCCTGTACGTCTGTCTCTGCCCGATTTCCCCTTCTAAACACAGTGGCCATTGGACCAGGGTCCATGCTGACCCAGCACAACTTCATCTGAACTAATCACATCTGGAAAAGTCCTATTTCTGAATAACAGAACATTCTGAAGTTCCCAGTGGTCATGAATTTGGGGGGGACACTATTCAACCCAGTAGACTGGTAAATAGACTCCATTCCCATGTCACACACACTCCTTCTCTGGAACCCAGGGCTCATCTGTGTGGCATGATGCGGCCCAGGGTGGCCCAAGCTACCGCACCTGCCCCAGCCTGGCCATCTCTCCATAACACCTATTAGTTGACATTACCTCATTTACTTTTTATTTTTTATTAAACCGCTTCACCTTTTTACTGAATACATTTTTTTTTTAAAGCTTGATATCATCACCTTAGATAAAAACATACCTCCCTTGCCTGTGATATAAGGTGATCTCAGAAATCAGCTAAAAGAAAGCACGGGAATGTGATGCATCACCATATGCTGCTACCTGCGTCTCTTGTCACAAGAAAGACAGACAGGAACGTGGAGGAGAGGCCGGCACCTGAAGAGGCTTTCTGCGTTCCGAGCTCAGGACTGACGGAATTAGAACGGTCAGGGCTCGTCTGCCATGAGGTTAGTCTCACTCGGTGCCCTGTCTCTGGGCCACCACAAAGCATCTCTCAAACACGTCCACACTGGGGACGTACCGTTAGAATGACCACCCCCCATGTTTTGCCGACCTGGGTCCACCTGGGTGACCCTGAGCTTCAGTTCTCTCCTCTGTAAAAGGGGAGTTACTGTTACAGGGTCCGACAGTTAAACCTCTGGAAAGAGTGTCCCCCTCACGTCCCCGTTTTCCCTTGAACACTCTTCTCTTCACTGCAGTTTCCCCCAGACCCATCAGTCACCACGACAGCCTCTTGTTGCTTCTGACTCTCCTTGGCTGCACAGCAGCAGGCGACTTGGCTGACGGAGCCCTTGGGGGCAATCTCCTTTTAGCTGGGCCCAAGCTCTCCTGGCCTCCGTCCTGCCTCTGGGGGCTCCTAGTTCTCTTTTCGGGGGCGCCTCTCCATGGCATGAATGTCACTGGTCCATCCTTGGTCTCTTCCCCATCACTGCACACATTCTCAGGGTGCCCACACCCCCATGTCTGCATGCCTGTACCTCCAGCCCCACTGGCCTGCCTCCAGCTTCACTCAGCCGGTCACCCTGGTAGCCCGGGTCACCTGGCTGATGCCCCTTCTGGACTCAGTTTCCCCTCTATGCTCCCCCCTAGGAAGACAGGCTTCCCGTGTGCTGCTTCCAGCCCTGCACTTCTCAGGATAGGACTTGCTGGCTGTTCTGTAATCTGCTCATGATCCCTCCCGGGCCACAACCATTTTACAGGCAGGTATAGTTCTTGTCCTAGCACAGTGGGAGCTCCAAGTGGCTACTACTTATTATCCATTTGTTCATTTATTTGTCTTAAAAAATTACTATCCACCATGTGCCAGGGCTGAATTATGTGCCAGGGATTCACAGTGAACAAAAGAAGTCCTGAATCCCTCCCCTGGCTCCACTGGCATTTACGTTCATGGGAGGGGAGACAGACTATAACTGGATGAATACGTGCGGCAGGTGGTGCCAAGCTCCCTGCAAGAAGCAGACACCAGGGCGAGGGATGGCGGGCAAGGCCCCGCTGAGGCATGTGAGGAGGGAAGTGGGCTGGGCGCAGGGGCATCAGCGGGAGGAGGTGTCACCGTGTGGGTATTCGCGGGGGATTAGGGCTCTCCGGGCGCAGGCAAGGCAAGTGTCAAGGCGCTGCTGCAGCTGGGCAGTGAGAGGGCATGGGCAGCAGGTGAGGCCAGCGGAGTCCGACCAGCAAAGGAGGGCCAGGTGGTCCCACGGCACCCCCGAGGGCCCAGTCAGGGACATTACAGTCCCATCTCCTTAACGGAGCTCCTGAACGAGGCACCTGAGGCCCACTGCCCGGGGGCCATGAAGCTTTGAGCTCAGATAAGCAAGGTTGGGAGGATGGCGGGGTGGGGAGGCTGGGTGGCTTCGGGGCCACACCTCCAGACTGCACACCCGCCAGTCCTCCTGGGCCTCCCAGGACTCAGCCAGTCCAGGCGCCAAGTCAGCCGAGGACTCACCCAACTCTTCAAGCAGAGAGCAGCCCTCGCGAGGAGCTTCTGCCAGGCTCCACATCAGTGAGCAAGCCTGGCCACGCTACGGCCAGGGGCACGCGCTACATTTGCAGGAAGGAAAGCTCAGGAAGTAAAGTAAAAGGTCAAAAGCCAGGGGCTTCCTGGAGGCGAGCAGCTCTGCGCTTCCTAGTCGCGGAGTGCAGTCAATTGCCTCTTGGAATTGCACTCTCTGCAGCAGGTGAGGGACTTGGCCCTTGGTCGTCAGCAGCATAAACTGGTGGCTTCCTTCAACAGAGTTTATTTATTTAGCAAGCAAATTGGGTTAGATCATCACTAAATTTCACCATTTGGCACATATGATATTTATGTACTTAACAGCTTCATTAAGGAGGTTCCGGGAGTATATTACTGAGCAAGTCTATAGATCATTTGGCAATAAATTTAAAGAACTCTACTTAGCATTTATCTAATTTGGCCATGGTTTTAATTAAGTGATTCAGCTAATGATTCCCATTATGTTTAATAAAATTTATTGTGTAAAAATAAGTTATCAAACTGCGATTTATTCAAGTTCTTCCAACTGGTGTGACCACTGAGATCAGCACGTGTTAAGGGGTGGCAGTTTACACAGAGCATCTCCCAGGGTCGGAAAGAGGCGCTGGTCAAAAACGTTTAAAAAGGTGTCTGAGCTCAGCTCGTCACCTTAAAAGCCATTTGCATTGACAAGGAAAAAGATGTGGTTAAGTTATACCTTTGTCCAGGTTATAGACTGAAATAGCATCTAAGCACGTGCACATGAAGGCTGTTTGGGGAAATGGCCACAGAATGAAGGTGGGACACTTGCGTTGGATGCCACAGACTTGCCTTGGGTTACCTGGCAATGCCGTCTCCCTTTGAACTCCAGCAAGACCTGCTCTCCGAACTGCACCCGTCGTACAAGTCCATGCCACTAAAGGCGACCTCAAATTGTTCTTTAAATATGTGGGCCTGTGGGGCTCTGCCCATGCGCCCACCCTCATGACCCGACCCCTCTGTCCTCAGGCTGCCCCAGGGGTGGCCGACAGGCACAGCCATGTCCCCAGCACCATCCTTCTGCCGTCACCATCCCTGAGACTGCTGAAGACTGGCAAGGTCTTGCCCCTGCCCCAGAGTAGCCCACATCCGTGACCGACTGATGGAGGTACAAACACCAGCCCCAGACCCATGGACCCAGGCTCAGAACAACTCTGAAGAGCCATTTCTGCTCCAGAGCGCATCCCCCCGACTATGGGGGTAACTTGGTGCAGCTTCCTCACCTCCAAAGCCTCACCTGCCCAATCTCACCGCCTCTACTTTCCAAGAGGTGTGGATGGAGAACAGCCCCCCAAGTCAGCTATCTCCGAGTCCACGGCACGGGGACCTGCAAACTCTGCACCCTATGGGCTCCTAACTCTCCTAGGTCTCCGTGCTGGACAATACGCTGTCCTCAGAGGTGTGCACAAGGATGTTCATTGCAGAATTCATTGTGAAATAGCAAAAACCATAATAAACCTAAAGGCCAGAAGCTAAATAAAATGTGGAATACTCCTACGGCACAAACTCTCCCGCAGCTTAAAGTTGAGGTGGGTCTGTGTCTGATTACCCAGAAAACTCACCAAGCTATGCAGGGTTTTTAAGAAGTCAAAGATGATGCCTTTTAGGTCAAAACAAAACAATTTCAAATATTTTCTTTGGGTCTCATTGCATCAGTAGATGTCTAAATGCATAGAACATTCTAAAAGAACACAGATGTGGGAACAATGGCTACCTCTGAGGAAGGGTGAAGCCTGGGAGTGAGTGATCGGGAGCAGAGGTGGGAGAGCTGGTCAGAAAGGAACTTTGCCCAGAAGGCTCCACTTTCTTTTCCTTTTCTTTTTGTAAGAGCATATACTCCTGTATTTATAGCTGAATTAAACATTAATCATTTTTGGGGGGGATGGACCATATAATACAATTTTCACTGAAATGTATGGGTGGGACCATTTATGGGAATGAAAAGAAAGTACATCAGAAGCACTTAGGTGCCATTTAAGTGTCTGCTTTGTTCCTCAATTAGAGGAAAATAATTGGGTTACTCGTGAAAGAAAGAGATTTTTAAAATGTGTCTAATTCACTACTCCAAGCTGTTCCCAATTTATAAGAATCTTCAGAAAGCACTCCTCTAAATCTCAGGATTTTCTTTGGAAATTTTCCACAACACTGATGGTTGCTAAGAGCTGAATAAAGCTGGGACACATCAATGCAGTTCTCTTGTTCTTGTAATTCCTTTCCTTTTAATTCAGGGCTACTTTTTAATACCAATACAATTGAGGCAATTTATATTTAAAATATCACTATATCCATAAACCTTGTGCATGGTACAGATTAATTTTCATAGCCTAAGCGAGCAGACATCATCAATCAGGGAACAGCAGAGTTATAACACTGTTGGAGACCACCTAGCACAGCCCTGGCATTTTACATACAGGGCCAAGGCTTAGGGGCAGCGAGTGACAAAACTACTCAAGGAGAAATTCAGTCTGAACCCGGTTAGTTAGCACAGGCCATTGCAGTGGACGTTTGGTTTCATTGGTTCGGCTATATTCCTTTCCCCAGAAACAGTCCCGATTTTCCTCTGTGATTGGCTACATGATTTACAGATCCCAAAATGTAAATGTGGGGCCAACAATTATCAAGAATTTCAAGATTGCAATGGTACAGCATCAAACCAAGCATGGAGACCCTCTGAAGGGGGCAGGACCGTGCTACCACACACCCACGAAGCAGGTCTTCTCTCTTGTTCTCCTCCACAGGGTGTAAGCAGAGGCCACCCCCACTCCAGCCCTAGGGCTAGAACGTGTGGCCCTGCCCTAAACCAACCCCTGCACCACACTGTCGTGGCCCTACTGATTGGTTCCCGGGTGAGCATGTGAGCCAAATCAGAGTGGGCACCTAACCTGAGCGATTCCCAGGGCGTGTGCTAGGAAGTTTTATTTCCCTGATGTGGACCTTGGACCATGCAGCCCAGTTGCCACGGGCAGCCTTCCTGTGACCATGAGGAGAGACCTGTCTGAAAATGAACCCACAGCAAACAGCAGAGCCGAGGTAGGAGCCAGAGAGAACTGGGCTCTGATGATATAATTAAGCCCTTCTAGCAAACTTCCCCATTACATGATCCAAATTGTTTTTCTTTGTTGAAGCCACTTTGAGTCGGGTTTTCTGAAAGCACCCTCTGATTGTTAAGTGTGTACATTTGCACAACTTTTTTGAAGATGGCAATTTGGCAATATCAATTAATATTTAAAATGTTCAAGCCATTTGCCCCATGAATTCTATTTCCAGGAAGGAATTTATCCTGCAGAAACTGTTCCCCAAAATTATGCAAGGACATTTTTTTAATGGTCTTTGCAGCACGGTTTGTAATGTTGAAAAATTGGAAACAACCAAATCTTCATCAACACAGGACTGATTAAATAAACTGTGGCCGTTTCATTATTTGCAGCAACAGAGGAGAGTTGAAAAGAATGAGGCTGATGCACGGGATCCACAATCTGTTAAGTGAAGAAAGCGAGCTATGCAAGAATGCTTTCGCTTGATCTCATTTTTGTAAAATAAGCGAATGATAAGATGCTAGCACATGTGTATAGAGAAAAGAGTTGCTGGAGAATTGGGCAGTTCAATGGAGGGACTTTCATTTTTATAAAATACATAAAAATTCAAATGCTACAGAAACTTAATGAGGATGCATAAGGAAAAGGCATTTAAATTCCAAAGTGTGCAATTTGTGTTGAGGTATTTGGCCGTAGGTAACTCTGTGACACTAGCATTGAACACTCAAAGAGCCGTAGTTGCCACTCCTAACAGGCTGTTCCTTATGCAGACTCTCCTGGGGTGAGGCCTGGCTCTGGAATGTTCGAGAATGTGCAGGGCGGCCATCCTGAGCTCCAAGGACTCACATTTACGGCTGATGTCAACAGGCCCAGAGAGGCTGATTTCTATATTAAGATCCCCTGGTGAGCTGGGGCACATCTTTGGTGTCTGTTTACACAAGATCACCATTAGGTGCCTCGAATGTGCCTTTTATCTGGGAATTGAATGTTTCTAAGATACAGTGGGTACCCCTACCTTATGAGCTCTTTGTCCCTCCTTCCCCTGGGAAGCAGTAAGCATTTACTGAGCCTCTGAGATGTGCCAGGCACTAAAGGAGCTGTGCTGGACACACGGGGCATGACTGCACCCCCCAGGAGCTCCGTGGGGAAGACAGAGGTCAGGCCTTGGAGGGAGACACAGAGCACTGTGGCCACATGGATAAGGCTGATGCAGCTCCCAGGACCATGGAGGCTTCTGGAAGGGGTGCGGTTTCAGATGAAGCCTGAAATAAGAGTTGTCAAAGATACGTGTCCATCTGGCAGAAGGCCTCAAATGTGTGCAGGCCTTGCAAAAGGAGAAGGGGCTCTGGAGGAACCGAGGGAGCCCAGCGTCTGAGCTTGGAGAGGTAGGCAAGAGGTGAGCTTGAGCAGCACAGCAGGGTGGGCCTGTGGTGGGGAGAAAAGCTTCCCTCTGCCCTTCAAGGCTCCCCTGGCTGCTCTAAGAATTAAACTGGCATGAAGCAGATAAAGAGAAGAAAATTCGTTATAATTTGTATGGACTGAAGTCTCATAGATATGGGACCTAAGGCATGGTCGTGGCAGGCAGCTTTTGTGCTGTTTAGACAAAGAAACAGTAAATCAGTGAGGAGTTGACAGGACAAAGAAAACTTAGGTTTGGGAGCATCAGTTAGTAGAGAATTCTGAACAGAATTTGGGCCACGGTAGTGACTTAGTCAAAGGTACAAGGTTTGTTTAGAGAGGCTTCCTCGGCCCTGATTCCCTGCTCCAGTGGTGAGGAGGTCTCTGTACCTCCTGGTGCAGGGAGGGCACCTTTCACATGGGAGGTTTATTTCCTGCTTTTTGGAGACAAAGGAGAATCAGAGCATCCTTGGTGCACTGGCTGTTTCTGAAGCCAGTTTCTGAATAACCTTAATTCAGAATAGTCACCATGCCCCCGTGGCGTACCTTGGGATGCCTGCCCCGAGCCCCAGCAGGCTGTACAGGCTGTGTTCGACATCTTTCATCTCAGCTAAGGAAAATGTAGAAGCACTGGGTGTTTTAAGCCAGGAGTTTGTGATCCTATTTGCACCACCGTGGGAGCCCCCTGGCTTCAGTGTTGACAGTGGGCTGGAGAAGGACCAAGCTGGTCTGGGAGACCCTTAGAAGCCATCTGGGCAAAGGGCGGAGCTGAGAGTGGGGTTCTGGAGGTGGGCACAGGGCCGGCCTCCAGGGTCGGGAGGTGAAATTGGCCTGGCCTGTAGTGGGCTGGTTTGGGCCGGTGGGCACGAGGAGGCGGCCCAGCCCAGCCCTCCACTTCCACTGCTGTCACTGAAGATGGATAATCTTTGTCATGTCCCCACCCACTTACATACTATCAACTCTGGGATGAAGGAAAACTGTACCAAGTCCTTCAAGTCACCCCCCACACCCTCCGACACCCCATTCGATGCATGAGAGATGGTGCCCAGTGACCCCGTGGGTGAGGGTGCATGGTGAGCTACAGAACTTGCCATCCCAGCACCAGATGAAAGTGTGGGCCTTTGTCCCAGAGGTACTGTGTCGAGCCAAGCAGGACAGCAGAGTGTCCAGCAGAGCCCCCAGATGACACACCCCCATGCAGCCACTGGTGCCTGGACGGGCTAACCAGCACATGGATTCTGCAGCCATGTGGGTTGCCTCACACAGATTGTTGGACAGAAGGATGGCCAGGGTGTGACGTGGACCCCTGGGGGTTTCTCCAAGCGTGCTAATGGTTTGAAGCAGTTGGTGGCAAGCTTGGTCCCACTTGAAAAGCACTCATCAATTAAAAACACACTGAAACTTAATAGAAACCCTTTCCTGTGATGCAAGCAGTGGCCGCTTTAGTGGCCCGGAGAGCCGCTCTGCTGGTCACATTACCTGGAGGGTGCACACGCGCACGCTGCAGCTGTGTGGCCTGCTTTAAAACAATGGATGCTATAAAAAGACACACCCTGCCCTCGCTTCTAGTCTTCAGGCCTAAAATCATCTCCATTCAAAGTGAATGCCCTGCAGGACGTGTGCCTCAGAGAAGGAAGCGCAGGCTGGGAGCCCCAAGGCCTGAAGGGCTGTGTGACCGAGACAAACTGAGTTGGGTGGGGGGCGACTGGGCTTGTGACTCTTCTGGGTGCACCTTCCTTACAGAGTTCTGGTGGGGGGCTGAGGGGTCTCCCTGGGCTTTTCACTCATAGCCCTGCTTGATATGCAACTGCGGTTTGGGTGGTTTTGTTTGTTGGTGCGCGACTTCAGAAAGCTTTCAGGATTGTGCATGTAGTGTTATAGCAGAAGCTCCTGTGTCTGGAGGGCGTCACACAGCATCTGTGCCCTGTGTGGTTGCCCTGTTACACTGGTGAGGGCAGGCGTCCCTCTGCGACCCTGTGCTGCCAGGCCACAGCTTGTCTGGGCAGCTGTCCCTGGCCACAGGGCTGCCTGCCCTTCCAGCACGGAGACAAGATGGTGAGCAGGAGTGACAGTGGAAAGAGGCACATTGAAGAGGGGGTCCACGTCGTCCTTTCAGGACCAGCAACTGGAAGAATGGGTGGGTGGGTAGGAGGTAGGGAGACGGAGGGACAGTGACTGCAAGGAGAGAGAACGGTTTGGGTCTTCAGATACCTAATGGACACAGCGATGTCCACACATCACCATCACCAGGAAGGACAGATAAGTCACCAAAGCACGTGTGTGTATGTGTATGCACATGTGCATGTGTGGTGTGTGCACGTGTGTGCATGTGTGTGCGTGTGTATGTGTGTGCATGTGCACATGTACACGCAGAGAGAACTCTGTGGGTCCATTATTTCTTGATGGCTTCCTGCCAACCATCACCTCTTCATCATCTCCATGTCCCCTCTGCCTCCTACTGATCCTGCAGACAGGGCTCCCTGCTGCCTCCCTGCACCCCCTGCAGTCCTCACGGCTTCTCCTCTCTGCCTTTCCCAGCAGTGTCGTTGGAGTTGCGTGTCAGGCTGCTGCATGGCTCATATCTACGACTCTCCGCAGCCTTGCCAGGTGTGCAGGGAGCTGGCCTCATGTCTGTCCTCCCCTGAAGAAGAGGGAGCACCACCCCTTGGTTCAGAGCCAGTTCCCAGGGCCTCCCCTGACACCTGGCACAGACCAAGCCCTCAGTAAGTGTTGGTTAGATTCTATCACTAATAGTGATTAACAGTAATAAATATTAGGGATGCCATTACCCCAAGCCTTTTCTGGGCTAAGCACTAAGCGGAGCCGGCCCCTCCAGGACCTCCCCACCTCTCACCAGGGGGAGAGGGGCAGCTCTGATCCCCATTTCAGAGATGAGGGGACTGAGACGCAAGCGGTGAAGCAGCTTGTCCACGGTCTGCTTCTGGGACACGGCAGTGCCCGGATGGAAACTCGGTCTGATGGACTCGACAGCCCCCGCTCTTACTGTCTTTGCAGAAGTTCAGGTGCACACGCTCACTCCCACCTTGCAAGGTCAAGATCACAGACACCAGCGTCTCTAGCTGCGGTTATGGAAGTAACAAAGGGCCTGACTTTCAGTGAAGCAAGTCCTGCCTCTGCGGGTTCTGAGCACTCCCACCACTCAAGAGCCTCTGCAGCCCCCCGGACAAGGCTCACTGCTCCCCGATGCTGCCTCTCAATCCTTCTCCCCACCCCCAGCCATCAGTGCCGAACAGAAGCTGACGCGAATTCCAGGAGTTTACTTTCAAAAGGATTTCATTTGAATTAACAAGAAGGTAACGGAAGCCCTTTGATCTCAACAAGAACCATACTGCTTCATTGTGTGGTTCAGGAAAAAATTTTAGACTAATTATTTCTGACAACTTGCAAATATTTGTAAACTTCTTCAAGGGGGAGACAGCACAATTCTGTCTTCATCTGACAGAAAGGTTTTCTTTGTGCCGGGTGTCTGGTGTCTCTTCCCGGAGAATTCGGAAGCCTTGATCTCCGGAAGGTGCTCCGATTTCCACTGAGACAGACAGACTTAATCAAATCGCCCTCCCAGCCTTTTGAGTTAAATTTACCTAAGCAGGTGAAAGGCGGCTGCGATCCGGATCGTCCCCTGTGGGTTACATCTTTTGCCATGCGGTCGTGACTGTCACGGTCAGGTGCTGGCCTGCATCCTGGCTCCAACTCCGTCACTCCGAAGGCCCTTTGTGTCATTTCAGTGTGTCTCTGGCGATAACTGCATGGCTGGCCATAAACCAGCCCAGCAATTAAATAAACCTGATTCTTAATCAACTTCACCAATAAAAATAGTTACACCAAATCATGGCTATTCGCAATGTGCCTGGAGCCATCCTGGGGGCCCGCAGAAGGCCCGGGTCCTTGGACATTATAAATTCAAAACCACAGAAATCCAGTGGGGCCAAGTGAGGCCCCGGGGCTCGGTGCAGCAGAAAGACAGATTCCGGCATCCCTGTGGGGCATGGCTCACATTGTAATGCCCTTTTGATTATTTACCATTGTTAATTCAAGAACATGCACAGCAGGCAGGTAGAAATACTGCAAAGTCAACCGGCCCTTAATCCCTCACTAATCCCTGGTCAACTACCTATATCCTTCCTTTATTAGAAAAAGAAAAAGGCATTCTGAATCTTTTGTTGAAAACAAATTGCCAATATGAAGAAAAGACCCTTTCCTTCCCCTGAGACCCATGCATGAACTTCTACAAACCAATGCGAGAGATGGCTCCCTTGGCTTCTCACATTTTGCCAGGGCACCAGACACAGCTCTCATTATTTTCAACGTAAATCTGGTTGGTGATTTCTGAATGAAAAAATCCCTTTTCACCACTCTGACTATGAGGAGAAATTCTTAATACTCGCATTAGGAGCTCGTCACAAAAGCGGTCACAAAAAGCAAAAACTTGGCCAAGGTGGTTCTTTCTAAAAAGGGAACAAAGACAAATTTCAGGTTTTAATGTTTAAAATGTGAAGAGAAGTGGATGCAGGAGGAAGGTCTAACCTCACCTAATCATGTTCCTTCTTCCTGGGCAGGCAAGGAGAGCGTCAAAGGGCGGGTTAATTTAGAAGGAAAAGAAGCCTCTCCAACTGGCTCCAATAGGAGCTGAGGAGGAAGCTAACGGAATCCATGAGAAACAATACAGCCAGACTGGGGCAGGACAGGCAGGAGTCCCGCAGGAACCCGGCCGCCCCACCTGAGTGCTGGGTCCCTTCCTGCCAGCCCGGGACCCCCACTGAGGCCCTCTGCTGTTCCTTCCCAGATGCAGTTGGGCACCAGTGTCCAATTCCCCCCACATCTGCTTATCACCTGCTCTCTCGTCAGCTCTGTATCCTCTCTGCTAATCTCTAACTAGTAAAACAGTTTTAAGAAAAATACTATGACACTTTGGAGGGCAATTTGACAACGTCCTTCAAAATTACAAGTTAATATTCTCTTTGACCTAGCAATGCCGCTTCCCAAATAGCTCACATGTGTATGGGTTGATGTAAGTACAAGTTATTCCCTTTGCTTTGTGTCTAATATCAAAAGATCAGAAGCAACTTGAGTGTCCGTCAGGAGGGAATGGTTGATGAGTTATGGCACATCCATAAAATACAATTCAATGCAGCAGAATGAAGAATGAGGAAATACACAGGTAGGGAAGGATGACCAGGGCATGTCATGAAAAAAGGGTGCAGAGCACTACATAGAGTTTGCTGCCATTTGTGGAGAGAACTGTATGGGGGAGAATGTATATATTTCTATGAGGTTGCATTTACACAAGCTTGGGTGACAGGGCTGGGACGCAGGGTTTCCAATATGTACCTTTTTATATACATTTACTTTTGAGCCAGGCGAGTGTCTTATCTAGCCAAAATAAATAAATTCTATATTAAAAGGAAGTAAGTTGTAAATTCCAAAGGACATTTACTCCTGAAGTGGAAAACAAGCACCGTTTTCTGGAACTAAGCCTTATACCCTAAACATACCTTAAAAATGAGTGGAACACAATTGAACAGTGTCACTAGCTTTCTGGCAGTCACCTGCAGAGGCTCCCACCCTGAGGCCCTCTCTGTGACAGGAAGAAGGAGTAAAGTGCTAGTGGTGCTGAAGACACCCAGCACTGCTGAGACTTCTTACATGAATCAAGTCAAGAAAGTGCTGACACAGACAATTTTCTCATCATGTGATGCAGTGTCATGTTACGCTACATCTGTGAACACGCATGATGCCTCTGTAGGCCTGCCCTTCAGGCCATCGGTAACTGCAGGTTCCTTTCCCTTCTCCTCTCCCTGGAGGTCAAGTTGCCTTAATGAACTGCTGCACGACTTAGTCCTTAGTGTTGCTCATCTTTTATGAACACTGTAGCAGTCGGACACAGCACTTGAGCTGGGTAACAAGCGGCACCTTAAATCCACCGCAGTCTATTAAGTGTGCCATAGTTCACGCTTCACCTGTACCCTCTCCAAGGTGAATACGAGAGGTATCAACGATTGGTGTGTGATGGTATCTCAGCAGTGACAGGTAAATAATTTTATTTTTTAGCAGAAGTTAACAGTCCATGGAAGCAGATACACCAATCTGCTTTCCACAGACAGCTGCCCCTCAGCCTGTCCTGGCCACAAGTCCTGGGGCTGAAGTTGAACAGGAGCCCACACTTCATAAGGGATTACACACCAGGGCTCCCTGCAGCCAGAGATTAGATTTTCATTTTAGACTCCTCAGAACAACAGCAGGAGAGCCCTACATGGGGAAGTGGGCCCCCACTGAGTGGTGAGTGGCCCCCCGCCTGTGACAGCACAGGACGCTTGATTAGTGGTTCTCTCTGCTTTTGTTATTCATCTCAAGTTCCTCTTGACAAGCAGCTCAGCGAGCATGAGTTTGGAGTTGTACATCCTACAAACAGAATATTAAACAGACACTTTGCAGCAAGACTGCCAGGCTGGGGGACACTTGAGTGAGGAAAACAGTTGAGGGGTGAATTATTTCCTGAAGTTTGATCTGCTAATACATCAAGCCATGTGGAGATGGCTCTGGCCCAGTGGAACCAGGACACCTGATTTCTTTGTGATTGCTCTGGCCTTTGCCTGGTTCCATGCATCTACTTAACCCATAGGCTGGCCTCCAGTAGGGACAAAGTGGTTGCAGGTTCAGGGCCCCCTGTGAACCCAGAACACTATCTGGAGGGAGACAGAGGTTTTGCTCTGCAAGCAGCCTACACAGCCCTGGGTATCACTAGACAGGATCAGCGGGGGGCCTCTTTCCTCCCTCAAACAATCTCTGCCACTTAGACTTATGGAAGCTCACCCTGCATCTGGTGGAGGCCGTAATTCCAAGCCCACCCCCCACCCGCCATGTGTACACACACACCCTTCGCCACAGATCGGAATTTGAAGTACCACTGAACTGGCAGTTAGAGTACTTTTTTTTTTTTTTTAAGAACCCTCAGCCTGATACCTGCACAGCCTGAGTGCAGGGAGTAAGCCTCAGGAGACAGAGAGAATCTGAGGGAAAGACTTCGGTTTTGACTTGAAGAATGGGAACGGGCACTCCAAGGCCCTAAAGGGGTGCAAAAATCCTCTCTGCTGCATGCAGTCAGCAGTGGCAGTATGAGGGGCCCACAAAGGCCAAATTCTGACAGAGGAGATCTCTTCTCCTGGTCGGGAAGCCGTGGCTCCTGAGGATGGTGACACCCTTGTGGCTGCTTTTCCTGTCTGCCCTCCCCCTACCTGGACCCAGTGAGGACACAGTCACAGACGCACCCGGCAAAGTGGGGTAGCTAAAGACCCAGCATTCCAGATGGAGGGGAAAGGAAGACCCCCAGGGAGTCGGAAGGCCCGTGGAAGTTGCAGAGAGGGGGGAACTGAGGAAACAGCCCCATCGAGGTGTGTATGAGCCCACGCTGCATGCAGGAGGACCAGGTCCTGATCCACACACTCCTTAATTTGAGAGCTGACCTGTTAGTCACTGGACTCAGGGGTCACACATGGGACAGATCTGAGAACCATGGAAAGACTGAAAACCGAGCTGATGATTGGAACTGCCACCCAAGCTGGGTTGGAACTTGTGGCCTGAATCGAGCCAGTTCAATTGCCAGATAAAACAAAATGTCAACATTCTCCATGAGTCTCTATAAACAAGACTTAGAGCCTCACAATCTAATCATCAAAACGTCCAGGATACAATCCCTACAATCATTCAGCAAACAAAGAATCAGGAAAGTCTTGGCTTACCTGGGAAAAAAATCATCAAGACACCAAAACCAAGGTGGCACAGATGTTGACATTTTATGACCAAGACTATAAAGCAATTACTGTAAAAATGTCTCCCCCAGAATCAATCACAAGCATGTCTAAAATGACTAGAAAAGGAGAAATATCTAAATATAAAGAGAACATGTAAAGAAGAAACAAATGGAAATTTTAGAACTAAAAAAATACAATAACTAGAGTGAAAAATATCACTGGATATGCTCAAAAGCTGAATAAACATGAAGGAAAACTCAGTGATCTTGAAGGTAAAAAGATTATTCAATCTGAACAACACAGAGAAAAGATGAGTTTAAAAATTGAAAGAACCTCAGAGACCTGTGGAACAGTGGCAAACGTTCTAAGACTTATGTCCTTGCATTCCCAAAAGGAGAGAAGAGAGTGAGGACTGAAAAATTATTTGATGAAATTGGTGAAATAATGGCTGAAAACTCCCCAAATTTGGCAAAAGGTATAAACCAACAGATTTTAAAAGTTCCATAAACTCCAAATTGGATGAACCCAAAGAAATATACTCCCAGATGCATTCAAATCAAACTACTGAAAACTAATAACAAAGAAAAAAATATTGAAATGGAAAAAAACCTATCATCCATACAAGAGCAATGGTCTGAATGGTTTCTTCTAAGAAGTCATGGAGGGCATAAGGAAGTGGCACAGTATGTTTAAAGAGCTGGAAGGAAAGAACTCTTAACCCGGAATTCTATATCTAGAGAAAATATCCTTCAGGAATAAAGACAAAATAAAGATGTCCCCAGATGGAGGAAAACTAAAGGACTTTATTGCCAACCTGTCTTCACTCCAGGAAATGCTGAAGTTCTTTCAAACAGAAGGAAACTCAAAGCATCAGGAATAAAGGAAAAGCAACAGAAACTGTAACTATCTGAGTAAAGAGATTACTCTCCTCTTGAGTTTTTCAGAACTATGTTTGAGGTTAGAAAATAACTATTATAATTTTGGATGGGGTTTCTGTGTATGTGAATGTCACATATAAGACAACTGTAACATGATGGGGAGTGTAAAGGGACCCCCACAATTTTCTGAACTCGGAACACATCACTTGTTCAGTAGTGGCTCACAAAAATTATATAGAAAATACATTGTCCTGCAAGCACACAGTGCATCACCCCAAGCTGCATGCTGGGCAATAGAGAGACTTTGATAAACAAAACAGGCTGGTCTATGAAGGCTCCGAGATCCAACCATGACTTGATGCCCAGATCCTGAGGGAATAAAACCAAGTACCTGCTGATTCAGGCCCCCTGGGGTTTGGAGGAGAAAAGATTTTGCTTCTCAGCTTCTCCTAACATCTTCCCTTAAAAGCCAACTACCAAAGCCCTGAAGGTCACAGATAAGACAAGAGGCCTGTAGGTTCTTAATATACATTCAATCATTGTGAGGTTTTTTGCCAGTTGCGTTTTATGTTTGCAGACTCTTGGTCAGAAAGCCTCACCATCTCACACAGATTCATTGACGAACAGAATATATATAGATACAACGCACATGCACACGCGCGCGCGCACACACACACACACACACACACACACACACACAGTGCGTGGTGGCTCTCATTTACTGTGCTCATAAGCCAATACTGCTGTCATGCCTGGCCTGGTCCTCAGCAGCCCTAGGGCCAAAGTGTTACACTCACAGCCAGAGCCCCCGCCATTCCTCCCACAGGAATTTTCTCCTCGCTGAGCTAGCAGCAGCAATAAACGATCTGATTTGTGATCTGTCCTTTGCTCTTGGGACTGTAAATGCAGCTATAGTATATGATGCAAAGGGCCTGGGCTGTTCCCAGCCTCCCAAGCAAGCAGCTACCCAAGGCTGTAATTTCACTTTATCTCTCTCCCATTAAAAGGTAATTGAAAGTGAACTGAGGAGAATGAGGGCTGCCTGCAACTTCAGGAACCCTTGAACAGCACTTGCTGAAGGGCGGCTTGTGGACCAAAGGCACCTGGTGCTAAAGGAAGAAAAGAAGACTATTTGCAGAACAGCAAACACACAATAACGACAACAGTACCAGCAGCTGTGGCTCAGCATCCCTAACCGAGGGTGCTCAGGGATGCTTGTCCTTACGGCCTTGGTGCTCAAGGCCACAGGTACGTCGATTTGTTGGTCCTGGGAGACCAATTTGCAGTGGGAGAATCTGAGTAAGGAGGTCCAGTGAGGCCTCAGCTTACAGACTGGAGAGCCAGGAGAGGAATTTTTCTGCCTGCTCCAGAGCTCATGCTCGAAATTGCTAAGTGTTCCTACCTCCAGAACCCAGAATGGTTACCAGAGCCCCTTTGGCTTCCCTTTTTTAAACTGCACACAAAGGTGCAGTTGATGCTTTTCATTAGCAAGCATTTGGTACCCAGTCAGCGACAAGTCCTGGGACTCAGACCCTGCCTCAAGCCCTAGGTTCTTTCTGCTCCCTTGCTCTAGCCAGGATCCAGGCTCTCCCATTCAAGTTCTTCTGTTGCAGCTCCCAGGCGATTCACCACCCAGAGTGGCCCGGACACAGATGGAAGGAAGGCAGGAAACTGGAGGCCAGGGAGCAGCAGCCACAAAGGTGGGGAATGGGCACTGACGGGCGGCATTCACAACTGTGATCAGGATTCAGGAAATGTCAGCAGAATTGTCAATATATGCAGGCTCAGCGCCACCTGCCCACGACCACCTCTGTCACCATGAAAAGGCAGAAGAATTTGGTCCAGTCCAGAATTACCCAGACAACCCCTGAGAGGGAGCCTTGGGAGATAGATTTAACCAATCTTCCTGAAAAAGAATGAAAACTAAGAGTCATAACCATGCTGATGGACCTGCAGAGAAATATGCAAAGGCTAAAGGATCAAGTTAGAAGGGAGATTACAGAAATAAAACAATCTCTGGAAGGACTTAAGAGCAGACTGGATGAGGTGCAAGAGGCCCTTAATGGAACAGAAATCAGAGAACAGGAACACAGAGAAGCCCAGGAAGAGAGAGATAAAAGGATCTCCAGGAGTGAAACCATATTAAGAGAACTGTGTGACCAATCCAGATGGAAAAATATCCGCATTATAGGGGCACCAGAAGAAGAAGAGGGAGAAAACGGGATAGAAAGTGTCTCTGAAGAAATAATTGCTGAAAACTTCCCCAAACTGGGAGAGGAAATGGTCTCTCAGACCACAGAAGCCCACAGAACTCCCAACAGAAGGGACCCAAGGAGGACAACACCAAGACACATAATAATTAAAATGGCAAAGATCAAGGTCAAGGACAGAGTATTAAAGGCAGCCAGAGAGAGAAAAAAGGTCACCTACAAAGAAAAACCCATCAGGCTATCATCAGACTTCTCAACAGAAGCCTTACAGGCCAGAAGAGAATGGCATGATATATTTAACGCAATGAAACAGAAGGGTCTTGAACCAAGAATACTGTATCCAGCATGATTATCATTTAAATATGAAGGAGGGATTAAACAATTCCCAGACAAGCAAAAGTTGAGGGAATTTGCCTCCACAAACCACCTCTACAGGATATTTTAAAGGGACTGCTCTAGATGGGAGCACTCCTAAGACTAAATAGATGTCAGCAGAGAAAATAAAATCACAGCAAAGAAAGCAGACCAACCAAATACTAACTAAAGGCAAAAAATAAAATCAACTACTCACAAAAGCAGTCAAAGGAAACACAAAAGAACACAGAATAAAACACCTAACATATAAAGAATGGAAGAGGAAGAATAAGAAGGGAGAGAAATAAAGAATCATCAGACTGTGTTTATAATAGCTTAATAAGAGAGTTAAGTTAGACAGTTAGATGGTAAAGAAGCTACCCTTGAAGCTTTGGTAACCACAAATCTAAACCTTGCAATGGCAATAAGTACATATCTTTCAATAACCACCCTAAATGTAAATGGACTGAATGCACCAATCAAAAGACACAGAGTAATAGAATGGATAAAAAAGCAAGACCCATCTATATGCTGCTTACAAGAGACTCACCTCAAACCCAAAGACATACACAGACTAAAAGTCAAGGGATGGAAAAAGATATTTCATGCAAACAATAGAGACAAAAAAGCAGGTGTTGCAGTACTAGTATCAGAAAAAATAGACTTCAAAACAAAGAAAGTAACAAGAGATAAAGAAGGACATTACATAATAATAAAGGGGTCAGCCCAAAAAGAGGATATAACCATTCTAAATATATATGCACCCAATACAGGAGCACCAACATATGTGAAACAAATACTAACAGAATTAAAGGAGGAAATAGAATGCAATGCATTCATTTTAGGAGACTTCAACACACCACACACTCCAAAGGATAGATCCACCAGACAGAAAATAAGTAAGGATACAGAGGCACTGAACAACACACTAGAACACATGGACCTAATAGACATCCACAGAACTCTACATCCAAAAGCAGCAGGATACACATTCTTCTCAAGTGCACATGGAATATTTTCCAGAATAGACTACATACTAGGCCACAAAAAGAGCCTCAGTAAATTCAAAATGATTGAAATTCTACCAACCAACTTCTCAGATGACAAAGGTATAAATCTAGGAATAAAAATATGCAAAGAAAACAAAAACGCTCACAAACACATGAAGGCTTAACAACATGCTTCTAAATAATCAATGGATCAACGACCAAATTAAAATAGAGATCAAGCAATATATGGAAACAAATAACAACAATAACACAAAGCCCCAACTTCTGTGGGATGCAGCAAAAGCAGTCTTAAGAGGAAAGTATATAGCAATCCAGGCCTATTTAAAGAAGGAAGAACAATCCCAAATGAATAATCTAAAGTCACAATTATTGAAATTGGAAAAAGAAGAATAAATGAGACCCAAAGTCAGCAGAAGGAGGGACATAATAAAGATTAGAGAAGAAATTAATAAAATTGAGAAGAATAAAACAATAGAAAATAATCAATGAAACCAAGAGCTGGTTCTTTGAGAAAATAAATAAAATAGATAAGCCCCTAGCCAGACTTATTAAGAGAAAAAGAGAATCTACACATATCAACAGTATCAGAAATGAGAAAGGAAAAATCACGACGGACCCAACAGAAATACAAAGAGTCATTAGAGACTACT
Source organism: Manis pentadactyla (assembly GCF_030020395.1). Lineage (NCBI taxonomy): Eukaryota > Metazoa > Chordata > Mammalia > Pholidota > Manidae > Manis > Manis pentadactyla. The sequence goes on along the minus strand of NC_080023.1, from coordinate 175,410,017 downwards.
ATGAAAATCTATATGCTAACAAGCTGGAAAACCTAGAATAAATGGACAACTTCCTAGAAAAATACAATCTTCCAAGACTGACCAAGGAAGAAACAGAAAATCTAAACAGACCAATTACCAGCAACAAAATTGAATCAGTAATCAAAAAACTACCTAAGAACAAAACCCATGGGCCAGATGGATTTACCACAGAATGTTATCAGACATACAGAGAAGACATAATGCCCATTCTCCTTAAAATTTTCCAAAAAATAGAAGAGGAGGGAATACTTCCAAACTCATTCTATGAAGCCAGCATCACTCTAATACCAAAACTAGGCAAAAACCCCACCAAAACAGAAAATTACAGACCAATATCCCTGATGAACATAGATGCAAAAATACTCAACAAAATATTAGCAAATCAAATTCAAAAATACATCAAGAGGATCGTATACCATGACCAAGTGGGATTCATCTCAAGGATGCAAGGATGGTACAACATTCGAAAATCCATCAACATCATCCACCACATCAACAAAAAGGAGGACAAAAACCACATGATCATCTCCATAGACACTGAAAGAGCATTCAACAAAATTCAACATCCATTCATGATAAAAACTCTCAACAAAATGGGTATAGAGGGCAAGTACCTCAACATAATAAAGGCCATATATGATAAACCCACAGCCAACATCATACTGAACAGCGAGAAGCTGAAAGCTTTTCCTCTGAGATCGGGAACTAGACAGGGATGCCCACTCTCCCCACTGTTATCCAACATAGTACTGGAGGTCCTGGCCACGGCAATCAGACAAAACAAAGAAATACAGGGAATCCAGATTCGTAAAGAAGAAGTCAAACTGTCACTATTTGCAGATGACATGATATTGTACATAAAAAACCCTAAAGACTCCACTCCAAAACTACTAGAACTAATATCGGAATTCAGCAAAGTTGCAGGATACAAAATCAACACACAGAAATCTGTGGCTTTCCTATACACTAACAATGAACTAATAGAAAGAGAAATCAGGAAAACAACTCCATTCACAATTGCACCAAAAAGAATAAAATACCTAGGAATAAACCTAACCAAGGAAGTGAAAGACCTGTATCTTGAAAACTACAAGACACTCTCAAGAGAAATTAAAGAGGACACTGACAAATGGAAACTCATCCCATGCTCTTGACTAGGAAGAATTGATACTGTCAAAATGTCCATTCTGCCTAAAGCAATCAACAGATTCAATGCAATCCCTATCAAAATACCAACAGCACTCTTCAACAAACTGGAACAAATAGTTCTAAAATTCATATGGAACCACCAAAGACCCTGAATAGCCAAAGCAATCCTGAGAAGGAAAAATATAGTGGGGGGGATCTCATTTCCCAACTCCAAGCTCTAATACAAAGCCACAGTAATCAAGACAATTTGGTACTGGCACAAAAACAGACCCACAGACCAGTGGAACAGAATAGAGTCCAGATATTAACCCAAACATATATGGTCAATTAATATATGATAAAGGAGCCATGGACATACAATGGGGAAATGACAGCCTCTTCAACAGCTGGTGTTGGCAAAACTGGACAGCTACATGTAAGAGAGTGAAACTGGATCACTGTCTAACCCCATACACAAAAGTAAATTCGAAATGGGTCAAAGACCTGAATATAAGTCATGAAACCATAAAACTCCTAGAAAAAAACATAGGCAAAAATCTCTTGGACATAAACGTGAGCGACTTCTTCATGAACATATCTCCCCGGGCAAGGGAAACAAAAGCAAAAATGAACAAGTGGGACTACATCAAGCTGAAAAGTTTCTGTACAGCAAAGGACACCATCAATAGAACAAAAAGGCATCCTACAGTATGGGAGAATATATTCATAAATGACAGGGTTGATATCTAAAATATGTAAAGCAGTCATGCACCTCAACAAACAAAAAGCAAATAATCCAATTAAAAAATGGGCAGAGGAACTGAACAGTTCTCCAAAGAAGAAATACAGATGGCCAATAGAGACATGAAAAGATGTTCGACATCGCTAGTCATCCGAGAAATGCAAAATAAAACCACAGTGAGATATTACCTCACACCAGTAAGGATCACCACCACCCAAAAGACAAACAACAACAAATGTTGGCGAGGCTGTGGAGAAAGGGGAACCCTCCTACACTGCTGGTGGGAATGTAAATTAGTTCAACCATTGTGGAAAGCAGTATGGAGGTTCCTCAAAAAGCTCAAAATTAAAATACCATTTGACCCAGGAATTCCACTTCTAGGAATTTACCCTAAGAATGCAGCATCCCAGTTTTCAAAAGACATATGCACCCCAATGTTTATCACAGCACTATTTACAATAGCCAAGGAATGGAAGCAACCTAAGTGTCCATCAGTAGATGAATGGATAAAGAAGATGTGGTACATATACACAATGGAATATTATTCAGCCATAAGAAGAAAACAAATCCTACCATTTGCAACAACATGGATGGAGCTAGAGAGTATTATACTCAGTGAAATAAGCCAGGCGGAGAAAGACAAGTACCAAATGATTTCACTCATATGTGGAGTATAAGAACAAAGAAAAAACTGAAGGAACAAAACAGCAGCAGAATCACAGAACCCAAGAATGGACTAACAGTTACCAAAGGGAAAGGAACTGGGGAGGATGGGTGGGAAGGGAGGGATAAGGGCGGGGAAAAAGAAAGGGCGCATCATGATTAGCATGTATGATGCGGGGGGCACAGGGAGGGATGTGCAACACAGAGAAGACAAGTAGTGATTCTACAGCATCTTACTACACTGATGGACAGTGACTGTAATGGGGTTTGTGGGGGAGACTTGGTGATGGGGGGAGTCTAGTTAACATAATGTTCCTCATGTAACTGTAGATTAATGATACCAAAAAAAAAAAAAATACAGGCTCCGATAAATCTCATGTTGCAACCAGAAGCAGAGGAGGATGTTTTTTAAGTCAGAGAAAATCCCCAAGAGTAGTATGATGACTGAAAACACAGGCTCCAGGGTCACGGTTTACACACCGGCTCCCCCAACCTATCCCTCAACCTGGCCGAGACCTGTGCTCTTGTCTGTATAGCCAGGACAAGGATGGTACCTGTGCACGTGGGTGGATGCTGTGAGGAGTCAATAAAAAATGTACATAAATGCTTAACCAGTAATGGGAATAATTGTGCAATAAATATTGCAGATAAGTGAGTGCATTCTTATTAAAAATAATAGCCTTAGCCTTTAAGCAGGCAGTGGGCACTTCCTCTTTGTTTGGAGCCTGCCTTTTGTCAAGTCTTGATCCTGGGAAAATCTAGTAGTCTTTTCGGCAACCTTTCCCACCATCCCCCTTTCCTCAAATCCCAGGCTCATGACACACACTGACTGTCCTGCCCCTAAGGAGAGCAACCCTGAATTAATTAGCCCACTGCAGATAAACAGAGCTGGATTGAACTATCTCACTTAAAAGGGGGGTGAGCGGAGAGGAGCAGCGTGGTGGACCAGGGAACACGATAACGTCTGGAGACTTCCACACATTCCTTACACTATAGGGCGGTTTACTTTTGGGCTGGAAGGCCAGTCCACCTCTCAGTTTACAGGGGAGGGAGCTGAGGTCCCAGAGAAAGTGACTTGCTCAAGGGCGATGAACAAATTAACGGGAGCTGTGACCCAGGACCAGTTTTAGCTGATGCCAGCTCAGGTCCCCCCCCCCCCCGACCCCACCGCCTGGTGACCTCCGTTCTGTGTGAGACCACCTACTAAGACTCTTCCCGTTGCAAGTGATAAATTCTAAGCCAGACTGGCCTACGTTTGAAAGAGAAAGCTATTGGCTTGCATTCAGCGAAGTTCAGGAGATTTGTCTTCAGGACTCACAGGCCCCAGATGACGCGTTGGGCTGTCAGGAAGCTGCCCTGCATCTTAGCGTCTCGGTCAGGAGAAGAGCGGCAGCCTCCCCATAATTCAAGCAAAACACTCAGAATTAAGTCTCCTTGCTGCTGATTGGCTTCATTAAGTCACATGCCCTTCCCGGAACACATCCTTGCCCCAAGGAGGTCGGTGTTTTGGTTGACAGGCCTGGGTCAACATGCTCACCGTATAGATGGTTATTCGGGGTCCATTAGGGAAACAGAAACCAGCCCAGGTCAGCCTTGCATTCCGGCTTCTGGGCAGATGCAGCGGGAGGAGGGCGTGGCTTCCTTGTGTCCCTAATGTCTGCCTCACTTCCCCATGTCACTGGCTCTTCTGCTTCTCCGTCACTGCGGAACAGCCTACAGCCGGTGCTGGAGGCACCTCCCCGCTCCTGGGAGAGCAGAGAAGCCTGGCGACTTCTGCCCCAGCTCCTCTCTCCCATGCATGCAGCCCATTGGCTGAGGCCAGCAAGCTGGGAAGCGGGGCTCCCCGTGGTGCAGGGGAGAGCAAAGGGGGAGAGGGCCCCAGGGGCAAGTCACATGGCCCACCCTGCAGAGGGGCACGTGAATGGACGGGCGCCCAGCCTAGGTGAGTGGCGGCACCCCGGCACCCCTGCGCCTCCTTCCGATCTGGCTGCGGCCGGCACACGCGGTTGGGGAGGACTGCCTTCCTCCTCGGGAAACTCCCCCTGTCCTAACAGAGATGCAAGGCAGGAGGAATTGGGTGGGGTTGAAAAATAACTGCTGCACAACGACATGAAGGTACTTAATGCCACTGAAATGTACACTTAAAAACTGTTAAAATGGCAACTTTTATGTTATGTGCGTTTTACCACAATTAAAAAAACAAAAACAAAAAAATGAAAGGCTAAAATTATGAACATCTATCCAACCTTAAGTGAGATGGAGTGGAAATGTTGAAAATATTACAGGCAATTTTTATTTTCCTGTGTAAATAATGTATTTTCTAAGTGTTATACAAAAAGTACCAGTTTAACGTTAGAAAAGTTATGAACACATACTGGTTTTGTAGACAGTTTCAGAATTCCTTATGGCTTTTAACAGCAAAATTCTGTACATATAAACCTTCAACTGATAATGAAAAACTGTAAAAAAAAAAAAAAAACTATTAGGAACCACTAATATTGATTCGGTGCTCACCACATAGCACCAAGGGAGGCACTTCTCATTCATTCCCTCACTTACTGAAGCCAGACGGACTCATGAGCACCTATTACAGGATAGTTCCAGGCACAGGGTGACCACAGTGACCACAGTGAGGTCCAGGCTCTCCCCGGGCGGCCTCCCCATGGACAAGTGCTGTGCAGAACAACAGTGCAGGCCGAAAGGGTCAGGGCATGCCAGAGACAGGGTGCAGGGTGTCATTTTAGATACATCCCAGGGACATGCTCTCTGATGAGGTGGCATTTGAGCGGAGACAGAGCCAGGGAAATGAAGAACCAGCCATGAGGCTATCCGAGGGTGAGGCGCCCCAGACAGAGGGAATAGCACATGCTAAGGTCCTGAGGCAGGAGCCGCAAGGAGACCACTGGGCTGCAGGGGTTAGTAAGGGGAATGGTCAGAGACAAGGCAGAAGCCAGATCCCAGGGGGTCTCAGGGGTCAAGGCATGGACATAATTTCCCTCCATCAGGTGGGGTGCCATCTTTTGGGCCTTTTGGGCAAAGGGGCAGCGCGATCACACTCAGACATGTCAGAAAGCATGATTCTTGCTGCTGTGAGGCAAAGGGAATGGTGGGCAAGATGGGGCATCACCTCATTAGTCTCCCTTCCACCCTCTCCAGGATTGGCCTTGAGCCCATAGACAGCTGGAACCTGACCCCGACCCCCCACAGCCTCCCAGAGCCCAGTCACAGCAGCAACCCCTGTGCACACTGCAGCATCCAGTGGAGGGACCCCGCCAGGGCAAAGACCTCACCCTGCTCCTCGCCTGGGCTCCTGCACACAGGCACGTGCGTGTCAGGAACGCAGTGCGATCCAGGTGCCACCCTTTTGTGGATGTGCCAGTGGGCTGACCCCCCCATGCTTCAGGCCTCCCTTGATCCCAGCAGCCACGAGCACTGGGCTGAGAGTCACCCCAAGGAGATGCCCCAAGAGGAAGTACCTAGCAGTTCAGAGTGGGGCTCTGGAGCCCCAAGATCCAGGCTCAGCTCAACCACATCCTGTCCTAGCAAATGAGCTTGGGTGAGTCTGCAAACGGCTTTGGGCCTCAGCTTTCTCGGCTGTAAAATGAGTACAAGAATGCGTGCCTGCTGTCGGAGGACCGCCTGAGACGACGGGCGTCAGCTGTCCGCTTGGTGCCTGGGCACAGCCCCGCCACCAGTAAAGAATAGCCATCAGCAGTATAAATAGACTAATACCACCGTCAGTGAGGTCCTGAAGGCCACGGCCCCTAATTTAACCTCGTGCTTTAAGTCCGTAACAGCTAACGCGAGCCTGACCAGGTGCCTCGCCCCACTAGGGAAGTGACCTTCAGGGCAACAGAAGGGACAGCACAGTGTCTGCACCTGTTCATGACTCAAAACAAGCCTTTTGGTTTTTTTGGTTAGAAGTATCATGAAAATGCATTATCACTACCCACAGGCCTCCCATGACATGTATACGTCACATGCTCTAATTCAAGTTTCCTAATGTCACGTCTGCTTTGCCCACTGCTATTAATCACGGAGTGACCCTCCTGTGAAGACGCTGAGCTCGGTTTAGGGGGCCGTTCCTTGCCCTCCTCCCCAGCCCCTGCTCCTTAGCCACTTGCTCTCTCTGGGCAGGCTGGGCCCTCCGTGTCCCTGAGGATGGGACCCTCTGAAGACCCACGGTGGAAGCAGGACCCCTTGGGCGGAGGGGATCACCTGCAGAGGAACTGAATAGACACATGGTCTCTGGACGAGGACAGCCCTCACAGAGCCCCAGCCCTCCACCCTGACCCGCTCCCAGGAGGGCTTCCTGCCTCTCTTCTCCACCGAGCCCCTCCGTGGCCCAGAAAAGGGCTTGACCACCCCATGAGCAGGAAGAGTTCAGGTCTGAGCTCAAGACACAAATCCAAACGTATCCGGCACAGCGAGCTTCCCAAGCCCCTGAAACCAGACATTAAAAGTGCCCTGGATGAGGCAGGTGCGGGTGGAGAAAGCCCACGGGCAGCAGCACAGGGCTCGAGAACTTGTGGCCCCACATCACCCTACTAGTGCCTGCCCAGCCCCAAGGCAGCCCTCACCAGCGCCCGTCCAGCCCGAGGCTCTGCCCACAGGCCCACCCCCACCCAGCCCACGCGTGTCAGGCCCACCCCAACCCAGGCCACATGTGTCGGCACCCAAGACACGCTGGTGAGCCCCATGAGGGGCCTTCAGGTACACTGACTGGCCCACCTGGAATGAACCCCCATTTACATGCCACACCCCTTTACTTTCCCTTAGGTCAATTTTAATCTGCAGATAATCCCCCACTTTTCCCAGGGACAGCAGATCAATTTCAGGCATTACTGCTGCCCCTGCCCCTGAGGTATATTCAAGGACCTGGGCTCACAGGTGCCAGATGCAGGCAGAGGTGGGGCCTCAGGGGCAGGACCCCAACCCAAGGCGGTCCCCCAGCTCCCAGATGCTGTGGTCCCCTGATGCTGGGCTGTCACGGAGCTCCAGGGCAGAGGCTCGGCCTGCCCCTCATGGCGGCTGCTCCTGAGCAGAGGGACCCCCAGGGCCCTCCCAGTGGCTCTCCAGGCCACCGCACATCATGCCCACATCTCCAGCTACCTGTAGCGATCTGCCTGGCACACGGCAGCCAGCACTGCCCACCCCCAGGAAGGCTTCGGCTTCCCTCTCCTGACAAGAGGCAATTTTTGCTTTTGGCAGAAAACAAACCACTGACACCTCCCTTTTCTAGAGAGGAGAGGCTTAGCCTGCCACATGAGAGGTGAGAGGTGGGAGTGGGCCAGGGGTGCCCACCATGAGGAGGGCTGCTCTACAGCTTGCAGGACCTCATCCGACCCCTCATGTGGGGAGAGTCCACCTCGCACGCATAAACCCCTTCGATGCTTCAAGAATTCCCACGCACAGCCCGGCTCCTGCCCCTGAGTCTGAAACACGCTGGGGAAGAGGTCCAACAGCAGTGTGCTGAGGCAGGGGCTTTAAACATTTATTCACCCAATTCAAAGCCATCTTCAAGTGTCCTCTGCTACAAATGTGCTGTGTGCTGGCCTGGTGCAGGCCCTGGGGACTCTGCAGTGAGCAAGACAGTCCTTCCCAGGTGAGGCTTTAGCTTTGCAGGACACTGACCCCAAGGGAGAATCAGGGCGCAGCAGAAGGGAGTCCTGGGGCATGCCAGGTACAGGGCCGCGCATCAGCAGCCGCAGTCCGGGCCGAGAGACTGGAGTCGGGGTCAGAACCTGGGCTGGAGGCTGAGATGCTCGCATCTCAACCCTGGCTCTTCATTTACCTCTCGGCACGTCAGTTTCCCCTTCTGCAAACTGCACACGATGTTATCTATGCCATAGCGTTACTGGAAGGATTAAAGAAGCCAGCACTGCCAGGTGCTTGGGGGACTACCTGGCACACAGCGAGGGCTTTAAGGGTCTGCTTTCCTATGACTCAGGGAGGTCCCCACTGAAGACCCAGCTGTCTGGGTGAGACCCAGCGGCTGAACAAGTGTTGGCCAGACAAGGGAGCAGAGAAGGATGCTCTGGGTAGGGGATCAACATGGGTGAAGGCTGAGTGTGAGGGAGACCCAGAGGAAAACAAGGAGACTGAATTAGGGAGGCGGGGACAGGGTGGGAGATGGGGGCGAGGAAGTTGGTGAGGACCAGACCTCGAGGGCCTTAGACCACATGAGAACCTTGAACTTTGACCTGAGAGGCCATGGAGGGTTTCAAGTAGGGGTTGACTAGATGCCATCCTGACTGCTACACAGAGAACAAATTGACAGGAAACCAATCAGGAGACTGTGGAAGCTGTCAACGGAAGATAGGATGGCAGCATGGTCCGGAGAGTTGATGGTGGAGATAGACGGAGGGTGCGGATTCAAGAGACAGCGCGGAAATGGAAGAGGTGGTGTTTGGTGAGTGAGTAGGTATGTGGGGTGGAAACGATGCTGAGGCGTCACCTGCTTGGGAGGCTGGGTAGGTAGTGGTGCCATTCATTGGGCTTCATAGAGGTCATCTTTGAGGGCGTTATCTGGCCTGGCCTGGCCATGTAGCATCCACAGGGAGAAACTGACTAGGTAGTTGGATGCAGAATTTTGAACTTGAAGGAGCGGACAACACAATTCATGAGCTGTTGAAACTACACAGAAAGGTTCTTTAGTAAGCTTGGAATCGGCCATCACGCTGCCGGCACTTGCTGGGTACCAAGCCCTGCAGTACCAGGTTCACAGATGAATAAACATCAGGGGGTCCCACTCTCACTGGCCCCAAAGTTATTCTCAGTCTGGCTTTACGGTGCAGTTTCTGAGGTTCTTGAGGAGCTTGTTCACCAGGAAGCCCTAACTCGACCCTGAGCTTCCATGGGCAGTACTCCCGCTCTCTGCACTTCTTACCACGACAGACAGAGTCCACTGAAGGGTTCAGAGTCTGACGCCCTGCTTCTCCCCCTCCACCACCTCCCCGCAACATGTAAACGAGGATGATTATTAAAAATTACAAGTGCTGTCCTCCCCACTCCGTCTCCCAAACCTCATTTCACAATGGTTGCTGACATCAATCATGTCAGACAGGATAATCAAGTTTGCATAATGGAGCAGCAGCTCTGCAGGGGTCCCCTGCGCATACACCCCTCCCGGCACCAACATCAGGAAACAGGCAGACCTTCCGCTGGAGAGAAAGGCCACTTGGAGTGGGATGGAAAAGTCCCTCACCTGGGTACCCTAAGGCGATTGTGTGGGCTGACTTCTCCCCCCAGTTTGACCCTCCTTAGTTGGGGGACCACAGACACATCATTGAATCACTCTGTACCTCCATCTTCTCTGCTTTAAAATGGAGCTAACTTGGGGGGATTCTAAAAGAACCTAGATGTTGGATGTCATATCATGTTATTGTTGAAAGAATACCCTTAAGGAGATAGTTAAATTATTTCATCAGTTTATCAATTAACATGTCATTATCAGGTGTTTATCTGAGAAATAACTCATCTTTAGAAAAACAGATCAACACAGAAACTGCTGGGCTCTGGTATCTCCTAACATGGACTCTAGATAAAATATTAAAAATCCAAAAATCAGTGACACATATGGGAAAATTCAGTTAAAATGACCAGTAAATTAAAAAAACTTCTTGTTGCCTTATGGTGAATTATACTTATAAAATGTAATTATTTGCAGTTTATTATGGACAGACAGGTTGGGCTCTCTGCCATTCGATTTACAGTTTAAGATACGGAACCTAAAATGAGCAGATCACTGCAGACTGCACTTGCCCCGGCCGGGCTCTGACACACTAGGTGTTTTCCACTTCCCTGACTTCCCACCCCCTGCGTCCCGGCTGCTCTCATCACTAATTCCTGTTCAGCCTTCCAGTCTTTTCCAGGACTTCCAGACAAGCTCTGCCGGAGCATGTCTGCTTTCCTTATGCAGTGCCTGGCACAGGATGAATGTTTATATACATTGCTTCAGCAAATGAATAAACCAAATGATTGATGCAATAATGAAACTTAACATTTAGTGAACGGCCAAAACTTAGCATTCATGACAGGGGACCCAGAACCCTGCTCTCACAGCAGCCGAGGGTAAGGCACAGCCCTAAGAATCCACGCATAAAAAATCCACACAAGCCTCTTTCATGGTGCTCTGGAGGGACTTAAAGGAGAATATGCTCAGACAGGTGCTCGGTGAGCTCTAAAACACTGCCTACCCCCCTGCACCCCTGGTAAAAGCCACTCCCCAAAGGCTGGCTCCATACCACCCTTGCAGTGTGCCCTGATACACACCGTGCCCCACGTGGCCGGGGCTTGGCATGGAATCACATTCAGAGAAGCACATTCCAGCAACTAAAAGTGATTAGAAAGAACTGCAATCTTTTTGTTTACTTCTCTCTACATTTAAGAGGGAGCCTTTTAGTGACCCAAAGCGTCCCTTCTCCTCATTCCTTGTCCTCCCCAGTCACCTCATACCCCCGAGATTTCTCACCTACCAAACCCCAAATAAATCTCCTGGTACCCCAAAGTCATCTTCTCTTCTGCCTCTCGTCTGCCTCACGCCTTCCTTATGTGAATTCTCCAACCACCACAGCATCTTTGAATTTCCTTTCCCACTGCTACCTGCACCCCAAATTCTACTTAACACAGGTGAACCTGGGGGCTGTCCCTGCCAGCAAGAATCCCTACAGTGTCCTTCCATTGGGTCCTGACCTCCCGACCCCCGCCTCCTGAGTCACAGGGAGGGGGAGAATTGGGGTTAGCAAAAGCAAGATCATCTTTGGAGGGCGGAGGGCCCAGCAGGGAAGAAGGCTGAGGACGCTCAGCCCCCCGGTCAGTCCCACCCCATCGGCTGCTGCTCCCCTGTCTGCGGTATTTCCATTTGCAAGGAAGCTTCCTCTCCATTATCTCTGTGTCTCCAGGCCAAACCTGGAGGTGATTCTCCCTCTGCCCACATCTTTTTAATTTTTACTTTTAATTTTACTTTTAATTTTTCCCAGATGAGACTCAGGTAAGGAAGTAACCGAACAAGAGTCTCAGCAGTGAGGGGGCAGAGCTGGGATTAGACAACAGCCTCTGACCCTGGGTTCACCAGTGCCATCTCTGCTTATTAGCTGTTTACTAGCAATCTGGCATAGCACACGAGGGACCTGATGCTATTCTCATCATCCCCACTTTCCAGGTGAGTAAAACTGAGGCTTAGAAATCTAAAGCAACTTGCATGAAGTTCCACAAATGCAAACTGACAAATTTGGCATACGACCCGCTCTGATTAACGTGAAATCCACGTGCTTCACCACCATGATACCTGCTACTTCTATTCTCCATGACACATGATCAAAAGTTTGTGCAGGTAGCATCACCTCTCTGTTCTCTGCTTTGAGTGCAGAGCTCACCCTTGAAATATTAAGAAAGTCCAAAAAAACTGTTCTTTGCGACCTTTCTCAGCAATTCCTTCCACACATGTACCCTGAGACAGTGGCCTCACACGTCTCTTCCACACTCTGCCCACCCCAGCCCTGGAGGCCAAGGTCGCCTGGAGCATCTCGGTCAGAGCTCCCGGCAATTGGGCTGTCAGGGTAGGGCCTGATGGCTGCAGGTGAAGTTCAAGACCAGGAGCATCCCCAAAGGCCTTATTTTAATTTATTTCTATTGCTTCAAATTAGTTCTGTAGGTCTCTGGGGACTTATGTTTGATCAGAGAAAAAAAACGAACAAGGCTCATTTCCCCTAAGCTCACTACCAGCGCTTTAGTGAGTTTGGCCCTTGGAGTCTGGCAGGGCCCAGAGTCCTGTTCCCTCCCTCGTGCCCTCAGAGCCTCAGGCAGCTGTGCCTGAAGCAGGGCAGCATGGGAAAAACCAAACCGAGCCTCCTCCCGAGGCAGAAAGCCGACACACAGGATCCTCACGAGAAGTTAAATCATGTCTCTCTGTGCAAAACCATGTCCTCGCCCTTCACACCCACACCCTGACTCAGAGCCAGACCCGCCGTCCCGCCCTCGGTTCCTCCCGTCCTTCCACCCCTTCCGTCTCTCCGATCTCCATTGTGCTACAGCTGCTCTGAAGTGTCAAGAAAGTCTTTTTTCTTCCCCAATCAAAAGAGGAGAATTCTAACATCTTAAGTCTGGATGCCGCCTGTCAAGGTCACCTGGTGGACACCCCTGACAGCAGACGGGACCACTTTGAACTGGTCCAGACAAATGCGAGCTTTCTGTACACATTTGCTTAAAAAGGACATTCCTTTCTCTTTGTGTGGTTAGGGAGAGGCTAATTTTAACACATCACAAGAAATATTTAAAGGACGAGCAACAGGTAGTCAAACGTGCCGTCATACCTTCGCGCCGCCTGCAGGTCACTGCGCAAGGAGTGGCCGGTCCCCGCACCGTCCACAAGGGGGCAGCCTTTCCTGTTCTTGGTTTTGTAAGTCAGAAGCGAATGTTCTACACGTGCAGACAGGACCCTGTGGGCACGACAGAAAATTGGGGCAAGTGAGCTAAATTGATCTATAAATGATGATTGTTGGTAGAAGCCTGGCCATTAGGGCTTCCTGGTCAACAGCCCCTCACCCGGCCAGCCTCACGGGCGCCACCACGGCAGGTGGCGGCCTGAACTTCCACATACTTCTTGTCTTGTTATTTGAGTACCTCAACCACATGCACAGAAAAGGGGAGGGAAGTAATAGTGCAGCTTCCAGCCAGAAGAGAGACAGGCATTGGCCAAGTTATAACACCTGCTTCTACGAGAGCCCTTCACCCCTGAGCCAAGGGCCTCAGGCCTCCAGAAGAACCCTGGGACAGTGAGAGGAGAGCCATCAGGGTGAAGATGCGGGAGCCGGCTGCACAGCCAGGCCCTCCTGCAGGGGCCAGAGACTCAGAGGCCACGGCGGGGCCTGCTCAGGGCCCGGGCCAAGCCTTCGACTGGGTGAGCCAGGCCTGCCGCCGGGCTCCCTTCCCATCTAAGCTCTTTAAACTGACCTGCACATCTGTGCCACGCCCCACACGGTCTGGCCCTGGTCTGGCCCTCAGTGTCTCTGAGTGGGTCTGACCAGGGGCAGTCACGACTTTCAAGGCCACTTGCCTTTGCCTAGAGGCATTTTTGGTGTTCCCATCTGGGGGAGGGGCACTATAGGCAACCAGTGGGCAGCGTCCAGGGGCCTCTAAACCCCCTGCTTATCATGCACGGGGCAGCCCCACCACAGAGAACAGTCCGGCCCCATGCATCAGGGGGTGGAGAACTCCTGACCTGGAGGCTTTGCTGGAGGGTCTTAGCACCATCACACTGGCCCTTCAAAGTGCTGGGAAGACACTCTCCCGGCTGCTTGCCAGCTGCCCCACACGTCAGACGGCAGTGAGGGGGAGCTTGGCCAGCTGGGGATGGACAGCAGCAAGAAGAGAGAGGAGATGGCCGGGCTCTCGTGCCGCCACCCGGGGCCTGAAACCACACGAGCAGCAAGGCCATGGCCGGGTGCAGCCGTAGCTCAAGTGCTTGGACACGGCGTACAAGATGCGGCACTGCGGGACTGCATTCCGTCTCTGCTGCTCATCTGGAAAGTAAGGGAAGCAGAAGGTGACTCGTGGAGTGTGCAGGATCGGCCAGGGTGATGCCCATGTAATCAAGGCAGGCGGAGAGCTCTCCTAGACACACGGGTGTCCACCACAGGCAGGGGCCAGCAGAGCTGACTGGCCTTGTTCCAACATAAAAAGGCCAGGAAGGTGAAGGCTGGACTTCTCTGGCCTCAGTCAAATGCATTTGCTCCGAGGGTCGGCTGCTGGGCATCAGCCCTTGCCACCAGGGCCTACTCTGGTTTAGAACCCAGCCTGGGGGCTCAGGAGTTGCAGAAGCTTCTGTGTAAGGAAAAAGGAAGCGTGTGAGGAGCTGCCTCATCAGTCCACTGCCTCGAGCAGGCCAAGGCCCAGCCTGCCTGCAGCTTGTGCACCCGGGAACCGCAGCTGGGGCCTCAGACTGAGGAGCGTGCTGACACTGGACCAGCTGACTTTAAAATGTGCACACACTTTCATTCTATTTTGTCATGTCACTGCCACTGTCTTGATCCTTCTTTTTAAAAGGTGAAATTACTCACTACGGAAGAAACTGGTGCTTCAGGTCAGCACACCAGGGTTTTGGGGTGGCTTTACTCCAACTGCCTCTCAGCCCCACACCCGCTATGGCTACACCCCAAGCTGGAGAAGCTGGGCCGGAGGATTAAAGGCAGCCACTGCAAGGGGGAGCACACAGATGACTTACCTTGTCCCAGCAGAGAAAACCAAGGTTTTACACACCTCTGGCCCTAAGTAATATTAACAATAATTAACATTTACTACCCACCTCATGAATGCAGTGAGCATTTTACATGATTTATCACATCTCCTATAACTAAGATTAGGGTACGCCATAGTATTATGCCCCCTTTGCAGACAAGGAAGCTGACACAGAGTTAAGTGACTTCACCAGGGTCACACCCCCAATTGGATGCAGGCGGTCTTGAGTCCGAGCTGCAGAAGCATAAGCTCTCATGGGGCTCACAAGCTCCTTGGAGGATGAATCTCACTCATTCATCCATCACCCAGCAGTTAAGTGCCATCCATGTAGACGGATGTGGTAAGTGCTGGGAAAATGGAGACAGTAAGTCACCATCCTTGGCTGCAAGAGACACACTCCACGTGGGACCAAAGGCACAGCCCCAACAGTAACCGCCACAGAGGGGCAGCAAGAGAGAGCCCTGTGAGCTGCAGCCCCCAGGAGGCTCCAGGCCAAAGTGAGCCTTGAGGGGGAGTCCAGGGCTTGAGATGCCAGGAGCAAGAGGGGTCCGTCCTGGAGCCTGCGGACACCTGGATGCTGACTTCTAGCCTCCAGCCCATGAGAGAGTGCGTTTCTGGTGTTTTAAGCCACCGAGCCTGTAGCTGTTGGTTACAGCGGCCCTGGGAAACGAAGACAGCCCACCGCATGCTGCCTGCAGGCTCTTTTTCCTTCCCACCACGCTGCCATCCTGCAAGGTGTGTCTGCCTGCTCGTTTGCTCACTGCTCACTTCCAGTGTTCCCACTGGACTGCGGGCACCAGACAGCGTGGTCAGACGCTGTATCCAGCGCGGACTGGGTACTTTGTAACTGTTTGTTAAGCCAATGACAGAAGACGGTGGCATAGCAAAGGCGCAAATCCGTCTTCTGACCTTGAGTAAATACTTCTGCGCACATCCACAAGTTACAGAATAGACGGAAGGTCCACGGGCTGTGCTCGGCACCAGGGGCCTGATGGAAACCACCAGATGGACCTGAGCGCATCCATCGGGCCTTACCCGTGGCCCAGCCACGGGGTAAAATGAAGCACCCCTGGATGAAATGGCTCACCGGGCCTGAAGCCGAGCTTCTCGGCCTCAGTACCAGCTGCGTTTGGAGCAAGCCCATTCCTCACGGTGGCGGAGGCTGTCCGCTCTGTGCCTTGTACACAAGCCATCCCAGTCTGTGCCCCACTTGGTGCCAGGAGCACAACCTTTGCTCCCCCAGGCCCAGGTGTGACAAGCAGAAATGTCACCAGACACTGCAGCGTGTCCTGGGAGACCAAATCTCTCCAGGATGAGAATCACTGCCCTAAGGAAGCCACACACGGACTAGTAACTTGGCCTCCCCTGAAATTAAGGAACAAGCACAACCCCGTGCGATAAATGCTGATGGAAATCCACCAGGTACAGTCAGAATGGGGTCCCAGTGAAGGGAGCCCAGGAACACGTGGGCAGGGCAGACAGGGGGCAGGGAAGGTACAGCCAAAGTGGGCAGCGATGATGATGGCATCATCTAGAGTTTACTGAACACCTGCTGTGTGCCAAGCACTGTGCCATCCAATCCAGAGTACCCCAAGAATAGCAGCCATCACTGCCCAGCCCCCATCTCCAGGACAAATGAGTACAAACACAATAGGGGCTCTGAAAGTCCTCTCTCGGCCCTTCATGGAGAAACCAGGCAAAAATTAAGGAAGGCAACAGAGGCTGTGTGAGGCCATGAATGAAGTGTGGTTAATAAAACAAATACCCAAGTCCCATCACTCAGCTTCATACGATGTCATGGTTTTCCTGTATTTATAGCAGACCTTTCTGGTTTAGTGAATAAAATAATACAAGACATTTGAAGCCCCATTTCCCCATCCCTGGTTCTGTCTCTCTCCCTCCCTCTCTCCACACAGGAAACCAGATTCTTAAAGGTGATGAATATCCTTCCCTTTTGTACTTTTGATGATATATGTGCATCTAAAAACCATATATATCCTCACTTCCTGTGTTATTTTAGCACAAATTGTATCAAAATGGACATGTTCTTTTTCACTTTCCCTCCCCTCCCCTCAATATTTCGTTTTTGAAAATTTTTCAGGCTGATATGGGAGATCTGATTCAATCACTTCAACTGCCATAGATTAATTTATTGCATAAATGACCTTATCCAATCCCCTACTGAAGAACATTTAGGTCATTTCTGATTCTAACTAAAACAAACTACAGGACAAATTCTATTCCCTGTCTTCTGTGTGCATAAGAGGGTTTCTCCAGGGTACATATATAGGAGTGGGGTTGTGGGATTGTAGGGCATAAATGTTTTAGACATCACTAGATATTAATAAATTGCTTTCCAAATGGCTGAAACAATTCACCCTTTCAACAGCAGGGCATGAGTTGCTGTTTGCCAGAGTCTTATTGTCTCAAATCTTCAAAGAACTGATTATTCCTACACTTTTTAAACAATTCCAGAATATAGAGAAAAACAAAAGTCTCTTGACTGTATTTATGAAGCCAGCATGGCCTGGCACAGAATACCACAGAAAAGGTAGTCAACGAAGGTTATGCAAAAAGCATGAATGAAGTGTTAGCAAATAGAAGCAAATAACAAGCCATGACAATGAGCAACTGATTTGCACAATCCAGGAACTGCTCAGTTTAGGAAACCTTAAAAAATATACCTTTGCAGTGTTTACCAGACAAAGGAAAAACATACAATAATTTCTTTTCTTACAAATCACAAAAACAAATCATAAAATTTAATGTCCATTTTTGATACTTGACATGAAAATGGTCAACACCTTATAAAGATTTCTTGAAATACCCATTTCAATCCAAAAATTACCATCATAATTACTTATACAAAATCAACTTATAAACATGTAGTTGTTGGCAAGATAAAAGAATAAACATTAAAAATGAGCTTCTCTGCTGAATCTCAAAACCAACTTTATTTCACAAAACCCTGAGTTCAGGACAAGTTTTGAAAGATGAAAGGTCAGCTTGAATGTCAAATAAGTAGAACCAGATTTTCGGTACTCAGACTTGACCTGACCTTGACTATACAGTTACTGAGGGGCTTTGGGGAAACCACATTACCTCTTTGAATCTCTGTCTCTAATATGAGCTGCAGCACAGAGTTGTAGGGATTCAATATGGTAAGATGTAAGCCCCCGACAAATAATAGCCACTTTCACTATTATCATTGATGGGCTTAAAATAAATTACAGCACCTAGATATATTTGAGTTAAACTTCTTTCAATCTGCTCAAGTCATCCTCTCCTACACCCGTTGCCCCAGTGTCTAGAGTTGCCCTCACATTTGCAAAGATGTTCCACAAAGGTTTCAGACGGTTGCTGTTTCGATCTCACTCGCATTCAGTAAGCGCCACGCTGGTCTCCCCTTGGGCTTCGGGTCTGGGCTGCCGGGATGCTGAGCAGCTGTCAGGACCCCCGCCCAGGAAGAGCCTTTGGGGGCTCAAGAATGCTGAGAAGTCAGTCCCTACAGCTGCGTACTTTGTGTTTAATGGACCATTTGTCATAGTAACATCTGGATTCCTTAGACGACACCAGAGAAAACAAAGATCATGTTTAGCTGTCCGGTGCGCTTTAAGGGATGCGGCTGTTATTCTGCGTGACCAGGAAGTGATTAGTGGCTCTAACTTGATGCCTTTACTCAGAGTTGGCATGGCTCTCTCCCAGTGTGGGATGGTGGAATTCCTTTTATTAATAAATTTCCATTGTCTACCCAGGTCTTTTCTGTCCTTCGGGAATAATCTATCATTGGAGTTGCCTTTTTTCACGGGGCCCTATGATCCTTGGGAAATGGAAATCATCAAATGCTGAAAAACTCTTCCAGCAGCCTGATTTCTTTAACAACCCTCGTACCAAAGCCCAGTCACAGCTGCGGCCCAGCAGGCCTGGAAGGGGGCAGGAGGGAAGCTGAACCTCAAGGACAACGCGGGACAGGAGGGACGACGGGTGGCTGGGTGTGGATTCCATCTCTGCTGCACGGCCTCCATCTCCATCCAGCATCCAGCACCCACGCACTTACCTGCAAAGGACTGGGAGCCAGAGTGCCGGCCTCGCCACACCGTTTGGGGAGGCCCTCGGAAGAGCTCACACGAAGGGCTTGGCACCAAGCCAGACAGAGCCTCACCCTTACGACTTATTTTGGATGACTGTGGCTGGCACACAGCATTTCGGTTCAACAGGTAAGAAGAGACTCAGCAAGTGACCTCCGCTGGGGGCGGCTGTGACGAGGAGGGACTCCGCGGCCGGCTGAGAGGGCGGCCTGCTCTAGTCCCTATCCGAGTGCCGTCACGTCTGCGCACATCATGATTATTCGTGCCTCTGAGCACCCTCATGCATCTTTCTAGGTGTATGATGGTCTAACATTTCTAGACCTTAAAAATGTTTAAAAATAGAGGTAAAGGGATTGTCCAAGGTCGCATAGGGAACTGGAGGTAAATGTAGGTGTGCAATACATTCCTTCCTGTGCCACCACCGTGGCCCTGGCACCTGCTTCCAGCCGCAGCCACAAGTACAGATGCCGTGTGTGGGATCCCCCCATCCCCACACAGGTCTTCCTCTCCCCACGTGCAGGCACACACACATGCACACACACAAATGCTTAGCACACAAAGAGTGTAAAAACGGCAGCACTGATTTCATTGCTGACACAACGACACGCCATTCTTAACAGGGTACCGTCACATGATAGACCCCGCAGTGCCTTCTGTGGGACGCAGACCGAGCAGCACGCCCGGGGCACCTGTGTGACCAGCCCACGCCGAGGCGTGAGGCTGCTGGAGAGCCGCTGGGGGCGGCTGTGAGGACGCGATGGCACCCGCGTGCCCCGGGAGCTCCTGGAGTGGGGCCAGGAGTACAGCACAAGCTCCCTTAGCCACTGTTATTATCATTATTAATATTAATTGGGTTTTTACTTATTCACAAACTGAAATATGTCAAACTCTTCCCATCTCACCCTTTGGAAAATGCATGTTTGTTTTTAGACAGGAATAAATCTTGCCAAGAAATGCTTTTACTCTATGTATTTAGAAAACCCAGCCATAACCTATTTCTGACTTTGCACCAAGAGCAAAGTCAGCTCTGCCTAAGAGCCCCCCAAGACCTGCCCTGTATGAAGCCACTGCCCTCAGCAGGCCACCAGCAGATAACACAGCCAGTGAGAAACTTCACATTCTAGAAGTTAATTCTCTCAATCTACTCCATATAGAAAAGTTTGTTTTTTTTAACTGAAGCTCATTAGTTTAAAACCCCTAAGTGTGATTTTGCACATTTCCCTGGCATCCTTTTTGCAATCAGGAAAAATATAATTTTCCTTCTCGAGGAGAGTCAAGTTCCATGTGCCTGACTTTCTCAGTAATGTAGCCTCAGCCCTATAATTAATATCGGCGCCATCCATGGCCTCATAATCAAACATGAGATGCACGAGGCTGGGGGAAGTCATAGGAAGGCAGGAGCTGAATCACTGGGCTGGTTTCTGCCGCCCATTTCCTGGGTGCCCACCAGAGGGAGGGGGGCCTCCTAGGGAACAGGAGTGCGTCGGAAGTGAGCTGCAGGTCGCCTGTGCCCACCTGATCATTTATTTCCCTTGATGGCCTATTTTCCAAGGTGCTTCACGGAGCATTAGGCAGGCAGCTCCTGCTAACGGCTGCAGAGTCCCTGTCCACAGGCGAACATGCACACCGCCAGCCGAAGACGCGGCCACTCCATCACACAGGCCCGGCGAAGGCAGAAGGGAATGGAGGATTTGTCCTCTGTCCTTGCCTGCTGCCCAGCGTGAACGCCGGTTCCCAGAAGTGCGCATGCAGGAAAAGTCCAGAGGAAACCCCAGTGCCGCTCCATGGGCCCAGCGCCCCCCCCAGGCGCCTCCCACCATGGCCTCTGGTGGCACAGTTCTCGCCCCCCACCCCACCCCTGCCCCCTCCCTGCCCTGGTGCTCCCCCAGCATCCCTCTGCCCCCTCCTCTCCCAGGACTCCGCAGTAAGTTGGAGCCGCATGACTGGCTGGGGCAAAAGGACCGTGAACAGAAGTGGCACGTGGGCCTTCTGGCTGTTCAAAGCCAAGGGCCTCATTTTCTCTTGACTCCTCTTCTTCGGCAAACCTTGCAGGCCACATAGCCCAGATGGTGGAGCTGCCAGGGGGCAGAAACCCCTTTAACTGGAGAGTGGAAAGCAGAGGTCCCCACCTATCCACACTGAGTGAGGCATGTGGTCAAGAGACAAACCCCTCTGAGACAAGCCCCTGAGCTCCTCACGGGCATCTGCTGCTGCAGCCGGTTTTGGTCACTGACCAAAGTAAGCACCTACTATGTCCCAGGCCCTGGATGGAACACTCAGTAGCATAGAAGAGACAGGAAAAGCAAACAGAAATACATATTAAGAAGCACGATTAATTCTATGAAGGACATGAACAGCATGATGTCATGGACAATAATAGCAGCCACCTCCCTATGTATTTTGCTCAGAAAAGGCCTTTCTGAAGAATGGTATTTAAGGTGAGATTATGAGTTTCAAGGAACAAGTCATGCTGAGTATGGGAAGAAGGCAGGACACTGCAGGTGGTGGGGCCAGCTTAGCCAAAGGCCCTGTGGTAGAAGAGAGTTGAGAACCCTTTAAGGAACAGAAAGCAAGCCAGGGAGGGTGCAAATTGGTACATGAGTGGACCAGTAAGGTGGAGGGGACAGGAAGGGACAGATCCCTGGGACTCTGGTTTTCTTTTTCATAGTGCAACAGGAACCCACTGGAGGATTTCAAGCAAGAGAAAGACATGATCTGATTGATTTTTTTAAAAGATCACCTAGGCTGCTGTGAGGATGAAAGGCTGCCTAGAGACAAGAACCAGCAGGGAAATGACAGAGAACCTGTGGCTGTCACCCTGGTGGGAGACGAAAGTGGTTCCAGGTAGTGGCTGGGGACAAAGGAAAAGGAACAGCCCTGAGAATCCTGTCACCATGAATTGCTCATGTGCCCCCAGTTCTGCAGACATTTCTACCCTGCTGCCCCAGCCGCAAGTCTGCAGTCCCACCTGACCAATGCCCCAGAGCCGAGGCCCCAGGCCCTGCCAGCGGCAGCTCGTGGCTTCTGGCCTCATTCCCCAAGAGCCAATATATGCATCCATCAGAGGACACTGATGTCTGAACCCAGAGGAAAAATTCAAGGCCCCGTGGGCCAGGGGAGAGCATGTGAGAGGCAGGAAGCCCTCCCAGGTGGCCGCTGTATCACAGCACACAGCAGGTGACGTGTGGCTCTCAAGCCACACCTTTCAAGAGACAGATCCGACCATGACCTGCCCGCCAGCACTCCCGTTTCCACCTGCATCCTTCTGTTCCTTTTGCTTGAATGTTGGCAAATGGCCTGTTGCATTTATTCTTCTTTCTCTGCTTGGGACATGGGCTTGGCTTCATGAGAAAGTGATCCTTAAACATGACGCTGCCTCAGCACTACCTGTGAACACTGCTTAAACCGCAGGCTCCAGGCCCCCACTGCAAGCCCACCAAACCAGACTGGATCTGGAAGTCCCCACAGCTCCTGTCTCTAAATGAGCAGCAGCCACTTTAGAAACCACTGCATTGGAGTGTAGACGTGCAAGGACACACTCTTTCCCTTTCCCCTGACTGTGCTGAGAGACGGTGGTGGGACCTGACACGCACCCCCAGAGCCAGTCCCCACAGGAGCCCTCACTGCAGACGCTCTGGGGTCTCTGAGTCACCTGCACTTCTGACCAGCTGGCTGTAGATATTGGGGCCCCACAATCCCGTGTGTGATGATTTGCCAGAGGGACTCACAGAGCCCAGGAAACTGGTACTCACAGTTACAGTGCTCCTTCAAAGGATGCAAGTGCGGACCAGCCGGATGAGATGCTTAGGGCCAGGCAGGAGGGTCCCAAGCGTGGAGCTCCCGAGCCCTCCCCCAGTGGAATCAGGCTGTGTCCCCCGCGAGCGCAGCAGCACGGAGCACCGAGAGGAAGCTCACCTGCACCTCAGTGTCCGCATTTGTCAACACAGGCACAAACCAGTGAACTGCTGACCACACACCCCGCCCCTCCCAGGAGGTCTGGCGTGAGGTGGGTCTGAGCCCCAGCCCTCTAATGCACAGCAGTCTAACCACCAGCGTCACCCCATCTTGAGTTGTCCCCTTAGCATGTGGTCCCAGGATGCCACCATGAGTAATAAACATACCATCACCCAGGAAATTCCAAGGATTTAGAGGTTTCCTCCCAGAAACCAGGACCAAAGCCCAGGCTAATCCTTTATCCTGTTCTGGGGATATTTGTACTGGACTAATGCTGGTCACTGAAGGACAGCCATGAATGGATTCTGAACCCCAACACTATCAACTGGGAATGGCCCCCAGGCACCTGAGGCCCCGCCTCCATATCAGTGGCCCAAGATGCCCCGAGCTAAACAAAGACAAGAATGTGTCTGGCCACTTATCATGGGGTGTTGGTTGCTGTGGAGATGAAGGAAGTCAAACTGGGAGAGGATTTGGAGAACATTCTGGAAGGAGCCTGTAGCAGGTCTCTGTGTTTCTGGGAGGGCCAGGGTGCCCAGACGCAGGCTGTGTGGTCTCCATGTTGCTCCAGCTCAGAGGTGGGGCAATGCAGGACTGGTGTGTCCGACACTCGAGCCTCAAGCCCTGCGAGCCTGGGGAGGGGTCTCCTGGCAACTCCAGGCCCTCACCCCAGCCCAGCTCCTCTGCTCTGGGCTTTAAATGTGCAAATGAAGGAGAGGGGATAAAGTCTGGGTCTTCATGGCCCAGCCTTGTCTCCCAGCCCCGTGGGGAGAGGTGGTTTCGCAGATGGGCCCAAGAGCCCTGGGTGAGTTAGCTCTGAAGCAGGGGTCCTGCCCCCACCCCCCCTGCCCGCTGCAGAAGGCCTGGCCTGCAGGCCTCAGGTTCAGAGCACACCCTGCCTCTGGGCCTTTCCAAGTCACTCCAGTTTTTCTCAGAGGAACCGCTGTGCTCCTGCCTGAGAGGCTCCCAGTGCCAGAGAGCCTTCAGCATTCAGAGCAGCTACTTGGGCCAGAAAACACGGAAAAGGGGGAATTCTTTGTATAGCCACTGGATTCCAGACATAGCCACTCTGCAGTCACTGCCACCACTTTAAAATGAATTTCCAGTTGACAAAAGCCACCAGATCATAGAGAGCTGGGCACAGAGATGGCTGGTCAGCAAGTTCCAGACCATCTAGTTCAGCAGTTCTGAGCCTTCCAGGGAAGTCCGGCTCTCTCCTTTCGTCCCCCCGTCCTCAGAATCTGGGGCTAGACCTCCCCAGTCCGTCGCCAGTGGCAGGCCCGGGTTCCCACTCCGCCTCCAGGCACCTGGTTAAGTAAATTAAATTAACCTGTTCGAGTTCATTTGCGGCTTTCAGGTCTTCCTGGTTGGCCTGACCTTCATGAACTCCTCCAAAGTAAGATTTCTATTAGGGAAAATGACTTCAGAGTTTTTAACTTGTTTCTGCCCTCAAGTGTCATAGTTTTAATTAACAGTATCACCAACTGGCTCTTCCTGGCAGACACAGGGAAGAAGGAGCTGCACAGCGTCTGTCTGCGTGAATCTGCCAGCAGAGAAACTCCATCTCAGGGTAGAGCCTAGAAAATGAGCTTTCGGGCCGCAAGCGCATTCAGGTGGAATCCAGGGGCATTTCGGCTGCCAGGTGCAGCAGGCACGCCCAGTCCAGGCCACGATGGGCAGGCAGGGCCCAGGCAATCGCCAGTGTGCTACAGGAAAGGCTGCAGTGAAATATGGGAGCAGCTCCTGTGCAGGCCAGGCAGCCCTTTGGCACAACAGGCCCCCCAGGCACCCGGCTCGAGTGCCAGTCTTGAGAAGATCATTCACCTGTGGGTCTGATTCCTTACAAGCTCCGCTCACCCTGCACCCGGCCCCATGAGAGGCAGAGCTGTGCATTCTGGCTTGGCAAAGGCCATGGTCAGGCCCAGCCTCTCGCTGCCGTGGGGCTGCAGGGCCCTCCCACTGCCACAGGGCTGCAGCTGGGCTGCTGGCTCCACCAGCAGGGTTGCTGGGGGGCACTTGTTTTTCTCATCAACAACAAAAAAGGGCAGGGATTCATCACATCGGCCTCTGTCCTCTTCGTGATTCTCGGCCTGTTTGACCTGGCCAAATCACAGAAGAATGACCCCCACCAGTCTGTGGATCAAGTAGAATGTAGGCACCCCTCATTTTCCATATATTAGCAATTCCTGGAAACACTTTGGAGAGCAAACTTTCAGACACCACAAGCATACATCCCATTATCTGACATGAAAAAGACGATAACACATTCCCAGACCATCCAAAACACCCCAACCAATGTTCCAAATACCAGCAAATCATTTTAAAACTCCTGTCTAACAATGCCTAAGGATTTGGGGTTAATGCGCATGTATAAAATATCTACTTTCTAATTAGTCCACACTGAATGAATTCACGGAGGGGAACATTTATGTGCTGTATTTAAGGCACTGCACTGAATCAAATTCAAGTTTGTCTTCTTTCCACATTTACAAGCACCAAATACAACCGCTCCAGTGAAGAAACAGCTTCAAGATAGCATCTAAGTTAGACCCAGGCTGGAAGTGTCTCAGTCTCCTGCAGGAGCAGACGGGCGCTGTGGAGGGCTAACTCCCAGGAAGGGGCGGGAGGGGAGGGATGGTCAGCCCCACCGGAACAGCCAGGACCACGTGGCCCCCTCACACCAGCCTGCGCCACGCTGTGGGCTCCGTGGCAAGTCCATGCAGATGTTATGGGGACTGTTTTATTCTGTCAATGAATCTGGCTGAAATTTTGACAGGCCGCTAAGGCAAATATTCAGGGCATGGAAATTCGGGTAGCAAGACGGTAGGTACCGGGTCTCGACCCCCATAGCTGATTAGGCCATAGCCACGGGTGACAGGGTGGTGCCTCCCTTTTGCCCCTCCCTGCTAAAGAAAACGTGCCTTTCCCATTTGGCATGCCCACCTCGTCCCCATCCCAGCCCCAGGCTGATGTGACATCATCAGGAGACGGCAAGACAGGAGGACAATGCGGGCAGCACGCAGACGCAGCCCACGACGCTCAGCTGTGGGGCTGGGAAAAGAGGAAGGTTCGGAAAAGCCACGGGCGAGAGAGCAGGAGGGGGAGTGCTGTTTAAAGGCCCAGAGAGATGACCACGGTCCTCCTTAGAGCTCCCTGGAGCGTCGCTGCCATCCCAGGCACCTTGAGTGTCGGTGGCTGGACGCGGCTTCTCTGAAGGAGGCACTCGGCGGTGGGGGCAGGTGCGGCCCAGACACGCGCTCAGGCTATGTCCGAATTCATGTTCTGTGCAGGGTGTGCACTTTCAGAGTGCCTCCTGTGCCCCCCGGGGACCTCCTGGGCGAGGGGGCCATGAACCCAAGGAGGCTGAGCACCGCCACGGGCCTGTCACCGCACCTGGTCACCTGTGCCCCACTGCGCTCTGCCTGAGGCCAGGGCAAGGTCCCGACGTGCACACGCTCACCTGCAGCTTCGTCCCCAGCACAGCCCCCGTCTCATCGCCGCCTCCCAGGACTGCGCGGGGGTGCCCGCTGGTGGCGTTCCCAGGCCCCACCTGCCTGCTGCTCTCACCCTCAGCCCACCGCACGGGTTTCTATCTGAGCAGAGGCCACCAGGAGCGTCCGGCTGCTTCCCTGGCCACGTCAAGGGACTGCAGGCGGACAGAGAGAAGCTCCACCAGCGATGACTCGGTGGCAGGAGCAAGAGCCGAGGGAAGGAAGTGAAATCCTCTCTCACTAAGCAGCTGAATAAGGACTTGAATTTCAATCTGTGAGGAATTGTCAGTTTAACTGTTTTCTCAGATGTGAAAATCACGTCTTGGTTTTCAAGCCCAAATGCACAGTGATGGGCGGGCAGCGCGCAGGTGCGAGCGTATGACAGGACTGCACTCGCCACTCGGGCAATCCCACATTCCCTACCTACCCTGCCTAGGTGACCAGGGCCCTGGCCCCCGCCACGTGTGTGTGCAGCCACACTGGCCACCTTCCGCGGTTTGCCCCGGCTCCCCCCCTGCCTGGAATGCCCTTCCAGCTCCCCGGGCAGGTGGCTCCTTCTGGTCAGTCTGGCCTCAGCCCTCCCTGAGCCCTCGAATCCCATCCACCATCCTCTCCAAACCCCCTGTCCGTCCTTTTTCCTTGCGCTGGACACACCCCGTTTTACCTTGTTTGATTCCTTACCAGTTACTTTCTTTCTCACCCACTGAGGGGGGGGCTCCTCGGCAGCCGTGGGCCTGGTGGGCGCTGTTCGTGTTGCATCCCTGGAGCCCAGCAGAGGACCAGGCGCGGCTGGCACTCGGTAAATACTTTCCGAATGACTGAATAAAATAGCCACGCCCCCCGGAACTGGCCTTGTGGAGTTACTGTCAGGAACCCCCTTTAATGACAGAGACGCTGTGACCACTTCCACGCCTGGGCCCTGAAGCGCCGGCCAGGAATGTCTCTGCAGTCAGGGGGCAGTGAGAGACAGCAGGTCCTCTGCACGGGCCCAGCTTGTGGGAACAGGTGGGCATCAGCACCTGCTGGGAGCCGCCGGGAGTCCCTGGGCCCTCTGTGCCGGCCACCAAGCCAGTGCTGAGCTTGTTTAGGGCCCTGCTTAGAATGAAGGACGGCTCGTTCACTGGAAATCTCTCAACACAACCACCAAACGCCGCCGGATTTTCAGAGGCAGCTGCCGCCCGCCAGGCAGGCCGGGCACAGGCTCCCGTTCCTGGCTTGCTTCTGCCATCTGCTGGCCACTCCTTGAAATACAGCAGAGAAGAGGGGGTTGTTTTCCAATCTGATGGATACTTTTGTTTCTCTGGGAAGAATTCATTGCCCACTCTATTTCTAGAACTCTTGGCAAGAGCTGTCAGGCTGACCCATCCCTTGAGCAGCATAGACTAGGTTCCAGGGTAGGTTGGGGAAAGATGCCCCACGTGGATAAAATGAAGGTTCTTGGGGCCAGGATTCTCACCTGGCCCTGCTTGGCTAGCTCACTACACACGTGTGGCCAATGAGTCGTTATTGACTCTATGTAAAGAGCCCTGCCCAGCGCTCTGGGCAACACAATGATACAACTGCAAGGTTGCAGGAGGGCAGCGCCGAGGACAGAGGCCCAGAGGCAGAGACCGGCTTGCTGCGTGCAGACTCGCTCTGAGTGAACGGTATTTTGGTGACTGACCTGTCACTGTGGGAATAAAGTTGGGTATAAACCCTTTCACCCCAAGAATGTTCTACTGTCATTTCTTTGGTCACATTGAATTCATAGTGAACTTGCCTGGGGCTGAAACCCATTGGCAAGACACCCTAGAATTTTTGCACTTTATATATAAAACTCTGTTAACAATATCAAACCTATGAGTAAGGGGCATCATTTGCAGCTGAGGCTATTAAGGCCCAGAGAGGTTAAGTAGGTTGCCCAAAGTCACACTGCACAGGTGGTGGAGCCAAGATCTGAACCCAAGTGGTACGGCACCTGAGTGCACATTTGACCAAGAAATGTGCAGGTAGCCCAGGTGTCCCCCAAATCTGCTTGAGGTGAATGCATACTCCTGCCTAAGGGGCCCCACCAGAGCAATGGAAAAAGTGACATGTGAGAAGAAGGGAGGATGGGGGAGAGGAAGCCTGTAGCTTATCTACGGGGAGGCCTAAAGAAGCCTCCATCTTCTGATCTGGAAAGTGGGAGCACTGGGCTACATGACTTCAAGTTTCCATCAGGGCTTCCTAGACGAGACAGAGAACATAATGGCTAAGCACAGGTTCTTTTTCCAGACAGATCCACGGTAAAGACCAGATGCTTCCACTCATTAGCTCTGTGAACAGGAGGGAAGCTGTTTATAAGCCCCCGTTTCTCTTCTACCTGTTGAAGACCAAATGAGGTCAAATGCAAAGCTTTTAGCACTGATGGCACAGAGTAAGTACTTAGTAAATGTTACCTGTCATTATAACTATATTAAAGACTAAGAGAAATTCTGCAGGAAAGAAACCTGCTCAACTTTAGCTCAACCTTTGCCCGACTAGCTGCCTGCAGAGCCACTGAGGGGCCCTGGGAGCTCCCTCGCTCCATAGAATCCATTTGCTCTCATCACGTTCAAACGGCCTCCTTGGAGAGATGAGAGCCACGGGCCCCACCGAAAGCAGAACCAAGGTGGGAGGCAGGCTCCCCGCAATCTGCTCTCGCCTCCACAACATCTCTCTACCCCAAAAGCATTTCTCACAACTGATAAACAGAAGAATTAGGAGCCATTCCCCTAGGCTTCCAAGACCAAATATTTCACACTTGGATTCTACGGTGCTTATTTGTCAACCTTACAGACCAGAGGCAATTAAGAGCCCAAGACTAGGAAGCCTGTTCTTAATAATTCCATCATTATTCTCAATTTTCAGCATCACTACACATGAAAAACCCATTTCCAATTTCTTTAAAGGTGTTAAATGGCTTTTGCACTGTGTCGTGAAAGTGTACCATCAGCTAAACAGCTGCAAAACAAGCTTGCAATTTCTAGGCCCTAGGCTGTGGTAACAACAGGGTTTGGCCTGACCCACTGGGGCGATGCCCTTTCTCTAAGTGTTTTATCCCCAGGACAGGAGACTTGGACCACTGCAGATTTCTGGGCACACTCCATGTTGCCAGATGTTGCCATCCGCCAGGATTTCACAAGGCCCAGGGCACACAGGCTCAGCCAGGCTAATCCTCTGCAGGAAGTTAAAAGGAAACCATGTTTTCCTGTGGGGCCACACCCCGGAAACCAATGGAGAAACCTGGTGACCAGCTCCTCTGTCTGTGAGTAGAGTTGAGAAGAGGGAAGTGAGTAGGCATCGGAGGTGGCGCCTGCCAGGACAGCCCCCTGGGGAAGGCAAGTTCCAGGGCGCCGGGACGCAGAGGCCACTGCAGGGAGCAGCTCCTTTTCAGGGTATCGAAGCCCTCAGAACCAGAAACCAGAACTTCTGTGAGAGATAACAAGGTCTGAATGTAGACGGTAGGAGGCCTCTGACCTTAATGACAATGGTGGTACCACCAGCAGGCACTGTGTACGTATCACACACTCATGCCAGCCACCCTTCCCTTCTCGCACTTCGCATGAGTAACTAAAGGCCCCTGGGAGGTACACCCTATTAGCATCAACCCCACTTTACCAATGAGAAAGCAGAGACCTGGAGATACTGGCGACTTGCCAAGGCCATATAGTGAGGACATGCTCCTGTGGATGGTGTAGGCAGCAGGACAAACAGGGTCGCTGTGCCTTGGTCACTCACACTCTGCCGGGAGGCACACAAGCTAAATGGATAAATGACAGGTGTCTCTGTCCCGTGCAGTCAAACAGAAGTGTGCCGAGAACACTGTGAGAACACTGTGCCCTCCCCCAGTTGGTGGGGCAGGGAGTGGTCGGGAAGCCTTCGCACTGTTACACGATGTCATACATCACATTGGGGCCACAAACCTGCCCCCAGAGCCACATAGGGGGATGGGGAGGAGAGGATGGAAGCCCACAGGCGTGGGTGGGAATCCTCCCTGACACACACTTCATCCGGAGCAGCTCAGCTGGTGCATGTGTGCGTGTATGTCTTATGCCTAATATTCTATTTAGTTAAAGGATCTCCAAGCTCCCCCCCAGCACCAACATTTCATGATTTAGTACATAGTGTGGCGATCAGCATGAAATCACTTGTCAATAAATGTTCATCAAGATGTAGTGATGAGACAGAGATGGGATAAGACATTTTGGGAGACACAGTCAGCCCTACCCACTCCTGAATTCAGAGACAATCAGGAACACAAACCCCACTGGCATGGGATGACCAAGGACACTCCCCATACTGGACTGACTCCCTGCAGGTGCGGGCGCTGACGGCTCAGAGGAGATGTGATCCAGCTGTTCTGCCTTTCTGAAGCAAATTGAAATATTGCTCCTAATTTTTCTGACTACAGAGATAATATACCCTCAGGGCATAAAATTCAGGAATTGTAGAAGCATATAAAGAAGAAATCTAGCCATTGAGCAGTAACCACTACCAATATTTTACTATTTTTCTTTCTAGTCATTTATCTATGTTCATACACATATTTTATATTTTCACAAAACTGGAATAATGTAAAAAATTGTACTCTGATCTTCCCTTACAATTTTATTGTTAGTATTTTATCATAACAAAATATTTTCATACTTTAATGATAGCATAGTATTCCATTTGCCTGGATATACTATAATAAATCCTCTGTTGTTGGGTTTAAGTTTCTAACAATTTTTCATGTATATAGTTTGGCAGGGAGGATGGGGGTAGTTCACCAATGGCAGACTAGGGTCCTTGAATCAATCCTCTCACTTAAAAAATAAGAACATCTGTAAACAACCATTTGATCAATAAATATGAGAGGTGCCCTCTCAAAAAAAAAGAACATCTGGGCAAAGTTTTAAAAATCGCTGTTTGAAGGCATCAAGGAGTTAACAAAGCAGACTATGGGGGTCCAAAATCTGGGAGAAAAGGGGACTCGTGAGACAGGAAACCAGGAATCTGGTACCTCGTTTCCCCTTGAGGCAATTGCCAATCCCAGAAACAGTGGCTGAAAGGCTGAGAAGCTGAACAGAGTTTACAACATTCTCATAAGGCCAGGGGACAAAAACTAGAATTCAAGGACTGCCAAATAGGAGGGATGTTGATAAATAGTCCAAAATTTGGCTTGGAATTTGGATAAGTTTTGCCTCAGGGGTCAAGGCTGACTGGACAATGGTCATCTCCAAGAGAGATTAAAGTCAGCTTCAAGTTATATGAAACCATAATGTGTAAAGACAGAGGCCCCTGGGATAGCTCCTCACCAAAAACAGAACGAAATCTTCCCTGGAGGAAGATAACATCATTCAGCAAAGCCTTAAATGACATCAGGAATTTTTCATTTAACCAATGTCCAACACTTATTCAAAAGTAACCAGGTATTTGAGAGGCCAAAATATGACCAAATATAAAAGGGAGAACAGATAATAGAGACAGATCTTCAGGAGATTCAAACTATGAAGTTAACAGATACAGATCTTACAGTAGTAAGATCAATATCTTGACATAATTAAAAGACAAGAACAGTCACTTTGGCACAGAACTGAAAACTATACAAAAGGAAGCAAATGGAAATTACAGAACTGAGAAATGCAGTTACTGAAATTAAGAATCAACAGATGAGATTAACAGCCACAGAGGGAATTTGTGAACTGGCTGATGAGTCAGAAGAACCAGCCAGACCAAAGAATGAGTATAAAAAGAAATAGAAAATAAAAAGCATAAGCAATATGTGAGACGTGGTGGAAAAAGTAACATAAATGTAATTGAAGTCGTGGTATAAGAAGAAAGAGGCAGGACTCAATATTTGAAGAGCTAAAACCTGAGATTTTTGTTATTGATGAAATTACATCAAACCACAAATTGAGAATCACTTCGAATCCCATATAAGACAAATACAATGAAAACCAAACCTAGGCATGTCATAGTAATACTGCTGAAAGCCAAAGATCAAGAGTAAATCTTAAAAAAAACATAGAGGAAAAGGCAAATTACCTTCAAGGAAGCAACAGTAAAAGCACAGCTGAACTCATGGAAAGTAGGGAAACCAGAAGACAATGGAATAGCTGAAAGAAACCAAATGCCAACCTAGATTTCCATACTTAGCCAAAATATCCTTCAAATGTAAAAGTCAGACTAACTCTGTGATGGCAGGATTAATCATCCTTGCCTTAGAGAGCTCAAAGCAGCCTGATTGTCAAGTACCCCAGGATTGTATATGGAGAACCCACGGTATATCCATGGGATGATACCAAAAGTGGAAGGAATAAAGGCAGAGAAGACAAAAAGAATACACATGCATTGGGGGTCATAAAGAGTGTTTGAGCAAAACAGAAATGAGATGCTATGGCCAAGACATTGACCACACATCAAATATCCATTTGTGCCTCTACATCCCCAAACCCCTTGTTAGATAGCACCACAACACTGCTCTGGCCAATGGGCTGCAAGCAGAACAGATAGAGCCAAAGCACAGAAGAGTCAGGGATGGAGAATGATGCTCCAGGTCTCTCTTTGTCATGGCAACCAAAGAGAGCCCATGTCCGGGCGGTACGGCTACTAGACAGCAGGCCCTTCATTAGACCACGTCTCCAGCTGACTTTGTAGTCTTTCTGCACACATGTTGGGCTCACTCCATGAGCTAGAAATAGACATTGTGCGAAGTCACTAAGACTTACAGTTAATGTACCCCTACAGCATGGCCAAGCATCAGCCTGCCTAAAAAGATAGAATGACACAGGGAAAAATAGACATGAAAGCTCGCACTCTTGAGGTTAATAGGGAATCCAGCATGAGGCTGTATCCTGAATTTTTATCACGCCACAGAGCAAACATTGCCAAGGTTTCTGGTCCAGCGTCTTGAATGCACTAAGAGCTTGGTTGGTATCGGCTCATTTGTTGAGGCTGTTCTGAGCTCAGTCATGCAGAGGGGGTTGTGGAAAAGGAATGTGATGGGACCCTGCCCTCAGGATTCCCACGTCTCAGATGGAAAGCAGACAAATGTACCAGAAAGAGAGCAAGGCTGGGAGTATACTCAGGTGGTCCAACCATGGGTTCAGGGAAATTAGAGGCAGAGAAGTTGAGCTGGAGCTGGAGAAGTTGGGGTGCTGGGGTACCTAACTTTAGACAGGCCTGGAGTAGTTGGATAGAGCAGAGCTATTCCAGAACCACATTTTTCCCACAGGATGGAATTTGGGCCATGGAGAGATGATTCTTTCAATTTTATAAGCAGTTACCGTGCCTTCTCCCACTCAGGCTACTGCAGACCCTTTGTTCAAACACCTTAGCTCCTTTGCTGGCTGACATCTTCCTACCTGTTCTGCATTCCCCCACTTACACATTCTCCAGGAAGAAGCCCTCCCTGAATTAGGGTCACCTTTCTGCCTCCTCCTATAGTTCCCTAAAGCCTCAGTGTCACAGCACTGACACACTATATGGTTCCTGGTCCACCTA
The DNA here is from genome assembly GCF_030020395.1 of Manis pentadactyla. Lineage (NCBI taxonomy): Eukaryota > Metazoa > Chordata > Mammalia > Pholidota > Manidae > Manis > Manis pentadactyla. Next base: position 175,376,208 of record NC_080023.1, on the reverse strand, counting down.
CTCCCCTTACACATAAGCTCCCTGGAGGCAAAGTCCTTGTCCTTCACTTGGAAGTTCTCACTAAGGGAATGGATGGATGGATGGATGGATGGATGGATGGTGGATGGATGGTGGATGGATAAACAAACAATCTAACAAATAAGGAGCAAATGGACTGAACTTGCAGAGCCTTTTGGCCAAACCCTGTAGCTGCCTTCTAGAGCAATCTCTGTCTCTTAGCCAGTTGACCCATCACTCATCCTGTTCTTTCAGAAGCAGTGTGCCGAAAACAGGGGCTTGTTTATGCTGGCTCAGTGTGTTTGCATTTAGGATCACAGAGTTTACTCAATTAAGAAATGGAGTGGAAAGGAGGCACCTCTATTTGGCAGACAAAACCAAGCAGGGCAAGGGGAGGGTGTCCAGGGCAGCCTATTCCTGCTCTTAAAGAAATAGCCAGTCTCCCCACTCTGCTTGTTCGTCCCTCAGTCTTGTCTGAGAGCCTGAGATGATGTGAGCAGCCAGGGCACCTTTCAGGAGCCTGCGGCAGAGAGGATGGGCCTGCAGACTCCCTCCTTGAAGCTGGGACTTCCTCCTACGGGCACAGGACAGAAGGCAGCCCCCCTGGCATTGAGCAGGCACACAGGAGGTGCTGTAGGTAACTTCTGCAGGCCTGAGGGCTAGTTTGGGCTTCCCTACCTTTGATGAAAGCACCTGGATTTCCTTTGGGGGAATAACCCCTCCTCTATTGTGTGAGGCCCTGCTGGGGCCATGCAAACAAGGAGCGCAACCTGCCTAGGGGTCAAGTGTGGGACCTGACCATGTGACCGTTGCTCCAGGTCCTCACCCTTCACAGACAGACCCTAGGGGGGAAGCAAAGACTGGAACCCATTCATTCCTGCAGCAATGCCCTGAGGCCTTGCGCCCCTGGGCTGCTGCCTTCTGGTTCTCTTGGTCCATTTCTCCAGGCCCTGCACTCTGCAGGCCTCTCCAGTCAGCTTCCTTTCTGCCCTGTCAGTCCGTCTCGTCTGTGCTAGCCCTCAAGGACCCCACGATGGGTCGCTGAAACGGAACGAGTGATGTTTGGGGACGGCTAATGCATGCCCGTTGGAGGACACCAGGCTTTTGTTCCCCGCAGGGTGAGCTTGAGCAAGTCTCTGAAACTCACGGGGCCTCAATGCCCCCTCAGAGGGATGTCGGGTCACACCAGCTCTGGACCAGAATCCCCGCTCCTGAACATCCTCACTGGGCAACCTCTTTGAGGCTCTGTTTTTTAACCTTTGAGGCTCTGTGTCAACTTGAGGGGTAGACAGAGTAAGGGAGGTAAGTCAGCCCCAGGGCACCGGCCTCTGAGCACTGGGGAGGAGTCACTCTCCGTTCTCAAATTGCCTCTGTGCCTCTGGTGACATGAATGAGAAGCCTCACATCCGCGCTCGTGTCTCCAGCACATTTCCAACACTGGCTACATTCTTGTGATAGTGAAGAGAGCGCATGCCTCAGCTCAGAGTCGTTGGCAGGCAACATCGTCAACCAGCATTCAGTTATATATTATATATATATATATATTTAAATAGACCTTTATGTTTTTTAGAGAAGTTATAAATTCAGAGCAAAATTGAGCAGAAGGTACAGAGATTTCCTGTATACCCCTGCCCCACCTCCACAGCCCTCCCATTATCAACACCTCCGCCAGATGGTACATTTGTTCAGCTGATGAACCTACAGTGACACATCATTATCTCCCGACGTCCGTATCACAACTCACTCTTGCTGTTGTACTCTAAGTTTGGACAAGTGTATAATGTCATGTACTCATCATTACAGTCTCATCTGGAGCAGTTTCACTGGCCTAAGAGTCCTCTGCTACCTATTCATCCCTTCCTCCCTCTAACATCTGGCAACCATGGATCCTTTTACTGTCTCTGAAGTCGCCTTTTGCAGAACATGATAGAGTTGGAATCTCACAGCACGTAGCCTTCTCGGAGGGCTTCTTTCACTTAGTGATACACACTAAAGTTTCCACCATGTCTATTCATGGCTCAAAAGCCCTTTTTTTTTTAGTGCTGAATGATATTCCACTGTCTGGATGGGCCCATTTCCTTACCCATCACCTACTGACAGACATCTTGGTTGCATCCAGGTTTAGGGAATTATGAATAAAGCTGCTATAAACATTTGTGTGGACGTGTTTTCGAGTCCTTCGAGCTGTATTGCTGGGTCGTATGGCAGGAGTGTGTTTAGTTTTGTAAGAAACCACATGGTCTTCCGTGTTGTATTCCCACCAACAAGAAGGGAGCTGCTACTGCCTCACATCCCCCACGTCTGGTGCTGTCAGGGTTCCAGAATCCAGCCACTCTCAGAGGTGTGCAGTGGGGTCTCGCAGACAGCGCAGAGTTGCTCATGTCTCTTGGTCCATGGTGACAGTCTCTGTGACTTTACACCACTGGCATTCAAAGCGCCTGCTGGCGGCCGTGGGCCACTGGCTGCCAGGCTGTCACCACCTCCTATCTGTTGCCCTGGGTCTCTGCTCCTGTCTTCAGCTCCCACTCTTTCTGCCCTTTGCTGATTTAATTGAGCATTTTATATGATTCCATTTTCTCTCCTTTCTTAAACCCTGAGTTATGCTTTTCTTGTTTTGCTTTTCTCAGTTATGGCCCTGGAGTTTGCAATATGCACTTACAACCAATCCACATCCACTTCCATGAACACCACACTGCTTCCTGGGTAGTTCATGTACCTGATGATCACAGGATAACCCGCACCCCTCCCTCCTGCCCTTGTGTCATTTCACTTACACATGTGGACACACACACACATGATTGAATACCGTGCTGACTTTATTGTTTTGAACAAACTGTTATCTGTTATATTGGTTAAGTATAGGAAAAATGAAGGCTTATATTTTGCCTTCACTTCCTGCTTCTTTGATGTTCTTTACTTTATGTAGATCTGAGGTTCTGGCCACACTGTTTTCCTTCTCTCAAAAGAACTTCCTTAACACCTCTTGCAAGGCAGCTCTACTGGCAGCAGATTCCCTCAATTCTTGTTTCACTGGCAAAGTCTTCTTTTCTCCTTCACTTTTGAAAGATAACTTCACAGGGAACAGAATGCTAGGTTGGTGGGGAGTTTTCTCTTGACACTTCAAATATTTCACTGCATTCTCTTTCCAGCATAGTTTTTGTGAAGAAATTGGATGGAATTCTTACCTTTGTTCCTTTGGCTTCTCTCCAGACTTTTCCCTTAACTTTGATTTTCTGTCATTTAAAAATGATATGCCTAGATGTAATTTTAGGGACATTTTATTGTGCTCAGTGTTCTATGAGCTTCCTGCATCTGTGATGCTTGACACTAATTTGGGGGAAATTCTCATTGTTGTTTCAAATATTTCTTCTGTTCCTTTCTTCTCTTTCTGGAATCCCCATTATGCATATTTTACACTTCCTGTCCTGTCCCACAGTCCTGAGGTATTCTGTTCTGTTTTGGTTTTGCCTTTTAGTGTTCTTTTCTCTTTGCCTGCAGCCTGGCTGTTTCTGTTGAGACCCCCGCCGGCTCAGAGGTTCTTTCCTCACCATGTCCAGTCAATTACTAGGCCCCTTGAAGGCATTCTTCATTTCTGTTACAGTGTTTTTTATCTCTGGCATTTCTTTTTGCTTATTCCTTAGGATTTCCGTCTCTGCTGGCACTGCCCACCTGTTCTTGCAGGCTGTCTGCTTAACCCATTAGAGCCCTTAGCACATTCATGATGGTTGTTTTCAATCCCTGGTCTGTTAATTTCAGCATCACTGCCATGTCCAGTTCTCGTTCTGATACACTGTCTTCAAATTGTGTTTTGTCTTGTGCATGCCTTGTAATTTTTTCTTGACAGCCAAACATGATGCACCAGGTAAAAGGAACTGCTGTCAGGAGGCCATGAGTGACACGGGGGTGTCTGCTAGTCCTGCCATGGGGCCTCACTGTTTCTGAGCCTAGGCCGAGGGACTGCGAACCTCATAGATGTTTCTCAGCTTCTTTCCTCTCCCCACGTAGGAGGGTCAGGATGGCCAGAGGGGCTGGAGTTGGGTGTGTCCCTTCCCCGGGTCAGCTAGGCCCTGCTCATGCCCCAGGGGGTCCCCTCTGGTTGACTAGCCCCCCCAGGGCAGCCTGGTTAAGAACGCGGGGCTGTGATGTTTTCACAGTGGTTCATTTTTCCCTCTCCTTGCCAGAAACCAAAATTGGATTTTTTTTTTTCTGATATTCGCTGTAAAAACCTGGCGAAGCTTCTGTAGACAAAATTCACAAAAGCGTCAGGGCCCTTGATGGCTGGTCTTCCTGGAGTTTTTCTCTCTCAGACTTGTGCACACCGGGCCTCCAGAAATTCCTCTGCTAAAGGTCAGGTCTCGCTTCCCCGGCACCAGCTGCGGAGGAGCTGTGTGCTCCTGGGCCTCTGCGTCTGTCCCCAGTGTCTCCAGTGCGGGGGACGGTCGTTCGCCCAGTAACCGCACTCCTCTGGCGGCCTAAGAAGAGTTGTGCTCCTTAGTTTATTTGGCTTTTGACCTGCCGTCAGGGCGGAATGGGCACCCTCCTGCCTCCCACCTGCCAGGCCTGTGAGAAGTCTCTGATGTATTTTTACATCACGTGTGTCTGTGGTTTCCTCCCATTAATAGGAACTGTTACTATTTTTCCATTTAGAAGAGATTTGGGAGGATTATTTTTTAAGTGTATTTATTTTTTAAATGAGTGTTACATTTTTTTACATGGAATAAATAACAGGACCAGTATTACACACACATGGCAAAGATCTTGCAGTGGTACTGAAACAGCAGAAGTCGGGGGGCTCGGCAGCAATGGGTGCAGCGCACCGGGATCCTGTGAGGGGCCCGCAAATCGGAGCTGTTGTTATTACGTTTCGCCCCCACCAGCCACCCCAGTGAGCGCGAAGCGGCCGGCTCCTGCAAACCCACTGCCAGCCAGCTCTCCACGGAGCAGAGGTCAGCTCGGGGGCAGGGGGAGAAGCGCACAGGGAAGCTTGTGCTGCTGGGCCTGGTGATGAATTGCCGGCTCTCCCAGAAGCTTCCAAACCCCTACTGCTGGTCGTGATCAAACTCCTCGACTTGGGCCTCCCCTCCAGCCACAGAAAGTGCCCTTGTGCCTCACACAGATGCTCCTTGGGCTTTAGACCGTGGGAAAGTTAATGGGCTGCCCCATACCCACTCCTCAGAAGAGCAATATTTCAACCCTGTCAATACCCATAAACCCCCACACTGGCAAATAAGACCACCCACTGCTCAGGAGACCCCAGGAGGCAAATGGCATCCTTTGCCTGTGATTGTTCAGTGGAGTCCTGGGGTGCACGCATCCTCCACCCCTCCTCCAGGCGGGTACTTCTCACCTGACAGGCTCTCCCCTGCCCGTCACACTGGCAGCTCTTAGACATGTCAGCCATGAGCAGGAGACAGAGACAACAGTGCAAACACACCTGGACAGGGGATCGGCTGGCCGTGACACGTGCAAACAAATGGTTTCATTTACATGAAAACAGAAACTAAGGAGGCAGAAGCCGGGGAGGTGCGTGTGGCTAGGACTGGGGCTGAGGCCTGGCTTCCTCCGGCTCCGTCCCCGCCCAGAGCGCTCCTGCGAGAGCCGTGCGCCTGGGTCTGCAGAGGCTCTTTCCGTTATTAAGTTTAAATGTCCAGGAGTCATTGTCGCAATCACACAACGACGCCATGAGTCATGATCGAGCAGAAAGATTAGCACAGAACCGGGCCCTGGCCAGGAGCTGAGGGCAGCAGGGGCTCTAAGCAAGAGAGGGGAGCGCGGCAGAGGGTGCGGGAGTCCGAGGCCGGAGAACGGGAGGAAGAACCACAGGAAGGGGAAACGGTACCAGTCGGGACGCTTGTGATTAGCGTGACTAAACCCAAGATAACCTACATTAACAAGAATTAAAGGAATATTGACGGAGAAAATGGAGAAGCCGAAAGATGTGCGGGCTTCAGGCAAAGCTGAATGCAGGACTGCAAATAATGAGATCAGACCCCAGCCTCCCTCCCTCTGTGCGCTTTGGGGCACCTGCACCTCCAGGCAGACCCATGGGCAAGGCAGGCCGCCACCCACTCCACGGCCGCACCACATGGGCCCACAGCCCAGGGACCTCACAACCCTCTCACAGGACTCTCATTGGCTTGTTGGGGTCACGTACTCACCCCTGGACCAATCGCTGGGTCACAGAACAATGGGGCACTGGGTGCCCAGGTTGGGGCCAATCAGATTAACAGTCCCATCAGAAAGATGGAGGGAAGTGCCCACGATGAACAGTAAGTGCTTTGAAATACTTTTCCCCCTGTGGATAAAGTGAAGGTTCCTGTGCCCAGGATTCTCACCTGGCCCTGGTTGGCTGGCTCACTACACACATGTGGGCAATACATTGCTACTGACTCTGTATAAAGAGCTCCACCCAGTGGTCTGGGCGACATGGTGGCAGGGCTGCAAGACTGCAGGAGAGCAGAGCAGAGGCTGGAGTGGTGGCAGCGCCGAGGACAGAGGCCCCGAGGACAGCTGTGCGGGCAGGGGGGCCCAGAGGCAGAACGGGCTTGCTGCGTGCAGACTCGCTCTGAGGGGACAGAATTTTAGTGACTGACCTGCCACCATAGAAATTAAGTTGGGTATAACCCTTTCACCCCAAGACCATTCTACTGTCACTTCTTTGGTCACATTGAATCCACAGTGAACTTGCCTGGGGCTGAGACCCACTGGCACAACACCCCCCAATTTAATCCTCATTCTAACCTTACCAGGTACATATTTTTATCCCTATTTTACTGATGAAAAAATTAAAGTCACTGCCCTCAGTTGTGCAGACACCATTGCGCTGAGATGGATCAGAGGGGACTGTCCCAGGAAGCCCCCACCTCCACCACAGCCCCGGGGACAGTCCTGCTCAGGAGCCCACCTGGCTGCTGGCTGCAGCCCTGGGAGCCTCCCACGGCCTGAGGTACTCAGCAGGCATCCGCCCAGGTCGCTCAGCAAGCAGGAACTCCTTCTGAGCCCCCCGTGTCTGCCAAGAGTCACCCGGCGGCTCTTGCTTTTCTCCACGACTCATATGTGTTGATTTTGTTGTGGTGAATGGGAACCTGGCATCTTGCCCTTTCCTGTACCCCCTGCCCACCGCCCAAGGGCCATGCAAGTTAGTGGGTATAAAGTTGCAAGATGGGTTGCAGTGGGAGGAGGATGAGGAAGGCAGATTACGGCACAGCCGAAAAAAACAACTGAGAACCGGACGCCAGACAACACCCGCCCGTGCGTCAGCCACGGCCCAGCACGGGAGCCCAGCGGCCCGCTCCCCAGCCCGGCCTGCCCTCCGCCCAGCCCCACACCGCACATCCTAGATGCCCCCTCTGCTCCCCCACGCCCCATGCTCGGCCCCAAGCCTTTGCTCTCTGGGGCCCAAAGAACTGGGCTCGGGAGCCGCCAGTCAGAGGCCTGGGAAGCGGGCGTTACTAACGGAACACTTCCATCCCAGAGAGTGAAACCACTTCTCATTGGAACGTGGAGGACTCACAGCGACCTTTCCACACAGGACCATGTGGCTTTCTCTGCCAAGAAGTCCCTCTTGCAGGCAGCAGCGGACACACTGCCTCTCATGACACACGGGCCCAGCAACGAGCTCCTAGGCAGGAAGCCCTTTTGTCAGGCTGCAAGTTTCCCTCCCACCAGTGTGGGATTCTGGGCAGTTTTTAAGCAGGAACTTCTCCTGGTCCTGTCACACTCTCTCAGGGAGGCTCCCTGGGCTGTCTGCTCTCACATGGGAACAGTTCCGATGACCTCGGGCTGGTCTTTTTCCTGAGAGGCTGCCCAAGAGGCTGCTAATCCCCTTGATCTTGGTCACAAATCCGTCATCCACTAGATTGTTCTTCTTGGAGGATATTCAAAATGTGCTAAATTCCAAAGCCACTTTCCCTCTGGTGTCACATACCGTGTGGGTTTGGAAGAGCCTCTTCAGAAACCAGAAGGGTTGGTTCCCTTTCTCTTCTGCTAGTTAACTATGACTTTGAAGTCTGACCCCAGGTAAGATAAAACTCATGTGCATTAGGCTTTCGATGCAGAGTGGTGGGGCTGGGTGGATATGGGTCCTTATCCTAACATGTTGTCCTACCAACCAGGTGCCACCGCAGGGAGAGAAAGCATGAAAGACATCATTCCTGGGACTAAGAATAAGCCAATAAGCCTGGCCTTGCCCTGGACATGTTTCACCAGAATGGAGGCCACGCTCGCATCTCCCTGCAAACTGAGTTTCTGCGAGGCCATGGGCGTATTTCAGAGGAATGAAGTCTGACATTCGCTTCAACTTGGGCTCTGTGCCTGGATGGAAGACCTGGTCTATTGAGGATTTACGCATTTATTACAAAATTAAATGGCTCTGTTTTCCAACCACTGTTACTAACTGGGCTGGCTGACTCACACCCATTTTTCACTAGTTACAAAATCAGTTGGGTTTCTTAGCTTTTCAGTCACTTTCAGCAGCTCCAGCAACTTTACTTGCGAAGAAGGAGGGAGCCAGGAAAATCTCAGCAGGACTGGGATGTAGGATTCAGGCAGAGCCTGGGAAAGACAGGCCAGAGGGGCGTGCCTGGGACCTGGTCTTCCAACACTGAACACACGTATGAAATCTGCCTCTCGTGGCTGAACGCTCACACAATGGGCATGTTCTGTGAATAAGGGGTCAGGCACCCGGGAACCCTTGGGGTCACCCACTCTTCAGAACCCAAAGGCATACCGCCCGTCTGAAGGCGGCTCGCAGTAAAATCGTCTTCACAGCTATGGGGTTTTCCCCGATCCTGCCAACCTCTGAGCTTCGTTTCAAATCCCTCCGTCTGGAATGATTAGTTAAGGGCAGTTTATCAAAGGAAAGACGGATGGTGTAAGCAAATTTCGCTGCTGGCATCCAGAAAAACATGTTATCTCCCTGCCATTCAGCAAAAGTTCTTTAATCACAGTTGATTGAAGGTTACCAGCCTTGAATTATTAGTTAATGGCATCTCTGCAAAGGAATGATTTATGGCACACAAATGCAGATCCTGAATTGGGAATTTCAGCCAAAGCTGAAATGTACATTATTTCAACTGTCTTCACAGAAAAACAAAATCCAGAGCAGAGGCTAACGATTAGCCTTCATCTCAGATCTCTCTGTGCACTGGAGATGTAAAGACAGAAGCCCCGGGAAAGCAGAGTCCCCGTATTTCTGTTCCACCCACGCCCTGGAGAACCCCCCCCCAGCAGGCTCCATGGCCTCAGAGCAGCCTCCCACCATGCATGGGCAGGAGCTTGCCGCGTGGAGACAAGCATGCTTCCAGCAGCCGTAACTCCTTCACCCTTCAGTAGGGCCCTATCCTGAGACACCAGCCCAGCCGGGCGACACCACCCACTGCCCTGGGGCATCCCAGCTGCCACCTCTTCAGTTCATTTGCTGGAGAGCAAATTGCAGGGAAAAGAATACTGCTTTTGTCACATGCCACCTGGGGACATCCTCCCCTTCTTCCCTTGCAGGAGGCCTGGTTCAGCCTCAAATCCTCTGAAGGGCAAGGCCAGGGGGAGGCAGGAAGGCTGTGGCTTCCTCGGCCGGCTCCCCAGCCTTGCAGGCCCAGGGCTGGTCCTGCCATGCTGGTCCTTCTGCTGGGCTACTGCCTTCCTCCCCTTCATTGCTCAGCTCGGGCATCCCTTGCTGGGGCTGCCCCAGCCCCCAGACAAGGCCAGCCCCCTGTGACAGCCTCCGTCACCTCACCCCTCCCTGCGGCCCCAGTGCCCAGAGGCACGGCTGCATCTGTGTGCGTGATCACGTGGCTCATTCCTGTCTTTCCCCTCCAGTCTCTCTGCTCCTCCGGGACAGACATCACTGGGTTTGCACACCCCCAACCTTGAGGCTCCCCGGGGGCCCAGGGTCGGGGGCTCGTGGGTCACTAAGAACCACCAGAGGCTGGAACCAGCTGAGGGAGAGAGGCCCAGGGAGACAGGCACGGGGAGTGGGGTGTCGCCTTTACTCCCCCCTGGGGAGCGCTGCCTTGGTCTGCTGCCCGGTGGGCTCGCCAGCCCAGCCGGCTCCTCACACCTCCTTCAGGGCAGATGGGCCCTTGGGTGCCCACCCGAGGCAAAGTGCAGGTCTGCTCACCCAGGCCCTCTGCCTCCTGGACGGAGAGGAGAGAAAAGAGGATGCCCAGGACTTCGGCCATTCCGGCCAGCGGCAGCTGTCCAGGTCGGCCTGCACTCCTGTGGGGTCGGGACCGGAACTGAGGGAGCGTGGGGGCCAGTGGGGGATGCCGGGCAGAGGGGCAGTTGCGAAGCAGCGAGAAAGGGCTAGACTGGCTCCAGGAACACCCCAGAGGGCAGAGGGAGGCTGGAGGGGAAGGGCTGGGGGCGGGACAGAGAGAAACGGAGAGGCTGATGGGGGCCGATTCCCAGGGCATGAAAAACCGCCTGAGGGTTTTAGGTGGAGAAGCAGCAGGGGAGTGTGGTTTAGGTCTCACAGGCCTGGAGGTTCAGACGTGACCCGTAGGGCCCTGAGTGGCGTCCCCACCTCCAGCTGCCCCTTCAGAACCTATTTGAAGGGCACAGTCCCGCTGCTCATGATTCCAGTACAGGAGGGGCTGCCGCCCTTCTTGACTTTGTGCCTTACCTGCTGAGTGCCACTCCTTTTCCCCTGTCTTCTCCAGGGTCCTTTACTCATCTACTCACCCATCTATCCACCAGCCACCATCCATCCACCATCCATAATTCATCACCCATCGCCCATCCTCCATCCACCATCACCGTCCATCCACCCATCCATCCATCCACCCATCATCTATCCATTCATTCATCCACCTCTTGTTTGGTGCCAGGCCCTGTGTGGGTCTTAGTGAGGGGACTCTTCCCCACCTCCTCACTTCTCCATAAGGGGGACCGCTGCTAATCGCCCCTTATTCACAGTTTTCTCAGACCTCTCTGGGGGGGCCCTAATTGCCTTATCTCACAACCTTCTTGCCTCCCAAAGCCCCTGCCTCCAAATATCATCACATTGTGAGTTAGGCTTTAACATCGGGGTTTGGGAGAGACACAAACATTCTGTCTATTGCATGAGCCATCAATCACACGCACACGAAACATCTGGCCGGCCAGGTGGCTGTGTTCCAAGGCCACGTCCAGTATGACCAAGAGCAGGAAGCTAGAGAAGTTTCTCTTCACTCCCTGTCCTCCCCATTCAGAAAGCAATGTCCTCTTAAAGCCATAAAGGAAAAGACTGATATATTCGACGACATAATATTTTAAGTTTCTACGTGGAAAAGATGTCAAAAAACAAATGATAAACTGGGAAAATATTTGAAACACATACGACTGACAGAGATATCCTCACATATAAAGAGCCTTTACAAATAAATGAAAGAACTACACACTCATTAGAAAAATGGGAAAAGAACAAAAATAGCTCACACAAAAATAAATGACTCATAAACATTTTCATATGCTCTACTTATTTGATTAAAAATGAAAGACATGGAAATTAAAACGGCAGTTATAAACTTTTTAAAATTAGACTGATAAAGATTTAAAAATTGTTAATAAACACTACTGGTGGGAGTATTGGAGGACAATTTGCCAATAGCTATTAAAATTTAAAGTGTACATTCCCATTAATCTAGGAATTTCACTTTGAGGATTTTATCTGAAGAATTTATACATGTGTACAAAGAAATATGAGTAAGAATGCTCTTAGCAGGATTGTTTGTTATGGCAAAAGGCTGGAAATCACCTGAATATTCTCAGCTGGAAACTGGTTAAGTAAATTATACATGTAATCATAGAAAAGAAAGACAGGAAACCTCCAAACAATTGGGTTATAATGCTTGTGTTGATAGGGCGCAACTGCTGAGGTGCACTGTTAGGTGACTAAATAAGGATGTGGTGTGGATTTCACATATGTTTTAAAGTTTAAAAGTGATGTACATAACTATACAGAAGATACGATGAAACATACTCACCTCCGGGAAGGATCAAGGAACTGGGATCTTGGATGGGAGGGAAACTGGGTTTTTACATATTGTTCTTTCAAACTGTTCAAGTTCTGGTTGCATCTCCTTCATGCCTCCTCTTAACGTGTTCATGATTCCCACAAAGATGCTACACTGTTACAAGAATAATGGCAGCATTTCAGGCACCAGTATCATACCAGACAGACATGTCCTGGGGCAGAGGGGAGCTGTCTACAGTCCTCAGACCTCACTAGGGAGAGGTCACCTGTCCAGAGCACCTGTTGCTCTAAAAGGTAAGACAGCCAGGCGAGTGTTGAGAGCTTCAGGGGGAACCCATCTCTGCACACTGTTGGGACCGTAAAATACACAGCCTGCTCCAGGGAATGGATGGCTCCCTGGCTGTCTGGAACAGAGTGAGTGGAGGTCAGGAGTGGCCCAGCTTTGCAGCACCAAGCTTAGCCACACACACCAGGGACCTGAGACAAACCCCCAGCCCTTCCCATGAGAGACAGCTTACTGTCTGCAGCCCCTGGCTGGGACCCACCTCAGCCCTGACCGTTGGCACAGAGCTCTCAGGAGCTGTGGGAAAGGCAGTGAGGAGGGCCGGTCACCCCTCTGGGCTGCGGGTCTCGGCTTTCCCAAGCATCAGAGGGTTTACTGACACCGAGAGCTGGTCCCCACCCAAGCTTCTGATTCTGTGGACTGCGGGGTGGGGGGGCCCGAGAAGGTGCACTTTAGCAAGCTCCCAGGTGCCGCTGCTGGCGCAGGGAAACCCGCTTGAGAGCGCTGCTCTGACTGGTGAGTCAGAGGTCTGCGTTCCAGGATAAAGAGCACCAGGAGTCCTGGATGACACGTCCTGGGGTCAAAAGGACAGCTGCTATCTCAGCCTCAGGGTCCCAATCCAGGGATCATGACCTGCCTTTTTAATCATGGCCCAGACAGCCGGTGTCGTGAGCCTGGCAGGGTAGCAGAGGGACTGGGTCTGGGGCCAGGTCCCCAGCCTCCCCTGACCAGCTATGAGCGTGAGAACCACTGCTCCTGAGCGTCAGGGTCCTTGTGAGCAGGACGGGGCCGTGATGGGCGTGCCAGGGTGCTGGGCCCGTGGATTAAACATAACAGGGCGCGGAGAGGCAGTGTGCATGGGCCTGGCACGGGCTAAGTGCTGGATAACAGTAGTTGCCGTGAATAATTCTGTTGACCCTGTTCTCCCCCAGCAGCTCACTGTCCACTTCAAGGGACAGGGCTTGGCCACGCGAAGTAGTTACATAACGGCCCTGCCTGCCAGTGTGATTTCCAGAGTGGAGTGCCCTCCCTGTCCTTAGTTTGGGATTAATCAGCCCCCATGGCCAGGTTGATGAGAAGGAAGGTGGGCAGAATTTCTGCTCCCACCCCTCTTCCCCAGAGAAGCGACTCATTTCCTGCCCATATCTGTTCCTCATCAGAAGCAAGGATTTGAAACCGTGAAGCTGGCACCCAAGCTTCTGCAAGTCCCACTCAGGACACACAGGGGCTTAAATGGACTTGGCCCAGACACGGTGCAGGAGCTTTTCTGAAGTGCGGTCAGATTAAAGGCCTGCCTCTGGCATTCCGTGTCCAGTCGCTGGCCGACCAGCACAGCCTTTCTGCTGAGATAGTGAACAGGGAAACAGGCCCTCGGCCACACAGCTCTGACATCTCATAGAAAGGAGCTGCAAATGGCCTTTCATTTGAGCTCAAACATAGGACGCCCTGGTCCTGGTAGGAGGCTGCATCTGTCAGCATCCCCAACTGGCTGACCTTTGCAGCCAGGCGGCTCGCCTGGTGCCTGTGTCACCATCAGCGCTCCCCCAAGGCGGCCTCTAAAAGCAAACTCCAGGCCCATAACCAGGGTATTTTTAGCCACTCTCTGTGGCCTGGGCCCTGACGCTACGTGTAGGGACTTTAAGGGCAGGGCCAGAAAGCATTCCTTAGCTGTGGGTCCCTGCTCTGGGCTGGGCCAGTTCCCAGGACCAGGGAAAACTCCATAGTTGTGAAGACAATTTTAGAACTGCATGGCTTCCCTCGTGACCTGCGCCCCAGAGCACAGAGCTCTTCCCACGCAGCTGGAGGACAGGATTCGACAGGCAGCTCCTAATGGCTGCAGCCGGCTATATCTGCAGCAGAGGGACCCGCCGCCCACCTACCCCGCAGCAGTGTGGCTTTCCCGACCCAGGGAGCCCCTCACACCGAGACTCACTTGAGGAGCAGAGCTCCTCGGGTGGGAGTGGCCCGGGGTCCCCGGTCTGCAGCTCCCCCGGACTTCCCACCCTCACGGTCCTGCCATTCCTTCTGTTCTGTGGTGCCGTCTACACTGACTCCCCTTCTTAACCCACACATTATTCGGCTGCATCCCAAGGATCATCACAGGTTTGACATGCTGGCTGTGTTTTTCTCTAATATGCCTTAAAGGAAGTTCATTCAAATGTGTAGAAGAAAGAAAAGAAAACGTCTTCTGTGTGCCTCCTCTCAGCAGTGACGAGCCAGTGGAGACGGGCCTCAGTGGACTCACTTCCCAGTTTGCAGGGGAAAATTGTTCATGACCAGGCCTTTGGACGTTATGTCTTGCCGTTCTCCCTCTCTCTCTCTCCTCTCTGTCTCTCTCTCACGCCCACACACGCACATCTTGTCCACCTAGATAATCGACCTCACCTCCAGGAAGCCATTTCCAAGGCCCCAACCTCCAAGACTAGCCCCATGCCCTTCCCTGCACTGCCCCTGCAGTTGGGGCTGCTTGCTGCTTTCCTGGAGCTCGGGACGAGCTCAGGAACCATGTGTTGAATGCATGAGTGTGTGGGGTCTGCATCCAGGGCTGAGCCTCAGCAAGAGCCCACAGCTGACTTAGAAGACAGTGGAAGTCTTGTCAAGCCCAGGGCCTTATTTATGCGTGCTCTCGGTGTGATTGCTTCAGAACTATCCAGCCTGTTTCTTCCCTAAAGACAGTGCTTGGTGGCAGAAAGACCCCTGAGAACCCATAGCTGGTTCTACAGATACAAAGTCACCAGGCATGGTCACATTACCCCTCAACCCTCACATTTGTGCACCACTGCTTACACTTGCATGATGTTCTCTCTGAAACTAGGGCAACAGCAGGTGGAAGTTAGCATTTCAAAACCTTTCCATAGGAAGGTGAAGTCCAAATAATGATTGATCTGTACGGAACACGAAAAAGTCAAGTGAGCTGACACAGTGGATGATGTCAGTGATGGCCGTGGTGGTGAAGATAATGCTGATGAGGGTGACATCTTGGAAAATCTAGAAAAGAAGATAATTGTTTTTCTCGTTTTATAGACAAAACTCTGTAGAGCTGAACAGGCTCTAAATGTCAAATAAACTTAATCAAGATCACACAAGAGGTGAACGATGGAGCCTATGTTAAGTCCTGGCTTCCTCCCAAACTGAAGCTGGTGGTCTACACACCCACATCCTGTGTCTTCCATACACTGTATTCAGTCCTTTACAGGACACTGGGGTTAGAAACATAATTCTTATGTCAGGGCTACATTCAAGTTCTCCATAATACCACCATGTAAATCAGTCTCAAGTTTCATTTCTGGTTGACAAACACAATAGTAGAAATCCGGCTTAAAATGACAGAGGGACACGGTGCTTTCAATGCCCATGAAGTCCTCTCCACCTCCTGGCCTCCCTTGAGAACATACTGTGGCCATAGGACAAGTGCTGGCCAACAGAAACTTAAAGCCACCATGCCTTCATATTTGCCCTACCACAGTGAACTTAGGGGACCAAACTGTGCAGTTACTAGCCTTTGCCTGTGTGAGAAAAAACTGTGCAGTTACTAGCCTTTGCCTGTGTGAGAAAAAACTGTGCAGTCACTAGCCTTTGCCTGTGTGAGAAAAAACCTTTACTGGGTTAAGAGCATTTGTGGGTTCATCTGTTATAGCTGCTCACATTAACCTCCCTGACTAATATAGAGATAAACTTCAGGGTGCACTTCTCACTCCAACTTCTCACTCTGTTGCAAAGCTCAGAGGCCATTATGGGTGTGTTTTAGTAATTATAGTTATTGAAATACAATACTGTTACATTATTAATTTTATTATTCTTAGCCTGTTTGGCTTTTGGGGAAAACTCTAGTGTTGTTCTAGAGTAAGAACTGACAGACGGAAGGGGGTCTTACGCTTGACGTCACCAGCTCTATTACAGCTAAGAGAGGCAGACGCTGCCTGTGGGGTCTTGATTCACAAATCACATGGTTGATGACCCAATGTGCCTCCAAAGTAGGAAGATACAAGCTTCAAGAAACAGGTCCAGAAAGTGAAGAAGTGAAGATTGGTCACCACGGGTGTCATGACAGACCCTCAGAGAAGCCCAAGGCGAGGGCAGGGCAGAGCCGAGCAGCGTCTCATCTCGGCCCCTCCCAACTCCCACCAAGCCTGTCCTCGCAAAGGAACTCGCACGCTCATAAAGCTGCTCAAAAAATGCAACAGAATGATACCATCTGCTGTGGAGATACAAACAGAATTTCATGAATGTTACACTCCTTTCATCTAAACCTGAGGACGTTTTTACAAATAATTTAATTCAGTTAATACTCAAGTGTTAAATTCGAGATGCCTAAAATCCGAAATTGAATCTCTCTAAGGAGGGATGCACAAAGAGACTCAAATCTTCATGGTCATAAAGAACTTCCTCAAAGGGAGCGTTTGGGTGAAAGCCCAGGGTCTCCGTTTCCCAGGCTGTGCTAGTCTGGGCTCCACCATTTCCTCGTGAGGATCCCGCTGCGGCCCCGGCCAGCCGTGGCCGTCTCAGCCCGGCGGTCCCTTCAAGCTGCAAAGCAGGGAAAGCTGCCCACAAGGAGGGTTCTCTGCAAAAGCTTGATTGCCAGTTAAAACTTTTGAAGGAAATCATTACAATAAAGGGAATTTTTTTCACTTAAGCTGGTTTCTAAAAACCTGAATTAAGCACAGAAGGAAATCTATTGGTGCACTAATTGCCCAAGGGGAGATGTGGCCTCAACTTGATAAAGGACCTGAGCAGTGTGATCAGGCCCCAGCCTCTGCCCTTCTGTCATCCCAGTTCCCTTCCGTGCTGCCTGCGTCCGCCCCCTGCCTCCACAGCAACACATCTTCCCCTCACCTTTGCAGAGTGGCTGTAACTGACCCTGCACTGTACCCTCTCCACTTCAAATCCCATCCAGGGAGTTGAGGAGAACTCCAGGGCCTGACCCTCATTGGCTCAGATTGAGTGACATGCTCATCTCTGAACCAATTGTGGTGGCTGAGGGGACAGGCTATGCCAATGAGCTTAGATCATTCAGGATACACCCCTGGACACCAGTCACATGATCAGGGGATGAGGAGACAGGGAGCTGCCTGAAGGAAATTCCACACGTTTTCCCAGAAGGGTGAGCAGACTGGTGAAAAGACAGATAACCTACAATACCAGGAGACCCGAGTTCCTCTGCCAGAGTAGATTCTGAATCACACTGATGTCCAGGAGATGCTAAGGCTCTGGAGAACCATCAGCATGAACCCTCAACTTTAAAAATGAGTATTGAAGCCCAGACTGGGCAAGTCCCCAGCAAGGGGCAGCAGAGCCCCACATTGCCATGAGCTGGACCCTCTTTTGGGCCACATGTCCCATTTTGTTCCTGTGCCTGGCTCTGGGCTCTGCTAACACTAAAATTCCATGTAAACTTCCTGCTTAGCATAGTGTTCAGCACTATGAGTTCATTTTGCTGTGTTGAAAGCATTCGACGCGTTAGTTCTGTCTACTCCAGCTTTGTTTTGATCAGGAGCAAATAACTGCTGTCTAATTATCTTTATTCTGTTTTCAGGCCCCCTGCAAGCAGTGGCTTAAGAGTGCTTTGATAAGAGAACTGCCATCCCAGTGTAAATGGGTGGCCAGGCACTTGGGGCGTGTGGAGCCCGGCCCAGGGCAAGCGCTATAGACCATTTTACTCCACGGCCTCCTATTGCACAGCCCACTCAGAGAGGGAAAAACAGGTCCTTGCTTCCTGGCATCTATCTGCCCAGCGTTTCAGTGTGGGTCTGAATGGGCCTTTGGCAGGGTTTCCAACCTCGGCACTACTAACATTCTGGACTGGATCATTCTGTTGTGGGGCATTCTGTGCACTGTGGGGGTGTCGCTGCCCCCCAACACCACAACTCCAAGCTGGGAGCACCCTCCCCCATTGTAATAGCCAAAAATGTCTCCCAACGTTGCCCAGTGTCCCCGGAGGCAAAATCACCCTGGTCGGAACCACCAGCCCATGGAATGAGCCTTTAGAATACAGTCCTCCTAACAGCTCTCAGTGGGTGTCGACTTCAAATTCATTAAACTGGGCTTCTCACCATGGAGACTGGAAAATATACACTGAATCTGGACGCACGGAGGTGGTTCATTAGGACAATGTGAATAACAGTTACAACAAATCATTCTCCCTCACTGTCACTCATTTAGTTAAAACAGAGACTGTGGACTCCAGCCGTGCGGTTCCTAAAACTTGGACCTGCTGACCCACCTTCCCTGAGGCCTCCCGCGAGCATGCAGATTTACGGGGGGATTTCTACGTGCCTCTAAGTCTTCCCCCAAGCCCGACGGAACATCCTTTGTGGTTAAAACCAAGGCCCTGGCAGCACCATCTCACGGGGTAGGTGTCCTCATGCAGCCGCGGGACCCAAGGAGCACTGGGTTTGGCACATTACAGGGCAACAGCCAGAGGCTGAAGCTGGTGGCCTCAAACACGTGCTGGGAACGCAGACGCCACGTGAGTGCCGCTGGCTCTCTGGGTGCAGCTGGGCAGGGCTGCCACGGGCTCAAACGGCTGCAGGTGGGCGTGAGGGCTACCTCTGACCCGCGTTCTGAGCCCGTCTCTTCCCCAGCACCCCAAACCCCAGCCCAGATTGGTGCGCCTGAGGCTGATCGCTCAGCTCCTACCCAGCAAGGCCCTCAGTGACTCCGCGCAGTTTCCAAAACTCAAATCCAGCCTGAGAAGGAGACAGTGCGTCCAGGGAAAAGGACGCTCGCTGAAAAGGATCCGCCACCGGGTAGTGACAACCGCTTTTAAAGATGATTTTAGAAATACATGAAGCCACAGAGCAGCATGGAATAAGTATAAAACATTCACTGCACAAAAACGTGTAGGAACACAGTGGGCAAAACCTGCTCAGTGAATAAAGTGACCTAACCGAGGGCCCTACCCTGAAGCATAGCCCACATTTGTGGTCAGGGTTCGTTCTGGGCTTACCTAGAATCAAGCTGGGCTGTGAATGACAGATCGCAGCTCCCCGTGAGCCGTGACTTGAGTTTCTCTTTCTCGCTTGTAAGAGTTGCTGATCCACACTCCCACGGCTCGGACCCCAGCTCCCAGCCCTGTTCACCTGACAGCCCGCCTTCACATCTCTGCTCCAGCCTGCAACGAGAGGACGTTTCGAGACGGGAAAGGCCCCTCGCTCTCGCGAAGGACACGCCTTGAAGTCTGCACAGACGCTCTGCTGCTGCAATGTCCCGTCAGCGAGAACTGGCTCGCCTGGTTGCCTCTGGTTCTAGGAGGGCTGGGAGATGTGGTTTTCATGTGGGAAAGCCACAGCCATCGCAAAATCTCAGGGATTTTATTTCTTAGGAAGAAGAAAATAAGGGACAGTGGGGATAGGGGAGATGGTAGTCTCTGCTACCATCACAGCCTCAGCCCCCACATACCTGCACGGCCTCTATCGGTACACAGCACCGCTTCCCCTGCCCCCAGGGTCAAAGGGCAAGGCCCCACCAGTCATCACGTCTGGCTCCAAATCCAGGATCCCAGGGTAGAACACAGTCCTCTCCATCAGACATGGGCGAGGCTCTTCATGGTCTGACAGCCTAAAAACTAAGTTCCTGGCTCCCAGTACCCCCCACATGAGGAAGACAGGTAAGAACGGGATGTCTGCAGTGAACACCCCCATCTGGAGAAAAGTCAGCTGATAAACCCAACCATCCCTGGTCCATATTCCTGAGCAAATCCCAGCAGGCAGGACCCGTGAGGGTCCCTCTGCAGCATCGTCCTCCCCGGCCCCTCCTGCCTCGTGCTGGCGTGTCCCCTGCACACCTGGCTCATGGGCAGTGGCGGGCATGCCTTCCTGAGGCTGCAGTTTCCACTGTTTGCTGCTTGTTTGCAGGTTGTTGTCTCCACGAATTGGTTTGAGGTTGAACAATCCCAGGCTTTTGCAGACTAGGCTGTGGTTTTTCTGGGATACTATTGTTTCGAAAAGGTAAAGATTTCTGAGATATTTGTTTCCAGCCAGCACCATCTGTCAAGACATAGTGCCTACCCCTGAAGAGTCTGGCCTCCACCGTGGGCTTGGCCGGCCCACCTTTGAGCCATCTGAGCAGTGGGGCTTGGGTGCGAAGGCAATATTCTTACAATGACTTTTGCCACAAGGTTCACAAATTGGTAGGACAGGGCACCAGTTTTGTTTTCTGCTAAATGTGCTGCTTTGCAGAAAACCATTCCAACGACTGACGTCATTTGGAGATCCAGCAGTTGCGTTTTCAACCCTGCAAGGCTCCAAATTACCAAGCTCCCGGTCAGCTCCGATGGCAGACGCCATTAGCACAGCTGCATTCCCTCTTGTTCCTGCTCCTATACCAGCCAGCAATAGCCTAAGCCCAGGTCTCTTACAGGATTTTGCTAAAAGCAGTGAGAAACAGCTAATGTATTTCTTCATTGTGAATTTCTCCTGCCATTTGCTACCCCTGTCCTTGTTTAGCACATGGACTGCTTTTCAAAAAAACAACAGGGGACAGCTGTTATCAAAGCTTTGTTTCTGCACAAGGGTCACCAGTCCCCTAGTCCACAATATTTGAGTCCATGCTTCCTGACTACATGCATTAAGCCAATGCTACATGTTAAAGTTCTGCTACTTGAGGCTTGGTTCCCTTGGTCCTATATTTTATATCAGATTATTTTGTTAAAATTAGATTTGCCCATGAGTTACAGAAAATCAAAAATAGCAGTGGCTTAAGCAAGACACACTTAATTCCCCCTTATTTTGAGTCTGGAGTAAAGTGATCTAGGGGTGGGTCCAGTGGGGTTCCCTGGTGTCAAAGACCCACACCCTTTCTATCCTATGATGCACACCATGCATCAGCTCTAATGGCAGTATCCAGGATGGCTGCCCCAGCGCCAGCCATCATATCCTCATTCCAGCCAGTAGAAGAAAAGGGGGAAGAGACAGATACATCTTTACATTTCAAGGACACTTCCTGGAAGTTGCCTTCCATTGGTCAAAACTTAGTCAGATGGCCATACCTGGCTGCAAGGGCAGATGGAAATCTTGCTCCCATTCTGGATGGCCAAAAATTCAGGGGTTTGTTTTGTTTTTTGTTTGTTTTGGTTTGGTTTTTTTGAGGAAGGAGCAGAAACAGATACTGGGCAGTCAGCAGTCTCTGTAGACTCACATTCGTGTCAGGTGTCGGTGCCAGTGTCCTTGTGCTGTCTGTCTTCTAAAGGAAAAGTTAAGGGACCACATCTTCCCTGTTACTATAGCTCCGTCTGGCTTTGTCCTCCTCCTCCATCTGTGTGGCAGACCTGGTTGGCCTGCGACACACTTGGAGGCACAGGGACTGGACAGGGTGTGTAGTTCACCCACACGTCGCCTCTGAGGGGCCTGTTGCTGCCCCTACTTCACAGGGACATAAAATGAGGCTTCCCAAGGTTACTGTTTTGCTTGGTAACATCTTAACAACCAAGATAGCTTCTGTGTTCAGCCAATCATAAAAGTAAGCAAAACAAACATTCCCAATGAAA
The DNA here is from genome assembly GCF_030020395.1 of Manis pentadactyla. Taxonomy (NCBI): domain Eukaryota; kingdom Metazoa; phylum Chordata; class Mammalia; order Pholidota; family Manidae; genus Manis; species Manis pentadactyla. Next base: position 175,354,491 of record NC_080023.1, on the reverse strand, counting down.
AGCTCCATAAAACCAATGAGATTGTTAATGCCAATGGAAACTAAAACTGATGAAACGCAAACTCAATATTTGACATACTGGATGACAGCTCTCTTCGGATGCTAAGTAATTCAGAAGCTAATGTTCTTAATAAAATCACATTTTCCCTGAAAATATTTACTATTTCTGTCTCACTACATTCTTTGCTGTCATTAATAAGACTTGGTTTAGTTCACAAGTACATGTAAATTCCACTGGAAGAAAACAGTTTACCAAAACCTCATGCAGGCATTTCTAATGGAAACCTTTCTAAGAATATGATAGATTTGAGAATGAACTTGTGGAGAAAACCAGCCAGGATCTGTGAATGTTTATCAGTTGCGGAAGGTGATAATATATAATAGAGACTGGCACCCAAAGGGGAAGGCTGAAGTATTAGATGCCAGGTGTGCTTCATAAACATGCCAACAAGGCCATTTTCTCCACTGGACACTCTCAAGGTCAAAGACCTATGAAAGCTCTCAGAGTCTGGAAAAAATATATACTGGCTTCAAAATATACAAAGAAAACAGCAAAATCAAAATTAATAAATGTCTAATTAAGGCTCTACAAAATGAACTATTTTGTCCTCATTAACTGGTAAATTTGGTATTCATGAATTTTTCATCTTTATTTTATTACTTTTAAAAATAATTCAGTTGGGAAGACCCATATCACAATTATGCACAACTGCCAAGATTTCATAACCAGTAGTAAATGAAATAAGCTACCCACAGCCAGAAACAAACTTATTTAAAACCTTCCAAAATTTGTTTCACTCTGGCAATGGGTTTGTTTTTAATGCAAGGTGTGGTTACATCTTCATATGTTTGAGACCATGTGGAATTTCTAAAAAGAATGCCTTCAGCAAGGGATTGGCATGCTTTTTTCTGTAAAGGTCCAGAGAGTAAATATGTTTGGTTTTGTGGACCATACAGTCTCTGTTGTGACACTTAGCTCTGCTGTGGCAGCTCAAAAAGCAATAATAGACAACACATTAAACAACATATAAGCATAACTGTGTGCCAATAAAGCTTTATATGCAAGTGCAAATGGTGGGCCACATCCACCCATCAGCCATCGTTTTCTGACCCCTGCCTCATATCCTGGAAGGTCTAATGATCACCTACGGATCCCTGCCAACAATCAGACTCAAAAAGTATACTTTTCTAAAAAATTACTTTTATCCTGAACTGCTCAGAAAACTTCCTAGACTCTCTTCTGGATCATTCCAGCTTGAGCACGCTGCCTGCACATCCGTGTGTCAGACTGACATTCCAGGGCTTTGGAGAGGGTTTTTATCTTTCTCAGTTCCCCAAAGCACCAGATATATACGTGTATAAACGACGTACAAACTATGTACAAACACTTGAGATCCCTTTAAAATAAATATGTGTACAGCTTCTCCAGAAAGAAGAGGAACGTTTTAATTGTGAGTCAGCTAAAACTTACTGTTTAATATTACACTTCACTGGTTCAACAGCAAATGTATGTTTCTCCTGATTTATCTGGGGCCCGCCCAAGAGGGCACTCACAAAAGATTATGTTCATTAATCACATAATTTTTTTAGAATTTGGCCATAGACTTTGAGATATCCAATATACACATTAAATTTTCCTGATGATAACATTTAAAATGTTGCTTAGCCAGTCTCTGATCTATTACTCAGAAAGAAAATTATTTATAGGGCACATGTCCTACTACTTAAACTTTTTAAAGATTTTTAAAAGAAACTACCCCTCCCCCACATTTCCACTAGCAATAATTAGACAATTAAAAAAATAAAGTGTGTGGTTTTCTTTAAAGATAGAACCCAATGGAATTTATTCATTCAAAGTCTACTAAATTCTTTCACTTATATAATACCAGTAAGTTAAATTATGTGCATTCATTTTTAAAGCATATACTGCTTATAAAGTTTTAAGCATAATCATTTCTCTCATAAGATTTTATTTACTTATCTACTCAAAAAGTGAAAAGCAATCAATATTTTTTTAATAATCACTAAAAATACTGATCACAAAAGTTCTTTCACTTAAACTGAAGTAGAATTATAATTGTAGGAATGTAAATAATCACTAAAAGAATCTATTTTCACTTTTCCCCAGTATTACCTGTTTCTGCCAAATTGCTGGGTAATCTATGGATTATGTTTTCATTTACCCTCAAAGCAGGGTTGCTGATGGCAGCAAGGAATCCCACAATTAAGTTCAAGTTTCTTTAGAAAATCTATCCGCAAATCAAATTTTTAAAGAGTATAGCCTGCTATCTTGCTTTGGCTCAAGGTGTCGGTCTGAGAATATCAAACATTTACTCCAGACTCACAGTTTATTCTCATCTGTGGACTATGAGGAAATGTTTTTTAAAAGGAAAAAAAAAATCCCGTGAATATGGTTCGCCCTCCATGAATTGTTTCAATTCCCCAAAATACGCATTATCTAGGAAGGAACGCCTGACTCCGAATACATTTCTTCAAGTGGAACATTCTTTGAACCCAAACTGTCCAGCAAGTCAGGCGACATTTCCTGCTCAGAGGAGGTGATGGGACGGAGGGTCTCTGCTCTTCACGCTCTCCCTCCTCGGTGTAGACATGAGGCAGGTGGCCCGTGCCATCCCCGAGCACGTCAGCATCACGGAGCCGGGGAAAGGCCAGAGCAAGAGAAGATAGACGCCGGCTTCTCCACGCACCATCCGTTTTCTCCAGGTCACATTTGAGGGACACCTTGATGCCATATTAATGGTGGCAGTCCCTTGTCCCCAGCTGTAGCAGAAGTTTCTACAGACTCAGAAATGGAGGCCCAGCTGAGGAGCGAGAAACCACCTTCCTGCTTCCCAGCTGACTGCTGGGAGGGCGCCCTGACAATCAGGTAGTATTCGTCCTCGATACCATGACAACAGCCCCTCCAGAGGTCTTCCCACCCCTTCTGCCCTCACAGAGACTCATCCTTTAGGGTCAATCCCTCCACCATCTGTGCCCTGACACCTCCTCTCTGGGCTTTGCACCTGTGTCCCCTTCCCTTGAATGACCTTCACCCCCTGCCAGCAAATTCCAGCTCATCCTTCAGGGCCCAAGGCATCTCTCCCTGAAGACTGCAGGCTGTTTCTGGCCTGAGTGACTCAGTGAAAGTTTGCTGGATAGGAAGATGGACAGATGGATGAGGTCCAAGGGGTTTTACCAATTTACCTTCAAATACCTCTAGGAGGGCACAGTCTAAAGTTTAGCCATTATATCAGGCATGGTGGGAGTGGGTTTAGCTAGAATCTTCTTCTCCATCACTAGCTAAGGACAGTTCCTGACAGGGGAGCTCATGTAGGATGTGAGGACAGAGAATCAAAAGACTCAGAGCCCAGGTAGGGGAGGCTCCGCAAGGGGAAGCAGAGGCCCCCGAGCCCACCAGGCCCCGAGCTCACAGCCATTCACACACCCCACCCAACTCCGGCCCCTGCTGCCCCAGCTCCCTCTGGCTTCAGGAGTCCCTCCTGGGCTCTGCACTGAGCGTGAATCCCCATGTCCCAGCCCTGGGTCTCCCGGTGCCCACCGGGGAGCGCACATGCCCACTGCTGAATCTACTCCTTCAGATTCTGGGGGCGCAGAAGTTCCAGACTACGGGGCACGGGTGGGGTGCACAGGAAGCCCTCGCCAGCCAGCAGACGACACATGCACCCAACTCCAAAGTGTTACCAGTCCTGTCACATCCCTTCAGTGAAGCCAAATGGATAATTAATGACGGCGCCGCTGGCGTGGAGCAAAGCCGAGGCTGCCGGGTTGCTGGTGCTGCAAGGCAGCCACTCCCAAGCGCTGAGGCTGCTGGCCGGCCAGTGGCTTCCACCCGACTCAGCAGTTTTCGGGCCCCATAAGATCAATAATTCAACGTAAGACCCGACTCAGTCAGAAGGCTCACAAAGCAAGGAGCCAGGCCTCCTGATCCGCTCTGTTCTCTCCTGGCACCAGGCCACACAGCTTGGGCCAATGGCAGAGAAGGCCCGGGGCCAGGCACCACCTCGTCCTGCCAGCCAGCAGGCCCTGCACACTGACCACGTGCCCCTTGGCACAGCTGAGCATGAACGAGCTGCGTGACCATGGCCATGGACTGGATTTATGCAGCAACTCCATCTGTGCATGCACGGCATCCTCCCTGATGCATAGGAGCTGTTCCAACACCCCTTTAGAGACGGGAAGTGGGGGCTCCAGAGAGAAGAAGGGACTGGGGATATGGCTCAGAGGCCAGGCGGGCAGGTGTGCCTCAGGCTAACCATGTCTGTGGTCTCCCAGCTTTGCATGTTGAGCAACTTCCTGCACCTGCATTTCTGCTCTCTCCTCCCCTGGCTGGGGTGAAGAAGGGTTTGTGCGTTCATTTATTCTTCAGCCACCAGATGTCAGGCAGCAGTACTGATGTGGCCCTGTTCACAGGGGCTCAGTCTGCTCACAGAGCAGTGGGCAGACCCTCCTGTCTGGGTGGCTCACCCCATTCCTTCCTCACCAGTGACCAGGCCTGACGAAGCACCCACAGCAGCCCAGCCCCTCCCCGCAGGAGCCTGGGTTGCCTTGTGTTCAGGCTCCTACCAGACTTGGAGAAAAGAGGTGTGGTTTTTACTGCAGCAGCCACCAGACATTGTTCATCCTGCAGGGCTGGGAGGGACCAAGCTCCCTGTGGCCTCAGAGCCTCACTGAGACATGGACTTGCCACCCTGGGGACCCGGAGGAGACCCGGCGCTGTGACCCCAGAGCATGCACGGTCTGGTTCTCACCTCCTCAGTCCACAGCACCCACAGTCGACTGTCACCACTCTGCAGCCAGAGGGCAGGCCACCCAGACTCAGCACTGGGTTTCACAAAACAGGGTCCCAGGACCACGAGACAGAAGGTGAACCCACAGCTAGCACACGGACAAGGTGGCACACAGACCTGACTCAGGGTCTGCAGTCCTGCCCTCACTTCCAGGGCTTGCTGGGCACCGCGGCATCTAGGTAAACCTGTGGAGCAAACAAGCAGAGAGAGGCCTGGACCACTGAGGAGCCCCCCTCCCCACGCCATGGCAGTGGCCTCTGTCACTCAGCATGGCTGAAGGGGGAAGGCTGTCATGGGGAGGGCCCGGGGCTGTGTGCGCGTGCATCCCCCCTCTGTGTGGTGGGAGAGGCAGGAGCCTGCAGTTCCGAGTCCTAGGTAAGAAGGAAGCAGGAGCGAGGTGGCCAGCGAGGTTTAGGACCCTTCACCAGCGTAGTTAGTAAGCGGCTGAGTCCCGCTGCCCCTGTTCTAACTGCTCTTCCTCCGACCCTTGCTCCCCCGCGGCCTACAGCCTTTCCTTGCTCACGCAGCCCCTGCATCTGGGTCCCTGGGTGTGGGCTCAGGATGGGGAGGAATGGGCTCAGAGTCCACCAGGTGGGCGCCACCTGGGAGCCCACCAACTCCACAACTGACTCGCTAAGTCAGGGCCACCAGGCACAGAGTGCGAGGCCGCTGGGGAGAACTGAGAGTATGGGTGCACCTGGGGGCCTCTCAGGAGGAGGAGGACACGAGAAGGGAAGGGAGCAGAGGGCTTTCAGTAGAAAGACCAGCAAAGGCCCACAGCAGTGGCAGGCAGAGGAGAACGCAGGTAGGGAGCAGAGGTGAGCAGAGGCCAGAATACAGAGCCTCCCGCAGGACCTTACACCTCAGGGCTGAAGGCTGTAACCCGGGTGCGGTGGGTTTAACTGAGTTTTTATGCTGAGCATTTGTGCTTTAAACCACAAAGAGGCTTTTATGGCTGAAGTGACTTCTGGTCATCCCTGGGCGTACGCATACCTACGGCACTCCAGAGGATATATATATGAAAAGTGATGCCTCTGGGAAGACTTTACATGTCCATGTTTAATAAATGTATACATACAGTTGTATGTGTGTATATATCTTTACACATGTATACATACATATATACACATACGCAGTGTGTGTAAATATACACACACACACATATATATATATATACACATATGTACAGTTGGCCCTTCAACAGTGTGGGGATTAGGGGATGACAGCCAAAAACCCAAGTATAACTTTGGACTCCCCAAAAACTTAACTACTAGCCTATCATTGATTTAAGGTAATAAATGACAAAATAGACTAGTTCTACATATATTTTACACGTTCATGACATATCTAACTTTTTCTTAATTATTTCAATATTTCTAGCCTATACAGTTTGCGAGGTTTTTCAAATTGCTGAAAATCTCCAAAAAAATTCCCAATATATTTATAGAAAAAAATCCGTGTATAAGTGGACCCACATTGCTCAAGGACTAAGGTGTTGGTCTGATGCACTCACTGGGTGTGGTAGCATCTCCTTTATAAACAGGTGGAAATGCTGATTTATTCAAAAGGTAGCGCATTTCTCTCTAGTTGAAAACAAAGCAGGGGTGTGAGTCTTTCCACACCTTTCCTTTGCTCAGACACCCATAGGTCAGAAAAATACGCATCATGATGAGGGGGAGGGGAGTGGAAAAGAAAGGTGGAGAGATGTTAGAAAAAAGACTAGCAAATGCAAACGTGTAGCCTGAAGTGGCTCGAGATGTAGATTCCAACATGGATGGTACCATAGATGCCTCAAAACCAGACATCCCCATGGACAAGATCTAGAAGGTGATGCAGAGAAATGAAGAGACTGCCTAGATGTAGGAATGGGATTATGGACTGTTTTGCTTTGAGTTTCTATTATTTTAATATAGGTCCTTCGAAAATGAAATAAAATTTCAAAGAAAATAAAGCAAGCAATGACCCTCAGCAATCCTTATATCAAGACAGTTCATGCTTTGCAACAGATTTTGAAGTATCAAGTTACCCAATACATCATAAGTGGCGACTCAACTTAGGAAAGGTGTGTGAATGGCAGTTTAGTTAGCCGGTCACCACAGGTGCAATTACCATTTACAGGGCATGTGAAGGGAACCTGGAGACACACTGAGAACCAGGAGCCACAGGTTCCTGTAAACAGGGAAACAAGATGCTCTCCTCCATGGGCTCTGGTGAAATTCAGTGGGTTGTGCTTGAATTGAGACCCAGGGCTAGGTCCGTAGCTCAGAGCTATCATCCTGCTTATCAGCAGCAATGCTCTGGCTTCTGGAAGCTTGCAGATAAGGAAAGAGGCCACCACCAGTTCCAATGGTGTCCATGTGCAAGTGAGAAGGTGTCCATGTGCAAGCTCTTCCCAGCAGCCTGGCTAGGCAGAATGCTCGCTGACCCGGCCCTGCTTGCCCCCAGCCAGGCACCTGCTCAGTGATTTATGGCAGCCCTCGACTAACTCATGGTTTCCAGAGTGGGAACACCTACTACTTGGAGAAGCAGAGATTCAGTGAGTTTAGGCACAGGGCTTAAGTGGCTGAACTGACCACAGAGAGGAAATCATTCCTTTTCTAGTCTCTTCTCCTTGCTCCTAGTGACCTGGGGCTAAGTGTCCATCTGGTGCCAGCAGGCTTTGATGTCCTTCCCTTTTTCACAGAGACCCTGAGCCTTGGGAATGCAGCAATTTCTACCTAGAATTACTGGGCTCTTTTTCTATTGTGTCTACTTTCCACTTAACCTGCTCTTTATACAAGTGAAACTGTTTTTTTTGGTTTACAGTTGAATTTTCAGTTTAAGATTTTACAGTTTAAAATTTCCTATTTAAAGACAAGGACCTCAGATGAACCCAAGTTTATTTAAAGAAAAGGTGTTTTGAAAATACACTAGTACAAGAGGCATATACATGTGGCAAAAAGTCATGAAGGTGGCACCGGGCAGACTGACATTGGGCACAGTCAGCTGACAGGGTTGTGATGTGGAGCCAAGGCCTGGTAGGTTGAGCAGAATCACAGGGACTTGGCAGGGGCCTGGTGGAGGCAGATGGGGACGGGCTTGCAGAGGGACACCACTGAATGTGGGAGGAGTAGCCAGGGTGTTCCCTGCTCCAGGGGCCGTCTGCAAAGCCACCTCTCTGTCTAAACCCCAGCAGCAAATAAGCCACGCTTACCTTTGCACCCAGCTGGGCGCCCACCTCAGCTGTGCCAATCAACAGGGCTGGTATCCAATCCTTGCCATCCGACATTCCCTATGGGACATGGGGAAGAAATACATAAGGGCTAAAATTACAGAGGGCAGAAATAAAAGCAGAAACATCTCCCCGAAACACACTGCATGCACGCCATCACAGAGAACACCCAGACTCTAGAAAATACATGTGTCCTATAGATGGAGCTGACTTCCAGGTGTGTGTGGTTGGGGGGTGGGCGGTGATTGCAGTCGGGAAGGGGGGCTCTGGTTGGTCTGTGTCTCTGCAAAGTGATGGGATGAACACTCATCCCAGTAGGGCCTCAGAATCCAGAAGCTCATCCTGTTCCAAGGCTCGTGATGTCAGCTCCCAGTGTCTCCAAGGCTGGGCGGCGCTGTGTGCACTGATTCTTTCATTCCTCAGTGGTGCTGGGTTTCTCAGAGCTCACCAGCTTCCCCATGGACAGCAAGCACCTGGGCCGTCTTGCAGAGCATGTCGATCAGGAGGCGTCCAGCGGCAGAACATGACAAGACGGGCAGAATCAACAGCAGTGTTCGATGAAGTGAGTCTGAGCCAGAGCACAGGATGCACCTGGATGCACAGATGTAGGCTGGTGTGTTCATGTAAACTGGATAATGGGGGGACATGTGCGCTGGGGTGGCCTATTCATCACTGTGACAGAGACAGAATTAGTAATTCCTGTTAATAATGATAAGTTTGGAAAGGAGGGGCGGAAGATGGCGGCGTGAGTAGAGCAGCGGAAATCTCCTCCCAAAACAACATATATCTATGAAAATATAACAAAGACAACCCTTCCTAGAATAAAGACCAGAGGACACAGGACAATATCCAGACCACATCCACACCTGAGAGAACCCAGCACCTCGCGAAGGGGGTAAGATACAAGCCCCGGCCCCGCGGGAGCCGAGCGCCCCTCCCCCCAGCTCCCGGCGGGAGAAGAGCAGGCAGAGCGGGAGGGAGACGGAGCCCAGGGCTGCCGAGCACCCAGCCCCTGCCATCCGGGCCAGAGTGCAGACACAGTACGTGCCCAGGGAGCCCTCGATGCTAGGGAAACAGGGCAGCAAGAACAGTGAGCGGGCACTGAAGGCGGGGTGTCGGAGGACATAAGAAAAGTGCGCGACCATTTTTTTTTTTTGCTTTTTTGCTGTTTTGTTTTGGCGAGCGCTTTTTGGAAGTCTTAAAGGGACAGGGACCCCAATACTAGGGAAACAGAGCAGAAAGACCGGTGAGCAGAGGCCTGAGGGTGGCACCGGAGAATAAAGAAAAACGAACGACCACCTTTTTTTTTTTTAATTAAAAACTTTTTTTTTTTCTTTTTCTAAATTTAAAAATTTTTTCTTTTTTTTTTTTTTTTTGGTGGTCGTTGTTTTGTTTTGGTGGGTGCTTTTTGGAAGACTTAAAGGGGCAGGGCGGGTCACTTAGTCCAGAGGTAGGGAATCCGGGATCTCTGGGCACCCTAACCCCTGGGCTGCAGGGAGCAGGGAGGCCCCTTACGGAGATAAATAGCCTCCCAGCAGCTCCTGCTCCAACGCGACTCCACCATTTTGGAGCAGCTGCCCGAGCCAGGCCACGCCCACAGCAACAGCGGAGATTAACTCCATAGCAGCTGGGCAGGAAGCAGAAGCCCTGTCTGCGCGCAGCTGCGCAGCACAAGCCACTAGAGGTCGCTGTTCTCCCAGGAGAGGAGGGCCACAAACCAACAAGAAAGGAAGTCCTTCCAGCCGTCACTCGTCCCAGTTCTGCAGACTATTCCTATCACCATGAAAAGGCAAAGCTACAGGCAGACAAAGATCACAGAGACAACACCAGAGAAGGAGACAGACCTAACCAGTCTTCCTGACAAAGAATTCAAAATAAGAATCATAAACATGCTGACAGAGATGCAGAGAAATATGCAAGAAAAATGGGATGAAGTCCGGAAAGAGATCACAGATGCCAGAAAGGAGATCGCAGAAATGAAACAAACTCTGGAAGGGTTTATAAGCAGAATGGATAGAATGCAAGAGGCCATTGATGGAATTCAAATCAGAGAACAGGAACGCATAGAAGCTGACATAGAGAGAGACAAAAGGATCTCCAGGAATGAAACAATATTAAGAGAACTGTGTGACCAATCTAAAAGGAACAATATCCGTATTATAGGGGTCCCAGAAGAAGAAGAGAGAGGAAAAGAGATGGAAAGTATCTTAGAAGAAATAATTGCTGAAAACTTCCCCACACTGGGGGAGGAAGTAATCAAACAGACCACGGAAATACACAGAACCCCCAACAGAAAGGATCCAAGAAGGGCAACACCAAGACACATAATAATTAAAATGGCAAAGATCAAGGACAAGGAAAGAGTGTTAAAGGCAGCTAGAGAGAAAAAGGTCACCTATAAAGGGAAACCCATCAGGCTAATGTCAGATTTCTCAACAGAAACCCTACAGGCCAGAAGAGAATGGCATGATATATTTAATACAATGAAACAGAAGGGCCTTGAACCAAGGATACTGTATCCAGCACGACTATCATTCAAATATGACGGTGGGATTAAACAATTCCCAGACAAACAAAAGCTGAGGGAATTTGCTTTCCACAAACCACCTCTACAGAACATCTTACATGGACTGCTCTAGATGGGAGCACTCCTAGAAGGAGCACAGCACAAAACACCCAACATATGAAGAATCGAGGAGGAGGAACAAGAAGGGAGAGAAGAAAAGAATCTCCAGACAGTGTATATAACAGCTCAATAAGCGAGCTAAGTTAGGCACTAAGATACTAAAGAGGCTAACCTTGAACCTTTGGTAACCACGAATTTAAAGCCTGCAATGGCAATAAGTACATATCTTTCAATAGTCACCCTAAATGTTAATGGGTTGAATGCACCAATCAAAAGACACAGAGTAACAGAATGGATAAAAAAGCAAGACCCATCTATATGCTGCTTACAAGAAACTCACCTCAAACCCAAAGACATGTACAGACTAAAAGTCAAGGGATGGAAAAACATATTTCAAGCAAACAACAGTGAGAAGAAAGCAGGGGTTGCAGTACTAATATCAGACAAAATAGACTTCAAAACAAAGAAAGTAACAAGAGATAAAGAAGGACACTACATAATGATAAAGGGCTCAGTCAAACAAGAGGATATAACCATTCTAAATATATATACACCCAACACAGGAGGACCAGCATATGTGAAACAAATACTAACAGAACTAAAGGGGGATATAGACTGCAATGCATTCATTCTAGGAGACTTCAACACACCACTCACCCCAAAGGATAGATCCACTGGGCAGAAAATAAGTAAGGACACGGAAGCACTGAACAACACAGTAGAGCAGATGGACCTAATAGACATCTATAGAACTCTACATCCAAAAGCAGCGGGATATACATTCTTCTCAAGTGCACATGGAACATTCTCCAGAATAGACCACATACTAGGCCACAAAAAGAGCCTCAGAAAATTCCAAAAGATTGAAATCCTACCAACCAACTTTTCAGACCACAAAGGCATAAAACTAGAAATAAACTGTACAAAGAAAGCAAAGAGGCTCACAAACACATGGAGGCTTAACAACACGCTCCTAAATAATCAATGGATCAATGACCAAATCAAAATGGAGATCCAGCAATATATGGAAACAAATGACAACAACAACACTAAGCCCAAACTTCTGTGGGACACAGCAAAAGCAGTCTTAAGAGGAAAGTATATAGCAATCCAAGCATATTTAAAAAAGGAAGAGCAATCCCAAATGAATGGTCTAATGTCACAATTATCAAAATTGGAAAAAGAAGAACAGATGAGGCCTAAGGTCAGCAGAAGGAGGGACATAATAAAGATCAGAGAAGAAATAAATAAAATTGAGAAGAATAAAACAATAGCAAAAATCAATGAAACCAAGAGCTGGTTCTTCGAGAAAATAAACAAAATAGATAAGCCTCTAGCCAGACTTATTAAGAAGAAAAGAGAGTCAACACAAATCAACAGTATCAGAAACGAGAAAGGAAAAATCACGACGGACCCCACGGAAATGCAAAGAATTATTGGAGAATACTATGAAAACCTATATGCTAACAAGCTGGGAAACCTAGGAGAAATGGACAACTTCCTAGAAAAATATAACCTTCCAAGATTGACACAGGAAGAAACAGAAAATCTAAACAGACCAATTACCAGCAACGAAATTGAAGAGGTAATCAAAAAACTACCAAAGAACAAAACCCCCGGGCCAGATGGATTTACCTCGGAATTTTATCAGCCATACAGGGAAGACATAATACCCATTCTCTTTAAAGTTTTCCAAAAAATAGAGGAGGAGGGGATACTCCCAAACTCATTCTATGAAGCTAACATCACCCTAATACCAAAACCAGGCAAAGACCCCACCAAAAAAGAAAACTACAGACCAATATCCCTGATGAACGTAGATGCAAAAATACTCAACAAAATATTAGCAAACCGAATTCAAAAATACATCAAGAGGATCATACACCATGACCAAGTGGGATTCATTCCAGGGATGCAAGGATGGTACAACATTCGAAAGTCCATCAACATCATCCACCACATCAACAAAAAGAAAGACAAAAACCACATGATCATCTCCATAGATGCTGAAAAAGCATTTGACAAAGTTCAACATCCATTCATGTTAAAAACTCTCAGCAAAATGGGAATAGAGGGCAAGTACCTCAACATAATAAAGGCCATCTATGATAAACCCACAGCCAACATTATATTGAACAGCGAGAAGCTGAAAGCATTTCCTCTGAGATCGGGAACTAGACAGGGATGCCCACTCTCTCCACTGTTATTTAACATAGTACTGGAGGTCCTAGCCACGGCAATCAGACAAAATAAAGAAATACAAGGAATCCAGATTGGTAAAGAAGAAGTTAAACTGTCACTATTTGCAGATGACATGATACTGTACATAAAAAACCCTAAAGACTCCACCCCAAAACTACTAGAACTGATATCGGAATACAGCAAAGTTGCAGGATACAAAATCAACACACAGAAATCTGTGGCTTTCCTATATACTAACAATGAACCAACAGAAAGAGAAATCAGGAAAACAACTCCATTCACAATTGCATCAAAAAAAATAAAATACCTAGGAATAAACCTAACCAAAGAAGTGAAAGACTTATACTCTGAAAACTACAAGTCACTCTTAAGAGAAATTAAAGGGGACACTAACAGATGGAAACTCATCCCATGCTCGTGGCTAGGAAGAATTAATATCGTCAAAATGGCCATCCTGCCCAAAGCAATATACAGATTTGATGCAATCCCTATGAAACTACCAGCAACATTCTTCAATGAACTGGAACAAATAATTCAAAAATTCATATGGAAACACCAAAGACCCCGAATAGCCAAAGCAATCCTGAGAAAGAAGAATAAAGTAGGGGGGATCTCACTCCCCAACTTCAAGCTCTACTATAAAGCCATAGTAATCAAGACAATTTGGTACTGGCACAAGAGCAGAGCCACAGACCAATGGAACAGACTAGAGAATCCAGACATTAACCCAGACATATATGGTCAATTAATATTTGATAAAGGAGCCATGGACATACAATGGCGAAATGACAGTCTCTTCAACAGGTGGTGCTGGCAAAACTGGACAGCTACATGTAAGAGAATGAAACTGGACCATTGTCTAACCCCATATACAAAAGTAAACTCAAAATGGATCAAAGACCTGAATGTAAGCCATGAAACCATTAAACTCTTGGAAGAAAACATAGGCAAAAACCTCTTAGACATAAACATGAGTGACCTCTTCTTGAACATATCTCCCTGGGCAAGGAAAACAACAGCAAAAATGAGTAAGTGGGACTATATTAAGCTGAAAAGCTTCTGTACAGCAAAAGACACCATCAATAGAACAAGAAGGATCCCTACAGTATGGGAGAATATATTTGAAAATGACACATCCGATAAAGGCTTGACGTCCAGAATATATAAGGAGCTCTCATGCCTCAACAAACAAAAAACAAATAACCCAATTAAAAAATGGGCAGAGGAACTGAACAGACAGTTCTCCAAAAAAGAAATACAGATGGCCAACAGACACATGAAAAGATGCTCCACATCGCTAATTATCAGAGAAATGCAAATTAAAACTACAATGAGGTATCACCTCACACCAGTAAGGATGGCTGCCATCCAAAAGACAAACAACAACAAATGTTGGCGAGGCTGTGGAGAAAGGGGAACCCTCCTACACTGCTGGTGGGAATGTAAGTTAGTTCAACCATTGTGGAAAGCAGTATGGAGGTACATCAAAATGCTCAAAACAGACTTACCATTTGACCCAGGAATTGCACTCCTAGGAATTTACCCTAAGAACGCAGCAATCAAGTTTGAGAAAGACAGATGCACCCCTATGTTTATTGCAGCACTATTTACAATAGCCAAGAATTGGAAGCAATCTAAATGTCCATCAATAGATGAATGGATAAAGAAGATGTGGTACATATACACAATGGAATACTACTCAGCCATAAGAAAAGGGCAAATCCAATCATTTGCAGCAACATGGATGGAGCTGGAGGGTATTATGCTCAGTGAAACAAGCCAAGCAGAGAAAGAGAAATACCAAATGATTTCACTCATCTGTGGAGTATAAGAACAAAGGAAAAACTGAAGGAACAAAACAGCAGCAGAATCACAGAACTCAAGAATGGACTAACAGGTACCAAAGGGAAAGGGACTGGGGAGGATGGGTGGGTAGGGAGGGATAAGGGGGGGAGAAGTAGGGGGGTATTAAGATTAACATGCATGGGGGGGTAGGAGAAAAGGGAGGGCTGTACAACACAGAGAAGGCAAGTAGTGATTCTACAACATTTTGCTATGCTGATGGACAGTGACTGTAAAGGGGTTTATAGGGGAGACCTGGTATAGGGGAGAGCCTAGCAGTTCCTGTGTGGTAACCTCCAACGAGTTCTACACAAGGGTATAAAGGGCATATAAAAGTGTAGGCAAAGGGTCTGTTTGTGTTTATACAGAGGATCAAAGCCTAATTGGGCTACCCCGAAAATCAACTAAGATACGATATGAAAAAGAACTTCCAACATCTGCACTCTCTGGAAGACTCATGCCAGAAGATGATCATCAAAAAACCCCAACAAAGATCCACGCACTGCTACAGCTGTAGATGCACTCATCCCACCAGTTCCTGGACTTGCCATGGGAATGAGGAAGGAGATATCTAAGCTGGCCTGTGCATACAGTAAAACAACAAAATTGGACTGGATCTATACTGTTGGAACTCAACCAAGAATTTGGAGAAGTGCAAATTGTAGCGCTCCAAAGTCTTACAACTACAAACTATTTACTGTTAAAAGAACATATGGCATGTGAACAGTCCCCAGGAATGGGTTGTTTTAATTTGTCTGATTTCTCTCAGACTGTTCAAGTTCAGTTGGACAATATCCACCATATCATAGATAAGTTTTCACAAATGCCTAAGGTGCCTAACTGGTTTTCTTGGTTTCACTGCAGATGGCTGGTAATTACAGATATGCTTTGGTTATGTAACTATACTCCTATTATGTTAATGTGTGTGTGCAATTTAAGTAGTAGCTTAAAACCTATACATGCTGAAGTTACTCTACAAGAAGATATATCAAAGAAATAATCAATCTTCCCATGTTTTCTTCCACCTGCTACTTCTATAGCTTTTCTTCTTCCTTCCTAATTACAACCCTTAAATAGAATTCGTGCCTCATATCAAATTTACCGAGTATCATAATTCTTCCAAGTGGTAAAGATACCTCAAGACAAATGCTGGGCATAGAAGCCACAGGGCATAAATATGCAAAGAAGTAAAAAGCTAACTTTTTCAAACAATAAGGCTTCTCTCTCACTTACCAACTTCACATTTCCCTGTATGGCCCCGGAAGATGACTGGTTAGCCAGAGACGGGTAAGATTCCTCAAGGGAGGAACAACCTAAGACAGGCACAGTCGCAGGGGGGCCATCAGGTGAGAAATTGGGGATCAACAGAGGTGAGGCTTAGAACCTCACCCCCCCGTTCTGAGAGAAATCTTCTGCATACGTGGATGTTTTATTGCCCTGGTCTAGCTTGGATTAACACATAGTCTACAGGCACACACCTGATCATCTACATGTGCTCTCTTACAACACTAAACTATGTTTTCTACCTTTATCTTGTATCTACCTACCACTTCAGCATTTTATTAAAAATAATAATAATAAAGAGAGAAATGTGGTATCCACATATAAATCAAGTATAAAAACCAAATGAGTATTCATATTTGAACTGTTTATAGTTCATAATGCATGAGCAAAACCGAAAGTTTCTGTGATGGCTGCCCTTGTACTGTTCACTATGTAACTTATTCATTATGTAAAAATTTGTTCTACATGTAAAAACTTGTTTGTTATGCCTCAGAAGATTGGAGACTGACAAAAATTAGGCTTGGGGTGGAATAATGATTGTGCATTGAGCACTGACTCCCCTATACAGAATTTTATTGTCGTTAACAACCATTTGATCAATAAATATGAGAGATGCCCTCACAAAAAAAAAAAAAAGAAAAAAAAAAAAGGACAGACTTCCAATGGTAAAATAAATAAGTAACCGGGATGTAATGTATAGCATAAGGAATATAGTCAAGATATTGTAACAGCCTGGTAGGGTGATAGCTGGAACCTAGAATTATGTATATAAATGTTCTACCACTGTGTTGTACACTTGAAACTCATGTAATGTAATACTGTGTGTCAACTACCCTTCAATAAAAAATATTTAAAAAAAAAAAAAAACAATGCTAAGTTTGGCAGCCACTGTTTATCACATGCCTGCCAATGCCTTGCCCTGTGTTAAAGACTTTACATGCGTTATTTGATTAAATTGTCCAGTAAACCTAAGGGCTCGAGAAAACATTGTGAATCTCGCATTATACACAAAAGCCAAGGGCCCCTTAGATTATGTGTCTGATCCACTGTAGTTTGGAACCTACACCAGGCTCGGTGGACCCAGTTCTCAGAGCCCTGGAGATACTGTGACAGACAAGCGGCATGGCCTGGGCTGCCAGGAGGAGACTAGGAGAGGACAGCTCTCCCTCGGACAGCTGGTCCTTGAGTAGGACCTTCATGCCACCAGGTGCCCTCCCGCCTGCCCGGCCTCGGCCTTGCAATGACCAGCCCTCTTTCCGCACACCCTGCTTCTGCGGCTGCTTCCTTCTCCCCAGGAGATGCCACAAGGTGGCGGCCTACAGGAGTGGCACAGGGCATCTTCTGTCTTGCCTGGGCCTGCAGCCCGAGCTTGCGGGGGTGACTTCCCTGCTGCTGTCCTCCCAGCCAGCAGCCTCGGCTCCGCACCCGGAGCGGGAGGCTCAGCACCGCCTGTGGGCCCCCGAGCCATCTGCTCCGTCCTGGGCGAGTCAGCAGGTGACTAGAGCAGTGAAGCTGCCTAAGGCGAGAGGTTCTCTCTGTTACACGGGTGGTGTCCTTCTGGAAATGACACGAACAAACTGCAAGGGCTTAGCTGCTCTAATGCCGTCCGGATATCCCGCTATTGAGATGGCCGGGACCTGCCCCCTGCCTTCCCATCCCCACATCAGGACGGGCTCCGCACAGGCCCTGGGCATGCCGGCAACACGGTGCCAGGCCCTCCCTCCCATCGTCCTGCACGCCAGTAGGAAGAGAACACGTGGGAGAGTCCCAGCCGCCTCTGCCGACTGCCAGCTTCTCCGGCCACCGGGCGTCATTAGCGTGTCTCCCTACTTACTCGAGCACAGAGCCAAAGGGAAGTGGACTCTTCCCAGAGGCACCACATTCGGGGCACAGCTGTGTCCCAGGAGAAAGCTGAAGGCGGAGGACTAAGACAATGACGAGGGTGACCTCTGTGTGTGGGGCGGCGTTTCCTTCTGACCCGCCTCTGGCTTTCATTTGGAGATCGCGCGCCCCTAGCTTGAGCAGACGGACAGAAGAGCCACAGTGCTTCCATCGTGTTGCCTGGTGAGCGCCAGCCCGGGCCACCACCAGGATGACAGCGGGTCGGGGCCAGTGTCAGCGCAGCAGGTCTGAAGAGCCGGCAGCGGCTGGCCGGTCACCCCGGGTCGGGGGAGTGTGAGGCGCATGCATGGGTGGGCAGCTTCTGCCCTGGCCCACAGCCAGTCCGTGAGGTTTCTATCACCCCGCATCTCAGATGAGGCTGTGGGGTTAAACAGGGAGCTTGATGGCGGGGGGTGCTAAGAAGTGGAACAGATGCACAGGCCAGCTCCTGTCCCTGCAGGGCGGGGGCTCTCTGCTCAGCCTTGGCCACGGGAGGGACTGACCCTCTCCCCCAGGCCGTGGCCAAGAAGCCAGCCTGGACTCATTTAATTAGTGAATCTAACACGGGTCCCATTTGGAGAACGCCACCTAGTTAAAGTCACTTCTCCCCTGAGCACAGATTCCCGACCTCAGCCCTGTAGACTCTCAGGGCAGATACTCTGCAGGGCGGGTGCCGTCCCATGCACTGAGGCATGTCTAGCAGCAGCCTGGCCTCCACCCACCAGATGCCAAAAGCTCATCCTCCCACTCCACCCCATCAAAATCATCTCCAGACATCACCAAACACCCTCAGCACACGGGGGTGGTGTGTACAATAGTCCCCAGTTGAGAACCACTGACATAAAACAATGTATCAATTTAGGTGAGTTGGACAATTTTTGCAGGAAGTGTTTCCCCATTTGCTGCTCTAATATGCATGAGGGTGAAGACACGACTGGGGACCAAGGAGTGAAAACGGGATGTGCAAACACCACTGTCGTCATCGTCCTGGAACCCACTGCACATGGCCATGCTGCCTGGGCTGAGATGGCCTTGCTCTCGTCACTGTACGTGACCAGGGCCTGCTGGCCTTCCTCAGTCAGGCAGAGCATCTGTGCCTCTTGGCTGCAGACACAAAACCGCATCGCAGCCGTAAGAGAAGGACTGCTACGACAGGGCAAAGGGGGAAGCGAGTTGAGCAAAGCCCTCTGCATTGGAGGTTTCGGCAGGATCATGTTGTTAGCTCACAACTCAGCCGAGCGCTGACCTGGTCCAACTGTCTCAGTCATTGTCATAGCACAGAATCTAGCACAGCATGGACATAAGGACGTGCTGGGTGACTGTTTGTTGAACTGATGGGTCACTACCATGCGACCAGTAATGCATTTTTTTGAAAACCTGGCTCCCTGATTAGCCTCCGCCAAGCCCAGGAGGCTAGACACCTGTGTGTGGCTACCCCCACACTGTCACAAACATTGGGTCACCCTTCTCAACTCAACTAAACAGCCTTCATCTTGGACCCCTTGTCATAAGTTGCTGCTTATTGAGCAGAACCTACTTTTGCCAGACAGGCAGCCTAGATGGGTGACCTTTAACCTGGGTTGGGGAGTCTGAGATGCCGAGGGGTCATTCTCAAGGCGTACCACAGACCCCTGCCATCACCTGCTCCCCGCCCCCAAGGACTCTGCACCCTGGCTTACAGTCTGAGCCGCACCCCCGGGAGAGCCCCACAGCCCACTGACCAGCCAGGACCATGAGCGCTGCACCCGGGACAGAACAGACCCTCGCGTGGACAGTCTGCTTCTGGGAAAGGCCCTGTCTGTCTCTGATGGAATTACCTCGTGGGAGGCTCCTCAGCATGAAAAGTTCAACTGACTGGCCTGCAAGGGGAAAGGAGCGTGTGTTGCCTCATGCACCTGCCCGTCACCCAGCAGGTGGTCACTAAACGCCTACCACGTGCAAGGCTCTGCATGAAAGACAGCCAACAGCAACATCAAGGGAGCAGACGCTGAGACCACCCTCACCTTGGGCACCAGCTGCAGGTTTCAGCAGGTCTCAGGACCACACTCAGGTCTGATCATTCTCTAGAAAGACCCATAGATCTCACTGAGCTGGTCATGGATTATTACAGCAAGAGGATGTAGGTTAAAATCAGCAGCCAGGGGGACAAGCACAAAGGGCAGAGTCCAGGGAAGTGCCAAACACAGGCTTCCAGTTCTTCTGTCTCCCGGAGTCAGGACGGTGTTACTCCCCGGCACTGAGGAGCCACAACACGCACGGGATAGGCCACTGGGGAAGCCCAGCTGAGCCGCTCATCCGGGCTAGGGCGTGTAAACCTGGCCACCCCCATGGCTGACCGCAGTGTCTAGCCCTCTACAGATGGACCGATACCCACAAGACCCAAAGCCCCCACCCGAACTCATGCTGTTCCCATCTGATTAGCACAAGACCCCCAGATAAACAAGGCACTCCTGTCAGGCAGGACACTGCAAGGGCCTAGAAATCACCTCCCAGCAGCCAGGGCAGAGGCCAGGGTCCTTCTGGAGCAAGATTCAGGGCTTTCCCACACGCCCTGGGTCTGGACTGAGAAACGTGCTGCCTTCTGCAGACCCAGTGGCAGAAGCACAGGGGACGCTGAGAGTGGACGCCAGCGGTTCCTCCTGGCATTTCCCCTTGGGAGAGCCCGCACTTCCTGAACTCCCAGTCCATGTGGAGCAGGAGAGACTGAACCCAGACACCAGCAAGGTCCAGGTGTGGGCTCAGAACCAGCCAATCAGCGTATCTGTCCTCCCACCTCCCACCCACATAACAGGCAGAGCAAGTGACCCAAGCCACTCTGGGATGTAAACCTTCTTCCTGGGGGTCCCAGGGACCCCCGGCAGCCACCCGCCACCTCTGGAGGAGAGCATGCCTGAAAACGGAGGAATCCAGAGAAAAGCAGAGCCACCGTGTGGACAGGCAGCTTCCAGGATGTCCTTTGAACACCTGGACCCAGCCATGCTGGGACACAGGCTTACCTGGCCTCCTTGTCAGTTACATAAGCCAGTCAGGTTCTTTTTGCCTAAGCTTGTTTGAGTCAGGCTTTTCTCATCTTCAGTGCTTTATCCGGCCAATACAAACACTCACCCCGATTTTCCCCCAGTTTCCATGTGTCTTCCACATTTCCCCAGGTATTGGCCAATTCAAATGTAAACAGGTCCAAATAGGGCTCCAGGTCACCATCTGCCACAGTGATGAGAAGGGGCTCCTGCAGACTCACTGCAGACTCACAGACCTCCAGGTACCGAGACCCAGAACAGAGAGCTGGGGCATTGTCATTGATGTCTGGCAGGAAAAGCATCAGGGTCCCCAGCCCAGTCTGCAGTGGGAGGCCTTGTGAGAGGGGAACTGCAGTGGGGGTTGCTTATCAACTAAAGAACCCGCTCCATGCGTGACCCCTGGAAAATGAGCACGCTCAACTTCAGAGGAAAAGAACTGGTTCACTGAAATACTGAAACTGTTTCCCTTTCAATGACTAAGCCTTACTGTAGGTGACTGATGTGTTTTCCTGCTTTCTTGAAAATCCAGAGTACCAGGGTAGGGTAAGTTAAACATCTTGCCCTCTCAAATCATTTGTAGAACCAATAGAATGTAGAATCATCAAATAAACTCAAATGTCGATTATGCCTGGTGTTAAGAATTGGGTGAGGCAGAAGGGGAATGTGGTCAGTCATGGAAATGACTGGCATGCTGACGGTGTCCACGTCAGTGTCCTGGTCAGGATAGTGGACCATGGTTTTGCGAGGTGTTAACCACTGGGGGACACTGGGAAATGGGTACCCAGGGTCCCACTATATTGTTTCCTCAAGTGCTTGGATGATGAACACCATTTTCCTTGTTCTTACTCAAGATTGACTAGGAACACAGATATAGTACCTTCCTAACTAATGTTCTTCTAAATTATGCAAGTGGGATATACACCTATGTAACTCTCAGAACCTGAGTTTTAACTCACAGGTTTTCTTAAATACAACTATTAAAATTACTTGAAAGTTTTTATTTATTCAGCTTTATATTTTGGCAGGTTTAAAAGTTCAGCCTTGGGACATTATAGAGAAAAAGGTTGAAACATGCTCATAAACCCACCTATACTGGTTTATGACAAATGTGTCCCACGCAGTCCCATCTGCCTGAACTTACGAGCCATTCCAAGTGCAGGGAAACTGAGCTAATATTTATCTTACCCCAGTGCCTTTGGCAAAGAGCTGAAGAGCATCTCATGAGCAGAGGAACAGGACGTGGGGTTTGGCTGTGGCTTCCTATGTTTCGTTATCTCTTCTGAATGAACACTGCTCCTCTTTTCGTGGCGGTGGCCCCTCGTTTGCCATTTCATAAAAAGTAATTGCCAGCCTGGACGCACAGTGATAAAAAGGCTTATTTAAATTTTCTCCAGTTGTGCTGAAAAACTCACCCATGTTAGGAAGAAAGGAAATAAGAAAACAGTGCATTTTCACCCCAGTTTTAGGTAAACACTTACCATCATCAATAGCATGAACAATGATTATGTAAAAATTATCATTTACATAAGGGGATTCTCGGTCAGTCTGCTTCCTGGTGGCAACCGTTCCTGAGCCTTCATCTACATTGACCCCATTTGCTGGATCGTGAAGCTCTTTATATCTTGTAGAAAGGAAACATGAAATTTTTAAAATTAAAGTTACACCAGAAGACAAATCAAAACATATAATGGCAGACATAATTCCTATCACAAGTGACGTGGGGCACCCTAAATGGAATCTCACAGTATTTGCCTTTCTGTGCTGGCCTATTTCACTTAGCATAACGTCCTCAAGGGCCAGCCGTACTGAGGCAGACTGCAGAATCTCCTTCCCTCCTAAGGCTGAACAGTATTCCAACGGATGCATAGACCACATTCTGCTTAACATTTTATCCATCAAGGGACACATGACTTGCTTCCACATTTCAGCTGTTTGGGAAGAATGCAGCTATGGACATGGGTATAGCAAATAGCTCTTTGAGACCCTGCTTTCAATTCTTTCGGGTGGAATTGCTGGATCACATGCTAATTATATTTTTAATCTTTTGAGGACCCTCCATACTGCTTTCCACAGCAGCCGTACCATTTTACATTCCCACCAACAGTGCACACGGGTTCTCGTTTCCTTTAAATCGGCCGTACTTTGCCTGTTGTTTGTGTGACTTATGATTTTGATGCTGAACACTTGAACACTGGATGTGGATCTGAAAATGTAGTAACTCTGAAAATCAGATTCTTCCCCTTTCCCCGAGGTTTTCTGGAGGTTTTTCTTACTGTTTTGTTTGCTTTTTGATTACCGCAGGCTTTCTCTGTGCTGCAGCTCAGCCTGAGGTGTAAATTTAATGTCTTGGCAGGTCTTTTTTGAGCCTTTCTCTGAACATACATGACCACTTTCTGATTTTCCCTCTATCTATATATGCAGTTGTTTTTAACAGCCCACTCTTTAATTTCTGGCTCCTGAACAAGGAAAAGGTGAAAAATGAAAGAGGGGGAGGTGCTTGCCCTTTAAATCCTCTGAAGTCACATCATTGGGGGGGGGGGGCTTGCAAAAATGTGGGAGATGCAACAGTAATGGCTACCTGCCTCTTTGCACCTCTGTGATCAGAGCAGCAATTAGAGCACAGAACCCTGATACTGGGAGGGCAGGGCCCTTTTGCCCACCCTGGCTGGCACAAGTTGTGTGCAGGCTGCTCCAGAGCAGCTGCAGGCTGCCTGCCATGCGGCTGGGTGGAGATGGACAGCTAATACTGAGAGCTGAATCTCAGAGCTGAAACCAACCAAAATTAACCAAACTGCACTGCCCAGGACTTTCTCTGGATGTTGCGAGGCTTCAGCAGACTCGAGAGTTCCAGATGACACAGCTTCTGCCAGAGCAGCTGTCTGAGCGTGCAGACACAGTCCTGGTGCCTCCCACTCTGCCATCTTCCTGCGGATCATGAAACTTTCTTTTTTAAAGTGAAAGACTGAGCAAGCCAAGTACTCATCAACAGATGAATGAAATGTAGTCTATGCATACAGCAGAATACATCACTCAGCCTTACAAAGGAAGGAAATTCTGCAGTATGCCTCAACATAGACGAACATGGAGCCGGTCACAGAAAGAACAAATTCCATACGGACCCACTTACCTGAGGTCCCTAGAGGAATCAGATTCATAGAGACAGGAAACAGAACGATGGGTGCCAGGGGCTGGGGGGAGAGGGGTGGGGAGTCACTATTTAATGGGGACAGTTTCTGTTTTACAAGATGAGCAGTTCTGAGGTGGATGGAGGTGATGGTCGCTCAACAAGATGAATGTTCTTCATGCACTTCCTGCCACTGAACTGTGCACTTAAAAATGGTCAAAATGGTAAGCTTCATGTTATGTATATTTTACCACAATTAAAAAAAACCAAAAACTTCTGTTACCCAGAAGTCAGAGGGCTGCCAATTTAGAACCTTTGGTAAAGTGGGAAATAGTTACAGCTCACAAATTATTTTTATATAAGAAAAAAACTGCAAAAAAGATATATGCCAAGTGTGAAAGGAAATGAGCCAGTGACTTCCACCTGGTGGGGACACAGGAAGCACAGCCGGAGGAAGGCACTGAGCTGGGCCCCGGGGGGTGGGGGAGGGCGTTCTCCATGTGGCTTCTTATACTTTCATGTCTGAGACAGGTCAGCCCATGAGCACAGCGAAGGAGCTCCATTTCCACAGGAACCCTCCTAGGCATGTGACTAATGCTGCTTAAACTGCCTCTTCCCTTCCTCTCACCTGAGCTGGCTGGCACTTCTGTCTGGATCCGTAGCATTAAAAATTCCCAACTGAATTCCAGGCCCAGCGCCATCAACTTCACTGACGATGAAGTTTGTGGGGTGGAAGGCCGGTGGGGCGATGGCATCTGTCACGTGCACACTCACGGCGGCACCTGCCACTGCCCTCCCTGGAACCTGCAGCTCAGCCCCCTCACGGGAGAAGAGCGGCGCCTCGTTCTCCAGGCAGTGGCACGGCTCTGCCCTGGGGGAGCTTCATGATCCAAAGGCTGGAGCCCCAGAGAGAGGATTTCATTCCAGCCAGTCACCCTCCCGAACCGGAGCCTGTGGCTTTCCACCTCATTCATTATTTACGTTGTCTTTGATAATGATCAGAGGACAGTCATCAGCCCTTTTCCAAGTCATTTATAGAGTTCTGTCTCTTTTTTTTTCATCCCCTTTCCTGGTTGGAAAGAGCCAGTGCCCTTCAGCGGGTAATGAAGAATGCAACAGACGCCATGACCCGATGGGACATGAGTGGGGTGACTGCTGCCGAAACCGGGGGAGCTTCGGGAAATAGAGTCTAATGATCATAGGTATCCAGGGTACAAAGTGCTCAGCAACTTAAAAGGATGGGAAAGCTAGGAATATTTGAACAATTCAACCCTACCTGAAGCACGGGAGTCAGGATATGCTGGTCAGAACCCCTGCTCTAACTGTGTGACTTAATGAAAACAACCCAGCCTCTCTGGGCTTTGGTTTCCTTATCAATAAAATGAGACAATAATACTTTCCGGCAGGGCCAACTCTCCATTGGGAACAGCAGGCAGAGTACCAGGGGCTCACAGTACTTTTAGGGGCCTGGCAAATGCTCTAATTTCTTTTTAAACTCAGAAGGAAAACAAATGAACTCAGGGGTAGAGAAAATATTTTAAATTATTTTATCACATCCAAAAAAAGCAAACATCTTAGGGCCTATTTAAGTCTGTTAAATTTTGTCTATAATGAAAAATATGTATTAAATGTTGAAGTACTTAAAGTCTTATCAAAAAAAATGTTTAATATTGATATTATTTGGGTGGAAGGAGGAACTGAGGCAGAGGCCATGCCGTAGCCCTGCCTTCCCCACTGGGGCCGTGCTGCAGGCTGCGTGCTCCGCACACGGGGGCTTCCAAGTGAGCTAGCGTCTTAGTCAGACACCCCACAGGAAGGAGCCTCGGCACCCGGGCCCACCTGGCTGGTATGCATTCTGCTATGGTTTTACCTTGATAACATTTATGATCCCTTCGCTGGCCTCAGGGTCAGTCAAAATGTCAAAATGTCCCTCTTCATTGCCATTCAGTATTTTGAATTTTACTCTCCAAGCTGACATAAATGGTGAATCACCATCTTGGACCGGAGAGGCAGCACACCCTGGCTGACTCAGCCTTCAGAGATTTGGATCTCATACTGTGGAGGCAGTCGTCATTTGCATGTCCTGGAGATAAAGAAACACAAATGAAAAACAAAGTGAGCAAGGAAATGCATCCCTCAGAACAACGACCTGGATATTTCTCTTGCCACCGATGCTGACCTCATGGGATTTAAAACGCTGCCTGAAACAGCAGAAAAGGCATAGGTAACAAACATCTCCCTTCCCCCTGTGGCTTGGTGTCTGCAGCCGCTTAACTCTAATGCACTCTTAAATCTGACTCAAGGCACTATTTTTCTAAAAATGTTTAAAATAATAATACACATCCCTAGTTTATGCTGCCTAAGAAACCTAGCTCTTTTCCTTAAACGGGACTCTTATGGTTACTTAGATTAAGGCAATCATCTCTCTAACATATATAGATCTTTAAAATAGCTTGGTATTCAATACTTTTGGTGACAAGATAATTTCTCTCTGATGAGCACATCAAAAAACAGGGTTTATTTCTTTCCAGCCTTTCTTTTAAAGAGCACAGCTTTCTGCCAAGTCAAAGAAGGATTTTGAAACAAGATTCAAAGTTAATAAACACTATTTTCAGTTATTCCATGCTGTTTAGTGAGGTGTTCTAATTTGAAAACATCTCAGCTTTGGCTTATGCAATTAAAAATATTTTAATGACACTTTAAAAAGTAATTGTTGTAGCATTTATTTATTCAACAAATGCTCCTCCTATGTACCAGATCCTGTTTAGGTGCTGTGAATAAGACAGCAAAAATCCCATCCCCAGGGAGCTGATGAGGGTGTGTGACAATGGGAACGGTAGGCTGGGGATTTAACTCAGTCATCAGGAAAGATCTCACTGAGAGAGGTCGGGAGAAAGACAGATACCTTTAAGATACAGTGGATATTTTCTGTTAAAAACATCCATATGGAAGACCGAGTGGTTTTTGTGTTCTCTTTTAGTTATCTTGCATATCCTACGTGGTGCCCTGTTCCCACACTGGGCTGGAACAGTGGGTTTCAACCCTTTCTCCAAGTTTAGGAACCCTGTAGCATGTGAGCTCCTATGTGCAGCCCCCACATACAAATCAGGAGACTCCCCTTCTGTACCCCAGAGCTCTGAGCCTCGTGTGAGAAGCTCAGCCTACACTTCTCACCTGGGCACCCAATCCCGGGCGACACTCAGCAAGGTCTGCAGACAAGGGTCACTGCAGCTGGAGGGGTGCTTCTGGCATCTAGTGGGTAGAGGTCAGGGCTGCTACCAAACACCCCCAACACCCTGAACAGCCTCCCGCAACCCTGTGGCAAAGAAATTTCCATCCCAAAGGTCAACTGGGTGGAAATTGAGAAGCCCTGAAGTGAAGTGGGCTCGGACGTGCTCCCTCCCCTGTGCCTCCATGTCCTCACCTGTGAATCAGAAACCAGCCTAGTTCCAACAATTAAAAACAGTAGTGTGCAAAATTCCCAAGCTCAGAAGTGTGTAAAATGCACCAAGTGGTGAAAGATGGAAGCTCACGTGACTAAACTTCAATGACTCTATGTCACTGTGGCTGACTCTTGATTCTAGCTTGAGCTACTGTGGAGAGTTATATGTATTATGACCGATTTGGGGATTCCCTCAGTGAAACTGAGCTGAAGACTCGAGGCCGTTGGTGACAGGGCTCAGAACTCCAGAGCGCCGGGCGCCTTGCGTTCTCCTGGGTGAGTGTGGGCAAGCAGGTGCTGCCATCTTGCACGTTAACATGCACCGTGGCTGTGGATGACGATGGCGGTTCTCCAAAATCCCTTGCTCCAATTAGTAGTGTGAACTGAGGAGCAGGTTACGGAGGCAGGAAAAGGAAAGTCAAGCCCTTCAAGTAAGGGAAATAGTAACAAAATTAATTTCATTTTAATTGAATAAAATAAAGGGAAATATTAATAAAGAAACATTCCATTTTAGCAATTTCAGTAGCAAATCTAGCCACAGAGGATTTCCCACTGCGAATGTAAAATCTAAGTCTGGGGCTCAAAGATCAAGAACACCTTTCATTTCTTTGAGATGATAAAATCCACATGACCTCATAATCTAAGTAATTGAGAGTCGTATTTCTCCACTAATATGG
This sequence comes from Manis pentadactyla, assembly GCF_030020395.1. Lineage (NCBI taxonomy): Eukaryota > Metazoa > Chordata > Mammalia > Pholidota > Manidae > Manis > Manis pentadactyla. Next base: position 175,326,378 of record NC_080023.1, on the reverse strand, counting down.
TCAATCTGAAACCCACTTTCTTTCAGTAACAGGGTTTGAGGAACAAGGAAATAAAGGACTTGAGAATTTGGTATATCTTCTTGATCCAAATCAGTTGTTAGCATCTGACAAACAGGTTGACCTGGAAAGAATTGTTTATAAACCATTGGCAAGAGGAGCCTGTCAACCCAGTAGCAGGATGAGTCTTTGCTAAATGGCACTGGGGCATTTACTAGAGTTGATTCGATATTTAAATATAAAATCAAGCTATAAACATACCAGACAAAATAAGCAATATTTAGTCACAAAGTCAAGAAGAACTTTCTAATTATGATTGTAAATGCAGAAAATTCAGAAGACAAACTTAATAGGGAACATAGATTTTTACATGGGTGGCAAAATACTACAGACATATTTAAAAGGGAAATGGAAAGGTGAGAGAACATATTTGATATATATATATATATAGGGCAAGGCAGATAGTCTTCATATAGAATGAGGAGGTTAAAGCCAAGAAGAAAAATGATCAGCACACTGACAGAAATGGACAAAGATGGGAAGAGGCAATGATCAAGGAAACAGAAGTGGTCAAGAAACTTATCAAAATGTTCAAGCATTTAGTAATCAAAGGTGAGCCGTACACTGGGGAACTCAAAAATGTTGCGGGTAGGTAAGTAAATTGGGACGCTTGAATTGTGTGTGCGGTTTGAACCAGCCATTCTACTTCTCTGAATTTACCCTAAGCAAATAATGCTTGAAGGCTACACAGCGTTAGCTCAGTAGGTTCATTGAAGCATATTTTATGAAAATAACAAAAAGTGGCAACAAACGTAAATGTTCACCAATAGATTCCTTCAATATCTTAAGGCACATCCATAAAATAAAATGTTGCACAATAAGATGCTGCAGGAAAATACTGTGAGGTTACAGACAGTAAAATTGCACTTTTTAAAAGAAAATTCATAAATATATAAAAAGCATACCCATATATTTGTAACTACTTAATATATACACATACACACTTTATGCTATGCTAAAGATTAAAAATTATGTAGATAATACAAACATACATCTATAATTATATATAAAAATCTATTAATGTATTCACACATATATATACATATACACACACATGAAATGCAAAGAAACATATTAAAAGAATATAAACTAAAATGTTAATGGTACTTTCTCTAATTGGTAGTATTAAAGATGCTTTCTATTTCAGTCTTTTAATTTCTTGGTATTTTCCAAATCTTCTAAGACTGTTTTGTGAAATAAATAACGCTTATTGTTAAAAATACGTGCACATTCTAGTAGTAAGGGCTTGGATTTAAAGACTCAGAGAATCTGTAGCTCAGAAACTTAGTGTCACCTTGTTGCCATTTCACAGATGACAAATCAGCAGACACTCCGCTGCCGCGTTCCCTCCTGCCCCTTGGCTTTATTTCAGACTGGTATTTTCCTATCACCTCTCACAGCAGATGCCATTCCCACATCACCTTTTTGCCACAACAAAAGGGGGCCAGCAGGCCTCAAAGCATCTGCTCTAACCCAGGGCCTGCGACCTCTGGCATGTGAACAGCAAAGCGTCGCCCGAAGACAGCTGGGATCAGGCACCCCCCAGTATGGGAGCAGAAAGCCTACGCCCCGAGAGGGAGGAAGCCTGCGGCGGCCGCACCCACCTTCCGCGTGCCTCTCTCGCACATTCACGCTGAATTCCTTCTCCGGGAACCGGGGTGCGTGACCATTCACATCGCTGACCCGAACTTGATTTGTCCATGACTTTTCCTGTAAAGCGATTCACAACATTGAACAGACCTAGGAAGCAGAAAACTGTGTTAGTGCTGCACAGCCATTCGCCGGATGCATTCAGCAAACAGCCATCTCGGTGACAGTGTGGCCACTAGACTGAGAGACCCTGAGGGCAAGAATCACACGGCCCTGTTCGCCCTGTGGCTCCAGGGATGGAGCACGGTGCTCAGTAAACATTTGCGGAACAAATTCAACGCACAGACTTGAAAAAAATACATCATTAGTTATTATTAGTTTTAAATCCCAGTGTTTCCACCTGGGTAAACGTAGACACGTTGCTTATGAGCCTCAGTTTCTATATCATATCAGTGTTGTCATGAGAAATAAATCCACTAATAAATATTGCTCAAACACTGCAGACAGCAGACACTTAGGCATTCTGGGGAAAGTGAATATTAAAGTTCACTCTCACAGTGACCCAAGTAAGGTCGGTGCTTAAGTACTCACGGCTCCTGCTCCTATACTTGAGTAAGAAGTCAGCTCTTGTTAAATGTGCCTTAGAAAACTCGTTCCTTTCAAAAGATCTCAAATTAGTAATTGAAGCTTCTCTCTAGTTTCTTAAGAAACGTAAAAAAAAAAAAAAAAAAAAAGTAAAGTAAACTCAAACAAAAAGAAGGAAATAATAAAGATAAAAGCACATATCAATCAAATTGAAAATGGCAAAACAATAAAGTCAGTGCAGGCAAGAACTGGTTTGCCTTCCCATATATATTTGAGATCAGCTGGTTCATACCTTTTAAAAAAAACTATTCTGTTTGTTTTATTAGACTTGCACTAAATGTATAGATGAATTTGGGAAGAATTGTCAACTTAATATTCAATCTTTCAATCCATAAACTTGGTATATCTTTTCATTCAATTAGGTCTTTGATTTCTGTCATCAGTGCTTTTTTGTTTTAAAGGTTTTGTAAACAGATCCTGTACATATTTTAGATTTATACCCAAGCACTTCATTTGTTTTGGTGAAATTGTATATGGTACTGTTTTTAAATGTTTCATTTCCAATTATGCATAACTGAAACACAATTGACTTTTATATATTAACTTTATTTTCTGTGACCTTGGTAAAATTAGCTTTCAAATGTTGAAAATAGGCAAAGAGTTTGAACAGAAACCTCCCCAAAGAAGATACACAGATGGCATACAGCTCATCATTTGTCCTTAGGGAAATCCAAATATTAAAATGCCCATGAGATACATATCGCTCGTGGGCATGCAAAATAGTTCAGCCATTCTGAAAAGCAGTTTAGGAGTTTCTTATAAAATTAAATATATGCTTACCATGTGCTCCAACAAACCCAGTCCTAGGTGTTTACTCAAAAGAAAAATATGTCCACATAAAATCCCATGTGCTAACATTAGCTTTATCTGATTGCCAAAAACTGGAAAGAACTCGTGTCCTTCAAGTGGTGAGTCCATAAATTGCCAAACTTCCATAGCACGGAGAACTACTCAGCGATTACAAGGATCAGAGTGTTCATGTAACAACACAGATGAATATCAGACGCATCGTGCCAATGGGAAAAATCCAGACTTAAAAGGTGACCTTCTGTGTGATTCCATTTACATGACATTTAAACAAGGTTAAAAGGTGGGGACAGAAAACATATTAGGGGTGCCCAGGGACTTAGGGGTAGGGAAGGGTTTGATCAGAAAGGAGATGCATAAAGAAATACTAGGGGTAGTGAAGCTGTTGTGTATCTTGATGGGTGGTGGGAGCACAAGGCCGCACTTGTCACAACTGAACATCGAAAGTATGCATTTTACTGTGTAAATTTTTAAATTGAAAAAATAAAATACACACAACATGTGGAAGCAGTAAACGCAGTTAAGCATTCCGAGATCGTTGCGTTGTCCAAGTAATTGTAAAAATACTTGACGTTCAATCTAGTAAGTGAAGAATGGATGTTGTAATGTCTAGAGTAATCATTAAATGAATAGTAAAAGAATGTATAAGTAACAGAGAAAGAAAAATGGAATAGTAAAAAGAATTAACTCAAAAGAATATAAGAAAAAACGGGAGAACCAGCCTAAAAGCTGAGCAAAGAGAAACCAAATGATAAGATGATAGACTGAGCACAAACATTCAGTTTCTATATTAAACATAAAATGCTAAATATACCAATTGAAAAACAAAATTGGACAAATGCAACTATGTGCTGCTTATAACAGACCTGCCTTAAATATAAGGTTATGGAAAAGTAACAAAAGTAAACATCTTCTTACCACGTAATCCAGCAATCAAGCTCCTAGGTATGTACCCAAAGGAGCTGAAAACTCCTGGCTATATAAAAACCTGCACACTGATGTTTAAAGCAGCTTTATTCATAATCATCAAGTCTTGGATGCCACCTGGCTGTCCTCCAGTAGGCGATGGATAAACAAGCCACGGTACATCCATGGTATTCTAAGTGGAATATTATTCAAAGGTTAAAGGCCTGGAGGTAACCTCAGTGCATATTAAAGGGAAAGAAGCCCGTCTGAACAGGCTGCGTGCTGTACAGTACCGACTCTGCGACATCCTTGAAAAGGTAAAACCAGAGAGCCAGCAAAAGCATTAGTGGTTGCCTAGAACTTGGGGGAAGGAGGGATGAACAGGTGAAACACAGGACTTTTAGGCAGTGGAAATACTCTGTGTGTTACCGGGAGGGTGGATATGTGTCCCATAGATTTGTCCAAACCCATAGAATATGGAACACCAAGAGCCTTGGGTCTTGGGCAGTGATGGCGCAGCACACGGGCCCATCCATGGACCGTGAGTCAGGAAAGCAGCGCACTGATCCCAGATGGCAGCAGTGGGGACACTGGGGATAAGTGGGAACGTGAGGGGTGTGTAGGCACCTGGGACTTTCCACTCTATTTTTCCACAAACCTAAATGCCTCAGACTAAAGTCTATTAATATAACAGAAGTCCCCACTTGTAAAATAAAGTGTGGCAACCATATATTTTATATTTTTAAAAGTAAGTCTGATCTGACTTGCTACTGAACCTCTCCTGCCGTAGGATAAACAGTGATTTTATTTGTTGAAGGCTGAAAAGATGGTGAGGCAGCAGTCACGGTCACGGGGAGGCAGGAGGGCCAAGCCTCGGAGCGAGGGCAGGGAGGGGTGCTGGCTCTCAGCTCCGTGCAGGCCAACCCCTGCCTCCCCTGCAGGAGGCCCCCTTGTGCTCCTGCCCTGAAAGGCTCCGTGACTTACAGCTCTCGGTCTGGAGGCAGAGCAGGTGGACTCACGTCCAGCCAGAAGCAGACCTGACTCCCATCCACCAGTTCCTCACACCCGCCCTGCCGGCTACACGGAGGCCTGGGCGGGCAGCTGCACCAGACGGGGCCTCAGGGACTCTCTCGTCCTCCACCTCACTGCGCTCACCCCCTTGGGCCCGTGCCCTATAGACCTGCTGCTCACCCATGCATCCACCCGGTGGTCCCACTCGTGTCCCAAATGGCGGCCTGGGCTCCAAGTCTGCTCTGGTTCGGCCCTCTCCCCTCTCCCTACACGAGCACTGAACTAGCCTCCTTCAGGGACTCCAACGTTCATGTGAATATTTTTGTGCAGGCCAACTGGCTTTCCCACATACCACTCCTGCAGGCTGCTCCATCATTTATGACCGTGCTGGCAAGTCTTTGCTCCTTAATCATACTGACTTCCAGCATTAAAACGGGGCCAACTGTAATCTTTCCACTTAAAAGCAAGAACCACATGTTTGTTTTATGTTTATTATTGTATCTTCCATTTATTATCCTAAAAGCTTCATCTGGGACTTGATGCCTAAGAGGCATAACTTCTGTTTATTCTTTGGCAAGATGCTGGGGACTCCAAATCACAATGGAGAAAGGAAATGTCACAGATATTTTCTGCATTTGGGAAGGGTTGTCAGGTTTTTGTTACAGTCTTAAGATTTATATCCTTGGGTGAACACTCCATAGTACATTGACATGACGGGTCGGCATACGGCTGTTTGAAGTGACATGTGCAAGATCTACCACACAGATGAGCACATGGAAACTTCTTAAATGCCAAACCCACAATACAGGACCACCTACACGCGTAGGTTATGGTAGACAGGGAGAACTGCGTTGGGATAAAGATCGACAGTCAATCATTATTTCAAGGAATATAAAGCTCAAGACGATTGTCTTGAGTGTGTTTGTATCTATGAAATGGAGCCTATTTTGACATAAAGAGATCAGATTCCTACCCAGAAAAAAAGTCAGGCTTTTCTTCCCTGTCCGACTGTGCCGTCAATCTCACAGCATCTCAACAGGTATTCCTGCTTTCGTGTAAGTTTGTGGATTAACCTCCACCACTCCTGTCACCTCCCCAACACAAGTTTTCAGATGGTTTCCTGTTTTTATGACTCCTTCATTATCCTCAAGAGAAAAGCAGTGTTACTAGAATGTCTCATCTCCACAACATCCGGTTTAATTTTTAATGCACCCGTCTTTATGGACAGCTAAAAACCAGTAGCAAGCGTTCTGCTACAGAAGCACCTGGCCGGCTGGAACGCTCGGTTTGAGCAGCGTTTCCCATCATGCTTTGCTTGTCCCACCTCCATGGCTGCTAATCCTCCTGGTTTCCAGAAGCCTGTCTCCTACCTTCCCGATGAGTTTGTAAGCCCAAGTGCTTGTTGCCCTGACTGATGCGACGAAGCACCGCAAACCGGGTGGCTCCCAACCCTAAGGCCTGTTCCCTCCCAGGTCTGGAGGCCAAAGCAAAATCAGGGTGCGGGCAGGGCTGGTTGCTTCTGGGGGCCCCAAGGGAGGGTCTGTTCCAGGCCCCTCTGGCGTTGCCAGCGTCCTTGCTGGTCCTTGGCTCCTAGACATGTCGCACAATCTCTGCCTCCAGCTTTTTGGCCTCCTCACCTGTGGCTTCTTCCGTGTCCAAGTTTCTGACCTCTTCTAAGGACACCGGTTGCTGGATTAGGACCCACCCTCAGCCAGTAGGACCTCACCTTAATTTGATCACATCTGCAAAGACCCTATTTGCAAATAAGGTCACACTCACAGATACCACAGGTTAGGGCTTGAATCCAACTTCTTGCAAGATGTAATCCAACCCACCACACCCAGAAGGCAGAGACTATATTTCACTGTGCTTATCCATCCATCTGACATAATTATTTGAGAGCCTACTATGCACACAGCCCCACTCTTGACTCTCGGGTAAGAGCAGTGAATAAGCCAGGCTCTCACCCCTCTTCAAACACTCCAATGAGGGGGACGGACCGTCAGCAGAGAACGAGACGCAGGTCCGGTAAGAGCAGGTACTAAGGAGAAAGCAAAGCAGGGCAATGAGAGAGCAGGACTTGCGGGCACTCCTCAGAACCCCTGCCCTGTGGGCATCCACAGTCATGCCAGAGGACCACTAGCGAATGACAGCAGAAATCAGCGTGGAAGAGCCACTGCCACGAGGCGTGGGGGGAGCGCAGGTGGGTTCAATCTCAGGCAGGTCCAAGCACAGCCTTGAAACCTTGTAAGAACCCCTGGGGACACTGTTCACGGCACCCACGTTTGCCCCTTGGGCTCCAGTGGTCGCTGGGATATATCTGTGACGTGCCAAGCTTTCCCCACCCAGCAACAACCCCCACCACCACCATCCCCACACACCACTGATGCTCTGTTTCCTCCTTGCACAGGTCACGTCCATTCTGTTGTGTCCTAGGTCCTCTACTCAACCTGTGGAGCCCACAGACCAGCAGCAGCAGCAACAGTGCCTGGAGCTTGTTACAAATGCAGAGCCTCAGGCTCCACCCTGACCCACTGAAAGAGTCCACACTGAACAAGACCCCCAGGGACCCACTTGCTCACTGTAGATCAGGAACCCCATCCAGGTCCCCCTTATGAGCACTCTGTTGCTCTTTTTAACAGACTGCAGACTCTTTGGGGGAGGACAAGGGTTTGTATGAATAGTGAAGACATAGAGGTATCTTTGCATATCTTTTGAAGTGTTGAGAAAATTTCTGCCTGTCTAAACGTTAGAGATTCAGAGCCTATCAATAGGCTCAGGGTGGATATTTTATTATCTATATAAAAATGTTGAGGTCATGGGGAAAAACCTACCTAAATTACTTCTTTCAGGGGTTAAGCAATGTCTTCCCTTGATAGCCAAGCAGGCCTGAGAACCAAGCCCGGTTTCCAGCAGAAGTCAAGACAGAACAAAGGCTGACCTCCTAAGAACCTGCGTGTGGTCGGCCTGGTAACATGATTCACCAAGTAAGTCACAGGCATTCTTTGTTATAATTTCCTTCCCTGCTTTTGAGCCTGAATTTCAGCTTCATAAGAGACCATGGTGTTGGGGTGATGAAATCATGAAGAACACCTCAACGTACAACCAGACACTGTCACCAGCTATGGAATTCCTCATTCACCAGTTGTTGGGCAACCATGGGGTCTGTTTGCAGCTTCTTTCTATAGAACTCAACTGTGACTCATTCAAAACCACACTAGCCCATTGTACAGACATTCCGTAGCTCTACCCCCAGATGCTTTCAGATATCCTGCTCCTGTTAGGTTATCAGTCACTAGAAGGAAAACCATCACAAAATCAAGTCCAGAACGTCTCTGTCCTACGCAAACATCCAAAGCTCGCCACGGTGTATAATACATCAATCTCTCCACCTCTGGCACACAGTCAGCTTAAATGCTGCTTGCCAAATGCAATATTCCTGCAAGATCTTTACAATGAATGCAAGTGTAGCATATAAAATTTTAGGTACCATAAAAGATGTTAGTGTCTCTCAATCAACAGGATGGTGAACATGTATTTTTCCATTGTTATCACCTTCCATAGAAAACAACCCAATCTCTGGATATTCATCCACACCGGATCCACTGATCAAATACATTAATGACATGTTATAAAACATATTATTGAACAGGTGAAAGGAGAGAAACAGGGAGAAAAAGAGGATAAGAATAAACCACTATGCATATCAAATATTGAGGCTCAGATTCAAAGGCATTTTTAAGGGACCACACTTAGCATTGTATATCCAATGACTTATCCTGAAGAAATAAAAAGATATGCAAAGAGCAGGAACAAGGAACATGGCCAAACTTTGGTTTGTAAGAGTGAAAAATTGGGAACAACTTAAATATCTATCCACGTGAAAAGAATCATGTAATAGCAGTAGGACATATCACAGGGCTCCAGGCCCTCAGGATTTATGTGCACTGTCCCAGAAAGAGGGGGTGATATATTGTGCAGTGAGAAAGGCAATTTGCACAATATGCACCATATAATCCAACTTTGTTAAGACAGATGTACATTAATAAATCTGTAGGGAAATATCTGAGTGAATACATACCAATTTGTCAATATTGATTATACGTTCAGGGAGAGGTGAGTAATAATCATAGAGCTAACATTTAGAAAGAGCTTAGAGCCCACTTACTCTATGACTTACTTGTCCTAACCTGGTGAAGCTTTAAAACAACCCTATAATGTATCTTTGACTCCACTGTACAGATGAGGAAACTGAAAAGACACCCAACTTATACAGGAAGAATGTGCTACATCTATGAACCCACTGAGTCCCCCTGCACCCTTGGGAGTATTGATTTTTAACCACTGAGCCTTGAAAACTTTCTGCAATTCTTTTTTTAATAGCAGGCATATACTATTTTTATAAACATTGCAAAAATATGAATTTTTTTCTAGAAATCATAGAATATCAAAAGTTAATCACTCAATAAATAATTCCACAGCCCATTGTGTAAGGAAGGTAATAGAAATGAACTTCACGGGCCATGTGCAAAAATCCTGGCATTCCAACATCACCACATGGCTTCTCCAGTGCACCGCCTGGTACTCAGCCTCAATAGAGGGAAGCCACAGGGAGTGGTGAGGACTGCGGCACTCTGGGTAACTTGAGCCCCATCTAATTGTTGCCTAGTGCAAATGTGGGCCCCAGGTGTTCAGATCTTACATTTGAAAAATCCTTTAGAAGTGAAAAATTTTTAATATAATCTCCCTATTTTTCCTATTGTTTTATTGTACTAAAATACATGATATAAAAATTTATTACTTAGCCATTTTTATGTGTACAGTTCAGTGGTATTAAGTGCATTCATGTTGTCGTGTAGTCACCACCATCCATCTCCAGAGCTCTTTCATCTTGCAAAATGGAAATTGTCTCCAGTAAACAACCATAACCATGACCCCCTCCTCCCAGCCCCTGCTCCCTCCCTCCCTCCCTCCCTTCCTTCTTTCCTTCCTTCCTTCCTTCCTTCCTTCCATCCATCTCCCTTCTGACCCTACCCCTTAGCATCTGGTAACCACAATCTCCTTATTTTTAAATAATGACTTTTTTTAAAAAACACTCCACACAAGCCAAATGCACCAGGCCCACAGCCTGGAACTCACCAGCCCCTCCGGCCGTGTGTGAGTCTGGTTTTCTCAGCGTGCACTCCCGAGAAGTGCCTCCCCAGGCTCACCTGGTCAGGGAGGGCTGGAGTGGGTTCCAGGGCCAGGCCGGTGTTCCTCCTTCTCCTTCACTCCCTGGCCTCACTAGGGCGGACCTTCCCAGACAGCCCTCCTGCCTGAAGGGGCGTGCTCCCCCTCGAGGAGCGGCTTACCTCACCAGCAGGCTTGGGGAAAGGTCCTGGGTCCTCCTCTAGTGCCAAGGTGGTGATAACCCTTCCTCGCTTGGATCACTGTAGAAGCCGGCGGCCTCTCCCTGGAAATTACGGTGAAGCGATGGTGACGAAGATGGCAGTGAGACCAGCGACCCTGTGCTAGTGCTTGATTCACATTACCTCTCATCCTCAGAACAGCCTCTGATGCTTAGAAATTAAAAGCGCCTGTTTTCTTAACAAGTACAGTCATTTCTAAACTGTGGGGCATGTGCCACCCAATGACTTTTCATAGTTCATGAGACAATTTTAGGGGCTATGCAGACAGAGCATTAAAGATCATTGCTTATTATGAGCCAACACCTGCCCGGTAGCAGACGTGCAAACAGAGTTGATTAAGAAAATTACTCCCTCTCTAACTCTCTGCCTTCCTGAAATCACTGGTGAGAAAAATTTCCATTCAGTGCTGACAGCTCTGTGTCTCTGTTATGACTTGTAACAGAAACAGAAAAGCAGAGACTTAGACTCAGACATTAGGTTCAGAGATTGTCAGGTGTCTTGCCAATGAGTTTCAGCCCCGGGCAAGTTCACTGTGGATTCAATGTGACCAAAGAAATGGACAGCAAAGCGTTCTTGGGGTGAAAGGGTTATACCCAACTTTATTCTTACAATGGCAGGTCAGTCACTAAAATCCCATTCACTCAGAGCAAGTCTGCAGGCAGCAAGCCAGTCTCTGCCTCTGGGCCCCTCTGTCCACACAGCTGTCCTCTGGGCCTCTGTCCTCAGTGCTGCCACCACTCCAGCCTCTGCTCTGCTCTCCTGCAGCCTTACAGCCCTGCCACCTTGTCGCACCCAGAACACTGGGCGGAGCTCTTTATACAGAGTCAACAGCCATGTATTGCCCACAGGTGTGCAGTGAGCTAGTCAACCAGGGCCAGATGAGAATCCTGGCCACAGGAACTCTCATTTTATCCACATCAGGGAAGAGAATACAGATAGGATTTATCAAAGTGGTTTCATTTGTGTTTTATATATATATATTAGTTATCATCTGTTTATTGTAAGTGAATCTGGCTTCTGGCCACATTAATTTTTATCCAGGAAAATGTACATTCTGAAAAAAATGCTTAATTAGAAAGTGAGCTGATCACAAGAACAACAGGAAGGAAGGAATCAGAATGGCATGAAACCTCACAATTGTGGTGGGTCCTGACTGCATTTCCCCCGAGCTGGCCGACACTCACACCTGGAGAACATTCAGTCTAATATATTTTAATTCCATGAAGAAGAAAATAGTGTGGCTGAACCTCCAGGCTAGCTGTGCATGGTTGATTTCTGATGCTTCCAGATGGTTCATATACTAATTAGACATAAAAACATCATCTGAAATTCTGTGGCAGTCCCTCAAGATTCCAAAAGGCCACATCTAGTTACTAATTTATTTTCTGCAACCAAACATTGACAGGGCACTAAAAACTCAAAATTGCAACCCTGTCTCTGAGAAAAACGTAGTCTCACTTGGTTTAAGAAGCTGACCTCAACCCCCACCTTTGTTTGACGATTAAGATCATCACGTTCCTGTTGGAAGCTGCTGCTGATGTTGACCTTAAAAATAAAAATGACATTAATTAGTCAGGAATATACTTATTAGCAACAGTTAGAAGCTTCCTGAAGTCACCACAAGTCTTCTGAAATTGTAAGGGGGAAAAGCAACTGAATTTAATTTTGATAATTCAAAGTTTGATAAATATAATTACTTGTTCTTAACATCTCAATTCATAATTGCACTTCCCTTCTGCAACCAGCAGGAGGACTAACCAAACGAGTTCTGACACAGTATTGCCACCAGCAGGGACACTTACAGCCATCAAATGTTAGTGTTACGGGAAGTAACCAAGTGGGAAACCAACCTGGATGCTTAGGATGAGCACCAATGTATTTATATGTACACGTGTAAAAAAGCACCAAATATTAATTGGTGGTGGGATTCAAGTGGGCTTTTTCTCTGATTTTTCTTTTATTTTTCCCATTTTTAGACTTTATCTTACAACAATAAAGTCTCTTTATATGTGTAATAATTTACACTGAGAATTGTTCATTTATGATTTCTATCTCAACAACCTCCCCCCTCAGAAAAAGCACACATGCGCAGTAAGGCAACTGAAATAGAGACAATCCCTGAATGTATGTCAAAACCAGCACTACACAAAAGTATGTGGGCGTGAGTGGGTTGACACCTATATTCTAGTTCTTTCAATTCCCCTGCTGTGCAGCATTTCACTCTATGAACAGAGGACGATGCACTTATCCATCTCCTGGTGATGGTCATTTAGACTATTTCTAGTTTTTTGTTACTACAAAAAACAAATGCTTTGGTAATAAACATCCGTATGTATTTGGAAAATGTCTCTGGAGCAGTGGCTTTCAAAGTGTGGCCTCTGGAGAGCCCACAGCCTAAGAATTCTCATACTAATGACAAAGACACACTTTACCTCCTTTACTGTGTGACATTCGCACTGATGGCACAGAACAGCGGCACGCCGGGGCCTCAACACCAAGGAGCACCAGGGCCCCAGACTGCTCTAGCTCGGCTGCAGGCTCCACTGCCAGCACGTGCAGGAGAAAAGGAAAAGCCAGCTTCGTTTACAAATGAAGTAATTGGTGAATTCACTTGGGAACTGATGGAGCAATAGAAATTATTTCTATTCCATTGCAACTCTGGAGTGTACATCTTTTAAATACTCTGTGTGATGCGATTGGGCAGCACGAATAGAGGGCCTACTGCTGCACGTCAGAGTAGAAGGTTTCTTTGAGAGAAAGTTGGGTTGCCAGCTGAATGGGCCACTTTTTTTTTTATAGAACAGTGTTTTACTTGAAAGAATGACCAACAAACTATGTTCAGTATTTGGTAGTCAAGAGAGTTCTCTGCTAATGAACCAGGGAGCCTGTCACTTCAAGAAACACAGAGGACAGTATCATAGAGCTGATGATAAAGATAAATTTAAGCTTTCAAGCAAAAATTAAATTTTGGAAACCTTACATGTGCTACAACAAGCTTGACAGCTGTCCAGTACATAATAAAGATTGTTCTGATGCTAACAGTGGAGACATTAATGAAAGCAAAAATTTTTTTGTAGAATGAAATATGTCAACGTATTTGGAGGCTCTGCATAACAACATGCCAAGAGTTTCCTAATGATTAACACATCACATTCCCAAATCACACACAGGTAAAAGTCATCCAAAAGGCAAGAGAGACCAATGGTTTTAATGTCACAGAGTAAGGAAAGTTCATTAATATGGCTTCAGATGTCACATTGAAAGTAATTGTTCAGGAACAAACACTTGTCAAATTTTGGTGTGATATCAAAGAACATCCACAATTATCCATTCAAAGCTGCTAGACTGTTTTCCCCTTTCCGTGTACACAGCCGTGTAAGGCCAGAATTTCTTCGTGTGGCTTATCCGAACAACATCTACAACAGGCTGAATGAAGGATCAGGAAAAAGAACCTGGCTGTCTTCTTTTAAGCCAGACATTCAACAGATTTGCAAAATTACAAAACAGTGCCACTCTTCGAATTAAATGGAATTTTTAAAAATATGGCTACTTTTCACAAAAAATATGTGATTTATATAAACACATAATGGGGCTTGTTATTATCTGACTGAATTAAGAAATATGTTTAAAATTTCCTGGTCTTAATTTCAAACATGGTAACAGTAAATATAACCCCCAAAGCAAAAGCTCTTTGGGTTCTTAATAATGCTGACAAGTGTACAGGTGTCCTGAGAGCAAACAGCTGCTCTTCTAGGATTTATACCTAAAATCTCTGGGGACAGGAGGAGTGACCACTGGCCCACCCCGATCCTGCCACGCCGCGCTCTGCTGTGGCCGCCCCACACCTGTGGGATCGATCCTCACTCCCGGACATGTCACTGCACAATGGACTGAGTATTAAATAGCAGTTTCATAGGAAATGAAACGGTTTAATTGTTCAGTCACCCTCTTGGTGGGTGGGGGGTAGTATTGGATTGTCCTGCCTTGTTAATGTCAACAATAATATTTGTTGCCTGCCACTTTTCTATTTACCTAAAAGAAAATAATTTCTAAACTCTTTGAGTTCCCAAATCTCAGACATTGGTTAATTCAGACAATGAAAGCTTCTTGATGAATGCTGGTAGTTTTCAATTAGGGGCCTATCCAGGTGTACAGTTTTAAAATGGAGAAAACTGAGGCTTTTCCAAAAAAATGCAGAAATTCATTCAATTTTTAAACAGGTGTATTTCCAGGTTGCCCAGGACATTCACAGGGACTACCCTGAGGTTTCATCTTCTCTCTGGCCTCAGCTTCCCTTTCTGTAAGTGAGGATATGAGACAAGGTATCTATAAGGGCCCTTTCAATGGACAGAAAAGCTCTGTAAATTTTTTTTATTGCACATAAACAGCACAGCCACTGGTCACGTCAGAGACGGCGGGAGTGCTGAAAATGAGGTTTGCACAGAAAAGCCAGAGCTTTCACATCACGTGTGTGAGTGTGTGCCATTTCTTCTCTTTATGCGTGCCTTGGAATTGAACTTCAGATAGCTTGTCTGGGTGATGGAGGAAGACTAGAAATAGTCATACTTGCTGAAATGGTTTTTTAAGTGCACTTATTATATTTCCCATCCCTGCCAATTTTAGGCAGTTAGTCCAAAGAGGATACCATTCAAAAGATTTACATAATGCTTCTATAACATGAGGGAGAAGGCTTTCTGGAGCTGGTGTGTCTGGCTGCGGTGTCCACCTAACTATTCTATCAGAGTCAGGCAGACCTGCATTTTATTACAAGGCGGGGGCATGTAACCAGGATGTATTGTTCGGGCTGGCCTGGCTGAGTGGCCATGGCATGCTAGGGGAGATTGTCTGAGACATGAAGGCTCTGTGTCTAGAGAGAGTTCTAAAGAACTAAGAAGACTGTATGGAAAGAATTCTTTCCTGAAAATATTTCCCTTGGAATTGCAAACTTTCATTCAAGGAGAATTGTGTTGTTGTGGAGGTATAAATGACACATGCCAGTATGTTAGTTTCAGGTGCACAACATAATGATCTTTGTACACAGTGTGAAATAATCGCCACAACGAGACCAGTTAACATCCATCATCACACATAGTTACAGAATTTTCCATGTGATGAGAACTTTTGAGATCTACCCCTTTACCAACTTTCAAATGTGTACTGCAGGCTTATTAACTACGGCCTCCATGCTGTAGGTTTCTGCTGTTGGAAGCCACTCCTTTTTGGCACTTTTTTCACGACAGCCTCAGGACACAATACACTTTCCAAATCTATTCTCCACACAGAAGCTTGGGGCTCTTTAAAAAAAAAAAAGTGCAGATCTCATCCTGTTGCGGCATTAGCTGGGTTCCCAGGGCTGCTCAGACTCTGCCCCAGCTCGGGGTTCAACCTTGCCTCCGACCTCTCCACCCTCACCTCTGCGCTCCCCCACCTCTGCTGAGTGTAGGGATTAAGTGAGTTGACCAGGTGAGTTGAAGACAACTTGATTCAGAATCTCCCCAATTAAAAACAGCAACGAAGCAAAACTGGTTTGCTCCCTGCTCTCTCTGATTCCCCTCCCTGGTCTTGCAAGCCTGCAGCCACCCACAGCTGAGGCTTCTGGACTCCCAGGACTGGAAATGACCAGAGAGGAGACGGACCCCCTTCCGTGGCTGTCATTGAATAGGGGACAAAGACATATAAACCTGCAAAAGAGTCACAATGGTGCTTTGCTTCCTGTCAGGATACCAAAGCTAGAGTGTGGGGACTGCAGGGAGAACTGCTGGGGACGGAACAGCCCCCCAGCAGAACCAGTGCCCATTTTAATTCTGGAGAACAGAGGAGGGGAGATGGGGTACCTGTTACAGAGAGGGTTACAAGGCCGCCTGCCGGGGGGAGGAAAGGAAGGGAAATGAATAGTTTCTGCATAACCGATCTGTCAGGTAACTAAGAGTCTCCTGAGCCTCCCGCTCCACCCAGTCCAGGGTGGGGAATGTGGATTGCAGAAAACATCTGATTCTCATTGCATCACACTCTCTGTTTGTCTTGATCCCCCAGAATCTGTATAAAGCTGCTTTCACAAACACTGAATTACTACCCACAGTCCAATTGCTGCTGCCCACTCCATCCAACACACCCTCAGACTTGAATTAACTTGCCCAGGTTCATGCTGGTACATCAGAGGAGGAAAATACACCTCTGGTTTCTGATAAGGCCAGTTAGGCCAGGGCAGGAGCAAGAGAAGGTGGGGACAGGTTTGCAATACATTCAAATCCTGGCCAAAATGGGCTTCTAAAGCAGGACCCTACACAGTGCCGGAGAAAAGAAATGATGCTGGGTAGGAACACTCACAACTCAATATGCAAACAGCGGCCAGGAAATTCTCCAAACACGGGGCAGCCAGTGCCCAGCAAGGCATCCATGTTCAGAAGCAGCATTCACTGGTGCACAGTGGAGTGAAGGTTCCTGTGGCCAGGATTCTCACCTGGCCCTGGTCGGCTTGCTCACTGCACACATGTGGGCAATACATTGTTACTGATTCTTTAAAGAGCTCAGCCCAGGGCTCTGGGCTGCATGGCTACAGGAGAGCAGAGGCTGGAGTGGTGGCAGCGCCGAGGACAGACTGAGACGGCTGCGGGGGCGGGGAGGCCCAGAGGCAGAGACCGGCCTGCTGCACACAGACTCACTCTGAGTGGATGGGATTCTAGTGATTGACCTGCCACTGTGGAAATAAAGTTGGGTACAAACCCTTTCACCCCAAGAACGTTCCACTGTCATTTTTTGGGTCTCACTGAATCCACAGTGAACTTGTCCAGGGCTGAAACCCATTGGCAAGACAAGCATGTATGCTGTGGATGGGATCTCTCCCCCAACTTTGTTTCCTGTGTCATCCCCAAGGCCTGTTACAGAGTCTGGGCCAGGGCAGGTACCCACAGACAGACCTAGGAGCACATCGGCCAACCCACTGCTGTGCCAAACCCTTCTGTGATTTCCTCATTGACTCTCCAACCACCAGGTCAAGTAAATAGAAATATTGGCTGTTTCAGGTGAAAAAAATGAGGCTTAATAAGACTGAGTTAAAACTTTGGAAACCAGGGCCATGTTCCCAGATCAGCCGAATCTTAACCTCTGGTGGGTGGCATCCAGGCATCCAGGCATCGAGAGTCCAGCTTGAGCCAAGGTGAGGATCGAGCTCAAGCACTTGGCCCAGATCCCCAGCAGGGAGTGGAGGAGTCTGGGTTAGGGCGCTAAGCAGCCCAGTCCACACCCACACTCTGCCCCCTACCCCTGGACTACCTCCTACTTCTGGTTTTATACGGAAAAGCTCATGGGCTCTGTGGGCATCTGTGTCACAACCAACAAGCATCGCGACACCAACTGTGGCCGCTGTGAGCACAAACGCCACAGGCCCCTCCTTCCCTCGCCTTGATCCCACGGTGTGCCCTTCCGCCTAGCAGCAGTAACCTGTGGGCAGGAGGGGTGACCTTCCCATCCCCATCAGCCTGCTCACAGTTTTTCCCTTACACAGCTGAGGTTTGTTCCGTCTTAACACGTTGTGTGATGTACATCCAAATAAAACTGGGCTGTGCCATACCAGCCAGGTTTAAGATGCCCATACTCAGCCCATGCCCATGATCCCCCAAACACTGGGACCCTAAACCCCTCCTTTGTTGGAACTCTGGGGCCCCCCTGCCTACCACACTAAAGACAGCCAGCTCCCCGCTGCCCACTGCTCAGGTGCCCTCCTCACCAGTCTCAGCCAGACTGCTCAGCTCCTCTCCCCTCCCTTCATCCCAGGAGAGGCAAAGCCCGTGGAAGCCGCACTTCCGGTGCCCATGCGTACCCACACCCGAGTTCTGGCACCAGTGCAGCTCACCTGCAGCAGCGGTGCTAGGAGGGGCAGTGATGTGTGGGCCCTGGAGCCCATGGCTGCGTGGGGCTGCCCGGGACACACCCACAGCGTGCACAAGCATCAGGTGCTGGCCTCCCCGGATCCAGGCACTGCCCTCCCAGCCAGGGCCTTCTCAGCCGTTCTCGGGGGCACTGTGTCCCGAGCACCGTCACCTCAGCTTCCTCCTCGCCTCTCCTGGGCCGTTTCTGTTTATCAGAGTGGGGTGCGGGTGGGGGTGCGGGTGGGCTGGGCCCTAAGCTCAACCTCATACGTGACAAGCAGAGTCCCTAGGAAAGGAGTAGAAGGAAACAGGGCTGCCAGGACCACACGTGCTCACAGACACAGGGCTGGGACCCGACTCCGACTCCGGGGGAGCAGGGTTCAGCCAAAGAACAGGAAACCAGAATCTCCAGGAAATGTGGGGGCGGGGAGGGGAGCAGCGGGGGCAGGGTGTTGCGTCTTTTTGGTTTTTAATCTATGCCCAGTGATCTCTTTCTATAGCAGGATATTTTAACGACCATTTCCTATAATTCCTATCCTTTGAAACAAAAGAACTAGAAAAGGACTCCAAGAAAGAATAATATTATTAAGGAAAAAAAAAAAGAAAATGAAAGAAAAAGAAAACACCTTTCCCTTTCCAAAGATGTGACAATCTACCCCAACCATGTCTTGGGGCTCTGGGGCTACAGACTTAGATGAATCTGCCTTGTCGACTTTGGGATTTAAGGAGAAGGAAGGAGAAATGGGAGACTCCCTCTGGGCAGGGTCTCTGTACCAATTTCGGGGTCTTTGCATTAGAATTTGGGAGAAAAGGACAAGTTGGGATGCTACTGTAGCAATACTTGGCAAGTTTAGAACAAAATCTGAGATCTATTAGCCCTGATTACCTCAGCACACTCCCTTGTTTAAAATACAAACAATTGGTTAGGAGACCCAATAGAGGTGAACTTTCTTGTCTTACTGTACATTCATAGCCCTCTAAGATGCTCTAGAATCTTATAATTTGAACACTTTATTAACCCAAATTAATAACTTGTTATCAAAAAGATTATTGTAAGAAAATGCAATTTTAAGGTCTCTAGATATTTCTTACGCATAAAGAGAAACAATTAGCGAATTTACAACATTGTACTTATTTTCAAAGTGGACATTTTTTTATTTTATGGTAGTCTATTTAAACGTGTTACGTTAGAAGCACGAATACAGAATTTATCGGTCAGGTAAGTAAACCGTGAACGTTTGTAGGGGAAAAGGTGCAGGCTGAGCGCCCTCACGCTGGAAAGATGCTAAGGCGGGCGACGTGGAGCTGGAAGGCAGTGTGCTGACCTCCGGAGACCTGGAGGGGCCTGGGGGTTCTAGGGAAGGGGTCCGTCTGCCATTACCTGTGCTCTAAGTCGAAAGAAATTGGTATTTTAATATATGAAAAACAACCAACATTTCAACATCCTCAAACACTTAAAAATAACTGAGCAAGAAGTCAGTTTCCAATGAGGCAACCCTTCCCAGGCTGGGTGACTCCCTTTCTGTTCTGAGAAACCCATTCCCCAGTCCTCAGAAGTGCAGTAATGCCTCGTGGCCACAAGGTGGCAGCTCCCAGACCAATGGAAGCTGATAACAGAAGAGATGGGGTCGCTTGTGAGACAAACGGAGCAGATTGTTAAAAGGAAGTATGAGCTGCAATTGCTTATCTGGACTCAACACTCAGCATTCTCACCTTGGGTGCTGAGGGATGCCCGACCTACCCCAAGGCCTCAGCATTTTTTGTAATGATAAACACATCAGGAGTGCTTCTAAGAAAGGATTAATTTTGTCTTGAATTGCTGTGTCAATCAGGGTTTCCACCAAAGCCAAGCGCTCACTGAGTCTCATTTTCAGGGTTGTTAATCAAGACGACATAAGCATGTTCATTTTCTGTCTTTCCAGGGAAAAGCATGTTGCATGGGAAGCTTCTTCTTGCCCAGGAGTCGGTGAGCAGGGCCCTCAACTGGGAGGAAGGGAGCAATACATCCATGACGTTCTGAAAAGAGACACCGACAGTCAGGGCCCGACACCTCAGGGCTCCTAAACATACGGCAGAACGGTCCTGTCACCCCGGCCTCCCCGCCCGCCCTGCCACCCACTGTAGTCAGGAGTGGGGGTTGGGGGGTGTCAGCTGCCCTCTGCATGCCTCTTTTGCCCTAAGAGCGGACGGGACGCTTTCCTTCCACTGCGGGGAGTAAGTGGATTGGGTTTTCCCAGTGAATGGAACAGGAGCGGCAGGAGAGTCACGGGGACTTAGGGTGACGCCAAGGCCTGGTGTCCCATCCCCGCTCAGACTTCTGCCAAGGGGCAGTCTGGCTGGCCAGGTGCTCTGCCCAGCTGAGGAGCAGGGAGCTGCGGCTGACAGCAGGACTTGGAGAAAGATGGCGAGGTGGTGCCCAGCGCTTCCTGCATCTGGCATCTGGCATGGCGAGGAGACAGCATTCTCATGCCGGTCAGGTAAACGTCCAAGAAGAGAAATGGTGGGGCACGAGCCTTCTTCCTGCCCCAAGAGGGATGACGCGGGTGGAGGGCACCGCATGCCGCACAGAGATGTCCAGCGTTGGGCCCCATGGACACCACCTGCACAGAGCTGGACCAGCCTCCGGGAAGCGAGGAGGAATGGTCTGTCAGAGGGAGACACGGGCTTTCCCTTTAATTTCTCGTCTACCCCCAGCACCGAGGAACCAGGGCCTGGAAGACGGAGGGAGCAGAGGTGTCCCAGGGGCAAACCACAGCCACGGCCGCCTCTCCGTGGGGTGGGGGGAGGGGCCAAGCTCGCCCACCTACTGTCACATGCTGACCAGGAGGCCAGCCTGCGCTGGGAGGGGCGGGAGGACATTGGGTTTAAATCAAGGCTGACCCTGGCATTTTAAATTGGGCTGGTTTCATCAACTGAAGAGCCTGGGAAATGTACCCAAGATGGAATTGAGGGATGGAAAGAGCTTGGAAAGGGCTGAAAACTCCAATCAGGAAAAACCAAATGGACCACGTGCAGACCTTCACTGGGTTGAGACCTCACCATGGATATCCACTCGCCTAAAATTTATTTTCCGGTCAGATAATTCTGAGTCCAAGCTCCCATTCCTGCATAGCCACAAGAGAAGTTTTAATTTCTCAGAATTGTCCCAGGAAGAGTTATGGAAAAAAACAAAACCAAAAACCCAGGGGAGGGCCTTGCCTCCAGTCCTGGGGACGTGGCTCTCAGAAGCCCAGCCTGCCAACGGACAAGGGCCGGGAGGCACCGAGAGCTGCCTACCGCAGGCAGAAAATGCCCAGAGCTGGGTGCTGGGCAGAGGCAGTGGGTGAAGGGATGCCCGAGGCAGGACCGTCGAGCCAGAGAGTGAGCATGTGGGTGTTCACTGTTGAGTTCTCTCAAGTTTTCAGTACAGTCGAAAACTTTTCTGTAATACCACATTGGGGGAAAAAATCAGAAAAGTGAATCTGACTCCAGCAGTAAAAAAATCCCTAGTTATGATTAAGCATAGTTTTGCCCCAATATCTAACATCGTGTGTCTAACATGTGTGCTCCAGTATAACGTGTGTAAGAACGGAAGGGTGTTAGACTTCACATAAGAATAAAATCATTCATTTGTGTTTCTTAATTTATTTTCAGTGACTAAGGAATCTTTTCTGTTTTGATCCGTTAGTAGTCACATAGACGGATCAGAAAGTGGGGTTCCTTATGCTTTAGTATTTTGAACCAACCACCAAGAACTGGCCAGAACATTTCCGTTGAGAGATTTTAATCTTTTGCCCCTATTTCCTCAACTAATCGTTGCAGATGAGCAATCAGGAAAACACACTGCCAGGTACACCAACTGGAGTGTCTTTCATTTTTTGCTCTTCCCAGGTGTTGTGAAATAAATAATATAGAATTACTAAGCTCTTTTTTTTCAGTCATTTATGTACATAAATATTTTTTCCCTTTTTTAGGGAAGGAGAATGAAGATAAGGAGAGAGAGAAATTTGAAGCTGTTTATTTACCATCAAAACCATCCTTTTGAGGTAAAAAATAATGTACTTTTTAAAAGTACAACATCTTCAGTTAAACGTGGTAGATCATTCCTTTCATTATGGCATAAGACTCCTAAATAAGAGGGATTTCATTCCAATATGTAGAAAATCGAGCAACAGAGGAAAAAAATGAGGCCTTCCTTTTCTTTTGTTTAAGCAAGATGGACCTCTCCTGAGAAACGGGTTTCAAGGAGCTGCCTGGGGACAGGTAGTTGTGGCTCTTCTAAACCTGGCCAGAAGGATGCAGTGAGTTTTTCATGCCTGGAATTTAAAAATAGAAGTATACGAATATCAGAAAAATGCGCTCAAAGTGGACTTGCTGTAAAAAATCTTAACTCCTTAGTTGAGATCTCACTTGCAGATTATCAGAGGCCATAAATGACTCATTTTAGTGACCTACTCTTGAACAAAGAGATAGCCCACTGCCTGGAGTAAACAGAGAAGCCAAAGACATAGAGGCCACAGCAAGGAGAGGGGACTGGTCAGCCACTGACGGCCAGTTCAAGCAGGCACACTCCTGCGTGCCATGCAAGCAGGTGTCTCAGACTTTCCCGCCGGAGAGCTGGTTAAAATGCAGGCTTTCATTCTGGAGGGGAGGTCAACTTTGACCTTTACCCTTACGGGGGAGGAAAAATCACTTCCCTCTACCCTTCTAGGTTCTTGGCTGAGACCCCAGCCCCTACCCCCCATAATAAAAGACGAACTAACAGGAGAAAAACAAATACGAGTTTAATACCACGTATACTTACTGCATGTTTGGGAGAGACCCAGGAAAACTGAATATTTCCCTGAAATGGCCCAAGCCACCCCCTTAAATACTGTGTCCAGCTAAAGATAAGTGTGGAGGGTGTTGGGAGCTGGTTGCAGGGAGCTGTCCAGAAAGGCCCTTAACAGGTATGGTTGTTAACAGTTAAAGTCAGGGCCGTAAGAAGATAAGAGTTGATAAGAGGCTTTAGAGAATGAGTCATCCTCCTCTTCCTGGTACAGCAGGGGACACCCTTACACCTGGGATTTCCCTCAGGCACCCCAGTGTTCTTTTTAAAGGGCAACTTCAGCTCAGTTTTCGAGTTTCTCCTGTGTCTGCTGTTTCTCAAAAATAATCAGCCTAAAATAACCCTATGGCAAAGAGGCACATTTTGGGATGGCGAATTCTGCTGTCCTTCAGCCACTTAACAGTTCTTTTTGGTTGGGCCTGAGAATTACGTTGACATAAGGCACTGACAGCAGGAAAAGCTCATGCCGATTTATTTAATACAAATGTTACTTGACATGGGACCCTTCATAAGGAAGGAAGACCCAAAGAAATGGTAACACTTACTTGCTTTTATGTTAAGTTGAACAAAGAGAAGCAATTGTGGAAAAGTGACTAAAGTATGTGGGGACGCTGAGGAAGGTCAGAGTCATTTTAACAAATAAAATCCATGTAGAATGTTCTCTGTCTCAGCTTTTTGTTCCTGATGGTAAGAGGGGTGCTTTTCCTCTGGTACAGGGGAGGCATCTTTCATGTAGGAATTTCATCTCTTGCTTTTAAGGAAAAGAAGAGAGGTCAGGTGCTTTTCTCTGTTTTTGTTTTTGTTTTTCAGTGCCTTCAACTCAAAATAGGAGTGGCATATTTTGGGGTGGCATGTTCTGTGCTGCTGCACATTCTCTAGGTCTGAGTTGGGCCCACAGTCTGAGTAGTAAGGCATGAAACTGCTAGCTGCATGTCATCTACAGTTAAATATATATCTTTGGTTTTCTCTAAAATATCATTCAAGCTAGGACCATAAATTGTATTCATGACTATCCCACTACTTAAAATTCCATGTATATTTTCCAGTGTTAATTCCTTAAGTAATCAAATTGCTGAGGACCAGGATAGTTGAATCTTATTTTTTCAAACAGGGTCTCTATGAAGATTTGTATAAGTTAATGGCATGTTAACTTCCTTGAGCATTATTTTGTGCTAGATGTCATGTTTTATGATGTTAAAGTCATCCATCTAGGAGGCCATTAGACTGAGGGGATTTGATAGCCTATATGGAATTGTGTACAATTTCTGGACATGAGAAACTCCATTTTGAATCTCCACTTTGCCTTTTAACGAATGCAGTCTTGAACTGGGCCAAAACCAATAACTGTTTTATCAGCATTTGCTCATAAAATCCAACAGGACTGGCACTCAGGCCTCAAAACTCGCGCTTTATGGTGACAGAACAGTTGACTGATACTTGGTTTAATAGCACCAGCAACACCATTAGAGGTTAACCAAAAACAGCTCAACCCACTAGCACCAAAATCAGTCTCTTCTCTTCTTCATCTGAATCATGTAATTGCTCCCTCATCTTTCTCTTAAAACCCCCTCGCTTTTCCCACAAGTGGGACACTTTTGAGGTTACTCCGGAATCTGTGCTCCCCAAATTGCTCTTCTGAGACCCCAAGTAAAAAGTTTTAGTTAATTCATACCTAGGCAGGCACACCAGAACCGTAGCCAGAGTCAATTCCTGCGAATTCCTCAAGGTCGGGAAGAACCACCAGTCACAACCAACCTGTGAGGCTCTCCCAAATAACGCAATGCCTAAGTGATAGCCAGTAAGTAACTCCCTCGCTCCTGCACCTTCCCTTGAAATCCTAACCACTTCTGGTCTGGCCCTGGCTGACCTGAATCAGCTTTTTCTCAATATACTTGAACTTATACCCTTTTGCACATGCCTCAACATGGATGTGTCTTTTAGCAGTGATATGGTGTACCCAACGACACCTGGCGACATGAACCGACCACTTAAGTCTCTGATGGCAGAGTGAAGCTGAATAAAGAACATGTCTGAAGTCAAACAGTCCTTTTCTCTCCCATTTCTTTTTGGCTATCATAAAAACCTTTTCATTTGATGGGAAGGTGCGCTCAGAACAAATCCAGAGCTACCCATAAAGGCTTAGTCGTTGTCACCTCGTGGATAAAATAGCAACCTCCAAAAGTAATGTACCATTTTCTGTACAGACTAAGGACTCAAATCTCTACCATGGTTAATTTTAAAACTACCAAAAAATTATCTTTAACTTCCCCCACCCTTGTTTAAAACAAGACAACAGGCTCCAAATGGATTCACTTATGCCAAGCCCCGCATCACCAAACCAAGACTTAATTACAATTCTGGTTCCCCCAGAAAAGGAATCTCAAAGTAGTCCATCAGGGATTGCCCCAGCAACGAGGTGGGTCATCTGCCTGACAGGATCCCTGCTGTCCCCGGAGCACAGTCGCTTTGCATACAGTCAGCCCACGTTTGCCTAGGGTGACTCCTTGTCCCCTCCTGCCTCTATCATCCATGCCCAACATGTCCTTGGAGCTCCTTTATCTGCTAGATCGGTGCTGCCCAAACCACGAACCACTGAATAAAGCCAGTAAGATCTCTAAAATTTACCCAGTTTAATGTTTTCAAACAGAATTATATATTTTAACGAAAAATTATATTTTAATTATGTATTAAAACTTAGTTTAAAAATTATTTTTTAAACTGCCACTATTTGGTAGACTCAGAAGAAGGCACATCATTGTCAGGAGAGAGTTTGGAAGGAGGAGAAAGGGGCCTTTGAGGATATGCCCGGCGGGAGTTGCCCAAAGCTGCCCTCGCCTATCCAGCGACATCCTGGAAAGGCCAGCGTGGGGGCGGTGTGAGTTCTGTCTCGCGTTACTTTAATTTTTCTGAGTTTCCGTTCTGCTTTCCTAACCCTCAGTGCCTTCTGGGGGCAGTAAGAGGACGAGGGACTCAGGAAATGTACAGCTTCTCAGAGGCGCCTAGTGACGTTGTCCGTTGTCCTGTCTGTTGGTTAGAATTAAGGAAGGAGCTGGAACAGACTTCCTCCTCAGCAGTCCTCAGACATAACCCGGGAGAAACAGGACAAACTCATAAAGAGAAATGCATAAAAAAACAAAACCGTGCCAGGAAAATCCAGACAATATTTTTCTACTGCCCACATGACCTACAGGAAGGAATAATCCAGAACAGGGAAGGAAAAATCCTGTTTTATTTTATACAAAGCCAAGTGTACAATAATTATAACAGCAAACAGCAAACGTGCTGAATATTTTTAGGCCATTTTGAATGGAGCTTTGTACAGGTACATGAATAAATAGTAAATACTGCTTCTCTATTACCTTTGAAGTGCAATAGCACCAAGGCTTTTACATTTTTAGGTAACTACTCAAGTAAGTGTGCATAAACAAAAGAGGCAATAACAATTTTAAATCACGTAAGGTGGAAGTTCTTCTGCCTTTTTGGAAACTAAGCCAATGGACCTAGAACCACTACAAACATGGACCTTTCAGCTAGTAGCTATCAGAAGACCAAGGACGTCTCCCCTACCTCTTTAGTCATAGGTCATCAATCCCACATGATTCAAGTTCATTACAAACTTTCAGCCAGTTTAGTCATTAAAGATTTGAGAAATAGTCTCAGTTTAAACACTTGTAGTTAATACTGATATATTTTTATAGTTCATTTTTTTATATTTTTCACAACTTTTTCCACTGATGCCAACCCTGAGAAGTAGTTCTTACAGTCTCTAAATTTTTTTTAACCTTAATTGGTTTAAATGCAACACATAAGTAAGCAACTCCCCAGAAATGAGAGGCACTTCTTAGAAATACAGTGACTCCTGTCACTTACCTAGCGTAACGTTCAGTGCTGAGACTTGATGAACTGAATTAGTTCAGACTTAACCTTCCAATGTTGTCTACTTGAAAATGACAAGATTCTTATCTACAGCCTTTAACATGTTAAGATGTATTAGATATGCATATCAGAAATCATAAAATTGTGCTTACATTCTGTAATGAACCTATGCTGTTCATTAGGAGTTCGGATCTAACCACTATATTGGTTAAAAGAAGCCATCGACCTGAGGCAAAACCATAAACAAGCCAAGTCACTGTTTCAGGCTTTAAAAGTGTCTTAACATGTAAGACATTATGACTGTTCCCCAAATTAAACAATTCAATTCAAAGAGCACAGAATACATGTAACATCTGAGGAATTTCCTCTAAATTTTGTAATCAGGATGGTCTTCAGCTCAGATGTACACAGGCTGGAGAGGTAGACCCTGGCCACGTCACCCATCAGCATCTCCAAGAGGACCCCTCAGGTGCATGATGGGGAAAAGCGGCAACTCAGTGCAAACCACTTAGTATAATACCAGGAGTATGTACTTCAGAGATTATCAGCCCTGAAACTTAATCAAGAGCTGCAGAAAAAAAGCTAGCAGGGAAAATCATGAGGTGCCAGCATGTACAAGGACTAGTCCATCTGCGCTCACGAGGAGGAGGGCAGGTGAGGGACGCATGGGGCACCACTCAGGAGCCACAGTGAGGATAAGAAAAGTGCTATCTTCAAAATGCAATGTATATACTGAGTACAAGAGTCACAGTGTTAACTGAGAGCCAGAGAAGCAATGCCTACTAGGTGGACATCTTCGGTTCATATAAAAAGGTGGGAGACCTTAGCGTGAGAGCATGCTTTCTCCAGGTGGTGTGGCAGATTAAGGAGGGAATCTGGAAAAATCTGGAAATAAAGTACTGGAAGAAAAAGACTATCATAAAAATTTTATATGTTGTTTAATATGATTAAAATCAGATTTTAAGGCAATCTTGATATTGAACTTTTACTCATTTTCATGATAAACTCATCTTGTCCTGATGTTAACTTTAAAAATGCCTTGCATGCCCGCGGTGTGAAAGTCTGCAGGCTACTCTACATTTGCAAATGAAAAGTGCTAAGATTTTCATTTGCCCCAAAGGTAAAAAAACAGAAACATGTAAAACAGCAAACAGAATCATTGTTCAAAGGGATAACCAATCAGCTACAGTCATTAAACCACACTGTCTATTGAGAAGTAGTCAACCAGAGGCTTTAAAGATATTCACTGTGATACCAAAAGAAGCCTCATAGCACACAGGAGGGGCAGGTAGGTGTGACCTAACTGCAGATAAATAAGAAGGAACCACCCAGTAACTTGATCCATCTTCCGGTGGCCCTCCTTCTTGAAATGTGTCCTCTCCCCTGTGCCCTCCGGCAAGATTGCACAATCCTGCTCTTGCAAACCGAAACAGCTCATCATTATTCTGATTATGGACAGCAGGATCCAGGTACCAAAACAGGCCTGTAATAACTCTTACATTCACAGTGGCTCCATGTTTCTATCTGGATTATAGGCCCTTCATTTACAAGCTCTGTAAAGGTGCCTTTCCCGTGGCTTCTCTCCAGAGAAATGCTAGGGTGCCCGATGTGCCATTCTTACCTCCCACCAGATAGCAAGGATCACACTTAAGCCCACGGCATTCCACCTGCCCAGTCTGTGCACTATGTTAGCCTCAGTTTAGAGAACACGAAAATGGGCTTCACTGTCACCTGTAAACTGAAGAGGCCTCTTTGCACAGGTTATGAGGCGGCTGCCGAGCGCCCCATTTCAGACGTTTCCAATTCTAAACCGTTTAGAGCAGTTGCACTAGTTCATGCATTTATGTGCAGTGAAAACGGGGAGTTAAACATCACCACTGCTGGTGTACATGGCGAACTGCTGTTCAGAGTTTATTTTGTTCCTCCCCAGGAGACCTGTCAGTTTATTTCTTTGTATGACATAGACCTAGAACAACTTTTAACTGAAGGGCTCTCATTTGCTTAAGACTGTCAATACAAAGAAAGGCTTATTGAAGGACACCTTACTTTGGAAACAATGCTAGTATGCCTGGGTTGGGTGGGGTCTACACTAAAATGTCAATAGTAACATTTCTTAAAAATCACAGGGCTGTAACTTTTGGAAAAGGTCTAATACTTAGATATTTGCAGGTCTTCGCAAGCCAGCATTTTGGTTATGGTTTGAACTTAAATGTGTTTTGCTTTACCCCATTTGTTTTGAGTTTCTTCTCACTGGATAGAGTGGCATGGCCACAGTTATTGACGTTTCCCTTTTTCTTCAGGTTCACACGCGCTGGTGTTCTGGAGGCCTTCTGGGAGTCGGTGGAGTCCACCATCAGCCCCGACTGCTTGGGAATCCGAATGTTACCACTGCTCTCAATCCAAAGGCTGCCGTCACTACAGGGTAAGTCCCAGCGCTGCAGCTTGCTACTCTTCTTTGATTTCTTTTTCTTCTCCTCTGTCCTCATGTCAAGAGTCTGCTTCTGAGAACCTAATCTACTACTACTCAGCACACAGAGGGACTGGGAGGATGTCTCTGATGTACAATATGATGGAAGGGCTTCTTCGTGGTGAAAGTCTTTCTTCCATGCAGGGCCTGACTTTGAAGCCCCTTCATGGTGAGGCTTGGATAGAGTGCTTGCAAAGAGCTTTCTTCGCCCAGGGCTTTTCAGAGGTCCTGCAGTCCCGGGGGCTGTGGGAGGCCTGGCTTTGGCCGCCTTTCCTCTCTCGCCCTGTACGGTCTGTATCTGCAGCCACTCAAGCTGAATAAGCCTATCAATGTACTTCCCGAGAAGTCCTCCAGTTCGCAGCCCGACTCCAGTCCTGTGCTCTGCGTGTGGGAGCCCAGCCATGTCCCGGAGGTCCCAAGAGTTGAAAGGGGGTGGAAGGAAGTCAGGGTAACAGTACTCAGGCTTTGCAGAGCCCTGACCTGGATGAAGACTGAAGTCAATGGGATCAACTTCTTCAGCTCGAAGGTTAAGATCTGGAGGTGTGAGGGGAGAAGGAGGAACGGGGACTCTCTCCGAATCAGAGAGGTCGCTCGCGCTGTCCTCATCGGTGTCTTTCATAATTTTCATTGACTGGAAGTCAAGAAACAGTTTGTTCCCTGAGGCCCCCCGACACCCGGAACTGAGGAGACTCCTCTCAGGTTTGTCTTTGGGGGAGACGCCTTCTTTAAGTCTGTCCTCAGTCAGCTGGGGGATGCTTCCAAGGCTGCTTCTTGGCTGGGGGGAAACGTGGGGGGCTTGGGATCTGCTCTGCCTTTTTACTGACGAATTCTTTGAGCACTGTACTTTACTCCAAGATGGGCCAGCATTCATATTGCTGTGAGAAATAAAACTGCAAGTCTTAGTACATATGACAAAAACTGGTCTGGCTATGATTAAACAAATACATGAAAAGAATTCTCTAGAGGTACATCAGCTCCTCACTAGGCATTAGAAAACATAAGGCCTTTAATTCCTTACAGAGCGGATCATTCAAATAGAACACATTACAGAACAATTTCCCAGGTAATACTTTAAGAACCATTATGTAATACAGGTGCCAAAAGTAAATGCAAGGATTCTGTTTTATACCAAATATTAGCATTTAAGAAAAACACAAACATTTCTCAAAGTGTCTATATTATAATTTTAGGCCAATTGAATTTTAAAAAACATTAATTTGGAAAAAAATCTGTCTTGGAACTCTCAACCAGTTAATGCTGAGCAGTGTTTAATAACATTAGGAAGTAAAATCCACAGCTTTCTTTTACATTCCTATTTTAAATTAGAAGTAAAGATGTAAAATGCAAGCTTCATTAAACTTAATCACTGATTGGTGGGGATTCTGAGCCAACCAAAATCTCAATATGAAAAAGTGTAGCATATACAATCTGTACCTTAAACCAAAAGCTTAGTAAAGTGTTTTCAAAATTGTGTTTTAAATTGTGTTTAAAGGACAGAAATAAAATTACAGGGTGCCTTGTAACACAAAATGAATGAAAAATGGGGCTAATGCTCTCTTTTCAATGGCGGGTCAGTGGGGATAATGAGCTCTGTCTACATTACTAGCAGAGCACCTGATTCTTGCTGTGGTGACTTATTCTGAGGCAGAATCTCATAGCAGAGTTGAAAATATTTTCAATTTATTTACCAAGAACATAGCATTTTACTAAGATTAATAATACTTCTCAGTAATATTAATCAGGTGGGTAGAAGAAATACATGGAAAACATGTTTTCCAGGGGTTCATTTGTCCAGGGGTTTCTACCACACTAAGCAATTATTTGACAAGGGCTACCTCTTCATTAATAAATGTGGAGGATGTTCAATTGTTGCCAATAGCATAATGTGTGCTCAATGAAAGTTGAAGAAATAGAGGTATGGCCATTACTTAGAACTTAAAACCAATCCTGTTAAAACTTTTGTTTACCTCTAGCTATCAGTGTGCATCCATGAAAATTATTATCAGTGTCCCTTTTATATAAAAGGACATGAACACAAAAAGATGATCAAGGGGCTTATCCAAAATTGTACCTTCTGCTAAACGTGGCAGAATTATGGCCTCTGGAATTTTTATTCACTGGTAACGTTTAAAACACTTTGCCCACTCATTTCTGGTGGATAAGAAATACAAATATATATTTCTTATCCACAGACATATATTACTTTGCAACCACACACATTCAAGCTGGGGAACAGTGATAACATGCCTTTTGCCAGATAAAGCCATTATATGAAAACTTGTGTACCTGCTTTTCTGATGAGATATATTCATCCTATTCCCTTTCTGGAAAAAATCACATGGCTGATCATGATTTATGGTTTGCTGGGCTGTCTGAAAAACAGACATGCAGTAAAAAAAAATACTATGGACACACACACACGTGAAACAAACACACACAGAAAAACAGAACAAATCTAAGATTTCCCTCCAAAGTTTACACCACCTTTTCTGTAGTGCTTGAAATATTCTTGCTCAATCTGCTGGAAGATGATGACAGCTGAGGAAATGACTTCTTTATTCCCCTTATATTGGGAAAGGACTCCTCCCCACCGGAACTAGAAGCAACAGAAACTGTCAGTACCGGTTGCACATGGTCCTATCACCAGTACTGGGCTGGTTTTCACTTGTTTTTGATGATTCACGTAAGTACTGAAATATTGGTGGGGGGATACTGCCTTCTGTTTACAGTTTAATCTCTTCTCTTTCTCACAGTGGATGTGAGATACAAGATTAAGTGCTGCAAATGGATTCCATCTCTGCACATGCACACAGTCTCCTTGGAAGTTACACTTGAGGAAATATGTGCAGCTAATTAAGGTTATATGTCACTCCAGAACTCCCACTTCATTCACTCAACAAATAATTCCTGGAGAGCCTAGGGGACAGCACATGCCACTCTCATGGAGCTTAAATCTGGGAAGGCTCCCTTTCCATTCTTCTGCCTTCACTATGACATCAATCTGTTAAAAGATTACGAATATATTAATAGATACTATGTTATGTACTTGAGACATTTTGTTGGTTCATACCAGGAATGCTGCTTTCCCCTCTTACTGTGAGTGGCCTAAGAGTGTCCCGTTTTGAAAGTGAATACTTCTTTCTTCCTACCATCCCCGCCTCTGTAAAATGGGATTAAAGATTTCCGTCTTCCTGAAACTTTGCTGTATTATTTTCTATAATAAGCATGGATGCCTTCTATTCAGTGTTCATATGATGGTAATAAAAACCACAGATGGGCTCTCACATTAACGAATTACACCCTAATCGACAAGTTCACTTCAGATGTAGAAAATGTTCTTTCTCGGCCCTCTTTCGTTTGTTTGGTTTTCTTTCTGCTCTGTCCCTCCAGGTAAAAAGGAACTCTCCGGAATACCTGACCCCAAACTGCGATCTAGGAAGCGCACTCCATCTTTTTACACTTCATTTCACCTGCCAAGCTTTACGCCATAGGCTGCACCGTTTTCTGCGCAAAGTTACTGAGTGAAGTAAAAGAGGAATGCCTTCAGGGTCCTAAGGATGCAGAAAACAAGCTCCCGGCTTCCCTGAAGGTTCAGGCATGTATCGGAACAAAGCTAAAAATGGGATTCAGTCTACAAAAATGCTTCCCAAGCACCAGAGACTGATTAACTTTGGCTGCTGCATTAATTCATCACAGGGTGTTAACTCTGGTTCCCACGTCATCCTCTCTGGCCTGGCGCCCAGGGATTCCCCCGCCCCCCACCACACCCCGGATTGGCGGGCGGTCCGCGCAGTAAAGCACCGCGGGGACCGGCGGACAGGGTGCTTCTCCCCTGCGCGGCGAGCTCCTGGTCTGGCCGCAGGTCCAGGTTGCAGTGCATGAGTCTGAAGGGCTGGCTGACTCAATCCTAAAATTAGCGTGGGAACCAGCCCCCGGAAAGGCTGGATTTTGCCCCCGCCTCCTCCCCAGTAACCCAGAAACGCGAGGACCCGCAGCACGCGCGCTCCCGGTGCAGCGGGCGCTCCGACACAGCTCTGCGATCCGCACGGGCAGCACCGCGGCATGCAGGCGGAAATTGATCAGACCTGTCTCGCCACCGCCGAGGACACGTGACGAGGCCGTGGCCGCTCCTTCCCGGAGCCGGGCGCTGAGGCCGGATTGCGGCGCGCTGCGCAGGGCGCGGAGGCGGGGCAGCGGCGTCACCGGGGCGGGGCAGGGGCTCGCCGGGAGGCGCACCCCGACAGCTGCGGCGCGGCGGGAGACGCCAGGCCGGGAAGGTGGGCGGGGCCGCCCCGCCAGCACCGCCTTCCGCCCAGAACCTCCGAGGAAGCCCAGAGGAAGCACCTCCCTGCGCTCCGGCGGTGGCCCCGGGAAGCTCCCCCTGGAGAAGGCACGCCTCTTGGGGAACAGGCTCTTGTTTCTCGGTAAGAAGCCGAAGTCTGGACGAGGACACGAGGGGTGAGGTGGCGGACGAAGGGAGGGTGCAGCGGCCCAGAAGGTTCCCTGCGGGCGGACACTCGGCCCTCCGAGGTAGCGGACGCCGGGTCAGGAGGCTGCTCCTTGGTCCCGCCCCCTGCGTCGCCCGACGGCCGGCTAGGCCATGTCCAGAGG
This sequence comes from Manis pentadactyla, assembly GCF_030020395.1. NCBI lineage: Eukaryota > Metazoa > Chordata > Mammalia > Pholidota > Manidae > Manis > Manis pentadactyla. The sequence continues at coordinate 175,292,325 of NC_080023.1, read as the reverse complement.
TCCGGTCCCGGGCCTCCGAAAGCCCGCCCCGCGGAGCCTCAGCTGCCTCTCGGACCTGGAGAGCCGGGCGACCCCAGAGCCGCGGCTCTGCAGACCCCCCGGGAGCTCGGGCCATGCACCGCCGCCACCGCCGGCGCCCGCAGGCTGCGACCCCCGCCTGCGGCCCATCATCCTGCGGCGGGCTCGCTCGCTGCCCAGCTCGCCCGAGCGCCGCCAGAAGGCCACAGGCGGGCCAGGAGCTGCGTGCCGGCCGGGGTGCAGCCGGCAGCTCCGCGTGCGCTTCGCCGACGCGCTGGGTCTGGAGCTGACGCAGGTCAAGGTGTTCAACGCGGGCGACGACCCGTCGGTGCCGCTGCACGTGCTGTCGCGGCTCGCCATCAACTCGGACCTGTGCTGCAGCAGCCAGGACCTGGAGTTCACCCTGCAGTGCCTGGTGCCCGACTTCCTGCCGCCCATCGAGGCAGCCGACTTCAGCGAGCGCCTGGGGCAGCAGCTGGTGTGCCTGGAGCGCGTCACCTGCTCGGACCTGGGCATCAGCGGTACAGTGCGCGTGCGCAATGTGGCCTTCGAGAAGCAGGTCGCGGTGCGCTACACCTTCTCCAACTGGCGTAGTGCACACGACGCGGTGGCGAGGTGGTGCGGGTCGGCGGGAGCCGATGGCACAGAGGACGTTTTTGCTTTTGGCTTCCCGGTGCCACCCTTCCTGTTGACGCTGGGCTCCCGCGTGCACTTCGCGCTGCGCTACAGCGTGGCCGGATCCGAGTACTGGGACAACAACCGCGGCCAAGATTACAGCCTCACGTGTCGCAGCCACGCGCTGCACATGCCCCGTGGGGAGTGCGAGGAGAGCTGGATCCACTTCATCTGAGCCGCGCAGGGCAGGGCACCTGGCATCTCCGCACTTCAGACCCACCTGCAGTCATTTCCCAGCTGAGCTCTCACATCGAAGTGGCGGCTTTTCTTCACACCCGACTCCCAAACCTCAGTCATCTGACTTCACTTCCCAGTGGTAGTGGCCGTTCTGTCATCTACTTGAAATGTCTGTGTAAATGGTCTATTAATAGTAGCCTCGGGTGGCCAGAATGCCAAGGTGTGTGATGTGCTGGAGAGAGTGCCTGGTGGGTAGATGCATGGGATAGCTGGCCCCTCTGGAGAGGGCCCAGGCAGGGCCTTTTGGGAAAGGCCTGCATCCTCCTGCTAAGAAGGCCATGGCTTTTGCATGTGTCCTGATTGGGTCTGTGTTTTGCCAATGGGTTTCAGCCCGGGCAAGTTTGCTATGGATTCAATGTGATCAAAGAAATTGACAGCAAAACGTTCTTTGGGGTGAAAGGGTCTATTACCTGGCTTGTTCTCCTGGCAGTAGGTCGCACTAGTGTCTCTGCCTCCACCCAGAGCACTGGGCTGAGCTCTCTATATAGCACAATAATAGCTTATTGCCTGAAGGTGTGGAAGTGGTAACCTAGTAACAGACCAGTTACATCATCAGGTGATTTAAGTTCAGTGAGGATCCTGGCCATAGGAACCCCAGCTTCCCCACACTCCACCCCTCCAGGATTGTTGCCTTACAGTATACATGCTTTCAGTCTTCTGCAAAGGTCCCTGTGCAAGAAAGCTGGAGCACTGTAACCATATTCCACAATAGCAACAGAGGATAACAACAACTTAGAGATAATAAAAATTAAGATACAGCAAGATTTTGATACAGGTAACAAAAATTATAGTAATCCTCAAGCCAGAGGAAGTTCTCAATCCTCAAAAGACTTTAGGGGTGATAAGACACATGTTTTAATGCCACCAACATAGGCAAATCTTGTCCATCAGGTAGGATGCATGCAAGAGAGTGCTCCTGTGATAGGACTGTAGCGGGAAGGGGGTCCCTTCCAGGTCTAGTATACCATGCTTTTACTCCTTTCCCCATGGGGGTTACTGAAGGGTCTATATATAGTACTACTGGAGGTGCATGCACTGGCCATAATAAAACAAAACTCCCTGGTAAGATGCTCCTACCTTCTGGCTGTTCAGGATATACTACTGTGACCTTTGGCAGCCACTCTGCAGTTATTCCAGCAATACACAGGAGGCCAGCTTCCAGGCCTTGTCCCCAAGGTGCCAGGAGAGCCAGCCATTGTTGGTTCATGTGTCGAAAGGTCCAAGGCCACGTCCACCCAATGGAGTCTCCGGAGTTCAGTGTGGTTGGTGCTGGCAGCAAGATGTTATTCTGGTGGCTGAACCTCGGCTTCAGTGATTCTTCCTTGGTTTGTACCTGCAGTTGTATATATAGTTGTAACAGTGCCATCTGGGTATTCACATCTCTTGAATTGGGCAGTATGTAGTTCTCTTTGGCCATTACTAAGCTCTATGATTTTGTTGCCATTTCATTGTACTCTGACAATTGTACCATCTGGGAAGATGCTTTCTTCATGGCCATCAGCAAATACGTTTTTGATAGTTTGGTTAGAAAATGTGATTTATTTTCTTCCATCTGAGAAATGTTTTTCTATTAGTCTGCTTGAGAAACGTAAGACGTCTAGTCCTTCTGGGTAAGTCGTGCAAGTGACCCAGGCAGGTGCACAGTAGTAGATCACTCTCTCATCTGCAGGACCTGCTTCACGCCACCATTGAAGAAACTGACGGTGATGGTCTTCCCATCTGCACTCACTTCTTTTTGAGTTCCACTTGGAAACAATACAAGACGGCATCCATTCTTTAAAAACCTTTTCTATCTTTCCGTCAGGATGATTGATTTCTCCCTGAATTCCTTCTTTTTCCTCTTTCTCATGGTCCTCTTTATATTCAGGATCTGTGAAGTCTGCTGGTTCAGAAGGTTCCCCGGGTGAGGCAGTTTGTCCTTTACCTGAATTGCCTAAAACACAAGGAGGCACAGACTTGGAACTTCTAGATGGATTGCCTTCTGTTGGCAAATAATTTTTCTTGTATTTTTCTACCTGGGTTCCTGGAGAAATTTGACTCCTTTGAAAGCGAACTGAAGAGCTCATGGACCCATCATTTTTCACAGTGGCTGCACACTGACCCCACTTGGCACTGCTCTCAGTAGCCTCCGCTTTCTTCCAGGCATCTAGTCAGAATCTTTCCATCACTTTTATTTCTTCCCGCAGGTCTGTGATCTCTTTGACCAACATTTCTATCAGGCTTCTAAGATGGCCATGTGTGCTTGACCATTTTGCTTCCTTTCTTTTCAGATATTCCTATAAGTCTGCTATCTGTTGTTTCAAAACCTGTTTTTTTCCCATTTTTATCTGGAAAAGTTCTTGCAACTGTAGTATATTTTTCAAAAACTCTGCACTCCTTTTGTAGCTTCCTCCTTTCCTACTTTTTAAACTCTTCTATTTGAGCCAATTCTTTTGCTTCCGGTTGTTCAAGGTCTGCAATTTCTTTCCTGAGCTTTTCCAAGGCCTTTTCCCATTCAAAATTAAGTTTAGCTAAAGATGTATTATCAGCCTTAAGTGTTTCTATTTCTGTTTCCAATTCGATAACTCTCTCTCTCAAAGCTGGAGCTCTAGTGCTGTCACCTGGGAGTGTGTGTGGCCCAGACACGAGTCAGCAGCTTCTCCTGTTCTTCCACGAGTCTTTGTAGTTGCTCTAACTGTTGCCTCTTCAGCTGTTCCTGTTCCTTCTGCTGTACTTCTTTGAGCAGTTCTTCTGCTCCTCTGGCCCACCGGTTACTGCTCCGCCGCCGGGGCCTCCCAGCCTACTCCCACTGGCACTCGCGTTCTCGTGCCGCCTCCCGCATCAATGCCATTTCCTTCTTCAGAGAATCCACAGAAGTTTGCAGCTCACGTTCTTGTGCCACCATTTCTTGGGTCTCCTCTGTAGACCTTTTTAATACTGTGAGAAGGAGCCAACCCACAGTCCCCGCTGCCTCACGGGCACTCTGTTTCTCAAAAGACCTACTTATTATACCAAGGGCCACCCCTACAGCCTCAGGTGTCACCTCCCCTTGCCTCCAGTCCTGGGGTGGGGCCCAGTCCTCTAGGAGGCAAGCCACCTCAGACCACATACCCATTGGGGGATGATCCACTGTCTCCCCATTCACAGGGGCAGCCCGCTGGAGCATCCCTCCCATAAGGGCAGCCTGTCTTTTTCCTTAGTCAACAATGAACCCTCCCGACTTTCGCCAATTGTCTTGCCAATGGGTTTCAGTCCCAGGCAAGTTTGCTATGGATTCAATATGACCAAAGAAATTGACAGCAAAACTTTTGGGGTGAAAGGTTTTATTACCCGGCTTGTTCTCCTGGCAGTAGATCGAGCACTAGCATCTCTGCCTCCACCCAGAGCACTGGACCGAGATCTCCTTACAGTGCCTAAAGGTGTGGAAGTGGTAGCCTAGCAACAGGCCAGATACATCATCAGGTGGTTTAAGTTCAGTGAGGATCCTGGCCATAGGAACCCCAACTTCCCCACAGTCTGTAAACACAGCTGTTATTTATTGTCATTATGATATTGGGACCCTTCACCCTTAGTGGGTGCCTTCTCAGGAACAAACTGGATTTGATAAGCTAAGAAAAATATAGTCTTGTGTGTTTGTGCCCATTGTAAGCAGAATGTATGGTGTGACCCCATCATGGTCCCTAGAGGCATTCCTCTCCTGGGACAAGGAAAACCTGAGACCACGTTTGCTTGCCAGTATCTGTAGACTTCTAAGGGTGGGGAACTATTAATAGGCAAGAAATTTATGCCTCATCAGTCATCACCCAACCATCCCTGGAGTTCAGGCTACCCTGGCTACACTGTGTCTCCTACATCAACGGCAGAGAAAGGGGGAGAAAACATGAAACTTTTAAACTATCAGAACAGCCCCTTCTCTGCAGTCTGTCGTCTCACTTCCTGTATTTTTCATGTACATGTGTGATAATTATGTATCTGCATGTTATCAGGCCATTCTGTTTAGGTTTGAAACTTCCTAAACATTTTAATAAATTCTGCCTTATGTTACTGTAGATTTCAGGCAACAATTCTCTTTGCAATTACCTTATGATTAAGGTGACTTTTGTCTTAAGCATCAGAAGATTCTAGCAGTCATCTTTCAGAAGTCAGATTTACCAGGTGGAACTAGGTGTTTTCAGCAATAGCCAGAGCCCTGGAAGAGAAATAATTCACAAATATTTATATCTTTTGTTTTAAATTGTATTTGTGTATGCCTGGTTTTTAATCAGCTACCTGCCAACTTTATTTTTTGTGCCTTCACATAGGATTTCTAACATTGTCTGGAGTCATTTCCCAGTTTAAAAGTATTAAATACTTTTCTTTCTTTTTAAAATCTCTAACTAAGAAGTCAAGCCTTTGTCCCCTGCAGAGCACTGCAATGACTTAAAACTCCTGCTAGGGGCTAACGATTTCTTTTGGTGCTGAGTGGTGGTCTCTTTGACAGCAGGTGCTAGCACTGAGGTGTGAAAAACCCAGCCAAGATGGACAAGGCCTCCAGCTTGTGAAGTGTGGTTATTATACAGTTGAAACCAGTGTGATCAATTTTGTGATAGCTGTCACCAATGAATTAACTTTAATTTTTTGTTACTGTTGACATTTGTGAAATCAATATGTAAAGGATGAGTTTTGCCTTTTAGACCAGTTTGTTTTTTTATAATTGCAACTTCTGCGTTTTGTAAATTACAAGAAGAGGCATGGTTTTTTTTTGATGTAAGAACACTGAATTTTTATTTAAAGTATGATGGTTAAGTTGAATGACCTTTGGCTGTTAGCACTGTGCACTACATTGACATGCAAGAGAGAGAGAAGCCTGGTTCCATTTCCTGCTGTTTAACAAACTGTCCAATTAAGTCAGCAAGCCTGTGAGAGCCTTGGCTACTGTGGCCTTGGCCCAGCCCAGAGTGCAAGACAGTTGTCCAGAATATTCATATGTAACAGAGCTGCCGTATGTACTGTTTATAAAGGCATGTAGAGAATCTTAAAATCCATGTGAAAGTCACTTGCCAAAAAGGTCTGGTCATGGAATTTAAAGTAAATTTATGTCTCAATATTAAGAGAACCTCAATGTGCCTTTTAAAAAATACCAACATTTAAAATTTTTAAAGCTTAAATATACCTGCCTATTTGATAAAGAGATTGATAAAGGAGAACTTTTGGGCCCTAAAAGCTGTATTGCTTAGATGCTAAAAATTTTTTAGCTGATTGTGCAATTGTTGGGTTGTATCCCCAAATATATTTTAATGTCATTTAAGATGATTACACTCAAGCCTAAATATTAAAATATATGTGCACAAATTGTCAGCACAAATTGGAGCGTGTTTTTCTGTGGTTTAATGATAGAAACAAGGCTTTAAAAACTCATTGTTTAAATCATTTCACACATGTCTTATCCTTCCTAAAACACTATCAAATTTAGTGCCTTGCCAAAGAAAAATGTATGCTTGTACTTCAGCTTCAGTAGCACAGTGGTGTATGTCTTTGAGGAAATGAAATACAGTCATTTATGCCATGTCAGTATAAACTATGAGGAAAGCTCTAGGAGAACATAGCAGATGGGATAGTTACTTTACGCTTCTTATAGTGCTTACTGAATCCTGTGTATGAATAATTAGTATGCCTCCCCTCAGTCTGTGACCCTCACGCCAGTACAAAGCCATGCACAAAGGGGAAGGAAGCGAACATTTATTGTGTCTTCCTTTGCTTGTCCAGAGTCTTAGGTGCCCTATATGATTTCATATAATTCTGAAAGTTACACCACCTGGTAGATAGCCTCATTTTCTTAGCTGAAAGAATGAAGCTCAGAGAGGTTTAAGTAATTTGCCTAAATTCCACAGCTGGTAACAACAAAGTCAGCATTCAAAACTATACTGAAGCCCATGTGCTTTTACATCCACGTGGTACAATGGTACCAATAATTGCTTGTTAAATTTAAATGAGAGCCCAATTTTGATGATCGATAAGGTCTTCCATGTACCACCATACTCTGAAAACCTATTTAAACAGTGCAAATGAGGTTAAAGTGAGTGATGTGCTTTTTACCTCCATGTGGAGGTTTACTGATGTTTACTGAACAATCCCTATGCTGTCCGAACACATGAAACAATAAGGAATCTAACATTTTTCTTCTCTCTCCTGAAATGTGATAAGGTGAGAAATCGCTTGAAGTGTTTGCTGTATCCCATTTGAGTTGCTTGTATATTTTACACAAGCATCCATTGCTGTTATTTAAATTCATACTTTAAGTGGAAACGCTCTCCAGGCCTGGGGACATGTTCTTGATGATTCTGCCTAGTACTATGCCTAGATGCGTCAGCCCAAGGTCCCCAGTTGGGGGTTCTGGCTAATGAGGGCAGGGGCCTCTCACAGCACCTGCTACTGGGAAGCCGGGCGCGGGGCGGGGCCGGCGGGGAGGGGCGTGACCAGGGCCTCCGGGGGCGGGGCCAAGGGCGGTCATTCCGCTCGGGCGAGGCCAGTGGGGCAGCCCGGCGTGGCTCTGCTGCCCTCTGCCGGTCCGCAGCGTCGCCTCTCAGAACACCGGGTCCGCGTCCTGGCAGGTCGGGCTGGCGGCCCGTATCTCTCGGCCGTGTCCAGCCCTCCCGGTGGTTGTGGGGAGGCCGGCGATCTTCTTGGGCCCTGCCGCGCCCTCCATCCCTTACGACTGGCGTCCTGCGAGCAGGCAGCCGGGCGCTCGGGTACGTCCGCGCCTCGGGAGAGCAGCGGAGGGCCGTCGGTGCCCCCCTCGGGGCGGCCATGGCTGCGGGGCCGCAGTCCGGGACGGGGTCGGGGGAGAGGCCGGCAGCCCACTTACCTGCGAACCGGCCCAGAGCCGCGCGTTCCGCGGCGCCCCTGGCTCCTGCCTCGGGCTACCCCGTCGCCGGCCACGGATACAAGGGGCGGGGCCTGGCCTGGCAGCGGCCCTGATTGGACCCGGCGCCCACCGCACGCGGCGCCTATTGGCTGGGGCCTCCTGCTGTCCGCCGGCCGCTTGAGGCGCCGCGGCGGTCGCTGAGGCGAAGAGATTCGACGCCCGGCGGTGCCAGCGGATGTGCTCCTGGTCTAGACGCGGAGGCTTCCTTCAGGGGCAGGTCGAGCTGGGAGCTGGGGCGGACTTCCCCGACGGCAGGGCTGCGGCGTCGGGCCGGGCCTCTGAGGGGCGAGGGGCGGAGGGCGGGCGCCTGGACCAGGGTCACGACGGTTGAGGTGGAGCCGTTGTGTTAACAGCCGGGCGGCGCGGCTTCGGGGCTGAGGGGTCGGCCCGGCAGGGCTCCGGTAGCTGGGCCTGTGGCTGTGGGGCGCGGCGGGACGTCCGCGTCGCTCGGGCGCCCAGTGACCGAGGCCCGGCCCCTGGCTGGGCGCCCGCCGGGGGACACCGGGCTAGGGGCGGGCTGCGGGCACCCAGGTCGCGAGCCGGTCGGTGCGGGACCGCCCTGAAGCCCGGGCTCTGGGAGCGGCGCGGTGCCAAGGCCCGGGCAGTTGCCTCGGCCCCGCCCCCAGCTCGCCGCCGGCTGGGTTTGCGGACGGTGTCCCTGGGCCCGCGGTGCGGGCGGCGGCTGGCCGCGTGTGCCCCCTGCTGCAGGCGCCCCTGCAGCTTTAGGGGAAGTGGGGCGCGCACCTGCTTCCTGTTCCCCGCAGGCTTTCATTGCCTGCTTGGGAGTCCTTTTGGGTCCCCCTTTTCGGCTCTGCTCCTCTCCGTTATTCCAGACTAAAAGTAAGAACAGAACGGGTCTGTGGGCTGAATTTAGAGGGCGATGCCGTTACAAGAGCCTGAACACGTCAGGAGAAGGTGGTGTGGGCCGCGCCTTGGTTAGCCTCTCGTTGGCATGGTGGTGGAGAGGGCGACTTTGTGTTGATCAGTTACTGCTCGTATTCATTCCATTTTGGGGAGAAAAAAAATAGGTGCCTCCCCCTGTCGCCCAAGTTATTGGGTAGTTTTTGAAACTTTAATCCTTTTTTCTGCCTGTACATGCACATTAATCTCGCCGGTTCTCTCTTTTGCCCGCAGGTAGACTAGAGCCCAAAGCTTGCTTAGTTGGCACACAACCCCAGGTTTCTTGAAAAACTGTTTTTCTCTGCTGGGTTTCCTAGGTTGTCCTGTGGTTCCTTATCCTGTTACTTAGTACTTTGTAAAGGTATTTTAAGTTGTTTAAGTGGTGGAAAGAAAACATTTTTGCTTCCTTCTGAAGTTAGCCTTACCTTTCAGGTGCAAATGTCTGACTTGATGGCTAATGCTGTATTTTTGGCTCCATTGAAGCCAGTATGCATGCAGCCTTGAGATGGAGGGAGAGCTATTGGAGTCATTGGTTTGTTTAATGTTCTCACTTTAAAAATTCTGCCTTTTTAGGTACTAGTTAATTTTCCTTTTCCTTGGGACTTCTTGAACAAAAATAGACTAGGAACTAAACCATGTGTTAGCTTCTTGTGCCTGTTGACTGTAAGTATTCTTCTGTACCATATTTCATGTCTTAGAGTGCTTTGTAAATTGCATTTTAAATTTAAATTGTTTTAGTTAGGAAAGCATAATGTAATAGGCACCTGCCCCAACTGGTGGTGGCCCTAGAGAGAGTACAAACAGAGGTCCCTACAATATATTTTAGGTATTTAAACTTTTTAATTTTAAGCTTTTGAAATGTGAAATAATATGTTCTAGTCTTAAAATTCATAAATGTATCTTCATTGCTACAATAAAAATATGTGTTAAGCTATCATTTTTATGACTTGGCAAAATTTCAGAGATAACTGAATGCTTTTATTATGGATATTTGATGGTGGACTGGTGAAATTTGGATGATAAAATGACCTATATAATTCATAAATTTTTTTTTTTGCTTGCTCAGTCTGTTACTTTTGTGTGTGTGTGTGTGTATGTGTGATTTGCAAACAGCCATTTATCCAAGAAAGGAGCAAGAGTGTGTACATGTGCACACACACACACAATTTTTTTTCACCCCCTTGCCTCTTTTTTTAATTAAGGTATCATTGATATATAATCTTATGAAGGTTTCACATGAGCAACATTGTGGTTACTCCATTCCCCCCTGTTATCAAGTCCCCACCATATGCCCCATCACAGTCACTGTCCATCAGCACAGCAAGATGCTATAGAGTCACTACTTGTCTTCTCTGTGTTATACTGCCTTCCCTGTGTGCCCCCCCATATTATGTGTGCTAATCATAATATCCCTTAATCCCCTTCTCCTTCCTTTCCCACCCACCCTCCCCAACCCCTTTATCTTTAATAACCACTAGTCCATTCTTGGGTTCTGTGAGTCTGCTGCTGTTTTGTAACTTCAATTTTTGCTTTGTTGTTATACTGCACAGATGAGTGAAATCATTTGGTAATTGTCTTTCTCCTCCTGGCTTATTTCACAGAGCATAATACCCTCTAACTCCATCCATGTTGTTGCAAGTGGTAGGATTTGTTTTCTTCTTATAGCTGAATAATATTGTGTATTTATACCACACTTCTTTATCCATTCATCTACTGACAGACACATAGGTTGCTTCCATGTCTTGGCTATTGTAAATAGTGCTGCGATAAAAATGGGGGTGCATATGTCTTTTTGAATCTGTGATCTTGTTTTCTTCAGGTAAATTCCCACAAGTGGAATTTCTGGGTCAAATGGTATTTCTATCTTTAGGTTTTTGAGGAACCTCTATATTGCTTTCCACAATGGTTGAACTAATTTACATTCCTACCAACAGTGTAGGAGGGTTCCCCATTCTCCGCATCCTCTCCAGCATTTGTTGTTCCTTGTCTTTTGGATGTTGGCCATTCTAACTGGTGTGAGGTGATATCTCATTGTGGTTTTAATTTGCATTTCCCTGTTGATTAGCGATGTGGAGCATCTTTTCATGTGCCTGTTGGCCATCTGAATTTCTTCTTTGGAGAATTGTCTGTTCAGATCCTCTACCTGTTTTATAATTGGGTTATTTGCTTTTTGGGTGTTGAGGCACATGAGTTCTTTATATATTTTGGATGTTAATCCTTTGTTAGATATGTCATCTACAAATATATTCTCCCACTCTGTAGGATACTTTTTTGTTCTATGTACTGATGGTGCCCTTTGCTGTACAGCAGCTTTTTAGATTGTTGTAGTCCCATGTGTTCATTTTTGCTTTTGTTTCCCTTGCCTAAAGAGATGTGTTCATGAAAAAGTTGCTCATGTTTATATTCAAGACAATTTTGCCTATGTTTTCTTCTAAGAGTTTTATGGTTTTATGACTTATATTCAGGTCTTTAATCCATTTCAAGTTTACTTTTGTGTATGGAGTTAGACAGCAATCCGGTTTCATTCTCTTACATATAGCTATCCAGTTTTTCCAACCCCAGTTTTTGAAGAGGCTGTCATTTCTCTGTTGTATATCCATGGCTCCTTTATCATATATTAATTGGCCGTATATGTGTGGGTTTATATTTGGACTCTGTATTCTGTTCCATTGATCTATGGCTCTTTTCTTATGCCAGTACCAAATTGTCTTGATTACTGTGGCTTTGTAGTAGAGCTTGAAGTCGGGAAGTGTAATTTTTCATAGTATTCTATAATAATTCTTTGTATTTTAGTGGTGTTTGTAGTGATTATTACTTTCTCATCTCTGATTCTGTCTATGTGTGTAGACTCTCTTTTTTTTCTTGATAAGTCTGGCTAGGGGGTTATCTATTTTGTTTATTTTCTCAAAGAACCAGCTCTTGGTTTCATTAATTCTTTCTATTGTTTTATTCTTCTCAATTTTAGTTATTTCTCCTCTGATCTTTATTATGACCCCCTTCTACTGACTTTGGGCCTCACTTGTTCTTCTTTTTCCAGTTTCATTAATTGTGAATTTAGACTGCTCATTTGGGATTGTTCTTCCTTCTTTAGATAGGCCTGAATTCTATATACTTCCCTCTTAGAACTGTCTTCGTTGCGCCCCACATAAGTTGGGGCATTGAGCTGCTGTTTTCATTTTTCTCTCTATATTGCTTGGTCTCTGTTTTAATTCGGTCATTGATCCATTGATTATTTAGGAGCATGTTGTTAAGCCTCCATGTGTTTGTGGGCCTTTTTGTTTTCTTTGCACAATTTATTTCTAGTTTCATACCTTTGTGATCTGAGAAGCTGGTTGGTACAATTTCAATCGTTTTGAATTTACTGAGGCTCTTCTTGTGGCCGAGTATGTGATCTATTCTTGAAAATGTCCCATGTGCACTTGAGAAGAATGTATATCCTGTTGCTTTTGGGTGGAGTGTTCTATAGATGTCTGCTAGGCACATCTGTTCTAATGTGTTGTTCAGTGCCTCTGTCTCCTTACTTATTTTCTCTCTGTTTGATCTGTCTTTTGGAGTGAGTGATGTGTTGAAGTCTCCTAAAATGAATGCATTGCACTCTTTTTCCCCTTTAATTCTCTTAGTATTTGTTTCACATATTTAGGTGCTCTTATATTGGGTCCATATTTATAATGGTTCTATCCTCTTATTGGACTGACCCCTTTATCATTATGTAATGTCCTTCTTTGTCTCTTATTACTTTCTGTTTTGGAATCTATTTTGTCTGATATAAGTACAGCTACTCCTGCTTTTTTCTCCCTATTGTTTTCATGAAATATATTTTTCTATCCCTTCAGTTTTAGTCTGTGTATGTCTTTGGGTTTGAAGTGATTCTCTTGTAGGCAGCATATAGATGGCTCTTGCTTTTTTATTCATTCTATAACTCTATGTCCTTTGATTGTTGCATTTAGCCCATTTACATTTAGGTTGATTATCGATAGATATGTACTTACTGCCATTGCAGGCTTTGGATCTATGGTTACCAAAGGTTCAAGTGCAGCTTGTTTACTGTCTAACAGTCTAACTTAACTCGCTTATTACACTATTATAAACACAATCTGAAGATTCTTTTTTTTTCCTCCCTTCTTTTTCTTCCTCCTCCACTCTTTATATGTTAGGTGTCACATTCTGTACTCTTTGTGTATCCCGTGACTGACTTTGTGGGTAGCTGATTTAATTTTGCATTTGGTTAGTAATTAATTGGTCTACTTCCTTCACTGTGGTTTTATTTTCTCTGGTGACAGCTTTTTAGCCTCACGAGCAATTCCATCTAGAGCAGTCCCTTTAACATATACAGTGGAGATGGTTTGTGGGAGGTAAATTCCCTCAACTTTTGCTTATCTGGAAATTGTTTAATCCCTGCTTCAAATTTAAGTGATAATCTTACCAGGTAGAGTATTCTTGGTTCGAGGCCCTCCTGTTTCATTGTATTGAATATATCATGCCACTCCCTTCTAGCCTGTAAGGTTTCTACTGAGAAGTCTGATTACAGCCTGATGGGTTTTCCTTTGAAGGTGATCTTTTTTCTCTCTCTGGCTGCCTTTAATACTCTGTCCTTGCCCTTGATCTTTGTCATTTTAGTTATTATATGTCTTGGTATTATCTTCCTTGGGTCCTTGTGTTGGGAGATCTGTGTACCTCCGTGGCCTGAGAGACTCTCCTTCCCCACGTTGGGGAAGTTTTCAGAAATTATGTCCTCAAAGACACTCTTTGTCCCTTTTTCTCTCTCTTCTTCTTTTGGTACCCGTATGATGCAAACATTGTTCCCTTTGGGTTGGTCACACAGTTCTCTTAATATTTTTTCATTCCTAGAGATCCTTTTTTCTCTCTGTGCCTCAGCTTCTTTGTATTGCTAGTCTCTAATTTCTATTCCATTTACCCTCACCTCTACCTTATGTAATCTGCTTTTAAATCCTTCCACTGTATATTTCATTGCAGATACTGTATTTTTCAAAGTGTCTATCTCTTGAATTCGTTCCTTAGATCTTGAATATTTTTCTTTAACTCCTTTAGCATGATTATGACTTTTATTTTGTATGTTTTTCAGGAAGATTGGTGTTTTCAGTTTCACTGAGTCCTCTTTCTGGTGTTTGAGGGATTTTGGGATTGAACAGGTTCTTCTGCCTTTTCATAATCCTGGAGCGATGGCAGGGGGTCACAGGCGAGTGGTGCCAGTGCCTACTGGAAGGAGAGAGCTCTTTACTACTTCTCAACCACAGTGCCTGCTTCCACTGTCAGGGCCAGTGAGCTGCATGCAGAGAGCAGCCTCTGCGTTAAACCCCTAAACAGCCATAGGTGGGGCTGCCCTCCTACTTGCCTGGAGTGGTGGCAGGGGTTGCAGGCAAGCGGTGCCAGTGCCTGCCAGGAGGGCAGAGCTCTTTCCTTCTTCCTGGCCACAGTGCCTGCCTCCGCTGTCAGGGCCAATTAGCCAGCCGCACAGGGAGCAGCCTCTGCATTAAGCCTGTGTAGTTGCTATAGGCGGGACTGCCCTCTGGCTGGCCTGGAACCATGGCGGGGGCAGCAGGTTTGCTAGCTGGTGCTGGTTGGAAGGAAGGAGTGGTAGGCTGCTTATCAAGGTGGGGTGTGTCAGGGCTGCGTTGCTGTCCCAGGGGATGGAGCGCGTGAAGTTCTTGAAAGTTCCTAAGCTGCTGGGCTGAGTGTGCCAGGACATTTTGTCCACCTGTTCCTTCTTCTGAGCATCAAACTCTGTGTAATCCTTGCCCCTTTAACAGCCCACTCACTGTTGGGAATCCTTTCAAAATTCCCACCTTTCTTTTGTCCCAGAGCAGCCAGTTGTGAGAACCTGTTGTCCACAAGCAGCTGGAATCTCAGTCTGTGACTTTGCTTTTCACCCCCTCTGGTCTCCAGAGCATCGTGCAATGTGGGTTTGTGCTCCTAGAGTAGATCTTCAGGGCTGGGTATTTAGCAGTCCTGGACTTCTGCTCCCTCCCTGCTCTGTTTCTCTTCTTCCCGCTGGTGAGCTGGGGTTGGGGAGTGCTCAGGTCCCGCCAGGTCATGCCTTTGTTACTTTACCCTTTTCTGTGAGATGTTCTCTTTTTCCAGATGTAGACTGACTGGTGCAATCTTATTTCTGGTCACACTGTTAGGATTAATTGTATTTGCTATATTTTCATATGTATGTAGTTTTGGGAGGAGGTTTCTGCCTCACTTCTCATGCTCCCATCATTTTTCCCCCTCAAGTCTGTTACTGTTTTTACCTGAAAAAACTTCCTAGAAAATTGTGACTTGGTTTATTAGCTCTCAGCAACCTGCTCCTGAGTTCTAACGAAGCTTGCCTTCTTCTGAGCTACTTGATCTCTTCTCTGGGCAAGAGACATTTTGAGGTGGTTCGACCTCTTCTTTTTAACTTGCTTTTTAGGCTTCTTCTCGTAGACTGATTCTCTCTTATAACAGTGTGAGCTTTCTGACACATCTCCTCCATATCTGGAGTTACGTTTTTCTTTATGTATTGAGAGACTTGTTTGTTGTAAGCATCTTTATCTTCCATTAGGTTATGAGTGTAATCAGCCATGTTCTGCCCCATGATGTGCTCCTGATGTCCTCTGCATTGGATTCCTTGTTTTCTGAAGCATAACCAGGGAATCTTTTGGTACTGTGAGGGATAGACAATCTTCCATTCACAGCTTCCTTAAGGGCCCCTAAAGCTTTTATTTCTGGTAGTAGTTATGGTCAGCCCTGCACACAAATAGCAGGTAAAGGCACCAGGTTGACCACCAATGCTTTCCACATTGTATTCATCCCAGGTCACTTCTACTTGGCCTTCATAAATTTTGTCCATGCCAAACCTATTAAGAAGCCTGCGGGCCAACAGCAGGCCAGTACAGTATGCTGCAGCATGATTTTTCAGGCCAACCTTCACACCATGCTTTGGGAGTTCATGAGCATGCATTACACAAATCATATCTCCTGTGCAGGCATAAACAATCTGACAAATGATATCTCTGTTGGTTATACAAACCATCATCCTGTATTTGGGTGTGTTGTACTTATTTTTATCATGAATCACCAAGTGTTTCTGAGCACAGTAGTCAGTTTTTTCCTCTCATTGTCTTCTAAGTTTTACTTGGTCTGCCTTAAAGTAGGCCTTATTCTTAACATGTTTAACAAACTCCATTCCGTGGAACAAACACCGGCATCTGTGGCTCACCATGGACCTGCAGGCCCAGCAGCACTCTGGAGTGGGGAGAAAAGCTTCTTGTAGTGTTCTTGTTGGCCTTTGTATCATGGTAATGCTGGCATGTAAAATGTGTTTGGAAGTCTTGCTTCATCTACTGTTTTTTTGGAAGAGTGAAAAGGATTTGTGTTCTTTTTTAAATGTTTAGTAGAATTCACTAGTGATCTACAATACTTACTTCTTACTCCCATATTTGAGGTCATACTTCTCCTATCTTTTTCTATCTATGAAACAAGCTTGTATATACATATATATATACATGTATATATATAAATCTTATAACAATGTGATATAACATTCTCATATAGGGCCAGGCTATCTTCTGTAATGGCTTGGGGAGAATGGAAAGAAAGAGTGAAGCTGGTTAGAAAATAGGCAAAACCCTTCTTGGGAATTGGGGAAGGAAAGAGTGGGTCCCTGCATTTCTAATATTTTCCAGGTCACATCTCTGAGTTGGACAAAATGAAAAAATGACTATCAACTGTTCAGCGATCCTGGAATCCTTGCCTGAGTCCTGGAATTCCCATCTAGCCACAGACCTAGAATCTCTCCTTTAATATTTAAGCCAGAACAGATAAAACACAACCAGGTAGGGCAAAACCACAGCTAGGCCCTGGATAGATCTGAATGGAGCAGGTGGACTGCCAGCTGCTTAACTGCAAAGGCTGGCCTTGGTCATTTCTTTTATCTCACAATACCCCAAAGTCATGTTTTACATTTTTGGACCCCACTTAACTGTAATTTTGCAAGAATTTACTGTACTTTTGAAAAGATAACCATAAGTATAAATTATAAATAAAAAGTTTCCCTTTGACAAATAGCCAATTAAATTCTGTCCAAGTCCATATTCTTCATCCCCAGTGAGCTGAAAAACAGTCCACCTGTCCTGAGTGGTGTAAGTAAACATCCCTTTCTCTATACACACAAGCACACACTCAACAGAAGCATATACCTCATACACCTATAAATACAACCATAAATAATACAAAGGTTTTTTTCCCTATATCAATGGCATTACACTGTATTATTTGGCAGCATGTTTTTAATTGCTTAAAATCATTTGACTGCAAATATCTAAAATTCTGTTAATTTGAACTGTTATGTTCACAAAATTGATTATACCACATTTTATGTTTTCATTCCTTGCTCTCCCATTCCCAACTCCCATCTAGGTATTTCTGAAGTTTTGCCACTTGAAATAGGGCTGCAAAAATATCTGTAGATTTGGCTCCTTATACACATGAAGCAAACTTTTCTTTGGGGATCAGATTTTTTTTTTTCCTAGAGTTAATCTTTGGAAATGCAAGAGATTTTTTTTACTCATCTCTTTTGTGTGCCTTATGTGTATGTTCTCATTGGGCACTTAGATTTCTCTGTTGGCAAGAAAATAGACTGACTAATGCTGTTGTTGTTTTACAGATACACAGTCATATTTCTCTTAGATTAATTAATTAATTGCTTCTGTGTTGGATTTCCTGGTGATTCTCTTAGAAAGTGCTTCATAGGACAGATTAATTTTAAATTGCTCTAGTCATGATGTTTAGAAAAGATGGCATTCTTTCTTTTCCCTCATAGATCTAACCTCCAAATTGTATTTAGAAATGTTAGATGCCTTTGTTCAGATGGTAGGTGATGCTTAATGTAAGCCTGTTGCTTCCCATTACTAGTCTCATTTGAAGGGAAAATGTGCTTAGGTTATCTTTTCTCACTCCTTTCATTGCATATTTGTATGTTCTCACATATCCTGTTGTTTGGTAATATACTTGCATATTCTTACCTTCTTAAATATTAAATTAATAGCCTGAATTTCTTTTAGACATTAATTCAAGATTATTTTTTCTTATTCCCAAAGATTATATATAGCTATAATCTCTGATGAGAGAAGTCCAGATTTGTATTCTTTCAGTTTTGTGACCTTTTGGCAGGACTTTTGACATTTATTTAAGTAATCTATGAAAACAGAATACTTGAATAAATGCTCTTCAGGCTTTCCTCCCAGAAACTTCTTTGGTCAGATTTAAATGAGTAATTTCATAAACAGTGGAACTTGCAGAAACATTATTTAATGTCTTTGGTATAAGCAGCAGTGCTTACTTATGTGTGTTAAGATCTTTAAACTATAAACATATAAAACATTGTAAGATTCAAAAAGTTTATGTTTTCTTTTAGGTGTTTGTTTTGTGCTGTTTTAAAATTAAATCAAAATGCCAATAAGACCATATGTCCAGGTATGTACCTAGATCAGAAGGAAGTATTTTAATTCCTTAAATTACTTTCTGGTTATAGGTATTAAGTACTATATTTTTTAGGAAAGACGAAGTTTGTTTTTATGAAATAGCCAAGAGTAGAATAATTTAAATTAAAATGTTATCCTTTCATTTTTTTCAATAGATTTGTTTTCAAAAGTTGTAATAAAGTATTAAAAATGCTGATTATATATACCTTTTACATTGAAAAGAATTATGTACTGATTTGTGTTTAATTTGTGCCTGGACATTTATATCAAGGTTTAAAATTGTAAGGTACTTGTGTTTAGGTAAAGACTAAGTTTTAATGTATCTGTTTAACATGTATGTGATTTACCACTGAGTCCGGTGATCAGATTATAGTATGAAAATTCCTTATTAAAGATATTGTACTTTAATAGTAGGCACAGCAGATTTTTGTAAATGTTATAAAAGTACAATACTAAATTATATATGTAATGCTTAAGTTATATTGGTTGTTATAGTTCCTAAAAAGTGCTTTTAACAGTCTTCATGCAGTTTTTAAAAACTAAGCCTCATTAAAGTTAATAGTCAAATATATTTTAGAGTTTTACTCATAGTATTAAGTGTTAGTTACTATAAAGTTGATTTTACTTCTTTAACAAATTTTTGTTGAGTTCAACATAATGATGACTTTCCAATAAAAGATATGAAGTGGGAAATGAGTAAAATATATTTTTTCTTATATAGAGTCTTGTTATCAAAGAAACTTAGTCTCTAACTGCATTACTCCAACATTTGTAGTGGACAGGCTTTTTTTTTTTAATAAGTGAATTGATATTCTATAAGCTCTTTTGAGAATTTGTGTGTGAGAACAATTCTCAAATTACTAGATCGCATAAGGTGACAAATTTTGGTTTTGATTCAATAAACTTGCTATTGACTGTGTTTCTGTAGCAGTTGGAAAAATGCATTGATGATGCTTTAAGAAAAAATGATTTCAGACCTTTGAAAACACTTTTACAAATTGATATTTGTGAAGATGTGAAGATTAAATGCAGTAAGCAGTTTTCCCACAAGTTGGATAACCTTATATGCAGGGTAAATATTCATTTTTGTTGAATATTTAAATATTAGATAGCACTCTTTCTAGGAAGGAGTACTTATTTGGAAGAAATGAACAAAAAGCTTTGATAAGCTCACTTAAATCCCCTAAATAAATGTTTATCTCACCACTTTTTTTATTTGAGGAGTCCCATATAATGATCTAGACTTGTTTTCTAAATACAATATTCAAAAAGCTATATTTACTTAGTGTTACCATAATTAACTGTTACCTAAACTGGGGTGAAATGTTTAGCCTTTTTGAAGTTTAAACAACTTAATCTATTTTAAAAAGCCTATCTGTCAATATATTCTTCATGTTATGTGACAATGCTTGGTGCTTGCAAAAATAAAACAAAATAAGGAAATCATCCAAAACATTGGATTGATTTATCATATATAAGACATTTTTATACCTGTGAAAAAGTGATTATTGACTATCTACCCCAGGATCTGAGATTTGTTATGAATATAAAAGATAGAGTAAAAATTTCTTGTATCTATTAATTAAATACATGGAGCTTTTTCGAATGGGAGAGGTAACTGATTCCTTGTGTCGTAGTCTTGTTTCTTGAATTTACACAGATCTGCATTTTTGTTCTGAGTTTGCCATAAACCAGCTGGGTGGCTGTAGGCCACTATTTTTAACCACACTTGTGTCCTCTACCATATGAACATTATTATAATGGCCAACTTTCATGCTTTGTAAGGATTATAAAGCTCCTAACACAATGTCAATTCCATATTGTTATGTGTTTACAGATGTTTAAATGTGTACTTTTCATTTCAGGAGCTTAACAAAAAGGATATTCAAAATGTTTCAACCATTTTGGTTTCTTTTGGAAGATGTGCCAAAAATCTTAGTATGTTGGGGCAAGGTGGACTTCTAACTATGATGAAACAAGGACTAGTCCAAAAGATAAGTATAGAATATGTAATGTATTCATGTGAGGACAATAGGATTAAAGGTATGCATTATAATAACATCAGTGGGTCAGAAAGTTGAAAAATAAATTTAGGAACTTAGAAACCTTGAGGTAAAGTATTTTCATAATCTGTGGTGTTACAAAGAAAAAAAATCACAGGGAAACTACACAGGGACCCTGACAGACATATGAATTTAAGGTCACAAGTTTCCCTAAGGCCTTTGCTTTATTTTCTCTTTAGCTCATCTTAATCATTATTTAACTCCATTTTTCTTTTTGTATTGTTTATTGTGTCTCCTATGCTAGAATGTTAAGATACTGATTTTTGTCTTTTTTTTTTTTTTTCCATTGATGTATACCCAGTGCCAAGAACAGTGCCTGGAGTGTATTATGCACTCAAATATCTGAATTAGTTCAAGTAAAACAATACCCAAATTTTCAAATAGTAACAGTACCAAAGTAACCTAACTTGTGATGATACTTTATGGTCATCTATTAAATGTAGCTGAACTAGGAATTTGAAGTGGGAGATAAAGATCTTCTACCAGGAATTAGGATCAAGTTCATCCATTCCCACTTAAACAGTGGACAAATATAGTGAGTTACCTGTAAACACAATAAAGATGTTGAAAAGCATGAACTTATTTTGATATAGTACTGGAATTTTTATTTCTGAATTTTTTATTCCTAGGTTTATTGTTTATGCAAAAATAGATAAGTACATTATTAAAATTGAATTCAAAATAACTAATATATACATTTCTTTTTTTACATGGTTGCCTGGTTTGAAAAATCCAAGGAGATTATTCTGAGTCGAGGAAATTCAAAAGATGAAGGTGTTATAAATATGATAGAAGACTTATTTGATCTTTTGATGGTAAAGATCACATTGATTAACTGATACTGTAATGCATGTGTTAACTTAAAAAGTTCGTGTTCTGTTTATCCTGAGCCTAAAAGTTGCTAACAGACCGTTTAGTGACTTGGTTGGATTAGTCTATTCAGATTGTATAAAGCATTTCTCCTGGTTAATATAATTAAATAATTAGTTAATAAATAAAAGTTAAATAGCAGTAAGTTCAAATGTAATTTGTCATTTTATACCCTTTATAATGGTTTATATTATAAGGTGGCAAATTATAAATTAAAAATTATTCACTTTCTTTTCAGGTCATACATGACATCAGTGATGAAGGTATAATAAACATTTTAATTCTATTAGAATAATAATTTGCTGTTAGAGTATAAGTTTGAAATTTTCATGGTGTTGTCCTAAGATCAGAAATTCATTATCAAGTTGACTAACTTTTGTTATTGGATTGACAAGCTCTTTTCTGTAAAGAGATTGATAGTAAATATTTTAGGCTTTATATTAGGGCCAAGAGAAAAGAAATCATGAATATTATGTAGGTATTTATATAACAAGAAAGAAAACAAATTTCCACAAATGTTTTATTGGTAAAATTCAAAATAATAATTGAGTACAATGTTTTTGTAATATGGGTCTACGAATGCGAATAGCTCTCTCTTTTGACGGAATGACATTTCACTGAATTAAGGTTCAAACAGTATTTACTGTTACAAAAGTTGATTGCAAATGTTCATTTGTCTGTGTTTATCTGTAATTAAATTTTATGTATGTTGCATTAGAAAATATCTTTTCATGCAGATACTGCCAAATACTGATAACAGTTCTTGAGCATGATTTTTAATTGAGCATATTCATCACTTGGAAAGCATTTATCTTATTAAGTTAGGTCCTTAATATTTGCCTTTTAGATGTTATTACATCTAAAGATTAGTCACTTTCAATTGAAAGCTAGGTGGAAGCTCCTCAATTGCACAGTTAAATGGGTTTTGAAATATGGAAGTTTCCATTGCATTTATATCAGTGTCCATAAATGCTGCTTGACCTGTAGTTGGAACTTGGAAAAAAAAAATATTGCTTATAACTTTGTGTGGAAGTGGAGATGTCACTTCTTGTTTTAACTTTTGACACCCTGGGGAGTATATAAAACAGTTTGTCATTACTTGTGATCCAGTAATTTTAGTTTCATTTAAATGACCTTATTAAAGTATAACTTTCTCACATAAATACTATTTTGCCTTGTAATTTTGGGTTGAATTCATTAAGAAACTATCAACTCTGCAGCCCAAGCTAATTACCAAGTTCATTCATTGGTAACTGATAATGGCTTTGTTCATAAGAGCAGATGAAATTCACTTTGATACTGCTGGTTCAATAAAACATGATAGATTCAAGTAGTTCCAGAGAGTACCTGCTGATGAATAATATAATCATACAAAAATGGGCAGTAGATGGAATTTGGTTTGTGAGCTATAGTTTGCCAATGTATAATCTAATAGAACAAAATTTTCATTAGTCCACTGAGAACATAGAACATTTTACAACTCATCCTTCCACTTGTGGCTAGCTGGTATCTTGTGCCAAGCAATCAGTCCAAGTTATTTTCTCTCTCTGTCAGTTGAGGAAGAATACCTTGTATTGGAAGTTGAGGCTGGTGAATTGTTTTAAATAAAGGAACAGCTATTTGCTGCCTTCAAAAATAAAAAGTTTTGAAGTATCAATGTTAATTTCTATAGTAGTTAATGCTACCTTTTCATTGACTTCTTTGCAGTTAACATAACAATCTAGTCTAAATTAAGTTTCTATGGGAGAAAATGGTCCTAAAGCACCAGTGATTATAAAGTGATGCAACTGTATTTTTAAGTAAATCTTTTCAACTAATTAATTTTTTCTTTCAATGTAGTTACCTTGGAAAGTTGTACATTTTCAGCTGCATTATTGCCATTAAAAAAAATTGTCTTATGAAATAGAATGTGGCAAATTCCTATTTAGTGTTGAACAAAGCTTTGTCTTTTGACAGTAGGGTTGACTTTTAGAAATGGCTCAAGATATTTAAATCTTCATGATGTCGAGAGAGGTGTTGGTGGCCACTGTGGAATTTTTGAGTTATGACTATAAATTAATGAGATGAACTTTAATAAAATCTCAAAATAGAAGTTTCCACACTTTTGAACTACATTTAATTCAAAAAGGTAATACTGCCATACATGCCTAAAGGAGAAGCTGTATTTGAAGTTTGTCTTTTGCCAGAATTAAAACCAGTCACATCTGTTGAATGGTGTTTTTTCATTTTTCAAAGTTCTGATAGCTAGGGATTGGCAGAACCGGGACTGAACATCATGTTCATGGCACTCAGGCCAGTCAGCAGGCTGCCTTCTGAGCTGAACTAGTGGCATTATTCCTGTTAGCAACTCTAAGAAAAGATTTCCTTTTAAAACAACTTAAAATATGTATTTATCAATATAACACTTTTATTCAGGTAAAAGGCAAGTAGTGGAAAGCTTCGTACCTCGGATTTGTGCCCTGGTTATTGACTCAAGAGCGAATATTTATATTCAGCAGGAGGTAAAGTCATGTATTAGATTTTCTTTTAAAACCTAAAAATAATGAAGTCAACATTTGGTAGCATTTCATCAAACAATTAATTATTTTATCTTGTCACTAATTATCATGTAGTGTATTTCTGTTGCCTTAATTCATTGCCTGAGATGATAAATATATCAATGATGAATGGTTAAATATTTACTGATAATTAATAACCATATGGGTTTATGTGTACAAATAGCTCATGTGACAATAAATCACACCATCCAGATATTAGTTTTTAAGTATTTAAATACCAAAAATAACCTCTATTAACATTATATGTGTGTGTACATGTATATAACCATAAGAACAAATATTAATGTGATAATATATTTGCTTTCTTGGTTCTTAAAATAGACTAATACAAGCATGTCATATTGCAGAGATTCTAACTGGACTCGTATATATTGTATTTCCGATATCCTGAGTTTTATGGTTTTTGTAGTCACTGTGTTTTATACTTTATGTGCTTTCCTCTGCCCTTCTCTATTCCCTGCCTAAAATGCTTTGATTAAGAAAAAAGTAGGTCTCTAAGTTTATGTACCTAGAATATTTCTCTAAATACTTAATGTTTCATTAAATATGTAAAGTCAATGAATTCTTTTTTTTTCTTTCCTAGACGCTTAAAAAAATGAATGCTATGCTTGACAAAATGCCTCAAGATGCCAGGAAAATACTCTCTAACCAAGAAATGTTAATTCTCATGTAATAATTTCTACTATATTACTTTAGTTAGTGGTTAAAGTAAAAAATTTAAAGGATGTTTTATAAGTCAATAAGGCAACCATGAGTTGCATTAACAATTAAAACTGATCAACTGTTTTCGGCTCCTAATATATTTTATGGATATATTTTCTGCAAAAGTCTGTGATACTAGCCAATTATAAATTTTGGTGAAATTTTTTTCCCCCAAATATGGGCTTTCTATTTAATTGATACTAGTCTAGTATATAATCTGTTATTTTGATTCACAGGAGTAGTATGGGACAAAGGATTTTAGATGCTGGAGGTATGTTCTTTTTTCCAAAATGTTCATATTTGAAATTTTTCCAAATTTATTAATAGAAAATAATAATCCTTTTAGTCAAAATATTAACATTGTAATGTAGTGAGATTGTGTGAGGGAATTATAAACCATCTATATACCAACAGCAATTTTTAATTACTTTAATGGATAATTAAATGATAAATATCTCTGGGTCTAAAACAATTAAGCATGACAGAGTTGTTCAATATAATGTGCCTAGTGATAAACTTAAGAATAACTTTTCCAATGCATTTGAATTAGTTTTGCTAATAAATTCCTCAAATGCCATTTTATGAAGAGGTTCAATATCTCATGACTGATATATGTATATATGTTTCAATGTGTTTATTGAAACAACTAAAATTTTCTTTCCTAAGTTTCATATAAGAAAAGTTTGATGTAGTGGTTTGCATATAGAACAAACCATTAGTTTAAAGTATTTTGTTATAACTGCAAACATCATATTACATAAAAGGAAAACAAGGATTCTATGATTTATGGGCTGTTGTATGAGTTATATAGCAGTTCATAACTCTATTAAAATGGAAAGAGAGTCTGAATAAGTGTTTCATTTAAATATCCATAAGAATTATTCTTCACTTCTTCTGTTAGTAAACTTGTTTTGTTATCTGGGATGTATTTATTCCTGTAATGATAAGATACTTCTAATTCATATGAGGAAAATGGCAAAAGATGAGTAAATTACTCATCTGTTACTAACATTTTCCTTATTTCTCTTGCTGGTCCCTAGTACCTTATAAGATGTATTGGCTTTTCTAAAACTCTTCTTTTTTATAATTTCAAGTAACACATTAACAATTTTTTTTGAAGATTATGATTTACAAGTAGGTATCATAGAAGCTTTATGTAGAATGACCACAGAAAAGCAAAGACGAGAACTGGCATGTCAGTGGTTTTCAATGGATTTTATCGCTAATGCATTTAAAGGAATTAAAGACTCTGAATTTGAAACAGTAAGTAGTAAAAATAACAAATCAACAACCCTTGAAAAAAAATTATTATACTTTTTAAAAGTCTCTTTCTTTTTTAAACATTAGGATTGCAGGATATTTCTCAACCTTGTAAATGGCATGCTTGGAGACAAGAGAAGGTAAGCTTAATGCAGTACTGAAGGATTTACTGATAAAGGAGAGCTTAAGAGACAGCACACAATGTTGAACCTTAAAAAATTTAACTTTATTTTGTTATGTTGGAGTGTAAAATGTGCAGGATAGTACATTACACTAACACCATCTAATAAATTACTGCACTGGCATGCTGAAATAATCCTCCACTGGTTTTATTTTGCTTTATAATTTTTAGAGGAAAAATGCATTCTTAATTAATGTAACTTTGAATGTCTAAAATTGGTTTACTGTTTTTCATAATATCATATACATTATCATAAATTTAGTATTTGAAGAATGATAAAAATCTGGGTATAAATATTGAGCTTCCTTCATCTACATACTGGAATAAAAATGCATAACAAACATATATCATTTTCTTTTATAATTAACATACTGTAGGATTTTCTTTCTGAAGTTACTTAAAATGTCAGGAATGGGCATAGAAGGATAGGTAATGGAAATATTTCGCTTTTGATAATGACAAAAAATCAAAGTATTTGCAGTGTAGTGCCTGGTACCCCATAGTTGCTGAGGACACATTTATTAGATAAATGAGCTCACATTCATTTTACTTAATAAGGAAATGAGAGAGTGAGGATTAAGTGCAAGAAGTCATACTATTAGGATTTGAATCAGTTTCTTCCCCTCCTGCTATTCTAACATTGGGCAAGTTATTTAATCTTACTTGCTTCAGTTTCTTAGCTGTAAAATAAGAAATCTAATGATCCCTACTTCGTATGTTTGTTGTGAAGATTAAATGAGCTAATTAAATGCTAAGTGCTTATAATACTATTTGACCATGAAAGCACTCAATGAATTTGGCCATTTTTATTAACCAGTATTATTCAGTTCCACTCTTCTTTCCCCATGTGTGTCCTATGAGAACTTCTACTGTATTAATAGTATAAGCTAAATTAGGAACCTCTGCTCATAGTTGATAGCACAAAAAGTAATTTGGTACAGTTAGTCAAAATGTTAAGTAGTATCCTCAAAGTAACATGCTTTCTCTACAGAAACAAATTTCCATTAAACTTGTATTTTAAACAGTGAAGAAGAAGGAGATAGAATTTTATTTAAATTGTTATGACTGCTGCCTAATTTCCTTTTGATTTCAGGCATGATTTTTTATGGCAAGTCAAAATTATGCTGTGAAAGCTTATTCATTTTTTCCTTTAACTCAAACTTCTTTTTATTTTAGGGTCTTTACATTTCCATGTTTATCAGCATTTCTTGATGAATATGAGGTATATTTTAAATTTAAAATATGTAGTATTATTGAATGGGTTTTGAAGCAAGGGTCAAGTGAATTACAGGTTACAGATTGACAAGAATGTTAAAAAATAGTCACAGTTGGATCATAAAGCTGGTCTAGTACTCTGTATCTAAGAGACATTTTACGAGATGGCATATTTATAGCCGAGGATAACTAAAATACAAAGGCTATACTTCACATTTTCTTCTTTCCTTAAGTTCATTATTGATTTTCATTCACAAATATTTTCAAAATAATATTTTAAACCTTTATTTGCATTTGGAATATTTGTGACTTCTTGGGGCTAGCTAAGTTCTATGTGAAGTATTAAGGCAGCATTTCTTTTGATTGTTTCTAAACTGATTTCATTGCTCTACTTGTCTGTTTGTTACCTTCGCTCACCTTCCAGTTTTCCTTTTTTCTTTTAAAAAGACTCAAAACCAAGATATAACCGAATCTTAATTTTCTGTTGTCACTTTAAAAGCATAGTATATACTAGTTTTACATGTTTATTTTCCTAGCTGCAAATACCATCAGATGAAAAACTTGAGGAATTTTGGATAGATTTTAATCTTGGGAGCCAGACTCTATCATTCTACATTGCTGGAGATAATGATGTAAGATTTATTCCCTTTGTACCATTTTGTATGTATGTATATGTATATATAAAATGTGTTAACTTAAGAACATGGATTTCTTTGTATATTTTTTTCTAGCTATTTAAATAGATTTCAATGTTAGCTCTAATAATTTTGATTAGCATGGTAACCTATCAAGCTAGTTAGAAATATTGTTTCATTAATATCCAAATTATTTTATTGCAACAGAAAAATTAATACTAAATATTAATACTAGTTTTTTAACAAGGTTTTCAGAAATAAATGCATATTAATGACAGATAAAATTTAACATTCACATGGACAAACTGAATTGAATCTAGAAAAGTTAAGTTACTCAAATACAGAGACACTTAGTTAAAAATAACTAACAGATAATGGCAAGTGGTCTTAATCCATTTGTAAAATCTTTTGTTTGAAAATAGGCCTTGATTCTTACAGTATTTGGAGGTGAATTTTACCTCTCTTTGTTCTGTGATGTGTTGTAGCTGTCTTTAAACTTTTCAGCCAGGTGGTGTATTTTCTACTGACCTCTTTTTCACCTGTGGATAATTCTTGAGCCATTGTTTACAAATAGCTGTCACTTAATATTTGGTACATTGGCATACTTCTGGCTCAAACTGTATAGTCACTTTGCCAAAATCTGATTAAGAGTTGAGTACATTGACTAATCTAATTGTGGCTGTTGATAATGTAATGAGATGTTAGTCTTTTTAGTCTGTCTCTTATAAAATTCTGCTTTTTTTTCCAGCTAAACTCTTTATAGATGAACCCTAACTGTTCTGTTATTTCTGTTCACTGAAAGATACATAATATGGTTAGTGCATAGGGTGCAAAGGAAATTGGAAAGAAATAAGCCAGCCCGGAGCCAAAGAAAGAGTATACCTAGGAGATAACATCAATTCAGTGAGTATCTATTAAGAACTCACTATGTGTCAGATAAAGGCTAGGCACTGAGGATCACATTCATGTAAAAGATTCTCCTGGTAAGGAGAATGGATTAAAAAGGTACAAGACTAGAGGCAGTTAGGAGACTTTTATAATAATCCAGGTGAGAAGTGATGCTGGCAGTTTTAGATAGTGACAGTGGGGATGGATGGAAATAGATGGATTCCAGAAAAACTTGAGAGGAAGTAGACTTGAGCAGACTTGGTGATTTATAGTAAAAAGAGGAAGGATTAATGAGCCTTGGGTAATGGAATGGATGGAGATGCTGTCACATAAGGATAATTTCTGTGGGAGAAAGATGATTTCAGCTTTGTAAGTTTTGATTTGGAGATGCTTGTGGGATATTCAGCTGAATATACCTGGTAAGCATTTGAATATATTGGTCTGACATTCAGGTGAGAGAACTGAGCCGTAAGTAGAGTTTAGAAGCACTCTTTTATATAGATGATAAATAAAACCACAGTATTTAGTGACTGCCTAGATGATAGAACTATGAAAAACAAATTCATACAGGATAGGTAGAAGAGAGTCTAGCCTAAAGGATACTTGAAGAATCAGCCAGAAGAGAACAAATTAAAAGAGTATCATATGTGAAAGGCAGGGGAAAGTTGTATTTATTTGAGGAAATGCTTAACACTGTCAAAACAATTGTGAAATAAAGTAAAAACTGGTGATCCATGAAACAGCAGTTTCATTTAAGCAGTGAGGTTTAGGCATTCATGAAAAGTTGAAATGTTTGTAGAGGAAGTAAACACATTGAATTAATAGAAAAAGAGCACAATAGTAGCTAAAGTAAAATGTGGGTTCAAGGGAGGGATTTTTGTTAGATACTTTATTTTAAACAGCTTCTTAAAATTGATGGCTGGAGTGATAGATTGAATAGAAATTGAGGTCAAGAGGTAGAGAGTGTAGTGGGGGGCGCAGAGCAGAAAGTGAAGATGAAACAAGATGGCACAGGGTATCAGAAACTATCAGAGCCAAGTGAGGGCATATCTTTGGTTAGGCTGTGATTTATACTTTTTAAAAATCTGAGAATTTCTGTAATAGAAAGTTTTTTTAAAAAAGGAAGGCAGCAAGCCAGTTACCTCCATAAATGAGGAAGAATCACTTTGGAGTTAGTAGATGATGATAACCAGTAAGTATAGCAAATGCCAGCTGGCATGTGCCTTAAAGAGCAAGTTTTGAAACACAGAGAAATATGAAGTTGCTCAAAGTACCACGGAAAGAACAGTATACCAACCCTTTCCTCCTGATCCAGAGGTTTTGAGGTATGGGATAATTAACACCTTAAGTGGAGAGGGCTATAATGATAGTGGTACCCTCAGAATATAGACTGGTTTCATTTAATGCAAAGAAGTTGAGTTAGTGAAGATGTTGAGGATTTAGGGGAATTTCTATGTAGTGATTTGTCCTTGAATAACAAAAGAATTGGATCTACAGGCATACCTTGGAGATCTTGGGGATTCGGTTCCAGACCAGCACAATAAAGCGAGTAAAACAAATCTTTTGCTTTCCAAGTGCATGTAAAGTTTGTTTACACTATACTGTAGTCTGTTAAGTGTTCAAGAGCATTATATCTAAAAAAACAATGTACATACCTTAATCTAAAAATGCTTTATTGCTAAAAAATACTAACCATCTGAGCTTTCAGTGAGTTGTAATCTTTTTGCTGGTGGAGGGTCTTGCCCCAGCGTGGACAGCTGCTGACTCACCAGAGTGGTGGTTGCTGAGTTGGGGGGGCTGTAGCAAGTTCTTAAAATAAGACAATGAAGTTTGCTACATCAATTGACTTTTCCTTTCAGTTGATTTCTCTGTAGCATGTGATGCTGTCTGATATCATTTTACCCACAGTAGAACTTCAAAATTAGCATGCATCCCCTGCTGCTGCTATTACCAATTATTTATGTAACATTCTAAATCCTTTGTTGTCATTCCAACAGTCTTAACAGCATCTTCACCAGGAGTAGATTCCATCACAAGAAACTACTTTCTTTGTTTACCTGTAAGAAGCAGCTCCTCATCTGTTAAGGTTTTATTATGAACTTGCAGTGGTTCAGTCACATCTTCAGGCTCAACTTCTAGTTCTCTTTCTCTTGCTACTTCTACTACATGTGCGGTTACTTCTCTGCTGGTCTTGAACCCCTCTAAGTCACCCATGAAGGTCTCGGCATCAGCTTCTTCCAAACTCCTGTTAATGTTGGTATTTGACCTCTTTCCATGAATCACAAATGTTCATTAAGGCATCTAGGATGTTGAATCCTTTCCAGAAGGTTTTCAGTTTACTTTGTCCAGATTCATCTGAGGAATCACTCTGTGGCAGCTATGGCCTTATAAAATGTATTTCTTAAAAAATAAGACTTGAAAGTCGAAGTTATTCCTTGATCATAGGCTACAGAACACATGCTGTGTTGGCAGACATAAAAATATGAGTCTCATGGTCAGTCTCCTTCCGAGCTCTTGGGTGATAGGTGCATTGTAATATTTTGAAATGAATCTTTTTCTGAGCAGCAGTCTCAACAGTGGACTTAAAATAGTCGGTAAACCATGTTGTAAACAGATGTGCGGTCATTCAGACTTTGTTGTTCCATTTGTAGAGCACAGGCAGAGTGACTTAGCATACATCTTAAGGGGCCTAGGATTTTTGAATGGCAAATGCTCATTGGCTTTGACTTAAAGCCACCAGCTGCCTCTACCCCAAACAAGGGAATCAGCTTGGCTCTTGAAGCTTTGAAGCCAAGCGTTGACTTCTCTAGCTGTGAAGGTCCTAGATGGCTTTTTCCAGTGGAAGGCTGTTTGATCTCCATTGAAAATCTGTTGTTTTGTGTAGCCACCTCCATTAATCACCTGAGCTAGATCTTCTGGATGACTTATTGTAGCTTCTGTATCAGCACTTCTATGTTATGGAGATGGCTTCTTTCCTTAAACCTCATGAACAACCTCTGCTGGCTTCAGACTTTTCCTCTGCAGCTTTGTCATCTCTCTCAGACTTCATAGAATTGAAGAGTTATGGCCTTGCTCTAGATTAGGCTTTAGCTTAAGGGATTGTGTCTGGGTTGATCTGTCCAGACTACTAAAACTTTCTCCATATCAGCAATAAAGCTGTTTTGCTTTATCATTTGTGTGTTCACTGGAGTAGCACTTTCAATTTCCTCTAAGAACTTTTCTTTTGCATTCATAACTTAGTTATTTGATGCAAGAGGCCTGACTTGTAGCCCATCTTGGCTTTTGATATGCCTTCCTCACTAAGCTTTATCATTTCTAGCTTTTGATTTGAAGAGATATGTATAAACTCTTCCTTTTACTTGAATATTTACAGTCCATTCTAGAGTTATTAATTGGTCTAAGTTCAATATTGTTGTGCCTCAGGGAACAGGAAGGCCTGTGGAAAGGGAGCGAGCTGGGGGAATGAGCCCAAAAGAATGATATTAAATAATAACAGCAAAAGATCATTGATCACAAATCACCATAACACATATAATGGAAAAATTTTGTGAGAATTACCAAAATGTGACACAGAGACATGAAGTGAACAAATGCTGTTGGAAAAGTGGTACCCATAGATTTGCTTGATGTAGGGTTGCCCCAGACCTTCCATTTGTAGAAGTGCAATTACCTGTGAAGCACAGTAAAGCAAAGTGCAATAAAACAACAAGGTGTGTCTGTATTTTCCTCACAAGATTACTGAAAGGTTTAGGGTCCCATCTTTTAAGAATGGCATCTAATTTTTACTATAACTTTTTTTGTGATTTCAGTATTATTTTACTCAGTTATACAAATTTTAAATGAAAATACTTGGAAGGGGAAAATATTTTACGATAGTGTTCATGTGTATTCAGTATTTGAATCTAAGGACAAATGAGTGTAGATTGAGGAATGAGTATGACTTCACAAAACATTTCAAAGGAAGAAATAAGAGGATTTGGTAACATTTTTTTCAGAAGGGATATCCTTTAATACTAATATATAATCTTTTTTTTTTTTGGTCAAGAATAGGTAACTATAAAATTAATACCAGTATGCTCCTTTAAAAGTGAGAAAAATAGATTAAACGTGGCATGCACAATACATGTCATTGTATGGAGTCAACTGATGGGAGCAAAAAATGTCTTATATCAATTGGTTACTTCATGTTACTTAGTTAAAAATAAACTTTATTATTTGTATAACCTAAAAAGTGGTGTTTAAAGAAGATTTAGGGAGGAATAAATTATTATTTATGGTCAAAACCTGTTTTTAAATTTAAGGATCATCAGTGGGAAGCAGTCACTGTGCCTGAAGAAGAAGTACAAATATACAGCATTGAAGGTAATCACCTTGTTCTCTATAATTCTCTTCTTAATTTTATCATATGGAGTAGAAGTTGTGTGCCTTCTGAGAAAACAAAATAGACTAATGAAAGCAAAATCAACATTTTAATATGTTCACATTATATATTTGATAGTTCAGTATCACCAATTCTCTGACCCCACTTCCCCCCCATCCCCAATCTCCCAGCTCCCTCCAATACTTCCTTCCATCTCTGTCTCCTCTGACACCTATGATCAGTCACTTTCTTGTCAACACGTTCGAGTCTCTTGCCCTTCCCTCCTATTTGTTGGTTTAGATCTAAACATCTAGTTTCTCTGCTTCTGTAACTTGAATTGTGTAACACTGTTGAACAAAAATGATACAGCTTGGCAGACTGGCACCACTACAAATTCAGATGTAAAGACAGATTTTACTCATTTTAGTGGATATTTAATGGTATCTCGTGATAGTTTTAATTTGCATTTTCCTAATGATCAGTGATGTTGAGCACTTTCTCATGTGCTTAGTGACCATTCACATATCTTCCTTTATGAACTATTTAAATATTTTGTGCATTATGACTGGGCTTTTTAAATTAAGTATTTGAGTTCATATATATCCTAGATACCAATTCTTTGACAGATTTATGTTCTGTGAATATTTTCTCCTACTCTGTATCTTGCTTATTCATTTTCTTAATGGTGTCTTTGATGAGCAGGTGTTTCTCACTTTGAAGTCTGCTTGATCAATATTTTTGTTTTATGGTTATTGCTTTTTGTGACCTAAGAAAATTTTGCCTTTTATCAACTCACAAAAATGTTTCACTGTTTTTCTATAAAAACGTGATGGTATTAGCTTTTATGTTTAAGATTATGATCCATCTCAAATTACTAATGGTTATGGTGTGAGATAGGAGTGGAGATTCATTTTTTTCGTATAGATGTACAATTATTTCAGGACTATTTGATGAAAGGTTTTTCCTTTACCCACTGGATTTCATTGGTTTCCTTGTTGAAAATCAAATGACTAATACAAGTGCAGGTCAATTTCTTGATGCTGTAATCTACTCCATTGATCTATTTGTCGGTCCCTATGCCAGTACCACTCTGTTTTGATTATTGTAAATGTATAGTTAGTCTTGAAGTCTTCTAACATTGTGTTTTCAAGACTTGTGAAAATTCTAGACCTTTTGAATTTCCATATAAATTTTAGAATTGGCTTATTAATTGCTACAAAAAGCCTGCTAGAATTAATTTTGGGACTGTAGGTTAAATATATGGAGAAATAACATTGTAACAATAGGAAGTATTTCAGCTCATGAACATGGTGTATCTTTCCATTTATTTAGGTATTGAGTATCTCTCAGCAATGGTTTGTAGTTTTCAGTGTAGAAGTCTTACACATCCTTTGATGAACTTATTCCCAAGTCTTCAATATTACCTTTCATGATTATAAATAGAATTGATCTTTAATTTCATTTTCCAAATATTTTCTACTCATATATAAAAATACAATTGCTTTTGAAATACTTAATTTGTATCCTACAATTTTGCCAAAGTCACTGTTTAGTTCTAGTAGTTAGCTGTAAGTTTCCTGAGGATATTCTGGTAATTAATTATGGTGTCTGCAAAGAGAAGTAGGGTTTTACTTCTTCCTTTCTTACCTTACGCCCTTTCTTAAAGAACTAGCTTCCTTCCTTCCTTCCTCTATCCCTCTCTCCCTCCTTCTTCCCCACTCTTTCTCCCTTATTCTTCCCTTCCTCCCTTTATTTCTGCCTTCAGCTTATTGCAGTGGCTAGAACCTCCAGTACAATATTGAATAGAAGTGATAAAAGTGGTCAAGTTTGCTTCATGATTTTTGCTTAGGAAAGAACATTAAATATTTGAACCTCAAGCAAGGTTAGCTGAAGGTTTTTCTGTAGATACGTTTGATGGATTGAGGAAGTTGATGAGTTATCACAGATGTGAACACACAGGAAACCATCATGGCAATCAAGTTAATCAACATACCTGTGACTCCCAAGTGTTCTTTATGCTCCTTTTAATCTATCCATCCTTTCTCCTGTCCCATCTCTCATCTCCAGCCAATCACTAATGTTTACCATGGATAAATTCACATTTTGTAGAATTTATATAAATGGAACCATACAGCATGCAGCAATTTTTCTCTGGCAACTTTTTTTCAGATATATATATTTATATATTCCATTGTAGGATATATACTTCAGTTTGTTTATTCATTCACCCATTGATGGGTATTTGGAATGTATCCAGTTTTTAGCTATTATAAAATGCTGCTGTGAATATTCCTGTATAATTATCTGTGTATATATGCTTCTGTTTCTCTTGGATAAATACTAAGAAGTGTAGTGGCTGTGTCATACCATTGGTATATATTTAACTTTTCAGAAACTTTCAAACTGTTGTCCTACCTGGTTTTATGATTTTGCATTTTCACTGCCAGTGTACAAGACTTTCAGCTGTTTCACATCATTGCCAACACTTTATATGGTCAGTCTCACCTTCTTGCCGTATTGGAAGTGCCTAGAACCTTCCATATAATGTTGAGTAGAAGGGATGGAACAGAGGTCTTTTCTTAGTTTGTGATGTTAGGGGAAAAGGCATTAATTTTTTTTCTCCATGAAGTAATTATGGTGAAGTTTTTCATATATGTGAAATTAAGGAAATTCTCTTTTATTCCTAATTTGCTGCTGAGAGCCTTCCTTTATCATAAACAATGTTAGATTTGGGGAAATGCTTTTCATGTATCTGTTTATATGATACCTGGTTTTTCTTGTTTAGTTCCTTAATAGCAGTACATTGATTTTCAAATGCTAGACCAGCTTTGCATTGGGATAAACCCCACTTAGTTGTGATATATTATCCTTTTATATATCATCAGAATTGATTTGAAAAAATTATTTAGGAATATAGTATTCTGCATACAGTGTTTTCTTGTAATATCTTTTTTTTTTAAGTTTTAGAATCAGGGTGATGTTAGCCTCAAGATTAATTGGCAAGTGTTCCATAGTCTTCAGTTTCCTGTATGTATGTGTAGAATTGATACTGTTTTTTCCTTAAGTACTTGGTAGTGTTTAATAGTACTTGGTGAAGCAATGGGTTTGCCTCTTTCTTTGTTGAAGGTTGTTAACTACAAATTCAACTTATTTAATAGATAAAGGGTTTTTCAGGTTATATCTTCTTGAGTAAACTTTGGTAATTTGTATCTTTCCAATTATCTGTTTCATTCATGTTGTCAAATTTACTGGCATAAAGTGATTAATAATGGTTCTTAATTATATTTTTACTGTCTGTGGACTCTATAGTGGTAGCCTTGCTGTGACTGCTGATACTGATAAACTTTTTTTTTTCCTAATCAGTCTAATGAGAGCTGTTATCAATTTTGTTGGTGATGTCACAAAACCAGCCTTTGGTTTCATTGATTTTCTCTGTCATTTTTCTATTTTCAATTGATCTCCGCTCTTACATTTCTTTCTTCTGCTTACGGTAGTTTTAATTTGCTTTTCTGTTTCTGGTGTCTCAAGGGGGAAGCTGAGGTCAGTCATCCGAGCCTGTTCTACTTTTCGAGTACAGCCAGTTAGTGCTGTGAATCCCCACTGAGGACTTCTCAGCAGCAGCCCGCAGATCGCACTGTGTTGTGTTGCCATTTTTATTGATTTAATTCTTTTATATTTCTTTTCATTTCTTCCTGACCCACAGGTTTAAAGTGTTCTATTTAGCTTCTATATATAGGATTTCAGGGATATCGTCCTGTTTTTGACAACTAATTTCATTGTTGTCAGAGAGCATTTTAAAAGAGTTGAGATTTCTTTTAAATATATTGGCACTTACTTTATGATCCAGAATATTGTTTATGTTGGTAAATGTTCTGTGTGCCCTTGAAGGAATGTGTATTCTGCTGATGTTGAATAGCATTTGCGTCGATAGTGTTATTCAAGTCATATCTATACTCACTGATTGTCTGCCTACTTGTTTTATCCATTATTGAGAGGGAACGTTGGAGTCACCATAGTACTCATTGTTTTTTCATGTGAAACCTTCATAAGAGTGTATATCAATCATACTTTAATAAAAAATTTAAAAATATATATTATTGCTATGTCCTCACCACACAATTTCCTGGCACTTAAGTTTTTATCGTGTTATTTACTGTCACACATTTGTAACAACTGTGGGTTTAATAGAAATGTTTGAGTTGATGCTTATGCCTAGAAATATAGTGATTTATGGAATTAAAATTACTTTCTTTGCCTCTTTTAAATTAAGAAAATAATTTTCTCAGATGTGTTCAGGGCATATTTATTAAGAACCTGCTAGAGTCCAGAATTATTTATTCAGCTAAAGCTCATTAGTTATATTACCCTGTAATTTATTGATCAGAAAACAGAGACTGAAAAATAAATTGACTTGATCTCTTTAAATAGATAGTACCAGAATTACTTAATTTAAATACTATTACATCCTGAAAGTTAATTTTATTTCATTTCAGTTAATATGCTGCATGCTTTTCTTTTATACCTGTAGAGTGGTATCTTAGAAATGAATATAAACTAATCAGTATGATTTGTTTGTATACAGTGAAAGAATCAAAGAAGCTACTGGCTGTAATTCTGAAAAATATGATAAAAATTAGTCAAAGAGAAGGGAAGGAATTGTTTTTGTATTTTGATGCATCATTAGAAATCACTAATGTGACACAGAAAATTTTTGGTGCAAATAAATATAGGGTAAGTGTTTAAACTTTTAAGAAATATTTATTATTTTCATAGTTCTGGAAACTTACAGTTACTTGGGGGCTATGTCTCATTAATATTTCTAGAGTTAAAATGATGTGAAGATTTTTAGTTCTTTAAATTTGTATTGTGGAATAGCCATTGAGATATACCTGTTAGAATCTCAGATGACAAAATTAGCATCAGCTACTCAAAACATTTAATGAATTCCTGCCAGGTGCTTGACATGAGACAAAGCCCTGTTTTGAAGATATTAAACATTATGAGAATTACAGAATAAACCTCAGAAGAAGTAAATAAGGGAAAAGAAGGTATAGAAGTTGAGGAAAGGGAATGCTCAGCTTTAAAGGAAAGGCAGTAGAGATGGGACTTGAACTGGCCTTTGAGGTTGATGGATGAAATTTAAGATGTTTTACAGGGTTGTGGAAGATATTATGAGTCAGACATTGTTTAACCAGGATTCTAAAGGAACAATTCATGTTATGTTTGAGGGAGATAGTCTATCAGCTAGTTTGAATAATGCATGTCTTTGTTCAAGCTGCAGTACAAAAATTTCATAGACTGGGTGGCTCCAATAAACATTTCTTTCTTATAGTTCTGGAGTCTGGGAAGTCTAAGATCAAGGCACCAGCAGATTTGGTGTCTGGTGAGGGCCCATTTCCTGGTTCCTAGTTGCCGTCTTCCCACTGTGTCCTCACATGGTGGAGGGGGTGAGGGAGTTCCCTGGGGTCTCTTTTATGAGGGCACTAATCCCATTCTTAACGACTCTTCCCTCATGGTCGAATCATCTCCCAAAGGCCCCACCTCCTACTATCCCAATACCATCACTTTAGGATTAGGTGTCAGCACAGAAATTTTAGGGGAACACATTCAGTTTTATCAATGCAAAAGAATTTATGGTGAAAAATAGCACAGAATATGTTTGTGAGGAGGAACCCTTACCAAAATGGCAAGCTAAGAAGACTGGTTGGTGGGGAGTTGTTGAAGTGTTCTGGGAGAGTATTTATATATACAAAATAATGATTTGAGCTAATCTGGCAATTTTGAAAGGAAACAGGTATGAAACACATAGGAGAAAATGACATCACTTTGAATTAATTTAATTGTAGGAATTTGCCAGAAAACAAAGTATTTCAGTTGCCAAAACATCTGTGCATATCCTTTTTGATGCAAGTGGATCACAGGTATGTCTAACTCACTTGATTTTGATCAGTGGGCTCAGTTTAACCCTAAACAATGGCACAGTAATAAAATTCCTGTTGGAAGGTGAATATCTAATAATAAATCATCTCAACATACATAGAGCCCTAATAAGGTATAAGTGATTTTTAAAATATGCTATTGCTAATACATTTTAGCACATAAGGTAGTTATTAATACCAGTTTTGATAACTTTAAAAATTATAAAAGTACATCCTTCCACTAATGCCCAAAGCTTGTTTTGTGTTTATTAGTGGAATCTATTTGTTGGGTCACTTTGTGTGACTAAAAATCATAACAGTACAGAGATCAAAGAACTGACCTTCGTAAGTATGAGATGAACACCTTAGGATACACCAGTGATTTTGAGAACTTCCTAATGGTTTGCAGTTTTAATTACTTTTTCCACATTCTCCAATAGATTCTAGTTCCAGAAAGTCAAAGCTCACCAGTTGAAGAAGAACTCATGAGTTTGAAAGAAAAACCTAACCCCCAAAAGGAATTTGCTAAACCTCCAAAATATATCAAAAACAGTAAGCAAGGGGACAGAAAAAACACTCAACTTGAGGTAAATATGGTGTTAAATAGTCATTTGTGAAACAACATAGATCACATCATTGGTATATATAATTACAGAAAAAAACACCTAGAATTTATATGTTAATAGCCTTTATCAGTAACAATTTGGAGTATTTTCCTGCACAGCTGCAAACAAAGATAATGTTTCTTAAAATTGTGTTTATGTGTAGGGTCAGGACAAGACATACTATACACTTATAAATTCCAAATCAGGGATACAGAAGAAAGTTACTACCAGTTTTTGCATTTATCCTTCCTATTCTATCTTTGCATTCATCCATAATATAGAATACAGCTTATAATGTAATATTCTGATTTGTATGAGGAAAGAAAGCAAACTATTTGGTTCTTTTTTCTCCTCCTTCACTGAGGATCTCCCTACAGGCCACATGGATAGAACCACTTCTCAGTCTTCTCCATGTTTTGCCCTGACACTTGACATTGTTAACAGCCATCTCTTAGCATCTTTGACTTCTATTTAGCATTTTATTTTTCTTCATATTTCTATTACTACATCAGATACTTTCTTACCCCACCTGCTAAGTGTTTATTTTTTCTAAAAGCTTGATACCCAACCTTCTGAACATCTCTATGCCTTCTCCCTCAGACAGCTTCCTTTATGTGCATGATTTTAGCTCTTAAACTATACCAGACTTCTCTTCAAGCTTTATAGCTACATCTCTACTTAATCTTCTAATATTTCCTCTTGTATGTCTCTTCATTTCCTTTCTCAAACAGTTTGTCTTTTGTCTCCAATTTGCTTCTGTCTTGATACTTCTTCAATAATGCTACCATTCATTTTTCTGATGATACTCTTGATTTCAGCTTTTTCTCCCCTCATATCTAGATAGCACAAGGGACTAGTGATTGTTCTTTCATAGCATCTCTCACATCCTTCCCTTCCTCCTCATTCCCTTTAACATTACTCATTTTAGCCTATCTGGGCTAATATAGTAACCTCCTAATTGGTCTTTGACATCATGGCTTCATCCTACCCTATAGGAGTATAATAGTATAGGTAGAGAGTTATCCTATGTGGTATAGAGCTGATTTTTCTTAATGCTGGGATCCTCATAGCATTCTCCTTCTCAGAACAATTTGTGATCTCTGTGTTTATCCCACTGAATTTAAATTTTGACTCAGTTCTGAGACCTTCTAGAATTTAATTTTACTCTATCAGAATACCCTCTACCTTAGCAAGGTCAAATGCTGTACTGCCTCATTTTATGTCATGCTCATTCTTGCCTCTATGCCTGCATTCATGTTGTTTGTCCTTCTTTTTTAATACCTTCACTCATCTAAAACGTACTTAACATTTGTAAGTCTCGGTTCCTTTTCACTTTCTTTATGGAGCTTTTTCTGATTATTTGTCTTTATTAATCAGTCACCTTTAGGCAGCTATAACTCTCACAGGCTTTTTCATGTATTTTGGCATGTTTATGTTACTATTTTTCCCTTTAGTCTTGTGTCCTACATTAAATGAGAAATGTCACAGTTCCCTTAGATGATTAGGTCATAAAAGCTGTTTTCTGTGTTTTTATATCAGAATCATAACTTGAGTACTTATTAAAAATGCAGTTTCTTACACATCCACCTGAAGCCTGTTTAATCACAAACTGGGGAAAATCTTAAGCATACTAAAATTTGAAAAACATTGCACTACTGTTAAATAAATATCCACTATATTTTCAATAAGGATTAACTGTTTGAAGCATTTATACGAATAAGTAACTTTTCAGGTCCCATTCACCATCCCACTAAGAGCTGCAATTTCTTTAAGAGGAATCTACTAGCTCTACAGCTTGTTTCCTTGTTAATCTTAGAATTTCCTTTCTCCCCTATCCTCTCCCGCCTTTCCTTTACACACCATATATGCACTTAGCTCAAACCTCTTATCAGTGTTCTTTTTCTCAGTCTTATTTTATGGGCAGGTGCTTTTTAAAAACAGCTCTGCTCTGCTCTTTACAGTTTGTCATCATCTATTCCTTTGTGTGGCACCCTCTGCAACTACTGTCCCCTGTTTGTGTCTCTGCTTATCTACATTTACTCTTATCAGTTACTCTAGGATGAAGTTAGAAAAAGCAAATTTTTATTGGAACCATGAGCTTGAATGCCACTGAGTTTTTGAATGCCTGTATGTACTTTTTACTTCAAAGGCAATTCAGTCTTCACAAAATATTAATACAGTTTTTTTAAATGTGTGAAAGTTTTGAAGAATTCTGAACATTATGAAAGCATTCACAACCAGTTTATATAAATATATATCCAAACATCATCTGCGTGAAATAGAATAGGAAATTGGTTAAAGGCAAACTCAGTATCAGTAAATTATTTTCAGCTAGTGTATAAAGGTACTGTGTTTCATAAGTCAATATTCTTATAAATATTGTTTGAAACAACATTCCTTATTTGTTTTGGCTACCATTCAGTATGAAGCATTAGGATAAACTAATGCTTCAATTCATCCTCAAATAGAAATTGCTGGCTATCTATGTTGTATATGAAATAACCATATATCTTTTGTTTATAGTCAAGGTGAAATGCTTTGAATAAAATAGTAGAATATTTAATTTCAGAAGAGAATGTTTACTGTGGTTGTTTCTCATGGTTTAAGATAATTACTCCTAGCAAAAGAAAAATGTCTGAAGCATCAATGATTGTCCCTGGTGCAGACAGATACACTGTGAGGAGTCCAGTACTTCTAATCAACACGTGTAAGTTTTACAGCCTTAAAAGATTTCTAACAAGTACTGTTATTTTTTTTTCTGAACTTATTTTTAATGAAGGTCTCATACGACATTATGATTACTACATTCATTCATATTATCAAGTCCCCCCACCACACCCATTGCAGTCACTGTGCATCAGCATAGTAAGATGCTATAGGGTCACTACTTGTCTTCTCTGTGCTATACTGCCTTACCTGTGACCCCCCTACATTATGTGTGTTAGTCATAATGCCCTTTAATTCCCTTCTCCCTCCCTCCCACCCATATGTTTTTTTGAATCTGGGACCTTGTTTCTTTGAGAAAATTCCTAGGAGTGGAATTCCTGGGTCATATGGTATTTCTACTTTTAGTTTTTTGATGAACATCCATATTGCTTTCCACAATGATTGAACTAATTTACATTCCCAGCAACAGTGTAGGAGGATTCCCCTTTATCTGCATCCTTGCCAGCATTTGTTGTTCCTTGTCTTTTCTATGTTGGCCATCCCAACTGGTGTGAGGTGATATCTCATTGTGGTTTTAATTTGTATTTCCCTGATAATTAGCAATGTGGAGCATCTTTTCAGAT
The DNA here is from genome assembly GCF_030020395.1 of Manis pentadactyla. Taxonomy (NCBI): domain Eukaryota; kingdom Metazoa; phylum Chordata; class Mammalia; order Pholidota; family Manidae; genus Manis; species Manis pentadactyla. The sequence continues at coordinate 175,249,600 of NC_080023.1, read as the reverse complement.
GCCTGTTGGCCATCTGAATTTCTTCTCTGGAGAATTGTCTGTTCAGATCATCCACCCATTTTATAATTGGGTTATTTCCTTTTTAGGTGTTGAGGCATGTGAGTTCTTTATGTATTTTGGATGTTAACCCTTTGTCAGATAAGTCATTTAAAAATATATTCTCCCATACTGTAGGGTGCCTTTTTGTTCTGATGGTGTCCTTAGCTGTACAGAAGCTTAGTTTGATGTAGTCCCATTTGTTCATTTTTGCTTTTGTTTCCCTTGCTGTTCATAAAAAGTTGTTCGTGTTTATATTCAAAGGATTTTTGCCTATGTTTTCTTCTAATACTTTTATGGTTTCATGACTTACATTCAGGTCTTTGATCCATTTCAAGTTTACTTTTGTGTATGGGGTTAGACAATAATCCAGTTTCATTCTCTTACATGTAGCTGTCCAGGTTTGCCAACACCAGTTGTTGAAAAGGCAGTCATTTCCCCACTGTATATCCATGGCTCCTTTATCGTATATTAATTGTCCAGATATGCTTGGGTTTATATCTGGGCTCTCTAGTCTGTTCCACTGGTCTATGGGTCTGTTCTTGTGCCAGTACCAAATTGTCTTGATTACTGTGGCTTTGTAATAGAGCTTGAAGTTGGGGAGTGAGATCCCCCTCACTTTATTCTTCCTTTTCAGGATTGCTTTGGCTATTTGGGGTCTTTGGTGGTTCCATATGAATTTTAGAACTATTTGTTCCAGTTCGTTGAAGAGTGCTGTTGGTATTTTGATAGGGATTGCATTGAATCTGTTGATTACTTTAGGCAGAATTGACATTTTGACAGTATTAATTCTTCTATCCTTGAGCACGGGATGTATTTCCATTTACTGGTATCTTCTTTAATATCTCTCATGAGTGACTTGTGGTTTTCAGGGTATAGGTCTTTAATTTCCTTGGTTAGGTTTATTCCTAGGTATTTTATTCTTTTTGATGCAATTGTGAATAGAATTGTTTTCCTGATTTCTCTTTTTGTTAGTTCATTGTTAGTAGACAGGAATGCAACAGATTTCTCTGTATTAATTTTGTATCCTGCAACTTTGTGGAATTCAGGTATTAGTTCTGGTAGTTTTGGGGTGGATTCTTTAGGGTTTTTTTATATAAACAGTGTCATGTCATGTGCAAGCAGTGATAGTTTAACTTCTTCCTTACCAATCTGGATGCCTTTTATTTCTTTGTGTTGTCTGATTGCCATGGCAAGCCTCCAGTACTATGTTGAATAAAAGTGGGGAGAATGAGCATCCTTGTTTTGTTCCTGATCATAGAAGAAAAGCTTTCCACTTTTCACAGTTAACCGTATGATGTTGTCTGTGGGTTTGTGATATACGGTCTTTATTATGTTGGGGTACTTGCCCTCTATGCCCATTTTGTTGAGAGTTTTTATCATGAATGGGTGTTGAATGCTTTTTCAGCATCTGTGGAGATGATCATATGATTTTTGTCCTTCTTTTTGTTGATGTGGTGTATGATGTTGATGGACTTCAGAATATTGTACCATCCTTGCATCCCTGGAATAAGTCCCAGTAGATCATGATGGATGGTCTTTTTTATTTATTTTTCAATTCAGTTTGCTAATATTTTGTTGAGTATTTTTGCATCTGTGTTCATCAGGGATATTGGTCTGTTCTTTCTTTGTGGTGTCTTTGTCTGGTTCTGGTATTAGAGTGATTCCAGCCCCATAGAATAAGTTTGGAAGTATTCTGTCCTCTTCTACTTTTTGGAAAACTTTTAGGAGGTTGGGTATTAAGTCTTCTCTAAAGTTCAGCTGTGAAGCCATCTGGTGCAGGTGTTTTGTTCTTAGGTAGTTTTTTGATTACCAGTTCAATTTCATTGATGGTAATTGGTATGTTCATATTTTCTGTTTCCTCATGGGTCAGTCTTGGAAGGTTGTATTTTTCTAGAAAGTTGTCCATTTCTTCTAGGTTATCCAGTTTGTTAGCATATAGTTTTTTATAGTATTCTATAATAATTCTTTATATTTCTGTGGTTTCCATAGTGATTTTTCCTTTCTCATTTCTGATTCTGTTTATGTGTGTAGACTCTTTTTTTTCCTGATAAGTCTGGCTTGGGGGTTTATCTATTTTTTTTATTTTCTCAAAGAACAAGCTCCTGGTTTCATTTATTCTTTCTATTGTTTTATTCTTTTCCATATAATTTATTTCTGCTCTGATCTTTATTATGTCCCTACTTCTACTTTCTTTGGGCCTCATTTGTTCTTCTTTTCCAAGTTTCATTAATTGTGAGTTTAGACTGTTCATTTGGGATTGTTCTTTCTTGAGGTAAGCCTGTATTGCAATTACTTCCCTCTTCGAACAACCTTTGTTGCGCCCCACAGATTTTGGGGAGTTTAGTTGTTATTTTCATTTGTCTCTATATATTACTTGATCTATGTTTTTATTTGGTCATTGATCCATTGATTATTTAGGAGCATGTTGTTAAGCCTCTATGTGTTTGTGGGCGTTTTTGTTTTCTTTGCATAATTTACTTGTAGTTTCATACCTTTGTGGTCTGAGAAGCTGGTTGGTACAATTTCAATCCTTCTGAATTTGCTGAGACTCTTTTTATGGCCTAGTATGTGATCTATTCTTGCAAATGTTCGATGTGCACTTGAGAAGAATGTGTATTGTGCTGCTTTTGGGTGGAGTGTTCTGTAGATGTCTGTTAGGTCCATCTGTTCTAATATGTTGTTCAATGCTTCTGTCTTCTTATTTTCTGTTCTTTGGAGTGAGTGGCATGTTCAATTATCCTAGATGCATTGTATTCTATTTCTCCCTTTAATTCTGTTAGTATTTGTTTCACATAATTAGGTGTTCCTGTGTAGGGTGCATAGATATTTATCATGTTTATATCCTCTTGTTGGACTGAGTCCTTTATCATTATGTAATGTCCTTCTTTGTCTCTGGTTTCTTTGTTTTGCAGTCTATTTTGTCTTATACAAGTACTGCAATTCCTGCTTTTTTCTCCCTATTAGTTACATGAAACATCTTTTCCATCCCTTCAGTTTTAGTCTGTGTATGTCTTTGGGTTTGAAGTGAGTTTCTTGCAGGCAGCACATAGATGGGTCTTGTTTTTTTATCTATTCTGTAACTCTTTTGATTGTTGCATTCAGTCCATTTACATTTAGGGTGATTATCACTAGACATGTACTTATTGCCATTGCAGGCTTTGGATTCATGGTAATTAGGGTTCAAGTGCAGCTTCTTTACTATCTAATAGTCTAACTTAACTTACATATTACACTATTTCAAACACAGTCTAAAGGGTTTTTTTCTCCCTTCTTTTTCTTCCTCCTCCACTCTTTATATATTATTTGTCACATTCTGTACTCTTTGTGTATCCCTTAACTGACTTTGTTGGTAGCTGATTTAATTTTGCTTTTGGTTTGTGTTTAATTGGTGTACATCCTTTATTGTAGTTTTATTTTCTCTGGTGACAGCTATTTAGCCTTGGGAGCACTTCCACCTATAGCAGTCCCTTTAAAATGCTCTGTAGAGATAGTTTGTGGGAGGTAAATTCCCTCAACTTTTGCTTATCTGGAAATTATTGTTTAATCCCTGCTTTAAATTTAAGTGATAATTTTGCTGGGTAGAGTATTTTTGGTTCAAGGCCCTTCTGTTTCATTGCATTAAATACATCATGCCATTCTGTTCTGGCCTGTAAGGTTTCTGCTGAGAAGTCTGATGATAGCCTGATGGGTTTTCCTTTGTATGTATCCAGATTTTTTTTCTCTCTGGCTGATTTTAATATTCTGTCCTTGCCGTTGATATTTGCCATTTTAATTATCATACGCCTTGGTGTTATCTTCCTTGGGTTCCTTGTATTGGGAGTTCTGTGTAGTTCCATGGCCTAAGAGACTATTTCCTTCCCCAGATTGGTTAAGTTTTCAGCAATTATTTCCTCAAAGACACTTTCTGTCCCTTTTTCTTTCTTCTTCTGGTACCCCTATAATGTGAATTTTGTTCCTTTTGGATTGGTCATACAGGTCTCTTATAATTCTTTCATTCCTAGAGATCCTTTTTTCTCTCTGTACCTCAGCTTCTTTGTATTCCTGTTCTCTAATTTCTATTTCATTTACCATCTCCTCTATGTCATCTAATCTGCATTTAAATTTCTCCATTGTACATTTATTTCAGATACTGTGTTTTTCAAAGTTTCTCTTTCTTGAAGTCCTCCCTGAGATCTTGAATATTTTTCTGTAGCTCCATAAGTATGTTTATGATTTTTATTTTGAAATCTTTATCAAGAGGATTGGTGATTTCAATTTTACTTAGCCCTCTTTCTGGTGTTCGAGGAATTTTGCTTTCTACAAGATTCTTTTGCCATTTCATATTTCTAGTGATTACTATGGAATAATAACTGTGTAGGTGGCGCCCTCTAGTGCCCAGAAGCTCTACTCTCTGGAGCTGCTCAGCCCCTGGGGCGATGGCCAGTGTCCCAGGTGTCCAGCACTAGTGCCTGCCAGGAGGAAAGAGCCCTTTCCTGCTTTCCAGCTGCAGTGCCCGCCTCCACTGCCAGAGCCAGTGGGCCGAGTGCACAGGGAAGAGCCTATGCATTATTCTCTTGTAGCTGCCTTAGGTGGTTCTGCCCTCTGGCTGGCTGTGTATTGTGGTGGAGGTCCTCAGAGCTGTGTTGCCCACCATGGAGATGTAGTGCCTGAAGCTCCTGAAAGTTCCCAACCTGCTGTCCTGAGTGTGCCAGGACTATTTTGTCCACCTGTCCTTTCTCCTGAGCAGCAAACTCTGTGTAATCATTTCCACTTTAGTAGCTATGTTGCTATTGGGTAGTCTTTCAAAGTGCCCACCTTTCTTTTGTCCCTGAGCAGCTGGTTGTGGTAACCTGTTCTCCACAAGCAGCTGGAATCTCAGTCTCTCTGAGTATTGTGCCTGTCTTTGCTTTCAACCCCACTAATCACCAGAGCACCATGTAATGTGGGTTCGTGCTCCCAGAGCAGATCTCCAGGGGTGGGTGTTTAGCAATCCTGGGCTTCTTACTCCCTTCCCACTCTGTTTCTCTTCCTCCCCCAGGTGAGCTGGGGTTGGGGGAGGACTTGGGTCCCACCAGATCACAACTTTGCTACCTCACCCTTTTCTGGGAGGTCTTCTCTTTTCCCCAGATGTAAGCCATCTGCTGCAGTCTCTTTCTGGTCACTCTTTAAGGATTACTTGTATTTTCTGTGTTTTGTGTTATATATGCTTTTGGGAGGAGGTTTCTGCCTCACTTTTCACTCTGCCATCTTTTCCCCCAGTATTGTTGCATTTTAAACCTGGCATTTTTAAATTCAGAGATATTCTAGACATAATGTACCTAAAGGATAAATTGGATATAAAAATTGCCTTCTAATTGTCAAGAAATTTCAAATATCTTAAGAAAGGTTAATGGTATTGACATAAAAACATTATCAAAATATGCATGTCTATCATTAATAATTTGTTGTAATTTAAGCAGGAGTCAGCAAAGCATAGTGGATTAAACAGTGATGTAATCAGGCCCCTTGGGCTTGTTTCCCCACTCCCAGATGTGTACTTTGTGCAGATTGTCCTCCATCTAAGGTCAGAACCAGTTTCCTTTCTATAAAATGGGCCTAAATATCTACCTCATCAAATTGCTTAGAGGACTAAATAAAAAAATCGTTTAGCTAAAAAAAATTTTTTTAAAATCTGATACTGTTTACTAGTTGCTATAAACACAGTCTTATTTAATTTTTATGACAATTTAATGGTGACTGGTTCCCAAAATCCAGTTGCCTACTTTGCAATTACCAAACGTCCAACAGGCTCCTTAAGTTTAACATGTCCAAAACAAATTGATCTTTCCATCCTTCCTGCCAGTTTTTTCCTCCATTTCTTACCTTAGTACATGGCATTTGTGTCTACTTATACATCTAAACCAGAAATCTGGGACCCATCCTAGAATCTCCCATTTTTACCTTTTTCATTTAAAAAGTACCTTGATCAGAGCAATATGTAATTTAAAAATCCCCACAAATATTATCTGTCCTTTGTCCTCCTTTATAGCAACCCCGCAAAGACGAAGAACTAAACCACCACTACAAATGATGAGCTCTGCAGAAAAACCTGGTGTGTCTAAAACACTGGAAAATGGAGTGGATAATGGTGTATCACTTAAATCTAGACCATCTGAAGGAATAAATAGAGGCCATAATACAGACAAAGTAACTTTTCTTTGAAAAAATTTCTAAAAATTTATCAAGTTATTATAGAAATGCATATTGAAGTAACATCTTTTGCAACCAGTGGGTGACTGACTTTGTTTAAAGAATTTTTTTTTAATACTTCATTGATTGTCCTTGAAAGTCAGGTGGTTCTGACATGACTCACTTATTGTGCTAACAATAAAATTTAGTAATATCTATTCAATATAACTCTGATTTATAAATAGTGTAGGAGAAATAGACTCAGCATCATTCTTTAGTTTATTATACAATTAGTGTCTGCTATGGGGGAGGCCTATATAAAAATGTAAGATATGAGTGGACTCTGTCCTTAAGTATCTCAAAGTCTAGCATTAAAATTAGATAAATTAATGAGATAGCTATAACTTTGTATAAGTGTTCTCAGATGTACATATAGCATGCAGTAAGAACCTAGTGGAGGGACAGGTGCCTAACTCCAAAGCTTAGAGGGGTGGCTGAAGATTGAGAAATGATTTTTAAGGAAATGGAGAGTGAGTTGATTTTGAAGGGTCAATAAAGTTTAGTCAAATGGACATCAAGGAGAAGAGCATTCATTCTGGATAGTTGACAGGACAAAGCAGGGAATGGATAAGAGAAAGTTGTTTCTTGGAGAAACAGGAGGTAATCAGAGACAGAGAAGTTTGTAGATGAGGCACATCTAACAGCTTTTGTTTTCTCTTAAGTGTGAGGATGGTGAGTTTCTCTTGGGGATATGTTGAAGTAGAGGGCTCAGGGATACAGTAAGATTTGGAATAGCTACTGAGAGATATGTAGAGGGCCAAGAATTAGTTCAAGTATTAGTGTAGTATTAGGCAATGTTGGGGGCCTAGTTTAAATTTAAAACTGAATTTTGTCATGGCATTAGTTCAGAAATATGTGTAATCTCAAAGCTTAGCAGCCTTGGTGCTACACTAAAAAAGAATAGTAGATTTAAAAAATTTTTAAATGGCTATGTGGCGGAAAGATAAAGTGTGTATGTAAGATCTAAAGATACTAGGGAAAAAACAGTCAACGTAATGGTTCAAAATGTCTAGCTAAGTATTTCTTAATTGGAGCACTATTGTTCAATTGTGTGGCATAGTCCCGAATGTTGTGGGATGATAAACATCCTAGGCCTGAGCTCACTTATTATAGTCAGAAGAACCCTTCTGTCATTGTGAAAACCAAAACACATTTCCACATTTTCATACGGCTGCTGTCCCAATGTAGAGAACCACTGGCTAGATTAAGTAGGGAATACACCTAGGATGAGGCAAAATATGTCAGCCTAAAGGGTTTTCTTCCCTTTTTGGGGGGGGCAGATCAGATTTTTATTTGATCTGGGTAAGTATGTAACTGTGGCCATGGAAAGAGGGAAGCTTGTATAGGCAAGAAGTTACCTCTGCAGTTGCCAAAACTGTACAGAATTACTTAATATTTCATAATTGCCTACTCTTTTATGTATGTTAGTGAAAAGACAGAACAGATGCAGGTTATGAAATCAACAGCAATAGGAGTTGTGCTATAGAGGGTCTAGAATTGTCAGTTCAGATGAAAATTGAATTATTATACTAGCTATGGATGAGATAAAAAAATTTGTTGGGTCTTCTGCCTCCTGTTCCGCAATGAAAATTATTGTGGTTTAGGATAGGCAGTATTCTAGAATGGGCATAACCTTTAAGAAATACTACCCAACATTTAATAGCAAGGCAGATTTATTTTCAAAGTTTTAAACTTTAATACTGTGTTTTCATATAATTGTTTAATTTACATTAACATGTCTCCTGTGTTTATAGCATATCAAAACTGCTAAAGTTATAGAAAAGACAGAAAATAAGGACACTTCATTCCTAAATCAAAATTTTAGTAAGTACATTTTGGTTTAATTTCATTCATTCTTTCAAAAAAAATGTACATATTTCTCTCTCTACTTCCCTCTAACCCCACTGGCTTTCATCGATTTGATAAAGAAAGATTTATAATAAATATATTTGGCTTTACTAAAGGAACTTAGATATTACAAGGAAATATAATACAGTCTCTGTTCCCAAGAAGTTAGGATCTGAGAGGGGAAGACAAGATCTATCAATCATTCTGATATGTGAACCTTGGTCAAATTCTGTATCCTGACAAGTACATATAAAAATGAAAATACCATAATTTTTATTTTATTTAGATGAACAGGATATTGTTCCTGATTTGCAAGCAGTGGAAAAAATAGATAAACCTGTGTAAGTATGAGAAAACTTATCAAACTATTAATGTATATTAATGATATAGATAAATGTAACAAATTAAGAGATACTAAATACAAAGAAAAAGGCCTTTGTATTCTTAGAATATCATATTTATTATAGCTAGTCATCTCTAAAGAATTATGGTAGCACAATGGGAAATAGTCTATGTGTTTTTCCCATATCAGCCAACATAACTCTTTTCAATTTGAGAGATTTAAAAATGAGTGAGAATTTAAAAATAGTAAAGTATGAATGTGAAGAAATTTAACCTAGTTTAAATACACAGTAGAACATGTATACTATGTGAGATATATTTAGGTCATTATCAAACAGTAGCAATAATGGAACTTTTTAATAATATTCTTTAATCTGATCGATTATATAGCAAATTTTAACTTTCATCTTGGAAAATATTTTCATACTTGGCTCTTATCAAATTGCTATCAATAAACTGACTATTTTAAATAAAAACAAGGTCTTATGTCAGAGTTGTAGGCTAATATTTTATAATATAGTAAGCAAATTTATTAATTTTCCAGGTTTCCTGGTGTTTTAGACAACATCTGTGGAAATAAAATGCACTCCAAAAGGGCATGTTGGACACCTGTAACAAATATTAATTTGTGTAATAAACAAAGAGCAAATACTTCATCAGGAGACATGCTTAATCAAGGTGAGACAGTTTTCTCTGCATTTAATAGTAGGACAAGGGAATATTCATTTCTTGAGATGTCTAAAAAATATCATAGGCTTTTATAAATTTTATATATTATCAGTTTATTTAATTTAATAAGGATTAATTTCTTATTTTCCTGCTAGATACTGTTACCAATAAAAAATGTACTAAACAAAAATCATCCTCTTCAATATCTGATGATAATTCTGAGGAAATAGGAAAGTTGCAATATGAGAAAGAAATAATGCAGCATAACAAAACAGATAAAGCAGAAGAAGAAGTTTGCAAAGGAAACAATCAACAACTAAGTCATCCTGAACATTCGGAGCAGAAAAACATGGAAAGTACCAAGCAGAGTGATTGGCATGTTGAATCTGATACTACTTTTAAATCAGTTCTCCTAAATAAAAGAGTTGAAGAATCTCTGATCTATAGTCAGAAATGTATATTATCAAAAGATATGAATACTGCTATTTGTGATAAAAGCCCTTCTCCTAGAAAAAATGCAAAAAGTCCTAGAAAATCAGGGAAAAGGTTGACATCTGAACTTAAATCCTGGGATTTGAAACCAAAAAAAACGGTGAGCTTCCAGTGTTTTTTATCTCTATACCAATAATATGCCTACTGAATAACATAAGAAAGTGAGTGAACCTTGACTGCTGCAAATTTGACATCTGTAATACCTTGTTCTTTGATTCAAGCTTAGAGTCTTGGAACGAGTGGCTCCTTAGCTCTTCACCACCTCTCCCTGGTCTCTGTCCTGATGGAACTATCCACCCTCTGGTATGGAGCTAGCATGTAAATAAATAGGTATATTAATGAACCGTATGGTTCTTTGTCTCCTCTGGTGGGGTGTCTCCCACTTGTCCTTAGATTCTTTTGAGCATTCCTATTGAACTGTCTGAGCCTCTTGTATGTGTTTACTTTCTTTTTAATACATGGTAATTTGTGTGTGTTTCCCTGTTTTAACCTATAAGAATGTAAAAACTATCCTATTCATCATTTGTTTTCCTGCATGGCCTCACACAGCTTTGCACATAGTTGCATCTGAAACATTTCTTGGATTATTGGGCAAAGTTTGACGGGGTTTTTCAAGAAAGTATGTAAGTGAGATGGAGGAGACTATCTTCTGTAAGTGTTGGTCATCCCTATTGGAGCCTCTACTTCTTCAAATTAATTTGTAGAACGTCTCCAGGACAGTTTTGTTTTGCTAGTCTACGCCATACTTTGAGACTGAAAGTTTGCTTTTAGTTGTAGTTGTCATAAATCTTTTTTCTGGTCATTGCTGTCAAGAAGCAGATAAAGAAAACTTTTTAATCAGAATATACTTTCACTGCTAATCAATCTGCTTTTCACTACTTCTTAGAGGACCCAGGTTTTGTAGGCTCTTATTTTCATTTTTCTTCCAGTGTAGTATTAATAACTGGGAAGCCATATTTCTAGAGTCAGTGTAAAATGTTCATATATTGGAGCATCTCAGTGTACAAAATACATATTTAATAGGTAATTTGCAATGGTTTCTAATTAGACATTATTTCATTTGTCTTGACCAGTCTACCTTTTTGTTTTTGACATGCAGTTCCCTTTCTGTGCCTAATTTGGCTTTCTTTAACTAAGCCCTTTTGTGTCACTTTTTCTTGGATCTTAGTATGCTGTTCTTTCTAGTCTTAGCTGCTCTTTAGTCCCTTCAGACCCAGAGGAAGTAAGGGTTTTTTGTTGTTGTTGTTTGAATGATGATCTGTCCTTCAATTTTAATTTTAAACTGTTTTCTTAGGAGTTTAGAGTCATTCCACAGAATTTCCCTGTGCTAGTCATTCTTTTTGCCTACAAGCACAGAAACTTGATCATCATCAATTCTAACCTGGTCCCTGACATTTTGAAAACCTCCTATTTTCAGAAGTTCTCTTCAACCTTTCAATTATCTTTCAATTACAGTTTCAAGTGTACAGGTAAACAGAGTTCCCATATGCCCCTTCACCCCATGGTTTCCCCTGTGATTAATATCTTACATTAGTGTGATACATTGGTTACATATGATGAACCAGTACTCTGATACACTGTTATTAACTAAAGGCCATGGTTTACTAGAGTTCACTTTCTGTGTTGTATATTCTGTTTTGATGGTTGTATAGCAACATGTATCCACAATTACAGTGTCATAAATAATAGCTTCAGTGCCCTAAAATTTTCCTGTGCTCCATCTGTCTCTCTTCCTTCCCTCCCCAATCAAATTCCTGGCAATCACTGATCTTTTTACTGTCTCCATAGTTTTGCCTTTTCAAGAATGCCATATAGTTGGAATCATACAGTAGGTAGTTTTTTCAGATTGGCTTCTTCCACATAGCAATATGCATCGAAGTTCCCACAGTGTCTTTTCATGGCTTGACAGCTCATTTTTGTTACTACTGAGTAATAATACTCCATTGTGTAGACATACCACAGTTTATCTGTTTACCAACTGAAGGGCATCTTGATTGCTTCCACAATTTGGCAATTATGAATTAGGCTCCTATAAACATTGGTGTGCACATTTTGTGTGGACATAAGCTTTCAACTCATTTGGGAAAATACCAAGAAACATGATTGTTAGATCAGGTAGTAAAAATATGTTTAGTTTTGTAAGAAACGGCCTGTCTTCCAAAAGTGGAAAGACAGCTGTAGTACTTTTGCACTCCAGCAGCAACAAGTGAGAAAGTTCTGCTGACCTACATTCTTGACAGCAGTGGGCGTTGTCAGTGTTTTGGATTTTAGCCATTCTTATGGGTGCTCAGTGGTATCTCATTCTTGTTTTAATCTCCAGTTTCCTAATGACATATGCTGAGTATTTCTCGTATTTTCTGTATATTTGCTTTGGTGAGTTACCTATTCAGATCTTTTGCCCATTTTTAAATTGGGTTATTTTCTTACTGTTGAGTTTTTTTTTTTTTTTTTTTTTTTTTTTTTATTATTGAAGGGTAGTTGACAACAGTATTGCATTACATTAGTTTCAGGTGTACAACACAGTGATTCAACATTTATATACATGATAATTCTAGGTACCAGGTATCACCATACCAGGTTGTTACAATATTTTGACTATATTCCTTATGCTATACATTACATCCCGGTTACTTATTTATTTTACAATTGGAAGTGTGTTTATATATATATATATGTATATATATATTTTGTGAGGGCATCTCTCATATTTATTGATCAAATAGTTGTTAACCACAATAAATTTCTGTATAGGGGGGTCAATACTCAATGCACAATCATTAATCCACCCCAAGCCTAATTTTCGTCAGTCTCCAATCTTCTGATGCATAACGTTACTGTTGAGTTTTAACAGTTCTTTGTATATTTTAAATGAAGTCCTTTATCAGATACGTATTTTACAAATATTTTCTCCCAATCTTTGGTTTGTCTTTTTGTTCTCTGAATAGAGCCAAAGTTTCCAATTTTAGTAAAGTCCTATTTAACATTTCTTTTCTTTAATGGATTGTGATTCTGGTGTGGTACATAAAGAGGCATTGCCAAACCCAAGGTCTTCTAGATTCTCTCCTGTGTTGTCTTCTAGGACTTCCATAGTCTGCATTTTACATTTAGGTCTGTGATCCATTTTGAGTTAATTTTTGTGAAGGGTGTAAGGTCTGTGTTTAGATTCAGTTTTTTAGCATGTGGATGTCCAGTTATTCCAACACTATTTGTTGGAAAGTCTGTCCTCCATTGAATTGCCTTTGTCCTTTGTCAGATATAAGTGACTATATTCGTGTGAGCCTATTTCTGGGCTCTCTCTTTTGTTCCATTCTGTTTGTCTATTCTTTCACCAGTAGCACACTATATTGGTTATTGTATCTTTTTAGAAAGTCTTAAAGCAGGGTAGTGTCAGTCCTCCAACTTTGTTCTCCTTCAGTATTGTGTTGACTACTGGGTGTCTTGTTTTCAGAATTTATCTTGTTTTCCCACATTTAGAATCAGTCTGCTGATAACCACAAAATAATGTGCTGGAATTTTAAATGGAATTACATTGACTCTATAAACCAAGTTGGGAAAAACTGACATCTTGGCAATATTTGATTTTCCTATTCATGAACATGAAATCTACATTTACTTAGATAGTCTTTGATTTTTTTTCATCAGAGTCTTGTGGTTTTTTCCTTATATAGATCTTTACATGTTTTTAGATATTTGTTAGATTTACACCTAAGTATTTCATTTTTGATGGTACTAAAGTAAATGAAATGTAATTTCAAATTTAAGTTGTTCATTACTGGTTTATAAGAAAGCCATTGACTTTTATATATTAACCTCATATCCTTCAACCATGCTATAATTGCTTTTCAGCTCCAGTCCAGAAGTATTTATGTTGATTCTTTGAGATTTTCTACATAGACAATAATGTCATCTGTGAACTAAGACAGTTTTATTTCTTCCTTCCCAATCTGTATGCCTTTTATTTCCTTTTCTTAACTGCATTAGTGGTGGTGAAAGAAGACATTCTTTACTTGTTTCTGATGTTAGTGGGAAAACATTTAGTTCTCTCTACTATGTATGATGTTAGCTGTAATTTTTTTTCATAGTTGTTCTTTATCAAATATCAATCCCCTTTTTTCCTAGTTTTCTGAGAGCTGTTATCATGAATGGGTATTGGATTTTACCAAATGCTTTTTGTGCATCTGTTAGTATGATAATATGATTTTTCTTCCTTAGCCTTAATTATGTTGATATTCAAATGTTGAATCAGCCTTGCATACCTGAAATAAATTCCACTTGGTTGTGATACATGACTCTTCATATATTGTTGGATTCGATTTGCTAATATTTTGTTGAGGATCTTTGTATCTGTGTTCATGAGAGATAATGGTTTATAGTTTTCCTTTCTTGTAATGTCTTTGATTTTGGTATTAGGATAATATTGGTTTCATAGAATGAGTTAGGATGTATTCCCTCTGCTTCTACTTTCTGGAGATTGTAGAAAATTAATATAAATCTTCCTTAAATGTTTGATAGATCTCAACAGTGAATCCATCTGTGCCTGGTGCTTTCTGTTGTGGAAGGTATTAATATTGATTCAATTTCTTTAATAGATAGAGGCCTATTCAGGTGATGTTTCTCCCTGAAGTTTGGTAGAATTTATCTTTCAAGGAATTGGTCCATTTAATCTGGGTTATCAAGTTGGTGGGTATAGAGTTGTTTAAAATATCCCTTTATTATGTCCATGTGATCAGTAGTGATAGCCTCTCTTTCATTTCTGAAATGAGTCGTCATCATTTCTATCTTTTTTTTTTTTTCTTAGTTAACCTGGGTAGAGGCTTGTCAATTTTATTGGTCTTTTCAAAGAACCAGCTTTTAGTTTCCTTCAACTTTTTATATGATTTTTTTAATACATGGACAGAAACTTTTCTTTTGATCTTTACAGAGCAGTCTGTATAGTTCTTTTTTCCAGGATTTGCCCTGAGTTATCTTACTGCCTAAAAAAATCAAACTTACTAAATAATTTCTGACCTCCTTTATTCAGCTTTGTAGTTATACATAGAACCAGATTTTTCTTAAATTTTCTTTGCAGGCTTCCTTTATTTTCCTTTGAAGTTAACTGGTTGCATTTTTAAGTAATTTAAAAATTGTTTCAGAGAGAAAAATCAAAAGGGAAAGGATTTGCTGATGCAGCAGATTCCTTGATAAGCCAAATCAATAAGAGATACAAACCAAAGGATGGCATAAAGTCTACAAGAAAATTAAAAGAGTCTTTGATTGACGGGTATGTTTTTAAATTTTAGATGTGAATATTTTTAGACAGATACAACTAAATTATTTTACACAGTTTTAAGAAAGTTAGTTTTAAACCTATGTTTAAATACTAATGTAGCTGTCCAGTTACTTATTTACTTTGATAAATAGTAGCTGTTTAAATCATACAGGAAGAGGACTAAATTTGAAATTAGTCATTTTAGTATCTGATTACATTTTACAAAATATCAAAAAATACCATATTGATACAGCATGCAATTTCAGAAATCTTTAGGATATAGATTCTAGGATTTTATTATTGAGCCTAGTGACAATATATTTAAATGTGTTGCTGAATGAAATATGAAATTTAAATGACCCAAAATGAGTTACTTAAAGTGTGTATTCCTTATTTGCAATCTTTCTGAAGGTTACTTCTTTTCTTACTACAAAATGTCTCTATGGGCTGCCAGGTGGTTAATTCATATTTATGTAGATTCTGGCATTACTAATGTGGTATGAAAAAATTGCTCTCATGGCAAAACCATTCATTTTATATTGCAGTGCCACCTCCTGCTGCCTGAATGATTCAACTTAACATTAAGTGTTGTTGCTATCTACTGTGAGTGAAGTTGCAAAAATATCAGACTAGTGCTGTCACATTTCAGTTATTTATGGCATATTGAATGTAGATTTGATAATGCAAATGTGCTTTATTTTAAATAAGATGGCTTTTATGAAAAAGATTCTACTGAGTTACTTAATTGCTTTTCTAATTTTGACAAAACATTTTTTATAGTGGTTTTTCAAACAAATCTGATCTACAGTTCAATAAGGTAGGTTTCATTTATTAACTACACCAAATGTATAGTAAAATTCTATATATTTGACTTGAACATTAAAATAGAATAGTAGCAAGATGGAATTAGACTTAATGTTTTCAGTATATTGATAAGTAGATTGAACAACTGATAAGTTCAGTGGCAAGTACTGAAAATATCCCTCTAATCTTCTGTTCTGCTTTTCAAAGAAAATGCTTCTTTTATGTATATGAGTGTGATATTTTTACTTTTTGGTACATGACTCAGTAGATCTTTAGCTCCATATTTTTTCTAGCTATTCCCATCTCTTCTGACAGTAAGATCGTTCTTAAATCCCTATTTTTACTAAAAACATTTACTATTCATCCAGGCTTAAAATATAAATTATCTCTTATTTATTCCTCAAAATTACTTTCTTCCCCTCTCCTGCCCATGCCAACTACTGTTTCCCTACTTTGAGTTCTAATTTCTAATCCCTGGTTTATTACAATAGTCTTTAAATAATTCTCTTTGCCTCTAGTATTTCTCTGTGCCAATCCACTCATTACATTCAATACCAGACACAGCTTCCATTATGTCATTCTCTTGTTAAAAATCCTTCTCTTGTCCCTGTAGCTAATAGAATTAAGTGTAGACTTAGGCAGGCTCCCGAGTCCCTTTAAAAGTCTGTTTTATTTCCCAACGTTACTTCCCTAGACATGTCTGGTTTAGCTGAAACATGATAACTTGATTCCCTGAAGTGTCTTTCCTAAGTGTTCATTCTCTTTTCCTTTCCCCTTTTGAAAGAACTTCGAACTGAATCAGCAGGCTCTCTCACCCTCTTTTCAGATTGTCAAGACCTTATTCCTCCTTGCAAGCCTTGCTTCAGCATTTGTCTTTTTTATGAAAACTCTCCAAAGTACCCTAGCTCAAAATCCAAATGGGCAAGAATTCTGAATCTGCACAATAATTTCTTTGTGCCTTTTTTATTTTATTCACTGTTGAAGTTCTTTTTTTCTGTTTTTTACTAGAGTGTAACTGTTTAGAATAATCTTTATATCCTGTATAACAACTTTGCTCACTTCTCTAGCCTCTTTAATATCTTTGCTCATTTTTGTATCTTCTGTAATACCTAGCACACACTGCCATGCAAAATATGAACAAATGTAATTAAACACTGGTAAAAATCATTGGAAAGGATAAGTCAGTTAACTGATCAGAAGAGAATTATATTGAGGAACAAACTTTTTGGAATGATACAAACAATTCTATACATAATAGCCAAAAGAAATAATAAAATTGAAGACAAATCACAACTAAAATGAATATTTTAGTTTTTATTTTCCCCCTTACTAGATATTACATTAGATTTCTCATTATTTCTGAGCAATAATCAATCAGTAATATTATTTATATACTTAATTATAGTTAAATTACTTTAATAAAACACAATTATTCACCTACTATATTAAAATTGTATCTAACTTCTTTTCTGCCCTAACTGCTTTTTGATGGGGTTGAATATAATTTGATCAGTAGCCTATAGGAATAATCTTACATATAACTAGTTGACTCATAGAATTTTTACTCTTTCACATGAAATTTTACATAAACCTTAGCCTCTCCCAAAGTTTTTCTATTTAAGAGTTTAAAGCAAGTGAGAGTCCACCCCTCAAAAATATGTCAGAGCATGTTTTATGATTCTAGAATCACCAAAATTCAGCTTGTGAGAAAATAATTTACCTCTGTAATGTCAGTAAACACTAAGGACATAAAAAGCTTGTGTTTTGTATTTGATTTATAATACTTTCTATTATGTTCTTAGTTAATACTTAAGCCTTCAATATTTAAAAAAGTGTGGATGTTTAATACTTCTTTTCAGTTTACATTAAGGAAACTATTATAAATGTACAATTTATATCAGTGGAAATATAACTCAGAAAATATATGAAAATTTAATTGTGTATGTTGTTTGCCAAGTATAGTAAATAAACAAGTTTGAATGGTTTAATGTAGACTTCTTTTGTATTTAGGAGAAGGTTCAGATAAAAAGTTACAGAAAACTGAAGACTACTTTTGTTAACGTTACTTCTAAATGCCCATTGTAAGTAGTTTTTCATAAATTGTAGTTTTCTTCACATTTGAAGAAAATTTATTTATTGTATAATGGTATTATTTTTTTTCATTTTTACAGGAATGATGTTTACAATTTTAATTTGAATGGAGCTGACGAGCCTGTTATAAAACTTGGAGTAAGCCAGAAATCAGTACTTATTTTGTATTCAGTGCTTTGTATTTACCGTACAGTTACTTATTGTGTATTTTTTTATTTCCATCCTCTTACAGATACACTTTAAAACATCTTAAAATATATTTTTAACTATTTAAAAATTTATTTGGTACCAACCTAGGTATACTTAGTTGCCTTTCAAATCCCCTGGACTGAACAAAAGAAAAATGAGTAATTGAGGCATGGGGGGAGTAAATCACTTTCCTTATTGATGCAACAAATTTAAAACAGTTTTGTTTCTAGTATATTTTTTATTATTAGCTTTCTTCTTAAATGTACAGATATTTTTGTAAGCTTAATTTTATTGTCACACCCTAATGATCTAATGATTATATAAAAAGACAGGAACTAGATTTTGTATGTTTCATTTTTGATTCCCTTACTTTAACACTAAGAGAAAATTTTTCATGCTTCTTCACAATACAGATCCAAGAATTTCAAGCTACAGCTACAGAAGCCTGTGTGGACAATTCAATAAAACTGTAGGTGTTTTTATTATGATTAGATAGACCAGACTAAAATACATGTAACGGTTCTTTTTCTTAAATGCTTTCTCCCAGTTTGAGTTTTTAACGTATGAAAAGAGTGAAGAAAATTATCATTGTCCTGATTACTTACTTCCATGATGATTTTATTATTTCAGCATTTCTAAAATTAATATTCAGATAAAGCTGAAAGGACTGTTCTCTTTCATCTATATTAACCCTGTTATTTTATAATTAACTGAGGTCAGAGAGGATAAGTGACTTGACCAGAATTATGTAGTGAACTAGTAAAAGAGTAAAGGCTGAAAACTCAGGTCTAACTGTCCAATGCATGCTACCTTAAGAAAACAAGTAATTAAAATTAATGCCTATTTTTGTTTAAGGGTAGGCTTAAGGAATCATGATGAACTTGAACCATCTTTCAAAACAAAAAATAAAAGAGTAAGTTGTAATATCCTAATGTGTCTATTAAAAACAGTATTTCTTTTAATAATTTTCCAATGCTGAAGATTGCCTCAGAACTGGAAAGCAAAAATATTTGGATATTTTTTTTTCCTCTCTGAGATTATCCAAATTCCCATTGTAACTTTTATTTTGGTCTCTGAGCTATTTATAATCGTCTAGTAATAGAAGATAACTTGAGTTACTTTGATGGTATGAAGTTATAGCTCTGTGGAAGTAAGCTGTTTTGATTTAACTTTTCATTAACCATACCAACAACAAAATACAAATCTTGATCTTTGATCTGGATTTCTGAGTGACTTTCTTGGATAGGCCCTTAATGCCTGGTAGATTAGTAATGCTAAAAAATGGAAGTTAGTTTTTCTGGTTTTTTTGTTGTTTGTTTTTTGGCTTATCTTACCTAGAGTGACATATAATGCCTGGTAGATTAGTAATGCTAAAAAATGGAAGTTAGTTTTTCTGTTTTTTTTGTTGTTTGTTTTTTGGCTTATCTTACCTAGAGTTACATATATAATATGACAGTTTTCTTCATCTATTACAAGGATTCTTTTTTTTTAAATAGAGTGTAACAAATCATGAAAAGAAAAATGTCCTTAGTGATTCTGACACAGAGTGCAGATATGATGACAGCAAGACTGATATTAGCTGGCTAAGAGAACCGAAATCAAAACCACAGCTGATAGACTACAGCAGAAATAAAAATGTGAAGAAACATAAAATTGGGAAATCAAGTAAGAAATCACTTTTTAAAGAAACACTGCCAATGATTTTATTTAGCTAACTATTGTGAATAATGTATTATTTAGCTAACTATTGTGAATAATGTATTATTTAGCTAACTATTGTGAATAATGTATTAGGTATTCATGAACCAAACACCCTAAACAAAACAAAATCAAAGCTTGGACATCCATCCCTGCCACATTCAGCACACAAAGTTTTTAGGAATTCACAGAGCTGCAATAAAAACATACTGAAAGGAAAACAATTTTATTGCCAAAATATTTTTGCCTAAATCTTCCACAAAATGTTTTCCCAGCATATGGCTTGTGCTTTCTCTAGTGAATCTCTTAAAGTAGTTGGATAAGAATTTGAGGTATAGGTTTTGGAGAGTCCCACTTCTCAGGCTTCAGAGAATGCTTAGAAAGTTGAAGTTGTGCTTGAAAGGCAAAAAAGGGAATAGGGACTAAAGCTACCCTCAGGGATATGGAGACTTCTTAGAAACATAAATGATGGGTAAAAAATAAATCAAATCATAGAACATTACTTACAATACTACTTTATAAAGGTGATTATATTGTTTGGGAGTACATTTCTGTGAAGCAGAACTTATTTAAAGTCAAGTAAATGAGAAACAGCTCTCAGGTCAGTGATGACCTTTCAGCAGAGGGGAGATGGAGAGTCCTACAGGTGTATGCCTGAGTAGATTCATCATTACTCCTAATCTTGTTCTTAAATTGAACGGCAGGTTCATGAGTGTTAACTTTATGTTACATAGTCTCTTGTATGTTTAAAAAGTTTAAAAAGTTTTATAATATGAAGGAGAAAGGAAACTGGTAATTCGTATCATACCAAATGCTATACAGTGAAAAGTAATTAATGTCAGTTTAGCCTCAAATCATCTTGAAATTTCAACTTTTGAATGCATTTAAAGATGTATTCTTGTTATGATTTTAACTTACATGCAGAAATATTCTAATAAATTTTAATGCCACTTGTTCTCTATTTGAAAATTTTGACCTCATTTTCTTGATTGCAGGACCATCTTTGGAAAAGGGACAACCAAGATCTAAATCGGTAATGCCAAGAAGTTTGTGTTCAAACTTACCTTTAAAAATTATTTTTTACCTTGTTATGTAAAAAAATTCATTTGTCATCTCATAGTTTTATCCTTGTTTATCAGTCAATTGTTCCCATAACTACTCCAAACTTGGCAGGCTTGCTGCTGCCTCTTGAGTAATGTTGGCCTGTTTTGGGTTATTTCATTCTATGATTATAGGTATTTTCCATGTTTCTCTCTTTTTTTTTTCCTTTCTTTCAAATTATATTTCTCTGATACATATATCAGGCCTCTAAGAGCTTTAATGATAGGGATAAAACAGTGATAGAGAAGAAATTTGTAATGGAAAGATAAAATCTGGCCATTTAAAAAATATTAATCATAAATCTTTATTCCTATGTATCTCTTTTCACGGTGCCAATTTTATACCAAATAGCTTATATTTCTTGTATCTCAAATATTGATCTGATAATATTCAGAAATTTTTCTCCTAAAGGCTCCCAAAAGGAACATCACCAAAAAGGCAGATGAGATAGTTCCAGATGGGAGAACCAGACTTCCACGAAGAGTGGCAAAAACCAGAAAAAATTATAAAGATCTCTCCAATTCAGAATCAGAGAGTGAACAGGAATTTTCAAATTCATTTAAAGAGAAATTGCCAGTAAAGGTAAATAGATACAATTCATATTAAAAATTTCTCTAAGGCCTCTTAAAATACTAAATATAGAATATATTTTTAAAATATGTCAAAGTTGTCTTCTCACTTCTTTTTAAGATTAACCTTCTATATGAGAAAACTTACATAATTCTAAGAATTGGTCCTTAGGCAATATAATGTTAAAATTTGTATTAAGTTGGCATTAATGTTACAAAACAGATATTTGACTCTAGCAAAATTATTATCATGGTTACTGTCTTTGAATTAGAAAAGTACTTGATCTTTCCAAAATTAGGCTTCAAGAAACTACAGACTGTTGGAAATCTGAA
This sequence comes from Manis pentadactyla, assembly GCF_030020395.1. Taxonomy (NCBI): domain Eukaryota; kingdom Metazoa; phylum Chordata; class Mammalia; order Pholidota; family Manidae; genus Manis; species Manis pentadactyla. Next base: position 175,227,970 of record NC_080023.1, on the reverse strand, counting down.
TCTCTCTTGACTATAAGCAAAAATACTGGATCTAAGGTTCTTCGAACCCATACACTGCCCACCACTGTCCATTGCTGACTTCTTCCTTCTGTCTCAGTGTTACAGACATAATATCCCTAGCAACCTGTGCTTGAAAGCTTTTTTAACAACAAAAAAGAATAGAGTGCTTACAAAGGTGCTATTCTGAGGACTTTATAGATTTAACTTCTTAAAATCTCATAAGTACTATAGATGACTAGCACTACTGTTGACATCTCATTTTACAAGTGAGAAAATTGAGGCTCAGAAAGATGAATGAACTTGCCCAAGGTCACACAAGCTAAAAGGTGGTAAAACAAAGGTTTGAACCCAAAGAGTCTGTCACTAATGATAGGTCTCTGACCATTATATTGTTCTGATTTGACATCATTAAACCTCCATCTCCCCTTGTTTGTGACCTTGTTATCTCTTACTTGGAAAAGTTTAAAGACTTCATACCTTATTTCCACATTTTCTGTTACTTCTTACTACTATAATTTACTATACGTACAAACAGGTCTTCCTAAGCCACCTCTCATCTTACCCCTCTTCAAAGAAAAACCCTGAAATTTGTCATACATTCAGACATTCAAAGCATCAAACTACCTTTCCCAGTTTATTTCCTCTCTTCCTCAGTATATACCCAGAGCTGTAACAGTCAAATAGAAAAACCTGTGGCTTCCAACCACGGCTTGTACTCTCTCCTCCCTTTGCTTGTGTCATCAGCCCTCCATAGTCCCACTCTGCCTTCCCTTGCCATCTTTTTACTAACTCTTGAGCAAGTCAGGTACCATGAAACCTAGAAACTCTGTTTTCCCTAAACTGGATGTGATCTTTGAACGCTTATAGCATTTTATTTGTATCTCTTATATTTATTATAGTCCATGTATTTTCCTATGAATTTGTCATATGCCTTCTAGTATATTAAAAAAGTCAGTACATGTTGAGGCCTCTTTTATGCCTGTATGTAATAATAGTTTTATGTGTACAAGTATATAAATTATTTGTATTTGAGTGTAATTTGAAAGTTATCAATACATTTAGGAGGAGAATATCCATTCCAGAAGCAAAACCAGGAAGTCGTCAAAGAAACAGCAGAATGCCTTCTCTGTCGAAACAAAAAAGGATATATTAAAAGAATGGAAAAACTCATCTCTACTAAAAGATACTATAAGAGATAATACCCTTGAGTTATCTCCTATATCCTTATCTGGGAGTCCATCATTTATAGAAGTAATGAGATGTCAGTATCATTTATCCCTTTATTCAATAATTTCTATTATAACTTTATATGAAAATATAATTTGAAGATTAATTTTGAGGGGTGTATTTAAGATTTTAGGTAGTCAAAACATCATTTTTAGACTAGGTTATGCTGGTAACTTGGTCTTTGCTAAATAGACTTGCTAAATTGACACTGAAGTTTCTTATATTAGGAAGCTAGTATGTATTTACAAAGTGCAGTGTGAAAGCTTGAATAAACATTTTAATTTGCTTTTATCTCAGAATACGTTTAGTAACATGAAAATAATGATGGGGATTTCTGTTTTTTTCTTTTTTACATTTCATTAACAAAAGTCTCCGAGGAATATCATGGTCATTCTGTGGAGCCATCATGGGTTAGCTTAATAAACAACTGAGGTTTTGCTTTTATTTTAAAATAATTAGCAAAGTTCTTACTCTTCGGAGCTTTTATAAGTGTAGAAACTGTAAGAACAAGCTTGTCTTTTTCAGTTCTTTTTAAGAATATTTTCAAGCATTTCTAAGTGTCCATCATTTCAGTTAAAATTTAAGGCTTAAATCAGTTAACATACACTTCCTCTAAAGTAGCTGTTTTGTTCTTTCTAGAGTGTTTTCATAATGCTCAAGACCACTGTCATCTCAGATAAGCAGATACTCAGAAGACAGATGTACATGCCCTGATTTGATCCGAAAACTGTCTATCTGAGAATTCATTATTCCAAGACTTATTACAGCCATGAATTTCCTCACCTATATATAAAGGACTTAGACCGGATGATTTCCCAAACCATTTCTAACCATAAAATTATGCTACTTTAATGCATAACAGTACTGGCTGTGTTGTCAAAGTACTCAAGATAATACTTAGGTTGACCATTATAAAGTGCAGCTCATACTACAGATGCTTTTGTTTGAAAAAAGTTCTTATTGGTTACATTTTAAATTAAGCCATTTATTTTCAAATTATAAAATACTTAAAATAAAACAAAATTCTATAAAATATTTTTTAAATATAAAATATTTAAACTATAACAAAATTTTAAATATAACTTGGTCTTGATTTATTAAAAATATATCCATTTCAAATACAGGTAAGATTTAAGGACTTGATGAATCATTCCTAGAATTTAAATTAATCATCCTATTTCTAAGACATCAATGATTAACACCTGCCATCTCTTTGTGTTTTGGGAGGCAATATAGGTAATGAGAAAATAACAGAAAGGGATTTTATTCCGGATTATGATGGTATATTGAAATCAATATCTCCTTACCCAAAAACTTCATCACCTGAGTCCTTAAAAAGTAAATACAGAGTTGGAGGCCCAATGAAGTCACTCAAAAAAAATGAAAAAAATTTACTGTGTGCAAGACAAAGTTGCTCACGATCATTCTTTTTGGTAAGAGTATGTATATTTTTTTTCGTTTATCAAATATCTCTGAAGGGGGTAAATCATTTGCCTCGAACCTTGCTAAAAATACATTGCTTGCATTCTTAAGGTTTTGGGTTTGGTCTGGGGATGAGAAGGAACCTGCTGACAAATAAGGTAACAGACCGCTAAGTAGCTATACTGGAGGAGGATGAGAAGTGAACCGCTCCATGGCAAGCATGTGGGTAGCAGTGAAAGGTCTGAGAGCGGAACAGCCGCTTCCCCAAAGGCACTATTTGCTTGTCTGCACCTCAAAACTACGTAGTTCATGTGCTGTACTTCAGAAGGTTCATTCCTGCAGTACAGGCGCATCTTTCAGACTTCACCACAGCTCGAGGTCTGTAACCTTTGGTCACTAAATCACAAGTTGACAAAGCAAACTGACAACAATGTAGTTGAAGATTTTAGGACTATAGCATTTGCTTTAGAGTTTTGTAAGGAACTTTAAAACTAGTAGGTAAATAGTATGAATATTAAGATTAACAAATTTAATGAAATACTGAAAAATTCCTCATTCATCCCCCTTTCATGTATTGTTATATGTACCATTTCTTCTTAATAAAACATGTAGCTATGCTCAAAAGTCTTCTAAAAAGACAGTAAAAATAGGAATTAATTATGGGTCAAAGTGAGTGAGGACAGCTAAAAGTGTGTGTCCATGAGGAGTTTTGTGTTTGGAGTTCTTTTTGTAAGTCATGGATAGTTTGGTCCAGTTTACAAACCTCATCCTACCTCCTCCCCCTTTTTCTTTTTTGGCTTGGGTTGTATAGGTGACTTACTTTGGAGAACGTTAAGGTAGTAATAAAGTTACAGAATTTATTGCCAGGCTAATATAGTTCACTATAGCTGGAAGAGTTCTGACAGAAGTACATTTAAATCCTGGCTCCACTATTTGATAGCTATGTAATAATTTACTTGGTAATGAATCCCTCTGCACCTCAGTTTTCTCATCTGTAAAATGGGGCTGTGGATAACTAAATAGGGTGATTATATCAGCATAATAGCTGACACATAGTAAATGCTAAGATATATTACTCTCTTGATATGTGCTAAATCTGTTTACAAAGATGGGATTAATGATAGTTCAGCACACCTGCAGCCAGTATCTAAAACCTCTGATACAACCAACCTTTTAGCCTCTCACTTTGAACTGAATGCTTTTATCTTTTTTAGGGTTTTATGGTCCTTTTGTTCTGTTTAATAAGTAGTCTTCACAGAGTGTATTCTTCAGACAAATCTTACATGTAACCTGTAATGTGGTAAGCAGATAAAATGGAACTATGCTGTTTAAAGCAGAAAGTCTAAATACTTAGTCTATTTAGCCTCCCTCCAGGATAGCCACCAAGGCACTTTTTGCAAGACTCAAATCTTACAGAGCAGTTTGCAAACCAGTATCCCACTAGACCATAATCCCATGATCTTTGCTAGGATTGCTTTGTCCTTAAAAATCTAAAAACTTTAGTAATCCCCATTTCATTCTTTGATGCCGCTGTGTGCTAGAATGGAATTTTAATTGTTACATAACATTCTGCTTCCTGTTGACTCTTAATTAGATATTGGAAGTTTTGTGAATTTCCTATTTTTTCTAATTTTTTATATTGCATTGTTTTTTTTGTAAGTTTGTGGAAGTTCTTAATATATTCCAGATATTAACTCTACATTCTTTTTCCAGGACATATTTTGTCTTTTCACTAAGTAGAAAACTTACATATGACAAGATATGACATAATGAGATTTACCAATTTTTTGTTCAAGAAATCCTTCTCTCAGATGTTATAAACATTTTTCTTGTAAAATTGTTAGTGCAACATCATACATGGGCCACCCTTCCATTCTCCATCATCTGTGATGCTAATTTGGTCCTAGCCTTGGCAACTATATGGGTCTGCTGTTAGGCAATGTTTTACTAACCAATCTGTCCCTGTTAACACCATGTTGCTTTAATTAGTATTGTTTACACTTACAGGGTGTTTCACTACCCCAATCCCATCTCATTCTTTGATTTCTCAATTCTCTTGGCCCTTTACTTCTCCATTATAAGTTTTGGAATTTGTTTCTCTAAGGGAGGAATTGCTATTTCCCAATATCAAGATTTCTCATCCACATATATTTCTACTTTCTGGTGCTATTTCCAACAAGCTGTGCCAAATGCCAAATCTTCTATAAAGAAAAGTAGACTTAGATTAATTCCTATATGTTTTACAGATTTTCTTTTTGCTCTATTAAAATTTTTGTTTCCTCAGTTTCTAATTTTTTGCTTTTGTATAAAAACACTATTGTTTTTTAGCTCTCCAACTTCTGACTAATTCTACCATAATCACTTGCCTAGATTCTCTTGGATTTTGAATATAGATTAACAAACTGTTATTCATGATAATTTTTGCATTTTCTTTTCCAGTCCTTATAGGTCCTGGTCTCTCTTATTGTTAAGGTGATTATGACTCTGAAGCAATGTTAGTTTTTGGTAGATACTTATTATCAAATTAATGTTTTGCTTTTGCCTTTTAATTGTGAACACATGTTGAATTTTAGCATTATTTCCTCAAAATTTAGGTAGTTTTGGTTTAACTCTTGTTTTTGGCTTTGAATAATGTTCTAACTTCCTTTGGGTTGCTATGTATCTTGCTCATTCATAGCCCAAGCCTTGCCAATTAAGAATAATTCTGTTGTGAGTAGAAAAAAATACAAATTCTATGGTATTTACACAAGAAACACAGAATTGCAACAGCTGTTGAGATGTAAGTAGTTGAGAAAAAGAATGTGGAAATTGAACCTACAAATACCAGTGAAAATCATATGCAAAGCAAAAAGAATATATAGATAGTAGTTTAACCATTAAACATTATTAAAATGATTCATATAAGAATCAGATTACTGGCTTTTAATTAAAATTTTATCATTTTTAAATTGCTGTTAACATGAAAATCTGATGTTTAAAGCAGGTAGGATGCTTTGATCCTAGAAAAGTTGGAATTTTAAAAATTAGAAATAGTAAGTTCTTAAATAGTGAGGATATAGCTGCTGAACCACTGGCTGACATGTTTATAGTTAGGACTTAGTGGTTTCACGATGATGAAGGAATCTGGTTGAGCTTTTTGCCATTATAAAAGTCCATTGATCCATCAACAGAAATATTTCAATAACCTGTAAAGTATGGAAAGTTGAGACAGAATTCCACAGCTTGGAGAGGGCTGGGATTTGACCTAGACCTAAATGGATGAGTGGGTCTTTACAGACTATGTGGAGAAAGAACAGTAACACAAGGGAAGTGGGTATGCATTTTCATTAAATCGGAAAAAGACTGATTTGACTGGAACAAAGAAAGCTGTGTATTGGAATAGTAAAACATAAATTTAGGTGAAAAAGATGTGGCTTGATACTGCTCGAAAGAAGAGTTCATATTTTCATTTTCTATAGCTCCCCATTTCCTAATTCAAAGAAATCAAAGTCCTATTAAGGAGGAATGTAAAAGCAGGAGTAGCCAAAAGAGTCAGCTTAAAACTATTGGTCCAATTTAAGACTGAGGTTAATTTAAGAATTTAGGTTAGTGCCTGGTAGTGTTAGAGATGAAAAGGAAGAGAGAGAAGCAAAACAATCTGAAAAAAGAATTGATAGCAATTTAACCCAATTTAATGGTTCTAGGGTTTGAGAAGGGTGGTCAAAGATGAATCCAAGAATACTTAAAGTATTTTTTTCCAATTTCTAATACATATTATAGGAAAGTCACTCAGCATCTTCATTATCTTCATCTAGTGAAGGAGGAGAGAAAATATGGTGTGACTCTACTCATGTATCAGGTTTGTAGTTCAGACTTGATTTTTTAAAAATTACTAAAATACTACTGTGAAACTTCATCTAAAGGAAGTATATATTTTAAGTCATACCATTATTCAATTTAATGTCAAAATGAAAAAATAAGTAGATAGAATTTAAAGCAGCTGCATTAAAAAATGCAAATAACTGAAACCAAGCCATTTTTATAAAATCAAAATACTCGGTATTTTTTACTAAGATTGTAGCATTGTTAATTATTTTTTAACTGTTCCTAAGGCCCCACACAACATCTTAGTCGTAAACGAATGTACATAGAAGATGATCTAAGTAATTTTGATGAAGTAGAATTCGAAGAAGAAGGGGGAGCTTATTTGTTCCCCCCAAAACAGCCTAAAACCGGAGATGCCGACCACCGCCCTTACAGAGGTAGGAGGGTCAGATGCCTGTGTCAGGGTGCAGTTATTTGGATGCAAGCCAGGAAGGATGCTGCCTTACCACAAAGTGCTTTCTGTGACTAATGTTGCAGTAAGGGCCTGCTTACTCATTAATCTCCCTCATCATTCTATCATGGGTTTTGCCATGTGAAGTTTTACTAGGACATGAATTTACTGGTAGATTACTGGGTCACTAAATAAATAATGATGGAAGTAGTAAAAACCAGTTAAAACATAATCAGTCCAAAAATGTTCTGTTTTAATGTTATCATTTCTGCCTTAATACCATGCCAAAAGATTTCCTAATAAATCAGAACATTTTTAAATAAGAAAAAGTGAGGTCTGCTTTTGACTTCATAATCCTTAGATTACACGTAAAATCTGAAAATAAGGTTTTATTCTCAGCCTCATGACAAGACTAAATTTGTAATAATGCATATTTTAACTTTAGTTGACTGTCTTCATTTTTCAGTGTCTGGAAGTATATCTCCATTATCAACAAGTGACTTTTCTATTCCTGGGGAGAACTTGGAACCTGAAATTTCAAATGAAGGGATATCTGAGATGCTCAATACAGAGCTTAAGAAGAAAGCACATGTGAGTTATAATTATTTAAATTATGATTTATACCCAATAATATGATATGCCACACTTCCTACTAGACTATCAGCTTGTTTGATCTTTTGGCAATGAAACATCCATTCCCCCATGTACTGGTGAAAACTGGAATGATTTCTAGGTGAAAAACATTATCGCATGAGCCAGATTTCTCTTCTGAAAGCTGTGCATTATCCATATTCTTTTTCTACAGGTTTGTTCTAGTTTCCTTTTCACTTTACCATTTTGACTCTTCCTTATGATTTTTCTTTTTTTAATTTCTTGCATGCCTACATGTTTTTCTCTCTCAGTGGTGATTGCTAGTGAGGACACTAAAATGTGGTTGAAAGGTTGCACAGCCTCAGCAAGAGGCTCACCCACTTCACTGTCTGGCCAGCTTTGTACTTACATACCTTAGTTACTGTGGCTTCAAGGATGTGATGTTGGCACAAACATGCTCTAAAATGATTTTTAACCATTACTGTTTTCTCCACTCATCTTTTTTTCTCATATGCTTATGTTTAGAATTGATCATTCTTTATGTGCTTCTGTTAATTTTTTTCTGCACAGATTATCAGCTCTATCTCTTCCTTGCCTTTTATTAAGGGGTAAAACCTAAAATTATTTAAGATTCTGTATATTTATTTTGTTTTGACTTAGTTTATCCAAGGTCGACCTAAAGAGAGAAGCCCTGATTCATATATTCTGTAAATTATCTGTGGCTAAACGTGAATGTTTAGTGAAAAATGGCAAGTAGTTCTGAATGTAACTTAGTCTGTGTTCCTGAAGAGAATTATAATCACTAACATTTTTATAAATAATGGAGAGTGTGGTGGTGTCCTTAGGAAAATAATTATCAGTTCAACACTTAGTCAAAGCCTTCCTCATGAAGCCAGACAACTGACTGCCCTGAGCTTATTTACTAACACTTCTTTTTAAGTCACTGAGTTTGTAATTTTTCACTTTTTAAAGTTCTTAGTCATTTACATTTCATGATAAATACTTTGTTCTTAATATGGTATTGGCTTATTATTTTGTAAAGATTTTTTCAAGTTAAAAAGGAGTATTTTACAGATCCGCAAAAAAATGATGGATTATTTTACTAAGCAGTCTTGGAGAACAGCTCAACAGCACCTGAAAACAATAAACCATCAGATCCAGGAGTGCAGGTCTGTAATACAAGTCTCTTCTAAAATATTCTAAATGCTATATATTCTAAGTACTATAATTTTTAAAAATCTCATTTTGTGTCTTTAATAGGATCAAAAAACTTGATAGATTCCAATTCATCATTAAAGAAGAGCTGGAGAATTTTGAAAAAGAGTCACAATCTTTAAAAGATTTGGAGAAGGAATTTGTGGTTTGTGCTTTTAAGAATTTAATTTTAAAGCCTCATTTTTAAAGAGCTATATTCAGGAAAACTTCTATTAGCCTTATGCTTTTAGGGCATACAATAAGATTTTTGTTCTTTAGAGCACAAATTAGTTTTTGTATCTCAGATCTTTAGTCAGTTTCATTTACACACACTTAAATTACAGATAAATTTACAATGTACTTTTGATAATAAGGAAAAATCCTGATTTTCCTGTTCAATTTTTTAAAATCTGGAATATATTCTTTGCATATAACCACACTGTTATTTAAATTAGGAATAGAAATGTAGTAATTCTGTCATTTTGATTTTTTAATCATACTAAGGTATAATTTTTATATTTTAAAATTTAGGACTTTTGGGAAAAGACGTTTCAGAAGTTTGGTACCTATCAAAAAAATGAACAGCAGAGGTTAGTATATTTTTAATGACTAGGATCTAAAAAGTTAGATTTTTAAAAATAAGTTTATATTAAAAAATTTTTTATTATAGCAATTTAATTTGAATTCTTACAAAGATAACTTTATTTTACTTGGTAGGCTTCACCTTTTGAAAGCTTCATTGGACAGAAATGTCTTCTACAACACCAACTATGAAGACACTATGTTTATATCTGAGGTATAATATATATATAATCTCTATTATTAGCCTTTTTGCTGTGAAAATTTTATATAAATAATTCATAAAGGAAGCATGAAATTTACTATAATCTATATTTACAGATGTGTTTGATGAAAGAAAACATGAAAATGCTGCAAGAAAGGCTTCTTGAGGAAATGGTAAATCAATATCTAGTTTGGGTTTTTCAAGTGGAATACTCATGCTTTTATATATTCTTAATGAGAAATCACAGGGTCTTTTTCTTTTAGGATGGAGAGACCATTTCAGCCCAGTGACTTTTAGTTCTTTAAATTAGAATGGGAGCAAACTTACAGTAAAATAATAGGGGTGATTTAAATAATGAGTCCCTCTTAAGGAAAAAAAAATATCCATTTGCAAATTTTAAAATTGGCTAGAAAAATGGTGTACTTGTATTAAAGTTCTATGCCCTGCAGCAGACCTCTGCAACGCCTTCTGAAGAAGCTGTCAAGGTAGAGTTACCCAGAAAAAATTGTCTCCTTGGATCTCAAGACTCAGTTGCTTAGGTTTAGGCAAAGAATGATCTGACTCTGCAAAGGTCCAGTAGACCAGCCACTGAGTTCCAGGGGCATATAAAGGTGCTGCTCCAGGTGAACATGCTTGGTGTTTTCTCAGAGACAGTAGGCATTTCTGTGTGTGCTGAAGTACTAATCTTTGTATCCTGGATGTAGTAATGTACTTACTAAAGTTTATGGAACCTCAGTATGCTGAAATTGTAGAGAATCAGGATGTTGTGACTCAGCCAGCTTAGTCTGAAGCAAATGAGCTAGATTGTTGAAATTTTTTTCTAGACTAGATTTAATTCTTGAGGAAAATATAATATAAATTTCATTTATTTCCAATTATCAGTATTAGTGATGATCACAGAACTCGATAGAAATTTAGGACTAGACCTTAGAGGATTGGATAGAGTGTGCACTGAAACACAATTATCTTTATGAAAGGGGTTGTTTTAAAATGAATCCCTAATAGCTTGATTTTTTTTTCTTGGCCATAGCAAGAAGAGGAGCTTCTTAATGTACTCGGAGGACTGATGTCATTATTCATGGCTCATGAAAGAAGTGTTAATATATGATAACTAAGTTGTGTATAATGCAGGAAATACCAGAGTAGCCCCACAAACAAAAATAGACATGTCACCCAGGCAACAGTACCTTGGTAGGAACTCCCAAATTCAAAGCAATGTCCTGAGAAAGAACCAATGTAACATGAGTCCAAACCCAAAAGACTTTTGCCTGTATAACACATTTTTTAGGGAGAAAGTTTCTGGGAAACCAAATAGTAAAAGGAACTGGCTTGTTGTGTGGTAATGTTTGCATTAGACAAGTCTTAGTGAAGTGTAGGTTCCTTTCAATAAGATAAAATTTATATAAAATTATTTTTAAATGAATACACTTTGGAGTAAGTCATTAATATATCTGTTTGTTTACTAGTTCAGAATATTCTACAGGTAATAAAAATTAAGCCATGCTTAGAAGGAGAAGTCTGAATTAAAATGTTTACCTGACTGTTAACTGGCATTTGGAGAACATTGTTGTGGAGTATATTTACCCAGTTATGGCTCCAGTAGCCTAACATAGTTACTATATTCTTAAACATTTTAATGCTAGGTAGAAGTTTTATTAACTCATAAGCAGGCTGTTTTAACAAATACTTTTTAAGCTCCTTGTCTTTAATAATATTTTCTAGTATTTGCTAGAATCATTGATGAATACATATTCAATCTGCCATAAACGTATATATATATTTTTTTCAAAAGATACTAACAATGTATTTTGTAAAATTTATCATGCATTATTCATTAAAAAGCCTTACTAATCTAGGACTAGAATGTTGTAAATCTGAATCTGAGTCAATTTAGAAACTAATTTAGAAAACATTTGGTGAGACACTAAACATTTCTGTCTAAAATCAGGAATAAAGCATAGGCTATATTTTGAAGTAATAATTACTCTTACAGGAATACATTCTTCCTAAAAATTGCATAAGTATGTGGGACTATTTATAACATTCATAGGGGAAGTTAGATAAAATACATTCAAGTTATAAATGAATTGAGATAGATTTTCTATTCTGATAACCAGGTATGGTAAAACATCCATAATATTGTGAAGCTAAATAAATGAATAATAAATCACTAGACATAATTATTTTTGTTATCATTAATCTACAAGTTACATGAAGAACATTATGTTTAGTAGGCTCTCCCCTTCACCAAGTACCCCCCCCAACACCCCATTACAGTCACTGTCCATCAGCGTAGTAAGATTATGTAGAATCATTATTTGACTTCACTGTGTTGCACAGCCCTCCCTATATCCCCCACTATATTATACATGCTAATCATAATGCCCCCTTTCTTTTCCCCACCCTTATCCCTCCCTTCCCATCCATCCTCCCCAGTCCCTTTCCCTTTGGGAACTGTTAGTCCATTCTTGGGTTCTGTGATTCTGCTGCTGTTTTGTTCCTTCAGTTTTTCCTTGTTCTTTCTTATACTCCACATGTGAGTGAAATCACTTGATACTTCTGTTTCTTCACCTGGCTTATTTCACTGAGCATAATACTCTCTAGCTCCATCCATGTTGTTGCAAATGGTAGGATTTCTTTTCTTCTTCTTTTTTTTTTTCCTTTCATTTATTTATTTATTTATTTATTTATTTATTTATTTTGTGAGGGCATCGCTCATATTTATTGATCAAATGGTTGTTAACGACAATAAAATTCTGTATAGGGGAGTCAATGCTCAATGCACAATCATTAATACACCCCAAGCCTAATTTTCGTCAGTCTCCAATCTTCTGAGGCATAACAAACAAGTTCTTACATGTAGAACAAATTCTTACATAATGAATAAGTTACATAGTGAACAGTACAAGGGCAGTCATCACAGAAACTTTCAGTTTTGCTCATGCATTATGAACTCTAAACAGTCAGTTCAAATATGAATACTCATTTGGTTTTTATACTTGATTTATATGTGGATACCACATTTCTCTCTTTATTATTATTATTTTTAATAAAATGCTGAAGTGGTAGGTAGATACAAGATAAAGGTAGAGAACATAGTTTAGTGTTGTAAGAGAGCAAATGTAGATGATCAGGTGTGTGCCTGTAGACTATGTGTTAATCCAAGCTCGACCAGGGCAATAAAACATCCACGTATGCAGAAGATTTCTCTCAGAACAGGGGGGGTGAGGTTCTAAGCCTCACCTCTGTTGATCCCCAATTTCTCACCTGATGGCCCCCCTGTGACTGTGCCTGTCTTAGGTTGTTCCTCCCTTGAGGAATCTTACCCGTCTCTGGCTAACCAGTCATATTCCGGGGCCATACAGGGAAATGTAAAGTTGGTAAGTGAGAGAGAAGCCTTACTGTTTGAAAAGGTTAGCTTTTTACTTCTTTGCATATTTATGCCCTGTGGCTTCTATGCCTAGCATTTGTCTTGAGGTGTCTTTACCACTTGGAAGAATTATGATACTCGGTAAATTTGATATGAGGCACGAATTCTATTTAAGGGTTGTAATTAGGAAGGAAGAAGAAAAGCTATAGAAGTAGCAGGCGGAAGAAAACATGGGAAGATTGATTATTTCTTTGACATATCTTCTTGTAGAGTAACTTCAGCATGTATAAGTTTTAAACTACTAATTAAATTGCACACACACATTAACATAATAGGAGTGTAGTTACATAACCAAAGCATACCTGTAATAACCAGCCATCTCCAGTGAAACCAAGGAAACCAGTTAGGCACCTTAGGCATTTGTGAAAACTTATCTATGATATGGTGGATATTGTCCAACTGAACTTGAACAGTCTGAGAGAAATCAGACAAATTAAAACAACCCATTCCTGGGGACTGTTCACATCCCTTATGTTCTTTTAACAGTAAATAGTCTGTAGTTGTAAGATTTTGGAGCGCTACAATTTGCACTTCTCCTAATTCTTGGTTGAGTTCCAACAGTATAGATCCAGTCAAATTTGTTGTTTTACTGTATGCACAGGCCAGCTTAGAAATCTCCTTCCTCATTCCCATGGCAAGTCCAGGAACTGGTGGGATGAGTGCTACAGCTGTAGCAGTGCGTGGATCGTTGTTGGGGTTTTTTGATGATCATCTTCTGGCATGAGTCTTCCAGAGAGTGCTGATGTTGGAAGTTCTCTTTCATATTGTATCTTAGTTCATTTTCGGGGTAGCCCAATTAGGCTTTGATCTTCTGTATAGACGCAAACAGACCCTTTGCCTACACTTTTATATGCCCTTTATACCCTTGTGTAGAACTCATTGGAGGTTACCACACAGGAACTGCCCCTTTTTTTTTTTTTTTTGCTATCACTAATCTACACTTACATGACGAATATTATGTTTACTAGGCTCTCCCCTATACCAGGTCTCCCCTATAAACCCCTTTACAGTCACTGTCCATCAGCATAGCAAAATGTTGTAGAATCACTACTTGCCTTCTCTGTGTTGTACAGCCCTCCCTTTTCTCCTACCCCCCCATGCATGTTAATCTTAATACCCCCCTACTTCTCCCCCCCCTTATCCCTCCCTACCCACCCATCCTCCCCAGTCCCTTTCCCTTTGGTACCTGTTAGTCCATTCTTGAGTTCTGTGATTCTGGTGCTGTTTTGTTCCTTCAGTTTTTCCTTTGTTCTTATATTCCACAGATAAGTGAAATCATTTGGTATTTCTCTTTCTCCGTTTGGCTTGTTTCACTGAGCATAATACCCTCCAGCTCCATCCATGTTGCTGCAAATGATTGGATTTGCCCTTTTCTTATGGCTGAGTAGTATTCCATTGTGTATATGTACCACATCTTCTTTATCCATTCATCTATCGATGGACATTTAGGTTGCTTCCAATTCTTGGCTATTGTAAATAGTGCTGCGATAAACATAGGGGTGCATCTGTCTTTCTCAAACTTGATTGTTGTGTTTTTAGGGTAAATTCCTAGGAGTGGAATTCCTGGGTCAAATGGTAAGTCTGTTTTGAGCATTCTGAAGTACCTCCATACTGCTTTCCACAATGGTTGAACTAACTTACATTCCCACCAGCAGTGTAGGAGGGTTCCCCTTTCTCCACAGCCTCGCCAACATTTGTTGTTGTTTGTCTTTTGGATGGCAGCCATCCTTACTGGTGTGAGGTGATACCTCATTGTAGTTTTAATTTGCATTTCTCTGATAATTAGCGATGTGGAGCATCTTTTCATGTGTCTGTTGGCCATCTGTATTTCTTTTTTGGAGAACTGTCTGTTCAGTTCCTCTGCCCATATTTTAATTGGGTTATTTGTTTTTTGTTTGTTGAGGCGTGTGAGCTCTTTATATATTCTGGATGTCAAGCCTTTATCGGATGTGTCATTTTCAAATATATTCTCCCATACTGTAGGGATCCTTTTTGTTCTATTGATGGTGTCTTTTGCTGTACAGAAGCTTTTCAGCTTAATATAGTCCCACTTATTCATTTTTGCTGTTGTTTTCCTTGCCCGGGGAGATATGTTCAAGAAGAGGTCACTCATGTTTATGTCTAAGAGGTTTTTGCCTATGTTTTCTTCCAAGAGTTTAATGGTTTCATGACTTACATTCAGGTCTTTGATCCATTTTGAGTTTACTTTTGTATATGGGGTTAGACGATGGTCCAGTTTCATTCTCCTACATGTAGCTGTCCAGTTTTGCCAGCACCATCTGTTGAAGAGACTGTCATTTCGCCATTGTATGTCCATGGCTCCTTTATCAAATATTAATTGACCATATATGTCTGAGTTAATGTCTGGATTGTCTAGTCTGTTCCATTGGTCTGTGGCTCTGTTCTTGTGCCAGTACCAAATTGTCTTGATTACTATGGCTTTATAATAGAGCTTGAAGTTGGGGAGTGAGATCCCCCCTACTTTATTCTTCTTTCTCAGGATTGCTTTGGCTATTCGGGGTCTTTGGTGGTTCCATATGAATTTTTGAATTATTTGTTCCAGTTCATTGAAGAATGTTGCTGGTAGTTTCATAGGGATTGCATCAAATCTGTATATTGCTTTGGGCAAGATGGCCATTTTGACGATATTAATTCTTCCTAGCCACGAGCATGGGATGCGTTTCCATCTGTTAGTGTCCCCTTTAATTTCTCTTAAGAGTGACTTGTAGTTTTCAGAGTATAAGTCTTTCACTTCTTTGGTTAGGTTTATTCCTAGGTATTTAATTATTTTTGGTGCAATTGTGAATGGAGTTGTTTTCCTGATTTCTCTTTCTGTTGGTTCATTGTTAGTATATAGGAAAGTCACAGATTTCTGTGTGTTGATTTTGTATCCTGCAACTTTGCTGTATTCCGATATCAGTTCTAGTAGTTTTGGGGTGGAGTCTTTAGGGTTTTTTATGTACAGTATCATGTCATCTGCAAATAGTGACAGTTAAACTTCTTCTTTACCAATCTGGATTCCTTGTATTTCTTTATTTTGTCTGATTGCCGTGGCTAGGACCTCCAGTACTATGTTAAATAACAGTGGAGAGAGTGGGCATCCCTGTCTAGTTCCCGATCTCAGAGGAAATGCTTTCAGCTTCTCGCTGTTCAATATAATGTTGGCTGTGGGTTTATCATAGATGGCCTTTATTATGTTGAGGTACTTGCCCTCTATACCCATTTTGCTGAGAGTTTTTAACATGAATGGATGTTGAACTTTGTCAAATGCTTTTTCAGCATCTATGGAGATGATCATGTGGTTTTTGTCTTTCTTTTTGTTGATGTGGTGGATGATGTTGATGGACTTTCGAATGTTGTACCATCCTTGCATCCCTGGGATGAATCCCACTTGGTCATGGTGTATGATCCTTTTGATGTATTTTTGAATTCGGTTTGCTAATATTTTGTTGAGTATTTTTGCATCTACGTTCATCAGGGATATTGGTCTGTAGTTTTCTTTTTTGGTGGGGTCTTTGCCTGGTTTTGGTATTAGGGTGATGTTAGCTTCATAGAATGAGTTTGGGAGTATCCCCTCCTCCTCTATTTTTTGGAAAACTTTAAGGAGAATGGGTATTATGTCTTCCCTGTATGTCTGATAAAATTCCGAGGTAAATCTGTCTGGCCCGGGGGTTTTGTTCTTTGGTAGTTTTTTGATTACCGCTTCAATTTCGTTGCTGGTAATTGGTCTGTTTAGATTTTCTGTTTCTTCCTGGGTCAACCTTGGAAGGTTGTATTTTTCTAGGAAGTTGTCCATTTCTCCTAGGTTTCCCAGCTTGTTAGCATATAGGTTTTCATAGTATTCTCCAATAATTCTTTGCATTTCCGTGGGGTCCGTCGTGATTTTTCCTTTCTCGTTTCTGATACTGTTGATTTGTGTTGACTCTCTTTTCTTCTTAATAAGTCTGGCTAGAGGCTTATCTATTTTGTTTATTTTCTCGAAGAACCAGCTCTTGGTTTCATTGATTTTTGCTATTGTTTTATTCTTCTCAATTTTATTTATTTCTTCTCTGATCTTTATTATGTCCCTCCTTCTGCTGACCTTAGGCCTCATCTGTTCTTCTTTTTCCAATTTCGATAATTGTGACATTAGACCATTCATTTGGGATTGCTCTTCCTTTTTTAAATATGCTTGGATTGCTATATACTTTCCTCTTAAGACTGCTTTTGCTGTGTCCCACAGAAGTTGGGGCTTAGTGTTGTTGTTGTCATTTGTTTCCATATATTGCTGGATCTCCATTTTGATTTGGTCATTGATCCATTGATTATTTAGGAGCGTGTTGTTAAGCCTCCATGTGTTTGTGAGCCTCTTTGCTTTCTTTGTACAGTTTATTTCTAGTTTTATGCCTTTGTGGTCTGAAAAGTTGGTTGGTAGGATTTCAATCTTTTGGAATTTTCTGAGGCTCTTTTTGTGGCCTAGTATGTGGTCTATTCTGGAGAATGTTCCATGTGCACTTGAGAAGAATGTGTATCCTGTTGCTTTTGGATGTAGAGTTCTATAGATGTCTATTAGGTCCATCTGCTCTACTGTGTTGTTCAGTGCTTCCGTGTCCTTACTTATTTTCTGCCCAGTGGATCTATCCTTTGGGGTGAGTGGTGTGTTGAAGTCTCCTAGAATGAATGCATTGCAGTCTATATCCCCCTTTAGTTCTGTTAGTATTAGTTTCACATATGCTGGTGCTCCTGTGTTGGGTGCATATATATTTAGAATGGTTATATCCTCTTGTTTGACTGAGCCCTTTATCATTATGTAGTGTCCTTCTTTATCTCTTGTTACTTTCTTTGTTTTGAAGTCTATTTTGTCTGATATTAGTACTGCAACCCCTGCTTTCTTCTCACTGTTGTTTGCTTGAAATATGTTTTTCCATCCCTTGACTTTTAGTCTGTACATGTCTTTGGGTTTGAGGTGAGTTTCTTGTAAGCAGCATATAGATGGGTCTTGCTTTTTTATCCATTCTGTTACTCTGTGTCTTTTGATTGGTGCATTCAACCCATTAACATTTAGGGTGACTATTGAAAGATATGTACTTATTGCCATTGCAGGCTTTAAATTCGTGGTTACCAAAGGTTCAAGGTTAGCCTCTTTAGTATCTTACTGCCTAACTTAGGTCGCTTATTGAGCTGTTATATACACTGTCTGGAGATTCTTTTCTTCTCTCCCTTCTTGTTCCTCCTCCTCGATTCTTCATATGTTGGGTGTTTTGTGCTGTGCTCTTTCTAGGAGTGCTCCCATCTAGAGCAGTCCCTGTAAGATGTTCTGTAGAGGTGGTTTGTGGAAAGCAAATTCCCTCAGCTTTTGTTTGTCTGGGAATTGTTTAATCCCACCGTCATATTTGAATGATAGTCGTGCTGGATACAGTATCCTTGGTTCAAGGCCCTTCTGTTTCATTGTATTAAATATATCATGCCATTCTCTTCTGGCCTGTAGGGTTTCTGTTGAGAAATCTGACGTTAGCCTGATGGGTTTCCCTTTATAGGTGACCTTTTTCTCTCTAGCTGCCTTTAACACTCTTTCCTTGTCCTTGATCTTTGCCATTTTAATTATTATGTGTCTTGGTGTTGTCCTTCTTGGATCCTTTCTGTTGGGGGTTCTGTGTATTTCCGTGGTCTGTTCGATTACTTCCTCCCCCAGTGTGGGGAAGTTTTCAGCAATTATTTCTTCTAAGATACTTTCCATCTCTTTTCCTCTCTCTTCTTCTTCTGGGACCCCTATAATACGGATATTGTTCCTTTTGGATTGGTCACACAGTTCTCTTAATATTGTTTCATTCCTGGAGATCCTTTTGTCTCTCTCTATGTCAGCTTCTATGCGTTCCTGTTCTCTGATTTCAATTCCATCAATGGCCTCCTGCATTCTATCCATTCTGCTTATAAACCCTTCCAGAGTTTGTTTCATTTCTGCGATCTCCTTTCTGGCATCTGTGATCTCCCTCCGACTTCATCCCATTTCTCTTGCGTATTTCTCTGCATCTCTGTCAGCATGTTTATGATTCTAATTTTGAATTCTTTGTCAGGAAGACTGGTTCGGTCTGTCTCCTTCTCTGGTGTTGTCTCTGTGGTTTTGTCTGCCTGTAGCTTTGCCTTTTCATGGTGATAGGAATAGTCTGCAGAACTGGGACGAGTGACGGCTGGAAGGACTTCCTTTCTTGTTGGTTTGTGGCCCTCCTCTCCTGGGAGAACAGCGGCCTCTAGTGGCTTGTGCTGCGCAGCTGCGCACAGACAGGGTTTCTGCTTCCTGCCCGGCTGCTATGGAGTTAATCTCCGCTGTTGCTGTGGGCGTGGCCTGGCTCGGGCAGCTGCTCCAAAGTGGTGGAGTCGCGTTGGAGCAGGAGCGGCTGGGAGGCTATTTATCTCCGTGAGGGGCCTCCCTGCTCCCTGCAGCCCAGGGGTTAGGGTGCCCAGAGATCCCGGATTCCCTACCTCTGGATTAAGTGACCCGCCCTGCCCCTTTAAGTGTTCCAAAAAGCACCCATCAAAACAAAACAACGACCACCAAAAAAAAAAAAAAAAAAAAAAAAGAAAAAATTTTTAAATTTAGAAAAAGAAAAAAAAAAAGTTTTTAATTAAAAAAAAAAAAAGGTGGTCGTTCGTTTTTCTTTATTCTCCGGTGCCACCCTCAGGCCTCTGCTCACCGGTCTTTCTGCTCTGTTTCCCTAGTATTGGGGTCCCTATCCCTTTAAGACTTCCAAAAAGCGCTCGCCAAAACAAAACAGCAAAAAAGCAAAAAAAAAAAAATGGTCGCGCACTTTTCTTATGTCCTCCGACACCCCGCCTTCAGTGCCCGCTCACTGTTCTTGCTGCCCTGTTTCCCTAGATTCCAGGGCTCCCTGGGCACGTACTGTGTCTGCACTCTGGCCCGGATGGCGGGGGCTGGGTGTTCGGCAGCCCTGGGCTCCGTCTCCCTCCCGCTCTGCCTGCTCTTCTCCCGCCGGGAGCTGGGGGGAGGGGCGCTCGGCTCCCGCCGGGCCGGGGCTTGTATCTCACCCCCTTCGCGAGGCGCTGGGTTCTCGCAGGTGCGGATGTGGTCTGGATATTGTCCTGTGTCCTCTGGTCTTTATTCTAGGAAGGGTTGTCTTTGTTATATTTTCATAGATATATGTTGTTTTGGGAGGAGATTTCTGCTGCTCTACTCACGCCGCCATCTTCCCCCCCTCCCCGATTTCTTTTCTTCTTATGGCTGAATAATATTCCATTGTGTATATGTACCACATCTTCTTTATCCATTCATCTACTGATGGACACTTAGGTTGCTTCCATTTCTTGGCTATTGTAAATAGAGCTGCGATAAACATAGGGGTGCATCTGTCTTTTGAAAACTGGGCTGCTGCATCCTTAGGGTAAATTCCTAGAAGTGAAATTCCTGGGTCAAATGGTATGTCTATTTTGAGCTTTCTGAGGAACCTCCATATTGCTTTCCACAATGGTTGAACTAATTTACATTCCCACCAGCAGTGTAGGAGGGTTCCCCTTTCTCCACAACCTCGCCAACATTTGTTGTTGTTTGTCTTTTGGATGGTGGTGATCCTTACTGGTGTGAGGTGATATCTCATTGTGGTTTTAATTTGCATTTCTCTGATGACTAGTGGTGTGGAGCATCTTTTCATGTGTCTGTTGGCCATCTGAATTTCTTCTTTGGAGAACTGTCTGTTCAGCTCCTCTGCCCATTTTTTAATTGGATTATTTGCTTTTTGTTTGTTGAGGAGTGTGAGCTCTTTATATATTTTCGATGTCAAGCCTTTATCAGATCTGTCATTTACGGAAATATTCTCCCATACTGTAGGGTACCTTTTTGTTCTATTGATGGTGTCCTTTGCTGTACAGAAGCTTTTTAGCTTGATATAGTCCCACTTGTTCATTTTTGCTTTAGTTTCCCTTGCTCAGGGAGATATGTTCATGAAGAAGTCGCTCATGTTTATGTCCAAGAGATTTTTGCCTATGTTTTTTTCTAGGAGTTTTATGGTTTTATGACTTACATTCAGGTCTTTGATACATTTTGAATTTACTTTTGTGTATGGGGTTAGACAGTGATCCAGTTTCATTCTCTTACATGAAGCTGTCCAGTTTTGCCAGCACCATCTGTTGAAGAGACTGTCATTTCCCCATTGTATGTCCATGGCTCCTTTATCGTATATTAATTGACCATATATGTCTGGGTTAATGTCGGAGTCTCTAATCTGTTCCACTGGTCTGTGGCTCTGTTCTTGTGCCAGTGCCAAATTGTCTTGATTACTGTGGCTTTGTAGTAGAGCTTGAAGTTGGGGAGCAAGATCCCCCCCCACTTTGTTCTTCCTTCTCAGGATTGCTTTGGCTATTCAGGGTCTTTAGTGTTTCCATATGAATTTTTGAACTATTTGTTCCACTTCATTGAAGAATGTTGTTGGTAGTTTGATAGGGATTGCCTCAAATCTGTATATTTCTTTGGGCAGGATGGCCATTTTGACGATATTAATTCTTCCTAGCCAAGAGCATGGGATGAGTTTCCATTTGCTACTGTCCTCTTTAATTTCTCTTAAGAGTGACTTATAGTTTTCAGGGTATAGGTCTTTCACTTCCTTGGTTAGGTTTATTCCTAGGTATTTTATTCTTTTTGATGCTATTGTGAATGGAATTGTTTTCCTGATTTCTCTTTCTATTAGTTTATTGTTAGTGTATAGGAAAGCCACAGATTTCTGTGTGTTAATTTTGTATCCTGAAACTTTGCTGTATTCTGATATTAGTTCTAGTAGTTTTGGAGTGGAGTCTTTAGGGCTTTTTATGTACAATATCATGTCATCTGCAAATAGTGACAGTTTGACTTCTTCTTTACGAATCTGGATTCCTTGTATTTCTTTGTTTTGTCTAATTGCCATGGCTAGGACCTCCAGTACTATGTTGAATAACAGTGGGGAGAGTGGGCATCCCTGTCTTGTTCCCGATCTCAGAAGAAAAGCTTTTAGCTTCTTGCTGTTAAGTATGATGTTGACTGTGGATTTGTCATATAAGGCCTTTATTATGTTGAGGTACTTGCCCTCTATACACATTTTGTTGAGAGGTTTTATCATGAATGGATGTTGAATTTTGTCAAATGCTCTTTCAGTGTCTATGGAGATAATCATGTGGTTTTTGTCCTCCTCTTTTTGATGTGGTGGATGATGTTGATGGATTTTCAAATGTTGTACCATCCTTGCATCCCTGGGATGAATCCCACTTGGTCATGGTGTATGATCCTCTTGATGTATTTTTTAATTCGGTTTGCTAATATTTTATTGAGTATTTTTGCATCTACGTTCATCAGGGATATTGGTCTGTAGTTTTCTTTTTGGTGGGGTCTTTGCCTGGTTTTTTTATTAGGGTGACGTTGGCTTCATTGAATGCGTTTGGGAGTATTCCCTCCTCTTCTATTTTTTGGAAAACTTTAAGGATAATGGGTAATATGTCTTCCCTGTATGTCTGATAAAATTCCGAGGTAAATCCATCTGGCCCGGGAGTTTTATTCTTGGGTAGTTTTTTGATTACTGCTTCAATTTCGTTGCTGGTAATTGTTCTGTTTAGATTTTCTGTTTCTTTCTGGGTCAGTCTTGGAAGGTTTTATTTTTCTAGGAAGTTGTCCATTTCTCCTAGGTTTCCCAGCTTGTTAGCATATAGGTTTTCATAGTAGTCTCTAATAATTCTTTGTATTTCTATGCAGTCCGGCGTGATTTTTCCTTTCTCATTTCTGTTTCTGTTGATGTGTGTTGATTCTCTTTTTCTCTTAATAAGTCTGGCTACAGGCTTATTTATTTTGTTTATATTCTCAAAGAACCAGCTCTTGGTTTCATTGATTTTTTTCTATTGTTTTATTCTTCTCAATTTTGCTTATTTCTTCTCTGATCTTTATTATATCCCTCCTTCTGCTGACTTTAGGCCTCATTTGTTCTTCTTTTTCCAATTTTGATAGTTGTGGTGTTAGACTATTCATTTGGGTTTGTTCTTCCTTCTTTAAATATGCCTGGATTGCTATATACTTTCCTCTTAAGACTGCTTTTGCTGCATACCACAGAATTTGGGGCTTTGTGTTGTTGTTGTCATGTTTCCATATATTGCTTGATCTCTATTTTAATTTGGTTGTTGATCCATTGATTATTTAGGAGCATGTTGTTAAGCCTCCATGTGTTTGTGGGCCTTTTTGCTTTCTTTGTGCAATTTAGTTCTAGTTTTATTTCTTTGTCGTCTGAAAAGTTGGTTGGTAGATTTCAATCTTTTTGAATTTACTGAGGCTCTTTTTGTGGCCTAGTATGTGGTCTATTTTGCAGAATATTCCGTGTGCACTTGAGAAGAATGTGTATCCTGTTCCTTTTGGATGTAGAGTTCTATAGATGTCTATTAGGTCCATCTGTTCTAGTGTGTTGTTCAGTGCCTCTGTGTCCTTATTTTCTGTCCGGTGGATCTATCCTTTATAGTGTGTGGTGTGTTGAAGTTTCCAAAAATGAATGCATTGCATTCTATTTCCTCCTTTAGTTCTGTTAGTATTTGTTCCACATATGCTGGTGCTCCTGTGTTGGGTGCATATATATTTATAATGGTTATATCCTCTTGTTGGACTGAGCCCTTTATCATTATTTAATGCCCTTCTTTATCTCTTGTTACTTTCTTTGTTTTGAAGTCTATTTTGTCTGATACTAGTACTGCAACACCTGCTTTTTTCTCCCTGTTGTTTGCATGGAATATCTTTTTCCATCCCTTGACTTTTAGTCTGTGCATGTCTTTGGGTTTGAGGTGGGTCTCTTGTAAGCAGCATATAGATGGGTCTTGCTTTTTTTATCCATTCTATTACTGTGTCTTTTGATTGGTGCATTCAGTCCATTTACATTTAGGGTGATTATTGAAAGATATGTACTTATTGCCATTGCAGGCTTTAGATTCATGGTTACCAAAGGTTCAAGGTCAGCTTCTTTAGCATCTTACTGCCTAACTTAACTTGCTTATTGAGCTATTATAGACACTGTCTGGTGATTCTTTTTTTTTTTTTTTTTGGTGAGGGCATCTCTCATATTTATTGATCAAATGGTTGTTAACAACAACAAAATTCTGTATAGGGGGGTCAATACTCAATGCACAATCATTAATCCACCCCAAGCCTAATTTTCGTCAGTCTCCAATCTTCTGATGCATAACGAACAAGTTCTTACATGGAGTACAAATTCTTACATAGTGAATAAGTTACATGGTGAACATTACAAGGGCAGTCATCACAGAAGCTTTCGGTTTTGTTCATGCATTTTGAACTATAAACAGTCAGTTCAAATTTGAATATTCATTTGATTTTTAAACTTGATTTATATGTGGATACCACATTTCTCTCTTTATTATTATTATTTTTAATAAAATGCTGAAGTGGTAGGTAGATATGAGATAAAGGTAGAAAACAGAGTTTAGTGTTGTAAGAGAGCAAATGTAGATGATCAGGTGTGTGCCTGTAGACTATGTGTTAATCCGAGCTAGACAAGGGCAATAAAACATCTATGTATGCAGAAGATTTCTCTCAGAACATGAGGGGGGAGGTTCTAAGCCTCACCTCTGCTGATCCCCATTTTCTCACCTGATGGCCCCCTGCGACTGTGCCTGTCTTAGTTTGTTCCTCCCTTGAGGAATCTTACCCGTCTCTGGCTAACCAGTCATCTTCCGGGGCCATACAAGGAAATGTTAAGTTGGTAAGTGAGAGAGAAGCCTTACTGTTTGAAAAGGTTAGCTTTTTACTTCTTTGCATATTTATGCCCTGTGGCTTCTATGCCCAGCATTTGTCTTGAGGTGTCTTTACCACTTGGAAGAATTATGATACTCGGTAAATTTGACATGTGGCATGAGTTCTATTTAAAGGTTGTAATTAGGTAGGAAGAAGAAAAGCTATAGAAGTAGCAGGCAGAAGAAAACATGGGAAGATTGATTATTTCTTTGACATATCTTCTTGTAGAGTAACTTCAGCATGGATAGGTTTTAAACTACTAATTAAATTGTGTGCACACATTAACATAATAGGAGTATAGTTACATAACCAAAGCATACCTGTAATTACCAGCCATCTCCAGTGAAACCAAGAAAACCAGTTAGGCACCTTAGGCATTTGTGAAAACTTATCTATGATATGGTGGATATTGTCCAACTGAACTTGAACAGTCTGAGAGAATTCAGATAAATTAACACAACCCATTCCTGGGGACTGTTCACATCCCATATGTTCTTTTAACAGTAAATAGTCTGTGGTTATAAGATTTTGGAGAGCTACAATTTGCACTTCTCCTAATTCTTGGTTGAGTTCCAACAGTATAGATCCAGTCAAATTTGTTGTTTTACTGTATGCACAGGCCAGCTTAGATATCTCCTTCATAATTCCCATAGCAAGTCCAGGAACTGGTGGGATGAGTGCATCTACACCTGTGGCAGTGCGTGGATCTTTGTTGGGGTTTTTTTTTTGCTGATCATCTTCTGTCATGAGTCTTCCTGAGAGTGCTGATGTTGGAAGTTCTTTTTCTTATCGTATCTTAGTTCATTTTCGGGGTAGCCAAATTAGGCTTTGATCCTCTGCATAAACACAAACAGACCCTTTGCCTACACTTTTATATGCCCTTTATATCATTGTGTAGAACTCATTGGAGGTCACCACACAGGAACTGCTTTTCTTTTTTTTCTTTTTTTTTATCATTAATCTACACTTACATGACGAATACTTTGTTTACTAGGCTCTCCCCTATACCAGGTCCCCCCTATATACTCCTTTACAGTCACTGTCCATCAGCATAGCAAAATGTTGTGGAATCACTACTTGTCTTCTCTGTGTTGTACAGCCCTCCCCTTTCTCCCACCCCCCTCTGGATGCTAATCTTAATACACCTCCTTTTCTCCCCCCCCTTATCCCTCCCTACCCACCCATCCTCCCCAGTCCCTTTCCCTTTGGTACCTGTTAGTCCATTCTTGAGTTCTGTGATTCGGCTGCTGTTTTGTTCCTTCAGTTTTTCCTTTGTTCTTATACTCCACAGATGAGTGAAATCATTTGGTATTTCTCTTTCTCTGCTTGGCTTGTTTCAGTGAGCATAATACCCTCCAGCTCCATCCATGTTGCTGCAAATGGTAGGATTTGCCCTTTTCTTATGGCTGAGTAGTATTCCATTGTGTATATGTACCACATCTTCTTTATCCATTCATCTATAGATGGACATTTAGGTTGCTTCCAATTCTTAGCTATTGTAAATAGTGCTGCAATAAGCATAGGGGTACATTGGTCTTTCTCATACTTGATTGCTGCATTCTTAGGGTAAATTCCTAGGAGTGGTATTCCTGGGTCAAATGGTAGGTCTGTTTTGAGCATTTTGATGTACCTCCATACTGCTTTCCACAATGGTTGTACTAATTTACATTCCCACCAGCAGTGTAGGAGGGTTCCCCTTTCTCCACAGCCTCGCCAACATTTGTTGTTGTTTGTCTTTTGGATGGCAGCCATCCTTACTGGTGTGAGGTGATACCTCATTGTAGTTTTAATTTGCATTTCTCTGATAATTAGCGATGTGGAGCATCTTTTCATGTGTCTGTTGGCCATCTGTATTTCTTTTTTGGAGAACTGTCTGTTCAGTTCCTCTGCCCATTTTTTTATTGGGTTATTTGATTTTTGTTTGTTGAGGCGTGTGAGCTCTTTATATATTCTGGACGTCAAGCCTTTATCGGATGTGTCATTTTCAAATATATTCTCCCATACTATAGGGTTCCTTTTTGTTCTATTGATGGTGTCTTTTGCTGTACAGAAGCTTTTCAGCTTAATATAGTCCCACTTATTCATTTTTGCTGTTGTTTTCCTTGCCCGGGGAGATATGTTCAAGAAGAGGTCACTCATGTTTATGTCTAAGAGGTTTTTGCCTATGTTTTCTTCCAAGACTTTAATGGTTTCGTGACTTACATTCAGGTCTTTGATCCATTTTGAGTTTACTTTTGTATATGGGGTTAGACAATGGTCCAGTTTCATTCTCCTACATGTAGCTGTCCAGTTTTGCCAGCACCATCTGTTGAAGAGACTGTCATTTCGCCATTGTATGTCCATGGCTCCTTTATCAAATATTAATTGACCATATATGTCTGGGTTAATGTCTGGATTGTCTAGTCTGTTCCATTGGTCTGTGGCTCTGTTCTTGTGCCAGTACCAAATTGTCTT
Source organism: Manis pentadactyla (assembly GCF_030020395.1). NCBI lineage: Eukaryota > Metazoa > Chordata > Mammalia > Pholidota > Manidae > Manis > Manis pentadactyla. The sequence continues at coordinate 175,200,873 of NC_080023.1, read as the reverse complement.
GATTACTATGGCTTTATAATAGAGCTTGAAGTTGGGGAGTGAGATCCCCCCTACTTTATTCTTCTTTCTCAGGATTGCTTTGGCTATTCGGGGTCTTTGGTGTTTCCATATGAATTTTTGAATTATTTGTTCCAGTTCATTGAAGAATGTTGCTGGTACTTTCATAGGGATTGCATCAGATCTGTATATTGCTTTGGGCAGGATGGCCATTTTGACGATATTAATTCTTCCTGGCCATGAGCATGGGATGCGTTTCCATCTGTTAGTGTCCCCTTTAATTTCTTTTAAGAGTGACTTGTAGTTTTCAGAGTATAAGTCTTTCACTTCTTTGGTTAGGTTTATTCCTAGGTATTTTATTTTTTTTGATGCAATTGTGAATGGAGTTGTTTTCCTGATTTCTCTTTCTGTTGGTTCATTGTTGGTGTATAGGAAAGCCACAGGTTTCTGTGTGTTGATTTTGTATCCTGCAACTTTGCTGTATTCCGATATCAGTTCTAGTAGTTCTGGGGTGGAGTCTTTAGGGTTTTTTATGTACAGTATCATGTCATCTGCAAATAGTGACAGTTTAACTTCTTCTTTACCAATCTGGATTCCTTGTATTTTTTTGTTTTGTCTGATTGCCGTGGCTAGGACCTCCAGTACTATGTTAAATAACAGTGGGGAGAGTGGGCATCCCTGTCTAGTTCCCGATCTCAGAGGAAATGCTTTCAGCTTCTCACTGTTCAATATAATGTTGGCTGTGGGTTTTTCATAGATGGCCTTTATTATGTTGAGGTACTTGCCCTCTATTCCCATTTTGCTGAGAGTTTTTATCATGAATGGATGTTGAACTTTGTCAAATGCTTTTTCAGCATCTATGGAGATGATCATGTGGTTTTTGTCTTTTTGTTGATGTGGTGGATGATGTTGATGGACTTTCGAATGTTGTGCCATCCTTGCATCCCTGGGATGAATCCCACTTGTTCATGGTGTACGATCCTTTTGATGTATTTTTGAATTCGGTTTGCTAAAATTTTGTTGAGTATTTTTGCGTCTACGTTCATCAGGGATATTGGTCTGTAGTTTTCTTTTTTGGTGGTGTCTTTGCCTGGTTTTGGTATTAGGGTGATGTTAGCTTCATAGAATGAGTTTGGGAGTATCCCCTCCTCTTCTATTTCTTGGAAAACTTTAAGGAGAATGGGTATTATGTCTTCCCTGTATGTCTGATAAAATTCCGAGGTAAATCCATCTGACCCGGGGGTTTTGCTCTTTGGTAGTTTTTTGATTACCGCTTCAATTTCGTTGCTGGTAATTGGTCTGTTTAGATTTTCTGTTTCTTTTTGGGTCAGTCTTGGAAGGTTGTATTTTTCTAGGAAGTTGTCCATTTCTCCTAGGTTTCCCAGCTTGTTAGCATATAGGTTTTCATAGTAGTCTCTAATAATTCTTTGTATTTCTGTGGGGTCCGTCGTGATTTTTCCTTTCTCGTTTCTGATACTGTTGATTTGTGTTGACTCTCTTTTCCTCTTAATAAGTCTGGCTAGAGGCTTATCTATTTTGTTTATATTCTCAAAGAACCAGCTCTTGGTTTCAATGATTTTTTTCTATTGTTTTATTCTTCTCAATTTTATTTATTTCTTCTCTGATCTTTATTATGTCCCTCCTTCTGCTGACCTTAGGCCTCATTTGTTCTTCTTTTTCCAATTTCGATAATTGTGACATTAGACCGTTCATTTGGGCTTGTTCTTCCTTTTTTAAATATGCTTGGATTGCTATATACTTTCCTCTTAAGACTGCTTTTGCTGTGTCCCACAGAAGTTGGGGCTTAGTGTTGTTGTCATTTGTTTCCATATATTGCTGGATCTCCATTTTGATTTGGTCATTGATCCATTGATTATTTAGGAGCGTGTTGTTTAGCCTCCATGTGTTTGTGAGCCTCTTTGCTTTCTTTGAACAGTTTATTTCTAGTTTAATGCCTTTGTGGTCTGAAAATTTGGTTGGTAGGATTTCAATCTTTTGGAATTTTCTGAGGCTCTTTTTGTGTCCTAGTATGTGGTCTATTCTGGAGAATGTTCCATGTGCACTTGAGAAGAATGTGTATCTTGTTGCTTTTGGATGTAGAGTTCTATAGATGTCTATTAGGTCCATCTGTTCTAGTGTGTTGTTCAGTGCCTCTGTGTCCTTACTTATTTTCTGTCTGGTGGATCTATCCTTTGGAGTGAGTGGTGTGTTGAAGTCTCCTAGAATGAATGCATTGCATTCTATTTCCTCCTTTAGTTCTGTTAATATTTGTTTCAGGTATGTTGGTGCTCCTGTATTGGGTTCATATATATTTATAATGGTTATATCCTCTTGATGGACTGAGCCCTTTATCATTATGTAATGTCCTTCTTTGTCTTTTGTTACTTTCTTTATTTTGAAGTCTGTTTTGTCTGATATCAGAATTGCAACAACTGCTTTCTTCTCTCTGTTGTTTGCTTGAAATATCTTTTTCCATCCCTTGACTTTAAGTCTGTGTGTGTCTTTGGGTTTGAGGTGAGTCTCTTGTAAGCAGCATATGGATGGATCTTGCTTTTTTATCCATTCTATTACTCTGTGTCTTTTGATTGGTGCATTCAGTCCATTTACATTTAGGGTGATTATTGAAAGGTATGAATTTATTGCCATTGCAGGCTTTAAGTTTGTGGTTACCAAAGGTTTAGGGTTAGCTTCTTTACTATCTTACTGTCTAACTTAACTCGCTTGTTGAGCTATTATAAACGCAGTCTCATGATTCTTTATTTCTCTCCCTTCTTATTCCTCCTCCTCCCTTCTTCATATGTTGGGTGTTTTGTTCTGTGCTCTTTTTAGGAGTGCTCCCATCTAGAGCAGTCCCTGTAGGATGCCCTGTAGAGGTGGTTTGTGGGAGGCAAATTCCCTCAAAACTTTTGCTTGTCTGGGAATTGTTTAATCCCTCCTTCATATTTAAATGATATTCGTGCTGGATACAGTAGTCTTGGTTCAAGGCCCTTCTGTTTCATTGCATTAAGTATATCATGCCATTCTCTTCTGGCCTGTAGGGTTTCTGTTGAGAAGTCTGATGATAGCCTGATGGGTTTTCCTTTGTAGGTAACCTTTTTTTTCTCTCTGGCTGCCTTTAATACTTTGTCCTTGTCTTTGATCTTTGCCATTTTAATTATTATGTGTCTTGGTGTTGCCCTCCTTGGATCCCTTGTCATGGGAGTTCTGTGTACCTCTGTGGTCTGAGAGGCCATTTCTTCCCCTAGTTTGGGGAATTTTTCGGCAATTATTTCTTCAAAGACATTTTCTATCCCTTTTTCTCTCTCTACTTCTTCTGGTATACCTATAATTCGTATATTGTTCCTTTTTGATTGGTCACTCAGCTCTCTTAAAATTCTTTCATTCCTGGGGATCCTTTTATCTCTCTCTGCATCAGCTTCTCTGCGTTCCTGTTCTCTGTTTTCTAGTCCATTAATGGTCTCTTGCATCTCGTCCATTCTGTTTTGAAGTCCTTCCAGAGCTTGTTTTATTTCTGAATTCTCCTTCCTTAGTTCTTGCATATTTCTCTGCGAGTCCATCAGCATGGTTATGACTTTTGTTTTGAATTCTTTTTCAGGAAGACTGGCTAAGTCTATCTCCCCAGATTCCTTCTCATGGGAAGATGTAGCAGATGCCGAAGCTGTCTGGGTTAGTCTTGTCTGGATCATATTTTTTTGCCTTTTCATGTTGACAGGTGCTATTGACTGTCAGCTGGGAGGGCCAAAATTTTCACTTGCTACTGGCCTTTCTTTACTGGGACAACTGCGACCCCTAGTGGCTTGTGCTGGGTAATTGCGTGTAGAGTGGGTCTTTGTGTCTTGCCTGGCCGGAAGGGAGAAATTTCCCTTTCTGTGGGCGGAGGGAGTTTGTCTCAGGCTGCTTCTCTGCTTTCGCAGCGCCCGGTGGGGTAATGGATGGGGGGGCTGCTTGACTGTTTGCCTCCGTGAGGGGTCTCAGAGCTGTTGCCCAGGGGGTTAGTGCTCCCGGTTTTCCCTGTAATTTCCAGCTGCTGTACTGTGACCTGGGTTGTTTCCGTCAAGCTGTTAAGTCCCTGTCCCTTTAAGACTTTCACAGAGCCCCCGCTTTTCTTTGTCACAGGGGCCTCAGCTTCGGCACCCGCTCAGAGGTCTTACTCCCTGTTCCCCCAGTATCCAGGGCCCCCTGGGCACGCACTGTGTCTGCGCTCTGGCCCGGATGGCTGGGGCTGGGTGTTCGGCAGTCCTGGGCTCCGTCTCCCTCCCGCTCTGCCTATTGTTCTCCCTCCGGGAGCTGGGGGGAGGGGCGCTCGGGTCCCGCCAGGCCGGGGCTTGTATCTCACCCCCTTCGCGAGGCGCTGGGTTCTCGCTGGTGTAGCTGCAGTCTGGCCACTGTCCTGCATCTTCTGGTCTCTCTTTTAGGGCTAATTGTGTTTGTTGTATTTTCAAAAGTATATATGTTTTTGGGAGGAGATTCCCACTGTCCTACTCACGCCGCCATGTTGGCTCTGCCTGGTGATTCTTTATTTCTCTCCCTTCTTATTCCTCCTCCTCCATTCTTTATATGTTGGGTGTTTTATTCTGTGCTCTTTTGTGTTTCCTTTGACTGCTTTTGTGAGTAGTTGATTTTATTTTTTGCCTTTAGTTAGTATTTGGTTGGTCTTCTTTCTTTGCTGTGATTTTATTTTCTCTGGTGGCATCTGTTTAGCCTTAGGAGTGCTCCCATCTAGAGCAGTCCCTCTAAAATGCCCGGTAGAGGTGGTTTGTGGGAGGCAAATTCCCTCAACTTTTGCTTGTCTGGGAATCATTTAATCCCTCCTTCATATTTAAATGATAATCGTGCTGGATACAGTAGTCTTGGTTCAAGGCCCTTCTCTTTCATTGCATTAAATATATCATGCCATTCTCTTCTGGCCTGTAAGGTTTCTGTTGAGAAGTCTGATGATAGCCTGATGGGTTTTCCTTTGTAGGTGACCTTTTTCCTCTCTCTAGCTGCCTTTAAAACTCTGTCCTTGTTCTTGATCTTTGCCATTTTAATTATTATGTGTCTTGCATGTTGTCCTCCTTGGAGCCTTTCTGTTGGGGGTTCTGTGTATTTCCGTGGTCTGTTCGATTATTTTCTCCCCCAGTTTGGGGAAGTTCTCAGCAATTATTTCTTCAAAGACAGTTTCTATCCCTTTTTCTCTCTCTTCTTCTTCTGGTACCCCTATAATGTGGATATTGTTCCTTTTGGATTGGTCACACAGTTCTCTTAATATTGTTTCATTCCTGGAGATCCTTTTATCTCTCTCTGTGTCAGCTTCTATGCATTACTGTTCTCTGGTTTCTATTCCATCAATGGTCTCTTGCATCTTATCCATTCTGCTTATAAATCCTTCCAGAGATTGTTTCATTTCTGTAATCTCCTTCTGGACTTCATCCCTTAGCTCTTGCATATTTCTCTGCAGCTCCATCAGCATGGTTATGACCTTTATTTTGAATTCTTTTTCAGGGAGATTGGTTAGGTCTATCTCCTCAGATTCCTTCTCAGGGGAGGATGTCTGGGTTAGTATGGTCTGTATCAAATTCTTCTGCCTTTTCATGGCAATAGAGGTAGTTGTGGGGAGCTGGTGCATGTGTCGGCTGGGAGAACATCCCTTCTTGCTGGTTTGTGGCCTTCCTCTCCTGGGAGAATGGCAACCCCTAGCAGCTTGTGCTGGGCAGCTGTGCACAGATGGGGTGTCTGATTCTTGCCCGGCCACTGAGGAGTTAAGCTCCGCGGTTGCTGTGGGCGTGGCCTGCCTCAGGCTGCTGCTCCAATATGGCAGGCCATGTTGAAGGGGAAACGGGCGGGAGGCTGTTTATTCACCATGAGGGGCCTCTGAGCTGTGCTGCCGCACAGGGGGTTATTGCACCCAGAGTTCCCCAGATTCCCAGCTGCTGGGCTAAGTGTCCTGGGACATTTCCATCCAGCTTTGGGGTCCCTGTCTCTTTAAGTCTTTCAAAAAGCACTCACTTTTCTTTGTCCCAGGGGCGCCGGCTGTGGAGACACACTTGCAGGTTTTACTGTCCCATTTCCCTAGTATCCAGTACCCCACGCACTGTGTGTCTGCGCTCCAGTGCAGATGGCTAGGGCTGGGTGTTTAGCAGTCCTGGGCTCCCTCTCCCTCCCCACTCCGACTCCTCTCCTCCTGCCGGGAGCTGGGGTGTGGGGTGCTCGGGTCCTGCCAGGTCACGGCTTGTATCTTACCCCGTTCATGAGGTGCTGGGTTCTCACAGGTGTGGATGTAGCCTGGATATAGTCCTATATCTTCTGGTCTCTCTTTTAGGGATAGTTGTATTTGTTGTATTTTCAAAAATATATATGGTTTTGGGAGATTTCCACTGCTCTGCTCATGTCGCCATCTTGGCTCCGCCCCCCATAATTGTATATTTTTAAATGAAACAGATGCTATGTCACCTGGATAAATTTTATAATTTTAATCATTTTTATATTTTATGAACACTGGATCAAACTTCTCCAGTCAGACCCCTGAAGCATAATACCAAGCAACCTGCTTAATAGTAACAGACTATTTTAATACTCCCAGTATTTAAATTCAGTGGTAAAAGTGGCTCTTAGCTTATTCAGTTATTAGCATTCACTAAGATTTATTGATAGGTGAGGCCAGAATTCTGTTTCAAGAGAGCGTGACAGCTTTGCTGTAGTGTTGATTACTAAGGAGGTCCGGTCAACTCCATGGTGCTGTTTGTCTCATCTTCAGCCAGACTTACAAGAATCCTAAGTCATATGACATACTCATTGCCGTACTGCACTGCACATGTTATCCATCCCAAGGTCCAAACCGTTCGTTCTCTTAGGACCTTCATCCCAACCTTTCCAATTTGCTTTTGTAGGATCCCATACTGTTTATTCCACCACTGTTTTGCTAGGCCTGTTACCCTTCTTACCCATTCTAGAGTCCATAGTCTGAAATAATACATTTGCCCTCTGTTCTCTTATTGACTTTGCTAATTCACATGCATCATTCCACAGCTTTAACATCATTGGAGAAAAATCATATAACCAGGCTTTAAATTTATGGCCGTGTATTTCAACTGGCTACTCAGTAATCCCTACTCTACCCTCTTAATTACTTTACCATATTTTGTAGAGTATTACTGCATATCAATACCTCTTTCCTTAATTCTTTCCTTATCTCTTTTCCCTAAAATCCAACATGTTGCCTGTGGCAGTGGCAGCATTTTCTGGTTTCTCACATGTTCCAATGGCAAATTTGCCTCTTCAAGGACAATCAATCCCCTTTCAGTGCTCCAAATCCTATTGTCTTTAGCTTCTCCCTCTGGGTGTGTAGAGCCCAGTTATTATGCACACACACAAAACAAAGCAGCCCTTGACATCAGGTTCCCCTCTAACTGCTGCTCTATGTAATTCTCTACTTACCTTTACACAGAACATAGCAAAATAATTTTCTGTACTGTCTCACCTTACACACTTGCTATTTGCTCCTTACCTTCCCTCAGTCCAGCTTCTACACCTACAATTTACTTCTTTTATCAAAATCACCAGTGATTTATTTTACCAGATCTAATCTCTGTCTTCTGTTTCTCACTACCATTTCACACTTTACACTCTGAGCTGGCATGTATTTTCTATGCTTTCACCTCTTACTGTGGGGCTTATTGCTAGTCTGTCACTTTTCCTCAGTCTGTATTTTCTACTTAGGTAATTTCATCTGGTTCCATGTAATAACCATCTTTGTTTTGATCACTTCCAAATGTATAATAAAGTTTTGATCCTTGGACATCAAATGTCAACTTTATTGACAGTTCTAATAAGCATCTCCATTCTTAATATCCCTCAGCATTCTTCTCTCCATCAATGAAAAAAGAAACCTCGTCAGTCCATGTCAGTAAATGTCACTTTTATATACCAGTTACTGAAGCCAAAACCTAGAAGTAACTCATGATTCTTTTCCTTTGTCCAGTTGATAAAAAGTCCTGAAGATTTTAACAAAAAATATGCTCCACACATGTGTACTTTCCATCCCTTCCATAGCGTCATCATTTCTCACATAGGCAGTTGTGCAGCAGTCTCCTAAGTGGCTTTCCAACACTGATGCTTGTCTTCACACAGCCTTTTACTCACTTAGTAGCAAATATATTCTTGCTATATCATAAATCATACCATGCCTCTCCCTTACTTAAAACTCTGTAATGACAATACACTCCTAAGTAACGAGTAGGTCAGAGAAGAAATCACAGGGAAAATAGAAAATACTTCAAGACAAATGATGAAACTTATGTCAGTCAGGGAAAGCAGTGCTCAGAGGGAAATTTACCTACATTTAAATGAAGATCTCAAATAACCTAACTTTATACTTCAAAGAATTAGAGAAAGAAGAGCAGATACTCCAAATTGTCAGAAGTGAAGAAATAACAAAGATTAGAGTGGAGATTAGAAAACAACAGAAAAAAAATATACAAAACCAAAGTTGATTTTTGAAAAGATCAAGAAAATTGAGGACATAATTACTGACCTTGCAGAAATAGAATGGATTATAAGAGAATTCTATGAACAATTGTATGCCAACAAATTAGATAACTCACATGAAATGGACAGATTCCTAGAAACACAAACTACCAGAACTGATGAGAAGAAACAGAAAATCTGAGACTTGTAACAAGAGATTGAATGAGTAATCAGTTCTACCACACATTTAAAGAATTAACAGTCCTTCTCAAATGCTTCCAGAAAATAGAAAAGGAAGGGATATTCCTAACTCATTCTATGAGGGAAGCATTACCTTGCCAGATTGAAGCCAGCTAAAGACATCACGAGAAAATTACAGACCAGTATACTTATGAATATACAAGTAAACATCCTCAACAAAATACTAACACTGAATCCAGCAACATATTAAAAAGAATAAATTTAATGAAAGAGATGCAAGATTTGTATGTGGAAACTATAAAACCATTGTTGAAAAAATTAAAGACCTAAGTGGGAGGACATCCCATAGTCATCCACTGCAAAACTTAATAATGTTAAAATGGCAGTACTCCCTGAGACAATTTATAGATTTAATGCATCTATTGAAAAGGCTGATCTGAAAAATCATATTGAAATAGAAGGGACCCTACGTTTAACACAATCTTATAAAAAATAATAAAGTTGGAAGACTCACACTTCCCAAATTCATATTAACTACAAAGCTACATTAATCAAAATAGTGTGGTGCCTAGATAAGGATAGACATAGACCACTAGGCTAGAATTAAGAATGCAGAAATAAACCTATTCATCTATGGTCAATAACATTTAATCAAGGGTGCCAAGACATTTGGTGGGGGATAGTTTCTTCAACAAATGGTTTTGGGACAACTGGATAACATGCAAAACGATATGGTTGGTCCCTTACCTTACACCAGATATAAAAAATTAAATGGGTCAAAAACCTAAAAGAGCTAAAATCATAAAACTTTTAGGAAAAAAACAAGAGTAAATCTTCATGATTTTGGATTTGTCAATGGAATCATAGATAAGACACCAAAAACACTAGTGACAGGAAAATGGTAAATTGGATTATATCAAAATTTTTAAACACTTGTGTAAAGAATACTATAATAAAAGTGAAAAAGCAGGGATTAAAGATGGCGGCGTGAGAGGAGAGACAGAGGCTTCCTCCTAAAACTGGATACAATTAGAAAATTTAATTAGCACAACTAATCCTGAGAGAGCAACAGGAAAGAGGACGGCATCAGACTGCACACACCTGGAGAAAAGAGCAGACCTCAGTGAACGGGGTAACGTACCAGAGCTGTGGCTCCGCGGGACCCGAGCCCTTCCCCCACCCCAGCTCACTGGCAGGAGGAAGAGAAACTGAGCAGGGAGGGAGTGGAAGGCCTGGGACTGCTGAATACCTAGCGCCGGAGATCTGCGCTGGGAGCACAAACCTACATTTCACGGTGCTTTCATGAGACTCACATGACTACTGGGTTGGAAAGTTAATACAGGCAGAGTTCCTGGGAGACTGGGATTCCGGCTGCTTATGGAAAGCAGGGATCCATATCCGGCTGCTCTGGGACAAAAACTTATACCTGTGTGCTCGGCCCACTGTCTCAGGCAGTGGAGACAGGCACAGGAGCCAGGAGGCGGGGAACAGCTCTTTCCTACCCCCAGTACCGCTCCCCTGTGAGCCCCGACATTGCTTCAGGGGCTCAGCAGCTCCAGAATAGAGCTTCTGGACACTAGGGGGCGCCATATACAAACAGGAAACGCCAAAGGAACCTTGTCCAGAGTAAAGTTGTTAATACAACTCCCGAGAAAGATTTAAATGATATGGACCTCGTGACTCTTCCTGAAAGGGAGTTCAAAATAAAAATCATCAACATCCTAATGGAGGTACAGAAAGACATCCAAGAACTCAGGAATGAATTCAGGTCAGAGATCCAATCGTTAAAGAACACAATGGAGGGTATTAAAAGCAGGTTGGATACAGTGGAGGAGACAATAAATGAAATAGAAACTAGAAAAGAGGAATGCAAAGAAGCTGAGGCACAGAGAGAAAAAAGGATCTCTAAAAATGAAAGAATATTGAGAGAACTGTGCGACCAAACCAAGCAGAACAATATTCGCATTATGGGGATACCAGAAGAAGAAGAGAGAGAGAAGGGGATAGAAAGTGTCTTTGAGGAGGTAGTTGCTGAAAACTTCCCCAATTTGGGAAGGAGATAGTCTCTCAGGCCGTGGAGATCCACAGATCCCCCAACACAGGGGACCCAAGGAAGACAACACCAAGACACATAGTAATTAAAATGGGAAGGATCAAGGATAAGGACAGACTGTTAAAAGCAGCCAGAGGCATAAATAAGATCACATACAAAGGAAAGCACATCAGGCTAACATCAGACTTCTCAGCAGAAACCTTACAGGCCAGAAGGGAGTGGCATGATGTATTGAATGCCATGAGGCAGAAGGGCCTGGAACCAAGATTACTTTATCCGGCAAGATTATCATTTAAATTTGAAGGAGGGATTAAAGAATTTCCAGATAAGCAAAAGCTGAGAGAGTTTACCTTCCACAAACCATCTCTGCAGTCTATTTTGGAGGGACTGCTATAGATGGAAGTGTTCCTAGGTTTGGATAGCTGTCACCAGAGGTAGTAAAACCATGGTAGGGAGAGTGGAGCAGCTGACAGCGAGGCAAATGCAAAATTAAATTAACTATTCCCAAAGCCAATCAAGGGATAGAGAAAAAGTATAGAATCTGATACTTAATATATAAAGAATGAAGGAGGAAGAAAAAGGAGGAGAAATAGAAAAGAACCTTTAGATTGTGTTTGTAAAAGCATACTAAGTGAGTTAAGTTAGACTCTTAGATAGTAAGGAAAGTAACCTGGAACCTTTGGTAACCACGAAACTAAAGCCTGAAATGGCAATAAGTACATACCTATCGATAATCACCCTAAATGTAAATGGACTGAATGCACCGATCAAAAGACATAGAGTCACTGAGTGGATAAAAAAACAAGACCCATCTATATGCTGCTTACAAGAGACTCACCTCAAACCCAAAGACATGCACAGACTAAAAGTCAAAGGATGGAAAAATATATTTCATGCAAACAATAGGGAGAAAAAAGCAGCAGTTGCAGTACTAGTATCAGACAAAATAGACTTCAAAACAAAGAAAGTAACAGGAGATAAAGAAGGGCATTACATAATGATAAAGGGCTCAGTCCAACAAGAGGATATAACCATTATAAATATATATGCACCCAACACAAGAGCACCAGCATATGTGAAACAAATACTACCAGAACTAAAGGAGGAAATAGACTGCAATGCATTCATTTTAGGAGACTTCAACACACCGTTCACTCAAAAGGACAGATCCACCAGACAGAAAATAAGTAAGGACACAGAGGCACTGAACAACACACTAGAACAGATGGACTTAATAGACATCTATAGAACTCTACACCCAAAAGCAACAAGATACACATTCTTCTCAAGTGCACATGGAACATTCTCCAGAAAAGACCACATACTAGGCCACAAAAAGAGCCTCAGTAAATTCAAAAAGATTGAAATCCTACCAACCAACTTTTCAGAACACAAAGGTATAAAACTAGAAATAAACTGTACCAAGAAAGCAAAAAGGCTCACAAACACATGGAGGCTTAACAATATGCTTCTAAATAGTCAATGGATCAACGATCAAATTAAAATGGAGATCCAGCAATATATGGAAGTAAATGACAACAACAACACAAAGCCCCAAATTCTGTGGGACACAGCAAAAACAGTCTTAAGAGGAAAGTATATAGCAATCCAGGCATATTTAAAGAAGGAAGAACAAACCCAAATGAATAGTCTAACATCACAACTATCAAAATTGGAAAAAGAAGAACAAATGAGGCCTAAAGTCAGCAGAAGGAGGGACATAATAAAGATCAGAGAAGAAATAAACAAAATTGAGAAGAATAAAACAATAGAAAAAAATCAATGAAACCAAGAGCTGGTTCTTTGAGAAAATAAACAAAATAGATAAGCCTGTAGCCAGACTTATTAAGAGAAAAAGAGAATCAACACACATCAACAGAATCAGAAATGAGAAAGGAAACATCATGACGGACCCAACAGAAACACAAAGAATTATTAGAGACTACTATGAAAACCTAAGAAGCTGGAAAACCTAGAAGAAATGGACAACTTCCTAGAAAAATACAACCTTCCAAGACTGACCAAGGAAGAACCACAAAATTAAACAAATGAATTACCAGCAAAGAAATTGAAGCGGTAATCAAAAAACTACCCAAGAAAAAAACCCCTGGGCCAGATGGATTTACCTTGGAATTTTATCAGACATACAGAGAAGATATAATATCCATTCTCCTTAAAGTTTTCCAAAAAATAGAAGAGGAGGGAATACTCCCAAACTCATTCTATGAAGCCAACATCACCGTAATACCAAAACCAGGCAAAGACCCCACCAAAAAAGAAAATTACAGACCAATATCTCTGATGAATGTAGATGCAAAAATACTCAATAAAATATTAGCAAACCGAATTCAAAAATATATCAAAAGGATCATACACCACGACCAAGTGGGATTCATCCCAGGGATGCAAGGATGTTACAACATTTCAAAATCCAACAACATCATCCATCACATCAACAAAAAGAAAGATGATCATCTCCATAGACACTGAAAGAGCATTTGACAAAATTCAACATCCATTCATGATAAAAACTCTCAGTAAAATGGGTATAGAGGGCAAGTACCTCAACATAATAAAGGCCATATACGATAAACCCACAGCCAACATCATACTGAACCACGAGAAGCTGAAAGCTTTTCCTCTGAGATTGGGAACAAGACAGGGATGCCCACTCTCCCCACTGTTATTTAACATAGTACTGGAGGTCCTAGCCACAGCAATTAGACAAAACAAAGAAATACAAGGAATCCAGATTGGTAAAGAAGAAGTTAAACTGTCACTATTTGCAGATGACATGATATTGTACATAAAAACCCTAAAGACTTCACTCCAAAACTACTAGAACTGATAACGGAATACAGCAAAGTTGCAGGATACAAAATTAACACACAGAAATCTGTGGCTTTCCTATACACTAACAATGAGCCAATAGAAAGAGAAATCAGGAAAACAATTCCATTCACAATTGCATCAAAAAGAATAAAATACCTAGGAATAAACCTAACCAAGGAAGTGAAAGACCTATACACTGAAAACTATAAGACACTCTTAAGAGAAGTTAAAGAGGACACTAGCAAATGGAAACTCATCCCATGCTCTTGGCTAGGAAGAATTAATATCGTCAAAATGGCCATCCTGCCCAAAGGAATATACAGATTTGATGCAATCCCTATCAAACTACCAACAACATTCTTCAACGAACTGGAACAAATAGTTCAAAAATTCATATGGAAACACCAAAGACCCCAAATAGTCAAAGCAATCCTGAGAAAGAAGAATAAAGTGGTGGGGATCTCACTCCCCAACTTCAAGCTCTACTACAAAGCCATAGTAATCAAGACAATTTGGTACTGGCACAAGAATAGAGCCACAGACCAGTGGAACAGATTAGAGACTCCAGACATTAACCCAAACATATATGGTCAATTAATATTCAATAAAGGAGCCATGGACATACAATGGGGAAATAACAGTCTCTTCAACAGATGGTGCTGGCAGAACTGGACAGCTACATGTAAGAGAATGAAACTGGATCACTGTCTAACCCCATACATGAAAGTAAATTCAAAATGGATCAAAGACCTGAATGTAAGTCATGAAACCATAAAACTCTTAGAAAAAAACATAGGCAAAAATCTCTTGGATGTGAACATTAGCGACTTCTTCATGAATGTATCTCCCCAGGCAAGGGAAACAAAAGCAAAAATGAACAAGTGGGACTATATCAAGCTAAAAAGCTTCTGTACAGCAAAGGACACCATCAATAGAACAAAAAGGTACCCTACAGTATGGGAGAATATTTCCGTAAATGACAGATCTGATAAAGGCTTGACATCGAAAATATATAAAGAGCTCACACTCCTCAACAAACAAAAAGCAAATAATCCAATTAAAAAATGGGCAGAGGAGCTGAACAGACAGTTCTCCAAAGAAGAAATTCAGATGGCCAACAGACACATGAAAAGATGCTCCACACCACTAGTCATCAGAGAAATGCAAATTAAAACCACAATGAGATATCACCTCACACCAGTAAGGATCACCACCATCCAAAAGACAAACAACAATAAATGTTGGCGAGGTTGTGGAGAAAGGGGAATCCTCCTACACTGCTGGTGGGAATGTAAATTAGTTCAACCATTGTGGAAAGCAATATGGAGGTTCCTCAGAAAGCTCAAAATAGACATACCATTTGACCCAGGAATTTCACTTCTAGGAATTTACCCTAAGGATGCAGCAGCCCAGTTTTCAAAAGACAGATGCACCCCTATGTTTATCGCAGCACTATTTACAATAGCCAAGAAATGGAAGCAACCTAAGTGTCCATCAGTAGATGAATGGATAAAGAAGATGTGGTACATATACACAATGGAATATTATTCAGCCATAAGAAGAAAAGAAATCCTACCATTTGCAACAACATGGATGGAGCTAGAGAGTATTATGCTCAGTGAAATAAGCCAGGTGGAGAAACACAAGTATCAAGTGATTTCATTCACATGTGGAGTATAAGAACAAGGAAAAACTGAAGGAACAAAACAGCAGCAGAATCACAGAACCCAAGAATGGACTAACAGTTACCAAAGGGAAAGGGACTGGGGAGGACAGGTGGGAAGGGAGGGATAACGGCAGGAAAAAAGAAAGGGGGCATTACGATTAACATGTATAGTGTGGTGGGGGCACGGGGAGGGCTGAGCAACACAGAGAAGACAAGTAGTGATTTTACAGCATCATACTATGTTGATGGACAGTGACTGTGAACGGGTATGTGGGGGGGACTTGGTGAAGGGGGGAGCCTAGTAAACATAATGTCCTTCATGTAATTGTAGATTAATGATACAAAAATAAAACTAATAAAAAAAAAAGAAGAAAACAAATCCTACCATTTGCAACAACATGGGTGGAGCTAGAGAGTATTATGCTCAGTGAAATAAGCCAAGCAGAGAAAAACAAATACCAAATGATTTCACTCATCTGTGGAGTATAAGAGCAAAAGAAAAACTGAAGGAACAAAACAGCAGCAGAATCACAGAACCCAAGAATGGACTAACAGTTGCCAAAGGGAAAGAGACTGGGGAGAATGGGAGGGTAGGGAGGGATAAGGGTGGGGAAGAAGAAAGGGGGTATTATGATTAGCATGTATAATGTGGGGGGTGGGGGAAAGGGGAGGGCTTTGCAACACAGAGAAGACAAGTAGTGATTCTACAACATCTTACTATGCTGATGGACAGTGACTGACTGTAATGGGGTTTGTGGGGGGTACTTGGGGTAGGGGAGAGCCTAGTAAACATAATGTTCTTAAAAAATAAAAATAATTTTTTAAAAAAAGTGAAAAAGCAAACTACATAATGGGAGAGAAAATTTACAAATCATATCTGATTAGGGTCTAGTATCCAGAATACATAAAGAATTCTTACAACTCAACAAAATGATAATCCAATTCAAAAGACTTGCATAAACATTTCTCCAGAGAAAATAAACAAAAAGCCAATAAACACATGAAAATAAACTGAAAATCATTAGTCACTAGGAAAATGCAAATCAGAGCCATAATACATGCCATTCATACCCACTTGGATGGCTAGAATCAACAGAAAATAAGTGTCAGCAAGGATGTGCAAGAACTGTAACCTTTAAGCATTTCTGGGGGAATGTAAAATAATGCAGCCGCTGGGGAATACAGTTTGGTGGCTCCTCAAGAAGTTAAAATAACCACATGACTATGCAATTCCACTATTACGTATATTCTCCAAAGAATTGAAAACATAGATATTCAACAGATGCTTGTACAAGAATGTTTACAGAGCACTATTCACCATAGCCAAAAGGCGGAAACCACCCAAATGGTCAGTGTCTAAATATGCAGTATGTCTATACAACAGAATACTATTCAGCCATAAAAGGAAAGAAGTGTTGATTCATGTTACATGGATGAACCTCAAAAACATGTGAAATGAAAGAAGATAGACACAAAAAGTCACATACTGTATGATTTGATTTACATGTAATGTCCAGTGTATGTAAATCCAGAGACAGGGAGCTCTTTAGTAGTGGCCGCCAGGGGCTTTGGGAAAGGGAAAATGAGGGACTGCTTACAGTGTATGCGGTCTCCTTTGGTAGTGATGAAAATGTTCTGGAACTAGACGTAATGGTTATACAACTTTGGGAATGTACTAAATTGTATTTCTTTCACATAGTTAATTTTATGGTATCTGCATATCACCTGAATTAAAAAACAAACCGCAAAACCTCTCCAGTGGTTTCCTTCACACTGAAAACCCAACCTGCGTATCATGGCCTAAGAGACTACTACATGAACTGGTCTCTGCCTCTTTCTTCCCTGTTTCCTAAACCTGTCCTCTTGTTCAGTGGAAGTTCAAGCATTTTACCTTGAACAATCTTACTTATATCTAGAGTCTTTGCTCTTGTGATTCTATTTCCCTGGGAACTCTTGCTGTCCATCATGTCTCCATTTAAATAGTGATAATTTTTTAATAAAGTATCATTGATATACACTCTTATGAAGGTTTCACATGAAAAACATTGTGGTTACTACATTCACCCTTATTATCAAGTCCCCCCGCCCCCATACTCCATTGAGTCCATCAGTGTAGTAAGATGCCACACAGTCCCTACTTGTCTTCTCTGTGCTACACTTGTCTCCCCTGTGACCCCACCTACACCATGTGTACTAATTGTAATATCCCTCAATCCCATCCTCCCTCCCTCCCCACCCACACTCCCCCACACCTCCCCTTTGGTAACCCTAGTTCCTTCTTGGAGTCTGTGAGTCTGCTGCTGTTTTGTTCCTTCAGTTTTTCTTTTGTTCTTATACTCCACAGATGAATAAAATCATTTGGTATTTGTCTTTCTCCGCTTGGCTTATTTCACTAAGCATAATACCCTCTAGCTCCATCCATGTTGTTGCAAATGGTAGGATTTCTTTTCTTCTTATGGCTGAATAATATTCCATTGTGTATATGTACCACATCTTCTTTATCCATTCATTTACTGATGGACACTTAAGTTGCTTCCATATTTTGGCTATTGTAAATAGCGGTGCGATAAACATAGGGGTGCATATGTCTTTTTGAAACTGGGCTCCTGCATTCTTAGGGTAAATTCCTAGGAGTGGAATTCCTGGGTCAAATGGTATTTCTAGTTTTAGTTTTTTGAGGAACCTCCATATTGCTTTCCACAATGGTTGAACTAATTTACATTCTCACCGACAGTGTAGGAGGGTTCCCCTTTATCTGCATCCTTGCCAGCATTTGTTGTTCCTAGTCTTTTTGATGTTGGCCATCCTAAATGGTGTGAGGTGATAATCTCATTGTGGTTTTAATTTGCATTTCCCTGGTAATCAGTGATGTGGAGCATCTTTCCATGTGCCTGTTGGCCATCTGAATTTCTTCTTTGGAGAACTGTCTGTTCATATCCTTTGCCCATTTTTTAATAGGGTTATTTGCTTTTTGGGTGTTAAGGCATGTGCGTTATTTATATATTTTGGATGTTAACCCTTTGTCAGATATGTCATTTACAAATATATTCTCCCATACTGTAGGATGTCTTTTTGTTCTACTGATGGTGTTCTTTGCTGTACAGAAGCTTTTTAGCTTGATGTAATCCCATATGTTCATTTTTGCTTTCATTTTCCTTGCCCTAGGAGATGTGTTCAGGAAAAAGTTGCTCATGTTTATACTCATGAGATTTTTGCTTATGTTTTCTTTTTCTTCTAAGAGTTTTATGGTTTCATGACTTACATTCAGGTCTTTGATCCATTTCGAGTTTACTTTTGTGTATGGAGTTACAGTAATTCAGTTTCATTCTCTTATATGTAGCTGTCCATTTTTACCAACACCAGTTGTTGAAGAAGCTGTCATTTCCCCATTGTATATCTATGGCTCCTTTATCATATATTAATTGACCATATATGCTTGGATTTATATCTGGGCTCTTTGTTTCTGTTCCACTGATTTATGGATCTGTTCTTGTGCCAGTACCAAATTGTCTTGATTACTGTGGCTTTGTAGTAGAGCTTGAAGTCGGGGAGTGTAATCCCCCCAGCTTTATTCTTCCTTCTCAGGATTGCTTTGACTCTTCGGGGTCTTTTGTGGTTCCATATGAATTTTAGAACTGTTTATTCTAGTTCATTGAAGAATGCTGTTGGCATTTGATAGGGATTACATCTGTTGATTGCTTTTGACAAAATGGCCATTTTGACAATATTAATTATTCCTATCAATGAGCACAGGATGTATTTCCATTTATTGGTGTCTTCTTTAATTTCTCTCATGAGTGTCTTGTAGTTTTCAGAGTATATGTCTTTCACTTCCTTGGTTAGGTTTATTCCTAGGTATTTTATTATTTTTGATGCAATTATGAATGGAATTGTTTTCTTGATTTCTGTTAGTTCATCGATAGTGTATAGGAATGCAACAGATTTGTGTGTATTAATTTTGTGTCTGCAACTTTGCTGAATTCAGCTATTCTAGTAGTTTTGGGGTGGATTCTTTAGGGTTTTTTATGTACAATATCATGTCATCTGTAAACAGTGACAGTTTAGCTTCTTCCTTACCAATCTGGGTGCCTTTTATTTCTTTCTGTTGTCTGATTGCCATGGCAAGGACCTCCAGAACTATGTTGAATAAAAGTGGGGAGAGTGGGCATCCTTGTCTTGTTCCCAATCTTAAAGGAAAAGCTTTCAGCTTTTCACTGTTCAGTATGATGTTGGCTGTGGGCTTGTCATATATGGCCTTTATTATGTTGAGGTACTTGCCCTCTATACCCATTTTGTTGAGAGATTTTATCAGGAGTGGATGTTGAATCTTGTTAAATGTTTTTTTTCAGCATCTGTGGAGATGATCATGTGGTTTTTGTCTTTCTTTTTGTTGATGTGGTGTTTGATGTTGATGGATTTTCAAATACTGTACCATCTTTGCATCCCTGGAATAAATTCCACTTGCTCAAGATGGATGATGTTTTTGATGTATCTTTGGATTTGATTTGCTAATATTTTGTTGAGTATTTTTGCATCTATGTTCATCAGGGATATTGGTCTGTAATTTTATTTTTTTGTGGTGTCTTTGTCTGGTTTTGGTATTAGAGTGATGCTGGCCTCATAAAATGAGTTTGGAAGTATTCCTTTCTCTTCTACTTTTTGGAAAACTCTAAGGAGGATGGGTATTAGGTCTTCACTAAATGTATGATAAAATTCACTGGTGAAGCCATCTGGTCCAAGACTTTTGTTCTTAGGTAGTTTTTTAATTACCACTTCAATTTCATTGCTGCTAATTTGTTCAGATTTTCTGTTTCTTCCTGGGTCAGTCTTGGAAGGTTGTATTTTTCTAGAAAGTTGTCCATTTCTTCTAGGTTATCCAGTTTGTTAGCATATAATTTTTCATATTATTCTCTAATAAAGAAGATAAAAAATCTTCTACTGACTTTGGGCCTCCTTTGTTCTTCTTTTTCTAGTTTCATTAATTGTGAGTTCAGACTGTTCATACGGGATTGTTCTTCTTTCCTGAGGTAGGCCTGTATTGAAATATACTTTCCCCTTAGCATGGCCTTTGCTGCATCCCACAGATTTTTGCGGTGTTGAGTTATTGTTGTCATTTGTCTCCATATATTGCTTGATCTCTGTTTTTAGTTGGTCATTGATTATTTAGGAGCATGTTGTTAAGTCTCCACATGTTTGTGGGCTTTTTTTTTCTTTGCATAATTTATTTCTTGTTTCATACCTTTGTGGTCTGAGAAGCTGGTTGGTACAATTTCAATCTTTTTAAATTTACTGAGGCTCTTTTTGTGGCCTAGTATATGATGTATTCTTGAAAATGTTCCATGGGCACTTGAGAAGAATATATATCTTGCTGCTTTTGAGTGGAGTGTTCTGTAGATGTCTGTTAGGTCCATCTGTTCTAATATGTTGTTTGCTGCCTCTGTCTCCTTATTTTCTGTCTGATTGATCTGTCCTTTGGAGTGATTGGTGTGTCGAAGTATCCTAAAATGAATGCATTGCTTTCTATTTTCCCCTTTAATTCTGTTCATATTTGTTTCACATATGTAGGTGCTCCTGTGTTGGGTGCATAGATATTTATAATGGGTATACCCTCTTGTTGGAGTGACCCCTTTATCATTATGTAATGTCCTTCTTTGTCTCCTGTTACTTTATTTGCTTTGAAGTCTGTCTGATACAAGTACTGCAACTCCTGCTTTTTTCTCCCTATTATTTTGCATGAAATATCTTTTTACATCCCTTCACTTTTAGTCTGTGTATATCTTTGGGTTTGAAGTGAGTCTCTTGTAGCAGCATATAGATGGGTCTTGTTTTTTTATCTATTCAGTGACTATTATGTCTTTTGATTCATGCATTCAGACTATTTAAATTTAGGGTGATTATCAATAGGTATATACTTACTGCCATTGCAGGCTTCAGATTTGTGGTTACCAAAGGTTCAAGGGTAACTTCCTTAGTATCTAGCATTCTAATTTAACTCACTCAGTATAGTATTACAAACACACTCTAAAGGTTTTTTTTTCTTCCTCCTCCATTCTTTATATATTAGATATCATATTCTGTACTCTTTGTCTATATTTTGACTGACTTTGGGGGTTGTTGATTTGATTTTGCTTAGTAATTAATTGGTCTACTTTCTTTACTATGGTTTTATGCCTACTGGTGATATTATTTACCCTTAGGAACACTTCCATCTATAGAAGTCCCTTTAAAATACACTATAGAGATCGTTTGTGGGAGGTAAATTCTCTCAGCTTTTGTTTATCTGGAAATTGTTTAATCCCTCCTTCAAATTTAAGTGATAATATTTCCGGGTAGAGTATTCTTAGTTCGAGGCCCTTCTGCTTCATTGCATTAAATATTTCATGCCATTCCCTTCTGGCCTGTATGGTTTCTGCTGAGAAGTCTGTTGATAGCCTAATGGGTTTTCCTTTGTATGTGATCTTTTTTCTCTCTCTGGCTACTTTTAATATTCTGTCCTTGTTCTTGATTTTTGCCATTTTAATTATTATATGTCTTGGTGTTATCTTCATTGGGTCCTTGTGTTGGGAGATTTGTGTACCTCCATGGCCTGAGAGACTATCTGCTCCCCTAAGTTTGGGAAGTTTTCAGCAATTACTCCTCAAAGACAATTTCTATCCCTTTTTCTCTCTTCTTCTTCTGGTGCTCCTATAATGCGAATATTGTTCCGTTTGGATTGGTCACACAGTTCTCTCCATATTCTTTCATTCCTAGAGATCCTTTTTTCTCTCTGCCTCAGTTTCTTTGTATTCCTGTTCTCTAATTTCAAGTTCATTTACTGTCTTCTCTACTTCATCTAATCTGTTTTTAAATCCCTCCATTGTATGTTTCATTTCAGATACTGTATTCTTGAACGTTTGTATCTCATTCCTGAATTCTTCCCTGAGTTCTTGAATATTTTCCTGTACCTCCATGAGCATGTTTATGATTTTAATTTTGAAATCTCTTTCAGGAAGATTGATGGGTTTAGTTTCATTGGCCCTCTTTTTGGTGTTTGTGGTATTTCGGTTTGAACCAGGTTCCTTTGATGTTTCATATTTGTAAGTCCCACCCACTAGTGCTCAGAACCTCTACTCTCTGGATCTGCTCAGCCCCTGGAGCAACGGTGGGGCAGGGAAGCAGCACTGGTGCCTGTCGGGAGGAAAGAGGTCTTTCCTGCTTCCCGGCTGCAGTGCCTGTCTCCACCGCCAGGGCCAGTGGGATGAGCACACAGGGAGCAGCCTCTATGCTTTGCACTTGTAACTGCCATAGCGGAGCTGCCCTCTGGCTGGCCTGGTGCAATGGCGGGGGCAGCCGGTTTGCAAGCCGGTGCCAGCTGGGAGGAAGGCACAGCAGGCTCCGTATTATGGTGGGGGGCCTCGGAGCTGTGTAGCCAGCAAGGGGGATGGGGTGTCTGAAACTCCTAAAAGCTCCCAGCCTGCTGGGCAGAGTGCACCCAGACAATTTTGTCCACCTGTCCTTTCTCCTGAACAGCAAGCTCCGTTCAATCCTTGCCCCTTTAGCAGCCCTCTCACTGTTAGGAAGTCTCTCAGACTGCCTGCCTTTCCTTTGTCTCATAGCAGCCAGATGTGGGTCCCTGTTTTCCACAAACAGCTGGAATCTCATTCTCGCCAAGTATTCCGCCTGTCTTAGCTTTCTAACCCACCAATCTCCAGAGCACCATGTAATATAGGTTCCTGCTCCCAGAGCAGATCTCCAGAGTTGGGTGTTCAGCAGTCCTAGGCCTCCACCCCCTCCCCGCCTCATTTCTCTTCCTCCTTCCAGTGAGCTGAAGTGGGGGAAGGCCTTGGTTCCCTGTGGATCATGGCTTTGGTACGTTAGCATTTTCCTTGAGGTCTGCTAGTTTCCCCAGGTGTAGACAGTCTGCCGCAGCCTTCTTTCCTGTTGCTCTTTCAGGATTTGATGTTATTTGTTATATTTTCATATTATATGTGGTTTGGGAGGAGGTTTCTGTCTCACCTCTCGTGCTGCCATCTTTAATCCCCCAACTCCTTTAATAGTAGTTCTAATAATCTCTATTAATGTGAATACCACTATCAGTAGCACTTTTTGGTGTCAGAGATTTATTTCTACCTTCCCTCCATGTGCTGCTGTAAATTTCAGGGGAATAGGAACCTTGTCTGTCTTGTTCCTCAGTATTTCTAGAACCTAAAAGAATGCCTGGAACAGCAGCTACAACAGTGTGAATGAATGAGTGAACAGACATAGCATTTCTAGGTAGAAATTTACTAAATTTAAAGAGGGCCAATGTGTCTCCTAAAACTCATCCTCAGATCCTACATATGTAGTATCATTTCCATTAAAACCAGTAATAAAGTATTAGTCAACCAGCCATTTCATATCTATTCTGTCACATGCACTGTGCTCAACTCAAGATACAGAAATGAGTAAGATGATCCCTTTCCTTGTACTTAAAAATGATACACATAAGTATGTTTTTAAAGTAGTCATGCAGAATCATATGGATTTCCATTTTATTGGCCCCTTGGAAGAATCAGGTAAGTCAAATGTACACAGAGTGCACTACTAAAGATGTTACAGTTGCAATGGTTATATTTATAACAGGTTTTTAGAAATACACTAGGCCAAAAAATGTCCATGGAAATACCCTAAAATAACAGCTAGAGGAAAATATTTTAATTTCTGAAATACAAATATGTTAGATTTGTATTAATTTCTGAAATACAAGAGAGTTAGATCTCCATATTGTACTATCATGAATATAATTTCGGTTTATGCTTTGATAGCAA
Organism: Manis pentadactyla; assembly: GCF_030020395.1. NCBI lineage: Eukaryota > Metazoa > Chordata > Mammalia > Pholidota > Manidae > Manis > Manis pentadactyla. Next base: position 175,176,893 of record NC_080023.1, on the reverse strand, counting down.
TAATTTTAAATAAAAGGAAGTTGGAGAAGTGGGTTGTCACAATAATGAAATACTTGTCTTTAAGCAATAGGGCTTTTATTATTTACCTAATCAGATGTGCATTTTATGCAAGTCAAATTACTGTTTATAACAAGTATTGAAATTTATAACAAGACTTGATAAAAAATTTAAGCTTATTTTGTAATGAAATATAGCTGTTTTGTGTAATTCACTTTTAACATTTCTGTTATAAAATGCATAGTTATTTAAACTTAAAAAAAAATTAGAGTTGGCAGTCTTAAATGGTCTAGTAAATATTTTAGGCTTTTTGGGCCGAAAGGTAAGTTTGAGGATATCCTACAGGTACTTCAATAAGTATGTCAAATGTAACCACTTAAAACTGTAAGAACTATTCTTAGGTTGCAGACTATAAAAAAATTAAGGTGGACCAGATTTGATCTGTGGGCTATAGTTTGTAAGACCCCTAATTTAGAAGGAAATTTTTAAAAGATTTCTCTGTTCTTTATTATATGAAGTTTATTCCTCAATTTCTCTTACTCTTCAACAGAAATTGCAATTTCAATCAATTCTGCATTAGCAGAGGATAATGATTATGTTATCTAATGCAGCCAAAATTTAATTTTACTATCGCAAACATACTAAAGATAAATGATTGTCATAGCTAATGGCATATTTCTTACCTGGGCCACAACTTAACAACAGGTTGGTGTAGGTTTACCACACTTCCTCAACCAAATCGAGCTGTAAAGTGGTGTTATCAGTTCCAGAAGAACCCATGGAAAAGGACAGGGGAGAGAAAAATTTTTTGCAGCATTAGTACAGCCAAACAGAAAAATACTGAACTCTACAGACATTACTAAAGAGACCTATTATGCCACCAAATCCTAATACCACAGATGCCCAGCAGACCCTTTATATAGTAGTAGGCCATGTGGTTTTCATCAGACATTTAATTCCACATTAAATTGGCAACCTATGAATTCTGCCAACTCTGACCTCAGGGCCTCACAGTTGCTGGAGGTAGTTCTTCAGCCATTCTGTCACCATCTGTTAACAGTTAACCCAGTCAGACAACCCCTCTACATGAATTCATGCTTATTTCTAAGCTCCTCAACAGATCAAACTAGAAGTTGAAGTGAGTAGACATGGAAGGAATCATAAGTAAAATAACATACCCAGAAAGAATAGTAGTAAACAAATCTAACTTGGAATGTAAAAATCGGAGCAAGATGTTAGGTGGTTCCTGAGACTGCTTTGTACCATGTCGGAGTCCTCACCATAACCAGGAAGTTGTCTGGGTTGAAAATGGCATGGACTGGGTGCTGGATACCACTCACTGGGGGCACACACCTGGGTTGTAACGTTTGCAGTGCATGTATCTTTGAAAAGAGAACACACTGCATTTAGAAAGTAATGACACATATATAATATATAATAGTGTGTTTTCAACTTTAAAAATTAGCATATATACCATATCCCTACCATTGCTTGTCAAGAAAATGCAGTTTTTAGCATGTTCTGTTCACATTCTTTAAGGAGATTTATAGTTGAGATTAAAGACTTCAGTCATATTACTCTAAGCATAAAATGCCATTCAGTTTTCATAGAACTATGGAACTGATAGCTTTTCCATTTTCCATTGTTCATTCTAACAAACTCTAAATGTGAATGAGAGAGATAGTCTGAATAGTGTCATTATCAATAAGTTTATATAAAAGTAAACAAATACAATCTGTAGTAATTCATTGTTTAAAAGTATTTTCATATGTTAAGTTTGACTTTTAGTATTTTCAGTTGCTTATGAGCATCTTCTGAGATGTTTCATACGAAAAACTGGAAAAAAATCTTGGGTAAAGAGCTGGGTAAATGGGTATTGGAAGCAGGTAAGACTAATAATTTTAACAGTATAATTATAATTTTTCATTTTTGGACTTGGATTTGCTATTGAAGAACTGTGGATACATAGTTAAAACTTTTACTTTCACCTCCAATATATACTAGAAAAAAATTAGACTTGTAATTACCATATATTTCCACAAGGTGTACCTCTTAATGTTAGGTGTGTTTTTTAATCTATTTCAGTTGTCCAAATATTAGTCATGTAATTTCAAAGTTCCTTTAAATTTTTTTAAATGTACTTTGTACAAAGACATACAATGTATTATTTCCCCTAAAAAGATTGGCTTAAAACTTGATGCTTCTAGAAGTGATTTAATTTCCTCTCACAAAATTACCAAGTCTTTAAAATCTTTTAAACTCCTTAAAAACAATTTCTTTTAATGACTTAATACTCATTGTTACTTTAATAGTCATATTTTACTTTGTGAAAATGAGACCAAAGTCAAGGCATAAAAACCTCAATGACTACTACTTATTAGTAATGAAGAATTATAATTTAGAACTATATCTGATTGTTATTGAATAAGGCAGAAATTACTTTTTCTAAGTCTTCAGGCTCTTAAGTATATAAACTTTCTCTTCACATTTATATGCACATATACTACCAGTGCCATTTAATTTATGAATTGATGTTTAGTTTTGTTTTCCAACTAACTAGGATGAGTGAGATTTGAGACGCCATATCATATACTTGCTTAGTGCAAGATTACATGTACTTAGTAGGTGCACAGTAAATATACTTGATTCATAGTGTTAGTTTATCTTTTAACCTCTGTGATAATACCTGATAACATGAAACATGGGAATACAATTTGGAGTGCTAGTTTATGATTAATAAATATACAATGTAGAATGTAGATGATGTTGCTAAAATTTTTTATTGCAGTGAACATATCTTCTGGTTTTATGGTAGCTTAGGACCCTTGAGTCTAGACCAGAGTAAACTCCTTTAGGTATCCTGTACTTAGTTTTTAATTTTATTTATCCATTAGTTATGGGACTTTACTCAGTCAGAACACCTGAACATTTGTCCCATCTACCATGTTATCTTTTAACCATAGGTGCAGTTTTGAATCTGAGCAGTACTGATCCTTTTTGCTTGGGGACCCAGGATGACTTTTGGAACAGAAGCACCTTTTTCCATTCTTCATTCTCATAGTATATATATGGATATTTCTATGTGAAGAAAATCAAAATCTTAGTTTTATATAATCTGGGTTCTGAGTAATATTTTAAACTGATTAAAGTTTTTTAGAGGTTGGCCACAAATAATGGTTAAGAATAAAACATATATAGATACATATTAAATACATTATATATACATACACACTGCTTATAAAATTGAGCTGGCTTCTAGTCAGAAGAGATTTAGGTATTCTCTCATAGAGATATTGAGGCTCAGAGAAGTCAAGCAATTCATAGAAGGTTACACAGCAGGATAAGAGGTAGAGCTAAAATTTTTCTACCATAACAGTGATTTCTTATAAAAGACTTTAATTCAACTAATGGGAGGTTTGCTGGCATCTAGGATCACAAGTCCTTAGGACGAAGAGGTACCACAAGGGCTGTACAGTTTCCATGGGCCCTTGACCCACTGCCGTCAAAGTAGAACAGGAAAGGTCATGGAAAGCACCGAGGTAGTATGTGTGGTAAGAAGCCACAGGGGACATGCACTTGCTCCAGGTGCCACCTGGCAACCATACCAGCAGCTTAGAATGTGACCCGTGCTGTGCCAGCACTCAGCTACATTATCTCCTTTAGAAATTACAGCAGTATTATGGGAGGGAGGGAGGGAGGGAGGGGGAGAGCAGAGCTTTCTATAAAGGAAATGCCTTCCTGGATAGCACAGAACTGGGTTTGTGCACAGCCTCTGCAAGCACCTCAAGCCACGCTCCAGCCGCTCTGCTTTCTGCCCCACCACCTTCACGGGTGGAGGGACGGCTTGTCTTTGTAGGACACTCACTCAAAGGCCAAGTAAAAATACCTGTTAAGTTAAAAGTAAATGTTCCCTAGTTCCCTCCTTTGTGCCAAGATCACTTTTTATCTTTGTGCTGGGGTAGATACCCTCTTTATAATCTCTATACCATCTAAACCTTTGTTTCCTACAGTTTAATACAGTTTGCAATGTGAACTTAAAAGAGGGCATAATTTTCATCGTGGAATTTTTCAACATGTTACTACTTATTTCTAGGTTCATTACTCAATGATATATAAACTTGAATTAACCTGGAAAATATTATTTGATTTTCCAAGGTACAAACCATGTACACTAACAGAATTTACAAAACAAAACACAAAAAGTTGGAATTCTCTTTTATGTGTTTGAATCCTGATGGTTCAAAAGTAACAAAAAGTTTGTTTTGTTTCACAGATCCCTGTTCTAACAAATTTCTCATCCCAACCCAAAGAAATGTAAAAGCCCAAGTTAATTTCCTGCATTAAGTAGTCATTTAATTAAAGAACAAAATTAACAGGAATCAAAATGTTGCAGCTGTATTTTTTGTTAGACATTATATAAAAAGGAAAAAAAGTATCATACAGTAAATCAGTTTGTATAACATGAACATAAAGAGTTCTCAAATTAATTGTGATCAGAATAAAAATGTCTTTTCAACATAGTACTGAATGACACTGTACCACAGGTCCCTCAAGTTGGAGGCCCTGAACCGGTGAACCGCGCATGCACGTCACCCGTCCACTGCACTGCACAACCGCAAAACAAGGTTGAAAAGCAAACAAGTTTTCTTCTGGTAGAGTTACTTTGGGTCTTAACTGACCCTAACAGTCCACACTTCTCAGACACCAACAAGTGAACTGTGTCCTCTGGTTTATCCTCTTACAGGTATAAGCGCGGCCAAGATTTCACCTGTGTGCGTGATCCTGCTCCTCTCACAAACACAGCAGGTAATCAGGAGCTGAACTTCAGGAAAAGGTCCCTGGTGAATGTTCAGTGTTGGTATCAAAAATTAAACACAAATTCTTCTCAGAAGAAAATCTCTATGGCCTGTGGAATCTGGAAATTACAAAAGACAATTTCAGGTTATACATTTCTAAATTCAAATAGCCAAAACTTTCCATGAATAGATCTGTTGCTGTTAAAGGTGTCTCAGAAGTCCAACATGCAATGCACCTGCTCTGGTTAAAGCAGCATGGGGTGCCAGTGGTTCCCAACTCAGGCCCCTCTTGTACCCAGCAGGATTAGACGCAAAGTCCGTAAGACCGCCTAAAGCTTGGTTTGAAAGCTGCCGGTGAGCCTGTGCGGCACACTGACAGGCCAGGGCTGTGTTACACCAGTGGGAGCAGTGAATTGATGGATGAATTATTGGAAATTATAGTAAAGTCATGGTTTTCCTTTTTTTGGTAGAGTTGGTAATGTGCTTGTGGTAGCATAAAACATTTAAGAAATATTCATGATTAAAAATATTGTTCTGACTTTTAAAAATTGACATTAACTGCTTAAATGTGGTGGTATAAAATCTTATATTTATTTCCTAATATCCAAGTTTTGGGCCTGCTGTTAAAAACCTGTCACCTAAGAAAGCTATCATGGATTTGTGAGAGTTAAGTCATGTATTTTTGTAAACATCTGTTTTAATGTATAATGACAAAATGTGTTAAGTATTTGGCATTACTATACATAGAATATGCAGTAAATACATCCTTTTTCTTTTAAATGGGGTGAACATTAAAAATAACTTTGGATGTTTTCTTGGAAAATGTTTATTTCCTTAACATTTCTTAGTGTTTTAAACAACCAAAAATAAGGTGGTCTGTTCCTGCCCAAATGTATGCCAGTCATTGGGAGCAATCTTCAACATTCTTAAATGAACTATTTACTTGCATCGTTTTTTCCTGCCCTTCCAACCTCCTCCTCCTCCCTTGGCATACTCACCCTAAAGCCAAAGTAGATTGGAATTCCATCATACCTGGTTTCTGTTCCACGGCCACATTATATATATAAAGACTATACAGAGTAAGTGGCTCTGTATAGTGCACTATACAATAACAATTGCAGTGGCTACTTTGTGATAAATAGAAAGGAAAGGAATCCATTATTTTAGTTTAAGGCAGTATGTGTGTTCAAGATTTCCTTTCTCATTGTATCTGGGGCTTGAGCATCTTTACCCCAGGGAGGAGGGACAAAGCCATGCTGCTGCTGAAGGCTTGTTGCCCACATCAGGTCAACCCCCTGGGACTGAAGGTACATGGGGACGTCAAACAGTGACTACTCATCATGGCCGTAGATAGCAGGGGCATGCTGAGAGAATGTGCAGCCAAATGGCGGGAGAGAAGCAAGTCTCTCCCCACCTGACCATCAGGAGGAATCCCATGTCCTCTGGAGACACGTGCCTCCATGAGACAAGCTGTGCTTGTGGACGAGTCAGCCACCTACTGCCGCAGGACTACAGGCTCCATAAGGCCAGGAACAGGCTTCACCTTACAACTGCACGCTCAGCACCTAGGACGGCGCCCAGCACAGAGTCTGTACTCGAATGTCTGCTGAGGAAACAAGTGCTCTTTGAGCTTTGGGAGAGCTCTGGCGTGTGTGAAAGAGGTGAGTGTAAACTTGATAGGGGACAGCGCATGGAGGGGTGGAGAGTGCAATGTCACAGCGCTGCTGTAAGTATAAATGAACTGGAGCTCCACGCTGGGAGAATTCCAGCACTCGGAGGAATTAATGTATAGGCAAGTGACTTCCACTGCTGTGAGACTAATTTTCTTCAATGCATAACGACCTAAATAAACCAATGACTATGTAATACTGTTCTGCAGCCACCTTTCACCAAGCCCTACAGACGCCTCAGGGGCGAACAGCACTTTTAACTGAGGTGCATTCGGTGTGTTAGTACAGTCCTCAGCAGAAATACTGAATTTGTTTACCTGGATACACAGTTCTTTGTGGCATTTGCCTTTCCTTTTAAAATAAATACCATCTTTTAAGTACCATGAAATTTCACACAAATAAAAATCTGACCTTGTCAAATGCTTGCTGGAAGCATGTACCTCCATCTCATTACTTTTGTATTCATTCAGTTCTTTACGAATTGCAGCCTGGAATTTAAAAATGGGACATTAAAAAAGTTAACATAGGAAATTAGTATCACGCTTATAGATTAGCAACCATTCCTAATACTTGGCTAACTTTGGTAATTTTGTAACATATATATATATATATATATATATATAAACTTTGGTGCATTTAGCATTTAGACCCTTATGTTCCTATGAAGCTGGAACATGCCTGGTATTCTGCAACTGTGAAGTGAACTTCCTTGCTGCCCTGCAGGAGGGAGGTAACCCCCATGATGGATCACAGAGGAAACCAGGCACATGCTTACAGTGTTTCTAAGGTAAGACTGCCAAAACAATGAGTCAAGTCCAGCTCTTGGTGAGCTCACTTGGAATTTTGCCATCAGAGAGCTAGAAAGAAGTCATCCTAACTAGCAGCATATGGTTATGTTTTGTGTCGTTTGAGAAATAACACTGTCCTTACAATGGCTGAGGGATGCATCAGTCTCCTCCAGCCCCCCAAGGCCCACTTCCCCTGGGTACTTCTCTCAGGTAAGCCCTCCAAGGCCAGGGGAGCAAGACGGCATCAGACACGGCCCATGAGACGAGGGACTTTCCCGGGAGTGTCACTCCCATCCTCAAACAGGTCTGCGGCCGAAGATACTTCTCCCCTTATGACTGCTTCTAGAGCATATCAACCACGGGTAGTATCCAGCAGACTCGGCCCAATGACAACACGCCTGCCCCGCTCCAGATGGGTACAATGCCTGAATGCACTTGTTTCTAACTACGTACTCACAGTCAGCGTATAACAAGTAGCAAGTTAAGCAAATTTACTGGCTGAATATTATTTTCTTCCCAAAGGCTTTAAGAATTCTGCAAATCACCAGAGGCAGGAGGGTATGACAGACACTCCCAGGTTTAGATCCCACTGTCAACAGCGTTTGCCCCTGGACAAGAACATACCCTCTCCGAGCCTTTCAGCAGCATCTCTACAGGGGTCATATCAGCAGTCCCTCAGCAGGACTTTTTTGGGGTTACAGGAAACCACACAGACTGGGTTCAGTACACGGCACAGTACGGGTGCAGTAAACATGAACTCCCCAGCGTCGCCCCCTAGCCTCTGTGACCTGCTGCCTCCCAAGCTCTCTCCCCGCCCCACAGACCATTCAGGTCAGGGTGCTCAGCAGGTCCCCAGACGGCTCCCACTGAGCCAGGGCGGGACGGCGCGCAGAGCCGCTCTGCACGGCGGTGACTCTCCTGAAGCCCTGCCATCTCCTCCCCTCCTCTGTGCCCCTACTGTGACTGATTCTGTTTCAACCTATGTCATCTATCTCCTTTTTGCCAGCCTGCCTACTTTTGATATACATCCATACAGAATTTCTCAGCCTCCACATACTTGACATTTGGGATTGGGTCATTCTCTGCTGAGGGGCCATCCTATGCATTGTGAAGTTTACTGGCACCCCTGGGCTCCATGCACTAGGAACCAATGACACCCTCCATTCGTGACAACCACAGATACCTCCAGACATTGCCAAGTGTCCCTGGGACCAAAACTGTCCCCTCATTGTAAACACAGCCCCAACCCTGGGTTACGTTTGTGAAGACAACCTCTGGTCAAGACACAGCCTTAGTTTCAAAAGCTGATGGTGCCCACTCGCTAAGAATTTGACCTTATTACATGTTCTACCCCAAGCCCCAGAGACAGATCTGTTCTGTACCTTGTCTGCTGCTGAGAGTCTCGTCCAGGGTTTGTCTGCCCGTCTGTCATAGTCCTGAGCTTTCGCCACTTCCACGTAATCACTGAATCTTATCAGGATTTTTCTATCTCTTAGTTCATCAACTGTGGGTCTCTGATTAAGCTAAAATAAAAGATCACCATAGTTAGGTACCCACACACCAAACCAGCTTTCTTAAAGCACTTGGAACAAACAGCACATTTCTACAACAAAACATAAAACCCTGAAACTGGGAAATATAACCCCAATGTAAACAATTTATAATGTGAAGGGCTTAATTATACACTGTTAAATCATACCCCTCTCCTTCCACGTTTCACCACAAGGGCTCCCCATGCTGAGCCTACCAGCGCCCCGCACAGAGCACAGGCTTGAGCACGTTTTACGGCAGCAGCTGCTTGTCAACTCTCACTAGACAAAACTCTCACTTTACTTGATTTCTCTTTTTTTAAGTTATTGATAGAGTTAAAATGCCAACTACTACTAGTACTCATAAGTCACGCTAAGGAAGGATACACTATGCCTTCAAGCAGGACAAAATTTAATTATTGTTGAGACAGTGAAGAAAGGGAAACAACCAGAGTACGTGACTTCAGAGATGGTCAGGGCTGGCAAAGTTTACGGAGTTGCTCTCTACACTGGCCAACTAAATTCTAACTGCCTGAGTTGCAGATACAAACGCCTAAGGGTAATAAAGTTTTCTGTAATCACGAGCTTCTGGGCAAACTGAGGAAAGGCCAAGCTGCTCCTGCAGGCAACGATCTCATCCACAGGTGTGTCAGAGCCGCACAAGGCATGCAGCGAAGGCACCTCTTTCTGAGCACCTGGCGAGGGCTCTGTCGTCTAGCATCACTGAGCCACGTCTTGCGCCACCGAATTGCTACAGAAGCAACTGTCCTCCAGCCCACCTTTAATACTCAAGAAATAAGATGCTTAAATTATCATACCTTTCTTGTCAATCTTTGCTTGATTTCTCTTCTTTCTTCCTGCTCTGTCTGATCATTCCTTTCTGTGAGAGGGTGAAACAAAAAAAAAAAAAAAAGAAAGGAAGCAGGTTCCGGCTCTCCCCTCCTTGGCAGGGAAACGTACTCAAGCCCTCCCCTGTTTCTGGCAGCTGATGAAACGATCAAGTGCACCTTGTAGGTGACACTTTTTCCACATCCAAGTCTGTCTGTCTCTGCTTTGCCAGCCACTGCTCAGGAGGTCAGGGTCTTACTGTCACCCAGAAACACTTGTACTAAGAGAAGTTTGCCAACACCCAGCCGGGTTCTCCTTGGCCCTCCCTGTCAGGGAGCCCACATACACTGCTGCTATGCATGCATTTGCAGGAGAAACAGCAGGTTCTCCTCCCTAGTCAAATATCTCTATCTGTATATTTACATCTAGGAACACAGATGGCAAACAAAAATACTTTTAGTAGGACAAGTACACACACACACACACACGCAAGTATCACTGTTTTTTTTACATTCCATTTAATAGGTACATGTACTTCAAGCCAACGTAAGATCGGGAATACCGCTTCAGATTGTGGACAACATATGCTTGCCTGCAATTTGTATTTCCAGGGTGTATTTCAAATTCAGACATACCCATGAACCCGGCTGACTCTCCACTGCTGAAGCGAGAACACTGACATGATGTGCCTTTTAAAAGGGCCTGGGTCCCTCCCTGAAACCGGCTTTGCTTGATGAGTTGTGACTCTGAACGTCTGAGTGCTCATACCTGCAATTGGGGCTAAAAATAGCACAGAACGCTGAGATGTAGTGTGAAATATGTGCCTTGCCCTGGGATATGAGATGACAGATACCCTATTTTCGGTGCTCTCTGCTGCTAAATAAAGCCTCTGGTCCCTGACTGGAACAGAATTCCAGTCCAGGAAAGGGACCTCATTCATCAGCACTCGTAGAAACACTACTGCCAGGTTCGAGAAGGGGAAACCTTGCTACTTGAAGTTAACATAATTTCACATTATCATTATCTACTGTTAATTTTCAAATATCACTGTGCATTTGGGGGGATTGGGTACATGGGTGTCTAATTACTAGTCATTCAGTAATTTTTTTAAAGAAGATCCATCTCACGTTTGAGTGTTTTAGAATAGGAAATGAACCCTATTGGGTTCTTGGTTCTTAATCCAAGTGATAAACCAGAAGAGACCGCTGTCATCAGCTCTAATCAGAAAACTGATGATACAATCAGAAAAAGTTGGTGGAAGAAACATATAAGGCCAACAACCATGGAGGATTTGGTAATGATGTGAAACAAATTGTTCAAATTTCTTAAAAATAGGCCACGGACAAATTCCTAAGTGCAGCTTCCACGTGACAACACTGAGACAAAATCAGATCTTTTTTCTAATCATAAAACAGCGTCAGCATCATGACCAAGGTCGTATGAGCACGGCAGTTGCTTTGAGAGCTGATCTGTGAAAGTACCTGGCAGGGTCCTTCTCTGGGCCAGGTGCAGTTGGGCACCAACTCTAAGAAGTCTTTCCTGATAAGGTAGCCCACAGGCTCCCTGAGCTCCACTTAGTGATGGATTTGTGGATCTCTTACTTCCAGACCCAGAAAACCCTGTGCCTTATACAAAACAAGGGATTCATGACCAGAGCCGTCATATCCAGATTTCTGAAAACAGCAGTAGCTTGAACAGTCATACACGAGTCGTAACAATCACAGATGTGTTATTGCTTCCAATCCAGTGGTTAGAATATGGATGTTGGAGCTGCATGAGACCTTGAGCTCCTTCCCTTACCAATACTCACGCTAAAAAGTCACATTACTTCCCCGGGTCTTAGCTTCCTCACCAGAGAAATGGGGACGGCAGTGCAACCCTCACAACTTGGTGTAATGATTAAATGAGGGAACATACGCAACCCTGAGGATAATGCCTGGCACACAGCAGTCCTGACACGGAACTATCAGTTTCAGAATCATCCTATGTCAGGGGGCCCCCTATGTCCATGAACACACACATGGAGTTCTGAGTGTCCCTGAGGCAGGGTCGCAATCAGGAGTTCTCCAGTTGAAAGGGGAGTACACAGTATGATATTTTAAGAGCTGATTACGTAGAAGATGCAGTATGGTCGGAGTGTGTCAAGCCTGTGTCAAGGGCCTGTAAGTGATGCTCTGCCCTGGGACCACATGTACTACCTGATTCTCATCTGCACAGAACAAAGAACAGACACCCACCACAACCTAGCAGTGAAACTCCAGGTTCTTCCCACTGGGGGCCCTTGAGAAGCTTCTGAGCTGGCCACATGCCCCTGAGGGGTTCAACGGCGAGGAAGGGGCTGCCATGGGCCACAGCAGAGCAAACCTGTTTCTCCCTTTTGCACACTGAAGGCGAGTGCAGACAATTCCCCTTCCTCACTCGCCATCTCCATTCACCAAGCACCGGTTCTATTTTGAAGGCTTTGACATTTATTTGCAAAGACTAACACAACTAGAAGCACTTTCTGGACAGAGGACCCGGCCATCCACAACCACAGGAAGGTCACTATTGACAGGAGACAGGTTCCCAGGAGAACCCCCACAGGCATAGACCCTGAAAGTGCCCCTCCAAGTCCGGGACAACTACTCTCGGGCATCTGTGACTTAGAAGCTTTATAAGTAAGAGACCTAATTTTTTAAAATTCAGATAATTGGTAACTGAGATCGCTTGACTTTTCTCTGCCTACTGGAATAAGCGTGTTACCGAGGACAAGCTTTTCTTTTAATCCTCAGGTGCAGCCTCATTCACAAGCACAGAAAAGCAGTTGCCATTATCTTAAATTTAAAACATGAAATGGGTAATTTTCAATCTCAGGGTAAGTATGTCCAACAGTCCATGTGGGAGGGAGATTGTAGGCAAAGGAAGGGGACAGGACTCAGTCGGGACCCAGCACCCAAGCCAGCAAGAGGCTCTGACACTGGCTTCTGACACAAAGTCAGCCTGGCACTGTTGTGACTGTAAAAAGATGTTCACGGAATTAACCAAACTCAGAGAACGGCTGCAGTGTTCATCACATAAAGAGGGGAAAAAATAAAAACACCTCAAAAGTCCCAGCCCTTAGAAGACACTTTATGCAGAAAATGTTTGGAAGACTGAAGAGCTCCCTGAGAAACACTTTGCAGAGCGTGTCTGCCGAATCGCCTGCCTGCCACGAGGTGGAGCAGCGTTCCCTGCACTGGGCAGGCTCTCCGGGACGCGGACGGCGGCACCGGCCACCACCAACCCACAACGGGGGGAACCCGAGGGGCGCGGGAAGGCGGGGGGCCTGCTCTCTGCTTCCTTGCCCCGGGGGGTAACCACCAAGGGGCCTGTCCTTCTCTTGCGGGATTTACGACACTGTCCACACCGTCCCTGTGGCATCCGTGCCACCAGGAACCCCCATGTGGTGGCCAAGAAAACCTGCCTGAAACCCGGCGCATCTTCCTGGGGCTACAGGGCTGTGCCATTCAATAACCCTGGGAACAGGGACATCTTCACGCTGGAAGGAGAGCTTTTAAATTTTACATGGGGCTATTACTGGGTATCAGCTTCCCTTTCGGCGCTTGCTCCCAGCTGCTGGACTTCGTGGGACAGGGAGACTCCAGCCCGCGGAGCCAGCTGCCGGAGACCTGTTGCCCACCTCCTGGGGGCTCACCAGTTACTCACGTTTCAAGATATTTCTTCTCTCCAGTTCCTCCACGGCAGGTCTTTGGCTGAGACGTCTGCGGAAAAACACTAGAATTACATTTTGCACCATGGTGGCCGCCTGCAGATGCGCCCCGCGCTCCACAAGGGGCCAAGGTGGCCTCTCCCCCGCCGAAGATGCTCCCCAAAAGCGGGAGAGACGGGAGCCCGGGGGTGGCCCCTTGCAGCCAGTCGAGGCAGCCCCCCGCGGGGTTGGGGGGTCGCCCTCTGTCACGGAGCTGCAGGGTCGGCCCCCGCGCCCCCTCTGGCCACAGGGCCGCTCATGTCCGGGCCGGCGTCCCAGCCCGGCTGCCGGGAGAGCCCTCGGCGAGGCCCGTCCCCCGCGAGCCCGGCCGCCGAGGCGCCGCCGGCAGGGGGTGTGGCCGCGCGGGCTCGGGGCGGGGCGAGCGCCCCTCACCCCCACCCCCGGCCGCACCCCGCCCTGCCCCGCCGCAGACCCCGGCCTTCCTGCCCAGGGCTTTCTCCGAAGGAGGGAGGATGAGCCGAAGAAAGGAACAACCATAAGTAAATAAAAGGCGCGGGCGAGGGAGGCATAATTAGGCAAAATTAGTGCCAAGCGCCCATTATCTTCGCAAGTCCCATAATGTCCTTGGGTCACAGCCAGAGACCATCCCACTTCCGGACCCCGAGCCCCTGCAGGGAGGCTACAGGGCTGAGCATCTGAAAGCCCAGGTGGGGGCCGTAATACTTAGCTCCAGAGAGGATGCTGCCGCCAGAGATACTCATTTCCTATTTATAACCCCTGTCCCAGCACAAAGCGGAGGGTGTCCCCAGGGCTCTGCCGCTCCTCCCTCCACGCCTCGGCCCGACGTTGGCTGTCTGCTTCCCGTGGGGCGCTTTGTGTCTGCCGGCTCCGTGGGCGGTTGCTTCAACATCTTGTCTGGATGTTTGCTGAGGCCTGGACCTGCCCCCAGCAACTCCTGGCTGGGACCCAGGGGCCTGGCCTCCCGATCTGTCCCTAGCTCATGGGCCCAGCCCCCTGCAGATGGGCTGAAATGCCTAAATGCCATTCATTCAATCGCTAAGCAATGGTGGATATACACCTGAGCGCCAGGCACTGTCCAAGCCCCAGGACTCAGCAGCGAAACAAGACAAGCCTTCCCTGCCCTTGGGAAGCTCAGAGTCCAAAGAGGAAGGCAGAACAATGGCAAACAAATGCAGACAACCACCCCAGAGGGCAGGCAATGCCATGGGGGTGAAACGGGATGTGCTAGATGGGTGCTGAGTCAGGGGCCTAGGGAAGATCCATTTCCCCCGAGACCCTCATGGATAGAACGGCCCAGCCATGGAAGACACCACCGCTCTAGACCAAGTGTCTCCTGACTGCCCACATCCTGGCCTTAAAGATGGGAGAAAGGGGGAGTGATCAAGGCAGGCTTCATGGAAGAGAAAATGTGGCAGAGTTGTGGAGCAGCATGTGCAAAGGCCTGGAGATGGGAAATCCTCCGGAAATCAGTCCTGGTGGCCAAGGGACAGTGAAATAGAAGCAGGAACACTCAGACACAAGGCTCACTGCTGAGCGAAAGCCCACTGTCCCGCAAGAAAGGCTGCAGGCTGGCACCCTGCTCTGTGCCATGGGCATGGGGGCCGTGGAGGCCTGGGGCAGGGCAGCCACACGCTCGGCCCAGCAGGATCTGGACCTCTGGCTCAGGAGGTGTGGGTGATTCCAGAACCCAAGCCCAAGGTGGATCCCGTCCTCGGTTCTCCAGCCAGGTGGAGAGGCCAGACTCCTGGCCATGCTGCCTCCCCTTCCCTGGGTGTGGGTTGGGGGAGTGGTGGGGACACACCCTGCCTCCCTGGACCTCCTCTGCCCCCTCGGCCTGCCTGTGGGCCCCTCTCCTCCTCCTCCCAGGGCCCCTCGCCCCTCAAGCCTTGGCTTTCCTAACTTCACACAGGTTAAACGGAATTAACTCCTTTCCTCGGGGTGCCCTTCCCTTCACGCCCCACACTGTACCTGCCACCACCCATCTGCTGCCTTCCTCAGCCCAGGTCTTGCTGGATCATCTGAGTGTCCATCAGACATACCCACCCGTGTGGACACACACGGCCTCATATGCAGGCAGAGCCTGGTGCCCAGTGACGCTGGCTGGGCAGGGCACCTGAGGGGGGGCCAGTCATTTCCTCAAACCTGCTCTGACACTGTCCCTGCAAGGGCCCAGCAAGCCCATCTGGACGGCTTTCACCCCGTGTGCTTCCAGCTGCCCCCCAGCAGGACGAGTCCCCCATAACCACTTGCAGCTCACGCCCGGGGATGGCCCCGGTCTGACCAGGCTTCCTGACCTGCCTGCTCCTTCCCTGGACTCAGCCCGTGGAGGGTGGCCCCATTCATTTGCTTTGCTAGGAGAGGGCCTGATGGTGACGCTGATGCTGGCAAAGAGCAAGAACCCTGGCCTAAGTCACCCAGGACTCCGGTCCTGACCCAGCATGGCTTGGGCAGCTCTCCCACCCTCTGGTCTTCCCAAGGGTGACTGATGACACCTGCCTCGGGATGGCTGGGCAGAAGTGAAGCAACCCGCAGGCCGTGCTGGGACTGCTTGCTCACCAGCACCCCTCTCAGGACGGTCCCATTTGCGGGGGCCCCCAGGTGATGCCAGGAAGCCAAGGAGCAGTAGGCCTGGCTGGGGACGGCCACCCAGCCCTGTGCACAGCAGAATGCTGCCCATCCACAGCCCGGGGCACACAGGCATGTACAGCCCCTGCACCCCACCCCACCCCCCAGCGCAGGGCAGGAGCTGAGAGGTACTCCCTCGGCCGAGGCAGACGGCTTTCCTGGAGAGAGGGGCCGCAGCTGTGAGCAGACAGCTCTGCACCCACGGGGACGCGCCTGTTTGGGGAGCTGCTTCCTGGGAACACCATGCCTGCTGCACTGCCAGCCTGAGTCACCCAGGAACGCCGCTGCTCTCCGCCTGGGACAGGATTCCCTGGTGAGGCAGCATCTCCACTACCACCCACACCAATTCCTGAGCAGGGAGCAGGGCCCATGGGCAGTCAGGGCGGCAGACCACCAGGGCCACGCAGGGGGCCCAGGAGAGGGGAGGCCTCTCCAGGACTGACACGGACACAGCAGGGAGAGGCTGCTGCCCCCCCAAACCTTAGCCCCTGGCCCTCACAGTGACCCTGCAAGCACAGGTGCCAGCCTGCAGAGGCACAGCTGCTGGGCCCCCACCAGGGACCCCGCCGCATTATCGAGTGACCATGGCACTGCAGGACGCGCATGCCCACAGCTGGCCCTGCACACCTGCTTACTGCCCCAGGTCCCCGTCTCAGGCCCTGGGCGACCCTAGGGCAGCCCATGGCTCTTCTTGCCACCCACTGCCAGCCCCCAGGCATCTCCAAGTCCACTGGGGCCCACGTGTCAACACCTCATATGTCCATCTGCCTCTCCATGCCCAGCTGCCTGACCAAGGCCACCAGCCTCCACGGCCCCTGCTTCCCTACTCTTCCTGCCACCTGCCCCATGGCAGCAGGCTGGCCTTTCAGAGACATCCCTCCCAGGCCCAGGACAAGTTTGAACCAGGGGTCCCCACCAAACTCGGGACAAAGGCCAAGCCCTGCAGGGCCAAGAGAGTCCATAGGGGCTCCCTCCCCATACTCTGCCCCAAACCCTACACAGAGCTGCTCTCCTGGGCAGCCCCTCACCCCCTTTATAACAAGTACTCTGCACGTGGCTTTACTCCACCAGCTCATCCACACATCTAAGTTGTAAAAACCAATGTCATGGAGCAGCTGCAACACAGGGAAAGGAAGGACGGCGAGTTTTAGTCAAATAACACATGTTCAACACGCCAGCGTTCAGACCCGGAGTGCACAAGGTGTCCACCTGCACAACCACCTGACGGCGTTGCTACAAACCGGGCCCAGGGGTCCCCTAGAGGCCACAAACGCTCTGGGCACCGCCGCTGCGGGGGGCGGAGGGGTGGCCATTTCCCAAAATGAGTGAGTCTTGCTCAAGTCTGAATGGCACAGGTATGCACTGCGGCAACTTCCAAGGCCCGGGCACTCAGGGAAAGCTCGTCGGCCATGAACCTGCGAACCGCTGGGTGTGCCGTCTCCAGAGAGCCGTGGGTGTGATGACCACCAGCCACCACTCCGGAGCCTGCGCACCCTGCTGAGGCCAGTTCCCTGCCCCTGCTCGCCGGGTAGAGGCAGTCATTCAACAGGATGGCCTGCGCCGTCCAGTGCCGCAACAGGAGGAAGGCAGGGTGTGGAGGAAGCCCAGAGCCAAGGCCCAGAGCCCCGGCCCACCACTGACCCGTCCCCGGCCTCCCCCCCAGGCCCCACCCCTCCCAGCCTGCCCCACTTCCTCCCACCTTGGCTTTTATGCGGCTGACTGTATATGCTGTTCCCTCCTCCTAAAAGGCTGCTTCCCCACATCTTCTTATGGCTCAGCTTAAGTGCTTCCTCCTCCAGGAAGCCTGCCCTGACTACTCTAGCTGAAATAACCAAGCACTTTCTGTGCACCAGTTGCTCTTAAGAGCATTCTTTCTGTTTCATGGACTTCATGGCTTGACCTTATTTATTTACATGTTTATTTTCTGATCCCCCCAGTCCCCAGGCTCTTCGTGAACACCCTGATGGTAAGAACCACACTGTGGTCCCAGCGCCCTGTAGCCAGAGTCCAGCACTAGCCCTGGTCCACAGCGGGTGGGGGGAGGGAAGGCAAGATCCCGGATTTACGTTGGGAGACCTGTGCCTAAGGCCTGGTTCCGACACAGCAGCAGGGCAGCCCGGGGTCAGCAGCATCAGCCTGCGAAGCACACTCCCACCTCCCTCACTGGGGATCCATACCGGGGCCAAGAGGGCAGCGCGTCTGCAAACCCCGGGCGACGCCCGAGGCCAGCCTCCTAGGGATCTGAGATCCCAGGAGGGCAGGACCTCCCCTCGCCTGGCCTCCACCCCATCCCAGCAGCTCGCACACCTGGCCTCCACCCCATCCCAGCAGCTCGCACAGGGTGGCCACTCAGCAAGGGCCCTACAGGACACTGGGTGCAGCTGTGGCCAGCATGGGGAGCCCAAAGCCATCATCACCCCAGGCCTCACTGAAGTAACAACCATGGACACAAGTCCCTGTGTCCCCTGCAGAAGCAGAGGGGTCCACAGTGTGGACAGGAGTGTAGCCCCACAGTGCCCCCACCCACCACTGGCAGGACTGCCAGCCCACCAACACTGAAGCACCCACGTCCCCTGACCCGCTGGCACCAGATCTACATGGATGGCTTCTGAAGCGCCCATACAGACACAGGGCCATTGCAGCAAACTGCAGGGCGAGCCTTCATGCCTGCTGGGACCTAGACAAGGATGCCCTGGTCAGCTGGCACTGGGCCCCAGGGCCGAGGTGGAAAAGACCAGGTGCATCTCCACTGGTCCTTATGGGAGGCCTGGCCGGCTGGCCCCTGAAAAAAATGAACAGGTATGAGTGAACATGGGAGGTGGGAGGTGTCATCCGGTGGCAGCTGTTCACTGCATCACTCATGTAGGGGCTGCATCTGGGCTGCCGTTGATGGACTAAAGTCCACAGTCAGGTGACTAAGGGGGACTGTCCTTGATGACCTGGTGGGCCTGGGCTAACCAGCTGAAAGGCCTTAGGAGCAGAGCAGGGCTCCCCCGTGAAGGAGAAATCCCACCTGTGGACAGAGCCCTTCCCGACAGGCCACCCTGCAGATCCAGCCCCAGGCAGCCAGCACACAGGGTCTGCACCCACACCGTGTGATAAATGTCTTGTCTTCTACAGGTTGCTTCTCTGGTGCCTGACAGTCTCCTCTGTAAACAGGACGACAAAAACACAAGACAAGCCCTCTCACACTGTCCCCTCTTCCACACCTCTGGAATAACCAGCACTCCCGTCCTTCTGGGAGACCAGGACCTGCTGCCTGCAGGCAGGCAACCCCCAACCCGGGGCGGTCTGCTCCCGACAGTGAGTTGCACACCTGCCAGGAACTGGTTCCCCTGCTCCCTAACCTGTGTGTATCGGGTGTACTGGTTTCTGCGACCAGGTGCTGTAATTACACTTATACACACTGATTTAATGACTTAATATGGATGTAAAAAGAAAACGTTATTTCTAGGAGCACTGAGTTGACTGGGAGTCAGTACAGGCAAGATGCTCAAAGTCCTACTGCTGGCTTGTGTGGGAGGGGAAAGGGTAGCGACGGGAAGAACCAAGCACCCGGGAAGCGGCCCACTTAGAGTGCTTCCACGTGTCTGTAAACCCTCACTCCTCTTCAGAGAACCGCCACTAGAGACTGGACAGGACACGTCCGGGGCTTGTTGCACATAAGACTCCACAGGACACCCTTCCTCAGCGGATGCCCTGGATTCCACCCAGAAGACGGCCGAGTACACACACACACGAGTACGACTCAAGTTAAAGTGCCCAGAGCATGAACTCATGGTTATAATTCTCCTTCTAACCAGCTATTCGATAGCCCACAGGCACTGCGTGTGGAGGAGGGGACTGTGACCTCCCCTAGGTGATGGGCTCAGGGCACATGGTACCCACCCAGGAAGCAGGGATGGCGTGAGCTACTTGCCACTGTGGTTCCTGCTACTGAGAAAAGCCCGCCTGAGTGGCTGAGGCTGCCAGGGACAGGGCTGCTTCTGGCTGGGCTGGGGGCAGGGGGTGATGCACTGTTTAATTTTACCATGTACAGCACTCCGTTATTCAGACCTTAACAAGTAAAATACTGCATAGTGCTCCCCTCTGTCTGCTCCCTGGCACAAAGATGTGCGGCCGTCTGGTCCATAAGCATTTATGGAGCACCTCCTGGCTATCAAGTCCCAGTGGCACCTGCCGCTGTCCCTGCCCATCCCCCACTCCCAACCCCAGCCAGACGCTGTGCACCCCACCTCTGAGCTTCTGTTCGGGCAGCCTCCCCGTCAGGCACCCCCTTCTCTGTCCCCACATTGTGCTCCTCTCCTGAGCAGCCCGACTCAACAGCCTGAACAGTGGAGAGGTTTGTCCACGGGCTGCACCTTGAGGTTCCTGGCCCTCTGTCCTCAGCTAACCTGGGAGTCGAAGGCAGGACCAGGCCAGGGCAGTGACCGGAGCACAGCCACGCTAGGTGAGCAGGCGAGTACAGGATGAGGAAGGGCCGTGGCAGAGAAAAGCTTCCCTTGGCACTACTGTCCTTGATTTTAAAAAAGACGCAGACCACCCTACACACCAGATGGCCTCTGCAGGACACAAGCACCATCAGTGCCCCCGGGGAGCCCCCCACCTTCACCAGCCCAGAGGGGGATGCTAAGGGCCACTGGGGCAGGGGCAGGCACAGGAGGGAAGGCAGGGACTGACAGCAACTGTACAGGGTGGTGGCCTGCTGAGCACCCCGGGACCCCATAGGCTCATGTCCCCAGCCCGTCACACATGCTGTTACTCGATCTCCCTCCCGGTCCCCTTGTCCTGAATGCAGCACCTTTGTCCATTCTGTTCCTTCCTCCATCGCCACGGCCCAGGGCGGCACAAGACGTTGCTCAGAAGTGTCTGTCCTTAACTAAATGTCCTGGTGTGTGTGTCGGGTGGGGGAGGTCACTAAGGAAGGGCCTGCAGTATCTGTCCACGTCACCAGGGGCACACAGAGCTCCCCTCCCTCCTCCTCAGCTCCCTGCCGGCTGCCCCCTGGTCCAGCCCTGGGGCTCAGGACATGGGGCGCCTATAAGCGGCCAGGTGGCTGGCCCTTCCTGAGCCCACGGGGCTCCACGCCGGCCCGTCGGTCCAGGCAGCTTTAGAAGTGGCTGTCACCGGCCCGGAATGTTTCATTCACTTGTCCACCTGTCTGCCTGTTCCTTTCTTCCTTCAGTTACGTCCACGACAAAATTAACTCGGACACCTACAGCAGAGGAGACTCCTAGCTTCCCGGCCAATCTCCACTCTCCCTTCTGACCCAGCACTAGAAAGCTGATGCTGTTCAGGGTGGCCTCTTTTCCTGCTAAGCTCGGCCATGTGAAGAGGTTCTGACCATAAGCTGTGTGTGTGTGTAGAGGTGTGCCTTGGAGTTTCTGGAAGAGCCTTCTCGAAGACATGACCCGGCTGGGATGTGTGCACCTTTGGGACTTGAATGTGATGTCTACGTTGATGGCTGCGGTGTTTCTGCAGCCATCCTGGATCATGGAGGAGAAACGCCACTGTGAGAGATGGTTGAGCAGGAAGATAGGAGCCTCGGTCCTTGATGACTGAGGAACAACCATGCCAGGCCTGACTGTCTGCAACTACTCCATGAAGTGGGGTGGCCCCCAGCCTGGCATCCAGAGCCAGCCTGCTTGGGTCAAATCTCAGCTCCATGGCATGCCAGCTGTGTGACTTAGGACATCTTACCTAACCTCTCTGAGTGAAATAGAGCAATGGTAGCGTTTACATCTTGGGCCTCCGTGAATGCACACAGAGCACAGTCCCTGGCACATAACACGAGTTTGATGAACACTACTGAGTGGCCATTGTGCTATGATTACTGTGACTACTGCACATGGGACAAGCCCTGATTCCAGGCAGAGCAGGGCCGGGTGCTTTCAGTCCCTGCAAACGCCTGGGCGGACAGGCCCGACACACCTATTCCACAGGCTTGGTGAGGTGAGTGATCGCCTCCCAGCCAGGCGACCTCCCAGCCGCCAGGCCCCCTGCTCCCTGGGTCTGGGATTCGGGTTTTATTGACGCTGGAGGCGAGCTGATGTTGCTTCGCATTTTCTTACAAAGCACTTGTACTTTCCTTGGCAGACTCCCCAGCACCTGAGGAAAAGAGAGGGCAGCTTGAGCGCCCCCCGGAGGGCCCGAAGCGCCCGGGGCTCACTGCAGGGACAGCCCCAGGGCCGCCAGCCCCAAGGCGGCTCCCGTCCTGCACACCAGGAGTTCCATCCAAAGAACATGCTTTATATTTATGTCGTCAGACGTTTAAACTTCATCAAGCATTTCCCATTTGGGAAGCACCGTTTCTGTTGCTTAGCTACCCCCACCCCCCATGTCTGAAAGCAGGATGGTCGGCACTGAGGATCCGGTGACAGGAAACACAGTCCTGAAACCCCACGAAAGTCCCTCAAAGCCCTTGACCTTGAGCGGGTGCTGCTCACACCACAACCTGTTTAGCTCAGACGGCCAGTGGGGTCCCCCATGCAGTCTACACCCTCCACAAGCTCACCCGCCCTCCCGGATTTAACCACCACCAATCATGCAGGGTACCAGGGTGTGCCAGACTCCGCCAGCTCTGCGCCAAAATCTGGACATGGCAAGCGCTTCCCATGTCTCTTCCTCCTTCCTGCCCCCCCCCCCCATGAGAGTGCCAGAACCCGCAGCTGGGCCATCAGCTCAGGCACGCTCCCGTTCCCGTTCCTCTGCAGCCTGCTTGCACGGGACGCGCAGCCCTCGGCCTGCAGCACCTGCCAGGCCAGTGTCCCCTGCTGCTCCACACCCGACCCCACGGGGGCGGGGCGGTCTCTCCGACACTACCCTCACCCTGTCGCCCCACCTGGGAGCCCTCGGGACCATAGTCACCCTTGAACACCAAGTCAATGAGCACCGCTCAATGCATCAGTGAGCAAGACAGGCATATCCCAGCATCCTGGGGCAGCCAGACCCAAAGAGGCGAGTGAACGAATAAAAGGCCATCTCAGACAGCAGTAAGTACACTAGGAACACAAGACAGGAGCAGGTGACAGAGGAGGATGGGCGTGTCACTGTGGGTAGGGGTAGTTGGGGTAGGGGCAGTGCAGGCAGGTCCCTGTGGTGACATTCAAGCCGAGCCCTGAAAGACAAGGGGTGGTCGCGTGTGGGTCGGGAGCACAGAAGGGCCCCCAGCAGCCTGCTGACCCTCCAGCCTGCTCCCCCTGGCCCGCCGGGCCCTTCACAGCACTGCGCTCTCCTGGGCAAATGGGTTCTGGGCCTTCTTACTTCTCTTCCCCTGCTGTCTGGCCAGGACACACTTGTGCTCCAGCCTCAGCCTGCCAGGTGAGCTGGCACCCACTGATCCAGAAGAAGCATGCTCCATGTCACCCACGCTGCCTGCACCCCAACTCTGCCCCCCCTCCTGCTGGATTAACCTCCCCTCCTAGACCTCCCACTTCCACGCCTGCCTCGTGTCTGCCTTTGTCCCTGTCTTACTAGATGCAATGATTCGTCGTGCACTCTGCCCCTGGGGCCCACACGGGGCAGGGGTCTGTAGTCCCCGTTACTGGGGTGCGCACCCCACAGAGGTGCAGGGCATTTGATGCTGCGAAGAACAGGCTTGTCTCCCTGTGTGAGCTCTCAGCTTTCCCCCATGCGTGATTTAAACCATTGCCTTACGTCACAGCAACCACGGATAAACCGTGGGGTGGGAGGCAAAATCCTGAGAATTTTTAAGGACGGCAGGGGCTAATAATTACCCTAAGAGCCACACTCAGCTTCAGCTAGGCCCTGACCTAGGACACCCCGTGCTTCTCAGTGAGGGCTGCAAGGTGGCCATCAGAGGGACACTGTAAGGACCATGCAGGGGCACGTGCTCCACGGCCCATGCACATGGAGCAGAGCCACTGCCAGGCAAGCCTGGTGGACGTGGGCATTAGCTGCCACACTGATAGTGACCTGCACCTGAGACAGGACTCTACCCTACACGCCCATGTGTAAGATGACAGCAGGATGCCACAGCATCCGGTGGTGAGCCCAGGCTGGGGCGGGGGCTCGGGAACCTGCTCACTACCTCCAAGATGCTGGGACACATCTTTCCCTCTAGGCCGTCTCCTCATCTGCAGGGTGTGGGGGACAGTCTGTGCCCAGGACCACTGTCAAGCTTGAAAAGCAGCCCGCTGACAGCCCTGCCAGCAAGCTGGGGGCCTCCTGCAGCTGATCCCATGCAACCTGGTGCCCCACCTCTGGCTTGTCTGAAATGCACCCGGGATGCCGCCACAGTGGTGAGACTCGGGTCCGTGCAGGCTCAGGTACAAAGGCCCAGGGCGAGTTCTGCACTGTGGCTTGAATGACAGCTTCCGCAGGAGGCGTCCCTTGGCATCGCACGTTCTGTCTCCCCGGAGGAGGGCGGTTCTCCAGCGCCGCGGTCTCACTAGGTGCTGCCCCGTCCCGCAGACAACAGGCGGCGCTGTGGGGCTGGAATGCTTGTCCCCTGAGGCCTTGACCACAGCTCTGGAGGGGCAGGCACTGCGAGGACCCCCCCAGTCAGGGGAACAGCCTGCGCGTTAATGACCTTCCCAGGGTTGCTCAGCGGTGGGGCCCGGCCCAGCCTGCCTCTGGGGACCCTGTTCTGCGAACCGGGCAGTGGGCTGCATCCTGACCCTCATACGGGTCGTCAGCACTTGCTCCTCACCTCAGGTCAGGGGCGACAGGGTCGACCTCACCAACTTGGGGCATATTATGACCTTTCAGGAACCGTGTCTCCCGACGGAAGCAGCGCTGCTGCCCTCGGGCACTGGCGCAGTTGTCCATCTCTTCGCGTGGCCCCAAGGGCGAAGCAGCAGGAGAGCCTCGGGAGGCCAGCTGGTGTGTCCACGGGCCCCCGGCCTCCCGGCAGCCGCCCAGCAGGGCAGCACTGCTGACGGGGCGGGCGCAGGATTCACCCCCGTCCCCCTGGGACTCGGTCACCCGCCACGACATCCGTGCTCCCCTTCTCACGGACTCTTGCACGGGAACTCCCAATAAGCGGCACGTTGGGTGAAAGCGTGCCAGCCCCTCCCGGCTCTTCAGACACGCCGCTCAAGTGTCTTCGGGTCACGCACTACCAGCAGTGGGCTGGGCGTGTAAACAGCCACTCTAGGGCTCGGTATTATCTGTATTAATAAAAAATTAAAAAGCAGTATTTTAAAACACTAAGTTTTAATGTCAATTGAATTGGCATGAACTGTTCTTTGTTGTTAAATTTTTATGCCTGCAGTTACTAGTGAAGTCGAATTCTTTTCCATGTATTTGTTTAGAAATCCTGGCCTCTGCCCCCTGAGCCCCAGGTTGCAGGCCGTTACCCACCCACCTGCGGGGGTCCTGCTACGTTCTCCGGCCGCTCTTCATTCTCGAGAGGCGGCGTAGCTGACTCAATGCACTTTTCCTCCTCATCCCCCTCCTCTACTTACTTTTTTTTTGTTCATTTCTGGAAATATAGCTCATGAAAATAATCTCTAAAAGGAAAACACAGATGTGTGAAAATGAGCATTGTAGTTTTATTTTAAAATGTGAGGCAAACTCAGTCTGTGGATGGTGGGAGGGAACAGGACAGAAATCCCCCCTGACATGATGTCAGGTGGCAACATTTCACATATGCTAAGAAGGTCTCCATAAAAAAATGTTGACTTATACTTTCATAGTAATATCTAGAAATGGATTTGAAATCGTGTAGAGAAAAATATACCCCATAAAGATAAAATGAAGAGTTGAGGCAACTGAGGCCAAGGGTGTACAACAGACTCCCCCTTGCTGCCGCAAAGATACAACACAGCTGCCCCAGGCAGCCGCACCCTTGGCTCTGAGCATCCTGGTGGCCAACGCAAAAAGGGAAACAATTAGAAAACGTGCATTCTCCTTTGGATACTAACAGGCAGCTGTTAGGCAGAAACATGGCTTATTTTGATCCTGAAGCCACAGAGAACAGTCTTACAAGGATTCTGAGGAAGGGACACAGTGTAGCAGAGGCATGAGTAACACTTGGGAGAAAACAGCTATTAGAATACAGATTCCAGCTCAGGGGATCTGGAGTGCGTCTGGGCATCTGTGTTTTCACTAAGCTTCTGGGTGACCTGGATGTACAGTCGGACATGGAAAATGGCGTGGATCAGATGACCAGCTGCCCACCCCATGTTTCCTGCTGTGGGAACATAGGCAAGGGATGGCACTGCTCCGGGTCAGTTTTCCTCACTAGAAATAGAGGACCATTAATAATAGGAACTGCAGAGCTCCTGCAAGGCTTCAACGAGGTAAGATACACAAAGCCCTCAGCAGGAAGCTGGGACATACACAGAAAACACTGAATAAATACAGGCAACAACCGTTATTAATAACCATGCTTCTCTGCCCTCAGTCTTGGAGGATGTCTACCGGTCTGTATTCGAGTCACTCAGGATGAGCCGGGCTCCCACCCAGAGCTGCAGGAGGCGCGAGAGAAGGACCCTCCATCGGGGTATTTATCAATGGCCTGCTGTTATTATGCAACCCTCCACCCGCTGCAATAAAGCTTCAACACTTCCCAAAGGAGTGGCTTCCTCTACAGCAATTAAAAGTCATCTTTTTCTGGTAGCTGAGAAAAAGTACGATTTCTGTATTTCCAAAATTCTGTGTCCACAGACCTAAAACCCTGCTCAGGGTCCAACCTTTCCACACGGAAGGAAGGTACCAAGGCTAATGTTCATTCCTGCCATTAAGCTATGCCAGCCTCCGTCCCTGCTCTTCAAACCATCAAGCCGCTTCTTTACAGTTGCATATTTCAGGGTGACCACGGACGGTGGGAGCAGCCGCGCACATTTTATTTCCCCCTGGGAACCTGTGTTTTCCTGGAGGCCTGCGTAGTAGCGGCCTGTCCTGGATGTGACAGAACGAAATGTACCAAGGGACCAGCTCGAGGGTCATTTCAGTCCTGTGTTAACATGCTAAGTACCAACCCCTGGAGGACACTACGGAGCCTTGCCCAGCTTCTCACAGCGTGGTCCTGGGGTGGAGGGCCCCCAGGGAGCATTAATACCCAGTTCGCACATCACTCTGGCTTGCCTGCCTCCAGGCAAATCAGGCAACAGTCTCCAGTGAGAATAAGTTAGAGTGAGCCTATCACCATGGACACCCAGGGTGCCCCGCAGGTGCGCCCGCCCCTGCCCAGCCTGCTGCCTTCTTTGGCCCTCCAAGGCTCCCCTAATCCCCACACGAGGCCTGTGGGGTGGCCTCCTCCCCCGGCCCTGGGGTGCTCCAGCCACGACCACCTCCCTGAGAGCCCCTTGCTGGGAGCACGCCTTCACATGTTTTCACAGGGTCTAATCTGGAGCCTTCCAAAAAGGGCCCTGGGAGGACAGTGAGGCCACTGTCTCCATTTTACAAACCAGGAGAGACATTCAGAGACAGCAGCTGCCCCAAATCACAGCTGTGACGGGAAGGCTGGGATTCGAACCTGCCTGTCCACGTCTCCCCGGTGCCTGTGCTTAGCCGAGAGCTCCTCCTGGATATCTCACTTGCTCCCCACTGCCCCACCTCAGGGACTCTGTCGTCATCTCCCGCCGCCCCCGTCCGAATGCCGGCAGGAAGTGCCCTGTCCCCGGAGGCCGCCGTGGGGACTGGAGGCCCAAGCAACACAAGCAAATGCAGAGCTGTGGCTCGGAGAAAGCAGAGACCCCGGCCTTCCCTTCCGGAAGGCTTCCCCGGAGGCCCAGGTGAGCCGTTCTGAGGGACCCCCGGCCGCCTCCTCGCGGTGTGACCCTGGGCAAGTTACTAACCTCCCACAAAACAGAGGTAACAACGCCGGCTTTACTGGGCTCCCGTAAGGTTTCAGTTAAATGAAGGAAAGTAAATAGAACTTAGCCTGGGAGCAGCACTTAGAAAAGAAAACGCTCAGGCATCCTGTGGCTGGCACCCCTTGAGTGGCACAGGCTCAGCAGGGCTGAATTCAGCCACCATCTGCGCCTGCACCTGCGCCTGCCCTCCGGAACATGCCCACTGTGCGCAGGGGCCGGGGGGCTTTGATACTTGGCCAATTCCCTTACACGTCTTAGAGGTGTGCTGGGCTCCTGCACAGAAAATGACCGACGGCACTGGAGTCCCCAGGCCCAGCCCCCAGGGAGTGTAATCGGGGGTAGGGGGGACAGTGACCACTCACCCAGAAAAGCCCCAAAAGATTAAAACATCAAGGTCTGGAAGTTAAAATAAAGCAAACACACCAACTGCACTTCAGGACACATGGGTGGCCCGTTGCCATGGCAACCAGCGGCTGAACCATTCAGCAAGTGCTGGCAGAGAAGTCTCTGAGAAGAGACGACACAGAGACAAAGGGGCCAATCAGCCGTTTTCTGTGGGGAGCTGCGTCTGGCCTCCTGGGATGCGACTTCTCAGCTGCTGCTCTCTGTGTGTCTAATTCTGGGCTTGCTTTTCTGGTTTTAAACATGGTGACAAACGTCCAAGGAGCTACTGCATTCCAGTCCGAGGTTTGAGGTGAGTCACAGGCTCAGTGGGTAACAGAGGTAATCCAGGGTGCAGCCTGTGTTTGGGGCACCCCTTCCCCGGGGGCTGTAGTGGCCCTCTGGTGGTGCATCCCTGGCACCTTTTCCCACCTCCCCCTGGCCCCGCAGGTGGTGCTGTGGCCCCCAGACTTACGCCAAGCAGATGTGACAATTCTGTCCCATTTTTGAACGGCATATACTATCATGTTTACTATTATTTTTATTTCACTCAATACTCTATTTTGAAAGAGAACTTGGTTTGCTTACCAATTATCAATTGGCATAGTTAGAAGGCATCTGCAGAAATAATACCATGAATAAATATAATTTTTTTGACCTCCAAGTAGGGAAGGATTTTTTAAACATGGCACAAATTGTATGAACCATAAGGTGTATCAGAGGTCGGCAAACTCTGCCCTCTGAGCCACCACCTATGTTTGTAAATAAAATTCTACTGGCACATGGCCACACCCATCCATTACAATCGGCGATGGCTGCACCAGTGTTACGAGAGTAGAGTTGTGTAGTGACAACACACACAGTCAGGTTCACAAGGCCAAAAATAATCACTATCTGGCCCATCACAGAAAAAGTCTGATGATGTCTATAGTATATGACAGGTAAACCTTAAAAATGAAAATCTTCTGTGCCAAGGAAAGCATCAACAAAATAAAAATAAAAGCCCCAAACAGAGAAGAGCTGTGTAACTCAAGACAGGGAATGGGTTGGAAGCCATAATTTTCAAAGCAAACTTCTAAAAGCATTAAGATAAAGACATCTGCAGGTAAAGTACATGGAAACAGTAAGAAACCAAAAAACTGATCAACACTGAAAAAGATGTTCAATCTCCCTGGCTGGTAATTACAGGTATCCTTCGGTTACGTAACTGTACTCCTATTATGTTAACGTGTGTGCACAATTTACTTAGTAGTTTAAAAACTATACATGCTGAAGTTACTCTACAAGAAGATATGTCAAAGAAATAATCAATCTTCCCATGTTTTCTGCTGCCTGCTACTTCTATAGCTTTTCTTCTTCCTTCCTAATTACAACCCTTAAATAGAATTCGTGCCATATATCGAATTTACCGAGTATCATAATTCTTCCAAGTGGTAAAGATACCTCAAGACAAATGCTGGGCATAGAAGCCACAGGGCATAAATATGCAAAGAAGTAAAAAGCTAACCTTTTCAAACAATAAGGCTTCCCTCTCACTTACCAACTTTACATTTCCCTGTATGGCCCCGGAAGATGACTGGTTAGCCAGAGACGGGTAAGATTCCTCAAGGGAGGAACAACCTAAGACAGGCACAGTCGCAGGGGGGCCATCAGGTGAGAAATTGGGGATCAACAGAGGTGAGGCTTAGAAACTCAACCCCCCCTTTTCTGAGAGAAATCTCCTGCATACGTGGATGTTTTATTGCCCTGGTCTAGCTTGGATTAACACATAGTCTACAGGCACACACCTGATCATCTACATGTGCTCTCTTACAACACTAAACTATGTTTTCTACCTTTATCTTGTATCTACCTACCACTTCAGCATTTTATTAAAAATAATAATAATAAAGAGAGAAATGTGGTATCCACATATAAATCAAGTATAAAAACCAAATGAGGAGAGGGGCAGAAGATGGTGGCGTGAGTAGAGCAGCGGAAATCTCCTCCCAAAACAACATATATCTATGAAAATATAACAAAGACAACCCTTCCTAGAATAAAGACCAGAGGACACAGGACAATATCCAGACCACATCCGCACCTGAGAGAACCCAGCGCCTCGCGAAGGGGGTGAGATACAATCCCCGGCCCCGCGGGAGCCGAGCGCCCCTCCCCCCAGCTCCCGGCGGGAGAAGAGCAGGCAGAGCGGGAGGGAGACGGAGCCCAGGACTGCCGAGCACCCAGCCCCCGCCATCCGGGCCAGAGTGCAGGGCGCTCGATACTAGGAAAACAGGGCAGCAAGAACAGTGAGCGGGCACTGGAGGCTGGGCGACAGAGGACATAAGAAAAGCGCGCGACCATTTTTTTTTGCTTTTTTGCTGTTTTGTTTTGGCGAGCGCTTTTTGGAAGTCTTAAAGGGATAGGGACCCCAATACTAGGGAAACAGGGCAGCAAGACCGGTGAGCAGAGGCCTGAGGCTGGCACCGGAGAATAAAGAAAAACGGACGACCAACTTTTTTTTTTTTTTTAATTAAAAAAATTTTTTTTTCTTTTTTATTTTTGGTGGGCATTGTTTTGTTTTGGCGGGTGCTTTTTGGAAGTCTTAAAGGGGCAGGGCGGGTCACTTAATCCAGAGGTAGGGAATCCGGGATCTCTGGGCACCCTAACCCCTGGGCTGCAGGGAGCAGGGAGGCCCCTTACGGAGATAAATAGCCTCCCAGCAGCTCCTGCTCCAACGCGACTCCACCACTTTGGAGCAGCTGCCCGAGCCAGGCCACGCCCACAGCAACAGCGGAGATTAACTCCATAGCAGCCGGGCAGGAAGCAGAAGCCCTGTCTGCGCGCAGCTGTGCAGCACAAGCCACTAGAGGCCGCTGTTCTCCCAGGAGAGGAGGGCCACAAACCAACAAGAAAGGAAGTCCTTCCAGCCGTCACTCGTCCCAGCTCTGCAGACTATTCCTATCACCATGAAAAGGCAAAGCTACAGGCAGACAAAGATCACAGAGACAACACCAGAGAAGGAGACAGACCTAACCAGTCTCCCTGACAAAGAATTCAAAATAAGAATCATAAACATGCTGACAGAGATGCAGAGAAATACGCAAGAGAAATGGGATGAAGTCCGGAGGGAGATCACAGATGCCAGAAAGGAGATTGCAGAAATGAAACAAACTCTGGAAGGGTTTATAAGCAGAATGGATAGAATGCAAGAGGCCATTGATGGAACTGAAATCAGAGAACAGGAACGCATAGAAGCTGACATAGAGAGAGACAAAAGGATCTCCAGGAATGAAACAATATTAAGAGACCTGTGTGACCAATCCAAAAGGAACAATATCCATATTATAGGGGTCCCAGAAGAAGAAGAGAGAGGAAAAGAGATGGAAAGTATCTTAGAAGAAATAATTGCTGAAAACTTCCCCACACTGGGGGAGGAAGTAATCGAACAGACCACGGAAATACACAGAACCCCCAACAGAAAGGATCCAAGAAGGACAACACCAAGACACATAATAATTAAAATGGCAAAGATCAAGGACAAGGAAAGAGTGTTAAAGGCAGCTAGAGAGAAAAAGGTCACCTATAAAGGGAAACCCATCAGGCTAACGTCAGATTTCTCAACAGAAACCCTACAGGCCAGAAGAGAATGGCATGATATATTTAATACAATGAAACAGAAGGGCCTTGAACCAAGGATACTGTATCCAGCACGACTATCATTCAAATATGACGGTGGGATTAAACAATTCCCAGACAAACAAAAGCTGAGGGAATTTGCTTTCCACAAACCACCTCTACAGAACATCTTACAGGGACTGCTCTAGATGGGAGCACTCCTAGAAAGAGCACAGCACAAAACACCCAACATATGAAGAATCGAGGAGGAGGAACAAGAAGGGAGAGAAGAAAAGAATCTCCAGACAGTGTATATAACAGCTCAATAAGCGACCTAAGTTAGGCAGTAAGATACTAAAGAGGCTAACCTTGAACCTTTGGTAACCACGAATTTAAAGCCTGCAATGGCAATAAGTACATATCTTTCAATAGTCACCCTAAATGTTAATGGGTTGAATGCACCAATCAAAAGACACAGAGTAACAGAATGGATAAAAAAGCAAGACCCATCTATATGCTGCTTACAAGAAACTCACCTCAAACCCAAAGACATGTACAGACTAAAAGTCAAGGGATGGAAAAACATATTTCAAGCAAACAACAGTGAGAAGAAAGCAGGGGTTGCAGTACTAATATCAGACAAAATAGACTTCAAAACAAAGAAAGTAACAAGAGATAAAGAAGGACACTACATAATGATAAAGGGCTCAGTCAAACAAGAGGATATAACCATTCTAAATATATATGCACCCAACACAGGAGCACCAGCATATGTGAAACAAATACTAACAGAACTAAAGGGGGATATAGACTGCAATGCATTCATTCTAGGAGACTTCAACACACCACTCACCCCAAAGGATAGATCCAATGGGCAGAAAATAAGTAAGGACACGGAAGCACTGAACAACACAGTAGAGCAGATGGACCTAATAGACATCTATAGAACTCTACATCCAAAAGCAGCGGGATATACATTCTTCTCAAGTGCACATGGAACATTCTCCAGAATGAGCCTCAGAAAATAAGATTCTTCAAAAAGAGCCTCAGAAAATTCCAAAAGATTGAAATCCTACCAAACAACTTTTCAGACCACAAAGGCATAAAACTAGAAATAAACTGTACAAAGAAAGCAAAGAGGCTCACAAACACATGGAGGCTTAACAACACGCTCCTAAATAATCAATGGATCAATGACCAAATCAAAATGGAGATCCAGCAATATATGGAAACAAATGACAACAACAACACTAAGCCCCAACTTCTGTGGGACACAGCAAAAGCAGTCTTAAGAGGAAAGTATATAGCAATCCAAGCATATTTAAAAAAGGAAGAGCAATCCCAAATGAATGGTCTAATGTCACAATTATCGAAATTGGAAAAAGAAGAACAGATGAGGCCTAAGGTCAGCAGAAGGAGGGACATAATAAAGATCAGAGAAGAAATAAATAAAATTGAGAAGAATAAAACAATAGCAAAAATCAATGAAACCAAGAGCTGGTTCTTCGAGAAAATAAACAAAATAGATAAGCCTCTAGCCAGACTTATTAAGAAGAAAAGAGAGTCAACACAAATCAACAGTATCAGAAACGAGAAAGGAAAAATCACGACGGACCCCACGGAAATGCAAAGAATTATTGGAGAATACTATGAAAACCTATATGCTAACAAGCTGGGAAACCTAGGAGAAATGGACAATTTCCTAGAAAAATACAACCTTCCAAGATTGACCCAGGAAGAAACAGAAAATCTAAACAGACCAATTACCAGCAACGAAATTGAAGCGGTAATCAAAAAACTACCAAAGAACAAAACCCCCGGGCCAGACGGATTTACCTCGGAATTTTATCAGACATACAGGGAAGACATAATACCCATTCTCCTTAAAGTTTTCCAAAAAATAGAGGAGGAGGGGATACTCCCAAACTCATTCTATGAAGCTAACATCACCCTAATACCAAAACCAGGCAAAGACCCCACAAAAAAAGAAAACTACAGACCAATATCCCTGATGAACGTAGATGCAAAAATACTCAACAAAATATTAGCAAACCGAATTCAAAAATACATCAAAAGGATCATACACCATGACCAAGTGGGATTCATCCCAGGGATGCAAGGATGGTACAACATTCGAAAGTCCATCAACATCATCCACCACATCAACAAAAAGAAAGACAAAAACCACATGATCATCTCCATAGATGCTGAAAAAGCATTTGACAAAGTTCAACATCCATTCATGTTAAAAACTCTCAGCAAAATGGGAATAGAGGGCAAGTACCTCAACATAATAAAGGCCATCTATGATAAACCCACAGCCAACATTATATTGAACAGCGAGAAGCTGAAAGCATTTCCTCTGAGATCGGGAACTAGACAGGGATGCCCACTCTCTCCACTGTTATTCAGCATCGTACTGGAGGTCCTAGCCACGGCAATCAGACAAAATAAAGAAATACAAGGAATCCAGATTGGTAAAGAAGAAGTTAAACTGTCACTATTTGCAGATGACATGATACTGTACATAAAAAACCCTAAAGACTCCACCCCAAAACTACTAGAACTGATATCGGAATACAGCAAAGTTGCAGGATACAAAATCAACACACAGAAATCTGTGGCTTTCCTATATACTAACAATGAACCAACAGAAAGAGAAATCAGGAAAACAACTCCATTCACAATTGCATCAAAAAAAATAAAATACCTAGGAATAAACCTAACCAAAGAAGTGAAAGACTTATACTCTGAAAACTACAAGTCACTCTTAAGAGAAATTAAAGGGGACACTAACAGATGGAAACTCATCCCATGCTCGTGGCTAGGAAGAATTAATATCGTTAAAATGGCCATCCTGCCCAAAGCAATATACAGATTTGATGCAATCCCTATGAAACTACCAGCAACATTCTTCAATGAACTGGAACAAATAATTCAAAAATTCATATGGAAACACCAAAGACCCCGAATAGCCAAAGCAATCCTGAGAAAGAAGAATAAAGTAGGGGGGATCTCACTCCCCAACTTCAAGCTCTACTATAAAGCCATAGTAATCAAGACAATTTGGTACTGGCACAAGAGCAGAGCCACAGACCAATGGAACAGACTAGAGAATCCAGACATTAACCCAGACATATATGGTGAATTAATATTTGATAAAGGAGCCATGGACATACAATGGCGAAATGACAGTCTCTTCAACAGGTGGTGCTGGCAAAACTGGACAGCTACATGTAGGAGAATGAAACTGGACCATTGTCTAACCCCATATACAAAAGTAAACTCAAAATGGATCAAAGACCTGAATGTAAGCCATGAAACCATTAAACTCTTGGAAGAAAACATAGGCGAAAACCTCTTAGACATAAACATGAGTGACCTCTTCTTGAACATATCTCCCCGGGCAAGGAAAACTACAGCAAAAATGAGTAAGTGGGACTATATTAAGCTGAAAAGCTTCTGTACAGCAAAAGACACCATCAATAGAACAAGAAGGATCCCTACAGTATGGGAGAATATATTTGAAAATGACAGATCCGATAAAGGCTTGACGTCCAGAATATATAAGGAGCTCACACGCCTCAACAAACAAAAAACAAATAACCCAATTAAAAAATGGGCAGAGGAACTGAACAGACAGTTCTCCAAAAAAGAAATACAGATGGCCAACAGACACATGAAAAGATGCTCCACATCGCTAATTATCAGAGAAATGCAAATTAAAACTACAATGAGGTATCACCTCACACCAGTAAGGATGGCTGCCATCCAAAAGACAAACAACAACAAATGTTGGCGAGGCTGTGGAGAAAGGGGAACCCTCCTACACTGCTGGTGGGAATGTAAACTAGTTCAACCATTGTGGAAAGCAGTATGGAGGTTTATCAAAATGCTCAAAACAGACTTACCATTTGACCCAGGAATTGCACTCCTAGGAATTTACCCTAAGAACGCAGCAATCAAGTTTGAGAAAGACAGATGCACCCCTATGTTTATTGCAGCACTATTTACAATAGCCAAGAATTGGAAACAACCTAAATGTCCATCGATAGATGAATGGATAAAGAAGATGTGGTACATATACACAATGGAATACTACTCAACCATAAGAAAAGGGCAAATCCTATCATTTGCAGCAACATGGATGGAGCTGGAGGGTATTATGCTCAGTGAAACAAGCCAAGCGGAGAAAGAGAAATACCAAATGATTTCACTTATCTGTGGAATATAAGAACAAAGGAAAAACTGAAGGAACAAAACAGCAGCAGAATCACAGAACTCAAGAATGGACTAACAGGTACCAAAGGGAAAGGGACTGGGGAGGATGGGTGGGTAGGGAGGGATAAGGGGGGGAGAAGTAGGGGGGTATTAAGATTAGCATGCATGGGGGGGTAGGAGAAAAGGGAGGGCTGTACAACACAGAGAAGGCAAGTAGTGATTCTACAACATTTTGCTATGCTGATGGACAGTGACTGTAAAAGGGTTTATAGGGGAGACCTGGTATAGGGGAGAGCCTAGGAAACATAATATTCGTCATGTAAGTGTAGATTAGTGATACCAAAAACAAAGCAAAAAAAAAAAAAAAGGGCAGTTCCTGTGTGGTAACCTCCAACGAGTTCTACACAAGGGTATAAAGGGCATATAAAAGTGTAGGCAAAGGGTCTGCTTGTGTTTATACAGAGGATCAAAGCCTAATTGGGCTACCCCGAAAATGAACTAAGATACGATATGAAAAAGAACTTCCAACATCTGCACCCTCTGGAAGACTCATGCCAGAAGATGATCATCAAAAAACCCCAACAAAGATCCACGCACTGCTACAGCTGTAGATGCACTCATCCCACCAGTTCCTGGACTTGCCATGGGAATGAGGAAGGAGATATCTAAGCTGGCCTGTGCATACAGTAAAACAACAAATTTGACTGGATCTATACTGTTGGAACTCAACCAAGAATTTGGAGAAGTGCAAATTGTAGCGCTCCAAACTCTTACAACTACAGACTATTTATTGTTAAAAGAACATATGGCATGTGAACAGTCCCCAGGAATGGGTTGTTTTAATTTGTCTGATTTCTCTCAGACTGTTCAAGTTCAGTTGGACAATATCCACCATATCATAGATAAGTTTTCACAAATGCCTAAGGTGCCTAACTGGTTTTCTTGGTTTCACTGGAGATGGCTGGTAATTACAGGTATGCTTTGGTTATGTAACTATACTCCTATTATGTTAATGTGTGTGCGCAATTTAAGTAGTAGCTTAAAACCTATATATGCTGAAGTTACTCTACAAGAAGATATGTCAAAGAAATAATCAATCTTCCCTTGTTTTCTTCCTTCTGCTACTTCTATAGCTTTTCTTCTTCCTTCCTAATTACAACCCTTAAATAGAATTCGTGCCTCATATCAAATTTACCGAGTATCATAACTCCTCCAAGTGGTAAAGATACCTCAAGACAGATGCTGGGCATAGAAGCCACAGGGCATAAATATGCAAAGAAGTAAAAAGCTAACCTTTTCAAACAATAAGGCTTCCCTCTCACTTACCAACTTCACATTTCCCTGTATGGCCCCGGAAGATGACTGGTTAGCCAGAGACGGGTAAGATTCCTCAAGGGAGGAACAACCTAAGACAGGCACAGTCGCAGGGGGGCCATCAGGTGAGAAATTGGGGATCAACAGAGGTGAGGCTTAGAACCTCACCCCCCCTGTTCTGAGAGAAATCTTCTGCATATGTGGATGTTTTATTGCCCTGGTCTAGCTCGGATTAACACATAGTCTACAGGCACACACCTGATCATCTACATTTGCTCTCTTACAACACTAAACTATGTTTTCTACCTTTATCTCGTATCTACCTACCACTTCAGCATTTTATTAAAAATAATAATAAGAAAGAGAGAAATGTGGTATCCACATATAAATCAAGTATAAAAACCAAATGAGTATTCATATTTGAACTGACTGTTTAGAGTTCATAATGCATGAGCAAAACCGAAAGTTTCTGTGATGACTGCCCTTGTACTGTTCACCATGTAACTTATTCACTATGTAAGACTTTGTTCTCCATGTAAGAACTTGTTTGTTATGCCTCAGAAGATTGGAGACTGACGAAAATTAGGTTTGGGGTGGATTAATGATTGTGCATTGAGCATTGACTCCCCTATACAGAATTTTATTGTCGTTAACAACCATTTGTTCTATAAATATGAGAGATGCCCTCACAAAAAAAAAAAAAAAAAAAAAAAGGACAGACTTCCAATGGTAAAATAAATTAGTAACCGGGATGTAATGTATAGCATAAGGAATATAGTCAAGATATTGTAACAGCCTGGTAGGGTGATAGCTGGAACCTAGAATTATGTATATAAATGTTCTACCACTGTGTTGTACACTTGAAACTAATGTAATGTAATACTGTGCGTCAACTACCCTTCAATAAAAAATATTTAAAAAAAAAAAAAAAAACCAAATGAGTATTCATATTTGAACTGTTTAGAGTTCATAATGCATGAGCAAAACCGAAAGTTTCTGTGATGACTGCCCTTGTACTGTTCACTATGTAACTTATTCACTATGTAAGAATTTGTTCTCCATGTAAGAACTTGTTCGTTATGCTTCAGAAGATTGGAGACTGACGAAAATTAGGCTTGGGGTGGATTAATGATTGTGCATTGAGCATTGACCCCCCTATACAGAATTTTATTGTTGTCAACAACCATTTGATCAATAAATATGAGAGATGCCCTCACAAAAAAAAAAAAGATGTTCAATCTCCCTAGAAATAAGAGACATGGACAAAACCTCATGCTACGTCCCATCAGTGAGAGTGGCAACAATGACCAGAGAGCACAGTCCCTTGGCCGTGGTGACTGGCTCAGGGATGAGCACGAGACCCAGACTTGACCAGTTACTCCATCCCCTTTGCTCAGGTGGTTGATCAGGAATAGCCACCGGTCCCCAGGCAAACCAGTGAGGCTCAGTCCTGGGGCTTCCCTGAGCAGGACAAAGGAAACCTTGTCTTTCTGCTGCTGCTTCCTGGAGCTTTCTGGGCCAGGATGTGGAGTGAAACAGCCGGAGAATGAAGCCACATGGAGTCAAGAAATAGAAACAGACCCACTCCTGCCTGTGCTCTGTGAGCATCTGGGTCCAGCCATGCCTGCAGCTTACACAGATGCTGTGAGCCCAACAGGGCTGAGAGCACCTCTGTCTTCACTATAGCGCCCTAGTACCCTGCAGAGCGTCTGGGACATTGCAGGTACTCAGCAAACAGACTACACTCCTGGATGAATATGGCCTGCACACCAATGAAGAGAAGGGGCAAAAGTCTGCAAAGACATGGAAGTGGCAGAAAGTCAAGGCAGACCATCCCATCATGACGCCAGCAGGCAGGCAGGAGCCTTTACTAATGGTACCCTTTCCCTGTGGCTTCTCATTTGAGCCTCAGAACACGCCGATGAATAGATGGAGGGCATCTCTCCTCCAGGATGCTGAGCAAGCTCGGGTCTGGACCCCAGTTGCTCTGGTTCTTGGAAAACAGCCAAGAGTCATCAACACTCGAAACCAGCACATTCTCCCAGTCCCACCCCCCAATCACTGTGGAGCACCCTGGGTCAAGGCGCATGACGGGAGCCCAACAGCCTCAGCCAGCACGACCACAGCTCCATGCTGTCCTGTCCCATAGCACCGTGGGTCCCCAGCCAGATGACCCCAGTGACCGCCTAGGGGACCTCGCTGCCTCTGGGTCACGGCCAGGCAGCAGATGGGCTTGCCCTTGTGTACGTATTGTCCCTCACAAAACAGATTTACAGGTTTTCTTGAAAAATCTAGAAGACTGGGCAATACTGGGTGCAATGACTAGTGGATGACCAGTGGAGGAGCACAGGGACCCCCCCCGCCTCTGCCCCCTGCACGGCATGTCCACCCCACTCTGCCACAGTCCCTCCCAGCCGTGGCCCCATTGCTCTTCAAGGACCCTGCTCGGTTCCTCTGACCAGTGCTTCTCCCTGGGGGACACCTGACGATGTCTGGGGACAACACTGGGTGTCACAGGGGGATGTACGGG
This sequence comes from Manis pentadactyla, assembly GCF_030020395.1. Classification (NCBI taxonomy): domain Eukaryota; kingdom Metazoa; phylum Chordata; class Mammalia; order Pholidota; family Manidae; genus Manis; species Manis pentadactyla. Next base: position 175,137,125 of record NC_080023.1, on the reverse strand, counting down.
AACAGGCCAGCCCGCACGGTGGGGGGTGGGGAGGCTCAGCGCGCCCAGGCTGCAGGTGGGGCACAGCCTCTGCCGGGGTCTGCACGCTGCCACTTACTTGGACAGTTTCATTTCAATCTGCTGCCGAATTTCCCGCCTTTCCTCATCTGTCCTCCTGGGGAAGATATTCCGGTCCTCCAATTCCCGCTTGCTGGGCCGACTCCTCAGCTTCACGGCCAGCAGCTCCTTCTTGCATCTCCTCGGCAGCGTTCCTAGGGGAGCCATGGGGGTGGGGGGACAGGGGGGACGAGAAAGCAGGTGTTAGTGGGGCGCTGGCCCGTCCATCCAGCCGCGCACCTGCTGGAGGAAGGAAGGCGGGCCACAGCAATGGGGCACATTTGGCGACTCGTGGAGCCTTTGAGGGGACGGGGGGGGAGCTTTAGGGGGTCGGCGATGTTCACGTCTCCACTCACTAAGGCCCCACCCGCGGGCCACGAGTTCCACGGGTGGGGGAGGACCAGGCATCCCTGGTGTCCAGGGACGGTCCCAGCTGCCCCAGGGTGATTACCAATGGCAACCACTTTCTCTTTCAGAAGGGCCCGAGTTTGGATCTTACATTGCACAGTGACTGTGCTCTCCCCTCCCCCCTCCCCTGACCACGTAGTCCCTCATTCCCGCTACACTCTGGCCATGGGGCCTTTCTTCTGTTCCTAGAACATCCCATTCAGAGGCTTTGTACCATGTCCATCCCCTGCCTACCACCCTGCTCTGCCTGGACCACCTGGGGTGGCCTCTTCCTGAACTGCACGCTGACCTTGAACCATGTCCTTGAAGAGGCCCAGAGGGGCCTCCAGTCACCACACCAGCAATTCCTCCCTCACCTGACCTCTTTCTGGCTCATGAGTTTACTCTGTCCCCTCTACCAGACTTCAAGTTCAGGGACGGTCTGCTCTCCCTGGGTCCTAGGACGGGGGGACATCACAGGTTATCACTGGGTACTGTTGAGTGGAGGCATGGGTGGGCAGTTCAGGGCCAGTGAGGCAGATGCTGACCTTTATTTCCACACATGCCCAGAATCCACAGGTGACATCAGGGTGCCAGGTCTTAGGGTGCAGATGTTCACATGTGCCTGAGGGCAGAAATGCTGCGTTCCTGGGCAGAGAAGGCTAGGTGCGCCAGGAAGGGGCATTGCTCCGGTTAACTGGCCTTCTGCGTAAGAGTCCCCACTGGCCCCTGGCGGCAGCAGGTGCCGGTTACCGGCGGTTAACACCAAGTACGATGTTGACAGCAGCTCTGCAGTGGCCCTGCACTCCTCCTGGGGCCTGGGCTAAAGTCCTGTGGGCTCAAACCGTCACCCAGCATGGTCACTCCCACAGACGGGGGTAAACTTTAGTCCTTAAGAAAACTGGCTCCTAAACAAAGTCTGCTCCTAGTGTGGGAGATGGGAATACAACGCAAGAAATAAGTCTAACAACATGATAGTTTAACATTAGCTTGGGATAAAGATACAAAAAGCTGGACTCAGTTGTGGTTTGAACTTCTAGTATGAACTTGCCTGCTATATGTTTTATAAAGAGAAAAACAATGACTCAAAAACCATTTCAGCAAGGTCTCCAGCCTGAATTTGTTTTAATAGCTTTATAAATGACTGAAGTCCTGTATTTATAGAATCATAAAGAGCCTGAAGGAGTCACATGCATTTTTTAGTCAGTCTTTACTGCATGTTCTGGCGGAAGCTGAAAGCTCTATTGGCGTTCATGGATTAAGGGAGTCTCACAGGTCTCGGGACAAATCCTTCGTGCATGTCAAGGGTCTGACACACGGCAGAGAGGGATTGCCATTTTCAGGGAACTATAATGTGCTTAACCATAAAACTTCACTGCATGTGGTTTAATCTTTTTCGCTTTCGATAAAGAAAGTCTCTAAGCCTACTGCAAATATCTCAGGCTTGTCATTGCAAAACTTTAATCATATCTGTTCTTAACTGAGAAAAAGATCCCTTCATCAGAGATTTCTAGATATAAATGAGAATTCACTCCCCATGCAGGTTATCAATGTATATTGTTGAGTGTAGGAATAGGTGGGCTCTGTGCTCGGAGCCATTAAGTCCCATGTGTTTTCATCTAGTTGCCACGAGTATCATCCGGCACACAGTAGGGCCAAAACGTGGAGGCTGCTTACAGGTCTTCCCCAAGGTATCAGGAGGTTGCTAATTTTGGCTACTTCAAAGTCAAAATGAGAAATTTTTCAGACAAATAATTTAAAATGAGAGCTTTCCACAAATGGACTAGCATGTCTACCCAACAGGTAGAATTCATCCAAATTAACATGCATTCCAGACACACTGCTCCAGGGCAGGATGCAAAGCTGAGGGCCAGGTGCCAGGAGACCCTTCTGTCCAGGCTGTGGGAACAAGCAATCCTTGCTCCCCACATGCCCCCAAACCACTGATTTTCCTAGCTTCTGACTCAGAAACCCCACGTCCAGGAGTCTGCCTTCCCAAACAAGTGGGACAAGCACATAAAAACACATAAAAGGGTGTCCATCAGCCATACTTATAAAAGCACAAAATTAAATACAACTCAAACACCCAACACGATTGCACTAAGTTATAGGTGCATCTGTACTGTCTGGGTATCGTGAACCTATGAAAAATGGTGGTGTGTGTGTCACTGAGCGACAGAAAGACATTCATGATATGCTAAGAAAAGCAACATGCAGAAAAGCATGTATGGTATATATAAATGTATGTGTGTTATGTGTCTATTTTGTAAGTATATATAATCTTAAAAATTGGCACAGAAATGCCAAGAACTTATATTAATTATTAATTTTAGTTTTCTTCATTTCATTATTTTTTGTCATGAGCATAGTTTCCTTGTGTAAAAGTAAATCCTCGTTAAAGAGCACGGACAAGTGACATCAGCGAAGATGGTAGAAAAATCTCTTGATAAAAGCAAGAAGAAAATAGGCAAAAACTGTCAGGATCAACTTTTTCAGAACTGCCAATCCACCATCCACCACTGGCCACAGCAACACAGGGGGCATTCATCCAGGAAGAATGGGCTCAATCTCAGGGAGTATATGTTACCAGGTCCAGTCCCAGGCCCGCCTCCACAGGAGCCCTGGAGTGTGTTTTGCCTTCTCCGTGAGGGCCAGCTGCCCGGCAGCCTCGGGAGGGAGCGGCACGGGCCCCGTTCCCCAAGGATTGTCACCATCTGACCTGTCGGCGGGCGCCCTGGAGACCCCACTTGCAAGGCTGTGCGTGTTGGATCTGACTCAGAGCTGGCCTGGCCTGAAATGCCTTTTCCCCAGGGGTGTTTGTCACAAACAATACTGTCCTTTCAAGTGCCAGACTCCCTTGTCCTCAGAGCAGCCCTGCTCGGTACATTGTGGAATTCTTTGTTGGCAAAAAAACCAGTCAAAGTCAACGCACAGGCCAGAAAACTTAGACACTCATAGTCCTCAAGGACGTGGATGTAAAATTGTTGGCAAAAGTTTGGCAAGTCAAATCTGGCCATTTATAGAAATGACAATACATTATGACTATTGGGCATGTGAGGTGGCTTACCATTTGAAAAGCAATCGGTGTAATTTGCCAGATTAACAAACTTAAAAAGAAAAGAAAACAAAACAGGCGATTACCTCACTAGACCATCTTCGACCTACAGGGTGCTTGTCTTGACTCAGAGCTGAAAGGGGGCCTCCAGACCCTGCCTGTCTCCCCACCGATGAGGAACGAGAGGGACTGTGAGGCCCACAGGGACATGAGGCCCCAGGTCACAGCTGAGAGCCAGAGAAGCTGGCCACCCGGTGGCTCGGAAAGGTTTGTTCTCACCAGCTACAAAAGTCATGCATATTGTTGCAAACAGCTGATGCTTAACACGGTGAGAAGAAAGAGATCCCCTTTCCCACCCACCCCTCAGCTCCAGAAGCCACTACAAACGTTCTGCTCTGTGGTGTCCACTTCCAGGCTTATTTCTGTGTAATTAACAGCTTACCCTGAACTCTCATGTTTTGCCAAAGTGGGATCACACTGTGCATGGCACCCTGCAGGGCACTGTCTCCACCACACGTCTGGCCTCGGCTCCGAATCAGGATGAACCGACCCAGCTCTTTCCCTTAATGGCCACAAATATCCCAGAATGGGGTGGTGTGGGCAGCAGACATCTACTCAGCTTCTGCTCTTTTAACCAAAGCTTTGGAGACTGGCCTCCCTCCTGGAATACACGGTACTCCTGTCGTTGGGTCAGGAATATCTGTGCCAGAGCTGCTGATCTGGGGGCCTGACAGGTGCTCCACTCGCTCTCTGCTGTTGCTTCAGAGCCACAGTCTTGGGAAAGAGGGGGAAACATAAATGGGTTTGTGGATAAATAATATCATCAGGCAGGGAGGCAGTGCAGGTGAAGATAAACTTGCCAGGAGACACCTTTTTCTTGATGGTCACGCTTTGGAATTCACCCTAAGGACCTAATTATGGAGACGCACAAAGTCTTGGCCCCATGTTGCTAATGCAGCCGCGTCCCAGCCGAGCTCACGTGGCGGGAGCTGGCATGAAGGAGGCTCTGGTGTTGAGTGGGGGGAGGAGGAGGCAGGGATGGGCCGGGAGAGAGGCTGGCGGGGATCCCCACCTGCCGCTGTCCTGCCTGCGTGAGGATGGTCCTGGGGCCTGTTTTGGCCCAAGCAGTGACCCTGTGGGCCACTCTTAATCTGCTACAAATTTTTCATTTCAAAGGAAATTATACCTTTTAATTCTAGAATTTGCACTTCATTCTCTTTTATAATTTCTGTTTCTCTGCTAAGATTCTGTAACTGTTCAATTATCTTTCCTTCAAGACCCCCGAACACGTTTACAAAGGGAGGCCTAGCCTGCTTTGGAACATGGTCCTTCACACCACGACGGGTCCCTTACTCCTGAGGCTTGGTCTTTCCAGCGTTTCAACAGACTGTCTGTTGTACGTGTCAAGGTCTCTTTGTGGTCTGGGCTGGAGCCTCTGGCCCCCTGACTGCCAGCGCCCCCATTCGGCTCAGACTCCCATAGGTGACCTGGTAAGTCCCATGGAGTTTCTATCTGCACAGGTGCACCCCAGCCCTTGGCCAACTGGATCTCCACACAAACTTCTGGGGACCCCCTCTACACAGCTCCTCTTTTGGGGTACCTGGCCATACAAATTCCAGCAGTCCAGGACAGCCATCCCCACCTCTTCCTCCTGAGGAGACCACCACTCTGTCTGGAGGCCACCCCCTGTACCCCCACAATTCCCCAGGCAGAAAGCTGGACACTCAGCTGTGGGGCTCACCCTGCATGGCTTGTCTTCCAAGGACAGCAGTCCAGCACCACTTGCAGGGTGAGACCCCCAGACAGTGGCCTCCTACACTGAGCCCAGATATGCTATATTCTTATAATAACAAACTAGTCAAAGGAAAACTTTTTTTCAAATTGTCACAAATTTGCAAAACATTTGCCAATATATTTTTAAAAATCCATGTATAGATCCAGGGAGTTCAAACCCATGTAGTTCAAGGGCCAACAGTACTTTCCCCAGGGAGGATGCGGCACCCCTTTCTGAGGGGCAACTGAGGCTCCAGGAGCAGTGAGAGCCCACGGCCATGCACACCAGGGCCTAGGTGGCCAGGGACCCCATAAGCCGGGAAGAGAGCTCAGCTAAAACCAGCCTTACAGACTGCCGCGCGACAAGCATGCCGTTTGCGCATCTCCCCTGCACGTCCTCCCCAGCTGGGCCCCATCAGGAGGGCCATCCCCTTGGGCCACCATGACCTCTCCTTTGAAGACTTTGAGTCTCAGGCCTAGCTGCAATTTAGGGCTACCCAGTGTGTCAAAGTTCTCCAGGGAAACAGAACCAAAAGGAATGCACACACACAACACATAAGTATTCTATGTGTGTGCACACATGTACAGTGTACATGCACATGTAGGTACACACGTATAAATGTGCACAAGTGTGTATATGCATGCATACATTTGCACACACTATGTATGCCTGTATTAAGAGGTTCATGAATTGGCTCATGCAATTGTGGGGTTGGAAAGCCTGAACTCCACAGGGTGGGCTGGCAGACTGCAGACTGGGGGCTCCAGAGGGGCTGGTGAAATGCTCTTGGAGCAGAGTTGTGTCTTCTCTTGGGAGCCATTTTGCACCTTGAGACCTTTCAATATATTGCATGAGGCCCACCCTCATCACTGAGGATTGTCCTGTTACTGAGAGTCACTGACTCAGATGGTGACCCATCTATGACACCCTCGCAGTGACCCCTAGGTCAGGGCTGATTAAGCAGCTGGGTTTGCCCAACCAGCTGCATGGACACAACACCAGCGTTGGTCCGGAAGGCTGGAAAGCACTGTGGCCCCAGCCCGAGGCCCTGGGATTTCCAGGCAGTTCCTCAAGGTGGGCCAGTAAAGTGTGCAGAGGGCTCAAGAACCGCTGCCTTAAGGTGCAGAAACCGCACCTATTCTTCATTTGTGCCCATCCTGGGACTCGTCCCTCAATCCCGAAATTGCATCTCTGGGAGTCCTGCACCCCCACCTGCAGGCGGGGTCCTGGTTGTGCTGCTGCGCGCATAGAGAGGTACCTGGCACCCAGGTGCCCGGACGAGTCCGCTGCTGAACCGAGGAATGGGGCTCAGGCTGCAGTGCCAGAGACCCGCTTTCAAAGCACACACACTCCCCCTGTGCCTCGACTTCCTTAACTGTCAGAAAGGGAGGATTGTCACAGCCCTAGCTGCTGCGGGGATCAGGTGACAGAGCCCATGAGCCACTCTTGGCAAGTCCCTGGTGAGAAGTAACAGCTCAGAGGAAGGGGGCTCTGCTGTGCGGGCTGCCCTGCCCCTGCCTGCCCCAGGGCCACCCACTGCCACAGCTGCTGCCAGGCTCAGGGAACCACCCACCCCCTATTGGCCCACCCCCAGTCCCACCAGGCTGCTGAGGCCCACTCTCCAGGGCACCCTGCAACCCGGGACCGTCTGCAGGCCACCTAGCGTCCCTGAGGAACCCGGCTGGGTTTCAGAGCACAACTCTGAGCAGACGGTGGCTGCTGGCGTCCTGAGGAGCCTGGCCTCGCCACAGGTGACCTTCACTTCACACAAGAAGCCTCTCAGTACACCCTCGGCCGCATTTCACACAGGGTGCAGATAACAGCAGCTTAGCTCTTACTGTTCACAGGTGTGCCCTGGGGAGGGGGCCCTGAGCCTGCAGAGGGTCAAACCTTTCCTACGGCTTAGGCTGTGCCAGGGGTACCTTCCCCTCTCCCCATGGTAACCCCGCATGACCCACCCACAGCTCAGGGCGCCTCTCCCTCGGCCCCTCTGGACCCCGTGCTGGGCAGAAGGGCAGCCTTTCTGGTTACTGGGAGCGCCTGTGGGGGTGCCTGCGGGGATCCAATTTTTCCTTCAAATCCTTGGCCTCGCTAGAGCTGGGACACACAGTATTTGTATAAATAAAGGACTAAACAAATAAATAAAGGACTTCAGAATAAGCTTTCTAAAAATTCTAGCTTTTATACTATTTTTCACCAAGGATGCACTTCGGATGGCACATGGCTGAATCACCCCCGACCTGTGCGCTTCCTGAAATGTCGACCCCTGGGCCTCACCCCCAAGGCCTGTCACATCACCCTTCCTATTTTTGTGTACATTTAGTGATGTTTGCAGAATATTAGTATGGTACCATAGTTAATAAATAGCATACAAATATCTGGGGGGTACTTTTTTGCTACCAGATCCACCATCAGAAAACTCTGTGAACTTCTCTTTAGATTATTGGTTTTAAATGCCAATCTGCTCACACCCCCAACTGATGGATTAATAAACTGGTCCCCTGTCCTCAGGGTCAAGCCCAGCCCCTAAATGACATGAGGGTTCTATTTAAGTTCAAGTGGTCGTTTGTGTTCACAGGCCTCTCATGGGCCTGATGTCCGCCCCAACTGCTCTGGGTACAGGGCAGCCCCAGGGGTTCTACCAGGCAAGTCCGGGAAGCAGGTTTCAGCTCCCACCTGATGAGAGGATCAGGCAGGTGTGGGAGCCGCTTATTTGACATTCCCTGGGCCGGGCAGGCGCGGTCTCTTCATGAACCCCACGCTCGGGAGGCTGTGTTCATCACTTGTTTGTGGTAGGCCCAAAACAGACATAATTTGCCAGCCAGGGGTCATTTTTCTGCCATTAGCAGTATTGACTAGTGACACCATGGCTGACATTCTCAGCCTTGTCAGGTTACCTGGGAAATCAGGACAAGTGATGGCGAACGACACTCACGTTAACCCTCACTCACACAGATAAAGACCCTCAGAATTGGGTCCCTGCCCACACGCGCATGCTGGGCCCCAGGTGGCCCATGCCAGCTTTAGTGTCCTGAGCATACCCACCTCCACCAAATCTGAGATTTTTATCCACCTGGAGAACTCTTATTCATGCCTCAAAACCCTACTGAAACCTCTTCTGTCCTCCCCCATCATTTACCCACCACCTGTCCTGCTCCCAGCCTGGTGTCCCCTCATCTATCACTCTTTGTCAACTTGCATTATTCCTGCCTGCTTGTAAGACTGGAATTCCCCCAAAGCAGGAATGGCATCTTTTTAAAACCTGCCTGTCCTTATTTATTTGCTAATGACAAAGAACAAGCTCACTGTGAAAGCTCAAACAGTATAGACCAGTAGGTATCTTAACTGCCTTAAATTGCCAATAATCCCTTCTGCCCTAAAGGGTTCAGTGATTTCCCCCAAGCATGGTCCCCTCTCCCAGTCCCATTAACATAGAAAAGTACGGTGGGAAATAGGTGGGCTCCCACTCTGCTTGGGGTTGGGGGTGCACGGAGGTTGTGAATCCGCACAGCCCTCCTGATGGTGGTTCAAGGGACATGCCTACAACCTGGCATTTTATTCCTAGGACTCTCCCCCAGAGACACCCACAGAATTGTCTGCAATGGGGAACGGATGAGGCAGATGTGTCCATATCAGGGACAAGGACACCGACATGCACAGAATCCTCTGTTTTACAAACACAAGCACCCCAGCCCTGCCGACAGACCCCGACTGCACGGACTCGCCGCCTGCCCCCCGCTCCCGGCAGAACAGCCACCTGGGCCCTGGCTGCCTGGCCTCTGTACACACAGGCCGGGGCTCCGCGCGGGCCTTGCTCCTGAGGGGCGCCGGCCTCACACACAACGCCCCCTCCCCCGGATGCCCACAAACGGTAGGTTGTTCTTCCCAAAACTGTCCAGGTAAAAAAAACAGTAAATAAATAGAGTAGTACTTTTATCTTTTACCTTGTATAAAGTACAAAGTAAACATGACCCAGGAAGTCCCCCTGCTGGTTGGGTCTGGGCGAGCAGATGCCCCGGAGAGGCCGGCAGGGGTGAGCACCCATGACTTCCCACGGGCGTCCACGTCTCGCTCCACCTCTCGAACTTGAGCTGGAGCCACAGAGGCTGCGGGGACCCGGCCTCCAATGAGAAGGCCTCCTGGGGGGACACAGCCCAGGTCAAAAGAGGGCAAACAAATGTGCATTCATGTGTGTTTTCACTTCTTGATTGTTTTTAAGTTGAAATGTTTCATACATGTGTATATCACTTTTAAAAGCCAAACTTTAATCAGTTATTTTGATTAACAAAAAATTAACTCAATTACATGGGGAAAGAGATTTTTGACCTTCTCTTATTCTTCCTTCCTTGCAGAATATGGTTTGGTGTGTGTGCTGGGCGGGAGCACGTGTGCATGTGTTGGCGAGTTTACTTGAAACAGGGAACAAAAACAGAACTTGAAAATGACTGTCCCCTCACGATGCGCGGACGCACTTCACACCCTAGGGCTTGAGCATTCTGCTTAACGTCTGCGTCTGCCTCCCACATGAGCCGCACCTGACACATCTGGCCTTGGACTGACCCCCTTGGGGGCGCTCCCCGCTCTCTCACCGGGGTCTTAAACAGCGAACATGTGCATCAGGGCTTCTCAACCCCGGCGGCCTCTCCCCCAGGGCACCAGGCAGCGTCAGGATACTTTTCTGGTCGTCCCTACTGCGGTGGGCTGCTGTGGACACCAAGGAGAGTGAGGGCCATGGACGCTGCTTCAACACTGCACAGTGCACAGGGCGCCCCCCACAGGGAACTACCTGCCCCCCAGGGTTAACAGTACCAAGGCCGAGGAACCTGAGTGCACACACACCATTATGCACGCTTGCCAGGACACCTGAGAGCAAAGTCCTGGGAGAGAGAGCACGGGTTGGTGTGGCCACACCAACAGTGCCCGAGAAGACCGCGTCCCCATCCCGGGTGTCACCGGGTCTCAGCACATAGTTTCCCAACCACGGGCTGCTTTGGAGTCTGAGGTGCCAGGGCTGCATGCTGACTCTGCGCCTCTGCAAACTCAGGCGTCTCTGAGCTCGGGTTTCCTCATGCCCTCTGAACTTCACTACACCCACAGGACAGTGCTTGGGAGTCACACCTCATATATTACTAAGAGGATTTCACAAGCCAGCACCCAGAGCTGAGCTCAGCCAGGGTCCAGTTACCCCTGGGTGTTGTTACTTTTCTCATCGACAACCTGGGAAGTACTCACTGCTAATACAGTCAGCAACGCAAGATCCCTGTAGCAGGAAAACAGAACCAGGCATGCATGCGGGGTTTGGGGACGGCTGACTGGGACACACGGTAACACAGCAGGTAGTATTAGGGCAGGAGTAAAGCGGAGCAGTGACCCCTGTAGTGTGTGCATTTAAGCAAAAGCCTCCTGGACAGTCCATTCCCCCTCCTTCCTGGAGACCAGTCAGCCACCACGCCCTGTGTTTACAGCAGGCCTGGTGCCTGCAGGCAGTGACTGTGTCCGGGATGTTAGGAATGCGGGATGCTGAGGTCCATCACTGCACACTGGGCCTCAGGATCTGGGGCTCCAGTAAATGGGGTTCCTTGTCTTTTCCTGGGGACACTGAGGATGATGGCCACTACGTGAGCAGCGCTGGCTGCTCAGCAGGCCCTGGACAGCCTGGCCAGGGAGGCCCAGCTTTCACCCAAGAGACACAGACAAGGACGCAAGGGCCCTGGGGTCTACACGCAGCAAGCAGGGCCCGAGGGGTCCTCCCACCCATCTGGGACAGCAGGTGCCGCCCGAGGCCTCCTCCGGGTTTTCCTCCCCCATTCAAAGGGCCCTCAACCTGTCCTGCCCAACAGGCACTGAGCAATTGTAGAATTCCCCTTATCATTGTTCCATCCTATAAGCCATGCCTGACAACACAAATGTATTGACTGCACTTCCGACGGAGAACAAACGTGTCTGTTTGCTGCAGGGACATCGATGCTCTTTTTAAACTAACAAATTGGCAGAGGGAACAAGTAACAAAACAGCTAGAGAACACTGACAACACAGGAGCTGAAATTCATTCAGATCCCAGTTACACTTTGATCACCTGCGGTGATCACGTCATCATTCCTGCCCCTCCCTGAGGAAGGCAGGCATCATGGGGAGTTATTGTTGCCGTGCCACCTCACAGAGCACAGACTCAGGGCTCTGGGGAACCCCCCTAACTCTCATGTAAGCCCATTACACCCCCACTTCCCAGATGGCATAACTGAAGCACAGAGAGACTAAGGTCAGATCACAGAGCTAGAAAGGGATGCACCCGGACAGGTGGAGTCGCTTGACCCGCGCACGTGGAGAGGAAGGCGCATCTGAACGCAGCCAGCAAACACCAAGGAGCTCCCCCTGCTACAGACTGAAGGTCTGTGTCCCTCCAAAATTCACTTGTTTGAAAACTGATCCCCAGGGTGATGGACACAGGAATTAGGTGGGACCTTGGGAGGTGCTTAGTTCATGAAAGTGGAGCCCCTGGAGGGTAACAGAGACCCCAGGCAGCTAGCGGCCCTCTCTGCTCCACCCCGTGGGAGACAGTGAGGCGGCGGCCCTCTGCTAACCTGGAAGCAGCTCCTCACCAGACACCAGCTCTGCCGGCACCTTCATCTTGGACGTCTAGCCTCCAGAACAGTGAGGAATAGACGTCAAACTATGTGACGCAAAACCTGACAGAGTCGCAAGGAGAAATAGATGAATCCACTATCATAGCTGCAGACATCAACACCCTTCTATCAGAAAAGGACAGATCCAGCAGGTGGAAGGTAAGGACGTAAACTCAACCCCAGCACCATTAAAGAACGATATGACTGACATCTCTAGACTACCTCGCACAACAAAAGAATGCACATTCATCTCAAGCTCACATGAAACATTCACCGATTTTCTGGGCCATGAAACACACCTTCATATATTAAAGAATACAGATCATACAGTGTCTGCTCTCAGACAGACCACAGTGGACTTAAACTAGATACCAATAACAGAGAGACTATGGAAAAACCCCCAAACACATGGAGATTAAACAACATGCTTCTAAATAACACATGGGTCAAAGAAGAAATCTTCAGAGAAATTTTAAATATTTTTAACTAAATCAAAATGAAAATACAGCTTTTCAAAATGTGTGGAATACAGGAAAAGCAGTACTTAGACAGAAATGTGTAGCATGGGATGTGTATATTGTAAAAGAAGATCTAAAATCCATAATCCAAATTTCCACCTTAGGAAGCTAGACAAAGAGCAAATTAAATCCAAAGTATGTTGATGAAAAGAAATAATTTGTAGAGCAGAAATCAGTGATATTCAGAACAGGAAATCAATAGAGAAAAATGAATGAAACCAAAAACTGGTTCTTTGCAAAGATAATAAAATTGATAAACCTCTAGCCAGGCTAAGAAAAAAAGAGAGAGGGCACAAATTACTGATATCAGAAATGAAAGGGTGGACATCACTCCAGATCCCATGGACACTAAAAGTAAAAGAAATTGTATGAACAACTTTATGCCCACATTCGATAACTAGATGAAATGCACCAATTCCTTGAGAGACATAATCTGCTAAAACTCACACGATACACAGATGATCTAAACAGGTCTAAATCCATTAAATAAATTGAATCAATTAATAACCTTCCAAAACAGAAAGCACCAGGTCAAGATGCATTCACTAGTGAACTCTACCAAACTTCCAAGAAGTTATACCAATTCTCTACAATCTCTAGCAGGGCATATAGAATGCTAACTCACTCTATGAGGCCAACATTACCCTAATGCCAAGTCCAGACACAGAGATCCCAAGCAAACAAAACTAGAAACTAACCTCTCTCATGAACACAGATGCAAAAAGCCTCAAGAAAATAGCCAACATTTAAATTGTAAATTTTAAGTATTTAAGTCAAACTTAAATGTGACAAATTTAAATTAAATAATTACAATATTAAGTTAAATAAGTTTCAATGAGCACATTATCAGGAACAACTGGACATCCCCAAGCAAAAAATGAATCTAGACACAAATGAACCTAGATTCTTCACAAAATGAATCACAGGCCTACCTGTAAAATTCAAAACCATAAACCCCTCAAAAGATAACATAGGAGAAAATCTAGGTGACATTGTCTATGGTAATCACTTTTTTAGATAAAACACTAAAGATAAGATACATGACAGAAATAATTGATGAGCTGGACTTCGCTGTAATTCAAAACTTCTGCTCTGCAAAAGGCAATGAAACGAGAATTAGAAGACATGCCACAGACTGGGAGAAAATATTTGCAAAAGACATCTGATAAAGGACTGTTATCCAAAATACACAAAGACTCTTAAAAGTCAACGATAAGAGCACAGCCTGATTCAAGAATGGGCCTTAACAGACGCCTCACCAAAGAAGATACACAGATGCAAGTCAGCCCATGAAAAGACGCTCCACATCATGTCATCAGGGAAATGGAAATTAAAACTAGACACCACCGCACACCTATGAGGATGGTCCAAATCTGGAACACTAACACCAAGTGCCGGTGAGGATGTGGAGCAAGAGGCGCTCTCATTCACTGCTGGTGGGAATGCCAGGTGGTGCAGCCACTGCGGAAGACACTCCTTGTAGTCAAACCATTAAGCCAGCAGTTGAATTCCTCGGCATTTGCCCAAAGGAGTTGAAAGCTTATGTTCAAACAAAAACCTGCATATGGAAGTTCACAGCAGCTTTGTTCATAATTGCCAGAACTCGGAAGCAACTGCGATGTCGTCTGAATGATGCCCACTATGTGACATCTGGAAAGGGCAGAACCGCAGAGGGTAAGGAGAGCAACGGCTCGCAGGGGTTGGGGAGGCGGAGGCAGGAACAGGCAGAGCACACGACTTCTAGGGCACTGGAAGTTCCCTAAACGACATTATAATGATGGATATATTCATCTAAACCCACAAAATGCACCTACCAAGAGTGAACCCCAATGTAAGCTATGGGCCCTGGGTGATAATGTCCATGTAGGTCCACCAGCTGTAACCGAGCACCACTCTGGCGGGGGATGCTGGTAATGGGAGGCTAATGAGGCACAGGGCAGGGATGTATACAGAAATCTCCATACTCTTAATTTTGCTGTGAATCTGAACTGCTCTAAAAAATTTGTTTTCATTCCCCTTTGATGGACTCGAGAGTACTGTCGATGTCCTGTTTTCACCTGGCTGCACCCACCTGTAAAGGTGCCCGTGTGCGTAGGCATGTGCACACGCCGCAAGTCTGGCATCCGATCCCGCACGAGGCATAAACAGCTTGTTACATACTTCTCTGCACTGATCAAGACACTGCCCTCGCCCTGCATGGAAATCCCACTGTCAGACTGAGACCAAAGCCAATACATCTTTCACTACAACACAATCAAGCAGGATGGCCTGCCAGCTGATTCACAGGGCAAACTGCCTCAGTGGAACCTCCACCACCTCCAGAAATCAAATCCTAAGGCTGATGCTTTCGGTGCTGGGTCACCAGAGAATTCAGACTGACAGGAAGCTCGATAAAGATTTCCTCGGAGTGTCGGTGTGAGGCAGGACAATGCCGCAAGGCTCTGCCAACAGCATATTAAATGGATAAATAAATAACACTGCAGTCGCATGATTAATAATTGATGAAGGTACTGCCTGGTGCTTCTCTGCGGCAACATCAGAGATCTACAAATGACACACCAGCCCTGACAGCGGGAGCAGGGTTTGAACTCGAGAGAAACAAGTATCAGCTGATCTTGTCACTGTCCTACCGGCCAGAGCAGAACACTTCCATGGGCCTTTGCGAGGGTGAGTCATTTTCCCCCAGAAGTACCGTTTATAGACTTTCTCTTAGACCGATATTGAATTTCTTCCTCCAAGCATTTTGTCTTCAAGATTCATAACTTTGAGAGAGTTATGGGCACATATGATAACATCATAAAAGCAAAGAACCTGCTTTCTGCCCTGGATTTCAGGGGTTCAGGGACCCCAGATTATATGCCCTGGGTCTAGGCTGCAGGGGCTCAATCTGCAGATGGTAGGAATCTCTAATATGCCTGCTCACATATCTCCAGATATGTTCCTAGGGTTCAATGTGAGGCTTTGAACTTGAGCCCCAAACACTGGTGTCCACAAAAAATCTGCAGAGGGGATGAGGGGAGGAGGGGGGGGAAGGAAGGAGGGGAGAAGCGGAGACGGGGAGGAGGCTTTGCTAAGAGTTTGCAAATAAAGTAAGCTCAGCATGCTCCCCAGCGCAGTGAGGTGTTGAGCCTGGGCGTGTCAGAGACAGAAGTTTCCAGATGGAGCCCAACCCTCCCTGCTCTTGTCAGACCACAGCCAAACTCCACATTCCCTCAAGGATACCAAGTTTTAAGAGACAAATAACAGACTTGGGTTTGGTCCACATTCTGGGAGAAACCAGAGGAGAAAGGGTTAATGTTCCGCCGCCCGGCCAGGCTGGGCATGAGGGTCCTGGGCCGACACCTCCTATTACCCAGGGGCAGCACCTCCTTTTCCCCTGGTGGCCTGCTCGTTCACCTGGCTGGAACTGCCTGTGCAGCCGCCCCCAGCTGTGGGCACAGCAGGAACTACTGGGTGAAGCCCTTGACCTCCCAGTGTCTACATGCTGGGGGTTGGGGGGTCAGTGCAGGACCTGGCTTCCTGCATGAGGCGGGGTTTTAAATGCAGTGGAGCCACCCCCCCACCCCACCCTCCATACAGTGATGACAGTCCTGTGGTTGGAACACAAGAGGAGCACTGGGGGCCTGGGGCTGGGCCCCAAAGAGCATGGGGAGGGGACAAGCCCAGGGTGACAGGGACAGGCTACAGGGGTCCTGATGAAGACGTGGTGTTCAGTCCTTCAGGAAGCCACCGGAGGGGTCCGAGCAAGGGCGGATGTTATCACCAGCTACATGGAGACCTGACCAGAAGAGGGGTGCTGGCAGGGACAGGGAGGCCCATCAGGAGGCTGACTGAGGCCAGGTGGTGAAGGCTGGACCCCCATGGCAGGAAGAGAAATAGCCAGAACCTGGGTCTGCTCCAGGGAGGATTCAAGAGGACCACGGACACCTGTACATCAGGCACAATGTCAAGAGAGCATCGAGGTGGCTCCAGGCCATGGGAATGTCAGAGGGACCTTCTACAGGGATGGCAAACAGTCCAGGCTCGGAGGCAAAGACTGAGAGCTCAGATCTGAAGACGTAAGGTCGGCAGTACCTCCAAGACCCGGGGTGGACGTGCTGAGTCAACGAGTGACTCCTGCGCCCTCAGGGGACCCAGCAGCACCGCACACGGCATTTAGGGCCATTCACTGAGCAGCTGCATATGACTCCCGCTTAGAGCCAGGCACCGAGGATGGCGTGGCACCATGGTGAGCAACCGGTGCCACGGACAACAGCCAAACACAAACTAGATAATCAGGAACGATCAGGTAACTGATCGATTAGCAGGGAGACAGACAACAGTCAGATGGTGACCAAAGTCAGTGTAAAGCCGCGGCTGCTGCCCAGCTGTGCAGGGAAGCTCACGGCATTGTCCTGCGAGCCGAGGACAGGGGGACTCACCCGATCAGCAAGGACATGGGGACCGAGACAGGCGGGGGAGGAGCAGGGCGCCAGGTCCTTGCTGCTTCCTACAGCGGGTCCCATCCCAGGTGGGGCACCGGCTTGGCGGCACAGGGCCCTGGGAGCGGGTGGAATGGGGTGACGCGGGGGGCTGCTGGCTCAACGAGAAGAGGAATGTGATGTGCCATCAGGAGCATCAGTGGAATGATGGTCCCAAAATATATGCACACTCAGAACCTGCATGTGTGACCTTAGTTGGAAAAAGATGTCATTGTTTTTGCAGATGTGATTAAGTTAAGGATATCACAACGATGGAGTCACTGGGATCATCCTGATGGGCCCGATGTCCAATGACTGGCGTCCCTCTAAGGGCAGGAGAGGACATGGAGAAGAGGAGGACCACGTGAAGGTGGGGGCAGAGAGCAGAGGGACGCAGCCCCACGCTGCCCCTGGAGCCGGAGGGAGCAGGATCTAGTGGGGAGGGCAAGGCTGCCACCTCAGTGCGCAGGGCAGCCCCCAGTGCCCGAGCGCTGAGGCTGAGGACCCCGCTCTACCCTGCCACCCTGGCTTGACCAGCCGCTCTCAGACGGACCCCATAGAACCCCATCTTGCAGGAGGTGGGTGGGTGTTTAAGGGAGAGTGCTCCAGGGCTGGTAAGTTTGGGAAACACTCAGCCTTCATCCCCCAGACATGCTCAGGACCCTCTGACCAATGACCGGAATCTGTGTTTCTGGTTCAACATTCAAAGTCAACCTGTTCCCAACACACGGGTCACCTGTGGCCCTCCTACACTGCAGCACGCACGGCCAGACATGCTGCACTAGGAAGAAAAAGGGTCCCTGGGAACGCGAGGTGACGGCCAGTGCCTGGCCCACGCCCAGCCTTTCCACCTGGTCATGGCACCTGCTCCGCATCCCCTCGGGAACAGCCAGGACCACGGCTGGTGCAGCCCCTCCCCATCTTCCACCAACACCCAAGGAACAAACCACATGCTGAGCCAGGTCCTGGAGCTGTGCAGTGACAGTCACCATGAGACCCTTCCAGGAGAAGGACAGCAGCTCAGCCGCAACAGTAACGGATGTTAAAGGCCAGAGGCACGTCCAGCACTGACCCCCAGCACAGCCTGCCCCAGGTGTGCAGTCCACCCTCTCTGCCCCGGGGCTGTCCACAGTGCTCCACAACCCTGAGCCCCAGGGTCACAGGTAGGACAGAGCAATCACCCTGATGTTGAGAACAGTCATGAAGACAGATACGCAGCCAGGCTGCCCGGACCTTTGAACGGCAGGTCCCAGACAATGTGCTGTCACACTGACGCCAGTCCTGAGACAGCCACTGCAGTCACCCCTCTCTCCTCCTTGCATCTCATCTTGTTTTCCTATGAGCCTTTTTCCTCTATTTTCCAAACACCGGACATCTGTGCACCACCTATACTACTTCCTGCTACGTCACCCCAGGCCACAGTACTCTCAAAGTTACCCACTGAGCCACGTTCCTATTTCCTCTAACACACATGAAAATACATGATTATCGGAATAAAACAGGCTGACCTGGGCATCTCCTGATCTGTACCCTGGGCCTGTCTGCGTGTGCCCTCTGTTCTTCCTCAGAGGAGCCCCTTCCATACTCCCAGATGCAGGCCCTGGGCCTCATGCCCATTCCATGCCAGGGCAGCAGTGCCCCTTCTAGCCCGGGCTCCATGCCAGCACCCGCTGGCCTCCCTCCGGCAGGACGTCCCCACACGGCAGGATCCACCCTCTCCTCACCAGAGATGACGGAGTCGTTCAGGGCCTCTTCATCCTGATACACAAGCAGGTCATCCTTGAGCTCAGAGTTCAGGACCAAGTTCTCCTTGTTCTCCTCCGACTCCTTAGCCGCAGTCCGCTTGTTCTCTGAGGCCCCGTCGAAGCTCCACGCCTCCTCCCGCACCTTGCCCCGCTCCACGCTGGACGTTCTCGACAGGCGGACATCCACCTGCTTCCTTGGGGACCCTTTACCGTCCCTTCCTTGAAAACTGAATCAGAAAGGTCGTTCAGGTTATGCATCCTCCCCTTCACCTGGAAACCCAACGAAATTGCCTTGGGGGCATATAAATGGCTACTGCAGACAGCGCCCAGCACGCGCACGTGCCCAGCTTCTGTCCTGAACACGCGGGGCGGGAAGGACCAGGAAGAACACGCGGCTTTGAGGCCAAGGCCCATGGCCATTCAGAAAGTGCTGTTTTGAACAGCACAGACATGCGCGTAAAAAAATCTGCCAAAATTTAGTGCTGCAAATGCTCAGGACATCCAGAGAACAGAGAAGGAATCTTATTTGTCCAATATTTCTGCCAAACCATGTGTGTTCCCTTATCTGCTTTGCCCTCCAGCACTCCCTTCCCCTTCAGTCTATGAACCACCACAGACCCAGGAGAGAAGAGTAAGTTTAAGGGTCAGGCCCACTTACACTTGTGCCTAATGAAAACGTGAAGCCTTCAGAGCCCCAGGACAACACGCTGCTACTCCCTGCTCGTGACTCCCCCCTGCGCTGCTCCCACCTGCCCTGGGTCCTCTGGGGAAATGGGGGCTTTGAGGCTGGATTCCCAGGGCGCGCACCTCCCATCTGGTCCCCCCAGGAACCTGGCAACCAAGACCAGCTGCAAAGCCCGGTGAAAAATGAAAACGTAGGGCTCCTTGTTCAAACACCAAGACTTTCAAGACAGTGACAGCGGAGTCCTAAGCCAGCCCGGGCCCCTGGTGACAGCACAGGTGCACGCCATGAGGCTGACCTACATGGTCTGGCGCACAGGTCTCTGGGCCAGGGGACGGGCCTCACCTGTCCTGCCGGTGCTTGGTGGCCAGCGCCCTGTGCAGCTCCTCGATGACGCGGCTGGGGGGCAGCGGCCGGTGGACGGTGGTGAGATGCGGAGACCCTGTGGGCGTGGAAAGCTGTCCACGGAGGGGAGGATCAGTGCTCTTCCCAGCAGAGCCTTGGAAGAGGGCAGGCAGGCCTGGGATGTGAGAGGGGCCAGTAAGAACGTAAGTCTATGGGGGATGGGAGGAAGGGCTTTGCTGTGAGATGCGAGCCCGGGGGCAGAGAGGATGCATGCCCCCACCAGGCAAACCCACTAACATCCTGTCCCAGATGCTGTGCCAGGACCCCCCCCACAACAGACAGTGCCCACCCCTGTCCAGCTCCCCTCCACCCGTGGGGAACCCCTGCCAGGGGCTGAGCTCCACAGACGTCGGTGCCGGTGAGCTCCCTGCAAGGTCTCAGGCCCAGAAAACCTTCCTTTCCGCTTCTCTAGTAACCCGGCTTCCGGAAGCCACACTTGCTTTTGTGGAGCCCAGAACAATTTCCCCAGCTCTGTGGCAGCCACTCAGCCCAGAACCCCCAACCCCTTGCCTTGGCCCTCGCTGATTCCCCGCTGCACACATTCCCGCCCGCCTCCACCCCTCCCTGTACCTCGCCCTGTGGGGGCCTCCCATTTACCTGTGTGTGTCATCCGGGCTCGCAGCCCAGCCCAGCCCAGCCCAGCACCCCACCAGCTGGCCACACTCCTCCCCCTGGCTTCCTTTCCCCCACCGTCCCCCTCATGCTCTTTTCACTCCAGCATGTGAGGGTCTTTCCAGCCCCTGAAGGCACCAGTCTCAACTCTGAGCCTTTACAGGGGCTGTTCCCTCTGGCCAAAATGCTTTCCCCTTCCTCTTTCTGCCCCAATGTCACTTCCTCAAGAAGACCTCCTGCAAATCCCTATCCCTAGTTAGAGACCCTGAACCTGCCCTGTGGGACCCAGGGCAGCCCCGACACCCCTTTCCCCCCACTGGGAATGAATTACTTCATTGGGTCTGTCCTGTTCACCCAACTTGGAGCCTCCTGGGCTCTGGCAACCAGTTTCGACCTGCTCCTTGCCAGCTGTGAGACCCTGGACAAGTCCCCTAACCTCTCAAAGGCTCAGCCTCCCTGTCTGTACAGCAGGCCAGCAGACCCCGGCAGGGCCAGCAGGAGCCTGCAGCGGGCACAGGGCCCGACAGCCATCAGGTTCCTGCTCAGGTTCTTGCCCCCAAAGATGTCTCAGCAGAGGCAGTCCCACCTGGACCAGCACAAGCGAGTCACTCTCTTTTCAGCCCCAACAGGGGGATAAATATAAACCACTTGTACTCCCTTCCTGATGTAGTGCTAGAATGCAGAGTGTCAATAAAAGCAAAACCAGAAAGAAAGCGGTATGTCTCATTGCAGACTTGCTATTTAGCTTTCCTCCTGGGCACCTGCTTTTGCTGGACACGGCGGGGTAACAGGGAAGCAGCCCAGAGCTGCTCTCACAGGCTGCCAGGCCAGCTGGGAGGGGCCAGGACAGGAAAGCAAGCAAAATGGTTTCAGGGAGCGAGCGAGCCAGGCAGGCAATTGGCCTAGAGCACCTGGGGCAGGCGGACGGCTGGGCACAGAGGCCAGGTGAAGCTTCTCCACACAGGGGACATCTGAGCTGAGTCCCGCAGGATGGGATGGTGCCGGCTGTGCAAGACGTGGTCAGGAAAGGCAGGGCAGAGCAGGTGGGGGCTCCGTCCCAAGGACAGCCCCCACGGCTGTGCCCAGGTTCTACGTGCTCTGCCAGCTCATCTCCACCAGCCTCCGCACCCCGCTGGGGACCTCATCAGGAGGAACCTCCTCCCAAGGGGATGATGCTCTAACCGTCACTGCCTCTGACCCTCACCCAGACCTACCAGGAAGGCCCTCTCAGCACTGGTGCACAGAGGAGGAAACTGGGCCTGCGCTCACCTAGCTTGGACTCCCCTGGGGTCTCCACACTGCCAACCATAAATCCACCTAACAAGTACGCCCCACTTGCTCCTCTGCTGAGCACTTTACCTGGGGCCTCATCCAACCTGCCCAGGATACCTCTTATCACTCCCATTTCTCAGATGAGGAAACTGAAGTTCAGAAGCCCATTCCAGGCAGTACCTCTGGGAGGTGGTGGCCGCTGAGACTGGGACCCAACAGCATGACTCCGAGTGTATTTGGCAGAGTCCACAGGACCCCATACACTGGAGCTGCCACCCAGCTGGACCAGGGCAAGGAAAGATTTGCCCTGAGAGGGTTCACTCCTGTCTCCAAGGGCCAGGCAGGTAAAACACAGGTGAGCAGAGGAGCCTCGGGCTATTCAATGGGGGGCTGGGGGGTGGACTGTGGCAAACAGGAGCACCTGCCCATCTTAAGGCTGCTGTGCCTCATATGAAGACTTTTTAAAAGCCAGAAAGCTGGTAAAAACTTTCCTATGTTTTTATACATGTTAATGTTGAACACTTAAACATTTTAATATGTTAATGTTGGCAATGCATTTAAAACAAAATTAAAAACCATGCAGACCCAGCAAATCAAGTCTGTGGGTAGGATTGGGGGGCACGATTCCCTCACCCCTGGTGGGGGTGTGCTGAGGAAGCCCGCAGGCTGGGGGTCTTGGGTGGCGGCTCAGCCAAGAAAGCACTCAATGGGGACTCGGCTTGTCTCCTGGGGTCCCAGTTAAGCCCGCAGAAGGGGACTTTCTCCTCCTCTGCTGCCACCTGGCGTTCACACCCGGAAGCAAAGATTTTCCCCAGAAGAGAAGGAAAATGGAAAGGGAGAAAAGAAGATTCCCCACAGCTGCTGTCTCAGCTCTAAGAGCCCCAGGTGAGGCCCACAGCACATGACCACGGTCCTGCGCCCTCCGCTCCTAACCCAGCCCCCAGACCAGTTGGTGACATGCCGGTAAATGCCCGATAGGCCCCTGGGATCCAGATGTAGGAGGTGGGAACAGAGCGGGATCACAGCAGAGGGAAGGGGCCGCGTGTACCCTGGCCTCCTGCAGTGCCAGGGTGGGTGCATGCCAGCAAGAGGGAAGGGCGGTCCTGGAGGCGGCCAAGGGCCCAGAGTCAAACTGAGCTCTGCTGCCCAGTGTCAGCTTCATGCCCACCACCCTCCAAGGCGGCATGTAAGGATTTACTCTGAAAAATAGTCACCTCTTAGTGAAGGGCCTGTTTTACACCCCGTCGCCCTCCCAAGACCAGCAGTGTCTCCTGTTTCCAGCAGTGAAGGGACAAAGAAATACCTAAGCTTGAAAAGTAAAGGTCTTGACTTCCTGGGATTATTTAGCCAATGTGGCCAAAGCTCCAGAAGCGGATGCCTTTTGGGGCCTCTCTCTGCGACCTCTGCTCTACAGCCTGGGGTTCATCGCTGCCTCCCGCTTGCCTGGCTAGAGCTCACCGGACAGAGGATCAGTGAGCCAGAGATGAGCAGAGACAGTGAGAAAGACTGAGGGTTGGGGGGTTGGGGGAGGGGGGAGAGACGCTGACTCAGAAAGAAGCAGAGAGAGGAGGACAGACACCTGAACACCAGGCCAAAGGAGAACCCTCAGCCTGGGGGCAGCTGTCTCCTGCGTTCAGGTTAGGAAGACACTCTGACCCCGGCCTACGGGCTGCCCATTTGCTTGAGGATGGCCGAGCGCCTGCTCCTGACAACCAGAGCTGCTCCCTGAGATCAGCCCTCCTCCTCCAGGTCTGCTCCCCTGGACCTGCTCTGAGCCCAGATCACAGAAGCAAAGGGGGAGAACCAGCCCACAGCGGAGGCCCAGCCAGGATTAGCGGAAGGCGTGGATGGATGGGAGGGAGGGAGGGAGGGTGGATGCGTGGCGCGTGCGGACCCACCTGTGGTGTTCTTCGTGGCTTTGGAGCCTGCCTTAGGCGGTGGGGTGGGCAGCAGTGGGGGGCTGGGGAGCTGGCCCATGGGTCTCTCCAGAGGTCTGGGAGGACTGTCCAGGAAGTCAGACCCAGCTAAGGCTTGAGAGGACTCATCCGCGGTAGGCGGGAGGCTGCCAGCAGCATCTGTTTCTTCGCCTCTGGACGCTGACGGCATCTTGGCTGGTTCAAAGGCAAAACAGAGTTCACGAACCAGTTCCTCAGGGTGGCTGGGAGCAGGGGCAGCCGGGGGCTATGGCTGGGTAGGACTGTCAGCACAGAGCAGAGCTAGAGGGGTCCCTGCACAGGCTGACTTGAATTCCTGTGAGTTCTACTACCAACAGACCCCTGGGAGCAGAGGGGAGGGGCTGGTGGGAAGGACGGAGGTCATCAACTTCAAGAACCTGGGTGATTCCATCACCGTTTCCACTCAATAGGTGGCGCCAAAGTGCTCGCCTCACCTGAGGGCCGTGCTCAGGACCACATTCAAGTAACAGTTTGAACTAATAGGTTTTAGAATCAGACACACCTGGTAGTTGGCCGTTATCCTTACCAAACCTTTTGTGCCTCCACACAGGGTATCAGAATAATACCAAGAATCTGTCACAGGATTACTGCAATGTTTAAAGAAGTGACAAGGGCGTGTGTGCCTGGCACACTGTAGACGCTCACATTCAGCAGCCATTGATTTTACACAGCCAGTTGTCAGCAGCTCCGTGCCCTGGCATGTTGGCCCCGACAAGTGATGGCGGAGGCAGGGAGACTGCCACCCTTTGGGACACCCCCTCCCCTCTCTCTTCCCATGCAGCCTCACCTCCAGGAGAAACTGAGGCCATCAGGTGGGGGTGGGAAGCTCTCCGTGGATTCCTGTCCCTAACACCCTCCGCCTTTCCTTACCTCCTCCCTGATGTGAGAGGTGGTCTCCCGTCCTGGGTCCCCAGCACCCCTCCCCTCTCAGGAGGCACCCCAGGTGCCCAGCCCCATGCAAGGCCCTTGCTGCTCATTGTATCACTTCATTTTACAACCAAATGAGGAGGAAGAACTAACATTCCCTGAGGGGTTTAGGGAATGTTAAAGTCACTGGTGGGATTCATCCACCAAGGAATGTTCCGCAAAGTCCCACTGTGAGCAGAGCGCTGTCCATAGTGCTGAGAGCGAGGGCTACGCGGGGCGGGCGCTGTCCGTGGTGCTGAAAACAGTGCCTTTGAGGAGGGCCTGATCCCTGCCCTTACAGGCCTTCACAAGTGACTTCTGCATGTCCCATTTACAACCATTTCTGTTCTCTTATCATCTATGTCAGACGTTGCAAATCTCTAGGAAAGGCCCTCGCTTTCTCCTGGGAAGCTCTTGGAAGTGTAGTCTTTACCTTAGAAGGGCTGGTTTTCCCAAGTCCTGATGAGCAAAATTTGAGGGAATGCCCCCCTTCCCACCCACTGCAGAAAGCAGATCGGTTCTAGTTCTGTGTTACAATGTCAGTCTGAGCTGAGAGCCCCCACAGGAGTGTGCTCCTTACTCTTCTGTCCTGCATAACTTTCTCATTGTTATTATTGTTACTTATAAAACAGCCTTCAAAAGTCTCATTTGTCAATAGGAGTTTTAAAAAGACTCCTAGACTTCGAGACTATTGTTACATCCTATGAACTGTAGCCTACAACTTTGGAGAGTCTATAATTCTGGTTGTTTTACTTAATAAGCTTTGAAATAATAATAGCATTAAACACTTGTATTGTCTAAGTAAAAATAGTTGTGTGGGTTCCTTGGCAAGCAACAGGTGAGTGTGGGAATGTTCTTTTTGCCCATGTAGGCACCAGTCCTAGACTGTAGTGGGTCTCCTGGCTCATGTAAATCAGTGCAGGGCAGGGACCCTTGGGAGACCATGCTCGAGCCAGGCCCTCAGCAACCGAGCTTGCAGGCAGAAGCACCAGGCAGAGGGCCGCACGAGCTTCCAGTACTCCATGCAGGCTCAGCTTCCGTTCTCTGGGAACCCAGCAGATGCCCAAAGTCATGGTTTCATGGAAAACAGCACAGGAATGGCTCCCCTGGCCTCAGGCACCCCAGTCTCCCACATCCATCCCTTTCCTGTTCTGTTTAACTCATTGCCAAATGTGTGACCTTGGTCTCCACCTCTCTGGGCCTCAAATTCCTCAGCTGTACAAAAAGCTGTATAAAATACCTAATCTTGCCAGCTGTAAGGGTGGTGAGGCCCACATGAGGTCATGGAGGGGATATTCATTTGGAGCTACACAGCACCACGTCCAACTTTGGACAGTTACAGGCCCTTCTGCCCAAGATACAAGTGATAGTCTGGAGCACTAGGTAAGTCTCATCCTCATTCTACGTCAGGGGTTTTCAACCTCAGCACTACTGACATCTCGGTCAGATGATTCTTTGTTGTGAGAGGCTGCCCCACAAGATGTTCAGCAGCATCCCTGGCCCCCACCCAGCAGATGCCAGTAACTCTCCCCAGTTATGACAACCAAAAATATCTCCAGACACTGCCCAGGGTCCAGGGCAGCAGGGGGCAAAATGCCCACAGTTGAGAACTGCTGCTTGAAGTAGGTGCTATTTTGATTCTAAAGGGATGCACTGTGGCATCTACTTGGTGTGGCAAGCTTCAAGTCTGTGACATACGCCCGCCACCGTGGAAGCATGGATGGGTCAGTTTTCCCTCTGGGCCTCAGTCTCCTCCCATGGACCTGAGAGTCCAGATCAGGGGGGCAGTGTTTGACCTGGACTCCACAGGTGCCCTTGGAAGTGTCACTGAGGGAGAGGATAACAGGGATACAGAGCAGCCAGAGTCAGGGTCCCCGGGCCCGTGTCAGCCAGAGCAGGTCCACACGGAACTGTCTCAGCTGTCCTTCAGTCTCTACCTCAAACACTCTCCTCATTGGCCGCCACTCACCATGTCCCCCAGATCTCTCCTGCTGTGCTGGCTGTACCCACTCAGCCCCTCACAGGTCCCACCTGGGCTGCACCAGCACCCAAGCCCTTGATCCTCTGACCCAAGCCCATCTCCACCCGACTCATCTAATCCTCTCATCCAGTCCTCTGGCTTCAGAATCAACCCATCTCTCTGTCCCCTTTGACCTTTCCTCCAAGCTCCAGACTTTACATTATTGGCTACTTTGACACCTCCATCTGGAGACCAAAGAGACCCAATGAAACATACCTAAACCCATCTCTCGATTTCCCATGAGAAACACCTCCCCAGTCTTTCCCTCCCTCTCCCTCACCCATCAATCCATCCATCCATCCCCCAAGTGTGTTTGAATAATTATGCGGTCCAGACATCCTCCTAGGAGCTTCAGACATGGCCCTGACCAAGACAGATGCCAGCTTCCCCAGGCTCACTACACAGCTCACCAGCTGCCAGCCAGACTGGACACAACACTTGATCCCTCTTGTCCCCTCTACCCTGTATCCCACCCCTTAGGTCTAATTCATAGATGAATCCTGTGTGCTCTACTTCCACAATATTTTGCAGAAACATCCACTTGCCTTCCCAGCATAAGCTGCCACGGCTTCTGCCTGGACCTCAGCACTGGCCTCCAGGCCCCTTCCCCTCTCCCCCACCCTGCCCCACATCCATTTTCTAAACTTTTTCTGTAAAAGGCTTTGGCTTTGCAAATGAGTGGGTCTCTGTTAGTGCAGAAAACTCTGGAGGGCTGACCCTCTGAAGAGCAACATTCTCCTGGCTGTCCACCAAGGTGGACATGCAGCCACCCCACGTTCGGGGCTGTTCAATATGTTTCCGAGATGGAAATGCTTCCTTGCTGGGCAGTGCAGCAGCCACCAGCCATGAGTGGCCAATGGGCATCTGACAGGTGGACTAGGGAGCTGAATTTTTTATATTGTTTTAGATAAATTAAATAGTCATGGGGCTAGTGGCTACTGTAGTGGACAGGACAGCTCTGGATATCTGGGAGTAAGTCAGTGGTCACAGCTGTCCCCCTCAACCAGAGAAATCACAGCGTAAGGTGACAGCCCCTGAAGGTCCTCCCCACCCTACCAGCCCAAGGTGGAATAGAGACCCCCTCACACACTCTGCTCTGCAGGCCCTGGGACTCCACATATCAGCAGTTGTCAGCAAAAACCTCCTCCCAGCACTTCCCCACAAAACTCCCCCAGGCTCTTTACATTTGTCCCCGACTTGTCAGGGGTCCTGTGCTGGGGCCCCGGTGCTTCAGCCTCTATTCTCTAAGCCTAGCATCTTCCTCTGTATCTCATGTGAGTGTGTAACTACCATTATAGCTCAGAATCTTGTTGAAACTGAAATGTTAACATCTGTTAAGTCTTAAGTGCTGCATCAGGGAAAAAAGTATAGAAGTAATGCCAATTTTGCATGTTCCCCACATTTGGGACCCCTTCCTTGGGGCTGTCCCTGTCCTGCCCTGGGTAGCACAGTTCTCACCCATTAAACTCTCAGCTGAGGCTCCTGTCATTGCACAAACCCTAACATAGGGTTTGGGTTTAAGAACAGAAGTAACTGTCGCTCAACCTCGTGTGCATGTCACGACTTACTAGGACGTCTTATGAAACACTTCCCATTAACGTGCTTCTGCATGGCCATCAGTCATTTGCTCAAGAAGGGCTGCTAAACTTTTTATGTACAGAGACAGACAGTAAATATTTCAGGCTTTGCAGAGCAAGAGGCAAAAATAGAGTATTTTATAGGTACCTATGTAACAGTAGGAAACCCTCCATCCTCCCCTTTCATTTGGGGAGTGCTGCCGAGGTGGTGGGCATGCTTTGTGCCCAGTTATCACCCACTAGAGATGTTCTGAGACCAAGAGTGACCAGCATGAGAAGAGGGACTCAAGCTGGGGGTATGGCTGCAGTGGTCAGGTTCGCTACACCTCAGCGACACCCAGTATGTCTGCAGCCTCGGCTTAGAAAGCTGGCTGTGGGTGAGACGACTGGCCAACACTGGAAAGAGGTTCCATAGCTCAGGCCCAGGAGTTGCCAGCAGCTGAGCCCCAGGTGTAGGCAGGACCAGTACAGACCCTGGGCAGCAGAGGACTGTGGCTGCCAGCCAGGCAGAGGCCAGGGATGAGGGAGGGGCTGTCTCAGTGCTGTCTCTGGGCTCCCCGTGCCCACACAGACATGGGTGGCACACAGGTCTGACCTGCAGCCTGCAGTTTGCTAGCCCCTCCTCTAGGTTTCAGAAACCCACCTTCCATTCACTCCAGAAGCAGAAGCTTAATCCCCTGATTGCCTCAAGTTTGGGCCGTAGAGGGTTATGGTTAACAGCACATCCAAGAATCAAACCCACGTCGCCACTTACGTGCTGTGTGGCCCTGGACAAAGGACCACCTCTCAGGGCCCCTGCTTTCCCATCCAAAGTGGGGCTGATAAGCTCGCACAGTGAGCACAGCACATGCTTCCTGACCCCACCTTGCTCTTGATTAGTGTGCTGGTAGGAATGCCAGAGCTTAGCCCCTGGCCACCAGCCCCACTTGGGTTAAAATCACAGGTCTTTCCGGGCTTCCTCAGGATACCGGTGAAGCACCATCAAAACAAAACTGCCCAAATACAAAGCCTAAAGTCAGCCCAAACCCCCAACTCAGACTGAGGGTCGAGGTAAACGACAATCAGAACGTTTGACAGCATTCTCTCCCTGAGATATCTGGACATAAACCTTCCCAACCACCTCCCCCAAACAGTGGCTTTTTGCATGTGGAACAGCAGCGCAGTCCAGGTGTTACCACCCGGCCAAGGAGTAGCGGCCCCAGGAAGCCAGGAGCTTTCTGATGCACATGAATGTTATCCCTCCAGGAGCAGAGTTCACGGAACATTTGATTTTTAAGAGGAAGCAGCTGGCCTTCCTCCCAGGACAGCAGTAGGCACAACTGCACAAGTTCCCGGGGACCCAGGGGCACAGGGACAGCCTATTCCAGGCCCTGGACACTTCCATGAGCTCCCTGGGGTCAAGGGCGGAAGCCGGGCCCAGGGCCGAGCACTCCGGGGACACTTGGCGCCTGGAATCTGGCTGTCTCTGCTGTGGGGTGATGTGTGTCTGTTACACATTATCTACAGCACAGAAGGACTGGGCCACCCACGGGCGCTCCCCTGGGCGCTGAGGTGCAGTGTGGGGGGGTGAGAATGCAAGACCAACAGTCAGGTGAGCGTCAGTCTCCTCCCAAGACCTGCGTTAGGCCCTGCAGACCGGCCACCACTTTACCTACAGTCACTCACCTTATTTGCAGGGGACACATTCTAAGGCCCCCCCAGTGGATGCCTGACACCATGGATAGTACCTAACCTGATATACACTGTTTCCCTATATGTACACCTGTGTGCTATGATAAAGTTTACTTTATGAACTAGGACAGTAAGAGACTCATAATAACAGATAAATTACACTGTCGTAACAGTTATGGGAATGTGGTCACACCCTAAATACCTTCCTGTCCTGCACTCACCCCCTTGTGATGATGTAAGGTAATAAAGGGCCTGGTACAGACATGACCTGAGGTGAGAGACACAGGCACTGACACAGCACTGGCTCCTGTGAACAGGACACCAGACCGTGGGTGACCACGGGCAACAGTGACTGCAACAGCGAGACCGCAGGTAAAGGGGTGCTGCCATGCTCGCCGCATCATGACGAGCCCCAGTGCAGGTCACCCCAGCGGCAGCACAGGGCTTGGCTCCAAACACCAGGCTCTTCACCTCCACCAAAGAGGCCACAGAGTTGCACACCCAGGGGTCAGGCAAGCACTGACAGGTGAGCCTCCCCAGGGGGACAGCCCCTTCTCAGCTCCCAGCAGCTGTGGCTGTGTGGGGACACCAGCCCAGGGGCCCCAGCTTTGACAGATGCACATGTGGACTCTTGTGGATGCTCCTGATTTTTAAACACTGGCTGGCAAATTTTTTAAGCAGTGAGTTGAAAGTCTCTGCATGAGATTATGATCTCCTCCCTCACTGAAGGGCTTTGCTCAAGGCCAGGCTTCTAAACGGAGGCCCGGAGCTGCAGTGCAGGCCTGGAATCCTGGTACAGGATCCTAGGCCTGCAGGGCTGCCAGAGACTGCAGGGGCGTCCCAGCGCAACAGCAAAATGCAGGCGGAAATCCTGCAGAGGCAGGGACCCAGGGAGCCCATGCAGGCAGCCGACCCTGTGCTAGCAGGCCGCTCTGAGGGTTGCCTCTCCCTGATGCTGAGGATGGTGACAAAAATGACGATCACAAACAGCGGCAAACACTCTGAGAACCAAGTTAGGGGACCTCCCAGGGACTGTGTGACATCATCCTCTTCAGAGCTGGCCACACAGAGAGGCTGAATGACTTTCCACAGTCACACAGCTTGGTGAGGAGTTCAGCCACGTCTCAAACTTGGGTTGGTCTGAGGTCAAAGGCACCGCTCTCAACTCCCTAACCCTTGGGCGAGGCACCTGTGTGCCTCTGTTTCACCATGAGTATGAGAGACAACAGGAGGGCTGGCATCCCAGGGGTGTTAAATGAATAGAAGCACAGAGCTTAGAGCAGCATCTGCACAAAACTGGCCTGCCAGAGAGATTGTGGGCTTGTCTCTGCACTATCTATACCTGTTTGCTGTATTTTATTTTATATGAACTCACTTTTCATTTCAACTCATCTCAATTCAAGAAAATCTCTATAAATGTCCTGAATGGGAAACACCTACCACTTGTCCTAATGGATGAAAATAAGCATCACTGTTAAAATGCCATCTAGCTGTTCACCACGTGCCGCCCACATAAGCTCACTCCTCATACCCCAGGGCACAGCGCCCGCCCCGGGGCAGGCGGAAGGAGGAGCTCAGCTGCGGGACGAGGCTACACTGCCGGGACCACAGGCTTCCCTCCCTGCTGCCCAGGGCTCCTCCTACCTGTGGCTCCGTCCCCATCCCCGGGGGCTCCAGCTGCCCTCAAGGAGGTGCCATCCAGTCTGGCCTCTCTCTGTACCTGATTCTGAGCCTCACGGTCTTTCCTGCTTCCTGCCCAACCACAGCCCACCCGGATGCAGCCAGTGGGCAGCTGGCACACAGCCATCTGCTCTTCTGCACACTCTCCGTGGCTGCCTTTGGGCTACACCTGCCGTGTCTGCAGCCAGTGTTGGGCCCAAGACCCTCTGGCCCACACAGCCAGCGACAGCTAACTGGCCCTTCGCAGGGAAGTGTGGTTGACCCCACGCTCAGTGTCCACATCCTCCCTGTTCAGGACGCTTTCTCCTCCTGCCTAGCCAGCTCCTACTCGTCCCTCAGCCCCAGCTGCGCTGCCCCTCCCTGTAGGCTTGGGGAGGAGCCCCTGTGCCTGCTGCCATGGACTTGGCCCACCTCCCCCCAACACTCCAGGAGACCCAGACACATGCACCAGCACCACCCCAAGGCCCAACGGCACATCCCGCCCGGGAGAAAGGCCTTGACACAAATTTGTGGTCTCAACAAACCAATTCTGCTCTCAAGAATCCATCCCCAAACCAAGCACGTGGAGCAGGCATGCCTGCAGACGGGGGGTGTAGACGGGAGCAGGCGTGTTCCTCAGAGCCGAGCAAATTCAAAGAACCTGCCACGGAGAAGTACTAGCACAGGTGGGCAGTTCAGAGGCCAAGGGCAGGCGTGGCTTACAAGGACCACACTCGGAATCACGCCCACCCTGCCCTGACTGAAGACACGGGCGAGCAGAGAGAGTCTCTGCAGGAGAGGCCAGAACTGTCCCAAGGGCCAAACCCTCCAGATCACATTCCCCAAACTGGGGTGAAACCGGAGACACACAGACCCCACCCAGGAGGGCACGGCCTCCTGGCAGGGGCCTGCTCACGCCGGAGGGTGGCTGGGGACCGGGCAGCTGGTGAGGAGCTTAGGCGTGAGCCTCATTTAGCAGAAGCAAGCAGAGAACAGAGCCCACCAGCCCTGAAGCCCAAGAACATGCCGGCCACAGGAGCTGCCTCGGGGCCGTCCACATGCCAGCACTTCCACTCCGTCCCACCACAGGAACAGCTCAACTTCCAGCCCCTGCGCCAGGCCTGGCAGACACACAGCTGGCAGTTTTACGAGGGAGCAGGTTCCCAGCCTGATGGCGAGGTCTCCTGGAAGGTTTCCAGAAAAGCACTGCTAACGGGTCAGAGGGAAGAGGGGGCGGATACTTCAAAGCACCCACCGGTTTCCCTGGTGGGATCATGTTGTGCTTCCTCTCCATCCTTCTGCCCCAATCCCCAGGGCTGGGAACCATCCTGGTATAGTCAAAATAATGAGAAGCACCACCACCGTGGCCTCCACCAGCTCCCACCAGCTCCAGGGCACCGTGGGACAGCATGAAGCACCCTCCTAGGGAAAGAGGTCAGTCTCTGCACAGCACTAGGAAGGTCCCTGCACTGCCATCCTGCCCTACTGCCCTGGGGCCAGCTAGATGCTGCCCCTGGACACTGGCTCTTTGGGAGAGAATGGGCCTGCTCAGGAGCTCCCAGTGACAGGAAAAGATGTCCCGGGAGAGCGTGTGTGGGAAGGCCATGTGGGAACATCTTTAAGCACCTCCACTTACTGACTATGCCAGACTGGGAAGGAGAGGAGGAAAATGCTTGGGCAAATGCTTACACTTGATGTGTGGCAGGGCTCCGAGCCTGGGACGTGGCTGTGCCCCTGAAGACAGACTTTCCCTGGAGTGGCTGCCCGTGCTGGGGCTGGGGACCCCAGCTGCCACCCAGGCTGCCAGCCGTCCTGGCAGCACCTCAACCCTGCACGGACTCTGCCCAATACCTGCATTGTCAGGATGGGTGTCTGAGGACGGCGGCTCATCCAGGGAAGACTGGTCTGTCCTGGTGGACGAAGGGCTTCCTGGCCGGGCTTCCTCTGAGGTCAGCGTCTCCTGCTCTGGGCTGCTCGGCTCGCTCTGTGCGGCCAGGGGGCCTCCATCAGGGTGGCACACTTTGCTTTCGGCATCTGCGGGGAGATCCAGCGGTCAGCCAGGCCCGCGTGTCCCCTCATACGCTCCTTCATTAATGCAAAGTGTCCTCCTGGGAAGTATCCATCTCTCCCGCATGACCCCCTTAGCACCACAGCCAGCCTTCATCGCGGCCACCACGGCCCAGAGCAGCATGTCATCTGCACACTCCGTGCAGCCAGGAGGCGGCAGTGTGGGGACGCCAGCCTAGCTAGGAGAACTGCCTCCCATCCCAGTGGGAAGGGGCAGGAAAGATTTATTTCCGAGTCAAGGTGCCCCTCGCCCTGGCCTGTCCTGACTCCAGCCTGCTGCCCTTCTGTCCTGCAGCAGTCGGCCTCTCATTCCCAGGTCCTGGCTGGACAGAAAGTGTAAGACCACCCTATGCACGCATGTGGCCCCACTGCAGACCACTCTGCACTCCAGTCTCCTCATCTGTAAAACGGGGGAGATACCTCACTACCCGCCTCACGGTGGCCATGTGAGAACTGCCCGACAGCACACAGACTGTGCACGCATAAAGGAGACGCCCTGCGTGTCCCTGCAATTCGTGTTTCTGCCATTGATGATGGTCTTAGATGAGGAAGAAGAGTGGTGCTCTGGGCTGTGTGCCCACGTGACAGCAACAGGCTCAGGACAGAGCCAGACACACCCCCTTTACAGGGTCCTCAGCACATGCAGGACTCAGGCCAGGCCCGTGGCACGTGACCCTCAAAAGGGATCTGGGATTGCACTTGTGCCTCATGTCTCTCTACCGAACGCCTCTCTCCTCAGGTGAAGGGCAGAAAGCTCAACCAGGCGTCTGGAGGATTTGGGGCTAGGAAGGCCTCCTCTATGCAGCCATGTCACCTGAGCACAGGGTCTAGACAAGGCGCCAGCAACCTCTTCCTATGAAGGAGCAGATGGCCAAAAATTTAGATTTCGTGGGCCACATGCCATATGCCCCTGTGGCATATTCTTCTTTGATTCCTTATTTTTACAAAAACCCTTTATGTTTAAAAACCATGCTGAGCTCAACAGGCCTGGGCCTCTATGATAAACCCACAGCCAACATTATATTGAACAGCGAGAAGCTGAAAGCATTTCCTCTGAGATCGGGAACTAGACAGGGATGCCCACTCTCCCCACTGTTATTTAACATAGTACTGGAGGTCCTAGCCACGGCAATCAGACAAAACAAAGAAATACAAGGCATCCAGATTGGTAAAGAAGAAGTTAAACTGTCACTATTTGCAGATGACATGATACTGTACATAAAAAACCCTAAAGACTCCACCCCAAAACTACTAGAACTGATATCGGAATACAGCAAAGTTGCAGGATACAAAATCAACAGACAGAAATCTGTGGCTTTCCTATACACTAACAATGAACCAACAGAAAGAGAAATCAGGAAAACAACTCCATTCACAATTGCATCAAAAAAAATAAAATACCTAGGAATAAACCTAACCAAAGAAGTGAAAGACTTATACTCTGAAAACTACAAGTCACTCTTAAGAGAAATTAAAGGGGACACTAACAGATGGAAACTCATCCCATGCTCGTGGCTAGGAAGAATTAATATCGTTAAAATGGCCATCCTGCCCAAAGCAATATACAGATCTGATGCAATCCCTATGAAACTACCAGCAACATTCTTCAATGAACTGGAACAAATAATTCAAAAATTCATATGGAAACACCAAAGACCCCAAATAGCCAAAGCAATCCTGAGAAAGAAGAATAAAGTAAGGGGGGATCTCACTCCCCAACTTCAAGCTCTACTATAAAGCCATAGTAATCAAGACAATTTCGTACTGGCACAAACAGAGCCACAGAACAATGGAACAGACTAGAGAATCCAGACATTAATACAGACATATATGGTCAATTAATATTTGATAAAGGAGCCATGGACATACAATGGCGAAATGACAGTCTCTTCAACAGGTGGTGCTGGCAAAACTGGACAGCTACATGTAGGAGAATGAAACTGGACCATTGTCTAACCCCATATACAAAAGTAAACTCAAAATGGATCAAAGACCTGAATGTAAGTCATGAAACCATTAAACTCTTGGAAGAAAACATAGACAAAAACCTCTTAGACATAAACATGAGTGACCTCTTCTTGAACATATCTCCTCGGGCAAGGAAAACAACAGCAAAAATGAACAAGTGGGACTATATTAAGCTGAAAAGCTTCTGTACAGCAAAAGACACCATCAATAGCACAAAAAGGATCCCTACAGTATGGGAGAATATATTTGAAAATGACACATCCGAAAAAGGCTTGATGTCAGAATATATAAAGAGCTCGCACGCCTCAACAAACAAAAAACAAATAACCCAATTAAAAAATGGGCAGAGGAACTGAACAGTTCTCCAAAAAAGAAATACAGATGGCCAACAGACACATGAAAAGATGCTCCACATCGCTAATTATCAGAGAAATGCAAATTAAAACTACAATGAGGTATCACCTCACACCAGTAAGGATGGCTGCCATCCAAAAGACAAACAACAACAAATGTTGGCGAGGCTGTGGAGAAAGGGGAACCCTCCTACA
Source organism: Manis pentadactyla (assembly GCF_030020395.1). Lineage (NCBI taxonomy): Eukaryota > Metazoa > Chordata > Mammalia > Pholidota > Manidae > Manis > Manis pentadactyla. The sequence continues at coordinate 175,101,125 of NC_080023.1, read as the reverse complement.
CTGCTGCTGGGAATGTAAGTTAGTTCAACCATTGTGGAAAGCAGTATGGAGGTACATCAAAATGCTCAAAACAGACTTACCATTTGACCCAGGAATTGCACTCCTAGGAATTTACCCTAAGAATGCAGCAATCAAGTTTGAGAAAGAACAATGCACCCCTATGTTTATCGCAGCACTATTTACAATAGCCAAGAACTGGAAGCAACCTAAATGTCCATCGATAGATGAATGGATAAAGAAGATGTGGTACATATACACAATGGAATACTACTCAGCCATAGGAAAAGGGCAAATCCTACCATTTGCAGCAACATGGATGGAGCTGGAGGGTATTATGCTCAGTGAAACAAGCCAAATGGAGAAAGAGAAATACCAAATGATTTCACTTATCTGTGGAATATAAGAACAAAGGAAAAACTGAAGGAACAAAACAGCACCAGAATCACAGGACTCAAGAATGGACTAACAGGTACCAAGGGAAAGGGACTGGGGAGGATGGGTGGGTAGGGAGGGATAGGGGAGGGAGAAGTAGGGGGGTATTAAGATTAGCATGCATGGGGGGGTAGGAGAAAAGGGAGGGCTGTACAACACAGAGAAGGCAAGTAGTGATTCTACAACATTTTGCTATGCTGATGGACAGTGACTGTAAAGGGGTTTATAGGGGGGACCTGGTATAGGGGAGAGCCTAGTAAACATAATATTCGTCATGTAAGTGTAGATTAGTGATACCAAAAACAAAACAAAACAAAACAAAAAAAAAAGGGCAGTTCCTGTGTGGTAACCTCCAATGATTTCTACACAAGGGTATAAAGTGCATATAAAAATGTAGGCAAAGGGTCTGTTTGCATTTATACAGAAGATCAAAGCCTAATTGGGCTACCCCGAAAATGAACTAAGATACGATATGAAAGAGAACTTCCAACATCAGCACTCTCTGGAAGAGTCATGCCAGAAGATGATCATCAAAAAACCCCAACAAAGATCCACGCACTGCTACAGCTGTAGATGCACTCATCCCACCAGCTCCTGGACTTGCCATGGGAATGAAGGAGATATCTAAGCTGGCCTGTGCATACAGTAAAACAACAAATTTGACTGGATCTATACTGTTGGAACTCAACCAAGAATTAGGAGAAGTGCAAATTGTAGCGCTCCAAAATCTTACAACTACAGACTATTTACTGTTAAAAGAACATATGGGATGTGAACAGTGCCCAGGAATGGGTTGTTTTAATTTGTCTGATTTTTCTCAAACTATTCAAATTCAGTTAGATAATAACCATCATATCATTGATAAGTTTTCACAAATGCCTAGGGTGCCTAACTGGTTTTCTTGGTTTCACTGGAGATGGCTGGTAATTACAGGTATGCTTTGGTTATGTAACTATACTCCTATTATGTTAATGTGTGTGCGCAATTTAAGTAGTAGCTTAAAATATATACATGCTGAAGTTACTCTACAAGAAGATATGTCAAAGAAATAATCAATCTTCCCATGTTTTCTCCCGCCTGCTACTTCTATAGCTTTTCTTCTTCCTTCCTAATTACAACGAATTCTTAAATAGAATTCGTGCCTCATATCAAATTTACCGAGTATCATAACTCCTCCAAGTGGTAAAGATACCTCAAGACAAATGCTGGGCATAGAAGCCACAGGGCATAAATATGCAAAGAAATAAAAAGCTAACCATTTCAAACAATAAGGCTTCTCTCTCACTTACCCACTTAACATTTCCCTGTGTGGCCCCGGAAGATGACTGGTTAGCCAGAGACGGGTAAGATTCCTCAAGGGAGGAACAACCTAAGACAGGCACAGTCGCTGGGGGGTCATCAGGTGAGAAATTGGGGATCAACAGAGGTGAGGCTTAGAACCTCACCCCCCCTGTTCTGAGAGAAATCTTCTGCATATGTGGATGTTTTATTGCCCTTGTCTAGCTTGGATTAACACATAGTCTACAGGCACACACCTGATCATATACATTTGCTCTCTTACAACACTAAACTATGTTTTCTACCTTTATGTTGTATCTACCTACCACTTCAGCATCTTATTAAAAATAATAAAGAGAGAAATGTGGTATCCACATATAAATCAAGTATAAAAATCAAATGTGTATTCATATTTGAACTGACTGTTTATAGTTCATAATGCATGAGCAAAACCAAAAGTTTCTGTGATGACTGCCCTTGTACTGTTCACCATGTAACTTATTCATTATGTAAGAATTTGTTCTCCATGTAAGAACTTGTTCGTTATGCTTCAGAAGATTGGAGACTGACGAAAATTAGGCTTGGGGTGGATTAATGATTGTGCATTGAGCATTGACTCCCCTATACAGAATTTTATTGTTGTTAACAACCATTTGATCAATAAAAATGAGAGATGCCCTAACAACAACAACCAAGAAAAAGTACACACTTCCAATTGTAAAATAAATAAGCAACCGGGATGTAATGTATAGCATAAGGAATATAGTCAAAATATTGTAACAACTTGGTATGGTGATAGCTGGTACTTAGAATTATCATGTATATAAATGTTGAATCACTGTGTTGTACACCTGAAACTAATGTAATGTAATACTGTGTGTCAACTACCCTTCAATAAAAAATAATTATCTAAAAAAAAAAAAAAAAAAAAAAAAAAAAATGTAGGCAAAGGGTCTGTTTGCATTTATACAGAAGATCAAAGCCTAATTGGGCTACCCCGAAAATGAACTAAGATACGATATGAAAGAGAACTTCCAACATCAGCACTCTCTGGAAGAGTCATGCCAGAAGATGATCATCAAAAAACCCCAACAAAGATCCACGCACTGCTACAGCTGTAGATGCACTCATCCCACCAGCTCCTGGACTTGCCATGGGAATGAAGGAGATATCTAAGCTGGCCTGTGCATACAGTAAAACAACAAATTTGACTGGATCTATACTGTTGGAACTCAACCAAGAATTAGGAGAAGTGCAAATTGTAGCGCTCCAAAATCTTACAACCACAGACTATTTACTGTTAAAAGAACATATGGGATGTGAACAGTCCCCAGGAATGGGTTGTGTTAATTTGTCTGAATTCTCTCAGACTGTTCAAGTTCAGTTGGACAATATCCACCATATCATAGATAAGTTTTCACAAATGCCTAAGGTGCCTAACTGGTTTTCTTGGTTTCACTGGAGATGGATGGTAATTACAGGTATGCTTTGGTTATGTAACTATACTCCTATTATGTTAATGTGTGTGTGCAATTTAATTAGTAGTTCAAAACCTATACATGCTGAAGTTACTCTACAAGAAGATATGTCAAAGAAATAATCAATCTTCCCATGTTTTCTTCCGCCTGCTACTTCTATAGCTTTTCTTCTTCCTTCCTAATTACAACCCTCAAATAGAATTTGTGCCTCATATCAAATTTACCAAGTATCATAATTCTTCCAAGTGGTAAAGATACCTCAAGACAAATGCTGGGCATAGAAGCTACAGGGCATAAATATGCAAAGAAATAAAAAGCTAACCTTTTCAAACAATAAGGCTTCTCTCTCACTTACCAACTCTACATTTCCCTGTATGGCCCCGGAAGATGACTGGTTAGCCAGAGACGGGTAAGATTCCTCAAGGGAGGAACAACCTAAGACAGGCACAGTCGCAGGGGGGCCATCAGGTGAGAAATTGGGGATCAACAGAGGTGAGGCTTAGAACCTCACCCCCCCTGTTCTGAGAGAAATCTTCTGCATACGTGGATGTTTTATTGCCCTGGTCTAGCTTGGATTAACACATAGTCTACAGGCACACACCTGATCATCTACATTTGCTCTCTTACAACACTAAACTATGTTTTCTACCTTTATCTTGTATCTACCTACCACTTCAGCATTTTATTAAAAATAATAATAAGAAAGAGAGAAATGTGGTATCCACATATAAATCAAGTATAAAAACCAAATGAGTATTCATATTTGAACTGACTGTTTATAGTTCATAATGCATGAGCAAAACCGAAAGTTTCTGTGATGACTGCCCTTGTACTGTTCACTATGTAACTTATTCACTATGTAAGACTTTGTTCTCCATGTAAGAACTTGTTCGTTATGCTTCAGAAGATTGGAGACTGACAAAAATTAGGCTTGGTGTGGATTAATGATTGTGCATTGAGCACTGACTCCCCTATACAGAATTTTATTGTTGTTAACAACCATTTGATCAATAAATATGAGAGATGCCCTCACAAAAAAAAAAAAAAAATACACACTTCCAATTGTAAAATAAATAAGTAACCGGGATGTAATGTATAGCATAAGGAATACAGTCAAAATATTGTAACAACTTGGTATGGTGATAGCTGGTACCTAGAATTATCATGTATATATATGTTGAATCACTGTGTTGTACACATGAAACTAATGTAATACTGTGTGTCAACTACCCTTCAATAAAAAATAATTATCTACAAAAAAAAAAAAAAAAAAAATCAGGCCTGGGCCACATCTGACCTGCAGCTATTTGCCAATGAACCCCTGACGTAGGAAAGGACCCGGGCAAGAGCCAAGGGAACTCACCCGTGGGTGAGACTACATGTCACAAACTCCAAACTGTAGTTTTTTGGACCATCTCTCATGACTGGTTTACTCACACTTGACACACAGCTGTGACAGTCTCTGCCACCAGCTTACTTGGTCCTTGTTGACAAGAGGATGGAGATGGCAGCCAGCATCTGCAGGGGGGAGGGGGACACAGTCTGCCAGAGACACGGCAACTGAACGCCACACAGCGTCAGTGAGGCTGTGACCCTCCGTCTACAGGTGTGGACACCGAGTGTAGAAGGGGCAGGCCGTTGGTGCTGGTGACTGTCACTGTTAACAACAGTGACCCCTCCGTCATCCACAGCAATAAACGGTTCGAGCGCCGACGGGAAGGCCCCCAGCTCTCCGGCAGGGACCCACAGAGGCTCTGCCCCCACCAGGCCTTCCTAGATCTCCTCCACCTGCTTCTGCAGCTCAGGGGACGTGAGGACTTTTCTGGGCTGTGTGCTTGGAGCTCAAGCTCCTAATCATTTTCAATGAAAAGTTACACTTCCCAAAATAGCCCTGTTGCTAAGAAACGTGGGTTGGGGCGGGGGAGGAGGGGGCGCTGTGGGCGGCCCGTGCCCTGCTCCTCCACGGCACAGCAGGCCCTCCCGGCCACCCAGGCCCTTCCCCTCCCAGGGCGGCAGAGGGCAGCCTGCGGCCGAACACCTGTGCAGTACAGAGCAGCCCAGGGAGGGGACGCGCACTCTGGACACACCCCTGTGCGCGCACACACACACGCAGGCACTGCACGCTGCCCCCGGCGTTCCGGCCACAACCGGCACTTGTCCTGCCCAATTACCCTGAGGAAAGAAACCTCGTGTCTCTCAGGTCGCTGAGCAAGGCGCCAGGGAAGCAGCCATTCCCTTCCTGTGTCCAGTGACGGCCATGAGGCCCCTTACACATCACTCAAGAAAATGCCAGGTGGACACATGCAGGAAGGTGGAGGAAAGTCACTCCGGGGCACATACAACGTCTGGGGCAGAGGAGTGCGCAGGCTCCTGTCCTGACTCGGGCGCCCGGTGGAGGGGCCGGGAGGCTGGCAGCCCTTGCGCGTCACGGGGGTATCCAGGGAGGATGGCAGAGCAGCGAGGACAGAAAGAGGCTAGGGGTCAGCTTCCCCGGGCCCCCACATGCAGTACTGGTCTCATAACAGCACACGGGTCCTGTGCAGGTTCCAGCACTTTGCTTACCAGACTTCCGGAGTGAGGGGAGGGGGCGCCAGGGTGGGTCGTAAAACACACCTGTTAATAGTATCGTGACACACACCCGGGGGAGAGGGGAGGGCACGCCCCGCCTTGGACACAGGCTCACCTCCCAGGGGCTGTAGGCTCTCCTCCGTCACTCTGCTGACTGCTTTGTGCGCAAACTCCCCCGTGACTGGGGCTGGGGCTGGGCTGCACGTGTGCGCGGCAGAGGGCCTCCCAGGTTTGTCTTGGCCATAAAAGCTCAAGTTCAAGTTCTGGGGCTGCTAAGTGTTCTGGGCAGCCCCGGAGATGCCTGGCCGGAGCCCATGGGAGCTTCTGGGCTCCTCTGTCACTGTCACCCCCTCAACCTCCCGGGTGCCTGCTGGGTGTGAAGTCCTGCTTGCAGCGCAGCTGCAGGCTCAGCGGGGCTGGCCACAGGGGGGCGCCGCCGGCTGCAGAGCGGTCCCTGGCTGGGAGCACGTGGTGGCAGCTGGGGGTGGTGCCTTACGCGAGCCCAGACCTCCCGGGGAAGCCATGCACCGCGCTTACAACCGGCGAGGGCAGCCTCACTGCTTACTCCACCCCTGCTGGGCGCCGGGGCCCCAGGACAGCCCTGCGCTGGAGGGGCGCCTCAACACAGCAGGAGCCCTAGTTATCCCAACACCGGGACAAACTGGCGCGGACAGGGCCTGACCTGGGGCTCGACTTCACCCCAGCGAGAAGACATTTTCTAAGGAAGTGCATGTCGGAAACAGTGCAAGGACGCATGCACTCGGCGGGCGTGATGCCAAGCACTGTAGGCGCGCTAGCACCACTGCGTGCCTTAGAGGTAATGTCACAGGGAAGCATTCCAGCCCCCCAGTCGGCGCTGAAACGCACATCCCGGCCCTCCTCTCCCTGACCCCAGGGCCCTTCGCAGAGGCACCCCGTTACCCTGGGCAGGTTTAATACGCCCTCCAGCAACACCTGCGTTTTGCCCCAGACCCATTCGCCCTGGACGTGCTTGGAGCCCCAGCCTCTTCCTGGGAAGTCGAATCCCCTGACTCCCTTCCCGTTGGGGAGGAGGGAGGAGGGGGGGCGCCTTGAGCTCGCACTCACTGCTTCTGGGGCTGGGAGACACTTCCCCACGCCCTGTATGGCTTCCCAGCCTTAGCAGCGAGTTGGAGGCACCTGTGATGGTTTATAAAGTAGGGGTGCCTGGCCCCGCCCCTAGAGCGCCCCAGGTGGTCCCAAGGTGCTGAGCTACCAGAACCAGCCAGCTCTGCCCCTGCCGCCGCTGGACCCCACTGCCACCACCTCCCTAACGCTGACCAGCTCAGGCCCTGGTCAGGTTGTGCGGGTGCCAAGAGCCTTTTCTTCCCCAGGATCCTCTCAGCTGTGATTTTCTAGTTATGTATGAGACCATCTAAGGTTTGTTACCTGCCCGGCTGTGAGTTTTGAGACAATGCAATAGCTCACCTGCATCTTCAGCCACTACACAGACCCAGGCACATAGCTTGTGCTCAATGAAATTCTGTGGCACCAATTAACAAGTATATTTTCCACTCCTGAGGAAAATGACTGTTTCAGGCCCCCCAGTTCCTGGCCCATAATCCCTGAGCAAGAGAAACAGCGCTGCGCTACAAGGACCAAACAGAGGCTGGCACACTACCCCCTAGGGGCCAGTCCCGCCCACCCCCTGTTCCATACAGCCCACCTCCATCAGACAAAATCGTCTTGCAAAGATTCAGAGTTTAGGAAAGGCAAACTGACTTCTGGAAATTTCCCCTTCAATTATTCACCCTTTCCTTTGTTTTTGATGGGAATCAAACCCTTGTCTTTGCTCATTCCTTGGCAAAACATTTTTTTATAATAGATGATAAACGGACCTTAAAAACAGTTTTTATTTTCCCTTCCCCTTCCCCTTCCCCAAGATCCAAAGTAAGGCTTGTCGGTCATCTATTCAAAATGCCTGAGTTGGGAGCTGTGTATCCCATCTGAAACAAAGTAGTCCAGACTTTCAGCCTCAGAATGACAGCCGTCCACATCCCAGAACCAGGATAGAGCGTAGACCTGACACCAAGCGTCCCTTTTACACGTAAAATTGGACTAATAGTATTAAGCAGTTTCCTGTGTAGGTTTCCCATGAATATAGCATCATCAAAATACTTCACTCTTTGAATTGAAAAATCAGCAGTGAAGACAAAGGCTCCGACCACACTGGGTCTGTGAGCTGACAGGCCAGATGTTGTGAGCGGCTCCCCTAATTCCTGGCACCTAGGCCGAATCACAGAGACATGAGCAATATCTTAAGGCTGAAAGGGAAATAGAAATTCCGGATATTCACACGTCCTCCGAGAATTGGTTGTACGAGGCTAGCTTCCTCGGATCAGAAGGCAGGAACTTGGTTCAGCTGCGGAGACTTCCAAGTGGCAGCGAGGGTCTGTGAAGCCCCCGCCCCACAGTGCAAGACCTCAGAGAACCAGGAAGCACGAGGGGGTCTGACGCAGGGCTCCATGCCTCGTGATCACCGACAGCGGAACACAGGGGAACGCAAGGACTCTGGGGATTAACTGTGCCAGCAACCAGCATTTCTCAAAGAAGCAAACGAAGACGGACCCACAGATGCCCGTGGGATTAGACCTGCAGACCAGGGTGCAAACAGCACCTCAGCCCTACAGCCTTGTGACCCAGAGCAGCTACTTCCGAGACCCTCAGATTTGTCATCTGCAAACTTGGGGTAAGGGCCATGCCTGGTTCTGGAGGACGCTGGGAAGACGAAGGGGTGGCCACACTGTGCCCGGTCCCCAGTCAAAAGTTAAATGGTGGTGGTGGCAGTAGGTGGCCACGGAGGCAAAAACCGCCCTGCCCAGATCAAGGACTCAGGGGTGACTGTGGAAAAGACAAAAGCCACTGTAGCCCTTGGAGCATCAGGCCTACCCAGCGGCCTGATCCACGCCCAGCTCGGGCTGGGAGCACCCACTGTCCCCAGGGAGGAGCTGCTCTCAGCCCCGGGCCCCAGGACCACGTGGCCGGAACTCACCCGCGGGCCCTGACTTGGGGAATTTCTCCAACCACGAGGCCTCACTCTGGTCCAGACCTGGGCACAGACTCCCCCGACATCCCATCTGCCCTTGGTGGTTCCCGGGCCCGTGTGAGCCGCCCGCCCAGGGTGGTGAGCCCACTTACCCTGTTCCATCATCTCCAGCAGACCCTTCTTGATGAGCTCCTCCCGGCCTTGCCTGCCGGCCATCTTCTTCTCCAGCGCTGCACAACACAAGCGTCCAGGTGAGTCCCCACAAAGGCTCCGCGCGACCCCACCCCAGCCCACGGCCTCCAGTCATGGGGGAGGCGAGGCAGCAGTTGGCTGCAGGGAGGGCGGGTGTTGCTCAGGAACCCCAAGCTGTCTCACTAAGCCACCCACCCAGCTCGGGGCACAAGCACCAAAGAGAAGCATGCCAACCGGACTGTGGAAGGTGGCAATTCCCGTGATTCATCTGAAAAGCAGCACCTCGTATACCACCCTCTAAACTAGCTCCCCCTGCCCCTTTGACCCTCTGCCAAATTGCTCCTTCACTTCCCAGCCCAGCAGCACCCTGTCTCTGCCCCAGGACCCCGGCACTTTGCGGGGGGTGTGCAGCCCTTGCTGAACACGCCTGACTGCTCTTCACGTCTGCTCATCGGCCGGCACACCTGCCCTGCCAGACGGTCCTCCAGGAAGGATTCACCACACAAACGAGGTGGGGGGGGGCAGCCAAGCACCCCCCCACCGCCCACTGACCCCCGTGAGCAGAGGAGCCCTTCCCACTCCATCCCAGAGCCAAATACTCCAGCAGCTCCCCCCTCAGCCTCCCCGCCTCCCCCCACAGGGGCAGGGGCTCACTCTGCATGACTATCTGCTGCTTTTCTCCAATGGTCCAGAAGCCCATTTGCCTGCAGTAGAGCCCAGCTTCCAAATACAAACCCATGTAATTCCTCAGTCCCTTTCTTTCAAAGATGTAGACAAAGTTCCAGCTATTAAGCCTGGACTGTAAAGGGCCCAGGGTCCCTCTCACGAGAGGCAGGCTGTGCTGGAGAACAAAACAGTCAGCCCACCCCTAGTGGCTGAGAACAAACGGGGAATAATGACAAAGTTATTTCATGTATTCACAAATATTAACTGAGCACCTACTATGTGCCAAGCACTAAGCTAGTGCTGAGGAGTTACTGAGGAGCAGAACCAACTCGGTGCCCTTCACGCAGTGTGGGCTCTCGCAGGGAACAGACGGTGATGACAAGGTGAGTCAACTGATTAAAACCAATGAGCATTTATGGAGCACCTGCCACGTGCCAAGCACAGGGGAGCAAGAAAAGGCACGGCCTCTGCCTGTCGGCCAGCGCTTTGGAGAAGAAACATCTACAAATAGATGACTGGAATGATCTAGAACCAGAGGGCCCTGGGGAAGGGGTTCTGGGGAGCTGGGCTAGCCTGGAACATCCGGGCGGGCTGCCCTGAGGGTAGTTGCACTGAGCACTTTAGGATGAACAGAGAAAACCCACATGTATCCAGAAGACATTTTTGGGCAAAGGGAACATACTTTCCTTTCTGTAGTCCAATTTCCAATCCAATTTCAAGGTGCCAGAAATATGGATAAAACTGATCAATTGAACTTTGACCCCGGGAGGTTCAGGGAGAGAGGCTGCCGTTCAGCCTAAAGATCAGGAATGAGCAGGATGCGGGCAAAGGCCTGAAGAATGGAGGGGTCCAGCCAGTGACTGGCGCTGGGTGGTGCCCATGGGCCTGGCCCGCCCCCATGCCTGCTGTCCCCAGGCCACTGCCCGCGCCACCCCCCAGGGCAGGCACAGGGGCCGCCTCCCGAACCGCCAGGTTTTGAGAGCCCAAACCACCACTTGCTTTGTTTTCCTCTTTAAATCAGCTTTATTTTTATTTCACCTCATGATAACCAGTGATGACTGTGAAATTCGGGATTTGATATGCTGTAATAAATGACATTTTGAGGGGAAAAGAATGGTTTGAAATAAATAAACAAAATGCAGTCCTGTTCCCTGGATTTCCAAATGCTTGATAAAGGGCCCAAATGTGGGGATAACCTGCCTAAAAGTGGGGATACTGCAGGTATTAACCCTCAATGCCCCTAAAGGAGCCACACAGCATCTGATGAACTTACCCGGGGGGCCCAGGAGTGCGGAGCCCTCAGAGTAGGCAGCTCAGCCTGCCAGTCCCATGGCGCACAGAGTGTCAGGGTGCCCCCGGGGCCACAGAGGTCACCCTGCTCTGGCTGCCTCAGCCTGTCACTGATGCACAGGTGTGCCCCCTAACCCACATGCGCTGCCCCCACTGCTGCCATCCTTTCCCCTGCTTTTCTCAACGGGGCCAGTTATAGCTCAGCTCAGCGCTGCCTTCTCACCTGGGTCTTCTCAGACCACCCGACCCAAAGCAACCCGCATCCTCCCCGCACCTGCTCGGCCCCCTGGGGGGGTGCCTGGGTCGTGACCCCTCGCCTACATGTGCCCTTGCTCCCTGCCCACGGCCCTGCCCTCCATTCAGCAGGACGCTCCGAGTGAGCAGGGCCTGAGTCCTCTGTCCACCCTGTGCCCGGCACACAGGGTCCTCCAGACTCACTGAATAATGGTGTTTTGCTCTGCTTTCCTTCTTGACAAGGAGAATCTGTCAATCAACTTCTTGGGAGTCAAACATTACTTAGTAAGACGTAAAGAGAGTGAGTGGGGGGCCCTCGGCTGCCATGAGTAGCCCCACTGACTTCACCTCTACCCTCTTCAGAGCCCTGGACTCCGTGCTGCTCCAAGGCTGGGAGAATGGAGAGCCCGGGCTTCGTCAGAGACAGCAGTCTGGGACAGGCATTCACCAGGCCAGTCCCCAGGGCCTGGGACCGATGCAATCGGAGTGGCTCCCTCCCTGACTGTTTCCAGCCGAAGCTGAGAGGCACGGGGCTCGGTGGCGGGGCCCCTGGGAGCTGAGATACCGTCTCCCCTGGGTTTGCTTCTCAGGGCAGCAAGGACACCCTGTCGTCCAGGAGCCAGACCTGAGCCAGGCGGCCAGGGCTCAAACCCCAGCTGGCTGTTTGATCCTGGGAGAGGCTCACCCTCTCTGAGCCCATTTCCTGTCCCTGAGATGGGCAGGGTCACAGGAAGAGCACCAGCCTAGAGGGGTGGTTTTGAGGATTTAGCTGGTTGCTACTGGCTATTATGGCCAGACGTGCTGTCACCCCATGTATCCCATGGTTCAGTGACATGCGTGCAGCTCGTAGCATGGATTCAAGGGGGCAGGAGCTCAGTCTCCTGACCTGAATTCCCACAGAACTGGGGCCGGAAGGGTGTAAGGATGCAGCTGGAGGTGAGTGAGGGAAGCTTCTGGATCCTTTGGTGGGAGGGCACTGGACAGGAGCGCTTCCAGGAGGCCCCTTCAGGAAGTGCACAGGAGCCGGGGCGGCTGGCTCTGGCTTCCGGGAAGAAGACAGGCCTCCAGGTACCAAGGCAGTTGGCCAAACTGTGGGCCAAGGCCCTCTGAATCACCCAGGGGGCACTTAGGCACAGCGGTGGGACCCAGACCCCTGAACTTGAGTCTCTGGGGAGGGGCCCTGGCCCCAGTGCTGCCGCCGTGGGCTCCAGGTGCGGGAGGGCTGTGTGCTTGTGACCTGAGCGTGGTCGTCAAGGAGAGCTCATTAGCAGGCCTGCCCGCGCTGACTGGGTTCTGCGTTTCTGACGCGTTCCCACTGCCTTATGTGCCCTCAGGCCTGGGCACTGAGTGGGTTACCGGCGTGCCAGGTGCTGATCTGCCCCAGCCAGGTGGGACCTGGAAGGGCCAGTGGTGGAGCTGACCTGGAGCACAGCCTGCCCCTCCCTGTGGAGCCTGGGAAGCCCGCAGTGGCAACAGGAAAGCACAGTGACCAGGACACCAGGTCTACCCTCCCTGTGCTCACCCGACGTTGTCTGCTTCAGTTTCTCGTTCTTCTTTTTCCTCCATTTCCAGGGTTTGAAGATCCTGCCCAGGGTGGCCAGCTTGCCGTTCCTCCTCACGGGGGGAGTGCGAATCCCTGAGACCAGATGCTCGGAGCGCGCGGGCGGGGTTTGGTCCATCTCATCTGGAAGAGGAAAACCCAGGGAGAGCTCCGGTGATCGCCCATCCCACAGGCCTCCTGGGGGACCCGAGGTGACTCCCCTCACCCGGAGGAGCCACCAGTGATTCTCCAAGGCCTGGAGCTCAAGAGGATGGTCAGAGCAACGGAGACCCTGGGGCCCATCCAGTTGGGTGCACACGTCAGCTCGCAAGTTTGTGCTGTCTCCCTTCTGTGCGCTCATCCCCCTTGCAGCACCCAGCCACAGGAAGCCCCCACCCGACTTTGCCTTCGGCCATGGCTATTTGAACACTTACCAGATTCCCTGATGAGGCGTCTCCCACCCCAGGACCTTTGCTCATGCTATGCCCTTTAAGAGGGTGCTGTTCGCCCTCCTGGCTACCACTTTGCCTCATAAACTTCAGCTACTCAGCTAAGCCTGGCCTCCTGCAGGAGCCTCGACCTTCTCCATCCCAGTGGAGGTTCTGTCCCCTGCCCTACACTCCTGAAGCTACTCATCCTGGCAGCACACAGGCCTCTGGGTACCTACCCTCCCGCTCAGCTCCGCTCTCTGTCTTGGGCCCCAGCAGAGCTGGCCGTGCCCCTCAGGGAACAGCTGCAGACTGGGCAAGTCCATGAATGGACAAAGGGAAGCAGCTCTCCTTTGGGGCACTTCCTCGTTCAGAAAACTAGGCCATTTTGTATATTCTGTGGGGTGCATGACAGGCATCCAAGGAAGCTCATGGCACTGCCCTTGCCATGCAAGAGACTGTGTGGGGTACAAACTACACACCCATCGACAGGGCGCTGGCTAAGTCATCGGCCTCCTCCTCAATGACCCGTGTACAGAGGCAGAAATAAATAAAGCACACCAGTGTGTGCAGATGGGAAACCTAGCCAAGGTAAACTGCTCAGTTAAAAAATATCAGCATGCAAAATCACACAGGGTCTGCCCCAGTGTGTGAAAAGGGGTCACATCCATGCCCATGCTGGGATATGCAGAGAAAATGTCTGTGGGACCCTCAAGAAATGGTACATGTGGCACTGGGAGCCTGGGTGAGAGGGAGAAGTGCATGATACCATGGGCCATTTTGTAGTGCAGGATGTGTATTATTTTTTAAGAAAGGAGATTAGTTAGAATAGAAAACAAAATGCAACTAACAGAATGGTGATGTTGGAGAACTGTGTGGAGCAGACCAGCATCAGCTCGCCCCAGACCCCAGCAACAGGCACAGCTTAGACTAGGCTTCAAGCCATCTCCAAGACAGGACTGAGAAAACATGCCTAAGTTGCCCCAAATCCTTCCTGGGACAGGGAAGGGGCATTTTTTTCTAAGTGCCAAGGACCTGGAACCCCTACAGCCCCTCAGTCTTAACCTCCCGAAGTCACTTGGGTGGAAGGTCACAGACCCGCCAGCGTTCCCCAATACGGCTGCTGGCAAGTGCGCTTGGACCCCAACTGGGACACCCACCACCCAGTCCCTGAGGCCTCCCTGCAGTCAGCACACGTTCAAATCCCCCCTTAAGGGGTTAATTCACCTGCTGCTGCCAGTGAGAAGGGGCTGGGAGCCCGAGTCTATACCGAGTCAAGAAGCCCCAGAGAGACCCACAGATGCCAGAAAAGCAGGGCTGGAGTTGACAGAATACCAGGGTTCTTGGCAGAAGGAGGCCCACAGAGGGGTCTGTGATGGGCTGCTCACTACCCAGCCCAGCCCAGGGCCCCATGTGATGGGTGCCCCAGTGGGGAGCAGCCCCGGCTGGCAGCACTGCAGCTCCCCAGGGTTGGGCTTCCAATGGGCTGTAACTGTCAGTAGCCCAAGGCCCCTGGGCAAGCCACCTAGGCCCTTTGAGCCTCAGCAACTGTAAAATTAAGGTAATATACGTCCCTGATACCTAGGGTGGGGAGGAAGATTCACTGTGGCCACAGGGAGGATGCGAAGTCTGGAGCCATCAGTAAACATATATAATACACAATTTATTAACAGTATGTTACAATCCATGTAAAATAATATTATCTATGTTTTAAGACTGTATAGCCACTCTGATTAATATACCATGCTAGCAGATGGTAGCATTCATCTCTGGTAGAAATTTTCATGATAATTTACAATACATAAGGAATACAATAATTATCGTGACAGTTAATTGCTGCTTCCTCTGGGCCCGGCTCACCTCCACAGTAAATCTATGCTGTGGAGACTGTCATTGTATCCATTTTAGAGATGAGTGTACTGAGGCTCGGAGCAGTGAGCCGTTCTGCTGACTGTGGCAGCGCCAGGACCCCGGTCGGCCCGACTCCAGAGACCCCTCTGCTATCTCTGCGCTGCTTCCAGACTGTATAAATTCATCACCCAGAACAGGACACCAGTGGATGGGGCACCAACCAGAGGCACAGACCAGGACCGTCCCAGCCAAGCAGGGCCTTGCTCCAGCCCAGTACCTGAGCCTTAACTGGGGCTGGGGCTGCAGCCATGGGCAGTTCACAAGGCAGCCCCGGGTGAAGCCAAGCCCAGGAGTGACTGTGTGAGAACTTCTCCCAGCAGGTTCTACAAACCAGTAAGGCCCTAACGCAGGGACTTCTCCAGCTTGCTTCCAGCTGGAACCCCAGCACCCACCAGGAAGTGCAGGCGAGGGAGCAGGCAAGCCAGGCAGCCCCAGGGCTGTCACAGGGCCCTCCTGCCACCGTCTCCCCAGCTCCACAGACCAGGCGGGCAGGATGCAGATGCCCTTCTGTCCCAGAGGCCGCTGCTACCCTAGCCTTTCCCTCATCCGCCCACAGGCGCCAGATGGGCACAGGACTGCCAGTGCCACGTGACCCCAGGAAGCTGGCCATCCTAAAGGGAAAACAACTGCCCAGGCCTCCCAGGCCTGCAGACTGGCTTGAAGATGGAGACGAAGCTTCCCAGAGATGTGCGTGGGGACAATGACGCATGTCATTGCTCTGTTCACACCTCCCCTCGTTCCACAAAGAATGGGTGGCATCTTTCAGAAACACACGTACCCAACAAGATAAAATGAGTGTCTCAAGAAATCCACAGGAAGGGGTGCCAGGACAGGCCCATAACCTCTAGGGGTTAGAGACACCACATGGGCACCCGAGGAAGGCACAATGAAGCTCTGAGCCTCCCAGCAGCCAAAGCAAAAAGGAGCAGCACATAGAATAAATCAGACCTTGCATCCCTCCATTTGCCACCTGTGTCACTGTGACCCTGGCCCAGGCCAAGAGCGTCTCCACCCCAGAGGCCCACACAGCCCTTCTAATCAGCCTCCCCATAACCTCTTACAAATGTAACTAATCCCATCACTTTCCTGCTTACTCCCTATGGCTTCCTGGAGATGCAAACATGTTAGCAAATCCCTCTAGCCTCTCAAACACAGCGGTGCTAAGTTCCAGGGGCTTCTGTTCTCATTTAGGACCAAATGCAAATTAATCACCAAGCCTCTATAGCTCTCCGAGATCTGCTTCCAGTCGCCTGCCCACTTTATCTCCGCCCCCGTCCCCCTGCCCCATTTTATCATCATTACTATGCATTAACATTTGTGGCATCTTACGGAAACCAGTATGGTGTAGTTAAGAATATAGGTGCTGGAACCGGGCATGTGGGGATCACAGCCTGGCTCTGTCACTTACTAACAGAGGCTGGGTGTCCCCCCACCCCCGCATCCTCACCCTCACCTTTGCCTTGCTTGGGACACAGGCACCGTGATTACTTGTCAGCCTGCTGTCCACAGCCTTCGCCTCTCCTCTCCCCAACCCCGATGTTCGGGAAGGGTCTTTGAAAGTTGGTTTACAGCTGAATCTCCAGTGCCTGCAACAGGCTGGGCACGTGAGAGGTGGGAACCCATATGCTCAAGGTCTTTACAGACATGGGTAGGGGTGACGCAGGGTCTGCTCAGTGTGCCAGGGGGTGGGGGGCTGACTGCAAACAGGGCCACAGATGGGTCGATGGGGCTGGGGCAGGCAGGAGGGTCCCAGACAGGAAGAGAGAGGTCAAGGGCCACTGAGGCGGCTGGGGAGGAGGGCAGGGGCCAGAGCCTGGGACTTGAACTTGATTCAAAATTCAGCAGAAGCCTCTGGGGATCTTCACACAGAAGCTCTGATTTGTTCATTTACCAAATATTCAAGTGCTCAGCCAGGACAGACACCTTAGTCTGAGCAATCGACTCCTCAGGGGGCTGCTGTGATCAGGGGTGCAAAGCCCCCCGAGGCTGGGTCGCAGCAAGCTCCAGCAGTCTGAAAGGCTTTCAGAGAGGGCTCGTGAAGGCTGCAACTTGCAACCCAAGAGCAGAAACTGCAGGTGGGGAATTCAGTGAAGGAATCGTGTATCAACCACCTCAAGAGCAGAGGGCAGGGATGTGTCACCGACCGTGTGCCTGGGGATCCGAGTGGGCATGAGATGGGTGTGTGTCCTCCTGGGCAGAGTGGCCCCCACACACTCGAGGGTGGGTGTGAATGTGGGCTCATGCATATGTGGATATGTGTACATTCATCCACAAGAGTGGGCACCCACACGTGTGTGCCCACAGAGTGAAGGGAGGGCTGGGGGTACGTCCCCCTTGCTCCTCCCCCAGCCTGTGAATTCTCTCAGTGTCTCTCTGCGGAACCTCCTTCCCACACTGGGGAGAACTCCCAGAGGTGCAAACACATTAGCAGATCCCTCTAGCCTCTGAAACACAGCGGTGCTAAGTTCCAGGGGCATCTCTGTCACCTGGGAGGCATTAGCAGTTAATTAACGAAAATTGTTTCTCCACATCTGCGTGAGGTACAACGCGCAGCCTCAGGGCAGTGGCAGGCCTCCCGAGCTCCCCAAGTGATGGAGGGGGCAGCAGGCTGGGGCCCTGGCGCGGGTCCCTTGACAACTCCAACCCCCTCCGGTGCCCCCTCAGGCTCAGTGTTGGGTGCACTTGTCCCCCAGGACCCTACCCTACCCAGCTCCCCCGTGGATGGATCCCACAGACCTACGAGTCAGGCCCGGTTCTAGAACCAGGCAGGTGAAGGACACTAACGCCGCGGCTGAGCTCCATGACTGGGGCAGGGCCGGCTCCTTCTTCACACTTGCCCCTTCCATCCTCACTCCAAAGGCTCTTGGGTATCATCCTGGGATGTACTGTTTACTGCTGTCATCTGTCCCTCCCACTGGACCAAAGGAAGCTCCACGAAAACAGGAACTGCGGCATCTTGCTCATCATGCTGGGCCGGGCGCCCAGAGGTGCTCGGACACACGCATGCTCAGCCCGCAGATCTGGGCTGTGGGGCTGCCGGTGCTGGAGCCAGGACCTGGTCCTGACCCCACTCACTGTCCGCCCCTTGGGGAGGTAGGACACTTCTCCTTCCTTGTCTTCCATCTACTAACTTGTCTCTGTCCTTCCGCTTTGCCAGGACACCTTCCCCCAAAACACAAAGGAAGGAAGGCCCTCCTCGTGATCACCAGGGGCCACGTGCCGAGTGGCTGGCCTCGTAAAGAAGACAGGCCCCACTGTATCACAAAATATTGGAGCACGACTATTTGCCTGTTCATTTCATTCATTCATTCATTCACAAATGCATTCACCAAGCACTGGGAGGCCTGCTGTGTGCCAGGGCTGCTCTGAGTTTGAGATGGAGCAGCAAACGTGACTGACATCCTGTCTCCCTGCATGAAGCTCACCTGCTTTGGAGGAGGAGAGCCAATAGGAGACAGTGAGATAACTTCAGAAAGTGATATGAGCTATGAAAGATGCAGATAAGAATATGGGCCAACAAAGTGCAGCCCACCTGTCTTCGGCGAGTCCTCCCCTGTCCCAAAGAATGCACCTGGCAGTATTAGAGACCACCTTATGTGAACAAAACATATGCCAGGCATGAGGCAGAACCAGGAATGCTGGATACCCCCGTCCTGGTGGGCTCGCTGGCCACAGGGAAAACCAAAGTGCCTGCAATCCCCAGGAGGAACCAAGACACAGGGTCACAAAAGCAGAGGAAACAGTTCTTCCAACCAGGAGGGAGGAAACCTCTGAGAAGGCTACTGGAGGCAAGAGTAATGTTTGAATTGGGCATCAAAGACTGAGTAGGAATTGAATAAAAGGTGCAAATCCACAAAAGCGTGACACCATGTGGTGTCTGGGAGACAGGGGATAATGTGGAGGAGCACAGCCTGATCGTCCCAGTCTCTGAGGTTCAGAAGCCTAGGAAAATTTCCACACATAAAATTGGGATCCACACAGAAATTACCAATTTTCTATGGTGTTGACTAATGACCAGCACACACACACAAATTCCCCTACATAAAACCATCATCCATTATCTTTACCAATATAGCCTCAAAGTAAGAAGAGAATCTTTTAATTAAAACTAATATTGATCAATGAAAAAATAGCAGCACTGTGTTGTCCTAAGTATTACTAATTTGCTGGCATGTGTCTGTGTATTCGAGAACCCTGAGGCTGGAGCTCATGGTTTCTGGAATAGTAGAGACGGGGAGGCTGAGGCCCGGCCAAGAAGAGCTGTGTGTGGTCACGACAGGAGCCTTGACGGCATGAGAGTCACTGGGGACCTGGTGCGAGATCAGCATTTGGAAAAGATCACACAGGATGTCAGTGTGGATGGTGGGCTACAGGGGAATGAGGCGAAAGGCAGAGAGGCCCAGGGAGAGGGGACAGGCAGGGCAAAGGCTGGGGCCAGCAGACAAGGAGGGAGGAACCCAGAGATGTTGCTGAGGCAGCGTGCTGAGTAGAGCCAGGTGACAAACCCAAGTGGAGCATCTTCATATATGGAAGAATCCAGAACACTGAGGTTTGTCTTACTGTCACTGTCATCAGCAACAGCAGCTATTCAACACACTGTGTGACAAGCTCTGTCCTGAGCATCTAACATGAACTAGTTCATTCCATTCCCATCAAGACCCTAAGATACAGGTTACTGTTCAGCACCCACATTACAAGAGGAAATAGAGGCAGGTCACACAGGTAAAATGACAGAGTCAGCTTGGGGGTCAGGACATCTGCTCCAAAAGCCCTTATCCTAACCCCTGTGCTGCACCACACAGAGCAGATGATAATGGCCCTGTTGTCATGGATACAGGATGAGGGAGGAGAACCAGGGCTGGGGCAGAAAGCATCATTAAAGTAACACACAGTAAAATCATGGCATTTAGGGTCAAAAGACCAATGGCTTGCGTCCAGGCTACAAGAGGTGTAGCTTGGTAACTGCCTACAAGACAAGTGCTGGGTATTTTAATAGACCCACCACTACGATGGGTCTGAACCTCCAAAACCGAATTTTCTAAACTCATTTTAGGTGTAAAAGCATTCTTGGTTTGACCTTCTCCACTCCTCCTGGAAAATTCTTGAAGAACACTTGAAGAGCAGGATATCTGGGGGGTGCTGATCAAAACAAGCAGAAGGAGGGCCGCCCATAAACGCTTCCCAGGAAGGGCCGAGCGGCTCCACAGGACCATGCTGCCCAGGAAGGAGGAGGGAACTGGCGGCTGGGGTGGCTTAGGGAGGGGTGGGGGTAGAGGGTGAATCTATTTAAAAGGGGAAAAGAGCTCCTTAAGGCCTGGGACTCTGCTCCCAGAATTTTTGCAGGCTCTTTCCTAGAGCTCCATGAGCTGACCCATTAGAACCTGGGATCGATTTCAGCTCCTGGGGTGGAAAAACCACAGCCTTTCAGGGACAGAGGAAATGGGGGCCTCCACAGCAGGCTCTCCCGCCTCCTGTGGTGCCCAGGACAGCCTGGCCATGCAGTGAATGAATGAAGGAGTGGGTGAATAAATGATGCG
Source organism: Manis pentadactyla (assembly GCF_030020395.1). Taxonomy (NCBI): domain Eukaryota; kingdom Metazoa; phylum Chordata; class Mammalia; order Pholidota; family Manidae; genus Manis; species Manis pentadactyla. The sequence continues at coordinate 175,080,567 of NC_080023.1, read as the reverse complement.
AAAGGGATCGATCCTGTGATAGAAGGAGGTGCAGGTCAGTGGTTATTAACACAACCTGAGTCATCTCCGCCCCTCATACGGGGGATCACTGCCATCCTAGGCTGTGTGCTGGCCCGTCATCTTCACGCACATGGCATCTCCTTTCTCCCCCTTGCTCATTAGTCGAGCTGCTAAGCACACAGAGAAGGAGAGACAAGTGCTTGGCCAACTTCCTGGTCAACAAGAGGCCCCTGGAATACAGCGAATCTAGCTCTGCTTACATGCAGGACATAATTTTTAGTGCCCCAGAGGACAGGGAATACATTCTCAGCCCCATTTTACATTTAGGCAGTGGAGGCTATGGGGGGAGCCCATGTGCAAAGTCACATAGCTGGCCAAGTGGCAGGACTGGCCCTGGAACCCAGGCTGTCTATGTAAAGCTCTCCATCAGCACATGACACCAGAGTTCCCACACTGTGTTCCACGGAACCCCAGCGTGGTAGCCGCTTTGTGAATGAAGACTGACAGGAAAACACTATCTACAAAAGCCTTCCCTGAAGAACCCACCACCTATTTCCACAGTCAAGGCTCTGAGAAGTCCCGCAGTCATCATCCCTATTCAGCTGGTTAGCCAGCTTTTCCTACGCAGATGGGTCAGGCAACCCCAACGTACACCTTGTGCCCAGAGGGCAGTAACTACAAAAGCTGTCAAATGGAGTCTGACATAAATCGCAGCCAACAAACTTAGATTAAGCAGTTTACATGTACTCCTGCTAAGGGGTGTTAATGACAGTTTATTTGGGGATATATAAGTCTTTGCCCCAATTCCAAAAATAATAAGATTCTCTAAGATCTTATTAGCAGAAGTTGGGGCTCAAAATTTTCCAAGTCTCCAAACTCTTCCCAACAGTCTGAGGCTCCCTACACAGCAATGCTGATGAAATGAAGACTAGATAAACAGGCGTCATTTATGCCTCTGACACCAGTGGAAAAATCAAGACATTATTAAAGTGGCTTCTTTTTTCCTCATGTGTATCAAGGAAAAAACAGCACATCTAACTAGAGAGCCCATCTGTTTAGTATCAACCCCATAATTCTGCCAATGGTCGCTGGTGCCTGCCAGACATATGGCCAGTTCTCCAAGTGAAAATTAGCTCAAATTGTAAATCAAGAGGGTCTGAAGACGCTGCGCAGAGCTTGGAAGCAGGAGTTGAAGCATGCGGGTGACGGGCTGCGGAGGAGAAAGGTGGAACCTGGAAACTGCTTGTCCGCATTGTCCTTTGCTGTTACCAGACTTGGTAGGATACTCTGTGTTTGCACATAAGCAAAGTCTTATAAAAATTATTTTGCAAGAAGCCCAGAGACTTTGCAAATACTAAAAGCTGTTTTGAGAGACAACTACTGAAAGATCCTATTTTACAGAGAAGAAAAAATTGAGCATTTCAGAGAGATGATAAGCCATAAAATTATATATCTGGAGCCTTTAGCATTACAGGATAAATTTACACAAATAATCCTGCCCAGTGTCTTCAAAACCTGGTCTCAACCCTGACCTTCTAAACTCAACATATAAGATGAGGTTGTTCCCCAACAGGATGAAATACAAAGCCCCACCTTTGACCCCAGATTCCTTGTCTCTGCTTCCCTATGCTTATCTCACACACGCCCCTCCACCCCACACTCCAGTCATATCCGTCTCTTTTCCTCTTTGCTCATCACACTCATCCCCCCACTGGGCTGCCCGCCACACAAAACCCTCTGGAGGCAACACTTTTCCCTGATGAACTCCTACTCATTCCTCACAGCCCCATCCTCCCCACACCTGTAGGTTTCCTGTTACGTGTCCACAAGCGTCTTCAGTACAGTTTATAATTGCTATTGGTTTGTATTTTCATTAGTTTAATGTCCATCTTGGCTGCTTGACCATGAGAGCAGAGACCGAGTGGGTCCCATGTAACTGCCTCCCCAGACCCTGGAACAGAGCCCAGGATGACACAGCAAGGGCTCAGCGAGTATTTGGGAACCAAAAGGAAAGGCACATCTGTGCTCAAGTCACAGTCCTACACGTGGAAAACCCGTCCAGGCACATCTCAGGTTTATAATCCTATGTTACAGGAATATCTCTCGGCGTTTACCAAGTCGGGTTCCTGATGACACGGGTGAGTTTATCGGCCACACTCTGTCTCTGCCTGGCCCCCCTCCTCCTGGCTCCTCAGTGGTTGATTTGTAGCTGAGAACTCTCAACCGAGGGCAAACAATGGCATGCTGCCCTTTCTCCCTCATCGGCTGCTGTTCCCCAGGCCCAGCCTGGCCCGGCTCCTCCGGTGCTGTCACTGAAGTGCCAGGACGAGATGGCGACGCCCAGCAAGCCGGCAAGTCCATACAGTGCACACTTCCTGGGAACATCCGGCAGCCGGTGACAGGCCAGTCCTGGGAACCTGCTCCTACAAATGACACTCTGCTCAGAATACCCAAAAGACCTCTGGCTGCTGCTGGGAGACAGCTCCCCGGCCCGGGGTCCAGTCCCAGCCGGCAGACGCAGGGTCCAGCCATTGTTCTCTGCCATCCTGCCCCCAGGGAACCACGGGGTGTGGCAGCCACTCTGGGACTGCCCGACTGGCACTTCTGCCCACCTTCCCAGCACCTGCTGAGGGCCTGAGACCTGGCCCTGCCCTCCCAGGGTCTGGGAGTAGGGGTGGGGAGGGCAGGGCCACTTCACTGCTCTGCCCTCCCCTGCCACCCTCGCTGTCCAGATCCATCTTCCTGCTCCCAGGTTCCTGTACCGTCCTACCCTGGGGTCATGTCACCTGACCCCCCTTCACCCCCGCCTTACGCTGCCTACACCCCTGCAGTGGCTTCCATTTCATTTGGACTCAAATCCCACTTTGTTCCTTAAAGCCCCTTCCCCACCACCGGCAGCTCTTTCCTACCCCCCGACTCCTGCACGTGGCGGCCCCTGGAGGACCCCTCTCCCCCCCACCATGCAAAGGCATCTCCTTCTTGTCTCTGGTTGGGGACCATGGGGCTGCAGGGCAAGCCCAGCAGCAGCACCCCCGCTCTGCAGGTGCCAGCCCCTCTGAGGTGCTCTGGTTTCACGGCCCAGCCCTGAACAGACCTGCTGGGCTGCACCCACAGCACGCTCCTGAGAGAGACTTTGGAAGGAATCCGTGAACAAACTGATGAATGGAAGCGGCTCTCGGATGGACATGAAGACAGGGTCCTGTGGGCAGAAAGGGCTGGCATCTGGACTCAGGTGACTCCTTGGGAAAGTCACCCAGGGGAAGAGTGAGAACCAGTGGTGTGGACGTGTCACATTGTTACCCACTCATCCGCTGGTGGCCACGGGGTCGTTCCCACCTCTTGGCCGTTGTGAATAGTGCTGCTGGGAAGACTCACGTACAAGTACTTTTTGATTATTTATTTTCGATTCTTGTCTGTATAAACCTAGGCATGGGATCTCTGGTCCCAAGGCCATTCTAGGTTTAACTTTTTGAGGAAATGCCAGGCGTTCTCCACAGTGGCTGCCCCATGGTATGTTCCCAGCAGGAACAAAACACCGACACCTGCTCCAACGTGGATGAACACTGGAAACATTTTGCCAAGTGAAAGACGCCATCACAAAAGGCCACAAGTGTGTGCAGCCGTTTACATGAAATGCCCAGAACAGGTAATCCACAAAGATGGAACACTGATCAGCAGCTATCAGGGCTCGGGGTGAAAGTTTAGGAGAAAAGTTCTGGAATTAGATGGCAATGGTGGGCTCACTCTGACTGTACCTAATGCCAAAGAACTGTACCCTTTAAAATGGTTCAAATGATCATTCTTATATGTATTTCCCCTCAATTAAAGACAAAAGATACATCCTGAGCCAGTGAAACCCTCTGTTATGCCATAAAGCCAGTGTCAGACCACCAAACCCTACAAAACCAGGCCTGGTTCCCCAGTAAAATGAGGAACAAACGGTTCTGTTTTTCCATTCGCTGGCCTGGTGCTGAGGAACCCAGTGCCCCAGAGAATAAGTGATGTCATTGTTCCATCGGCAGCCCACGAGCCCGGGCCGAGCAGCCTCCCTGTGTCCCTGATGCTGGCTCACTCCTGGGCTTGGCTTCTGCCTTTGCACATCAGCCCTTCACACATGAGGACCCTGGGGTCTGGAAGAAGGCTGGCCAGGATGCCAGCTAAACTGCCCACACACGTATCAGGGCTGTGATTCATGCAGATTTGAAAGAGCCATCAAAGCATAAAGTCTCATGCACACTTTGAAATCACCCTAAATTAAAAATGTGCTAAGGATCACATATTTCAGAGCATTCCAGCTGTGGGAATTGTAAACTAGGCCCACACCAGTGCCATGTGGAGGCACCGCATTAGCTGATGACCAAATATCTTCCCCTGGTGCCAGAACACATCAGAAATCATGCACGGTCACATTAGACAGCAGCCTGCTCTTCAAGGCACGTCTGAGAGGACCGGGACAAGACACAGGTGTGCGCTGCCCCTGCAGCAGGTGCACAGGGATTCCCGGGGTCCCGGCAGGCCCTCGTCACGGCTGTGCTCCCTCCGGGCGGCCGTGTGAGAAGCCTGGCCAACGGCTGACTTCACACAGGTAAAACCCCGTCCTCCTGCCCCCATTAGGGACAAGCTCTGAGGAGCTGCTCACACTCCGGAGCCCCCTGCGGGATCAGGCTGACCTGCCCTCTGCACAGCGCGGCCGACACCACCCCCACACCTGGCCCCTCCCCCTCTGCGAGTGGCTCCCCGCTCCTGTTTCTCCTGGGACCAGTTTCCTATGAGTTACTTGCCATCAAACCCTCATCCCAGGGTCACCTTGTAAAAACCCAGACTAAGACAACCACCGACTCTGTGTGAGAGGCTGGGGAGACGCGGATGGGCAAACCTGTGCTGGTGGAGCTGGTGGCCTACTGGGGTAAGACACCGGCAGAGAATCAGATTCACAGCTGCACCGTGAGAGCCGGGTAAGCATTCTGTGAGGACATGTAATCGGGGAATTGGACATCTTTCCTACAAGAAACTTGACTCAGGCTCTGATAGGAATGAGTTGGGCTGCATGCTTTTCATTCAGAAAAAAACATTGTGCAGAACCACCTGGAAAGAGGCAGCTTGGAACAGTCACATTCACACCTTTCTACAACAATGCTTCATTGCCCACTGCGTGGCTGCATTTCCATCAGGAGCCCCGTGGCAAAGAGGCCAGTACTGTCCGGAAAGGCTGTGTGGCTGGCCCGGGATCTCACAGCAATGAGTGGCAACCCCAACCCTGGAGAGGAATACGGGGCTTCAAATCCAACCGGGGGAGATTTGAACAGGTCTCGCTGCCCACCCACCCCCAAGGGGGGCCCCAGACCAGAGTATCACAAAGTGCTCCATGTCCAGCTGCTTCCTGCAAACTTCAAAGAGACTGTGGACCCCAAAGGGATCCTAGTCCTCCCCACTCAAATACCTTTTTAAAAGTCGTGACCCTCAAACTTCCTTTATAAACATAAAATGTTGAAGGGTCTTTGGTCAAGTTCCCAGCCTAATGAGCAAATCCCCACGAGGAAGTTTAAATGCATTGTCAAAACTGAGTCCTTGGGGACCGCTTGGGTCTCAGCCTCAGAAATCATTTCCTTCCTCGTCCATTAAGTAAATGAAGTTAAGTCTGGGCGCGCCAGTCCTTCCAGCGGGTTGAAACACACGTGGGAGGAGAGAAGGACCCTGCTCCAGAAGGCACCCTGACCCTCAGAGCAGATGGGCGCCAGACGGCTCTGCTTCTCACGTGGCCGGGGAGCCGGGCAGACACTATCACTGCCACCTGTTTTGTAAGTCACTGCAAGTGTGCCTGGGTGTGTCAAAGATGTTCAGGGACAATCACAGGTGTAGGCGAGGATGTGAGAAATCGGAACCCTCAACACACAGCTGGTGGGAATGTAAAGTGGGGCAGCCGCTGTGGAAAACGGTCTGGCGCTTTCTCGAGCAGTTAGACACAGAGCTGCCATGTGACAGTTCTACTCCCAGGTACACATCCCGAAGAACTGAACATATATGTCCACACAAAACCTAGACCTGAATAGTTATATTATATAAGAGCTGAAAAGGTGGGGAAAGAAGCAAATGTCCATCAGCTGATGAACAGATAGATAAGATGCGGCGCATCCTCTGCACATGGAATATGACTCAGCCATACAAGGATGAAGTCTGACACATGCCATGACATGGATGAACCTTGAAAACATTATACTAAGTGGAATAATCCACTCGCAACAGACCACTTAGCATGATTCCTTTTACAGGAAATGTCCAGAAAAGGTAAATCCATAGGGACAAAAAATAGATGAGTGGATGCCAGGGGCTGGGAGAAGGGAAATGGAGAGTGACACGTTAAAGGGTATGTATGGTTTCTTTATGGGCTGATGAGGACCTTCCGGAATTAGACTGGTGATGGCTAATATAAAAGCACTGGATCGTATACTCCATGTGGGTCACTGGCATGGTATGTGAATTACACCTCAGTAAAGCTGTTAAAAAAAAGAAAGAAGCCACAAGATGGTCGGGGGCATCCACCCACAATCGCCTCCTCTCTTGGCTCCATCTCGGAGCTGGACGAGCCAGAGAGTTTCTCCCAAACTCTGGACGGAAGTCCCTGCTCAGGACTGGGACCCAGGACCAGAACTGCCTCCCATAAGTCCTCCCTGCCCCGGATCAGAGCTCCCCATCAAGGCAATCACCCATACGCGCCAAGAGTATCGCCCAGACCCCTCTGGGCTTGTCTCCCTGCTGTGGGCAGGAACAGCACGCTTTCCACTACAGCCAATTCACCATCTTCTGTGGCAGGGGCACACCCCTCCCACACCCATCCCAACTCCACTCTTGCAGCTCCACCATCCACCGGTAAGAACAGAGTAATGACCAAAAGCACAAATCAGCCCTGCCATCCCGCTTAAACCCTCCAGTGGCTTCCCCTCATTTGGGATCCCACCCAAACTCCTCACGGGCCCTCTGGCCTCTTCCACCTTCTGCACCTTGTTCCCTCTGTCCCAGCCACACTGACGGTCCCCTGGACTCCTGAGCAGGCCCAGTGTGCTGCTGCCTCAGGGCCTTTGCACCCACTGCCCCTCTGCCTGGAGTGCATTCTCCCCAGAGCCACACTGCTGACTCCTCATCCCCCAACCTCACTGCACCAGGTCCCGTCCCTCCCGCCCACCTTCTCAGCGTGTCCTTCCTATACCCTCCACAGCTCACCTCAAGACTCCACCCTGTTTCACTGCAGGGCACTTGAGGCTCTCTGACTTGTCTTGTGTATGATCTGTTTGCATCTCCACTGAAATACAAGCTTTTTGACAGCAGGGGGTCCGTCTGTCTGTTCAGCATTATACACCAAAGGCAGAGGCGACTCAATAAACTTCTGTTGGATGCAAGTCACCCTCTGCTCAACCTCGGCTGCCCTCGGGGGGGCCCAGTTGGCCCACAGGGCCTGCCCATGGATTCTGGTCCCACCTCCTCCACCCCCCACTACCCATCACCCCAGCCAGGCTGGTTGGGTCCTTAGGGTCTCTTTTCTTTTGCTTCAAGAACTTTACACATGCTTTCTCTTATGAAGCTCTTTCCCCTCCTCTCGGCCTGGCCAGCTCCTACACTGGGTCATAGCTCACACTGGCTTCCTCCCAAAGCCATTCCCTGTGTCAGGACTGGGGGCCCGCTCTGTGTGCCCTCGGCCTCCACCACGACCCCTTTCATCAGGACCCACCCAGAGCCTCAGCACTGCGGGTTTCCTGTGTTTCTTGCTGGAATGACTCCATCGGGGTGGAAAGACAGGTGTGCCTTGCCCACCACCATCCCTCAGGGCAGAATCTCCACAAAGTTAGTTGTCAGAAAGCCCCTGGGGGCACAGTGGCCCTGGGGGTTTATCCTGTAAGATTAGATGACTTCATGCACGGGGCGCGCACTCGGGTGCCTGGCACACAGCCATGTTTGATAAGCCTTAGCTCCCACCAGCCTTCCTCACCACTTCTCCAGCCTCCGTGGCTAGCTTTCCCATATCACCATCGCTGGCACACAGTAGGCACTAAAATACTTGCTGAATGAGTGAAGACTCTGCAGAGATCCCAGGCAAAATCAGTCTTCAAGGGAATCACGAAAGGCAAACACTTTGAACAAGTCTTCAGTTTTCACAGACTGGATATTCCCTTCCAAAAGCAAAACACTAACGACAGATGAATAGAACATCAGTGGCTCCCTCTGGGATCTGCCAGGACTGGGTGAGGCGCCCGTAGGGGCAGCACTAGCCTTGCAGCAGGGTTCTTCACATACGTGAGAAGCACAATCCCTCCCAAATATCTAGAAACAAAGCCACGGCAAAGACGCTGGGCAGAGCCAGTGTCCTCACGTCACGGGAGAGGCAGAGAAGGGGGCTCCCTGCTCCTCAGGCAGGGCGCACAGGCCGCACGGGGACTGCTGTGTGTCTCAGCTGCATGTCCTCTGTGGGACACCAGCAGACAGCGCTCAGTGGGGGTCCCAGGGAGCAAAGGGGGGGGTGGAGAGATAAGAAACCACGGTCCCACCTGTTTCAGACTCCACGTGCCTGGCCACACGAGCCCATGGACCCCTCCTGGTGGTTTTATAATGCCTACCGGTGTTTACGCCCTCGTGACTTGGGCTTCCAGGAGCCGGCATGCCACTGGGCGGGGACTCACCCAAAGAACTGGGGAGCTTTTTGGCAGATGCGTTGAGCTCCTGAGAGAAGCCGCTTGGGTCCCACGTGGTGCGCCCTCAAGGGTGATCTGGCGGCTGCACCCTTCCTCTCTTTAGGGGATGTCCGGCCGCGAACCTCCCTCCTCTGTGCTCACCCCGCGCCTCCTGTGGAGGGACACTGCGAAGCATAAGCCCAGGGACCTGCCGCCAGGGAGTCAGCAATCCCATCTGAGGCCTTGGAAGGAGTCCAGCGTCCAAGCTGGGAGATGCAGGCGGTTCCAACGTCACTTGGGCCCCGTGACCATCACGGCACAGATTGCTCCAGGTCAGCGGTCCTCAACTGTGACATGTGACAACAACTCACACCAGCATCAGCCACACCTGCGCTGGAACAGGAGGGGACCCAGTCACCGGGCACAGGCACCAGCGAGCCAGCCGAGTCCCAAGCCTGGGGGTCTCACACGGCATTCTTCAGGCTGAAAGCTCAAACCCAGTTAAAGCGCTGCAGAATCTGGCAAACTTGAAGTCATCTCAGAAAGAAAAAACAAAGGCAGGAAATTGCCTTTAAGGACAAGCTATAAACAAGAGAGTGAATTTCTCTGGGTTGCCTGTCAGCCAGAGAAGCCCCTGGGGGAGGAGGCCCATTATTAATTTATTCATTCAGTGTTTCCAAGGGCTACAAACTAATCTATTTTAAAAAAACTGTGCACCCTCATGCAAATGAACACTCCCACACATTAATTTTTCATGAGATCTGACAGCTCTAATCTAGATGGGGAAGGGCCCTGGCAGGTCGAGACCTCTGCCCCCTGGGAAGGTGGGGAGGCTTTCCCAGGACAACAGGAGGCCCTGCCTCAGCCCACCCCAAGGACTTCGCCATTAGCATTGCTCGCGACGTGTGACAGAAATACGGCTGAAATATGCTGGCATCCTTTTTAAAACTCAGAGCCCTGCAAAGTGCTAATTTGCAAATTCCTCAAGCTTTAATTTAATTTGTTGTATTAGATTGAACCATTCGAAATTGCCCAATATTCAGCTGTCACTGACCTAAAAAAATGGCAATTTCATACAAATCAACCTGATACAGTTAAAACTAAACCTCATTCTATAATGTAACAAAGACGGGAATGTGCTCAGCATTGTTTGGGGGAGATGTTTTCCCTACATCATCAATCAGAGCCAACCAAAAACTGGCTTTCATTACGCTGTCCCCGATCGCCCTTTCTTCCACCCAGGCGTGCACACACAGGAGGGACCCTTGCGGCTGGCCTGGGCCAGGGTCCTGCGGGTGCGCGGCCACAAACCCAGCACCTCACCTGCCCCTCCCCAGGGGCACCAGATGGAAATGTGCCAGACAGCAAGCAGTGTCTTGGTCCAGGGCCACTCACAGCCACACAGAGACCAGAAGAAGCAGGTGGCTTTGGAACCATTCACCAGGCAGGTGAGGATGCGCAGCCGGGGACAATGTACCACCAGCGGGGACAGGACCACACAGCCCCCAGGCCCTGGGGGAGCCATTTCAAATCTCCCAGTCTTGGGAAGAACACAGAAAAGGGAGACTCTGTTTGCTCTTGCCACTTAACGTCTAGGCTGCCCAGCCACCCAGCTTCTAAGAACAGCTGAGAACAGTGCAAAACCAGGTTTCTTACTACCTGGGACTTTCCCCAAACCTCTTAGGAACACCTGCAAAGCTGGATGGGAGACCTATTCCAGGACATGAAGCCCCCAACAAAAGAGGACACGACTGTCTACCAAAAGGCTGAAAAAGTACGAAACACATGTGCATAAATGCAAAGAGCTTCTGCAGAGACTGGGGTGCCTTGAATTTCTGGTTTTCCTTGGACTTCAGATTGATGGAAAATACTATTCTGGAGGAACACTCGAAACACACCTTTACAACAAAGTTCTTCTGTTACCCAAGTCGCTTTCCCCTTTAAGGATTTCTGATGAGGAAAAGATCCGTGTTATGCTTCAAGTCTACATGGCAGAGCGCACAGGTCTTCAGAGGTAAATTCAGCTCCACCAGTTAGTATCTGCCAGGTCGTGGGCAAGTCACTTTACCTCTCTGAGAATGGGTGCCCCAGGTCCTTAGAACATGTGTAGTAACACTGTCTCCTGTACAGGGCTGGTCTAACAATCAAATGAGAGGAGGCACTCCAAACTGGATAAAGGGCACACAAATCTCTCTGTATTATTTCTGATACTGCACATACACCTACAATGACCTCAATAAAAATTTCAATTCAAAAATGTTAGCCAGCTGTTTTCATGATTAAGATCATTAATCCTTCCCAAAAAGGATACACTGAGTAAACACTCAAGGATCCTTTTAATTTTTCATGAGAACAAAAAATAATTGTCTCTGTTTGTGACAGAAACAAAATGAGCATAGGAATAAAGTCACTTCTCACAGTCTTCAGAGGCAAACCGATGAACCCACAGCGACACCTAAGCTCTTCTGGCACAGCTCTCGCGCTCTGGGCCACTCTACACCAGCCGGGACCACCCCTGAGCCAGGTACCAGCAACAAGGGGCAGCCCCCTACTCCAGCGCCCATGGGAATCATTCAGACTAAGCCTGCTTACCTTTCCCACCCATTTCTTCTCTCAGAAACCACAATAAAGGCTCTCCTGTACATTTTCCCCTCCCTCCCTCTGCCCCCTGACTGACCCCAGGCTCCCCATGAGGTCCCCACGGCCCCCTACGGTGTGGTGTGCCCCCTTCTCTTGGGGGCACAAGAGACTAGCTTTTCAAGGGCAATCGACTCCTGATGTGTTGGCCTTATACCTCAAATTCTTCACTAATATACTCTTATTTAAAACAGTGGCCAGCACAGTCCTCACTGAAGAAGTGACTCTTAGAAAGAATGTGCAGGGTTCACAGAAAAAGGGTGGAGGGGAGAGCACAGCAGGCCAAGGGCACCTCACTGTGCAGGCCCTGAGCAGCCAGGGTGGCCTCACCCAAGGGCCTGAAGACAACATGGGTGTGGGTTGGCAGGCTGAAAGTGAGGTGAAGCCGGAGGAGGGGTCGCTGTCAGCCCACGCAGAGTGTGGGGTGAGCATGTGAGGTCCTAGCTGCACGGACACACACTCTCAACCGTGGGTTGAAAAATGCCCCTTTGTCCTGAAACGTAAACTCCCAGGGGCTGGACCCCCAATTCCTTAGCACCCGGAAGCGTCTGATGTGGTCCAACATTCAGGATATTTTTGCTGAATAAATGAATCCTTCCCACTTAGGAGAAATATAAACAAGCCTCTGCTTCTACCTTTTTTTTTAGTTTGCAACCATCTGAGAATGCCATCCCCTCCTGTATATATTTAAGTATCTGTTGAAGGATGAGTTGGCTTGACAGTGAATCCCTCCAAGCTCTTAAGAAGTAACATCAGTCCTGGAGAGAATCAAAAAAGAAGAGACCTTTTTGTGAGGCCAGCAAAACCTTAATACCAGAACTACAAAGGGACATCACTAGAAGTCAAAATGATAGGCCAATCTCTCTCATGAGCATAGATACAGAAACCCTACACAAAATGTTAGTAAATCAGAGACAAAGGTACAGAGAAAGATAAAACATCACAACCAGCTGGGCTTATTCAAGAAACGTAACATTAGCTCATTCAAAAACCAATCACTGATGGGATGTGAACGGTCCCCAGGAATGGGTTGTTCTAATTTATCTGAATTCTCTCAGACTGTTCAAGTTCAGTTGGACAATATCCACCATATCATAGATAAGTTTTCACAAATGCCTAAGGTGCCTAACTGGTTTTCTTGGTTTCACTGGAGATGGCTGGTAATTACAGGTATGCTTTGGTTATGTAACTATCCTCCTATTATGTTAATGTGTGTGCGCAATTTAAGTAGTAGCTTAAAACCTATCCATGCTGAAGTTACTCTACAAGAAGATATGTCAAAGAAATAATCAATCTTCCCAGGTTTTCTTCCGCCTGCTACTTCTATAGCTTTTCTTCTTCCTACCTAATCACAACCTTTAAATAGAACTCGTGCCACATGTCGAATTTACCGAGTATCATAAATCTTCCAAGTGGTAAAGATACCTCAAGACAAATGCTGGGCATAGAAGCCACAGGGCATAAATATGCAAAGAAGTAAAAAGCTAACCATTTCAAACAATAAGGCTTCTCTCTCACTTACCAACTTTACATTTCCCTGTATGGCCCCGGAAGATGACTGGTTAGCCAGAGACGGGTAAGATTCCTCAAGGGAGGAACAACCTAAGACAGGCACAGTCGCAGGGGGGCCATCAGGTGAGAAATTGGGGAGCAGCAGAGGTGAGGCTTAGAACCTCCCCCCTCATGTTCTGAGAGAAATCTTCTGCATACGTGGATGTTTATTGCCCTTGTCTAGCTCGGATAAACACATAGTCTACAGGCACACACCTGATCATCTACATTTGCTCTCTTACAACACTAAACTCTGTTTTCTACCTTTATCTCGTATCTACCTACCACTTCAGCATTTTATTAAAAATAATAATAATAGAGAAATGTGGTATCCACATATAAATCAAGTTTAAAAATCAAATGAATATTCATATTTGAACTGTTTATAGTTCATAATGCATGAACAAAACCGAAAGCTTCTGTGATGACTGCCCTTGTACTGTTCACCATGTAACTTATTCACTATGTAAGAATTTGTTCTCCATGTAAGAATTTGTTCGTTATGCATCAGAAGATTGGAGACTGACGAAAATTAGGCTTGGTGTGGATTAATGATTGTGCATTGAGCATTAACCCCCCTATACAGAAATTTATTGTTGTTAACAACTATTTGATCAATAAATATGAGAGATGCCCTCACAAAAAAAAATATATATATATATATATATATATATATAAACACACTTCCAGTTGTAAAATAAATAAGTAACCGGGATGTAATGTATAGCATAAGGAATATAGTCAAAATATTGTAACAACTTGGTATGGTGATAGCTGGTAGCTAGAATTATCATGTATATAAATGTTGAATCACTGTGTTGTACACCTGAAACTAATGTAATGTAATACTGTGTGTCAACTGCCCTTCAATAAAAAAAATAAATAAATAAAATAAATGGAGAGTCTAGAAAAAGAAAAAGAAAAAAAAAAAACCCAATCACTGGACATCAGCACATTAACCAAATCACAGGAAACATCATATGAACATTTTAATAAATACAGAAGTAGCATTTAACAAACTTCACACCCATTCATGAGCAAAAACTCTTAGCAAATTAGGAATTGGAGGGAATTTCCTAAACCTCAAAAAGAACATATACAAAATCTTTGACACAAACTTATACCTAATGATGAAATATTGAACACTTTCCCTGAGACTAGAAATGAGACAAAATGTCTGTCTAAAATTATACTAGAGATTTTAAACAGTACAATAATAACAAAAAGTTTAAAGATTGGATAGGAAGAAATGGAACCACCTTTTTTTTTTTTACCTAAAGATATATTTTTGGAATATCCAAAAGAATCTCTAAAATTAGAATAACTTAATTTAGCAAGGTTATTGCATAGAAGGTCCATTTTTAGAAATAAATTACATTTTACATGACAGAACCAAAGATTTAGAAAATCATATTTGAATAATGAGATCATTTCAAAGTCATCAAAAAGCGTAAGATGTCCCGAATAAACCTAATGAAAGACATGCATGAGATGTCTCCACAGGAAGCATTACTGAGAGAAAAGCTAAACAACTCATATGTAAGGCGAGATATACCATGTTCATAGACTGAAAGAATGAATGTTTTAAGGATCTCATTTCTTCCCAAATTGATTCACAGGGTCAATGCCATCTCAATCAAAATAATAACGGATTGTATGTGTGTGTGTGTGCATGTATAAATTAATTCAAAATGATACAATTTTATATAGAAATGCACAAGACCAAGAATGGCTAAGATAATCTTGAAGAATAAAAACGAAGTGGTATGGATTGATTGTAAGTCCACAATAATTATGACAATGTGCTACTGGTACAAGGACAAGGAGACCAGCGGAATAAAGAGACAGACCCAAACTAACAGAGGGAATGACTCAGGAGAAAGGGAGCACAGCTGTGCAGCGGGTAAAAGACAATCTTCTCAAAATTTGGTGCTCAGTCAATGTGCTTGTTGATCCCTTCCTCACACCAAATAAAAACCAATTCTGATATAAAACAATAATACCACTAGAAGAAAACATGGGAGAAAATCCTCATGGTTTGGGAATAAGCAAATATTCCTTAAACAAGATGCAAAAAGGAGGAAAAAAACAAATTGACCTATATTAAAATTAAATTTTTACTTTCACCAAAAAATAACATTCATCAAAAAATACCACTGAGTGAAAGAAAAGGCAAGTAGTCACACTAAGGGAAACTATTTGAGATATATATCTCCAACCAAACACTTACCCAGAATACACTTTTTTAAATTCCTAGAAATCAAGTTTTAAGAGACTGGCACAACCATCCTCACTCAGTTGCTGACCAAGAAGCTGAGCAGACATTTCATAAAGAAGACACACAAAGCCAATAAGAAAATGAAAAGGGGCTCAAACTCTTTGGTTTTCAAGGAAACCCAACTAAACTACAATGCACTATTTCCAAATGCATAACACAATGGCTAAAATTTTTTGAAAAACAGCTGACAGTATGAAGCATGGTGAGACTACAGAGCAACTGGAACCCCCACAATGTTGGTGGGGTGGATACTGGGGTGGGTGGTGTGTTCACACACTTCGGAAAACTATTTGACAGTATCTGCTAATGCTGAACATATACAGACCAAATGACGCATAAAATCCTCACCTACAACAGGAAAAGAAACCAACAAATGAACAAAAACAGGTACAAAGATGTTCCTAGTGGCACCACCAAAGTCCAGCGACAATGCAAACGTGATTAACAGTAGAGTGAATGCATCATTGGATAGTCACACAATGGAGTACTACACAGCAAAGAGATTTGACAAAATATCATGACACCCAACAACAGGGGCCATTCCCAGAAACATATGTTGAGTGAAAGAACTCAAATAGGAAGTATTACATATCATATGGCTCCAAATGTGTAAGGTTCAAAAACAAGTAAAATTGATCTGCAATATTATATATCATGATGGTGGCTCTCTTTGGGGATTAGTGATGGGGCTGCTGATTGCTCAGTGCCCTCACCTGATGAGATTACAGAGGCACATTCCCATTCACAAAACACTTATGAGTTTTGCATTTTTATATGACTGCTACATACCAATAAAATATCAATAAATATCAATGAAATGTTTGTGATTTTTCTTTAAAAATCCTGTCTATTGAACATGTATTCTGTGCACAAAGGACAGACATATCCAGGAATGTATTTAAGTGTTCAAATGTGAACAGAAAAACAAACTCGAATGATTGAAATTTCTCTGGGGCTCTGCTGACCCCCCCTGAACGTTAAGCAGATGCCCAAGACAGCATGCATTCAAGAGGACTCAGGAGAGCCTAGAAGGCAACTTGATTTACCCACATCAGTCATGATTCGATATGGGAATTCAAAGCCAGGCCCTGATATGAAAAAAGGAGGCTACCTTGCTGTGTTTACCCACGGTCTCCTGGCTGTTGCAACATCATTTTATATCTCAATGCAGTGTTTTGGTTTGAAAATAGAAATAAGGGAATGCAAAAATTTAAATGATAATGTTCTGGTTTGGAATCAACAGTAAATATATTTCCCAGTATAAGCATAAATGGCTGTTGAAAAAGTCATCATTCATGTACTAAATATCTGGCAATTACTAACAGTGCTCAGAGTTAAATAAGCTGGTTTGGAACTGGGAGACGAATGCCTATTAAACACAGCAGATATTTGTTTCCTGAATTTAACCAAAGGATACACCTGACTGCAGGTTGTCTAAATAGACAAGTAAACCAGAAAATGACCTGGAGGAAAACGCACAGTCAAGTGACCAGTAAATGCTCTGGGAGTTCTACTTGGCCAGCGCAGTGACGGGCTCTGCGGCAGCAGATGCAAAGTTGTGCAGACACAGTCCGTCCCCACGGAGCTGCCAGCCAGCTGGTGAAGGGCACATCCACAAGCCATGGAAGCCCCCAGAAGGTGAGCAGTGTCCTGGGAGGGAGCGAGGTGAGAAGGCAGGCCAACGGGGGGTACTTCACCGCCTTGCAAGTGCATCTCAGAGCTATGGGCCCTGGTGGAGGCACTCCTATTCCAGGGCCCGGCGGCCACCTGGGCTGCCTCTAGTCGGGTTACTTAGGAGGAAAGGAAACATCAAAATAGGGCATTCCTCACAATGCAGCATGTAGCAGAGTTGTAACACATACTTGAGGAAAAGACATGATGGACATTCACTGCTTACTTACACTAAGATAAACTCCAGTTTAATTGAGAAGGATGATAGTAGAAAATCTAGAAAAAATTAAACTGATTCAGAATTAAGAAGAACTTTTTAAACTTCAATGAAACAGAAATCCAAGAACAAAAGAAAGGATGCTTCAAATCATATATGAATTGTAAAACTTATCATTCAAAATCCATATAAAATGAAGTCAAACAGTGATCTGGAATATATTCACAATAAATGGCAAATGTTTTTCAGATGTAAATCTTTAATATATAAAGACTTATTTAACATTGACAAGAAAAAAAAGCCTACCCTTCCTCCATCCCCAGCTGAAAAGTATACAGAAGACATAGTCTTTTGAAGGAAAAAAAAAAGGCAGCAAAAACATGAAAATAAAATTCAGTTCTATAAGTTACCCTAAAGAAGCAAATTAAATAATGGGTTTCCACTTTTGCCAAAGTGGTAGTTTGATTTGGAAAAAAAAAAAACCAGCTCAGCAGTTTGGGGCAGATTTGGGAAGATGAGCAGACAGTGCCAAGGGAAGTGCACAGTGACGCTGCCTTCCTGAGGGGCAGTTTGGTGGCGTGGGTCAAAGGCTTTAAAAGAGTTTATATTCCTGGGACATATTTCTAAAGAAATAATTGGGGATCAGAGACATAGATTTATGCACAAGTAAACAATCTCAGTAGTCCAACAGCTATATTTAATAAATCAGGATTTGTAATTATATCTATAGTACGGTATCAGTATAATAAAATATTTTGTGTGTGCACGTTCTCAGTTAAAAGGATGAATGAAACATATGCAAATATTTGCAGGGATTAACTGGGAGACGTGACTATGGGTAATTTTCATTTTATTCATAAATATTCTATAATAAGCATGTAATGCTCTCAGATGAAGAAAAAAAATCTCTTTTTTTCCCCACGTCTTCCTAAAGGTGTAGCTTTTGACTTTGTAGGGTGGGTAGGCTTCTGATGGGTGGGAAGAGCCTTCAGACATAGGGGACACTGTGTTGCAGGAGCAGCAAGATGCTGGGCTGGACTGAGGGGAAGAGAGGGAGAGAGGATGCCAGGTGCAGGACCTGAGGGACAGGAACACCAAGCTAAAGGTCAAGGAGGAGGAACAGGACATGCATGGAACCAGGAAGTCATGGATGGAGACACTGTTTACCTGGCAGAGTTGAAGCCTCTATTGAAAGAAATCAAGTATTTCCAAATAGAAAAAGTTTCGAAAAAGCTAGTTGGAGACTGAGGATTTAGAAAGTGGGCATCTGCCTAAAGTGGGTGGCCACCCAACTCGGCTGTTATTGTGTCCCTCTTGCTGGTCCAGGTGATGCTTTGAGCCCTAACTTGACCCACCACTGTCTCCCAAACAACAAGCCACGCTCCAAACGTCAGGGCCTCGTCACATCCAAGGAGGACCATTACCACTTGTTGTCCCACAGACTCATCATCCTGAGGTCCACCTAGATCCCCGGAGCATCTGGCTTAGGACCAAAAGTGGGAGAATGGGATGGATAAATGGGGTCACTTCTTCCTTTTCCATTTTTGTCCACGATTCCCAAATAAATAGGACTCTCTGTGCTTGTTAAGGTGAGACTACTGAACCAAGGGCGTGAACTAGGGAAGACATAAAGAAATCCTTCCAGAAACCAACCTGAAAAGGTAGACAGAAGGAAAACTCGGATGAAGGAAGTGTTTGATCCCCAATCCAGACTTTGCCACACACCAAAGCCTTCCCTGAGACTGACGGATTCTCCTCCCAAATGGGGAAAATCAGAACTCAACAGGTTCTGCAAAGACCAGACAATACAACATACGTGATAGAACAGATGTAAAAGACCTTGTCTCCGTGACTGTGAGTGCCCATCAGCCTCACTTAAGACATGCCCGGGTGGCTTCATATGACCAAGGAAGGCCCTGCAACGCTGACTCGGTGGAGGGCTGGGAGTGCTGATCAACCTCAGTGAACTAGTGTCCCACCTGCACCAACTCCCCCACCCCACCCAGAATTCCCACTGACTCCTAAATGCATCCTGGACAAAGGGATGTTCAAGGTATGAAACACCCAATCACTTATTAAAACATGTAAAGGATAATTCTAACCCCAGGTAGGTGCTAATGCTCAGATTAGAAGCCACCAAAATGCCTTTCTCCAGATGAAAACAATGAACCACCTTCTTCCCTCAACACAATACCAATACTATGGGGAAATGCCTATGCAGATAACCCGGTCCAGGAGCAATGAAAGAGAATCCAGAAATTCAAGGGTCTGCAAGACTGGAAAAAGTCCCCTGCTTCATGAGCACCAAGAAAAACAAAAAAACCAAAAACACAAGAAGGCTTTGAGTGACAAAGTGTGGTTGAGGCTCAGTCTGTTAGCACATCCAGTGTTAAAATCTCCAAGTGGGTTTACCTGGTGTCTTGCACATCTTTTCAATAGGACATGCTCAGCAAAGGGACCCATAGCTCTGGCTCTTTCATGGGAGCCTGACAAGACCAGAGCACCCAAAATGTAGACCTATGGGGGCACTTCTCAAGAAAAATTGCGAGTGTGGCTGTTGGGAGACAAAGCCAACTAGAACCAAAGAGATACTTTAAGAAATTTATATTACCTGACCAACCACCAGATTGGATAAAAGAGACCAAAAGTGCTACCGAAAATGGTCTTTGGACCTCCCATCATCCAGGCTGAGAAAGCTGCTCACACCCTAAGAACAGCATGTCTTCCAATGTCTTCTAATGCAGCAAACCAAGAATAGTAAACAAAGAGGACTCCCTGAGGGTGGGGTTACGGGTGCTGCAGAACATCAGACTGGAAGCTAGTGCCCAGGGCCAAACCGGCGCCTGATCAAGGGACCTTCCCCCAGCTGGGGGGCACATCACCACATCCACACAGGGGAACGTCACAGAAGCTCTGCTCCAGCAGCTGTGCAGGCCTCCCGTCCGTCCGCTTCCGGCATGTTACTGCAGTCACCCCATTCCTATTCCACCAGTGAAGCTTCGGTGTTTGGGGATGAGGGGCAGGTAACTTGTCCTAAGTCTCTGAACCACGAAGAGCCACATCCGAAGATGACATAAACACAGTGATTCATCAGACAAAGGTCCTGGACAATGAGCTGTAGGTAGAGACTGGCTGGGTCTTGGGGAACCTCCCTCGGGGAGGGGTAGGAGGAGAATATTTGGGGACCAGCAGGGCAGCCTACAGCGGACTCCCGGATGCTCACAGGCACTCAGCCTCACCTTGGGAGGAGTCATATCCTCCACCTTGTTGAACTCAGGCTTGGGCCTGGGACTTGCTTTGACCAAACGATGAGCAGAAGCAACACGTGCAACTCTGGGCTGATGCTCTACGAGGCACAACACAGTCCTCTGCTCTGTACGGTCGTGGAGGCAGGCGTTGAGGCTGAGCCTCTGTTGAGCTGGGCCCCAAAGGACATGCATAAGCTGAGTCCCACAGTCAACACAGTCCGAGAGGAACAGATGCCGTGGGTGAGCCCTGCATCTTGGAGTAGCATGAGCCCAGCTAATCCTGACTGATGCACCCTCCCCACGGTCAGCCAACTCCCCCACCCCCCGACCCGCAGGGCCCCGCTCCAGCACAGGGACACCCGACCCAGGCCAGGGGATTCAGGTCAGAGGGTCCCATCTCAGAGGCCACAGAGACTGGCTCAGGGATGCCCATGTGACCGGGCTGGGCCAATGAGAATCAACTCCAGACCTTATAGAACCACTGAGATTATTAACATCTGTTTTCTCAAGTCACGGCTGCTATGCTCTGAGAATATGAGCCTGGGGCTCTAAATAGCCATTTGCTACCTCATGGGGAGCACTGGCTGGGGGATGAAGCCAGACACGAGAAGATCCCTGCTGGCACGGTCTGCACCCTGGGCACAGCCGCCTGACCGGCGCCGGGGCGGGTCAGCTCTGTGAACCCACCGGTACCTTCCATCAGGGCAGACCTCAAGTCAGGCTTCTCGGTCCTGCACCAGTCCCTAAACAGAGATCCCGCACTCCCTTCAGGAAGAAAACAGCAAGATGCTTTAAGAAAAGCCCTGAGGAAATGCCCCACAGACAGTTTGGGGACCTGAGCTGCTGCAGGTGTTTGAGAGAAAGCTGAATGGCCCCTCCCCAGATCAACACTGGAAGGGCGGAGAGCCTCGTGCCAGGGAGCCAGGCTGAGGACAGTCCCCTTCTGTCCATGGGTTCTCAAACAGGAGGGCCTGTGGTGGTTCTGGCTTTTCATGTATGTCCGTGACTGTGCGTGTTCGCATTCTAAGCAAAAACACAAGATTGGAACAAACAACGCAGAACAAACACTTCTTTCCCCAATTAACAGCTCCCAGGAAAACAGCTCAATTATCTTCCCAGGCCCAAGCCTTACATCCATTAACATTAATGGGATCCAGGCAGGAGCCGGAAGACACTGGCCTCTGCGATCAGGAGACGCTTCGTCTCTGTGAGGGGAGGGGCGCCGCTGAGCATCCTGCAGGCCTGGCCACTGGGGCGGGTCAGAGCGTCATCTGTCACTGTTCCTGTGTTCACAGGAGCCTCAGAAAAGACTGTCCACATGCCTAACAGAGAGGCACAGCCTTACAGAGGCACAGCCTCACGGAGAGGCACATATCTGCAATACCTAAAATGTGCCACAGTTTAGGAGCCTCTCTGTGTTGCTTCCTCTTTGTTAATGAAGAATCTCAGACTTCATTTGCCCTCCAAGGGGCCCTGACAGCAGCCCACGGATTCTTCCCATCACATGGGACATAAACCCACAGTCTGAAGCTCTCAAATCAACCATAGTGTCCCTCTGCCAGGGGCAGATGTCCCCCCAGACATCCAGTTGTTGCAGGCTGGCACCTCTGCTGCCTGGCTATTGGGTGAGGTGCCCAGGCTCACAACAAACAGAGCTGGCCAGCACCCTAAGTTCTCTCTGTGGCACCCTGTCATTCCCCTGACACCTGCCAGGTAACGCCTCCCGCTTACAAGGCTCACTACGCACCGGGCCCCAGCAGTGGACAAGACACAAAGGCCCCTGCCTCTGGAGCCCACAGTCCTGCACGGGAGAGAGGAAAGCGCCCCTCACGGGAGCAGGGACCAGAGACGGCTGAGTGGGCAGGTCCGGGAAGGCTTCCTGGAGAAGTGGCTCTGAATGCACGTGGTGAGCCAGACAGGAAAACGGAGGAGGGCGCTCCTGGCAGAGGTGCAGCAGAAGAGGTGAGGGGACGAGAGGTTACAAGGTTCAGAACAGGAGTCAGTCCAGGGACAGGTGACTAGCATCCCGAAAAGGCAGGATGGGGGCACAGGACAGGCCCAGGCATCAGAAGGCTGGGGTTCCAGCCCCGTGTGGCCCCTTGCCAATCAACTGCTGGCCACAGGGGAGCTGCTCCACCTGTCCTTGTTTATCCTAGGGCTTACTGCCCACCAGAGGGAAGGACAGGTCAAAGCTGGTTAGAGGATCATTCTCACCAGAAGACAGAGCAGGAGCCGTGGTGCAGAACTGCCCTTGAAGCAGGGCCACCCCCGCTGGGCAGCCCTGTGAAGCACATCTGAACGCTGCACAGAAAGCAGCGGCCCCTTTCACTGTGAGTGGCTTGGGTAGCTGATCAATCAAATCCACACTCAGAGCTGAAGAGAACCCTCTGTAAAAGTATTTGAAATACTAGCAGAGTTTCTAAGGTAACTTGTTACAAAATCAGTACCACTCCCTAATTAGTTAACAACAATCACCCAGATAATCTAATAGGAAAATAAAAATCCATTTCACAGTAACAAATGCAAAACATTAGACACACAGGAATAAAACTCATAGTCAACAGTTGACCTCCTCAGGAGGAAACTATAAAATTTAAACCAAGAATTACATTGACTTTTCAAAAGTCTCAACAGAGAGATATATCAGGTTCTTGAATGGGATGACTGAATTTAGTGAAGATATTAGTTGACAAAACTTATTTATGAATTTCATGCAAGTCGATGTATTATAATCTAACATGATAAAAATTCCTATAGAATACATATGAAAGAATGGCCAAAAAACTAAGAAAAATGTAATGAGTAGGCATCAAAGTAAAATATACACTGAATATATTTTAATTAAAATGGAGTTATAATGAATATATACCACTTAGATATGCACTGAGGGGGGCTGGATATTAAAATACATAATAAAGCTATAGTTATTAAAAGGACAGACCCAGGAAAGCAAAAGAAAATTATAATTTTCTCTTCTGCTGCACCTCTGCCAGGAGCGCCCTCCTCCGTTTTCCTGTCTGGCTCACCACTGTGCGTTCAGAACCACTTCTCCAGGAAGCCTTCCCGGACCTGCCCACTCAGCCGTCTCTGGCCCCTGCTCCCATGAGAGGCGCTTTCCTCTCTCCTGCCCAGGACTGTGGGCTCCAGAGGCAGAGGCCCTTGTGTCTTGTCCACTGCTGTCCTAAAGAAGAATTTAGTATAGAAATAGGCATATTATAAACCATGCATTTCAAATCAGTGGCAAAAATGGACCATTCAAAGGACAGCAGAGTGTCTGACCTGACTCTGAAGGTGGGGATGTCACCTCACACTAAACATATTTTCCATGAGCTGAAGGTCAAATATCAAGAAAAGAACCAGAAGGAAATGATGAGGAGCTATTTATCTGACTTGGGAGGACAGCCTTCTTGAGCATAAAAGCAATTAACAAAAGCCTTGAAGAAAACAATACTAGTGCATTTGACCCAATAATTTTTAAGACTTCTGAACATGAAAACACACCACTAAAAAAACAAAAACAGAATGCTACTCACTTAAGAATATTTTTGACATCTACAACAGGAATACATCAATCTAATAAGAGCACCCCCAAAGCCACTTCCCTGGGGCAGAAACAGAGGAGCCACTTTCTTCTCAGCACCTCTTCTCCGGAGAGCTATTAAGCCAAAATGCATTTTAAAAAGCCATAAAAATGTTCAGGCCTATAACCCAAGAATTCCACTTCCACAGACTTTAAGTCAATGAACCATGGTTTCCATGATTCCTGTATGAAAGGCTTTTCCAACTTTCCATACAAAGAAATCACATTCTGCTATTGAAAAATCCAAGAAATCTTTTTAAAATGAGGAACTGCCAGTGATAAATGAAAAAAAAAGGGTGCAAAACTAAATACAGTGAACTATCCAAAGTTTGCTTTGAAAGATGTGACACATACATACCTAACTTTATTCATTCAGTATATTGGCATCCAGCACTTTCTCCGTGGCAGACACCCACTCTACAGAGCATGAACAAGACAGACAGGGGGGCTGCCTGCCTGGCTGGACTTGACAGTCTAGTGAGATCAAACACACACACACACGAGGGGAATACACCAAAACGCTAGTGATATTTAGAGGAACTTAGGTAATAATTATTTTCTTTCTTGCACTTATCTGAAAATATGTCTATCATACACCTATCCTAATTTCAGCATTAGAAATGAGACTTTCGTGAAAATTCTTACCACTTCCTACCTAAGACACAATCCTTCCCCCATGAAAGATGCGAAGACCTCACCAGTGTGTATGTACAGCTCTGTTCTTCCTGCACTGGTTGTGTTTCATTTAAACCGTTTTTCCCTGAAAATAATTTCCTTTGTTAAAATCAAGAATGGGTGAGGAGAAAGAATATGAGACAATGATCCGCCTACTGTATTTGAAAAATCGAAATGACCTTTCAAAAGACTTGGACTTAAAATAAATGCATGACTCAGGAGCAAGTGATCCCCAGTGACTAAATGTCCTCATAAAAATACCTTCAAACCATCCCCAACTATAGATAATTCACCACACCAAAAGAAAAGCCATTCGTGCTGCTCATAAGTACTGACAAGAAAATGGACATTATGTCAGTATATTTCAGGATCTGTTCAAAACGAACATATTTATTATGTGTATCTGCACCTCAGGAGTGGAGACTGGCGAGTCAACATAAACACCTTTCAAAGGCTAAATACACGGGAGGGAAAGGAGACAAGGCATGTGTGACCAAGGACCCCCGTGAAACTGATTCTCATGTCACGTTTGTTTAGAGAAGATACACCACTGCCGGCTCCACCCTTCTGTCCCGGAGGGAGGGGACCTGGACCAGCCTCCCACAGGGGCTGCAGGAAAACCTGGCGTGGGCCCCCCACAATGCCTGGGACACGATGCACATCCCTGAGGATATTCTTTCCCATCTGTTTTTAGTGGAGGAAGGCGACGGGTGTAGAGGTAAGGCGTCAACCTGGATAGCATCCAAGTGATCACCATGACTGCTGAATCGTTAGTTCACCCCACAGGTATTCTGGGAGCCTGGCACCTTGCCCCAGGCACTCTTCTAGGGCTGGGGAATGTGGCCGAGGGTGAGCCAGATGTGGCCCTCCCTCCGCGGGGAGACACAAGAAGAGAGAACTTCAGGGAATGAAAAGCACATCACACAGGAATTTGTGAAGGAGGGTTACTGGCCACTGTGGTTCCTTTCAGTAAGGGGCCCTGGGGGACTCCTCAGAGGAGGTGTCATTTGAGCAGAGACCTGCACAATGAAAAGACTTGGGGCAAGTGCTTCTGGAAAGGGTGCAGAATAAGTGCAAGGATGTGGTGGGGGAACCAGCGTGGCCACGGAGGACAGGAGAGGGCCAGGGGGGCTGCAGAGGTGAGGAGGGCACATGGCCAGAGGTGAAGCCAGACGTCTGGAGAAGCAGAGCCCAGCCATCTGGGCCTTGCTCATGGCAAGCAGCTGGGTGACGTTCTGAGTGCAGTGAGATTCATATGTGTAATCTAACCATTGCAAAAATACAAAAAAAGAGACTGCATGCCAAAAAGCAGAAGCAACCAAGATGTCCTTCATTAGGAAAATGGACAAATTGTGCTACATCCAGATGACAGAGTATTTCTCTGATAAAAAGAGATGAGCCATCAAGATATGGCAGGACATGGAGGAGATCAAAGTCATACCACTAAGAATCCAGTCTGAAAAACTTCACACTGTATGATTCCAACTCTAAGACGTCTCGAAAAGGAAAAACTATGGGGACAGTATGACCATCAGTGGCTGCCAGAGGTTCAGGGCGAGGGAGGGAGGGATGAACAGGTGGAGCACCGAGGAAAGCACTCTGTATGAGGGTGCTGTAATGATACCATCATGGTCACACCTGCCATTATATATCTGTCCAAACCCACAGAACATGCAACACCAAAAGCGAACCCCCAAAGTAAACTATGGACTTTAGTTAATAATGTATCCAAATCGGTTCATCAATTCTAACAAAAGGGCCGCACTAACACAAGATGTTAATAATAGTAGAAACGGGCAGGGGGTGGGACAGGAAGGCATATGGGAATTCTGTGCTTTCTGTATCATTTTTCTGTCTGGTTTCACCCCTGAAACCACTCTAAAAAATAAAATCTATTTAAAAAGAAGATTTGCTGCTATAATGTTCATATAATGCATTTGTGTCTGCCCTGGTCCTTCCCATCCTACTGGAACCTGGCTACTAACTAGACCCTCAGAGCAATTAGTGTCCCCAGAGCTGGCAGATGGGTGGCACCCAGGGGCAGCCGCCAGGCAGTGACAGCCATAGGCAGGGTGTCCCGCTGTTAGATGTCCAGGTTCCCTGCTCCTGGCACCTACTTCTTAATTTCTCAGGATGTCTGTTTTCTCAGTTGTAAAAGAGAAATAAAATCATGACCCCCCCCAAACTAGTAGAGGCGCCGTGAGGAGCGAGCCGTGAGGAGCCGAGACGGCCGGGCAAGGCCCTTAGCCTGAGGCCTGGCGCGCAGCAAGCTTTTACATTCGGTGGAAGCATTTAGCAAGCAGGAAAATAAAAATCCATGATAATTTATTGTCCAAATTTTTATCATGTGGGTCAGATGGTGCAACTGTTTTACATCTGACTTGAAAATCTGTTGTAAAAAAGTACAAAGAAATACAACACCTACAAAAATCACAGAGCATGGAAAAAATGAGCTGCCAGGTGCCCACCCCTGGGCTTCAACAGCTGCCAATGAGCGGCTGATCCCCTTCCACGTACCCGGCACCAGGTCGCCATCAGCATTGCTGCACTATTGCGAAGCAAAAGCCGCACACGGCATCATTTCCCCTGCAAATACGGCTTGAATTTAAGCCAGGAATGACTTCTGTTTTTAAGCATTATGCTTGTTGACACATCTTTTAGAATTTTCAATGACCTGGCTTGGTGAGGGGATCAAGACACAGAGACCCTACTAATGTGTGTGATTAAAAATCAGTATAATATCTTTGCAGGTCAATTTTTCATATCTACCCAAACTGAAAATGCACATACTGTTACAATATCAGGATATATGTTATAAATAAACCTGAACTTGAGAATATAAAGATGCATAAAAAGGTAAAAGATCTGTTCATGGCAGAGCTGATTTTTATTGACAAACATTTGGAAACAACTTCAGTACCCATCGATAGGGCAGGGGAGAACATTTTGCTACATGCTCCCCTTAGACTATCAGGCACACAGAGAAAGGATGTACTGATATGCAACACCCTACAAGAAATCCTGGCAAGTAAGGAAAGGCTCAAAACAGCGTGTGTAGAATACCACCAGTGGCATGGAAACCCCAGGGACACACACCCACACATATGTACATATATGATGTAAGACTTGAACATATCCGCAAGGAGTCACAAGGAAAAACTCATCAGAGGGTGCCCTGGGGGAGGAGAGCTGGGTAACTGTGGTACAAGATGAGGAGGGGGACTTTCCCCCAATAAAAGTGATGATGGTAATAACAGTATTCACAGCAGCCACATGCACCCCTGTTCACGCTGCTTGCTCTGGTTTACCATATGCATGTCTCAGCCATTCAAATATTTTTCAAATAAATGTAAGGAGAAAAAGAGAAAAACATTTGCCAGCCCACGGATAAAGGAATCATAACGTACAGGAAAGTGATGTCAACAAAACATAAAAGAGGAGTGTCAGGTCTTTGCAGGTCACAAGGGGTAAATGACAAGTCAGGGTGTTCCTCAAGAATGACTGACTTCTGCATTTGAAGTTGTTGGTTTCGGCCCTGTTTCCTGTAGCTGTTGGCCCTGAATCTAGAACATGCCGTGTCGGCTCCAGCCTAGCACCTAAAACAACATGAGAAAGTGTTCCTGTCTCCTTGCAAACCTCATCCCCGGCCACATGGCTTGGCATATCTGCCCTTCCCTGATTTGCTCTGAGATGCTTCCCTGCTCCTGGAGTCCCCCCGGCCCATAAAAAATGAGAAGTGACATCCCTTCCCACTTAATACTTGAGCAATTTGCTGATGTTTTGTGGCTCAGACTTGACCTTTGGGCTTATTTTGGCTTTGGGAATTTCAGATCAGAAGAAGCACTGCAACATCTGGAGAAAGCCATGCTTCTGGGTGTACCTCCCAGGCGCTGCTGACCCACTTTCAACCTTCCGTAGCTGCAGTGGGGCACAGCGTGGCAAATGGATCTCTTTCCAAATGGAGAGAAAAAAAAAATCATCAAAAATGAGCTCACTTAGAGGATTTATTTGTGTGTCTAGCAGTTAAAGAATTAGCACCACAGACAGTTCTGTGGACCATTTACACGATAAGCAATGATTAAGTGTCGGCTGAAAACACTCTCTAGGAGAAAAGGATCTTCCAAAGTCAGTCAAATCAGACCTTGAGCCTAAAATATGACTCTTCAGCTGTCCAGCCTTTTTCCCTCCCCAAATAAATCTCTTCCTTTTAAAGTGGTTTCTCTAATTTCTTTGAACAATAATAAGGAAAAGCACAGGGAATAATATATTAAACACACAAAACTGGCTGTTGTTAAAACTGGTCTTTTGGGGTGTGTGTGTGTGTGTGTATAATGATATATATATATTACATATACATATACTATGAAGCATTATCGATAAAGGTGAAGCCCTCTGATTCCACTCACCATTCCCAGAAGGAAGAACTATCACAGATGGGGTCTGGGTCCTTCCAGCACTTGAGCGTGGGCACAGGTTGCATGCTTACTTGCACTCCCTCCCTCCTTCTCTCTCCCAACCCCTGTAAGTGTGGTTACAGGGGAGGTGATATTGTTTATCACATACTTACAGGGGTGTGATATTGTTTAGTTGGGTTTTAGGTTTACACACATTTCTCACCCTGTACATTTTGTTTTGCAACTTGCTTTTGTCATAGAAATTTAGTTCCTTGCTTTTAACTAGTACTTAGAGTCCCAGGGTCCACATCTGACGGATCTGGCCCCTGGCCAGTGACCACTTAGGTTGTTTGCAGTGTTTCACTATTACACACCATGCCCAAATCATAATGATCGCCCTGGCACATGCCTCTTTGCTCACTTCTACTTGCCAGGAAAGAGTATGCTCATTTCCAATTTTACTGGGTATTGCTAAATGGCCGCTGCAAAACAGCCACACCAATTCACATCTGAAATGTGTAAGAGCTGTTTTCCCACATTCTTCTAACACTTGACATGGCTAATTTTTACACTTTTCTGTCAGTTCTTGGTGAAAAACATCCTGCCCTTTCTGTTCCATCCTCTCTTCCTTCTAATCTCCATTTCTTGCTTAGCCTGTGTGCTTCCCAGAACATGGCACACAGTGACTAGTCCCTTGGTCCTTCGGGGGTACCTAACACCAATACTGCTGCCTGAGGCTGAGGCGGGGTGGGTCTCAAGCTGACAGCCCCACCTCTGAGAAATGGCGGAGCAGGTGTAGGGTCAAGTCTTCTGGCTTCCAAAGTCCCGTTAACCACTGCTTGACATCTGTTAGGGGCCCTATGTGTGTAAGGTGGGATGAAGTAGATCTAAACCATCACAAAAAATAGGCATCCTTTTCCTATTTCCTTAAAGTCATGACATGTATCTATGAAGCACCTGAAGTCCATCTTCCAGCAGCAGCTGAGAAGGAAGTGGACAAGGAAGATACCCCATGGGATGCAGTCATGCACCCTTCGTCAAGAGCTCCCAAGGAGGGCTCCTGGGCTCCTGTCCGGGGGTGACGGTAGACGATGCTCAGGACCGATTCCACCACGTCATCGCGAGCGGTGGCCGGCCCTCTCCCCGCCTCTGCCTGCACACCAGCACTCCCTGCTCAGGCCTGAGGCTCTACTCTGGATTACAGCTGGTAGATTCTGCGTCCATCCACTTGGCCAGTGAGAGCCCACACAACAGGAAAACTTTACATGTCCTAGTGTCCCACTATTGATTCAGATAAAGCAAGAATGACACTGGGAGGCAATTCGTTGGCGTCCGAGGTCTCCCTCAAGCAGACCCAGGGATCCTGAAATGCTGTTCTCAAGTCAACCCCAAGTGGTCAAATGCTGGCCAGCCCTCTTCAAAGGCCATTGGCTTGTGTTCTTCATGGGCAGCTGCCCAGCAAGCCAGGGTGGTGGCAGCTCCTTAGTATTCGCCAGGTCCCTCCGGCCTTCTCAGCACAGCAGGCTGGAATACAAATGCCCCAGTCTGAATGTACAAACCCTGCTTGCATACGAAGAGCATCCCGTTGGAGTAAGGGAGCCTGAGGTGGACACCCCCCCCACCTCGGCCTCTTAGACAAAATGGGCAGGCCCTCCCTCTAGAGGGGTCACCCCTCATACAGATGGGGCGCCTCGGGTCACTCTCCACTCTTACCGCTCCTCAGAGGCTCTCAGCAAAGCCTGGAAAGGGGCTGACCATTCCCTGTTTGGTGCTAATTGATGCTGTGTTTGCAGGCTTAGAAACAGCATCGTTGGACCGTTTCTGTAACTTACAGCCAGCCACTGTCATTCCGAACACTTTGAGAACCTCTAAGTCTCTCTGCTTTGACCTCCATTTAATTTTACTTCATGTTACTACCAAAGCATTCACAGTATTTCTCTTTACACATTACCTTCCAAATGCAGGTTTCCCCATATCAGGTTCCTATGAAAGCTTTTGTGAGCTGAAAGGGCATAAAATGAAGAATTACCATTAAATCATATGGAAAAATTTGTGAATGTTCCCAGACCCAAAACACCTCTCATAGGCTTTTCCGATGCCTTATAACACATCTCACTAGCGGAGGCACAAAATAAATCTAGATAAAGCACAGATGCTCAGATACAGCTCAGCACGCCGGCGGCTTGATGCTGAGTATGGATCCCGGGGAGGAGCTTGGCGGGGCCCCTCTCACTGGGCTGCACTGCTCACTGCAAAACTAGCGAGGAACACTATTTGCGATCTCTTCGTTTTTTTGTAAAAGTGAAAACCTTCTTTGCATTTCTTTTCAGTTTGAGGAAACAGGTACCCATGTAGGAATTTCATAAAAGTGAGGTGGCATAATACAAACTTTTAGAAAGTGGAGAATACCTGTAACCTGTTTGCTCTCTCCCTAAATCAATGTTTGCGTACGAAAGCTTGTAGCTGATGGTTACGGTATGAGGCTAAGCCTCCCCAAATCAAAGCAAAATAAGCACCCTGTACAGGGTAGATACTTCATTATCTCCACTGTCTAGATAGAAATTTGAGTTTAGGAGGTAAAATAAAAAAATGCGTGACCCAAAAAAGCTCAGTCAGTAAGAAATTCATGTGCACATGTTCATAAAACAACATGAGGTTAAAAACACAGGATGCAGCAGTATTCCAGTTTTGTTGATAGAAGCCGTATTCACACACACACGAGTGGGGGAACACGCTGTAATGGGCGGGACCAGATGTCAACAGCGCTTGTCTCTAGGTAGCAGTTATGTCTGATGCTGTTTTTTCCCTGTATCGGCATGCTAGAGGGGAGCTGTGGACAACAGGGGCTCTGCATCCCCTCTCTGGGCTCTGCTTCCTTATCTGTAATATGGGGATAAAAAGGACACTGGCCTCAAAGGCTTGTTTGAAGAACACAGGGTTAATCTGTGGAGGGCGCAGATAATGGTGTCAGGTGTGCGGTCCAAAAATGTTAGGTACTGGTATCAGCAGCGCCCATCATTGTCCACCTTCCTCCCCCTCCTTGAGGTCACAGAGACCTACAACAGAATCACAACCAAGCCATCATTCCAGGCCTCCAGCAAGGGGCAGTCAAAATCATTCCTGGGCAGTTGGCCAGATGCCACTTACAAGCTGATGCTAACTCAGAGTAAGCACAGAGGACTCCTCCAGAGCCGAACCACGTGTGACCTTCTGGATTCTCACCCAACCCCATTTATTACCATTCCGGTCTCGTGGCCCTGCTGGGTAAACGCTTGCGAGACTTTTGTTCCTCAGGCTCGATTCCACACCGCTGGCTTCCGTGCTGAACGCCCAGCCATGGGTACTTGTAAGATTTCGCCCACAAGTTCAGTGGAGCCAATCCCGCTAATACAACTTCCTTCGGATTGTGGCATTGGCTACAATGTAGCTTCGCTCTGAATGCTAATGGCAGAATGAAAACCAAGGCTGAATTCCTCAGCTCCATCCTTTCCTTTAAAATCAACACTGCGGGATGAGGTGCTTTGACCCCAAAAGGGCCAATTTAAAGCACAGGGACCACACTAGGTCACGCACTGGTGACGCGCCTCCTTGGCAGAGGAAAAGACCAGCCTTAAAGTGGGAGGCTCTGCTGGGAGTGGATTCAGGGCGAGGAGCAGGATGCACGCGGGCCCTTCCCGGCTCATCACCACCACCAGCCCACAGCCTCACCGGTAAAATCTCGGTACTCCCCCTGGAAAGCGGGAGAGTTGGACGGAAGGCTCTGCCAACAGTCTTCCAGGTCTGCATCCAGTCCCTCCTATACACTAAAATCCTGCTGAAGTTTTCAGAGATGAAAAAAATATATAGTAGATAAGCTAAAATTTAAATGCAAAAATAAAAATAAACCAAAAGAATGAGGAACAGACTGAAACAGGAGTAAGGGTTGAGGGGAGCAGACTTCTCTGTCATTAGGACATACAATGTAGTCATGATCATTGAAATGACGTGGCTTTGTTGTAACAATAGACAGATTTCTATTTCAATGGGATATAAAGCTAAACAGTCCAAAGACAGACCTCAAATCACATGGGAATTTCATATATTTGTAAAAAAAAAACAAAAAAGCAATGAAAATCAGAGAAAAGTGGAATTACTCAGTTACTGGAGCTTGGACAATTGGTAGCAAACTGGAATGAAAGTATGTTGGCTCTGTCCCTCGCATTTTACATGAAAATAAACTCCACATTTATCAAAGCTTTAAATATAAAAAAATGAACACACACAAAGAGTAAAACATTAAAAAAACTAATATTGGAGTAGAGAAGGCCTAATTATGATATGAAACCCAGAAGCCATAAATGAATGAAAAGCTTAATAAATTCACCTACATAAAAATGAAAAGTCCTGTACACAAAAATCACCATATGCTAAGTTGAAAGACTAGCACCAAAGCAAGAAAAAAGATTTGCAACTCACAGACAAAGAGGTTAACTCCCCGGTTCATGAATACAGAGAAGCCGAAGAGAAAACCCACCGACGGCAGGGGAGTGAGCAAAGTGGAGATCACCCTGCTGACCATCGGGGGGGTCCCACAGAAGGGGGTCAGGGGTCCAGTCCACCAGGACGCCCACGGGCCACACGGGCACTGCAGACACCCCTGCTTGGGAGGGGCCTGCTTTCTGCTGGTGACATCCTAACTCCGTGTGTCCTCCCACCTCTTGAACAAGGGCCACTGAGATACCCACAATGGAAGGTCCCCATTCCTGACAATATGCAACACAGAGCAGCCTCGTCTCCTCTGTCTTCTCCATCATCCTGTTCACGCCCCGAACCCTCCTTCCTGGGATGCTGTTAGGCCCCTCCTAGGATGTCCACAGACCCGCCTGCCTGCCTGCGGGGTGTTACCACTGGCCTTCAATGCTTGGCTTTGACAACGACACAGGTGACTAGTTCAAAAGCAGGAGCGGTACCAGAGACCCCTCCAGACTCGAGGCGAGGTGGCTGCATAGTGAACAGAAGTGATTCCCTTGCCCAGGGACCCCGGATCTGAGGCTACACCACAGCATGAGGCTTCAGCGACCCAGTGAAGAAGGGTTTACAAGGAGGCCGAGGAGGAGAAGGAGACACTCCATCTGGGACTTGGACTTTCCTGCGTGGCACATGGTCTCTGAGCAACACCTACGGCCTCCATCCATCCCTGCATACTGACTCCAGCCCGGGAAGGTGCTGTGCCCAAGACCTGGGACACAGGGCAGGAAGCAGGTGAGCTCGGCTTTCATGAAGCTCACAAGCCACTAGGTGAGAAAGAGAACTAGATGGAACCCCAGCTCAGGTAGTCACAGTGGCTTTGGGTGTCTAGAGGACCAGGGCTACTGAAGAAGTAACGTTTGAACTAGGATGGGAGGGAAGAGCAGCAGGCAGCCACAGAAAGACCTGTACTTGTCCATGTTGGGGGCCGGAGTTCCCACGTAAAGATCCCAGTGCAGGTTATAGCATGTGTCAAGGTCCTGAGGCTAGGAGGACTGCCAGGCCATCATGAAGCCAGGGGGGCAGGGAGGGGCCGGAGCAGGCAGGCTGGACAGGCATAGAGAGGAGCTTGGGTGTTTTTATCTTACAAGTCATGGACAGCCCCTGAGGAAGACAGCTAAGCAAGACAGGTTCATGGAGGGGGCTGGGAATACTGCCCTAATGGGATATGTGGTTTACAGAGGTCATTCCAACCATCTGCAAAGACCCAGGTAGACGGGCCTACCAGAGGGAGGTGGGGGGTGTCATGAGCAGCTGCACCCTCCTAGAGGACAGGCAGGAGGCCTGACCTTGGGGTGGAGGCTGCACGGGATGCAAAGCAGCTGGGTCTGAGAGGAGCTCAGGGGTGGAGTCTGTAGGATGCCGGGATGTTGCCAGATGCAGGTGAGGAGGGAGACGGCGGAGGCAGGTCAACTCCCAGGCTTCTGGCAGCCATGTGGAAAGCAGTGTCCTTCCCTGGGAACACTGCCGGAGGATGACTGACTGCATCTGTGTGTAGGGGGGGCCCCTTCTGAGCCTCAGTTTCCCCCAGTGTCAAGTGAGGGACTGGATACTGCACAGTTTTCCACCTTGTTTCACCCAGATGAGTCTTGACTCCAAACAAACCCCACAGCATCCTAGTAGCCTAACAAATCCAGTGAGAGGGGATGGGGACGGGGCACTCAGTCTGGAGAGCTGGGTGTGTCCCTCTATTTTGACCAGACCCCTGGGCAGTCCCACAAAACTCTGAAAGATCCTCAGATGGGTATGAGAAAAACGCAGTACTCAACAATTTCACCAGCCCCTGCTGCCTCTGGCCTGCTCTACTATTTGACCAACCGTCTTTCTCCCATCAGTCACCTCCCTACCTGGCCTCTTGCTTGCCCTTCAGTCCGTTTGGCCTTCTGGCCATTCCAGCAACCCTAAGGACAGCCAGCTGCCAGGGACTGAGCTCCGCCTGCTCAGGGGGCGGCCCCTGGGGCTGCAAGAAGGCTGGCTCTCCCCCCGGGAGTTAATGCCTTTGCCCTCAGCCCTTGCAAACCCGCATGGCAACTCCTCTGGCACAGTGACAAGCCTGCAAAAAGAGTCGGCTCTTAAGATGTGCATTTAAAAATACCCACGGGATGGTGTGGGTACAGATAGAGAATGAAGCCAGGCACCTCTGCCCACACAGAATGCAAATATCTGCCTTGAAGAAATCTATGTTGTATCTTAAATAGAGGCCTGAGATATGAGCACCACCAAATAATAGAAATCAGTGCTCAGAACAACCATGACGTCACCCAGCCCAAGCCTGAGAACAAAGCCGTGCCCCCTACAGTGCTCGGCTCGCCTCCCGGTCCTGAGCACCTCTGCATGTCCTCAGTAATGAGCTGCCCCCCAATGCAGCAGTTTGAGAAGAGTTTCATCGTTATTTATTTATTCAGCATTTATTCTTTACCCCTGCCATGTTCGAAAAGGAGGTAAGGTAGCTTACAAAAGTGTCCATAGCAGTTAATAAAAAAAAAAAGATAAAACAAGCAGAGGAAAGAAAACACATGATTCCATGGCTTAAATACACAAAACACATACAATAGGTTTCGGTGCAGATAGGAGGTCTGAAGGGCAGTGGGATATGGGGCTCCCTAGCAACCCCAGTAAAGAGGGAAGCGTGATCAGTTACGACATTCCCAGAAGTCAGGCAATAAAGCAAAACAGCTTCTCCAGCACTAAGAACAAAGTCTTCCTGTGGTTTCTCTTGAAGCAGTTCTTTGATGGAGAGGAGTACGTTCTCAATGCTGCCCCACCAGGGAGCAGGGGAGGAGCTTACGTGGCCCCAAGTGGCCCCCAAATTTCCATTTCATCTGTCCCACTTCCCTGAGCCTGCTTTCCACTAGAGTCCTCTAGAAATTCGTCAAGAAGCCTTGTACCAAATAAAAAGATATATATATATATATATATATATATATATATATATATATATATAAAGAAGCCTTGTACCACTTCCATGAGATGTCTGTCACATATGTACATTTAACTATGATAGTTTGTTATATTTTAAGTTACCTTACTTTTTGCACATAAATAATTATATCTATTCAGGAAACTTTATGCCTCTGCTCTACTAAGAAGATCAGAATCAATTTCTAGAATCAATTTGTGGCCACAAAATAAATACAATGGAAACCAGTCAAAGTAATTATATTCTGGCAGACATTGTACCTGTTCAGGGCTCCAGGCTTGAGGCGGTCCTCTGCTCATTAGAAAAAGGAAATCACCCAGCATTTTCCATCACAGACACACAGGCCACAAGCAAAGTTGTTCCTTGAAATATACAACCAGAAGACTGGAAGAAAATCCAGAGGGGATTCCATGACAGTCAAAGCCCCATCGGGTTTACACGGGAAATAGCTGCGCTTGAAGGGCGACCCCTCTGGAAGCGTGTGTAGCCATGGCAGCCAGGTAAGGCTCTGTCCCAGGTACCAGTCCACTCCCTCCTCCTCCTTTAAGGGGGAGGTGCCACAACGTTCCTCTTCACATTCAAGAAAGTATCAGTTGGCAGCAGATGGGAAATTTTAATTTTAAAGCAGGCCCCAGTCCACAGAGGGTGTGAGGTGCACAGCTGGAACATCATGTTACCTACTAGGAGCTGTGCCCACCTTCTGGGCACAGAGAGCCTGCCACCAGCTTCAGTGAATTTCAGTTGCACTCGAGTTCATGAGTCTGAATTCATCTGATGCTGCAAGCAGGGCTCATTCATTCCCTGGCAAACATCTCCTGTTCCTAAGCTTTCCTCTCCTTAGCTCACTAGCTTTTCTTTAATTCTGCTCTACTCCATGTTTTGAAACCTAATACAAAACAACATCGACACTATCACCTCCAGCACCACCATCAGCAGCACGTACGTGGCAATCACCCCATGCCAGGCACTGACCCTGTTCCAAGGGCCTTTAAAGATAACTAACCCATTTACTCTTCTGTTGCCATTCCCACTTTACAGAGGAAGAGGCTGCAGTATTGAGGGTAACAGCAAGTTGGCCAGGGTTCCTGGGCTAATGAACAGTATGGACAGGAACCCACGTGGATGGTCAGGCTGCAGGCCCCGCCCCCAATCACTCTCCCCAGCCCCTTGCAGCGTCACTTGTCACGTGACACTGTGCTCTGTGAACTGGGCACCCCATGGTGGGCCTACCACATGGGAGCCAGCGTCTTACGAACTCAGCAGGAAAACACACTGGGGAGGCAGGTGCACATGCTCACACCGCATGCTGTTGGTGCTAAAGCCACCGCGGCTCATGTCTGAGCGTTTAGTCCACATT
The DNA here is from genome assembly GCF_030020395.1 of Manis pentadactyla. Taxonomy (NCBI): domain Eukaryota; kingdom Metazoa; phylum Chordata; class Mammalia; order Pholidota; family Manidae; genus Manis; species Manis pentadactyla. The sequence continues at coordinate 175,042,873 of NC_080023.1, read as the reverse complement.
CACTCTTTGCCTCCTTTGTGTGTTCACTGACTGGGAGTTGCTGGTGGCCCTCTGGGCTAGGCACTAACAGTGGAGCAAACAGCAGGCCAGGTCCCCACCCTCGCAGTGGGCAGATTCTGGTTGGCCAAACACACATGCCAGCAAACAAAAAGCTTTATGGATTGTGGCAGAGAATGTGGGGACAGGGGGCCAACCTTTAATGGGGTGTCAGGGCTGCTCTGAGGTGAAGACCGTCTGACGCATTCAAGGCTGGTGCAGAGAGTCCGCGTGGCCGGCGCTGGAGCAGGAAAGTACAGGGCAGCTCACAGGGGCAGCAGGCACACACCGCAGCCTCCCAGCCACCGGGCTGCATGGCCACAGGGCTGGGGGATGAGGTCAGCGAGGGAGGCAGGCCTCAGAGGCCACTGTCAGGGGTGCGAGTTTCACCCAAGGACAACAGGAAGCAAGACGGGTCAAGCTGGGACTGTGAGACCCACTCCTAGCTGTGGGCAGAAAGTGACCCCCAGAGGTCAAGAGTGGTGGCAGGGAGCCTGCCAGGAGGCTGTGGCCGTGGTGGAGCAGGACGTGGCAGAGGAGCCTAAGGTCACCAAGAGCCGGGGATGGAGGAGGAGGAGATGAGTCAAGATTTCATAAAGCAGGAGCAGGGTTCGAGCGCTGGAGAGAGAGAAGCACACCCAGTGGAGCGTGGGGCCACCTCAGGCCACACAGGACTCAGCCCCTGGACATTTGCCTCCAGTGGCTGATTCGCTGTCCGTCTGGTCCGGTCACTCAACGAACCTTCTGAGACTCCCCAGGTGCCCGTCCAGGGCCGGGTGTGACATGATGCTTCAGGATTCCTGCAGGAGAGCTCGCAGAAGCTAAACTACACACATGTTCGAAAGAGATGCACAACCCCTTGGATCGCCCAGGGCAGCCTGACCCTGCTTATCTATGTGCATGACAGACAGCTCACTCTCTCACCACCAGCCACCCGGGGCACTGCAGGTAACACGGGGACCTCCCAGCTCCAGGCACAAACTACGGGGCCACCCGTGTCTGTCCCCAGCCCACCCACAAAGAGAGGACTCTGTGAGGCTCTCCGCACAAAGGCCGACGCGGGGCTAGAACGCCCCGAAGCAAAGCCTGCTGACGGAGGCGCCCAGCCATGGGCGTGCACAGCAATGCGCGCTCCTTCTGAAGCAGACACGGGCACCGTGGCTCAGCAGGCACTGAGGGAAACCTGCAACATGACAAAGAGACCACAAGAAACAGACAGGGTAAGAAACACCCCCGAGGAAGGCGCTGACCCAGGAAGCGGATTATTTCATTTAAAAAGACAAACTCCAGCTAGAACTCTGAGAGGAGGCGTGTGCTCAGAAGGAACTGAAAGCAGGCTGCCTGAATCCTCCCCACAGATCCAGTGCTGCCCTCTAACACCACATGGGGCAAATCCTGCCCTTTCCCTCCAAGACTGTCACCCCCCTACACTGTTCTAGCCACTGGCCACTTTGATGTTCTTGCAGGTTCCAGTTTGCCAAAGTACTTCAGAAAACACAGGGACCTGAAGTGAACCTAACTTCTAGCAGAGGGTCAGGCTGGACCTCAAGCTCCCTTATTCTATTCACTCTCCATCTGTCTTCCGTTCAGCTCAGCATCTCCCCAAGGGCTCCCCAAGGGTCCCAAAGGTGACCAGGTGATTTTAGGGGGTCCATGGACCCATGAGAAATTGAGAAAACACAGTCCCTTTTCAGTTCCCCTCCGGTCTCCTAGAGAACATCAAGGGAGAATCTTAGTTGGGTGCTGTGATGACTCTGGTATCCCCCGAAACTTGAAGGTCTCCATGTTCTAAGATGCAGAGAAGGTCCTACATTCAGAGCCTGGCAGGAGACCATATCTAGTTTGCACTAAATGTTTTATATTCACTGTTTTATTTTTATGGTTACCTTTTCTCAAAGGCACGATACTGGTTATCCACTTGAAGTCACGACAAAAGATTTCCTTTTGAAATGAGCTTAGGTAAAAATAAACAGACTTGAACCAAAAAAGATACCAAATTATCCTGAAGTGGCAGACAGGGACGACGCTGGGAGAGAGCACATGAGCTCATGCTCAGTTTATGTTCAGCCACAGCCTCCCAAACGCGAGCTTCGGCCCAGTCCTCTCCGACACATGCCCCAAGCTCTAGATGCCAGAGCCCCCCTTCCCTCTGGATCCCCCCAGCCTGCCCCTCCTCCTGATGCCCACAGCAAAACCTAGGAGCTTCCTGGGCATCACCATCCCTCCTCTCCTGCCCACTGCCTCGGCCAGGCCCATGGGCCCCACCTGTGCCTGCACCAGTCCCATGACAGCTGTGGTCGCTGTCACCTCTCGCCTGCCTGATGGCAGCAGTGACCACTAAACTGGCCTGCTGCTTCCACACTTGACAGCGGCCTGGGGGTTCCCTCCATCCCACATCAGACCTGAGTCTCTGAGTTTCAAACCCTCCCAAGGCCCCAGCACACTGGGAACAAAGGCCACAGTCCTGGCAGCCCCCGTCCCACGACCTCCCTGGCTCTCTGCTGCCACCAGGGGTCTTTGCACCGGCAGCCCTTGGCCCTGGAAGGCTCTTCCCCAATATCTACATGGTTCATTCATCAAATGTCACCTCCTCGTGACACCTGCCCCGACACTAGTCAACACTCTGCCTCCCACCCACCACCCTGGGACTCCCCTTCCTGGCCTCCTGTGCCTGCATGTCCCGCAGTGCTCATTACCAACATGCAGATGGTTCTCCTGGTTTGGGGTACTGTTTGCCACCTGTCTTCCCCCCAGGATGCAGGCCCCTGGTGGCCAGCGATCACATCCGCTTTGCTCAGTGATGTCCCAACAGCTGGACCAGCACACACCCTCCAGGGACCCTGCGAACATCAGTTCAGTTCAGCAAGGAGTCCTGCTTCCTACCCAAGCCCACTCCTTGCAGGGCCTGGGCGGTGAGCTTTGTAGATCTCAGCCAGGTACCTGAAGCTTATCAACATTAACCTTCTCCTCTCGGCTCAGCCTCCCAAGCAGTCTGTCGAGATGCGTGTCTGACTCTCGAGTCTGTCGGCCTTACTGCTAGGGCTGTCATTAATTTTCATCATCTACCCAAGTTGATGAACTTGCCACATTGTTAAGGTAAATGCTGGTGGTTCAGGAGCCCAGGGGGAGCCCGGTGGCATTCCTTTAGAGACCCGGGGCTGGTCACTACCACCGTTACGAAGATGTTTTGTGAATTTTTTAACATAAAGTAGAAAAAAATAGTAAATGAACAATCACATACACACCACCCAGAACCCAAAATTCACACCCTGCATTTCCTTCACATGTGTAACCTCCCTTAGAGAGATAAACCATAGGAAAATTCAGGGGTCAGCAAATTTTTTCTGCAACAGACCAGATAGTAAATATTTTCAGCTGTAGAGGCCTATGGTTTCTGTCCCAACTACTCAGCTTTGCCGGACAATAGAAGAAAATATACAATGGATGTGGCTGTATTCCAATAAAACTTTATTTACAAAACCAGGCAGCAGCCCACAAGCCCTGGGAAAAACAGTAACTTGCACAGGATTAAACTCTTTTTTGAGCAGATTCAGATATCCCCATGCACAGTCCTGGACGGGAGCTCTGGCAAGATAGCCAGGAGCACCAGCAGTGCACGGGACAAGGGAGGGGAAGCAACCGGCAGTGAGCCGAGCTGTTGGGAAGCTCATGCTAATTACTGGAACCCAGATGTAAACCTAGCCTGTCTGTCTCCAAGCCCAGGGGCTGAGTACTCGGAGGCACTGCCTGGAGAGGGTGAGTGGCCAGGGCCCAGGGTGGATGGTAGAACCCAGAACAGACCGGAAGACCCCCCCAACCCTGCCCAGCTCACGCCACCACAGTGGGAGAATAGAACATGAGCCTGGCGTCAGTAGACTCAAGACTGGGATTTGGAGCAAATTAAACTCCTGAACCTCCCTTCACCCATCTGTAAAGCAGCAGCCCTGGTGAGGTGACAGAATGTGTGCCAGGCGCCGGCACCACGCGTGCGTGCTCACAACCCGCAGTGCCAGGAGGCGACACATGAATGTTTTCTTTCCAAGGGAAAATTCAACAATCCCACATTTCTACAATGCTATTCCCTTGGATCAGAAGCCCTGTGGAAAAAAGAAGGCCCAGGGAGGGAAGGAGCAGGGGAAGGAACTCAAGGGGGGCTTCTGGAGAGGGAGCCACTCCCGGGGCCTGGGCTCCCCAGCCCACAGGCCCAGGGGAGCAGCCCCCCAAACCTGAGCCCTGCAGCGCAAATTCTGGGCCACAACTCCCTTCCAGGAGGCAGAACCCCTGCCTGGTTCTATCCACCTCTGTCCCCAGGCAATTTCTAGGAGATTCTCTGCCCAGTGTCTCAAAAGTGGGCAGCTTACATGTCAGGTGGGAACTTACACATTTTTAGACCAGCTCCAGGAGGGCACTTTACACCAGGGCGGTGAGACCCCCCAACACAGACGTGAACTGTGGACGTGAACTCCCCAGGACCAGCCCCGTTTCTGAGCTGCACACTTGACAACCCAGAGGAGCTTTGCTCCAAACACACAGGTCATCTGACTTAACAGCTACTGTGCATACAAAGTTAAAGCTGAGTCCTAAGCACTTAGCATGTTAGTATGTTAACACTGTCCTTAACATTTTGAACTTGCAGAATAGAACAGCGAACAGGTTCAGCGATGACTAGTCTTTGCACTCACACACACGCTTCTGGTTCCAACTGTGAGCGACGCCGAGCCACCTCAAAGTCAGCTGTCCAAAGTCACAACACTTCACCTCTGAACAGTTCAGCCTTCATCCCCTAAAAACATTGACATCATTGAGAACCCGCTCCATCATCTGATACTTAGCCTCTTTATCGAATGAAGTTTTTGCCTAAACTTTAATTCCTTTTCCAATCAAGTTCATCTTCGACCACGTGGACAGACCACAAACCAATTGAAAGTCCCCATCTGAATACTTCTTATACTGGTTCTCTAGACTTATGCATCTGCCAACCCCTAAATATTTCCTGACTGTCTCCTCTGTGATCGACCATCAGTGACTCTAAGAGTGGTGCCTGGCCGGCAGAATCACCTGGGAACATGCTAGGAATGCAGTCTCACACCCTTGCCAGACATAGAAAACACAGGTGGGGCTGCACTGGCTGGGATGACAAGCCCCCAGGGGATTCTGACACGAACCACAGCTCTCTGCCCTCTGGGCGGGCAGCTGGAAGAATAGTCCCTCCTGGCCAGCTACTCAAGGCCAAAGAAATTAGCATATTAATAAAATAAGAGGATAGGTTTTATTTTGTAGGCCCTTTTGAAGTTAATTGGTAATATCTTAACTTCCACCTGAGTAATAATGCAATCTGCTCAGGCAAAGACTATTTCTGTCCCACGAAACAGATTGCTGGACACAGTAACCTCTGCAAATAGATGGGATTCAGCTGTGACATGTCAAATTATGTCAAGATGTGAAGATGCTAAAAATAGCGCCTCACTAAGCTCTGCTTCATGGAGTCCAGGAGGTGCTCACCCAGCCCATATGTCAGGTGCCCTCATGTCCACCACTCTACCGTGCTATGCATGGGGCTCCAGGAGAGGCAGGAGAGAGCAGGTTGCTTCTGAGGATATTTTAAAAATAGAACGTTCTGAGCATACATGATACGAACAGTCACCCCACAAGCAATGCCAAAGCATTATGTAACAATGATGTGATTAAAACCCCAGTCAGTCAGGGGCTGCAGCTTGACACTGCTTGGCAAACAAAGAGTTAATACCAAAAAAATACAGAGAAGAAGTCTGTGTCTCTGCCATGCAGACAGAGCACTACAAACTGCCAACCTGCCCGGAGAGAGTGACTCAGGGACGGAAGATAATTGATGGTCAAGAAACTGCATTTTCACACAGGCTTCTTATTTTAGCTTTTACCTGGTAAAGCTGTGAGTGGGCAGAACGTTGTGGTACTAGGAAGATTTGCCTCTGGGGAGAGTTGCAGCTAGATGACAACAGACAACTGAAAGAATGGCTCGAGGGCAATGTCCCCCTGCTCCTCTCCTTAAACAATACACTCCTGAATATTTCTGAATGAATGTCCAATATGGTGTTTGTTTTATGATTTGTTATTCTTAGAATTTGTAAGTGGCTACCATCACTATGCATTTGCATAATTCCTTAATTCGTCCTGGCAGAATAACATGCCAAGGACACCCCACAAAGGGACTGCTAAATTACCATCTTTCCTCTCCCTCTAACAAGAAAGCCAGCAGTTGAGGGGACAGGCCTGGCATTCAGACAATCACCCTCTCCTGAAGGCCTTGGGATCCAGAATCACCATTTCTCTATGGGTCCAAAACCTTGCAGCTTAGAGACACAGCAGGCAATCACCGGGAACCGATTTTGCTTCCAAGAATCTCACATGACCCATATTAACGCTTGGACTTCGTTCCTCTGTCTCCCTCTTTGGCCCCAACTCCCGATATCCAATCTCAGTTGCAAACCATTTTTCAGAACCAAAAATCCATAAATGACACTAAATGTAAAATCACAGAAAAGCAAATTGTACGCTCCTCTCCACCCCCACCCCCAGGGCCGGGATTCTGAGGCGGAGATTTCCCAGCGGCGCACCGTTTATTTCAGATACTATAAGAGGGTTTAAAACTCCACAGTTGGAAACCTCCTCTGTTTTAAATTTTTACAAAACCTGGCTTTGGAATAGGACCCTGTGCAATCAAGATGCACTTCGAGGACAATCTATTATTTCCTGGAAATTGTCTTCCAAGCTGGAGATGAAAAGGCGTCCAGGTGGGGTTTTTATTTTTAGCCCAGAAGTAATAGGTTAAGATAACATTCATGTGGAAACCGAAGCTTCTTTCTGGGCTCTGTGGCTAATCCTGGCCTGATCCCCCAGACGCAGGAAGACAATCCGCGGTTGCCGGGGGTGGGGGGAGATGGTTATGGAGGGGAAGCACCCATCCTTCACCCAGACTCCAAACATGGCCATTGGGTTAGAAGGGAAAAAAGCCATTCCCCTTTGGTCAGCCCTGCTGCTGTTAACATTCGCAAACCTTTTGCCTTTAAGAGGCCCTCCTCCTAAAAAGATGCCCCCATCCCACACACCCCCACCCCACCAGGTGTCTGGGGGAGTTCCACTTACCTTAAAGTCAAAGAATGGTTCTGAGTTGAGGTCCTCATTCTCCCAGGAAACCCCGTGTCCCTGCAGGTTCCTGGATCCTGTCTCCCCCAACCTCCCTCAGAGGTAGTGACTGGCAGAGAGCCCCCGCAGTGCTCAGGACTAGTCAGCTCCCCCCAAACCTCCAACCTAGCACAGCACTGTCACTGTCAGGAAGCTCCTGTCTGCCTTTGGGGCTGAACACCATTATTATCTGTAAACATTTTTAAATATAGAGTTGTAGGAGTTGGGTGGGGGTGGAGTGGGTGAGGAGGGCCACCCAGAGCCTGAGGAATCAGCTCAGTGGGCCACACGCAACTCGCTGGTCCCGCCAAGCCCCCCACTCCACTCAGTGCCGTGATTTGTCACCCAGCACTGTCAGGACACTGCCCGGGCCGGCAGCTGGCAGAGGCTGGAAGAAATCCCAAGAACCAAAGCCCTAAATCCTACATACGGAACCCATGGGGCCAGCAAGCTCTCCTGGCCCTCGACAGGGTCCCTTACTTGCAGGGGTGCTGTCCCTGCCCTTCCCCACGGCTGCCATGCTGACCTTGGGAGAGGGCACCTTGGCCCCACATGGCTGTGAGAGGGGCTGCTGGGAGCCAGGCCGGAGGACCCTGACCCCCAACCTCAGGAGAGAAGATGCTGGAGGCAGGGACCCTCGCTGCACCCTTCATTCCAGGCCCAGGAAGCAGACAGATGGGGAGACCGGTTCCTGGGCTCACTGGGGCCCCAACATCCATTCCAGGCCCCTCGGAGCCCAGGACCACCCGAGGAAGAGGGGCCCAGGGCAGGACTCCTCAGCCTCAGCCCTGCTGGCATCCAGGCTCATGTATTTCTCTGCTGTGGGCCTGTCCCATGTGTACTGTCCAGCACGTCCCTGATCTCCCCCCACTGTGTGCACAGGCACCCCGCCTGCAGTTCCGGCAACCCCAGTGTGTCCAGGCACTGCTGCCGGGTCCCGGGGGAGAACCTCTGCTCCAGAGGAAGGAGCTGGGGGCCTGACTGAGCCCTCAGCATGTCACGACTGGGTGAACTCGGGCAGACAGTTCCCTTCTCTGAGCCTCAGGGCATCTGTCTGCAAAGTGCATGACCAGGCCGCAGGGAGACTGGACCAAGGATGCTTGTGCTGTTGAGAGTCAATTTCACTGTGCGCCCAGAGGGCCCCGATCCTTCCTGATGGCGGTCATGAACTTGGGCACGGGGTAGACTCCGGAGCAAGGCTGGCCCAGACAGGGTGCCGTCTCCACCACACCACAGCTGCGGCGTGCACGAGCCCCCTCTGCACCTCCATTTTCGCACCTGCACAATGGGCACACCCCTCCCCAGGCTGGTGTGAGCTGAGACAAGGTATGCAAGGTGCTCACCACCCAGTAAAGGACCCATAACCAAGTGCTGGGGCTGCGGGAGAGGGTGCGGAGAAAACAGGGAAGAGGGGGATGGGGCAGGGGCCGAGGGCAACCCCAAGAGCAGGCCTCAAAGGACAGCCAGGCCTCCTTGGAACAATCCCTGGGGCTAAGCACACTAATTCTGAATATTTGGGGGGAGTTATTCCACATTTGGGGTCTCTGGACACCTCCTTCCAGCAGCCACTGATAGGCTGCTTCCTTTCAGAAAACAGGCCGTGACCTGCTAATGGCCCCCCCACCCTGGGTGGGGGCTGGGGAGCCTGCACCCTGACTGCCCTCAGCAGCATAAGGAGAACAAAGGACTGGAACTCAGCTGAGGGCAGAGGGTGGAAGTCTAAACGTTTATTTCCCCCGTTCAAGGCAATTCTAGAGGCAGCACCGGGCTCCCGGGCCTCTGGGACTGAGGGCTCTCTGCCAGGTGCTGTACTGACACTTGACGTGGTCTCACCCGCCCTCAGGATGGTCCCAAGGGCAGACACGTCCAAGATCCCTCTGCCCAGGGGAGGAAACCGCGGCTCAGAGAGGTGGAGGGTGCTGCCCAAGACCACCTAACAGGTGGGGGGGAGGGTGGGCGACAGAAACCACCCCTGTCTGACCGTGGGCCTGGGTGTGGCCCTGTGCAGCTCTGAGCTGCCAACACTCAGGGCCTCAAGCTCCTGTTCCAGCTCAAAGACAGTCCCAAGGGGGCACCGAGCAAGGCCAGGGGCAAGCCCCTGCCCGGATCCTCCACCAGGGAGCAGAATCCCAGGGGCCCCACCCCAGCTGCCTGTCTGCCCTGGGAGCCCAAACCAACTGAGCACCTGCCCGTGCCGAGCCCCAGACCCCGGCTGTACGCAGGTACCGGGAGGCACAGCTCTTGTTCCCCAGCCAGGCACTGAGCCAGAGGCTTAACCACAGAAAGGCCACCGAGCACAGTGCCGGACTCCTGGGCAGGCAGCACCCCGGGGCCAGCTGTCCCGAAGCCAGAATTATCTGATTCCTCCCATCTCTCTGCCAGGAACTTCCAGTACTAGCTCTTTCTGAACCCTCCCAAGAGGCCAAGGAGGGAGGGAGTCTCTCCCCATTCTACAGAGGGGGAAACTGAGACCCAAAGAGGCTCAGCAAGGAGCAGGTGGGAGACCTGAGCCCAGTCTTGGGACATTCCTGCCACACTGACCCATGAATCAGAAGATGGCAGATGAATTAGGCCTGTCCTAGAAAGATGCCCTGAAGCTCCAGGTTTAAATCCACAACCTGTATTGACTCAGACGTGGGGGGACACAGTGGAGGAGTGGCCTCCTGTCCTCAGATACCCCATGACTCCCTGGAACAGACAATCCAACGAACCAGCAATTTTGCCTCTAGGATCTCTCAACCCCATCGCCTCCCACCAACCCCAGGACACCAGACAGGCCTAAGCCACACTCACCTCCTGCCCGGGGGCCCAGAACACCTCTGACTGTCTCCCCACGTCTGTGCAGGCCACCCCAGGGCCCACCATCCCACGGGCACAGACACAGCGACTGTCCTAAATCCACCGGAGCGTGCAGGTCAGGGCTCAGGGCCGGGATCCCAGTGCACAGCTGTGCCCGATAAGAGCAGGGCTCTGGGCTGTGGGCAGCATGGCACCACTCACACGCCTGTCACCTTCTAAAGTCCCATTTCCTCCTCACACCCCAGAAGGGTGCACTATGACCCTTGATGTCCAGGTGGGGAAACTGAGGCTCAGCACAGGCAGGTGATACACCCAAGGTCACAGTTAACACCTGGCACAGCAGTTAGACCCCACGGCTGAGGTCTGAGCCCCAAGGCTGAGGCCTCCTGGACCGCCAGAGGTGCACCCCTGACTCCAGAGTGCACGTGTGTCCCAGGGCACCCCATTTACCACCCCATATGCCCATGAGACGTGGGCTCAGCATCACCCCACATTTTAGCTGGAAAACCGGGGCTCAGAGAAGCAAGAGGGTGACAGCAGACAGCAATGAAGCACGGAGGTGGGACCGGGGCCCAGGGCACCGGGACTAGGACAGGGCTTCTCAGCCTCGGCACCTGACACCGAATCCAAGGGCTCCTCTGGGGGTGTCCCATGGAGGGGGTTCAACAGCACCCGTGGTCTCTCCCCAGGCTGCCAGGAGACCCTCCCCCTGAGGTGTGTCATTGTCAAACCGCCCCCGGCTGAGAACTGCAGTCTGGAAGGCAGGACGCCAGGATGCGTGGTGGTGGGCGGCGGGCCTGTGCCTCTGACCTGTTTTCACTGGGAATACGTAACAGGAGGAGCATTTCTGGCCCACTGAACATCATGCAGCAGACACCGCGCACCCGGGGCGCTCCTCTGGCGGTGGGCAGCGAATGACACCTGCTGACCCCTCTCCAGAACACAGCCACTCATCAAAGCTGTGGTCACAGCCCCGGGGCAGAATCTTGGGAATGTACAGCTGTGGTCGGGTGGGCCACATTTTAGAATGAAAGTCACACGCTCTATGCCTACCGCTGTTACCGGAGGCAAGGCTAGAGATGCAGGTAAGGAAAGGCGGACCAGGTGTGAGTCGTCCACACAGGTGGGACTTGGCCAGACTGGGCGGGGCACGTCCTGCCCACTGGCAGTGCCCACTGAGACACGGTTCTCCTGTTTATGCCTGCTGGCCGGCCCTGCCAAGGGGACTGTGGCCCAGGAACAAGGCAGCGCACAAAGCAGATGGACAACCTTGTCATAGAAGGGACAGTCTGCCAGCCTGGCATGACCAGAAGCCGAGCCGGGACGTCCAGATGCCCGTGTGAACTCTCTCAACTTGTACACGTTCACTTACACACACACACACACACTCGAGCCAAACTAACCAAGTGTACAGCCAAACCACAGGCTGCCTGTTCTGGACCTCAGGTTTCTCTCCTTCCTTTCAGCAGGGTTAGAGAACAGCAGCGCTGAGCCACCTCCCTCGGCTGCCTCTAGACTGTGGCTTCCAACCCAGGCTTAGGAAAGAAAGGGGAGGGCACCCCAGCCTAGGAAAACTGACTCTCAGCTTTGACTTTCCCAGGCCAGGAGAGGGGAGGTGAGCCCCAGCCCCACCACAAAACATGCAGACGGCCGGGCCCCCACTTCCCAGGGCCCCGGAAGCCGCCCAGGAAGCCTGAGGGTGGCCAAGGGCTCAGGAAACCCCCCTCGCTGGTCCTCCCATGCGTCATGCTGGGAATTAAAGCTCAACAAAGTGGGAAGCTCTGGGAGGGGTGCCTCGTGGCTCTCCCTGGACCCCACCGGACACAGAGGAGCTGCTCAGCGCTGGGCAGTCCTGGAAGTCACTCAGAAAGCAAGCACAGAAGGGCACAGAGCACATGCCCAGCCAGTGCACGGCTGCAGTGGGTTAGCAGGGGACCCGTGAGGAGCCTATCGGCTCCAGGGATGGCAGCGAGGCAGCAGGACCGGGACGGGTGGGGAGGTATTTTGGTGCTAGCACCACACACCCTGAGGCAGGAGCAGGCTCCAATGCCCCTCTCAAAGCCACCTCTCCTAGGACACACTCTCGGACACACTAGAGAGAGATGAAGCTTGGTGACGCGACCAGAGGGCCTCTTCTGCATCCTCTGTGACCAAGAGGGCTGGCCTCCCTGGGCGAGAGCTGGCTCTGTCCCACCATGTTTCCTGCCACGTTTGGGGGCATGCGTCACTGGCTGCTGCCCCTATGCTACGCTGCTTGCACCGGGGGTTGCCAAGTCCCATGCCCGGAGAAGGCAAACAGGGAACATACATGAAAGAGACAGGCTGGACCACGACCGGTAGGCACGGGGCACCGGAGGCAAAGAGCCCCCTGGAAGGCATCCCTGCTGGTTCCCGCCGTTTGTGTTGGCAGCATGCGACCAAACATGCCCCCGGGAGCTGTGCTCGGGCGTTCGGCAGGTCAGGTTTCCATCTTCACTTCTGGCAGGTGCACCCCAGTCTCCTGTTCTGTGTGCTCCGTGAGCGCCCGTGCCCGCCCACAGATGGGAGAAAAAGCTTCAAATTACAATTTGGAAACTTATTCTTAATAAAGTATGGTTACCCTGAGTCTCTGAGGCCCTCGCCCAAGCCCAGATCTCCAGGGGGCCTGCATGGCTCTTACTTGTCTGGACGAGTGGCATGGTTTACCCCTCCGCTGGGCAACCCTGGGCATCGGTCCCCATGAGCGGGGTCTGCGCTGAGCAACAGCTGCCGCGCCGGGGCAACTGTGAGGCTGAGAAGAAAGTGTGACTTCGTGGGACAACAAGAGACGCTGTTTTAGACATTGTGCCACAGGCTCGGAAGCCCCCTGAGTTCTGCTCCGTGGAAAGGGGCTGAAGGGCGAGCAGGTGGCCTCGTGGGGCCCGGGCCGCCTGCCTGGCTTTCCACAGGCCCTCCCAGCCTCCGGCTCCTTCATGCGGTGCTCCGTCCACATGGGGATTCGGGCCTGCCTCCCTCTCTCTCTGTCTCTCACCGTCTGTCTTTCTGTCTCTCACTCTGTCTCTCACTTTGTCTCTCTCTCTTTCTGTCTCTCACTCTGCCTCTCTGTCCTTCTGTCTCTGTCTCTGCAATTCAGCACCTTTTATTCCTCCTTCCATAGCCCACTGTAGCTGTCACAGAATGGTGGCCTATGGCCCTGACTCCTCCTGACCTAACCCTTTGATTATCCCTGGACACTATGTCCAACCCTGTATTCCTTAGAAATAGGACCAGGTGGCCGGGGGAGTGACTGGGGCGGATCCCTAGGGGCAGGGCGGGGGAGGGAGGAGGTACAGAAAGCCTGACACAGGAATATTACCTAAACCTTCGAGGTGCTCAATCTCCCCCACACCCGAGCACGCACGAACCCACCCCGCAGACTTCGGTAGGTTCAGGGCATGCGGTGTAAAGCCGCCCACGCCCTCGGCTGCAGAGAGCCTGCTTAGGAGAACTGGTGGCAGGGCTGTCCCCGGGGCACCCAGGGGGGCTGGGAGCAGAGCGGACCCCTGAGCCCCACCCCGCGGCCAGGCCCCCCTCCTACCTGCACCCTCACTCGGATGGCCTCCCCGCCTCCTCACTGGCCCTGAGGAGCTACAAACAACCAGCGACGCCCACCCAGAGCGGGCCGCCCCACCTGCCTGACCTGCAACCAAACACCCCTCCTCTGACTGCACAGCCCCCTCCCCCTGCCCTCAGGCCTGGCGTCCAGAGCCACAGTGGATAGGGTCCATCCTGGTGACCCTCTGCCCAGGTCTCCTACAGCCCCCATGCCCTGAGGCTCAGCACCTAAAGCCCCACCAGCCCTCAGGTCTGCCCACCCAGGGCCACTGGTGCCCAGCCATCACCCAGGCCACTGCCCACCTGAGGGCCAGTCCAGCCCCCTGGCATCCCGGGTCCTCCACGTTCTCAAAACCAGCCCTGCCTCCAATCACCACGACCAGAGCTGACACGGAAATAGATGGCTTCCCCTAGCTCTGGCCCCAAAGGCAAACGTGAGGCCCCCACACCCCACTCCACCCAGATTCCCCATCCTTCATCCACAGAGCCCGCAAGGCCACACAGGTCCCCCCTGCCCTCAGCCCTGCAGCCCCCTCCCAGATGCTATTCCATCCAGTTCAACCTGGGCCCCCATGGTCAGCGTGGCCAACCAGCAGCTGAGATGCGATCCCTCTGCTGACCTCACTATGACCTCCTTGCCCCCCGCCATATGCTTCATCTCATTTCTACCCCCCAGCAGATAGCTTAAAAGCTGCTGGAGAAAAATCGCAATACCGTGCTCCGAAACAAATTCGTTTCATTTGACGTCAGCTGGGCCCCAGAGCCTGTACTTTTCCCCAACTGATTTTCTATCCCATTTCCAGTCCCCATGGAGCTACAATGAACCCAAACCCCTCGCGTGTTGCCAGCGGGGCTATGAATCAGCACGGCTCTGCAGAGCGGCAATTCTACACTATTTTCAAGAGGCCCAGAACATGTGACTTCTTAAGTTCACGTCTCAGAATTTATTGTGAAAGAAGAATCCTACATACAGAGGACACCCCATGCATGCAGGCTTCTCTGCTTTACTACTAATGATTGTTAGTAATCATACTGAAAGTTTTAAAGCACTGAAAATATCCAAAAGAAGGAGGACCTGTTAAGTAAATTTTACTGAAGCGGGTATTGTATTGAAACACTGCTTATGCCTCTAATTTTGGAAATGAACTTCAATTTAGACTGCTTGAAATAAATCCTTTTATTTGATTACAAAATAAAATAAAAGAAAGCGACCCAGGTGCAAAGTAAGCATAACAGACTCCCAGAGCAGGAGGTGAGAGCAAGCACGTAATGCACGTGAGGGCTGAGCGTGTGCCAGGGGCCAGGAGAGCCTCCACCCAGACTGAGCTGGTTAACGGGATGTTCACTCTCCTCTGATGAATCAGGCAGAAGGTCACAGAGGAGGTCAGATTCCGAGAGTGACTTGGGAAAGATGGCATCCAGACAGGTGGCAGATGTCCGGTGTTCAGGTAAGTGATAGAGGTGAGACCGGAACAAGGTCTTAACAACTCTGAGACACTGGAATATACAAGATGGGCAAGCAGCCCTCTGGCCTTGGCCAAGGATGGGAAAATGGATAAACACATGGTCATGTGTGACTTCTGCCATCAGCGAGGAGCCAGCTCCCTGGGACCAGGACAGGGATGTGTGGAGCATGGGGCTGGGGGTCAAATGGCCGGGTCCTGGGATCCAGGCTGCGTCAGTGAGGAAACTGTGCCATTAAAGGGCTACAAGATGAGAAGGAGGAGGGATGGGGACAGAGTCACCAGGCAGGTGATGGCAGACTGCATCAGACAGAGGGCTGCTTGAGTTCAGTACTGGAGGAAGAGCCATTTGCTGGACGCAAGGATCAAGGGAAGGCCCAGGGGTGGGCTGCTGAAGGAGCCGAGGGAGGAAGCTAATACCGGCATTTCCGGCAGCTCTGCAGACCACTGATTCTTTATCACTGGGTGGATGGGGGGAGAAAACGGGGCGGGGGTTTTTCACTTCTTTGCCTTTTCTATGGGGGAAGCTTATTGTTTTTCTTATCCATTTACATAGTATTTACCCATCAACCACCATTTTCCCAGGCTACTAAATAAAGTAGAGCCGTAATAAAGAAGAATCTACAATTAAGTGGGATTTTCCTCTCCCAAGTGTTTAGGAAAGGAAGAAGAGTCACAAGAAAATAAGCACTTGTCAATAATTTACGTAAAAGGTAACATGGACACTTTAAAAAGCCTCATGCAGTTGTGGACACAGTCTTGTGGATGGCTTTTGCAGAATATAAAACATAATCCTTACACATACTTCCTCCAGTAAAAGTAAAAACAAAACAAAACAAAGAGCAAATTGGTTCTTTCTCGAGCACTTTGAGACATTATATGAATTTTTCCATGGCTCTTTTCCTCTTTTCATTGCCATTGCACACAGGAAGCAACTTAAGCTCAGAGAAGCCGAGAGGCCTCCCCAGGACCTGGCACTGTGTTGGGCCCAGTGGTCATCACACTATTAAAAGCGTATGTTTACTATATATGCCTGTCAGTTTTATGGAACACCTTTCACCAAGGATGAACTGAGAGGGCTTCAGTTAAAAAACAAAACACCAAAAAGCAATAAAAAACTAAGGTTATTGTGAGGTAAACTGAGACTCCCACTGGCTCCAGTCATATGGCCCATACAAGACAACACACATTCCGGGTTCAGTGGCACGGATGTCTTTATGCTGGTGGCCGCCTGTCCTTCATATTCACCCAGTTGCTCAAGCAGGAAGTCTGGAAACACCCTTAACAAATCTTCTTTTCTGGGGTGAGTTCAATAGTCCCCCCCAAAATTTCTGTCTACCCAAAATTTCCAAATGAGACTGTATTTTGAAATAGGGCTTGTGCAGATGTAATTAATTAAGCTCAAAGGAGATTTCCCGGGTTATGGAGGGTCCTAAATCCAATGCCTGGTGTCCTAACAGGAGGAGAGGACATACAGATGCACCCAAGGCGAGGGCTATGTGAAGACAGAGGCAGAGATTGGAGCGTGCGGCCACAGCCTAAGCGTGCCAGGGGCCCCAGAGGCTGGAAGAGGCAAGGAAGGAATCTGCCCTGGGGCTGCAGGGGGAGCACAGCCCTGCCCACACTTTGATTTCAGACTCCTGGCCTCCAGGGCTGGGAGACAATAAATTCCTGATGTTTTCAGCCCAGTTTGCGCACACTTGCTACGGCCGCCCCAGGACGCTCTCACGCGCTCCTTCACCATCCCCATTAATCTCATCACTGAGTCATATTAAGTTTACCTCTGAAATAACTCTGGGTTACTCCAGATCCCTTCACCCAGCTCCCCAGCCCCAGCCCAGGATGGGGCCCCCAGTGCCTCCTGCCTGGGTGTCTGCAAGCAAGTCCCCCTTGCCTAGGCCCACCTGACCCTGTCCAGTGCCATCTGCACCAGAGGGAATGCTTAAAATGCTACCCTAATCATCTCAGGCTCCCACTTAACACACTTCACTTCCTTCTCCTTGCTTTTAGGGATGAAATCCAGATTCTTTCACAGAGCCACAAAGCTCCCTTGATGTGGCCGCCCCTACTTCTCGCATCCCTGCAGCCCCCTGCCCTCACTGGCCTTTGGGTTCCCCCGACACCCTGCCTGCCCCCCTCAGGTCCTCGCACACGTCTGCCCGTGCACCCTTCTGCTCCGTCCTGCACCTCCTACCTCTTGCCCTCCACTGGGGATGCTATTTCTCTGGGGTCTCAGGGTAAACCCTGCCTCCTCAGGAGCCCAGCTCGGCCCCAGCTCCCCAAGGCCTGGTCAAGTCTAAGAGTGACCCCATATCCTGAGCTTCCTTCCTCCCTCCCAAGTGTCATCTCTGTTCAGCGTCTGCCTCTCCCTCTAGACTGCAAGCCCTCTGAGCGTGGTGCTGTCTCCTGTTTACCCCCACGGTCCCACTACCTTGCCTGAAGCCTGGCACATAATAGATGTACACAGATGGGGGGGTGGGGAGAGAATCAGTGAGTGAATCAGTGACCCACAGGTGCACATAGGAAGCCCCTGGGGTGCAGGACTTATGGCCCCAAAAGTCTCCCATGTAGCACTGGGTACAATTCACTACCATGATTCCCTTTTGTGGGGGCAAGAGAAACAGCCCACTGAAAGCATCCAGCCAGAAGATGACAGGCCTGCAGCAAGCACGATGCTGCCAGTGGGCACCCTGTGGACAAGGGAAGCCAGGAAAGATCTGGAATTCTGCACCATCTAAA
Source organism: Manis pentadactyla (assembly GCF_030020395.1). NCBI lineage: Eukaryota > Metazoa > Chordata > Mammalia > Pholidota > Manidae > Manis > Manis pentadactyla. The sequence continues at coordinate 175,025,102 of NC_080023.1, read as the reverse complement.
TGCCAAAGCCAGTCGTGCATACAGGTGAGATTTCCATCTGATGAGACAACCTGGAAACTCACACCGAGAGAGGCAGGTCTGTCACTCCGTGGCCAGCCTGAAGTCTGGGGCAACCGAGGCTATGAGCACATAGGATGGTAGCATGTATTGGCCTCTCTAGTTACAGAAAGGGCATCCTATGGAAACCCAAGCTGGGTAAGTTTCCAACGTGGTTAAGAAGATTTGGTCAAACACACTCACTGACACACTGTAGCTGTGGGGGCCAAGTCCAAAAATAGGGATGCTGGCAATTGTTCAAGGAGTATTATGATGGAAATGACCACTGGGACTTGTCCTTACTACAGGGAATAACTGTGGACACACACACCTAAAAACACACAAATAAAAGAAAGCCCAGCTGGAAATGACCACTTTCTTTGGCTCAAACTTACCTTAATTCAGAGCAAAGTCATGGTACCTCACTGAGCTCTTCTGCTGATTATGCCTTCAGCCCCAAACCCAATTTTCCTTTCATTAGTTGGTAACAAGAGGCCTTGAAAACTTGGATAATCCATTTGTCTGCTTTAAATTCTGAAATTTGACATTAGTAAAATGAGAATCCTAGTGTGAAGAAATGCAAAATGGAGATTCAGGTGGCCACATTTTCTTCCCTGTCCATCAGAATTTTGAAAAAGTAAAGAACATAAGTAGGGGCAAATAGAAATATTTTCCAGACATGAAGTAATGATCTCCTTCTCTGAATTTTCACAGGCAAACCAATGACTGTTGTAGCATTTCCCTGTTTGCTTTTTTTTTTTAATTGACTAAATTAGAGATGTTTTATAAAACAACTCACTTTCTGGCTCTCCAAGAGAATGATGTCCTTACTGGAGATATGCAGTGTTTACATATGACTAACATTTGTATGAAATCTAGAGTATGGAAATGGAGTGACAGAAAATATTACTTAAGGAGCCAGCCAGCTGACAGCTTTCACTCCTGACAAAGAAGTGAGAGAACAGGGAGAATGAGAAATATTTGATGACATTTTAATGACTTTATGATGAACAGGTGACAGATTAGAATGTGAAGAAGCCCCAGCCATGGTAAGTTTTTACCCACTGGCTATTCCTTCCCACAGGAAAAGCAAGAAAACTGAAAGATCCCTGAGACATGAATTGCCTCCCCCAAGTAAAAAGGAGCAGCTGTCTGAAATGGTGGGGGGTGGGGGGGCCAAGAAGGAACTCAAGAGAAACCCATCCTGGAAATTCCAGGCTTTCAGCTCCTGAAGTCTGGGGACATAGGGGAGAGCCAGAGGAAACCCCTTCTTTTAAGGCATCACAGACCTTTGCTAAGTACAAAACAGTTGATTTCCAAAGGCTGGAAGCAGAGTAGCAGGCCAGAGAGGGTCCTCCATGGGACCAGAGAGCAACAATAACTCTATGGGACCCCTACATCTGCCAGCCAGGCTACAACAAAGAGAAAGAACTCTCAAGGTTCAGAAAGAGATCTCTCAGTGCTCAGAACCCAAGCCATGCAGAGGGAAATCCTGACCCTTCTTTCAAAGCCCTTGTAGGCAGTAGTGAACTGAATCAAACTAAAGATACAAAAACCCTGGCCTCAGCTCAACTATGTCAAGATTGACTCAAGGCTCCAATGTCAATAGCCTGAAAGAAGAGGAATATACTGATATTTGGTACAAAATGTCTCACATATAGTATAAAGTAAGATGTGTGAAGAACCAAGATAATTTGTTCCATGATCAAGAGAGGAAACAGACAATAAGAGAAGACCCCAAATTAGCTTAGCTATTGAAATGATAAGATAAAAACTTTAACTGATAAAAATTCTAAAGAATAATGTATGAAATGTAGATAACATGTCTACAGAGATAGAGAATTGAAACCCAAAGAGACTGCAAGAATGGTCCAAATAGAAATGCTACAATGAAAAATCCAGTATCAGAAATGGGCAATTCATTAGATAGGCTTAATGGCAAACTAGGCAGAACAATGGAAATGATCAGTGAATCTGAAGACAGGTATCGGAGGCTGGTAGCTCCATGAGCACAACAAGATGAACTATACCTTAGCTAGTTTACCAGAAAAAGAGACCACTAAGAAGAGCTCTCTTGGCCAAAGACTGGCCTCAAAAAATAACTTTGCAAAAAGGGTCTAAATTTAACTGAACCAGACTGTAAAGGAATTTAAGCCCCAAGAAGTAATAGAGCAATCAGCTGGTAATTAGCCAGCCTAACAGCTTGGCATGATACCAACAGAGGTAAACAGATTAACAGAGAAATTAGGGGAAAAGACCATCAAAGAGAGACCTACTAAACTACTGCATCTCAGAGTGACTGTGCACACCCCCAAGGCTGCATCCTGAGAGAAGCAACACTAAGGCCCCACACAGGGGTGGGGGAGGGGTACTAAAATAGCACATTTAAGTTACAAAACATATAAATAAGCAAACAGAAAGCCTGAAGGAAGGAGTAGTTGGTATGCAGAGTTGCTAAAGTATATAATCTAAGATGTCCAGTTTTGGGGAAAAAAAAGAGCTACGTAAATAAGCAGGAAAATTGACCAATACATAAGGAAAAGGCAGACAACAGAAATAGCCTATGAAAGGAGCCAGATGTCAACCTTGGCCAGCAAAGACTTCAAAGCGGCTACTATAAACATGTTCAAAGAACTAAAGGCAACCATTCTTAAAGAGGAAGTTGGAGGTATAATGTCAATGTTTTACCAAGAAAGAGATTATCAATAAAGAAATAGAAACGATTAAAAAGAATTAGATAGAAATTCTGCAATAGAAAATTACAATAACTAAAATGGACAACAGCTTTGAACTTGCAGAAGAATCATCAAAACAGAAAATAGAGATTTGATCTGAAGAATAGAGACAAAAAGGAATGAAGAGAAAGAACAATGAACAATAAAGAGAGGCTCAGAGAATTCTGAGTCACAGCGAAGCAACGCCATCATGCACATAATGAGTATCAGAATGAGAGAAGGTGAGAAAGGAACAGAAAACATACTGGAAGACATAATGGCTGAAACTTCCCAAACTTGATTTAAAAAATTTCTCTCTCCATCCATGAAGCTCAATAAACTCCAGTGAGGATAAATACAAAGGGATCCACAATCAGATACAAATGCTGAAAAAGAAAGACAAAGAGAAAATAGTTAAAGTAGGAAGAGAAAAACCACCAGCAACATACAAAGGAACCCCAAAAGGATGAACAGCTGACTTCTCATCAGAAATAATGGAAGCCAGAAAACAGTGGACAACCTATTCAAACTGCTAAAAGAGAAAGTGCTGTCAACCAAGACTCTTATATCCAGTAAAACCATCTTTCAAAAATGAAAATGAATTAAAGACATCCCCTGATAAATAAAACAGAGAATTCACTGCTAGCAGATCTGCATTATAAGAAATGTGAGGAAAGTTTTTTTCAGGCTGACAGGAAGTGACACTAGACAGTAATCCAAATCTATAGACAAAAAAAAAAAGAGTATCAGTAAAAGTGATTATAAAAGACAATGAATGTATATTTCTTCTGTTTTCTTCTATTAATTGATTTAAAAACCAATCATATAAAATAATACACACACATATATTAATGGGTCTAAAACATACAGAAATGTTATATGTTTGACAATAAAAATACAAAGGATGTGTAAGGACACAAAGCTATATGGAGGCAAGGAAATCACACCAGATGGTAGCTTGAATTCACAGGAACAAATAGAGAACCAGAAATAATAAATAAAGAGGTTAATATAACAAACTCTATATTCTCTTAGCTTCTTTAAAAGACATAAATTCATATACAGTAATGATTATAACAATGCATTACAGAGGTTGTAACACATATACATGTAATATGTATAATTATTATAGCACAAAGAGATGAGGGAATCTGTTCCCACTGAGATTAAGTCAGTGTAAATCTGAAGTATTCTGTTAAGTCATGATGTATATGGTAAACCCTAGAGCAATCATTAAGCAAATAAGTTTTAGAAATCATAAAGGAAATAAAAATATTACACTAAAATATACTCACTAATTCAAAAAAAGGTAGTAAAAGAAGAGGAAGAAAAAAGATATGAGACATGGAAGACAAAAAGTAAAATGGCAGATGCAAATCCCACTATATCAATAACATTAAGTGTAAATGGATTAGATAATTCAACAAAAGCCAGGATTATCAGACAATAATAGATCAGATCCAACCATACACTGTCTACAAGAAATACTTTTATATTCAAAGATACAAACAGGTTGAATGTAAAAGGCTAGAAAAAGAGATATGGAAACAGCAACAATAAGAAAGCTAGAGAGGTTTTACTAATAACAGATAAAAGTAACTTTAAAACAATGTAAACAGAGACAAGGGGACACATTTTGTAAAAGATAGAAGGGTCAACCCATCAGGAAGGCATAACAATTATAGAGATATATGTATGTACCTAACAACAGAGCTCCAGAGTACATGAAGCAAAATAGTAGACTTGAATGGAAAATATGTAACAATAATAATAGCTAGAGACTTCAATAGCCAACTTTCTGTCATGAATAGAGCAATTAGGCAGAAAGTCAGGAAGGAAACAGAGGAAGTAATCAACACTATAAACCAACTATGCGATATTCTATTTGACAGACATCTACGGAACACACCACCCAGCAACAAAGAATATACATTCTTTTCAAAGGCACATGAACCATCCTCTAGGGTAGACCATATGCCAAGTCATAAAACAAGCCTCAATAAATTTAAAAGTGTTTAAACCATAAAAAGCATCATTTCTGATCACAATGGAATGAAATCAGAAATCAATAACAAAAAGAAATTTGGGGAATCCACAAATATGTGGAAACTATGCAACATGCTCCTAAATAACCAGTGAGTCAAAGAGGAGAAAGCACTTCAAGATGAATAAAAATGACACAACAAATCAGAACTTACGGGATACAGCTAAAGAAAAGCTTAGAAAGGAAAGCTTATGGCTGTAAATGCCTACATTAAAAAAGGAGAAAGCTTCAAAACAGTAACCTAATGCTCCACCTTAAGACAGCAGAAGAATGAACTAAGCTTAAGGCAAACAGAAGACAGGAAGATTTGAGCAGAAATTAATGGAAGAAAAGAAAACAACAGAGAAAATTAATGAAACCAAGATTTGGTTCTTTGAAGGACCAAGAAGGCTTACAAATTTTTACCTGGACTGGAAAAAAAGAAGACAAATTACTAAAATAGGGAATGCAAGAGCAGCCATTACTATAAACCTTACAGAAAGGGTGTAAGGAAGCACTGTGAATACCTGAAGGCCAATGAATTATATAACTTATGTGAAATGGACAAATCCCGAAAAAGTCACAAACTACGGATTGTGGCGATGATCACACAACTCCTTGAGGATATTAAAAAGTCATGGAAGGGTACAGTTTAAATGTTTGAATTGTATGGCATGTGAATTTTATCTCAATACAGCTCTTTTGTAAAAAAAAATTAATTTATTAAAATCATAATGAGACACCATTTCATACCCACCTTAATGGTAAAATTAAAATGACAGATAACGTCCACTTTTGGAAGGGGTATGAAGCAACTGGAACTCACATCACTTAGAATCATTTGGAAGTTCCTTATGTTAGTCATGTACCTACTCTATGTTACAGCAGTTTCAACTGTAAATTTACCTGAGATAAAAATATATATATTTACAAAAAGAATTGTACAAAAATGTTCACAGACAGCTTTATATACGTGAGTCAAAAACAGAAAACAACACAAATGTCCATTAACAGAAGAACAAAGTCTGAAATATTCATGTAAGTACTACTCAACAATAAAAAAGGAACAAACTAATCACATACACAAATACACACACACACACACACACACACACACACACACACACAATGGAAGAATGTCTAAAACTTTATGTGTGGTGAAAGAAGCCAGACACACAGATCTATGGAAAATAATTGTGTCTGTGAGTAAAGGTGGAATTGACTGGAAGAGGAAACTAGTAAAACTTCTGGAGAGACTGACCTCTTTCACATCTTGTCTAAGAAGATGGTTAACTTGTTAACATGTTCCTTTAGCCAGCAGATATTCCTGCAAACTGGTAGGAAGATCCGGAAGCCTGATCACATTCAGGTTTAGTATTTTCAGCAAGAATCCTATCCAGGAGGCGATGCATATTTCCAACAGCATATCAGGAGGTGCATCATGTCTGGTTGTCATACTTTTAGAGAGGTGAAATGAGATCAGTTGATTCACATGGTACCTGCCTGATGTACACATTGTACAATTCCCCACCTCTGTACACCTAATGAAGTTAACCCTCAATCAAAATTTCCTAGACCTGTTATTTCACGAGGGCTGTCAAATGGTAATTCTCAAATTCTTCCCTTCTGCATTTATTAAAATTTTTCTATGAAGGAAAGCTTCCCATCATTAATTATTTGGTTACCATGAAATATAAGTTAAACAGGAAGGCAGAAATTCTTGATCCTTTCCCCTTACTTAGTGACTTTCAGAATAATGAGCTGGTGCCCTAGCAATATATAATGGTGACCAATTATATTTTGAAGTATCATTCTGAAGGCATGCATTTTTATAATTTTGATGTATTTCAATCAATTCTAGTCATTACTCAGTTTGATATGCAAGTATCTGAACTTAGCCAGCGGAAAATCATTCAACTTAATTCCTATATCCTTTTGACATAAGCCCATTAATCTTTGATAGCTTCCATGTTCTCTGGCACAATTAAGTATCCCAGACCAGGGATCAGTCATTTTTCGAAGGAAACTCTGCTTCCGTTTAATGGGAAATGGTATTTAGTGAGCAAAATCTGGCAGTATGCTCATTGCCATGGGTTATCACTGCTTCTAGGTCTTTTCAGTGGACAGAGTATGAAGTAAACATGTTTAAGAGCAGGAATATGAATTCATATTGATATTTTGAATTCAAATTTAAGATTATAGGACGTTAGGTAACTTAAAAATATATTATACCTTACCTCTTTCCTATCATGCTAAGAATCTTGATTTCTAACATCAACATATTATTTATTTGCTTTCTCCAAAATCATTCCTAGAATAGTTTCAAAGTAACAATGTCAACAACACAGCCTGTAGTAAGAGTAATGAATGTAGTTTATGATTTCTTAGTATTTATACATGCATGTATGTCCTTAAACTATACCATACTAGGGATGTATAGTTAAAATACTGGGTTTGAAAGTCACAAAGAAATGACTTTCTCTGAGGTTAAGCCACCAATTTAATATACAGGTAGGATCAATTATTACACCTATCTCGATTTTTTCATTTTTAACTTCATTTTTTGGATACATAGAATATTGCATGTTTTAAAACTCAAAATGATATAACAAATGCACTCACAGAGGTCTCACTTTTATATCTGGCCTCTCCACACTGGGGCTCCCTCCCCTATACACAACCATTTTTCTTAGTGTTTGCTTTATGCTTCTAGTGTTTTCTTTCGGACAGTCTAAGCACACACCCATGTACACACACATGCACACACACCTCCCCACTTCTTACATAAAAGGTGGTGTACCACAAAAAGTGGTGTATATCTTGATTTTTTTCTATCTCAGGGATCACCATAGTGGTACAGAGACATCCTCAGCTCTCTTCATGGCCATCCAACACTCTATCGTCTGGATATACCATTGCTCATCCAAGTAATCCATTATTTGGGAATATGTGGGGTTTTTCCAACATTTTGCTATAATGAGTAACGACAAAATGAACAGCCTTGCATAGGTACTATTGTATATTTTTCCAAGATATTTTGGGGTAGATTCCTAGAGGTGGGATAACTGGTTCAAAGGGTAATTGCACATGTGATTTTGCCAAATACAGCCAAATTTCTTTCCAGAAAGTTTCCACGGCTAATTTGTAACAACCATATAACACAGCATTTTAATTTTTTTAATTCCTATTTTTGTATTTTTGTTAATTACTACACACTGGCAGGATATCTTGGCAACCTACTGTAGAAATGATAGTTCATGATTTACTATATGATTCAGTGGCTGTCTTTATTCTAGCTCCCAACATAAAAAATTCCACTACTGTAAAAAATGCTATCTGAATGCCTTGGTTTCTTCTGAATAGTACACATGCACAGAAAATAAGCGGGCATGTATCTAAAGAGCCAGAATTAGCAAAGATTACCAACCTGATAGAGTTGCTTAAGATGGGTTTTCTTGTTATTAGAAAAAATAAGCATTCCAGACAGAGTCGAAGCCCGGCAGTAACCTCAGGAGTCCCTCACATTCCCCAACCCTGCCTCCACTACAGTGGCAAGGTCAGCAGTGACTGAGTGTGGGCCCATCCCGCTCACGACTCAATGGCTCCTCTATTACGTAAGAGATTCCTCTATTGCGGCCCCTTCTTTGGCTCCCAGACCGGAGCTGTGATGAACATCCCTGGGTAACTCTCCTGCCGTCGGGATGTGATTTTCTCCAGGGGAAAGCCTGCGGGGGCATCACTGGGGTTGTGTTTTGAACTGCAGGTGCTGTGCCAGATGGCTGACCACAGCTGTCACCCCGTCTATGCTAACGTCAGCAGTGCGCAGAAATTCCTGTTCCTCCAAATTTCACCAGCTTACCGTAGTTCTATGTTTTCACTTTTGCCAGTCTGAGGGGTGGAAACAGCATCTTGTTGTGATTTGCATGGAATGAGATAGTGCTTTAAAACAACAGTATCTTTCTCTAATGGGAAAATTTACTTTCAATTGGCTTTTTTAAATTAATTTTTACCCCCACAGGAACAATCGACAGGATGCAAAACACAGAGAACAGCTCTATATATTCATTCTTATCCCTAAGAATTTAGCATCTTTATATCTGCAACCCTTCATGGAAATCTTAGATATGTGCAGATATGTAAAGCATGTACTTTATTAATTTTAGAGAAAAATGCAAACATAATCATGCAGATCCATTGGGAATTTTCCCTAATTAGTTTTTAAATTGATGATTCTGATGTTTAACTAGCTCTTTGTTTTCTGTTCCATAAGAGAAACACAGATTTCTAAGAACCCTGTCTTAAGAAATATGACCAAAAAACCCTCTACATTTTGTATTATATTATTCTGTACAGAGCCTACTACTTCATTCTTTACAGTTCGATTTTTTCATGCTCATTTGCCAAAAGGAAATCCTTTCCAGTTCCCTTAATATCTATTTCTATGCCCAAAATAACAGAACATATGCACATCTGTTAATTATTCACCAATATTTTGACAAATATACCAAATTTACCTTTTGACCTTCAGAGAAAAAAGTGTACAGGAAATACCACTTAACTTTCCACACTGAAAAATATGGAAACCTACCAATTAGCAAGTGTGCAATAAAACCTCTAAAACAACTCCAGCCAAATAAAGGCTAATTTGTAAAATCATCTTCTCACTGCAAACAAAGATAATGTGGGAAACCACATTATGAGGTTTTTGGTTTTTATTTTAACATGTGAAGGTAAAGACTGACCAGGTGCTTAAGGGACAGTTTGGATCTTGTATGGAAGGTGATCCAACTTATCATGGAACTTTTATACTATAGGAAAGACATGACTGAATATTACTGAGTCAGGAACTCATAAAAAGTCTTTAAAATAATCTATTCGTACTGGCATCTGAGTTCTTAATAGGCATAAGCATTTCCAACTGTGATCTAACAGGATAATGCTTTTTAATAGGCTGAGGAACTGAGAAGTTCTGTTAACCCAAATAGGAACAAACAGGCACTCAGAAAAACCCCAAATATCCACTGTATTATCACAAAATGCATCTTGTATATTTAGCCCCTAATTTATAACACAAAATACATACTATATTTAAAAAAAAAGCAAGTGGTACAAGTGCATGCAGTTAACTCTGTTGAATTTACTTCATTAACACACATGACTGTGTACAATAGAACATATTAAAATGGGTGCCTCAACATCTTACTACACTGGGGAACAGTGACTGCACTGGGGTATGGGTGGGGGCTTGATAATATGGGTAAATGTAGTAACCACATTGTTTTTTCATGTGAAACCTTCATAAGAGTATATATCAATAATACCTTAATAAAAAAACTAAAAATTAATTAAATGGGTGCCTCAAAAAATCTTTTAGGAAAATACATTTCTGTTATCTTGGCTGGAATGTCCATAATGACCAAGCATTAAATAGAATTGTTTTGCTCTAACCATCACCATAACAACTTCTCTTATGAAGGTTGCATAGATGGGTTATTTGCTATTTGCCTTTCAACATGCTTATGTAAGTTTACTCGCCCGTAGCCTCTTTGCAATATGCCAGGCCGAGTCATAGGAAGAAAACCCAGAAATTAACTTAAGTAAACAACTACCCGACACATAAACTCTGGGGGAAACGTCATTCAATTCTTCCTCACACTCCTGAGTCAACAACACTGAGCCGAGTCCCGGGAAGTTTTGGTGTCCACGTCTCAGGGCTCATCATTTCAACACAGGTGTTTCCAAGTGGATGAACATGAGGCCTCCCTGACTTTGGCCGGAGTTTTGGAGGAGGCAGTTACCACATCACCCGCAGCCCCTTCTGGGGGTGAAGCGGGCTGCCTGCTACCACTCTGAGGTGGTCCCTCTAAGAACGAGCTTCTCTCTTTTCGCTCACCCGCACGCTGAATCACATCACCCAGTCCATCATTTTCCTAATCCAATGTGTCCTCTTTAATTAGTGCCGGATTTAATCCAGTGATGGATGTCTGTGAGCTGAGGAAAGGACAGGCCCCTAGCTAAGCACCAAGGTCGGCACAGACTGTTCGAGGGAAGGAGAACCAATGGTATCACTGACCCAGAGGGGTAAGGCTTCCAGCACCCTCCGCCCTGCCTCACCAGCTCTGGTGTAACCATCCTCTCCATGGTTAGAAAAATCAGTAGGAAATTTTAAAGGAGAGCTTTTCAGAAAACCCTGAAATGGACTTTTTTCCCTGCCCAACAGCCTTTATACCCTTTTCTGGTTACAGCCCCTGGATTTCCCTTGGGGGACCCACCCCTTGCCCAGTCAGTCCCTAGGACTTCAAAGAGGCTGACCACCTCCAGGCCAGGAAGTCAGTTTCCCCCCGTTTTGTTTCTGAACTAGTGGGAAAAGGAAAGTCCCCTCTCCCCCAAGTCAGCTGGAGCCTGAGCCTGTGAGAGAAGGAAGAGCCGGCCTAGGAGCAGGCCAGCTGGAGGGCCAGGCACACGAGGACGCAGCAAGCACTGCAGACATAATAGCCCCTGTGGATCCCACAGGCCTGAAGGCAAGCTTGCCCTGGACCAGTCACATTGGTCAATAAATACTTTGATGGTAAAGCCAGTGTGACCGGGTTTCTCAACGGCAACTAAAACCACATGCAATTAAAAAGAATCTTGACTGATAAGATCAAGGACCTTCTGAAGGGACGGTCCCCAACCTACATCATCCATAAACCCATCATCTATAGTCTATATGAATCAGAATCATATGGAAAGTTTCAAAGCTGGAAGGAAATGGAGAAATGGTATCACCCAAATGCCAGGTTTCACAGATGATGAAACGCAGCCAAGAAAGTCCACAGAGGGTCACAAGCACATCAGTAGTGGGACTGAGGCCTGGATTTGGGGACTTTAATTCTTACAACATCCAGGAAACCAGGCTAGGAATGTGGACACTGTGGGATATGATTTTCCCCAGGGCATGTGAGCCCAAATGCGGGGTATGCCAGGACACCACCATTCCATTTCTTTCCTTTCGAAAATGGGGAACTTGTTTGTCAGAAAAATACAGAGAATTAGTGGGAGAGGGGAAGGGCGGGCACAGAAACCAAATAGGACTTGGGCTCACCTCGTCTCTTGTTGGACACACACCAAGAGGTCTTCTCAGGACGTCAGGTCAGTTAAGATCCTGAAACGGTCCTCAGGACTCTCTGAAAGAGCTTCCCACCCTCCTCACCTCACCATGCTCCGGACTGATGGTGGCCAGCAGTGGGCAGGGGTTCTGGGCTCAGCAGCCTTGTGAAAAATTCAGCAAGGTGGAGGGAAAATGAAAGGTCTTTCATTCATTAATTCAGGTTATATTTAAGCTTTCACTACACAGCCAGGTGCTGGGCAAGACTACTTTCATTTTAAATTATATTCCAGCGGTTTAGGCAGGCACACACACATGAATGTATATCCTATGTGTATTTGTATATCTAATTATATAAGCAATATTCAATTGTGCATAAATAATAGATTTCCAGATGGTGCTAAGTGTGCTCAGAAGAAAATACAGTGGGATGAGGAACAGTCGCGAGGCAGTTAATTGGGGAGGGGCAGCTCTGAGCTGCGGGCCAGGGAGGCCACCTGGAGCGGAGACAGGATGATGAGCAGGAGCTGGTGGGGCTGGGATCTGAGGGAAGGCTGTTCCAGGCAAAGGCCATCCTCCCTTCTCCCCCTCTCTGTACCTACGAGAGGACCTTTGTTGGTTCTAAAACTATCGAGTGCCTGCTATCTGGGCATACAGAGGTGAGCCCAGCCCTGGTTAAAAAGATCCACTAAAAAGACCCTCCAGGAAAGCAGTCATGGCCAGGTGGGGTGAGCCATATGGTGGGCACATGAGGGGGCAGTAAAAGGGACCGGCCTGGCGGGGAAAGCTTGGAAAGCCTTCTGAGGGGGTCTGGGGTGGTGTGGGCTGCCAGGAGCTCTGAGGGCATCTGGACGAGTGCACCTCTGCCCCACAGCCCCACCTCCAGGTGCACAGGCCACACTGCAGCACAGGACGGCCCCTACCTTGTACTGTCAGTATGTACATCTGCCCACCCAACACGTGCTACCAACAGCTACGTTCCAGCCTGGGACTAGAACCTGGCGTCCCAGCTGGGAACAAAGCAGATGCAGGCTCACCCTTTGGGATTTTACAGTTTAGTGCCTGTGGTGGTGGAGCAGCAGCTAGAAAAAGAGCCAATCGCTTTGAAGCTGAACAGCTGGTGTCCCAATAGTATTCCACATTATTCATTTCATTTTATATCACAACACATAGAAGTTAATTCAGAACTGTTTTCACTTCAAAACGTGACGCATACACATTTCTCCGGATACACAGCACCCCGAGCTCCCTTTCCCTCTATAAACTTGCCGGTGATTGACTGGTGAGCATCCGCCTTCTCTGCCGAGGGCTGGCTCTGTTAAGAAGGATGCCACGTCCCTTTTGCCCATCAGGCTGTCACGGCCCCCAGTTCTGTGCCTGCATGTAGTAGGCACCTGATGAACCTTCAGTAGCTGTGCGATCAATATTTGCTGGGTGGATTGCTCTGGAATGTTCAGGGCTGGCTGATGTCATTGAAGGAAAAGCCATTCAAGCCCTGAGCTGAATCACCCCCTTCCTTGAGTACAACCAGGAATGTTCTCTAACGAGCTTACAGAGCAAACCAAATGGGACTTGGTACCTCCTAAGGATTACCGCACAGGACTGCAAATTGTGACTACAGACAGAACAGGAAGGTTTCCCAGGCCCCTCCTCCGTTTCACTTGAAACCAAGTATTTTTAGATAAAGTGGAGGGATGGCAACGGCAGCCTCCATACATCTGCCTTGCACACTCCATGCTCTCAGCCCGTATCACTCCCGTTTAGCTCCTCACAGCTCCACCAGGCGTGCGCCAAAGTTTGCCTGCACTGCCAAGAAAGATGAATTCCCCCACTGGGATTTTATTCAGATGCATATGAACGCGCACTATTTGCCTTCTAATTTTAGAGTCTAATTATCCTGTGAAGATCAAGGCAAATGTCTGTTCTCCTCTTTGAGTAAAGACACAACTCTGTGCAGAATTATTCAAACAAAATTTAGCAAAATTGGGAGGATCACATTAAATCAAGATGCCTAAAATAATAAAAACAGATCATTTGTGTGTGTGTGTGTGTGTGTGTGCGTGTGTGTGTGTGTGTGCGTGTGTGTGTTGAATTCCCCCAGGGCTTCACAGTTCAAGTCAATTTAGAGAGACAAAGAAATTGGGTATAGACTTAATTCTCACAGGTGGGAAAAATCACTATAACTGAGGAAGAGGAGTGACACTTGGTTAATGTACGCTGTGTGCTGGGGTGCTGGGTAGAAACTGTCACATGTTACTCTGATCCCCAACTTTCAGGGGTAGAATTAAATTACTTAGGGTGGCTCGGTTCAAACAGATAGCTCTTTCTCTCCACAAACAATCCAGTTTCAGCATGATAGCCTTCAGGCTATCCCTTCATCCTCTTTGACTCAGAAATTATGCTTCTAGGAATTAAGCCTCAAGAAATGCTCCAAGATGTACACAAAAACATACATAGCCTGAAGTGCATCACAGAGTTATTTATTATAGCAAGAAACAAAAAACAAAAGCCTCACGCCAGACTAAGTTCCCAATGAAAGAATGCTCAATAAATAAACACAACCTGAATAAATAAATTCATATTCTGGAGCACTAGGCAACCATTATAGACCATGGTTTCGGGTATACTGAGAGATGTGAAGAAATGTTTATGATACAGTAAGTTAGTAAAAGATATACTGAAGGATCCCAATACAGCAAAAAATTCGAAAAAAAAGCTAAAAGGAAACACACAAAAAGTAGCCACAGGAGTTATCTCCACATGGGCTGGGAGTTTGTGAATGTTTTTATTTCCTTCTCAGTATTTTTCTGAGTTTTCAATAATGAATATAATTTTCTTTCTAATCAGAAAAAAAAGTCTAGAAAAAAGAAAAAGACATTAGACAAACAAGAAAATAACTAAATATTAAAATAACCCAACACCCCACAGAAAATCCATGAAGCCAGAGAAAGAAAAATCTGGGGTGGCATACATGCCCTTGTCTAAGCCCCTTTTTCGATTTGACTCAGACCACTTATATCCAGTCTCTGCAGAAGGGTAGCCTTCCTACATCAGCCATCAGCAAGACCCTGCCCACGGCCATTAACAAAATCACCAGGACTTTGTCGCAGGGGAAGCTGTCTACATCCCCCCCGAGAGCTAGAATAGCCATCAGTCATCTGCTCCACTTTCCTAAGTGATAGAGACGTGATTTCACGAGAGGAACTGGGGTCCTGTGAAGTTTAATTGACTTTAAACAGACCAACAGAAGAGTAATTAATAAAACAAGATTAAGGCATCATTGCTGCATAATTTATTTGTATATAAAGAGACACTGGAAACCAAGAGGTCAGAGTTAATTGCTCCCTCAAGCCTGTGAGTCATCCTTGATGAGATAATTATATACACATGTACACACATATCTACAGATATCTACACACACGCATCTATCTATCAAAAGACAAAGAGACAGAGACGGAGGGAGGGGGAGGGAAGAGGAGGGGAGGGGAAGACAGAGAGGTAGAGCAACAGGGCCATACACTTTGTTACATGTCCCCAGCCTGCTGGTCCCTTTTTGGTCCATTTTTATAACTTAGAAGCCCAGTGCTTCATTTCCAAGGACACATTTATATCATCTTTTTGCAACAAGTCTATTTGTCAGTAGGCTCCGCACAGTTTGGTCTACTCATAGCATCCCTTGTGTGAAGTGCATGGCATTTCTCCGAGATACAACAGAAAAGTTTACAACCTGTCTACAAACGACCCTCGCCTCCCTGTGGCTGGCTGGCCTTCTCTCCTGTTGGCGTGGTGCTGTCACTTTGGCCACTCGTATTTAAATTTCCTGCTGCCATTTGACTTTTCTCATCTCTGCCTTGGACAATGCTAGGTCAGAAAATACACCGTCTGGCAAGCAACACATTTAAAAAAAATATGACTGATAGCAAAATTTTTATAGAGAGTTGAAATTTCACATGATAAATCTAGACTTTCAAGTTCTCTTAAAAACCAAAGATCTGGCAACCTTGAGCCCATATCCCTGTAATCAAAACTAGCTGGACCCTCTTCAGGCGGGGCAAGGTGCTTAGCCTGCCACGGCCCCCACCACTCCAAGGGTCTCCCCACCCTGGAGCTGGGGTGGACCGTACTCTGCCTCACTAGCCTAGAAGGTATGACAAGGCATAGAGACAGCACAACCCCCTGGGGGGGCTGCGGGACCAGCTGCTCTTCAAGCATGGTGATATTCTTGACAGGGTTGATCTAAAATGCCGCTGGTCTTGTGGATCAGAAGCCAGTGTTTGCGAGACGGTGGGCTGCAGCCGGCCATGAGCTTCCAACAACAGTGTCCTTGGGTGGGCAGTTTTCACTGTTTACTGTCACAGAATGTGGAAATATGTACACTGTAATATATTACAAAAAAATAATAGCTAACACTCTGGTAGCTACTATGTTTCAGACACTTCCTATTTATCATCTTCACTCTCTGTGTTTCATCATTGTGCTAATAATCGTTACTGATAATACAGGTAACAGTCACCATTTATCACTGACAGGCAGCAAGGAATGGTGCCAGGGCCCTAACACAGTTCTCCTCTTATCATTCAAGCAACACCACGAGGCAAATACCTTGGCATCCGTTTGGGAGCTACAAAACTAAGGCTCTGGGAGGCCACATGACTGTCCAGCCACAGAGCCACAAAGTGAGCCCTGGTCTAGCCCGGGCTGCCTGCACCTTCCACATATGCCTTCCCCTGTGGGCTGCGAGCAGTGAGTGGTGATCATCTGTCCAAGTCCAGGCTATGTTGCTCACACGCCTAGGACTTGAGGGAATTCTCAGTTTCCTCATCTGTAAAATGGGCATGACAGTGCCTGGTTCATCGGCTGTTTATGAGGAACTGATGAGCTAAACCTCGCAAAGCACACAGCAGGTCCTGACTAAATACGAACTGTTTTAAAGTCTTTTATCTGCAGATCCAATCCATGCCCTTACCCAATTTTCCAAAGATTTAATAACTACTTCATAACCACTGGTCCAATCCAAAAATTATAAGGAGCAAGAGAAATGAGCAGAGATATTTCCAAGCAGTGACTTCCGGGGAGACGGCTTATAGTCAAAGGGATGCAAATACAGACGAGTCATTTCTCACCACCAGATTGACAAAGGTCAGAAAGGTGGGCAAGATCTAACACTAACTAATGTGTGAGGGAGCCGGAGCAGAAGCTTCTTACACATTTTACAGGAACATAAACCAGTAAGTCTCTTGGGAGAATGCAGGGAAACTCTGCAGAAACATGAAATGCACACACAGCAAGGGCAGCACCAGCACACAGCCCATAAAGTCCCTCCATACGTGGCCTGAAGAGCCAGCCAGCCAAGAGCCGGCCGCACTACCAAGGTGGATCTTTACATGGACACCTGTCCCGTGGATGCAGCAGGGTGGTGCCCTCGTGATCACTAGCAACTCCTCTTTGGCAGCACACAGGGTATGGAAAGGGACGCAGCCATGAAGAATGACAAGTTTACGTGGCTTTTTCTCTAAATGGCAGGGTTAGATATCTGTGTTTAGCAAATATTTCGTGGAAAAATTTTATTTTTATAAATATCAATGTTTTTAATAAGCAAAAATATAAAAGAAAACAGTCAGCAGACTCGTCCTCTTTTCAGCCAAAGCCAGAGGCTCCAAGAGGGCCTCTCCAAAAAGGGCTCTAGCACAGGGACCATGCAGCACGCCGTCCATCCTGCACTCCCACACAGGACAAGCATGACACTGCCCGAAGTACTAGCCACTAACCACAGGTGGCTGTTTAAATTTAAATTAATTAAAGCAAAACAAAATGTACAGCTCAGTTCTGCAGATGCTAGTGCATTCGGGAGCCATTCGTGGCCTGTGGCTGCACTCCTGGGCAGCAGGGCCCCAGTTTGGCGCATTTGCACCCTGGCATGAAGCTCTGGTGGACCGTGCTCGCTCATAAGGAAACCCGCAAAGTGGCACCAGGAAGATAAAAGTGTGAGAGGATGGCTCTAGGGCTAGGGTGGCAAATGACTTCTTTAAAGGCCAGAGGGTAAATGTATCAGACTCTGGGCAGACATCTCTGCATAACTACTCAACTCTGCCACCGCAGTGTAAGCAGCCAGAGACGATACCTGAGCAAAGGAGTGCAGCCATGTTCCAATAAAACTTTATTTACAAACAGAGGAGGCGGGCTCACAGGCCACAGGTCGCTGATCTTTGCTCTGATGAAGCCTAACAGCCAACACCGTTAACCTATTACCCTGGGTTGGGTGTCATCTTAAGTATTCTACCTGCATTTTCTCATTTAATCTTCAGTACAACCCAAGCAGGTTAATATTATTATTTCACTATTGTACAAAGGAGGAAACTGAGTCAGAGAGGTGCAATAACGAACCCACGGAGAGGGGCTGGGCTCCACACCCAGGTCACCCTGACACTAGAAGCAGTACTTACAACCACAACGTACAGTCCCTCACGAGAATGTCATGGAGCCCATCACATTTCTGGCCTCGAGAACATTAAAATATTGCCTTGTGTTGCCAGCCCTTCCAGGGGCTTCATAAAGTCTGAATCCACTGCGTGTACCTCACAGGTAATAAGATGAAGCTCTGAACTAAACAGCTGTTAGAATAACAACAACATCAGTACTTAAACCTAGCAAAGAAATAATGTAAAAATTAGACATTTCCCAATAGCTTTTTATAGTTGAGTGCTTTGGGAGAAAATATTATTTGGAGAATTCAAAATGATATTTAAGTTAGGAACCTATTAGTTAACCTGTTACAAAGTCTTTGGTTTGGAAGAACCTCCTGTCTCCATGTATTAAATAATTAATCATGTTTTCCATTAACCTCCAGCTCTTAGCCAGCTCCAGGAACCAGAGTCTAAAGCCACAGTGGGTAATAAATGGTGACATTGGGTGTCTCATTATTAAAATTAAATATGTCATTAGCAGCTCCTGAGAATACCCTTTTCAGTGGCTGACAAGAGCCCTCCATGGCACACAAACCCAGCAATGTAAAGGTGTCCACGCAAAACCCTACTTTTGTGAAAGAAGTCAACACCCCTCACACCTGCTAAGCCCCTGGGAGCCTTGTGGACCCTTTCCAGCCGCAGAACCACAGACGGACATCTCCTCTCATGCCCACACCAACTCCCCATCCTCCGAGGACACCGCACTACGAGAAACCACAGGAACCTTCAGTTAGGAGGACACCCTGAGGCTTGAGGGGTAAGATGGATTATATTCAGGGGTCTCCCTGGGACTGGACGGGGGCTTGGGAGGAGGGGAACACACAGCGTGGAGAGAAGCAGGTGGGTGTTCGGATCTGGCCCGGTCCCTCCATTAGTCCTGTGATTTGAGCAAGGTCACTTCCTCGCACTCAGTGCCACGAGAATCAGACCCTTAGTAGTAAGTGGGGGGGCTCTAATTCAAACCCGCTGAGACGTTAAAGGGAGTAAGTAAGTGATTAATGGAGACGTCCAGGGCCACACCAGCTTCCCACGACCGGATCCGGGGCTGAAGCGACACGAGAAGGAAACCAGCCGTCCCCTCCCAGCTCATCCTTCTTGGGCTAGACCCACTCGCAGGCAGGCTCCGCCTGAGCACGGGGAGAATGGCTACCAGCCTCCACGCTCACATCCTACCTGCTCGGTGACCTCTTCTTGGAGAGAAAACACCTCTTTCCCGAAGCTCCAACTGAAGTCCTGGAACTGACTTTCAATGGCCAAACCTGTCACATGTCTCTGGGAGAAGCACTCCCCACGGGCAGAGGGTCATAGAGGAGGTGAAGGCCGGTTCCACGTGGACAGAGGCAGGAGGTGCCCTCCATCCAGACCAGGCAACAGAGGGCCACTGCAGGAAAAGGCATGGGCTCCTAGGGCCTCCCCCAGCTTGGTACTCGACCCCCAAACCCCAGGAGGCAGGCTCAGGAGCAAGGGAAATCGAGTCAGCGATGCCCGTGGGAGGCTACTGATAGCTTCCATGGGCGTGGGGACAGGGGTGCAGAGTCCAAGGGGAGGGGCATTCGAGCAGCAGCATCTCTTAGAATGTTGGGCCCCATCCCAGACCTAATGAGTCAGGACCCACATCCTAACAAGATCTCCAGGGGATTCGTGTGCACGGAAGTCTGGGAAATGTTGGGCCAGACGTCATCCAAGAGCTTCTTCTTGATAATCATGGCACTAGAGGCTCCCCCAGCATGGGCATCTGCCCCATGATTTTTAGCTCAAGACCGTCCTTCCCTGGGAGCTGCTTCTCCCAGAGCAGGGGGTCTACACTACTTTCTCAGCAGTTCTAACCCACACCTTGACTCCGATTCAACAATGACAGCTAATAGTCACCAAACCTGTGCCAGGAGCCACCGTCTGTGCCAGCAGCCACCCTGCCTCCAGAATCCCTGCAGACCCATCTCCTGACCTTCACGAAACTTTTGCCAAATGCCTTCACTCACTCTGTCTACACCATAGATGCCACCTTCCTCCATGAATCCCCTAGAGCATCAGGGAGGTTATGCTACAGGCTTAATGACCCCATCCCTGTGTCACCATCTCCTGTAGAGCGCCTCCCCTCTTCTGGACCACAGGAGTGACACTCCAGGGTGTGCAGGGCTGTGCCCACCCTCCATGCCACCCCTGACCCCCAAAGGCACTTCTGCCAGACGGGTGCTTCCTACTGCACAACGGTACCGTCTCCCAAACTTCACTCACCCGGCCACCAGTCTCCAGGACTTTGCTGAAATAGAACCACCTGGTCTGAAGGAAATATATTCTTTAACATTTTCTTAAATAAGTTTAAAAGGAAAATTTGACATTTACTTTAACGGAAATACATTTTTCAAATAAAAAAATTAAACAAATGCATACCTAATTGAAACATACTTTCTATAATAGTTCCTGAGCTCCTCAAGGTGCCTCAGACTTCCAGGATATCTGTCCTCTAGTGGGTCAGGCAGTGGGCAGCCCCTGAAATGTCCCCCCAGTGGACTGGGATGGAAGTCACTGCCCAGTGTTCTTAAATTCTGCATGAACGTGCCTTCAGCCATGCGGAAGTCTTGGTCCACAGCCACACCCTTGCTGTGCCCCCCACTGCCATCAGGAGCCGGCTGCTCCCCCCAGTGACTTCCCATCGGGCATGGGGGTGCAGGTAAGTCCACGTGGCTCTTGCCAAGTAGGATGCTCATTCAGTGTCACCCACTGGGATCGTTTTGAGGACAGTTATGGGATTGAGAGGATTTTTTTTTTTCTCTTTACGTTTTGAAGCGCTCACACAGAATCCCAGGAACTAATCTCTGATTCCAGAGAAACAACTGTGTTTATGCGGCTCCGTTTCCTAACACGGAATAGAAGCTGCCCTCTGAAGGTGCCCCTCCACAGCCTGAAGCCACTGGAGCTGCTTGGGGCAGGTGTGTGGCTCCCACGCCACGTGGCCTCTCTCAGCAAAGACCAAAGAGGCGGGGAAAATGCTCAGAAGTAAACCTGGGGCACTCACTACATTTATCTGGGTGAATGATACAGCACAACAGCAGGAACAGGAGGAAACGATGATGGGGTTGGGGGTGGGGACCGCTGATTCTCTAGGGAGTCAAAAAAAAAGCAAATAACATGACCTGAAAAAATGAGACCCAGACCCCAAGCACTGCGCTCCTTTCTTGAAGGATGTCCTAAACCTGCTCCTAAGCAGCTAGCTCCAAAGAAGTGACATCTGAGTAGTGGTATGACAGGGACAGACGCCAGTGACAATAACAATACCTACCACCACCTGGGCCAAGCGTGCTGTGAGAGCTTGGCTAATAAAGAACTCCTAGAGGTCCAGGTCACTGCTACCCTCACTTTACAGATGAGGAAACCGGGGCATGGACATATGCAGGAGCTTGCCGAGGCCACCCTGCTGGAAGTAGTGAACTGGATTTGAACCCAGGTGGTTGCCCCAGAGTCTAACCACCACGTCCCACCGCCTGCAAGAGCCAGAGCACGCACAACATCAGGACCAGTTTGCTCAGCCCTTCCTGCGCGCCCGGCCCTAGGTGCCTTTCCATAGGCCGCTCACTTCATTATCACAACACACCAGTGAGGTGAGAACCACCATCAACAGGTAAAAAGAAACCCAAGGTCAGAGGGGTCAAGTAACCTGTCCCAGGACACAGCTATTTGAGAGAAAGCAAGTCGCTGTCCCAGGTGCTGGCGGATGCTGGGGCGGAGTCGGGGGACAACACCGATCTCTTCCTTCCTGGAAATCATAGTTGGTGTGGGAGTAGAGGGAGAGGGAGATAGCAAACAATCCCTAAACGTAAGGGAAGATTACAAATGCAAACAGTACAACGGAAGAAAAAGAACAGGATGGTAAGGACAAAGCTCTCACAAGCTTTGCAAGAGAGGAAATGGAAGAGCAGGGGTGCAGAGAGGGGAGTGCCCTCAAATCCCAGGAGCAGACACTTCATGAGGGCAGAAGACCCCTGGGAACAAAGGCGAGCACTTGCCCAGGAAGCGCCCCTCCCTGAGTGGTGGCCACGGCCAGCTCACCCCCCTGCCTGCCTGGAGCAGAGCCTCCGTCGTGGCCTTGGCACCAGCCGTGCCCACACGTCCACCTGGGACATCCAGCCTCAGGCCCAGGAGAATAAACTGTTCCTTCAGCCCGTCTGTGGGGCTTTCTTACAGCCGCTGCAGGGAATGGCCAGAGCCCCATGAGGGGAGGGAGAGTGGAAGCCCAGCCTCCCTTCCTCCCATCCTGGGCAGGGGTCCTGAGCCTCCATGGGGACCAGGGAAGCAGGGCCTGGGGGTTGAGAGGAGGTGCCCCCGGCCGTGGGGCATGGAGGGGGCACAATACAGTGAAAAGCCTGGTGAGGCAGTGCCCAGGGGCCAACACTAGTCATCTCAGGGGCCAAAAATGTTTTTATCTAAAAGTAACACCTGATTGTAGTGACTCTATAAATTCCGTACAAATGACACCAAAGTGCAGTGAGGGTGGTGACAGTGGTCCGGACACGGTGCTGCCCAGGGCGGGTCTCCCGGCACCCATCGGGTCCCAAGTGACCAGCTCAAAGTGAGGGAAGCTGGAGAACTCGCTGTGCTGTTTTTGCGACTTCCATGCGAGTTTAAGATGACTTCAAATTTAAAAGTTTAGAGAATGTGAAAATATTTAAAAAGCAGCATCTTGCCTCCTTGGCGCTGCTCGTAGCTGCCACATCCCTTGCCTTATTCGCACGCCTGCCAGCCTTCCTCGCAGCCAGCCTCCTGGCCCACCTGCACATGAGCTGTGGGGAGCCTTCCAGAACACTGACTCACCCGCAGACAGGTTTGGAGGCCCAGCAGGAGCCAGGAGAAAACCACCCAATCCTCAGCGGCTTCGCGTCTCTTTGCGGTTTTGTTCATTTTGCCAGCAGGAGCCCCAGGAGGGAGCAGGCTGCCTTCCTCCCTGGAGTCAGGGAGGCCCCACTCAGAGCTGGAGCAGAGCAAAGGCCTCATTCACCGCAGGCTCACAGAAGCCTGCGGCAGAGACCACGCCGGGCTGCCTTTCTGTGAAATGCCTGATTTTAGTTTCCAGCCGTCCTTGGCTCCCCACAGCATCCCCTGGCCTGCCTCAATGGCGGGCCTTGTGCGCGCGGAACACAAAGCGCCTTTGCCTGGGAAGCCGAGGGGAGGGAGGCTGCAGCTGAGGTGGGGGTGTCTCCCCCGCCGTGAGTGGCCCCATTCTTCCCCAGCACACTGAGGGCCGCCCTGCGAGGGACCGCGCACGGCTCTGAACTCCTAAGTGCCTCTCTCCTGGCAAGTGGGGAGTGTAAATAAATCTTGGTGGGAGGAGATGGAAGAGAAGCACAGTCCCCAGACAACAGTGTGCTGAAGTGGCCACAGGAGCCGGAGACTTCTCAATGGGGTGCTCAAGAGGTAGGGGCCTGC
Organism: Manis pentadactyla; assembly: GCF_030020395.1. NCBI lineage: Eukaryota > Metazoa > Chordata > Mammalia > Pholidota > Manidae > Manis > Manis pentadactyla. The sequence continues at coordinate 175,001,357 of NC_080023.1, read as the reverse complement.
CTGTCACTGCGGGTGCCCAAGCAGAGGCAAGACTCTAAAGGGGCAGGAATGCTGAACAAGAGATGGAGGGAGGCAAGTGGTGGGTGGAGGGGTGGCCAGGGGCGTCAGAACAGACAGATGACTGACAGGTAGATGATCCAGGTGAGCAGATGATAGACTGATAGATGGAAGGTCAATCGGTCAATAAGTAGGAAGACAGACGATGATGGATCAAAGGTAGAGGAAAGAGAAAGAAAAGAGGGAAAAGGAAGGAGAGGAGAGGAGAGAAGGAGGGGGAGGAAGCAGTGCTTCTTCAGCAGGAGCCACGGCTGAACCTTGGCTGCCAGGAGGCCCCCGAGTGCTCGGTGGGGTCCCGTCCCAGACACCCACGTTCACTCCTCCAACTCCGGGCACCAAACCCACCTGGGCTTTGACGGCCTCTGGGCCCGAAGCTGCCCAAAACTGAAGGGGTATCACACACCTCCCCCTTCCTGTCCAGGACAACTTCCTTCTTCCGCTGGTCCAGTCCCACGACAAATCCAGGGGACTCCAGCTTCGAAATACACCCAGCAGGCTGTGGCCACATGGCACCACCCGTGGCTCTGCCACTGGCGTGGTCTGACCCCCTGAGAGCAGTGCTGGACGGCCTTTGGGGCAGGCGGTTTCTTTAAAAGATGGTCCCAGAAGGCTGGAGGAGGGGAGCAGGGAGGGGCAGGGAGGGAGACCCGGCACCCAGGGGTGCTCCCAAGTCCGGGACCAGGGGCACCAGGGCCTGCCTCCGCAGAGCTCAGACTGCCCACCTGCAGGACGGGAGGCCGGGACGTCTGCCCTATCCGGTCACCTGAGGATCATCCCGCGGGCATGTTGTTCTGGCCGTACTGCTCCTGCGTGGGAGAAGGTCCAAGGGCACACAGCGCACGCCCCAGGTGAGGCCCTGGCAGTGGTGGGCTGGTAAACGCTCAACCAGCACCTGGGTGGCACAGGGGAGCTGGTATGTGGCATCGGCCAATTGCCATGGCATAAATACTCCCACCATGGCCGACCTCAAGCTACCAGCATGGTAACTGCCAGCAAGCTACCTTCCTGAAAACGTACCCATGCCCTCGAGTGTACGTCACCTATCACCTGCTGTGCCAGCTGAGTTGGAACCACAGTGGAGGACAGAGGCAAAGGCGGTCCAAGGACACAGGATGCAGGCACCAGAGACACCTGCTGCAGAGAGCGTGCCCAGCCACCACAGCCCAGACTAGTTGACCTTCCACCCCTGCCTCGCCCAGTAAACCTCATTCCATTGCAGCCAGACCAACCCCCTTCCAAGGGTTATCTCTGGAAACAGAGCTGCGGTCTCCACCTGGGCCTCCGCTTCCCCAGCACCCTAACGGGCTTCAACACCCCTTCCCCACCCCTCACTGCACTTCAGCTTTCTGGTCAACTTGCTCACCAACACCCCCCAAGCACACACCTACCTCAGGACCTTTGCACTTGCAGTTCCTCTGCCTGGAAGGCGTTTACATGACTTATCCCCTGACGTCTGCTTCATCTCTTGCAGAGGCCCTTGCTCAGAGGCGCTCTCTGACCACCGATCTCAAACAGACAGACTGTCCTCCGTGCCTCTTTTCTTGCCCCAGCCCAGCTTGAGGCATCTGTGATTCTGCGGCGTCACATCGTACATCCAGTTCATACCTATTTCCCCTCTCCCACTAGACTATTACCTCTACAGAGACAGGAACAGCATGGTGTGTACAGCTATATCCCTGGCCCCCAAAACAGAGACAGGCAAAGAGTAGGTGCCAATAAATACTTGTTAATGGCTGGCAATCATGAACTCCAGGAAGAAAGTTCAGATTGACCTAATCCCTCCTCACAGGGGATTGCAAAGAACACTCCTGGCTCAGAGCTCCTGGGCGAATGCCCTTTAAAATCCAGACCCATCCTGGTGCCCTTGGAGGAGCTGGCCTCTCCCCAACACAACGTAAGCTCCGGGATCTCCCGCTCGCTGGATCTCAGAATAGAAAGCTTCACATCTCTCACCACAAACCAGGTGCACACAGCCACATATCCCAGGCACACCCTCGAATTCCATGCAGACCCAGTATCAGCCAGAAACAGAACCTCAAATGTCAGCACCGCCCAGCAGCTCAGAACAAAGGACCGCGGTACAACTCAGGGCAAGAAACAGCCCCAGCTAATCAAACGTACTGGTTAGGGTTTGTATCAGTTACCTACCCGCAGGTAACCAACCCCTAACTTGGCCTGAAGTAGTGACTTCACTATTCACTTGCTGTGTGCCAGGGCCCATGGGCCGGACACGGTGGGGGCCAGGCTCGCGCAGCCAGCTGTGTTCAGCTGGAAGCCTGGCCAGGACTGGAAACAGCCAGGGAGGCCCCACTCTCCGGCCTGGCAGTGTGCGCTGGGGGTCAGGGATCCCTCTGGAGGGAAGGCCCACACGACTACGTGGCCGTCGAGAGGGCGAAACAGAGGCTGCAGGGCCTTGAAGTTCTAAGACCAGAAGTCACCCTGTGTCACTCCTGCCATTCTGTTGGTCTAAGCAAATCAAGAGGGATACAAGCAGGCAGGAGACAGCCTCTCCTGCTGGGAGAAATGGGAAAGTCACACTGCAAAGGGCGGGTGGGGTCAGAGGTACCAGCTGTGGCCACCTTTGGAAACAACTTGAATAGTGTCCCCTTTTTACAGGTGGGAGAGGCGCAGAGAGGGCGAGTTAACTCCCCTGAGGTCACAGACTCAGGACTTGAAGCCACACAGTCTATCCCAATGTTCCCCCCTCGGACCTGCCCACCCAGAATTCAAGCTCTGACTCTGACACTAGTCACCTGTATGGCCAGCAGAAGTCACTTAGCCCTGCTCCGCGAGGACAGGGAATTCCCTGGGCTGTCCTCCGCAGCCTGCACTGTGGGTGGGCAGGTGGGCAGATGGCTGCCTGGCTGGCCAGGGTCCTTCAGTGTAGTACTAGGCAGGAAAGACATTTAAAGTCACTCTCAGAGTCCCATGAACCTGACTGGGAGGAAGAACGGAGCCTCGGATTTGTATGTCAATGTGACTTATTTCTCCCCAGGCCAAGGACCCAGGTTACATACCCATTTCCTACTTTACATCTTCCCTGGACTGTCTGTTAAGACCGAACCCTCTCCTTCCCCAAAACCAGGCTCTCCCCACCCCTCCACCAGCTGGCGCTGCCCTCGCCCCCACCGCCCTGCCCCCACACCCATGCACTGCTGGGTGTCCCTCTCCACCCACTTCTTCCACACCCTGGTCCATCACCTTTCCTGGGTGACCACAACAACCTGCCCCCGACACCACCCACTTGTCCCCAGAGCGGAGGCAGAGCCACCCCTCCCACTCCCAAATGGACCAGTCATCCTCTCTTGTCTAACCTTCCACGACCTTGATTGCTCACAGGATAAGACCAAAATACTCAACAGGTCTTCAGTCCCTGCCTGGTTTGGCCCCTGCCGATCTCCCCATCCCAACCCACCAGCCCGGGCCCCGGGCCCCCTCCCACCACATGTGCTGGCCCCCCTGCCTGTAATAGTCACCACCCCAACCTCCCAGCCACGCTTCTGCAGGCTCAGTCCTACTTCTCGTCCAAATTTCTCATCTGTTTTCTTATCAACACACAGTTTTAAGAGGAAAAAGCAGGGCAGAAAATGGAAGGAGAGTATGTTTTCTTTTGTGTTAAAAACAAAAGAGGCAGCATATAATGCACTGAAGTTGCCTGAGAGCGCATTCAGGAACTCACTGGAGGCTGCAGGCAGGGGGCCGGGGAGCACAGGTGAGGCCCCGCTTTCACTGGTAAGAATGAACGCGCACTGCAGGACGGGCGGCCTCAGACTCAGTCCCGAACACAAGCACACCGTGCAGACACTCTAATAGTGTTCCCATTTCACAGGTGAGGACGCCGAGGCCCAAAGAAGGGACAGACAGCTGCCAGGTAACAACACAGAACCCCTGATTACCGACCCCACCCCGTCCCATCTCCTGCCATCAAGGATTCTTCTCAACACGTGCAAGCACTCCTTTTCGAGTTTTTAAAACCCACCTGGAAAGTAGTAGACTGTCGGCTCTATGAGGACCAGTGACCTTGTCAGTCTTGTTCCCTGGATAATATTATTAAACAAAATTTGGGTGACATAATATTTAGGCTTAGATCACACATCTTATTAGTCCAACCTTTAACTTCTTAGTGAAGAAATGCCATGCAACATAAAAATTCCCACCTCCTGTGAGAAACATGTATTTTCCCTTCTCTGCCTGTGTTTCCAAAGGGGGGAATTATTTTTGAAGGCTACACCTCATATAGAAACATGGTTCTGAGCGTTTGCTCTTTTTTTGGTTGAAGCTGCTGCAAAATTAGAACTGGAGCAGAAGCTGTCCTCAGAATCAGTCTGACAGTGAGATCACGCCTGACCCCGCGCTCTCCCCCAACAGCAGGAGCTGACTGCTCTGGATGGCAGCTCCCGGGTTCCAGGAGGGAGGCACATCTCCTGGGCATGCAGGAACTACCAGCGCCTGCCCAGAGATACCTCTGGCTGCGCGGGCTCCCTCCCCACCATAGGACTGTGCCGGGCCCAGCTCCTGAGACATCTCTGACCCCTGCTCCTCCTGGAACTGGAGGGCAAGAAACACCCGAGACCTTTCTGTGTGCAGCGGTCTCTGAGTTTCCCCAGCAATCAATCACCCTCTACAGCCAGGGCGGCCTCTCGCCAGTCTCAGCCCAGCGCCAAGACAGAGTGCTGTCCACGGCTTCACACCCGCTCTACTCCTGGGCATGGCTGACTTACATTTACTATAAGCACTGGGCAAAGGTCACCTGCTGCATCCCAGCCTCACAGCCACTCCACAAGGTAGCAACTGCCACAGCTCCCATCCTAGAGAGCAGCAAACTGAGGCACCTGATGAGGGGACTTGCTGAGGCAGGCCAGGTGCAGTGGGCAGGGCTGGGTTCCAGCCTGAGGGGAGGACTGAGCCCCAGGCCCCCCCAGGAGCACCAGCTCAGGCTGTCTGCAGGAAGGATGGGCCATAGTCCCTGACCTGGTCCCTTCCTGCCTGCAGCCTTTCAAAGAGATGAGAAGTTACAGCACTGTGTGCACACGCACACACACATCCACACACACATGTGCACGTGCACGGGATGACTCAGTCATTCCTCCAGGGACTTCTGACAAAAATAAGCACAAAAGGCTATATGAAGGTTATCACCTGAAAGACAGATGGTGAAGTTGACCTTAAAAGCTCCTGGTGAGTCTCAAGGGCTGCTGTGTGCTCCCCATAGGCTGTGCCTTCTTCCGGGAAGAAAGGAGGGAGGAGCCTGGGGAGGAGGGGACAGGAGAAGGGCAGAGGGGAACTGCCAAGGGGACTGAGCAGGTACACTGGCCAGTACCCCTTGCACACATACACACACATGCATGCACACCCATACAAATACATGCACATGCACAGACATATGCACACAGACACAACATACACAGGTGTACATACACACATGAAATGCATGAGCACATGCATATGCACACATGCACTCACATGCATACTGCATGCATGCACATATTCTACACATGTGCACAAGCACACACACATGCATGCCCTCTCTCCGGGCTTCCCGTTGCCTTTACAGGTGCAGACAACTCTGCTCTGCCCAGCAGTCCCTCCTAGCCTGCTCCTGGCCCCTCCCCAAGCCCAGTCACCACACCCCATCTCCAGGCCCAACCCTGACTGCTGGTTCCTTGAGCACCTCCAAGCTCCCTCCCACTCCTGGCTGTGCATGGCCCCCCTTTCCTTCCACTGGGTTGCCACCCCACCTTTCGGCTCTCTGCTCACATGACATTGCCCCTGGATACCCTCCTTCTGCTCCTGGCTGCTCAGCCCCTTCCGGGCACCGGTGTAGCCCCCACCTTCTCCTTGGCTGGTGGGGCACTCCCCCATGAGGTAGCATGGTCCAGTCCCCTCCCCAACTAGAGGACCCCACGGGAACAGGGCAAGGTCCCTGATGTCTGCAGTGCCCCCGTGCCTGGCACCGTGCCTGGCCCAGGAGAAGGCGCTCTATTTGCTGGATGGAAGGCAAAGCGGGGAGGCAGAGGGAAGGTCGCTGTGATGAGCTGCCTGCCGTGCTGTGCATCTCGTATGACTCTCTCTTCTTTTTCCACCCAGGCTCTCTGTTCCACGTGCGGAGGAGCCATTAACAGTGGGCATGCTGGCTCCTGGGATGTGACCCCACGGAATGCTAACTGGGGGCCATGTGCTAATGGGAGAAATGGCCTTGGGACCTCACAACCAAAGCATTCACCAAGCAAGATGCAACCACTGGCTCCCCCAGGGCCAGAAAAAGCAAACAGAAAAAAACAAGAGGAGCCCCGAGAATCTGTATTTCCCTGTGAGAGCACAGCAGTTCTCTGCTAGAGCACAGCAGTTCTCTGCTAAGATCCTCTTGGAAGAAACTATTATTAGTTCATTTTAAAAACTGCTCAGAGACTAATTTTTAACAAATTTGTAAGCTTATTTTTAGCAACATGCATTACAGATAAGCTGCGCTCTGAGCCACCGGCCGTCTTGCCTGCCTGATTGCCCCAGGAATCTCCAACAGGGTGAGACCGTTGGAAGAGAGCTCATCACGCTTCTTGTAATTGTTTGGGGGGGGTTCCCCTCAGCTTTGCTCTCCCTTATGAGTACATGGCAGTAGGAATAAGAAGGGGCTGCTGGGTGTCATGGGCATGTCCTTCAGACAAAACCAAAGCACTCTGAGCACCTACAACGCCCGGGACTCTGTTCTGGAGCTAAGGGCAGAAAGGTGGACCACACAAACCCCTAAAGAAAAAGGTATGAATGTATTTCCCAGAAAGTGGGAAAGGGTTGGAAAGCTGTTAAAGGAAAGTAGCCACGTTAAAACATCAATGCTGTTTGCCATGATGCTCCATTAGGTTCCCAGGGAGGCACGCAGGATACGGTCGCTGGGCCCCACCCAGAGAGGCTGCCCAGGAGGACAGGTGCTCCTACTTTGTTTCATGTTGTTTGTTATTTCCCCATTACTCACCCTTCCCACTAAAAAAATTAGGCAAAATAATATATTATCCCTAAATCTTTTGTTATTTCATATTAAGACAGGACAGTTTGTTGCAAGGATCAGGGGAAAGAAAGAACAGAAGCAAGGTGCATGAGGCTGTCAGCTTGCTGGCCACGCACACACACTCCTTCCTGAAAGCAAAGCTGGCCTCAGGGAGCCTGGGGGCTGTGTCAGCTCAAGGCAGGGACAGCCTCGTGCCCGGGCTGGGAGTCACTCAGCCTTCAATTTGATCTTTGACTTGGGCCTGTGACACAACCTTCACATTCTGGCTCCCCAGCTGGAAAGGCAGGCATAGCACCTCCTCCAGGGGAGCCCCCACTGCAAGCCAGGGACCCCTGAACCATAAACTCCAGGCCTGCACAGGGGGCAGGGAGGGAAGGTGCTCAGGGATGCCAGATTTCACCCAGTGGTGGGGAGCTCTGGCCAGGGGAGACCCCTCTTTCAATATCTGGAGGGCACCAGTGGGAGACATGGGTGTCTGGGAGCCTCAGAATGGCAGGATCAGAGCTCCCACTGGCAGGAGCTTCTCCAATTCCACACAGTAGATTACTGGCATCTTCCTGCTTAACAGGCACTTTGCCAAATGCTTACAGAAACCAACCTAACCAGTCCTCACCCTGCCCTCCTGGATAGGTAACCCTCCTTCTATGGATGGGGAAACTGAGGCTCAGAGATGTTCAGTGGATCTGTCAAAGTCATGACACCCAGGCAGCATGACACCATGTCCTCCTACCTGTCAGCATCCCTCAAGACCTTGTCTCTTTGCCTCCCAATGTCAACATAAGAGGCAACAGGAGATTCCAACTTGAATCTAACAGAGTCCCTCATCCCTAGGAGCTCACAAATCTACAGGGGAAATAAGCCTGCCATGTGACTGCACGAGGGCCCTAATTCCCCACCCCTTCCGTGTCTGCATGTGACTCGCCTGCTCTTCCCACAAGAGGGTGGAGTGTATTTCCCTCCCTTTGACCTTAAACTGGCCCATGTGCAAACTCTAACAGGCAGAAGTGAAGGCCCCAGCCCTTAAAAGGCTCTGTGCCTTTCCACCAATGCCAAGAAACAACATTGCTGGGTCCAGGGAGGAGGAGGTGCACATGGAGAAGAGCTGCCCAGCTGAGCCCAGCCTGGCTCATTGACCCGACCAACCGGCAGAGCCCTGAGGAGCAGAGCACTGCCGCAGACCCCAGAAGTCTGGAGATCGCCTCTGCAGCCGACTGAGACACCTCCAGAGAACGAACTGGCTATAACACAGCCATGTTTAATGTGTCAGCAGGTAAATAAAGAGTCACAAGACCAAAAAGATAATGTACAACAGCCATTTCCTCATGCCACTGAAACCTACACCACTTTTGTGATTTTTGCCATCCGTTTTCTTGGGTTCCAAGGTGTTACCACCACTACTTTATGTTAGCACCATCTTCTTTTGTATGTAAATTAACTTAAAGGAAGACCACATACAACTATCCTCTAAGGAGAACCAGTATTCTTGGCCATACATGGAGTATAACAGGAAAATAAAGAATGTGGGGCAGGGCCAGGCAGACCCCAGCAGAGCAGCGCCCAGGCACCAGGGCAGTCCTGAAGCTGGTGAGCACTCGGGAGCTTTATACCAAAAACCCCGCTGGTAAATGCGCCAAGGTCAGCAACAACTTGCCTCATGTGACTGCAGAAACGCAGTCATCCCAGAATTAACGTTGTCGAAGACAATGTTTTCCTGCAGAAAGATCGTTTTTGGCACATCTTCCTGACTTTATTTAAATCCCCTGTGCTAGTGATCACAACAAGGCAAAAATTTTGTCTGCACATGGATACAAACTTCCAAGAAGTGACAGAACCAAAAAATTAGGTAATAACAGCACAACTCATAGGTAAGCTTACTGAAACCAACGGTGACTTTAACAACTGCATATAATATGTAATAAATATACTTATTAAGTCTTGCAGCCCCAAGCTCCCACCCTCCCTCCCCTCGGGTTGTGGCAGATTCACTTGGTCACTGCCAGCTAATCAATGTCAGTCTGCTTATGTCATGCCCATCAGATAAGATGCACTATCAAGTTGCCCACCCGAATGACTCACTTTCACAAACAGGGACACCTGCCCCGGCCCAGAGAGGACAGGACCTTCAGCAACTGCTGACAGCTGATTCTCTGCCATCACCTCGCCTTTCAATAAATCAATCTCATCCTGGTGGCCATTCTGGTTAAACGAATGGGCAATGGAAGTCTGTCTGTGTCTGTGTGTTTATGAGAGGACAGATACATACCCATGTGTCAGATGGATTGCTCCAACCAGGAATGGGATGAAACAGGTATCTGTTCCGTCTAAAGGACAGAAGCCCTTCAAGCAAGATGCATGATGAGGCCAGCAGTGGTGGGCGGGGCAGAGTGGGTGGGATAGACAGGGGGTGGGGCAGAGTGGGTGGGGCAGACGGGGGTGGGGCAGACATGGGGTGGGGCAGAGTGGGTGGGGCAGACATGGGGTGGGGCAGAGTGGGTGGGGCAGACGGGGGTGGGGCAGAGCGGGTGGAGCAGATGAGGGTGGGGCAGACATGGGGTAGGGCAGAGTGAGTGGGGCAGGAAGCAGCAGGACCACAAACTCCGGGAGAGTCAAACTCCCTCAAGCCACCCGGTCATACATTGGTGCCCACGGGTGGGGTGCTCAGCCTCTCTGGCCTTCTGATGCTACTTTCAGGGTTTAGAGTTAGATTAAACACAAGGAAATATGATGGCCCCGTGTGAAAAATAGAATTGACAACAGCATATTTTCACTCCAGCCATTAATCATTTACCGGAGTGTCAGCTCTATGAGGACCAGTGACCTTGTCAGTCTTGTTCCCTGGATAAATATTATTAAACTTAATTTGGATGACATAATATTTAGGCTTAGACCATACATCTTAGTCCAACCTTTAACTTCTTAGTAAAGAAATGTCACGAAACATAAAAATTCCTTCAGCCTTCCCGATTGTCTTTCTCTGTGAGATTCCGAAGGCCAGCCTGCGGGCCACGGGCAGCCCACATGGGCTCCCACTGCGTAAGGAGCCACCTTCTTCCTGCCCTTCATGACCTGCTCTTGTTAGGGCGCCCATGCACCAACCTAAAACAACCAAAAAACATGCAAACCCCCATCATCTAGCCCCCTGTGGCTGGCAGTGGCCACGTGAAGCCCTCCCGGCCAAGAAGGTATAAGCGGATGTCACAGCCCAGCAAGTGGACCCCTCGACCTGCCACCACCCCCTCCTCCTGCCTAGAAAATACTTGTCAGAGGTGCAGCAACCATCTTATGCTGATGACAAGAAATTCCAGAGCCACTGACCCTACACCAGGGACCCAGTGTGTCACCGGCACCTCCAGAGACATAAAGGGTCCATCTCACCTGAGCCGTGCAAGGTCTTTTATTGCATGAAGACAAACCAACCCCTGACTGATAAACTTGCCAAGATGTAAAAATCGTATTTCACATAAAAAAGCTGGATTTCCAGAATCTCTCCTAAAATAGGACGCTCTGGCCACCCTGCGCCCACATTCCCACAGGGTGATACTGCCTCTAGGCAAGCAGCCCTGCCCCCTGACCAGGGAGGACCAGCCCCAGTACACACCGCGGTGGGTGCCGGGGTTAAACAGCATACATGGAACAGACTTCAGCCCTCAAATTCAAAGTCTCAAATCCTCTGATACACCAGTTATAGACGAACTTCTTCATTCTGCCTATATTCCTGTGACATCTTACACCCACCCATAAACGAAGCACTGGTTGAAGTGTGGAGGCCTAGTGTGTAAATAGGGCACCCGTGTCCTTCAGGAAGGCCCATTCCCAAAAGGAACTCACCAGGCAAACTCATTAAAGTGAAATAATGCCCCAAACACACATTCAGATACTCTTTCAAGACCCCCAATGTGCAATCCCAGAATTCCAGGATGAGAGTCAGTAACATGGGGGACGTGGGGGGCTGCAGAAGCCTGTGGCCAGGGGGCTGGAAGCAGAGGGCTGGGGGGAAGGCCTCCGTGGGGTTGGGGGGGATCTGGGGCTGCCTGGGCAGGACAGTGGGGTAGAAGGGTGGTTCTGGGGCAGCGCAGTGAGGTCTGGAGCCAACAGCTGGGTAGAAAGCCACCCGCCCACACAGCCGGCGGCCACTCCATCCAGGTCAGCCGGAATGTGAATTGGAACCCGAATCCTCCCCTTCTTTCTCATCTCTGTGTCCTGAGGAGGGACCCCAGAGCCTCAGCACCCCACCCACGCCGCACAGGTGGGGATGAAGCACAGCTGACCAGCATGGCCCTGACATGGAGCCAGTCACCGGGGCTGTCCCTCCTATGCTCCCCACGCTCTGCATGACAGCACATCCTACCCCTGAGTTCATGAACAGGCGCTGGGATTAAATCAAGGTAACAAGAAGATGACGGAGCAGACGCTTGCCTATTACTGCAAAACCAGTGGCCGGCGCCTCAAAACTGCTACAGACAATAGCGCAATAAGCCTACCATCAGGTGACATTAAGGTTCAGATAGGTAAGGTGATGCCCCAAGGTCACACAGCTTGCATGTGGCAGAGCCAGGACCTGGACCCAGCCAGCCAGCTCCAGGCAAAGAATCGCCCTGGATGTCACTACCCTCTTAGTCAAGGGGACCCATCGGCCTGGGCTAATGTGGCACATTTTAGGGTCTCTGGAGAAGTTCACTGAATTGAGATAAATCAATCCTGTGTGGATAAGAAATGATCTCTGTGGGGGGGGCTCTCCCCTTAGGACACGAGGCTGAGGGAGGGCCTCCCACTGGGGAGCCCCAGGACCATGTCAGCCACGCTCTGGCCTGTCATTCATTCAACAGTCACAGGGGGTCAGCAGAGGGCAGCACAGGCAGTAAGACAATGGGACAAGGTCCGGCCCTCAGGGAGCTTCCAGTCCAGAGAAGGGCCATCCCACAGGTCTGTCTGCAGGATGGAAGCTTCTAGAGCCTGGCTATCCAGTATGACAGCTAGCAGCCACGGGGGGGGGGAGGGGGGGGCTACTGAGCAGGGGCAATGTGGACAGTGAATCTGCAGAAAGGAAATTTAAGTTTTAATTTAGTTAATTTAGATTTAAATTGCCACAGGTAACTAGTGGCTGCTCTGTGGGACAGTGTTTCCTAGAGGAACAGGGAGATAAGCTAGTGTGTCAAATAAGCCAGGGAGACTCCTTCAGGGTGATGCACAAGGAGAAGGAAACCAGTAAAGTGATCAAGAGGAAAGTGGGGTGCGGACGGGTGAACTCAGACCCTGAAGTGGTGGCTGACCTCATGCCGACAGCCACTCCCGGACCTGGGAAGGCCCAGGGACAAACCTGTGCCTCATCACTTCCGCCCTGCACCCAGGGGAGAAGGCGAAAGGAAACAGAAATTTCAAAAGCATCTGAGCACTTTTTGTAATGAACATGCAGTGCTTTTAAAATCAGAACAGAACTTAAGTTTTTAAACTCTGTATTTTATAAAGCACCCAGCGTTTATTTTTAATAGCCCTGTGGAAGTTGACAAGGTAACTACTGCCTAGCTGTACTGCTAATTAAGCCGTGTAGACACTCGCAAGGGGCCAGAGGGGGTCCCCAGAACTCAGGACTCAAGCAAGAGGGCGCTGGAGTGAACCGCAGGAGGCCTGAGCTATGGAGAGAGGTGTCCCCTGTCCCCACCCAGGAAGGGGTGCCACTGAAGGGCTGAAGCAAAGGACAGGTTTACACTTTGGAAAACCTCTGTGCTGCAGGAGAAAGCGCCGAGGAAGGGAGGAGGCCCCAGCTCAGTGCGAGGCGTCCAGGAGAAGGTGGCGGCCAGCCTGAAGCCAGCGTGGGACTCCAGCATGGGACAGGCTGGGTGCAGACCACAGAGAGGGTGGCGTCAAGGGAAGGAGGTGGGCTGGCGGGAGAGGAAGCAGTGGGCCTCTGGCGTGCACCTCGGCCTACAGGAGGGCTGATGTCAGCAGGAGGGGCCAGCGTGGGCCCTGGGCAGGACTCTGGGGTGGAGATGTGCTGGTGTGTCTGCAGCTCAGGGGGGAGCATGCTCTGAACGGCTCCCCCCTCCCCTCCCCTCCAGACGATAAGGCAGGGGTGGGCCAGCCCCGGAAAGGTGCTGCCGCAGAACCCTGGCCACCCCTGGGCTGTGAGGCCCCACTTTTTCACGGAGGCCTCGTCCAGCTGCAGGAGGGCTGCCGCCCCGCCAGCCACAAGCCTCATCAGCTAAGACACTGGTGCCAGGTCTGTGCCCATCTGTGACACAGACGCTCAAGCTTCCTGCATGTGAGGTCTGTGCTGGGCTCTGGATTTCGAAGGGGCAGCCCCCAGGGAATGAGAGAGACCAGAATCCCAGCTAGTGAGGCGCACGGTGGGCAATCATAGCGGAAGATGGGGCTGGCTGGCAGGGCATAGTCACACTCATCTACCGGTGGGCAAAGAGACCCTCTCAGGAGGAAACATCAGTCCAAGGCCCAGAGGATGGGAAGGGGTCAGCAGGATGCAGACGTCTGGCGTTCAGGAGCCAGAGAGATCAGGGCAGGACCCACATGGGCCCTCAGACACCCACGTGGACACACTTGGAAGTTGGCAGCTAGAGATGAGGCCGTGGCTGAGGGCTACAGCTGTAGGTCTCCAGTGTGGTCACCTGACCAACTCCATCAGCATCCCCCAGTGATTTGTTAGAAATGCACATTATCGGGCCCACCACTGGGGTTGGGGTTACCAGCCTTCCAGGTGATCTGGTCACTCAGGTCTGAGAATGAGCAACCCCCTGGGGGACACTTGGCAGGGTCTGAAGACACAACTAGGGGCTGAGACACTACTGTCAGCTAGTGAATAGATGCCAGGGATGCTGCCAGACACCCCACGATGCACAAGACAGCCGCTCAGCACATGCCCTGGCCACAAACATCAGCAGTGTTGAGGTTGGGAAACCCTGCCCCAGGTCAAAGTCTCCCCCAGCTGGTTGCGCATCAGACCCTTCTGAGCAGAGTCTTTGAAAAGGCAAATCCCAAGGCTCCACAGAAATATTTTAAAAGCTGTCCCCGGTGACTCTCGGCCCAGTCTCCATGCTGGCACCTGGGAGCTGGGGAGACACCACTGGGAGAGGGGAGGCAGTGGAGACAGCACCATGGGAACCCAGGAGGTGCTGGACAGGGAGAAGGAGCTGGCAGGGCTGGGAGCCCGGGGACAGCCACCGGTCAAGGCCAAGGAAGGAGGGTCAGAGAGGGACAAGGCTGGGGAAGGGTCAAGGAGGAGGCCACAGACCAAAGCCAGGGCGGACCCCAGGTGTGGAGGGCGAACACCCCTCCCAAGGCCCAGGGGCCAGCAGAGGAAAAGGAGGCAGAACTCGGCGCAAGCACGGGCCTCTCAGGAGGAAAGGCCCTGGGATTGCTGCCTGACCTTCAAAATCTCTGCTTCTGGGAGAAAACCTGCCCATGGCTGTGGGCACAGAGTGAGGGTTTACAGACTGGGGCCTCGTAAAGATGCAGAGAGTCATTAACGGAGCGGTGGTGTGGAGTGCATGGAGGGGTCAGCCTCCGGGGGATTCTGTCTTCCTGCCACAGTCCATGGCCACAGGCAGGACTACTGAGAGATCTAGTGTGCTAATAAGGCCACAAAAAGACACTGGAGCTCACCAGCAACCAAAGAGCCACAAATTAGCACAATGAGCCACCATTTGTCACCATTAGTGTGAGAGAAAAGCAGACTGATGGGTGACCCAGGTGGTCGGCAAGGCTTTGGAGGGAGAAAAGGCATGCTCAGAATTCCAGAAGGACTATCAACTGGCACAGTTTGCAGGAGTGCAAAATGCCACAAAAATTTTAAATACGGGTCCCATGTGACCAAGAGATCCTACTAGATGGGACACACCATGGAGGAAGTTCACCCGTGAGCACCGGGAGGCACTGCCTGGGTACCACTGCCTGTTGCCTATAATGGGCAAAAACTGGAAACAACACAGATATCTAAGAGCTAAACTGAAAAATATACTCTTGGCATAGAATGAGGCTACTGAAAGAGAGAGGGAGATGGAGATACGCTTGGAGGAAAGACCTCCAAGCCCAATGTTGAGTAGAAGCCACAAAAGAACGTTTTATACAGCGTATTACCACTGGGGTTTTCTTAAATGCCTTTTTCCAAGAACATATAGACATGAACATGTAGGAAAGGTCCAGAACTTCTCCACTGAACCCCTGACAGAGATAACCTCTGGAGAGTGGGAGAAAGGGGTGTCAAAGCACAGATTACCCTTCCAGTAACATTCTAAGTTTTCACTAAGAGAATAGTGATGCATTAAAAATGCATTTGGGGGGAAGGGTAAATGCAACTTTGGGCTGTTTTATAAAAACATACGGTCTACACAAATGGAGGTGGCTCTTCTACTTGACTTTGTACCGGGTTATTTCACAACTGGCACACAGGCTTCAGTTTTTAGGAGAAGCTCTTCAGAGTAGCAGGCAGACAAGGGCTGAGACTTTCCAGCCCAGGTAAAAAAATTACTCAGGCTGGTACAACAATTAACCTAAAACACCGGACTCTCTGAAAGCCCCAGTAACATGCATTCCAAGAAGATCCCATCAGGCCTGGTGAGTAGCAGACTCTGATGAGCCATTTGGAAAAGAATGTTTAAATACATCTGTCCAAAGGGTGGCATGCCTGTCATCAGAAAGGAGTGAGTCCCCTGTCAGAGGAGGTGTACAAGCACTCTCCAAGTAACCAGCAAGGCAAGGATAGAAAATGCTTCCGTCGCTCACAGTGCTGGCTTCAAGCTCCTGGGTTGCTTCCACCTTGAAAATTTTGATTCTCTTTCTGCCAGAACTCGGCTTAACACAACCCATAAATACTTAATGGCTTGATGCCACTCGCAGAATTATATGCACTATCGACTTCTCACCTCAGACATGTCTGCTCAGGGTCCCATTTAACCATCTGCACCAGAGACTGACTGAGGCATCTGTCCTCCCGTGGAATCAGTTAATTCCCGGCACCCGAGCCCTTCCACCACTCTCCCTGGTGGGCCGGCACCAGCCACAGGCCGAGGCCTCACTTCCCACCCACAGAGGCATCAGCTCGCAGACGGCCAAACGGCTAAATCCTCCATAATTTCCGTTTCAAGTTTGCTCCCTTTTACTGCCAGGGAGACAAAAGGAGCCTGGAAGGATTCTCTCGTGACGAGCCACTCAACTTCCATAATTGGAACAAAATCATGGATGTGCACCTCCAACACAGAGAAAACCAATCCATCACGGAGTGCTGAAGGCTTAATCCCCGATTTCTAATAAAAGGATTAATTAAAGCCTTAAGGGTCTGCTTATGGCGGCTCTGCTTGGAACTCCAAGGAAATTAACTTGCCCTCCCAGATATAGAAAAGCCAGGGATTTCCTCGGCTGGTACCTTAGTTTGACCAACTGACACAGTCAATAATCCTAACAAAGAAATCTCACAAGCCTTGCGTGCGTTTATTGTTTAAAATTTCAAATTGGTGCCCACAGAGCTGCCTTGAATGGGTCTTTCTTTGTTGTCTGATACTAAGCTCCAGTGTGTTCCAGAAAAGTGCAGGGATCCCTACCCACGAGGCCAGCGTTCACCCCAACCCCAGGGATTATCTTGACTTTGATGCCCACCATTTAAGTGCTCAAGTCCCCATTTGGGGTCGGTGCATTTAGAGAGAGGAAGTCTTCTAAAGAAGGTAAGGGCAACTTACTGTCAAAACAGAATCCGTGAAGGATTGTGCCGCTCTAGGATAGGAAATTGAGTCCTATGGCTTGGTACCAAAACACCAGCTTTGATTCTTTTTTTGAACCCTACATTACAGAAGCTCAGACTTCTCCCTGTGAAGTGAAAATTGCCTTCTGGTGGAGAAAGGTTTTAATGATCACTTTGCTTCCTGCGTCTCCATGGTGACAGGGCGCGCGCAGCCCACCCTCCTCCTGCTTTATTAGGCCTTTCTTCCTCTCCGGAAAGTAATCAATCAAGCCATATAGACGCCTTTGAAAACCGGATTTATCACCTAGACAATCGACGCTGCGGCGGGGGTGGCGGAGTGGACAAAGTCCATATAATTTAATAAAATCGGGCTCGGTGCTGGCACACGCCCTTCACCTCCCTGCCTGCATCTCTGCCAGGCACACCTGTCCCGGGAGGCAGGCGGGCGCGCCCAGGTGCGCCAGGCCCGGCTGCGGTTGGGCGCCCGGCGTGGAGCCCCGGCGCGGTGGCCGCCGGAGCGCCGCCCTGCCCCGCAGGGACGCTCAAGCCGGGGCCGTCGGAGCTGGGACCCGGGGGGGAAGGCAGAGCTCGGAGCCGGCGCTGGCGGAGGCGGCCCCGCTGCGGCTCTTCCCCCAGCTGGCCAGCGCCCGAGAAAGGGAAGCCCCCGGAGGGGACCGCGGAGCCCGCCGAGCGGCAGGGGGGGCCCACGCGGGGCGCCGGGCTCCACCCGGGAAATCGGCTCCCTTCCGGACAAAGGGCTCCGCGGCGCCCCGGCCGCGCTCCTGGGGAGGGAACTGCGGAGCCCGAGCGCCCGGTCCTGGCGCGGCTCCCCAGACGCAGACCGGGGCGCCGACCAGGGACGGGGAGGGGCGCCCAGGGCCAGTGCCCTCGCCGCCCCCGCCCGCCCGGCCGCCCCCGCCCGCCCCCGTTACCTGGGGTCTCGCCGGCGTCCGCGGAGGAGGTGGCTGAAGGGTCGGTGAGGACGCTGGGGTCACTCTGCGAGCGGCCCCGCGACACGAGGCAGCCGCTCCCGTCCTCGGACGCGGCCATGGGCCTGGCCGGAGCGGGGGCGAGGCGGACGGAGCCGCGTGGAATCAGAGCATCCGATGCGGCCAAGGTCACCGGCGAGGGGTCTGGAGGGGGCGTCTTTTTAAAAAGGAAAACCAAAAAGGCCAGGGGAAGGGAAGGAGCCACGGACGACGCCGGGGCCGACTTCGGGGTGCTGAGACAATGGCCTCGCGGCTGCAGCCAAGCGCATCCCGGCGTGCGCGGCCTCGCCGTTATTTATTCGTGTTTATTCCCATTCTCCAGTCTCTATTCCAGGAAAAAAAAAAAAAAAGTTGAACCAGGAAATAAAAACTTTTTCTTGTCTGTGTTTATTGGTGCTTGGGGCAGGGGGTGCTGTCCAAGAATTTCTGGGGGCACTCCCTTCCCCCCACCCCACCCCCCACCCACCCCGTAAAAAAAGGAAAAAAGAATCTTTGCTCTTGCAATTGCTTTAATCTGAAAGCTGTTCTTTGAGCATCTGTTGGAAAACATTAGGATTCTCCCATCATGCCGCGCGAGAGGAGCATGACGTCACGAGAGGGGAGTGAGGGAGCGGCGACGGGCAGGGTCTCAGATACCTGGGCTGCGCGCCACCGCCCTGGGGAGGCGGGGCGGCGCCGGAATTACGTAGGGCAGCCCACCCCAGCCCCGCAAGCACCCGGAATGCTTCCTCCCCGCCGGCTCGCTCTCTCCCTCCCCAGCAGGAGGGGAGGAGCCCCTCGGAGGCAGGCCTAAGGTCCCCAGCAGCTTCGGGCAGCAGGTTTGCCGGCCCGGCCCTTCCTCTCCGGGGATAAGGAGGCCGGTGGGCCCTCCTGCCAGGCTCCACCGTGGGGGTGGGAGGGCAGCACTTCAGAGCTTTACCCTGCCACCAAAGCCCCCTCCCCACTGTGCATCCTCCTTCCTCCCGGCCCTCAGCCCCTTGCCCGGGAGGGGAGAGGCAGGAGAGGCACCTCCTGTCTGTCCAGGGAGGTCTCCCCAGATGCCTTCATGGAGTGGGTGGGGCCAGGCAAGGGAGGCGACACCTTCTAGGGCCGCCACTGACAGAGGTGTCCTCCAAGGTGCTAATGAGCAATCGCAGCATTCTAGATGGCAGTGTGGGGAAGTGCGGGCAACTCCAGGGTCTCCAGCTCACGCCTTGGGGACAGGGGTGGTAAGGAAGAAAACGAAAGCCCAGTACAGGGACACAGAGGGGGATGCTGGGTCACACAGCCTGGTCTGCACAGGTTCCCAGGGAAACGGGCATTTCAGCAAATGCCTGGATGTCAGGGCCACAGAGACACTGGGACAGAAATGCTCCCAGCCCAGGACTTGCTGAGTGCAGCCCCAATGGGCACGACCCTATCTCGGCCCGTCAGCAGCCCTGGGGGGTGTGGCACCCACACTGCAGACGATGACACAGGCTCAGAGGGAGAGCTTGCCAGGGGCCCCACAGCTGGTCACAGCCGAACAAGGACCAGGACCCTCCTGGGCTGCCCCTTCGTATCCAGCCGGCACCTAGCAGAGGGCTGGGGTGCAGCGGGAGCATGCTGGCTGTCAGACGGACCCCAGTGAAGGGCGGAGGACAGAACTGGGATGTGGGGAAGTAACAGAAAAGCTCCACACAGAGCTCCGGGCTCTCAGCAGCAGTTACCTTCAGAGAAAGCATTCATTCATTCATTCATTCATTCACACAATCTGCAGAGAGCCTGGTATGCCTGGCACCATGCCGGGCATTAGGGCTCCAGCAGTGCAGATGCAGAAACAACCCGCAATGTGTCTTCCAGGACTGCAGGGGACGGGAGCTGAGATGGTCACCAATAAACCAATAGATGGCCCCCAAAACATTTCATTACAGTTGGCAGTTAAAACTGAGACACAAGAAATTGGTAGGACATTTTACCAAATGCTTTTATTCACATAAAAACATGCTAGGTGATAATGTGCCCAGCTCTGGGCTGAGCGCTTTACTGAGTGGTGTCATGTTTTCTCATCATGTCCTTCAGGTGCGAACCACCACAGTCGCCACCTTAGAAATGACAGCAACTCAGAGATGTGGGGGCACCTGCCCAGGTCACAAGCCAGATGTGGCAGGGCCAATGTTCATGGCCCAGAGTCCCTCCAAGTGGTTCCCAGGCAGCTCCCCCACCCCGATACACACCCAGGCCAAGTCCTGGCCCCACAGGCAGGTCTCAGACACCCTTCCCCAACCACACCATTCACACCTCCCACACCCAGATGAGAAAGCCTGCAGGTGGCCCCGCCAGCAGCAGACAGAGCTGGACTCGCAGGTGGAGGGAGGGCTACAGCCCAGGGACACCTGGGAGAGAAAAAGGTCACACCAGAGGCTTCCAGCTATTGCTACTCACCCACCACTCGGAACCTGTATTGCTACCGACAAGATTTTTCTTTAAATAACTCTTTGCACTTAAATGCTTTTTGAAGGAAACCATCCCTACAGTGATAGAAACACAGCCTCCCTGTCTTCTGCGGCAAGGACCACAGTGCGGACCGGAGCTCCCACTTTGCTGAAAAGGAGCTGAGCAAGGGGGGGAGAGTTCAGGCCCCCAGGCACCAAGCAGAGATGTTCTCAGTGCTGCCAGAGGACAAAGAATGGGACGAATCCTCTACAGAAGCCAGTGCTCCTGAATCCTTGTCTGTGAATCACCTAAAATCATTTCTAGCCCCTTCCGTCTTTGCTGCAATGCCGGATCCCGGCTCTGCCAAACTGTATGCGTGGGGCTTTAAAAGCATAAAAACGGGTAAGACTCAGCACTTGCTCCCAGAGCTCATGTGGAATGGGGAGGCAGAAGACAAGGGTACAACCAACACTGAGTTATTAAAAAATGTATGTTAGAAAAATATTGTGATTTGTTAGAGCTGCTCAGGCATGGTTCTATCCCTATATTTTTCTCTGACTTCAAAATGTTCCATAATAAAAATAGTTTAAAATTTAAAAAAATTAGCAACTCCACCTCTACTGACCACAGAATATAGTCTCCTGGTGAAGTGCGTACAGGGGAGACACTGGCCTTCCAAGTCACTCCCCACCAGAGAGCCATTCACCTGCCTCCCCACAGGGCTGGAGGTCCGAGAAGACGGGGCCCCAGAGTGCATACGAGGCAGCTGTCCACAGAAGGTCCCAGCCTCAAGGACCCTCAAAGGATCTTTGTGAAAGTCACCAGATGACCCTCCTCAACAAGATCCCTGGGAATGACTGCCGGTGAGTATGGGGTTTCTTTTTGGGGTGATAGAAATGTTCTAAAATTAGATCATGACAATTCACAACTATGTAAATATACTAAAAGTCACTGAATTTTATACTTTAAACAGGTGAGCTTTATGATATGTAAATTATTTCAATAAGAAAACAAAACGAGGCCGACTGAGGCAACCAAGCTGAGCTTTGGACCTGCAGGGTGAGTGGATTCTGCGCCCCACCTCTGCAGAGTATAGTCACACCTGAAACCCCTCCTGCCCCCTCCACCCAGGGGCCGCCCTTCTGGTCCTCGATCAGAAACCCCACAGCTGTTTCCTAACTCCAGGCAGTACCGACAACCTTACCACAGTGGCCTCAAAGAGCTACAAAGGGCCGAAGTCCGTAAAACTCATCCCTTCAAAAAATACAAGGGGGTGAAGGCACAGGGACGGTATCATCTGCCCACGACAGTCAGGAGGGGCGTCTTGGCAGAGGTGCCCTGAGGCTGGCAGAGCCGCCCCAACTTGTGGGGGAGAGTCGCTCAGAGGCCCACTCCCACCCACATATCTCCAGAACTGGTTTCATTCTTACGCACAGTGCAGATTAATATCACTGTCATCTATTTTCTGAGCGTCTATCTTATGCCAAAACATGTGACTTTTGGGGAACACCCCAATGAGCAAAATATGACTGGGCCTTGACTTTGCGGAGCTTGAGGTCGGTGGAGAAGCCTGGATCAACAACTAAGCAATCAACCAATCAATCCACTGACCTCAGTGAGCACAGAGCTCAGAAGCCGAATGGGATGCAGAGGCTGTCTGAGGAAGCAGACCCTTCCTGGACTTGAAGCCTTGGTGGGGATCAACCAGACAAGTCACAGATCTAGGGCGACCAGGCAGGGGAAACTCCAGGCAAAGGCATGATGCGGGAGCAGCACAGAGCTCTGGAGTCCCCAGAAAGAGGCAGAGTGAGGGGCCAGCGCGTGAGCCAGGCTAGAGGGACAGTCAGGACCCAGACCAGGCAGCGTCTCGTGGTCCTCACTAGGAGTCTGGGTTTGTTCCAAGAATGTAAAAAGCTGCTGGAGGCAGAAATGAGCCTCCAGAGGACCCCTCTGGCTGCTGATGGACAAGGGACCCCAGGCAAGGGAGGAGAGGGGAGACGGAGAAGGAGGCTGGCAACCGTTTGGGTGGGCAGTGGGGGCGCTGAGCAGTCCAGAACCGGTGCATTCCAAAGGCGGGCCCAGTGGGTCTGTGGCAGCTAGCTGTAGAGGGGCAGGGGAGACGGAGGAGCCAGAGATGCCGTCCAGATAGTTGCTTTTTGATAACTAACTGGAAAAGGTGGTGGTGGGAGGTAACCATCAAGTGTGATATTGACAAGGGAATGGTGCTACTTCCTGGGTGGGAGGGCCAATGGAGTGGGATGGGACAGAAAGAGGAGCCCCATTTGGACATGCTGCATGACACGTGACGGACGGGAGAGTCTGCTGCCTGGCTTGACACCCACTGCGACTCACAGAGACTGTCGGCTTCCTCAGGGGGTTGGGGGGAGATGGGAGGAGCACAAGCTCTGAGGTCCCACAGACCCTCTGGGACCAGCTGTGGGCTGCTGACCCCTCTCTGGGCCCCACCTTAGAATGAGCATGGTCACTCCTGTGTGGCCATTCCAGGGGTCAAGTGGCAAGTGCTGACCCAACCCTGGTGGCACTCTCACAAGAGCCCCAGGGCCTCCAGCTTCTGAAGGCCCTGCCCCACTCAACCACACTTAAAAGGCAGCCAGCATGCAGAGCAGCAGGATTTGGAGTTCGTCACCCACTGACGGCGAGACTACAGTTTGTAGACACTTAGTTATTTCAACATTGCAGTTTTCTTCTCCCCAGCATACTAAGTACTTTTCCAGGACCCTCTCGAATTCACCCACCCCTGGACAGCTGATGGCCCAAGGCTCTAGGCTGCTGGGGATGTCAGAACCAGGGACTTTTGTCAAGTCTGTCACCCAGAACGTACCTGGCATGTTTGTTGACTGAATAATTGACTGCGTTTGTTGAGTGAATTAATGCACATGGTGGGTGGCTGATCCTAGGACACCCCTGCTCTGGGAGTGAGGGCCCAGCCTCCCCGCGGCCCGTGGCGGCTCCAGGCTTTCAGAGGAGGAGGTGATCTCCGCCCAAGTCCTCATAGGGGCCACGTGGTTTCCTCCCCTCACCCACACTGTCAGCGGGAACTGAGTTAGACCGGCAAACTCAGTCACTTAAACAGAACCGCTCAAGTCTTTCCCACTGTCCAAGCTCTTAGGGAACCAACTGCGGAGGGACAAGAGGGCAAAACCCCAGGTGGGAATCCCGAGGCCGACCTAGAGCAGGTGAGGACAAAGCGGCTGTCAGCAGAGCCCCGGCGTTAAGGAGAGGAGCCTCGCCCTCTGCCGGCCACCATGGAAACTGCACCCGGCACGGTCGCTGTGGCCCAGAGACCTGGCCTTGAACTTGGCTTCTTTCGCTCTTTGACCACATCCCTGCCGGGTCTCCACCTACAGCCATGCCCGTTAGACTACTCAGAGTGGCACTCAGCAGAATGACAGCTGTGGCTCTTTATAAACACACTCTTCTCAAATAAAGCCCTCCGCTTCGCCAGTGAAGGTCTCCATCCTCAAAGGCCTGGGCAGCCAGAACTGGCCTGAAAAGCATGCTGTGGGTGTCCCGTGACCCCTAGAGATGCCCCAGGACCCCTCAGAGTGGTGTCCACTCTCAGACTGCCTAGAGAAGCCCTTCCGAGCAGGAATTGAATACCTGGACATGAGATGGGGTTCGGTCACAGCCTCACTGTGCGAACCTGGGCTCGCCAACCTCAGCCTGGTGCACAGGTGAGGGGACGACAAAGGTCTGGGCGCTCGGCACAGTGCCCAGCATGAGGGACGCCTTCGGGTGTGCTAGCTGTCATCAACACAAGAGGCTCCCTGGGGCAAGGCGCTTGCCTTCCTTGGCTTAGCGCCCCGGGTCCATCCAGGCAGCCAGGGGACAAGCACGTGAGTGGCAGCAACGGGGCAGAAGGAACAGCCAGAGCACACCAGGCAGGGAGGAGCCCCGCTCTACAGAGGAGACAGGAGGCAGCCCCACTCGGCTCCTGCTTCTGTGTGCTCAGCACAAAGCCATGCATCTCGGGTGACCCCTTCTCCCGTCCCCAGCTGACAGAGTGGCTGCCCCCAGGAGACGGTGGCCACCCAAGGCCCCACCAGTGATGCTTTCATTCTTGGCAGGAGAAAAGATCACGAAACACTTACATTGCACAAATTAGAATGTTACAAATAAACACAAGGGCAAATTTGTAATCCTCTTCTACCATTATGCTTCTTGCCCAGAATGTCAGGCTATTTCACTCTTTACTTCCAAAAGAAGATAATTCACGTTTCAGTAACGGCCTTGGTCACCCACTTTCTCCTTCCTCCAACTCGATGTGCGCATTTTAGTATGTTTACTGGAATTACACTCTAAAGAGACCCATTTCTTTGCCATGGGAGATCAGAGGGCTGGACTGACTGACAGTCCGTAGCACCGATTTACATCACTGACAGTGTCACAGAGCTGGCAGAGTACTCTATGGGGTAACAGTTAAATACACACCGAACTTGACCTAAAAATTACAGAAAGTCCACAGCACTAGGTTTTTAGGTAGCACTTTAAAAATCCTCCTTAAGTGCCATAGCTGGAGTGATAATCCCCCAAATCCACCTGCACAAACCTATAAATAATGACATGTCCATATTTTCATAGGAGCTATGATCACATTCAGAGCCCACATTCCATGAGGACTGATAAGCACTTTAAAGTGGTGGGTCTAGTGGGATTTTCTATTTGGGAGCAATTAGATTCTGGTGCCTTCACAGGTCTCCACTCTGGACTATTAACAATAATGCCAGAGATTCCCACAGCCTGTGGCGGGACAGCATTCAGTTCTGTGTTGAACAGAGGCCCGTTCAGCCCAGTGTCTTGGGAACAGAGGATCTCACCCCTCGCCTTTCTGCTGAGTTTTTGGAGGTGCCTGATTCTTTTCAAGGGCTACTTGGGAGACCCATGTGTCCACTCATACTGTGGCACAAAAGGGAGTCTCAGGATTTTAGGGGAACAGGCCCTGGGAAGCTGTCAGCAGGCAGGAGCGAAGGGGCAGAAATCTAGAGTGGGGCTGGCTCTGCTCCCACCGGAAACTGCAAAAGTGAAGAGCTGATCCTTCATTCAAAAAGGCACAGGCTGCAGACCACAGACCCACCAGGCTTGATCCAAGGGAAACGTCCTCAACATAAGGGCCTGTGTTGGGTTTGACTGATGAGTCACTCATTCATTGATTCATTTGTCCATTCATTCATTCATGGTATGTCAGGCAATGTGGGAGGGGCCCCCAAGTGCAGCACATACAAAATCCCTGGGGTGAGAGCATGGGGCTGTCTGAGAGGCGGAGGAGGGCTGGGTGGCTGGCGAGCTGGGTGCAGGGTGGCATGCAGTGAGGCCAGGCCACAGAGCACCAAAGGCTGCATGACCCCTGGGGCAGAGCATGGATGTCATCCTGGGAGAAATGGAAACCCCAGGAGGGTCTTCAGAGGAGAGAGACAGGATTTACCTTCTCTCGGATTATGAGGCCCCTGATGGAGAATGAAGTGCAGGGACAAGAAGAGACTGGCAGGCCGGGGGTGTGCAGGGGCCACAGTAGTGGCAGGGAGCCATGTGGATGGAGGTGGCCCTGAAGGGGTGGTGATGGTGGAAACACAGGGCAGACAGGGCAGACGGAACCCAGGGGCATTAAACTACCTTCAGCCAACTCCTTATTCAAAGGTGCCCTGCAGCTAAAATCATAATAGAGACAAAATTTCCTTTGCATGATTACTGTTAAAATTGATGTTTACCGACCGACTTATGCACCCTGCAAGTTAGAGGAAGGTTTTCGTGAATGTCAGGATTCCTCACAGCAGGCCTGGCTGCCCTGCTTCTGTACACTCGTGGTCACAGCGTGGTGGTGTCACTGTGCTCAGCAGCTCACTGTGGGCCAGGCCCTGGGCTGACGCACATACCCACGGTGTGGACAGCAGAAGGCCAAACGTCAGGATTCCTGAGCCCAGCCCTCCATCAAACACTACCGCAGGCACTGCTGTGGAGGCATCTGTGGACGGGATGGGGGATACTCAGCTGGCCTGGAGATGGGGTGTGACCCTGGGTGGTCCCACGGCCCAAGGGGCCAGACCAGGGAATGCAGGGGCCTCTAGAAGCTGAGGACCCCTGCTAACAGCCAGCAAGGAACAGGAGGTGCCCTCTCTCTCAGCTCCAGGCAGGAGTGAGGGCCTGCAGACACCGTGATTTCTGCTGGGGTGTCCAGAGCAGAGGACCAGTGGAGTCCACTGGAAGGTGTGGGAAAATAAATGGATGCTGTTCTGGCTGTGAAGTTCACGGTCACCGTTCCAGCAGCCATGGAAAACAAATCCAACGTCCTCCCTTCGATCGTCCTGAGGGGTGGAGGGCACCTCGGTGTCACCTTCCACCTACAAGGAGAGGAGATCAGAGGGGAGGCCACCAGGCAGCTGGTGGAGCCAGCCTAACTCCCAGGGTCCTTTCCCCACCTCTGCACGACCCTGTCCCACTCCTCCCTGCGTAGGCACGGATGTGGGACAGGCTCAACTCAAGGAAAAATACACAAAAGAGAGAAGGAAAAATACACAAAAGAGAGAACAAGCCAGAGAGGAGGACAGGTGTTGAGAGCTACGACGGCACCCACCTGCAGGGCACAGAGTCCCACCGGCGGGGCTCCTTCCTGCCACCAGCCTCCGGGTTTCCGAGGGAGGTACCTCTAGGGCACAGATGGAAGTGGGTATCCAGGAAGGATCCAGAGCTAGGCCCTGAGAAAGGCAGTCCTTCCAGAAGAAAACGTAGAGAATATGACTTAGGAGGCAGGAGAGCAAAACAGCTAAGAATCCAGAATGAGCCGGTTCAGCTCCATGGCCGTGTGACCTGGGACAAGGCCCTTTGACCTCAGCAGGCCTCGCATTTCCCCACCTGTGAAGTGTGGTCATGCCTCCTATAGGCCGAGCAGATGAGAGCGGCACTGGGGCTGGCGTGAACGCCACCAGCCCTGCAGAGGGCATTTCAGGGTGGCGTCTCTCTGGTCCTGCGCTGCAGTGACTGTCATGCAAACCCAGCACAAGTGACAGCTGGGAAACACACGGCGCTTTCTTCCATGACCATAACTCTCCCAAGTGGAGAGCACCTCAGTCAGCCAGTACGAGGGCCGTCTCCTCCCCATTCTAAGTTACCCCAATGTTTAACTACAAGGCAAAACACTGGAGCTAACTTACCGAGATGTTTTAGTGGATTATAGGAAACCGCATGGGCAGCAAAGCCATTAACATAAACGCAGAAGCGGAAGTTCACGGCGCGCCTCTAACGCACCAGCCGCCTCGTTCTCCAGGTGCCAATCACAGCAGAGATTCAGCTGCAGACGACGGGGAGTATTTGTTTTTTCCAGCTGCTTTGGACCCTCCTAAATGCAGAGATGCGTCCTTGACTGTTTAGGCGCCCACCCAGCATGGCCTACTCGGAGTTCCTGCTCTTTGGCTCAGCAGCGGTGACCCCACCATCGAAATGAGTAACGCCCATTACTCAGGCGGCTGGGCATCCAACTTCCAAGACTGTACCTCTAGCTGGGCAGGGGGCACAGGGGAGCAGGAAAAGGTGGGGACGCTCTGGCTGAGGCTCACCTGTGGGTGACTGCCCAGGCAGCTCATGCAAAGGGCACGGGGTCAGGCCCGGACAACAAGCCCAGGCTGGCCTGTGCAAACCCACTACACGTTTTGTGTTAGAAATGCGTGTTAAAAATTCAGAACGGCCTAAACATCTGATGTGCTTTCCGAGGAACACGGGAGCCTCTCAAGAGAGATGCACAGGGAGGCTGCAGGCCCCACCCCTGCAGTGCAGGAGGGAACATGCTGCTGAATTTGGAGATTCTCCTGCTAAAGGCTCTCCTTTAGGTGGAAGCCAGAGGCTCCATGGAAGAAACTCCTGGGAAGCTCGTGAACATTCTTGCCAGGGGGTGAGAAAGGGGTTTCCCACTGCCGACCTGGCCAATGTGCTCAGGGAGGCTTCGGAATTCACGGACACCTATCACGGCCAGGCACTGGGCCCCATGCAGCGTGGTCATGAGCAAGTTGCAGTTGCAATGGGTTTATATTTGGTGGGGAAGTCAGGTCGTCAGCACGAGTGTGAAGAGATGCCATGCTGGGGGTCTCCAGGCTCACCCCGGGTTAGGACTCCCAGGGCTCAGACACAGTCCTACTCACAGAGGAAGGACACAGCACGAGCAGCACGAGCAGCAAAGGGAAAAGGCACATGGGACATGGCCCAGGGAGACCAGGTGGGAGCTTCCAGAATCCTCCCAGGGGAGAGGCACTGGATGCATGCGACTCCCCCAACCATGTGTAAGTACGCATGTGAAATGCTGTCCCCCAAGGAGGCTCTTAGAGACCCAGCACTCAGGTTCTGTACTGGGGGCTGGTGCCACAGGCCCCTCTGCAGGGCACATACAAGGAGTCCACACTTCTGGAAGGAAAGAAGATGCTCAGCATTAACCATGCTGTGCAGACAGGTGAGGGGCAGCAAGCTGCTCTGGGCAGTTAGAGAAGGGGGGCCCTCCCACGGTCCAGGTGCCCCACCACCACTGAATGCCACCCTTAGAGGCAGGCCCTTCTAAGGCGAGCAGACAGGCTGGCCTGGGTGACTCTTCTTGCATAATTACACATGGCGATGAGGCTGCTCTGGCCCTAAAGAGGGGCTGCTAGGGTTGGTGCAGTAGGGGGAAGGGCCGTCTAGACAATGTGGCAGATGGTATTTCCCAAATATGGCCACAGCATTATCCCACCTCCTGGGTTATCATCACATGACTTTGCAGCTCCCCCATGGAGAGATGGGTGTCACCCCCCATCCCTGAATCTAGGGGATCTCCAAGGCTAAATCGTTAAGATGACAGAACCTGAACCTGTTTCTCCTGGGGGGCGCACTCTCAGAACCCACGTTCCCATGTGAAGCCCAGGTGGACAGGATGCAGGGCCCGGCCCACAGCCCCAGCCGAGCTCCCAGCTTACGCCCACCATGCCAGCTGTTCTGGGCCGAACAGTGTCCCCTCAAAATTCAGATACTTGGGCCCTAACTCCCAGTACCCCCAAATGTGACTATATTTGGAGACAGGGACTTTAAAAATGTGATTAAGTTAAAATGGCCCACCATTAGGGTGGGCCCTAATCCAGTCTGACTGGTGTCCTTAGAAGATGACGAGGCTGGACACACGGACATGGGGGGCACCCATGCAGAGAGGACAGAGGCCCTGTGAGGAGCTGGCCCACTGCAGCCACGGGGTGAGGCCTCAGAAGAAACCAAACCTGCCCACACACCTCGATCTTGAACTTCCAGCCCCCAGGACTGTGAGAAACATAATTCCTGTTGTTTAAGTCCCCCAGTGTGGGCCCTTTTGTTCTGGTAACCCTTGCAAAGTAATGCAGCAGCTGTATTAGGCAAGGTTCTCCTGAGAAACAGATCCAATACACAGACAGAAAGAGATTTTCATGGGAGATTGGCTGACGTGACCATGGAGGCTGGAAGTCCACGATCAGCCCTCTGCAGGCTGAAGACCCACAGCCGGCACAGGTCCACCCGAACCCAAAGGCCCGAGAACCAGGGCCAATGCCCAATGGCAGAGAAGATATATCTCAGCTCTGAGCCCCCGAGGCTGCTAAATTCCACTCCAAGAAAAGGCCTTGTAAAGACACACTCATGCCTAGTGACTGGTGTAACTAGTCACCTTTCCTGGAAATACTGCGATTATGCAAAATCCACACCTCCCCGGGTAATCTAGGTCACCAGCCTCCAAAGGGTGACGGACAGCCCAGCCCATCCTCCCCACACTCGCCTGCAGGGAGCACAGACAGGGGCCGATCCACCGGGACACGCCAGGGACCCTGGCCAGTCCCCCGGCCCTCTGGGAGAAGGCTGACGCAGGGGTGTGGGCTGTTTTTTCCTAAAATGAAATGAAATGCCACTGAATTTGGGTAGAAATCCCAAACGCAACGGGTTGCCTTACCAAAGCTCCAGCAGAGGGGCTGGGGAACCCGGTACCTGGGGTTATTTAAGAGTAAGTTAGGGAAACCACATCAAGACGGCACATGGGGAGGGTCTCCATTCTCTGAAAGCAGCCAGGGCAGTAGGGAGCACATGGGAATGCAAACCAAAGCAAGAAGGCCCTGCTTCTCTCCTGTAGGGCTGGCAAAACGTGAGAATCTGAACATGGCCACGTACCTGGAGAAAAGTGCTGCAGACACTGTGCTGGGAGTGACACCGCTGCTCTGGGAGGCCGCTCCACAAACGAAAGTTAAATGCGCTCTCCCTGGACCCCAGAAAGCCCACTTTTGGAATGTGCCCTGTAGAGATGCGCTGGCACAGAGGCACCGAGGGGCGCTGCAGGTTGCTCCCTGGGATGGCCCCCCGAGGCCACCAGCAGCAGAAACAGTAAAACAGCAGAATATTCTAAAGCAATTGGAAAGAAGCTATTAACCCAGATAAATCTCCAAGACACACTGCTGAATGGAAACAGTAAGTGTCAGAACAGGACGTGCTGTGTTCAGATGCCATTTCTCTAAAATACTTCAAAATACAGGAAACAGTCCTGTACGTTCTCTACTGACACTCACATACACATTCAAGTCAGTCTGCTGGGAAAAACCCTAAATGGTAACAGCGCTTACCTCTGGGGAAAAAGGGAGACGTTTAAGAGCCGTGCTCCAAGGAGATTTGAGCCTTATTTGCAATATTTGCACTTCACACGTGGAAAAGGTATTCATGAAATACTAGTGGAATTAAAATTTTCCCCAAAGAAACCTGTTGCCTGTGTAGGAGAGCACGTGATACGTTCACCTGGCGAACATTTATTGAATACCAACCAGAAGCCAGACCTGTTCTAGAGCTGTTCTGAGGATCACCTGCCTTTAAAACAAAATGGGAGCAGTCAGCTGTGTCATCGGCCAAGCTCACCAGCAGACAGCAGTCCTTAAGGTAATGGGGCAACAGATACTAGCGGATGAAGGACACACAGCGAGAAAACTGCCCTGGGCACCTGGGCAGGCGACAGGAGGGTCTGGAAGAGTCTCAGCTGAATCGCAAACCCTAGCAGGGTGAGGCCGTCCACTGCCACCTGGACGTCACCAGCTTTGCCTTCTCTAAGCACACAGTGTGCTGAGAAAAACAGATGCCCCCAGGATGCTTCCTGACCCCAGTGGGTTTGGAACATCAGGTGAGCACAGACCTGGGGTTCCCCCACTGCTGGGTGCAGCCAGAAGTATGGTGTTTGCAATGCCTGGCATCCACTCTCCTTCTGCCAGCATCCCCTTGATTGTTTCCCAGGGTCTCAGGCCTGGCCACTGAGGGGATGCAGACTCGGTCCCTGGCCTGGAGGGGGCCTGTGAGCTGGCCCCTGGGCTGGGCCTCAGCCGTCCAGCTTCCCCCATTCCCAGGCCACAGTGATGGGTTCAAGGGCAGGTGGTGTGACCCAGCCCGAGCCCTGGGCAGACATGGGGACAGGCGAGCTACTGAGGCCATCCACCTCTGGATTTCCAGTTTCCCAAACTGACTTTCCCGAACGGACGTGTCCTTTTGTTTCTTCAGGTCTAACGAGTGCTAAGTACAGCTGGTGGTCATTACGATTTCAAAGGAAGCGGGCAGCTCAGACCCAATCTGGGTCTTCAGATTCCCTGCCTTCAGGGAGCCCGGCCCTCCCGGCAAGCCCTGAGCTGAGCCAGGCAAACAACGCACCAAGTTTCCAACTGCCTTTCGCAGCCCCTAAAGCCACAAGTTTTAATGAGCCTCAGCTGAGACGTGTCATGATATCATCGATCACGCCTTTCCTTAAAAAAAAAAAAAAACTCATTTGGTGCAGAAATACCCTAGTACGAGTCAGCGCTTCCAAATAAGACTGGAAGAATGAGTGGCTAATTTGTTCCTAAATTAAACAGCTCTGGCCACAGAAATAGCACATTATCCCTTTAAGGCTGGGAATTAGGATCCACCCAAAGCAAGCTCCAGGAAGTAGCCACGCAAATCGAGGAAGCCAGACAGACGGAGGTCAGGGGACCTTCCCCAGGTCTGGCCATCAGAACACCAGAGTTGTGGGCAGCCCGCCTGGTTCCACCCTGGGGCCCTGGGTCCTCGCTCCAAACCAAAAAACTTGATATTTGCACTGGGGTCGGTTCTGACGCAACACTGAAATGCAACATTGAAACCCAGAAGCTCAGCCCTGCTCTGCTCGGCCCCCAACGGGGTGAGTGCCTGCAGGTGCCAGCTCCACCCAATGAAGCTCAGACTGGGGGCTGCAGGCCGACCACAGCCCCAGGCTCCAGGATCAGATTTGAACAGCCACTCTGCACACCCCAGTGGATGTCAACAGGCCCCTCCGAAGTAGCATGGCCTGCTCCCACCAGCCTTCCCACCACCCACCCCTCACCAAGCCTTGGACGGCTCCATCAACAGCACCCCAGTGCTCAGTCATGGAACTATGTGGCATCCTGGATGCCAGGCCCCGAGGCATCAGCAGGTCCTGCCAGCTCTACCACCTAAAAGTCCTGCCTTCCGCATCTGCCCTCCGGCCACTAGGACAGCACAGTGAGCTTTCCTTTACATACAGTCGGTCATGCGATTCCTCAGCCTGCAGCTTTTCTGTGGCCTCGGGCGGCATGCAGGCAACCCCCACTGCTCACACTGGAGCCCAGGGTCCCCTGCCCGCCTCGCCAAGTGTAGGCCCTCATCTCCTCTGCCCGCGGGTCTCCAGCCTCAGTGACCATCTTCATTCCCCAGTCCCACCAGGCTGATTGCTGTCTCAGAGCCTCTGGTGCTTTTCCTCCTGCCAGAAATGCTCTCACCCCCTAGCCTCACATGGTTCCCTATGTCTCCCTGTTCAAGTCTGTAGGCAAATCTCCTCTTGGAAGAACCTGCCCCCCAGCTAAAGCAGTGCCACCTGCAGTCACGCCTCTCTGTTCTTATCTTCTTCCAACATCCCTTTGCATAGACATTGTCTTGTTGTTGTGTGTTGTTTGCTTCCATGTCCACTGTCCTTCTCCCTATGAGAACAAAAGCTCCCTGAGGGCAGGGAGCAGACCTCCTTGCTCTCCGCAGCATCCCAGCATCCCCAGCATCTACGTCAGTGCCTGAACCATTTTCAGCAATGAGTAAACACTTGCTGACCCACTGCAGAAACAGCTGGCTTTCTCCTGGGCAAAAGTGGGTTAGCCCTGGCTGAGCCCTGCCATCCTTCAAGGCCAAGACAGAAGTCACAGAACTATTTTCAAAATGCCCAACAACTGAAATGAACATGTGGAGCAAGAGCTGTATCATGTCCACTGGCAGATCATACACTTGTGATGGCTCTGAATGCACTGCCAAGCAGCTGAAGGTCAGGACTGGACGTGGCCTTTCCCAAAATCCAACCCCAAATACACCTGCTGTGAACTCAGCACCCAGCATGGGTGGGGTGTGTTTTCTGGGAGGAGGCCTGCACCCATGCACACATCGGTCACCACCGTGTTCGCAGGGCTCAGCACAAGGTCCCCTGCTCAGTGGGCACTCCAGGTGCAGGATTCAGCCGCAGGAGGGCTGCCCATCCTCTGCGCTGAGGCTCCAGATGCCTCTCCACTCACCACACACCAGCGCCCCGAGGCGTCATCCACGAGCTTCAGCCTGTCAGGGCACCGCAGAGGGCCTGGTACACAGCAGGCTTCCCAGGACGCCCACTGGCCCAGCAACCCCAGCATCCCCCTTTGTTGGCCCTGTGACTCCATGTATCTCAGTCCCCAAACTTTTGCACTACTAACACTGTGAACTAGATCATTCTCTTTCATTTTTTCTTTTTTGGGGGAGGGGAGGCCGTCCTAAGCAGCATCCCTGGCTTCTCCCCATTAGGTGACAGTAGTAACTGGGGGGGGGGGGGGTTGTAACAACCAAAAACATGGGGAATGGGCAGAATCACCCCAGTTGAGCGCCCCTCGTAAGAACCACAGTGCACCTAAGCCAGACTCCCGACCGGCCTGATTCCAGAATCATCTGGGGCACAGGTTAAAAATACAGATTCCAGGAGATTCCGAGGGGCAGCCCTGGGGCATGGCCAGGAAGCGCTCTGTAGTGAGTGCCCCAAGGGAATCTTACCACAGAGCCAGTCTGGAAACTGGCCTAACTCTCCTCCTCCCACCAGCGTTCAGCCTCCTGGTCACCCACTGCAGGAGCCGCCCCCACCAACAAGCCCCGCTCTGGGGCTCTCTGGCCTCATCACCTGGACACCTGAGCCCCCTCCATGCCAGCTCCCCTCCCCGGGCCCCTCGCGGCCCGGCGGGGCCCTCCCCACTTTCCGGCTTGCTCAGTCCCTCCCGGGAGAGCCTGTCCCTTTAACTGCCCCTGGAAGCCCTCCAGGACCAGGTGTCTGACTGCAGGGGCCCTGGTCGCTCCTGCCCCGCACAGGTGGTGGCTGGCTGTCCTCCCCGGGGGGGGATAAGGGAACACGCGGGGGATTCCCACTGGGTGGGCATCACTGCTCACGTGATCCTAACTCCTGCCCCAAGTCCTGGACTCCCCCATGGTACAGATGCAGGGGCAGAGGCACGGCGAAGGCGAGTGCCCGGGGCACAGGGTCAGGGTCACGCAGAGCCAGCGGAGGAGGGCTCCACACGCGCCAGGCCGGCCTCAAGACGCCAAGGCCGGCGCTCGGGACCACTGCACGCACTGCCCTTGTCGGGGCACCGAGGCGCCCGCCTCGGCTGCAGGGACAGCCCAGACCAGGAGGCCCCCTCAGTGCTGGGACGCGGCGGGTACGCCGGCCACCCCGCCGCGGCCACGGGCCGAGCGCGGGCTCCGGGCAGGGCCGCCCCGCAGCCCAAGCCCCCTCCCCGCACTGCGCGCTTACCTGGCGCCGTGTCTCGGGCGGCGGCGGCGGCGGCGGCGGCGTCCCGGGCCCGGAAGGCGCGCAGCAGCGAGCGCACCGGCGCCGGCCAGCGGGCGCGCCCCCCGCCCCGGCCGCGCATCCCGCCGCAGGGCCGCTCGGGGCTGAGATCGCAGGGCGGCCGAGCGCGCCGAGCCCGGGGCGGCGGGAGGCCCGCGGGGGCGGGGCGGGGGCGGGGCCGCGCGCGGGGCCGCCCCTCTGCCGGGCGGGGGCGCCGGGGGCGCGGCGCGACCTTGATCTGGAACCGCCTGCGCCGCAGCGCGGGCTGCGGGGCCTCGGAGTCTGGGCCGCGCCGGACACGTGCACGGGAGGTGCCGCCGCCGGCTTAGTTACGTGGGAAAGAGGCTGCAGAGTTAGGGCCGCTGTGGGACCCAGGCCGAGTCGCTTGACCTCTCTGAGTGCCAGTGTTCTCGTGCGCAAAATGGGCTTGAGGCCAGTGAAAGGAGTTGACTGTGAGCCTAGAACGGCGCAGGGGCCTGACTCGGCCCAAGTGCAGGAGCCGCTGGGCGCTTATAACACACCCATGACACATTGTTTGCCTTCTTAGGAGCAAAACAAATATTTAACTTAATGATGAGGACCGTATGTGGGGCACCCTTGTGGCCACCAACAAGCTCAAGTACTAGGACCTCGTCAGGCCCCAAGTGCCTCTGACTGCTCCCTCTGATCACAATCCCTCCTGCACCCAGTAGCCCCTGGGGTGCTTCAGTCTTGAGAGGGCACCGCAGCCTCTGACGACCTTGAGGCAGGGTCCCTGGCTGGGGGAGTCAGAGCCCTCGTCAGCACTAAGGCCATCTTGGAGAGGTCCAAGCAGCCATCACACTGCCTGGCTCAGTGTGACGGGCTCGGGATCTCAGCACCAAAAGGAAAAAATCCCTCCCCTCGCCATCCCTGAGTGCTTCCCAAAGCCGGCTCTGCCCAGCGCCCCTGTGGTCTTCCTGTCCGAACCCAGGCACCTCCACAAACAGGTGCAATCATGGTGTCCATTCTACAGATGCAGAACTGCAGGCAGCAAAAAAGAAGGAATCGTCCCCCACATGGCTACTGAGTGCAGGGCTGGGCCTTGGATGTCCTGGGCATCCCACTCACCTGTGTCCAGCCTGGGATTCTTGTTGGCCGGCTCCCAGCAGCTCTGCCCGAATCGCCTCCTCTACAGAACTTTGTGACACAGTAGAGACACTTAGCAACTAACACTAGGTGGCACCATGCTGGACACGTTTTCGTGTCCTCTTTATAACAACTCTTTGAGGTGGAGACAAGCTCAGGAGAGCGGGAACTTGGTCACGTCCATTGCTGCACCCCAACCCAGTCCTATCTCATCCTCCAACAGCTACTATAGGGAGGAAGGCACTGCGATCGTCCCCCACTTCTTAGAGCAACAACTGAGGCTCAGAGAGGTACAATAACTCACCCTAAGGAGTTGGGAAGGAGCCAGTCGGAATTCAAACCCCCATCAGTCTCAGTGCCTTTGCTCTCTGCCCAGAACACTGGACATGCCCTGGGGAACTCATACACAGCCTTCATGACCCAGTCAAGGCCACTGCCTGTTCTCCAAAGCCTGTCCTTAGCTGCCCTGTGTCTCTTCCCCTGTGCATGCACCCAGCGTCATGTGCGCCTTCTGTCTGAGCACACACCACATCACAGAGCAGTCATGTGCCCACCCATCAGTCCCATGCCCCACAGGGCTGGGATTTTAGGGGACAGACACTGGCCCTGGTCTGCCTTCCCAGGGCCTCTCCCATTCATTGAGCATCTGTTTGTATTCTCTGTCTTCATCTGCTGGTAACAAAAGTTCCATTTTCCTCTGGGTAGCTCCCTCCCCAAGGCCAGGAGAGCCAGGGCTCCTCCCTAAGGCCAGGAGTGTGGCTCTCCTGACCCATCTGATCAATCCATTTAGTTCATCCATCTGGCCTCGATGACTGGTTCAGGAAAGTTGGTCCATAGAGGCACACCTCCCTGAGATTTTTGCTGGACTAGAAGAGAGAAGTCCTTTAATCCTCTGGCCTTGAGGGGTGGTCTGGGATTCTGGGAGTCATCACATACTTCAAAATTCAAACAACATGGAGAGAGAGGATCCCAGAGATGGAGGTGTGCTGGGCTGCAGGCATTTGTCTGAATACCTTGTTCCAGCTGTGCCTGAAGGAAGCCGTATGAAGGGTTGCACCTTTAAATCACACCCTTCCTGCCTTTTCCTTTCCTCCCAGCCTTGGTGGGAACAAGACAGCAAGGAGACAGACGTGGTCATATAATCACGAAGCAAAGGTGCACTATAGGCAGCCCACAGAATAGGAGAAAATATTTGCAAATCATACATTTGATAAGGGAGTAGCATTCAGAATATGTAGAGAACTCCTAAATCTCAGCAACAGGAAAACAACTTACACGGTGTTTTACGTCAATTATGTCTCAATAAAACCGAAAGAAAAAAAAAAGAGGAAATACAAAGGAACTTTAATTGCAGTTCTTTAAAGATGGACTTTCAATAAAGAATGTTCTAACAAATAGAAATAAACCAAATGGTTGCTTTTATATTACATGAATGTCATTTCAATAATTTTCTTTTTAAAAGAAAAGCAATCTCACTTGAATAAAAGGCATCACAGTCACTCTGAGTGGCCTGCGTGATGAACGAGAAGATGGGTTGCTAATGACAGAAATTCTCAATGTCCAAACCCAAGTCAGAAGAAAAATCCATGTAGACCCTGCTGTGGTCTGGGACTGAAGTGATTAATTTCTTTTCAATCTTTAGTTTTAGGAAGAATCCCTGAGCCTTTTGCTCTCTCCACACACATAATGGTCCTGGCGCCCTCTAGTGGCCACTGGGGTGCATGCAGCAGGGCTTGTCCAAAAATCCCCAATCCCAGTACTGAAGGTGCCTGATTGTGGGGGACATAGTGGCGACAGACCGGGGTCTGATCTCTTTGAGAACTCTAAAATCCACCCAATTTCTCATTCTAATCAATGTGTGTCCATATTTCTTTCCATATGCAATGAACCTTTCCTTCCCTCATTTTCTGCTGTATTTTAGGTTAGAACATCAGCTCTCTCAAAAACTCTACAAAACATTGTAAGGATTCAAATCGAATCATCAGAATGTAAATTGGTGCCACTACCTTAGAAAGCGGTCTAGCAGTTCCTCAAAAAGCTAAGCATGGAGCCACCTGTGACCTAGCAATTCCACACCAAGGTAGGTACCCAAGAGAATTGGAAACACATGTCCCCAGAAAGACTTATAATAGCTGTTCACACCAGCATTATCCACAATAGCCAAAAAGTGGAGACACCCAAAGATAATGTAGTAAAGCCATACAATGGGATGTTATTTACCAAAAAAAAAGGAATGAGGCATGGATGCAAGCTCCAGCATGGAGGAACCTCGCTAAATGACAGAAGCCAGACACAAAGTGCCACTCCGTGTATGATTCCATTTGCACGAAGTGTCTAGAACAGAGACAGGCAGTCGGTCAGTGGACATGGAGAGTCACTACCAATGGGTATGAGGTTTCATTACATGGGGTGAGAATGCTCTGGAATTGAATAGGGGTGATGGTTACATGACCTTGTGAATATACTTAAAGCCACTGACTAGTATGTTTTAAAGTGGTAAATTTAGGGTAAGTAAATTATATCTCATTTAAAACAGATAGCCATCCATACAGCCACCTGGTCGAGGGCCTACCAGATGTTTAGAAATAATTGGTCAATTCCACCACCACCCCCCTCCCAGCATCCCTCGCAGTTGAGAAAATGAACCTATTGTACAGCAAAAACACTGAGTCAAGAAAGCTTGAGTGGGCTGTGGCTACCAGAGGGCTGGTGGACATTATTTCTGAGGGTGTCTGGAAGAGATAAGCATGTGAATCAGAAGATGGGCCCGCAAGCTCCCCTGGGCCGCCAGTGCGTGTGGGGTCAGACATGCACGCCATTGAGGGCCTGAACAGAACCGAAGGGTACACCAGGGGGCGCTCTTCCTCTAGCTGCGCGGGACACCCTTCCTCCAGCCCTCGGACATTGGTGCTCCTGGTTCTCGGGCTCTGGACCCAGACTGGCCCCCGGATATCAGGCCTTTGGATTGAATGACAGGACGGGCTTTCCGGGGTCCGACCTGCAGGTGGAAGATTGTGGGACTTCTTGGTCCATAGTCACGTGAGTCAATTCCTACAGTAAATCTCCTCCTGCATACATCTGTACACATCTTCTTGGGCCTGTTTCTCTGGAGAACCCTAACCACAGACTTGGTATGGAGAGTGGTTCTAGAGGAACAGAATTTTAAGGATGAGTTTTCTGAGGTGGCTCTGTGGTTTCCAGTGATAAAGAGCCTGTTGGCCCAGGTGTGAACCGATGACAGAGCTACACAAATGCCCGTGTGGATACGCCCCACAACCCATGTAAGAAGCAAGGAGCTGACTGTAAAGGGGTATGTGGTGGGGACTTGATAATTGGGGGAATCTAGTAACCACAATGTTGCTCATGTAATTGTATATTAATGATGCCAAAATAAAAAGAAAAATTTTTTTTAAAGCAGCAGCTTTCAAGCTTACATGTAAGTATTCTTGTTCAAGAAGCACCTGTATTCCAGGAATAATTTTATAAAGAGCTTTTTAGTTTCAAAAAAAAAAAAAGAAGCAGCAGCAGCAAGGAGCTAAGTCACTCCATCAATGATGCTTTTGAACATTTTGGGAAAACAAAGGAATAGAGTGATGCTGGCTGACCGTCTTAACGTCTCTGGACAAAGTGGTGGGAGAGACAAATGGGCTCAGGGATGGAATTTCCAGCTCAGGGTCTGCATACATGACCTGAGCACTTCAAGGCCGAGCCGCTAAGGTGCCTCTGCCCATGCCCTTGGGCAGACACAGCTGCCCTCCCCTACCTGGGGCATCATGTGCGTTGGGTGGGGGGCTGAAGTTCAGAGCTCCGGGCCTGGGTAGGGGATGGGGATGAAGGCCTTCTGGTCACCGCATGGCGCTAAGGCCTCTGGCTGCCCCAGCCGATGGCAGTCTCCACAGGGCCCAGCCCCACATCCTGATTCCTGAGATGCCAGCAACGTGCTCCTAGGAACCCAAGCCTGGCCTTATCCAGATATCTCAGGGACACCCGGATCTGGTTCCCTCTAGGGACTAGACAACTCAGTGCACTGGGTCTACAGTTTTCCACCAAATTCCTTTTAAAGACAGAGGCTGAAAGAACCCACCCTGGGCAGCTGAGTGGGGTCAGCTCCTGAGCACGGTCTGCTCTGCACTCTCTCCTCACTGATTTTGCTAGTTTCTTTTTAAAGGTGGCATCATGAGTCTCATTTACAAATATAAATAAGCACGTGTCAAAGACCTCGTTGGCATCGTTAAGTGACGGAGGAAGCAGCTCCAAGGAAAACCCGAGGCACCGGTCAGGACGGCGCCGGGGACGGGCTGGGGGGCCACCCTCTGTGGGCAAGAATAATGTTCTCATTTTACAGGGTTGTAGATACCTCAGAGACAACGAGAGGCACAGAGGCCCCCTAGCATCAGAGACCCCGGGTGGGGGCTAGAAATCCAGTTTTCCACTGAGATGTCCAGTCATTCTTCCATGATTTCTCCCGCAGTTTTAACACAGAAATGTTTGCTTTCTTTCTCCCTTTACCTCTGCAAAGCTTTCCGCAAAAGGCTCCCTTTTATTCCTGGGGACTCCTGGACAGGCTGCTGTCAACTCTTCGGGGGCTGTGTCCCCGAGTTAGGAGGCATCCTCGGGGCGAGAGTCTCATTTCTGGCTCATTTCCTGACTTGTCCTTGTTTCCCTCTCCTTCGGCTCATTTCCCTCCTCCTCCTCCTCCTCCTTCTCTTTTAGTTTATATCTTTTTTAATTGTGGTAAAATATACATCCCATAAAATTTACCATTGTAATTATTTTTCCACGTTCAGTGTGAATGTTTTTCTCTTGACGGTGGGGAAGCCGATACCTGACTGCTTAGGGTGCCCTCTTGTGGCTGTTGGCAAGACTGCAGCCGAGGGTCTCAATTTTTTCCCCCAAGAAGCAATTCCCTTGTGACCTGCGGATCCTGGGATATTAAACTCAGGGGGGCAATGGATACATTTTTTTAAATTGCTTTATCTTATAAGCTTTACTTTCATTACATATATTAAGCCAAAAATAAGTAAAACAAACTCCCGTTTGTTTTAGTACAGGACACGGTTTGTTGCATATGAATATAGCTCAGTGTTGCCATGCGGTCCCTACGGGCCCCTTGGGGGACACTCTGCCGTCCCACCAGACGTTCTCAGAGCCACATGCCTGGCTCCTCTGGCGTGAAGAGGGCTCCATCGTGCAGAGCTGTCACGTTCAGCATAAGCATGTCCTAAATGTCACACAGGATAGGCGTGGGGATGAAGTGTGTCAAATCCCGCAGGCCCATCGTCCTCCCTGCTGGGAATGGCAGCGGGTCTCGGGGGCCCTGAGCCACCCGGAGCATGTGTTTGCAGACCGTCTCTGCCACTGTGAGACGGTCCTTTGTCAGGAGGGCGATCAGGCCTCCCTGGAGGGTGGGCCTCAGCCAGGACGCCCAAGTGCACAGCCGGACGGGAAGCCCAACGCAATCCTAGGGATGCAGCGGGCAGCGGAGCAGCCACCGTCCGCTCAGGCTCCCCTCCCGCGTCTCCCTTCCCTGACTCGCCGGCTGGTACGCAGCCAGAGGGGCTGGCAGGCCGGATCCCACGCACACCCGCCAGGTCTGCCAGCAGGTCACCCCGTGCTCTGCGCGTGTCCGTCACCATCGGGCCAGGGAGCCCACGAGTCTTGCTGGTCTCAGGGGTCTAGCTGCTGGGTGTGGCCAGGCTGCTCCAATGGGAATGGGGACCAGAGACGTCACCCTGGGAGGACAAGTCCGCGTTGTTTAAGCCTGTGCCCATCACGGCTGTCCTGACTGTTATCAGGGGGCAGCAGGACCCGGCACGGCAGAGGTGTCCGCACAGGGACCGCCACTCCCACCCCTCCTGCCCACAATCTTCCTGAGGCCTGGGGCCCTGCTGACCCCTGCTGAGCTCAGTGACAGTCATGTGCTGGGGACTAAGGGCAGCGCAACCCCCACCCCTTTCTCAGTAGGCCGGCTCAGTGATGGCTTTCCGATCCGGGGTATGGGGCATCACTGTCACCAACAGTGCTGACATCTGTCACCATGGGGCCATTCAGCCCGGGACTCCCCGGACCCCCAAGACCAGCCGCCTGCCCCCCCAGCAGGGAGGACAATGGGCCTGCAGGATTGACACCGAGCCTCCATGACCCACTGACCATTTGTTCTGCCCCCTGACCCCCTGCCCTGGGTCCCCTACCGCCAGGCACACCACTCTGCTTTGACAAATAGCCCTTTGGACTCGGGTAACTTAGGTGGCTGGTGGGAGTGGACACATGCCACTAGGATGGCCTGAATTCTCTGCTGAGGGTGCCACCCACTCAGGCGGCAGCAGCGTCCTGGGCCATGGGCGCCCAGACCTCGGTGCCTGCAGAGCACTCAGCTATGTGGGGACCACCTTGGCCATTGCGCCCACCGGCCTATCAGCACCTGTCTGCCACAGTCACCACGTTGGCCCGGGTCCCCCCAGTGTCTTCATTCAGTCTTACCTTAAAGGGGGCCCAGAAGTATTGCTGTGTGATCCCCAGGAAAGTCTGAATCCCCCCCACTCTGCCTTTTCTCCAGACAGGAGGAAAAGGCCGCTGTCTCAGGCGGGGCCTGGAGCCCCTGCTGCCATCTCCGGCTGTGCCTCTACGTCCGAGGCATGGTCCCTTCACCACAGGGACCGCCTGGGCTGCAGGAGTGTGTCCCTGGCTTTGGTCTGTGTTCGTCTTCAGTTCCCATATGTCATTCTTAGAGAAGGATCTTTACTTTTAGCAATGCCATCAAGGGCTTTGTGTTGTGTGACACAGGTAATACTGAGGCCCACAAGCAAGCCGATCTGGAAGAGCTCCCTGCATAAAGCCCCTGCTTCCCCTGGACGTCATCTGAGATCCCCTGGGCAGTGCAAGGGGACCCTGGTGGCCAGAAAGCATCTCCCCAGCCCATCTCCCCCAGGGAGCCAGCTCTGCCCTGGGACAAGGGGGCTGAGGAGCTCTGTGATTCTACCAGGCCAGCTGGGTCCTGTTGGTGACCTTGCTTTCTGCACGGAACCATCAAGCGAGTGGCCTCTGCTGCCTGTCACCCGGAGCAGCAGTCTGAACACTTCTGAGCACTGCGTCTTGGGATCAGGGTCGCCAAGGAAAACACAGCACAGTGAAATGCTGGATGAAGCAAGCTTTCCTCATAGAGGAAACGGAGAAGAACCCGGAAGATTGAGAACAGGGTCTGGAAGAGGCATCTGCACCCATTCACTGTAGCAGGGGTCACAACAGACGGAAGGTGGACGCAGCCTAGTGTCCGTCAGCGGAGGACTGGGGAAGAAAGTGTGGCTATCAGCCTAAAAAGAAGGAAGACTGGGCGCGTGCTACAGCCTGGCTGAACCCTGGGGATGCTGTGCCAAGCGAGATACGCCCGTCCCCAGAGGACACACACCCGTGCCCCTTCCAGGAGGTGTCTACGAGTCCCTCTTAGAAAGGACAGAGGTAGTTGCTGGACAGGGCAGGGAGGGGAGGGGAGCAGTGGTGACAGAGTTTTAATTTTTCCAGGTGACAAAGTTCCACAGACCTGATGTGCAACAACGTGCAGGGAGTTAACTCTGCTGCATGGCACACTCAGTAGTGGGGAGGGTGAGAAAGTTTATGGGATGTGTTTTTATCACCACAGGAAAAGAAGTACCTCTGTTTACTTGTCCTAAAGCTGCTGGTTTCAGACCCCAGGATATGAGTTGTATAAGGGCCCCCCAAATACGAGCTTGTCCATACCCTGAGAACCTGTGAATACGCTAGGTTACATGGAGGAGACATTAAGGGTGTAGGTGGAATCAGGGTGGCTAATAAGCTGACCTTTGAATGAGGAGCTTGTCCTGGATTATCTGGGTCACCCAGTGTAATCACAAGGGGCCATAAAGCTGGAAGGAGAAGGCAAAGAGGGGCCACGGGGTGTGAGAAGGAATCACTTTTTGTCACGGATGGAATTGTCCCCCCAAAACCCTAAGCTGAAGCCCTGCCAGTGCTACTGTACCTGGAGACAGCGACATGAGGAGGAAATTGGGTTTAAATTAGGTCATAAGGTGGGGCCCCAGAGCCCCAGGACCACAGCTTTCTAAGTGGAAGGGGAGAGAGATGGTCCTCGGCCACGGGGGACCTGCTGGGGGCAGCTGTCTGCAGCAGGGGTGAAGGGACCCGCTAGAAACCAGCCCCCACAGCACCCAAATCTCGGGCTTCCAGCCTCCAGAGCTGTGAGAAAAGAAAGGTCTTTTTAAGCCTCCCAGCCCATGGGATTTTGCCATGTCAGCCAGAGGGGTCATGACCACCTGTGCCCCGGCTTTGGAGGTGGAGAAGGGGCCAGGGCGCCCCTGGAAAGAGCTAGGAAACGGGTTCCCCCCAGACCCTCCAGGGGATCGCTCCACCCACACCTTGATTGCAGCCCTGCGAGACTGTCCTTGCTGCCCCGCTACATACAACACCGGGAGATGACAGCTTCCTGTTGG
Source organism: Manis pentadactyla (assembly GCF_030020395.1). Taxonomy (NCBI): domain Eukaryota; kingdom Metazoa; phylum Chordata; class Mammalia; order Pholidota; family Manidae; genus Manis; species Manis pentadactyla. The sequence goes on along the minus strand of NC_080023.1, from coordinate 174,956,830 downwards.
GTTAAGCCATGGCAGTAGGAACTAACACACCGTCTGACCCTCCCATAACACGGGTTTGAACTGCACAGTTCCACTTAACACATGGCTTTTTTTTCCCCCAATAAATGCATTGGAAAAATTTTTTTGAGATCTGCAGCAATTTGAGAAAACATGTCCCTTTCTCTAGTTTACTTTATTGTAAGAGTACAGTGTATAATACTTACAACATTCAAACCATGTGTTAATCGACTATTTGTTATTGATAAGGCTTCCTGTGAACTGTAGGACACTAGTAGTTGTTTTTGGGGGGTCAGTTCTATTCAGATTTTTGAACATATGGGGGGTCGACACCCTTGACACGTTGTTCGAGGGTCAGCTGAATATCAAGATGGAATGAAAAAGTCCAGTCTTTTCCTAATCCTCAATTCTGTGGTTTTATAGATGTTATCGTATTCTCTTAACCTTTCTAGAACTTTGCAGACTAAAAAGTCCCATAGATTTGAAGTCTTTTACAACAGTCCCTAATTGTTATAGACATCTCTCCTTAGGTCTTTCTCTTCCTTGCCACGGTCATAAGTGATGGAAACCGTCCGCAGAAAACTCAGGATCCGGCTGTATGGTGGTTTTGAATAAGGTCATAATGCTTTTTGGTTTGTGTCCAAAACTGACTTCATTATGGTGCTTCCCAGATGCTGTTAGCCGTGTAAACTGGGGCAGCAGATTAAGCCAATGTCCCTGGGAACAGAATACAAGGGCTCTTTATTGTCTTTGTAGCTGATTTCTCATCATTATTGTATATGTAGCATTTGGGTTATGTATTCCCTAAATGTAAAAATGTAAGAGGAACTCATCTACCCTCTTTTAATCAGCTGACAGTACCTGGAGAAGCTGCATGCATTTTGCCCCATGGAAGAACTTTATATCATCTGTGAAGCTGGATATTTACTAGCATTTTCTCTGTTTAACCACATTATTATATGATTTTTAATAGACACCAGCTCTTCCACTTAACAATCATATTTCATCCAAGACAAAATCAGTTCCTGTCTATGGAGCTGTCTGGTCCTAATCCGCTTCCAGACAGAACACACCGCCGTCTCTCACCAGGACTGCGCCCCCATGGCCACAGTGGTGATTTAGTGACAACCTCCCTGTGGAAAGCTGAAGGGGCCTTCTGTTTTACATATCTGAATCTGTTATTAGGTGCATAGCTTTGATACTGTTACACCTTCCTGGAGGACTGACCTGTTAGCATGAATGACCCTCTTTATTTCTGGTAATGTGAGGCACCATCCAATCCAATAGTAGCCTGAACAGAACAAAAAGGTGGAGAAGGGGAGAATCTACCCTCTCCACCTGAGCTGAGACATCCATTTCTGGCTCCCAACACTGGTGCTCCTGGTCCCAGGGCATCGAGACTCAGACTGGGACTTACAGTGCTGTCCTCCGTAACCCTCAGGGTCTCAGGCCTAATACTCCCCACAACTGCACCGCCTGCTTTCTGGGGTGTCCAGCTTGTAGTCAGCAGATGGCTGCACCTCCCAGCCTCCAGAACCGTGTGAGCCAATCCTTTAACACATTTCCTCTTATCTACATATCTGTATTCTCTGGTTCTGCTTCTTTGGAGATCTCAGTATGATACACTGACTTGACAGGGTTCTTGGTAGATCGGACGATGCAGAGACTAAAGCAAAGTTTCCAAGAGTCAGTTCTGGCTGAGAAAGAGTTCACGGAGCCTGAGTGGAGTGTGGCCGGTGAGAGAATATTTGTCACTGCAATGCGATTAATGTGTGTTTGTATCTTTATCAACTGTTAGGTTTGTGTCATCTTTTTGCAGCATTAAACATCAAGATGCTGCCTAAATTTCACTTAGCTTCTCGGTGGCTTTCTGTCTACTTTCTTTGCCTTCTGCCCACACATCCTCTCAGGCTCTCCCTGGTGTTAAGAGTCAGCAAATGACTGAAGGGAAAAGTGGCTGCCGAACGCGGCCTATGTCTGTTCTTTGGGATCTTAGCCCCTGGCCACCTTCCAGCTCTCCAGCACACCCCAGACTTTAAAAAAACTTTTCCTGGTTCTCAGGCAGAGTACTAGTCTCACATCTCCTCCACCAGAGCCAGGAACAGAAATCTCCAGCACCCTCCACCCTACCTCCTGAGTATGAACAATAAATCCAGTGAAGAGCTGGGCTACTTGAAGGGCTTCCATTAATTGGTTTCTTTTTACTGTAGGACTTCTGTAGGTTCTAAAGCTCCGTGTTTCTCATCTGGTATCTGCAGATACCTTTAAAGCATTCTAGAAGGTCTCAGCTTCCTCAGAGGATTTTTCAGATTTTTGTGTTTTCATTTCCAAAGTCGTCTTTAAAGCTCTACCACCAGCTATAAAACAGAGCTTCTCTTTTACAGTGTTACTTGCAGCTAAGAACATATTCATAAAAGATGTTGCATTTTATTCAGAAAAGCCCAGGGGCATGTGTATACCCGAGGGACTAAGGACCCTTTTCAGAGTTGAGAGAGAGCTTTTTTCTTTCTAGGGAATCCCAACATTAGTCAAGCATGACAAAATGGGCATATTTTCCTGAAGCTGGTGTGTTTTCCTCCAGTCAGTGAGAGAAATATGACCGAGGATCTCTCTAACTTTTACATAGAAATAGCCAGAAAGAGAGATGAGCCTTAGCAGCTTTCCTGAAGGGGTTTGGAAGAGGGTAGGTGTAAAATACAATGCATCATTATAGCCAAATATTAATGATGCACAGAGTAGTATTTTTGGTGCCCCTTACCTGTTCTTTAAAAAATTTGAATTTTGCCATCTGCTCAATAACTTTGTTATGTTTTTAGTACAAAAATAATGACCCATACCCCTGAAAGCTCAGGACAGGTGTGATTTTTGTCTGGGGAATCCAGATAAGGCCTCAGAGTGCCGATGACCCTGGGGTGGCCCTGCTCTGGTGGCAGCTGAGGGCGGCAGTTCCTGGTCTTCTCTGGTGGAGTCCAAGACTCGGGGCAAACCCATGTTGCCATCTGAACCCCTGTGGGAGTTTCAGAAGAGTCTAGGGAACTCTATGTCCCCTCTGCAGCTGGGAGTAGGCACAGGCTCCTGGGAGAGGGTCCCTGGCTGTTCCTGCAGCAGCAGACACCTCTGCTCCTGTGTCACCTCCCACCTGTGTTCGCTCCACCTGGCGTTCTCCAGTCACCCACCCGAATCTCAGGCCTTGTCTCTCATCCTTATGTTTGCTGATCACCCCCACGTGGTGCTCAGCACGGGGCCTCTGGTGCTTCCTGGGCTCTTGTGTGTGGGGCTCTGGGCCAGGAAGGGGTTCTCTGTCAATGAGCAGCACAGACTCAGAAGGACCCACCGTCAGACTGGCCCACGGTGGCAGCATGGCAGCCCCACGAGAGCAGTTAGCTCAGCGGGTAGCCGGAGAGCCGTGGAGAGGACACCTAACTTAGAGGGTCGTTTGGGGCAGTACGGAGTTTTGGAACCGTTATAAAAGAGAATTCCAAAGGACCGCCCCTGGGGTGGCGTCCAAGGCTTTGATAACTGTTAACCTTCATGCTCCTTAGCGAACATCCCATCGCCACCTGTGATCCAGGGAAATGAGTTTGTTCCTGATACACAAACACTTGGGACAGGGATGAGCTGGGAGTGGAAGGGGCGTGGAGGAAGCCGGGAGCACCACCTGGATGCCATCACAAACTCCATTTGTGCTGCTCATACTTTGTGACTCCGGGAAGATTGAACCAGGGGCCGCCTGCCTCTGTTTCTGACCCGCGGGTGTGATGGCGTGCGCACTGTCCGGCCTCCAGTGGGGAAGCCCACATGTGTGGACACTCTTTTCCTCCTCGGATTTTGCTTTTCACACTATTCTGTAGCCCATCTTATTCTAAAGATAGCCTAAGGCGGATCACATAGGCGCAGGAAATGCCGCAGGAAACTAGGCATCCGAGCAGATGGAGAAGAAAGACAAGGCCGGCAGGAAACGGGGCCGAGCCCGGGTGGGCGATGCCTGCTCTCTTGCTCGGGGCCTGTCGCACGAGGGCCTGTCTGGCTGCATGGGGCCTTCAGCTCAGGCATGAGTGAAGCCCTTGGATAAAGTATCCTGCATTTTCCTAAGATACCCATTCCATTCAGATTTTTTTCAGAGGAACTGATTACTTTGATTTTGAAACAAAGCCAAGAATTGAATAGAAGGCAGAAGTAAAATGATTTATGATTTCAAGAATTTACAAGGGGCACCGTCACTAACCAGGGGGTTTGCATCGCTGATCTACTGCCCCTCTCCTCTCGCAGGACCTTGAGGGAACCTGCTCCGGGGACTGGGCCCTTCAAGAGATTTTGTGCCAAGTCGAATTCCTGTGCAATTCTTCTGTCGACCACTATAGGGACACACCCCAGAACTGAGTGTCCACCTGTCTGTTTCTGGGTGCTGCTGATACTGGGCTGGGTCCTGCCCCAGTCACTGGGCTTTCTGGGAGGGCACATCTGGAGTGTAAACACACTTCTAGGTGCCTGGGTGTGCAAAAACAGTAAGTTTCATTTCAGAGGCCACCTGCAGTGGATTGCAGGAAGCAAGAGGCTGCTGACTAACCTTCCCTGGTGGAAAATGGAAGGTCGGGGAGGCTCGGGGAGGGCCACCATGGTGCATAGTGTCGGGGGCGATGAATGGTGCTCTGGCGACTACGGACTGTGCAGACGGCGAGCTCCCTGGGGTGGGCCAAGAGGCGGCCCTCACAGGCTTCTGACAGTGGGGCGGGAGCAGGGGTTGCGGCCAGACGAGGCGTGTTTTGTAGGTGCTGGCAGAGATGTTTCAGGGCCCTGAGGTACTTGATCCGAGCACTCAGGGGTTTGGGGGCGTGATCTCTCCATTCATCCGGGTTCTTTTGCATCCTCCTTCAAAGCAGGGAGTCACAATCTATTCCTTAACACAGGGATGTTTGTTTTGCTAGAACAACGTTCCTATAAATTTTCTGTTTAATGTTAGATATGCTCCGATGTTTGCCCTGTGGCCTCACATGTGCAAAGCACAGGACCAGTCCCCTGGGGGCTAATGCCCCAGGCTGAAGGGTGAGGCTCAGAGCCTGGTGAGTGGCCCCAGGGCAGGGGGCTGGGCGGGCTGTGTGCACCAGCCTCACTCCGGTGCCCTCGCTGTCTAGATACCTGTCCTCTTCCCAGGCCTCTCCTTTCTGCAAGTCTCTGTTCTGCTGCTTGTAATTTAAGGGCCACAGTAAGCCCCCGAGGGCTTCTCTGAGTGGAGAAGTTTGAGTATGGAGGTCCCTGCCATGCAGAAACTTCAGGAGAGCACGTGTCTCACACACAGTCTCCCACTCTGTCATCCCTAAACCCACTGGGTGGGACCAGAGCTCCTCAGAGGAAGGGCTGATTGCACCTCTGGGGCAGGAAATGTATCAGCCGAGCCTGGAACATCTTGTTGCTCCAGAAGGCAAGGACACTCAAAGTCCTTGGGGACCCAGGGGATGTCCAGAGGAGGCAGGAGCTGAGCTGAAGATGCGGCAATCGAGCCGTCTGGAAGAATCAAGGAGGCAGTTGACTGGATACATCAAGTTTACAAACGTCCATGAGTTTATAATTAAAAAAAAAAACTTTCAAATTGCCAGGACACCAACTCTGTATTATGAACACAGACAAAGGACAAGAGCATCGAAGCGTCCATCCTGCTATCCCTCCACGAACCATGTTCTAGGACAACTGAATAGGGGATGAGGAACAGTTCTCGCTGCTCTTATTAATCAAAGAATTCCAGCTGGAAAATGCTGAGGGAACAATACAACATCACCATTTTGCCATTTCTAGTGAAATCACAGGTCTAGCAATATTCAAGAGTGCCTGGTCACACCAGGAGGAGAGGTGGGTGCCAAGCCTTTTCAGAAAAGGACCCGATTCCATGGACCGAGTGTGACCACCCAGAAGGAGACAGCCTGAAATTCCTGCCTCTGGATGGAATTCACACCTGATGCACCCCCAAGTCTCTCCCCAGAGGATCAGACCTGGGGGGTTCAGGGAGCTTCTCAGTCTAAAGGCCAGTTCCCAGGAAATGCAGGTGCCCTGGAGAGGCTGAACCACACCTGTGCCTGTGGATCGCTGTCACATGACAAGTATGTCATTTCTTCAACAAATATCATACCCTCCCCCCAAAACCAAAACCCAACAACAAATAAGCAAACTAATAAAAATGAGGAAAGAAAAGGCGCTCCACATGTAAAGAGCTGCTTAGACACATATTATCCAACATAATTGTGTTCTTGTTTGGACGTGGGTTTGAACAAGCCAACAGCCAAGAGACATTTCTGAGATAACCGAGCAGTCACAAAAGCTAAGCTGGTTATTATACGGTATTAGGGGATCGGTGGTGATTTTGTTAGGTGCATGGATGGTATTGTGGTTATGTTAAAGTATGCAAGAAGTGCTTTTCTGGAAAGAGACATGCTGAATTATTTACAGGTGCAGCCACAGAAGGTCTGAGATTTAATTTGAATTACTTTAAACCAAGAGGGGATTATAGGTGGAATACATTTAACAAAATTTACCCAACATTGGGCCCTCTGGGGAGCAGAGGAGGGCACCTGGGGCTTCACTTTCCTATTCTACTCACTTCTGTGAGGCTTTGGCTTTTCCAGAACAAAAAGGAGTATTTATATGCCTGTGCCTTTTCTTTTGGAGGCACCAGGGGTCCTGGAAATGATCCCAGCTTCCTCTAGTGGCGCTGAAAAACGGCCACCCGGGTTCTTGCAGCAGAGGGTGTGGGGTGGGAACAGGGAGAGGGCACGCTTTGGCTGAATCCTTCAGTCACAGAACTTTACATGTTAACTGCCACATAATGATTCCAAATAAATGGCTTACATAGGAACGTCTGGTAAAAAAAAAAATTAGAATTTTAAAAATCTCCAAGTGTTCAAGATATCCCAACAGCACATAACCCCCAGGCAGGTCAAGGACCCCGAGGTGGGTGAGCGAGCCAGGCACTGAACCCCATGAGCTCAGAGCCCACGTGGGCTGCCCCGGGTGGCTGGTCCCAGGCCTGGGTGGGTAACCTGAGCCTTGCCTGGACCCAGGTCAGGCCAGACCCTTGTTTCTATCCCCTGCCTTCTCTGTCCCACTTTCCTGTTTACTTGCCATTCTGCGAGCTATCACCCTTTGTGAGAAGGAAGACGCATAAACAAACACCTAACAATGTGGCGGGATTAGCAATTAGCTTCCATTTACTGAAGACCCGTGTGCTATGTCCACTCCCGCCTTTGATGTCACGGGCACTGGGGGGATGGGGGGGGAGTTGGGGGACGACACTCCATTTGCAAGAGGACACCCGTGTGTAGAAGGGAGGTCGTGCAGCTGATGGCCCTGGCTCTGACCACCTGTGTGCAGATGTAACTCTGGAACCATGCAAATAGTTTTATATGATTAGATAAAAGTAATTTAATGGTATAAAATGAACTAGTAACAATACAAATTATACAATTATATATTAAGATTATATAATTATGTTGAGATAATAATTTTTTTAAAAAGGGATCCCTAAAATTGCAATGAAAATGAAGCGACAAAACCTACACATCGAGTTGGTAGAGCAGCTGCCCGGAGCACCTCTTCTTCACTAACTTTACGACAGTTACTTGACGGTATATATTCTTGGTAAATTATACCAGAAAAATTTGTCTCTGGATTTCGCACAAATCCACACACGGCCAGGTGACAGGGAGGGCACACGGGGTCCACTCTCAAGGCTGGAGCTGGAGCTTTAAGCCCACGTGCCTTACCCCCTGGCATGAGCCCGGGACCTCCGCGTGGGGTGCTCTGGGCGGGGCCCCCTGCTGGGGCTGCTTCAGTCCTCACCCTTGTTCCATCCCCCCTGCTTCCCCTTTTTCTGTCTCTGGTCCTGCTGTCCTCATCTGGTCCTCTTGGGGAGCTCTGAAACCCTCTCAGACTGAAGAGGGAGCCCGGAAAGTGCCTAACAAAGGGGGTTTGGTTGACTCAAGCCTGCATTTACCGGGGCTGCTGCAGCCGGGCTCAGAGGCGGTCTTCAGACACGTGGGCGCTACTGTGATTTGAACGAGGATGCATCGTTCAGAAAGGTTAGTGATCTTCAAACCACACGCCCGAGCACAGGTCAGGCCAGATGTAAGTGTGGAAACAGAGCAGCTCGTCTACCTCTGGAAGACAACTTGGTGTCTGGAGGGCGCTCATGGAGGGCTGACAAGGGCAAGAGGGGGAGGGGCAGGGAGGGTCTGCACCTCACAGATCCGGTCTCAGGGGACATGCCATCCTGTCCCTTAGGCCAGGGCAAAGCAAGTGCGTGGCCTGAGGCGAACAGACCATGAACCAGCAACAGAAACAAGGCAAGTGAGCCCAGAGTTCTCCTGGGAGGCGGGCTTCTAAGCTTCCGTTGGCTTGTTTGGTTCCTATCTCACTCACATTTGTAGTTTGGCATTTTATTTCTCAGTTGGAATCTTCAGACCCTTGGAAACGCAGGATGTGGTGATTCCACAAGGAATTTTTTGAAACTTTTGCCTGATGGAAACATACCAGTCTTCTGCAGTGCAACATCACAAGTCAAAGACATCTGATGGTCTAAAACTTTAAGATTTAAAGTTAGAATGACTTTGCATCTCTAACTTGGTTCTGAAGTCTTCCTAAAGGCCGGGGATGGTGGTGGGGACTGCAGGCTTCTCGCTTTCTCTAAAGAGAGGTTTCCTAATTCTTCTGAAAGATGCATTAAGCTTTCTGTTCTCCCAAACAACACAACAGCATTTAACATTGAAAGTACTCCTCTTCTATCTATTTCAGGAGAAGGACAGGGCAGCATGGCTACGTCCAAGAAGCCTCCCTACACGCTGGCGATTTGGGCTCATTCCATAACCTCCAGGCCTCGCCTGTAAAACAGTATAGGGACGCGACTGGGCACACCGGCTGTTTTGAAGATTAAATGAGGAAATTCCAGCAAAGGGCATAGGATGGTACAGCAGAAGGACCCCATAAACTTTGCTATTATTGTTCTCCCCCAGGAAATGATACCACTTTCATCCCGTGCTTTCACTTAATCCCGTGATGAGTGAGGTAGTCCCTGTGCTGGGGGCCGACTCCGGGTTGAAGAGCTGAGTATAAAGAGAAGCGGCTGGGTGGGCAGGACCACCTCCCCAGGTTCCCTCTCCGTGCCCGGACCTCACCCACTGGCCTCACCGTGTCTGATTTCTGTGATCTTGCTTCCTCTTGTCATCCCACGTAGGTGCTCGTTAGTCATGCTTAGAAGAAGCTGGGAACAAAGATTAATTAGAGCCACAACGAACATTGCAGAGGATAATGGGCCCCTGTGTGGTTGAGGGTCTCCTGCCTGGGTGCCAAGCTCAGAGCCAAGCATCCGAGCTTTCCAGCACATTCCGCCAAGTTCACACGGAGCTGGCAGTGATTGCCTCCCCTTCCTAATACAGATCCGTTTATAGGAGGCTCCGAGATTCATAGAACTTGCTCAACCCACACAGCTTTGGAGTAGCTGACATGGAATTCTTTCATTCACATATTGGTTCATTCCGTCCACCCACCCGTGCACTCCACAAACTTTGACTGACACCCACCACGTGTGGGGTAAGTTGCTGGAACGCAGGAGCAAACCAGACACAGTCCTACTACCTGGAGCTCGCAGCTCAGCTGGGAAGACAGACAATCAAACAGTCACACACAGTAAGAGAAAGCAAGGAAAGAAAGCTACTTTCTTTGAGAGTGTCGGGCAAAGCCATCTGACCTGTGGAGGCTCCTTGTTCGAAGGATGCCTGAGCCAGGGTCTGAAAGAGGGGAGATGGGCAGGGGACAAAAGGGCAGCTGCGGTTTGCGTGCAGCCATGGCTTCCTCTTTATTGCTGAGTGGGCCCTGCTGCACGCTGTCCCACCATCTATATAACCATTCACCAGCTGACGGATCAGTTCATGGCATGGGCTCAAAAATATTTATAATTTTATAGATTATCCAGGTCCAGGCGAGCGTGATAGTCTCTTGTGGCTTTCTATAGCCTAAGCAGATGTGGATCTCCTGGGTGTTGGTTTATTCAAAGGCTGTCTGGGTAACTGTAATGACAGCCAGGCAGAGAATGGTGCCCAAATACTGGACTTGAAGAGGAAAAGAACAGGGACAGTATTAATGGCTATGATATAAACAGGAACAGCTTTGCTGTGGGGCAATAGTCTTGACTTTACCCACAACTGCCAGTCCTGGGAAGCCACAGCATTGCCCCCCATGGACCCAGCATTCCCAACTCCCTGCTCCAGTGCTCCTCGGGGAGGAGACTGGGGCCCATGGATACTGGATGAGGGGTTTAGCACTTTGAGTTATTTTGCTTCACCTCTCAAGATCCATGGAAACGTCACGTTTTAGCTTTCATAACCTACATGTGTTTGTGATGAGTGAAGTGATCCTATTTTTGATTATCTGATTGGACCATGTGAAGAGCACTGAGTGTCCTTTGACATCACCTGGTTCCAGCACATGGACAAGGACCCAAGCGCGCCCAGCCTGAGACCCTGGGCTCTCCCAGCGTGCAGCCCTTCTGCCAAAGACTCGGACGGCCTGGGTGCAGGGGGGCGGTGCGGGGGTTTGGCAGCCCTACCTGATCTAGTTCTTGTCCTGACTCATCCCACAGTTCTGCCCTGTTCGAACGTCTCTGCCATGTGACTCTCTGAACCCCCCCAGAGACATGAGGGCGTATGGGTGGGCAGGCAGCAATGGAGACTTGATTAAATATAAGCTCTTGTTTATCAGGCAGCTATTGTGGGCCAAGCACTGTGCAGACATCTGCCCGGCTCGCTCCCACTCAGTCCTGTAGAGCAGACACTCCTTATCTGAAGAGGACACTGTGTCCAAGGGCTTAATTAATGTACAAGTGGAGGTACAGCTGCCCACGCATCTTGACCCTGCCTCGCTCTGACCCTAGAGCACTTCATATTTGGGACAGGGGTTTGAAGTGCACTACTGTCTAGGGTGCTGGCCCCAACACCCCACCATTGCCCCATCCCCCAGCCTTAGGCAAATAACAGATTTAGAGGGTTTCCATCACCCTCTTACTGGGCTGCCTCACTGCAAGGGGAAATAAACCCACCAGTTCCACAGTGGGTGTGTCCCGGGGTCTCTGGCTGGAGATCGTGAACACAGGGGTCAGTGGCCTGTTCTAAACGGTGACTTGAGTGCCACAGAGGCTGAGACCAGGCGCCAGGACAGCCAGGATGGCTGCACCACAGGGAGGCCAATGACCACATGATAACAATGACATTAATAAGAATAGACAGAAACCCGTGGAGAAGTCGCGTTTCTCCAGAAACACCTTTTCTTTTATTCCATGGACGTAATAAAATTTCTCAAGAATTTCTGATACAGAAATGTTCTGTTAAGGGCTGAATACTGCTCCCCAAAAATCTGTATATTGAAGTACCCCTGGCCCCTCAGAATATGACTGTATTTGGAAATAGGATTGTCACAGATGGAATCCGGTAAGATGAGGTCATCCTAGAGGGCAGTGGGCCCCTAATTTACTACTAGTGACCTTTCAAAAGGGGATGTACAGACAGGACACGTGCAGGGGGAGGACGGTGTGAAGATACACATGTCACGTGGACATGAATGTGGCCACCTGCAAGTCCAGGGACACCCCCAGGCCGGCAGGAGCAGATTCTTGCTCACAGCCTCGGAAAGAACGAGCCGCCCACACCTGGACCTCAGACCACCAGCCTCCAGAACTGTGGGGAAATACATTTCTGTTGTTCTCGGCCCCCCAGTTGTGGGACTTCATTGCGGCCGCCCTGGTGCACTAATGCACCTGGGACCCGTGGCGTGTGCAAAGCATTCTGGAGGGAAATTCCCAGCAAATCAAAGATTAAAATAAAAAAAAATTCTTATGAGTGATATGTTTTAAATTATCTTACCAAATATAACAAAATTATTCTGCAAAATCCCAACGGGAAGACATTTTCATGATTTAATACTTTCTTAAATGCAGGTTCTTAACACTAGGGTTTACAGATCTGTCCTGAGGGCTTTTCCTTTAGAAGTGAAGTTTCTCGGGCTTGAGGAGCACGAGTCCCTCTCTGTGGGTTTTCTCTCGGGCTGTTTAGAGGTGGAGAAGCCACTCTAGGTCGCATCAAGATGAAGGATTCTGGGGCAGGTGGCCTGGCTTCTGGTCCCAGCTCCACCACCGAGTGGGTCACTTAAACTTTCTCTGCCTCGGTTATCCCATCCATGAAACTGGGCTATTAATACTGGCTTATCTCAGTGTGTTTGTGAGGATTACATTTGTAATGTGTCAGCTAAGTAATGCCCCCTCCAGATGTGTCCACAGTCTAACCTGGGAACCTGGCAGTGTGACCCCACATGGAGAGAGCCCGGACAGCCTCCCTGGATTGGTAAACAACTCATCCTGGGAGGGAGGGGCACGTAAGTGGGACCATCTCACGGTGCCAGTGGCCCGGCTGGCGGCCGCCAGAGAGGGTGTAGACCATTAGACACCTCCTCTGGGCTCAGAGGGAGCGGGTGACGCTGCCGAGCCCAGCCGGTGGACAACATTCCCAGGGCCTCCACATGCTGTGCCCGGGGGCAGCAGCTCCCCCTCTGCGGTTCAGCACAGGCTGCACCCCTGGGCCCCTGCAGGCTGTACCCCAGAGATTGGGAAACATTCCCTGATTGGGCCCCTCCATCTACTTGTCAGGCTCTCTGGGGAAAACTTAGCACAAGCATGTTCTCAAATCCCTCCCCGGGGAGGCTGCCCTGCAGATGGGAGAAGCAGGGGGAAGGCGGCTCAGTCCCAGCACCACGCCGGCGGGGGAGGAAGAGGGACTGGCGCGGCGAGGCACCAAACCTGAGAGGGAGGGGCACGAGAATAACACGATTCTAATACCAAAAAACAGCCAGAACGGTCCTGCTACAGGCAGTTGCTCTGCTTTGCATCCGAGGACCTGTGAACAGTGGAGGCGATCGTTTCTGAAGGCTACTCGTATCGCAGGGAAGGCTCAGCACATCCCATCGAGGTCACCCCGTGGGGCTCTGGGGTGAGAGAAGGAAAGTTTTCAATTTCCTTCATTTGTCCCTTACGCTGTAAGATTAATAGACATGTCATGTTTTACTTACTAATATGGCCATGTTTCTTTGGGCTGAAACAATGTCCTGTTTCTAATCCTGAAAGTTGCATGTTAGACGGCGTGCTGGGTGTGTGCTGGGGCTTGACATCACCCCAGCTGGAGCCAGGAACCCCCATCTGCCAGGCGCCCCATCTCAAAAGCACAGGCTCTGAGCTCCCCATGTGGCCTGCCTGGTCTCTGCCAGGGTCTGGGCAGGTGGCACCACCAGGAGGAGGAGGGCGATGGATGCCCCTGCGTCACCCTGGGGTCCTCGCCCTTGAGCTCACACGGGTGCTTGGCTGCTCAAACACCCTGCCTTTCAAATTCACATCCCTGGGGAATCTCCAGGCTTCTCTCTGGAGGGAAGGAGGAAGGCAATGCACAGCAGTGGTGCTCTGATTAAAGCAGGAGCCCCAGAGAGAAGGGCCCTGTCTGAGGGCTTCTCCCTGGCTCCCCTGCTGAGCCCACCCAGCACCCTCGCGGGGTGTCCATCCCCCCAGCGAGGAAGCACACACTCAGCAGAAAGAAAGGCTAATTCATTTACAGGAGGTCACACGGTGGGCTGGGCTGGCCTGACGCACCAGCAGGCGTTTGAGTCCATCCCGCCTGCAGGAGAGGGAAACAGGCTCCGTGTGCAGGGAGCACGGGAGGGAGGACAGGCTGCCCCTCCGTCCCACAGGGCAGTGGGTGACTGATGGGTGCTGTTGCCAAGAGTAGGTGAGGAGGGAATGGCCACACCTTCGGATAGACTCACGCCCTGCCCCCGACTCAGGTGAGGGAGTAGCGAGCCCAAAGAGGCTGAGTCAGCAACCGGCCCCGCCTGGTGGATGCTGTGCTTGGTTTTCCTGAAGGATGGCTTTACTTCATCCTGCAGGGCACGGTCTGTCCTGCATCGCAGGCCTCAAATTGGCAACTGCAGACCCCCAGGGCACCTGCATGCTTTTAACAGCTTTTTTTTAAAAAAGACAAACTGAAAGGCAAATCTGTTGAAGTTGCTCATTTTCAGTTGAGAGGCATTTCCCATCCTCTAAAACTTGAGATTTTTAAATCAGTGGTTTTCAGCCTGGGGTCATCAGACATCTTTAAAGCTCTTCGCAATGTCTTCCACTAAAAGAAAATTTGCTCAAGTTTCAAAACTACCGATGGAACTGATCAAATTCTGCTGTTGTAGCTGAGAGAAAACTGACAGCTTTGCACCTCCATGTTCTCCACCCACATGTCCCCCAGGCGGGGCGAACCAGACGTCTGGGTGGCTGCCAGGGATGGGGACTGCGACCGACAGTGCCAGGCAGGAACACCTTCTCGTTCTTTGTGCAAAACGTGCTCAAAGTTTGTAGTCCCCTGCACAACACAGCTGCATTTATTTAAATGGAAATTTACTTTTTTTATGAGACTTCATGTAAAATAGGTTCCCAATGAAATGAAGGCAGCAGAGAGTATATTAGGTAAGAGCCCTGGCCCTGGAGATGCTGTCAGGGGCTTAAATCCTGGCTTTGCTTTTCATCAGCTCTGTTTTTGAAGCCGTAAGGACCTCCATGACCTCACTGAGCCTCCGTCTACCCACACTGGTAATATCAGCATACCAGTCACATGTGTATCACAGGACTGTGGTTAGGATTTTTAAAAACCACAACCCATGTGGAATACATCGGATCCTGCCTGGTCAGAGTGAGCCCCGAGCATGACCCTCAGCCCTCGCGGTTCTGGAAGACGCACCACGTCATCCGTGGCTTTCCCAGCCCCTCAGCAGGGGGCCCAGCACTCCTGGCAGGACAAGCCTCAGGCTGGCAGAGTGGGTTCGGAAACAAATCAGTGGTCCATTTAGTGGGTGTACATTTCCGATTCCTGGTTTCCATTGATGGCACTGCCCATTTTCCCTCTGTGCCTCACTTTAAGTTTTCTTTACCACCCATGCCTAATTTTCCTTTTGTTGCTGTAGTTTATATTTCACTATGGCCCATTTGTGCCAGCTTTAACACAGCAATGGCGTACCCTTACGGAAGGTTTCTCTAGCTCTGACCTGGGTGCATCTCGTTCATTCTGTCACGTCTTTAGACAAGGTCTCAGGTAGAAAGCACGGTTCATGTTTTACAGCGGTGCTCAGCATGCCCCAGGAGTTCATGTGATCCACCCCCAAACATATAACAAATAACCACTAGAGGTGAAAAGCTGAGTAGGAAAAAAAATCCATGAGTTCATTTTTCACATAAAACCCAAACAATATGACACAGATAAGAGGATGAAAGGGCACAAGATATCCAATACTGGGAATGGAGAACAGACCATTTTTGTCATAGACATTAAAAAGATGAGAGGATATTAGAAAAATTTTATGTCAAAAATCTTGACAATTTAGATAATGGACAAATTTACCAAAAATAGCCACAGGTTATTAAAACTGACATAAGAAGAATACAAAGTCAGAATAAACAGCCCAGGCCCCTCCCAAGAGCCATTCAATCAGGCTCCTGGGTAGGGGCCCAGGGCCCCAGTGTTTTCAGACTCTTCCTGGGTGGTTCTTGGGGGCAGCCAGGGCTCAGAGCCCCGGGTCTTGATGGCAGCCCTTCTCCCAGGGAAGAGGTCATGGGCATAACTGGCCTTGTAACTAGAGCGACCCACCCTCCAAGCTTGCAAGGGATTTTCAGGCTAAAACTTGGGAGTCCTGAGCAGACCAGGACACTAGTCACCCCATTTACAGCATGGCAGAAAGAATGTGGGGGTTAGAGCATAAGAGAGTCCTAGGGTGACCAGCTTGTCCTCATCTGCCCAGGATTTTCCCAGTGTTGGCAGTGACAGTCCACGCAGCAGGGAACTGTCTGGTCCCAGGCAAACCAGGAGGGTGGGCGCCCCTAGCCGGCATCTGAGCTGGTGGGAGCAGGAAGGCAGGGGGACGATGAGAACAACAAAAGGAACAGTGACAAGACAAGGAGGGGTCACAGGAGGGATGGCCTTCCTCTGTCACACCGAGATCCTGGAACAGACCCCCCATCTCCCTCCAGTGGTGCGTCTTAGTTCTGGCCTTGTGTTGGCATCCTGAGAAGTGGGGGACGGCTTTAAACCCCCCGATGCCTGGGGTCCAGCCCCAGAGACTCTGCCCCGTGTTCATTTCCTCTGTGTCCAAGGGACACGAACTGAGTGGCTTAAAACAACAGGAAGTCATACTTCCGTAGTTTGGAGGCCAAGAACCCAAGAGCGAGGTACCGGCTGGGCCGGGCCTTCCGAGACCCTGGAGAGGACCAGGGCCTCGCGTCTCTCCCAGCCTCTGGTGGCCGCGGGTGCCATGGCCGTCCCAGGCGTGCAGCTGCGTCCCGCCCGTCTCCCTCTCTGTCGTCCCATGGCCTTCTCCCTGTGCGTCTGGGTCTCCTTTCCTCTTACCAGGACACGGGTCACATTGAATTTAGGACCCACCCCGCTGCAGTATGACCTTGTATTAAATGGATTATAGCCGCAGAGGCCCTGTTTCTGGACAAGGCCACGCTCACGGGACTGTGTCTTTTGAGGGGGCGCAATGCAAGGCGTAGGAGGCTAACTGGTCCAGGTGCCGCTGTCGCATAGGCTGTCAGGAGCCCCCCAGGGCATTCTCACTGCAGCTGCCCCCGCTGTGGCTGCGGAGGTGAGAGGCTCACCTGTACTTCAGGTGTCTTGGTTTCCATTTCAGAATTCATGAGTATTTCATACTTAAAGACTATACATGTTTTTTTAAATTACAGCATAAGTACAGCTAACATAAAATTTACTATTTTAACCATTTTTAAGGGTACGGCTCATTGGCACTAGGCACGTTCACATTGCCATGCAGCTATCCCCACAGCCGCCTCCAGAACTTCCCAGCTTCCCAAACGGAAACTCTGACCCCATAAACCCTGACTCCCCACCCGCGCCCCTCCAGCACCTGACAGCCACCATTCTACTTTCTGTCTCTACGAATGTGACCCCTACAGGGACCTCTTATAAGTGGAATCATACAGTGCTTGTCTTTCGTGACTGGCTTATTTCACTTAGCGTAATGGCCGCAAGGTTGCATCTTTCAGTAGAATTATACTTTTCACATCCAAATCTTAAGGAAAAGATACCCCGGGTTTTTCCTAACCCCGGCACATGGGCACAGACCCCTGAAAGGAAGTGCAGGCCTGGAGCCCAAAGTGCAGCCTGTGTCCCTGGGCACCAGCCTGTGGTCCCACCGGATGCCCCGTGTGCCAGCGCCACTCCCAGCCCATTTCCTGGCCCTGTGCTCATTGCCTGGCAGCTCTTTCCATCCTGCTCCAAACCACAATCCCTGGCCTGCTGCTCTAATAAGTCACTGTGAGCCCAAAGAAACCCTCTTTGAGATGAAAGGAGTGTGTGAATAAACCCGTGACAGTGGAGATTTGATTAAAGCACGAGCTCTCTTCAGGCCCCTTATGAGGGCTCTCACTTTCCCACCGCATCCCACACCAGCAGGATGGCGAAGCTTTATTACTCTCAACTGATAGAGGCCATTGTGGCCCAAAGAGGTCAATTAATGTTCACGAGGTCACACCGCTGGGCTGAGGTGAATCAATCTGGCTATATCTGGGGTGGAAAGAAACGGCCTCACCCAGGTGTGGGTGGCAAACCAATCCCCCCACTTGTGAGCGGGCATCCACCGCTCATAGGATCTGTGTACAAGCAGGCGGGCATGTCTTGCGTCCAAGACCCTGGGGAAAGAGGGCTGTCATGGAAAAATGGTGCCGGTCAAGGGCAGGGGAGGGAGGGACCTCACTGTTGTCCCACAACAATGGTTTGCCCAAGACTAGGGGTTTTCCTAGGGTAGGTAGCTGTATATGGGCTCCCCGAGATATGCCCATGTCAATCCCTTGAACTTTTGAATATGTGATCTTACATGGCAAAATGTGATTAAGTGAATGATCTTGAGATGGGGAGGTTGTCCTGAGTTATTTGAGGGAGGCCAGTGGATCACAAAAGGTTCTTGTAAGAGGGAGGCAGAGGGTCTGAGTCAGGCAGAGAGACCGAAAGATGTCTGCAGCTGGGAAGGATGGAGGCAGGGCCGGGAGCTGCGGAAGGAAGGCACCTTCCAGAAACTAGATTAGGCAAGGTAACAAATTCTGAAGCTTCTGGAAGAATGCAGCCCTGTTTGACACGATGACTTAGCCCATCCAGACTGAATCTGGACTTTGATACCCAGAACTGCAGGAAAATGCGTATTTGTTGTTTAAGTCATTAGGTGTGTAATTTGTTTCAGCAGCCATACCTGGGGGTGAGGGACCCTCAGTGCTAAAACCAGGAAGGTTCCAGGCACCCTGGGACAAGCTGGTCACCTGGACCCCAGGGACCTGCAGTTAGTGGAGGCTGATTTAGAGAGGCATCTGCCATCCTTCCAGGGGCTGACAGGGGACACTGTGCACGTGGAGCTGGAGCGGGACACAACAGTCTCAGCAGGGGTAGTGACAGTGACAACGCTGTCGTTACCAGGACCTCATGGGCTCTGAGGGGCTGTCTCCTTATTCCCTGAGCACTTGCATCTCCCTTCTGGGTACCCTGGGCCCTGTGACTGCTTCCCTCCCCGGCACCTGGACCCATGCAGACGGCACACTTTTCTGGAGATAATGTGCCCCAAGAAATTTAACTGTGGGTTTCTTTGCTGTGGGAATCTTTTTAAAAGAACTTTACAAAACCTCTTGATGATGATGTTATTACCAGAAATACTTTCACAGCCTGAGCTTCAATTTGTAAATCCAACTGGAGTCCCCAGAAATGTTCTGGCCAATCCCGAGACTTGAGTTTCCTTAAGGTGCAATTTGCTCAGGTTTGAGAAACACAGATGTAGCTACTCAGGTTTCCCCTGACAGCTACCAGAAGCTTCACTGTCTCCTGCATGTTCCTAAAGATGCCAGAACCTGACAGCTGTCTGTGGGCTCTGGAGCAGGGCAGGGGCAGTAACATGCCAGCAAATGCTTACCAATTGGCTTTCCAGAAAATAAAAGCATGGGCACATGTTTGCATACGTATGTTTATGTTTGTGATAAATTTTACTGACAGAGGGTGTGTAGCAGACAACCCACAAGTAGTACGTTACAATACTCGATTGTAAATTCCATACCATTATGACTTTAGTATAACTTACATTTCCTGCAAAATCTATCGTCAGCTTTCAAAATTCTGTTGCCAGCCATACAGTCACATTAGAAGGCTATGAATGAATGCGTGACTGATACCTGACTCCGCATAGAATTGGCTCACATCACTGACAAACACTTATAGTTCTGACCTGAATGTTGGTTGATATTTTTAGTTATATTAACTTGTAAAATGAAAGTGAAATAACAAAGACATATGTCAAAACTTCACCCATTTGACAATGATGTGAGTAACTTCCTTGATGAATTAGATAATAGTTTTCAAATACTGGAAGAATCTTTCTTTAGTGTTTTTGTGCTATTCACAATGGAACAGCTGTAGATGTTAATGTTAATATGTTAATAATGTTAATTTCCATCAAAAAAATTTCCATATCAACAAAACAATATAACACAGGCTGATTTCCATGGTATAAGTAAATGCTCTCCTCGGAGATGAGTTCAAGCCACTAATGTGACATTTGCTGAAAGCTTAGTTGGGAAGAAACACATACCATCAGACAGCATTTCCACCACAGAGACATGGAAATAATACTAACATAGATAATAGATAGATAATAGTAAAATGTAGTTAAATAATTAGGAAGTGATAGCTCTTAATTATTTGCTTTGTTTATATAATTTAATTGTAAGTTTGAAATTTTTAATTTTTAATAATGGCTATGGTTAACAAGCAGCTTAGGAAAATACTGAAAGTTTAACTATCAGCTCTGATGAACCATTGTCTAGGCAGCCCTTGCACATGCTAGAGCAAGTAGCCTAAAGGAATTTGGCTTAAGCACCATTTCTTTTTGAGGTGCCTTGTACTCCCTTGAAATATATTTAAGGTTTTTAACTGTTAGATAATGCAATCATTTGTTTGAATGAAAAGATTGTTTTTCCAAATCTTTAGTGTAATTGAACCTCAATGAAGTCGAGTGGAAGAGCATAATGGTGAGGATACTATCCTAAGTTTCCATCTTAAGACACTATAAAAATTAAGGTGAAAGTTAAAATCAAACTTACCACAATGAGCTATCCCTTGGCACTCTTTAGGGTGGCTAGTAAACAAACATTAAACAGACAAACAAAAAATAGGTGTTGGCAAAGCTGTGGAGAAATTTTTGAACCCTTGTGTATTGTTGATGGTAATGTAAAATGGTGCAACCACCGGGGAAAATAGTATGGCAATTCCTAAGAATACCAAACATAGAATTACCATGTGACCCAGAAATTCCACTTCTGGGTATATATGCCAAATAAATGAAAGCAGAATATCAAAGAGATATTTGTACACACGTTCATAACAACATCACTCATAAAAGCCCAAAAATGGAAGCAACCCAAGAGCCCATGGATGGGTGAATGGATAAACAAAATGTGGTATATCCATGCCATGGAATACTATTCAGCTTTAAAAAGGAATGGCATTCTGACATATGGTACAAATGGATGAACCTTGAGGACATCTTGCTAAGTAGAATAAGCCACACACAAAAGGGCAAACATTGTATGATTCCACTTAAAACAAGGTTCCTCCTAAAGTAGTCAAATTCAGACACTCAGAAAGTAAAATACTGGTTACTGGGGGCTGAGGGGGAGGGGGATGAGGAGTGTTTAATGGAGACAAAGTTTCAATTGGGGAAGATGGGTGGTGGTCCATGAGGGTTGCACAGCAATGTGAATGTACTTAGGGCCACAGAACTGTAAACTTACTATAGGATCAAAGAAATAGCTAGATGGGAAAGGAGAGAAGATATAATGTCCAATATCAGAAATGAAAAAAAGAGACAAAACACAGTATTGTGCACTTCAGAATGTGTTAAGAAGGTAGATCTCATGTTCAGTGTTATTTACAAAACAAAAACCAAAGTGACACAGGGAAACCCTGGTGATGACATTGTATGTTTGCATATGTCCAAACTCATCAATCGTATACATGAAATATATGTAGTTCTTCGTATATAAATTATACCTCAATAAAGCTATTGAAAGAGAACCATAGATGCTAAACTTTATGCTAATAAGGTTGATAAATTAGATGAAATGGATGAATTCCTTGAAAGACGAAAAGTGCCAAATCTGATTTAAAAGGAAGTTAAAACCAAAATAGCTCAATATCAATTAAGAAATTGAATTCACAATTGAAAACCATCCCACAAAGATAATGTGATAGCACAGATTAGAAAATCTTGCTGATACTAAAAAGGACCTCAAGAAATAGATATACTGCATTCATAGATTGGATGACCTGATATTTATCTAGATCCAAAACAACTTCAATCATAACCTCAGCAGTCATTTTTTAGATTTAACAAGCTGATTATAAAATTCATGTGGAAACCCACAGGACCTAGAATAGCTCAAACAACTTTGAAACCGAAAAGCAAACTTGGTAGACTTACACTGCCTGACTTCATGACTTTTTATAAAGCAGTAATCAAGACAGCACGGTGTTGCACTCAGATGGGTCAACGGGACAGAAGAGCAAGTTCTGAAATAGATGCTGGGAAGGCTGCAGCCTAGGGTCCAGACTCCCAGAGCTGGCGGGATTCTGGGTGCCCTGCCAAGGTGCTGCGACGCTCACAGCCAGGGAATGCAGGCAGTCCCTCCCCCACCCAGAATTCTTTCGCTTTGTCTGTCACAATTCTTGGGACTTTCTATTAAAATTCGTGAGAATTTTATCTTTTACTTTCTAATGCAGTGAAAAAAATTTAAAAATACAAAATTGCATTTTTTGTTTTTAAATGTTCAAGTTAAAAGATGCTCCACATTTGTCCCACAGCCTCACACAGACCCACACACCTGGCCTGGATATGTTCTTGGGTCAACTCTGAATTCTCCCCTTACCCACCTCACTCTCCCCCGCTCCAGTCTCTGCCTGCTGCTCGGGCTGATGTGCCATTGTGAGCCTCCTTGCAAGAGGGAGAGCATGAATATGCACCTAACAATGGTGATCTGATTGGAATCAGCTCCCATTCACAGAGTGCCTATTATGTGCCAGGCGCTGTGTGAAGTGCTCGCACACCCTCCCCTAACACTGAGGGGGCTGCTTGTTACTCTGGCTTCATGGAGGACACAGGGTCCCACAGCTGGTCAGGAATTCCATGCACTTCCCGGGGCAGCCAGTCCCACCATCACAGTGCCAGGGAACAGGCCCCCATTCCAGCCACCACTCCCCCACATACACACGCCACAGCATTGCTGCTCCCCAGGACTGTTGCAGGGTGTAGAGAAGGACAGAGCACAAGCTCCTACCTCCTGTGGGCCTTGGGGACGTGGTGCCACCGCGTATGCTGGGGTCAGGAGGGAGTCAGTGAGGGAAATGTCGCAGGGACCCACGCAGCCTGTGCAGCACGACGCTGTAATCAAACAATAGTGCGTTAGAAAAACCAGGCAAAAAGGCGTAACAATTGTTTTGCTTTTTGCTTTGGGACCCTGTGACTCTTGAAATCACGAGATTGCCTTCTAGCAGCCTCCAGAGACACGCTGCCAGTGTCTCCAACTTCTCCCCCTGGGGTGCAGGTGGTCAGCAGGATGGCCCCGAAGGTGGCCACACCCTCCACCCTGGAGCCTGCGAGTGTGTCACATGACAGGGAACAGGGACTTTGAAGATGTGATTTTGGCTACAGACCTTAAAGTAGGGGGGTTAGCCTGGATTATCTGGGTGGGTATAATGTAATCCCACAAGCCCTGAAAACAGGGAACTCTGGCTGCAGTGAGGGATGTGGCAGGAGAAGGTAGAGAGACTGGAAGCACGTATCCGTCTCCTTTTGCTGCTGTAAAAAATCACCCCGGATTTATCAGCTTCAAGATACACAGCCTCACCGCCTCCCTGTCTCTGCAGGTCAGAGGTCCCGATGGGCTCTGGCTGCTCTGCTCGGGGCCTCATAAGGCCACTCCAGGTGTCCCTCGCAAGAGGCTCTGGAAGGGGGTGTCTCCACTCACCCCAGTGTCCAGAACGCTGAGGGTTCTGTCCCCAAATAAGCCCAAGGCTGCACCCCAAAGAAAGCTAGAAAGACTGCACCTGCTC
Source organism: Manis pentadactyla (assembly GCF_030020395.1). Taxonomy (NCBI): domain Eukaryota; kingdom Metazoa; phylum Chordata; class Mammalia; order Pholidota; family Manidae; genus Manis; species Manis pentadactyla. The sequence goes on along the minus strand of NC_080023.1, from coordinate 174,933,620 downwards.
AGCAGGGCCAGAACGAGTGAGCCAGGGAACTAGAGTGAGAACAGAGGGCGAGGAGGGGTCCCTGAGTGTGAGGCCTCCAGTCTGCGTTGGGGGGCTTCCCCACCTCCCCCTGGTGCCGGCCCGCTGAGCACTCCCGGGTCTTCCCCCGGAGAATCAGCCTTCCTGCCACACACAGCCGCTCATTCATCCCCGCGCTCGAGCTCTGTGCCCAGTGGGCAGAGGTGCCTGCTTAGTGCCAGGGCTGTGCTAGGGCTGGGCTGAGCCTCTGCAGAGTTACCTGCTTGGGCTGGGGCCCCTCTTCTGAGTGGGGTCCTGAGCAGAGTTGCCACATTTAACAAATGCTGCTTTGGGGCTCCCAGTTCAATTCTAACTTCAGGTAAACAACAAAGAATTTTCAGTAGGAGTATGCTCCATCTAATATTTGGGGCCTACTTAGAGTAAAAACATGTGCTGTGGATTTGAAATTCAGATCCACCCAGGCACTCTGTACCTTATCTGACAACAGCTGAGACCTCAGCCCCACCGGTGCCAGCTGGGAGAGGTGCCCCTTCCTTCGTCATCCTGGTCACCACGGGGCCTGGCCTCCCCAGGGCCGCCTCCAGGGCACAGCTGACCGCACTGGAGCCGCAGGCTGCTCAGGACTCCCTGAAGCCCAGTTCTCCACTGTGGAGTCAGCCAGGAGCTGAAGGTCCTCCTGGCACTGGTGCCACCCCAGGGCTTTGGCCTGAATCGGTCTGGGGGCAGCCCTAGCATCAGAAAATGTCAAAGCTTCCCAAGGGACTCAATGCGCAGTGACCTTTGAGCCCCTCTCCCCTAACGGGCTGCCCTGACCCAGGACCCTCTCTGAGGACAAGGCTTGCAGTGGCAGGCAGAGGACCTGGCTGTGGGTGAGCCGAGCCTGGGCTCAGTCCTGCCGGCGTCTAGCCCTGGGGCCTGGGGCACGCAGCCTCTGCTCTCTGGGCTGCTTTCCCCCTGTTCCTCACTAGGCTGCTGGGAATAGCAATCAAGACCGCTGTTCTCAAACGGTGTTCCTCAGACCACTGGCTGCAGCACCCGAGGCCACTTGGGAAATGCAGATTCTACCCCCACCCCGTGAGCTTCTAGATCAGCAGTTCAGGTGGGGTCAGCAATCTGTGTTTAACAAGTTCTTCAGGGGATTCAGATGCGTCCCAGCCACAGGTGTAAGGTGAACAGCGTCAGGGGCAAGATGTAGAAAGACGCATTAAGGAAAGCTGGCTACTGAGCTTCCAGCACCGGCTCCTGAAGCCTGCAGCTGTCTCCTCCCACCTCCCGGGACCCTGATTCTGCCCTTCCCCTCCTGCCTGGAAAAGCCCAAGGCTGTTCATCACGCGAGAACTTGGAGGTGGCCTCAAGGGCCAGGTGTCCTCCCTCCTGGCCCAGAACACTCACCTGGGACCTCTGAGAAGTGAAGGCACCTGCCTCTCTCCCTCCCTCCAGACTGGCAGTCCTGCACTTGTCCCCACTGCCTTCCTGTCCCTGTCCCCAGGACCACCGCTTCCAGCTGTGCTTGGCAGCCTCTGGGCTCCACAGAATTGTCCAGAATCTAGAATTTGGCCACATTTAAGGGGAAAAGCATTTAGTTCACCTCCCAGTTCTTTAAGCCCTGCAAACTGTCCGCTGCTTGAAAAACAAAAACATAAACTGATTGCTGATTATGGGCTAGAATGGAAATGTTCTTACTTTGGTCAAGTAACAGCAGCCTCTCTGAACCTCCAGTTTCCAAACTGTGAGATGGAGACAATATTAATACCTGCCTCAGGTTGTTCTGAGCATTCAGGGAGTCTCCAGACAGAGCCTGGATGTGGACGCATCAGCTACCTGCTGGGAAGCCTTTGGCTCTGCCTTTGTGCATGTTTATTGGGTCCGGGTGGTGTGGGAGAGGATGGATCCCCGTCACTTTCATTCATAAAATTCAGGTAGCTGCTTTCAATGGGCTCTACTTGGAATCCACGCTGGGATAATTACCTGCTGTGCTACCTAACAGTAGTCAGCGAAGAGCTAAGTAGGGCAAGCAGTTCTCTGCTGTTATCACAGGGAGCTTGAGGGAGCAACACGGGTGCAAAGCTGTCACGGGGTGCTGGGGACTCTGCCACGCAAGCCCCAGAGGCGCAGGCTGCGGAACCAGCCAGGGAAGGGCTGCCGAGCTCTCCTTGCTGACTCCCACCCCCAAGCGCCATGGAGACTAAGAAAGGGGGCTCAGCTGGGGCACCAGGGCTGCAGCGAGGCAACTAGACCACCCGAGATCACAGAGGACACATCACCCCACCCTGCTGCCCCTGTAAGTGACTGTCCAGGAGGTCCCTGGGACACCCTACTGGGAAGAACTCAAGAACTCCTCAAGAGGGGGGAGCTCATGTCTCTTTTCTTCAGGCATTGCACAAGGCAGGAGACCCTTCCCAAATGCACGCGCCCCCCGGACAGCCCAGCTCTGCGGAATTTTCCAGAGAAGCTGCACATAAGTTTCCATGGCTGGGGGGTGGGCCAGGGAGGCGTCAGAGCAGGCTAGGGTCCAGTCAGCCCCCAGGGCTGCAAAAACCAGAACAGCACAGACCAGACTGTGAAGTAAGGGCTGGAATGGAGAGCCCTGGGGTGGAGCTGGGGAAACGCGGGCTCCTCCAGATCTGGGCACTTCTGTCCCCGTGGTCCCCACAGTCAGAGTGCAGAAGGGATGAGCCAGAGGCCAGAAGTGCCAGGAATAGATGCTCTGACCCACGCATATGAGAGGAGAAACTGAGGCTGCCCTGGACGACTCCTGCCCTTGGCGGGGCCATACACTGACTTAGCACAGCCTCTTAGTGCAGGTGCTCTGAAGAAAGTTCTAGAGGAAATACTGCTCTCTGACCAGAGGGGGCGCTGTTGCCTCACAAATGAGCTGCTCAAGGCGGTTGATGGAAAAAAAAAAATCTGTGCAGTCCAAAGACTGGAGAATTTTCCATCTGCAGGGAGCTCTGGGACAGCGCCTGTGCCCTTCCTGGCCCTTCTCCTGCTGGCACCCGCCTTCCCCAGGGAGGCCCCCCTTTACTCCCACGGGCTGGGAGGAGGGAAGAGAGCCATCAGAGCCAGGGAACACTGCTCATCGAAGTGGCTACAGGGCGCAATGTGCCCCACTCACCGCACCTGGGCCCTGGGGGCTGCGGCTGTCACGAACAGACGCAGTGTGTCACCTGCTGCAAAGCGTGGCCCTGTCCTCAGTGCCGTACCTGCTGTGCCACCATGTCCTGTGATCTGTACATCTCCCTGGGGCGGTGGGTATGATTGCCCCCACACTGCAGAACCCCATAGGAGTCCATCCTTTGCCTGAGGTCACAGGCATCTAGTCCGGGGCAGAGCCGACGTTCAGACCAGGGTCTAAATGGCTGCAGAACAAGTACCTGAACCAGCTCATGACGCTGTCTGGGGCAGCTGGGACTCAGGCTTCAGAACGGCGTTTTTCCCAGCACCTGCTTGTCTCATTCCGCTTAAGGACCCCGCGTCCGACCCCGCCACCTGGGGATGTGGCACAGGCTGGACCTGAAAGTCCGTCCTGCCCCTCCCTGGCTGGGCTGCAAGAGTCTCTTGGTGTCTGAGTTGTCCTGCAAGGGTCTGGCACACACAGAGCCCTTTCCATTAAACAATCAGCTCCGGCCAGATGTTCTGTTTCTAAGTCACATTTTTTATGACCTTAGAGGGACCCTTCCCTTATTTTTTGGGAAAGTAAGAACATACGTGAGAAAATGTGGTTCAGGCTGCCTGGTTCACACTGCAGTGCTCGGAAGGAGGCCAGGCCCCGGCCCCCACTTCAGCTGGGCCACCAATAGGCAAGCTTCGAGCCCATGAGTCAGGCAGCGGAAGATAGCAGAGGGAAGCTGTTTTGTCTTTTCACATTTACGCGTTAGAATGAGAGAATCGTGAGATGAAAAACGGACGAGGCACCATTAACAGTTTTCCCTCCCACGCTGGGTTTATGGACGAGCAGACGTCAGGTCACTTCATAAAAACGGAATTCTTTCCAACGCGACCTCTCTGCCAGCTAACCTACTCTGTTTCTTGGGGCCTCTTCGAGTTTTTGTAAATAAAACCAAGAAGGACCACTTGCAAAAATGAACATTGTTAGGCGAAACTCACTGATGTGACACCAACTGGAATGAATTGAGCATTCTGGGGTCCTGGAAGCTTGAGACGGCTCTCACGACAGGGTTTCTCAAACTGATCTGACACCTTCCCAGCGGTGCCCACTTGGCCCCCCAGGTGGGGCTGGTCGCCAGGAGTCTTGGCCCACATCCCCACCCCAAGACGGAGGACACAGCGGTCGCAGGGAAGCCCTCAGCGCAGTCGCCTCCCGGCTCCCAGAGGGCGTTAGGCTCTGCTCGGCACACTGGAAATGTGCGCAGGAAACACGTGTGCTGGGCTCCTCCCCCCACCCACGTCATCAGCGCTTCTCCACACTGCTCACGGCCGCCGCAGAGCCGGCCGGCGGGGGCCACTGTACGCGGGCGCCTCCGCCTCTGCTCTCTGCTGCTGTGATCTTGCAGGTCCTTGCCTCCTCTGTCCCCAGGACCGGCCGGGGCTGGGGGAACCTTTTTCCCACGGAGCTGCCAACTCCAAAGGAGGGGGCTCCTTCTGGGCCTGTTTGGACTCCAAATCGGTAAAGGCCCCCTCCCTTCTTCAGGGCGCTGCGTAATGTGACGTAGCATACGTGCACCGTAGTCCCGGCTTCTCAGCCGGGGGCGAGTCTGCCCTCCAGGGGGACACGGAGAAACCCTGCCGGAATCTCCCCAGTCCGTTCCCTAGCGATGGACGGCATATTGTTCCCAATGCTTTACTGTTATAAACATTGTTTTTATGTATATATGTTATATTTGTAAATTATATATATATATATGGTATGTACGTTAAGTGACATATATATATAATGTTATATATAAACATTGATGCAAAAACTGCTTTGATGCCAAGGTTACTCTGCCCTGGGTGAATATAACACTGTATATAGCGTAGTACCACTCGGGCAAAAAGAAAGAAGACAGAACACGCATCTACAGTCCAGGATACTTCTGGAAGGTGACACAGGAAGGGAGCTCCGTGAGGGCAGAGGGCTGAGGGAGGTGGCTGTCCTGCCTGGGCTCCCCCAGACCGCTGACCCCTTTTGGTCCTTCCTGACCCAAGGAGGATGAGAGGGTGGGAAGCGAAGACAGAGGGCTCAGGAGAACCAGAGCGCCTGCATCCTGCGGGCGGATGTGCCTCCTTCCTGGATAACGTGCGCGGCTCCTGCCGGCTGCCCCGTGCTCAGCCCTGCTCCTCCAGCCCCCAGAAGGAGGCTGTGGTCCACAGCCTGCGCCAGACCTGCATGGCACCATGGCACTCCCCCACATGCCTGCCCTCCACATCCACGCCCTCCTGCTCTCCCTGTGCCCTGGCCCTGCCTCCTTGGGGACCTTAACTGTCCCACCTGGGCTGGCAGGTCTCAATGCAAACATCACTGCTCCAGGGCAGCAGCCTGCCTGGACATCCTTGCCCAGGAGCGGTCCTGGCAGCACCGGCCTATCTTGTGGCACTTGCCAACCTTGTCGTTTTATCTTTGTGTGATTCTTCAGCTGGTAGCCATCCCTCTCTGGGCCATAAACTTCACCAGGTGATATCACCATGGATGTTCTCCTGCAGTGGGTTCCAGAGCCTTGCTCAGTTCCTGGCACAGCAGAAGCGCTCAAAACTGCCTTGACATCACCTGGTGGTAGCGAGTGCCGGCCTTGACCACCCCCCTCCTGGCCCAGGGTCCTCGAAAGCACCGCGCTGCTGTATTCTCTTCCCAGCACTGAATGAAGTCTGAAATCTTTCTCACTCCCTTCAGACACGAGCTGCCCACTGGCAGGACTTCTCATCTTGTTCACGGCTCTGTGCCCGGTGCCAGTGTGGGGCCTGGTCTGAAACAGGAGTTCATGACAGGTGGACGAATGAATGAATGAATGAATGAGTAAATAAACAAGGAAGGTAGCACAGAGAGCTGGGGACAGATGGGCAGCTGGACATCAGGCCCCGACTTTGCACCCACATCCTCCCCTGTGAGGTCGCCATTGATGAAAGCAATGTCAGCCCATTTTATAAATGAGGAAGCTGAGGCCCAGAGGTGGTTCAGGGTCCTCTGAATAATAAAGCCGGTAAATACTTTCCCTACCTGAGGCCTTCCAGCTCCACATTCAGCTGCCTTTTGGAAGCCTTTTGACCACCAGAAGGTGGATCTCAGCCCCACGTGGCGAGTCCAGGGTTATTGCCCGTGTGCAAAGGCGTCACATCTTGTAGAGGTGAAGCCATATCCTCCTCTCCCTCCCAGCCGAATGTTTATTCTGACTTAGTCTGCGCGCGACTGTGTCCTCGGGAGAGAAAGGAGATAGATCCACACGTCTGTATGCTGAGAGGAAGCATCATTTCCTGTGAAATTTGCAAGACACTCGTTGTAAGTGTGGGTCCATCGCCTGGCATTACCGAACCCACTGGAGCCTCTCCATTGCTCATGCTGCCCCCTGGGCCCAAATCCATGATCTGGATGCCTCAGTGTCCCGGACACGGTGACTGGCAGGGGTGCTTTGCAACTACCAGCAGCTCTGAGTTGTTCTCACTTTGGAAGCAGTTGATTTGTTTTATAGTTTAGATATTGTTGACACATTAAATCGTAGCTATTTTTCAGAGGACAAATGACAAGTATGCGTTTGGGCTCAGCTTGTTCACTGAGAGAGAGAAACAATATCAGGTGTGAAGCCGAGCAGGTGTTGGAGACACCGTCGGCGGGGGGCGAGTCGATGGTCCCTGCCGCACGCCCGGGAGACCTTCACTGGGCGCTTAGTTTTAAGAACCTTGATGATAAAGCACTTGAACCTGAGCGGTATTATCTATAGCCAACTTTTTATTTCACTTCTTCAGGTTACTCGTTCTTGAAATGTGTGTTCTTTACACCCAGAGGAATATTTTCTATTTCCCAAACTTCAAGAAAGTTGTTTAAATAGAAAAAAAACAGGGATCTTTGAGCCAGACCACCAGTACCTTTTGAAATTAAAGTAGAAGCCGCAAGACGAGCAGGGATGTGGGTGGCTCCCCAAGGCTGCCTAGGGGTCTGTTGGAGGCTCACGGCCACCTTGGGGCTGTGAAGACGCTCGCACCATCTCTTCCATACCAGTTCCTTATTTTCAATACCGCGTATCAGTGAGGAATGTATGCACCCTCCACGGGCTCCTCCGTCAATTCATTCACTCGCATGAACTGAGTAGCACGGGGCTCCCTGCCTGCAGCTGTGCTGTGTGCGTCCTGCAGTGATTCCCCGAGGGCCGCCGAGCCTGGGGCCTGCGGAGGATGCTGCCTCACTTCGCTTCTCACCCTGCAGAGGTCACACCGGGCCCCATTCACCGTTCTATTCGTTTCCAGAAAGGCGAGCCAAGCAGAGGGAAGACAGGGGCCACAGCACAGCCCCTCCCACACAAACAGGCCTCCTCTCCCCTCGGACTCCCCGACACGCTGGTCTCGGGAGCCCTGATGGTGCAGAGGAGCCCCTTCTCCCGTCTGCCCCTCTGCTCTCCCTCCCGAGGATGAGGAATGCGTGCCGGCATGGGCTGAAGCCAGGAGATCAGGGAGCTTCATCCGGCACAAGGGCGGCCGATCCAGTGGCCTCTTGTCAAAACTTCCGCCACCTGCTCGATGCCTAGGGCCTCGGCCTGTCCCCTTCCCGGCCCAACCTTCGCACCACCTAGGAGGAGGACTCAAAGCAGAGATTAGCCCGCATGGTGCTCCAGACGACCGCCTCCTGCTTGCTGCCCCCCGCACCCCGAGAGAGACCCAAGGCCTCAGCCCGCTCCCAAGCCCCTCCTGAGTCCCCGCGCTCTCCCGTCTCCCCCGCTTCCTGCTGGGGGGCGTGGGCCCTGCGCCCCAGTTCTGCTGTGCCGTGGTGCTGCTCGCTCTGCCCTCATCTCCCTCTGATCCCAGCTCCTGCTCCAGTTCCCAGTATCCCTGGCCCTCTTCCCTGCACCCGGGAAACCCTTCGCCCCCTCTTTGGGGCTCCAACTCCTTTTGTTCCTCTCTTGACATGCATAGCTGTGGATAAAGTGAAGGTCCCTGTGGCCAGGATTCTCACCTGGCCCTGGCTGAGCTCTCACCTGGCTGGCTCACTACACACCTGTGGGCAACATGTTATTATTGACTCTATTTAAAGAGCTCCGCCCAGTGCTCCAGGAGACATGGTGGCACGGCTGCAAGGCTGCAGGAGAGCAGAGCAGAGGCTGGAGTGGTGGCAGCACTGAGGACAGAGGCCCAGAGGACGGCCGTGCGGGCAGAGAGGCCCAGAGGCAGAGACCGGCTTGCTGCGTGCAGACTCGCTCTGAGTAGACGGGATTTTAGTGATTGACCTGCCACTGTGGGAATAAAGTTGCGTATAGACCCTTTCACCCCAAGAATGTTCTACTGTCATTTCTTTGGTCACACTGAATCTGTAGTGAACTTGTCTGGGGCTGAAACCCGCTGGCAACACAATGGCACCCACATAATGGTCACCCCCCGGGTGAGCTGCAAGCTCCGTGAAGATCAAGGGCTTCTCCCCAGGGTTTTACCAGGACCCCACACACAGGGGGAGCTCAACAAGTGTTGACCTCTAAGTGAGCAGATGAGCTTTCTGCCTGTGTCTTTGTTGTAGACAGACGTGTAGGATAGCCATCCACTTATTTGAGAGTGGAATCTTGTTTGTTCCAATTTTTGTGGGAATTACATGTTTTTTAAATTGCCTCATTGACACAATTTTTAATGGCCTGTTGTCCTTCAGGATTTATTTCAGGGGCCTACCCCCCAGGAAGCTCTTTAACATTCCCATGACTTTATGGACATCAGCTGGGTCCCTCTCAGGGCGAAAGGGCAATTTGTTTCTCACTTTTCATTAGTTATTAATACTGATAATAAGAAGCAGTCTTCTAAATGCTTCATGTTAACTCACTTAATACTCACTACAATTCTGTGAGACCAACATTGCTATATGCCCATTTTATACATGAAGAACTTGAGGCACAGAGAGGGTAAGTAACTCGTTCAAGGTCATGTGATGTACTTTACACTTTACCCTTTGTTTTCACATCTCCCGTGTCCTTTGAATTCCTCAATGACCTGAAAGCAAGGAGAGCAAGGACCCCATATTATAGCTAAAGAAATTGGGCTGCAGAGAGGTGCAGTGACTTTGGCCAAGATCTCACAGCTGCTTGGTGCAGACCTGGACTCATCCCGGGCCTGTCTGCTTCCTTCCTGCTACCTTGGCACATCACCAGGCTCGCTCAGTGCCCGGAGTCTCAATGGTGGGGTGCAGCTGTGCGATGGCATGTGTGGATTTGTGTGTGTGATTTAAACAGCCTTTCAAAGGTGACATCCCTCACCTAAAAAGAGCCCACTGTCTGTCCGTATGAAGCCTCAGCGATTTCATCTGGAAATGTTGCTGGCCTTGGACTATCTTAAGCCATTTAAAAACCCTCTAGTATACCATTCAACATGCATCAGAATCCCCTTCCATAAAATATTGTTGCCCAACTGGCTGGAAGGCATTAAAGGAAAAGGTCCAGTAACTCACACACAGAAGATGCTTGAAGTCGATGCCCGCCTGACTTTTGGACGCAGCAGGTGCAAGCTCACGCAGGACCTGTTGGGTCTCTTTTCCAACCCCCTTAAAGGCAAGCCCTTAATGGGACTTTTAAAGTGATTCTTATATACTGTTTGACTCCTATTTATATCTCTGAAGACAGATTTTAATTGAGTCTATTATGCTTATTTTAGTATTACTGTTACCATTACTGAGTGTTCTAAAACCAACGGTGCTGCATTGTGGTCTGTGCATCGAAGCCGACTTTATTTCCTCTGGTGTCAGAGCTCAGGGCTCAGGTGCTGGGTCTTTGGGGAATGTTCCGGCATGAGCAGAATGACATTTTTATGAAGAGCAGGCAAACCGAGGGATCACAGTTGGAGGGAAATTTGGCGCTTTTCAAGTCTCTGGTAATAGCACACATTCTCAAGCCTGTGGTTGTTCAGTTAAAGGGCCCAAGGAGAAAACTATGAAGACCAAATAGGATATTTTTTGAATTGTCCTCCTTCAGTTCATTTCCTAAGTGTGAACTTCGATTGTGTTTCAAGCGGAAAGCCAGCTGCAGATGGGGTGAGTGGGGCTGGTCTCTCATCCAGCCTTCACCTTTTCTCGCGTTTTGCGGACACAGATCTTAACAGGCTCCTGTTTTTCCAGGGCCAGTGCATGCTCACCATCGCTGTTTCATGCTAAAACCTGGCCGGTAAAGCCGCAAGCCCCACGTTCCATTTGCTCCCACTTTATAGCTCACCTCTGGAAGTCAAGAGAGAAAGGACTTTTGGCAAAGCCCTTTGTCACTCCTCGGCTTCTGTGATCTTGGTTGATGGCACTCGCCTTCTGCGACTCAGAGCTCTGTCATTTTCAACACTTGGCAGAGACACAAAAAGCAAATAAATCAATATTGCCATGGAGACTATCATTTCTGAGCCAGATGTTATTATGAATTATTAAGAATGGTTCAGTTGAATTAAAAGAATTAGGAAGGCTCCTCTGTTTAATGCAGACTCCAGTGATGCATGGTAAGGAGCAACGAGGTTCATTACCAAAAGTTAGATTCATTAGGTTATATAATTTGCAAATTTCTATTCTTAATTTCTTCTATCCAATTCCAGTTATTTTCTTGAAATGATATAATTAGTGGCAGGGAAAAAAGCACATTAGCATGACATGAAAATAACACATTTTTCTTTCCATTTGGTCACAAACATCCTTTGAATGTACTTTTTGGCTTGTATATAACAGCACTTTAAGGTACAAAGACCAATACCATGGAGGGGTCTCTTCACATTCATATACATGACCCACCCACTCACCTTGGTAAATTTTATCAGCAACAGGTATTCTCGGCAAGCAATTTCCTCTTAGCTTTTGGAAAAATTTGAGGTTTGCATTTGCCTTTTGGTACCTAATTAAAATTTCTGCAGAATGTCTTGGTGCCTTTTTTTAGCCCCCAACCTCTTCTCCTTTCGTGAGAAGGTGATTGAGGCTCCAAGTGAGCCTTGTGGACCTGACCTTTGAAAACATCCACATTTTGCACGTAGCACTGGAGCGTGGAAGGAGGGGATGGCAGCTGGGTGCGAAGAGAAAGAACGCTGAGCCTTTTGGAAATGATTTTAAATTAGAGTTTCCTAATAGGCGATTTTATAACCTGTTTGTCTCCTAAATGCTTCTGTGGCCTTCTGTATTTCTTATTATCTTGCATGAGTAAGCATTTAGCTCAGGTAAGACACCGCTTATTAGAAAGCAGAGAGAAAAACTGACAATTAGCCTGTTGATTTCAGCTATATAAACAACTGAACTGGGATGTTCCAGCCAAGAAATGAAGCAAGTGAAGGAAGGGAGAAGGAGCAAGAGATGGAGGTGGAGAGGGAGGGAGGGAGGAAGGAAGGACGTGGGGGAAAGAGACGGAAGGAAGAAAGGTGAGGAGGAAGGGAGGGAGGGAAGGAAGATGACGGAAGCAGGAGGGGAGAAAAATCCCACCCTGGAGATCAAGCAATCAATTTGTCTGGAGTAAGAGTTATAATCGTATCTCTTTCAGACATCCTCTTCACCTGGATCAGATAAATATATTCAAAATGCATCCTAGTCTCTATAGCTTTGCCCCTTCCAGATGTCATGGGCTCTGGATCCTGGTGGTCACTGGGGAACGTGATGCCGGGGAGGTATCTATTTATCTGGGAACTTTCTCATGCTGGAGGCATCACACTTCTAAATAGCTTCAGCTCTGCCTCTGAGAATGTCTTTGCCATGTGCCATCTGGCCTGGTATGGAGGTGCCCCAGTGAACACAGCCCCGGAATTCCAGGCCTGGATACTCCCAGGGCTTCACCCAGACACATGGAGTCATTTTCCCACAGGAGGGAATGGGAATAGTGTTAGCCCCATTCCACAGAAGGCAGGAACGAGTAACGAGAAGCACCCAGGTGAGGTGACTTTGTTAATTTCAGAATTCTCTAATAACTTTCTAGCTCCAAGGGAAAATGGTGAAATAAAAAGTTTACCTTCCAATATTGTTTTGCTACATTCAGAAATCCAAATGGCATCCCCTCTATTTCAAAGGCTCTGGGACAGCCCTCCACGGCTCTCACCTGCTGGAATCACCACTTAGTTACCTGATAGCTGCATGGCCCCCAGCACCTAGTGGAGTTGAAAGCTCATAATCAACCATGTTTTCCAAATTAGAGCAGGCTTGAAAATACTTCATTTACAATAAGCCATGGATGTTCGTTATGCCATGTTTCGACAAGATATGTGAGCTAAAGAGACACAGGGTTGAACTGAATCATCTGGTCCATTAGATGGGTGTCTGGAAGAGTTTTAGATGGTCTTTTCCTTCTTGCAAAAGAATTATAGGGGTCAGTGGGACAGAGCGTGGGGGCATGGGGGCTCCTGTGTGAGAGCAGAAGTTTGTATTCTTTCCCCCCAGCTTTATTGAGGTATGATTGACAAGTAAGCCTGGCATATATTTAAAGTGTCTGACATGCAGGATGCTTTGATATACATATCCCTGGTGGAATGACTTCCCCCACAAACCAATCTAACTGACCTATCTGTCACCTTACATATTTACCTTTTTTATTTGTGGTGGGAACACTTAAGATCTACTCTCTCAGCAAGTCTCAAGTGTATGATACGCTATTATTAACCACAGTCACCACGGGAGGGCCCACCCCACCCTCTGGAGGCCAGCTCCCCCACTTTGCTTTTTCGGGCTGTATCCCACGCAGCCTCGGGAGCCTCAGGGAAACGGATTTACATGAATCCCAGGTGATCAAGACTCATATGCAAGTATGGTTTCCTGCCGTCCTTGATTTCTGCACTCATTTTCTTCCCTTGCCAAAGAGCATGGTGAATCATGGATGTTTCACCCTAATTAAACCCGTGCAAACATATGTGAGCTGAGAAATTAGGTAGAAATGGTCCAGAGATGGAAGAAATTGAACCCACGGAGGAGAAAAGGCAAGGTTATGTTACCTTGTAAGTCTTACAGACCCCAGCATTTGGGAGAGAAAGTGTTTAGCGTGGGAATCCTCTTGAACCCCTACTTTAGGAAGTTGTTTTTACATCCATTTACATCTTATCGGCAGGGGGATCACAGTCCAAGAATTCTGAGCTCTGGGGTCACCAGCTGACCTGAGCTCTTACATTCTTAGCCTTTCTGCCTCCCGGAAAAGGCCACGCAGCTCTCTTGGAGTCTGTGCTGCTCCCAGCTGCCCGACTCTAGACAGAGAGCTGAGTTTCCACTGAGAAATCGGGGTTTGGCCCCCACCCACCACAAAACTTTCCTGAACAGGAGACAGGACAAACCCCATTCCCAGGTGGGGTCTTCCCAGCCACAGCTTTGCAGAGCGTTCTGCTCTGAGGTTAAGACTGAAAACTGAAATGTCAGAAACCCTCAGTGAGAAAGTTTCAGAAAATACACGTGAAGTCATCACTCTCAGGAAGAAAGACCATCTTTTCAGACATTTACTTTTGAGCCCCATGGGAACGTCATCATCATTAACAATAGTAGTAGCTAACATTGATTAAGTGTTTGCGCTGCACACTTAATAATTCTCACAGCAACGCTGTAAGGTTGCTATTATTATTTCCATTTCACAAATGAAGACATTGAGGCTTAGAGGTCAAGTGCTATCCACCTTTTGGGGCTATTACCCAAGTTCCCACAGCTTTCTGGATTTTGAATTCAGGTCCACCTGAACTCCCAACTCATGGCCTACCGCCTGTGCTCCTTCTAGCACCACTTCCAGCGGATCTGTGCACCACACTTAAGAAACCAGGGCTGGCCAGGACCTAATTCCCACCTTTTACAAAAAAGAGACACATGCTGTATTCTCCTCATTGTCGTCACATCTAATTTGGCTCCTCAAGTGATGTGGGAGGCATTTGAGGCCTTGAAGATGGAAAACTGAAGCCAGAGCTTCTCTCAGATGGCAAGACCCAGACACGAGTCAACTCGCACCATGAAAGACAAGAGCAGTTCTTTCAAAACATCGCCTTTCTTTCTAGTCAGGCCAGAAAAGAATTCTTTCCAAACTCCCAGACTGGCTGGCCTCATTAGAAGTGGAGACTGACTAATCAAAGAAATACTGCAGTGTAGGGCAAGAGTTTTACCCTGGAAACTCGGTGGGGCAGCTTGCATCAGCCCAAATGCAGTTTTTACGGACCTTTGTCTTCTAGGGACACTTAAATACCAGGGCGTTGCAAAGCATGTTGGTGAACTGGGCAAATGAGTGTCTCTTTCCTGCTTCCAGTTGGCCAAATGTTCTGCCGCAGACTTGTATTGAATGAAAACATTTCTAATTAATGGCATTCCCCTTCGGGATGGATTGTTCCAGAACATGCGAAGGTACACTTCACTAACGAGGCAACTTTCCATTCTGCAGTTGCTCCCCCAAACCTTTGAGGTGTGATTTGTCATGGCCCAGCTAACTAGAGACGAAAACAGATGACTTCATTTCTTCCTGGGGAGGACGTATCAGTGGCTATTTAAGGGACCTCGACAAATACTAGGAAGGACCAAAATACACCTCTACTTGAAAAAAGTTCAACCAATAGAAATAGAAAGCTCTTTCTCTTCTTTCAGCACGTGGACGACCACTGAAACAAAGCTTCTGGAGCTGCTAGAGCTGTGCCCCTTTACTGGCAGGCACACCTGGCTGCCAGCCACTCACCTGAGCCCTCCTTTGGAAGCTTATTACTGGCCAATGGGAGCCCCATCACCCAGAGGTGCCAGAGAGGCCGTAGTCCTCCTCTCCAGGGATAGGATAGAGGATATATAACTATAGTCGCTGACTGTTGGATGCTGGGGTCTGACATCTCTGGGGCAGCAGGTAGAAAGCAAAGCCTGAGGAGTAACTCACCTCCAGCAGCCTCCATGGGATACAGTGGAGACTCATTCACCTGAGCTCCCCTATTTGATTAGCGGCTTCCCCAGTCTTGCCCCTGGCTCCCTGACAGGTATTCCCAGAGAGCACCCCTCCTTGCAGGCATCCCCAAGGCAGGCTCTGCTTCCAGGGACTACATCCAAGGACAGAGCCAATGGCTAAGTTGTCCAAGTGGTCAGGCACTCTCTGACTCAACACTGAGTTTGCCTAGAGAACTTGGCATGTGGTAGGAATTTTAACAAATGTTCAGTGAACCCCTTGTGCCTGTCTTATTCATGCTTGAAGTAGCTCACCTCACACCAATGGTGACTGACTGAGCACAGTTAGGAAAGGGGATTTGCAGGGTACATGTTGCCCTGCCTTCCCGTCTATACACGGGAGGCAGAGGATCAGAAGGTCAAAGGCCCCGTGCAAAGGGTAACATACAAGTTGGTGTCCAAGCCAGGATGAGAAGTCAGCCACGGAGAAAGGGAATTTTCAAAGGGAAATACCTGGGCTCGGAGTGGGCCTAGCTGGGGGAGCTGGGTATCCCATTTTAAAGACAGAAATCCAGGGGAGAGAGATGGAGCGGGGGGCCCGGGGCCCGCAGACCTGGTGGTCCCCACTTCACATCAGGACTCTACTCCGGCATCTTTTCTAATCACTCCTCACAGAAAGCACCTCCCAACATTTGAGAACAGTCTCTGCTCCTAGTTGCCAACCCCCCTCCTCTTCCTGCACAACCTCATCTATCAAGTAGTTAATGATCTGGAAATAGACATTTCAATCCTCTACTTAATAGAAATCATTTGGGCAGCTCCTTTTGGGAGTCCACAAGTCTTTTCTCACATGTGAATAATCGCTGCCAAATTTACCCTGTCCCAGAAGCCGTCTGTCCCTGGGTTGAGATATAAATGGAAGTACTCGTTGTCGGGTGGAACTTTCCACGGTGATGGCGATGCTCTGCACCAGGGCTGGCTGAGATGGGAGCCCCTGGCCATGTGTGGCTATAGAGCACTTGCACTGAGGCTGAGGTGTGGCTGAGGAATACTTTAAATTCAACTTAACTTTAAGGAGTCACCCAAGGCTGGTGATTACTGCAGGGGCAGCTTGGTTTTAGACGGGAGGTTTTAGACGTGCTTCCTCTGAGATCCTCAGCACAAGCTGGAGACACAGGCATCATTTCCCCCATTTCACTCCCAGACTGCGTGAGGGTAACTGCACTTGGAGATGTGCAGGAATGAGAGAGCCAGGCCGCTGGCCACCAGGGCTCCCCGGCCCCTGGGCATGGCTGCCGCTCCCTGGTCGTGCCAGCCTGAGCCTCCAAATGCCCTGGAGGGCCTCCCTCCTGACCTGGGTCTTGGCCAAACACTGAATATGGATGTTTTCCTTCTTGTGGCTGCACACATTCATCAGCCCGAGCTTTGCACAGTGGCCATGCTTGCATCAGAGACTGTTATCATCCCAACAGGGATTCTTGAGATGAGACACAAAGAAAGCCTACAAAGCAACATTGCGATACTGCAGATTAGAGACCAAGTCCTGCCCTCTCCCACCCGCTTGCTTCAAATACTCTGGATACTTTAGTCCTGGGCGGTGCAGCAGTTTAGGACCCCCGTCCCGCATGGAAGCCCGAATCCCCTTCCCAAACAGGCCCCAGCCTGAAGCCGCCCTGCCTGCCGCCTTTGGCTTTTTCGGAATTTCGCCCAGTTGTCTCTGTCATATTTTTTATTTCTACTTTAGAAGTTCTGAAAAAGACATATTTCTGCATATGGCCTCTGGGATGACATTTCTGTGGTTTGTGAAATCTGGATTCAATAGATTGGATAAACTGTGGCTCCAGACACTCTTTCTTTGGTTATTTTTATAGCCTGAAACTTTCATTCTAAGGGGCTAAGTACAGGATTGTCACAAAACATGGCCCATCATCCTGAAAGTCATTTTTCTAGCATTTATTTGCTAGCAGAACTTGAAAAACAGTTTGATGTGGAAAAGATCTGGTACCATTTTCTGTGTGTGTGTGTGTGTGTGTGTGTGTGTCTTTAAAATATGTATATTTTTTCGAACATGTAACATTAAGTCAAATGCTTGTAAAGACAGGTGAGGATTTTCTCTTTTTCCCCTTTTTTCATTCCCACAGTCCTTCCCTGAAATTGAGGCACCCCAAACCAGGCCAATTCACAGTGCAAAGCTGATTGTTGTTGTTTTATAAATTTCCCCAAGAAGTTCCTCGAGATGGTTCTGATGGAGCTACTGATATCAGACGTGAGCCAAATGAGAAGAGCTGCAAGAGACAAAATGTGTAGCTGCCATCATGCGGCACATAAACATCTACCCCCTCGGACACTGGAAGGAATAGCGCAAAGTCACGTCTGCATCCAGAAGGCAATTAAAAGCCCACTGCAGACTAAAAAGGCAGGGGCTTTCCCTGTGTGCCCTTGAAAATGACCAAGCATAGTGTGTCTCTGTTGTAGTGTCACGTGTGCATCCGCAGGAGGGAGGGGACGCAGATGGAGGGGGTCTTCTTAGAATGTATGTTAATGAGCCGGTGCATATGGCTTTCAAATGCGTTGGAGATGAGATGGAAGAAAGAGTAATTCAGGAGCATCTATCTGGTAACATACTTGGCATGGGAAATAAGAAACTCTCTCTTCCCTTTTATGTGCACTTCTATCCCACTTGTATTTAGTGAGGTAATTAATTCATTTCTAACATTGCTTGACTTGTAAATCTGGTTTAAAGGTTAGGCAAGGGAAAAAGTCCCTGGGGCTTTCACAAAACTATTATTAAAGCTGGGGGAAAATAGATTGGTTATGTTAGCATCGGAGAGGCAGATCGTTTCTTCAAAGGTAAGGAAAATCACTTCCCCAGTTACCCTGTGATGCACAGAGTTCCTTGGGACTAAAAATGTCACACATAGACATGTGCACACAGACACACACACGTGACCAAGGCCAGTGATTGCCACTGTGTATGTGTGGTTTTCTGGATAAACGACAGAAAAACACAGTATTTGGAGGTGCCTTGTTTAAAAATAAAATGTGTACTTTGTAAAATTCCCAGGGAGGTCGTCTGTGTCCTCTCAGTTCTGTGAAATGTACCCTGCACTTCCGTCTGACTGCCTGTCCTGCACGGGGCTGAGAACGCACAAGCCTGGGGCCGCGCCTCTTCCACCGTTACCCCAGGCAACAGGCACAGTGTCCGGGCCAAGGTGGTAGTAAAGGGAGGAAGGACGGAAGGGGCACCAGTTTCTTTCAAAAGTCGATCTATTGAATGTTTTAAGTGTGATGGTTTCAAGCTTAGAGCACAGTATTAGGCGAATGATCAGAGGCTGTGCTGCACAATACGAGCGTTTGAGGCAGACACCAGTGCCCTCCTCCCGGGGCCCAGGGCTGCTCCCGGATCTGCAGCTTTACACGCAGAGAATGTTCAAGTGCCGGAGCATGAACACCTTTGGAATCAGCCCTCAACTAGCCACGGGCGGAGATTTGGAGAGTGGACACCCTGGTGTCTTTCCTTTCCGGTATGATGACCCGAGGCCTCTAGAGTTGCTCAGGGATAAGCCCCACTTGCACCAAGCGGTGCCCTGCTTGCTAACGCATAGCGCGGCGGCTCCCTGCCTTCCCGCATTCTCCATCCTCTCCGGTGTTTCCTGGGATCACTTTCCAAATAAACTGTGTGCATTCAGTTCCTAGAGTCAAGGCCGGTTTCAGGCAGGGAGACATGATCCACCTGGGGCTGCCCGCCGACCTTGTGGCTGGGTGTGACCACGTGATGTGTGTCACCCCGTGGTCACAGCACTTCAGAAGTAGATGTGTCTCCTTCTCATGCTCTGCACCCTCTGCCCCTATGGGCTGGAAGGGAGATAAGCAGGCTGACCCGAGCATAGAGGGCAGACTCACCGCCGGTCCAGGAAGAAAGCTGCCCAGCAAACAGTTCACCTGCGCAGACCTGGTACCTGAGCCTGGGGCAAATCTGTGTAGATTTACATCTGTGATTATCGCGGGTGGGTCTCAGGTAGGGTTCTCTGGAAGCAGATGCAGAGATGGAATTTGAAGTGCGAGATATTTAACAGGGACCAGCACTTGGGAAAGGCTGAGACAAGATTCGGCAATGGGAAAAATGATCCACATGTAGGCCCCCAAGGCTGCAGCGGGTCCAGTACTCCATGCTGGGGGCCTACAACTCAACCAAGAAGTCTGGAACAAGAGTTTAATGTGTTCAGGACTTGGAAAACTGGAGGCAAAAGTATTTTCCATCCCTGGAAGGCAAAGGGTCCTGGCTTGCCATTTAGGATCGGGACACAGGTGCAAGGGAGGCAGACCAAGGACTGGAAGGGGTGGGGCAGGGGTGGGTGGGAGTGGGCGGCAGTCACTGTGAACGGGGGCAACGACACTAAAGACATGGGTGCCAACAGCCCCCAACTCGGAGGAAGAACATGGAGGTGACCGCCCATGGCCATTCAGGGCTGTTCAACCCAATATTTCTCTCCCTGCAGGAAAGACAAATGGAATGGTTTTTGTGATTATCTCTGAAGAGGAAAGGAAAAATGAGAGCAAATCTTGACAGCCAGAAGGCCCTTCAAATTGCTCTGACCTCAGACTGGTGAGATGCCTGCGAAAACTCTTCATAGGAGCCCCTGATCCCCAGGCTGCTGTCTGATTACAGAGCCCGGCCCTGGAATGCGCCGCACTGTTGAACAGCTGGAAAACAGCTCTCAGAATGACAGCCCACACGACACGTGTATTTGACAAAGCCTATTATTTAGATAAACCAAGTATCCTTACAGTTCTGGTTCTTAGATCAAACCCTCCACTGCCTGGGGCCAAGCCCTCAAGATCTCATCATTAGGCAGGAGGTTAGTGCCCTGCAGGTGACAGCCGAAGTTGGGTCTTGTTTTTTTCTTTCCATTTTCCTGCGGAATTCCATCTTCCTCCACCTCACAGCCCCAAACTCCATACAAAAGTTTTCCTAAAACTTCCTCACTTTCTCTTCTTTGAAAGCTGAGACTAATTAATTTTTTCCAGGCAAGCTTCTCGGGAAACTTCACATTCACCATTATTAAAAGAAGTGGACATACACAGACATTTCATTTTCATTGAATTGTCTTACAATCTGGTCAAATAAAATTGCCTGGGCCTTCTGTCAATGGCCCCAGCAGTGGCCCCAGCCAACAAAAGCCATCTTATCTGAACACAGGCCTGTTCTGCACTGACTGGAGAGGGTTGTGCTCAGAGCCAGCTGTCTAACGTCTAACCTCCTGCGCCCACCCCTTGCTCATCCCTTTCTTTCATGCCTATATCATTACATGTCAGAATATATTATGTGCTGGGCAGTCAAGGTAAGTTTAATTACCAAGCTCAAATGACTGACCCCCTTGTCTATTTTATTGAGATGTTGTTGCAGGTAATGGCTAATTTGAGAGGGGAAAGATCCCGATTTCTTTAGCTGCGTTTGGATGAAGTCCTTTTAAGGATGGTAGCGCAGGGGGCATGTACCTCATACCCATCTGATTTGATGGACTCACTCCGGCCTCAGCCTCGCCTTCTGTTTCATGAGCTAACGTAAAACAGCACACTGGAAATCTGTTCATTATCTCTGCAAACACATCAGGGGCACAACTAGAGCCAGGCCCCTGCTACAGAATCAAAAAGCATCACCCCAGTTCCCCGGAAAATGGGGTTGTTCCAGCCACAGGGTTTTGAAAGTGGGAGTAAGTGTGTCTGCCGAATTTTCCAAAGAAGAGTAATTCCTCTGGGGGCTCCCAGGAGAGTTTCTGTCTGTCCCAGGATGGCTGCTCCCTATGAGATTCATGCTTCCTCTGGGAGGATTATTTTATAACCACCTCTACCTTCTTGCTGACCCCCAGATCAAAGCAGGGCGTTCTGGACCTAGTAAATATTATTAATGTTATACATCTCTCACCGGCTACTCAGACTTTATTTTCACACTAATAAAGTTAGTGCGTGAAAATCCATTTACAAGGGGGAGTGAATGACATGTGTTTCATGAGGTGAGCCTGTGAGGGTCCATTTCTGCCGGGAATAATTGCCCCTTCTGGTGCTGCTTCCAACAGTTTACCAGAATGTATTCATTTACACAGAACACAGGAGGCAGGCAGGATTGCTTTTATTTCTGTAGTTAAGAAACTGGAGAAGCTGCTGTAGGGTTCCGGGCAGCTCAGGCATGGTAGCTTTGTGTTTTCCCTTTGGCACTGATGCTCTGGGAACAAGTGGGAGAAAGAAGGGGTGGCGTGACAGCACCTTCACGTCCAAGTTCCACTGAAATTTCCACCCCACGGGACTGCAGAGAATTATCTCCCGGGTCCTGGAGTAGGGGGTAGTGGTACCTGGGGAGAAACCCAGGGTCCCTGGGGTCTTCTGCTCCCTGGGGAGCTCCTGGAGGCACCTTCTCCCTCTCCCCCTCATTAGCTCCAGGACTTGGGCCTGCTCACTGGACCCCTTCTTACACCCAGCTGGCACCCTGCTGACCCTCTTCTCCACCACTGCTCCTCACCCAGCAGGGGCCCGTGGTGCCCAGCAGAGCAGACGCTTGACAAAAACTCAGCAAACGGAACTGAAGTGTTAAAGCCAAAACGGCTGACTTGGGCCTGGCGGGCAGCCTGTGTCCAGAGCAGGAACTGCTGGAGCCTGCTCACCCCGAATCCACAGTTCACTAAAGTCAGCCTGAGGATAGAAACTTCCACTTAAAAAATAAGTTGGTTCTTTGGTTGCCTAAAATAGAACCGGAAGACACTAACTAGTGAGCCCTCAGTGGGAATAATTCCCCTCTGGCAGAGCGGGCATGGGGCAGAGACATGGACCTCACTTATCTGCATATCTGTGCCCTTAATGCTTGGGTCCTGCACCTCCCCTCCGCCTATTTGTCTAGTGTGTTATTCTGTTTATTATGATTTACAAGGTATGGCTGAGTGGGAAAATGGTGCTGGCTTAAAGCCAGAGAGCAACATTTCTCAACCTTAGGCCAGATTCTGGGGAGGGGCTGTTTCGAACACAGTTTGGCAGGGTCCCTGGCCTCCCCCCGCCAGATGCCAGGGGCACCCACCCCCAACTGTGACGGCACAGAGTGTCTCCAGACGTCATCGAGTGCTGCTAGATGAGGGTCAGGGCAGAACCACCCCCGCGAGGGCCACTGCACCAAACAGCTGCGGGTGCCGGGGCATCAGACCTTCACGGCCTTGTGGGCCATTCACGCAGGGTTGCTGAACGTCCACAGATGGCAAAGCACGTGCATGGCGCTTCCGTCTGCATTTCTATTCTCAGGATCACTGGTTTATTTAATTAAATCCTTCCCTCTTCATCAGACTCATGGTCACACCAAAGTATTGATGCAACCCTGACAAGCCCAGGGTGAGATCTGAGGCCAGGGACGCTCAGCAGGACAGGCGCTAAGCACACGCTTCTCCCACTGACAGCTCGTTGACCAACTATGGCAGCAGAAACCCTTGTAACCAAGCAAAAGCCCCCAAGTCCTGGTTCTGATTGGAGGGTAGAAGGCTGCTGGGTAGGGGGTGGGACCCCAGGACCCCACCCTCAGGGCAAATCCCTCCACCATCTGTGCTTCAGTGGCCATGTCTCCACGAACAGACATGTCACTACTGCTGGTTGGCTTTGCAGGTGGCTACGGCCAGGCTCTCTGCAGACTATTTATATGAAAGCACCTTGAGGAACGGAACACTTGGAGCTGATGAAAGGCTTTCTATTCTCCTTTGTCTGGGCCCCATCCTTCGCAGGCCCTGGAAGGATACCAGAGTCTGCAGATGGCATTTCCTGTTTAATCAGAGGGAACTCTGTTTCAGCAGCTTAATGGCCTATTAGTAAGGAAGGTGTCGCACTGCAGAAGAGAATTTATCATCTGCCACTATTGACATCTAACAGAGGAGTGACTTGAGAAACATCGCCAAAGCAGATCTTTGTAGCTGGATTTTAAAGCAATTTTTGTGGATTACAATTATTGGCTTGGTTTAGAGAAAGAATATATAGAGCTTAACGTTTGCATTTATTTAAATAATGCAATTCTTAGAAGATGAGTTCACTTTGAGCCCTTAGAAAGAAACAAGTCAAACCTAGTTAAGTTCCAATTTCATTGTATGTGAGAGAGCACGGCTATGTCTCCTTAACTCCTTATGGGCCTAATTGCTTTAACATGCAATAGGTAAGACGCTCTCAAATTTACACGGACCTCAAGATGCCCTGGAAGGCTTGTCCGTGTCCTGGTGGTGGAACTTCACTCCCAGCGTTGCTAATTCAGTAGGTCTGGGGATGTGCCTGAGAATTTTCATTTCTAAGCAAGTTCCCAGGAGATGCAGCTCTTGCTGGTCTGGGTACCACCTTTGAGACCCGTGCCAGTGGAGCAAAGATGAAGCGAAGAGACTCTCATGTAGCAGCTGCCGTCAGCGTTCCGCCCGCATGCCCTCAGCATCGCCTCTCCCCTGCGGCCGTCCCAGTGTCCTCCCGAGGCTCTCCACTGCAGGCCCGTGCAGGCCCAAAGAGCATGCAAGGAATCCGGAGGGTCAGGCCCCCGCTGCAGGCAGGGCAGTGGGGGACACATACTCAGGCCCCTGCCTCGTGGGTGGGGTCCACACCAGTCCTACCCCTCCATGTATGGTCCTGGTACCAGGGCTGGCTGGTTTCCAGGGCTGGGTGTCACCAGTCTGTGAGAGGCCAAGTACCAAAATTTAGTGTGAGCATTTAGAAACTTTCGTAGCAATTTAATACATTTATTTTATAACTGTTGAAGTTAATCATTAAAAAAGTGAGGATTGTGTTTTGTATGTTTTGTTCCCATTTTTATGGTATTTTCCAAAAATATGGGTCCTTCCTGGTTTGGTAACACAGACCAATCTACTCCCATAGCTAGTTTGAGGAGCACCATCTCTGAGCAAACGGGCAGGGCTGAGCCCCTGCTGCCCACAGCCACAACCTGTGGAACGGCAGACCTGCTATTGGCCTCCTTCCCTCCACACCTGTCTTACCTCTCCTCTGAGAGCTTCCACCATTCCCTCCCAAATAAATTACCTGCCCTCAAATCCTGTCTCAGGGTTTGCTTCTGTAGAAACCCAAAACCAGACACTTAGCTGATGTGATTTTTTGAACTTCTTTAAAATAAGAATCTTTCTCTTTTAAGATGTTTCCAAATTGCGAGGTTTCACATAAATATCCAGGTCCCTGGCTTCCCTTTGAAAATAAGAACATATAACAACATGGGACCTGCTTTTCCATATGGCAGTGAGCAGCTGTAGCTAAACCTCTTGGGAAGGAACTTTCTAACTTTGCCACAAGCTACACCATTCCCTATTGCTGCCCAAAGGCTGTTACCCTTGCCAATCATCATTTAGATGCAGGGTGTTTTCTCAAATTACATAAATATTTCCTTTAGTTGTAACCTCCATCAAAAATTTGGAAGGCACACAAGGAAACCAGACGCGGACGCTGGGGACTTGCTTCGTGGCCGGGGTTTTTCTTGGAGTGTCATCCTCCCAGATTATCACTCATTTGTCTTGTACCTCCAGTGACTTGTCTCAAAAAATCCAGCGCTGCTGCAAGGAACGTAAATACGACACTAAAAAAGATTTTCAAAAGGGTGCCAAGGCTCTGGGTTCCCAAAAGGAAAGGCGGCATCCAGAGGCGGCTCGGGTTCCAGGGGCCTTGGAGTTGGGGGCCTGTCTCTCAAGGACCCCCAGCAGGTACCCTCACTGTCCACACCCCTCTCCCCCACACCTGCAGGGCCACGTCCCCTATCCTACAGCAAGGTGGGCTCTGACATTAAGATTTCATAAAGAAAAGCCTCTTTCATTTTTGTTTCCCATTCCTGAGAACATCAGTGGTCACCCCCCAATCAATGCTCAAATGACGGAAGATTCCAGAAACCCAACTCTTTCTGCAGTAAAAGCCTGGAAATTGCATTTTATACAATTAAGGAGATAGCATTTTAGATATAATTCTATCAGTTCAGCTAAATGCTTCAAACTATAAGATCCACTCTTGAAACAAAGGAATACGTCTCTCTAATCAATATAATTACGTTTTCGGATGAAATTTTTAGAGTACCCTTACCAAGAGGCATGTCAATTGTTTCCAAATGCTTGATTAGGTTATTAATCTCCCTCCCTCTTTAGCAATGCACTTTGAGAGGCTACTTTATATCAAGTTCACATTAATGAAACAATTAAGATAATTTAAAATAATATATCATTTCAAAAATACATGATTCCAGATCCCTGAAAGTATCTCATAAAAGGCCCAAGGAATCTGATTGCAGAAATGGACCATCAGAATGGAATTATGTTTCACATTATGTGAAGGACTCAGATCTTCATGCAACTTTGGGTGTTTGTGCCATAGCCAGGGTTACTTAAAATAGTTCTATCTTTTATTCTCCCCTTAAGATGTTCTGGATCCCCAAGGACCTGAATAATCTCCAAGAGAAGTTGGGAAATTAAATAAGAATATCTTTCTGAGATAAAATACTGCTTCAAAAGTACCTATAATGCTAGGAATCAGGATGGTGGGTACCTGGGTGGTACCTGTTCATGCAGCTGCACTGGAGAATCTTCCAGAGGGTAGAAATGTGTACTATCCTGCAATGATTTGTCCATACACAAAAAACCATTAGCTGAATTTTTAACTTTACTGTTTGCATGTTATCCCTTAATTTAAAAGGTCAGATAAATTATTATTATTATTAGAGGAAAAAGAAATGCTGGCACAAGATCATCAGCCTGAGAAATAGGAATGGAATATAGTGTTTCTGGGGGAGAGAAGATGATTTAAGGAGGCCTGGAGGGCTGGGCCAGGCACGGCAGCTAAATTCCCTGATCAGGTCCAGCCACATACTTCGTGGGGCCCAGGGCAATGAACGTGCAGTCCTCTTGTTTGACAATTGTTCAGAATTTTAAGATGCCCACAGCGCAGAATTAAACCCAGTGTGGGTTCTTCTGGAGCTCTTGGACCTTTATTCACCCATGAGGCTGCCTTATCCACCCCCGTGGCCAAGAAAGGACTGCTGGATTTCTTAAGTGTTCCTTCTTTTTCTTCCGTTTTTAATTTCAGCCTAATATAATTGCCCGTTGCCATGGTTAGTCCTTGTGGCAATCTGTGCCCCTATCACATGCAAATGAACCTCCTCATGGAGACATCCCTTAGTTCTCAAGGGCCTGTGGGGGGCTGTTTACGCTGAGGCCAGGAGAGGGGGTGCAGGGGAGCCTCTCCCTGGGGCTGAGCCTCCAGCCTTTGCTCATTCCTGCCTCAGACTCCCTCCTGGCTTCTGGGCGCTTCAGCCATAACACACAGAACAGGTGGCTTTGAGAAGCAGGTCCCCAGCATGTAGGCATCCCTTCAGGGTCTCCAGAATCTTCCTGGGATCTGCTGTTGGCATTCTTCTTCACCGAAGAGCTGCTTCTGCAGAGGGACAGAGCTGCAGGCCCCCATCTCTTGCGGGACACGACGGGGGTGGCCCCTGGAGAGACTGGAGCCTCCCTCGTCCGTGGCAACTTCTTGTCTTCATTCCTGGTCTCCAAAGCAGCATTCCTACAGGGCATGAAGTCCTCAGAGAGCCACTAATGACATGCCTCCAGCACCCCCAGGTCTTGGAATTGTCTGGAATGCAGGGGAGGGCTTGGCCAACACTTGCATGTCCCAGCAGGAGAGACGGTTCCAGCTGCCACAAGTCTGAAGCCACAGGCAGGTGCCAGCACACCTCCCCTTGTTCTTCACCACTTCTTTCAGCTTTTCAAACACACTTCTAGCCTCCTGGCCGTGGCTCATGCAGTTCCCCATACTGTTCCCTCTGCCTGGAATGCTTCTGTCCAGCGCCCCCAACTCTGCTCCCCTGGCCCAGTTAACGCCCTCCTCCTGCAGGGAGATCTCATCCTGTGATGCCCAGAAAGGCCAGAATGGCTAGTACACCACCAGGGTCCCTTCTCTTCACCCACACCTCACTTAGAGTTGCTTTGCTTATCTGTTTTCATGTCCAGCCCTGCTGCAGGCAGTTGGTTCCATGACAGCAGGGACCTATCTTGTTCAACACCATTCAGCTTCTACATCTCCGATGGGTGTGAGCAGTTGCTCTGTAAATATCTGAGTGAGTCAGCCAGACAAAGTGCCTCTGGTCAGCCATATCTATTTCCTAACTGGGGAAAGGGCTCCTGTAGTTGCAAGATGGCAGTTTTAACAATAATTAGGGGCTTGAAAAAGGTGCGGGGTTGTTGCTCTGGGCCTCTGCCCCTTATACTTGGTTTGTTTTGGTTTGCTTCCTCTCAGTTCCAAAGGATTCCTGAAAACTAGACCTTGGGGTCACCTTCTAATTACAAAATCAGGGAAGAGCAGAAGATAACTCCAAAGATGACAGCTGAGTTCTCTGGAAACACTAAGCATCGTCCTGCTTAAGAGGAATGGAAGGTCCGCAAAGAGCATTTGCCGTGGCCCCAGGCAGCCCAGCAGTCATTCAGCCCAGAAGCATTTATTGAGCACCTACTTTTTGAATGCTTCTCGAAGGGCAGTGCACGGGTCCGAGCTCTGAGCAAAGGGCAAGCTGAGCATGATTCTTAGCGATGAAAAACAGAGGTTCAACAGTCCCCTCCAGGGTGTGTGGTTCTGTCTCTAGCCAGCTGGTGTTTAAGGCCAAGTGCCTCTGTCCCCTCTGCGGCCTCACAGATGCAGTGGGCCAGCCAGCAGAGGGGCTGGACAAGCACATGGGACAGCAGAGCAGCTCCTGCTCTTTCCTGGAATGGCCTGGACGTGGCTAACTGGCTTTATGGAGGCCTCAGCACTGGCTCAAGAGGCCATGAGCTAATTCCGTTCCCTCTGTGCAGAGCCTGACAGCCCACTGTTTCCAGGAGACACCATCAGTGATCCCTCCAGAGGGCTGACCGCACACCCACTAGAGCCCCAGGACCAGTCCTGGCACCCGGCAGGAGGGGCCTGACACATACTGCTCCCACATGAGGGATTTTGCTACAAAACTTTTTGGAAAGATTTTGATAATCTGGTTTTCTCAATTACTTAGAATTTTGTGTCACTGATTACCTTAATTTGTCCTTATGATTTTCATATGCTTTGTTTTGTATTTGAAGGCACATTGGTTTTGCTCCTTTTGTTCTGGTGACTTAAGCTCTACTTTGAGGGCAGGGACTTGAGCAGCTGATACAACAGAGCCTTTTAGGTAAGTAATCAAACATTTACTCATCTGCTTTTGCTGCTCAATTTTTACCTTTTAGAGGACCTTGCGGAGAGCAGGTAGGCCTACAAGCAGGCCTGCGGGGTCTCAGGGATAAAGGGGAAGACAGGTGACAAGCAGGACAACAGGAAAAAGTACCCAGACTTGGCCCAAGTCCCTCTTGCCAGACCCTTGGCCTGGGTGCCGTTTGTCAACGACCTGTCTGTGCTCTTCCCGACCCCCAGTAGCTGTGGAGACCCACCCTGGGGCCCCAGTCATGCCGGATCTGCCCCATGCTGCCACTCGTCTGGCCGTAGCAAATTGTATGGATAGGAACTAAAATGTCAAAGGGAGGAAGGAAAAGACACTTCTTTATCTGCCCCCTGACCCTTTAGCCAAAGCAGCTAATAGGAATTATAAAACAATGTAATGATTTCATAATCAGATCCAGGACACATGCGGTCTTCATTGTTACAATGATTACTTTTCAGTGATATGAGGAAAAACATGAATCTTAAAGTAATTCTCAATAATTAAATTAAGGTCAACCTTCCCCTAAGGAGCAGTGACTTTGTGTAAGGGATTTAGGAGAAATCCTGGTAGTTCAGTAATAGGTACTCAGAGCAGCTCTGGTGGACGGTGCTGTTCAGTAGGAACCAGGCGGTACATTTCTCTCTTTTTGTTTTGTTTTGTTTTGAGAAAGAGAAATACAACAGAGTTCCCAAATGTGTTAATTTTATTAAAACCCAGCTGTGGCCATGCAGGTCGGAACCCATAAGCATTTTCCATCATCCCTGTGCGTGATGATGGTACATTTCAGGGGCACTGGGGTCTTTGGACCGTCCAGTAATTCCTAGGTTCCATGAAGCTAAATTAATGTAACTGGAGCTTAAATTAGAAAATGTGCCCCATTCTCCCCAGTAAAAGGCAGCAGAGCCACACGGAGAAAGGGCTCTTCCCTCTCACTGAGTCCCCACAGATCATTCTCCACCCAGCAGCAGTGGCAACCTTTCTGCAATGGAAATCAGATGCCCCCAAGTGATCCCCTGCATGCTTTGACCCTGGCCGGACCTACCTGGCACCCTGACTCTGGCCTGCTCACCTCTGTAGCCTCATTACCGTTGGCCTTCCCCCTGGGATCCCCCCAGCCCCTCAGGTGTCAGCACCACCTGATCTCCTCACACCATCCTGTGCCAATTCTGTTCTGTTTTATTTCTTCCATTATCTTCCCCCACTGACACCTGACTCGTAACCACCATGAAGTTCTCGTCTCCTTGTTTAAGGCTGTCTCCCCAGTGGGAGGCACTGGGTTTAATAGTGGAGGCCCCACTGTGCAACAGAGGACATGCTCTGTGCCCAAAGGGGACAGCCTTCAAGGTCAGGGTTGGGAGTATTTCTACCCCAGGACTCCTGGGGGGAGGGGGCTGTCCAGTGACCAGGGCCCAAGAGAAAGCCGGAGCTGCAGGAGGGAAGGTGAGGACGCCTGGTCAGCAGGTGGCAGGGGCGCAGGGAGCTCACCTTCAGAGCTCTGCTGCGGTGGCCCCGAAGCTGCCACGTTCCTACGAGGGGACACTGTGATCATCGCCATTTGCCAGATGAACCTCAGAGATAAGTACCTTTCAAGGCAGCTGACCTAGACCCTGGTTTATGTCTGACATGAGTTCCTTCTCTAAAAATGTCTCTCGGGGGCTGGGCAAGTGGCCTGGACAGGCTGGGGAGATGGCGTGGGCAGCTGGGGCCTGGGGGCTCACAGGCAGGTTATAGAACAAGGGATGGGGATTTCAGGCTGTGAGAAGAGAGGGTCCAGCAGGGTATGGCACCCCTTTTGCAGCCAGGCCACATGACTTGGGACCATGGACCTGACAGCCTGCAGAGAGGCTGGGGGACCCTCATCCCAGTTCACTGACTGCAGGTGCACCCCTGGGGGAAGGGGCTCTTCCTGTGTGCGTCTCTGAGCAACATGCTCAGCCTCTCTGGGTCCTTCCTCACTCTATCCAGGCCTTGCAACAGCTGGCAGCCCACCCAGTCCACCTGCCACATCTGTAGTGATTACTCACTGTGTCCAAGGTCACTGGGAAATCTAAGGACAAAAGCTGGGGCCGTTGGCCCTCCCCCAGCCCCTGACCCCACAGACCAGCAAAGGCCCCAGGAGGCGCCTGATTTCCTCGAGGTCACCAAGTTCATTGAGGCACAGCTCAGCCAAGAGCAGAGGTCTTCCCAGCCAGGCCTGGCCTGCAAAGTCACAAAGACTTTACTGTATATATCCCAGACAGAGTAGGAAGAAATTCAGGTTTTTCCACTCTGACAAAGTACTGTGGATTATTTGCAAGAAGTCTGGGAAATTTCAGAAGTCTGTTTTCAAAAGACACCCACTCCGCAGTTCAGCGTTTTGTGAATAATCCCTCATTCAGGTATGGAAGAGGATGTATTCAGCTGATTTCCAGACCCCATGCTCATCTCTCAAGGGTAAAGAGCTGGAGACGGAGAGGCTGCGACCCAAATCCCATTGCCCATCCAAGGGCCCTCAGGCTGCCCACAGGCTGCCCTGGGAGCGGGGCTCATGCTTCCCAAGTCACCTGCCTGGACCCAGCACCTGGCTCCTGCTGGCATCCGGCAGAGTCCCAGTGTCTGTTTTGTATTAGTTTAATTCCAATTCTTTTTAACTTTGTCAGCTCCCCTCCTTCTCTCCCCTCAATAATGTGCTTGGCCCCTGCATGTAAACTCTGAGATCAAATTGAAATTCCAAGTTATGAACATAAATTGTTCATAGGATGTGAGTAAGTGGGACACGGCCCCTGGCTGGTTATTTTTCCTGGATTCCTAGATGGTTATTTACATGTTGGAAGTACACTGGGTGCATAAGTGGGCTGTTACTCTTGGATGAGTCTATACATTGCTTCTGTGTTGAGGGAAAATAAAACAGGACCATGATGGGAAAATCAGTGCCAGGATTAAGCCAATTTGTCGGTTGTACACAGAAATTATATATAAAGATACAGAAGGGAATTTGTAAAATACACAAATGCAAGAAAATCTGGAATTGAAATCCTTCCTCCCCAAATGATTTAGATTAAAACTGAGGATAATACATTGAATATTTAAGAAGAAAGCTATGGTAAGATCATTTAAAACATATAATTATAATGTCAGTCTGAGATTTTATAATGTCGATGTAATTATTCCATTCCTTAAACTTTTTTTTGTTTCTTTATGAAATAATTGTTATTTAAAACACTTCGAATACAAAAAGGTTCAAAGACTAATAAAGCAAACACCGTGAACCCTCAACTGGAATTTGACAGCTGTTAACATTTTTTCAAAAGGTTCCAAATATCTTTTTTTAACTAAAGAAATGGAATTTGAGGACCCAGAAGAATCGTGTTGCTTATTGCCTATCTCTGAATTGCCGCCCAGAGACAAGCTTTGCCGTGAACCTAAATAACGTTCCAACCAAGTATCTATATATGAAATATTTGGGCTGCATATCCCAAAATATTGTGGAGCAAGAGAGAGCAAACTTTTCTGTAAATGGCCTGCTAATAGGCATTTTCAGCTTGTTGGACCATATGGTCTCCTTTGCAGCTACTCAGTTCTGCCACTGTAGTGTGAAAGCAGCCACAGACAATATGTAAACAAATGGGCATGGATGTGTGCCAATAAAACTTTATTTACAAAAACAGGCGGTGGGTGGTTCTTTGCCAAGTCCTGTTACACAGTATTATATTGTGTGTCTATTTAAATATATATCAATGGAGCTGCAGCTCATTCATTTCACTGCTAATTAGAATTCTACCATAAGGAATACCTCATTTTACTTAGCCTGTCTTCTACTGATAGGCATTTAGATTTCCATTGACTTTTTAAAAAACACCCTCCATATATTCAAACAGGCTAGTGGATTTGACATAGTGCAGTCGGAGCTGAGCCACTCCATGAACTCTTGAATCTTTCAGTGTAAATTCAGGCTTGGGAGGATGTGGCAGCTATATGATCAGCTTGTGACCTGATGTGGACATCATCATGCCCACCAAATGCTGGCAAGAACTGAAACATTCCCCTTTAATTATCCAGACAATTTTCTCAGTCTCCTTTTTTGCTCTGAAGTTTTGGGAGAGTGCTGGCTCCAAATGGCGGGTCCTGGCAGAGAACAGGGGTCACACACTCATGACACGGAGAGGAGGCAGGCCAGAGACACGTGGCCAGAGGCCCACTCCTAAGCGAGGGATGTGGGCCTGGGGGCTGTGTTCCCTGTCTGAGCGCCAGCACCACAGAGGAACACGGCCACGCTGCCATATCTCCCAACTCTTGGAGAGAAGTTGTATGTCTGGGTTGCAACCTGAATCTTCCCAGTTCTCAAATGCAACTGATTCAATGGAAGAAACGGAGAGAGGGAGGAGAGACACCCTGTCATGTCATACAACAGATCTGGCGCCCACTTCCAACCTCCTCGGAGTATAGAGACAAGGAATTGTTGCATGGAAGGCTTAGAAAAGCCTCCTCCCAGGGAACTCAGTGACCCTTGTCTCGGTCCCTGCTTCCACTTCCGTCCACCTGGGCAAGTCTTCCAGCCTCGTGGGCTGAGCCTGGAGTTTCCTGTCCTTGAGGTGAGGGCTGAGGACCTGCAAGGTGCTGACCTATTTACAAGGATGGGGCATCGTGGGAACAGCAGAAAGGAAGATGTGATTATTATTACCCCACAGAAGCTCTGAAATACAATGTAAGCAGCAGACCCCATCTTCCTCCAACCAGACCCCATCTGGCCTGCGGGAAGGGGTGTGCTCTGGAGCTCCCGCCACACCCCACACCCAGAGGAATCTGGAACCTTTGCTGATTCTGCTGGGCTGGATCCCTGGAGCTTGCTGAGCGCTCGATCTGTTAGGGACCCAAGAAAGACTCGCCTTAGTTAGTGTTCTCGCAAGATGTTTATTAGAACAACCTCCAATAAATTATATTTTCTCTTCTACCCACTCCCCTTCCTCAATTTGGAGAATATATTTTTGCAACAATTTCTCCCAACATTTCTCCTCTAGTTTTAATTTCATTAGGGTCCTGGACAGCTATGTGGCCCAGGTACCTTCCCAGCCTTTTGTGAGCATCTTTTTACATATTTTCCTCTCAGATTTAAAAACAAAACAAAACAATAAAAATCCTCTTATAGAATGCCAGCCTTCCCCAGAGGCCAGAGGGGGTGTTTTCCTGTGGGCTTCCTGGGGCTGGTCATGTTGAGAGAAATCCTGGAACCCCTCCCTTTTCTCAGAGCGGAGCAGAACAGCTTCTCCCAAGGGTCCTGGGCATTTGGTCCAAGTGTCAGCGTCAGTGATCCTGAGCAAGACCCAGGTGGGGTCAGCAGGACAGTCACAACCCGACACTGGAGAACTAGCGAGCTGACTCTGGCTGCCTCCAGGGCAGGCTGAGCGCCTCCCTCCCCCCGGAGCTGCTGCTCCCTTCTAGGACCCCTGGCCCCGCCTCGCTCTCGCCCCTCTGCAGCTGCCCCCCAAGGGTCCACGTGGACCCACCAGACGGGCTCAGAGGCCATGCAAACGCACAGCATAAGTAAACCTGAGTTTCATCCCAGAGTCTAAAACTAACCCGAGAGGTACTGAGCGCCTAGATGTATGCCCAGCTCTGGCCTAGTGAGGAGAGGAGAGGGGTGCGAGGGGGACAGAGAGGTGGAACATATCTGCTGACCCCTCTTTCTCTGAGTTCTGCTGTTTCAACTCCAGGGTAACTAACGGGCCAGGGCTTGATATGAAAGTCGGCGAGATGAAAGTAGGATTTTTTCATTTGGTCTGCAGGGCTGTCCTGCATTCCATCAGAGGACAGAGGATGGTCACAGACCTCAGAACTGAGATTTCATGACAAGTGAGAGCTCTTGAGTTGAGGGGGTGCAGGGCTACAACACTCGGTGATAGGCCATCTGGAGTGGCTGGCTGGTCTTGGGCAAGCTCCTTATTGTACCTCCTGTCTTCAGTCTTCTCATCTGCAAAACAAGAACCTAGCAAGACCCACCCACCTCCAAGGGTGGCTGCAGGCAGCTGGCTGGCCCGGTGGTGCAACAAAAAGGGAACGCACAAGAGTGGGTCTTGGCTGGGGTGCCTGCCCATGGAAGAGCCTACGGCATAGCTGTCAGTATCCAGGGTACAAAGTGGCTCACCCGCTCATGGCGGGATCAGCCTCGGACCCAGACAGACCCATAGACACCCACAGTAGGCTGGTGGTGCTCAGATGTTTAAGAGCCCGTCCTGTACATGTCATGTTGCATCTCATCTTCTTCCCATATTTAGCCATGATAGTTCTTCCTTTTCTCCCATTAGTTCCCCAATTCCCTGCTGGTCTGGCAACACCTGGACCCTGATGCAAGCTACAGGTCAAGGTCAAACCACCTGTAGGAACTCTGGTGGATCAGAGGGCAGAAGGGTGAGACAAGCACCTTCCAAAACACAAAACCAGAGCCACATGGAATAGCCAAAGAAACAGTGAGACGAGTCGGCTCTGCAGATGACCTCATGGCTGACCCTGGACTTCGCTCTGCTGTTTCTCAGCCTCTGAAACCATCTGTAGAGCATTTGATGGAAAAAGAATAGACAGTCTTTGAAACCTTCAGAAGAGGCGCCATCTAAATCCTGTGTGATTTTTATTCTTAAATGTTTAATTGTACCTCCTTCTGGGATAATATGGCCAATTTCTGAAATACAACCACAGCAATACATTTCCTGTAAGAATTTATTGCCAGATTAATAGTGTTGCAGTGCAGCTATTATTGTTTTAGTAAGAAAAAAACATTTGCAAAGGCTCTGTACGCAATGCACATATATTCCAGGTTGAAGTCATAAAGGCAGGTGGCCAATGGGACATGTCAGGCAGGGAAACTAGCAAGCGGGGCTCAGGCTGGACCACATTCACCTCATGAGGAGGAAGGACAAGGGCATCCGGGTGGGCGCTTGCCGTCTACTCCGGCCCTGGCCCCTGCCCCCAGGGGCACTTCCAAACACAGAGGTCTTGAGAGCTGTTTGACATAAGACCCCCTAGGCATAAGCAAATGGACACATTTCTTTCTAAGCATAAACCCCAGCCCATGGTTCTCTATGGCTATAAAAAAATGGCTTCTCACTTGAATGAAGTTCTGGTCCCTTCTAAGCTGGGTTTGAATGTTCAACCTGAGAATTTCTCTGAAGATTTCTAGGGACCCAATACAGGATTTTTTTCATCCTTGCATTAATATTTCCTATGTAGCCTTTAATAAAGAGGCATATTCCTCTAAAAATGATCAACCCTTAGCACAAGCAAAAATTTCTAGGGTAACAGAAGTCATAATAGTGCTGAGTCTGGGAGGATCCTGGGGGGAAGGGGTACAGTCTTCTGGATCATGGAATTGTCTTCATTTTGATTGAGTATATGTGGTAGGCTGAATGATGGCCCCCAAAGATGACTAGGGCCTGATCCCCAGAGTCTATGAATATGCTACTTTACATGAAAAAGGGGACTTTGATGATGCAATGTAGATTAACTGCAGATATAATGGAGTTAAGGATCTTGAAATGGGTAGATGATCCTGGATATTTGGATAGGTTCAGTGTCATCACAGGGATCCTCACAAGAAGGAGGCGAGATGGTCAGAAAAAGAGACTGGGGGAAAATGTACAGAAACAGAGATTGCCAGATGCTACACTGCTGG
Organism: Manis pentadactyla; assembly: GCF_030020395.1. NCBI lineage: Eukaryota > Metazoa > Chordata > Mammalia > Pholidota > Manidae > Manis > Manis pentadactyla. Next base: position 174,897,812 of record NC_080023.1, on the reverse strand, counting down.
CTTTGAAGATGGAGGGGGAGGGGCCACCAGCCAAGGGGTGCAGGAACCTCTAGATGCTAGACAAAAACAGGAAACATTCTCTCTTAAAACCTCCAGAAATCTAGCTAATACCTTGATTTTAGGACCTTGACCTCCAAAACTGTAAAGTAAGAAATTTGTGTTATTTTAAGCCACTAAGTTGGTGGTAATTTGTTACAGCCATGTTAGTAACCTAACACAGTGGATCTATATATGAAAATGCATAGGAAATACACTGAAGATTTGTACAATTTGCTGTATGTCAGGTCAGGTTTTGACCTCAGCACTGTGGACATTTGGGGTCAGATTTGCTCTGTGTTGTACGGAGGCTGCCTACACACTAATGGATGTTCACAGCATCCTGGGCCTCTGTATCCACTAGATGTCAGTGGTGTCCCTGCAGATGTGACAGCCCAAAATGACTCCAGACATTGCCAAGTGTTCCAAAGAGGGCAAAACTATCCTTGGTTGATCACCACTGCCATATGAGTATTAATTATACTTCAATATTTGACAAATGCCATCTCACATAAAATAGAGTAAAACAACACAAACCCTCGTCCTAGGCTAACCAAAGCAACAGTAGGACCACTAGCGTTATTCGAGGCATAGAGGGGACTCTTGCTCTGGAGGAAAGCTTGGAGAGAACACCTGGTACAAGCCTGGAGGAGCCTCTGGCACCCCAGGTCTCCCATGGGTGTGCGGGCTGAGGGGGACGGTGGCATTCGGTGAGCACTTGCCAGCCTCCCGAGGGACCTGAGCGTGAGCGCTGAGGCCCCACAGGCTGGGAGCTGACCCAGGGCCGGCTGTGTAGGGCCCCTTGTCCCCTGAGTCCCTTCTGGCCTTCCAGACGCATTCAAGGACCCACAGGAGTTCCACGCCTATGGGCTCCTGAGACCCGAGGCCTCTGGGGAGGGGCTGGCAGGCAGGTCTGCAATGCGAGGAACATGTGGGCTTTGAAAGCCCCCCACGAGCACTTTGGAGAGAGAGTGCTGGGTGGCTGATTAGTTGGAAGGAAAACAGGGGTGAGAAAGGACAGCTTTGGTAAACAAGAAGTCTCTGCCTGGCAATTCTTCTCCTACCCCCAACCTTGAACTAATTTTCAGGAAATCTTTCTTCCCCAATTACCTAATTGCTGCTAAGTGACATGTGAAGAGCTGAAAGAGACCAGGGGCAGGGGCTGGCCATGCTGTGGATTACTCTTTGCTGGAGAGAGTCAGCCCCCAGTCCTCGGGGAGGGTGGGAGTGCTCGCAAGCATGGCTGGATTGGATCAAACATCACCTCCAAAGGCCCTGGCACATTCCCACTTGATGTGGGGTCAGCAGGGTCATCTGGGAATTCCAAAGGGAGCAGATGCCACACAGTTGGAAAACAGGAGACAGAGACCAGCCTCCGCGCTTCGGGCGACAGCTCTCGTAAACTGGGACCAGCAGTTTCTGGATGGTTCTGCTGCTTCCCAAAAAGCGGCTCAAGGTGGCACTAGAACACTTCCGCAAGCTGTGGGTGATCAGAGCTGCAGAGATTCGTCTCCCGTCTTGTTTTGGAGGGAACTGTTTTTCAGGGCTTAAGTTGTGAGCAAAGTACTGAGAAGAGGGGACTGTGGCCCCAGATCTTTCCTGAGCTAGGGGGATCCTATTTCCCCTCTTCTTTTACTAGGGTGTACTCGTAGACACCTCAGAAAGTCTGTCAAATGCAGCAAGAAGCTGTAATCCCATCATCTTTAATCCTGGGTGGGCCCCTGCATCCTGAGCTCTAATAGTGAATAAACCATTCTACCCCTGTCAAAGGGGCTTCGGGAATGGGGAGCATGGTGGGGACATGGGTGGAGGCACAGGTGAGGGGCAGGCTCTTGTTGGATATGTCAGCGGCAGCTGGCGCCTCGCTGGTGTTTCCTGGCAAGGCCATTTCTCTCCCCTCCTTCCGGCCTGAGATTAAATGTACAGAACAGCCCAGCTGTTGGGAAGGCTTTTTGCAAGGTATTTAACATGCTGTGGTCACTGTCCAGCTTAGCGGAATCAAGGAAAAATAAAACAGACCCTTGTACTTATAAAACCTACAGTACCCTTGGTAACCCAGCATGAAATTTTGCAATCCATGCCTCATGCCTGGGGACCAGGTCGATGCCCAGCTGGGCTCGTGGGCACCCTTTGTTCTCACAGAAGACCCCCAGCAAGACCCTACCAGCCACAGCATGCAGAATCTTTGGACGGGTCCTGTCCACTGTGAGAAAGAGGGAGAAGAGCGTTGCCCTATCCAAATGTGGATTATTCAGACTTTTTGGGTTATTAAATGCTTAAATATTAAAATGCAGAGGTTGCTATTTTTATGATCCAAGGATGGGAGGTTTAAGCAGAAAGCCTTCACTGAGTTTGGCACAAGCTCCCGTGATGCTGACCGTACAGAGTGGGTTTTTCTGGGACCACGGCTTGGCATGGTTTTCCCAAACCAAGAGGTGGCAACACCAGGTGCCTTTTTTTGGGAGGGGACCTGAATCAGCCCCTCACTGGTGGTCTCCAGAGGGTGGAGAAGTAGGGGTCATGGCGCTGCAGCCTTTGGGGCCATTCTGGGTCATGGGGGTGCAGGCACAGCAGGCTGTTCAGTGGTATCCCCGGATTCTCCCCATTCAAGGCCTGGAGCTTCCCCACCTGAGCTGTGACAACCAAAAATGTCTGTGAACATGAGACGCTCCTGCCGCTTTGAGGACTCGGCATGCCAATGTGCACAAAGCCTCCCCACAGTGCCTTGAATGGGAGGTGCTAGCTTGGAAGCGGTAGTAAGCGGGACCCAGAAACCGCACCCCTGCTCCCCTGGCGCCATGAGTGAGGGTCCTGCTTTCCCAGTGGCGGAGCAGACAGCCTCCCCAGCTGCCCGCCGGGCCGGGTTTAGTGCTGCGCCGTCCTCTCTGGTGGCAGTATCGTGACACAGGCCACTCTATCGTTTTCCCTGGGCCCCTACTCTGCAGCTGTTCCCTCTCAGCAGAGGCTGCATTTCAGAGTGTCCAACGTGAGCTCCGAGCGGGCGCTGTCTCTGCTCTGGGGTGCTCATCGGCTTCCTCGGGCAGTAAGAGGTGTTCTCCCTGGGCCTGGGCGATCGTGCCTTGGGAGCACCCTCTCCTTAACCAGCCCGGGAAAACCAGGCAGCCTCCACTCAGGGGCCCCATGGCGTGTGCACATGCGAGGATGCAGTTTCACTCATTCTGAGAGCCACATGGCCTTCCTCTGTAGGAATGCTGACCCAGGAACAGAATTCCACCGAATGGGAAACAGTGAGGCTTTTCCTACAGGCTCTCGCAAGAGGCAAAGCCAGGGGCGACAGGCCCAGAAAGCGTTTGGCTGGAGGAATGCAAAAGGGCAGCTGGAGGTGGGCCCGGGGCTCTGGCCACGGCCTCCGCAGGGTCAGGTGAAGGAGGGAGGCGAGCGGGGCCGGTCAGGCCTCACACGAGCTCACGAGGTGCTGTCAGCGTGTTTGGTACATACCGTCCACAAAGGTAAAGTCTTTTGTGGGCCATCCCGGGGCAGCGGAGGCATCTGGTGCCCCTCCGGCGGTGCGATGTTGTTGCTGAACTAAGAGGCCCAGATGGAGCCACGATTTGAGATCTACATCTTCTCTCAAAAAGTCCAAAGACCTGGCAGCCTTGGCCGTGCTCCACGTGGTGCGAGGTGGTGCAGGGGAGCTGCCGGCAGCTGGTGTGGCTCTGGCCCCCGGGCCGCCCCCCAGCCGGCCACCCTCCATCCAGGCAACAGTGGATGTGCACCTGATTTCTCCACAAACAAGGGGAAACTGGTCATGACAAGGCACACACTTTGAGGCGTCAGTTCCCCATCATAATTTCAAGCGAATAAATGAACAGGGTTGTAAAGTGACAGCCAGGGAGGGTGGCAGGTCCTGAATGAGCGGCCATGCGTGCTTATCTCAGGAGGCCCGCTGCAGTCTCCAGAGCCCGTACACTGGGCTGGACATAAACCAACAAAGATCAGCATCTTCAGGGGCAGTTTATTTGCTGAGCCAGCATGAATTCTCTTGGCAATTTTTCTGAATCACTCTTGATGGACACTCTTACAGCCCCTCAAACAATTACCTTTTAATCTACTTTCTAAAGCTCTCTGTCTCATTCTCTTTTTCTGCAATTGCTTCATTAAAAGAATTTGAAAAGAGAAGCCAAGCTGTTGATGGTGGTTGTTTTAATGACAGTATCTCATGGGTGAGACACTAATTTTATGAAAAAAGAGGAGACCCTGAACATTTCATAAAGATACCATTTGGGTTTTCTAACCCCAAAGGACTCTTCCTTCCTTCCTGGATTCATTGGATAGTTATCACCAGCCAGACATTTTCCTTCCTAACGTCACATAGTTAATTTGCATGTTTCTCACAAATTGAAAAGATAAAGCACCCATTTGTTTCCTTCCAGACCTCTCTGGTTGGTTCCTCTCAATGGTAGGTGTGGTCTTACAAGGTTCTACCTTTGCTTACAGACTTTCTTTGCTGACCAGTATGGAGACTTTGTGTACCTGGAAGCAACATGCGCTGGGCCCTTTCTGCTCACCGTCACCGCACATTATGCCAGTGAAAGGAGACAGCAATTCAGCCACAAAATATGTGGTTGTTCCTGTGTGCTGAACCTCTTGGACCACCATTTTTAAAGTGTGTCATCTTTAAAACACATCACGGTTGCGTGAAAAATATTATAGTTCAATAAAAAGTGCCAAGGAAACCCAATCAAGAGATATACATTGTGGGTCGTTGGGTGGGCTCCTTGGATGAACCTAACTCCCTTTTTCCTGTTTGGAAAGAGGGTCTGCTTCCATCTTCTGTCTTCTCTCTTTTTCTTTAGCCCCCTCCCTTCCTAAGAAATGGTGCCTGCAGACCACCAAGATACACGACACCTTCATCTCCAAGCGGTAGGGCACGAGTGGCCCACGCCGCCAGGAAGCAACACGAGAAGAGCTTTATCCCAGCTCCTCCTCGCGATTCACCCACTCATTGCTTCTTGTTGACAATGAAAAATCGTGATCTTTTTGGTATTGCTCTTATTGATAGCAAAGGGATAGCAAAGGGAAACAGAAAATAAGACTTACCAAGAGTCTTTTATGTCCCTTCAGAAAGGTGAAGCTAACGAGAACTTTTCCAATCAACAAAGATGTTGGCTAACTCTCATCACATATAGCTTTCATTCATTCCTTTAGTAAATAGTCTGAGCACCATGATGCCCCTGGATCTAAACACCTTGTGTTCTCACCCGAGCTCCATCCCAGGATCCCTGAAAAAATTCCTACTTTTCCAGGTGGTTTCCTAAGCCTATATGTCTAAGATTAAGATGTTCATAGTCCAGAGCATGTGTTGCCTCCAAATCCATCTTCAGGCTTTAGCAACTACAAGCCTGCCTCTCCTCATTGGTCATAGAGAAATTGGGATGAGAAAAGGGACCTCATTTCTTGGGGTTCACATGGACTCATGGTGGAAAGCTGAAACAAGTGCCTCTTATTCTAACTACAGTGTAAAGGGTTAATATAAATCAGTTTATTATAGGTGAATGTTGCAGATGAGGTCCGCAACTAGGGCATGTACATGTGGGAGGATGCATGACAAGGGGCTGGTGTTCCCCAGCATCCTGCTTCTGTTTCCCTTTTACCTAATGCAATCTAGTCTCTTCTTGGGGAGTTCCAGCAAAGTCTGCTGTACGTCTTAAGCACTTTTCATTTGCATATTATTATGGAACTGGAGCTTCCAAAAACGAACATCTCAGGATTCATGGCAAATTGAAAAAGCCTCCTCCTTGAAAGTGAGTCTCAAGTGAAACCAAGTGAGAACAGTTGTTCCTGGCCATCCAGGAACTGTTGGAGTCGGCAGCTGTTTCGTAACTATGGTTCTTCCTTGTGAACTCTAACCAGGGGTAACTGGGAAATGGTATGTTTGTATCAGTGACTATTACAGAGCACAGTTTAGACTATTGGTTTAAATGTCTTGAGATAGGCTATTTAAATATTTTATTTCAAGTTGGAGCCAGCAGTCCATACTGTGTATGCAAAGCCTCTTCCTCAGATACTTCATAAGGAAGTAGAAGATCTTCAGGTCAACATGTAAGAACCTCGAGAAAACAAGAGAGATGTTTATAAGTACATAGTTTCTCAGGGTTCAGCCCAGCCCTCAGAGGACCTGCAAGAGGGTTTCTGATGGAGACCCCAAAGCGAGAGGTCTCTGAGAGCCAATGCCCCTAAGGGGGAGATAATACAAAGGAGAAGCTGACTTGGCAAATCTTTCACCATCTGGTCAACTGTCCACAGATAAATCAAATCACACAGTCATTCATTCAGTGAAAATATACCAAGTGCCAACTACAGGACCTGTACTGTTCCAGCTGGGCACTGGGGCTACAGATGTGAAGAGAGCAGGCATCTCAGATACTACTCATGAAAAAAGCTGCTGCGGGTGAGTCCCTATGGGGAACATGAGGAAGAGAAGAGGAAGTTATTAGCCATGTCTTCAAGGGAGCTCCATCCATATTTAGGAAGGAAGCAAGAAAGCCGTGAACCCAGGGGAAGCTCACCAACTCTAACCACATGTCTGATTCAAGGCATCAACAGATACGATGGTGGACAATGAAGGCTACAGAGGTAAGGATTCAGCCAGGCCGTACTCCTCACTTTATACTTCAGTCTAAATATCTGAAACCAGGATAACATTCTTCTTACAATGCCATTGTCTTTACCTCTAAATCTGACCACATTTTCCCATTTCCAACATACCCCCACTCTGGTTTCCCACCTGGACTTCAGCAACTGTGTTCAGATTGATCTCCCTGCGTTCACATTTGCACCTCAGCCCTCAGCCCCCCACACAGTCCCAGAGGGACCTCACAGCCGCAAGTCAGACTACCACTCCCTGCTTGAAACCCACTGGTTTGTCCCAGACTTAGACTTAAAACCCACTCCAAGCCCTCCCCTTGTCTTCCTGTCTAGCCCAGTGGGTCCCTGACCTCACTTCCTCACACTGCCCCCCTGGGCCTTTGCACATGTTGTTCTGTCGATCAGAATGTTCTTCCTGTTCTATCCTGCACATAGCTAGCACCTTCTTATTCAGACAAGCCCTCCCAGACCCACCCCTTTGTTTAAAGAAGTCCCTCCTCATTACTCTCTCTCTTATTTTGCTTTATTTGTAGACTTTTCCACCTGCAATTATGTTTACCTATTCATTTACTTGACTATTGTCCTGGTGAATGTAAGCTCCCAGAGAGAAAGGGTCTTGCTTTTTTCACACTGTATTCCCAGCAGCTGGCACATATCTCAAAAGACAGAAGTTCCTGGAGAAACAGCTATTAAATAAATTTTATTCCTTTTAACCTACCTCAGCAGGCAAGTTTTGAGGGAGAAGCGCGATAAGGTTTTGGAAAATTTGGGGGAGGTGCACGAATGCGTGTGGTGAGATGCAGACAAAGATGATGTTGTGGGGGGAGAGCGGGAGGAAGATGGTGGTTTTGCCTCATCTCCCAAATGTGACTGAAAAGCCTCAGTAGACCCAGCCCACTGTGGGTCCATTAGTGACCTGACAGGGATCTCACTAACGTGACATATTTTATAGACTGTCTACATGCCTGAGCTAATCCTTGTTGATAAGAGACAAGAAGATCATTAGGAGAGATTACCCTTGGCCTACAACTGCTTCACCAGGACACTGGCCACAGATCACCTGGCTCCGCACCCCCACAGAAGCACACGTCCCCATTTCCCCAGAAGCTGCCCAGCTTGAATGGAGCCCAGCCAGCCCACAAACATCCTTAGGGTGGCAGATGCCTCTGAGGCCCGATCTGCCCGTCTCCGGGAGCTGTGTTTGCCCGATAACACCACTGCCACCACGGCGGGGCCCACCTGCCACCAGGTGGTCCCAAGGCTCCCTGCTTCTTGGGAGGCTCCCAGCAACTCCATCAGGGATGTGCATTATGTTATTTGCGTTTACAGCTGGAAAAAACTCGGCCCAGAAAGGCAGCGGGACTTGCCCAGGCCCCACTCGTCAGTCAGCAAGTGAAAGAACAGGGGGGTGAGCTTAGATCTGTGAATTTGTCCAGTTTTCCCTCCAGTGAAATGGTCTGGATCAGCTACCCCGAATATTTTTTGGTGGCGGTGGAGGGGGCGGTTTGCGGGGACAAATGCATTAAATGCCTGCGTAGAGAAAAAAACCTCAAGGCCGTAAATTCAGGGAGAGGACATGAAAACAAGGCCCTTTCCCTGGGATCTAAGTCAGGGCCTCATGGACACCCCCAGAAAGAAGGCAGGTGGAAGCGTCTAGAAACGACGCCCTTACAGTCTTGGGAGTGAGCATCTGTGAGGAGAAAAGGAGCAGGGACTCTGCACGGAAAGACCCCGTGCCACCTCCGCAGGGTGTCTGTTTACGCCCGAAGATCCTGCTCGGAAGTGGCGGCGGGCCGGGCTGTGGCGGAGGGGCTGCAGGTCCAGCCGCGGCCGCGTGGGCGCGCTGTGGGGCAGCGCGAGAGGGCGGCGCGTGGGGGCGGCGGCGCCGGCGGCCGCTTCCCGCTTCTCGGGCCCCGCGCCCCCGCCCGTCTCCGCCCCCGCCAGCCCCCCGCCCCGCCCCGCCCCGCGCCTCCGCCGGTCCGCGGTCCCCGCCCGTCCTCCGCCCCGCGCCCCCGCTCAGCTCGGCGCGCCCTCCCGGCCCCGCTCGCCCTCTGTGCTCGGGGCCGCGCCCCTCTCCCTCCCATCCCCCGGCCCCGCGCCCCCTCCTCTCCCAGGGCCCCCTCCCTTCCTTGGGCCGCACGCCTGCCCGCCTCCATGGGTCCCGCGCGCGCACCCATTCTTGGCCCGAGCCCTCTCGTGGGTGGGGCAGGATCGAGGGCGCCGGCCTTGCGGCGCGTGAATGCAGGCCTACCCGGAGGGAGCCCAGATTTGTCTGGGGCAAACCCCCGGGTGAGGGGTGGCTCGGCCTGGACCGGCTGCGCCCAAGGCCCGTGGGCATTCTGACTGCTTCGCGGGACCTTCATGGCCCTGGCACGGGCTGGGCTCAGGGAATGGAAGGAGGTGGGCTTGGGGAGCCGCGGGGGGCGCCACACGGGGATGCTGAAGGCCCTGGGTGCTGTGCAGGAGGTCAGAGCAGCCTGCCGGTCAAGGGGGCACCACTGCCCACTGGGCCGGGGGCTGCCACGGGGAACCCGGACGGGCCAGGGGCAAGGCCGGGGCCGCGTGCTCCTTCTCCTCCTGCGCAGTTGCCCAGGTCACCTCTGGTAGCTGGCCATGGTGCTGGGGAGCCTCGGACGGCCTGGACGGTGACACAGGCACACCCCTAACTCTGCAGGAGTGGAGCGTGCGCGTGACACACAGAGCCGTGGGGGAGACGTGCTAACTAGGGAACAGGCACCCTTCTGAGAATGCCTGTGAGCCCTCGGACGTGGAGAGCCAGGCGAGGGAGACGGCTGCGGGTTCCCGTCCCCTGTGGGGGATAAAAAGGGGAGACATGTCCACCGGTGGTAGAGAGCAAAGACCATGATTTTTCCACCAGAGGGAGAGAGAGACAGAGATTGATTTTCTTTTTAGAAAACACACACACACAGGCACACGCGCGAGCCTGCGCTCTTCTGTGAATCGGTGAACAGGAGAGCAACACGCAGGGACCCCCGCTCACACCCATGAAGTGTTTTTTCTTGAGCCCTGTACATGTGTTTTTCTAAACACGTGTGTGGTTCTTGACTGTCAGAGAAGACATTTCCAAGAGAAAAGGAGAATGAGAGGAAAGAGAGGGGGACCTACATTTTCTGCACCACCCCCCACCCCTCCCCCCACCAGGCACATAATGTTCTGCAAACTGAAAAACAGCGTTTGTTTCTCCGGCGATGCACACTTAGTAAGAGAATGGGAGAAAGCGGGCCCAACAGGGATGTTTGTGCTTCTGTGTGTGACAGAGAAAGGGAGAGAGACAAGGACACAAAGTGAGACAGACAGACAGACAGACACAGACAGACAGACAGAAAGAGAGGGTTTTGTTTTTCTATTTGGAAAAATAGCGCATATGTTTTTCTATCTGCAGGGAAACAAATCAAATCAAACTGACATTTTCTGCTTACAGCCACACACGTGTGAACTCACGCATGCTTTTCTTCTTTTCCAACGTGTGTGTGCTTTTATATCATGTGTGTGCTTTCTGTGGGAGAGGGAGTCATTTTGCCCACTGATGAAAAGCTTTGAAGGGACACTTTTCTGAGAGGGAAAAAGGACATTTTCTGCCTGAAGATACACATGTTTCTGTGAACCAAGCATTAAAAGGTGCTGGTATTTCAGGGGCTGCACATCTAGTAAGAAAATGGAGACATTCTGCCTGAGTGTGTGTGTGACATACACGGTTTGCTGCATGGAAAATGATGCTTTTTATTTTTATTTTTTTACCTGCAGAAGAAAGTCTAATAAACTGAGAGTTTTTTTCCCCCTACACAGGTATACACACACATGCACACAAAATGTTCTGAGTATGGAAAGAGCAAACGCATGTTTTTATCCATTGTGGTCTTTATGGGGCAGTGTGTACTTTTGCCCAGTGATTTTTTTAAAGTGACATTTCTGAGTGGTAATAGAGAATTTTTATTTTTGCCTGGAGGCAAGCACCCATATAATTTTCTGCAAGCTGAGAAATAAGAGAGTGTGTGTGTGTCATTGGTTTGTTTCATTTTCCAGGTAGAACAAATACAGAGAAGAGCCACATTGTGCAGGTTTGGGGGGGAGTTTTTCTCTTTCTGGAAAAAGAACATACCTTTTTCTGCTTGCAGAGAGTCGGCTCAACACACAGAAAATTTTTTTGTTTAGAGCCCTGTGGATCTCTTCTTGCTCAGTGTGTGTGTGCATGTGTTCAATCGTGGTGTGTGGTGGTGTCATTTGTGCCCAGTAGCAGAGAGCTTTAGAGAGAGACTTCTCTGAGAGACGAAGAGAATACATTCTACCTGAGGCCGGCACATTTTTCTGTGAGCTGACAGTCATGAGGTGCCTGCTTACCTGGTGGGGCACCATGTTAGCAAGAAGAGGCGAGCCACCTGCTTGAGTGTGTGTGTGTGTGTGTGTGTATGTCTATGGGCATGTAGAAAGGGTGCTAGGGTGTACACACATGCACGCAGTGTTCTTCCTGCAGTGAGTCTGCTTGCTCCAACCCGTGAGCACATGTGTGTGTGTGTGTGTGTCTGTGTGTGCACGCAGGGGCAGCATTTCTGCCTGCTGACAGACAGCTCTAGCCTTTTTTTGTGTGAGCACGAGTACTTTCCTTCTGGAGACCCCCACATGATTTTTTGAGAACCAAGAATGACAGAAAAAGAAGGTTTTTCAGGTGGTGCAAATTTATGGGGAGGGGGGACATTTATGGATGTGCATGTGAGAGAGGGAGATGGATTTTTCTCTCTAGAAAAGAAAAACACACATTCCCTGTTTGAGGAAGAGACAGACCAATGGACACATGTGTGCTGTACATGCACACGAGTGTGTGCATGCATGCAGGCTCATCTCTGGTGTGAGAGAGAGGACCGCTTCGGGAACAGGCATTTCTGAGTGAGAGAGACCATTTTCTGCTTCTGGAGAGACACAAAATTTTCCATTGAGGTGGTGAATGCTTAGTGAGAGAAGGAAAAAGAAGTGTGTGAGTGTGTGTGTGTGTGTGTGTGTGAGGTTTCTTGTCTGATTTGTGCTTTCTGGCCTGTGATGTCTTTCCGAAGGAGCCCTCTCTGAGTGAGGGAGGATGCCCCGTGTCTAAGGACATTGGCTGTTTTCTGTGAACCAAGAGGCTGAGGGAAAGTGCAGCATCCTGCAGGCTGTGTGCGCTCGGGCAGGTGGGGGACATTTCTGTACCAGGTGCCACACATGCACGAGCGAGCAGTGGTCAGTCTGGGTTTTTTTCTTATCTGGAAAAAAAACACGTCTTTCTGAGCCTGCAGGGAGATGGACCAAAGCCAGACATTTGTTTTTCATGTGCACAAGTGAGAGCACACACGCGCGTGCACACAACCACACACGTGCATGCACTTTTGTCTGAGGAAGGGGGGTGAGTGTGAGAGTGTGCTCTCTCAGAGGTGCCTTGTATTAAGGGGGTCAATTCCGCTTTGTCAGAGGGGCCTTCAGAGGGCGCATTCCTCAGCGAGAGGGAGGCATTTCTATCTGGAGATGTGGGCTGTGCTCCAGGCCCCGGAAATAAGAGGGAAGAGCTGGCTTTTTGGGGGGTACGAATAGGCCTTTCTGCCAGAGTGTGTGAGTATGTGCTCAAGACAGTGTTTTTCCACTTAGAAACTGGCACGTGCGTTCTCTGTCTACGGGGAGATTCAGACCCAAAGACAGAGGTTTCCATTTGGTTTGTCTTGTGTTTTTTGTGTGTGTGCAGTACACATATGCACACGCACAGACGCACACCATTTTCTGAGTGTGGAAAGAGAGTGAATGTGACTTTCTCTCCAATGTGTGTCTTATCTCCCAGGATTAAGAGCCTTGGAGAGAGACTTTTCAGAGTAAGACAGAATCTGTTCTCTGGAGGCGAGCACGCCAATGGCGGTCCGTGAGTCGAGCACGAAGAGGCTTTCCAGGTGGTCCTCTGTGAGAGGGGAGGCGTTCTGCCTGTGTGCATGTGCGTGTGCTTTCAGGACAGATTTTCTGCCTGGAGAAATGACACATAGAGATGCTCCTGCCTGCAGGAAGAGATGAACAGTCTGTGCACAGAGGTTGTCTGCTGGCACACACGTGCACACACGTTTCCGAGTGCGCAAAGTCACTGCTGGTGCGAGAAGAGGGCCTTTCTGGTGGGCATTTTGTTGGGAGGGGGCCTTCGATCTCAGAGAGCAGAAGTGAGGGAGGGAGGCGGAAATTCCTGCCCAGAGGCGGGTGTTTGCAAGTCAGAGCGCAAAACAGGTGCTGTTTCCTCAGCTGGTGCATCCTTAGCGAGAGAGGCGAGATGTGTGCTTCCCAGCGATACAGCCTGAGAGAAAGACCTCTTTGTGCACGCGCATGTGTGCGTGCGTGCGTGTGTGTTCGTAAGAAAGATGGCACTTGTTCTGCACACCTACTTTCAGAGAAAGAGATGGAGATGGAGACGTTTCCTACATGTGTGCCCATGCACGTGCGCGCACGCGCGCGCACACACACACACACACACAAAAATCCTCTTCCTGCTCTTGTGGCTGAGCACTCTTGTCCATGTACGCTTCCTTCTTTTGTGTGGAGTGTGTGTATGTGTACATTTTGCCTAGTGAAAGAAAGGTTCCTAAGGAACCCTTTGGAGAGAGGCGCCTTCTGGTTTCTGCCTGGGGACACACACGTCACTGTTGTATGCACTGGGAAATAAAGGGTTCGTTTTGCCAGTGGTACATACTCAGTAAGAACAGGGAAGACATTTTGGCATGTGTGTGCAACAGAGGAGATACATTTTCTTTGTGACTAAAACAATTTAGTCATTAGCAAGGCATGTTTTCTCATTGCAAGGAGAGACAAACCAACACAGAAGGACATTTATCTGCTACACATACACGTGCATATGTGCACACACAGGCACACCCACACAGTTTCTTCTTGGACAGAGAATTTATGTGTATGTTTTTCTGTCTGGGTGGTACTTTCTTAAGGGAGCCAGCATTTCTGCCCAGTGAGAACAAGCTTTAGAGACTGAGAGAGAATAATTTTTGCCTAACACACACACACAGATTCACACACACAATTTTCTGAGAAATAGAGAGTGCTTTTTCTCAAATCACACTTCCCTAAAGACAGGAAGTAATTTCTGTCTAGTTTTAAATCCAATAGAGGGAAACTTCTGTCCAGGTGTGTGTGTGTGTGTGTGAGAGAGAGAGAGAGAGAGAGAGAGAGAGAGAGAGAGAGAGAGAGAGAGAGAGAGAGAAAGAGATTGTTTTCTTCCTGGAAAAAATTGTATATGTATTTTTCAACTTCCAAGGAACAATGACCAACAAGCCAAGAACTTCTCTGTTTCTCTCTCCTGTGTGCTTAAGGAGAGGGTTATGTCATCGTCTAGAGACAGAACTCTTCAGAGAAAGACTTTTGAGAGACAGAGGGAGTGTCTGCAGTAGGGACTTGCACAATGGTCTATGTGCGGAAAAACAAAGATTATTTTGCATTTCACATGGAGGACACTTAGCAAAGGACATGGATACTGTTCTGTACCAAGATGGTCCCTGATAGAAAGAGACAGATAGAAAGGACAGAGAGAGAGGTTTTCTGCCTGCAGAGAGAAATAGACAGACTTCAGATCTGTAGGGAAGTCCAATCAGGCAAGAGACAGGCCAGGGGGAGCAGGCCTGGGTGGCCCCTGGTGGACTGCCTCCCCTGGCATGTGCCTGGCACGGTGTCAGCACCCAGGTGTTTTCTCAAGCTTCCCTTTCACGGGTCAGAAATAGGTCCCAGTGCCAACACGCTGTCCCTCCCTGCCTTCTCTCCACCCACCCCGTGTGAGGTCCCCTCACTTGCCCTGCCTCCTTTTGGCTGTTGTTCCCATGGCCGAGGGTCTGGGGGTCACTGAGGCCCCCTCCCAGTCAGGTCACCTCAAGTACACAGAGCCTGAAGACAACTGGAGGAACCGCTGTCAGCAGGCACCGACGGGGGTGATGGAAATCATCGCTCCAGCCCAGCATGCTGCAGCCTCCCTGAGGCATCCCACGGGTGTCAGAGGGACGCCCACGACCCCTCCCGGCCCCGGGGCCTGCTCCGGACCTCTTCCACCAGACCCGAGCGAGGAAGCTCAGGACTCGGGAGGCAGAGGTGAGGGGTTCCCTGGTGGGCTTTGTGGTTTTCATGCTGCCTCGGCTGCTGACAGACTTAGTCTGCAAACCCAGGGGAGGCTAACCTCAGGGTGGCCAGCAGGGCACCATGTGCCCCAAAAGCTTGCCTGCTTCCCCGGGAAGGTGGGTCGGAGCCTGCACTTTATCTGGTCCCTGCTCATGCTCCCACACTCCTGGAGGATCACCATGGGAAGATCCTCATACATGTGCACGTCCTTGAATTATGGCCCCAAGTTCCCCCAAGGTACCCTTCAGTCCCCCCAGCCCTCCCTTCTCCCATTCCAGTCCCCTGTCTGCATTCTCCCTCTGCACATGGCAGAGAAGGGCACTCTCGCCACCCCCAGCCCAGCATTCCCACAGGACCGGGGGCACGGCGGGGCGGGGCCTTCCTGGGAGGTTGTCCTGGCTTCAGCCACCTGCCCGGGCTGTGGCCGCTGCTCAGGGCGGCCCTTGAGATTCGCTCCTTCTTACACCCCACAGTGTGTGCAAGTGGGAAACGTGCACTTGGGACGGGGCATAGCGATGGAAACATCTAAGCAGAACTTTCCTCTGGGAGGGTGCAGACATCATCCTGCACAGGGGCCTGGCCAGAGAAACACTCTGGAGCCCACGAGGCTGGCCACAAGGAGCCCTATGCCCTTGACTGGGCAGCCTCCTCCCGGAAGTTCATGAGCGTCAGCTGCACATGGGGAAGCCACCCATGGGGCAGAGCAAGACTGGCCCTCAGAAGAGAACTTGGCAGTTCCCATTGGCCGATCGTGTCTAAAACATATGTGCCTCTGTAGCTGGAGCTCTTAGATCCAGCCATGCCTGAAGCTAGATACCCCCTTTCAGATATGTGAGTCAATGACATCCAGTTTGGGCTTAAGCCAGTTTGAGTTTTTCTTTTCACGGGCAACTAAAAGACTAACAAAAATACATCCTCCTGCAAACTGGGGAATCTATGGACACCTGACATCCTTCACCCCATCTATATCCCACTGGGCCTCCCCAGCAATCCCAGGGTCCAGGGCTCCTCCGCCACCCGTGGCATCTCTGTGTTCCCCAACTTAGCACTTACTGTACTGAATTGGGTCCCACTCAACTCCTTCCTCCCAGGAGAGAGTCTGAGCTCCATAAGGAAGGAGCTGCATCTCAGGCTTCCTTGGGCAACTGACACATGGTCGGTGACCCATGACTTTTTCCACTTGAATGAATGAATGACCTGGGTTTCTTCGTTGCTGGGGACATCCAAGCTTCCTAGGCTTTTTCAGCATCATGGAAAGCCACCACAGGTGTGCCAGCAGCTGTGGGAAAAGAGAAGACGTGTCCAAGAATTCCTTCCCAGGGGGACCCTTGTAGTTTAAAAGAAGAAGAAAGACCAGCAAGTGTAAAAATGAGAGCTATCAAGGGCTAAACCCCGAATGCTGGGGTTCCCCTGTAGGAGCAGGTGAAGTGTGGGATTTGAAGGGGTTAGACGCTGGTGGACACTGAATTGGGCGAAGGAAGCCATGTGGAAGAGCTGAGGAAACCCCGAACAATGGGCAGGGTTTGTCTGGTAGGAGAGGAGGACCTGCTCGCTCGCAATAGTGCTCAATAAATAGGAGCTGTTTCGATACAAAATTCCATTCGAACCAATGCCCAGGAAAATTGTTACTGGTATTCTGGTGTCAGTAAATACTTGTGGGGTAGATGCATGATTGGATGGGTGGATGGATGCTTGGACAGATGGATGGACGATTGGAGGAATGGATAAATGTTGGCTTGGAAGGAAGAGGAGTCCCAGCAAGTCACAGACCAAGGCGGGGGCAGTGAGAATTAGAGGTAAAATGAACCTGGTTCTTCCAGGCTGTCCAAAAGTGAGGGGCCACATTCCTCCCTCCCCATATCTCTGGATGGATTGGTGGGTCTACTGATTTATAATTCCCTCCTTGGTAAACCAAGTCAGAATATGTTGATTGTTGCCTCAATGAGAGTTTGGAACAACCTCCAGGCTGGTGTTAGTTCTCCGTGGGACCCAGATCTGTAGACTCTTGAAATTTTCCCCTTGGAGGCTTCGTGGGGGGGCAGGGCAGCTGGCTGCAGGCAGGGTTTCAAGAAGTCTCAGCAAAGCAGAGAAGCATTAATGGACTTCATCACCTTGTCAAGAATTTAAAATTGCAGTCATTTAAACAACTTCATTTTAATTGCTGCAAAAAATAATTTTTGGTTCATTAGGATGTATAAACTTATATATCATTTATTAACAAAAATAATTTGCAGTAAAAATTGATATGTTTTGCCACTGGGCATAGTCTGTAGTCTCTGGAAACTCTGAAGAATAAACAATCTCACAAATGCCAGAAGGAGACACCGACAGACACAACTGAGCATTATTTTCAGGCCTTCTGTGTGTCTGGCCATGTGCTGGTATGTTATCCACAAACAGAGGAGCAGAGAACCAACAAATAGCAAAACCTCTCAGATCTTTCCAAAGAGCCTCACAGCTGGGTTTAAGTCTTCTTATAATGTATTAATTGTGTACCTTTGGACAAGTTATGTGACCTCTCTGTGCCTAACTTGCTCATCTGCAGAATGAGTCACAGTAGGGCCTACTGCCTACTGTGTTGTTAGGTGTTGTTAAGATTTGCATGAAAAGGACCGCAGGGGACACATGCTCCTTTAGGTGACTCAGCATCCAATTTGTTTTTTCTAGTAACCATAGCTACTAGAAAAATTAGTTCCTAGAGGGACTAATTCCACTCTCTTTGGCTGACACCCCCAGTCTTTGGGAAGGGGATCATACAACTCAATCCTAAATCAGACAGCATAATTCTGACCACAGTGATTGGATGAGGGATGGCCATGTGACCCAGAGTATCCAATCAAAGCTAATCTGGAGACTTTTGCTAGCATGACTTGGAGGCAGACAGTCTTTTCCACTGGGAGTCACGAGGAGAGCAGTCTTGACCCCAGCACATAGACAAGCAGAGCCTGTGGACACTGGAGTGCCTAGATCCAGCCATGCCTGAAGCTAAATACCCCCTTTCAGATGCATGAGTCAGTGACATCCGGTTTGGGCTTAAGCCAGTCTGAGTTTCTCTTTTCATGGGCAACTGAAAGACTAACTAATAAAAACACTTAGGACAGTGCCAGGCTCGTGGTGAGATTCAATAATTCAACACAGTAGGCTGAGGAAGGAAAATGTGACTCTTAAAGGAGCACCGTGGTCTGCTTAACTTGACAAATTCCATCAGGAATGAGAGCAGCCCTGTAATTCAGGGAGTCTGTACTAATTTGGACAATGAGATGGATATGAAATAGATATCAAGTTCCAAGAAGATCAAATGCTGAGTCTAAATGAAATCAGGTATCTTACAAGAGGTTATTATTGATAATAATAAACTGAGATTAGAATTGGCTAAAGTGACCGAGGGAAGTTTCATGAGAATGGTGGGCTTCTCACTCCCTCAGTCAACAAATACTGATTCAGCTTTGTGCATTCCAGCACCTTCTTGCATACTATATCCTCAGAGTATCACAGGGAACAGAAGTCCCATAAATAGGTGCCATTTTTATTCCCATTTTATAGATTGAGAAACTGAGGCTCAAAGACACTGAGTAGCTGTCTTGGGACTCTGCTGGCTGCAAGTGACAGAAACTCAACTCCAAGGGAGAAATCTTCTGACTCATGTAACTGAAAAGCCCCCGTGTGGAGGCCTGTGCTGGCTTCAGCTGCTGAAGGTCATCAGGACGGTGCTTCTCTCCACTGCTCGGCTCCACTGTCCTCTCTGGGACCTCATTCCTAGGCACAGGGGTCCCCAGAGCTCCAAGCTTGCTTCTCTTCAGTTAGTGGCCGAGGAAAGAGATTCTTACACAACGGTTTTATTAAGAGTCCAGCGCTTGACCCTCAGTGGCCTGAGTTGGGGCAGGGGTCCTATTTGGCTCAGTCGCTGACCTCGATTTGCCCTGCCTGGGTCTTGTGCCCACCCTGGTGCCAGCTGATGGAGTCAGGCTCTCACTGAACCCCAAGGACTGAAAGCAGGGCAGAAATGGTCCCCAAAAGGGAATGGAGGGAAGTTTGCCAGGGGCAGGAGAAGCAGACGCGGGCTCGAGATCCGGGGACGGCTCTGCAGCCTGCCTGAGCTCCCGAGGAGAGCGGAGCCCTTCCCGTCTGCGGCCAGCCCAGTGAAGAAGCCATGGCCAGGAACTGTTCTGCCCCCACAAAAGTGCTCCAGGGGGCCCTGCCTCTTCTGCCTGCCCCCTCACCTGCTTCCCACTGGAGCAGCAGGCTCTGTGGCAGCTGCCACGGTGGACCATGTCCCCTTGTGGAAGAATTAAGGGAATCAAGCCCACTGCTCAGACAGGCAGCTCAGGCTCTTGTTCTCCAGCCTGGTTCAGGCCAACTTTTCCACCAACAGCTGGGGGGGCAAGTCCAGTTTGGGTGGGCAGGACGAGGCCACCCCACTTCCCACAGCCCAGCAGACATCCCGGCCATCTCTGACCGGTGCCTGCAGGGGGAGGGACACAACGAACGCAGTGCCTCCCACCACTGATGGCACCGACTGGCCAGGGGCAGCCAGGATGCACCCCCTGCCTATCTCCCTAACTCCGAAGCCCCTATTCTCACCCTCACTGAGGAACTGCCTCTCTCTCTCTGCACACTCTAGTGTGGAGAAGAGGAGAGTTGAGGTCACCTTTGTCACCTTGTTGAGGGATTGACCCTGGGAGGTGAAGATGGGCCCTGACTGGGGGCCCTCTGGCCTTGCTCCCCCACTCAGCTCAGGGACCTAGCGAAGCCACTGTCCCCAGGAGCAGCAGACTGTCCACTTGGGGTTTTCTCCCACTGCGAGTACAGGGAGTTCCCACTCGTTGCGGCGGCCCTCAGCTCATGGTGGTGGGCATTATGGATAAAAATTCCTTTTCCTTGTCCCTCTCGGGCGCAGCGCTGAAGCCCTGCTCTGCGCTGTCTCCCGGAGTCTGTCCCCCGAGGACGGGCCCCTGTGGCTCACCGCCGGACACTCACTGCCACGACCTTCCTGCTCCCCTCCCGCTGCCAGTCAGTCTGGCTTCCTCGCTCTCCTAGGGGTCTGAGCAGCCCCTGACAGTGACTCCCATCACAGAGGGGACCCCTTGAACCTTCTTTGGGCAGAAGGCCCAGGGGACAGCTTTCCAGAAAACCTGACGCAAAATGTGAGGCCACTTCCCCCTCCGGTGGTATCTCAGAAGCTACAATCCTTCTGAAGCCCCTGTTTTTGACCCAACTTGCCAAACCCAGGAGAGGGACACAATTGTGCCCTGGGGAGAAAGACAGCTCATTTTTTCTGACACTCTGATGCCCGTTCTGTTTAGTGTAAGGCCCTCCTGTGCCCACTAAGGGGGTGCACCCAGGTGAATCCATTCTTCTCTTAATATTTCAGCCGAGAAGCAGGACTTCACGCTCTTTACTGTGTCTGAGGAAGCTCGTAAGGGATTAGCTGTGCCTTCTGCTGCCAACCTCAGCGCTCCCAAGGGGGAAAGAAAAGGGGCGGGGCAATGACCTGATTTCCATGGCATTAATAACTTCGGGGCAATTTATATTCTCTTATTTCCCCCACCACCTTTCCATTCCCACCACCAACAAAGGAGCCCCTGGGCCCCCCAGGGTCCCGGGAGGTGGAATGAGGGTCTGAGTGGGAGACGGTGGGGTTTCTCTAGACATGCTTCCCCGAGACCGAGGAGCCCCTGGGCCTCAGCTCCACCAGCCTCGGCCGGCCGGCCAGGGGTCTCTCTTTCCCTCCCCCGCTGGCTCATGAGCACTGGCCAAATGTGACGACAGTCAGGGAGGGAGAGAGGGAGAGAAAGCTGTTCACACAGCCGGGAAGCCCGTGGGATGATGGCTCAGGCCAAAGGACAAGCTCCTCCCTGGTGGGGGCTGCTCTCCCCAGCCTCCTTCCAGCCCCAGCTTAAGCATTCCCTTCAGGCTGGGGGAGGAACAGGTGGAACTGGCATGTTCTTGGGCAGACACGTGGAGAGACGTCATCAGGGACAGGAAGAGACCCAGGGACCCGGGCTAGCATGGAGCCACGGGTGGGCTCAGCGCTCTTCTCCGACGCCTGATCCCGCAGAGGCTGGGCCGAGGGAATGGAAAGAAACTGAGGCATGGAGGACTGAAGTGGAAAGCTGTGGACTCGGCTTCTCCCCTTGCCACTTGGAGCCTCAGTTTCCCTTTCTGGGGTTTTGAAGGGCTGCCCTCTGTCAGCTTTTGCTAAGGTGTGTTCACAACAAATCAGATAAGGAAAAATTTTATTTCCCGCCCAATTCTTTGTCATTTCTCTGATTGCATCAAAACCATCTCAATCTAATAAACGTTCAACCCCTAAACCCTTGCAAATCTACCTTTTAAACAAACCAGGCCATGGGCTCAGATTCTTCAGGCAAGGCCTCTCGCCAGATTTAATATTTTTTCTGACACTCTGATGCCCGTTCTGTTTAGTGTAAGGCCCTCCTATGCCCACTAAGGGGGTGCACCCAGGTGAATCCATTCTTCTCTTAATATTTCAGCCAAGAAGCAGGACTTCACGCTCTTTACTGTCTCTGAGGAAGCTCGTAAGGGATTAGCTGTGCCTTCCGTTTTGTTTCCATTGCCTCTCTTTTCATGGTTACCATCTACTTAATATGGCAAGAAATAATGATTTTCCACTTCTGACACTTTGTAAATAAACCTATTAAAATTTTTAACAAGATGAACTGATTTAGAAACAAATACTAGAAAATAACATCAGTAGGAATCAGAGGAAGGGAGTTCCTAAAAGTGGTGGCACTTGCCTTCTGGTTAGGCCGCCACGGCAGGTGTGCCCTCACCCCGTTTCACCTCCTGCCCTGAGCCAGGTCCTGAGCAATGTGGTGGGAGCCTGGGAGGAAGGATGACCTGAATGGTGGGAAGAGCCTAGGGAGAGGGTGGCGTGGCACCAAGGGTGGGGTGCTCTGCAGCCTGGAGACAAGACCCTGCATTAGGGTGGCTCTGGCCCTGTTTCCAGCCTTAGAGAATCTGCCTGGACAGTCTGTTCAGTCCTGCACGTGGCAGGACCCACCCAGAAACACCCACGGTGGTTGGGCCAGATCCTCAGACCAGCCTTGGGGGTGAGCCCAACTCCACCTGGAGGGCAGTGGGAGAGTGCATTGTGCAGCTGGACAGATGCTCACAAATGCAGATGCATGAGCACAGCCCTTGCCTGGGCCCACAGCCTGGTGCAGCCACCCTGAGGGCCAGGGCTGGGGACATTTGGAAAGCAGCAAGCCCAGCTTGGTCTCCCTGCTCTTTCTAGAAACATACACTGCTGACTTCTGCAGCCATGTTTCTGCATCAGCCATGCCCCCAACCCGTGGACTCTGTTTCTGGAGAGGACCATTTCCAAGAAAGCTCTTTGTCATCAAACTCCCGGCCTCTCTGTGCCAGATACTTCAATGCTGAAGGCCAGTTACTTGATGGAACATTTAGCAATTAATTTAGTCCCCAACATGTTGGTCCATAAATCACAGAGAAGATGGTTTTCCAGAATCCATCTGTTTCTTGCCCATAAGGAACAGCAACCTGGCTCCAGGCTCCTGGGCCAAAGCAAGCACACAGGAAATTAAATCCTAGACCTGTGTACAGTCCATTCAACCACCATGTGTGTGTGTGTGTGTGTGTGTCTGTGTGTATACATTTTTTCCCCCCGATAACAAATTATTTACCGTATAAAATGTTGCAAAGCTAATACTGTAATTACGTGCTGCATCTGACCTGGTGGGTGCCTGCTGAGAGGAGGCAGGGTGAGTAGCACAGTCGCTTGACTAGCTAATGATTCTTTCATTGACTGGGCTGCCTGGCTATTAGCTATCTTCCCTGGGAAGATGACGCCTGGGCTATCAGAACGAGGGGACGCCTCTGGCCCACTGAGCTTGCACCCGCTGATTTGCCTTACACAAAACAAAGGCATCACCAGGGAGCAGAGGTGAGAGGTGGGGCTCTGTCTTGCTCCCAGCTCTGTGCTTGGGCTCCTGTGCCCCAGTGCTCACTCTGTAGCGAGCCCCTCCTCGGAGCCCTGGCGTCGCCCATCCCAGGATTGTCTTTCTAGCATTGGACATTGGCCAAACCCAAAGGGATGGCTACAAACCTGGCCGTCTACAGCATTCGGGTTTTCAGCCAAGAAAAAGAGGGGCCCCTGGGCCAGAAGCCAGGAGCAGACCACAGTGACTGGTGAGGAAGAGGCTGCTTCCCCTGCCATATGGACCCTTGTGCCAGGTCACAGAGTGACCCTCTCCGCTCTGCTGGAGCCCAACACTGCTGGGGGAGCAGGCAGGACAGATGTACCTCGCGTTTTACAGAGGGGAGCCTGGCGCCAGGCACGTGGCAGGCCTGGCCAGAGATGACCTGAGGAGGGCCAAGCAAGCCTGGGGCCTCACCAAGGCCAGACTCCAGGGCGTGTGCTCCTGACCGCTGCACAGACTGCCTGCTGCCTTCTGCATCCTGGCTCTGCCAGTGTACCCAAGAATGATGCGTGGGACCCTGTTGTGGCTTGCCGGGCTTGCGCAGGGAGCAGAGGGCGGTGGAGGAAGGAGCAGGGGGGCTGGCGCACGGAGGACGACCTGGCCGGTGTCTCCTCCACACAGCACTGGCACCAACGCCTGGGGAAGGGAGGAAGCCCAGGGGCCTGTGCCTCCAGCTCTGGACTCAGCCAGAAGCTGGCCCGCGATGGGCGGCTCCTGGCGGCCGTGGGCTCTGAACCTGCGGGAGCTTAGCCCTTCCCCGCCCACCCACACAGGACCATGTACAGGATTTTTTTCTTTAAACTACTTTAAATGAACTTACTTTTAAAATTTTAACCTACTCATAAATAATACTAGCCATGAAATCCCAGGTCGGATAAGCTAGTACCTACTCAGATCAACAAACCTGCGGCCAGGGAAACAAAAAATCTCCCTCGGTTTTCCACCTGGACTCCCTGCCAGGTGTGTGCAGAACTCACCCAGGTTGGGGATGCATCTGAGAACCTGAGCCCGGTGCTGGCACACAGTAGGTGCTTAATAAATTTGATTTCTTCCTGTGGTTGGAACCTGGTCTCGGCCTGGGAAATGTCCTCTCTGGAACATTCTCTGACCCCCATCAGGATGTCTCCCCCAGCCCCTGCCCGCCCACCTGTTTGCCCTGCTTCCCTGGTTTCTGCATCGCCGTGGGCTGATTGCCGTCACCCTGGCCTGTTTTCTCCCCAGTTCCCCGGGGGCAGCACCACCCGGCCCTGACCTGGGTGTTAGTGCTGAGTTTTGCCTCCTTCTGCAGGACAGCAGGAGACACACTTGAGCAGTGGCCCTACAATCCTTCCTCCGAAGTGCCCAGAAACAACCTTCCCCTCCAGACCTGGAGATTCTTGCATTGTTCTTGCTCCAGGGCCTGAAATCAAGCCTCTGGTGAATGACCGGATTCTTCCTTGGAGTCTGGCTCCTCCCATAATTATAGCAGGAAATAAGTCCTAGGAGAAGAGGGATGTCCCTGGGGTCCGTGGTCCCTTGCCTTCAACTGTCCCTAGGGAGTGTTTTGAGGAGGAGAAACAGGGTGTAGGGGCTCCATGCCCCTAGAGGTCAGTTTCCAGGTCTCCTCACAATGGCAGTGGCGGCTCTGAGCCCTACGAGCTTATCCTAAGCCACCAGAGTGGCCAAAGGCCAAGCAAGGTGCTCAGAGACCTCCTTCTGCTGTTCCTTCCACGCCAGGAGAGGCCCTAGTTCATGCCGCCCAGTTCACATGGCCAGAAAGCAGAGGTGGCAATTTATGACCTAGGCCCGGGGAAATATGTGCCGGCGAAGTGTCCATGACCCAAGTAGCAGGCTCAGGTCTCGCCGCCATCACCTGCTGTCACTCCCCTGGGACCCTGTGTATTTCCTGGGTGGCACTACAACCATCTGTCCTTGCATGCTTTGCTGTGCTGGGGTCTGTGTAATGTCTGTCACCACAATAGATCTCAAGCTGCCCGAGAGCAGAGACCTTATCTGCCGGCTTCACCACTGATTCCTGAGCCCACGTGCAGAGTCCTGGGCATGGGAGGTGCCTGGTAAGTCCTAGAAGCAAGAAGGGCTAGTGGAGGGAGGCAGAGAGGGAGGACTCCTGGGCACGGCTGGCCCCGGGGGTGGGTGTCCCAGATGCTAGGGCCCCCTCCCTGGAGGTTGTATAGGTTCTTTTGGGGGATACTGAAAGGTGCTCCCCTGCATTGAGAAGGGGGTCAAGATAGACGATTCAAGTTCTCCCCAGATAATACTAATATTCTAGAATTCTGTGAAATGTGAGGCCAGCTGTCTGTATTAGTAGTGGATGTTATTAACAGGATCCTGCGTGGTTACAGAAAGGTTAAATGGTGCTGAGTGTGTTCTGTTAACGAGGGTGGGGACCCGGGCAGAGCAACCACAGTGATACCCATCAAGAGCAGTTACAAGGAAGCAAGTTCAGGTGTTTACGTAGTGCCTGCCTCCCTTAACTGGAAAGCTCACTTATCTGGAACACTCTGTGTCCTAAAAATGCCAGACACAGGGCGGAGCTGCAAGAGCCTCTGGACGGTTCCGCTGCATGCTGACATTCTCCAACCATGCTCACGTGAACTGTTTATTGATTAAAATCAGCAGGCTCCTTAGCAGTTCATTTTTCAATAATGCTAATTTTAGTAATTCGTTAAGTTAGGCCTGACAGTGTGTCTGCATCTAACATGTGTAATGAGCTGAATTGTGACATCAGATAATGCATGACCCCCAGGGCAGAACACGTGATTGGCAGAGCAGTGCCCCTGGCCTCGGCTCACAGCTGTGAGAACACTAAACCCACCAGGCACTGAGACCCTCAAAGACCGGCACGCCATCCCAAGCCCCTGTCTCAGAGCCACAGTGAAGCTCCTCCCATTAGGATACGTGAGTCATCTTGTTTCCAAAGCTCTTTGTGTTAGAAAAATATTGTGCGCCAGGCCATCATCACTCATTCCAGAGTTTAATATCCTGAGATAGCAGGAAGTTTTCCACAGGATCTAAATTAAATTCTTTCTTCTGAAGCTCAGATCCATTTTCTTCTGAGTAGATATCAAACTGCCAGCCACAACTGGTTTTGCCCTATCCAGAGATTCACAGATTTTGAGGATTATCTGATCCAAACCCTCTTTCCAAAGGAAGCCGCATTAGCAGGAGGGCAGGTGCCTTGCACGAGGCCGCACAGAGGGCTGGATGCAATGCCGGTCTTAGCATCCAAGACCCCTGCAGCCCTGATCCACTCCCCACTCTATCCCACCCCCAATGCAACCCCACTCCCCAGCACCCGTGTGAGGAGATCTGAGCAGCAGGCAAGGGTCAGTCTTCTGAGGAACCTGAACAGTCAAGTCACGGGGAAGGAAATTACACTTGGCTCTGAAAGTATATGAAAAGTTGCCCAGATTTATTCACAATAAGAACAAGACAAAAGAGAAATCTGTCAGATTGGTGTGATCACAAATGTTGGCAACACTCTGCAATCCCTGGGCATGGGGACGCCTGACGCCCTCGAATACTGCAACTTCTTAGGAGCCAATGGCAGGATCCAGTAGATTAAAAATGGATACACCTTTGACTGGACAGCTCCCTTTCCAGGAATTTGTCTTGAAGACATTCTCACACGTTGTCCAAAGTTCCCAGAAGAAGGCCGGAACCTACAGACATACCCAACTACATTTTATTGTCTGTAGTGCAGTCGGCTGATGGCTCTATAAAGTACGGCTCACCCCTAGAGAGTTATGAGCCGCCCCAAGAATGAGTCAGGGCCACCTGCACTACTGTGGCTCCCAAATAGCCTGCTAATCGAGAAAAGCAATGTTCAGAAGGTGCACGTTAGATGTAGCTATTTGTATAGAAAGTAAGGAGAGGGTCATTATGCATAAATATGCACAAATATGCATATACATGGATGTCCCTAGAAGGGTGTCCAAGAAATTGTTACCTATTGTTGCTTCTGAGGAGTGACTGGAGAACGAAGGAAGGATAGAGATGATTTTCCCTTATCCCTTTTGTATTGTTTGGAGTTGTTTCCATGCCTGCATTTCTTGTGTGGCACATTCATGCGCAGATTGACACAGCATAAGAGAACTAGCCCATCAGGGCCTCTACAATCAGAAGACCTGGCTTGAGGGCCCGCTCCTCCACTTCACCCGGCTGGTATCTAAGACTCGGTTTCCTCATCTGTAGAATGGGGACAACCCCGATCTTGTAAGGCTGCCGAGACAGGTGAGCAGGCATGGAGGGAGGTATTGTTTGGCCAGCTGCCCTGAGGAGCCAGTGAGGGTGATTTTCTAACCTCCCCATGAGGGCTTCCAGACAGCTGATGTGTCTGACATGATTTTTGTCTTTAAAGGCCAGAAGGAATACACTAAGATGTGTGCATTTTATTGTGTGCACCTTAAAAAAAAAAGAAGGAAGAAGGAAGGTCTGGGTATGGTTCCAAAGTGTAGGTTTGATGATGGTAACTAACATGCCTCAAAGTTTTAATTCTTATAATAAACTGTAGAGTAAAACATTAATTTAAAATAAAGGTCAGAGGCAGAGCAGGCACATCTGGGTGTCGTTGAGCCTCCTGGGCTACGCCCCAGTGCAGGATCCCCTTGGAAGCCTCCCACTCCCCTGGGCAGCGTCTGGCTGTCCCTGTGCCCGCCTGTCCACAACCTGCACTTGGTCGCCATGCCCCAGTGTTCTTCTCTTTCTGTCTCATGACTGCCTACACCAAAGATCAGACACACAGGTCGGTGACAAGAAAGGACTATCCCTGGAGAATGAGGACCACCATCCCCCCGTCCCCATGTGATCCTTAACCGCACTGCTTAATCCCAAAAGGGAGGCTTTGAAAGAGCTCCTGCCCACGAGGGCTGTGCAGAGCGGCATCTGGCCTGCTGCTGGCCCCTCTCTCTGCTGCCTGACGGCACCCCCCTTTCTCAGGTGACTTCTGTGTTTACAGAGAGAATTGCTCACAACTCTGCATTCATTCCGACTCACAGAGACCACGGACCGTGTGCTTCACTTTCCCAACAGATGACCCCAGGTGCGAGCATCCGAGCTGAACTACAAGCTTACTTTTCTTCCTGCAGATCAGACCACAAGGAGATGCCATTCCGTCCATATTCATGAGCACGATGAAAAGTAACGCGCCCACTGAAACCACAGTCAGCAAGGCGCGGGGCACCAGGAGCGCTCAGACACCACTGACGGCGGCAGAAAAGGCACAACCACGTTAGAACTTTCTGAGAATTCCCAATAAACTGGAATGTTCTGGTGTCACGTGATACAGCGATTCCACTCCTAGGGATCTACCCAAGAGGAATGAAAATACCTACCAGCGTGTTCATAGCAGGTTCGTTTAAACAGCCCCAACCTGGAAATAGCCCAAATACCCATCAACAGTAGAGTGGTAAGGAGACTGAGGTAGAGCCATACAATAAAATACATTCGTGCAAGAAGAAAAATAGCAAATTGCTGATACAGCGATATGGATGACCCTCAAAGTGAAAGCCAGATGTGACCGTGTACATCTGTGTCATGTGATTTACGTGACGTTCAGGAACAGGTCAGACTAATCTGTGGTACTAGAAGTCAGAGTATTGGTTGCCTCTGGGTCACCAGGGTTGTGGTGTCGGGGTAGGGTGATTCCTTGGGAGGAGAGAAGGGAACTTTCTAGGATGAAGGAATGTCCTATGTCTTCATTGGGATGGTGGGTACGAGGGCATATGCCTAGAAGTCATAGAGCTATAAATTTTAAACTTGGACATCTTACTGAACATAAATATAACTCAAACAAACCAAAAAGTGGGGGGAAATTGTCACCTTTCCCAAGGCCATCTTTCTGGTCGGCTCCTGCATCACTGCCTCTTCACCTTAAGTTGTGCTAACCCTGCACACAAAGCTCTATTGGCAGGGCCCTCCAAACAGGAGGCACCTGGAAGTGTAGCAAAAGAAGTCTGTAGCAGACTGTTCAAGCTCAGTTGGACAATATCCACCATATCATAGATAAGTTTTCACAAATGCCTAAGGTGCCTAACTGGTTTTCTTGGTTTCACTGGAGATGGCTGGTAATTACAGGTATGCTTTGGTTATGTAACTATACTCCTATTATGTTAATGTGTGTGTGCAAGTTAATTAGTAGTTTAAAACCTATACATGCTGAAGTTACTCTACAAGAAGATATGTCAAAGAAATAATCAATCTTCCCATGTTTTCTTCCGCCTGCTACTTCTATAGCTTTTCTTCTTCCTTCCTAATTACAACCCTTAAATAGAATTCGTGCCTCATATCGAATTTACCGAGCCTCATAATTCTTCCAAGTGGTAAAGACACCTCAAGATAAATGCTGGGCATAGAAGCCACAGGGCATAAATATGCAAAGAAGTAAAAAGCTAACCTTTTCAAACAATAAGGCTTCTCTCTCACTTACCAACTTTACATTTCCCTGTATGGCCCCGGAAGATGACTGGTTAGCCAGAGACGGGTAAGATTCCTCAAGGGAGGAACAACCTAAGACAGGCACAGTCGCAGGGGGCCATCAGGTGAGAAATTGGGGATCAACAGAGGTGAGGCTTAGAACCTCACCCCCCCGTTCTGAGAGAAATCTTCTGCATACGTGGATGTTTTATTGCCCTGGTCTAGCTTGGATTAACACATAGTCTACAGGCACACACCTGATCATCTACATTTGCTCTCTTTCAACACTAAACTATGTTTTCTACCTTTATCCTGTATCTACCTACCACTTCAGCATTTTATTAAAAATAATAATAATAAAGAGAGAAATGTGGTATCCACATATAAATCAAGTATAAAAATCAAAGAGTATTCATATTTGAACTGTTTATAGTTCATAATGCATGAGCAAAACCAAAAGTTTCTGTGATGACTGCCCTTGTACTGTTCACCATGTAACTTATTCACTATGTAAGAATTTGTTCTCCATGTAAGAACTTGTTCGTTATGCTTCAGAAGATTGGAGACTGACGAAAATTAGGCTTGGGGTGGATTAATGATTGTGCATTGAGCATTGACTCCCCTATACAAAATTTTATTGTTGTTAACAACCATTTGATCAATAAATATGAGAGATGCCCTCACCAAAAAAAAAAAAAAGAAGTACACACTTCCAATTGTAAAATAAATAAGTAACCTGGATGTAATGTATAGCATAAGGAATATAGTCAAAATACTGTAACAACTTGGTATGGTGATAGCTGGTACCTAGAATTATCATGTATATAAATGTACTACCCTTCAATAAAAAATAATTATCTACAAAAAAAAAAAAAAGAGAGATCTGTAGCAAAAAGAGTTTGTAGCAAAAGAAGCCGAGAATAATTTAGAGTTATTTTGACAATGCGGCTGACATGTATGGAATTGTTCTGTATACATTAACACTTCTGGGTATTTTATTGCCTAATAAGGAGAAAGTAATGCATGCTATTTCTCAGCCTTGGAATTCCTGTCAGTGCAATACATCGAGGCCAAGGAAGGTCTGTATTATCAGCTATGGAATTTTGTTTATGGGGAGAAAGGTACCCTGCGGCCCGCCTGGTAGTCCGATGTAAGGAACTACTCTCAGGTGATTAATGAAATGGCTAATTGCTCAGGAAACCAGTGCGCTGGCTGTGCTCTAGCGGGGCTGGGCCTCTGACACACACACACACACCTGTGGGATGGCTGCGTTTGGTCTTGACTAGCTACATGTTTTCATTCCTGAATGTTTGCTTATGCTGCTCCCCCACTTCTGCCCCCAACTCTCTGTTGTGTCTCTTTCCTGATGATTCTCTTGCCTAATTAGAACCTCACAACAGCCCCGAGAGACAGGGGTCATGAGCTCCCTTATATAGGGTAAGGGGTGAGGACGGGAGGGCTCCCATGGGGACCTGCGTCGTTCACGCGGTGGAGAATGGCAGAGCCAGGGGGCCCTTAGCCTGGGGCCTCCTCACTCATCTCCAGCTCCAGCTATGCAAACCCCCGTCCATTGTCCCCCAGAAGTCTCTGCTCATGTGTCTGCCCAAACTCCCGTTTCCTCCCTAAGTTCTCTGCTGGCTTAAACTGTCTAGAACTGTTTACCATTGAATATGAATGAGTCTCATAACCCCTGGGAGATTCTTAACTCTTTGGACCTCAGATGCTTCCTTGGAGTTCTTCACAGCATGTAGTTCAGGGCTGAACTTTTGAGGGAAGGAAAAGGGGATAGAAGATGATCAATAATAAGGATCGATGGATTGATTGGCTCGCACTCCATTGGCAATCTGTTTTGTGAGTCTCCCTGGGCATCCACTCTCCCTGATTAGATTTTTGCTTCATCAATTAAGGATGCTGTGTGTGAGCCTGCTGCGTCGGCTAAAGATCAAACTCTAAATAATGTTTAGTGTCTGCTCTGGAAGCATGTTTGCTGAGCCTAGATCCCAGGCTGGAAAGACAAGGCTGTGAAATGTCAAACATCCCGTGCAAGGCAAACACCCCAGGGAGGGCTTGCATAAATCAGTTAAAAGAACTGTCATTAGCATTTGGGTGAAGGTGGCTCTGTGGAAGGGTGATGAGCTTCAGAGGTCTTTGCTCAACTCCAAGGTCATTTTGCCTTCATCAATCTATCGACTGTTTTCGTCCTCAGAATTAAACAATTAAATGTGCTACATGAGTAAAAATGCCGCAGTAGAATATCTTTATCACTAGACTCTGGCTTCCCAGCTGTCAGCCAGGAAAGTGGGGGGAGGGGGGAGGCAGACGGTTCTGGAATTGCTCACTTGTCCTGAACCCTTGGAGGAAAGTTCCCAGCAGGTGCCTAGGTTGTGGGCTAACAGCCTTCTCTGGGGAAACTGCTGCATGACACTTGGCTCGCTTTACTGAACTTGGACAGCAGATGTGCACCTGCAAGCTGGGCCCATCTACCCAGGCAGAGGAGCCCATGGACTCCCACCGACCCTGAGGGCACTTGGTAGACCCTCTCTGCACACCAGCCCATGGTTTCTCAGCTGTAGGTCCACTTCTTTGCCTCTGCTTCGACGCCCTCTTCTCACTTCCTCAGCCCTGGTGGTGGGGACGAGGGTCGGTGGGTGCTTGCTTATTATTTCTCTTTCTTGGTATTTTGCATGAGGCTTGGGGACCCTGGTACAGCCGACTGGAGCTGCCCTTTGCATAGGAAATAAGCCTGCTATCAACTGCAAGCCCAGCTCTGCCTCAGGCCCAGCTCCACCCTGAGTTCTGGCCCCAACTTCCATCTCAAGCCAGACCCCAGGTGCACCACACGCAGCCCAGCCTAGCCCGGGGCCCATCCCCCTGAGCAGGCTTGTCCCTCGCCATCACCCGGCAGGAGCTCAGACCCACAGACGGGCAACAGGAGTATGCTCTTCAGGCAGCCAACATCATTAACTGATTGAAAGAGTAAATTGGATTCCTGATATTATAAATTAAAAATTATGCTAACTCTTCTTTTAGAAGGCCGACTCTAAATACAAACCTACATTAAAATGCATGGGAGGACAGCGAGGAGAAGGCTGTAATAAAAGCAGGACCAGGTGAAACCAGAGGCTCTGAAGCTGCAGTTCTCCTCCCCCCACACTGGAAGAAGACTCCAGAAAGCCCTTAACATGCAAATTTCTGCCTCCAGTGGAAGAGCTGATACAAACAAGGAAACAGAAGCTGTGACTATAAAGATCTTGTGCTGCTTGGGCCCCTGGGATGGAGTGGGTTCCATTCATGCCTCTCTGGGTTTGAGCAGAAGGTGGCAGACGCCTCACTGGGAATTAATGCGTCTCTGGTCCCGAGCTAACCAGCGCTCCGGTGCCGATGCTGGCTGCCCCCCTTCCGAAGTCACCGAGGGCTGGGCTCTGGGGCCCCGGCTGTGCGCACTTCCTGGCAGCTGCCTCTTGCTCAGAAACTCACCAGAGAGACTCCTTGGAGCCAAAATGATTTCTTCGGTGATTTCAGTTTGAATTTCTTCCCCACACTCGAGGGTGTCTTAAGTCCATATTGAATGCAGGTGTTGGGGGGCTGCCTACCCTCTGCAGACCTGCTGTAAAGCGGTTTTCACCAGTGGCCAGCTGGAGGGGCGAAGGGCCGGACAGCGGAGGAGCCCAGCTCTGGCCCCTGGGGGACAGCCTCCCTGCCCCTCTCCGTGACCTCTATTTTCCCCCAGCAGCCGGAGGGCAGCTTCCATCTTTCAACCTTCATTGACGTGTAATGGGTCCAAGTGGGGCAGGTCGGTGGGTCCTCACACTGAGCACACCGTGTCACCAGCCCCCAGACGGCGACACCAAACACCTGAGCTCTCAGAAGCCCCTCGCCACCCTCTCCCGTCACCGTCCCCTCGGCCACCATCCGCACTTCCGGCATGTTGATGAGTGTTCCTTGCTGTGCAAATCCGTTAAGTGGAACCATGCAGAATGTACATTTCAGAACAATCTGGCTCCTTTCACGCACTGTGGGACATCCCTGCCACAGCAGTGAGACGGTGATGCTGTGTCCTAAAGTGGGGACCCACCGACTTCATGTACCCCTTGTGCTACGGACGGGCATTTGGGCGGCTCCAAATTCGAGCTCTGGGAGAAAATGCAGCTATCAGCTTCTAGGGCCTGAGTTTGGTGGACATATGGATGCACTTCGGTTGGGCATGTCGGCAGTGCCCTTGGAAGCCGGCCATAGGCTCACGGTCCCTTACAGCCGAGATGTACTGCTCAGCCCTCAGAAGGCTGGCTCAGTCTCATTCAGGACCCCAGAGAGGTCCTCCTGGACCCCACTAACCAGATGAGCTTCCTCAGAAGTCCCCATCCTGTCCTCTTCTTCCAGGGCCCTTGTCACAATTCCTAGTTGTGTATTTATTTTTGTCTATTTGTTTAAGGCCTACCTCTTAGCTATGCTGTAAACCCCACGAGGACAGGGAGCCGATTCTGCCTTGTTCTCCCTTCATCCCTTCCATCAATATTTATTAAGTACCACATACATGCCAGGCATGTGTTGGCACCAAGGACTCAGCCTGAGCAAGACAAAGTCCTGGTCTTCAAGCACCTTGGAGCCTGAGGGTGGAGAGAAGTTTTAAGCAAACAGATAAAGAGTGTAGTAAGTGCTCAGAGCGGAGTGCAGGGGTGGAGAGAAACGGTCAGGTGGAAGGCCGTGGAGGCCGAGCAGGAAGGCCGGGGTGGCTGCAGCAAGGAGACAGCTCAGGTGGAGGGAATGAGGTCAGAGATGGGGTGGGGTGGGGCTCAGGGCGCTGTGGGCCCTCTAGGAGCTGGGGCTTGGGGTGGGAGTTGGGGGAGCGCCCAGAGCCCACCCCAGGGCTCGGCAGATGTTTGCTGAGTGAGCGAGTGAATGAATGTCCTCCTAATCTCCCCACACAGACAACCGAACTCCCGGGCCCTCTTCCTGGCCGCCCCTTGGAGTCCTGCCCCTCCTGGAAGCTGTGGGTTTAGAGGGTCTGTTGAACACATTTGAATGTATGGTCCCTGGCTGCTCCTCCCTAACCTCAATGGACAAGAGCGCCCACCACCCACCCTACCCACTCCACCCCCACCAACACCCGGTGACAGCCATGCCAAGTGGCATTTCCCAGGAGGACGACCTGGGCCAGCTCCGCTGAGGACACAGGAACAAGCAGCAGTGTATCAGGCTCTGCACCTTAGTGCTGCCAGCACGAGGCTGTTCTGCCAACACCGAGGAAACCGTGAGCTTCCCAGAGGGACCCGGGTCCTCTGGCTCTTGGTGGTCCGCCCTTCATCTATTTTCATTTTCTAGAAATGTGAGCAGAATGGTAGCAGGACAGATACTCCCGTCAGGTCTGCGCGAGGTGGTGGGGGTGCTGGGGAAAGGGCTGTGGATGCCAGGCTTGCAGAAACAGCCGGGGCTGCAGCACATTTTCCATGGGAAAGATCCCCCAAGATTAAACAAAGGCGGCTTATGTAGGCCAAGCAAACTGGGGAGTTGAAAGTCTCAGGATGATGTATGTCAAGTTTCACAGCTTGGAAAACCAGTTGATCTCCAGCTAGCTGAGGAAATGCAGGCCGAGGTCAACATTTGATTGCTCAGCTGTCTGCACACAGGGGAGGAAAGCTCTCTGCGCCCTGGGACGGGAGCCAGCAGAGACTCCTCTCTGTTTGGCTTTCCGAGGCTGGGATTGGAGACACGCATGGAGGAGGTCAGTGAGGGAGTGAAGACAGAGCTGGTGTGGGTGGCGGCTTCTCTTTTCCTCCACCCCGCCCCATCTTTCTCTCTTTTTTTCAAGAAACAAGCCAGTGGGAAGATCCTGTTCATCAGTGCTTACTTAGGTTTTTAACCAACCATTCAATCATTCAACCCTCCATGCTAATGACCAACATTTTGTTTATCTATATATTCAACTGCCCAGCTATTCATCCATTTAACTATCCACCACGCCTCCATCCAGCCACCCATCTCCTTATCTGTTTGCTGTCTCTTCCCTCTGTCCATCCAACATCCAGCTGTCCATTTAAATATATAACCATCCACTCATCCACCCATCCATCCATCCTACAAATATATATTTAGTACCCACTGTGGACCACCCCACTGCTGTAGGGGGTACAGTGGTGAACTATATGGACCCAGCCCTCCTGGAGCTTATTTCCTCATGGTAAAGCTCAACAGACTTTCAGTGAGTGCTTATTTTGTGCCTGGCCCTGGAAGCACAAAGACAAAAGTCGTAATCTCCGCCTGCAAAAGGTTCCCCGCTCTAGAGGGAGAGGGATGCACAGCAAGGAGTTGCCACAGCCCTCTAAACGCTAGGATGGAGGAGGCCCAGAATCTCTGGGGCACCAAGAAGGCCCCTGGCTCCGGAAAGGCTTCTTGGGAGAAATGATATACGGGTTCTAGAAGGTGGGTGGATGAAAACAGTCCAGGCCCTACCTGCCCGCATCCGGAACAAAGTGTAGCATGCAGCAGGGGCTCAATGCGTACTTGTGGAATGAATGAAGTAGTGGGGGGGCAGGGGGGTGCTTCTTGGGAACCTAATGACCCTGCCTGGAACAGGGTCCCAGTCACAGGTTTACTGGAATGAAAGGCTATAGTCGGCCCATCTGTAAAATGGGGGTGATAACAGTGCCTACCTGCTGGTTTGGGATTAGAATCACAGCCTGCAGGACGCTAGGGGCCTGGTACATGATGGCACTCCACACTCCTGTCAACAATCAAGGCTCCTAATAACTGATGATTAATAATGTAATTACATAATACAATGGTAATGATACTCAATGACATACTATTAGCACATAGCTATCATCATTGTCATGATTTACCATCGTTCATTATACCAATGACTTTCCATCCCCAGCTTTGCCCGAGGCACTTGTTCAGGGAGACTCTCTGGCGTCTCTCCCTACTGGACGACTTCCTGGGATGTGTGGCCGTCTGACCCAGGGCTCCCGAGGCGAGGGAGGACCGAGTGTGCTGGCCTCGTGCTGCCTGGGGGCTGCGGTCGCGGGCACAGGCCTATGCCCCCTTCATCACACCATTCTGGCTGTCACCCATGAATTTCGCTAAAACCTTTTGGGAAATGGTTTATATTTTCAGATGAATGACCTTTTGGGGTGATGCATTTCCATAACAACTAATGAGTGGCCAGCATGCTTCCGCCCTGGGCCAGCCACTGGGCGCTGGCCCTCTGCTTGCCACCAGCACGGTGGGTGGCGGTTCCTGTCTGCTGTCTCTGTGCGGGTGCCCCTGGCTGGCAGGGCCACGCTGGAGGCCGGCCAGAAGCATGCAGAGGGTGGTCTGGACCCCCTGTGGCCTGGCTCAGCGGTCCCTCCTCGGTCAGCCAAAGGGAAGTCTGCTCTGAGAACGAGATAAAGGTGCCCGCGTCCCTCGCGGGTGTTTCCCTCTGGCCAGTGCTCCTGGCAAGAGATTACTGAGACCTCAGCGGATCCGCTCGAGTGGGGGCCACGTGCCAGCACACAGTGGGCCTGGCTCTGCCTCGCAGGCACACCGCCAGGGACGTGCCCTGCGCCCCAGAGGAGGGAGGGTTGGCTCCGGTTTCCAGCACGGAGCCCCAGCGAGGCTCCACCCCTGGGGAGAGGTGATTCTCAAATATTTTAAACGCACATGGATGAGCTGATGGGCAGCTCTTGAGGAAGGGTCAGGGGCACATTTAAGGGCCTGGGAAGCACCAGGCAGATTTCCAGAGCCTCAGAATAACTGCTTTGTGTCTGACCTTGTCTAGCCTGGGAACCACGTGACTCTGCACTGCAGGGGCTGGGTTCCCCACAAAGCCAGGTGGTTCCTTTGGCCCCGCATGGTCCTTCTGCTGTACTTAGAGGCCACGGGGTGGGTACCTTCTTTCCAAATGGAATGTAGCCTTCCCCCAGAGCGGACGGGGACAGACTGAGGACCCCCCTATGAGAGGACCCCTCCCATTAGGATCAACCCCACCAGGACCTCTGTTTCCTCATGTAAAATGAGCAGCTTGAAAGCAGGGAACCCAGACTCACAGAACACCACAGCTGAGAAAGGCCCACCCAGGTGTCTGGCTGCACTCCTGTGCCTCCAAAATCGTCTGATCACACAATACCTCATCCATTCCTTCAAGTGACATTTTTGAAGGCCTGCTTTGTA
This sequence comes from Manis pentadactyla, assembly GCF_030020395.1. Lineage (NCBI taxonomy): Eukaryota > Metazoa > Chordata > Mammalia > Pholidota > Manidae > Manis > Manis pentadactyla. Next base: position 174,860,508 of record NC_080023.1, on the reverse strand, counting down.
CCAGACAAGCAACCAGACAAACCATGAAGGTATTAAAGAGCCTGTCCCTGGGCAGGAGGTTAATGGGCAGATAAACAAACAGGACAAAACTCCAGACAATGAACAGGACATGAAGGAGCTCATGTCTTGAACATGACTGGGAGGGGCCAGGTGCAGCTAGGGTGGCCTGGGGCCGTGGCAGCTGAATTCAGGTTTGAGGGAGATGCTGGTTTGGCCTCAGAGAGATCTGAGCGTCCCGGTCAGAGGAAACAGCATGGGCAAAGGCCCTGTGGTGGGAACCCGCTCGGAGACCACCACCCGTGGCAGGAGGGCCGGAGCTGCAAAGTGGAGTAAGGTTGGGGTGGTGGCATGGAGTTCAGCCCGAGACACAGGAGGGAGGCCCCTGTGGCCGCAGCCCCATCTCTGGTTTCACTCCAGTGAGGTGGGAGCTGCTGGAGCATTCAGAGCCGGGGTCTACACTTTGACACCCACTCCGCTTTAGAGCAGATGTGGGGGCCAGAGAGGCTTGGGCCCTGCAGATCTGCCAGGTATCCTGGGCAGAGCCAGACAGTGGATATTTCTGTAGGGTTCAGTGCTCAGGCAAAGTGGACACTCTGCAGCCTGCAGCCCCTGAGCCGTGCCAATGGGGAAACTGAGACCCCAGAAGGGTCAGCGACTTCCACCTGGCAAGCCCCTGGCCGTGAACTCTTCAGCTTTTCCTTAGCACAGAAGCAGAGCTGTGCCAGCAAAGGCGAGGAGCTGGAAGCAAGAAAGTTTCTGATCCTCTGTTAATTATGTCTCAAGCAGAATGGAAGAAAAGAGAGCTCAGGAAGGGTGGAGGGGGTCCGTGAACAGCACAAAATTGGGCTTATAAAAGAAAAATCAATTTGTGCTCCTTCTCAGGAAGAGGGCCGCATGAGGCTTGAATCACTCCTCTGGGTTATTTGGTTTTGCTTTCAAATCAGAAAATTGTAGTTATTACAGCCCCAGGATTGATTGGCGGGGAGGCAGCCTCAGGTCCACACCTGTCTTTGTCTGCTCCAGAGCAGCCCTCATTTCCTCCCTGGAGGATGGGGGTGTCCCTGGGGGCTGTAAGGGTTGGGGTCTTCAAGGGGCAGACGATCAGCGAAAGGCCTCCCTAATGCACTGGAGCTATGACTCCTCGGGCTTCACGTGAGAGCTGGCATATTGCACACTTCTGATGCTCGAAGGGTGCAGGGGGGCTGCCTCCGGCTTCCTGCAGCCCTTGTCCCCAAGACTGAAGAATGCTGGTCCCCACCCACCACCTGGCGGTAATTGCCCATTGATCATCTTCTGGCTTTAGCCTTAATCCTCTTAAGCCTCAGCAAATAGCCCCTAATTCACAATCACCTGAAATGCTATTGATTTTCTTTTTTTAATTTAACTTGCAGTAAGTTTCCACCCCCTCTGCCACCCAGAGGGAAGGGAATGATTTCAAACCCCCTTCCCACGGCCATTAAAGCACCTCCCACCCACCACTCCCCAAAACAAAACAAAATAAAACACTCTATCTCCCAAGCTCAAAACAGGCATTTTTTCATTATTTATTGTAGCTCAGTGACCTCTTGTGTTCCCAACAGCTCTAAGAACAAAGGCAAGTCCCTACCTAGCATGCATTAATTTTGCAATTTGTCATTAGTCTGAAGTCCTCGGATATGAACAGCTGCCTTCCCTTCTGCATGTGGGGGGGCTGCCCTCGTGTTGTGGGGAGGTGGGTTTCTATCCCCCAGTGGGTCTCCCGGACCCTGGCTGCCCTGCATCAGGCAGCCACGTGCTTTTGTCCACATGACCTGACGAGAGACAAAGTAAAACAGCCCCTTCTCCATCCGTCCAGCCACATCAAGGGCCACACACAGACCTATGCTTCTTTAAAGCTCTGCCTTTTGTAGATGATCTTTAGAGGAGATAAATTAGCAAGAAGACATTGGTACCACCAGCTGTACACCAGCTGTATAGGTTTTTTCAAGGACTAAATTAATTCACAAGAAAAGTCTTCATATAGTAAGCATGTTTCCACCAGGCAGGGGTCTTGGGAAGCCTAGAGGGGCAGGTGGGGAGTGTGGCTTTGGAATCTGACCTTGACGGATCTCCACTGGGTCACTCACTTGCTAGGTCGCCTTAGGCAAGTCCCTTCAGCTTCTCTACAATTCGGTTTGCTCTTCCGTGGGGACAATGGAAGCTCCTGTGGCCAGATCCTCACGTGACCCTAAACTGATGATGTAATTGGCCTACTGCTAGGCTCCTGCTTCCACACCCGTGGGCAATAAGCTAGTATTGACTGAGTCACTATTTAAAGAGCTCTGCCCAGTGCTCTGGGTGGACACAGAGGTGAAGGAGGATTACAGACCTGCAGACTGCTGGATACAGATGTAATTCTAGAGCACGACCTATCGCAGGAAGGATAAAGCCTGAGATAAACCCTTTTAGCCCAAGAATGTTCCATTGTCATTTCTCGGTCTCACTGCCTCCATAGCATATTTGCCCAGGGCTGAAACCCTCATGCAAGATACCCTCTATGAAAAGGAGGTAAGAATACAAAATTGCACAGCACTACACACACACACACCACACACACATACACATGCGGCACGTGCCAAATCAATGATAGCTGAATAAGCACTGTGGGTCAGTTCCCTGATTTTGATCCTGTGCTATGGTCACATAAAATGCCACCATATGGGGAAAGCTGGGTGAAAACGGTGCCTGGAACCTCTCTATACTATTTTTGTAGCTTCCTGTGAATCTGTAACTATTTCAAAATTTAAAAAGTTGTTTTTCTTAAGGACATAATATTTCACCAGATTTTGGAGGAATTTCAGAGAGCTAAGTCAATGTTGAGTGCTTAGCGCCAAGCCTGAAATCAGTAAATATTTAATAAATGGGATTTATTTTTGAGCTATTGGTCTATTTATTTAAGCCACCAGGGGCTCCTATCTCATTAGGACTGCCCAGAAAATCAGAATGGTGTTTGTTGAAAGAGTGTCTGTTGAGTTTGGCAAAAGAAAAACTCTTTCTTTTGTGATGGTTAATTCATTCTCAAGGTTAATGGTTGCTAATTGCACTACTGGATCGCCAATAGAAAGTGTCAATACAAGGCTGATTGTTGATGAGCTCCAGCAAGGTGGGCTGGAAGCAGAGCCCCAGGGCAGAGTTTGGAGTTCACAAGACAAGACTGATGATCTAAAAAGGGAGGGAGGACCTTGGCTGCTGTCCACATGGTGCTCTCATCTCATTTTCCTTCCTACCCTTTAGGGATTCAGGTCTCCTCTGTGCCTTTGCAAAGCAAAGTCTTTTTGGTCACAAATGAGGTTCTGGCTTCATTTGGCTCCCAGACAACAGATATTGCCTCTTGCAAAGATCTCTAGCTCTGCTCCTGGAGTCCATGATTGCTGGATAATCACCTGCTGCTTCTTTTTAAGTCCTTTGGGAGATGGTTGTTCATGCTTACAGGCAGCTGGGGAGTCACAGGCAAAGCTAAACCCAGATCCAGGTTCAAATCCCACCACTGCTGTGTGACCTTTTGCAGGTTCCTTAACCTCTCTGGGCCTCAGCTTTCTCTTTCAGATTAAAAACACATCGATGTTAACACAGGGGGAAACTGAGTGAGGGGTCTACAGGAACTCTCATCTACTTTTGCAACTCTTCTGTAAAGCTAAAATTATCTAAAAATAAGAAGTAAAAAAAATAACCCAAATACTTATTTCCTAGATTATCTGAGGACTGAAGATGACAAATGTGAAGTCTCTGGCATGTGCATGGTGTTCACTAGCTTTTAGGCAGAAGAAGCAAACAGGCCAACCTTTCCTTCACCTTTTTTTCTTTTCTCTTCCCTTTTTCCCTGCTGTATTCTGTGTGTCTGATAAGGAAAACAAATTTGCCCCATGCTGAAGGGGTGCTAGAAATGGAGGAAGTTTTCGTGAATGAAAGAATACTCTTGATGCCATGGACGCAGAGGCTTTCTGGCTTGGAATTACAAACACGACCTTCAGAGCAAGTTTCCGGGACCACCACTCTCTCTCTCTCACTGAGGGTTGGGGACCACCACCCTTTTCCCCAAGCCATGCAGGGCAAGAGATGGTGGGTCTGGCACAGGACCCATCCTAAAGCCAGTGAGGATAAAAGAAGGTTCCACATCCGCCTGGGGCCAGTCCCCTAGCTTCTCCCTGGCAAGCTCATCACTTTGTCATTATAGGGCCCTGGGAAAGGTGAAAAATACTTTGCATCCACATGTGCTATTACAGCAGGAGGTGTCCCCAATTCCATTCACAGGGGAGAGGTGGCTGTGGAAAGGTAATTCAGTTAAACAAAAGGCAGGGCACAGGGGAAGTTTGGAAGGAGGGTAGATGGCTGAAATGTTTCCTCCAAACAAAATTCAGTTCTCCACCTGGAGGCTGCAGAGAAGTTGTGTCCAGCATGAGATTTACAGCCCCCGAGCATTGCCTCTACTGGGTAATAAACTGTCCTCTAATCAATATTGGTGCTGGGCTGCCTGTCTGAAGCATGGCCGCCCATTTAGCAAAGTCACTGAGTAATGGAAAATGCAATCAAGTTGTATAATGAATCTGGGTAATTGGATGGACCAGGCAGAATGGACCAGCTAAATATATTCAGCCTGGTGCATTAATTAAAAGCTTGACACTCTGAACACCACCCAGCGTGCCCCATTAATTATTCTTTGAATCCAAAGGTCAGACGTAGTAGATGAGTTACAAGATGATGATAACATTGCTCAACTCTGGGCCCTTGTGCTGAGCGCATCCTGGGGTTACCTATCGCTCACGGGCTGGTGGAGCACCAGCCCAGTCTCACCTGCGCGCTGCTGCGCTGATCGAGAGGAGGGGCCTGCAACTGCAGGTGATGCTGACCAGCTCAGCCCCCACCCGGAGGCCCCAGCCCCAGCCCCGCACAGGGCATCTCCCCTGCATCTGCGCAGAGCAGCTAAGCACATTAGTGCCCTCATGTGTGGGCTCTACAGACGCATACAAGGGAAGCGACTTGCCCAAAGTCAGAGCTCAGCAGGTGAGGGTTCAGCCCAGGCTGTCTGGCTCCAGAGCTGCTTTTATGTAAAAAGATGCAAGACATTTTGTGCTTAAAGCAAAAAGTAGAAGTGGCAGCATGCCCAGCTCCCTGCACAAGCAGTGTGACCCTGGGAAATCTCTCTGCTTCTCCGGGCCCCCGTTCGTCTACCTGTAATTGAACGGACCACCTCATCTCTGGGATTTGAAACCTTCAAAGAGGACTGGCCCATCAGGAGCAGTGGTCCCACAAAGCATCAGGCCTGCTCCAGTACCCTTCAACAATCTGAGGGAAGGCCAAGTTGGACCTGACTGCCAGATCTCCACCTGGAGTCCAATAAACTCACATGCCAAGCTGCACCTTGCTTCCCTTGACCTTGCTGGAATGCAAAGTCTTCAGAACTGCCTGCTCCAATGGACACTCGGGCAACCTGGTGGCCAGGAGCTGGGCACTGCCTGAAGGGTTCCTGGTGTTTGACCCCGGGGCCTTTGCATCCATCTGTCTCTCCTTAAGACGCAGACAGGTGCCCCTTGGGCTTACCACAGCCCTCAGGGAGCCTGGGACCCAGGATCAGCCAAGTCCCATTGGCAAATGGCTCCAGGCCCCCTGGCCCGTGGGGCCCCAGAGCCATCCCTGAAGTAAGTATCGCCAATAACCCCTTCCTACAGGTGAGGAGGCAGCGGCACGGTCTGCGGCAGCCAGATTCCCTCCCTGCCAGGCCAGCTCTAACGCCTCGGTCCTTACTGCCCTCTGCACTTCTGGGGCCTGTAAGGGTTGCACAGAAAGAAAGCACAAGACTTTGGCAAGAAAACAAAACAGTGCCAAGAGTCAAGGACCCGCTATCTTCCTGGACGGGTCACCCATCTGCCAGCATCCATCAGAATTAACGACTTGTGTTCCCTTTGACTTAGGGACCCCGCTTCTAGGAGTTTTCCCGCCCCATACGCTAGGGCATGTGTCTGAGATGCAGGGGTCTTCCGTTCCAAGGGACCCTAAAATAAATGAAGGATGTCCCACCACGAGAATTCCATAGCAGGTTAACAGGGAGACCGATCCTTCATTCAACACAAATATCTCCTAGGTGCAAACCACCGGCCAGGGGCTGAACTAGTGACCAGGAGAGTCGGGGCCTTGCCAGCATGGAGCTAATTTAGAAAGATGTCCAAGTGGATCCATAAGATGAAAAGCTAGTGCCGACCACACACAAGAAGATCCACTATGGTTGTTAAAATTTAAAAATACACACACATATGTGTGAGTATATATATTGAAAACTTCCAGAAACTATTGCCTAGGGGTTAAGGAGGTGGGAACACTTTTTATGTTATTCCTTCCTTTGTGATTAATTCGCTTGGGTACTATCATGACCAACATTAAAATTAAAATAAAAAGGGTTTGTATTTTAAAATTTCCATGACCAGCTCTGAAGTTAGTGGATGAGATGGAATTCCTCCGAGCTCCTGGAACAGCCCACATCCCCTGGGGCTGTGAGGAGACCACACACGCACTCCCTGGGGAGACAGAATGAACAAATGCCAACCTAAAGCCTGGCCCCACGGGTGGCATCCCAGCGGCATGACCTGGGGCAAACCTCTGAGACCTGGCATCCTCTGAGCCGGTGGGAGGGAGGCTGGAGGCGGATGAGAAAACAGCTATGGCCCCAATAGAGAAATCAGGCAATGGTTGCCAGCAGACAGACATGGTACCCGAGCCCATGGGCCACACAGAGCAGGAGAAGTTGCCCTCTGCCCCCCAGGGCTCTAGGGTCCCACATAACCAGCGAGAATTTCAGGCCACAGGGTAAAAATACCCAGAAGTGCAGGGTCATGAGCCTGTTCTGCCAGTAGGGGAGCTCTGTGGGGCTCCCTAGGGCCCTGCTGTGGTCTGAGCAGGTTCCGGAGTGTAGGCGAGATCCCTCTGGCGGGTCCACGATCCACAAGGGTGCCCACGAGCCCAGCTGACGAGATCACGCTGTAAACCCCTAGGCGCTCCTGACCTCCTCCTCTACCCCCAAGTGAGCGGGTCACACTGTTCCACATCCCCCATCAGCCGTCTAGTTCACCATATCATCCCGTGCCCCTTTCCCCAGCCCCTCTGGGACACCCAACCTGAGTCCTGAAAATGCTCATGGCCTGTCAGCGACATGTGAGGCCTGGGGGGCAAGGGGTCCAGAGCAGATGGAAACCAGGGCAGGGGCAGGTCCCCACGTAGGAGCTGAGAACATGCCCTGTGAAGGTGGCCGTTGGCCCCCAGCACAGCTCCCTGTTGCCATATGGGGACACCAGGTCACCTGGCTCCTCCAGAGAAGCCAGGATCCTGGATTTTGTGTAAAACTTGGAAATTTCACATGTCCAGTTCACAGAGCCTCCAGCAAGTGACTTCCACCCAGGCACGTGTACCAAACACCTAGCAGGAGGCAAGTGCAAAGAGGGTGCTGGAAATGGAGGAAGGACCAATACAAGGGAAACCAGCTCAAGTGACTAAAGAAATGTCAGCTACACTGTCCGGGGGGCCATCTCCAGCAGGAGCAAAGGGGGGTACCCAAAGAGACCCCCAGAGTCTTTGACTATCCCAGATCCAGTGGGCTAGAGTGCAGTGCAGAGGTGTGGGGACAGGAAGGAGAAACCCACCACCTGCTAGAGTCTATGGGTTGTGCCATCTTCTCCTGGGAACAAATTATTAATTACTCAGATGATTTCAGTGACACAGCCCAAATTCCTCTGACGATTCAATCCTGATGTCAAGGCTCAGGTGCATAAACGGCTCCCTCCTTGGAGAGGACGGCTTGACACCTGCACACCCCATTAGATAGAGCGGAGCCCTCAGGATTACGAAATGCTGCCACAGTTTCAAGGGAAGATTAAGTCATCTTTTTAAAAATTTCTTTTCCACTCTTAAAAACTTCGTTTCACTTGCTACGGCCTGCTCCAAGGTCCCCTGCTAGCAGACTGGGTTCAGACCCACCGAGCTGGCCTCCCTCTGCCCTGACACCCACCCCACCGGCAGCAGAATGAGCCCCCCACCCTGGGTCCCGGTCACCTCTGTTATCATCCTGATCTGGCTGGGTTGAAAGGTATGTGTTTATTTGAGTGTCTTTTCCCACCATGGTTAGCTAAGGACCCCTAGATGCATCCCTGCTTCCTTCCTAAAGGCTGGGTGCAGAGTCTCACACCACAGAGGTACTTGGTGATTATTGTCCTGAGGGGAGGAAGGAAGGAGACTGGCTAATAATGAAAGCAGCGGTTATTAGAGTCTCACCTCTGAGATGAAGGTTGTAGCCATGCCTCTGAGCTGGGGGCTGTTATTATGCCCATTTTACGCTGACAAGCTGACCTGGAAGGTGTAGGAGAAAAAGCCCAGAGCCCACATTCTCAGCCATCTATGCGGTGAATGGGACACAGCCCCTGCCGTCGGGCCTCAAGTCTTCAGGGATAGAGATGGGCCCCTGAGAGCCAAGCACCAGGCTGCTTTGCCCACTGGCTGCACGTGGCAGGGACTAGGGAGCAGGGCAGGGGGCACGTGGGGCAGCAAGGGGCCAGGAGGACTGAGGCGTTTGCATCCCACTTCCGAGACTACATTCGCTTCAGACGGCTCAGGGTTACTCAGATAGCCGTGAGCCAGTGGCTCTGCCTGGGGCGCCTGCCCACGCTGGCATCCCTCAGAAGGGTAGCCTGGGGTGAGGGCACGCGGGAAGCGAGCCAGGGACCACTCGGCACTCGCCCCTTGGAGTGTCCTCATCTGTGCTGTCTTCACCAGAGCTGGGCAGCCTCCTGCGTGGCCCTCTGAGGCACAGGCCTGAAGCTTTTCTGGTTTGTGAAATGGTGCCCCGGTTAAGGGCTGTTTGGCCAAAGACCCTTGAGGGCGTGGGGCAGGCACATGATGACACAGGACGGCCATGCAGGTCATGTGGACCGTGACAACATCACATTTTAACGTCTTCATTTCTGGGTTTTGCTCCTTACACGTTTGTTGACATGATGACATAATCCCTGGAAAAGGCTGAGGGCCCAGCTGGAGTATGCTTCTAAGATCCCCTAGGAAGCACCTGCAAAGTTCAGATGGACGACAGGGCCTGGCTCAGCCAACTGCCTGTTACTGCTTCTCTTTCACTCAGCGTCCTAGGCGCCATCTTTCTAGGCCTTGTGTGTTACAGGTGGGGAAAGGGTGCTCCCTGGACTAGGTCTCTCACTGTTAGAGCTGGATGAGCAAGGGGAGGGGACTGAATGATCCCGTGGTGATGGGTTACAGGTGGGGGCGGCAGGGGGAGCTCAGGTCCAGCTGAATATGGTTACAGGTAGCTGCATGTAAAAAAGTGATTAGCATTTACAATCCACTGACTTTAAATCAAGGAGATTACCCACAATAATGTGGGTGGGCCTCACCCAGCAGGTAAAGGCCTTCAGAACAAAACCTGAGGTTTTCTGAAGAAGGAATGTTGCCTCAAGACTCGCAGAAATCCCGCCTGAGTCTCCAGTCTGCTGGGCTGCCCTACAGATTTCAGATTTGCTGCCCCCCCCCCCACCAACTGCTTGAGCCAATTTCTCAAAATCCACCCCCTAGACATACAATCTAGCTATCCATCCATCTATCCATCCATCCGTCATCTACCTATCTCCTATTGGTTCTGTTCTCTGGAGAACCCTGATTCTCACAGTATGAAAACATGCCACACATAGTAGGTGTTCTGTGAATGGCTACTGAAGGTTTTCTCATGGATTCAGTCACTGTATATCAAGAGCCTAACACATAAGAGGTGCTTTATTGGGTGCTATGGAGGAATTGGTTTAGGGTTGAGAAGACCCCACATGGCCTCTGTCTATAACCTCTGTCCTTTGGTTCTCATTGGCCATTGTTATTATCTTCCTTCCACAAGGAGGAAAATAAGGCTCCAGAAAGTTCACAGCTGCTAAGAGGCAGCTCCATGTCCAACCTGAGGCCCGTGGACTGCTACGCCATGTTCATTTGCCCAGGCCTTCCCATTTCTCTGGAACACTCTTCTCCTGTTTCTTCACCATTAGGTAGGACTGTTCATTGAGAGTCCTGGGGTCCTCTAGCCACCAAGCAGGCCCAAAGCATGCTGGCCAATCAGACCCTCTCTATTGGGACAAAGAATCTCAAGGAAAGGGCAGCAGAGACAGAAACAGCTGGATTCCCTCCTTCCCTAAGCGAGTCTATCAAACGGCCCCGGCACAGAGGCATTCCTGCAGCTCCTCCATCCCTGCTAGTTGGCAGGACGGAGGTCAAAGTGAGAGGTCAGTGAGCAGGCAGCTGAGGCCCTGGCCCAGTGGGTAGTGACCTCTGTGAAGAGCTGTGTCTCCAAACAGATGCCCAGTGTCTGAGTGGCCCGCGTCCACCAAGGCGAGGACTGGGCCCAACCCAACGCAGATACAGCCATCGCTGCCCTGTGACCGCCCCGAGCACCTGGGCCCCATTTTCTCGCTCTGCTGGGCATGATCAGGTACATCTGGGGGAACACTGCTGACGGGGCTCCAGGTCATCCGCGGGGACGCCTGGCCACCTCCCTGCATCACAGCCGCCCTTCAGGTGGCCACCTGCTGTCACCACTGTGACCAAGGAACTGGGTGGCTGCTGGCCATCAGCTCCCCTGAGAAGCTCTAGAGTTCTCCAGGAGGGAATCTGCACTCCATCTGCGCCCAAGCTCAGCGGGAGCCGAGCTCTTCCCACAGGGTGGCAGGGGGTAGCGACGTCGCCAGCCATGAGTCTCTCTCTGAGGAGATGGCCCACGAGCTCGCTGGTGAGGCTGGGAGGCCCGACCGCCCAGCGCGTCTCTCCAGCCTCCGTCCCCTCCCGCCTGGCGGGGCTGTGTGCTCCTGTGTTCCTCCTTATGATGTCCCTGCACCCGCAGTGGGGAACCCAAGTGCCCTTTCTGAAGTGTGGACCTAAGTATCACCCCCCCAGCATTGCTTCAAACCCACCCTGGCTCCTGAGGCCTGGAGAGGAAGTCCCCAACCTCATGCGGCTCTGCCCGGCCGTCTCTGAGTCCCCCTTGTCCCTGCTCAGGTCCCACCCCACTGAGCAGCGCACACACACGTCCCGCGGTCCAGCCACGTGGGCCGGCACGGGTCCTCAGCGCACCCTCTGCTCCCACCCCTCGCTGTTCCCAGTGTCTGAAATGCCCTCGCAGTCTGGGCACTGCGTCCGGCCCCACCTTTTCATCCTCCGAGTCCTCATTCAAGGGCCGTCTCTTCCAAGAAGCCTTCCCATCCGTGTCTCACCCCCCAGGACTGGGCGGAACAAAAATAACAGGGAGCCTGTGCCAGTTTCAGAAGCACTTAGAAGTATTATCTCACGTAACTCTCACCAAAGTCACAGATGAGGAAACAGGCACAGAGAGACTGAGTGACTTGCCCTAAGTCACGGAGCCTGTAAGTGGGGAGCCGGGATTTACCCCCCAATCATCGGGATCCGGCCCACAGGCTTTATGGCCAAGCTACGCGGCAGTCTCTGGAGTGGCTTGGTGCCCTGGGCATCCACAGCGTCTGTCTCTCAGAGAAGAGCCCTGACCGCCCTGAAGATGGTTCCCTGGGTGCCTGTGCCCACAGGAGCAGATTCCAGCAGGCAGGGACCAGCCTCGGCACCCCAGGGCCAGGCCCAGAGCTTGGTGCCCAGCGGGATCCGAAGAACTGCCCCTGCCAGGCCCGTTTGGCTCGCGCTCCCCTTTGAGCCGTCCCGAGGGCAGGCTGGGAGGCATTCTTTCTGTTGGCACCCATCTCCCCTTTCTCCAGCAGACGCCCTCCTCGCCATGCTGGGTGCAGACGTTTTCCTGGAGCAAAGCAACGCCCCCCACCAAGGAACCTGGCACCCTGAGTCAGCAGCCAGAGTCTTCTCTGTTCTCTCACGGTCCTTTGCAAAGACCTCGGACGCCTGTTCTAACGTGGTGCATGTTCCAGGACCCCAGCGCGTCCTCTTCAGCCAGGGAGCATCCTTGCTGAGGCTGAGAACGGCCTGCAGGGACCTCCTGCTACACGAAGGGGGGCCACTGCGTGGTGAAGGGCTTTGGCCTGGCTGCATGGCAGGCACGTTCCCCTCCTCCCCGCAGCCTCTCTGTCCCTCCTTGTGATTCTCACTGATGGCACGTGCCCAGTGCATGCCACTCTAAGCACTGAAAAGTGTCATCTCCTTTAGTCCTCACAACCATCCCATAAGAGAGTGTCATTACTATCCCCACTTCACAGATGGGGAAACTGAGGCACAGAGGGGCCAGAGAACTTGCCACGGTTACCTGGAGGAGCAGGCCTGGCTTCCAGCCCAGAGCACTGAGGTGCCCTCAGGTGCTGCTGGTAAAGAAGGCACTCGAGTGCCTCTGGGGCTGCACCCCGGCGCCCCAGCTTCTGAGCACGGTGGGTTAAGGCCGCCTTCCGCTCCTGCCTCACCTGTACAGGTAGAATGTCTGGGAGGCCCTGTGGCCGTTGAAGCCACCCAGCACTGCACTGAGGGTCTTGTGGTCCCCACGGACTCTGCTGCCTTCCCTCCTTACAAAGTTTTAAAATATATATCGTACAACTGCCCTGGAACAAAAACAAATGTCAGCTAGGCTGCATTTGTTATTGGATAATCATTATTATAATATTCTTTCTTCTGATTTTAAAGAAATCACATTTTCACAGGACCTTGGTTGTATTGTGGGCCCCAGGCCTGTGCGGACTGGGTCTGGTGGGTAAGCCGGCCTGGGTGTGCAGCAGCAAGGAGAAAACGGGCCTTGCTGAGTGGGGCGCCCCTGCCCCTGGGGGCCCATGGTGCACGAGAGCGCAGTCTCCACAGGCCTGCGTGGACTTCTTTCCTCAGGTGCAGAAGCCCACACTCAGTGGGAGGTGGGGAAGGGCCCCACACATCCCTCCTGCATGGCCTCTGTCCTTCAGGACCCTGGCCTGAAGCTCTCGCAGGTCCCAGCCAAAGATATGTGGGTGTCAACTTAAAACATAGATGGCGCAGAGCATCAACATCCCACCCATTCCCCAAATATCAGGCTGAATTCCAGCCTGGGCTTGGCCAGGCGACCGTCCACCCATCAAACACACCAGATGTGGCAACCTTTGCAGGCAAAGGAAGAGCAACAGGGAGCCTAGCACTTGCTGCAATTGAAAGCAGCCCTCTCTCAGCACACAGCCACCAGGCCGGCCCTCAGCATTTCTGGAGCCCTTACACCATCCAGGCACTGTCAGGAGCATCTCACTTTGGGCAAAGACAGTATTCCTGATGGGTTGTGTGTGAAAGGAATTGTGTGTGAATTCTGGGTGTTCCCTGAGACTCCAATCTAACACTCTGACTTCAAGTTTCTCTGAGCTTCAAGTCGTCAGTCAAGAAATTGGAGTTGATAGTCCGTGAATCAGCTCTGAACTGCTGAGAGTTCAACGCTTATTTATGCACAGAAGCCCTCTGCGTGTGAACATCACCTCCAACTCGGTCCTTGGCTGGCTACAGCCAAAGGGGAAGACTCCATTGCTGTTATTTTTTGTCATTCCACTGAAACCTTGTTTGACAGCCATCAGAGAATCTCTCTCTTGTTGCTGGAAAATTTAGGGGAAATTTTCAAACTATTAGTATTGTTTAAGCAATCAGTTTTTTCCCTCCAGGTCTTTTGCTTTTTTAAGTAGCAGTGTGATGAATACCTTTGTAATGAAAGTTTGGGGTATGAACATTTTCAAGTTCTTCAATCATTTTGACAAACTGTTTACATAACAATCATCCCAGCTTACACATATACCCAGATGCAATGAGAATGAAAATTCCTCTGTATTGTCGCCAGGCTTGGTAATTGCCAAAATAAGTTTTAGTACTCAGAAAATGCTACTTTTTTTTCAATTAGGGAATAAAGGCATGGGCCTCACCAGAGACAGACATCTGTTGGAATTTGAGGAACTAAATCCCCTCAATCTAGGATTACCAGTTGAAATATCAGTCATGCAGTTCAGTTTGAATTTCAGATAAACAAAGAATAATTTTGTAGCATAGTATGTCTCAGAGATGGGACATACTTATACTAACATTCTATTCATTGTTTATCTGAAGTTCACATTGGACTGGGTTTCCTGTATTTTTATTTGCCACATCTGGCAAACGTGGCCCAAATATGGCACAATGTGCCGCCTTTACATGTGTGAGCACCTCCCAGATGCTGCACAAAGCACTTTTTCAGCCTTCACTCATTTTGTTCACAGAATAATCTAGAGACCAGCACAGTTAGTAAGAGAAGGATTTTACTTACAATGACAAACACCTCTTATCTTAGAAGTTTCTGTGAGTTGGGAGTGCAGTGGGGCTGGCTGGGTCGTGCTCTCTTAGGGTCTTTGGTGAGCTGCAGGGGGGTGGAGACCTGGGCTGCAGTCCCCAGAAGGCTTGCCTGGGCAGGAGCACCGGGCACACACCGGACACACGCCGGGCACACTGGTTACTCACACACCAGGCACACTGATGCTAACCGCTAGCAGGAGGCTGTGGTACTATTACTGCCCCATTCTATAACTGGTGGAAACTAAGGCTCTGAGAGATTCAGGAACCCACCAGGGCAGCATGTGGCTGAGCTGGGCCTGGACCCCAGGCCTCCTGACTCCAGCCATGAGCCTTACAGCTCCCACTCAGTGTCACCGAGGTGAAGGAGTGTCCCATGAGCGCCCTCAAGAGAACAGTTGTAATTAGCTACTTTGTGCTACAGTGTGTGACTTTGAGCACAGCAAAACCAGAAAAATATCGCCCACCAGAATTCTGGGAGACCTGGAAAGGAATCGTTGGTAATTACCCTATTAATTTATGACATAGTAACAGATGTTCAGGAAGGGCACAGAGTTCGTCCCTGTAAGTAGGTTAGGCATGTCCCACGCAATCAGGATTATGCTCTTAATTTGCTTTTTCACAGATAATTCAAAGAGAAGATCCAACCCACGACCCGTCGGAGCAATTAAACCCTCAGAATTCATGGAGTCCGCATTACTGAGCGCTGACCACACAAGGGTGCAGGAGCGGAAAGCGTGACGTCAGAGGGTGACTTAATGGAGGCACCAGCACACGTTCTCCGGCGCCAGGCCTCCCTGGTAATTAACCCTGAGCTTCTGGGAGGCTCCCGGGCTGAACGCCCATCTCCTTAATCCTTCCAACAAACTGTCTCTTTGCATCTTCTTCCACATTCCCCACAAATCGGAAGCGAGGGGGCCAGCGGGGCATCCCTGATGAGGTTGGGAAAAATGTGGCTGGAGCAGGTGGTACCACCTGTGGCCGCCTCCTGTCCCACGCCCGCAGCTGCCACCCGGCTGCCGAGACCCAAATCTCAAAGTGTCCCGCGGACTTTCCCACCATCTGGGCTCAGGAGTTCCCGTGCCCAGAAGCTCCTCCTGAGCCAAGTGTCCCGTTGCGATGGTACCAGGGCCTGCAGAGGATCAAGTCACACGCCTTTCCCTGAGGACATTTTAATCCTCCCCCACAGATGCCCCCACCTCCTGCAGCCGTTACGCCCCATCTGTCTTCCGGCACCGCCTGTCTGTCAGCAGCGGGCCTCCGCCCGGCCCCTCACGCACCCCAGGTCCACGGAGCCCGGAAGCTCTCCTCTGCTGTTCTGTCAGCCTTTGCCTTCGTCATGGTCCACAGTTCCAACAGCAAAGAGGCACCCCAAAGGTCTGTGAAGGAGCCTCCTCCCCACCCTCCAGGGCGCCTGGCGAGTCACCAGCCGGCCGGCCACACAGCAAAGCGGGCACTGGACATGCGACGGGACTGGGGGCGGTTTCGCTCCCGCAGAGAGCCTGCAAGCCTGGCCGGACTGCCTTGCTTTCTTCGCCTCACACACTCTCTCTTCTCTGAGAAAGGCTGGTCTCAGATCATTCATTGCCTCATTCAACAGACTGTCCTCATCATAGACTGGTGCTGGGCTCTGGATAGCCAACAAGAGCCGTAACGGCTGGTGTTTATGGAGCCGGGGCACTGTGTCCATCACCATGCCAGGCTCTTAACCTATACCACCTCGCTGAGTCCTCCCAGCCTTAGGAGGGAGCTGGCATTGCCATCTCCAGTTTACATGGCACTTGGGGCTCAGAGGCTAATTTGATTGCTCAAAGTCAGGCAACAGGTAAAGAGCAGAGTGACACACCCTGGAGCCCAAGCAACCATGACTTCTGATAAAACAGCAGTACCAGCACCTATATGTGGATACCACACAGCTTGATGCTGGGAAGATCATCTCAGCAAACGTGCAGTTTGCACCTTTGTTCTGTGAAATAAGGTCCAGGCAACATAGATTGCATTGTACGGGACAGACTGAGTTTGGGTCCAGCCAAGTATTGTTTCTTGCTAGGGCTAAACATTTCCTTGAAATATGACACGAATGATGGGTTTGCTGCTCAGCTGTGATGCATACGAAACTGTAACTCCAATTCTCCATCTCTTTCTATATCCACACCCTTTGCGACGGATTTTGTGGTCCCTGCTATGGAGAAAGAGTTCATTTCCATGCCCCTTGAATCTGGGCTGCCATGTGCCTTGCTTCAAATAGCAGGCTGTGGAGGAGTGTAGGCCCCCCGTGACCCTGCATGTTTCTCCTCTGACTCTCCTGCACGCCTGCCTCCAGCATGAGGATGAGCCTGGGCCAGCCTTTTGGCAGACAGGTGACCACATGGAGCAAAGCCAAATCATGCCAGCCCGCACTGAGCCATGGCACCATCTGACTGCAGATGTGTAAGCAAGCCCCCTGAGATTTGCTGAGCCTGGCCCAAGTCAGCAGGACCACTCAGATGACCCACAGACTTGGGGGAAAAGAATAAATGGTTATTTTTGTAAAAGCCCCTTCATGTTGAGATGATCTGGCACAAAGCAATGGCTGACTGACATGGGACCTAACAAAACTTCAAGCATTTTGCTTGATCTCTCAAGGTTGATCATTTAAATTTAGGCAATACTTTGACCTATGATAATAAAGAACCCTACTGGCAGCCCGGAGCCATTGTACCCAGAGCTGGTTTTAGGGACACGGCTAT
This sequence comes from Manis pentadactyla, assembly GCF_030020395.1. Classification (NCBI taxonomy): domain Eukaryota; kingdom Metazoa; phylum Chordata; class Mammalia; order Pholidota; family Manidae; genus Manis; species Manis pentadactyla. Next base: position 174,843,514 of record NC_080023.1, on the reverse strand, counting down.
GGCCTAGAAACCTTTCAAGGGACCTGTATTTAATGGCTGAAAAAAAACTGGCTATTGGCTCCAAAATACAAGCAGACAGGTAGACAAAACCTTATAAAATAAAATTGATACATGCTTCATTAAATGCCATCAAAACATAGCATTCCATCAACCAGCCAACTGCAACTCTATTAATATGTAACCATATTCATTAAACAAAATTGAATACACTCAAGCCAAATGAATCATTTCTTCTTAACAAAATCCAAAAATGTTTAAATCATCAGAAAATTCAAATTGTTCTTTCCCACTCGTATGAACCCAATTCCACCTAGACTTCCAAAGAAAAATAAGAAGACTTTCACAAAATGTTACAGCTCCCTCAGAATTGTCTGGCCTGGGGTGTGCATGTGCTGTCATATGCTCAACCTGTTGGGGCCTGAGGCCTCCGACAAGGATGGTGGCCAGGCCTGCAGAAGCCTGGGAAAGCAGGTCTGGGAAAACATCCTCATTTTCTGACAGAAGAGCCGAGAACTTGAGAGGCAATTAGCACTGGTCTGAAACAAGCAGACCTGCAGGAGAACCCCATCCGCTGATGGCGTCTGTTGTGCATCCCATGCGGAAAAGGAGACCTCCTTCCTCTTAGCTCCCGCAGCGTCGTGCAAGTCCTGGAACTCCTGGGCTGACAATGGTGTGTTTGTTCCCTTGTTTTTCCAGGGAACTGCAAGTCTCTCATGGCCAGGGCCACGGGGTACTCACTGTGTCTTCATGCACCCAGCACCTGTTCACGGAGTGCAGCCCGTGCCAAGTGCTGTCTGAGTCTAAGTTAAGCAGTAACACCACAGACATCAACTCGACCCCCATGAGGGAGGCTAATGGAGGGGAAAAGTGACTAGTGAAAATGACAAAATGAGCATGTGCAGGACAGCTATGAATCCACAGTGAGATCTCCAACCCCGAGCTTCCCTCCGCATCGGGCTTCTTGTACCCGCTCTGAGGAGGAGCCCTGCACAGGCCAGTGCCCCCTGTGGGAGGGGCCAGAGGCGGGGCCAAGGACTGGAGCCTGGGGCGGGGAGGTGGGGGGAAGCAGGTGGGGAGCAAACAGGAAGGGGTGGGGGAGTGGGCTCACCTGAGGGGCCCCCTCCACGGCCAGGGGAAACCCAAAGCTCTCAAGTCCCTCTTGGTTATTGACGTTGCCTCTTCCACTGTGGCTTTCTCCTGAGGCAGGACCACGTGGATGGCGACTTGGACCTGGCGACGTCACAGGCGGGCAGTGATTCAGGAAGCTGCAGGGAGACCCGTGCGCTGGAGCAACTGGGCAGAATGAGGCTGCAGACAGGCGAGGGTCAGGCCATGCTGTGGGTTCGCACTCACTTTATCGTAAGGGTGCCTAGTGAACTGTATAGGCCCTTAGAAATTGGCTTTTCAAAAAAAAGTTCCCTTAATGTTTATATAAACAGAGAGAAAAGGCAAACCCCTTAGAACTCATCCTACCTACTTCTAAGCTATGGCCATATTTAAACTGTTGTCAGATCACTTTGGGGAAGATTCAGTAGCAATTCTAATGTACGCAGGAGTTTTCTGATCTCTAACTTGTAATTCAGGCTCTTTGATCCCAAGGTAAATCAATTAATAGGAAAATGTTCTGCCTGGTTTTTCATCCAAACAACGAATTATACGAATACTTAAGCTACTGAAGGCTCAACTTGGAAATGGCAGGCACCCTGACCCATATGACTGGTGGATGGTTGAGGGGGATGGTCCCTGAGCACCCTCACAATGAAGTTCCCCCCAACACACACACTCACTGGCCTCAGACTTGTGTAGATGCATTTCAATTTGGGAGGCAGTCTCCTCTAATACTCATTTTTTAAAGGAATGCATATTTGGCCTTCAAATGATCTCCTTCCCCTCCTCATAACATTGGGCTGTTTCTTGGGCCACTGTGCACGGAGAGAAATACACAGAGGTCCTCTGGTGATAAGTGCCAGGAGGCACGTGCTTGGGAAGAGGTCTCAGAACGACCTGTCAAGATGCATTTCATATTGGCAGGCTGGAACTTGATGAAAACCAAGGTTTCTCCTGGAAAGAGCACTTAATTCACTTAATTCAAGGCAGACATGATGTCCTCATGAACTCCCCGGGGTTACCAGGCACCTGTAATGAGCAAGACTAGGTTGCCCATCAGTCATGTTCCCCTCTGCTGGGATGGACGCCCAGACTTCCTTTGGTTCAGGAGTTGAGTGGGTATCAGAGGCCAGGCCAGTCCTTGCACTGTGTCCTCCTGGCCCAGTGATCAGCTCAGGAATGACTTGTGTCCCAGCTTGGTCCAGTCACAGTGGATCCAGGACTTGTACAGGAACAACTGGGGACAAAGTTCTTTTTTCCCTTGGATTTGAAGCACTAGAGCTGGTTGGTCATTACAGGATTCAGTTTGGTACCCTAGAGGAGGGGGCCCACATTAGAATTTTTATCCCATCACAGGAGCTTCAGTAACTGGAGGAAAACATACAACTGCATGACATCCAAGTATAAAGTACAGCCAGTCTTCACGAGAACTTGAAGCAGAGATGGCACGGAAAGCCAGGCTGCATGTCACCATGTCTGTCTGCTAGGAGGCAGCCCCCTTTCTCCTCTGTCTCTGCAGAAAGCAGGGGAGGGAGCCCCTCCCGAGTGGCCATGTCACTTCGGTGCCTGCAGCCCCAGCCTGACCAGCTTGCGTGTGCCGTCCTGCTTTGCACTCCTGAGGACGGCTCGTGCAGGTGTCCAGCCCCGTTCCAACCAGAGATGGCCAGAGCAGTGGGTCACAGGGTATAAACTGCCACAGAGATCTACCTGGGGAGTGGGGGTTAAGATTCTAAAGAATGAGCTTTATAGGCACCCCCAAAATGTCTGGCATACATGGACATGGAACTTACCTTTTGCAATCTCAGTGAAGAAAATATTTGCATTGTGGTGAAGATGCAAAACCTATTTCTATGCGATGAGGGCCTAGAGGTTCTGAAAATGGCTGCTGTCCTTGACACCTGTGAGTCTACTTTACAGGAAGGACCTGAGCAGGGAGGGAGAAGAAACAAACGTATTCTGTTCTTAATGACTCCCAGTGCCTTTTTCAATGTCACCAGACTTCCAGATGGAACTCAGTCACCTCCGGATCCTCGACAGCCTCCAGTGGCTGCCACATCCCTCTGTACCAGCCCTTACTCCATTTTTTCAGTCCCATAATGTTCCTGCTCACTTCATTATCTTATGTTCCCCATTATCTCACATTACTCATTTTCCATTCCAATCTACCCTCCTCCCTATCTCCTAAATAAGCTGTGTCCTTCCAACCCACTTACTAGCTGTGTCACTTGGGGAAATCACTTCACCTTTTTGAGCCCTGAGTAGATTACTCATCTACAAGTGGGGATATAACCATACATCCCTCAAATATGACCATGCCTACCCCAAATACAGAAGCATCTACCCTTTAATACAGAAACTTCACCTCTAGGAATCTAACCCACAGGTAGACGCACACATGTATGAAATGACAATCGGACTTTCATTACAGTACTATTTGTCATAACAAAATACTGAAAGCAACCCAATTGTCCATCAATGTGTAGCAGTTGAATAAACCATGGTATACTGGTCTCCTAGATAAATTAAGCAAAAAAAGCAAGGTATAAAAAAGTGTCTTATGGCATAATAAAAAAATAAATATTTGGTCTTTGTCCCCAGTTTCCTGGCACAGCTCCCGAAAACTGTGGAATTGGAATTTATTGCCTTGCGTGTGCCAATGAGATGACACACGGTGGGGGTCGGAGGTATGGGGTCAGATCTGCTCAGGATGGGGGCTGATGCCACAAAGACCAAGTCATGATTAAAGGGTTGGAACTTCCAGCCCCACCTCATGACTTCCAGGGAAGAAAGAGGGGCTGGAGATAGAGGTCAATCACCAGTAGCCAGTGATTTAATCAATTATGCCTACTTAACGAACCCTTGAACCCTCCATAAAAACCCCTAATGGGTTTGGGAGCTTCTGGGTTGGTGAACACATTGATGTGCTGGGCAGGTGGTGGGCTTGGAGAGGGCTTGGAAGCCTGCTGCCACCCACCACTCCCTCCCCTAATAACCTGTCCTAGATATCTCCTCCCTTTGGCTGTATCCTTTATAATAAAGCTGTAATCGGAAGTAGAGAGCTTTCCTGAGTTCTGTGAGTCACTCTAGCAAATTGTCAAACTTAATGGAGAGCAAGCGTTGTGGGAACCCCCAGTTTGTAGTCACTGGGAAGAAATGTGTGTCACTTGGGGACCACACTTTGCACTGATGTCTTAAGTGGGGGCTGTCCTGTGAGACTGAGCCCTGAAAATGTAGGGTCTGCACTAACTCTGGGTAGACAGTGTCAACATGGAATTGGATTGTTGGACACCCAGCTGGTGTTATAGAATTGGAAAACTGGTGTAGAAAAATGACATGTATTTGGTGTCAGAAAAAAACTACACATTTGGTATAAAAAGTGGTATCTGAAAAAGTCACACTGTTGTATGCTTTTGTGGAAGAAAGTAGAGAGAATCAAGCCTATGTGTCTGTACATGTCCATATTTTCACAATGAAACAATAAACATAAAGTAATAAACATGATTATGAAGAGCAAGGTGAGCAGGGACAGGGGTGGGGACCAGACATTCCTGTGTATAATTTTTTGTAGCTTTAATGTTTGAATCATGAAAGAATCTTCCTTGTTACATGCTTTCATTTTTTTAATCATCATAAAATGATTATAAGCCTTGGTTCCTCACTGTCCCGCCATTAACTAATTATATGCTAGTGTAAGTGAGCGCCTGCTCATGGGTCAGGACCACGGGCTGGTAACCTGTCTGGGTCTCAGTTTTCTTGATGATCTGTAAGATGAGAACACTCCTAGTACCTATATCATGGAATTAAAAGGAGGATTTTAAAAGGTGGCAGTACTTTGAATTAAAAAAATGTATGTTTGGATCCCTCACAGTACCTTACACAAGGACAGTCCCCTAAAAACATCTGTGGAATAACTGACAATCAGGAATAAAGCTTTATGGGGAAACCTGCTCCCTGGATAAATTAAAATACCTTGCTAATGATAAGCCTGCATTTTTCAATGTTAAACTCAGATTCAAATTAAGGGAAAAAAAGAAGAAGAAATACTGTGAAGGCAAGGGAGAAATGGAGAAAATACATACTCTAAATGAAGTTCAATTAATAGGAATTCTGGAGCCCAGAGAATGGCAGAGTAGCTCTGCTGGGGGAAGGATAGAAAGGCTTCCAGAAATTTTATAAAAAGGGCAGGTGAGAATCTTCATATTTAAAAGTCATACCAAGTGCTAATTGGTATAAATTGGAGGGGAAAAAATTCCCACCTTGACACTTGATGCTAAAACTTCAGAACATCAAGGATAAAGAGAAAACCCCTAAAGCCATGAGAGGGAAAAGACAAATTACCTATGCAGGAAGACAGTTGCTCTTAGAGATTTCTAATCAACAAAAACTGATGTCAAGAGAGAATGAAATAACATCCTTAAACAATGGACGGAATACAGCTGTCAACCTAAAATTCTATCCCCAGCCAAACTATCATTTATGCATTTCAAAATAAAACTCATTTCAGATGGACAAGACACAGACAATTCACTCCTTATGGAGTTCTCTGTAGCAGGAGTTGGCAAGCTGTAGCCCATTGGTGGAATGTGGCCCACCAATTGCTTTTGCAAATGAATTTTTATTGGAATACAGCCATACCCATTCAGATATGCAGTATCTACAGTTGCTTTGTAGTCACAATGGCAGACAGACACCCAATGGCCCACAAAACCAAAAATATTTACTCTCTGGTCCTTTACAGATAAATTTTGCTGATTCCTGTTCTATAGGACTCAGTAATTGCATGTTTTTATTCATTCATATTTGAACAGGCACTGTGTGTGTGTGCCAGACCCAACACATGGTGAGATGAAAAATGCCAGTTCCCTTGTCCCAGCAGATAAGAGGCCTTGTATGGGCCCTGTTAGAGGCCAACCCTGTCTTCTGGGAGATGGTGCTATGGAGCCACGTCAGGAGGCATAGTCTAGTGGTGTGTCTAAAAACAGCAAAACAAAAACCTGTCTCGACACAGACAAGGCAGCCCCCACTTTGATTCTCATCTGTTTCAGTTAGGGAGCTTGTTCAGGCCCTGCCCATTTCAGGCATGTTGAAACGGTTCAAAGGTCACAGAGTTGACTTGGGTTCCTTGTGTGTCACAAACATGAGCATGCTCATGAATTCCTCACTGCTCTCACTTCCTGCCAGCTCTCCTCCCACCATGCTCTGATGCACAGCTGATGCTACACACAGCCTGAGCTCCCTGGCCTTCCCTGATCACGGCTCCCTGCCATGCCCTTCTTCAAGCCTTTGCACCTGCTCTGCCCCTACCTGGGTGCCCTGCCTCCATTGCTTACCTTGGCTCACTCCTAGTCATCTCCTCCAAGATTCCTCCCTCTACCCCCAGATTGGGTCAATATCCCTCCTCTTCATCTGGTTATATATTGCATTATAAACATCTACTGAGTGCCTTCTATTGCAGGGCAGTAGAAGGTGCTAAGCGCTTATCTTACCTCTGTGTCCAAATGGATTTCCCTCCATCTCCACCCTCTTCCTGGTGCTGATATACATCCAACATCAGGATAGCCAAAAGGAACATTTGCTATGCTTTTCACAGTGAGGAGAAGAGGCATGAATGCCCCTCATGAGATGAGCAAAACAGAAGCCCTTGAGAAAGGTCTGATGACCTACAGATGGTGCAAGTCTCTCCAAACATGGTGTTGGAAGTTGAGCCAGACTTGACCCTGGTGGTTCTTGCTAATCATGTAGATAAATAGGAATTGACATAAAGTAGATTCGTGATGGGGGTCCATTCAAATAAAGACAGAAGAGAAGAAAAGAAAGAGGAGAGAAGGGGAGGAAAGAGAAGGGCAGGAAGAAAGGAGAGAGGGGAGGCGACAGGTTCCTTCTCATCAGACACCCTCCCAGGTCCCAGGGGATTCTTCTTCTTCTCTGGCATGAATTCCTAATACCTCTGGCTCTTCCATTTATCACCCCACCTGTTGTCATTTACTCAGTACATCGTCCTGAAATGCTGGAAGGATTAATGAGACATGCCCGACAGAAGGGTGGCTGCATTCATTCATCCTGGCCCCTGATAGTTACTAATTCTTACAATTTCCCTGCACTAAATACCATGTAGATCTAACAATTCTGAGCCCTCCTGCCAGCAAAGAAGAAAGAAATTGCATAATCAATGATGGAAGGACCCAGGTGGCTTTCTAATGGTCTGAAGAACAGGTAACTTGAATTGCTTAAACTTTGAGATGCTTAAGAATTCATATAAAATAATTTTGGGACTTAGGGAATAGATTTCTTCCAGGGCAGGTAGGGAAATCCACTATCCTGACAATGTCTGTTAAGTCAAAGTCTATTACTTTGAGGAACACTCTAGATTCAAGATGTGCTTCCAAGAAAAATTTTTAATAAAACCAATCTGGCGACTAGTTCAGGGACAACTTTGTAGACTAAAAGACTGTTATCTTATGCCTTGTGTAAGTTTATGATTAAAAAGTGTTTTTCCATATTACATAGTTTCTTTCTGTTTGGTCTCTCAGTAAGGCTAGGTAGGGCCAGTGTCATCATACCCTTTTTATAAACAAGGAAACCAAGGCTCAGTTTCAGGGTGGTCCCCCTCAGCAATTTGGTGGCACAGCCAGGTCACCAGACTCAACAGTCCCTTCTGCTGGGCCTCACAGGCATGCTGCATGGGCAGGCGGGGGCCCCAAGCTCAGAAGGGCCCCCTGCTTGGATTAATGCTCTGCAGTGCTGTCTTGAAATTCTCAGTACTTTTGAACAGGGAGCCCTGAATTTGCATTTTGCCCTGGACCCTGCAAATACTATAGCTGGTCCTGCTTACAACTCCGTGGACACCCCTTTTATTCCTCCACCCGGATCCCAGGAATGGTCACCATGTCAGGCCTCGACTACCCCCCGTTCCTGGACCTCCTGCTGTCTTTCTCCTTTCCTCCTGCGCTGCAGCAAGTAAAAGGGCTGCTGGAAGCCAGGCCCCGTTCGTGCCCCGCAGGAACGCTGGCAGCTCCTGTGCTGCTCCACATTCTGCAGAATAAATGAGTCCCCAACTCTGTCAGTTCATCAAAGTCAAAATTCTCTAAATTGAGATTAATTAAAACAAGGAGTCTCTGGGGTTTTCTCAGATTAGATGTGATCAAACCCACTCAGAATATTGGATTTCTCTTTGCTCTTTGGTGGGGGCTCTCTGTCCAGTTCCCTGCCTCTGATGATCTCCACTTCTTGACTCAAAAGCAAGAGGGAAGTGAGAGAAGGGCAGCAGGGAGGGAGGAAGAGGAAGGAGACCCAGCCCCTTTCCTATGCCCCCAACCCCATAGATGTCCTGCGTGGCTTAAAGGCTTACAAACATTGCAACTGATAGAGAACATCAAACAAAATGTGGTCACTTCTGGCTACTAATTCTCACAAATTACGAGCAGCAGAGAAAAAAGCTGATAGGGTCAAGTGGTGGTAGTGGCCTGACAGCTCTCTGCCTGCACTAGTGCTTCTGCACTTCCACGGCCTGTTGGGCCTCCCTGGAACGGTGAATGGGACGGTGCCAGGGGAGGGAGCCATCTCTACCCCCAAATTTCTCTCTTCCTGGCTGCCTTGAGTGTTTGATCTTCCTCTGGTGGTCCCCAAGCCCTGCTCCTTCCTGAATATTCAAGCAGCTCCTTGCTCATCTCCCTCCATAATTGACTTTGGATGGATTCTACTTCCCGAACCATAACCCCCCTTCCACCCTCTCCAGAGCTCCGTGGAAAGTTGATGTGTCACCATGCATACACTACCAGCAGAAAAAAAACCCACAAATCAGAGCAAATTTTTAGATTTTTTATTATGTATTTGACAGTATTTTCTGAGTGTTAGCACAATGAATGAATTTCTCTCCAAGATATTTTGCCACAGAGCCAAACAGCGCATATGTATTATAAAAGTGTAATTCAAGCTCTAAGGAAAATGAGTTTTGGATTCAGAACACGATTTAAAATCTCTCTCTCTATATACAGTGTCTTTACTTTTAACAGACCCACATAAAGAAGTTGGAGTAGAGTGGTTTCACAATAAATAATCATTTATCTAAACTGTACACAGTCCTGCTGGCAAATCAGTCCCTTTCATTTCCTTGTAATCGATGTGCCCTTTCATACCTACAATAATTTATGCAATGCTCAGACAGAATTGCACATTTGGTGAAGGCCCGTGCTCTGCCATTCATTGTCTTAAATTTCTCTACACTGTGACCTCAGCGTGCACCCAAATGCCGGTTCCCACGGCTCTGCCGCCGTCGGGCGGCGGGTGGCCTCTCCCCGGTAGATGATGTTACACGCGGTGTCACTCTTTCGACATTCACGGTAATTTCAGTTTGGCTATAAGAGCACAGCTGAGAGAGATTGTGAACTGTCAGGCATTTCAATTGCCAGTTGTTGCCAATTATATAGATAAATAGGAATTTACATAATTTACAAAGAGTTTGTGTTTGTGGCTTATTTTGAAGCCATTCCCTAAAGATGCATATTTATTCATGAAAGCAAATAGTCACCCTAATAGCCTGGAGCTGGGGCCGCCTTTACTGCTGTATCTGGGGAACAAGACTGCTGTGAATTGGTCTGTCTGCAAAGGGCACAGAAAGTTGGTTACTGATCAAGGCTCCCTACTGCATGTCCCGGCGTTCAAAACCCTCAGGCATTCATTTTCTCCTTTTCTTATCACAAATATCAAGGTTTCTTTTTTTTCCCTTTCTTTTTTCTCTTCTTCTTCTTCTTCTTTTTTTGAAATATGTCCTTTTGGTGGGTACCAAGCACTGATGAAAATTTCTGTCTCAATCCTATAAGCTGCAAACCCATCAATCCTGCGCAGCTACAATGGCGTCTAACTCGGTGCCCGCGGGCCTCTCTAGCTCACCGCGCCTACCCTCTGTGGGGACAGGGACATGGGCCTGCTCCTGCTGCGTGCACAGCCTTCACAAGATGGACACGTGTGCCGTCGCAGTGTTAGCCTGGAGGCCACTTATTCTCCCAGTCAAAAGCCAGCAAGTGGCTTTGCAACGTGCCACACCTCTCCAAATACAATTTCCTGCAGGAAACCAGAGCTGGGGCATGAGGCCTCAGGGCACATCTGGGATCATTTTACCCATTAGGGAAACTGGGTCGCTGGGACTGGGGCCTTCTTGGGGTAGGGGTGGCTTGTGAAGTGAGGACCCTGTGAGGGGTTTTCACCCCCAGGCAAAACTCATTCCTTGGCCTCAAAGAGGTGGAAACATGAGCCATGCTGGAGCAGCAGCAGGCCTTCCTCAGACAAGGCCCCGCAGGCCGCTCTCCCCAGGGGCTCCTGAGGGCGGGGGAGCGGGCAGCTGGCGGGGAGGCGCACTGCCAGGCGGGCGCTTGCTGGGGGAGGTCTAAAGCCTACTTGCTTTGTCTGTCCTGGGCTTCAGCCTGTCTTGGAAAAAAGAGGCAGAAGAGAAACAGGTCTGTTAGAAAGGCAGAGCTCTTGACTGGCACAGAAGGCGGCTCCCCCTGTCCTGCCTCCAGCCCGTTCCCCGTTTCGCACTCAATCTGCCCCCCAGTGCTCCTGGGCCGTTGCAGAGCCTGCCATGCACCTGGGAGGGCGAGAATGAGCAACACCAGCGGATGCGGACACTCGCTCCGCGCTCCCCGCGGTCGGTCCCGTCTTTGATCATCACCAGCTCAGGGTGGCAGCAGCTTCCGCTCTGAGAATGTGAGTCTGGAAATTACCAACTAGCATCTTACAAGAAAGCAGGGGCTGTGGCTTGTTAAGAAAGGACTTTTTCTTCCCCAGTAATGCTTCTTACGGGAGCTTTACAGGAATCATAAAGACCTGGGAGAACCGCCCTTCCGGGCCCACGGGACACCTGGGCTGTATCCCAGCTTCTGCGCATGGGGCACAACAGTCGCCACAGCAGCAGAGGCAGCGGGTGCTGGTTCTGTGCACAGCGCTGCTCCCCGCCCCCACCCCAGACACAGCGCAACCGCACCCCGGGACCTCTGCCCTTGCTGTTCCCCTGCCAGAAATCCCCTTCCCCTCCTCATCCCTCTGGCTCAATGCCTCCCTTTCCGCAGGTCTATAGCCAGCGTCACCCGGTCGGTGAGACCGCCCTTGTCCACCAATACCAAACTGGAACCACCCTGACACTTCCTGCCCAGGCTGCTTCCTGTTCTCCTGCAGGCTCTCTGGATTGTATGCACAGTGGTCCCCCCTCATCTCCGGGGTCTCTGTCTGCGGTTCCGGTTACCCAGGGTTAACTGCAGTCTGGGAGCAGGTGCTCCTCCTGCCAAATTGTCAGAAGGGCCACAGCAGCCGGGCGCTGCGTCAGCGTCTGCGTCTCTCACCTCGGGTCACCCCCGCACCAGGCCCTTTATCATCTCACATCACAAGGAGGTGAGGGCAGGGCAGTGAGGTATGTAGGGAGAGACCACGTTCTCGGAACTGTTATGACAGCACATCGTTGTAACGGTCCTACTTCATCATGAGTCACTGTTGTGAATCTCTCACTGTGTCTGACTTATAATCAGTCTTTATTGCAGGTGTGTGTGAAGGAAAAGACACAGGATACACAGGACTCAGTGCCATCCATGGTGGCAGACGTCCACTGGGGGTTTTGGACCATGTGCCCCGCAGATGAAGGGGATGACTGTATTTGTTTGCTGTCGGCTTCTCCCACTATTTAAGTCCCATAAAGCTGACCTTTGCTTTGTTCTCTGTTGTGACCTGATATCTAGAACAGTGCCCCGCGCAACGCAGGTGCTCAACAACTCTTTGATGAATGAACGCATGCACCAATGAATAAATGATGCAATGGATGGATGGTTTTACTCACATGCCTCCCTCACACAGAGGCATCTGGGTTTGGGGTGAGGAAGAGAGAAAGAAGAAAAAGAATGCAGAGGCCAGTGGGGCCGACTGGGGCTGCCTCACCCCCTCCTGCATCTCCCTGCGGCCTCCTCTGGTCCGGTTTTCTCATGGATGCCAACAGATACACCCCTGGACGACGGGAAGCGGCCTGCCAACCTGGGAAGCCGCCTGTATGCTGAGAATGGATGACTCCCAATGATCAGCCTCTGTAGGAACCCAAGCCACCTCCAGGCTATTATTATAAACACAAATTACCATCCCCTTGCCAATGGGTAGGCAAGTCATTAATAAGGCTTCTGATTGGGAGAATGACAAACCCGGTTTGGCTGCAGGAAGCCCTGAGGTCTCTCACACAAAAGAACAAGCAGGTTGACAAAGATAATGAAACCAATATGGGGGCTCAAAGGGCAGCTTTCATTCCCCTCTGCCCAGAATCAGCTGCCATAAAGAAGAAACGTGACCAGCAGAGGCTGCTACAGGAGCAGAGGCAAGACGTGGGCCTGGGAAGGCCAGCACTGGGGGTTCAGAGCAGCAGGCCAGCGCCATCCAGGCTGGACATCACTGCTCTGAAGCTACCAGGGATGCGGGGCTCAGCTCCTAAGGCACAGGGCACCGGCCAGGGGCTGGGCAGTGACAGCCGCCATCCTCAGCTTCAGCCTGCTCTGCCCCCAGAGACGATCTGCCTACAGCATGGTTGCCACGGAGGCATTACCCCGTGTGAGCTGGGGTCCCCGCTGGCCACCTTCCCAGACCAGATGCCACCCCCAGCATCCTCTACGCCCCCAAAGGTGTGAGACCTGACAGAGCAACTTCACCTCCTGGGATGCAGGCCTCCGTGGACACCCCTGGCCTGCTCTTCCTCTTCCGCATCAAGTTTTTCTGCCATCCTTGAATTCCTATGGAGAGAGAGCTGGTTTTAATGAGTCAACCTGCATTTCCATGTGGCTGGCTTTTCAGAGTCCAGTTATGACTTCCTTTCCCCACGAAGGGGCACCTTAGCGCATTCCCCAAGGCTGAGGCTGAGGCTGAGCACTCGGTGGGTGGATTTCTACCAAGTTCTGTGCTGCTCATTCCTCAGTTATTCATCAGATATTGGAGGGCCAAGAAGGAAAATGCAGTTGGTACTGGGGTTTTCAGGCAGCAGACCTGGGCCCCTGATGACTAGAGCGCCAGCCAAGGAGCAGAGAGCTCACCCTCCAAGTCTCTTGCATGGGTGGGGAGCCCATGGGTCCCATCCCCCCCAGTGCTGGCTCTGGGGAGGAGTTTTCAAGGGTAGCTCTGAGTAGGTTGATGAATCTTGGCCCAAAGTAAAGAAAAAGAGGAGGAGCATTTACAGGAATACCTAATATGTGCACACAGACTTAAACGGCCATCCGGGTCCCGGCTGGGGTCTGCTCCTTTCTACCAGCCCACACTGATTCACAGCTGCCCAGCAGCTAGAGTAGGCCACTGGCTCTCACACACCTGGCCTCCAGGGACCACGAAGTAAGACAATGAGTAACTCAGGTGGCTGATTCTGCGCGTCTCCCTCGAATGTGCACGGCCCCCTGTCTGTTGCAGTCCACACTGGCCAGGAATGGATGGGAGGCCAGTGAGGCCAGGCGGTCCCATTAGCTGTTTTTAAAGGAGCTTAAAATATGCATTTGGAGGGGGGCAGGGAATTCTTCGATGTTTAAATATTAGAAACTTATTCATATTTGGCAAAGTTCTGTGTGGTCAAGAAGAAATACGTCTGGAGACCGGACCTGGCTGTGGCCATGTGTGGATTGTTCTGAAAGGCAGCAAGGGGACAGGGACACGCACCTCCTTCCTCCATGGGTCTGGCTGCAGCACCACCATGCTCAGGTGCAGCCAAGCCCTCCTGCACCACACTCAGCTGCCAGATGCTCCTGGCCTTGCCTCACCCAGACAACTGACACCTGGCGAGGAATAAGACTCAGGGGCCGTACCTGTTGACAGCCAGAATTTGGGTGCAGAAGCCCATGCAGGCCCTGTCATGGCTCTCCACACAAGCACAGCGTTGTGTCCACTTGGAGCGCTGTGGGCTCTGCAGGAACAGCCCAGCAGACCTCCTGCCCCGGAAGCTTCCTCTGTAGTTGGACAGTCCATAGGGAACAGTCTGTCTGTAGAGGACAGAGCAGGGTCAGGGCCACATCGATGGGGCAAACCCTGGCCTCCCTGCTCGTGGGATGCGGAGCTGGTGAGGGGGTGGGAGAGCGGAGATGTGGGAATAAGAGATGTGGTGCAGTGATGTCCCAGGAACTGGCATCTACGCCCTGTGCTTTGGGTCTCAGGAAGCTTCGGGAGTGAACTGTTCACTCCCACCTCTGTTTCCCCTAAGCCCCCAGAAAGTGCACAGGGGCCAAGGGGATGGGAAGATGCAGAGGACCAGGGAACACGGGCAAGGAAATCTCTGAGTCCTCCCATGGCAGGGGCCAGTGCACACCTGGCGTGTACACGTGGGCACTTGGGCACTTTCAGGGAGCAAACCATGGCAAGCATGCCTCCAGTCCAGTCATTCCAAGTGACCCATGTGCTGGCCCCAGTCTTCGTCCCTGAGCCAACCCCTGGGCCTGGTCATTGATACCAGTAAGATGCCTTCCTAACCTAGCACCGCGGCTGACCCTGCCACCCACCTCAGCTGTCACTGAATTCCTTCTGTGCACACAGCAGCCTTGCAATCTGCACTAATGGGAATATGACAAATGCAATTATGGCCATTAGAGGTGCATCCTGGCCTCTGAACATCATTTCCTCAAAGAGACAAACATCAGAGGAACCCTCTGTGCCCAGCAAGGTACAGCCGAGGACAGAACTGGCCTTGGGAAAAGTCATCTTTTAAAAAGCCTATTAAAAAGTCTGAAACTTTACCAATTTCGTGTGTGTCTAGAGCTGGTGTCATTTGGAACAATAAACGTTTATATCTGTTTCTTATGCTCATGTGCATCCGAACTGTTGTGCTCCAGAGAAGGGAGAAGACTGCCAGGCAGTTCAGTGGGAAAAAGTGAGAAGCATATGCTTAATTCATTAGTACTACTGAACATGCCTGGGGGG
Source organism: Manis pentadactyla (assembly GCF_030020395.1). Taxonomy (NCBI): domain Eukaryota; kingdom Metazoa; phylum Chordata; class Mammalia; order Pholidota; family Manidae; genus Manis; species Manis pentadactyla. The sequence continues at coordinate 174,828,496 of NC_080023.1, read as the reverse complement.
CAAATTACTAATAACTAGCGGAAACTTACGTGGCCAAGACTTACTTTTCCAATAATTGTTTTCCTGACAGTCCCCGAGATTAACCAGCCACCCTCGTTTCTGTGAACCCCATGGAGTTTCACCGATCATTGGCGTCAAAGGGGATTCTGACATCCTTTCTGAGTGTTCAAAATCGAATCAAATTTACTTTAATTGGAAACATTCACCACGGAGCCTTTCCAGGGTGGTGAGGGCCAAGGGGAAGGCTTCCTGTTGTGATCTGACGCTCAGGAAGAACTTCCTCCGTGTCGGGCAGGAGACCAGCGTCTAGCCACAGGTCGCCCCTCTCGTGTTTTCCTTCCCTCACCCCTTCCCACCCAAGTTCTCTGCACGCGCTCCGGATTGAGGCAGGTCCAGTGCTGAGCAGCCCATGCTCCCAAAGTGGAAAAAGCAAGCAGGGTCCAGTCCTGTTCCGAGCTGAACCTTTGCAAAAACCCCTTTTTTCTCAGGCATGGGAAGTAGGGCAGAGTGGGGATGGGGAGCAAAACAATGCAGACATTGTTGTGAGGCTGTAGGTATACTCGCACAGTAATGGGGCCACATTAAATCTCTTAAGTGTTGACATTAAATCCACCCCCCCATTTGTTGGTGAAAATTACAAGCAAGGGAGAATGACTCTCCCATTTTTCCATCAGCAGTAAAACCTGCAGTTTTGAAATTGCTGTCCCTGATTATGTCTTTACGAGCACGACCACCTTACAGGGTTTTAAGTAAGAAAACAAAGCCCCACAGTATTCCTTAATAGAGAAATGCTCAGCGCTTTCCCAAAGGCCACGTTCTAAAGCTAGTATGCAAATGAACGCTCCCGATGTACAAGGAACGTTTGCAGGGAGGCGCAGCCCCACACTCTTCCCTGCAGCACGCGGCCTGGGAACCCCTGCCCAGGTCCGAGGGCTCCAAGCATGTATCTGCTGGCAGACCTTGGGTGGGCGGCAAAGCTGAGGGACTGGAGGGCTCCGCGGCTTCCCGACCACAGACAAGGAGCTCCAGTCCCAGCGAAGGCCCACCATCCATAGGTCGAAAATGTAAGTTTTAAATCAATCTGCAAAGCTCTTAGACTTTATCCCCTACCTCGACGAATGCAGCTTCAAAACACTGTGGAAGTTCGGGCTTGATTTTAGCATCCTGGGGCTTTGTGTTGGAGTTTCCTGTTGGAACGTGGAAGCCCACGGGGATTCAGCACCTTCCCTTCCATGCTCTGTCCCACAGCAAGGAGGCCCTCATCGACTCCCATGTGGAGTTTCCTTCAAGCTCCATCCATGCCTGTCCTGCAAGCAGCCACCCCTTGTTCTCCCTGGAGGCCTTGGGCCATGTACCCGGAGCCCTGTTCTGCCCCCGGTGTCAGGCCCTGGGAGATACCTGCACAGGCCCTGAAGTGGGGGCACTGGGGTGGGGGATTCCAGGATCCCGAACACCTGAAACACGGTTTAGAAGAAGGGCTATGTGACTTCCAGTTCCATGACTCTTTACATCAGTGCAGGAGACAAGGCAAAAGGAGGGATCGGGGGCAGCCCTCGAGCCTGCAGGCCCAGGGCAGGTGCCATTCTGCTCCAGGTCTAAGAGAGGATCACTAGCACCGCAAGAGTAGAAGGCTGGTCTTCCGGTTCCTCTAAATCAGATCCAGCTCAAGGCTGAGCAAATGAAGATTGTGGATTGAGCAATTGGTAGTTAATTGTAAGATAATCTCGTCAATCAAGACTAGATTCTTTCCAACCTAAAAAGTTCAATAATCACAAAATTCATTACAAAGACTCCCCAACATTTCCAAAGAATATACATATATATATATATATATATATGAATGTATGTATGTATCTCCCTAATATTATTCCAAGTGTGATGGAATAGGGAAGCCCTTCAGGAGTTCACGTGCTGCTGGGGTATGAAAACAGGTAAAGCAAACATCACCAGCCAGTATGTGCAGGTGTGTGCCAGGCACACAGAGCTCAGGGAAAGGTCGCCTGGAAACTCATCCTTAGGGTGGAAAGCGCACACGTCATCATCATGATCCCTCTACCCTCTCGACAGTTTCCTGACCTACAAAAGGGCTGTCAGACACACTGCACTGCAGGAAAAATACTTCACAAAGAATTAACATTAATTAATGACAGCTACTGTTGTTGCTTATTGGGTCTAGGAACTGTAACAAGCAGAAAAATCCCACTTACCAGGCCTGCATTTGAGATGTGGGACTAAGTAATAAAAAAGGGTAATAAGGAACCAGCGCGCCACATGGCGCAGCAGTGCCATTCTCAGCCACACCTGCTTCCGCTGGCCTGTCACACGGCGTGGCCTAGCTAATAAGCACTGGTCTTTCCGTTTTCTTGGTGCGCTGTCATTTTTCTCAGTGGGTTTCTTGAATGGTGACGTGAATGGACCTCAGGGTAGTCCCGTGAACATGAAGTTGAGTTAGCTGAGAACCCCCGACCAGCACACCCTCCGGCGGACCAGGCTGGCATGCTGTTTTGCAACAGAGTTTGAGAATAGGATTCTTTGAGAAAGCAGGCAGCTCCTGTCCTGTTAGAGTTTCAGTTCTAACACAGAGCTCTGTACAAAAGAGAGGCGGACGAGAAGATCAAGCCAAATGCTCTTAGACAAAACAAAACACCCCTTCAGGCACAACGCCTAGGGTGTCTTTGTGTAATAAACTGTTTCTCAACCATATATTCTAGAACATGCAGTATTTGATCAGTGATGGTGATACCAGAGTCTCATTTACCTGTGTTCTTTACTGACTGCCTTTTCCTAAGTGTCATACAGACACATTATTAAAAAGTAAACCTCCCAGTCCCTGTATTCATCCTCCTTCTGCAGCATCGCACTGAAGCACTTTATTTCTCGCTACAAGAGGTTTTTAAATAAGGAAAGTAGACCATTTTTTAAGATTCTATTTTTACAGTGTTGTCTATTCATTAATGAATGAACGATCTCCACCTTCCTGATCAGGAAACTGGCTTCTGTACCTGAGGGTTAAAGGAGAGATACAGATATTCAAGAGCCCCCAAAAGCAGTACCAAGAACTTCATGGGCCAAATTCTAAATTCTCGGGAAAGTTTATCAAATTGTCATGGAAACCACTCTTCATTCTCCCAAAAAAAAAAACATTTGAGGAGCGCCTTTCAGCGTGCAGGCACTGGACTAGACTCCAAGTGAACATCCGTGAGAAGACAGACAAGTGACCCTATACACACACAGTTTTAATCTATCACAGAGGTTAGCAAATGGGCATTTGGTGGGCTTCATCCAATCAATGGAGAGTTTTTTTTAATATGAAAATTTCACATAAATATCCTAATTTCCACCTTCTCTTAAATAGCTGAAGCTACGCTCACACCAACCACACATTCCAACAGGGGAAATCATCTGGGGCTGAGGAATGAAATCAGAAACGGGGCATAAGCATGCCTTTGGCCCCGTTCCTTGGCTCCCAGGAGCTATGCACCTGCCCTCTGCTCATTTTGTTATGCGTCTGGCCCTCACGGGCATCTGACTTTACAGACCCGTCATCTAGGCTGGTCTCACAAAGTGAAGCCAAACAGATCATATGACACAGTGACGGAATCAGTACTTGATACTATTTTTTATATATATAGCTGTTGTTTTTTATTTTAAAAGCCCAAGTTCTGGTTGAGTTCCTCCCCAACAAATAGACCATTTCCACTTCACAATCAGAATGCAAAGCTGATGATCTACCTCCTTTGGTAGATTTTTCCTGCCAAAATGGGAAATGGGAAAACAAAGGTGACATCGCCTTGGGGCCCAGGGGACGTATTGTACAGAAGGATGACTCTGCTGACCTGTCCTGCAGCCACAAGGAAGAGGAACAACTGTTTCCCACTGGCAGACAGGCAGGAGGCAGCCCCCAGCTGCCAGGCACCAGGGGTCATTAGACACGGCCGCCACCACTCCCCAGAGAAACAGCTTCTATCCCGTGCTTTCTAACTACGGCTCAGTTTCAGATTTTATTAAATTCCTTCCTTAGAAGGCACCACTCACCCGCTCTCCTAAGCTTAGAAACATCTTCTTGGGCAGGAAAGAAAATGCAGATCACCTTCCTTTACTCTCTTTGATACCTTAACCAAGAAAACCCTTCTGGGTAAGAATGTTGCTGTAAGGAGTAAGACAAGGATGAAGTGACGACAGGAAGAGGCTGAGTATTTAAAGGCCTGTAAGAGCATCCACTCCCTTCAACAAACGTCAGGTGGGCCCCTGCTAAACACAAAGGCAAGGAGCTCAGAGACAAGAGTGCGCCTCTAAAAAGACTGAAAAGCCAGAATTCTCTAGAGCCTGGGGCCACCGTTTGTCGTTTTTGTCTCCTGGAATCCAATCTCTTATCTTTCCTTTGGGGAATCATCCCTCCCTCCTGGGTGGGGTCTCAGTGAGGCTGTCGATTAACCTACCTCACCTTCCCTATCTAAAGATTCTTCAAGTGACTCACATGGGACCATTCTGACCAAAATTTCTGGGAGAGGCAACTCGAGATCAGGAAATACTCTGGAGCTGCTGATGGCCAGGTAGCCCCATCCTGCCCTGTCCACTCGCTTGTGCCCTGGACCCCGGTCCTGTCCTGTCCTGGTACAGCCCCCATCTGATCCCTGTGCAGCTTTGACCTCTCAGTCTGTGTCCAGCCAATAAACCCCACTTATGCTGTGTTAGCTCGGCTGAGTTTCTGATGCTTGTGACCGGTGACTTCTTGGTGACCCCAGGACCTACTTTCTTGAGTCTGATGTGACCATGACCTCCTGGTTTTAATAGGAAGACCCGGGGTCTCTCCAGCTGCCAGAGACAAGCAGAGATGATCTTCATGGCCACAACACACAGAAGAGTCCGTCTTCAGAATCAGGACAAAACTCAGCCGACTTCGCTGGTTGGAGTCCTTTCTTCCTAGGTGCGCCCACTGTGCGATGTTTGGTTTGGCTCTGCTGTCCTCTGGCCAGGCGGGAGCAAGCAAGCTGCTCTTCTCATGCCAAGCCGCTCAGAGCCCGGCTCCCGGACTCTAGGGTGACCACCTGAGAAGCCTCATCCTGTACTGAACTTACTGCTTGTAGAAGTCGGCTGTGGGCCAAGCCTCATGCCAGACAACCCGCAGGGTGCCCTTGCAGCTGCCAGGAAAGGAAACAGGCCAGGAAACTAGCTCCCAAGTGACCTTGTTATTGAGCAGAAAACACACACATGCTTTCTGATCCTACAGACCGCTACACAGGCCTCATGCTCACAAACATGTAAAGAGAACTGGCAGGTTGGACTTCTGCTCCCACTGCAGAATGTCCTTGAATCTCAGTCAGAAGAACCCAAAGGCAGATTGCTCGGCCAGTCACCTGCCGTGGCGGGAAGTTCCCCTGCAGCCCTCAAGGAGAGTCGAGGACCCCAGAGGGTTTGCAAATACCAAAGGAGTGAGCAGTGTGCCACGGGTTGGCAGTCAGCTTTTTTTTAAGACATTCCTCCACCGAAAAAAAAAAAACTTTTGGGTTTACCCAGGACATGACTGCTTGGGAATTTTACCAGAATCACAGACATTTTCAAAGAGAATGGTGAACTTTTATTCCCACACATCAGACCCAGGAAGGGGGGTTGTTTCTTTGTTTCTATTTCAAGTGTGACTTCTTCTTGTCCCCTGGGGTCGGCAGCAGCTGGCCCCTGTCCAGCCGGAATCGCCGGCCATCCCTGTCTGTTCAGCGCTGCACCTAGGACGGCTTGTGTGGTGTCTGGCTCAGATCCTGCTCACTGGCACCTCAATATCTCAGTAATAAGTAAACGAGGGAAGCAAAGAATGAGGTCAGAATGAGCCATTACTTCTGGTCCACAGTAGTCCCCCCAAGGTACAGAAATCTTGGCTGATTTCTTGGATTTCTACTATTGTTGTCCTCAGTGGGCCCACTCCAAGGGCTTTTCCTAGAGAGCAGATGGTCTCTAGATTACTGGAAGTGGAAGAACATGTCTTGACAGCAGCTCCCGCAGAGGCCACGTCAGCGCCAAGATGGGGCATCCAGGTTACGCAAACGGCTGAAGCATCAGAGTTGAAACCAGAGACCTCCGCAGGCGGGCGGACCCGGGTTTCTGGTCCAAACTGAAGGCTGGCTCACTCAGAGTCCCTGGGGAGTGCCTCCCTCTGGGCTTGAGTGATGGAGGTGCCGGCCACATCTCTGGAAAAGTCATTCCAGTTCCAGATGCCACCTAGAGATTCTCAAGCCCCCTCCTCACTTGAGGTTCTCCAAAGAGCAGAGCGGTTGAAGTGGGGCCTAGCCCTTCTTTCCAGCAATAACACACAGCTAAATGAGTGGTCCCTGCCCCACCCATGCTAAGAGGTCCCCAGGATCTTACCAACTGTATTTAGAAAGCTTTGGCCTGAGCTGTTTACACGCTCCCATATCCTATTCCCATATAACTGAACTTAAAAATAACACCACTGCCACGGGACGTTCTCTTCCCATTAGCAACCTGCAACACAGGCATATTCTTCCCTGGCTCAGGCACATGGGCACTGAAGGGAGGAAACATTGAAAGTCATAAGAAAGGAGTACAGAAAAGTTTTTCCTTGTGTGCTGTGGTAATGTGGGATTTTCAAGAGTCATGGCTCAAAAAAAAGTTAGGGAAACAAAGGGCTCCAGTACATAGGGAATGAAACCACCTGTGGAATCCTGCAGGTTAGCTGATTTCCCCTCCATCTGAGACAACCCACATGCATCCATACACGTTAGGGTAGAATTTCTCTCCCCAGCCCCAGTGACCCTGTCAATTCTGGGTTGAGTATAGGTAGGAGAAATTCAGGTCCATCTGGCATGGCCTCATTACAACTTTATGCAAAGCTGCAGACAGATGTGACTCAAAAACAGTTCCCAGAAGTAGGCACAGAGGGGTAAGATAAAGAGCACGTATTTTTTTTAAGGGTGAGAGTATTTGTAGAGGGGTCACAAAAAATACAGACACCCTCACACATCCCTTTTAATAATCCGCAGAAAGCTAGAGAAGACACAGGGCTAGTTTTCAGATTTCACCTTAAGGACGGAGCAGCCTACAGAACAAAGACATACCTGCCATCACTACAATTAAGGCTCTCATTTTCCTTCACATCTAGTGTTTGCATCCTTACATCATGTCCTTTGGGTGGCTTCGACTGGGTGATCACTACTCTCAAACTACGAATACCTGAGTCCCCACAGAGATGCAGGCTTTATCCTCAAACCAGAGCCCAGGGTCGGGATGAGGGTGAGGCAGGGTGAGACAAGCCAGACAAGCACAGGGTCACATCCTGCCCTAAGAATGTTGATATTTTGTTGATTATGAATTTCCTGTACTAACCCTGATTTAAAATGTTGCATTAACTTTTATTTATCCTTACTACTGAATTTTTGGCACCTCCTGGCAGTTTGCGCCCCAAGGAACGTGTCACTGGCCTCACCCAGTCCTTGACCCTGCATGAAGCCCACAGAAAACTGATTCACAAAAACCTGGAAAAGATACCTACACCCCTGTTTCTTCCCCGACTTGCCTCTGACTTTTGGCAAAGCCATTTTATACTCCTCAAGGCATGGGCGAGACTGTCCACCGCAGGCCATTCGTGCATTGCCAAGGACGCCTGATGCTGTGACCGTGTCAGCCAAGTCTTTTTCATGGAGTCAGGAAAGGCATCGTTTTCTGCTTTTTAAATCACAGGGCCAGCGCTCAGGGTTCCCTGGCTGCCCTGTTCTACGGTTGCTGTTGATTAGGGCCTCCTGCTAAGTCAGCCCCGAGTGGACATAGAAGAAGAGGAGGCCCGTGCCTCCAGGCCTCTGGACAATGCCAAGTTTTCCAAAAGCTCCTGACTTGGCTGAGACTCCGACCCACAGCTGATGAGGAAGGCTGGCAGGTGCCCTGTGCTGTCTGCCTGCCCCTGGGAGACCTGCTGGGTGAACAGGAGCTCAGAAGCACCCAGAACTGGGTCTGGACAGGCAGCTCAACCACATCGTAGTCTGGATTTACTTTCCTCCTAAGTAAAACTGGTTCCTATCCCCAAAAGGAGAAAAGTTTGTGTGTGGGGGTCCGATTTTAAGGAATTGTTTCCATCAGATATGACATGGAGTAAGAGCAGGACATCTCCTCATGTCCAACAGCCGACCCACCCCCTGTGTGTGTGAGATCTGAGGCGGCTGCGCAAGGCCTGGGGAGGGGTGCGGGGGCCTCTCCAGCCCCCACCGCACATGTTGAGAGGCTGTGGGTCTGGCGCACGGTGGAGGGCCGCGGCGACAGAGCCGAGCCGCGTTCCAGCAGGGCTGAGGGGCCTCCTTAAGGACGGCACTGTTTGCTTCCCAGCTTCCTTTGTTTTAAATTCTTGCAGGAATAAACCTCACCAGAGATGTCAAAGCCTTTCATCTGCCTTCAGATTTAAGGCCAAGTTCCTGACTCCCACATCCCTTTCATCTAGTAGAAATCCAAATTCTCCCTCTGGGGTCACAGTGGGTCATAACCTCTTTGTGCCAAGGTCTCTTGCTGCACATCAAATGCCTCCCAGCCTCAAGCTGCTCTCCCGTGGAGTCAGGATCACGGGCATTTCAACAAAGCCCGTCTTTGCCCTGGACATCCCCTCACCTACTCACACCCACTCCGGGGCAGGAAAGGGAGCTTTGGGGGACAAGTGAACCCAACAGGAAGGTCACCTTTGTGAGCCAACCTTTCTAACAAACTCTGAAACTTAGCGCCTAGACCCTCAAATTTTAAAGAATTTTTTTTTTTTTTTGCTGACATGTTCTAAGACATATGCTACTCAAACTTAAAATTGGGTTCTAAACATGCACTGATGTCCAAGGAGGAAGTAGAAATGGTTCCATGGGGGGAGAAAACTCCTAAGGTAGAGGATCATGTCAGAACCCTGAATTCAAGGTCATTTTTAATCTGGGTGACACCATCTCAGTGACCTTCTCAAAAGCATATGATGGAATTACTTTGCACAAAGCGATGTCTGCAGTCTTTCCTGGCATCGCTTCCCGGTGACCCACCCTTCAGGTCCTGGGCAGAGCTGGTTAGGGTTGGAAAGGAGGGCCTGGGGCCCCGTGGGGTCCTTGTCCGCAAATCACAAGGCATTGTGTTACTCTGCTGGTCTTGCCCGGGAAGAACATAAGAACACAGACGGATCCCCTCCAAGATGTCCCCGTGAGTTTACCAGAGTCTAAACAGATCATTTAAATCACCCCGAAATGCCAGCCTCCAGCCACTGCTCCTCCCCCATTGCCGCGGGAGGCCCCTGCCAGTGCCTTCAGGGAGCCCCGTGCCCCGTTCCCCAGGCATCCACTTATTCACCAACCTGAGGGGGAAGCAGGAGAAAACTAGGAAGGAGGGGCAAAAGGGCAGGAGCAGACCTCACCAAGCCTGGAGCGACCTTTGGCCACCGAGTTCTTATCAAGCTGCTTATCAGCAGCAGAGGCGGCCAGGCACACCCGCCCCGTCTGTAAACCTTATGCTCATTGATGCCAGCAGACCGCCCACCGTGCACCACCTCAGCCACGGCCCTGGGGCGCAGGCTCCCTCCGTGGTCCTCCAGGGGCTGGGCAAGCCCAGGCTGGGTGGTCCAAGGACGCCGCGCTACTTGGAAACTGGCCCTCCAACCTCAGGGTGGGACCCAGCAGGCAGGGGCGGCCCTGGCCCAGGAAGGGTCTGTGCAGGCCCGCGGGTTGTATGGTGTCTTCATGGTCACATCTTCAGGGTATTGAGCACATGTCCCATCCACCTTCTCGTGTCATCCTCACACGTCTTCACGCGCAGGAGTCAGTCAGCTCCGGTGCCGGCCACCACGGCCACCGCCGGCATTGCCATGACCACCATCAGGGCCACAGATACCCTGTCCTTCCCCGAGGTGGCTGCAGCACCAGCACAGCCCTCCCGGGCCTGACCTGTGGGCTGGGCAGCTGTTACGGGGTCCCTGCTACAGCCACGCAGCAGGTGGATGCCACCCCCACCCCAGGTGCGAGAAGGCATGCATTCCACTGGGATGTCCTAACCCCGGAATGTCCCTTTCTGGGGAGCATGCTCACAGGCCTTCCTCAGCAGCCCGGGGGGCAGATGTGGGTCTGCTGAACTGTTGCCTTTTTGTGGTAAAATTCATTAAAATGCAAGGTTGAATGCTTTGTTAATTTTTTTTTTTACTTTACTTCTTTGGGGAGGAAAAGAAGCCCAAACAAATGTCGTTCCTGCTGGACTGAGTCAGCATGGCATGCTATGGAGCATCTTGTTAAGTCACTCTGCTAGTCAGACTCATGCTTGTACCATACATAGGGGTGCAGAGGGAGGGGGCACCACCCCCAGAGACAGGACACAGGGCAGAGCCCCTGGGAGCCTTCCCACAAGTACAGATTGCAGACCCCACACTTTCCACCATAGTCACGGCTTCAACCATCCTGCACCCGCCCTTCCAATAAATACATTCTTACGTGTCATCCCATGTGGCTTACATTTTTGTTTGTAAAACACGGTCATCACCCTAATACCTTCCTCGTTATGCCCTTGGAGGGATTAACAGATGGCAGGTCCTCTCAATTCCTGGGAGCAATGTGGGGTGGAACACAGTGGGGCTCCTTGCTGGGTGCCCTGCAGCTCAACCAGCCATGTGAAGGACTGGCTTCACTCTCCGGCCAAGAGGCATGTTGGGTCTGGAGGGGCTGGCCTGTTGGGGGGTATGGTTGGAACTGAGAGCCCTGTGATGGTTAATTTTATGTCACAGCACCCAGATATTTGGTCAAACACTAGTATACATGTTCCTGGAATAGTATTTTTTAGATACAATCAACATTCAACTCAGTAGACTTTGAGTACAGCAGATTGCCCTCCATAGTGCAGGTGGGCTTTGCCTAATCACTTGAAGGCCTTAACAGAAAGGACTGAGGTGCCCTGAAGAGGAAGGAATTCTGCCTCCAGGATACCTTCAAACTCAAGACTGCAACATCAACTCCTGTGTGTGTGTTTATACAGACATTTACATACACACACACACACACACCCTGGAGACTCTAGCACATCCCTGACTATTCCAGAGCACCCTCCGCTGTTTAAGGTACACTCATTGCGAACAGCCCCAAGGGCGTAAGCTTGTAAGCACACGTGGGCTACTTGCTCACTGCCTCCCCCCTTGTTACCTTATTCTTGGCAACTTTTCCATGACCATAAGATGGGATGTGTTTTTCTCTGCTTTGGAGTTTTTTGTTTTTATTGGCAGTGGTGGAGCTGATTGGGGGTGGGGGAGCTTCCTGACCTGGTCAAGGACAGTCATGAAATCACACCCTCCCAGGGACAAGCTGTGATCCCGGCCGCCTCCACAGGAGCAGGAACTGCATTTGCCCAGGGCACCTTTGGCTCCTCTTGGGGACATGGACTCTGGAGAATATGACAGAAGTTACGGGCAACATCTACAGAAAACTCCACGTCCCCACACACGTTTGCAGGGGTGTGCGGGCCTCTGGAGGGTATCCACGCTTCCCAGAACAAGAAGCCTCACTTGTGGGAGGAAGCATTGCAGGCTAGAACCTCAGGGGCAGCAAAGGTGAAGAAGGCTCACCGAGCACAGGACCTCCACAAACAAACGTCAGCCAGCACCACTGAGCGCCTATCACACGCTGGGTGCTGGCAGAAAGGCTGACCAAGCTCAGGTCTGGAGAAGTAAGCAGGAGAAGGAGGCAGAGCTAGAGAACCTCAGCTCTTAGAGCAGAAGATACTGCAAGGAGTAACTGGCCTCTCAAGCCTTATCCAGACGCTAACTTTCCACATGAGCTGCAGAATGCACATCGGCCAACAGCCACCAACGCTCCTCCTGGAAAAACTGCCCATGTTCCTCCTGCGGCTTTCAGGTCTTTACGCGTAGCACCAGCCACTCACAGATTGCTTGCAACCTTGCAATATCCTTCTGAGACACAGCAGGATTGTTGAGCTCGTCTGCACACAATGGGCTGGGCGGTAGGAAGATGACACCCAGCACTCGAATCACCCAGAGCTCAAGCCTCAATGCAGGCATGAGGCTCGAGGTGCCTGCAGGCTCCCAGGGCAGCCTGCAAGCAGGGACTGGATGCACATCACACCCAGGAGCAGTTTCAGCAGACTAGGAGGGTCTGTGGAAGAAGTGGGGTGACAGCTAAGAGAGAAGGAGGCACTCCAGAAGTGGGGGTGTGACAGGAGGGAGGGGGGCAGACAGAACCTGGAAAAGACCTCATTATCCTCTATGGTGTCCCTGCACGCAATTCCGTAATTTTTCAGATCCTTCCATTCCTCGCAAGGCCCACGGTCCCTGTTTGTAGAGCCCATTTCTCACACTGCAATCTTGTCCAAGATGTTTTAAAGAGAGTGAATGGACCTGTCCACATGTCCACAGAGAATTTTAGGAAGGAAGGAAAGAGTAAGGAGAGAGAAAAAGGGGGAAAAGGGGGTAAGGTGAGGAAGAGACAGGCCCTGCAGAGAAACCTCCCTTGCAGGATGATTCTGCTGCCTTACTTCAAAATGCTAACGTCTGGCTGTGGTCATTTTTGTTTCCCCGAGCAGCTCACGGGACTCACAAACACCATGTTTGACCCTCCGTGCCTAGGGTTTGAAATGAACAGGTCAGGGAAGGGAAAGAGAGGTCAACTAGCTGAGGGGAGCACTAGCAAGTTGGCAGTCCTGGAAAAAGAGCTGCATGGCTTCATCTCGGGCCACCCAGGGCAACATGAAATTATGGGACAGGACTTCAGACAGATGACAGGGTGTTCACTTAACCTTCACATGCATCTCAAGTGACCACTTCCTCCCAAGCAACCCCCAAGCACAGGGCTTGGTGAGAGGCAAAAAGCAAAGGTGGTCTCCAGACCCGCTCTTCCCTCCTCTCCTCTCTCTGCTGTCCCCTGCCCCTGCCCTGATTTGGTTGGCTTTGCTTTCTCTCCCTCTAGATTCTCACCTTGGGATTCTAACCAATGCAAGACTCAGTCCTGCTGTTGCCTGCCCTGGGTCCTGGGTAGCTAATTCTGTCAGACCACAATGCCAGGAGGCTAAGAAACAAGACAAGTGTCAGGGTGGTGGGGAAACTGACGCTGACGGCTGTGGAAGAAAAGAGGGCAACCGATGGCAGCTTGCTCAGATGCACCCCCAGCAGTCACATCCTCTTCCCCAGGCTCAGGGGGCTGCCATGGTCCCTGCTGTGGGCTGGCTGTGTGCACAGGAGCCTGACGGGACACAGCCCAGCAAGCAGTTCTGCCCTCGGGACCAGCTGCATTTGTGAGGCCCAGGATAAAATGCAGACGTGAAGCCTCTGGTTCAAGAAGCATTGAGAATTTCAAGACAGTGACAACAGAGCATTAAACTGAGCACCATCCTCCTGAGTCCAAGACCCTGTGCAGGCTGCTCAGGGAAACGAGGCCTGGCTGCCATTGTGGCATAATGGGGTGACTTTCCAGACCTATCCCAACCTTGTAGGTGCTTAGAGGTGCATCACCTAGCCCAAAAGATGTTTACCCGCCTTGGCACCTCGTTCCCCAGGTGTCCATGAGGCACGGCGGGCACATGAGCCCCACCAACGCTGTCACCCAGAGTGCTCGGAGGTGAAATGCCTCGAGGGTGAAGACCATGAGGGGCATGAACCAAGATGGCTCCAAACACAGTGGCAAAGCGGCCCTTGCTGGCCAAGTGTTCCCATTCACAGGCAGCTCCTCAGAGTCCCTAGTGGGTTGCAAGCGGGAGTCCCAAGAGACCCCACGCACACCTGGGGGACGGAACATACAGACGTCTGGTGCAGGCCCTGATTCAGGAGCAGGCGAGGAGGCACCCAGAAGGCTGGGGCCCGGAGTAAGGCCCGGCCCTTCTTGCTGTCAGCAGGATGGGGTTTCTCCAGAAAAGTCCCTGAGCTGAGTGAGCAGACGGGGACGCCAGCTGCCCTCTCCGTGGCACCAGGAGGGGCTGACTCTCTGGTAAGGCTGCCCCCAGGACCAGTCAGGCGGCACTGCCTTGGTCCCACAGTAGGGGAGTTCTTAGGGACAGGAGGGGTGGTGGGGAGGTCGTCTGTGGCAGGGGCAGTGGGCGGGAGTGGGCGACAGGGGCTGGTGGGAGCCAGTCCATGGGAGGAAAGGAGCCTGTGGAAGCTTCCCGGGGCTGGACAGGTTCCGCCAGGCCCTGCCAAGCCCGCCCTTGTGCTCCCTGGAGAGCAGGCAGCTTTCAAGGAATTTGAAACTCCATGGGGCCTGGCAGGGTCAGGAGGGGAGGCAGGCCCACTTAGCCCCTGGGGCAGGAGGTAACCTGTGGGGCTTCTTCCATCTCAGAGGGCCTCTCGGGTGTCTAATCCCTCTGGCTGGCTCACTTCACTCCGAGGGAGGGCTCCCCCTGGGCCAGGCCCTAACTGGGATGGGGGTCACACCCCTGACGGCAGACCAGACGTGGGCTGGCCGGAGACCCCAGCGAGAGCTGCGGGCTGTGCCAGGGCAGGCTCTGGGCTGATGTGGCTGCAGGGCAGCAGGTCCCCTGGAGAGTGAAGAAAGGGGGCCTGGACCCTCCATCCCATTCCCAGAGGACTGACTCACTCAGGAGTGTTGATCCAGATGATGTCCAGGTGGCAGTAGTAGACGCACTCCTTATCCTTGTAGGTGAAGCACGTACAGCGCCTGGCTCGGTGGTGCACAGGGCCCCCCTTGGGCACCTGCTCCCCAAACCGACCTGGTCCCTGTTTTTGCCCAGGGCCTCCAGGACTTTTCTGCACTGCAGTCATGGCCTCAGTCTCCTGCATGTCCCCCTCAGATCTGGCTGCAGGGGCGGCCCCGTGTATGCTGCTCCCGCCAGCTTCCCCAGGCTGGGGGTGAGGCATCAATCCTGCAGGGGGCAGATTGAGGAGCTCCTGAGTGTGCAGGCCCCAAACACAGACATGCACCATCCCCAAAATCCTGGGGGAGGGCGACAACCAAACTTCCTGCAAAGTTTGCAATCCAGTTGCACTTTGTGTAGTCTCTGAGCTCTGCCAAACTTTCTGCAAAGTTTGCAAAGCTATGTGCAGTTTCAGAAAAGTCTGCAAGTTAAGTGCATACTTGGCGAAAAGCTTGGAAGCTATTTTCACTGTGTGCAAACTCTGTAAACGATTTGCACCCGTTGAATAAGTACACGCATTTTGCACACTTTCTGAAAACTTTGCAACCGTTTTTGCAGTTTCTGAACAGTTTGCATACTTCTTGGAAAGTTCCCAATGTCATGAAACATTGACCAACTCCGCGCCAGGGCTGCAGGTCTCCAGCCTGCGTCATCTGCAACCTCCAGAGCCCCCGGGGCAGCTCATGAGCTCCGCTGCGGCCCCCCAGACGCCTCCAGGGGTGGTGAGCCCAGGCGCGAGGGTGCTCCCTGCAGTGCGCCCGCGCCCGCGCCCCCCATCCCGGGGTCCTTTTGTGTGCGCTCGCGCCAGGAGAGGCGCGCCGTCCCGCCCGCTTACCTGCGGCGGAGGTTACTGCGAGCCCGAAAAGGAGACACAGTCCCGGCTCCATGAACCCCGATCAAGCACTGGAGCCCCGGGCCTGGAGGACGGACGCCTGTGGCCGCGAAAGGGCGCTCGGGCCGGCACCGCTGGCCTCGCCTTCCAGCTGCGGGGCTTGCAGGGCGGCCGCTCGAGCTGCGTCGCGGGCTGCGGCCAGGAGTTGGCTGCGGCGGTCACAAACTTGAGAGCGCGCTGCCCATCCCTGCGCAGGGCGGCCGGCTGTGGCTCCGGCTTTTCTGGCTCCCGCACCACCCCTCGCCTCCCCGCCTCCCGGAGGGGCTGGAACTGGCGCTCGGGCCTTTGAACCCGGGGCGCACCGGGGGTCGCCTCCCAGCGCGGGGGAGCCGGCCCGGAGCGCGCGGCCCGCGGCGCACCCAGCAGGGCGAGGGGTGGGGCGGGGCGGAGCGGGGGCAGCAGCGGAGGCCACGCGCGCACCCGCACTCCGCATACATACATATGCACACGCACGCGCGCTCACACTCAGAGCCCGCGCATTGCTGCCCCAGGACTGCAGCCCTCGCCCCCAGAGCCGGACAGAGATAACAGGCTGCACATGAAGGTTGCTATCTTTTATCTTAGGGTCTCCAGGAAAGCAACATTTCTCAACGCTCACCTAATGACACCTTATCCTTGCACAGACCTGCCTGACAAGGTCCGGGGCGTACTTTACACTCGTGACTCACGGGCACTGGCTGTCTCCCTGCCTCTCCCAGGAGCTCAGCGCCGGTGGGTGTGGACAGTGGCCCGGAGCAAAGTCAACCAGGGAGCAGGTTAGCGGTCCCTGGATGTCCCAGATGTGCTCACAGCCCCCATGCAGGGCAGGCTCCCTCCCAAGGCCCAGGGAGCCCCTTGGTTTCCCTTGTGGACTTCCCAGCCCAGCTGGGGAGGCTCTCGCAGCTCACCTGAGCCTTGCCTCCTGCACTGAGCATCACCAGAGACCAGCGTGGGTTCCGTTTGTTGTTACCAACACAGTCTGCACTGAGAATGGTGCCCTGGCACCCGAAGTGACACCTGACGTCTGCCAGATGATTTGCAGATGAACGGATGAGGGGATGAACAAATGCTTCCCACAGACTAGGCCCTGGCCTGCTGATCTCGGAGAACCCCAGGAAGCCCTGAGAGGCCCTCCCTGACCCGAGGGAAGGCCTGTGAAGACAGGAGCGCTCTGGGAGGCACAGGCAGGTCCCCCCACGCCACTCTCACCCTGTCAGTCAGCACGGAGTGGACTGCATTGGAGCTGGCCTTCCCAGGACAACGCAGGGAGTCACAGGCCACACGGATGAAGATGGGCAGTCCGAGGCCCTGGAGTTGCCCTTCACGTCTCAGGACACTTGTGGTCAACTTAAAACATGTGCACAAATCCTTTGACATTCTTCCCATAAAAGGTGGAGTTGAATACCACAGACCCTTGAGCCTCAGTGACCCACTTCTGAATAAATAGAAAGCAGCAGAAACGACGGGAGTTATAAAAGGTCGGAAAGCCTCCACCTGGTTTTGCCTGGGGACACTTGTCCTCTGAAAAAAGTCATTGAGCTGGGAGGTGGCCAAGCAGGCCCACACAGGTCACATGGAGTGAGTGACATGGAGGGTGACGGAGGCCCGGCAACCAGCAGCCAACACCAGCTAAAGACGTGAGTGGCCTTGAGGGGGTCAGAGCCCCCAGACATAAGACTTCCAGATGAGTACCACCAGCTGCCCGGCCTGAATCCAACCAAGGGAGCCCAGGAGCACAGTAAACAGTTGTCTTACACCAGTCACTTGGGGAATTTGTTACAAAGCTGTAGCAACTAAAAAAGTAGTCAAACCCCCAGAATCAAGCTGCTGTGAAAGTTTCTCCTCCACCACCCCCCCAAGCCCACTTCCATCCTGCCCAGTCCTTGAGTCCAAGTCAGGGAGTGGAGGGTGAAAGACGCCATCCTGGAGGGTCAGTTGTCACCAGGCAGATCAAACTTGCTGTAGGGGCCTTTGCTTCATTTGTTTGCTCTCCATGCTTTGAAAATTAGAAATCCCACAACCAGGATTATCTTCTGTTCCTGTTGAGCTGGAATTTCTATCATTTCATTATCACCTCTTTCCCTGGAATTAAAATACCATCACCTACAAAATAAAAATCTCTTGCTTTGATCAGGGGATGGCTGGAGAAAGAGCAAACATAGCCATAGCTAAAAAGAGAAGCAGGGTAAAGGCCACTTCCTGGTGTTGTCAGACCACCACTGGGCGTGTGCCTCCTGCAGCCTGCGCCGAACCCAGCACACCCTGGTGAGCCCACCAGGCGCCCGTGGCCGTGAAGGCCAGCATGGTGCTGGCCCTGCCCTGCCCTCAGCCTTCTAATCTAGTTGCAAGAAGCAAGTCCAGGGATAAAGAACCAAGCGTACAGGGTGCTGGGAACAGAAGATAACCATGTAGAATTGAGAAAAGAAGAGAACATGGTCATCTGGGCAGTCGGAGGCAGGATTTTACTTGGTCCTCACAGCAACTTGAGCACGGTGACTGGAGGAGGCGCCGGCGACGCCAGCCAGCACCCCACTCACGCGGGAGCAGCCCCTGCCTTCCTGCCCTTCCCCAGGTCGTCTGAGCCTCCTGGGAAACATGAGACTGGGGGTGTCTTGGACTCTCCAAGACTCTCCCATTTTGTGCTAAGAGGGAGCAGACCACAGGCTTAGAGCCTTGGACAGGATATTTTTTTCCCATTTTCTTTAATTGTGATAAAATACATGGAACAAAATTTACCACAGTAGCCACTTTTAAGTGTATAATCGCATAGTATTAAGTACATTCACACTGTGGAAACATCACCGCCACCCGTCTCCGGAGATCTTTCACCTTCTAAGACTGAAACCCCATCCCCACTAGACAATGACCCCCATTCTCTCCTTCCCCAGCCCAGGCACTCACCATGCTACTTTGAATCTATCTCTACAATTCTGACACCTCTGAGCACCTCATATAAAATGGAATCATATAGTGTTCCTTTTTTTGATCAGCTTATTTCACTTAGCATAATGTCCTCAGGGTTCATCCACGTTGTGTCCGAATCTCCTTCCCTTCTAAGGCTGCATAGGATCCCGTTGTGCGGATGGACCACCTTCTGCTTCTCCACTCACCTGTCAATGGGCATTTGGATTGTCCCCATGGTTTAGCTTTTGTGAATAACACAGCTGTGAACATGAGTGTGCAAATATCTCTTTGAGACCCTGATTTCAATTCTTCGGGGTATATACCCCAGAAGTGGAATTGCTGGATCATGTGGACATTCTATTTTTAATTTTCTGAGGAACCTGCATACTGTTTTTTCCACAATGGCTGAACCATTTGACACTGTGTATTTTATATTCCCACTAGCAGTGCCCAAGGGCTCCAATTTCTCCACATCCTTACAAACGCTTGTTGTTTTCTGTTTGTTTGTTTTTTTAATAGTAGCCATCCAAGTGAGTATGACGTGGTATCTCATTGTAGTTTTGGCTTGCATTTCCCAAGTGATTAGGGATCTTGAACATCCTTTCATGTGCTGCCTTGGAAAATCTGAGGCTTGGGCTTGGACCTCTTGTGGTTTGGTCCCCCGAGCTGGGTGTGGGGGAGAAGGAGGACAGGGAAATCACGGGTGGGTGGACAATCAGTGCTGCCAGCACCTCCTGTTTCTGCTGGGCTGTGTCCACTTAACGTGCACTGGTTGATTTGTTAATCACCACTTTCAGGCCACTGTGGGGACGGCTGTTTTGCCCACCCATCCACCCCTGCTTTCGGGCCACAGCGCTTTGGTTCTTCTCTGTTGTGTGGTCAGGTGGGTCTGGGACTCCACGGTAGGCTTCTGACTGAGATCTGGCCGACCAATAGATGCCACCCACTCGGCCACAATGACCAGTTCAGGGCTGGGCCAGGTTGGACAAATCAGCGTCCGTCCCAGGATTTTTGCTAAACCACTGGAGAAAAAAGTCTTTATCACTGGGATTGTGGAGAAGAAAGGAAATGTGCCTAAAGCTACTGGCAGCCATCTTGCCACCACGAAGCAAGAGCCTGCCTGAGGGTGGACCCAACACAGAGGAAAATGGAGTCAGGACCTGGAGAGACTGGGAGGGGGGTGGGGGTGGTCCTGGTTTTAATCACTGTTTTTCCCTTGTGACAATTCCACAAGATTTGTACTATCATTATCCCCATTTTATAGATGAAAACCTGAGGTTCAAAAAGGTTAAAGTGACCAGTCCATGGTCAAACAACTATTAAGTGGCAGCCTCAGAATTCAGATTCTGTTCTATCCAATTCTAGGGACAGAGTTCATAACCATCAGGCGGAGCTGCTCTGTGATGCATTCCCTGGGTTTATAATCATGCCCGTTTTCCTCTCTGTGTCACTGAGTCGTTGCCTCTCCATCTGCCTAGCTTCCTCTTCCGCACATGCTCTGATGGAAGGTCATGCAGAGGAATGGGCACCACGTGCTTCCTCTGCAAAGCACACTCGTAAGTGGTCCTTCTCCCCCCCTAAAGCTTGCCAGCACTCCTTGATCATTCTTTGCTGCCTCTGCCATCAACTGTGCCCCGAAGTGACATATCAGGCTACTTCTGGGCCTTAGCCAAGTGAATGGCTGGGTTGTTGTTTATTTTTCATCAACTTTTTCCAAGCTGGCCAATGTGCAGCTGTATCTTTGAGACTGTAGCTCTCTCTCAAATTTTCATTCAAAATCCAGCCATTAAGAATATTGCGATTCATCTGGATAAGCGTCCCCTCAAGTTGCCCCTTCATGTGCTTTGTGACTCTTTTGAAGATTGTTTTCCCTTAAGTTTAGGGGATTTAAGTGAGAGTAACATAACACATGATGTAGTTTTCCATTACCCTGAGCTTCTTACCCCCATGCACCCTAATCAGCGGAAACCCCGGATTTGCTCAGAAACCAGATAATTAAGTGCTTTCCCATGTTGTCCAAGTCTTAGCCGTGCACCTCCTCACCATCACGTGGCTCATGGTAAGTCACTGGAGGAGGGACTAGGCTCTAAATTCCTTGCTTTAAAAGTAACATAGATCATATATGAAGTTCCCACTCAAATAAAATTATCAAAGTGTATTTCCAACTTCAGTCTTGCCAATGACATGCTCACTAAGAGAAATCGGTTGATGCCCAAAAGGAACGTGACAGTGAGTCTGACAAAATTGTAAGAGCTCTGAACTCCCTTCCTGTGCTTTCTGTTGCGGCCACTTGCTATTGCCCCTTTGACGTCCTGTTCCTCATGGCATGGTATGGACTCTATCTCTCTGTATTCCTTGGGGGAACCACCTCTCCCCACACTCTGTGTGGTTTGGGTGGGGCTTTAGGGCCAGACTTATGTTTCTGGAGTAATCGGTCAGAGCATCACATTGCCTCTGAGATGGGCAGACCTCCAGAATTATAAGATAATATATTTGTGTTGTTTAAAGCCACTGCCTTTGTGGTAATTTGTTACAGGAGGAAGAGGAAATTAACACAACCCTGAATACAGTGATTGGCTGGGGGATAGGCCCATGAGCCAAGCCCACCCCTTTCAGGACCAGTGGCATTCAGCTCTGAGGCTCTTCTGTTTTTCTATGGGATGGCTGAGAGCCGGATGACGCTTGGAGGGGCAGGCAGCCTTCTTGGGGCCATCACCATGAGGGGAAACACCTGTCTAAGCCTGGAGCCAACACAGAAAGTAGAAGGAGCTCAGATTAAGTCTCCAGCCCCTGTATCCAACATGGCACCCTGGACGTCACCTACGTCAACCAGTACCTTCCCCTTTGTTTAAGCCAGTTCAAATTAGGCTTCTGCCCCTTGCAGTCAAAAGCATCCTGACATGTTTTAGCTCAGCTTATTGTGACGTAAGAGTAGGTTATCGAGATGCCTGTTGCAGGGGTGAGGGGTCAGAGAGTGTTGGCCAGCAGGGGATGCATCGACTGCTGGTTGTCTCAAGACACAGCAGCAGGACGGGCATGCTGGGTGACTCGGTGAAGGATAAGAAGTGCACCCAAAATAAATCTTTACAACTTCCCTAGAAAGACTGAGGTTCCACACTTCTGGCTGGCAAGACACGAGTGCTCACTCAAAAACCGTGTCTTAGGGCAGCAGAACTGAGCAGTGGGCAGGGAGGGAGAGCTATCTGAAGCCTGAAGCAACATACTGTCCAACCATCATTGCAGTGCAGCCTGGAGCCTCCAGTTGCCTAACACAAGCAGCATACATAGAGGGACTGTGTCCTGATGGAAGGGCACAGAAACTCCACCTTCAACAGCATCAGCCCTCAGTGAAGCAGACTGGAAATCTCTGTCTTGCTTTTCTTCCGTAATGCCTCCAGCTCATACCTTTCCCATGCCCTCCTAGGAGCCCCCACCCAGACCAGTTACACATACACACGCCCACTCTCAACTTATCTCCAACAACATGTGTGTGCTTTAACTGGTGCCTTCAATGCCTTACCTAAAGGTGAGAATTTCAGGCATCCTAGCAGGTTAATAGCAGAAATACTTTTGAGCAAGTTAAGTCAACATGCCACAAACACACCTGCCTGTTTTACCTAGCTTTAAGTAGCCTTGACTTTTATCAGAGGAATTTTTCACAAACTATCCTTCTAAAGCTCATAGAGTGGTGGGTCCCTGTGCTCACCAACTGCTACCAATCACTGGATTTGGGAAACTTGATTCCAGCAGCTGTCAAATGCCTGTTTGCACAATAAAAATATTCACAAAAGCTCCCCTCCATTCCCTCTACCTCATGGCATTAATCCCACTCAAAGCCACTTCAAAACCCTAATGCTGCCCCTTCTAGAAAGTTCTGTCTGATTTTCTTGTTTAAAGGGAATATCTTCTGACTCTTTTCTAAGCTGATAAGACATTTAGGCTGGTAGCAAAGCATATTGGTTACACTCACGGGCTTTGGAGTCAAACAGACCTGGACTGAAATCCTGATAACCCCAGCCCTTGTTTAGCTGTATAACAAGTCACTTCCCCTCTCTGAGTCTCAGTTTCTTCATCTTTGAAATGGGGATGATGGTAGTAACTACCTAGTATGGTTGCTGCATGGATTCAGTGAGAATGTAGGTGAAGCATTGAATATAACGCCTGACACAAAACCAGTAAGCATTCAGTAGATGTCATTCGGCAGTGGAGGTAGTTCCAGTTATACTTGTGTGCTTTCCCACTAGGCTGGACGTCCTTGGGGGTGGTCTATTCATCATCGGTTGCCACAGGAGTGTGCGTAATGACCGCCCTGCAAACCAAAATGATGGGCAACAGAGCATCTGTTGGCTAGACAGCTCTGACCTTGCTGAGCTCATGCATGTATCTAGTGATCAGCTGGCTGCTGGGGGATCCATGTTGTCCTTGGCTGGGACAACAAAAGGAACTCAGCTGTGCTTCATTCACATCTCATCCTCCGGCAATCCAGCCCAGGCAGGCCCTTCCCATGGGAGCGGAAAGGGCTCCAGAGAGAGAAAATCCAATGCGCAGACCCTTTTCAAGCCTCTGCTGATGTCACATCGGTGAGCATCCGATTGGCCAAAACAACACCCATGGCCAAGCCCTTGTGACTTAGGAAGACACAGCAAGATCACGTGGCCAAGGGCATGGTAAGGGAGGTGTGAAGCACTAGCCCCATTTCCAATCTGCCATAGGCAGGAACTTAAATCCTACAACATGCCTAAGAGGGTATCTCGATCCTGGGAAATGTTTGTAAATGTTGGCTGACTTGAACGTGGAGTTAGGCTGCAAATCTAAGTTGCCAATATTGCCAAACATCGGAATCAGAAATTAAAAATAGAAGCATTTATGGAGTACAAGTGATTCACTCTCACTGAGGTTTGGCAGGGGTGGGGGTTGCCCCCTAGAGGAGCTAGCTTCATTTTCTTACGTGGTAATATGTAAACCTTCATTCCCAGGGTCAGAGAAAAAGATTGATTGGTTTTGCCTACATTCTCTGATGCGTTGTCCACTTTTTCTCCCGTTCTCGGTCCCCCTCATACCCAGGGAACTATCCTTGGAAGGGACATGAGGACATGGAGGGATGGAGGGAGGCCACTCCTTCAGGAGCAGAGCCCAAGGGAGTGGGGAGTGGCAGGGGTAGGTTGGGGTTCTGAGGGGCCGCCTGATCCTAGGGCTTTCAAAAGTTAAAGACGGGTCTCCACGGAACTCAAGTGATGGCCCAGACACATTTTCGTCTGAAAGAAATTTCACAATGGTGTTTTTAATAAACTCCACATTTTCTCATGTAAAAAAAGATTTCCCTCTAAAAGACAAAAGAAGCTGCCTCAGCAGGACCCCGGTTAGACAAAAAAGCAAAGCACCGGAGCCTGGAAGTCGTAACTCAGGTCCAGAATCCCTGACAGGCAGGAGCTGACCTGATACCTTCTCAGAGACGCGGAGCTCTGGGACGCAGCCAACTCTCCTGCCGGCCACGGCGATGGACTGGAGGAGGAAGTGGACATAATGTGGCTTTAAACTCTTAGTTTCCAGAGATGTCAACTGGTATCACAGTGAAAATACATTCGAAAGGGCTCTAAACGTTCCTTTATTTATTCAACAACTATTTGTAAGCACCTGTCGGAACCAGACACTATCCCAGATGCTGACATCAAGATGGTGAACAGCATGGATGCCTCCGTGTCCTCCATGCTATTGGCAAGGAAGGCAGTAAACAGCAAAATTACAAATGGTTCGCTAATATGGTTTGGAGTTGGGGTAAGTGCAATGAAGAAAAATGCATGAATGGAGGGGTAGAGAGAGACCAAGAGGGTGGAAGAGAGCCCCATTTGGAATGGAGTGGAGAGGGGAGTTGCTCTGGGGACTCACCGTGTGAGCAGAGGCTGAGAGCTGAGGAGAAAGCGGAGCCATTCAAAGACGGCGAGTGTTCTGGACAGAGGGACTGTGTGGCAGGAATGGGTGTGGCATGTACTGGGAAGAGCAATAAGACCATCTATTAGCTGCTCTTCACAGTATCATCTCACCCCTTCACTCCCTGCACCTCAGGCCAGGCTGGGTCTCTATTGCTGATGCTCCCAGGAAGACCCAGGACTTCTCCCCTACAGTGTTCTTTAGAGTTGTGACAAAATGCCTGTTTCTGTGATGACTCAAGGGGTGTCTGTTGCACCCCAGTCCGCAACCATGATAGGCAAGAAGGCATTGATCACACATCTCCCTGTTCACCACTGTGGCCCCAATAATCACACCAGGACCTGACACTTAGTAGGTGCTCTGAAAATATACTCATGCCCTTCCTCATTCTCTCGTCTAATCCTCACACCAGCCTTTCCAGTGGGTACTGCCATTATGATCATTTCACAAGTGAGGAAACTGAGACGCAGAGAAGGGAAGCGACTTATCAAAGGTCACACAGCCTGGGGGCAGGGTGGTATCAGGGTTTTATGCAGGCCTGTTTGACTCTAAAACCCAAGGAGCATAGCCCACCTTATGGAGAGGTGATTTGTCCAGGGACAGACACATGACCCAGTCGGTGTTGACAGGCCAGGCAACATTGCCTTGGCTTCTGGAAAGAGAAGCCATCTCCCCATGTGGAGCCTCAAGTTGAAGGCAACACCTTGGAAGGCAAAATGGAGAGACTGAGCATCAGGTCTGCAGTGACGTCCGTCTTCTGAGGCCTTTGGATCAAGCCTCACCCGAAGCAGATCCGCTTCTGGACAGGAAAGTCTTTATGTTCCAAGGCAACTGGAATCTGTCTTTCACTTGCAACATCAATATTTTCTAATGGAGACGACGTGCTGGCTGTAGTCATCACCATCGTTGTTGGGGTTATTGTCTCATAGAAGAAACTAAGATAGAAAGATGTACATATTTTACTAAAGCATGTTACACATCAAGTTTTCTAGAAAGGTCACTACCAGTTGCATCCCTTCCCATGTTCTCCAACCTTTTCAGCACGTCAAAGTTCCCCATGATAGACCAGCTGTCCCCTCTCCCTGCTGTAGCCACCACAGCTCCAGAAGGAGTGACATGCCTAGAGATGCTTGTAATAAGAAAATTCTGAGCCGCACCCATCTTTTCTCAATACCATGAATAAATTATTAATTTGTGCCAAATGCTAAAGTCAGTCAGGTACTGTCATGTGATCGTAGCAAGCCCACGAGAGATGAATCCATCAGTCACCAGCGACTGGGAGCATTGTGCTTGGTGCCCAGGGCACGCGTAAGTGGGACACAGTCTTTGCACTTTGAAAGCCTGTGATTTGCTAGGGAGATAAAGGCAAAGGCAGGCAGTTGTTAGTGCCCAGTGCAAGACCGAAGCAGCCAGGGTCCCAGCTATGCCCTGCAGTCTCCACGGGTGATGGGCACTGAGAGAGACAGGGCCAGTTCTCAGCGATGGTCCTGCACCCACGCAGCAGAGCCGTCCCACGCATTCTGCTGCCGTGATTCTTGCCACAGCTGGACACTTAGTCCCCTACCGTGATTCCTTAATATCTTCCTTTCACCCTATAACTTCTTTTCCTCAAACTTTTTGCTCTAGAAAGAGACATCAGTTATACAAATGGAAACCAGTCTCACATGCCATAAAGAGAAAGT
This sequence comes from Manis pentadactyla, assembly GCF_030020395.1. Lineage (NCBI taxonomy): Eukaryota > Metazoa > Chordata > Mammalia > Pholidota > Manidae > Manis > Manis pentadactyla. Next base: position 174,802,516 of record NC_080023.1, on the reverse strand, counting down.
ATCTATAAAATTAAATATAATGAAAGCACAGAACACCATCATCAAATGTCTAATCAGATATGACTGTGTGCCAAAGACTCCCAGCTCCTGGCTGGCCTCTCTTTATTCAAAACCGGAGGTAAGCCAGTGTTAGGGAAGTGTGCAAGATATGTTATCTCTAGAGAAAGGCCGTGCTGGGGACAACCAGGACTGAAGGAGACCTAGGGAGTGGCCTTGCCATTGTGCAATGCGTGTCAATGGCCTGTCCTTCCACCACCTTGCACACCTCACTTGAGCAAGCCTGCAGCGCGGTTGTGTGCAGGGACATCCGCACTACTGCTCGGGTCCACATGCCCCCCAACACGCTGGCTCACAGTGTCCCTGGGAGGCCCGTGAGTGAAATGACTTATGTGCAATGATAGGCGCATCAAATTCAACAACTATGAGCTGTTGTTATTTTTGCTGCAATGGCTGTGATGATGATGACAAGGACAGTGGAAGCGCACGGCCCCCCGTACGCCCTCACTCAAGGTTTGCTTATCTGGCACACACTGTGGCGCTTTCTCGGTCTCAGGCACAGAGTGCAAAGAATTGTCCATTCTGTCCCGGAGCTCATACTTCAGCAGGGGAGGCAGCCTCGCCCTAACAATGATGACAGTTGTGACAATGGCTGCACTGGTAAGCCCAGAGTGTCAGGACAGGGCAGTCCAATTCTGGGGACTCCGAGAAGGCCCCTGAGAAGGCCCCTGGTGCTGGTGAGGAGGACAGTTCAGTGGGAACATTCCTGCTGTGCAAATGAGCGGATCTGGCAGCCAGTGGACAGCAGCTCCGAGCAGCCTGCGGAGGCAGGTGTCCAGGTTGCTTCTGGGGATTTCCAGCCAGTGTTCCTCTGGGCGAAGGCCAGGTGGCCCCACAGGGCACCGGCTGATCATCGGTGAGGGTGTGGCCAGAGAGGCCTGCCCTGCATTCATTCCAAAGGGCTGCCTGGGTGTTGCCTAGACATTGCCCTGGTGGTGGGCTGCCACCACCCCTCCATTCCCATCACCCAGTGGGCCTTGACTCCCCCCACAGGAGCACCTCACTAACGGCACAGTAACAGGGTCAGGCGCTGCAGACTGGGCTCCGAAGCAACCCAGAGACACTCCTTTGGCAAAGTGTAGAAATTATTTATAAAGATGAGAACTTGGTATCATGTCTGCTTCAAGGAGACCTAGGGGCACTGCAGGGGACAGTCTGGAGACAATTCCAGAAGACAGTCCTTCTCAAAACCAAGAATTCCCCTTCCACCCAAAATGCATCTTTGCAGCAGCCTCCCTGGTGATACTGAGTACAATGCAAACATGGGAGGGTGATGTAGTTTACCCTTCACGGAGCCAGGCATGGACGCCAGGAGGTGGGCTTCTGCAAACTGTATACAAATCATTGCAATTAAAAACGATCATTTATTGAGCCTCTGCTGTGCCAGGTACCATGCTTAGATTTTTCCGTATCTTATCTCATCCCATCTTCATGTCAGCCATGGAGTAGGTGTCTTTATGATCCTTTTCCACCACCTGGGAAACTGAGGCACACAGAGATTAAGTAACTGGCTGCAGGTCATAAAATGTTAACAAAATAGAGGCATTGGGGCCAGAATTTAGGTCTGTCTAATGCCAAACCCAGGCTTTTTGCCACATTCTCATGCTTCCTGCTCTGTTATCCTGGCATGTCCTTTCCGACGGAGTACGACTCACTCCAACCTCTACCTCATTACACGGCCTCCTCCTCCTGCCTCTCCTCTGCTCTTTTCTAATAGGGACACTTGTCATTGGATTTAAGGCCCAGCCTAACCCAGAATGGTCTCATATCCTAATTTAATTATATCTGTAAAGATCCTTTTTCCAAATAAGGTAACATTCACAGGTTCCATGTAGGCATATCTTTTGAGGAGGGTCACCATTCATCCCACTACAGTCTGGCTCCCCCACATTAATGCCTATCCTGTGTGCAAAGGGCACCCCAACCTAAATTCCAAAAAGTCTCAAGCCACTACAGCACCAACTGTATGTCCAAAATCTCATCTAATTATGATCAGCTCAAAAGTTCCCAATCTCATCTTCTGAATGGTCTAAACCAGATACCACAGAGACCTTGGGTATAATCTTTCCTGGGACAAAATTACTTCCCATTTGTGGACTTGGGCACCAAGAAACCAGTTATCTGCTTCCAGGATACAGTGGTGCGACAGGCATGGGATAGACAATGTCATTCCAAAAGGGAGAAATTGTAAGAGATAAAGGTGTAGCTGGCCCCAAGCAAGTTAGAATTCCAGCTGGGCAAATTCCAGTAGGTTTCAAGGCCTGAGAATAATCCTCTGTGGTTCTCAGCTCCACCCTCTGGGCCCAGGCTCCACCCTCTGGGGACCTTGGCCCCACCCCTCAACCCTGTAGCATTATCGAGAAGGGACTTAAGGTTCAGGAACAGAAGCCGGGAGCCCAGCTGAGATGCTTGTATAGACCAAACAGGAGATGCTGGTGGCGTAATTGGGATCATCGTGGCAGGAATAAATAATTGTGATCAAACCAGTTCAAAAAATGTTTTGAGGGCCAAGCCAGCTGGATTTTGTGATACAGAACTTGCAAGGCAGGAGCAGAGCGGTGGAAAGGTCCCCAAATGCCTCCTAGGCATTTGGCCTGAACTGACAAGCAGGAATGGATGTGGGAATGCCAGAAATTCTAAGTAAAGGGAATTCTTCACAAGCACCCTTTCAGTAACTGGCAGTAGAAGGGGGTTGGCCTTTGTACCCCAGGGTTGTATCCCAAAGCCTTTTCTTTAGTGCCCACTAGTTTCTCTCTTTCCTTCCAACCCTCATCCTTACTTCAAACTCAAAGCACATTTCCTATTGAAGAGCACTGGGATGAAAAGCAGTAGTTCTTCTTGGAGGCTGACCCCATAGCCCAGAGTCCTGAGGGAGACCCCTCCAGCTCTGGGGCTCCTGACCCCCTCTCACCCCCACTCCTGCAGACACTCTTCTTGTGGGACCACCCATCTGCCTCTGTCAGTCTAGCACATGGATCCCAGGTCATGGCCACGTGACCCACTCATCTTCACCAAGCCAGCCACCTCTCCACACCACAGCCATCTGCTGCTTGAAATAGTCTTGGTATCTGTTAACATCACTGCTTTGAACTGGTTGAAAACAAAAGAAAGTGACACATGAAAATCCTTTGGAATACAAATTAATGAGAAAAAATACAAACAAAGCACACGCTTCACATTTTAAGGAGACCAGGGGTGGCTCTGAGCTGTATGTCCTGCATTCAGATTTCAAGAACACCCAGGAGATGCCAAGATCTACCACATTTTAATTCTTGCTTTCATTTTTTTCCCAAATGTTTTTTATTAAGAAATGTCTTATAATGTAAGTAATCTCAGGGGCTCCCTAGGTTATAAACTGAACCTTTATAAAATAAACTGAAAATAATGCTTACCATTTCCTGGGCCCCTGCTGGATTCCAGACATTGACATACAATGTCCACAACACACAGCAGCAAGGAAGTTCATCTTATCCCTGTTTTACAGATAAGGAAATTGAGGTTCAGAGAGGCTCAGGGTCTTACTGACCTTCTTACAAGGGAGAGGTTGGGTCTGAAGATTTGCACTGGGGAGTTGTCAGGTGCACTTGGGAGTTGTCGGGAGATGGATTGCATTTGTAGTTTTCAGGATAAGCTTACCTTGGAAATATATGTGGATCAAGAAGACATCTGGAGACTGAGACCTGGGGTGATCCAAAGTTTAGAGCTAAAAAGAGGAAGAAGATCCAGAGAAGGGATCTGAAAAGAGAGTCTAACTGTGATTCATCCCCATGGGCTACTGTCCCTTACTGGGGAAGGGAGGGAGGGCGATCCAGAAGCCAGTGGTCACTCCCAGATTCCCAACAGCCATTTATGCACTAGCTTATCTATTTGCACAACACTTCTTGAGAAGTGAGCAATGGGCAGGAGAGGCAGGAGGAGGCTGGCCGCACAAAATCACTAGAACACAGCATAGTCTAGCCCCATATGCCCAAGCAGAGCAGGTGTCAAATAGGGATCAAAGTAGACCCACCCACTGAATAACTTAGGTCAATGCCACACCTGGTGATACTGATCAGAATACCCCAATAGATAACAAAGGACACCACCTGGCAACACCAAGATACAAAGTAGTGAGAAAATGTGGGTACCATTATCAAAAAGTTTATAATCTACTGGAATAGCTAGAAGGAACCCAGACTACACAGATGCTATGAGAACATGGCAAATTCAGTAATGCATAAATACAGTAAATATTACTAATGGCAAACCCAGGGGATAGCCTTCATATATACATTCAAATGGTCTCAACAAGGGAGCCAAGACCACTTAATGGGGAAAAGACAGTTTTTTCAGCAAATGGTACTGGGAAAACTGGATATTCACATGCAAAAGAATAAAGTTGGACCCTAACCTTATACATATTCAAATATTAACTCAAAACAGTTCAAAGAGCTCTTACCTAAATGTATGAGCTAAAACTATAAAACTCTTAGAAGAAAATCATCAGGAAAAAACTTCATGACATTGGATTTGGCAATGATTTCTTAAACATGACACCAAAGGTACAAGCAACAACAGAAAAACAGACAATGTACTTCATCAAAATTAAAAATCTTTGTGCACCAGAGAATATTATAAACAGTTAAAAGTCAACACAGGTAATAGAAAAAATCATCTGCAAATCACATATCTGATCAGGGACTAATATCCAAAGTAAGTAGAGAATCCAAAACTCAACAACACTGAAACCAAACAGATTAAAAAATGGCAAAGGACTTGAATAGACGTTTCTCCAAAAAAAGTATGCAAATGATCAATAAACACATGAGAAGATGCTCAGCATCACTAATCACTAAGGAAATACAACTCAAGGCCATGAGCTATCAATTCTCACCCATTAGGATGGCTACTTAAAAGAAAAAGAAACAGAAAACAAGAATTGAAAGCAAGGACACAAACAGATACTTGCACACCCATGTTCACAGCAGCGCTATTCACAACAGCCAGAAAGTGGAGGTGGCCAAATGTCTTTTGATGGTTGAATGGACAAACCACATGTGGAGTGTACGTACCATGAGCTATCATGGGGCCTTAACAAGGAGGGAGATCCTGACATATGCCAATAGCATGGGTGAACCTTGAAGACATTATGCTGAGTGCAATAAACCAGCTACTAAAGGACAATACTGTATGGTTCTGTCCATATGGGATGCTTACGTAGTCAGATTCCTAGAGATTGAAAGTAGAATGGTGGGTGCCAAGGCTAGGATACTGCAGGGGAGGCGAGAGGAACAGGGGGTTAGCGTTTAATGGGGACAGAGTCCCAGTTTTGCAAGGTGCAAAGTGTTTCAGAGATGGATGGGGTGCTGCTGGTGATTCACAGCAATGGGAACGTGCTTCACATCAATGAGCTGTGTACACTTAGAAATGGTTATAATGGGTACATTTTGTTAAACACATTTTACCACAGTTTAAAAAATAACTTAAAAAAAAAAAATTTAACCCCACCCCCCCCATAAAATATTACCAATGGCAACAGTGGCCACGAGAGTTGGTTTTCCAGAACCCTTTAGTCCAAGGCCAGAAGAGCACAGAGAGAAATCCTGGGAGTCTTTGAAAAAGTAATTTAAGCAAATCATGTCTTCCTTCCTCAGCTCCCTGCAAAGCTTAGCAGGTCTGCAGTGACTGGCTCAGAACCTTTCTCCCACCAGCTCTTGAAAGGGGAGGTGAAGCCAAGCATGTGACCCCAGGAGGGCCCCTGAAACGTGATCCCCGTCCTAATGCTACCATAACGGAACCGCGAGTCACCGGGCACCAAGCGAGGCGCTTGGACTGTGATCCGTCCGAGCCGTGTGAGCAACGTGTCGGGTCAGCTTCCGTGCTTCCAAAGGCAGTTTTACGGAGGGTGGATGCGAGACTGCTAAAGACAACGAAAGTTTCAGGTGAAAGAGAGGCTCCGAATCTCTTATTTTAAAAAATGGGAGAAAAGAAAGAGAAGAAAGGCCATGGGTAATGAGATGGGAAGGCAGCAGCCCCAGCATGGCTTCCAGGCGCTGACAATCAGGACCGGCTGGCTGGCACTCTCGGCCGATGATAAACAGCCCGGACGATCAAACTACACAATTTTGCTCTAGAATAAATTCCTTCTTTCTCTGGGCAGAACATTGAAAACCTGGGTCATGTTTCCACAGCTGCATGGAGGCTGGTTTCCTGGGGCAGGGAACTCCCCCGTCCCATGCCAGCCTTCAGGAGGAGAAAGGGCATCTCTGCCCAGGTGTGACTGAGATGCCCTTGGCAGGTTTCCCCTCCTTTGTTTTGGGGTCACCCGAATGATTCTTTTTAAATTTGCCTGGCCTTTGGACAGAACCCAGCTGCCTTGGACCAATTTCTCTCTCTTGAGGGGAACTTTAAGTGAGATACCAACAGGTATACACACGAAGGCTTCCATTCCAGCTTGGGCTTTGTTTAGAAGAGATATGTTTTATTTAATGACATTTTGGAAAATATTTCAAATTCAGGGATTCTTTTCATATTCAGACAGATTAAAGGGTAAATTGCTCTGGAGCTGACAGTGACAGGAAGCAAGATTATTTGCTATTTGCCTGGGTTTTTGATTGCTTTCAATATTCTATATTGGTCTCTTAGATTTTCTTGAAAAGAATCAGTCTTTAGATGTGTATTTACACTGGTTCATCCAGGTAGGACCTCAACTCAGTTTAAAAACCTAGCATATTGGGCAATTGCTGTGTTTTTTGTGTTTTCTCACATTGACTAATTAATTTAAATTCAGCCTTTCTCTGTGTCACTGAGAAATGGATGACGGTCGTCTCCTGTTTCCTGACATGTTCCTGACCCCTGCCCTCCTCCTTCCCTGAAGTTTGTGCATTTGGGATGGGAAAGAGGTGGGGAAAATCACTGGGAAATTGTCTCTGGGGATTACACAAAAATTCTGGGCAAAGCAGGGCTAATGAAATTAAAGTCTAAGCTGAGCAAGAACACAGCCAGCAATACAGTTTTTCAAGCTGGTTTTTGCTATGGGTACATTTCCACAACAGAGTCAGGAACTGTGACAATTTTTCTGGGAAACAGAAAAGCGTTGCGGAGAAAGGTCTGGCAAGGGGGTGCTGTGTTTTACCTCCTTTGAGGTTATGTAGACGTGGCGCTTTTGTTCTGGCTCACAATGGAGTTATGAATAAGATTTCATGCTTGGAAGTAGCCCTGGACACCCGAGGAATCAAGGCCTGGGCCTCATGAGAAAATACTTACATAAAACAAAGGGGAGGCCAGAGGTTGTCTAAATAAGCTTTGAGAAGTAATAACTCTGAAATACGCTGAGACCAATTCGGTGATGCAATGAATGTTCCAATCTGTCCAGATTCAACAGAGGAGATGACCGTGCAGTCAGGGAAATCTGAGAAGCTCCAAAAGCTGATGAAAAAATGGAGGTGTTGAAGGGCTGGCCTGCGAGGTCCCGTGGCCTCAGGCTCACAGGAGTGGGAGCTTCACCTTGCAAGGCTGTTTCTGAGATTTTTTTCACGCCTGCAAACCAAGGGCAGAGGAAAGCACACATTCTAGTGACAGAATCCAATTAATTACAGGATCCGTTATAAACAGTCAGCTACATAACTTTGGCAGAAAGTAAATTTGTCATCTCGAGAGGAATTCGACGTCTAAGTAAATAAGTGCAATTAAGGTGATAAGCAAACTTCTACCTACTTGAAACCCCTTCATTACTGAGAGAGAAAGACAGAGACGGGGTACAAATCTGAGCAAGATGGGAAACATTCAACAAGAAATAAAGTGGCTCCCAAAACAGCCCAGCAGGTGAATGGTGACTGGCGGCCTTGGAGGAGGGAAACCAAGTTGTCACCCGAAGCTCCTGGAATGTAAATGGCTTGGATCAGCTTCAGTATCTGCATTTGAAGATGGCAAACCTCTTCTAACCCATAAGTAACATGAGAAGCAAGATCTTGACTCTCATTTCAGTTCATTTCACCTTATTCTATTCCCTTCTGTTGTGTTCTCATCCAATTCACGTGGTATTTTATAGGTGTTCAATAAATTCCTCAAAATGAGGGATTGCAGGTTGGTTTACATCAGTGCTTCTAAATCGGAGGTGATTTGCCCCCAGGGGACACTTGGCACTTTCTGGAGATATTTCTGGTGATCATAGCCCGGGGGATGGCTGGGGGTGGGGGTGGAATGTGGGTTACTGGCGTCTGGTGGGTAGACCCCAGGGATGCTGCTAACATCCTATAGTTCACAGGACAGTCCCTGCGAAGAAGCATCTGGCCCGCATCTCAACGTGCCAAGGGTGGGAAACCTTGATCCCTGTGGACTATACCGTTTAAAGCCCTAGGTCAGTAGGACACAAAGCCTACGGAGCACCCGTTTGTGCACCAGCCTCAGTGTTTAGAAATCAGAGAGGACTCTTTCGATTCCAAGAGAAAAAACCCAACTCAAAAGAGCTCAGTCAAAACAGACCCCAGGATGATCATCTACGGCTGGAGCCTTTCAGGAGTTGAGTACAGCTGGTGCCCTAGCACAGACTCTGCTCAGACCGACCGACGTGTCTGCAAACAAAACCCCAGGTATGCATTTCTCGTATGTGCTTTGCCCTCCTGCGGTCACCTGCCTGACCCAGGCAGGACTTCTGTTTCTCGTCCGTGGATGATGGGAGGAAAAAGGACCTGGGGACATTTGATTTTCTGTTGTTGTCCAACCTTCCTCTAGGACTGGTTGATATTCCTCTAGAGTTTGAACTTTTCCCTGGAAAATAGCGGTGGAAATAAATGCAATTTACACACAGCATAAATCAAAAACTCCTGGAGCTGAAGCACACACACTGTGCAATATAATGCTGCTTTGAGATATTCTGTGTAGCCTTGACCATCAGCGCCATACTGAGAGGGTCTCTGGTGAGCTTGGGAGCATTTATATATCCTAAGAGACTGGGCCAAGCAGAGTGCTAATCTAGCATCTTCCCCTTGCTCTCAAAAATACAAAATAACTGGTTTTCCCTTGTATCCACTTTTTCACCCATGATCTTAAATGGGCTTTGAGTTCTTAGGATGATTAGGACAATACAATTAAAATGTTCTGATAATTGGCAAACATCAAAAGGCATATCACAAGCATATCACTAGTGCTTCCCCAACTGAAAAATAAAAAACCCGTATGGCTTCAACTGGACATTCACTGCAGCTGAAGAAACCCAGAACCCAGTGCTGGGGATGTTTTAGATGCTCCTCTTAAAACCATAAAGTTTGCTAAATTGAAATGAAACTGCTGAATTATTTCCTAAAGATTTTCAACAGGGAGGAATTGATTGATTTGCATTTCAGAAGCCACACTCACCGTGTTGTGTCTTGGTTGAAAACCCCCTTTTTCCTTCCTTTGTTGCAGAGTATGGAGTCTACATTTGATCAAAATAAGCATAGAAAAAAGTAACAGGATACAACAAACATGAGATCTGTGGAAACAAGCTGCTATTATCTGTGTACACGTGAAGGAAAGTGTTCCCTACAATAATTCTAAGGAATTTTGGAAAATACCATTATTGTAGTGCTCATGTTTAATTGCAGTGTGTTTGTTCTCCTTTAAAAATTGCCTATTTCTTGTAAAATACTGGAGTTTTTCCTCATTTTGTGTGGCCAGCAAAACTTCTGCAACAATGCTTTCCATATTCAAAGATGATGACAGTGTCACCAGACCAGAGGGAAAAGCCACTGGAAAGATGGGTGAGGCCCTTCCAGCGTTTTATTCAAAAACCTAACATTTGTATGGCACTTCCTTTTTTAAAGCACTTTTTACGTGTTCTGTGTCCTTTGAGTCTCAGAATATTCTAGTAGAGCTTCTTGAGTATGGGGGCCTTTCTGTCTTTGCATCCGAGGCAGATCAACCCAAATCAAAGAGCCTCTGGTGAGAAAGACTTGTCACCTGTTGTTGTCCCCATTTTACATGCTAGGAAACCACAGGCCACTTTGGAGGGATTCTCCTGAGGTTGCAGGGGAAGTTGGTGAGAGCGCCACTGCTCACGCTCCTTTGGGAGCACAGCTCTCCTGAGAGCCTCTTAGGGGGGATCTCCTCCCTTCTTGGGCTGCTGTCCCCCCTGTGTGCTGAGTGGGGACAGTGTGTGCCCTTTGCCTACTGAGCTGTTCGTCCCTGGCCAGAAATCACTGTGTTGATTCATATTCCGGTTTCCCACATACCCCAGGTGCCAGCAGCCACCTCCTAACTCGGAAGCAGTGTGGATGGAGGTGGGACAGCTGTCTACGCCCTGGACTTCAGGGTCCTGGGTGGCAGGAATAGGGGCTGAAATGGACACACAGCCTGACTAAGTACAAATCCACAGCCACCACTGGCCCCACTGATCCACCTGTCTGACCGTCACGGACCTGCTATGGTCCAGGAACTTGCCTACACATGATGGAAGCATGATATCATTGAATCCTCAAAATGACCCTCTGCGATCAAGGTAAAGGATGGGGTGATGGACATGATGGGGCGAGCAGGCCACTTCACCTGGGGGTCTTCCTCCTCAAAACCCATGACCCCAGCCTAACCATGAGGACAGCGCCCAACAATCCCACACGGAGGCCCATTCCACAGGACAGCTGCTCAGGCCTCCAACACACTGCCAGGGTCATTAAATGCAAGGACAGGTCAGAGAGACTGTCACAGCCCAGAGGAGCCTCCTGGGACACGGCGACTAAGGGCAGTGTGGTGTCCTGGGTGGGTCCTGGGCCCTAAAGGGGTGTTAAGGAGAAAACTTACAACATCCAAATGAGCTGTGGGGTTCAGCCAGGAGTCAGGCACCAATGCTGGCTCTTTGTCCGTAGGAACGTAGGATGTTATAAATAGGGGGGAGCTGGGGGAAGGTACACAGAACACTCAGTACTGTCTTTGCAACTTTTCTGTCAGTCTAAAAGAATTTTAAAATTCAAACATGTATTTAAATGTAACACTTGCTAAAAAGTATAACCCTTTAAGGCAGGCACTATTAATTACCCCAGCTTGATGGTTGAGGGGACCGGCCAGAGGTGTTCAAAATCATTGCCTCCTAACCTGATGGTCACTCGAGCAGCTGGTCAGGCCCTGCGCTACGGCTTCTGGACACACTGTGGGCGCCCTCTTGGGGCTCCTGAGAGTTCAATCATGGGACAAGATCTTGAAGGGACAGTTTCTCTGCTCGGAAGCATGAGCGGCCCACATGCTCCAAGGGGAAGGCAGAGTAAGAGCCTGCGAGGCCTGGGTGCCCGGAGCCCACACAAGGATGGCATCGTTTGGGCCCCGCACGGGAAACACGGGGCAAGATCGATTTAGAGGGACGTCGAGAGACCTCCTCAGAACCCCCGTAAGCCTCGGATGTCTGAGTGGGCTGAGAAACGGTTCCAATGCAGCAGGGCCTGGGTGACAGGAAGTCACCCAGAGTGACCTCTCACCCACTAAGGCCCCCAGCTTTCCGCATCTCTGCGGAGGCAAAGCAGCCGCTTCCAATCAGGGCGAGAGCAACCTTTCCGCGCGGCCACCCTCGCGCATCCCCCCTGCGGCTCTTCAAAGCACAGCTCCCCTGCCCCAGTGCAGAAGGAAACACACTCTTTTAAGATCCAGTGCCTGGCGTCCCCCTCCTCCTCCTGTCCTCACGGGCACTCTTGCTTTTTCTGAGTCCTGTGGCCCACCCTGACCCCCAGGGATTTCTCAGAAGGTGCCCTTTGCTCGGGTACTTGCACCTGCCCACTGAATTTCCCGTAACACTCGGGGCTGCGAACTTGCATGCTGCGCCGACCCGCGGTGGACCCCATGGGGCCTGCTGGCTCTGCCCTCCAGGCACCCGTGCCCCGTCCTCCCATAAGCACTCGGGCAGACTCCAAGCCCGAGGGCTGGCTGGATGCCGAGGTCCGATACAAAAGGTCCCACTCCCCTGCCCAGGCCTGGCTGAATCACAGGGCAGCAGATGGTGGGCTTCAGGGAAGGGAATGCTAGCCAAGTCGGTTTGACCTAGATTTTGTCACTAGCAACGGGGAGCCGTGAGTGCTCTTTGACAAGAAGGAAAGACCCTGTGCTGTGCCCCAGACGGCGTGCACGGCTTCCGGCAGGGACCTGCTGTGCAGGTTTAACCAAGTGTCCTGCCTCCTTTACTCTGGAAATGGCCCCGCTGAAGGAGCAATTATATGAGCACATGGCTTATGGCACCACTTTCCCAAAAAAGGTGCCATCAACCTTTCCTCACCCTTTTCTTCCATGCTTCTTTCATACTCTTACCAAAATGCAGGCGTGCTATAAATACTCTTGCACAATTTCTTCTAGGATTTGGTCTCCCTTCCTTATCATACTCCTCCCTTTGTGCATCCATTTTGTCCCTGCAGAGTATCCACTGAGTGGATATCCTGTAGTTTATCATCGACCTGTTGATGGACCTTCAGGCTGTTCCCTTTACATCACAGTTACAAACGGGGCCGCGTTCTCAGAAAATGTGCCTGTAACCCTGTAAATGAGTTTATGGAGGACACACGTCAGAAGTGGACACATTATCCGAAAGGGAACGTGTGTGGTGGTCACACTGTGGAGAGACCTCAGCAGCTGCACCATAGCTCCCCGGGCCTTCTGCTCTCAGTGGCCCCGCCTGATGGGACTGCACGGCTTGTTCCGTGAAAACTGAGCAGAGAGCTCCCATTCAGTGAGAGCTTTCTGTGCACCGGCCTCTGATGTGCTCTTAGCATGAAAAACTTAACTGGCATTTAAACCTGTGAAGCATGAAAAATTCACCCCCCTACTTTACAGACGAGAAAAAGGACATTCAGGAAATAAATGTAATTTGACCAAAATCATAACTGATACATGAAAAAACACGGATGTGGCTCCAACCCTGCCTAACTCAGAGCCTGCACGCATTGCTCACACCCACCGCCTCCCCCAGGGGCCGTGTGCCTGGAGGCTGCACACCTTTTCGCAGTCCATTCTGCCTCCTGGTAAAGCCATTTCCACAGTGATCAATTAGAAATCAGAGCAATCGCGGCGGGCCCGGGCCACCAAGCTCTCTTCATCTGGTTTGAATTATTATGAAATGAGGATTATGTTGATATTTTTCATGCTACATCCGGGAAAACGGCGATTATGTTCTTTCATTCATTTATTTTCTTTTTCTATCAGCTCCAGCTACTAAATCCTCCTCGGTGCAACCTTCCAGGCCCTCCCAGCATCCCACAGGATGAAGAGCCTTGCCTGGGCCTGAGCGGGTGGCTCCGCCGGTGGGGCAGACGGCCTCACAGGCAGAAGGGCGCTGCCGGGGCCCTTGCCTTTGGGGCTCTTTTGTCCATAAACTTCTGGCTTCTGCAGGGAAAACACATTCCTTCAACACCCCTCTCTACAAGCCTATGTGAATTCTTTCACAAACAGAGCATCTGAAGCCAAATAAAAGCAAGCTGCGTCTTCCAGGCCTGTGGCCTCCATGCTGCCCGGCCGCCAGTCTGACACTAACACACGCAACGGGGATAGTGAGAGGCTCTGTGGACAAGCTCAGCTTTCCTCTCCTCTCCCCCTGTGGCTTCCTCTAGAGACAAAGCTTAGGATGAGAAAACTGAGAAACCCAGCAGATTCCTGTGCAAAATACACTGAAGACGTTCGCGACGCCGTCAGCAGAGTCGAGGCGACCTGGAGGGTGGGCAGGCAGAAGCCGCAGGGCCACCCAGTTAAGTATTACACAGGAGTTATCAGTGACGGGCAGGATAACCCCCTAGCAACATGGCTGGATCTCAACAACATAGGACTTCATTTAAAACTTAAGGGACAGGACAAAAGATATAACAAGACCATTATGTCAGTTGAAAATACATGCACAAAATTTATCTATGGTAATAGAAGTTAGAATAGTGGTTATCTTGGGGTGGGGCCAGTGATCAACTGAGAGGAACATAAGAGAGCCGTCTGAGTACTGGAGGTCTTCTGCATCTTTAGCTGGTGGTGGCTTTGAGTATAGACATGTGTGAGGGCCGCTGGGCGGTACACTTAAGATTTGTGTGTATGTGTGTGTATGCATACAAAACAATAATACCTATTTTGCAAAAGTACCACAGAAAAGAAAAGTTAACACACCTGTATGGTGGTCAGTGGGGTTGAGGGTAAAGGGAATGGAGTGGGGTGGTAAAAGGATGGGTGGATAGATGGGTAGATGGATGGATGGATGGATGGGTGGGTGGATGATGGGTGGATAGCAGGAAGGATAGGTGGATTTAGAGAGATAAAGGGGTGGATGAATGGATGGTTGGATAGATGGATGGACTAATAAATAAAGCTAATTGATGAGGAGGTATAATGCTACCATTCTTGACCCACCATAGTAGGCACGTTTCCAGTTGAAGACATCAGAAGCTGAAACCAGTTAGCTTCAGCATTGAAAGAATTGATCAGAAGGACATTGGTCAGCTCACAGAACCAGCAGCAGTGCGGAGGAATCAGGCCCGGAAAGCAGGCTGCCCCCAAGGGAGCCAAGATGCAGCAGAGCCCCTGGCCCTGCCCCCTGCACGTGGAGCTCCACTGCTGGACCCTGAGCAGGCAGACTCTCCTGGTCTTGAAGACTCTCTGTGTCTCCCTCGAGACTCAAAGTCCCGAGTGAGAGCATACAGTTGGACAAGCGAAGACACATGGCCGACCCAGAGCCACAGGGGTTGTGGAGAAGGGAAGAGCATCTCCATTGCCCTTTGGCTCCTAAAGTGATGGACAAAGGCGACACTAAAGGGACTTCCCCTAAAGAGAAGGGGCGTTCCCAGGCTGAGCATCCATTCCTGCCTCACAGCTCTGACCCAGCAGAGGTGGGGAGAGGAGAGGAGAGCCGGTCTCGGGTTCAGGCTGTGGGGCCAGTCCTGGCCAGCTAAACCAGACGCACTTTGAAACATTAAGCCCCAAGCAAGCAGCAGCCAGGAGCAAAACTGCAGAGATGCAGAAAAGGTCAGTAATCAGCTGAGAGTATGTGATGTTATCAGGGATTGTCCATCGCAGGGAGACCAACTGTGGTGGTTTGCCCAGGACTAAGGGGGTTCGTGGGATGCTGGGCTTTCTGTGTCAGTACTGGGAAGGTCCCAGGCTAAGCCAAGCAAGGTGGTCACTTGGCCCCATCCAGGAAGGGATGGGAGAAGGGAGCTCTCAGAAGGCTCAGACTCCATCCCTCCCCAAAGCTGGGCCTGGGCCTCTTGATTCTTGAAGGCAAGTTCTGAAAAAGTTTGATTGAGTTTGGGAATGCAATAAAAAGAAGGTAAGTATTAATGACTCTTTTTCCCCAGGAACTTCTGATTGAATCTAGAGTGTTTATCCATTATTTGGGGCATGATGGTAATGAGGTAGAATCGCTATGCTACCCTGCTAGCTCCACCCAGGACAAAAACTCATTCTGCACAGCTATGAAAGATAAATCCATGGAGTATATGACAGGGCCCTGTAAATTGGAAAGCATTATGCAAATATAAGTAAGATATTGTTATCATCCTGGTTTGTGAAAGTCCCTTGAGGTATTGATGATTTTTTATATGACAAAGCTCTATGCTTTTTCTGTGCTGAATTAATAATTCACTTATGCTAATACAACAAAGAAATCCAGTTGCCAGTGTCTCAAAAACAACTTCTTCATATGAATTCTAATGTGGCTGTATTTTCCCCACTCTTCTTTTCAAGTTTCATATGGGAACAGGTGAGTTGCAAAGCCTGTGGACTATTTGAGTCATAAAGAGTAAATGGTCATGGACTAAAAAAAAAAAGAGTAAGAAATATTCCTCTGCTTTTGCTTAGCCTCAGAGCATATCCCCAGGTACAAGCCACTTGAATCAACTACCCACCTTTCTGGTCAAAGCATGAGAGACTTGCACTGATTTGACAATTTTGCCCCTCCCCTAAATAAGCCTGCTTTGTTCTCCACAAACATGCAAGCTGGGCTGACCTCATCCCAAGGTAAACCAAGGTGGGAGAGGGCTGCTCTGGTGGTTAAGGGGTTTCTAAAGCTTTCCAGGTGATCAGACAGATTCTCCCTCTGTGAGAGACCTCTAGTCCCTGGAGGTGTTCTGGAATGAGGATTAAGGAATGTCCGGAATCTTAATGAGCGCTTTCCAAAGCTTCCTATCTGGTTGCCTATGGGCTCTCTCGGTCCACACCCCCATCCATCTCTCTGAGCACTGAGATGAAATGGCTCTTGGAGGATGCAGTGCGATCATCTATGCCACAGAACATGCCACACTGCTTCACGGCTGTCACAGGGGCTCACATGTGCCCAGGGCATCCTATGCCTGGTGCTATTCTGGGTTCTCTACCTGGGAGGTGGTAGTGGGAAGACACCAGAGGTAGATGGCCAGAATTAAATGCCAGCTCTGGTGCTCTTAATTGCGTGGCCTTGGGCAAGTTCCCTAAAATTTCTGTGCCTCAATTTCCTTATCTGTAAAATGGGAATGGAAATAGTAATTCACCTGGAGGGTCATATCAGCTGACTTAGCACTGTGGTGCTCGAGATGTGATCTGGGTTTCTCCAGGTCCTTCCAAAGGGTTTGACATCATTTCCCCAATAACACTGAGATGTTCTTGGCCTTTTAAGCTCACATTCTTTTAGGAGCACACCAGGGAGTTTTCCAGACACTACACGGAATGTGATATTGCAACAGAAGTTACAGAGATGTGCAAAAATGGAAAATGATGCCCCTCTTTTCACTAAATTCTTAGTTTGGAAAATAGCACCTATTCCCATAAAAAACATATGTAATGGGTTGACGATTACTATTTTTAAATGAGTTAATAAATAATTGTAAAGCCTCTCAGTGTTAATTTATAATGCAATAAATATCGATTTCTATTTGTAGTAGGGATTTGGTTACAAAAACTCTTTAGGGTTCTCAGTCATTTTTAAGGGTGCCAAGGGGTCCCAAGGCCAAACCTCAGTCAGGGATGTGAAGCACTCGCCTGATGCAGGAAGCCCCAGCTGTGCACAGCCTCCATTTCACAGAAGGAGACACTGAGGCACAGTGAAGACGCCAAGCCAGACAGAGATCAGAACAGAGGCAGTCTCAGAACCAGGCTTGTCTGGACCCGAAGCCTGTGCGTCTGGTGGACACTGAACTTACCCCATTCAATCCTTGTTTTATCTAGTGATGTGCTGAGTACGACTGCATATGTTAGGCGCTCAGCAAGGCTGGTTGAGTGAATGAATGAATGAATGAGCAAAGGAGCGGGAGCATTCCCTCTTATACAATATAATCGAACACACCCTGTGGGCCTCCAAGGGCTGAACCACACCGCCCGAGGGCAGGAACCCATCTGTCTTGACCTTGGGGGTCTCAGCACAGGCTGGACTCACAGTAGCTGTTCAATATGCATCAGCAAGCCCGGGAAGGTCGGGGTCTCTTCTTCACGAAAGCAAAGGTTCTTGTTGGAGGAAACCATCATCTGTCCTTATAATCAGCCCCATCACAAAAACTGTGTCTTGATGAGAACCAGAGGAAGCCCTCTGGAGGCTTATATATAGAAGAGGATCTTCCAAACTTGGATGCTGAAGAGTCCTAGGAATTCCGAAAAGCTTTCCCATACTCAACCGTGTCTCACCTCGACATTCAGTGAACTCCTGAAACACCATTTAAAGTCAGACACTGTCTTTTGTCTCTCTTACTTTCAAGGTAGAAAATGGCTGAATGCGTCCAGAGGTATTTCATATTCAAGGCAGAGATGAACTCTATTCAGACCAGGCTATTGCAAGGGCTACGCGGGAAGGAAAAATCACAGGTGCTCCCACAGAGAGAAGACAGGGTGGGGCCCTCACAGGTGGGGACCTTCCTCCCCCTCCACGCCCACCCCGGTCCCCTACAATTGCATGGCTTTATGGGGGTGGGGTGGTTCTACTCAAGTGCGCACACGGGGGCTGCTGCTCCCCGTCCCCACGAATTCCCCTCTCTTGTACACCAGGCAGTCATTTGAAATTCATGTTTAGGGAATTGAAAGCTCTGTTTCCTCCCGCCACACACGAAGCCACCAAGTAGTGACTGCAGTGGTCTCCCCTCCCGCCAGCTCCTAGGTTTAGGGTCGAAGTTAACTCGATTTCCACCTTTATGGTCCCTGCTGTTCCAAAGAATATTATTTTATCCAATCTGTCAGTAATTTCCAACAATCTCATTATAAAATCAAAGGACACTCTGTAGGGTTTTTTTTTTTCTCCATTCATCCTCCTATAGGCTCTTTCTCGCCCTGATGAAATGGTGATGAAATCCACACAATGAGGGGTCTGAGGCTCCAGCGGACATCCCCCTTGCACACGGAGCCATGTTTTCAGGTTTCTCAGAAAACCATTACTTCTTTAGCTCTGTTAATGTTCTGTGGCAGATGTGTCCCATGGGAGGGGACCCCAGCTTTATTTTCTTTGCCACTTGCAAAAATTGAGTTGTCACAGTACCGGGAGTCAACGAACGTTTTTAATCCCCCCTGCTGGGGAGCATTTAGCTTTGGGTCAGCTGCACAGGCCAAGACAGGTCCCAGGACAGCTGGGAAAAGTCCATCTTTGTTACCCAAGGGCTCCATGCCGCCTTTAAGCCACCGGTGGTTTCAGATGTTAAATGTTCTTCATTATTAACAGTTTTCTTAATTAAAGACCAATATGCACCTTCTGTTCCCAGGCCCCCAGCCCTGAAGTGTTCTCTTCTGACACTTTGAAACCAGCACATTTTGAAGGGCTTTATCCCCGATGTGCTCCTAGTCGGATGTGAACCGTTTTTGTAAGTACCAAATAGAAGATGACTCATCTACACTGACCCAGGAATTGGTTTTTTAATTGGATGAGCTCTATGGGGGAGAGCTCAGCTACTAATTGAAAAGGTTAAGCTTTTCAAACTTTAAATCTATGTTAAATAAGGACTAAGACTGCTGAGCTGAACAAAGCAGTCCCCGTGGGGAGGCGTCCTGAGTGAATCCTGAGCGAGGGCCACAAATCATTACAGCCCGTTCTTCCTCAAGCCAAAAATAGGTTTGTTTTTCAAATGCTTCTCCACCATTCTCTCTGAGTGAAGAGAGAATGAGGGAGAGAAAGAAAGAGACTCTGAATATGAATCTAAGCTCCTGGAATGTTATTAGATTCCAGTTCCTTCAAACTCTGTGCCTGTGTAAGTCAGAAGACAAACTGCTTCCCCCTTGAGCCCCGTAAAAGCCAAACTGGATGGCACATATTTGGAATCTTCTGGACGTTACAGTGACTTGTTCCCTTCGTTGTTGCATCCAGATGACTGCAAAAGTTGCAAGGCAGTTCAAGCCATCCACTCCTTCATTAGAGGGTTTACGGGCTGCATTCTCTAATATTGCGGTTGACTGGGCCTTTAAGTATTTTGTTTTATAGCTTAGTTATTCCATTTAGATGAGCCATTATAAAAATCACAATGGTCAGGTTAAATGGGATGAAAAAACCCAAATGGGTCAGTATGGAATTGCATGCAACTCTGCACACTCCCCCTTGAGCCACATTGAAAGAAGCTATTTTAATTTTTGGTACCTCCCATTCTCAAGAACAATACAAATCTTGCAGGCAGGAGTGCATATTTGTGTTTTAAGCCAATTTCCAGTTTTCCAGTCCCAGAGCCTTTTTCCTAGGTCGCCAAGCATGCTGTGGACATTTTGGTCATGGTGCTTAGGATAAAAGCATACGTTCACTCTGCCTATAAAATTCTCCAGATCCAGCCCCCTGCAGTCTCGTCCCAGCCTCTCCGGCCACTGTCCCACACCGTGCCCAGGCCACACCGTTGTCCTTCCAGGTCCTCCAATTCCCCCTAGAACATTGTCCCCCTCTCTGCCCTAATCCAGCCCTCAGAGTTCAGCTTAAAGGGTCTCCAATTCTGTTGATACCCTCAAATAATTTTCTCTTTTCTCACCTGGTATGGTCCCTTCTTAGCATTTGTCAGCCTGTAAGTAAGTATTTTGTTTAATGACATCTTCTCTACCAGACTTGTTCCTTGGCAGATGGCAGATGCTCGATACATATCTGTTGGGAAGGGAGGGAGGGGGCCGGAGTGGGGCCTCACTTAGCAGCTTCTGCGATGTGCCCCCAGGCGCCCCTAGTGGGGGTCGGCAGGCGCTGCTGGGAGTGCCGTAACAGGCAGCCTTTAGGGGTTGCTTCCTTCAGGGATTTTCTCAGCTGCAGAAAGCCACCTCCCCCAAGGTCATCCCGCTTGCCCAGCACACCCTATGGGTTGGCCAAGGCTGTCACCACGGCTTGTATTAGGGCTCAGGCTCTCCCTCCGCCTCCCCTGCTTCCCAAGTCTCCTTTGCGCAGGTGTGGATCAGCCCAAAAGCCCTCCCAAAAACGCCTCTGGCTCACCAAGCTCCGTTTCGGCCTGGCTGCCAAGAAGAGCCAACCTCAGTGGCCCATAAACCTCCCTGCAAACCTCCCCCAGCGCCTGGGAGGACCCAGCCTCTGACACTCAGGTTCCCAGGAGGGAAAAGACCAAGTGCTATTCCTGGCAGCTCCTCTAAGTTGAACCACAACCGCTTTGGCAAAAACCGTAGAAGAAATGGCCTTTCTGGAACCACTGTTGGAATCAGCAATGAGGCATCTTCAAGTTTCTTTCACATGATTGAAAGTAATTTTCAAAGTAGAAAAAAAGTCACAGAAAGTGTAGCCTGGTGCCTGGCAACATACTAAATACCCAATAAATGTTTGTTGAAACAATGAAAGCTGCTTTTTTTTCTTGTTCTCTGTTTCTCCCTTAAGAATTTAAAACCAGAAAAAGATAATAAGACTAACACATTCAGCCCCATGCAGTTATTTCCTTCAAATCACTTGTTTTAGCACAAAAGGGATAACTACTTGTGATGTATTTTTCCATTATTTTTCTTTGTGCAGGAGGTTTTTAAATTAATTTATTCTCTTTCTGCATCAGGTTGTCTTATAATTGAAGATGTGAAGTGTTTGTCTTCCCAAGGCTTTCTGGTGATGTCTTTTTTGCTGTTAACATCTTCTTTGTCTACTCTTCTGATCGCTGCCAAATTGCTCACACAACAGCAACTCAAGTGCATGAATTATGAGACCACATAGGCATTGCTCACCTCTATTTGAGTCTAAATGTCTTAAGAGAGAAGTTTTATTTTATTTTTTTTCTTTTTGCAAAACAAACACAATCAAACCTTGATTAACTAGCACATTTTGGGAAGGGGATGGTCTAGATAATTTAATTTTCTGGGCAATTCCGTTAACCAGAAATCCATTGATATTTTCAAACCCTGATGCGGAAAATCTCTATAAAATTGTTCTTTGTACTCTTAGCGAGGAGAGTGGAGCACAGCGGGGATTTTTGGAGGCAGAGCACGGTCATGGCGCAGCAAGAAGGTTGGATGTCAGGGCTGAAGCCCTGGTGTCATTCTCTGCTTTGCCTCTGATTCAGGCAGGGACAAAATCCTCCAGTCCTCGGTGTCCCCGAACAAGGAAGAAGCCGCAAACCAGCCAACTGAGGCATCCAGTCAAACCCAGAAGCTTCTGGTGCCTCGTGTCAGCCTTCATTCTCTGTCATTCCATTTGACTCTGGAGGGGAGGGGGGGGTCCATGGTATCTCTGGGGATTTGGGTTGCACTGACCTGTCTTTTGATCTGTATGTATTTCCTGAATGTCCACTCGAAATTCACACATCTGTTCACATGCACTTACCTTCCCATGTCCTGGTTCTTTCTCCTCAAGGTGGGATGACAAGTGAAAAAAAAAAAAGAGAGATTTGGGGTCAACTGACCCATAACCAGTATATGGTCTACTGTGTGTTGAGTCTGGAAGCATGTCTTAATGCAACTGTGGAAGTTCAGGCCTGATGCTGTGGAAAGCACCCTGGCCGGGAATATGGAGCCTGGGCTCTGCTTCTGGTCCTGCCACAGCAAGTCTTCCCCCTGCGCCGTCAGTGGGAGGACTGGGCAGGTCTGTGCTCTCTCTGCACCGTGAGCTCAGCTCCTCTGCCCGGCGTTTCTCAGCCTCAGCACTGCTTGCGTTGCGGACTGGACACCCCCCGTCCTGTGTGTTATAAGAGCATCCCTGACCTCTGCATATTGACACCAGTAGCACCTCTCACCCAAGGTGTGAAATCGAAACTGTCTTTAGACATTGTCCAGTGTCCCCTGGGAGGTAAAACCACCCCTTTTGAGGACTACTGCCTTTAAGGGTCATCTCTTAACTTTTCCTGAGAAAACCCCAAGTTGAGAATATCAATATCACATATCTGATTGTTTCTCTCAGGGAAATCGGGTCTACAGAGCGCCACTGTGGGATCCCAGAGGCACTCATTCCCCGCAAGCTGAGCTACCTGGAAACGAATGTGTTAGTGCAGGTAGACCCACGTTGGCCTGCTCAGGTGGAGGGAAGGTTTGCTGATGGGAATGGAAGCTACTGAGACAATGAGAAAAATGGTAAGCACACTCTCTCCTCCTGCAACGTTCTTTGCTCCACGTGAGAAGAATTGGAGTTGTTGGCATGAAGCAGAAAAGATGGGTCTTAATGCACAGAATGATTTCTTCGTCTCTACTGAGGACAATAAAATAAAAATGATTATTTTCATTAAGTGTTTTGATGTAGGGTTAGATCAACTTCCTAAGCTTTTCCTCTTAGCGTTGTCAGTTCTTAGCAACATCTGATATTACAGTGTTTATGTATTTGTTTGCCTGGTTGGTTCATGAATTGGGATTCCCTCCCCCAAATAAAAGTTCCGTGGATCCTAGATGCATTTTTTATTCCTTTATCCTTATGAGCCTTCTATATACTCAAGCCCTCAGTAAATATTGGCTGAATGAAGTGGATGGAGTGAGTAATGGGAAATTGTTGCTAAATCTTCCCACTGGCAGACAGAACCTTGTCCGGGTGTCTTTGTTCATCTCTGGTCACATGGTAGATCTTCATGAGCAAAGAGGTTACTATGAATTGCATCTTAGAATCTTTCTTTGCTCTTCCTGATTCCCAGTAAGGCATTTCCATTGGCTTACTAACAGATGTGCGTTAAACCCGCTATGAGGTAGGTACTGCTCCAGCTGCTAGGAACACTGGGTTGAAGTCACCACAGGCCCTACTCCAGGGAGATTCCTCTTGGGCCCTATGTACGGCTGTCTCATTTCCTAGTTCACTGGCCCCACGGCCCTCAGTTCTTTAAAAAGAGGACTTTTTGAGTAGGTCATTGTATGGCGTGTGTGTGTGTGTGTGTGTGTGTGTGTGTGTGTGTTGGGGGTGGTGCTCAGGGCAAACACATTGGCTGGAACACCAGCTTATAGGAAAAGCCAGCCTGGACATCTGGCCTTCCCTCTGTAATGAAGTCAAAAGGCCTCCTTTCTGCCGCATGATTCCGTGTTTCACACAATGTACTGGTAGAAGACAACCAGATCTCTGCTCTTTCCAGAGACAAGGCTGCACCACTCTGCCCAAAACGTCCCACATGCAGAGCCACCAATTCCCTGCAGGAACTCGTTTACTCAGTCACTGATGCAGAAAAACAATTCGCCTACTTCCGGGCAAAAATCATACAGACTAATCCCAGATACTGATACTCAGTAGTAAAGGGGGTCAAATTTGTCTCTGGCAGAAGCTGAGGGAGACTGACAGCAAATGTCTGTCACAGCTGGAGACAGGTCCCAGATGCCAGAGAGCAAGGCCTTCTGCATTTGCAGCTCAAAAATCAACAGGCTGTTGCCAAGGAGACCGGGAAGTTGCTCCCCCCATGGTTGCCAGCGCAGCCACATCCATTTGCTTCAAACCCTAAAACATGAAAGCAGGTCTTTCAGCAAACTGATGTGGTAACGGAGTGAATCCCTAGCTATGCTTTCCTCTGTATCACTTCGCACTCTCCAACCAGCCAACAAAACACCAGAGCAAAAGTACACACTTATACGAGGACATTATATGATTATTCCTTTGAGTCAAAAGATGGGGTCATCTTTTGACTTGGAACATTAATTACTCAACTGTCAAGTGTGACCGAAGAAATGTATTTGATAAACCTACAATTCTACTTGTGGTCACAAGTTCTATTGGCTTGGACACAAAATGGGGAGAGAGCTATGCTTAACAGGAACAAGAATAATGAGAGGAACTCATAATGCGTGTACCTGTTAGACCCACTCAGGGTTTCCCCAGGGTTGGGGAAGTACAAGAGGGGTATGAACATGGTATGCAACTGGTACACGGATAGGTCATTTTTAGTAGTTGTAGTTTAACGCATGTCAGAAAATATGCGTAACTACCAAATTACAGCTGAGATTCCACAGACATTATTACTCATGAACGTACTTGCTTCTGGAAGGCAGAGATTATTTAACTAAAATTATTAAGTAAGCAATATACCCACATGTGGACACATACAGCAAAAAGTATTAAGACGGTTCTCAAATGGCAAGTTTGGGATTAGTGGATTAATTTAGCAAAAAAGCTATTAAGATCCATCAGTAAGCATATCTACTCCTTCCATATTCCCATTCTCACTTTTTCTCCCAGTGCCTCATGCCTCCATCGATATCAAGTAGCTTCAAGAGGTACAGACATGGAAGAATAATATTGTGTTTTATGTACAATAAGCCTACTTATTATTGCAAAGAATATATGAATTTTCTTCATAAGGAGGTATTATTTTGACTCAGAATGTTTTCTCTATTAATGAATTACATTAAGTATCCAAGAATTCTAAGGGGAAAAGTTTTTGATTATTGCACTATGGTAATGCCCTAGGTGGCTTCAAAGTGTAGCAACATTTAAGAATTTAAAAACACATTTCTAAGTGTTTGGTGGACAATGACAAGTGAGACACATGGGAAAAGGAAACAGCACCAAAAAAAATGTGATTTGCTGTTACCTAATCCTTTTGTTGAGCGGAATGGGATACTAAAATGGCGGACAGGACGTCTGATCAATACTTGGGAATAATTAGATACCCAATACGTACAGGCTATCACTTGTGGTAGTTTTGGTTAAAAGTGAACAAAGTACACAAGACATTTCCATTTTCAGTTTTATTTTTATCAAACAAAATAATTTAACCATATAAAGAGGAAAGAAACGTCAACCAACAACCGGGAAGCCAATTGCTTCCCTGGTTATGAACAATTGATAGAGTAGTAAGTTCTGAACAGTTGACTGCATTTCAAAGATAGTGAGTCACTCTTGAGGGCTCTAAGTGACCAAATTTGACACTTTTTCTTGGCTCTTCTTCTTACAATGGTAAAGCAATATGCTCAAATCTTCCAATACTCCTTCAGAGTGGATTATATATATTCTCAAATAAGTACAAAGCATGGGTGAAAAGAAATGTGCAGGGTACAAATCTAGATTTTTTGGATCCTGACACTTATATTTAATGAGTTCTAAAAGATAAGGATAAGAAATTGTACCTAAGTACTGAGAAATGTAGTGTTGTTTCAAAAGCCAGTGTCTCCTTCACAAGAACTATGGGAATCACAACTGAAGCGAGGAAAAATGCACAAGCTCTGTTTGCTGCAGTTGTAGAAATATGATCACCATACATCCAGGCAGATCATTTTCTCCTCATCATATTAAATTATGTCCAGGGAGTTGAGCAGCAGCACATTCTGGTATTGACGACAGTCTCTATAACTATAAAAATCTGCTGTACCAGGCAAATTTTGTGCAAAATGCAAATTTCTATGCTGGGAAAAAAATGAATAATGTGATCATTCTAAGTAATGAATGTAAATGCAAGGAAACACTTTTTGGCATAAGGCTGCAAATCATTCATCTTTCATGCCAAGAACTGTGGTCACAGTGCATAGTCGTAAGGCTACTCTTCCCATGTGAGCTCAAGAGGAGGGATTTTAGGAAGGAAATGTTTAACTTGCCCTTGGTTACCTACCATGTTATTGGCAGGATTTTGATTAGAATTAGACTAGATCTAGTTTTGATTAGAATCCAGGGGCACCCTTCCCCTGTTTTGTTTTGTTTTTAATCTCTTGACCAATGAACCACTGGGTTCTGGGTTATGAGTTAAAGGGATATTAGCTTTGTCCAGAACCTCCAAGTTAAACCTAACAGGACAGATGAGTTATTCTCCATCATGCTTTCCAATCAGGAGGATTCAGGATTTAGAAACCATGTGACTTTAAAAGTCACTTAACAGTATATGTTGCCAAGGGGGGAAGTAAAACACTATGGTTCATGGCACCCTGTACACCTTGCCCTGAGAGGATAGCAAAGAATTCAAAATGCCCTTGACCTTCGTCCATGCCAGCATCTCTGAAGTTATTCTCTGTGGGAGAAGCTGAGGCACCAGTTGGTTAAGACCCTTACCTGAAGTTATAATAAAATTAACAACACTAGGGAGGAAGGGAAATCCTTGATCTTTAAACTCTAGTTTTCCCAGCTCTAAAATAAATTTGTTTTCCTGTAATCATTTTACAGTACATACTTGTAGAGTGAAAACTGCAGCAATTGTGAATTGATAGTACAGAAATTTCATTTTCAGTAACCCAAACTGGGTTATAGGTGGCTGATGTTATCCTTACAATGTATCCCTATAATTACATTCCGCTTTCAGAAAACCCGTAGGAAAATTAAGATTTATAAAATCAGAGATTGCTGTTTTATAAAAAGTGTCTTCATTAAAAAAAAAACAAATCTTTACCTTAGGATGATTTTCAATAGCCAATTCCCCTAGGCTCATTCCAAATACATTTTTATTTTTATTTTTTTTAATCCACTGAAATACAGCTTTTCAGGAATTCATGTTGATATAAAGGAAGTTGCACTTCTAAACACTGCCACCTACTAGCTGAACGACCAGCTGAGACAGGATGGTCTGGCGATCTGCTCACATCTGTAAGAGAGACACAGGGAATCGTGCTCTGCCAGGGCGATACGGCAGCTGGCGGGGGTGGTTCTTCCGCCGTCCCGAGGCCTGTGCTCGCTGGAGCTGCGGCTCACTGATTCAGGCACAGCCATCCACTTGACAGTCCAGCGGCCACCCAGGAGCGAAAGATCTGGAATCTAGTTTTCTCCCCCGACCAGTGCCGCCCAAAACAAAGCAGCCCATTTGCCTGCCCTACAGACATGCTGTGTTCCACTCACCCCGTAAGTGATCTGGTTTTGCTTTTAATTTTTGCGTTAGGAGCCAACATTTATAGACTGGATGACTGCACCCCCTTCCCCATCAAAATCTGGAACTATGGGAAAACATTAGATGGAGCTTCTCTGAGTTCACATTCTTCACGGCAATAATTGGCTGAAGGTGTTTATGCTTCAGGTCCCCACAGTCCCAGCCAGACTTCTGTGGGCAGGAGCCTCCCCTGGGAGCGCCAAGCCACTGAGCCCTTGTATAGAAAGAAGAGGGCAGGCAGCTCAACCACTCTTGAGGAAGATTGGAGGGAATCAGGGCTCAGCTTGTCCACCTCTCATTCTCAGTCAGAGAAACTGAGGCACAGAGAGGGCATGTGTCTCAGCCCATTTCCCAGCTAGCAAAGGACCAGTTTGGGTCTTCACTCTTATCCCCTCCAGGACTCTACTTTCCTAGACCTCATCTTTCCTGACAGTGGCATGAATAAGTCAAAGTCAAATAATCACCACATCAGTTTTGTTTGGTTTAAAAAGTACATGACAAAAAACATAATGATAATAATAAAGTATACCAAGGGTATGCCTACAGTCCCTTGACCCCCTTCTTGGGTTTTTTCATGGCTGGACTTGAAATCACTTGGATATTTTCCAGCACATCTGAAATGACCACAGGCATAGGCTAAGTCACCAGGGGAAGTGGTCTCATATTGAAGTTTTCTATGAACAACCCTCAGATGGGAAAATTCATGTGAAGATACCTGAAACTGGACCATCCCTAGTCACAGGCAAGGGCATGTGAAAGCGTGTCCACACGTGTGAGATGTTTTGCATCGCCACCTCGCCTTTGAAGTACAAGATGTCATATGAGCATCATTAACATCAAACGTTAGCCAAAAGAGCTCTCTATACATTTCTAACTGTACAAAATCATTCCAAAAACAAGTATAAAATTGCATTGAAACGCAGCAGTGTGAATCTCTTTAGGTTTTTCCTTTCGTATTTAAGGAGAAGGAGAAGAACGCAGTGAATCCAAGCCTTTGCACACTGAGTTGGCTGATGTAGATCAGCTATTTTCTTCTGCACAGGAGCACACGGGCTTGGAATACTGGGGAATCTTATCTGTGCTGTTCTGCCTTGCACAAGACAGAGGCTGATTTAATTTGACAGCAAAGTAATACCAAGCCCCCAAAATAAAATTACTGAGATGTAAAGCAGCGTCAAAACTCCAATTAGTTTTGTATCCTTGAAGCTTCTGGAGGAAATCTGAAAGGTTCCCGTCACGGTGAGCAGGCATCAATTTAAACTGTAGAGATTACTAAAATGTAACCCTCTCATTGAAATTGCTCAGAGCACAATATGACAGAAAGAATCAGAGAAAAATAAGTGAATTTTTTCCCCCTCAAAAAAAATGACTCATTACAGAGACTGTTCTATTAACTTTTAACACAATGTTCCTTTGCAAGAGCTGGAAAAGCCAAAGGTTTCAGAGGTCTCAACAGAAAAGTGACCAGGGGTAAGATCAGTACATGCTTGTGTCATTGGGTCATACATATGCATTGACCATTTGTGTCACGTTTAAGGATAATCAACATTTCACCAAATCATAGGCATTTGGAAGTATATTTACAACCAAGCTTCAGTTTTTGAATGAATCTGGATTTTGTCTCCAGAATGAACAGAAGGATCTTGGTGCCCAATTCACACCCCATCTCCTTTGCAGGCCACCCCAGTCACCCCAGTAATCTTACCACCTTTGAGGCAAGCACTCAGCTTGCTAATGGAAGAAGTCGTCACCTTGACACTGTGGGGTTCTCTTGTTCACAAACGTGTGGCTTTCTCGGTGAATGCTATTTTACTGGATGAGGCAGCGGGGGACCAGGCGGAGGATGACGCTGGGAGTCAAGCCACAGTCACCCTGTATCGAGTTCCCGGACTTGCTCCCTGGCCACCTTTGCCCTACCTGGTGCCAGGTGAACACCAGAGGACATGACCCAGGGAACCTCGGGAATGGCGAGGCTAACTTGGGTTGGGGGAGGACCTGGGGACGTCTTGGAAAAACCCTACAATGGCTTTCCTAACCCATAGGTGCTTTGAGAATAGAGCTCAGTTCTCCTGTCAGCTTGCTGTCATTGGCTGCAAGGCAGCAAGAGTCCAATGGCAGGCGCCATATTTCTCTGGAAGCTTCATATTTCTATCACTAGCCGGTCCTCATCATCGCTGCTGGAGTCACTGAGCTCCACGCGCGTCTGCTTTCTCATCCCTTCCAAACTCCTCTTCTTGATGGTTTTTGAAGGGGCCTCAGGAAATTCTGTGGTCTGCCCTGTAGAAGGAACCATACAGTCCTTTAGAGCATTTAGTCCAGATCCATGACACTTCTCACTATCATTTCCTAAAGGAAGGCAGGGGACAGCCATCTCCCCACACCCATACTGCCCCCCAGATAGAAAAAATGTCTTATGTCTGTCTTCCTCCTGGTGTGAACTAGTTGAACCTGGTCCTGAACCTGATATATCGAGATAAGTTTTTCCAGTTGACAACAATGAAACCGAACCTGAAACCCTTTGCCCAGGTGAAGATTTCCCTGGCAGGACAGATGCTAACATGCCCTCTGCTGTAACTTTTCTGTCTCGGGATCTCTGTGTCAGAGTCCCCCCTGCAACCCAGCCATGGCCTTGTGCCTCTGCCCTGCAAATTCCCAGGGCTGTGTGACCTGCTCTCTCCCCCGAAGCACAAAGGGCAGCTGCAGAGACAGTATCGTCGTGGTGGAGAGAGGCTCCCTTGCACTCAAAGGCAGGAGGCTCTCGAACATCCGGGAAAATGCACGGTGTGCGATCTGGTGAGACTTGCTCCTGGGACGGTGGCAGCTGAGTGTCCAGTGACCCCACGTCAAGGCCTTCGCCCTGGGGTAGAAGTCCGTCATCGACCATCGTCACACGGGAGTCAGACTGCAGAGATAGTCCTGGCCTGACAGCAGAGTTCTGAGGACGACAGTCACCATGCTCACTGGCAGATGGAGAAATATCCTGCAACAGAGGGCAAAGGAAATTAAAATGGGGTAAAGAAAGGTTCATTGGTACAAAGAAACCTGTGGTCAGAAACGTGGTCCTCAATGAAAACCAGGCCTTGCGTTCTTAATGATTCTTTACCGAGCCTGCACTTCAATCTGATGTTCTCAGTCAGTTCCCATTAATAACGAATTGGTGCATTCACTCTAATAAAACTCCTTGTGGCCACAAAATAGGCTGCTGGGATTACTATGTGTTTTTAATCCGGTTTTGTGAAAAACCAAACCGCTCAATTATCCAACCCATTCTGAGCACCCAATTTCTAGTCCCCACTGTGCGTGAGGCGGACGTGCTGTTTCATAGCACGATGCATTTAAATTTTTCCAGATTAGGATTTTTCAAAATGTGGTCTAGATTAGGATTTTTGTGTTTTTCACAGTCTGCCAGGCAGTGAGGCCACGTGACAGGGACGTCTGCACTGTGACAACATCTCTGTTCTATTCAGGGGTGAATTAACAACATAGTTGGGATTTTTAACAAACCATCAGATCATCCCAAAGGCAATGCTTGAAGTGTGTGTTTGCCTAACAGGCTTTCTGCGTCGGGAAATGTCAGTAAGTGGTCCCTGCAGGTTCCACTATCCTGGACACCAACGACAAGGAAGGGGAGCATAACTGACAGGTAGAAACGGCTCAGTGGCGTCATTCCCACCTTCACCATGTCTTTGGCTGCTGCACTGACAGTCCTCGAACTTGTGCTCAGAGGGAAGCTTGGTGAGGCTTGTCGACCACCATCTTCCTTCTCTCTGTTCCCACAACAAACAGACGATTTTGAGGGGTCACCGGATGGCTCCCCTTGCAGACGTAGACCTAAAAGGGTGAGGCACATTTATACACACCTGAAATTACAGTCAGCCAATAGTAATTTCCTAGTTTATCTCCATCTTCGGGACCAGCTCTGAGCTCACTAAGCCTCAGGTCACACCGTGTTCCGGAATCCAGTTTTCCCCAGAGCCAGTTCACACAATCAAATAAAATGTCTCCACTTCTGCTAAGGAGGGAAGTGGCAAAACCAATTCCCAAGGCAGAAAATCTTTTTAAAATTTTTCACGGGTTTGTTTTTCATCAGAGCCACCTTCCTGGCTACTTTTGTGTAGGTTCACTTTAGACTGGCTTGAATTCTCTGGCCATGCAACCCAGGTCAAGAGCAGGAATTTCCCTGTCTGTCATATACGATGTCTTGGTCCCCTTCACGGCACTGCGCAGTGGGCAGCGGGGCTGGTTTTGTGTTGCTGTTGTTTAGTGGTGCTCATTATTATGATTTGCAGGGAGACGAGGGCGGCAAATTCGTGCCCTTGATAATATCCACGAAGTGGCATCTCCCTTTCATGGGGAGTGGCCTTCCCCCTTCTCTTCACCCTTACTTTTGCCGGCCTCCACTTTCCCGTACTGGCGTGGGCCACAGGTCCAAAGGACCACAGAATCTCAGGACAGGAGATTACATCATGAGAAGAGATCAGAAAAACATTCTAGAATGGCTGTGTCACCAGAGAAAAGCATTAGAGACCGACTTTTAAATTAGATTTTATTTTGATTAAAGTTATAGATGCACAGTGTTTAAAAGTCAAATCTTCATGCTTATTAAGAAAAATAGCAACCTCTGGCCACCCACTCATCTTTTCCCATGTTGGATTCTTTTGATATTTATTTCCTTCACTTTAATCATGTGCTGATAGCTCTATTCTTGACTGTTTTTTTTTTTTTTCAGTTTGGAGGTAAGCCTGTGACTTCTCAGGAGGTGAGGAGGACCGCTCTACCCAGCTCTCTGTATCCACGGCCCTCATTGCCCCTGTGCACATGCTCCCTTCCCAGCCCCGTCTCCTCTCAGTACTTACATAACCATGTCACAATCTTGTTTAGGAGAAGATTCGGTGTTTACGTTGCTGTGACCAGGCCATGCCTCATGCCACTGAACCGTGGAATGTACCACGGCTGCACCGCCTTCCTGGCCACCGCTGTTCTGAGGTGCATGATTACTTTTTTTTTCTTCTACTTAGTTTCCAATAGGCCTGTGTCTAAGATCATCTCCAAATTCCTTCCCAATTGTCTAAGCTTTCATTTCTTTCCTAAGAAAGATGCACCTGGAAACTTCCTGCCCTGTCTGAGTGGACCCCTGCACCACCGAGCAGCTCCCAGGTCTCTGTCACCCTGTCCTCACCTCCTGCTTCCTGGACCACCACACTTCTTTTTTCTTGGTTGGCTTTCTTGCTTTCTTAATGAAGACATGCATTAGCTTCTTGAGAAAGGGTGTGTGAAATAAAATTCTTTGGACTTTAATTTGCTGCTTGTCTGGATATAACATTCTGAACTGGAATTCATGTTCCTTCAGAATCAAAGACATGGCTGCACTGAGTCCTAACTGTTGAGAAGTCTGGAGCCAACCTGGTCTATGATTCATGATCCTTTGGGTGAAGTCTTCTTGTTTTTCTCTCTCTGGAAGCTGCTAGACTCTCCTTTGTTCCCACATCACCAGGACCCTGGGTGTATTTTTATTCATTGTCTGGGCATGCAATAGGCCCTTTGAATCTGAATCATGTCTTTCAGTTTTGAAAAAACATGTTGTTATTTCTTTGATTTTTTTCCCCTTATGTTTTGTCTTTCGTCCTAGAACTGCTCTTATTAGGTTATGGACCCCCTGGTCTAATCCTCTATTTTTCTTATGTTTTCTCTCCTATTTTCTGTTCCTTTGTCTTCTTTTATTTTACTTTTGAGGGAATTCCTTCCATGTTACAGTCCAACTCATAAGTTTCTATTTCTTCTGTTTTTAATTTCTAAGAGCTTCCTTTTACTATTTATTCATCCTTAACGCAACCTCTTATCATCTCAGGCTCCAACACCTTCCCTTCTACCTCTGGCAATGTCCATAATGATTTGTTTTCACTGTTATCGCTGGCTTGCCCCTTCCTACAGGGTCTGTCTCCTAAGTTCCTTTGATTCTGTTTGCTTTTATCTCTCTCTTTCATTTTAAAGGCTTAAATGGGATACCCAGAAATCTTATATATCTGCCTATATTTAAGAAGTGGGCACTAAAAAGCTGACTGGAAGCTCTTTACAAGTGCAATTTGTCACTCATGGCCACCCTGTAGGGCTAGCTGGTTGCCCTGTGTGTGTGGGAAACCCTGACACAAGTCTCTTTGGGTCTTGCACACAGACTGGTCAGCTTCTCCGTGAGGAGTTGCCAACTCCTGCCTGGGAATTACACACCTACTTCTTCTATCTCAAGAGGCAGGTTACTAGATTGTTAAGCACACTAATCTTAAATCAACTTTGAAAATCCAAGAAAAATGCAACAGTTTGGGAAAGGAAGCAATGATTTTTCCTTTAACACAGTTTTCACTTGAGCATCACCTTCTAATGACACAGAAGCAGGTTTTGATCCTCCATTCATTTGCTCAAGAAACATGTGCCGGCCCCTTCAATGCACCAGGCACCCTGCTCAGCTCAAGGATCAGAGAAGAACAAGACGAGGCTCTCTGGCCCTCAAGAGCATCTGCTCCACCATGAAAGAGAAATAAAATAAGTACGGGGATAGAAAAGATCAGTTCAGTTTTGTGATGGGTCACAAAAAAAAATGAGCATGGGGAGCAGAATATTCCAGAAAGTAACAGTAGATGGGGAACATGTTACAGAGGGCAAAGGGGGATGACGTTTTTGTACAATTGAGGAAGGCCTCTGTGAGAAAGTGATGTCTGAAATGAGACCTTCCGGATGAGAAAGAACCTGCCCACAAAGGCCATCGGACGAAGGAGGAACAGAGGCAGGGACCCCGAGGTGGGAAGGGGCTTGGGGATTCAGTAACCAATGGGAGGCCAGCATGTGGGGAAAGAGGGTGCAGAGGGTTGGGGGCAAAATGAAGGTGAGGAAGCCAATAGAGGCTCAGCCCTTGTAGGGTGCTGGCAGCCTTGGGAAGGGGCTGAGATTTTATGCTGTATTCATTGTGAAGAAACCAGTGTTTTCCACATGGGGTCCACACCTTTTAAAGATGCGTGTTGCTATGATCCAGAGACTAAACTGGGGGGAAAGGAATGTAGAGGCGGGAAAACCAGGTCCGAGGTCGCCAGGCAGTCTGGTGGCCAGAGGAGACGGCTTAGCCAGGGCAGCAGAAGTCGAAGTGGAGGAAATGGATGGACTCAAATATATTTTCATTCTCACTCATGAAAAATCACCAAAAATAATGATGATAACGCTTTATGCAGCCCCATAGTTTGCCAAACACAAGCACCCCACTCTAAGTGGATTAAGCTGTGTCCCCACAGTGACAAAGCAACCAGGCAATTCATTCAATTCAACGAGGAGGTAAAACCAATTAGTATAGAGAAAATAATCAGATTGGCCAAATGTGTTCTCAGCAGGTTGTTGGGGTTCTTAAGCTGAACCGAAAGGCCATGTGCGCATTTGACCAATAACTTCTGACTCATCTGAGGAACTAAAAGAAGAAAACCCATTGATTTAATTTGCTTTTGACCTACAGTCTACAGAGAAAAGTGAGTTATCTTTAATAATTGTGAAAAATGCCCAAAGAATGTCACTGAAGTGTGTTAAATGAATTTGGATTATTGAGGAAGGATGCTAACTTGCTTTTAAATGAATGGCTATTTTCAAAAAAGCAGGGAGCACCCTGTCCACTGTTAAAGCACAGAATGTGGTCCTGGTTACATTTCAGCATGACTCTATGAATGACTTCATACATCTTTAGAAATTACGGACCCACCGTCTTAATGCCATCTTTGGAGATTCGACCGCTCTTACCCGATTATGTGAATCTTCTTGGAGAAATCATCTCTTATTACAGCTCTGTGTGACGTTCTGCTCTCCCCCTGATTAAAGGCTGCGTTTTTAATAATTTCCCTTGGAAATAGCTGCCAAGCTACGTTTAGAAGAAGAGACTGCTTAAAATGTAGCAAATTTAAATTTAACCATCCTGAAAAGGCTCTCGGAAACTGTAACATCATTAGGAAGAAAATGGAATGAAGAAACGACACGATGAAACATACAACATATCTGCAGACAAACTTTAGTGCCAAACCTTCTCCCAGCTAATTGCTAGGCCTTATTAAAATGCTAGTAAGAGTATTACTCAACTATAGTTATCTGAAAAATGTAACTAATTTGGTACATTTTCTTCAGTTGACCCAACACACCAAAATCTCCAGTAACTTGGAGTCCAAAGACTCTGCTTTATAAGGAAGGGGTAAAAATAAGTCTGCTCTGTTGGCCTTCTAAGCAAGCGATAAGGGTAAACAAGAACACTGGAGTAATATCCTAGCCAACAAATTGATCTGAGATTAAATTGTTTAGAAGTGTCCCTGCCGTGGAAGGATGCACAATGTGCTAGCAATTAAGATTGGCAATTACTTAAGGAAAGCTGGGTGGAACTCTAAAAGTAATCACTATGTGAGCTGTTATTTGCTCATTCATTAAAATATTTGTGGAGCCCATTTTGGGGATCCATACCTGTGGAGCCCAAGGACAAGCCTGTATTAATGAGCCTAAATATTGACTAAACCCATGAATATTGAATATTGAGCATGGCCAATGCTTTGAGCCAGGAATACACTAGACAGGCAATTTATTCAGTGGTAAACGAGGCACACACCCTCATGGAAATTATAGTTTAATGGGGGAGAAATTCAGTCAGCAAATAATTGCACAAAAAATTCACCAAACCACTGAGTAAATACTATGAAGGAAAAAGCAGCAGCACTATGGGGTCGTGAAAAGGGGGCCCTGACCCCACCTATACCTGTGGAGAAAGAGCAAAACCACATGTCCTGTAAAATCGTTCTGACATCATACCTGTGTGGCTGTTTTTTTTTCTCTACTCAGTCTGAAACATTCATTCATCGAGAATTATTCAACCAATATTTTTTAAGTCTCTCTTGCATGCCAGACATTGTACTTACATTTTTGCAAGTAAATTCGTATGTTTCCACAATCCTATTACAGGTTTTGTTTATAAGGCTCCTGTGGAAGGAAAAATTCTGGCTGAAAGTCATAGAAGTGAGGAGCTTTACTTTTCTTAGGCAGCAACTGGGGACACGGATTCCAACCAGAAAATGGTCAGAAGCCAGTGGGCAGTGAGTAGTGCCGAGAGAGACTCGAGAGGAATCAGACAAATACACTTATTAAGTCCGGCCTTGGCTATTTCTGTACTATCCTAATGCAATCTTTTGAAAGTTTGTCTCTGAGTAATCACAACTGAATCTTTTATTTCAGAAACTGCTTTTCCTAGCGGTTTTCATCTTCTTTCTATTTCTCTGGCAAAAGGCAATCAGGACAAGAACTCGTCCTGCACAGAAATTCTTCACCTAAACTATGTTTCGTGTGACATCGTATGTAAAATTATGCTTTCAGTTAAAAGTTTTATCATGTCCAGCCAAGAGCGTGACTTTAAAATGCAGAGTAAAAACAGGATTATGAATTTGTGTCAGGAAGAAAGAAGACGATAAAGGAAATGCCATCTGGAGTGTTAAATGCCAAGACTGAGCCTAGCCCATCTACTTTCATGTATCATTATTTTAGAAGTTCCTTGTTACTAAATGAAAATTGTCTATGTGGGTCTCTTCCCTGGGTCATAGTTGATATACTCGCCACAGTTTCTCATCCTTCCTCAAGATTTACACCCTGGGATGGAGGAGAAATGATTCTGTTTCAGCAATTTCAGAGCACTCTGACTTAACTAATAGCTTTAGGGAAAGAATTAATACCTCTCCATTAATTCTAATGAGAAAAGATGTAGGAAAGTCATTCTCTGCTGTCACAGAAGGAAGGGGGAAGGCAAAGAGGGAGGGGAGCCTGGAGAGACCCCTCCCCAGCCTCGGGGGCAGCGCTTCCCAGGGGCCAGGGAGCACAGAGGGGAGGTCAGCTTGCCCTGGCCTAAGACCTAACCGAGGAAAGCTCCCCAGGAACACGCGTGAACAAAGGCGGCCGCACACCGATCCCAGGGGTTATTCAAGCCTCTTAGTATGGTATTTAGAAATTGTACCTTTTATGTGTGTATAATTAGGTAAAGCTTTTACTTCAGAAACCACCTGTAATCGTGGCCATCTCTACATTTCTGTTCCTGAGATGAAAGGAAAGGGTTTTGATCACTTTCTCCTCTCAGATATTTTCTCCAGACTCAGTGGAGGGGGCTGGTTTGAAACATTTCAGTGACTTTAAAGCTGGGTCGTGTACAGAATTCAACAACATTCCTTCATAAAGTGAAACGGAGGCCTACGGAACAAAGAAAAACAATGGAAGTGGCTCAGAAATGCTTTGAAAAGTTTGTCTCAAGTTTGCTGAGGAAAATGGGTTTCATGGATCTGTTTGAACCAGTGGGCCTCCACCAGGGGTGACATCCGGGGGCTCTTCAGCTGCCCTGACATAGGGAGGTACTCCTGGCACCCAGCCAGTGCCAGGGCCCAGAGAACAGGGACCAAGGTCAGCAGTGTGGAACTGGAAAACACTGGCTTAAACCACAAGCTCAAACCACAAACTCAAGTGCTAAAGGGGCCAAGTAACAGATGAAGGAAGTTGCCCGGGACAGGGGGCTGTGGGGCATGGAGGGCACAGCCGGGCTCCAGGGCACGTGACCCTCAGCTCCTGCTGACAGAGACCATGAAGGATCCAGGGCCCAGGTGGCCGCATCTGTCCATTTTCCAAGAGAACCAGAAAGCTGGACTCCATGTGTCTTTAAACACTGATAACGAATTAATCTTCAAACAGCGACCCTGTGCTAACCAAACATCTGTGGTCTCAATCTGACCAAGAAGGGCCGTTTGTGACATCTCGTTAGATAAACTCAAGAGCACCAACAGTGATGGTGAGACTAGGCTTCACCCAGCCTTTGCTTTTTTGCAAAAGCAAAGTTTCTTTTTTAAAATGCTGTTAAAAACTACTTAGAGGGGGGTAAACCTGTTTTTGAAAAGTAGTTTGGTAGCATCATAAAATGAAATATGTAATCATGAAACTCCAATCATGTTTTGGGAAACTGAGCAAGAATGTTTCCTGCAGCAAAGGTTGCAGGAAGAAGAGTAGCAATCAAGAGCACCCACCAATAAGGGAAGGGCTGAATAAACAAATTATGGTGCAGCCACACTCTGGGCTTTTAAGCCAATGGTAAAACTATCTATCTATCAATCATCTAGCTAGCTAGCTATCGGTCATATGTAATACAGACCTAGAATGATATACAAGATAAAGAAGAAAAGAGTTGCAGATTTCTACATATGGTATGATCGATTTGTGTAAAACAACAATAACATGAAGTGTCTGCCCACTTCTGAAGGTACGCGGAGAACTGTGTGGAAGGGACAGCAACTTACTTAACTCGTGGATATGCCAATGGTGCTTTCTTCATTGCAACAAGCGGGATGTTGCCTTATTAGTGTGAAAGAAAAAGAAGAGACAAATAATGACACTGGCTCTAAAAGTCAGCCTGCAAACAATGAGGAAAAGCCCCAGACGTGCCGAGCATCCTCAGACCAAGCTAAGGGTCAGGTCAGTCCCGTCAGAGCCCAATGCCGAAGGAGGGGCGATGAATCCTCGCAGCCTGGTGACCCGTCATTTACTTTCTCAGGCAGAGAAAAGTTGAGAGACTCACAAAAGGCAGAGAAAAAAATATATTTTCCATCTCTAACCAAATCTGAGTATTTCTGTACTATCCTATTTTTTTTTTTTTTGAGATTTCGCCTCTTCCGAGTAATCATTTTCCAATCTCTTTTTTTCAAAAACCACTTTTCTCGATGGTTCAAGTTTCTCTTCTCTTTCCCTGATGAAAGGCAATCAGTGTGAGGACACTTCACTTACCATTTCTTCCAAAAAAAACATACTTAATGGGAAAGTACGCTTAAAATCTTTCGGTAAGTTCAAACTTTAATAATCCTCAGACAATGAGAAAATGCCCTAAAATAAAGAGAGGACCTATTGTAGGAAAGAAAGAAAACTAAATGGAGAACAAAAAAAATTGCTAGCACAATTTGAATTATTTAGTGCCAAAATTGAGCCAAGGGAATCTACTTTATGGACCATTTACTTTCAAAGTTTCTTAACTACACATGAAAACTGTAGAGAAAAAAAAATTCAGGCTTTGGAATATAATTGATGTGTTTAAGCAATTGTCTCATCATTTCTTAAGATTTACACCCTGGAGAAGGAGGTGTTACCCTGTTTCAGCAATTCTGTAAGCAATATTCCTTAACTAATGGCTTTAGGAAAAGAATATCTCACCATTAATTCTGACAGGAAAAATAATGGTGCGGAACCATTAACTCTAGTCAGGGGAGCCGGGTGGGAGTTTGTGGGTGAGGAACCCTGGGGTTCAGGCTGCCATTTGTTTCTCTTAGAAAAATATTTTGAGGTGGCCTGTGACAGAGAGCAGGGCGTGAACCACACCAAGAGGGCCCCCTCCCACCCCTCCCAGGCCGCTCACAGGGGACGAATGGAGGTTTAAAGGCTAAAAAGAAAAAAAAGAAAATTCCCAATCCACTTAATTTCAGAGAATTACATCACCATCCTCACAGACTATGTAGCTCTTCTACCTCTTCAACACGATTAGGTGAACTTTTTATCTCAGAAAGCACCTGTCAGAGAAATTCTCTCTCCCTTCCTGTTTTTTTTTCAATGAAAGACAGCTGCCTTGATACCGTTAGCCTCAGAGGCGTTTTCCCTACACTATGTCAGTGGGAAAAAAAAATCCAGTTAAAATATTTCAGTCACTTAAAAGCTTAGATATATACAGAATTCAAAAGAAGAGATTCCAGCGAAAGAGAAAGTAAATGAGACAAAAAGGAAGAACAGAAGTGCCTCCCTCAGCCTAGAATTTTATAAACCGAGGTGTATTGTTAATAATTTAAGAAGCTCAGTATACCTAGTGTACACATAGGTGAAGAGAAGAAAATCAGGACATAATTGCACAGTGATCAGTACTGAGGTAAATGCCACCAGGGAGATGGGCTGTGAGTCACTGAGTCACACCGCAGGGACATCTCACCTCAAGAGTCGGAAGTGACCTGCCTGAAGAGTCACCGAAACGTCACCTCACAAAACTCCCCGGGAGAACCGACACAACAGAGAAGCCTCACGTCAGTTCTCCTGAGAGAACATAACTGCAGGGCCCCTCAGAGGGACAGAACAGTACATTTACCAAAATCTCACCACATGCCAGAGTATTTCTCTTTTCTAATGCAATTTTCTGGAAGTTTGTCTCTTCTAAGTAATCAGAAACCACTTTTCTGATACTCATTTCTATTTCTTTGATGAAAAGCAATCAATTTAAGATTTCCTTCTCAGAGAATATTTTTTTTCTTTCCCTGAAAGATGTTTAGTGGAAAACTGATGTTTAAAATTCATCCTTGAGTTAGAAGTTGGAGGCCTGACTATAAGCATGTACCTAAGATCGAGAGAGCACATTGTGTTCAGGAGGTGAAGGGGAAAACGGTTATTGACAATACCACTGGATCCCTAAAATGCCAAGATTGAAATCAAAACTATCTGCTCTTTGAACTATTATTTTCCATGTCTCTCATTTCTAAATTAGTCTGTAAAAGACAGTTCAGTTCTCGAAATATAATTGAGGTATTTGAGAGAGAGTTCGTTCTTCCTCAAGATTTGCCTCCTTAAAAAGAAGAAAATGATCCATGTTGATAATAATAGCTGGGAAGAAAGAACTTCCCTTTTCTCCTTCACTAGCCCTGTTAAGAGGGAAAAATGGACTAATTTCAAACTAGAAACAAAGGCCAGAAAGAAAATATTGGAGTCAACCTCATCAGTTTTGGTTTTCCTGTCACCTTAGGAAAGAAAACATTCTAAGTCCAGTCTCTGCAAAAAGATACATGTTTGGGAAGAAAAAAAGCTCAATTTCAGACTAGTAAAACTTTTTGACAAGAAAACTGGGAAGAGAGGGTGAAGGAACACTTCTGTTTTCATAACATGTTCGGATAGTCTATCTTGTGTAGTACTTGAGTAATTTCTTTTTCTTACTTCGGAACACCTGCCATTGCAGATATCTTTGCTTTCTTGAGTAAAGGCAAGTGTTTGGAGAGCTGAAAACTCTCCTCCACTCAGATATTTCTTCTTCTACACAACATTAGTGGAAGAGCCAGTTGAAAATATTTCAGTAATGTGAAATCTTATACATGTCCAGAATTCAATAGCATTTCTTAAATACTATTTAAGAGCGAGAGGACCAAGATAAAGGGAAAAAGTGGCCCCAAAATAGCCTTTCAAAACTTTCATACTAAAATTTGCTCAAGAATGTATGCTTTCTGGTTGACTTTATAAGTGTGGTTTTCTTAATAATGAAAGAAATTGGACCAGGTGGATGCTAGGCCATTATTGAAATACTTTAAATTGGCTTCATCTTCTCTCAAGATCTCCTCTTCTAAAGAAAGGGCACTTCTGGGACTCCAGTCCTGTAGCACTGTGACTCAAGTAGTGTTTTTTGAGCAAGAGCCTCTAGGTGGTTTCTATGGATCCTGATAAAAAATAAAGGGGGACAGTCATGAGTTCTTTTCAGACCAAAGCGGGGAATAAAATACCAAGAGCTGGCTCTGCCTGTCTGTGAGGAAACCAGAGGACCTGCTTCAAGGTTGCATGTAACTCGGGGGCCGAGATGCGGTAACAAAGGGGAAGGGGATTCATAAGAAGAGATGCACCAAGTTCGTGCAGAATTCTAAGAAGCCATTCTTCTGTCCTCACATCAACTTCAGAAATTTTTTTTATGATGTGAAACTTGAAATATAGGACTGGTTTTTTTTTTTCCTTCAGAAATTTTCTCCTAGACTCAGAGTATCTTCTTCTAAATTTCATCAATCTGGTTAAAACACACTGGAAATTTTAAAACTTGGCTACACATATAATCGTATTTCACCTGAAAGACAAGGAGGACAACCAACACAACAGTAAGGAAAGAGAATTAAAAAAGGAGAATACAGCCCCCAAAATAACTTTTCATCCACACTCATCAATATCTATTTGTAGATTTTTTTTTTTTTAAGAACAGTTGACATGTTAGAAGTATCTAGAAATTCTATGCTTTGAGGCATTTCAAAAATCTTTACACCTTTCCTGGAGATTCCTACTCCGCCACCCACAAACGGAGTCTGTTTTGCAAATTGAAAGTAATGCAGGAAAGGAAACCTACCATCTGACAGAAAATGGCAGGTGGCCTTTCACTCTTGTTTGGAAAAGAGTGTGAACGACGTCATGCAGCCAGGAGGCTACACCTGGGGTTGGGGGAGGGTGGAGATGGCATGAGTTCTGAGGCAGAGACACGATTCTGCACAAATGACGTACAGAAGCTTCGGGGTCTGTGGAGCGAGCAGAGTTTGAGGTCCGCACAACTTGCTGGAGGGAAGAAGACAGTGTCTGGGCACACCCGGAACCTGCCCTGGTGGCCTCGGGCAGCGTGGGGCGGGGGCACTGGTGCCCCTGCCACATGGCTGTCCACTGGGCTCACAGCTGGGCTGGTAAGATTACCTCCCTAGAATTTCCCCCCAAGAGAAGGCGCAGAGTCTGTCTCATGTGCTTACAGAGGAAATGCCAACTACATGAAGTGTGTAACACGAAGGTCCAAGGCAAGGAGATGAAACGAGGAGGAAAACAACTGAACTTCACACAGTTGTCCCGGAAAATTCATTCAGGGAAGCTTGACTTACCTTTTAAAATATGTTATCACTAAATTTGAATCAGAAAGAAGGTCACACAGCTTAAATTATCATGAAATAAACCAAAGGAATGGTCTGAAACAAAGCAGCTTACACTGTTTCTGTGAATCCTGCAGAAAACTACTAAGGAAATTACATAAACATCCATCAAAGGACGAGGGCTGGCGGCACCAGGAGCGGCTCTGGGAGGCTTCCTCACTCAGGCCCTCGTGAGAACGGCACCAGAGCCACCATGCAGAGAGCAGGGGGAGAGTGCAGCGTGGCTGGGGCCCTGGAGGAGGCCGGCACCCGAGGGGGGCGGGAGAGATGGCCCCATCACCATCCCACGGGCTTCCGTCCCCTCCAGGACCTCGCAACCTCCCTATGCAAAAGCGACCTTCCAAACTTCCACTTTGAGACATGTCCTCATCTGTTTTACCTCGGCTGTTTCTCTCTCAAGAGGAAAGCCGGGCTCTCCACTGTCCTCACAGAACATCCTCGGTCCTGTACTCACTGCAAGCTCCTGCCCAACACACTTCATTATTATGGGAAAAGAAAGAAATCCATACCCAGCTTCTAATAAATACAAGGGGGAGAGGACAGGAGGAGATGAAATAGCATGAGGGAGACAACACCACTTAAAGTGGGTTTTAGTGTGGACACGTCCCCCGTGTGGAAGAGAGCTCACCGTGGATGACGGCGGCTGCGGGTATTTTCTGGGCCAGAATGATGTGGCTTTGATAATTCCTCATGAATTTTAGAGAAGAGAAAACTAACCCCCCTTCTTCCATGGTTTAGCTCTAAGAGGGAAGTGAAGATGGCCTTTCTTTGTGGGTGAAGGAATGTGTGGTGGCTCTGGGGGGCTCTCACCCCTCCAACTGTCTCTCCCCGGTTGGTGGCAGGGCTGAGCAGCCTTGGGCCCTGGGAAGGGAACCCCATATTTGAGCCAAGCAGCCCAGAAGGATGAGACTGGCAGAGAGACACAGGGAGGTAGGGACAGAGAGAGCGAAACAGATCAAAATAGACGGGTTACAGGGGAATCAGGGAGTCTGGGGAGCCAGGTGAGTGCATCCAGCCTTCCAACCCTCTTAAATGCTGACTGGTTAAGAGTTTGAGAGCCCAGAAATATATCCAGCCATGAAAAGGCCCCATGCAGTCTGGGCAGGAAAGAGCAGAAACCCCAGACCGATAAGGATACAGAAGTGAAATCAGATTTGAAAGAAAGTTCAGAATAAATTTTCAAGCATATGGAGTCGCCAGGAAGGTCTAAACCAGACCAGAGAGGGTGGTCTGAGGGCCTTACAGAAGGTTGCCAGATAAAATGGGGATGCCCAAATTTTCACCTCAAGTTGACGATTGTTTTTAGCATAAATTTGTCTCATGCAATGATTGGGGTATACTTATGCTAAGAAAATGTACTCACTGTTCATCCAAATTCAGCTTCCACTGGGTGCCCTGTATTTTCGTTTGCTACCTCTAGCCACGCTGCCTTGGGGTGGAGGGAAAAGGGAGCTGGCTGGGGGCTGGCTGCGCTAAGGAAGGTCTGACTGAAGATGCTGGCCAGGCCACCTCCGCCGCCCCAAGCAGCTCCAGGCGCTGTACGCTGGTAACGCGGGGTTGGCAGTGGGGTCCTGACTGATGGGGTGAGCCATTCCTATCAATCAAGACCTGTCGTGAGGGGGGGCCCCTCACAAACACCCAAGGGGGGAGACAGCTCCAGCTTCTCTCAGCAGAGTAATGCAGGGAGGCTCCAAACACTCAAGAGCTAAGCCCACGGCCAAAAGGTAGAGAGCAGGGACAGGTGTGGAGAGACAGGGGCTTCCTAAAGCCCTCCCACCATTTTTTAGAATTTTCTGACACCATGATGAGAAAACAGCCATCAAAAAGTCTGTTTTGAGAAATGATGAGTCTCTATGATCTCATAATTATTTCTCCCACTCCCCTGTGCACAAGGACCCAAGGCTATTTATCCATTTTCCTCCAAATGGCTTCCAAGCCCATATCCGCTAGGAAAGGCCATCAAGTAGAGTTCATTATTATGAAGGTTTTCTCGGGGTGCAAAGCCTTAGCTATCCTCTAATAAATGTGAGGGGAAGGATGAGGAGCTCAGAAATAGCATGATGTACGTAATGACATTTAAAAGCAGCATTATGTAGAAATGCATTTTGGAGCTCTGAACAAGGCGGCCATACTCCAGTGATT
Source organism: Manis pentadactyla (assembly GCF_030020395.1). Taxonomy (NCBI): domain Eukaryota; kingdom Metazoa; phylum Chordata; class Mammalia; order Pholidota; family Manidae; genus Manis; species Manis pentadactyla. The sequence goes on along the minus strand of NC_080023.1, from coordinate 174,757,566 downwards.
GCAGGCTGGGGAACATTTTCTAGATGACTTTTGTGATGTTCATAACTCCTCCTGCAAGAATTTTAAAGCAGTGGGGAGCAGAGGGTGGGTGGGGGGAGAAAAAGACTAACCCGCTTCACCTTCTCTTTTTGAGCAGGGAGAGAAAATAAGAGCGCAAACTTGGGCTTTTGTTGGTAAACTTGCCAATGGCATGTATTTCAGAAAAGGACAAGATGGCTGTTTTCCGCCAGAAACATCTCTCTCTCTTTCTATCTCTCATTTCCCAGAGGGCAAGGGGCTCATAAGAAAATGAGTCTGCCTCCAGAAGGGGGGACTCAGCTCTCCAGGGCAGGGCTCCCTGAAGGGTGGAATCAAGCAACCCTGGGAGACACTGGGTGTTTGTGAGTTCACGTCCCCTGTGCACCTACTGGGGGCAGAGACGAAGCACAGGTCAAAACGAGGCACCTGGTCTGCCTGCAGCTGGCGGCTGGACCACTGACACACCAACTTAGATCCACCTCCAGGAAGAAGAAGGGGGGCCTCTTCATGGAGACAGTGGCTTTGAGGGTCTCCAACAGGCCAGGAGGAGGAATGAATTTATGAGGACTGCAAAGGGACCCGGAGGCCACAACACAGACAGAAAATAAGGGACTGACAGAAGGCCAGGCTGAACGATCAGTATTCTCTATCCATCCCATCAGTTCAACCCATTTTTAACCTCCCTATGCAAAATGGACTTCAAAAATTCTATTTTAAAAAATTATTAGTCTATTTACCCCAGAAATATTTCTCCCCATCCAGGAGGACCCAGGGCTATCCATTCTTTCTCACCGACACCCCGCTGAGAGAGAACCGGGTGTGCCCCATTATCCTGAAGGTCCTCTGGGTGTTTGCCTGGCCCACCTGCTAATATATTCGGGGAGAGGACGGGGCCATGTATGAAATGGGATGGAGTAAACAATAAGATTTAAAACAGGCCTCAGTGTGGAAGTGTACCCCGTGGTTCTTTGTTTTTTTATAGGTAACACCTCTCCTCTGATTATAGGTCCTGGGTATATTTTCTCAGGGAAGATTCTAATGCAGTTCGTATCAAATATTTTCAAGGAAAATAAAAGTAATTTGCCTGTCCAATAACATCTTGGTTCAGGTAAAAGACCACAGTGAATTTGGTGTCATGTAGCAGCTGGTTATATTTGCTCCGGAAATACTAAACACACCGTGCACCACGGGAGACAGAAGGGGCGAGTGGGGGCTCTCCTCAGGGCAGAGGGCCAAGTCTGCAGCTGAGAGAAACCCAGGAAAAGCAGGGAAATGGAGGCAGGCACCCAACACTTTGGGTAGAAAGGCCCAGAATTCCTGTGGGGAAAAGGCGAATGGGAGCAAGGACAGGTGCAGAACCCGACAGGGCTCAGCCGGGTGACCAGGGTCAACGCCGGGGCAATGAGTCACATGGAGAGTGGGACCCCGGATGTGGTGGGGTGAGAAGCCCACGTCCCCTCAGGGGTCTTCATCCCCCAAATGCATCATCCCGGTAGGACCATGAGACAAACATGAGACAAACCCGAGTAGAGGGGGGCCCTATGATACACCTGAGCAGCCCTCCCCCAGACTGACAAGGTTTGTCTCAGCAGAAACAAGCAGAGGCTGAGGAGCTGTCACATGCCAACGACAGGTCATGTGGTGTCTCAGGTGGGGTCGCGGGCTGGGCAAAGGACATGAGGGAAAATCTAGGGACATCTGAACAAACTGGGGGGTTCTGTTAATAGTAACGTATCCATCATGATTATATCATTACCTGTGACAAATATGCTATGCTAATGTGACATGTTGCTAGCAGGGGGCACTGAGCTGGGGGTATATGGGAGGTCTCTGAAGCTTCTTTGCCATTTTCCTGCAAGCCTAAAACTGTTCTCAAGTACGAAATTTATTAAGAGAATAAAAAAAACGAACGCACTAGGTGCTCTTTGAAGGACTGCGAACATCTTTGTCCTGGGGCGAGCTTGGTGGGGGAGGGCTGGTCTCCACCTCCGTGGTTCTGAGGGTCTCCAGACCTAGACGAAATCCAGGAACTTTCTGGAAGTCCACACTTCCTCCCTTACTCTCTGGGACTTACACAAAGCAGCCCAGCTCTTCCTCCGAGATGTGATCAGGAGAGTCTTTCTTTCCATGACGGGCCTTGAAGAAACATCTATGTTTTCCCCAGTTCTCCCACTTCAAGGCCACTTCCTTTAAGAGAGTTCGGGGAGTGCACGGCCAGGGCAAGCTACCAAATTTTCAGGACCTAGTACAAAGGAAGATGTGGGCTCTTTTCAGAATAATACGGGATGTCAAGTTGACACACAGCCTGTCAGGCCGAGGGTGGGGCCTGCTTCACGCCTGCAGGGGGCACACACCCACAGGGGTCCCGTTAGCGGGTATCTCACTGCTTGTCTCAAAGCTGCTCTTAATGTCAGCAAGTCATCAACAAAACAACAGGACAGAAAGAGCAGAAGAATGGAGTCCTTGTAAACGTGCATGCGGGACAGCTTGAGGATTCCCACTTGAGACGTGCATCGCCCAGCCGCCTCTGTGCCCTGTAGCTCCCCTGGGTACCCCGAGGCCCCCGCTGACCCCTTCCCTCCTGAAAGAACCCCAAAGACCACAGTGGCACAAGATGCTCGCGACCAGAGGCAGGGAGAGCAGGGGGAGTGGGATGGGCCTCTGCGCGGTTTTCTTATTCTTTTTCAGAGGGTGGGATGGGGGGTGCTGGGCCCACTTGCACGCACGTGTGTGCACCCACACATGCACACACACTCCCAGAGAGCGGGAGGATCTCCCCAGCAGGGGGCACACAGGGAGCCCCTGTTGCTTTTATCCTGAGGAAAATGGGAGAGAGCTTGCGAGAATTCCTCAAGGTCTCTCCCGGGTTCCTGCCGCGTGCTTGGGGTGAAGCAGAGGAGTGGCTTCGCCTCCCCAAAGGCGTGCTCAGGGCCCCATGGCTTCCCAGGCCTGCAGGGCAGAGGGGGCGGGCTGCCCCTCTTCCTCTGAAGCCATCGCCTGGGCTTCGGTAGAACTTCCATCCTTGGCTATTTCCTGATCAGGTTTTTTATTTGCCTGGCTCTGGTTCTGGTTCTGGTTCTGGTTCTGGTTCTGGTTCTGTACTCTCCTATTGTCCCGTGTGCAACGGACGCTGCTGAGTCCCCCTAATTCTTGTCCTTGCTGCCCAGATGCCTCCACTATACCAAGAGGGGCTCAGAGGCACCTATTGCTGGGGACACTCATGGCCTAAGTGGCAGCTTTGTGGGGCCTGCAGCCCGTTGTCAGGGGGAGCCCCGTGCCCAGTGGACAGGAAAGTGAAAGACGGTGGCCTCAGAAGAGAATGTCCCGTGTCCCCTCCGTGCTCACCCGCCAGGGGAGGAGGGGAGTCCTGGCATCTCCGAAGGGCGGCGGCAAAGGAAATGAGCCCACCCCCAGGCTCAGGACTGGGATCCTGCGTGCCAGACACACAGGCTGTCCTCCTGCGAGCGTGACCTCTGTGTCATCGTCACCCGGCCCTGCTCTCACCCACTGCACTGTGGATGGAGGCCCGGCTCCCTCCCGCCAGGGGTCCGCTCCAGCAGCCAGGGAAGCGGGTCTGTTCTGACCATCGCTATTTTTCCAGCACCTGAAACTCTGTGAGGAGCACGTGACAAGTGCTCGATAAACGTGTGTTGAGTAAACTTACTGAGTCAACGCCAGTCTGACTCCAAAACTCACGCCCCACCGTTACTTTTTAACGTCATTCCTCAAAATTGCAATGCCATCCCTGCGCAGACACTGCCCCTCGCGGGGAGCGTGGGTGCCGGGCTCCCAAAGCCCCGCAGGCGGCTGCAGCCCCTTAGGAGGCGGACCCCAGCGGGGAGCCGCAGCTGGACAGGCCCGACAGAAAATCTCCTTTTCTGATTAATTCACAGCAGTTCCTCCCCCCACCCCCACGAGTGAGATCGATAATGATTTGACTCTGCTCCACTATTCTCACTGATTATAATCATGTTTAAAAACCCTGGTGGTTTTTTTGAACTCCATTTAATGTCAATTTGCATTCAGCAAGGGCTTGCGTTTTTTTCTTTAAAGGGGTAGCTCTCCTTAGAGATTAAATATGAATTTTGATGGTAACAGGCCCTATGTCTGAAGGTAATTTGAAGAAGAAGATTAAAGGTGTCCAAAATGTTCAGCCCCATTTCTGCAGAATCCTCCCCACGAAGGAAGGCATAGCAGCCCACGTTACCACCAGCTCCTGTGCGCGTGCTCTGTAGAGTCTCTTCTCGGTTACACACGATAGGAGTTTTCTTTTGGGGGCGTATGGGTATAGCCATGCACCCTCCCAGTGATCAGTGGGGGTACCAGGGAGGAACAGTGGAACCTATACGCATAATGCAGTTATGACAGTCGCCCACTTTATTCTGTGTAAATAATAGCAAGGTGTTTTCACTACTGTTATTACCGCAGCTCACCATATAATTTGAGGTTCCTTCAGTGGGCGACTGTGGAAAAGCAACAGTGACTGAATAGAAATGACAAGGATGAAACCAGCTACCTTCGGGCACAGCACCTGGGATGCAAGAACAGGGGAAAACCTGTTTTTGTTTTACAGCTTCTGGGGGCAGCAAGCCAAAGGGGGTCGGAACAGAAGCCTTTGAAAGTGAGGAAGAAAATGCACGTCCCCAAGCTCATGCACACGCACATGGGCGTTCAGAAACAGACTCTCGATGTGGTAGCACTTGCTTTCTGCAGATAAACAAATAAAAACATGGTTTTCTCTAACTGGAATTTCAGAGTCCTACTTGTAATTTTTTTTCACTTGACTTCTTACTTTGAATAAGATTTTACTACTGCCTAGGGAGAAAAATGGTAAAGGCACACAGGGAAATCTAAGCACATAACTGGTACCAGGAAAATGGCATTAGCGCATAAATATTAACTGAAATTTTTATGAGGAGCACAGTTTTGGACTTGAGCCCTCTCTGTATCTCTAGGCTGTGTAGCAGAGCATGTGAGCTGTGCCCCTATTTCCGATCCTTTTTCTTAGTAAGAAGAACCCACTTTCTAGCTGGGGCATATTGCCATTCTGCTAAAAACTGTATTTCCAAGTTTTTCTTGCAGCCAAGTGTGACCAGGGAACTAAGTTCTGACCAAGGAGATGTGAGAAGACCTGATCTATGCAATTTCCAAGGACCTTAAAGGGAGGGTGGTTACCTGTGCGTCCTCTTTACCCCTCTCTATTGGCTGGAAGGCAGACCAACGGCAGGAGCTACCAGTTATCTTAGCCACAAAAAACAGAAAACCTACAGTGGAGAGAGCAGAGCAACAAGACAGAAGGAACCTGGGCCCTCACCACACCACAGAGCCACCGTATTTAGACCGTGCTACTCACTCGCAGTGGTTACTTGTGAGAGAAACAAGCTTTAAGTATCTTTATAAATCATTGTTACTTTCAGGATTCATTAGAGAAGCCAAAGATTTACTGCATTTAACACCATAGTATGAGAAATATTAGAGTACAAGAGTCCAACTTTAGCCTATTTCCTAAACTCTGGTTATCCCTGTACAACCTTAATGCGCCAACCATCTCTGCTGACCACCAAGTATTAGTCTTCACCACTTTGTCACATCTGCAAGTGATCTGGACCAGGGATCAAGAAACTACAACGAGCAGGCCAATCTGGCCCTCTGCCTATTTTTATAGAGTTTTATCAGAACACACCCATGCCCGTTTATCTATTGTCTATGGCTGTTTTCTCCCTACAATGTCAGAACTGAGTGGTTGCAACAGGGACTAGATGGCTAGGAAAGTTTTAAAAATTTACAGTCCAAAGATTACAAAAAAATCTATCTGTTCTTTTACAGAGAAAGTTTGCTGGCTTCCGATATACATTATTAATTGCATTAAATATTTAATTAACTTCCCTTTTCACTTAAATAAGATTATTTTTAAATATAAACTTTATATTACTGCATCAGATGGGACTCTGGGGCAGACACTGTGAGCTGCCTATCTGCCATTACCTCCCCTTCTATTATCCATAGAACCCCAAAGATGCTCAGTGAGCCTCTAGAACACCCTTTCCCCAGACTCCCTGCAGCCAGAGGTGTTCTGGTGACCCAGCCCTAGACCACGGCATGTAAGTAGGGATTGCAGAACGTCTTCCAGAAGGCTTTGTAAGGCATACCCCTTAGTGTCTTTTCTCCAGCTGAAATACAACCACGACGGCTGGAGGTGCCACAGTGACAGTGCTACTCACCAAAAGGCCCAGGGTAGGGATGGCGAGGCAGGAGAATTCAAGGATCCTGAGGCACTGGGGAACTCCGTGACCAGCGGCTCTGGCCCAGACTGGCCACCCCCCCCACCCCGCCTACTTGTCACTTGAAAAGACAAACCCCTGGTTTTTACAATTCCTGGCATATTTGTTCTCATTGTTATGAATGCCCTAACTAGAAGGTATGCTTGACTGATTACAAAAACAAACAAGCAAAACATCCTCAATTCTTTTGCAGGGTTTTTAAGGTCTACCTTTGGGAGGTAGAGTCATTTCCCCACCCTTGAATCTGGGCTGGTCTTAGTGACCCTGCTTGGCCAGTAGAATGCTGCAAGTGGTGTCATGCCAGTTCTAATCCTAGGTCTGTGTGAATCTGCTCTCTCTGCACCTGTGGCAGGCTGGGACACATACTCTTCCTCCACCGTCATCTCCCTTGCTGATAGTCACCCAACTCCCAGGCATGTGGGTGAAGTCATCCTGACCAGCCAGCACCCCTCCAATCTGCTGGCCTCACAGATGCACGAGCAGACCCAACAAGACCAGCCGAGCCTGGCTCAAGTCAGAAGGATGCCCAGCTGACACAGACTCATAGACAACAATAAAGACACTGTTACAAACCACTGATTTGGGGGAACATTTTGTTACACAGCTGCAGCTAACTTATATCACAGGTAAACATATGTTTGATAAGAGTTAGCTACTGCTATGTAACAAATATATGTATGTTACCTTTGATATAGGACATGTATATCTGTTTACGATTAGTGATATATATTTTTATAGTCAAAATTATTTTAGAATATTTGTCTGTAAGTCCTAGAGGTAAGCATACTACCTTTGGAGGCTTCCAATGATAACAAGTGAGGTTTGGAATGAGAAGCATCGCATTTAATAACTTGGAATCAGACTGCCAAGATTCCTGGCACTTGTCTGTTGTAAAACCTGCACTCAGTCAGTTAACCTCTCTGTGCCTATTTCCTCATTGTTAAATTAAGTATAATTATATCACTTATATTTCTGTCAGAAACTTAAAAGTAGATGATAAACGGCTCAGCATAGTGACTAGTTCATGGTAAGTACCCCATTGATATTAGCGAAGATTATTCCTATTATTATTTTTATTAGATAATATAAGACATTGAACACAAGTTGTAACATGGCTGAGCAATTAGTAGAACTGAAGTTTGAGAATAAAGAGGTTCAGAGCAAAGGAGGTTAAAATAAATGACTATTTAAAATAATGTACGGGAAACATAATTGCTCCCAAATATCCCTGTATGACTAGATCATCACGTAGGTATTGGTTTTTTTTCTATACCTGTTTGTACTATAATAAAGCAAGCACACCTTCTCCACGTCCTCCCAAATTTCATTTTAACTTTCGGAATGTCCCATCTGAGTCAACCAAGACCACTTGGGCCCATTTCAGCTCCTTGCTGATCACTCAGAGGGCGTGTTATGCCAGAGATTATATACACCTGAGTCTAAGAGAGGTTATTTCCTCCCAGAATTTATCCTTCAGGAAAGAAGTCCCCTTAGAGTCAAATCCTTACAGTCCCCCCTGTGTATAGGGCATGCTCCTAATCACTTCATTGTGAATTACAAAATACTGTTTGGGATGCTAACAGCCTGAATGATGCCAGTCTCTGCAGGACTGGCTCAGTCCCAAGATCACCTAATAAAACTGGTTTTTAAAAAGGTGATGGAGTAGGGATCTTTAACCCAAATTTAGTCATTATTCGTGGGCACTTGGGACACAATTATAGGCACTGGATGTTGTGAACAAGTCTCTTGAAGGCTGCTTTAAAAAGCAAAGTAGGACATGCTTATTTGACGGAAACTGCCGATAGGCAGCTACCGGGAGAAATAAAAGTGACAGTCCTAGCGCTTTGTACATGGTGCTAATGGCTCTGGGTAAATCTCTCCGGTGGCACTGCACTCAGATTCTAGAAGTACTAAATCTCAGAGATCTGGGATGAAAGTGAAGATGTGCTCTGAACACTCTATCAGATGACACTAGCAAGGGGCTCTGGTGATGACAAAGCCCGCGTCAGAGACGCACGCTGCAAGTTCAGCTCCAAGGGCGGCGTGAAATGTGAGCAGAGAGAACACAGTATCACTAAACCAGTACTTTACGGAATGTGAGATGTAAAGGGGTATTGGCAGCTAGATTAACAAATGAAATACTGTCAGGAGAAACGTGACTGCTTCATCCACAAATGAATATGTCATATTTCAGGATGGTCCCAAGAGTCCTTTTGATTTTTGTGCTGAGAAAATGGGGGTGGCCTTATATCAGGGTGTATGGGGTGAGTAGCTGAAGTTCACCACTTGTAGATAACTGGTATATTGGGTTCCTGTGATTTATTTCAGTGATTTTTTGAGGGGGTGCTTCTGAGAGCAACTGTCAGGGAGTCAGAGAAGTGAGAATTAGACAAAAATGTAATTTCTGGAGAAGTCTAGTCTGTGCCTGCGCTCACTGGGCGCTCTGATGGGTGATTTGCATCATGAAATTTGTCCCATCAAGAGGCAAAAGGGCTGGGTGCTTATTCCCCGCCTCAGTTGGTCAGTGGCTATGGGTCACCCCCAAGTGGTTCCCGTCAGCCAAGGCCAACCCTTTGGAGGAGGGTACAAGTAAAACCCATAAGCAGCTGACACCCACCGCAGCTAGGACGTGGGGACGGTGCCTGGCTTGGAAAGGGGTCTGGTCAGGGCACTGCAGCATCTATGGTGACCGTTCACTCATAGCACACACATGTAGCTGACAGACTGCACAGAGGTCTGACCTCTCCTGAGGGAGAAGCAAGAGTAGGTTGTGATAAACGTCTACTGGGCTGTGGGCTCAGCAGCCATCCCTCCACCTTGATTCTCCTTCAGGGAGCATCCCTTCTCAATGTAAGTTAGCTGGCTTATCATCACTGCCTCCTATCTCCAGGAGAGGGCATATTCTACTGCTCTACCCAAAAAGAGGGTACAGGTCTGGGCCTATGACCCGACCTCACTAAAGCAGAGTCAGTGCTGGGGTTGCGATTAGAAGGCTCTGGGTAGTGTCTAAACCGGGGCCACCTGGGGCCAGCACAGGCCCAGGGATGAAGGCAGCCCAGAGGGAAGCCAACTCAGTTGGAAGAGGGAGAGAGTCCTGGTGACGCTGTTTGAGTCTGTGGGTCCAGCCTGGGCCACTCTGGGCTTCTCACTACATGAGCCGACACATTCCCTTTTGTGCTTAAACCTTTTTGAGTTGGATTTGAGTCCCTTACCACCAGGAATCGTGACCCATACCAAAACATTCTCCTGACATATAGGCATTACTTTCTCTCCTTATACCCCAGAGAATCAGGCGGGTGTGTATCATTGGCCCAACCACCCTCCCAAGCAAATTAAAGTGGGGATTACGGATTTTCATAACATCACCTAATGACAGACTTAACATTCAAGCATTGATTGTCTGCTCCCAGCCCCTGGAAAGCCATCTGATTTGTTTGCATATGAGACGCAATCATGACTTTGATGAAAAAAGCCAGTCATTTCTGTAAAGATACGTTTCCAGCAGACATTGATTAATCTAGTTTCCCATTCTTCTAAGCAAAATAATAGAGAAATCATCATTTTCTTCCTTATCTAACTACACAGATGACTGCTTCGTGACTCCTCAAATTTATTGAGTGGCAAACTGGAAGCAAAGAAGAAATATGTTCTGTGTCCTCAGAAGCATCCCAAAACTCAAGCTGTCAGGACCAAAGCAAGTCTTGCTAAACCAGCTGTGGAAAATCCAGGCAGGGGTGGGGCTGGGTAAACACAAGATCAAAAAGAACCCCTTCCTCCTCGAGGAGACTTCTAGAGTAAACCAGGTTAAGTGGGTTTATCTAAGCTTTCATGCAGAATTACTTAAAACTCACTAAAACTGTTCCCCATTTCTTAATTAAAAGACAAACAATATTTATGCATTGACTATAATGAAATGTGACTTAAATGAATCCAAATTAATTGCAATTAAGCATAAAGGAACACAACATAGAATTTAAAAGGTAAAGTAGATAGAAATTAATAATAAGGCGATTCACAGCACGTGTATTCTGCCCTACAGAGTGAAAGGGGGGAGAAAACCTCTACACGCCTCTACAGGAAGTAGCTTTAAAAGGAAAATAATTGCTTTCATATTAAAACAGACAAAGCCAGTTTCTTTTGAACCACTAATGTGCAGATTTTTAAAAATCAATAATATATTTAATCCATTTGATAAAAGATAAATGTGAATACATGTCTTTGGTTCTCAGTGGTGTCCACTCTAATGCTGGATCACCATAACATGTAATTTCTGTTGTTTTCTCTATTAAACTTGGAGAAGCTTTAAAGTCTCAATGTTTCAGGAGACAATGGGAGCTCAGTGAAATGGGCTGGCTTTGTCCCTCAAGAAACAATGTCAAATGCACAGTAGATGCTCAGTAAACAGCCGCCAAGTGCTTGGATGGTGGAGGGAGAGAAGCCACCTTAGCCAGGGTGGTGTGCAAACAGCAGTCAGATCTATCAAAGTGATGGACACTCAAGAGTAGATAGGCAGAAGGTTCTGTCCTCAGGGCATCAGGGCAGAGGGCAGAAGGCATACTGATCAGGGGGACAGAGGCGCGCAGGAGGGGACTAGGCAGAAGTAGCAGCCCCCCCACCCCCCACATAATCTCCTCTCCTGGTACAGGAGAGTGTTGGTCCCCAGGAACACATAAGAAGCCAGCCTGGTAGAAGATGCCACCAAACCGCGGATGGAAGCCAGGATGAGCCTAGGAGGACCAAGGTTGAAAGATAATCTGGTGAAAAGCACACGCTTGTCAGGAGGAGAGAGAAGAGTCGCCAGGAACCAGGAGAGGAAGTCCCCTGTGTGGTTGCCCATGTGCCACCACAATTCCACTGTGGCTTCTGAAGACTACCTGGCATTCCTATTCTCAAGGCAGGTGGTCCCCTCCCATAGAGAGGAGAGCAGATGAGTTGGCTTTCCCCAAATCCTTCCAGCCCAAAAGAACTGTGAGACACTGGCTTCAGCATTTGGCTCAGCTGCCCTGGACGCTGGGGGCAGAGGTGGCCGTCAGCTCCTTCCTTCCTGCCTCGTCTCCCCATCCCTCCTTACACCTTGACACCATGGATGGGGAAACTGAGGTATGGAGGAGCTAAGCCACCCCCAAGCACTCAGACTTGAGCTGGGGTGTCTCCCCTTGGAGCCTGTCCTGGTGATCGGGAGGCCACGGTCGCCCCTGCTGGGCAGGCTGCTGCGGGCTCTCGGCTCTCCGGCATCTCCATTCCAGCTCATTTGCTTTTTAATGTGTTCACACGTGCTTTTCATGAACACGGCTTGTTCTGAAAGGGACCCAGTGTGTTTCCAAGTTGGGGAGGATAGAAGCATCTCCCATGGTCGGCATGGAAGGACGGAGCGGTCCTGTTTGTGTGCAAAAGCTGGCAGCCTGTGTCTGCAGCAGAGCCTGGCTTCTGAGTGCCATGCCCTGGAGAGGGGCCCGAGAAGGCTCTGCGGCACCCCGCTCTGTCCTGCTTCCTCTTGTCCCCATCTTGTCCTCTTCTCTCTTCCCCACTCCCTCCCTCCTATTCTCAGCTGGGGCTGCTGCCTCCTTTCTCATCATCATTGTTATTCTTGCACATCTGGGCGGCGTTTATGGGAGTGCAATGAAACGACATAAAAAAGCCAGGGTCACTGGCAAGCTGAGACAATGGCAAGGGTCCCTTGGTCAGCTGGGTCCAGCCTATCCCAACAAAAACCCAGGCCCCGGCATCAGCCCCGACCCCCGACCCCTGTCTTTGGCTGCAGCCCTGCGGGTTAGCTCAGACCCCTGACCTCCTAGGAGCAGAAAATGAATGTGTGCTGAGGGGTACTGAGAGCAGGCTCCCCGCAGGGCAGGGGATCCCCCGAGGGGATCCGGGGCGCCCCGGTGCAGACCGGCGGGGGCCAGGTCCGCCCAGGCAGAGCCCCCGCAGGGCCCGGGCTGCGGAAGGCTGGCGGAGCCGGGGGCGCCTGCGTCTGGTCGGCCAGCGCTAGGGGGCCCCCTTGAAGTTTGCAAGGCGATTTCACAGCGGATCCAAGTCGTGCTTTGCTTTTTCCGGGTAATAAATTCACAGGCTTGTTTTTTAACCGCCACCAGAGGTTAAAATTGTTTCATAAAAGTTTTGGTAAATTCATGGCTAACTTTTGAGGTTATGTGAGGTGGCTGTCAAAAAAAAAAAAAAAAAAGAGGAAAAAGCCGAGGCTTTCTCTCTGCTCTTGGGAGAGCCAGAATCTCGGGGCGTTGAGGGCGGATGGGAGGCGGGCTGGGGGCGGGGGGCGTCCACGCAGCCACGGGCTCCTGCAGCCCCCGGAGCGGCCAGGGGCGGGGGCGGAGACCCGGTGCCCGGCTCTGCCCCGGAGCTGCCCCCCGCCCCCCGACCTGTCCCTGGCTCTCACCCGCAGCCCCGGCGAGGGCTGTCCGAGGCTCTGTCTGGCACGCCTTTCTTCTTGGCAGGTAGTCAGGAATAGGGCAGAAGTTGCCGTCCCCGAAGAGGGGTTAAAAAGAGTAAGAACTTTATCGGATTGATAAGAAAAAAGACAAGAGGAGACAGGAGGGAAACAGCGTGGCTAAGAGGGGGCGTCGCACATTAACTATGATTCAGAGACTCAAATGCACTGGGTTCATTTTTCAGTCTGCCTTTAGCTAGAAGAAAAAAATAAGGAAATTATAGAAAATTGAGAAACAAACATCTCTGAAAGTGTTTTGCACCCAGGGATGCTTAATGAACACTTAATAATTTCAAATGCTCATACTTAGAAAAATGGTTTTTGTCCATTCCCCACACCCCAGGTACCTCGTAGCAAAAAGGGAGGCTGAAAATGACTGAAAATGATCACTAATGTCTATGTGGAGGGGTACAAAATTTACTTTCTCGTGTCTCTGTAAGTTAAGGAAATAAGCCAAAATTACAAAGTTTCAGCAAAGGACAAACCTTGGAATTGAACTTTCTTTTCTTTTTTTAAATATACAAACTTGGGCAAGAGTCCTCATTAGGATGGAGAATGGCCACAGCGTCCCCCTGCTGACCCCACAGGGCCACATTGAAAATCAGAGGAGGAAGAATGTTTGGAGGAAACTCTCCAAATGCTCAAGCAGGAAGCAGTGTTTGTTGTTTGGAGCAGATTCTCCAGGCTCCCTGCCAGCATCCAATGTGGGGTGAAGGCCAGTGTGAATGCACTTAGAGGAAGGCAGTGTGCCTAAGCAGAGCTCCCGGTTGGCAAGGGAGGCCAGAGATGGCGTGGGGCACGGAGGCTTAGCAGCTCCTGTTGTGTTCTCTACCTTCAGGGCCATCTCACCCGGGCAGGGAGAGCCCCATATCCATCCATGTAACACCAATTAGCCTGCCAGTACCAAGTAGCTCCCCATCTGAAATTCAGCAGTCATTGACTCACCCCTTTGGCTCAAAGATGGGTTCTCCAGAAGTGGGGTGGAAAGTTAGCACACAGTCCCCCACTGTCAGTCATGACAGCAGCCACACCTACAAAGTCCTTTACAGGTGACTCGGCACCTTGCCACTCGCCACCTCATGTGGCTTGGGCCTCTCAACAGCCCCACGGGCAGATTCCTAGACTGGCTTCCTGGGGTTTTCAAGGGCCAAGTTAAATGAATCAGCGCTGGTGAAGGTCTCTGAAAACCAAGGACTCAGAAACTGCACCCCCATTTTGTAGGTGAGTATCTGAGGCAAAGAGAAGGGAAGACCCTTGTCCAAGGAAGCAGCAAGAGGAAAAGGCGGGGCTCAGACAAATGCTTCTAGATCCAAAAACAAAATTCCCTCCCTTGGACCACTCTCGGCCTAAAGGAGGCTGGGGGCAGAGGGCCGGCTCTCTGAGGCCTATTGTAAGGCAGCTGGGTAAGATGAGGGGTCTGGCACAAGAAGATACTGTAAAAATAAACATCATAAAAGCAGAACTCTGTTCTCAGATTCTAGCTAGACGTTGGCTTAACCTCTCTGTTTAAAAAAGAGATTAGTAAAGAATTAGTTAGGCAGGTGTTAAAGACATATCGGCATCAAAATGAGACTTTCTCCATGATGTAATCAAGAAGCTAAAAAGAAGCTTGAGAAGAGAATCACGTTCTCCTTACGATTCAATGTACCTTAACATCCGTCTGTGTACCACTTACAGTTCTATCTCCTCTGGGCTCACCACTGGGGGCACCATTCGGCCTCACTTTGCCACTAACACCTCCGTTAGAATTAATCCGAATGGCTCACCTATCTCCAAAGACGAAGAGGCCTTGTCCCTCCCAAGGACCAGGTGCCAGGGGGAGGTGGGGGGAAGCCCTGACCCCTTTGTGGTTCTGTAGATCTGCACGTCTCCCGAGCACTATGCCTGAGACTATCATTTCTCATCCTGCCTCATCCTCCGAAACCACTTGGCCTCTGGCACCAGAACTTCATGTGTAAAATTCTAGAACAAGATTTGGGAAAAAAAAATTAATTAATTAATTAATTAAAAAAAAAAAAGAAAAGAAAAGATTTGGGCTCCTTTTGCGCTCTCTGCTGAGAAGGGGCTCTCCCACCTCAAAGGCAAGGATGGTTTTCAGAAAGTCCTTCAGAAGCAGAATCGTCTCCATTTCAGGTTTAGGATGGAAGGTAGGTACCTCCTTTTTTTTTTTTTTTAATTTTAACTCAACATAAACACGCATTCATCTTTCAAATACCCACATTTCAAGTTCTCTTTAAATGACTCTCCTGACCTGTCCTCTCACCTCTCCAACTCAAGCAGCCATTAGTGCACTAGCCGTTTCGGCCTTCCCACCTTCTGTGGGCGCTGAAATCAGAATTCAGAACATGTCTCTCCGTTTCCACAGGAATCTATTAGTGATTGCCAAGGGAAACACTTAGCATTTTAGATAGTAAGTAAATAGTAGTTAAGTGTGTGTGCCTCCACTTCCAACAGTTTAGTGTGTATGGCAAAAATTCTTTATGATCCAAGGAGGGAAAAGGGGATGGTAGTGACAGCCTTTGGGTCTCCTGCATGCTGGCATTGCTCCCTGCTGATGGGGCCCGGAGGGGGGGTGCATGGGAAGCTCGGTAGCCCCCCGCCCCTTGTTATGTCCCTGTCTATGCTGGCCCACTCTCCCTTCTCCGGCTCCAGCCGGCCCTGTCAGGATCCCTCATTTGGAAGCTTAATCATATCAGCAAGCTCACCGCATTGCATTTGTAATGACTTGTTTACCAGTCTGTGCCGGCTCCCTCTGCCAGACTGGGCTCTCCCTAAGGACAAGGGCCGTGTCATGTTCTTTTTTGCCTCTCTTCCTGCTCCCACACACTGCCTGGCACAGAGGAGGCCCCAGGAATTGCATAGCAACCTCAGGCTGTGTGCTCTAATCCATTGCATAAAGGTGTCTCAGTCCACCAGCCAGTCCCCAAGCTCCTTGAGAAGAAGCCTTATGCCACCTCCCGCTGCTTGCCTCTCAGGGGGCATACAGGGGCTCAGTTGTTCACAAACACACACTGAGTTACATTAAACTAAGAGCTGGGTAGAACATTTGTACCTGCCTGGCCCCCTGTTCTTTTGGGAAACGTCTCTCCTTTGCTCTCAAATGTTATAGTAGAGGTGACCCCAACCCATCCCTCTGTACAAGGACAGGTGCATGTCCCAGACCTGGCCACTCAAATCCCCAGTGACTGGTCCAGGAAAAACACACAGCTCCAGCCAGGCTGATGAGATTCAGTCTGGGGGCTCAGGTTATGAAAAGGAGTCAAGCCAACATGAGTGTGGGCAGGCTGGGTAGGTACCAGAGGAACTGGTGATGATGAGCTAGTAGAAAGAGGAGCCAAGACATGGAGAGAAACTAAGTCCTGATGACATCACGGATGCCTCTAGATCCAGCCAAGCCTGAAGCCATTGTCTCTGTTTCACAAGACAATGAACTTTTTTGTCTAGGCTAATATGAATGAGGTCTCTTTTCTTCACAACCCAAAAGATATCTTCCTAATACAGTTGTGCAGTTTCGATTTCCACCTCCAGGAGCAGCATTTCCGAATAAGACAGCCAGGATGTCTGCTTGGGGATAATAAAATCTTGCAAAGAGAAACACTGCTATCATATTGGCAGCCGCAGCTCTATAAGCCTTCTTATTTTATCCTGGGAGTCTGGACTGTGGCCCCAAATCCCACACTAAACCAGAAAGGGCTGAGAAATTCATCTCTCTGGCTTCTGTTTATAATGAGGATTGAAGACACCGCTCCGTCTTTGAAAAGCCTCACATATGACTGCTTGTTCTGTGGAGCTCCCGGGCGGCCTGAGCTTTCTGGGAGGAAGCTGACTAACACTGAGGGCTCAGCGGCCTGCAAATCAATTAATCTCTTCTGTAAGTTGCTAACTGGCTCTAATGAATTGGCTAGGCACAGAGGAAGTCCTGTGTGGCTTTGTGTCCTTAGCAGTGACAGAGCTCTCTCGGAGCAGGCTGAGACATCGCGCCTCGGCCGAGGAACACATCTACTAATATTTGGGAAGAACATCAAATTGTACCCAGTGGACTTAAAGTTTGGTCCAGAGATACTCACTTCTCTGTGATTAAAAAAACAAAACAAAACAGTTATCACCCCTCCATGTTTTTTTCCACTGGATGGTGCCAGCCTTCAGCACGATCCATCCGAGCAGTGGGTCCCCCCCAGTGGCATGCAAGTTGGGCAGAAAGGGCCTCTTGTCCACAGGCATTAAATGTAATATCTTTACCCATCTTAGGGATTTTATTTTTTTTACATTTGGTAAGATCAAGGAAAGGAGAGGTTTTCTAGTGTGTTACTAGTGGGGGTGTCAATTGGAGGACAACGTGGAAATGCCTGCTGCAAACGTGCCAGGTAAACAGGCAAAGGCCTGGAAATCCCTCCTCTCAGGTCTTGCCTGGAGGAACCCTCTGCTTGGGCCAAGAAGTTAGAAACAGTGCGTCCAAGAAGCGTGACGCAACAGGAAATACTAGTGATGGCCACACGGTCCATTATTGGGAGAATGGCTACAGGTGTTAGGATATTCCTGTCCAGAGAGAGCCTGTCCGTTTTTACAAGGTTGAGACAGGTCTACATGTATTAACAGAGTGGAGAACTAGGAAACGCTGTTGCGTCGAACACAGCAAGGTGCACAATGAGATACGCAGTGTGGTGCCGCTCGTGTGACCCTCACACACAGCGGCACTCGGAGCTCCGAGCTCTGGTATTACCCCAGGAGGGCACTGGGAACAGGTGCTTTTATCTGAGGGGGAGCACTGGGAACGGGGTGGGGGTCGGTCAAAGTGAATGTTTGCTTCATCTGCCTAATTTTAATGTGTTAAAAGAAGTATGGTTCAAGATTACCCATGTAAATAAGAATGAATAATTAACTTGTTTATTCCTCAAGGTGGAGCATCACTTTGTCCAGGTTCTTTTTAAACACGACTGCGCCTGGCCTTTCTCGGGAGCCTCGCAGCGTCCACTCTCTGCCCCCCAGTCTTTGTCCACTCTGCGCCTGGAGTGATCTTTTTAAACATACATCGGATGGCCTCCCCACTGCCCTCCTCCCCTGCACCCATGTCCTTCAGGGGCTCACCATTTTTCCCTGAGGGAAGACCACCCCTCACTAACGTCTACACAGCCCTGCTGTGGCGCCGGGTCCCCCCCCATCACTGCCCCTGAGCTCAGTGGGCATTTCTCCCCACCCTTCTGCTGCAGACGGCGCACCCACAGCGGGCTCTAAGGATCTTAGAAGTGCGGACTTTGAAGCTGCCAAGGAGGCCCTGCAACCCTCAGCCCCCAACCCCAGTGACACGGAGGGGCTAGGGTCTTAAGGAGGGTCTTTGCAGAGAGTCATCCCAGGGCCTCTGCAGCCAACTCTGTGGAACATGGTTTAAATCTACTTGGGTTAAGGCCTTACAGAAGGTGAAGAAATGCCAGATTCAACAGTATGAGCCAATGGGCATCCCACTGACAGAGAAAGGGGGCTATGGCAGCTCAATGGCACCCCTGGGAAGGGCTCAGACACCCCCAACGGGCATGATTCACCAGCCGAGAGTTAAATAAAACTGAATTATACAGTAGGAAAGTTACTCTTCTGTAATCCCCCTGATTAAAAAATGAAGTCTCTACTGGGTGCTAATACCTCTCTAGCCCTCCCTAACATGCCCAGACCTCTTTTTAGCAAAGGGACTATATCTAGGGCCCATGGCCTTCTGCCCACAAGACAGTCCAGCTAGAGTCTATTTACCAAAAAGCTCTGTTCATCATGTTTTTATTCTGCAACATTGTCTTAATGACATGTGGTATTGGCTTTCCATTTTCTGTGGCAATAGATGGTTTCTCTTTAAAATAAATGTATGTTTTCTATAAGTGAGCTTAAAGGAGAACTTATGAATAATCATATAGGTGACATGCACATGCAACAACATTCTGAAGGTGGTACACAAATTATTTGAATTTAGGGAATGTTGCCAGCCACCAGATTTACCACCGGAGTGGCCCTGGGTGAGTCACTGAATGCTTCTCTCAGTCTCTGCTTCTCCATCTACAAAATGAGAGTAAGAGTCACTCATTACAAGTTCTTAGGGAGATTAAATGTGGGTGAGCTGCCTACACGGAAAGTGCCTTCCAAGTTTAGTTATTGAGAAAGTTTTCTAAAATCTCACTTTGAAATGCAGTCCCAAATTTCAGTGTGTTTACTGCTATAGGCCATGCCAGCTGCAGGAAATTGCAAAACCATAAACTCGGTGTAGTTCTTATGGTTCAATAAAACATCTCCCTCAATCAATATGACTTCAGACGTGTCATCCGGGCACAGGGCCACGCTCAGCTCCTCCTCAGTGTTTCAATTTTAGTCTGTGTACCAGCAGAAATGGCATGACTGCCAACATGCCCACAAAAGCCCAAAGGATTAACCTCAACCACATCAGTGTTCTCCATCCAGTTCCGTAAAATGTGTTTCTAAGGAAATATATAAGAGCACTCTTTATACCATGGAATGTTTTAATGTATCCCAGCATCAGAGTACATGGAATGGGTCTCAGTTAATGGAGCAGGTCCTTTTAACACAAAGGATTTCAATAATAAAAAAATAAAAGCTGATATGTCATCAGTTAGAGAGAAAGAGATGTGCATATGAACACAAAAAAAACAGGGCAAACCTAATTATGAGATTCTTTTTCGCAGCCCAGGGTCAATAACTGGGATGTTAGAAGAACTCTAATAAGGCTGTGTGCGGATGGGTTTTAAGCTCCCAGAGACTAGAAGGTCCCACTTGAAATGCAAACAGAATTCAACAATGTTGCGCTCATCCCCACTGCGCCCCACATTCTGAGAAGAAAAGTATTCATTTTGGGGTGGTGACCTTATCAGTAAAGTGAACCAGGAATCGGGCAGCCACAACAAAAGAGAATCAGTAGCAGTTTTTGTCGGACGGTGTCTGTCACCCACCTTGTATGGACATGTGGTTTTCTCAATTCCTTTCTCTAATGGAAAAATAACACTCAGTGAAGGCACATGCTCACATGTGAGTGCGCACGCACACACATACACATGCAAAGCTTCTGTTAAGTGTGACCCTCACTTGGGAAGTAAACAGTGGAGACACTTTCATGACAAGGTTTGGTGTTGAACTTCCCCTTAGCTTAAAGAGATGGTGTTGCGGACCTATACCAGCTGCTCAACCTGGCACAGAGTAATTGCCAAGCAGAGAACTGCCCCCCCCCAAATTCCTAAACTAGCAGCAGAAAGACAGGTCTTCAGGTGAGATGAGAAACTGCAGTGACCCATCACACACATAACCTAAACTCTGGCTTCTGAAACTCACTGCCTTTCACACTGCCCACAAGACACAACTCCAGTGTCTTGGCTAATCCCCACACAACAAACTGATCCATTAAGATTTCCTAACAGTCTTAGAGGCTTAACGCTAAAATCAAATGGCGTACACCACGAGGCAAAGAGGGGGCACTTGAGAATTCCTCATTTCTTTGTGGGAAGATTCGCTGTTGGTCTTCAAAGCAGCTTGGATGAACAGATTGCCTTTTTTCTTCCCTTCCTTTACCTCAGTGGTCCCCAACCATACTGTGTGTGAGAATTTTGTTCAGAGTTGTGGACATACTATCATACTCTGATGATTGACTTGTATAATTTTTCAAGATAGTTTTGACTATGGGTGGTTTTGACTAAAGTGTTGGCTTTGGAAACCAGTTAAGATTTGGTGCCACTACAGTGGAAGAGAGGAGCCCAGGTTAAAGACATCTGAGTGGACATCTTCAGGCTCAAAGTCACCATTTTTATCTCTGCAGAGCTTTTATCTGTAAAACTGAGGTGGTATTCGATAGGTGATCCCTAAAGAAAATAGCGATTCTGCAAAATTGAATCCTGCAAGGGGGCAGGGGAAGCTGGAAGGTTTCTTGAATTTTTTTAAATGAAAACATTTCTTTCATAAAGAAAAGAAAGGTGAAGTTTCTTTTATGCTGGTTAGCCCACCGCCATCCAAACTAGATGCCCACTGGACTCTTCTGTGACTGACACATCTCCAAAATGCAATCAGAAATGAAATCTCCAGGTTGCATGCCCTTCCTTCCTTCTCAAAGATCCGGGGACTGGTTTTCATGTTCCTTCAGCTGAGGCTGAGCTTCAGGGACGCTCAAGGTAAGGCGCTTCATTGTTCTGCTTGTTTAGTTCATTAACAAACACTCATGAAGGACCTGTTACCAGGCTAGACGCCAGATGCAAAGGTGAGGATGACCTACTAGCTTAGTAAAACAGGGTCCTTATTAACTGAGCTCGTTGCCACTGGAAAAAAAGCCACTCAAATGAACTCATTCACAACAGGCACCAAAATTTCGCAGAAAATGATAGAGAATAAAGGACTTAGAGAATTTATCTTGAAACCAAAACATGTGAAAATAAGCTGATACACCTACAAAGATAAAATAAAAATAAACTTTCAATGTGTGGGTTATAATAGCAAACTATGAACTAACTGTTAAAATCAACAAAGGTTATTCAAGTGTCAAGGAGGGTAGAGCACACATTTACACAAAATTGCAGGTAGATCAATGGGTTATTCTTCGCTTTACATCATAAGAAGATATGAAAAGCCTAAGAAACTCATCAAGAGGGACTCCCCCACCAAAACAAGAAAAATATTATAGGACTTGCTCACATTTGCCAAGAGCTTCTCTTAAGTATGTGACGCTCACATCGGTCTTTGGAGTTACCTTTATCCATTCTTTCTTCCTCATTTGTCCCTTTGATCCTGCCAGTGAATATGAATTAACCTGATGAGCACTCCCATCGACTTCATGAAATTCTCTGTTTTGTGCATGATTTGTGGTTTCACTTGGCAATTAATTTATATTATATTGTGAAAATTAATCTGAAGGGCAGGGATCGATGTTAATGGTAAGGAGAGAAAGAGAAATAAAGAGACAGGTGTTTGAACGGGGTCTAAATCCATCAGCAGTCCATTTATTAGGGACCGTTCTGATCCTGTGATGGTCATTGTCTCCCCAGCCAGCTGCTGGCTGGGCTGTCCTGTAAAGAATGTCTGCATTACAAGGTCTTCTCTCAAGTAGTTGTTGGCTTTCCTTGGGAGAGTCAAAGACTTGATGTCTAAGGATCATCTTTTTACCAATCCCTTCAGTGAGGCAGCTTGGGTTTCAGAGATTAAAGCACCTAACACCCTACCTCAGCCCTGACCCTGAGGTGCGCATGGGTGAGGAAGGACGTTCTTTGAAACAGCCATTCTCTCCTGCCCATTTGTGGTCACATTTAAGCTGTGTATCTGGACGCTACTTAACATCTAAAAAGAAATGTCCAGCTTCCCTCACCCCCTTGTTGAAAGTCAGATGGGACGCACCATTGAATTGAGGTTTAAAAAAGAGACTCACTTCTCAGGACAGCCTCCAAGACTCCCATCACTACAGCATCTTATGAATTAGGTCTCTGTTCCTCATCACCCCCCTGGCCTTCTGCTTGAAGATGACTTCACTGCCAAGCCATCTGTTAATCTGAATGATTAGTACCAAGCTATCAGAATAGTTTAAAGGAGAGAGAAATAAAGCATCCTTTTAAAAAATATTTTTCGAAAATATCCTCTCTCTGATCTTCATAAATTATTGACAGATTGTCTTCAAAAATAAAGAGGTTAAGGAATCAGTTATACCATTCTATTTTACCCCTGGAGTATTCTTGACTACTCATTTTAAAAGGTTTTACTGGTTCTAGTTGGCCTCCAAGGATCAAGACCAAATGTTTCCCTTACTTTTTGACTGAGGTATTCTCCCCAAAGGTCATTCTAAATTTCTTTGTTCAATTTCATCAAATTCCCCCAACTTACAGCCCTTCAGATCACCCCAAACAGATCACGCTATCATTGTCCTGGCATGGAAGACAGAT
The DNA here is from genome assembly GCF_030020395.1 of Manis pentadactyla. Taxonomy (NCBI): domain Eukaryota; kingdom Metazoa; phylum Chordata; class Mammalia; order Pholidota; family Manidae; genus Manis; species Manis pentadactyla. The sequence continues at coordinate 174,734,926 of NC_080023.1, read as the reverse complement.
TCCCTTATCCCTAAAAAATATATACTTAGACACTTGTTTGCACTCACAAGCACACACATGCACATGCATGCACATGCACACACACACACACAGACATGGTGAGGTCAGCTCCCTCACTGAGCAGCCAGCTCTGATCTCCCAGCCAGGACCTGCCAGGTCAAAGGAGTCGAGAAAGCTGTTTGTGGATGACAGACCACCAAGGCCCATCTTAAGGTTTCTTTGAAGTTACAGCACTTTGTCTTCAAACATCCAACAATCTCGGAGTGCCTGTCACTTCACTGTGAAATATTGGTGTGGGCAAGCTGTGGCAGTGACATCCCCAAGCCCCTTTGACTTCCAGGAGGTATTTATTTGAATGCATTCCACCACCCTGCAACTCGATGGTGTCCATCATGATAAAATCCACCCTGGGCTTGCTGGTTTACCCAGCCAGCCATCCCTGTCCCACTCTGACACTTCAATAGGGAACAGGGGGTGATTAATAGCCCCTGGGCCAATGGTTAGGCCACATCCCGCAGGCCACACCTGCCCTTTGTGGACATCTTTCATGTTCTTCCTGATTGTGGGAGAAGGTGTCCTTTCAAAAAGGGCCCCAGTGACCCAGGCCTCTAGCTCAACTTGGTGCTCAGATAATAAACATGAAAGCACAGACATCCGTCACTCTGGGCCATTGTTGGGACATTATTACCTATGTGAGGGGCAGCATTCCTGGGGGATTTTGAACTATACATGGCCTCCCATCTCTTAGCTCTACATTCAGAGTTTGTTTCTGATTTTTATGTTCTGTTTGGGTCTGGTTTTATCCACCATTCATTGGCAGCCCCAGTTTGCTGTCAGGATTTCGGTGTGAAAAGCTGATGCTGAGATACAAAGTGCATAGAGGTGAGATTTCTGCCTGTGTGGCAGTCTCAAGATGGCCTCTGTTAGTCCATGTGGGTGGGAGCAGGGCCCCTCCCCGAGGCCGAGAGAAGCCCTTAGAAAGAAGAGATGTGGAAGGGACAATGACAGGTCAGGGGCTTTCCGCGGGTCTCTCTGCTGGCACTGGTGCCCCTGGGTCACCACGAGTGTTCTGGGTACATGTGCGAAGAAAGAAGAGGCACCCACTTCCAGGGGAGGACGTGTGGAAAGGTGCCCCCTGGGGGAAGAGAAGAGAGGGGCAGGGCTCCTGGCTTGGGGCTGACAGCCCATAGTCGGGGTGTAAGGCCAGACACAGCACACAGTGGCCGGATTTCAGCCCCTATTGACATGATCCACACAGCCACCCACAGAGACCCTGCCCACCCACTGTGCAGCCTGTCCCCGGGCCTTTTCCTGAAGAGAAGCTAATGGGTCCCACGCCCAACACAGCCAACTTGGTACAGAAACCACCTGCAGCCACTTGGACAGCTTTCCCCATGTGTGGAACATGCCCGGCTGGAGGGGGGGCTGGGTGACTGGGTTTTCATGATCATGTGTGGGTTTAGGTTTATAACAGAACTTTCCTGCCCAGACGAGGTGCGCCACCTCACTAGGGCGTCTGTGTGCGCTGCTGCCTTTTCCACCGAGAAACACATGTTAAAAGGTCACTTCTATTGCTGGCAAGAGAGAAGGACAACTGTGCAAGTGGTGTAGCGGTTGAGTTGTGACCCCCGAAAGGGTATGTCCACATCCTAAGCCACAGAATCAGTGACTGGGACCTTCCTTGGAAAAGGAGATTTTTTGCAGATATCATTAAGGATCTCAAGATAAGATCATCTTGGGGTGAGTGTCATCCTAATCTGATAGCAGGTGGCCTTGTTAGAGAAAGACAGGGAGATGTGATCCACAGCAATACAGGGGAGAGGCCGTGTGAAAGCAGAGGGAGACTTGGGGGTGATGCAGGCACAGGCCGAGGACCGCCGCGAGCCACAGGTGCCGAAGAAGCAGGAAGGCTCCTGCGCGGAGCTCTGGACTGAGAGCAGCATTGCTGGCCCCGGGCCGTGAGAAAATACAGACACTGGATCTGCTGTGATTTCTTCAGCAGCTCTGGGAAGCTGGCCCAGGGGAGGCCCAGGGGGCTCTGCCTTCAGCGACTGCGCACGCCGGCCCACCCCACCCATATGCCCTGTCCAGATGCCCTGTTCCTGCTCCTGACCCTTTGCTCACCACACCCCCGTCCACAAAGCTTCTGTCCTGTTCTCCCTGCCTCTGAATGTCTAAACGAAGCCCTCTCTCTCCCAAGAAAACTCCCCGTTCAGTTTCCTCCCCCAACACTGACCGTGTTCTCCACTAAACAACAAAACACTTTCTGTCCTGTGTTCCACGCTTATTTGGAGCTGGGCATATGCTCAGTTTTATGGAGGCTTCTAGTCCTAGTAGACAACGACAGTCGACATTCAGCATGTGCTTCAGCATCTGCAAAGCTTGCCACACACAGCAGTGCCTTGAGCCGCATGCTGAGCCCCTGGGTGGGAAAGACCCACAGCAGCAGCCCAGTGGCACGGACAGAAGATCCTGAGCAGGGGGCTAAGTGACCGCCAGCGTCATTCCCAATGTGACCTGAGCAAAGGGTGAGCAGCTAGTCAGCCTGTCTGTCCTGACCCTTTACTGTTCACGGAGAAGAGGACTTTTTTCTCTCCTTCAGCGCATAGCACAGAGCTTAGGTACATAAGCTCGGAGCCTGATGGGGCTTTCTGGGGGCAGCCTGATTCGGCTAAAACAACTGGCAGAGCTCTGGGTGGCTCTGTGGGGGTGGCATCGCCCCAACACACAATCCGCTGGCTGTATCTACTTGAGAAGGAGGAAAGCAATGGAGCTGAGGATGCGGGCCACAGAAAATGAAGAAGGGTAAAGCCGGCTTCCCTGACAGCACCTCTGCCCACCCCACCCTGCCTCAGGCGGCCTCTCCCACACCATCTTAACCCTTGATGTTCCACAGCAAACACAATGCTTTTCCTTCCACAACTGGCCATCTGGTTGAGCAAATTCCTACCTTGATTTAATCTCCCTGAGAAACAAGAGCCTAACCCTGTCCTTGCCTACAGGAGGGCTTTGGGGGCAGGGACAGAGGGGAGAGCAAAGGTGCCATCTGCCTGCAGGGGGCACTGGAGGTACACAAGGGGGCCCCCACCAGCCACCTGTCCCCAGGGACCAAAACCTCCGCCATCAGGGCCCGGGTGGGCCCTGGAGACAGACAGACAGCAATCAGCCACAAAGGATGGTAATTCAGTCACGTGGGCCACATGGGACCCTGCAGCCCTTCCACAGATGGCCTTCATTTTTTGTAGCTAACACCCTGCAAGCAAGGCTAAGGCTGGGTTCCTTACTGTGGGAGAGGGAAGCGGGAGGGGAAACTGAGGCCCAGAGAAGTTAAGCGAGTTGCTCTGGTTGCCCAGCAATCATGGCTTAAAATGGCCCTTTTTCCAGGAAGCAGTCTCCATGAGTGCACCCTTTACTTATTTCCCAGCGTGAGGAAGCATGTGCCTCTGACCGCTTCACACGTGAGTGGTGTGCCCTGCAGCTCCCGCACGCCATCACCACGGGCTCCACTTCACAGCGACAGGCAGGCCGCACAACGGCCCCGTGGGAAGAGGCGACTGAGCTTCCTTTTTAAAGATGGTGGAAGGTGGGCACCAAGGGCTCTCAGTTATGCCCTGTAGGCTCAGGGGGAGCTGCACCTAGGCCGGGGCCCAGCACACGTGGCCAGCACACAGGCACGGCTGCTGACCTCTCAACACTGGATGCTCAGCTTCCTTGCCCCGTATTCTCTCCACCAGTTTAGGGTCATATCGCCTGTGCCACGGGAGTCACACCTCTGTCATCACCCCTCATGCATCTGTCCCCCTGCTGGCCCCCTGAGGGGCCAGACGCCTTTGAAGGGCCAGTTTGGATTCACCTCCAAGGAGACCGTTACCTGCCGTTTCTGAAGAAGCCAGCCTGGTCCTGCGTGGGCCTGCCCCTTCAAGAGGGGGAGGGTGACAGTCTCTCCTCAGCACCCAGAGTGGCTTGCGCGGTCTGCTGCCTCTCAGCTGAACACGGCTCGGCAAGAAAGTCCCTTTGTGCCTGTGGAACAGAGAGGCACAGGTGCAGTGACCAGCCTTGAAAGTGTGTCCCCAGGAGCTTACTCACATGAAAATCCAAAAAAAGGCAAGTCCCGGCGGGGTACCTAGAAGAACAAGGAGCTCACCTACTAAGCGGTTTGCCAGCCTTCAGAAACTCCGTATTCCCCCCTCCCCTCCCCATTTCCCCTCCAGGACACGGAGATAATCATGCTGTTTAGCACCTTGCAAGTGCTTAACAAAGGTCAGCTGCTGAAGTTAAATACTGAATGATACTCACCTGACTACTTAATAAATGCAGATGTCCAGTAGAGCTTCCTGCAATGCCTGAGTTGTTCTGTAACTGGAATCAACTAATATGGGAGCCACTGACCACAGGCAGCTACCGAGCATTTGAAATGTAGTTAGTATGTCTGAGGAACTGAGTCTTAAGTTTTATTTCATTTTAATGATTTAAATAGCCACCTGTGACTAGTGGCTACTGTATTGGATAGTGTAGATCTACTGGGGCTCTTTTGAAAAACTGGGCATTGTAGACTATCCATCTGGAGACCAGATCATCTGGTCTAATCTTCAAAACGGAGTATTCACAGCCCAGTGGGAAGGCAGAACAAGGGTAAAGAAAAAAATAATGCAGCTTTCATTTATATTTTCATCAAGACTTTATGTCTATTGTTGCATGCCCTTTAGAATATACATAATGTATTAGTAAAGTAGAACATATGTATAATTTGTAAGTGAACACTGATGCATTTATTAGGGTGCAAGCTCAAAATTTTTTACTGATAAGGATGTGCAGTCAAAAACAGACCATAACCTAGTCTAGCACCCCCATTCGCCATCAGGTGAAGCAACTATAATGTGGAGCAGCTACACTGAGCCCTGAGACATGCAAACCTGGTGGCCATGTGGGAATGAAACTCTTGACCCAGTGCTCGGCACCCTTTTGCTACAGGCCACCATCAATGGCCAGCAATTTTAAAAGATCTTTCTACTGTGTCCAGCGGCCTGGTCAAGCCACAAGGCCTCTTTCCCTTTCTAAGCCTCAGTTTACAAGAATTCTACTCCCACGATGCTCTTCACAACCACCTGGCTGGGGAAGGAAGGTAAGCAACCTGCTTGGCCGTTTTCCTTTCTCATTTTCTGAGCCACCGCAGTGATCCAGCCACAGTCCCCCATCACCAGAGCTGTTGCCAGAATGTTAAATAAGATCTGCTGAATGCAGCAGCCTCTTGGGCACTGACTTTTATGGCAGCAACAATAAGAAAGTGACTTTGCTTCATCTTGTCTGGCGTCCGTGTTTGGGAGAGGCCCCTCTTACAGGGCTCTGTTGCCTCCTGGCCTCAGGCAGAAGCTGTCTTTCTCCAGGGGCGCCTGCTTTGTGCTTTGAAACAGTCCATCCCTGCTTGTCAAGACCATGGGTTCCCAGAAGAGCTATCTGAGCTGGGCTGGTGAGCCACAGGGCTGCGTTTTGCTAATCACAGTCCTAAACTGGTGCAGCTCCTGCTGGGCCCCAGGCAGAGTGGTTTCAAAGTGCAGAGACAAAGGAAGAGAGGAAGTAGAGGAACACGGGGAGAATTATTCTTCTTTGGGCTGCAGGTCACCTTTGGCCCCAGTCAGTGGGTGACTGCCACAAGCTCGCAGGTGTTTAGAATGGCACAGTTTGAACTGCAGACAGGCTGTGCTCTGGAGAATGGGTGGAAATACCAGGAGAAGGCGGAAGGAGTCCCGCCCCTGAATCTGGGTCTCACGAAGGTGGAATTTGGACTCTTTCGCCACTGGGGAAGCCCAAGTGGATAGTGACATTGACTTTAAAGCAGTGTTTTGTTTAGTCATGGGCAGGGTCTGTTTCTCTCCTGGGCTCTCCCAGAACATTCTGCAGGCAGCCACTCCTGTACCAGCATCATCCTGGGAAGGAGCACCAGGTGAGGCAGGGGCTGGAGCTCGGCACCATCCCCAGTAACGCGAGGCCTCTCACAGCTCAGCAGATGCCAGTTTAGCAAGGCTGGTCTTGGGCGCCTTCGCCCAGCTGCACATACGTGTCCCTCTGATGCAGTGCTGGCTGGTAATGACCCCCACTTACCCCTTCTCAGGAGGGCAGCCCTTGCTGCTGGGAGCCTTTTTGGCTGCAAAGCCTGCAGGAGCCTGCACTCACTACGACACCCTTGTTCGGTTCTCCCCTTGCCCTGAACTGCTTGTCTAACTCCTTAGAGCCCTCCTCCCTAAATCACTACTACAAGAATCCCTGTCTCTCCCCTGAAGCCCAACTTCAGACACAGGATTCAAGTGTTTTCCCTTCTTCCCCTCTCCCTGTTCCCATTCAACTACTTCCCTCAGAGATACTCACTCGGGATGTTTGACAAACATCCTTAAATATGCATGAATCCTATAAAGTGTCGCTTTTGTGCATGACGCTGTACCACGGAGCCATGCTTTTTCTCGCTTTATTTAGACTCAAGGCTATGTTTTTAAGATTCATCTAGACCCCCATGGTCATGTCTAAGTTGCTTTTAGCTGACCTGGACAGTGGTTTACTTTTTTTTTCTTTTAACCTGCCATTTAAGGTCCAGATTTCGAATCCAGCTCTTACATTCAGCACACTCTTTGCTCTCTTGGTCTCTCTCTGTGGGTCTTCCTTCAAGAGCCTACGTTATAGATATTTACATAAGATCAACACAGTGTCTTGGAAGACGAATCAGAGAATAGCCTTGTTACCCCGTGTCAGCTCCAGCAGAGACATTGACAGCTGGTTGGCCAATGCTGAGGGCTCAGGCGACACCAGTCTTCACTGGAGACCAATGGGAAGCTCCTGAAAGTAGTCAGGGTGACTGTCATGTATCATGGTGCTGGCTGACGGCCACTGACACCCTGCCTACTCCAACTGCACCCTCTCGACACCCACTACCCCTTTTGTCAATGAGGGTAGACCCGAGGAGGTACACACAGCCCCACTCACGCACGCTCGGCCTGCTAAAAGGATAAGTTCTGTCATATTACTCCTCTCATCGAGCCCAAGAGGGTAACAAAGCAAAGAGAAGTGGGACTGAAGTATGGCAGACCCTCAGTACCCCGTTAAGCAGGACTTGGGGCTGTGGCCAAAGCTTCCGGCATCCTAGTGAATGTGACAAAGGATCTCAGCCATGGGTAGCCACCACGCCACTGGGCTTGTGTCTCCATCTCCCTTCCGACATTGCGCTCTCGTTACCGAGAGTGCCGTCACGCTGAATAAGTAAGTGGTGTCATGCCTCCAGTGAGCGAGCACACGCCGCAGACAGAGAACCATCTGCTTCGCCAGGAAAAACACCACCGATTACTGGGATTTCACTCTCCAGTGTCCATTTTCTCTCTTTTGCTCACGTCCCCCACCACGGATGTATATTTTAGGGTTCATAGCAAGCCCTTCCTCTGCATGACCCCAAACCTCCTGCTGGCTCAGCTGATGCACTTGGGACCTCACAACCCATCGTTCCATCTGGCAGAAGCTTCCCAGCACACGTCTCTGAGTGTTTCACGCTTCGTGCGGCACTGCACACAGTTACAGATTGATCAGTAAAACCCAATTCCACGGCCCAGCGCTTGTGTTGGGCTCAGCAGAAACGTATTCTGCCAGCTCTCTGACTCTCTGTGCCTCTACTTAATGTCAGGGCAATCAGGCATCCAAGTATGAATTTTCACCATCTTCCCATTTCCACTCTGAAAATGGATCCTACGTTTTCTAATCCCTGTCCTTTAACTCATGTACTTTCATTAACTAACTCATGTACTTTCATTAACTAAAACAGCCATTTTCGTTACAGTGTGGTATTTGGGACAGGCAACAAAGAGACGAATGAAACAGAATGGAGGGCCCTGAAATGAACGCCAGGTATAAACGGGATGTTAAAATGTAGCAGATAGGTGAGAAAAAAAGTGGATTATTCCAGGGGTCTGCAAGCTTTTTATGTAAAGGTTCAGAGGATAAACATTTTAGATTTTGCAGGCCACATACAATCTCTACTACATATGTTTCTTCCAATTTCGAAGGTTACATATATATGATACATATATTTATTCACATACACTATTACATTATTTTTATACATAGTGTTTTTAAATATATGCTAAGTAACGTTTTAAAAATGCAAAAACCATGCCTAGCCCATGAAGGCATGCAAAAACAAAAGTCAAATGTAATCCATGGCCCATAGTTTTCTACATGAACAAAAATAAAAATAAATCCTCCCTTACATTTTCTACCATGTAGAAAGAGTATATATTTTTTCTATGTGTGACATTGGAAGATTGAGAGTAAGGAAAGATTTCTCAGACAAGAACAGAAAGTAATAATCAGAAAGGAAAAGATAGCTTCATTTGACTACATCAAAATATACTTCTTGATGATAAAAGAATCCTAAGTTAAAAAAATAAGATGTCCATTTCCAACAGTACAGAGGGCTAGCTACTCTGACTACCACTATATTCACTTTTATATTGAGAAAACTAAAATGCAGATTGAAATGTAAAAATGTTTAAAACTTATATTTGAATGTATTAGTGTTCTGACTAGAATGTAAGATATATTTAAAAGTCAAAAACCAAGCAAAAACTGAAAGCTAAAAAGGTAAGAGAACTTTCATTTTGAGGGCATTTGCCAAACCAGGTGAACTTGATCTTCTGTTTCTATGGTCTGGAAGGATCAGGATTCAAACCCAGAATCTACCCTAGGTGAGAGTCAAGTGGAAGACCCAGCCTCTACTCCTGCAGAAGCTGAGACCTTAGAGGATCATGCCTTCAATATACGGGTGAATTACAAATATTACACCCTACCCACACCACGGCTACCTGCCTAGAGGAATTAAAAAACTCCAATCTTGCCAATGGCTGAAGGGGGCAGTTTTCTCTTGCTAATTTCATAACAACAAGACAGTCTTCTCATGGGTTTGCCATCTGAATTCACACTACCCAGTGACATGAAAACACCTAAAACCAAGATTTTTATTTAAAGTAGTGTCCAGTGGAAGCCTCCAGGCACCTAGCGGAAAAAAAATCAAATCATTACCGAGAAACCCACCTCCAACCCAAGTCTCAAAGCTCTAAAAAAATCTCAGCTCACCAAAAACAAGGAAACAAGTTACCGTAAGTAAGAGCTAACACATAAAACAGAGTCCAACATGCCAAGACTCCTATGCTGGCATTATCAGATGCAAAATTAAGTGTGTTATTTTTAAAGATTGAAAGTTAGAGCAAATATTACAGAAATAGAAAAAACAATCCTAAAATTCATATGGAACCAGAAAAGACTCTGAATAGCCAAAGTAATCTTGAGCAAGAACAAAACAGATTTTAAAGTACTTTGCAAAGCTACAGTAATAAAAACAGACCCATCAACCAATAGAACAGAATAGAAAGCCCAGAAATAACCCGCACATTTATAGTAAACTGAGCTTCAACAAGGGGGGCAAGAATACACAATAGTAACTTCAATAAATCGTGCTGGGAAAACTGGATTTCTACATGCAAAACAATGAAATTGGACCCTTGCTTAACACCATGCACAAAAATCTAACTCAGAATGGACTAAAGACTTAAACATAAGACCTGAAACTGTATAACTCTTAGAAGAAAACATAGAGGAAAACCTTCTTGATGGCGGCCTTGGCAATGTTTTCTTGGATATGACACCAAAACACAGGCAACAAAAACAAAAATAAACAATGGGACTACTTCAAACTAAAAAGCTTCTGCACAGCAAAGGAAACAATCAGCAACATGAAAAGGCAACATAGAGAATGGCAGAAAATATTTGCAAACAATATATCCAATAAGAGGTTAATACCCAAAATACATAAGGAGCTCATACAACTCAACAGCAACAATACAAATAACCCAATTTTTTTTAATGTACATTTCTCCATATGTGATATACAACTGACCAAAAGGTATGTGAAAAGGTGCTCAACGTCACTAATAATCAGAGAAATGCAGATCAAAATCACAGTGAGATATCACCTCACACCTGTTAGGACGGTTGTCATCACAGACACACACACAAAAAAGACAAGTGTTGGCAAGGATGTAAAGAAAAGGGAGTCCTATACTCTGTTGGTGGGAATGTAAATTGGTATATCCACTTTAGAGTATGAAAGGTCTTCAAAAAGCTAGAACTAGCATTTGATCCAATAATCCCACTTCTGGGTAAACATCAAATAAACTGAAATCAGGTTCTCGAAGAGTTATCTGCACACCTATGTTCACTGCAGGATTATTTACAATAGCCCAGATACAGAAACAATCCTAATGTTTACCCACAGATGAATGGACAAAGAGAATGTGGTAAATACACAACACAATATTACTTAGCCTTAAAAAAGAAGGACATCTTCCATGGGCTACAATATGGATGAACTTGGAAGACATTATGCTAAGTGAAATAAGCCAGATGCAGAAGAACAAATTCACAATCCCACTTATATCAGGAATAAACCTGACAGAGTAGATGGTGGTTACCAGGGGCTGGAGGGAGGGGGAACCAAGGAGGTATTGCTTAAAGGGTACAGTTTCACTTCTGCAAAGTGAATAAATCCTAGAGATCTACTATACACCACGGTGCACATGGTTAGCAATACCATATTACATACTTAACATTGTAAGCAGGTAGATGTTATGTCAAATGTTCTTATGAAAAAAAAAGGAAGGTAAGAAACTTTTAGAGATAATAGGTAAGTTTAGGACATTGTGGTGATGGTTTCACAAGTGTATGCTCATCAAGATATATACATTAAATATGTATAGCTTTTATGTATGTCAATCATACCTCAGTTAAAAAAAACAAAGAGCAAGACATTATAAAAATGATCAAGAAGATTTGAAAAATAATTAAATGGAACTTTTTGGAAATAAAATGTAATACACATTAATGATTAAATTTAAAACTCAACAGATCAATAAAAGCAGGGGGACCAATTCAGAGGCCAGTGAAATAATCCAGGGACTTCTTCTGACCAACATGGTGTTCTGGATTTATCCTCCCAAATAAAAACCTAAGACTGGACAAGTGTACAAAATGATGGTTTTTCAGGACATTGGACATCTAGAAATTTCTGAAAGCAGTGATCCCTGAGAGAAGAGAAACAAATGAGGTAAACTTTATGATTGCCTCCACGGACTGGTAGAGCAATTTTCCAGATCCAGTCCCATTTGTTGAAAAGACTATTTTGTCCACTGAATTTCCTTGGAAGCCTCATCAAATGTCAATTGGCCATATTTAGGTGTTCTGTTTCTGTACTCTCTGTTCTCTTCCATTGATCTATTTGTCTGTTTTGATGCAAATACCACACTGCCTTGAATATGTTTGCTTTATAGTCTTAAACTCAGATAGTATAATCAAAACAGGCTGTGGTGTTTGCATCAAAATGGACAAATAGGTGAATGAATAGTGCTGGAACAATTATATATCCGCAGGCACAAATAAGGACTTTGATCTATGTACCATATCACATACAAAAATCAAGTGAAAATCAACAACATGAATGTTAAACCTAAAAGTACAAAAATTTAGAAGACCGTTTCTGTGGCAATGAGTTAGGCAAAGAATTTTTAGTTATGATAGCAAGAGCACAATACAAAGAAAAGAATGATAATTGGACTTCATCAAAATTTTATGTCTGCTCTTTGAAAGACACTGTTTAGAAGAATAAAACCCCAAGACACAGATTGGAAGAAGATGTTTACAATTCACATATCTGATAAAAGCCTTATTACCAGAATATATAAAGAACTCTCAAAACTCAGTAAGAAGAAAGCAAACAACCCATTTTTATAATGGGCAAAAAATTTTAACAGACAGTTCCCCAAACAAGATACATGACAAGGAAGTATATGAAAAGATGCTCAATATCATTAGGGAAATACAAATTCTCAGTAATAATATTCTATTCCACATACATTAGAATGACTAAAATTAAAAAGAATGGCCATACTAAGTGTTGGAGAAGATGTAGAGAAACTGGAACTCTCATACACTGCTAGTGGAGATGTAAAATGATACAACCACTTTAGAAAATAGTTGGGCAGCTTCTTAAAAATTAATCGTGCATCTATGATATGATGTAAACATTCCACTCTTGGGTATTTATCCAAGAGAATTTAGATTATATATCTATACAAAGGCTTGCATATGAATATTTATAGTTTTTATTTGTAACACCCCAAAACTGAAACCAACAAGTGAATGAATAAACAAATTGTGACATATCTACTCAATGTCTTACTACTTAGCAATAAAAATGAATAAATTATTGATACACATAACAACATAGACAAATCTCAAAATAATCATGCTGAGTGAAAAAAAGCCAGGACCCCCAAAAAGAGTATATATTGTGCTATTCTATTTCTATAAACTTATAGAAAAAGTGAACTACTCCACCATGACAGAAAACACATCAGTGGTTACCTGGGGATGGAAGGGCATCAGGGTGGGTAGGAGGGAGGGATTACAAAGGGACACATGGAAACTTGGGAGATTATGTATATTTTCATTATCTTAATTGTGCTATTGGTTTCACAGGTGTGTACATATATCAAAACATTAAATTATACACTAAAATATGCATATACTAAAATTAAAGATATCTCAATAGAGCTTTTCAGAAAAATAACTCAGTGGCTGAAGAAAAATCAATAAAATGTTAAAGATAAATCTGAACAAAGTACCTAAATTGTAGCACAGAGAGACAGTTATTGAAAATAGAAGTTAAGAGACAAAAAGATCTACGACACATTATTTCCCTGCTGCAGAAAGAATGAACAGCAAATGGGGCAGAGGTCACATTTGAAGAATAATGGCTGGGGATTTTCTCGGTAGACATCGATCCACAAATCATAAAAGACCAATGGATTCCTAATGGAATAAATGAAAGTAATATATGCCCATATATGTCAAAGCAAAACTACAGAACACTAAAAATGAAAAGAAGATTTTAAAGGTAGCAAGAGTTAAAAGACCTTCCAAAGACGGATGAGCAGACCAATAGCTGACTTCCCCACCGAAGAATGGAAGCCAAATGGCAATGCAGTAATAATTGTGACCTGCTGAGAGGGAACACCGCCAACCTAACACTGTATACCCAGCAAAACTAATTTTTAACAAGGATGAAATAAGTTTACTTTCAGACTAATAAAAACAGATTTTTCTTCCCTGAAGGCATTTCTAAAGAATGTGCTTCAGACCTGAAGAAAACAGCCCTAGAAGAAAAACCTGGTATGCCGAAAAGAAGGAAAAGACAAGAAAGATATTTGCAATTAGCACGTAAATAGAAATGAATGGACATGAAAAGACAAAAAAAAACAGACTTGGAAAAATACTGGAGGTATATATAACAGGCAAAGAACATATACAAATCTAGAATATCTACTGAATTCTACAAATTCTAGGTGGACAAAATATTAAAAATTTGCTAATAACAAACAGCAAGACCATGGGAATGGGACAAACTCTCACTCACAACTGGAGAAAATGTAAAACAATCACCGTGCTGGCAAGTGACTTGGCAGTAACTTGTAAGGTTGAAAATGTGATTGTCTTATAACCTGCAACTCCCCTGCTACGTAGATTTCTTAGAAAACCTCTTGCATTGTGTTTAAGCAAGCATGTACATGCATGTTCATTGCAAAGTCAGCCAAAAAATTCTGGAAACAATTTAAATGTCCATAAATAGGAGAATGAAAAATGAAATGTGTTGAACTCATGATAACATTCTACAGCAATTAAGATGAATGAATTTGATCTGTAAGTACCAACATGGCTAGAGCTTCAAAGCCACGGTACGGAGTTTAAAAATCAAACTGAAGAATGACACATTCAGTATAATATTTATACACATATTTTAAAAACAAAACAACATTATTAGTGGAGATACTGATTTCTAAGTATAAAAACATGGATTGAAACCATCAGTACCAAATACATAAAACTGCCATAATTACCTTTCTTGTTTTACTTATATTTAATTTTATATGACATATAAAGTAGTATTTTATTTGTTTTTTTTAAGGCTCAGAAAGAAATATGACAAAATGTTAATGTCTGTTAATTCTGGCTCATTACCAAGGAATCTGCTTATATATTTTCTGAACTTCCCTGTACTTCTAAATTTTCTTTTTCAAAAAAGAAGAGAAAGAGAATAGATAGTCTGAGACATGAATTTCACCACCCTCTGTGAGCTAAGGCCTACAGGGGAATCACCACTACAGTATTTAATTTTCTGCAGAACATTAAGACAACTGAAGTGAAAATGGGGATGTGAATTAAAAAATAAGTTTCATTCTTGAGGAGAGAACACACGAGCTGATAAAATCATAGACAGCTAGAGATCTGTGCCCACATGCACATGTGAGTGGGCAAGCAGCCATGTACCTTGATACACACATGCATGCATATAGTCATGCGTACATTGTGGATAGACAGGTAGATAGGCAGTGTGGCACCAGAATAATGGCCCCCAAAGATGTCCACACGCTAATCCCCAGAACCTGTGGATATGTCATCTTCCACGGCAAAAGGGACTTTGCAAATGCACCTACGGGTACAGACCTCAAAATGATGAGAGCACCTGGATGAGCCCAGTCTAACCACATGAGCCCCTCAGAGTGAAAGAAGCAGCAGAGGACTGGGTCGGAGACATGAGACTGAGAAGGAGGAGAGGTTTGAAGTATAGGAAGAGCTCAACCCATCCTTGCTGTTTCAGGAGATGAAGGAAGGAGGCCAAGAGCGGGAGCAGAGGTTCTGCCAACAACCCACGTGAGCAGGAAACTGATTCTCCCCTGGAGCCTCCTCAAGGGATCACAGCCTGCAACACTGGGATGACTTTAGTCCGGGAAGACCTGTACTGATTTCTAACCTACGGAATTATAAAATAATACACTTACGTTCTGTAAAACAGCATACCAAGTTGGTAATTTTTTATAGCAACAGCAGAAAACCATATAGACAGATGATAATTGATAGATGATACATGATAGAAAGATGGATAGATGATGATAGATGAATAGAAAAATGGATAGATAGATGATAGATGGATGGATAGTTAGAGAGAGCTGACTTCATTAAATTGAAGATGGTTGCTGCTCACGGGGCACGCCACCCTTCCCCCTCTCCCCACATCTCCTGGGACCCTGATGATGCCTGAAAACCACAGGCATGTCAGCTGCCATTCAGATGTAATTTAGTGCCTCCTCCATGTCAATCCACGTGTGAGACACTAAGAAAGAGGGCAAGGCCACATGCCAACATTCCTGTGCTCCCAGCAGGCATGGGCAGCTGCTCTTTGCTCTGCCTGGCATTCCTTCCCCCGCTCTGAGAACAGCACCCAAACTTTCCCTTGGGGCAGGGGCCATCGTCAGCCTCACCTGGGAGCACATTAGAAATGCAGAATCTGGGGCCCTGCCCAGATCCTCTGAATTCAACCGAGCCTCACGAGAAAACTCCGGGTGATTCTCGGGCTTGCTGCACACCGCGGAGCACTGGGGCAGGCAGCTGGGCCCGCAGGCTCTGGAGTGGGACCTGCTGGTTCAGTCGGGGTCCTGGAGGTGTTCACCTGGTCTCTCTGGGTCGCAGTTTCCTCATGAGGAGAAAACTGAGGAGTCACTGTGCGGGGCCCCCAGCAATGTTCGCCATGGACACATGGTCCTGGCAGACAACTGAAATGGAAGCAGGGGCCTCACCCACAGACACAGCCAGAGGGCATGTCACCGCCAGCCACTGAGGGTCTGAGCAGCCGTAGGGAAGAACTGAGACTTTGCATTACCTGTTGAAGAATACCCAGGCTTTGGATTAAATATTGACAGTAGCAGGGGAAGGCTAGAGCATTCCAGGAAGGGCAGGATGTTGGGGGTGGAGTCAGGTGCAGGACCGCATCAGGGGTCTAGGTTTGGAGTGCCAGAGGATGGGAAAGGATAGGACAGTATGAGGTCACAGAGCAGGAGTGGAGGAGACCGTGGGAAAATGAGATTGAGAAGCTTCCTTCAGGGCAGGAGAGGTGGGGGTTGGTTGAAGAATTTTCTTTTTAACTTGTACACATTGGATTGCCTGAAGGGTTTGAGCAAAGGAGCAAGAAAATCAAAGAATGACATGTAGAAGGAGTGGTGTTAAAATCCACGTCCCCTGCATGCATCATCAGCAGATTATGCGCGGGCACATATCACAGAGAAAAGCCAGGAGGGGCATACACCTGAGAGCTAAGGGCAATTCTCTCTGCGCGATGGGATTCCTAGGATGTTTCACTGTTTTCTCTTTGCGCATTTTCTAACTTTTCTGCAAAGGACACGCATCGCTTGCATAATTAAAAAAGCAATAAAAGCTGTAAATAATTAACACGCTCTATCTTCAGGACTTAAACCAGAAGGATGTGTTTTCAACTGTTATTTCAAATATTTGCTGGATTCCTGGCCTTAGAAAGGCACCATTGAAAAGTACACAGTCAGTGGGTCAGAGTGGTAGAGAGGTGCGGAACAGCCCAAATCCTTTAACCATGGAACTCTAGACTCTAGACAGGAGCTCTTTTTCTGGAGCACAGAGGTGCCTTTGGAATCCCATATGAGGTTTTCCCTGGGGTTCACAGAGGTGCCTTTGGAATCCCATATGAGGTTTTCCCTGGGGTTCAGAGAAATTGCAACCTGCAATTCCTGACACTATGGGCACATGTGGAAGTGACAGAGGTGGCCCCACACCCTACCTTTTGGAGTTGATGCTCAGCTTTCTCTGCTTGCTGCTGCCACGTGGCATCTTCACCTTCCTACAAGGCACTCCTTTCTTCCATTCTGGCTCAGACACCTGGTCCCAGGACACCATCCTTGGAGCTATTGGGTAGGAGAGCTGAAAATACCAGGCATGTTGGCATCACATTGTTCAAAGCGTCATAGTGGGAATACACAGAAAGGTTCTCTTTTTGCAGACAGAATACCTGTCTGAGGAAATCAAGGTACAGAAATGCCACATCACCAAATGGTCAGAGCATTCCTGGCCAGAAACCTACCCGGCTGGATCCACAGAGAAAAGCCCAGACCCTCAGTGCTGATGGCTTAGGGAATGCCACAGCCAGCTTGTGTTCCTCCCCCAACTCTGCCTGTCCAGGAACCCCCATGCCTAACACATTCTTTACTAACCCACTACTCTCAGGATAAAGGATGCCACCACCCCCTCAGGCTCCATCTAAGAGGAAAGCCTGCCAGGCTCAAGAGTCCAGGCCCTGTCATGGTTCCATGTTAAATTAGAACAGAGGCTCCAGGACCCCCTTTACTTGCCCTGGGTCAAGACATCCCATAGCAGGGCATTGCCCTCAATTATGAAACCTAGATGCATGGACTCGCTCTCACAGTGGGACCATAAACTTATCATTTAATTACCAAGTGAGAACTCTGCAGAGTACCTGGCAACTTTCCCTTTTCATCACTGCTCCCAGGAAGCTCGGAGGTAAATTGAATTGGATCACAATAATTATTCCTCCAGAGTCCCTGGTACCATAACTCTCTCCTTTTAAGAGATGGTGTTTTGCCTGGAGTCTATCTTGCCATAAGAGTTTTTGTGTTGTAATCTTAGATTACCCAGAGAACTCTCCCAGGCAGCATTTCTTTCCCTTTTTGTCTCTGTTACCAGGAGGCTCAGAGTTAAATTTTATGCCTAGTTATGAAAAATATCTGACCCACAATCTTGGGTACATTAATTCTTTCCTTTGAAATTTTTTTTTCATGATTTTCTTTTGTTTTGTCTTGCATTTTTGGCCTTTATTCTCTCCTGCCCTATATGTGGTTGCCCCAGCTTCCCTGGGGAGCAGGATGAGAAGCATTATGGTAGACAGCAGATGCTACAAGGGTGGCTTCATGCTTTCTCTTCATCATGACTAGTCCTGCCTCATCAGGGTGCTCTCCCCACCCTTGGGGCCCTGGAGCAAAGCCGGCTGTTACCTTGGATGTCTGCGCCTGCCCTTCTCCTGGGCTTGTCCTGGTGCATCCACCCGACACTGTCCTGCTCACCAGCCAGGCGTCTAGACCCTCATCCGGGGGACTGCCACGGGGGAAGTGCAGTGCAAGGCGCACAGAGGCAGCCTTCTCCTGCTCCCTGGGCAGAGGCAGGCTGCGGCTCAAGCAACACCATGTGAGCCGGGGCTCAGCCGTCAGTGAGGGGAAAGGGCCCTGGGTCCCACAGCTCCCGGGAGACTGTGAGTGGACACACGTGGTCGGCTCAGACCAGCTGGAGGGTGTGAGGGTTGTAAGGAAGGAGCTGTACTGGCAGGAGCAGCAGGAACTGAGCCTGGTCAGGGGCCCTGATGGAGGGCCTTCCGGGGCATTCTCAGGAGGCACCCCCAACTTCCTGTCAGGTGCACAGGGGTTTAGGACACTCCCAGAAAGCCTGATCCTCTCCAGAGTGCTGCCCGTGCCGCAGTGCTGGGTGCCGTGGGTCTCACTCCTCTGGGAGGCATGTGTTGAGGTGGGTGGGAAAGAGGCCATTTCCCTGGGGGCCCCGGAGGCCAGGCCGTGAGACTTCCTGGGGGCTGAGGTGCTAGTGTCCAAGTCTTCCCCCACTCCTTGCTTGGACCAGCTGGGGTCCTCCTTGCAGCCCTCTGTGTCACCTGGGGCCAGGCCTGAGGCTGGGCCAGGAGGCAGGAACGTCTGCAGCCCAGACGCCGTGAAGGAAGCCTGATCCTCAGGCCACCCTGTCCTGCAGACAGCGTCCTGGCTGTGTCCCGGCCCCTGGGCAACAGACGGTGGTGGTGGTGATGAGTGGGTCACTCCCTGAGGGGACCTGAGGAGGTACTTGGGGGGGAAGGTAGTGTCTGCCACAGCAGTGAGGACGCCGGGAGCCTGAAGCTGGGCAGCCAGCTGGGAGGGGCACCCGGGGGCTGCAGCTGCAGGACACGGCAGAGGCTCCTGGTCCCTCAGCCCCACCTGCCTCAGGGCTGCAGAAGAAGCAACGGAGCAGGCACAGGTGGCCTCCGGGGGCTCGCCCGGCTGCCTAGCCCTTCCACTCACGGTGCAGTGGGCACTCGTGTGCAGACCCCCTGGCGTAGTCCTGGGTTCACTGTCCTGGTTCTGAGATGGCAGGGAGGTGGCTTGCGTGGGGCCCTCTGGGGTCTCTCCTACCGTCCCCGGAGGCTCCGACTGCTCCTGGGAGCTCAGCTCCTGCACCTTCAGCTTCTTCCTCTCAGAGGGGAGCTTGCCCTCTGCAGGCTGAGGCTCCCCAGAGCAACTGCTGGGCCACCTGGGGACAGTGTGGGCTCGCTCACAGGCCTCCTTTGCGCCGCCCCCTGTGCACGTGCTGCTTTCCGGCTTGGGGTCTGTGGAAACCATCCTGGGGGCACGTAGGTCACTTCCTTTCAAGGAATCAGGTGCTGGGAGCAGCTGTCCCTCCAGCTCCAGGCTGTCCAAACAGGTGGATTCTGTGCAGCTGAGGGTGGCAGGGGAGGTGGCGCTGTGTGCCCTGGGCTGGTTGCCGCCTCCTGCTCTGGCCACCGTCTCCCTCTGCTCGGGGGCTGGTGAACTTCCCCAAGGCCCCAGCTTGGCCCCTACAGAGATGTCCCCACAGTCAGGGCTCCCCCCATCCTGGGAGGGGACTGCGGCCTTGCCCCCTGCTGCCTCTTCCTGGAGGGCAGGGTCCAGCTCTGTCCCACTGCCTGCTCTCACCTCCCTCACCTTCTTGGCCCCATGGTGGCTGGTGTTCATTTTCTGGTAGATTCTCTGGAACGTCTCATTCCCGTACATTTGCCACTTCTCCTGGGAAAACATCTTCAGCTTCCTCTGGCTGCCTTTTTTCCCGGCCCCTCTGCCCTTGCCAGCCGCCCGCTCCCCGGCAGCAGGCCTCCCTCCAGCCGCGTCCTCTGCAGGGGCCGGGGTATCTCCACTGGGGAGACACGGCAGATCTTCCACTGCCGCTTGTCTGACCAGGGCCCGGGGGTGGCCGCTGGGGACGTTCGACAGCCGGGTGGGCATGGGCCTGGGGCTCGGCGGCTTCTGCCTCCTGGGCCAGGCGTCCCAGGGCTCGGGCGGCCCCTGCCACGTCCTGGTGCCCTCGACGACGGGCAGCGAGTTGCTCCTGGTGACGGGGATGCACCCCACGGTGGAGGAGAGCTGCGTGGGCACGGAGTGGCAGAAGCGGGGCCGCGCCCTGTCCAGGAGGGTGGAGCGGGCAGGGCAGAGGGCGGCAGGCCTCCTGCGGCCCGGCTCCAGCGCCCGGAGGTCGAAGTGGAAGGAGTCCTTGTAGGTGTAGGGCATGGGCAGGTCGATGCTGCCCTGCTTGGACAGGACCGTCTTGCGCGGCCGCACGTTGTCCAGCTGCGGGTCGTTCACCACGGCCTGGTTGTGGGAGATGAGCCGCGAGATGCGCTCCTCCAGCCGCTGCTTCTCCAGCTCCAGGCGCGGCCCCGGCGCCGCCTCGCCCTCGGACCCGGCGCCGTGCTCGGACGGGCCGTGCAGGGGGCTGGCGGGCGCCGGCGGCGGCTCGGCGCTGTCCGAGCGGGACAGGTAGCCCGAGTCGGTGCTCTCGCACTGCCGCAGCCGGCCCTCCGCGGCGCGGGCGGCCCACGGCTTCTCCGAGGGCGTCGCGGGCTGCGGCGGGGGGCCGGGCCTGCCGCCCGGGGACCTCTGCTCGAGCGGCCTGCGCGGGGGCTGCGCGCCGGCCAGGGGCAGCCCGGGGCCCGCGGCCGCAGGGGCCGCGCCGTCGGCAGGCGGAGGTCCGGCCTCGGCGCTCAGGCCCAGGTCGCCGGCGGAGGGAGCCCGACTCGTGCTGGGGGCGGGGCTCCCCGGCGAGGGGGGCCCGTGAGAGGCGAGCCCCGCGGCCGCGTCGCCCTCCGCCGGGAGGCCGCCCGCGCCGTCGCCCCCCGCGGACAGCCGCGAGTTGCTGCGGTGGGTCTGGGTGCGCCTGTGCTTGTACAGGTTGCTCTGCGTCTTGAAGGCGATGCCGCACGTGGCGCACGGGAAGGGCCTCTCGCCGGTGTGCGAGCGGATGTGCTTCTCCAGCACGCTGGGCTTCAGGCAGTCGCGGCCACAGTGCGGGCACAGGTGCTTGCCGGCGCTCCGCACCTTGCCCGGGCTGCCCAGCGCGGGCCCCAGGCCCGGCGACAGGACGGGCAGAGCACCCACGATGTTCACGGTGAGTGTGGGGGCCGCTGGCTTCCCCACCTGGGTCGGGCCTGGTCCTTCAGGCTGCAGCAGGGGGCTGAGGATGAAGGGCACACCGCCCCTGTCCAGGCTGCCAGTCACCAGGGGGGCGTGTGGCCGGAGGACCCCAGGAGGCACTGTGTGGCACAGAGAGATGGGCAGGGCCTTCAGGAACAGGGCTGGGGCTAGGCCCTGCTCCCGCGGCAGAATGACGGGGCCCAGGGTCAGGTGAGGGGAGGCCTGACGTCCGGGGACCCCTGGGGCTCCCTGAGCAGGAGCTGGCTGGTCCCTGGCAGGTGAGGCAGGGCACATGAGTTCTGGCACCTCCATCCCACATCATCTGGGTGGCCCAAGAAGCCAGGTAACCTGTGGGCAACAGCCGAAATTTACCAGGGGAGCCTCCCTTCTCTCATCCTTCCTGCCCCCACCAGGCATTTCATCACCCCCCTGAAGCCTGAGGGCAGCCCCGCAAGGAAAGTACTCTTAGCCTCAGGTTAGGAAAGGGGAACCTGAGACTCACGGGGCAGAAGAGACCTGTGCAGCTGAAACATGGCAAAGCAGTATTTGGACCCAGGTCTGTCTGAATCCTGTCCCTTATTTAACATGTCCAAGGGGAACTCTTGATCCCTACCCTCTACACAGGTCTGTGGCAGGCTTGTCACTGTCCTACCCCCACACCCAGCACAATGCCACTTGCAGAAGAGACACTCAGCAAATACTCTGACTTCGTGAAAAAGAAAGGTTGTGTAGCTCAACAAGATCCTCAAAATCCACTGTGATCCCATGTAGTGGGGCAAGTCCCTTTCCTCATCTGGGACTCACCTTCCAGATCTGTAAAATGGGCAGAGAATCAGTATCTCCTTAAGACCCCTCCCACTCTGGAATTTTGAATCTGTGCTGTTGGATGAGGGCAATAGATGAAAACTGACCTGAGGGGAATCTTACCAAATTTAACAAATGAAAATACAGGCACCTCAGCTTAATTTGAATTTCAGACAATAAAGCATAATTACTTAGTATAAGTATCTTGCATGGGTCATGCTTATAGTACACAATTGTTCATAATTGATCTGAAATCTAAATGTAACTCAGCATCCTGTTTTTCATCTGGCCACCCCACCAGGAAAAGGGGTGCTTCCTCAACCTCAGGATTAGGCTTGGGTCTTTGCTCAAACGTGGGGCTTCCAAAGCCCCTCCAGATCCAGCCGGACACAGTATGCTCTTTAGTTAGGAAATGAAGCTAGAGAGACCGAGATATGCTCTTCAGAGAGATGGACCTATGCTTTTTAAACCATGGGAGAGAAAGCCAGATGCAACGGGAAAATGTCAGACAGGATCATGGCTATGGAACTGGGGTCCCTAGATCCTTCTTCAAGCACCTATCCCCCAGGAGCTCCATAAGCATCTCACAATTCAGCTGCTTACGAAAAAGAAATCCAAATTCCAACTTTCAGCAGCAAGATTGTTCAAGCAGGGTAAGGTGAAAGCAGTGGCATGCTAGAGCCAGCTCACACGGGCTCATATGGGCTCATACCAACTCACACTGGCTTATGAGAGCTGAGAGTTAAGTTTTAAGGAGTTTTGTATGCCAGTTGTCAAACATGCCCACAATTAAAAGTAAAATTATATAAACTTGAAACTGACATTGTATTAAAAACAAAGGTACTACAACTGATAATCACATGCAAAAGAATGAAGTTGAGCCCCTACTGCACACTATATACAAAAATTAACTTAAACTTGATCAAAGTCATAAATGAAAGAGCTAAAACTACAAAAGTCTTAGAAGCAGATATAAGAGTAAATCCTTACGACCATGGATTTGGCAATGAATTCTTAGAACATATGACACCAGAAGCACAAGCAATTTTCAAAAAGACTAATTGGACTTCTTCAAAAGTAAAAACTTCTGTGCATCAAGAAAGTGCAAGGACATTCCACAGAATGGGAGAAAATATTTGCAAATCATGTGTCTGATATACCCAGAATATATAAAGAATTCTTACAACTCAATGACAAAAATACAAACAATACAATTCAAAAATGAGCAAAAGACTTGAACAGATATTTCTCCAAGATATACAAATGGCCAAATGCAGATATAAAGATGCTCTATTATTAGTCATTAGAAAAGGTAAATTAACCACATAATGAGATATAATTTCACATGAACTAGCATAACTGTAATAATAATAAACTGGAAATAACAAGTGTGAGGATGTAGAGACGTTGCAACACTTAATCACTGATGGTGGGGATTTAAAATGATGCAGCCACTGTGGAAAACAGTTTGGCAGTTCCTCAAAAAGTTAGACATAGAACTACCGTGTCAATCAGCAATTCCACTTCTAGGTATATACTCAAAAGAACTGAAAATATTCAAATAAAAACTTATGTATGAATGTTTGTAGCAGCGCAATTCAGAATAGCAGAACTGTGGAAACAACGCAAATGTCTATCAACTGATAAATGGATAGACAAGATGCAGTCTCCACACAGTGGGATTATATGCAGCCATAAGAAGGAATGAAGCACCGACACATGCCACAACATGAATGAACCTTGAAAACATTATGTTAAGTAAAAGAAGCCAGAAGCAAAAGGTCACATATTGAATGACGCCATTTATATGAAAAGCTCAGAATAGGCAAATTCATAGACACAGAAAACAGACAAGAGTGGTTGCCAGGGGTGGAGAGGGAGAATGAGGAATGACTGATTGATTAGGTTTCCTTTGGCAGTGAGGAAAATTGTGCTGGAACTCGATAGAGGTGGTCGTCCAACATTAGGAATGTAATAAATGCCACTGAATCGTACACTTAAAAATAGTTAAAATGGTGAGTTTAGTTTAATGTGAATTTCACCTCCATAAAAAAGGTACTCAAATAGTCAAATCTCACCACTTACTAATGGTTTTATTATGTTACCGTTATCAATGATCTTGAGGTTATTTATGTTAATTGCACCCGGGTAGTGGAAATGCTACGTAACAGCGTGAGACTCCACATCTCATCTCTTCCCAGCTCTGGGTTCAGTCACGTCATGTTCATGGTTTGGAACTGGCTGGCAAATGTTACAAGTCAGACTTTTGTTTTTTTAATCCTACTCTTCTATTCTCTGTTCCTTCTAACCTATCTGATGTGGATCTCACTGCATGCACCATGCCATCTGCCTCAAAATAGTTGAGATCTTATGCTTTTTTAAGGGAAGATTTAAAGACAGACATCTTTAGTGCTTAGAAGAGGCTACTGGAAATCCTCCTCGTAGGCCCTGCATTCTCTCTACTAGCTGAGGAATGTCAAGGTGCTTGCTGGGGAACCATCAGACCTGAGTTCCTGTCCCTGAGAACTGGTTTGCTGACCAAGATCTCCGAGACCCAGATCCCTCGGCTGAGAACGGGTCACTGGGGCAGAGCTCCTGGGCGATCAGGTGGAATAGTGTACGTGGCACCAGGCGTGGGGTAGGCGCTCACAGTGCCACACCGTCCTGTTTTGAGCTACTAGGCTGTGATTCCTCCCCCACCCTCTCTCCTACTCTTGTCTCTTCCCCGTCAGTCATCTTGGTGGGCTCTATTCATGCCTCTGGGAAGGAGTGTTGTCTCAGGTGGCTTCCCAAAAGAGGGATGTCATTACAAGGATTTTATTTAGGAGGTGACCCAGAAAACACATGGAGGGGAGGGAAAAGCCAGGGTGAAGGAGACTCTATAAAGTGTGTCACTGGGCAAGTCCCCACCCTGGGCAGCTGGGACCCAATCCAGCTGGGGAGCCCTGAGATCATACAGAATACGCACCTCAGTTACCCCCACTGGGGCAAGGGGCTGTTGCCCATCGAGCATTGGTCAGGGAGCAGTGACACGCTTGCACGGCCAGCTGGCTCAGTGCACACACAAGGCTGGCCCTAGTGGCCCCAGAAATCCATTTTTCCCAATCCTCAGGTTAGGGTAGCGCCCCTGGGAGGGGGTGCAAGAGAGGGGAGCCAGGACAGTGGGGAGGAGACCCTCCAGCTTTGGCTTCAGTGGGGACTTGGGTGGCGGGGTGACCTGGCCTGCCTTTGTGGAGCAATCAGGGAAGGCCCCAGAACAGCAGCAAGCGCCCGTGGCCCTCCCCTAGGCAGGAAGGGCGGAGGAAGCCCACGGCTGCTGTGCCTGCAGCTGTGCGGCCCCAGCGTGAATTCCAGAGCACCTAAGAGGGGCCCAGGAAAATGGGTCAGATGGAGGGCGGTGTGCTCCAAGGGGCCCCAGTGGGGGCCTGCATGGGATGAGTGCCACATGCCCCCCAAAACAGGCCCTGCCTGGGGGGAAGGGAAAAGCAGCCCAGAGCTGACTACCTCGGGGTGGGAGGCACGGGGCTTTAAGATAGAAATTCCAGAAAAAGAGTGCTACGTCTCTGACACACCTGCCACGGTTATTCCTTGCTCTCCCTGCAGCCTGTCCTGTGATCACAGCAAAACCGGCACCTTTTAGTAGCAGCTGATCCCTGCTGGCCCGATAATGAGCCAGCTAACACCTTCCTCGGGGGAAACTTTTCTCAGGAAAACTTCGAAGGGCCGCTGCTTATTTTTCTCATTCTGGATCAAGGAGGTGGCAGGCCATGTCATCCCCACTGGACTGACGGGGGATGGGGTTGGAAGGCAGGTGTGACAGAGGAGGCTCCGGAAGGCCACCCGGTCAGCTGGACTCACTGTCCATTGCTGGCCCTCTTGCCATCCCAAAGGCCCGCCACGTGTGTGGCTGCCCACCTCCCTGGAGGCCCCCAAGCTGGTGACATTCTGTGATGCAGGTGTGCGGCCTTATGGGGAGGTGAGCAGAGATACGGGAGAGTCTCAAGAGAAAGAAGTCACTGTTTCCAAAGCCCCCTTTCTCAGAAATGAGGGTCCTGGGCAAAGAAAAAGCATGGACATTCCAGAAATTCTAAAGTCTAAAGAATTCTCTTTTGGGGCCCTGAAAGAGAAAGCCTTGGAGACACACCCTAAATGTGCTGAACAAGTTTAACTTTTCCAGAGGAACCTGGGTGCCCAGCCTGTCTTTTTGGGACAAGTGTCCCAGACTCTAGTCTATCACCTGCTGTGTCATGAGTAGAGACCCCTTAGGTCACACTGCCTCCCATCCCTGGGTACCCGGGGGCTGTTTGGCTAGAACAGCACTGCTTTGAAAGGAGCCATGTGCACAATCATGTGAATGTGCTTAGTGCCACTGATCTACACACTTAAAAATGGCTAAAATGCTAAATCTTATGTTATGTATATTTTACAATTTTTAAGAAGTAAAATAAAAAGGCACCAGGAGAAGAGAAGAAAACTACCTCATTACCAAAGAGCCAAAAACTTACACAAAATCCAGCCCAGGATGTTTACAGCAGCTTTATTATAATTGCTCTAACTTGGTAGCAACCAAGATGTTCTTCAGCAGGTAATGGATAAATCAGCTGCAGTCCATCCAGACAGGGGAATATTACTCAGCATTAAAAAGAAATGAACTGTCAGCCCATGAAAAGACATGGGGGAACCGTCAATGCATACAACTAGGTCAAAAAGCCCATCTGAAAGGCTACCTACTGTACAATTCCAAGCACATGACATCCTGGAAAAGGCAAAACTATGGAGCCAGTAAAAAGATCAGTGGTTGCAGGGGTTTGAGAGTAGAGGGATGAACAAGTGGAGCACAGAGGAGTTTTAGGGCAGCGAAACTATTCTGTGTGGTCCTATTCCAATCGATGCATGTCATCATACACCGGTGCAGACCCATAGAGTGCACAGCGCCCAGAGTGAACCTGAGGGTCAGCTATGGACTTACTAATAACGTTTCATGGTGGCTCATCAGCTGTGCTATACGCACCATGCTAATGCCCCACAGTGATAACAGAGGACCCTGCACGGGGTGGGGGTGAAGCAGGATATGGGCCTCTCCCCTCATTGGCCTATAAACCTAAAACTGCTCTAAAAAAATGCAAGCTATTAATTTCAAAAACTAAGAAAATCTAAATAATTAAAAAAGAGGCTTATCCTAACCAGCCAAGGAATGCAAGCAAGGTGTATACCAGCATGCCATATTTTGCCTAAAGGAGTTTTTAAAAAAAGGCCAACAAATAAATACTTTTAATAGCTGGAGGAAAAAGGGGAGAGGACTGCCTCAGTACCAAAAAGGGACTTTGATTATATTTTCTAAGAACGACTAAAATAAATACATACTATTAATCTTTTAAAATGTGTATCTGTGGGCCGCTAATATGATCTTGCACACTCTAGAGGTGTGGTCCCTACTTTGGGGAACGTGTCTCTAATTTAGCATCATGGCCTGGCACACCCTCAGGCTAGACGCTACGGATAGATCCCATCTGCCCTCGGCCTGTGCCATGGCGTTGCAGTCGCTGCTCCCCGGCCCTCAGGTGTCCAGGTCAGAGCCAGGAGGGCGGAGAGTCAACCAGGGCTGGTTCCGAGGTTGCCCTGTCCTTCACCTGAAGGCCACACTCTTGCCAGGTGGCATCTCTGGCCAGCTGCTCCCCGGGGCCTGGTGTGCCTCGCTTGAAGAAGGAACCCCCCTCCTAGGTGCAGGTTCCAGTTTTGCCATTTACCCACCGTGTGGCTTCAGCAAATTCCTCTAATGTCAAGATTCTTGTTTGTAAGGTGGGCAGAAACAGAGAGGTTTAAACAGATAGTGTCTACAAGCTCTCATCGCACCCTAAGTGCAGAATGAGGGCTGTCTGCTGACAATTGTTAACATATTTCTCCCGTTTTCCTTTTCCAAGTCAGTTGGCCTCACCTTGATGGGCCTGAGGCACCTGTCTGCCTGGAGATGGCTGAGAATCTGCGCAGACCTGAAGCAGGTGTAGCTCAGCCCACCTGCCGACCGTGTGCCAGCCGCTGGCCCCAGGGCTTTACATGTACGAAGTTGTCCAGTCACGTGGCAGGCAGTCCCCCAGGATTATTCCAGCATGGCTGTCCCAGCGAGGGCAAGGAGGCAAAGACAGGAGAGGGGAGAGGACAGAACTGCGCAAGGACAAGCGGTTGGGGGGTCTGTTCCTTCCTAAAGGAGACAGACAGACAGAAACAGCAAGGTAAGCTTCGGCCTTCGGCGTGCACGTCGGACTTCTGGTGAGACAGTCATCTTGAGCCGATGCTCTTAAAAGTGAAACTCTCGTTGACGTTTCAGCCTCCAGAGTGAGAGGCCCCGCGCCCGAAGCTGGGGTGGCCCTAACTGCAATGACTGGTGGCCTTACAAGAAGAGCGAGGGTGCAGGGGTACAACAGAAAAGGCCAGGAGAAGGACCCTTGTGACCACAGCGGCAGGGTAAGGGACGCGGCGCGAGCCTGGGAACCGCAGAGCCCTCCGGAGCCGGGAGAGGCAGGAAGGGCCTCCCCAGAGCCTGCAGAGGGCGCTCAGCCCTGCCCACACCTTGATTTGGGTGTCCAGCCTCCAGACTGGGGGAGGAAGGACACGTTTTGTTGTTTTAAGCCTTCTGATGTGCGGCCTTTGTTACAGCACCCGCAGGACACTACCTGGAAACAGAAGAAAATGCTGCCATTTTCCCGGCCCTGGACGCCGGTGAGGCGGGGGCCAGATGAGGAAGGCAGCCAAGAGTCAGGTTTCAGCCCAGAGCGGAGGTGTAAGCCAGGGAGACAGCAGGCGAGCCCCATCTCCCCACTAGAGGACCCCGTGAGGAGGTGGCCGAAGCAGGCAAGGCCGCGCTGGGGGAGGCCCCCCGGGCCTGAGCTGCCCTGAGCCGCACTGGGCTCCCGTGGGCGGCTCGGGGTCAGCTTGGAGCTCAGAGAGCACTGGGAAGGAGGCATTCACTAGGAAGAACAGCCCTGCAGTGGGAGCCCCCAAGGGGGGCCCAGTGACTGCTAGATGCCCTCTTGAACACACTGGGGGTGGGCAGGCAGAAGGACATGAAAGAAGGGAATTCTAAGGGGCCTGGGCGTTTATTTAACTTGCTCTGCAGAGGGTTCTGTGGCAGATCCGAATCCCACCCCGTCCTTACAAGTGCTATGACCTCAGATGGCCTCGCGAGATCCCTGTGACTCAGTTCCTTATCTGGGAAATGGGGAAATAGTAACACCTCCGCCATAGAGAAGCATGAGCACTAACTGGATGGTCCACGAGCCCGGCCCCACTCCACTCCCCTAGCCTGGAGAACACGGTACCGTCTGCTGCACCGGGTCATCCACCAGGAGCCACACAAGAATGATAGCAACGCTCGAGTTAACAAAGCACTACATTCGCTTAGTGAAATATTGCAAACCAAGAGCAGCAGAATGGAGCCGCACTCTGCAGTCCCCTGCATTAAAGGAAGGATGTGACCATTCCGGCCTGGTGGCCTCTGGTTGCAAACTCATCCTTTCCTCCATTCCGTGTTCACGCAACATCCCCTCTGCACCATGTGCTCGTATGCACGCCTGTGCCCAGCAGGGTAGACCAGTGAACAGCCTGTATAATGGATCTTACAATCCACTTAGGGAGAGAGGTAAGAAATTTTTTAAATAAATTACATAATGTATCAAAAAATGGTAAGTGTTATGGGATAAAATGGAGGATAGTAAGGATGGATAGGAGTGTGGAAAGGGAGTGGGATGGACTAGGAAGGAAGGGTGGGCTGCCACTTTAAATGGGATAGGTCAGGTGAGCCTCGCCTGGAACGTGAGGTCTGAACAAGCCTATGAAGCTAGTGATGGAGTGAGCCATGCTGCTGCCTTGGGGAAGAGTGTTTCTGGTAGAGGGAATAGCCAGTGCAAAGACCCCAAGGTGGGGATGTGCTTGGCAGGCCTGAGACACGACGTACTAAATGTAAAGGAAATGCCAGCTCATAGATGTCAGCTGCCCAGCAATATTTTTGCAATCCTTTTAGGCAAATTTTTCATTTCCCTGGGAAACAACTGCTTTGTTTCAGCTGCAAAATGGGAGAAAATTGTCTGAGTACAAGACCTGTTATCATAGATATAGAGGCACAGCTCTACGTTAAGTGGCAAGTAACAGGCCTGTCTTCATTATTGTTGTGACTACTCCTTTCCTTGATAGCAGATGGAGAAAGCACAGCTTAAAGCTTTATTGTTGGCTGACTGATAGGGTAACACAAAGGTGGGAACCATCATCTAGGACCACACCCCCCTTCCTCTGCAGAACACAACTTTGAAGATAACCTTTGCTAGCTGACATGCACCCCAAGAGCAGCTTCTCTGCTCCAGGCCTGTCCACACTGGAGGTTTATCATGAACCCTTGCAGCTTAGAACACATACAATAAAATGGCGCATAACACTGCAATTTGGGATTGCCAGGCATGCTGTAAAGAGATTTGTTTGCCTATGGTGTGAAATAACATGAGTTAGAATATTGTATTGGTGGTGGTTATTGTTTTATATAATTATGTGATGCAGCCAGGAAAATAACAAACAGATGCAATGCTGAATCCAAGGCAGGATAAGACAAAGGATCCTAAATATTGATGGGATTCAGAGGATTATGGGAGTGAACCTGTATGTATTAAACTGCCCCCTTTGAAAAGACACTGTATAAATAGGCATGCTCTGTAAATATATACCAAGTGCACACTAAATGCAATGCACAGATATGCAGTACTGGGCGCCTGTGGGTTTTACTCATAAAAGGTATGTCGATTAGGATGCAAAGATGATTGTTTGGCTTCAGCAGCACCATCCTGCACTGAATTTTGTTTTGTTAATTAAGGTGCGATTTACGTACAGTGCTAGGCACCCTTTCTTAGAGTATAGTTCTATGAATTTTGATAAACAGATACAGTCATAGAACCACCAACAGAATAGAGATACAGAAAGACACCTTTCCCCCCGCCTCAAATTGCCGCATGCCTCATTTGGTCTGGCCCTTCCTCCACCCCCAGCCCCTGGCAACCGCAGATCTATTTCTGCCCCTATAGTTTTTCCTTTCCAGGATGTCATGTAAATGGACTCATGGACTATGTGGCTTCTTCAGTTTGGTTTCTGTTCTTAGCATAATTCCTTTGAGATCCATCCAAGTTTTTGCCTGTTTCATCCATTTTATCGCTGAGTAGTATTCTGGTATGTGGGTGTGCGACAGTTTGTTTATCCACGTCCCCTCCCTGCTGGGTGGTGTTTGAGGAGGCCTGCACAGAGATTTAGGATGCGCACCACCACCCGACAGCAAAGAGGCCGGCCTTGCCTATGGTGTCAGTGGAGGCCACAGAGGGAATGACAACAAGGCCTCCCAGGGAGGTATCTGTGGTGGCCTCGTGGGGAGCCCGGACTACCACCCTCTCCAGGCAGTGAAGAGGAGCTCGCCCTCCGAGGCAGGCAGCGCGAACGTCCGTCCACCCTCTTCCCCTGCCAAGCAGTATCCAATCAGGCAAGCTAAAACAGAGGGTTTCACCAGTTCAGACTCTCATAATGTTCGAGTTTCAACCCAAACTCCCTGTCATATGAAGGAACAGGAAGATCTCAAACCGAATGAAAAACAAGCCAGAGGGGCCTCACCAGGATGCAGGTGACTTGGGAGTGATCTGACACAGATTTTAGAGCAGCCATCGTAAAAAGGTCTCGGTGAACACTTACAAACATGCTTGAAACAAATAAAAAACAGAAAGTCTCAGCAAAGAAATAGAAAACAAAAGAACAACCAAATGGACATTTTAGAACTGAAAAATACGAAAACTTAAAAAAACCCAGTGGATGGGCTCAACGGGAGAATGGCGGACAGAAAAGGGGTTGGTGAACTTGGAGACAGGACAACAAAAGTTTCCCAACTGGAAAACAGAGAGAGAAGAGGCTGAAAAAAATGAATGGGGCTTCAGGATCTTGTGGGACTAACAAAAGACCCAGCGTTCATGTCAGCAGAGTCCTGGAAGGAGACTGGGCCAAAACCATACTTAAAGAAATAATGGCTGAAAACTTCCTTTTGGCGAAAAGCATAACACTACATATGCAGGAAGCTAGTAAACCACAAACAGGATAAAGCCAAAGAATTCCTCACCAAAACACATCATAGTCAAACTTCTGAACTCTAAAGACAGAGAAAAAAGTCTTGAAAACAATGAGAGAGAAGTGACACCGTGCCTATAGGGGAAAAATAATTCTAATGACAGCAGGTCTCTCATCAGAAACTAGGAGGCCAGAGGAAGTGGCACGCCATTTCTCAAGGGCTGAAATAAAAGAACTGTCAACCCAAAATTCTATATCCAGCAAAAAAAAAATCCTTGAATGAAGGGGAAAGCAAGACATTCTCAAATAAAGGAAAACCAAGAGAATTTGTCACCCGCAGCCCTACCCTAAAGAAATAGCTAAGGGAAATTCTCTAAACAGAAAGGAAACAATAAAAGAAGGAAATGTGGAACATCGAGGAAAAAGAACAATGGACAGAGTAAAAATATAGATAAACGCCACATTTCCTTTTGGATTTTCTAAGTGCTGTTTGATGGTTGAAACAAAAATAACAGTGTCTGATATGGTTCTGAATATATGTAGGAAATATAAGCAACAATTATAAGTGGAAGAGGGTAAAGTCAGTAAAGGGAGGTAAAGTTTCTACACTTCACTTCAGCTGGTAAAGTAGAAATCCCCTCAGACCGTGGTGAATTATGTATCTAAAATGTACTATTTAGAGCAACCACGTAATCAATATGAGGGTAACCAATGGGGTCTGCCTGAACCACAGGCCACAAATGTGATCCCTCTGCCACTATACAGCCTCTGATTAGAGAAAATGTGTCCACAGCCTTCTTGACAGCAAAACTAGGGCCCTATGTGGCCAGAGCACAGCTCACTGGTGGTGGCCAGGGGGTCACACAGCGTGGCTGCTCCATGCAGCCCATGAGCTCCAAAGGCCCCTGTTTCCTCTGACCAGACTCCCAGTGACACCCACATCTCCTGTCATCCATCGCCTACCTCCTGCTGTCCTGCCTGCTGTCCAGAGTGTCACCTATTGTCTGCCCAGCAACTCCAGGCAAACTCCAGTTTGGCTAAACCAGCCAACTTCTCTGCCATTTGATGGTGAAACCACAGCTTCCCCAGTGAGGTCTGAGCCACTTCCAGGTCTGCTCTTTCCTGGGCACTCTCTCTCAATCCTGGGGAGCCATGTGGTTTCCTGATATCTTAGAGTTACTCTTTTATTGTAGTTCATCACTCCTACGTTAAACTTCCCCGGTGGAACCTACTGTGGTGTCTACCTCTCCTGATAACACACAGAATACTGCAGAGTTGGTACTGGGAGTGTCCCAAGAGACAGGGCCCTAAAGATGCGGTCTGGGAATCGATGTGGCCGTGCCTTGGACTGGAGTGTGATGCTGAGCTCCTTGCCAAAGAGCAGTGTGATGCCCATAACCCCTGACACACAGTGGCATTGGTTGATCAAGTTGCCACCTGTGGTTGATGGCACCAAAGTGCCAATTGGAGCGTGTGCCTTGGGAGCTCAAGTGGCTTCCGCTCTTGGCACATGGCAGTCATTGCGGCTATGAGGGCCGAGGTGTGGGATGAGTATTGTTGAGTGCCCTCGAGTGCTTACAGAGAGAAAATGCCAAGCTCCGGTCCATGAACTCCTACCTCGAGTCATGGTCTGAGGATCAGACCACTGCCATGATGGCCCTAAAAGGATCTCTGATTTCTTGCAGCCCCGGGGCTGTCACTGCTGAAAATCAAAATTTAATGGTGCAAGTTGCTGAATTAAAATGGCAACTGAATTCACAGTCTCACCAAGTTTCTCCTGTGAAAATCAGGGCATTAATCAGGAAATAATGAGATCCTGAAGCCTGGAATAAGGACATCTTATTGGAGCTGGAAAGCTAACAATGCTAACCTCGGGTCATTCTGAGCTTCTCTTCCCAGTAACACTAGCTTTCCCTCCAGTGTCCAAGAAGGCTAGTCTTTCTCAGGTAGAAAACCCTGTGACACCCTTACGTGGGGTCAATGCTCAGTTCTTCTCAGAACCCATCGCCGCCGCCCCTGTTGCCAGTAGACCCTTAACCAGAGTCGAGTCTCAGCATGATCCGGGGGGCAGGTTACCCCATGACTCAGAAGGAAATACCTTATACGCCAAAAGCGTTCGAGGCCTTGCTAACACACATCAGCAGAAACCTGGGCGACACGTGTATGGGATTGGATTCTAAGAGCGTTGTACCAAGAAGGGCAGAAAAGTAACACCAGCAATTGGGCCAAATTCATTGACACTGGAATACTTACTAGAAATTCTCAACTGAATGAACTCATTGTGAAGCCACACCCATGTGGCTTTAGCGGCTTGCTTGGTCGGCTGACCAAAGCCTAGACACCACAGTGGCCCACACGTGAGGCTGCGATGCCGGCGCTTCCTGGCATAATGTGATGGGAATCTGAAGGCTATGTAACTAGGAACACTGGAACGGGTATGTCATGTACAACCTTCAAACCCTCCCTCCCATCCCCATCCCCATCCCCCTGCCAACTGGCCCTCAGAAAGACCCACAAGTCTCTCTCTACACTAGGGAGCTTCAGAAACACATAGATGAGGGGCACTTGCATCCCTGAAAATCTCCATGGTTACTTTTTTTTCAGTCCAAGTCTGACTATTATAGGAATGCCACCCTTGAGATGGGCTCTCTGTTTTCCATGGGATGACAGAATCCCAGAATAGCAGAGGCCAAGAAGAAGCACTTAGTTGTCAAAGGCAAAGCCGTGGAGCAGCAGGGGTGTGTCCGTGCTCAGGATTCTTTGGGTCACAGAGACCTTGAGCAGTGGCTGATCGAGCATAGGGGCCCTAAGAGTGAAATACGTGGTCAGCCTGTGAGTATACTGAGGGATCTCTGTGGCAAGAAACAGTTCACAGGCCCAGGGGCCCTGGATTGAAGGGGAGCCCAGGTTCCCTTAAAAGAGGACCCTGTACCATTGCCAGAAAGGTACGCTGTCGATTTTCCTCCTCACCTTACCCCAAGGCACCAGTGGCCACGACCAAGAGTGACTATGATGTGGGAAGAAAGTCCATCCTCAGACTTTTCAGGGATTACTGGTAGTCCAAGAGGTAAAGAACTTACAGCAGCTAAGGTCCTACCCAGAGGGCAAGGGAAATATGGAGTGAACAGTTGGAGGAGAAAGTCATACATATGAACCACAACTGCAGGACCTGTTACAGAAATGCAGATAGAGTACTTTTGTGTATGATCTCTGTGCATAGAATGTGAAAGAGCTTCTTTACATAAAATTATAATCCTCTAGTTCTTCCTCCACATTTTTAAATTGTATGCATGAGTAATTGGAGGTTAACTTTCCAAGTTAGCCTTTAGGGAACAGACTATTCAGTGAGCCCTTGACTGAATCTGAAGAGTTAATTCACAGAGCCCGTGATGGATACAATGCCTGGGTCTGCTCATGCTGAAGGAGAGTGAGCACTTCTTCACTTGTAAGAAGGGTCATTGTATCTTGCTGGGGAGAAATACAGAGTTGCTTTGTTGTTTTAAGGAAATTCCAATGTGTATAAATGGTGCATGTGACAGCTGAGCAGACAAAGGGATACAATGAGCCAGTTACTGATTTATTGCCTTTCACCTCTGAATGCAGGCTTCAACATGTGCTGTATGATGAACAAGGCGATCCCTCTATGTCTTTGTCCTGTCAAGTAGGCACAATGCTGAGGAAGGAGGGTCCTGCCACTGCCCTCAGGGGCCAGGAGCAGGTCCGCGGTGAGGTCGTCTGCCCGAGCCTCGGCTACTGAGGCCCCAACGCACCCCTCTGCAACGTTAGCTTCAGGAAGCAGGAAAGGAAGAAATCAAACTGATTGTCTCTGTAGAAAATGCCAAGAAATCTACCAAAAAAACTTCCTAGAACTAATACATCAGTTCAGCAAAGTCACAGGGTATAAGGTCAACATACAAAAATCAATTTTTCTTGTATAGACTAGCAATGAACAATTGGAAACCAAAATATGAAATACAATCCTATTTATAGCCACTCAAGAAATGGAAATACTTAGGTGTATATCTAACAAAACCTGTGCAGGACTTCTATGCTGAAAACTATAAATCACTTATGAAAGAACTTGAAAAAAATCTAAATAAAGCAACATATCGTGTGCAGGGACTGGAAGACTGAACATAGTGGAGATAGCTGCTCTCCCCAAATTGATATATGGGCTTAATTCCTACCAAAACCTCAGTAAGTTTTTTTGTGGGCACAGAGGAGTTTATTCTAAAATTTATATAGAAAGGTAAGGAGCTAGAATAACTCAATTTTGAAAAAGAATAATAAAATGGGAAGAATTTGTCTACCTGATTTGAAAACTTATTATACAGCTCCAGGAACAAGACCATTGCATTTATGGGGAAAGAGATACACAGATCAACAGAACAGAATAATAAAAAAACTGGTGCTCAGCAAAGGTTCAAAAAACAGTTTAGTGCAAGGAGTATAACTTTTTCAACAAATGAGGCTGGAGCAATTGATATACATAGGCAAGAAAATAAACCTTGACCTACACCTCACACCTTATACAAAATTTAACTAAAAATGTAAAACTATAGGGAAAAAAAATAGAAGATTTTTCTTCGGGGTCTAGGGTGCAGGAAAGGGCTCTTAGACTTGACACCAGAAGTGTGCACCCTAAAAGGGAAAATGGATCAATGGGATCTCATCAACATTAAAAATATTTGCTCTATGAAAGCCCCTGCTTGTAAGAGGATAAAAACAATACCTAGACACCAGGAGAAAAACACTTGAAAACCACTCATCTGACAAAGGACTTCTATCTAGACTATATAAAGAACTATGAAAACATAACAGTAAAAAACGCAAAAAAACAAGAACAATCCAATAAGAAAATGGGCAAAAGACGTTAAGAGACATGTTGCCAAAGAAAATATACAGATGGGAACAAACACACAGAAAGATGCTCAATGTCATTAGCCATCAGAGAAATGCACCTTCAACCACAGTGAGGTGTCACTGCACACCCACCAGAACGGCAAGAATAAAAAAGTCACGCAGCACCAAAGCTGGAGAGGATATGGACGTGGTGTGAACGTGAAGGGGGCAGTCATTCTGGAAAAGAGTTTGACAGTTTCTTTAAAAAAAAAAATGCAACCCAGGAATTGCACTCCTGGGTATTTCTCCCAGAGAAATGAAAACTTATGTTCACACCAGCTGATACACAAATGTTCATAGCAGCTGTATTTGTAAGAGCCAACCACTGGCATCAACCCAGATGCCCTCCAGTGGTCATACTTCCATGTCATAAAATATTACTCAGCAATAAAAAGGAGTGAACTACCAACATGTGGAATAATTTGGATGAATCTCCAGAGAATTATGCTGAGTGAGAAAAGTCAGTCCCCAGCGGCCACACTCCATGTGATTCCTTTTATGTAACGTTCTTGAAATGACAAATTAGGGAACTGGAGAATAGATCGGTGGTTATTAGGGGTTCAGAGGGGGGTGGGAGGGAAGTGAGTATAGCCACGAGGGATCCCTGGGTGAGGAATGTGGTCTGTATCATGACTGTCTCAACATCATTATCTTGGGGGAAACTGGGTAAATGGTGCATGAATCTCTTTGTATTATTTCTTACAACTGTGTGCAAATCTACAATTATCTCAAGCCAAAAAAGGTTCATTTAAAATGATAAATAGAAAATAAAGAAGAAGAGAATTGAGGCAGGAACAACCTTCCCAGCACACGAGCCCACACTTTTTAATGTGGCACCTATAGTTTACCTGAATGTGGCCCTGAGCTACAGGCCCGAGGGCTGCAAAGCTCCACTCAGAGAGGCATCAACTCAGCACCCATCATTTTCCTTGACAGAGTTTTCTTTGTGTCAACTCACTTTTCCTTCTGCACCTTTGTAGCCAAAGGACATTTGACACCCCTACCGTAATGGAAAAGCCCCAGTGCTGTGAATGCAAGGTGATCGTGATGAAACTGCACATCCCTGTAAAGACATCTTGGCTGCACACCAATGCAGAGAGAAGTCTCCCACAGACGCCCAGATGGGCCTGCAGAAACCCTGAACACGACGGGCCAGGGTAGCTCAGCTGTGCCACCCCGGAAGGGCAGCTCAGCCCGGAGACCTCGGAGACAAGAGGTCTTCTCTTTACAACCTTTGCCCTGCTACCTATGAGCGCTGTAACTCTGAATGCGTCACCTACCCTCTCCAAGTCACGTGTTCCTAACCTACAAAGTGGGGCTCGTGTCCACTTGTTCAAAGGACTGGGTACCACAGCAGATGCGCTTTGTGTGGGCACAGGACAGACTCCAAGGGTTTGCTTTTCCCCCTCAGTCAAGCATAGACCTCTCCCCCTCCCTTCTACAGCCTTGGTTCTCTGCATACATGTTTATGGTCTCTACCCGGAGAAAGGTCTCTGGCTGGTACCCGCTCGCCCCTGGTGGTGGCCTCATTTCCCCCAAGCAGCTACTCAGACATCATTTAGCAGAGCCCCATGTCCACCCTGCTCTCCCAGCTTCCCAGTCGAAGTGCAACTACGGAAGCAAATCTTCACCCCTTGGCTTCTCAGAATGTCCCCACGACCCCCAAGATTGCTGCAGGCCTGAACACTTGCTCTAATCATCGTTAGCTCATGACCCTAGACACTGGCTGCTCCCTCAGGCAGCAGAATAAAGGTGGTTAAAAGGCCTGTTATTTTAAACTGGCTCTGACGTTTATTCTGCTTTTCCCAGTCAGCTGATGTTATCATTTTTCTTAAATTGCATCCTGTCCCCTGTTGCATTT
This sequence comes from Manis pentadactyla, assembly GCF_030020395.1. Lineage (NCBI taxonomy): Eukaryota > Metazoa > Chordata > Mammalia > Pholidota > Manidae > Manis > Manis pentadactyla. Next base: position 174,696,115 of record NC_080023.1, on the reverse strand, counting down.
TTGGCAGATAACATCTCTGGTTTAATTCTTACAGAAAGATTTGCTGCGGGAATGGAGAAGCATCTTACATCTCAGAACGTGGGCTCTGTGACTTATCTGACACCCCCTCCAGCTCTTAGCTATTTTGGATATTGGGAAGCCAAATAAATGTATAAATACATAGTCCAGGGTCCAGGGTCCCTTATAAATCTCATTGAAAAATGTTACCCTTGGGTGGCTGATCAGTAGAACTGCTATAAATAGTATCTCTATCAAATACCTTGATATTTAGATTATACTGTACATTTTGTTTTTCAAACTCTTGGGCTAATGGAACTGATATTTCTAACCAATTCACACCTTTGGTTTAATTAGGTCTGTCGCTGGAGGAAAAAAAAAACCTGCTTACAAAGCAACAACTTTCCTTAGAGGCTGTTTTTATGTTTAGTAGAACATGGAATGTGGACCTGGTTTCTGACAGCCATTATGAATCACAGTAAATATTTTGACAAAAGCAACAGTGGTGTTAAGCACACTAGAGAATTCCTAAACTGGGTCAAACCCAGTTTTACATAGCATTTTCTTTTTAACTGCATGCTTGAAGATAACTATATCATTAAAAACACAGGGTAAAAAAGAGCTGTTTAAAAAAAAAAAAAAGCAGACATCCTCTATATGCTTATCTTATGGAGCATGTTACATACCTTTGCGAAGAATGATCTATTTTCAGGCAATGACGCTCCAATTCAAACACAAATGACCTGGCCTGAAACTGAGAAGATGCCCGTCATTCCAATTGGCCAACCAGAGGGCAGAGGAGCCCCCTGCGCCTCCATCCCCTCTGCAGACAGAGTTTGGACTTTGTTGAGAAAACGTCATGGAGTCCTCCACTGGTCCCCTCTCTGCAGGCAGCATCTCAGGGGACAGAGAGATGCTCCCTGCCCCTTAGAAAATAAAATAAAAGAGAATGACCTCCCATGGCTTGGCCTTTGAGTTGACTCCATGATTAACTGAGAAAAGCCCCATTTTGAGCCACCTGGAAGGGACTCAAATGGAGATGAAACTTGGTTTGGCTCAGAAATAGGAAGTAAGCTATTTTCTATATATTACTTAATGTCACACTAGCAACCCTTAGAAAACAGGAAGAGATAGACACAGAGAGGGAAAAAACAGAGCGACAGCTCACGTCTTTACTAACTGTGACTATTGACCTAACTACCCATAACAGAGACCCTGATTCGAAGCAGAGGTGTGCTCCCCGCCACACTGAAGATGGGGTGATTCCACACAGGCTGGAGAGAAGAGCCCATGTGGTCATCTTCCTGACGTGGGTTTGGAGGAAGCATCTGCAGAGCCCTGGTGTGTAAGCCTGGAGGCCCCCGAGGGCCCAGAACGAGCATTTCCACAGCAGGTGACCATGGCCGGGAGACTCACAGGGTCTCTGTGGGGCTCCCTTGTTCAAAACTGTGCTGTTTTGCTCAATATGGGATTGTTCGCATTCATTTTTATTTTTAAGCTATTGCACTAAAATATTACCCTGATAACTGAGTTTTGAGTGCCCCTTAAATTTTGCACCCCCAGTGAGCTCTTCTCTCTCCCCACCCTACCCCCTGCCCTGCTCTCTTTGACTTTGGAAGGAGCAGGCTCGGGAGTGAGGGACAGTGAAGAATACAATGACTCCAAATAGTGGAGGCTGAGAGCAAATGGGCGTCTAGGCCAGAAAACAAGCTAATGGCAAGACCGTAGGGGGTAAGCGGAGCAGACCAGATGCAAGAGCGGCCTGCAGAGTGGTGGTGTCACCTCCCGCAGGTGGCTCCTGCTGCTTTGAAATGGGCCATATTTCCACTAGGGAGAGGGATGCTCCTTGCCCCACTTTGCCATCAATGATGCCCAGTTGGTCACATACCTAAGCCTCATGTGTAGCCAGATTGGGTTTCAGGGGGAATTTCTGGTCATGGTTGTGGGAGCTGGGCTTTGAAGAACCAAATCCTACAAAATCACGTGGCTTCCACTCCCCATACCTCCAGCATCAGTGGGCACCTCACTGGCCATGTGAGCACCACGTGTGCAAGAGGCCGCAGGGAGGATGGAGCTGAGAATGGGAAAAAGGCGGATGCAGAGCCAGCTGTAACTCTGTGCAGCTGGTGAGTGAGGCACGGCCACAACTCCAGCGGCCCATGCCCTCCCCCAGGCCCCTGACATCCTGGGAACCCAGCAACCGAGGAGCAAATCCCTGCCCAGCACTGACACCAGCAGCAGCTGTTCTGATTTATTGGTACTTGCACCTTCCCTGTTGTTAAATATGGTAAGAACCACCCCTGGCTACAACAGACATAAATGAGGCCTTCTGGGGAAGAGGATCGGGGAGGCTTCCTGGAGGAAGTGGCAGACGAGTGGACACTGTAGGGTATGTAGTTTGATGCACAAGAAGGGGCAGCAAGAGACAAGCTGGGAAGGCCTGAAAATGCATGAAGGTCCGAGATTTGTGAGCACAACCTGCTCCAAAGGAGAGAGGGCCTGGGGGCAGCCACAGATGTGGCAGCAAGAGGAAGAAATTGGAAACGTGAGCTGATGCCAGCCAACCAAACACCCACCTCTTCTGCTGAAGAGCTGGGTCCCCCCTCGGAGCAAGAGAGAGCCCCACAAGCCAGAGGGCAGGAAAGAAAAGGAGAGGCTAGACAGGCAGAGAAAGACAAGTGCCAAATGATTTCCCTCATTTGGGGAGTAAAACAATGAGGCAAAACTGAAGGAACAAAATGGCAGCAGACTCACAGACTCCAAGAAGGGACTGGTGGTTACCAAAGGGGAGGGGTGTGGGAGGGTGGGTGGGGAGGGAGGGAGAAGGGGACTGAGGGGTGTTATGTTTAGGACACATGGTGAGGGGGGTCACGGGGAGAACAGGGTAGCAGAGAGAAGGGACATAGTGGATCTCTGGCAACTTGCTGCACTGATGGACAGTGACTGCAGTGGGGTAGGGTGGGGACTTGATAATACAGGTAAATGTAGGAACCACATTGTTTTTTCATGTGAAACCTTCATAAGAGTGTATATCAATCATACCTTAATAAAAAAGAAAAAAGAAAAAGAAGAGAGGCTGGAGCAGAGGGTCAAGGTGGCCCGCTGGGCATCCCCAGCTCCTCCCTCGGGGGCCTGGGGCCAGATGTCCCCCAGCCTTAGCGGAGGGAGTCCTTGGGGACAACTTTGTCTCTATATCCTAAAAGGACTTCGATTGGTCTTTTTTCTCCTAAGTTACCATTTGAATGCACTTCATGAAGATAATTAATGTAAAGCTTTCCTGTACAGGAGGTACTTTAAAAAAAAAAACTTTTGGAGTTGATTGAAAATAAATATAGCAACAGATGAAAAGATAAACAAAATTTGACACATCCACGTGATAGAATAGTATTAGGTGATGAAAAAGGAACCGAGTCCCAACACCTGCTCCCATGTGGGTGGACCTTGAAAACGTTACACTGAGTGAAAGAAGCCAAACACGAAGGCCACACAGTGTATGATTCTGTTCATATGAAACATCCACCAGAATAAGTAAACCCATAGAGACAGGAAATGGATCCGCGGCTGCACAGGGCTGGAGGAGGAGGGAGGGAGGGAGGGAGTGACTGCTAATGGGTACAGAGTTTGTTTTGGGGTGTTGAGAATGTTCTGGAATGAGATAAGAGTGATGGCTGTGCACCTTAGCAAATATACTAAAAACCGCTAAATGGTACACTTTAGGAGGGTGAATTTTGCGGCACATGAGTTCTCTCTCAATATAATAAACAATCACTCCCTTTCCAATTTTTCTCAACCCCATGATATAATTTAACCCTCCAGACAGTGCAAGAGATACCCAGTGAGCTAAGCACGTGGTGATAGCCACCAAAGAAAAGGAAAAATAATTCCACAGAACGGTGAACTTGCTTTCTCAAGTCTGTTTTTCCCAAGGAAACAAACAAAGAAGATCTATCACTCCCTTGCCAAGAACAAGGCTCATTTGGCAAAATTGCCGTCTTCAGTGATGGCTGTTCTTCAAAACAAAGCTGGCTGGTTCAGCTAAAAGGAAACAGCACAGCCGGAGAGGATGTCAGGTGTCCAGGAGAGAGACCAGACCAGGCAGAGTCGCATGCACAGGGATGATGCCATGTGGCACCTCAGCCCCACCGACACACGTGCGTGTCCAGAAGCCGTGGTCAGGAGAGCAGAACTACCCCGGCCTTCGGGGTTTGGTCCTGGAATGTCCCCAGCCTCCAGAAAGTGAAAGGGGGAGTCCCACAGCGGGCCCCTTGCAACTTCGAGCACGGCTGCCTGGCTCCCCCAGGGTGAAGCATGTGGATAAGTCTGAGCAGGAGCTGGGGCAGGGGACCCGGCCCAGCCTCCCCGGCAGGCAGAGATAAAGCAGCATTTCAGTGCCTGTGTGAGTCAGATCGGTAGTGACCACAAGACAGCCGGTTGGCGCTCATCCCCAGGTGCTGTCCCTTCCCACATCCTGCCGCCTGCCTCTCTCTACCCCGCCTCCAGGGCCCCCTTCAAAGCCCTGAACCAGGCCAAAAACAGTGCCTAACACAGGAGCAGCATCCCGAAAGTATGTGTTAGATGAATGAGTGAGAATGGATGGATGTGTTTGTTTCAACACTGTGCATACTGTGGAACACTATATGTGTCCCAGACAAGACCAGTCAGGACGGACTGCCATCCCCTCTTCTCTGGACACTGTCCACCCTTCCAGGTCATCTGTCCCACGTGTCATAGTGATTGGGCACTCCTCTCTGTTCCCCTGCCAGGCCATCGTACACACTCTACTGCACACCTGGCACGGTGCTGGGCACAGAGTCTGTCCTCGGTCAACATCTGCTGAATGACACACTCTATCAAATCCCTCACTCCCTGAGCCACACCCAGACCGTGCATTGAAAGACCTACCAACTCATAAACCAGGTGGGACCTGCCTGACCTGGAAAATCTCAGAAGCTCCCAACGGTGGCCTCTAATCAAAGGCAGAGGGCTGTCATTCAAGGGAGCCCACGGATCCCAGCCACTCTGGGTCTCTGCAGAGCTGTGCCTTGGGGACACACACTCTCGGATTGTCATTTAAGCTTGATCCCAATTTGGGTTCCACTGCCCTTAGCGTCCCCCGTACGCTCTCCTTAGTGTCAAAAGAGGTTTGTAATCATCATCTGTGTGTGATGAGAAACGAGGTATGCCTGTCGAGTGCCTTTAGAAAGGAGCCCTCCACAGGTGTGTGCCATTGTGCTGACGGCTGCCATTGGCATTTCTGTGCAGAGAGCAAAGTGCCTCCCCCTGCCGTGTGATTGCATGAGTGCCCTCGCAATTATCTGTCTGCGCGTCCTCAGGGCCACTTAAACAATACTTTTATTTAAAACATGTTGCATCCAGCCAGTTTCTGATTATCCATGGTAATGGGGGTCAAGGATCAGCTGAATAATTGAAATGGAAACTTTATTCCCATCGAGGGTTTCCGTCCCCCACCTCCTTCCTTCCGCGAGGAGAGAGGCGCTGTCCCATCACGGAAGGGGCCCTGGGCTGGAAGCTCTGTTCCAGCCATGCCTAGATTGTGCCTGGCTTTCGGGGGCACAGCGCCCTTCCCTTCCACGGGGCTGTGATGGGAGGGGCCGGACCGTGGCGTGCCCTGCTCCTCCTCCCAAGGCTGCATATCAGCTTCATTGATATTCATAACCTATTTCTTCCAATGGACTTGCTTTTATCATATAATTTGTCCCAAGTACTGTTATTACCTTTGTAATAATAATTGATGTGGCCATAATATATTTTTATAATATCCATTAAGATAACTCCCTAAGTATTACAGTTTTTTAAAGGCTGTGTCAAAAGAGACCGCCTGGCCCTGGCTTGGATCCTAGAGCAGGAAGAGGACAGTCACGGAAAGCCTGGTGCCGTCCATGCGCAGGCTGGAACCGAGTTACCGGCCACGTAGTGACAAACGCCCCACACTCACGTCAGATGCTCGCCATGAGGGTTGGGGCAAGAGACAAACTTTGTGCTAACTTGGCAGCTTTTCTGTAAACCTAAAATGATTCCAAATGAAAAGCTTATTAATAACAACAACAAATGGATCCACTCAAAGTTGAAGTTAAAACATTGAAGCACCCCAAGGGGTCTTTGGGAAACATGGGGCCAGGTACTTCACTGGCCCTTCCGTCTCCGCATTTTCTGATACCTGGGATGGGCCAGGCGAGGGGTGCTTTCTGAGGCCCAAATGCCCTCCAGGAAGGGCTGAGTGAGGAGCCAGAAAGCGTCCTAGAGCCAGTGGCTCAGCAGGGGCACAGGACAGAATCTGGCCAAGATGACATCCTGCTGAGTCACAAGAAAGTGTCCCCCACGTGTGCTGGCCCCTCTCCCTGCTCAGCGAAGGCTGTCTGGGGATACATGCCCCGTGCCCGAGCCTGTCGACAGCAGCACACAGCACGTGGTGGAAACGGCTCCATCAAGCCGGCGGGAAGGGACAGAGCCTCCCAGGGCCCATTAGCCCGTGTTCTCCGGCAGTAATTGCCTCCGCAGTTCATTTCCCCCAACCACCGGCCCTGGCTGCACCCGTGGAGTCGCGCATAATGAAAGCGCCTGAGTGACGGCCGAGAGGCGAGGGGAAGGCAGGGCGCTCTGCTTCCCTACAAATTGTACCCCTCTTCAGGAAGGCATGACGTGGCTCCTGAGCACCGGGATATCAGATTTTAATCACAGAGTGTGAAAATGAAACCATTTCCAGCACCTGAACTGGTTTCGTTGGTGCCTCCCACTGTTTTGGTAGATTAAGTTTTTAGGCCAGAAAGAAAAAAGCCTTACATTTCAGCTCTAACAAGAAAAACACACACCCCTAACCCCCACCCCACCCCCAACCAACTCCAAAAAGTTTCTTATGTAAGGAGTTTGTTTTCTTATTTTCTTTAAGGGGAAGAGTTCAGTGGTCCAGATGGGGAACCGGGTGGCAGGGCCAAGACCCCACCCCACCCCACCACTTGGGGAGGCTGGCTACTTAGCGTCTTTCGGATGTATTTACCAAAACAATGTGTTTAAACATTTCAATAAACAGATTAAAACACAGATTTGTATGTTAGTCTCTGCCAGCTGGTTCTCCAAGCCAAGAATACTTTTGTCCTTGTGAAACCAAATGATGATTGTTCCTCGAATCCAAGTCCTGGCCTGAGAGACCCAGGCCCCTCCCAAAGATGGGGTTTTCTCTTCCTCTTAGCGGCCTCTGGCCTCATGTTCCAGCTTCTTTTCTCGCTGTCCTGTCCCCTGGGTGTGTTCTTACTGTAAGTTCCCCCAAATCCCTGTTGGAAGGAAACAGAGCTCCACTTGTAAGCCATCCGATTTTCCTCCAAAGCCAGAGTCCGGCATCCCATCAGCACCCAGAGGGGAGAGCTGGCACCACTGGGTGTCACTCTCCCGGCAGTGTGACTTCAGACACTGAAGATGACGTCTTCCTAACGTGGGAGAATTCGCCTCTGCTCAGGGTCCCCAGCTCCTCTCTTAGTGCTCCAGGAGGACAAGGGCTCCTGGAATTTAGAGCTAGAGGCTCTTCAGGGATCACCTAACCAGCAACATCAAATGTAGGTGCCCGTGTCTCTCCCCTTCCGACATCCTAGGTGAGTGACCCTCCCTGCGGAGGAAGACTTCTGCTCAGCAGCAGCTTCCCTGGGCCTCCAGAAAAATCATTGCCAGAGAGGTCAAGCACCTGAGCTAAAGCCAGCTTGCCGGCCCCTCGCTGTAGAAATCACAGAGGGAGGACCAGAGCCCACACCAAACTCCGGCTGCCACTGTTTGCGTCGCGGTGTTACATGCACGTACATGCAACTGAGTGCCCGCTGCGCCTGTCCTCCTGCCCACTGGAAGGTGTTCTGGCTTTATTATGCAAATCTCTTCCTTTGCTTCCCACAGCTCGACAGGGTTTTGTCTTCACCAGACTGCCTGTTCCTCTTTCATGTGATACATAATCAGGATAATTGAGGAGAAAATAAGGACAAAATCCAAACAAACAGATACTAACCAAAAAAAAGCGTTGAAAGAAGATGGCTTTATCCCTTCCAGGTGTCTGGAAAACTGTGTTCAACACTAACTCACTCATTCATCAAATATTTCGTGAGTACCAACCAAACTCTGTTTTAGGTCAAAGGATCATAAGACAGATGAGTTCTTGTCCTGACGGGGCTGACAGTCTAGTGGGAGAGAGAATCAGAAACCAGAAACACATGAATGAGGGAGGTAATTTCGGACAGAGATGAGTGACTTGAAGAAAGAAAAATGGCAGGGTATGGCAAGTGAGAAGGGAGAGGGACGGAGAGGCAGCCCAGAGGAGGGGCTGAAATATGACAAAGATTCAGCCCTGAGGAAGCCGAGGGCTAGGGGTTCCGGACAGAGGGAGCGCAGAGTGCAAAGGCCCTGGGGTGAGCACTCCCTCGGCTAGTGAAAGCCAGCGGAAGGCAGGGTGTGCGGAGCGGTGGCAGAGAGGAGAGAGCCGGAGGCCAGGGCCCGGGGGCGCAGGGACAGACCAGGCAGAGCTTTTTTAGCCACAGGAGATGTTTATTCTAAATAGCCTAAGATGAGGCACAGATGTGGGAAGACAGTGGACAGACATGTCAGGATAAGAACAGAGGAAGGAATTTTGCACAGTGTGAAGAAGAGGAACTCTGGATGAGAGAATGTGGATGGAAAAAGAGAGGAAATTTCACAGGAATTGCTGTGGATCATGCTTCTGCTTCCCAGGGCCGGAGAACTCCGAGCGGAGAGCATGCGTCGTCAAATCGCCTGCTTGCTGCCCTGAATCTTGGGCTCGTAAAGCTACTCTGAGACTGAGCTACGTGGGTCCCTGTTCTGAAGGGTCAGAGGTGTGTTCTGTAGGACTGCCCGACGCGTGCATGTGCCTGTGTGTATCCTTGGAGAAACCACTGCTCTGGGTGCTGGTTCCTTTTCCCTAAGTGGGAAAAGCTGCTGCAGTTGGAATGTTCCACCTGCTCTGAGGCAGGGCCCAGAGGGGCCTCCCGCACCTCCAGGGCCCAGCAGCAGCCTGCACATCCTTCCTCATGCAACAGAGGGTGACTGGTTTCTACATCAGTTTCTCACTAGACTATGCACTCCTTGAAAATATGGGCAAATTTAATTTCTTTAGCCTAGCTCCAGGTGGGTCCTTGGGAAGCGGCTGTTGAACAAGCTATGTTGGAAGTGCTATGTTGGGGGAGCAAAAGGTGCTTGTGGCTTTTTTGAAGAAAGAGTTCACTACAGCACAAAGCAGCCGGGAAGTAATTCCCTCCCAAGGCCATGCTGCTCAAGCGCCTTTTCTCTGTGCCTCAGTATGGCGGTGCCCTCCACCTCGGACTCGCCCTGCACAGGGTGTGCTGGGGGCCTTTGAGAACCAGGTCTCAGCAGCACCATCAAGCACCTCACCTCCTGGGCCTTGGCTCCTTCCCGGGGAAGCGACCTGCTCCTCCTGCCAAGCCTCCGGGCCCCCTGGGATGCCCGTGAAGATGCACCCAACCCAGGGAGGACGACCCCACAGAGACCAGCGCTGACCTCCAAAGTCAGACAGTGGGTCGTAAGCAGGCTGCATATCTTGTTGACTCTTTTCTGTTCTCTTTGGGTCCAGTTGCACAGAATTTGGCTCAGAGGGGAAGAGCTCAGGCCTGAGGGCTGGGAGCCCAAAGGGCGTGTTCTCTGAAGGAAGTGGTGGGGACGCCAATTGAGGGGTGAACTCAGGAACCGGGGTTGCACAGACACTGTTCCAGGTGCTGAACGTGAGCCACTCAGCCAGGTGGGATTTGGATTGAACTTTACGGGCCACAGCTGGCAAAAGGCCAGGTACCCACCTTCCCCCTGGCACCGCCCAAATCCATTCCCCATACTGTAACGAGAGAGATGTTTTTCAAACCCAGAATTACACCCACACACTCTTACTCTAGCTACAACCCCCCGGAGGCCCCGTTTCTCTTACGATGAAGTGATATCTGCCGGCTAGACCCTGTGGGCCTGGCCTCTGTCACCTCCTCAGCCCCCTCCCAGGCCCCATGTTTCATTTGTGTGTCCCAGCCTCACACCCACTGCTGTGTCCTCCCACTCCTGCCCACGTGGGGCCCCCATGGCCTAAAGTCCTCTTTCTGCCCACTCCTCTCCACTGCCCCCCACTAACCCTCCACAGCCCAGCTTGGTGCTCTGACCCCCCAGGAAGCCTGGTTGGATGCCCACTCCCTGGCCAGCCAGATCCACCTGTACTCACCACAGTCATAATGGAGCAATTAAATGTATCCTTACTTGCTTCACGGTGCAGACCCCATAAGCCTTGTCACGGGCTCAGAGCTCACAGCCCAGCACAGACAAGCCCTCTGCCCAAACGGAGCTGCTCCCAGATGCCCTCTACGTGCTCACACTGTCCCCTCAGCCCCAAGCTCCTTTCCTGCTTGAGGTTCACACCCCCAAAGCCTACCGTCCCTAGGTAGGTCTCCACCTTGCCTCCTCAGCAACGGCTTCTGGGGTCTCCCCAGCTAGAAGCGAACGCCCGTCCTGAACATCAGAGCACACTCTCTGTGGCGCTTCTGGGCCCTCACACTGCAATGGACTTAGCCCGGCTTCCTGGATTGCAAGATCTTCAAAGGTGAGATCACGCCTTCCGTATCACTGAAGCTTCTGTGACACAGCAATGACCAATGACAGCCAAACGCACTGGGCAGGAGGCCAGCCAAACCTCTGAGCTGTGATGTGAGGGAGGGGGTCCCTACATGGACCACTTTACAGAGAAGGAGGCCGCCTGCCCGTGACCACTCAGCCAGGAACTGGCAAAGGCGCCGTGTGGACCCAGGCTACCAGTGCCCCGCCAGCCCCTCAGCCCTTAAGCCAAGCTGCTTCCCTCAGAAGAGAGGAGAGAGGGGCAGGGGCAGCCTGCGCCCATCAGTGTTCCCTGGCCTGTGCTCCTGTCTTGGGGAACACCTCCCAGCACACGGGGTTCAGCTGTCCCCGATGTTTGAGGCCAACGCAATGAACTCCAATGGCACAAATCCCAAAGCATCTCAGTTCCAACTTGCAAATCTCCATAAAGTACTTTTCGAAACAGTGTTCCCCCTTGAGAAAGTCCATACCCAGGATCCAGGCTTTAATATTCTCTTTCATCACCCGGCAGTGATTCACCTGGCTGAATCGCAGAAGGGCCGTTAGAGCACCCGGGCTTACGCCCTGGCTCAGTGCCTCTCTACTCGTGGGCAAGTACTTGACCTCAAAGCATCCATGCATTCATGTGTCAAGCAGGATCAGTAACACAGCCACTCATGAGAATTAAGTGCAAGGTGCTCACCGCCAGGCAGTAAAAGTCAGCATTAGCATTATTATAAAATTCTTCTTGGCAACTATCCCCAGTCCTGGGCATCTCAGCAGGAGGATGCCCAGGGAAGGGGGCTGCCTCTTCCTCTCCAGAGAGAGATGCCAGAGAAACTTGGGAGAGGTCATCCTGGGAGACAGGAGCCATGTAGCTTGCTGGCGGGCACAGATCAAGGTTGCAAGTCACGTACATGTCAACATGCTCCCCCAGCCTCACGCGTCCTCCTCCACACCAGCCCCCTTGCATCCTCATCTGTGCCGAGAGAACACATGTGTGCACTCGTTCATGCACACACGAGCCTTCTGCCCCAGTCCACATGCACCCCAGGAACGTGGACCTCTCGGGGGGCCCACACCTGCCGGAAACCCAGGGCAGACGAGGGACTGTGCTCATAGGGCTGGCATCCAGGTAGGTGAGCCTACATACGAGGCAGGCCAAGTGTATTTGCATATAATTTGCATGTGTTGACACAGCGCTCCCATCTCTGCAAAGAGCACCTCCAAGCTAACCTGTTATTACTGCTCCCCCAAAGCCTGGTTTTCCTCAGCCCTCTCAGCTTCCCGCCCACAGCCAGGAAGTACCGGAGCTGCCTCTGAGCACCAGACAAGCCCCACCCGCCCCCCTGGGTCACAGTTTCTTCTCTGGACAACAAATAACAGCACGCCTCCACTGGGCAGACAGAGGGGGCCTCCCTGCACCTACCGTGGGAGCAGGTGCTGGGAGCTGGGCCCCCCTGCTGGGGCACAGTAGGCTGCTCGTTATTACCAGCAGGCCTGGGACACGCGAGGATGGGGCAGTGTCCCCTTGAAGTGTCTCAGTCTCCCCTGTGCTCCGGTTACTTGTTGTGGCAGATATAAACAGACAGGATGCCTAGTTAAACTTGAATTTCTAAGAACAATGAGACTTAATGGGAGTATAAGCATGTCCTGTGCAATATTTGGCATATGCTTATCCTAAAAACTGTCTGTTGCATAACTGGAATTCAGATTTTTAACTGGAAGTCCTGTATTTGATCTGAGCACCCTACCTGGGACCCAAGGTCCATTGACCTCTACTATTACTAATATCCTGTTTTCTCACCACTTTTACCTCAGCCCAGAGAACGCGGAATTTACTTCCTAAAAGTCCAGCTTCCTGATGTAGGTTAGGAAGAGAGGGCGGAGGTCGCATGTGAGGTAAACTAAGAATTGCTTGCTTGGTGTGGGGGGATGGACATGTGTTTACAAATTTATTTAAAAATCTAAAATCTGTTCCTCTTTGGTTTCTGTGAGGAGCCGACCGGTTATCACTGAGAACGTGGGGCCACATTTCCTGTGGTGAAGGGTACGAGTGTTTGCATCAACAGGTCCGTTTCTAGGGCTCGTCTCAGGATGTGAGGCCCTCAGCGGGTCACAGAGGGAGAGGAGAGGAGAGGCGGGCAGAGAGGGCCTGTGGCCAGGGACTGCTTGGGTGGGAGGCGCTAGCTCTGGAGGGTCTTGGAGGAGCCCCGTGTGGATATGAGCCCCGCTCCAGCCCTTCGTCCAGCTTCTCCATCATGCATCAGTCAGTGGCCCTCTGCAGAGGGTGGAGGTGGTGATGAGCCCCATTCTTTACTTTGCTGGTGGGCCTAGTGTGCTGAGCTCAGGGGCCTGCCCTTCACCTGGAGCCACCATCAAGGCGGGAGGTTCAGACATGAAACGTGTTGTGGGCTGTCTGTCAGGCTGTGCAGTCCATCCCCCCACCACTACACTCGGCCTCTACCAGCTGAGGTGCCCCAGGAGTACCACCCAGTGACTCTACAGATAAACATGTGCACCACCCAAGAGTGACAATTTCCCCTCAAGATTTTTTTTAGAGGAAGTGTTTTATAGTAAGGTCAGTGGATATGCTAGGAGTGCAATGCAAAATTTTCATCTTTTTAAGATCAACACAAAATGAGATGTAAAGGTTTTCGTTTCCTTTTCCAAAAAGTGGTGATGGGGACACCACCAGCCTCACGGGGCCATTGCAAGGACTGAATAAAATCAATGCAGGTGGAGCCCTTCCCCAGCATGGAACCAGGCAAGAAGGACCTCTCTACGTGGAACTTTCCTCACCTCCAAGCCAGGCTCAGTGACAAGACCCTTCACCTGGTCTTGCATATCAGACCTCCCCATGCACAGAGAAATCACGACTCAGCCAAAGGACTCTATAGGTCCTTTAGGAAGATTTCCCTTGACTTTCTAATGCCATCCTCTGGAAAGGTCTTAAACACAGGACAAGAACCTGAAAGCCCCCTGCTTCTGACATGCCGAGATGGCCAGAGATTCTTATTACCAATGGAGAGACCATCTATGGCCCCACCTATGGCCTCTTGCCAAGGTGAAAGCAGGCATTCTCAGCCCAGAATAATCCAACTGTGCCTGGCTGCAGATGCCCTGGTGAAGGACATGATCAGCAGAGTTCAAGGAGCATCATGTGGTCAGGAGGGCAGACACACAGCACGGAGACCTACAGATCTCGGCATCCCTGAATCAGCTGTCTGGGTAGAAGGATGGAATGGAGCATTATGGCATGACACCCAAGGTCAGTGCCTCGCTAGCTCACACCCTCGGATCCTTCCTCTTAAGAACTTCAAAAATCCAGTGGTGGTAATGCTTCTTTGGGACCTAAAATTGTCCAGTGGTCATCAGTGACCATCTACATTCTTTGTATTTCTCCCCTCAACAGCGAGGCCAGCTGTGTGCCACGGGAGCCCTCTAAGAGATGATCCGTGCCCCCCCCCCACCCCGTCCTGGCTGATCCAACCATAAATGACTCATGAATTGCATGAAGACTACACGTGGCCTTGACAATGGTGCTGAACAGTTGGTATGCAATGACTTGGTCTGACTCTAGGATAGTAGGGGAATATTCTGAATAATTTAAGAGAGTATAAGGGTGTCTCTTCTAATTAGGGGCCGTGATGTTTCCACATGCTCTTATTGACCTAATAATTGTTGCAAATGTACCAAAACCATTGTCCCAACAGTTGACGACCACTTGGCCTTCTGTTTGTCATTCTTGTCTCTTGCTCAAGCCGGCTGTTATCCTGTTATCACCTTAGAAAACAAGGCACCGTGCTCATGGTAACTCCCGCATTTAAACTGCTCTTCAAAGTTCAACCTTGGCTCTGGAGTATGAACAGGCTTTGGGGGCTAATTAACCTCACACACAATCTCAGCCAACATCCCACATCCCATCAACCCCAGCCCCATAATTAGTTCCTGCAAAAATATTATACTTCATGGGAAGTATACATGGGCAGGTGTTTCTGGGTGTCAGAGCTACTTGGTCAAAATCAGCCTTGTTTGGAGACTGGGGGCCTTGTCCTTTGCGGTGGTAGAGTTGACCCCAAGGCCATTTTTTAAAATTGCAAGCCATGATCCGAAATCTTTCCCCCTGCCCCCCCTCCGTTTGAGCTTGTATGGCCTTTCCTTTTTGAAAAACAAAGTATGATAATCACAATTCTCCTTGGCCAGTGGCCAGACATCCGAAAGCTGCAGCCAGGAGATCAACGGATACACCCGGAGAGGGCAGGGTCAGAGGGCAGAATATTCTGGACACACGTGTGTGCCGAAGACCAGACCTGAAGGACTGGAGGGTGCGAGTGCATGAGGGCCGGCACCCCCTAGTTTGAATGACATGCTAAGGCCCTTCCAAACCTGTGGATGAAACATGCCTGTGACATTAATTAATGCCAGGCAAATGCAACAGCAGATCCTGGAAACTAAAAATAGACCTATGCCTACTGATTCATCCCCTGACTGCACAGAATCTGGAGCTTTTTAATCTGCTTCTTGTCAGCATGTACGTTACATTATGGCCTTTTTTCTTTCCCTCCATGTTTGTTGTTGTTCTTTTATTTCTCTCCTTCTTGTTGAAAGGTTTAAACCTTCGAGAAGAGATGTCCCCACCTGGCTACCCTCTGACCCACAGACATGCTTAATAAGCAAGGAAATCATTTCTTTTCCTGGCTCACATGGTTGTGAGCTATGTCATTTGTACTTAATATTTTCCATGCGGATGTTTCTGCCTGTTGCATCACACACAGAACTCTATAGCTTCGTTTCCGATTACAGTCCCTTCTATTTTAAACTTTGTTGATTTCGACTGGGAAGGAAGCCTATTTCATACAGATTAGCTGGACAGCTGGGTTTGATTGCTTCTGATTACTGGGCTTCAGGCCACTGGGGAAATAGGTTTCCCAAAGCCCCTGGATGGAGAACCATTGCATGTGGCCCCAGAAGAGTGGGCCGGTGCTTACTCCAGGGGGGAGGGGGCAGCAGCCTCGGCTGGAAATCAACAGGTCAAGCCCAAGGCAGGATCTGAGCGTAATCCACCTCTCAGGCTTAAGAGGCTGTGCTGAGAGGTGGAGGAGGGGGGATTAGAAGCCCACTGGTTCAAAAGCGCTCACGGGGACCTGAGTGGGGGCTTGTGTCGGAGATTTAACTGCTTGTGCTTGGAAGGAAGCATCCATCATGCTTGCCTGATAGAATCACTGGGGAGGCAACAGACAAGGCTCAACGACAGGGTCCCTTCATCTGGCCTTGCCTCCCAGACCTCCAGGTGCACAAAGAAATCACAAAGACCTCTCTCACCTTTCAGTGGCCAGTCCACAGGCAGGTGGGGCTGCCGCGCTCTCCCGACAACCGGTGGCTCCGATGAGGCAGGAGCTTTCTCCCTGCTCGTCCCATCTCTGCCTTTGCTTCTTTTTATGCCTTCTCTAGAGAAAACCGAGTGCTGGAAAATTTTTTTAAAATTGTGTGTGTGGAGGGTGGTGGGTGTTGGGGGTGGCAGAGGGGCCCCGGGGGGTGGGGGTGCTGCCCGCCCCGGTGCGGGCTCGGGTTTAGTGGCCGGCGCCGGGGCTCTGGTGCGCCGGCAGAAGCTCGGTGCCACGGCAGCTCTGTGTGTGGGCGGCGGCAGCTCCACGGCTGGGTTTCAAACCATTACACTGAACATTTGCAAACAGATAAAAAAACAAAACCATCCGGCACAAATGGAAACTTCTGCTTTCCTTTCTCTTCCGGCACTCTGTCCCCTTCGCCTCTCCTCCCGGGTTTTGGAGGAGAAGGGTGAGGGTGGGCTGCCTGGCCCCACCTCTGCCGCCCGCCACCCATTCCTGTGGCCACTGACATGGACAGGCAGGTCGGAGCATCAAGACTTCCCCCACAGCTTTGGGGATGGCCTGATACTTGCAGATGAAAAGATTTCTCCTTTCCGGGGTCTTGCTCAGAATCCGGCCACGGGGAGCCACCAGACCCAAGGAGAGCTCAGGCTCCGTGTCAGGCCACGTCCGATCCTGCCAGTTTCAAAGGTACCTTAGAACCGGCCAACAAGGGGTGTGAGGGACACCCTCATAGCTGGGTGACGCTTTTCCCAAGGCATACTTTGTGAACAGGGGCACAAAGTACTCCACTGAAAAGAAAATGGGTCCTACAGTCAAATTATTTTGGGAAATGTTGCATGCAAAACTGCTATGGGATGGTCACAGAGCACACCAGCAGGGAAGGCCCTGAAAAGTCCTGCAATTAAGAATCCTGCGTGGCCTTGTGACACCCAGCACGTCCAAAATGTGTAAGACCTGAGACCATAGAAGCCCCTCTCCACGAACAACACCACCCCAATGGCAGCACGCACACGCACATCCACGCATTCATACCTGCACCCAACAGAGGTGGCCGGACCCAGATCCATTCTTCCAGCCAGAGAGCAAAAGAGGGCAGGCAAAGCAGATACTGGGGACCAAGCAGGTCAGAGTTCCCCATCTCAAGACACTCTCCACTTGGCACACAGGTGCCCCACACGGTTACTAAGAAGCTGAGATTGTGGTTCTGGCTGGACAGGCCCATGAGGGATGTGAACAATTCCTCGGGGCCACAGGGGCTCTCAGGGTGTCTTCTCGCCCACTCCATTAGTCCCCTCCTCACGCCCCAGCCCAGGGAGGGGCTGCCTTTGGCTGGGAGCTGACCCAAGCTTACAGGGCCACCGTGGGGCAGAGTCACTGGAGGAATGTGTTACAGGGCCCTGCCCGCAAACCTCTGCTGGACAGAAGAATGGGATGACGTGTCACGTGATACTAGGAGGCTGAAGAACAGAAGCGTGAAACAGCTAAAGTCTGAGAGATAAACCTGCCGACTAGAAGGTGTTCATGTTGGAAAGGATTGCAGCAGGAGGTGGAGCAGAAGAGAGCGCAGGAAGAGCTGGTGCACGCTGCGGGATGCGGGGGCTCCTGGCGGCCATCGGGGCCATCAGACGCCAGCCTCTGAGCCTCAGCCTCCTCTCTGAAAACCGTTTCCAACTCAGGGTGACTTTGTCCCCCAGGGAGCACTTGGCAACATCTGGGGACATTTTGGGTTGTCACAATTAGGGGGCTGTGTTATTGCAAAGAGCGGTTGGGGTCCACGGGTGCTGCTAAGTGCCCTGTGAAGCAGCAGAGCACCCCCAGCCAAACATCAGCATGTTGCAGAAGTCTGGAACCCTGTCCAGGTGGACCCCCCAGGCTCCTGGGGGGGGCTCCAATGACACAATGCATGTGAGGATTCTGAGTAAACTGGAAGGCGATTATGTTATGTTTTTGGTAAGACAGAGGCTTCCATGTCATCTGGATGGCATTTAATTTCCTGTTGGATGACAAGATGGAAACAGATGGAAGTAGAGTAAAAGCCCTGTGCTGCACTCCAAGACAGAAAGCCCGCCTGCCTTATGAACACTCCAAATTCCATGATTTAAAAAAAAAATAATAAGCAAAGGAAAGAAAAGAAATGCCTCCTCTTGGGTAAGTGCATCATAGAACTTGAAATCTGTATGAACAAAGTAAAATGGTGCAGAAAAGCTTTAAAAAGCTTACAAGCACTTGGACAGATAATCATTGGTAATTAGAGCATTTTATAGAATCCATTAAAGGTTTTAAACAAAGCTGAAGTTATTTGTTGACCTTTCCTCTGAAGGAGGGGAACAGTCATGCTGACAGCATTAATGCTTCCGGCCTGGGTGGGGGGGGTTTCTTTTAAAGAAATCTTCAGCCCGGCTGGCAATGTGGTCCGCAGCACACAGCACATTGTGAGAAGCCGACACAAAGAGAAAGTGAAACTAAACTTCAGACTCATGTTCCAGCTGGCTGCCAGCCTCAGAGAAGAAATTTTGGCCATGTGTCGCTCTGCACCTCCGTTCCCCTAGGACCCCAGGGCAGGACTCAGGGTCCAGAGCCTGGGAACGGTTTTCCCCTGGTGGTGGCGAGGTCGCAAATGGGTGGCCAGGTTGGGAGAAAAGGCGTGGCCAGGCCTGCACTGACCCCCAGAAGGGAAGGACGGGCGCAGGCAGGGCGGGCCGAGGGCATGGGCAGACGGACGCTCTGGCAGAGGCTTTCGAGGAAGAGATGCCGAGCGGCCAGGGTCCTGATGTGGACACGGAGTCACACTAGTGTAACCCACACTAGCCAGTTGCATCAGCTTCCTCCAGACGCCCCGACGGAACACGGCCAGCCTGTTAGTCTTGACCTCCCTGTGGCTTCACCATCCACGCTTCCAACCACCAACCGGGACAAGCATCTGAGAGCTTCCTACGCCAGCACTTCGCTTGGCCCCGGGAACCAAATGCTGATGGAAAGGCAACAGCAGTCCCTGCCTCCACAGGGTTCATAGTCGGTTGGAGTGAAAAGACAGAAATCAAAGAATAATGAAAAAAACCCACATCCAATTCATTCAATCATTCGTTGGCTGAGATTTTGAACTTCTATTTTATACTAGGCACTATTCGTGGAGAAAAAAAATGTGTTAGCAAATTACTATCAAAACAGAACAATGTTATGAAACTCTAGCTGGACAATATATCGCATCAAAAGCTGTGAAGTTGAGGCCCCCGCTCTTTGTTAGAAGGGGCTAAGAGGGGCCCCATGGGAAGGACCTGCTGATCCAGGCACAGGTAGTGGGAAAGGGAGTAGCTTCCCATTCGGCCTCATTATTCACCCCCAAGCTCTGAGCCTCCTAAGGCTGTCCTGTGCTCCACAATCGCTGCGAACCCCAAGCTGTGGAAACATCACCCAACACACGGAGGAGCTGTCTGAGAAGAGGACCCCAACCATCCCAGACGCTGGCTTGAGGTCTCACAGAGGGAAGGCTGTTCAGAACCTAGGACAGCTCCCGAGTGCCTCCTGTCTAGATCCCCACCCTCCTGGGGGCACTGCCAGGGCAGAGAGACCTGCAGATGTTTCCCGCCCAGGGGACTCGGTCACTCACTCTCCGCGCTAGTGTCTGCTGCCTTCTGCAGGCCTCGCTCGTGTCTCTGCTTCTCCAGGACTTCCAGCCTGTTCTCACTGCCACTCCTGACTCTTGCCCGACACTCAAAAGTGCCAAAGGAGGAGCTCATTGGTTCGCTTAGTGCATATAGGGCCTTGCAGCTGGTCAGAGCTTGCCCTCTGGGTCAAGCCATCCTCTCGATGGCCGCCATGGAGTCAGCCAGCCCTAGACGAGGGACAGAGCCATGTAAGTTTCCCCAAAGGGCACAGCCAGCATCCCAGCGGGAGCTTGGGGATGACACATCTGGACCACTCTGGGGGTTCATGAGATCATTTCACATGCTTAGTAAATAAATTTTTTAAATTGTAGTAGTTATATTTTTATTTTAATGTGAATGAATACAGTTCTAACTAAAAGATAAAACTCATGTGCTTCCCTTTTAAATAGATTTTAGTCAATTTAAAAATATTAATTTTGTTCAAAGACTTATGTGGAAATCTAAAGGAACTAGTATAGCTAGAATGATTCTTAAGAAAAAGAATAAAGTTGAAGGAATCACACTATCTCATTTTAAGACTTACTGTGTAGCTACCACTCTCAAGACAGGATGATATTGATGGATAAACTGTAGATCAATAGAACAGAATAAAGAACGCAGAGGTAACACACACAAATGGGCTTCACTGATTTTTGACAACAGCGTAAAAGCAGTTTAATGGAGGAGGGTTAATCTTTCCAACAAATGGTGCTGGAGCAATTGGACTTCCTGGGCAAAAAAGAGGAGAAAAACCTAAGCTAAACCTCATGCCTTATACAAAAAGTAACTCACAAGGTGTTCTAAATTTAAATGCAAAACCATAAAACTTTTTGAAGAAAACATAGGGAAAAACTTTGAGACCTACAGTTAAGGCAAAAAGTGTTAGACATGACACCAAAATTATAATCCATAAGAGAAAAACAAATCAATAAATTAGACTTCATTAAAATTAAATCTTTTGTTCCTCAAAAGACCTTGTTAAGAGGATAAAAAAGAAGCTTTATTGAACAACTGGTGTTGGAACAACTGGACATTCATATGCAAAAATAAAAAGAATCTAAAGACAAACCTTACACTCATCACAAAAATTAACTCAACATGGATCATAGCTCTAGATGCAACATACAAAATCATAAGAACTCCTAGAAAAGAGCATAGATGACCTCAGGTATGGAGATGACTTTTTAAATATGATACCAAAGGCACAATCCATGAAAGAAATGTCCACTAAGGCAGATTTTGTTACAATGAAAAACTTCCGCTCTTCAATAAACAATGCCAAGAAAATAAGAAGAAACGCTACAGAATGGGAGGAAATATTTGCAAAGGACACATCTGATCAAGGAGTGTTACCCAAAACACAAAAAGAATTTTTAAAACTCAACAAGAAGAAAACAACCAACCTGGCTGAAAAAATGAGCCACAGACCTTCACACACACCTCACCAGAGAAGACATACAGACGGTAAGCTGGCATGTGACAAGGTGCTCCACGTCATAGGGCACCAGATAATCGTGAATTGAAACGACAAGGAGACACTACTGCACACCTGTTAGAATGGCAAAACGTGGAACCCTGACAGCACCAACTGCCGGTGAGGATGTGGAGCTCCCGCTCTTTGCTGGCGGGAATGCAAAGTGGCCCAGCCACTGTGGAAGACAATTTCTTATGAAATTAAACACTCTCTTAGCACATGATCCAGCAACCACGATCCTTGGTATTTACCCAGAGGAGCTGAAAACAGAAGCCCACATGAAAACCTTCACAAAAAAACATGGATGTTTATATAGCAGCTTTATTCGTCATTGCTAAAACTTGGAAGCAGCCAAAGATGTCCTTCACTAAGTGAATGAATAAATAACCTTTGGTACATCCAGACAACAGAATATTATTCAGTGCTACCAAGAAATAAGCTACCACTCCAGGAAAAGACACAGAGGAACCTTAAATGCATATTACCAAGTGAAAGCAGCCCATCTGGAAAGGCTACAGCCTGTATGCCTCTGTGAAAACATCAGTGGTTGCCAGAAATTAGGGGGAAGGAGAGATGAATAGCTGGAGAACAGGGGGTTGTTAGGGTAGTGAAAACAGTCTGTACATTACAATGACAGACACGTGTCATCATACTCTTGTCCAAACCCACAGGATGCACAGCACCCAGAGTGACCCTAATGAAAGCTGCGCACTTGGAGTAATAACGATGTATCAGTGTGAGCTCATCAGCTGTAACAAAGGTACAGCTCTCAGGGGTACTGATGGTGGGGGAGGTTCTACCGACACAGAGGCTGGTACATGGGAGCTCTGAACTTCCCTCTCGATTTTGATGCGAACCCTAACTGCTCTAAAAAATATGTGGTTTGAAAAAAGATTTACAAACCACATATCTGATAAAAGACTGGCATCCAAAACAAATAAAGAACTCTCAAAACTAAGCAGAAAAAGAAATACTATTTGAAAATGGGCAACCTTCATGAGCAGACACCCCACCAAGAGGACAAACAGGTGGCCAGGAAGCACAGGAGAAGATGCCCAGTGTCACCAGCCATCGGAGAATGCAGACTACAACCATGAGGAATTATCCCTGCACACCTACCAGAACGGCTACAATAAAAAACACTAGCAATGTCAAATACTGGCAAAGATGTGGATAAACTGGTCACCCACACTTGGCTGCTGTGAACAAGAAATGGGATAATCAGTCTGCAAAACATTTTGGCAGTTTCTTATGAAATTATACATGTACTAATTGGGCATGATTCAACAATTGCACTTTGGGGCGTTTCTCCCAGAGAAATGAAAATTGATTTTCACAACAAACCCATGTATGCATGTTTCTAGGTACTTAATTTGCAATAACCAGTAACTAGAAACAACCAAATGTCCTTCAACAGGTTAAGTGATTTAAAAAACTGTGGTGCATCTATACCATGGAACAACTATTAAGCCATTAAAAATAAGCTCTTGACACATTCAACAACTTGAATGAATCTCAAGGGCATTATGCTGAGTGAAAAAGAAACAATCATACTGTGTGATTCAATTTATATAAAACTGTCAAAATGGCAAAATGATGGAGATGGAGAACAGATGGTTGTTTGTGCCAGAGTGTTGGGGGCAGAGAGTGGGGGTTGGGGACATGAAGGGGCAGCACTTTGATAGTGTCCACACATGATAAAATTGCACAGACCTACCCACACATACGCACACACATGAATGAGTGTGTGCAAAAACTGCTGAGATCCGAATAAGGTCTGCAGCATACCTAGTTGTACCAATGTCGATTTCCCACTTTGGAAGTCCTATTATATCATCATTAAGATCTTACCACAAAACTGATTGAAGGACCAGCAGCACTTCTCTGAACTGTTTCTGAGTCTATAAGTATTGAAAAAATAAAAGTTTCCAAAAGAGAAAAATATGAATTAAATAAGAGTACAGGTCATACATGCATTCAGCAGAAAAATTGTGATGCTGTCACAAGACATGCCTGAGCTCTGGGCATGAATGTTCCTCTAGTGCTGAGGGGCCTTGACCCACCTGGGGGTGGCACCTGTGAGCACCTGAGCCTCAGACACCCAATGGGTGTGATAAGCAAGACTCTGGCTCTTTGCCAGCTCTGTGCTGGTGAAATTTTAAATCACAGTGACTGGCGAGTCCAAATGGGCCAACTTTTCTGAATGGCCAGAGGCCTTGTTTAAACTCACTGAAACTGAACAGGCACAGCAGATGTCTCTGTGGTAAGGGCAGCCTCTTAAGTGATGAAACACCACATTTCATTGACTCTAAGCACACAACTGCAAGAAGCGCCATTATTTTTGTTTCATTATGAAAGTAAAATACGCTGCCAATTAAACCATGACACAATGCTTTATTATTGCTTAGTGCTTTTTAATTTTACTTATTGAGAGAGTTCTTTGAGACTTAATTAGATATATTTTATCACATATTACTATTGTGCATACATAAAAATGAAAATACAAATGAAATAAATTGGTTGTTATCCCTCAAACTTCTTTCTACTGAGTTCAACTCTTCTGAATCATTTTTCAACTCAGACTCATCAGTGTCTGGGTTTTTCCACACTCCCTCGTCCTCTGCACATTCACCCAGAGCCTTGATGAGGAGCATTGCTTTAAAGAATCCATACAAGGATTAAAAGTCATGGGTGCTGGACTCGCTGGCAGACTTCAGACTTAGACAGTTTTTCTGCTTCGGTTCCCACTTCAGTAATGTCACTAAATACGTATCATTCAATCCAACCCTCTGGCTCATCCCCATAATCACGACATCCATG
Source organism: Manis pentadactyla (assembly GCF_030020395.1). NCBI lineage: Eukaryota > Metazoa > Chordata > Mammalia > Pholidota > Manidae > Manis > Manis pentadactyla. The sequence goes on along the minus strand of NC_080023.1, from coordinate 174,672,236 downwards.
GAAGTTAAAAGAGGGCTCCTGCCCCAGCCAGGATTGTCCCCCTGTGTGCTGACAGACACCAGCCAGTTGCACGTTAGCTACACGTGTTCACTGCAGAAGGGAAATTCCGGCTTGAATGCTGATCATTGTGATATTCACACATGCACAGGCACTTGAATGTGTCGTAGCCTTCCTAACACACCGTGGACAGCAAGATCCTGACATGAGAAATACAGATGTGTGAAAAAAAGTTCACCTTAGAAATAGTGAAATGCAGTAAGTGGACAGATGAGCAAAACAATGCTTGGGGCCTTCAGTCCTGTGAAGAAAATGAAACAGGTGGAAAGGATCAAGAGTAGCTGGAGGGAGATGGACAAAGAGAACCTTTCTGAGGACAGGCTCTTTGGGAAAAGTCTGAAAAAGAAGACATCAGCCAAAGGAGGACCCAGGAGATGCATCCCCGACTGTACCTGCAGAAGAAGCAAGACTACACAGCAGAACAAAACAAGCCCCCTGTCTCGGTGGCATCAAACCATGGTTATTTCTGATTTATTCTGTGTCCGAAAGCAGGGAGGCTGAAGCATCCTTCCCACTTCAAGACTCAAAGTTGACAGAAAACCACTGTCTGGAAAATCTCCAGTTGCCATGGCAAAGGGAAAGGAAAGGGGGTAAATTCCATGCATGTTCTGAAAGCTTCTCCCTAGAAACGCGTGTCCCTCTGCCCACGTTTCTTTAGGGAAAGCAAGTTACCAGAGCTGCCTAACTTCCGGGGGTGGGGGGAGTGGAGCGCAATCTGCCACATGCTTGTGAGATGAACCAAAACACGTTGGTGAGCAGCAGTAATGATGGCCACACAGGCAGAGAAAAGCACCAACCCAGGGAGATGGAGAGGAGCCTGGTGCAGGGGCTCAGGGGGAGATCAGAGTGACGGGAGAGCGGTGGAGGGGGCCACAGCTGGCAGAAGAAGACGGCACTCCAAAGAGTGGAGAAGCCTAGGGCCCTGCCACGCTCTGAACGCCGCGACTTCATGCTAACTGTGACCTCAGATGCCTGGAGACAGACTCAGCAACTAACCGTAGAAAGAGGTGGTTGAATTACACCTAATTTCCACAAATGCTTTTGTTGAGCAAACATGGCAATGCCATAACGTGGTTTTCCATCATTTAATTAGTCTTCCAAAATGCTCCAAAATTGGTGTTAATCACAGTTTTTAAAATAATACATTTAATATGTCCTTAAATAGTGTGTTTCAACATTAATTCTGCAATTAAATACACACTTTCACGCTCGTCCTGTTAGGGCCTCACCACAGTCCGTGAGGACAGTATCCCCAGCCTTCATTTCGGATGAGGAGACCATGGCTCACAGAGATCAGCGACAGCCAGCGTCACACTGCCAGAGTATGACAGCGCTGGGTCCCAGGTCCCCAAAATAGAGACTTGGAAAACCAACCCCAGGCTTCTGGACCTCCCACCTAAGAGGCAATTATAACCCCCATGAGCCCCCAAGTCAGGGATGTTTCTGAACTCATGGTGACTTTGGGGCATTAGGTCATCTCTGGGTTCACCAAACCCCAGCGGCTTCCAGCATCCCTCAAGCTCCATGTGAGGGCACCTTGCGTTTCAGAAGCGCTCTTGTACATCAGAGGATCTCAAGTACGCAAACATCCACGGGGCACGTTTGTAAAGCCTGTCCGATTCATAGAAGGGGAAGGAGCCTAAGGCCCCGTGCATACTTTCTAGTGCTCAGCCCAGTGCCATGCGTAGGATGAAAGGAGGCACATCATCAGGGGACAGCCCGCAGCACCAGGGCCAGGACAGGGCAGGAGTCCAGCACGCCCTGGAAACGGAGGGGGCCTTTCACGCTTCAAAAGCCCGTACATCTCCCAGCAGCTACAATGGCTCACATCCAATTAGAAAAATACAGGGAGGGAAGAGGTGGGTCCCCAACACCAGGAATGTGCCCTAGGCCCAGCCCAAATGCACGCCCTCAGCAGCCCGCCTGACAAATAGCACCCCCAGGACCTTAGCAGCCCTCTCTCTATAATAAATTGCAACAGGTGGTGCAACTCACCAGGAGCCATGCCCTTTGCTGCCCCGGGGAGCCTCCCAAACCTGCCAGGAAGGCTCTGTGACTTCCCCACTGGACAGATGCAGACCCTGAGGCTCTTGGGGTGGGCTCCCCTTCTCTCTCTCAGCGCACACCCAGCCCAGCGCCACTGGCTCTACTGTCAGTATACATCCAGCGTCTTCAGATCTGCACCAGGCCTGAGCCTAGCTAATAATCTGAATAGAATAAATGTCCTGTGACAGGTGGTGGTCAACCTGTGCTACTTCCCTGCTCATGGGCTGAATGCCTGTCCCCACAAAGTCCACACAAAGTAGCCACTGCAGCCCTCAAGGGGGGATGGTGTTAGGAGGTGGGGCCTTTAGGAGGTGAATCCGATGAGATGAGCTCATGAGGGGGCCCCGTGGTGGGGTTAATGCCCTCATAGGAAGACACCAGAGCTCCCCTCCCCTCTCTGCTCCTCCTCCTGAGAGGACACGAAGCAGGAAACAGGTTCTCACCCGACGCTGGATCTCCCAGCACCTCGATCTCGACTTCCCAGCCTTCAGACGGTGAGAGATAAATCCTGACTGTGCGGCCGCCCCGTCTGCGGTACTTTGCTGCAGCAGCCTGACTGGACTAAGACACATACCTGCCCTGGTGCAGTGGTGAAAGGCACCCGGCTCTTGGTGTGGCCAACAGCTTGGATGAATGCCGAGGGCATTCCAACGGGTGAAGGAAGCCAGTCATGCAGGCTGTGATCTCTGTACCATTGTCAAAATGACACAATTAGAGAGATGGCGAACAGCCTAGTGGCTGCCAGGGCTCAGGGATGGAGACAGGGGTGCAACCATGAAGGGGCAGCATGGGGGCTGCACAACTCTGTACCCTTAGTGTCACAGCCACATGACACCACGTGATAAAACTGCATGGAACTACACACACACACACGAGCTCATGCAAACACTGACAAAGCCGCGGTAAGTTCTCTGGCATGTTAATAGTACCAGACAAATGTCACTTTCTGGGTTATGATAACGTACTGTGGTTCCAGAAGTTACCCTGACTGGGGGAGGCTGGGGGTAGGGTCCACAGTGACTCTCTGTACTATTTTCATAAGCCTAAAATTATTTCCAGATAGAAAGTGTTAGAAAATATCTCTAGAATCTGACCACTTCTTCCCATCGACCCAGGCTGAGTGGCTGCACCTCTTAGCACCGCTTCAGCCTTTGCAGCCCTCCCAAGTGGCGCCGGTCGCAGGGCAGATAAAGGCCAGAAAGATCACGGCTGATGGCCTTGTGGATCTGCCCACTGGCACTGCCCGCCACCCCGCGGCTCCCTCGGCCCTGACACCAGGACACTCTCACGCCCCGGCTGTCCTTTGGGCACTGCCTGCTCCTCCTTCAGGTCAGAGGCCACCTCTTCAGAGAGGTCTTTCCTGACCCCTCATCCTCAGGACCCCACCAGGGCTGGCAGAGGAGGGACTCAAGGGCACTGTGAGTGATGGCATGTGCCCCACAGGGTTGTTGGTGACATGGATATACACACCGGCCAAAGGTCATCTGGTGAACACGTCTGATCTGTGATTTACCTTCCGTGATGATGCCTGATCAGGAAAGAAATCGCGTAATGAAGAATCCCTTCTGCTGTGACTCTTCCATCACCATTCATTTCCTTTGTGGACCTTGTCACAACCTGCAACCATCTTTTCCTTTATGCGTTTACTTGTCTGTTGTCTGTGCCCTGGTGCACACAGGCACACTCTATACACACACACAGAATTTGTAAGCCCTCCACAGCAGGCAAAGGAGAGGCCCCCAGGACGGCAGGGGCCAGGTCTAGCCTTCACACCACGTGCCCAGCATCCGGCTCCATACAGGGAATGAAGGCCTGCAGGCTGATCTCACTGTGTACGCCACATGGCGAGCTCACTAGGAAGGGCTTCTGGGCTTTTCCACTCTGTATCCTCCCCAAAGCCCCTCTACTTGTGTCTTGGCCAGAAGAAAATCAGTCCAAATTCAGAAAAGTTCAACTGACAGACTGACTTGCCCATCTGATGAAGATTTCCTGAGTGTTAAGGGACACAGTAACCATATCAGCCCAGGCCCTTCTCTAGAAGGTCTTCCATTCCAGAGGGTGCACGGATGCAAAGAAGGGCATCACTATCTCGGGAACCAGGACACAGCTCTGCCCAGCAGAAAAATAAAGCAGGAGACGCTTGAGTATGGGCCGAGTGAAGGAATGAGGGAGTCGACCCCGTGTCAGGAACATGAGTTCTAGAAAAAGAGGAGAGCTGATGTCAAGCCTCAGCTGAGAGCATGTTTGGGATGACCCGGGCAGAGCAGGGAGCCCCTGTTCCTTGGGGACAGGAAGACGGAGGGCCTCAGGGATCAAGATTAGCCCTTTTCTTTAAGATGACAAAAGCAACATCAAGTGATCAACAGCTGGAAGGAGGGAGACTGATGTCACAGGAGCGAGAGCAGTGACACACGAAGAGGACAGTGAGTCCGCACTTGCAGAGACGCTGCCGCAGATAGGACCACAGGCGGTTTCGGAAATTGCATTTCCTAAAGAAATCCGTTACTTTCCAGCATGGGTAATGATTAAAAGTAACTCCTAACAAAGCGTGTTCTGCCAGCTGGGGACATGTGCATAAGGGACACTCAATAAATATTTGTTGATGGATTGATTTTCAAGTACAGTTCCTGCCGAACTTGAACAAACCGAGGATCGTTTATAATTGGAAGCACCTTGTGGCTTCCACCTAGTTAGCCAAACTCCTTAAAAACAGTTTGCTCTCAGTCTTGCTGTCACTCCAGCCAAGCCCTCAACCTGGCCCCAATTTAAATTATCACTTCAAAATGGGGGAGGCCTGAATTAGTAAGATTTTACTGCACTCACGCTTTTAGATTAAAATCAATGCTGTGCCCAAATGCAAATCGATAAAAAATGATGGGGTAAAGCAGAAATTAATAAACACTCTCTCTCATCTTTCTGGGAGACTCCAGCCGAGGCCCTCCAATCCCCCGAGCTTTACCCAGACTCCTCCGCACCCCTGAGATGGGCATGGGCCAACCTGCAGACCCAACCCCTATTACTTTGTCTCCGGTGAAATCTGAGACCATTAGTGTCAAAACCAAAGTCCTCCTCAGCAGGGCTTGTTGAATGAAAAGTACCCCCATCAGGACAGGGCCTCTCACACTTCAGTGTGCACACAGACTGCCTGGGGCAGGGGCTGAGATCCCGCTCCTGCTGAGGCTGCTGGGCGTGGATCACTATGGAAAAAAGGCATTTTATTCAGAATGCACAGATCTGCATGTCCCAGCCACCAGCACTCCAAAGTGGCTGAAATGATAGGGGCTCTGGTTATCTCACCCAGCAAAAGGTCTACAGCAGGGCAGAGCCAGGAATGGCAGACCAGGGGCTCCACAGTTCCTGGCGGGCACCCGAGTCCCTTCCCTCCTTCTGACCTCGCATCCCTGAGCGTGAGCTTTGCCCTCAGGCTGTCCCTGGTACAGACAGGATGGCCAGTGCCATCCCAGGCACCACATCCAAATATTCAGCTAAAGACCCATGTGTGCCTCGAGCATCTTTTTAAGAGAAGCCTTCTGTAGAAGCCCTGGTGAACATAATGCAGTGCCTCCTTGGGCAGACCAGAGACCACTCGCACCCCAGAGCTAGCCCTGGCCAGAAGAATGGGATGCCAGAGCTGACTGGCTCAAACCAGATTCTAACCCCTGCCTGGGGATGAGATCAACACCCCAACACATTCCCAGTTTGGAGGCGGGTGGACACCCAGACCAAGTGGAGGTTCTGCCAGTGAGGATGAGGAGTGGCGGCCAGCCATGCCCACTTCATTACCAGCCACCGCATTCCAGACGGAGCCGCACAAAGGGCCCGCCACTCCTGCACTGGGAGGGAGCTGAGGCTCGGAGGGAGGTGACCCGGTCTGAGCCCCCTCTTCTGACTGTAAGTCAGCGTCACCTGGCGTGACCTCCTCGTTTCTGGGATGGGGAGCCTCCCGGACATGCTGTGCCGGAGGAGGTGTTGGACCACGTGGCAGGGCTTGCCTAGGTGCATCTGCAATCCCCAACGGAGGGCTTAGAGTCGGTAAAAGCCCGGTCAGCCACGAATCACTGCGGAGGCTGAATTATCACAGAACTTGGATTACTAACCCTGAGACAGATGGCGAGTCGGACACACAAAAACAAACCCTCCATGGCTTTGGGGGATGTTGCCAAGGGACAAAAGAGGCGACAGTTTTATTCAAAATCAGAATCTGTCCCCAGCTGTGCTTCCAGCCCGCCTATATTAACGCAGGGCCAGACAAGGCCACCAGCACAGGATCATTTTTCTTTGCCCACCAGCCTGAGCAATGACCCTGGAGGCTGGCATTACAGAACCCAAACACAGACGCCCTGTGTCCGCCTCCCCCACAGCCTCCTGAAAAGAAACAGCCATAGGAGGAAAGTTTATTTGTCCTGAGCTCTTGGATGACCCCCTGACACAGAGTATTTTGCACCAGACATCATCCCCCCCTCACACCCCACGCCTGAACTAGCACCGCCGACCTGCGTGGGGAGTGGACGCATGCTCTCAGGCAGGGGCAGGGGCAGGGCTGCGCTGCCTGCCATGCACGACCTGGCTCAGCTGCTTAGAAGTTGAAACTTCAATATCCTTTCAACTGGCACCCACTGCAGAGGTGCTTTGCAGAGGATCTTAATCTGGTTTATGTTCTGTGAACGTGAAGGCTGATCTGAACCCAGAAGTGCTCTGGTAAGCAGACACCCAGATCAGAGACACCCATCAGAAAGTAAGGCCCCTCTGCTGCCTGCTGACACCGACAGCTGTGGGAAGCCCACACCCTCCCCTATGTGGCCCCGGCATGGAATCCCTCCACACCACCCCTTTAAACCTCTCCCTCCTGGCCGATGAGGTCAAACACAGAGGCTGCTGATTTAATCTACACTCCCGCCCTTCCCCAAGTAACGCCCACCAGGCCCCGCTCTGACGCCAGTCCAGCTTGCCCCTGGCTGGCGGCAGTCTCCTCGGACCCCTCCTCTCTGTCGTGGCACTGGCCTTGCCCAGACCCCTCCCCTACTCGCAGGAGTCCTCAGTTGGAGCGGTTCAGGGGGGTGGCCAGGATGTTCAGGTCTGAAATACGCCTCTGACTCTGCAAGCGGCATTTGCCCGTCATTTATTTGCCACGTGCAAGATTTCGACACAGAGCTGGCAATTCTCTCTCATAGACAGATGCCCAAACTTCCTTCCTCTTATTCTGTGTTAGGCCCACATCTGGGCCATCTGTGGGGCTGTGCCGCTGTGCGGGGACAGCCATGGGGTTGGCAGTCACGGGAGCGGGACTTCAGCCCTCGAGAAGACAGAAACTTCCTGGGGACTTTGGTCAATGTCCTCCTTGACAAAGCGAACAGAATGAAGCTATGTCACCCCTCCTGTCTGCCTGGCTAGGCTGCTGTGAAGAGGAAGTGAGTCTTTGAAAATTATTAAGTCACGGCATCCAACTGTAGGCCCCAGGAAAAGACACTGGGCATCTTAAAGGTAACATCAAGCCTCTCTGAGAAGATTCTAGACCCTGGTGGGCCTCCCTGGTATTGCTTTGAGGATTCTAAATAGTAGAGGCACAGTGACATGTTAACAGCAAAAATAAGAGCAAGAAATTTACTACAAACTTAAGCAGGCTGGGCGCTGTGCTTTCTGCACATCAGCTCATTGAGTCCTCACCACCTTTGACATCACTACAGTCCCCAATTTTCAGAAAAAGTTGAGGAGGCCAGCTGACTTGCATGACATTACACAGCTAGTCAACAGTGTCACTAGGACCTACTCCCAGGGTGGCTGATGGGGGCCAGGGCACTTACCCATTGCCCTAGACAAAATCCTAACATCATGTCTGACCCGAAGCAGACCTGCCTCTCTGGGCCTCCGCTTCCCTCTCTGCAGAGGGAGAGAATGAGCAAGGGACCCCTTCCAGCTTGCAGCCTGGGCAAACTCGAATTCTTGGAATGCAACTTGGTTGAGAGCAAATTGCAAACTCTTCGAGGCAGCAGTTCCTGGCTGGGCTTCATGCCGCTGCCTGGCTGTGCAATTTCCTCCTGCTGTGGACGGGCCATGGAAAGAAGAGAGCCTCCTGTTGCTCACTTTATAGCCCCCGGTTCAGGCAATGCATGCTTCTGATAAAATGACAACTACGTGGAGTTTATTTGGGGGGCAGCTTGTTTAGGCTAATTTCCCCCTCCTCCTGTTTCTTCCTATTTTTTTTTTTACAGTCTTTTCCCTTACCAGACTCGGATTTTCAAACCTGTTGTCAAGGCAACACTAGGTTTCTCTCTTTGCACTCCAATGTCTCAATGGGGGTATCCATAGCAACAAGAATACCTTGCACTTTCAAAGTCAGTGACCTCCCAAAGCTTTGTGGGACTTGTGGAGATAAATTGTGTTTAGATAACGTTTTAGCACAGCAAGTAATTTAGTACCTAACAAGCCTCCCTGATGACATCTGTAACAGTTAGCTTTTTCTGGGTAACAAATAACCCCAAAAGTTGGTGGCTGAAAACTGTAAGTGTTTATCATTGCTCTAAAAGTCAGCTGGGCTCCCTTCCACATTGCAGGAGGCTGCAGGTGGGGACACAGCCCTGCTCATCTTGGCTGACCTCACATATGCAGAGGGATGGTCAGGATGGCCTCAAAGAGGAGAATCAGGCTCTCCTCCTCAGAATCCCCAGCCCTCAGCAAGCCCAGGCTTTTTCACATGGAGACAGCACCTCTCCTGAGGAACAGAGAGAGGGAGGGAGGGACCCAAAGCCCACACGGGCACTTGAGGCTGGGGTTTGGAACCAGCATAGAATTGTTTCCACCACATCCCATCCACCAAAGCAGGTCACAGGCCAGATTCAAGGGGTAAAGAAATAGACGTTACCTTTTGATGGGAGGGGCCAAAGTCATTGCAAAGAGTGTGCGGGATGGAGGGGATAGTGGAGAATTGTGGCCCTTTTTGCAAACAACCCACCAAAACTTCCCTCCACGCTCCTTGTGCGAGAATTGAGACACCACTTACGTGTGAGCTGAGTTTCCATAGCCGAGGAGTAGTCTCAGCACAGAGGGGATGGAATCCCCAGAATCCTCCAATCTCCCAGCTCCCCTCTCGTGGGCAACGCCAGCACCAGCATTGCTGCCCCCTGTGCATGTGGGTCAGTGCACTCTGTCCACACAGGCTGAGAAGACAGTAGGTGCCCAGCAGAAATGAGAGACGCTATCCCCAGGAAAAGGGCCCCAAGTGCTGGAGAGCCAAAATCAACAGATCACAATGGCAGACCTCACCCTACCACCTCCCGCCAAGAAGCAGACGCCTACTTGGGTCAAGTCAGCTCTTAGCAAGTGCAGTGGAGAGAGTTTTTATCAGGTAAAACCTCCTCCAGCAGGGCTCAGAACTCTACCAAAACTACTTAAAAAAAACAACTCTGGAAACGTCAGCAGGCCTAATGCTAAGCCAGGAAAGCAGGGGCAGCTTTCCACTCTGCTCCAGGATTCTGCTTCTCTCTGGAGGCCGGGGAAGGACGCCGCGCTCTAGAACGGCCTGGAATGGAGGCCGCCACACACGTGGGGTTCAGCAGCAGCCTAACAACAGAGGTGGAAATCACCCTCCGTGGAGGGCTCACCACCCTCCTGGAGCTGCCCTCTCTTAGTGAATGGGAGCCAGCCTGCCCTCAGGATTCCCTTGGTGATGGGTGACAGAAACCTAACCCAGACTGGCTTATTTCCTAAAGGAATTTATCAAGCCAGGGAGGAAGATCAGGCTCAAACCAGCTCCTTCAGATGAGGCCAGGGTGGGGTTTCAGACCACATGAGCAGCCACCTCTGTCCTTAGCCCTCTGATCATGTTCAGGGTCACACCAAATACTACTCGATGTATCAGATGTCCTGGCAGAAACCCGGACATCTTCCAATGTGCCTGGGACCTCTCAGTGCTTAGAAAAAGAATGAGTGAGTGAAAGACTGTGAAAAAAAATGTCTCATGCATCAGAACTTCTTAGGCAATGTGGTATTTTCCACCATGAACTTGACCACTCTCCTGTCCACCCATGGCCCCCACAAGAAGAGGAAGGGCTGAGCCAGAAGTTCGAGCTCCCTTCTGCCCCATTTCCCTCATCAGTGAGGAGAGAGTTACTCTACTTCTTGGAGCAGGAATCTGCCCACCGCTTTACAGGGCTGCCCCCTGTCACCCATATCCCACCCCCTGTTCTCTGTGCGTCAGTGAAGTAAATTATTCTCCACCATTTGGCGTCCAAAGAGCAGAAGCACAGTGTCGCGTTTCAGAATAAGCCTTGTGATCCGTGGTGAGGTTCTCTCCCCAGCTGCTCTCGCGGCTCTTCTAATCCCCCCGGTGATTCATCCACTTTAAAATTCCCGCTTTCCTCCCACGCCATGAAATGTCAGGAGCACTATGTCACCGTATAATCAATTCCCTAATCCACAGTTTGAAAGCCTATTTTTTTAAAAGGTGGTTGTTTTAAACAGAAGCAAAAAAGAACATCACAGTGTGAAGTCATGACAGTCTGTGGAGCAAAAACGTTGACGACAGAGATGACTGAGGGGACTAGCTGGAGGCCTTCTTTTTATTGCTTTTTTTAAGGGAACTTGCAAAATGTGTCCGGGGAAGTGACAATTAATTTATGTCATCTCCCTCGTGTGGAAGGCGGCAGCCGGAGATCGTCACCCAAAATAACCCCTCGTCAGCTCTGCTTACTATCAGAGACATAGCAGGAGAGATTCTGGTCTAATCTTTATTAATAAAGCAGTTTTGTAGGAGAGGTACTTCAGCTCAGCAGCAAATTCAAAGGCTACAAAGTCAGTAAAAAAAAAAAAAAAAGCAATACGCCAAAATTGATTTATCTCTTGCGTTTTTAATGCTTTCAGATCATTTTCTAATTTACAGATGTGCACATTTTCAACGACCCTGCTCCATTTCTGTCTACATTTCATATGAGGAGATTGGGCTGATAAAGAAAGTCGGAGGGCTTTCTAAGACCACCCTCCCGGGTCAGGGAGGAGGGTACTGGCCACCTCAGTAAACAGTCGCTTGTGACCCAGATTAAAGCTTTCCATCTCCACGGGCTTTGCTTCTACTTCTTCATTTTGTGATACAGGCAACTTCACGTTGGGGGGGTACCTTTGTGAAATCTCCAAGTCGGTGAGTCACGTGGTTGTAGATCACGAGAGCCGTCCGTCCGCGAGCGTCTGCGCGCGCCCTCGCCGCACACCGGCAGCGTGTTTCCCACCCGCCCAGGCTGTCAGCAGCTGCTGAGTGGGTGCAGCACTTTAAGCCCCTTGAGTATGGGAACGAGCCAGGGGGGGCACTGATAAATCGGGGTGATCCTGCAGTCTCTATGTTGAGTCTTCCTGAAGGACCCACCAAGAGAACTTCTCCGCGCTACCGGGAGGAAGCCAGGCACGGCTTCAGTGGGAAGACAAACCCTTGGTACGTAAAGAAGTATTGCCGGTGGGCAACTTCTCTGTATTTCTCAACATACTGTTCTCTATACACTAACCGATTGCCTTGAAATAATTGTTGAAAGGCATCAGTCCGGAGACAGGGCTGGGATGCGGACCTCTCTGCCTGTCCTCACCAGTTCTCATTTTGCTCAACGTTCTCCCAATTGAATAGGGGTCCAAATCCCACACTTGACAGCGTAAAGATTTTTCCAAAAGCCTTTCCTCTAATTTTCCTTTCATGTATGGGTGCTAGTGAGCCCCAGAGAGCTGGCACTTCAGCATCAAGGTGCACCATCACTGTCCTCCCACCTAGCATAGAAAGCCTCTTGTCCCCTGAAATTGGCTTGAGAGCACCCTCCGTGCAGATTTCATCCGGGCCTCAACCGGTAAAGCTGCCTGCCGCATCAAGATCCAATATTCTCAGAGTACGTTAAGGAAGAAAAATAATCTCTTGGTGGAACGTGACCATTAAACCTATATGTGGCCCAGAGCTGTGACGTGTTATGGGCACTTAGCCAACCCAAGGGTGATTGTCACTGGGTCCCAGAAGCCAGGGTATGAGCTCAGAGGGGTTCATGTCACCCAGAGCAGCACATCTTGACACTTCGCACCCTTTCTGAAAACACTGAAGGACAGGATTTTGGAATTGGAAAGGGCCTTTGAGGATCTATCCCGATAACAGGAAGATCTCAGTTCCCTATAAGCAGCCACAGGCCTCCAGTCAGCCCGGAAACGGAAAACAGTGCAGGAGCAGAGGTCTCCCGCTTTAATAACCTGCAGAGTGTAGAAGTGGGGCCCCTGGGGCGTGAGGATACCAGCCCTTTGTACAGACTCTGGGGACTATCTCAGCCATTTGTAAGGCAGAATTTGACACCTTGCCACTCAGCAGGGTAAATTTCTGAAAACACCCCCTCCCCGATCGAGGCTTTCTCTACTGAAGCCCACTTCAGCCTCACCTTCCCACAAGGAAATGAATTTAAAGGATTAAAGGTGCATTATCCCTACTCCTAACAACAAAGACTTGGGTTTTTATCTGTTGTCAAGGCAACACTAGCAGCTCTCTCCCTGGCTTCTTCGGGCCTAGATTCATGTTGCCATAGTTACAAGAAATCCCCAGGCCTTCAGGGGAACAAGCTAGTCTACCGAAATCGCAGGGTTGGGGCTGTGGCCACTGGCCAAAACCGTGCTCACGGGCCCTGAGGACACCTACCCCGGGGTGGGTTAGGCACTCTTCCTGTCCCTGAAGCCTGGTGTGCACCTAGGAGTGGCCGCCTTAGTGACCTCTGGGGCCACTCCAGCAATCCGAGAAGTTAAGATTTAGAACAGACCCAAGACATGGAGCACCCTCAAACCACCAGACTGAATTTTTTGGACCCACAGTTCCCGAACCTACTGCGAAGAATGCTGCAGAGTGACGTTACCCTCAGGCTGCGTACATCTGTGACCTGAGCGCAGGGCACTTGGAGAAATTCGAATGTCTGGAGCTTCCCGGAGCCCTGCTGGGACCTCAGCCCTGACCCCCAGGCTCCAGAAGGCAGTGTCGAGGGCCCGGGATTTGCTCTTTTCTCAGGATTAATGCGCATGGAACTGACCTTCCTGATGTTTGCACAACCAAGCTTCCAGGATTCTGTTTAAGCCATTGATTAATAAATCATTTCTTTCCTTCTCTCTGTGGCATCGTTGGCCTTTCCCAAGGCTTATTACAGTGGGAATATTCTGGCAAGTAGTTGGATACTGTTGCTCAGAGTATTAGAAGCAAAATCGTGTGTGTGTGTGTGTGTGTGCACGTGTACACATGTGCCTGGTGGGAGGGCAAGGGCCTCATCTAATGAATCAGTAATATTGTCAGCAAGAGAGGCATGCGGCCAAGGTGAGCAGCTGGGACAGGAACCCTGAACTGGAGCAATCGGTCAGCCCAATTTTGAAGCTCTTCCTCGTCAACATCCTTGACAACATCCTTGTTGCCTCCTGCTGAGATCTGAAGGTGGAGCCGGGTGATGTGGGGACACAGAGAAAGGGACCCAGTTGTGTTAGTGCACCATGGCTGCTCTGACAATGCCACAGTTGAGCCCGGAGGCGTAAACAACAGAAACTTACTCTCCTGGGGTTTTGGAGGCCCGAGGTTCAGAATCCAGGGGCTGGCAGGGCTGGCGTGCCCTCAGGAGCCTTTAGGGAAGGGTCCGTCCCCTGCCCCCCCAGGGCTGCTGGGAGTCCTGCTCCCCAGCTGGTGGCCCATCTCTGCCTCCAGGGCCACTGGGCCCCTCCTTCTGAGCTCTGTCTCTGCGTCTCTCCTCCTCTCGTGAGGACACCAGTCGTGTGGGATGTGGGGCCTGCCTACTCCACTACGACCCCACCTTAACTCGTTACACCTGCAGTGACCCTATTTCCAAAGAAGGCCACATTCTTAGGTTCAGGGGAGGACATGCACTTTGGAGGGACACCACCCAGCCAAGCCCAGGGATCAAGGCTGTGGTCAGGGAATTAGCTGTCTGTCCACAGAGTTTTAGCAGAACCTCCTCTTCCTCCAGGCAGCCCCCCCTGACCTGCCCAAACCCAGGTAGATGCCCTCCCAGGAGCACTCTGAGCCTGCTGTCCTTCCCAGCATGACACCATGTGACAACTCGCCCTCACAAGGCTCTATCTGGGTCCTCCCCTGACCTCTAACCCTTGGGGCTCTCCTCTGACTTAGTGACAGGAAGATCAGACTCTTAAAACTGAGAGAAGTGGGTCTTCTGGCCCACAGGATGCAGCGTGGGGCCAGCTCTGGCTCGGGGCTCGGGGCTCAGGGCTCCGGCTTGCTCAAGCCCCCCTGCTGGTGTCAGCCTCGGGTGGGGAGGAGAGGGCGGCCTCAGTTCCAGACAGGCCTTTTCCAGAGGGGACGTTCCCCATCTCCTGTTGGGTCAGAGCGGGCAGCATGCCTTTGGTCAGCAGGAAGGCCCGGCTTAGACTGACCCTCAGGGAGGGTGCCTCACCGTGCAGATGGGCACACACTCGTTGCTTGGCCATCTCTGCCTTGGGCCTGGGATGGTGCTGTGCTTGCTGCAGCTTTCCCATCGCTTGGTGACACCGAAAGCCCTGGAGGCCCAGCTCGGAGCCCTCGAGGCAGCCTGCAGGCTCAGGAGAACCAGGGGAAGCATGTTTTCTGGCTGGGCCCAGCCTGTCCCGATCGTGCTCCTCCGGCTGGAGCCAGCCTGTCCTGAGGCCTGCTCCTTCATGCCAGCTCTCCTGGAGGTCGGCTGAGGTGTGTGTGGCGGGGGACAACGGTGTTCTTTCTTGGCAGGAGCCAGCTGCTTTCTTGGAAAGTGACACGTTCCTGAGCCAGGGCTCCCAGGCCACTCTGAGGTCAGGTTTGTGGGTGAACAGGCTCCACGGAGAATCTGCACGACCGGGCTTGGCCTGGAAGCTGGTCAGGGGACAGGCGGCTGCCCTCATTAGCTCAGGATTGTGGCTCTGACCAGCAAAAGAAGGGGGTGGGGGGCTGGAGGCAAGGGGTGACTTTGGAGAGCCGGGGAATCGCAGGGCAAGGCCAATCTTTGTTCGGACACACTCCGGCAGGAGTGGAGAAGGCATGGCCGGTGTTCATGTTTCCAAAGTACGAACAGGAAGAATAGATTCTTCAGGGAGCACTTACCCGCGGGTCTCCTGTCACCCCCTTACCTGCGCCACGGGTGGGTGGGGCCTGTGAGCCCCAGGTGTGCCTGCCCGCCTCCTGCTTAGGACAGCCTCACCATCTCATTCTTCATCTAGGGCCTCCTGGTTTTATGATGAAATAGTCAAATCAGAGAAAAGATGATGATAGCCATGCATAAGTTTGCAGAGCACTTACTATGTGATAAGGGCCGTGGTGGGATATCTCATTTAATTTTGACAGAAAATACGATGTCACCAGGAGGGTGCAGCCCTGTCATCCCCTGTTTCACATTTGCTGGACCGGAGATTCAGGACTCAGAAGGGTAAGGAGCCCCACGGCTGGGCCCTGGCCTGGCCAGGGTCTGCATCCAGGCCCTCCTGCTTCCCAACCCCAGCTCTGGGCCACCTCCCTGTTTTGCCTCTTGAAACCAAGCAGCCTTTTGTGATCACCTCTCAAATATGTCCAAACAGTACCATTTTAGTGGTGAAGACCACAATAGTGCTTCTCACTGGCATCATTCAGTTTAACCATAAACTAAGTGAAAAAAAAAGTGCCTTTTTCTCATGATACACGGCACCACAACTTTTAATATAAATATGGTATTTGTAAGTGCAACAGGCTGGACGTGACCAACGTCCATCAATAGGGGACTAGCCAAATAAGCTGCAGTAAATCCAAACAGTAGAGTATATGCAGCTGTAAAAAAGTGATGAACATCCTCGCCTATCAATACAGAGTGACTTCCAGTATCTATTAAGTGGAAAAACAAAAACAAGAACAACAAGGTGCCGAACAGCACTGATAAAATTCTGCCTTTTTGTGGAGGGAGTGGGAGAATATATATGTATGCGATTGCATTTCCAAAAAGAACAAAGAAGAATGAAAAGATAAAACTACTAAATATGGGTACCTTGATGTGTTCTGGGCAAAAGAACTTGACCTTAAGTCAAATGTGGCCTCTAGAGCTGCCTACCAGTCTTTAGGAAATGAGGGATGATGGACAAATAAAATAACACTGCAAGGAAGCAATGGCCAAGTCTGGACTCTGGGACCTGCCATGGGACAAATGGTCAGCTCCTTAAACAAATAAACTGCAAAAGAAAACAAGGCTGGGGGTGGGTGGGGACACATTTCTAGACTAAAAGAAATATAAGAGACACATCAATCAATTGCAAGATGTCGACTGTGTCTGTCAACAGTTATCCAAGTAGATGAACTGTGAAAAGAATATTTTGAAATCATTAGGAAAATGTGAGTGCCTGGATATCAGATGATGTTCTTGTTAATTTTTTTAGTGGTAACAGCAGAATTTTATCTCCCATTGATAGGAATGTCATCTAACAGTATTGGTAAGTAAAATAATACACTATGTAGGATTGGCTTTAAAATAGTCCAGAAAACAGAGGAGCAAATAAAACAGATTGAAAATCATAGAATCTGGGTGGTGAACACATGGAGATTTATTATATTATTCTCTCAGCTTTGGTGTCTACTTCATCATTTCTATAATACAAAGGTAAAAAGTAAAATAGTTTTTTATGATAAAAATAGTTGCAACTCATTTCTATATTTCCTTGATTTCATACTAGTGCACAAAAGATTCTGCTCTAAGTCCTGGCCCAGATCTCACCTCCTCTGTGAAGCATTCCTTGATTGCTTCCTTTCAAGTAATCTCTCCCCAGCGAAGTTCTAGGAACATTCTGGTCCTTAGGTCACTCCAGCATGTAGCCAATATCATTTGATACCATCAGCTAGCTTTTCATGCCCTGAAGTCAGGATTTTCAAGTCTTTGACACCTGGCTCTGCTGATTTTTTCTGTGACATTACAGAAGCTATTCAGCTTTGGTCACTTCTCTGTAAAAGGACAGGGGATAGTGGGCATTGTCAAGGGCTTGGCCCAAACCAGGCCATATGGTTAGAGCCCATTGAATGGTGGGTGTCATCTCCTTCTCCAAAATGTCCTGGTAGGAGTTACAGGTTGAATTGTGTCCCACAAACTCATATGATGAAGTCCTAACCCTCAGGGCCTTAGGATGTGGCCTCATTTGGAAATAGGATCAGTGCAGGTATAATTAGTTAAGAAGAAGTCCTCCTGGAATGTGGTAGGTGCCTAATCCTTATGACTGGTGTCTTTATAACACGCAGGAACTTGGCCCCAGACAGGTGTCCAGAGCAAATGCCATGGGAAATGAAGATAGCCCTCTGCACGCAGGACAGAGGCACACCCCACCCCTCACACCTTCAGAGGGAACCAAGCTGGGCCTCGGCCAGCGACTGAGTGACCAAAGGCATGCTGCCCGCTCTGACCCAACAGGAGATGGGGAACGTCCCCTCTGGAAAAGGCCTGTCTGGAACTGAGGCCGCCCTCTCCTCCCCACCCGAGGCTGACACCAGCAGGGGGGCTCGAGCAAGCCGGAGCTCTGAGCCCCGAGCCCCGAGCCCCGAGCCAGAGCTGGCCCCATGCTGCATCCTGTGGGCTAGGAGACCCACTTCTCTCAGTTTTAAGAGTCTGGCCTTCCTGTCACTAAGTCAGAGGAGAGCCCCAAGGGTTAGAGGTCAGGGGAGGACCCAGATAGAGCCTTGTGAGGGCGAGTTGTCACACGGTGTCATGCTGGGAAGGACCGCAGGCTCAGAGTGCTCCTGGGAGGGCACCTACCTGGGTTTGGGCGGGTCAGGGGGTGCTGCCTGGAGGAAGAGGAGGTTCTGCTAAAACTCTGTGGACAGACAGCTAATTCCCTGACCGCAGCCTTGATCCCTGGGCTTGGCTGGGTGGTGTCCCTCCAAAGTGCATGTCCTCCCCTGAACCTAAGAATGTGGCCTTCTTTGGAAATAGGGTCACTGCAGGTGTAACGAGTTAAGGTGGGGTCGTAGTGGAGTAGGCAGGCCCCACATCCCACACGACTGGTGTCCTCACGAGAGGAGGAGAGACGCAGAGACAGAGCTCAGAAGGAGGGGCCCAGTGGCCCTGGAGGCAGAGATGGGCCACCAGCTGGGGAGCAGGACTCCCAGCAGCCTTGGAGAGGCAGGGGATGGACCCTTCCCTAAAGACTCCTGAGGGCACAACAGCCCTGCCAGCCCCTGGATTCTGAACCTCGGGCCTCCAAAACCCCAGGAGAGTCCCGGTTGTTTAAGCCGCCGAGTGGTGGCCTTTGTTCCAGCAGCCCCGGGAAACCCTCCCGTCCCCTTCGGTGCCCTTCATCATAACAGAGCAGCGCCTGGGGCAGAGGGAAGACTGTGTCTCATTGCAAGGCGGGGCCCCGCTCCCCAGAGAGGCCAGCCACAGCGACTGGGGGCCTTCAGGGAGCTCCTTAGGAGAGACACGCTTCTGGCCCCACCCTGTGCCCTCCTCAAGCAGCCACCGCAGGAGGGAGAGGGCAGGAGCTGGCGGCGCCCGGCAGCCACGCCATCCCGACACTTCATGTTACAGCACTGCTGCTCCGCGACCCTCTGCTCCCCGCAGAGAGCACGGGAGGAGGGGGCGGGGGGCGGCCCACTGCCAGGGAGGGCATCCGTCCTTGCAGAAGGGACCCGGAGTCAAGTCCCAAATTCCACGGGCAGCTGGCACACTGGGGGACAAGGTGTTCAGATCACCTGGCACAGGTGGAAAGGGAAGGTGAGGGCCAGAGAGGCTGCTGAGGATGGGACGGGGGATGGATGTCCCGGTGCCCCCCAGCCCACCCCAGTTTGAGCCCCTGCATTTCTTTTCAGGGGTCTTTCTCGGGCCACTGAAGCAAGTTTTCTCACCTGGCAGGGGGCCAGAAATGCCAGAACACAACGCCCCGCGGGAGCCACCCTCAGGCAGTGACCGGTAGGAGGGGGACACAAGCACCCCAGCCCACTTGCCACCAGGACAGCCCCGAGGTGCACGTCCCAGCTTGCGGTGCTGATGGCTGGCACACACCCTCCAGGGTGGCCTTCCCCTCTGTGCCTCACACCCTCCTGAGCGCCCCAGCGCTGCCATAGCAGGCACCATGAACCACAAAAGCATTCTCTCACAGTCTGAAGGCCAGAAGTTCAAAATCAAGAGTGTAGCAGGAAACCTGCCCTGCCCAGCCTCTGGGAGCTCGTGGTGCCCCCTGGCCTGTGGCCCCATCACTCCAGCCTCTGCCTGTCTCACCACAGAGGGGGACGTGTCCCTGTGCGTCAGATCCCCCTGCTGTCTCTCAGAAGGACAAGGGTCATCATATGCACCCTAAATCCAGGGTGATCTCACCTTGAGATCTTAGTTCATCACACCTACAATTAAATCGGTTAATTTGGAAATAAGGTCACAGTGACAGGAACTGGGGGTTCAGATGTGGACGTGTCATTTGGGGGAAACAATTCAACCCCTACACACGCTCCTCAAGCAGCAATTTCATCACCTCCCAAATAAGCCACTTATACTTGAACCTCCGACTCAGACTTGACTTCTAGGGGAACCGGAACCTGGACCCGAAGCAGGAACACTACTGAGACGGTGGGGAAGCCTGACATCTGTTCAGAGAGAAAGGCTGGAGCCACGGGGATCAAAAGACCTGTCGGGAATCACAAATTAAACAAGACGGAAGCCTAGTACATTCCATGCTTGAGCTTCAGAAGGCCTCTCGCTGTTACTGTTCAAGCCCCTCCTGACCACCACGTGACATTGGCTGTAGGGGTATGTGTGTAGGCACATGTGTGCGTGTGTGTGGTGTTTTCATAACTGGCTCTTCGTGGAACATTCTCACGTACATAATCGCAGTAATCCTTACAGCGACTCTGAGAAACTTACCTGTTTGTACCCATATGCTTCCCCAAAGGACTCGAGTTGACTTAAGACTAGAAGTCAGATACCATCAACCCATAAAACTTCAAAGAGAAGCCTGGAAGAGTACAAAGAGGGGGTGCAGGGGCCGGCAGCTGGAGGTCTCCTACAACCTCAGCTGCGCAAAACTACCAGTTCCACGCAACAACTTTCTCTAAGCTTCCTGGAAGGCACAGCCAAACAGAGAAACACAATTCTAATTATCACAGAGCTCCTACTGTCTAAAGGAGAAAAAATATTTACACATTTGCCAAGAAAAACAAACTTTTTCCAAGCCCTAGTTTTAAAGAGACTTTATCCCAAAGGGTCTGAATAAGGGGCAGAGAACAGCCTAACAGATGGTGTTTTTGAGGGCAGGGTCTCAGAAAATGGCCATTTATTTCTCCTATTGACGGTGGACAAAAGCTCAGAACGTGATGCTGAATCCCGCTCCGGGAAGGACTCGGCAGGGGGCTGGGCTCTGGGAGTGGAGGGCGCGAGCACGGGGCTGGCTGTCCAAATAGCAGCCGGCTCCGCTCGGCTCCAGACAGAGGCGGGCCCACGACTGGGGTCGGGCGCCCACGAGCCTCTCCCAGGGCCTTCTCTGTGCTCTTGATCCGGGGGTACAGCCCCCCACTGTAGGCCGGGATTCTCAGACAGCCGGGCTTACCGTCTGGTGTCAACATGTTCTTCATTTTGGGGAAAGGATATCAAGTTTCTGACTCTAGTTTTCCCAAATATAGACCTCCAAATGACCTATACATTCCATTGTTGCCATTATTTCCTTAAAGCGGGGATGGCTTCCTACGGAAAAAGCAGATACCCCTTAAATGGAATAGCTCCCGCTGGATGGCTCCCACTACTGTGGGCTTTTCCCCCCTTGTTGCGCCTGGGATTGAGAACTTGGTCGTGGGCCAGCTTCTGGGTGGCATCGCCTAAGAGGGGGACCTGTTCCCAGTCCCACTGACCCGCTCCTGGTGTCCCATCTTTGTAGAACCCTCCCGCCTTGAGTCCTGTGACTCGCTTCTAACCCACAGAACTTAGCCAAGGCAGGGGGAGGTCACTCCCTGATGGGGTTACATCGTGTAAGACTCTGTCCTGGTGGACCACAGAGAAAGGTGCCCCCTGCCTCCTTGACGGAGTGTGCCGCCGTGGGAGGGAGCCCACAGGGCAGGACTATTCGTTTCCCAGGGCTGCCCTAACAAAACACCTCAAACTGGGTGGTTTAAATGATAGAAATGTATTTATGTCTGCCTCTATGCCCAAATTTCCCCTTTTTATAAGGACACCCTGTGAACTGGTCTTACCTTAATCACCTATGATGTCCTTATCTCCAAGTAAAGTCACCTTCACAGGTACGTGGTTGGGGATTTCTTCTGGGGACATGACTCAACTATAGTAGCCAAGAATGGCAGGCATCCTCTAGGACCTGAGAGCGGCCAGTAGCCAGCGAAAAGCTGGGCCCTCGTTCCTACCACCCTAAGGAAATGGACTCTGAACTCTGCCAACCGCCATATGAGCTTGCCAGGAGAGCCCAAGCGCCAGATGGAAACACAGCCTGGCCAACTCTGATTGCAGCCACGAGACCCTGAGCAGAGGATGCAGCAGAGCCAGGCATCGACTCCTGACCCGCGGAGACCATGAGCTAAGAAATACATGTGCTGTGTGAGGCCCCCGGACATGCAGTCATATGCTACAAAGCACAGAAAAGGAACACAGGACGAGCGTCCACCTCCTCCAGAGAAGGGCCGCCAGGCCCAATGCCCACGGGCGGCCTGAGGCCTTCCCCCCAGAACGCAGGTTAACACATCAGCAGTGGTAGCAAGTGTGTGAGCCACGTCTCCCCTTCCTTCTTCTCAGGCCCCAGGGTAGGGAGAATCCAGAACCTGGATCCCACACTCACTTGCTGTGACTTTTACGTTAATGAGGGGCATGGAACTTTCAGAGAAGGGGTTTGATCAATATTCTGTGGACTGAGGAATCATGGTACAGAAGGGATTCAGACAAATTAGGATGCTGAGTGGACCCAGGAAAGCCTTCTCCTCTTTAGAACAGGAGATAGAGGAAAGCATATTTTTTAATAGTGAGGTACATACAGTAAAATGCACAAGTCCTAGTGTACAGCTTGATGAATTTTGACATGTGCATACACTCATGTAACCATCACCCAGATCAAGATAATCAAACATCCTCACTAAGTTTTTCCCCCTTCTCCTATTTCACGCATCACCCCCAAAACCCTCCCCTATGGCAACCACCAGTCTGTTCTCTGTGTTTATGAATCTATTTCTGTTTTATTTCTTTGTTTTGTATTCTAGATACCACATATAAATAAAATCATATGGTATTTGCCTCTGTCTGACTTATTTCACTTAGGATAATAGCCTTTAGGTCCATCCATGTTGTCACAAATAGCAAGATTTCATTCTTTTTTATGGCTGAGTAATATTCCATTGCATATATGTACCATTTCTTCTTTATCTCTTTATCTACCAATGGACATTAGGTTGTTTCCATATTTGGTTGTCGTAAATAATGCTGCAATAAACATAGGAGTACATGTATCTTTTCAGATTATGAATTTTGTTTTCTTTGGAAAACTTCCCAGAAAGGAATTACTATGTCCTATAGTCTTTTTTATTTTTTATTTTTTGAGGAACCTCCATATTGTTGTCCACAATGACTGCACCAATTTACATTCCCACCAACAGTGTAGGAGAATTCCCTTTTCTACACATCCTCACCAACACTTGTTATTTCTTGTCTTTTGGATAATAGCCATTCTGACTGGTGTGAGGTGATACCTCATCATGGTTTTGATTTGCATTTCCATGATGATTAACAGTGTGGAGCACCTTTCATGTGCCTGTTGGCCATCTGTGTGTCTTCTTTGGAAAAATGTCTATTCAGGTCCTCTTACTATATTTTAATTGGATTATTTGGGAACTTTTTTGGTGTTGAGTTGTATGAGTTCTTTATATATTTTGGATGTCAGCCCCTAATTGGATATGTCATTTGCATATATAGTCTCCCCAATGGTAAGTTGCCTTTTCATTATGTTGATGGTGTCCTTTGCTGTGCAGAAGCTTTTTAGTTTGATGTAGTCCTACTTACTTATTTTTGTTTTTTTCTCCCTTGCCTGGGGAAATATATCCAGAAAAAAATATATTAGTGCTAATGTTCTAGAGTTTACTGCCTATCTTTTCTTCTAGGAGTTCTATGATTTCCTCTTATATTTAAGTCTGTAATCCATTTTCAGTTTGCTTTAATAGATAGTGTAAGGCAGTGATCCAGTTTCATTCTTTTGCATGCAGCTGTCCAATTTTCCCAGTACCATTTATTGAAGAGAATGTCTTTTCCCCATTGTATATTCTTGCCTTGTTTGTCATATATTAATTGGTCATATAGGTGTGGGTCTATTTCTGGACTCTCTAGTCTGTTCCATTGGTTTATGTATCTCTTCTTGGGCTAGAGCCATACTATTTTGAATAGTGTTGCTTTGTAGCGTAGTTTGATGGTCATGATACCCCCCGAATTTTTCTTCTTTCTTAAGATTGCCTGGGCTGTTTGGGGTTTTTTGTGGTCCCATTAGGGGGAAGCACCTTATCTCCTAAGAAGTCTAGTGCATCACTAGGGCATCTTCTTGACCAGTAGATAGATAAAGAGAAGTGGGCTTTCATGAGGAAAACTGAGAAATGACAAGGATACTGGTCACTCTGGGTCACAGCAAATTCATGCCTGACATGAGATCTGATCTGTCTCTGAGGTTTCCAAGCTGCTGCTCATCACCACGGTCCCCTCATTCTAAGCCTCAAAACCCCAGGGAAATTAACAATAACCAAAAAGAAACAAAGCTGACATTAAATCAAATGAAACTATAGCAGAAGGTTTGTGATAAGACCCAGGGAATAGCTGAGGCCAGGATGAAGCCAAAAACCCTTGGCTAATCATAAAACGCCACCTGCTCTCGTTAAGCTGGCTGTCCAGGAACCCGTGTCCATCCACCAGTTTAGAAGGCTCGGCTCTGCAAACACTTAATCTCCGCATGAAATGTACAGCGTGGTGCCCAGGGGGTTGGGCCGAGCAATGCCCACCTTTACCCTGCTGGGATCACAAGGCTGTCAGGAGGCCTGCCAAGGAGAGGGCCAAGGGGGTGCCAGAGCCCAGATGCTCCCAGGAGGAAAGAGCCTGGGAACGGGTGGCGGGGGGCTGGGGAGAGACAAATGGGCCCTCCTCCTCAAAGGGCTCTCAGGGTGCTGGCAGCTGGCCTGTCGCTTTACCCGGGAGGCCTCTCTGCCTTTTTATTTTGTTAGAACGGGCTCCTGAGGAAAACACATATGAATATAATGCTCTCAGTTAGGGCTGAGTTAGACATTACCTGGCAGAACATTATAATAAAAGCAGCGATTATTTATATGCTAAAAAGACTTCAAAAAGGTTACATTTACAGCCAAGGGTGCCTTCTATTGAGTGTGATTGGCAGGTTGGTTTTCCCTTTTAATCAAGACAGAATGAAAGTTGCAGAACAGAGGAGGCCAGTGGAGTAACAGAGAGGTGCTGGGCTGGAGCGGGAAGGGTCAAGAAGCAGTTTCTCAACCTCGGCACCACTGACTGGCTGTGGGGCCGGCCTGAGCACAGTAGGGTGTTGAGAGGGTGCTCAGCAGCCTTCCCACCTCTACCCACCAGAAGCCAGGGGCACCCTCCTCCGAGCTGTGACTACCCAAACCTCTCCAGGTGTTGCCCGACATGCCCTAGCTGGCAGAGAGGCTGGCAAGCAGCCAGCTCTGTTTACCAGCAGTCCGACCTCACCTTCAGAGCCTCACCGGTAAGGTAGCCTCGTAGCTACTAGGGCATCTTCTTGACCAGTAGATAGATAAAGAGAAGTGGGCTTTCATGAGGGAAACTGAGAAATGACAAGGATACTGGTCACTCTGCCAGCTCTGAACTTTCAAAAAAGTCAAGCAAGATGATGAGGAATCACGTTCAGAGCTCTGAAGTTCTGTATCTAGAAGTTCTGGAATCTCTCCCACCTGCTGCTCAGAAGTTTTTATTATCTGGAGTCTTACATTTTTATTCTGGAAATCAAATGTGAGTTTTTGGAGGAGAGAGCACAGTTATCCCTCCCAGCGGGAACTAGCTAGACTGTCTTGCCCAGCACCCACAGAAACCCAAAGAGAATCCGATACCACTCTGTCTGTACAGGGACCTGCAATGCAAGACAGGAGCCCCCAAATCGTGAGCCTGGGAGTGCACAGATGGTGGTTGCATGCTGACCCTCCCCTGTGAGAGGGAACCTTTGCTTCCCAACGTCTTTCAATCCTTTGGAATATACACAATTCCCTTGGGAAGGTGAAGAGGGAAGTCTCTACCCCAAAATGCAAGTATTTGGCTCTGAGGGAGAGAAGAGTTTTTTCCAGCTTTGTGGAGGTGGATTGATATATAACATTGTATGGGTTTAAGGAGTAAAGTGTGGGTGCTGATTGGGCACAGCATTTTCATGCATTGTGAAATGATTGGCACAAAACTTTCACCAACACCTGCATCGCCTCATGGCCCCCTTTCCTGGCACATGAGGCGAGAACAGTTAAGATGGACTGTCAGCAAATTTCAGGCGTACGATATGATACTCTGCATACCTAGGCACCCTGCCATGCATTCAGTCCCCAGGACTTAGAGGTGTGTACCCTTTGGGCTTAGTTTGTTTTTCTTTTTCTAGTCCTTGACATGTAAAGTTAGGTAGTTTATTTGAGCTCTTTCTCTTTTCTTCAGGTAGGCATCTATTGCTATAAACTCCCCCCCTAGAACTGTTTTGAGTTTTTCCGCATTCCATAAGTTTTGGTACATTGCGTGTCCAATTTCATTTATCTCAAGATATTTTCTGATTTTCCTTTTGATCTCTTCTTTGACCCATTAGCTGATGAGGAGAGTGTTGTTTAATTTCCATGTGTTTGTGAATTTCCCAGTTTTCTTCCTATAACTGATTTCTAGCTTCATATCACTGTGGTCAGAAAAGATGCTTGATATGACTTCAGGCTTCTTAAACGTGTTAAGACTTGCTTTGTAGCCAATATGTGATCTATCCTGGAGAGTGTTCCATGTGCCCTTGTGTCTTCTGCCGCTGTTGGATGGAATGTTCTACAATGTCGTAGGTCCATCTGGTCTATACTTTTGGTTTAATATCCCTCGAATGGGGGACCCATGGGTCCAGGTCTAACACCATTCAGCTTTCAAAGCTGATTCATCAGCCCAGATGCCAATAATGTTTGCTCAGACCATCCTAACTGTGTATAAACATGAAAATACTCATTTTTTGACAGCACCTCAGCCAAAAACCTGGACAGCTTCCTAGGTTCCTCCCTCTCCTTCATCCCTCCACCCAATTGGTCCCTTGGTCTGTCCATTCAACCTCAAAGCATCTCTTGGATCTGCGCAGCCCA
The DNA here is from genome assembly GCF_030020395.1 of Manis pentadactyla. Lineage (NCBI taxonomy): Eukaryota > Metazoa > Chordata > Mammalia > Pholidota > Manidae > Manis > Manis pentadactyla. The sequence goes on along the minus strand of NC_080023.1, from coordinate 174,645,868 downwards.
CTTCCTCCTAGACACTCCCTCTGTTGGAGCCACCACCCTGTGCCATCCTTGTCTTGCTGACCCCTCCCTCCCCACCCCATCTGCTGGCCACCAGAGGTCACGTCACTCCTCTGCTCAGTGAGACTCCCCACTGCCCTCACCAATGTCAACCTCATGGGTAGGGAAGGTACCACTAGTTCTACTCCTGATGGTTTTACCCAACATGCAGTTAAAAAATTGTTTTATTGTTGGGGTTCTTTTTTAACCCACCTGCTGATTTCACAACAAGTAATCCTGACCTTCCATTTGCAGGATGCATTGTGATGCCTCCTTTCAAAAATAAATGCATTTGTTTTTCTAGATGCTAAAAAGGTGAGTTTATTGAAACAGACATTTTAAATAAATAATCACATGGGAGGTGTGTAATTTCTGCAAATACAGCAAAATGTGGGGATCATTAACCTACAGTCAAGGGCAAAAACCCCTTGGCATATGGCAAGTCCTTCATGACCAAGTGCCCTCCTTCTTCGCTGACCTCATGGCCAGTCACCCCCCATCACCGCCACCACCAGCCCTCCACACACACTCCTCTGGGAAGATAAAGTAGTGTTTGGGGCACCCTTTCACTCAATAAGCTCTCTACATCCCTGCTTTGTTGAAGCAGGCTCCTGAAAAGAACTCATGCAAATAATATGTATCACTACCTAAAACTGTCTCATAAATATCTGTATTTCTTTGTTTATTGACTGTTTTCCCCACTGGAATATAAGTGTTACGACAGCGGACACCAGGTTTGCTTTCGCCACTGGATTCCCAGTGCCCAGAAGCGTGCCTGCCACAGAAGAGGCACCCTTTAAGTGCTGAATCCTCTTGAACTTGTAGTTCCTAAACACGCCAAGCTGCTTCTCATTTGTTTGACAGTTGCAAGTGCCGTTCTTAGAATGACCTTCCTTACCCTCTTGATAAACTCCTACTCATCCCTCAAGATCCTTTTTAGATGTCACCTCCTCTATGAAACCTCAGAGTTAGGTGTATCCCCTCCAACTTCCATGGCACCTTGAATATACTGATAATAATAATAAAAACAACAGTCAAAATTTTCTGAGCCATGATGATACACTAAGCATTGGGCTAAGTACTGTACGTGCAGTAACTAATTTAATTCTCACAATGAATTTAGAGCCATGAATATTCCCATTCCACAGAGGAGGAAACTGAGACTCACCAGGATTAAATCACATGCCCAAAACCCCAGAGATATTAACTGATACAGCCTGGATTTGAAGCTGCACATCAGGTTCTGGTATCCACAGTTACCCACAGAAGTAACTGGTTTTCCATACCACCGACCACCACGGTCCACGTGGTACTGAGGGGATCGCTGGCTCACTTTCTCAGGGTTTCTTGTGTAACAGGAAGCTCCCCACGGCCAGGAATCTTATGCTACCCTCTGTAACCTTATTGCCAGCATAAGGCCTGGCACACATGGGGCATTCAGCTCAGGTCTGTGGAGTAATTGATTTATGTTGCTGACATCTCATTGGGATATTTTTTTTCATTTCCAAAACCAATATCAGCTACAATTGAACCAAAACTGAAAAAGTCCAATAGGCAAACACTCATTACCATATGAGCACAAAGTTCTCAAAGTTGTTTGCCATTTCTGATTTCATCCAAGGGCGTCAAACACTGGGAATGCAAATTAAAATTACCTCTGGATTGAAGTTTGAGAGGAGAAATCACTGGACTGAGAATGACAAGCAAAAGACAACAACAGGAATATGATCTGTCCCCAAGCACGGCATCCAGAAGCAGGCAGGAAAGGATTAAGTTTTACGGTTGACTTACCTGCTCAGAAATTCAGCCCAGAGCTGAAAAGAGAGAAGAAACCAAGCTATTTACCCCTAAATATTTTTTAAAGACCAGATTTTCATCCTATAAAGTATGGCAAGAGAAGATAACAAGTTGATTTTCCACTCTGGTAACCGAATTTGGAAGGAGAGAAACGTTTATTTTTATCGGTGTCTCATTGCTCATGACTGTGCTTTTGAAGTTGCCGGTAGGAGCTCATCGATGCCAGTCACGCTCTCGGCGTGTCCCCACTCACCATCCACACCATGCGAACATTACTGTAGTCTGTTCTGCAGAATTGATATCACCTTGCCTCTGGAGAGCTCTAGGCAGTATTCAAATTGCATTTAAACACCAAATTAAAATTTTAACTATAAAAAATAAGGGGATAAACAAGAGAGAATCACATTATAGTATTATAACAGTGAAACTATGGCTAGGAGAAGGAAGTGGATATTCCATATCGCCATTATGCTAAATGCAACATTACTCCTGTCAGAGCCACAGGAAGCCTATGGCCCACTTAGCATCAGTCTTCATCAGGGCCCCGGTCTCTCGCTCACGTTTATTAAGGACCCATGGATCCCGACCACTCTCCAGGTCAAGTCACTAGAGAATAAAGTCCTGTACAGTTTTCCTAATGGCAGCTAATGCAGACCTACAATTTCCTAGTGTCCAAAAGACATTTTAAAGGAGAATACAAAAAGGCACCTGGCCAAGTTGAGAAGAGGCTGGCCATTGAGTTGATTCTTGCTTCTCATCCAGATGTTCTGGCTGGAGCTGGACAGCTGTGCTGGTGAGGGGACTGTCCTTTCCCCTCTCAAGACCCTCCTTTCTCTTCTCCGTCCGGCCTCTCTCTCCCTTCCCAAATGCAGAGGCCATAGAACTATTTCAAGCTATTGAGGGTATTTAAAGCAGTATTAGAAAAGATTGAAGGACACATTTAAAGGAGAATTTGGTCTCAGGGCTGATTTATGCAAAATAATAAATGGTGCCACTTGGTTATGTATAGAGTTAGAGATAAAATTAGATTCTAGATAGCCTTTTCTTGTGCCCGTGGGGTAACCCTGATATATTCCTGCCATCATATGACAGGGTAACAGTGGCTCATGGAAATTTACAAGGGGCTTCTTGAGAACACATTTCACAGCCACATCCAATAATTCAGATCAATATTTTGGATCTCCAAAATGACTCAGACTCAATTTGGCAACAATCTTTGAAAAGAGTACGCTGATAAAAAGTATCACATCGTTACCAGTTTTAAAAAGTTCCTTCACTCTCCACAACTAAGCAAAAACCATTTCTCCCCAGGTTCTCCCCAGGTTCAGCTCTGCTGACACACTCTAGCCTGGCCAACCTTCTCACAGCGGAGAAGTGGAGGCAACGAGTAAGTCACAGCTAAACTGAGCCCTGGAGCTAGAGTAAGCGTGCCAGGCACAATTCTTGGAGCTTCTGGTATTTTACAGCAGCTAAATGGGCTAAAACAGATAATGACATCGACCTCTAGGACTGTGGAGAGAATTAAATTAGCAATTATAGGTCAAGTGCCCCAAACAGAACCTGCCATCGTACGTGCTCTGTAACTGTTCGCTACCACTCTTAACCCAGATCACACAGCTTCCAAAGAGGCCAGTGTGACAGCGTTTGGAAACTGTCCATCTGATTTCCAGCTAGAAGTTCTGGGTGACCCTCCCAAGGGCAAATGAGCAGAGTTGAGACCCCCAAGACGTGGAGAGAAAAGGACTGCCGGCGGGAGCCGTGTCCGTATTTAGATCAGGAGAAGATGCCAGAATCTGGAATGAAAAGGAGGAGGAACTGCAGGGTGGGGGACGCCGAGGCCCATAGCAGCTGGCGCCGCGTCGTCCACCTCACTGCGTCCCATCGCAGGGGCCCTTTATCATCCCACATCATCATGAGGAGGGCGAACGCAATGCCATGAGCTATTTTGAGAGAGACCACATTCATATCACTTTTAATACAGTATGTGGTTATGATTGTTCTATTTTATTATTAGTTATTGTTGTGAATCCCTTATGAGCCTGATTTATAAATTGACCTTTATCACAGGTGTGTGTGTAGGAAAAGATGCAGGATATATGGACTCCAACACTACCCACGTGGCAGGCATCCACTGGGGGTCCCAGGGATGAAGATATTGCTCCAACGAGGAAGTCCTGGCTCTCTGGGGCCTGTGAGAAAAGGCCACAGTGCATCTAAGAAAAGGTTTAATGGTCTTAGAAATGCCTACCTTCTTATTCACTTTTTATTTGGAAAAACTTTAAACTTACATAAAGTGCAAGAATGGTATAAAAAGTTCCCAAAATCCTTTACCCAAATTCACCAATGATAGCGTTTTGCTGCATTCACTTCCTCATTCTCTCTCTGTCTGAACCATTTGAGATTAAATTGCATACATCATGTCCCTTTATCCCTAAATACCTCAGTGTACATTTTCTAAGAAAAAGGATATTCTTTCATATAATGGCAATGTAGTTATCACATTCAGGAAATTCTACATTGATATAATACTCTTATCTACTCTACAGTTAGAAACAGGGGAGAAAATGAAAGAAAAAGCAGATCTAGAGAGCAGATGAATAAAGCACATTTCTGCTTCCCCGACTGTCTCAACATTGTCTTTTACAGCAACATTTTTCTGGCCCGGTATCCAATCCAAGATCATGCCTTCCATCGAGCTGTCCATAAATAATTAGCTTCTCTATTAACCTGAACATTTTGGCCTTCAGGACTACCTATCCACTGGCCAGGTTCAAAGACACTGGGACTGCAGTTTAAATCAAGGTACCTTAAAAGCTCACAGGGATGTGACAGAAGGGTGGAGAAGGACAGGAAGCCCACAAATGGTGTCACTGGGCCTCTGGTGTTTGCAAACCACAGGGTGTGCAGAAGACAGTGCACCTGAGTCCTCAGGGGCGTGCACTGAGTGACCCCTCTGCACAGGCACGTGACGTTACCTGACGTCATCCAAGTGACTTCCATTCAGATACCACCGAGACATTAGGGAACCAGGCCAAATGAAAGTGCCCTGTCCTTGAAGAGATGGCAGTCTAATGGGTTGACAATCATGCAAACAGATCATTTTGATACAAAGTGGCAAATTACACAAACACCACAGCTCATTGGCCTGCCAATGTGGAGCCGTATATCATGCTGCAGCTTCGTTTTATTCTGGACACTCAGAGCCCTAACACTCTTGGCTTGAGTCTCAAGGCATCAATTCCATTAACTGTCTTAGCACCACAGGGCACTGACTTCCCAGTGTAGGATTTGGAGGGGATTCTCTCTCTCACCTACCTGATAGCTGTGTGTCCTGATAACACACAACAGCCCAGATTTCTTCTTTTCCTCTTGAGGCCTGTCTGGTGAAACCTCCCTCTGTGCATCAATTCTATTTGGACCAGGTTTTTTAGGTTTCAAGTATCTGGACCTACTCCACCTAGTTAAATAAAGGGTGCAAACAATGACTAAAGAACCCCTAGCAGCATAGGTGTGGTGCAAGGCCACCTCTAGGACCATTTCAGCACGGAATTGGGTAACGCTAGGGAAGAAAATGGAACTTTAGAGTTGAGAGTAGGTATCCCAGAGCATAGACAGGTGATCAAAGCAAGTTCACACTGGAATGCAAATTCCAATTTCATTTTTTAAATAATTTTCCTCTGTCTCTTGAGAAACCAGAAAATCATTAGTACTGCTTTGCTTTAGAGGAGAACATTACTAAAGAAATATTTCCACCTATGTCTTTTTAGATAGCTTGTGGAGTAATTGGATGGAATGTATTTTGCGGTGGAATTTATTTCTCTTCGTTCCTACCAGAGTAAGTGCTCTTGGTGAGTCATCAGGAGGAGGAACTGAGCTTCCTGCTGGCTCTCCAGTCCACTGCCCCGTAACAAGTGCTGCCCCTGCAGCAGGGTGCTAAGGAAGAGCAAGTTAAAAATACAAAATGTCAATACTCTGCAAGCATCAGTACAAATGATACAATCACGCATCATTTTCCCGGCATTGTTTGTTAGATGTTCCACTGGTAATTTTCAGAAAACTAAAGTTTGTAGTGCAATGACAAAACTTAACAAGTAATTAGCATCAGGAAGGGATTAACTCTGATGGGCAAAACAGAAACTTGTGGTGGTGTTGAGAATGTTACATCTCGATTGTGCTCGTGGCTGCACAACTGGATACGTTTGCCCAAAGTCAAGGTGCTGAATACTTTTATATGATGAATTATATTGCATGTAAACTGTACCTCAATAAACCTGACTTTTAAAAGAGGAAAGAAGTGATTATGATACTGTGAAGAAAGTGAAACAACAATCTACAGAATGGGGGCAAATATTTGCAAATCATATGTATCCAGAATATATAAAGAATTCTTACAACTCAACAACAAGAAGACAACTAAGTTTAACATGGGCAAAAGTTGGTGGTCCCTCACAGAGGCACTGAACAACACGCTAGAACAGATGGACCTAATAGACATCTATAGAACTCTACACCCAAAAGCAATAGGATACACATTCTTCTCAAGTGCACATGGAACATTCTCCAGAATAGACCACATACTAGGACACAAAAAGAACCTCAGTAAATTCCAAAAGATTGAAATCCTACCAACCAACTTTTCAGACCACAAAGGTATAAAACTAGAAATAAATTATACAAAGAAAACAAAAAGGCTCACAAACACATGGAGGCTTAACAACATGCTCCTAAATAATCAATGGATCAATGACCAAATTAAAATGGAGATCCAGCAATATATGGAAACAAATGACAACAATAACACAAAGCCCTAACTTCTGTGGGACACAGCAAAAGCAGTCTTAAGAGGAAAGTATATAGCAATCCAGGCATATTTAAAGAAGGAAGAACAATCCCAAATGAATAGTCTAATGTCACAATTATCGAAATTGGAAAAAGAAGAACAAATGAGGCCTAAAGTCAGCAGAAGGAGGGACATAATAAAGATCAGAGAAGAAATAAATAAAATTGAGAAGAATAAAACAACAGAAAAAAGCAATGAAACCAAGAGCTGGTTCTTTGAGAAAATAAACAAAATTGATAAGCCTCTAGCCAGACTTATTAAGAGAAAAAGAGAGTCAACACACATCAACAGAATCAGAAACAGGAAAGGAAAAATCACGACAGACCCCACAGAAATACAAAGAATTATTAGAGAATACTATGAAAACCTATATGCTAACAAACTGGAAAACCTAGAAGAAATGGACAACTTCTTAGAAAAATACAACCTTCCAAGATTGACCAAGGAAGAAACAAAATCTAAACAGATGAATTATCAGCAAAGAAATTGAAGCGGTAATCAAAAAACTACCCAGGATCAAAACCCCTAGGCCAGATGGATTTACCTCAGAATTTTATCAGACATACAGAGAAGACATAATACCCATTCTCCTTAAAGTTTTCCAAAAAATAGAAGAGGAGGGAATACTCCCAAACTCATTCTATGAAGCCAGCATCACCCTAATACCAAAACCAGGCAAAGACCCCACCAAAAAAGAAAACTACAGACCAATATCCCTGATGAATGTAGATGCAAAAATACTCAACAAAATATTAGCAAACCGAATTCAAAAATACATCAAGAGGATCATACACCATGACCAAGTGGGATTCATCCCAGGGATGTAAGGATGGCACAACATTCGAAAATCCATCAACATCATCCACCACATCAACAAAAAGAAGGACAAAAACCACATGATCACCTCCATAGATGCTGAAAAAGCATTCCACAAAATTCAACATCCATTCATGATAAAAACTCTCAACAAAATGGGCATAGAGGGCAAGTACCTCAACATAATAAAGGCCATCTATGATAAACCCACAGCCAACATCATACTGAACAGCGAGAGGCTGAAAACTTTCCCTCTGAGATCAGGAGTAAGACAGGGATGCCCACTCTCCCCACTGTTATTCAACGTGGTACTGGAGGTCCTAGCCACGGCAATTAGACAAAACAAAGAAATACAAGTAATCCAGATTGGTAAAGAAGAAGTCATACTGTCACTATTTGCAGATGACATGATTTTGTACATAAAAAACCCTAAAGACTCCACTCCAAAACTACTAGAACTGATATCGGAATACAGCAAAGTTTCAGGATACAAAATTAACACACAGAAATCTGTGGCTTTCCTATACACTAACAATGAACTAATAGAAAGAGAAATCAGGAAAAGAATTCCATTCACAATTGCATCAAAAAGAATAAAATACCTAGGAATAAACCTAACCAAGGAAGTGAAAGACCTCTACCCTGAAAACTACAAGACACTCTTAAGAGAAATTAAAGGGGACACTAACCGATGGAAACTCATCCCATGCTCATGGCTAGGAAGAATTAATATCGTCAAAATGGCCATCCTGCCCAAAGCAATATACAGATTCCATGCAATCCCTATCAACTTACAACAGCATTCTTCAATGAACTGGAACAAATAGTTCAAAAATTCATATGGAAACACCAAAGACCCGAATACCCAAAGCAATCCTGAGAAGGAAGAATAAAGTGGGGGGGATCTCACTCCCCAACTTCAAGCTCTACTACAAAGCCACAGTAATCAAGACAATTTGATACTGGCCCAAGAACAGAGCCACAGACCAGTGGAACAGAATAGAGACTCCAGACATTAACCCAAACATATATGGCCAATTAATATTTGATAAAGGAGCCATGGACATACAATGGGGAAATGACAGTCTCTTCAACAGATGGTGCTTGCAAAACTGGACAGCTACATGTAAGGGAATGAAACTGGATCACTGTCTAACCCCATACACAAAAGTAAACTCCAAATGGATCAAAGACCTGAATGTAAGTCATGAAACCATAAAACTCTTAGAAAAAAACATAGGCAAAAATCTCATGGACATAAACATGAGTGACTTCTTCATAAACATATCTCCCCGGGCAAGGGAAACAAAGGCAAAAATGAACAAGTGGGACTATATCAAGCCTTCTGTACAGCAAAGGACACCACCGATAGAACAAAAAGGTATCCTACAGTATGGGAGAATATATTCATAAATGACAGATCCGATAAAGGATTGACATCCAAAATATATAAAGAGCTCATGCACCTCAACAAACAAAAAACAAATAATCCAATTAAAAAATGGGCAGAGGAGCTGAATAGACAGTACTCTAAAGAAGAAATCCAGATGGCCAACAGGCACATGAAAAGATGCTCCACATCACTAATCATCAGAGAAATGCAAATTAAAACCACAATGAGATACCACTTCACACCAGTAAGGATGGCCATCATCGAAAAGACAAACAACAACAAATGTTGGCGAGGTTGTGGAGAAAGGGGAACCCTCCTACACTGCTGGTGGGAATGTAAGTTAGTTCAACCATTGTGGAAAGCAGTATGGAGGTTCCTCAGAATGCTCAAAATAGAAATACCATTTGACCGAGGAATTCCACTTCTAGGAATTTACCCTAAGAATGCAGCACTCCGGTTTGAAAAAGACAGATGCACCCCTATGTTTATCACTACACTGTTTACAATAGCCATGATATGGAAGCAACCTAAGTGTCCATCAGTAGGTGAATGGATAAAGAAGATGTGGTACATATACACAATGGAGTATTATTCAGCCATAAGAAAAAAACAGATCCTACCATTCGCAACAACATGGATGGAGCTAGAGGGTATTATGCTCAGTGAAATAAGCCAGGCGGAGAAGGACAAGTACCAAATGATTTCACTCGTATGTGGAGTATAAGAACAAAGGAAAACTGAAGGAACAAAACAGCAGCAGAATCACAGAACCCAAGAATGGACTAACAGGTACCAAAGGGAAGGGGACTGGGGAGGATGGGAGGGAAGGGAGGGATAAGGGCGGGGAAAAAGAAAGGGGGCATTACGATTAGCATGTATAGTGTTGTGGGGGGCACGGGGAGGGCTGTGCAACACAAAGACAAGTAGTGATTCTACAGCATCTTACTACACAGATGGACAGTGACTGTAATGGGGAATGTGGGGGGGACTTGGTGAAGGGGGGAACCTAGTAAACATAATGTTCTTTCTGTAATTGTAGATTAATGATACAAAAAAAAAAAAAGTTGGTGGTCCCACAAAATAGGTAAACATAGAATTACCCCTTGACCCAGCAATTCCACTCCTGGGTATATATCAAAACAGTTGAAAATAAAAGGTGTTCAGACAAAAATCTGTATATGAATGTTTATGTCAGCACTGTTCACAAAAGCCAAAAGGTAGAAACAGCACAGATGCCCATCAATACCTGAGTGGGTAAATAAATCAGGGTAAATGTGTGTGCAATGAAATATTAGTCAGCCCTAACAAGGGACAAAGGACTGATACATGCTACCACACAGATGAACCTCAAAAACAGGCTGAGTAAAGAAGCCAGGCACGAAAGGTCACATATTATACAATTCCATTATTATCAAATATCCAGAATTTAAAAATCTGTAAAGACGTAATGCACACGGGTGGTCGCCAGGCCTGGAGGTAGTGAGGTGGGAGAAGGGCCTGCCTAATGGGCAGGGGGTGTCTTTTTAGGGTAACGAGAATTCTTTGGAACTAGACAGATGTGGTGGTTGCACAATACTGTAGATGTGTTAAATGTCACTGGATTTGTTACTTTAAAATGGTTATTTTTATGTTCTGTGAATTTCACCTCAATGCTAAAAAAATTAAGGAGAAGAATTATTGATAAAAAGTCTTTCCAAAATGTGCAATTCTCAGCTTTCTTCCTTATAGCACAGGGTCAAGAAATGTATTGAGAGACATGGTAGGGGTCTGTATGGGAGCCCAGCCCAGGGTTCTGAGCTGCCAGAGAAAGTCCCCAGCCACGTGCTCGCCTGGGGACCCACAAGGCCTCCTGGGAGACAGAGTGAAAGGAACTTGAGGACTCATGGGCCCCTGGGCCATGGAGACCATGTCTCTTCAAGAGACGGGACCGGGTGTCCAGCTCCTTACCGTGTCTGAGGTACGCAGAAGGTAAGGCATCTCCCCGGGCTTGGAAGGCTCTGCGCTCCTCTGCGATGACCAGGCACCCAGGTCACCACATTCACTGCGACGCCCCGGCCCTAGGCAGTGCTCCGCAGCCTCCTCTGAGCTGACCCCTGGGAATTTGTTGTAAGCAACATGGTAGAAAGAGCTAAAGAAATTTAAAAATAAAAAACGCATCTACTGTCAGGCAGTCCATGAAGCTCTGCCCGACTCCAAAGCTGGATTATCCAAGGTGGGCGGAGAGAAATGCCTTTCCTGCTAGGGACAAAGCCAGTCTGCAAGCTGGACACGGCGCCTCAAGAAAGGCAGTGAGGACAGAAGCAGACAAGAGGTGGGCAACACTGGGCCCTACTAGCCACTCTCTGAAGTGGTGAGGACAGCACAAGAATGTCCCCGAACCAGCCCCCAAAAGCCCAACAAAGTGGGGAGACACCAGGGCTCACCGAAAGGCTTGTGGTCCCACTGACATGCAACAAGAAAGCAAAGAGACCTGAAAAGGGTGGACTCCAGGGGCAGGGCAAGTGGGAATCCAAGTGGTGGCCATTGCCATCTATGCCCTTGACCCTGGCTGACCCGAGGCTCTGGGGGCCTGGGGAAATTAGGATCACTCAAGACAGCTTCCCCCAAGAAGTGTCAACCCGTAGATTTCCATCAACCTGGAAAGAGAGTGCCCTGCTATACCTCTGGGCTCCACTTGAGCCTGTTGTTCAACAAGATGAACACTGAAAATAAATGTTGGGCCAAGGGATGAATGAAATGTTCATCCTGTGATGGGCAGAACAAATTAAGATCAGAAGGGTTTCCACAGGTGAGAAATGGATCAAAATAAAGAAGAAATATCACCGGAGGGAATGTAAAGACCTGGAAGTATTTTTTTTAATACAATTAAAAGAGAGCACCACATTGGTGTGTGGTGTGAAGTGCCCGCCTTGTGCCCGATATTTGACAGGCGCTACCCCATCTCCTCATCGTAGCGGTCCTGCAAATTAGCAGACAGGAAAATGGAAGCCGGAGGACGTCAAGTACTTGCTCAAGGTCACACACTGTGAGGACGAGGCAGAGCTAACCCGGGTCCTCCCAGCTCGGAAACACGTTCTCCAGTTTTCCACAAACAGTTCCTCAGGGAATAAACCTTAAATTAAGCACAATCCATGTGAAAAAGAACTGGGTGTTTAAAGCCTGTGTAGATTGAAGGCTACATCAATTAAAATGCAGTGTCCCAAATTTAGGGACCACAGCCATCCCACTGCACTTCAAGGGTCCACTGGAGCATGTGAGGGCCAGGCCTGGGCAGGAACTGAAAGCGTCAGAGCTGATCAGTCTCGGGGTGTCTCTAGATTCGGAGTTGGATCCTGAATCCCAGAGTCGTTACCGATGAGAAAGTTCCCCCCCGGGGAAATCTTAGAAACGAGGCGCCCCCTGGTGGTCTTCTTGACCAGGGACAATGGCCTATTCCAGAGCATTCCACCCAACTACGGACATGCTCCCAGCAATTTACTTCTTTTTTTTTAGTTGTTTTGATCATTGGAATTGCTTTCATTTTAACCTGTATGAGCAATATCTTATATTTCAGATAATTTTTATTATTTACTTGTTACAACTAAGCATCCCAAGTTCAGAAACCAGTGATAGGACCTGAGGAGTTGAAATTTCAGCTTTTTACCATGAGTTTCTCATAAAGGCGTAAAAAAAGCAAAAGGAAGAAGCCCATCTCCCACTCAGTATAGAACTTTCCAAGCTTTATTTAAATTAACACTGCCATGATGCCTTTGACAAAGCACCTTTATTTCACAGAGAAGAGGATGAATACATCCCAAGGGAGGTCGATCACTTTCTATAAGTAACTAATGTTATCTCAGCAGCCGCCTTACAATAACCTGAAGCTCTGAATTAGTGTCTTATTATTTACACTATCCATTGTGTGCCTACTTATTCTCTGCCTCATGTATTTTTATGAAAACTTGCAGAGTATCTGGTTCTGGTGAATGATTTTGCTATTTGTGTTTGCTCATTGATGAGCCACAAATTCTAAAATAAACACATAATTTATTTTGAGTGTGAAAAGTAAAGAGAAGCAAAATTAATTAGTTTGCCAATTTACTATCACTGGCAAATCTTAAAGTACATATAAAATCATTACAATTGTGAATGAGTCTATAAACTGGGGGTGGGAAAACTTTTCTGTCTAGGACAAGAGAGGAAATATTGTAGACTCTGCAGGCCAGAAGGTCTGTATCACAACTACCAGACTGCTGTTGCCACATAAAAGCTTCCAGAGACAATGTGTAAATGAACAGATGTGGCTGTGTTCCAATAAAACTTTATTTACAAAACCAAGTGGTGGGCCGAATTTGGCTGGCAGGCCATAATTTGCTAACCCCTACTGTAGTGAACAGTTTTTCTCCATCGTTGCCTCCATTTTGAAATATAAACATACATTCAGGAATATATATACTAGGAATGTCTAGTAATAATCTAGAGTTCACAATTCTACTCCTACTAAACTAGTACTTTCATGGTGTTTTCTTGGTTATTTATTAAGGAATGTTTATAAAGAAATCTTATAAATCTTAAAATGATGATTGCATCTAAATGTCCCATCCGTCACATGCCTTGTCTCATGGTACATAATGCATCTTTATAAATTAATAGCAAAAATTAACCAGCCCTTTTTTTTTCATTATTATCATTATCTGGCTAGCTTGGTTATTATTTCAAAGTTTTAGATAAGTACCTATTTTTTATATTTTCACTCTAATGTCTGTCTTGTCCTATATAAAACCTCCTAAAGAATTATATGAATTTTATTAGAAGGCTTATAAGCTTTCTGGCTGATATATGCTTACATTATTGGCATTTAATTTAATTAGAGTTTTGAAGGAAGTGCTGTAAAATCAGATTTAGTGTTTTTATGCCATTTGAAATTTGTTTCCTATCCATTTCACGGCACCAATATTCAAGGGTCTTATTTTGGAAAGCAGTTTATGCAGCTGTATTTTAATGTTTTAAAAATTGTCTAGATGATAAGACAAAAATATCAAGATTTGTGTCTTTTGATTTTCCTTTTTTAGTGGATTTTTAGGCTAATGGATTTTTAGCTGAATCTTCATTTATGTAGAAGAATTTTGTTTTGAATCATGTTTCCCTCATGATAAATTAGAATGCCTTTTTTTTTTTGAACTTAGGTACTACTGAACAACCCAATTTATTATGAATCTCAGAGGTGGGATAAGGAAAGTAATCTTGTGTATCAGGCAGATTCGTTTTTAAATGCAATTATACATTCATTCTGCCCCAGAGAAGTTGCATTCTCACTACTCTGACCAGAGATCTGTCAGTGACAGCACAGCGACAGTCTGTGGAGATGTGGAGGATACAGGGTGGGGGTCTTGCTACCAGGCTTCTCCCTTTTTTCAGCAGCTAATATACTTCCCTGGAAGAAATTTGGAAATGAAGTGAATAGGAGACAAAGGTAATTTGCCCCATCTGTAAATAAAATCTAGTATTATCATACAGGCCCATACTTTTTCTTTATGTTCGAATTTTATTTTCAGCATATGTCCGTAACTGATAAAGCTGATTGTTCACTCCACAAATGTCCTAGCAGAAGGAAAGGAGCTCTGGAAATTACCATCTTTTCATCTCTACATGGCAAATATCCTGTGGTTTTCTAGAGTTAATGGGGATAATTCATTAGTCAACTCCATATTGCAAGGGAAATCTTAGGAAAGGTTAAAATCTGGTACGAAGCCTGCATTTGTCTTAGGGTCCCTTCTATGTCCCAGGATCCAGAATCAATTTCATAACCAGCAAAATCATGGATGCCACAAAGAGATGAGGTGATGTCAGCCATAGAGGACACAGTTAGATAAAACTCTGCCAGCTTCTCAGCCATCAGGTCAAAGATTTTTCCACTTTCTTTCGAAGTGTCTTTCAAGCATGGAGATGAAACAGTATGTAGCCTGAAAAGGAACATTTAAAATTGTTTTAATGCAGCGCTGAAGGAAAGGTAGCTGTTTTGTTGTTTTTTAAAAAGCAAGGAGCCTGCCGGGTGCGCAGCTGCAAACCCACATGTTCCTGCCGGGCTGGACGGTGTCCTCTGGACAGTCTCTGCCGACACCAGCCTGGAAACCCTGCCTGGGACGCGGCGCCCTCTCCTCTCAGGGCGGGTATTGGTTCTGGCCGAGCTGTGCCACTACCTAGCCAGTTGCCAGCACTGCAGGTGAAGCAATTAATAGTACATTTTTCAAAACATTAGATGTTAAGTGGTTTTAACTAGGAAATATACGCCCTCTTCAATATTGCCCCATCTTCCCTCCTCTACCCCCAGCCCTCGTGGTTTTGCCCCATCTTCGGATCATCTGTACCATGATTTACTCTACGTTTTTCCCTCTGTGGACTTATTTATTTTACCTAAATAGATTTATTTTAAAAGGGAGCTCTGTGAATCTACCGTAAGTGGAAAAACCTGCATCACGAACCTGGAGCGGAAAGTCACGGCTGGAAATGACCAGTCACTCTCAGGCCAGTTGCATCCCCGTCCCACCTTCCCTGCTGCTTTCCTCTCCTGGCTCTCCTGGTCACATGGCCTGAGACGTCCCCAGGATGAACACCTCCTGCAGGATTGATCAGAAGGCACCGCGTGAGTGCCTGGCCCCCAGGTGAGAGGGGTCTGACCTCACCATGGCCCTGGACCGCCTGTGGCATAAGGGACCTCAGAGCCCCTACCGTGCACTAACATCTTCGAAGCCATCTCCATTTACCTGTGGCGCCAAGTGCCCCCTCCCCTGCGGGGCTCCACACCCTTTCTCCATGTCTCCGCTCTCCCCCGCTTCTCTCTCTACTAACCTGTGCTGGCCTGAAATCATTCTTCCCAAGTCCACCCTGCTCGGGGCATCGTTCCCCGCTCAAACATGCTCTTCGCCCCAAGCCTGTGGCAAAAAAAGGAGGCAGACACAGTGACCCCATGGCCGGGGCTCCACCCCGTCCTCCCCATGTACCTGAAGGTGCTCCCAGCAAGGTCCCAATCCCTAAGTACCCTGTGCTTCTGGGCCCTCCTCCCCATCTCACCCCAAACCTCTCCTTAGCACCTGACCTTTGTGAGTCAGGCTTCTGGGTTGTTGAACATTTAGGAATGCCCGCCCTAAGCTCCCAGCCCTGTTCCTATACCTGCTCCTCTTCCTCCCTGAAGGAGAACGTCCCAGACAACCTGCCTTCGGTCCTTGTCACTCTCCTTTCCCTCCTCACCCTTGGCAGGCAGGTTCAGTCTCCAGGTTTCACTGCAGACGACCTCAAGCAAGTAGTTTAAGCACCTTGGACCTCAGTTTTCTCATTTGTAAAGAGGGCATAATCATGGTCCCTACATCAATGGATTGTTCCAAGGAGTGAATCACTTGGTCAATGTTAAGTCCTCAGAACAGTGCCAGAATTTGGTCGATGTTTAAGAGATGTTAGCTCATGTCCACCTGCCGTTTTGTAATACAGTCTGCATGGCTAGCCCTTGACCCTGGAAGAGGCCACAGTGTGCATTTCCAGGGTCAAGCAGACTCTTCCTCCTAAAGCCAATATTCAGGACATGCTGTCCATACGGTGCCCTCCTGGCATTACAGGCACTGGGCATCGCATTATGACCTGAGGGTTGGAGCAATATTCAGTCCTCCAGGGACTGGGCACCTTGCCTGCAATAAGGCAGATATTCCTGAAATCCTAGTGAAAAAGCAGGAATCAGGCTCTGCTAGTAAGAGAGAAAACCAGACGTGATGAGAGGGGAACCTTCAGGATAGCAGTTAGTAACATCTAGACAAATAATTTCAGACACAGACAGAACCTTAAAGATTTGCGATAACTGTACAAGTAGAAAAACTGAAATTTTCAAAATGCATTGAAAGAACCCATTCTTTCATAGAATAATTCAGTCTTTCTTTTAGTAATGCATTTGGTGGTCATGTGATTTCTGTTTTGGATTTTATCAAGTTTTCTTAAAGCATGGAAATACAGATTTTTTATTCATGTAGCTTTTTTTTCCCACAGCAATGTGAAATAGCAGTAGAAAAATGGTGAATAAATATGATATTTTATTTTATCCCAGTTAAATCGATCATAATTTTTATATACTTTATGAATACAAGAATGAGCTCTTATTAGTGATGTTAAGTAAATTCTATTCTTATTAAAGGTGTGTTTAAACACAGCATGAGGGTTTATTTTCTTGATGTGACACTTTTTGTTAGTTTATTTCTTTTGAGTGCATTCAAAAGTCATGCAACTTAATTATTTTACTATAATTGCTTCAACATTATCTCAACTAAGAGGTTTAAGTCTTTGAACAGAAGCAGAGCAGAGCGCTTTGGAGAGCCCACCGTGCTTATTAGCATGGCACATCCGGCTTTTCCCTGTGCTGTTATGTTTCAGAGGACATAATTTGCCCAATAATGCAAATGAGCTCCCGTAAAAGTTATCTAGATTATTATTAGGTTCTGCAGAAGCACTGTGTGGGTGGGACCTAATCCTGGTTTTTTATTCCCATTTTTATTATATCACCTATACATTTTTTACTTAATACAAATAATTACATGCTAATTGTGAGATATTTGGAAATATGGATAAGAAAAGAATTTTCACCCATAATCCCCACCATGTAATCCCTTAAATCTCCTCACCCGGGAATCATCACTGTGGTTGCTTTTGTGTAGAATCATGGGTATGTATACATATATGTTTTTTAGCAAGTATAACAATAAAGTCCTCTAGCCACTATTTTCTTGCCTACTTGAACATTTTCCCACTAAGTAGGTGGTGAAATTTTTCTTTCCCTTATCAGGAGATACATACTCCTCTCTAACATCATTTTTTATACTGAGAAGAAATTCATATAACATGAAGTTAACCATTAACCATTTTAAAGTGAGCAACTTGGTGGCGTTCAGTACCTTCACACTGTTGTGCAACCACGGCCTCTATCTAGTTCCAAAACATGCTCAACCCCCAAAAGAAAATCTTGGACCCATTCAACATTCACTCCCCCATTTCTTCCTCCTCTTATCCCCTGGCAATCATTGATCTGTTTTCTGTCTCTATGGATTTACCTTTTCTGGACGCTTCATATAAATTGAAAAATACAATATGTGACCCTGTGTGACTGGCTTCTTTCACTCAGCATAATGTTTCTGAGGTTCATCCATGGTCATTCCTTTTTATGGCTGAATAATATTCCATCACATGACTAGACTTGTTTATCCATTCTTCTGTTGATGGACACTTGGATTGTTTCTCCCTTTTGGCTATTATGAGAAGTCCTGCTATAAGCATCCATGTTCTAGTATTTGAGTCCATGTTTTCAATTCTTCTGTGTATATACGTAGGAGTGGAATTGCTGGGTCATACAGTAATTCTACTTTTAATGTTCTGAAGAACTGCCTCTTTTCCACAGTGACTGAGACACTTTACATACCTACCAGCAATATCTCAGAGTCCCAATGTCTACAGTCCTTACAAAAACTTGTCATTTTCCCACTTTTTGCCTATTGCCAACCCAGTGGGTATGAAGTGGTTCTCACTGAGGTTTTAATCCACATCACTCCCAGCCTCATTGTTAATGCCATTGTATATGATCTATTTTCCTAGTGCTCTAATGGTGGATGTTTAATTAATAATTTTCTGCTTTTATAAACAATGCTATGGTGAGCATTCTCCCAGCACAATCTTTATACAAATTCATTACTATGTCTTGAATATATATCCTAAAAGTGAATTTGTTGGGGCAAAAATAAAGCTAAGGCTTTGGACATGTACTGACAAATTGCCTTCAAGAAACATTGATCCACTTTACACTTCCCTTTCATATCCGACCTCTTTTTTGTAAGTTATTCATTCCTGCCAAAATATATAACAGGCTTTAAAAAAAATCAATCACTCCCTGCATTAAAATCTGCTGGTACTAAGCTTATATAGATCTCTGTCACTTATTTGCCCAAGTGGATTTTTCCCTCTTTTTTGTTAAAAAGGACAACTAATATTATGCTTTAAAAGTATCTGAGAGATAAAGATATGACACTTTCTTAAATGCACATGAAAAGCTCTTTATCTGGACAGCTCAATTTATAAAGTCAAATATAGCTATTGGATTGTTCAGATTCAATAATTTGGTTTGAGCAATAACTTATTGCTTTGATTAAATTCTGAAACTAGGTTCTAATTTATACAATCAGATGCCACTCCTTGAAAATGTGTTGTTCCTTTTTTTTATAGACAATGTCTGCTCTTCCCCGTGCTGTGTATCCATCATAATGCAGGATGGCTTTAACCTTTGGTTAAGGCTATGATGATTTATGTACTTATTATCACCATAGGCAGTAATGATGATGATCTCATTTCCCTTCATGGAATGTAAAGTAAAATTGTTTATGAACTTGGTGACTGTTTCACTGTTTACCAAAGAAATACCATCTCATACACTTTGAAAGTCCTACATATAATTAGAAATTGAAGAAAAAATATTCTATGGGCAAGATGAATAACAACTTTAATTTTTTAAGTATTTGTTCTTTATATTTCTGGCTATTAAGAATAAATTACACAGCAGGAATTTGGATGTATCCTCATCCAGAAAATCTTAAATACATGAATTGGTGGTATTTTTCACAACATGGTGTTTTATCATAATAGGCTCTAGTTTTTCAGAGCATGACTTAACATCGATACGGTATAAGTAATGTAAGGCACTATTTTTAAAGGGAAAGCTTATTTGCCTTGAAGAGTGTGTAGACGTTAGAGTCAGTTGGACTATTTAAAAATATTAAAATAACTAATTCATGAACACTGGGAGAAAGTGAAAGATATTAAAGTGGGGAATTTTTAGCCTACCTGCACGACACAGATAATCATTATGGTCATAATAAGCAAATCACTTCTGTACTAGAGAGAACACTTTTGATTTGGTGTGAGAAAACTAACTGATTTATAATTCATACTCCCAAGAAATGAACATACCCACTCCCTTGTGTCACAACAGGTCTTTATCTCAGAATGAGAACCAGATAGTGGCACCATATTGAGCTAAGATTCAGGAATATGTATTACACAGCTCATCCATTTCAACTACCGGGACCTAATTAATGACTCTCTAGTTAATAACTAATTCCTGATTTCTATTCTGAAACAGTTTCCTCTTTATTAGTATTGAAATAGGAACAAGTTTCACTCTTCACATTTTGGTTTTATTAAATGTTAAAGTTTCTAGTATTTTATGTGAATATAGAGTTTGTCACTTAGATTGTATAGTTACTTAAGCTGTTTCTATTCACACAAACCATTTGGATGATTTTAGACACATTTATTCAGAAAAGACTCATATGTTTTTGAAAAGAGTTTGTTGAATCTGCTTTAAGAAATCATGGTTGACAAGATCAAAGTTTCCCTAACCTTGTGAACATCAGATTCTGTCTCATCTCCTCCTCCTCCGCTCTCCCGGTCCCCATCTCCTCCCCCTGACTTGCTATAACTTCATATCTTGGTGAAATTCTCCACTGAGAGGTCCCTGCCTCCCAGAAGAGAGCAGGGGTGCAGATGTACCTTCTCTCATCTCCCAGCAGCCAGCATGTGGGCATATACTGAGCCTCCATCCATTGCATGTTGTCCTTGGCATTGAGATTGTAGGGAGTGACCCAAAGAACCAGGAGCATCTACAGCTTATTAAGCATGATGACAGCAGAATTGGGAGCCCAGGGGTGACGGTGGTCATTCCACAGATGGACAGCTGTCGGTGGGCGAGACCCAGCCAGACCCTCCTTATCCTACGGTGATCTCGGAGTTCTGGGCTCTCTTCTCCTGCTCTTCCTGCTCACTTTCCAAGACTGTTTTGCCAGGCTTCTCATTAGTTCTATGAGCTGTTGAGAGCCTTCCAATAAATTCCTCTTTAGTTAATCAGAATTGATGTCTGTTGTTGGTAATTAGAACTCTTGATTGATATAGGTACACCCTGATTTACACTAAAGATACAAATCTTGGGCTTGTCACTGACGGAATCTATTAACAGAGAATAAATTTGAATTCAAATTCATTAAATATTTGCTGAGGAACCAGTCTGTTTAAGGCACTATTCAGAAGAATGAAGAAAGGCTAAAGACATTGTCATTTTTTTTTCTTTGGATTTAAAGAGTAAAAGGATAAGCTGAGATTGCCTATTGCCCCTGTGACATCTTACATGGTGTAACTGGAAAAAGAATAGCCCCATAATTGGTAGGGTGGGGAAGTTTTTTCCCTCTTTCCCCTTCAACTCTGTCCTCCAGTTCTCCCTAGCTCAGTAAGGGCACTGCCAGCAGCATAAGCCAGAGTCCTGGGTCATCCCTGATGCTCCCCCTTGCCCCCAAGGGCAGCTGTGTACAGATGTTCAGGCATTGAGCCACATCTAAAGGGGGTAGCATTCATATCAGAGACTAACTTACCCGAGAACACACAGGTGGCCCAGAGAGTTTGGGTCTCCCAGACAGGTGCTGGTACCATGAGGGAGAGGTCCCTCCTGGCCGAGGTCACACCTGCACACACTGAAGGGCACACGTGTGCACATACTCCCTGCCACATGCGCTCTGGGCTGCTGTCATCCCTGCATACTCGAGTCCCCACACCCCCACCTGACTACAACCTGACTTGGTTCCCTCCTAAGCAGTAGAGGGAGATGAGTGAAAGCTGCCCTCCTTCACCTTCCTTCCCACATACACACCTGATCGTGCAGACCTCCAGGTGTGCAGCCCTCCATTCCCTCTCCTGAAAGCACTTCTCCTTCTGAACAGGGACTGAAACTTTTTCATTCTTCAGCTCTTAGGTCACCTCCTCAAGTACCCACACCCATCTGTCTCAGTCAGCGTCGGCCTTGCCCTCCGTTCCCACCCACGTGTCAGCCTCCGACCCTCCACCATGCTCACACCTCTGCAATCTATCCAGCTATGTAATTAATAAAGTGTTTGCTTGCAAGGGATCGTCCTCTCCTACTAAAGGGTAAAACTCCTCGAGGTCAGATACTGTATCCTTTTCCTTCTAGCCAGTAGGTCTAGGTAAACTCTGGTTGAATGAGCAGGTGATTATGTTAGAACCCTAGAAAACTCTGAAAGAATGAGCTGTTAGGAGATTCTTACTACTTCCTCAGAACTTTATGATTCTTTGGTAGGAGTTTCCTTGGGGGGGAAATAGTGGATGCCCTTTTCACATGGAAAAAGTGTTTATAATGGCAACACAGCTGATAATATGAAAATAGGACTTGAATAAAGCTAACCAGCTAAAGTTTCTTGCGTAAATCTGTTAGTCTCTCTCCTCTTTTATAAACGAAGACAGAATGCAAGGAGACCTTGGTCCATCTCTGAAGTTTTCCCCTTTGAAGTTTTGCTGCTTAAGTAAAATCTTCATCTTCCACATTATAATAGGAAACTGAAATGGAGGAGATCTGACTTTTCATAAAGGTGTTATAAATCAGTAAGTAGAACGTCATTGTGAGATGGTAAGTGTGAATCAGTCTTAATTATTTAGGGCTCTATTTTTCTGTTCTAAAACCCTCTCATTGAAAAGACACCCAAGTGAAAAATCTATTGTATGATCTGCTCAGGCTCTCTGGTGCCAAAGGAGATGAAACAAGTAACGATGACATTCTCACACCGTGTTTTTAAGAATTACAGTATTCTTAAATTATCCAAAATGTCTTGCATGTACTTGGAGAATAAATGAGGCCATTTTCAAAATTATAGGCGAATAAAGAGACCTACTTTCTCATTAGAGCTTGACAATGGAGCCCACATTAAAGAAGAGTTTTAAATGTATCCCATGGCATTCTGTTAAAGTTGTGACAGAGTTAGATAATCAAGTACATTATCTTGGGACAGTATCGCTTATTTAAGTGACAGATAGCCTGATCATTAGTGATTTGCTGTGGTCAAGATAACTCTGCAATACATTCGTTGGCTCAATTTTTGTTTTTATGGAAACTCTGCTTGAAACCCTGAATGACAGTGTGATTATGAGTCAGCCAGGTTTGGATACTTGATTTCAACAAGTGCTATGAGTCACTTGAAATTATGTATCATTCATAAGCAGAAAACTTTTAAAATTCTGTTGTATCCCACCTACCTGTGACATTTTGATTCTCTATAGAGTGGGAAAAAAACAGTATACATTGTAATTTGGTGTCTATTTTTCAGGTAATTGACTTAATAAGCTAAAATGAAATCGTGTACCACTTAGTTTGCATAAGAGATGCCGAATGAAGCAGGAACTTTCTGATAGTCGCGTCAAAGTTCAGCATGGTAATTCTGAAAGTTGTTTTTCTTCCCCTTGGTACGTAAAAGCTAGGATATCTGGCAAGTTTTCTATCTCAGAAATGGTACTGAGTGGATGTGCATAAAGTGCATTTAATACATTTATACTGAATTTTAGGCATACAACTCTACATTTGAAATACTTCTTATATGAGCCGTGTGCTGTGCCCCTGTGTGTGGAGCGATGTGATGGGCATTGTACATGACCCTTTGTTTTAATGCATTTCAAGCTTCCCCATATACTGTGTACTGCTTCACTGAAACCAGCTTGATTTTGATTCTTGTTTTTTAAGAATTCATAGGGTCAAAAAACAATGCCTATTCATCAGAGTACATGAGGAAAGAAGTCCACTTTCTCAGCAGGGTGTTTCAGAACTGATCTGAGTTGCCCTTTGTTTCTGGGAGGTAGAAAGATGCACACATCACTTTGGCTAATCTGTACTCCCACACTATTTGGTAGTATTTAATGTCTAGTTCATCACTGTCATTACCAGGTTGTGAGTTTTCCGTGCTTCTTGTTGTCCATAACTTAATGTGATCATTGCCCTTTGCACACCTATGCTTCTCCCCAACCTCAGGACTGTATTTCCTGAACTCATCTTTCCTGCCCTTACTTCTCCCACCCACCTGCCCAAGAAAGAGGTCTGTGGATTCCTAATAGCAATTCCATGTACTCAACGGATGCCTATGAAATCCGTTTCTGCCCCCTTTTTCTTAAATGTAATGATATAAAGCTATGCAGAAAACCAGACCTTCTGTGACCTAATAATCAGAAAGTCCTCAAAGCCTGGACGCATGATGTTTGGAAGAAGCTAACTAAGTGACACCTGAGAAAAAGACATTATTCTTCATTTGGTCAAGAAACCCTAATGAAGCATTATTCTGTCAATAACTGGAACTCTGCCAGTCTTGGCCATACATGGACCAATATGGGGCCTTCTTGCTGTCAGGGAAGAAGAGAGGGGTTTGCAGCTAGTGAACCATCCAATGATTAGCTGTGTAACCTTACCTACACTTCTGTTGAAGCTTCTGCACATGAACAGTGGCCACAGATGTTGGCCGTTGAATTGGCGAAGGTGGGGGAAAGCAAGGGAAAGGGAGGGGTCTCGGGAACTGAGGTGCCCAGTCTTGGTAATGGGAACAAGAGAATTTAAAGGAGAAACAACCAGATTTATCACCTGAGTGAAAGAAAACCTAAGACAGAGCAAAAGGGAGCTTGGAAGTCGCATTAATATTAAGGCCCCCGCTGCTGTCAGCTTATTTCCCACCCCTCAAGAAGGCCTCAGGCCACAACACAGCTTACTAACTGCCCTCCAGTTTACTCTGAAACTCCTACCCAGCCAGTTCTTCTTGGCTGGTGGACCCTTGGCTGCCAGTCCATGGGAACAGTTTCTTTTTCTTCCATAATGGAGAGGGGATCATCTGGACGTGCCCCACAGAAGACTTCACAGTGGAACCCAAACCAGCATGGAGCCGTGGATAAAAGGGGAGAAACTTGTGGGGATGAAGAAGCCAGCCTGTGATCTACAGTCTGGATCTCAGGAGTTCGGCCAAGGAGAGGAGCCTAGGGCAGGAGGGCTGTGTTAATTTCCCAGGGCTGCCATGCAGAGAACAACAGATGGGGTGGCTCAAAACAACTAAAAGTTGTGATCTCACATTCTGGAGTCGGCAGGTCTGAAATTGGAGTGTGGGCAGTAACCTGCTCCCTCCAAAACCTGTAGGGAAGAATCCTTCTTGGCCTCTTGTAGCTTTCGGTGTTTGCCAGGAATCCTTGGCATCGTTCGGCTTGTAGGCTCACCCGCGAGTCTCTGGCTCCATTAGCACATGACCCTCTTCTACCTAAGCATCTGTTTTCACACGTTGTCTTCCTCTTCTTACGAGGTCACCAATCATATGGGCTTAGGGTCCTCCCTAACAACCTCATCTTCCTTGATCACATCTGCAAAGACCCTATTTCCAAACAAGGACATATTCCTAGGTACAGGGGGTTAGGACGGCAACATACCTTTGTGGAGGACACAATTCAACCGAAAACAAGTACGTGGGGGAAAAGTATGTCATTAAGGGTCTGGAGACTCAACAGGTCTCCTGGGCAGGACTAGGAACTAGGACTAGGTAGAAACAGGTGAGGTACTTATCTAGACACAATAGAGGGGCCCCAGAAACCTCAGTAAGCAAGGTAAATAATATTTTAATGCAATATATTTGAAAATAAAAAATTAATGCAAAGAGAATCCACGATGAACAAAGTATCACCATTTTAAAGATGAGATCAGTATGGCTGATTTTTCTTGTAGCCACAGGGTCCAATGTGGCTCTGCACAGTTACCAGTCAGCTGTGGCCCCTGAGGTGGTGGGACAGAGCCTGGAAAGGCCATGGCCATTTTGCCACAATGTAAAGAGCATAGACTGAGGATGAGGCTACTAGGATAAACACAGAACCAAGAGGGGGAGGGAAAGTAAATTCTGCGTCACGTTGGAGTCCCTGAATCTGGCTGTGCCCCATCCCCTTTTCTGTGTCAGCCAGTCTGAGCTGCATTTTGGTGCATTCAGTTCAAGAGCGAAGGATGACTGAGTAGGAAAAAAACAGTCCTACTATGACCTATCCCCAAAAGCTGGACATCCTTTTTAATTGCCATAGACTCTCCTAAGCATCCCTCAACTGTACAGCCTCTCTCCTTCATCCTGTCTTCCTGAATCAACATGGAGTGTGCTTCCCCCATGGACATAGCTCTAGAGAACTCTAGAATGGCCCCCAGCAATTCTTTGAGTCGTGACCCTATTAAATGTGGCTCCAGTGGAACAGCATTGTTTCATTGCTTCCTTTGTAATTATAAATACATATCCCTGTTGCAAGTTTAAATAAGTCCCGTGGATCAGCTATTGCAGGAAGCTGACCACTGTTTATCATATTTTCTGTAAGAAATGGATTCTAAGTCCAAAACCCTTCTAAATAACCTATGGGGATACAGCCCACAGGTTCGGAGGACTTATCACACATTCCAACTGTGCCATTTATTTTATTTTACAAAGCTTCTCGCTATTGTTAATCCGATCAGTCAGCCCTATTGAGTCCCAAGTCGCTGGGCCTTAGGGGCAGAAATGTGAGCACAACGCAGCTCCTGACTTCAGGAAGTTGACTGCTGGAGAACAAGCAACCTTAGAGTCGGCATTCCCAGTACGGCTGGCTCTGAGCAGTGGCACCAGTGCAGACATACATGGAACCCTCCCTCTGACTCCCTTTGTCTACAATCCAGACCACACTCCTTCCAGGCGCAGCTGAATTAATATCCACTCCCTTGCCTGTGGTTTCATGACAGCATCAAGGACTTTGCTCAGAACATTGACTGCACATATAAATCTTTCCATCCATTTAGCCCTTAACTGTATAATTTTCTAATCTTTGCAAGCAGACTAAAAATGAATTCCATAAATTCACTGAGCTCAAAGTTTATGTCTCAGTGTATTTTTTCCCCCCAAAGCACCAGAATTAGAACTGGGCATGGAGAAGCTGCTTAGTAGACCTTTTGTTTGATGAGGAACTGAAGCATTGTATTTTTGCAAGAGATATGCTCTAAAAACAATGTACAGCCACACGTTTATAAGCCAAATCATCTACCAAAGAATCCCAAAGCCCTGTAATCAAAGTGAATAACCAACCCTTAGCTGTTCTTTTATGCACATCTGGTTGTTCATGCTGCTTACACTAACAGCTTATACCTGTATTGAAATGACTTCCACAAATGACTTAGGTTTGTTTTTTTTTTAATGTAAATAACTAATTTAGGACAGGAGAATGTGTTGTTTATCTCAATGGTGCTTTTTAACTGAAAAAAACTCTTTTGAAAAAAAGTTTGGTTCCCTAAAATGTTTTTTAAAGGAGCCCAAAACATTCATTTCCTTGTTTTATTATTTGGATTTTAAAATGAAAAGCTAAATTGTTTCCCTCTATTCTGGGATTCTGCCGGGCATTTCCACTGGTGAATGCTTTTGAAAATATTGATAGGAAGAAAATCTTATGCAGCCATTCTTGTCTTACCTACTAAAAGAAAGCCTCTTTGTAAAAAATATAATTTTTGAATAGGAGGCTATGCGAAGTTGGTTCAGGTGGGAGTTTAACTGACGGTTCTCGATTCACTTGTTATTGGGAAAAATAAGGTGCATGTCACACGCGGGGAGTCTGAGAGTGCACAGAGGGTAGAAAGCCACACGGACGCAGTCCCCTTCCCACGGTGGAGCCCAGGTCACTCGCCGGGGCCTCTCCACAGGTGCACAGGGAGGGAAAGAAAGAAACGTCTGCGGCGTTTGTGGAAATCAAATGTTCTAAGAACCCGGTGGCCTGAAAAGGGCTCGAGCTCCTGTCCGCAGATGCTGTTTACAGTTTTCACTGTAAATTGGGGGTCGGGGCGGGATGCGCCAGGGCTGGCTTCAGGAAGGACCAGAGCGTGGGGTCCGGAATAACAGAAGAGCCTTGCCTCACGGTCCTGGAGGCCAGACCTCCGCCACGGAGGTGTGGGCGTGGCCTCTGCAGGCCTCAGGGCGGTCCTGTTCCAGGCCCCGCCCCGCCTTCCGGGCTTCGCCAGCGGTCCTGCCTCACCTGGTTTGGGAAGCATCGCCCCCTCCCCGCCTTCACTGTCACTTGGGCTTCCCCCTGCGTGTGTCTGTGTCTGTACCCAAGTTCCCTATTTTTATAAGGACGCTTTGGTTAGGGGTTCATGCTGACGACTTCATCTTAACTTGATCATCTACAAAAACCCTATTTCCAAATCAGGTGACAGTCACGGGTACTGGAGGTTAGGACTTCAGCATCTACGGTGAGGGTGGGAGGAAGGCATAATTTAATCCATAACAGTGGGCCAACATTCTGTCAAGGGCCAGAGAATCAAGATTTTTAGGCTTTGCAGGCCATACGGTCCCTGCTGCAACTATCCACTCAGCAGTTACGCAAGGAGATAGCCATACCTGATATGCAAATGAGGGGGCATGGCTCCCTTCCAATACACCTTTATTTGTAGACAATGAAGTTTGAATTTCATATAATTTTCACATGTCATAAGTACTATTCGTTTGATTTTTTTCACCTCCAACCATTTAAGAATACAACCATTCTCAGCTCATGGGCTGTACAGACATTGGCAGCTGGCTGGATTTGGCCCTCAGACCATAGTTTGTCCACCCATGCTTCAGAGCATCAGCACACCTTCCCATGGGATTTCTGCACCCAGAGCTGTATCCATCCCAAAATATGCCTGCGGCGAATCAGGAAGCAAGAATCTAATCCATATCTATTGTGTGCCAGCAAAACAATTTACAGAGCATCAGCATCCTAGGCATGCAACAGCCCTGACAACCTTTTAAGGAGGGAAAATCAGTCAGTAGAAATCTCTGAATCCTCAGAAAATTGAAACGCTGGAGACAGCACTAAAGACCAGGGGAATAAACACCTGCTCATGTTAAAAGAATGGGCCCTCAATTCTCCATCAGGTAGCTGAAAATGTTTTGGGGGAAATGCATGACATCTGCCATTGAAATGCCACTCCCAGACAGCAGTGTGTGGAACAAACAGGAAATTGAAACAAGTGATGAAATGGCCATCAGAAATCTTTAATGTGAAATTTTTTTTTGCAGGTTTGATACCCTGTGTTTGAGTCTCTAATGAAAGGAATAAGTGAAAATTTCCATTGCCTCTTAGGTTGTAGCGGTGAAAGATGAAGATACCCCACCCTGTCTAGGTTTGAAGGCTTTGCTTACTCCGGGTTCCAATCCAGGCTGAGAGAGAATGGAGATTGAGTCAGATTGTCACTGATTGACATCCCCAGCCCAGCCCCTTCCCCCTTTCAATCAGGACAACTACTAAATTGGTTGCTGATGGGTGTAACAGCCTGGTCATATAGTAGAGATTTTAAAAGTCTGTGTTAATTGATCCACCTGAATAGCTCACTGAAGATTTAACTTTTATCAGTGTTTGGCATCATGGTGATACCAGAAATCAATGGCAAAATTTTGAAACAATAACATTTCAGTAAAAATATCTTGATCAGAACAATTTTATGTCAATTTTGATGTTTCCAAGCAATTGGGTCCTGTTTTATTCACAGCTGATGTCAGTAATAATTTAATAAGGACATTGGCATCCTAAAACTGTAGCTTTCAGTAACTGAAAAGAGATTAAAGCATTTTTTAAAGTATTTTTTTAAGTAAAAGATAGAAGTTAGAACCTTATGGAACAGTTTAACTCCCAAGTAAAAATATCTCCTGAGATATTTATATTCTTTTCTTTTTTGGTTGGGGTCTAACTTAGAGATAATACAGTGTCCAAATCATAAAGTTACAGCCACAAAAACCCTTAGCTGCCATCATTCCTCAGGTTAGCTGCAAGTTACAGATGACTGCTATTACTAGGGCTGGTCAATATCGTGTTGGAGATTGTAACCAGTACCATCTTTCCATCCATTTGGTCCACTTTTGTCTCTATTTTCTATAGCATACTAATCAGTTATTTTGAAGTACTTTTCTCTGCTCACTCCAATATCTGGATAACCTCTGTGTCTGCTTCTTTTGATTGTTTTTTCTTCTTACTTATCAATCACGCTTCTTGTTTCTTCTCCTGTCAGGTAATTTTTATTGTATGCCAGACATTGTGGACAACCCACTGCAGAAATGATGATATTATCTTCTCTAAAAAATATCTTGTAAAACGTTTCTGATAAATATTTTATAATTATGAAGGTAAAAGCAGTCCTGCTATACAGGTAGAATATTTAACTTGTTATTTATTCTGAGGCAATATCCTTGTTACTCACCCTTCAGCAATATTAAATATTGAAATTTCCATCTAATATACAGAACCAATTGTTCAGAATAGCTTCGAAAGGATACAAAAGTGATCTTAAAAATGTTTCATTTTTAAACCAGTCTAAATTATTACAGACTCCAAATTGTTTCAGTGCAATGGCCACCTATTTATCATAAGTATGTTCCATGCTTCTGAATCCTTCCAGAAGAAAAGGGTAATGAACATCTCTTCTATAGTGTGACACAGAATGTGGCTTCCATCTGAGAAGTCATGAAATTTCAATTGAAGAAACAATGATCTTTTTCATACGCTGTACCACTATCAATTAGCTTGATGGTAATTAGAGAATTAGAGTCATAATGCCCAGTTTATAGTCAGTTCTTTACCTTTCTTGATAACCACTAATTTTCTTTAAAACTTGTAATGCAACCTGAAGTTTTTTTTTGTTTCATACTCTTACCATTTTGTAATCCCAGCTCAGGTTTCCCTTATGTATTTGTGCCTCTCTATGTATAGATGGAGCTGGATTTTCCCTGCAACCATTTGCTGTTATCCTTTATTGTTACAAATTATTAGAATTGCAAGCAGCACAGATTGATACTTGTCTCTCATCTGCAACTCACTGAAAGTACTAAGTGCAATGGGGGAAAATAAAAAGTAAAATAAAAGATGCCTATTTTTCTATATCCCTTTGCTACTATAATATTCAATTCTACATTGCTGTTCTGTCATTTGGGTGACACGGACACGAAATGAACCTGGGAAAGTCAAGTGTGCCTCATTCAAACTTTCACCCCACAGCTTTCACCTTCATCTCACAATTTATGGCAACTTGGTAATACATAACTGATAAGATGGCAAGCCTGGTGATACATAGAGACTAACAATAGAAACTGAAAATAATTTGTTTATGTTTTTTACTTAATAGCTTCAGGTTCATTAAGAAAAAAAAAATAGACCCTCTAGCTTCCTGTACTATGTATCATTTAAAAAATTAGAAGTAATTTTATAAAAAGACCAAAATTTAAAACTAAACTTTAAAGAACTGCTGTGTTTAATTATTGGCCTTGCTTGGTTTTTATAAATAGAACATTTTTTATTCAGTGGGTAAACCCTATTTTTACACTTATTATGACAAGCTTGTGAATCACTAAAAGAAAACAAAAAACCTAATTCCCACAGGTAATTGTTTTTATTATTAATGTTACAGAATTGATTTTTGAATTTAGAACTACTGATGTGGTCTGACTAGTTATTTGGTATTTATTAAATGCCAGCCATATGTCCAGCTTTGGTGATGTTTAAAAATTATTTTTGTGATTATATGCTTATATAAAATCATTCACTAAGGAAGTTAACCACCTCATCATATACAATTCACAAAGACTTTCCCGGGGTGGAGGGCAGAGAGTATTGAAGTGGTTAACTAACATATTTCTGTTTTCCATTAAGAGAAGAAAACCAATTAAGTTAATTAAAGCTGGTACTGCTTGAATCAGGTTGAATCTGGCAGGCTAGGCATATAAGAATAAACAACCTGGACTATTCAAGTCTGGGCATGTTATGTAATCATAAAACATAGATCCGTTTTTATTTGGGGTTAACTGACAGCTTCTGCAACCAAGGACTTTATGGTCCATGCCCACTGATACCCCATCCTGAATTATTTCTAATAAGGATCCACCAGAAACACATTATTTGTCTTAAGTGAAGATTGGGATCCCACCTGCTCGGGTTACTGCAGTAGGGAAGGAAGCTTCACTTTCTATCATGCTTTTCTGTAGTTGTTATTGCACAGAACATGGCTAAGTTCATTCCGACGCTTTTTGATGAGTTTCTGAATACCTAAAGCACTTCTGGGTCTATTTTGATTTGTAACTTTTGCTTGTCTTGAGGCTGAGCACAAATGACTTTTACAAAAGAAAAGAGCCCTCCGTGTCCATTTAGTTGTTTCCCCACAGAAGCATTCTGATTCACAGAGGAGGTTCACTATTTTTGAGACTGGCTTCGGGCTTGACGTCACGCTTCCTGACCCGCGTGCTTCTCCTGCGGGGCGGGCGCCCTTTCCCTTGTGACCCTCCTCTGCAGCCCCCGCATCTCAGTGACTCATCCTGCCAACTGGTAGCGTTCATTCAACGCCCACGACGCGGGGCCTTGCTAGGTCCAGCATACAGCTTTGTGCCTGTCTCCTGTCTCCAGAGGGGTTAGATCTGCCGCAGCAATTTAAAAGAAAAAGATAAAACAGCCAAACAACACTCCTGATAAATTACCCACAGAAAAGAAAACACTGAAATGATAGAAGGCGTCAGGGTTTGTGGTTTGGGAGTTAGGAGGGCTGTGAGAGGAATATATCAATGTGTATTCGCATTTTGGAGGAAACCAGGGGGAAGGACCAGGGCAAAGAAGGACAGGCACAGACTTCCTGTTTCCACACTGCTGCTTTGCCAGGCCTGTCTTTGCCCAGTTCTGCATGGGGAGGGGTGGCATTTGAGAGTGATATTTCATTTCGGATTTTTCTATGTGGCTTTGTTTATCCTGCTGGAAGGAACACTGAGGTGATGTACATTATCTTGATGGTGTCAGCTTGTAGCTATGCATATTATACATAATCACTCCAAAGTGATTTTCTTCCATTTGGGTCCTTTAGTGTAAAGGGAAAAAAAATCTGCTCACATTGTCTGCCTTGGAAAATCTGTCAGCATCTGAGCTCCATCTAAGAGTGGGCGCTAGCATTTCTGCTCATTTTACACATTCTAACATTTTATCTTCCCATTAGCAACAGTCTTTCTGCAAAATAATATTATCTGTTAGTTTTCTCCCCAGCCTTACAGCATACACCAAAACTGTTTTTCCTTTTAAAGTTACCCATTTTTAATGTTCCATAAAGTGATCCAGTTGGAGGGGGGTAAGCTGGCTGTATATACATGTAAAAGTTCATTGAGTGCATATATACATGCACTTTACTCTTTGTTAAGTTGTACTTCTACAAAACTAAATGAATAAAATCACTCATTTTTTCTGTCTACACAGTAGCCATTTTCTTTCTCATTGTTATTTCACTGCTATCATAATATTGTCAGATTATTACAGGAATTTTTTTAATTCTCCCAGAATCCCCCTACTATAATACAAATGTTTGTTTTTCAATACCTGCCTTCACTTTGGACATGCTGTAATTGTGACATATATGCCATTTTGTATTCTGTTTTTGTTCCCCATGCAAGAGTAGATCAAATGTTTTTCTGTCTTTCATGATCCTCATAATTTTCCATTTTAATGGCTGCAATCTCTTCTGCTGAGTGATTACAGCAGTTTGCTTAGCCCCTCCTCTTGTATTGGACATTTAGGTGACTTCAGATTATTCATAAAAACAAGTTACCCACCTAGGAGAAATGGACAACTTCCTAGAAAAATATAACCTTCCAAGATTGACCCAGGAAGAAACAGAAAATCTAAACAGACCAATTACCAGCAACGAAATTGAAGAGGTAATCAAAAAACTACCAAAGAACAAAACCCCCGGGCCAGATGGATTTACCTCGGAATTTTATCAGACATACAGGGAAGACATAATACCCATTCTCCTTAAAGTTTTCCAAAAAATAGAGGAGGAGGGGATTCTCCCAAACTCATTCTATGAAGCTAACATCACCCTAATACCAAAACCAGGCAAAGACCCCACCAAAAAAGAAAACTACAGACCAATATCCCTGATGAACGTAGATGCAAAAATACTCAACAAAATATTAGCAAACCGAATTCAAAAATACATCAAAAGGATCATACACCATGACCAAGTGGGATTCATTCCAGGGATGCAAGGATGGTACAACATTCGAAAGTCCATCAACATCATCCACCACATCAACAAAAAGAAAGACAAAAACCACATGATCATCTCCATAGATGCTGAAAAAGCATTTGACAAAGTTCAACATCCATTCATGTTAAAAACTCTCAGCAAAATGGGAATAGAGGGCAAGTACCTCAACATAATAAAGGCCATCTATGATAAACCCACAGCCAACATTATATTGAACAGCGAGAAGCTGAAAGCATTTCCTCTGAGATCGGGAACTAGACAGGGATGCCCACTCTCTCCACTGTTATTTAACATAGTACTGGAGGTCCTAGCCACGGCAATCAGACAAAATAAAGAAATACAAGGAATCCAGATTGGTAAAGAAGAAGTTAAACTGTCACTATTTGCAGATGACATGATACTGTACATAAAAAACCCTAAAGACTCCACCCCAAAACTACTAGAACTGATATCGGAATACAGCAAAGTTGCAGGATACAAAATCAACACACAGAAATCTGTGGCTTTCCTATATACTAACAATGAACCAACAGAGAGAGAAATCAGGAAAACAACTCCATTCACAATTGCATCAAAAAAAATAAAATACCTAGGAATAAACCTAACCAAAGAAGTGAAAGACTTATACTCTGAAAACTACAAGTCACTCTTAAGAGAAATTAAAGGGGACACTAACAGATGGAAACTCATCCCATGCTCGTGGCTAGGAAGAATTAATATCGTTAAAATGGCCATCCTGCCCAAAGCAATATACAGATTTGATGCAATCCCTATGAAACTACCAGCAACATTCTTCAATGAACTGGAACAAATAATTCAAAAATTCATATGGAAACACCAAAGACCCCGAATAGCCAAAGCAATCCTGAGAAAGAAGAATAAAGTAGGGGGGATCTCACTCCCCAACTTCAAGCTCTACTATAAAGCCATAGTAATCAAGACAATTTGGTACTGGCACAAGAGCAGAGCCACAGACCAATGGAACAGACTAGAGAATCCAGACATTAACCCAGACATATATGGTCAATTAATATTTGATAAAGGAGCCATGGACATACAATGGCGAAATGACAGTCTCTTCAACAGGTGGTGCTGGCAAAACTGGACAGCTACATGTAGGAGAATGAAACTGGACCATTGTCTAACCCCATATACAAAAGTAAACTCAAAATAGATCAAAGACCTGAATGTAAGCCATGAAACCATTAAACTCTTGGAAGAAAACATAGGCGAAAACCTCTTAGACATAAACATGAGTGACCTCTTCTTGAACATATCTCCCCGGGCAAGGAAAACAACAGCAAAAATGAGTAAGTGGGACTATATTAAGCTGAAAAGCTTCTGTACAGCAAAAGACACCATCAATAGAACAAGAAGGATCCCTACAGTATGGGAGAATATATTTGAAAATGACACATCCGATAAAGGCTTGACGTCCAGAATATATAAGGAGCTCTCACGCCTCAACAAACAAAAAACAAATAACCCAATTAAAAAATGGGCAGAGGAACTGAACAGACAGTTCTCCAAAAAAGAAATACAGATGGCCAACAGACACATGAAAAGATGCTC
The DNA here is from genome assembly GCF_030020395.1 of Manis pentadactyla. NCBI lineage: Eukaryota > Metazoa > Chordata > Mammalia > Pholidota > Manidae > Manis > Manis pentadactyla. The sequence goes on along the minus strand of NC_080023.1, from coordinate 174,610,516 downwards.
CACATCGCTAATTATCAGAGAAATGCAAATTAAAACTACAATGAGGTATCACCTCACACCAGTAAGGATGGCTGCCATCCAAAAGACAAACAACAACAAATGTTGGCGAGGCTGTGGAGAAAGGGGAACCCTCCTACACTGCTGGTGGGAATGTAAGTTAGTTCAACCATTGTGGAAAGCAGTATGGAGGTACATCAAAATGCTCAAAACAGACTTACCATTTGACCCAGGAATTCCACTCCTAGGAATTTACCCTAAGAATGCAGCAATCAAGTTTGAGAAAGACAGATGCACCCCTATGTTTATTGCAGCACTATTTACAATAGCCAAGAATTGGAAGCAACCTAAATGTCCATCAGTAGATGAATGGATAAAGAAGATGTGGTACATATACACAATGGAATACTACTCAGCCATAAGAAAAGGGCAAATCCAATCATTTGCAGCAACATGGATGGAGCTGGAGGGTATTATGCTCAGTGAAACAAGCCAAGCAGAGAAAGAGAAATACCAAATGATTTCACTTATCTGTGGAATATAAGAACAAAGGAAAAACTGAAGGAACAAAACAGCAGCAGAATCACAGAACTCAAGAATGGACTAACAGGTACCAAAGGGAAAGGGACTGGGGAGGATGGGTGGGTAGGGAGGGATAAGGGGGGGAGAAGTAGGGGGGTATTAAGATTAACATGCATGGGGGGGTAGGAGAAAAGGGAGGGCTGTACAACACAGAGAAGGCAAGTAGTGATTCTACAACATTTTGCTATGCTGATGGACAGTGACTGTAAAGGGGTTTATAGGGGAGACCTGGTATAGGGGAGAGCCTAGTAAACATAATATTCGTCATGTAAGTGTAGATTAGTGATAGCAAAAAAAAAAAAAAAAAAAAAGGGCAGTTCCTGTGTGGTAACCTCCAACGAGTTCTACACAAGGGTATAAAGGGCATATAAAAGTGTAGGCAAAGGGTCTGTTTGTGTTTATACAGAGGATCAAAGCCTAATTGGGCTACCCCGAAAATGAACTAAGATACGATATGAAAAAGAACTTCCAACATCTGCACTCTCTGGAAGACTCATGCCAGAAGATGATCATCAAAAAACCCCAACAAAGATCCACGCACTGCTACAGCAGTAGATGCACTCATCCCACCAGTTCCTGGACTTGCCATGGGAATGAGGAAGGAGATATCTAAGCTGGCCTGTACATACAGTAAAACAACAAAATTGGACTGGATCTATACTGTTGGAACTCAACCAAGAATTTGGAGAAGTGCAAATTGTAGCGCTCCAAAGTCTTACAACTACAAACTATTTATTGTTAAAAGAACATATGGCATGTGAACAGTCCCCAGGAATGGGTTGTTTTAATTTGTCTGATTTCTCTCAGACTGTTCAAGTTCATTTGGACAATATCCACCATATCATAGATAAGTTTTCACAAATGCCTAAGGTGCCTAACTGGTTTTCTTGGTTTCACTGCAGATGGCTGGTAATTACAGATATGCTTTGGTTATGTAACTATATTCCTATTATGTTAATGTGTGTGTGCAATTTAAGTAGTAGCTTAAAACCTATACATGCTGAAGTTACTCTACAAGAAGATATATCAAAGAAATAATCAATCTTCCCATGTTTTCTTCCGCCTGCTACTTCTATAGCTTTTCTTCTTCCTTCCTAATTACAACCCTTAAATAGAATTCGTGCCTCATATCAAATTTACCGAGTATCATAATTCTTCCAAGTGGTAAAGATACCTCAAGACAAATGCTGGGCATAGAAGCCACAGGGCATAAATATGCAAAGAAGTAAAAAGCTAACTTTTTCAAACAATAAGGCTTCTCTCTCACTTACCAACTTCACATTTCCCTGTATGGCCCCGGAAGATGACTGGTTAGCCAGAGACGGGTAAGATTCCTCAAGGGAGGAACAACCTAAGACAGGCACAGTCGCAGGGGGGCCATCAGGTGAGAAATTGGGGATCAACAGAGGTGAGGCTTAGAACCTCATCCCCCCGTTCTGAGAGAAATCTTCTGCATACGTGGATGTTTTATTGCCCTGGTCTAGCTTGGATTAACACATAGTCTACAGGCACACACCTGATCATCTACATGTGCTCTCTTACAACACTAAACTATGTTTTCTACCTTTATCTTGTATCTACCTACCACTTCAGCATTTTATTAAAAATAATAATAATAAAGAGAGAAATGTGGTATCCACATATAAATCAAGTATAAAAACCAAATGAGTATTCATATTTGAACTGACTGTTTATAGTTCATAATGCATGAGCAAAACCGAAAGTTTCTGTGATGACTGCCCTTGTACTGTTCAGTATGTAACTTATTCATTATGTAAGAATTTGTTCTACATGTAAAAATTTGTTGGTTATGCCTCAGAAGATTGGAGACTGACAAAAATTAGGCTTGGGGTGGAATAATGATTGTGCATTGAGCATTGACTCCCCTATACAGAATTTTATTGTCGTTAACAACCATTTGATGAATAAATATGAGAGATGCCCTCACAAAAAAAAAAAAAAAAAAAAAAAAAAAGGACAGACTTCCAATGGTAAAATAAATTAGTAACCGGGATGTAAGGTATAGCATAAGGAATATAGTCAAGATATTGTAACAGCCTGGTAGGGTGATAGCTGGAACCTAGAATTATGTATATAAATGTTCTACCACTGTGTTGTACACTTGAAACTCATGTAATGTAATACTGTGTGTCAACTACCCTTCAATAAAAAGTAATTATTAAAAAAAAAAAAAAAAAAAAAAAAAACAAGTTACCCTCCTCTGCGTATGCACACATTCATCCCTCCATCCAATGGATGGAATATTAACTAGAGCCCCTGTTCTATGTAAAGGGCACAAAAAAGGAATGCGAACGTGGAATCTCCTTTGAGGAGCACTGAGTGTGGTCTGCACCACGCAGTCAGAACTAACTATAGTGTGTTGGTGTTTGTTGAGACCTGCAGCATGACCAAGCCCATCCTGGGTTCAGGTCCAGTTGGACACAGAATTACTGATTGGGCTTGCTGTCCACCCCAGTGTGCCCAGCACTATAACTACTGGACCCTAGTAATTGAATGAATGAATGCATGCATTATCTAATTTCATTGTCCCAACAAGCTTGGGAGATAGGTAGTATTATCCCCATGTTACAGATAGGGAAACCGAGGCTCAGGGAGAAAGGTACGAAATGCCATGGAAAACATACCCCTTTTCAGTTTACACGCACACTATTGCATTAAACTCTTGCTCAAACACTCTGAGGTATATATGACAATCCCAACTTGGCAAATGAGGAAACTGAGGACCAGAGAGAAATTAAACAACTTTCCTGGGATCCCTCAGCTGGAAAGTATTAGAATCAGAATTCAAACCTAGAATTTCCAACTCAAAATTCCATATCCACCTAGAATCAAATATATTATGTTTAATGCATTAATCCATCTGGAGTTCAATATAGTATAGGATACAGATCTGACGTATATTTCCCAGTTTTCTAACTTAAAGCAGGGCTGGATTAAGTTCACACAGTGGCACCTGGTGGGAACAGCCAGCATTTGTTCTCATACTCATACTATGTTGTTGTTAATGTTTTGAACATTATTAAATTGTTACCTAATACTCTATATTAAATTGTTCATTCTTTCATCAACATTTTTGTGGTATCTTCTCATATAATTAAATTTTACATGTCAACAGAGTTTATTTAATATTGAATATTTTGGCTCTATGAACTCAATATGTATTCTTCTTATGTCTTAATTTTGGTTCTTATTTATTGAACAAACATTCCAGAAAGTATTAAAGTTGCACCTTAATTTCATTCTGCTTTAAATAAATGTCTCTAGGGTTGTCAATTAACCGTAACACTGTGTCTTGATTTTTAAAAACTCACAAATATATTTAAAAAGTATACTTCTATCCTTTTTTTAAAAAAGTATGTTTGGAATATATGTTGAATTTTTTCAACTTACTTTTCAGCTTCTATGGAAATTACCATGTATGATTTATATTTAATTTGCTGATGCATTATAAGACTTTGTGATTGAGCCATCCTTGCATTTCAGGGATGCATTTTACTTTGTGACACCATGCCCTTTTGATAGGTTTAATTCAAGATTTCCTCACCTATTACCCTTATCAGTAATATATGAAGTGTTTCTCTGTCAAAAATACTCTTTGTAAAATAGTTATTTATTTCTTAAAATATTTTTTAAATTCACTCAGATTCAGAGCTTTTTTCTTGGAATCCTAATGGTTCTTTGATGATTTTCTATTTTCTTTCTCTCTTATCAGCCTATAAAGATTTTCTTTGTCTTGCATCAACTACAGGAATTTTTGTTTGTATGAAATAACTCATTTCTTTGAGAATTACAAATACAGTAATGTTTATTTATTACAGCTTTTAGTTCAATAGTTTATTTTCCTTTCCATTCCTTTGTGTGTGCTTTTTGGATTTTTCTTGATTAGACTTCCAGAAGTTTGTCTATATTATTAAAGTTTCAAGAAATAAGCTCTTGCTTTTGTTGACTTTATTTTTGCTTCCCAATTTATTACTTTATCTTTTTATTTCTGTCATTGTGTTTTTATTTTGTGTCTGAGATACTAAATTGAAAAATTCATTTACATCCTCTTAACAATAAAATGTTTAAATCTTTTATTGATATTTTCTCTAAGTACTTATTTGAAATGTAGTATATTATTATTATTATTATTTATCTTCTAAATTGTCTTTTATTGAGTTCTTGATTTTCCCATTGGTCAAGTTGTTCTTCAGGAGATTATTTTAAAATATCTGAGTAATTTTCTATTTTGTTCATTCTTAAGGCTTTAATTTCAAGTTTTAGTTGTATTTTGGTTAGAATATAGCCTATAAAACCTTTGGTGACGTTTATTCATTTAATTTTATGTTACCAGCAAATGACAATATTAGTAAGTGTCCTTTGAGTAATTCTAAAGAAATTATATCTCATTTATAGACTTAAGAATTTTGTCCATTTTTCCTGTTGTAATTTTGATTATAAGGAATTTAATATTCCCTTATTACTGAATTTTTGTTAGGTTCTACATGAAATGCTTACATTCCTTGCTTTGTGTGTTTTGTTACTATGTTATCTGGTGCATATAAATTAAAAAATTTTATATCTTAAGTATGTACTGTGTTTACCTTTGTACAACCACCCATTTATTTCACTTAATATGTTTCATCTTGAATTATGTGCTATTATTATTGCAATCTTTGCATTCCTGTATTTATTATCATTTTCATATCTTTGTAGAACCTTTTAATCTTAGGTTGTGTGACTTTTTGTAAGTATGTTATCATGAGCATTACAGTGTTTAAATATCTTTTAGGATCCTTTTGTTTTCTTTGCCTTTTACTGGGAGTTCCACATTGTTTTTCTTTTTACTTTAGTTTCAATATTTTTCCTTCTACAAAAGTTTTAAAACTTTCTATTGAATTTGATTCACCTGAGTGATTGTTTTCATAGCTGACATTTTCCTTTGTGTTAAGCCACTTTATAAGCATGTTAAGGAAATTTTAGGGGAGAAGATCTCCAGTGCTTCGTGTGTCATTATTCCAAAAGTGCACAGCATTGTCTAATGAAATTTAGGCATCTCCAAGTTCCCAAACTCCCACCATCATGAAGAGCTCTCTTTCCCTATTCACGTTGTGCTTCCTGGAATTCTATAACTGTCTGTCTTTCATCAAATACTGCTTCCTATTTCTTATTATTTGATCTCAAAACTTATTATTCTGTTATAATATATTTAGCTATCATCTTCAAATTTTACATATGTCATTCAAATTCCTTTTTGTATCAAAAATCCCATATATAAACATCATTTTACTTTCCCCTTAATTCTTCTACACAACTCCACAGTTTTCTGTCCTTTTTTGGACAATTCAGTGAACCATAGCATTTTACTGATTCTGTTTCATGAAGAACTTTGAGTAAGTAATGTTTTCAAGCCAAATTCTTCTTTTTAGTGAACTTTTTATAAAATATCGTTTCTCTAAAGGTCACCATTATTCTTGTTCCAATTATAGTATTAGTGTCCACTTGGGCCATTGAAATAGCACCTCCATTTTTTTCTAGTGCTTTCTCACCTAGTCTGATGGAAAATTTGTCCTGAGTAAATTATAAGCACAATTTAAACTCTTTTCCATATAGCACCTATTTCTTTAAAATGTCACTCTTATCTTCAACAAATATAATAAATAGCAATATTAAATAAACTCTTTTTAAAACCTGGTTTGTAACTAGTGGTTTTGAGGCATTACTTATCAACTAAGTAAGTGTGTGGTAGTGGGAAATGAAAAGTTTCAGGGATGGACAGCACATAGATAGTCTCCACAGAGGAGATAGATAGTAACCAGGATTCTGAACCGTAAATTAATAAGCAAGCATTAGTCTTTATTAATACTAGAATCTCTAGCATTGGTGCACCCCCTACTGACTGAAGTCCAGATAAGTTTATTTTTAAAATATCATTAAATGCATGTCACAAAAATGAATCAACTGAGTTACTTAGGAAGAGTTTTTATCAATATTCTTCCTAAGAAACTTTGCTGGATCTTCATTGGCTAACACCACAATTCAATAACACGGAACTCAAAGCCTCTCAACATCTGAAAGAAATCTATTTACTTATTAACAAACAAGACATTTATTAAGCACTTCATAGGAACTTGGGAGTATAAAAGATGACCAACACAGAATCCTTGCATCTTAAAGTCTCATGAGGCAGCTAGACAACTATACAAGCACTTCGGAGCCTCACCTTTGTCCTGCTCCCCCAGCATGCCCCACATCAGCCATGACCACGCACATGCAGTATCTCAACTGACCCCCCCAGTCAGCATCATACACGTCGCTGACATCACTTACGTTCTCCTTTCTTCCTAGAAGTCCCTCCTTCCTCTTCCCCCTTCTTGAAAGACTACTTCTGTTCCTTCAGGACCCAACCAATAAATCATTTTTGAACATTTAAGTTTTTCCAGTTTTGCATTATTACAGATAATTCTGCCTAGATCTTTGTCCAAATTTCTGAATATGCATTACAATAGATTCCTGCCCTGAGAATTACAAAGACAAAGAGGAGTGCTTAAGGCTCTGTATTGCTGAACTGCTCTCCAGAAAGACTGTATCAATTTATGCATCCAACAGAAGTGTAAGAAAGTGCCTGTTTCACTTCACACTCACCAACTCTGAATAAGAGCTCTATTTTAATTATTACTAATTCATTAATCCAAAAATGGTATACTGTTTTAATTTGCATTCCTTGGATCACCAGTATGGTTAAGCATATTTTCATATTTATTAATCATTTGCATTTTTTTCTACCAATTGTCTTTTCATAGTATCTTTTATTTTCAAGAGTTTTAGTCTGGTTTTAATAGCTCATATGAGTTTTTTATATACGTTAAGAAAATTAACTCAATCCATCATATTTGTGGTAAACATATTCAGATGATATTTTCTTTTTAACGTTCTTTTTTATGTTTTCTGTATTTGTGAATCAGTCCTATTTAGGCAGTTGAATCTAAATGAATAATTTGGTTTTTATATTTATCTTTAGTTAACCTGGAATTGATTTAGGTATATAGCCTGAGATAGTACAACATTCTGTTTTTCCTGAATACTTAATGTCTGGCCCCAACACTATTTATTTACTAATCTATCTTTTCTGTTTAGATTTGAAATGTCAATTTAAATCAGTACTAGAGTATCATATACACTACAGTTAATTTTAAGGCTCTTCATTTCTTCTACCCATTTCATTTCTTTCTGCCCAGTATGACACAATTTTAGCTATTAAATGTACAGTATATTGTAATGTCTGGTAGATCAAATTTTCCTCTTTGCCTTTTCAAAACTTTCTTGGCTTTTTTCATCTCTTTATTCTTCCAAATGAACATTAGAATATTCTGTCAGGTTCCAAAGAATCCTATGAGGATTTTGATTGGAATTTTATTAAACTAATTTAGAGAGAACTGACAACATCAAAATTTTCAATCTTTCTGTCCAGGAGCATGGTACATCTTCCTTTATTCAAGTTTCCTGTGATGTTCTTCTGAAAAAATGTATGACTGTCTTCATATACGTCCTACACATCTCTTGTTAAAACTTTTTCCTAAGTATTTCATATTTGGGGTTATTTTGAATGGAAAATTGCCATTACTGCTTATAAGTGATCATTGCTGGTATGAAAGAAAGCTATTGATTTTTTGTATTTTTCAATTAATTTTCAATAAAACAGAATATTTTTATATTAGCATTTCAAATAAATCACGATTACCCAAAGTATAACTTTAGTAGATATACAATCAATGCTATGTGCTGATTAATCCTTTTAAAAGGTAAATATCTGTATGTATTTGTGCTGAGACACCAGTTGGCTAATTGTGAGTAATTCCTAAAGCTGAGGATTTCATCTTATTTAGAGTCATAGTCAATGGCATTTGAAGAAATGAGAAACCACTGAAATTAATTCTCAAGGCAGCCTTTTTCTACATTATTACTCTTAGTGACAAGTCAGAAAAGGAAAACCCTAGACACACAACTATGATCTTACTTCACGGCATTCTAGAGATTGTCAACACACGGGCTCTGGTGCCGCCGTTTCCCACTGCTAGGTGTCTGAAGTGTCTGGAAGAAAGGGCTATGGGAATTTAAGCTTTCATTATGGTATATCAGCCTGCAAGTGCCCATAAACATTTTCATTGTTGGTTAATGTAACATGCAATCTGTAAAATAAGGTGTTTTCTGTCGAAACTGATGCTTCACTCTGCAGTGTGAACATTAGGAAAATTTCTCACTTCTCTGTCTGTCCCTCTGGTTACAGTATGTGCATTTGTCAAATATTTCTTTGATGAAAAATGGAAGTGGAAGAAGAAGGGTGGATTTTGGTACATTTTGACATTAGACAAATGTGCAGCTCATAACTAAACCACATGCAGGGACTGGCTGGCTATTTTCTAATCAATCATTCAGGCACGTTTTCTAATAAGGCCACACACTGATTTACTAAGGGCATATGGCTCAGCTTTTTTAACCCCCCAGTTATAGGCCCAGGCAAACAGCTGTCCTTACAAATGAAGGCAGTTTGGGCTCTGGGCAAATCACACGCAGGCCGCCCTGGGCCACCAGCCATGGTGTGGGCCCTGCTTCTCCCTGCTCTGGCTCCTGAGACTGACCCACAGAACACTGCTCAGGCTCAGGCACCTGCTGGTTCCTTTGTGTCCTTTCAGGCTTTGGGACCTTCATGTTGTGCCTTACAAGTTCCAAATTCTGGGAATTGTCCCACTTCATAAGCCCGTCCACAATCCTGTTAGCCCCACTGATAAATAGGAGATGGTATCACCTAATGCTAGGGGTTGGCCTACTTGCTATTCATTTTTATTCATTCAGCAAATGTTTATTGAGCAGCTACTCTGTGCCTGGCACTGAACCCAAACAGGAGTAGGCACCAGACATACAGCTGTAAAGAAGACAGACTATCTATCCAGAACATTCCCTCTGTCCTAGTGCTCTCTCCAGAACTAAGAAGATCAAACTCTGGATCCTTGCGGGCCTCCAGAACCCCCCTATCCTAAGTGCTGGGGATCTGTCTGCTGGGTAGGCTACAGCGGTGCGAGTTTGCTTTCTCCCGCGTGGAGAAACCTCTTGGCAAATTTCCGACATCATGTTGGCACGCCCAGATGTGAATAGACTCTGTTCTTTTGGTTGGCAGAGAAGCCCCATGAAGATAAAAAGGACACACTCCTTTGTTTTGTTTTGTTTTGTCTTATGTTGTGTCATTTGGAAGGAGGTTCAAGAACACACTACAGGGATGGAGACCGACATCTCTGTCTCTTCCTAAAGGTTTCCCAACATGACACTCAGGTGCACAAAGGCTATGCGCTGCCTAGTGAGGCTGGCCACCCAATGCAATGGTCTGGTTGCCATCTTGCATGCCAATAACCCAGTTAAGTCTTAAGTCATGAACTGCCCATATCAACCAGTGAGGGCAGCATCGTGGCCACACGAAAAACAGCGGAGTCCCCGGTGAGGAGAGGACAGGCTGCCTGTGGGGCGCCAGCAGGTTCCTGCTGTGGGGATCGTTAACTCCCAGGGCCTTGGAAAAGAACCACCCAACTCCCTGTTGGAGCCACATTCAAGAACCTTCCACCCACATGCTCCTAAGCTCCTCAGTGTACTCCACAGCGTAGGCCATCCTTCTAGACTGGGAGCTAAGTCTCAAAGATGAAATAACATATTTTTTAAAAAGGGCCAAGTCAGTCCTTATGAGCTTGTTTATGGTAAACAACTGACTTGGTAAACAACTGACTTTCCTTCCACCCTTCTATCCTTTTGTGCTTAGTCTTAATTCAGGTTTTTAAGTGTACATAAAATGCCACCCTTCTGAACAATGGACCTCTTAGGAAGACTATAAAGAAGCAAAAAGCTGACTCAAATTTAAAAAAATTCCCCAAATTCTGGGAATAGAATCTAGCAAGTGTCTGCTGTCCTTCTACTTATGTTCAGGACATGAGAACACACCCACAGTCCTCCATGGTGAATAAGGGTAACCTGGAGGTCACTCTATGATTTCCAAAATCCACCTCCAAACTGGGAAACACCAGGAGTACGTTACACAAGCTTTGTGTTGTTATGAGCTACTGTCGGTTCCCACACCATAGTCTGTCTGGAAAGTGGACGTTCCTGTGACAAGAAACATACCACTTTCCCTTTGCCCCTATTTTTCCAGCTGTAATAATATGTAACCAGAATAATAGTTCCTGCTTCCTTTCTTTACAAGATGTCATGCTGGTGGATGAGAGAATGTATGGGATGTACTCTGAGCGGCTTTGGAAAAAAGGCAAGATATTTATTAATCCCAGAATTTGCCTGGGCACTCTTTACTGAATGGGATGGACCCTGGGGGTTTGAAAGAGGTGATGGTTTGATCCTTTGAAACTGTAGTCAGCTGAAGTGCTTTCAGGAAGTGGATCGTGGCTATAATTGTTCTCTCCCTCAGCTCTCACTGTTGGCCAATGAAATGTCATATCTGAAAGGTCATCAAGATAAAGTCGAGCAAGAATACACTGCACAAAAGGCAGCTGTCTGAATCTGTCCCAGGACAATATGAGCTGTATTTGCAATTCCCTGTTTCCAAGGCCACCTGTGGATGGGGGTCCTTGGCAGGGGAGCCCCCTACCAGGCCTAGTCTGTTTCTGGATTGGTCCATTTGCCTCCAGCAAAGATAGCTTCAGCCACAGGGAGGAAATTGCCAAGCACTACACAGCAAAGAGCCAGGCTCTGTCCCCTTCTGTCAATCTGACTGTGCCTCTCGTGAACAGGGTGAATCTCCACACAGACTGTCACCTGTCTCCTTGGATGACATGAAGGAGCGACAGTTGATTTGCTCTTTGGGAAGAGGCCACCAAAAAGGTAGCTCACTGGGTAACATCCAATAAGAAATGTCCTTTACAAGGGAAAAGAGAAATGAAAACAGTTCATATCTACGGTCATACAAACACTGCTTTGAGCCTTCTGTGGTCTTCAGACGCTTGTTGGCTGGCCAGTGGACCTTCCACCCCTGCATCACCTGATACGCTAATAGGGACCATACAAAATGAATTAAATGATCGTGAAAGAGAGGGTTCAAGAACTGCTCATCTCTGGGCATGTGTGTGATGATGGCATTTTTGTTATCCCTGTAAGGATTTGTGACCAGGTTTTATACCTTTGTGTATGAGAGTTTGTACAAGGGAGTCTTTTCATAGTAAAAACTTTTAGAATAGAAGGAGAATAAAGCTAATTTCCATATGGACTTCCTGGTTATGGGAAGACTGCTAATTAGGCAAATTGATTTAGCTTTAAGAAATTACCCTTAATCTTTCAGGACAAGGAATTACTGGAATAGTCAAAGTCCTCCCAAGAGAAGAGATTCATTTCTTATGATAGGAATTTAGGGATAACTTGGTTAGATACTTAGGTACACAGAAAGCAGGGAGGCAGGGGAAAACCATATAGATAGGAAGTTCTGGACTATTTCCTGAAATCTTCAATCACTAATGGGGACAAAATTGAATTTAACCCAAGATCCTTATTACATTAGAAGTAATGTGAGACTGGGGAGGTGGGTTCCAGGGCCCCAGGTTCCAGCAGAGCTCTGAGCTCTGGCTTCCGGGTCTCTCTAGGGGCCAGCGAAGGTCCCTAGGCAGGAGAAGCCATGGGGTATTGGCGTCTTGGGCTTGACTTGTGCAGTTCTCTTCTCTCTGACTCATTCTGTGGCCACACAGCTCTGGCTCTCCATTTTGTAAGAACTACTCAGGTCACAGAGTAGAAGGTACAGATGGGGGCAGGGCTCTGTCTTGGGGCTCCCTCAACATGCCGCGGACGTCCTCCCCTCCCCTCTAGCTTTGCTGTTTCTCACACCAAGTACTCATCCCATCTTTTGCCTAGCCAACTCCCTATGCAGTCCCAGCTCTTGGAGTTAAAGAAGGCCCTCATTTTTAGTGTGCACTTGGAGCCCAAGAAGCCCACTGAATCCACTAAAACCAACACTAAAATCTCATGGTAAATAATGAAACACAAAAAGTGTGGCTGAGACTTTAGGCTAAAAAATGAACTACAAAATGATGGTAGTAAGTTTATAGTGCACACACACACACGTAATTATATGTGTAGTGATACATGTACATATATTATGATAAATATTTTTATATATTATGAGATACACACACACTTATACAACTTAGGTTGAAAATATAACCCCATGCAATTTCTTATGGCATAGCATGAATCAACTGCTAGTTTTTTCCCATAATTTTCCCCAACAAACTGGGAAAAGCCCCACTCCTCTGTCCTGGGCACTGCAGGGTGTTAAGCAGCATATCTGAATTTCACAGCCCAATCATAGTGATGGAGATGTTTGCAGAAGTATTCACAGACTTGATTCGTTTTCCTGCGGGTCTTTCCAATACTTAGACGTTGCAATCATTGCTTTATGACATGCTTTTCCTCTGGGACCCAACCCTTGTCAATTTTTTCTTCTCAGTTGTTAGCTGCCCTATTCCACATGGAGCCATCTACTAGATCTTCAAGCATGGTGGGTGACATCTGAAGCATCACCCTCCTGCTCCAGATAAAATCCTGCATCTTTCCTAAGAGTTTCTGTTTCACTTTCCAACCATCTTCAGTACATTCTTAGCCATGGACAACCAGTGAGAGACTAACCACCAAAGACATGGGCTCAACAGGTGAGGGTCTAGCTAGTGTTTCCATCAGGCACTGCGTTTATAGGCATTTGGTTCAGTAGTGAACGTTTTTATGTTGTGACGATGCTTGCTTCCCTAAGCAGCCACATTACAGCAAGGACCCAAAATATGAAGAGTTAGATAAGGAGCCCCCCAAACATCCCTCTAACACAGAGGTTGCTATGGTTGGAATGTTTGTGTTCCCCCCAAAATTCATATGCTGAAATCTTAATGTGAAAACCCAATATGATGGCATTAGGAGGTGTGGCCTTTGGGGGGTGCTGAGGTCATGAGGGTGGATCCCTCACAAATGGGATTGGTGCCCTTATAACAAAGATCCCAGAAAACTCCCCAGCCCCCTTCCACCACATGAGGACACACACAAAAAGCTGGCAATTGCACAAGACTGGCGCCTGGATCTTGGACTTCCAGCCTCCAGAACTGTCAGAAATCAATCTCTGTTGTTTATAAGCCCCCAGTCTGTGGTGTCTGTTACAGCAGCCTGGGTGGGCTGAGATAGAGCCACTGCATGGTACTTAAAACCACACTTGTGGACACACATGCACACATACTACAGTCCTAGCATCTATATAAAATGCCAAAGGGAGCACAGAAGCAGCAACTGCTGAGCTGAAGGAGAGAGATATCCGTGAGCCACTCTTGGGGAGTGGATTATTTGCACAGTCTCATGACATGAGTAAGACTCTTCAGGGCAAATGGGGGAAAGTGCATTCTGGGCAGAGACACCATACCATGTACAAAGTTCAAAGGTGTAGAAGAGTGTGGCCTGTTGAGGGACGGCAGGTAGTTGATGTAGTCAAAGGGTTCAGTTGAGTTGGGGAATGGAAGACAAAAGATCGAGTCCAGACAGGTAGGCGGAGCCAGATTTTAAGAGCCTGGTAAGCTAGGGCCCAGGATTTCCGCAGCAGGACACTACTGACATTTGGGGGAGGGACCTTCGTTGGCATGGGGGGACTCCTCTGTCCTGGGAACTGCAGGGTGTTAAGTGGCATCCATGGCCTCTTTCCACTGGGCCCCTGGTTGAGAACCACTGGTGTGGTATCAGCTTCATGAGGACGGGGACGGCCTACAAGAGATGATCTGTGGCTCTTTGCTGAATGAATAATAAAGGGAGGCAAGGCCAAACAGGTCAGAAAAGAGAAAAAATAGGTTTTCTGAGTCCAGGAGAAAAACAGACGGGGTTAATGAGAAGACATTTTTAAGAAGGGGAGAGGAAAGCTGAAGAAGTTCACAGTGCCTTCAGAGATAAAGGTCATTCCAGTGACAGAGGCCAAGATGGGTTTGGAGTTTGAAGAGAATGGATAAGAATCAAAAGAACCCCTGGCAAGTTTGGAAATGGACCCCAAAGCCAGACACCCTTTACTGCAGTGTATGACAGGTAGTGGGGAGCCCACGAGCTTGTTGTTTTAATAGTTATGTACTTAGCACATATCAGGAAAAAATACTGATTTTTTATGACAGTAGTTATACAAAGTTTCATTTAAGTGTATTTGTAAAGCAGCTGATAGAAAAAATTAAGCAACAACGGAACAGGTTAGATAGGGCAGACTGTGAAGATAGTGTGTGAATGGCTGACGTGTGGAAGGACATGAAAGGGATGAGGCTGGAGCGCATGACTTCATCCACTTCTGCTGTCCTGTCTCAGAGGCCCTGCTACAACTGGTGGCGCGGTCGGCCTCTTCACACACGGACCCCCGGTCTCAGCCCTCCTGAGGTCCAGGAGGATACGGGACTGCGGTTCACAGTCATGAGCCTCTGTGCTCAGAATATCTAACCTTCACTGTAAATACCTTCTAGTTATCTCTTGACTTGTGTTTCGGCTCCTCAGCCAGAAGTGAAGTTCCTTGCTGGAAGGAATTACTTGTGCATTCTTCACCCTCCCAGGCACGGGAAAGGCGTGGAGATCTAGGGATGGTGTGTCATCCTTGGGGCAACTGCCATAACGGCCAGTCACCAGCTCAATTTCAAGTCAAATTAATGACCTGCTAATGACTTCCCTGTTTCTGTGAGAGGCACAGTCAGTGACACAACACTTAGGTATCTGAATATCATTCATTCATTCCCTCTGTGTGTTTCCAAGTTAAGTCTCCAAGAGATAATGGACGTAAAGAGCTTGCTCTCCACATCGTGGTATTGCTTCCACCCTGGGGAATCACTCAGAAAACATGCTTGGATCCTAGATGTTCATCTTTCGGGGCCCCATTCTCATCGCTCCAGATGCAATAAGTAAAAACAACAGACAGATAGAACATGTAGGGGGTGGGGGAATAGAAGCCATTTGTTTTTCACAACTTAAAAAAACGGAAATCTTGAACTAGGGGGCAGAACAACATTCTCTAAAATAAACAGAATAGGAATCCTGGATGGTGAACAACTTCACGGAGCTCCAGGAATAGCAGGGACAAGCTGTTCTGTGCTAATGGTTCCTGAACCAGTGTTCTTAACACCCAGCAACATTAACTTCGATTTTAATCAAGGCTGGGGCACTCTCAGCAGCCCTTAAAGCATTACCCCTCTAAGAGTTCATTCTAAGTACTGTAAGTTTTTCAAGCCCTGTGTACCACAAATTGCACTTAGCAACTACCCAACCATATTATTTCCTTCCTGTCTAATGTAATTTTTCTGTTTTTATATATAAAGGACTTTGGCTATTTTAAAAAATTATTCTCCCTCCTAAATTGACCTGGCTTTTATTTGTTTTTAACAATCAAATAAGCTAAGAAGAAGAATGAGGCAGTGCTTCTAACTAGCTACTAAGCAACCAGATGTAAAGATTTTTCCTCCACAGCCATAATTTAAAGTGGCAAATTGTTCTGTTAGGGGATATAAAGTTATGTAGGGGAGGGGTGGTGTAAGCAGGAGAAGGAGGGTTTACCCTGAAAGTTAGGCCAGTTTGTCCACTAGACAAGGTTCATCACCTATGGATGAAACCATATGCCATTTGTTCCTGCCCCCTCACTTCTTAGTCACCTGTTCATTTATGCAACAAATAATTATTATGTAGGATCAGGGGGAACATTGAACAAGTCTGGCAAGAGCCTCACTCTCAGGGGCTTATAGTCTAGTGGAAGTTATACAGATAAACTAGATGATTTCAGTAATTCATTCATTTCACAAATAATTATTTCATTTTTCAATAAATAAGCATTGAGTCTTTACTGTAAATCAATTATTTTTTATTGAGCAAAACAGGCAAGATCCTTGCCTTCAAGGGCTTCTATTACAGTGGAAGCTAAATAAACAAACAAGATGACCTCAGAGAGTGGTAAGTGCCAAGAAAAATTCAACAGGGGGTTGTGATGAAGAATTAGGGGTTGGAGGCTCTGTTTAGGAAAGGTGATGAACAGCCTCTCTGAGGGTGATATCTGAGCTAAGACCAATCCTATAAACCCAGGTCCAGGAGGCTTTTCCCGACTACACCCTTCATTTGGGCATCAATCAGTCTGATGTTAGTTCCACACACACACACACACACACACACACACACACACACACCGCGTCTATAGGTCTTCTCCCCACCAAGATCATAACCTCCGAGAGGACGGGAGGAATGTGCACCCAGCTGACCGGGTGACTGATCGTCGGCGGGGCTGTTGGGTGGTTGAATGGTTGCCTATGGAGCTGCACCGCCTGGGTTGGGCAGAGTTTTCTGAGAAGGGGCCATGAACATTTGCTCCAGTGAACACGGCAGGGTCTACCCGTGAAAACGGGCTGCCTGGACCCGTCAACAAGCCTTGCCACACAAGCTGAACTCGGGCAGGGCAGGAATGAGGATGCGGGCGAGGCAGGTGCAGCCAGGAACAGGTGGGGCCTGGGCCAAGCCTGCCCGGAGGCCGGCGCTCCCGGAGACGCCCGCGAGGGGGCGGCCCGCCGACCGCCTGCCGCGCCTGCGCAGCACAGCGCCCGCGCCGGCCGTTCCGGGCGCTGTCCCCGGAACTGCGCCAGCGCCGTGCGCCCAGCGCTAAGGGGCGGGGTTTCGTTGCGCCGCGCTCAGGGCTGGGGCAAAACCCGGGCCGGGATAGGGCGTGGGGCAGCGCGTCGGGACGTCCCCCGCGTCGGGCCCGGCGGCGCGTGCGCTGCGCGGCCGGCCGGGAGGCTGGGGCTCGGGGCAGGGGCGTGTGCGGCCTCTGCTTCATTGTGCCCTAGCGGCGCCCGGACGTCGCGCAGGCCGCCGGCATCATGAAGATCTGGACTTCGGAGCACGTCTTTGAGTAAGTTCGGGGCGTAGGACAGGTCGGCGGGGGGCACGGGGCAACCGCGGGGTGGGTGGGAGGGTAGGTGGGGCCTGAAGTCGCGGCGCGGACGACGCGCCCCTCAGGAGCCGTCCAGGTGTCAGACCTAAGTGGGGAGTCGGGCCCCACGGGGTGTCGGGGCCGGGTTCAAGGTCACGACCGCGGGGACGCCCGAGGGACAGGGTCCCCGACTCCAGGCGCGGAGGCCGGGCGCGGGGCACTGGGGGCCTGTCCTCCCGAAGGCCCCCGCGGTGGTGGGGTCTTCGTCCAGCACGAGGTCCCTGATGGCTCCGGGGGTAGAGGCCCAGGTTCCCACATCCGGCCTTGCGCAACCCTGTGCGATGGGGACCCGAGGATCCCAAGAGGAAGGCGTGAGCTTTCTGTAGAGTCTGTCGCTCTGCCACCTTTTGGGTGGAGTTTCCTACTGGGTGAGCTCAGGAGACGAGGCGAAACCTTTCCCGCAGCCCTCTGACCTGAAGAACAGAGCTCTGGACTTGGAATCCAAGGTCCACCTCCGGCTCCAACAAGCTGTGTGTGGCCTTGGGTAACACATTTTCATAACATGGAAGGTTGATGGTACTGGCCGGGCCTGTCTTTGAGGCCTCCTTAAGTCGCATTTCTTAGCGAGAAATTTCTAGTAATGAAAATAGGCCTTAAACCAATTGGATGATGGGAATTAAATTCCCTCCTGGTTCCATGGTCCGTATACAAAAGAACCACACATATAAGCATTATATATCGTTTTTGCCTTAAAAGCAGCCCAGAACTCAATATTGACATCCACCTTCCTCTCACTGATTTGAAATTCTGCCTCTGTCCTAAATTTTGTCCCGGTTTAATTTGAATCCATTTTTGAGCTATGTGCTCAGTTCCACTGATCTTGCTATTGTTGCCGCACTGTTTTAATTTGCATAGCTTTGTAGTATGTTTTAGTTTAACCGCTTGATTTTGTGTTTCTGAGGGCAATTTTGAAAGAAGATGTAGACTTTTTACATACTCAGCAAATCAGACACATCTGAGAGTCCACTGGATCCTGGAAAATATAGAATGTTAATAATCCAAGAGATTCTTTACTCCATAATGTTTACAGTCTTTGTGGGGAAGAAGACCCTAAATTTGTTGTCTTTCTGGTGTTCTTTAACCTGATCACATTCTTTACTGCTTTGTCTCAGCCCTTGGGATCATGGGTGGTTTCTTCCTTGCAATCCTCTGGGATTTGAATGCTTCAGAAGTTCCTCACACTGTCTCCTTACAACTTTCTTTTCCCCGGCTTGTCCCCTGCCCCCATCTCTGCTTTTTTTTGCTCTTTTCTTCCATGTTTCCCACTCTTCTTCCCCTTTGATGTAAATGTTCTATGGGATTCTGTTGTTGGCCTTCTTGTCTAGCATTTCACTGTTAATCTTTCTTTTTTCTCTGTCACAGACCTTTCTGATATTTGCAAAAGCTCTGGGACCCTGCTCCCAGAAGATAAACATATTCTAGTAAATACTCTACATGTCCTGGAAGAAGAAACCCTGATCCTCACTCTCCCCATATCTGGGCTTTTCAGTCAAGATCCCAGCTGATCCATGCACATTTATGGCGCCTAAATCTGTACCTTGGTCTCCAGCCTGTCTTGAACCTCAAATCCTAATTCTCAGGTCTTACCAGACATTTCTACTTACATGTCCCACAGGCTCTTCTGGTTCATACTCAGCATTCCTGGAATTAAAATCATTCTCTCCCTCACAAATCTTACTTCACTGTTTCCCATCTCCACGATGCTACTATCTAACAATATCTAAGTTACCGTTTTATGTCTTAGGCATCTTTGACTTTCCAACACTTTCTACCTGGGCGTCGCATATAGTTGGCATCCAGTTGAAGTCATTCGTTGATGCCTTCAATAAATATGAATGCCCACTATGTGCCAGGTACTGTTCTTTGGGTTGGTTACATTGTGGTGAGTAATTCAAGACATTGCTGCCTCAGTGGAGTTAAGTGTACCAGAGTATCCCCCACCTCATTTTATAGGTGAAGAAATAAGACCGGTCAGTAAGGTTCTGGCTGCCCTTTGGTGCCATCCTTGAATGTCTATCAGTGCAAGGTCTTTCCACATAATTACATTATACAGTTAAAATTAATTGCCAGAAGACTGTTCATCATGTGTCCTTTGTAATGTTTTGACTAGTTTCACAAAGCAGTCTTAGACTAAGTTAAGTCAAAACATCGGGGTTTTGAAGTTGACTCAGAGGTAGAGGAGGATTGTATTACAAATAATACATAACTACCCTGAAGCCATACAATTATTAATTTTTTAGAGGGGATGGGGAGAAGAGATAAGTGCAAGAATGCTTAGCTAACCATAGTATATGCCTAGGTGGAGACAGGGAAAGGGTTCATCCGATCTTCATTTTAGATAGTTGCCTTGGTAACAATCTGAGTGCTTGGCCTTGTTTCACTTCTATTTGTAGATTTATGTTTAGATGTATGAAGTATCTTTGCTTATATACCTGCCTTGATTGCTGAATAAGGCTTGAGATTAAAAACAGAATGAGTTACGATTAGCATGTATAATGTGGTGGGGGGGCACGGGGAGGGCTGTGCAACACAGAGAAGACAAGTAGTGAGTCTACAGCATCTTACTACGCTGATGGACAGTGACTGTAATGGGGTTTGTAGGAGGGACTTGGTGAAGGGGGGAGCCTAGTAAACATAATGTTCCTCATGTAATTGTAGATTAATGATAAAAAAATTTTTAAAAAAAAGAATGAGGTTCATTTATATAATAGCAAAAAATTAAAACATTAACAATAATGTCACTGGTTGTCCAGGGTTCTCAGAAATGAATAATGTTGAGATTTTCCTTGTTGACAAGTAGTTGTCAGGCTTAGTTCTCTGAAAAGTTGAAATAGACTAATGCCTACCTGTTTTGCCTTTAGAGAAATAAAAGGTAAGCATAGTTTGAAACATCATCTCCAAATCTTGTCCTTTTCCTTTCAATGAAGGCAAGAACACAGATAGGGTAGAATCAGACTGCAGGTGAACTGTCACCTTTAATAGTCATTGTAGTTAATAAGGGGCTCTTTTGAAAAGACTCCTTTGTACAAGCGTCTTATCACAGAAGTTGCGCAGTGAACAAATGAGCATCGCATTTTGAGTCACCCAAGTACATGTGCTTTTTCAAGAAGATAGCTCGCTGCATGGGCCATGATATTGTTGCCATTTCAATCCTAGATAATAAGCAAATGCTTATTATATTTAGAGAGTATTAGAAAATGGCATATTAGGAATGTCTTTAAACATTTTATTGTAGCAAGTGACCTTTTCAAACAAATCAGAATCACTCCTTTGGGGACTTGGGGAAAGCAATGGATAAAGATTAACTGGAGGGGCCACTGTTATTTATTACTTTAATATAGAGAAAAATTTGGATCCTCTTCTGTAAGAATTTACAAAGCTTCTAAGTTCTTTTCCACTTGTTACTTCCTCATGGTTTTGTAGCATTGGGGTCAGACATAAGAGTAAATGGTGCAATAGTAATTTTTGCCGCTTGTTGCTGTAGAACATAATTTTAAATACATTTTTATGAATCGGTGGTTCTTAGAAACAAAATTTTCATGTGAAAATGAACACGGAAATAGAAGAGATTAAGAAACTGTAATACTCTCAAGGCTATTGTAATCTTAATAGACATCAGCTGTACTATGTAACGTACACTAAAAAAAAGTACTGCAATGTATTCATGTTCAAAATGTAGATTCAGACCCCAAAATCATATTTAGGTCAATGTTTCAGAAAATAATTTTTCCTAGGTAAATTAATTAAGCTTCAACTGTAAAGAATAGTATGATGGGTTATAAAAATGGCTTGATTTATATGCCTATTTTTAAATGTTTGACTTTTGGTTCATGTCGGCAGCCACCCATGGGAAACTGTTACAACCGCTGCAATGCAGAAATACCCAAACCCTATGAACCCAAGTGTGGTTGGAGTTGATGTACTGGACAGACATATAGATCCCTCTGGAAAGTTGCACAGCCATAGACTTCTCAGCACAGAGTGGGGACTGCCTTCCATTGTGAAATCTGTAAGTGTCTTTATTCCCGTAGAAATGTGACTGCTGTAGAGAAGTTTTCCAAACCACATTATAATTTCAAATAGGTTGTGGGAGCCAATTCTGAATGTCATTTTTGCATCAGTTCAAATTGTATTATAATAAACTTGAGTTATGAGTGTATAATGAATTGGAAATATTATTACAGTCTTCATGAAGGCACCGGATAAAACCTCCTGAAGGAAGCCAGCTAATGCTTTGTAATGTAAAAGGAGTTAGATTCTGCTTTTCTTGCTTTTGCCAGCAGTCTGAGACCAGTAGTGAGATCTGGAAGTTACAGTCTCGTGGTGATTATTAGCTAACAGTTGCATTGGTCAATGGTGGGTTGTGTGCATTAAGCAAGGAGCATATTCTCAAACTTTGCTGTTGCCACATTTGTTCCAAGGTCTGCTACTTCTCATACATTTAAAAACATAATTCTATTCAGTTACAAGCAAGCAGGCTTTAGTGAGCTGATGTAAACAGCAAGAAACTGTAATGCCAGTTTATCATAATGTGAGAGAATGCTGATAAGTGGACCCAGTTTTCTGTAGAGATTCACTTTCTAGAAGGTAGGTCCACTCAGAAAACCAAAGGACACATTTTTCAACAGAAGTGTACTGATTGCTTCCTTTGTACAAACCCTTGCATTCAATTGTGGGGACACGGATAAGCGAGTCAGGGGCTTGGCTCAGAGTCAGACACAGGGAGTGAGGCTGGATGTAATGGATTATCCCTATCGTAAGGCAGCTGTTTGTCTCTGGGGAGAAGGCAGCACCGCACCCTCTCTCTTCGTCTGCTCTAGGAAAACACTGACAGGTACTCAAGCTCTCCTTTCTCTGGATGCCATGTTTGCCCAAATATTCTGATTTCCGTATTTCAGGCTCACTGTTCATTGTCACACCTTGGCAGTTTGAGCATCCTGCCTTGTGCTGCCTACATCTCACTGAGATGGTTGCTAATTGCCTCTGGGAAGGGTTTTGTGGCTGGCTGTCTCATCTGTCCGTCGCACGTGAATTCCTCTTTCCCTCAAACAGGTCTCCTTTCTGACCTTTGTCTGATGCATGGATTATATGAAGCAGATCTTTGGTTCAATATAGTAACACATTTTTACCTTCAAACAAAATATTTGACACTTGTTTAGAAGTCCTTCCTTCTCTACTAATTCTGAATGTTTTATTTAGCTTATTGGTGCAGCAAGAACCAAAACATATGTGCAAGAACATTCTGTAGTTGATCCTGTAGAGAAAACAATGGAACTTAAATCTACTAATGTAAGTTTTGGCTCCCTTTTGTTTTAAACGATTTGGCTTAGTATTTTGTCTCTTTTATAGTTGATATACAGGTGAATATATGCTTTTCAACATGGTTTAAGAAATCAGTACTTACATGCTGCATTCTATTTCCCTGTAAGCAGCTTAGCCTCACTCTCCAGTGACCTTGCTTATAATTTCTAGGGGATAGCACTCAATAAAATGAATATGGGACCATGTGCATATTATTACCATTGTAATACTTTTACCAATTTTATTATGTTTTTTAATAAAAAGGAAGCAATGCATAGTGGAATTTAAGTTCTTTTACAGAGTAATATCAAAGTGGCTTATTTGTTATTTTTTGTATATTTAGCTAGCAAGATTTTGGTTTGTGAATTTTGGAAATGTTTTTAAATCTTGGTTTTCAAAGTGATCTTTTTTTTTAATTATTCTATAGATTTCATTTACAAATATGGTTTCAGTAGATGAGAGACTTACATACAAACCATATCCTCAGGACCCAGAAAAGTGAGTAAAAAAAATTTCAACAAACTTTTATTCACAGGGAGTTGTAATTTTTTTACCAAATTTTTTTTTAACCTTTAAAAAATTTTTCCTAATTAAAGTATAGTTACCATATATTAGTTTTTATCATGGTGAACATTTTGTATCAAATGTCTTTGCAAAATGAAAACTTCATTCTAAAGCTATGTGAATGTGTTTTGTTCCAGAACTGTTTTGACTCAAGAAGCCATAATTACTGTGAAAGGAGTCAGTCTCAGCAGTTACCTCGAAGGACTGATGGCAAGTACGATATCTTCAAATGCTAATAAAGTAAGTAAGGCTGCTCCCTAATTGCTGTTACTTCTGGGTTTCATTTCTTTGAAGAGTTGTTGAGTGATGAACATGTATGTGTCCTCGCAAGCTGTCAACCACAATGCACTGAGAAACCATACAGGCAGTTCCTTGCACACACTCTCAGGTCCAGCACACCTGGGTTTACATCTGAACTCTTAACAGCCTTTCAACCTTGGGCAGTTAAACTTACTCACCTTTCCATGCCTCAGTTTCCCATCTGTAAAGTGGCGATTAATTACCCATCTGACAGGGTTGAACATGAGGAATAGATGAGATAACATGGAAAGTGTGTGGCCCAGGGCCAGCATATGGCAAGTGCCCATGCAGTGTGTGGCTGTGTGTCACTATTTAAAGCACAGGTTCTCATTTTTTTCATTATCAGCTCTCCCAACCCCCAGGTCTAGTTTAGACATTTTTTCTTTAATCACTCGCACCTCATGAAATTATTTAACACAGGTGGATGGGTAGATGGATGAATGGATGCCTGTGCTTTACACATTAAAAGAGTGAGGTTTTTTCCATACCCCCCCCAACGTATTCTTGCCCCATTGAGAATACATGATTTAAAACAAAGTAAGTTTAGACAAAGAGATGCCTGATGCACTGTGTATTATATGTTTAATATAATCATTCAGCAGTCAAAGGATAATCATAAGATGCCTTCTCTGCCAGGCAGAGTGCTAGGCTAGACTAGGGATACATGCAGGAAACCACACGCACAGTTCTGCCCTCATGGAATGAAGAGGAAGATGACATTAATCACAGAACACATGAGGAAAGGAAAGCTACAGACAGTACGAGAGTGTTGAGTGAGTGCCCAGTAAGGGATGTTTCTGCTGAGTGCTGAATGGGGGCCTGTTGGTTGGGAGGGGCACACCGTGAAGCATGAAATGCCCCGCTTTGTTTTGCCTAAGGAGTTGTATAGAGCACCAAGGAAGAATAGTTGAAGAGGAAGTCAGAGACTTGTACAGGATTTCACGGCCTTGTACAGGATTTTGTTAAAATATGGACATAAAATAGGGGTTTGAACTTCTTACCCATAAAAAGGGGACCACTCTATTCATGAAATAAGTAAAACGTCACTTTCATTTAATTATAGAGTCTTTTGAGACCAACTTTTGCATACAAAATAAAAATCAGTCTATAAATCAAGCCAGTTGCTCAAGGCATTTCATATTTGGTAAATAATATTTAAAGAAGAAAAAGCGAAGATAAAAACAGTCCACCCAGGTGGGGTTTAGTTACACTTGTAACACTCCTTGTTACTTCCTTATGTGTCATTTATTTGATGCCTGCGTTTGCTCTCACATGGTAACAATAAGTTTGTTGCATTTTTTTAAGGGCCGAGAAGCAATGGAGTGGGTAATACGTAAACTAAATGCTGAGCTTGAGGAATTGACAGCTTCGGCAAGAGGGAGCATGAGGACACCAATGGCGGCAGCAGCATTTGTAGAAAAATGATGAAAAAAGAAGTTGGTCTACAACACCCGACCCCCCTGGGTCTCTACAAACTAGCAATATATTTATTTGTTATTTAAAAAATAAAACCATAGGTAGTTTTTTTTTTTAATAAGCTGAAAAGGCTATGTGACTTTTCATCACTACAAAGAGATGCAGGGTTTCTAAGGAAAAGGGATCACTGAAATTAGCATTGTTTGAAATAACTTAGTTTTGAAGAATCTGATATTTATATGAATATTTAACAATTTTTGAAAAGTTCTTGGAAATTGGTATTGGCTTATTAAGTCTCCTTAAGGTAGAATTTTAAAGCTTTTCGTGCTTTGGAATGCTACCTGGCTTTGGACCAACCCTGAACAAAGCAGAGCCATCTCTTAAATGTACACAGTTGCCTTGCTGCAGTAAGTGTCAGATGATTGCATGAGGGAACTCACTTGAAAAGGAGATACTGTATAGTTTTAAAAGATCTTAATTTGTATAGAATAACTTGCTGTGCTATAAACCACCATTGAAAACCACAGTGTTTGAATTTGGTACCTAAATGACATTTTGGAGTGAAAATTATCACTAGAATAATACATGACTCCTACAAAAATGTGATTATTAAGAGTACTGTATTGATTTGCCAAAGTTTTGTAACTTAGTAAAAGTATTACCTTCCTTGGGTTTGTACTTTATGACTTAGTATGTTATACCGTGGGCTGGTTGTTAACTGAAGAAATTAAATCACTACCTAATTTTGCAGCACTCTTAAACAGAAGAACAGCTGTTCACATCTTTCAGCATTTCAAATTTGCCTAACTTAAAAATTGCCATGTGTCAAAATCATGGTTCTGTAATTGCCAAAGCATGATATGTCAGGTTATTTGAATATACTTTGTGAAGTAATTGTGACCACAAAACATCTTTTTTCACATGAAGAGCTGTACATCATTTGAAATCACTCACGTGATGTCTTATCTGAAGCTTAACTCCCAGGTACTTAATTTTGAATAATACAGTGCCAGAGCCGAGGGTGGGGGTGGGGGGAAGGAAAAATAGGAAAAAAGGGCACTGACCTAAACTAACCACTGCATGGATTGCTTTGCAGCTTGTATTTCTGGGAAGTCCTTATTTTGAATGCTGAGGGATAGCTGCAGTCAGAAAAACAGTCCAGTTAATGTTAATGTATTTTGCTTCATCTTTTGTAGCAGGCAGTTATCAACCAGTAAATAACTTGCAGTTGTTGGGTAGAGTATTTTTAAAGGTGATTAGCTCTTGCCTTTATTTTACAGTGCTTAGCGTGATAAACTTCTAGTCGTTTCCTATAAAAGAAACCAATTAATATATGTATATAAACTACAGAAATAGCCTACCAAACTATTTTTAAAATCAGTGTTTTTCTACTTAAATTGTTTAGCTTAAAGACTTTTTAGGATATTTGTAAAAGCAAGTTAAATCCAATAAGGTTTTTGATTAGTTTTTGTAACTGGAGATGGGTTTTACAATTGAAATTTCAGCTGAACAAAACATTGCTAAATATTTGATTTTTAAAAGTTGCCTTGTATGATTTCTGTAAATTATCCTTGTTCTGAAAAAGGTGTAAAATGCCCTAATGATAAAAAAGATTTCTAAACAACTTTTTATCCTGTTTGATTTTTTTCATGGTGAGCTAATGATAAATTCTGAAAATTTTCATTTTCCAATGCAGTTACTTTAAATAGCTGGTAGTTTATGGCTTTTGCCTGTTAAAAGTATAAGTACACGGCTAACAAATGCATTGAGGACTAAACTGGAAGAAAGTGGTGTTCATAGATAAGACTCGTGGACTACAGGGCATCTTATCCTATTTTAAAACGGATGTTACATTAATTTTCTTTAAAACCCTTCTTGTTAATGAAAGCTTCTTTTTAACCAGTATGGTTTTGCTAATTTTAATTTCTTTTTCCTAATTGTGTTGAGAAAAGAAGTTACTTCCCTTGTAATAGCGCGTTTGATGCCACGCTGGAAGCCTGCACTGCCAGGCGGCTCCCTCCCTCCCTAAACTGGACGCGCGGGTGCCAGGGGGGTCTCCCGCGCCTTCGGGCCGTCTTGTCACACTCAGCGGGTGGCCCTAAAACCTCAGCGGGGGCCGAGTGCTGAGGGCTCCCCACGGCGCCGTGGGAACATAGCGTCTGGCCCGCAGTCGCCGTGACGCCCGAGCTCGGGCGCGCGGTCCTCTGTGCTTGCGCGTCGGGGTTGCCGCGGCCGTGCCTCCGGGGTTGAGTGCAAGGAGTTTGGGAGGCGCGCCCCGACGTGGCGCCCCGCCGGGGTACTACGGAAACCCGCGGGGCGCCCACGCAGCCAATCGGCAGGCGCGGCCAGCCGGCCCGCCCGGAGATTGGCGCCGCAGACCAGGCCGCGCGCCTCCATTGGCTCCCGGCGCCGGGGGATTCTGCGGCGGGATAGCAGGGGCTGCTGGGGGCGGGGCAGGGCAAGAGGCAGTGGGATTGGCAGGTCAGGAGCCCCGCCCCTTCCGCTTCTCAGGCCTGACCTTCCTGCCGGTGGGCCGCGCGCTGAGCCGGCATTGGCGCGTCCTCGCACTTCGGTCCGACTCACCTACTCTCGCGACACCATGGTGGCGTACTGGCGACAGGCTGGACTCAGGTAGGCCCGGGGCTCGGGAGGGGAGGGGCCGGGGTCCGCGGCTCGTTTCGGAGCTGCCTGGGGTCGAAGGTCACGCTGGGCGCGGGTGGGGGGCCTGGGGCGGCAGGCGCGGCCCCAAGATGGCGGCGGGCGGGCGGGCGGGGGTGGCGAGGGCCGGTGGGCTGTGCGGGGCCCGCGTGTGGCTGAGCGCCTGGCGCCCCAGTCTTCGGGCGGCGCTGAGCACCTGGCGCGCCGCGGGCGCTACGGACAGGTGTGAGGCTTTGCCAAGGACGGCAGCTCTGTGCTGGCCTTTGTCCTTTCGAGCTGCGCTCAGTTTATGTTGCAAAAGTAGAAAATTACATAAAATGTGGGAGCCAGAGGGACTGGGGGGCGTCGTACAGGTTGGAACCACTGTCAGCCTTCTGGCCGTTCTTCCCAGCATCCAGGTGGAGCCGTTTACCACGGTACACACGTTCTTTTCATTTTAAATTAACTCCTATTGCCCTCAGATTCCCTTATCGATAAAGCAGGTGCCGGCCCTTGGTAAACTGTGCAGAGGTCTGCACGAAGGCGACACGGCCCTTGGGAAGCGCACGTATGGAACCCAAGGGAGGACATGGCCCCTAGCGAAATGGGGAAGCCGTCTGTCTAGCTCATCACGCCCGATTCCGAGGCCTGCGCGCCCACTGGAGCGTGGTGCCTTGCTACTTAACTATATAAAGTAGCAGCTTCCAGTGTTGATGGTCAGTGGTATGTAACTGGGACAGCTGAGCAACCCCAGAGCTTCCTGACTTGGAGGTCAAAGTTTTGTAGAATTGGAAGCATGATAGTCCCAGTAGTAGGTGCTATTTGTTAAACACCGGGCTATGTGGTAAGTGTGGTGATTCATGCTTCTCACACTTTGCCTGTTCCCGTCCTAACCACCAGGAGGGCGAGTATTATCCTATTTCATTCTGTTGTTTCTACATGTGAATAAAAGTTAACTGAAAAGATTGAACAGCCTGAAGGTCAGCCAATTAGTGGAAGCAGGCGTTGCACCTCCTCCTTCTGGCCAGAAGAAAACAAATCTGAAACATGAGAAAATAGCAGCCAGCCCCCTTTCCTGTTCTCAAAAAGTGTAGAAAGTGAGCTGACATCTTTTAGAAAATAAGATGTTGACTAGAGTCCATCTACCAAACAGGAAGCAGGCTGTTAGATATTTTGTTATTGATGATGTGCTGCTCTAAGGACTATCAGTTTAATTTAGAAACATTGCTTCGGAAGTATTTTCAGTGGCAGACTTGTGGAACAGAATTCGGTATTCAGGAAAAACTTTAATCAGAAGAACTGTTTAACTCAAAATGGGTTTTTTTCCTCATTTAATTACACTTTACCTTGTAAGAATAATATAGTTTAAAAATTTCAAATAGAGAGATGGAAAAAAATCACTCATAAACTGTTAACACTTGGGTCTGTTTCCTTTCCTGTCCAATGGGCTTTTTAGAAATACCTAGGCATTTTTTATTTTAAATTAATACATATTAAAAAGAGAAAACAGTACAAGGAAGAAAAACTGAAGCTTACCTGTCCTGACACCATTTAAGACCTGGATACATTTCTTCCTATTCTTTTTCTTTGCATAGATGCCTTTTGGCACTATGCATTATTAAATCCAGTTCTACAGTAATGTGCAATCACACTAAAAGTATAGGAAGGAAAACAAAAACAGTGACACAACCAGTCTGGCTGGATCATTGAAAAAAGCAGCTTTACATTGTTTCTTATTTTCTCCCAGCTACATCCGATACTCCCAGATCTGTGCAAAAGCAGTGAGAGATGCGTTGAAGACAGAATTCAAAGCAAATGCTGAGAAGACTTCTGGAAGCAGCGTAAAAATTGTGAAAGTGAAACAGGAATAACCTGTAAGTTACTGATTTATTTAGGAGAGTTAATCTTAAGATTTTAGAGCACTTTAAAAAAAAAATCAAAGCAATTTTAGGTTTGAGTTCTGTCCATTTTTTGGTCAGTACATTTAGAAGTAAGTTGGTGGGATAATAACTTAAAGCATACAGGATCTAGAAGTACCATCGCATAACAGAAGAATCTTTCAGGCTGTGACAAGCAGAAGTAATTGGCGCATTGATTATTCAGTTCATTTAGTAATGCTTAGGTAGAGAGCCATCTTATTTTAATCAAACCTGTTTGATTTGTCTGCACAAGATCAAATAATTTGGAGGATAAACTCCCCACTTTTGTAATTGCTACTGGAGTTACATAACAGCTCAGGAGCATGAAAAATTACCGTTCTTTGCATTTTCATATCCCCCACATCTGGTGGTCTCACAAATCACTACTTCCCGAGCATGGAAGTTCCACGTTCAGGTAAGAGTCCTGCTATCTTGTCAGGCAATACAGTCTGCAGGACCCTGTAGGGAATGCTATTTTGCTAAATCTGTTACTCTTTCAGAGAGTTTGGTTCATTTTACGTCTCCAAAGATGTTGGCAATGCAGACTTACATTCTATGCAATAAGACAGTTTTGTAGTTTGTAAGTTGAGACTGTGCTCCAAATTACTTAAGTGATTGGATTTCTAAACCACTTTCTTGACATTGTTACTTCAAAGACAAGGCAAATTACGAGAGAGAGATGTTTTTCAGATTTAATTTTCTTGTTTTCCTTTTTAAAAAGCTTCAGACCCACAGTAGCAAAGAAATGTGATAAATTTTAATCCTTTGTCCGCTTGTGGTTTTAAGCAATTTCACTTACTGGAACTCTCTCCCCTAAGCACTTTTCATTTTCATGTTGAATTAGTAAATATTTTATTATTATGAGTCTGGAGGTGTGATGTTTTAAATGTAGCCCTTTTTTGGGGGGCTCTCTGTATAATCACATAATTCTAAGTAATGAGACCTGGTTTTATGATGGGTTGTTTAAACCGGGAGCTGAGAAATTCACTCAGACTCTTTCTGCAGCAAAGTCAAGCCAAACTCCACATATAACTCCCTTGACCTTGTGATGTCCTTGGAGTTAAAGAAGACATGTCCACAACTCATATAAACAAAACAGTGACCACTTTCTTTATGTTCTACAGGGGATATGAATCCCTGCCAACCCATTAGCCCATAGGGGGATTTTAGTGTCTTTTAAAGGCAACATAGTTTCTTTGCTGGGAGTCTGTATGGCTTTACATACCAGGGAAGTGCGGGTTCAGCTCAGGCTGTGCGCGTAAACCAGCCTGTTCACAGCCTGGAGCCACAGTTGGTGAAGCCACAGTTACCACACACTCCGTTGTAAGGAAGTTGTCGCTCCTGTTCATGCTGGATTTCTAAGAAAACACTAAGGACAAGCAACTGTTGGATTTTCTTTTTTTCCTCCTAGACCCTGACTAAAGCTTGAAATGCTACATTTTGAAGGTGAAGATGTGTGGGCACATGTTGTGGCAGATTGAAAATGATCCCACTTCATGGAAAAAAAAAAGTGTTTTGTTCATAGATTGACAATGCCAATAAATTAAGTACGGTTCACTCTTGCTGTTGGTTTTGATTTCTGTCGGACTTCTTTATAGGAATGATAGGCACATCTGCAGAATTGCGACTTTTGAACCAGGGCTTTTTAAGGGGCTAATATCTAGTGACCAAAAGGATACAGAAAATCTTTTGAAAACGTCTCAAAATAGAAAGTTCTTTTCTCAGGACATTAATTGACAAAAGAAGACTGTCACTGAGGTGCCGTCCTGCTCCTTTATCTTCGAGTTGTATGGGTGGGTCAGAGAGTGGAGGGGCTCTTACCCACCAGCCTGTCCTGCTGTACAGGCAGCAGGGGCCCGAGGCAGTGCAGCTTCGCCAGTAGCCTAAGTGAAAATAATTACTAAAAGCACAGGTCTGCATATAAACTGTAAAGAAGAACTGTTCATGTTGGCATTTAAGAACAAAATGCTTCTGACATTGTTTTATAAATGAATATATTCTGGGAGCATTTCTCACAGGACATGAGGCAAAGCTGTTCAGTAACTTGCTTATCAGGTTGATAGCCAAGTGAAAGTAAGATTCTGACTGCAAATCTTGGGCATGATGATTGCGACAGTTCGATGTTTACATGGTGATTCATTTATTCATTAGATATTTAGGGATGAAGAATTGCTGCAAATGTTTTGTTTTTATCTTTGACGCTTGGAAGTAGTTGGCCGAGAAAAACACCATTGCAGAGTTAACTGCTTGATTTTAACTGTTTTGAGAAATGGAGAAACAAATTTGAAGAGGAAATTTTGAAGCGCTGTTCAGATTTTGCACAGGGACAAGTTCTTACCATGGAAACTTAAGCAAACAATAGGGCCATCAGCTGTGCTGAGGAGGAGCCCAAGCAAATGTCTTTGTTCCTGGCTCCTGGGGACAGCTGCCTGCCTCTGGGCACTTAGTCTGTGAAGGTTTTATGTCACTATGAAGGTTTTATGTCATTCCAGCACGGGGCACGCAAGGCGGAGCACCCCAGGGAGTGGGAGAGCCGGGCCCTGGACGGCAGGTGCACACAAGCCCCTTGAGCCCTTCACTCCAGGGCTGTTGTCCTGCTCTGAAGTCAAGGCATCTGTCAGTGCCTCAGTCCCCAAGATTAAGGGACTGAGAAGCATCTTTAATTACAGGAATAGGAATAAATGAATCACAGGGCTGTCGGGCCTTTTTGATTCCAGATGAATAAAGTAACTGATAGGCAAAGGGCTAAGTTATTTCCAGGCAAGTAGCTGGAGAGAAGTCATGAATAGGGCAGTGGGTTAGAGGTGAGGTGCGGACAGGGCCTGTGATGCAGAGAGAATTAAAGTAACTGAAGACGGGCTCTGCCCAGCAAAGGGTCTTGAGGCTCTCTGTGATTAAACAAAATTAAAACTAATGAAGTAAACTGCTCCCAGCCATGCTGGGCAGCTGGCAGGACTGCTGTGTCCAGATGAGCAGGGACCCTGATCAGAACTAGTTGTGGGTATTTTACTCACTTCTAAAGTGTTTTTGGAGGAAGTCATTAATCTCTGCTCATGCAGTGTTCTTGCGTGTAAGTGCAGGAATCGGATAAGCTCTAAAGTTCTGATTCTGCTGTCTTGGTCTGAGAGACCAATATCGCCGTAGCAACCAAACTGCTAAAGGAATAGGAACTTCAAAATCAGAGGGGACAGATTTTTGGTTTCTAGTGTTTCAGGTTTTTTTAATCTGTTTCTACCATATGAAAGAGTAGGATGATGAGATGCATTTTTTATATTTTTAACTACTCAAAATTAATCAGTCTGGGCAGTTAGGTTCCAAGAAAAGGAATTTGTTTAGTCTGAAATAAAGTAATTTAGTCATTGAAAATTGAATTTCTTTGTACTTTAATGATTATTGAGCAAACAAAAATCTTTACAGTAATATAAATCAGAGGGGTTTTTTAAATTTAGATGTCTATCCTTCCTTGCATCTGTTTAACTACCTTTTTAGACTTGAGAAGGAAAGTGCTATTGGAAGCTTGTGTATAAATCCTTATATAATCACAGGATGTAAGTCTTTGGGATCTAAGGAGGTTATAAACTTCAAACTTAAGAGTACATAGGTGCAGTTTCTTACAAAATCTGCTTTTGTTTTTACTGCATCTAGAACCACACATAGAAAGCGTCTAAAACTTTTTTTTAATTTTGTAAATAAAAGGCTTGCCAAGGACCCAACAGCTGGAGTTAATTTTCTCTTGGTACTCATTTCAGTTATTTCTCATGATGCATACGTGTCAAGAATAAAGTTTCTCCAGGTGGTGTGCTGTCATCTGTCCACCTGCTGCCTTACTGCAGATTATAAAAGCTAATTGGGAGATGAGAGCCCAGTTGCCTGCGAGTGACATTTCCTGCAGTGAGGGCCAGAGCAGCTTCCCATTACCAGCTATCCAGGGATCAAATAGCTCGGTGGTAACTCTAGACCCATTAAAACCCTTATGCTACTGGAAGGGGTGGCAGGGCCGTATGTCAGAAATGGGTAAACTATAAGTTATGGATGATTTGATGATGCTCTTGTGTATTTGGTCCTGTTGTAATGTGAGCAGATTAAAATCAGGTAATAGTTAAAGCTGTGTCATGCAAACATTTATGGCAACTTCTGCAAATTAATTTGAACTGTAAAAGTTCCCTAATGAGATGATGTCCTCTGTAACCAAGAAGGACCCTGCAGCCCTGGCTGCCCAGTTCCCATGTGTGAACGGTTGCCGAGTGCGCAGCATGCGTGCCCCTTTCGAACGAGCACAGAGGCTACCAGGCGTTTTCAGAAGGCGATTATTGCCTTAAAAAGACAAACCGAACTAATCAATTCCCAGAATCTAACACTAATAAGAAACTTATAGTATATGAATATACATATTTAAAGGTAGCTACTCAGATACAGAGATCAGAGGATTGCAGTTCCTGAGTTTTGCTTGTCGTTTTTTTGTTTATGTTTTGGCGGGGTATTTTTTTAGAAAGGTCTGCCCGCCACTCTTCTCCCATCCCTCCCTCTACAGGTAGTACGCTGAAGTGCACACGTGGTCTATACAACTTGCTGGTAGGCGTTGACTCACATTTACCTTTAGCTTCCCACATGCCACTTAGTCACCTGGCTTTTCTAGAGGCTGGCAGGCAGAGAAGGTAGGATGCTGGGCATCATGTGTTAAGAGAGAAACTGAGCTGAGAATCTTAGCAAGGATGCCAGGCAAGGAGTCCAGCGTTCTTACCAGTGCTGCTGAGGAGTTTACAAGCTAATGCCTCAGCAGTGACTCCGCACACGTCCTCACCTGTAGTCCTGATGCCTGACGCAGCGTTAATGCATACCCAAATTCCCAGATGACATTTTAAATAAAGGGAGTACTTCATGATAGATTGACTTTGCTATTTAAAATAAGTCAATAGAGTGTGCGTCAAACCCTTCAAGGCTAGTGAATGTCAGCACACCCTAATGTCTTTCAGTCATTTGCCTGGCCCCCTCTCCCCGCAGTCCTGGGTCAAAGCTAGTGCTGAGCAGCTGCGTGGAAATGGTCACCGTGTTGCAGTGCGGAACAGGGACACTCCTGG
Organism: Manis pentadactyla; assembly: GCF_030020395.1. Lineage (NCBI taxonomy): Eukaryota > Metazoa > Chordata > Mammalia > Pholidota > Manidae > Manis > Manis pentadactyla. The sequence continues at coordinate 174,575,723 of NC_080023.1, read as the reverse complement.
AGGTGAGGGACCCGCAGGTGGCGCCCACACAGCTCCCAGCGTTAATGTGCTTCACCTGGTTCTATTTCTGCCTCCTCCACGAATTCCTCATTTTCCCCAAAGACTGTTTTGGCGTCTTGAAATTGTTGGTACTCGGATATCAAATCGTGGATGTCGCTCTCGGCCTCCTCAAACTCGCCGATGTCCATCCCCTCGCTGGTGTACCAGTGCACGAAGGCCTTCCGTCGGAACATGGCCGAGAAGTGCTCCGCCACCCTGCTGAAGAGCTCCTGGATGGCCGTGCTGTTGCCGATGAAGGTGGCGGCCATGTCCAGCCCCCGCGGCGGGATGTCGCAGACGGCCACCTTGACGTTGTGGGGGATCCAGTCCACAAAGCAGCTGTGGTCCCTGGTCTGCACGGCCAGCATCTGCTCGTCCACCTCCTTGGTGGACATCCTGCCTCGGAAGACGCAGGCCACCGTGAGGTAGCGGCCGCGGCGCAGGTCGCAGGCAGCCATGGCGTTGCGCGGGTCGAACACCTGCCGCGTGAGCTCGGCCACGGACAGCGCGCGGTAGCGCTCGGCGTCGCGGCCCACCAGCGGGGCGAAGCCGGGCAGGAAGAAGTGCAGGCGCGGGAACGGCACCATGTTCACGAGCAGCTTGCGCAGGTCGGCGTTGAGCTGGCCCGGGAAGCGCAGCGACGTGGTCACGCCGCTCATGGTCAGCGACACCAGGTGGTTGAGGTCGGGGTACGCGGGCGCGCGCAGTCGGAGCGAGCGCAGGCACAGGGCGTAGAGCGCCTCGTTGTCGATGCAGAAGCAGGCGTCGGCGGCCTGCAGCAGCTGGTGCACCGCCAGCACCGCGTTGTAGGGCTCCACCACCGCGTCCGACACGCGCGGCGACGGCGCCACGCTGAAGCTGTGCACCAGGCGGTCCGGGAAGTCGTCGCGCACGCGGTGCATGAGCAGCGTGCCCAGGCCCGAGCCCGTGCCGCCGCCCAGCGAGTGCACCACCTGGAAGCCCTGCAGGCAGTCGCAGCGCTCGCTTTCGCGCCGCACCACGTCCAGCACCGTGTCCACCAGCTCCGCGCCCTCCGTATAGTGGCCCTTGGCCCAGTTGTTGCCGGCGCCTGAGTTCCCTGCGGCGGGGGAGGCACAGTTACCGACTGGAGCCTCCGGGGGGCGAGCGCACCCGGAGGCAGCCCCTCCCGTCCCTCCGAACCTTCGGGAAAACCTACCGTGCACAAAACTGTCCGGCTGGAAGAGGGCCCCCAGTCTGCCAGAGCGGATGCTGTCCATCGGGCCGGGTTCCAGGTCCACTAGGACAGCCCGGGGCACATATTTCTTACCTGCGCAGAAAAATAGGAAGTCAGCAAAGTGTTCTTTTTTCTAAAAGTTTACGTTTCATCAAAATGAGACCTTATGATGCTTGTGCTCCACAGAAGGTGTTCTAGAAGGTGCTTAGGTAGAAAGAAATCTGAAACCATCCTGACCTCAGCTGTGAAACGCCTTACATTAACGTCTCTGTTCTAGTGCATTACCAGAGACAGAGAGCCTGTTCCTACTGGAAATGGTTCTGGTTTTCATTTAAAAACCAAAAAGGGAGGTTGGTGTTGAACTGCCCGTGTGAAGATGTGCATCCCCAATTCAGTGACGACGCGTTCTCGCCCTCAGGCAGGGTTTGGGGTATCCCCTGCAGGTGCCCCTGCTGTGCCTGGACATGGCCCATTCGATGTTCCGGATTTGCGGGCCTGCCTCTGACCGTGCTCTCAGCGTTGTGACCATCGCTCCCGGACCCAGCATCCTACCGTGCGCCTCGTTGTAGTACACGCCGATTCTCTCCAGCTGTAAAGCACAGTCCCCGCAGTAGCTCCCGACAGAGTCGATCCCATGCTCCTCGCCAATCACCTCCCAGAACTAAAAGCAGGAGGAGGGGAGGTCAGCCTACAGAGGGACCCCCGAAAAAGGCCACGTGGGCCCAGCAGTTCGCAGTTTGAGCAGGAAAACAGTAAGCCAGTGAGCACCCCTGGCCCGCTTCCCTGGGTCTGCCTGACATCCCTGCCCAAGCCTTCTCTTTGGCCCTTTTCGTAAATAAATGCCTGCTCCACATAATCCACTTTTTGGCTCTAGTGAATATGAATATGAAGGCTGAATTTTATACCCACCTAAAGTCCTTAAATAAAATGCCAGCACATAAAATACTAAACTGGATTTCACTCCTGTTAAATTAGGGCGTTTCATATACATTAAAGCTGTGGTTTCTGAGTTTCACATTAAGACAGTGTTTCTCTAATATTGCCTCAGTGCTCGAAGCTAGTATAGACCCATTAAATGAAAATAGAGTGACTTCTTACCTGACTTCACAATAAAATCTCGTATCAATTTGAGGATTTATTTTCCTGCAGTTTTCCAAAAAGCTCATACTAGGACACCTATGCACGATTTTAAGCAATGTGCATTTTTGATGATCGGATATGCACACAACTCAAAATCATGCATAGCTGTTCTCTTAGATATCCTTGAAGCATATTTACTGATACAGGTATGTGCCAAGCTCTTAATATGAAAACAGTTACTTAGATGGCCCCTTTTCATTGCCCTGGTGAAGCACATATTAAAGTGCAATGAAAATATATTCATCTATGTTAAAATCCCCAAGGGTGCTTTCCCAACTGTGTCTTGTAACTGATGGCTTTGTTCTGGCCATGGTCTTATTAACAAGTCTCTATTTTATAGTAAATTACCAGCACTATTCAGGGGGTAGAGGAATAAATAAATTTAAGCTCTACGACACAAATTAAATGTGTCTTTAAGTTCTTATGGCCCCAAATAATAAGTGGTCTCCAGGGCTCTAACCATTAGACAGCACAACTCTGGAGTGAGCCCTGGGAGCCTATCTGGGCCACACAGGCCCTCGCTCCATGTTATCTAACAGCTTCAGAGTCAGGGAGGGGGAGGGGCATCCTGCCTCCCACTTCTTGTGTTTTACTTATGATTGTCTTATCACTGTGGCATGGAAGAGTGACATCTTCTGCAGCAGAATATTCTTTGGCCCAGGTTTTAAACACCTCCATTCAAAGACTGTAGTTTTTTCATAGCTGCATTATTCACAATAGGCAGAAGTTGGAAACAGCCCAAGTGCCCATTGTCCAGTGAAAGATAAACATAAGGTGGTATATCCATGCCATGGACTATTATTCAGCCTTAAAAGGGAAGGACATTGTGACACATGCTACAACACGGAAGAACCTTGAGGACATTATGCTGAGATAAGCCAAATGCAAAAGGACCGATACGGTGTGATTCCACTTACATGTGCCATCTAGAGCACTCAAGTTCATAGACCAGAGAGCAGAATGGTGGGTGCCAGGGGCTCGGGGGAGGGAAACAGGGAGTTAAAGGGGACAGAGTTTCAGTTTTGCAAGATGAAAAGCTTTTTGGAGATTAGATGCACAACAATTTAATATGCTAAACACTACTGAACCCTACACTTAAAAATGGTTAAGATGGTAACATTTATACTTGTGTTTTACCACAAGTCAAAGACATTTTTAAAGTTTTAATGCAATTAAAATTTTAATGTAATTTGTACTAATGAAAGTAATTTCAGAAAGCAAAAAGAACAATCATCTGTCACACAGTAGAATTAGTCATCTTAAAATTAGGGTTTGTTCCTGTTCTCTCTGTGTTAGCCAATTAAACGAGGCACTTTGCAGAAAAACTTAACAGGGAGGGAAAGAAAAACTCATATATATTCCTGACAGTGAATTTAAATATTTCTGCTATTAGACACAAAACTTTGAGGTTTATCTCTTCAATTTTCTAATGCATACTAAACAGGAGTAGTTTTTTTTTTTAGGAGTTTATTAGAAAATAATAATTTAAAGAAAAGAGAAAGTACATGCTCACGAGTTGAACGTGGGGAGTTCCCTGAGGGTATTGCCAGGAGTTGATCTGTTTTAACTTTATAGCATAAATATGGGAGGGAGGGAGATATCTTAGTGATATGGTCTCAAAAATTTCCCAAAAACGTTGGAAAATTGCTTTGAGGCAAATTACTGTCTTTAAACATGAAAAGTTCATTGCTAAAGTTGATAAAGGTAAAAATGATTGACATGCGTATTATGCACCGTTGTCAACAAAATTAACGTGAATTAAATTAACCCTTTAAGCCTTTTCCCGAGTCTCTTTAACTAAAAGCAATTGTTTAATAGTCAGCAAGTACATGTACCCTGTTAGGCTCCTTGTCTTTCCTGCTAACGGCCGATGTCTTCCCAGTTGCCTAAACCAATACTAGTAATGGAACTTTCCTTACCTTTGCTCCGATCTGGTTACCACACTGGCCAATCTGAATGTGTACGATTTCACGCATCCTTGCTTCGCTCTGCGTCCAAATGTAAGACCTACACAGACTCCTTGGTCTCTGGGAGCGCTGCCCTTCACGGCCAGGAGCCCAACACAATTCTGGTCTTGCAGTGATGGGACACAAGGACCAAGGCACCCTCCCAATGTGACCAAGGGTGTGTCCAGTCCAGAGGCCCAGCCTCTGCTCTTCTCTGCTCTCTGCCCATCATCCTGGTTGAAGGGGGAGTTTTTTCCTCTCCCAACACAGAATATTGCCTGGTCATTTCCTAGAGTTCAAGCCTGAAGGCCGACTTTGTGCACAGTGCGTGGAGGTCCAGTACCCGGTTGGTCTCCATTGGGTAGCCAGTTGGTGAGGCTTGTGGTGTAACTGAGACACGGCTCCTAGCTCACTGGGGCAATTAGGACCACCACCAGAGAGCCTCCCGTATCCAAGCCAGTTGTATTGTTAGAATTCCTTTGTCTGTACGCATCACTTGACAAATGAGGCCATGATATTCCAGAACTTGAAGTGACTTCACCAGTCACACAACCAGTAAGACATCCCCCCTCCCTGAAGAAGCGCCGTGGCCCCCTTGTCTTCAGCTGTGTTCCCTAAGGAGTAACCTGAAAGCGACTGATGTGCCTTAAGTAGTATTTATAATAGTAAAATGATAATGAAAGGAAGCATCTTTTTAAACTTGGCCAAAGTTGTGATGGCAACATGTGATTCTTAGCAGTTTGGGAAACCGCAGTCAGGAGATAAGCTCTAAACTCCATGGCTTGCCACCAGGACCTTTCCCAGTTTGGCCCCCAAAGGCCTTCATAGCCCCATTTTCAGACTCTGGTCCTCAGAAAGCCTGGGCTGTCAGGGTCTGGAGGACACTTCCTCACTGGGCCGCCAGGCCCCCAGCGCACCTGCACCCTCCCATCATGCATGTTCACGCCGGTGCCCAGTGTCCACTCCCCCGCATGCCAGCGCCACTCTTCCTGCTAATTGCCCTGTTGCTGCCCTACAGGGCCTTCTGCCCGGGTCAGGACCCAGTTGCCCCTTCCTGGCTCTGCCCTCTGCTGCTCCCTTTGCTTGCCCCATTGTCAGGGGGCTTGTCATTGGCCACTGGCTTCCTTTACCAGACCTGGAACTGTCTGAGAGCCAGACTCCGAACAGCATCTCCCTGACACCCGGGCAAGGCCTGGCCACACAGCAGGTGCTCAGCATGCCTCCCGGACTCCCCGCAGGCACCTTCCCAAGCCAGTCCCGGCTCCACCTTCCTACCCACAAGCTGCTTGCCCAGCAGCTCGGAGCAGGGCAGCCCAGCCAGCTGCCAGTCCCCATCCTGCTCGAGAGGCTGTGTCTGGCCACCCGGTGGGTTTGGTGATAGCAGGTCTGCCAACAAGGGGAATAGGAGCCCCGGAGGGAGCAGGAACACTGGTTTGGATGAGGGGCAAGCCGGTGACGGCAGCCCTGCGGCTCAGGGAACTCTGGGGGCCCAGCACCGGTCAGGCAAGTCCAACCCCTCGAAGTCCCCAGGACGTGGGTGACACACTCAGCAGCCCCTGCTTCTCGGGGCTTCTCTCCAGTGTCTGCCGGGCACAGAGCAGCTATCAAGGGAGCCCCCCCATGTTCTGGGCACGTGCTGGGAGCTGGGGTGCAGGAATGAAGGAGCTCACGGAACTCTGCATGGAGCTGATTTATTTAGGAAGACCCTCCAAAGGCAGGGCTGGACGCACTCAAAGCCAGAGTCCCCAGACTGGCGACCACGGCTGAGGGGTCTGCCCTGCCCCCACCCAGGCCCCTCTCCAAAGTCCTGGGCACTTTCTACGAACCTAGTAGGCCCACAACCTGAAATCGGTGACATGGGCAGGAAAGTCCAATGGTGGATTTCCTGGGGGGAAAATAGCCTCTACTGCTCCCAAAGGAGTCTGACCACCAAGTAAACGGACCGGGCTGGACACCAGAAGGGAATCCGGAGGCGGGGCAGAAGGACTTTGTCCCTGGGGGTGCCTGCCAGCACCAGGACTGCTCCAGCTCTCACTGCCCAGTAAGCCCAGGGGCCACGTGCCTCCTGAGCACAGCATGACGCAGGGTCAGGTCTGGGCAGGGGGAAAGTTGCTACAAAGGGCACTGCTGGGGCGGTTGTGAAATCTGCATACAGACTGCAGATTGATCTCCTTGTACCCATGTTGTATTTCCTGAATCTGATCACAGCCCGGGGGATCCCTAAATGGAATTCCTGTTTTCAGGAGATACTGTGAGGAAGTCAGGATCCAGGATCACCATGCTGGCAGTTTACTCTCCAGACAGCTGGGCAGCAGTGATCTGAATGCGTCCATGTAGAGAGAGGTGAAGCGAATGTGCCAAATGGGTCATGATTGGTGTCTCTTTCCCAACCTTGTACAGAATTGGCACTCTTACATTTCTTTAAGTTAGGAATTTTTTTCTACTCATATTTTTTCTGCTCTGAATGACCCATGATGCACAGATGCTTCTGGTCCAAACCCTGCCACCGCCAAAGGTAAAAGAGAAGAAAATGTAAATTCAAGAGGAAGAAATCTGCATGTGCTCAGCAGTATTTTTCACAACTTTCACAAAAAAACATACACAGAATAAAGCTTTCAGCTTCCATGGAAGTCACCCCACCACCCCTCCCTCCCTCGGGACCTCCACCCCTTGCTCTTCCTGGGTCTGTCCCTGCAGCTGCGCTCCCCACCCTCCCTGCTGTGGGAGCCCTGCAGAGACCAAGGCTGCCTGGGCTGTGCCCCGGGTCAGAGGCGTGCCTGCTGCGGCCCAACACGTTAGTTCACTTACACATACGGCTGTGTTTGCCCATTACTTATGCCCATGCCTTATCGCCCGGCCAGCCTATCATTTCACCTTTAAGTCCCGAAGTGCCTGATAGAGACAAGGGCCTCAGTAAATGTTTGTCTAACGCACACCAACAGCCGGGCAAGTCTGAGTGGCCCTGCTCAGAATGGCAAGTTTCCCTAACGCTGATAATGCATTTATTCCCGAGTGTGTCCAAATGGGTGGGGGGTGGGGACATGGTGCTGAGGACTTTGTCCTCCATCCACTGCGAGGGGGTCTGGGCCAAAAGCATGAACTGCTCCGGGAAGCCTGGATGTCAGGAGTGGCTTCTGGATGGAGGGACCCCATGAGCTACTACGGGAGCAGTGGCTGCCGCTGCCGTGGAAAGGGGTCTGTGGCGGCCAGGCCAGAGGGCATTTTGGACCTTCCTGTGCTCATTCTTCAGGATCCAGTGAGCTGGGTTCCCCTCCCAACCTCTGCCCAGGAGCACATTCCTCTTGGTGATCTCAGTTTACTCAAGGAGGGAAAAGGCCCAGTTTCCAGACGGGCTCTTAAAAGGTTTTTCTGTTAATGAGGCAGCTGGCAAAAGGGGGGGAAACAGGAACCCTGTTTGCTCTGATTCGCGGCACGGCCATCAGAGTTGACCCATCCGGGCAGCTGTACTGAGCTTTAAAAGCTGCTGCTGGGTGGAGCGCATACCTGGCAGGGAGATCGCCTCGGCTCTGGGCCCCCTCCGCCCTAGATCTGAGCTGTCCCCGCCGTGAGACAGGATAGCGGTCCCGATACCAGTTTGCCCTGAGCGGCCAACTCCCAACACTCCTTTGCCGGCAGCTTTTCCAGCGTGCTTCCTGGGTGCACGGCACCGCCCCTTCACACCCAGGTGTGGAGTTCCCCCGGGGTCAGGCTTGCCTAGTCCTGGGCACAGCGGGCTCTCTGGACAGCAATGCATTCTGTCTCTGCCCCCCCCGTCCTTACCTATGAAGCTACCTGTTCCCAAGGAAAGAACTCTCCTCTCACTGCCGGTTTAGTGACCACCAGCCAAGCGGCAAATGCATCGTGTCTTTCTCAGACCAGTGGAAGTGACCCCTTCCTGGGGCACAGGCGAGCAGCGTCCCTCGAGAGGCTGGCAGGACCCAAGGTCTGATCTACCAGGCTGAAGGTGACCCTGAGTTCTGAACTGCAGCAAGTGATTAAAAGGGGCCATTTGTGAGGGTTGACAAAGTCACTTTCACCCCAGAGAAGGGCTGCTGCAAGGGCAGGCTGGCAGGGACATGCTCGAGCACGGAGCTTCAGCAAGCACGGCCCGGGAGGGCAGAGGGCAGAGGGCAGGAGCAAATTCACCCTGAGCGTGCCCGGCAGGGTGCACATGGTGAGGAGGTGGGCCACCTGCGGACACCGCCATGATCAGGCGCAACTGGCTGACCCTCGGCTGAAGCGCCCTCTCCGCTGAAGGCTGTCCGGCAGGACGGGAGGCAGTAGCAAGCCTCTTCCTGGATGATACTTGCGTCTATTATGGGAACAGAACTAAGGTGATAAGGAAAACCAAGTGTCACCCAGAAACCCCAAATCAGCTGCTTCCAGACTTCCCCCAGGAGATGGCCTTGGTGGTGGGATGTGGGAACCCCCCACCTCCATTTGGCAGGTGAAATGTAATTAGGAGAAAAACAGAGGGCTCAGAGACTTCATTGATTTCGTGCACCCCAATCTTCCACTTCTGAGTACATTGAAGTTCCTTGAATAACTCAGAGAAGATTGTCGAATTATAGTGTTTGCTTGTGATTCAGAAGCAGAAATTTTTCCAAATGTCTTAGCAAGAAAATGACATCCGAAGGGCCATTATGAGTGACTCACCGGGTGTGGGCAGATCGCCAGATGAACTGGGTGCCACTTTCTTGAACTCGGCCTCCATGTGTATTCGCTTCCTGTAAAAGAATGTCCTGAGACTGAGTAACTACAGGGGAGAGGCAAGGAGGACGTTGCTGTTTCGCATTAAGCCAGGCTACCCGCAGGAGACTTGGACGTCTCCCGGCAGCCGACCGCCCCACGCGCTGAGCCGGCCCCCTGCTCCGGGGCTGCTCCTCATGCCGAGCCAGCCTCTGAGCCCAGGGAGCTGCGCCATCTCTTCGGGTACATGCAACATCAGCGTCCTGGGCTGTGGCATCGCTGACTGACAGGAGGGCACACACACACACTCACACACACGCAGCCCACTTCCCCAGAACTTCCGCGATTCTCCAGGTGTCTGGACACACTGACTTCAGTCTCATCTCTCCCACCTCCCAAGGTGTGTGCTTCCTGATAAGCAATATTCTGGGGCAGAAACAGAGATAAGCAAAATGTGGGGCAGCACCTGGAGCTGAAATCAAACAAAAAGATATTCTTCAAGCCCAGTGTTTGTCCAAGACTCTCTGCTGTACGTGTCTCAGAAATCCATTCATTTATCCAACAAATACTGGCTGAGTGCTTTCTGGGGGTCTTGGAGGAGAAGCAGGAAATACAGGCCCTGCCCTTGAGCAATGCAGAGACATGACTGCCCTAGTCCCTCTCGGCTGCCTTGCCCGAGTTCTCTGCCACTATTACTTGTCACCTCGTTCAGCGTGCCTTTGAGCAAAGTGATGGCTCTCTCCATTTTGTAGAAGCAACAGAGGTTTGCAGAGGGCATTGACATGTTCAAGGCCCAGGAAAATGCTGAAGAACCAGGGATTGGTCACAGGCCTTCAGACCCCCACATCTAGAGGAATTCAGGTGTCAAGAGGCAGGCCTCCAGCCGGGCGTCCGAAGAGCCTTGGCTGCGCTCCTGGTCTGTGACCCACAGCGAGGTCCACCAGCCAGCCTCCCAGAGAGACAGCCCCAGCTGCCCCGCCGTCTCCCCTCACCACCAGGGCCCCCACCAGTGCCGCAACAGCCTACAGCTGACACCACTCGGGCCTCCTTCCGGCCCACCCTCGCCACAGCCGCTGGAGGAATCTTTATAAAACATGAATCAGATCTCCCCACTGCCCTCCAGGAAATGACCAGCAACCAGGGTAAACCCAACCCTCTCTGGGGAAGCCACCGTGGAGAGTACAGGGGGGCGTGTAAAGGAACCAGAGGTGAGTCTATCCCAGGAGGGAGGGAACTGGGGAGGGTGGGACCTGGGCAGGAGTCCTGAGCCTCAAGGACCGGTGGCCAGTGGGAAGCGTGGGCTTGGACACAGAGCACCATATGGCCTGGAAGTCTGAGGGGCGTGCTTACCACCCCTACAGGCTCTCCAGTGGCCTTCCCCACTACTTCGTTGCCAGCCACCTCTGGGCCACACTCCCCACCAGCTTCTTGACTTGATCGTGCCTACTAAGCATGTTTGCATTTCCTTCTGCTTAAAACATCCAGCACTTTCCATGGCTAGGTCCTCATGACTTAATCCCAACTCTTTGGAGACCTAAAAGAACTGCCCTGACCCAGCACCCCAGGGGGCCCCCATCTCTAGCCAGCCCCGTGGGACTCATCATTGCTGTAGCCCACACACTAGGTGTGTAACAAATATTTACTGACTGCCTGATGTAGAGAGCCAACATATGTGATCAGGTGATGACCAAGGCCCCTCTGACGGAGGTCATGGCCAGCCCTGGGTGGCTGTATGTTACCTGCCTAAGGCTGGCAGGTTCTGAAGGTGATGCGAGCAGCCCATCCTCACAAATGTGACCTCAGGAGCTGTGTGCCCTTACAAGCAAGTGTATGCAGCCTGGAGAAGGTACGGTGATGATATTCGGGCACAGTGGCAGGGTCCACAGCACACCTGACCCACCCCACCAGAAGGTCTTTGGTGCAAAGGCATGTGGGAGTCAACATGAGCATGTGCCCTGATGGCCACGAGGATGGAGAAGAGCCCTGCAGCTGGCAAGGAAGCCACGGTGCCCTGCAAAGCCAGACTTGCTGACCGAGCACCGTCGGCATCAATCCAAACAAAAGCCGGTATCCAGGATGTGGCCAAACTGAGGAATGTGGAATAATAGGAAATGTCTGCAGCTTGCCGGGTGCTATCCAGACCCCAAGGCATGAAGAAGGAAGAGGCCTCTGAGGCAGTCCCCCCATAAATGGACTCTCCCCCTTGCAGTCTGGTCCTCTGGGTTGGGAGAGCGGGCCTAACTGCAAAGTATGCGTATTCTCTATGCATGAGATGAGAAGAAAAATCAAATTTATTATTAGAAATGCACAGCTTTCACGTCATGGCCTTGCCTCATGTGTCTGCCTTTTAAGTCTGTCCACATACCCGTAAGGGAGCCTGTGGGACTAAAGGCGCTTGGGCAGTGCACGCTGCGCCAGGATCGGGGGAAGAAGGAGCCCCAGGTCCACAGGCTTCCTGGGTTTGAACCATCACAGGAGCTGAGAAGGCAGAGTGGGTCAGTCAAACCTCACTTCCTTCTACTTGCCTTGAATGTTGTGGTTCCAAACATCTGGACTCCCTCCCAGGCCTCTGGCCCCGTTTTCCCATCGTTCTCTGAATTTGAGTTGCTTCTATGTCAGGCAAAACCCAATGTGCCACCGTCTGTCCAGCTCTGGAGGTCCTATTCCTTACCCAAAAACATCCCCAGCCCCTCCCTTTAGCCTGCGTTCCACAGGCTGAATGCTTCCTGATCTCCTCACCCCTCTGACCTTGGCCCATGCCCTGGCTTGTGGAGGTCAAGTGACTGAGCAGGCCTAGCTGAGATGTGCAGGGCCTGGAGCAAGATGGAACCTTGCGCAGCCTGAGTTTACACCTTGGGCCGTGTGGCTGCAGGGATCACATGCCGGCTGCGCCTGTCTCACCACCATCCTCATGCAGCGGGCTGTCCCTGGGAGTCCCAGGGCATCTTCGTCCCCATCCCCTGGGGCTGCACGGCAGGCAAAGTGGTGACTTGGCACATTTTCAGCCACTATCAGGGATGAGGCCCTAACTGCACAGCCCAGCCCCCAGAGACAAAGCCTAGAGCGATCCCCTCCCTGACTTGTTTCTCATGCTGTAAAACATGTGCTTGGACTTTGCACCTGTCAGCTGGACCCTGACAGTCTGTGGATACTTGGGGATCCCCACAATATTTATCAGCCTGGAATATTGTGACCACTCTGGCCATCATTCAGCCACAATGAGCTTTTAGCTTTTTCACGAGACAAGACCGGAAACCCACCTCTTAGAAAGACCGCACCTGGATGGCATCATAGGTCGGCTTTCTTCCTCACACGGACCACCTGCTCCACCCGTCATGGGGGACAGAGCCGGCGTGGGAAGTGGGAACGTCCCAGCTGGCAGTCCCCTTCCCACTCACTCTACACCCAGAGTGGAGAGACAGGCTTGATACAGGCCTGGTGCCCAGGCTCCGGGTGCTTTCCACACCCTCACCCCAGCTCAGGCATGTGTTCCTCCAAGGAGCCGGCGGCAGCCCATGCCACCTGTGTCCCACCTGCTAGCGATTTTCCAAGAAGCTGAAAGGCCCGTCAGCGGAGAGGGCCGGGGTGCCCGGCCTCAGCAGGAACGAGGCCTGGGCCTCGGGGCTGACACAGAGGAGCCGCCTCGCCTAGAAGACCTCGCCCTGCTGACAGGCACTGCCGCAGGCTGCCCGCCCTGCTGGGGTTCTGGGGCTTCCTCCGCCCTCCGGGGCTGGTCGTACACATCGCTGCAAGTCAGCGGGGCAGTCACGTTGGGTTCTGATTGCTGGCGTGGTGCAGGCAGAGGGAAGGAGGCGAGGGCCCCTTTCGTGCAGGTCAGAGCAAGGCGAGCCCATCTGGGGACCCTACAGCCCGTGGGGACCCTCTCCTGACAAGGATGGGGGCCTCTGTGGTCTGCTTCCCTGATGCACGCTCACAAGGGGCACGAGGGGGAGAAACTCTTGAGTTATGAAACGGAGGCGTGGGGGTCCCACTTCTGCTTTCGTTTCCCCATTAACGATGAAGAGCTTTGTTAGCAGGAAACATCTCCAAGCATCTTTGCAAGTTGGAATGTAGAACGAATGACTCCTGCTCCCAGTGCAATTTTCCTTCGGGGCACCTTCCAAAAAGAGCCCCCCTTCCGTCCGCGGGGGGCGGACTTCTCCCCACGGAAGGCCAGGCCTCGGGGCCGCGGCCCTGCACGCCAGGCCCGGCGCCTGGGGCAAGCCGCCCGCGGCCCGCGGCCGGGCGGGCCAGGCGGCTCCTCCCCGGGCCTGCGGCGGCCCCGCCCCGGGGGTGTGTCCGGGGCGCCCCACCTTAAGGCCGCGGCCGGCCGGGGCCCGGGAGCCATGGCGCCGTCCGTGCGGCCGCTCCTGGTGCTCGTGCTGTTGGCGGGCGCGGTGCGAGCGGGCGCCCCCTTCCAGCCCCGCCGGCCCTGCTACCGGCCGCTGCGCGGGGACCGGCCGGCCGCGCTGGGGGTCAGGTGGGCACCGCGGGGGCTGCGCGGCCCCCTGGGGACCTGCCGCCTCCCGCGCGTGCCGGGAGCCGGGCGCCTGAGGGTCAAGTCCGGCGCCCTTACCGTAGGCGGTCTCTGCCCCACCTGCGGGCGGGACGGGCCCCACCACCCCGGCACCTGGGGCATGATGGCCTGGGGAGCGGTCTGTTCCCGCGTTGGGATGCCCTGCCTCCCCCATACTCTGCCGGGGTGGACGCCGGGGGTGAGACGGGCTCCCCTGGTGATCCGGGTGCTCCTCATGCCTGTGCCCCTTGGGGAAGGGGAGAGACCGGGCGCTGCGGACAGCACTTGTGTTCTGGGCCCCAGGAGCACCGCGCTGACTCCGTTGGTGGTGGTCTCTTTCTAGGACATACCCCCGGCCTCATGAGTATCTGTCCCCATCGGATCTGCCCAAGAGATGGGACTGGCGCAACGTGGATGGGATCAACTACGCCAGTGCCACCAGGAACCAGCACATCCCCCAGTACTGTGGCTCCTGCTGGGCCCATGGCAGCACCAGCGCCATGGCAGGTAGGTGGGGGCTTCTGCTGCCCCTCTGGACAGTGGGCCAGGAAGGCCTGTCCACGCTGCCTCCTTGCCAGCACAGGGGGCCGCAGTCCGGGGCCCCAGGGCCTGTGATTCCGTGCCAGGCCTGAGCCTGCCTGAGCCTCGCAGCCCAGTGGGCTCTGACAGGTGTCCTCTGCCACCCCTCACCATCGAGGGAAGGCCAAAGTGGCCAGTGGATCGTGCCTCCCCTGTGCATGGGGGGGCCTGTCTGGGCCTAGGGAGGGCAGGCAACGCTAGGACTGAAGCCCAGTGACGAGTGGCTCCCAGGGGCCTTCTCTCCCCGAAGGCTTGTGACCCTGGCCATTTTGGATCAAATCAGAAATGCAGACTCACTGAAAGCCCCGCCAGAGTTTGCAGACAGGCAGGTGAAGCTGCCTTTCTGTTAATATTTGAGATGAGTATCTCCCTGGGCTTGGCATATTGAGCAAGGCTGGCTGGTTCTCTCGTTTGGACCGTAGCCATGTGATCACGGTGCGGGCAGGAAGGCCCATGGGGCGGCCGATGTCCCTAACCCGCGAGAGGGCTGCAGCACCTTGTCTTGGGAGAGGAGAGTGGAGGGAGTTTGCATCAGCCCTGGGCTTTCACGTAGCCTAAGGCCTGCCTGGCAGCACACGCGAGGGGCTGTGCCGTCTCCAGTGGCAGCCAAGGCTCCAGGAGCTGTGCTCGAATTCTGGCCCCTGGAGGGCTGGGACATGGTGCCTCCTCCCCGATGTGGGCGGCTTACCAGGCAGGTCTGCTGTAGGCAGGGAATTATGTTAAATGGATTAACAGCAGTGTGGCCACTGCCAAGACTTGCCAAGACTGGCACACACTTGTACGTGTACCATCCCTTTTCAGCCTCCCCAGCTGCTGTGTGTGTGACTGCTTCCAATCACAGATGAGGACGCTGAGGCTCCTGACGGGTCAGGTTCTAACAGCCTGGGGAACAGCCCAGAAGCAAGACCTCCGCTGTGCCTGCCTTTTGGATGAGTGGGGGATGGGGTGTTGACCCCAAGGCCGGCCAGCTGTAGTCGGGGCGTCTAGTAGGGTCTCCCTGGTGGTTCTGCCCCTGTCTCTTTGGGGACTGGTGAGGAGACCCCTGGGGGTGGGGGGATACTTCTGACCTTCAGGAGGAGGGACAGGGCAGGTTGGGTAGACTGAGACTCCATTTTAGGGTGTGGGAGCCCTCAGGAGCCATCAGGTAGGCCCCTGACTGGGAAGGACATGAATGGGGCTCCTGGAGAAGGTGGAACCAGAGGCTTAACCACTGGAGCCACATGGAGACCTTGCCAGGCAGGCTGGCAGGGTGTGGGCAGGCCTCGAGGCAGAGGGTCAGGGCAAAGGCCAGGCAGAATTGGTGCTGGCTGGAGGGGAGGAACTGAAAGAGGGCCTTTGTGGCGGGGCCTGGGGAGGGGCCTTCCCTGGGGAGCTCTAAAGGTCACCAGGGGCCCTACCCCAGCGGGAGTGGTCTGGCAGAAGCCTTGAAGGAATTTAGAGAGGGAGTCAGGTGCTAGGATTCGCCCGCATGAAGGACCTTAGGAGGGGTGGCTGGAGACTGGCCTTTGACTTGGTCGCCCAAGTTTCTGGAGTGGAGCCTCTCCTGGGCCGCCCACTGCTTCTGTGCTTTCTTCCTCAGCAGCTAACACCTCCCAGCAGGCCCTTCTTCCTCTTTCACTGAGAAAAAAGCCCCAGAAGGGGACTTCCACAGGCGCCCGGCACAGCCTCCACCTAGCGCATCTCACCCTCGCTTGTGTTCCCTTCCGTCCCTGGGCACCAGATGTCCGAGCCCCTTGCCAAGGCCCCCCTCCCTGGGCAGAGGGCTGGCCATCGCCGTGAACCGATGCGCTAGGGCCTCCCAGGAATGGATGGGACACTGCTGCGAAGCCACAGCGGGAGAGAGCCGGGGTGTCGGCCATTCCGATGGCAGAGTGGTTTGGTACCAGCAGTGGGGGTGGAGGGGACCTGCACCCCACCTGCAGGCCTGGCTCGGCATGAGGGTGAAGACAAAGAACTCATCTCTGGGTCTGCCGGGAAGTGACCACCTGGGTGTCGGCAGCCAGGCCGGGATTCAGTTAGAAGAAAATTCACTTACACAGGACCACTCGCTGACCCCCTCGTGTGTGCCAGTCTGGTGTGTCCAGGTGCTGAAGCTGTAGCTGTGACCCAAACACAGGACCCAGGGGAAGCAGTCACCATGCTAAGTGGTGTCAGGGACCTGGGAGCTGGCCGAGCTGGGCAAGGCGGCCACCTCTCTGGCCTGTCCCCCCACCTGTGGCCAGGCGCCACCAGCCTTCCCCAAAGGGGCTTATTCTGCTCCCTGGACTTCTCGCCCGCCAGCTGGGTGGCCCTGGGCTGCACTTCTCACAGAGGCACCCTTCTGGGCCCGAGGGCAGGGCCTGGCCCTCTGTTCTTAGCTCTGTCTTTGGTGCCGGTCCAGTGTCTTCCTTCCTTGGGTCCCGTAGCAGGCGCTTCTGGGGCACAGACTGGCCCTGCCCGCGCGGCGCTGACAGTGGGCGTGGGCCGATGCAGCTGTGCCTGGGAAGGGCCACGGGCTGCCTCTCTGGAGAGCTGAGACTCCCAAGAATGGGTCTGCCTGGCAGAGGGCCCTGGGCAGGGCCCAGGCAACTGTGAGGCCAGGAGGGGTGGGTGGGTGCTGACCGCATGGCTGCCGCCCTTGCAGACAGAATCAACATCAAGAGGAAGGGCGCATGGCCATCCACTCTGCTGTCTGTGCAGAACGTCATCGACTGTGGCAACGCGGGCTCCTGTGAGGGCGGCAACGACCTCCTGGTGTGGGAGTATGCCCACAAGCATGGCATCCCGGACGAGACCTGCAACAACTACCAGGCCAAGGACCAGGGTAGGCCCCTGGGAGCCCCAGGCCGCTTCCCGGGGGAGGCGTGGCCTGGAGCCCAGGCTAGCGCACACCTCACACTCTGGGGCAGGGCCGGACGGAGCTGGCTGCCCTCCGCCACCTCCAGCCTGGCGGGGCTGGGGAGCAGGAAGCTGCAGCCTGTCGTCCTTAGGACGGCTGACCTAAAGGACCCGGGGAGGGCACGTCCCTACGGCCACGCTTGGCCCTGGTGTTGAGGTTCTGATGTGCTGCCACTGTGGTGATTTCGTGGGTCGTCGTAAGGTGAGCTCTCGTCGAGGGAAGAGTAAGTTTTCCGGTTTTCCAGGAGTGGGATGAGGAGCGCAGGCACGCTGCCACTCTGGACCGGAAGCCGGGTGGCCCAGGAGCAGCGTCAGCCAGGTTCCCGCCTCGTGACCCTGAGGCAGGGTCATACGCACTCAGGAGGCTTTGGGGCTGAGGGGGCCGCTGCATCCCTGGAGCTGGCACATTCCTTTCAGGCTGCTCCCCCTGGGGACCGAAGGGAGAAGTCCAAACCCAAACCCATAATTGGCAGTTGAGGTCACCTGTCACTGCCAGAGCTTCTTGGGCAGCCAGAGAGGAGGGCTGGGGTGAACTCAAGAGGCCATCTGAGATGGAAGTGAGGGGATGGAGGGACCTGGGTGCTTTCCACCCCCACCCTGTCCATCAACGAAAGGGTGAGCTCCAGCCCGTGTCCTCTGAAGAGGCAGAGCAGACTCTAGGCACCATCCCGCACCCAGGGGGTGCCCTCACCTGGCTCCTGGGCCACGCTGCCCAGCCAGAAAGAAGTCCCCCAGGCTGGTCAGGTGAGGCTTGTTGAAGTGATAAACGCAGTAGGTCAGAGAACCAAGGAGAGGGGCAGGTGGATATGGGAGGAAGCTCCTCAGAATGTAGGTCAGCTGGCCCCTGGGGCGACACCCTGCATGCACTGTGTTGGCATAAGCCAGGCCCCCCTGACCCGTCTGGCACAAAGGGCGAGGTGGGAACCCAGCAGCAGCCTGGCTGTCTGCCATGGTCTTGTCTATGTATTAGCAAACGTGGCCAAAGGACCACCACTTTCTGGTTGTACTGGGCACTGAGCGTTTGGTGTCCAAGAAACAAATTAAACCAACATTTTAATCCTCAAGGAGTTTAATGTCCCAGGGAGGAATCTGGAGATGTACAAAACTAACAGAAACAGGTAACACAAAAGCAGTAGAAAGGCAGGATGGGTGGGCTAAGAAATGAGAACGTCTGGGGTGCAGGAGGAACACAGGTGACCCTGCAGAGTCTTAAAGAACCAAGAGCTGCACTTTTTTAAAGCCTAATTCCTGATAGCTCTTTAAACCAAAATAGTAAGAAAATGCTTGCTTTTCCCCCACGTTTTGGCCTAGTCACTAGCCAGCAAAACAATTATATTAAAAGCTATTAATTTAATTACTCTATTTAGCCATAGCCCTTCTAGCCTTTAGAGGCAAAGGAAAGGGTAACTTCTGAATACCTACTATGCGCTAGTGGTTTGTCTTTTCCACCAAGGCCCAGGGAAGGGCTTCAGTGACGACTCCTTTGCAGCTGAAGGGAGAGCACAACGAAACAGCCCCTGACGGCAAGACCATGGCTCCGTTACTAGCAGTTAGGAAGGTGGGCAGTGGGTTTGTTAGCGGGTTAACAAAGACAGTCTCACACTGACTTCTCTGCTATCCCCCAGCTTGTGACAGGTTTAACCAATGTGGTACCTGCACTGAATTCAAAGAGTGCCACGCCATCCAGAACTACACCCTCTGGAAGGTTGGGAACTATGGTTCCCTCTCCGGCAGGGGGAAGATGATGGCAGAGATCTACGCGAATGGTCCCATCAGGTGAGACCTCGTGACCACTGCCAGTAGGGGTGGGGGGTGGGGGTGTGCTTACATTAATGGGACCAGAGTCCTTTTCACCCCTTTCTGTCTGGCCAGCTTCACTCACTTGGGACACAGCTGCCACAGGAGTTTTCTCAGAAGTAAAGCTAAATAAACTAACATGCCTATCACAGGATGACGGGGAGGGGCCGTCCACTCACGCAGAGGTCCCAGAACTGAATGTGTGCTGTGGGGTTGCTGGTACTGTTAGTGGGGGGACACCAAGTGAGTAACAACAGAAATGTAGGGAGAATCATCTGGTGTTATGAGTTGGACCTACACAATTATTTCTAAAGGTGGTAAATTCTTTCCATTTGAAGTGCTCTTTAACTGCTTGCTCTCAGCTGCGGTATAATGGCAACAGAAAAGATGGCTAACTACACCGGAGGCATCTATGCTGAGTACTACGAGAACGCCTACATAAACCATGTCATTTCCGTGGCCGGGTGGGGTGTCAGCGACGGGACTGAGTACTGGATTGTGCGGAATTCATGGGGTGAACCATGGGTAAGATGCTCCCACTGACATCCCTCACCTTGAGGGTTCTGTTGGCTTCTTAGCTAAGAACTGCGGCAGAGGGGCCCCAGTGGTGTTTAGGGTCAGACCCTTCTGTGTCATGTGGCAGGTGTCTCTGTCCCACATGCCACAGCATTTAGCAGCATCGCTGGCCCCTATCCACCAGATGCCAATTGATCCTTTCCCTGTCCCCACATTGTGACGGCCAAAAATGTGTCCGACACTGCCAAATGTCTGCTGGGGAAGCCCCCCTGGTGGGGCAGCACACCTTCAGAAGTGCCTGTTTAGCTAGCTTTTTCTTGTACAATCGTCTCGTTCTTTTTCCTGTCGTAGTTTCGGCTCTCCTAAATAATGCTGTGGAGTTGTTTTCAAAAATACTTTGTTGAGTTGGGTTGAAAATCCAGAGGAAACAAATGAACTGCTGGAACCTTCATTTCTAAGACCTAGTATTAAGCATTAACAGCTTGAGCCATAGAAATTATTACAAGGTGAGGGATAGTGATTTACGTCAAAGTGATGAAAGGTCTGGTAAATGACTACAGATGGGGATATTAATAGGTAAGTCATTTGATCTAAAGAATCAACATTTCAGTTATATTAATTAGGTTTTAGCATACAGGGCCACATACCCCTCATGTTAAATATTAACCAAGTTAAATATTACACAAAAGATCTTTCTGAGTGGTGGTCCTGGGAAGGGAAGGGGCCGCCGGGGAGGTGCTCAGCAGGTGTGCAGCTGCGGGGTGAGGCGGGGCAGAGGGAGCCTGGGGCAAGGCGGGGATGTTCTGACGGTGGCTCCCACTTCCCCCAGGGCGAGCGAGGCTGGATGAGAATAGTGACCAGCACCTACAAAGGCGGGAAGGGCACCGACTACAACCTTGCCATAGAGCAGCAGTGCACGTTCGGGGACCCCGTCGTGTAAGGCCCAAGTCTCCGGCAGAGCAGCTCTGAGGAAAGGCCGTGAGCCAGAGGGGATCCTGCTGTTCGGGGCACTGGGTTGGAACTGCGTGGTGTGAAGGACTGGGGGCTGATGGTCAGAGCATCTGGCAGCTGGTGGCGGCACGGAGGGCCTAGAAAAGGCAGACCGCAGTGGTGCTGCCGAGACTCGTGAGGGGAGTCTGGCACAGGGTGCCCCTAAACACCCACACAGGGGGCTTTCCCGCCACAGTGACCGCAAGCAACCATGTCCCTGGCAGGGAGTGACCCACAAGTCAGCAAATTACATGACCTCCATTTCCTTCAGTTGATGGTTTGGTATTTTCTATTTGGCAACTGTGGTATTTAAGAGAAAAAACAGGTCAGCATCACCAGTTCGGGTGCCACTTTGGAATGAGTGGAGGGGGGAGGCAGCACGGCCATTTTACTTTGCCCAAGTGATGAATAAAACCCATGACTTCGCCTGAATGGGGCCTGAGCGTGCCTTATTCCACATGAGAGCAGGCTTTTATTTGTTCTTGGAAAATTAAAACAATCACAACAAAATACCAACTAATAATCGGGTTTTGTCAGAAAACTGAAGTCAGCTTGAAGTCCTTCCCCTGAGTGTCCGGTTCCCAGCTCCCACCAGCCCAGGGCTGACAGGTGGGGCCGTCCCAGGAGGCAATGGGGACGCAGCTCCTCTGCAGGCGGGAGTGGATACTGTCAGCAGGCCCCGGGGGGCAGCCTGGGTGGACAGGAGGGGAACCATCCCTGGGAGTTTCCTCTTGCACTGCCAACATTTTCCCCTCAGAACAGCTATCCAGCTCCTCCCATCAGAGCCCACCTCCCTAAACAGCAGCTTCTTGAAAGGGTTTTCCGCAATTGGTCTCCTCTCCTGGAATGTTCTGCTCAGCTCTGCAGGATGCTCTAGTTAGTTCACCAGGATGAAATTGGACTTGCAGTGAGCTTGAACAAACAGAAGGAAGAGAGGCACTGTCTTAGAGACGGGAGATAAACAGTGACATTTGAAACTAGAAAAGGGACATGCATGTCAACCCTACCTATAAATTCCGTCACAGGGTCATGTTCGCCTTCCGTTTTAATGGTGCCCACGATGCTGTCATTTTCCAAGATGGGAAGGAAGAGCTGCACGAAGTCAGAGGTGTAGGGAGGGGCAATGACGTCCAGAACCTGCGAGGGGAGCACACCCGGTCACTCCTCCCGCACCATCCGAGCAGCAGCCCGCCAAAATGCTGATGAAATGGCAGCTGACTTGGAGAAAATCACCCTCTCCTCCCCAGTTTTTTGCTTCCTGGTGACAATACCAATCTCCAAAATTAAGACACTCAAGTGGTGATGTAGGAAAAACACACAAATGGTTCCTACAAGCAGGACCCGCTTGGTAAACTGGGAATCTGCGTCTTTGTCATCACCATGATCATCAGAAAGCAGAGTTCTCAGAATTAGATACAAATGAACTAATTAAGTCAAAAAAGGCACTGCTAATGTAAACGGTATGAAACATGAAACAAATGGTGTACTGCTGACCTCAGTTACAAAATAGCGAATGAGTGAAATGTCAGTATCCAGCTTCTCCAGGCACTTCCGGATGTAACTGACAACAGGAAGAACGTAACCACGGCTCAGCAGGTGCACCATCCTGTCCAGCAGGGTCTTCTTTAACTCAAGCTGCACGAGCAGACAGGCCAGTTAGAGCGGGCCCTCTCCCCAGGCTGCACAACAATCCGCGCAGGCCGCCTGCTCACCTGCTCCATCACGTCCAGCTGGGAGTGCTCAGTCTCAAAAAGCTTAACGAGCAGCTGCAGGACCTGGGGGTGCAGGAGCTGGTGACAGGTGCTGATCTACAGAACAGGCCAAAGGGAGCCTGGCTGAACACCACGGGCGGGTCCCAGGGCTTGCCGTCAGCACACGGAGAACGGCCGCCACTGTCACAGCCACCAGACGGCTTATCATGGGCCGGACGACAGCCGTCCTCGACACCGGGCCCAGGGCCGGGCAGCTTCTGTGCCATTCCTCATCTTTCAGGGACACTTGATAATTAAATCTGTGGAGTCAATGAAACTAGTTCCTTCCAAGGAAGATCCTCATCTGGGACAGAACTAGCTGGCTTTGAGTATCTTCTGAACTCTCTGACTAGATGAGCTAGAAGCACAGGCACCAGCAGTGTCAGGCACAGACAAGGACCCTCCTACCTCGTCCAGCAAGGCCAGGTGCACCGGGGTGTGGTCGGTCTGCAGCTGGAAGTACCTGGGCTCGGATACAGTCCAATCCACCCACTTCAGCACACCCATTGCTACCACGGGAAACCTACAGGTAAATAAGGCAGAAGGCTTCCTTTAAACAAAGCTTTTAAAAAACAACCAGCTGAGTAAGTTTAAGAAACAATTCAATCTATCCCATCAACTCCCTCTTCAATATGCTCTGCCAGGGAGACATGTACTGCCAGCAGTCGGATGGGCTCAGCAGCCCCTCAAATGTGCAGTGCCAGGACAGGAATCCGGTTCTCAGCTTACTTTAAATCACTTTACTGGTTTAAAAGAAAAAGATCATCAATGCAAAATACTCAGTGAGTTTAGTGGACTGAGTATTTAACAAACCCTTTCTTTGTCCTTAGGACAAATTAACAGGCAAGATACAATGCCTAAGAGGACATCTTATTTGTAAGCTTATTTTTAGTGAATGCTTATTTATAAAATGGCATAATCACAAGTCATTTCTACTTAAGCAATAATTTGTTGGTCCTACTGTAAATAGACCCCACAACTCAATTTTTCTAATTCTGATTGGCCTCCCTTTTTAAGTCTCATTTGTGAACAGACTTCTGTCAAGCAGACCCCTGAAAAGTAATCATGCTGCTGAAACAGGTTAAAATTCTCTACATACATTCAAAAATAGATAAATAAGGTAAGTACCTATGATGCTTTTCTTGTATTTCTTGAACTTTTAAAATGAAAACTCAAACCACCTCCCCCCAAAAGGATTACATTTAGAAATAAAATTTTATTTTGCTTACCTAATACACTGATAAAGTGTACTCAACTCTGCCACTAGCTCAGAGGCCCCTTTGTTCTCATTGCAACACAAATTGTGAACAGTCTCAACAGCTTTTGAGGTTGACTTCAGTTCATCTTTATTGATGCTCACTCGCTTGTTCTGAAAACACACACACACGCATCAGTGAGTTCTCTGGAGGGCATGGCCTCCCAGCTGGATACTGGTAAGCAGATGTCCGTCACTAATTTGTCAAACGTCACACACATAGCATGTAGGAAGTGAAAGCCAAGGAGACTGTCATCTGTGGCTTAGGGAAATCAGTTTCTTTAGTGACATTTCAAATTACAGTTTGAACATGTATTACAGATGCTATGTACAATTTCTTGAGACATTTAACACTTTGACTATTTTATGTATAATCACCAGAAAAGGTATTTCTGATACAGTTGGGCTCCTGATTTCCTGCAGCCTGAATTCCCAACTACGACCAGAGAGAGGAAGTTACATAACTCCCTAAAAGTCCCTGAGTTCCTGGAAAAGGTAGTACCTTTTTCCAGGTCTCAACCACGCTTGCTGCATATGCCAAGATATGGATATACTTGTGCTTGTGGTCCTGGTTGATCCTGGCCCCGGGTTTGAAGAGTGACTGCATGAACAGGTCCAGGAAAGCCGGCACCCGGATCTGAGGAGACACACCACACTTGCTGAAGAGGACGCAGGGAAGACACGCAGGCGAGTCCACACACTTAGGTGGGAGTGAGGGCGTGCCCGCTCACACCCACCCCTGCAGCGCTCAATACAGGCGGTGCTCTAATATGTGCAAGGGTCGAGAATGTGATGGGGAAGGACCAGGACAAAGGCAGAAACATTTCACCAGGAATCTGCACTCATTGACTAAAGACAGTTAAGAGAAACAAAGACTTCCCAAAGTAACCCTTCCAATCAGCATTCACGGTGTCCCATCTTATTAAAATGAAAAGCAGCTTACAAGCTCAACAGGAGGTGGGTCCATGCTTGTAAACATCTTGAACAGGACTGTGATGTCGGCCGGATTCAGGGCTCCTTTGGACAACATAGCCCCAAGGGCCTGGCAAGCCCTGGGGTAGGAGGCGGCTGTGCCTAATGCCAGTGTGATCTGACTGGCATCATGGCCTCTTGGTGAAAAAAATCACAGGTGCCATCGTTAATAAGGTGGCTCCCTGCCCTCTCCTTCCTCTCTCCCGCCCGCCCTCCTTCCTTCCTGTTTTCATGTTTAAAGCTCTGGATCGTTGAGGTTCCTCTGTTTTCATTATTTCTGTCATCACTGGTGTACTGACTGACCCATGAAAACAATACTGAGAACTGACTGGGAAAGAACGGCACAAATACAGCTTTCAGACTTTCCAAAAGGAACTATATACTTCTTAAATACCTTATGAAGACTCCTTTAGAAAATAAAGCTAATTAAGAGCTAATTTTGTTCTGTAAGATATGGACTATAACAATTAGATTACTGAATAATAATTTCAGGACTACTGTTACTTGTTATTGATGAGTCCCAATATATGCAAGTACAGGTTTGTAAATCCAGTGAACTGGATAATCAAGTACTTTACAAGACTGTTATCAAAGCAAAAGTTTAGAAATCAAACTCTCTCTCATTTAAAATCACCCTGACGTTTCCAGCTCTACTAGATAATAGGAACTTGACCTATATGTCAAAATAGGAGGACTGGAGTCTTTGGCTACAGAAACAGGGCAATGGGGGGGTGGGGAGGGGTTGTGGGGAGCACCCAGTGAGGGCCAGGTAAGCAGAAATACTGTGTCTCACTTCTCCTGGGCAAAGCGCTGAACTTCCTGAGCGATCCTGCGCACGGCGGAGCCCCCCTGCTCCTCCTGAGCCAGCACGGACATCATGGCTTGGGCGAACAGGTACGTGTGCTCCCCATGGCACACCATCTTCTGAAAAATTGTAAGGAGAGAGTTTGGGCTTTCATGACTGTAGCAGTGACAAAAGTGGGCAAGAGAGGCTCCAACAGTTGTGCCCGGCAGTGATTATCCTGGAAAGGGCCTTCTGACCTGGACATTCTCGACAGGGAAGGAGCATTTCACGTTTGAAAATGCGTGACCCAGGTCAGCCCTTGAATCGGAGCTACATGAACTAAAGAGCTTACGGCAAACTCAGGGAGGTTCTTCTCAAGGTTTTCTTCTCCTCCATCCAAAATCGTAGCCAGCGAGGTTCGAAGCACTCTAGAAAACACTTCCAGCTGCTGGCAGGCTGTGGATACACTGGTTATCTCCCCTTGATAGCCTGCGTCAGAAATAAGCTATGGTACAAAAATAAGAAACCAAACGAAGTCAACAAGTAGTGGCCACATTCTCACAGCAAGTTGGCTTGTGGTCGGTGTTTGGGGTCAGGTGGTCTCAGGCCTCAACCCTTTCCCCTGAGCCCCGCTCCACCACCAGCTACATGTGGCCCAGGCGAACCACCCTGCCTCGGTTTCTCCGTGTGTAAGCCGAAGGAGGCAAGCCAGGCATTCCTAACGGCCCCTTCAGAGCACAACAGACTACAGAAAGCCTCCCGTCCAATCCTAGAACACAGTCCATGTTTATCAAAACACACACACACACGTGTCTATGCTTTTCTTTCTCAATGTTAAGACTTACTCAGGTGAAATGATGAAGACCCTTAGCAAAAGCAGCAAGATCTTTCAAAGGAAAGAGGCCACGAACCACCAACCTTCAAAATAACCCTCGCTCTGAACACTCTCATCTTCGCTCTGACTCCAGTACAGGCAGGCCTCAGGGACACTGCAGGTCAGGCCCAGGCCACCGCAATAAAGCAAATGTCACAGGGAAGCCCAGCAAATAAATATTTTGGTTTCCTGGGGGCATATAAACTTGTGTTTACACTGTACTGTCATCTATTAGTGTGTAATACATTATGCCTTAAAGAACAATGTATGTACCTAATTAAAAATAGTTTATTGCTAAACATTGCTAACCATCATCTGAGCTTTCAGGGAGTCGTAATCTTTTTGCTGAAGGCAGGTCTTGCCTTGCTGCTGGTGGCTGCTGGCTGATCAGGGTGGTGGTTGCTGGGGGTGGGGGTGCTGGGACAAGTTCTTAAAATAAGACAATGAGGTTTGCTACATCAGTTGAACTCTTCCATTGATGAAAGATTTCTCTGTTGCATGTGATGCTGTTTGATAGCATTTTACCCACAGTACCACCTCTTTCAAAACTGGAGTCAATCTTCACAGACCCTGCTGCTGATTTATCAACTAAGTTTATGTCATATTCTAAATCCTTTGTTGTTAGCCCAACAGTCTTCACAGCATCTTCACCAGGAGCAGATTCCATCTCAAGAAACCTTCTTTGCTCATCCAAAGCAGCAGTCCTCATGCATTCAGGTTTGATCATGAGTTGCAACAATTCAGTCCCATCTTCGGGCTCCATTTTCCGTTCTGCCGCCTCATCTGCAGTTCTTCCACTGAAGTCTTCAATCTCTTAAGTGTCATCCATGAGGGTTGGAAACAACTTCTTCCAAATTCCTGTTGATGTTGAATTCAACCTCTTCCCATGAGTCACAAATATTCTTAATGGCATCTAGAATGGTGAATCCTGTCTAGAAGGTTTTGAATTTACTTTGCTCAGATCCTTCAGAGGACTCACCATTTATGGCAGCTATGGCCTTATGAAATGCATTTCTTAAAAAATAAGACTTGAAAGTTGAAATGACTCCCTGATCCATGGGCTGCGGAATGGGTGTGGTATTACCACTCAGAAAATGACATCAGTCCCACTGTCCGTCTCCTTCAGAGCTCTGAGTGATCAGGTGTGTTGCCACTGAACAGTAATATTTTGAAAAGAATCTTTTTTCTGATATATAGGTATCAACAGTGGGCTTAAAAGAGTCAGTAAACCATGTTGTAAACAGAAGTGTGGCCATTCAGGCTTTGCTGTTCCATTTATAGAGCACAGGCAGAGTAGATTTAGCATAATTCTTAAGGACTCTAGATTTTTGGAATGGTAAATAATATAAATTGGCTTCAACTTAGAGTCACCAGCTGCATTAGCCGCAAACAAGAGAATCAGCCTGTCCTCGGAAGCTTTGAAGCCGGGCACTGACATCTCTCTAGCTACAAAAGTTCTAGACAGCATCTTCTTCCAGTATAAGACTGTTTTATCTACCTTAAAAATCTGTTATTTAGGGCAGCCACCTTCATTCATTACCTTAGATCTTCTGGGTAACTTGCTACAGCTTCCACACCAGTTACTTCTCACCTCGTACTTTTACGTTATGGAGATGGCTTCTTTCCTTAAACTCATCAACAACCTCTGCTGGCTTCAGACTTTTCTTCTGCAGCCTCCTCATCTCTGTCAGGCTTCACACAGTTAAAAAGTCAGGACCTTGCTCTACATTAGGCGGTGGCTTAAGGGAATGTCAGGGCTGGCTCGATCTTCTATCAAGACCACTAAAACTTTCTCCGTATCAGCAATAAGGCTGTTTTGCTTTATCATTTGTGTGTTTACTGGAGTAGCACTTTTAATTTCCTCTGAGAGCTTTTCCTTTGCGTTCACAACTTGGCTGACTGCTCGGTGCAAGAGGCCCGGCGTTCGGCCTGTCTCGGCTTCCTTCACGCCGTCCTCACTGGGCCAAATCACTGTCAGCTTTCAGCTGAAGGTGAGAGGCGCGCAGCTCATCCTTCCGCCTGAGCACTCGGAGGCCGCTGCAGGGTTACTGTGCCTCAGGGAAGACGGAAGCCCATGGACAGGGAGTGAGGCGGGGGAAAGGCTGGTCGTGGGAGCAGTCAAAATACACACGACATTTATCTATTAATATTAATTTCACTGTCTTATATGGGTGTGTTCTGCGGCACCCCAAAAACAACTGCAATTGTAAGATCAAAGATCATTGTTACGGATCACCAAAATACGTGTAGTAATAATAAAAAAGTCTGAAGTAGTATGAGAATTACCAAAATGTGACAGAGACGTGACATGAGCAAATGCTGTCGGAAAAATGGTGCCAACAGACTTGCTCAACCCAGAGTGACTGCCATCCTTCAATGCCTGAAAAGCAGCAGCACGAGTGGAGCGCAGCCGCTCCTCCTACCTTAACGGTGAAGTTGAGCATCAAACAGTCTGGATGGGCTTCAGCCAGTTTGTAAAAAAGATCTCTCCATGTGGTATGTGCGATCATTTGTTCAAGCCATGCTGGGGTCTGTCAACAAACAACAGGCAAGATAAGAGGCCTGGCTTTAGCTTAAGTAAAGGTCACACTGTATGGACCACCACAAAACATTCCAGCTGCAAGAGTCCCTGTGTCTGCTCTGGCCATGCAGTCCCAGAGCTGGTGACTCCACAGGGACAGTGAGTGGCCGAGCTGGAGCCCTGAATGCCCACACGGCTTTGGGAAGGCTAGACTCCACACAAGAGTGCCCTGAAAGGCATCCTGGAGACATGTGGGAGCCTAGTGCAAGCCTGTGCAGCGGAGCTGTGTCACATGCCCATTAAATGCCAAATCAGCTGCAGGCCCTCGGTGAAAGAGAACAGGCCATTTAAATAGTGCGGGCAGTCCGTCCATCACCATGTGTGGGGCCATGAAAATGTCTCTCAACTCGCCTTCTGTGTGGCTGACAGACCTGGGGGCCTGAAGCCACCTTCCATATGTGCCAAGGTCAGGCTTTCCATGGCTGACTCTCACCGCTGATGCGGTGTCAGGGTTCCTAAGGCAGTCCCGATCCTCGGAGAATGGGGATCTGGTGACAGGCCACTGTGGCATGAAGGCTCCCTACTGACACTGCTCAAACTTTCTGAAAACTGCACTATTGCCTAACACTCCATTCCTTCCTTCCCCGCTGCCTTCAGGGGTCAGACCTGCACCATGGCCCCAGCCTCCTCTAGCCCCCACCGTCTTCCCACCCAGGCGGGCCCTCTATGATCTCCTGCACATCCAGGCCTGTCTTGGCATCTGCCTCTAGAGGACCACGCCACTCAGGAACCTGCTCCCTGGAGGCAGCGTGAAGTGGAAGATGTGAACCCGCTGTTTCTCCTCGCAAGCTCAGGACCTGCATGCCCCTTGGCAAGCAAGGTCTTACTATGTGGGGCACAGCATTCAAAGGGCAAGTCTGACTCTATGCAGTCTCCGTCTCACACCTTGACTTTAGCAAGCAGCTCTTACATCACTTACCTAACATGCGACACTCCGTGTGCACAGGGAGTTAGCAGAAGACCCTAGGAACTGGAATTTGCAAAAGAAAACAGATTCCTCACCTCTCCTTCTTCAGTAAAAATAGAATCTGCTTTGCGGGGGTCAAAATGCTTGATCAACAAACTCTTCAAGTGATTTTCCACAGTTTCCTGAACCTGCACTGGTTCAACACCTGAAAGAAAGTGAAAGCACTAGACGGAGAGTGGCAAGCCCTCAGTTCCCGGCCTTCTTTAGAAAAAGCAGACAGATCAAGTCTGTACGTGAACCAAACCAGAGAGCTGCTCCTGCCCTCTTAGGATTTTGGACCTCTTATAAAAATATTAATTAATCATATTCAACGGTAAGACCCCAAAAGGAGCATGGGCAAAACACACAAGGATGCCTGTCTCCATGGGAAGGACAGCAGTGTCTTTGAAGCCTTGCTAAGGACAAGGACAAAGTGCCAAACTGGATGTGGAGGACGGAAAGACATGCCCCTACCCAACAGAAGAGTGCGGTGCCAGCAAGGGGGACACGCTTGTATCTAATCACTGTGACAGCAACGAACTGACTAGTTTCCAGGCAGCACTTACTCCATGATGTCACCTGCACCCAATTCAGTGGATTTACAGTAAGGCTCTACTCTGATCATATTAGCTAAAAGCCATAATCATACTCAGTCCTAAATTATCCATCATCTACTGCTTGCTATAATAGACTTCTTAAAAATGACACATTGAGCATACACTATATAATCCTGTAATTCTACAACACAGTAGGGAAAACAGTTCAATGAGAATCACATTTGCAGGCTATCTGTAAACCTCAACTATTGAATCAAAAATAAGAATCAAGGAGACAGAGATGGGCAAGAAGTTCTGTTCTTACTTAACAGAAATCTTAAAAACCAGGACAACAAACAAGACCTACAAGGCCCCAAAGGTCTGTTAAAGTTGGGGGTGGGGGTGAGTAGCCAGACCGGCCACCACAAAGCACCTGTCTGAATGAGCCACTCAGCCAGCAGGTTGACAGTCTGGGCCACAGCAGTGTAGTTCTCCGATAAGAGCTGGATAACATTCTCCGGAGATCCTCCTGCCTGAAAATACCTAGAAGAAGTAACGACACTCAAAAGGCAGGCAGGACGGATGGACAATCACAAGGAGGTGAGGAGGGAGACGGTGAGGCTCTTAAAATTTCTAAGTGGCAGGGACCCCAGGAGCCTTCTGTTCCAGTATCACCTTATTCTTACTCTTACATATCATCTTCTGGGTCTGTTACAAAACTTTCTCTCAATTATTCCCCAGCCTCCGCTCCATATAAATAACCTTCCTCACATACCTCTTCAGAGTATTAAAGATGGAGGGCTCCATTATATAGTCCCGAGTAGAAAATTTATGGAGGCATTCTTGCTGGACTTCTGCATCATCTTCTCCCTCTCCATAATCATCCTCCTGCTGTTGGTAAAAATAGCCATGCTGTTTTTTCATTAATGTAAGTATTCTGTAATCTTCTAATTTTGTATAATCTGTCCATTTCAAAAGTGTTCCACATACATTATTTCATTTCACTTTCGTGACAATCTCATAAAGTGGGCTGGACAAGTAATGCATGGCTAAGACAACAGAATCCAGAATCACACCAAGTATTTGTATTGCAACTCCACCCTGGCAAACGTGGGTACAGCAGTCATACAGGTCCCCTCATCTCCCCAGGTGTCCATTTCCTCGTCTACCAAACAAAGATCGTACTGCTACCTACTCCCATTCGGCTACTGTGAGGATTCCAGAAGCTAATTCTTGGAGGAGCCAAGCATGGCACTTGATATGTAGTAAGAGTTCAACAGATGTTAACTTTTGCTATTACTTTCACTATTATCATTTCCTATGTGCCACTGAATGCTTCCCAACAAACACTGATGAAGTGACTCTTGAAGGCATAAGCCATCAATATACTGTTAGAAAGTAAAGATCACTGACTCGCTGTTATCAGCAGTCCTGCTGGACAGTAGCCCTGTGTGGAAGCACCCTTAGGCGGTTAACAGAATCTGTCAACATGTGATGACAGGGGACCAAATGCCCCCCAAGGTCTGCCCAGCTTTAATGCTGTCATCCCAACCAACAAGCAGATGCTTTTGAACGCTTAGGCTGTACTGGACACTGTGCTCGTCATCAGGAACCATAAGGGAATGTAAGACAAGGCATGGCTCTTTCCACCGAAGGAGTTGGCAGGCTAGCAGGAGAGAGCAACCTCCTGGCAACGGACGGACGTAATGGGGAAAGAGCTGGACCAGCAGGCAGCCAATTATGGCCCACAGCCAACTCCGGCTCTTCTCTTGCTTCTGAAAATAACATTTTATTGGAAAACAGCCACACCCTTTTAACGTATTGTCTGTGGCTGCCTTCCTTTGTAACGGCAGAGTCGAACAGCTATGACAGAGACCTGCAAAGACCTGCAAAGCCTGAAATGTTTACCACCTAGACCTGCACAGAGAAGTTTGCCTACCCTTGGTCTAGACTAACATCCTGAAAGCAATGCTTTGGGGGGAAAAGGAATGAGATTCCTTTACCTTGGACACTGGGGAGTCTGCTCTCAGACATTACTTGTGTGGGGAGCCTTGAGCAAGGCTGTGAAGGAAGGTGACCTTCACCTTGAGACTCAGCCTCATATGCCTGTGTTCTGGGGCTTCTACCCTGGGCCTTCTCTTGGGTCATGCCACCTCCCTGCCCACAAGTCTAGAATTTAGCCTGGATGTCTGTCTCCTGAGCTCAAGACTCAAGCATTCAGCAGTCTACTCGCATTTCCATTTGGATCTCCCACTAGTTCTCCGAATTCATTAGGTCCCAAACTGACCTCATCTTTACCCTCTAAACAGGTCTTCTTCCTACAACCCAGACTCAGTAAAAGGATTCCATCACCAAACCCATATACGTAGGAATTGTCCTCAATTTCTGCTCCCACACTCCACACCCACATCCTGTCATAAAGACCCATCAGTCCCCACACAGCCATCCGATTCGGCCCCTCTATCCATCTTCACCTCTGCCTTTCCTTACTTGGTGTATGATGAGATAGCAGTATTGCCCAGCAGCTCAGTGTCTGGCCTTCCTTCCAATCATCTTTCACAATGATGCCACACTGATCTTCGTAAGCCACAAACCTGTCTCTCCCTTGCTCAAAGTTTTCTATCTTCCTCAGAAGACATCTGACCTCTAGCTTGACCTTAACCTTCCACTGTTCACCTGGCCAGACTCACCTCTTGCCACTGCCCACTGGCGATCTGCAGTGGGACTAAACTACATTTCAGTAGCTCTTAGCTTCTATCATCAGCACTTAGCATCACTGTTGCCTCCTGAGACATCTTCCGACCTCCCCAAATCCACCTTACAGGGTGTCAAATGAACAGAATTTGGGTCACAAAAGTTGACCTATCATTATCTTTGAGACTCCAGCTCCGGCCACCCTCTTCTGTTACCTTTGCTTTCTCTCCCTCCTCCAAGTAGGCACAATTAAAACAAACATGAACATCAGGGAGTCAGGTGGCTCAGTTAGGATCATGATCACAGTTCTCCAAACATGAGACTCCCGCTCTTGTCAGGGGGATCTGGCCTGGCTCTGCCATTCCTAACTGCATAGGTTAGGGCAGCTGATAAAATGAGCACACTGCACTAGGCGGCCCTTAGCTATGTCTTAGTTCTAACACTCTGTGACTTGAGGGCTCAATGACAAGTACCTGCCATTTTGAACAGGAGGCTCAAAACACCAACCTACCACTAAGCTAACTTGGACCCTTAAGTGTCTGGCACGTGGACCACTTCAGCGGTTTGGTAGTTTGATAAAGTGGCTGTGGGGACAAAGGATCTGGGTTGGATCACCACTGCTTCATGTATAAGTTTTATGACCTTGGACAGGTCACTCAGTCTTTTTGCCTTACTTTCTTAAAATGAGAACACTCAACTCAAAATCTTGAGCCTCGAACGAGCTAATGTGGGAAAGCACCTTGCACCTGACTCGGCACTCCTCTTTAAGTCTCCACCACTGTGGGATCACCCCACCTCGAACTTGCAGTGTCACTCCCTGCCCCACAGTCTTGAACAAGTCACACTTGTCATCAGCCCTCAAAGGCCCTTCAGAACCTGACCCCTCCAGGACCTCATGACACTGCTTTCAGGAGGCAACTAACCACACGGGCCACTTTAGGGTCCCAGGAACACAGCACCCACTTTGCACCACCACCACCACCCCCTTTCACCCAAGTACACCCCACTTCACCCTTTCTTCCTTGGAAATATTAATTCAATATTTCCCAAACATACCTTATCTTGACTCTTGTCAAGGAGCAAATTCCCAGGCTCCCTTCCAGACCAACTACCACTGACCCTTGAGCAACGTGGGTCTGAACTGCTCAGGTCCACTTATACATAAGTTTTGGGTTTTTTTTTGGAGATTTACAACAATCAGAAAAAACACTTTTTCTCTAGCTTACTTTATTGTTAAGAATGCAGAATATATATAGCATACAAAATATGTGTTACTCAACTGTTCGGTATCTTCCTTCCGGTCATAGCAGGCGATTAGTACTTAAGTTTTTGGGGAGTCAAAAGTTATACAGCCATTTTCTACTAGGGGGTGTGGTGGGCACCCCTAACCTGCTGTTGTTCAAGGGTCAAATGCACACCCATCTTCAGCGAGGGACCTGAGCAGCTTTAAATATGCACTTAGGGTGGGCTTTGGGGTTGGCACACAGTTGGGATACACAGGCCAAGGGGGCCCCCAGTTACAGCTTTCCAGCCCGTCTCAGAGAAGGGGAGGCCCCCTCCTCGGCTTCCATGATCCTTGGAGGTCAAGGCTGGACGGCCCTTCCGCATTACTTGGCCCAAAGACTAAGTCAGCCCAGGGAACTCACGAGTTTGGTTTACAAAACAGGAAAACGTGTAAGGACGCCCCAAGTTACACTTTCCCCTCATGATGCTGATCTGGAGTTTTTTGAACACCACGTTCCGCCTTCGAGCTTGTGTCCTGCCGCCCCGGGGGTCTCGGGAACCAGCGCCCGGCACGGAGGCTGCCCGAAGCGAGGGGTCCACGGGCCACCCCGCGTCACCACCCCCCGCGCAGCCCGAGCCCTCCGCGGGGGGAAGCCAAGTCTGTGCAAACGGAGGCGGGCGCGCAGGGCGCCCTCCGCGCGGGGGCCCCGGCCCGCGCCTCCAGCCCCGCGGGCCCTCAGGGGAGCGAGCGGAGGGTCCCCCCGCGCGCCCGGGCCTCGGGGGTGGGCGCGCCCGGGGGGGCGGGGCGGGCCGTGCTTCAACGACACGCCGACCGCTGGGCCGGCCGCGGCGGGGCGGGACGGCCAGCCAGCGACGGAGACCCACAGTCCCCGTCGGGGGCGCCCCGTGCCCCCCTCACCTGGCCGCCGTCCGCCTCGTCGCCCCACTCGGCCGCGCTCCCGAAGTAGTCCTCCTCCATGATGGCGCCAGGCGTGGCGCCCGCCATCCTGTCCGCGAGCGCACGAACGCACAGCGCGCATGCGTACGGCGGGGAGAGCGACCCTGCGGCCCCGCCCCCCACGGCCGCGGGCCTCGGCCCCAGCGGGAGGCGGGGCCGGGTCGGGGGCGGGGCTCCAGGGCCCAGGGCCGGGCGGGAGGCGGGGCCTAGGCGAGGGGCGGGGCACAAAAGGCTGCCTCAGGATTCAGAGGCCAGGCCCCACACGTGTGAGGACCCAGTGGCGGGAACGTCCCGAATTGATCCAGGAACACAGCCTGGTTGGGTCCCAGGGGTTTTAACCCCGGACAGAAGGTTCAGACTAGACTCACACTTGACCTGGATTCGGGTTCCAACTCTGCCTTTTCGCGGTGATTTGGTCCTGAGAGCATCAGTTTCCTCATTCAACAGCAGGGCTGACTTAGACATAGCGTCTAGGGCCCATGCAAATGTTTTAATTTATTTCAAAATCAGAAGAACAATGCGTATGATAAGAATGAATCCAGTCTGGATTATATTTGTATACATATAATTGGTATAAAGAACTAATGCAGTGTAATATGTAATTTTTAATATTTCTTTGTGGGAGAATGGTCCACGTAGGCACAAGTATCTAGGTCCTGCAAATGTCAGTGCAGCCTTGGAAAAGAGGGACTACCTGGTGGGATAGTTGCTAAGGGTAACTGAGATGATGCTTTTTAAGCCCATACCACAGTTCTCTGCACACAGTAGGAGGTCCAAAAGTGGTAGCCCTGTGATCATTGCAGGAAGTTTTGAGCACAGATGTCAACCCCACCAGATCTGGACACTTTGAAAGGTAATACCCGTGCCGGTAAAGGATGGAGCTTTAGAGACAGGAGCTCTAGGGTATGATGATAGTGCCCACTTAGGACAGGCTCACCAGCCACTGTGCTCTTTCATTTATTCAAGTACTGTTTATCAAGTGCCCCTAAGTGTCTGGCACTCTGCAACTGCTGATGCTCATTGGTGACCAAATTAGACATAGTGCTTGTGCTGAGGGAGCCTATATTCTACTGAGGGAGCTGAACAGGGAATGTGAATAAAGTAATGATGGGGTGACAAGTGCCAGTGTTCTGTGACAAGGAGAGACTGACTTTGGGTGATCAGAGAAGTCTCCTCTGAGAGACATATTTGAGCTGAGAATCACATGATAAAAGAAGCCAAGCAAGCCAGGACCAAGGAGAGAACATTTCAGGAGAGCAGAGCTGCCCTATGGTCTGGGAGCACAGAGGCCCCTGAGACTGGCACGTGACAGGCCCAGGAGAAGCCTGGATGAAGTGAGCAGGGCAGGTGGGACCAGATCTTGGTGGAGAGTTAGGTTTTTAACTGAAGGTTATTTGGAGGGATTTAATGCAGTAACGCTGTGTGCAGAGCACTGAGCACGGAGCTTGCACATAGTGCTTGGTAAGTGTTAGTACGATGAGGATGAATTGTTGGGATTTTTGTTTGTTTGTTTCCTTACTTTGGGGGAGGGACAGGACCATATCTGGGTTTTCCAAGCTGCTCCCACAGCTGAGGTGGGAGGTCTTATGGAGGGGAGCTAGGGGGTTAAGAGGCCTTAGTGAGAGGTGACAAAGCGGCTGAGGAGAGGGCCAGCTGCCTGCCACCTTGAGACTGAGGTTACGTCCAGAGGCGTAGCAGGCTGGCACCTGGGGGGGCCTGGGAAGATGCTGCCGAGACTTCCAGCCTGTGTGTCTGGTAGGTGCACCAGAGAGGCAGGGAGCCCAGGAGGAGGGCAGGTTTCTGCACAGGACTATAACGAGTTTGATAATGGGTCAGATCAGGACATGCTGACTTGGGGTGCTGTCAGAACAACCATGCGGAGATGTCTTGCAGGTGCCTGGAGGGGCAAATCCACAGCTACAGATTGTATGAATTGAGCTCCAGCTTCTATTCACAAGATTAAAACGCATTAGGTTAATGAGTGCCCCTGCCGTTGGCTTGTTTCAAGGTTCATTTTCATTTGCTTTCTGAGCATATTGCAAAGAATGGATGGCTGTTAAACTCCTACTACCTCCCCTGTCAGATTTTTTTAAAATACTGCCTGAATTGAAAGCAGGCAAATTAATACATGCATAACTAATTGCCCCTATAGAATCAGGGATTATTTTACCTCTCCCTCAGCCAAAAGGTACTCATTATTTAATGGATTAACAAGCAACCCCTAATGAAAGCATTACATTCAGTCTATCAGCTGCAATGATTTAGAATAATTGGGTCTACAGGTCTTGCCCCGAGATACTGTTGACCTGTTGCTTTTTGAAAAGCCTTACCTAAAATGTCCGAATTAGCTTGCATTACTTTAAATACTCTAAAGTCACTTAAGATATTTTCCTGTTTAAGAAAAATTCTGGTGGGGAGTTTCCATGGAAATGGGAAGTTGGTCCCACTTAATCTATTCAAGAGGTATTTACTAAGCGCTTCCT
The DNA here is from genome assembly GCF_030020395.1 of Manis pentadactyla. Classification (NCBI taxonomy): domain Eukaryota; kingdom Metazoa; phylum Chordata; class Mammalia; order Pholidota; family Manidae; genus Manis; species Manis pentadactyla. The sequence goes on along the minus strand of NC_080023.1, from coordinate 174,538,381 downwards.
CAGTGTTCTGTGCTGGCGGATAGTCGTAAATCACAGACACAGTCTGTCTAGTGCTGATGGCAGGAAAGAGAAAAGAAAGGCCACCACAGGTGATAGTGCAGAGGGGAGGGGCCTTTACCTGAAGGAGAGGTCAAGGAAGGCCGTTCTAGGGAGGTGATGTTGAAGCGGACTTGAACCTGGAGAACAAAGACAGTAGGGCACAGTAGGGGAAACCTGACAAGGACAGAGACGGGCTGGAGCGAAGATGTGAAAAGGGCAAGAAAGAGAGACAGAGAGAAAAAAGAAGGTGCCAGAGAGGGAGGCAGGAGCCCGAGGACCAGAAACTCGCAACGAAGTGGGTGGCCCCTGAAAGCTTTGGAACACAAGAGTGATGCGATCAGATGTAGGGCTTTCAGAAGGTCCTTCTGGCCACTATGGAGGGAGGATGTGAGGGAGCAAATCGGAGGTGAAAAGACTAATTAGGAGGTTGTTGATAAGACATCCAGATGAGACTGGATAGTAACTAAGATCAAAACAGGTGTGAGGACAAAGTGAACCCGTTTGGGAGACGCTTCTGAGGCCGGACAGACAGTTTGGAGAACACTGTGACACGCACATATTTGAGTGCCTCGTCTTCTGCTCAAGCCTCAGCCCACTCCTGTCCCGCTTCTGTCTCCTTCATGCCATTGAGCGATACCTGCCAATGCCTACCTTTGTTCCAAACAACACTTCCTCTCCTTAATCCCTTAACAGTCATTGGCACAGACAACTCTGACCTTGGATACTGTCCTTTCTTTGCATCCACAGCCCCGCACTTCCCTGGTTTCCTCATCCCCGCTCAGCTGTTTCTCCTCAGAACTTCCTTATCTGTGTCCCTCTACTTGGTTTCCAGATACTGCAGGGACTTGGGCTTGGACCCTTCTCTACATCCACTCCCTTCCCAGGGGTTCTCATCCATACCCCATCTTTAAAACCATCTGTACGCTGAGAACACTCAAGTTGGTATCCCCAGCTCTCGTGTTTTCTCGCATCTCCAGACTCACGTATCCAACTGACCTAACTGAGCCTTAATGTCATCTCTGGGTTTCCCCTTGGACATCTCAGTGTCTCCACGAGCACCCTGAACCCACTGCTTCTGCAGTCCCCTCCGCTCAGGAGATGGGGCCGCCGGCTCCACAGCACTGAGGCCCCGGAGGCCGTCCTTCTGGGGCTCCCCCACTCCCTGCCAGTCCGGTCCAAAGGCAGATCCACAGGCGGCTGCCGGAGCCTCAGGCTGATCAGACTACATCCATCCTTGCTCAGTTTCAGTCCATTTTCCAAACATCCACAGTGTTTTTTCTTTGTTAATTTTGCCAAATCACTTCATCATAAAGAAAATAAATCCAAAGATTGCAAAGCTCCCCCTATTTTTTTTGCTGTAATTTGTGTCCTTAGGACAGAAGTAAAACAGACAAATACTTATTGAATTTCTCTATTCAAGGTTAGGTGCCAAGGGGGGAACGCGATGACCAAGGTGGGTATGACCCACGCCAGCAAGCACCAGTAGAGGAGACCTGACATGAATAGAGAGTAATCTAAATATGGGGGCAGAAGCGCTGTGCTGTGAGTCAAGCGCCCATGAGGCCCTCTTGAAGTTCAGAAGAAGGAGATCATATTTCCGGCAGAGGTGGTTAGGGCCTGTTTCATGGAAGAAATAGTTCGGGCAGGTACTTAAAGGGCAGGTGGGATTTGAACATGTTGAGATTAGAGGAAAGGGCATTTTAGGGAGAAAGAACAAGAAAGAAAGGTGTGGGAATAAGGGATGGCTCCGTTTGGTTGATGTACAGGAATGCGAAAAGGACGGAGTATGAGAAAGCTGGTAAGTAGTGTGAGACCTGGAAAGCCCTGAATTACGTGCTAAATATCTTAGCCTTTATCCTCTAGGGCAGAGACAATGGAAAATTATGGAGGTTCTTGAGCAGGATATTAACACATGAATAAATTTTAATATGATGAGAACGATCTGGCAACAGTGCATTTAATGGTTTAGAGGGTTTACAGTTTCCATCCCTTAATTTCTTCTCCGCTTCTCCAAAGCGACACTTGCCATCACAGAGTTCTTCAACAGTCTTCTCTTCAAGACGTGAAGTTTAATTTTCCCTCTTGAGTGTGGGCTGAACTTAGCTATTCACATCTAATGAATGGAATAAAGCAGGGACAGGAATAAAGTGTGAGACTCCATGGTTAGGTCATAAAAAGACACTACAACTACCATCTTGGTCACACTGTTTCTCGGATCATTTATTTTGGAGGAAGACAGGTCCTAAGTTGCGGGCAACCCTATGGAAAGCCCCATAGGGTGAGGAACTGAGGCCTCCTACAAGGCTTCCTACAGCCAAGGAGGCGAAGTTGGAAGTGGGTCTTCCACTCCCAGCCACATCCCATCTGGATGGCAACCTCATGGGAGACCTTGAGTCAGAAGCACCCAGCTAAGATGCTTCCAGATTTCTAGCCTAATGAAATGATCAGATAATAAATACATGTTGTTTTAAGCCAATAAATTTGGGATAATTTCTTATGCAGCAACAAATACAAGTATCTGGAGTGTTCTTTAAAGAGCAACTCAAGACTATATTGCCCCTGCGTTTGATACCCCTCAGTGCCTTCCCATTTCACATGAAAGCAAACCATTTTCTCCTATCTGGCATGAAGACAGAGTGAGGCCAACAAATCCTGCCCCCAAGAAGCTGGGCAAAACTGTCAACAATAGCCATTTCAGCTCTCTGGAAATTAACCAAAGTGATATACCAAACTGAGAAGTGTTTATTAATGAAAATTACTAAACTCGGGGTTAGAGCAACATGAATCTGTGACATTTCTGCCTGTGTATGCTCCTCTTCTTGAAAGCAACAGAGAAATACAATTAATGACTCACTTTTCATCCAAAATATTGGGAACCAAAAGCAATAGAATGACATACTCAAAATGTTGGAATAAAACAAACTGTCAAGCAAGAGTTCTATATCAAACAAATATAAAAAATGAAGGCAAAATAAATACATTCTCAGATATAAGCAGTGACTGAAAGAATGTGTTGCTAGCAGACCTGCCTTACAAAGAAATACTAAAGCTGAAATGAACACTCATCAGTTACTTGAATTCACAAAAAGAAATGAAGAATACCAGAAATGGTAAATATAAAAGAGTCTATAAATAGATTCTATTTCTTCTTGTTCCTTTTAAAAAAGATAAAAGATTGGACAAAACCTTTAAGATTGGACAAAGCAATAATTGTTACACTGGATGGTTAGGTTTCTAATAGCACAAAGTATGGGGAAGAAAAATGAGACCTGTTGGAGCAAAGTTTCTGTATTTTTCTGAAATGAAGTTAGTATTATTGGGAAGCAGACTGTGCTAGATTAAGATGCATATTGTAACTCCTAGAGCAATAACTAGTAAAATAACTCAAAAAATAGTAAAAAAAAAAAGTCGACACATAAAGAGGTTCATGAAAACATATTTAACATAAAATAATGCAGCAAAGGAGAACAAAAGAGACATAAGACAAACGGAAAACAGATAGAAAAATGTCATTTAATATCAGGAATATCAGGAATGTCATTTAACATGAATAGCATAAATACCTTAAGAGACAGTGTCAGACTGGGCAAAAAAGCAAGACCCAGGTATTTGCTGCCTATGAACAGAAAAACCATAGATTCAAAGACACAATAGGTTGAAAGCAAAGACATAGAAAAAAGATATACCATGCAAACAGTAACAAAAAGAGAGCTGGAAATTCTATATTAATATTAGACAAATAGACTTGAAGACTTAAAGACAAATCATATTAGCACACATAATGTAGGGGGGTCACGGGGAAGACAGTATAGCACAGACAAGACAAGTAGTGACTCTATATCGTCTTACTGCACTGATGGACAGTGACTGCCATGGGGTGGGGGGGTGGACTTGATAATATGGGTGGATGTTGTAACTACAATGTTGCTCATGTGAAACCTTCATAAGATTGTATATCAATGATACCTTAACAAAAAAAAGAATGAACATAAAATTTTTTTTAAAAAGACAATCATAATGATAAATGGGCCAATACATGATTTAGATATAACTATTATAAATGTATATGCACATATCAACCTCTGTTGGTTGACCCAAAGTAAGTGAAAGGAGGATGGACTGAATTGAAAGGAAAAAGAGACAATTAACAATAATAGCTGGAGATTTCAGTTTCTCAACAATTGATAAACAACTGGACAAAAAGTCAACAGGGGTAGGAATGTACCCCTGGAATGCAGCAGCTGTGGAAAACAGTATGGCACCTTCCTCAAAAAATTAAACATAGAATTACGATGTGATCCAGCAATTCCCCTACTAGGCATATATCCAAAAGAACTGAGGACAGGGTCTTTGAAAGATACTTGCCTACTCCTGTACATGGGGGCACTATTCACAAGAGCCAAAAGGTGGAATCAACCCAGATGTCCATTGATGGATGACTGGATAAGCAAAATTGGTCCAGAAATACAATGAAATATTATTCAGCCTTAAAAAAGGGAATCTTATCACATGCTACAATATGGATGAAACTTGAAGACATTATAAGTTAAATAAACCAGTCTTACACACACACACACACACACACACACAAAACCCCACAAATACTATCTGATTCCACTTATATGAGATATCTGAAGTAATCAAGTTCATAGCAACAGAAAGTAGAATGCTGGTTACCAGGGGCTAGGGAGAGGGGGAAAGGTGAGTTGTTTTTTACTGGGTATTGGATTTCAGTTTTGCAAGATGAAAAAGTTCTAGAGATCTGTTATTATAACGATGTGAGTATACATAACATTACTGAACTGTACACTTAAAAACGGTTAAGATGGTAAATTTTATATTATGTGTTTTTACCACAATTTTAAAAGAATCAACAAGGATAGAGAAGAATTGAACACTATCAACCAACTTGACCTGACATCTATAGAAAACTCCCAAAGGCTAAAGAATGCACATTCTTTTCAAGAACACCTAGAACATTCTCCATGAGAGACCATCAGCTGGACCACAAAATAGGAGTTTTAAAGACTGAAATCATATAAAGTACATTCTCTGGTCACAACAGAATTAAAATGGAGATCCACAACAAGAAGGAACCTAGGAAAGCCTCAAGTTTTTCAAAATTAAGCAACACTTCTCAATAAAATATGGGTCAAAGAAGAGATCACAAGAGAAGTAAAAAAAAAATACTTTGATGAGAATTAAAACAAAAATACAAAGTAAGAAAACGTGTAACTAAAGCTGCCCTTATAGCGAAGTCTGTAGCTGTAAATGCCTAAGCTGGAGAATAATAAAGGTCTCCAATCAATAACCTAAGCTCCTCCTTCAAGAAAATAAAAAAAGAAGAAAACGACACCGAATCCAGCAACATAAGAAAAGGATTGTAGGCCATGGCCAAGTGGAATTTATTCCAGGAAAGCAAATTGCTTTAATATCCAAAAATGGATTAATGTAATATGACACATTAATGAAATAGAGGACATACCTCTGTACATAGTCCCTTCGATGGGCACTTTATTTATTTACTTATTTATTTTAAATTCCCTCAATTGTACATTAAAAAAATTTTTTTATTAAGGTATTATTGATATACACTCTTATGAGGGTTTCACATGAAAAAACAATGTGGTTACTACATTTACCCATATTATCAAGTCCTCACCCACACCCCAATGCAGTCACTGTCCATCAGTGCAGCAAGATGTCACAGATGCACTATGTGCCTTCTCTGTGCTACACTGTTCTCCCCGTGACTCCCCCCATCATGTGTACTAAACATAATACCCCTCAATCCCCCTCTCCCTCCCACCCCACCCACCCTCCCACACCCCTCCCCTTTGGTAACCACCAATTCCTTCTTGGAGTCTCTAAATTTGCTGCTATTTTGTTCCTTCAGTTTTGCTTTATTGTTATACTCCACAAATGAGGGAAATCATTTGGCACTTCTCTTTCTCTGCCTGGCTTATTTCACTGAACATAATACCCTCCAGCTCCATCCATGTTGTTGCAAATAGTAGGATTTGTTTCTTTCTTATGGCTGAATAGTATTCCATTGTGTATATGTACCACATCTTCTTTATCCATTCATCTACTGATGGACACTTAGGTTGCTTCCATTTCTTGGCTATTGTAAAGAGTGCTGAGATAAACATAGGGGTGCATCTGTCTTTTTGAATCTGAGAAGTTGTATTCTTTGGGTAAATTCCAAGGAGTGGGATTCCCGGGTCAAATGGTATTTCTACTTTTAGTTTTTTGAGGAACCTCCATACTGCTTTCCACAATGATTGAACTAGCTTACATTCCCACCAGCAGTGTAGAAGGGTGTCCCTTTCTCCACAGCCTTGCCAGCATTTGTTGTTCTTAGTCTTTTCAGTGCTGGCCATCCTTACTGGTGTGAGGTGCTATCTCATTGTGGTTTTAATTTGCATTTCCCTGATGACTAGCGATGTGGAGCTCTTTTCATGTGTCTGATGGCCATCTGGATTTCGATGGACACTTTAAAAAGTGCTTTGCATGTTTGTACAATGTGAAGGCCTTGAAAATGTGCAGTTAGTGCCAGAATGTGAATCCTTTGAGTGTGAGCTATACTTGGTGAGTGTTCTAGTGAGCAGAGTAAAGCAGAAGTGATGACGCTATCTCTGGAGAGCAGGTCGCACCAGACATTGAGGCTTCCCCCTTGGTCTCTGGGCTTGCTCCCTCTGGGGAGAGCCAGCTGCCAGACCACAAGGACACTCAAGCACCCTGTCAAGAGGCCGCACGGAAAGGAACTGAAGCCTCCAGTCAACAGCTGGGTGAGGGTGCCATCTTGGAAGCAGGTCCCAGCCCCAGCCACGCCGCCAGATGACGCAGCTTTCCTTGCTTGTGGTTGGACTGCATGTTTGTGCAATGAGAAGACTTTGAAAAGGTGAAATTAGTGAAGGAAGTTGAATCCACAGTGGGGAACTCTGTAACCCCTCTGGCAACCTTCTCACACACAAGGAGGGAGCTACAGTGGGGAGGTTTATGAGATTTTTATGGGCAAAATGAACCTCCAGGGCCCCAGAATGAGGAGGAGCAGTACTGGCAAGGGATGGGGGCTGCCGGTCCTCCACCGCAGAGCTTCCCAATTGCTGACCTCTGAACAGGTCCCAGGTCATACAATGTTGTCATTGTCTATGTATCACAATGTGAAAAAACTTGGAGGCAGAATTTCCTTGTTTTTTAAGCCTAAATAAGGGTGAATAGAGAATGAAATCCGGTTATTTGCAACAACATGGATGAACCTGGAGGACGTTAGGCTAAGTGAAACAAGACAGGCGTACAAAAACAAAGACTGCGTGGTCTCCCTTAGATGTGGAAGGAACCTAGTCTACTCAAAGTCACAGAAGCAGAGAGGAGAATGGCCACTGACAGTGGCCAGAGGAGGAGGAAGTGGGGAGGCATTGGTCAAGGGGTACAATATGTCAGCTATGCAAGATGATTGTTGAAAATGGAAAATAGATACACGGATTTTTTTTAGTGCCATTTCCCCACCTTTGTTTTTGCTTTAACTTTTCCATTATACAGTTTTTTCTAAAAAGTCTTTATGGAAGACTTCTCGGGCTCAGACTGGAGAAAGGCTGCTCACTTCTTAGTAGCAGGGCTGGTCACTCTGGGATCCCTGCTGCCACACTCCCCAGCGTGAACACAGATGATGTGCGCAGGAAGTAACACTGAGAGCAGCCCCTAGGAAGAAGCCAAGGGGAGTGCTGGGGAGACAGAGGCCCCCGGAGAGAGTCCTGAGCCCCTCAGTCTAGCCACCCCAGAGGCTGCCATGACTCCTGTCCTTCCTGGGTGGGTGAGCTGGGTCATTTCATTATTTTCCTTCTGGTCATTTGAACTTCTTGCCATTGTCCTGACCATTACAGGAATCACCTCTTACCCCAGTCAAGTGTGGTTTGGGAGTCAAGGTCATACAACAGGCAGCTTCTCTGGACGGAACAAGATGTGTTGCTCTGGAGGGAGGTGTGGGCACTGCAGCCCCCTAGGGTGTCTCTGCATGTGGGTGCTGAGTACAGAGGTCCCTCCTGGGGGACTGCCCAGCTCCTGCCATCTCTGGAAACTGAGGACTGCCTGTACCCTCACCCTTTCTGAAGGGATGCTGCCAGTTTCTGTGTTAGCATCCCATGACCTGATCTCACCTGGTGGTGGCAGATGGGGCTGGAGTGGACACTTGCCCCAACATGGGATCCTTAAACTCTGTTTCCCAGATGTTGGGACTAGGACCAGGGACATTCGTTCAAAGGTGCTGGTTGATGCAGCCAAGAGGTGGTGCAGGGCTGGGCTGGGGAATCAGAGACAGCCACGCTGCAAAGGTGAGGGATTGCGTGGCTCCTGAGAGATGGTGCACCCCACTCCTGACTGACCGACCAGCTCCGACTCTTCATTAATACTGACAGCACTTGTGACCCTCGCTGCTATGAGGCCCCATCCCTGTGTCCTTCCCATGAATTCCTTTTTTTGCTTGGCCTAGCTTGAACAAAAATCTCCTTATGATCAAATGTACCCTAAGATCCTAAGAAACTTCTAGAAAAAGCCCACAGGTATTTTATTCTTGGTAATATTAGATCTTCAATGTCTACTACATTTATATTAAACTCTATTGATGGGAATTAACTATTAATTATTTCACACTACTTTTCTTTTACCTAATACAACTGATCGATATTACTAAATGATATTTAAATGCAATTTCCAGCTTGTCACTTCCCTGCTGAATTGGTAAGGACACTTAGATGCAAGAACTAAGGAAAAGGGGAATTTATCATGAGGCTGTGAGGAGTCTTATGGAAGCAAGGGCAGGAAGGCAGGGAAAGACTGGAACCAGGGTCTGGAGAGCCATTATAACTGTTTCTCTTAAGTGCTCTTCCTGCATCTGCTAATGATCTCCTTCCCTCGACAGATTAGCATCCTATGCATTTCCAGGCTCCGTGTCCAAAAGTGTGGCCATCAGAAAGCCCTGAGGGTACATCCCCACTGTTCAAAAACCAACCCCAGTTGACACTACAATATCCGGGCTTCAGGTCCAGTTCATGAGTTGGAGACTGATAACACAGCTTGGATGACGTTTCCATCCCTGAATCAAGAAAATGTGGCCTAGAGCCGGAGACAGCTATCGAGTGATGCAAAAGTGGCTGCCAGGGTCCCACCATTGTTATGGGGATTTTGGCTGAGTTCTTGTTTGAACACCATGTCCATTCCTGGACCAATCAAAGATGGCCGGGGGACAGCATTATGTTCTACAAAATGACCAGCCTCCCATCATGTTTGTTTGCCAGGCAGACCCGAGGAAAGGGCAGTTCCCAGGTGAAAAAAGAGCCAGAGAAGCCATCTCAAAATGAGTCTGCTGTCTTCCATCCCCGCCTCCCCATCCTTTTCTTATTCACGAGGAGGAATCGCCCTCACCCTCCAGCCACCCCAGCCAACCGCACTGCCGTTCTCTCCCCTCCCCTGTCATCTGGCAGGTAACTCCTCTAACCCACGTGAATTTCTTCAGCAATATTTGGATTCCCTTGCCTCCTCCCTCCTCGGAGGCTCACATTGTCAACGATGCCTTCTCTTCGGGATCGTTTTCTTCCCCTCAACTCTACCCTTCCTACTGACATTTGTAAATGCTCCAATATCTCCTACTTTGGACTAAGTCACTAACCATTCATTTCCCAACCTCCAGACTCAACTCCAGACTTACCTGATGTCCACCTCTCTTTCCTTCCCAACTACATTTCTGGAAAGTCTGTGCTGGCTCGTCTCTTCCTTCTGCAGTCGGCTGCGCTCCGGCTCTTCCTCTCCCCACTCGCACAGGAGCTCTTGCTAAGGTCACAGACCCAGGGGTCCCTTCCCAGTCTTTTGCCCCTTTCCGATGTCCAGCATTGGATACTTTTGTCCCCTCCTTCCTCCACAACAGCACGCGTTTCCCTTGACTTTGGGATCTCTCACACCCTCTGGCTTTTCCTACTTTCTCCCGTTGGTCTCTGGTCTCCCTCACTGACCTTCCCTCCTTTTCCTCTGGGACCTTGTATGTTGGAGATGCTTCGGGCTTGTTCCAGACCTCTCACTCTATATTCGCACCTGTGCCCACAGATCCAGTGATCTTTGTGCCCTGGTGATTCGTGAATGTTTGTACCTAACCCTGCTGTCTCCTCTGGGCTCCAGGTCTTCATACCCACTCACCTTCCACGGCTCCTCTTGTCAGTCTTAAAACATTTCAAACACAGCCTGTGCAAGGTGTACGCGGACTCCCTCCACCCACCCTTACGTCTCACCCCTGTCCTCTTCCTGTGCTCTATATTTTGATGAATGGTACCACCTTTTCTGCTCAAGTAAGAAACCCAAAGGTCATATCTGAAATGTCTTTTTTATCCCATTTTCAATCCGTCTCCTAATGCTCCTTATATTCAACCTTTTTACTCTGTCATCATTGCCACCAAACTGGTCACCATCTTTCGCCCAGACTGCAGCCTGCCCATGTCGCCTCTCGCTCTTTTCTTCCACTGCCGGAGGCGTTTGGTTTTGCTGCCGCTTTGGTTTGCTTGTTTTAGCTGGCTCGCTGCCCCTGCTTTGCTAAAACAGCTCAGTGGCTTCACACAGACCCAGGCGCCAGGCGGCAGGTTCCAGCCTTACAACCCCGTCTCTCAGTTCCTCAGCGTGCTATGGTCTCTCCAGCCGCACGGCCTTTGCATTTGCTGCGTTCTCTCAGTTGGGGTGGTGAGTCCCTCTTCTTCTTGGTTTAGGTAACTTTAATTCATCCTGCCGACCTCAACTCATATAGCATTTGCCCTAGGGTAGCCTTCCCGACTCCCCAGAAGAGGGCAGGTTTCCCTGCTGTATTTTGTTGTGGACCAGTGGTTCTCTACCAGGGGCTGTTTTGCCCCCCAGGAGCTATTTCCCAGTGTCTGGAGATATTTTTAGTTGTCACGTCAGAGAGGTAGGGTGGGGTATAATATTGGTATCTAGTGGATAAAGTCCAAGAGTGCCCCTCCCCGCCGTGCCATGCCATGCACAGGATGACCCGTACAGCCCGGAGTACCCAGCCCCAGGGTCAGCAGTGCTGAGGGTGAGAAACCTCCTCGGCAGCCTGCGCTCCTGGCGTTTGCGGTGGCGTCTCAGTTTGACTGTGAGCTTCTCAAGAGCTACAGCTGTGGTGGTTCTTGTCCACATGGGGCCTCCATGCCTGGCACATCCCTATACGCTTCCACTGGTCCAGGTGCCAGGACACTAGGCAGGATCTCTTCCTCCCTTCTTGGTGAGGGCACCTTGAGTTTCCTGTGGCAACAGCTTCAGCATTCCACTGGGCCTCCCCTCCACCCCGATTCCCAGCCATGGGGTAGGCATGTGACCCACAGTAGAACTAATCAGCATCTCTTATTTTTGAAAATACAATTGGAAAATTTCATAAACAAGCAGTGAATAAATACTGGGAAACGTCCAGGCTCTTTCATCTGCATCTTGTCTATGCTGCTCTCACACACAGCAGCAGAGTTAAGTGCTTACAGCAGAGACTGTACGGCCTGCAAAGTTGAGAGCATTTGCAGCCTGGCTATCTCCAGAAGATAGTTGCCAACCCCGACCTACCGCAGTAATTCCTACCGCTGAGTCCTTGAGCTGCCCGGGACCCTTCTGAGGCCCGCTTATTCACTCACCCTTCAATTTTGTCACCTTCCCAGTAATATTCCACCAATGCTCCCTCCTCCCTTTTGGGCTTGGTTTAGCCAGAGAAGATTTCAGATGTCACCTAAAAAGCCTTAACTAAGGCGGGAACCCGACTGAGGTGTGCTAAGTAGCTTGACACCATGATAGGTTGAATGGCGGTCCCCCAAAAGGTACTGTCCATGTCCTAATCCCCGGAACCTGTGGACGGGGCCACACTTGGAAGAAGAGTGTTTACAGATCTAAGTTAAGGATCTCAGAGTGAGCTCATCCTGGATTATCTGGCTAAACCCTAAATCCAACGACAAGTGTTCTTATAAGAGACACAATGGAGGAAGCCATATGAAGCTAGAGGCAGGCATTGGAGTGATTCTCTGGTAGGCACGGCCAATGAACACTGGAGCCAAGTGAAGGTGGATGAGGCAGAGAAGGGATTTCCCCTAGGGGCTCCAGAGGAAGCATGGTGCTGTGGACACCTTGATTTTGGACTTCTAGCCTCCAGAACCATGACAGGATAAATTTCTCTTAAGTCCCCAACTCGTGGTAATTTGTTACAGAAGCCATAGGAAACTAACGTACATCAGCCATTTCCTAATGCACTTAGGATAAGATCTGGGCTCTGTAAATGTTTACAAGGCTTTTCTTTCACGGCCTGGCCACTGGCTATCTTTTTTTTTTTTTTAATCCCTACCTTTTGTTTTTAAATAGAATTTATTTTTGCAGCAAAATTGAACAGGAGGCACAGAGATTTCCCATATACCTCCTGCCCCCACACATGTATAGATGCCCCCAACATCAACATCCCCACTGAAGTGGTACATTTACTAAACCTGATGATCCTACATTGACAAATCACTGTCAATTCAAGTCCATGAGTCAAGTATAGGTCAGGGTTGACTCTTGGCATCGTATATTCTATAGTTTTGGACAAATTTCTCATTACATATCCACCTTTCCAGTATCATACGTCGTAGCTTCACTGCCCTGAAAATTACCTGTGCTCCACTTATTTAGCTCTCTGTCTCTCCTCAGCCCGCGCAACCACTGATCTTTTTACTGTCACCATAGTTTTGCCTTTTCCAGAATGTCATATATTTGGAATCGTACAATAAATAGTTTTTTCAGACTGGCTTCTTACACTTAGTAATATGCATGTGATTTTTGTTTTTTAGCCTGCTGATGTGATGGATTACTTTAATTGGGATTTTTGAATGTTGAACCAGCTTTGCAGACCTGGGATAAATCTCACTTGATCATAATGTAGAATTTCTTTTATTGTTCGGTTTGATGTGCTAATAGTTTGTTGATGATGTTTGCACTTATGTTCGTGAGAGATTTAGCTCTGTAGTTTTCTTATAATGTCTTTTTATGGAATTAGGGTAATGCTGGGCTCATAGAATGAGTTAGGAAATATTCCCTCTGCTTCTATCCTCTGAAGGAGATTGGAGAGACTTGGTATCCTTTTTTCTTTGAAGGTTTAGAAGAATTCATTGGTGAACTCATTTGGTCCTATTGCCTTCTGTTTTGGAAAGTTATTAATTATTGATTCAATTTCTGTAACAGATATAGGCCCATTCAGATGATCTATTTCTTCTTCTTGTGTGAGTTTCAGCAGATGGTCTCTCTCAAGGAACTGGTCCATTTCATCTAGGTTATCAAATCTGTGGGCATAGTTAGTTGCTGATAATATTCCTTGATCACCCTTTTAATATCCATGGGATCTACAGTGATCTCCTCCTCTCTTTTTTTTTTTTTGATATTAGTAATTTGTGTCTTCTCTTCTTTTTTTTAGTTAGCCTTGGCTAGAGTATTAATCTTTCCAAGGAATCAACTTTTGGTTTTCTTGATTTTCTCTGTTGGTTCCCTGTCTTCAATTTCATTGATTTCTGCACCAATTTTTATTATGTTTCTTCTTATTTTGGATTTTATTTGCTCTCCTTTTTCTAGTTCTTAAAGTGGAAGCTTAAATGATTGAATTTAGTTCTTTCTTCTTTTCAAGTATGTATGTCTAGGGCTATTAATTTCCCTCTAAGCTCTGCTTCACTGCATCCCACAAATTTTGAAAAGTTGTATTTTCATTTAGTTCAAATATTTTTTAAATTTCTCTTAAGATTTCTTCTTTGACCCATGTGTTATTTGTAAGTGTGTGGTTTAATCCCCACATATTTTGGGGTTTTCTGGACATCTTTCTGCTAACGATTTCTACTTTAATTCCATTTTGGTCTGAGAGCAGACACTATATGACTTTTATTTATTAAGGACTGTTTCATAGCCCAGAATGTGGTCTGTTTTGGTGGATGTTCCATGTGAGCTTAAAGAGAATCTTTCACTTTTTGTGCCCTTTGTCAATTTAATTTAGCATTTTATATAATTCCAGTTTTCTTTCTTGTCTTACTGTATCACTTGTAATTAAAAAAATTTTTTTAGTGGTTGCCCTAGAGTTGGCAATATACATTTCCAACTAATCCAAATCCACTTTCAAATAACCCTACACTGCTTCAGGGGAATACTTATCATTTTTATAATAAGAAACTATTCCTAATGCCTCCCTCCTGTCCCTGCATCACTACTATTATTTATTTCACTATATGTAAGCACACTCAATTGGGTACTTTGTTATTATTTTGAGCAAACTCTTATCTGTTAAATCAGTTAAGATTTAAACAACAAAAGTTGGATTTTATCTGCACTTATTTATTCTCCAGTGCTCTTTCTTTCTATAAGTATATCCAGATTTCTCACCTACATTATTCTCCTTCTGTCTAAAGAACTTTTTTTTACAATTTTTGCAAGGCAGGTCTACTGGCAAAAAATTACCAGTTTTTGATTCTCTGAGAAAGTCTTCATTTCTCCTTCATTTTTGAAGGATAATTTCTCAGGATACAGAATTCTATGTTGTTGTTTCATTCCTTCTCTTTTTGCTTGCATAGCTTTTGAAAAGTTGGATGGAACTCTTATCTTTGCTCCTTTAACAGGTAAGATGGTTTCATTCCTCTGGCTTCTTTTCAAAATCTTGTCTTTACCTTTGATTTTCTTAAGCTTGACTACAATATTCCTAGGTTTTGTTTGTTTGTTTGTTTGTTTGTTTGTTTTGGCCCTTATCCTGTGTGGTGGTGTCTGAACTTCCTGGACCTGTGGTTTGGTCTCTCACATTAAGCTGGGGTAAAGTCTCAGTTATTATTGTTTCAACTATTTCTTTCATTCCCTTCTTTCTTTCTTCTCATCCTGGGATTTCCACTACTCGTGTTTTACACCTTTGGTCATCGTCCCACAGTCCTTGGATATTCCATTTGGTTCGTCTTTTTCAGTCAGTGTTGTTTCTTTAGTTTTCAGTTTTGCAGGTTTCTGTTGTTGTGTCCCCAAGCTCGGCGACCCTTGCCCCAGCCATGCCAGTGTACTCATGAGCCCCATCATGGGCGAACTTCCTGTCACAGGGTTTTCCATCACCAGCATTTCTTTCATTTTTCTTAGAACATCCAGCTCTCTGCTTACATCATCCTTGTGTCTTACATGCTGCCCACTTTCTCCATTAAAGCCCTAAGCATATTAATCTTAGTTTTTTGAAGCTCCTGGTCTGATAATTCCCCTCTGCCATCTCTGAGTCTGGTTTGGATGCTTGTTCCATCTCTTTAAGTTGTACTTTTTTGCCTTTTAGGTGCCTTTTGACTTTTTGTCAAAAGGCAGACATGCTCTACAGGGTAAGAGGCTCAGCTGTGAGCAGGCCTTCAGTGATGCTGCCCCAGGTGGGCGAGGGGCGAGGGGCGAGTGCTGCTCCCGTGGTTTGGTCTCAGGCTCTCGGGGAGATGTGCCCAAGGCCACACCCCTCACCAGGGCTTCTGTTTTATTCTGCCCACCTCTGGGGGATAGGATGGCTCCAGTGGGCTGGCACTGACTATCTCCCTTCCCCAGGGTGGCTTATGCTTGATGAAGCTCCTAACAAGCTGCTCAAGTACTTTCTCCTGAGGGCCTGACTTGTTAAGAGGACAGGAATGTTCTGGCATCTTTCAAAATGGCCCTCTTGTCTCTCTTCCTGTGCCTGGTGTTCAACGTGATTCCTGGGGAGGCTCCTGGGAGCTGGGGGTCCTGTCACTGGGCCCCCCTGCAGTTTTTACCTCTCAGAAATGCCCACACTGCACCTCCAGTGGCCCCTCCATTTAAGTGTTTGCCTCCCCGGCGCCAGTGCCCAAGCAGGCTGGGCCTGCGGGTTTCTGCTCCGGTAAGTGTAAATCCCGTCAGCCTGCATGGGTCTCTAATTTAGGGTCCGTGGCTTGCCCTGTGATTTCACTCCTCTGACAGATCTAAGAATAGTTGTTGATTTTTCAGTGTGTTCCGTTTTTTAATTGTTAGGAAGGAGTGGTGACTTTTAATCTCCTTACATGCTAGGCCAGAAACTGGGGGTCCCATTTTTTTCTTAAAAAATTACGTGGGTCCCTACAGTTCCTTTACCTTTTCATAGGAATTTTAGAGTCAGCTTGTCTATTTCTACAAAAATCTTTCTAGGATTTTGACTGGTATTGTACTGAGCTCGTAGACCTTATTGAACTTCCAACCCATGAATACAAAATCTCTCTCCACTTAGCTGGGCCTTTTTGATTTCTTTCACCAGGGTTTTTGGTATTTTTCAGCATAGATTTTAGCCTAGGCATTTCATGATTTTTAGTGCCCTTGGTAAGTGGTACTTTAAAATTCTTCATTGTCTAATTGTTCTTCGCTAATGTATAGAAGTTCAATCAGTAGAACTCACCTTGCCTACTGTGACCTTGCTAAATGCATTTATTAGTTCTAGGAGCTTTGCAAAAAACAGGATTTTGTATTTTCTACATACAATCATGTCTCCTGTGAACTGAGTGTTTTATTCTTTGTAAACAACCTCCGTGACTTATTTCTTGTTCTTACCTTCTTCTGCTAGATAGGGCTTCTCGTATGATGTTGAATAGACATGGTGAGAGTAGACATCCTTGCCTTGTTGTTGATTTTAGGAGAAAGGCTTCAGTTTTTCACAGTTAAATATGATTTTTGATTTTAGATTCTTGGTTTCTGTAATGCACCTCATCTGTTTAAGGAAGCTCCTTCTATTCCTAGATTGTGGAAAGTTTTGATCACGAATCGATGCTGAAGTTTGCTGAATGCTTTTTCAGTTTCTCTTCCCCCACCCCAATTTTGTGCTTGTCGGTAAGGTTCTCCTTTGGTCTATTGAATTACATTCATTGATTCTTGAATATTGAACCAATTTTGCATTCCCAGAATAAACCTCCTCCACCTGTCATGGTGTATTCTTTTTATGTATTGCTGGATTCAGTTTGCTAATATTTTGTTGAAAATTTTTGTATCTATGTTCATAAGGGGTAATGGCCTGAAGGTTATTTTTTTCCTGTAGTATTTATTTCAGGTTTTGATATTGGGTAATGGTCTAAACATTGAGTTGGGAAGCAATTTCTTTTCTTCCATTCTTTGGAAGATCTTGTAAGAATTTGTATTATTTCTTCCTTAATGTTTGGTGGAATCTATCTCTGAAGACACGTAGGTCTGGAGTTCGGTTTTGTTTTGAAGATATTAAGCTACAAATGCAAGTTCCCTGTTATATATGGAAATATCTACATAATCTATTTCCTCTTTAGTGAGCTTAGGAAGTTTGTGTCTTTCAAAGAATCTGTGCATTCCTCTAAATTGTCAAATTTATAGGTATAATGCTCTTGAAAATATTACCTTGTCCTTTTAATGTCTAAGATCTGTACTTGAAGATCTTTTATTCTTTCTTGATATTGGTAACCTCTGTCTTTCTTTTTTATTTTTTCTTTTCAATCAGGCTAGAGGTGTATAAATTTTGTTGATCTTTCTGAGGAACCAGTTATAGGTCTGATTGATTTTTCTAATTCCCCTATTTCAACTTCCTTGCTTTCTGCTTTTGTCTGTATTATTTGCTTCTTTCTTCTTTGTGTTTAAGTCGCTCTTCCTTGTTGTTTCTTAAGGCGGTAGCTCTCAGATCACAGATTTGATACCAATCCTCTTTTCTAAGATAAGGGCTTACTGTTACCATCTGTTCTCCAGGTACCGCTTTAGCTCCATCCTACAACTTTTGATCGGTTGTGTGTTCCTTGTCATTTCATTGAAAACATTTTTAATTGCCTTTGTGACTTTTCCTTGACCTATGGGTTATTTGCACATGGGTTTTTAATTTCCAAATATTAGAGGGTATTCCAGGTATCTTTTGTTCTTGGTTTCTAGTTTAATTCCTTTGTGGTGAGAAAATATACTTTGCATGATTCCAGTTCTTTTAAGTTTATTGAGGTTTACTTTATTTCCCAGGATACAGTCAGTCTGGCTTGGTGAAATGTTCCATGCACACACGAAAACATGTGCTCTTGTTGTACGGAGGGTTCTATCAATGCCACTTGGGTTTTCTGTATTCAAAAGCCATTTTAGTTGAGTTTTCTGTATCTTGCCACTAAAAATGTTCCTATCAATAAGGAATTATAATTGGCCGGGGTCATTTGCCCAGTTCTGAGGCCACAGGAGCAAAGTCCTCTAACTGGCACCCCCTTCAGTGTCATGTGACTGGAGTTGAGGATAACGGTTCCACAAAGGTATTGGGGCTGTTGGTCACAAAACCAGTAAATGCTCGCTGCTGTCCACTCTCGGCTCTAAGTGTGCACGTGTACACGTGCATGCACACAGACACATGCTCATGGTTCCAATGTGTACAATGATAAAAATCCCCCCATATGCATCTCCTAAATAACTCAAAATCTTGCTTGTTTTCCAAATGAAGATAATTTGAAGTCACATCCCATTAAAACACAGCTCCAAGCCTATGTTCTCTGAGTGAGACACATATGCCTTTTGATCATATCTGACTGCTTCCTGCTTCAGTAACCGAGGTCCTAGATGATGAATGAACACACGTCTACCCCTTCAAGGATTTCTTGGTGCAGAAAAGCCATTAAAAAAAAACAGTCCCCAGGGCAGTTGTTACTGCTTGCTTGCTTGTCTGTCAACATGACGCATCAGCGTACCCACCCAGCGGCTGCTGTGGGAGGTGTCTGATGCAACCAGCGCATGTCCCCGGGCAAGAGAGGATGTTGAGGAAGGACTGTGAAGGCACAAAGAGAACACCTGCTGTATTTGCTAAGTCAAAGATGCACACCAGCTTCCAGGCACCATGTTGGTTTCTTCCAGAAAGGAGAAAACAGGGGGTTTCTCCACAGTTGTACCACTTGACTGATACCTGGTATAGTGGCTGGATGGGGACTCAGTGGGGCTGTTACAGGACTCGCCAAGCGTGCCCCTTCCAAGCCCCGGATGGTGATGGCAATCTGTATGTCCTCCCGAGAGGCAGTAGTGCTTTTGGTTGCTATGCTGGAGGGAAGAGGAAGTTATGGTGTTTTCCTCTTGGCCTGCCTGCAGTGGTGGAACTCTCTCCATGCCTTCGTAAGCCAGGGAGAGGACACTGTTGATGCTCAGAAGATCCATCCCAGTTGTTTACATTTGAATGGCAAAGAGCCTTTGGGTGGGCTTGCCATCAGTGGTCCCGATGATAACTCCGCTGATCTCTGGGTCCACATGTCCCTCACTCCAAATGGCAGACCATGCTGATGTGGTCATCAGGGTTCACGGGATCCCAATAATTAACAGTAATTTGGAATACATATCCATTAACCAAATGTTTGGTTAAGTCTCTTCTCCCAGGGCTCATTTCTCCTCGGGGAATGCGAGGAAGAAGACTTACAATTTGCCTTGGTGCTTGTTTAGGTCTCAAGGCTGCCTTACATCTGCTTTATTCTAGACGAGAGACTGAATCAGCGAAGTGCACTAGCATTCATTATTAGACAGAAGGCCTTGACTTTCCTGTGTCTTGATTTTATTGATATCCTTAAGTTGGGCCTATTGTCATTGGACCTGGACTTATTTATTTTATAAAAAACAATGGGACATCTGTCACTAGTTTCTGAGAGCCCTGTAATTAATTAACCACAGTTAAAGATCTCTGGGCACCACACCATTTTGTAAAATTGAATCACCATGCATCCCTTGCTGCCTGTTGTGACACACAGGTCCGTATTTGCTTCTGCCAGGTACCAGGGGCCACCTGGACCAAGCCACCCGGGCTCCTCCGATCCCCACTGCAACTGGTCAGTGAGACCAACTACAGCCCCAACTCCCAGCATTCCCGGGCTAGGAAAACAGGCAATAAAAAAGCCCATTTTGAAAAGACTGACATCTTTCTCACCAATCCAGTCCTCACGGCAAAGGTAAATGTATTCTTCCCAGGCCTAAGTGGGGGCGTAGCAAAGGGTTGGGGGTGCTGAGTGAGTGGGAAGCATGAACTAGTTCCAGTTCAGCATTCCTGCCTGCTGAAGTCTTTGAATTCTTTCCTCTCTCTTATGCCAAAGCGTTTCTGGCCTGCCCATGTCATTTTGCACAGAGCAGCATTCAGAACATCAGCCCAAACAGCAAATTGCTGATGCAGCTGCCCGTGTCTCCTTCAAGAGTACCCTCAAATCAATGACGTCGTCCTGATGCAACAGTGAACTTTTCCAGGCCAAGAGGAAAACGCCATAACTTCCTCTCCCCTCCAACACAGCAACCAAAAGCACTACTGCCTCTCGGAAGGACATACGGATTGCCATCACCATCCGGGGCTTGGAAGGGGCATGCCTGGCGAGTCCTGTAACAGCCCCACTGAGTGAACTTCCATGCCCCCAGTATCCCCGTCTGTTCTCACAGATGTGCCCCAGAGGATGCCTATACATACTAACAAATCCCTGCTCTTCTTTCAAAGTGTGATCCTGTCACCTGCCCTGGTTCTGCCTTTCACTCCCAGACCATGTTGAGTCGGGATTCTGGTTACCAGCCGAGCAAACATTTGAGGTACGAGGGCGTAAGAGAAACGGTTCCCTTTCCTAGGAGGGGAAGGGTCTTTGCTAGGGGAGGAGAGGTACAATAAGGAGTGTTTCAGAATGATGGGGTCTGGGGGAATCTCAGACTGTTTCTGGATATTTTTATCCCAATTCCAACGGGCCAGGCTTTCTTTCTCACCACTGCTGTAACTTTCAGTTAAAAGTACTATGGCCAGTGAATTTGGCTGTGTTCATTCAGCAAGCTGGAGGAGCCGTCTCAGATGGGTTTGGTTTTTAGTGGTCTTAGGTTTACTTATCACCAGTTACAGAGTCCTTGAACATAGTTATAAAAAGGCTCGGAGATTTTATTCCCTTCCCTGAGGCAAGTATTCTGAGATTTGGGCTATGGATAGTTTAGTTTTAAGTTGGCTGATGCTGACAGAGCAACCACTCTGTTTCATTGTTTCTGCATTTCTCATCTGCTTTAAATTAGCCTGTGGACAATGTGAAGGGGAAAAGGCATAGTATACTAACTTTTTATTGAGAAATAATTCTCACACCATATAATTCATTTATTTAAATGTACAATCCAGTGATTTTTAGACTATCCACAAGGTTTGTACAACCATCACCACTATTTAGTTCCAGAGCATTCTCACCGCCCCCAAAAGAAACCCTGTTTCTATTAGTCACTCCCCATCCCTCCCTCCCCCCCAGACCCTGACAGCCACTAGTTTACTTTCTGTCTCTATGGATTTACCTGTTCTGGGCATTTCATATAAATAGAATCATACAATATGTTTCCTTTTGTGACTGACTTCTTTCACTTAGCATAACATGTTCAAGGTTCAGCCATGTTGTGGCATGTATCAATACTTACTTCCTTTTTATGATTAAATAATATTCCATTGTGTGGATATACCATCTTTTGTTTATCCATTCAACAGTTGATGGACATTTGAGTTGTTTCCACTTTTTGACTATGATGAGTAATGCTGTTACGAACACTCATGTACAGAGATTTTTGTGTGAACCTGTTTTTATTTCTCTTGGGTATATATCTAGGAGTAGAACTACTGGGTTGTATAGTAACTCTACGTTTCACTTTTTGAGGAACTGCCAATCTATTTTCCAAAATAGCTGCACCATTTTACATTCCTAGGAGCAATATTTCAGTTTCTCCACATCCTTGTCAGGACTTGTTATTGTCCATCTTTCATTATGGCCATGTTACTGGGTATGAAGTAAAGTATGTTACCTTTTCTGTAAACATAAAGAGTACAGTATATTTGTATGTAATTGCTTATTAGCTGACAGAAGAGTTCTCAAACCTTACACAAAAAACTAGTAACACTGGTTGCCTCCACGGAAGGAATTTGGGAGGTGGCCAAGGTGGGAAGGAGATTTTATACTGTCTACCCTTCTCTAAGTTATTATGTTTTAAATCATGTGGAAGTATTACCTCTACAAATAACTAAATTAAATTGAACCTAAAAAAATTTTAATTACATTTATTGACTTAGAGCAGGGATTGGCAACTATGATCTATGGACGAAATCTAACCTGGTACCTATTTTTGTGTGGCCCATGAGCTAAGTAGTTTTTACATTTTTCAGAGGTTGAAAACAATAAAAGAAGATTCTTTTGTCACCCATGGGAATTATTTGAAATTCAAATTTCCATGTCCACAAATAAAAACGGCCATGTTCACTTGTTTACATATTTGTGTGGTGTTTTCCTGCAGCTGTGGCAAAGATGGGTGATTGTGGCAGGAACTGTATGTGGTGCTCTCGTTGCTTTACACTGCTGCTTGGAAGAATGCAAATTGCAGTTACACAATTATAACTCAGTGGCATTTTGAGTGTCATGTATATTACCATAGTGTGACTTAGAAGAAAACTACCAGTGCGTATCCTTTACATCAAAATAAGAGAAGACGACAGAAGTGGACTGTGAATGTCATGCGTGTAAGGCATGATGGAGTGTGGATTATGTTGTTATCAAATAATTCCCAAATCACAGGAAAGTAATGGTCAGAAAAACTAGAAAATTTAAAATACTATCTTAACATGACAGAATTTCTTCACAGAAATAAAAAATGATAAGGAATCTGCTGTCTAAATAAGTTGTAAAGTGGCTCATTTGTTAGCCAAGAAAGAAAGCCATACAAAAATGTTAAGTTAATTAAATAAGTTGATTGCAACAGCTGAATACATGTGTTCATGAAAAAAAATGAACTTGTTTAAGAATATTTTCCTTGAATTGAGAATAGTTGCCTGAAGAATTTAGAACATTGGGAGCAGCAACAATTTAAGAACAAGGCAGATGTTACTACTCAGTTGTTTATTCAATGAGTCAATGTTAAGTTAGAACTGATTAAAGCATTAGCCTCTATGAATGGTCTGCACTGAACTACACAGGTGAGAATATTTTCAAAGAAGTTAATAAAACAGTAATTCAGTACAAGGTGAGGCAGAATCAACTAAGATGTGTTACAACTGAAGGTGGTATAAATATGTAGAGCAGCAAAAGGCTTAGCTGCACAAAAATGCAAAGCTTGTGAAAATGTAAGGTATTTAAACCTGTGGTAGTGCAGATGATACAGATTTATCAGCAGGAACTTTGAGGAAAATATCTGAATGTATCATGCATTATTGAACCAGTAGTATCAACAGTGAACTTAATTTGTTCTTATGGACTTAATCATCAGTTCCATGAAATTTATCAGAAATATAAAATGAATATCCTGACTTGTCTTAACACAGAAATTTGAATACTTATCAGTAGCAAAGTTTTATTGGGATATTTTGTGCTTGGGGCCATGATCAAAATTTTTCTGAACAAGAAGAATCTCCTTAAAGCATTATTACGAAACATTAAATGGCTTTGTAAATTGTATTTTTCTATGGACTTAAAAAATTTTTTAATGAATTCAAACCAATATTCAAAGGCGGTATAGTGTTTATATGTAAAATTTATATTGTGGTAAAGTCATTTCAACTTTACTAATATTTTTTGAATCACAAGTAATGTCAAACTTCTTTATATACTTCCCATGCTGTCAAAAGTTGAAACAAGATGGAAAATTCCCATACAGACTTGCAGTGCATTTATGTTTTGAACTCAAACTATAGTTCAAGTGGTGTTTTTTAGACCTTGATGCAAGCTCAAAGGAAATCTACATATTTCAAAATCCATTTAACTGTGCAACAGAGCAGCTTCCACATAATCTTCAATTGGAAGTGATTATTCTGAAATGAAATGACAAGAGAACAGGTAAATATCAAGAGAAGAATATAATAGAATTCTATAATTGCCTTGTATGTGATCAGTATGTTCAATTAAAATTACATGTTCATGGACTGATAATCAGTTCTGGCAGTACCTATCTGTGTAAGAAGATGAAAAATGTAACATCTCATTATAGATCAGCATTAATAGGTGATTATTTGCAATTGATCTTGATTATAGAAGGCACTAACTTTGATTATCAATTAAACAAACATTATACCGAATGTTTTGCTAACAAATGTTCCATTCTTCTCATTATACCTGTATAACAAAAATTATATATACTATACTTAGTCAATTTTGAATTTCATCAATTAAAATTTTGTAGTTGGTTTCCTTTCTTTTTTATATATAAGTATCTATTATTGAGTTTGACTCTTTACCCACAGAATCTAAAATATTTACTAACAGAGGCCTTCTTAAAAAGTTAGGTCAGATGGACTTAATAGATATATGCAGAACACTCTACCGAGCAACAGCATACACATTATTCTCAAGTGCACATGGGACATTTTCCAGGTTAGACCATATATTAGGCCATAAATTAAGTCTCAATTGATTTTAAAAGATAGATATCACACAAAGTATTTTCTCTAAACACAATGGCACGAAGTCAGAAATCAGTAACAGAAGGAAAACTGGAAAATTCAAAGATTTGTACAAGTTAAACAATTCTTAAACAACCAATGGATCAAAGAAGAAATAACAAAGAAAATTAAAAACATTTAGACCTGAATGAAAATAAAAACACAGCAAACCAAAACTTATGGGATGCAGCAAAAGCAGTACTAATGGAGAAATGTGTAGCTATAAACACTTACATAAAAAGCATGTCTCAGAACAACCTAAATTTACATCTTAAGGAACTAAAAAAATTAATGAAAAAGTAAACCTGAAGCTAGCAGAAAGAAGGCAATAATAAAGATTAGAGCAAAGATAAACAAAACAGAGCACAGAAAAATAGTAGAGAAAATAAATGAAACCAAAAGTTGCTCCTTTGAGAAGATCACCAAAATTGACAACCTTTAGCTACAAGGACAAATAAAAAAAAGAAGACTCAGATTACTAAAATCAGACATGAAAGTAGGGACATTACTACCAATTCTACAGAAATAAAGAGGATTATAAGAAATTACTATGAAAAATTGTATACCAAAATGTTGGATGACCCAGATGAAATGAACAAATTTCTAGAAACACTGAAACTAAATTATGTAGAAATAGAAAATCTAAATAGACATAACTAGTAAGGAGAATGAATCAGTAATCACAAATCTCCCAACAAAGAAAATCCTTGAACCTGATGGCTTCACTGGTGAATTCTACCAAATATTAAAAGGAGAACAAATGCCAATCCTTCTCAAATGCCTCTAAAAAATTTAAGAGGGAACACTTCCTAACTCATTCTATGAGACCAACATCCTGATGCCAAAGCCAGATAAAGACAGCACAATAAAAGGAAACTACACACCAATGTAATACACCACATCAACAGAATGAAGGGATGAAGGTAGGGGGCAATCCCCACATGATTGTCCAACTGATGCAGCAAAAGCATTTGACAAATATAACACCTTTTCATGATAAAAACTCACCACAGTAGAAATAGAAGGAAACTACCTCAATGTAATAAAAGCCATATGTGAAAAACACACAGTGACTTTCATACTCAATGGTGAAAGACTTAAATATTTTCCTCTAACATCAGGACCAAGGCAAGGATGCCCACTTTCACCACTTCTGTTCAACATGGTACTAGAAGTTCTAGCTGAAGAAAGTAGGAAAGAAAAAGATCAAAGCCATCCAAATTGGAAATATTAATTATTTCTTCCCCCAGGTGATATGATCTTATATGTGGAAAACTCTAAAGATAAAAAAAAAACTGTTAGAACTAATAAACGAACCCAGCAGGGTAGTAGGACACAGAGTTCACACACAAAGATCAGTTGCATTTCTGTACTAACAATGGACAATCTGAAAAAAATTACAAAAACAACTCCATTTATAATAGCATCAAAAAGAATTAAAAATCTGGAAATTAACTTAAAGAGATGAAAGATTTGTACAATGAAAACTACAAAATATTGCTGAAGGAAATTAAAGAAAATGTCAATAAATGGAAACAAACCCCATCTTCATGGCCTGGAAGACTAAGTATTAAGATGTCAATACAACACAAAGCAATCTATAGAGTCAGCATAATTCATGTAAAAATCAAATTTAAAAATTACCATATGATCCATAATGCCACTTCTGAGTTTATACCTGAATAATTGAAAGCAGGATCTGTAAGAGATGTTTGTACACTCCCTTTTACAGCAGCATTATTCACAGTAGCAAAAAAGTGAAAGTGACCCAATGTCCCTCAGTGGGTGAATGGATAAGCAAAATGTGTATGAACATATAATGGAAGGAAGTTCAGACACAAGCTACGACATGGATCAGCCTGGAGGACATTATGCTAAGTGCAATAAGCCAGCCCCCAAAAGACAAATACCGCGTGATTCTCCTTACACGAGTGAAATGGCAGAGTCAAAATCAAAGAGACAGACAGTAGAACAGTGGATCCCAGGGGCTGGGGAGGGAGAGGAATAGGGGGTTAGTGCTGAAAGGGTACAGCGTTTCAGTTTCAAAAGATAAAAAGAGTTACTGAGGTGGACAATGCTGGTGGTTGCACATTATGAATGTATTTAATACCACTGAACCGTGCACTTGAATGGTGAAGATAGTGGTGTTGGTAGTGGTGGTAGGAGAAGATGAAGGTGAAAATGATGATCTTGAAGGTGAAAAGAAGGTGAAAAGGCCGTGGGCTGTGCCTTCTATACCAGAGTGCAGGACTCTGCGCTCCAGACACCACAGGGGTCTGTGCTTCTTTCCCTGGACTCACCTGTCAGATACTTGGAAATAATCACCCCAAGTCTTCTTTCAGAATAAAATCTTGAATTCCTTTGAAAAAAATGTTAATGTGATGCTAAATAGATCAGAATCAATGATGAAAATAACAACAGAAACCTCATTAGTTGCATTTGGAAGACGTTAAAAGATGAACATATTATTTTGAAAACCCATAAATAAGGACAGAGAATCAAGCATTTACCTTGCCTGTCCTATACATAGTGTGTATTTGGTAACCAAATAGTAAATGAGAGGAAGTTCTTTTTTAAAAGAAGCATTCCAGCTAATACATGGAAAAGGAATGCTACTATTAGTTTTTTATTATCTTGCAGCCCCTGGTGAAATAATGAATTTAGATGTTGAACATCAATGGTGCTCCCAACAAAAAGGGAGAAAACAAGACATCATGTTTTTTCTGGTGAAAGTAATACACCACCACCTATGAAGTCATCTTGCCAACAAAATTGAACCGGATTCTAGGCCTCTAAGACCAAGTAGAAATTCATGAGGATTACAGAGGGACTGAGGAACATGTTAAACTGCACCCCAATAATTCAGTCCGCAAAGTCCAGACTGTGGGAGAAAAATCATTTCAAAGAAGAAAAAAGGGAGATGTGTATGTATGTTGGGGGAAATCTACAAAAAAACTTAAAAATTATGTCCAGGGATCTTATTTCTGGATCGTTATTTACTTTATTTCATTTGTACTTTTTTAGAGCAGTTTAGAGTCACAGCAAAATTGAGTGGAAGGTCAAGAGATTTCCTTGTTCTCCCAGCCCCACATGATCGACATCCCTCAACAGACTGGCACATTTGTTACAAGGAATGAACCTTTACTGACACATCATTATCACCCAGAGTCTACAGTGCAGTCCACTCTTGGTACTAGACATTCTGTGGGTTTGGACAAATGTATAATAATGCATTCATAACTATGGTATCATACAGATTAACTTCACTGCCCTAAAAATCCTCTGGGCTCCACTTATTGATCCCTCCCCCCAAGGCCTGGCAACCACTGATCTTTTCATTGTCTCCATATTTTTGCCTTTTCCAGAATACCATATAGTTGGAATCATATAGTACGTAGCCTCTTCACTGAGTAATATGCATTTATGTTTCCACCGTGTCTTTTCACGGCTTGATGGCATGTTTTTCAGTGTTGGGTAATATTCCATTGTCAAAATGTATCACAGCTTATTTACATTTAACCTACTAAAGGGCATCTTGGTTGTTTCCAGTTATGTATAAACCTGCAGTAAACATCAGTGTGCAGGTTTTTGTGCAGATATAAGTTTTCAACTCCTTTGGGTAATTACAAGGAGTGTGATTGGTGAATTATATAGTAAGACTATGTTTAGTTTTGGAAGAAACCAACCATCTTGCAAAGTGCTCTCTTTTGCATTCCCACCAGCCATTAATGAGAGCTGCCGCTCCACATCCTTGCCAGCATGTGGTGTTGTTAGTGTTCTAGATTTTGGCCGTTCTGACAGGTGCGTAGTTGTATTTCATTGCTTTACTTTCCATTTCCCTGATGACATAAGATGTGGAGCATCTTTTCATATGTTCATTTGTCATTTGGAAATCTGTTTTGCTAAGTTGTCTGTTAAGGTCTTTGGCCCATTTTTTAATTATATTTTTAGTTTTCTTATTGTTAAGTTTTAAGAATTCTTTGTATATTTTGGATAACAGTCCATTATCAGATGTGTCCTTTGAAAATATTTTCTTCTGTTCTGTGTCTTGTCTTCTCATTCTATTGATGCAGTCCTTTTTTGCAGAGCAGCAATTTTCAATTTTAATGGACTCAACTTATCAAGTATTTCTTTCATGGATTGTGTTTCTGATGTTTTATCTAAAAAGACATCAATGTATTCAAGAGCATCTTGTTTTCTCCTCTTTCATCTCCTAGGTGTTTTATAATTTTGTGTTTTTCATTGAGGTCTATGATCAATGTCAGTTAGTACTAATCATTTTTTTCCATTTATTTTCTTGATTTTGTAAATTATATCATTGTGCAAAAAATATGATTTTTTCTTCTTTTTTCCAATACATATACTTCCTAATTATTTTTTCTTACCATATTACACTTGCCAAAAATTTCCTAATAATTTGAATAATGGTCATGATAGCAGACATCTTTATATTATGCCAGATTATAATAGGAATGCCCCTAGTATTTGACTTGTAAGTATGAAATAAAATTTTTCATTCTGCAGTAATTCATTTTGAGTTAATTTTTTGAAGGGTAATAAGGTCTGTGCCAAGACCAATTTTTCTGCATGTGGCTGTCCAATTGTTCCACCACTATTTGTTGAACAGACGATCTTTTCTCCATTGTATTGCCTTTGCCACTTTGCCAAAGATCAGCTGATCACATTTGTGTGGGTCTCTTTCTGAGCTGTATTGTCCCATGGATCTATCAGTGTATAATTTTTGCCAATACCACACTGTCTTGATTATGTAGCTTTAAAATAAGTCTTGAAGTAGGGTAGCATCAGTCCTATGACTTTGTTCTCCTTCAGTATTGTGTGGGCTATTCTGGGTCATTTCCTCCCCATATAAATTTTAAAATCAGTTTGTTGATATCCATGAAATAATTGCGGAGGCTTTGATTGGGATTACAGTGACTCTACAGGTCAAGCGGCAAGGAGCTGACAACCTGACAATGTTGGGTCTTCCTATTCATCAACATGGAATATCTCTCCACTTGTTTAGCTCCTTGATTTCAATCATCAGAATTTTGTAGTTTTCCTTATGTAGATTTCCTATGTATTTTGTTAGATTTATACCTAAGTATTTCATTTTTTGGGTACTAATGTGAACCCTATTATTAGGTTTTTCTTAAAAATCAGATTCCACTTGTTTATTACTGGTATATAGGAAAGCAATTTACCTTTGTATTTTAAAATTGTATCCTGCAAACTTTCTGTAATTGCTTATTTAGCTCTAGGAGATTTTTTTGCTTTTTGTCAGTTCTCTTGGATTTCCTACATAGATGATCATGTTATCTGCAAAGACAACTTTATGCCTCCCTTCCCAATCTGTATGCCTTTTAATTTTCTTTTCTTGTCCTATTGTATTAGCTAGAAATTCCAGTGCAATATTGATCAGCCAGTGTGAGAGGGAACATCCTTTGCTTGTACCTGATCTTAATGGGAAGCTTTGAGTTTCTCACTTTAATTATGATGTCGGTTGTGGGTTTTTTGAAGTATTCTTTATAAAGTTGAGGGAGTTCCCCTCTATTCCTAGTTTACTTAGAGTGTCTTATCTTGAACAGTATTGGTTTTGAATATAAATGCTTTTTCTACATCTGTTGATATGATCATGTGATTTTTCTGTCTTAGCCTGTTGATGTGATGGATGACATTAATTGATTTTTTGAGTGATGAGTCAGCTTTCCTTGCATACCTGGGATAAATCCCACTGGGCAATAGTGTATAATTTCTTTCATATATCGTTGGATTTGGTGTGCTAATATTTTGTTGAAGATTTTTGCATCTATATTCATGAGAAATATTGGTCTATAGTTTTCTTGTAATGTCTTTGTCTAGCTTTGTTATTACAGTAATGCTGGCATCATAAAATGACTTTGAAAGTATTCTCTTTGCTTCTGAAAGCAGACTCCTCTGAAAGAGACTATAGAAATCAATATAATTTCTTCCTTGAAGGTTTAGTCTAATTTACCAGCCAACCCATTTCAGGATGTTGCATTCTGTTTTGGAGAGTCATTCATTATTGATTCAATTTCTGTAGTGTACATATATATATATATATATATAGACCCATTCAGATTTATCTATTTCTTATTGTGTGTATTTTGATAGATTATCTCTTTAAAGGAATTGGTCTATTTCATCTAGGTTATCAAATTTCTGGGCATAGAGTTTATACTATTCCTTTATTATCATGTTAGTGTCCACAGGATTTATAGTGAAGTCCTCTTTCATTTCTGATACTAGTAATTTGTGACTTCTTTTTTTTCTTAGTTAACCAGGCTAATCAATTTTATTGATCTTTTCAAAGAAACAGCATTAGTTTCATGATTTTCTCTATTGATTACCTGTTTTCACTGATTTCTGCTCAAATTCTTATTACTTATTTTCTTTTGCTCACTTTAATTTCCTTTTTGTCTATTTTGGAAGCTCAGATGATTGATTTTAGATCTTTCCTATTTTCTAATATATGTATTTAATGTTTAATGCTGTATTTATATGTAAATTTCCCTTTGAGCTCTGCTTTTTGATAAGTTGTGTTTTCATGTTAATGTATTTAAAAATACGTTTAAATTTCCCTTGAGATTTCATCTAAGACCCATGTGTTATTTAGAAGTGAGCTGTTTAATCTCTATGTATCCTGGGATTTTCCAGTTATATTTCTATTATTGATTTGTACTTTAATTCCAATTGAGTTTAGAGAGAAGGCATTGTTTTCTAAATTCAATGATTTCTATTCTTTTAAACTTAAATAGAAATGTAAATTAAAAAAATTTTTATTCTCATAATAGGTGAGCTTTATGTCCAGAATGTGGTTGATATTAGGGAATGTTCCATGTAAGATTGGAGAAATGTACATTCTTTTGTTGTTGGGTGATGTGGTCTATAGATGTCAGTTGTAGCCAGTTGACTGATGGTGTTGTTCCATTCACCTGTGTCCTTTCTGAGAACATGCTGGCTGGATATGTGCATTTCAAATAGAGGGGTGTTGAAGTCCCAAGTGAAAGTCTCATAGTGGAAGTGACAAGTGCACCAGGATTCAAGGGTTTGGGAATAGACTCCACCCTAAAGAAGAGCCAAGGTTCTGGAAGAGCATGTGGAACTGAAAATATTGCTGTGGCCATTTGTGGAAAGTGCAACCTTCCATACTGACTGCACACTTCACGTCCTCAGGTCCCACAAATCCCTATTCTCTCTATTCTCTCCCGTCTGCCTTTTGCTTTTCAGCTGCGCTTGTGAAAGTCACAAATTTTCATTTTTTTTTGATTAATTAAGTACATTTTTGCGTGTTTTATTTTGTGGTGATGTATGGAAATGTTCCGATACATTCAGAAGTAAAGAGAATGGTGTAAGGCATTGCCTGCCATCACCCAACTTCTGCAATTATTAATATTTGCAAATCTTGTTTCACTGACCACCTCCCATTCAATAACTTTGTAGAGAATCTCACCTCACTTGACCCCCAGTAGCCCTGGACAGAGGTGACCTCTCTCTTCCTCTTGGCTTTCCTGGCACAGATATCTGGTGGTTATCCTTTCCTGTTCAGGCCTTTCTTTCCCAGTCTATTTCTCTATTATTGTACTCTCTGAAACCTCTAAATGTTAGAGGACCTCAGCGGCTGGCCATGGCTTTCTTTCCAGTCATCTGGTCTCACCCTTGCCCCTAATATCAATCCACCACGTGCAGATGACTCTTGGGGCAGAGACACCAGCAGATGCCAATAGCCATCCTATCTACATTTCTGCCTGCACAAAGCACACCATATCATCAGAGCCCACACAGGCCTCTTTCTCATGCTCCTTGCCCCAGCCACCGTCATCCTGTGCTTCCCCAAACAGACCCTGAGCTTCCTCATCTCAGGGCCTTTGAACATGCACATCCCTCACTTGGAACATTTCCCTGCTTTTCACTTCACGATCTTCTTCCTCGCCCATTCAATAAATACACGAAGGTATGCATCATACCAATTTAAGAGCTCACCTATTTCCAGTGGGTGGTGAGTGGAAGTGTACACAGATCCAGCTGTGAGCAGGTGAGCTGTGGATCAAAATGTGAGGTCCGTTTGTTCATCATTCAACAAATATCTATTGGATTAAACATCATCCAGGGGAAACATCTTAGGTTAAACGTCACGTCCTCCGGAATCACCCCAGGCTAAGTTAGGGCTCCTGCCACCTAGTCTCAGGGCACGTTTTGCCCGGTGACTGCTTCCCTGTAACATTAAATACGGTTGCAACTATATAATCTATAGGATTTTCATCCCACTGGGCACTGTGATTGGTTCAGAAAGGGGCATGTGATGCAGGTTGGGCCAATCCAAATTCCTCCCTAGGTTTCTTTTCTACCATAAGGGTTGGGAAAGAGTTGCTTTCTTTAGGCTGCAGTTGTTAAGGTGCTATGTGTGTTTGGCTATTAGAGGCCACCATGCCCACTCTGGAGAGATGGAGAGAAAGATGGAGATCAGATGACATTATTTGAGCACCTAGATCCAGCTGTCCTGCCCACTGGGCTTTTGAATTACTTGACCCAATATACTCCTTTCTAAAAAATTAGTTTCAATTGAGTTTCTGTCTCTTTCAATCAAAAGCATCCTGGTAGATACACGACCTTATCTTTCACATGAAGTGCTAAGCCAGGAGTCGTCATTGGTTTTTCTGCCCAGAAGAAGAGCGCCCCTCCCTTCTTCTCCCCCTGCCCCACACTTATTCTACTTGTTCCCGCCTTGTGGTTTAAACAGAAGCTGCCATTTTATAGGCCTCACCCTCCCAGTAACCTTTGATTGGCCCAGAAATGGCTCCTGATTCAAGCCTGGCCTATCTTTCTTTCTTGAGATATTTTTTTGTCCCCAAGGAGTTGGGAGATGAGTTGCAATCCATTAAAATAATATATTACTTTCTAGGGGAACAGTAATACACTCATATTCATATGGCTTCACATCCAAAAGATACTAAAGGTTATGCAGTAAAAATCTCTATAAGGAACTCTCAAAAATCAACAAGAAAAATATAGGCGCCCCAATAGAAAAAATAAATAAAGAGATAGGAGCAAACGGTTTACAGGAAAAGAAATCTAAAATCAGTAAGTATGTGAAGAGCTACATAAACTCACTAGAAATCAGAGAACTACAATTTAGAGCAATAATAGCTATTGTTTTAGACCCATCTGGCAAAATTTAAAAAGCTGGTTTTTGCCAAGCATCAGGAGGATGTGTGAATATACCCACCTTTGTGCCTGCCTGTGGCAGGGGCTGGAGAGGCAATCCAGAGAATGATTCGGCACCTTTAGTGAAATCAAATACGTGCTGTACTGCCCAGAACACCACTGGGTGTTTGTTCAAAGCAACCGTCACCAGGGCCTATGGGGGACATAGGCAGGTGTGTTCATCACACCATTGTTTGGGGTAGCAGGCAGTTGAAGCCTGGGGGGGTCACTGGTACTCATTAGGACTGTCCACAAATATTCCAGCTCTTTCTCTTTCTACAGTCACATGATAGGACTGCACTTCCCTGCCATTAAAGTTAGGTGATATACTTTGGCCACCAAAATATGGGCAGGAAGGATGAATGCCACTTCTGGATGGAAATCAAGAGTCAGTGCAGACTGCATTCTTACATATTATTTTGCCACATTCTTTCACCTCTGGTGGAGCAACTGACAGTGATAGAGATTGTGCCTGGGCTCTGGGTGATTACAATGGGCAGAGCACTGCTGCCAACTTATAATGGGCTGAGGTGAAGAACCAAAATGAATGAGAAATAAGCTCTCCTGGTTCTAAACCATTATGATCTGGGGAGTACTTGTTACTCCCCAGGGTAATCCACTCTAGACTGACAATGGCCACATACACAGCAGTGGGGGTAGATCTTAAAAACAGTGCTGGCTGGAGGAGAACTGAATGAATCTATGCCATAATGCCATTTTTGTCAATGAAAATAACGGGCCCCAAACCGTTTACATGTTTTCCAAGAACACATATACACAAACGGATATAAATCAAATATACTGGGATTGCTGCCAATGGTAGAAAGGGAAATGCAGCTGAAGGGGGATCCGTGAAACAGGAGGCAGCCTGCACAGGCCAGTGACGGCCCTGCCAGGGCCTGGGGAGCATCGTTAACTCTTCTCTGGAGGTCCGATAAGAGGAACAAGATTCCCCCCTTGTAACACCTCCCTGGAGGCAACCAGTAGTACCTGTTTACTGTGTATCCTGCTGGGGGGGCTAAACAAATCCACACAGAGATATTCTCCCCCCAACACCACACACATGTGCAGCTTTTTTATACAAATGGGAGCACAACGGGTTGCTCTGCTTAGCCCATCATTTGTTTCTTGGTGCATTTTTGATGGTGAGGTTGGAACGTCTGAGACAGGGGACAGGCTTTGACACCAGATCGGAAGAAAAAAAGGACTGGGAGAATAAAGCCAAGAAGCAGATATGTACCGTTGATCTTTCCAGAGTATTACGAATCCCTCCATAAAATTCCTCCTTTTCTTGAGGTATTTTATACTGAGTTTCTGTTACATATAATCAGATGAATTCTGACTGATGCCCTCACATGCCACTTTGATCGTGTATCACATTTCCATTTTCCTGGGCCTGTTTTTGGACTTCCTGTTTTGTTTCAATGCTCTATTTGTAATATGTTTGTAATATTTAGAACGTTTTATTTCTGGTAAGGCAACTCTCCCATCCACAGCCTTCATTTTCAGAATTTCATTTTCTATTCTTTTATATGATTTATTCTTCCAGATGAATTATAACATACTAAACTATAACATCCCACATTAAAAAAACTGTACTCTGAGGTTGTGTTAGATTTAGAGGTTTAGAGAACTGACACCTTTAAATGGGGATTCTGCCTGGCCAAAAAACAAGGAGTGATGTTTTTATTTATTTAAATTTTCTTTTATGTTTTTCAGTAAAATTATAGTCTCTCATAAAATTCTGTACTTCTAACGTTTATTTTTAAGTACTTTAGAATTTTTCTTGCAGTTGTAATTGGTGTCTTTTTCTAGTTGTATTTTGTAAGTGGTGATTGTTAGTGTATTTGCTATACTGACAGCATAGCCCAGTGCGTGTGTGTTTATTCTGCATCTTGCCCACTGAGTGACTCTTAGGCTGCGTCTATTTATTGCAAGAAATGGAGGATCTCTTGAAGGAGCTGCATCAGAGTGCGTGCATATGTGCACTGGGAGTGGGGAAGTTTAGTGGTGGCCGTGGGGAGTCCGGGCGTGGAAACAAGGTAGTCAGTCCTCAAGCAGCCTGAGCAGCAGGCCAGTGAGAGCCAGAAGCCAGTGAGAACCCGCTCTCCCTTCCCGGTGGAGGCCCTCTGCCCTGTCCCCGGGCACCTCTGCCCACCTGCGTATCTGCTCCTTTCTCCCATCTGCGCCGTCTGGCTTCTCCCTGCGCTCCTGGGCAGGCTGTCAGCTCAACCGCGGCCCTGCAGGAAGTTTTCTCTGCAGCGCCCGTGGGCGGCTGGCTGCTTCCCGTGCCTCTTCGCTCACACCCCTGCCGATCGGAACCTGGTGCCACCTTGTCCTCTTTTAGCCGCCAGCCAGCAGGTGCTCTGCACGTGGCCATGTGTCGTTCCCTCCTTCAGTCACTTGGAATTTTTTAGAGCACACACACACGCACACACACAGCTCTTGGCCCTCGGAGGGAGAGTCATTTCTGTTTCTTTCAGGGTGGAGAGGGGCAGGGGAGGCAGAGCTTCCCACAGCCAGTGAAAGTTTCCAGGCTGTTGGGGGGGTGGCTCCAGGCAGGGATTCTAGAACCAAAGCGGCGCTGGAGTTCCTGCTCTGCCGGCAGCGGCCTCCGTGGCCCCGGCACGCGAAGTTGCCTGCGCCTCAGGTTCAGCCTCAGCAAGTGGGGGGACTTACAAATCAGAGAAATGGAGTATAGTGTGATACAAATTGCATGTAACTTAATATGTAATGTTATGTCCCATTATATACTTGTAATTATAATATGGTGTAAAAATATCAATATGCAGTGATATGACATTTTAATAACCTATATTAATCTTTATCACAAAATATAATGTAGTATAATCCATTATATATAATTTAATATGTAATACCTTATACATACATAATTATATATGAAATATATTACATAAATATAAATAAGTAGTAATATAAAAATATAATGCAATGTTAAAAATCTATAATCCATAATCAAATTTATAATACAGTATAGTACAACATAAATTATATATATAAAATGTTTTACATATATGTGTAATTACATATAAACTGTATTATAGAAATATATACAGTAATATAGTACATGTTATTAATAATCTATGATATTATATAAAATGTCATAAATAGGGTTTAAAGCCTCTTACAATTGTTAATGAAGGTATTTTGACAGGGCCTGGCACACGAACAGTCAGTAAGCATAACCTTTATTCGGTAGCTGTGTAGTATATCTACTATGTGAGTAGCAAGGTGCCAAAGAGTCCCGGGCGCACAGGAAGCCCTCCATTAACCCTAGCTTTTATTATTAGAGCTATCCAGTCTGTGAGTATTGAAACACTGAGACTAGGACCTGGAACTCAGTAAGCTTCAAGTCTAATTATAGCTTCGTGAATTTTTTGGGGGGGTTTCCTACACTATACAATCATATCCACACATGACAGTATTACCTTTTATTTTCTCATGTTTTTAATTGCAATTATTATTTTATCATCGAATTGTCCTCAGTGTAGCCACAACTTGCAGAGCAAAATGAAACAGTATCGATGAGAGTAGGCGCCGTTCTTGTTCCTGACTTCAGGAATGTTAAGAATACTGCTGGCTGTTGGATGCACACCCACAAGGGCACACAGACACACATGATACTAATGGAGTATCCGTTTATTACTCCTCTGCCAAAGGCCTTAAAATATTCCCCGGAAGGGACCTAATGCTCTCAAGGGCCTTTTCAATCCGCACTGAACAGTCCCCACCGAGTGTGCCTTCCCTTTTGATCCATTAATGTGGAGCACCCTATCAGCCAATTTTGAGATGCTCGTCGTTTTCATTGCTTAGGTAAAGCCCTCTTGCTGTGGCCTGGATCCTGTTTGCTATGATTTAATTAATCTCTTACTTTGTAAAGAAGTGTGTCCAGCAGTAGAGACAAAGTATCAAAAACATTTTAGGAAGAACCCAAGGAGCAAGAAGCAAGCTCAACACGCCAGCATTCTTGCAGATGTTCCCTAGTTGCTGAACCGTATCAGACGCAGACCAAGCTGCGTGGGGTGCAGAAGAACATTTGTCAGAATCGCCTGGTTCGAGGGCATAGACAGAAACTGACCTTTAAACTCTTCTGAATTTAAACTCTTACAATGAGGGTTTGGCTCTCAGAGGGTACCTGGAATTATACCTGAGAAAGCCCTTGGCTTGATCAGATGTGTAAATGAGGTAAAAATTCCTAATTGAAAAAAAAAAGTAAGCGACTTAAGTTAAATTTTTATTCAATACAAGTGGAAAGCCCTAAGGCAAATGATAAGCCACTACTGCAACTTCAGTTTATTGCTGAAACTGTTACAAGACTAACCTCTATATGAAGAAAATGGAAATGTTTATAGTTGTGGATGGAAGCAATTACAGAATTCTAGATGTGGTAATTTCTCAATTTGTTGTACCATTAGCTATAATTTTATAGGTAAAGGTTTAATGCTTTGTTATCATATACTGTTACTTTGAATTTAACCCGTATTGCCTGCTGATTTTTAGATTTCCAGCTACTAATTAAGGAAAGGCCTTTCTCTTTTGTGAAATGTATTCATTTCTGCACTGGAATCTTATTTCTGGAGACAAACAAGAATTATTCTGGCTAGTCCAGTGACAATAATTCTCTTTTTTGAGGAGTCAAGAAAACTTGAATTTTCCCTCAAAACTTTCTACATCAGCAGTCTGGTTTCTCCCTCACCATTTACCGGTTTTGTTTAGGAGCCTCCGTTTCTCTGATCTACATCTTTTTTGTGGCCAGTCGATTTATGATCTGGAACTAAAAAAGTTTTCAGTTTGAAATTAAGGAAAAAATTATAGCACCAAATTACTCAAAATAAACTACTCTGAAGGGTTCTTCAAATGTTAGGAGCCCAGGATATTCAATCTTGAGAGTCTTCAAGAAAATATTGTCACTGTGGGCACTGCTACCAAAGGCTACTTCATAATTGGGAAAGAAAGACCAAAAAAAGGGGGAAATATTGAGTAACTACTGATTTACCAAATGCAAGGTGATTTTTAATGGTTCTTCAGATGTTTGCTAAACACCATGAGATTACAAAGCCCTAAAGAACAGACTTCAGAATGTCTTCACTGGCCAGTTATTACAATGCCTAAAGATCCCCAGGTTGCTATTGATCAATAAACTTCTAAAACAAGTACCAGAGAATAAGAATAATGAGAAAACACAAAAGCATTGTTAACCTTTGCTTCAGGAGCTGCTTGGTAATACCAACCCTGTACACAGTTTTCCATTTCTTAAAGGCCATGTTCACTGACATCCAATTTAATGGAGACTCTTTCCTTTGAAGGGCCCCAACCCTGGGGAACAGAGTCATAGTTGTTTTTTGTTTTGTTTTGTTTTGTTTTTTGTTTTTGTTTTCTGTGGTTCTTTATTTCCTCTTGGAAAAAGAGAAGAACCAGTTCTTGTCTCTGGTTCATGGGTCCTTATTTCTAAGGGCTGATCTCAACTATTGTCAGACTTGAACTTCATCTCTGAAGCAGCAACGTGCATGTGCGGAGGAAGTGCGCAGGCAGCGGTGGCCAGGGGGTTCCTACGCTCACCTACCCACTATCAGAAGAGTGGCACAGACGGTTCATTAATTTCAAGAGTACGTTGATGGAAATGCCCTCCTATTTCTCCAGTTGGTTCCTCCCACAGCTCTTTGTGCTTTGTGCTGGGCACTGTTCTGGGCTCTGCGTTCAATGCCTTTTATTCCAGATTCTGATACTTGAATCATTCCATTATTTATTCTTGTCTTGACTGTACCCCCAAGTCCTACCCCTTCCCAGCCTAAATCTTGACTCTTAGTTTATATCTGAAGAACATCATGTTGAAAAGGGAGGAATCTGAGATGCAAGCCCAGCAATCCATAGGCAGCGTGTCATACGTCCTTAATTACAAAAACACACGTGTATCTCAAAATGTGTGGCTGAAAGACATGACGTGATCCCACGGCCTTCCTCACACTCGTGCCCAGTGCCCTGAGTGCCTTCCTCAGACCCTCGCCTCTTTCACACTATAGGCCTCAGCAACAGCGTCTTGAGTTATTCCTTGTAAAGCACTTAGCCAGGGTCGAGCAGGTAGAAGGCCACAGTAACACCCCAGCTCTTACTGTTCTCATTGTCTCAGTTTGGCAGGTGGCTCATGGGCAGCCCATGCGATTATGTAATTCCTGCACATAATTGTTTACAAATGGCCACCCATAACGTTGGAAGTGTTTAAAAGATTTGATCTTGAGATTTAGGATCTTTCTTTTTTCTTTTTGGTTATATTTTTGGTTCAAAAGTCAAGTATATATGATATTAGACGGGGATGTAATGCACAGCATAGTGTCAGCAGTTACCGTGCAAACAGTGACCCTGTGCAGTCATGGACGTTAGCTGAACATATTGTGGTGATTGTTTATATACATATATATGTAAAATATATATATATGTAAAGTCATTATGTTGCACCCCTAAAACTAACACAATGGTCTATGTCAATAATGTCTGAAAAAAAAAAGCTAAAATAGTATAATGAACCCCCATGGACCCGTCCTCCAACTTCAACAGTCATCGACTTGTAGCCAATCTTACTTCGCCTCTGCGTCTCTCGGGGGTGTGCCGGAGCCGGCTCACTTTGTCGACCAAGAGCACATTTCTTCCCAAGTCCATGTGCAGTGACATACTCCTGGGGGTTTGAAATCAACCGTGATGGGAAGATGTACATCATGGAAACTGGCAAATACTACACATCAAGGCTCCCCTTCCTCGCACCTCCATGCTGGGGAGCCTGTTGTTAGGATTATTTTGGAGCATCATATTACTTTGTTTTAGTTTGTACATTTAAAATATTAGAATTCCTTTAAAAACTCCCCCATCACACATTAAAAGGTTAGCGCTAATTTTAAAAAAATATTGTCAAATATCCAGTTGCTATTCAAATTTCCCTGATAATTTCCTAATCTTTAAAAATTATCAGTTTGGTCAAATTGGAATTGCAAATAGGCCTGCACTATAGGGATGCGATCAGCAAAATCTAAAATATGGAAAACTTTACAGGACAAACGACCTAGTTCCTTCAAGGCTAAATTGTAAGGGTGGGGGGCTGGGCAAGGTAGGGGAAGGGAGGAGAGAGGGAGGGAGAAACCTACAAATTCAACAGATTTAATAGGTGTATGAACCAACTGCAGCATGGGGGCCCTGTCCAACCACTAGTCTTCTAAATTTTTTTTCTTCTAAAAGCTTTGTTGCTTTAACTTTAACATGCTATCAATTTCCTCCCATCTTTATTGAGGTATGGTTGACAATTTTTATAAAACATATATTTAAGTTGTACACCTTGATGTTTTGATATATGTATATGTTGGGAAACAATCACCAAAATCAAGCTAATTAATGTAATTAATGTACATCAATTCATATAGTTGCTATTTTCTTTTTTTGTGGTGAGAACACCTAAGATCTACACTTTTAGCACATTTCAAGTATACAATGTGATATTAACTATGGCCACATTGCTGCACATTAAATCTCTAGAACTTACTTGTTTGCATAACTGAAATGTTACCTGTTTATCAACCTCTTCCCTTCCCCCTCAACCTCAGCCCCTGGCGACCACCATTCTAACTCCCTGCTTCTATGAATTTGACTATTTTAGATTCCACCTATAAGGGAGACCATGCAGCATTTTGACTTTCTGTGTCTGGCTTATTTCACTTAGCATGATGTGTCCAGGTTCATCCATATTATCTAAAATGGTAGGATTTTCTTTTTTAAGGCTGAAGAATACTTTGTGTGTGCATGCATAAGACATTTTCTTTATGCATTCATCCATAGACAGGTTTAGGTTATTTCAATACCGTGGCTATTGTGAATACCACTGCAGTGAGCATGAAAAGACAGGTATCTCCTGAGGTATTGATTACATTTCCTCTGGCTATAAACTCAGAAATGGGATTGTTGGATTGTAAGGTTGTTCTAATTTTTTGAGGAAACTGTATAGCGTTTTCCATAATGGCTGTACCAGGGTCCATTCCCACCAACAGTGTACAAGGGTTTCCTATTCTCTACATCCTTACCCACATTTATCTTTTGCCTTTTTGATGATATCCATTCTAACAGGTGGGGGTGATATCTCATTGCAGTTTCAATTAGCATTTCCCTGATAATTAGTGATGTTGGGTCCCTTTTCACATACCTCTTGGCTGTTTGTATGACTTCTTTTGAGAAGTATCTATTCAGGAGCTTTACTCATTTTGTAATTGGGTTATTTGGGTTTGGGGGTTTATTTTTTTTGCCACTGAGTTGGTGAGTTCCTTATATACTTGGGATAATAACCCCTTTTGGATATTAATCAGATAAATGGTTTACGCATATATTCTGCCATCCCATAGGTTGCCTTTCACTCAGTCGTTTCTGTTGCTGTGCAGGAAGTTTTTGTTCTGATGCGATCCTGCTTGTTTCTTTTGCTTTTGTTGCCTGTGCTTCCATGTGATATCCAAAACATCATAACCCAGATCAATGTCAAGAGATTTTCCCCATGTTTTCTTCTATTAGTTTTATGGTTTCAAGTCCTATATTTAAATATTTAATCCATTTTGAGTTGCTTTTTTATATGGTGTGAGATAAGAGTCCAATTTCATTCTTCTGCATGTGGCTATCCAGTTTTCCCTATGCCATATCCTAGACTACTTTTTCACATTGGTACTGTTGTCAAAGATTAATTGACCATGGATGTGTGGATTTATTTCTGGGCTTTCTCTCCTGATCCATCAGTCTGTATGTCCATTTTTATGCCAGTACCATATGTTTGATTACTGTAGCTTTGTAACGTATTTTGAAATCAGGAAGTATGATGCCTTTGGCTTTATTCTTCTTGTTCAAGATTGCTTTGGCTATTTGGGGTCTTTTGTTGTTATATATATTAATTTTAGGGTTTTCTATTTCTCTGTAGAATGACTTTGAGATTTTGATGGAGATTGCATTGAGTCTATAGATCATTTTGAGTAGAATGGACATTTTACCAATATTAATTTTTCCAATCCATGAACATGGGATGTCTTTCCATTCACCTGTGCCTTCTTTAATTTCCTTCATCAATACTTTATAACTTTCAGTGTACCAGTTTTTTTATCTTTTTGGTTGTTTATTCTGAAGTATTTTATTTTTGTTGTTATTGTGAATGGCATTGTTTTCTTAACTTCTGTTTTGGATAGTTTATTGTTTGTGTATATAAATATGACTGATTTTTCTATGTTGACTTTTTTATTCTGCAACTTTACCGAATTTATTAGTTGTAACAGCTTTTTGTTGTTGAGTCTTTAGAGTTGTGTACATATATAATAATCATGTCATCTGCAAACAGAGATCATTTAGATGAATTTTTTTTTCTTATCTAATTACTCTGGCTACAACTTACAGTGTGATGTTGAACAGAAGTGGCAAGAATGAGCATCCTGCCTTGTACTGAATCTTAAAGGAAAGGTTTTCAATTATCCTCCCTTGATTATGGTGTTCACTGTGGGATTTTCATACATGGCTTTTATTGTGTTGAGGTAATTTCCTTCTATACTTTTAGTTGAGTTTTTATTATGAACGTGTATAGAACTTTGTCAAAAGTTTTTCTATAGCAATTAAAATGGTCATGTGATTTACACCCTTCATTCTTTTAATACGGTGCATTATGTTGATTGATTTGCATATGTGGAATGATCCTTTCATCCCAGGGTTAATTTCCACTGGATCATGGTGTAAGATCCTTTTAATTTGCAATTGAATTCAGTTTGTTAGTATTTACTAAGGATTTTTGCATCTATGTTCACCAGAGATATTGAACTGTTTTTTGTTTTTTTTCTTGTGATATCTTTATTTGGCTTTGGTGTCAGGGTGATGCTGGCCTTATAAAATGAGTTTGGAAGTATTAGCTATTCTTCTATTATTCTGGATGAGTTTAAGAAAGATTGGTATTAATTCTTCTTTGAATGTTTGGTAGAATTCACCTATGAAGCCATCTAGTTCTGTGCTTTTCCTTTTTGGGAGGGTTCTGATTACTAATTCAGTCTCCTTATTTGTTATTGGTCTGTTTAGGCTTTCTATTTCTTCTTGATTCAGTTTTGATAGGTTGCATGTTTATAAGAATTTATTTCTTCTTAGTTATTCAATTTGTTGGCATGTAATTGTTCATAATAATCTACAATTTTTTTGAGGCATCTGTTGTAATGTCTCTCATTTCTGATTTTAAAATTTGAGTCTTCTCTCTTTTTTTCTTATTCTAGTAAGTGTTTGTTGATTTTGTTTATCTTTTTAAAAAAACCAACTCCTGGTGTGTTTTTTCCTATTGTTATTTTATTCTCTATTTGATTTGTTTCTGCTCTAATCTTTATTACTTCCTTCCTTTTGCTAGCTTTAGCCTTGGTTTATTCTTTTTCTAGTTCCTTGAGGTGTAAAGTTTAGATTGTTTACTTGCAGTCTTTCCTCTTTTCTAATGTAGGTGTTTATCACTATAAACTCACCTCAGTACTGCTTTTGCTACATCCCATAAGTTTTCATATATTGTATTTTCATTTTTATTTGTCTTAAGATACTTTTAAAATTTCCTTTTGTTTCTCTTTGACCCAACAGTCATTCAAGAATGCCCTGTTTTTAGTTTCCACCTATTTGTGAATTTTCTCATTTTCTTACTGCTATTGATTTCCAGTTTCATTCCATTTTGGATGGGAAGTCACTTGGATTGATTTGATCTTCTTAAATTTGTTAAGACTTGGTTTTAACAAACTGTGTTTAACAAAGATAAGTGTGATTTATCCTGGAAAGTGTTTCACGGGTGCTTGATAACAATGTGTATTCTTCTGTTGAGTAGCAAGTTCTGTATATCTCTGTTAGGTCCATTTGGTCCATAGTATTGTTCAAGCCAGCTGTTTATTGATTTTCTGTCTGGATATTTAATCCA
This sequence comes from Manis pentadactyla, assembly GCF_030020395.1. Taxonomy (NCBI): domain Eukaryota; kingdom Metazoa; phylum Chordata; class Mammalia; order Pholidota; family Manidae; genus Manis; species Manis pentadactyla. The sequence goes on along the minus strand of NC_080023.1, from coordinate 174,493,790 downwards.
TTATTGAAAGGCTTTTGATTTTTCATGTTGATTGTGTAATCTGTTTACTAAATTCTCATTTTTTAGTAATTTTCTGTGAGTTTGGGGGAGCAATTATGATATTTAATTATATAATTTGCAATAAAGTATAATTTACTCCTTTCCAATTCTCAGGCCTCTAAGTTTTCTGACTTATATGTCCAATACAGTGATAATCAGTATGGTAATATGAGATATCCTTGTCTATTTTGTTTCTTATTCCTGACACTAATGGACAACCTTTTAGAAGTTCCTCATTAAGTAAAAGGTTCATTTTTGGAGAAAAAAATATTTTATGTATATACATATATATGCACTATACTGCATATATTTTATATAGATGTATGTCATATATATATCCATATAGTCATATATTAAGAAAGCATCCATTAATTACTCCTTTATTGTGTTTCTAAAAATATAAATGGGTTTTTGGCAAAAATTACTATTTTGCTAATATTCAACTAACCTTGAATTCAGACTAAGTCTTAGCTAGGCATGATGTATTAGTCTTAAAATTTAATATTGGATTCTGTTTATATTTCAAGAATTTCACATTACTATTCATAAGTGGTCTCTAATTTTACCTTTAGATATAATGATCTTTATACTAAATATAATGATCTTTAGCAGGTTTTAGAATCAATGTTATTCATATTTTACAAAAATAATTTTGACGTTTTCCTGTGGTTATACTATAGAATAATTTAAGTAATATTGGAATTATTTGACCTAAAAAGGTTCAGTAGAATTCCCTGTAAAACCATGATTTTTTCCCTTTTCCTCCTTAAAATATTTTCTAGTTATAATAAACATACTGAAAACTGCAAAATCATGGGTGTACAGTTCAAAGACTTCTCTCGAATGTAATGTATTTGTTTAAGGAGCATTTAGGTCAAGAAACAGACCCAAGCACCCATAAGCTTCCCTCATGCTCCCTTCCTGCCACCGGCTTCCTGCTCCCACAGAAGCTTGGGACCGTTTGTCATGAGGCTCTCTGACTAGGCTCTGTAGTTTGTCCTTCTGGTAGCTGGTGTGCTTACACTTTTCTGTCTCCACTGGGGTCAGTTTTGATAAACAATGTTTTCCTGGGCAATTATTTCATCTAGGCTTGCAAATGGATTTACACAGAATTATGCAAATTAGTCTCTTATGATTTGAAAGTTTTTTTACCTGTTACCTTCGCTATTCCTTAAAAACTACAAGGCACTGAATATATCTTTCTGGATGTTCCATCAAGGTCCATGCAACAGAAAATTACAAATCCTGTGTGTGTGTGTGTGTGTGTAATCGTGTCATTGAACAGATACTCTTGTCTGTTCAGTTGTCTGCCTAGCTAGCGGTTTATCTAGCTGTCTAACTATTGATCTTGCTATCTAGGCACCTCATGTATTTCTCACAGTGGAGAGAAGAGCAGCTACAAAGCATCTGCATTCACGATAAAGGAAAAAGTTGGCTGGGCTCTCCTTTTTCTCTCCTTTCTGCCTTGGGCTACACTGTGACACCATCCTGCAACCATGGAGGAGGAGCCAAGGGAACTGCGGAGGGCCTAGCCCTGCCTTGATGAGCTGCTAAAATAACCCCAGGAATCACCTGTCTCCAGACTCTTCGTAAGTGAAATATAAACCTCATTTGTTTGTGCCACTCTAAGGGTGCTGTTGTATGCAGCTGAACACAGTCCTAACTGATATAAAGAATAAGATAGGCAAAACCAGAAAAGTTTAGTTGTTCATAGTATATGAATACTTAAACACAGGACAGTTATCATAGAGGCACCAAATCCCCCGACTCTCCAATAGGAACCTGTATAGCAGTTAACCTTATTGCAATGGCCTTTTGAGTGGCACCATTGTTAAAAGCATGATTTGCATAATTATTCACAGTGGTTTAGGTATGATTTTGCCTTTTTCATTTTTGTACAATGGGATACAGATTGGGTACATCTTGCACAGATGATAGGGTTATCTCCTCATAGGGTTTTAAAAAGATTAAATGAGATAATCCATATAAAGGGCTTAGGACAGTGCACATCACATGGTAAAATACTCCATGGTATTAGATTATAAATATTAATTATAATGTAATAGTATTAATAAAAAATAGTGATGTTAGCTACTTGTACTTAGATGGTTAGCTCCTTCTCATCATTCGCACTCCCATAAGTCACCTTCTCTAAGAGACACCCCTCCCAGTCTATTCTATCTAAAGTGGATTCCCTCCCATTCTGCGTTGCCTCCATTCTGTTTATTAGCTCAGAGACCTTGTCAGTGTCTTTATTCCCAGTAGCTGACATAGATCCCATACTCTTTATACATTTGTCAAATAAAAAGATGGTCAAAAATGTCTAAGAAACTATTATGATGAAAGAATGCCCTTTGACACAGAAGAGCTTTGCAGAAGACATTTCTTGTGGTATAGTTTTGCACACATTTAAATAAAAGTGAAGGAAGATAAAAATTCTTCCCAATTCTAGATAGACCCTCTTTATACTAGGCCTCATTGGGGCAGAGGCTTAATGGTTTATTTATTTATTTTCAATCTCTCAAAGGTCAAATATTTATTTATAATATTTGGCCTATACACCTTTATAAAGTGCGGCACAAATTACTAACCTTTAGAAAATACATTGTTTTGCATTTGAATAGAGATGTAAAATTCAGCTAAAAAAATTTAAAGCTGATGGCATCTCGTAGTCAAAGATTTAGACGAAATTCTTCATAATTTTTTGGCTTCCTAAAGATCCTAGAATTTAGATTTTAAAGTAGGCCTCTAAAAGTTAGGTTTGGTATCAGGTCAGAGGGAAAATGGAAACAAAAATGTTTTAAATAGAAGGGAAGAATCCTAAGGAAGAGAAGAGGTCTTAAACACACCTGAATGACTGGAGGTGGCTCCACCGCAAACCCCTGAACTGGCAGGAAGCAGGTGTATGTCCAGCACCTGTGTCCGAGGGAAAGTGACCCCCCAGCCCAACTCTGTCACCTACCCACCCACTCCATCATGAGCAGGGGCGCCTGGTGGACGTCCCCCTGGGGTCCCAGGTCACGGCCTCCTGACAACTGGCATCCTGGAAGGAACACCAGGAGACCTCTTCCTTTTTCTGTACCTTCCCGAAGGACAGGATCATGTCATAGTCAAGCAGAGGCTTGACTCCGAATTTACAGCCCATTTTTGTTCACTGGTCATGTCTCTTGGAGCCAGTTACCTTGACCTCTGTAGGTCTCCCTTGACCTATTGGCAAAATGGTATTAACAGCCAAACCTTTGTTGCTGGGCCATGGTTGGCACACAGTAGGTGCTGAATAACTCTGATTTTTATTACCCTCCTTTTAGAAGTTATCACAAAGGCTCTACCAGGTTTGACCAGCAAGGGGGAGGCTCTGGAGTGATATTTTCTTTGTATAACTGCTCTATGGCCTGGAAATTTGTTTTCTAATTTTGGATATGTGGCTAGTGATGTGGCAATCTTATGTGGCAGAGAAGGTTCCAGAATTTCTACATAGGAGGGGTGTACAGACAGCCATCTTTAAGAGGGGCTAAGGGGACCTATGCTGAGCCATTGTTTTCTGTTGGTCCAGCCTTTGCTTGGATGGGTGTTGGTATGGCGGACTGGCCTCGTGATTTCCCTTGATAGCTGGTACTGGGTTTGAGCTAGTTGTCTTTCTTTGGGGAACTTTGGGGGCTTATGGGATCTGTGGGCTGGTCTTCTGGCTGTATGTGCATAATCAGCATTTATGTAGATTGTTAATTTGGGGGCCCTTTTGATAGTTGTTTTGTAACTAAATCTGCATAGCATGCACACGTTTTCATGTGGACCGAACATCACATAGGAAGCTTTGGGAAGCTTCATGGGGGGGCCATCTGCTTTTTCTGCCATCCTTGGGCTCATTTTGCTCACCTCTGCTAAACTATGCTTGAAGAATAATTTGGCTGGGACTAATTTAATTTGGAAAATAGAACAGGAAGTGGATTTTTGGTCTGAATTACAGAATCAACTTAATGTCCTTTTTGGCTGGTATCAGAGGGCACATGGTCGGTGCTGGGGGAAAAGCTGGCCTCTTCCTCTCCTGTGCAGGAAGCCACGCCAGGGGTGCCACCCAACTTCAGGTGTGAGCCTGGGGGTGAAGGACTAGAGCCCATGGACCTCGAGGCCAAGCCACAACACGCCACAGTCTCATGGAGTTTGGTGTGGGGCCCATGAGTGCTGGAGGCCACTGCCCACCCCCACTCATGGTGGTAAGTTTATTTGTACATTATCCCCCCCAATGATAATTGAATCTTTTTTTAAATTGCATGTTCACGTACTTTGCCCATTTTTGTGATGGGTTAATTCTGAAGAGCTCTTTATTAGGGATATAAGCCTTTTGTTAAATTTTTACCCAGTCCCCCCACCTGTGCATATTTTCATGTGATTTTAATTTATAATTCCCTTCTTCTCCCACCTCCCACCCTTATGGCTTTTGGATCTTAGGTCATCCTTTGAGAGGTCTTCATAAATCATTTTAATTTTAAAAATAGCCATTTTTAAAAGTACTTTTTATGTTTAACCGTGAGATCTACTTGGAACTCATCTGTGTTCGGAATGAAGTAGGGAATCAGTTTGAAGTTTTCCTAAAATGGCTACCTGCTTGTTTCAGCACGATTTTTAGTTTGATAGCCCCTGTTCCCTTGTACCCTGAGGTATGAACTAAATTGTAAGATATTTAAAGTGTAGGTTGTGCTGATATACATGCACATTGATACACACCTCAGCTTTTGAATAACCCTACTTCCCCTCAGGTTGAAACACTTTATTCCTGGATGTCCCCCACATCGCTGAGCCCATTTCTTAAAGCCGGACAGAGATTCTAAAATCCTAACTATTCTGGGCAGCCTCTAGGTAATCAGGCAAACTGTGTGATGACTTAAAAGGGTGAAGATGGTAGAATCTCTGGATAAGGAAGCAATGGAGGAAGTGTAGAATTCTTCGAAGGTGCCTGACTTTTCTAGAGGTCATGGATTTAGGACAGGAGTGGACTTTTCATATGGCTTATGATTGTTTTAGAGACCCAAAGATTAGATCAACAACATCACATAGTGGCCAGATTTTACAGCCACTGATAACCACAGGACCTTGTCACCTAAGTGGGGCTTCCCAGCTCTTAATGCAAGTCAAAACCATGGACAGGTATTTGCTCGATGCCGCCAAGTAATTCATAGGAGTCATACTTTGCTCACATTTAATTTTTATTTTGATTTTTTTAATGCTGCACAAGACAATATTTATCTCACTTTTTTCATTTATTTCTTTTATTTCTTTATTTCTTTTTGCTGCTGTTATTTTTTTACTGAAAGATAGAGGGAACTCTTGTGGCCTTTTTATTTTTCTCTTCTTTTTCTGTAGGCCGCCTTAAGCTTTCTAAATTTGGAATATTTAAGCAAGCTGTAGGCAAAAGGGGTTTCGCAAAATCACTTTGGGGGGAAAGGGAGAGGTTGCTTTGTTAACCATGCCCTATGGTGGGTGATTAACTGCGTGTACAATTACGTTTCACTTTTAATTAATTGTGCTTAAGGCTTAATTAAATCTGGGCGTTCCCTTCTTAGAGCAGCTCGTACTGACGGAGGTGCATGCGCTGGATGATGTCACGGCAGTCGTTGAACACACGGCGGATGTTCTCGGTGTCCACGGCGCAGGTGAAGTGAGGGTAGCAGTAGTGGCGTCCATCCCCACTGGCAGTGCTGATTCTCTGAGGCACGCACGTAGGGGACACGCACGCTCAGTGCCGCCTCTCCTGAGTCCTCCCGCCCCTCACCAACAGGGACATCTACCAAGACTGCTGACCAGCTATTAGCTTCTTGTTAAAACCAAACCAAGTACAGGGGCACAAACCTAAAATTCACACTGGCTGTCAGGGAAATAAAACCAAGAACTGGATCCCTTAACGCCCAGAGTTAGAATGAAGTGAACTTACACCCCACCCCTAAGAGAAGGGAGATAAGTAAAAAAGGTCTGTACTCACCAGAAACTCATCGCGGATGAAGTACTTGGCCCGGGTCACGCGTGGGTCCTCTCCGGGCTCGGGAGTGGCTACAAAGAAGATAAATATTTTGTTACTTAAGGTAATTAAAAGGTCAGAGCAGAGCATCATTGCAGCCCCTGCCCGGATTTCCTGGATTTCTCCATATGCAGATGGAGTAGAAATAAGTTTCTGTTGCTTTCCCTGCAAGTCCTGTATACTTTTGGTGGTGGAAGTGGGGGAGACTTCCGTGCTTGGAGGCTGTTCATAAAGATGCAGCTAAATGAACAACCGCCAAGAACGCGAACTTTTAACATGTGCATGACTTGCATGACTGTGTAGGACCAATGAGCTGAGCGGGCGCCCTCCAACCAGACCCTACGTACCATCCTCAGGAGTAGTGTAGCGAGCAAATTCTGGAAAGTAGTCCTCAATTTTCGATTTTCCAGCAAGGACTTTCTCAGCGAGCAGGTCTTGCTTGTTGAGGAACAGAATCACAGAGATGGTGCGCAGCCACCTAACAAAGACAGAAGCGGGTTAAACATGAGGAGGAGAAAGCCTTGTTTACGATTCTTTTCTAGAACAGTGCAAATACAGGGCTCAAGGTCAGGAACAGGGCTCCTGGGGGGCAGTCAGGAGAACAGGGGGCCCCTGACAGACCTGTTGTTCCAGATGCTCTTGAAGAGGTTCAGAGCCTCCTGCAGGCGGTTGGTCTGGTTGTCCTCCCGAATGACCATGTTGTAGCTGCTGCTGGCCACCACAAAGATGATAGCAGTCACGTCTTCAGCACGAGAAAGCAAAAGCGAGTCACGTTAGTGGTGAGTACGGTTCTTCAGATCGCTACAGTAACATGTCCCTGAAGAGCACCGAGGCCCCCCCACCTTCCGTACCGTTGAAGCACTGGATCCATTTGCGGCGTTCATCGCGCTGGCCGCCCACGTCAAACATGCTGCGGGACAGAAAGGACGCCTGCTCGCACCAGGGGGCGCACGCAGGCCCCCTGCGCCCCCGCAGCCAGACACCACTGCCTCTGCTCTTTGGAAAGGGGGCCATTCACTTACTGGAAGTTGACTTTGTCCACCTGGAACTTGGTTTCAAAGATCCCAGAAGTCAGGACACGGCAGCGGAGCAGATCCTAAAACAAAACCAGGGTCAGTGGGTCTCCCCCAAACCAATCGGAACATTAATAATCACCAATGGGGGGCAAGAATGTTGACTAGCGTAGAAAGAGGGCTCCCAGTCCTTGATGTGAGAACTTTTGCCTACCTGGTCGCTGGGCACATAGTCAGCCTGCTTGATGACATCAATCTTGTCCAGGAAGCTGGGAGGAAAAGACAGGCACACGGGGTGTTCAGAGTTCATGCTGATCACCTGAGACTCCTGAGATTTTAAAAGACTGATTCTGCGCATATCAACCAGCAGGCTCCAAAAACAGGCCTCCCAGATTCTACACCATTTGATAGTGATAGAGTAAATAATTTAAAAATTTCAAATTGCTTGACTTTAATGAAAGTGGCAAGTAGTTTAAAATTGTACACTTCCATGTCATTCCACTTTTAAAAAAAATGTAAAATGTCACTCCTAAAGGATTTTCCCCCCAAGGGACTAATGAAACGAGACTGAGTTACTCAGAATGGGTATTCCTTCCGTCTACTTTTTAAGAATCTCACTTATGAAAGAGAACAAAAGAGGCTGACACAAAGGGGCCCTTTTTGCCCTAACCACACTGAGTCGGAAACAAACACCAAGTTCCCTTCCGGTCTGTTTGGTCCACGTAATAGGACACTCCCGATATTAGACTTTGAATTTTGAGAAAACCCTACGGTCACCCAGGTCCTGGGTCCTTATATGGCAGGGACATGGCACAGAGAGGGGCTCAGGGTCCTAGAGATTGTCCTCAATGATAAAAAGCTTCACACGGAGAAGCAGGCTCTCCACCTCCTCCTCCACGGCCATAACTTTTCCCAAAGCAGAAAGTCTCTTGCTTATGTTGCTCTGCTAGACGCACCATTAGGAAAAATAACTTCTGAAAGATAGGCCAAATTAATACAGAAAATTAATGTTAAAACCATGGTGGTGGGGAGAGGGGGGTGCAGCTGTAACTGTTGTGAATTGGGCCGATCAGAAAAGAAAATCACAAAGGGGAAAAGCCTACTTCAAGAAATTCTGTAAGTTTTGTTCCCCTTTTCTTTTTACGAGTTTAGAGTTAGTCTGGCTTAGAGGATATACTAACTTGCCCAAGCAGTCTTACATTACAGCACCAGTCCAGAAATAGCTCCCCAGCCGCCCTGGCCTCCAGCAGGTTGCCATGGCAACAGAACCACAGTTCTATAAATAGACCATCAGCACCAAATCTTGTGAGAGAGACATCTGGAGTGGGGCCAGCCAAACCCCAGCTCGACAAATAAAAATAGGCTGCTTAAGAAATGGGCAAGGTACCAGTATCTCAACTTTAACATAAAGGCAGTTAAACCAGAAACAGACTGGCCGGAGAAAATGCAGGGCTGTTTTAATCATCCGACGAAGGAAGACATTTTAAAAGTTTTAAGCTATGTTGTTCTTTTTCTCTGAGTTTCCTTAAAACTTCCTGTAAACTGTGCAAATGTTGCCGTTTTCAGATAAAGTGGCAGGAGTAATTTAATGTTCTAAAAACAACTTTTAAATGGTGTGAAATTTAAGGAAAAAAAAAAAAACTTGGCCAAACTACTATTAATGAAGTTGTTACACCCTCCCCTGCTTCCAGGGCGCTCAAAATCACACGGCTAAGCCCTCCTGATCCCGTACCTGTACTTCTGGCTCGGATCCCAAATACAGAACGCAAACAATTCCAGGATTTCCATTTGTTTTGAGTTACTATAATTAGCACTTCCAGCTTTTAGTTCAAACTTTTCAGAAAATCAGGGGCTTTGTTGAAGTCGGGGTAGGGGCGCGGGGTCACGGGGACTGGCCAGGATGGACTGTTTTTCTGTTCCTTGAGAAAATATACAAATGTGCTTGTATATTAAACCGTGAGATAACTACATATGTGAGAATTGGAAATAATCAAATATGTACTTCCTATGGGAAAGCAGGGCTGGGGAAAGGTACACTGATAGACTTCACAGACCCTCACACAAGCTTATGTGATTTATAGGTAACAGGACTGCAGGGAACTCGCTTTTTGTTTGCTGTTTGATGACTGTTACCTTCTTCCTCCCTCCTATTTATTCAACTGGTTTTCACAACAAATTCCTTAGGCTTGGGGCTCCTGAATAGTACTCTGTTAACTTTATGTGAGCCAGTCTGGTACCCTGGTCCTGAATATGTAATACTTTCTATAGTAAAATCCTGAGTTTCAGATACTTACATAAGAGGCTGAAACATCACAAATTATCTCCTCTCCCCCACACCCTAGTCATAAAAGACACTCCCACTTCAGAATATTATAACTGAGACCCATTAGTGCATTTGTACAACAAGGGCAAACACAGGGTATCTTTAAAATTTATGATGGCTCTGACCATCATATCTTTGCTGTATCATGTACAAGAGGTGGGAAGCCATGAACTCTCTAAAAGCAGCTTTCCAGATGTGTGTCATCATGTGTGCACTGGAAGAGAGCCTATGAAGAGATAAGGCGAGGACCCCATGGGGGAAGCATCCTGTAATTAAGGACCAGTTTAAATGAGTAAATAAGGTTGGGGAACCGAATTCAACACCAATCCACCTCTTGATGGACTTTATCTATTGACGCTGGGCTTTACTGCCATCACTCACCTGACCAGAAACACCAAAGCAATCATTAGCTACCAGGCAGGAGGAGGTATATTTTTGTTCTTACCGTACTTTCTGTTTTCAGATTACAGCGATAACAATATAATATTTTTATATTATCCAAAGTGAAAGGGCTACTCTATTTCCCTAAATGCTTGGTGGTCAATCCAATTAATTTTTCCAGGCTAATTAATTACAAACATCACTTTATTGTAAACGATTATTGTTTTGCTCTAACATGCATTAACTGTTTATATAAAATAACGTCGGTGCACTAAAAAGGGCAGTTAAGGGCTTAATAAAACAAATGAATCAGACTAGAGCTTTCTGGCTACAGGTGGGGTAACTGGTTGGCTTTAATGAACAGAACTCATTTGCGAATAACTTTAAAAGGGAGACTTGAGGCTTCTGATATCTTCTCCATCTGTGTCTATTTCGTGTGCTGGTGTAAGAAGGAGGTACTTACTACTGAGCGCAGTCGATCAGCTGGTATTCATTGGAGCGCTCATAGCAGGCGCGCACACCTTCGTCCTCCCACAGAGCCTTGGCGTGCTCGTAGAATTCCTGAAAGTGAACATGAGAATGTCTAAAGACGTGAGCATGCACCAAGATGAGGACACTGTCATTGTAAGTGAGACCATAGTTCACTGCATGACCCACACTTGCTGTGATTCCCAATTGAGAGCAAATTAAGGAATTAGCATCCATAAAGATCTTTCAGTAAACGTGTTAAACGTATTCCAAAGTTGAATTAACTCATGCTGCTCTTACTGTGAATTACTGGTCTTGGGTGGTTTTCCTTCTGTATTTCTTTTTTGGGGGGTGGGGGTGCTCTGCAGAGGTAAAGTCCTGAGTCATTTTGTTTCTTCACACAATTGCTTATCTGGTTAGAATATATGTTAATATGCATTAGGAAAATATGCTAATAAGTGATTCAGTGTTGTGAAAACAAGAAATTCCATTTGTAAGAAGTGCTGTTTAAGAATTTTACCCAAAAATATTTTTAGTTGGGAACTGCTGGCAAATCTGGCCTTGCCCATGGCTGTCCTGTGGAGAGGGGTCATTGTAGGAAGAAACAAAGGCACGAATAACCTCGGAGCTGTTTCAGACTGCAGTGGGTTAGGTTTACATTTCATTTCATTTGAGCATAAAAACACTTTTTTAATTGTATGGGGGAAGTCTTCCCTTACAAGGAAAGAAAAGGCTCTCTCCACTGCCAGTTCAGCAGAAGGATCAAAAAGTCTGTAGGAACATAAAGTCCGGCTGTCAGGTGGACTGATAAAAGGTTACTGCTCTGGTGCATTTTTAATAGGCTGTCATGTTTTCTTCTCCTATTAGAAACACAGAATCACATCTCATGAAAAAGCCTGTGTACTGCATTATGGATATTGTGTTTACTGTTTCATTAATCTTTTTCCTTTTCAAAACAAATGTTATATAGAAAAATTTACCTAGCCATACTTATTAATACTGTTTCCCCACTAGGGTAAGTTTGCAGCCAAACCCACTTAAAATACACAAACACAAATTCCCACGAAAGCCTGACAAAAGGCAACAATAACTCATTGTTTTAACTGTAGACAGTCTTTTCCTTCTGGGCCTTATAAACTCACACATCTTTCCAGCTTGTTTCCCATTACCCTCCTATCAACTATTCTTCCCTCAAAAAGGGGTCAAAATGTATACACCTGTGCGCGGGCAGGTCTGTTACCTAAAAAGAGTTCTTTATGGAGCAGACAGAGCTCCGTAAACAGTGTCATGCACACCAAGCAGGGTGCATGAAGAAAAATCTTTGCATTATCATTTAATGGAAAGTCTTTTCTTTCTTTTTTTTAAATTAATAACGAGAAAATATTTCATTTGCTCCAAGGCAAGGGGCTGATTTTCGAAAAAACCTTAATAAAAGATAAGTGGCAAATTATTTAAAATGAAAATGTCTTTCGCTTATAAAACTCAGAGCTGGCACTCATCCCTGCATCCCTTGACGTCTCAGGTACTTCCGTTTAACTGGACAACTAGCATTTGTCTGCCATATTTAGCATACAGTGCTGTCTATCACGAGACGTGTATGAGGGAAGTAAGGCTGCCACAACTCATGACTTTTTCCCTCATAAAAATTTACAATCTAATAAAGTGAGAATTGTAGTATCGAAGTGTGATGTTTACTTGTGGGGATGGATGAGCCAAGATTTACAAAGGTGACAGAATTTTGCTCATCCACCTTGAGCAAAGCCCTAACGATTGTTAGCTCTTATTTTTTTAAACATTAAAGATGCTTATGGAATTGTCTTTTTCCTAAGAATCACTATCACTAAAATGTGTTTTGCCAGAAGGGTGGCTTCCTCTCAGGTATGTGTGCCCGTGTGTGGAAATCACGCCCGTTCCTGGATGTGAAGGTGACGGGTGGGCAGAGCCCGGCCCACCCGCTCACCCCGGTCTGCTGTGCAGGGGAGGGACCGAGGCTACTCGAGGCAAAGGCCTAGCTTACAGGAGGGAAGTCGAAGTCGGGCACGTTCATCACGCTCAGAATGTAGTCCACTCTGAACTGGTTCTCAGGGTTGGCCAGCTCCACGGGGGGCACCAGGTTGCTCATGGCGGCCACAATGGTCTGAAAATGAGTCAGCAAAGAGGTCAGGGGCACAGCGCTGTCTGAAAGGGAGGCTAGAAGAATGACAGAAGGTACCCAAGCACATACTTCGATGGCCTCCTTCAGGTTGTTTTTGATGTCCTGCACTTTGGTGGCCTTCTCACTACAGTGGGATTGAAAAGAAAAAATAAATCATATTGCATCATGATGACTAACATTGTCACTTTACTCAAGACAGTCCCTGGGAAAGCATAGTATTCTGTTCTTGAAAGAGTTGTGGGTTCAGATCTGTACAGATTGGAGGTTTGTGAGTAAAGGTGGTTTCAAATTATAACCTCCCAAATGTGACCCGAGGACAGGCCCAATTGGGGCAGACCAGCAAACTAGCATCGAGATAATGGTCAAGGCTACTGTACCAAAGTCAGACCTGGGTCATTTATTATTTCAGATGTGGTTCCATTGTCCTGAAGCTCCCAGTGCACACCCTCACCTCCTAAAATGTCCCTCCTGGCCCTCACCAGCACCCCTGTGTCTGTGTTGTCAGGAGGGGGTGGGGGGAATGGTGGTCCATGAGAGATTGGGAAGGAGTTCAATTGGTTTGATTTAGGGTTTCCTGGGCCACTAGATTAGGATATGCAGGTGTTAATTACAAATTTAAGGGCTTTGTAGCTCTACCTGTTCACTTATTTAAAGTGTCACTGTAGCCAGCAGCACCTTAACAACAGCTGAATGCTGACACACACTAATCCCTCAACATGAAGAGCAGTAAGATAAGATTCTGCCCCCCAGAAGTCTTTATGGTCTGGGACTTACATGTCCAGGGTGGGGCGGTAGAGGTTAGAGGTTCAGTTGCTTTATAACGGTCTGAACTCAAGACACACAGAATGGTCTGTGGAGAATAATCTACATTCAGAGTTGCTGGGACAAGTAAAAGTCACATCCTTTGGTTTCTGGGCTCCTGATGGAATGTTTGCACCTGATCACATCAAAGTGCTGTGTCTTTTTGAAACTGTCCTTCATTAGAAGCACAGCCATGGAAGGCTCAAAGTTTGTGTTTTTAAGGGGTAAGGATGGACCTCTTGCTCCAGGTATAAATCCTGCCACATCTACTGCCCCCACCGGGCCTCTGTTTCTGAGTAGGGCAATGGGACCAACATGCATGACCCACCTACTGTGCACTAGGTCCTGGGACGTGACAGCACTGCACATGGAATGAAGGTGCTACTCTCACAGAGGGGGAAACTGAGGCTGAGAGGGACAACATGCCACAGGTGGAAAGGACTGAGCTCATCTTTTTCTTGTTCTGTGTAATTATTTAAGAATCTCTTGAGATTCTCAATTTTTGAAGCATTCACTTGGTTGATTGACCGGGAGTCATGGGCTAGAGGTAGAAGTTAAACACATGATCCCTCAGGAGCAGACATGACAGGTCAGTGCAGGGGACACACAAAGCAGGGTTACCAAGGTGGTTAGAGGGGTGGGGAGGCAAGCAGACCTGGGTGGGGCACGGGCTTGCCTGCCAACAGCCCCGTCCCCCAGAGAACCCAGTCTCTTCCTTTTCAAATAATTATAATAGCTACTATTTCCTGAGCATTTTATTCTTTCAAAATAAATACAGGCAGATCTATTTGAGGGGTGGGCCCTCATTTTCTGAATGACCTTCTTTCAGGCTTTTCCAGGGCCGGTCCCTTTCTGTCACACCAGCCTTGGGGACACTGTTCCTTTAGTATCAAATAATGAGCTGCTTTAGAGGTGCTGTTATCACTAATTGAGGGCAAGCATTTTGGGGGGAATGACAGGTGGCACCCTGATCCCCCTCACAGCCATTTAGCTATTTAAAAACAAAAGGGGCTGCGAGCCAGGAATTTAGGAGGTGAAGGGTGTACTGAACACCAGGAGTAGACAACTGGGCCCCAACCTAGGGTCTGGTGCTGGCTCCCGGACTCTTAATGCAACCACCCTATATTTAAAGGGACTGCAGAGTCCTAAGCCTGCTGTGGGAATTTCCTGCTTTGTATGTGCAGAACTGATGCTCAATTCTGGAATTAGGACCCACAGCCAGACTTGAGTGGTATAGTCTAAGCTCAGTTATTTAGGTGTGAAAACTTAAAAGGACGCGTGTTTGCTCCTGATGTTCACTCATGAATTCAATTTTACCCCAAACCCACAGGACGAATCTGTTCCCATTCATTAAAAACAGGCTCCATTTCCATGGTACCGAGCGCATTTAACCTCTGACTTTAAGGTTCCACCAGTTAAAATTAGGTAAGTCCGGGTATTAAATACGCAACTGTATGTACAACGAGAGAAAAGTATTTCCAGAAACAAGGTTCTTTCACTCAGTTTGATATTTTGGTCTAAGTAGTAGTAGTGTAATTGGAAAACTTCCAGTCTTAAATAGATATTTTGAGAACGTGTTCAGATTCATCTACGTATGTGAATAGGTGTGGGAGTATATCAAGTTTAAAACAGCTAAAATAGAAATCTAAAACCTAAATCGGGTGTGGAATACTAAAACAGAAAATTCTTCCATTGAAGCAATTACTCTGTAGATGGAGATATTATACTGGGGGCTGGCAGGGTTATTGTATTTACTGTCACTTAATTGCAGATTGTGAAATTTAGAGATAAGTCCTAATATGTCTCTAAACGACTAAACAAAGCCAAAATATAGATCAATAGCTAGAATTCTGATGGACTGAACACACTGGGGCTGGGCTGGAAGTACTTTAGGACAGAGTGGCTCCCTCCTCCCCATGTATAAAGCAGTTAGCTGGGTCCTAACTGAAAAGGCCCCCCCGCCCCCCACCGCAGCTACGTAAGTGGTAGGGGGCTGACTAGTAAGATCCTTTCAGTCCTATATCTCATCTTTGTGCTTTTGTGGGAAAAGACAGACAAAAGAAGACAGAAGACAGACGCAAGATACAGGGATTGCTGAGACATGCAGAGAATTTTTATTTATCACATATGTTAATACTTATATCTACTTGTAGAACAGAGTCACAGAAGTGCAGGCAAGGTGTTAGTAGGGCTCAAGGGTTTAGCACAGCATCTAGCACACAGTAGGTCGTTCAATAAGGACTTGTCATATTTCTTAAATGCCAACTTTTGGTACAGTAAGCTGCCACTTTACGAAGATGCCTGTTTTGGTTCAGTACACTACATTTTTGCCAGTTAGAAATTTCACCTTTGGGGTGTTTTTTTGTTTTGTTTTTTAGTTTTTTTTTTTTTTTTTTGGTTTTTGTTTTTTTCAGTTATCTTTATAGGTTAGGTGGCAGGGCCCCATTCCCCTCCCCCCACAACAGAATAGTATTCTTATTAGAAGTTTCTAAGACGGGTTAATTCCAGCATGCAAGGTGTGATAGGACATAGCCGGGAAGATGAGAAACTGTAGCCATCATCTAGGGGTAATAAATTCTAAAAAAAACAGACGAACAAACATGTGTCAGTTGCTTTGTCCCGACACCAATATCCTTTGCCCCTCCCCTCCCCAGCCACAGACGCTGTTTCTTTGAGATGGCCTAGGCTAGGTCAATCAGCGCTGCATGTTCTCATGAGAAATAGCTGCTCCATGACTGCATGCTGAATATGCAAGCAGAGCTAGAGCGGGGTACCTGGCATGCATGTGTGCGTGTGCAAGCGCGCATGTGATGGGGAGTGGGCATGTAGCAGCAAAGAAAAAAAACGGACAATGAATGGGGAAAATGATGGAAGCCAGCAAGCACTTCCTATTCACTAGCTGATGCAAAGTGCCTTGGATTAATGTAAGTGCGATGATTTTCAAAGGAGCAGAATCTTTTTGAGATCATTCTTTAACGATAACCTCCCGCAAGGTGCTGCAGCGGTTTTTTTTTCTTCTTCCCCAGAAAGTAAGGACAGTGCAGCGCCATGTGTTTGAATAGAAGAAAAATTTTTTTTCAAACAGGTCTGAAATTTTAAAATCAGACCGGCCACTGGGTAGATGGAATTTAGGAAATAGTTTTAAAAAACAAGTAGCCGATTCAAATGGAGACTGGGGAAAACATACAGAAAAACATGGATTCTTGAAACCCTAAACTGATGGTCTCATGCTGAAATCTAACTTTCCCCCAGCTGGACCAAATTAAAGGATGGCCGGGGGGTGAGGGGGGGGGGAATGTTAAGAAATTGCTTATGTGTCATGTGCAAACATATACCAAGATGGCTAGATCGCCCCTAAAGGGCTTTTGTTGTCTTCCCGGGTCTCTGCCCTCAGTTTCCCAGTATCATCCTCATGTTTGTTTTGTAACAAAGTTTTTCTGTTTTTGAATGTGCCTACCCATCGCTGTTGCTCCTTGCAGCCTGCGGGTCCTCTTCGCCGCCCCTTTTAAAGAGAGATTGAAAGCTCACCTAATCTGCAAGGCACTTCAATTTCACAAAACCCCACACAGCCTTTCTACATTCCTCAACAAATGGCCGCCATCCTCCCGCTAATTCTTAGGTCGTCTTTCTGGCTAAATTGGAATGTCTACTGAGACTGCAGGCCGTAGAGGGAGAATTCCACACCTCTGCTGCAGTATTAGCTCAGCCTTCTGAGACTTTGATCGGGTACAGGAGGGAGAGATAATTATTTTCTTGTGCCTTCACTAAATGTACATGCATTAGGGAGCTAACGCAGTGATTTATCTCACAATTCCTTTGAGAATACAGCTGTGCGTGAGGCTCCCAATTCTCCCAGATTTCAGCCTTCACCCATGTTGTCTATCTGAACACACAAAGGCATAGACATGGGTGATTTCTGCCTGTGATTTCCTAGTGCAATATTAATTTCCTCCTTTTCTGACGTCAGGAAAATTACCTATAAAATGTTCTTATGTATATATAAGTGCTCCCCATCAGTTGCCACCAATTAAAACTATGTCTGGACTGTGAGACAGCAAAAATAGTAGTAATAATTTTAAAAAACCCAAACCCACTCATAAAATGGTTAAGAATTCCTCCTTCAAGGTGGGAAGGACAGGATAGCTAAGCCTTCTAGGTGGTTTTGTAATTGATTAGCTTATTAGCTCAACCAGTGTTAATTGCACTTATTTTTTTTCTGGCACTATATGTAAGGAAGAGTTAGCTTTGAGTTAGGAAAATCCGCACTTGACCTCTATATTTCTGAAGGTCACATTAATATTGCACGTTACTATAAAAATGTAATCGGCACGGCAGTCTGCGGATAGTTAAGGCAAATTTAATAGCTCAGCGCAGCCCTAACGAAGCGCACGTTTATGGGAGGAGAAAAAGGCCCTACACCACGCAAAACACCCTTTAGTGGATGGATGTCACCATTTCACTGGGAATTCCTAGTGAAGGAAACCTCTTTTGTTGCAATACCGCAGTGAGGAAAAAGAAGGAGGCTCAGCTGGATGAGATAAAAATAAGGTTTCTAGACTCACATGAAGAATTCCCCTGTATGTCACTTTCACAGGCTAAATTTAACATCCTTGGAGATTACCTATGGCTTCCTGTACAAGGCAGGCAAAATGGGAATGTGGCTTCCTCTTTTTAAAAAGAAAATAGAAAACAGAAGTTCTGGTTTTGAATGCCTTGTGTGCATTACAGACTTGCTCACTTAAGGGAGAATGCTTTCTCTAAAAATTAAAATAATTTTAGGATCATCTGTACATTATAAAACTATATTCATTCAAGGATGTCCTGTCTTCCATTGGACTCAAGCTAAGGTAAACAGGGGCTGCTGCATCCTTTTAAAAATGCTAGCCATGTCCAGTTTTAATCAAAATATTTATCTAGAGGGTACTGGTTAATTACTTTTGCTTAACTAGCCCCATGAAGAAGTAACTCCCTGGAAAGTTGCAGGGGAAAAAATTATGCAGGATTTTTTTTTTTCTTTAAATTACAAATTCACAGCTAAAAATGTCTGTTTCAGGTTTTCTGTTTGTTGACTGATGGCAATCTCTGGTGGCAGGGCTTTATTTGAAGGGTGTGTGCCAGGAATTAAGAATTCAGAATTGGCTTGTGACAAATGAAGGTTATTTAATTAACAGCATATATGTGCATATTAATAACTCATTGAGTCATTCAGAAGATTGGTAAAACAGACCATCCTTCTGAGTTCAGTTAAAACGTAACAGCATCCTAAACCAAAATGGCCACTTGTATGAGTGATGTCATCCTTTCTTACCCGATTATTTGATCTAAGAAATTCTAGAATTTTCCATAAAAAGCTGCTTTCAGAAGGGCAGTTCTTTTACCTCGGAAAGGTGATAAAATTCATGTTTTCTCCGTGCTTGGTGCACGTAATGGGCGACAGTGGCATTTTATTGGTTTGTTTTGGGGGCTTGGGGGGCATAACTGAATTAAACTATGCTGTAGTGATTCAATCTCCCCTTTCGATACTAAAGGGAATGAATGCCTTTGAGGGACAAATTCTCAACTGAATGCAGGTTTAAGAAAGGGAATGGACTACTAACCAGCTAGTAACTGCAAACTAGTGCCTTCAGGAGTTTGTAATCTAGTGAGGTTAACTGCTCTTACACCAGTCTACTGGAGGCTCGGTAAACTTAGCTTTTCTGTTTCACACATTTTGTTACATGAGAATGATGGAGGGGCCTATCGGGGTCAGAGAGAAAAAGCAAACTCCCTCATAGGAGGCACTCTCCCCCGTTTGCCTCTTCACGACAAGCCCTACCCTGTATTTTTCTTTTACAACCTTGACATACGCGCGCTCTCTCAATCTTTACTCTCATTGCGGTATCGGTACCTTCATTGTCCTAAGCCAAGATGCCGGGAAGGTCTTTTCAAAGGCAGAAACATTCCTCGATCTGGCCGAAGTACCTAACTTCCAGTCTTTCCATCACTTAAATTTCCCTTTTCATTTCTTTAGGCAAGACTGAGTTTTTGAAAAGGAAACGAAGATTTGCCCGTGATGTTAATTCCAAATCGAGGGGGTAGGGGGAGAATAAGGTGATAAATTATTAACAAAGGCTGCCTCTTGCAACTTTATGTCAGAGTATCATTGAAATATTTCCCTAGTAGTTAAAACACCCTGCACTGGTGCACTGCGCTGAAATCTGCCTGAGGTGGGGCAGGGATGGGGGGAGAAACCCGTCTGCAGAGGTCAGCATCGCTGGGCAAGATGGGGAGCTGGGGTGGCACAGCCCCATCAGCCATGTTGGAGACCCACTGAAAGAAAATCTGTGCGCAGCTCTGCGCAGACCCCGAAGAGGGGCCGGCCAAGCACTGTTTTCTCAGACAAGGGAGACGTTTTACAAGAACATTGGTGCTTCATTATTATTTACTGCTGCATCAAGACTGAAAGGAGGGAAGGGGGAATCCCTGAAGAGCTAGTCCCAGGATTTTCTAATATGCAGGCTGAAAAAATTAAGTGAAAATTGGCTGCCCAGCCCCCACAAACCTACCTAAACTTCCTAAAAGGTTAGTATAAAATTTGTTCCTCTTACTGTGCCCTAGCACAGATTTGACACTTACTCTCCATTAAACCCATTAACATGCAGGATCCTCATTTGCTTCACAATGGTGCTTTTACCAGATTCTCCAGCACCTAGAAAATGAAAGTAAGTCTCAGGTTATGAAGGAGGCATTTTACACACTTGGGGCGGGGAGAGTACAGCTTGCTCTTTTTTCCATAGAAGCAGCACGCAAAAAACAAACAAAATAATAGGTTTGCAATTTTCCTCGACATTTCGGCAAAGAGAAATATATCCAACTCTGTGTATACCTGCAGTATTTTACCATTAGAATAACAAACAAGAATTAAAGGTTTTTCTGTCTTCAAGTTTTTTGGGGGGAGAGGGGGGTTGTAAAATTTGTTAGGTGGGGAAGCAAAGGGGCATAGAAGGAATGACGCAATGTGTCATGGGGGAGGATTGAACTTAAAACTATGAAACTGAATTGTTGAAATAGTAATATTTACATGTCAATGTACAGAGCCACATAATTCATTGTTTGTCAGATGTTTCATGGTTAAAATACCCAGGATTTACAAACAATGCCCAGACACCGCAGTCTCCCCTCCAGATCACGTTCTGACACAGCACTTCCTCCTAAATATTTTCACAATGCAGCTTCTTTTTGTGCAGATTCCCCCACCTCCCGCTGCCCCACCACCCCTTGGACTACTTAAAAATCAACCGCTAAATCCACAATATTACATTTTATATCCACTTATCCACCCTCCTTTTCTTGTGAACTGTATCTTTCTGAAGATAAATGGTCTCTGGATAGAACCAAGGGATGTGGCGGGGCGGTAGGGAATATGGAATACCATCAATTTTCTGACATCTCGAAAAGCACATTTTAATATCATAAACAGTGCTTGAGAGCAACCCTGTTAACACACAGCAACAACTGGTAGGAGGTATTAAAAGGACAGGACTTCAATCATCAAGAAAAATATTCCTGGATACCATAGCATTTTCAGATTCCAACCCCTCCTTAACTGGCAGGGTAAGAAGGGACACAAGTCTCCATTTTAAATCACCTTTCATTTGTAAAAATGTTTTGTAAAAAAAACATATCCACCAAGCTAGGAGGAAGATTGCTATTTTTCATTTTTCTTTTTTGCAAATGCACACTCTCCAACCAATAATCCTCGCATGAACAATGTTTTGCCCTCCTCCCACACAAACCTGTTTGTTTTCTTTACCCCTTTTTCACTTTAAGTTTTATTAACTGTTTTGTTTTGCTGCCCAGACAGCAAGCATTCCTCCTCCTCCTGCCTTTTCACAAGGCATAATCAATATCTGTAAAGTTACAATTCGTTTCCACAGAAACACTGATTTCAAAGCAAGCAGTCTCTCTTAATGAGCCTGTCTCCTATTAAAACACTCAAGGCACTATCACATTCCATTGAGAGAACTCATGACATTAATCAGAATCTCCAATATTATCTGGGAAGTCTTAAAATGTGTAACACCCTTCTTTTACAGGCACAGGCAGATCTGTGCCTCAGTTTCCACCCGTAAGAAATTAGAAAACTGAGCTGAAAAAATTACTGCAATATCTTTTGTGGTACTGTAATTCACTCAGTTTTGATGTCATTAAGATGGATTAAAAAGAGGACTTTGAATATTATTATGTTTCCTCTTGGCGGAGGAGGCATTATTTGGTGAGAATCACCATTTAAAAATGCAAACTGTGTGGTGGTTTGGGCTGCAAACCTGTGCCAGAGGCTATCAAATAAATCATGATAAAATGTAGCCATATAGACTAGTACACCTGGGGAAGATTAGTCCGTGGTGATGCAAGGTGTGTTCAGAGTTAACAGTTTCAAATTAAGTGGAGACTGTAATCATTGCTCAAAGGTGTTAGAAATTTAAGGTACCGTTAGCATCACACTTGTGTTAAATTAGTACTCAGCAAGTTGGCATTCCTTGGGAAGATTCTAGGCTTTTCCAGGTTTACAACTTGGAAATCAAATCATGTGCATATTAATAATCACAGAGCATAACTCTACCTTCAGAAGTTTTAGAGAAGACCTCACCATATGCCATTCAATTACTGAAATTGCAAATGCATAAACACAAGATACTTATTTTCACTTAATAATTTTCTGCTTTACATGTATCTGTGCCCAGAACAAAGACGTGACCCCCATTCAAAAAAAAAGCAAAACCATACACCACCACAAAGAAAAAACCAGCCTTTCACATTTTATTCTGCATAATTAAAGCTGTTTTGTTGAAATATGACCATGAACTAGGTCTTAATCCAGCCAATTCACAAATTAACTCAGCCAAATTAATAAGGAAGTGGAAAACTTCCATACTAATTGTTTGTGTAATTCTTCTGGTCATTTCAACAATTTCTTTTATGTTTTTGTTTTTTCCCCAAAGCACCTTTAATAAGAAAGGAGGAAAGGCCATCTCCTTAGTTAACAACCCCTCTAACCCAACCCGGGTTTTTTTTTTTTGTTTTTTTTTTTTGCCAAAGAGGAAAAACCGCAATCAAAAGAAAACCCCAAACCAAACAACCAAATGTCACTTGACAACTAATTAATGCCTTTTCACCTCCTTCCACCTGGAAAAAGTCTTCTCCTTAAAGCGCTCCCAACCACCCTCCCCACCTTAAACAGGACAAAACACAAAAAACAAAAAAAACGCCATTTCCAGACCTAGAAGCCATTTACAAATGTCATTTTCCAGTTCTGATTTGTGAATGTCTTTTTTTTTTTTTTCACAAGGCACTCAATGTGGCCAACTAACAGGAAAACGTGTGTGTGTTAATGGTTTATGGGGGTGGGGGGGCAGCTGCTACAATTAATTCTCTTCTTTGCTTTTTAAAAAGCCTGCATGTCTGGAAGGGGAAAAAAAGGTCATACTGTAAAAATGACGTGTCATTTGGCTTCGCTGGGCACTCCAGAGTCCTAACTCCATTTTTTCGAGGGGGTGGGGGTCTTATTTTATTTGATTATCCTTTTCCTTCCACCGCCGGCCCAGCCCGGGACACGTCTCCGCGCGCACACAGCCCGTCCTGCCCCGAACGCACCGAGTCGCGCCCAGCGGCCGCCGAGCTCCCTCCGCCCCGCACCCCCCACTCCGGCGCCACGACTCGCCCGCGCCCCCTCCCCCCCACTGCACCACCTTTACCGCTCCGAGCCCTTCCGAGGGGCTGATGTCACTCGCCCCCCCACTCTCCTCGGCCACTTCCCTCGCCAAAGCCGCCCCTTGGAGAGGCCCCCTCCGCCACCGCGGCGCACCCCCCCCGCGTCACCCCCTCCTCTCGTCTCTCCCTGTCCCTGTCCCAACAAATCACACACCCCACGGAGGCGGGTCCCCCTCCCTCTGCCCGCCACCCCATTTCCTGTCCCCGAAACCCTCTTTTTGTCGCAGTCTCCCGAGCCCCGTGGGGCTCCCCCTCCCCCTCCCCAACATGCACCTAAGCCCCTGGCGTCGCGTAGGCCTCGCGGAGAAGGAGAGCGAACAGAGCGAAGGGAGGGCGAGCGCGCCGGCGAGCGGACGGCCAGGGGAGGGGGACCCGCGCGCGCGCGCGCCGCCACGGCCCCTCGCCCCATTTTGACCTCCGCCCCGGGGTCCCCCTTCCGGCCTCGCCCCCCAGAGACAGAGCCCGCGGGGCGGGCGGCGGGCTCGGGAGCGCGCGCGCCCGGGGCGGGGGGCGGGCTCGGCGCGCGCGGCCTGCGGGGCGCCCCGAGGAGCCCCGGGCCGCGGCCGGCGCCCCCCGGCCCGCCCTTACCCAGCAGCAGCAGACGGTGCGTGGCCCGGTAGACCTGCTTGTCCTTCTGCAGCTGCTTCTCGATCTTTTTGTTGGCCTCGCGCTGCGCCTTCTCCTCGTTGCGCTGGTCCTCGGTCTTACTGTTGCCGAGGCAGCCCATGGCGGCGGCGGCGGGGCGCGGGGCGCGGCCGGGCTGCGGCGGCGGCGGCGGGCCGGGCGCGGGCGGCCTCACGCGGGCCGGGAGGCCGGGGCAGCGCCGGGCGGGCGGGCCGGGCGCGGGCTCGGCTTCTCGGGGAGGAGCGCGCGGACGGGCGCGGGGAGGGTGGTGTCGCTCGGACCGAGGGCAGCGCGCAGCTGCTCCCCGCCCCTCGCGCCGAGGCCGAGGGGGTGATGGCCGCCGCCGGGCCGAGGCGGAGCAGAGCAGGAGCCGCGGGAGCTGCTGCCGCCGCTGCCGCCGCCGCCGCTCTTATTGCCTCGGCCCGGGCCCCGCCGCCGCCCCGACCCAAAAGCACCGCGGCGGGCGGGGGGAGGCGGGGGGAGGAGGAGGAGGCGGCGGCGGCGAGGGGGGCGGGAGGAGGAGGCGGAGGGCTGAGGAGCGGCGGCGGCGGCGGCGCGGGGAGGGCGGGCGCGGGCGGGGGGAAGCGCCCCCTCGGGGTGCCCGGGAAGGGGGGGTCCCTCCGCCCGCGCGCGGCCCGGGCCGGCCCGGGGAGCCGCCCCCTCGCCCCCCGGCGCGGGCCCCAGCCCGGCGGGCCGCGGGGGGAGAGGGGGCGGCTCCGGGCCAGTGACGACCCCTCGCACGACGCCAACGCTCCACCCCCCGGGCCGCGCCGCCCTGCGGCCCCGAGGCCGCGGCCCCCCCCCCACCTCCCGCGGGCGCCGCCGAGGGGCCGGGGTGGGCGGAAGGGGAGGGAGCGCGCGCCCGAGCCCGGACTTCGGAAAATTTTCGAACCGAAGAGAGAGACACGGAGAGAGCCGGGGAGCAGGGCGTGTGGAAAAAGCGAGGCGAGCACGAAGCGAAGGGCAGAGCAACCGAAAAGGAAAATGTGTCCACGCACACACGCACAAATACTGAATAAAACTCCACACTACGCAGCGATGGTGTCCGGGGGCGGGGGCGGGGGGCGCGGGGCTGGGCTAGATGAGCCGCTCGTCGCGCCCCCGGCGCCCGCCGCGGCCCGAGCTGAAGGCACCCGGGGTCCCCGCGCGCCCGCGCCTCCGGCGCCGAGCGCGGCCGCCCAAGTAGGAGAAGAAGGCGCAGCCGAGAAACGCTCGGAAGCAGCAGGTCGCCCCGAACACGAAGCCGCAGCCGCGGCCCTGCTCCGTGCGCCTCTGCAGCAGGAAGTTGAGCACCCACGAGGGGCTGCGCACGGAGAAGACCAGGAACACCACGAGGGGCGGGTGGGCGCCGAGCGCGCCGGCCTTCAGCGGCCCGGGCCGCCACACGACGCCCCCGACACGCGGCGCCGCGTAGTAGGCGTCGTCCTCGTCGCCCGAGTCCGCGGCCCACGCGGCCCAGGCCCTACTCGCGCCCGCGCCGCCGGCGTCCTCGTCGACCCCGCCGGCGCCCTCCGCGGCGCCCTCGTCGGCGGCGGCGGCGGCGGCGGCCTCCGAGCCGTGGGCCCCCTCCGAGGCTCCGGGCGCCCCCTTCTTCTTCTTCTTCTTCTTCTTCTGCATCTTCTCCAGCCTCTTCCTCTCCTTCTCCTGTTTCCTCTCCTCCTTCCTCCGCTGCTCCAGCAGCTTCTTCTCCAGCTTCTTGCGCCCCTTTTCGGTCAGGAGCCTCTCGGGGGCCGCCTCGCGCGCCGCGCTCTTCGGGGTCCTCTCGGAGTCCGCGCTCCTCCGCGGGGCGAGCGGCTCTCTCGGCCCCGCCAGCGCCGCAGCCGCCACCGCAGCTTCGGCAGCCACCCCGGCCGCCGCCGCCGCCGCCGCCGCCTTCCTCTCGCGCTCCGCCGCCCGGGCTTTGATCCTCATGGCCATCTTCAGCATGGTGGCTCGGCCACCTCGGGGTGCCCGGCGCGCGCCTGGCCCGGGCGCCCCGCTTGCCCTCGGCCCGGCCGGCCCCCGTGCGCCCCGTGTCGGGGGAGTCGGCTGTGATCCCTGCGGAGCAGGGCGGCCCGGGCTTCGGGCTGCTGGGCGGGCTGCCTACGAGTTAGCGCCAAAAAGGATGAGCAACGAAAAGGGGGCGAGAACGAACCAAAAAGCGCCCAACAACAGCGAGAAACCAAAAAGCACCGAGAAATGTCAAACAACTCAAAAAAGAAGAGCGCAGAGGCGCGACGGCACGAGTTTGCCGTTACCCTCGGGCGCGCCTCGGTTTGGCTCTTGGGCCGCCAATGGAGAGGAGAGGAGAGAGAGATTTGGGGGGCGCCCGGCCGGCGCGGGGCAGGGCGGCAGCGCCAGGCGCCCCTGCCCTGGCGGCTCTTGCCCGCGCCGGGCGACTCGCCCTCCCGCGGGAGGCCACGGTGCGGCCAGACTTACATGTGAGTGAGGTGCACTCACACGCAAGGCAGTGCCCGCCGCCGGCCGCCCGCCGCCGCCGCGCCGGGACAGGGTCCGCTCCGCCGGCGCCGCAGCCCGAGCCGGAGGGAGAGCCAGCCAGCCAGCCAGCGCGCCAGGCCGGCCACCTGACGCAGCCCGCTCCGCGGCGCCGACGCGACTGAGTGTCCCCGCCGAAGACCGGCGCTCCTAACCAGCCCGATGACGCCCCAGCCTCTTCAGAGGACCGACCCACAGCGGCTGCCCCTATAAACCGAAGGGGAAGCCGAAAAATTGGCCCTCCGGGGACGTGTCCAAACTGGCCGCCACATGCCCCGGGGGTGCGGGCCGGGCCGGGGGCGCCGCGGAGTGGCACGTGGGGCACGGCTGCGGGGGGCATCGGGGCGCCCAAGGTGGTGGGCACTGGACCCCGCCTCCTAGACCTGCCTCCCAATTTTCGGCGAGTGGTGTAGCCCTGGGCGGCGTGCAAAGTGTGCGACGGCGGCGCTCACCCCCGCTGCGCGCCTCCTTACCTCCAGCTTCCCGGGTAGCGCACGCGGCACGGCCACCCGCCCCTCCCTCCCGGCGGCGCGCGCCCGCGGAGGAAGGTGTCGGCGAGTCCAAGTCCAAGTAATCGCGACGACGACTGAAAGGGTTTCGCATCCGATGAGAGGTGCTCTGTGAGCGCGAAACTAGCACGGCCGGGAGTAGGCGGCAGGCGGCACGCCCGGGACGCGGGAGCCGGCGGCGGTGGCCCTGGTGCGGGGTGTGCGCCCGCTGTCCCCCAGGTGGGAAGGTGGCGGGCCGGTTATCAGTGGCCCGTCCTGAGCGCCACGAGGGTCTCTGGAACAGAGGGAGAAGTAGTTAATTGAACACGAATTTGTTTGAGAGTTGTTTAAAAACTCTAAAGTGTCCCGCACTAGGATGTGAAGAGGACACTAGGTTAAGAGCAGCGACACAAAGTTCTCAACTCGGCCGCTGCTCACTTTTCCCGGGACCTTGTGGGCCGCGGGTGCGTCTGCTTGAGTACAGTTCATTCATTCATTCAGTCAGTCATATAATTCATTCAATAAATGTTTGGTTCGGGAGGCCCACCTTGTGCCCAGGTGAGCCACACTAGCCAGGGAATCAGGCTAAGACATGGCCACTACCTCTGGTGGGTCAAAGGCCTATCTGCCGAAAACCCAGGTCGACAAAGTTTTCATGAACTCTCTCCCACCTTTAACCTTGACTTCTCAACAGTCAGTAACACTGGGGCTGTTTGGAGGATAAAAACAAAGGAAGGAAGCCTCCCTGTAAACAGAATCACACCTTACCTATCTAGGGCGAAAGGGGTGACTGATACTTCCAGAGGCCTTGAGCGAGTCAAGAGTTTTTAAGTTTTCTTTGAACATAGAAAGACAGTTAACCACTCAACAGGGCAGTTGAGAGGGGACTTCCCCCTGCCCCCTCCCCTCTTTGCTCAATGCTAAGGAAGAAAAGGTGTGACAGATGACGATGTCACGTACATTTTTCTTGGCCCACCAGGTACACTCCTACCTCCACTCTACAAGGCCTCTTTTCTGAGGATCTGAAAGCCCACAGAGCATGATTGCAAGTCTCCAGAGAACACTGGGAATTAAGGCCAGGAAGTGAATGCTGCTTGCCAGACCCTTCAAACTGCAGCTGCTCCCTCACCTCACGGCAGGCCTGCCCCTTTCTCCAGCTCTGCTGAAAAGTTGCTGCTCTGGCCCTCCGCTTCCCACAATCCAAACTGAAGGTCTTTATCACACTTTGGATTATGGCCTCTCTTCTGCACAAAAATAACACCTTTTGAGGAAAGCTCAAAGAAAGCACTGTTGCAGGTTGGTGCTTTTCACCTAAACAAAAGCAGGGAAAAATACTGAACCAATAGACCTGGGTGCACTGGTCAGTCGCCTCACAACCAATAATTTCACTACAGTCTGAAGAGATCATGACTCCTAGTCATTCCCCGACTGCAAGAAAACCACTTGAAGACAGGGCCCAAGTTATATATCTTTATATATATTGAATAAAAACTTGGTTGAATTTGATTAGTTGACTGATTGTCAGTTTTATAAAATTGATGAAGACTTATAACAAGGAGGAACAGGCCAGAAATTTTTGTTATGCTCCATTTGTTCAAAAGCATCTTCCTTCCTGCTTCTAATGTGACAAAACACAAATACATTCTATTTAAGAGGAACAAGGTAAATAGTAACCAATAAAACCTTGATACTTATGCCAGTAGCTACACATTACTACAGTGAATAAAATGAAGAGTCTCCTTATTTGGAAATTCCAGAGCTGGGTGACCACCTTCCCCTTTAAGATAAATATCACACCTGAACTTCGAAAGGAGCAAAGCAGTCCCATGTCATATACTGACACACATTCCAGGCAAGGTACAATTGGGACTGTTGTCCAAGAAATGTATACAGCAAGGTCAGACTTCAGTCATTTCAACCTCTAACCTAGCAGGCCATCCTTGAGGGTAAAAAAAAAATTTTTAAGTGTACATTTCACCTATATTTTATTATGACCATCCACTGATGGACAAATCATTTACTTTGTAAATAAATGACAGCAGGTGGAATCAGGGTTTATAGGTAAGCAAATGACACTCAGAACTCTGAAACACAAGCTCGTTTGTGGTCTGTTCAGCTTTCTGTTTTCACTCGACACAAAGTGAAAGATGAGATTTTACTTAATTGGTGTGGTGAGCTGACACCGTCTAGTTTTCAGTCCAACATTTGGCCTACCTGGGCCTTAAAAGTTTTAATTTTGTTTAAAAAGCCATTCAGATTTGGAAGCTACCATGTGTGACCTTTTCATATGAATTAGTAATTTATTCTGATAGGTTGGTGACGATTTTAAGTACCTGCTTTATGCTTTGAGAGTAAAGCAATCATTAGCATAATTCTTGGAACAGTCTGGACTAGAGAGTTTTCCAATGCAAGGCACCTCTCATTTAGCTCAGGAAGAGATGGAAGTTGTAGAAACTTCAGGCTCCTCAGAGGGGCAAAGGGTATAAAATGCCCGGGGGGGGGCACAGGTCTCTGGCTCAGGTGACTTGCTTCATGCCAAAGCCAGCAAGTTGGGAAAATAACACACCCCTAACTTAAAACACTAGGTCACCTAATGATACAACTTGGCTAAACAGATGGTGTCACACGCTACCCCGCAGGGGTGGCCTAGCAACTCTTCTTCCCAACACTGCATATTTTACAACAATAGATGAATTCACATGTCAGGGTTTGAATTTTATGGGCTTGTGAGCTTCATATTGATGGGTGGATGTGTTCCTTGGCGTTGTCTGAAAAAAAATGCCTTGTCTGCTTTTAGAAGCAATACACTCGCTACAACTTAGAATCTTAAAAATATCATCACCCTTAGTGATGCAATCCAGTTTTTGGACAAGAGTGTTCCTCTTGGCCTTTCATTAATTGGGGTCATTGTAGGAGCCCAGAGAAAATATAATTATAATATTTTTATATTGCCTAGGGAACAATAAATAGGTTTCCACTGAAACAGAAACCTTGGCTGTGAGGCTTTAATAATAGTAGTTAGTGCTTCCATGGTTCTTTCTGTCTTTAAAGCACATTCTGTACTTTATTTAACAGGATAACTGAAATTGTTGTTGCAAATGACTGTGACCTGAAGTCTGTGCTGTGGGATTGAAAAAGCCTTTCCTCTTCCCCATTAATCCCTAGTAAAAAGGTTCTATTATTTAGGACCATAAAGTTCTTAAAAATCTAATGTAGTGATCACCTGCATTTTTTTTCTTGTCATATTCACTAGTTAGTAACTTCAACCACAAGTACTCCTAAACTTACGTTCTAAACCAACACAAATGTTTTAGTTAAACTTCACTTTAGAAAACTTGGAGTCAAGGAATTAACTGCATATGAAATTCCCCTATTTAATTTCCATCAACTAATTTTAAAATAATTTGTTTTTTTATGCAGGACATGGTCCAATCCAAACAGAACCTGGGGATACACTGGTCAATGTTTTTGGACCCAAGTTCTTGAGCCAGTGGTTTGGGATGCTGTTCAAGAATCTACTTAAAACCACAGTGTGAGGGCAGTTGGGACTTTTTGCACCTTTATTGATCTTTCCTGACTCTGATAGGTAGGCCCATCTACGGGAAAACCTTCCTACCCTCTGTGAACTCCCAGTCTCCAAGACCACAGGACCTTTCTCACACCATCCCAGGAGTCCCAGAATGGGTGGGAGGCAGATTTTAATGAAGCCATCATCTACCTTAAAAAGGGAAAACAATGAAAAAGAGACTGTGCATTACTCTATCTCTTTTAAAGCTTAAACTTAAATTGTATGATATACCTGTTAGCCTTGGTTGAAGATTCTAGATGGAGAATTTGGGTTAGGGGCATAATGATCTCACCCATATAGAGACCCGTGGACCCACTTACTGGAGATCTTAATTGGGTGAAAAAAATGTACAGGTGTTACCACTCTATAGCAGGAAAGTTAATTTTCCTAAACCCAAGTATCTTTAACATCCCTTGGGGGCAAAAATTTTCAAGAGGACTAAGGTAATGGGAAAATCTGTTGCTCAGAACTTGTAACTTGGCCTTGAAGATGGAAACTCATCCAGGATGAGGAATAATGTGGGAAAGACTAGTTAAAAATAGGCGTGGGTGAGCTAACTTTCATTTTTATTTACAAGGTGCCTTATTTAAATGACATTTTGATCCAATGTCTTACTAAGCGAGTAACAACAGGAAAAACAAAAAGGTTGGCACTACCAAGAGTGTGCTGAAATCCTACTAAGATGTCCTTAGGTGTAAGAAGCCCTTTAATTTTAATAAGAAGCTCTTATTTTAAACATTTTAATTTTTTTCATTATACTCAATTATTCAAATGTAGCCCCATATAATTAAGAGTTTAGAGAGTTAAACACTCTGGGGTGAGCAGGTAATAAATTTCCTTTCATTAAAATCTGCTTTGTGTATACATATATACAAAGGAAACAACTGCTAAGTACAAGTTCTTTACATCTTGGATTATGACTTTATTTACCTGCTAACCAAATGTGGGTGATCACTTTCAAACAGCCTTGCAATTAGTTACTAGTTTGGGACAACGGAGATGCTCTCAGGACTGTGGGTGTCATTTGCCTTCCTAACTGAAATCCCCTTTTTCTAGTCCTGTTTACATCTGCTGTCAGAAAGCCCTGAATTAAGCAATGAATGTGACATAATTAGTCACACGTTCATTTTGTCTAGAAATGTAGATAGCTTTTCATTTTTTTGTGTTTGCCCACACAGGTTGAAATTGAAATAGAAAAAATCAATTTCAATTTAAATCAAAATCTAAAATAATCCTAGTTTAGCTCCATCCATTTCTCTGGGATTTTATTCAGGGGGGTGGGGGAACCATCAGGGCACATCCGACTCAAGGCTGCCTCTTCCTCTGCACATGGCTACACACAAGCCCCCTACTCCCTGCCAGGCTGCCGCCCCTCCACTCCCTCACTCTGTGGTTTATTGAGGGCTTAGCAGTGTTCACAGCCCTCTCCCTGGCCTCTTGGGAGCCCTCTCAACGTCCCCAGAGCCCAGCTGGCCCTGTGGCTTTCTAAGGTCTTTGCTGACCTCTGGAAGTTACGAGGAGAAAATTATTCAGCTCAAAGCCTTGAGCATTTGCAACCAGTCTGGGAATCAGATGAAAAGGGGACCTTTTTATGAGCTGCAGACCTCAGCTCTACCCACAGCCTCATCCCAGGGTCTCTGCCTGCCGCCCAAGACTGGGAAAGCTGCCTCGGCTGCGTTCCTGAACATTCCTGTCTCTCAGTTTCTGTAGTCGATACTACCTTCTCAGATTACGGCTCCTTTTGTGCTAATTACACCGAAAAAATTGAAAGAATGTCGCTGACTTTACAAAGAACACAAAGCAGGCTTGCTTTAAAAACTAAATATAGCCAGTTTCTTTCAGAAGGCAGACGACTCTGTTTTCAAACGACTTGTACTATGTGGATTAATTGCAGACGGCCAATTCATTTATAAAGACCCAGGTGATGGAAGAAGGGTCCAGCTATTGGGGGAACACATTTAAAATGTGTGGTTGCTTTTGGGGGCCATTTACATAAAATTGGAAGCTCTGATTAATGATGAACTCCCCCCCCCCCCCCGACACCAGCCCAGCACTTGGTTGTAAATTAAGACATGCCAAAGATGGCAGGCTAATCTAAGCTACCATGAGAAGACGAAAGAAGCACAGCTGCTGGCTGGCTAAAAGCAGTACCTGTACTATTCAGGTAGAGATGGAAATTAAATGGAAAGAAAGTCTAACTTCTCCCCCGGGAAGGCTGTGGCTGCTGCAAAATGAGATGTTGCTGTTTTTGCTCATCCTAGTCTCCACTGTATGAGAAATGATCTTGCAAAAGACAGAATTGGGAGGGGTATGCTATCCCCACCAGCCAAGCAAATCATGGATGACAGCAACATCCCCCCTCCGCCCCCGCTGTGAAGTCCTCTAAGGGTTAATACGTGAATGATTTATTTTTCCAAGGAACATTAAATACTGAATTGCTCATGCTGAAATAATGCTACAGCTGTGACCCTTAGGGCTGAGTTTTGGACACTGGCTCCAGTGACAGGTGTACTCGATGTATGCCCAGTTTGGCTGAAATTGGGATGCCTAACTCAAGCCCTACCTCCCCACCGCCCCCATTCATTGGTGGGGACTGTGGAGCCAGCCAGGAGAGGGCCTTTTGCCACAGACACAGAAAACCATGTGTGCTCAGCCATCAATAAAAACACCAGCCTTGAGGGGGAGAATGAAGGCACCGGTACCTGAATGTAAAACAAGAAAATCAACACAGACCTCAGAAGGTAGCGGAAAGAGAAAGTGGGGGCCAAGAGATCCGATCAGGACCAAACAGGTCTGTCCTATGATCCGCTCTTGGATGATTTTAGCAATCGAAGCAAGCTCAGGATTCTAGGAAATGTGTCACCAAAATTGGTATTATTAGAGGAAGTGGCACAAAGCTAGAAATGCAAAGTCTAATCTGTAACATACTAATTGTACCTATTTTTATCCCAGGGTTGCAGTGACCTAACACCAAGAAATAAAAACCCTGGAAAACTAGCCCTTCCCATATATAAGACTCAAATACCTCGAGGGGTGGGAGCCACAGGGCCAAGTTTTCCCAGAGTCCCTTGGTCTGATTTAGGGTAAGACGTCAGCAGTCCCCCACGAGGGCAGCTGATTTCTGCGGGAACCTGGCATCAGTGAAGAGAGGCAAGTGGAGCTCTAGATCAAAGCTTGGGAGTTATGGTAAGATGTCAAACATGCGGGTACAGGGCAACTCTGAAATGTTAGGGACCAACTCGGGCAGGCTGCACCACGCCCATGGGGTGTTCTGGTCTGCAGAGGGAAGGAAGAAGGCTGGGCTATGTTTGGTCAAGCCAAGATGGAACCGCGACCAAGTTTGCCTTGGTCCATCCCACTGACCACAAAGGCCCTGGGTCCCTATCTTCTAACAAGATGGGTGCCAGATGGCTGACGGATAGAGAACGAGCTCCAGATGCAGCCGCATCTCCCACCTTGGACACTGGTTCCCGTAAGGATGACTGATGGTTGGAGGTGTTAACCAACTTAAAACAGCGTTGTTTTTTTGCTTCCTTATTCTGAATTATAATCTCTACATTCTGAGTACCAGGATTTTTCATAACTGGGGCTCCCTGGAGCTGTTTCAGAAGAAGTTGATATAAAACTTAGCTGTGACCCCTGTACTTATAATCATTGAAAGCATCTCAAAGTCTAGGAGAGCTTAACTGACTCGGAATTCCTATCATGATGTTACTAACCCACGCCTCAGGGGGGCGCACCAGAACAGGGTAATTTAAAGTCATTCTTGGCCATACAACTGAGTTTCTTAAATGGTTTTCTATTAATTAAATCAGTAATTATCCTAAGTACATCATTTCGATGAGCTGCCACGAGTTAGTTGAACGCAGAGTGTGAAAAAAAACAAATTGTTGAATAACTAGCATGACCCCCAAGGACAGTTAATGTTTTAATCTTAGATATGACATATCCTCATATTTCATTTACCTTGCACATTCTTAAATGTATTAAGTGTGTTTTCTTCAACCTGGCACAGCTGTATCTGCTAGATTTACTGAGGTTACAGAAGCAAGAGAGGGGAACTTTGATTCAAAAAGGAAGAAGAGGACTCTGAAGAATAGAGCTCTATGACAAAAATATAGTGTCTAAAATGGATGCCAAAGGTAGAAGAGATTTCGAGAAAAACATATGCATAATTTCTAAAACACGTAAGTCAAAACAGCAAGTCTGCAAATGAAAAAGGAGAGCTTCTACTGCATGCAAACCCCAGGGAAACAAACAAACAGAATCACTCTAATTGATAGTAATTGAAGCCTTGCTTAAACCTGCCCCCCAATACCTGATAATTCTGTAAAATCACCCAGCTGTCACTCTTGTTCCTTTGAGAAATATTACATTGATTTGTCTACAAAGACCCATTAGTAGAATTCCAAGGTCTGCTTAACGGGGCTACTAATAAATCTAAGGCATCAATTCGTGACCTTCTCCCCAAATTTTTGGTATGTGGCAAACTGCCAGAATCACGTTTTCAAGGTTCTGTGACTATAACATAAAATAAAGGATCAAGGGTGGACAGCTTTGGAGGGCTGAGCACACCTGGGCTCTGCTCCTGCCTGCACCCTGGAGGGAAAATAAGTAAGATCGATTAGATACAGCATCTGGGGGTATTATTATCAGTGTTCTGCTTCGGGCTGAGCTGTTTGCAAGAAGAAATGGACTGGACAAGACGAGCCCAGGAGGAGGTGCAAACAAGGAGCATCTCCCTTCTCTGCCTCTCTGTGTTCCATTCCTCCCCCATCTGCTTGGCTGTTTGTGCACTGAAAAATCAGGAAAAATTGTAGCCCAGAGAGTCTAAATTGGCTATCCACACGAGAAAGAAAGAAAGAGAAAATGATTCATGATCTATCCCCAGTTTTTGGTGACTTTGAGATAAGCCTGGTGGGGTTGGGGGGTGCACAGTGGGGGCATTTTTTCTTTTCCTATAAAAACAACAGTCCTCATCTTAATTTTTCACGGAACTGGATTGAGCTGGTCGTAACCTAAGACAAGATGAGGGCAGGTGGCTTTAGCTTCCTCTACATTCTATTGTGGCTGCAAGCACCAGAAAAGTCTTGACCCTAAGAATGATGTTGCTGAGAGCCCCGTCGTAAAGATTTCTCCTCCCCACAGCTGCCTGCGAGGACCCGAGTGATGCCTCCCCACCCCTACTCTGCAGCAGGCAGCAGGTGGCCACGGCAGGAGAAGCAAGAGACCCCAACATCCTGTTCATGCCTCCCGTCCTCACCCCTCAAAGTCAAGGCTGGCTTCTAGCTCTGTTCCCTCCTATTCTAAAAGATTCGTTTACCTATGGCATTTGGTCTGTGTTGGGGTGATGTCAGGGTTGGTGGCTGCATGGACTGACCCTCTCCAATGTTCAGGCAACCTGGCTGTCTGTAGACAAAACAACCAGTGCTTTTTAATGACTGAACTTTTGATCAAATTGATTGGATGCTTTAGGGTCAAGAAGACAAAAACTCAAGTCAAAAAAGTCACCAGAATACGAGATTTGTGGGCAATAAAAAGCCCTATGATAGTAGAAAGCATTACATTTTTCTGGCAATGCAAATCCAAGTTTTCAGGTTGTGCTAAATGACTCAAAATTTGCCAGTGAAGAGAAACAGCAGCAGGAATGGATTATTTTTTAAGGTTATATTGTTCCTATTTATTTGGCTTTGCTGCTGCCAGAAAGTGACTTGGAGCCCTCCTTTTTAGCACTATAAAATGTAAATAGTCTAAATTAAGCCATCTAATCTCAACCAATATTAATTCTGACATGAAAAATGAGACCAATTCTTCAGACAGGATTATGACCGCCTGACATTAACTGATCACCTCACTGTGCGTCTCAAAGCACAGGATGTTTTCCTTTCTCAACATGCCTATTTCTAGGAGGGGATGAAATCCTCACCCTTTTCCTTATTCTGACATTGAAAAGGCACCATGCCCGAAGCAGGCTAGCTTTGACCCCCAGATTCTGGGAGCTCCTGAATATTACTTGTCTGCTGTTGTTTTTTTCCCCTCCAAATTAAAATCACTCTATAATAAAATATCCGAGCACCCCGAGGGCCCGAAGTCAGGATGTTGCCTCAAATCTGCCTCCTTGCAGATGAAACTGCTAGCCCCTCACATTGTTTTCCAAGTGGAATTGGTTTAAACATATTTTTCTAGTGTTTTCCCCTCAACTGGCCTACCGAAATCAGCACGATCAGGATTCCTCCATCTCTGTAGCAAGTACAATCACCACATATCTAGATAGAGAAAGAATTTGCATCTCGGCTTATCTCCGGAGGGGAGACTGCAGTAGTTCTAAGGAAAGGGGCATCTCAGTGCAGTCCGGCAGGACAGCGCCTCAATTTCAAGACCACTGCCTTCTCCTTAAGATCCTGCATATGTTGCATTTTGTTTGTTAATCCTCTTGTTAAGTGGGAGAAATAAAGTGGCTTTACTCGGAAATGTCCATAATATACCTTCCACAAAGCTCTAAATCCGGCTGTTTCATATCTGGTGCCAGTTAACCTGCACAATCAGAGGTGTCTCTAGCAGCCTGACGGTGTAGTGAGGGGAATAAGGAACCCCAGAATGTCAAGAATTGTTTGGGGGGAGTTGCCGCGCAGGGGGTCTCTCTTCAGGGAAAGTAAAGCCCATCAGTGTTTAATTCAAGGCCACGAGGTGCTCTCTGTGGCGACCACACTTTCAAATGAAACCTTGTGTAATTCAGCTACACAGAAGCAGCTGAGATGAGCAGGTCCAGATCATCTCTCCTGCTCTGGGTGATACTTTGCTAGAGGCTCTGGAAGCAGCCTGTGCTGTGTGCAGCACGGCAGGAGAGAGCCCTAAAACAGAAAGGCAGCAGGCACGCTGCACCCCTGTTTTTTACTTCTCTCTAAACACTGCCAACCCGGAGTCCCAGGGCCACCTTGGGGCCCAGAGCAATCCCCTGGGGGGCCTCCTATGGGCTCCAAGCTGAGCAACAGGGCCAGGAAAGGGAACTGGGCCCTTCCCTGATTCCTGCCTGAGCCCAATTAAACCCATCAACATCTGCTTCTCTCCACCGCCCCCCCACCCCCCAAGGGCATCCTCTGCCCATTGGAACATTGTCCGCAGGCCTGCAGGCCTTTCTTTGCAGCTCCAAGGCCTTTGAATGTCCATTTCAACCTGCACCTGACTTTAAAGAAAAACACGATTCTCGACAACAGGGTGTGTTTCCACTGAAAACCAATGCTTTCAAAGCCGGTGGAGCAGAGCGCAGGCTGGACTGCCCCTTTCCCCTGGGGGTGAAAGTCACAGCTCACCCCACGAAGGGGACGGGGAGCCAGCACGCAGCAGGGGCCAAGCTGTACCCTATGGGCCCTTCCCCTTCACAATGCACCTCTGGCTAAAAGCAGCAAGGCCTGAGGACAGAACTGGTGATGGGCCCCAGGCCGAGGGCCCTGCTCTGCCTCTAAGCATTCATCACGCGTGGTGGCAGCCCGCTTTGGGCTCGGCAGCTCAGCAGCTCACATCTCTCAGAGGTCCCTTCCCTGCCCCTCCTCCACCAGCCTCCCCTGTAAAAACCAAAAAACATCTTGTTCTTTCATCATAATTAAAGTGCTGTCAGGGCAAATAGCATGGCTGCTATCTGCCGCAGCTGAAATGACCCTCTCCATCCCTCTTCTCTCATTTGCTAAAGTGGGCCTTTCTCTGCTGAAATCAGGCTCTTTGATGATGGAAATTTTAGCTGGAAGCAGTTGAAGCAGTGAGTTCAGAGCAGAACCTTAACCTTGGGAGGGTGGGGAGAAAATCGATGCTTTGAGCCGCCGCTTTCTGCAGCAAGGTGCAGCGGAAGACATCTTAGCTAGCCGGCAGCTACGTCTGGTCTGGCTCCTGATCAAGTCATCATCAGGGTGCGCGATTTAGCAAGATTTGGACGCCAGTTCTCCCTGTTGACTTATCTAAGGGGCAGGGGGAAGCTGTTTAGAAGGAAGTAAACAGGTTCTGGGTCTTGGAAGATAAAACCCAAACGCTTGTCGTTCTCCGAGGGAAAGCATGGCTGCTATTTAATTCTGTCACCAGCCTGTGTGCTACCATGTTTGCCAGAAAGCCACAGCTCCTACGCATAATTAACCGCCCTCCCCCTCAGCCTTGCTCCAGCTGCTGGGGACACCAGCGGTGGGGGCTCTTTCTAAAGACCTGGCCGGGCCTGTCATCTCATTTTGTGCAAACAGCTCTCTCATCCTGTGAACCATCACAGACCTTTCTGAAAAGAGAGTCTCAGGTGGGGCGCAGGTTAATGTTTAAAGAAAAAAAGGGGGGGGGGCGGTTAAGAGAAAAAAGAAGAGAGGCAAAAAGAACCTGTGACCCTGAGCAGTTTTCAGCTCTGCCATCAGAATCCATGACATATATTCAAATACACGTGATGTGAAGAATTCATAACAGTCATCCTCGCCTTCAACTACTTACATTTTAAGGCAACTCACATGTCAGGAGCTTTCAAAATTCGCTTAATTTCCTTTTCCTAGAGATCATGCATCTTGGAAAGGCCCTTTTTGAGGTACACTGGGGAGCTTAATTGGCAGGCTTCCGGTGTTCTATAAGGGTATGCTAATATCTGGCAAGTCAAGTTGGCAATCCAGGCCTCCCTCAATTGAATCATTAGTTGTTAATGCACCTCTGAGCAACTGGAAGCTAAGGTGTGAAATCAAACGGAACTCCAGGGCTTCCTAAGGCTGTGTGACGGGGGCTCAGGGCTGTTAACGTAACACCAGCAATGGCAGTTCTGCTGCTGGATTACCTGCTGCGGGGGGCCGCCTGCCTCCTGCTCCTTCTCCCCACCACCCCTGATCTTTTCTCTTTTTTTAAAGAAAGCAAAGCAACCCTACAGTCCTCAAGTCTTTCATTTCCTGATGATTCTGCATGTCACTGTGTCACAGCAGAGGACACTGGGGAGAAACATGGCGCTGGTCCTATGGACCTGAGCGGGAATGGGTACGGCACCCAAAGGCTGCAACCTGGACCTGGCTCTGGACTCCAATGTCACCCCCACCCCCACCCTGCAGAGCCCAGTCAGGCACCATACTAATACCTGGAGATCTGGAGGGGGGAACCCCCAAGTCCTGGGGTGGTGGGCTAAGAAAGCCAATTCACTGAATTCACTGCACTGAGGGTGCATGTGTGCGTGCACGCGCGCGCTAGGCCACGGAGGAGAAGGGGTGCGAGTGTCCTGGGCCAAGGAAGATGACTACACAGTGCCCCCTCCCCTGCCCCATGCCGTTTTTGATTTTACTCTTGAGGACTCCACTAGTAAAAATGTGACTCTGCCCATTGGCCTCACAGTACTCTATTAAAATGCAAATGTCGCTTAAGGGTAGCCTGTAAGCCTCTGCCAGCTAATGGGATTAACTGAACAGAACACAGCCACCTGCAGGGACGTAAGGAGGCCTGGGGTCAAATCTGCTCCATTTGCAGGCACCCAGGAAGCAAAAGCCAAGCACCACCATTCATGATCTCTTTGAACTGGGCACTAGAAGCCAGTGCCAAGTTCCAGCTGGGGGGTCATCCGCTCCCTGAAATCCCCAGAGCCCTGGAGTCCTCACCTCTTTGAAGTCACTTCTCTTAAGATGCACGGTGCTTTCCAGGTATCCTAAGAGAATGGTGCAGATCAGGAGAGCGGCACCAGCCGGGGTTGGAGGCGAGGAATG
The DNA here is from genome assembly GCF_030020395.1 of Manis pentadactyla. Taxonomy (NCBI): domain Eukaryota; kingdom Metazoa; phylum Chordata; class Mammalia; order Pholidota; family Manidae; genus Manis; species Manis pentadactyla. Next base: position 174,454,000 of record NC_080023.1, on the reverse strand, counting down.
CACGAAACTAATTCATTTACGGAGGCTGCAACTTGTAATAACATAACTTTGGCAACTGAGCTCCCTGAGCTGGCCAACAAGCTTCATTTTATGTCCTGAGAATGGGTTCCACTCACACTGATTTCTCGGAGTGCCTGCCAGGTGCACGGCATTAGACAACCACAGACAAAGTGAAGAAGCCACAACTAACAATTCTGTAAATCTGAGTCTTACTCATGGAGCAAAATCGGCCGCTGTCATCTGGGAGTCCTGTCAGGTGAGGCATCTACACAAATGCACTTCCCTCCTCTTATATCTAAAACGATAAATTTCTGTACACAGACTCATATTCTCAAAGAATATCCAAGAATCACGTGTCAGATGCTGAGCATTACGGAAGCCTGGAGGTAAGATGCACTGTATCAACAAACAGATAACTTCAAAATTATTTGTGAGAGGAAAACTGGGAATTAAATTCTGGAATTAAAAGTGTACTTTTCTTTTCCTGATTATTCTACTTGGATATAGACTATCTCTAGCCACACTAGGGAACAGGAAAGAGGCCCGAAGCTGAGGACCTAAGGTGGAGAACTAGAGCCAAGACGGAGGCAGCCGGGGGGTCTAAAATGGTGGGCAGGCCAGGACCTAAGACGGAAGACTGGAGCGAAGATGGAAGGCCACCTAGAAGCCAGGATGGAGTGCACAGTATGTCAGCGCATCTGGCTGTAAACTACAAAAGCTTTCTCAGGACAGGCATCCTAGACAGAAGATTCTAAGGCTAAGCAGAAGAATTTGGGCCCAATCCCAAGACAATTTTCAGCCCTAGAAGATGCTGGAAGGCATAATGTGGCTCCAGTCAGAGCCGAGAAGAGATAGGGGGCTGGCTGGCTAAGGCAGTTCATGGATTTCAGCCACAGCACCGGAAATCTAAATGGTTGTGCCTGTCGAATATCTAGTCATGGCCGTTTGTTTTGACCCAAGCAGATCCTTCTGGGTTTTCTGCAGTTAAATTGTCAGGGTTCACAACGATTTTACGTAAGAGCTGATTTGATTTGCTCAACTAGGTTGGAGAAGTGTTGGAAGGTAGCTGAAGTCTGGTTTTTTTGACAATCTTTCCATCTTCTTTGCCCCTTTAATCATTCAGTAGAGACTGCCCACCTCTGTTGACTTTCTGGGTTTGTTGTGATCCCAAGACCACCAAAGGAGGCAGCAATGTCTTATACCTTGGTCTCCCCTGCAGGAAGGGTGCGGACTAGGCACTCCATCCTTATATATTGAATGAATGAATAAATGAAAATACCCAAATCAGGGCAAACTCACCGACCCGGCGAGGACTTCCTCACTGAGAAGCTGGCAGACACACGAGACGCTACTGCACAAGCTAAAGGAAGCTACTAGAAAGGCAAAGAGGACAAAGCTATTTCCACAGCCAATTTCACCCCCAGATCAGAAAATAACTTATCAGTGAGGAAAAATGGGTACACATGCACCAAGAACTGGGCAGCATTCCATGTTCTTTGCCAAGTTGGACACAATCTGAATGTGAGGTGAATCTCAGATCTGCCAATAGTCAAAAATTGGAAAAAGTACTTCGTGACAACTGTTTTCATTTGGAACTATGATTTTCCTCAATGAGGCCTGCCATTTTATGCTAAATCTCCATTTAACACTTCCCCACCACCTTTCTTTTATTCTGAAGCATGACCAAGATCCCCTTGCCCCCAACAATTCCTAAATATCACAGAAGGCCCATCTTTTAAATTTATTTGTGGCAAGTCCCTTTTCTTGGCCATCAGAACAGCAATTATCCACCCCCCACCCACCAAAACACTGGCCCCCTAATCAACCATTTGCTAAGTCTCAAAGCAATACAAATTGAGGTCAAATCGATTAGGAACACATTTCTAAGTCTTGGCGCTTGGACAGGGTGTGAAACTTCCCGGGTGGAGAGGAGCTAAAGCTTGGGAGTGACCTGAAGCAGGGGCAGCCTGCAAGCCGCCTGGCTCTGCGGGCCGGGCTTTTCTTTCAGAAGGCAGACACTTGGGAGCACAGGTTCCTACCAGAGCAAGCAAGACTAGACTTTGATTTTATTTTTTTCACTTGAGCTAATGAATAAAGCACAGGGCAGAGAGGAAGCACCAGGAAGTTGAAGGTCTGGTCTGTTGTGTTCAGTTTTCTACAGGCCGAGAGATTTGCATCTGGGTGAGAGTCACTCTCAGCTCCCCCCCTGCCCCCGGCACGGGGCAATCAATCCTGTCTGGTCTCCTCCTGCAGAGGCCCCCCTGTCCCCTTTCCTCCTCCCCCCACTCTTCCTCATTGTCTCCCTTCTCTAATGAACATACCCAGGAGAATAAAACTTGTTTTCCAAAGGGGGGAGGCTGTGGGGGGGGGGGGTAGGGGAAGAAAGGAAGGAAGGGAGGAAGGAAGGAAAAAAAAAAATAAAACAATGCCCATACCGGCTCTGGCTGGAGCCAAATTCTTGAGGACACCAACCTGCAAACTTCTAAGGATTCCTAAGGATTTCCTCAACATCTGAGACGTATATGTAATATACACGATGTTTGCTTTCGACTTTAGGATTTGCTTTGTTTTGTGCTGGGTAATTTTCGAATCAAAGACCTCATGAAGATTGGATTTTTTAATTAAGGACAAAAAAGTCCACCATGTGCCTGATTTCTTAAAACCACTCACTTGGGTTAAGGTACGTGAAAAGACTTGCAAGATCAGGTTGTTGTGCTAGAAGGGGGCTTATTACTAATCCCCCCCCCCCCCCAAAAAAAGATTGAACAATCATTCTAGGATGAGGAGAGGAACATATGGGGATGCGAAAGGGCCCACTGGGGAAAGAGGGCAAGGTCAGAGCTGAGAGCCCAGGGCGGAAGGGGGCAGGGGCTCTGGCCCCAGGCACACACAGGGCCCCGAGGGGCAGTGGGCTGGGCTGGCAGAGGGCTGATCCTGTCCTGCCCGGGAACCCGGCCTGGCCCTCAGCTGTGCGGCTGCCTTGCCAGCACTCCAGCCTCTGCCAGGCCACCGGTCCTCCCTGTGTTCCTTCGAGACTCCAAGTTCCTAGAGGGCAGGGACCCCATCTGGTGTGAGGGCTAAATTTAGCAACAGTGCTTTTCTTTTTTCTTTTTCTCTCGGTCCCTTTTAAAAATGTTCACATACTCTCTGTATTTCTCTCTCCTTCCTTTACACCTTTTTTTTCTCCCCTTTCTTTCTCCTTCAACAGTAAAGACCTGGCTAAGGGATATCGGCTGACGTCGAAGTATTTCACAGAGACTGTGGCATTTCACAAGTTCAGAGAAGGCCAGAGGGAAGGAATTCAGATTCCTTGTCCCCTTTTCCCACCTCTGGGAAAGGATGGAGCAAGTCAAAGAACAAAAAAGACACAACAGAGCAGGTAGGAAACGTCCAAGGACATCAGTGTGGGGGGACCGAGCACAAGGCGGCTTACATACTAACACTCTCTGTAGAAGTAGCCATACATCTGGGTAAAGAACAGGAGGCGATAAGGAGAAATAAAACCATGGCAGAGTACGGGTGGGGTAGGGGATTTCCTGCAATGTTCTAATGTCCTTTTCACAATACAACTTTTGGAAGAAAATGGGAAAGGGGCCAGGGCACGTGTGGCGGGCAGAGTCCCATCCTGCGGGAAGCGGACGTGGGCAGTTGGGCCCCGAGCAGCAGACCCTTGGGCTCTAAGAGGGCACTGCACCCTGCAGAGAAGAGGGCTCCGTGTCAGAGCCCCCTCTCCCCGTCTGCAAGCACGGAATATCAGGCCTGTTGCTGAAACTAAGCCCGCGGGGACCCAGGGAAGGATGAAACCCCAAGCTAAGGTACCTCTGAAACCTGGGGCTTTTCTCCACGGGGGCTTCTTACATTTCATCTAGAGAATTCTAAGAGATCCCACTTCCTGCCAGCAGCTCCTCCATTCTGGGCTCTCTGCTGACCTCTGGTGGGGGAGGATCTTTACTGGCCCAGGAGAGGTGCGGGGACCCACAGCCCACCTGGCCTGCCTCCCCTGCACCCCAACATCCAGAGCAGCCTCCATGGGTGGGCAATGCTGTGTTGACTTGCCTCTGCCACGGTTCAGGCTCTAAGCTGAGGGGTGTGGGGAGAAAAGAAGAGCAAGAAAGGCTTTAAAGAAGCCCCAGAAGCTTATGGGCTGAAGTGGAATATTGGACTTAAGTTGGTTACCTAAAGTTAATGTATTTTATTCAGCTTCTCTGACTTTTCAGCCATAAAAGAATGAGGAGAAAGACAGCATCTAAGAATGGGGTATGGAGCAGAAGTCTTGTTGGAAAGGAATAAATCCCCATTACTGGGCTTTATAGGCCCTATCTGAGTGGCTTATCTGGCCCTTCTCAAAGTGATGACCTCAATATTTTATAGCCACTGAAGGAAGGGAGGGAAGGGGGATGGAAAGAAATGGCAAGAGTGCCCATTCTTTCTGGAAACAGGAACTTGGCCCCAGATAGCATTAGAGCCAGCTGACCTTTCACTAGAGAGGGCAGGCGTGACCTGCTCCAAGTCTAGAGTCAGGCCTGAGATGGTGCCATCCTTAGATAGGGAAGACTCTTCATTAATAAGAATGCCCCTTGGTGCACCATGGGTTTGCAGCATCTAGGAATTCAGCAGTGCTGAAAAGGAGGAAAGAATTAAAACTAGCCCTGACATCTGAGACCCTGAAAATCCCACTGACGCTCTCAGTAAGGATTCATCCTCAGCCAGTACCTTCTCGGTAAAAAATCACTGAGTATCTACCCCAAATTCTACTCCCCAGTTTTCCTAAATCTTCCCATATTGTGTCAAATGCTGACTCCTCCAGGAAGGCTTCATGGGTTTTCCTGGTGGAAAAGAGTCTTCTGCCCAGCTCAGAATTTCTTCTCTAGCCCTTGATTGGGGTGTGACAGACCACACCACTCACCTCTGCTTCTTGCAGAGATTCTCCCAGGGACAGGTACCCAGAAATTATTAATAATTTGCCAAAGGACAAAAGATAGGCCTGCAATTTCCTGTGCAATCTGCCATTTTTGGAAGGGACACTTTAAAGCAGAGTGGGGGGCCGGCACACCTGTTCTGGTTAAACTTTTTATAAGGGAATGAAAGAAGTTTTAAAGTGAGAAGGACATGCTTCTCACTTTTCAGATGAGGAAAACTGGGACCCAGAAGATAAAGGATTTGCCCAAGGCCCCAGAAGGGGTTCCTAGGAGAACTGGGGCATGCGCACAGGCTGGGAACTGTGGTCTCTGTGACGGTGTTTTCTTGTACTGGCTGAAGTCTGCAGAGCCAACAGTTAGTGATGGGGTTTGTCCTCTGATATCAGTTATTGGACTGAAAAACCTGTGAATTCTCCTGGGCCCTGGGGGTGGGGCCTGTATTCCCTGAGAGTGGAGCTGAGGGGCGGGGGATGCAGACAGGGGCCTCAAGGCACCAGCACACGGCCGTGGGTTTTGAAAAGCTGAGCTCTCAACAGTAAAAGCCGAGCGCCACCTGCCAGCCAGCTCTGAGCAGCCTTGCTTTTCTTGTTTCTACTTTCCTAAATGTTGGTGTTCTCATCTCTTTCCCTAATAAAAAAAAAAAGGTATTTGTTGCTCAGAAGCACCCCCAAAATAAGAAATCTTATCTTAAAAAAAAAAGAAATATCAGAAAAAAAAGGAAAAAAGGGAAAGCAAGAAAGAAGTGAGGGAATTTCTTAGGAGACTGATTTCTGAGCTGTGCACACCTCTGGGGAGAATAGGACAAGTCCCTTCTCTGCATTCAAGGCAGCCCTATGGTCCCCCTCTTGACCTTCTCCATGACCTCTCACCTTCTTCCTGGCAGAATGAAAGGTCAGCTCCCAACTTTGAGCTTGCCTTAATGTCTGAAGTCAGACCTCACCTCTGGGGAGTCAAGGTATTAGGGCCTGAAGGAAAAAGAAAAGAGACCAGAGGCGTCTGCCACCTGTCAGCTTCAGTTTCAGGATAAGGTGCCTGCAAGGGTTTTGAGTACAAGTCTACCAACTGACTACAAGTCTATCCAGAATCCCTTTTCTCAAGCGCTGCCACTGCCCTAATTGTAGGTCACTACCTCTTTATCCAGAAAGGTGACTACAGATTCCCCAGGGCTCTCTCTTGGACCACCCAAGAAATGCAAGGCCCTCCCCTGACCATGGCAGGACCCCAGGAGGACTCTACTGAGCCAGCACAAAATGGAGCCTTGTTAACCCTTTTAAGATATAAGTTTGAATGTCACTTGGCAAATTCATGGAATCCTCAGAGTGCTCGAGTCAACCATGGTCCCAGGAGTGAGAACTTTCTAACATCCGAGCCAGTGTTCTTCCGCTCTCCTAGGACCCTCCAGAAAAGATGGGTCCTCTGCCCACCTCCTCCCCCATTAGATCAGACTCCCTCCCTTAGGGCAAGTGGGAAAATATCAAAAAGCAATCACCATACCCTCCACCCAGCGCCAACCAACCCACCTGCCCCAGTGATCAGCAGTTCCTAAGGGCGCTCCAGAAGAACTGGACCCCGTCAGGAACACTTCCAACACACACTTGGAAGGGGGCACCCGCCATCCAGTGTCCATCTTAAAATCAGCCCTGGCCATGTGTTTGCAAGACAAAATTATCTAATATGCTTCCCTTTTAACAGCTAAAAAGGAAGAAATGAAATCACATAGACGCTTAATTATAAGTAGCCATTAGTTTTCTGGCAATCCAACTTTTTAAAATGTTCCCCTAATGTCTGGCATTTGTTTTTGGGTTCTGCCCCAAGCCTTTGAAGCATTTCCTTGGAAAGAGACACCTGGTCCCAGGCAAAAGGTCAAAATCAACATTTGAGAAACAGGCCTCAGGTAATTTCAAGGATTCTGCAGTGAGGAGGTGCTGGGGGTGCTCTGCTCAGCGACTTGGAACATGTAAGACCCAGTTTAAATTTTGCAAGTCCAATATGTCATTTGCCAAAGTACCCATCAACTTCTTCCCCTCACCCTAAAGTAATCCTAATGGTAAAAGGAGTGTTTAAATTCACACAGATGTCTGGGGTGGAAATCATCAGTTATTATCTTAACCTTTTATTCCTTCTAGACTTTGCAATTAACTTAAGGGTCACAAATTCTCAACTCTCTAAGAAAAAAAAAACAAAAACCCTGTTTACAAAAATATTAAAGCCTTCTTCCATAATGGTCACTTGAGAGGCTGGTTAGATACAAGTTGTGGGGATTAGGCCACTGCTTAAAAGTAAAATCATGACTTCGTCCTACTATGACCATTCCAGACATACGGGTTGCAGGATCTGCCCTAGGAGGGAGGAGGGGGTACCAGCCATCTTATCAAAGACCAAGTGCAAGGTCTTGATCAGGAAATGTCCTTGCTTAGGGTTTCTGTTGGCACAACCGGCCTTTATTTCTAAAAGACCTCATTTTACCGTTGTCAGGTACAGTCATACAGAGGTGCTTCCCCCGACCTCTCCCAGACCCCACAATGTGACTTCCTGCCTCGAAAGATGAGTTGCTAAAGGTTGAGGGCTTGGAATGAAGGTGACCCAGCTAACAGGGCCCACACCCCATCACTGGTGGCCACACCCTGCCAACTAAAGCCTTCCTTACTGCTTCACAGGACACACGCAAGGTGGGGCCACAGCCACCCCAGAGCTGACCTAGTATTAGCAGCCATCTGAGCGCCAGTCCTCAGGATCTTGGCACCTTTTGCTACAATGCAGAGTGAATTAATTTAGTGCACACCAGACAAAGGGAGAACTCCCAGCTTGCTACAAAGGCCCCTAAAAGACCCCTAAATATAGATGTGATCATTTAAATGTTAAAATCCATTCAAGCCCTGATTTATCTCCCCGGCCTATTGATTAGCTACAGGACTGATGTGGTTAATCAGAGTCTTAGACCAATTCATTACTAACATCCCTGGAATGATTCCTTTTTCCGTTCTCCTTAGGGCCATCTGGGTCGCCTTCTTTTATGAGATTTCTGGAAATTACTTCTACTCAAGAATGCAGTATCACTAATGCTGGAATAAACGATTCTGACTGATTATTAGTAACTGAAGACAACAACCCTTTTTCTGATAGGAAAGATAAATTTCCCTTTTAAGGTGTTTGGGATATGACATGCATGATCTCTACCTTGCACAGAATTTCATCTCTATAATGTTCAGGCAGTCACTGCAAGTAGGGGTGATCCCGCTCCCCAAGGGACCTTTGGCAGTGATGAGAGACAGTTTGGGTCATCACACTGCACATGTGGTGGTAGGGGATGGGGGTGGACTTTATGCGTGCATGAGCGTGTGTGTGTGTGTGCATGAATGTGTGTGTGTGTGTGTGTATGTGTTACTGGCATCCAATGGGTAGAAGTTAGGGAAGCTGATAAATATTGTATGGCGCACAGGAGGACCTCCAACATGAAATATCCATGGAGCCACTATGGAAGACCCTGTGTGTAGACAGAGTCCCCCAAGACACTGCTAAAACCCCAGTGCATAGCCAGCAGGGAGATGTCACAGGTGAAGAAAAAAAGGCTGGGTTTGATTAAAACTTTGGGGCCTGTTAAAGACAGACTTTGTCCTAGAGTGGCTTTCCGGGGAAAGTGAGGTGGAACCCTTCTGTACCTTTGCTGGCTCTCCCCATCCCTCTCATTTTAACCACAGATGTGACACTTTTCTCTGATGCCGCCTCACCATCTAGTGGCCACCTGAAATAGCAACTCACCCTCACCGTCTCTGCGCCTGCCTACAGACATTTAAAAATTCATATTTGCAGGGGCAGTGGGCAGAAGGACCCCTGAATGACATATCAGATTTTATTAATAATTAAGCATTTCTAGGCCTAACGGACCTATGTGGAGAGTGACTATAAGGAGTGAAGATGGACACTTTCTAAGATTTCAGAAGCCCCTGAAGATCAAAGACTCAAGGGGCTGATGACAAATAAGGCCTGGCTTTTTATTAACGAGGACCCCACAAGGCTTCTGTTAAGTCCTTTGGACACTTAGGATGTTACTGTATGTAACCAGAGATAAGAAAAGGGCAGCGATTTGAAAGGATGTGTCCCAGCGGTCCCAGTCCCTTCTGGAGCCATTCACTTCCCAAGTAACCCCATCTAGTCCTAACAGGTTTTCTTGTTTTTCTCTTTTTGATGGACCAATCAGTTACTTTTACAGCTAAAGAAAGTGAGTCCCAGCAATATGGCCCCAGAGGTTGTGGGGAGCTGGGATGGACACGAGCTAAGATGCAGGAACACCTGGCTCCTGCTTCCCTTGGCAGAGCCCTGTCGGGCAGCCCTTCTTGGTACTGAGCATATCACAACACGAACTTTGGTTTCTGTGCATCATAATAAGCATTATGAATGCTTTTCAAAAATCCTACTGCTGCAAACTTACCTGACTGCAGGTCCCCTGTAAAAAAAACATCTTCAGTCATGTGCACATTAGCAGTGGGTTTGATGAAAGGCAAATGTTCAAATAGGGATAAGGAGAGAGGCAAGGTGGTCTTTTGCCTGAGGGGGCAGACAAGAGCTGGATAAACCCAGAGAGGCTCTTCATACCCATGTTACTTGCTTATGAAAAACTGATGTGCAGTGGTAACGCTGAGCCCATGACAGCTTGTCTGTGGCACTCTTTAGAAAGTGGGGACAAGAGATTTCCCTTCCCATTATCAACTCATTAAGGGAAGTTTAAGATACTCTGTCCCACACACCAAATGTGTGTGACAACTTCAGAAACACTGACTCATGAGTTCGGGATCAGATAACAATTCATGCCTTTATACCTCTCTCCTCGCCCCAAATTGAATCATTAAGAAATATTTAGTAAGATCTAATGTTCAAGTTCTGTGGGCAGAACTCCACAAGTCAAAATGCTCACAAATTCTCCTGAGGTTTAACAAATTATTCTGCAGTGCAATTTGGGATTTTCCTGCTAAGTACGACAGCAGCAAGCTGCTTTGCTCGGCTCCATCACACATTAGTCACCTAACATTCTCCCCAGAATCCTGTCCCAGTTATTGCATGTGACAATTCTAACGTGAGAGCTGTGCCCCTTTTGTGCCCCCTGCTTGCTGGAGACCAGAGCATCCTCTGTCTCAACTAAGCATGTGTTGATTGACAGTAATGAAAGGTCACACACTGTTTTTTTTTTATGTTGCTCCCTACCTCATTCTTGAAGGGCTCGTCTTCCATTCCTGCTGGCTGGCCTGCTTCACCATCTGGCTGTTGGGAAGGAAGACTAAAGACAACCTTTTTTTTTTCTTTGCATGTGCAATAACCATAGAACAATCCGCACTCAGGTCCTGGGACTCAACCACAGTATAGAGTCGATTTATAGATGGGGGCTGATAAAAAGGAAGGAGGTGGCAGGGGGCAGGGAGGCGGTAAGTAAAATGCCTTTACCCATCTTCTGCTGGCCAGGTCACTCACCTGAGAGTGACTTCACACAATGATACATTTGGGGAGGTTTCGTTTGTCATCTGCTTGAGCTTTGTTTCTAAAATATATACAAAGAGTGTACTCTGAAACAGAGACCAAGGCCTGGGACTCTGAGAACTTAAAAGTTGACAGTCTTGTGGGGAAACAAACAAACAAGCAAACCCTCAAAACAAAAACATCACTTGGAGCAGGGAGAGAACAGTCTAAGATAATTAAATTTCTAAAAATAATGGTTACCGTTTATTGGGCACTTACATGTGCCGGGCACAAGGTTGAGAACACCCCTCAGAACCTTTCCTTGGTTTCTGGAGGGCAAGTGCGCCTGTCTCCAGAGGAGTTAAGGAGAATGACCTCGCCACCCCCTCTGGTGCTCATGGAAGCCCCCTCCTCCTTGCCCACAGGCTCCTTGGCCTACCTTCGTGTCAGTTTGTATCTGGGCCTTCTCACCTGTCTTTCTCAGTTTTATAAAGACCACTTAGGACTTGATGATTCTTTGGCAGGACTCCCCAAAAGAGACTAGACTCAGGCCCACTGTCCTCTCACTCTCTGGAAACTGCAGGCCAGACAAGCATCTGAGAATGGGACAAAGACCTTTTAGTCTTCATCCTAATGAAACCTGTTAAGGCAGGTGTTAGTAGGGTCAGAGCCTCAGAGTCCCTGTTACTAGAGGACCACTGGGACCGGAGGGGTTGATGGGACTGAAAAGTGCTTATAGTTCCCTTCTAACTGTTTTAATGACAGGGACCCTGCCCTATCAACTGGCCCTGACCTTTCAATTTTGAAAATTGCTACTCTTCCTGAGAAATCTGATTTTAAAATGGACAAGTGGGACATGTTAATTTCATATTCCACTAGGAACCCGGAGAGGCCCAAGGTGAGTTTGGGAAGAGACCCTTTGCCACAGGTTAAAGAAACAAGAAGCGTTAGAGGCCAGTTTTCACTTGCTCTTTGCCTGCCTCCCAAAAGTAGCTTTATGTAGAGGCATTTGAAGAGTCATACTGTGCTGGGGGTAAGGGCTAAGTTTTATTTGGTGAGGAAATGGACTTTCAAAAGAAGAGGCATAGCCAGTCTGAGGAACTTCGGGTCTGGTCCGTTAGGTCAGCCTCTCTAAAAAGAATTTCTTTTCTTTTTTTGCTTAATAACAACCTGTCTACATGGAAGTCAAAGGTGAGTTCTAAGATGCTGCACTGACAATCACTAAGCAGGAATCAGCCCAACTAAAAGTACAGAATACTTTGAAAAAAAAAAAATCACTATGGAGAACACTGGGCAAGAGTTATTTAAAACCCAGGCTGGGATTTTAAGTAGTCTAATACACTCTAGCACTAAAAACATAGGGGGAGCCATGCATAAAAGCAACTGAATTATATCCTCCTCCTCCTTTTAGTGGAAACCTGAGTAAGGAGAAAAGCCTTAGACCCTACTGAAGAAGACTACTGGGTCATCAAAACAAGGTTCTAAGGAAAACCGGTATTAAAAAAAAAAGTGAAAAGGCCCAACAAACAAAAGTCTGAAGTGCTGCCAGATGGGCTAAAGCACATGTGGAAATGAAATATCATCATAGCAATGACAGATATCTCAGAAATGGGGGTGCTCACATTTCATGTACACTCAATGGACTTTTATAACCAGGGATCTGTCAGAGTTTGGCTATAATTCAGAAAGCAGAAAACTGCAGACACCTGTCATTTGACAAGGGATTTTAAGAGCACGTAATACCCTTACAAGAATCATGCTTTCCATTTAAATAATGCTGGATAGCTTATTGCCACATTTTTTTCGTAAGCACTGTCTTACCTCAGTTAGAAATTTTGGATTCCTCTACTTACCTTGCAGTCTTTGGGTGCAATTCCCTGACATTTGATCTCTGAGTTTTTGGTTTATTTGCCTACGAAGTGGGGCCCCTCACGTTTTTATTGCCCAAGGCTGTTTCAAAGGACAAGTGTGCCTTTTAGAAATACAATAAGAAAGTGGTATCATTATGCATAATAATTACTATGACTGGTTACTAATAATGCTGAAGGCAGGGAGATCATCAGTTTCAAGTGTGGAGTGGAGAACTCCACTTTTCTTTGCTTAATACCAGTTTCCCATAGTTCATACAATGTGGGCAAATTATAAAAATTAACCTACTTGTATAGAAAAGAATTGAGAGGCATCTATGGGAAATCAGGTTTTAACAGTCAGGGAAGAATTTCAGCCATTGAGAAGTGTGAAGGACTTTAGGGAGCCAGAAGGGAAAATCACAGAAGTCTCTTGTCATTCTGAAACTTCTGTGGTCTGATAGCCATGCCATTCTCAGTGCACCAGACAGCTCAGTGGAGGCATTTTGGACACGAGAAATGGCAGTACTGAAAAAAAAACAACAAAAACCCTCTGCATGATGGGATACAATGCATCACCATTACACCTGGTGGCATAAATAATCATGCAATCAGCTGAGATTCACTGTATAAATACAGTGTTGGCGGAATGGCCATTATATACAGCATTTGCTTGCACAATTTTAATAAATGCAGCAGATACTGAGAAATTCTATCTAGCAGTCCCTTTAAATCTTAAAAAATGAGGAAATCACACCCAAATTAAGTTGCCAAAAACATGTTTAAATCACCAAAATTACTCAAAAGGACAAGAGAAACAGGGAAATTGTCTATTATTGGATAGTATTGGGAAAAAGGCCTCAACTCTTTAGATATTCTCAAATTTTAGTCATGTTATTATCTACTTACCTACTCGTTTCCTTTTTAAGATTCCCTGTAAAATGGTTAAGCTGTTTGGGCAATAAAAACAGAGAGGGCCTATATACACACATACACACACTCATTTTTAAAGCAACAGATGAATCTGCATGTCACAAATTAGGAACCCAATCAAAGGATGGTCATTTGATCTGCATTTTCAGAGGGAGGAATATATGGCTGTGTCTTGTGTTTTATGTTGGGGCTAGAATGTAAGAAATCCTGTCCTAAATGTAAGTAAGTACTCATTCTTCCTCCTTTCCCCTCCCCAGTCACTCAGACCCAGAAGGGACTCCTCGCTTGTCATTTTGGCAAAATGAAACTGACAAACCACATGGCCACACAGGTTAACACTTGTGCTACAAGATGTGGCCTAGGATTTAGCCTCCCAAACTGCACTGTCTCCAAATGTGCTTGCCACTAACACCCTGGGGGCAGAGCCAGGAAGAGGGCAGGGTGACCCCAGCAAATTTCCTTTTATTAAAGTTAATTCCCCCTCTGGATACCAAACAAGGGTAAACAAGGGAAACTGCTAAGATTCTTAATACTTGGCTCCCAATGGGCTGCAGCATGGACGTTTGCATCACCTATGGTGTGAGCCTCTAGTGCTGATATCAACCGACTGCACTCCCCACCCCCCCACCACCACAATAGAGGGCTCAAGACCTGGAGCAAAGGAGACTTCCTGGTGGGTAGGCTTCATTTCACAAACTAGGCAACTGAGGCTCCAGCATGTAAGGGAGGTGGCCAGTTAGGGTTGTGTGCACACTGTCATCTGGCTCTCCTGTCTGCACCCTCTGTGTCCCCCCTCCCCCATCAGCGGTTTGCTTGCTAGAGTTATGCTGGGAATATTGAAATGGGCCTGTTATGCAAAGCCGGTTGTCTGCAAGGAAACAGTGTGCTGTCATTTGAGGCTCTGTGGTCTTGGTGCAGTTGGGACATTGAAAATTTTAAACTACCCCCTCTTCTGTATATTTCTGGGAAAATGATGATGTCATTATTTCCCTGGGTGGGCACAATTAAAATGACCATCACATTTAAAACTGTGATTTGTGAAAAACACACATCACAATGGTATAGTTATGTCCATAAGGTCATTAATTAAAACGGACAAACATTATAAAAATTTAACAAAGGAGCACAATTGTGATCTTGAAATCCCTTGAAAGTTTTCAGAAAATAAAATAAATTAAGGTTGTGGCGCTTTACTTTTTAAATTTACATACAAGCCTAAATTTACACTTAAAGCTACACACTCAGACCATTGATAATTTGCTCCTTTGAGCTAAGCAGAGATTTGAGAAAGGGAAGGTGCCGAGTGGGAAGGGCCAGGAAAACAGGGGGAGGGTATTGCTGGGGGAAGAGGGGGATCCCGGAGTAGGAAGGGTCACGGAAAGGTGGAAAAGGTGAAGAGAAGGGGGGAGGGGAGGGCCGCCAAAGGTACCCACTATAACCTTTCACATTTTGGGGTATCCCAGCCCACTTTAGAGGAGCTTACCTTTGGTCCTCTTTGCCCCCAGCTACAGCTGCTTGAAAAAATTCACGTGCAAACATTTACATGTTTTACAAGTCATATTCACAGTTTTACTATATTTCGTCCACATACTTAAAATACACTGGAAGCATTTTTGAAAAAATTTTATTTTAATTGCAACTCAAACACAAGACGGCATTCCACTCCCAAGGCACAGCCCCTCTCTTGTAAAAACCAAGCCCCTCCTACTACACTCTTTGTAAAAGGGTAAATGATTGGCTTACCTCTGGCTCTTCCCTAGGAAGAAATTATTTCATATTTTTAACACACAGCCACGCCCACCCCCCTGGCAGCAGCCCCGGGTGGTTTGGGATTGAGACTCGCCTCCAGCATGTTAAGTGTTTTCCTCCCGCCCTCCACCTCCCTACCCCGCCATCCCCCACCAGGTGAGCTGATGTATGCAGAATACCGAGCTTAGGGGTGCAGCCCCTGACGCCCCAGATACCTGAGTGTCTGTTTTTTCAACCGTAAAGGCGGGAGGGTTTGGCGAACGAATGAGAAGTGAGGAAACGCTTAGCGCAAAGGGAAAAAAGAGAGAAAGACATACAGAAAAAAGGTTACGGGAGGCCAACGGGAGGCGCCCCTTCTCCCCCCCGGCCAGTGGCCCAACACATCACCCAAGATGCCCCACCACCTTCTCCGCATTTTTCACGCCGCCCGCTGCAGAGCGCCAGCGCACAGGTACCACCAGAGTGTGCGAACACGGAAAGTTTTTGCCCGCGCCATGGCGCAAAACACGAGACAGCCCGCTCCCCAGTACAAGTACACAGTCGGCGGGTAATTTGGGGGTGCCGGGGATGGGAACTGGGGGACACTTGAGCATATCATGCACAGGCGAACACAATATGGACACCAACACACACCAACGACAAGCTGTCTGAATCCAAGCAGCCGTGCCAGGCGAGGCGGGGGCGCACCTTCCCCAACGACCCCAGCCCACCATGGCCCCAACCAGCCGAGCCTGGGGAATCCCAGGCCCCTCCCGGCAGTTCCTGGCTCACCTGAAGCCCCCGCCTTTCTTGCCGGACCCCACCCCAGGACTCGGGGGCATCTTACGGTCGCTGGCGCTGGTTTGTCCAGCTGGAAACGACCCTCAGTGTTGTACGGCACCACTTTTCTCCCTGGAGGGCACATACTTCGACCACCCAAGCCCTCCCAAGCCCCTCACCCGCTCCCAGGGCAAAGTTAGGGCCCCTCACTGGAACTTTCTAGCAGGCTCTTCCCGCCTTGGCCCAGTCTCCCTCCTCCCACCGCCAGGCCCCGAGCCCCAATGGGCAGCCCTGCCGCCCACTCCCGGGGTCCCTCAGCGGCCCCGCTCCCCACGGGCACGGCCCGCCGCCTTACCTAGAAGCAGCAGGCGGTGTGTACACATGTAGCCCATCTTTTCTTCCTGCAGTTGCTTGTCGATGAGCTTGCTGCGTTTCTTCTCTGCGCGCTTCTGGGCGCGCTTCTCCAGGGCTTCCTTGCGCATCTGTCGGCGCTTCTCCGCCAGAGGAACCTTCTTGACCTTGGGGCTGCGCGGGGCTTTGGGCTGGGGGCTCTCGGCCCGGCCGAAGCAGCCTCCGAAGGCTTGCATGAGGAAGTTGCGGAGCAAGTTGCGCCGGGGCTTGCGGCGGCGGCGGTTTCTCCGGGATTGCAGCCAGCGGTGGCATCCGGAGGTCCCATCGTCGGATTCGTCGCTGCTGTGGTCGTCGTCGCTGCTGACCGACCCTTCGTCGTCGTCGTGGCCGCGCTCCGACCTGCCCCGCCAGGCAAACGCCCGAGGAGGCTGCGGAGTAGGCGGATCGGCAGCCTGGATCTCGGGGCTGGGGGGTCTAAGGAAACGCAGCTTGGGGCGGGCTCCGGAAGCAGGGGCCGCAGGGGCTGCCCCGGGGGCTGGAGCGGCAGGGGCGGCCCCGGCGGCGGGAGAGGCTGGGGCGGCCCCGGCGGCAGGGGCGCCGTCCCCCGTAGAGGGGACCTTTCCTCCCTCCGCGGCAGCGGCGGCTGAGCTTCCTTCCATCTCGGCTGCTTCTCCCTCAGCTGGGGGTCTCTCTCCCTCTGCTCGCTCTCTCTTAACTGGGGCTCGGGAGACCTCGATGGGCGGGCCATCCAACGCGATTGGGGGGCTGTCCATGTTGACGGGAGCGTAGTCGACCCCAATGGGGGCTCTGCCAATCTCGAGCTGGGGTCCGGGGATCTCCATCGGGGGGCTGTCGCCTGTGAGGTGTGAAGGAGCGCCGACGGCCTCTCGGGATGGGCTGCTGCTGGCGCCCGGGACCCAGAGGGGGGGCTCGTTCGCGCCGGGAGCGAGGAGGACCGCACTCGGGATCGCGACTGCCGCGAACTGGCCGCCGTCGTAGTCGATTTGTGGGATAGCTCGGGGGAGCCCAGGGGGTTGGTTGTCACCCCCAAAGCCTCCTCCATCAAACTCAAATGGCAGAGCCTCCTCAGGGGGAGGGCTGCTGGCTCCTCTGAAGCCTGTGCTTGCAGGCCTGAGGGCTCGGGGCTCCTCTGGAGGGGCACTGAAGACCCCTGGACCTGGACCTCCTGGAGCAAGGTCTGAGACCTGCAAGAGAAGTTGGCTGCAGCCTTCCTGGGTAGGCTGCTCAAACTCAAAGGGCATGGCTTCTTCAGGAGGAGGGCTGTACCTCCCCAAGCCTGATCTGGCATCACCAAAGACTCCGGGCTCCGTGAACGCTGGGCTGAAGGCCTCGAGGCCTCCATGGGCCCCAGGGGTACCTCCAGGCTGCTCCAGGGTAGGCCAGAAGCCTCCCAAGCTTGGCTGACCGACTTCGAAGGGCATGGCTTCCTCAGGAGGTGGGCTGTGGCTTCCACGGGTTCCAGCTTCCTCAGTGGCCTGGTTGAGGTCCTGGCGGTTGGGACTGGAGATCTCTGGGGGTCCACAGGCCTCGCCTTCAATCTCGATGGGGACGGGCTCGCTGTGAGGCGGTTCGGTCTCCATCTCTTCGGCTGTGCCAGGCCCAGCACTGGGGGCAGCTGCCCCTGGGGCCTCCAAAAGTGGTTGCTCGAGCTGTTCCCCAAGTTCAAGGGGGATATTGCATTGTCCTGACATATTATTGCCGTCGAGGCCGTTGCACACGCCCATAACACGGTGGCGGACTCTTAAAATAAACTTGGGGCCCCGTAATACGGAGCACCCAACCAAACTAGGGTGAAAAAATTGTTTTCGAAAAAAAAAAAAAATCGAAGTACCAGCTAGAAAGTTCTCCAACCTCAGTTTCCAACCCTCCTAAGATCTGGGGGTTCAAGGCCTCAAACCTTAGATGGTGCTGGAAGAAAGTCTATTGTTGCTGGTGGGGTCTTGGCTCATTCCTGGCCACTTTGTATCCCCTCGGGTTTTTATGCCCCCTGACTCCCGCCTTGGCCTGCCCTCGTGCCCTCCTCTGTCTCTGCGCCAGGCCAGCCCCTCCTGCCTACTTAGATCTGAGGAGCGTGCCGATTCGGTCCGAAAATCGCTCGTAGTGCTCTCTCTCTGCCACCAGGGGACGCCGACCCCAGGGCAGAGGCAGCTCCGGAGTCGGATCTGGGCGCTGGCAGCCCCGGACTTGGGGTAAGGGGGCTGATGAGTGCAGGCCACGCAGGGACGTTTTGGCTCATTCCACTTCTCTCCCTGGTTGATTTGGAGTCTTTCTCCGCTCTTCTCCCCTGGCCAGAGAGAGAGAGCTCGCCTGCGTTGCGGGACACGTGACGCAAGACGTGGGCCCCGGGCTGCTTGAGCGCAGGAGCTGACACCCTCCCTCTCAGACCCAACTGACTCTTCCCGGGGGGGGACGGGACTGCAGGAGGGTTTCATCACCCCAGGTTACCCCTAAACCCCTGAGCCGCAGCCCCCAGCCCTGAGTAGCCTCTGATCCTGAGCCCCAAATCCGGAGTACAAGGCTTTGGACGCATGGGAAGGGGGCGTGGGCACGCTGTGGTGATGCGACAGGTGGTCGTGAGCCCACCAGTAGAGCAGATAGGAGGCTTAGAGTGAGGGGATGCTGAGTGTGTACATACAATTTGTTTTTAAGATGCCTTGGGGTACTTCCCCCAACCCCCCGCCCCCGCTTCTGCAGCTTTCATTTGCCGGCTTGCCGAGGCTGCCTCCTGTAAAGCACTTCAATATCCCCCATCCCCACCACACTCTGGGGGTCTCTACAGTAGTCTAGGATGGCGCAGGTAGGGTTCTCCCTCGTTTATGTGGACGATGATGCGGGAATAAGAGAGTTTCGGACATGTACCATAGAGACCCTCTAAGCAGTAGGTGCCGCGGCACGGAACGGGGGGCGCGGGGAGCACGCGGGGACCCCACGGATTAGCCTCAGAGTTTCGGGGGTCCTATTATTCTTGGGAAAGGTTAAAAGGGATTCTAGTTCGGATTTATGTCTGGTTTAGGGTGGTTTTGGAGACTGGAAAACATTGTACGCATTAAACCCAAAGACACACACCCGTGCCGTGCCGGCAGCGGCAGCCGCGCTGTGCGGCTCCCTGCTGCTGGTGCTGCTAGCTACAGGGTTGGTCCGTCAGCTCCTCTAGCTCTTGTCCAGCTCCCTTCTAACCCCCTCTTCTCTTGCTTTGGGTCTCCCAGGGCAGCCTTTTTACTTTTCTACTGCTAGAGATCCCTGAGGCGGCACTAAGTCCGGCCGCCCACCCAGCGGTTGCAGTGCTGCGCTCCCATCGCCAAAGCGCGTGGTGGGCTTTCAAAGCAGCCGGGGCTAACACCCGCACTGCCTGGGTGGGCTTGGTGAGTGCACACGCACTGCTCTAGCTACTGGGTCTATGTAAGGATTTGAGCCCCGTGGTGGGGGTGGGGGTGCAGGAAATGCTGCTTGGGAATCTTGTAAAACCCGGGACCTGGGCATCAGTGGGTAACACGGACCTGCGAGTCATCTTTAAGTGCAAAGCAGACGGGATGGAGGCAGGTGGTTGCCTGGCCGGCGAGTGGGGTACAGATGGCACGATGAGTGTTAGTTGCACGGGGTGAGCTGGGGCGAGCGGACCGACGGCCTGGATCTCTGTATCACAAGCCACAGCAGGTGTACCATGCGTGGTCCAGTCTCGTTAAGTCTAATGCATCCCTCTTCGAACGAGGCGACCTCAGCCACAGAGCATCGACTATCCACGGCGCACTGACTGTGCATCCACGATCTACATGGCCGCACGGCATGAAGGAAAGCTGACAAAGTCGGACCCTGGATAATGTTTGGGGCCCCCCACAGGCGTAACACCTCTGCCGTAGAGTCTATATAGTTCCAAGTACCAATACTGAACTTTTATCCAAACTTTGGCCAACTACCCCCACGCACCGCGGCTCTACCATTTGTGCATCCATGGAATGGGCCAACTGGGTCCCAACAGTCCCCTCGACCCTAGTGCCGGGTCAGCTATTGGGCTGGGGTCACGCCAATCAAGGCTGCCTGGCGAATGAGCAGGGGGCGTCGGACCGGAAACCGGATATGAGTGGGAGGTCCAATAGGGGGCGCCGCGTTGGAACGCCCTAAGAGGCTGTGCTGCTGGGGTGGCTGGAAGCAGCTGGTGGGTCGTAGTATGGCGGCCAGGCCTGGACGCCACGAGGGCAGCTGGCGCCATGGGGTCACTCTTCCTGATGCCACAAGTTACGATGGCTGAAGGGGGAGCTCGGGAGCTCTCAGGGGCCAAACGTTGGTCTCGCTGAAGGCGGTGGGCAAACCCACCCAACAGAGGGGCAGCTGCTGGGCGAGGCAAGAAGATTCCCAGGGCCTGGAAGTAGAGGGCCAGGACCCTGAGGAGGGAGAGGGCTGCCTGCCCCGATGCGAGGAGCAGCCCCAGAAGGATAAGAAGTTGAGGCCCCAGGGATGCTGAGCCCTGCCGAAGTGGAAGGTCAGTAGACGTTGGGGTAGGGAGGCCGCGATGGGGGCCCTAGAAGTATGGTTGGCTCTGGTCAGGCCTCGCCTTCGGCCCACTTCACTTGGGCTCTTTCCCAAAGCACTATTCATCAAGGAACGGGCACGGGGTCTCTTTGTTAGACATCCTCATGAGCTTGTGGGACCCCTTTGTTAAACACTTTTTCTGGTTATCTTGGGTCTTTGCCAGGAGAGCACATGCGGCGAGGGGATAAAGATCCTGCAGTTACCAATCCTCCATCCTTAAGCAGCATAGAAATGCAAGAAAAGACCTCCAACTGGAGGGACCTTGAAAATCTTGGAGAAAACGGCGTTTCAAATACAGGGGGATAGAGGCCTAGGCTGCAGATAGAAGGTGGGGGATGGGAGACGTTGGCCTACCATGAGCAAAGATCCAGTGGGAGGAAATGAGACATGCCTGGGTAAAGAGAACAGGCTACCTTGCTGGGTCTTGGAAGGGCAGGGAGAGATGGCAGGGAGAACTGGATAGGATCTCTCTGAGGGTATCATGGCGCAACAGGGCAGTTCTGAGGCGATTCTGGTAGGAAATGGAGCAGTTGTTGAACATTTTGTTGTACGTGTGAGGATTTGATCCTAGTTTCAGGAAAGGTTGAGGCAGTGTGGAGGATGTCCTGATGAACAGAACAAAGGAGGCTGTGGCTGGTCATGACCTTTAAAGGAGAGAACTACACCAAAGGAAGCAGGAAGGGACTTAAGAGGGGTCCCAAAGGACCCTCACAACTTCTGCACCAGAAGGGCACAAAAGGCAGAGGAGCCTAAGTATGGCACTGGGACAGAGGACACGAGTGGATTAGAAGAGGAGCTGGCATGGTGGCAGAGCCAATCTGACTTTACACATGGCAGGGGCGAAGAAAGGAGATTTTTACAGCCTGTTATTATGGAAGATGGGTCTGAAGTTTAGGAAAAGGTAAAGACCCCAAATTCAAAGTGACAGTTATAGTTGCTAGGGTATGAATGAAATCACTGGATCAGGTAATACCCTCAAGGGGAGAAATGTTTGGTGATAGAACTTGAACACTTGGAGAGGAAGAGAGACAGTACAGGGAGCTGGAAAGGTGCTGCTGGGAGCATGCCAGAGGGAAGAAGAGAGAATTGGTCAGCACAGCTAAGCTAGCTGGTGGTTTCCTAGCGTCCACCCTGTTGCTGTTTGGGACCAGGTAATTCTCTTTGGTGGAGGCTATTATGGGCACTGTAGATGGTTAGTGGCACCCCTAGTCTCTACCCACTAGATGCCAGTAGCATCCCCTTAGTTGTAGCAACTGAAACTGTTTCTAGACTTTGCCAAATGTCCTCTGGGGGGCAAAATTGACCCCAGTTGAAACCACTGCTGTAGGCTGAGAAAGGACCCTTAGATTTGAGTAGGAATCATCTTGAGTTAAGGGTAAATCAGGACTGGGAAGAGAAAAATTCAGTATTTAACTCTGGTGTTCCCCTTTTTGTCTACTCTTGCTTATTTTTCTGTAGTGCCTGGCCACCAGAACCCAAGAACTACAAATCACTTGGGTGAGTGGACTTCAGAGTTGAAACTCCAGCCCAAATGAGCAGTGACACTTGAGAGACCAGAAGTGTGACCTGATGTTTGTTTTGAGGAGCTAACCTGAAAGGCAGCGGGGTGGCCTAGCTCCAGGGACCAAGCAGCCTGGCATGGTAAGAGCTTGGGGGATCAGCTGTGGGTTGACTGGGGGCCACCCTGATTGTGGGACTGTCTGGCAAGCCCATGCAGGGCTGGCAATCTTGCTGGCTCAAGACAGAGTGTGGAAATGGCCAGTGGTATGAGGTGGTGGACAGCCTAGTCTGGGCCTCACCCTACCAGGGGCACAATTTTCAGGATCTGCCATTATAGTTTTAGAGTAGCAAAGTACCTTAAGCATGAATTTCCAGTTCTGGATGGATTTCTATCAGGGAAAGAGGTATAGATTTGATAGGAAATGCAGGAATGAGGAAGCAAAGTCAACTAATGGGTTCAGGTGGATCAGGAAGAGGAAGGTGAGATGGGCTGGTGAGTTGCCTGAAAGACGGCTGAGCTGGGGTGAAGGACAGAAGCTGTGTGCTGGGGTCAGGACCCTGTTCACACGGGGAGTATGTGAGAGTGAGGAGGAAAGGACTGGCTCTCAAAATCCAGGTGAAGCTGTCTTGAAAATTGTGTTTACTTAGCTACTTAAACAGAATAGGTTTTCTACACTTGATGAATTTAGAAAGTAATGGGGAAAGCTACTCATGTTTCAGTTAAACTCTGCATATCCAAGGAAACTCAGCCTGTTCAGACCAAATGGCTCAGGTGCCGCTGGAACAGATCAGCTGGCTTTTTATGAAAAAGCAACCCCAAAAGGAAAGAAGGTATTTCTTCCCTGTTGACCCTGAATAGCACCATTGCAACCCACAGGGCCCCCTTCCCTGGCAGCAGCCCCATGAGGCTCCCTGGACTTCCCAAACCGGGTCTTACTGCTGTATCGACGCCTCCAGGCCAGCCGGCACACATTATAATGAGCAAATGATTGTTCGTATACTTAGATTGGGGGATTCGTACTCATTGCCCAAAGCACAAGGCACATCCTCATTTGAAGTAGCTGCCTGTCAGCTTCCTTTTTTAGTTCATCCCTGTATCCAGGAAAGAGAAAGCAAAGTAGTAGAGAGTCCCCAAGGAGAAGAGGTGGGCAAGACAGGAGGAGCAGAAAGCAAGAAAGCAGGAAAAATGATCTGTTTTTGGTGGTGACATTCCCTTCTAGCCTGTGTCTTTAGGGTGGTGGGGGGGGGGTGAGAGTGGAATGTTTGCAGAAGAGCCTTCTTTGCAGCCCACCCGTGTCATAAGTTGTCAGTGGGTTTCTTTGAAATGAGGAAAAAGAGAATCTCTCTACCAGTTAGTTGTGCAGAAAAGGCAAAGCAGACAGGAGAAAACACAGGAAAGAGAATGCAGGCAACTAATATGTTTCTCAGCCTCACAATGACAAATGTTTTCTGAGTGCTGACTGAGGAGCAATAAGACTTTGAAGCTGTTCAATTAATTACTGTTAAATTAAGACTTGCTGCGCCCATCCTTACACCTTCCAGCATCTCTCTGCCAGCCGTGGCCGGCGGAGGCAGCAGCCTACTGCTGTCTGCAGAAGGGACTGCGTGGCCAGACTGCTTCAGGCAATGCCAACCGCAGGGAAAATGCCTCAACCTGATGAGGGTGTGGAGCAGGTGCAGTGCTGATTTTAAAGACAATGGAAACCAGACTTCTGAAAACACCGTATCTGCTCAGATTAAAAAGCCCCATGCTGGAGCCCCAGAGGCCTGGGGCCCCCAACCATGAACTCAGACCCCCTGGCTCAGCTCACTTGCTGTCCTCAGCAGCCCCCCTCTTAGAGGGGCTCCCTAGCTCTGCTGCAGCCTGGCGCGCCACTGTCACCTGACCACCGTGCTTGTACAGTGGATCTAGACATTCTCTACTGTTGCCCAAATGGCAGTGGGTCCTTTCTCCAGGCTAGCTGATGATGCAGCAGAGAATTTCGAGGGAACAAGTGGCCATTCTAGAGAACATGACCAGCCCCATAGTAAGGGGACTAAGGGAGGGGCAAAAGTGGGGGCTGGGGTGGTGAGAGGGGATCCTGGAAGATCAGTCTGGCTTTAGTAGAAGCTCTGTTTAAAATTCTGGCAAGTCATAGTGGCAATTCCGGGCACCCTGGGGGCCTCTAAGCAACGTCATTTGAATTTAGGGGAATGGTATACTTCACCTTCTTGCACAACCTCAATTACCCAGTGAATTTTCCTAATGAAATCTAATTGAGACAGCAACATAAGCCAGGGCACTCAGTAACCAGCTTCTGCTGGATCTGGCGGGTGAGGGGTGCAGGGGGACTTATCTTCTTCAGCTACTGGCATTCCTGGCCTGCACCCCTCAAATTTGGGAGTCAGGGCCTCTCCCTGAACCAAAATCTTAAGACTTAGGATTTGGACTATGAAACAAGATTTCCTAGGTCTTAAATCTTCCCATTTGTTTGAAGCAGTTAAGTTACATGTATGAAAACACCCCTGCACCAATGAAATTGGAGTTTCTGGCCCAGGTCTGTGGGAGTCTCCCAGAGGGACAGTGACTTTAGGTGTGGCTACTCCGAGCACTCTGCTAGTGGCCCTCCACTGCCACTCTTGGCTATGAAAAATGCTCTTCCTAGTGCTGAGCCTACATGGCCCCTACTGCCACCAAATATGGGAAGATTGCCATGGAGTCTCCCCCAAACCCTTTGCTTCCCAAATCTCCCATTTCTTCAAACTACTCTTTAGCCCTCACATTTATGGGCCTTATGACTTCCATCTCTATGTCTTTTCTGTTCATTTCCCATGTCCTAATTTCCTTACATCTTCCAGTTTTTTGTGATCCTCCAAAACCTTTTCCTTTTGTCACCCTCAAATCTTCCCCCACGTGACAGACACCACCACCCCTTTTGTCCACGGAGCCTAGTCTTACTCTGGCCTTTCTGATAGCCATGGCCACTGTTAACTTGTGATGGGCTGACCCTAAACCCACAGAAAACAAAAATTGGCCGTGTTTGCACGTGAAGCCAGGAAGGCAGCCTCCCCAGTTCCACCCTGGAATAGGGAGTTTGTGGGCAAGCAGGGGTGTGGGGCATCCTGGCGCCAGCTCCTCTCGGATGTCCTGCCTCTACTGGCTGAGCACTGTCAACAGGTGACAGTGGCCCTGTACTGCAGACTCTTGGCTTTGAGAGAACCAAGCCACTAGTCTCATACTATGGCTGCCTTGCTATGCGAATTAACTAGGCACCAGCACTGGTACCAGGGCCTTTGTGGGGGCGGGGGAGAGGAGGGACTGTGAAATTTTAAAAAGGGACAACAAACATCAGTAAAACTCACCTTATATACAGCCCTGTGATAGTTGGCCAAAAAAGGTTAAAGTATAAAACAAAAGTGGAATGTTAAAATACTTAATTTGACATAAACTTTTTTTTTTTCAACATTTGCCTTCTTTTGCATTTACAACAGACAAAATTGGTTTGGGGGAGTGCAAAAAATTCTTAGCTGTTACAAGGTCCTGCAGTACAGAAGCAGATACACAGTTTATCTATATAACCATGGTCTTAAAATTTAATGGGAGGGGGCAATTAAGGAAAAAAATACCTGAAAGGCTCCTGGGAGGGAGTGATAATGGGAAAAAAAGGCTGAGAAAACTGGTTTATCCTAACTAGCTGCAGCCTCTGGGGCAAAGTTCTCAGGTCTAGCCTAACCAGGGCACTTGCAAGTGTTACCAAATAACACATTCAACACTTGTGGTTAGTTAAGCAGTGTTGCTGTCAGCCGGCTGTCTCCCAAAGCGCCTAGGATTCCCAGGCTGCAGTACTGGCTCCGTGCTGCCTGCTCCCACCCTTCTTAAGAGCTTGCTTTTAGATACTAGATCAGGGAGAGCAGGGGTGGGGGTGGGGGGGGGGGTGGGGGAACAAGCACACCGAAGACAGTCACCAAGTATCTGCTCTGAAGGATTGGCCAGTTTAATTTTCAGGTTCATAGTAGGACATGGTGGAATTCTCTGTTGTCTAACTTGCCTCTTTAAACCATTTTTGCCACCAACTCAAAAACAGATTTGACAAGATTGAGATTCGATCAACACAAACAGATTTCGCAGCTGGGGCTTTTTATTTGATCAACCTTTGAAATTTTGGGGCTCCATTAGTGTTAAAAATCATTGATAGAGTCAAATTGGGCAACTCTGGGCTTCTTAAACTAATCAACTGATGTGAATTTGGAGCTGAAAGGGACGTTGGGAACATCTCATTCAGCTGCTGGGAACATTTTCATTCAGCTCGGATCCAACACCTTTCCCCAGCTCAGCCCGTGCCGTGCTCTTTGAGGACTTTGAAGAAACTGAGGCAGAGTGGGGCTGGGTCTGACACAAGACCACTGGGCAGGGACAGGACTTAGAAGATCCTTAGATCTTAGATCCTGCTACCCCTTCTCTGGGGCATCAGTATTTAGGAAAAGGAGTCATTAGTGTCAGAACCCCCAAGAGCAGGACTAGGAATTCCATCCCTCGCTTTGGAACATGGGGATTAAAAATGTAATGTGAGACTCTCATCCTCTTTGCTAGGCAGTTTCTCGGAGAAGGCCAGCACTTGAGCCGGCATATGACATCACTTGCCTCTGGAAGCTTAATTTGATTTTCGTGATGTGTTTTTTGTTATAGGTCACCTTTCTGTTAAGAGACATACTTTCCCCAACACCATGTTTTCTGCTGTTTCCTCTCAGTAGCTTCCCTCTGTATAAAGAGCAGTGATAACACAGATAAATGAAGGAAAACCCATGTAGATTACTGGAAAAAAAAGGAAGACCTAATTCTTATCCACACTGAAGTGTCAGCTTTCTTCCCCATTAAACCTTCTATCATAGCTGCTAAAAGTCAGCATAGAGTGAAAGGCTGTAAGCAGTTCCAGGGGAGAAGCTTCTAGTGCATTAAAGAAACATCTGAAAACAATTCCCAACTTTAAAATTTCCAATTCTTGAATTCTGATAAGCATAGACTAAAGTTTTGTTAGAAGTAAACATATGCCATATTTTTGACACCACACAGTATGTGAACATGGCTATATGAGTTTCCAACTCAAAAAGTTGAGTTATAAGAGCACCTTTGTCCAAGAAAAAGTTTCTATTAAGCAGATGATTAATGTAGTTAAGGAAAAAATCCAAAATATTGGAGCATACCATTACATTTAACTACCTTTATCCTCCTCCTCTTCCTCTCTCTCTCCATTTGAAATATTTTAACTAGCTGGTAAATCACCTGTGTGGTCAACTATTAAGATGTGTTTTTTTTTGAGAAAATTTTCTCACCAGACAGACCCTACCCAAGTTGAAAGGGCAAATGAGCCCATTCAAATGCTAACCCCAGTTTTGCAGGGTGAGACAAAGGGCCAGTTGGGAGACTAGTGAGTTGGGAATGCTTGGAGAACTTGCCAAAAATGTCTCTGGAAAAGAAAGGCAGCAAGCAGCCTCAGGGAGAAAGGTTTTAAATGTCTATGGAGTAAAATGCCCTTTGCTTGGGTGGGTGCTGGGCACTTCCCTAGGGCACTGATACATTCCTCAGCTGTATGGTCCCTAAAGGCTTTTCTGTCCCGGAGGGAAGTTGGGGGAGGGGACTGAGTGGGGGAGGGTATGTGTGGGTGGGGAACAGGTTTTCAGAATCAGGTAGTTTATGGAAGAGTAAAGATGGCACAGTATTTATGTACCTAGATGCCTGCCCCCTCCAAATAATGACCCTGGCATATTGTAATTAAGAAATACAGTGCTGTGCCCCCCTCCCCTCCCCCAACAGGCAGACTTCTGTTTAAGGAAACAGACCAAGACTAGGGCAAGCTTGCAGTCTAGGCACTGAGGACCTTTTTTTTTTTTTTAAACACTTTATTCAACCTGCAACAAGGCAATATGCTAATTTCTCTAATGAAAAAACCTGTTCCCCAGACCACCCAACCTGTAAGATGGCTCCCACACCAAAAAGCACACCCAAAAAGCCAACCAAAACCCTGGCTTCTTTCACCTGCCCACTAGAGACATTTTACTTGGTGAACTGAGGCTAAGATATTCCCAGAGGAAAAACAGAACACTTAAAGCCACAGAAAGGAACATAGCATCACTGTTCACGTCACGTACAAATTTCAGCTTTGGGGAGCTCTAGTTCATTTAGGCAATGACACACTTTCAAGCCAAAGGCAGGGCACTCCTGGCCCCTCTGCACGTCCTGGGCAGCCTCCATATTTCTGATACATCCATGCTGCCCAGGGAAGCCCCTTGCTAACAAGCTGCCCTCCCACTATTTACTGGTGAGGACCATCACGCATCCAGCAGTCATTAGCGCTGGAGCCCAGGAAAAACTAAGTTATGGGGCGCTGCGAGCCTTTCCTAGGGAAGAGACCTGGAAGGAAAACCATGTAAAGTGTGGTCCCTTTGGCTGCATCCCTTCCTTAGCAGTCTAAGAACGCGACCCGACTTTTCACCTCAAGCCTCAAGCGCTTCACTCCCCCCGCCCCCTCCAAATCATTCTCACCGGCATAGCTCAGATCTGCGCGAGACGCGCACGCACCAAGAAATGATCGATTTCCAAATTGGGTGAGGTTTTGTAATGCATTTCACTTACCAGTCTTTTCTTCCAGGACTGGCGAGAAAGACACCCTTTCCGCCCCCAAGATGCATTACCCGACTGCGGCCGTTTTTGTGCTTGGACAGCGGAGCAGTTTCAACCACCAGGTTACAGACTCCAAACTTCTCTGCACCCGAGCTGAAAATGGCCGGTGCGCGCCTCCTCCCCTCCCTTAGGCTACCGAAGCCGCCGGCCCCTGCCCCCTCTCGACCGGTCGCCCAAGGACTTGCATCGGATCCAACACCTTTCCCCAGCTCGGCCCGTGCCGCGCTCTTTGAGGACGCATTGTAGGGTGTCCTGGTGATAAACGCGACCCCCTCTCCAGCCAGTTTCTTATTCCGCTTTACCTTCATGCGCGCAACCACCTCGCGGGTCTCTCAGCCCCGCTCTTGCACCCCCAAGGGCCTTGCACAAACAGCCCGGGACCTCTCCAGACCAGCTGCGCCCAGCTCTGCTGCCAGACCAGCTGCGCCAAAAGGTTAGCGATGCCCCGACGTGACCCAGACCAATCCACCAACCCTGCTAATCTGTAAGGGCACCCCCAAGACTCCCGTACCTCCTCTACCTGCCCTCCGAGTATGGGCGACTCGGGGGGAACTGCCGGCCGGCCGGGAGAGACTGGCTCTGGAGCGCGTGAGCAGGTGCGTACGGCTCTTTGCTGCGGTTTCTGATCCTGGGAGCACCCAGAGGCGGGTGGTGGCGACTAGGACTGGTGCACAATCGCGGGGGATACTGGCGCCGAGATCCTGCGGCTCCAAATTGGCAGCGCCGGGACCTGGGCTCCAGGCTCTGAGCGTCTTAAAGCGCCGCGCGCGCGCGCCTTTCCTGGGAGCCGGCAGCCTCCGGAGTTCTCGCCCAATCCCGGTCTGATTACTTTTCGCACATTGCAACAGTGTCGCTACAGCGCGGTGGTTCTGGCATTGTGAAAGTTGGCGCGCGCACCCCCGAACTACGTTTCGGGCGCACGCCAAGGCCAGCTGCTTTGAGACTAGCCTCCCTAGGAGGGAAAAAAGCGCGTAAAACAAGTGACTTACCCGTGCCTTTTGGGTGTGCGGCCGGAAACCTGGGGCGGGCTCGGGATACAGTCGCGCGTCCCGGACACCCGCTCGGCGTCCTCAGGCTGTCTCCAGCCCGGCGCGAGGAGCGCCCTGCCGTCCAACAAGACTTTGGCCACCCGGGCACCTCCGGCGCCTTCCCGGCGCCCTGAGGAGACTTGGGGACCCCTTTCCAGCTCGTCCTGGCCCCCCGCCTCCCTGGCTGGCCAGCTGAGCCCACTCTGACCACCTGCCTCCTAACCTACCGTTCCGTCTCCTGTCCTTCCTCCCGCCGCTCCCACACCGATCCCGGGCCCCCCCAGTTTAGCGGTGGGCAACCAACCTGGGCCAAAGAACACAAGGAGAATCTGGACCGCGTCCTCCATTAGTGACGCCGGATGGGTATGGGGCCCCTTTTGGAAGGAGACTCCGGGGACGGGTCGCGGCGGGTGGGTTTCTTGGGTCTGCAGCGGCGCTGCTGCTTCCCCTTGGGCTCTTCGGGGTCCCCCGGATCCTCGTCCTCGGGCCCCTCCCCCTCCTGGGGGCTCTGGGGCTCCTGAGTGCGGGGCTGTGCGCGACCCGGGGACGCGTCGGGGCTCCGCAGCCTGAGCGCGTGCAGGCGCTGGGAGAGAGACTGGCCGAAGGTGGGGCGCCTGGGCCCCCCGGGGCCGCGCTCGTCCTCCGGCTCGGTCTCGGGCTCGGTGGTGGGGGCCGTCTCGGGCTCGCTCTCGAAGTCGGTCTCAGATTCGATTTCAGACTCAGTCTCGGTCTCAGATTCGTAAGCGAACTCCTGCTCGTACCCTAGGCACTCGGGGAGGGAGAGCTCGCGGTCGGCCTCCTCGTGCTCGAGGTCGGCCTCGGGGGGCCCCGGGAACACCTGGGCGCCGGAGCGGTGGTGGGCGTTCGGGAAGCTCCGGCGCTGCTGGGCGCGGGCGTTGGAGGAGGCAAGGGCGCGGAGCAGCGCGATGGAGCAGGAGAGCCAGAGGAGCGCGGTGGCCGCCCGGCGGCCTATGGGTGGGCACAGGTCGTTGTAATTGTGGCGAGCTCGGCGCCACTGCTGAGCCCGGGACCTACGATCCATTCTCTTACGCGCACCCCGAGAAGCTGCCCCGCCCTCCGGCTCTGCAGAGAGCGGCTCCGATGCGCATCGGCTGCTAGAGCCGAAAAAGGTGCACCTTAACCAGGTGAGAGGCTGGGTCCGGAGGTCCCCGGCCCCACCTCGGTGTCGGGCAGAAAGGGGAGCACCTACCTTTCTGACCACTCAACTTCCTAAAGCTCCGCGCCTCTGCTTACCTCTCTGAGCCACCAAAAAAAAAAGGGGGGTGGGGGAGAGGGATGGGGGAAAGGACCAAAAAGTCTGTCTCCTCCTAGGCTCCTGTCTAAGGCTCAGACTCCGCAGTCTGACTGGGGAGAGGTGCCTCCGCTGGTCCTCTCGCCTGGGAGAGGAAAGAGGAGACTGAGGCGAGGAGGGGCCGGGCGGAGAGGTTGTGCAAAGTTGCGCGCCCGGACTTCTGACGGGCATGTGCAGTACGGAAGCGGGGGCGCGTCCCCGCGAGCTGCGCGATGGCGCCGAGACCGTGGCTTAGACCCTAGTGGGCCGGCAGGTGGCAGGAGGGAACCTTGTTTGAAAGGATTTGGATGAATCCAGGGGCGGGGGCCCTGGTGGGTGCCAAGGAGCGAGCAAACGAGCTACAGGTTAGCGTACGTGGGCCGCTGGGCATGGTTCTCCAAGGGGTCCGTATCCCCCCACCCCCATCCCCCCAAGTTCTCTGAGGTCATTGAAAAAATGAGCAAAGCTAGGAGCTGCTGAAACCCAAACTGCAAATTGCAGATATTCAGTGGGAAACAGGGTCCGTATGCGTACTAAGGGTCCAGAGCCTGGGCATTTTCCAAGGGCTTAATAGTTTGGCGATGGTAACCCCAGGCCCTCACTCATCATGAAACCACCTTTGCAGATCTGTTCTAGCGTCCGTAATTAGAAAAGTTTCCAAAAATCACACCCCCCCATGCAGTCACATTTGTTTAATTTACCTCATGGACAAATAAGCATCAAGTCCATGAAGGGCCCTCACAGACCGGGTGATGGTTTGTAAGTCCCCAAACCCACCGGTGGGCGGCAGTGAGGTCTAGCTGAGAATAGTGCTGGAAGACACTTCAATTTGCAGGAACCACTATTTAAGGGAGGTCTTTTCTGTGCGGATATTTGGTAGGTATAGCAGGCTCTCTGCCCTTGTGGGGTGTTTCAGGGTGATCAGCTAGCTACCCAGAAAACCTCAGGTGCTACCCCTGAAAGCTCTCTCTCTAGGAAGTTTGCAACAAAGTTGATTCATTCAACAAATATCTATTTAGAGTGCCTAGCACATTCCAAGCTCTGTTCTAGGTGCTGAAAGTAGAGTTAAAAAAAAAAATGAATGAATGAATCTTATATTAAGGAAAGGATATTTAGGATTAATCTGATGATAATCAGAGCATTAAACCACTCAGAATCCCTCCATAACCACCAACATTGTTGAATCCAACTTGAATTCTGCATGAGAAAACTACTGAATCAACCAGAGCGTTTGGGTTAGGGGATGACTGGATACCCCTAGAGCATGTTGTTAAACCATGAAGACTAAAAAGTTGGAGGAAATCAGTACATCTCTTTCTCAGCCTTGGAGAATCAAATAAGCTCTGTGTCCACTGGCGGAGGGGGGAGGTCCCTGGAGCAGTCGTTGCTCTCAGAAAAGGATGACATTAGAGGCTCTCGAGTCCAGCTGACTGTTCCTGGGTTGTGCACCACCTTCCTGTTAAAACATGGAAGGCCCCTTCTGCCCTAGGCCAGGTGCAAAGGTGGTATATAACTCAGCAAAACCGTCTCCCTAGAAGCCATGGAAGTATTGACAAGGTTGCTTCACTTGGGACACAGGGTTTTTCTGTCACTGAGTCACTAAGGGGAGATGCTTGAAGAAGTGTGAGCTCTTGTGATTCTGCTTTCGCTTTTGAGTGGTCTGCCAGGCTTTGTCACCTGGTGCTTCTTCCTGGTGCTGAAGAGTCTTGCACCCACAGCTGTGACTCAGCATGGTGGGACAACATTAATGTATTGATGTTGTCAAGCTGGAGTTAAGACCCTAGGAAGATCTTAGCAACTGCTTTTGATGTGTCGAGGTTTTTCTTTTTGCATTTTGGACATTCTTGAATGTTCCTGACCTGGCCTTTGGCTGTGCCTTATATGGCATATTGTGTTAGTTTGTAGTATTAAAATAAGGGTTGGTTTAACAAAGTGGGATTAATCTGGCAGACCTCAGAACAAATGTCTGCGTCCTGGTTATGCTTAGTTCTAACGTTTTCCAGAGAGACTGAAAGGGCTTTATTATCATTAAGTGTCTGGATAGCTCCAGTCATCATGTAGGTATTATTATGGGACACTGGACCGGGGCGTTTGGAGATGTTCATCTCAAATTCTGATCTCTCAGCCTCAGCTGAGGGGGCACGTTTCTGAAGGTTTTACTCACATTGACCCAGCTGCTTTATTTCTTTAAATTAGCACAGCTCCTCTAACTGTGTATGGAACATAAAGACATCTGGTTTTCAGGGTGAACTGGGGAAAAAATCAGGGCTATGTGCGTACTAGTGAATGCCCCTTCAATGGAGACGAATGCCAACCGTCAGTGACTAGGTGTGTGATGGTTTTTTAGTGCACATCAGAAAGAACTTCCTTTTTCAGGAGTGCTTTGTGCCTATAATGGAGATGGCAGCCCAGAGCTGATCCACTAATATAGATACACCAAAATTGCCTGCATTATTAAAAAAAAATGTGTATTACATAATACATATTTTTCGACTAGATTCTGCATTAATAATGCACTTTCTTTGCAAGATGCATTTTAATCAGCAAATTCGCATTTTACAAAATGCTGCATTTTAGAGCTCCTACCATGTGTAGTCACAAATACATTTAGTGTATGTTCCACACAGGCTCCAGGAGGAGCAGGAGGACCACACTGAAATATGGTTCTATCTCACACCTAGTGCCGAGGTCGAGCAAATGGATCTGTGCAGAAAATGCTCTTTAAAATGCATTATGTGCAGGACTTTAAAGAGACGCCCGCTGCTTGGTGAATTTCAAAAAGGAGCAAGTGGGTGATGAACGACCTCAGCTTGTTACCAGGCTAAGGAGCAAGGGGCTCTGTCTGTCTGCTGGTAAATAAAGTGTGGGCATATATCACCTTCGGGCTGTGCTGGCGGGAGGCTCCTGAGCCGGTTGGACAGGGAAGTGCAGCTCCCAGTTCATCAGAGAGTCACACAGTACCGTTCTGATGTGATGACATGTGAAGAATACTGTCTCCAGCCCCTTAAAGGATTGTCCCGTGGAAGGGGCATGGAGATGTATCATGTATGGCTCCCGAGGGCAGAAGTAGAATGTATGGGCGGCAGTCACAACAGACAGATTCCAGTCTAACCCTAGGAAGAATATTCTAACAATTAGGGCTCTGAAATGGAACGGCTGTCAGGAGGGAGTGTTAAAACCAAGGACAGATGATCACATATTGGCGGTGTTTTCTGTGGGACTCATGAGCCAGGTAGAGTTGGAACTTGAGCCCACCAAAGCTCTTTTCAGCTCCGATTCTGATTCCGTGGAAGGCATCTGCAGGCCTTGGGAGAGGGGTGGGGGCAGGGGGCGATGGGCTGTGTTGATGGACAAGCTCTTCCGACTCTGCTTCTATTTTAGAAGCATTTGAAAGCGCACGTGGCTCAGGGACAGGGAAGGAATGTTAGGGTGGCAGTTTCTGGACATAAGCAAACAGGTGGATGCAGACAGAACCAGCAGCCTGTGTGGGCCTTTTATAACCAGGTAGGGTTCTGAGGCGCTTTGCTCCCCAACTCACTAGCTGGAAAAGAAATTAGTCAAGTCTGCCTATTAATTATATTGGTCCTCTTTGTCTCCCCTCCTGGAGTTGTCTCAGAAATTAAAAATGAAATTGGCTCTTTAGTGATCATGAGTTGAGTCACTTCTGTGACCGAGACAATTCCAGGCATTGTAGGGAGATGGAGGTAACCGAGAGTGAACAGCTCCCGCATATCAATGTGAAATGCCCTCAGATATTAAAATGTGGATTGCCAAGAGGTGCCAAATAATCAGTCCTGTACCAGATAGATAAACCTGGGCGGGAAGTTGAGTACCAGTGGTTTCTACCAGAGGGGGGGTTCATCTGGTAGGTTTCTGAAAGAGGTAGGTTTTTACCTGTCTGACTTTGAGATTTTCCCTGTTTTTAAAGCCGGTTAAAGGATTGCTTTCAGTCCACTTGTTCCTATGTGCCTGTTGTGTGCAAAGCCCTGTGCTGGTTGCTGTAAGGGAGACAGCGATGAGTCACGAGTTCCCAAAGGATTGCCAGGCTGTTGTCGTGGGTCCTATAGGCACCAGCAGGAGACACAAAGGTAAAAAGATGGTTCTGCTCTGTCAGGAGAGTGGGTATAATCACTCTTAAATATATTTTTTGGACAGTCATTGAAAAGGACTATTTTTGGAGATGGAGAGCTTTTCAAACTTCCTTTGAGTAGAAATGGATTAAGGAATTTGCGGGCTCCCCACCCCTGACTGTGGCAATCAGCCAGAAAGGCTCAGCCCCACTGAGAATTTGGCATTCCTCTCCTGCCTGCCCCCCAAAGAGGCCTGGGTACAGTATGAAAAGCACTGGGCTCATTTCTCTGGGGCACTATTTTGCTATTACTCAGATGGCAGTGATATTTATTGATCGGCTCTCACCAGTGGAAATGGTGACAAACCCCAAGCTCCTGATTCTGTGATTAGGGGGGAGTGCCATCTAGAGCAGATGCAAACATGAGGGAAAGTAACTGTCCTTTGACATGGCTGGGTTCCATCCAGGCTGTTCTTGGGTTTACCATCCTTTGTGCCATTGCCTTTAAAGGGAGGTAGGAACAGAAATGAACTGTATTTCTAGTACAGAGCTATTAGAGGGCGTCTCAGGACTCACCTTGCCTCTGCCTTTGCTTTGTGCTTCACCCGCTGTCCCAACACCCACCCACCCACCTACCTACCTGCCACCTCTGCCACAGGTGGAGCAATTTCTAGGCTCCTGACCCCACAGAAAATGTCTGGAAGCTCCCTGCCTCAGGTAGAGTGCCGGCTTGGGTGTACAGGGCCTCCCTCTCTGTGCTTGGGCCCTAGCACATAGTTTTCATATGGCCCCTGGTTTTCTCTGGACTCTGGCCATTTGCCTGCCTTTTTCCTATGGAAGTCGGGGCTGGGTTCTGTCCATCTGCCTAGCACCCCTTAGCTTGTCTGCTTCTTTCCCATGGCCAGCTGAAACATCAGTTTCCAGATACGCCTGCATCCCAGGTGACTCTGGGCTCTGCTGTCCCCCTGCCCTCCTGTGAAGACACTCCTGGCTGCTAGGGGCAACTCCTTGTCAGGAGCATCCTTTGGCTCGTGGCTTCAGCTTTTGTCCAGCGTTCCCTGTCATCCGCCCTTTCCTCCAGCCACGAGCACTGACAGAGAGCTGCAAGGTTTGTTTTGATCTCATCTGCCGAGGTTCTGACTCACCCCTTCAGACTTGGGGGAGCGGGCAGCAGTGAGCCCAGAGGGGAGGGACACTTAGCAGTGTCATGGCTCAGGCACATGCTCACAGACATCCTTTTAGCTCAGCTCTTCAAAATATGATGAGACCAATTTTACACGTCTAGTCACTGAGGCTTTGGTAGATTGGGACTGTTTCTATGTGTGCAGAGTGAAGTGGGGAATTGAGGCAATTATCTTCAGGCAAATGGCTCTGGGCTCTGTAATCAGTCCGTCCTGGTCACGGGGGAATCAGCCTCATTCACTGTAGCGATGCTTTGAGTTAAAGAGGATTCTAGGTATTTGTTGGTTATTTGTGCTTGGCTTTGTTTTTCCAAAAGGCAGTCTGGTGAGGATCCAGGCTGCCCGGCCCAGGGGTTCGATGTGCAGGGCCCTGTGAGCCAGGCAGGTGTGCGGGGTGGGTCTGGATCAGTTTGCCATCAGTAGGTGGCGGCTGTGGTCCAGGGGCCCGAGCTCCCCTGGAGTGCGCCTATTTGCACTTCACTCCTGCCTGCCCCCCTCTCCCCATTTCCTGGTGCGTAAGGATCCTGGGACGTTGGCCAGATGATGGACAAGGTCACCTCCAGTGCCAGGATAATAAAAGATCCCAGTAGGGCCCACCATTAGACCCGAACCCCATGTGGTAAAGGAAACGCCCTGAAACTAGGAGAATAAAAGAACAGGTCTCCTCGAGATCAGAAATGACTTGGACCCTTCTTCCCACATCCATGGTTTTGGCTAAAAATCACTTGTAAGCCGGGAGTCTTCCCCTTGGCCCATCTAGAAATTCCCTCATAAAACACCGTTGCCTCTCTTCCAGCTCCTCACTTCTGAGGAAGACTTGTTTTCCGCATCTCAGACGTCTGCTTTGGTTCGAGGCAGGGAGGACATCGACTGTGATCGCCCCGAGAGCAGCCCCCGCAGTGAGGGCTGCTGGGCGCCGGGTGGCAGGACCCCTTCTAGGCGCCCCCACTGTCACCCTCTCCCTCACCCACCCTCTCACAGCTAGAGAACAAGACGAGTCCAAGTAACTCCAGCTGTCAGTGCCCTTGGAATGAGGTGCTGGGGCTTGGGTGACTGGAAAAATACATAGGAATTAGAAAGGTGTTTTGTAGACTGTCAGGAAATCTTCCTCTTTATCACTTTGAAAATTTCAGTTTGTCAACTTGAAATGTTGCTTAATTTGTTCAAAAAACACCAAAACTTGCTGTGCACAATTGAGGTCAGATGGTTTTAAAAAACATATATCTGACCTCAGACTAGTGTGGCATATGTGGGTCATGTATTCTCTTATTCCTGCTGTTTGCTGAATTGTGACATCCTTCCCCAGTGCTCTGCAGTGATTGGCTTACAGCCTTACTGCTTATTATATTGTAAGATCTGCTGGGGCAAGTGCCTTCTAACTGCATATTTTTTCAGGATCTTCTGATTTTGCCTATTTATTTTTTTTATAGAATTTAAGAGTCATTTTTATCAAGTTCTGTAATGACCTTGGTGACATTTTTTTTGTTATCATTAATCTACAATTACATGAAGAACATTATGTTTACTAGGCTCCCCCCTTCAAGTCCCCCCCCACACCCCATTACAGTCACTGTCCATCAGCGTAGTAAGATGCTGTAGAATCACTACTTGTCTTCTCTGTGTTGCACAGCCCTCCCTGTGCCCCCCCAACATTATACATGCTAATCATAATACCCCCTTACTTCTTCCCTGCCCTTATCCCTCCCTTCCCACCCATCCTCCCCAGTCCCTTTCCCTTTGGTACCTGTTAGTCCATTCTTGGGTTCTGTGATTCTGCTGTTGTTTTGTTCCTTCAGTTTTTCTTTGTTCTTATACTCCACAGATGAGTGAAATCATTTGGTACTTGTCTTTCTCCGCCTGGCTTATTTCACTGAGCATAATACCCTCTAGCTCCATCCATGTTGTTGCAAATGGTAGGATTTCTTTTCTTCTTATGGCTGAATAATATTCCATTGTGTATATGTACCACATCTTCTTTATCCATTCATCTACTGATGGACACTTAGGTTGCTTCCATTTCTTGGCTGTTGTAAATAGTGCTGCGATGAACATAGGTTGTGCATCTGTCTTTCTCAAACTGGGCTGCTGCATTCTTAGGGTAAATTCCTAGAAGTGGAATTCCTGGGTCAAATGGTATTTCTATTTTGAGCTTTTTGAGGAACCTCCATACTGCTTTTCACAATGGTTGAACTAATTTACATTCCCACCAGCAGTGTAGGAGGGTTCCCCTTTCTCCACATCCTCACCAACATTTGTTGTTGTCTGTCTTTTGGATGTTGACCTTGGTGACATTTTGACTAGAATTGCATTCAGACTATAAATTAAGTTGGGAAATAGAATCTTTTGGGGGTTTTTTTGCATTTAGTCTTAAGCCAGAAGTATGATCTCTCTTTATCTGCTTTTGTGTTTTCTTTATGTAATTCCAATACATCATATATAAGGTTGGATATGTGAGTATATATCATATATTTCCCAAGTATTTGATACTTTTGTTGACATCATTAATGGGCTCTCTTGTTTCATTATATTTTCAGGCTGTTTATTATGTGTTTATTGGAATGGTATTGATTTGGGGGCATTTTTCTCATATTCTGCTGTTGGTTTATGAGGCAACCAGCAGCCTGCTCAAGTAAATACTCTGCAAAGGCTGTTTAAGGATCCAGTAGAAGGGTCTCCTGCACAAGGGAGATCGGCGAACCAAGTCAGTGGGGCCAAATGCCGATCCAAAGTGAAAGGAGAAAACTGGAGATGATGTAGTGGTTTTCTTTTTTGGTTTTTTTTTATCAGGCTAAATTTATTCAGGAAAGAAACTGTTCTTGATACAGAGGCTGTATAGGCACCCTACCTTTTAGCATTTCAGTGTCATTTCTTTTTGAATGATGATAGATAGTAATTTGGATTTTTTGCTTTAAGATTTTAGAAGGTTTTTTTTTTAGAGTTTTTAAAAATTTTGTTATCATTCAGTTTTTAAATGACTACTTATTAGCATATTATAGAAACCAGTTGGCAACTCCATGTTGGCATCCCACGTTTCTTGGAATTTTTTGCATTGTCTGAAATCTCAAAATTAGGAGTTTCCAGCTCATGTCGTCTTGGACTTGACAGTTTTGTGATGTTTGGTAATTCTAGGCTTCTTTTTTTATTTTAAAATAGTTTGTGGTTTGTCCTTTTGTATTCTTCTAGTAAGCCACCTCCCTTAGTTAGATGGATGCCTCTGCTGATTTTTGTCACCCTCTTCCTAGCTTCTCTGCCCTGCCTGTGGGCCTCACCGTGCTCCCTGGAACTGGGCAAGAGAGAAGAATCCTTAGTCCTTTCTAGATGAGGGGGATGCAATGGGGACATTCTATTGTGTCTCCTCTTTTAGAGGGATTATCTCTTAATGTCTTTTCTCTGACAGTATTTAGGTGGTATCCTGTCCAAGAGATTGAGCAAGAAGGCTGAGGGGGAGAGGTGAGAAGCCAGACTCAGGACCACATGGGCCTGGACGGTGTGTCCCTCTGCTGTGTAGCTGGCCAGTGGCATTGACTGCACTTCGGTCTCCTCAGTTGCAAAATAAGGTCCTTCTAGGGTCAAAAAACCCTTGCCTTGCAGAGTTACAGAGATGATCAAATGAGGAAAGAAATAGAAGTGCCTAGTAGTGATCAGTAACTAGCAAACACTGTGCTGGTAGCTCAGTTGACGGGAGCCATCGTCGATGGTGGTGGTGGTGGTGGCTGTGGTAAAGGCCTAGAGTCAGGGGAGTGATGGTAAGAACTGGGAGGAACCCCACCTAAGCAGAAAGAACCTAGTTGGAGAGGCCAGTCCAGCTCGGTTTTGTCTGCATGAATTTCCAGTTCTCTCTTAGTGGCTTCTTGATGACGGTCGTAGAAGCCATGATCTGATCTATGGACGTGCACTGAGTACCCACTAGGGGCCACACACTGCCAGGCACCAGGAATGTGAGGGTGAGCTTAATCGGACTCCGCCTCACCGCTCAGTGCGTCTGCAAACAAGGAGTCACCATATTAAGGAGGGTCCTGTGACGCCGGAGCTAAGGGCCCTGGAAGGGAACTGCATGTTTCAGAGTGTGCAGCAGAGGAAGCGGCCCCAAACTGGGCATGTCAGGGGATACTTGCCTGAGAAAATGATCCGTGCACACTTGAGCTGTGAACTGAGGTTCGAGCACGAGGCAGCAGGGCGGGTGCCTTTCCAGGGGCAGGAATAGCCTGTTTGCACGCCCTCCGGTGGAAGGGAGCGAGTGTGTAAGGGCAACCGGCAGCACTGGAGCACAGAGCGCCGTGAGTCTGCGGGTGGGCAGGGGCTTCCCTTGTAGGGTCTGGTTGGCCTCGCTGGACCTAATGCAGCCTTGTGTCTTGAACCTCCTTAGAACAATGGGCAGCCCTTGTACTGATGACTGGGAGGCACCATAGACAAACTGTCTGTTTCAGAAATCTCTCTGACCACACGGTAAGGGGGTGGAATTTGAGAGGAAGCTAGAGATGATGGTAGCTGGCCTAGAGAGTCGGTTGGTTCTAGAAATACAGAAATACAGCAAAGGGTGGTGGGAGTGGCTTTGAGAGTTATTTAGGAGCTTGACTGACAAGGCTGGCGGGAGCATGGGTGCGGGGGATCAGCTGTGTGGCGGACGACGGACGCCTGGGTGGAACGGTGTGGAAGTCGGTACCCTCCACGGAGCTAGAAGGTGGGAAGAAGCCTCGGGGTGCCGTGGCAGGAGACCCCGAGCTCCGGCGTGCCGAGTGGGTGAGAGGCAGCCAGGAGCCTGTCTTGGACTCATGCAGCGAGAGGCACCGTTGGACGGCAGGTGAGGCGGATGGAGGGGCTGTAGCGGGAGTACGCGATCTAGCGGTGAGGAAGGTACAGGACGGGGGCGCCCGACCGTCTGGTGAGGGAGGACACAAGACAGTCAGCCCTAAGTTTCTGCTTCCTATTGAGGAGCACTTCAGCTGCCCCAGAGCTGGGAGGGACTTGGGAGATCAAGTCTTGTCCCTTTATTGAGAAGTGACGAAGCCGAGCCTGGGAGAGGGGCCGGCCCTGCGGTCAGGGCAGAGCCATCTCCTGGATGGCATTTCATGCCCCTTTCAGCCCCTCTTTCACCAGACCAAGTGGAGAGTCTCCATGCTGAGGGGCTCAGATGCCAGTCCCCTTGATGTCAGATCTGGTTTTCGTCAGCATCCAGACAGGCAGGTCCCAGCCTCTCCTGATCACTTCAGAACTGACGTTCTGCCGGCCCCTTATGAGAGGAGGGGCGAAGCCAGGGCTGGCTGGAAGTGGCTTGGAAGCTAGAAATAGAACTATACCATGCCCTGCATGACCAAGCCTGGCAGGGACCGCACGGCAGGCTGGAAGGAAGGGACAAGGTCAGAGTGAAGGTGATTTGGTGACTCCCTTTTTCTGCTGGTTATTCAGAACCCAGCCAACTCCAAAAGCACCAGCTGTTACTTAAGGCTGGTCCCCCAAGTGTGGGAAGTAGGGACAAGAAAGGCCTTCCTACAAGGAAGAAATGGGTGCTTCTCGAGATCGTTTTTCAAGAGGTCTACCCTGGGAAACCTACGGCATAGCAGCAGCTCCTCCCAGCCGCTGCTTGAAAAAATGCAGTGTGTAATTACACATGGAATATGTGAAACAGATATATAAGTTAAAAATACTAACTGGAGCTCAGGCGGACACTGGCTTTAATGACCCTCCACCAGCCACAGCCTCTCTGCCCCACCTCTCAAATCTCTGAGGTTACCACCTTCATGTAGAGTGACCAGTTTCCATAGAAAACGTCTTTTTTTCAAGACCCAAGCAGTGTTTGTGTCACTTTGCAGCCTTTGTACTTGGCAGAGCATCTTGGAGGCCCTTCTACAGCGGTTCACGTGAGAGCCCCCTGTTCTTCTGAGTGGTTCCCCGCTGTCTCTGGTCGGAAATGAAGATCGTCGACAGCCGCTTCCTGTTGATGAGCATTTCAGCTGCTCCCACTGGTCCCTGTTGGCAGCGGCATGGCCACCCCCGTCCTGGCATACACATCTGGGCACAGGCTTACAAGGGTTTCTCTGGGGTTGACTTTAAGCAGTGGGACAGCTCGGTCGCAGGTGGACATCGAGCTTTTGTTCAGTTGCCCTTCGGTACAAGGCCACTGGTCTGTCCCCACCAGCTGAGTCTGTCCCCACCCCTCTACGGCCACCCATTCCTCTGGCCAAGCAAGCAGTGGCCCTGCTGGTGTCCCCAGATCCCCGGGATGCGGGGGTGAGGGCGTGGGCCTTTTTTCCTGTGGCACGTGACCGTGGCCGTGGCTTCACATTCTTGTCTCTGACCAGTTGGGAAGAGAAGTTGAACTTTGGTGAAACACATTTCAGGGACCTGCCAGGAGGGAGACGTGGAGAAAACTCACAGAAACAAGCAGGGAGGCCGCGGAACCAGGGCTGCATTTCCTTCGCTTCTCAGGAAGGGTGCCGAGCTTGTGGGAAGTGGCATTGTTCCAACTGCTCTTGCGGTGCCACGCGAGAGTGCTGGACTGCACTCCATCGTCTGCTGCTCTGAACCTGACTGATGACCTCCTGTTCTATTCCCTGATCTGAACAGTTTAAATGGGGAATGGCCACAATTGAAATAATGTTCTCCAGCTTGGAACGGAGGTCCCCATCCTCCCCTCTCTGTCCTGCCCTGCCCATGGCATCATGCATGAGTTCAGGCATGACATGTAAGGAAGGTTACCATACAATGTGTTGTCCAGAGGGACTTTCTGGGCATGAAAGGCCCTGGGGTTTGGGCTAAGCCAGGACTTGGATGGCAAGCCAGCTGAATGGCACCCCAGCTTGTCATTAATAATAACATTAATGATGTTACTAACAATAGTTATAACACTGTAATTACATAAATAAAAATAATGAAACAGTATAATTAACACTACTTTTTAAATCACATTTAAAAGAGTTCCCATCTCCAACTAATTTCAAAATAGACTTCCTGTGGTAAGAGAAAGGTCTGCCATTGACAGCCCCTGGTCAACTGGGTAACTGCCCGCATGAAATAAACAGTGTGCTCTGTTTCTGAAGTCGTAACAGAGACTTAAGGAAAAATTCAAACTCAGAAGAAAGAAATGGGGACTTTTCTCTGGCTCCTCCCTGGGGGTTCCTGGCCGGGAGCTGAGGTCAGTGGCCGCCCGTGCTTGGAGCAGCAGCACTGTGGACG
Source organism: Manis pentadactyla (assembly GCF_030020395.1). Lineage (NCBI taxonomy): Eukaryota > Metazoa > Chordata > Mammalia > Pholidota > Manidae > Manis > Manis pentadactyla. Next base: position 174,410,546 of record NC_080023.1, on the reverse strand, counting down.
CTGGGCCCCTCTTGCCACTGCCTCCATGCGAGGGGCCTGGGCAGACCCACTGGAAACACCCTTCAGCCCCGTGCCTTGAGTTGGGCTGTGAATGGCCATTTTAGGCAGAGGATATGGTCAAAACTGCCTGAGCTCAAAAGTACCTTAAAAGTCTGAAAAAATTATACAGTCCCTTAGAAATACTGAGGTCATTTTTGCCCAAACTTTAGTTACGTCCATAGTACCTTAATGATTTTTGCCATATTCCCATTCTATAATTATACCTTTTCCTTTAAATCAGCTTGCCTTCTTTGTGTAAATGACTTGGTTTTAAAGGAAAATTTTACCGATATCTACTTTTTAAATATTCAAAGGTAAATGCTTGCTTCTAGAACAGCGTTAGCCCTTCTCCCCTTGGAATTACCCTGGGCACCACCTTGATCTAGCCCAGCATTTTCTTCAACCATGTTAGGGTGGCTCAGTCTGTTTCTCCACCTGGGATGGTACTGTCAGGGCCCTGGGAAAGATATTATGGCAGGTGGTCTTCCTATATGTGTGGCATATTCTTGTCACCTTGCCAGCAGACATTTACCATCAAGGGGGACAAATCAGATTTTGACCTGAGTATCTATAAGGCAACTCTTAGCTGAGGAGTGGTGGGAAGGACTCTGGCTCCAACCAGCTGAAGCCTGTTGAGTCTCAACAGGACTAAATTGCTTGGGGCACATTTCTTTCCATGACATTTGCCTTCTAATAATAAATTGACAAATGTGGTTGTGTTGATCTGCCTTTACCATGGCATTTGCCGTCACTTAACATGTTTTTGTTTGCAGATGCAGACACAGGCTTATCAGTGAGGCTTTAACCCATGCGCTTGGCCCCAGAGCTCTGTCCCAAAGAACAGGAGCGTGAACTTGGGCACCTTTTACTTCCTGCTGGCACTTCTCGAAGGACTCACCAATTCCCCTTGAGAGGTGGGCTTTTCCTCTTACTTTGGGCTTTTCTGAGGATTTGGGTAGGGGAGCGGTGGGCCTTTTCTGTTATCATGCTTTCTGTTCTTGATTGGATACCAGAAAATGCCAGAAAAGAGTAAAAATACTTATTCAGACATGTTGTAGGATACACTTTTCATAAAGTTCAAGAGCAGTGAAACTAAGCCAATATACATGTGATAAACCTAAAACGTTCACAGCAAGCATATGATAAACCCAAGATTACACGTCAGTTTATCTGGGGGTGGTAGCAGGGCATCTAGTAGGTGAGGCCACCAGCTGTGCTCCTTCTGGGCTTGGCTGCAGCGTCATGGGCTCGTTGTAGTATTTTTAAATGCTAAATTAAAATTTTAAAAGTACGTGTTCAGCCTGTGTCCATGAGTTAGTGGAATGGAATCGTTGAAACCAACCTCGGGCGGGCGGGGAGCGGACCCGTTGTGCTGTGGCCGAAGGTTGTTTTCAGGCTGAGCCATTTTGACCCGTGTGCTAGGGCTCTGCTCACGTCTCCCGTTTGTGCAATCGACCAGTGGCCAGAGAGCTCCTAGCGCATGCTAGGCCCTCAGCAAACATTTGTCAATTTCTTTTCACATGTATATTTTTAAACTTGTTGTTATGGAAATCTCCTGCACACTGAGGTGGAGATGAGGCCCAGGGGCCCCAGCGCAGCTGCGCCAGCCACCAGCCTCTGCCACTCTTGCTCCCTCGTCACTCCCACCGTCTCTTCAAGCAAGTCCTAGAGATCATACCAGTCCACTGCCCTGTCTGAGTCCTGCTGGGGTCGGCTGAGGGCTGCCTTTTCTCCCCTTCTCTTCCCCATGAGATGCTTAGTCACTGCACAGACCTCAGGCACCCCTTCCTGGGAGGGAGACCCTTACCCCGGTGAGCCCAGGAGGCTTCTGAAGCCACCACCCATCTTCTGGGCCCCCTTATAAAGGCCCCCCAATTGATCATTGGAGATTTCCCCAGTTCCCAAAGCAAAGTGGACACATTTTCAGCAACCCGGCAAATGTCAGCCATGCTTTTTCTAAAAGAATGCACATTTGGAACAAGTAGAGCCCAAATCAGTGTGATGTCAGTTGTCACTGTCTATGTGGAAAGACGTTGCCATGGCCAGCTGCCAGCCTCTTTGCACCATATTAACAGCAGGACCATGGGGCCCGGTGGGGGGGGTGGCAGCCAGGGAGAGGAGAGGGACAGCTGTGGTGGGCATCACACCATGCTGCAGGCGTGTGCTCCCGTGTCATGGCATACGGATGGCACACACCTTGCCCTGCCACTCAAAGCCCCCCAAGTCCACACCTGTCTACTTGTGGGGTCAAGAAGGGGCTCCAGCTGACAATACTCTTGACAAAGGAGCCAAGTTCAGATGGGTCGGATTGGGTAGCAGGTTCAGGTGGCCCTGTGCTCTGGGTCAGCTTACCCTGTTACTGGAAACAGGCATGTGCCAGCCGCGTGAGGCAGTGGCGTTTAAACAGCTGGGGTGTCAGGTTCTATATGCCAAGGCTGCTTAGATATTTTTAAAGGTCACAGGCCAAATGGAAGCCCAGTTGGCAGCAGGACAGAGGGGCAGGGGGATTTGGAGGACACTGCATTGCCGCGGCTGGATGTGGTCCAGAGAGCTGCGTAGGCTTAGTGCCTGGGGGGAAGCCCAGCACGTCAAGTCCAGAGAATGGGTAGCAGGAGGGCCGGCTGAGTCAGCCCAGGCGCTCTGGTGGGCAGCTGCAGGGGCGGGTCTGAGGTCGGGCTGGGGGCAGGGGTGGATGGGACTGTGTGGCAACATCAGGGGCAGGTTTATAATTGAGAGGTTAGTGAGGCTGAGCCCCCAAGCTCAGAGGAACGGGTCAGGGAATAAAGCCTGTGGTCAGGGTCCCTGGGTTTTTTTGTCAGACAAAACTGAACACCAGCTGAGCACCCGCTATCCACCCGATGCCCTTGGGGCAGCTCACTTCTCTGCTGGACTGTGAACTGACTCGTGGGGAAGGGACCAGGGGTCCTGGGGGATTAAACTAGTCAGGCAGCACCTGGCGCTCAGAAACCAATCTCTAAATGGTGGCCACTATTATTGATAACAAAAACTAATTTGTGAGAAACCACCAATATAGAATGGAGTTGGAAGCTGCCTTCCAGACCTAATCCCACCCAGAGGCAGGCTGTGTTTCAATTGCACGGAATTTTTTTTTAAGTCTGAGTTACGGTAGCTGCCAACGTTCAGATGTAAGGAGGTTTTACCACAAGCTTTGGCGATTGGGATTCCCCGGGCCACGGAAGCCTTGAGTCTGGGGCCTGCTGTTGGCCTGTCCGCAGGCAGCCGCAGCTGAGGGGTGGCCGCCCCCTGCCGGGGAGCCGCAGCGCCGCCACCGTGTGAGCCGCCACCTGGTCCGTCACTCACTTCTGAGCGGGGCCTGGCCCTGTGGGCATCCAGGCCTGCCCTCCCTGCAGTAGGGTGAGCGTATTGTCATCTCAGGAGTACGGCCAGCAGAAACAGCCGCTGAGTTGACATTTTGCCGTGACACTGTTCTGGGAGACCTGGGCTCCTGGGCAAGCACCGAGTGGCCTGGCCTCGGGAGGGGGAGGCAGAGGAAGGGGCCACGAGCTTCCCCAAGGGCTTGGGCCAGGCCCACTGAGCGGACACACCCATCACTTCCTCTCACGTCCCCTTTGGAACCTGAACAGCAACACGCAGGGTTAGGGCAGTTACCATGGTAATGCCACATCTGAGCATAGGGCCTCCCATCCGCATCCTGATGGGGGCTCATGGGAGCTGGGGAGGCCCCCAGGAGGCCAGGCAGGGCCTGAAACCTGGACGCGTCTTCTCAGCACGGGAGGGGGAAGGCAGGAGGGCGCTGATGGCGGGGGCTTCTCCTGGGGCTCCTGGGTACCTGGGCCGGTGGCCGGCAGCCCTTGAGGGAATTCCTATTCGTGTGCAGGCTTCTCTTAGTGGTCCGGGCCCCTGGGAAGAAGCCGTGGCAGCCGTGACTGTGACTGGTGGGTGACCTGATGGCTGCGGAGGCCTCTCCTCTTCTGGGGGAAGCCCTGGGGTCCACTGTTCACATGGAGCCCACCCCGAACCCGGAGGCCCCTCCTCCCTGTGGCTTTGCCCCTTCTTTATTCACTATGTCGGGGCGCCTGCCATGTCCGAGGCGTCAGGAGAACACTTCAAGTTATTTAATCTTCACAGCAGCCTTACAGGGAAACCGAGACACAGAGAGGTCGAAGTACTTGCCAAGGTCACGCAGCTGAAAAGTGGGCGAGTGTGACTTTGAACTCAAGAGGCTGGTCAGTCTCCAGAGCCCACTTTACAAACTACTGCCTTCCGGTGTTGCTGGGAAGCTGCAGGGGCTCTGGGGAGGGGTCCGAGGTGGTGCTTGGGCCGAGTCAGGAGCCCGCCCTGCGGCAAGCTAGGGACGGTCCTGGGCTGGGATGAGCTGGTCATAGGCTGGGCACAGTGGGAGGCCCTCCTGGTGTCAGGAACTGCCAGGGAGGACGAGGAAGGCGCTGAGTTCTCTCTGCTCCTGTTAGGGAGGGTGTTGGAGGCTGGAGGGGCGCCAGGGAGAGCGATTGGTCCCCGAGGCCTGGCCAAACCTTTTAGCGGTGGCGAAGAGCCTGTGTGAGAGGCACTTGCTGACCGCCACGTTAGAGGGCTCAGGAGCTGCCTGACTGGACGGTGGTCTGAGCCAGGGCAGCTGGGGTCTGCCTTCTGAGGTGGTCCAGGCTGGGAGAGCCTTGCCCTCTGAGGCCTCTTGCTTGACAGTGTCGAGTCCCTGGTGCTTCTGGAACCTTCCTCAGCCCTTTGGGGCTCTGCCTGTGGTCAGAGCTGGTTCCTTTTGGCCAGGAGCAGATGCGAGCCCCAGCACAAAGCAGCCTTGGATTGCCACCTGGGTGGGTGGCGAGAGGGTGTATGACAGGTCAGACCATGGAGCATGGGCAGGCGGGGACATGAGTCATGGGTCACGGTGACCCGACTTAAGCAGTGGCCTCCCTCCCTCCCACCTGCCCTCCGCAGGGGCAGCTCATCGTCAGCCTCTTGACAGGGTGTTGTGGGTTTCTTTTTCTTCTTTTTCTTTTTTATTGAAGTATTGTTGATATATAATCTTATGTTAGTTTCAAGTATACAACACAGTGATTCTGCAGTTGCCTATATTAAATCCTCACCCCCTCTAGTGCGGTTACTATCTGTCAGACTAGGAGGATGTTACAGAGCCAGTGGCTGTATTCCCCGTGCTCTACGGCCATCTCCCTGACCACCTCAAATTACGATGGAGGGTTTTTGTGCCCCTTTAGCCCCTCCCCCTACCCGCCCCCACCCTTCCCCCACGGTAACCGCCAGTCACTTCTCAGCGTCTGTGAGCCTACTGCTGTTTCGTGCCTTCTTGTTTGCTTTGTTCTTATATTCCACAAATAAGTGAAGTCATATGGTACTTGTCTTTCTGCACCTGGCCTGCTTCATTTAGCATAATACCCTCTAGATCCATCCATGTTGTTGCAAATGGCAGGGTTTCTTTTTTAATGGCTGAGTAATATTCCATTGTGTGTATGTACCACCTCTTCTTTATCCACTCCTCTACTGATACTGATGGACACTTTGGTTGCTTCCATATCTTGGCTATTGTAAATAAAGTGACAATAAATATAGGGGTGCACATACCTTTCAGCATCAAGGATTTTGTTTTCTTCAGGTAAATTTCTACAGTCGTTTTTATATTTTGGTAGGTGAGGAAAGTGAGCCTGAGAGAGGTCAGTGCCTGAAGCCCCCTTTCCAGTCACCTGATGAAAATGGCAGGCCTCAGGGGTGAGCCAGGAGGGTGAGTGGTTGGCAGTGCCCACGTGGGCACACTGTTCTTGGACGGAGCTCAGTTACCATCTGACTCTGGGTGACTGCTATGCTCAGGGCTCGGGTGGTGACATAAAGTGCCCCAGCCCCTCACCACCAGATGGCGCCGCTGCAGTAACGGAGCTGGTGGTGGCTTTTAAATGCCCCTTTTGCAGAATCTATGGGGTGGGGTTCCTATACCTTGGCCCCAGACACCTCTTGGACCTGCTCTGGACGTGGCCATGTGGTTCTGGGTAAGAGATGGCACCTGCACGGACCTCTTTGTCTGTGATGGTGGTTGGGTGCCGAGATGATGTTTCCACGAGCTCTGTCCTTTCATAATCATCACGACCGCAGAGCCGATGCCTCCGTTCCTCTGCTGCCCGTTCCCTGTCCCTGCCCTATAGGATCAGCAGGAGCACCATGGCTCCTGCGCCCTGCCGACCAGGGGGCTTTCAGGAAAGGTTCTCTAAGCCTTAACTCGTGCACTGGCCTTGCTGGGTCGAGGAGCCTAGACGTGAACTCTAGGCAGGTGATCTGTCTAAGATCACGCAAGAAGGCCTTGGAGATTGCAACTCCAGACCCTCTCATCATCCACAAAACTACGACGGCTTCTCTCTTCAATCAATAATGGACAACAGACTAAAGATTCCACAGAAATATAAACTGCATTGATGGGTATTTTGGCTATTGGAAGAAAGACATCAAGTTGAGCTGAATGTGACCTCAGCTGTCACGGCATATGTGTGTGTCGGATTTCGTTTATCCTGTTTACCCTTTCCCCCTTTTTTCCTTCTTTCTGCCTGAGGCTTTCAACTTTCAGGTGTCCTTGCCGTCTTTGGCATCTGTGACCCTTGAAGCTACGACACTGCTCTGTGTGGCACCACCGGGCCTCATCAACACCTCCTCCTTGATTTGAAATCTTAATGCTTCGGCCTCTTCCTGATGGGAGTTCAGCCTTTGCTCTCTGCGGGAAAGGTTTGTTGTGAAAATCGAGTTATATGGCCAAGGTCCTGGGAGGTAAGGACTGAGCCTCGCCCTCCACCAGAACCCAGCTGTTCCCTACCACGTTACTGGCACACGTCAGTCAGAGTTGGGTCGGATCTAGCTTGAATAAAGGCCCAGCAAGGTGGCCCCTTGCTTCGGGTTCACCACTGGGCTTCCTGAAGATGGCTTGACTAGTTCATGGTGCAGCTCTACCACCCAGAGCCACCTGAAATGAGAGGACATACTCTGTCGGTTTAAGGCCAAGCCAAATCAGGTGGTAGGCAGGAAACTTCTGCCAGAACATCTGTTGTTAAAAAAAAATCAATAGGGGCACAGCCATGAAGCACACACTTTGTCCTTCCATGTGTAACAAGTGGGCCTGCTGAATGCAGTCAGGTGGCCGTGGTTCCGTCTACACACACCCTGCTGGAATGGGGCGCTAGCGTGCTTAGATTTGTGGACTTTGGCCCTGGGGAAAACCCTGGGGCTCAGAGCCATCTGAGCCTTCAACATCGCTCCTGTCCCAGCCGCTGACTGGCTCTCCTAGCTCTGGCTGCGTTCGCAGTCTTCTAACTATCTTGACATGACAGCGAATGTCCTAGGCAGAATGTCCAGCCTCGGGCTGGCATGTCTCATCAGCCGGTTCTATCAGCCCGGAGTCTCCGGAGTCAGGTGTACAGACGTGTCGCAGGGCGTCATTGCCAGACGGCGCGGGAGTGGAGCGGGCATGAGGTGGAAGGGAGGCAGCTCCCCGGCACTTTTCCATGAGCAGCAGGACCAGCCTTTTGCTCTGCTTAGGGGTAAGCTGACAGTCCCTTTCTGACTTGCAGCCTTTGTGCGGAGCCGGCAGGGGTTCTCCATCGCCTCAACACTCCAGTTGGGCAATTGTTCATAGGCTTTTCTCCTGGGGCCCCACACAGCACAGTATCATTAGCACATACCTGCCACTCAAATCAAGGTAGCGACAGAGCCTTCAGAGAGAAGCCTTCGGAAGATTAAATGTGGAGGCTGCTGTCAGTGCGTGAGGCCATGGCAGTGCTGTGGTTAAGTTCTTTTCCATGGTGCTCCGAGCCTGCTGCCGAGGCCCGATAGACCCATGTTCAAAGGCGGTTTCTTCAAAGTAAACAGTACTGCCTTTGAACTGGGAAGGGAGACCGAGAGTTGAGGCAGGTTTCTACATGCATGTTTGCATGGGGGTCCACAAGGAGGGGGCTGGATGGGCCTTTGGTTTAGGATCACGTAAGAAGCCCTTGGGGTGCAGACACAAAAGGGCCCTGTGGCATGCATGTCCCTCTGGGACCACCCCGGGCCCTGGCTGGGGCAGGGTTGTGAGGGGAGGTGGGAGACCCTGAGCCACATTAAAAAGTCAGCGAGGGGGTGAGCTAGGCACGGCCTGGTGGGAGGCGATGGTGAAGAACTCTTCCGGAGGGCCCCCCCCAATCCTGTTGTGCTCAATTCAGAGGGTTGGGTGGAGGCTTTCCTGAAGGGCTCTGAAGAGCACTGCGCCCACAGGCTGTGTGGCCAGAAGGTTAGATGTGCGGAGTTGGAAAAGAGAAAGGCCAGCCCTGGTGGCCATGGCATCTGCCTGCCCCCCTGCGGAGGCCCCCCTCACCAGGGCGTCAAGAGGAAAACGCAATCCTGCTCCAAGCTGCTCCAGACCTGCAGTGGCTCCCATGCCCTGGAGTACAACCCGCTCTGGCCACGGCCTTGTGCACCTGCTCCCCCTGCCTCCGAGGCCCGCCGGGCACACAGCCCTCACGGCATCTCTCCCTTCTGGTTGCTGCCTGCCTCTCTAGAGTGTGAGCTCCGAGGGCAAGGGCCATAGCTGCCTCATGGGTTTCTGCCTTCTCCAGCTTCTGCATCCTTGTGTGGCGTGCAGTAGGTGCCTCATAGATCTGAGAGCACGGAGTAGGTGCCTTTCCCTTGGCTCTTTCCCCAGAGCCCCACCCATATCTGCAAGACCTATAAACTAGCAGGTGCTGTGCTTGCACTCACTCGCTTCCCTGTTTCCTCCTGACTCAGTTGCTGCTTTGGGGTCCCTTGGGAGGCAATACTCCCACCTTCACCCTCAACCGGGTCAGGTCCCCTCTGTCACTTCTGTCCTTACAGTTTGCTCTTTTCCTTCGTGGCACTTAGCGCAGCTGCGAGCTCTAGGCCCACCTTCCCCACAAGACTAGACCCCAGGCAGGGCCTGCCTTGCACTTAGAACAGAGTAGACATGCAGCTAATTGCTGGCTGGATAGCTAGACAGAGGCGGATGGGCAGACAGAGCAGAGGGTCAGACGCCGGAGGACAGGGAAAAAGGCAACCCAAGTTGAAGCAGCACAAGTGCAGAGTGGCTTCCTGACAGCTCATGGAATGCTCTGAGCATGGGCAGGAAGTGCTGGGGAGAGAGGTGTCCCCAGAACATACTGAGAGCAGAAGCAAGGGGTAAGATAACGTCCTTCCCATTAGAACAGACGCTTCTCTATAACAGGTTCCCCTGAGGAGCTGACAGCCTCACCCTATCACAACAGCAACATAGAGCTGACATGGAATTCCCAGGGCTCCTGGAACCCTGATGCCCATCTGAGCCCTCGAGGGTCTGGCCTGGCTCAACAGGCCATGAAAAGGGAGCTGGGGGGGTGCCCCTGGTGCCCAGCTCTGCAGGAAAGGTGCCAGGTCCATCGTGGCATTGTGTTGGGGATTTGTCATCAGACCGTGCTTGGGAGCTGGGCCAGAAACCGCTGGCCCTGAAATTACACCTGCCAGACTTGGGCAGCCCCCAGTGAGGTACTAGGCAGAAAACGTGTTGGGCAGGTGGGACAGGAGGCCAAGGGTGCGGCAGGAGGCCAAGAGGTGAGAAGAAGGGACAGGCCCTCGCTGCCAGACAGACGTGCAACAGGGAAGGGCTCAAGGTCATGGAACCGATTCTGCAACCCAGCTCCCTGCTAGGCAGGCCCAGGACTCGAGTGCGGAGCTGTGAAGGTGAGGCCCTGCCTTTCCTGACCACCTGCCCCTACTCCCCGGCCCCATCATGGCCACAGACCTGCTCTCAGATCCTCACAGCTTGCTGCCTCCGGCCCTGCCATAGACCTTGCCTCCCTTCTGTAATGCTGAATGCCACTCGTTTCTCTGGCCCATAGCCTTGCCTTTTTCTCAGGGAAAAACAATGTGACCATCCTTGCCGAGGCATCCTTGCCAGCCATCTTCATGGCATCTACCTACTCCCATCTCCCCCTTCCCACCACCTGTTCAGCCAGTGGGCATGCTGGCCCATTGTGGGGCTGGGGTGCATGAATGCACAGCAGAGGCGAGGATCCCTTCTACGTGGAGGGACCCCTGTGGGGAGAGGGGGCCATAAACAAGAACTCAGCATGTCAGAAGGAGATGAGCTCCGCACAAGGCTGAAGCAGGAGGGAGCGGAGTGGGAGACAGGGCAGCAAGTTTCAGATTTAAGTGGGGCCCCCGAATGTTCCATCTGAACCCCAGGGCCTCTGTTCCTTCAGCACTTGACATTTGGGGCTGGATCATTTCTGGTGGGAGGTGTCCTAGGCATTGCAGGATCCTTGGACTCTACCCCTGAGATGCCAGCCACCCCCACCCGTGCCAGCTGCACACACCAGGAATGTCTCCAGACTTTGCCCTGGGGAAGCAGCCTCCCAGTTGAGGGCTATGGGTGTACCATTAGCTTACACACATTTCACCCTGACCTGCTTGGTAGGGAAAAAAGATGAAAGATTTAGCACGTTGACCTGCTGTCCTCTTTAAATCTGACCTAGACTTGACTCTACTGCCCCAGGGTAGCTGAGGTAAAAAGAAAGTCTTGCCCTTCCAAGGGTCCTGGTGATGGAGGATGTTTAGCTTAGTATAGAGACTGAGGGATGATGTGGTTCTAGCTGAGTGTATACACGGGCTAGTACATGCATGTATTGCCTAGCTCCATCCAGGGCTCTGAAATGGCCTGGAAACAGTGACGCCCCAGTAGCAGAAAGCACACCCTACCCTCAGAGTTTGGTTTCTAGTACCATCCTCCAGCAAGAGGAACCAGGCTCCTTGTGAGAAGAGCTTACTCTTGGGCTGAGGCAGAGCCTGCCTGCAAAGTGAGCCTGGAGCCTGGTGTCGTGGCAGAAAGTGAACAACTGCTCAAAAACTCCACAGAGACATGGCAGAGGATGGGCTACTGAAAGCACTGTGCAGACAGGGGCAATCTGACTAACAAGTAGCACTAGATTATAATCTAATGTATAAAGTAAAATACCCATGCTGATGACTGAGTACATAGGATCTCTCGTACAGGGAATTACAAAGAATTCATGTAGACACCACCCACTCAAGGAAGGTGGACATAACTGCCCATCCCTTAAGTCAGGGCCACACTTAGAGACTTGCATCCAGAGCCCAGTGTGGAAAAGAGGGACATGAACATTATACTGGGGGCTGGGGAACTGCACTCCGTCCAGGGAAAGGGTCAGAGTGTCAGTGGGAATCATGTTGAGAGGGGACCGTCCTAAGGCCTCTGTCTGTGGGCTTCCTCCCAAACCCATTCCCCCAACCTAACCATGAGCCAAACATCAGGGACGTGCTGCAGAGGATCTGCCGGCACTCGTCGGGATGGTCACGGTCATCAAAAACAGGGAAAACGGGAGAAACTTGCAGCCAAGAGGATCCTAAGGAGACATAACACCTGAATGTCGTGCGGCCTTCTGGGTGGGATCCGGAGCAGAAAAGGGACGTCAGGCTGACACTAGTGAACTCTGAGTGACATGTGGAGCTCACTTGGTGGTAGTGTGTCAATACTGGCTCTTTAGTTGTGACAGATTACTGTGGCAGTGCGACCGTGGGTGCAGGTCACCTGCACTATCCTGGTAACTTCTGAAATCTAAAACTATTCTAAAATAAAAAAAATTTAAAGCACGGCTGTGCACGTGTCATGTGTGCAAACGGTTGTGCCCAACCTCATGAGAAACAGAGGCTTCAGGCCTCCCTGGACAGAGGTGAGCGCTACAGACAGGACAAGGCGGGCTGTGAAATCGCACCCGACGGGAGCTCCTGAGGTCCCATGTCCCGTCTCGCAATCCTGATCTTTTCTCTGAACCGCAGCTTGGATTTCATATTCACAGCGCGTGGGGTTCCTCTTCTGCCAGAATGCATGCTGCCCAGCAGGGCTCTGCTCCATCCCCTGGGGTCTCCCAAGTCCTGGGTGTGCTGGCACCCGGCAGGGGCACAGCCAACATCCAGGAGCAAACACAGCTCCTTACGCAGGGCTGGCTGGGCACGGGGGAGGTGGAAGAGCTGGTGTCCAGGAGGTGCCTGGGGCTTTGGCTGAGACCAAAGATGGGCAGCGGCAGGTCAGAGGGGTGGGCACGAGGGCTGAGGCAGGGCCAGGGAAGGGGATGGAGGGGCTCCTCACGTGGAGCCCGGGACATGTTAGGGGAAAGGCCCAGGCCCCCCAGGCTGGAACCTCTCATTCCAGGGCCTCCTTGGCTGGCCTGGGCCTGGCAGAGCCTGTCTCCGAAGCCCCGAGCCTGTGCCGGGCAGCCTTCCCAGCTGCTGGCCATGGTGTCCACAAAGTGAAAACCCAGAGCACCTTTGGCAGAAGGAGACCCAGGGGGGGCCCCATCCGCTCAGAAGTATCTCCCACACCCCTCCCCCTGGCATCTTCACTGTCTCGAAAGGCAGGGTGTTACAATCCGAGGTGGACTGGGACAGGTGCCCGCCTACTGGGCATTCGCGCCTGCCTGCAGAGGGAGCCTCCTGTGGCCTGCCCCTCACCGCGCTCCGTGACGCCCTGCGAGCTGGGGGGAAGGACAGCTTCCTTCTGGGGAGAGTTCTGGGAAGGGCTGGGGAAGAGGGAGAGAAGCCAAGGTGCCCCCAGCGTCGTCCGCAGCTCTCAGGGGCCAGTCACTACCCCCTCCCTTGGGACAGTCTGAAAGGCCGGTGCACATATCCTGAGTGCGGGGCTCTGTTGTGGGCCTCAGGGACACAGGAGGACGAGGTGGACATGGGCCTGTCCTCATAGAGCTTAGAGCCCATGGCCACGTGAATAGCAGGGGCTTGGCCAGGAGAAGGGAGGGCTTCCTGGAGGCAGTGGCAAGTACATGGACTGAGGAGGAGGTAGCCAGGTGACTAGGCAGAAGGGAGTTGTGCCCACTGGAGAGGGGGTAGTACGTGGGAAGGCCTTGACCCTGCAGGACTCTCTGACCCCTACCCCCAGCTTGGATCTTCACAAGGGGGCAGGAACAAGCCATTGAAGCATTTCAAACAGACAAGTGACAATCCGGTTTGTATTTTGGAAAGTTCCTCCTAGAATGCATTAAGGCTGGAGTGGAAGTGTGGAGACATGGGTGGGAAGACCGTTGGAATCACCCCTTGATGGATGACAGCCCCTGGAGCAGGGACGAGGTGGCAGAAGGTGGGAGATGGGAGCGCAACACAGGGGGACAGGAGGGCCAAGTGGGGGGCCTTGGGGGCTGGGCCTGCTGGCCAGAGGGGGCGAGGCACCCCCTGAGTTCGGCATCTCGTCCTGCTCTTTGAGTCCCCATCTGTAGAGTAAGGCTGCCTAATGCGCCGAGTCCCCGTGGAGCGTGGGGCCCCCGGGGTGTTGGGGCCACTGACTAGGGCTCAGACACAAGCCCCTGCCACCCCACTTCAAGCACCACAACACTCAGTGCAGGCTTGATTGCATATGAGCTGTCCTCCACCGCAGCCCGCGCCCACAGCCACCGGGTGCCCTTTCTGCATGGGTGACTCACCAGAATTAATGTTCATTTGAGTTTTACTATAAATTATGCCTCACATAATTTCTGCATTACAGATGGAGGACGGCTCCCCGGGAAGGGCAGGCGCAGGCCCCTTGGTCGGTCCCGCTGGGGAGGCGCTGAGTCATCGCCTCTCCCCCGCGCCGCTGACGGCACACAGGCCACGGCAGGTGGCTTAATGGATGCAGCTCCCCAGCCCACCAATGCCAGGTGCCCCCCCCCCGGGCCCCCTGAAGGGGAGGGGAGGGGGCTGACAGTCATGTCCATGTGCCACTTGAATATGGAAGAGTGGAATGTTCAAGGTGGAAAACCCACACTGTAAGGGTGGAAGGGTCTCCCCTTGCCTGCATCCTCCCCTGCCTCCTTTCCTTCACATATTTACAACCATGCCCAACATTGTGTGAAGAAATTGTTGCTGCAACAGTGAACAAAATTATACAGGGCCCCAGCCCTTGGGGAGCTATGGCCTAACTGGAGATAGACTCTAATTGGATAATTGCAGAAGCACAGGTCACACTGATGAGGGGGTGCCACGGAGGCGCTGGCCACTTCCCAGAGGAGGTGATGTGGGGCTGAGACCCTGCAGACAAAGGCGAGGAGGTGCATGTGCAAAGGCCCTTTGGAAGAGAGCCCAGGGGGCAGGCGGGACCCCAGGATGCCGGGTAGCCGAGGGGAGCAGCATGCAGGGCCAGGGCAAGGCTGGAGGCCAAGAAAGAACCATCTCGTATCCCGAGAGCCCAGGGGGTGGGCGCACTGATGTTTTAGGGAGAAGGGGTTAGGATCTAATCAGGCCTGCGTCTCTGGACATGGTTTTAGGGATGAGGAAACTTAGGCCACGGCAAGCAGAGGCTCAGGCTGAGCACTAGGAATGGGTAAAGGGCCTCCTCTCCCTCCCTTCCACTCATGGACCTGGCCCCAACTTTGCCTTTCCAGGAGGAGAGAGAGTGCGGGGCTTGGAGGGTGGGCGACGACGACACCAAGGCAGCAGAGGCTGCAGGCCCACTTCTTTTCCAGGGGCATTGAAACCTTATGCTACTTTGTAAAAATCTGACAAGCCAGGGACTGTGACTCATCCACCCCAATTCCCCCCGGCAACGGAATAAGCCAATTTGCTTAAACCTCCAGCTGATCTCGTACATTTGTCTTTTTCTTTTTTAATATCTGAAGCTCAAAAGAAACCAAAGTTTACATGAGAAGAAAAAAACCGGGTGTACTAGATCCAAGCAGGCTGTGCTTATCTGTTTTCCAAAAGAATCGAATTAAGAAACAAACCCCACACACAGAACCTCCCCCCGCCTTCTGCACCAGCCCTCTTGCTTGTTCTTCTTGCCTTGGCTGCTGGAATCAGTCACCCCCTAGCCCACAGCGCCTCTGCTCCCCGGGAAATCGCCAGCCCCCCTCCCGTCCTGGGCTCCCTGCTGTGGGAGCGCAGAACCAGGCATGAGGCCAGACCAGCCAGGTGGGCGCTGTGGGCGGGCCCCATGGGATCGTTCCTGACACGCACATCCTACCACTGTCCCACCTGCAGACTGGGGACTGAGGCTCAGAGAAGTCAGGTGACCTCCCTAAAGCTCTTACCTTATAAATATCAGAGCTGGGCCTTGACCCCCAACTCTCACGCTAACAACCAAAGGACAAAAGTTGTAAGCCTTCCCACTTGTCTCTCCACACATTGGGTATATACAGAACTGTAGGTACATGATTCATTTATCTCCCAGTTCTCAACCAGGGCCAGTTTGCACCCCCCACCCTCCAGGGGACATTTGGCAATGTCTGGGGGCATTTTTGGTTATCACAGCTTGGGTGGGAATGCCATCAGCATTTAGCAGGTGTGCTGAACACCATACAATACCTAGGGCGGCCCCCAGCGGAGAATGATCCAGCCCAGCATGTCAGTAGTGCTGAGGATGGGAAACCCCGGTCTAGGCAAAAGGCGGTGGGTCAGAAAGGCGTAATCCCTACGTGCAGAGATAGGGCTGGGAAGATAGACACCAAAAGGACTTCATTTTTGGTGAAAGGATTTAGGTAATTTTTTATTTTTCTTCCTTATGTTTTTCTGTACTGTTTGAATTCTTTAAGGGACAACGTGCATGTATCATTCTTATAATCTGAAAAAAAAAGAGCTGTTTTCATTTTGTAAAAATAAAAAAGGGACTGGGGACTTATCAATTCTGATCCAGTTCCCTCACTAACTAGCTGTCAGGAAGAGCTCTCTGGAAAAGATGTCTATCTGGAAAGCAGGAAGATCAGCCCCTCTTGCATTATATTCAGGAGAATAAAGTAACACTGTCCTGGAAAAGCTCTCTCAGCTCAGAGAAAAATTGTTACGAATGCTGAAATACTGCTTCTCTCATATATTTTTCCCCTCTGAGGTGACAGGTCCATCTTGGCAGCATGGGAATTTAGGAGCCGGGGACCCAGTGAGGCTCTTCCACACGCCTGGGAAACAGAGGAGGGTCCGGCATGGTCCTGCCCCCGGGGTGGGTGCATCGGTGCCCTTCCCTTCCAAAGACAGCGTCTGAGTAGCCGGGTCATTTTCATTTCATTTCTAGGCTGGACCAGGGCTGGCATTCTCCATCAGGGCAGTCTTAACATTCGCAGGGGGATGCTTCTCCGCGGCAGGGCTGTCCTGTGCATTACAGGGTGTCTAGCCGCAGCCCCAGATTCCACCACAAGGTGTTCGTGGCACCCCTCCTCCTCCAAGTCATGACAAACCAAAATGTCTCCAGTCAAGACCAAAGGGTCTGGGGTGGGAGGGGCGGGGCTGCCAAAATCACAGCCAGGGCCAAGCGGCCGGTGGGGCATGCTTGGCGTTTTCACGTGAGGGCCTTGGAGAGATGATGCAGGCTTCTGAAGCAGGATGCTCCAATGGGCTGTGTTTCCGAGTCACTGCCCATGTTTTCCATCCGCAAAAGTCTTCCCTTTGTGGCCACCCCACCCAAAACAGCCCCTCACCTGGGCAGGACTCCCCAGGGGTCTGGAAGCCCCTGAGGCCTTTGGACAAGTCTCATTAGGTCCTGATGAGCCTGGGGCCTAGACTCCAGTTTTTCTACAAATAACGACCCCAGCCTGTCTGTGGGAAACCAGGGGCCGAGCCCACCGACTAATTGAGTGGCAGAGGCCTGGGGGCTGCTACTGGGCCACTTTGCAGCCAGCACCTAAATCGGAATCAGAAGGCAAACTCTAAATTGAGTAAGATAAAACCAGTTTGGAAATTCAATATCTCACCTCCCCTCCTGTCTTTTTAAAAATCCATAATTCATAGAGAACCCAGTCAGGGGGTGTGCAGGTCAGATTGAATCATCCTTTTTTTTCTGAAGACTGAAGCTGGGAGAGGCATTTTCTTGAAATGGAGAAAATAAAAAGCAACTCTCTGGAGCTCATATCCCGTGATCTTGACCTTCTTGGCACAGACCTCCATCCCACAGGGCTGGGAGCACTGCAGACACACGCAAAGCCACATTCTAAAGCACATGCTAATCGCTCTACCGGGAATTCCTGCGGCCGCGGGCCTAGCACAGGCCCGTGATGATGCACAGGTTTACTCATTGCGGAGTGGTTGATAATAGCAACAGACTGGGAACAAGGCAGAAGCGCAGCACAGAGGACTGGCTAGAGAAGCCCGCTCCTCCTTTGCCGTAGAATTACCACGTAGTGCTAAAAACAGAACCGAGGAGGCTCATTGTATAGTGACGGGAGATGCGTCATCACATTGTTGAAGCACGGCGGGGAACAGTGTTTATAGTAATGCTACCATCTGTGTTTATAAAAAAAAGGAAAAAACACACGTATGCCCTGGCTCATCTATGCCTCGTGTATCCCTAGGCTGGCTGGCTCTCAGGGGGGGAACAGGGAGGCCAGAGGGGGAGAGAGGCCCCAGGACACCTTCCTGCAGACCCTTTTGTATGTTTTGATTTTTGAACCCGAAATAAGTGCTCAGAAATAAGTATATAAAATTTCCTCTTTAAAAAACCAACCACACACCGAACTAATTTGTTATGAAAAACCTATCAGCGGGAAGAGGTGATGAATTCCTCTGAAAGAAACTCAAGTGTGTTGCCTGGGGAAAATCCAGGCCCATCTCTGGATCCCAGGACTCTTCATCCTAGAATTGTTTTTAAGGAGTTTTTGCGTTGCTAATATTCTGCACAATACTTGGGTGTCTTCTGGATTACAACTCCATGGGCAACACCCTCCAGTCCTGGGCCAAAGCTTGTCCCAGAGTTCTTGTCCCCTTTCCCCTGTTTCCCCAGGCAAGGCTGTGAGGGTTTTTTGTTGATTCACTGATGGCCAGTGTGCTGATAGCATGGGCTCGTTTTTTGTGGCTATTTCCTATTTACGGCAGTTGATGCAGATTTTTCCATTCACTATGGTAGTGTAGAAGTTCTCTTTCAAATAAGTAGCTTAAGAGCAAAACAGTATTAAGTGGATAACAGCACAGCTCAGCCTGCAGATACGCAAACCCCACAGAGCTGGAACCTGGTGGCTGAAATTTGGGACACACGGCTCTGTACAGCATCATCCCCTTCCCCCAGCAAATCTACTTGGCTTTCAATGCTCTGGCCTCTTGGACTCCCTAACCCGATATGATCAAGAAAAGAGGAAAAAATAGGCATTTGCAGTGAGCTTTCAGTTACTCTGCTGAGCAGCAAATGCAGGTGTCTGTAGTTTGGTGGGCAGGGGAAGGCCCCCCACAGTACGCCATGCTCATCTGCCGTGTCTGATTCACCCCTGAACAGAGATGGTGGCCTTCACTTGCCGTTCCATTTTAGAATGTATTTTCTGTTCTGTTTTAAAATGTATTGTCCATTCTCCAATGTCAGTTATGCCTTAAGTACCACAAACCCTTGGCTGATAAAGGAGGCCTAATGAAGTGTAGGGTTTGGCTGGATCAACACTTGCCTGCAACCCATTCTCAGAGACATTGCAAATAGAGGTGAATCCTAAGATGAAGCTCCCTTCAGTGGATCTGTGGTTAACAGATGAAATGACTGTATTGCTTTATGAGTTACTTAAATAAAAGTGAGCTCCAAATTCCATTGTGGAAACACATGGGAGGGGGCCCAGTGGAGATGGGCATGTGTGTCCTGCCTGGGGCTCAGGACATCCATGTGGCCACTGCTGCAGAGGCCACACCTCATGGGCCCCACTCTCCTGCTGGCCGAGAGCCGGTTACAGCCGGAGCTGTTGGGCTCTTCCCGATTGTTGTTTGCTTCTAGAAAGCCTTGGTAATCCTTTCATCCAACTTTATTTAGGATCGAGCCTGGGAAAGGCAAGTTCCTGGCTGGTCTGTGGACATGCTTCCGGAAGGTCTTTTTGAGATTTCTAAGACAATCCTACAGAAAGCAACCCGGATGCTCGCCACACGAGTGCCGACTGCTGACTGTACACACGCCACATGCTTGATCCACATCCACGGAGGGTCGTGCCGGTGAGACCCGCACTCACGGATGGGCAAGTGGAGACGCTGAGAGGTCAGGCAGCTCGCCCACGGTCACACCCATGAGCCCTTCGGAGCCGGCACAGCAGAGGCGCCGCGTGCGCACAGCCGGGGAGCTGCGGGCTCAGTGCTGCCCCCGCAGGTCCACGGCAGCCAGGTACCGGCAGCTTCGTGCGTTGCCACCTAATAAATTCATGGGGACGGGCTTTCTTCAGCCCCCTGCTCAAGTCCCGGAACTAGTTTAGAACAGAATAAATGCTGTTGAAGGAGTACCTGTGGGTGGCCACTGCGCAGCCCCGAACGCTGGCGCCCGGGCTGTCAGCTCCGCAGGGTGGCTCAGCAGAGTGACTGAAAGCTCACTGCAAATGCCTAGTTTTTCCTCTTTTCTTGATCATATTGGGTTAGGGAGTCCAAGAGGCCAGAGCCTTGAAAGCCAAGTAGATTTGTTGGGGGAAGGGGGTGATGCTGTACAGAGCTGTGTGTCCCAAATTTCAGCCATCAGGTTCCGTCCCTGAAGCTGGACGTCTTCAAGGAAGACCCCGCAGACTCTACAGGTTCTCCAGCTGCCCCGCAGGCTTGGGGCGCAGCTTCTCCCCTAATCCCTGCACAATCCCTCCCCCACGGGTCCCCAGGCACAGGAAGATGGCGATTCTTAATCCAGATCAATGCCCAGGAGACCGGAGCCGGACGCCCACCTTCCACGCTGGAGGGAGTGGGCGTGGGGTGGTGGGCTGGCAGGCAGGCTGCGCAGGGCTGTGGGTCCAGACCGCCACGTGTACCCAAAGGCGACCATTTTATACACCAGTGTCTAATGAAGGTTGCAGGTGAATGTGAATGGGACTAATGAGAAAATAATTATCCAAGCCCGGAAGCTGCCAGGGCTCTGGAGGCTGTGACTTCGGTGCTAATGGAAATGTGGCAGAGGGAGGGGGGGCCGGAAGAAGCAGCCTCTCTCGCACTTTCCTGAACTTAATTTTCTGGTTCCCAGCAGTTCTCTGGTGGGGAAGATGAGAGGTCCGTCTGGGTGGGGTTGGGTGGGGGATCCGTCTCAGCCGTGCAGAGCCAGGCCCCCCCTTACTCCTAAAAGGGGTCCACGTGGAGAGAAGTGACCCTGGGACCAATGTTGCGCCTCGCAGCTCATCAAATCCAGGGGCTGGATTGGAGGGAGAAAGGCCTGGCGGCAGTTGGTTCTTTCCCTGATCAAGCACTCTGGGTCACGTTGAACACGAAGCCCCCTCCTAGAATCCCCTCCTATGGCTTTAGGAAGGGGCCTGGTCGGGAGGGTACCCAGGAGAGGACAGAGGAGGCCCTGCAAACACCCAAGTGCCATCCGTGAAACGACAGCACCAAGGCCAATGGCTGGGAGGCCTGGAGGCCACGGCCCCAGCGGCAACATCAGGACCCCTCCCTGAGTCCCGAGCCATGCTCCCTGCTGTCCGGCAAGGTCCCTGGATTGCTGAGTGAGAGGAAGGGACATCTCACCTACCAACGTCTGCCGCTGGAGCCATCGATGCTCTGGCCTTCTTGGTGGTCCCCATTTATTGTTCCTTGCAACCTGGCTGTCCATTTTGATAAAGGTACAGAGGGAGATGACTGACCTTGACATGCTATGGCTGCTAGTCTGTGAATTCCACCCACCTCGTGCCCCCAGCCCCCTCCCCATTTCCTGAAAGCCAGGACAATTATGGAACTGAAGACCTAGACCCAGTGTTACGGACCCGTGGAGCAATGCAGACCGTAGACTCGGGTTGCTTCCCGAGGCCCCCAAGCAATGCTTGGGGGGGTCTCCACTGCCGTGGGCTTGTGCAGTAAGAGAGGAACACCCCAACTCTGGTTGCTTACATGACCCCAGCCCTTGGGTCCAGACCTGGGTCTACAGGTGGCCCTTGTAAGGCAGCAAATGAGCTGACTTGCCTCACTTAGCATTTTCTACTAAGAAAAGAAGTGAGTTGGGTGGGGCTGGGGGGGACGGGGGCGGGGCTTGGCCACTCTGCTAATGGACCTTTAAAAATACACGTTCTCCAGGAATGGGGTCTAGGGTCTGTATTCTTCTTAAAGTGCCCCCACCCCCACCCCAGTCTTGGAGACACTGGCCTAAGGATAATTCCAAAACGGATTCCTCATTCAAAAAAATTCAGGCAAGAGTTGAGGTTGCCTGGCAAGCAACCAACTTGATTTGCATGAGGGTGGGGGGCGGTGAGAGAGGCTCCCCCTTCCTTGACACTTGCTCTCTGAGCAACCGGAGGCGGTAATTATGCATGCAAAGTAAAGCTAAGATTGCGGAGAAGTATCTGGAGAATCCAGGTCAGAAGAAGCAGGCTCGTCTGAAATACCTAGATAATTAAAGAAAAAAATATATTCATTGCATAAATGGCTCATTAATTCACTCCTCTGTGGGGGCACACAGCTTAAAAGCAGGCACTTTGATTAATCCACGCTGTATTAAATCCTCAAGATGCTTTTTTGTTTCTTTTTCCTGGACCTGGATCTTCGTATTTCTTTCCTCTAAAAAATCATAAATAAAGTCCCTTTGCAAAAATGCATTTCAGATTTGGCTTGGCAGAATAAGCCCTAGAGTCGGTCGAATCAATTTGGGTGCTCTTTTTCTTTTTTTAAGTACACATTTTGAAATCAGATGCATTCTTTCCAGTTCACTGCAAATGCTAATTTTTTTTTCCATCACATTTCAAAGTTACATTGTGTGTGGCTAAGCGAATAACACCCTGCACAATAGGGCTTCAGAAAGACTGAGGAAGAACATGATCCCAATCAGAGGGGAAGCCAGAGAAATGGTTAATTTAAAAGGCAGACCACTGATTGGGAAGAAGTATCTGTAGAATTATTTATTTCCTTAAAAAAAAAAAAAACAACCCTGAAAATTTAAAAACCACTTGGAAAGAACAAACATCTAATCCTGACAGGTTGATTTTCAAGACCCTCTTAATGAAATTTCAGCCCGTCTGTCCCCCACTCACTCTCCTGCCTGTCTTAATTTCGACTTGGTGGCGGGGGGGCGCTACCGACGGTCCCTGGGACCCAGCTCACTTTCCGTTTCTCCTTAGCTGGTTTCCAGGCACAAGGGATTCTCAGGTGTCTACGTTGTGTTTCTGCTCCCGATCCCACGGCTTCCCACCCCGCGGGCTGGCTCCCGGAGATGCAGGCCAGCCCCCGTGGAAGGCCTCTCACCGGTTGGTCAGGGAGCGCACAAAGCCATACGCCGACCTTGTGGATTCTATTGTCTAGCTTTTAAAAGGTTGACATTTTTCGTCTGTTGGTTCAAGCCAGAGAGTCTCCTCGGTATCTTCCTAGGGATCAGAATGAAATGCTCTGCAGCACCTTGTTTTGCCAAGCTGGCGCTGGAGCACAGGGACATTGTGTGTCTAAAGCGCCTGCTCGGCAAGCAGGGCCCAAGGGTCATCAGGGACCGTTTCAGGGGCCGCCGGGGTGCCTCCGTTCTAGCTGATGAACACACTGCTAGATGTTCCCACTCTTCATTTAAGGAAAAAGTCCTCAGATTTGGGATGTTATAGACCATCAAATCATAAAAATAATTAGAGGGGAGATGGCCACCTTTCATTGTCTGAAGAAAGGGCATTAAAAAGTAGCCACTTTCTAAGGCCACTTCTCATAAACGGCAGAGTGTTTGGACCCCCTAAGGGCAAGGTGGGCAAGAAGGACAGAATCTCAGCACTGATTAAATGTGATCATTTAACAGATATTTTCCAAGCCCCTCCTCTGGGCTGCTAGCATTCCAGGCCCTCAGGACCCAGGGGAAGGCGGGTTCTGCTGCAGGACCACCCTCTGAATTGATCCAGCCTCAGAGAGAGATGACACTCTGCCCCTGTTTGGCTCTCCTCCCTTGTTGGAGGACTGAATTTAGGAGAGGCCTTGCTACGCTCACTGGTACTTTGCCCATCACATCTGTGCCGCCACACCCCACCACTGGGAAGCCACACGCACCCTCCCAGTACCCCCCTGGGGCCGCCCCAGCCAGGCCAACAGCAAGTGGCACACGAGCTAGACCAGAGCAAGTGAGCAGCCGCCTCAGGGACCTGAGGGATAGGGAGAAGGCCCAAGGACTCTCCTATCTCCTCCTAAAAGCTACCACCAGATTGGGCACATCCCTGGCGCCCCAGCGGGTGCCGAGGGCAGGGCCTGGCATCAGAGAGCTGCCGGGACCTCCCACACTCCTCTTCCATGGAGCGCCGAGCACTTGCGCGAGCTGCACGGCGCACCAAGGGCAGCTGTGAGGCAGGACACCCTGGGGCTGGGGGCCCAGCTGGACTGAATCATCAGAGAAATGACCGCGCTGGTAGATGCCAGCCTTCATTCCTTCTCTGGCAACCGTCTTCTTAAAAAACCCCACCGGCGCAGGCTCCTTCCAAATTGTTCATGTCTCGTGAGGACAGCAGTCAGGTCCTCCTCATTCTAAAGGAGGCCCCTGGCTGCAGCAGAAATGGGGAGGCGGCGCCCAGGGCGAGGAGGGGAGCCCGCCGGGGCTTGAACCAGGGGTTGGTGCACTTCCGCCTGCCAGCTAAGAATGGTTTTCACACTCTTAAAAGGGAAAAATCAAAAGAAGAATATTTTTTTTGACATATGGAAATTATTTATGGGAACTGAAATTTGAATTTCTTGTAATGTTTTTTTGGCACACAGCCATGCCCATTTGTAGATGGACCGTCTATAGCCGCTTTTGCTGAAGATATTTGCCATCTGGCACCTTGCAGAAAAAGTTGGCTGAGTCCTGATCTAAACCCATGGGTGGACTTTCGGAGGGATCCGTCCCTGGGATTGTTTGCAGAGTGGGGCCTGGTCTCTCTTCCAGAAGAAGGCCCGCGTTTCTCATCAAGCTCTCAAAAGGGCCCAGATCTTCAAAGCACAGGGCTGCCCACCAGAGTTAGCAACGCAGATGCAGGACACCCAGTCACATCAGAATTTCAAATAAACAACAAATATGTTTTCAGTACAGGCGTGCCCCACCTTTCCACCTCGGAACATTAGATTTACCTCCTCCTTTTTAACTGCTGCATACTATTCACTGGCAGCTCCTCCATCATTTAAAAATGACCACTGGTGAACCTGACGTAATCCATTCCAATATTCCAAATACTTCGAGGGACAGACTTATACTAACTAATTATCCATTGTTTATGTAAAATTCCATCATAATTGAGTGTTCTGTATTTTATCTGCAACCAGAGAGTAAAATGGGCCGCCCCCTAGGTTCCCCTTTCCACAGCCCCACCCTGACTCCTGAGCTGACCCTGCTTCCCTTCTCTGATTCCTCCTGGGCCCTCTAATGTTTCTTACACTGTAAGGTAGTCTAGTAAGATCACAAAGTTGTATTTATCTCCTCTAAATTGATTTTTATTTATTTTCATGGCATAAACTCTTTTCTGATAACAATAAAAATCTGTGCTCATTATAAAAAATTGAACTCTTACAAAGGGAAAGTATCCATGATCTGGCCGCACACTGTTTGGGGCAGACCCCCCACTTCCTCCACGGCTGCACTAAGGTGTCACTCTAAGTGCATCTGCTCTGCTATCTTTTCCATGTATTAATACATCGTGGGCATCTTTCCCCAACAGTACATTAGATTTACCTCATTCTTTTTAACTGCTGCGTACTACTCACTGGCGACTCCTCCATCATTTAAAAATGACCCACAGATGAACCTGACATAATCCATTCCAATATCCCTGCCTCTCAGAGTCTGTTACTATGATTATTGAATTAAGGAAATCTAGTATTGTTCTTTTTCTTTTTAACGAAGTAATGTACATGCATAATTTAAGGCCAAAGATTTCTGAATGCTCAGCATGAAAAAGCTGTCCTTTGTCCTGCTCTCGGGTCCCTTTGCCCTACCCTTGGGCCCCCACCGTCTGCTCTTTGGATCTTGCTTCACGCAGTGTAACACACACACTTCTGTGGCTCTGTCCGGCTTTCCTGTCTGGGACACTATCCACTGAATTCCTGATGCATCTGTGCTCACACTGCACCCCTCCCTCCCTCGGGGAATTCTCCGGCCTCCTGGTCCTAGGGATTCAGCCTCAAGGCTGCCCCTGCACTCCTGTCCCCCCACCCGCCCCAGGCCACACAGCCGGCAGCTGGCCCACCCGCCTGCTCCACATCAGTAGAGCCACATAAATCCACCCGCAGGGGGCAGATTCTCCCCATTTGACAGGCAAGGAAACTGAGGCTCAGGGATGTCAGGAGGTGAGGGGTCACCTAGGGCACATAGAGCCTGTTGGCCCTTGGGGGAGAGGCGAGGTTGTGGAGGGTAGGGAGACGGCTCCGGGCAGGTCACCCCCACAGGTGGGCACTGTTCTCCCCTCGGGTTCAGTGGTGAGGGCAGAAGGAATGTCATGCTCCTCATGGCTCCAGACGTTGGGTGGGCCCCATGGGCTTTATCATCTCCAGGCTGAGCCACAAGCTGGTGAGGCCTCCTGGTACCACAGTGTTGTGGGCCTCGAGGAACGAGAGGGAGGGAGAGGTGGGGAGGGTGGAGGTGGGCTGGGCCCCAGGAGGCATGTGGGACCCAAAATGCGCAAGAGGCTGGATGGCGTTCACAGGGTATGAGGGACAAGGAGAAGAGCTCAAGATCGAAAAGGGCAGATCCTGCAGGCCTGCTCCGAACCTCTGTAGGACCGATCAGCCTCAGGACCCTCCCTGACAGGAATGTGGCTCCTGCAGACAGCAGTTTTATCTGTATGTGTTTGTGTCCCCAGCACCTGAACAATGCCAGGCCTGTAATAGCTACTCAATAAATACTTAGTGGGAGAAAACTGTGTACTGAAAGGCAGGGCTGGGCACGGGGTAGGGGGGGAGCTCTGGTGGCTCCCCACAGCTGGCGATACCCTCTCCCAGGGACACAGTTGCTAGAGCCGGGGGCTGGGGAAGGACCCTCCCCTGGCTCCTGCAGCTGCCCACACACCCCACGCCAGTACCTGAGTTTCCAGCATTCATGTGTTCAGTGGAGATGTGCACAAGCATGCCCATTTCCCTGAGGCACCCAGGAAGGGATCTTTCAGGATTGATGATGGAAGGAAGACTTGCTTTCTCTGGGCACCAGCCTGCGCAGCGGCCGCCACCAGCTACATGCAGCTTTTGAGCACTTGAAATGTGGCTCACGTGACTGAGGAGCAGATGTTTCATTTTACTTAATTAAAATGAAAATTTAAAACTAACACTTGACTCAGTTATTGGAAAACTTTAAAGTTTGTTTGGAACAACTTGGATGCGTGGATCTGGTTTCCACTTCAATTTCATGAAGTCTAAATATAGACCCAAGTACTTCCAACAAAAATTTAGCATCCAATTTCCATATGCCATGAGAGGAAAACGCAGCCGATTTTGAAAACCTGCTATGGCCCATGGACGGACGCAGCTGCGACATGTTTTCATCTCTTACCTGTTGACGTAATGTTTGGGGTCTGACAAACAGACCAACTGCATCCCTGAGTGTTGAGCAGAGCCAGGATTTGAGGAGGGGGTTCCCATCCAATGGTCCAGAGACATCAGAGGCAGGGATTTCTGGGGCCAAGCCTCAGTTTGGAAGATCCCGCCTGTGGCCTCTCTTCCTGGTCTCTTTTCTAGGAACCGAGTCATCCCGTAGGTGGGATTCTGTGGATGGCTGGGGATTTGCAAACTGTGTTTTCCTCCCAAATGGGAAGAGATGGAGGCACCTCCCACGAGGTCACTAGGCACAGGTGAAGACCTGAAGCTGCACCCTGTGCGGCGGGCCTCGGGCAGCGATCAGGGCCAAGTCAGACACTATCAGGGGCGCGCCACAGCGACCGTGCGCTTTCTTTTCGAAACAGCATCCTGATAATATTCGCCCCGAAAGAAGTGACTTTATTGAGGGCTTCCTGTGTCAGGGCTATTTGAAGGGCTTTGCACCATCTCAGTCCTCATTCTGTAGACGAGGCAACCGAGGCAGAGGGGAGTGCCCCTCACGCAGGTTATGCTCTCCTTAGGGGGGAGAAGTGGGATTCCAGCCCGAGCAGTTGACAGGGGAAGACAGGATGCTCTGTTGTCCCCTTAGCAGGAGGGAGGTGGGAAGTCTGCCATAAAAATGCATCAGCGTGGAGTTAAACCACGAGGAAAATACACTACGGCACCCTGGCCTGTCCACTCCTGGCAGCCCACGAGCCCTGAGCCAATGCTCGCTTGGTGGATGGGGCTTGTCCAGGGGAGCTGAGCCAGGGGCCAGCCCCTCTGCACAGGGTGAGGTCTGACGCCCTTGATCATCAGTCGCTCTGCGTGGGTCGGAGTATGGAAGTGCAGGCGTGACAGATGCACCGGGGCCTGGGCAGCAGGCACCTCTCATCTGCAGATGGAGGTGCAGCTCCCAGAAGCAAATTACCTACCCCAGGGCACACAGTGGCCTTCCCAGAGCCCTGCTGAGAAGCTGTGGGTCTTGGAAGAAATCGTCTGTGTGAGTAATTGCCCAACCACTCTCCCCAGGGCAGTCATGTCCTCTTCTAGGCGACCAGCCCATCCTCTCTCCTGCATGTTTCTCTGCACAGCCCCGTGCCAGCACCAAGAACCCAGGCCCGAGGTAAGCAGGGGATGGATTTGTGGTATGGGAGGAAGGAAATGCACACGCAGCCGTCTCTGCTGCCCCAAGTGAGGGCACGCTGCAAATGTGGCTCTCCCAGGGATCCCCGGTTGCGCCCCACTGCCTGCTGCCCCTCCACCCAGCACCTTCCTGAGTTTCTCTGCTCAGTGTAGAGACTGTCCCTTTGGACTCAGTGACACGTAGCTCCATAATGGCCTTGGAGTCCCACTGCATCTGTTTGCAAGTCCAGGAGGAGCACCAGGATGGCCTCTTGGACTCTTTCCTCTTCCTGCAGTAGCTGACCTGGGGCTCCGGACATGGGGTGGATTTAATACTGGGTGGTTAAGAGTGCATCCCAGTTTTAATTCTGCTGATAGCTCTAGGAGGAGAGAGAACAGAGGATGTAATTAATATACTATAGACAAACTCAACTAGTTTTTTCCCAGCAAGCCAAGCTAGGATGAAACTGCCTTAGACCTGTCTCGGAGTACCACCCAGGAAGGAAAAGTTCAAAAATAGAATCTGCTGGATTAGTTAAAA
The DNA here is from genome assembly GCF_030020395.1 of Manis pentadactyla. Taxonomy (NCBI): domain Eukaryota; kingdom Metazoa; phylum Chordata; class Mammalia; order Pholidota; family Manidae; genus Manis; species Manis pentadactyla. The sequence continues at coordinate 174,382,495 of NC_080023.1, read as the reverse complement.
AGAAAAAAACAAGGACAGTCACACCTGTTTGTCCATGACTTGAGGCAGCTTCGCAGAAGCTTCCTCTCTGCACAGGGGCCAGGAAGCTGAGCCCCACCTCCCCTGAGGGACATGGGGCCCCTCCCCCTCCCACCGGGCCGCCCCTCACATCAGAACCGCTGAAGAACTGGGAGCTGCGCCTTCCTGTCCAACCGGCTCAGGAGCCTCCCGCCGGCACAGCCCGAAGGTGACATATGCCCACACTTCATTTCCCGGCAGACAGACAGAGCCCTTATTCCTCAGCCTGGTAACAAGCCGAGGTCGTTCATCACCCACTTGCTCCTTTTTGAAATACACCAAGCAGCGGGCGACCCTTTAAAGTCCTGCACGTAATGCATTTTAAAGAGCGTTTCTGCACAGATCCATTGGCTTGACCTCGGCTCTAAGCAAGAGATGGAAAGGTGTTTAGCAAGCGCCTCCCACTGCCTGTTTGGAATGCACACACTGAGATGCCCATGTGGCTCTGCTCCCCCAGGGCTGGCACGGGAGGCTGTCCTTAACACCTGGGCTGAGTGGTGGCTCCAGGCAAGGCCCCCAGTGGGCATGGGGTGGGGTGGCTGTGGTGGAGGCTACAGAGACCACAGGGCTGGGTTTCTGTCCTCCAGAAACTACCTTCTGGGGAGGGGGCTCAGGCGTGGGTGTGTATGGCTGGCGTGCAGGGCGAGGATAGGCAGAGTTGGAACCCCTTTCGGGGGCTCCTGCTGGTCTTTGTCTTGGAAGGCGGTGGCTGGGTGTCTCTGGGCTTCACTTCACTGCTTCAGTTAGGGAGGTGAGTGACAGCTGGATCATCCCGCAGGGCTTCTTGGAGGAAGAGCTTTTGGAGGGCAGGGCAGGTCTCTGTGGAGTGATGTGAGGTGGCGGCAGGTGCATTCCTGGCCGAGGAAGGGCCCCGGGTGAAGCATGTGTGTTCGCTGTGCAATGAGTCGCCCTCGGCATGTCAGGAGCGGTGGTTAAGGGGGGAAAGGTGCTGCTGTGCTCAGGGCCCTCAGACCTCCCCTGCCCCTAACTGTGCTCCCCAACCCCACCTTCCTGAGCGCCCTCCCTCCGTGAATGGGTCTCCATCCAACCAAACCAGGCAAGTACATTGTCTCCCTCCCCTAACGCCATACCTGACACGCCATGTGGATCTTTTACATTGTCCTAAATTTCTCTGGAAGCACCCATTCCCTCTTCACCTCACCACCCCGCAGCACACTGCCTGGCTCTCCCTGGACCTCTGTGATGACGCCCCTGCTCTGCCCACCCACCCTGTGCCTGGTCTACTTCCTGCTTGGCATCTAGAGACATTCTTTCCAGCCCAGCACCCACCTCCTCCGGAAGCTGCCCTGACCTTGCCGGCTGCTGTGCTTCTCTGGGGAAGGCTCTGAACCCAGCTGCACTTTCACACTGGCGTGTGTGTGGCTCTCTAACGATGCAGTGTGGATGCAGAACAGGGTGTGCTGTATTCACTGCAGCGTGCAAGCCACATCCTGGGTTCTGGAGGGACAGACACATGAGACTGTGAAGCAGCCAGGGAGTTTGAATACAGGGAGTTTAAATACGGTGTGCAGACCCCGGAGGTCCCCAAATGCTGCCGAGCCAGTGTGGAGGGGTATGCTGCGGGGGAGGGGAAATATACTGCAGACACCCTAGGATTATTTTTCCAAAAGCCAGTGAGGAACAGGTGAGATAGGAGGCCAAACGGGGGAGGCAGCAAGAGCAGCCAAGAGGCCATGGCCATACCTGCAGGGAGGTGAAGTCCGGGGTGCTGGCAGGAAGGCCAGGGAAAGACGGCAGAAGCACTTGGGATCTGAAGCAGCCTCTTTAGGAACCAGGCCTCGGACTGGAGCACGACCCCCACATCCCTTGGAGTTTCACACGGCTTCTGTGCCAGAACGTTAAACACCCTCCACGCTGGTGTCCGCAGCCTCTGGGCCTCATCTCAGGCGCCCCGAGAGGCCACGGGGCCTGTGGCTCTAGGCCTCCCGGACCCAAGCCTCTAAGTGGCCGCCGTCCTTTGCTAGGCGACAGGTTTCCCAGGTGGGAGCTGCCAGGCCTCCCCTCTATGAGGTGAGGAGCACAGTGGGGGAAGTGGGCACACCTCAAGCCTTTCAGCTCCTCTGCTTTGGAGAAGAGTAAACATTCCCAGCCAGGAGACCCGCACACAGGGGTGATGGCCTGCAAACCCCAAACTGGCCCAATCCCGAGAATCGGAGCATGAAAATTCTTAATTGCCAAGATAAAAATAGGGGCAGAAGGGAACACACAAGTCTGCAGGGCAGAGGGTCAGTGGGGCTGCTCTGAGCACCCACCACCCCAGGAGGGGGCCAATCGTCCCAGTCAAAGGGTTTAGAGTGTGGCTGGGTGCATGTGGGGCAGCCTGGCAGCTCCCCAGAGGAGCTATTAACCCCACGCTCTTGTGGAAAACGTGCTTTGGGCAAGAAAAATGTGGGTGGAGAGTGTGAAGTTCATGGGCTTCTGTTGCTGTCCAGCCAGTTTTAGGTTCCGAATAACAGCGAGAATGTTAATTTTTTTTATGTCCCGGAGCCTTTGAAATGTGTGCCGTCTCATTCCATTGTGCCGAGGGTGAAACAAACCTCGTAAAGGGTAGGACCATGTGCTGCTGATTTCACTGAGGTGGGAATAGGAGATCCTAGCACGTAAGGCCCCGGCGCGTGGGCACCATGTCTGGCTGAGCGAGGTTTCTCAGTGTTTAGGGTGCGCTCCTCTTTGTTGGGAGCTGTATGCACGGCAGGATGCTGAGCAGCATCTCTGTCCTCCCACTAGATGCCAGGGTCACCCCCACCTCTAGGTGTCACAGCCAGAAATGTCTCCAGACATTGCCAAAGGTCCCCTGGGGGCAAACACCCCAGGCTGAGAATTGCTGAGCTAGACTTTTCTTTTTCCAAGAGAGGCTGTGCTGACCCAAAGATGCCGGGGTAGGTGGGTGGGTGCGTGGGGGTATCCACATTCCTGACCCTCTAACGCCATCCTCACCTCCTGCTGAGAAAGAGGTGTGAGATTCTGAATGGCACAGACATGCCCCACATCACTGGCTGTCTTACTGGGCTCTCCAGTGATTTCTGGGGACCACTGCTGTCTAAACTATATTTTTAACTCCTTGGAGGGCAGAGCTACGTCTCGAGTGGTCCCCACGATGCCCAGCACAGGCTGGACATACAGAGGGCCCCTTGCGGTGTCTGCCTGAATGATGAAATAGCCCAGACAACTTAGAGGCAATTCCCAAAGCTGCCCTGGGCTCCTACTGCCGGGACTTCTGTCTCATCCATTTATTCTGGAAATCTACCAAGGACCTTCCAAAGGCCTTCCATGAGGCTCCAAGATTAGCCACTCACAGCTGCCTTCTTGGCTCAAGAGTGTCGGCAGGAGGTGCCATGGGGGCCGCAGAGAGGCTCAGGGAAGACTCTCAAAGGATGCACTTCTTGTTCTGAGGGAAGGTGTGGGTGGGTGGCAGGGCAGAGGCCGCACAGGCTTCTCTTGTCTGGGCCCCTGCTGCCTGGCCCTGCATAGCTCACCCTGCCTGGCTGCCATGCCACCTCCTGGTCCTCCCCAAGTTTGCCACAGGCTCCACATGTCCCAGACTGGTTCCTCCCCAGCCAGGATCTCAAACCCTACCCACCGCTATGTCTCCACCTGGGTGCCCAGGTAGGGCCACATCTCTTCCCGTCTTGGGAGCCCGGGCCGGTGGTTGGGAATCAGGGGCCTGGGGCTAGGCCGCAGCTGAACCCCTGACCCTAGGGGGCCCTGTGTGCATTAGTCTTCACTCACCTGCACATTGCTCTGCAGGTTGGGGAGGGGTGGGCAGCATACCCCTCCGCTCTGGTACCCCATGAGCTCCGAGGGGCAGGCGCACCCTAGCACGGCGTGGATGCCCGTTGGCTGTCGCCCAACTCCCCTTCCACTGAGCTGCTGTGGCCCATGTGCCCAGGACGATGGGGCCTCAGAAAGAAACAGAAACCTGTTTCCACTCCTGGCCCCAGTGACAGGATGGAAACTCATGATTCATGTCCCGGGGAGGCTGCGGGCAAGCAAAAAGGGTATCGTTTGTTTTCCACTGCAGAGCCTCTAAGCACTTCTATTTTGGCAGCTGCTCCAGCAGGTCCTGAAGAGGCAGATGTTGGCAGAGGTGAAGGAAGAGGCTTAGAAGGAAGAATTGGGGGAAGCGAGCCGTTGAGTTCCCTGGATGACCTGCCTGCTGCCCTAGTAGCTTCATGGGACGTTTATGTGTGGATTTTGAAGTTAGCCATTCTTCTCAGAATCCTAGAGTCCCTGGGACCCTGCTCCTGGCTTGCCTCCATCCAGCCTCCCCATAGCTCTCAAAGGACACACGGCAGTGCTTGCAGGTGCCCAGGTCACTGCCAGAAGCTCAGGGCAGGACCCAAAGACAGCGGATCATCCAGGGAGGCACCCAGTGCTGGGCTTTGGGTCTCGAGTTCCCTGGTCGTGGGCAGGATCCGAACCACAGCGCCCGCCCTGAGAAGAGACATTCCCCTGGGGGCGGGGCGAGCAGGTGACTTGGGGGAAGCCCTGTGAACCCTGGTGCTTCTGAGAGTCCAGTGTCCCACCCCTGGCTGTACCCCCTCCCTAGCCACTGGGCAGGGCCACAGGGTGGCGGGGTGTCTCCAGCTGGCCTCAGATGCCTGCGGCCCAGCTCCTTTGGCACCCACATCCCCTGCAGCCGCCCTCCTCCTGTCTGTGAGAGAAACCCAACCTGCTGGCCCTGCCAGCTCCTATAGAAAGACAACATGGCAGAAACCAAAGCAGTGAGCGCTGCGGCTGGCTGTCCCAAGAACCGGCGGTCTTTAGGTGCTAGGCGCAGTTAGGGAGGCAGCAGTCAGGAGAGCCAGGCCGGGGGCCCGGCCCGACCCCTCCCCAGCCCGCTCTTCCTCCAGCAGGGCCCAGCGCCGTCCTGAGGGCCACTCCGGGCTCCTTCCGCAAGGCTCTCCTGGGGAAGCGCCGGGTCTACATCTGCGGTGCCAGGTTTCTCGTCAGCTTCTGTGGTAAGGTGGCAGCATGCAAAGCCATCCACGTCTTTCTCTTCCTGACAGCAGCGCAGAGGGAAGGGGGAGAGGGAGGCCGGGGGTAGCAACAAGCTGCAGGGCAATGTGGGGCCGATCTGGGATCTTGGTCAACTTCACATAGCAGCCCCTGGGGACCAGAGGGAAGGCGAGGCCCAGGGCCCTGGGGTCCTTCTCACCCTGGCAGTCTGGCTGCCTGAGCACCTGAGCGTTTGCATTCCAGCGTTCTCGTCAGGGCCTGGAAAAATGCGGACCTAGGTGGGCCCAGGGGACAGGACTTGCAGGGCTGGCCCCCACGCCTCCTCCACCCCTGTCTGCTTCCCAGGAGGCCTCTTGGTGGCAAGTGCAGGGGCTGTCACAGCGACAGAGGACTCTGGTGGCTAGACAGCCAGTCCCCAGGCCCACTTGCACTCACATAGCCTGACCCAGAACCAGACGTATCAACACTTGGCTTCCAGTAACCCGGCAGTTCTGACCCACAGGTAAGGAGACATGGTGACCCAGTACCACCCACACACACACACACAGTGCTGAGCAGACGGAGCCCCCATTCCAGTGGCTTCCAGCCCTCCGGGCAGTGCACTTCCCACGCTCTGCAGGCCCCCAGCAGAGGGCACGCACCCCTGACCACACTTGCTATCTCATAAAAGCTTGCTCGGATGGTTGTATAAAATGACCATGGGCTCCAGCCAGCAAAGATTTCTGTTGGAAAAATGATTTTTCATGGGGAGTTCTTACAAACTCTCTCCTGGCCTGTCCGGTGGCAGCCGGTTCCCACCCTGGCTGGCGCTGGTGCCCATCCATTCCTTGAATCGGGGACATGTCTGAGTTGTGGATCCAGATACCTTAACTCATGGAAACGGATCCTGAAGTGTTTTCAGATGGTCACGGTCTCTCGTTTATCCTGGTCCATGTCGCTCTCTACACATAACCAGTCTCAAATCATTGCCGGATTTTTCGTCCCAAGCCTGGGCTGTCTGAAGATGGGCAAGACTTTGGCTTCTGGAGCTGCTGGCTGGTAGCTCCTGCAGTTCGATTTACTGAAAGGCCCCAGTCCTGCCATGATTCCTGGCTTCTGGGATTGGGAGCAGACGTGGCATCAGGTGGGAAGCCACTAGCGGCTCCCCGGGTGGGAACCTGCAGGGGAGACGGAGCTCTGGTTCCCCAGGACACGTTTGCCAAAGGAGCTGCGCACAGAGGCCCCGGCGGGGCCCTGAGAAGCTGGCTGGCTCAGGCCGTGGGCCAGAGAATGTTCAGGAAGCAGCCTCTTCCGGTTGGTTCTGTGACCTCTGGGCACCTCTGCCAAGCCCCCTTCCCCTCCAGATCTGTGGAGATGCCCTGCCAGTTCCAGGCTTCAAGGTCAGAGGCCCAAGTCCAGGCAGAGGGAATTCATCAAGGCTCTTCTGCCAGACCACTTCTGCTCTCGGGAGGCTGAGCCCACGGACTTGAAATCCCAGGTATCCTTACCTCCACCTTGGGAAGCACCAGGCTCTTGAAACGCTGTCTGCAGCCAGCTCCCCTCCATATCAGCTGCGAGTCTGCGCTTATGCCAAGAGCACATGTCTAGGTGGTTCCAAGCACTGGGCCTCTTCAGGTCGCATGAGCCCCCTGGGCCCAGAGACCCCCTAGCCGGGCCGTTTGCTTTCAGAGACCACTCTTAGGCCCCTCATAATCAATTGCCATTTGGTGACCAGTAGAAAGGGCTGTGGGACCTCTTGAGGAAGGTATCTTTGTCAGGTGGGGTCTGGGTAGGCACCTGCTCCTCACCCCCAAAGGTCTCTCCCCTCTCACCTGTTCCAGGTTAGGGGAGGTGGGCCTGGAGCTTCCAGCAACTTGGCGCCATCTGCCAGGATTCTGCTGCCTGCTGCCTGACTGGAGGCATGCCCTCTTCACCTTCATTACTTTAATGAGGACTTTCTGAAGACCACCAGCCTGCATAATATTCCCATTAAATGGAAGGGCACAACTGACAGGTCTTAGTGTCCCCATGGTAGCATTTGGAAATACTGCTAATAGATGAGACCAGCTGAGATGGGCTCAGCTCAGGGCATGGGAATCATTACTTTCCATCTGCTGAGTCATCCTTTTGTAGGTGTTCTCTTGAAGTTGGTGGGGTAAGTTGGGCCCTGCGTGTCTTTGCAGGGTCAGCAGCCTGGATGGGGGGCCTCTCATTGCCCACCAGCTGCCTCCAGTTGCAGAAATATGCCAGTGCCCTGTGGAGCTGGCACTTTGTTTTTGCTGAGATTCCTTGAACGGGATCTGCGAGCTGCCCACGTGCAGAGCAGTTGCTTATAGGATGCTCTGTATGCCTAATGATTCGTCTTATTTTTGTTTCACCGCTCTGTACTCTAAATTAAGACACTGGCTTTGAAACTTGGCTTTTAAAGGTTTACTAATTTTTAGACTGAGTCACTCATATGTTAAAATATTTCGCAGAATTCTTATTTTAAAAGGTGGTATGTTGCCAAAGCAATTCATTTTCTTACTAAGAAAATGAAGCAGGAGGCTGCGGTCTTCTTAAGGCCCAAATCGGTTTTGGGATCAAACTGTGCAACACGCCTCACATGTTTCATGAAAAAGTACACAGAGTGCCACAGCTCGGTTGTCTTGCTCCCCAGGGGTTGTAAAATATTTTTTGTCAACATCATGTGGTTTGGTTTGGGTTTTTAGTAAGCTTTGTTTGTATCCAAGGTAGGATCTGAAAGCTCTAAAGAAACAGGGAAGAGGGTGGTGAGCCCACAGGCCCCTCGGGAGCTGGGAAGCCACAGCCTGAAGCAGCTTTGGCTCTTTCCCCAGCTCTCCAGTCCCCAGAATGATGTGCTCAGAGATGAGGAGAACCAAATGCATCCCTGCTGCAGGGGGGAGAGAAAACGTGAGGAGAATTGTTCTCTTCTGAGGCCACCGGGCCCCAGCCCCTGGGGTCAGCTCGAGGATTGGTGTGAAGGGGCGAAGGTTTCCAGAGACGCCTGGCGGTGTTTGGGGACTGGGTTACCATGGTAACACAACATGAGCACCAGCCCCCACTGCACTTCCAACATCAGCACCCTCCCTGAGATCCCACCGTCTCCCCCGGCAACACGAAACCAACTTGCAGATGTGTGCATCTCTTCCTCAAAACGCCTCCCAGGAGGGGCTCTGCTCCACGCGCCCAGGCTGTGTGCTGGGTGTACCAGCCAGGCCACACCTGGCTCGGTCTCCGTATTCCCTTGCATTCAAGTGTTAATCTCATTCTTTAGAAAATTCCAGCGGAGAACGAATGCCCATCACTAGGGACTGCCTGCACAAATGATGGTGTGTCTGAGCAGCCTGATGCAATGCACCCAGGGAGAAGGATGAGGCGGCTTCATGTACACTGATACGGATAAGCCTCAAGACAGATTGCAGAGCAAGAAAGCCAGGTGCAGACACTGTGGATAGAATACTCTTCCATTAGTTTAAGAAGATACATATATACACGTGCTCAGACATACAAAGCATCTCTCTGGAAGAATGCAGAAGAAACCCGTAGTGCTGCTTGCCTCTGGGGAGGGAGGCAGAGGTACCCTTTTGTACCTTTGGAATTATTGTTTAACTAGATGCTTGTGTTGCCCAGTCAGCTTAATAAATGGATAAACTATTAAAAATCAATTAGAGAGCTTGCTGTTTAAATAAATGTAATGGAAAACAAATACTTTTATAAACAGAGGAGGCTCTCTCCCTCTCTCCTTCAGGCTCAAAGTCATACTTCGGAAACTTCGGAAGAGGTAAGAACCAAATAGTGAAGGAAAATGCATTCTTCCAGCCTGATTTCTAGAGTCAATTGTGCCCTGAGAATGTGAGGACAGCATAAATGTGGTTCCCAACCGTGCAGAACAAACCAGGTCAGACAGATGCTTTTCCCGATGACTGGGTTCTTGACTCGGTCCCCTACCCATATTTCCTCGTGGCTTGGACCCATTTCACTTTTGGGCTTCGCTAAAACAGGCCAGCAAGGTGGTACTTGATTCCTTACATGCCGGGTACTCTTCCTTTGCTTTTCAGCTGAGAACCCAGTGGGGAAAAGGGGGCAGCTCAGAACTTCACGGACAAAGCACGAAGTGTTGTGTCGGACGACCGGGAAGCTGGGGCGGAGGGCACCAACCGGGGGATGCCGCTTTCCAAAAGAAGTCCTACACGACGCCGTGGGGGGTTGCTCTCTGCTGTTGTCGAGAATCCTGGGCGTTCAGGCAAGCAGTTGAGTCCTTTACAACAAATCCACCTGATTCCCTGACTCAACACAGCCTCAGCATGCTTTCCTTCATTTTATTTTGGGGGAAATGCAAAGTGTTGCAGGTGTCATCCCCTACCCTCCACCTTGCTCTGGCCTGAGCTGTTATGTCTTTATTCCCATGACAGACGGGGAGCCAGTTCATTGCAGTTGGATTTGCAAATCCAGAATTCCATGACAGTTCTGATAGCAGCTGGATTCACAGTCGGGGTGCCCTTATACTTGCATAGTTTACGAATTAAAACTGACAGAGGTTCCTGGAGTCCGTTCTGCTTACTCGGGGAACCAGCTGCCTACAAGTCATTCAGGACTATGCAGGGCGTTGGTTCAGCCTGTGGTTGGGATCGAAATAAGGAATGTAGGACAGTACGCCGCCTGACATATTCTGAGTGCTTAATACATGCTAATTTCTTTCATTTTAACAAATAATAATCTCTCTCAAGTATTTAGAACAGCAAATGTAGAAAGACTTCTTTTGGGCTGTACTTATTTGGGGAAAACAGTTTGTTTTTCATTAATTAATGCCCCCATTGTTTAGTATTTGATGAGTGCCTTTTACATGCCAGACATGGTACTAAGCATTGAGGAGATAAGGAGAAATTTTGGTGTCTCTTTCCTCAAGGAACTCACAGTCTAGAGTAGGGGTCAGCAAACCATGGGTCAAATCCAGTCCTCTAGTTTTTGTAGATAGATCTACACCCATCTACACACTGCCTGTTCATGCGTCAAGAGTAGAGTCACGTGGCAGGGATCATATGCTCTGCCAACTTTAACGTATTTACTATGCGGTCCTTTAGAGCAAGAGCCTGCCAACCCCTGGTCGGGAGAGGGAAACAGGAATATTAACAGAGATTTTGAACTTGAGGAGAGCTCTGTTGGGACAGAGGACAATGCAGACAACTTCGGGAGCAGAGGAGGGGATGTGTGAACATGGGGACAGAGGGGCCTTGGTATGAGTAGTTAGTGTTATTGGAAAACTGCATTCTTAAGAAAAAAAATCACCCTAGTTTTCTCTGCTGTGTTCTGGCTTCCTCTTAAATGCAGAGGTCTTCACAAGGCTTTAAAGAAGAAACTAGACCCCGTGGAGTCTCCAGGCACAGCTGGTTACACCCTTTGTTCCCCCCAGAGGAGGGAGCGAGTGACTGGGACCCAGCAGTTGACAAGCAAACCACTGGTTTTCTGTAGCTTCTAGAAATGGTTAATGGAACTTGAGTGTCCGAGGCTGTTCTGGAAATACATGTTTGTGTAAACTTGTGTCCCCTGTAGTCGCAGGAAGGATGTTGGTCTCTTCAGGGGGACCAGGTGCTGCCATGTTTGGGAGACTCACAGGCAGGTGTTGAGACCTTTCTCTCTTTGCTCTGCACAGTGTTGACTTACTGAAGGCCCAATGGGTGTGTTTTCAACTCCTGTTCCCCACCCCTGTTTGAAATGCTCTGATCACAGGCAGGGAATGAAAGCAGGCGAAGGCACCCAGACTCTGCACTTTCCTTAGGCATCTGCACCGATTTCCCCGCTGCCCGTCCACCAGTTGGTGGCCCTGCCCGGTCCCACCCTGTGCCATTGCATCCTGCATTTCTGCCGTTTGGGCCTGTGTGTCAGTGGCCCACAAGACGAGGGGCCAACTGAAGAGCGCTGTGTCCTCCGCCTGCCACCGAGACATGGAGGAGAGCTCTGTTCCAAACTGGAGCTTCTCCCAGCCACACAGGAGCACCTGGCCAAAGGCACAGAGGGGTCTCTGTCTCCTCGCATGTGGCCTCATGGAGAACTCCTCTAGGGAGAATTGTTGGCTGAACTATAAAGCACCACGATCAGGGAAAAACCATCTAGTGCAAAGCTCTGCCATTTCAAGGATGAGAAAGCTATGGGCAGGTGGGGAGGGGTGTGAAGGGCTCAGCTTAGATCCCCATTTCATCCACATATTCACTCAACAAACGCTAATGGAGGGCTCACTCTATGCCAGGTGGTGTGTTGGGGGCGGGAGCACAGAACACCCTGCTGATGAGATTCCAAGGGACAGACAGAGAGACACGTGCCCGTACATAGAGGCCCTGTAATCGGGGGAGGCTGCCTCTGAGTGAGCGAGTGGAAAGAGCCCAGCGGGGAGCAGAGGGGCAGGGGATGGACAGGGTGGGCAGGACGGTCAGGGGCCTGGGGCTCCAGCAGGAGGGGGAATCATGAACGCATGGTTCCCTGCGGGCCAGGATCACGAAGGCCTGGACTCGGGCCTGTCGCCCTCTGTGGCTCCAGCCTGCCTGTCCAGGTGGGATTGGCGGCCTGGGGAACCCCACGGGGTGAGGGAAGCAGAAGGAAGTTTGAGGAGCCGGCCCTTTTCTCAGCAGGGAGAAAGGCAGGCAGTGGGCCTCCAGGACTCACCAAGAATAATCAAGGTACTGCAGGGGTCCATCTGTAAAAGACAGATGGGGAAACCGAGGTGCTGAGGCCTGCCTGAGGTCTCTCAGCCAGAGGAACCCTGCAGCCTGAGTCACGCCTGGGGTCCACAGGTGGGGCAGACACAGCCCCACGTACCCCGCAGTCTTTTCTGTCTCCACTGAAGGGGCAAGAAAATCAAACACACCTTCTGGCCAAGCTCGCCGAAAGGTCTACCCTCCACCTGCACCTGTGGACCCTGCCGAGGGGCTGGAGCATTGAGGAAATGAAGGCAGGGCGCTGCTTGTCTCACTGGGGATGAAATAGTGGCCAGGATTAGTGGGCCCAGATGGATGGGAGTGTCAGAAAAAGGCCAGCCTCGAAACCTGAGTGCCAGGAGGACCCTCCAGGACGAGGTGCCCGGCCGGGGCCTGGCACACACAGACACCCACTCAGTGGGCTCAGCCTCCCCTTCCCTTCCCTGGGAACATTACATTAAGTAATTGCTTCAGTGGCCAAGTTATATATTACCGAGAATGAACCTGGCTCTGACTTATCATTCACTTTTACTGTTTTGCCTAGAGAGGTTTCGGTGGCAGCTTAGAAAGCCAGGAATGAATGAGGACAGAGGTGACATTAAAGGCAGGCTGTTAGCAGAAGTGAAAATTAAACAACTCAGCCCAAATCGAAGTCTGGGAGTGCCTTGCCTGTACGAGGGGGCAGATTAATTGCCACCTTTCTGGAACTCCATCCAAAGAGCTTGGAGTTTGCGGGGGGCTCTCATCGTCTTACACTTTTGGCTCAATCTTATGGCTTAAGTGTTGTAGTCCCATTTTCCAGAGGAGGCTACTGAGGCTCAGAGAGATGGAATGACTTGTCCAAGGTCACGTGGAGGAGGCATGGTGGGGCCAGAATGAGACCCCGTCTTGGAGTCACCACCAGGCTGGCGGAAACTTCATCTTCCAGGTCCCACCTGAGGAGCCCGATGCGGACAGGATCCCACCTGAAGTCCAAGAGAAGGTAGTGAAGGCAGTGGCCACACACGCCACCCTCACTCCAGCAGCGTGGATGTGCCCAGGCCTTGGTCTAGGGGAAAGAGGAATTAAACAGCAAATAAAAGGAGGCCCAAGTCCCTGGCTAAGCACGTAGGGAGCCGAAAACCTCTAGTGCGAGGAATCGGGGTGGTGATGGCACAAAGCTGTTGATTTGTGTGTGCCCCGAACTCCCTCCCCTGGCGTCCTCCTGGGCTGATCCTGCATTGCTCACTGAATTCTCCCTCTGGCCCTACAGTAAGGACACATCTCAGAGGGGTCTGTGAGACTGAGAGGGCTCTGGTCACTCATCCCCAATCACACAGGAAGAGGCAGACCAGACCATGTCAGCCCTGTTCTAGAGCGTGTTCTCATGAGACTAAGTGGAACACGGGGCAGTGAGCTCCGTGACCGGTCGGACTGCCACCCAGCAGGCAAAGGAAGGCTGACCTCACTCAAGGAACAATTAAGTGTGTTCAATACACACTGTTAAGAAGGTAGGGAAGAGCAGAATCCTTTTTTTTTTTTTAAAGAAGTCACCCAAGGAGATTAGCAACAAGACTCCACAGGGCTCCAGGGGACAAATGGTCTCTCTTCTGAGTCACCGCGGGCAGCCCCATTCATTTCCTGGGAGTTCTGGAGAGCTGAGCTTTCATTGTAAGACATTTTATTTTAAGAAGAATCAGTCTCCATTTGTTACCACTCAACTCTAGACCTTGCCCCCAAAAGCTTATGGAAAAGGACTAGCCAGCCATCCAAATCTCAAACAGAAGTCCCATTTAGTCTCTCTTTCCTGATTGGGTGAGAGGATGCACAGAAGGTCTCTGCGCAGCCCCGGGGGGCTGGGCTGAACAGAGAATCTCTATGAGGCTCATGAAAAGTGGAGCAGCGTCCCGCAGCATCTGCACAGAACAGGAACAGCCCACGGCTGCCCCGAGCGCCGAACACGCCTCGCTCTTCATCTCAGATACTTGGTTAGTCTCTTGCCAGTGCCCAGAGCTGAAGCACGCAGGGTATACTTATGGCTAAACATGATCTGATCAGGTAATCCTTTCATTTCAGCGCCATGTAATCAATAGGGAAAATCCAGCACATCTATAACCAACAATTCGGCCTTCACTGCATGTTTCCCCGTTGCTCAGCTAACACCCTCTGTAAACCTGGGTCCCGGATCCCAGCGGTTCTCACTTCAACCATCAAGTCTTCCTGGGTGCAGGAACTGTTCTGGAGCACGGCTGTGGTGTTTGAAAAGAAACCATCCCACAAAGGATAATTTTTAGATTCCCACCTCCTGCAGCAAGATGGAGTTCAGCATCAACTGGCAGCATTACCGAGAGCCGGCCGCTTAGAAGGGAGGCGCTCGTGAAAGGGTGTGTCGGCGCACATCGTGTGTTATAAAGTGATATAATCAAGGAAAGTAAGTGAACTCATTATGATCTGCTTTTTATTCCCAGCTTGTCAAGCGTTGTAACTATATGAAGCGTTCCCCACCTCGATCAATCGGAAAGTCAACACCTCAGGGTTCCCGGAGAGCATCTCTGACAGGAAGAGATGAGAGGAAACGTCCGGGAAGCATGGGAGACACGATTCAGTCCTCCTGACGTCGCGCTTCCTCCTAAAAGCTGGCGCTGAAACAAGCGTTTTCCCTTCAGAGAGGGCAGGCTGGCAGAGGAAAAGGGTTTGACCACCCAGACTGCAATATTCTTGGAGAGCAGAGGTGACCATTCATCAACGATGGGTTTTTAAAGTCTCGACTTGAGGTGACATCCTGCAAATGCTTCCACTTACTAGATTGGTGCTCTTTTTTTAACAGAGAAAGTATCAAACGCATACAAAAGTAGAGAGAATTGGGTTATAAACTCCCAAGTATATCCCTCACCACCTTCTGCAACTGTCCATGTGGACAGTCTTGTGTTCACCTGTCCCCACACTGCCTCTGCTGCCCCTGGGTTATTTGGGAGGAAATACCCCACGTGAACATCTCCACGTATGTCTCTAAAAGGCACTAACCCTTCCAACAGCTTAAAAATGCTATCATCATCGCACCTAAAAAATGAACTCCTCCTCAAAATCAAATCCACAATCTCTCTCCAGATTTTCCCGATTGGCTCCTAACTTTAAAAGAAAATCTATTCAATTCAGTATTCAAATAAGGTCCACGTGTTGTAGCTGGTTGCTTGGCTGATACATCCCTTAAGCTCTTAATCTGTAGATTTGTCTTTCTATCCCTGCAGTTCATTGGTTGCAGGGACCTGTTCAAATGCTGTGCAAGTTTTCCCAGTCTAGATTTTGCATCCCCTCCGTTTCTCTTTGAAGGGTGACTTCATAGGTCTAGCACGTTGCTTCTATTTATTAACCGAACGACTTTTTGATGAGAAATAGTCCCTCATCAACGATTCAACTCCCCTGACCGTTCTTATTTAAACAAGGGTGGGGGAGGGGCGAAGAAAAATGCTTGATGTTTCAAAATAGGGAGGAGGCTTTGTAGGACCCTCCTGAGGTACCCGGTGAGTTTTCAGTGTTTCAATCCATTGCAGCCGTCATCTTAGTGATGCTCCGAGTACCCCGCCTTTGGCTGGTGGGAACCTCTCGGTTTCACTGCCAGGAACCTTTCCAACAGGCTCCGCCCTCCGCTTCCCCTACTTTTAAAATCTCTGAGCCGCGGAGAGCCCCGTGGAGCCCCCGCGCCCGCCAGCGTCCCGGCCTCCTCGCCGCCTGGGGCCGACAGGCTCTGCTTTGTTTTCTCCCCGACAGACTTTAACAAGTTGGGTCTTGGGACTCATGCAATTTGTTAACGCAGCAAATGGGTGCGATGAATTCCTGGGTATGGGGGTGCTTTGTAAAAGCAACAGGGTGAAAACAGACTAAAGAACACAACCCTGCCCACCCCAAGCCCCAAGGCGCTGGTCCCAGGACCCAGACGGCATTCCCGCCCCACAGGTCTCACCTGCTGATGTTCACGGAGGTTCATCCACCATCTTTCGTCCTGCATTTCGGCCATGTTGCGTGGCGCTTTTGACAGCCTTCGGTCCTTCAGGATATTTTCTATGTCTCGGGCTGCCCCCTGCTTTCTGCCAGACAACCTGCCCGCCCACCGGACTCCCGGGGAGAAACGCTGAGGTGTGCCAAACGCTGGCTTTGCTCTAGACCTGTGGGGGCTGCAGGCAGGGGAGTGAGGGTTCCTGGGGCCTCATGGCTTTTTATAGGGGAATTACAAGGCTTCAGAAAAGACAGGGCTCTACACCTGGGTGTCGCGTCCTAGGGGACAGTCGGCTGCTACTGGTGCAGCCCGAGAACAGTCAGACCCCTCCAAGCGAAGCCAGGCTCGCCTTGAGAGGAGGTCAGTCCAGCTCTGCCCTAAAGGCAGGTTAAAATGAGAAGAGCAGGAGATCGGGCCCCTTCCCCTGGGCGCACTCCTCCGGCCTCTTTTCCTCACAGCAGCGCTCTTCAGCTGAGCTACTGCTGCGGCCCCTGTGCAGATGGGGAAACTGAGGCTGGTGTGAAGGGCACGGCCACTCCCAGGTGCGGCCCAGGCCCAAAGACGGCGCGGTCTGCGGGCTGGGCCAGTGGTCTTTTCCTGGGATCTCTTGTCCCAGCACAGCGAAGATTCAGAAGTCGTGCCCCAGATCACATTTAAGACCTCTGTTCTCAGGTGCTGTGTCCCCAGCACACGTGAATCGTGCCCACTAAGGAGTTTCCCTCCGGACACAAGCGCTGCCCTCATCCTGTCTTCCCTGGGGTCTCCCTGTCCCTCCATCTCTGGATCCGGCCCCTTCCTTCTCCTGCTCTCTGCCCTGGACCTTTCCTCTCTCCGTCTCTCCTTCCTTCCTCTGTGCGTCCCCTCCCGCTCCCTGCCTTCTCCTCCTCACATGCACTACGACCCCCCAACTCCTGTCTCTGCTCCCCTTTTCCTCCTGGGCTGATGCTGAGGCCTCCCCGCGTCCCACGCTTCCCCCTGCCCACAGCCTTGCCAGCCCAGCCCCACCCGCCATCCCAGAGCAGAGAGTGCCCCTGGGCCTGCCACCCGCCATCCCAGTGACCACCTGGCCCCCGTGCTGGGGGCAGGCTGCGCCGCTGCCTCCGCGAAGCCCCCCAGGCTCTGCGGCCCCGTCAGGCTTCCCCACGCAGGTCAGCTGTCCCGGGCTGGGAGCAGTCCCGGTCATCATTCCTGCAAAAATAGCCTTCCCTTGCCACTGAAATCACATCCGACATCTTAGTCATTCATAGAACATAGGCTGAATGATCTTTAGGAAAATAATGAAGACAAAAAGAAAATCACTCCTTCCTTACAGATTACCCCGTGGAGAACCCCAGGTCCAGAAATACATTCACGTCTCGTTAGCGGTTTGTCCCAGACTTGGCCAAGACCTGGACGCGGCTCCGCGGCTCTGTGAGTGCGGGTGTCTGAGTGCCTCTCCGCTTCGGGAGCCCCGAGTTAGGCAGGCAAGTGGGAAGCCAGGACACGCCAAGTGCTATTTCGGGCGTCCCTCTTCCCGATCTGCTTTCTGATGTTTCTCCATTTCATTTTCTCGTAATCACCCAGACACTACTCCGCGAAGAAATATAGTCACCAGGCTCCAGGGTCTCAGTCTAATTAAAAAATGCTTGCATGGGAGAGAAGAGAGAATTGGAATTCATGAGCATCGCTCTGCTGGGGCAGCGGATGCAGGACTTTCAATAGGTGATTTAAAATCTGGAGATTTAGTTAAATACTAAATTAAAAATGGGTGGCTGATTTGCAAATAAGATTTCCAAATGTCTCAGGTAAAGGCCTTTCAAAATTTGGTTTATGTAAATTAGCACTTCCCATCCAGAGGTGAGTACTCTGTTCTTTGAGGGGGTGGCCCTTCCCAGGTATAGACAGATAAAGATGTAGTTGTAGATACAGACAGAGAATATCCATCTTCTTGAGAAAAGGCTGAGCTGTATATGAGAAGATGCTAGTGTGAACTGGAAATGGTCAAATTTGCCATTACTTTCTTCCACCTCCTACCTTTTCCCTGAACTTTGTCCGCGCAAAGGCCACGTTTTTAGTCATCCGTCCTCCCATCCAGTGCTGACGTACTCACACTGCCGCCCTTCCTCCGTGCCATCCAGAGCCCCACCAGGTCCCACGTGGGACAACAAGCAGCTCTCCCTGCCTGTGGGTCTGGGTTCTCACTGGGCGGGGCAGGGGCTGGAGGAAGCTCAGCCTGCTTGGCGACCTTGCAGGGTTCCTGGCGCCTGCTGGAAACTCACAGGCCGCCATTCTTGTCCGACCTCCCCACCGCACAGAGCTGGGGAAGCTCCCACGTGATGCGAGAGGATGAACGGGCCCTGAGCACACAGCCTTGTTTCACCCAGGGCCCCCCGTGCCTGGGGGCTCAGTGTGGTGGAATGCCCCTGAGATCAATGTTTGGGTGCCATGACCTTGGGCCAGGGCATCCACTGCCAGGAGTCACGACCCTTGTCGTTACAGTTGACTCCCTGCCTCTCTTTTGGCCGTGAGGCCATGGCTAGTGTTCGGCACGACAAGAGAACTTTGGTGGCAAGGTGGGCAGGGGATCGGCCTAGAGCGAAGGCCTGGCCCAGCGCAGCCCTGTCCCCAGCTTCACGTGCCACCGGTCAGATCTGAGATCCTGGTCCAAAGCACTCTCATAGGTTGGCAGCCTTCACTCCCTCTTGGTGTTGGGGCCCAAGCATTGCTTCCTTTGGAGAATAAATTACTGTGATTTCTTTTTCTGATAAAAAAATTTTAATTGACGTAGAGTTTACATGCAGTGAAATATTCAGATCTTGATTATCACATTCAGTTTTGTGGGTGCATATCAAGGCATGGAGCACTTCCATCTTCCCGGAAATCCCCCTCATTCCTCATCCTAGTCAATCCGCCCGGCAACCACCGGCCTGATTTCTGCATCATAGGTTAGATTCACCTATTCTAGAATTCCATCAAATGGAATCGTATGGTGTATACTTTTCTGTGTCTGGCTTCCTTTGTTCACAGTAATATTTTTTAAATCCATGCATTTTGTAGCATGTTTCAATAGACTGTTCCTTTTTATTGCAGAGTGTATTCCATGGTATGACTAATCCACATTTTATTATCCATTCATGAGTTGATAAATGACTAGGTTTTTCCCAGCTTGGAGCTAATATGAATAAAGCTTCCATCAACATTTTTGCCCAGCTTTTCTTGGTGGACATATGGTTTCATTTCTCTGGATAAATACCTAGGAGTGGAATTGCTGGTCATGGGGTAAATGCACATCTAGTGTTTTAAGAAACTACCAGTTTTCCAAAGTAGTTGTCCCACCTTCTATGACTTTTTGAATGCCTCCCTTCCTAGTCAGTCATGTTGACTGGGCCCCACCATATGCTTCCCACTCTTTCTTGCATTAAAAAGTATTTATTATTATTATTTTGAACACGTGTTATGCACCAGGCATTGTATAAGCCATCAGGAATTCAACAGGCAAAAAGATTCCTGCCCTTATCCCAGCAGGCTCTTTTTTCTTTGTGTTATTTAAATAAATTGGCAGATTTAAGTGGACAAGCAAAGACCTAGTATATCCAAAAATAATTTTGGAAAAAGAAGAACAGAATAGGAGGACGAATACTACGTAATTTCAAGACTTGCTGTTAAACTATCAGCGAGATTGTGTGTGTGCTATTGGTGAAAGTCTAGACGTCTAGATCAATGGACCAGGTAGTCCAGAAAGGACAGCCTTGTTAACAAATGGGGAACATTTTTGGATATGTCCCTAAAACCCTAAAGCACACAAAAAATTTTGTCCATACTTCATATCATATACAAAAATTAACTTGCAATGTATTGTAGACCTAAATGTAAAATGTAGCAGACCGGAACTGTAAGACTTGTATTAGAAAAATAGGAGAAATTCTTTGTGACCTTGGGTTGGAGAACGGTTTCTTAAATAGGACACAAAAAGTGTGAGCCATAATAAAAAAAAATTGACAAACTGGAGTTCATCAAAATATAAAAACTTCTGCTTTTCAAAAGACACTTAAAATCATTGAAAAAATAAGCCACAGACTGGAAGAATTTTAGAACACACGTCTGATAAAGGACTTGTATCCAGAATATGTAAAGAACTTTTATAGCTCAATAAGAAGAAAACAATGCAGTTTTCCAAATGGGCAAAAGATCTGAACAATCAAAAAAGATAGGATAATAAGCATATTTTTAAGAGATGTTCAACATCATTAGTCATTAGGGAAATCCAAATTAAAGATTAAAATGAATTGCCATTCTACACTTATAGGCTAAGATTTAAAAAACCAAAACATCGAACCCTTCACAATAACATGTGTGGGCAAGAATGCAGAGCAGCAAGAACTCTTACTCATTCCTGGTGGGAATGCAGAATGATGCACCACTCCGGAAGACAGTGTGGCAGTTTCTTACAATGTTACATGTACACTTACCATATGACCCAGCCATACTAGTATGTATCCAAGTAAAATAGAAACTTAGTTCCACACAAAAACCTGCACATGAAGGTTTATGGCAGCTCTCCTTATAATTGCTGAAAACTGGAAGCAACCCAAATGTCCATTAACTGGTCGGTGGTACACCCATACAACAGGCTGTCACCCAGCAGTGAAGAGGTGTCATCTCTTGACGTGTGTGAAACATGGATGACTCTCAAAACCATTATGCCAGACACAAAAGGTGACACATTGGTGCCACTTACATGATGTTTTGGAAAAGGCAAAACTATAGGGACAGAAAACACATCCATAGGTGGGGGCGGGGACTGGCTACAAAGAGCACAGGAAGCTTTGAGGATGAAGGAAGTATTCTGTGTCTTGATTATGGTGGTGGTTACAGGACTATATGCATTTGTGAAAACTCAAAGGTGGAATTTTACTGGATGCAAGTTGCACCTTGATAAGCCTGACTTTGCAAAAGACCCTGACCCCGTGGAGCTCCCAGCGCAGGGGCACGACACAAGGCTCTGAGGGTCCCTGCTCGTTTCTCTCCCTGCCTCTCTGTTATACGTGCCCTTCTTTTAGAGATGACCAGTGGGAGAGATGTGAGTGTCTCACTGACAAGTGGCATCATGTCTGCTTTTTAGTCGCCTCTTCAGTGTAACGGGTCCTGGTGGGTGGAAGGTGTTTTGGTGTCATTTCTGGGCTGTGCTTTACCTGGTGTTTCTTGTGAGAATGACTCGAACTGATGTACTGGGGGCCAGGTACCAGGTGACCTCTGGATATTCATGCTGCACAGAAGCCGCCTCCTCCTGGAGCCCATCAAGTTCATACTCCCTGTATTGGACCGCCAGGCACCTGCTCAGTGGTGGTGGCTGCTGTGAAGACTTTCCTGTTGGTATAGGATAGTCGTTCTTTCAAGGCTGTTCTTTGTTTTCCTAGCCTGACTGCCTTAATACCCTAAAAAAGGTACTGCCAAAACCAACAGTTGTCTTAAAAGGCCTTTTTCAAAGATATGTTTACCAAAGGTGGAAAAATGTGAAATGCCCCTGCCTTTGTCAGACATGATGCTGTCTCTGCTCTTGGAGTAACTTTTGATGTTGGAGGGGTCTGAACTTAAAGGAAATCGGGAGTAAGAGGAAGGAGGTGCAATAGAAAGCATCCTTTATGATCTAGCTGACAACCGGAGACAATACCCAGTGGGTCTGGCACTTGTTCATGGCACTAGAACGTGACCCATTAGCCCGGTGTATTTCAAAGGGTGGTTACATTTGAATAATACAGAGCAAAGTGGATTAATCCAGCAATCTGAAGGCTAGGGAAGTCATGGTCTGAAAACTGGAAGGGGCCTCAGGAGATTACCAGGTATTGGGAAGACGTAAGTTTTCCACATGAGAGACGGAGACAGGGAAGTAGGAGCCCAGCCAGTAGCATCCGCTAGTTCAGGAGACACTGGACCCCACTTCCAGACTACTGGTTCTGGTTCTTTGATCCGCTGTGCCCCTCACACAACTTCCAGCTCAGCTACACGTTAGAACACCACTTAGCATGATGGAATCATTCATTGGAGGTCTTAAAGCCTCACATCATCATTCAGAATACTGGCCCTCATTGGCCTGAAACTTCTGAGAGATTGCCTGTCAAATAAACTAGCTTTTACTGTAATGGTGACATTCGTATTACCCATTTATCTTATTCTGTCTCTGCGGGTGGAGATACCATAGTGTCCTTTAGTAGTAATGCATCTTAGGACTTCATCCTCCGAATGGCCAATAAGTCTTCTTTACAAAAATCACAGTGCATGAGAGAGGGAACAAGTCTTCAGAGCTGACCTGGTGGCTTTGCAGATGGGAGCGCTGAGGGCAGGAGAGAAGGCGATGACCTGCTCATGGCCACACAGGTCCAGACGCTCAGCCCATACTGACCTGGAAGATTCTTTCATGGCCTTGGGGTGAGGCTGTCCTGTCCTTGGGGAGGAACACGATGTCTTTGGCTGAAGAGCCCAGAGCTGCTCTTCCTGGTGACAGCACCCTTGAGTTTTCAGCTATGGAGACAGATGGGAGCTGATGCCGGTTAGCGAGGCTGAGCTGGGGAGGGGGTCGTGGACACAGGGTGTGGTGAGTCTTTTCCACGCTCTCCTCCATGCAGGTCAGTGCGTGTGCTCCCTGGAGGCACTACTTGTCTCCCTCTGCCGGCTGGTCCATGGGTTCAGCATGCATGGCACAGCATGAGGGTTCCAGAACATTCACCTGCTCAGCACAGACACAGACTGTGCTGATCTATGCAGAGCTGGTGCATAGACCATATGTGTCATTAAGAAAATAAGTTCAAATGCACAGAAAAGTTGAAAGGATAGTACAGTTTTATCTATATTGGTGTGTTTGCATGTATTTTTGTGAGATCACTGGAAAGAAAGAGGCAGTCACTAAGACATTCTCCTACATACCATGTTGTCATTAGCACACACCCTAAGGAAATTGACTCTGATTGCCCAGTATCATCTGATACAGTCTACATTCTAATGCCTGCAGTTGTTCCTAAATTGTTGATGACAGCTTTATTGTTATTATTATTTGGACTCAGGAGCCAATCAAAGTTCGTGTGTTCATTTGTTTTCCCACCCTGCTCTTCTCAGGGACATTGAGGAAAGCCCCAGCAGGAATTGGGAGACATCCGTTCTCTCCAGGGAAGACCCAGGACCAGATGAAAAGGAGAGACAGAGAATGAGACATCAGACTTGGCCCGGAGACCCAGTGTCAGATCCAGGGCAGCGGTGCCCTCCAGCCACGGCCTCTGGGCCCTGGGCAGAGTCCCATCCTGTTCCAACAGCCCTTCCGTGGAGTTGGCGAAACTCCAGCCACACCACTAATCCCTGGTCTTCTGGCCTGTTTGGAGAGGGAGGAGCGCTGGCTTCTGCCTGGCTGCGGCTTTAACTGCCTTCCTTTTATGAATGAAGGAAAAGGAGAAATGTGTTTATTTTAACTCTCTGTCTCTGAGTGACATCCTGGCTTAAGCTCTCACTCGGTTCGTGAAGAAAACAGGTGAGGACCCACCTCTCATCTGTCATAGTCAAGTCCAGAGCTCTGGGGCTTAGCACTATGGCTCCAGGGAACAAGTTTCTGAGCACCCCAGCCTGGGGCTGAGACGGAAGGTTCTCCAGGCCTGTGGATTCCCTGCCCCGCCCCTGTCAGTCAGCTCCGGTGTTTACCCCAAGGGGAAGGCCAGGCCGTTTTCAGCATGAGTCACCTCCAGGAACCAGGAAAAGGGGTGAGCAAAGACTCCAGGGAGCAGCAGTCAGAGGCCTCATCTCCTTGTTCCTAGAAAACCACCATTTTGGCAAGAAGGGGAGCAAAGAACAGAAGAGCCCCAAAGGGTCCCGAGCGGGGTTTGCCCGGGTGACACCCGGCTCTTCCTGTCCCGAGAGGCGGCCTTGCAGACGTTTGACCCTCACTCCTGGTTTCTCCCACCTTCCATGCAGCCATCCCTGGGGACAAACCCTGTGTCCCCCAGAAAGGAAGCAGGGACTTTTAGGGACACTGTGTGTTTTGCTTTTCTGCTAATCCAGTGATGGATCTTCCTGAGACATTCCCATCTTTATGCTGTGGCTGATCTGGAGGCCACCACAGCCTCGCGCCCAGGTGCCCGGAAACCCAGCGTAAAGACATCCCATTAAGGGGCTCAGATGGACACGAAGGAAGCTTTTGTCAAAGGATCAGCATCCTTTAGAAGTCACAGAAACCTCAGACCACGTCATCTCACCCCTATCCCACACCGAGGAAGAGCTGAGGCTCAGAGTGGGTCACCTGCCTCTTTTAAATGTCTGCTTAGCCAGTAATGTGCCTGACAGCCCCTACTAGTGATCTTCATCTGATACTAAACTGGCCATTTAGTAGCCCTGGGTCTGTTTTCCTTCTTTGATGGAAGCAACAGTCTAGAGGGGAATCTCATGCTGCATTCTAACACCGTGCCAAAGGGAAAGGGCAGATTCCCTTTGAGCAAACCGTCCTCAATCTTAACAGCTTCTCACCCTGAAGCCGGACCCAAGCACAGCCCATGTTCAGGCACATTGTAAGCATCCAGTCCCATGTGACATTCCCACAGTTCATTGAATGTTCTGTCCTTGATACGTTGGAAGTTGGTCCTTATGCTCTGAAGATTTATTCTCTTTGGGAAGAAAGAACAAAAGGATTCCTTTTGAGCAGTCAGCTAGACTTGTCTTGTTATATGAATGATTGATAGAATTCATCTTGAATTTGGGTGCAAAAACTGATAGTGACATTTTACCAACAGAAGCCACAAAGATATTGACCAAAACTAAGACCCTGTAGTTGATCTTTTTTTGCACACCTAGGGTTCTGAATTGCTGGAACTGTCTTTGAGCCAGGTGTTGGCGTGCTGTGGCGCTGAGCAGGCCTGACCAGTCACCGTGGTACAGGCAGGCTTCTCTGTTTCCTCCTGGAAGCATGGTCCTTCCAAAGGGTCAGCCATCTTTGTATTGCTCGTTCCTTTCTTTGACACAGACTTCCCCCTTTTCTTTCTTTTTCTTATTTTTGAATTTTACCAAGAGGAAGAGCCTGTGTTAGACTGGAAATGAGCCCGTATTAGGAGTGTGGTACACTAATGAGCTCAAATGTGGGTCAATCAGTGGATGAAGATGGCAGCAATCGCAGGCTGATTCTTCTAACTCAGAAAACAAAGGCAGAGCTCTTGAGTGTGATGGGAACATGAATTTCCCCTGGGACGACCCATCACCTAATGCAGTCTTACATGAGGAGGTGATGCTTTGAGCCTTTAAAGGCCCAGACTCTGCTTTGGCTAAACTCTCTGTCCCCACAAAGGCCATTGGCTTTCCTGGTCTGAGCCTAGGCTGAAGCTGTCCCTTTCTGGGAGGGGCCACCCACTACTCTGCTTGGCCATGTCAGGCTCCTCCTTGGCTGCTCTGTGATGCACACAGCCCAGTGGTACACAGTGTGTGGGGGCCGTCAGGCACACTGGCCAAAAACACATGAATATACTTTCCACTTAAAAGTCATGCTATGTATCTTCATGCATTTTAGGGGGGAAGATGTTTAGGCCATCTAGCGAGTGACTTCAAGGATATTATGGCTTAGGATGAAGCTAAGTTTAAAAAGTGAATTGACTTTAACCAACTTTAAAAATTAAATAATAGTAGAGAAACCGTGGCACCCACAGGACTGCAGCTGGGGAGCCTTCTCTGGATTCCCAGACTTTCTAAAACGTGCCCCGTCTTCTGGAGCAGAGCAGGCTGGCCCTCCTATCCTCGGCGTCACCCCATGCCTGCCCTGCCCACATGGGTGCACGAGATGTTGGCTACTGGCCGCGTGGTGCTAATGCAGCCCCCTTACAGCTGAGGGAATCGGGAGTGGAAGCCTGCGCTCCTCGTCCTCTGCCTTGGGTTTAGGAAAAAAAGGCAAACATGGAAACTAACAAAATGGAGGGGCGCTTTGACTGGTGGTAGAGAAAATGACTTTCTCTGTCTTTCTGCCCAGAGTGCGAGCCATGAGAAAGGCCTGCGCCAAAGGTGAGCTCAGGTCACACGGGCACATGGGTGTGACCTGCCCCCAGGGGCCTCGAAACAGGGACTTTACACGAATGCCCTCCCCCCAGCCCCTTGCACAAGCCAACAGGAGGATGGATTTCTTCTTTCAGAACTAGGGTGTAATGGAAATGCTTTTTGTCTGAGGCGTCTGAAGAGGTGAGATTTGGAATTGTGCTTTGTAGGTGGTATTCTGAACCCAGCTGAAGTCAAAGAAAGGACCTCTCCCCGTTTACAAAATAACCCCCAGCGCCCCATGTCCAGAAGTGTTTTTTGTGATCAGCCCTTGGCTCTCTGGAAATCTGTGAATTACTTAAATAACATGTTCTGCCTTTTGGGGTTTTTTGAGATTTTTTTCAGAGAACATGATTTCCCCAAAGGGCCAGGTGGCTAAAGAAGAAAGGAGTTTCATTTTTTACTGGTCACGAAATAAATGCAGTATCTTTCGAAACTTGTTACTTTTAAATTGAACTGGGTTTTCTTTATTCTTTCTGTTGCACAAGTTGAAGAAAATAATGTCATCCCTTGGCTACAAACCACTAAGATGATTCTGTTTTATCTGGCAATTTATATGCAGTGTGATATATGGTTTAACCTTCCTAATTGGGGGACACAGTTTCTGAATTAGTGACAAGACTGAATTATGGTGCTTTTAAGAGAAGATACTCCATTTTTAGTGCTCTCAAGTTCATGAAACCATAAGAACTGTTCTCCCCAAATACTGCCGGTGAAGCCTCCCTGGGAATTTCTTTGAAGCAGAGAAAAGCAGAGCTTGCTGGCTTACATGTCAGGCAGGCTTGCACACACTTGAAAACAGCATATTAAGTTGTTTAAACATTTCCTTTTCAAGTTGTATTTGCATGAATTAATTTGTCCAGATGAATAATTTTGCAGGGTTGGGGGTGGGATGGGGCGGGTAGTAGATACCAGTGTGTGGATTCTAGTTTCTTCAGCACTAAAGAACATTTTACTCCAGTCTTTTCTGCAATGACCATAGCCTGGTCCAGGGTGTGATGGCCAACAGATTCGGGGTTTTGTCTTCATTCTGATGATCTCAGTATGATGGGAAATGAAGAAGAGAAAAAAATGGAGGCACCCTTGGGGGAAGCATTCTCCCAGTAAGCTGGGCAGCGTTGACGGCGGCCAGGAGCACAGCCCTTCACGAGACCAGCTGCCGGGGGCTAGTCGGGCCAGGTGGCTCTCCTCAGGGCCAGAGCTCCCTACAGCGGGCCCATTCTCTAGGAAATGCATGGCATTTTACACAGGGATGTGGCGAGGAGGCAGGCAGATGGCTCACACTTGCCACCCCATCAGCAGCGGCAAAAACAAACGGCCGTGTGTGCACCCTTTGGGACAGTGGGGCAGCAGGGCCTCTCCGTCTACCAGGGGCAGCACAGGGCCCCACCGGGGTGACGTATGCACAGCGGCTCTGAGCATCTGCAGCCGAGGCAGCCTGGGTTGGAGACTCTGTGGCTAACGAGGTAGATTGATGGTAAAGGGAAATGGAAACCCACAGGGGTCTAATGTGAAATATCAGTACTGGTACATAATTTAAGCCCAGTTAGGGAAAAAGAAGCTAAACCTGTCCTGACAGCACTCACTCCTGCTGCAGAATGTACCAGAAGGGAGGAATCCTCATGCTTAAAATAACCAGCCCGCTGGGTCATCAAGACAGCAGACATATGCCAGGTGGGGCAGGACTCATGAGGTCGGGGGCAAAGCAGCAGGAGGACGTGTGCCCCAAGGCCTCGTGTGGACGTGTTTCCAAGTGAGCCGGGATGGCAGCGATAGCCTCTGACCAGCAGTGAGGACGCAGGGCACAAAAAGGAGGCGGGGCGGAAACGAAGACACCGGGCCTGTGCCCACAGCAGCCTTCCAGGTAACTTTCTTTTGAACTGGACCCGAGTCGATGCCACAGACACTGACTGTGGTGTGTTCCGCGCCAGCTGGGACACGTGTGCGCTGTAGACATGAGTGTGTCCACACGCTGCAGGCCAGACTTCTCAGAAGAAGAAGCAGAGGACTTAACTTTAGCAAGTTTAGTTGGGTTCCTCTGGGGAACTTCTAATTACAAAGAGGACTGTGGCTTCCAGGGCCCATCAGTGGGTGCTTGGTGCTTGGGTATTTGCGATCGGGGTGGGGTTCTGAGGATGCCTTCCCTGCTAAGGGGGCGCCCTTCTGACTTTTCAGGAAAAGGGGTGGAATCATGAGGAAGCAGGTCAACTAGTCTTTTTGTATCAAAGCAGGTCAACTAGTCTTTTTGGTATAAATTACTCCTAGTGTCATGGGTACATACCAAACCCAGCGGAGAGCACAGGGGCACTTGTCTGGAGATGTGGCCAACATCTTTGGGAGTATTTCAGACAAAACGATACATTATTTTAAGAAGTGTTTTAATCCTATTTTCCACTACACCTATGTATGTGTGTCTCTGCTGCATTCTTATTTTTTAGGGTTTTTTCTTAAGTGTGCATTTTAGTTGAAAGTAATTACTCAGAAAAATATTGAAGGAAGGGAAAAAGAATCCCATATATTGCTTATTCCTGGCTCCTGTCTGAAAGGATCCATTTTTCATGTTTTTTGTTTCTGGCAAAGCCTGAACTACTTAAATCAGACACAAGAAGGGCTGTCACCCCGATTCACCCCTTATACCAAACAGCACTGACTTTTCCAGGAATAAGGAAAGAGATCATCTAGTGAAATTCCATTCAGGGTTGACTTTGATGCTCCGATGTCTAGATGCAACTTTAAACATCTTTTAAATCACAAACCACTCCTAAGAACCTTTTCTCTTCTAAAAGGAAATGACCTGGAACAAATATGACATCGATTTTCCATCTCCCTTGATCAGTCTCATTTGGTATGATTTTTATTATTTAAGGTTTACCAACAAGGAGAATATACAGTTAGCAATGGTTCTAATTAGGTTTTGTGACCTTTGAGGAAGAAAAGGTGGGTCTGGGCCTGACGATGCCTGAAACTGGCAGAGAACAGACTGGGTTTACGGCTGTCTCCCTGTGACTCGCAGGTGATGCTGGGCCCCAAGTCTGCTCTCGGGATGAGGAGGCAGGGTGAGGGAGGGCTAGGGAGAGACACGCAGGAGGAGGAGGGGTCCCAGATGCGCCGCGGGGGAGGTGCTGTCATTGGCAAAGTGGGATTTGTGCGGTAACTTTGATCGACAGATAGTCAACAACCAGGAAACACTGGCTTCAAACAGTTCTGGCTGTGGCTGGGTCCACTGACAGCAAGCGGACTGTGCAGGAAAGATGAGGTCATGGGTGCACAGAGGAAGCATAGGGGTCTTTTATACATGCTGATGAAGTGGGGGGCATTATGGAGATGTCCACACCGTCTGGACAATGGGATGTCTGCTGAAGGGCCAACTTGTTAGTCTGCGATATTGGGGAGAATATGAATTTTTCCAAGTTTTCTGTAATGGCTTGAGCCTTGGAATGCATTGACTAGACCCAGAGAGAGATAAATACGTGGTCTGTCGAGGGCCCAATCTTTCCTCAGTGAGGCATTTGCTGGAGGTAAGCCCTGGACCCGGACAACTAGTAGACAGGAGCCAATACAAATCTGTGAGGTTTTACTCTTTAGATAGATCTGCTTTTCCTAGCATCTGTGACAAAATCAGGTGATTTGACATTAATGCCTGGAGTGTACCAATGACCCCCAGGAAGTGCCCACGACATTATGTATGCTTAAGGTGGACCATAATTTCTATGGCCCATCAACACAGACACCCCTACTGGGATGTTAACGAACATTTACAAAAACGTACATCGAGAACAGACAGGAATTCCCAGCGGCTGTCTATTTTGTTTTTCTCTGGTGTGATTTGGGAGGTGAGAGTCTGGCACCTCAGGAGGCCAAAGTTGAGCCCAGGGCAGAGAATTCAATGAACCTGTCCTGCCATGTCTGAAACAAAAAAAACTGCAGAAGAGAAGACACGTTACTGAATCGGTACAGACATCTGACAAGCTCACTCCGGGATGAAACCAGGTAGCTGGAGCTCGGAGATGTGGAAACAAAGTAAAACCTGACCCTGATAAGAAGCTGCAGGACGTGCCAAAGGCGTGGAGTTGCGCGTCCACAGCATTCTCAGCATTCTCAGAGGAGCTGTAGGGAAGGGGCTCCAGCAGTTCCCAGCCGGCGCGGAGGTAGAGTTCAGAAGCTGGATTGGACGCTGAGCCCCTCAGGTGCTTCTCCCACCTGAAGCTCGTGCGTGAGAGGGCTGAGCACACCTGGACCCGCGTGCTTGGGCAGGATAGGAACACACTCAGCCTGGTAGCTGGTGCTCATCAAGCGTTGCGGTGTGCCGGGCGCAGTCCAGACTGGGCAGAGATGGTGATGGAGAGGCTGGGGAACTTGCTCAAGGCCCCTCAGCTGGAAGGGGCCAGGGCCAGGATCAGAACAGGGTCTACCTCGGCACAAAGCTGGTCCTCCCAACACACTGCCCTTCTAGCTCTGCCCTGTTCATCTGCAGGGTCTTCCTCGACTGTGATCTCAAAGGACCCTTCCTTCAGAGCAAGCTTGGGCAGCCTGGGGTCAGATCCATTTCCACCCTCACTAGCTGGTGTGATCTTGGGCTTCCTACTTAACTATCTGGGCCTCAGTGGCTCCGTCTGCAAAAGGAAGCTCGTAAGAGAACCTAAGTGACAGGACTGCTGTGAGATTAAAGGGTCACTGCACAGGACACCCCAGCACGTGGTGGAGTAAGTGCCCAGTACACAGGGGCCTTGCATAATGCAGCCGTCGGTGCCCACCCTCTCCCTGTGGGATGGAGGGCTGGCGGGTGCCTAAGGGCACTCAGTGACAGGAGGGTCTTGCTCACTTCCCTGCTGCCCATCAGCTCACCCTGTAGTTCCACTTGGGTGTGGACCCGTTACATCTGGAGAAATATTTCCCGGCACAGGGGCCTCCGGACAAATCTCGGTACTCAGTGACCTGGACGGATTTTATTTTTTTGTCTCCAGGAGGCAAGTTAACAGAAAGAAGTGATGGTCTTGGTGGGGTTTCATCAGTTAGTTGTCACTGATTCACGCAGGCCAGTTGGCTCTGCCTCCAGTGCTGGAAAGCTGCTGCGGTGCTCCCTGGGATTGCTGCCCTGTCCTGGCAGAGAGCACGGCCCAGAGGCTGACCACCACGGCCCAGTTCTCGGGCTGCTGGGGAGTTACCAAGGCCCTGGGCACGCGGAGCTGCGCAGTGTCACGGGGCCTTGCGGGTGGGGCAATGTGCGGTGGCAAGCTGTCAGCACGTTGGGCTTTGCAATGGAGACGTGGCTTTCTCTTTCAATATCCATTTCTTTTAATTATTCCATTCCAATGACTTTGAAAGTCACTCCTGAGGCTGATAGATGATTTATGCTTTACATGAGCTCCTGGGGATGACTGCCGAAGGCCTCCAGGGCTGCCCCCGGGCGTCCCTACTACACGCCCTCCGTGTGTGTTCAGACCGGAGCCTGTGTCCGCACTCCTGGAGGAGACTTGGGATACCAGCGGGGGATGGAGCCTGCGCCCCATCAGTTCCCTGTAAGGGCAAGTAGACTTCACTGGCTCCCCACCTCCTTTTCTCATTTGTTTCTCTATGAAGATCTGAAATTTCTTGGTAGGGGAAAAAGGCCACCACAGAGAACATTCTGAGATACTGCCATTCCCCTAGCGTGAGACCCCACAAGCAGCCCCATCCAGGAAGGAAGACAGGCAGGAGGGGCATCCAGGTAGCCAAGGGTTACGTGGGTCTCAGCAGCTGCTCCGGGAAGGCGTCCAGTTGTCTGGTGACCTGGAAAAAGAAATGGCCACACAAGACCAACGCAGAAACCCAGGCTGCGCCCCCTGGGGGGGGCTGCAGAAGGATCCCTGGCGGTGGGAGCAGGCTGCTCTCGGCCCCACGGAGCCTCCCGGAGCCCCGGCCCCTCAGGAAGCACCGCAGGTGAAAAGGGCCCCTGTGAAATCTGTCTCTCTGAAGGTCAAGACTGTGTTTTGCGGCCGAAGGACATTTATAGAGCTGTAAAAGGGGTCATTTTTGTTAATGTCACAAAATTATACTCTGAGTCAAATAACAGTGGCCCACGGCAGGTACGGAAGTAATTTTCCTTAAATGCAAAATCTGGCTTTTAGCGGAGTTGGAGGCGGCTTTAGTTGATGTTGGTGGGGCCCCTTTTTTGTGCACTTTGAGAGGTCCAAACGGGAGTTGTGACTTTGTGAATGTGCCCCTTTAAAAGAGTCACCTGGTGGGTGCTGAATGGAGCGGCAGCCCGTGGTGTGATGGGGGGATGGGCATGTGGAAGGTCATTCCAATCAGGGGAGGAACAGTGGCCTTTCCGGAGCAGTCACCACCTGCTGGGCTGGTCCTCAGTATTTCTGCATAGACTAACTCCTTTCACCCCAAGAACCCTGGGGGGAAGGGAATCATATTATCCCCATTGGACACAAGAGGAAACCAAGGCCAGGCAGACTTGTGGCTTGCCCAAGGTCACCTATAATCTGCGGCCTCAATGCCACAGCAGGTGTGGATGTCCAGGTGCTGTGGACCCCGTCCTGATCTACCCTGACCCCAAGCAGGCCGCCATCCGGGGCCGACGACTGCTGGGAAGGTGCATATCCACTGGTGACTGCCCCCGCTGTCCCCTTCAGGGCCCAGGGCTTCATCAGGACACCTTCTTGGCTGTCCAGGACACCTGCCCAGCCCAACCTGAGCCCTTACTCAGCCTCCAGCTGCCCCACCTTCCCGGCAACGTGCCTCTTCTCTCCCATCCCGTCCCTGCCCCAGGTCAGCCTCCAGACCCGTTCATCCCAGGAGCAGCGATTTCTATGCTGCAGCACGGTCCTCCCTCCTGGCTTTGCCCCGCTCTGTCCTGCCCGCTCCCTTTCCCGTCCCTCTTGGCTCTGCTTTCCTGTCCTCCATTCCCTTTAGTGTCCAGCAGGCTGGGGTCACCCTAGGTCTCCAGAAGTCGCACCCTCCGTCCCCTCCTCTCTCCACCACCAGATTTCTCGAAAGAGCAGCTGGAGCCTCATACTTTGCCCCTGCGGGGACCACTCTTGACCGTGCGCCCCGGGCTTCTCACAGGGGCCCTCTGCCTGATTCAGACCCACTATGTGGCTGCTCCTCGCTGTGCCCCCTGGATCCCTGCACCCCTTCCTCTTGGGTCTTCCTGAGCATCGGTCAGGCCAGGGTTTCTACCTGCTTAGGAACCACCCCTCACCTTGCAAAAATCGAGCTCATTGTTTCCCTCTCCCTGTGAACTGGTTTCCTGTACTCCCAACTTGGTCTCTGCTGGGAAAAGTCCTATTCAAATGCGGAAACACTTCCCAGCACCCAGCACCTGGTGTGAGTTCCTGAATAGTTGCCAGCTCCTTTCTTTTCCCACCCGTCATGCCTGAGGAGGGGGACACACTGCACCCTGTGAACTCTGTTTTGGAAATGTCTCCAGATCCCACCTGCATCCCTCCCATCTGTGCCCACTGCCTTGAATCAGACCTTTCTTATCTCTCGTGTGATCTACCAGCAGGCCCTCCCGGCCACCAATTCCTCATCTGATGTGCTCTCTGCATCGACCCCAACTCCTCCCCAGCCTTACCTCGTCACCCCCTTTCTTAGCACTTCAACAGCTTTCCTCTCTCTTGTGAAATGAACTCCAAGCCCTCAGCCCAGCTTCCGTGCCTTTCATGATCTGACAGGCTATTTAGTCCCTGAGCTCAGTGTTCTCTGAATTGCATGTGATATTTAACCTGTACCCAGAATGTCCATTGTCCAGGCCTCTCTGCCTGGAGGGCTTTCCATTCATCCTTCAAGACCAACGCAGACTCCCCTCCGGGAAGCCCTGCTTCCCCGTCGTCCTCTGAAGCTCCATGCCACCTCTGAAGGGGCTGTCATCCAGACCCCAGGCCCTACGCCTGTGCTTATCATGGGGACTCCTCTGCTCCTTGCAACCTATGCCCTGAGGACGGGAGCCTGCCCTTGTGCATTTTATGCCTCTGCGGTGTAGTTCAAGATCTAGAACACAGCAGCCTTTCAGTGCTGGCTGATAGACGTGTTAAACAAAGCAATGCAGTCTCCGTTGATAATACAGGAATAAATCTCTGACCGTCCTAAGGGATCACAAATTCTGGGTGAGAGGAGTCTGGAATCAAAATTCATGAGGCTTTTAAAAAAATTTAGAATGCCCTTTGATGCAAATGTGTTCGATTGGTCATCAAAGGTTTTAAAAAAATGATGTCTTTGGGGTCTAGAGAGATGGTAATGCACAGTTTCTGGGGGTCAGCTGGGAAGGGGGAAAGGTGCCAGCAGGAAATGAGGAGGACCCTACCCTGCAGGATGTCCCTTGCAGACAGTGGGCCAGCAAGTCCAAGAGTGACCCCCCAGACCCCAGTAGCTGACCACCTTCCTGTCATAACCCAACTTTCAGAGAACCAGAAAGACCAGAAGTTCCAGCAAAAAAAAAACCTTTCAGGATGTTACCAGCTAGTGATCTATAACTTAAAAGGCAAGAATTATCGGTCAGCCAAGTCAGGAACCAGCCCATTTTTCTTGTCGAATGCAGAGCCCAAATTGCTGTGCTTGGGTTAGCAAGTTAAGCTAAAAGGTGTGATGCCAGATGCTTTAGGAGGCAAAGCAAGTGGTTCTTTCAACTTGATTACTTGTTTGAAAATACTTTACTCAATAGAGAAATTGGGAGCAATCGAGTCATTTTGCAAATCACATATATTTTTTAAATGCATCTGCAGAGTGCCTGTTAAATAGAAAATTCTGTGGCTGAGTGCTCTGGGAAAGTGAAAAACTGCTCCCCGGGCCGAGTCAGGAAAATGGAGTTTCATTTACCGATTGGTTTTCCTTAAGATGGGGCCAGGCCTGCGCTGCTGGGGCTGTGAGCCTGTCTTCCCCAGAGGCGTGCCGGGGTCTCTTCCTCCCTTCAGGACGCCCCAGAGCAGTGCACTGGAGCAGTCAGACAGGTTTTCATAGGAGCCTGCCTCACCCGGGGAAGTTGATCTGCACCCTCTCCCGGGCCGTGTGTCCATGCCTGAGAAGCCATGTTCCTGTGATGGTTCTGAACCACACGCTCTCGGCTTTGTCCTCCCATGCTTCTCTCGACCTTGTCTGTCTTGTGGGCCACACTTCTGGTCCCAAGGCCCTCCATGCAGCTTTCGAAGGCAGTGATCTCTTACACACAGGTGTGTGCCAAGGGGAGGCCCCCCTCACAGACCCACCAAGCTCTTGCCAACAGATGAGGCACCCCACCAACTTCCACCCCAACTACGCCACACACTCCTGCCGTAACCTGCCACCAACACAGCCTAGAACCCAGGGGTGATGTGGTGGGGACCAAAGACGGGAGCCTCTAATGTCCCCTCCTCCACCTCCTTGTACTCACCTATGAGCGCATCTTTATATTTCAAGAACTACGTGAAGTGATTAATGGGTGCTCCCACAGCACCTTGCACACAGTAGGTGCATGGTAAACATTTGTGGATTTATCCCAGTGGGCCCTGGCAATACATGTTTCTATCATTTTAATTTAATTTTTTGGCATCTTGGACATAATTTGCCACTAGCTCTTACTCTCTGGTGCACTTTTTAACCCAGATGCAATGTTTGTACACTTGAAGACAACCTGTCCATGAAATTAATTAGACCCAAAGTTAAGTCTCAGTCCTTAGGTTGTTTCTCCTATTGCATCATTTTGATCAGCCTTTCTGAATGAATGATTGTTTCCCGACCCCCGAGAGTCCTGGGCAGGGAGAGAGGGGAGCCTCCGGGGTCTGGGTCCCCTTCCTCAGAGTCACTGAAACACCCTGTGGGAAGAGCAGTGAGCCTTGGCTGTGCTCAGCCAGGCCCCTCAGGCTCTGGTGCCCTAGCCCTATGTGAGCGAGGAAGAAAGGCTTGTGTTAAAAAGAAAATCAATACACACCATTAGAAAGAATATTTTAATCCACTGGAAGAAATAGGCTTTTAAAAGTCCATGCTGAGTATTTCTGTATCTAAGTAGATCCGCCTAATACAGATGAAACATCTATTTTTGATTCACTGCTTATAGCTAAGCCCAATAAAATTCAATTTCCCTGAAAGGGTTCCTATGCTTTTGACTTTTAATTAATGCCGCCTCTCACTCGAAGGGCTTGGTCTGGATGACCTACCTGGTTCCATCTCCCTTCACACCCTTTGCCCCATGAAGGTCTCTGAATAGGATGTTCAAAAGGTAAGCCAGGCCTTGTCCTCAGCCATAGACAGGGGACACCAGGCCTAGAACAACATGCCCGAGGTCACTGATGGGCCCACATCTCCTACCTCCTTGATTACTGACATTTGCTCTGTACTGGAAAGGACAGCAGGCCTCCACATGCCTGGTCCACCCAGGCCCTCTTCCCCACGAGGCCCCAGCACAGCCTCAGAGTCCCCCTCCCCTCCTCTGACCTGACGTGGTTCTCAGGGGAAACCCCCCCATTCTTGGCCCAGGCCTTCGAAGCTCCAGCTACTATTTGCAGGACACCGCTTTCTACACCACCACATTTGGGGCACTTTATGAAGACAGAATCGCAGACACCAGCATCTGAACTTGCCCCTGTGATGCGCTGTCGGCTTTCCTTGGCAGAGAGATGGCCGTGGCCGCTGCATCAGTGCCCTCACCGCGGCACTGATTTCCTTCTCCGGTCAGATTGACCAGCAAAACATGTTTCTCGGCTTAAAGAATTACAGAGGGTCACACTGGAAAGAGCCTCAGAGGCCATCCAGACCAACCCTGATATTTCACAGAGAAGGAAGCCAGGGCATTGGGTCCAAGGCAGAATTTAAGATGAGAGCCCATCAAATTGGGGATCTCCATCCACAGTTCTGTTCCTGGCTGCCAGTGATCACTGAGGATAGATGTGCGGCGGCCGTCCTCTGCCCGCTCCCAGGGGACTGGGGTGCCTCCCCATTTCCTCCTCTGAGGGAGTCCTCTAGGTACCAGGCTGTTTATGAAGAACTTGTTCTTTTAGAAGTTTGTGGAGCAGAAGCATTAAAGAAGCTGCGTGACATCACATGTACGCCACTCACGTCCCTGGCTGGGGACACCTGCTTCTCTCCCTGAGGCTTGAAAATCTAGCAGCCTTAAAAGGATGGCAGCTGCAGGTGACCTTTTCCTCTCGCCAAAGGAAGCAAAGCCATTTTTGAGCATTTCTAGCATAAAAAAGACAATATCTTAAAATCCCTAACCCAGGCCTCACCAGGGAGAGGGGACAGGCTGGGAGAGCCTTCTTAATCTGCCTGCCATGCATCTGCTTGACGTAGCAGGCAGCAAATGTCAGGAGAAGTTAGAAAGGGAGGAATAGCCCCAAGAAACTAAAATAGGTTGACCAGCCTTCAGTGACGTCACATGCATCCCCCTCATACATTTACAGTGGGTTCTGTGCTTTTATCTCCTTTTAATCTCTAGCCTCTCTGCTGTTGACAGGCCCTTATGTCTGCGAGGCCTGCTGGCATATACCGAGTTCCTTCCCAGCCTTTCACTTGCTTTAGGGGGATGCGTGTGCATTTTCGTTACGCTATTTGCAATGACTTGGTCTCTCTTTCTCCTGCCTATTTTAGGCCACGGTTGTTGGCAAATATTCTCTGCAGGTTGGATCCCTTTCCTGGGCTACAAAATGACATGCTGGCATCGCTGGGAAAAGCCATTTACTCTGCCAAACACAGCTGGGCTTGAAAGGAAGGGCAGTGGGGTCCTGTGCCGCCCCCCGCAGAGGCTGGTTCTGCTCCCCCTCTGCCCCGCGGGGTGCGCCCACTGCAGAGAAGGGGCTGTGACCCTTGGCTTCACTCTCCACGAGTCATGGTTTGCTAGTAACTGAAGGCACCGCAGATGGGGAAACTGAGGCTTGGTGCTGCTGGAGCCGCTCCCTGCCCCGGGAATCAGCCCAGAAGCAGAGAGAGAGCCGGGTGCCCTGTCCGGGCCCTGTGGCTCTGCAGCTTGTCCCCTGCTGGACTATGTTTGCTTTTCAGCGAAGGTTGAAGGTTTGACTCTCCTGGTCTGGGCTGCTCCTGCTCCCTGATAAACTCCCGGGGCTGAGCCGGCTGCATCCCGAAGCAGCTCACTTGGGCGGAGCCCGGCCCCTGAAGTAGTGTCCTTGCCCGCGCAGCCGTCCCCCGCCCTGGCCCCTGCCGCTGCCGGCCTCTGAGCCCCTCACTTCCTTCCCCGGCCCTTCCCTCTGTCCCACGCGGCGCAGCCGTCGCCCCCTCACCTTTCCTGCCCTTCCTGGAAGCCTCTCCTCCGTCTTCCCGCCCCGGACTTCCTTCGTTCTCCTCCGCATGGAAGGCTGCCGGACACTGAGCGGACAGGCCCCAGCGGCCAGCCGGTTCCACGGAAAGCTGTGCATCCTCCTTTTTGGAAGCAGCGGGAGATGTGTCCCCTCCCCACGGGATCCTCCTCCGTCTTGTCGTCTCGCCCTCCCCAGGACCCCCTCGCCAGCCCCTCTGTGCACGGCTGACCCTCTGCTCCCGGCTTCTGGAATCCCGGTGTCAGGTCCCAGGGCTGGGTGGCCAACCTCGAAGGCAGGAGTGGAGGGTGGCCCTGCTTGTCCCAGGCCCCTTTCACATCCTGGGGGCCCTCCTGTAGCCCACTGTGGCTTCCATTTGGTTTTTAGGAGACTGCTGGCGCCTTTGCTGCCCACGAGACTAAGCCATCGTCGGCACGGTGGGCGGCCAGAGCCGAGGCAGCTGCCGGGCCAAGGACTGCGTGCTGGGCCCTCTCACGCGAGTTCTGCCTCAGCCAGGGAGTCAGGGCCTTGGGGCTGCACCTCACCCCCACTCACGGCTGGAAGAGAGGCAGGCCCGCTCTTTCCTGGCCCTTCCCCCATTCCCTCTGCTGACGCCCCTGTGCCCCTCCCATCCCCCAGCCCCCACTGGCTTTTGGGCAGCTGGGGGTTGTGGGCAGCCATGGTGGCAGGGGTGGTGGTGGGAGTGGGTAGGAACTCCCCCTGCCTGCCTCATCCTTCCAGAACCTGGGGCTGTGGGACCAGCTGCTCTCTGATCAGGCTCATTGCAACGGGAAGAAGAGTAGCAGGAGGAAGAGGGGAAAATCCAGGCGGTGGCACCCCCAGAGACAGGCTGATTGGACCGGTGCCACTGGCAGCCTGTTGGGCCTCTGGAGGGAGCGGTCGGCAGTGGGAAGCAGAGGTAGGTGGCACCCCCCGGCCCTGGGCCCCAGCCCACCAAAGTCTGGCCCAAGGAGGAACCCTCAATAGTTTCAACCTAGCTGCGGAGGCTGGGAAAGTGCCGGCCACCGGGGTCCCCAAACCCCTAGTGGGAGAGTGTCTGTTGGTCACTGTTCCCAGGCCCACCACACACTTCCTTCTCACCCAGCACCCAAGCCTCCCTGACGCTTCCCCACCCCACCAAGCTTTCCTCTCTCCCGCCTGGTGTCCAGACCTGGCCCCCAGGGATCAGGGGTCACAACAGACCAAGCCCCTGGCCTGAGGCGAGACACTGGCGGAAGCCACATGGTGCCGGTTCCCTCCCTCCCAGCCTGGGGGTGGGGGACAGGGTGGTCCCAGCTAAAATAGCTTCTGGAAGAACAAGTCAATGGGGAGGCCTGTATCATTGTATCCTGCCAGGGGGTCCTCAAGACCCAGGATCCAGGAAGAGATGGAGCCTCCTCAGGAAGTTCCCATTCAGACAAAAGCAACTCAGTAGGAGGACCCCGGAGGAGCTGCGGAGAGAGCCAGGAAGCTGGTCGTTAGAAGGCGACTGGGGACCACGGTGGGAACAGCGGCGGGGACCACTAGTAAGCTGGTCGCTAAAAGATGATGAGAGGATTTCATTCAGGAGCAGCCGGGGGCAGAGTCCGAGAGGAAGCTGACCAGGTGGGCCGTTCGCCCTTCCTCACCCACAAATCCTGTGAGCCCAGGCAGACTGGCATGAAAAGCAGGGCCTGTAGTTCCTGGGGGCCACTGTCCCTCGGTGGGAGACCAGAGCCTGCAGGGGGAGCTGGACACCGGCCATGGGAAGGCCACGCCGTAGGGGTCAGAGCACAGACTCATGTCCATGATTCTGAGGCACCAAGCCTTCCCCTCACACCAGTCCTCTACAAAACTGCAAGAGATGCGGTGGTTTTCCTTGCTTTTGTCCAGGCCTTCGTCAATTACTACTTTGGTTTCTCCTGTCTGTCTGTCCATTCATTCATCCATCTAAGCATCTCTGCATTTTCCCAGCCACCCTCTTGCCATCTTCCTTCTTCTCATCTGCCCGCCCATCCACCCACCTACCCATCTATCCACCCACCCACCCATCCCCCTGCCTGCCACCCTCTTGCACATCCATATGATTCCCTGTATGTCACCGATAACCAAATGTATGTGCTGTGCTTTCTCCTTCCTGGCGCGGCTCACGTCCCCTCCAGCAGGTCACCCTGACAGCCTCCCCAGGGTGCTGTCAGGCCAGGGTCATCATCCCCATTTGGTAGGTTGGCACCGGAAGCTCGGACATAGAGCAGCACGCTCAGTGTCAGACAGCGAGGACTAGAGCCCGGTGCCGCTCTGCCCACCAGCTCTCTTCCAGTCTGTGCCTGACTTGCCTTTGGGTGAGACCCTCAAGAGCTTGTGGCTGGCCTAATTGTGAGGCTGGACCACAAGCAACCAGTCCTCATAGAGGTGGAACTGACGATGCTGAGGGAAGAAAGCATGGCATTCATGGAGGTCAGTCGCTGAGGGCCAGAGCAGCTCTCTTCCGTGCTCTTTGCAGATACAAGTTGTGGGCAACGAACTTCTGCCCCATCTGTCAACCAGGGAGGCAGCTACCAGGCTCTCCCAGAACCTTCCAGCTGAATTTAGTCAGTGAGGAGGGCGGGCGACAGCATCACCTTCTCCCCCACTGGACCCTCCAGCCTTTCCACCCCATGTGCCCATTCTCCTGCAACCTCACCGAGCCCCTGGCCAGCTCGGTGTGCAGTGGGTATGGCCTCTCCTTCCCACCGGAGGCCCTCAACTTTGCCATCACCCTCTTTGCGCCTCTGGGCTAAGCCAGCAAGCCCTGGGCCCGTGCATCCCTCCCCAGACTGCGGAGCTCAGCACTTTGGTTTCCTGGGAACGACTGCCCAGAACTCCGGGTTCGTGGAGCTGCAGTTTCCCTCTGCTGTTGGGGGTGGGGACAGTCATCAGTCATCCGTAATGATCAGGCCGACAGCGGGTCAGCTTTGCCTTCAGCTTCCTTAACAGCAGAGATGGTCTCTTCTCTCTCTCTCTCTCCCTCTCTCTCTAAGTCCTTCTCTCTCTCTCTTCTTAGACTAGCAATTCCACTTGACTCCATTACTGAAATGGCTCGTGCCTCCCATGCCCTGTCCAAGTTGCTATGTTGTTGTTTTATTGCTCCTCTACAAAGCTCCTACAAATTAAGGTGAAAGCTGGATACAAATGGGGCTGGGCTGCCGTGCAAGGAGCAGTCCTCCCCCAGGCTGGCCGTGTGGCCTTCCCCAGGGTCCTGCAGCTGCCATCGCCTTTTTGTTCAGGGCTTCTGGCCCCTTGAGAATTCATCAAGGCCTGGGCCTTCACCCCAAGAATGGGGGACTTTTGCCATCCAGAGTGGGGCTGGAGGGAGAGTCCAGACGGTGCTCATAACCAGAGGGGGTGAGGGGTGGTGACAGGGAGAGGAAACAGAGTCCCCCGTAGCTTTGGATCTTGGGGGGGTGTCCTGTTCTGTGTCTTGGGACTCACTGAAGTGTCCCCGGTGGCCCCACACCTGGGTGTTCAAGGGACTGAACATTCAACCAAGGAAACGGTGCATTTATCTGTGAACAAACCGGAGGCTGAGCTGCAGGGTGCCCAGTGTCCCAGGGCCTTGAGACCAGTCAGGGTCCTGGGGCCCAAAGTGGACAACTTCTGGGCTTGGGGACAGGACAGAGAAAGTCAGGAGGGTGTTCTGGAGTCAGGAGACGTTAGAATAAAGCCTTGAAGGCCAAGTCAGGAGAGAGGGAGGCAAGGGAGGGAGGGACCCAGGGCTAGGAGAGTGATAGGGTGAGGCCGCAGGAGCTGGGAGCTGGGTCCCAAGCCCTGTTTGTGGGGCAGAGGCATCCCTGAAATCCCAGCTAAGAAAGTAATGTCTCCTGAAGCATTTGAGGTGTGAGAACATCAGGGACCGGAAAGGGCAGGGACCCACGTGGCACAGCCCTCACTGTCTGCTGTCCTTCTGGCCCTGGAAGAAATGCCAGTCCGCCGACCCAGTGGAGCTGCTCTTGGAGGAGAAGGTGCCCCAAGCACCACTGGAGCCGGCACTCACCCAGTTTGTCCCGATGATGGTGGCCTGAGCCCTCCACCTGTGGATCCGTTGCTCAGGAAACGCACGTTCTGCGTCATCCTAGGTCTCTGCCCCACTTCCAGCTCTTCTTCCTGCAGGGTGTCACCATGAGGTATCTTTGCTGTCCCGTCAGCCTGCCTTACTCCCTTGTCCCCCAAAAGAAAGAAAAAATCTACCTGCCAGGGAAGTGTCTTACAATCCCAGGGAGCCAAGGAGACAGGCCTGGTGGCCGGTGTGTCCGCGCAGCCCCTCAGCAGCCTGGTCAATAAAGCCAAAGAATGTTTCTCAGGCCTCGTACGTTTCCCGGGGCCAGGATTCCCCAGGGCCACCAAGCTGAGGCCCAGCTGCACTTTCACTTTGTTCCTACAAAACAGGCCTGGCGGGGAGACTGCGAGGTGTCGGGGTCCCGGCTGAGAAACCCTGGGGCTATGCAAGGTGGCATCGACCTGCCGCCCCCACACTGGGTCGCCAAGCCCAGGTTTAGAATGGCAGCAACACAAAACCTCCCTGATGGGTGAACCCCAGGGTCTCACCCCAAACTTCTCTCCAGGAAGAGAGATTTGCAGCAACCTTGCTGGGGGCTCATTTTGCCCATAAGGGTGTCGGGAGCTTCCCGGGGCCCGTCTGGAGGTCTCCATGGGCCCAGAGAAGAAGGTAAGGCTCACGGTGCTCATCCATCAGTCAGCAGCTGCAAGGGGCAGGACCTCAGCACCTGCAGCTGTGGCTTTGGCCTCCTTTGTCAGAATAGAAGAGGGAGAGGAAAACCCTCCTTCTCCGGGTGAGTAAAGGGATGCAGTGTCCCCAGAGGCCACCTGCAAATCAATTCGCTTGGGAAAAGGCAGCACTGTTTGTTCTCTTCCTTTCTCCCCCAGCTGACGATTGTTCTGGAGCCCGAAGCCGCAGTTTCCCCCTCGGCTTCCGGGAGCCCACGGGGCTGGCGAGCTCCTGAAGGCCCGACACAGCTGAGCTCAGAGCCCCTCTCCCGTGTCCCCGGGGAGGCCCAGTGATGCCGGCCAGTACCAGCCTCCTGGGCGTTGGCAGCAGGTTTCCTCTCAGCACGTGGCCCAGCCCAGGGACCTGGGGGACCGCATCTCTCTCCGCCTGCCCACCTCCATCCAGACTGGATCCTTGGCAATACCCTGGGCCCGAACTTCAGCCTCGTCAGCCGCGGCTTGTTCGCAGGGCGAGCGGACCCGCTTCAGATGCACCTGGCTGGGGTCTGCGGGGAAGGCCGGGCCACGGCGGGAGGGGGCCGGTCCGCTTCCGAGCTTCCCTGCCACTTCCCGTCCCTCCCCTCCCCCTCCTCATTCCAACTCGCCCCCCGGGACGCCTTTTTCTCTGCCTCCAAATGCTTTGGTTCCCCAAGTAGGGGCAGATGCTGAACCGGGGTGCAGAGCACCCTGGGGCGGAGGTTGGGGTGGGGGCGTGCGTGAGGTCAGCAGCGAGGACGCTTTGGGAAATGGGAGGGGACCGGCGTGCACAGGCCCTCAGCTCTCGCCCCACCTGCTGGCGTCCTGCCCTTCGCCCCTCTCTGCCTGGCGCCTGCTGTCTGGGAGTGTCTCCAGCCGCCCTGGCCCTTCCACAGAGCTGTCCAGCCTTGGCCTGCCTGCCCTCTTCTGCAGAAATTCCCTTTCTCTCATTATGCCCCCAGCCACCATGCAGTCCCTGGCAAACTACAGGCCAGAAAACATTGTTTTTGCCAAGATCAAAAGTCACGCCAGTCTGCTTCAGAGCGTCAGCTCCACCAGTTGAGAGACATGGTCAAGGAACTAGCCCATGCCACCTCCATCTACATGCCATCTTCTGGACCATTTGGAAGTAACCTGGCATCATCTAAACCCACAGCCCAGTCCTAACTCCCCAGCTGTTTGTGGGATCTACAGGTAAACCTTAGGAAGTTCTGAGCCCATGTTTCAAAAATAATCGTAACGACTGGCCTTGACTGAGGACCATGCAGGGGACAGGCCCTGTGTCTGCCTGCCCTTCCTTACCTGCTTCTCTTCTCTCTGTCTTCCTTTCTTTGTGTC
This sequence comes from Manis pentadactyla, assembly GCF_030020395.1. Lineage (NCBI taxonomy): Eukaryota > Metazoa > Chordata > Mammalia > Pholidota > Manidae > Manis > Manis pentadactyla. The sequence continues at coordinate 174,338,519 of NC_080023.1, read as the reverse complement.
TTTTGAAAAGTAATTTATATTTTGGATTTATCCACTGTTTGTCAACATTTTGCTATAGCTAAAATTTTAGAGTTAGTTTTTAATTCTATAAAACTATAGTTGAGAAAGATTGTGTGCATGTATATCCATGCTTATATAACATAAGGGCAAAGTCTGATGAATTTTCACAAACCATACACACATGCGAATTCCTTAAAAACATAGCACCCAGATCAAGAAACACCTTCCCCATCCCTTCTGAAGCCCCCGACGCTCTCCTGTTGCTGCCTCCGGGGAAGGAAGTCTAGTGCTACCTTGATTTCTAACAGCACACAGAGGTTTGCCTGTGGTTGTTTTTTTAAATAAGTCACTGTGTTTTGCTTTATTTTGTGAGAGATACCAGAACCAAACAAATACCATTTGTTTTATTTCTAATTATATGGTTAGGAAGAACGTATTTTTTAAATGGACTTTCTGAGGGACAAACAATATGTTACTTGTCCCCAAAATATTTTGGCATTATATTAGTAGACTTTTTGTTTATTATTTTTTTGGTTCATGATCTATTTTGTGTTCTGTTGTGGATTTCTTGAGGGACAAATGTGGAACACTAAGTGGGGTATATGAGGGCATAATGATGCTGAAGGCTGGACACCGATATGTATTCGTGATGACATTTTTATTGAGGCAAAATTTACATACAATAAATTCACAGATAAGTGTACAATTCGATGAGTTCTGAGGAATGCAAATACTCATGTAATCAACCACCCCAGTCAAGACCAAATGGTCCCAGAAAGTTCCCTCATGTCCCTTCCAGTTAGTTCATGCCCACTGTAACCATGGTTCTAATTTTGATCACCACAGACCAATCCTCCCTGCTTCATGAGCTTCACAAATGGGTAATGATAGAATATGTGCTCATTTCTACAACAAAATGCTTTTGAGAGTCATCTATATTGTTGCATGTATCAGTTTTTATTCTTTTCTATACTGAGTTTATATCATTGTATGACTATAGATAACAATTTATTCATTCTATTAATAGATGTATGGGTTGTGCCCATTTTTTTTTGCCATACATTCTCTTTTCTCTTGAGTAAACACCTCGGAGTGGAATTGTTTCTTAGTGGGGTGGTTGTCTAAATTTTTAAGAAACTTAGAACCAGTTTCCAAGTATGTGTACCATCTTGCATTCCCACCAGCAATGTGTAAGAAGTTCCAGTTACTCCACATCTTCACAATAGGCAACATCTATGTGTGGCAGTTTGACCATTCTGATGGGTGTGAGTGGTCACTGTGCTTTTAATTCGTGTTTCCCTGATGACTAATGATAGTGAGTAACTTTACACCCGCTTATTGTCCATTTGTACGTTTTCTTTTGTGAAGTGTCTATTCAGGTCTTGTTCTGTTTGGGTTTATTATTGAATTGTAGGGATTCTTTCAATATTCTAGATATAAGTACTTTGTTGGATATATGTATTGCAAATATTTTCTCCTAATCTGTGACCTTCCTTTCCATATTCTCAGTGTTGATTTTTGATGAGCAGAGTTTTTTAATTTGTAAGAACTCCAGTTTGTCGATGTTTCTTCTGTGGTTAGTGCTTCTGGGGACTCTCCTGCATACGCAGGTGTTTACCTCACAGGTAAACCTAAGATTCCATTTCTCTGGATGAACGCCCAAGAACGCAATTGCTGGGTCATGCTACATGTGTGGTTTCACAAGACACTGCCAACTTATTGTCTATATTGGCTGAACCATTTTACATTCCCACTATCAATGTATGAGTGATATAGTTTCTCCATATTCTTGCCAGCATTTGATAGTATCACTATTTTTCATTTTAGCCATTCTGATAGATGTACGGTGATAGTTCATTGTGGTTTTAATTTGCCTCTCCTTCCCAGCTGATAATGCTGAACAACTTTCATGTGCTTATTCACTATATATATTTCCTTTCCAGTGAAACATCTGTTCATGTCTTTTGCCCATATACTAATTGGGTGGTTTGGGGATTGCTTTTTATTGTTGGTTTTGAGAATTCCTTATGCATTCTAGATCTAGGTCATTGGTTTGCTATGTAATTTGCAAATATTTTCTCAGAGTTTGTAGCTTATGTTTTCATCCTGTTAATATGGTCTTTTGTAGAGGAAAGTTTAAACAATTTGTCAATTGTTCCTTTTATGGATCACGCTTTTGGTATCAAATCTAAGAACTCTGCCTAGCTCTAGACCCTTAAGTTTATCCCTGATTTATTTTTCTACATATTTCTAGTTTTAGGTTAGTTCCATAACTTGTTTGAGTTAATTTTTGCAGAAAGTATAGTATTTAGCTCAATGTTTATTTTTTGGCCTATGGATATCTAATCGTTCCTCCAGAACAGTTTGTTGAAAAGGTTGTACTTCCTCTGTTGAGTGGCTGTTTCACCTTGGTTAAGAATCAGTTGGGCATATTTGTATGGGTCTATTTCTGGGTTCTCTATTCTACCCCATTGTTTATCCGTTCACCAGCACCACCCTGTCTTGATTCCTGTCCCTAAATAGTAAGCCTCAGTGTCAAGTAAAGTAATTCCCCCCACTTCACTTTTCTTCACTGTTTTAACTCACTTTTCTAGGGTTGACGTCTTTCTATAAATTTTAGAATATGGTTGTTTATGTCTATTTAAAAAAACTTGCTTGGATTTTGATAGGAATTGCATTAAGCCTATAGATCCATTTAGGGTGAGTTGACATCTTTATTATATATTGAATCTTCCAATCCATGAATATGGCATGTCTCTTCATTTAGTTAGGGCTTTGATTTATTTCCTCAGCACTTTACAGTTCTCAGCATACAGGTCCTACACGTGTTAAGTTTTTATTAAGTATTTTGTTTTGCTTGGAACAAATTGAAGAGACTATTGTATCATTTTTTTCTTGATAGACTTAATTTTTTTTTAGAGCAGTTTTAAGTTCACAGCAAAATGGAATGGTTGGTACAAAGTTGTCCCATATAACTCCTGGCCACATAACCTCCCCCATTATCAACATGCCCCACAAAAATGGCACATTTGTTGTGACTGATAAACCTATGTGGACATGTCATTATCACCCAGAGTCCGTAGCTCACATCAGGGTTCACTCTTTGCATTGTACAATCTATGGGTTTAGACAAATGTAGAAAGACATGTATCCACCATTATAGTGTCATACAGAATATTTTCACTGCCCTAAAAATTCCCTGTGCACTGCCTATTCATCCTCCCGTCCCCTCTGACCCCTAGCAAACACTCATCTTTTTAACTGTCTCTATAGTTTTGCCTTTTCTGGAATGTCATATAGTTGGAATCATGTAGTTGGATGTAGCCAGTTTTCAAACTGGCTTCTTTCACTTCAAAATATGCATTTAAGTTTCGTCCACGTCTCTTCATGGTTTAATAATAGCTCATATCCTTTTAGTGCTGAATAATATTTCAGTGTCTGAATGTGCCACTATTTATTTATCCATTTGTCTGCTGAAAGATATCTTGGTTGCTTCCAAGTTTGGGCAGTTATGATAAAACTGCTGTAAATATCCATGGGCAAGTTTTGTGTGGACATAAGCTTTCAGCTCTTTTGGGTGTATACGAAGGACTGTGATTGCTGGATCATACAGTTAAGAGTGTGTTTGGTTTTATAAGAAACTGCCGCATTGCCTGAGCATTTGATGTCTTTAGTATTCTGGATTTTGGTTGTTCTAATAAGTGCGTTGTGGTGTCTTGTTTTAATTTGCATTTCCCAGATGACATGATTTGGAGTTTATTTTCATGGGGCATAGATTATGGCACTTAGGGGTCACTGTCTTATCTGTTGCATGTTCTTTGTTTCATTGGTTTCTGCCTTTATCTTTATTATTTCCTTTATTCTCTTTCTTGAGCTTAATTTGCTCTTTTATCCCTGGCTTCTTAATGATAATTTATATCATTGATTTTTAAACATTTCTTGCTTTGCTAATACAAATTAGAATCTATAAAGGTCCCTGTAAGCACTGCTTCAAGTGCATCTGACAAACTTTGATATGTTGAGTTTTCATTATCATTCAGTTTGAGGTGTTTAAGAATTTTCTTTGTGATTTCATCTTTGATCCAGGTGTTCTTTAAACATGTGTTTCTTAATTGCCAAATATTCGGGAGCTTCTCTGTATTTCTTTTTAATTGATTTCTAATTTAATTCCATTGTGCTTATAGAAAAAAAAACCTCTAAGTTTTCAATTTTCTGAAATTTATTGAGACATTTTATGGCTCCCATATGGTCTGCCTTGATGCATATTCCATGTTTATGCAAAAGAATGTATATTCTGTCATTGCTGGGCATGGTGTTTTATAAATGTCAGTAAGGAAAGGTGGTTGATAATGTTGGAATCTTTTATATGTTTATTGATTTTTTTTTTGGTCAATTAACTATTAAATTTAGAGAGAAAACATTGAAGTCCATCTAGGATTGTGGATTTTTCTACCCCTTTGGTTCTATCGAGTTTTTATTCCATGCATTTTAAAACTTTGGTATTAGATGCATAACATTTATGACTATGTTTTCCTGATGGATTGTGAAATGTTTTCATTATCATTATGAAATGTTCCCTTTTCATCTCTGGTAATATTTCTCTTCTTGTACTCTGTGTGATATTCATGTAACAATACCAATTTAATTGTGCTTACCATTTTCATAATGTATTTTTTTTATATTTAATTAACCAATTCAATTGTGCTTACCATTTTCATAATGTATATTTTTTCTATATTTACTTTTAACCCATGTCTTTGTTTCTTATAGGGTACATGTAGTTGCATCTTGCATTTAAAAATCTAACTGGACAATATTTGCCTTTTAATTGGAGTGTTTAATCCAATTAAATAATATATATGTATTTTAATATAGTGATCGATAAGGTCGAGGATAAGCCTTACCATTGAGCTGTTTGCTTTTAATATGTCTTTTTTTTCCTTCTCTGTTTTTTGCCTTCTCTTGGGTCAACAGAAAATTTTTAGTATTTTTAATATTGCATTTTAATTCCTTGTTTTCTTTTAAAATATACATCTTTATGATTTGTTTTTAATGTTTGTTCCAAGGATTACAATATGCATCTTTTCCCTCAATTTTTTTATTGTGGTAAAATACACAAACATAAAATTTACAACCTAGTCATTTTTAAGAGTAAGGTTCAGTGGTATTAAATCCCCTCATAGTGCACTGCCATACCACTGTCCATCTCCCGAGCTCTTCATCTCGTAAAACGGAAACTCTGTCCCCATTAAACATTACCCACCATTTCCCCTTTATCCCCCACCCCTGGTACCCACCACTCTACTTTCTATATGATTTTGACCGAGTACCTCATATATAACTGAAATCATACAGTGTATCTTTTTGTGACTAGCTTATTTCATTTGGCATGTCAAGATCCATCCATATTGTAGCATGTGTCAGAATTCCCTTCTTTTTTAAAGCAGAGTAATATTCCATCCTATGTATATATCACATTTTGCTTATCTGTTCATCTATCAATGGACACTTGATTTGCTTCCACATTTTGTGAATGCTGCTGCTATGAACATGGGTTTGCAAATATTTCTTTGAGACCCTGTTTTCAATTTATTTTGGGAAGTGGAATTGCTACATCATATGGTTATCCTGTTTTAAACTTCCTTAGGAGCTGCCACACTGTTCTCCGCAGAGGCTCCATCATTTTCCATGGTTGCCAGCAGTGCATAAAAGTTGAAATTTCTCCACATTTGTACCCACAGTTTGACTTTCTGTTCTTCCTGGTAGAAGCCATCCTAATGGGCATGAGGTGGTGTCCCACTGTGGTTTTGATTCGCATTTCCCAAATGACTAAGGATGTTATTAAGTATCTTTTCATGTGCTTATTAGCTATTTGTGTATCTTCTTTAGAGAAATGTCTGTGCAAGTCCTTTGCACATTTTGGGGTCAGATTGTTTGTTTCTTTTGTTGTCGAGCTCTGTCACCGCTGGTGAAGTGGTTTGTAAGTGTCAGCTGGGTCAAGGCGACAGTGTCTGTCAGGTCTCCCTTGCTGACTTTCTGCCTACTTATTCCATTGCTCAGAGAAAGAAGTGGGGAGGTCAAGGAGCATAACTGTGGGTGTGTCAGTCTCCTTCCAGCTCCACCAGTTGTGGCTCCTGTGGTTCGTGCTCTGTCAGTGGGGAAATCTGTGTTTGGGATGGTTATGTCTTCTCAGTGAATTGATTATTTTATCATTATGTAATGGTATTGCTTACACCTAGTAGTTTTCTCTGATCTGTAGAAAATTTGTCTGATAGTAATGTGGCCTCTCCTTGCTTTATTTTGATTGCTGTTAACTTGTTATATCTTTTCCATCTTTGTCTTTGTAATCTGCCAATATGATGAGTCAGCAAACTTTTTCTACAAAAAGGGCCAGTGAGTAAATATTCTAGGTTTTGTGGCCAAATACGGTCTCTGCCTCCTTTCCCTTCTCCTTTTCCTCTTCCTCACAACCCTTACAAATTGTAAAGACCATTCTTTTAAACAGGTCATGGGCTGGGCTTGGCCTGTGGGCCACCTTGCTGGTCCCTGAGCAATTACATTTTAGGTACATTTCTGATGGACAGTGCACCTAACTGGGCCCTTTTCTTTTCCTTTTATCCACTGGGGTAATATCTGTTTTTAATTGCTGTTTTTAGACCATTTAGATTTAATGCCGTTATTGCCGTAATTGAATTTAGGTCTACACTCGTATTGTTTTTCTGTCTTTCTCAGTTTTTTCCTCTGTTCCTTTTCTGCCTTCTTTTGAATTATTTGAATATTGTTAGTATTTCATTGATTTTGTCTATTGGCTTTTTGGCTCTCTTGGTTGCTTTTTAGTTGTTGATGGTGAGGGTGTCAAGGTGTCACTTCCCTCCAAACATATCAATTACCCATAATCTACAAGTTAAATCATAATTGTTTAAATAATTTACTGTGATAGATTATAAATCTGTAATTTAATGCATTGAATATCAGTAGCTTTTTGTATGCCAATCATGCCTCAATAAAGAAGTTAAAAATTTTTTTCTGCTCCGATCTCTTCCCTTAGGCATTTCCAGGACCGGAGTGGCAGGCCTGTCAATGTTGTCTAACAAGTTTCTGAGGCACCCATTTTTCTGAGATCCGTTCTTCAGATTAGATCATTCCCATTGACCTATTCTCTAGTTGACTGACCTTTCCTCTGTCATCTTCATTCTGCTGTTAGCCCACCCAGTGAAGTTTTGATGTCATATACTTTCTCAGATTTTGAATTTTGATTTGATTCTTTCTAAGAGAAGTTTATCTTTTATGAAATTTTATATTAACAGAAAGGCTGCAAAGATCACATGGGGTGTTTCCTCCAAATACCCCTCACACAGTCATCCCTGATGGTAACCTCCCACCCAGACCCGTCGCTGGCAGTGAGACAATGCTGCCAGCCCGAACCCCGACTGCATTCAGATCTCCCCTGTGTTTACGCAGACGTTGTTTTTGTCTGAGGATTCCATCCAGGAAACCACATCGTGTTAAGCGCCTTTTGTTAGGTTTCTCTTTCTTTGCCCAAACTTCTATTTTTCCATTCATTTCCAATTGTTCAGCTTTACCTCGTGAAAGATGATTAGAACAGCTGCTTTGGAATCTTTGAGTGATGATTCCACCATCTGGGGTCCTCTCGGGTTGTCTGATTGCCTCCCCTGGAGATGCGGCCGACGTCCCTGGTTCTTGGTATGCCTTATGATGGTGGATTTTTATCCTGGACGTTCGGTTTGTTTTTGTTGTGTGAGAAGACTGGACCCTGTTAAAAGCCCTCTGCAGAACGGTGGTTTTCTTCTGCTCACCCTGGCCCTCGTCCTGTCTCGCCAGAGGCCTGTCCCACTGGGTGCAGCCCACCCCTTCTCCGCCTCCGTGGGCAGCGGCTCCAGCCAAGCTGCTAGTGCCTGGCCAGAGCACGTCCTGCTCCAGGGCCCATGGGCTGCTTGGGTGCACGCGGCGGCTCAGCCCTCAGCCTGTCCGTGCCTGCCCTCTGCTCACCGCGGTGTGCCCACTGCGCCCTCTGCTCCTGCTCACCCGCGTGTGCTCAGCCGGATGCAGCGGAAAAGCCGCAGGGGGCCTCTGCAGAGCTCTGGACTGCTCGCGCCCCAGGCAGCTCTCCTGCCAGCTCTGCGCCTGGCCTCCCCGAATCCCCAGCAGTGCCCCTCCAGCTCAGGAAGACCACCGGCCCTGATGGGCCCTCCTCCCTGGGCGCACCCAGGAGCCTCTGCCGCAGGCAGCTGTGGCCTCTGCTTCCTCGTGCTCAGGGCTAACTCTTCTGCTGCCTGCTCTCCAGTGCCTTGTGCACGTCTGCCTGATTTTCCCACTTGGTTAAGGCACTAGGGCCATCCGCCCCCTGCCCAACCGCCATCACGGCTGGGAACAGAGCTGAGTGGGACCAAGGCTGATGGGGTGTGAGCCGCGTGCTGCCTGCCCTCTCCCTGCCCTCCCCCTGCCCTCCCCTGTCTCCATGACCTTCAGCCCCTCAGCAGCCCTGAATTCTGCCCTCTCACATTCAGGCGGGGAGCACCGAGGCTTCCTGTTGGGGTCCCAGCTCCCTGGTGCTCAGGACTGGGGGCGTCCTCAGGGACAAAGTCGTGTACATGCAGACCTGTCTTGGGGTGTCCCTTCCTTCAAGGCTTGCTGCTTGTCAGTTGCTGGTATCTTCACATAGCTGTTTTCTGTATTTCTTAAGAGCTTATCCTTTTCCCATGACCACTGCCACTCTGCTTGCTGGCCCTCACAGCCTCCTGGGAGAGGGACACTAGCGCCGTGTTTTTACTCCTCTTTACTGATGAGGCGGAGTGATCAGGTCACACGCCAGGCAAGGCCGGGCTCAGGCCAGAAGGCAAAGCCACGCCTCCCCTGCGCCCTGGGAGGGGACTGAGTCCACTACCACAGACGCGGGGCTCGGCTGTCAGGCCCAGGCTCCTGGAAATCGTCGTCCCTAAGGTATTTGCTGGCACTGGACCTCTTTGGAACCTTGGGCCTTTCCTGTAACTGGAATTTATTCCAGCTGCAACCAAGTGCTGGCGTGGGCTCCCGCAGGTTGGTGACAGAGGGGGCGGCTTTTGGTGAACTGCAATCAGGGGCTGTCTTCAAGGTATGAGTTCAGCCTGCCTTGTGTCTGCTTAAAATTTCCCCAATGACTCCCATTGCTTAGACTAAAAACTCACCTCCCTCCTATGGCCTGTAAGGCTTTGTGCCCTGGGCCTGTCCATCACACCCACCTCCCCTCACCCACCTCTCTTCTTTCCAGACACACTGGCCTCCTGTCTACTCCTTTAGCTTATCATGGCCTCTCCCACCCCAGGGCCTTTGCACAAGTGGTTCCCTCTTTCTGATATTATTTCTTCTGTCCTCTGCACCACTTACTATTCCCTCATCCTTGGAATCTCAGCTCAGATACCATCCCCTTGAAGGATCTTTCCCCACTGGCTCTCTCCCCAGGCCCTCTCTGGCTGCGCTGGCCCCTCTGCTACAACTGCTGTGGGCTGTTTATTTACAGCACGTTTTCTTACCAGAGCTGGGGAGGAAATGGGACCACCTTGTCTTCTGTCCACAGGAGGAAACAGCGCCTTCCTCTGGGGGGTGGGGAGGCCCGGCAGGCTGTGCTCACCACACCCTTCCCACCCCAGGCGCTCTACCCTCAGGGCATCTGCTTGGTCTCTGAAAATCTCAACAAAGAACAAACCAAACCCCAAACCAAAAGCACCTTCTCAGGTGAAGGAGGTGTGGCAGAGCCCTTGTCGGCCCTCAGAACCTTCCCAAGGTTCACCAGGAGGCTGGCGACTGGAGAGCACAGGGCTCCTGGTGCTCGTCTTCCCATCCTGGGAGTGAGAGGTGGGCAGCCCGTGGCTCATCAGAGTCCTGCCTCTGCTCGGCTGGGCTCCGTGGAAAGTGGCCACATCCTGCCAGCAGAACCCTGCGTTTCCAAACGCCTGCTGTGCCTCTGCCTGGGCTGTGGACCACGTGTCAGCCTCGCCCTCCCCCTGGCACAGTGGACCTGGCAGGTGTGTGCAGGCCTCCCACCCAGGCCGGGGGCCCAGGCCACTGTTCCTCCTCCATGCTGGGCACCCTGTGCCAGGTGCAGCCCCTTGGCCGGTGTGCCACTCCCAGGCCTCTGGGCTGAGGAAGCCGGAGCCAAGCACAGTGTGTGTGTTCCTGGGTGGGAACAATCAGCCCTGCAGGAGGCAGGCTGCTCATGGAATGTCAGCTATTCTAAGGGTTGCTAATCACATCCCCACAATTGGCACAAGAAAGTAAGCATTTGAGGTGGGCCTGGGGGCACCCTCTGGCACATGTGTCTCACTCAGCCCAACTCCCTTGGGCACTTCCAGATTCCCTCAGGGCAGCTCTGGCTCCCCCTTCAAGGCCTCTGGAAACCTCCTGGACCAGAGGCTGGGTTCCAAACGCTGTCGTATGCCAGAGCAGTCATATGTAAGTGGCATCTAATAAATGCTACTGGCTGAAAAAGCTGGCTTCAGGCCATCACGCCCTTGAGTAAGCATGCTCGTGGATGCCGCTGAAACCCATCCAGCTGAGAGGTCACAGTTACGGAGCAGGCGGAAACTTCCAGCATTGCGGGGAGGTCCAGCTGCATGCAGTTTCCCACATAGACCATCAGGGTCCAGTTTCAGCTGAAGGCTGCCTTGTGTTCTACTTATACTGATGATGAATGTAAACCAGGCATCAGAGCTTTACAGTTTGGGTTTTTTAAATTTATTTTGTTTCGTGATTGAAGAATATTCCCTGGACCATGGTGGGGAGCAAGAACAGCCCAGCAGTTGGAAGTCAGCAAGGACCTGTGTCACCCTTTGAGCTGGCTTCCTGGGTGCCCCACCTGTACATCTCTGCCCCTTGCCCCTCAAACAGTGCTGCCAGAGACCAGAAACCTCAGGCTGTCAGGGGGGCAGGCCTGAGCTTTGTGGGCCCAGCTGGCAGGAGGAGGGCCTGAAGGCAGCCCTCTCCCCTGGCTCTGTGCAAGGACCCCCACCTAGGCCAGGGTTCTCCAGGAGCTGAACCCGGCTCAGGGTGCGGCGCTGAGCAAGCTTGCGTGACGACGGTGGATCACATGTGCGGGGGGGGCCTGGTACTTTTCCAAGGGCTTTTAAATGCATTATCTTGTTGGAGGCTCATTTGAGGCAAGGACTGAAAGCAGACTGGAAAACAACTAATTTACTGAATCCTGAATGCAGAGGAAGCTGAATGCAGTGCATGTTTTTGCTGAATCTCAAACCCAAACAACCTTCTGTTAAAGAACAAACAAATAAACAAAAATGCTGAACATCAATTCACCGGGGAACATGGTCTGAATGGAAGCTCTGGACAGAGACTCACTCAGCAAAGTCAAAGTCAACAAGCATGTGTTGGGCTAGAGGTTGCTGGGGGTCGCATATGTGATCATGAGGGGCCCCCAGCCTTTAGGGGTCATGCACCAGGGGACAAGTTTCATTCTAGGCGGTCCCCACAATATCATCCGGCATCAACCTGGCTGTGGCCAAGTTCGTCCTCAAGCACTCCGTCTGAGCTGCCTGCTCCATCGCGTACGCGCTGCACGAGGCGGACGATGTGCTCCAACATCTTCCTGGGCCGCGAGCTGCGCGAGCTGGAGCAGCAGCTCGCTGCCAACTTCATCTTCCTTCCCTGCTCATCGGAAACCATGGTCAAGTAGACCCGTCCATGCCTACCTGCCCCCACCGCCGGCCACCCCCCAACCCTGCTGCCAGGGCTCCAGAGGGGCCAGGGGAAGCAGCCCTTGCCTCCAAAAGCCCTCTGGCCCTCAGGAAAGCAAGGCCTTTGGCTCACCCCCATGGTCCCCTTGACGCTGGGCATGCAGGCCAGGCCCTGAGCCTGCAGCTGGTCCCCAGCTGGGTCCCTGGCCGTGAGGCTGCTTTAGTGCCTGCATAAGGGAGACTCAGTTCGTCCCCTGCTCCTTGACCCTGCATCCTGCAGGCCCCTGGGAGGGGGAAATGGACAGTGCCAGCTGCCCAGAGAAGGCGCTAGCCCACCTCAGTGACCTCTGCCTCCTCAGGGCATCTCAGAGGGAAGCTGGAGCGAGCGCCTTATTGCAAGGCCATTAAGCAAGCTAATGACCCATGAAGGCTCCGGCCCCTCCGGCCACCCGCTGTGCCTCCCCTCAGCTCCCAGAACCTGCTGCCCACCCACTGCCTTGTGACAGCTATTAGTGTTACTTAACATGTTGGGCCACGGTTTTCCCAGATGGGGCCAGGGCCTCAGAGCTGCCGCCTTTTCCGGGCCCAGCCAGGGCTGTGCACACAGCAGGCAGTGAATAAGTATTTGCTTGGGATTAAGCCCAGAAAGAGTCACCTTGATGTCCAGGCTGGGGAAGGGACCTGGAGTCTGGGGACCCCCGGGCAGGGGTGAGGTAGTCACCGGGGCAGGGCACCGCCTGAGGTGTGTGCTCTGCAGCCATGTCCCCACCCCTCTGTCCCAAGCAGAGGTGGGTGCAGCAGCCACACCTGGGCTCCGTGGGGCCGAGTGCCCATTTCCTCCTCTGGGCCCAGCTGCCCCCTGGGGCGGAGCCCGGGAGCGGGCAGGCCTGCCTACACTTACCTGAACTGCAGGGGCCAGCTCCCGGGCACGGGGGGCCTGCCTCAGCTGCCCCTCTGCTCCTCCAGGGCCCATGCCGGGGGCTCCTTGGATCCTGGGCAGGCCCTGCCCTCAGCACCCAGGACTGTGCCCAAGGGCCCTGAGGGCTGAGGGGACATACCTGCCCAGGTACAGCGTCCACCTCGTCACATGCTCAGAGTCCGGACAGCCTTCCCGGCAGACTGCAGGGTCGTGGGTGGGCCCAGCAAGTCCAGGGCGCCCCCCTGGGGTCTGTACTGTGAGCCCTCAGGAAACCAGGGCAGCCCTCGTCCCCCCGCCCAGGCCCAGAGGCGCATCTACAGAGACGACGCTCACGAGCGGCATCTGGTCTGGGAGAAGGAGGCAGCAGCCCGGAGCCTCCGGCCCGCAGGCAGGCCCCTGGGTCGGTTTCTCAGGCAGGGCAGGAGAAATGAGAGGAGGCGCAGGGGTGAGTGTGGCGCAGCCGTATTTAATGTGACCTCTGGTAAATTCCAAGGGGTCAGAGGAGACTTCTTGCTCCATAAAATTGGGTCCCTGAAGCAGGTCACCTCCATTTTTTCAAAGGGATGGGCTGCCTGGAGGTGGTGGCAGCTCTGGCTGGAGCACAGGCCTGGGCTCTGTAATGTGGGTGCCATGCGGGGGCCTGGGGCCAGAGATAGGCACCCACTGTGGTCACTGAGCCGGGGGCAGGAGCCCCAGGGGCCAAGGGCGTCAGGGCCGCCATGCATCCTGGGGCCCAGAGGTCGTGCAGAGGCCCCAGCGGGGAGCACAGTGTGCGGAAGCTGGCGGGGAGGCTGGCAGGCAACCCCAACAGACATGAGCCACAGAGCTTCCCAACCTGCCCCGGGGCCCCTGCCAGCCCTCAGCTGTCTTCTAAGACAGGAGAAGGAGCTGTTTCCGTCACCAAGACAACTCAAAACAAAAACAAACCAAAGCCCACCTTAAGGTATAATCTTCCAGCTGCTTAGAATTAATCAGTGCAAAGTAGGTAAAGAGCCCTGTGCTGCGCCAGTGGCCAGGGGGCGGCCGGCCTCACACCAGCCTGCGCCTTTTGGAGTCCCTCTCCTCATCCCCCTCCTGGGCGTCCACCTCACAGCCGAGCGGGGACACCAGGTTCAGCAGAGGGTCCTCAGAGGCCCGGCCGAAGAGCGCCAGCAGGAGGGCCACACCGAAGCCCGTGGCACGCTCACCCTGTGGGCAAAGGGGGTGGAAACTGGCTGCTGGCTGAACCAGGCCTGCTGAGCAAGCCCACCTCTGCAGGAAGGGGCAGAGGCCCAACCCCGGCCTTACTGCCCCCCTTCTGCTGTCCAGCCACACTCAGGGCTGAGCAGGGGATGGGGCGCTCTGGCCCCACCCCCAGGTCCCTGGGCTGGGAAAGGGGGACACTGGGGACTCTGGGTCTCCTGTGAGGATGGGCTGGCTGGGGAAGGCCTGCACACAGCAATCACTGCTCCCAGGGGTGAGGAGGCCGGAGGTCTGGGGGACCACAGCTGGCCAGAGTCTGGGCCACAGGCAGTGTGACCCTCAACTCAGATTGTTTCTCATGAGCTCAGCCTGTAGCTCTGGAGCCAGAGAGGGGCTCTAGATGCAGGAGAGCGCGGAAGCAGTGGGGCCCATGGGGACGGGCAGGCGGGGAAAGGTCCGAGCAGGGCAGGGGTCAGCCACGGCGAGGCCTGGACTCACAGCGTGCACAGGTGCCGCTATGTCCAGGTGCACCCAGACTCCGGGCCAGTCGAAGCCGATATGTGAGGCGATGAACAGGCCAGCACAGGAGCTGGGGCTGTTGTCCCGGTCCTAGGGGCCAGGAGGCAGACAGTGAGCCTCCTGCCCCCAGAAGTGGGGGTGGGGGGGAGGGGCTCTGCCAAAAGTACCTTTGGGGCTGCTGCTGTTTGAGCCCCATGTGGATGCCCCTGACCCAGATCTCTGCCCCATGCACACAGTCTCCCCTGGTGTCTCAGGGAAGGGGCCTAGTACCGGGAGACAGCAGAGGGGAGCCCGAGGGCCGTGCACATGGGCTAAGGGGTCTGCCTTCAGCCCTGGGCAACTGCACACTCAGCGAAGGAGCCGATGGGGGCCACTGAGCAAACCCCAGAGTGGGGAGGAAGCCCCCGGCTCCTGCCTGAGGGCCGTGCTGGCAGGGAGACCAGCGAGAGGCAAGTCAGTCCTCCTCTGAATGCCTCCCCGAGCGGGTCTGAGGTCTGGGGGCCCCCTGACTGCACGTCCCTGGGTGCTCTGCCTTCCTGAGGGCCGGGCTGCCCACACCTACCGCCACTGAGTTCTTCATGTCGGCCACGGCCGAGGTGAACTCGCTGAAGTGCAGCTCAGGGCAGTAGACCAGCGGGTGCACCAGGTCCCCGCACTTCCTCCCGGCCTTCACACAGGCCGCTTCCCACTCGGCGCTGTTGGTGAGCACCGCGGCGTGGTACTTGCCCGTGGCGATGCTCTGCAAGGGCACAGCGGGCGCACGGAAGCAGCAGGCGCCCAGGAGGCCGGGAGAAGCAAAGCAGGAAACAGGCTGTGAGCCTGGGGCTCCCCAGGACGGGGAGGCCCCAGAGCCGGCCGCCGACCAGCCCCGCAGCCGGGTCACCAAGGTTCCGTGTCCGCAGCCCCTCCCCCCGCGGAGTCAAGGCGGGCTCAGGCTCGTGGGCTGCGGCTGAGGGGCCCACCTGAGCTCCGGTCAGCGTGGCCATGTCCAGGATGATGTCGGCCGCCAGGTCCTTGCAGGCGTAGGACACACCATCCGCCAGCACCAGCCTGCCCTCCGCGTCAGTGTTGTTGATTTCCACGGTCCTGGGGCAAGGCAGAGACCCCAGCTCAGGAGGGCATTCCCTGGGGCACGGTGGGGAGTCCCTTTGGACCTGGGAGGACACCATTTAGCACCCCTTTCCTATAGCTCGCCCTCTCGGAGGCAGGAGCAAAGGATGTCTGGGTCAGCCCCACCCAGCTCCCTGTGCCTCAGTTTCGTCTTTACTATGGGAGAACAGGGTTGTGGGGGGCATGAACTGGGCCAGCCACCCCTTCACATACAGTGCAGGTAAATGCAGAGGAGAACGTGCCCCTTGGGGTCACCCTGGGGACAGGCACCGTGTGTGTGTGTGTGTGTGTGTGTGCGTGTGCAGGGGGCAGGCGGTGAGTGGTCTCTTCTATTCTGAATCCCAGGCCACCTGCTCTTCCAGCTGCTACTTGCTGTGACCTTCAAGTGTGTCCCTCTGGAGCTGAGAAGCAGCAGTCCAAGGGCTGAGCTCAAGTGGGAGATGCAGGGAAGGCCCGCAGGCAGGTGATCTGGTGGGGGTGGGGGCTGCCTCCAGACACCCAGAGAACACAAAGCCTAAAGGTTGGGAAGGGCTCACCCCCTAAGGCAGCGTGGGCCCTGTGAGCCTGAGCCAGGCCCCCGAAGTGAGCCCAACACCTCAACCTGGGGCACGGTCCACCCCCTGGGCACCACTGGAGGGTGGCCCACTGTCCAGGAACTGTCCAGCACCTTCGGGCTGGGGTGAGCAAGGTGAAACCCGCCCCAACCGGGAGTGCTCGGGCGAGCAGCTTGGCCCCGGGAAGGAGGGGGTTCCTGAGTTCCAGCATCAGGGACAGCATGGCCAGAGGGGAACTGGTGCCTGACGCAGGTGCCAGGGGGGAAGCCTTACTTTCCTGAGTACAGCAGGTGGATGTCATCAGGCCTCGTGGCACTGGGACCCACGGAGTTCTCAGCCAAGCAGAACACGGCGTGGAGGTTGTCTTTGAAACCCTGGAGGGGATGTGAGCAGAGGCTTCAGTGACAGGTTGGCAGTGCACGAAGGAGGAAGGGCCAGTGGAGCTTTCTGACCCCCACAGACAGCAGACAGACAGACAGACATAAAGGGAGCAGAGCACAGCGCCTGTGCCACTCCCAGAAGCCCCGGCAGTGGGCGCTAAGGGCAAGGCTCATCCGTCTCGGGAGTTCCCACCAGAGTCCGTGCAATGCACGGAGGAGCCGGAAGCAGGGCTGGGCTACCGGGTTTCAGTCCTGGTGCTGCCAACTAGGCTCAGCCTCGCTCAGCCCCTGCCGCCCATCCACAAAATACGGCCAGCAGTCAGCGTCCCTCACGACATCAATCCGCTGAGCTCTACGTCACTGCAAGAAAGCAAGCTACACACATACGTATGGGTGGGGGTTGGGGGGAGTGTGGCCTCTCAGAAACGTAGGCGTGAAGTTAGTTTTCTGATGCCCAAACTCGACATTTGTAACAGAAATGTGCAGGCCAAGGCGGTTTCTGTCCTAAAGGGGCTCTGAATGCGACCCTGAGAACCCCAGCAGGCCTGGCTGGGCAGAGCAGAGCTCCCAGACCACCATCCCTGCCCTTCACCGAGACCCATCTCCTTTTGGCTTGGAGCATGTCCACCCACCCCGCTGCTCAAGGGCCCTTGCGAACAGCCCTATCATATCCAAAGTTCTCAGCTCCTGGAACAGTCAGTGATTTAGCCAAAGGTCAACACGGGCCTATGGCAGGTGGGCGCCAGCACTGTGGGCTGCAGCAGCTTGGAGCCCTGAGACCCCCTGCAGCACAGTCCCGGCTCCAGGTCCACACGCTGCCCCAGCCTCACAGACGGCCCCAAACTCCAGCACACAGCAACAGGGAAGCACCCTGCTGGCTTCCTGGGGGCCATCACGTGGGGCCACCTGTCAGCTCCCAAAGGCCTGGGGCAGCTGCTGCCGCGCTCGCAGCCAGCCTGTGTGAGGATGAGGGAGAGGGCGTTGTGGACCCTGAGCCTTGCCCACCCAGAGCTCTCCTCTCTTAAGACCCTAACCACTGACATTCAGTCAGCTCACAGCCTGGCCCATTCTGGGGCCTCCAGCCATTCCCATCTAAGTGGGGGTGGGTGGCTGGGAACAAATGGGTGATGCCCGTGTGACCCGAGGCCACAGGACAAGGGAACCTCGCTGAAGAAGGAGGGGAACACTGACATCTTCCCAGAGAAACGGGCACTGGGCCTGGGATCCGACGGGAGAGGGGTTTGCATAGTAAGAAAGTGATGTGTCGAGGCAGGACGGGGGTGTGGGGAGAGACCATGGCCCCTAAATTAACCCCGTCAGACCCCCAGGCTGCGGAAGATAGATGATGGCCTCACCCCCTAATTCTGGATGCGGAAGGCTTGGAACAGAGCCAGAATCTGGGTGTCAGAGAGGCCCTCAGGTACGGCCGCTAAGGGGGATGGGGAGTCCTGGGAAGGCTGGCCCCCAGGGGTACTGGGGCTACATGCAGACGGCCGAGGCTCCCGGTGCTGGGTGTCAGCTACAGGTATTGGGGTCCCCAGGGGGACTGGAAACCTGCAGGCTGCCAGGTAGATAAGGCTTGGAAGGTCAGCATTGCCCCAGAACTGTACCACCCTGCTCCCAGCATATCCTGGGATGCATATCCTCCCCTTTTGAAAATGTTAAAACATTTCATTTTGAAAAATTTCAAACTTAAAAAGTTTTGCAGAAATGGTACAATTTCCAGATAGTGCTGACCGAGATTCTCCCAGTGTAAATACCTGGCGTTGCTGTAGTGGCCTGGTCTACACTGGGAGGTTACCACTGACTCGGGTACTAGGGCCAGTCTGGCGAGTGTGCCCTGTGCCTGGCTGTCACCTCAGTGTCCTTGGTCTGGAGCCTCTGAGGTCTGCCTTTTGTCTTTGGTGACCCTGCTGCTTCTTGGCTCTCTGTGCCTGCACTCGGGGCGTGAAGCCCAGAGAGACTCTGTTCCTCCTAGTGCCCCTCTCAGAGGCACACTCTGTCCTCTGTCCAGGGATGTCCACAGGGCACAGCGACACCCACCAGGCGTCCCTGCAGTACTAGCACCACACGTACTGGACGGCTGCATGCTGAGGCCTCAGCCGCCCTATGGCTCACCACACTTCCATGCTCTGACTTCAGCATCTGTTGCTCATTCTCCCCTGAAACAATCACCAGCGTGTTTTTTGCCAAATGGAGATTTTCTGTTTCCATCACACCTTCTGCAGTTGGCAACTGGAACTCCACTGTAACAAACAGTTCTCTCCTTCCCTGTTTACTTATTCACTCAACAGTTTATTCCTACCAGTATGGATGTGTGGATTCCTGTTTTATTCTGTGGGTTCTAATCCATTAACCATCATTGTTTATTTTGTGGCTCCGTTTGAGGCACATTCCTTTTCAAGAGGCTGACAGAAGTTAGAATTAAGAGTGGAGGCTCCAGGCTGTGGCCCTGGTGGGGGTGGGAGGCTCCTCAGCACCCTGCTGCAGCGCCCCTGGAGGGGGGCCCAGGGAGTCCTGAGGCCACTCATGGCCACCAACTGACGCGTTAACTGCCAAGTGGCGCCCTGCAGGCAGGGAGTGCAAGCCCGGAAGTGCCTACCTGCTGGGGCGCTTCTGCGGGGCAGGAACCGGATGACCAGAGAGCCAGCCACAGGAGCCCTCCAAACCTCTTCCCTAGGGGCCAAGGAGCCGCAGCTGCTCCCCTGGAGAGCCACCCAGGCACCCCACAGCTGGGGCCCGTTTCCCATGCGCCCTCTGACAAGCTCATCTACAAGCCAGCAGGGCCCTGGGAGTTGGGGCCTGGGGCCGGGAGCAAGGCACCTTATCAAATGCAGGCCATGGCTCCTTACTGGTCCCCTGCGAGCAAGGGGACAAGGGCTCCTCCGGCAGCTCCCCCGGGGCTCCACAGAGGACTGGCCCGAGCTCTCAGAAGGCCTGTGGCCTGTGGCTCTGCTTGTGAGGCCCTGGGAAGGAGCCTTCCCCGTGCGGCCGTGTGGGGCAGAAGCAAGAACTGCCTGGCTGCCCGCTGGCCCTGCCCGGCCCCTGCCTGTCAGAACACCCCAGTGAGGTCAGGAACTCCCCAGCACCCTGCAGACCGACTCCGACCTTCCTCCTGGTGTTTCTGCTCCTCTTTCGGGAATCCTGAGCAGCCTGAATTAGACACTATTTGCCAAGACCTTCCTGGCCTTATTTTCACATGGTTTTCTCTCGAACGAGGCTGCCCAGGTAGCCTCTGGGGAAACAGGTCTGTAGTGACTGGCAGGAGGGCTGAGCCTAGGAGGGGGCCGCCCACCACCAGCCCAGAACACACTTTTTATGGACTTTGGGCTCCAAAGTCAGGTCACCAAGGCTCCGGGGCAGGGAGGGGGCTCCCTGGAGTCTTTGCTTCCCCCATTTCAAGAGCCTTTGGGCTCCGGTGGGCGTGGAGCCCCAGGTGAAGGCACTGCACTGATTTCTGACAAAACGTGGCTGCATACCTGGGGATGAGGCCTCAGTGCCTTAAGGACGGTGCGGGCCCCATGCTCCCCTGGCCTGCCTCCTGGACACCAGAGCCTCAGCGAGCCAGCACCTGCCCCCTCCCGGGGCAAACCGGGGGGCCAGTCACCACCAGGTGGTCCCTTCACCGAGCGTGGGGAGGAAGGCCCTGCACCGCAGAGACTTGGGAGGTGCCGGGTGGGGTCCTGGGGAGAAGGGCAGCAGAGCCCACACCCAGGGAGCCCTTCCCCGGGGCTAGAGGGTGGGGCCACACTCACCTGCTTGATGGCGGCTCTGAAGGCCCCCAGGATGGCCGCCGCTCCCCCACAGTCCCGCTTCATCCCCGGCATGGTGGTCTGCAGGCAGCACAAAGATTGGGAGAAGGGTGAGCAGCTGCTGACCGGGCCAGCAAAAATGCGTGTCCCCGCCCACTGGCACACTGGGCCCCCGAGGGGCTCCCCCAGGCCTCAGGACTCCCAGCCCGGTGGGGCTCCCCCAGGAGCGCCGGAAGGCATGGCCCAAGCTGATGGGCCCCTCAGCTGGAGAGGAGCTCCGGGGTCCACCCCACAGAGCCGCTGGGGCAGCGGGGCAGAGGGGCGGGCTGGAGCTGCCGGTGGCCCGTCTGGAGGCCGCCGCGCAGCACCGCCGGGGGCTTCAGGAGGGCACAGAGCTGTGGGTCCCCTTGGGCCTGGGATGGGGACAGGTTTGCCCACAGTTACCTTGCCCCTGAGTTCCACTTGTCACAGTCCCACTGTGTTTATGTGGGGCCTGGGGCTGAGGTCGGTGCCGGAAGCCCTGCAGCCCCCTGCCCTCCTGTCTCGGGGCTGGGGCTGGTCCCCCCACCCTGCAGCTGCCACATGCCTCTGTCCCTCGCTGCAGCTGGTGTCCAGGAGGCAGGCCGGGAGAGCACAGGGCCCTCACCGTCCTGGAGGCAACCACACCGGTGGAGGTGACGACTTCCAGCCGCAGCCAGAGGCCCTACACTTCAGAGCACCCCATCCACTCGCCCTGGGTGACCGAGCAGTACACCCCACTCCCTCCCTGGCCTTGCCGACCTTCCTTCTGGTTTCTGTCCCCATCTGTCCCCAGTCATCCCTGGCTCTGAGCTCAACCTGCCTCCTGCTTCAACAGCAGTGGAGTCCTGGCCCTTGTACCTTCGCCTGTGCGGTCCCCCGACTCTCCCTTCCTTCAGCTGCTGCTGGGTGGGCCTCCCACAGCACCAACCTTGCCCTTTCCCGATTCCCACCCCTCAGCCCTCAGCCAACAAGCACACTCAGACCCTCACCCTGACACGGCCACAGGGCCCCCCATCCCGAGCTCTCTGGATGCCTCTCCTGCCCGCCTGCCCACCTGCCGCCCCGGCTCTCGGCCCCTATGATCCCAGCTCGCCACTGGGCACACAGGAGGGTCTCTCCTTGCTTCTGAAGCTCCCTGCTCCCCGCCTGCAGGCATGGGTGTGCAGGCCGCCTGCCTGGGGCCGAGGGGGACCGGCTCTGCTCTGGATTCCCTGACAGCCTCCCTCAGACACCCCCTCCCCATCTTCTTCCACAGGTCCCATATAAGGAGAGACCCCTGAGCTTTATTCCAGGCCTGTCCCCCTCATACTGCCCCCGAGGTCTCCCCTTGCCCCCACACATCCACACTCAGATCCCTGGGGTGTCCTGCAGCCGCCACGCCACAGCTTAAAGCCAGGCCCGCCTGTCCTCCCCACCCGGTCCCCCTTCCTTTGGGACCAGGCCCCCACTGGTCTCCTGCGCCCGCAGCCCGCTGCCCCCTGGGAGCCCGGCTACCCCCCAGCCTCCTCTGGGCACTCTGTATCCTTGCTACAGCACACGACTCCCCCCCCGCCCCCGGGCCTTCTGCCCTCACTCAAGACCACCCCGTGACCGCCTTTCTTCAGACCACCTCGCCCTGGCCACCAGCTACGCAGGGAACATGCCCCATGTCCTCACACTGTCACCACCCGGCCTCATTAACACTGGCTGTGCTCTCACTGACCCCCCAGGTCACTGCCTTGAACGATCTGCCCCAGTTAGTGTGAACGCTTCCCAACCGCCACTGTCACATCGTGCATCCCACCCCCATCAGCAAGGTGCCCCCGCCACCTGGCCTTGCCCTTCTGCGTCTCCCGGGTTCCTGGGCCTAATGAGGGAACCACGAGAAACAGAGGCACCCTCCTGCCGCAGAGGCAAACGAGCCTTTCTATAAACTAGTTGAGGGCAGTTACACATTTTTACATTTTACAGGCTCCCAACTCTAATTGACAAGTTCATATTTTAAATTAACAACAGGTCATCAGATGTAAGGATTTGGATTTGAAATGTACTGAGTGATTTTTTTTGAATCCTTATCAGATTACATGAGCCTCGAGTTTTAATGGGAAGTATTTTTAGATATAAACGGTACCGCTTTTACAATTAAGTCAAGTGAAAATGACCCAGCCAGTCGTACTGAAAATGAGCTGCTGCTTTTGCCCTTATCTGCAGGAAAGCCCAGGGCTGTTTAAATGGAAACTGGGGCCTCAGATCTGGAACCAAACCTTCTGTAAATTGGCCCATATAGAAAATGGCTCGAGCTGGCCACCAGCGGCAGCCTCCCAACCGCAGGCGGGACAGACGCCCGCTACAGATGTAGCTCCACTGACCGCGTCAGTTTTGCAGGCCCCCATAATGTTGTTCCTTTTTTCACTGAAGAGACAATTTCCATAGTCTAAGATTTCACCTGTCTTTTTCACTAGGCTGATGCTCACATCAGTGGAGCAAAATGCTGGTGGCAGCCACGCGGTGACTGGGGCGCGCCGAGGGAGCTAGCAGTCGCCAGTCCCCTCCAGCCTGCCAGGGAAATCAGGCCCTGCCAGCTTACTTGAGTTTGCTTGCTGAACCTGTACAATCGTTAACTTTTCAAAATCCCAACCACTGAGCACAGGCGTTTACCGTCACCTGTGTCACACACACAGCAGCTCCTGGCAAAGAGCTCCCGCTCTCCCAGGACACCGGCTGGTGGGTCAGAGCGGAAGCAGGTGCGTGTATGGTTGAGTTCTTCCAAACACCATTTTTACTTGAAAGAGCTGCTCCATGATGGTTATTGAGACTTGGGTGCCCGGCAGGCGTTTTCTCAAAAAATAAACGTGACCCTCTCACTTCCAGGGGACCAGTTGACAGCATGGTTGACAATGGTAAAATAGGAGCCGTCAAGCCAAAGTCAGAACTTTGGACCACTTTATCTGCCTCCATGACAGTTTCCTAATACTCAGAGACTTTTTAAATGAGCTGAATGGTGATAGTAATGAATACAATCTTTTAAAAATAATACATAGTGAAATGTATCAAAGTTTGGAGGGTCTGCATAACTACATGAACAGTATTTTCCAAGTGACCCATGCATGATCTTACAAGACCGTGCAAAGTTCAAGACAGACCAGTAGACTTTAATGAAACAGAACATGGAAGTTCACTGATACGGTCTCAGAGTCCACATTACAATCAACCTTTCAGAATCTACCACTTGTTGAGTTTTGGTGTAATACAAAGAATGTCCTTAGTTATCTGAAAAGGGTTCTGAAATACTTCTCTCTTTTCCAATTACAAAATGAGGCCAAGTTTTCTTGTACTTCAAGAAAAACAACATACAGGCTAAATGCAGAAGCAGATGTGTGATCATGATTGTTTTCTACTCAGGGCGACACTAAAGAGATGTGCAAAAATGTAAAACAATGCCACTCCTGAGGTTTTTTTTTTTAATTTTAAGAATATAGTTATCTTCATAAAATTATATTATCTAAGTTAACATGCAATGGGTTTATACCATTATTTTTAAGTGAATTAATAAATATCTTTTGTTATTTAAAAATAGTAATATAAATCCATTGCACATTAACATAATAAATATCTTTAAAATTTCCCAGTTTTAATTTCTAGTAGGGTAGGTATCAACAGACATCACTCTTATAAACAAAATCTCTTCGGGGTCAATACTTTTTAAGAATGCAAGGGGTCAGGAGACTAACACATTTGAGACCTGCTAGTTCACAATGACCCTGATTTGCCTTTGCAACCTTTGGAAATGGAGCTGTGAATGGAGCTGTGAATGTTTCTGCAAAATTAAGATCTGGTGCCACCAGTAAAATGACTGATTCCCAGAAAGCCCTGATTCTCACTCTGGCCCTCCAATGAGCCAATGAACAAAATGAGCATCTGATCCCGGGAGAAATGAGCCCACGATGCTACCAGCGAGAGAGCCAGTATCAGGGGTGGGGGCGAGGGGGTGGCCAGCGCCAGGTGCGGCTGGACAGGACATATCTTATGCGGAGAATTTAAAAACAATAGACCAACTAAAGTCAGTTTGCCTGTTGTCATCAGTGGTAAGACATTCCTCCCCCAAAAATCTGTTGTTGGTTGAAGTGAGTCCTAATATAAATAAAAGCTTCAAATCTGCCTATTTCATTATTTATTTGGTTAGAAACATTATTCTACACAGATGCTCATAATGGCCAGTTACACAGCTGGCCCGACGGGGGGTGAACTCAGGGAGGACTTAGAATGGTTCCTAACTGTTGTGCGGAAATGGTGCAGGTGGCTGACCCTAGCCCGTGTCTGCGCCCCTGCAAAACCGCACGTTCCTACAGTCACACAGCGGACTCGAGTGAGCACGAGGACGCGGGGGGTTGGGGGGGCTCAGCGTGCTCTGGGCTTCCCAGGCCTGTGTGAACAGCTAGAGGTGTTGTGTTTAAACTGTTCTTACTTCCAAGACATCGGAAAGCTGCTAGCCTTGATCTCCAAGAACTGAAGACATAGGAAGTTTCACAATTCCTGGACTTTCTTGAGAAAAGGGATTTGTAGCCATTTCTGCCACGGGATCATTATGTTAAAGACTTTTCCTGAGTATTTGGGTGTTAGCTGCTTCATGTGACAGAAACTCTTCAAAATTAAAATACTGTTTTTGGATCAACTATGCATGAAAACAGGCTGACAAATCTGGAACCTTGTCTACCCCATGGGCATAAAGATGTGAGGATCATTTTGAATCAAGTCACTGACAAACCTGCTGCAGCGAAGGCCTGAAAACAGTAACTAAGGCTAACATCCTTTACCACAACAGACCAAAATGGATGCCTAAGTTTTTTCTATTAAAAAATTACATTAACGCTATTTAAAAGTGTTAATCCATTACTGTTTTCTTTATTTGTACCTTAATGTTTGTTTTAATCTTTTATGGCATGATAATATGTGTAGAATTCAGTGAAAGAATTCACTGTCAGTGAATTCACTATGATGTTTGATTTTTAAATCTTTATTATTTTAGTTTCATTTCCTAGTTAGTCCTGAAAATAATCTTATTGATTAGAGGAGGACGGATGTTAAAAAAAAAAAAGGTGATCATCCACTCTAGGTCCAAAAACACTAGACAGGTGAGAAGTTAAAACAGTAGCAGCACAACTGCACCGCTAAATAGCAACTGGCTTGGGATTCAAGGCCAGAGAGGCAGCAGGGAGAGGTGGGGCCTACGGCAAACCTATGGAGGACGCAGGCCACACTCATAGGGGCAGCGGCCACGCAGCACCAGCAGAATGAGACCAAGTGAGAATGAGTGCCAGGGCATCTGAGCTTATAAAAGGTCAGAAATCCAGTCTTTTGTGAGAATTCTTCCTGTTTTTAAATGTTGCTAACTAACTCAAATTGCAAAACACCATTTGGGCCAACAGGACACATCTGTGAGCTGTGTGAGCTGCCAGTTTTCAGTGTCTACTCTGATGAGCTTAGCTTGTCCTCTCCCTTCCAAAGCCTTCTCTCTGGGATGGTCGATTCTGTTCCTCTAGAGCTCCTGGGGTACAAATATCCCATGTCTGCTCCTTCCTTCCCAGTCCTTCCAGGGCTCTGCCCCATACAGCCCAGCCCAGGTATGGTGCACGGCAGGAGCTCAGCTGGTGACGTCTCCCTCCTCCTCCTCCTGGAGCCGTCACAGCCCCTCCTGGGTCTGGTGGAGGGCAGCCGCTCAGAGGCGGGCAGATGCAGTACTGCCGGCACTCCTTAAGTACCTTCCCCCTGAGCTCTCTGGACTCCAAAGGCCGCCATGGGACACTCCTGGGACTTCTGGCCTCACAGCGACACTCTCAGCTGGCTTGCTTCCAGGTCCAAACTCCCCTGGTTTTAACCAGGCCTCCTGCTTTCTAAGCTGTCTCCCCCCCGGAAACCTCAGACAGTCCTGGAGGCAGTGGGCATCACCCCCCACCCTTCTCTTCTTCAGACAGAACTGCCCGATCCCTTGAACCTTTCCTCCCTGGGCTCCATTTCCCAGTTCTTTCATCACTTCTGCAGCTTCCCTCTGGATCCTGTCTAGGTTCTTCGCTCCCAGACTCCTGTTTCAAGTGTGGCCATGAAATGGTCTCCCTCTGGAGGGGAATCAGCCCACTGCCTCTCTTCCTGAACCCCACTCCCCAGAGGCACGCCCCAACCACAAGGTGTCGAGAAACTTGCTGCCTTCCTCCAAGCACTTGAGAGCTGATGATGCATCCAGAGCCCTCCCAACCCCGGGCCCTGCCCAGGGCGGCCCCTGCACCTCACCTTCCCTTTGATGCTGAGACCCCCGGTGTCATAGACGATCCCTTTGCCCACCCATGCAATGGTTTGCGTGGCTCCATCTGGGGTGTGGCTGAGGATGGCCAGAGCTGGGGGGTGGAGGGCGGCCTTGCCAACACCATAGATTCCTGTGGGAAGCACAGAGAGTGGGTCCATTAGGCTCAGGCTGAACAGAGCAGAGGACTCCCAGCAGCCCCGAGAAGCGCCGGCTCTCCCGCTGGAAATACCTGCTGGCTTGTGGGCATTTTCTCAGAGGGCTGTGCTATCCACAGCTGGGCTCCCTTCCCCTCTCCTGCCCGCCCGGTGTGGAATCAGGGAATGCAATTAGTTCCAGGGCTTTGGGGCTGCAAACGAATTCTATATGAAGTATTTTTAGGCAAGAAAATCCTCTGAGAAAAAAATACTGTATTGTTCCCAGAAAGAAACAAACAGGATCGCAGAATGAAGAAATTTTTAGATAACACCTCAAGGTCACTCCTGCCCCACTTGCGCTCCTTTCCTTGAACCCTCACCATGCTCAGAACTGAACCATCCTTTTCAACCTTGCTCCCCCATGGCCTCTCCGTTCCACTGGTCATGGCCCACTGTCCTCAAGTTCCCCCAGTACGTGAACTGACAGCCATAGCAGCCAGGAGCTGATACCGGCTGCCTGACACACTCCTATTCATCCTGCAAGACCCACTGCAAATGTCACCTCTTTGAAGCTTTTCCTGACAGGAGCAGCCACCTCCTGAACCTGTGACTGGTTTATGTGTCTGTGGTAGGCACCTGCAAGGTGGTCGCCGCTGTCCCCGCCTCTGGCATTCGTGAGCGTGCGGGTCCTCTCCCCCAAGGGTGAGCAGGACCTCGCGTCTCACTTCTGGATGTGGCTGAAGTAATGAGATACCACTTCCAAGTTTAGGTTACAAAAAAAGGGCTTCCTCTGTTCTGCTCGCGTGCTCTCTCCTGCTCTCACTCAGAGGCCTGTCCCACCGGAGCAGCTGCCACACTCTGAGCAGCTCGGGGACAGGCCACGTGACAAGGAACAGCCAGGGGTAGGCCGAGGCCGGCTGGCAGTGCCGCCCGTGAGCCTTGCTGGGGGCACATCTCCCACCCCCATCGAGCCTTCAGATGACTGCAGCCTGGGAGAGACCCCGGCCAGGGCCCCAGTGGAGCCCCGCCCCACGCCCCATGTACCACGCCCCACCCTCACCCACAGAACTGAGATAACTGGTGTGTTGTTTTCAGCCACTACCTTCTGGGCTAATTTCCTTTGTAGCCGCAGATAACAAATAGTGACCCTCCTGGGCCAGATGGAAAGCACGTTGCCCCAGTTGCCCCCACACCCCCAATGCCTGGGGAGTGGAAGGATGGGCCGGCCACCGGGGCAGGCTCTCTGAAGAGGTGGCTCCGAGCTGAAATGCGCAGGGCCTGCTGGCCCCCACTGTGGGGCTGTCTTGGGGGAAGGGCTCCAGATGGAGCCCTGAGCACAGGCCCTGCCGTGGACGTGGACCTGTGCATTCAAGGCACAGGAGGGCTCTGCAGAACTGGCCCAGGACACCGCACAGCAGCGGGCGGGGCTGGACTTGGACCCTGTGGGCCCCGGCATCTGGATCACGGCCTCCTTTCTCCCCACCGAGATGGCTGCGTCCTGGGGTTGGACCCTGGGGTGGGACACAGGCTGGTTTCTTTTGGGATGAAGCCTGGGACAGCATGCTGGGGGCCCAGTGCCACCCTGCCGCCCAAGGCACCCCGGCCCCACAGGGCCAGCCCCCACCCACCTCCAAATCCTCTTGTCTTCAGCTCCTCATCCCGAATGATAGTTGGGGTGATCCCCAGCTCTTTTCCAACTTTCTTAATCTCCTGGATATGTTCATGGAAAAAACAACACAAAGACACATGAAGATGGCTTAACTGAAGGCGAAGCCAAGGCCCCAGGCCATGGACGATGCATGCGTGGAGGGAGGAGGCGGGCCTGGAACCGGTGGCCTGGGCGCTCTTGGCTTCGAGCATGACTAAACCCAGGAGAGGAGGCTCACCCCCCAGCCTCTGCGACTCCCTGCAGCTCATGGCTGCAGCCCTACCGAGGGGCCTTGGGGGGAGGCTTCGTCCCCCGCTGCCCTTGGCTGGGGGCTGCAAGACTCCGTTCGCAGAGCCTCAGGCTCCCCGGAGCAAGGTTCAGAGACTGCAGACACAGTCCCCCTCCTGCCCCAGGTTATCCTGACTCTGCCTGGGGTCTGTGGACATCCATCCCATCCTGTCCACCCCACCCCCACCCGGCATGACTCCCGGGGCCACGAACCTCAAGGAAGTTGTCTGTGTTCATCTCATTACAGGGCGTGTCCACAATGCGGGCTGCCAGGCGCACACCTTCTGTGGCCCTTGTTAAGCACTAGGGAAAAAAAACGGGCTGTCACTGGGGCCCTGGGGCCAGGTGGGAGGGACCCCATCCTTTTCCCCGGGGACCCAAAGTCATCATTTGCACACACAACTTGGGGGAGGTTTCCAGGCTGCCGACAGGGCGGTGAGGGCCAGCGGGTAGGGGAGTGACTCCCACTGCCTGTGACCCACCCGGCCATCTCCAGGAGGTTCACCATGGCTCCGCACCCCACGTCCAGAATGACACAGCACCCCTTCAGCCTGGCGTGCTAACCGGGCATAAGTGCAGCCCCCTCGCCTGGCCCTGAATGCACACGGGGCTTTTCTACCTCTGGCTTCTGCCCACGCCACAGCCGCAGAGTGAGGTGTGCCCTCTGTTAGGGACGGCGCCAGCTCAGTCGCTGAAGCCCTAACCCCGGTGTGGCAATAGGAGGCCTTTGGAGTTGACAGGGTTTAGATGAGTCTTGATCATGGACCTGATCTTATATGATCAGTGTCCTCGGGAGGAGAGGAGGAGCCCTCAGAGCTGCTCTCCTCTCTTGTGCACAGAGCAAAAGCCACGCGGGACGCAGAGAGGTCGCTGTCAGCAAGGTCTCACCAGAACTCCCCTGATCCTGGCCTTCCAGCCTTCAGAACCATGGGAAAGAAACGTCTGTTGGCTCTGCTGCCTGCCTGTGGCACTGTGGCATGAGTTACGTGGGTTATGGTGTCCCAGCAGACCCAACACTCTCCCTCCTAAGATCCCAGCCACACTTTGAGGCATTCCTCAAAGCCAGGGCCCCCAGATCTTCCCACCGGAGGAAGCACTTGGCTTCCCAGGCTCTGGACACGCCAGCCCAGCAGTGCTGTGGCCTGTCAGGCACAGTCCCACGGGGGCCTGTGAGTGCCCCAGTTGCCCTGCTGTTTCCTGCTCACCCTGGGCGCACACGGCCCTGGGCACACAGAGGGAGCCCTGAGCGAGCTGCCTTGGGCAGCCTACATGCTGACCAGCACCGACCACAATGCCAGAGGCCCTCCCGATGGGCAGAGACCTGTGACTGAAGTTCTCTGCCTTCTCATATGCGGCTGCCTCACCTCTGCCCTGTCACCTCCTGGCCCCGCACCCAGACAGCAAGCAGCCAGGCTGCCTTTGCTGCACAGTGAGGGGGTGACATGAAACAAGCGGAGCTGTGCGGGTGGCGGGGTGCAGGCGGTACCACTCTTACTCACCTCTCCAGCCCTGCAGTCAGGGAGGGCGGGCCCCGGTCAACAGCATGGCCCAGCCACCTCCCAGGCCTGCTGAATGCTGCCCAGGCCTCTGCCTGTCCCCAGGTGATCAAGCCCGAATGAAGCCTCAGAGCAGAGATGCAGAACTTGACAGATCGGAAATGACCTGTGCCTGTGTGGCCCCACTACCTGCCAGCAGGCTCTCCTCCGGGACTGGGTGTCGCAGCCCACTGCCATGTCCAGCACAGCCCAGGGCCGCTGCCTGGGAGGCGCAGTAATGCCATTTGACCTGTCCTGGAGGAGCCCAGCGCAGGCCTGGCAGACCTTCTGCAACTCAGGGATT
Organism: Manis pentadactyla; assembly: GCF_030020395.1. Lineage (NCBI taxonomy): Eukaryota > Metazoa > Chordata > Mammalia > Pholidota > Manidae > Manis > Manis pentadactyla. The sequence continues at coordinate 174,308,212 of NC_080023.1, read as the reverse complement.
CCCTGTGCAGTGCAGCAGCTCAGTGACGGGGTGGTCGTCACCTCAGGGGAGGCTCCCAGGGCCCTCCAGCATTGCAGGGCCAACTGGCCTTGGGGAAGAGCTGGTGCTTCACCATGCCTCAGGTTCCTCATCACAAAAGCAGGGTCATACGCCCATTTGTTCATTCCATCCATGTTGATGTGAGCACCTACTATGTGCCAGGCTCCATGCTAGACTCTGAGAAGCCAAACATGTCCAGGGGCTCCAGTTCGCAGAGAAACACCATACATCACTCCATTAAATGCCACAGAGGAGGAGGGCATGGGAGGCCACAGGGATCTGAGGGGACCAGGACCTCCATGGGGGCTGAAAAGGCCAACACAGGGTGTTCACGTGCTCATGATCTAAGACGGACGGGAAAGGAGGGCTGACAGACAGCGGCTGCAGTGGAAACCTGGTTCTGCCCCTTGCTGGTGCGGCCCCAGTAGGTCACTCAGTCTCCGAGTCTGGTTTCGCTCAGCTCTACACTGGGAGCAATGACAACACCGTCTCGGGAGTGCGGTGAACCAGCCCATGTGCGCACACGCATGCTCAGACAGCGTCCGACACCTGACGAGCACTCGGGAGACACGGTGCTCCCGTGGCCAGGCGGGCGTGTGTCAGGCAGCAAGGCCAGTTAGGGGGTGGCTGCGCTCCAGGGGAGCAGCGGGGCGCGGGTGGGGGCGGCACAGCAGTGGCGGTGGGCAGTGTGGGAGAGACGGGACGTAGGTACCAAGGAGACGCACCAACCCACTGGCCCTCGGCACCTTCGGGGCCAGTGCTGGGATTATGCACAGGACCGCGCCCCGGTCCTCCAGGAGCCCCCATTCCAGCTCGGGGCTTGGGAACTAAACAAAGGGGTGGTGCGCTGTCTGGTGGGGATGGCATTCAGCTGGCAGAGGGCCTGACGGTGAGGGAGAGACCACGTTAGCCAGCACAGCCAGGCCACCCCGGGGAGATGATGTGGGCAGAAGCCGGGATGAGACTAGGCAGGCCTGGAACAGGCAGGAGCCTGGAGAGGGGAACCTGAGTGGGGCTGAGAAGGCGCAGGGACAGCAGCAAGTCAGTCCACTGTGGCTGGCAGGGAGGGCTGGGGGAGGGGCTTGGGACAGGAGGGGAGTCAAGGGTGAACCTGGAGTCTGGTGGGTGGTGGGTCTGGAATTCAGAGGAACCCCTGGGAACTAGAGGGAACGAATGTCTGGTGTTCATATTCGGGGTGCAGCCTGGAGGCTGAAAGCACCCAGAGAGGCGGGAGTGAGATGGGAATGAGGGAATGGTTGGGAAAGGGGCGCAAAGACAGAATCCAGGCAGAGTGGAGCTGTTGCAGGTGGGGCGGGGGTGCTGGCACAGAGGTGAAGGGTGGGGAGGGCACAGGCTCCAGCTGCTGGAGGAGGGCTGGAGTGGGGAGGGTGAGGCCACAGCGCCAGGCCAGGTCTGGGACAATGGCCGTGGGGAATGAGGCGCGACCCTCCGCTCACGTGAGGACCCCTAAGCTGCAAATCCCCTCCAGCCTTGCCTTGCCTCAAAAGGATTATACTGAGGATCAAATGAAATAACATATGTAAAAGTGCCCCATTAATGGGTAACATGATATATACCTGGGCAGGATTATTAGCATTAACACATGACAGCGCCTGGCACTGTTAGGTGCTCAATAAACACTGGCTGAACAGAGCCAAATCCTAAAGACAAAAACCACCCTGAGGGAGACGGAGACAACCACCTGCGTCTGGAGAGGCCCCCAGGGCCTTCTCGGGAGCCCTCCCGGCCTCCCGGGGGCAAGTGGGAGAGACCTTTCCCGACACCCCTTCTGGCTGCCTGAGCTCGTGGGGCCTGGGGACACCGTATGAACTTCCAGACACCCACTTGCAAAGTGGACACTTCCACCGGCCCGTTGTCCTGTCCCACCAGGAAAAACTCCACCGTGACCGTCTTCTTCTCTGTGCGCCGAGAAGCACCAGAGCGATGCGTGAACAGCGGGAAAGCTCGGGCCAGGGCGCAGGCGGAGGCGAAGGCATCGGATCGCTCGCAGACCACCTGCAGCAGAGAGGCAGCGCCATGAAGGGGGCGAAAGGGCGCACGGGACCCAGAGGCAGACCCGCGGGGCTGTGATCAGGAGGTGCTGGGGTGCCACGGCGGGGTCGGAGGCCACCGAGGATAGTCCAGACAGAGGTGCCCCAACAAAGCCCTGGTCCTGGGGGCCCTCCTGGAACTACCGCCTTGCTCCGTGAGTGAGAAAGAAAACCTGGGCCACCGGGTGTCATCCACTGCCTTCTGAGGAAGGAAAGCAGGACAGAGAGGGACTAACTAGGTGGGATGGAAATCTGGGTCTGAGTCTCAGATTTGTCACCAAACCAATCTGGGGTAAATGGCTTGGTCTCTCTGACCTCAGTTTCTCTGCTCATAGGGCAAGTTACACTGTAAGGGTCGAGGCAGCATGGCCCTCTGAGATACTGTGAGCCACAGCGCACTGCAGGCACAAGGGCTGAGTTAGGGAGGCGTGTGCTCCCTGCCAGCACACTAGGACGGCTTTAGCACGAGGGCCACGAGGTGCCACCTTCTCTCGGAAGCACTCACCAGAATGCATCGATGGGTTCCCGGAGGCAGGCAGGTCCGCACAAGCCGGGTGACGAAGTGGGCGGCCGAGGGGCTGTTGTGCCGGCTCACCCTGGAGGGCAGGGCGGCCACGGTGGCATGGTTCAGGTAGAGGGGACAGCTGTCGGTGGGGTTGGGGTTGAGGGAGCTTAGGGCTGCCTGCCAGAGCTGGAGCACAAGGGGAGAGACAAGAGACAGACACCGCGCTGCAGACCGTCCGCACGCCGGAGGCCTCCCTGCGAGTGGCCGCGCGCACTGCGGAAGGGGCGCGCTCGCAGCCCGCCCGTGGCTCCAATTAAGATGTGTCGCTCCTCGCCAGAGCCAAGTGTGTGTGTGTGCGGGCACAATTCCACCCTCGGGGGATTGGTGGGGATTTAAAAAGCCAGGTGGGGGGCTGTTTCGCTTCAAATGCTGGAAACCTGCACTGGGGTGGGGCCCTGCCAGGTGCCACCGAGGCGGGCAGGTGGGCACTGCCCCGGGGACTCTGGAGGGCAGGGCCGGAACTCCAGGGCCGCCCTAGCAGCGCGGCCCACGCGCGCGGCCTGGGCGGCCTCCCGGGCGGCGGCCGGCGCGCTCCGCAGCGGGGGCGGCAGCTGGGGCGTCGCGCGGCCGCGGGGCGCGGGCGGGGGGTCGGGGCCCCGGCGGCCGGGGCGGGGCGGCGCGCGGCGGCCGGCGCGGCCCGCTCACCTCCTCGGTGACCCGGGGCTGCAGCTTCCCGCGGACGTGGCTCCAGGGCACGCGGTGCAGGTGGTGCAGCTGCCCGAGCAGCAGCAGCGGCCGGCTCTGCGGGTCCGCGTCCCCGGCGCTCGCCTGGAACTGCAGCCCCACGTTCGCCATCTTCCGGCCTGCGCCCCGCGCCCGCTCCGCTCCGGCGCCGCTCCGGCCCGGCCCCGGCGCCGCCCCGGCCTGCCCGGCCGCCGGCCCCGCCTCCCCCCCGCTCGGGGCAGCTCGCGAGACGTGCAGGGCCCGCCCGGGGCGCGAGGGGGCGCCGGGCCGGCGGGGGGCGGGGGGCAGGGCAGAGCGAGCGGGCGCCCCGGGCGGCCCGACCCCGCAGGCCGCAGGCTGGCAGGCCCCACACTCCCGCAGGCCCGGCCCGGGTGGGGGGGAGAGGGCCTCCACCCCGCGGCAGGCCCGGACTGCGTCCTGCGCCCCAAGTGAGGAAGCAGCTCTCCAGACAGGCCTTCCCGGAAGCGGCCCTGGCCCCCGACCCCGCGGGCGGCCCTGAGACCCCTGGGGGCCTCCAGCCGTGGGGTGCCGTGGAACAGACCAGGGCCAGACCTCAACACGCCCCCCGCCCCGGCAGTTCCCGCCAGACCTGAGTCTCCACGCACCCTAAGCAGGCCCAGCCCAAGTGGTAGTCCTGGGGGAGCACCACCCCACACCCCCACACGTGCGTCTGGACTGGCTTGGCGACTCCTGGAATCGTGCCAGCTCCTGGGGTGCACGAGGCCCCGTTGCCCCGCGTGCTCCACCCTGTCAGCAGTCTCCTCCTCACGTAAGGGTTCCTTGACATTTATCCAGACCCCCACTATTTTCAAGGACCTGTCCTGGGTGTGAGCGGGTATCAGGGAAGTGGGTTTCCATCTAGACTGTGCTTCTGGGATGGCCAGTTATAAATCGAAGCATCACCTTGTCAAATGGGGGAGGTTCCCAGCCCACCCTCTGCAGGGTCAGCTGGCAAGAGGCTGAGAGCTGGGCCTGAAGCCTCTGCCTGCCCCCTGCCGCCCCCTCAGGGACAGTGGAGACGCGGGCAAGGGGCAACGGGCGGCTCACAGCACCTGAGCCACCTCGCACTGAGGCGAGAAGGCCTGTTGGGGGGGGCACCCGGCAGGGTGTCGGCATCATGGGGTGGGTGGTGGAGGGGCCCTGGCTGAGGTTTGTGGGGCACCTGACGGGTGGTGCGTGTACCACTGGCAATGGTCTTGGCTCCTGCTGCAGCTCAGATACAAGGTTCAGGGGGTGATGGCCCAGCTAAGGAAGCTCTACCCAGGAGCCACTTAAAAATAAAAATCTCTTACCCCATCCTGCCCACATCCTGATTGCTCAAGGGCATTCGGTTGGCACCTCTCTGTTACCTCCAGGTAGTTCCACACACGCACCAGTCCTCTGGAGTTTCCTCTTCATTATCAACCTGAAAATAATAACAAAGCCAGCTCCCCAGCATGTCATCTGAGGCTTTCGGCCCTGACCTCCCAGTGGGTCTCCCCACCCTGACCTGCAGCCCACCCATTAGCCACACTTTTATCTTCCCTGTCCACTCCTTCCCCTTGGCATCGAGCTGCATCCCCTTGGCCCAGAGATTAGAGCTTCAGCTTTCTGAAGGCAGGTCTTTCTGTCTGCTTTTCCCCCAGCACCTGGCACAGAGCAGGCACTCAAAAATAGTTGAATGAGTGAAAGGAATTCCTTCAAAACCCCCAGCTTCCCAGACAAACGTCAACACTAACTGGATCTTATTTTCCTCAAAAATATTTTACAGCAGCTGAATGTTTTCACACATTTGTAAAGGATACAAAGAGCATATATGAAGATCTATCACCCTTTTTTCTGTTTGCAAATACATTGCCAACAGGCTCAAGACACCCTAGCAGAGGGTGAGGCACATGAGCTCCGCCCTGATGGATGAAATAGGACTTCCAAAGGTGAAAAGAACAGGGGAAGGCCTTCAGGTGTGGAGAACCTGAGGGCACAGACCTGCAGTGTCCATGGGCCATGAAACCAGTAGGAAAGAGGCTTCTCAGAGAGCAGGGAGGGAGCAGGTGATGGGCTGGACTGGGGAGTCTGATACATGCCCTAGACTTTTGCAGACTGAAGAAGCATCCATTAAGCACTTTAGAAAACCTGATCTGACAGTTTTGTGTCCAAGGACTTGGAAGGGTAGAGACTGCTGGTAGTGAGATTGTTTTGGAGATTCTTTCCTATTTTAGAATACTTCCGTATTTAAGAACTGCCCCAAGAAAGGATGAACAAGATGATTCAATTCAACTAACATGTATTGGATACTTACTGTACACAAAGCAAGAGAAAAATGTTAGATGCTTGTTAGAAGCACATATTCCTGATTCTGGTTTGAAGCCACCCCTGAATCGAAGAAATCCAAACTAAACAGAGCACTAAGGAATTATTCCACTTCAAATGCCTGCCAATTTCCTCAAGATGCAGCTTGTGACAGATACAAATATATTCCAGGAAAGTACTTTCCTCTCTGCACTGAAGACTTTGTAGACTTCAACATAAATGTGATAGTCAGTGCTTTGTTTAAGTAAAGTTTTATGAAGGTATTAATCCACAGCTTGGTAAATATTTCACTGTCAATGAAAAATTCACCTCGATTCAATTTTCTTTAAAAAAGGAAAATTTAAAACAACTTATCAGATCTTTAATGCAACCCAAGAACTAACTTAATGTTTTTGATGACTTGAGACTTAATCCAAACTCAACTGGGTGTTCAGACGTAATTTAGGAGTTCAGGAAAAGACTAAAAGCTGCTGGAAGAAATCAAAAGAAAGTTCTCAGCACTTACCAGGATGCTTTTTTGTACAGTTTGCATTCTAGAACACATTTCTAAACTCCTATCATGTAAGATGGCCCTAGTGTATGAAATGTGCATTTCTGTATTTATTTCTTGCCAGGATTTACCTGTTCCTAAATGCCTGCTTAGCCCCAACCAATAGCCAAGGAGTTCCCGGGTTCCACTGTGCCTGATGTGAGAAAACACTCATCCCCTTCGAGCCCTGGCTTCAACTTTCTGGTGTATGGATTCCTTCCTTCATTATTCATTATTGAATATCAGTTCTGGAGAGCTCCAGGTGGGGCAGGGTTTGGGGACACAATGGGGTTCGTGTGTGTGTGTGTGTGTGTGTGTGTGTGCATATGCACACCGAGGTCTGGGGAAGCCAACAGAGCCATAAACCCCAGTAATCCAGTCACTGGGTGAAGACTGGGTTTGGATGAGTTATTCCAGCTGGGCCGTGAGGGCAGGTGGAGGTCTGCCAGGCAGTCTGATCCCAGACCAGGAACTCATTCATGCAAAGGTCCCAAGTACTACAGGGTAGGGTCCTTTCTGGAACCCTCCTAAGCTTGTGGGGCTGTACGTAAAGTGAGCAGGGGATGTACACTGAGCCTCCAGGTCTGGACCTGAGCTTGTGGGTACCTCAAAGCCGGTGTAGGTAGCTTCCTCCCAGAAGCTGTCCACGCTGTGCATGTCCGCCCCTCCCCTCACCGGGCCCCAAGTGCCGGCACATCAAAGTGCCTCAGTTACATTTTACAAGTATCTCAGCAGGCATGCCACCTAGATTTGTGCTAAACGTCCCCTGAGGATTGAAAATCCTCTAATTGCCATGAAACCACATTTCTCTATATGAAACTTCTTTGAAAAACACATTAACTTATGAAAAAGGTGAAAAACCAGTACAATGAACACTTGGATTCCCTTTACTTAGAATCGTGCATATGTGTATATGTACATATGTACACATTTTTTTCTGCACCATTTAAAGTTAGTTCCTGCACTCAACCCTCAACACTTCAGTGTGTATCTCTGAACAAGGACACTAGCTCCTTTTATCAAGAAGTGTCCTGATTGTACCCATGGGAATGTAACACTGAAACAATACTATTATCCAATATACAATCCACATGAAAATCTGTTTCGTTGTCCCCAAAATGTCCTTTCTGGCTTTTTCTTTTCAAATCCAGCAACCAGACAAGGACCAGGCATTTCGCGTGGTTGTCATCTCTTTGGCTTCCTTTAATCCAAACAATCGCTGCCTTTCTTTCCTGACACTGTCATGTCTCCTAGAAGGTCCCACAGTCTGGATTCCTCTATTTTCCATTGGATTAGATTCGGGTTAAACGTTTTTGGCAAACAAAGCACATTGTGTTTCCCACGCACCATGTCAGGAGCCACATGACTTTCACGCCTCCAGTTACTAGCCAAGGCTGGCTTCCTGGTTTGAGTGGGCTTGGCCAGATGTCTTCATGAAAAAGGTATGTTTCCCCCTTTATAACTAGTGGAATGAGAATCCATTTCCTCTTTATAAAGCATGGAGTGACTCTGAGACTCTTAGTATGTTCTCGTTTCTGCCCGCCTTTCCACCGTGGCTTTCATAACCAATGACGATCTCTGCGTGAATCAAGTCCTGGATGCAACAGGGTGATTTTCTAGCTGTATCAGCTCTTCTCCACTTATTATTTGGTATTCTTGAGTAAAGAACACCTCCCTGTTGCCCCCTGCCCCAAGACTGGCTACATAATCTGGGGGGTCCTGTGCAAAGCCTCTTTTTCAAAAAGAATTTCAAGGTGGCCACAGCAGAGCATGAAACCAAATACGGGCCAGTGTGACTGCAGTGGCTGCAGGCCCACCATCCAGCCTTACCCCCCTCTGTACGTGATGGCGGGCCTTCCGGTGGCCCTGCTTCCAGCGCCCCGTGCAGGCAGTGAGAGCCCCACCAGCCAGGTCCTGTCTTTGTCACAGGTTCCCCCCAGTTTCTGAGGACATCTGCCCTTTCTGGAACAGTAAGAGGATTCCCAGGCTGACTCCATTCCTTTGTCCCAGAATCAGGGCCAGCCATTTCTCCAAGGAGTCCTGACTCCTTTCGTGGGGGGAATGGTTGTTTAGAGAGGAAGAGCTCCCTATTTAGAAACCCAGCTGTGCACGCCAGCTGTGCCCATGGCTCCTGGGGTGTCCTTGTTTCTGATCCTTTTAGAGGACAGAAGGAGGAGTCACTCTTTTTAATATGGTGAGTTCACCCTGATTCCTCCAACTGAAATCCCACGTGACAGGGCCCTTCCTCGCCTGCCCCCATTCCACACTCGCAGCCCCTTCTACGGCCACCCTCAACCCGATCCTCCGATCATCAGCTGTTCCTTCCGGACACGCCCCAGGTAGCCTCCACTGCTGACAACAGACCCACCAGGGAAAGTCAGAGACTTTTTGCTGTTGTCCTTATAATGTATCCTACGGATATATTAAAAATGTACTTGATTGTTATACATTCTATCTGACGTACATCTAGACTCCTATGTTTCTGTATTCTACATAAGGGTTTGCTGTTTTCATTTTTTTTTACATTTTCCCTTTTGAATCTGTAAAATATTTATATGGTTCAAAAGTCAAAACTGTGGAAGGAATGCCCGAATGGGATGCACTGCCCCTTTTCTACTCATCCTCACGTAGGTAACCATTGTTACTAGTTTTTGGTTTATCTTGACTGTTCCTTTTTGGAAAAAATACATTATATATATTCAGGGATTTTACACCTAAGAAAGCACATTGCGTGTCATCTTTTGCACTTTGCTTAAGAGCCCGTTTTGTAATCCCCTCTCAAGCACTGTGCTTTTACCTTCCGAGATGAGTGGGACGAGGGAATGTGTTAATGAAAACATATTATAGGAACTTAAAACAACAAAAAGTGTTCCTCCTAACATCAGTTTTTAGGACTTCTCGATAAAACGAGGGGGCTGAACTAGCTGCTCTTGGAGGTCCCTTGCCATTCTAACAGCCTAAATTATTCTCCCAGGAAGGGCACAGTGTCAGGTGGTAATAAGCCTCATGTCTTGGGAACTAAATTCCTATTTACTTCTGAACACCAACAAAATTATTGTTGTAGTTGTGGAAGTTTTCAAGGGCATATTGAAGCCTGGAGTCGTGGGATGGGGTGGCTGCAGGACGGAGAAGAGAAATAATTAACAGACCCACTGTGGCTCTGCATTCCTTGAAGCAAGCTCAGCACATAAAAATGAAAATGTATAGAAAAACAAAGAGGGGGTAAATGTTTATTTTGATCAAGAAAGCCTTTCTTTAGGGAAACCTTTACTTATAGGATCCTGGTAAGTAATATGTTTCTCTAGAACTTTGAAAATGATTCAGTCTTCAAAAACCTGAGTCACATTTTTTCCAGAAACACCCTGTGTAAAGCAACACATCTCTGTCATATCTAAATGAGGATCTTTTTAAAAAGTCAAAAAGAATCATAAATCTGTTGCTGAGGATTTTGGCTGCTGCACAGTATGAGGAAAAGTCTGGAGAGGGGAGGGGGAAGGAAAGCCCAACCAAAAATTATTAGGTTTCTTCAGGGTCAGGAGAAGGAAATTCAGTCCTTTTTTTCCCCCTAAATCTGGAAGGTTCCAAATTTCAGGCTGGTTCATAGTTATGGATGGAAAGCACTGAATTGGAGCAACCTTACTTATATCACAATACAGGTTAAACGCTAGGTGTGAAATAACGTGACTTACCCTTCTCAGTGATTTACAAAACTTGAGTGACATGCTAACCCAAACAGAGCAAAAAGCATTCCAATCAGGTTTGTGGTTCTCCTAACATCTTCATAAGTTCAGTGACACTTCGACATTACCTATGAGGGCCCTAAAAAGACATTTCAAAGTCTTTTCTTAGCATATTGGGGACACATGGTAAATATGCACTATGAAGTTCTACTTTGAAAACATGATTTGTTACATTATTACAAACTTGGCAACACTTGAACAGAGCAGGCTATACACCAAGAATTTCCTCTTTTTTCTTTACATGAGAAGCTCCTTTCCATTTCCCAATATTCTTGGGGCCAAGGGGAAGGGAGGACGGGAGGTGAGCAGGGCCAGCTGTGTGGTGGGACCAGGGCCCCCACGGGGGTGTGTGGGAATCTGTGGGACGGCAGCCAGCCTGGGGCCCCAACACGTCCGGGCTCCTGATCCACCGGCGCGGGAACCGCCGCTGGGCCTTCCGCTGCGCATTGTCGTGCAAAAGCATGCGACATAGGGCTCCACGAGGCATGGTGTAAATGCTGAAGTTCTGTGTGAATTTAATTATTAGCATGAACTGAAGGTACTGTCATTGTTTAACTCAGTCGACCTTTTAAATGGATAACCAACCTTGAGGCTTAATTGGATTTTAAAAAAATCAATTTCTAGTCATTGCATAGTGTGGAAATGAAGTGCTACATTCTCAGGCAATTGTTAAATCAGTTTTGCTCAAGACTATTTTTTATTATTTACCACGTTTAAAATGGCATTATCCATCTTGGTAAGCATTTTACACATACATATACCTTTCATAACCACGATATACACGTATGCACACCTAGTCATGTCACAAAAGAATCATTTTCTGTCCAGCAGCCGGCTTAGTCATCAGCTGCAATCTCTTCGCACCAATTACACGAAAAACTGAACTAGGGATAATGACATACCACTGTTTGCAAATCTCGCTTAGCCTCAGTCTGGTCTAATCTTCGTAATAATAAAAAAAAAATCCTTGAGGAAGCTTTTACCAAATCACTTCTTGACCATTAAATCTTTCTTGAAGAAGGTCGTTTAATTTTACGGAAAGAAATTAACAATTAAAATGGTATCAGCAGAAGTAGTCCTGGCCTGGAAATGAGAAAGCTGAAGAAGATTCTAGTCCGAGCCCCGGGTGAGCCCAGTGCAACCGCAGATCTCAGCATCCCATCTGGAAAAGGGGGCGCTTTCGTGAGGTGGAAGATCTCTTTGCTCAACAGCTGAGGCAACACAGGTCTATAATGGGTCTCAAGTCACAACATCAAGTTAAAAAGCATGTGATGCCCTCGGCACTTCCTCTGAGAAAGAGACCAAGTGATGCAAACCAGAGCCCTTTGGCCTCCATTAGGCCATCTAAAAAATGAGAGAAATAGTGATTATTAATGGCGGAATTTAGATGACTAAACGCAATTTTAGAATAATAGCTGACAAACAGAAAATACTAAACCCAGGGGTCTATTTTAACTAAGTCCGATTTAAATGCACAGTGTGTTGAATGCAGTCTCATTGAAATAGTCCATTTTAGCCAGATTGCGGAGCTGAGGCAGAGGCCCACACAATTCTTCTGAACAGTCCAGAGAGCTAATCTGGACAATTGAACAAATGATTATTTTCTTTTGCCTCAAATGACCAGATAATTGTGCACAAGGCTCTGCCATTTGACTCTGGAATGTCCCTTTGAGTTGTGAGAAGACCCAGCTGTGAACTGGTAGAAAGATGTCATGGGGTCAGGGACAGGAAGCATGCTGCCCGCTGTCTGACGGCCAGGTCCTCAGTGGGCCTGCCTCCAGAAGAGCGGATGGCCTCTCCACGGGCCCACCCGGAGTGCTCATCAGTTCACTCTAATACCCACAATTCTGAAGGTTTTTCTCCCCCTCCATTTCAAAACTAAACTAAACAAGATTAGAGGTGGCATCTGGGTTGTCATGGGAATCTGGGGAGAAGACAAGTTTTTAAGGGCTAACACACAGAGAGATATGTAGGTCAAGTCCACATTTCTGTGTAGGCACAGGGCTAAGTTCCAAAACGTAGCTAACATCAAATGATGTTCTTTAGTGTGCCTACCTAAATCTTAGAAGAAATGGAAACTTGTGACTAACCAATGAATTACCACCACCTGAGCAGTCCCACCCTTGCTACCCCAGCTAGTGAGCATCCCTGCAGGGAAAACATTACCAGGTCTCTCCATACGGTTCTCAAGTGTTTTGACTAGAATAGGGGATCCCAATGATCAAAATTAAGCCAGCATGTAGAAGAACATGCTGTCCTATCAAACTGAGATACAAATTATGCTAGGCTAGGTAAATTGTTTTGCTGGCTGCACGACAGACAGACCAGGAAGGATTCTAGGTTGCTCCAGTTTGGGGTTTTGCTCAGTTCTTAAGAAGGCTCACTAGATCTAGCAGGATACATCTACATACAACCTGTTCTACTGTCAACGTGGGCATTCAAAAGGAGCCACCCAAGGTCCCCACTCCCTCGCCTCCAGGCAAGTCACACCTTCAGGGCCAGGAGCCCAGCCTTCCAAGCTCTGCTCAACAGGCAGTTTCTGCTTGTAGGTGCACACACTTGTAGCGCTCTTTCAAGATTGGGCCACCAAACCTGTCAGTGACGTGACCCATGAGGCTTCCAGGCCTTGCAGGGCCTACATGTTGACGTCGCCACTTCCACAGCGGTCTCATCAGAGTGGAGGATTTCTCCAGTGTCGTTACTGCGGGCCAGAATGTTTCTGAAGCCTATTGCAAATGTATGTGCTTTGAGAGTGGATTTGATTCTCGGACAGAGTGAATGGCTGAGAGCAAGTCATGGGGGGAATCTAACTTCTAGTCAAAAACCAAGGAAAGCACACAGTAAGAGGTTGCTTCTTTTGTGCGGTTCATCAACAGATTCGAAGTTGATAGTCATAAACAGCAGCCGCCTGGTGGGCCTAATGCCCACCTTGCCGAGGTGACTGTCTGTAAAGACAGGATTGTATGGGGATCCACTCTAGTGTAGACCTATAGCCCCATCATGCCTTGAGGACACCTCCCCTGGAGCAGAGATGGGCGAGAGTTGATGCTTTGCATCACAAAACATCCCAGCCTTTGAGGAGAAGCCAGACACAGACCAACTCAAGGGGAAATACAGCCCTGGCTTCTGAGTTCAACTGGCAAACACTATCCCTAAGGTTCTCCATACGACAGGCTAGGAGATACTCAGTCATTTAGAAACCCAGGTCTCCTAGAGCCTGTGGCGTGAGAATTACTGCTCAACGAGGTACACATACTACAATTTTATTTGATGATCTCCAAATGTTTCTTGATTCATATATATATAAAGTATACATTTTCATAAGAGAAATAACTGTCTGCGTTTTAGGCAGTTTTCCTTTTTGTGTACTGGGAATCAAATAGATTGGTTCCTTTGAAAGTGTCCATTAGGTAGATAGATGGACTTTTCAGACATGGAGGCAAAGGCCTCAGACACAAAACAGTCATCACAGGCCAGGCCAGGCCCTCCTGGACCACGGACGCATTTGAAGAAAACACTGGCCCCGCTGTTAAAATCAATACTAGGGTTGCAGCTGTTCTGGAATCAGCATGATTTGCTTTATTGTACAAAAAGGTTCCAGGAACAGTAAATTCGTTTTAAAAAAGGACCCAAAAAGTCACGCTGGATAGAAGTGTTTCACTAATTGCTTTATTTAAGCACACAAGAAAAAAGTCTTATCTGACCAATTAGGTTGGAAGGGTTTTATTACCTTTAAGAAGCCATTAGCTAGGATAAAACACTGAAAACACTAGTGTCAGAACAAATAAATAATGCTCTCTCAATTAGCAGAGAAAGCGGTAGATCCGTTCAATTAGACATACATGCTTCACGCCCATGGCGAGCCAGCACCCCCAGCCCTCAAATTAATACAACAAAAGACAGCAGATTTTAGTTTTAACTGGGAAAGATCAGGAGCTTTGGAGCCCTGATAGTAAACATTTACTTTTCTCCTCTCCCGCCTGTTGGGCGGAGCCACCACAGGCCACATTACAGGGGGCAGGGGTGCCTGAGGAGCCTTCCCTGCTGGTCCTCTTCTCAGGGTGCATCCCAGGCGAGGGGAGGGTCTGCACACCATTACTAGTGTTCTTTATGAGCTCCAATGCTTCTGATGTTCCCCCCAGTAAAGGCTCAACAGTAAAGCACAGTGGTGAGGGGGCGCTCAGCCAGTCAGCGTGCAGGCTTAGAGGATGCTTCCTAAAGGGGCCAGGGAGGCGCAGTGCTTCAGCAGCTTTAACACCAGCCCAGCATCACCACGGCAGGTGATCCGGGAGGGGCACTGTGCGCCCAGTCCGAGGAGCCCCACTCCAAGCAGCCCCTGGTCTGACAGAGCATCTCAGCTCCACCACTGAGTTAAAATCCACTGGGACCAAAGGACACCTCTAGCTCCTCTTAAGATCAGTAGAAACCCCACATTTCAGGGGTGACCAAGGAGATGCTAGATTCTTATGCCCTGACCTTCTTTGTAATAAATAATTGTCAGGGAATACCGTATTTCCTGAAATGCCAGAAACCCCTTTAGATCATTCTACAGCCACATTAGCAGTAAGAAAATCAGGGGCTGCCTGGCGGCATGAGCAACCAGGGAAGGGAAGGCTGAGGCAGGGGTTTGAGTATTAAGTCCATGATCTGTTTAGATAACTTGAATCTCTGGACATGAGTTTAAATTTCTGGAAACAACTTCAAAGTCAATTCTAGAGAGACATTTTATGTGACTGGTCCAAATAAAGTGGAGCACATTTAATGAGATCATGCTCTTCTTGAACTTTTTAAGAGAAGTAAAAACAATGGAAAAGCTACCAAAAACTATACAGACCATTAAAACCATGCTGGTGTCTAAAGACCAATTAAAACAAGATAAAGTTCAGTTTTCAAAGTTATCATCACTTTCCACATTATTCTACAGTTCCTGGAATATATTTGAGCACCATATTAACAACATAGGTAAGTAAACAGCAAAGTCTGACTCCGGTGGACACGAACCAGGGATTTCCCGGCCAAGATGCTCACCAGCTGCAGGAATATGCCTACTTCCTGGGCATGTTAAGTGGCAATGGAAGAGCCAATAAATCAAACCAGTGATGGAATATTTTACTCTGAAATGGAGTGATGTTTGGTTAATAATTTGAGATCCACTAATCCTAAATGGGGTGACACATTTAGAATGGCCTCTGTGTAAATTCACAGTTCATTAGATGGTGTCTGGTCTGAACAGGTTATTATGTAGTTAGCATATAAGTAATGGATCGAGCAAGGATGGCTGGGGACGGTCACAGGACACACTGGCTGATGCTGGTGACTTTCATGATGCTGCCAGGAGTCCTCTTAATGTGAGGTTAGTTCAAATCACCAACTTTTAAATTTAGGTGGTTTTGCTTAGTAACCCCTTTGGTTTACAGTAGAAAATGCAGTGCACACATTTTAGTTGAGGAATACTCCATTTACAATTAATTTAAACTTATGAAGCTGTTTTAACTGGTCCATCTAAATGTGTTAATTAACATCAATGATGGTTTCTTATTTTTCACACTTTGTTACTCTGATCATTAACAGTGATGGAAAAGCTAAATTAAGTTAATGGGGGATGGATTATAAATTCTTAAGGGACTTCTCAGATTGTTTTCAACTGGAAAATATATAGGAAAGATGAAGAGGTATTTTTGCCTCTACTCACAAATTTTTGGTACCAAATTTCTTAAAAACCAGATGGTTTAAAAAAAATTTTCCAAAAATTATTTTAACATGCTGCTCAGACATGACTGCTAAAAAAATAGCATATACACATATAATATTGAACAGCTTGTGGAGTGCCTGTAAACATTCAACTCATTTTCTCTTTCTAAAAAAAATATATATTATAACTGATGATACAGAACCCAATCTCTATTCTGCAGCAATGTCAAAGGTCCTTACATTCTTAACAATGAAGGAAATACAGAAGCCCATGCCCCTTGCCGGAGCACGAGGGTGACGCGGAGTCCACGGAGACGCTCCCTGCCCCGGCGCGGGGCTGGGGCCCACCTCTGCTGCAGCCTGCGGGGTGCAGCCGAGCCCCGAGCCCCGGGAATCCACGCGCGTGGCACACAGACCCGACGCCGCTTAGCGAGACTTCACCGCCACGAGGACGACAATGAGGACAATGATGATGACAAATAATATTAAAATCACAAGCATCTTCCGATTCTTCTTTTGATACTGCTCTGCCTACAAAAAGAGGGGAAAAGGCAGTCATTTTCCCAAATATCCAAAATCAAGCTTTACTTGTTTCCAATTCCAGGCATCTGGTCTCTTCTGCATTACTGACATCACTGCTATGCTCAGGGCACATGATTAAAAGCCCTTCCGTCCATTCAATATATTCAGTCAACGCCAGTGGGAGAGTTCCTAGGCCCCGCAGCCCCCTATTTACCCTGGGTCCACTATACGACGCTTGGGATCCTCCATTAAGGTGAAGGTCAGCAGAAGCCAAAAATTCTGCCTTCGGGTCCAGAGGGACCTGCTCTCCTTTCTTCTACTCCCACTGGCCGCAATGGCCCACTTTTCAATGGAAGTCACCTTGGACACCGTCCTCGGGATGAATGCCCTCTTCCCTCATGGTGAAAGCCAACACCGGGTAAGGCTACACAGCCACGTTGTAGGGAACTGATGGCCCCAAAGAAGCTTGTTTTCTTCCTCCCCTGTATTTGGTAACAAGTGCACATTTCTCCTTTAAATGAAAATGGGGACATGCGCCCTTGGGTATCATGTGCAGAAAGAATCCACCTGAGATAAGTTCTCCCTGTGCTTCTGATGACACAACAGAGAGAAGTTTCCAGAAGCTCAACATCCCTATACTCTTCACCTGCACAGAATGGCCTGGAAGCCCAGTGGCCGCGGCTGAGTCACACCATGCCTACTGTGCAGAGACGCGAAAATGCCCCATGTCCTAAGGACTGACCCAGAGAGAGGAGAACAGGGAAGAGCTGTGGGGGGCCCCTGCCCGTGTCAGGGGCAAGCACCTCCTGAAGGACGAAGGGCGACCGCTCGGCAGACATACCCAAGATACCCAATCTCTTTTGTTCTTACTTCCATGTTCCCCACCAGCCTTCTGACTGGTAGCTGTGCCCCCTAAGTGAGCCTATACACCCACTGGGAACCGCTCACCAACAGGGAGGGAACATCAGGACAGCTAGGCTGACCTGTCTTGAGAGTCTGGCCTGTGTGAAGCGACTCCCAAGGCCCCACTGCCCTTAGATGAGCTGACTGCCCAGGAACGGCCAGCCGTGCCACAGACCGCGATATGACTGGAGAGGCGAGACGCAGCACACTTACTTTCTAGTAAGTAATCCAGAACACCAGGGGAGCCAGTACTAAATGATGTACTTTGAAACCTACCAAAATGATTTATAAACTAGAACCTAAAACAAAATTTTTAGTTCCCACTAGACTTGTACATTCCCACCAAGAAAGCTTTTCCTTTTACCTCTGTTATATTACAAAACATGTTTCACTAGTTGTTATTCAAGAAACTTCTCAGCCAATGCATAATTCAACAGCATATCAAAATGTGGGGATTATAGAGTGAGAAACTATAGTTTTCACTCTTTTAATACACAAGGCTTGATAACCAAGTGAATCTAAATGCTTAAGAAGCCCTCTGCACATACAAGGTGAGCCTGCCCTTTGTCACCATATGCTGGGGTCTCATTCTCACCCCACACGTGGCACCAAGCAGACAGAAGAGAAAGTGAAGGGTTTCCAGGCAGACCTGTGCAAGGGCTTACTTTTTGTTAACCTGACACTACTATTAGATGGGGCCATCTCTGCCACTGACAGCAGCTATTGTCAGATAAATGATACAGAATATCAGTGAATCAGAAAAATGCTTATTATATGGTTAGAAATACCACTGGGTCTCGAAGATACAAGGAAATGGACAGAATTTATATTATTTGTGAAGTATAAATATTCCTTAAAAAAATGCACCCATATGAGAGCCACTCAGCAGTGTATGTATGTTTCTCATAACTGATTGTTAAGATCTCCAACATGCTTTCCTCTGATTTTTAACAGGTGTCACAAAAATATTCCTGAATAGCCATCTCATCAGCAAAGAGTAAGACGGTTAACACTGTCACTTCAGCAAACGACTCTTTTCTCAAGGTGGTACACAGATAAACTGTGGTGATTAAAAGTGCAAATTAGATTTTTATCTTTGCCAGAATGATTCCCCACGAGCAATTCATCAGAAACGTGTCACAACGAGAGGCCTGAGTCAGCAGCAGCAAGCAGACGGCGCTCCACACACATGCGGCAAATGCCCCTCCAACTGCCTTCCCAAAGCAAGGGGACTCAAGAGAATGGAACATCCTTTAGGGGAGGAAACTGCTATTCTTTCAGAATTCACTGTCACAAATGGGAGTCCTCAGCAATTTCAGATCCAAGTGTGAGGTGCACCTGAAATCACTAACTGCCGTAAAATGACCACAGTGCACACGGCTGGCTTGTGAATGAAACGATTTTGCGCATTTTCATGCCACTATGTTGAAGGCTGACAGCAGCTCAGGCTGAAGGCAGTGGCGATGAGTGCCCTCCCTTCAGCCCTTGCTGTTTGGTAGCAGTCCCTCCAGCTCTGCACTGCCGGAAGGTGGGCATTACCTTGTGGAGCTGCTTCAGGCCGGCTTCAGTTTTGATGCAGGACTGTTCAACATTATAGTCGATTCTATCAAGGACAGTACCCTGAGCAATAAACAGAAGTTACAATCAACAACCACACCTAGGAAAACTGAACTTCAAAAATGAGATGGGCAAATTGCAGCCGTCCTTCCCCTACAGGATTACCTGCCTTACTTCACTGTGCTGCAGGGCAGGCTGCAGGCTCCAGGCCCCGGCCTCCAGCAACAGGAGGCCCTCAGTGGCAGAGGGCTGCCAGGTGCAATCAGGTCCAGTTCATGAGGACGACTGGCAAATCAAGGTTTCTTTTTTGGATTTAGCCACTACAGGATATGCCATATTCAGACTTTTTGGGGCTTTAAAAATACATGGTTCGGTGGAAAAAGGCTCTGAATGGCAAAGGGCTAGCTTCTGTGCCCATTTGCTGCTTAAATACTTGGTTCAAGTAAGCAGAGAATGCCGGTTTAGCCAGACCCAGTTATGATTAAGCCTGGAAACTGACTACTATGTCTATAAATGTCAACACAGGTCTCCAGGGTCAGAGCAAAGATGGTAGGCGCCAACCCACCATATAAAATCACACATTTGCCTCGAGGAGAATTTTAATTGTTTAATCTGTTGGTTCAAATAGGAAGACGGGAACACTGGGCTATATGGCAGAACAGGGCTCTTAATGGAAACGTGCTGTATCAAAAGAGACAGCGAGAGCAGCTCCTTGGGAGCTGCGGGAGTAACTAATGTAACCAGATCTTCCACAGCCTCAGCTCCATTCTACAGCTGGTTTCAGGGGGGATCAGGACCCAAATCCCTGCTGGCAAGATAATAAAATACCTAATCAGATTTTAACAGTGAACAAACAATCTAATTCTACTTGAAAGCTAGTGCTTGCAGTCGCTATTACACAATAACCTGCCAAAATTAGAAGGGAAACCTTATCTATTACCAGAATCACTGCTGAGCATGGGCAGAATTAACCAGACCCCCAAAGTAGGTAGGTCTCATGAGCACCCTTGGGGTGTGGGCAGAGAATATGAGAACTTCTACTGACATTTATTTTTTTTTATTTGAAAAAAGGCTCATTAGTATTTTTATAGGAAAAGATGGATGTTTTATAAGAAAGGATTATATATTATATAATACAATGTGTATACATACAAATATATGTAAATGTGTGTAACCCCCATACACACACACACATTAGGGGAATAGGTTTGAATTTTTTTCCTGACAGCAGTGCATAATCAAAAGTTTGGAGAAAGACAGCTTTTCTGGGAGGAAACCCCATGGATGAGGCAGGTGAACACACGTACCTGTTCTACAATCATTGCTCCTAAGTCCCTAAATATTTCATTTAGGTCGGAAATAGACTGTACCATCTGGCGAATCTCCCGCTCCCTCTCCTCCACCATCAGTGTATTCTGCTCCACCAGCACTAACTGGTCATCTGTAAAACTCTAGCAAAACAAAAGAGGACAGAATTTGTATGTTAGATTTTTTTTTCCCTCACAAAAGGTATGGTGTATTGTTTTAGATACAATTTAAAGAAAATGAATTCCGAAAATATTTCTATGAAGTGCGTAAACAACATAGAAGTGCTTGTTTTTCCCTAGCAGGAAAGATCCAAGCTCCCCAAACAAGCGAGATCTAAAGCACGGCTGGAGCCCCACCTCTGCAGCTAAGCAGGGGGTGCGGCAAAACCACAGGGGCCACTCTGCATTCCTCTGGGTTCCCCCCAACAGTGGGGTGCGCAGACTGGTCTTCAGAAGGTTCTGGAAGGCAGATTACAAGGTCTCCCTTGGCCTCTGGAAAGGAAGAAACAGTACAGCCTCCATGACTGTTCTTCCACCTGCTGCAAAAGTGACCTGATGGATGACGTTCGAGTCAGGCAGCTCTGATCCATTTGCCCTGCACGGAAGCTAAAGGTCCATGAAGAGAAGGAAACAGAATGGAGGCAAATGCACAGCAGCCAGTTTTGCAGTCCCTTCACGTACCCGGTCATAAAGAGCATTATCGTCTCCATCATCCATTAGTGGTACTGATGTATCAAAAAAATGCTGGGATCTTTCCTCTCGATTCTTCATGCCTATCATAGATAGGAATTCACTTTACTCGAGTATGTAAACCATCCTGGTTCCACTACTGAAAAGGGGAACCTAGAGTAAAACTCAACAGTCAAATGGAGATATTCTTAGCAGGTTTAAAAGAAGCCTATCTCCAGAGGTGGGGGGAAAGTAAAGGATTATAAACATACAATAATACGCAAGCAATTAGGTTTATTCAAGACAAAAATCACACTGTAAATGTGTACAATTCACTTGATGACAAGTGAATGACAAAACAAAAATGACACTTAAAACCATCTGAGAATCCCTAAGCGAAGCAGAAATATTTAATCTAACTGCTGCTATAAAACATTTTTTTTAAATCAATATTTCTCTCTAGAAGCATCTCTAGTAAGAATTCCAAATGGCTCTAATCAATTTTTAGAAGTAATAAAACTAACATACAAATATACCAGTTGTCAGACGGAAGGAGAACTAGGTTTTGTGGACTAGGTGGGGAGATCATTGATTACAGTGGCAATAAAGGAAAAACCAGTTCATAGGGCAGCTGGGTGAGACTGTGGCTGAAACCTAACTTTATACTGTTTAGGAGGAAAAAGCCAGGCTGAGGAGACCATGACTGCCAGTACAGGAGGTACTTAACCTACTCCCAGAAAATTGTTTCCAGGCCTCCCCAAATACTTCAGTTGCTATGTAAATATGGAGCCTTAACGTGATTACAAGCATTTTTTTTTACTTAGCAGCTTTCCTTACCCCAACACCTAGATTTTTAAAATGTGCTCAATGTTATTTTCAAGTTCCTTCAGCTAAGCACGGAGTTAAGTTTTGTTTTCTTAGAGGCAAACCATTCTGATACCCCACCTTCAGCCTCAACTGGGGCACTTTGCCCAGAGGGGAGCCTTCCTTTTGTTGTGTACAGAAGGTGTGAATGTGCTCAAAAGCCAGCAATGAAAGGAACAGGACAAAACGAAGGCTAGAAGCAAAAAAGGAGGGTGAAAACAAGAAGGAGTCTGTGCTCGCTGTGACTCTTACCCCAAATCCCTCAAAGCGCTGGCAACACTCACGTTTGAGGTAGCCTGACTGGGCGCGCCGGAAGCCGGTGGAGAGCTCCTGCAGGGACTGTGCCAGGGAGGCCACCACGTTGCCGAGGAGCCGCGCCTCCTGCGTGGAGCAGGTCCTGCGGGCCCGGCTGGGGAGAGCCTGCACGGCCCGCTGGCACCTGTGGAAGAGCTGGGAGAGCAAGCCCGGGGCTGAGCCAGGAGGGAAGGCCGCGCGCGCTACCGCCCCGGGTGAGACGCAAGGTGCTCGCTGCACAGTCCAGTGTGGAGAAAGTTGGGTAGGTACTAGCAATCTGAGGCTTACTTCACACCCACAGAAAGACGGAACCCGATCTGAACAACTGCTGCACACGTGTGTGCTGTGCGCTGGCCACTGAGCACAGACTCACACTCCCGTATCAGGAATCCCTCCATTAGGGCGTTTCTTCTGGTTTAACCCCTACTACCGCCCTAGGAGGCAGGCATTACTACTACTGCTCCCATTGTCTAGGCAAGAACGCTGGAGCCGGAGGGATTAAATGAGAATCATGCCACTTTTACATGGCTAAGAGTCAGGACTCAGACATTACAACACCCTTCCCACATGCCTGCTCTGTGGTCATTAGCACCCAGGAGATTTAAACAAATAAAAAATGTATAAAGTTTAAACACAAGTCACATTATTTAAAAATTACTCAAATTTAGCATTTTACAAGGAACTTTTTTAGGATACTAAGATACTCCGTCTAGGGCAATAGCGCCACATCTTTTCAATTATGAAGATCATTTTTTAACATGAACAAATTTTAAGACCTAGTATATATCAGCAGTTATGTATTTAAAATCAAATGATTGAACACAGTAATTCTGAGTTTAATTTGTAAATCAATCACAGTCCTATCTACCAAAACTGAAGAACAGTCCCGCTTCAAAACACTGTGGGCACACGCTGAGGAGAGTGCAGGGCCTCTCTGCCCCTCTGTGAGCTTAAGACGGGAAAGGGAGCTCTAGGAAACTGGTTTGCAATCTCATTTAGGATGCACCACATTCTGGAGAAGGCTGGGAAAGATGCCTTTCCCACCTGGGGATCCACTGCCACCCTCACCTGGGTGATCTCTTGGGTGGTGATCTCGATGGCATGCTCTTGCTCACTGCTGTCATCCAGGGTGGGTCTGTTTAAATGCTGGTCGTGAAGGCTGGCTAACTCCTTCATCTTCTGTTTAATCCGGCCAACATCGTAGTGTATCTAAACAAATGAAATCACCAGAACTCCACAGACGCCTGCCAGGTATCTCTCTGCCTCCAAGACCATAAGCTATGCTCGGAGTACAGAATTCAGTCTCCAGCCAACCTGCAGGCTCACTGATGCATGAGCCACTTTTAATTCAAATCACCAGAAATTCAGATTCCACTCCTTGTTATGTAGGTCTTCTATTTTTTTCTATAGTTCAGGTAGCTACAATCAAAGCCAAAATCATAACACACACACACACACACACACACACACACACAACCTTGTTGTGGTGTGTAAATGGAATAAATCTAAATAAAGCTAAAATATTTCCAGGGACATGCATTCAAGTGTAGCCAAATCCATTTTTAGGGCAGATAGCTTAAAATATGTTAATGTCATAATTAAAAATAAGATAGTGTGAAACTAACATTCAACTTACTTCATTCACTCCATCCACCCATTTAGGAGGTGACCGTTTTGTCACGCCAATTGCTGCTTCTGGATCTAAGCTTATGCCTGACACCAGAGCCATACGGTCGTCAGCAAGCTACAGGGAAATAAAGGGACATCAAAAAGATCACTCAAGTCCGATCCGGGTAAGCACAGTCTTATTCCCGCTTAAGTGCTGCGCCCTAAGGAGATACAGACATGAAGGAGCAAGTGCGCCTGCCAGCACCATCGGCCTGCTTTGGTGCTGCTGAGATCTGCAACTGCTTTCCTATCTTTTCATGCACCAGGTCCTACCTTCCTTAGACATAACTTGTGAACATGAATTTGACTTGATCTGAAGTGTAATAAAAAAGGCAAGAAAGACCCTTAAAAGAAAGACCTCTCAGTACTAGTGCTATGATAGATGGTCATGAACCTCAACAATTAGTGTGATTAGACACAGTCTGAAAAAATAGACCAGGCTGTAAATGGAACTAACATAAAATTTTCAATAGTAGGAAAGTATACTACATACATTTAACTTATTTTGGAAATAGGACTGATCCAGCTATCTTGGTTGCAAGATCATTAACCACGTGTTAAAATGTGTGAAAGAATTGCCTAAAATCGTTAGCAAATTATCCACCATTTGGCAAAAGCAATCCTTAAAATCTCAATGCAATCTTATAGTGTTGTTTCCCTTCTTCTGTTAAAAATGCCCATAAGGCAACATTTTCACTTTCTTTGAAATGATATCGATGGTTCTTGTTTATTTTACCTATATAATATGCTGCCTTAGAAAGCCTTTAAGAATGGGAGGGAAATCATGGGTTTGGCTCAGTTAAGCTGTTCTCTTGCCTGGAGGCAGCGAACAGGTTGAAAGGATCGCAAAGTGCTTGGAATTTATAAATGCCAGCTTCCAAAGATCCAGATGATGATCAAAAAATAATGGAAAACAGCATATAAAACTCTGTAACACTCTGTAAATTTTGCAAATCACACTGCAGAATGGGGTGAAGAATTTATATTGCTTTTCTTCCCTCTTCCCTGAATTTATCTAAATTAATTTTTTCATTCATTCAGCAAATACTCGTTTGCTTTACTAACAATAAAGGAACAAGACAAAATTTAAAAATCCACAGATGAAGGGGAAAAATATAAGGAAAAACCTACATAAAACAATTCTTCAAGTAATAAGCTCTAAATTCCGATCAGAGTTTACAGCAAAATTCCTAGCAGCAAATGAGCATCTTGCACCTGCCTTCTGTTCACTCCGGGTGGAGTCCTGCACCCGCTTGCTTAGGGCACTCTGAGTGTTCAGAAAGCCCATCTTATGCAACGGCCACACTGAGGGGACCAGAATCCCAATAACTGCCCCCAGAGTGTCTGTAAGTCATGACTAAGCCCACCAGCGTCTGCTGCCGGGGACCCTGCAGGCCCAGGGAGTCATTTCAGGTCTTATTAAACAAATGGTGTGTCATCCAACCTGCATTCTCTTGGGGCTCTGAGTCCATGATGTGGTATTTCTCAACCACTGCCACCTTGTTTGTTTTTAAGAGTTCACTAATAGGAATTCTACATTCTTTTTATTATTTTAATCCTCACAAAAACTGGGTGAGCTAGGAACTGTTTATTCCAATCTATAAATGAGGAAATTGAAACTCAGCAAAGTTAAGTAGCTTGCCGAAGGTCACAAAGCTATTAAGTGACAGATTAAAACCTAGGCCTGCTGACTCCAGAAGCCCCATCTACTCCACAAGCTGCCAATCACTTTGGCAGGCCCATGAAATATAACTGCAATTTGCTAAGAAAATGATCCAGAACAACAAGCCTTCAGATTAAAACAACCAAAATGCAGTCCGGACTCCCCACCAACTGCACCGGGACAGACTCTGGGGCTGCAAATAAAGCAATGCAAAGTGGCCCCTCTCACCAACCACCTGTGGCTGCCGGGACCAGTGCAGACCGGATCTTACACAGAGCAGGCACACACAGTGAGAGACAGAGCTGTTATTCCTTAAATTCCTGCTCCAAAGTCACCAAAAAAGTGTGCAACTTTGTGAGGGCACATGACCGAGACAGAAGCACAAACCATGCGGCCAGGGACTGCCCGTCTCTGCCCTTCTAGAGCAGAACCTGAACTTAAACCTCTGTTTACACAAAGCAAAACCCCAAATGCTAAGGCACAGATTTTCCGCTATGCCAGCTTATTATCTAATCCACTATTATTATCATACCATATTTCAATAGACTAATAATAATTTGTTTATAGTTTTTAAACTCATGATCTTATTTTGTACTGTTTTACTGTTTACAGATATACATTAAACTAAAAAAGATATAGAGATGGTATTTATCTAAACTTATCAACATAGAAATTAGTATCAATTTATCTGAAAAAAAGAGAAATTATAAATCATGTGTGCTCACTTAAAGTTGATTCAACTCTTCTAAGCAATACTTAATTTTATACAATAGATGCATTCTCACCCAAAATGCATGTACACCAGAACGGGGTCAAAGACATTCTCCTTAAGTGTCCTAAGGAAGCTTGCTAATTACGAGATCCCTATATAGAGGGAGCAGACAGCAGCCCATTGAGCTGGCCTCTGCTCCCCCACACACTGTATCAGGACTTTGCCAGTGAACAGCTGATTCCTGGGGACTGCAAACTTTAAATATGGAATAATTTGTCCCCTTTTTGGTACAGTATAGCAATAGTTCATCATGATAAAGAAATGCAGCCCTACTCAGAAGAAATGTGGCATTTATTTTACTGGTATGGATTTGTAATTTTAAAAAAATACAATGTTTTGGGAAAGAAAAACATAATTGAAGATAAATGTCGGTTATCTGAAATGGAAACAAATATGAACATAAGAAATACATTGTAAGTACAAAACAAAATTACCCTTGCAACTTCAGAACCCTCACTTCCCATTTGAAAACACGTTTTCTTATTTTTTTCAAGATCCAGGATATATCAGTTTTTGAATTGCCATCTCAGTCAATGCAGACCTTAAAAAACTGCAGACT
The DNA here is from genome assembly GCF_030020395.1 of Manis pentadactyla. Taxonomy (NCBI): domain Eukaryota; kingdom Metazoa; phylum Chordata; class Mammalia; order Pholidota; family Manidae; genus Manis; species Manis pentadactyla. Next base: position 174,281,846 of record NC_080023.1, on the reverse strand, counting down.
TGTAATTCTCTTTACTAATCCTTGCTGAATTTCAACTTAGCACCCCTTCCAAATACATGATGTTGGTCATTAAAGCTTTTCTTAAATGAACTCGTTCTTATGAAGTAAAAAATCTTTCCATATTTTTTAAGTAAAAATTATTCTTAGAATTCTTGTCTCTCTGATTTGTAGCCCTGTCCTCCAAGAACTATGGGGGTGCTATCCTAACCCAGAGTCATCTAACTCAACTTCGTCAGTGCAGGAAAGTTCCAGGGGCTGCTCAAAGCAGCACACCCAAGTGTCTTCCTGCCAGTCCCACTGAAGGTATCTTCTGTCCTTGATTCACCTGAGACATTGACATGTGTAAAGAGTACCAGCCAGTATGGACAAGTTCTTGATCTATGAAAGAAACATACACATACACTCACATAAATTTTGCTGTACCAAATATATAGCCTTCCTACTCCTATAGAACTCTGCCTTTACAAGAAGGCTGATGTGATGCACTGTTAAGCCTCCATAGAGATTAGAAAAGTCTGGCAAATGTCCCCCTCCACCCCACCTAAAAAAAATAATAAACTAAGTTCAGTCATAATTCATTGGTCATAAGAAACAATACTGACGGTTGCCTACAGCAATGAACATTTAAAAAGTCCAGAAGCGATGCTAAAAATTATAGCCTAGCAACTCTCACTTCCATGAGATGATCTGGGAACATGCATGATGAAGTCAGGCCACAAGCCTAACTCCCTGGGCTCAGGGGCTTGATGATTTCGCTAACAGTCATTAGGCTCAAGAAATCTCGGTTCTTTGAGGAAGGGAGTAAGTACGTGAGTAAGAGAATCAGAGATGCCAGACTACAGTTTTTTTTCAAACCTGTGATTGCTCTAAAACAGTGATTACTGTTTGTGATCACAAGAAATGTTCAAAATACACTTTTTTAAATGTACAAAAAAAGAGAGAAATAAAAGATCTGTAAATCATACTACCCAGATATAAATATTGCTAGTTTCATTTATTTTTCTGTTTCTCAACTGTTATACACACCCTTAAAAAAACCATAAGTGGAGAGCAGCAACTCTACACCCTGTCAGTGCTGTGCCTCTGCTGACGTGCCCTTTTCAGTCCCAACAGCAACCCTGTAAGGGAGCTGCCCCCGTTTGCAACTACCCAGCCAGTTCAGAGACTTTCTCAAAACTACCCTCATGTCCCTAACTGTATCACCTTGCCCTCCCCAGGCTATGTGGTTTGGGAGCTTGACATTTATATTTTGTAATTTTTAAATACATCCTATTATGAATTTTAAAACCCAACTATTTGGGAGGTGACTTTTGCTACAGAAGGGAAAGTAGATTAGAGCAGAGAACAAAGGATGGCCAGACACTTCTCTGGACAAGAGAGTGAATGGTAGGTAGGCTTCCTTCTCAGGGGACACCTTAGTTAACCTTAATTAGTATTCTGGAGAAGAAAGAAGAGTCGTTTGTATCCCCGGGGGGCAGATTTTCCAGTTAGTCTAAGTAGGAGTATGGGTAGACTGCAGAAAGCTCCTCAGTGGCTTGACTCTGGGAGGCCCAAGTGATGCAGTCAGGGAAGTTTGTTCAGGCCTCATTTACAAAGAGGTGGGCTTCCATTTAACCCCACACCCAGAGTTGGGGGTCGCTTTTACTATTCCCAGAATACAGTGACTTGAAGCCCTACCGCAGCCTTGGTGAAGCAAGGGTCTGGACACTATTCCTGATGCAGCCCCAGCTCGGCACCTGGCACTTAGTAATAATAAGTATACTTAGTAGTAATAAATATAGCTGAATGAGTCAACAGTAAGTGGATGGAATGAATGAACGAAGTAAATAAAGTATCATGTACAATTCTGGAAGCTACTCTTCATAAAAGATACGACGATTCTGGACAAAGGACAAGGGCCAAGTGAACTGCTCATGGGATGAGGTGGCCATGAGTACCCATAACAGAAAGACCAGGCTTTGAGTTCAAAGAATTCTAACAGCACATGAGGGTTGTGTGTAGAGAGAGTGGCTCCCCATTCAGGGTCCCTGGGCACAGACTGTGGAGACCCCCTTTAAGCACAGAATCTAAGAGTAAGAAATGTAAAAGGGCTGTGTGGTTCCTACACTGGGTGGCCAGTTTCTGGAACTTGTCTGAAACAGGAAGTAGGAAAGACTGGAAATCAGTTCAGATGGCAGACCCCTAAGTCCATACGACCACTGATGTGCCCTTCGTGGAAAAGTGCTCAAATGCTTCTTCAACTGAAGTTGTTAATAATTGTTTGCTATCATATACTTCCTTTTCGGGGTCCCAAGTCCCATACTTACAAACTGCTCGGTAAGGGGTAACAATCTATCCTGAAAGGCCTGCTCGCTAAGGCCCCAAACCGTAATGCTGTAGAGTCTGCCCAACAAATCCTCCCGCGTCTACTGGGCCCCAGAGAGGCCTACATGTTGTATGCGAGCTTAAGTAGAGCCCAGGACCCAGGCCAGGTGCTGGCGAGAGGTTCCTGAGGTGGGCACAGCTCAAGGGACCACCATCTAAAAGTAGCTGTTTTTAAATACCAAGTTTTTTTTTTTTTTTTTTTTTTAGATAATTATTTTTTATTGAAGGGTAGTTGACACACAGTATTACATTACATTAGTTTCAGGTGTACAACACAGTGATTCAACATTTATATACATGATAATTCTAAGTACCAGCTATCACCATACCAAGTTGTTACAATATTTTGACTATATTCCTTATGCTATACATTACATCCCGGTTGCTTATTTATTTTACAATTGGAAGTGTGTACTTTTTCTTGGTTGTTGTTGTTAGGGCATCTCTCATTTTTATTGATCAAATGGTTGTTAACAACAATAAAATTCTGTATAGGGGAGTCAATGCTCAATGCACAATCATTAATCCACCCCAAGCCTATTTTTCGTCAGTCTCCAATCTTCTGAAGCATAACGAACAAGTTCTTACATGGAGAACAAATTCTTACATAGTGAATAAGTTACATGGTGAACAGTACAAGGGCAGTCATCACAGAAACTTTTGGTTTTGCTCATGCATTATGAACTATAAACAGTCAGTTCAAATATGAATACACATTTGATTTTTATACTTGATTTATATGTGGATACCACATTTCTCTCTTTATTATTTTTAATAAGATGCTGAAGTGGTAGGTAGATACAACATAAAGGTAGAAAACAGTTTAGTGTTGTAAGAGAGCAAATGTAGATGATCAGGTGTGTGCCTGTAGACTATGTGTTAATCCAAGCTAGACAAGGGCAATAAAACATCCACATATGCAGAAGATTTCTCTCAGTACAGGGGGGGTGAGGTTCTAAGCCTCACCTCTGTTGATCCCCAATTTCTCACCTGATGACCCCCCAGCGACTGTGCCTGTCTTATTAAATACCAAGTTTTTTAAGTGACAAAAAGGAACACGTGCACATGGTCTAAAAACCAATGTCCAACCTAAGAAAAGGGTTTGCAATAGAAAGGATGCTTCTCTTCCATCCCAGACTTCTCCTGGAAGGCATCCACTATTTACAGTTTGTGTCTCTTTTCAGAAATTTTCTAAGTATACACAAGCATAAATGTGAGTTACTTTTCTTAAAAAAAAAAATAAGAGGCAGGAATCGCATTGTTCAGACGGTTTTGCATCAGACTCCTTCCCACTTAGCCGTGTGTCTGGGGCTCACTCTGCGGCCGCCCTCACTGAGAGACGGCATTCTTCAAAAGGTATGGAGAATGAGAGACGCTACGTAATCCACCCAGTTCTCAGTGGAAGATGTTCAGGTTGTTCCCCATCTGTTATTATCAACCAGTTAAGGTTTTTAGAATTTACAGATGGGTCTTAACCCACTGGTCAGGAACCCTACTGGTTTTGAAGACATTCACTCTAATCCCACCTCTCTGTTCATACTTATAAATTACAACAAACAAAAAGAAAAAACATTCCCCACAATTACTTTTTAAAAGACCTACCCTCAGGAAAAATATTTTTACTCCTTTACCATTGAAACAGATAATAGAAATACAAAATTAACAATCAGTTCAATCTCCCTTCCCTCCCTTTATTAGCGCTACTAGAACAAGAGCTATGAATATGCACTCTCTCCATCTCAGGGTGAATTGCTACTAAGTAATGAAAAGGCCAGAAGCGCGCTGCTAGACGGGGCGGAGGGGGACCATGCAATGATTAGCTCAGGCAGCACACACACAAGTTCACCGGCATCATCCCCACACGGTGACCTGAAGACGCCTAAGCCCATCAGTGGCTGTAAGTCCTACTTCCTTAGGGCTCCCGCATACATCCTGTCCTCCTACACTACACCTGAGCATCTCACTACACATTTCTCAGAAATCTAGGGAGTTACACACATAATTCTAAAAACAGTCTAGCTTAAGTTCAAGGAAATGTTCAATCTTTACTGCTTTCAAAGTTGGGACATTTTCTCAAGAATAGGAAATAATGTGCCTAAACCATTCTCTAAACATCGATTTACCTGGTATGAAGATATATCAAATAAATCCTAAGCATTAAATTGTTAAACACAACTATAAGTAATCAAAACACATGCTAAGATATGTGTAAGCTGTTGGCACTTTAAGTATGACCAAAGACTTCAAATAAGCAAGCATAATTTTATTAACTAACATACAAAAATATTCAAAATACGATACCTCATCCAGCTCCTGAAGAGATATGTTGTTCCCATCAGCCCCATCCAGATTTAGGGACAGCAGGAAGAAAGGAGGATGGGGACAGACAGACAGATATGGTATGGTCAGTTGAGGAAACACTGAGATTTCAAGCAACTCTGAAGTCAACTAAAAACAGAGATCCACTTGACCAAGGCATTTAAAAAAATCTCCCCCTCCCAATTCTTCCTTTTTTAAAAAAAAAAGAGACAAGATATATTTTTTATTTGTATTTACTGTGATTGTTGTTTTGGTAAATGAAAGAGGAAACAAACAAACAATAGTTATAAAAATTAAAATACAATAGAAACAAAACACTTGCTTTAGTTTCGCTAAAATATAATACTCATCAGTTCATAAATATCAAATTACCACATATGATATTCTAAATTTCCCTTAGGAAGATAAAATACACAGCAAAACTAAGATGTAATTTTACCATGTCAAATAAGTGCATATTTTAACATGTAAGCCAGCCCTGCAAATGCAGCAAAATTAGAAAATGAACAACCCACAAAATCGTCTATGGTTGTATTCAGGTAATATTTGAGTGACCACATATGTAAGGTCTCTGCAAATTCAACTCTGCAGACACGGCTTTACCCGTGGTAATAAGCGAGCCGAGAGACCACTCTTCCCGGAGAGAGACACAGGTGGTAAAAGAAAAGAAAAACTCTTCCCATTTGCTTGGCATATATTATTATTAGTCTAGAAAGCAAATTGTTATTTAAAAGCTATTATAAAAGCAAGTAACAAAACAAAAAGATAAAGAGATGTTTTTAAAGGGGGAGTAGGAAGGAAAAAGCACCAGCAGGCAGAGGATTAAGTTTCAATTTAAAATTAAAGGTTCTTTTTAAGATGAACACGGAACTCTTTTTCTCAACAGACATTTGCTGATGATAGATAATCTAAACAACTAGGTTATTATTATTTTTTTTTTACCATATTGATCACTGAAGTAATTAGTGGTGAATTTCAATTATCAGCTGTGTTGATTTTTTTATGCTTAGTAGTAAATTTAGAAAACAAAACACATAATTTCATTATTTAAAAATTAATAGTACAAATGAAACTGGTTTATCAGGGCCAAAATATTATTAAACAATGACAGCAATAAAAATGTAATCAAACAACACTCCTCCGTGTAAAAATTCAATTAGCTGACATTATAGAAAGCTACAAGTCCTCTTCAGTCCTACAACTGGCTCTGAGAGCAAAAGAGACAACATTTACACACATACCCTGCCATAAGAGTAGTATTAGAAGATATTAATAGAGAAGATAGTGTCAAATGGAACTCTGACTTACTTTTTACTTTAAGAAAAAGGAAAATTTTTATTTTTTAAAAGCTTAACGTTTTCAGCAAGAAAGCACTGAAGTGTTTTTATGACTAGAACAAGCCAAGGCAGAACACCTAATTTCAGTATCTTAGTCTACACATCTGGCTGTTTCATAGCAGCCCCTCAGCTTCTTACCTTTGAACAAAGTATTGCTGCAAACCATGGCTAAGATCTCTGCTGCACATGGGCCTGTCTTTGTGATTATTAACCAAGCACACACCCTGACCTTTTGATTTCTACAATTATTAGTTGATAAGAGGTGAAATCAGAATTAGGGACTACATACGGCTCTCTTTTTACAAATAAGAAAACCAAGCTTCAGAATGTGTAAGTGTATTTTCCCCTCCCTCCCCATTTTGCTATTTAAAAATGGAAGGCTTTGAAAACTCCTGCCACCAAATCACCAGAAGACTTGAATTAAAACATTTAGAACTACCATCAGGAAAAATCAGAATACAGCCAGATGAAGACATGTTACTACATATCAGCACCTTCTAAATCTCTATAATGTCTATATCCAGGCTTTTGACCTGCCAAGGGCACACAATCAAGCAAATACTGAAAACTCCAAGTAGCATGTGGAATAGTCTAAAAACTTCCTACATAAAACTGAAAAACAAGTGGAAACTCATCTGTGTTTACTCAGGAAGTTTGGAAAAGTTGAGCAAAATGAGTTGGAAATACAGGTCTATACTATAGTGATATTTACTTTATTTCCGTTACTGCCAAAATAGAAGTTTGCTTCACTTTTATCCAACAAAGTTCCCTTATTCTCAAGTAGGCCTCACTGCTCAAACGGAATCTTTCGAAGCAGAAAAGCAAATAGATCTAAAGAGAAATATACAATGATTTCATACTTGGATTGTAAAGACAGAGAACTAATTTTCCAACAGATTCAGTGTGGACTAAAACTTAGAACCTTCAATATGCAAGTTCAAATTGACTCTGTATGGTTGTAAAGTGAGATAAAGAAAGACAGCATCTTATTGTAGGGAAAAAAATTTTAAGCAGTGGGTCCTTCTTTTTTCCAGGACCCACAGCACGAATACAGGTGAAAGAAGCCAGCCGCTGGTGGCCCAGTAGGTGAGCGCAAGGCTCTGCAGCCGGGTCTGCCGGCGTTCCCACTCCCAGCTTGCAGACTCTTCAGGTGGGCAACACTGAGCAAGTTTTCTGCCTCCTCTAAGCTTTAGCTTCCTCATCTGTATCATGAGAAAAGCAACAGCATCTATTTGGTAGAGTTCTGTGAGGATGAAAGGAGGTTGCATATAGAAATGGCTTAGCCCAGTGCCAGGCACATAGTAAGTTCTCAATAAGTCTTAGCTAATAAGTACAGTCAAGACTGGAGAAGGACCTCAGGCTTCCTACAGCCATAGTTAATTAATCTTTAGTTTCCTTTTTTCCCCCCCAAAGCACACCATATTTTATTAAAAATAATGTGCTAGTTTCAAACTAATCTAAGACCAATTAACTCTAGCTTCCATTTACAGATTATGCATTATTTTAAAACAGAGACTAGATTAAGCAGTAAACTCTAGCAAAGTAGCCCCAATCCCTGTTAGATCCGTTCCTGGAGACCAAAGGCAATCATTCAAGTCATACAGCACCTCATCAGATCAGAACAGCAACTCAACACCTACTTTTCAGTCATTCATTTAAAACTTTATACATTTTTTAAAATGACTGTTCAACTTTGTGAATTCATTCCAGTTTCTTAAAGCCAAGATGCCTGTAACTGCTTGAATGCGGTGCTGCCTTAAAATCTGCACTTGGCATCAGTAACGTCAAAGTTACTCTGTACAGTACTGGAGCCACTTCTAAGGATATCTGCTGGTAGCACTGGAGTAACAAACCCTGTAATGTTGTTAACTGTCTCTCTCCTCTTCAAACCAAAGCTAAGGCTGTGTGGTGGAGAGAAACTGTGTATTAAAACAGAACTTGAGAGAGCATTGTTGAATCCATAGGGCCACAGGAAATCACCTAACTCAAACCCCTCCATTTACACGTAAAGCAGAAGATGTCCAAAGAGATTAATTAAAAGCTTGTCGAAAGACACATTCGGAGTGGGCTGCAGTGAGACTTAGCCCTAAATTCCCATACGTTGCTGCCCTGAGGCACTACATGATGGGGCACATCCGAAACAGGCCAGAACAGAATGAAGGAGAAAGGGCAACAACTGCACTTTGCCGACAGCCTAAAAATCAAACCCCAGCCTGTTTCTAACTCTTAGGTTTGCTATTATCAATACAACCAAGAACACAATTAAGTAGAATTTTGTTCAGTTCTGGGTGCTGAACTTTAAAAAGGATACAGAAAAACTAGAGCTGATTCATAGGCAAACCACACTGCCTGAGCCGGGACCGCTGAGCTGGAGAAAGCTCCAGGGAACAAGGAGGCTGTAGGGTTATCCTGCAGGAGCAGCAAGAGGTTTCCGGTGTCAAGGAGACCCTGAGGGCCAGAACCAGGGCTAGGGCCACAGGACGTGAGATTCAGACACAACTGGGTTAATATAGGCAAAGACTTTTTGGTGGCGTGAGCAGCTGCTGGAATTTCCTATCGCCATCACAGAACACGGTCAAGGGAGGCAGGCACAGGGGTTATCACAGAAGGGGATGCTGGGTGACCTATAGGTCCCCTCTGGCCCTTGGGACTTGGGTTTGTTTTGTCACTGCACATCCTCCCTAAATTCCTGCTTAGCTGTGACACGTCTGCCTGAATGCAGCACAATCTCTTTGTATGCATAGACAGGTACACAACAACCCCACTGTCACCCCCAACCAATTTCCAGTTTTTCCCTCAAACTAGGATGCAAAAAAAATGCATGGTTATGTTTTTTGATAAAAGTTTTAGGTGTGCTTAGTTTAGAGGTGTGTGAGATGCACACACAAAACCCTAGTTTCCAATCAATTTCCACAGCCTTTTCCTTACATAAGGATATGAAAATTCAGGTTAGAACAAAACAAAAACCCAAAACCCAAAACCATTACTTGAGATGTGATTTATTTTGGGTTGTGTGTGAGATAACAAATACACACACCAAAATCAACTTCTACAGCTTTTTTTTCTAACTAGGAACTAGAAATTTCAAGTTTAAGATTTTAAAAATTAAGTTAAAATCTAGAGCTTAGTTACTTCTTTTCTAATTACCTGAGTTTAAGCTATTTACAAATTGTCTACTTTTGTTTCACTCATGTTTTTAATGTGACTGGTATATATCTTTCAAAGTTTTTATTTATAATTTTTCAAACACACAGAAGAGTGTGTAAAATGGTATAAAGTCCCCCTACAAATTCATCAACAGATTTAACAATTAGTAACATTTTGCCTAATTTGTTCCCTTTATTGGGAGAGGGGGTTAAGTACATGAAATAAGTGATATTTTGAAATTTCATTACTCATCATTTCAATAAGCCTCTAATTAGCAATTAACTATAATTAGTTTAATTAACTAATAATTTCTTGGTATCACCTACAACCCAGTCCATATTCAAATTTGACAGCTATAATTTTGTTTGATTTGTTACATGGTTTTGAAGTTTATAAGTCAGAACTGAGGTTTTAAATTTTTTATGAGCTAGATATGTAGTGAAAAATACTCGAGTTATTCAATGAAATTCTTAAACACTGTGTTTGTTATACATGGCCTTTCCCCAAAAATGTTTGTTTCCAATTTACAGAAAAGTTGAAAAAATAGTACCATCTATTTAGTCATGTTAACATTATGTCGTATTCGATTTTGCGTGTAGCATCAATTGTGAGCAACTTATGATACAAAACTTCACCCCTAAATACAGCAGAAATGTATGACATGTCATGTTTTTTAGTGTACACAATTAATATATATAAATATGTTCTCTTTTAAAATTCTACCTTAAGCAAACCATTTTTAATTGCAAAGTATTTTTTAGATAGTCTGAGTTGACTACAAGGATATTTTAAATGATCTGATTGCCTATACTCTTAGATAGATTTAAAATAGACTAATATGTAACATTTTAAATGGGATTACAGAAAATATTTTTGAATGTTCTGATTTAGACATATATTAGACATGTGATTTAGAAATCTATTTTCAAGCAATTGCCTAAGTTAGCTAAATATATTTGTACATTTTTTGACATACCTATTTTTCCAAATTGTATACTTACCCATTTTTAATTATTTGACTTAGTTTATGTATATTTTTAATTGCTTAACTTAGAAAACCATTTTATAAATCAGTTTGATGTAGAGATGAACTTTTAAAAAGCTGCCTGTCTCAGACCCAGGTTTTTAAAACCGACTTAATGATCAATACTACTAATAAAAAAAAGTCTCATGTTACCCAACAGGTCAGAGTGTTTTGAACCTTATACAATTAAAAACTTAGAAGCAAACAATGTTTTTCAATCACTTAAAACTGATAACCTTAGAAACATTAACGGGAGTTTTAGTTTTGTCTTTTTTCTCCCCCACCAGGCTGCATAAAAATCAAGCCATTTAAGGACCATGCAACTTTTACTTCTTAACTTAATGAAAAATAAGGTTCCATTGAGAAATTTTATTCACTCAATTTCTATTCTCTAGTTCTTAGTTTATTTCAGAACATTCTTTTCAAAATTAGCACTGGAATTAGCCAGTTTCCATTTTACATTTATTTCTGTATCATTTCTTTTAGTTTATAGATGCAAAAGAACTTTAAATTCTCAAGTAAATGAAAATCTAAACACACTCTATCCCTGTTTTCTATGCTTTTTGGCCTGAGTTTATGCGATTTTATTCCTGAAACTGTTCACTGGGCTTAAAATAGCTTTTCTATAGCAGCAATACGGCCAAAGACATTTTCCACTTAGGATTTACAAAAAAGAAGTGTCTTTCCCGCTGCTGCCAACGATTGAGACTCATGGCATTACCTTTCTTAAGAATTTAGATAAAGTCAAAGAAAAAAAGATTAAAAGGCAATACAGTCCCTAAGAGATGAAATAAGTGTGAGATTCCCAAAGCTGTGTATTTCAAGTAGAATCCCCAAGAATCTGACTTTGGGATAACTATTCCCCCATCTTTCAATGCTGCTTCTATTCAAGCCTAGCCAGTCTATATAGCAAGGAGCCCCCCAATAAAACTAGTTTCATAATTTCACTTTTCAATTTTAGATACTAAAACGCGAATCAACATTGTCTTGTAGAGATCAGCCAGACCCACCCCTTATTTAACAGCATAAAATTGAGGCTCAAAACGGGAAAGGAGCCCTCATTACAAACAAAAAACAGTAATCCTTCCAGGCCCTCCCTATAAAATATTCTACTGCTGGGCTGAAGAAAGGTTCAGATTAATTAAATTACAAATATATGCTATTTGGGGGGGTTAGTTTTCACATACGCAATTTTTTTTTTTTTTTTGGAAGTTCGAATGGAGGGAAAAGCTTATTTCCTCTTTGGGAAATGGAAAATGAAGAACCTAAGCACCTTACAATCTCACAAACAAGCACTGGGAAAAACAGTCAAGCAATTATTCATGGGGACACGGTCACAGAGAAGGCTACGAGGCCATTAAAAGAAAAAGGGCAAAAAAAAAAAAAGCCCCCACAAAAACCCGACTTCTTCCATAGTTGGGGGAAGATGTCGTTCATTTGCAAGGATTTGGGTCTGCGATCCTGCATCCCGGCTACTAGAACCAAAGTGAGGCTCAGAATGGGGGGGGTGGGGGGGGAGGAGGCATAAAACAAACGAAACAAAAAGGCTTCAGAAAGGCCGGACGCTTCCAAATCTTAGTGTTAAAACATATGTAAATTGGAGGCGGCGGTCGTGCAGTGACGCCAGGGGGGGTGAGGAAGGAACGGGGAGGGTTGCGGAAGTGAGGAGAGGAAGGCAGAGGTGGGAGCAGCGGGGGCCTGAGACTGTTTTTTTTTCCCCCGTCCAGGGTTATAGATGCCCCCGGACCTAGCCGAGAGGCCGTGCATTTCCGTATTATTCTGATCTTCTTTTTTTAAACAGAGAGACAGACAGAGACAGACAGACAGGCAGAGCCGCAGTGCACACAGTGCGTGTGTCGGAGAGGCCGCCGGGAGACTCACCGCAGCAATGCTACGTGAATGCAGAGGGCTGGAGGTGGTGTGACTACTCACTTGCTCGGCTAACAGCTGCCGGTTTTGGATGGAATTATTCCGCAACAACAAGAAAGCGTCCGTTAAACGCCTGGTGGCCATGTCTCACCCTTTGTGACCCCCCTCTCAGGGGACCCCCGCCCACTTATATTCCTGGTTTATTCACTTTCTTTCTTAGTCTGGCCTAGCCGGCCCACCCTTCACAAAAGCCTCTCGACAAGGCCTCAAGCCAAAGAGATGCGGCTTTGCGCTTCGCCAAGGAGCGAAGACCCCTCCTCAAATAACAGCTAGGCTTTCCAGTTGTCTGATTCCCCCTACCCAAGACCTGCCTTCGATCTCTAAGCACTTAGATCCCCCCAATCCTTGCGTAGCTAGCCACCCTCCCAGAGACCCCACCCCAATCCAAGCTTGGATCTACAAGCGTCCAACTCGCCAATCCGGCTCTGGACTGGGAGGCCCTGAAGCCCCTAACCCCTTAGTCTCTGAGACCCCCAAGGATCTTGGCCCCCTACTCCTAACTTGGCTCACAGGCTAGGCCGTGCCCTGAGGCCTGGCTCTAACTCAGTTTCCTCACTAGAGGCCTGGCCTAGGCCCCTTTGGACAACCTGGGCCAGGCCTGGGCCCTGAACTCCAGGGCGCCTGGTGCTCCCTTCTTGGGCCTTGTCTGAGCCTGCTAAGGCCCGGGCCCGACCTCCTGACCCCTTCCCTTTATGGGTGGCCTGATCTTCCACTGCTACAGCAGCCTGCCAGCCTCCGAGGAGGGCAGCAGGGCATGCCTCCCAGGCCTCTCACTCCTCTTCGCCGGCTCCCTCCATCCCCGGATCTGACTGCAGCTCAGCCCCGGGCCGTTTCCGTGCTGTGGTCCCGGGTTCTGGCGTCCCCCCTGGCCCTCTTCCTGTCCGTCTCTCGCGAGTGCCCCCCCGCGACATTTGCAAGCCTAGCTCTCAACGTTCCGGGCACGGGAGCTCCCTGCCCCACTGCCCCGGGGCGCAGGAGAGCTCCGCCCTCTCTCTCGGGGTGCTCCCAGGCGCCCGGTGTCTCCTGGCCCAACTGGGTCCGGGCCCGGGGAGCGGGCAGGACTGAGCTTCGGGACCGTGGCCCCAAGCTGCAAACCATTGCCAGAGGCTTTGGGGCACACATTAGAGTGGAGTTGCGCGGCAGGCAAATTTGGGCTCCCGCAGAGCCGAAGTTCGAGGCGCGCGGAGTTGGGGCGGCAGAGGAAAAGTTGGAGACGACTGCCTCTGGAGGCCGAGCACGCTCCACTGCAGGCGGCGGCTCACGCTCGCTTTTTATTTTTTTCCCCCTCAGTTCTGCAAAAAAAAAAAAAAAAAAAAAAGTATCCGAAAAACAGCCAGTATTTTAAAAAAAAAGCAAAAGCTAGCGCTCCAGGCCGCCGCCGCCAGTCGGGGGTCGCGGGGGCGCCCGCCCTCGCGGCTGCCGCTTTCTGTAGGGGGCACTGCAGGGTTGTGGAATCTCAAGTGGAAAAGTTGCCCGGAACTTTGACAGCCCCCGCGACCACGACTTCTTCGTGCCGAGGGGCCCCGCGGCCCCCGCACCGCCTCCCCGCCGTGGACCCGGCGGCGAGCGACCCCCACACGCTGTCCGGGCCGGGTTGGCGGGGTTCAGGCAGGGCTCTGCGGGGACGCCTTGGGCTGGAGCCGCCCGGGCCCGCGAGGCAGGCCCGAGGAACGCCGGGGCCGTCGAGGGGCCCCCGCCAGGGCTCGGCAGTGGGGTCCTAACCCGGGGGCAGCGCCCCGGAACTGGCGCGCGCCTTCGTCCCTGCATTTGCTCCTGCATTAAGCAAACTCCGTACACACGTGCGTGTGTTCCGCGCGTTCGCCGCGTGCTAGGCGCTGGGCCGGCGGAGAGGACGCAGCCCGAGCGGTACGACGCCAGCCAGCCGGCCGGCGCTCGCGGAAGGCAGCCCGGCGGCGCGAGGCCCAGCGCCGCTCACACCGCCGCCGGTGGGCGGCCTGGTCTGGCTTCATTTTTGTGAAGGAGACTGTTTCTGTGCATCGATGTGTAACCAAAGATTAATGTTAAAGATATCTTTGGGGGGAAATATGAAAATGAATTAAATAAAAGAAAAAGAGTAGAGAGCGCCAGAGAGCCGGATTGGCGCGTTGGTTCCAAGGAAGGGGCCGCGGCTTCCAGAGCCGGGAGGTGGGCGCGGCGGCGCGCGGGGAAGGGGCGCTCTCGCCCGGCGGGGCGACGCGCGATGCCTGGCGAGCAAACCCCCGCCGCCAGCGGGCCGCTGCCCTCCCCAGCCGGCGGCCCCGGCGCGTGAGCGCCCTGACTCGGCTCGTGGAGGGAAATTCGGGGGTCTGGCACCCCGCGCTTGGTTGGGCACCCCGGGGAACGTTTGCCTTTGCCCAGAGAGGACGAGTAACGTCCCCACGCCGTGTCTGACCCCCGCAGCGATCCGACCCCCCAAGCCCGCGGCTAAGCCCTCCGCCCCCTTCGTAGGGCAGATACTGTAAATAACAACTGGGGCTCTGCGGGGAGAACAGATTAGAAATGTCGCCCGCACTCTGCTCCTTTCATCACCTTGCATAGCCCGGACTTGTTTACTTCGCTTGGCTTTTTCTTCCCCTGGCTGGAACGTGATCTGCCTCCTCCTCGGGGACTGTGTTTTATTCATCTTTGTACCCACTGCCATCTCATCGCTTGGAATAGACTCTGGCTAAATGTTTTTTGAATGCGTGCATGAATGAATGAGAGACCCGCGATTTAGTCCCCAAACTCTCCGATCTCCCTCAAGCGACTTTAAGCCTTTGGAGCCTTTATCTGTTAAGAAAGAAAAACATGTGGGGTTTTAATAATCCCCGCAATCCGTGCCCTGTCTATTTCTCTGGGGCTATTGTGAAGATCAAATAAGATAAGTGAAACCTTTGTAAACTATCAGATGCCGAGCAAATATTATAGAGGATGGTTATTCATTCATTCTCCTTGACTGGGAAAGCTTAACAAAGTAATTCCTGGGTTTGCGTTTTAGCAGATGGTGGTCGCCCTTCCTAGTCAGTCTTAAATATTTATTGTGGGTCAATCTCGTTCTTACATTTAGGAAATCAATCAAGCTTCCGTTTCTTTGAATGAAATGAAAAGTGCTTGCACACATAAATAGTGGGAAAAAATCCTCTCAGTCCCCAGACTGCCACCCCAAGCAACCCAAGAGCAGGGAAATCATGAAGAATCCATGAGATTGGCATCGCAGCCCTAAGGCAGCACCATGCAGCTGTAACCCTGCCGCGTCCAGGCACAGGATTGTGTGCGTGAAATAGTGTTAAGTGAGAAGAAGGACCCCTGGAGAGGACGTGCAGGCTGGTGGAGATGTATCCATGTTCGCTCTGACCCATATTGGAAGTGGGGGAGGCGGGGGAGAGAAGAGGATGTAAATCATTACATTTGAATGTTCCTTGGCTGTTTTATTTTCCTGTCAAGTGGTTTAAGCCTGATTTTTTTTTTTAAAGCATTCCCTCATGGCCAAGTATGTGTTTCCTTGGAATTGAAATCTAGGTTGATGGTTTTATATTTTAAAAGCTTTCATTGTGACTCATTCTTGGCCTGGGCTGGGATTCTGTAATACTCCCCAAGCTCAAGGAGCCTGGGTGTCCTGTTTCTTCAGCTTTGTTCATACCTACTTTCTAACATTTTGCCAATGGATCCAAGAAGTCACTTTTGGAGACAAGTGTTTCTTTGTGTTCTTGTCATCCTAATCAGTGCAGAAGGGAACATAAACATGGAATTTCCCGGGCTAAAGCCAGACAAGGCAGGAGCAGGAGACAGTTTTCAAGCGCTGACAGGTTAGTGGTTAGGCAAAATGGGTTGGGAGTGTGAGACTCACACGCTCTGGTGACAAGCCCTCATTCAGGTCCAGCACACAATAAGTGCTCCACAAATGGGCATCGCGGTCTACCACGGCAGCTGTCTTGCTGACACAAAGCTCACCAGGCTCAACTCTTCCTGGAAGGCATTAGAGCAAACTCCAAAGAGCATGACACGGTGGTGGGAACTGGGTACTCTCCAAGCACATTTTCAAGATTTTTGTTCTGTGGCTTGGGAATCCAGATGTGTCTACAGTGCACTCTTGTGTGTAAGAGGGATTTAAACAGTCTCAAATGGATTCCTTTTAACTTGGGCTTTTCTAGCGCCTGTTGAAAGACACATGGTCGTTCTTTTATTAAGATGAGCAGCAGAAGGCCCCAAGTGTAACAAACACCTCATTTGCACAGATGTGACGTAACAGGCAGATTCTAGCCAGATTTAGGAAACAGTGGCCTTGTGCTCCGTCTCTCCAAATAGCTCCTCAAAACCTTGTGTGCTTCCAAACTCAGAAAACCCCCTACCTCTGTCTGTCTTCTACCATGGTGCCTCTCCCAAGCAGAGAGACACCAGAGAGAGGCCCCCATTTTGTTCTGTTGGGCCAGATAATTCCGTTCAGTGGGCATTTCTAAAAACCCTAGCAGTGGCTGTGCCTAGCTCTTGCCAGGCATGGCTAAAAGGCACAAAACACAACGGAACTCTTGCCTTCAAGGAATTCGCAGTTTCCGTGGCTTCTGCCCAAATGCTGGTCCTCATCCTGTGCCTTTCTCCACCAGCCTCCTAACAGCTGCCCTCTCTTCCCCTCCATCCATTCTCCACCTGCAGACACGGTGACCTTTCCAAAGTGTAAATCTCATCATGTCACTGCCTGATTGAGGCCCTGGAACAGCTCCCTCTGGCCTGCACCAGCAACACTCAGCAGAAAACAGGCACTTTCTAAGCCAGGCCATCACTGGCCATCACTAATGGTAACTAATGGTGGTCTTTTCTTGGTTGGCAGAAAAAAAATAAACTAATTGATGGACTAGTCCCCATTTTAAGTGTTTCTCCCCTCACTTTTCTTAAGCCTTCGGTCCCTGCTACCACTTGGCTGTATTAGAAAACACAGCTGACCCTTGAAGAACTCAGTTTGAACTGCACAGGTCTATTTATACATAGATTTTTTTTTTGGAAAAATTTTTGGAAATCTGTAACAATTTGAAAAACCTTTTTCTTTTCCCTAGCTTACTTGAATGTAAGAAAAATAACACATATAGTACAGATGTGTTCATTGACTATTTTTATTTTGTTAAGGCTTCCAGTCAACAGTAGGCTATTAGTAGTTAAGTTTTAAGGGAGTCAAAACTTATATGTGGATTTTTCAGCTGCACAGGGGGTGACCACCACGTTGTTCAAGGGTCAACTGTAGTATAAGACTATATCTGATTTATCCCAGAAGCATGAATTTCATTAAACTTTTTTTTTCATGTCTCAACATTTCCTGGTGTTCTGCATGTATATAGTCTGCTCTCTAAAAATGGCGGAGAGCCCCCTGGGCTGGAAGCCTGGCATCCAGGGTCCTTCCCAGAAAGCCCCACCCACATGGTTCACTTCCCTTTTCCAGGCCTTGGCTGGTGCGGTTTCTCTGCCTAGAAGGCAGGTCTTCCCCTTCTGCCTGGTGAACTCTTCCTTTGAGACTTAATGCCACCTATTATCTGGTGTAATAAATGTTTGTGGAATGGATGAACAGATGCACAGACGGAAAGATGAGATTAAAAATGTAAAGTTGCTGAGACCCCCAGATGGCCAGGATCCCCCCACGGGGGAGGCATATTGCAAGTGTGGTGACCCTCTGCCCTTTCACTCGCCAGGCTTCAGCCCCTTGGGCTTCTTACTAGTCTCAAACTGTCCCATCCTACCCAGGCTCTTCATGTGACTGGCGTCTCCTCATGATTCAGGTCTCAGACCACAACCAGTCCTCCCGCTCTGTCCAGACCACTGGAAAAGGGCTGACCTCTCCACAACCGAATGCCCATCATACCATGTGCCCCACTCAGTCAGCTTCAAGACTCACACATCTAACCTCACAGCTTTTGGTCTCTGAGGCCACGAAGGAGACCTCTTAGGAACAACTCATGCCAGCAAAGCATATCTTCTGCATTCTATTTTTTTTTTCTTTTTTTTCAGGATGGTGTTGACACATGTGCACGCAAATAAATCAACCTTTCCATCTTAACCATCTCCCTTGGCAGGAACAATCAGTTGATGTGCCAAACCAGGGCTGACTGGTGTGACTCACCGCTTGAAAAATATAAAGGAAATCATTGTGTTTTCACACTAACAGGTATTGAAGCACAGCCAGTTCATCCGTTTCTAGGTTTTTCCCATGGCCATAACCACTGACCTGTTTGTGGTCTTGCATGTGATGGGCAAGTTCAGAGCTGGGCTCTAGTCTTCTCCAGATGCCAGTCTTGTGGCCAGCAGCCTCTCATTAGCCATGTGGTCATGTAAGGGTCAAGACTCCTGTGGCTGCAAGGGACAGGTCCCAAATCAGATCGGCTTAAGCTTGACCGCCATAGTGTTGGCCCGCATACTAAAAAAAAAAAAATTCTGGGCATGGCTGGATCCATGATACCATGATACCAAGGGAGCATGATACCAAAAAGAGTCTCATTTCTCAGCTCTCTTTCCTCTGCACTGGTTTCACGCTCAGGCTGGCCCCCCAGGAGGGAGCGGACTGCTATCTGGAAGCTTTGCTCTGCCCTGGAGTCTCACAACATCGCACCCACAACAGGAAGGGCACTCCTCTGCCCCAGTGGTTTCAAGAAAAGTCCTAGAATTGACTCATTAACCTGCCTTGAGTCGCATCTTTATCTCTATACCCTGAACTGTGGCCAGAAAGTAGTGGTCACTGGGCTGCTCAGGCCTGGGTCATGTGACTACTTCTGGACTCAGGAAGGTGAGGATGGCAGGGTTAGAGCCTCTCAAAAAGAATGCATTACAAGTTTGCTTTTTTTTTTTTAAATAAGTGTGTCCGATCCCAGAAAGGAGATGCTGGGTGCTCAAGTGCAGCAGATTCCCGCCTCAGGCCGGTTTGCAATCCTTACTCTGTCCCCTTTGCGCATTGCCATTGGAAACTCAGTGCTCTGGCTTCTGGAGCTGTGGTTATGGCTGGTTCTCGGCCTTCAAGACCTCTCTGTGGCCCAGCCCCCAACTGTTGATTTGCACCCACTGTTCTCTCCTTGCTTTTCTAGTTCTACCCTTCATGCACCTGTGGTTTCAGGTACCACCTAGGCGTCAGTTATCTCCACAAACTCTGCCCCTGCGTCTCTCGTTCTGAGCACTCCATGTAGATTTCCAACTTGCAGTGCACAGAGCTGCCTGGACGTCCCGCACATCCCACAGTAAGAGCCGCTGGGCATGCTCCTCCTCCTCCTGCTCCACCCCTGATCTTTATTGACAGCCCACCGATCATCCAGTCCCCCTAAAGAGAGCCTATGGCATCCTCTGCCCTCCCAGCCCCTCTTTGCCTGAGCCAGTATACCATTTACAACCAGAATGCCACAGGTCCTGCCTCCTAAATATCAGCAGTCCTTCCTCCTTCCCATCCCCCATGCCACTCCACTGGCCGTGTCTCTTTTGCCTGGAAAATCACAACAGCCGGCCTACCTGGTCTCCATGCTTCCAATGCTGGTCCCCGGTGCAGGCTGTTCTCTAAACCATCACCTTGCTAAAAATATCAGTCTGTTCATGTTCCTCTCCTGATTAGACACTTGCTTTCTCATCCTGCTGCCGACGGGAAAAAAATTAACTTCTTAACTTTGCCTCTAAAATCCAGAAGTGTCCAAGGCCTCTCTGGGCCACACCTACCTCAAATCCTATGCCTTGTGAAAGTGTCTCTGCACACTCCATGCTTATCATTTCTGTCTCTTTCGACATTTGATATCCTCTGCCTTGAGTAGTTTCCTCCACTCCCATCCTTGTCTCCTGGGAAATTCTCACCTTTCAAGATCAAGCTCAAATGTCACCTGTGAGCCCTTCCTATTCCCTCAGGTAACATCTGTCACTTTTGCTTCTTGGAGCTGCAATGTAGGATTGCCACCCTGTCTTGTGTGGGTTTTTCTCCTTCCCTTGATGGGGAATATGAGCAGGGCAGGTGCTGGCCCCCTCATCTCTGAAGCCCCAGTGCCTGCCAGAGGATGCACTGCTCATGTGCATGAATGAATGAATGACACTTGAGCATCCCTGGGCAGGTTGGTGAGGTAGCCCACCAGGGCCAGAAAGGGCGGGGCTGGCATCTTACAGCCTGCCTATCACAGAAGGAAGATTGATCCTTGCCTTAAAACCAAAGCCCAGGTGTCAGGGTGTGAGGTTGTGAGACTGGGCTAGGCCAAGTGAGTCCAGGGTAGATGTCTTTAGGGCCTATTGCTGTAATTAGGAGTATCATGAGGTCAAATGCCTCCGGGGGTATTTAGGCTAATGGGAAGGTTGTATAAATCATGGACAGAGACAAAAATCCTGCTGAATTTTCCATCTCCGGTTGTCACATCTCCTTCTCCCTTTGAAAGGCCAGCTCACCCTCAGCCAGCAGTCTAAATCAATTTGAGCCTCAAGGTTGGATTGTCAGGGCTAAACACATGTCTCTGGTATCCTCTTTCTCTTTTTTTCTCTGCAAAGTTCAGTTGCAAACCTAGTTAACTGCTTCCTTTGGCTCTGTTAGATGTGACTTAACTATTCTACCCTGATGGGATTGACAGCCTGCTCCATGTCTTTTTGATGGAAATAAAGGCTGAGTGAGTTGGACTTGTGTCCAATTATCTCCGGAAATATGATTGGACACGTGGTCTCAGTGCTCCACTTTTCCCAAGATGCTGCAGAAGCAGCATGTGTTTTACACGCAACTTCCAAACGCAAGGTGTTGTCAGGTTCATGGGGACTGCGGAGTGATAAAATGTGATGTCTCTGGGTGTCACTCTTGCAGAAGGTCCAGTCTAAATAGGGTCTGGAGAAAAGCCAAGCTCGCACAGACTCCTCTCCGTGGGTCTGTCTCCTAGTGTGGAGCTTGTCAGGACCACGGTGTTCAGTGCCTCCTTGTTGTCCTGAGGACCATTTCTGGCAATCCACATTAAGATCGGAGTCAATCAATGGAAGAACCAATGGCTTTACCAATACAGAAGTACTGAACAGCTACCACGAGCCCAGCATTGTGGAAGACGCTAGAGTTGTGTAAGACACTCTGCTCTCAAAGAACTCGCAGTCTAGCTGGGGACACAAAACCAACAGATGGGCAACAATTAGTGAGCAATGGAGCTTGAAAAAATATGCCAAAGTGACTATAAATACAGCAGCGGTTTGTAAAAGGCAGAGATTGGTATTTCAGCAAAAGCTTCCTCTGTGGAGGAGGGAGACCCCTGCCTTGAAGGATGAGAAAGGGTTAGAAAGGGGAGGGTGTCCCAGAGAGGGGAACACAGCGTGAGCAAGGCTGAAGGCACCAGGCTCAGAATAAGGCAGGTGAAAGACAAGGAGGGAGCCGGGCTGGAGGCAGGTGTCATCAAGGCAGAGCAAAAGCTGGAGTCCCCTGAAAGTCGGGGTTTAATTTTGATGTGCATTCAACTCACAAACACTTACTGTGTGCCAGCCCCTGTGAATTGATCATGCTGGTGATTCAGGGAAGAATGAGACATAAGAAAAGTTGGCCACATGAATATCTGATAGTAAGTGTTACAGTGGAGGTATGCACCAGACGCCTGACAGCCAAAAAGGGACAGCCAGCCTCACTTAATAAAGATCCAGGTGGGCTTCCTGGAGGAGGCACTAGATATTGGTCAAGGGTCAAAGGGCAGCAGCCTGAGCTGGCATGTACACAGATGTTCACTGCAATGTTGTTTATCAGAGCGGAAAAAATGGAAACAATCTGAATTTCCAACAAAGAGGGACCACTTTAATAGGTTATGATCCATCCATGTGGAATTCCATGGAGCAGCAGTTAAAAAGAATAAAGCAGTTCAGCATATGTTGACTTGCAAAGGCCTTTAAGAGATAATGCTAGAGAAAAAACTGCAAGATCCAGAAAAATATATATATTGTATGCTGTCTTTTGTATGAGAAAAAAAAATTTTTTGTTGGTAAGTGACTAGATTATCTCTGGAAAGAGACACAAGAAATTGGACTAATGGTTGCTTCCAGGGAGGGGAACGGGAAAGACTCAGGGGAGGGCTGTGACTCAGGCTGGGCCTGAAATGACCCCAAGGGCCATTGCTTGAAGCTTTGATCTTCAGAGGTGCTGGAAGTCAGCCAGGTGGATGGTCAGGGCCAGTATTCTGGCAGAAGGGACAGCCTAGGTGAGCCTGGGGTGTTTACAGACCCTTGAGGAGGGTTGGGAGGAAGGTGGATTTCGGAAGGGTGGCTGGGGAGCAGGCAGAGGTTGACCCCCACGGAGGAGGACGTGCCGTGCTAAAGATTTCTCACTTAGTCTAAACCTCCCCATGCACCCCGTCAGTCATTGCCAATGCTGCTATGATGGCTTTTGAATATGTTAACATGCAATCTCAGTCTGGCTGTGCTACTATAACAAAATACCAGGGACCGGGTGGCTTCTAAATAACAGACATTTATTTCCCTCAGTTCTTGAGGCTGAGAAATTCAAAATCAAGGTGCCAACACAGCTGTGTTCTATGAGAGCCCTCTTCCTGGTTCATAACTGTGTTCCCCCCCTGCCCCCCCACCCCATGATGGAAGCAGTGGGGGATCCCTGTGGGGCCTCTTTTATTAAACACTAATCCCATTCCTGAGGCCCCACCTTCATGACCTGAGCACCTCCCAGAGGCTGCACCTCCTAACACCACCAGAGTGGGGTGGTGAAGGGGCAGGATTTCCACGTGGGAATTTTGGGGGACACAAGCAGCCAGACTCTAGAACTTGGCCAGGCTGAACTGTATTTCCTGGAATTCTCCACCTTGTACATTTACAGCTAGGATGGGCCACATGGAGATGAAAGATTTGGAAGGCACTGCTCCCAACTTGGGGCACACGGTGAACAAGCCAGTGTGACACTGCGTCAGTTCACTTTCTAGAAGGAGAAATCAGAGAGCAGATAACACGATTGCTGAGACTGAGAAGCCCCATAAGGGAACCGACAAGGAGCCCGCAGGTAACTCTGATCTGAGCCCTGGAGGGCTGCAGGGTCTCGAAGGAACGCGGAGGTCAAGGTGAGAGGAGGCCAGAGTCCTCACGGGACAGGAAGGAGCCTGTCAGGCTGGCAGGTCACAAAGGGGGCGGGAGCTCGCGGGGCCAGGTCAGAGCTCGAGCCTTGCTGGCCTTGGAAGCTAAAGTCTGGACTTTGGATTTTATTCTAAGAGTGTCTGGAGTCAAGGCTTGACTGTACAGTAGGGGTTTCTTTCAAAGCTGGCCAAGTGAAAGCCCAACGTAGCTTCTCTTTTGAAAAGTGGGGATGAAACCTGGTCCTGGTATGTGTGTGTGTGTGTGTGTGTGTGTGTGTGCGCCTGGTCTTTGCCTCGGGTTGACTTGCAGCCTTTCCGTCCTGTATCTGTGCTAAGAGGGTCCAGCTCCCTGCTGCTCTCACCAGAATTCCATCTTTCCATCAATTCCATCTTCCTCCCACCAAGGAGTTCTTTCCAAGGTCCTAGTAAAGTGTTCTGTGAGGCTGAGTAACTCGCGCGGCTTTGTGCCTCATTTCCCTGGGATGCTCTTAGCAACCTCAGGCACTTCTCTTATTCGACAGAACTTCCTACCCTGTTCTGCCTGGAACAGAAAAAAAAACACAAGGGGAGGAATGGAATTGGGAAGTTAGCTTGGGAGCAGGAGAGTCCGGCAGAGGGAGACCCCTCAAAACATGACAGATGGCAGCCGGCTTCCCAAGGGGTCACTGGTCAGCCCCGCGTTCTCTGGCTCCTGATCCAAGCCTCCTGGCCTCAGTGTTTCTAGCTAATTGATTCAGAAATGACAAATTTATTGGATAGACGCCCAGAGACCATGTAGGCCAGAGAAGGAAGTCATTTGTCCAAGGTCACACAGCTGCCCAGTGCCAGGATTTGGCCTTGAATCCAACTTGATGCCCAGAGCCACCCTCTAGCATGGCACCAAGTCCCTCAGAGGAGAATTTACTACCTTGCCAAAGGCTCACGTGAGCTTCTCCTGTGTGTGCTTCCAGGGGGCACTTGGTGCCACTTCTCTTACATGGCGATCGGGTTCACAAGCAGGGCCTGGGGTGCGGTGTGACCGTCAGAGGGACGGAGGCAGGGAACCAGTCCTCTGCTGGTGAAAGGACTCAGACACTTGGTCAAGACACACACAAGCATACAACACACGTGGCTTTTCTTGAAACCACCTGGTACATAGTATGTCTTCAACTGATGTTGAGTAGATGGTCAGTAGGTAGCTGACTGTCTCATGGGAGTGCTGGCTGTACTCACTTCTCTTCTGTCATTAGAAAACCCAAAGTTCCACCTTCAGGAAGCCTTCCCAGATTGATGGAAGAATGAGTGGGTTCTTTGGTCTTGACCAGTGTTTCCGGACTCATTGGTCCAAGAAAGGTCCCAGAACTGAGTCTCATTGGCCTGACTTCAGTCACATGCCCCTCACCCCTGATCCAATTAATTATTATAACTGGGGGACTGAGGCTCGATCTGGCCCATCTTGGTTCACCTGCTCATGAGAACATCAGAGCTGGGGCCAGGCCCACCACCATGCGGATGGCGGTGGCAGGGGGATGCTTTCTTGAGGAAAATCGGGGTGTTGCTACCCAAAGAAGGAAAAGTAGCTAGCTGCTGGGGAGGCATAAAGAGCATCAAGCCCCTCAGACTGAAACCAAGGACGTTCTTATCTTTCTTACAGAACTACAAAGAGCTGTGGGGCCACGTATCTCTGATTTGTTTCCATATTATGCTCATGCAGGGTGAGGGCTTTGTAAATATTTGTTGAGTGAATGAAAGAATAAAGGAATAGTGAATGAATGAATGAAACTTCTGAGAGCACAAGGCAGTCTTCACCACGGGAATAAAGTTGGGGGTGGCCCTGCCCCACGCTCGGCAGGGTGGGTGCCCAGGCAGTGTGGAGCCCGCAGGGCCACAGCGGGTAGGATGTCCCCTGCCACAGGCACTGGGGCTTGAGGTCAAGCAGGTGGTCGTGTGAGCTGGCGCACTGGTGGCAGGCTGTGGGCCTGGGTGCAGTTCGGTGTGAAATGAGGGGCTGCTCTCTCAAACGTGCCAGCCTCGGCCAGTGGCCCTGGTCCTAGGAGAAACTTTCGAGGTGACAGATGGATCCAGAGTGATAGGAGAGAGCCCCCAGGGGTGATCATTTCCTTGCTCCTGGGAAGCTGAGCCACCACCAGCTCAGAATGGAGGATTATTGATGGGCATTTTTCTTGACTTGGGGGGTGGATTGTGCAACATCCAGGAGAGCTGGTGGGCAGTGTCCTCCTCCTGAGGCCGGCCTTGCTGGTGCAGGGCTCCCTGGGTCCTTGACAGTGACACTGGGCAGATATAACAGCATCTAAGCCTATCACACTTTTGTCTGCAGTGAATAAAGTGCTGACAGGTGATCTTCAACATTTGGGAAGGGGGATCAGATGGAGTCTTGCCTGTCTGAAGGCTGCTTTGGGATGCTTTTCATGCAAATCCCATGATAGAATTTCCCATGTGCAAGGAGTGGCTTCCTCACAGCTTCTTGGTCTTTTGAAATGAGAAACACATGGAGGGTGGAAAAATTTGGTGGCCCCCAAAGGACCTACTGGGAAAGAAGCATATCCAAGCTCTCAGCCCATGAAGAAAAAGCATCTCATATTTCAAGAAACTCTGCTTAGCCGTGCTTCTCCTTTGGGGAGGAGGTGTGTAGCTACAGCTGTGTTCAGCACCTGAAGCCAGTCGCCTCATACCGCTCTCCAAACAGCCCTAGAGACCAGGGCTTCACCCTCCCTTTGATAGACAATGATGCAGTCGCACGTGACTGACCCCAGGTCACAGAGAGGCAGAGCCGAGGTGGAACTCAGGTCTGGATGGCTCCAGAGTCACACTCAGCCCCTCAATCATGGGAGTTATGGCTAATCTTCCAGTGTCACCCACGTTGATGTTAGTTAAGCCTCCCTGCCCAAGAGAACCTGGTAAGCAAGTTTTCTTAGGGCAAACCTCGCAGAAGCCCCAGGAACAAGCACCAGCCGATCACCCGCAGATACGGATGCAGCCGCTGCTATGGGCCAGACGTGGAGCTCGCTCCAGGGGATGCCAGAGCCAGCAGACAGCAGGCTGGTCTGGGAAGGCCTCCAGGAGGAGGGGACGCTGGAGCAGAGAAACTGTCTGAGCAGAGTGTTGCAGGCAGAGGGAATAGCAGGGCAAGACTTGGAGGTAGGAGCATGCCTGGAATATTTGTGGAACAGCAGGAGATGGTGAGGCATGAGGCAGGATCATGGTGGGGCCGGAGGATAGAGCCTCTGAAGGATGCTGGGTTTGGCTGAATCTGTCAGGCTATTGCAGGGCCTGGTGTCTGTAGACAAGACCCACCTCAGCAGGGCCCAGCCTTGCTCTGAAGGGCGCAGCCACCCTGAGGGCTGGGGTTCCCAGAGCGGCAGTTGCTTCAGGCTGGGTCCAACCAGGCCTTCTGAGCTACAGCCACGGAGAAGGTTCTGGTCCAGGCTTTGTTCTCAGCACCAGGTCTGTGGGCTCCCACCAGCTGGGTGGTCTCCCTCCCTGTGCTCGCCTGCCCTTGCCACCCCCTGGGGCGGAAGGATTCCGAGGCCTTCTTACAGAACACCTCCATGTGACATGCACAGAGGGCTGGCGGGGGCTCCCTTCTCTATGCTCCAGGGAGATTTGCCACTAAGAAAATTTCTTTCTTTCTGGTATTTTTCGTCTCTCAAAAGCCATGGCTCTCCAGTTGGCTTTACTCCCTTTCCTCTGGTGGAAACAGGTGAGGGCATGTTTTTGGCACTGCCACTCACTCATTTTTAAAGGTGCAACAGGCCACCTATCCAAGAACAGAGCCAGAAATGGGAGGAAGGAGGGGAGTTGGGGGGAACGGCCGTCAGGTGGCTTCCTGGCCCCCACTTGATTCCCCGGTTTGCTCACTCCTCCAAAGGGCACACCTCCCTGTGTTCGCCTGCCCTTGCCACCCCTCAAGGGTGCACACCCCAGGGGAGTCCTCAGGGGTGGACAGAGGGGTGGTCATAGCAGCAGCCGGGGGCCAAACGGATGGGGGCAGGAGGAAGAGGCCTCTAGACCAGCACCCCCTGCCGGCTCTCAGGGGCCGGGCAGTGCTCGTGGGGGGGCTGTCCTGGGAGTCGTAGGGTGTTTAGCCGCACACATGAGATGCCAGTGGCAAACCCCCCACCCAGGACTGTGGCAACCCAAAATGTCTCCAGACCCTGCCAGACGTCTGCTGGGGACAAATCCACAGACTCAACCCGGTTGAGGCCCCCTGCTTCCACACCCCAAGGTGCTGGATGGTGGCCTCGCGGCTGGTAAGTGCTTGGACTTGGCACCCTTCAGAGAGGCTCCTGCCGACTCCAGAGCTGGGGCATGCTCACACCTGGGGGCCCTCACCTGGAGACGGTGTGCGGTGGCCCTCACCTGGCCCATGGGCGTCATCAACCAGGAGGCCCCTTCCTGGTGGTTGGGAGGGGTGTCACCCCTCTGTAGGCTCAGAAAGGCAACCGGGACATAGAGAGGCCTTCACAGCCCCACAGCCCTGCCACTCTGTGCCCTCCAGGTCGTAGTGAGTGTTCATGAGTGCCAGGGCTCTGGGGGCAGAGGGGAGTCTGAATATTCATGCACATCAGGTCTGGGAGCATCTAGCCTGTGTTAGGGCCTGGTGGCTCTTGGAGAAAGCTCCCCAGTCTGTGGGGGGTGTGATCTGACCTTGACTTTTCTTACATTTTCACTTAAAAATTTTTTTTTAGGTTCTCAGCTCTACAAAAAGTGGAAAAACATACAGTGACCATACTGTTGATGTCTTAGTCAGAGAGGAGGAAAGAGTTCATAGCTACCAAGAGAAAACACCAGCTGACATGTGGGCTAATAAATCATGCCCACATTTATGCATTTGTGGATGTGGGCCTCTATGGCATTTTTCCTCTCTCAAAAAGAATTTAAGCTCTAGACTCTCTGACAAGGCCTCCTTAATAGGGCCTTTCTCCCACCTGCTGAGGCTGCTTTCATAAGAGTGTTTATCAAACAGAACCTGAATCCCCGTCTCCCCTTCCACTGGGAGGCAGGAGCCTTGCACAGCAGGACAAGCATCTCGGCTCCAGAGACTCCCCTGGGGGAGGCAAGCAGGACTTCCTTGCATAAAGTTCATGAAATGAGAGATGGGAAAGGTGCCTTCCTAAGCAGGGCCGCCAGCGTCCCCCGTGTCTGGGACAACACCAAGCATGTCATAGGTACTCGGAAGGCATAGGAAGAATGAATTTTTGTGCCCAGATCGCGCAGTTGGTTGACCCTTGTCTGCAGCCCATCCCCATCTCCTGTCTGGCGACCAGATTCTTCTACCCTCCCCCTCTCCTTATCCCTTCTCTCTTAATCTGGCTTCTAGTCACTAGGCTATAAAATGACTCCTGAATAAACTGTCAATCAAATAACAAATATTTTTAGCATCTAACGTGTGCCACTAGGTAAGACCTAGAAAATGTATGGAGCTTCTGGGCGGGGGAATGAAGTTCTCAGTTATGAAGGATGGCAGGTACGTGGCATGCCCGCCCCACTCCTCCCTCCCCTGCTCCTAGCAGACCTTGCTAATCAATCACCGCACATGTAGCTTCAGATTTCTGTTTGACACAGAGCTCTGTGTTGCTGCTCCTTGGGAAGGCCTATCAGTATGTGGCTGTGGGAGATAAGGGGCCACCCACTTGACCAGCCAGATGTGTCACATCAATCCTGGGGAGCCGTGGAGTCACAGACATCATTCTGCCTTATTGTGCATCTCTTGGGAGGATTAGAAATCCAGCCCTCATAACACAAAGAGCCTTAAGAGGCAAAGCCACAGGTGGCGACGGCTGGATGAGGCCATGGGAAGAGGCCTAGGCTTTCTGTGCTGTTGCCACCCACCTCCAGCAGGACCACCCTGGAGAACTTCCTAGAGGAGGTGATGTGCTAGTGTGTTAGTTGTCTAACATCTCCCAGGGCATTTGTCTTTGACCAAAGGTGCCCCTGCACCCCCGCTCCTCACTGGGAACCGCTGCTGTCCAGCTGCAGTGGCCACGGGCACATTCCTAGAACCAGCCAAACCTCCAATTCCTTGGGCCCTTTGCGTCTGCTGTTCCCTCTGCCTGAAATGCTCTTGCTTTAACTCAGCCTGTGGCTGGCTCCTTCCCATCCTCCAATCCCAGCTTGAGTGGCTCCTCCTCAGGAGAGGTCCTCGTCAGCCCTGTGTCTTCCCCTAGATGTGGGCTGGGCTGGCCTGCTCACCACTGTGACCCCGACCCCAAGGGTCAGGCATATTGTAGGTACTCAATATTTGTCCAAAAAATGAAGAAGGAATGTTTTCACAGAAGGCACTGGAGGCTCTCCTGCTGCGGAGACCTGGGTCAGAACCTGTGTCCCCCTGCAGTGACTCCCTGGTCCTCTGTGAAGTCGACTTCCGCAAGCACCCCCAGCCTGATGTGGTGGGGGTTCGGCTTTCACCAGGCGAGCACTGTAAACAGGCACTGGTATGGCCAGTCCGCTACTGACAGAAAACGGCTGGGAAATCAGGAACCCTGAGCACGGGGTGATGTGGATGACAGCTGCTCCACGCACACTCCTGTGGCCCCTGCCGGCACTAAGGGTTCCACGGGCAACATCTCTGTATGCGCACAACAGCCTGGTGAGGTGGGCACTACCATCATCTCCACTTTACAGATGGGGAAACTGAGGCTAGGGAGGCTTAGCCATCATTTTATAGAGGGGGAAAGGGGCACTCAGAGAAATGATGTCAAGCTCAAGGCTGCACAGCTAGTAAGCAAGAGAGCCAGGACTCAACCCCAGACTGCGTGGCCCTTAGGGCCTGGAACTGTTCGTTCCAAGTGCCTTCAGCAGAGGGTCTCACAAAGGGAGGCAGGCAGGAGCTGGCCAGAGTCGAGGGGTCAGTGGTAGGCACAGGTTCAGGGCCAAGAGTCTCCCCGTTGGCCAGGAGGACTGTCTGAGAAGGTCAGCGGCTGTTCCTCATGGACACTTCCGGCCACCTCCCTTGCCAGGCCTCTGGTGCTAAAAATGAAAGTTGGACACACACTAGGAGCCCAGGCCACATGCGGGCAGCTCCGGGGCCAGCACCGTCATCCTGGGCATTCTCTCGCCACCCACTTCCTCCCAGCGTTACTGGCCACCAGAGCCTCACACGGCCCGGAACAGCCCCTCCGGAGCCCAGCCCACCTCCCTGTGCAGCCTCCCACCAGGGCCCAGAGCCAGATTCCAGAGGCTTTGATTGCTAGAACTGCCTCCCCACTAGGCTCAAACTCAAACTCCTCTGGGTCACAGGACCATCCTGGGGCTGCTGCAATAACGCGCCACAGGCTGGTGGCTCACAGCAGCAGATCGACCTCTCACAGTCTGGGGCCAGATGTCTGAAATCAGGCGTGGGCAGAGCCACACTCCCTCTGCGGGCTGGAGGGGGGATCCCTCCTGGTCTCCTCCAGCTCCTGAGGGCTCCTGGTGCCCCTTGGCTTGTGGCCACATCACTGCAGTCCCTGCCCACATCTTCACGTGGCCCTGTGTCCTCTCCTCTCCTTCTAAGGACACCAGTCACTGGATTAGGACTCACCCTAAATCCAGGATAATTCCATCTCAAGATCCTTAACTAAGGACGTCTGCAAAGACCCTATTTCCAAATAGGGTCAGGGACTTGGATGTGGAATTTGGGGAGACATGCTCAGTCCACTACAGGGACCGTCAGGGCAGGGCTGGCTGTGGGCAGACGGCCCTGGGTGTGCAGGGCTGCCCTCCCAGACAGACCCCGGAGGAGGAGGCGATGTCAGCAGCCGGAGCTCTGTTTTGTGGGGGGGGGGGGTTGCGCCTCGATGCTCTTGCCCAGCGGGGTCTGCGCACACCCCCGCTCTCCAGCTGGCTTTGGGCAGGGTCTGTGTTGCCTTCTTTCCTTTAGGGGCTGGATGGAGGTAAAGTCACCTTGGACTCTATCATCTGCACCATCGATTTTTACCTTGTTTTTTGTTCTGTGTGTGTGTGTGTGACTTGTTTTGTTTCTTAAAAGGCACAGCGGCCAAGGAAGAGTCTTTAGGTCCTTGCCATGTTCACCCCAGGCTGACAGAGGATCCACTGTCCATGGGGCCAGAGCCCTCAGGGGGATGTGGTCACTGTCCTTCCAGGGCCTCGGGCTGGTCTCAGCTGTCCCTGAATCTGGCTTTTGCTGGGAATTGGGCTGCTGAATGGACCCCATGAGAGTCATAAACCCCAGGCAGGAATGAAGATGAGTTAAAATGCTGGATTTGAATGGAAATAATATAGAGCCTGGGAGATAAGCCTCCCTTTACCCCCGGCCTGGACGTCAGTGACAAAGCCCACAGATGGGACGACAGCAAGGCACTGAAGCAGGAAAGAGACATGACGACCTGTGTGCCTGCCTGCCCTCCTCCAGTGCTCGGGGAGCAGAGGCAACCAAGTCAGAGCCTCTGGCCTTGTGGACCCCCCAGTTCTCAGGGGGTGCCAATAAGCAGACGGCAAGTCCCATACAGGCTGCTGGGGGTGAGGGTATGGAGGGAGCCAGCAAGTGGGGCAGGGCACCCAGGTATGGAGGGTCCAGAAAGAAGGCTCTGGAAGACACCAGCTGCTCCATCTCCCCCAGCCTGGCCCCCTCCCTGGGCTCCCGACCTCCCCCCTGTAATCCCAAACTTTCTCCACAGACCAACCGGAGGAGCTTTTAAAAATCAGGCGAGGGAGTTGCCGGGGTGGAGCTCCATCAGGTGGGCCGGTGATAACCGTCTACTGGAAATGACAAGGACCTTATATACACAGTTGCTGTAACATGATGGAAATCCCCTGGTACAGTGACCACGGGCCTCGCCGAGCTCCCCCAGCCCAGCTGCCCCCGGAGCACATCCCCCCTTCTGGCCAGTTCTGGACTTCTTTGGGGTCCACAAACCCTCTCTTCTCTGAAAGGCACACAGAGCTCCCAAGACCAAAACAACCAACTTGGCCGAGCCTTACTCAAAGGGTCCTTGACACTGACCAAGGGCCTCTGAAGAAAGACAACTTCTTGCCCAGGGGATAAATAAATACATCCCTTCAGCAGGCAAGAGCGCTAGCGTTTCCAGATGTGTGCCAACACCAGAGACATGCCTGGGCACCGCCTGCAGGTGGCTGCCGAAGCACCTGGTACAGTGCCGGGCACAACAAAGGTGCTGGCTGAACGCTGAGGAAGTCAGGGAGCCATCCGATTCTAGGGGCCCTTCTGGGGCCCTTTGGAGGAGCCAGCCTCCGTGCCGCTGGGCACTTCATTTGCGACAGTGAGTCGCAGCCCTTCCCTGATGGCGACAAGACCAGGCACTCTGGGGCTGTGGGCCTGGGGAGAGGGATGTGTAGATGTCCACCCAGCCCTCTGGAAGCTCATGCCTAGTTAGAAAGACAAGATATTGAGAAGTTCACCACTGATAAGGGTTAAACAGCCGGTTCAATACAATAATAGGAGATGTTCAAGGCAGCCCATGATTAATTGCCTGGTGAATCGTAGGAATGATAAATGTTTTAGGAACTCAGGGGAGGGAGTCATTTCTCCAAGCCAGGCAGAACAGACACACACCAGGGGGGCGATGGGCCCTTGCAAAGGGACCCTTGGGGCTGCAGTCTGAGGGGTCACTGCCTCTGGGGGAGCCCGTGATGATGAGAGTTGGAGGAAGAGGCTTTCTTTTCCCTCTAAGGAGTAGGTCTGACAGGCAGTTGCCCACTTGCTACAGTCCATCCATGCTGAGGTCTTTAGGAAACATGCTAATTCAAGGAAATGACAAGCCAGTAAAAGCTTGATATTTATTCCCCTTCCAGCTGTTTAAACTTCTCCAAGACAAGTCATCCATATGAAATCTCCCCTCTAGAAGAGGGTCCCACGCACTATTACAAAAACACATTTTCATGGTAGTGATAAGATGGACAAGTGTTTCATTTTGCCAGAAATTTCAATAGGCTGGAGCTGAGAAGTTCCTCTGAAGCTCCGCAAGCTCTGGGGTGTGTCCAGCTTGGGTATCTAGTAAGGAAGCAGCCATTTCATCGTGGCTAGTATGGTCAGCTGGTGTGTGGGCGCCCAAGGCTTCATCTAATTAAATCATGTCACTATCTACAAATGGCATTCAGGCTGCTTCTCTGGGAGCAAGGTCATCTGACTGTTTAGAAACTCCAAGCTGGACTGGGGAGAGGCCGCTGTCTTCAGACCTGGGTGACACAACCGACACTTCCCAAATGCCAACAGTCCAGAAACGCCTGCCACCCTTGCTGGGTCCAGCCCAGCAGGCCCTGCTCTGGGCTGTGGCTACCACAGCAGTGAGAAGGCAGGTGGCGGACAATAAATCACAGGCTGTCTCCTGTCAGGGCTGGCTGGTGACCTCGTAGCTGGGGAGGGGGCTTCTGGAGCCAGAAGAGGCCCAGAGAGGAGTGCGCTGGCCCCCAGTTAGCCACAGCGCCCCACCATCTCTCTCTTTCTCTCTCTTTCCCCTCAAACTTGACTGGAATCCCTCATGAGAAAACTAATATCTGCAAAAACATATCTTTGTCGTGGACATCAAGTTATGGGAGCACCCTCCCACAGCTGACTTACGTGGTGGCCGGGATGGGCTGTGACGGGGGCAGCTCCAGGGAGGAGGGACGAAGCAGGCTCCGGGGCAGGACTGGGCTCGGGACCCCCTGAACCACTCTGCCCTCGACAGGCCACTCAGCCTGAGTCACAGCATTTCAGGGAGGCTGAAATCAGATGACACATTTGCACAGTTAGAAAGCCTGGGGCCTGCCAGCCATGGGGGGTGGTGCTGGCAGTGCGAGCCTTTAGCGCCCCGGGGGGCTCCGGCCTTGCTGCACAGGGCTTGTCACCACGAGGCAGAGTCCCTTGGGCTTCTGTCCGAATCCTCCAAAGGTCCAGGCCGCTGTTTTCCCTGTCCTCGGACTCTCCCCAGGGTGGGGAGCGGGGAGATGTTTGGCACGGGAGCAATATAGTTCATTCGCTCAGAAGTCAGACGGGGAAGGAAAGAGGAGAGAAGACTGGCCAAGCGTGTCTGCAGGGCTTCCCTGGTCCTGCCAGGGCCTTGGTGCGGCCCCGGAAGCATGGGAAAGTTTGGCCAGGCCGAGATGGGGGAGAAGATTTTCCAGGCTGGACACAGTAACAAAGCCCCAGAGGAAGCGACAGCCCCGTGTTTACAGGACAGCCAGGAGCAGGGGCAGGAGGCAGGGGGAGGGACAGGAAAGGGGGAGGCTGCTGTTCTCTTAAATTAAAAATAAGTTCCATATGTTGATTGTCCCCAAGGAAGGTGGCCTCTGCACCAAAGGCCCTGCCAGTCATCTGCAACAGGGTCTCTGCAGGAGAAGCCTATGGAGAGCACGGCCCCAGGTATTTCACCAGGGCACCCCTGGCACATTAAACTGGCAGGAAGCAGGAGGAGGAGAGCCTTCCAGAGGCCCTGGACCGATGCTCCCCAGCAACGAGGCTGGCAAGGAAGAAATTCCCAGAAATAGTAACAATAGCGGCTGCTCTGCTGCCCCTGTGGTGCCCCAGTGAGGATACTGCCCCTTGCCCAGCACTGCCATCCCTCCCCCGTCCCACCAGGGAGAGTCCAAGCCCGTGGCCTGGCCTCCGAAGCCCCTCGATAGGGAGGCAGGAAACACGGCGACCGGGTCCGGAGCCCAGAGGCCCAGGTGGCGCCGGCGCCCCCCCCCCCAGCTGCCTCTTCATCCGCCGCGAGGGAGCCCCGGTGAGAATGCCTCCGTGTCGCCCTGTCACGAGGACTGGATGGCACAGCACATTGCACGTGCCAGGCAGTCAATAAATGTCTCACGTCACTCCCTTGTAAGGGAGGCTCTGGGTCCCTTTAACTAGTCAGGAAACGGGACTCACGAGGGGAAAGGACATGACCGAGGCCACACAGCCGGAAAGCCCCGGGGCTGAGCTCTGAACCCAGGCCTGCCTCTCCTCTCCCACTGCACTTGGTGGTCTCCTCCTGAACTGCCTCTCACATCACACGTCTGCCACGGCCACCTCACCCCCCACGGTCCTGGCCCACCCGGGAGCCACTTCCTCCCAGCGCCATCTCAGCTCTCCCCCTGGGCCTGGGCTCCCCCCTCAGGTCCCCACCGGCCCTGCCGCCCCGCGCCTTGCACCGGGCCCGCTGGGACTGCGTCTGGCTTCCTCCCAAGAAAGCGAGCCCAGCAGGGAGTCCGGCAGGTGGACTTGGAATCGCGTTCACCCTGTGACTTCGGCTGAGCCCCACCATGCAGTCATCCACGTGTAGTCCACAGACTCTTCCGGAAGAGCAGCTTCAGCAAAGCAACGGGCCTTTGGAAGGAGCCCCGTTCCCAGTGTGAGACGGGGTGGGGGGTGAGGCAAGACCCACCCGCACCCATTCCTGTCATGACTTTAGGGCTTCCTTGGAGGACGCAAAAGGGGAGCGGAGAAGATGTAAGGAGAAGGCCGAAGAGTGAGAGAGAGAGAAAGATGAGGAAAGGGAAGGAGATGGGGAGAGGAGAAAGCACGGCAGACGGACCGGAGGAGGGGGCGAGGACAAGGCCCCAGGAAGGAAACGTCTGAGGCAGGGAAGAGGCGGGCGGCCCTGCGACAGCTTGAACTCCATCTTGTAGGTTCCGCCAAGAAACCTGTATCTAATCTCACCTGTGGGCCACCCTGAGCTGGGCGCTTGGCAGGCCTCGGGCCGGCCACACGGGAGAGCGGCGAGACTTGCGATCAAGTGCGGTGCCAGCCGAAGGGAAGGGCGTGTGGCGGGAGGGCCCAAGACAGCCAACGTGTGGCTTCAGCACGCCGTCCCAAGAGGACAGCCCTGGCATTTGTCCCCGGCATGCATTCCAACCAGGACATCCAAAGCCTGAACCTTTTAAAGCTCCTGACACTAATAGCATGATTCCTCCCTCTGTCATCAGCGATAACAGACTGATCTATAAAAGGTTTTAAAAGTGTTAAAAATAGCAACTCCAGTACCCCTGAAGTCCAGCTCATCGGGGAACATCTGATTGTATTACTTCCTGCAAATTTGGGTGCTTGGGCATGGTTGGTAGACAGCGCTCACCTTGATGACATCCGGGGCAGGGTGGGCACCCCAGGACTGGGTTGCACTGAGAGCCCGGGTTGGGGATGGTTCCTTGGGGCCTGTGCCTGGCCGGCCTGCCACCCCTCACTCTCCCCCCACCCCTGCTCCCTGCCTCCTCCCCACCTGGGGCCCCGTGAGGGTAAAGCAGGGCAGGCATGAAAGGTAAGGCTCCTGCAGGCACAGGCTGGCCCTGACCAGGGGGGCTTTGGGTCCCAAGCCACACATAAATGTGGACAGTGTTTCAGGGGGTCCTAACAGCTATGGAGGAACAGGGAGTGCCTCTCACCATCCGGTCTGTTTCTGGATATTTTTCTGTCTTTCTGTCTGTCTGTCATCCAGCCCTCTCACTGGACCAGCCATGTCCTCCCCTTGCCCCCACTGCCCACTCGTGGGAAGGCCCCACAGGGCTCCTGAGAAGGGCAGTCTGATCAGCACATCGCTTGCCCCCTGCCCTCTGGCATCTGGGGAGACGTCCACTGCCTCTCCGAGCCCGTCACTCTCCCATCCCACCTCAAGAAGTGGCATTTTCAACACAACGGGCACAGGAGTGGGCGTGGGCGAATCGGTGGGGGCTCTGGCTGAGAAGGCGGCCAGAGGGGATTTGGTGCACAGCACGGCCCCCACTGCTGCGGCTCAGCCGGCGGCGAATGACTCACCCGGCAAGTGGCGTGAGTCAGCTCGGCCAGCCAGCGCGGACGCCCTCTGCACACCGATGAGCCCCAGCATTACAAATGCACATTGATAATGGGTGAGCTGACAGACAGCACAGGCAGACACCACACACACACACACACGTGTGTGCGTGCACAGTCTCAAAGTGCACATACGTATTCACAGACCCACCCACCTGTACACACTCACATAAACAGAGCCAGCCCCATACATGCATTATATGCACTCACATTCACACGCACGCACAGCCCCTTCTTTCCCTCCTTCTTTTTTTTCTGAGCTCCCCCTTTTTCCCCTCCCTTCCTCTCTGCTAAAAACATAGGGTTTGGAACCAGGCACATGTCCCCAGCCCCACACATACCAGCTGTAGCAGCCATGGACCCGTTACTCCATAGCACAGTCCGTAGGTCCCCATCTATGGACGTGGGGGCTACTGGTGACACTCCTCAGACAGAACTCCATGCGAAGCGCTCAGAATGAGGCCTGGCATCATGGGGGCTCTGAGCTGGTTTGGGCCCTGTGGGTGGATCTTTCATTGATCTGAGTGTCCAACAGCATCCACTGGGTGCCCAGTCTGTGCCCACGGTCTGGGGGCAGAGACGGCAGGCAAACAACCAAACCACTTGCATGGCAGTGATTGCCATACCGAGCTGGGGACCAAGTGGGGTGGGGCGGGGCCTGGCAGCCTGGGATTTTATGAAGAAAGCTGTGGTGGTGACTTGGAGGGCAGACTGAAGACAGGGAGAAGATGCCCAGCTCAGGCTCAGTTCCAGTTACTGCTGACAATGGTGTGGGGAGGAGTCGGGGGGCTCAAGAGCTGGAGACGGGCCTCTGGCCAGAGGGGGCCTAGAATGCCTGGAATTGAGTGGGAAGGACACACTCTCCCTGTGCCCCAAGTTTTTGTTTTTCTCTAGGTGGAGGTGCAGGGTGTCTTCTTGTACCAACAATGCTCCTCTGGTTGACAAGAGCACAAACCAACTCAGTGTGGCTCAGGCTAAAGCAGAATACTTCACTGACTCATGAAAGTGCACATCTGGACTGACAGGGTGGATTTCAGGCACGGCAAGATCCAGGGTCATTAAAGCTGCCAACAGCATCTTGCTCCACTCTGAGCTCTGGTTTCCTCCACACTGGCTTCATTCCTAGGCAGGCTCTCCCCACCTGGTGGCTTCTGGTGGGTCCTGGTTTATAGCCCCCCAGACTGGCTATCCCAGGGTAGGGCTTGCTTTCCTACAGTCCCACTCAAAGCCCCATGATTGCATCTCCTGGACCTACTGTGTCATGGCTCATCTCCAAGTGAGCCATAGTGGCCAGAATACAGAATGCTCTGATCAACCAGACCTGGGTCAGGGGCTCCAGTCAGACCACATGGGTTGAAACTGGAGATGGTGTTGCCCCGACCCCAACTTGCAATGGAAAACCGAAGCACCACTAGCAGAAGGGGGACTAGATGCTGGACCATCAGAAGCAGCAATCTCCATCTTCTCTAGCAGCCAGGCAAGGATGCCTGCTCTCGAAGGAGACAGGGAGCTGGTGGCTGAGATGGGAAGGTGGGCTGGATCGGTGAGCAGGGGTACTGGGGAGAAGGAAGCAAGCCGCACTCCCAGCCGGGGACCGAGGGGATTTCAGGAGGATGAGGGCATCTGCAGTTAGTTGGTGAGGGGTGAGGTGCTGGGTCCCGTAGGGGGTGTATTGGTTTCCTAGGGTGCTGTCGGCAGGGCCACGTGCCCTCTGCAGGCTGTGTGGGGGGTCTGTTGGGGCTCTCCCCTGGCGTCTGATAGGGGCTGGTGGATCCCCCCTCTGTCTTCTGTGGACTTCTGCCCCGTGTCTGTGCGGCTCCCCTTCCTCTTGGGTCTCTTAGAAGACACATCACTGTATTTAGGGTCTTCCCTAAGCCAGGATGACCTCATCTCTAGATCCCTACCCTCACTGCATCTGCAAAGGCCCTTATGACAAATAAGGTCATATTCTGAGGATCTGGGTGGACATATCTTTTGGGGAGGCAGTTCAACCCACTATGGGAGGGGCTTTAATTTTTGAGGGGGAATTTATAAAATTCTATGTTAGTAAGAGGCTAGAATTCTGTGATGAAGCCAGATTAACACATCAGTTATCTCCTGGTCTATCCAAACATCACTAAACACCAACCAAGCACACACGTTGTGCTGATTCTTGGCAATGGATGCAGCCATGAACGCAGCAATGTCCTGCCCTCCTGGCCACTGCCCTTTAGTGGGGGGGCGCGGGCACACAGTGGGTCATGACTGTGACAGAGCCAATTCCATGCACACATGCACCCCGGGGCGAGCTCAGCACAGTTCCCGGAGGAGGGGGTGGGCACGGGTTAACTGTGGAGCAACGGAGAAGGAATGAAGGTTGATGCGTGGACCTGAGCTTGTGTGACAGGTACGGGGGATGGTGGTGGTGTCGTCTGAGAACAGGGGGGCAAGAACAAGTTTGGAGGAGACAGTGGGTCCCTTGGAAGGTGGGAAGGAGTTCTCTGTTGGGTGCCCCGGAGGCGGATGGTGATAGGGGCTTCCGGAGGATGTGGAGGGGGAGCCATGGGCGGGCTGGGGCCGGGATGTGGTCTCCATGGTGGCCGTAAGGGCTGTGCTTAGCAGCTCCGGGCTGTGGCAGGAGCCCCAGCTTCCAAGAGTGTTTACCACAGCGCATCCGAGCCAACAGAATGAAATGCCACACTGAGGCCTGACCCTCACGGGGCCCCAGGCTTCATTTTCTTGGGCTCCAACCTGGTGGGTCTAGTCGGCAGTCCAAGACCACCTCGTGAAACCAGGAGGCATGACGAAGGATTCCTGCAGGGTTCTTGGAATCCTTTGGTCTGGGCCCCAAGATCAGTCGGAGTTGGGAATGGGACTCCAACAAGGAGGAGAGGCCCTCAACTGGGAGGTCACAGCCCCAAATCCAACCGTGTGAGATGGCTTGTCAAAGCGGGCTCATTGTTGATTGAGGTTGTTCTAGCTCATGGATGCTAAGGGGACTCGGGGATCACCTCTGGGACTGCCCAGAAGTGGGCCAAGTTTGGATGCCAAATGGAACAACACACACACGTTCTCACACACACACATTCACTAACCCAATTCCTACTCACAGGGAACAGTTGAGCAGAGAGACAGGAATGGGAGGGGAGGGGAAATGGAAAGGAGAGAAAAGGAGGGGAAGAGAGGGGAGGGTCCGTCACTTCACATCTGCAAAGCCGTGGGTTCCAGGGATTAGGATGTGGCAGTTTAGGATTCTGAGCTGCTCCTCAATCAGTCGGGGCCTCTGGAAAGTCCCCAGCAGAGCCCAGCCCTCTTTGCAGGCTTCTTTGCCTACAGGTCCAGGTGGTCGTTGGCATGAGTGGGACCAGCTACGCCGCTGAAGCTCCCCTGAAGGCTCTGGGGCAGGGGGTCAGGTTGGAGATGCACGCACAGGGATGGGGCTGGAGGAGAGGAGTGCAGCGCGTTCTGTGCACGAGGCAGAGGGCTTGTGGGGGCGCAGGGGCATGGGTGTGGCTGGTAAGTGGGGTGCAGGTGAGGAGTAGGATGGGAGGAAGGAGAAGAGGGGCTGGTGGGGTCAGCAGAGGCTGGACCACCAGGGGCCCTGTGGAGCTCTCAGCAGGGACAGCTGTATCCATGTTGTGTCCCAGAAGCCTTGCTGAGGCTGGTCTTGGAGAGCACGGGACTGGAAGCTCAGATTCCTGCTGGGAGCCCTGGGGTGTCTGAGAAGTGCTGGTGGCTCCGTGTAGGGGGTGGTGGTAGGGGCGCAGACAGATGAGCAGGAGGTGGTCAGGGAGTGGGAGGTCACGGACTCAGGCTGGAGCCGCCCAGCAGGAACTGACCTGGGGCCAGAGTGACTGCTTCTCCCTCATACGAGTCAGCAAGGTGCCTCTCTGCTTGCCTCAGTCCTCCAGACAAGCCCGAACTGGGCACGGGGGGGCTCAGCTGTGGCCTCCCTGAGCCACACCTTCGTATGGCTCTCCAGGCTGTACCCCACGGGAGGGGTGTGACGGGCACACACCCCATAACTGCACTCTTACGACCCGACTGAACTAGTGCTCTGCTAGGTGAAAAAGTCCTCTGGTCTTGGTTCCGAATGTCACTCCAGGACCCAGTCACCTGGCGTGGAAGGTTCCATCCCTTCCCAGGCAGGGGTGAGACAGGATGGCAAAGAAGAAGAAAGGTAGATATTTTGTTCCCCAAACTGACTCCAGCTCAATCCAAACCCTGAATTAACGTTAACTTTGATGCAAGCCCCACTGGAAACTTAACTCTAACTCCAACCACAATTCAACTCAGCAAATTCAACACAACACAATACAACCCAACCCAACACAACACAACACAGTACAACCCAACACAACCCAACACAACTTTAATCCCAGTCAATGCAACCTAACCCAGCTCGAATCCCTACTCCTAACTCTAAAGTTAACTCAGCCCGAACCCCAAGTCAAAGCCAACCCAACTCCACTCCCACAAATTTTCCATTGGTGACTTTTCAGAAAAAGCCTTACAGGGACTAGAAAGCAGCTCCCTGAGCCTCAAGGCGAAGCAGCTAAGTATTGCTTGGCCCATGGTCCTGACAGGGGAGGGGAAAGGGAGCAGTAGTGAGCCCCGGGAGCCTCGGCAGAAGAGTTAAGTCTGGTCCCTGGACCAACACTGCAGCCACAGCTGGGCCTTTGTGGCAGGGCCGGACGTGCCCGAGCTTCGCCTGGGTCCCCTGCTGCACTCATCTCCATTTACTGTCCTGCGGAGCCTTCCTGGCCAGAGTAGTTTAAAAAGCACATCGCCGGGCTGGCCGGTGGGGAGCGGGCTGACCTCAGGCCTGCCTCTGTGGCTGAGAGAAGCTTAAGGAAGCTGGAAACGGAGGCACAGAGAGGCTGGAGGAGGCCCTCTGGGAAGAGGAAGCTAGGAGGGAAGATGGACGCGAGAGCCCTTCCAGAAGGAAGAAGATTGGGCTCCTACCAAGACACCATTATGCTGCTTCTTTCCATCTGTCTGATCTGCTGAGTGGGGAGCCAGGGGAAGAAGAAAGCATCCAAAAAGCAGATCCCCAAGCCCAGCACACTTCCCCACTGAAGGACGCAGTCGGCTGGTTCCGGGCGCAGCAGCGGCGTCCCTCCTAGCCTCCCAGGCCTGCCGCTCTTATTCGGTCTCAGCCCCCAAGTGCACACTGTACCTGCCGGCCCAGGCGGCCCTCCCACCCCACAGCTGGAGGGGAGCTGTGGGCACTCTCCCTGGGGCAGGACTTTCCCCCGCAGGTGGGGCTGGGGGGCCAGGGCTCCAGGATTTGAGGCATTCACATATGCCTGCAGGCAGAGGCCCTGACATATTTCATTGTCCCCAAAGGGAAGCATGTACCAATGCTGCGAGTTTCCATAACCTTCCAGGGAGGTTTGGGAACACAGTTGTCCTAGTGTCCCCTGCAGTTGTCTCTGGATTTGGAGCCTGGGGATGCTGGGTGGCCGGCTCCGCTTGCCCACAGCCAGCTGGACCAGGTCCTGTGCCCCACACTGCAGGGGAGCCGACAGAGAGGCCAGGCCTCAGAACCCAACCTCCATCACCAAGCCAGGGGCACACCAGGCCTCAGCAAGACTGGCCTGGAAAGCTAGGCTTCTCCTGCCCCAACCTCATCCCTGGCAGTAGCGTGGGCATGAACAGGGTTAGAGTTGGGGCTCCTGTGGAGGGTCCCACAGGCCAGAGTCCTAGGGCCCAGGCTGGTCTCAGCTCTTGGGGAGGAGTTGGCATCTGGGCCTTCATTGCCCAGCTGAAAGGCACTGGCTCGGGCTGTGACCCTGCTTGAGAGAACGCTAACCCTTCTCCCATCCCATCCTGGCTCTGCAACCTGAGGGCAAGTCCCTGATCTTTCTGCGCCTCATTTCCTCTTCTGCAAAATGGAGACAACACATCACTTACTCATATCATGGTCGCCAACATCAAGTAAGTCAAGGAACGCAAAGTTGATAGATACGAAGCGCACGTGCTACCTGCAAGCACTCAAGAAATCAGTGATGATGATGATTATTGCTCTTATTGTTGTTACTCATCCTTTAGGGCTCGGTAAACATCTGGCTATCTCTGACCACCTTGTCTAGAATACATAGACTTTGCTATTATCTCTCATCACGTTCTTCTTTTTCATGGCACAGTGCATATTTGTGATTATACACACGCATGGTTCTTTTGTTTCATGTGTTTCCTCCACCAGACTGGGAGCCCTGAGCGAACCGGTTGAGTTTTGCTCTCCACTGCACGTCAGGGGGTCCAGTGCAGCCCCAGGGAGTGGAAGGAGTCAATAATTATTGAACGAAAATAGGCATTGCTTGATTGGACAGCCATCCCGTAAGCGAGGGGGCAGGACGGCGGGCCAGCTCTGCCTGGCTGCCCAAGGCCGGCCTCCAGCCCCCTGCCGCGTGTCCGAGCCGCAGAGCCTCTGGCGGCGGGGCTCACGCGCACCTACAGCATTCAGGACGGGCCCTCGAAGGAAGCTGCGCCGCCTCATCCTCCTTCCCGTCTGCCCTCCAGGGGCGAGGGGGGCCGTGCAAGCCATCTGCTTTCCAGAGCGGATGTCCCCAGTCCTTGCCCTGGGACTTTATACCTTTGGGGGCATTTCTCCCCAGTTCCCACTGCTTCTGCCTCTCCCCCACTGACACCCCGGGGCCTGGGCAGACGGGCCCTGTGGCTGGGCTGGCTATTAGCTCCAGCCCTTGGGGGGGCCTGCACTTGGGGAAACTTGTCTGGAGTCCAGAGTAGATGCCCCCAGTAGGACCCACGGAGAATGAATTGCTCAGTCAACACCCTGTCAACCTGGGCGGGGAAAATCATGCCTCAGCTTCGGTACACCGCGCATTCTCTCAAGTTACATAGTCGACATGGTGGAGGTGGGATAGATCTTGAAATAGAATTAGTGAGCCAAGACCCCCCACTTTTCTCCTCTCAAGGCCTTCTGAGCTAGCCGCGTGGCTGAAGGCCCCTAAAAAAGGCCTTCATTTCCATATATCCCAACAGGCAGGACTGTTTTCTTTGCTGACTTGTTCAAGGAACCGTTTTCTAAAGCAGGGCAGTTGTAATTTAACTGAAAAGGGAGAAAGAAAGGACTCGTCACATCCCCAGTACAAAACAAACAAACCTGCTTTTCATTGAAAAGTCCTAACAGAACAGGGTGTGCGGAATGTCCAGAAAACATACACATCATGAGCAAAAGCCTGAAAGACAGTAAGCAGATGACTGAGGTATTGTACAGTTATTACAGTAAGACTTTACATAAAGCTCAGGCACTTGGCAGGAATTCAAAGGGTGATGACTTTGGATGGGGGATATGCTTTGCCCAAACCCCTGAGCCTCCCAGGGGCAGGGATTGTCCCCTAAGCTCTGTGCTCTGGTCCTGAACTGAAGAATTGAGACTTTGAACAAAATAATTGCCATGTATATGAATGTTTGTTGTAAGAAATCTGGA
This sequence comes from Manis pentadactyla, assembly GCF_030020395.1. Classification (NCBI taxonomy): domain Eukaryota; kingdom Metazoa; phylum Chordata; class Mammalia; order Pholidota; family Manidae; genus Manis; species Manis pentadactyla. The sequence goes on along the minus strand of NC_080023.1, from coordinate 174,237,586 downwards.
AGCCCAGTCAAATAAAATTCTTAACCTGCAGAGGGGCTTTTCTACCTGGAATTGCTTTCTCAACAGCTGAGGAAGCTTGTATTGTCAAGATGGGGAGTATCAAGATCTTAACATACTACAGAGCCTGGTGCCACCTGACACACCTGGCTGGGCCCAAAAGGGAACTTCCCATATGAGTGCAGGATCAATTAGAAGCCCACTGCATGGGCCATTGTGTTTAATGGTTACAAAGGTGCTGGTGTGTGTCCAGTCGGTCACAAATGTCAGCTCTTCTCATCCCTGTGATTTGCATGAAATCACTGTAGACACAAGCTGGCCTGCAATTTAGGGATTGCTCACACAGCTGGAGGGATCCCATCAAACTAAAAAATAAGCTCGCCTTCACCCGGTCCCACCTATCTAGAGGGAGGGGCAGAAAGCGTGCACAGCCCCACCTCTGTGCCTTGGGCAGATATGCACAATGCCCAGCGCACAATCAGCAATCAATTAATAGTTACCAAATGAAGGAAGGAAAAAATGCTGGGTCTCTTACCCCTCCTGCTCTTCCTAAAGAATTATTCAGGGCACAATTCCTGAAGGATACAACTCCATGGAGAGTTTTTTCCTTGCCTGGACTTGCTCTGTGTCATCACAGAGCACAGCATCTATGCTCACCTTCGGTCCCCACCTCCCACGGCAGGGCCAGATACACGGCAGGTGCTTAATCAAGACCTGTCCATGAACTATTAACAAGGAGAGAGGAGAAGCTGTCTGATATACTTAGAAACTGCATTTGAGCCTGGAAAGGCCCACTCACGGGGGGTCTTGGGAAGCTGATGCAGGGGGAGGGGGCTGAGGGAGCAGAGACAGGACGTCTATTTCCTTTGTGTGGTAGAGGAGCAATTGCTATGTTGCAAGTGATAGATAAATGCAAATCAAAACCACATCATGCCTTGTAGGATGACTAGAATAAAAAAAGACAGTAACAAGTGTTAGCAAGGATGTGGAAAAATTGGAACCCCCATGGGTTGCTGGTGGGAATGTGAAATGGCGCTGCTTGTTTGGAAACCAGTTTTGTGGTTCCTCAAGCAGTTAAAACAAAGAATTGCCATAGGATCCAGTAACTCCACTCCCAGGTATATACCTAAGGGAAATGAAAACCTCCACCCACACGAAAACTTACACATAACTGTTCATAGCAGCATTATTCACAACAGCCAAAAAGTGGAAACAACCCAGATGTCCATCAACTGGTGAGCAGATAAACAAAAGGTGGTATATCTATACAATGGAATATTATTCAGCCAGAAAAAGGGATGAAGTTCTGTATAGGCCACCACATGGATGAACTTCAAAAACATGATTTTTTTACTTGATGCCATGTAAAAAAAGCCACTCACAAAAGACCACCCATTGAATGATTCCATTTATAGGTTACATCTAGAATAGGCAAATCTATATAGAAAGAAAGTAGATTAGTAGGGCTGGAGGAGGCATGGAAGAGGAATGGGGGATGACTGCCACGGATAAGAGCTTTTCAGGGTGATGGAATGTCCTGAGATATAGATAGTGGTGACAGTTGCACAACCCTGTAAATACACCAAAAGCCATGGTTGCATGTATACCTCAAAAGGGCGAATTGGATAGCTTGCACATTGTATCTCAATAAAGCTGTTCAACAACAGTTGGGTCATGTCTTGACTTGGCCATTCTTTGTTCCTGGAGTCCATCGCACCACCACGATGCCTGTCTTGTGAGGAGATGAAGTGAGAGGCTACCCATAGGGCTGTGCGGCCAGCTAGGTGCTCTGTCAGCCCTCTTCAACCTTCTCTGCCCTGTTAATGGGGCTTCCGGACACACCCTGGGACCAGTGGAAATGAGGTGGGGTCTCCCCTCTCAGACTGACCGAGGGCAGCTGATGCTCTAACTGCATGGCTGCCCCACACCTCTCAGCTCCCCGGGCTTTCTAGAGAAGGCCAGCAGCCAGAAAGGGCATGATGCTTGGCCACTTTTGGCCAAATGGCATCAGGAAAGAAAACCAGGCAGGGTTTTATTAGCAGACCTCCCACAACCACCCAAACTGAGAGTCCTCAAGCCCTGGGAGGGGGGGAGTTTTGGCCCAAGATTCAGATATTTCCCCATCCACAGCTATGCTGTCCCTGCTATGTGCTGGGCTGAGCCGACACAGTCTCTGCCGCGCTCAGCACATCCAAAGAAGCAGTGACCTGCATGGGATGATGGGCGCCCCAACACTGCCCCCAGATCTCTAAGACGCAGCATTCCCTGGGCCCTCACCCAGTCCTCCACCCAGGCCCCCAGCTCCACCAGAACCAGCCATGCTGGGGGTCCAGCTGTCCCAGCTCTGAGGTGGAGGCTTTTGTTCTGTCTCTGCACTTAACCTGATTCCACTGGTCATGGAGATCACTTCATGCCAGTTCCTCAAAAAAATGGCATCACTATTGGGCCCTGGTGCCCACCTGAGCCCTCCGGCCACCTCGCCTTGCTCTCCTTTGTTGGGGGGATGCATTAAGGAGAGGAAGGGCATGCGGACAGTTTCTGATTACTACCTCCTGTACTTCCAGCAAACACTGCCCTCAAACCTGGCCCAGCCTTGGTGATGTCTTTGGCTTGTGGGGCATAGGAACTGCCTGTATCCTGCAGACAGGGGCATCCCAGGGAGGGAATCATGTCTGCTGCCTTCTCAGAGTCCACGGGACACATATGTCCATGATGACCAGGAAAGAACACCATAGTCAGAATAGGGCTGGGGGTGGCAGCAGTCAGAGGGGACACTTTGGGACTGCTTGCCAGCTGTGAGATGCTGGGTAAGTCATTGGACCACTCTGAACCTCTGACTCCTCATCTATGATATGGGGATGGCTTTTGTGAGGTCACTGTGAGAAAAGGTGTGCAACACCCAGCACCCAGCACCCAGAGGACACTCACTGATTGGTGGCCCATTGCTGAGGAGTATTTGCATCTTCCGTTTTTAAACAAACACAAGCCTGACACTGGGCAACCTGCACATGGACACTCAGTGAAGGGACCCAGGGCCAGAGAGGGATGGAAACATGAACAAGGGGCTTGCCTGTGCCAGGCCCTGCTTTAAATGCCTTTCACATGTTTGTCCTTGCTCCCCCACCCTGACTCCACCCGGCAGGAACTGTCATTTGCTCCATTTGACTAGTGAGGAAATGAGGCTCAGAAAGGTTGTCACTTGCCCAAAGATGCACAGCTGAGAAGTGACAGAGATTAATGAGAACTGCCCTCAAACAGAAAGCAATCCCAAATCACAAGGCTCAAGCCCCTGGTTGGCATTGACAAGCCTGGTGGCTGGCTTCGAGGACATCCCGGAGGAGGTAGCCTGCTCACTTCTGGCTGAGCTTCCAGTTGGAGGGCGACAGTGGGCCGTGGGGCCTGCGGTTTGGGCAGTGTATGCCCTTGATGTTCTCAGGTGCCATTGGCCCAAGTAGGCATGTGCAGGTGCGGGGTGACCTCACCCGGGGGAGGCCCAGGTGCATGGAGGCAGTATGCGCGGGGGTGGGGGGCAGGAGGGCGCATGTGCCGGGAGTGTGTGGAAGTGTGGGCAAGCCTGTGGGGAGAACATGGCCTCCGTGGGGGCTGGCTTGCAGGTAGGATGACTCAGGCTGGTGCTGGTGAGGCACGGGGAGGCCAGGCAGCCCAGCCTTTGAAGAAGGGGCAGCCTTGCAGGGTGACCCTGGGGCGCTGGGGAGGCCTCTGGGTGCAGGCTGCTGGGATGCGGCTGCTCAGTCGTGCCCCACACCCCGCCGACCTCTCAGATGCTCCAGTGCGTGCCTGTGTGTGTCTGTGGCTGTGTGAGGGTTCAGGGCCTGAAAATGGATCTCCCCTCCCAAGCCAGGGTGGCCGCCCGAGCAGCCCCTCCGCCCTGCGAGCGGGACCCACCCGTCCTTCATGCTCTGTACCTGCACCGTCCCCTCTGCTACGGCACTGCCCCTGCTTGCTGCCCGCCTCCGCCCTGCCTGCCCTTCCTCTAACGTGCAGAGCCCACCCCTGCTCCCCCAGAGGATGTTAGGTGCCCCGTCCTTTGCCCGCCCGGGCACACGGTCTTTACTTCATAGCTCAGAGCACCAGGAAGGGCCTGGATCCTATCTCTCTCCCCATCGGACTGTGAGCCCCAGGAGGACAAAACCATGTGTCCCTGTCTCCTCTGAACCCCAACATCCAATGCTAGGGAGCATTAATGGAAGGGCAGGAGGCAGGGAGTGAAATCTCCTCTTATGCCAGCTGAAGCAAATGCCAAAGGGTCCAACCCATGTCAATCAAGGAGGCCTCCCTGGGGGGAGTGGCTGATAAGGCCTGGGTGGTCTGTGGCAGAGCCCCAGGGCCCATTCTCTCCTGCTATTGCCCAGCAAACCCAAACAACCCAGCAGCCAGGGCAGCATCCCAGGAGAAGGGGGGCCGGCCTTGGCGCCCCACCTCAACTGTCCCATCAGGGCATTTGTGGAAGAACAAATGTCCAGCGTCTCGGGGCTGTGGGCTGCTGGCAGGCGTGCGTCACAGTTTGCCTGAGACCAACGTGGGCCTGGGCACAGCAGCTAACTTGGGGATCCTGATGTCGGTGGCAGGCTGCATAATTGGCATGAAGTGGTGGCAGTGGCCACCGTGCTGGGCGACAGTGGCTCACATACCTGAAGCCCAGACCTTATTTAATCTTGTCCTCTTCAATCACAATCACCCCCACTGGTCTCCCGCGGGGCTGACAGCTCGGACAGACGCAGAGCGATTGCATCCTGAGACTTTCCCTTCCCTTTCCTGAACGCGTACTCACGCTCGCCTCCTGAGAACCTGAGGGTCTCCGCTCCAGGAAGCTCCCACCTACCCTTCCCTTTGTCTGTCTTCCTTTTTCCTTTTTATTTTTTTTTCCTAGGAAGTGACCGGTGACTGTATTATCCTCAGAGGGTCAGAAGGGGGAAGAAAGTCCTGAACATGATTAATATGACTCCATATATTTGGAGCTGCGGGAAGCCAGTGCCATCTGAATGGGGTCTCGTGTTAAAGCAATAGAGGAAAAGTGAAAAAAAACCTTTCCACCTCCGCCTCCCACCCAGCCCCCTCCTTTAAAAGGAAAAAAAAGGGCTTCTGTCCACTCAGGTTCCCACAGTGACATAATGTAGGTTTTTAAAATGACACAAACATTGACCTTGGCAGATGGCCCCGTGGAAAGAATAGGCATTATGCACACAACGGAATGACTTGAAGCAGACAAGATGCCCTCCCCAAGGAAGTGGGGACGCGTCTATTCATGGGGTGCCAGGGCAAACAATCCCGGCCCTCGGGCCTCCTGCAGGCAGGGCAGCCTCAGGGACCCCCAACGCCCCGCCCACCCCGAGGGCACCCGCCCTTGTCCCGTGTGGGTGCAGGTGTAAGAGCTGCCAGGCAGGGGCGCGAGGGGCTGCCCTGGCCTCCTCTGCCCTTCAGGGAGCTCACAGCCCCGGGGGGTGTGGGGCCGCCCACCAAGGCAAGCAGACCAAGTCACCTAGTGGCTGCAGGGGAGGGGGAGAGGGGGTGGGGGGTGGAGGGAGGGAGGGGGGGCCGGGACGATGGGAGAATGAGGACAGGAGTTGGGGGGTGAATGAGGGAGGGAAGGGCAGGGAGGGAGATTGGGTTCCCCGCCTGCCACCTGCACATTTCAAGCAGAGAAGTAAGAAATGCAGGTGGAAAGTGCAAAAACTCTGCAGTGCAGAGGGGGTCTGACTCCCCATCCCACCATTTCCAGCCGTGGAACTTCATGGGCAACTCCTCACCTTGCCGGAACTCAGTTTTCACATCTGTAAAGTGGGAGCAGACAGTGCCTGACTCACGGGGCTCCTGGGAGGCTGGGGGAGACAGTGCCCGTGAGCTCGTGGGTCAGCGCCGGCCCATGGCCAGGAAGGAGGCCACAGGCCGGGCAGGGAAGCTGGCTGGGGAAAGTCCACCAGAGCCCTCCCAGGTGGGACCCGAGGGAGGCCCTGAGGTCTGGGACTGTTGGCGGGGGGCCTGCCCCAGCTTCCAGACCCACATTCTCCTCCACAGCCAGAGATACCCCCAGACTCCCTACCTGACCCCAGCTACCTGGGGTGAGGCCAGTCTGGGCCAGAATGGGGACCCTGGCCCGTGGCCTCTGGGTGGGGAGCCGGGGCCCAGAAAGTTTAAGTCACTGCTCAGTTCAAGCTCACCACCCCGTGCTGGCTGGAGTCGGCCCAGAAACAGGTACGGCCCTACTTTCCTTCCCGGCACCAGCACCAGGCGTGTTGTCGGGAGCACCCACAGGTAGTTCTGTGGCACAAACTATGCAAATCAACTCATTTAATCTACACGATAATTACATAAGGACAGTCTGAAAAACAAGGCACAGAGAAGTCAAGCAACTTGCCCAAGGCCACACAGCTGGAAAGTGGCAGAGCCCCAACAGCTCCTGAGCATGGAGGGTGCTGGCTGGTGGCTGTCCTGCCAGGGAGCCTGTCTGTCTGGGGCCCAGGAAGAAGGAAGCTTCCACAGAGGTGCTCTGAGTTCACCAAGCCCGGGGGCCCTCACAGGCTTTTGTCTGAGCGTCAGCTCTGATTAGTACCTCCTGTCCTGTTTGTCCACATCTTCCTGCATAATTGAATTCTGGGTCCCTCCACAGCCCTGCTCATGCGTCGGAGGCTCCAGGGAAATTTTAGGAACGTTCCTTAAGAGAAATGGAAAAGCTGGGGACTGGATCCTATTCGTATGGTCTCCCTTCAGGCCCGCCCTCTCCCTGGGTCCCGGGTGAGGTTCTGGCAGCTTCCCTGAAACATCGCACACATGAGGGGCCCCTACTCTTGTGTCTACATCTGTAAAACGGGGATGACAGCTGGGGTAAATGCCCATGGCAGTGAAGGACCCTAGCTGACCTCCGGTCCATGAGCAGGACCTGAGGGCCTCCTAGGCCCAGCCCTGGACCAGGAACTGGGGGGACAGCAAAGCCCTTGCCCCCATGGCACTTGTCATGTCACAAAGGAGGAGAACAAGAACCAGGTACACAAATAAACAGATGGAATTGTTGTTCATAATTAAAACAATAAAAAATCAAGTCAGGAAAGACGGGTCGGAGGGCAGCATGGAGAATCCGCTTCAGACCTGGTGGAGGTCTGGGAGGTCTGGGAAGGGACAATTGACTTATGACTTGGAGTCTGAGAAGGATACAGACATGGGAAGAGGGTTCCAGGCAGTAAAACAGCATGTGCAAAAGCCCTGAGGCAGGACAGGCTTGGTATGTTCAGGGCAGCAAGTGGCCAGTGGGCTGGAGGAGGGCTGCAGACGAGGCAGGAAAGGAAGGCAGGGCTGCACCACTCAGGGACTTGTGACACCTTCCTGGTGTCCTAGGGTGGAGTCTTTGCCAAGCTCTGGGATCTAGATCAGGAAAGTGAAGGGTTCACCATCTGTCTGGGAAGTAACCAGGCCAAAGAGTGGAGAGAGTAAGGGGACGGGGAGCGGTGCAGTGGCCAGAAGGCTGAGGATCGTGACCCCTGGCTCCTGCACGTGGCAGCTGGTTTATGCACCAAGGACACCTTGCTCTGAGGCCAGCATTCAGACTGTGGGCCATTGGCTCCATTTCCCAAGGTGCCTGTGGCTGTGGGCACCAGGATGCCTGTGGGCACCAGGAATGTGCCTCTGTGTGAAAAGGGCTTCACCTTAATTCAAAGCAGAGAGGGCTGCTGGGTTATTGCTTCCCGTTCTTGAACTGCCAGCCAGCGACTCCCCCAGTGCCAGGGACAGACCTGGGAGGTAGAGGCTGGGATGAGACCCAATGCCAAGAAGCAACAAGCCCTTTGGGGGCCAACCTTGAACCTCACCATCTCTCATGGTTTCCCCCCACTTAGAACCATTGGCCCCTAAGTCCCTGTGCTTGTAATAATAACATTTTTAATAACAAGTAATAGTAATAGCTTACATTGATTGAGGGCTTATAGTGTACCAGACACTGAGCTGCACACACTATGCAAATCAATTTCTTTAATCTACACAATAATCACATAAGGACAGTCTGAAAAACAAGGCACAGAGAAGTCAAGCAACTTGCCCAAGGCTACCCAGCTGGAACGTGGTCGAGCCAGGATTTGGCCCTCAGCAGAATGCCGCCTTAGCCCAAGCTCTTAATTATTCCTCCATGACACCTGCTGTCAGTAACAGTAATTGTGAAGAAGCACTTTAAGTTTATTGAACACACACTACGTCCAGACACCATCCTTCATTCTCCACATTGGCATTTTGAAAACTTTCTTCTTTATTATCCCCTAAAGGGCATTTTTAGATGATATTTTCCTAAACCACCCCCTCCCATGAAGTTTAAATGCCACCAGTAAACTGTGTATCCCTTTCTGTATCTGTGCTTTTATGTTTTTATATAAAGAGTAAAAATTTGCTCCACCCCCAGGCGAGCAGATTCTGCTCGCCTGGGGGACTGTGCGCTCTGAGTAGGTGTGACCGACTGCAAGGCCCATCTGTGAGGAGCCGGAGGCTCACGGACTGGCAGGACCTGGTCTTGAGTCGCACAGGTGGAGCTCGCGTCTGATCGAACTGGCCCGTGATGACGGAAATGCACAAGTCGGTCCTCGGACTCTTGGAGATGGTGAGCACGCCGGGACTCTGATCTGGGCCCGCACGCTCTGGGAAGTCAGACTCCGCCGTGCATTTGCACGCGCCTTTTCCGAGAGGGAGTCAACCTCAGCAGTCCCTGACCCAGAGCAAGGCCCCGTGGCGGCCCCAGAGGGCGGAAAACACAGTCGCCAGGTGGACCCCGGCCTGGTGATGCACAGACGCCCGGCCTGGCCCCCTCCCTTCTTCAGAGAGGAAGTGGGGGACACCGTGGGAAACGGAGCCAATGGCACTGATTTACCTCCCAGGCTGGGCCCACTGACCTTTCTCCTGAGAAAAAAGCTCACAGCAAGCAAATCCAGGCCTTCACCCGGCACCCAAAATAGCTGGCACCTCCGGCCTGGGCCTCCACGTCCTGAGGAAGCTCCCCGGAGCGGCCGAGGGACAATGGGGCATTGTGCAGCCCTAGGCCTCCCAGACAGGAAGCCGGGTCCTGCAGAGCCATCCAACAGTGACCCGGCCACCCTGGGCCGACACGTGCGACCCAGTGCCAGGTGTGGCCTGGCTTCCTTCAGCTGGAGCAGGGTGAGGGGAGGGAGGACGGGAAGCGCCAGATGGCCATCCCACCCCTGCAACTCAGGGCTTGCAGTGGAAGCGTGTTGGGTGACTGCGCGAGCGAAGGAATGAGCAGACAGGCAGGAATCGTGCCAAATGCTCACTGGACCCTGGCTGGGCTGTCCCCCACAGAAACCTCCCTGTGATCATGGGGACAATGCCCAACCCTAATGTCCAGCTGTTCGCAAGTGTTTCTGTGGCTCTGATGGCTCACGCACCACATCACTTCTCGGGCCTCGTTCCTTCCCTCTCCTCTCTCCAGCCACCCTCACCCTGTGCCATTTCTTGAATGCACTGTGCACGCTTGCACTCCAGGGCCTTTGCACTTGCTATTCCATCCCTGGAATGCTTTTCCTCCAGCTACGCTTGTGTTCCCCCCCAATGTCACCTCTGCTGGCTTCCTTGGCCAGGCTGTCTCTCTCCACCCCCTTGCCTCACTTTTCTTTCTCTGTGTGGCACGGGTGCTGACACTCATGGTGGTGTTTGTTTTCTGCACTTGAACATCAGCCCCAGGAAGGCAGGGGCTTTGCTGACGTGTCATATCCCAGTGTCTGCACATAGGAGGGGCTCAGCTGGATGGACAGATGAGATCATCAGTTTGGTTTGGAGGGTTGTTACTTCCATCCCAGTTTAAAGATGAGCAAGCTCATGCCATTGTAAAAGAACTAGGGAGAACTCAGCGTGGCTCAAGGGTAGAGGGCATCGGGCAAGGACGCAGGACCATGTACGCCTGCAGAGTGGACGTGCAGCCAGAGGGACCAGGGCCAAGTGGGAGGCTGTTGAGAAGCAGCAGGCAAGAGGCGAAGATACCCTGGCCAGGGGGGCAGCAGGGCCATGGATAGAAATGGGCAGACGGCAGTGGCATTCAGTGTTACCCAGGGCCCCCTTACAACACCCTGAGCTCATGTGTTGATTCTTGGAGCTGCTGCTGTGTGACCTCCAGTGAGAAACTTAACATCTCTGAAACTCAGGGAGATGATGACAACAATGATGCCAGGTGATGCCTTTGGGAGGCTCTGCCTCTGTGGTCAGAGCTCTGGAACTGTTGGTTGAACCATAGGAAACTGCTGTGTTATATGGACCAAAAAAATCATACGTCGGCAATTTCCTAAGGGTCAAACTAACAGTTTTAACTGTTCCAGACAATAGCTATCATTTAAAGTAAGATGCACTTTAATACAACAGGAGGACATTGCAGAATCAGATAGGAAAGAATTAGCAAACTTTTGGCATGAGGCAAGTGTTTTTTACAAAGATAAATGCTGAATTCTCTTTGAAAGAAAGCCCAGGGCTTGGCCCCCAAAGTCACAAGGGTCGGGGATTTGGTCATCCAAAGAGAGGTCTTCCTCAAAGGAGGGCCATACCTTTCCAGGCACAGGTGGTAGGCTATCATAGGTGCCCCAGATTTTACTGGTCTAATGGGGTGGACTCACATCAACCAAATTTGCAGGAGACTGAAGTATAAACCCCTGCCTGCTTATGCACTTGAAGGGACAAACGTGACTGTTGGCCGGACTGGGAACATGGGTCTGCTCCCCACAGCTTGTGCTAGTATTGTGAAGGACTCAGGGAGTCAGATGGGCCTCCAAAGGGCTGAAGGGAGTACAGGAGGCAGAGAAACACTGCCTGGAGGTGGATATATCCAACGGATGATCTACCAGGCCCCAGGGGAATCTGGAAAATAATTAGAGTCACGGCAGAAGCCACCAGCATTCATGGCCTGACCTGCGCCACTCTCTATGATGCTGGCTAAATACTACAAATCCTGTCCTCGGCCCCTGAGCCTCCTTTTCTGGTCTCACCATGAGCCTCTCGGCTCCCCTCCTGTTAAGGTGTGGAAGCCCCTAGACCCACTCACTGGTGGTGAAGATGATTACAATTGGCCTGTGGCCACACATATTCATTTTGGTACATGGAATCTCAGAAAGGACCAGAACAAAGGGAGGCACATGCAAAATTTAGGGTTTGGCACGGAACTCGGGCTTGGTGCTCACCACGTACCATGCCCGGCCTCCTTCCCTCCAGCCTTCACCCATTCTCGTATGTATTTATTTCAGTGTAGGATGAGCACACCAAACTCATGTTCATCAACTTCTGGGTTTTCCTTTAAACTTCCCTTTGTTCTCTGGGGCCCTCATTTGAATCGCTGTGGAGCGAGGGTAGGGAAAGGGGCAGTGGGGCAGGGGAGAAGCTGGGAGCTTAGGCAGGCCGTGGAGAGATTCTTCCCGTGTGGCTTTCCCTCCTGCCTCCCCGTGACATGCTGGTGTTCTGGGGGCCTGGGGCAGGCGTCTGTGGCAGGGACGCAGGCGGCCAGGCTGGGAATCCCCTTTGTCCGCCATGGAGCAGATGCCTGCCCCAGGTCTCCAGGGTCCAGCACGTGTGGGCAGCCCAGCCAGGCAAGCTGGCAGCACTCGTTCAATGGGGACAAGCTGACCGCTGTGTGGCCTGAATATCCTGTGCCAGAGGCCAAGGGAAACCAGAGCTGGGCCCCAGCATGTCCGCGGGGCAGAGGACTCCACTGCGGCCAGAGAGAGGGGAGGCAGGAGACAGGGAGTGTGTCTATTTTGGCACCAGCCAGTCTCAGAAAAACCACAGAGAACATTTCAGCACAAGCTAGCAAGACCCATGCAGCAAACCGCCTCCTTTGCTTCCTCCCTCTGACTTGGAATCTCTTGGCTACTGTGGAAGGGACCAGAACAACAGAAGCAGAAGAGAAATGTCAGGCTCAGCTCTGGGTTCTTGAGCCTCCATCCTTCTGCCCTCTTGCAGCCCACCCTCCTTCCTCCATGGGCCACGGGCCATCAGGTGCTGGAGACTGTAATGAGCAAAAGCAGTTCCCCAGCCCTCTCGGAGCTCACAGCCACCAGGGAGGGGGTTAAGGAATTGCTCCAGTGTGGGCATCGAGCCCCGACTCAGACAAGTTCAACGAAGGCAAGGTGCAGGGTGCCACCAGTGATTAAAATAGAGGGAACGGGGGTCATCAGTGAGCTCAGGGGAGAGAAGGGCATTCTAAGCAAAGGAAACAGCATGTGCAAAGGCCCGGCAGCAGGAGGGGGCACATTGAGAGAAGAAAGGGGACCATGATTTTTGAATCATCCCCAGGTGATTATAGGGAAGGGACTAGTGGAGCCCAGAGGGGAAGCATGTGGATCTCACATGAAGGATGATGTGAACACCATCCCCTCCCTCAGTCAGCCCTTTGCAGTGACCCAAATTCTCCACCACATTCTGTTTCTATTCCAATACTCAAAACAGCCCTGTGAGGTGGGCTTTAAGATACCCCCTCATCAAAGGGAGGACTCGATAGGGTGCAGGCTTCACCGTGGGCTTCAGAGCTAGTTTGTGCAGAAGTCAGTACTCAAACCCAGCACAGACTGAAGTTGGCATCCTCACTGCCCTTTGCATGGGTCTGTGAAGTAGATGAGGGCTTTCTGGGCCACCAGGGATCCCTTTCCCTGGTCACACCCAGCCACATTGGCTTTGAGGTGCCCACATCACCCCAGTCCTTTAAAAATATACAAGTAGGGGGCTGGTGTGCCCACTCTCCTAACAAACCTCAAAGCCAGGTCTAGCCTACACCCCCAGCACTGCCATGCAGGCCTCCCTCTCTTTGAAGAGAAAGATCTGCTGGTCTCTCTCCTGACCTGGGTGCCCCTTTCTGCCCCACCACATAAGCCAGAGGAGCCAGACCAGTCAGTTCATCTTGCGGGGGCCCATCTCTGATGCTTACTGTCATTTCCCTGGATTTGTTTTGTACATTGCGGTCCCCTGTGTCCTCCATGTGACTTAGGTTGCATTGTCTCACTTACATCTGACCTCTTGGGAGCAGTACAATTCCTGAGTCTAACCACCACCAGGTCCTGAGCATTTCAGGCCATGGTGAAGCGTGGGCCTCAGGGCTGTTCCCTTGCCAGCCAGCAGAGCCCTTGCCGTGAGCATGCTGCCCCTCTCTGCCTCGGGATCTCCAGGGTCTGTCAGATGGGAGTGGCACAGAGCCAGCCCCCTAGGTTTGCTAGACCCAGCTGCTCAGGCTCTGCCCTCACAAGCCCATGCACTGTGCCTGGCTGTGAGCCTGGCTGGGACGAGGATTCTCCAAGCTGATGTAAGCAGAGTAAGGAGTACTCGGTATGTATTAGCAAGGATTGTTGTTGGTACTATCTTCCCATTACGAATCCCTGTTATGCTGAAGTGCTGTGCTCAGCACTTTCCACGTGTGGTCCCAGTTCAGTCTCTGACAACCTGTATATAACACTCCTGTTGTCATCTCTGTAGAAGAAACTGGAGGCCAGAGAGGTTAAGTGACTTTCTCAAGGTCACACAGTCAGTGAGTAGAAGAGTCAGGATTTGAACCCAGAACCACCTTGACTCTACATTCCAGGGCTTTAATCCAGAACATTCTTGATGCTGCCCCTTGATGCTGCCCAGCCCAACCGTCTCATCCCAGCCCCAGGGGGAGCAGGAAGGGTGGGGGAACATGAGGTGAGCAGAGCAGGGGAGGGGAAGGCCTGCTGTCCACTCACACTCAGCTCCTGCCCTTGGCCCACAGGAGACACTGCTTGTTTCTCCAAGCATGGGTGAGCAACCTGTGCATTGAAATGTCTAGGAAATGAGGTCCAAATGCAGATTCCTGGGCCTCGCTGCATGCCCACTGACCATGAATCTCTGAGTAGCTGATACCTTCCCTAGGTAGGGATTTAGCAAATTAAATGCAGGACAAACAGTTAAATTTGAACTTGAGATGAACAATGAATGACGCTTTAGCATAAGTATGTCCCAAATGTCTTGTGGGATATCCTTATACTAAGAGACTATTTGCTGTTTATCTGAAATTTGGATTTAGCTGAACATCCTACAATCATCCTGGCAACCCTTTTCCCAGGTGATACAGGTGCCTGAGGAACAAGAGCTCTCCTGGAGGCTCAAATCCTTAAGAAGCTTAAATTGGGCAGGTACGTATGAAGTCCACTGCTGTGTGCCAGCCCTGGTACAAGTTCATGGCCCCAACAGGAGTAACCCAGGCGAGGTCCCTGCTCTCAGGAAACTCACATTCCAGCCCGCACAGGTGGGGAGACTGAGGCCCACACAGGAACCCTCCAAGGGAAGCTGGTAGAGAAGCCAGGTGGCTAGGTCCTCACGCCCCAGGCAGGCCTTCCCATAGTCAGGAGCCATCTGGCTCAGACTCAAACACCTGGCATCTCCCGAGTGGGAAACGTTCCCCCCTGCCCCTCTGGGATGGTTCCCCCCTCCCCGTAGCAGCCAGATGGCCCAGCAGATCAGGGGGTGGTGGGGGCCGAGTCGGGGGGCTGGGAGACCGTGCACTAGAGGCAGCCCAGATGCCTTTGTGGGGCACAGAGCGGCAGCCGGCTGTTTTCATCGCAGCTTGTTTCCGGGAAGGGGGAAACATACACACGCACGACACCCGACAGCCCTCTGGCTGTTTCATTTCAAAGAAATCCAAGGCTCAGAAAGAATCTAATTAAGCATCTCCTCAGCAGTCTTAGCTTGCATGGAATATAATTGCTCATGAAACTTGGCTTATCCCTGACAGGGTGCTGAGGGGCCAGTGGCTCTGCTGGGACCTGAGGCAGGGTGGGGGTCACTGTGGGGTACCGAGGGATTTCTTTTGGGTAGTGCATGAACTCCTGAACCAGCCCTCCTTCCCCTTCGGGCCAGCATCCAAACAGCCATCCCAAACACCCTCACTGGTGTTTCTGGAGTTTTAGGATTTGACTCTTCCCCAGGTCCTGAAGCCACATGGCACTGGGTTTCAATGCCTTCAACTAACTGTGTGACCTTGGACAAGTCACTTACTCTCTCTGAACCTTTGTAAAATTTGTAAAATGCTGACCTTTATAAAAAATGTAAAATGCAGCTGATCATTCTTTCCCTCTAGGATTGTCATAGGGCTACATGACACATAGGGCCTATCACACTGCTGGTGCCCTATGAGGCCCAGAAGATATTCTACTTAGTCTTCTTGTTGTGTTGGTCACCAGAAGCCCCATGAGAACAGGACCGTTATTTCGTCCACCCAGAGCACCCAGCATCTGAAACAGCTTCAGGCTCAAGGCAGTTTTTCAGTAAATAATGAATGAGAGAAGGAATGCCCTAGGGTCTGGGAGAAGCTTGAGTTCAGCTTCAAAGAGCTAAATGGCAACCTTGGAGGCGACTGGGGTGAGGCGGGATGGGGGTCCACACAGGTCCGAAATGCTTCCAAAAGATGTTCTCCAAGTGGGATTATCACCGCCACTTTCAGATAAGGCCACTGAGGCTCCGAAGGGAGAAGTAAGTTCCCTAGACTGCTCAGAAAATGCAAATGCAAATGTGGTCGGGTCCCCAGTCACCAAGGTGGTCCCCAAAGAGTCTCACCTCTTGCTATTCATGCATGCCTTTATGTAATCTCCTCCCTTATCGAGTAGGGCTGACCTGTTCATCCTAAATAGGGTTTTGTGGAAATGACCACGTGTGGCTTCTGAGGCTGGGTTATAAAGACATCCTAGTCTCCAGCTTGCCTTCTCTCGGACGGCTCCCTTGGGGCAGCCAGCAGCCACGGTGTGAGGGTGCTTCAGCGGCGCTCTGCAGAGGCCCGTGTAACAGCCGGCGCCAGGAGCATGGGCTGGTTTAAAGGCAGATGTCCAGCGTTCTGATCACTGTAGCCCGGCCAGCACCTTGGGTGCCACTTCATGAGAGGTCCCAAGCCAGAGCCACCCAGCTGAGCTGCTTCTGAATTCACGGCCCATAGCAACTGTGTGAGGTAATAAACGTTTATCATTGTAATCACTAAGATTGGGGGTAATGGGTTAGGTGGCAACAGATAACTAATACAACAAGCCACAAATAGGGGAAAACATTTGCCAAACACATCTGGTAACACGTATGTCCAGAGTGTATGAGGAACTCTCACAACACAGTCATAATAATAATAATAATAAACCAAACAACTCAAGAAAATGCACCAAAGATTTGGACCAGCATTTCACAAAGGACACATGAATAACCAATTAACACATGAAAAGATGCTTAACATCATTAGTCATTTGAGAAATCCAAATTAAAATCACCTTGAGATCCATCTCCACACCTACTGGAAAAGAAACTATTGTAAAATCTGGCAAAACCACATGATGACGAGGATGTAGAATAGCCAAATTCTTATTTTTTGCATGTGGGAATGCAAAATGGTACAGCCACCTTGTAAAACAGTTTGGCAGTGCCTTATAAGTTAAATATACATATTTATCATATGACCCGGCCACCCCACTTTTGGCACTTACCCAAGAGAAATGAAAACTCATGCTCACAAAAAAGACTGCATATGAGTGTTTGCAGCAGCTTTACGTGTAATTGCCAAATCTGGAAACAACCCAAGGTCTCTCAACAAATTGTGGTAAATCCCTACAGTGGAACACTACTGGTCCATAAAAAGGCACAAACTACTGATACACATGCATCATGGATGAGTATCAGATGCCTACTGCTAGGGGAAAGAAGCCAGGCCCAAAAGGCTACGTACTGTATGATTCCATTTATGCGATAAGACAGAAAAGGCAAAACCGTGTGGACAGGAAATAGCCGAGTGGTTGCAGGGGCTGGGGCTTAGGGACAGAGAGTGACCACACAGAGGCAGGAGGGACTTTGTGCAGTCACAAAACTGTCCTACACCTCAACTGTGGCAGCAGTTACAAGGTTGTAAGTTTGCCAAATCCTTGGAACTGTATACCTTAAAAAAGTGAACTTTACTCTAAATAAATCATACCTCAATGAGCTTGACCTTAAGAGATTTCCTCCAGAAAAAAATGCAAATCAAACCTACAATGAGATACCACATCACATTCACTAGGATGGCTAGAGTCAAAAAGTCAAAAAATAAGTGTTAGCAAGGATGTGGCTAAATTGGAACCCTCATACACTGCTGGTGGGAACTGAAGATAGTTTGGCTGTTTTAGAAAACAGTATAGCAGTTTCCCAAATGATTAAACATAGGGTTCCCACAGGACCCAGCAGTTCCAGTCCTAGGTATATACCCAAAGAAGTGAAAACATGTCCACAAAGAAATTTGTACAAAAATGTGAATAGCAGCATTATTCAGAACAGACAAAAACGCCCCCAATTCCCATCAACTGAATAATGGATCAACAAAATGGGGTTTATCCAGACAATAAAATGTTATTCACTCATGAAAAGGAATAAAGTAGTACATGCTACACGCTATGAGATGAACCTTGAAAACTTGCTACAGGAAAGAAGCCAGTCACAAAAAATGACAGTATATATAAAAGTCCAGAATGGGGAAATTCATAGAGACAAAGAGTAGATTAGTGGTGGTTTAGGGCTGGGGGATATAGAGGTGTGACAGCTAAAGGTCATGGGGTTTCTTTTTGAGGTGATGAAAATGTTCTAAAATTGACTTCAGTGCTGGTTGCCCGAATCATTGAATATACTAAAAGCCATTTGTGGGTAAAACTAATATTCCAGAACATCTCGCCTGGCTTTAGTGCATCTCCATATTAACAGGCGTTCCTAAGGGGTGGAGGGAAGTAGTTCGTCTCCATATCAATGGCTAATTACCCTGGCAACCGAGGGCTTATCTGAACCTGAGAGGCTGGGGGGAGGCCTTGCTGGCTTCTGCCAGAGCAGGAAAGAGACGGCCTCCCAGACCACAGTTTGTAAGCAATAAATGGGTTTTAAGCTTTATTTCTTCCTTAGACTGATTTCAGTTTTAGGGGTATTTGGCCCCAGGATTTCCTCTCCCCAGAGTTACACCATTGGATAAAACACATATACACTTAAAATGCTGAATTGTATGGCATACAAATTATATCTCAATAAAGTGCTTAAAAAAAAAAAGAAAGAAAGGAAAGAAAAAAAGATATCCCCAGGCCCTTCTGGGCCGAAGATTGGACTCCCCAGCAAATGCCCAGGGGAGGCCCCTGGACCCAATGGGTGATCCCCAATATACCACCTGTCTTCCTGGCTAAACATCTATCTTAATAGTGATATTTGGGATAATTTTATCCCATATATTTTTTTTCCTCTGCTGAGCATGTGCCCTAGAAACCAGAAATTCTATTTTGGAGGTGAGTCTTGGACCACTCCTGGACTCTAACAGCCCCTAGGTGTGGCCTCAGAGGTGATTTGAGAGACTCCAGAAAGACCCGGGCTTCTGCAAGCAGCGCTGCCCGGCCCGCCGGGCGAGGCTCCCGCCTTTGGTTCTGGCCTGCCTTCTCCAGAGAGCTGCAGTTGTCCCCAGAGAGGCCAGAAGGCACCCAGCTCTTTGGGGAAGCATTGGGTAATCAGACGGTTTCTTCTCCTTGACGAGGAAGAACGGGGGCAGCTGGGAAATGCTGGCAGCTATAAGCTCTCTGGAAGGGAACACGGAATCTTAATTAAAACTCAGGTCCTGCTAAGGGTTGACTGGGGGAGCAGATGACCTAGAGCAGGTTAGGGCAAGTGTGGTCTCAGAGCAGCAGCGGCACCAGGAACCCAATCAGCAACGCAGATTCTCACCTGCTGGGTCAGAAACTCCGAGTGTGGGCCTCACAGTCTGTTTTTGAAGAAGCACTGTAGGTAGTGCTGATGCAAGCTCATATTTGACAACCCCAAACAAATGGATGATTTCATTCATTCATTCATTCAACAACACTGATGCAGTGCTGCCAGCTGTAACCTGGAATTACTGGAGGCCCAAGGGTTAAATACATCAGTGGACAAATAGAGTAGTTTGGATGGTGGCTCCCCAAAAGACATGTCCCCCAAAACCGGTGAATGTGACCTTATTTGGAAGAAGAGGCTTTAGAGACATAGTTAAGGATCTTGAGATGAGATCATTGTGGATACCTGGGTGGGCCCTAAACCCAGAGACAAGGAGAAGACCCCGAGAAGTCCTCATGAAGATGGAGGCAGAGATGGGGTGACCGGCTGCAAGCCAGGGACTGGAGCCCCCAGAGCTGCAAGAGGGAAGTAAAGATGCTTCCTAGAGACTTTGGAAGGAATCCGACCTGCTGACACCTTGATTTCTACACGTGTGTCCTCCAGGACTGCGAGAGAATAGATTGCTGCCATCTTAAGCCACCCAGTTTGTGGTCATTTGCGACAGCAGCCCCAGGAAACTAACATTCAAGACAAATATCGGCCATGACCTTATAGAGCTTATATTCTAGTGGTGGAGATAGATGAGAGATGAGAGATGGCTAGACCGACAGATGAGCAAGATAAGTAAGTGACAAAGACAGTCTCGCACAATGCCCGTGCCACTGCGGCAATGAGACAGGGTGATGTGCTAGAGAGAAGCCGGGCCGGGGACGCCGGGTTGAGACCCGGAGAGTGAGAAGGAGCCGGCCCCTTCCACATCTAAGGGAAACTACTTCCGGCTACGAGGTCTGCCGATATAAGGTGCCTGAAGCAGGGGCAAGCTTGGCACATTGGGGCAACAGGAGGAAGGCCTGGCTGTCCAGGGTGGGTGACTTGGGGGAAGCAGGGAAGAGGATGAGGTTGTAGAGAAACAAGGGCCGTGGGAGGAGTTTGGGGATCTCTCCAAGTGCAGCAGGGACCCTCGGAAGGTGGGAAGCAGGGACGTTGGTAGGGGTTGGGCGGGGAGGGCAGAGCAGAAGGAGAGCTGTCAGGAGGCCTCGGTGGGCGGGCGGTCTCACCTCCGGATGAGGCCGCCTTGGACTATGGTGACAGGTGTGGAAATGGAGAGGAAAGTGGCTCAGGGCTCTGCTTTGGAGCAAAAGCCAGTTTTCCTGCTGCTGGACCACCTGCGGAAAGGTGCGGGGCAGAGAGCGGTATTGCTTACTAACATAGGAAACATTGAGTGGATTAGTCATCTCTTGCTGCAGAACAAATTACCCCAAAATGTAGCGATGAAAACAACACATGGGTGTTATCCCCCAGTGTCTGGGGCTTAGCTGGGTGCTTCTGCCTCAGGGTCTTTTATGAGGCTGCAGGGAAGGTGCCGGCAGGAACTGTGGTCATCTCAAGTCCCACCTCAGGGAGCACCTGCCTGTGAACCACTCGCATGGCTGTTGGCCAGAGACATCAACTCCCTGCCACATGGGCCTCTCCACAGAGCAGGTCACAATGTGGCAGCTGGCCTCACCAGAGTGAGCACACAAGGGCCAGAGAAAGAGCAAGATGGACATCAGTTTTTTGTAACCTAATCTCAGAAGTGACCTCCCACCATTTTGCCACATGCTATTCCTTAGCAGTGAGATTGCTGGGGGCCTCTATAGAGGCTGCCACCACACCAGAGTGGAAATCAAAGGTTTTCTTTAGGATATGAAAAGTTTTCAATGCTTTAAAGTGGTAAGTTGAGATTGTAGCATGGCTGATGGTACACAAGTGGTTAAAGATGAATGAATGAATGAATGAATGAATGAATGCATGAAAAGATGAGTAGGTGGATGGACGAAGGATGGATGGTCCATTGTTGAAGGCTGGTCCTGCAAAAATCACTTAAATGCCCCCTGCCCTCCATGCCCCAAGGACAAGGTCTCAGAAGCAGGGGCCTTCCTAACACATGCTGGACCCTCCCTGCCCTCGCATTCCCACCAACCACATGGGTTGAGCTCTTGGGAAGGTGAGGTCAGAGGTGGTTTCCTGCGCACCCAGATGGACACATGGGCTTCCATCCTGCTACAGAAACACGTCAGTGCGCTGGGGTCCGTAGGGGGAGCCACTGGCTGCCTTGGAAGAATTGCTGATAGATCATGGAATTCCACTGGCCAAGCCACCATTTCTCCAGGCCAACAAGCTTGAATTATGACAGAAGGATTCAGAGCTGGTGGAAATTTAGAGGTCACCCACAAAGACATCTGAACATTTGTTTTCTATCTACAGCCTCATTTTCCAGCTGCATGGTACACTTAATCCAACATGAAGTATCACATATTAAATTTTCTCCCTGATTATAGTCCTCCTCATTCTCAAATCATCTTTGGCACCCAGTGGGTACTTCCTTTGATTTCTTTTGGTGTGTGTGGATGTGCGTGGTTTAAACCAAGCCTTTGCACTTTGGTTCTCTTTGAATCTATGCTAGGATGCTGGCTGGGACAAGAGCCAGGGAGCCTGCAGCCTGTTCGGTGCCGTCAGTGAGACAAGCTCCCCGAGGCGTGTCCAGCAGGGCAGGAATGCCGAGGATAATTGGAATAGTCAGGGAGAGACGGAGACTTTTCCATACTAACTGGGCTACTGGGGGTGAACACTCTGAGCTTCAAAAGAAGCCTCCCAAACGCGAGGCCATTAAGTCATTATGGCTGATTACATTCAGAGGGGCCTTGCTGGCAAGCCTCTAATTGGCAGCACTCCTGTGATTTTATGGGAATGGGGCTGGGATGGGGATGCTGACATCACTGGAAAAGCAGCCCTGCCCGACAGAAGCCAGATGAACCGGGGACTTGAATGTTTATTCTGACATTGTAACAGGTCCATCTGCAATCCCTTAACAGTCTTCTGTTCCCAGTGGCCACTTGGTACAGTGACCCTGGATTCTTTGTGCGTGTCCCATTCACAGGTGGGGGAGGCCAAGACGAAGGTCAAGGGGATGCTGAAGACTAGGGGGTCTCCATGGGCCAAGCACACCCCCTTCACCCTTCAGTCCTTCCTCCATCCAGAAATGAACGCTGAGGCTACTAGTATGGGAAAGCAGCTCGTACGGCGGAGCCGGGCTTGCGGTCAGAGGAGGGAAGCTGTGTGGGTGCCCAGTGGAGAGAGCAGGGCGGCACCCCAGAACCTCCAAGGGTAAGAAGCTCTGGAGCTTTATTTACATGGCAACCCTATGTTTTTGTTTAGAGTGTATGTTTATTTGGAGTGCCTTGGGGGTGGGTGTCTTATATATTTGGCTGCCGTAACAGAGAGACACAAAATAATAGTGGCTTAGCACAGAAATTCATTTCCCTTTCTCATCAAGGTCTGGGGTTCCAATCCAGAGCTGGTGGAGCAACGTCACAGTCAGCAGAGACCCAGGTCCCTTCTACCTCCTTTCTCTGTGTCTTGCACACATAACTTCCATTTCAAGAACAAAATGGCTACTCCTGTCTCTGCCATTATTTCCGCATTCCAGCGAGAGGGAAGGCGTAAAGGGGCAAGGAGTGGCCTGCTCCTTCCCTTTAAGAGTGCCTGCGTATGCAGAACCGACCTCCTTGAGGCGGGCTTCTGGGATTACTCAGTTCAACTGCTGGCCAACTAGTCAAACTCATCTCTGGCCCACCCTTCCCTCTGCCACGTGCCCTTGGCTATTTTGGAACTTGAGCATTTCTGTCAAGTCTATCCTAACATCCTCAGCAGACTGTTTTCTGAGCCAAGGATCCCATCTCTTCTTTAGTGTGGACCCAATCCACCACCTCCAGCCTTGGACAGCAAACACCCACGGCTGAGGGCTCTGGCCATATTTTAGAAGAAAGCATACTCTCCCATCTCCATGTAGAGAATTCTGTGAGGGACCCTGTTTGTTCACTGTTTTACCCCCAGAGCTCAGCATATGTCTGGTACGCAGACACTCAGTAAGTATTTGCTAAATGATTGAAAACCTTCTTGAATAATCATACTCTTAATAATCATCATCACACCTGCTGTTTCCTGAAGACATCTGTGAGCCGAGCACGCATTATACAGTAGCCACTGAGAACAGGAACTGGCCAGCGTGGTCTGCCAAGAGCCAGGTAGAAAAGACTTCTGTCTTTGCAGGCCAGAAGATCTGTTGCAACTACTCAACTCTGTCACTCTGTTTCTAAAGCAGCCGCGGGCAACATGTAAATGAGGCACATGGCTGTGTTCCAATAAAACTTTATTTACAGAAGTAGAAGCAAGCCAGATTTGGCCAGTGGACCATTGTTTACTAACTTCTTACCACTCAAAACAAAACAAAAAAATGTCCTGGGTTCGGGGGAGGAGATCTGCAGGCATCTTGTAGAGCTGACATGGGGGTGTATGGTAGATTGGACAGGGGAGAAGGTGCTGGAAGACCTAATGTCCACACCTGAAGCAGGCCCATTTTAGGGGTACTGGCCTGACTTAGTCCTCCAGTCTCTGAGAATCACCTCCTCTCCCATCCACGGGAGAGGTGCCCAGCAGAGCTCTGGCGGTACCACGCGAGGCCACCCTCTGAGCATGTTTGATGGGACCAGGGGTGGACGCTGGACCTGAGGGAGCCCTCAGAATTGGAATACAGCCTCTCTGGTCCAGCACAAACCGAGGACATACGGACTTGGGAGTCGGAGAAGCCGAGGGGCCTGGCGGCAGAGAGACCCCAAATGGCAGGTGAGTGGTTAGAAGCAGAGCTGAGAGTCCCTGACTCCCTCAGACCTGCTGGCATCCCGTTCCTGGGCGCTCCTGCCCCCGGGCCCCACGACGCGCTCTGCATCCTGTACTCAATGGTCCCTCTCCCCTGAGGCGTGTCCTATGGGCTTTCATTATTCCCACCACACCTCCGCTTGCAGGTGGAGACACTTCCTGGGGGGCCAGCCATCCTCACTGAACCCCTTTCTCCCACCGGGGCTCCTGTCTTGCTGTTCAAGGGCTCATTTGTTCCTGGAGTAGCTCAGGACATTACCCAGCTAAATGAATAATGTGGAATACTTGAAATTTCCACTCACACACTCCTGGAAAAAACACATTAACCTTTAAGAAGGGAATAATGGCTTCGTTTTCAAGTGACCTTATGGATTAACCCTCAGCAAGCAATTTCTGGGGAAACCATGGCCCGTGGCAGGGACCCAAGTGGGTGCAAAAGATGAAAAAAAAAAACACATGAAACCCAGTAGAATCCTTTGCCAGCCTTGAATAGAAGCAGACAACTAACTGTTGACTGATGGCAAAAACAGCAACACCCCTTGCTCCTGAGAGACACCCGGTCTGCCCACCAGGAGGTTGCCTGCTTCAGGACAAGACCAAGGCTGTCTTTCCTGGATCTGCTGTTGACCTGCGGCCAAGCCAGAAGCTGGTGCTCTGCCAGTGTGGTCTCTGCTCTCTCTCCTATTGGATCTCATGCCAAACCAGAAGGGGATCCTTCCTCCTCAAAGTAGCCGCCCCCGGGAAGAGGTTCTCCACAAGGCCACTCTGCCAAAACGTGCGCTTGAAACACAGACTCCAGGGAGGACCTGTGGGAGAGAACTGCACAGTCCACATTCCTCTGGGGAACGTGCAAAGGTGTTAGCACAGTAAAGGCTCTGAGAAGTCCTGCCAGAAGAAACCTGTTTAACTTTATTGAATAGCAGTATTTTCCAAACTCTTCTGGCCACAGGAAGCCTCCCTCTCACCCCTTCTGTATTTTGGATAACACCTGTGGATGTTTGGCAGAACTGCTTCTCCACGAGCATCCTTTAGAAAATGCAGACCACAGAACATACCATTGCTTATCCTCCCTGCCATCCGGGAAGCTTGGCAAAAACAGAGGCGCTCAAATTGGTCTCACTCCTCAGAGGTGCCCAGCCACGGAAACCTGTGCTGATGCATGAGTGACTGTGGGTGAAGGAGTGATGGATGGGTGGAGGCCTGGCTGCAGGTGTGGTAAATGAATGGATGAATTGGAGAATGAAGAGGGAGCTCCGGTCTTTTCTGTGGCTCCCATTCTTCCCAGCCCATGAGAATGGTCACAGCCACCTGGGATGGTCTGTGAACATGCACTTGGGGTCAGTCACGCTGCTAAGCACGTCAGAGAGTCACACTTGGGTGTCCCACCCCTGGGGAGCCATTCCCCTGTTACACAGAGGGCCTGCTAGTGGGGAGGTGGCTCAGCCAGGACTTGAGTCCAGGCTGCTTTGTTTCTAGCAGGCATCTACTGTTTGGCCTGGCGTGGTGGCCAGCAGCTGTCTGGCACAAGTTTGCATGACCCACATCTTGAGTGACACATGTCCGTTTTCCTGGAAGCTGGAGAATGTAGAAGTTACAACTCATTCATTTGCTCATTCATTCCACACGTATCTATCAGAAGCCTACTGTGCACCAACACTGGGCAATAGGCAGGCTTTACAGATCAGGCAACAGCTACTGGGGAGAATGGGGAAAGAGTGTGCGACAGTCAAAGTCTATGAGGGCCCACCGAAAGCTAGGGGTCGAGGTTCCATGTGCTGCAAGCCCCCCGCCTCAGGAGCTGGGTCATACTGCCTTCCACAGATGAAGAGGAGTTGTGGGAATACAAGTGACTCCCGCAGCTGAGCGTGGAGGCTCGGACAGAGGTCACGCCGGCCCAGCGAGGCTCGCTGCAGAACAGGGACAGTGGTGTTCCAACCCAGCTCTGCCCGGCTCCTTGCCCCCAACCCCCTGCAGGCAGGGAGCCCCACAGGTGCCAGGGGCAGCTCTGCAGGCCATTTCTGCCGCTCAGCCTCAGGCTGCATGCACACTGCAGCCCCCAGAGGCCAATCGATTCTGTCCGCAGCCCTTTGCCTTGCAACCCAGCGGAGTGGACATTCCCGCCACTGAGCTAACACTCTGGCTGGCCCAGAACCTGCTCTCTGTCCAAGAGCCCCAACCAGCATCTTTCTGCAAAAGGGAATCACCCTTTTCTGCCCCAGGCTTTGTTCCTCTTGCTTTATTTCTCCCCAAGTATTACTGTGAGGTCAAGCCAAGCCTCTTGCCTCTCTGTCCAGAAAGCCACCTTCCGATAAGGGGCTTGTCCCCAGAGTCTCTGGCCATTTGCCATCCACTCATTCACCCAATAGGCATTCTCACGCACCAGCTTCATGGCCAGCACTGGGGCTCAGTGCAGACCAGGCAGGCAGAATCCCGGCTCTGTAGAGCTTACAGTGCTACAGGGAAGACACTGGTGCCAGTGTCCCAACATAGAGCCTTCCTTTGTACTTAGGACAAGCACATGGAGGCCAAAGTGCTCAGCGCCAAGCCTGGCACATGGCGAAGTGCAGGCTCTGCGAGGCAATGAGGGCTTTCTGCGTGCCAGCACCCTCCCGCCTCATCCCCGTACCCTCCCGGCAATCCTGGGGCACACAAGGAGTATACCTGAAGTCCAGAGAGGTTAAGTAACTTGCCCAAGGCCCCACAACTAGTATGTGATAAAGTCAGGACTCCAACCCAGGTCGCCTGATTCCAAAAGCTCATGTCCTTAATCACGAGGCAGTATGGCCTCCATATGCCAGTAGGTCCCAAAGGAGAGATTTGTGTCCTGCCCACAGACCAGGGGCCAATCAAGCAATGGGATCCAGAACAGAGGGCCACTTATCAACAAAGAAACTCCAAAAGTTCAAAGTAAAAGCTGCCAAAGACCTTCCAGGCGAGCCAGGCGGGAACCACGTGAGGCTGCAATCTGAGCAGCAGGCGACAGCCACGCGATGCCACAGCAAGCCTGGCCGAGGTCCGCTGCGAGTGGCCCCAGGCCAGGGCCTGTGTGGCCAGGACAACATGCCTACTGGCCAGACCCCACCACCACCCTCACAGGGGCTCCTGTTTTCACATCCATCTTCTCAGACATAATTCAAGGTAAAAATAATCCGGGGATGGGTCACTTTTTATTGATGAAGGTTACCATCCATCATGAGGAGCCATCAGAATGTTTTTAAAAATAATAAAACCATCTTTTTAAAGTGCACGCTCTTTGAGCCAGCCCTTCCACTTCCAAGAATTGGTTCTAAAGAAATCATTGTGAATGTTCCCAAAGGCGCATAAACAAGGATATTCACTGCAGCACCATTTACAATCATGAAAAATTGGAAACAGCCTAAACATCCCAAAGAAAATCGGTTAAACAAGTGACAATACATCTCACAGTACTGTGCAGGCAGTAAGAATGGCAGTACAGGAGACCCCCATTTATTGACGTGGACAATGGTTACAATAAACTGTTAAAGGAAAATAGAAAGTCACAAAACAGTATGTTTAGAAAGATCTCTTTTTCATTTAAAATATGCATATAGATACATGATAGATGAGCGATAAATAAGGATAGCTAGATGACAGAGACAGATAGAATGAGAGACACTGATTCAACAAACGTTTATTGAGTGTGTACTATGCACCAGACTCTATGCTATGTGTTGGGCACACAGTAATGAACAAAAAAAGTACCCACTTTTGTGGAATTTACATTCTGGTGGGGAAATTGTATACATAGAGATTTTATTTCTCTAGTGCAGGGTACTGGAGTCTTAGGAGCACAAACTCTGAGATGCATAGAGCTACTTTATCAAGAAGTGATCGTGTTCCCGATGGGCTCTTGATAAGTGGCCTGGACAAAGCAGGTTGGGTGTTTGTGAGTGATGGATGTGGAGACGCTCAGTGGGTTATTCTTTCTTCTTTGGTGTATGTTTGAAATTTTCTGAAATAAACATTGGGGGCAAGTGAGGCGACAGCTCCTGAGTGAGAATGTCTGGGCTCAAAACCTATCCCCCACTTTGTGAGTTCGATGCTTCCCTGTTGTCTCTCCTCGCCAGGTGGTGGGAGGGACGCAGAGGGAGCCTTCGGTGGATGGCGGCGGGGGTGATGCATGCCCTTGTGGAGGGCAGAGCCAGGAGCACCCGCATGCTCGCTGTGCTGGGAGGCAGGGCCTTCTGGGTGTGTTTACCTGCACCTTCTGTGTTTTTGTCAATGACCACAGGTAACTCAGATAATAAAGATGGAACTGTTAAGGGAGGGACGTCTGCCCCAGGTCCTCTGTCCCTCCCCGCCCACTTCACAAACTCAAGGGAGCTGACTGCGGGGGGTGGGGAGGGTCCCGAGGCAGGCTGATGGTGGGGTGCTGGCTGGGCTCGGGTCCGCCCCTAGAGCCTACCTTCAGGGGAACACCTGGTCCCTCGAGCCAGAGGGGACTGGGCAGTGCACCCTGGAGGTGGGGGGCAAGCCATGAGGCTGTCCTGGGGGTACCTGGTTCATGCCTGTGGCAGGCACTGGTTGTGGTGGGGGCCCACCTCAGGGCTGCTCCCCTCAGAGGGAGGGAGTGGGGGTATTTATACCCTTACACCCACATTCTCCAGCCCTTGGTTAAGGACTCCTCCCAAGGTGGGGGTGTGTGAATTCCCAGGCACTTCCTGCTCACCCTGTTGGCAGACAAGTAGGTTCTAGAAGCCTGAGGACAGTTTTCAGCAGAAACTCAGGTGCTGGTGCCTGAAAGGGAAAGGTCCCAGGGACCAACAAGAAAGTGGTGGGGGGATGGGGATATGAGGAGAAGACTGACCGTACGGAGGCTCTGACAAGTCCTGCAGGACAGGCAGCTATCTAACTTGGTTTAATCCACATGTATCTGGCCATGAACCCTTTCTTCTACTCGGCCTCTATCAGCAGCTTCTAGAAAGACTGTTCCATGGACCACAGACACACAGGTTTTGCCAGCACAGTGAACCTGAACTCAGTGTTTTTTGACATTTTGGCTTATGCTAATATGACCGCTCACTGCCAGTCCTTTAGGGCGGAGTCCATGACCTCTTTCTTCTTTCCGTCCTCCGGGCCTGGCATCCCCACAGAGGAGAAGCAAAACATTCCTCTCCGAGGAGCAAATGGATCAATTCACCAGTTCTTTAAGCCCCAGAGTTCTGTAACCGGCTTGGGGCGGGTGGGAAAGAACTGCTCTCCCCTTGGAAAATGTGAGGCATATGTATATTTCATGAAGTACAAACTTTCTGTACGCATAGAACATAAGCCAATGACATCATTAGACCCCCCGGCCTTTCATTAGAGCTGAGCGGAGCCCAGCAGCCCCAGCACCCGGGGACGGAGCGTCCTGAGAGGCTCGGGCCCCGCAGCCCCAGCACGACCGACATCCATGACCCGTCACGGAGGTGAGGCCACACCAGCCCTCATACCCCTGCTGCCCCTCCAAAGCCTGACGCCCGTAAGTCCACCATGGTGGTCAACTGACCTGGGCAGCCAGACAAGAAGACCCTGGAGCCCTCTTTCTCTGCTAATCATTTAAAATAAAATCCAAACCTCTCACAAGGCCCCCAGCCCTGTGGGATTTAGCCCCGGCTTCACCTGCCACCTCCCCACCCTCCACCCCACTCCCAGTTCAGTGCCCTGCAGCCCCACCAGCCTTCTTTCTGTGCCTTGAAACCACCAAGCTCACTCCTGCCTCAGACCTCGGCACCTGCTGCGCCCGCTGCCTGGAATCTCTGCCCTAGGGCTTTACTTGCAGGTTTCTTCCGTCACCAGGGCCTCAGCTCCAATGTCCCCTGCTTAGGGTCCTGAACAGCAACCCGCACACTCACAGTCTAGCCTCCAAGCCCTTTTATTTTCTTCATAGCACTTTCATTTTCTGAAATCCTTTTTATTATGCGCTTTCTTAGGTATTGCCTAGACTGTGGCCTCCGGGAGGACGGGGAGCACGTCAGTGTCTGCTCACCACTGTGCCCCTGTGTACCAAGGACAAAGTAAGTGCTCAACAGACACTCGTGGTGACCGAAGGAAGGAACAGAGGAAGGAAGGGAGGGAGGAAAGGTCATAGGACTTTGCCTCCGTTAGATGATGTGGACCTCTTGGGTGAGCCCAGGGACAGAGGAGTAAAAATGATAGCAATGACCTACATCAGGATGTGCGTGTATGTGTTCCCCAAAAGCAAAAGTACAGAAGCAGAGCAAATAACGGGTTAAGTTGTGCTGAGCACGTCAGACAGATTTTAATGACTCATCACCCAACAACCCTCTGAAGGAGGTTCTGTTATTATTCCCACTTTACAGATGAGGAAGCTGAGGCTCAGAGAGGTTGGGTGTCTCTCCCCAGGCACACAGCCCAGGGCATGCTAACCCCTCCAGCCGCCTCCCCCTAGGACGGCCCAACCACCGCCCCTCCGCAGAGATGCCTCGCTCCGCTCACCGGCATGACCCCAGGGCTGGTCCGTGCACGGCGTATATTTACAGCTCAGCGACCAACAGTGAAAGGTTTTACATGAAAGGCAAGCAGCCCCCTGGAGGCCGCCGACATGGCAGCCAGAGCCCTGGCATCCTTCCTCCAGGACTTGACGGCTTGGCGTGTGGACTGCTCTGGCCCACGTGGAGGTGCGAGGCCGGAGGGAAGGGGAATGCCGGGGAGGCAGCTGGAGCGCACGTGCAAACTGGGGCACTTGGGGCGACTGCCTGGAGCAGGGGCCACCCCGCTTCTGAACTGGGACTGTCCTCTTGTGCAAGGCTCACTCTCGTCTCTGCACCAGGGGGACGCGGCACCCCGAGGGGCTAAGCTCCTCAGCTGCTCATCCCCGGCCCCCACTCCACCGGGTAATGAGGGAAAAGTCAGCAGAAGTGATTGCTGGGAGCCCTGCAGAGAAACTGCCCTATTGAGTTTCTTTAATTAAATCTATTTATAATTTATACCCTGCCTGCTTCCAAAAAGGATTGAAGGTGGTTTACGATAAAAGACACGTAAAGTGGAAAGGCTGTGAACTAGAGAGAGAAGATTCACCAGCACCACGCGCGGGCGGCGCGGGAGGGCTCCCGAGTGCCCGGGCTTAGCAAGATGGTGACAGATCGGATATTCCAGTTGGCTCCCTGCACCCTGGCAGCGAAGGCAAAAAGGGAAATCACTGCAGTTGGGCCGTATAACTCTCCCGGCGACTCAAGAAAACTCCCTGAGGCATCAGCGGCAATGAGCGGCTGGCCACCTGGCTCCAGCCCGAAGCAGAAAGCAGTCCTGTGGGCTGCCCTTTCCCAGGGCTTCCGCCTCCGCTCCTCGGCTGTTCCCAGCGAACTGACTCCTCCCTCCAGGACTGGCCACCGCCAGCCTCTCCTCCTGGCTGTTGGTCCCACCCACCGGCCCCTGGGCCATCCCGTGTAGAGAGTACTGTGCCCAACACCAGTTCCCCTTCTCTTGTAAAACACCCCAATTCTGCCACCCTTGCCCATTCCCAGGGCACACAGTTGAGGTCAGACTCACCTCCTGACCTCTGACTCTAGCGAAGGGAATCTGACCCAAGGTGGTCCAGTCAGAGCCAACCCCAGGACTTTTGCTGGGACCATTAGGAAAGAGAACCTTTTTTCCACTGGGATTGCTGAGTTGAGGAAATATAAGCAAGAAACAGCTCCCCACCACTCAGGGGAGCTGCCCGAGAGGCAGCAGAAAGAAAGCAGAACAGAGAGATGGCAGGGGGGCCCAAGTCCTGATGACATCATTCAAGCACCTGGATCCTGCCATTCCTGAAGCTGAGACCCATCAAGATGGTAAAGGAGTTCATGATGCCCCCTTTTCTAGCTTGCTCCTGTTGAGTTGGGTTCTGTTTTCTTGTTTAAAAAAAAAGAAAAAGAAGAAGCCAGCTGGCTAACTCACAGCTTTGAAGCCTCTCCATCCCAGGGCTCACCATCAACTTGGTTTTACCTACATGTCACTGTGGGTCACCCACCCCACATCCAGGCCCGCTGGCTCCTTGGCATTCTGGCCAATGACCCTTCTTCCTTCCCCTTTACCTCTTACTCCCATCTCTGCTCCCTGTTCTCTGGGCTGCTCCGCCTTGCAGCCCTTACCCCCTCTCTCTGGCCTCCTTCAGTACCTACACTGCGGTCCTGTTAATGCAAGAAAAGGATTCAAATTAGTTTGAAATGCCAAGAATGCCCACATGAGAAGCAGGGCTGCCTTTGGGGAAGGTTGAGGTGGGGGGAGGGGGGGAGGGGGGCAGTAAAGGAGAATCTCCCCTTTGGGTCCTTTGTGGGGGTGTTTTGTGACAAGGGCACCCTCTACATCACTTGGATAAGTTCTGTTTTGCCCCCCGGGGGCAATTCTGTCTGCTGGGTTTCCAGAAAGGGCCATTTCCGATTCTTCCTACAGACCCGCTCACCCTTCCCATTTTCTCTTCCTTTGGGAGTTCTCCCTTCCTGCGTGCCCTTAACCAGCCCTGCCGAGGCAGCCAGAGCAAGGTGCACAGCTCCCCCCAAACTCCCAATCCAGCAGAGGGGCCAGCCCCCCAGCAGACCACTTCCTGTGGAGATCAGCGAGCCATGCAGGAGGCATCCATCGTTCCACTCTCCTGGGCATCACTCAGTGATGCTGTCTGGGGAGAAGGTTCTGGAAAGCCCTCAAGAGACCTGAAACTGTGGACACCCACAGTTCTCTGAGAGACTTGGTAAAATGCCCACACCTGTCCCCAGATCCCTTGAGTCAGAATCTCCAGCCTGGGGGTGCTTCTACATAGGCAAGTTTTGGGGGGCCACAGAGCTGCCTCCCCTCCCGCGGCCTCACAGCCTCGTTCCTCTCGGCTCCAGGCAAGATGCCGGGACTGCCCATCCGCAGCCCTCCCCACGTCCTGCTGGGGCCCTGGGGTTACAGTAACTCGGGCCTCACATCAGTGTTCCTGGCCTCTGGTCCCACAAAGGCACTTGAAAAATATTAATGCCCCAAGTTGGAAAACTTTTGAGCCAGATGAGGGGCCTCCACGTCACAGGCAGGCCACACTCCTCAGCAGGATCGATGACCTGTAACTGGAAATGATCTGGGTTTGGGAAATGAGTGTGACGTTGGATCAGAGCTGTCAGCAGGCCTGCCTGCGGGCGGGCCTGTTTGCTCCAGGTGACGGTCTGCTTACGAAGGTTATGAGGTTTTTATGAGCCCACCTGCGCCCTCTGGGCCTCTCTGCCGGGCCATTTAGCTGGCTAAATCAAGGCATCTCAGTCCACAGCGACCGTTAGGTATTCATGCACTGGGCACCTTTCCACCCCTTGTAATCTAAATCTAATTTATTGGCCCAGGGACGTGGGGGCAACCTTCGCACATAGCTGGTGTGCAGTGAAAAATATGATATACAACGTTCCTGTGCAATAAGGCTCTTTATCGAAGGCATTAAGTAGGGTCTGGCTTAGAGCACCAGTGAAGCCATGATTAATTTCTGCCTGGAAGACATCTATGTAACAGACCTCAGAGGGCCCCATGGGGCCAGACAGGCCTGGAGTCTCTGAATTCTCACGCCAGGTTTACGTCTGGGTGGCTTATAAAATCAGATGTGCATAAGCTCCCCGAGGGCAGGAGCTGCATTGTGTAGGCCCCCTCCCCTGTCGAGCTGGAATGAAAGGTGTGCAGTGAACTCCCGGCGAATGAACCTGCACGGGATGGCAGTGCCAAGCCATTCGCTGCCTCTGGCCGCGGATTTGGGCGTGGCTTTCTCAGCCGAGGAGGAACCACCCCGTCCGGCCCCTAAAGGCCTGTCCACCAAGGTGGCACAAGAGCTGGTGGCCTGGCTCCTGCCAGAATCAGGGCTGGCTGGGCTGGACAAATTCTTGATTTCCTGCTACACGGGTACTGTAGGCAGGAAGAGCACAGGCCTCTTGGAGAACATTCCCGGAACATTCATGAAACTCATGGCCGGGCATTGTTTTATTTTGTCTTCCCTGCCGGATGCTCAGGGCCCAGGACTGGAGCAATCAATCATTCATTCATTTTCTCCACAAATATCAAGTCTCCTTATTCTAAGATGCAGTTTTTAACATTATAATTTCTTGGAAACCGAGATGCCTTGTAACCCTGACATCTTTGATTCAACAATACGTGGTCGGAGTCCGTAAACTCACACACAGCACAAATCTGGCCCACCACCTGTGTTTGTAAGCGGCCTTTCCTGGAAGGCGGCCACGCCCATTTGTTCATGTGCTGTCCCACACTGCTTTTGCACCAATGGCAGGGTTGAGTAGCTGTGTCAGAAAGCGTACAGCCTGCAGAATCAAAAGTACTTGCTATCTGGCCCGTACGGAGCAAGGTTACCGCCCCTTCCACCTGGTGCTTCCGCAGGACCTGTGGCAGGACCTTGGTGTGCTGGTTAGGGGCCAGCACAGTGGCTTTGGGGAGGCAGGACTGGACTGGAGCCCCACTTCCACCCCCGACCAGCTGCTCTCTGAGTCCCAGGTTCCTGACCTGTGAAACAGGGCCCTGGTGAAGAGTGCATATAATCTGGGCACCTGGCACGGGGCAGTCTCTCTCATTAACAGTAGGCCTCTCCTTTTCTTAGCATCGTTACCTTTGCTGTTAGTGAGCAGGCCAGGCTCTGGGCTGTAAGGGCTTGGGAGTGGAATCATGGACCACACCAGCTCTCTGCCTTCAAGGGGGGCTTTATAACCCAGGCACAGGAGAGAAGAAGACGAAAAATATAGTACAGAGAGAGAAATCCTGGGTAGAGGACCCCAGGGGCCTGGGAAGCCCAGAGGCAGCACCTAACCCAGCTGTGGGTAAGTCAGGGAGGGTTTCCTGGAGGAGGTGAGATCTAGATTCAAATCTAAGGGATGCCTAAGTGTGAGCCAGTGTCCAAGCTAAGAGCAAGGGTCTTGAGAGTCTGTGCGCCCCAGCTCCTCACTCTAACACTTCCTGGCTGGACAGTCCTCACTAAGCCTCCTGATGGAATCGCTCTATGCTTCTGTTTCTTCATTTATAAAATACAGAGCATGACTATGACTATCACAAGTACCACTAACACCGGTAACACCATGCTCCTGAGGGGGTGCAACTGCAGTCACTCCTCAGCACCTATTAGTCACTTTCTGTTTGCCTGGCTCTGGGAATAGGGTAGGAAACATACATGTGCCGGGTCTCCATGGAAGAATGAGTGAAGCAGTATGCAGTCATAAGATCTAAAGACCAGGGTGTGCAGAGATAGAGAATGGGGTGCACGGTGGGTGGGGTCAGGGCCAGCAGATGCGGGTGTGGTCACACTCACAGCGTTGGGTTCACGGTTCACACTGTCAGGCTTAGCTTAGCCCCCAACCCGGGCAGTGGCCCCTGACCTCCAACACCCCCCAATCCCTGGCCCCTTTCAGCCGGGAGAGTGCGTCTAGGTCGGTGCTTCATGCTCTCATTTCATCTCTACTGACTGACTGGAGGTCCCTAACCAGGTACTCGTGGGTGACATCCAGCCCACAGACAGTTCCTTTTCTTGGCTGGTGGCAAAATGTTTTCTTTTCAAAAATTTGACTCTGTTCCTAGAATTTAAAATCAAGAGACAGCTCATAAAAACCCTGACTTCCAATTTCTACCAAAAAGCTGAAAGATCTAACCACCCTAGGCTGCTTCCCTGCTGGGGTGAACAAGCTAGTTCGCTACACTCTCAACCTCTCCCTTGTCTCACACACCATCTATCGCCCCTCATTTTTATTATCTGCCTAGCCCCTTAAGGCCCCGTGTTTGCAACCCCTGACCCAGGTGCTGAAAGGTCTACGGGAGAGGCCTGTGCGGGGATGTTCGGCCGGCCCCTCAGAGCTGCACCTGCCCTCCGCTTGCCCTGCACGCAGGAGGCTTCGCCATACAGACCTGCCAACAGGCCCCGTGCCCTCTGGCTTCTGAGTTGTTTGGCCAGTGGAGGCACCTGCAGGAGACCCGGGGGACTGACTCTCCCAGCTCTCCTCCGGAAAGGTAGCATGGGCTCTGGGTCCCTTTCCTAAAGGCCACCCCTCGTGGCAAGTAGGTGGCACAGGGCCACCCTCTCTGGCCTCTGGTCATCACTCCATCCCGTCGACCCCCAGGCCCAGGTGGGAGCAGCTCCCACCGTTACTAGTCCTCTGGGACCACACCGTGCTTCCTTGCCCTCCCTAAGCCCTGCCCACACCACACACCTTTTAAAAAGTTGTTCTTTCAAACCTTCTCAAACCCCCTTTCCTGCCTGACTCAGGAAAGTCACACGGCTTTCTGCCCCATGGCCGGGGCCCGCTGCACAGACGCTGAATGGACAGATGGACTGCTGCACCGCGCTCTCCGGGCGTCCCCTGAAGACATGAGTGCTCAGCAAAGGAGACGGTCGTCTGTGGCTCTGTCCCCAGTGGTCAACCTCCCACTTTGTCAGACTCGGGGCTGGGCCCCGGAAACGTCTCCATCCCAGAAACTGTACCACCTTCTTTTCCCAGAATCCGCTGGGCCACTTCACATGCAAGTCTCGTCTGCTCCCCAAGAGCATAAACAAAGCATGTTTTAAATCACGTCAGGGCACGGGGCCAGAGCTCATTACCAGGTCTCTGGGAGGGAGTGAGCTCCGCCATCAGGGAACACGGCCACAGAAAGCCGCAGACACGCACAGGCAGAGGCCCGGGTGACAGATGGAGGCGGTCACAGAGGCAGCAAGGCCCAGCCACCTGGCCCAGCTGAGCCATCTCCTGTACCTTGAGGACAAACAGAAAAGGGCACCCTTCATCTGCACCTGCCTCAGGCACCCAGACAGAGCCTTGTTCAAAGCCCTGCAAGTCCCCCCGGAGTGCTAACTTTGCCTTCAGTTGACACATAGTGGCAATAAATCTTGGTGTGGTATGTCCAATGCCTACTACACTGGACACTATATTGTATCTATTTTACAGAAGAATTAACTGAGGCTCAGAGAGGACAGGGCTCTCTCCCAGAATCGCAGAGCTAGCTAGAGGAAGAATAAGGGGTGAGACGCCCAGCCTGCAATGGTGATCACTGCTCACCGCCAACACTGGAGGCCGACAGCCCAGGAGCTGCCAGGCAGGGCCCCCAGGAGGTCAGGGCTCTTCACGGAGACCCCGCCTGGCCTGCTGATGCTGACGGAAGACACCAGACTACAAGGCAGTGAGGCATGTAGCTCCACAGCCATCTGCAGGTCATGCAAGCCATCTGCAGATATCCGCTTTCATGAGGCCCCTTGGATGGCCTCGGAGAATTGATGGAGGTAGAGATGAGGCCAGCCTGGCTGGGGGAAGGTGAAACTGCAACAGTAAATAACCTGACGGAGCGGCTGCTCCATTTCTGCAGGAACAGGATGTGAAATGAAGCGTGAGCCAAGAGATGGGTTCCTCCAAGCGCTTCATCGAGGGCATTAACTATGCCGGGATCCCACACTGGACATTGACTGAGCACATACTACGTGCCAGCCCCATGCTGGCATGGGGGCTAAAGAGAGAGAGAGAAGCAGTTCTATCTTTTGATAGAACAGCAATAAAAACAGCACTGAAGGAAGGCCCAGTTTTTTTATTTGTCTAAGACCTGTGTTTAGATGGTTTGGACCAAGTGAAGATTATTATGGCAGTGGAGGGCGAATTTGGGTTTGAAATTCCTGCAATACATACTGAAAAGTTAATGTGTCCACAAGCAGTTGTAGATCGCATTGCAGATAAGAAGGATGCATATGAATAAAATCTCAGACCACTTTCCTTTGCTGAGAGAACTTCCAGGCGAGCACCTAGCATGAGGACACGTGTTGGCACCACTGCGAACTTTCACAGACGAGTCCTGCTCAACTTGCCTTTAAATTGGTTAAGCGTTGCCCTCGAAGACGGACACCTCGGCACCAAGGGAGCCCTCCTGACCCTTGGAAATTGAAGAAACCCTTCTGCTATCCTGTTTCCTCTCTGACCCTGCATTTCCTTCTGAGGCTTCAGTTCACCTCACCTTCCTCTGCAGAGCGCACTCTTGTCCGGCACACACAGTCAGCTCTTTTTCCTCTTTGCTTTCTCTCCTAGTTCTTTTTCATGTAGAGTTGCAGCCTCTCTCACCAAAGAAAAGAAGGAGCCCCCTCTCTACTCCACCGACTTCCTTGCTTGTCCTCTGAATCTCGGCGTATGGGATGACCATACCTTCTGGCTTCCCTGTTTTGTGCTGTTGCCCAGGAATAATGTCTAGATGTTCTCCTCACTCTAAAAAGCATCCCAGTTAGAACAACGATTATATGGTCTTTCTGCTAATACGTCACCCCCCACAACCCTCTCTGAGTAGACCCCCTGCTATCCTTCTCTTTCCCTCATGGGTTGACTCAGTTTGAAATTTACTATTTTGTTTGAGAGCAGGGGCCCTGTTTTATTTTCCACCTACACTAGGACCTACACAGTGCTTGGGGCATAGTAACCACTAAATGCATGTGTGTGGATGCGGCGATGGAGAGAAGGAGGGAGGGAGGGGTGGTGGGATGGATGGATGGATAAAGGGAAGGATGGAGGGATGGATGGATGGGTGGAGGGGTGAGGGATGGTGGGATTGTGGGCGGAATGGTGAGAAGGATAGATGAATGGATGGGTTTTAGGGAAACCAATTAGGAACTTATTGCAATCATCAAATTGAGAGAAGGTGGTGACCTGGAAAGAGATGATGATGGAAAAAAGCAGAAGATTTGGAGTTATTTGGGACAGTAGTTTGCTGACCCATGGTCTAGGAGAGAGAATAGAAATTCTTCGGGTGAACATTTTATCTCAAATAGGAGTTTCAGATTTGTACGCATCAAGGAGTTAGACAACGGGCAGTGACAGCTGTCTGTGTGGAGGTTGCGCCTTCTGTGAGAAGATGTATAAGGGATCTCTCCCTGATGGT
Organism: Manis pentadactyla; assembly: GCF_030020395.1. NCBI lineage: Eukaryota > Metazoa > Chordata > Mammalia > Pholidota > Manidae > Manis > Manis pentadactyla. The sequence continues at coordinate 174,199,270 of NC_080023.1, read as the reverse complement.
TGTCTACGGATGCATCCATGGGGAGGACTTCCCTCTCCAGCACCTTTTAGGAAAAACAAACCACTCTTTGGGTGGGTGAAGAGCAGAGGCTGCAGTGGACTGAGAGAGACAGGTTATCTCCTCAATCACTCAGCTGGTCTCCGTGTTAGACCTGCGTTTGTCCTGAAAATGCATTGGCTTTATGAATAAATGTGACTTTCAGTGGAAAGAAAGTTCAAATGTGTCCTTCAGATGAGCATGTTGCTTCTGGACACCAATACTGAGCCTCCTTAGAACTATTTCCCGGAGGGCAGGACTGGGGGGCGGCGAGGCCACTCCATGACTAGACCTTAGATCTTCGGCCTCCTCTCCACGGAGCTGGTGGCTTCCCAAGTCACTGACGAGTAGGTCACAGGAAGGAATGGGAAGGAGGGGGCATAGCAAATGGATTTGTTGGAACTGTCTGCAGGCACACTTGTAACAGAATTGTAACTGTATAATATTATTGTATCATTTAACTACCATGTCTACTTTGTCTTATTTATAACTACCATAAATCATGAGGCCGCCAAGCCAGGGCAGCAGCCACACGTAGACACTGCAAGGAAAATGTATAAAATAAATACAACAATCACACGGTATCAACATTCCATTCCCAGCTAGAAAACGGAAAATGTAACAGCTCCTGCAGCCTAAAAATGAGGTTGCTGGGAGCCGAGGCAGCCAGGGCCTCCTTTCTAGCTCTCAATAAAGATGTCAGGTGAGAAAGAAGTTATTAAGGTGGTGAGAACAAAATGCCTGACCAGGGAGGGTGGCCTCAGTCCTGCCATCTGGCTTCACGGGTGTTCCCCTCCGGGGGGGCAAACTGATTTCTAGATCTACAATCTGTGATGGCCTGCGCTGGGGAGAGGATGGGAAATCACAAGAGTTTTGTTATTTCCCTATTTATGACTTCTGTCCCATTTACATTATCTAAAGAAAAATAAGATTTGCTATCCCCAAGGCATAAAATTCTATGGATTTACAAACGACTTGATTTCTGACCTTACTGGTTCCTTTACAGCTTCACCTACTTTCATGTTTTGACTAGCAGCTTGTAAAATACACATCTAAATGAATTCTGGCTAGATAAACATCTGGCTGTTAAAACTATGTGGGCCCTTGGTTTCAAGTCAGTAGCTGTATAATTCTTCTGGGTTCATCAGCACTTTTAGGACACCTGGTGCCTGTACCCCTTACGCTGATAGTCAGGGCAATGAATGAATCCTGAAACTGCAGTTTGGGGTTTTCTTAAGTGTTTGCAAAACTCCTTTGAGCCATCTTTCCTATCTTAGGGCCTTTGAAGTAGAGTATATAAGCTTGAGTAATAAAAAGTAACAAAAGTTAAAAATTAATAACCACCAGGGATTAATTGCCTCTTGAAGACTTTAAAGCAGCTTTTTCTTTCTCCCAGGAGAGGGTCTCTGCTTTCTGACAGCGTTGAAAAAATATGCCAGAGACATTTCCCCTAAAATGTTCAAGAAGACAATTGCAAGGTGTTTTTAGACATTCCATTTTTGTCTTTTTGAGTTCGGTTTTTCCTTATTCATCAAATCAGGAAAATGGATGGATTGGATTTTTCCAGAGCCTCGAATTAGGAATAAGAAAAAGGGGAATGCAATTTTCCCCCCAGCTCCTTGATGGCCTAGAAAAGGTTTAGAAAGTTCAGAATAAAAAAGGCCCCAGAGAGAATTTCCAGAAGGGGCCGGGTCTAACGGCAGGGGCACGGCACATCACAGCCCTCTCAGCCTCTTGGTGGGCAGAGCGTCTTCTTCCCTGAACCTTAATTTCAGAGAAAAAAAAAAACCCTTCAAATTCTTGGTCTAGAATTCATATTACTATCCCAGGAGAGAAATGCACAAGTGCAAATATTTAATCAAGTCTGGCTCCTTTCTTGGTGCTTTTCAAACCGAGCTGGGTCCGAGAATGTTTTCTCTGGGCCTCTGTTGGTGCGGGCTTGAAGGCTCATTTCCTTGGACAGTCAGCGCGCGCGGGTAGGGGCCTGGCTCGTGGCCCTGTACCTCAGAGCTTCTCGAACGACAGTTCAGCTCACAGCTACCCCCTGCCTGCACCAGCCCTTCCCCAAATGCCTGCTCTCAGCCCTCAAATGGGAAAGAAATTGCGCCTGATTAACATTCCATTTCTAAACAGGACAGACAAGGATTTAGTCTGCAGAAGTCCAGATGCTGGTATTGGTATTATTGGATCATAATTACATTTCAAAAAAAACCGAGTGCTCCCTGGAAGTTAGAGCTATCGTCCCTTCTTTGTGCTTTGACGGCCTCCTCAAGTGACCCTCGACTGATTTATTATTTCAGGGACCCCAGAGGGGACGCAGCACTGCCTCTCTGTAACGGTCACTCAGTGAGTGCAGACTCTACCCGGGTCAGCGGTTGCCCTCAGACACCGAGGGGAAACTGCGGGTGGAGTTAACCAGCATCCAGCCTGGCGCAGGGAGCTGGGAGGGAGCCTGGGCTTTGTGGTGATCCGATTTTTTCCACCCGCGGCTTCTCTGCAGCCTCTGCCCCCGCCAGATGAAGAAACCTGTGTTTTCATAACATGTACAGCCCTGATCCTATCCCCGCTCCCAGACGAAACCCTGGAAATTCACTCTCCGTGGAGTGGTGCCTCGTGAAAAATCATTTAGCCTGAGCCCCTGTATTTTTCCCGTAGAAGGACGGGGTGGGGGTGACTTCAACCATCCACGTGGCCAGCCCCTGATAAGCAAGCACGTTGGAGTGAGCGGCCTGCACGCAGACGTAAGATAAAAGCCTTTTTCAAGCTCCAAGTTATGCCCCACGGTTCTGGCTACAGCCCAAGTGTCTGCACACCACTGAGGATCCCTCGGGGCTATTTTGGGGTGGTACTTCTGAACCTCAGCAGTGCTTGAACCCAGAGGCACCGCTGTGCCATTCGAGAGGCCACTGCATGGCCATGGAGGGAGGACTGCCGTCTGCACGGACCCGGGCAAGACCCGCCGTTCAGCCAGTTAATTTTAACTACCAGGCAGTGCGGCTGAGAATCTGCGGGCATACTTTGTGTCTGAGGACATCGGGGGCCCCTAACCCACCCCAAACTTCCCTTCCATGTAACTTTTCTCTGGTTACAGGGACACAACCAGGCAGGTGGGGCTCACATCAAAGCCTGCTTGGCGTTGCAGTTCTGACGCGAAGATGGACAGAGGGAAGCGCTGGGAAAGGCAGGCAGTTTTTGGAAATCATCCTTAATTCCATCTGAAAATGCCCATAAACACCAAGTATAGCATCTGGTCCTTCCTCCCAGGTCAGCCAAGGGAGGTAAGAAAGGATGTGGCTCAAAAGGCCAGTGTCCCGGGGTCTGCGCGGAGGGCTCCCTGGAGGGGGCTAGAGCCAAGCGGGTGGGACCAGCCAGGGCTCGCGCCGGAAACAGCCTTCGGTGGCTCCCGCGACAAAGCGGGCTGAGGACCGCGCAGGAGAGGTGCAAGCACAGGGTCTGACTGTCTCCAGCTCTGCATTAATCCTCAAAAAGACTTCGCTCTGCAGGCGAGGTATTAGGTGGCTCGGCGGACCGCTTGGAACCGTTCCTCTCTTTACAGACCGTCCAGTGAGATTTCAAGGGGGCACACCTCCCACCTCCCACCGAAGGCTGTTGCCCTCAGGGCAATAAACCCCGGCTGCAGTTCTCTTGCCTGCTCCCCAGCCCTCCCGGACTTGCGGCCAAAACTTTCATCTGCTTTTCAGAGAAACAAACAAACAAAAACCCGTAGGTGTTTTCTTCAAGGTGTTTTCTTCAAGCGCAGTGAAAGTCCCTCCTAGGTGGCAGATTGAAAATTAGTCAAACTTCACAACCCTAGAGGGAGGGCTCTCTGGGGCAGCCATAGGGAGCTGCCTGGGATTTTTCATCAGCATTATTTAAAACAGCACCAAGAGGGGCTGTGTGTGGAGGGCGGGTGGGCACCCGTGTGTGAAGGAAGGCCACAGAAGTAAAAAGCCAGGCTCCCCGGATTCCTGGGCAAAGACCACCTTCTCCAGGGAGCCCACCATGAGGAGCAAAGAGTAGGGGGTAGGAGTGGGGGGCTGTGTGGGGTGGAAACCAGGAATCGCTCCTGGTGATTGTTTTCAGCCCTGGGGACCCAAACAGGACGGCCCAGACATATTTTTCACAACTGAGCAAGAGCAATCGCCAGAGGGAGAAATCTTGCTGAGACGTGTGTCCTAACCCGTGTCCCCCACCGCCCCCCACCCTGGAGAGATGGCAGACGTGAAACCTAAGGACCATCCTGCGTTCAGAGGGGTGATGCCAAGGGAACATCTCAGTGGCAGCGCAGGGCAGCGGGCGGGGACTTGCCGGGGCAGGAGCAGCCAGGGGTCGGCACCTGCCTCCTGCCTGCCAAGCGGCCAGGCCTCACTCAAGGTCACAAAGTGAGTTAGGAAGAAACAGTCAGCTCCTGTTCTCTGTCCCTAATAAGAAGAATCCTATAAAAAAGAAGAAAATGACTCTAGGGATTTGAACAAAGAAGCCAGGCTATAAATCCACTCTCCACACACCTGCTGGTTGATCTTCCTAAAATGCAAATCGGATGCCACCGTGCAGCAATTGATGCCCTTCAGAGGTGTCCCAGCGCCCTTGGGAGAAAGACCTGGATCCTAAGCCCAAGCCACAGGGCCAGATGGTCCATGACCCAGAGATGTCTGGACCGCCAGCCCCTTGCCCGCAGCCCCACTGTCTACACAGCAGGCACATCGGCCTTCTCGGAGTTCTGCCTCTTGTCCCTTCCTGTCTCTGCCTCTCTCTCATCCAGAAACTCACTGATTCATGCACGAAAGATTTCTCAGGCTTTGCCTTTATACCTGACTCCGTGCGGAGAACCAAGGACACAGGGTGAACAAATGGACATACCCCTGTCCTCTCCAAGCTTCCATCAAGGTGGGGAGACAGAAGTTAGCCCAAAAACCACAGCACATTCAAACCGAATGCTGCATATGGGAAACATTTATATTTTCAAATACCAGGCAGAAGAGTATGGGACTGAAGGGTGAAGGGTGACCACAACCGGGGACGGGAAGGATGGGCACATTCCAAGGCAGGCCTTATGCCTAAGAGGCAGGAAGCCCTGATCCCAGGAGGCCAAGCGGAGTGAGGCTGGACCGAGCCCGGGGCATCAGGGGTCCGGCGTGGAGGCGGAGCACTGCGCCATGATGTCTTGCTTTGAGCCTCCGTGAGGGCCTTACTAATCCCGACTTACTATGGCAGGTCACAGCAAGTCCACTCCTGCCCTGTCCCCTCTCATCCTCTTGGGGTAGGTTCTGGGAAAACTGAGGGGCAGGACTTTCCAGAACCTGCCCAGTCTAGCACACGGAGACCTGGGATTTGCACCCAAGGCTTTGGAACTCCAGAGACTGCTTTCCCCACTTGCCCTGTGCCTGCTTCCATCTATGCCTCACCAGCATCTGGCTCATCAGAGCGGGCTCACCACCAATACTCCAGAAAGTGAGCAAGGAGCCAATGAAAGTGCAATCGTGAGCACGCTGATGGCTGACAGTTCCCGGGTGAGGGCTGGGCTTTTGCTCTCAGGCTGGGGTGTCCTGGACTGAGAGATGGTGACAGTCTCCTGGGGGGAAGGAAAGTGAGCTCACATCAAAGCCTTCGGAGGCCGTCGGTGGACTGTGCACTGGGAGGAAGTGTTGACCAGCTTGTGGGGTTATGAAAAGATGTGTGGCACCAGTCGGCCTGGGGCATGGGCTGGTACTGATCAGAAGGAAATCTACTGCTCCAGGGAAGGGTTTGGTCAGAGGGAAGACAATATATTAAGACTGTAAATTCAGGGCTGGGGGTAGGGAACACGTGAACAAAACAGTCAGAGGAGAACCAAGAACATACATCTTTGTCCCCTTGAGAGTGAGGTGAGCTGGAACCCAACTGGGTCAGAGCAATGGACAGGGGACTGAGAGGCACCGTGTCCGGACTTCCCCTCATGTCAATGACAACAGGATGCGAAGAGCCACGCACAGATGGAGGAGACAGGCCTGGAGGCAGGACCCCATGGGGTCTGTCTAGCCAGCCTCCCTGCGGGAGGGAGCGAGGCGGGGCTCAGGAAACACGGATGGGAGCCCACACTCAGGTTCACTGCCACTGCCTTGAAATTCTTAATATTTTTTGAACCAGCCACCCTGTGTCTTCATTTTGCACTAAGCCCTGCAAATTCCATATTCAGTGCTGTTGGGGAGACAGAGGACTAAGAAGGACCCCTCCAGGGGTGGATGCCAACCGCGTGTTGGGACACCTCAGGTGTTGCCATCTGCAAGGCACCTTCCTGGTGTAGCTGTGGGAAGTGCGGGCGCGCCAGGTGTATGTGATTTCACACTGTTCAGCGAACGTGCTTGGGTGGTGGTGAATCACATTTGCCCATGGCTTTTGTCACCTATCTACAGTTAATACTAATGTGGCCACTTACTGCTGCTAAGGAAGGCTGTACCCTCTCAGCGGGAGCAGAAATGGAAGAAAAGAGAGCTCCAGGCTTCAGAGAAGCTCTCATCGTCTGAGAAAGGCAAAAAGCCCCCAAACAGCAGCAGCAAAGCCTGAAGGGGCTCCTTTGTCCAATGCCTGACCCCTGAGACCCCTCCTCCCTCCTAAGGGAAGGGGTCTTGGCCTCATGGAGCTTGGCTGCTAGTTAGCATCCCCGTATGCATGTGCCATCGGCATTCCAGAAGCACTGACTGAGCGGGGCCCCACAGTGGGCACCTGGGCATGATGCCTTTCCATGCTCATTCACGTGATCAAACAACCCCGTCACCTGGCATTCAAGGCTCAGCACTAAATTCTTCATGGGCTCTCCCACCCAGGTACCACCAGGCCAGGCCCCTTGAGCACCTCTAAATGGGCTTGTGGCTCTCCTCTGCAGAACCTCTGGGGTCAAGATCCTGCCCTGCCTGCTGTGGGAAGCTGGCCTGGCCACCCAGTCCCTCCCTGGCCTCGCCCTGTTCATGTCTGTGCCAAGAACCATGCTGGCTGCCACTGTGCACTTTTTACGCTGTCAGCTTAGGGCTTGAGGACACAGTGGGGCCAAACCCACTTGGGCCTGAATGCCACCACTGTGGCAGAGCTGGGGCCAGCAGTAAATGAGAGTGATGCCCCCTGCCCTAGTGGACGAGATGAGATCATGTACCAACAGGCATAAAGACCTGAAGCCAGGACCAGCAATAATGATAGACCCTTGCTTTGATTATGAACGCAGCAGATTGAAGGCACACTTGGAGAAAGGCTGCCAGATAGGAACACTGACAGAAAGTTACTCTGACAGCTGACAATAGCAGACCAGCTAGAAAACTATCAAAATTAGATGCAAGCACATAAAATGACCTAGCAATCTGAACCGAGCAAGACAAACGCAACCATAGACCTAAAGGGACCTCAGTGTGGTCATCACAGACCTGCATGGATATTGGAGTTTTGACCAGCAATTGTCCTGGTTATCCACCAGAGGCACATACATTATGTGGAATCACTGGGCCAAATGATACATTTCACTTCTTAAGAAACTGCCAGGCATCTTTTCCAACCAACAATGTAGGTAAATCCACTCCTCCACATCCTTACCAGTGCCTGGCATCGTCTGTCTTTTTAATGTTAGCCATTGTGGGGAGCATGGTGGTTTTGATTTTCATTCCCCTGATGATCAATGGTACTGCAAGTATTAATTGGCCATTTGTGTGTCTTCTTTTGTCAAGTGTCTTTCAACTCGTTTGCCCATTTTAAGCATGGTTTGTTTGTCTCTCTGTTATTGAATAGTAAGAGCTTATTTATATATTGTAGACACAAGTCGGTTGTCAGATACACGTGCTCAATATTTTCTCCAAGTCTGTGTCTTATTTTTTCCTTCATTGTATCATAAATTCTTATATTCTTTTCACTCCAAGAAGTTCCTTCATGTCCATTTTTAATCAACACCCTCCCTCCACCCTGTAGGTCTGCTTTTCCAGAATGTGACTATCCTATAAATGCAGCCATACATCACGTAGCCTTTGAGCCTAGCTTTATTCACTCATCACGATACCTGTTGTATCAGGCATCAGCCCTTTGCACCTCTCTGTGGCCATTGTTGTGGCCTCTGTTGTGGCCTCTCTGTGGCCATACAAAATTCCTTTTGTATGGGTGTACTGCAGTTAGTTTATCATCCATCATTTGACAGATATTTGGGTTGTTCTGGGCAATTATGAATAAAGCCACTGTGACATTTGTGTACATGTTTGTATGTGCATATTTTCATTTTCTTCATGTAAATACCTAGAGATGGGATTGCTGGGTCATAGGGTAAATGTGTATTTGACTTTGTAAGACACTGCCAAACTAGTTTCCAAATGTGGCATCCCCACCAACCGAGATGGGAATTCCTGTTGTTCTACATACTCGCAAGCACTTCGTAATGGCAGCATCTTTGGTTTTCGTTTTCAAACAATGACGCATCATGGTGAATATTCCACATGTACCTAAAAGGAAGTGTAGTCTGCTCTTGGGCGGAGTGTTCTATACTGAAAATAACAATTAGATCAAGTTGGTTGATAACATTGTTCTGTCTTCTATATCGTTACCAATTTTCTCCCTATTTCTTTTAGTTCAGGGATGTTGAAATTTTCAACTGTAATTTTTAGATTTGCCTGTTTCTCCTTCCAGTTCAAGTATTTTTGCTTCAGGCATTTTGAATCTCTGTTTTTTGTATGTACATGTTTAGAATTGTCATGCAGTCTTGTGACTTGTCTCCTTTTTTGTTGGAGAATGTCTCTTTTTAGCCCAAGTAATATTTCTTGTTCTGAATTCTACTTAATACACCACTTCAGCCTACTTTTGATTAGTGTTTGTGTAGCATATCTTCTATCATTTTACTTCAACTTGTCTGCCTTCATGGTTAAAGTGGCTTTCTTGGAAGGCAGCATGTAGTTGAGTCTTGCTTTAATATCCAATCTGGTCATCCCTGTCTTTTCATTGGGGTATTTTGAGCATTTGTACTTAATGTTAATTTAATGTTATTATTAATAGGTTGGGTTTATATCTACCATCTTGCTAACATAAGTATTTTAATGATTCCATTTTATTTCACTATTGACTCATAAGCCAGAACTCTTTATCTCCCTTTCACAAATTTGCATTTTCAGTGTATCCTAGTTTTCCTTCCCAATGTCATGCCACTCACATGGAATGTAATAAACTTACAACAACAGACTTCCATTGCCCCATCTCATCCTTTGTATTTTTGTGGTCATATGTTTTAGCTTGACATGTTATAAACAGCACTACCTGTTGTTGCTATTTATGTTTTAAAGTCCACTGTCTTTAAAAGAATTTTTTAAATGAGAAATAAATGTCTTACATTTACTCACATATTTGCCATTCATTCTTTTTGGTAGATCTAAGTTTCCATCTGGCATCATATTCGTTCTGCTTCTTTAGTGTAGATCTGCTGCGGATGGGTTCTATTTTCAGCTACTTTTTTTTTTGTCCAAAAAGTCTTTATTTTGCCATCATTTTGAATGACTTTTTTGCTGAGTAAATTCCCTTGGACAACATTGTCATCTAATTTTGAACACATTTTTTTCTCTTTCAGAGCCTTAAAGGTGTCCTTCCATCGTCATTCTCCCGCTTACATACATATAATTGTGGTTTTCTGTTCCTCTGTACATAATGTGTCATTTTCCCCTGGATATTTAAATTTCTCTTCAACATTGTTTTTCCCATTTGATTATGTTCGTGTAGGGTTTTTTGGTGTTTAGCCTGTTTTGTGGCCACTTGAGTTTCTTGCATCTGAGGATTTATGGCATTCATCAAATTTGGAAAATTTTCAGTCACCTTTCTTCTAATTTCTTTCCGCCCCCCCTTCCCCACTTCTCTTCTTGGGACTCCCAGTTCCATATGCCTGGCATTGTCCCATGGGTCATTGAGAGTCTGTTCCGTTTTCTTCCAGTCTCTCATGGTGGATTGTTTCTGTTTTCCACTATTCTTTTTACTGCATTTTCTAATCTGCTGTTAATGCATCTTAATGTTCAGCTACGATTCAAGACCACAGAAATTTCTGGAGTTCTTTTACTGCGTAACTTCCTTCTCTGTATTTCTGTCCCACACATTCCACCTTCTTTGGCCCCCAAACTCCCATCTGTGCCTTCTCGACTTCTCAAGACCGTTGTGTTTCTTTGGGGTCCCCCTCCTGCTCCACAGGCAGGAAAGTGGCTCAGGGCAGAGAGCCGGGTGACTGTAGGGCTCGCCCGGCTTGCTTCCCTCTCTAATCACAGTCCTGGGCTGCCTGTTGCCCAACGTTTGACAACTATTGTTTCGAACATTTTGCCCAGTTTTCTAGTTGCCCCATTCAGTCCTCATTACCCACCATGGCCAGAAATGGGCATCGATCTTCCACAAATTTAAATCGCACCATGCTTAAAACTCTTGCTTAGGATACGCGCTCTTGTTCTTTGGATAGAGGCCACACTCCCCCACTTCCCCAGGTCCTGCCTGAGCTGGCCATGGAAGCCTCTCCACTCCCTGGCGTCTCTCTTCCTCACCTCTGTGGATTTGGGAGGTGCTGTTCCCTCTGCCCAGACAACACCCTTCTTCCCCTTGCTGCCTGGCTAAGTCCCACTCACTCTTCATCTCTCCAGTCAACTGCCTTTTCCTTATGGAAGACTTGTTGGACGATTACCCACATTACATCTGTTCCTAACACCTGTACCTCTGCTTTGGAGAACACACATTTCACACTGTGTGTGGCTGCTATTTGTTTATCCCGCAAGAATGCAAGCCTCGTGCGGGTCTGGGCTTCTCCCCAGCCAGCACCGACCAGAGTGCATGCATGGTAGGTGCTCAGTGAGGGTAACTGGACAAAGAGGCCACTCACCTGTCCCTTCTCTCCATCCTCCTTACCTCAGCCTGACTCTCCCCACGTTTTGCTTGGACCACACAGTCTCCTAACTGACCATCTTCCCACACCACCAGCAGGTGAGGCTTCAAGCACAGAGGACTGACTGTGTCACTCCTCTGATTAAAACCCGTATGGAGCCCCCCCACCGCCGGCACCTCTGGGGGGTAAAACAGAGAGAAAACATTTGGCCGTCGCCACCTTTTCCCATCCCGTCTCACACCTGACCCTTCAGCAGCATCGCCCCGTCTGCAGCCCCAACACCAGAGAGATGGCAGGCCTCCGTGCCATGCCCAGGTGGTCCTTGCTGCATGACAAGACCCAGATGTGTCCCTGAGGAGGCAGCAGATGTGTGGGCCCTTCCCGGACCATTGCCAGTTTGAGTCAGAGGGGATCAGGTAAATCAGGAGTGTCAGAGTTATGACCTGGGGGCTATCCCCGAGCAGCACCCCAGCTCTCACAGCCCCTGGGCTGCTCGCTGTGACCTTCTAGCAGCGGTGCACCGTGGGCCCTCAGCTGGCCCTCGACAGCACATATTTATGACTCGCCTACCTAGTCTGAACCCCTGGGTCTGGCATGGGGGCCTAGGAAGCAGCACTTTGAACAAGCACGATGTGGCCATGATGTGTCCCCCGAAAGTGAGAGATGACCTCCCTGTGTGACGAGCCAGGACCCTGGAGCAAGTGTGCTTCTGGTCACATGCCTCCGTGTGCTCTGTCTGCTGGACTTCGTCTGTAGAAACCTCCCTTAGGAGGTGACGAGAGTGACCCCAGATCCACAGCTCCTATCATGCCCACCCCCTCTGCCCCTCTGTGTGAACCCTTCCTAACGCACACACCCTTCTTCACGGGTCCGCCACCAGCTGCCACCCCCTTCCTCTTGGAAGGAAGGTGTCTTGCTTAGTAGTGACACCTGGGCAGAGGTCTTGCAGCAACTTAAGGAAACTGGGTTGACTCAGCCCCCCCTCTGATAATGCAAGAGGCTGGATCTGGGGGAATTCAATACCCAAGACGGGAGGAAGAGAGCCATTCAAAACACAGCTGCAAGACAGGATACTCACAGGCGGCGGGGAAACCCCCTCCCCGCTGGTGCTGCTGTTATTCAACTGCTTTGGAAAAAGCAATCAAATAAAATGAGTATGACCCACAGCGGGAGTTGACCTTCCCAGCCCTGGGGAAGGTTCCGGATGACCAGACAGGTTCCTGAAAAATTGGAATTTCTCTTGCTCTCTGTGAAGGCAGGTTTGGAGGTGAGAAAGCCATAAACCACTGCGGTGCCTTCAAAAAATGAGATGATGCACTCAAGCGACGCCGGCATTAGGTGGCCGGGGGTGGGAGTCTGGGCAATGGCTGAAATGCTATTTCCTAGGAACCGGGTGCTGCCAGCTCAGATGGGGAGGGCGATGTGGAGGGCAGGGCAGTTCCAAGGCGGGACGCTGAAATCACAGCCGCCTGGATGCCAGAAACTTCTCCTTGAAGCAAATGATAACTTAATGGGGCGAAAAACTTGGGTGGCTTTGAAATTCAAGCACCATCTCCCTCCCCACCCCTGCCCACGGAGCTGAGGGGACGGGTGACAGCTGCCCTTATTGATGCTTAATTCAGCCACCCATCCAGATCCCACAGCGGGAGGGGGGCTGCCCACAGGGGGCCACAGAGAACAGCAGAGGGGGTTTAGCCAGAATGACGGCAGTGAGCGGCACGGGGCTGTGACTCAGGCCTAGTTTCTCCCTCTCCGCCTCTTGCCTTGGATAAACTCCACGCAGGTGACACCAGAGTGATTACCTGGCTGCCATCTGAAGGCACTGTGACACACAGTAAGCCACACAAACCATAAGTCAACATTTATCTGCAGGGAACCACATTCTGCGTGTCTGGAAAAGGCGAACTCTCCAGATGAGAAGGACCTTGAAGATCTCCTGCTCAGGTGCTTCCTGGCCTTCGCGCTGCCGATGTCTTTTGTTCTTTCCCCCACCAGGCCTCGTGTTTTCAAAGATTGTGTCGCCCAAACTGCTCTCGTTAAGTAATAATTAATTTGTTTCCCAATTGCTTAATGAATCAAAGACATAAATAACTGCCAACCTGAGCTTCTAAGCAGTGTGGGCGGGGGAGAGAGGGCAGGACGCCGACACTTACTGAGCACCGGCTGTGCACCAGGCCCCGGCCAGCCTGCCTCTTGCCTTTCATCTTGTCCTCACGCAACCCATCCACGTGAGGGCACAGAGGGACACAGAAGCCAGTATCCTTGTTCCAGGTCACAGGGGCAGCCGGGGGCGAAGCCGGGTCTGGGTCCTGGGCCTCTTTCTACCACCCTGTCACCACCTCTCGGCGCCCCACCCAGGGGATGCACACCCACCCCAAGGCCAAGGAAAGGGTTTCTAGCTGGCCTGCAACACTGAAACGCCTGCCGTGGTGGGTCAAGGGGTTTTGCACTGGAGGGGACAGAAGCCTGACTCAAACTGACGCAGGGAAAACAAAAGGGGGGCAGTTGCTCCCCTAATGAGAGTCCAGGGTGGTCAGGCTTCGTGCATGGCCAGACCCTGGGATCAAAGCTGTGTGCTTCCCCCACCCCCCTCCCCCCGACTCTTATGGGTTCTGCTTTTCTTCGCCCCCTGCTCCCATTTTCTCCAGCCCCGGACTTCCCCGTGAAACCCGCACTTAGCATATGCCGCTGCCTCCTTGAGTCACAGGGCGCCTCTCATGCGCCCCGCGGGGTGGGCTCTTGGCCCTCCTGCCCCCAGACCCATCCCCCCATCTTCCTCCCACTCCTGGGGCCCTGTTAGGGCTGCTCCTTCCCCGCCTTCTCCGGCACCTGCATCCCATCCGCGGTAGGTCCTGCTGGCTCCGCCTCCACAACAGGCCCCAAATCCTCCTCTCCCATGCAGCTCCCCGACACCCCCACCCCACCCGGGTCCCCGGCTCCTGATCCGTCTGTGACTTCACTGGTCCCCACTTCCACCCCCACCCCGACACCCACTCTCAGCTCCAGTATGTCCCTCGGGTGTTTATCACCATGTGTAAACTACCTGAGTTATTTGGTAGCTCACTGTTTCCCCCCATTATAACAAAACCTCCAGGAAATAAGGTGCCCGGCTGTCTGGTCAATCTCTGCATCCTGAGCTGAGGGGCTGGCTTCTGCCATGCGCTCCTTAACTACCTACTGAATGCTGAGCAAACGGATCTATTGGGCAAATGTGTGATTTCCCTGCAGTGCACCAAGGATCTTGTCTCCTTCTGGATGTGCATGGGGATCTCATCGACTCTCTGTTGCCCTGTGGTAGAATGTTCTGGAAAATAAGCCTCCAGGGTCCAGGTGGAAGGTGCCCACCTGCAAGGCAGCTGAAGGTGGGTGCTGGGGGCCTTACCTATGAGTGCTGTGTAACAAACACATTTCACCCCCTTATTCTAAATGGAACTACATGTTTCTGAAGCCAGCTCTGAAGGAAAGGTATGCCAACTAAAGAATCAGGCCTCATTAGAGGCACTGCTGCCAGCAACGAGGCGTCTGGGCAGCAGCTTTTCATCAGCGCTGCAGTCACGACTCAGCCAAGCAGAGACTGGAGCACGGAGTGGGAAGCAGGCTGGCTCCCCACCCCACCCCGGCCCTTGTCGCAGCTCCAGCCGTCTGCTTGCACTGGTCTCACCTGCAGGGATGCCTGGCCTCGGCTTCTATCTCTCCATGTCCAAATCCCTCCTCCAAGTAAAAACGCCACCTCCTCCACAAAGCCCTTAAGGGTTCATTTGAGGAGGGCTTTTTCCCTTACTGAGATTCTAGCATTTCACTCCCCCAAGGACAAAAAATCACTTTCTTCCCATAATTCTGGTTCCTTGTAAGCAGGAACTGGTCTTTATTAGATTAGAAACTTCCTGAAGACATCTTAGATCTACTGAAATCCTACTGTCGTGCCCAGAGTATGGAAAGGCCCATTTGGCAAATGTTGTTGGCTGTCTGCTGCTTCCTTAGATGTAAAAATGATGAGTGATGATGTAGTTGGATGAGTGGGTGGATGGGTGGATAGGAAGGTGAGTGGCTGGCTGGCTGGCTGGCTGGGCAGATGGATGGATGGGTGGGTGGAAAGATGGATCACTGATCGGATGAACGGACAGATGCTTGGCTGAATAAATGGGTGGATGAATGGATAAAAAGTTGGTCACTGCCATTTTGTAAAATTATTCTTGATGGCAATAGTGGTACCAACAGGGTGGTAACTCCAGATGAAAGCAGTGTATCCCAAACTGACTTCCACAAAATCCCCAGCCCAGAAGATACACCTCAAAATAAGTATTCACATTTAAATAAGTTTGAGAAACACTACATACCATAACCCCGTACTGTGTGCTCATGACGTCCATTAGAACCTAATAGCCCTGAGGATCCCCGCAGCCAGGGCATGTGCTAAGTCGGCGCACTTGGTTACGTGCTGGCTCAAAGCCTTCACGAGGAGCTCCAGCACAGAGCCCCCCTCAGCCTAGGTTTCCTAAACTGGTTAAGCTCCCATGCAGGTAGGTGAGGTGGGGAAGGGCCCAGGCTCACGGACTGGGGCAGGTAGCTGAGTGCCCGCTGAATGGAGGCTGGGGAGTCTCTTCTCTCTCCCAGTCTCCTTCCTCCTGCACCCAGGCTGTTGGAGGAGGGGAGGGAGGTGTTGTCTCCCTTTCTGAGCTTTCACGACCCAAACCTGAGTCATCCCACTTCATCTTCCGTTCGTTACCTGGCAAGCATTCAGATGGCTTTAGCTGTAGCTATGATACAATGCCGCAACGATAAAACACCGTCTATTCTCCTTGGAACAAGAGGTCGTGAGGAATCTGATCATTTTTTCCTGAAGAAATCATCTTACATTTCAAACTAAGGAGTCTCCAACCTCTTCAGTGGCTGCAGCATACAAAAATTTAAGACACAGAGGCGTAGAGACTGCAGGTGAAGTTTCCCCTTCCTAGGCACCCCGAGAAGGCAGGGAGTTGTCTACACAGAGCCTGCCTACAGGGAGGGGAGGGAGGGTCCTCACTGGGGCCATGGTGAGCAGTGAAGGTGGGCTTCCAGCTCTTCCCACCTTCCCCTGCCCCGCTTCGATCCCTCCAGCCACACAGACTCTACACCGATTTCTCAAGTGCCCCGTGGCCTAGGCAGCTGCCGCTCCTTCTGTCTGGATCACCTTCCTTCCATTTGGCGGAGTGGCCCCTGAGCATCCTTTGGCCCCCTCTGAAACATGGCCATTCCAGCCACCTTGTCTGCTGCCTCCTTCTTTCTGGAGTTTGTTCCAATTTAGAGTTAGTAGATTTATTTGTCTGAGCACACACTGTCATGACGGTCGAACCTGTAGGCATTGCACCTCACCTATTACCTGGCCCTGGCCCAGTGTTTGGCACATGATAGGTGCTTGGGAAAGATTTGCTGAACTAGTAACTACCTAAAAGTGGCATTTCTGGGCATAATGGGGGGGGCAATATTTTCGAGACGGTGCTACCTACCACCTCTCAACAACCCGTCTGCACACAGTACCACCTGGCCCATCAAGGCTGCTCACGGGGCCAGATGACGTTGGAATGAGAGCCTATCTTCCCGCTTTCCTTCCACCTGAATAACCGTGGAGCTGGTGGAATCTGAATTTCTATTTTGGAAAGTATTTCCTTTTATTGTGAAAAGAAAAGAAAAATGCCTCTTGTTGAGCCTCGAGTTGAGAGGCTGGAGCAGAATTCTCAATACAGGGGTTCCTCCTGAGGTGCCCCTTCCCATGCACAAGGATTTGCAGTGAAGCCCCAAGTGAGAAAGTGCCTATCAAGCTGTTGCCTCTGGGGCTGTGGGAGCAGATATTTCAGTCCCGATGGTTCAGATGCTGAAGCTGCTGCCCACGTCCACCGCACCCACCGCCCACTGAGGCACGTCGCACTTGGACAGCACTGGTCTGTGATTAGCCCCCCCCCCCCAGCAGCACCCGGCTGCAGTCATTTCAGACTTTTCTCTTGTTACTTCAAAGCCTTGGGGTTCCCCCACCCCTTCCTTAATTAGATAATAACAGAGGGAGGCAGTTACGCAGTTTCACCAGCAGAATCCATTTCTGCTTGTGGCTTTGCTTTCACTCCTTGGAGAATACATTTTTAGCTTCCAAAAGGGATGAGGGCATTCAGTGCATAAATCTTCAGAGAAATTGCTGGTTCCCTGACTCCTAGTGAAATCACACCCCAGGAAAAAGCTCCCTGTGCCCACCCTAACAAGGCAGAGCTGAATGGGCAGCTGGGTACCATGGTCTCTCTCCAGCTCTCTCTCTCTTCTTCCTCCACTAGCCCTACATCCTACACATCAGGTGCTCCACAAGACCTGTTGTTCCCTGGATACACAATCCCCAGTCCCAGCTTTGAGCCTTTGCATATACAGCTTCCATTCCCAGAATGAGCTTCCCCCTTTGCTGAACTCAAGGACTCCTATGCATCCATCAAAACCCAGCTTCAATATCCCCCCTCCAAGGAGCCCCTCACTGCCCCAGTAAATCTGGGCAACTTTCTCTGTGCTTCCATAGCCCAGCACACACAGCTTAAATTTTCCTCCAGACCAGCAGGGAGGCACAACTGTCTCTGCACAGTCCCTGCACACCTTAGAGCTCCCAGGGCACCTGGTAATAACAGGCACCACTAGTTCCTACTCACTCGTGGCTGACCACTGCTCTTAGAGCTCCAAGCCCTTCCCTGGTTTAAATCCCAAATCTAGCACTGATTACCCATGTGACTTAGGCAAGTCACCTCACTTCTGAGCCCCCAAATTTCCTGCCAATAAGATGAGGCACAATACCCTGTCCACGGGGTTGTGGTGAGGGCCGAGGGAAACGAGGGGCATGGAGGTGGGATGGAGGAGCACCTTCACTTCCCAGCAACTGACCAAGTGAAGGGCGTGCTGTGGCCCTGCCCTCTGTTCCTCCTCTCCTTTCCTCTCTCTGCTCCTTCCTGCTTCCTGCACCAAACAGGGTCTTTGAGAAAACGTCCCCCAGGGCACCAAGAAAAACACCAGCCTGGAGCCCCCGAAGCTGCAGGGGTGCGGCAGGCGAGCTGTGCCTCTGGCGAAGCTCAGCTGGTGTCAGCGGTGGAGGCAGCCACTATCTCACCACTCTGTTAATACTCCATCGATCTCTCCAGCAAACCACCTACAGCAGCACAACTGTGGCCGACAGATTACAGGAGGATTCATCACGCCCGCCCCCGTGCTCCCGCGACATTCTGTACCTACCTCCTCTCAGTACAGTTCATCGAAGGGCGTACAGAGGGCCTCCCCCGCCCGCCCCAGTGACTTCACTTTGTGCTGTAAGACGTCACTCAGGCGTTACATCCTGGGGGAACCTGCTCTGATCCGTGTCCCCACTGAGCACCAGCTCGAGGCTGCTGAGCCCCCACCCCGCCGCACACGCCCCCATCGTCACCTTGTCCTGGCCTTGACCGCTCTCCTCTCTGTGTCCACAGGGATCTGCGTGCCTGGGTGGCACATGTGCGGCTTTTGGACCAGCCTCCCAGCATCCCCAGGCCCCCTAAGAGGTATGCTTTGATTGAAGTCCAGGCAAACCCATATTATTGAACCTCAAAGCCCTTAGCTAAGAATTAAAGCCCCGGAACCCTTCATGTACCCTCTCTGAGCCTCAGTTTCCTCATCTGTTAAATGAGGCTCATGATTCTCCTGCCCCTCAGGGTTGGTATGAGCTCTTATAAGTAAAGCTCGAGATGAGGCCTGACACCCCCAGAAAAGCTCAATAAACATGAGTGAGGCATGTGACTGTTGTCATGCAGACAAGTGCAAATTGAGGCATCTGGGTGGGGAGGGGGGATACAGGGGCCCTGGCGGGGGAGAGAAAGGGATCATTTCATTTTGATGGATGAAATGCAGTCAGCTTCAACTGGAACCACAATTCTAAACAGGGGTGGGGCCGGACAAAAGGCCTAAGAAGCAGTTGCCTTTTGTGGGAAATTTTCTGCAGCTCGGCCTGCAATCACTCCAGCGAGGGGTCAGCAGCCCTGGAATCGTCCTATGGAGGCAGCGTTCAACCCTTTTGACGGATGAGGAATCTGAGGATCCGAAAGGGCCAGCCCTAAAAGGGAATGAAGTACCGATGCACAGAACAGCAGAGATGAGGCTTGAAGACACAATGCTGAGTCACCGAAGCCAGAAAAACTAAGGGACTGATAGTGTAGGATTCCATTTCTATGAAATGTCCAGAACAGGTAAATCTGTAGGGACAGAAAGCAGAGTAGAGGTTTCTAAGGGCTGCAGAGGGTGAGGGGGCAGGAATAGTCTACAGGTACAAAGTAATCAACAGGTTCCCAAATGGACTGTGATGGTGGTTGTGCACATCTATGAACATATTAAAAACCACTGAATTCTATGCTTTAAATGGGTGAATTGTATGGTATGCCAACTGCATCTCAATAAGGCTTTTGAAAAAGAGAGAAAAGACAAGGCATTAGCTCAAGGCCACCCAGCCAGAAAGTCCGTGGAGGCACAACTCAGCTCAGACCTGCTGCCTGAAAGCCCCCTGCCATCCAAGCCCCCAGGGCTATTTCTGCAGCCCCTGTCTTCCCAACACCTGTTAGGTCTCAGCACTCCGAGGACCCCCGTCCAAGAGCAGAGCCCCCCTCCCCCGTATCTCCCACGCCATCAGAGCTCTGTCTGTAGAAGGGAGAGCTGATGATCTATTTCCTGATCACATAAACAGTCTGAGGATGGTACTTTCTGGAAGCCCCCCACCTCCATGAGCCCCAGCTTATCTGATCTGGCGCAGACGACTATAAATAAACAGTCACAGACTGCCCTGTCTGGATGAGCCATTTTCCGAGATCATATGAACTCGCTTTCAAGTAGCAGCTTTTCACAGACCGGTTGCTATGAGGCACTTTATTAAAAACCACCCATTTGCAGCTAAAATCCAGTTCTGACCAAACCCAATTTTCCTATCTGCTGCTTTTTTAGACATAATGATGAGGACATCGTTTCTGTTTCTATGGGGAAGAATGGATTCAAAGGGCTGTTTTTCTGTATGTTTCCTCTTGTTCACAGGCAGGTGGACTATGCATGTAAAGGCTATTTGCCATGGCCCTGGAGGCCTCCAGCAGAGAACAAATATTTATGCTTTGTTAGTGTACACAGACATCCTCCGCAATGTTGATTAGCACTTGGGGCTTATCTAATCAAGGTCAGAGGCTTGCACCCCCCCAAAACTGGGTCCATTCTCTTCTCTTGGAGGTAAAATCTCTGCTCCAACCCACGCGCCAACCTCTCTATGACTCACATATATTACTGACCATAGAGATTGAATGGAATACATTGGTGGGTGGAAAATGCCCTGCACTCAGGGGAAAACAAAGAACATGTCCTTTTCATAAGGGTCCTCAAAAGGGCCTGTGCATCATGCAGCCCTTTTAGAAGCCTGGAGGCAATACACATGGCTGTGGGAAGCAGAGATTCAAGCCCACCAGCATGGACTGGATTGCTCAGCCCAGGCACGTGTGATGGTGGCGAAGGCTTTCTGACCCTCCATTTCTTCACTTCCAATGAGCGACAAGCAGAACCTGCTTCAGACGTTCAATGAGGTCAAAACAAGCTAAGATGTGCCAAGCCCTTGATAAGGGGCTTGGCAGAGATTTGATGCTCAATCTGTGGGAGCCGTGATGACAGTAGGGATTATTAATATGTTTCAAGAGGTGCTCTATGTATATTGAGGGTCTTTTCAACTCCTTTTTGTTTCTGCAAATCATTTGGTTCAATTGTTTGCAATGAAATAGGTGAGGACTGATTTGAATTGGAAGCTATTTCTTAGCCTTCTGTTGGATCAAAGTCCCCTCTGCTCTTTCTCCCCATCTCCTGGGTTTGAATACACATGCATTCACTTAATAAATATTTGCAGAGACCTACTGCATGCCAAGTCCTTGTGGGAAAATTCAAATCAGCAGGAGCAGACCATGCCACGGGGCACATGCATCTCCTTGAGGAATCAGAATCAAATGTGGGTAATGCAGTGATGAGGTATATACCAAGTGCGCGGGAAGGTGGGGCTGTCTCTGTACCTGGGGGAGGGAGGAAGGGATGGGTCTGCAGAAGTGATCCCTGGAGGAAGGTTTTAAAATACAGAGAAGAGATGTCGTGGGGACAAGGGTGGGGAAAGATGCACGGCAAGAGACACTTCCAGCGGTAAGCCCAGTGAGCGGGTCCGGAGCTCAGAAGGGACATGAGCCCCTGCGGTTAGCAGTCTGGGGCCTCCATGGTCTGCAAATGTGGGAGTGGGAGAGCTGGGAAGAGCCAGGCCTGGGGAAGGGGTGCTAAGAGAATCAGCATTCTGAGTGGAGCAGGGGAGGGAGCTTCACGGTAGGAAGGTAAGGGGTCTCTTCAGAAGGACAAGGGGACTCTCTCCGTAGGTTTTCTGCCATCCACTGATTCATTACTCCCTCACTTGGAGTTCTGAAAGGTTCCTTGTGCTGGTAGCTCTGCTTCCCTTTCAGCAGCCTGCATGGTTCTTACCACCCCCGTTGCACCAAGCCCGCAGCACCTGGCTCAGTGGGGTGACTTCCTCCAAGCGGGGCTTCATTTGGAGAGTGGCCTCTGGACCTCAGCATTTGAGCGGAGGCAGCTCACTACTTAAAAAAATTAAAGCACCCAGTCATCAGGCTGAAATAAAACCCTTGCCTCCGCCAACAACTTCAAAGTAGAGATTAAAGGCTGATCTTCAGACTTAAAGGCACCTGGCTGATGACTTTGGGTGGGAGCCTGTTTCTGCAGAATTAATAGTAATAGCAATTCTAGAAACAGGTTATAATAACAGCACTCACCAGAGACGCACTATGCACTAAGGTCTCTGGATGATAAAGTGGATGAAATAGCTTATTTCCATCCCCAAATTCACTAACAGAGAGCAGTTAGCCAGGGCAGATCATGGGTAATGACACTCAGTTGTCTGTGAATTAATTTCTGGTCAGTACTGCCAGCAGCTAATGCATTTTTCAGTGAAGAGGATCATCAAGAAATCTTGATGCTAGTGCGGACTGGTTAATCATTATATTTACATCGTTTCAGTGGGGTGAGGAGCCAGTTGAAATGTCCTCTGAGGTTAATGGACATTTTGGAAAATGTGAGAACGCAGGCTTAGCTGGGCAAAGATAAGTAAGCCATCTATTTCAACCCCTGCGCTGAGACACTCTGCCTGTCCTCAGGATTGCTGAATTGCTGCCCGGTCATTTCAGAATTAAAATGCATCTACTTTCTGATTAGCAGAGTTCAGCTTCTTTAGTGAAACTTCTCACACAGTTCTATTCCCTGGCTACCTCCACAGTTATTCTCGAAGCTCTCCTCCGAGGAGAGGTTGATGTCAGGGCAGAATTGTCTTGGCAGCTTGGTGCTAACGTGATTTATAGATAGCAGTGCGAGATAGTATCCAAATTTGGCTTAACATTTTGATGTATTGGCCATACCTGACGATAAGGTATGCATTACTATAAAAATAAACTCATTGTGGTTCCTGAATGCCTTTTTTTTTTTCCTTTTTGGCTGCACAGCATTCCCAGGAAATGATTAATAAGATGTTTCATTTAAGTACCGAGCAATCTAGAAATTGCGCAGGAGCACAGGCGCCTGGATGCAGGAAAGCTTGAAATTAACAGGCAGCCATAGAAAATACAAGATTAATTTCATTTTCCTTTCTTATCTTATGCTCTCTTTTATGTTTCTCCCTATGTAAAGGGGAGATTAATTAATCCAGGAATGATGTTTCTGTTGGCAATTTTATATTATGTTTGACTACTTAATAGAAATCTGAACTACAGAGAGGTGTGATGTAGAAAGCACACCCTGAAGCACAGAGGGAGAAGTCATTTTTGAGCGGAGGCGGCAGATTTCAGGGCTACTGTCAAAAGCCAGTGGCTGGGAGAGTAAAGCAAACGCCAAGAGGCATTCATTCATTCACGGATTCATTCATTTCACAGTCCCTGACACCTGCAGGGGGCCTCTCTCACTCTGTCCTCTCCTTGAGAAAACCTTTGGGCTGCACCTGACCAAGTTTTTAGGATGATTTGGAACCGATCAGAAATTCAGCTCCATTCAGTAAATATTTACTGAGCAGCAGCCATATGTTCAACACCATCCTGACTGTGTGGGGAATATCAGAAGGGGTGAGACATCGTGGCTGCCGCTGAGGATCGCACATCTCACTGGGCCCATGAGACATACACACATAATACAAGGCAATTATGGTAATAGCATGCATTTAAATACCACTCTCCTGTTTACCCACATTTTTGTATCATTTTCTCATACATCGTTGAAACCTCTCAACAACTCTGGGAGGGGAGGCAGGGCAGATACGATGAGTGAGGGATCAGAGGCTCAGCAGGGTGGGGGACTGGCCTCAAACCACCTGGCCACAAATGACAGCAGCAGGCTGCCAGCCAGGGTCCTCAACCATTCCACGGTGTGTTTCAACTAATCAACTACACTGATCAAATGCCCAAAGAGGGGGTGCAGAAGGCATGCTGGAGGAGTGCTGGCACCCCCAGCTGCCCCGGCGGGGAGAAGCTGGCCTCATGCCCGAGGGAAGCTCTCACCTAGGTTCTGGGAGGGGACGGCGTGAGGGATGCTGGTCTTGCTTTTGAATTCTGCCCCAGTTTTTCACCAGAGACCCTGATGGGAGCATTGAAGAAGAGGCCCCTTCTCTGTAGTGCCCCACACCTGAAAGAATCCTGCCCAACCCAGCAGGAGAAGACCAGGCAGCAGAAAACCACAGGCCTTTCTGAAGGCAGCCCATGGGACAGGTGGCTGGTCTGAGAGCCCTGGATGGTGAAAGTTGGTGCTGTTGATTTGCAAACACACTTTACCGTAATCAGGGCAGACAGCAGCTTTAGGGTACCATCCAATGAGAGCGCAGGTGGTGCCAGACTCCAGGTCTCCCAAGACCCCTGCATGGGGCACAGCAAGGGGGACCCTCAGCAGGGACTTTTGGCCACACACCTGAAGGAAGGACTCACCACCCTTGCCTTGCAGAAGGGTGCGTGCACCCGTCCTAGCCCGTCATTGCTCCATCTCTCCCGCTTCTCGCTCCGAGTTAGAAGGACAGATGAAATCATTCCTAGTCAGGCCCATTAACCACATGGATCGATGGCAAGGAATAAAGTATGGATTTCTCAAAAATCTTTGCAGCAGACAGCCCCAGGAGACCCACTGCAGGCTAAAATATGACAAGATTCCTAATTAAATATAGTCAGTAAGCGCTGAGAGACCAGTGCGCCCCTCCTCACATTATACCACTTTGTGCCCAAAGAGTACAAAACTGAGCCTGTTCTCCCAGGGAACAACATGCAAAGATTTTACCATCTGACTCCCTGGTGACCCAACAGGGGAAACTGAGAACAGAGGGGTTATGAATTCCACCAGGGTCTGCAGGGATGTTGGGCCAATGACAAA
The DNA here is from genome assembly GCF_030020395.1 of Manis pentadactyla. Taxonomy (NCBI): domain Eukaryota; kingdom Metazoa; phylum Chordata; class Mammalia; order Pholidota; family Manidae; genus Manis; species Manis pentadactyla. The sequence goes on along the minus strand of NC_080023.1, from coordinate 174,174,954 downwards.
AGATGATTGAGAAGAGCAGACCCATGTACAAGTCCCAGTTTGGGGTCATGCTATCAGCATCTAAAAGGCCCTACCACTAGCAAGCTGTGTGACCTTAGGCAAGTCACTTCACTGTGCTGTGTCCCTTTTCTTCCACTAGACCAGCACCATGCAATAGAAATATAGTGGGAGCTACAGCTGTAATATTTTATTTTCTAGCAGCTGAATTTTTATACAGTAAAAACTAGAGTACAAAGTAAAAAGAATATAATTTGACAATATATTTTATGTAACCCAATATGTCCAAAATAGTACCATTCCAGCATGTAACCAGTATGGAAAATTATTAAGTTGTTTGTTTTCTTTTTTTTTTTTTGGTCCTAAGTTTGAAATCAGTTGTATTTTACATTTACAGCTCAGCTCAGTGAGGTCCAGCCACACTCCAAGCGCTCGGGCCACACGCGGTGAGCGGCTGCCTTACTGGCGGCGCAGGGCCAGAGAGGGGCCTCAAAATCGAGTTTAATTCGTGAGCTTTAAAACAGACAAGACATAAAGAAAGTGCTTAGCAGCGTCCTTGCGTGTCATTAGCGTCCAGTAAACGTTAGCTGTGATATTATCAGAAAACCAATGTCCAAACAGTGCATCCAGAAAGGACGATGATCTACGGCTCCTATTTATGATACGTTTTCTCTTTCAAATCCCTTCCACAAAAACAGCCCTGGACAGAACGGTTGGGGGTGGGGATTTCTTTAGTTTCAAGGTAAAGCTATTGAAAACAACTGGTGGCTTCCAGAGCTCACCCTTACAGCAATCGGTGGATGCCGAGATTAAAATTCAAGTGCAGCCAAACAAATTCTGTTATAAACGGCTTCTCTCCACCGGGGACTGGAAGCCGGGCAGATGTAATCCCCTCTCCTGGGCATATGCTGATGAAAACCCCGCCTCACTCCATCCCCCAAAGCTTTCAATCAGCCGCTCTGCGGGGCCTGACGTGGGAGGGACAGCAGGGCTTCACAGGCCCTCCGTGAGGCTCTCTCAATTTCGTGGCCAGAGCTTCCTAAGGCTTGTTCTTACGCAGAAACCCAAATAAAAATAGTGCTATTGATCACAAAGGCATCAATAACGTCAGCCCTAAAGCGACTCGTGCACAGTTTTAATTGTCCTGTCCTTTTTATATCTTTAAATATTACCATAGCTTTTAAGAGACATGCTGCCCGCTGGGAGTGGGGGCTGTCCTAACAGCTGGGTCCTGTGCATCTAACAACACTAGGAAGTGTGACTCCGGCACTGTTCATAATTCTGAGGTCCCTTTGGTTTAAAAAAAAAAAAAAAGAAAAGTAAACACTGGTTAATTCCATTTTGGGCTTGGTGGTTAGAACTCTTCAGGAAATGCCACCCAATTACACCTAATTTCTCATTGTTTCTCTGACTCATTCGCATCCCGGCAGTTATGCTCCATCTGTGGTAACAGAGAAAAGTAAAATCCCCAGTCAGTAGGCAATTTCCCTGTGATTAAAGCATCGGGCGATCAGAAAGCCGACATCCTATAAATTAATCAAGAAATAAGGAATGAATGCCTGTGTTTGATGCTGGTGAATGTCACCTGTGGATTCCCAGATGTTTCAAATTAATCTTTCCCACCATAGAAACTAAGAAAGAGACAACAGCCAGGCATGCCCCCCTCCCCCCCACCTCACAGCAAGGCGACCACTCAGCAGTCTCCAGAACCTTCTCGCCTTTGGTGAGAGCAGGGCTCCTCCTCAGAACCCTCAGCACGGGCTTTTCTGGGGCCACTGTGAGTGGGTGCCATCTGGTGAAAATTATTGGCTCTGAAGTTTAACAAGAAAGAAGTAAAATCAAAATTAATAAATGCTTCATTAAACGCCTGCCAAATGCAGCGATAAGGCCTCCTGGCCGCCTGTTGGATGCAGTATGCGTGACGTAGCAGTCACATAAACTTCATCACATCTGAGAAAGTAGGTTCAAGAATTCCTAAGGATGCGACTGGAGGATGCGATTGGTTGTGGGGGAATCACAGGGAGTTGTGACTTTGATGAAATTACTCACTGCCGGATAATTTAAGAAACAAAATCATTAAACTCCTTTCAAATATTTTCACTGCAAATAAATTATAGTTAAAGTAAAGTGTGGGTGTGTTTTCATCTGTTTGGGATGATGGGGAGCGAGGCCTGCTAACGAAAGACTGCCTGGAGCTTACAGAGGGCTCACGACCAGTTTTAAGTTCGCATCCTTCAAATGTTGCCCCTGGTGTGGGGGCCCTGCACCCTCACCTGAGAAACGCAGGTGGCCCTAGCCACCTACAGGATCCAGAGGCTGGGTCTCCATAAAGGCCAGCTCCACGTATCAGGTCTCCATCATCTTGGACGCTGCTGTGGTGCTTCAAAGGCCAGTTTCTCCCCCAGCCAGCCCCCTCCTGAAACGAGCTCCCCACTTTCACTACCCTGCTTCTCCTGCTTGCCCACCACTGAGGATGCAGGCTGGTAATTGCACGCTCACTTGGGCAGTGACACATTCAAGCAGCTGGGGAGCAGGCACCATTCAAAGGGGCTCCTGGGAGGCAGGCCACTGTGACCAGTAGCACGGTTGCCCAGGTGGACATGTGCACAAAGCGAAAAGATGCTCCCTGGGCCAGAACAGCTCCACTCTCCACCATCCCACAGTCTTGCTCACTCAGCCAGAGGTCCCAAGGCTCTTAACCGCTCTGGAAAACATGAAGGGACACCAAGGGGCAGCCTTGAGAGGGCTCATGGGACTGCAGAACTCTGTAAATTGTTACCAGGGCAATTTTGCCACCTGGAGCCACTTGGCAACGTCTGGAGACATTTCTGGTTGTCACAATTAGGGGAGAAAGGGACTAATAACAGTATCCAGTGGGTTGAGGCGAGGGATGCTACTGGTCACCCTACAGCATGTAGGACAATCCCAAAACCCTGAATGATCCAGTCTCAAATGTCAGTGACTGCACGATTGAAAAACCCTGCCCTACAGAACAATGCAGACCAAAGCAGCCTGCCTCTTGCAGGGTCTTTCCTGTGGACTATTTACAACCCCAAAGGGCAGGAAAACCCACAGTGAGGGACCTCACAAATACCCTGCAGACAATGCACCCTGGTCTCTAGGTTAGAGGAGAAACTGTGTGGGGTCTCACGGGCTGCAGAAAACCCAATTTTTTTGGCAGCTTGCAACTTGACATATTTTTGATGGAGTCAGGCCCCAAATGGGCACGTGAATCACCAAGTTTTGAGAAGAAAGAGCTCTCCATTTCTAAGCCATAAATCAGAGCCAGGCTGTCATGCCCCTGCTCCGTGTGTTCCCCCTATTTTTCCATCAGAAGCAGCATTCTCTTCTTTCATGTAGATTTCCCTTTTCAGGAGCATGATTCTGTCTGGGGCCACTTTTAGATTATTCTTTCCAATAAAATAACATCAGAAGAGATTAATCATAGCCTGAAATTGAAAGGGAGGAAGCCACATCCCATTGTGACCTTCTAATTTCCATTGTGATTGCCTGCCCGGCCTCAGACGAAGACTGGCCCGGAGGTGGGTGGTGATTTTTTTCAAGTGGCCCTCAGCTCTGAACCCCACTCACTGCCGTGACGATGACAGCTCCTTGGATTTATGAATTAAGTGGCGACCTCATAAGTATTAGTTTGGAGCTTCACAATGGAAATAGCAATAATAAATACTGCTCATCAGCAACTGTGCTATCAGATGTAATTGGGGGGCTGCTGGTGGAATTGTGTTCTGCTAGCAAAGGTACGAGATTAGCTCTCTGAAAAACAGTGACTAATTCCTGTGTTGCTGTGAGCAAGGTAGATATTAACTCTATTTTCCAGAAGATGGAACTAACCCAGAAAGGGTAAGCAAAGCTTGCCCTGTTCTGCAGAGAACCGGTCCTAGGGTGGAAATGAGCACCCCAATGTCATGAGCACCAACTAAGAGATAAAAAAAACACAAAACCCTTCATCCACATGATGAATTACAGTTTGGAAACTCTCTGCATCCGTGCTCAGGCACAACCACTGATACGAATGAAAATTAGGAGAAGAGACCAGGGGCAGCTGCTCTGGAGGGAGGGAGTAAGGGGGACGGGCCTTGTTCCATAGGGGGAACCCCATCGGAGAGAACTTCCCCCCTGCATCCCAGCTGCTTCCCTGATTCCAGCCCCCTTCCTTGGAAGCGGGAGAATCCAAGAAGCATCTTGGGAGCAAAACCCAGTCATCTGATTCCAGGGCTCCCAGCTCGGATGCATGTGAGATGCAGGAAAGACCCAAAGCTGATGATCATGAATCGTGAGGCGCAGAGTTCTGAAAAATGACCCCTCACTTCCATAACTTTCCAGGAAACGCTGCACAATTACCCTTTCTCTTCTCTCGCTTAAAAGTTGAACTGAAATTAATTTTTTTTTTTAAAGAGCCAGTTATAAAAGAAGACCATAATGCCTTGCCACTGGGTAATTCCTTCTTGATTAAAGACAGGGCTGTTGATAAAATTGATGCCACTAAGCTCATAACGGATGAAGACCTGCGTGTGATGCTCATTTATGACTGGGCAAGTTTTCCAGGCAGGGAATGAATGTTCTGGGGAGTGAGTTTTCCTGTAAGAAAGTGGAACAAAGCAAACGAATAAGAGAGCTGGGAGAGGGTGATCCCAGGGCCGGGGGCCAGGAAAGGTATGGGCAACTGGTGGTTTTGTCCTGCCCAAAATTATCTCACCCTTGTTCTAGCAACAGCCCCCCAGTTTCACTTTGAAGGCACTCAGCCCAAGGGGTTCATAGGAGGTGGCCCTGCAGCAACCCCTCCCTCCCACCCTACCTCCAAGGAAGGACACATGCCCTGGCCTGGTCACTTACTCCCAAATCATTCCTTGCCCCAGTTATTGGGAACAGGTGCTCTCTTTCTGAGGGGGTTGGCAAACTGGCAGGATGTGAGCCTGTTACTGCTGAAAATCATTGTTGACACCAAACGGGACAGCCTTCTGAGAACAGAGCCACTGTGGAGGAATCTAGGCCACGTACAGCCGGGCAGGGTGTGAACTGCACAAGTCTTCCAGGTGAAGGGACAAGTGGGGACTCAAAGCCGGTCCACCCTCTGCTCACCAAGCCACATACCCGAGGAGGCATCTCTTTCCAGTTTTGTCCAAGGCATGATCTGCTCACCCAGGGGTACCTGCAGGACAACGTCTGCTCAGAGAGGACACCTTCTCCAACTTCATACAAGATCACCGTATAGGCTAGTGTTGGCTGGATACAACTGGATTTGTATTCTGACCCTAAGCTACACAGTGAAGTAAGACAATGTACTGTTGATGGATTGCTTAAGTCAACTGCAGCTGGGTATTTATCACATGTACCAGAAGAGAGGAGATAGAAACGAGAAATGAACACCAGGACCACCTTCAAAAATGAAAGCAAAGAATGACCACAAGGTCCTCTCTGGAGGAGAATCCCCAGTGGTAGACTGACCAGGCCAACGGGGGTCACTCTCAGCAAAGCCCAGAGACTACCAAAAGGTGTCAAGAGAAGCTAGACTTTTCTACATTGGTTTATAGTTTTGGTTTCAAAACTATGAAATTATTTACATAATTATAAAACAAGGAAAATGTAAATGAAAAAAGTGAACAATTTAAATGAAAATAGTTGCAAATAAAGAAGAAGTATGTGAACCTGCTCATCAAGTTAGTGCTTTATGACAGGGATCAGCAAAGTATGGCCTTAGTCTAGCTCACTGCCTGCCTTTGTAAATAAAATTTTATTGGATGCAACAAGCCCACCGGTTTACATTTTGTCGGTGTAGCTGCCTTTGTGCTATAATGGCAGAGTTGAGTAGTTGCAGGGGAGACTGGACACTATATGGCCTACAAAGCTGAAAATATTTACTCTTTGGGTACACATCCTGGTGGGCCAAAAAAGAACTACAAAGAAATCTTAAACTTTTTTTAAGAATAATAATATCCTTAGTAATATTTTTGGGATTGTTATTTTGAAACACACACACATACACATACACACGTAGAACCAATAAGCAATTATTTAAATTATTGTCAGCCTAAGAGAAAAATACAAATATAAAATCCAATTAATCAAGTAAAAACCCTGGTATCTTAAATTTGAAATGAAAATATTAGTATGAACACATAATGTATTTTTCCCTCATTTATTTTCTAGCTCTGTCCACTGAAATAGCCAAGAAACAATGACCAGTCCAGTAACATTGAGCACCGACTGCTCAGATTGTGGTCTCTAAATACAAATTCCCACCTAAAAGAACAAGGGCTCTTTGGAGAAAAGTCTCATTTCAGACCTGGAACAAGAAATATACAACATGGGCCTATAACATCTTGTCATTTTAGGAAGCAAGGAAGTCATCAAAGACTCCTAGGGAGCTGGGAGAGCGTCAAAGGACACAGAAAACAAGTGGAAGAGATTCCCACTGGCCAAGGATGGGACGACTTAATATCAAGAAGAATAATCACTGTAGTTCATTAAAACATATCAACTCTGTTAAAATCCATGAGTTCATAATGATTCCTAAATGTAAAAAAAGAAATCTCATTGGTCACATTCAGAGGTTGCTAGAGAAGCTATGGGCAACTAGTGGAAAGTAAGGAGAAAGATTTAAATATTTATCCTGGCTTTCCTATACTAACTATATTTCAAGGTAACAAACAGTTAATGAGGAAATGTTCTTCTTTTAGAAGAATTGCAGCCAAGAATGCAGAAAGAATAATACAATTTGAATATCACCATTTTGCAACCCCTGCTGATATGATGGGTGTATGTAATGATCATAACTGGCTGGCAAAGCCATTAGATGAGAGGCTACTGGGCACTTGTTAATGGATGGTCAGGCTGGCAGCACCTGAAGCCCCTGATCAATCTTAACATCCCTGAAAGACAGATGAGCAGGTATCACGTGCCTCTTGGTAGGATGTAATGGGAAGTACACCGGACCACCTCTGAAACATTTTGTCAAAAAGCCTAATGTGAATCTCCTCCAACTTCTAGATATAACTGAGAACTAAATACCAGTTTACAGGAAAAACAGGGGACAGAGGAACATGTTGGAAGACACCATGCATATGCAATCAGCAAAATCCACACCATGGCAACTACTACAGGACAAATGGTTTGATTTTCAACAGAAAAATAGCAAGAAAATAAAGAGGAGGGAGATTAATTAAAGATTTTCAAAGACAAATAAGTCAGATGCAATGTGTGGGTCTTGTTTGGATCTTCCCTTGAGCAAAGCACCGTGAAAAGACATCTGTGAGACAACATTGGCTAGATATTACATGACATTAAGAAATCCTTGTTCATTTTTCAAGTACAAAAATGTTATTACATTATGTTTATAAAGTCCTTACGTTTTAGAGATACATTGTTAATTTTTTATGAATGAAATGATATTGTATTGGATTTACTCTAAAATAATTGGTGGGAAGGAATGTAGGCATTAGACGAAAAGGACTGGCATGTTGAAAACTGTTGAAGCTGGGTGATGGGAACATGAAGGTTCATTATACTATTCTCTCTGTTTTTGTATAGACCTGAAATTTCCACAGCAAAAGACAGAAAGTCATCTGAAGATGGCAGGATGAACAAACCAAAACCCACCCCACTGTACCTCAATGACTAACTGGCACAGACACCAAACTTCCTATACAAGGGATTGAAAACTCAACAATCTAGAGGGAGCAAGTAACAGAAACAGGGAGAGAGCAACGAACAGCTCAGACAGGGTCCCTGCCTCCATGGGATTCACAGTCCATTGGGGGAGACAGACAATAGTCGGACAGTCGCACAAACACACAACTATACACTAAGGTATGTTTTGGAAGGTAAAGCAGAGGATCAGGACCCCCAGTAGAATGGCCCAGCTGGGGTTAGGGGTCAGGCCCAAGGTATCGTTGGGCATTGATGCTGCTGTCTAAACATTCCAGTTCTGTTCCCGTCTGAACACATGGCAGGACTGAACTTCCTGGCCCTCCTGTGGTCAGCGTGGCCATACGACTAATCCTGGTCAATGCAGTGAGAGCAGAAGAGACATGAGTGACATTTCTAGGCTAAGCAATTAATTTCTGACATGAGACCTGTCAGAGCCCTCCTTTCCCTCTGCCACTATGCCAAGGTGATGTTCCAGGTAATGACGGATCCACTGTAAAAGGCCCTGGAACAAGGATGCAAGGACTCAAGAGCAGAGCACACAGCCAACCCACAATGGGCAGGTGGTCTGGGGGGGGAGTAAATCCTCAGTGTTTTAAGTCACTGAGAGCTTGAGGCTGTCTGTTACTGCAGCTTAGCTGAGCTTGTGCTGACTGATGCAGAGGGATTCCCTGAAGACACAGTTTCTAAGCTGAGATTTACAGGTTGGGTAGGGATTAGCCAAGGGGGATTGGAATCATGGGGAAAGAAGAAAAGGACATTTCAGAAAGCGGAACCTCCATGAATGATAAATGATGATAACAAATATCCATGTCCCCCTTGGCCTATGCTAAGCACCCTTCTAAACACATTAGCTTCTCACTGCAACTCTATGAAGGGGTGTTATTATTACTGTCTTTACACGTGAGGAGCAAAGCCCAGGCAGCCTGGTGCCAGAGCCTGTGCCCTCACCCTTGCAGTTACTCTGCCTCTTGTGGGATTCTGGAGCGGAGCAGGCAGAGTATTCAAGAGGCTTGTGTGGCTGAAGGAGAAAAGCCAGGGAATGGGTGGCTCAAGAAGTGAGGTGGTCCAGGCCTGGAGAAGTGAGTAGGCCAGAACACACAGGGCCTTTGCAGGTGCTGATACTAAGAAGTAGAAGCCATGGGAGTGACATGATCAGAATTCTCTTTTGAACAGACTCGCTTGGGTCATTGAATCACACACAAAAGACAAAAGAGTCACATCTAGATTATATAAAGAACTACTACCAGTCAAGGAGAAACTACAAATAACCTGATACAAAATGGACAAAAGACTTGAACAGGCACATCACAAAAAGATATCCACATGGCCAAAATACACATGAAAAGAGACTCAGCCTAATCTCCCATAACCTACTCTGCCCACCCAGAGAATGGCAAACTAAAAAAATAAAAATAAGACACACATGAAACACTGCCCCTGTTTGGGGGTATCTATATAAAAACAGAACATACTCTGTAACACAAATATTTGACTTCCACCCAACAGAAACAAATTTGTACAAGAATATTTGTATGTGTTATTTGTAGTAGCCCCTAAATGGAAACAACCCAAATATCAGAGCACAACAGATAAATGGTAGCATTTTCATAAACACTGTATGGCAAAGACTGGAAGAACCATACCCACACACGGTGGCTTGCTTGAGTCGCATTTTTAAATGTTATGCGAAAGAATGACATGAATCACTCCATTTAAAGGAAGTTCAAAAGCCAGCAAAATGAAATGACAGTGTTGGAGGTTAAGACAGGGGTTCTCTTTGGGGAGGTAGGAAGGGGGCAGTTAGTGAGACGGAGCCAGGAGATGACTTGGTGATCTGGGTGGAGGCTCCACAGAAGTGCACGGGGGGATTATTCTGTGAACCCCTTTTCCTTTCCATTGGGGAGAAAATCACCTGGTTTCTGTGGGAGGTAGGCTGTGGGTGGGGCATGGGGGAATGGAAGCAGGCAGACCATTTCTGAAGCTGTGACATTTGTCAGGCAAGAGGTGAGGACGGCTTGGGCTGCGAGGGTGTGGAGAAGGGGCCAGGCACGGCGCTCTGGTTTATGCGTGCCAGACTTTGTCCTCTTCGTTGCTTTCAAGAAAGGGCTCACTTTGTACCTGAGCCCTCTGGCCTTTAAGAAAAGGCTTGCCAAATGGGGAAGGCGGTATAGCACAGAGAAGACAAGCAGTGACTCTAGGGCACCTTACTATGCTGATGGACAGTGACTATGATGGGGTTTGTGGTGGGGACTTGATAATAGCGGGGAATGGAGTAACCACAGTGTTGACCTGAGCATAAGATTGTATATCAATGATACCCTAATAAAAAAGAAAAAGTTTTGCCAACTCCTGGATTAATCAATCAGAGAAGAATCATTTAGAGTGATTATAAAGTACACAAATACGGGTGTACAATCACCGTGCGATACAAAGAACCACAAAGAAACCTTAAACTGTTTTCAGGAATAATAATATTGTTAGTTCTATTATTGGTATTGTTATTTTGAAACAGATACAGTCAGTAAGCAATTATTTAAGTTATTTTCACTTAAGAGAGAAAAGAAACATAAATATAAAATCAAAGCATTCAAGTGTCTGTAGTCAGCACCTGATACACACCTGTTGTGGAAACCACCCTGCAGCACCCGGACCCTGTGTGGGGCCTGGGCTGGTGCCTGACCTTCTCCCAAAATGTGCTTAGAAAGCCTGCCCCCCACCCATGCCCTAGTATACCCCCAACTCACTCATCTGACCTCAGCTCCAAACCCACATGTTCAAGAGAGCCTCTGTAAGCCCCTAGAGCCTGCAGGTCCTCCATCCCTTATAAGCCCTCATGTCACCCTGTGAGGTCCGTTTGTCACCAGCTATGTGTGTGTGTGTGCATGCAGTACTTGGTACACAGGCCCAGCCAGTGCCTGCACCATCAAATGCCTGACCTAACAATGCCTGGCACATAGCAGAAACTCAATCCATACATATTGAGGGAAATTTTAAGCTATCGTAACAGCTAACATTTGCTTTCTTTGTGTCAGGCTTTGTGACTCTGTCTTCTCAGCAATAATACTAGTTTACATTCATGGAGTGCACACCCCATGCCAGGCCGCCTCCGAAACACTTCCCATGTAACACCTCATCTGCTCTTCACTTCAGTTCCACTCCTTTGGTGATGACCGTCAGTGGCATGTGTCCATGCAGACGGGCTATCATATTCCACCAAACACTGATCTAGGTTGCTGGATGGTGTTTTATAGATGGGTTAGCATGAACATGTGACTTTAAATAAAGGAGATGATCCGCAATAATTTACAGGCTCATCTAGTCAGTTGAAAGGCAAAACTGAAGTTTCCCCAAGAAGGAAGGAACTCCCTGTGGACAGAGACCTCTGCTCCAGCCGGAAGGTCTTCAGCCTGCAGGCCTGCCCTGCAGATTTCAACTTACCTAGCCAGCCCCCAATCCTGTAAGCCGATTCCTTAAAATGCATCTTATTATATATATCCTATCGGTTCTCTTTCTCTGGTATAACCCTGGCCAATACATCATCTAAATTTGTAAATGGGGAAACTGAGTCAGGGACAGGTTTCTCTAGCTAGCCCAAGGTCACACAGTCAGTATATACTGGAGCTGGGACCCTAACCCAGGCATTCAGGCTCCTGAGCCAGCATCCTTAACCACCACAGTGGCTTGCCCTCCAGCAATGAAATGTTCCTCCCCACCTTTTCTCCATCTTGACTAAAGGGAGGTGTGGCCACCAGGGGCCTGGGGGTTGAGGGTGGGCTGTGGTAGAGCAAGCACAGTTCTTCTAGAAGAAAAGTTGAGTTAGAAATTCCTGCTGCAGCTGGATTTGGATAGAGTTGGGCCAAGGGTGGCAGTCAATAAGATTAATAAAGCATAACTTGAGTTTTTATTCCCCCTGTCATGACGGATGAGGCCTTTGAAGCAACTCGCTGAGGCCTCACCCTGAGCACCCGGGAAAGATCTGTGGACCCATTTATATGAAGGATCTCCTCCTTGCTCCCACGAGTGTTTAAGTTCACTTGCTTCAAACCACGATCAAAGAACAGGCTAGAGATATTGTTTCACAGATTTGCATAAATCAGCCAGACAAACTGTGTCCTCGACAACTACTGATGTTTCTCCAGCTGGAGGTAACTTGTTAGGAGGCATGTCGGGCAGCTGCGAAAATCCAAGTGCCTCCTTGGAAAAGAAACTCCAAGGAGAAGAGTTGCCTTGACTGTTTCTGCAGCCACCCTCGAGAAGGCCTCCATGTGCACTTTTCACGTGTCCTTCAACCTTTCAGAGTGACTTTGAGTGCTCATTTTTCACACTAACGCCCTATACATTTCTAGAGTTTTCAGAGGGTCACAGATACCATCTCGTTTCAAATTCCTAATGACCATATGAGGTGAGTGATGCAGCAGATTTCTGCCATCTTGCTGATGAGAAACTGAGGCTCAGAGAAGCCAAGGGTCTTGCCAAAGGTCAACCAGACACATGGCTGGTGACACTAAGTGACACTAAGCAAGGGCCTACCTCCAGTCCCAGCCTCCGTCTGCAGATTTTCTTCTTCTCTTCATCTTCATTTCCTGAGTGTTTTCTCTCTGTCCAGTCCCAGGCTGGACACTTCCATTCTCTCGTAGTCTCTTTAAATATCTCCTTATCTACACATTTCCTTTTGCCTTTGGATGCGCTTCCATGATGGGAGCAGTGGCAGAAGTCACTTCAGGGACCCCATCAGAGCCTCAAACTCACATGCCACACATACACCCGCCCCCAACACACACACCAGCCAGAGCTCAGGAAACTTGGGTGTCATACAGGAAATTACCGATTCATTTTTCATCTGTGTACATCTGGAACTGCCTCCCGTACTGCAAAGACAGTCTTTAGATCTATGATAATTAATAACCACCATTTATTGAGCACTTAATATAAGCAAAGAAGCATGCCAAGTACTTCCTATATATTAGCTCTTTTAATTCTCTAGAGAAGATCACACTTGATCTCCATTGTACAAAAGAGGAAATGGAACCTGAAACTCATGAGGTCAAGTCTCTTACCCACAGTTACATGGGGAGCATGAGAAGCGACGCTAGTTGTCCCTAACCCGGTATTTCTCCAGATCACACCTTCACCTAGCACCTCCCCATTGTTTGCCATTTCACTTACCCCCATACTAGCCTTTGCTTCATATTATGAGTTTATTATCTAAAGGGCACATTATTTATACTGAAAAGAAATTTATTTTTAAAAGAAGTCGGACAGCTTCAGATGTAGAAAGCTGGAAAGAACATCACTCCCAACCTTACTACTGCAAGAACGAAACAAGCCAGTTTGAAATTTTGCAACTTTTCTTTAATCTAGCAGAGAGCTGAGGTTGCTGGGCAACCAGCTAATCTGAAAGGAAAGACAGGTGTCTCCAAGGAGAGACAGAAGTGCTTGTTTACCTGGGGCTGATGCCACTGGACACTGGTAGGGAAAAAAATAAGCCAAATATTTAACAAATTGCTAAGGGTTGAGTGTGGGCTAGTGAGACAATACAGGGCTTCGGGGAGCCACAGATATCAGAGAAATTCATTCTATACACAGGTTTGTTTCCACAGCTGGACTGGCGCTCACAGAAAGACAGGGAAGGGCAGGGTGAGGATCCTGACAATGCTAGCTCCCAGTTTAGGCCTGAAGGAGGGAGACAGCAACCCCCAGAGAAAAGCACAAAGCCCCACCTTCCTCCTTCTGCCCTATCTCCCTTGCACTTGTAGAAGAAGGGCATTAAAGCCAGGTACCCCAGGGCACTGGTGAAAACCACTTGAGGGAAACAACAATAATAAAAACCCTCTGTGCCTGGGGTGGGATGGGCAGGATGACAGCCGGAGCTGACCTACCGCTAGGGCCTGGACAGGATCACCCAGTGCCTGGCTGAGACTGAGGCACATTCAGAACAACAGAGAACCCTCCGCCAACCCCCACCACCAGGCAAACCAGCGTGCAGTAACGAGTGACAGCATCTGTCACTCTGTCACTCCGATAAACAGTGAATACTGCTGGGGAAGGGCAAGAGTGTGGAGAGAGACACTCTTTTTGGCAAAGTGCAAAGGAAGACTTAAAGCTGAGGGCAGATCAGACAAAACTCTCTGTCAAGCTGGCCCCTAACATAAACACAACCAAGACAAGAGGACTTTGAAGCTAGAAGTACACTGAGGGTAACTATAGTGAAAATAAAATCTAAAACCAGCTCAATTCAAGTAAATTGATTCAACTCCCCATACTAACGGCCTCATAGATATAAAGGCATGCTCTATTTCCAGACATAACAGCTATTTACCTCAGTCTCTATTGTCTGCACAAGATGTCTGGCTTTCAATAAAATGAAATAATAAATTGTTAGACATTCACAGAAGTGAGAAAAAAACAATACACTGTCAAGAGATAAAAGAATCAACAGAATCAGACTCAGTTATAGTACAGATGCTGGAATTAATCAGACATGAGTTTAAAAGAACTACAATTAGCATGCTAAAGGCTCTAATGGAAATGAGGACACCATAAATTATCACGTGGGTAATTTGAAAAAATCAAATGGAAATTCTGGAAATAAAAACCACAGTAACAAAGATAAAGAGTGGTTTTGATAGACCAGTAAATTTAATACAGGTAATAACAAATTTGAAGATAGGTCAACAGAAATTATTCAAATCAAAACATAAAGAGGTAAAGAGTTTTTTAAAAAAGAAGCAGAACATTCAAGAGTTATGAAACAATATACAAATTGTCTAACAGAAATGTTGTGGAATCCCAGAAGAAAAAGGGAGAATGAAGCAGAAAAAAAAATTGAAGAAGTAATTAACTGACGTTTATTGATAACTCCACCCAAGTACACAGGGAGCCTCCATCAAGACAAACCATATTCTGGACTATGAATCTAATGTTAATACTTTAAAATACTTAAATAATTTAAATACCTGAACTCACACAAAAATCATTTTCTACAACTAATGACCAGACACCAAACTCAGAGAACACCAGCCAGGATAAATTAAACAAAAACAAACATCTAGGCATTCTACATACAAACTGCTGAAAACTAAGGACAAGTTAAAAATCAAAGGTAGGCAGAGGGGAAAAAAATGCATGACATGTAGAGGAACAAAGATTAAGAATTACATCAGAAAGTATGCAAGCCAAAAGACAATGGAAATAACATCTTTAGAGCACTAGAAAACAAAACTTATCAAGCCCATATTTATTTCTAGCATGTGGGCCAATATACAGCCTATCCTTATATCTGTAAATAAAGGTGTGTTGAATTTATGAAATTCATGTATGTTTTGTGTACAGCTGCTTTCATACCACAATGGCAGAGTCAAGAAGTCACAAAAAAAACCCTATGGCTTGCAAAACCTAAAATATTTACTATCTGACTCTTTACAGAAAATGTTTGGCAACTCCTGATGTAAAAGGTAATTGACTGTCAAAAGAGGAGTAGCAAGGTATTGTGGACATATAGCTTATGCAGAAGTAAAACATGATATCAGTGGCACAAAGCATTGGAGAGAATAATTATCAGCATATTGTTCCTCAGACTAGACATAAAGCAGTATCATATTATTTGAAGTCACAATTTTTAATTAAAGATTCACATTGTAGAACCTACGGCAGCCACTAACATTTTTGAATATTAATAAGACAAAAGTGAAGATAAAATAGTCAGAAACAGAAGAAAATAATAATGAGCAGAAATAACTAAGATCAAGGAAAGAAAAAGAATAGAATAAATTAATGAAACACAAAGCTGCTTCTTTGAAAAAAATTAATAGAATTGATAAACCTCTATTCAGACTAACCAAGAAAAAAGAGAATAACACAAATTACCATAATCAGGAATGAAAGATTGAACATCACACCACACAGATTGAAAGATAATAAGAGAATCTTACAATCAACATTGTGACCCCAAATTTGACAACTTAGATAAAATAGAGAAATTCCTTGAAAGACAAAAACTGCTGAAGCTCATTTGAAAAGAAATAACTGAAAAATACTTTATCTATTAAAGAAATTAAATGCATCATTAAAAACCTTCCAAAAAGAAAACTCTATATCTAGATGGCTTCACTACTGAATTCTACCAGATATTTAAGAAAAAAATAATACCTCTTTTACACATATTCTCCTGGAATACAAAAGTGGAGGGAACCCTTCCCAACTAATTTTATGAGACCAGCATTTGTCTTGATAGCAATATCAGACAACTATTACAACAAAACTACAGGCCAATAACTTTCATGGATATCGATAAAATCCTAACAAATTACAAGCAAATAAAATCCAACGATATATAAAAAGGATAATTCATCACAGCCAAGTAGCATTTATCCCAGAATGCAAGGCTGGTTCAATATTAAAAAAATCAATCAATGTAATTCATCATATTGGCAGACTTAAAGAAGAAAAATCATATGATCATCACAAGTGATACCAAAAAAGTATTTTATAAACACACATTCATGATAAAAACTCAGAAAACAAGGAACAGAAGGGCATCTAACTTGATAAAAGGCATCTACAATCTTCAACTACCATCATACATGATGGTAAAAGACAGAATGATTTTCCCCTAAGATCCAGAGTAAGTCAAGGAAATAGGCTTTTATCACTCCTATTCAGTATTGTTGTAGAACAATTAGTCAAGGGGGAAAAAGAGTCATCCACATCGGAAAGGAAGAAATAAAACTATCTCTAGTCATAGATTACATGATTTTCTACACATAAAATACAAAAGAATCTATAAAAAAATTCCTACTAGAACTAAAAAGTGAGTTTAGTAAGATCACAGGACAAAAGCCCATATACAAAAATTAACTGTGGTTCTATATACTAGCAATTGGAAATTGAAAATTTTAAGGTACCATTTACAATGGCATCAACTCTTACAAAATACATTCACACTCTATATGCTGAAAACCAAAAAACAGTGATGAAGGAAATCAAAGACCTAAACAAATGGAGAGATATGCTATGTTGATGGATCAGTAGGGAATCTCCTTAGAGGTGAATCCTAAAATTTATCTATATAGTCAACATAATTCCAATCAAAACCTGGGGAAGATTTTTTTGCAGAAATCAGTAAGTCAATTCTAAATTTTATATGAAAATGCAAAAGAGGAATAACAAAACAGTTTTGAAAAAAAATCACAAAGTTACAATAAAATAATACATTTAAGGAATAGAACCACACTACCTGATTTCTGGACTTACTACAAAGCTGAAGTAGTCATGATGGTGTGGTATTGGAGAAAGGGTAGACATATGGATCAATGGAACAGAATGGAAAGCCCAGAAATAACCAACACATAGAGGGTCAATCAATTTCCAGCAAAGTTGCAAAGAAAATTAAGTGGAGAAAGGATAGCCTTCTCAATAAATGGTGCAGAAAAAAATTAGCTATCCATGGGTGGAGGGGAATGAACTTCTATCTAGATCTCATACCATATACAAAAATTACTTCAAAATAGATAGATTATAGACCTAAATTCAAAACCTAAGACTGTAAAAACTTTTAGGAGAACACACAGAAGAAATCCTTGTGAACGTGGTTTAGGCAAATATTTCCTAGATATGGCTCCAACAGTAGTCCGCAAAAGAAAAAAATGATAAAGTATATTTCATCAAAATAACAATTAATGTTCTTCAAAAGACACCATTAAGAAAATTAATAGGAATACTAAGGACTGGGAGAAAATATATCACATATCTGGTAAAGGACTTCTTTCCAGAATACGTAAAGAACACTCAAAGCTCAATACTAAAAAAAAAAAAAAAACTAAATTAAAAAATAGGCAAAAGATTTGAGTATATATCTCACCAAGGAAAATATATGGATTGCAAATAAGTCCTTGAAAAGATGCTAAACATCAGTAGGCATTAGGGATATGCAAATTAAAACCACAATGCAATACCACTATACACTCATTAGATCATTTTTTATAACAACAAAACAAAGAACCCTGACAATACCAACTGCTAATGAGGATGTGGAGCAACTGAAACTCTCCTACATTGCTGGTGGGAATGTAAAATAGTAAGGCCACTTTGAAGAACAGCTTGGCTGTTTCTTAAAAAGCTAAATGTACATTTACCATATAACCCAGTATTTCCTCTCATAAGGAATTAACCCAAGAGAAATGAAAACTCATGTTTACATAAAAAGCTATACATGAACGTTTATAGCTGCATTGTTTGTAACTGCCAAAACTGGAAACATTCCAAAAGTCCCTCAACAAATTGTGGTACATCCATTCAATGGAACACTACTCATCAATAAAAAGAAACACACTGCTGATACACCCACAGCATGGATGACTATCGGATGCATTCTGCTATGGGACGGAAACCAGACTCACAAGGTATGGCGTGATTCCATCTATGGGACATGCTGGAAAAGGCAAACCATAGGGACAGAAAATATCATCAGTTGCCAAGGACTAGAAGTGGGGAGGCCAAAGGAATTTAGGGGTGACTGAACGCCCCTATATATTGATTTGGCAATAGTTACACACCATACAAGGAGAGCTTGTATGAGTTGAAGTGGTGCTCAGGACACACAGCAGGCGGAGGAGACTTCCAAGAGAAAGAACCGAGGGGGATGCAATGAGATTTCGCGCCTTGTCGGCACAGCATCTGCCAACGATGGAGACCAGTCTTCAGAGCCGTGATGCTCAGAGCCCGGGCGGGCGCTCACACCACATGGAGGGAAGCCTGAGGCTCCAGCCCCTTCTCACCAAGCACCTTCTCCCACTCCGACAAACGTCTATTGAATGAATGACTGAACCATGAGTGGACGCCCTCTGGTCTTCCCGGGTGTGCTTTTCTGCTTTTTATGGTTTTCTGTAGTAGGAACGTGTTTTATGTTGGAAGCAGAAAAAAAGAGTGGAAAGAACCTCAGACCCCAGGGGACCTGCAGCTGTGGGGTGTCAGTTTCTCAGGATCACCAGCCACGCTCTACACGCCTACCTCCTTCCAGTGTGCTCTGGATGTTTCATGGTTGAACAGTGTGCTTCTACGGGGAGACAGGGACCTGCCAGGGTCACAGTGGTGTCAGTGGTTCCGACTCCGAGTACCCCGCCTCCTCCAGCTCCTTGTCCTCATTGTAAGCCGACATCCAACAACTGCCTTATGTCAAGTCCTGGGCCTATGGCTTTATACACATCTTTTCACTTACTCAGAATAGCCCTCGGTCAGTGTGGTCAACAAACATGCGCCGTCATCTCGTGGTGGCGCACCATCCTCGCCAGCAGAAGCCTGTGGGACCCAAATTCCATCGCGTTCACAGGGGCAGGGCCACCAGCATCACTCACTTGGGGCCCCTCATGGGTCCACTTGACATTTTTGCAGTTAACAGACAGTTGAAACCCTCCATGCTTCCCAGTAAACCACACAGCCCTGGAGCCACAGCGGGAGCCAGCGGACTAGCCACCAGGTGCCACCTTGGGGACCAGCTTCCCAGGGGTCTTCAGGCGGCTCAGTCACGGCACACAGACACCCACCAGCTTCCCCTCCGTGACCACACCTGAGGTCTGGGCCATGTCACCCCAGGAGCCCCTTCTGTTCCCTTTCACTGTGGCCAGTGGGCCACAAACGTCCAAGCTGTGAGAACTGTGGGAGCAGAAGGCCCAGGAAAGGTGGCTGCAATCACCCCCACCCTCCGCATCACCTGTAGCCGTCCCGTCGTTCACCAGCTCATCCAGCCGTGTCCCCAAGGAGGTCCAGGGGTGCTGAGAGCAGGGTCTCTGGCCAAGATCCGAAGGCTTCACCAGGTTGTCTTCTGTTTATTTAAAATGTTTGCTAAAACTAATCGCATGTTACTTAATTTCCTGGAGCTTTGGGGAAACAGGCCAGGAAAAAAAAAAAAGCCCTCTGACTCATTTTTCTCTCCTCCTTCCACATGGCGGGAAATGGCAGCCCGGCTCCCCAGGGCCTTGGAAAGGCCCCTCCCAGTGGGTGTCGGTACAAGGGCCCTGCCAGTCACAAGCGCCGCTGGGCCACAAACCCTGGTGTTTGCCACCTTGGCCCAGGTGGGGAGACCCGTGCGGCAGGAGGGGCGGGGGAAGAAGGCACGGAACCTCACTAGCCCCTCTCTTAGGGGCACTCTGCACGTCACCACCACCCCAAGCCCCATTTGCCCTATTTGGCCTCTCAGCATTGGGACATCCTGCAGTACAGCCTATGAATTGTTTTTAAGCATGAGCCAAATATAACAGGTTGCTCTCCAGATCTGTTTAAAAAGGATAAACCCCAACTAAGCACATAAATAACACCCCACTGCTTATATCCCATAAACACGGCCAGAGAGCCAAGATCATGAAAGCGCCCAGGCACAGCTTCTCATTGTTATCCCATTACGGCCGTTAAACGTAGGAAAGAAAATGCCTTCCTATCTTGGGTCTGGTTTAAACTATCAGGGAACAGATTAGAGTGAATTAACGCCTTGAACTCTGACACCACCAGCCGGGAGGCTCCCAGTGGAATCCACACCTGTCACACACACAGTTTCAGAAAACCTAAGTGGACACTGACATGCTGCCCCCATCCAAGCATCCCCAATGCTGGTACCTAATCTGTCACTCTCGAATCTGGATCATGAGATAAACCCCCTCCTCTGAGACAGAAAATCAGTGGACTCCGAGCAGAACTGTGCCAAGGTCTCTTGCTGGCACTCAGGAAATTGCCAGGGGTTCCGGGCCTCAAGGCAAGACTGCTAAGTTGCTTCTGGCAAGTTGGAGAGAGCTTATCAATTATTCATGCAACTGGATAAACAGGGATTTTATCTTGTAGCATGAATCAAGAGATAAAAATTCCATTTCAAGAGGGAGGGTGGAGACTAAACCCTGCATATTAATTGTAAACTGAAAAATGAAGAAGGAAAGAAAAAAGTAAGTGAGGTCTGCTTGGACTGTGCTGCGAGCACTCAGAAGATGCCCCCTGCCCCCAAATTTCTCTCTGTTCACCTTGAACATAGCTCACCTGCTCTCTGGACCATGCACCAAACCTTGTCTATTGATGTAATGAACCAGCTCAAAACCCTTGATTGGCAGGTGATGGTGGGGGCCCCTTTGAATGGATTTTTAAACACCTTTAAGGTATTTTTATTTAAAATCAATTTGCTGCCCCCAGGCTAAAATTGGAAGCAGAGGTAAGTTTACATATAGCTGCCTGACGTGGCAAAAGGCTCAGACACAACAAAACAAAGTAAATCCAACACGCAGGGCATTTTGCTCAAAAAAGACTGACTTTGCTTTCTGTCCTGTCTCCTGTCTCCCCATGGCCTTGCACCTGCCAAGTCCTTAAAGGCTGGGAAATTAACCCAAAAGATGAAATTGGGGCATTAGTGGTTTTTTTAGACATGCGTATGATTAAACTTGATCACAGATTGGAAAAAATATACGTAAGTGGCAAAAAAAGCTGTACATCCCAGTGTCACCAGGGCTTGTTCTTGGACAGGAGAACTACACAGGACTTTCATTTGTACTTTTTACTTTGTATCTTCCAAATAGTATATAAGGAGCACTGTTCATTTTATAAAGGAAGAGAAGTCAACTCTGGGCCTTTTAAATGCTGTGTTCGGAACACATACTGATTGTTATAATGGGGAATAACAATAAACTATATTGTTAAAGTCAACAGTCGGAAGCCACATGTCTCCTCCTGTTCTTAAGTTTTTCTTCAACAAAAGCCCTCCAAACCAGGGAGACTGTCACAGTCGGTTTTCCCTTTCTGGCCATCCAGCCGGTGGGTGGCTGTGGAAGGAACACCCCTGCTCCGGGCAGTGAGTCTGCAAACACTTGCAGGTATGGGCAGATGGAGCCCCTATCGTGCCCTTGGGTCCAGGCATGGAGGGGAGGACCAAGAGGGGTCAGGAATTCTGACTCTAGGGTGACACCCAGCCGCCACCTTGGCGATCCCTCCTCACCTTGCTGTGCCTCAGTTTCTCCATCTTCAGGAACAGGGGCCAGTGGTGTCCTATCTCTTTGGTTCATGCTACATTTTGGAGCTCAGATGCAGAAAGTTGCAATATTGAGTCATGCTGTGCTGACACCCTCAGTCTGTGTAAGGACCCTTATTTGCCGTATGCTTTTCCCTGCCTCCCTCCCAATCTTCATCCCATTTCACTCCTCTCCCTCCTAAAGGCAACCCCTCAAATATGTCTGCTGTACTCAAGTGCACATGCGTGAACCGCATGTGTGGTGTGCCGCGTGCTGGTCTGTTAGGAGTTTACGTGGATGAGCCCCCTGCTCCCTTCTTCCCTGAGACACTGTGCGTTCCGATCTCTCCCTATTGTGTGTATCTTGTTTCTTCCTCTGACAGCTCTGAGGATCCCAAGTTTGACAGACACTTAGGGGGCCGCCGCTTTGCTTCCCACAAAGAACGCTGTGGTGAAGCTACGGTGGCACCAGGGAGCTGCTCAGGCAGGGAGGAGGGGAGCTCAGAGAACCCCACCTCTGCCTCCTCCCTGTCACCTCCTCCTGACGAGGCCCCTGAGGAACCACTTGAAAGTGAGTGAACTAGAACGTGCCCCAGAGGCGCCCCAGCTCTGACACCCCACTGTACTGAGCCTCACTGTGTCTCTGGCACACAGGCATCAAGGGTCTCTGTTCAGGGGATTCATCCCCCCCAGGTAACAGCCACCATCTCACCAAGGACACGCAACCCGCAGGCCCACACTGAGAGCTCTGCTTGCATTGCCTCCCACGATCCTCCCAGAACCCTCGCAGGAGTCCCACTTTCTAGATGAGCAAAACGGCTCCGAGAGGTTGCCCAAGCCCTGGACTTCGAGTGGCAGCACCGAGACGCGATCCCCGCCAGAGATGCAGCACCTCCTTCCCTGGGCCGGGCAGCCTCCCAGGCCTGGCCCCTGCAGAAGCCCTCTCTCACGCTGAATTGTCTTGCTTCCCCAGTAAAATGGACTGAACCAGTTCATTCTTCCCAGTCGGCCTGTGAGCCTTGCTGGGTCTAAATCGCTTCAAACCCTGTCAACTCCTGGCCCAAGGTAACTGGGTGCTTTACACACAGACAGAGCTGCTGGCGCCCAGGCTGGGAGGCTCACCCAGTCATTCCACAACCGATGGGAGGCCAGGGCCACCCTGGCACCAGTCAGAGAGGTGAGGCTGACTGGGGACCTGGCGAGTTAAAAAGAAAACCAGCCCCAACCTCCCAGGCAAGCAAGCCTGGCAACATGAGAGCACATGTTTGCTCCTCATGCAGCAAAAAATGTAAGCGCCTAACCTTAGGTCGGGCTCCGGGGCTACTCGGTGGGAGCGCACAGCCCACCCTGTGGCGGAGTGCCTGCCAAGCGCAGGGACTGTGGTATGTCTCCACCATCTGGGCACTGGCAACCCAAGGTGAGTTAATACAGTAATGCATTATTACTAGCAAAGTAATAAATGTGAGGATAAAATCAACAAACCACTCGGCTTGGGCACCACCCAGAACAACAATCATGACAGACACCAGCTAGTCATTCTGCCCATCCACCCGCCCACCCACTCATTTACCCATGCTCCCTGCATCCCCCAGTGTTCTGGGAACACCTATGTCCCAGGTGCTGCGTAAGTCCTCTGATGCCTACCTGCACCCTCAACCCGATGGAGCAAGAAAACTGAGACAGGTGTGAGGGCTGGTAGGGAAGTTGCTGGGCAGCCCAGGGCATTTTCACAATCTGCCTCCTGTAGGGACAGGCGGTCAAAAAGCCATTCAGGACCGAGGCAGTTGAGAGTCAGGCTGGGGAGCCAGGCCAGGTTCTCAGCCAGGCTGCCTCTCACAGCAGCTGTGCGACCTTCGACTTCTCCCCAGAGAGTCTGAGGGCCTGAGGAGCTCTGCAGCCTGCACCCGAAGCTCACTTCTGCACACATTGTCTTCTTAATCCTACGGGGTAGCACAGACACCGCCCCCATTTTACAGAGAAAGAAATCAAGACTCAGAGTGAGTTGTAGGGCTCAGACTGGGCACCCAGGGCTCACAGTGTAAGGAGCACCCACCTCAGGTGCCTGCCCTGCCCCAGTGCAAGCCTGAGTGAGCAGCCCCATGCATCTTCAGCCCTAGGTGCCTTGCCCAGCCCCAGCCCTGGTGAGTTGCATTGAGATTGTAGCCAGGTCTTCTGACTTGAACTCCGTGCCCATTCCGTAGGGTTTATAGGCGGGAACACTGTTTCTCTACCTCAGTTTCTCCATCTGTAACATGAGGTTTGTAGTGAGGATCTGCTCAACGCCACGCCTGGCTGGTGGGATGCTGTGTGGACAAGAACAGTCACCGGGGGGGATCCTGCCTGCTCCGGCTTGTCCTCACTTCATCCAGAGCAGTGCCTACCCACCTTTCCTGCCTGGGAAGCTGGCCTGGATGTTTATTTGGTTATTAGATAACCAGGCCTGGGCACCATTTCTTTGATCAGACACCCCTGATAACGAGCAGGGGAAGCAGACCATTTTATAGCAAGATTTTGTGGGGTGATTTTATCTTCCTGTGGTGTTTTGAACAGAGACAAGGATGAGGAGGGAGGGGGTTGTTGGGGAAAGAAGGGAAGAGGCCCCCTTCTGCGGGGCTTGCCTTTGGCCACACCCCACACTCTGCCTTGGCAGGGGGGAGGGGGGACATCATGGCAGAGCATGGACGCCCGGCCCCCCGGTCCCGTCATGGACATCTGCCTCCTGGCCACCTCCCCCACGTGGGCTGCGCGCTGCCTCAGGAAAGCCCTCCATGTGTCCTCCCTCTCCCCCTGCAACTCTGACCAGCTGGGGGGGTAGCCTGCCGTTAACTGCCCAGAGAAGCCCAGCTCTGGGTGTCAAACGCAATAGTGCCCAATGGACGTGACTCGCAGCCAGCAGAGCTGGGGCCCGAGAAATAATTCGCTTCTCCCCCAAACAACCTTACAATTGCTACCGTTTCAAATGCTCCTGGGTGATTGTTCTGTGTGTAAGAACCGAACGTACACCATCCTTCTAGAAAATGCAAGGTCTGGACAATAGTAGGGTTTTGTTGTCGTTGTTAAAAATAATATATGTTTGGAACCAATAAATATGTTTTCGCTGTGGCTCCGTCTTTCTCTTTTGTTTGATCCCCTTGTGACTAGAGGAGAGTCTTGTTCAAACACTATTCATTCATTTTCATCGCTTTTTTATCTTTTTGGAGTACACGGCATTGTCTGGGAACAGGGAGCTTATCCGGCCTGCGCTTCCTTTCTCACCTGTGAGAGTGGCAGCACGGCACAAGTCACCTTGAATGCCCTCTCCAGCTGCTCCCGTTCTCCCAAGTGCCACCCCGCCATCAGGGTGAGGGTGAGGTGGGCTCGGGTGCCGCCTGTAACTCTCAGTCCCCATAGTGGGGTCAGCGGAGACTCGGGGAGCTGTGCCGTAGCGCTTCCCCTTTATTCCTAAGCCTCTTGGAAGAAAGGCTGCCCCGATGGAACGGGCTTTTTCATTTAGGGTCTTCAGATTCAGAACAGAGCCGAGAGCACAGTGAGACAGAGCACCCTGTGGAGGCGCGACGCATCTCCGTCACGAGTGGGGACTCAGGAGTTCTGCCACCTTCAGCTGTGTGGCCTCGGGACAGTAGCCCAGTCTCTCTGAACTCAGCTTCCCCATTCTGTCAAAGGGAGCCAGCAATAATTCCTATTTCTCATCAGGTTGTTCAGATATAAAACACATGCACTCCAACCACACCAAGTTCTCAATAATTATCAGGAAAACTCTTATTTGTAAATAAGCCAATACCACAATTAATACATGAGTCCCCTCCTTTGGAGGAAGTTCTCACTTCTAATAACAGGACGATACATTCTGAAAGTACTACATGGTAACCCCACCTGGGACATCAGCGACAAAATCCTTCCCACGCCGACCCACCAAAGCCCTGGTGTGTGGCCTGGGACTTCAAAATGCCCACATTCTGAAAGCCCAGAGAGTGTGGTCTCAAACGTTTATGGACAGCATAGCATGCAGTTTTTAAAACTATCTGTAATTTTAAGTTTTGCAAATTTAAAGACACATAATTACTACAAGTAATCACAATTATGCAATTATAAATAATCACCTTGCACAACTCTCCCACCCATAAAAGCCACCCCTCCCGCTAGAATGTAACGTGCTGTGTGGCCCTCTCTGCCAGGGAGAGCCAGTGCAGATCTGTTTCAGCAAGGCCACCTTGCACCTCGTGCTGTTCTCAGCAACCCACAGAAAAAATGTCATTTTCAGGAAGGGAATTGATCGCTCTCTCACATTTCCATTTGTGTCAGATCACGCTGGGGCCTCATTCCACACTTTCTGCTCTTCTCTGTTGCCTCTGGAGAAGAGGAGGCTAAGGACAGCCCAGCGGGGCCGGGGCTAGGGGTCCTGGGCATTGACTTTAGTTGAAAGGCTCCTGGGAGCCTCCCCCAAGCTTCTGGAAAGGGGCCAAAAGGTAACGGGGTCGTCGCCCAATCCCTCAGCAGCAAGCAGCCCACACACGTAGACAGATGGGTGTGTAAACTCCTCGGAGGGGCAGCCTCCGGCCTGGACACGTGCCCTGAACAGACCTTCTCCCCCGTGTCCCCACGCCCTACCCAAGGGGACAGTGTCCGCTCCCTCCCCTCCCACCCTCTCTCTCTCTGCCCCCTTGGCTTGCTCCTTTCTGCTCCACCTCCCTCCTGACATCTCCGTCCTCCCCCTTCTGTCTCCCTCCACTGCCCCTCCTCTCCTTCTCTCCTTTCCTCCCCCCCACTTTCTCTCTCCCCGTTGCCCTCTCCTTTCCTGTCTTGCGCTCCCCCCTCTCCTTCCCCTCTTTCCCTGTTACTTTCTCTCTCCTGTGCTCTTTCCACTCGCCCACCCTGAACGGCCCTGTGAGAATGGACTCCTGACCTACCTCTCTCCCCAGCCCGCAGCCCGGCGCCACACGGCTGCACTTCCGTTACCCAGACGCCCGTGCAGGTGGGCGCACAAGGGTAAAACTTCCCAGTCCAAGTGCTTCTCTTTCTCTTTTTCATTCATAAGTCCAGTAACTTGGCCCTGCCCAGATGCTCTGGCCCCTTCCAAGGCCGGCCTGGGTGGGTGCCTGAGGTGACTAGTTTGGAGGCATCCTGTGTGGCCCCCACCCTCCTTCCAGCTGCCCTGCCCCTGAGCTGCCACCCTAAACTGACTCACTCAGAAGAGAACTGGAGGCGGGGTGGGCGGCAGGCGTTGCTGCCGGGGCTCCCGGGGAGGACACCCAGCCTGGCCAGCCCCGCAGTTTGCCTGGATACTCTTTGGGGTTGGGATGAGCTAATCAGAGCAGGGCTGGCTGCTCGGCCCCGAGGCTGGCCACTCTCACTGTGAGCTGAGCTTGCTGGCCTATGAGGAAGGCCTGAATAGAAACTTCAGGTTCGGGGGGCCCAGCGATGCTGGAAGAAAGAGTCCCCCCTTCCCCTCGCCCTTCAAGGGGACGGCTTGGCACAGGGAATGGTGCGCTTTGGCTGGAGAAGCGCACAGCGCTGGCTCGGCCAGGACGCAAGTCTGGGGAGGCCCTGCTCACTACGAAGACTTCGGGGAGGCCAGGGCCACGAGGTGGAGGGGGGTCGGCTGGGGGGTCTGAACGGCTGGGGGAGCTGCGCCAGCGGGCTGGGCGCGCGGCGCTGCTGGGCGCGCAACGCCCGGGGCTGTCTCCACCTCTTCTGGCAAGTTGGACCTATGAGTGCGCAGCTCGACTTACAACTGTCGGGAGGGTGAGCGCGTGCGAGCGCCGAGGGGGCGCGGGACCCTTGCAGCGTCGCAGGACCCCGGCGGGGCCGCCCACGTCCGCTGCCGCCGGAGAGCCCCGCGCCCACGGCCCCGCTCCGCGCACGGTGGAGGAGCCCCGGGGCCGTCCTGCCAGCCCCGACGGGATGCCCGCAGCCATGCTCCCCCACGTTTGCGTCCTGGCGCTTTTGGGAGGTAGGTACGCCCTCCCGCCGCCGGCTGCCTGCCTGAGGTCGGAAGGGAGGGAGCTCGCCGCCCGGAGGTCCTGAGGGTCCTTGGGGACTGCTGTACGGGCCGGCACAGCGGGCCGGCGACGCTGCGCCCCGCGCGCTCTTCCCCGGCCTCGGCCTCGGCTGGCCGGCACCTGCAGCGCTTCCTGGCTGCTCTGGGCCCTGCGCGAGGGAGCCGGGTCACCGAGCCACGTGCGCGCCCCTCCGCAGAGTGCGCCGTCGGACCGATCGCCAGGCACCGGGAGCAGCCCCGGGCCGTAGAGAGGGGCGGGACTTCCAAGAAAATGCAGGAGGACCCCAGACCCACTGAGACCCCCGTGGGTCACGCAG
The DNA here is from genome assembly GCF_030020395.1 of Manis pentadactyla. Lineage (NCBI taxonomy): Eukaryota > Metazoa > Chordata > Mammalia > Pholidota > Manidae > Manis > Manis pentadactyla. The sequence continues at coordinate 174,146,999 of NC_080023.1, read as the reverse complement.
GACAGGGCCGCAGGATCTGGCCTTGCCCGCTGAGTCCTGGGCCCGCGGGTGCTCGGGGCTCGTGCCCTGCAGCAGCACTGGTGGAGAAGCTAGGGGAGGCTGCAGTGACCCAGGGCGCAGGCTGGTGCCCAGCAAGCCTGACGGGGGCCCCGGTAGAGGAGGCAGAGCCTTCTCTGGGACTGCCTGCTCTCCTGCGGGCTCTTCAAGGGAATGGGGATGGACCAAACTCTACAAATACCAGCTGACCATGATGTGCCACCATTGGCAAAACGACAATGTCAACTATAGTTGTGGTAGTGCGCCCAGCCCCGGGCCCAGCCCCAGGCCCCTCACATTGACAAGGGTTAGAAATTCTGGCCCTGGACTCAGACAGAGTCAGACCATCTGGCTCAGAACCCACACCCACTGCATATCACCTGTGCGGCCTTGGGCAGGCATGACCCCCCCTTCTCAGCCTCAGAGTTCTCACCTGCCAGATAGACTTACAACACCACCCTCCCCGCCCCGTGCCACCCAGGGCTATGGGGAGCTTTAGGAGTGCAGGGAAAGCACCCATGCTTGGTAAGCAGCAGCCCGCACAGGCTCCCAGGCCCCACCCCACACCCTACTCCATTCACAGGCAAGGAGCAAAGTCAGGTCTACCTACAGAAGCTCCTCCATCCTTGGCTTTTCTTTACAAGCCCAAATTTTTAAGCAGGATATCTGAGGAGAGCTGAAAGTGGTCTGAAGGAAGGTCAAGGTGGGGGTGGGTCGGCAGTTTGGAGAGTTGTGGGTACATCCATCAAAAGGGTGCGTTCATTTCAGCACCGCTTTCCTGCCAGAGCTGGAGACGAGAGGTTTGGCTGGAGAGCTCTCCTTGGGGCAGCGTCTTCCCTCAGTGCAAAAACAGGCCGAGACAGCGTGCCCGTTAGGACAGCAGGAAAGTACAGGTGGTGGGAGGCGGAGGCGACAGGGTGGCGGGAGGAGAGTCTGCATTTTGCTTTGGGCGCTGGGATGGGAAGGCTGGGACCCCCGTGTCTTTACTCTCCCCTCCACCTCCCAAGCGGAGCTGTCCTGTGGGAGTGGGACTGTCAAGAGCAAGAGCACAGAGCACCCCATAAACCCACAGCGCGGTCACAGGGCAGGCCTGCTGTCTTTGGCAGGCCCTGAGCTTCTTGTCATGCCAATAAAATCACTGGGAGCTCAGCATGGCACTCGTCTCGGGCAGTCCTGCTGCCTTGCTCCTTGGCCACCTTTCCCCACAGCAAATGAGACGGGTCCGCAGGAGAGAAGCCAGGGGCACCCGTGGGCCCGAGGGGGAGTGGAAGAGGCCACTCAGGAGGCCGCTGGCCCTCCGTTCAGACACAGACGTTGGCAAGGGCTCCTGGAAGCTGGGCACCGTTTTCCACTGAACACTATTTTCAAAAGTCCGTCTCACCACTGGCTTCATCAGCAAGCAACAGTGGTCTTTGCTTTGGTGAAAGGAAACAGAACCAAGTTAATCCTTCAGGGACTTACACAATTCAGGCACCTGAGCTGAGGCAGGTCTGAACTTCGTGCCTCCAGGTTCGGGAAACTGTGTAGAATGGCACACCAAAGGCCACACGGAGTGAATCCACATTGAGTATGAACGCACGCACGCCACAGCTTCTCTACCTCAGCACTGCTGACACTTTGGGCCAGATGCTTCTCTGTGTCGGGCGCCGTCCTGTGCACATTTAGCAGCATCCTGGCCTCTACACACCAGATGCCAGTGGTAACACCTCCCCAGTCATGGCAATCAAAAAGGTCTCCAGACACAGCCAAGTGTCCCCTGGCGGGGCAAGATTGCCCCTGGCTGAGAACCACTGGTGTGGCTAGATCAAATTCAACTGGTAGCTTTTCAGATGAATCTGTCAAAACCACTAGGTTCCCTGGATTCTGTTATTCTTGATCTGAGCAATCAGGAAATCAGAGGCACAGCGGGCCCCAAGACAAACACCACCGCGTAGGTCCGTCTGCTTTGGGCACTGGTTTCTCCCATTCGTTCTCCCTCCCTCTTGTCTGTGAAAATGTCCTCTTCATGGAGGACAGGGGCTGGGCTGTGGGTAAGCGCAATTAGCTGCCCACCACAGCAGACCTTCCTCGAGCCCCATGGTGCCAGTCCAAGCTTTCAGCTCTGGTTCACTCCACAGCAATTTCTGGCTTTTAAAAATCTCCTTACTCAACAATTTATGCTTGAGGGGGAAAACGAGAAACCACAGCTTCTTTTCTCTTTCTCATTTGTATTTTTTTTTTCTAATTTCAGCCCTGCTTTTATGTCTAGCCATATGCTTTTTGATGGCAAGTTATCATTTAGAGACAGATTAATGAGAACAAAATCACAGGCTAATCCGAAATAAATTAGTTGTTGATGTGGGGGCTCCGTTTCAAAACCAAGAATAAAAACAAGGAAGAAAATTAACTTAAATACACTCGTCTGAAAAGCATATGTGAATAGGGATTGGTAATTGTATTCGTTATTTAAAAAAGAAAAAATTATCAACAGAAACTTCCCCTTGCTTCATCGCAGACAGATCACGGCCACCTGTCGCACTTATCTACTGACCGAGGCTGTGATCTCCAAATTCAAAATAACCAGCTCAAGGCAAATATAACAGCTTCCTTGATTTCAAAACCATCTGGGTGGCAAACCAGTTAGAAGCTACAGATGAGGAAACATTTGTGCAATGTATTGGAAGTTAACTATGTTAATGACAGCTTTAAGCCAGAATGAGCCCCTGATAAAACCCCAAGATACACTGCTTCCCCGCCGAAGTCAGTCTGGAAAGTGAAGATCAGCAGCCCAGCGCACAGGAAGGAAGGCAACAGAAATCAGTCTGAACTTGAGGGCAACTCAGCTGAGCTGGGGGACCCTAAGGAATGGACTAAATTCTGAGGTTGGCACAGGGGATGGCCATGAGGCATGGCCAAGGAGTAGACACACATGCACACACGCACACCAGGGCTTCTCAACTTCACCACTATTGACATTCTGGTCCAGATCAGTCTCTGTTGTGGGTTGTCCTGATTTCCTGATTGCTGAGAGCAAGGATAACAAAATCCAGCGAACCCAGTGGTTTTTGACAGATTCACCTGAAAAGCTACCGGTTGAGTTTGATCTCTCCACGGGGACAGCCGGAGGGACAGGACTGATGCCCAGCCAGGACCCCTACTCCCACCGCCGTGCACCTGGAGACCCGCTGGGCTTGGCCAACTCGAATGCATGTTCTGTGCGCTCCAAGGAGCTCGAGAGCAGAAGCTTAGGATTGGACGGACCTGTGTCCCCCTTAGCTCTGTCAGCTGCCTGCTCTGTCACCTGTGTTCTCATCAGTAAGTTGGGAATGGTGATAGCCCTGGCTTCCGGAGATGCTGGGAGGTTAAATGAGATGCTGTGGGGTTAGGGCCAGAGCCTTGTGAACCCTCTGTGTTACTGTGAAGTGCAGGCCCTGCACTAAACTCCCCAGCCCTGCAGAAGAAAGAGGCAGGCCCCTGCTCTCAGCCAGTCCCCAATTCAACTTGAGCTTGGGTGAGTCACTTAATATCCGTCTCCTTCTGGTGGGTGCTATATTTTTTTCCCACTCTGATGTTCCCAGGCGTTCTCAGGAACACTATGACTATTGTAATGATACCGACAAGAGCGACAAAATTAATCATCACTCCTATTTAGTGAGCCCGGCTCGGCCCTTCTTGTTCGCTGTCTCCTCTAATCCTCCAGCCCCAAGTGGGAATGACGACAGCAAGCACTGCCGGGGTCGGGCGAGGTGGATCAAAGGAAAAGTTGTCTAGCAGAGTCCTAGTGAGTTTCACTTCAGCGGAGGCGTCTTGGGGCCTTGCTGTGTGTGCGCCTCTTGCCGGCGTGAGGCACTGAGCACAGAGGGGCAAAGCAGGCAGCTCCCTGCCTGTCTGGAAGTCTGCGTCAAATGGACAATTAAATCTTAAATGAGCAATGAATTCCCAGAGTCTGGGGGCATCTAGCTGGAACTGGCCGGGAGGTTCAGGAAGGCCTCCCTGAAAAGGTGGTGTGTGAGCTGAAACTTGAAAAAAGAGAAGGGTTTAGCATCCAGGGAAAGGGCTTAGCATGTCTAAGGGCCTGGATGGGAGAGAAAATAGTGATGTGTTCAGGGACCAGAGGGAATGCCGGGGGGCTTGGAGGGAGAGAGTGAGGGGCTAGGGGTGGATAAGGTCAGAGGCTGGCAGGGTCTCGGTCACAGAGGGCCTTGGGGACCCTCGGGAAGGACTTGAATTTTATATCAAAGGCAATGGAGATCCCGCTGAAGGGTTTCCAGCAGTGGAGGAATGGGATGTCTTTGAAAGTAGTGAATTCTCCCATCCCTGGGGACATCCAAGAACAAGAGGTGATGTGGTGGGTGGCGTTGGCTATGGAGTTGCCTGGCTTTGCTCCCAGCCCTGAAAGTCTCTGATTTTAAGAGCCCAACCAGGACGCATACTTTGAACTGTCATTACGTCTCTCACCAGCCCCTCAAATTCAATGTCTGCTAATAATGCTGGTAATGTGACGGGTTATACCAACCAGGGTCCAGGCTATCCACAGGCCCGGCCCAGCACACGCCCACGTCAGCCCTTGGGGCAGGTCCTGCTGTGGCCCCATCCGGCAGTGCCCCAGGATGAGGGCAGGGCGAAGCTCAGGGCCTTTCCCCAGCCCCTCCCCGGTCAGCACTGCCGCTCTTTTTCCTCATCTCTTCCCCCCACCACACGGGCGGTACCAAGTCGAGGCCATCGTCCACTTTCCAGGGCATTCTGAGATTTAAAATGCTTATACTTGGTCAAGATGTAGGATGAGAGAAAGTCCCCCAACTGGAGTCACTCATGATTTGTGGGACCGAGTCCCAGCCAGACCCTCCGTCCAGCGCAGCCTGTTCTCCACCCTCGCCTTCCTTTCAGCTTCTGCCCCTTCCGGGGCTCCCTGGGCCTGATTCCACCCTCATCCCCACTCCCCTCATATACAAGCCTTCTTCCTCCTCAGAGGAGATGGTGGTCGCCGGCCACCACCACCGCGTCACATGAAGCCTGTCAGCCTGTCCACCAAGCCACACTCCTTTCCACCACAGCCTCCACACACACACACACACATGCTGTTCCTTCTGCTCAGAACACTGTTCCCTGCCCCAGCCCTCCCTTCATCTGTAGATTTGGGTGTAAATGCCTAGCAGAGGCAAAACGTGGGTGATAAATCCTTCACTAGTCTTCCTTCCAAATGGGCTGCACCAGCCAACACTGTCCACAGGTGGCCCAGGAGAGCGCCAGCTTCCTACATCCTTGCCGACCCTCATCACTGCCATGCTTTAAAAATCTTGCCAGTGGCGATGCTTTGCTGTTTAGACTTACAGTCCTTTAATTATGAGCAAAGAGGAATGTCTATCCGTATGTTTATGGAGCCCTGTTATTAAATATCCTACACCTGTTTGGTCATATCCATTGCGCATTTTTATATTAGCCTTCAAAAAAATATTTTCTTCTTTTTGGTTTGCTCTTTACATATAGAAAAGTAGCTATCTCTGGTATATTTTGTATATTTTGCAGATTTTCCTGGCTTGTCACTTGTTCACCCGAGCTTCCTAAAAGAGAAATTACTGATCATTGTGTTTTTTACATATAGTCCATTGAAACATGTGCAGTGGCACAAGGGCTATAAGCTAAGTGTGCATTTTTCCCCAGAGGGGAGAATAGATGGCCACATACTCTTACCATCAGTGACCACGTGTGGGGTGTGTGTGTGGAGGGACTGACTTCCCTTGGAGGGAGAGACACAGTTGAGGCACTGTGCTAAGCACATTAGATGCATCATCACCTCATTTGATTCTTGTGACCTCCCTGTGCCATGGGCAACCTTTACAGAAGATGGAAGTGAGACCGTGCACTCAAGGGCATCCAAGCCTGCAAACCCTGGAGCCAAGATTTGTGGGCCTGCATGCTTCATGTCTCCACTGCCCCCTTCCAGTGAAAGTTCAGCTCAAAATTGGGGTAAGGCTCTCCCTGCCCTGCTGCTGTTTGAAAGTACCAGGGTTTAGGGCAAAATCTTGTCACAGGAGGTACGCACACTCTCAGGCATCTGGGTCAAGAGTTTACATAACATGCCTTAGTGGGGAAGATTGCAATGCAGAGATGCAATGCACAGGCATGCTAACAAGAACAGTTTTCTAAATTCCTAATTAAATATTAATCTCAGAGTGTGGAAGAGAGAAGGCCCCTAATTGTCCATCTGCAAAGGCTGCCGAGTGGGCTGGGCTCTGGAATTCAGCTTCCCACATTCAGACTCCAGTTGCTCCCCTGACTTGCTGATGACTTCATCCTCCCATGCCTCAGTTTCCCTTGCAGGACAACGTTCACTCCCTGGGGTTGCCGTGAGGAGTAGGTGAGACTGTCTGTGTGAAAAGCTTAGGACAGTGCCAGGCACAGGACAAGTGCTTTGTAGGTTGTCACACACATCACGATTAAGGTGACAGGAAACCACCCTGTGGGTTACCGTCTTGGGACCAAGCTACACTGCTTCTTATGGGTGGCTGCAAGGTATTTGGGGACATCAGGCACATGGCTGAGAAGGAGGGGTCAGAAATGGAGTCTGGATGGGGTCAGAGGAGGGTGGTATGCAGAGTAAGGAAAAGGAGTCAGAAGCTCTAGTTCCTGCTTCCAAAGGAATGATGAGGGGACCTGGGGTGCCTTTGCCTGGTGATGTCTCCAAATGACCCACTGTAGTGAGTGGGATGTGCCACATTTTTTTCAGGAAGGAGGATTCGGGAAGTCTTTATTGTTTCCTAGAGCTACTATACAAAGTACCACAAACTGGGTGCCTGGAAACAACAGAAATGTATTGTCTCATGGTTTGGGAACTATGAAATCCAGGCATCAGCAGGGCCATGCCCCCTCTGACCTGTAGGGGAGAAGCCTGCCTTGCTTCTTGAAGCTTCTGGTGTTTGCTGGCAGTCCTTGGCATTCCCCGATGTGAAAGCATCCCTCCAAATCTCTGCCTATGTCACCACATGTCTGTCTTCTCCCTGGGTGTCTGTGCCTCTTTTCTCCTTATAAGGAGGCCACTCATCTTGGAACAGGGCCCACTGTACTCCAGGATAACCTCATCTTAACTATTTATATCTGTAATGACCCTATTTCTCAACAAAGTCACATTCTGAGGTACTTGGGGTATAGACTTGAGCATATCTTTTTGTGGGGATGCAATTCAGCCCATAACACTTAGTGTTATATCTGAAGGGCCCACTCTGGTAGGTGGGATGATACCAGGTGTTTCTGGGAAGTGGGGATTTGAGAAGTCACATGATCAGCCTACAGTTGAGAAGTGGGTGGGGCAGGGACAAGCCATACCCAGGGGACCAGGGAAGGGAGGGAGGCCAGGAGACCAAAACTTAAATATCTGACATTAGGCAGTGCCATAAATAAACTTTGAGGGAATTATGACCCACAAAAAAATTACATGTCCAGGAAATAATGAATGCTATGGGAAGATATTTTTGACATTATGTTGGAACAGAAACACAGTGTATGTAAGTTTATATTGTTTGCATTGTTGGGGGGCATCTTTATTCTTTATAAAAAATAAGAAGAAAACAAAGGAGATGAGGAGTTGGTTATCTCTGGGAGGTGGGATTATGGGTGATTTATCTTTATTTTTATATGTTTTTTTCTCTATTTCCTATAGGATCAGTTCCATCTGGAGCTGTGGGTTCCAAGGAAGGGGGCTGGGTTTGCAATCCCCCAGGTTTGCTAGGACCTTGGCAAGAGAGGCTGGTTAGAGAAGTGATGGAGGCTGGGGCTTGTGAAACCTGACTGCAGGTTGCTCAGGAGCCATCCAGAGCAGGTGAGATCCTTGACCCAGGAAGCCCTGACTACAGGCTGCAGGGTTGGGTCCTGGTGTCAGAAGTGGGATCACCCTCAAATGGCACTGGAGTTCTGGACAGTAGAGATGCTCTTAGGCAGGCTGGTGTTCCTGGCTGTTGATTTGGGGAACAGCAGGGTCTCAACCGTCCAGACATTTAGGACTCTGCACCCTCCTGCTACAAGGCATGGGGCATGACAAAGGTGCCCAGTCAAATGGATGGGACTTCAGAACAGGGAACCAGAGGCCTAATGGAGTGACTGAGGCCAGACCGTAGCTAGGGATGGGTCAATATCAGCAATAGCTAACATCTGCTGGGTACCTGCTCTTGTTAAGCACTATATTATATCAAGCATTATATTATTCCTCACAACCATGCTGTGATTCAGATACTGCTGTTATCACCATTTGACACCATGGACGTGGAGGCCACTGGCCTAGATGCTTCTGAAGGGTCAGAGGCCTGGAAAGACTGCAGTTCGCTGGGCTCTTGGTTGCAGGAGCCTCCAGAGCAGGTGAGATCCTAGACCCAGGAAGCTCAGAACTCACTGCTCCCAGTGGCTGAGGTGCTAATGGTCCCTCTGCATGGTCAGCACAGGAGCCAGAAGACCCACTGTCTACCACAGAGAGGCACCAGGGAAGGTGGGGTCCCTCACCAGTGCCAAGGAGATTCCTGTGCTACTGCTGGTCCCACTGGCAGGGGAGGCAAACGGATTCCCTGAGGAACCCTTGCTCCCCCATCCCATTTCCAAGTCTTCTTCTGCTTGAAGCAAAACAGCAGTGGACACGTCTTGGGTTCACCTGCCTGGGTTCCCTGGCCCCTTCATCTGCTAACGGCAAACAATCCCTCATTGACTCTAACCCTGGAGGGCTCGTCCGTCACGACACCTCCCCTCCACCGAGGGCAGGAGCCTCATGCTGGGCCAATAGGATGCTTGCTCCCAGGACCTTACATCTTACATGCAGTGACCAGAAGCTAAAATGTGTCCTGCCCACAGGGTGTCCTGGAGAAACTGCAGTGTAGTTCCCAGTAACTGGATTCCCTTAGTTCAGTGAGTACCCAGAGCCTTCTAAGGAATTCCGTCTTAGTTTCCATGAGTCAGACATGGCTTCTGTTACTTACAACAAAAGCACCTAACCAACGTGCCTCCAAAGTCTGTTTGAGATCAGGCTCTCTGAGCAGTTAGCTAAACTGTGAATGTCTTCCGTCCCCATTGCTAGCTGTCCCCAGAGCTCAGCGGGCATTACAGAATCAGAGCCACCCTCCCCAAGCCTCAAGATTAAACTATACCAAGGGGCAAAGAAAATCAATGCCTCACAGCCAACCCCACTCTTTCTCTAAAATACAGGTGAAAACAGAGCAAGACATAGATGTATTTAGCTGGAATCACCAGTGACAACAGTAAAAGAAAATGACATGTTCTGTGAAATACACAATTAGAGTCATTTAAACGTGTGTTTTTGGAGGTTGGGTGTGGCTTCTAGATAGTTTGCAGCTGAAGTCGCCTATTTGGCCCATCAGCTTTAACCAAAATCCTACGAGCTCTGATTTCCTTAACAGCACCCCACCATTGCAGAAGTGAACATCAACTGGCCAGGGAGTGAGAGAGCACACGACCGACGTTGGGACTTGGTTTTTCTCCCATGGTCTCACAGCACCTTGGCATTTTCATCTGCCTTTTGCAGGGCATCAGTGTAAAGTGACCACGAAATCCCAGAGATGGTAACAACCCTGGGACGGAGGGACGAGCAGCATTTTCCCGACATTCCCCACCCCAGGCTTGCAGGGACTGTCAGTGCTGGGGGGGGCTTTAGGAGCAGCCCGAAGGCCTGAAAAGTTGGAGTTGCAGGTTACCCGTAGACAGATAAGTCCGTCCCCGTCCAGAGCGTTCGTTATAGCTGCTGACAGGGACCCAGGGAAGGGAGGTTAGGACCTTGAGTCTCTAGAATCCTGTAAGGGCCTCAAGGGGGTGGAGGCAGGATGACTTGGAGTCTGAATACTGATCGCCAGAGACCTTCTCGGAGTGTCTGCGGCCGGACCAGGTAGAGTTCATTTATTAAGAGGCCGAAACATACTCCCTGTTTACTAGATAATTTGCTCAGAAACTCCTTTTCTGTTTTTGGTCCCACTTAAGCACAAAGGCAAACTTCTTTCTCTCTCTCTGCTAAATTCTAATTTAGGAGAGCTTAAATGAATGGGCATGTATTTATGATATTTTTAGATAATTTCGTATAACTTGAACTCAACGGTGCAAATGTTCTTCATTCAGGTATTCAGCTCCTCAGCGGGCATTCAGTGGGCACCTCTGAGGAGCTAGGCACTGTTCTACACGCTGGGGACCCAACAGTGAGCAAAATGGGACTGGCGTGGCCCTCAGGGGACTTGTGTTCTATTGGATGGTGGGGTTGGCGGGGAGGGGACCATAGACAATAAATAAAAAAACAAAGAAGAAAATGGATGGGCTAGCACTAAGAAACAAAGGGAAGAGTGTGGGGTGATAGCAAGCAGGGTGCTGGGGCTGTTAGAGGAGGTGTCCCTAGCAGAGGTGATGTTAAGGCTGGTGCCAAAAAGATGAAAAGGAGGGAGGCATGTGAAGTGCAGGGATGAGGGGGCCCTGGGGGTAGGGCTACTTAGGTGCAGAAGTCCTGAGGTCAACACCACTTTGGCCCGTTTAGGAAACAGAAGGAAATTCAACTCTCTTGTTGCTCTAGATCCCCTACCTTCAGCTGGGCACATGGCCGTCCAGAGACGGCAGAGCATTCTTCTGCCTCTCAGGCAGCTGGCAGGGCCCGTGGCTTGGGAGCACAAGGGGTGTGTGTGACTCACGGGAAGGGTGCACCTGCCCCGCACTCCTTCCCCTGGTAGACATGGCCACCCGGACCGTGCACACACAGGCCGTGCCTCTGGATGGGGCACTAAGACAGAACGAGCTGGGGCTCTGGGAACCTTTCTGGGCAGAGCAGACACACCAGCCCCGACTGCAGAAGAGAAATAAACTTCCACCGAGCTTTCTGCCGAAGCAGCCACAGTGCAGCCGAGTGAGTAAGGACGTAGAGGACTCTGAAGCCAACATGGGGACTGGCCTTCCAGGTGGACACATGGCAGGGAAGAGACCCTAAGAAAGGAGACAGAGGTGGGAGAGTGGTGCCACACCCTCAGTGAGGCAAGGGCAGTGGCCAGTGGCTGGAGATGATGTCCACCAGAAGGTGACAAGCATGGGGAGAGCCTTCAAGGACCAGGGGCTTTGGCCCAAGGGAAGAGGAGGCATCTTCTAGAAGCATCGCCAGCTCAGGCCCTGCAATGTTGGGGGCTGGCATCCAGGGAGAGGCCAGGCTCGGGGGTGGTGGATGCGGCTGGTCTCCAGATCCAAACACAGCTTGCATTCTCCTAAAATTCCTCCTTCAGTTCTGCCAGCCCCTTAAGACCCTCTTCCTGGTCAAGTGTGTCTCAACAGTTTCCATCTGGACGGGGGGCACAGGGATCCTTTGCACACGGCCAATTCAGGAAAACCAAGGGTGTTAATGGAACCTTTTTTCCCTTCAGAAATTGTATCCTTGTTAATCAGGAAACATGATACCTGAAAGTGCATGTAAGTATCTTTTAATAGGTTCCCTTTCTGAAGGGGTTCATTGCAGAGGCTGAGGCCAGCAATGCCACAACTGGCCTTTACAGGCTCTGATTAGAATGCTGCCCCTCCGAACACATTTCATTATTGAGTGAGACGCTTCTGCAGCTAGTTTACATTGTCTTTGCTTGGCTGACCTCGCACGCTATTGAATCGGAAAATGTAGTTGGTATCGTAAGGCCTCTTAATAATGTATTTTTTCGAAATAAGGGTCTTTTCCATTGCAAATGAGACAAAGAACACCATATTTAGCACAAAGAATGCCTCAGTCTATTTTGAAACATAATTTTCATTAGCCAGGTTTTCCATCGGAACAGGGATTTAAATTTTATTTAAAAAACAGCCTGCCCCTCCAGAACCCATGTTTATGTATATTCTTCCATAAAAAAAGTCCTGGAAAGATACACACATTAATAAGAATGGTTGCTGCTGGGAAGAGGGGAAGGATGCTGAGGGAATTCAGTTCCCTGCAAGGGATTATTTTTAAATAATGAGAATATATTAATACAGGCAGGATAAGGTTCAGCCTCCCCCCAGCGGTGTGTGTTTGGGTAAAGTGCTACGGGTTGAATTGTGCCCCCCGCCGGCCCCGAGAGTCCCACGTTGAAATCCGAACGCCCAGGACCTCAGAATGTGCCCTTACTTGCAGATAAGTCTTCTGCAGAGGTGACTGAGCTAAAAGGTGGTCTTTAGGGTGGGCCCTGATCCAGTGTGACAGACGTCCCCTCTAGAGGGGAAACTTGGGTGCACACTCACTCAGGGGGGAGACCTTGTGGAGAGACACAGGGAGCAGGCAGCATCTGCAGGCCAAGGAGGGAGGCCTCAGGGGGACCGACCTGCCGCCCCTTCACCCGGGGCTCCCAACCTCCAGGGCTGGGAAGGAGCCTGCTGTCTAACCCCCTGGTCTGGGGCGCTTTGTTACGGCAGCTCCAGGGACCCAACAGTCATGGCAGGGCCAGGTTCTCCCTCTCTCAGGTGAGGGCTGGGTGACCCAAGCTGGACATGCCGCTGTGGACGTGGCCATGGGTACAGCCCTCCTGAGCCCATCCTGCCCCCTGCAGCCCCCACCCTCCGGCCAGCCCAGGATCAGTCCAGCTGCCCGCACCAGACGCGGAGCAGGGACTGTGATCATCAGGTCTCATTCACACCGGCCACTTCCAGAGCGCCCGGCATGTTCCTGCGGGTGTTCTTCCCTTCAATCCTCAGAAAGGCCCCTGAGCCCTTGCCACTGCTTGGGGTGCCCGTGCCCCCCTAAGTTCCTACAACCCCACTCAAAGGGCTCCCCAGACTGACGATGCCCACCGCCTCCCCCACAGAGAGCGTCCAGGCCTCCGTGGGCTCCTGGCGAGTGTGCCCCGCTCGCCAAGCTTCTTGCAGGGGCCGGTCCCTCAGCCTGGCCGGGCCCACCCAGCTCTCCCCTCTGCTTTCTGACGCCCCCACCTCCTCCCCAGACTGTTCCCACTCCTCCAAATAGTCCTCCTCGGTCTTGTTGCAGGCTTAGGCCTCCTTAAATCAGTGCTTGCAATGGAAATGGAATGCCTGCCACATATGTAATCTTCAGTTTTCCAGTAGCCATGTTTTTAAAAGGTCAGGACGATGAGATGAAATTACATAATTATATATTTTAATGAATACTTAATATATTTTATTACCTATTTTATTTAACCTAATATTATTTCAACATTTCAATCAATATTTAAAAATTGAGAGAGCTCATATTATTTTTTATGGTAAGGCCTCATAAGTTGGTGTGTATTTTATACCTATAGCTCATCCCATTTTGGACACAGATTTTCCATCAGACATGCTTCCTCTGTATTTAGGTTTTATAGAATTTACAGTTGAAAAGGATATGCACTCACCCAAGTTGCTCCAAAACTGAAAAGTTTTCCAGGAACTGAACTGAACTCTTAGTTTTTAGATGTTAATTTTAAATAAAATTTAGAAATCCAGTTTCTTAGAAAAGGGACATTAGGTTAAAATCTAAGGACGTGTGAATCCAGGGTAGGTTTCGGTTAGTAGAGCCGTGTCAGTGTTGGTTCGCTGATGGTGACACACGGGCCTCCCCAAGGGTAAGATGCCAATAGCAGGGGCGCCGGGCGATGGCTGTGTGGGGCTCTATCTTCCCAACTTTTCTGTACATCCGAAACTGCTGAAATGAAATTTATCAAAAATTCAAAGTCTCGGCTTCCCACGGACCTCCTGTGGCTGGTGGCTCCCAAACTGGGCGGCGTGGCCTCGAGGGTCTTTGCCGCTGGCCTTTCTCTGCTCTCCTGCAGGGTCCCCCCACACTCCCCAGCCGTGCCTCGTCCACAAAAGGACTTGGGTGCATCCTGCCAACTAGCTCCTGGGCCTCCAAGAGGGCGCTGCCTCCATGCAGGGGAGTTGGGGCCTGCCTGGACACAAGGAGACCTCCACCCCTCTTCACACTGGGTGGGCCCCAGATGCCTCAAACTCAATTCACCAGCAGCCCCCCGAAACCTGCCTTGCCCACAGGGCACTCAGCTCCCAAGGGCCAGTGGCCCTCTCCTGCCCCACCCAGTGGCCTCAGCCACTCACCCTGCCCAACATCCCTTCTCAGACCCGCTCCCGCAGCCTCGTGCCCCAGAAAGACCCTGCGCCCCAGTCTGTGAGTTCAGACCTCATCACACACACCTGCAGATTTGCACAGTGACATTTCTATTTCACAAAGTTTGGGTAGCCTGCTTTTATTTTTCACTCACCAGTAGATCAGAGCCTTATTAACAATGCCTCCTTGGTGACCCCCATGCCCAGCCCAGCCCTCACCCATCTTTGCCTGGCCCACCAGGAAGACCCCTGAGGGGTCTCCTTCCCTGCACCCTGCTCTCCCCACCACTGCCCATGCTCCTCAGCTGTGTCTGCTGTCCGCACCCTCTGAGGGCACCTGGTGCCTCTGGGTGGAGTCCAAACTACTGGCTCCCCTGCCTGCGTGTGGGGCTACATTGTTCCACCAAGCCCAGCCCCTCCTCAGGGCCTTTGCACATGCTGCTTTCTCAGTCCTGCTGGGCCCACCTGGGCCGCCCGCACCTCCTCCCCATGTGGCACTTCCCTGGGCCCAGCTTCTTGCCCTTGCGGGCCATGTGCACACCAGTGCCTGCCTTTATGCTTCCTCTGTGAGATGGCTGGAGCAACGTGTGTCCCCACCTACAGCCGAGGCAGAAGGGGCTGCCCCGCTATACCCAGCACAGCACCTCCATGTGACAGGCGCTGCCCGGACGTGTGGTGAGCAAGCACGGGGACCCGCCTGCTCTCATCCACTGCTGTCACCCACCCACGGCGTGGTGACGAGTCATCTGGGGTCTGGCTGCCGGGCAGGGCTGGGCGCGCCTCTGGCGCCACAACATGCTTTATTCCTCTGCGAGGCTCTCCCACGCCTGACCCGGAGCTTCGAGTGGGTTATTGCTAAATAGAAGCAGTAATTGCATACACTAAAATTTCTTCTCAGGATTCAGAAAACCAGCCTGAACTCATTAACCTCGGGGGGAAGCAGAACTGAATAGAAATGCCCCTTGCCCTCAGCCGCTCATAAAAATAGTCATAAAGAGCGAACATCGTGAACAGCCCTGCACGCGGCAGGCCCCGTGCTGACTCCCCACCGCCCTCTGTCACGTGCTCCTCGCTCCCGGCGCTGCGAATGAATGACGTGGCTGCCTTCGCCCCAGACTGGGGATGAGGGAGCGGGGCTGGGGAGGGGGCCTGTGCCCGCGGCCCCACGAGCACTGCCCTGCAGCGTGGGCCCGGCCGCTGGCCCTGTCGGTGCCGGGGGTGCGGCAGTGTGTTGGGACATCACAGCCCGTGTAACAGGCCCACACTTAGAGTGTTCTGAGTTGCAACAGGAACCACACTCATGGACTGAGCTTTTCTGGCGGGTCAACCACGTGAAGCACTTCACCTGTGTTACCTCTTTCCCCACAGCAAGCCTCTGAACCCATCGTACACGTGGGGAAACTGAGGCATCCTCAGGTGAAGCACCCACGTCTCAGCCAAAGCCCCTTATGCGGGATTCCAGCCTAGATTTGCCTGGTGCAGCCTGGAGACGCCTCAGCCATGCTCCCCACCTTCAGAGGACTCTGGGCACGGGGGGGAGGAAAAGCAGGCATGTACTGGGGTGTGGGAAGCACAGGGCTCCTGCTGCTCCCCTCGAGGAAGCCCGCCTCCAGCAGGGCAGCTAAGGCGTGTCCGTGGCTAGGTCACACCCAGGACTCCTGTGCCCTGCGAGGTCTCAGTAAGGCTTTTGGCTCCCAGATTTACCTGCAAGAGGACCTGCTAAGTGGGCATTTACACCGGGCTGCCTGCTCAGGAAGGGCCCCACACTGGGTTTAAGGCTCTGCTGTCACCGTCTGAAAATCCTTAATACTTTCTGAACAAGGGCCCTGTGTTTTCAGTGTGCACTCACCCCGCAGGTTATGTAGCTGGTTCTGGTGGCCCCTGCTTGCTGTGTGACCCTCGGCAGGTCCAGCACCAGGCTTGGCAGATAGATGACAGGTTGGGTGGGACAGAGGCATCCCAGCTCTCAAGGGGCCCACAGTCTGCTGAGGAGGCCTGTGATCTGCACTGACAGGGGTCAGTGCTGGGGAGGTAGTGACCACACCCCCGTGGTTCCCCACAGAAGCAGGGCAGGTGGGGGGCACCAGGCCCTAGGGGACACCGGGGGGCCTGATTTGACATGGGGTCATGGAGAAGTTCTCACTGAAAAGGTGGCACTGGAGCTGAATGAGCCTAGAAGGTCCCAAAGACTGTTTTTGGGACAGGGAACTGCAAGTGCAAAGGCCCTGGGTCAGGGCCTCTGTGGGGTGACCACCTGCTGGGTGCCCAGGGACTTCAGGCTCTGTAACATACACCATAGGTGGGGTGACTTAAATTGTAAACATGTATCTGTCACCACTCTGGAGCCTGGGAGGCCAGGATCAAGGTGCCGGAGAATTCCATGAGTGGCAAGGGTCCCCCTCCTGTTGTGCCTTCTCACTGCCCAGCAGAGAGAGTGGGGGTCTCTTTCTTTTCTTTTCGTGGCACCAGTCCCTCCCTGGGGATCCACCCTCATGACCTCATCTAAGCCTCATATCTCCCAAAGGCTCCCCCTTACAAATGCCATCACCCTGGGGTACAGGGCTTCAACATATGAATTGCAGGGGATGCAAACATTCAGCCCATAGCACTAGGTGTGATAAAAAGCTGACAGGAGGTCAGCGTGTGTGGCTTGCAGAGTGCTAGGGGAGAACGGCAAGAGACAGGACTCAGACAAAGTAGATTGTGTAGGATTTTGAAATGGGAAGGGTTTTATACAGGAGAGTGACTTGATCAAATGTACCTTTTCATTCTACACTGTATGATAACTACAAAAATATGCATGCTCTGAAATATAAAATGGACACCCGCAGCCCCATCTCTCACCCCAAGAACCAGAACATTGCCAGTGTCTCTCTCCACCTGCATCTACTTCCCCTCCTAAATTTTGGGTTTGTCCTTTCCTTGCTTTTTTTTCAGAGTATATGTGCCCTGTAGGCATCTTTTAGCCATTCTTGGTCGTAGGCTATGCAAGCCTATCGCATCCTGTATTTGTTCCTCTGCACTGGCTTTTGTCGCTCGTATTATATTTCTGAGATGTGTGCATGTTGTTGGGTGTGGCTGACGCTCACATTTTCTCTGCTGTATAATATTCTAATATACAAAGGCACTGCAGGTTATTTTTATAGTCTTCCATCTATGAACATTTTGTTTGTTTCCAGTCTGGGGCTATTACAAGCAAGGTTATTCCTTACATTCTGTGCTTGTTGCTGGGTGCACACACACACACATAAAAGTTTTAAAATCTAAGTCATGCTCTATTAATGGTTCAGGCAATCACATTAGTGGGGCCCAACCAGTGTGTTTCCTCAATGAAAAAGACGAGAACACTGCCCCGCAGATGTCTTACAGTGAGAGCAGATATTGTTCCCATTATACGCATGTGTGTGTGTGTGTGTGCATGGATGTGCCTATGTACATATTAGGTGTTGATGTAAAAATGTTGTTTTGACTGCCAGTCACAGTTAATGTTTCTAAGCCATTGCTCTCATGTTGTAAACTTTTATAAAGTTAATTTACAAGAGTTGTTTTACAATGCAGTTATCCCAGTTTCCACTCCCACCTTCACAGTCCCCACCAATCACCACCTACACTTGCTATTTTGGGATTCATGTTTACTGATCTAACGAATGTAAAATGTCACCTCAGTGGGTTTTCATTTGTGTGGCCCTATGAATGGTTTGAATGTCTACATGACCTTATTTCTCATTCTGTTTCCTCTTCTGTGAAATTCTGGCTTGTGCCTCTTTTTGTATTGTTCGTATTGTTTGTCTTTTCCCTAAGATTATTGTAGGACTTCTTTACATACTCTATTAACCCTTTGCTGGTTATGCGTGTTGCATATTTCTTCTCCTGGTTTGTGACTTTCCTTCCCATTCCCTTTCCATTGTGTCTTTTGAGTAGCAGAAGTCCCTAACTTTAATGTAGCTTTATTTATCAGCTTGTCTTCCAGCATTAACACATTTTGCATTTTGTTTAAGAGATCCTTCTCTATCTTGAAGTCATAAAGATAATCTTCTACATTTTCTTCTAAAAGTTTTAGCATTTTTCCATTTACATCTAAGTCTTTTATCCACTGGAAATTGATCCGCGACTACGTTGTGAGGAAGGGGTCTGCTCCCCACGTGGATGACCAGTTGTCCTGCCCGTCTGGCTGAGAACCATCTCTTCCCCTATGACCAGCGGCCCTGCCATCTGCCATGATGTGTTTTATGAAGCAGTATCTGAGCTCTCTATTCTTTTGGTCGATTTGTTACTCTCTTCACAGAATATGCAATATTACAGTTACTCTAGTTCTCAATAAATCTTGATCTCTGATGTAACTCACCCCATACCTTATTTTTCTTCCATTTCTGACACCTTTGCTCTTTCATATAAATTTTATAACCATCTTGTCAAGATCCTGAAATATAATAAAATAACCTGTTGGCATCTTGACTGGAATCCATTTTAGAAGTGGTTTGAATTTGACTGGATTGGTTTGTAGAGAACAGACATCTCTTGATATTTCCTATCTACAAGTATATCACTTCATTTATTCATATCTTCTTTAATGGCTTTTAATGTCTCTCCTCCAACTATGTCTTGCTTATTTGTTTGAGCTTCATTCCTAGGAACCTTATACTTTTTACTGCCATTGCAAATGGCATCTTCTTCCCCAC
Source organism: Manis pentadactyla (assembly GCF_030020395.1). Classification (NCBI taxonomy): domain Eukaryota; kingdom Metazoa; phylum Chordata; class Mammalia; order Pholidota; family Manidae; genus Manis; species Manis pentadactyla. The sequence goes on along the minus strand of NC_080023.1, from coordinate 174,128,277 downwards.
AACTATTTGTTGATGTTATGAAAGGTAATTTATTTCCTTACTTTGATTTCTTTCATCCAGCCATCTTGCTAAATACTCTTATTGTTTCTAATAATTTTTCTGTGTATTTTGTGTTCTGTACAAAGATAATCATATCATTTTCAAATAGTCATCATTTTATTTCTTTTCTAATCCTTGTACCTTTTATTTATTTTTATTATCTTACTGCAAGGACCTTCAGGAAATGTTGGAAGTAATTGACATCCAGTGTGGTGGTGTACTTTTCTATTCCTGATCTCAAAAGTTCAGTATTTCACCACTAAGAAATACCATTTAAAGTAGGGATTTAGGTAATGTACTTAATCAATATAAGGATATTTCAAACTATTCCGCTTTTGATAAGATTTTTTTCATTGGGAATGGGTGTGGAATTTCTTCAAATGCTTTTCTTCATCTATAAGTAGTAGATTATATGGTTTTGCTCTTTTAATCTGTGAATGTGGTGAATGACACATAGAGTTTTCTAATATTACACACTTTTGCATTATTGGAACAAATCCAACATGGTCATAAGGCATGATCTTTTTAGATACTACTGTGCTCCATTTGCTAATGTTTCATTTAGGACTTTTGCAACCAAGTGCACAAATGAGATTGTCCTATAACTTTTCTTTCTCTGCTGTCCTTTATTTTCCTTATTCACACTGTCCTCAAAAGGCTTCAGGGTCTTTCTCTCGTGGGGGTCCTTTCCAGCTGGGAGAGGGTCTCTTCCCCCAAACGGTGTGGTTGGTGGTGGTGAGACAAGGTGTGAAATGTGCAGAGCCAGAGCCACACTACAGAAAGTCGTTCGTATCTCACAGCTTGTATGTGAAAGGAACTTGAGAGAGATTTTGCAAAATTGGATAACAACCCACAAAATGCATGACATTATAACAACGAATTGTGGAGCTGAAATAAAAAATTTCTATATTATCAAGAAGCAAAAATATTTTCAGTCAACAATGGCAGAAGGAAGGACTGGGGTGGTTTTTCTACTCTTGCCGTAGAAAATGAAAATAAAAAATCTCTGTCATGTGAAGAGGCAATCAAAGTGTACATGGTCCAAAAAGTGTAGGAAGAAACTTGTGAAAGAGTCAAGCGGTTGATGAATAAAATCAGCGTGCCGTTTTTCTGGATTTTGTTATGTTTGTGCTTTTTGTCAACTTCATAAAACTTGTAATTTCTTGTGTGTTTTTTTCTCATTCTAAATCAACTTTTTACTGTTCCACCGACTTTGAATCTTTGTATCAGTTTGCCCTCTTTTTCTTAAGAGGGTCTCCCACATTGAAAAACTTCAGGCCCTGCAAAACCTGGATTTGCCCTTGAAAACAGGACTCCCACGTGAGCTGGGGATGAGTCCTTCTTTCCTGCCTCTTGGAGGTTCATGTAAAATTGGAATGATCTGTTTCTGGAACGTTTAGTAGAACTCATTTGTAAAAACACCCTGGACTGGGTTGTTTGTTTGTTGTTTTGTTTTGTTTTTTGTTTATTTGGGAGGGGAGATTTTAAGTTACTGCTCAGTTTCTCACCAGTACACATCAGTATGAACAGTATGTACCAGTATATACCAGTAGATGCCAGTATGTATATATACTGGATCATAAACTTCTTAAAAATATCATCTCTGCTGTGTCTACAGTTATGCCCCTTTTATCCCTGTATGAAGCATTTCTCTCTCTTTTCTCCTCTCTCCCCACCCACCCACTGTTCTTTGCTTTTCTTCCTTCTTTTGATCAGTCTTATCAGAGGCTTATCTAACTTATTAAAGATTTCATAGAACCAACTTGGGCCTTGTTTATACTCTCTTACGTGCTCTCCTTGTTCTCTATTACAAAACATTATATACATATTACATATATACATATACATTATACATATACTTTCTTTGTTTCTATTTTATTAATGTCAGTTTTCTTTCCTTATGCTCTGTTTCCTTTTTATTTCAGCTTACTCTATTTTTCTTGTTCTGACTTTTAAGTTGGATAAATATCTTTAATTTTCAGACTTTCTTCCTTTAAACATAAGCTTGTAAGCCTGTAAGCTTACCTTGAAGTCTTGCTTTCTCTGCATTCCACAAGTTTTGATGTGTCCTATTTTCACTTTTTTGCTTAATTCTCGTAAGTTCTGTATTTTTTTAACTTTTATTTTGACTTCTTCATTGATGCCTGAGTGTTAGGGAAGAAGTGTTTTTTATTTCCAAACACTTTTAAAAAGGTTTTTTATTTCTAGCAATTTTTTAAATGTTTTTCTGACTTTTAATTTAGTTAGGTTGTGTAGAAATGTGCCCTGTTACTAATTCTTTGAATTATGTTGAGATATGAGATGACCTGATAGAGGGTCAGTTTTTTGTAAATGTTGCATGTGTGTTTGAAAAGAGTGTGCAGTCTGTAATTGCAGCCATGGTAACGTGTGTGTGTGTATGTGTGTGTGCCTATACAACACATACGTATGCACATGCACATATGTTTGCAAACACACATATATAAAATGAATTATATTTGTTCATTGTGTTTTTAAATCTTCTGCATCATTACTGACCTATGTCTGCTTGACTTACAAATAATTGAAAGGTGCTAAAAATCTCTCATTATGATGATGAATTTTCCGATATCGCCCTATATCCACAGCAATTTCTGCCTTGTGTATTTTGATGTTATTTTATGGCCATATCTTCCTGGTGGATTGGACCTTTCATGGACTGACTCTATCTTTAATAATGATTTTCATAGTTTATCCTGTTTCACCTGATTAGTAAATGTTTGCTATTCCATCCCTTTGCTTTCAACTTCTCTGTGTCCTTATGTTTCAGGTATGTAAGTAACATATAATAGGAGGTTTAAAAGTCCAATTTGATAATGCCTGTTAACTGGCAAGTAAATCACATTCATTTTTAATCATCTTTTTAATTTCTATGAATTGTACTTTTTATGCTCCCCCCCACACTTTCTTGCCATATTTTAAGGGATTAGTTGGGCTGTGTTTATTCCTATCACTTTTTTTTTCTTCGGGTTTAGACGCTATACAATACTTGTATTATTTTAGTGGCTACCTCTGGAATTATAACACCTTAATATCTTAATATCTTAACCCTTTTCCTGATAATGTTCTAAGAAATTTAGAACACTAATCTAATCATTACTCTCCCAAATTACATGCTTCTCTTTTCCAGTACTTTAGCTATGTCCTTTTTTCTAATCCCACACATTTATTGGTTTACTTAAGGTTTTGGTTTTTTTTAGATTTTTAACATTTTCAAATTCTTTGCCCATTATATCTTCTTAAAAATCAGATCTTCCCTCTTCATAAATTACTTTTGTAGAAGTCATTTAGTATTATGCTGCTCTCAGTATTGTTTATATGAAAATGTCTGTGTTTATCCTTGTTCTTGAAAGGTTATTTGGCTGGGTACACAAATCTAGGTTGATGGCTCTGTTCTGTCCTATTTTTGGCAGATTCAATTCATTTAGTTTTATTAAACCTGCTTAGTCCCTTGTACCAGTGATTTGCCACCTTGCATCACTTCCGGAAAACTATCAGGCATTTTTTTCTTTACCTACTGCTTCTCCTCTACCCTTCTTTTCTCTTCTTCTGAAAGACATTAGTTAGACTCTCTCATTATAGCTGCTGTGTCTCTCAGTACCTTTTTCTTAGGCTTCAGCCCCCTGTCTTTTTTTTCCTGAATTTTGATTATTTTTTTACATCTATTTTCCAGTTCACTAATTCCCTTTTCAACTATATCTAATCTGCCCCACTAAGATTTTATGTCAACCATTATATTTTTTATTTCTTAAAGCTCTATTTGATTTTCAAATCTGCTTGGTCATTTTTATAGGCTCATGTGTTTTGCTTTTTTAAAATTCCATCTTTTATTTCATTAAACATTTCTTACAGACTTTTCTTTATTCTGTGATAGTAATTCTAATATCTGATACTCTTGGGACATAAATTTTTTCTTTCTTCCAACTCTTACTCTGTATTGGGTTCCTTATTTGTATATTTGGTGATCTTTAATTGGGAACCCATGTTTATTTGATTTTAATCCATTGAAAACCTTAAAGTCTAAAATGAGTGTGTTTTCCTCAAAACAGCATTCATATTTTCTTCTCCTGGTGGTCAAGGGACACCAGCAGCCTGGGCCCACCCTGACCTCTGGTTGCCCCCAGCCTCTTACCATAGGAAATGCTGACATTGACGTTTGCTCTCAGGACGGTCTACACAGTTTCTTCTTCAGCTCACTTTGGGGGCTGGGGAACTCAGAGGCTTCCCTACTTCTGACAAATCATACTTTACATTAAATCTAGTGCATAGTGAAGGTGTCCCCCAGAATATTCAGAAAGCCACACTGCAGAAGCAGGGTGCTGATTCATATCTTTAAAGAGCACACTTCCTGCTCCATGGGGAATGGATTTCAGGGGGCACACTGGAAAACAATGAGTGAACAGTCAATCTTTCAGGGGACAAATGATGGCCATTTGACCCAGAGTTTAGGCAAAAAGGTAGGAGTAAGTTAGTGGAGTATCTGCTTATTAACTTGTCCCCCTTGTTTATTTATAGGCACAAAACTGTGTGATTAGCCACTAACTTTCATCAACTTATAATTTATCTTCCATTGCTTTCATGTTAGATTTGCAAATAGTGAAAAGTTTGATAATATCCGTTGCGGCCAAAGGTGTAAGGATGCAGACACTCTCATACACCAGTGGTGCAGGGTTAACTGAAACAGCATTTTTGGAGGACAATTTGGTCAAATCCATCAACATGTTAAGTGCACATACAATTTCTTTGTTAGGAATTTAGCCAAAGGACACACAAAATTCACAACAAGACACATTAAAAGGATGTCTAATAGAGGGTTATGTGTAATAATAGCAACAATGACAAAAAATTGGCCATGAACTAAATGGCCATCTTCAGAGGACTGGTTAGCTAAATCAAGTGTCATCTATATAGTGGAATACTATTTTGTCTCCTGTACAAAGAGATAAGTCTAAGACGGAAAGATATCCCTGATAATTTAAGTGTAAAAAGCAAAATGCAGAATGATGTGTATAGAAAGATTGGGTTCATAAAAAAATTTTTAATGACCAAATAAAAAACATATACATTTATATGCAGAGATCGGCATGAAACCATTTTCTGGAGGATGCACAAGAAACTGTTAAAATTATTTATTTTGGAGGGAGCAACCAGGGCTTCGGGGTAGAAAGCTGCTTTCGCTTTTCATTTTACACCTTTTCTTATACATCTTGAACATTTTGAAAATTCCATTGCAAGCCACGCACTGCTTTTGTTTGAAGAGTTTAGCCTGTTTTTATTGGACTCTTCTTGATTAAGGCACCTGCTTCCCTTGGTTATTACATCTCCTTCTTACGCTATTTCATTATTTCCTCTGGTTCTGCCCTCAAAGACTATGAATATGCCTTAGTCCCTCCAGTCCTAAAAAACCCAACTTCCTCAAAGATTTCCATAATCTATTATTAAGTCAAAAACACAGATTTCAAATAATATACATAGGATATTCCCATTTTTGTAAAAAAAATTTTGAATAAATGCATGTATGTGGGTTGGGGGTGGGGGCAGGTCTAGAAAGATTTATTCATTCGTTCAACCAAAATGTGTTGTGTGCCTGCCACGAGCCAGGCCTTGCTGCAGAGAAGGAAGTTCAAAGGGGCTGCGGGTCCTGCACTCAGCCTCTCTCTGCATCCCAGACACTGGGTCCTGGAGGGTCACGTGCACCAGCAGGCTAGTGGCAATTCACTCTGGGTGAGGTGATTGTGGGTGAGCTTTTATATCACCTTCATGCTTTTCTGTATCTTCTGATGCATTTCTTGCCCTGTGTATGGCCTAAAAGAACTTACATAAAAATAATAATTAAGCCATAAAACATAATCTCTCTATCCTCTGGTTTTGTCTGTCTTCTGCAAACTCCTACACTCATCCATGCAATATTGGGGACACAACTGATACTAAACAATTTTTCCTGTGTATCTGGAGATCTTATTTAAGTAGGTGTCCTGTATTTTGTCTCAACCCTGCTCATCAACAGCCTGCTCCCAGCACTGCTCCTCTTGGAGGGACCCCCTCGGCTCCACCTGGCCCTCCCTGTGGGGCTGCTTTCCTCAGGATCCGGCCTCTGGCTGACCTCCACCCCCTGTCCTCCCCCAGGTGTGCATCGGGGACAAATGCGTGGCCCCACCAGACCCCCACAACTAGCTCCTCCTACCCTGTCAGCTCCTCAAACAGCACACTCCAAAACCAGGACTGTCCCAGTTGTCCATCTCCGGGGACAGTCCTCCAGCCCCACTTCCTGCCCTCACCCCAGCCCCAACCACTGCCCCAGCCTCACCTCCACGTCTGGACTCAAGGTGGTTGCCTGCAGGTCTGAGCTCCCCTTGCCCAACCCCGCCCCCCACATCCACCAGATCATCCTTAATACAAGCCAACAGAGCCTTGGGCCTGGGTCCCCAACAGCCTGTCACCAGGCCACCATGGCAGTTTGGCCACATCTGATCGCTACTGTCCTATAATCGGGTCAACATCTCTCTCCAAATCAACTAACTCATTTTCACTTATTTTTTAAAATAACTTTCCCTGTATGCTTTAGCCTCATGCTAACAAAATCCCAAGCTTGATGTGTCAGTAATCGAACTGAGTCAAGACAGATATGCACCTAATCAAATGCCAACTGCACCTCACATACCTGAAATCGTGGCCAGGGCCACCCGCCTGGGCATGACACCCTTTGGAAAGCACTGCCTTTCCAAATGCCCACCTGCTCCTGTCCCCCGTGGGGCGCCCTCTGTTTGAAGAACACTCCAGGCCCCCCCAGGTGGCTAACTGGCCTGCCCAGCTGCTGCTGCTCCTGGCCTCTCCGTCTCTCCCTGTGGCACCCCCTCACCGGGTGCCGCCGTCACGGGGACTAATTGCATCCCCCGCCCCCCCCGGGCCCGACTGCTGCTTCACACCTCCGTGCCGCCCTCGCAGCCCCCGCTGGAGTGCCCATTAGGCTCTCCCCCACCTGTCATGCAGCCACTCGTCCTGCCAGGCTCTCCAAGAGCTCCTCCCTCAGTGGACAATCAGCGGCGGGCAGAGCTCTGCTGAGGCTCTGCTGCCCTGGCTCGGGGTGCCCGACCCTCGTCCCTCACAGAGGCTTCTCCGCCAGCCTGCGGCCAGGCACGCCGAGGCGCTTGGTGCAAGCTGGGCAAAGGCCGGGGGCTGCCTGTGCGGGCGCGAGGAGACTGGAGCTTGCAGGTCGCAGACCTGCTTCAGAGCTCAGGCCTTTCCACCCACTGGCTCGTGCCACTGAAGCTGCACACTCACAGACTCTCCTTCCCTCACCTGGAGGATGGGGGCCCCAAGGCCTGTTGGGAGGATGGAGCCCATGAGTAAATGGGGCTCTGCCCACTCCAGAGCTTTACAGAGACGGGCGGCTTATTGTTGGGATGGTAACGGGGACATTGGTGACTAATCCGCTGTGGCCACCCAATTAGCACTGCTGAGGTCCCTCGTGTGAATTGCGTGCGGTCTCCCCAGGATAAGAACACCGCGGATCCAGGGTCTTGAGGGAAGGCAAGAATTACAAGCCTGTTTACTTAACATTTAGGAAGCCAACGCATTTTCCTGTACCTCCTCTGCAACACTTAAGCCAATATTTGCGTCTTTGGGATTCTATTTGTATGGTAATTTAAAAATAGGGTTTGGACTTACAGCCGGCCTTTCTCTTGAAACTCCAAAAGCACATTAATTTTATAGACGGTAAAATAACGCCATAATTAAATATTACCATTTCTCTTAAAATCTGGTAGCTTCTAACAAAATGGGTTTTTCAAAACATGATGTAGATTTCCCCACAAAATTACACTCAAGGGGAATTTCTTATTTTGAATGTACGGAAGAGACCACGAACTTAATCTCAACACAATGTAAGAAAAATTGATTTGTTAAATTACAATAATTTTCTTGCGTTTAAAATCTCCATGCTTCCTGGGGTGGCTGACCCAAAGCCCCCCCTAGGTGCGTCTTTGGGGGAAGCCCCAGGGAGCAGGATGTTTTGGGTCATTGTTTATGAAGCTTCCCAAATGCCCTTCCTGGTGGTTCCAATTGGAGATTTTGTTCTGTGTTGCAAACAAAGAGGCAAAGCTGGGCGACCCCTCTACCCTCGCCCTTTGGTCTCCAAATACGCTCCCGGTGCCCGTGTTAACGAAGGTTTCCCACATGAAGGAGGCGTGGGCCCCGCAGCCGGCCTCCCATAGGCTCCCCCTTCACCAAGTCAGGGCCTAAGGACGGAGTCTGGTGGCCCCGGGCTGGAGGCTGAGGCTGGAGGAGGTGGGGCCGGATTTCACCCCGGGCGCCCAACCGCCCCAACCACAGCTCAAGAGGGCCCCCTTGTGGAGAGTCCCGAGAACAGCCCAGGAGTGGTGTACTTCCCCCAACGCCGGGGTTGCTCCCCCAGGCCTCCGACAGGTCCGGGCAGTTCTCAGACCCTAAGGGACTCAGTGGAGACCACTAGCCTCCAACTTTCTCTCTTCAAAACCTACATATTTCTTTGGGACGGGAAGGTTCTTGGCCCCTCTGGAGAAGACCTGGTGGAGAACTAGACCCCAAAGCCGCATGAAGAGCTAAGCTCGAGGTCCCACCCAAAGGTGCGTCCTGTGCCCTTTTCCAGGAGGCTTCACCACAGCAACACAAACGTCTTTCTCGTTGAATGTCTCAAGACCTTGTGACTGTCTCGCCAAATTCCTGTTCTATAGAACAATGAAATCTCCAGTCAATAAGGATTCGAGCCACTGGGAGACCTGGACACACGTTCTTTCTGGCAAATGCTGCCTGTGACTACAGCCCTTAGTCAGGCGCCAGAATGTCGAGGAGATCCAGGCACATCGAGGCACGGGGAGGGCTCGGGCTCCATCTGCCCAGGCCCGGACGCCCCTCACCCCACCCCTCAAAACACAGGACGGAATGTTGGTGTCAGAGGAGAGCATTGACCGAATTTGGTGTGAATTATGAGTATCCAAGGGCCAACGTGCAGAGCTAACGCGGCCTTGTCTCCAAGGCCCCAGAACATCTGGGTGAAAAGGAAGAACTTCCATCAGTCACCCTGATGCCTTGGTTATTTGCAAACAGCTGGGTCTGGCTGAAATTTTCAGTTTTCATCAGGGCGGAAGCCCCAGCCAGGGCGGGGACTAATTAGCCTCATCACGGGGCTGAGGGAAAGTTTCAGTGTGAATAGTTTTTGTTCTGGAACATTCCCAAACAGACAGAGTGGCTGATGAGCCAGGCCTGCCGGGCTGGACCCTGTCTCCCCAGCTCCCCATTCCTTGCCCATCCGTGAGCTGTGTGTTTCCTTTCCCTTAGCAGCGAAGGCTCAGCACAGGCCACGGGGAGATGTCTGTGTGGCCAGCTCTGTTCCTTCACAAAATATTTTCAATTTCAGAAACACAAACAGAAAATAATCACCTTTTCCAGGAGGCACCAAGCAAAGCCCACGTCATCCCCTGGCCCCTTGGCCAGGCTGATCTGGGGCTTCACAAGGAGAACTGGGTGAATGGGAACAAACCAGCCATGCTCTTCAATAGCCTTTCTGAATGCGGACATTGGAATCCAGTGCCCACCAGCTCAGGTCTGCTGTGCCAGGCACGCAGTCCCTCCAGAATCCCGCAGGGCAACTTACAACTCTTTGAGCTCACCAGGCAAAGGAGAACACATTTCACAGTCCAGGCTGTGGAGAGTGGCGCCTACTTTTTGTAGAGCACACCCGTGTCTGAGTCCCAGGAAGGCCGATCCATCCCCCACCAACACCTGGCCTCGAGGGCAGAGGCCTAGGATTAGCTGCCTGATGAGTTTCAGTTGCCGCCAAATGAGGGACAGCTGAGGAATCCGGGGCCAGCCATCCATGCCAGAGGGGAAGTTTGGACTCCTTATAATTCAAACTTTGTCTTCATATTTCTGTGATTTGCTGGGACTGTCATAGCATGCCAATCTGCAACCTTCCCTGGGGAGTTCAAATGGAAAGTCTGCGTGCCTTTTGTGCAATGACCTCATTGGAAAGCATATCTTTTGCTGTCGCAATGCCACGACGGCTGCCGTTTCAACAGCCGGTTTCTGAAGCTTGTTGGAGAAGCAGCTGGCGCACCCCCCCCACCGCACGCCAGCAAGTCTAGTTTGTAAATGGCGGCAGCCTCTAATCAAGAGAGGTTACTTTTTGGGTGGGGATTTTTATTTAAAATATATGTAAGCTTCCAAGTCCAAACATTCTAGGTGAATTACCTCAAGCTAAGAATTTTGAAATAAACCAGAAGGTTTCAGACTCCATTTTTTAAGCGAGAGAACACTTTTTTCAAAGCAAATCTTAATTAGTGTCCCACTATATAAGCCAGAGCAAAAATCAGGGGCTGCTTGACCTAAAGCTGGGGGTGGGAGGCAAGAACCTCAGTCACTGGGTTTCCCCTTCTCCCAAAAAGCTGTCATGGTGTTCAGAAACCAGCTTGAAAGCCTCTGATACGGCAACATGTAACACACACACACACACACACACACACACACACACACTCGATTCTTGAGCTAGAGTTACACTAGCCAATAAGGCAGCCACCAACCACAGGTGGCCCCTGAGCCCCTAAAATGTGGCAATCTAAATTGAGTTGTGTGGTTAATTAACTATGAACACACACCTAATTTTGAAGACTTCTGTGAAAAAAGCATATAAAACATCTCATTAACAGTTTTCATATTTATTACATGTTGAAATATAATATTTGGAGCTGGATAAAATACCATTAAAATTAATTTCACCTGTTACCATTTAGCCTTTTTAAAGTGGCTAATAAAAAAATGTAAAACCACCTATGTGGATACATTTGTGGCTCATATTGTTTCTGTTGAACAGGGTCACTCAGAGCTAGGTAGAGCCTTCCCTGGGGTATAGAAGCACATCAGGGTCCTGGTTTGGCTGGGGCAGCTTCCAAGGTTCAACAATGACCCTAAAGCAAAGCACCTGACATTGGTTCTTATGCTGGAGCCATCTTAGCCCCAAGGCTCTCAGCAGTAGTTGATACTTACACTTAAATCTTCCTTTGTCTACTTCTCTTTCCTCATGGCCTGCTTGGATCAGCCCAGGTCCCTAGCCTGCTGGGAACTCCCCTACTGACTGCCCTTCACCCTCAGCAGACCAGCTGTCTCTTTCTCTCTGCTTCCATTTCAAACTTGACCCTAATAGCCACACACTTGATGAAAACCACCAGTTAATTTTTAGGAGGAGAAATCCCAAGGGCTGGGAGAAGTATCAACAAGGAACTCATAAGCATGGGTCTAACGTACAAGTCATTCAATCATTCAACTACAAGTGGCAATTATAACACATTTATAGAGCACTTGCTATGTGAAGGCACTGTTCTAAGTGCTGTGCATGTCTTAAAAAATATTTATTGAGCATCTTTCAGGAACTGTGCTAAATGCTGGGAAATTAGCAGTGAGTAGGAAAGATGTCCTCCTGTTGCTGGCAGACTAGTGGGGGAAACAGTGAGAAAAAGGAAGGGAGAAAGGAAGGAAGGAAGAAAAGGAGGGAAGGAAAAGGAAAGAAAGAGAGGAGACTAGCATGACACTCCAGTAGCAATGAGCACACCCAGCACCAAGATCTTGGTTTCTAAACACCATTCTCCAATATTAGGATCTAGGACTTCTTGGAGAAATGGCTGATTTCAGGGCTGGGGCAGGTAAAGTACAAAATGAGCCTTCTGGTGCCAGAAAATGAGGAAGTGCTCCAAAAACTGGCAAGGGCATGTAGAAAGTTACACAGGAGCTAAGCTGCAGGAGCTCATCATGGCCTAATCTGGGAAAATGGAACAACAAAGTGAATAATGACAGCAATAGATTGTGACCTATAAAGTAAGTATCCCTGAGCTCCTACTAATACAAATAACTCAGTGAAGAGATAAATGCTTCCTTACAGCACAGTTCCAATAAATACATTCAGGAAAAATGATGAAACTAGAGAATGACAGTTTTGAAAACACCACAGTAATAATTATTGCAAGCAAGAATAGTCAATGGTATCAATAGATGCTAAAATGAGGGTGGGAGTATAATGAAAAACAAGATCTCGGCATTATTTCTAAGTATGACCCCATAAGACATTATTAATTATAAAGATAAAATTAGTCATTTAACAGTGGAGAACCCTGGCAGACACCCCCATAAGCAGGTCATCAAAATTATCATCATTATTGGGACCAACTGACATTGTGTGCCTCCTCAGATGAGGTGCTGCAGGACGCACAACACTGCTTTTAGGGGATTCTTACCAAGACTGCATAAGTTGAATTTAATCATAAGGAAACATCAGGCAATCCTAAATTGAGGAACACACTACAAAATAACTGGCCAGTACTCTTCCAAAGTGTCAAGGTCATGAAAGACAAAGACCACAGAAGTGTCTCTGATCCAAGGAGGCTAAGGGGGCCTGACAACTAAACGTGGTCCTGGATTGGATCCTGGACCAGAAAGGGAACATTAAGCAGACAAGTAGTGAAGCTTGCGTATGGTTGGTAGATTAAAGTTAAAAGCACTGTTATCCACGTTAATTTCCTGGTTTTGATCATGTACTGTGTCCATTTAAGATGTTAACCTTTGGGGAAACGGGATGAAGGGTATACTAGAATTCTTCCTACTGCTCTTGAAACATGTTTATTAAGTCTGAAATTATTTCAAATCGAAAAATCAAGAAATAGAAGTAAGTAAAAAACAGAAAGCAGGTAAATAATTGCCAGTTGTGACAAAGGCTGCCGAAGAGAAAAGGGAATGGAAAATAGTAGAAGGGGAGCGTTTGACATCAGCCTGCCCGGGAATGCCGTTCATGTTCAGACCTCACTGAAAAAGGAGAAAACAACCCAAAGCAGAGGGAAGGGCACTCTGGCCGAGGAACAGCATATGCAGCAGCCCTGAGGCAGTGCGGTTGCCCATTCATCCCTAGAAACACACAGTGGGGAAGCATGGTGGGATCTGATGGCTGACGCTGGAGACAGGAACATGGCTGATTTTAAAGGGACTCACAGATGACAAGGAAGCACGTGGCTGTTGCTCCAAGTTCCAAGTGCATCAGGAAACCACAGGAAGTTTTCGGCCATCATGTAAATTTCCTTTGACACACTTGTGATTCTTTGAAATTATAATCCATAGTGGTGGGCCTATTAGATTAACACCAGCCTCTCCAAGATAACAGGTACTCCAGCCCTCACAAGCAACTTTATAAAGACCTACAGGAGCCATTCAGTGTGTGTGCATGGGTGACAGCCCCAAGGAACAGGCTGCGGACTTCGGATGCCCCTCAGTACCTGTTATGGGTTGAATTGTGTCCCCAAAAAGGTATGTCTGAATCTTAAACCCTGGTACCTGTGAATATGGTCTTATCTGGAAGCAGGATCTTTGCACATGTGATCAAGTTAAACTGAGGTTATGATGGGCTCGTATGTGCCCTACCTAATCCAGTGACTGGCGTCTCCGTCAGAGAAAGGACAGGGAGATGTGGGTACAGAGATGTAGGCACACAGAAGACAGCCATGTGGAGACGGAAGCAGAGACTAGAGTGACACAGGTGCCTGCCAAGAATCTGGAGCCACCAGGAACCAGAAGAGGCAGGACCCTCCCCTAGAGCCTCAGGAGAAAGCCACCATCCCATACATTGATTTCAGATTTCTGCCCTTCAGGTTGTGAGAGACAGGGTCCTGTTGCTCTAAGTCACCCAGTCTGTGGCCTCTGTTGCAGCCTCCCAGGACGCACAGCCACTCTCCTTCTGCATTCTTGAGGTGGAGGGATAAGCTAACCCCCTGTCTGCTCCCTTCATCCCCAGGTTATTTTCTACAGCCGTGAGCCCACATACACTTACTTATTAAATCATACCTACTTAGAGTTTTACGTAATACTTTAAAATCAAGTTCAGACCAACCCCCTTTTAAAACAGCCTTGTCGTGGGCAATGCGGTCTAGGAAAGTGCTCATTTGCTACGGTAACTGTGGCTGCTTTTAACACCCTCTAAAATCAATGCGTAACCACTGGAATGAGAAATGCTCACCATTGCACCCCAAATCACTCGGCACGCCTCCTGGAACTTTGGAACATGCCAATTAGGGTAGGAAAAAACAACACCTTTTTCTTTTTGCCCCCAAAGATAGATACCTGATATTTCTCCATCTGTTCTGGCTACAAACCCCACATTTTTTCTCCACTCTCCTCCCCTTCTGATTCCTACCCACTCTTCTCATAATCCATAAAGAAAATGTGGAGTGTGGACCTGGGGGCAAAACTTCTCTAAGCCTCTATTTTTTATCTGTAAAATGAGGATAACTGCATCCACCTAACAGAAGTGTTGTGAAGGGTAGATAAGAAAGGGGAGTCATCTTTCATTCCAAGCCTATGCAATGTCCAGAATGGGTACATCCATAGAGACAGAAAGCAAATTTGTGGCTGCCAGGGTTTGCAAGGAGGGTGGGATGGGGGAATGACTCCTGCATATGGATTTCGTTTGCAGGGGATGAAAATGTTCTGGAACTAGATAGTGCTGGTTGTTGCACAGCACGACCAGTGTCCTCAAGTGCTGCTGGATTTTACTTGTACACTTCAAAATGAATAAAATGGTGGCTTTTATGTTAGGTGTATTTTAGCAATATTTGTTTTCTAATTGGGTAAGAAGCATCTGTCTGGAGTGACACCAACCAAGTATTCCATCCCATGAACCTCAGTTTCATCATCTGCAAAGTAGACATGTTGACGGAACTTGTGTCGTGGGTGGCTGGGCAGAGGACACCTGTTGGTCCACAGGAATGGCTGGCACTGACAGGCTGCCACCCCCGGGACCGCTGGGAGGGCTCCCCACCGTAATACAGACAAAGCAGTGCGTCTCAAGTCAATGTCAGCCAGGTGGCCACATGTGGGAGAGGCTCCACCAGTGTCCTTCCCCCTGAAGGCCGCAGGCAGGTTCCATACAGCGTTCACCATGAAGCCTGTTCCCTCCATTCTAACTCACAAGAACACATCGGGCTGGAGCAGCTCATATTTTAAACCCCAGTAGCCTAGTCTGAGCAATTGGATGCTCCAGATTTAATTCTGCAGGTAATTTGAACGATGCTATCTAATTTCAAATGTCCCTGCTCTTATGAGTGCAAAAGCAGCATAATTTTTAATTAGTGGGTAAACAGTAAATAATGGATGGCGGTAAGTGGACACCACTGTTAATTAAAAATCCATGGTTGATAAAAATCAATTTGGCCCATGCATTTAACTCAGTCTATCAGGTCCCTGCGAAAAGTTGTGAACCCAGCCCCCAGCACCATCTGCTTTCGGCTGTTGCTCCTTTCGTTGAGACTTTTCTAAGGGAGAAAAAGAGAAAGAAAAGGAAAACAAAAGTCTGCCTCAAAAGCTACAACTGGAGAAATTTCATGTATTCATTTATAATCAGTCAATTTAAATTTTGCAACCTTGAAGTTGAAACTTCAAGAACGGTCGAGAGGGGATGTTATGCCCGACTCCGTTGTCACAAAGAAGGTCTCCTGTCGTGTTTTATGTTTGGGGTGTGCACGTTCTGAATACAGTGAGATCTCACTATGTCTCACGTAGTCTCCTGACTTAATTAAATATGATTTTCTCATGGAAACACAAAACAAACTGAAACACACTTAGTGGGAACACACTGCCTGAGGATTCATGACAAAATACGCTGCAGGCCATCTCTTCTTGGTGACTTCAGAAAACAATTCCTTAAGAAACAGAGCTTTGAGGAGACAACGCCAATATAATTTTTAGGGCTCATTCACAATTTTGCTCTGAGATGTAAGCTTGCCTTTCCCACCAGGCAAATAATGCTGACAGCCCCAGTTTCATCCATCCTCCAAACCGACACTTCCAGACAGGTTTGGTGGACACTGGTGATGTTCAATTAACCTGCAGCATTGAATCCGGGGGACCGAGCACCTCCCCAGGGCTGCAGCCTCATGAGCGTGGGGAGGCGCACGATGTGACGGTGATGTGTGCGAGTCCCAGCCCAGGATTCCCAAAGGCATTAGGCTGGTCCTGCTTTGACACTTCCCCACACACCACAGCATCCTGGGGCTGGTCCCCGAAAAATTAGATGTGCCCAAGTTAACACGGAACCACTGCAAGCCTCTCTCTCAAGCCTCCCCTCGGTACTGCCCACCCTGTAGAGTGGCCCCAACTCTGGGGGCACCTGAGTGCCCACATGGCTGGGTGAGGCCATCTGAGGCCTGGCTGGTTGGTTGGCTGTTCTCATCTCTCCTATTTAGCTGGTTAAAACCAATACATCAGTCATAGGACAAACCAAGAATCCAGCAGGGCTCCAGTGCTCGACCGGCCTTCCAGTCATTCATCCACCCATTCATTCAGCCCGTGTCTGCTGAGTGCCCTGCACTCCTCCAAGTCTTGAAAACAGCCCCTGTCCCTTGCAAGATAGGCAACGGTTAAGCCATCAGGCCAGAGGCCAGAAACCTGGGCTCTGTCACCCTTGGGAAGCGTGTGCCCCCGCACGGGGTAAGCTGTCCCCATGAGCCTGGTTCTCCGCCCACAGGAAGCCGCTGACGCCAACACCCATCTCCTAGAGCTGTTGGGGAGGTTGGGCAGGAATGCACGGAGTGGGTACTTGATTAACAGGAACCACCGGGTCCTCACCATCACGACCATCGTGCCACTCCTGCCTTCTCAGCTGGTCCCCAGGGCCCCCAGGGAGTGAGGAATCCACAATGCCTCGTTTTTCTGAGAGGCTGCTGGGATGCAGAGAGTTTGGGGGCCACTTGCCCCATAAAACAGCTGCAGAGGGGCAGTGTGGGGACCCCAGGCCTCCCTAGACCTTCCTTGGCCACGCTGCAGTTTCTGAGCCCGAGATGGACGGCGGACGGCGCACTGGGTAAGGGGACAGAACACGCCATTCGCTCATTTCTCCACTTAGCCCCCAAGCCTTCAGGGCCTCCCAGGCCCCCAGGGCCTGGCTCCCGGGCTGGCCGGTGTCTCCACAGAGGCCCACCTTGCCTCAGCTCACCCCCTGACCCACTTGGGCCACAGGCTTGGTGGGAAAAAGTGCCGTTGGAAAGCCCAGCTGCAGGGGCTGGCCAGCCTCCATGAGCAGAGCCCACTGCTGTGATACTTGTGTGCAGATCGCCACCAAGCTTCCCATACATCAGCCATCGGGGTTGTGTCAAGCCCAGCCCTCTGGGTGGAGGCGAGAGTTTCGGGGGGGATTGCTGCTCTTTAGCAGCCGAAGGTCCCGGTGCCTCTCAGCAGCTCTTCCAAGAGATTGCAAACAGGTTCATGGCCAGGCCTGGCTCGTCTCCACAAGATGAGCACACCAAGAGGTCACTTAGGGGGGCCTGGGGCCCTGGGCTACCCTTCCCTGAGGCCTCCAGTTCCCCCTGGCCCCGCCAGTGGCCCCATGCATCAGCCCCAGCACCCACCACTCGTTTATGGAGCGTCCTCCATGTGCCAGGTGTGGGCCTGGGTCCCACGGATGTGGGGGTGGCAACATGGGCCTGGCACCGAGGAGGGTGCATGGGACAAGGCCTCGGCGGGCAGGCGGCAGGTCTGGCCTGCTCGGCGCGGCACAGGTCAGGCAGCACCTGGGCCCCCTGGTGGGGCAGGGGGCAGTCACCCCCCAGCCCCTCGGGCTCAGTGTGCGGTGCCCCGGCCGGGAGTGCAGGCTCCCGCAGCCAGCATGGGGCGGCGCCTGTCCACAGCAGGCCAGGCTGCAGATGGCCCCGGCTCCCAGGACTCTGGCTCAGCACAGAAATCCTCTTGGAGGATTCCTGGCCCGGGAATTTGGGACAGTCTCCCCAGGAGGCTTGGATTCATGGTGGACACACCTGGAAATCGAGGAGGAGGTGAGCCGGGTGGCTGATTCTAGGCACCCTGGTTTGGGTGCAGCCAGAGGGAGTCTGGGTGCCCCGGGGAGGGCCAAGGGGCAGGTGAGGTGCAGTCAGGCCCTGCCTGATTCTCAGCTGCCCCCTGGGCTGGCCCAGGTCAGGTGGGGAGGGCAGGGGGAGTGCCTGGGTGCGCCGGGATAACTAACCCAGGTCTGTCTGCTTTGCAGCCTGCACCACGGAGGCGGCTGCGGTGGCAGGGGGCAGCCACCTGCGCTGGGAACCCCGCTGCCAGCAGCCCCTGCCTAACCGAGCACCTATCACTGCAGTGCTGCCCCCGCGCCTTGACGGGCTCTGGATCTCTACTGGGTAAGACCCCAAGTCACCCTGACCATAGGCTCCCGGGTTGGGAGACTTCAGCCTCTCTGAGCCCCATTCTCTGTGAAATGGGCACAACTCATCCAGTTGTCCAAGAGGCAGGCTACCTGCCAAGCACATGGCTTTGCTTGTCCTCCTCCGCAGAGTGAGCCTGGGAGGCAGGGGCTGTACTGGGCCTCGTGCCTCAACCACAAACAGAAAATGGATGAAAGCCATCTGTTCAGGACACTGAGCACGTACTGTGAGCCAGGTACAGGGGACACGATGAGCTGAGCATGCTAACAAAGAAATAAGTGACCTAAACCGGAGTTGGTGTGAGCTCGGCAGTGAAGGAAACGAAAGCAAAGAGGTGATGGTGAGTGACCTGGGTGGGTTCTTTTGAGAGTGGTCAGGGAAGGCTGCTCGGAGGTGGTAACACTCAGCTGCGAGCTGAAAGAAGAGGAGTCAGCCATCCAGAGAGCCAAGGGAAGAGCCAAGCAGAGGGAGCGGCTGGTGGAAAGGTGCTGGGGCAGGAAAGAGCAGACCAGAGAGGGCCCGGGTGTCCTGCTTGCCCGTCTAATTCCCTTTCTAACCTGACAGGCTCACCTGACATTTCAGAGGCCCTGCTGCTGCTCCGGCACATTGGGCTCTGTGTTCTGCCCTCGTGTAAGGGGCACAAACTCTATAGCAGCCAGCTGAGTTCCCCCTCCTGGGGTGGGGTCAGGGGAGAAGGGAGGCAGAGGTGCCCCCCACAACGAGCACATCCCTTCCTCCCCAACTATCCCCATTTCTCACTCCCCTGAGTCTGGGACCGGACTCTCCACGACCTGCATGACCCTCCTGAGGTCAGGGAGAAACCCGACAGCCGAATATCTGCCAGCACTCAGGTGGAGGGAGAGGACATGAGTTCTGCCAACCACTTGGGGTGCATTCCCCGCCTCTGCCCCCTCCCCGACTCCACAGTCCAGGTGGGACCCAGGTACCACTGACCAGGGTCTCTCTGAGAGAGAACTGGGGCATGGGCAGAGTAGGGACTGGGTGCAGGCTGCCCCTGCCCCAAGACAACAGCATTACAGAACAGTGCTTCTGGAAACTTCTAGAACTTTCTTCCTAGAAAGTTCCCCTTCTTACTCTCTAGATAGGCTTTGCTGCTTCCTAGGAGTAGTGCAGGGAAGGATCTAGAGTGTGGGCGCCACCGAGCTGCCCGTTTTGGCCTGCCGTGTTCCCTTAGGCAGATCTCCCTGTCCCCAGCCTCTGCTGAGACCGGGTGAGCAGAGGGCTGTGGCCCAGCCCCGAATGTGTGACCTTCCTCTCCCCATTTTCAATAACCACCTGTACTGGTGTCTCCTTACGGTTTTTCTTTATCACTTGCTTTGTTTACTTACACATATTCATTTTTTTTACAGCTTTACTGAGGTATGATTAATATAGAGTAAACTGCACACATTTACAGTTCGCAATAATTATTTTTAAAAGAAGAGTAACATTACCCAAGATATGGAGGGCACAGCCACTTGCCATAAATAGGAGGTAACAGTGAAAAGAAAGTCAATGAAAATAAAACAACATTATTAAATTCTCACTAGATTCTTTGCATAAGGCCCCAAGTTTGTTCTCTTTGGGAAAAAAGGGAGGTTGACGTTAGAGACACATTAGCTCCAACGGAGACTTTCTCCTTAACATAGAAAGATTGAAAGAAAAAGGAAAGGCAGTTGTTTCCATGCTGGGTGAGAACACATTTCCTCTACTTCAGCAACCCTGGCATGAACAGGATCCAGCAAATATCAGCACAGGGGGTACCCGCAGAGAATAACATTTGGAAAGGCACCTGCCTGCCCTTTTCCCCCAGAACTCATCCTCCATGGGAAAGTCCTTGGGGCGCCCCCGTGCCCAGCCTGTGTGACTGAGGGTCTGGGAGCCGCCTAGTTCCCCTCTGCGCCCAGCCCCGCTCTGTGCTCGTTTTCATCACTAGCAGAAGAGGGCCTGGGGTCCAGGTCCAGCCCTCTGCCTATTTTTGTAAATAAAGTTTTATTGGCACACAACCAAACTCACCATTTACTCACTGTGGGCGGCTGTGTTAGCTCTAGAACCACGGGCTTGAGTCCTTGCAGCAGAGACCAGCTGGCCCACAAAAACAAAAACATTTGTTATCTGACCCTTTACAGAAAAAGTCGGCTGACCCCTGGTTTAGATCAAGCCTGTCACAGACACGATTGAGTCTTGGCCAGGAAAAGTCAGCCTAGCAAAGGGGAGATGAAATATAAGTGCCCACCATCCACAGTGGACTCACTGAGGACCCAGGGGTGGTCTGCGGTGTGCCGGGCTCTGGGCCAGATGCCAGGAATCCAACGGGCAAGGAACAGGCAGGACCCTGCCTCCTGGAGCTCCCAGCACAGGGCTCCCAAGGGGTGTGAAGAGCCCGTTTCTTAAGCCCCTCCCAGGAGCCACCAGGGTGCTGGAGGCTCGGAAACCCGGACCATAGATCTGATCCCTCCGTGTTACAGAGGAAAGAGTGGGACATTATCCAGACTCACAATCCGGTGAAAGACATAAATGGGATGTGGACCTGGGTCCTCTGGATGCAAAGCCTGTGAGCTTCTGGGGCCAATGGGGGGGGGGGGGGCTGTGGCCCGGCAGAGAAACTGAGGCTGCAGGGACCCACCCCCCGAGCTGAGGCCTGAAATGGGGGCCATGGGAGTGCGAGCACAGCCCAGGGGCTCCGGGTGCAGGCTCCCACTCCCTAGCCACACTGCTCTCTCCCACCCCACAGCTGCGAGGTTCGCCCCGGGTCGGAGTTCCTCGCCCGATCCTACACCTTTTACCCCAACCGCTTCTTCCGAGCCTACCAGTTCTACTACAGGGACCCCTTCTGCCGGGAGCCTGCCCACTCCCTGCTCATCAAGGGCAAGGTCCGCCTGCGCCGGGCCTCCTGGATCACCCGGGGTGCCACCGAGGCCGACTACCAGCTGCACAAGGTGGGCATCGTCTTCCATGACCACCGCGCTCTGCTCGACATCGCCAGGCGCCTCAACCAGACCCAGGCTGGCCGGGATTGTGCCTGGCAGTTGCCCCCTGCCCGGGCCTGGCTGCCCGGGGCACTGTACGAGCTGCTGAGTGCCCAGGCTGAGCGGGACTGCACAGCAGCCCTGGGCTTCACCATGCATGAGCTCAGCCTGGTCCGCGTGCAGCACCACCTGCAGCGGCAGCCCAGGGCTGGGCCCCAGCTCGTGGAGGAGCTGTACCTGGGGGACATCCACACCGACCCAGCAGAGCGGCACCACTACCGGCCCACCGGCTACCAGCGGCCCCTGCAGAGTGCCCTGGTGAGTCTGTGCCCCCCACCCTGGGGGTGGGGGCGTGGGAGCTGAGTTAAGTATGTCTGGACTAGACCCCGAGGGAATATTTTTCAAAAGTGATGATGGATGGATGGATGGATGGATGAATGGATGGATGGATGGATGGATGGATGGATGGATGGATGGATGGATGGGTGGATGGGTGGATGGATGGATGGGTGGGTGGGTGGGTGGGTGGTCCAGGCATCCCTATCAAGTGCTCTTTGAACCCTTAGGCACCCCTCACATCTTTTAGCATGTATCCAGTGCCTGCTCTGCACTAAGACACATAAGGAACTAAATCGGATGGGCGGCTTCCCTCCCCTGGGTCTTGGGGATGAGCCCCTGTGCCCTCCTCGTCCTGCTCCACCCCCTCCTCCGCACCCAGGATCTGGGTAGCCGAGAAGCACAAGGACACGTTCTCATGATCAGACAATCAGCCTAAGCTCTCTTCATGACCTCAAAATTATTCCTTTTGGCAGCCAGTGTTCCAGGCTGGTCTGACGTTAATCCTAGAGAGAAGGTGCTGGCAGTGGGGTGATCACCAGCACCCACTACCTCATTAAGAGGGCACACTGCTGCAAAGGCAGAGGGCTGCCAGGGACGCGGGGCTGGGGGAGGAGGGAATTTCGTGTCTCCCCAGGCAGGGCTCTGGGGCACGAGAGCTCCTGTCCTCCTGCCGCCCGACCAGCCGGCGCGGCCACTGCAACCAGCAGTGCGGCTGAGAAGAGGCACCCGGAGGGCTGTGAGCCGGGATGAGCCCTGCCCGATGTATGGGCATTAAATTAAATGCCTGCTCAGCAACTGCCCCCTCCCTGTAATAAAAAAAGGAAGAGAATTTCGAAGAAGGAAATGCTGCAGATAAACCCCGAAGTAATGAATGAGTCGTTACCTTACGTTCTCTGGGGCCCAAGCCTTGCCCATGACCCAAACCAGATGGTAAACATGAACATTTTTAGAAGTTAATTTAAAATCAATTTTATCCCCAAATTTATTGCCTGGATGTAGAATCCTAATCAGTCAGCCAACACTGGACCAAAATTGTCTGAGCCTGGTGTCACCCCTGGGGGTTAATTCTGTTATGTGCTGTTTGAGAAATAACTTTATGTAACAGGTTTAAACCAGTAAGAGTTTGGCTTTCACACAAGTGTGAATTCTGCTGGCTGGGGGCCTTGTTTATTAACGCATGCAGCGCCGGACCTCTGCAGAATAATGCTGGGAGATTTTTGATAGAGACTTGTACCTTCTTTCATCCCCATCAAAAGCATCAGAGAAAGAAACACCTTTTCTTTATCTTCTCTCCCCCTAAAAGCTTGCTAGTTCTCCATTTGTTTCTTCTATGTAGAAAACCGCTCGCCCCCACTTACCAACTAGCTTTCCTAATGGCTGCCTGCAGAAGGTCTCTCTTTTTGCGCAGGAGGGCAGCCCTGGGATTATTTTGATGTAATGCATTAGGTCCTGTCAATACACATTAGTGGGACAACAGCTGGAATGCGGGTTGAAACGCCTGAATTAGAGTGGACTCTCTCCAGCTACCTGACCAGCTTGTGCACTTCTTTCCATCACAAACATTTTTACAGCCATGTGCTAGTATTTCAAAGTGCCTTCAAGTCCCCCGGATCAAAAGCCCCCACACCAAAGACAATGTAGTTTTCTATATTATGGAAATCGAGGCAAGTTTAGGTTCGTCATAGAAATACATAATAAGAGCTTATAATGTGGCCATATAAAAAAGAAAAACCTGTTCTCAACCATCCGGCATCTCCTTTCTAAACCAGAACTCCCAAACACCATTTGTTTGGCATGAAACTTCCCCAGAAGCAATCTGGAAATCTTTAGGGTTTTTTTACAAAAAAAAAAAGAAAAGAAAAATATTGAAGCTGATTTCCCAGCGGGGCCGTCAGGACAGCTTTTTCCCCTTGCCTGTCCTGCACGCGCCCCGACCCAAAGTCTCCTTCTGGTGGCAACAGCAGGGGACGTTTGCGAGTTCCCACACCAGCCTTGCTCTGCCATGGGCTTGTTCCAGGGACATTTACCCTGCAGAATGACGCTCTGGCCTAAATTCGGGCAACAGCTCCCTTTAAAAAAAAACAAACACTGCGAAGTTGTCTGTGTCTGGTTCCTTTTTGGCCTCTATGAGCTTTTTCACTCCAAATGCAGACTCACTACTCCCACACAGTTTGATTTGGCCTCTGTTTTCCTGCTGATGGTGTTTCACTGTAAATCCTGTCAGGCAGGAACAACTGTAAATAAGGCCAAAGAGAGAGGAAAGCCATTCACAGCCTGGGACTGTGGCTGTCCCTCAACAACCCGAGGGTGGCTGGCTTCCCCTGGTATAAATAACACTGGAACAAACATCTTGGTGCCATATCTCTGCAACTCCTCAGCCATCTCCTTGGCACAGATTCTAAGCCATGCGGTTCCAAGGGCAGGAGTACTTTAAAGGCTCTTCATCCTTGGTCCACATCCACTTTCTCAGCGTGAGGGAATGACGTTCACCTTCCAAGGTAAAATTTCTGAAGGCAAAAGGCCTCTCCTCTGCCCCCTGCACTGGGCCAGCAGGCTGCCTGCCCCTGAGCTTCAGCATTTCTTAGCTGCAGCATGTAAGTGTCCGTGAGGAGGGTTTAGCACTTAGGAAGGACATAGAAGGGTGAAAGGCAGGGTGAGGGTTTAACAATGGGCACAGAAAAAGATGATGGACTTGAAGGGTCAAATTGGCATCTGTGGAAAAGGACAGCCCCTTTCAAATCCCAGGACATAAGGCACTTTCTTTCCCTTCTCATTCACCCATCCATCATTCAATCTGGGAACAAAGTAGCCCCAGAGAGACACCCAGCTTTCTGGAGCTAAAAACTACTGAAGGGAGGGAGTAGAGAGAAGAGGAGACAGGGAGTGACCGGTCTAGGAGCAACAGGAAGGGCTGCGGACCGCTGCAGCTGGGGTGGCCCAGCAAGGTCTGGGTAAAGCCTGTGTCTGAACTGAGACCCGGAGGATGAGAAGGAGCTGACCAGGCAATGTGGGGGGCCCAGGTGCTCAGGGGGAAAGGACAGCAGGTGCAGAGGCCAGAGCAGGGAGGTCCTCCCCGAGGGCCAAGGACAGCAAAGCAGCCGTTAGGCCTGAGGCAGGAGGGGAGGCGGCAACAGGTAGCTGGGACAGCCCCGAGACCCCCACTCCAGGCCGCGCCCTGGCTTCCCCGCTGGGACACTCACTGCTCCTGTTTGTCCTTTGCCAGCACCACACTCGCCCCTGCCCGGCCTGCGGCCTCGTTGCCCGCTCTGATGAGCACCACCCACCGGTGCTGCCCCCACAGGCGGCACTGCCCCTGCGCCTGGGCGGCCGGTGGGTCAGCCCTGCGTGCGAGGTGCGCCCTGCCGTGCTGTTCCTCACCAGACTCTTCACCTTCCACGGGCACAGCCGCTCCTGGGAAGGGCACTACCACCACTTCTCCGACCCTTCCTGCCAGCAGCCCACCTTCACTGTCTCTGCGGCTGGGCGCTACACCAGGGGCAGGCCATCCACCAAGGTCCGCGGCGGCACTGAGCTGGTGTTCCAGGTTACACAGGCCCGTGTGACCCCCATGGACCGTGTCACCACCGCCATGCTCAACCTCTCGGAGCCAAGCAGCTGCGGGGGCCCGGGGGCCTGGTCCCTGGGGACCGAGCGGGACATCACAGCCACTAATGGGTGCCTGCCGCTGGGCATCAGGCTCCCCCACGTGGAGTATGAGCTTTTCAAGATGGAGCAAGACCCTCTTGGGCAAAGTCTGCTGTTCATCGGACAACGGCCCACCGACGGGTCAAGTCCTGACACCCCCGAGAAGCGCCCCACCTCCTACCAAGCGCCCCTGGTGCTCTGTGAGGGGCTGATCCAGGACCCCCCTGGGTCCCCGGGGTACAGGCCTCTCAGTGGCAGGGGCCCATGTCCTCAAAAGGCCCCTCTCCCCTTCCTGCTGCTAGTTCTAGGGCTGGCCTTCCTCAAGCAGCTATGAAATTGGTCTTTGACTTACGGACAGCTCCTCGGGGCCCCCACTGGACCCCAGGGCCCCTTCCGGCACAGACCCCTCCACCTGTCCGAGCAGGGCCGGCTCTGCCCTCTGCTCGGCTGGGACAGTTACATGGCCCACTGCTCTCAGCTCGGCTGTGTCCCAGGGTGCCCAGCGCCTGAGGTCAACGGCACCTGCAAAGTCCACACAGTGGCTGGCGGCCAGCAGGTGACTCGAGCCCTGGCTGGGAGCGTGGGCTTCACAGCCATGTCAATTGTCCTGAGCTTCTGAACACTCGCCCCAAGTTCGGAGGGCAGTTCGGATCCAGCACCGGAGGTGGACCGCGCTGGGTCTCCCTGCCCGACAGCACCCCCTTCTCTCCCTGGACGTCATGAAATTGGAGCAGGGCTCTGCACACAATGCCGCCACCGCTTTGCCACACCTGGGGTTGTGTTTAAAGATTATTAATTCTGGTTTAGCAATACACACTTGAGCCGGAGCCATGAATTAAAGATGCTGCTGTGGGCTTTCAGAACTTCTCAGCTCTCTGGCAGAGGGCTTGTCTCTCTGGGGGCACCTCCGCTTTCTTGAGCTGTGACTGCTGGCATTTGTCTGCCCTACCTGTGTTTCTGCGAGTCGGGCCTCAAGCTACCAACACTGCTTGCAGATAAACCCGGCCCTCCTGGGCCAG
Organism: Manis pentadactyla; assembly: GCF_030020395.1. Taxonomy (NCBI): domain Eukaryota; kingdom Metazoa; phylum Chordata; class Mammalia; order Pholidota; family Manidae; genus Manis; species Manis pentadactyla. The sequence goes on along the minus strand of NC_080023.1, from coordinate 174,102,042 downwards.
CACGCGGGTGCAGGCGGCCCCATCCAAGCAGAGATGCGGGGGCCCCCTTGCCCACACCGAACCCCAGCACGCCGGGCTGGCTGCTGGGGGCAGATCTTTGGAGGAAAGCAGCATTCCAGCCTTTGGAAAGTAATTAATCCTAATGATAGCAGGAACACTAACGTGCTCTGTAATTAGCTCGGAGTAAGCGTCCTCTGCTTGCAAGATTCCCTGTGCTTGACTGACAGGAAGGGAGAGGAAGCTCTGCGTGTGTCTTCGGCACCATCACAGGGAGAGGTCGGGGTCGTGGGGCTACAGGGCAGCATCAGGGGGAGGAGGCAGCCCGCTCGCCACAGTGCGAATGCGCCGACGTCTCTGCTCAGGGGTGGCTGCCATCAAGGTGCAGACAGGCTGTGCCTCGCCAGGGGCCGTGCCTGTGTTCCCAGGGTCTCATGGGCACACTGAGAAGTTAACTGGCATCCTGGTGGGCTCGAGGGTTTCTGGGACTGTGTGCCCATGATTCACCCTCCTTCCTCTGCCCGATGCTCATCTCTGGATCTTATCACAGATCTTGAACAATAATTGTCTGTGAGGCTAATGATTCTTTCAGAGGGAAGCTCTTGTCCTCTGTTAGATTGTGTGGGGTTCAATCAGCCCGCTGAAATTGCTCTAACTTATCTGCCCATTCTTCTTGAAAAAAAAACCAAAAAACCCAACACGTTAATATTCTCTGTGGGTCTCAGAGAGCTATGAGTGTTCCTGGCATATTTACCAAAGTACAAGAAGTAATTAGATTATTTACGGTCACAGACTACATCAGGATGGGGGGTGGGCTTCCCGGTGGGGATGAGGTTGGGTGCAGATAATGTGTCCATGGCTGAGCAAGTCTTGTATCCTAGGCTTCAGGCAACCATGCCACCATTTATCATCACAATTGAATCTTTTAATAAAATTGAACAGCCTGAAAAATGTTCTTCCTGGTTATTAAAGTCAACCACGGGGATTATGGTTCTAAAGAAAGGAAGTGCAATGTCTTCCAGAGAATGAGTGAAAGAGAATAAAACCAGTAGAGATAAACTCTGGCTCTCCCTGTTTGTTACATGCCTTCAGTGCCTGCCACAGCCCTGCTCTGTTTAAGACTCTCCAGGAGCCACCAGTGCAACCAGAGTGAGGCCCCAACATCACGGTCACTGATGTGGGCAAGGGCCAGTCATACCGCCCCTCACCCCGGCTGTACTGGCCTTCCCTCTGTTGATCGCACCAAATTGTTTCCTGCCTCAGGGCCTTTGTACATGCCATTTCTGCTGCCTAACATCTCTCCCCCCAGATCCTCAGAAACTTGGCTATTTCTTTTCAAGACTCGGACCAAATGTCACCTCTGCAGGGAGGCCCACCATCAGCATCTCAAAAGCAGCAGACTCCCTTTCCATGTGTCCCCCCATTTGCCCATCCCCTCCACTGCTTCCTGTTCTTTATAACTTACTGATCGCTGTCTGAAATCTTACCTATTCACATTTATTCTCTGCCTCCCCTGCCACGAATGCATCAGGGAAAGGGGAGGGCTGAGCCAGTCCCTGTGCCCTTTGTCAGCAACTTCTGCCATGCGCCTCACGTGGAGGACCTCAGTAAATATGGCCAAGTAAACAAATGTTGATCCCAGCTAATCCTCACACCAAAACCTGGGACGGGGTTGCTGCAGGTGCCAAGTGCAGCATCCCCCACGGGAGGCCCTGCAGTGCGGGTAAGGGATGTGGCCCTCCGCGTCTGACACCTGCAGACCCTGAGGCTCGGCTCGGACAGGAGCTTGCCCGAGGCCACCAGCAGCTGGGCCCCAGAGCCTGAGCTCCGAGCCTCCATCTCAGTGTGTCCCTGACAGGCGTGGGATTCCTTGACTGTATTTGGGGAAAGAAATTCAGAACTGCTTTTGGGACCTAGCCTGACCCAGCTCTCACTAGGGGGCATGTGTTGAGAAAGAGAGAAGGTCCCTGGCTCCTTTGGCGCGAGGTGCCCTCCCCTCCAGGGCTCCTGGGTTCTGGAGCAGCCGATGCTGACAAATATCAAGGCTGGAAAAGGACAACAGGCCCTTTCCCTTGGGCAAGAGGCCATGCTTTCCACACCCTAGGCTGAGAAAGGGAGGGGGCCACTTTGGGGGCCAAGGGGCCGAGGGGACTCAGGGGACGGGGTGAGAGGCGCACAGGCCCCTTTCTCTGCCCCTTATAGTGCTCTCATGTAATCAAAAGACGGAAGTGAAACCTGTAGTTCTTGTTCAAAACAAAACAAAATTAATGTTCTCCATTGTATGTTCAGTCACGTTTAAAAGGAAAAAAAAAAAACCTGTGCAGTTTATAATTTCATAGTGCAAGCTCCCAGGAGAGTAAATGAGCTTTTTTTTTTTTTAATAAAAAGTTTAAATTGTATACAGCTCTCAGAGGCCCATTAGCTAACAGATGCTGGTTATCAAAAGGTTATTTCTCTGCTTTTTCTAAGCGAATGTGTTTCATCTCCCAGTGGTACCGCTGGCCAGAGAAAGAGCAGCTTAGCAATGGCGCGGGCTCTGCTGAGCAGCCCTGGCCTCCCGGGGCCGGTGACTCGGGGTGAGGGAGGCTGGTGGGGCGGGATGGCGGCAGCCTCCTGACGCAGCAGAGGGAACAGCACCAGGGCCGTGGCACGCGCCACCTCAAGGCCATTAGCAGAGCCCAGTGGGGGGGGAGGGCTGTCCACTATAGGGCGTGACCTCCGGCAGCAGCATGTGACCTCCAGTCCAAACCTGACGGCCTTAGGTGACCGGAAGCCAGGCCTTCCTCACACACCTACCCCACTAGGGGCATGTGACAATGGGAGCATGGTACCTGCCAATATTTCAGGGAACTAACCGAAGCTTCTGGGCCTGCTGCCTGGCCCCCTTTCCACCTCCTCCTCACCATCCCTTTTACTTTTACCACAGCATTTATTAGTATGTGAAAATACTCCGTTTTTTAGTTTTCTTGTTTCCTGTCAGCTCTCTCTTCTAGGACAGAGTTCCTCCCTCATCTGTCCTGTCCCCCATCGCATCCCCAGTGTGCGGAGCAGCGCCTGGCACAGAGTAGGAGGTCCATGACACTGGTTAATGAATAAACCCCCTGGGTACTGGTTGGAGGCTCCGAACACAAGCATCAAGATGACAACTACATACTTGAGATACCAGCTTGGAATTTTGATGTTGCTACTTTTTTTGATAAGTTAGGCACAACAGATCCCAGAAGTGTGAATGTGAGGGCACCAGTTCTCTCCTGGCCAGACTCTAGAAAGGGTTGTCCCGGAGGAGGGGGCCACAGGGCCTGACACAGGTTCCCTTGAGAGTCCATCTCAGGTTTCTGGTACCAACAGAGGCCAGGGGCCAGGGGCCCCTCAGCTTCATGCAGATGCTTAGCTGTGGCATCCCCGGCTTCAGTTTACTCCCCAGTAAAATGAGTTGAGACCTGATGATTCCTGGAGCAAACCAGCCTAACACTTGGACAGACCACAGCGGATAAGTGAATCAAAAGGAGTGCTTTAAACAAACTCAGTGAGGATGGGTCTTTTTCCAGTGATGTCATATTTATTTCTCAGGGGCTATTCATTGATAATCTACTATCCTTACTCCTACATTTGGTATTTTTTTAATCCCTCAGGAGGTAAAAAAAATGAACAAAAAATGTAGGTGGTCATTACCTCTGTAAAAATCAACTGTGTCAATTTATTATGACCTACGTAAGTTTACTGAGCACCCAACATGTGCTAGGTACTACGCTGGGCGCCTTGGAAGGAAGGCCTTCAGACTTCGGACTAAAGTGGCTGGGTGGAACATATACTTTTACCTCTACTTCCTTCTGAAGCCCCAATAAATTATGGGAAAAGAATAAAAAGGCACAAAAGCACATGGACAAACAGGAAATGAGAATACAGTCAAGAAGAAATGGCAGCAAGATGCTGGAATCTAGAAAGCTGATGGGCTCTGCTCTCATCACTGACAGCAGACCACAGAAAGCAGAAAGAAAGTGTTGGCAGGCAGGGAGTGGGAAAGAACTCTGAAGCAAGTCCACTTGTGTCCCAGAGGTTTAGGAATTGGTGGCCTAAGGCACCTCAGAGGCAAGAGCGCAGTGGGGTTGGAATCAGGACTGTATGAAAGTCTATAAATAGAGTTTACACCATAAATGGACTTTTGCCCTCAGGTCCTGTCCCTAATCTTGGTAAGAAATGTGTAAGAATTCAAGGGATCTTTGAACTCAGAGACCATCCAGGGCAAGGTATCATGCGATTCCAGGTAGTAAATAACATCCCATACATTAAACAGTGAGGTTTCACAGCCTCTTTCTCCTTGAGAGATGGTGGCCAGGCTTATGCTGCCAGGCTGGAGACTAGAAAATTCCTCTCCAAGGAAACGAGGCCAAGCTAAACCAACCACAGATACTAACAGCCAGAAATTCCCCAAGGAGGTATCTCTTAGGTCCCCACCCAGTTAATTTTTACAGAAACCCATCATTCAACAAATCCCACTCACATATGTGCAGCTTCCAGTAGCTTTTAAGTGCTTCACTCATAAATACATAGGATTACCAGGCATCTGGGGAAAGCCTCCAAAATGACAGAGACATAAGCCTAGTCCCAAAGACTTGTAGGTAGCAGATAATGCAGGGGATAAAACAACAAACAACAGAAAGAACTGCTATCCTCAGTGAAGAGGATGTTAACCTTTGAAAGATCACCAGCATTTTTCAGTCCCTCTTACTTATAAAACAACAAAAGAACTATAATACTTTCAGTGAAAAAAAAATATTATACATCTAACAAGAGTAGTTGCTATAAACAAATAACAGTAACTGGATAGGAAAGAATTCTTGAAAATTTTAAGTATGATAACAGAAAAAAATTTTAAAGAAGTTGAAAATTAAAGTTGAAGAATTTCCCCAGAAATAAAAAAAGGATTGGGAATTAAAATGATACTGGACTTGTTAAGCGCAACACTAGAAGCTAGCGGTCAGTGAAGAATGCTTTCAAAATCCTTAGATTGATTTCCAACCTTGATTTTTATACCCAGTATAACTATCGGTCAAGCGGGAGGGGCTAATGGAACATTTTCATATATGTTAAATTCTCAAAGAAATTATCTCCCATATACTCCCTTCTCAGAAACCTGCTAAAGGATGTGCTCCACAAAAATAATGTAGTAAAACAAGAAAGAGGAAGCTAGAGATCCAGAAAATGGGGTATCCAACCCAAAAGAGAACAAAGGGAGTTCCCTAGATGACAGTGAATGAAGGGCCTTCCTAGAACAAGAGGTGTGCAACAGATCCAGAGATAGCAGAAGAATGGAGCCCCCCAGGAGTGGCCTTTCTAAGAAAAAAACAAAAACAAAAATCACAGATTTCCTGATGCATGAACGCACTAAAGAGATCTACACTTTTGTCAGAATCTGGGACTGAAGTAATGAAAGATACATAGGAAACTAAGTGGATAAAACACTGAGGTTTAGTAATTCTGGGGCCAGTAGGGTGGTTATGTATAAAAGGGAAATATAATCATAGAACTACAAGGCACAGTTGGGAACAATCTTTTAAATCTTTATCATGCCAAAGGATACTTGTGAAGCCAAAAATTATGAAAACACCATGAGAGGGAGAGTGAAGATCATGCTTCGGATGAGGTGGAGGAAAGGATATCAGAGCTAAATCCTTATCTTCCTTAGAAGGAAATCAACAGATAAGATCTAGAAGTGAAAAATCAAGAAGAATATAGCCACATTATTCAGAAATAAAGCGGTTAATACCAGCAGCTGCAAAATGGCTGCCTCATGTAAGTGGAAGCCCAGGCAATGAGGATCTGCTGGTTTTCATTATGAGCCTGTTAGAACTATTTGGTTTTTTACACTATGCACATGAAATGCTTTGGTTAAAAGACATAATTAAAAATACTGCAAAACCAAAGCCAACAACAAAACCTAGAACTTCCCTCAAATTGCTTCCACTCCAGTAAAGGGCAGATGATGGTAAAAGGCTTCAAACTCTCTGGGGGACAGGAGTGGTGGAGGCAGGAAGGTGCAGTACCAGCAAATGGGAGAACATTTGAGAGTCTGTGCAAAATGGGCTCACTTCAATGTCTGAGATTGAGGGAAACACCAGAGAAAATACCCTAAGTGTAACAGCAGAGGCCCAACAGGCTCAGGCTGCCAACCCCTCATCCCACGGGAGCAGCATGGAACCCTAGGAGGGTTTTATCATTACTCACATAAAGGTTATGGAATGTTTATGTTACGGAGTCATGTTTAAGACTAGCAATGTGACCGCAAGCATGGGGTTAAAATAGAACAGTGGGCTCTGGTCTTGGCTTGATTTTTAAAAGTCTCCTGCCTCTGTACATATTTTCCTAACATTTTTGATGTAGTGTAAAGGTACATTTTTCAAAAACTCTTTTTACACTGATTTTGTGTTACTCCAAATTCTATTTCCTTCCTTCTTTGAGGTGATTTTAGTGGTCCAACATTGCCAAGAAAACAGAAACAGAAGTTCTACTTGAAAAAAATTGGAACCCTAGACTTAAAGTACAGTTTCTGAGGGTATTTTCCGTTTTTGATTGGCATGTCCCTCCCATCACAGAATGCCGGCAACTTCTTAGGTAGTAGCTTTGTCTTCCAATGCACCAACAAAAGATAATGCCCAGTGAGGTTTCTTCTTTTGTTTTCCTTAGAAAATTCCTCTATTTCCCAGCTTGGATTTTAACCCTTTAGAGACTACCACCCTTTTCAGTCCCTTTTAAAGCTCCCATTGTCTGGGATGCTGCAATTTGCCTCATTTGCAACCTCTGTGAACACCAGTCAAAAGGACCCCTGGGAATGTGCTACAACTCATTAAGGTGAAGAATCAGAGCTCAGTGAGTTGACCAAAAAGGGTTACCTATTTCCCCTGCCCAACACACTTCTATACTCCTTGCTGCAAGTGATTTTCCTGTTAGTAAAATAATGTAGACTCCCATCCCCCATTCATAAAGGTATGCCCTTCGTCTTCATTTCGCTGTCAGCCCTGTGTGGTAAGCCTTTATTTCCTCTGACCTTAGTTCACTCCAGATCTTGAGTGTGTTCAAATGGCCTTTACACTTAGAGAAAGCTGTTCAACTTTATGCAAACATGCAAATTAAAACTAAGAAACTGCATGAACTTTTCAGATGAGCAGAGATCAGCAAGCTAGACAAACCAACGTGCTGGCGAAGGAGTGGGGAAGTAGGTAGTGCTGTGACTGTGAGTGGGCATGTTCTCCTTGGAGACGAGGCGCATGTCATCTACCAAAGCTTGAAGTGCAGGCCTTCTCTGACTCAACCATTTTTCTAGGAACTGTCCCATGATATTCTTGCATATGTAGAGGGCTATTTTCTGTAGTCGGGTTTGTAGCAGCAAGATTAGCAACTACTTAAATACACCTCAATAGAAGGCTGGTTGAGTAAATTATGGTCACTTCACAGAGGAAAACTTAGAGCCATTAAGATGTGTGCAGGCATGAAATGATCTCCAAGACATATTACAAAGTCCAAAAGCAATACACAGGACAGGGCAGCTGGCATACACTGGCACTTACAAGAAAACACAAGGGCTACGCACACAGACATATGCGCAGAGTTCTCTGGAAAGAGTCAAATGTGACATGGGGAATTCAGGAGTCTCTGGAGAAGGGAAGTGGGTTGGGCTGGGAGAACACCGGGCTTGGCGCTCTCCATCCCGGGGTCTTACATGAAGTCGGACCATTTGCAGCGCATTACTTTCCCAAAAGGAGTTAAGAAGTCTTAACAAGACAGCACAGTAAAATGGAGAATTGTCAACCACTGCATGAAGACAAATGCCACCCCACATCGCAGACTTGGAAGCAACTTACCCCAGGGAGGACTCCGTAAAATCAATGACAAATGTCTCCCCCAACAGGAAAATGGGAATTCAGGCCTGGCCCCTAGGGCCAAAGCTCTCTGGGCAAAAGTCTCCTCATCAGCAATAAGAGGAAGGTGACCTAAGTCATCCCGTAAGTCTGTTTCCTGGCACAAAATATCTACGGTTTTTCAATTAAACCAATTTTACGTTCCTGAGAAGCAGTGAAAGAGTAGAGTGATGGGCTCTAGTCTGTTCTCTAAAGAGTATCTAAATACTCTTAAGTCATCCGTTCAAAATAATTGTACACTGAAGCATCCTTTAAATATATTCAGAGCACAGAATTTATTGAACATAATACAGAGACAGCTAGTACAAAAGTTTATGCCTTAGCAGGGCCGGTTCCACCAGGCTCACACAGAAACATGTGAGAACATGCTGTGAATGGCTCTTTCGATTTGAACACTGCAGAAATACATCTCCTTCCCTCTAAGAACTGTAAAGTCAGCCATAAAACCATAAATTTATTACAAATCAGATAACCAGAATGTATGATGGTAGAGTCCTTTCCTGCACCAACTTTTTAAATGAGTTCCATGTCAAAACAGGAAATACAACTTAAAATACATAGAAGGAAAATTATGAAAACGAAAGCATTCTAAGACAGTTCTTAAAATACTCAATCCCCAAAATGTTAATGTACATTGAAGTCAGAATGAAAACATCCATCACAATCTACAGAGATCTTTTTCAAAGACATGGAGAAAGATGTAAAGCAGGGTAGGAAGAGCATGCATTACTGAAACTGTTTCTTTACTCAGAGGAGAGGAGGTGAAGGGAACGTTTCGATTATTTTGAGTTTCTTGTAGGAAGTTCCGAATAGCAGCAGTTTTATCAATTGTCTTAAAAAAGGAAATGAGCAACAGAAATGAGAACCAAATGTATTTTGCATTTTTCTCTCTACCTATAAGCTTGGAATCACCTTATGAGGCTGTTTACAAATGAAAAACACAAAAACAAATCCCTCCCATTGATTAATTTCTCAGCATCTCCTACAGTTCTCTAACATGTCAAAGGTAAACTGATAAATGTTGGCTGAAAAAGTGAATGATGAAAAGCAAGAGGCAGTTCTTGTACACATGGTCTCAGTATTACAAACAATAAATTACCTTTGAATCCAAGTGAAAGAGTCAATGGAAAAAAAAACATTTTTAAATGAATGCCACACTAGAGGATAACAGCTGAACTTAGTTTATTTGTAAAATACAAAAGCAAGATGAGAATGCAGGTAGCCAGTTCATACAAAGAACCAGACCTTTTCCTATTACATGGAGAACCATGCATGAATGTGAGATGTGAGAAACATGCATGCTAATTTATCATCTTCTTAAATCACAAAGCTATGCATTCTTGTTAGCATAGTCTTAATGAAATGGTGTTACGGTATCTGATTTATCTCCCTGGGTTGACATTTATTAAAGGGAAACAAGAAGTAAAAGGTAACCTGTTTTGTTTCAGGCTGACACGGGGCTTTGGGATCAGTGCAGTGAAACTGCGGGCAGCAGCTCTACCTGGAGAAGCCTGGCTGTGCTCCTGGCGTTCATCAGAATGCAAGTGGGTGAGCAGGACAGGGAGCGAGCGTCCGTCCTGCACCCGCAGCCATTAGCCAAATGATTAAATATGCATCAACCCTGTGGTACAATAAAGTAATTGTAATAGGGCACTGTCACAGGATCAATGTTTCCTGGATTAAAAATAAACATTAGCATTTATCTAGCAGCAGAAAACTATTATCCCACGGTACTGTTTCATTCAACTGACATCTTCTAATCAAAGCAATCCATATTACGGCAACATTCCAAGGTATCATAATTGCCAATAGTTATGACAAGTTAGATAATAGCTATATTTTTGCTTTTTCTTCCTTTTCTACAGATTTGATGCATTTTCTAATGAATTAATAACTCCACTAAGAAAAAGAGTGGAATTATATTACTTGAGACAACCTCTCCTCCCCCTCCACCAGTTTCACTTTTAACTATTACACACAACTGTTAATGTTCCTGTCTTCTCCATTTTTCAAAATACCTCTGTAATGAAAATAAATTAAAAAGAAACCTTCTTTTTCAGTGGCACAGATACAGCTAAAAATTCCCCCCAGAGGGAAGTCTGGGTTCCCTGGCATGGGTGGGCAGACCCAAGCACCCCAACTAGCACTCGGAGGCTGAGCCCCATGTACTAATAAGCACGCGGCTGTCGGGACTTGGAGGCAAGAGTGAAAGGGCTTGTGACTCTCGCTGGACCCACTTTCAGAGCCCCCACACCTGCCTCGCAGCTGCTGCTCGTCACGGTCCACTATTGCTCGCTCTCTTCGACGACTTCCCAGAGAACTGCAGCGCTGACTCAGAGAGAGGGCTGAGGCAGGCAGCCTGGCTGTTTTTAAACCTCGGCAGGCCACTTCTGTGATACCAATTTTAATGAACTGCCCTCGCTTCACATTTAATTCACAAGTTACATAAAGCCTCCACAGAGAACATCTTCATCATCGCCACGCTAATTTTCTTTCCAAAGCCCCCAGATTCATTCCCCAGGAGCACCGGGCAGACAAGGCAATGAGAAAGTGGAAAACCCACATTTCTTCACTGTCTGAAGTGTGTTTAGATTCAAAAAGAAAAATAAAAAGCATCTGGATTAGAGTCCTGATTCTATCTACTTCATCTTTAAAATAACTGCAGAAGATATGAAGGCCAAACACATAAAAGGTGTACAAATGGTCAGCAGGTCAATTCACTAGAGCCTCTCACTGTTCCTAAGTGATTTCTGCAGTTCAAAACAGTGTCTTAGCAATTAAGGCCCTCACAGCAGGCTTCTCAGAGATTGATTAAGCTCCAAATGAGAGGTTCTGAAAAGTTGCTCAATTTAACCTCCTGGAGGCTTCATTTCCTCGTGTGCAAAATAGAGCCCGCCTCCCCTGGGTCACAGCTGTTGTGAGATTAAGTCCAATGAGCAAGCACAGAGCAGAGAGCGCAAGGGTCCTAACAGCAACTTTCTCTACAAGGTTCTTATCACAGCAGCTGTCTGAGAACAGTTTTTTAAAAAGCCTTCTCCAAATCCAATCAGGCCAGGGAAATCCTGGGGGACCCCGACTTCCGTGGGGCATGTGTGGTCTCCAAGATGACCTTTATGCACAAGAGAGTAATCGAGGGCCTGATCAGATCTGTATGCTGTGAACTGGAGCCATCCATCTACTGTCAGAGGACTTTCTAAATACAATTCCACCTCTGCTGATCTTTGAAAGCATTCACTTTTAACATCAGCAAACATGGCCCAAGCTTGAGATACGACTCCTCAGAGCAATGACTTTCTACAATTCCACAGTTTTACTCAGTCCTCCTCCTCTAGCCAGAAAGTTCAACCCCAACGGGCAGGGGAGCTGGTCAGGGACCAACGGCCCCATGAGGTGTCTGTCCCTCAGTGAACCGCCTTGCCAGCAGGGGGAGCAGACGCCTCTTCACCTGAGGTCTTGGAGGTTAAATGTTATTCAAGTGTTCACGGTGACTTTGAAGCCCAAATCCCTTCTTATTTTCCTTCTTTTAAACCAAGAATTTCACAAACAAACCATAACCAGAAACTTGTCAGCAGGCCAGCTCTTTAGAGAAGGAACTGAAAATGACAAACGGCATTGTGTTTTGGCATGGAGTTTTGAGTTTGCAAATATAAAGATTTGTGAGTGCAAAAAATATAGGCACCATTTGAAAAAGGTTAAGCTACTTACATATGGTACATATGCTACACACACACACACACACACACACGTTAAGCTTGTTCTTAAATTAATTTGAAAGGCTATTTAACTCTGAGCTATCACTGTATTCGGTTATATCGGCCTCAACACAGCCTGCAAGTCCGGCACTGATGTCTTTTGATAGTGATTCTGTTTCTGGGATTTGTTTGAAAGCATTCAGGTTTTCACGGATCACTGGAGGTTTCTCATTTTTCCCCCTTCTGTGTTATGTAGGTCTAAGCTGTCTCTCTAGGCATAAACTGTCCACTGGTAAAAATCAATTTTGATTTTATCAGTATTTATTACTGCTGGTGAGAGCAATTTAGAAGACTAGAGAGGAAAAACATGCAAAGTAGAAGAAAAAATATTAAAGCCACGTCCTCACATCTACAAATAACAGCCTGCTGTCTTTAAGAGGTATTTTGTATTGTGCCATGGGAACGTAAGTTACCAATTAAAAAATTCAACCCACAAAAATGTACAGGACTCTTGTTATTGTTTACGTTTCTTATGTATTTGCAAGCTCAGGGGCGGGTGTTTCTGGAACAAGGACGCGGCTCTCAGAGGTGCCTTAAACCAGTAAGTAGCCAAGGCAGCTAGGGCGAGGGCAGTGCCCTGACAGCTGCCCCCTGGCTCATCTACGCCAGTTTATTCTGATCACATGACTCTCAACTTCTCACGGAAAAACAGACCACGTGATAGGACCGCACATCAAACCTCTCGGCCTTATTCTTTTTTCCCTCTTCTGTCACTCCAGAAAAAGACATCCAGAATATACCCACTTCTCCTAGATGGAGGTCTTGAGTGTGTGGCTCTGGCAGCAGCCCTGACCCCAGCCGCACCTGCTCCACACGCATCCCCACTGACCAGATGCCTTCCATCCTAGCCAGGCCTCTCGCCACAGGCCCCCTCATCTCCCTAGGGAGTCCCCTTCTTCCACAAGTCCAAAAGTCCCACAAACCACCATGTGTTCACCAAGTCCTAACCTCTAAAAGGGGAAGAGGTCTTATAGCATGGCTAGTTAGAAAGAAGAGACAACTTTGGATTTAGAATTTTGATTTTTCAGCTACAAACAAAATGCCCACATCCTCTGAAAAGCTGAAGCCCATATAGACGTACAGAAGACACTGAATCACTGCCAAGCCTTGGAGTCGGCTTCTCGGGCGCTCTTCTTAAGGACTTGGTCACTCTCTTGCGAGTGCAGCGAACTCCAGCCTCCCAGGCCAAATCCCACCTGCTGTTTTTGTGAACAGCTTCATCGGAACACAGCCACACCCTTAAAGAGCACATCTGCAGACCCCTGCTCTAGAGAAATGGACTGTACTGCACCCCCAGGCAGTCTGTGGCCCTCCTACTCACTCACTCTAGGCCATGAGGTTTAAGACTGGGAAAGGATTCACTGCAGCTCCTACACACAAACGCTAGTCCACTCACAAAAACAGCAGAAGGCACATGCCTCACACTGTCTTTTCACTCCCTTCTGTAAGTACCTGGGTCCACATGGAAACCATACCAGAGGCTGACTTATAATTAACAGGCATCCTTCCACATCTGCATGCTCAATGTAATGCAAGCAATATGCATGTGGCTGAGAACCAGATCTGCACAACACCTGCCTGTGACTACTCGGGATGTCTAGTAAACTTCTGCTCAAGAAGACAGAAAACTACTACTCCAAGCAGAAAATTCAATTTGCTCTCTAGGTCCCTGACCAGACCACCAGGGCCAGAACCTAAGGCCCCTCTGTCCCAACCAAGCTCAGGAGGAATGTGACTCAAGGCATATGACTTCTAAGAACTATCTTCCTTTCAGTGAGTTTGTCTTTTAAACCCACCCCCACTCTGGAGCCAAGCTGGGCGTTTTCTTGCATTAGGGTCTCGTGCATGACTCCTTGACCCAGACAGGAGGTTTCTTTCTACTAAAGAGCAAAGCGACAAAGGGCAAGGGCGGCCAGCCACTGAAGATCTGCCAGTCTTACTGATACGCTCTCAGTTGAAGCCAAAAATATGTGTGTATATATATATTTTTAAATCATTAAACATAGCTATTTCTCATTGACAGGGCTCATTTTTAAAATCAACCTTCCGGTAACAAAATAATGATCATTAAAATATTAATTTTCCCCATATAGCAAGTGTGACAAAATGACAACAGAACTTTTAATTTGGGGGCTTTATTTTAATTTTTTTTCCTTTTTAAGATGTTACATAGTCAAACAGCACTGGATTGGTCTTTTACCACATAAAATTAATTTAGTCAAGCTTTCAATCACTACTTCATACGTCATCTCAAGAGTCACACCCCTCCCCACAGCCCCCTGCTGGCTCCGTCTTCCAGCCACTCTGCGGCCGGATCACCCCGATCCCAAACCAGGACTACACAAGAAAGGCAGGGCCGGCCTCGGGGCGCGTGTGCAGAGTGTGGGAGGTATGTGAGGAGAGGTGAGAGGACATACAAGGTCAGCTGCTCCTCCCCATTAAAGAGGGCAGTGGGGACCTGGCCATGGGTACTAAGAACTCCCCTCCAGATGCTAGCTATTCCTTATTTATACAGAAAACACTTCCTGGCAGCCTTCTCCAACATGCAGATAGACCACACCTCCAAACGAATGCGGAGCCCAGAACCTCCAGAGATAGAGGAGCCGCAGCCCTCCGGCAGCAACGCAGCTCACCCACTGGCATTAGGTAGCACAGGTGATTTTCAGGCCACAATGTTATATAATCTTGTGACAATAAGAAAACATGAGATGAAATACATTAAATAAGTTAAATATGCATCAACATCTCTGAATAGCGATTCAACTTCACTACATGAACCAACAGTAGTTTAGCCTGGTCCCTTTAAGAGAACAAAGCATTGACTTTTATTTCCAAAGTGTTGGGTCAGTCGTCACAGCCTCCCACTCCTGACAAGCACTTCCGGTGCCGCCCAGCGCCAAGTCCCAAGGAACCGATGCCGGGCCGTGGAAAAGCAGCCGCGGGAGTGAGTCGACAGGAGGGGTCACTATGCCGAGGGGCCTGGGCACCAACAGGCAAGGAAGAGGGTCTTGTTTCCAGAGAGTTAACTCAGCAGCATGTGTCAAGGCTACAAGTGTTTGAAATGACATTTGCAATATGCCATTGTTGTTCCATCATGGTTTCCCTCATCATTAATAAGGATCATTATTTCCCCCAATCATTTACTATACATTTTTGACTTCTAAAAGATTGTTATATTATGTTACAGGTGTGTGTGTGTGGGTGTGTGTGTGTGTGTATGTGTGTGTACACGCACGCACAGAGTGGGGGGAATTTAAAGGCAGGACCTGTGAGATGTCATCATACATTAATTTCTTTTTACACATGGTTATGATAAATTTAAATCTCATGATATACGGATCCACGAATCCTTTGGCCATCCTCTGCATGCTGCTTCTACAAAGCAATCTTCCCTATGATCACACCGACGATGAAGAACAAAACCACCAGTGCGAGAAGCCGGGTGCTGAGGCCCTCCTCCCTCCCAGCCGCGGCCAACACGGGACCCGGACTGTTGCTCTGCGCTGCCTTCCTCATCCGAAGCCCATCTTCTTCCTACAGGAGCAAACAGACATTTCAAAGACAATCCAGGGCACCAGAAGCAGAAGTCCACTGTGCAGCAGGGAGGGTTTTTATGCCCAGACATGGACCACAGGATGTGACAGGTCTAACCTCATTTTGCAAATGGAGAAACTGAGAAAAGGGACTGGCCTTGTGACCACTGGCAAAACATTGCCAGAAGCCTCCCTTTTCTTCTGTCCTACATGCTGCTGCTAGGTTTATGCCACACATCTAAGCAGGGCACTCCCTGGTTACCCACAGTATGCTCCTCAGAGGGCCAGCCACACACACTCCTTGAGCCCTGAGCCAGCTCACCTTTCTGGCCACGCCTCCCAGCCACTCCTCTTCTGCATCTGACCCCAACCCTAACCAAGTCACCGGCTTCTGAAATGACAGGCATTTCCGAAGGCACAAATACAAAAGTCACAAGAAACTACAAAGGGGGGACCTGGAAACTTTCAAATTTTGACCTCTGTACATAGTTGCTATTTGATAGTTACATACAGACTGCTGGGTCAAAAATGTGGTATTTGGAACATTAAAATGTGAATGAACTTGATACAGGCATCTCAAATATTTTCTACTTAATGCAGGGAATTTCCACTAATGAAGGAACACTGTTTTTCATATATATAAAGATCCTTGGCCACATTTTTCACCCAACTACACAGATGTGCAAGGAAGATAAACTTTTTCTTTCACTGCCCCCAAGGCCAGGCTGACATTCCTGAACAGAGCATGCAGCAAGGCCCAGACACACCCGGCAACGAGATGTCTGGCTAATTCCTCTGCCTACTCATCTCTGAACCCCCTCCCACTAGCTGCACTTTTTTCTTTTCCTTCAATTCCTTCACATTCACCAAGTGCCTCGGAGGTCCTGGCATCAACAGGCAGCTAGCCGGTCCACCGAGCTGACTCTCCATGATGCTCCATGGGACCACTCATCACACCAGTAGCATTTGTGTCTGCATTTTCCCCCACGCCCCAGGCAACAGAGCAGGGATTGCTGGTGTTTGTATCCACAGTGTCGGGTACAGGGTAGGGCCTCAGGAAATGTGTTGGCCAAATGTAAGAATGAAACACCACCAAACAAAGAATCTGTGTTTGGCAGGATAAAGAATCTTCTAATGTCAAGATTGGTCTGATAATATTTTAAAGATACTCTGCTCATGGGGCATGGCCAATATCACTGCACAGTGATAAATGGCTGGTATTATTCGATTAACTTAAAAAAAATGGGCATAGCAAAGCAGCATTTATTTTATTGGGTTTATACAGAAGCGATTTCTGCCTATTTATCACTTTAAACTGCACAGAACTCTGTTTCTGAAGAGAAATACACTTACGGAGAAGCTTTAGGCATATCTTAGATTTTTAGCCAAAAAGTAAAGTGTCAGCTTCATAATTTACTCCATAGTAAAAGAAGTTCCTGAATGAGGAAATGAAGATTAGTGCAGAGAATGATGATGATGCCGTTTCCCAGACACTGTCAGTTCTCCCGCATCTACTAACTTGTCAGGAGAAAGGGCAGGGAAAAGCCAAGTGAGATAAATGTGTTCCGTGTACCTGGCGCAGTGGCAAACAGTGAAAACCCTATCACATGATTGGGTGGCATGCTCAAGATGAAGGGAACAGATCAGCCTCGAAATTTAAGCTGAACACAAGTTCCTATGATCAGATGTTCAGAAATGGTCTCTTCAATCCCATGTCTAAAACAGATGTACTTTTAAAGCTCCAAGGGGCCTCAAATGCTCTAACTAAGATTCAGAGTTTGTTCAGGACTGATTAGTCATTTCCACACCACCACAAGCCTCCAAGCCCAAAAGAGGTGCACTCTGCCTCCCTGCACAACCCAGGGCAAGCTGACCCTCCAACACCAATGCCAGCCACCTCATCAACGTCCACAAACAGGGGGCTTGGGTTTCTCCTTCCACAATCTCCCCCAATCCACCGTGACAACTTGCCATTTCCAATCTCATCACCATGGCAACAGTCTGATGAGCCTCTATTGCCCAGACCTATTTAGAATCTTCAAAAATCAGAATTATGCCTGTGTTGAAAACAGAATTACAGGTCAGTATTTATCCTTAAAAAAGAGATTCTCATCGAATGGGGATGGAATAGGGTTCAAAAATGTGAACAGTAACTGTTGTGGTTTTATTTTTAATCTCAGAGTTTCCTTTCAATGTACACTAGTGGAGGGTGGGAAGGGTTTTCGTTTGTTCTTATAAGGGGACAAGAATTTAAACAGCTGAGAAACTTCTGCTCAAGGGATACTGGTTCTTCCTTTGGGGCACAGAGTGGTGGATTTCAAGAACCAGTTTGAGAAGCAGGTGAAAGCTAAGGAAATACATCCCTGGGGGAAAATGTGCAAATACAGAACTCTACAAATTCAGGGCTTCATCAACTTCCCCACCCAAGATCAAGTAAAAAAACTCCTGCTCTCTGTAGATCATCAGGAAATAAAACGTTACCTTAAATTGCTTGTTCTCCTCTCGCAGCCTCTGAACTTCACTTTGCAGCCTCTTACATTCTTCCATCACCTTCTTAACTTCGGTGTCATCCAAAGAAGAACTCAGAGATTTAGATACTGTTGGTGTTTCTGTTTTTGATGCAGTTGTGGATATAATTTTATTTATTTCTACATCATGCTGTTCAGAAATAAATGAAAGCCCAGGTGTCACCAACTATATAATAAAGGTCTTTTTTATGCAAAGTAGTTCTCAGCAAACACCACACGTGATAGCGTTTCATCCACACTGTATAATGTTACATTTATTTTAAAAATGGATCACTTTATCTCATATCTTCATAATCTAAAGCAACTGGGCCTTAGAAATTATGAATAAGGGCAAATAATGAAGTTCAGCTGAGGCTGATACTTCAAATGAAGAAAAAGGGGCTGTGCATATTGCACTATCAAATTCCTGCCATGCAAAAATTAGCACACTGTAATTGTGCAAGATCAGGAATTACTAGCCACAAATTACTGTCACCACGAAGATCTGAACACCCCCTGGACAGGCTGGGGATGGGGGGAGACCAAGGAGGACGTTGCACAGAGGGCAGTTTATTTCATGAACTTATTAGCAAGTCCAAGCTGGGATGAAGGTGAAACAAGCTCAAAGTCTGAAGCACTTCAATCTGGAGAAGCTATACATTCCCCCCACTCCCCCTGCCTAAGGCTGTGCTGTGATACCCTCCTGAGGTAGCCCTCCTGAGACTGCCTGCGGATGGGTCAGTAGGTCAGGGGAGGGCATGGAAGCACTCGGGCATGTTGGGAAAAATAACTGGGGCTCTTTGTCCTGGGGGTACCATGCAAACTGAAAACTACTAGCTGTACCTAACCAACTGTCCGGCTCTAGCTTCATTTTCCAGATGGGAAGTGTGAGGCCCTGAGAGGCAAGGCCCCCGCCTACAAAGGTAACGAACGACAGGGCAAGGACAAGATGACAGACCTTACAATTTCCAAAACTGACCATCCCAGAACATAATACACAATGGGAAGAGGGAAAAAATAAAAAAGACCACTCCCCAATGATGGTGGTCAATTATTGAGCAGAAAGAAAAGACTTGATAGTTTGACACAAACCAAAGCACTCCTGAAGATCGTTACAGATGATGTCTACAGATTTTACAGGGTTTCTATTCTGCAACTCCAGCTGTTGATAGCCAGGGCAGTTCAATAGCCTGCATGTGTTTTAAGTTGCGTTTTTTATACAATTTAAGTTTTTCTGATTAGGTTGAAGGGAAGTCTAAATTAGCATTTCTGGTAGTCTTCTCTCCAACTGGTTACACCAAGGACCATAACAGGCTTACACACAGAGAAAGCTGAGCTGACAGTGTGGAGGAGGTTGACTGTTGCCCTCATCCCCTCAGGCAGCACAGGGGCTGGTTTCCAAAGGCACGTTGGCAGCGTCTGGAGACATTTTTGGTTGTCACTACTATGGGGTACTGCTAGTATCTAGTGGGTAGAGGCCAGGGGTGCTGCTAAACATCCCGTAAGGCACTGGACAATCCCCACAGAAGAGAACAATGGGTGCAAATGTTAATGGTACTAAGGTTGAGGAATCCTGGTCTGAAAGCAGATGTTGACTGAAGAGGCAGGTGGGGTTAAGGCGATAGAGAGGTGGTGTTGAGTGGACAGCAGACCTGGAAACCTAGAGGCAGCACTTCTTTAAGACAACAGACCTTGAGAGCTACCACCTGTCCGTCAAGCACCATGATAAACGGCAAATTATTCCATTTTAGTCTTACCCACTATTTGACAGTAACCTGTAACTTTGCCAACTGGGATTGATGACATTTCAATAACCAATAGGTTGCACTTCTCAAGGGAAAAAATTGTTTCAATTAGTTGTCTTTCTGTAAGGCTTTCCAAGGCTGATTTCATGAAGTCCCACTTATTTGTTGACTTCAGCCTATTTTTTGCTTCATACATCAGAAAAAGGAAAATAATTTGCCAACTTAAATCTTGGTTTTGCAGGAGATAGTATGGAAATAAGGATCAGCTTGCAACATTCAGTTATTGTTAACTATAAATATACTTACTGGTTTATCATTTTCTGCTGGCAATTCAAACACACATCTAAGTTTTGAATCCATAAGGTCTTCTGGTTTTGCCTCCTTCCACTAAAACAATTTAAATTTAATAATCAGGATATTATAAAGCTGCTGGAAGAATAATTTTCTTCCTATAACTGACAATTTCAGAAAAATACTCTTCATGAGAAAGCCCTGACGTATATCAAATAAAGAACTTAAGTCTGCTGAGATTTCAGTATTTTTAACATGACAAGATTGAATACACCAGCTTTCCTGAATATTTATTACACTTCACGAATCCCAGTCCTGCTGCCTGACTCCTCAGTCAGCCAAGGCTCCTGCTGGTACCAGTCTACAGGAAGCATGCGGACAGAGAAGACCACCGCTGAACAAAGAGTCATCTTCCAAATTATGTCTGGATAGCCAAAGGTATCTCTGGCTCTCCTTATGAAAAAAAACGTGCCTTACTTCACAGGGCACAGCCTTCTCAGAGAGGGTGGGCACACACGATACGAGTGGTTGCAGAACCACACTGCCAACTACAAACAGGCACATTAACCAGCAGGTTGTTTTCTGTGATGCAGCTGTCTGGGCTGACCCCCACTCCCTCTGGCCTGTTGGCGGGGACATCTTCCTGCTAAATCCTTGTTCTGGGATAATGCACTTGGTGTCCTGGTTTACTCCTCGTTTGGGCAGTGAAGAATAGAAACTCCACGGCCTTCCGAGAATTGTAGACCAGCATAGCAGGAAGGTTAGATACAGAAAAACAAGATCTCCCACCCTCGTCCCAGGAACATGCAGGAGGCAGCTAGAAAAACCTGGGTACCAAGAGCCAAAAATGGTAAACAATCTGTATGTCGGACATTAGGAGGCTGCCAAATAAAGATGGCAGACCCAGTCAGTATAGAAGCATGCCATTCAATTGATGTGAAGACTATGTAATTACATGGGGAAAGTACACAGAATATTGAGTGAAAAGCCACAAACAGTATCTTAAGTCTGTTCCTCTGAACAGATGCAAGAGTGTACATGTGCGTGCATGTGTGTCAGATGAGCACCAAGGAAGGCTCATCCCTGGAAGTCAAAACCCCTGGGTGAAAGACTGCTGGACAGCAGGATCCCCACATGGCCTGCAAGCATCCAGCTACTCAGAGGGTTACAGATCACCATGCAGGGCAGATGTGCTGTGGCGCTGGAGCGACCTGGCAGTCACAACGCTTACCCAAGGACACTGCATATGTACAGGGACAACCAGCAGGAAGTGTTTCCTACTATGATACACACATGACATCACTTATGGAATACTCTTGTCAAAAAAACATTTAACCTGAATTTAATGGTAAGGAAGTAATTGGGTAAATCTGGAATGTGGGACATTTTGCAAGTCAACTGGCCTGGACTCTGAAAAATTCAAAGTCACGGAAAACAGAAACGGGAGGAGGGCACCCTGCCTACCATAGGGACAATACACGGCCACTCTAGAAAAACTGGGAAATGCTAAATTTAGGTAATATTATTGAGTTAACGTTAACTTTCTCAGCTGTGATAATAGCCTTGTGGCTATGTAAGAGATTGTCCTTGTTCTAAGTGTTTGGGGTGAAGTTGTCATAAACTCTGAATCTTATAATCAAGTGCTTCAGCAAAAAAGAAAGTTTATGATAGAAATGAAGCAAATATGGTGCAATGCTAACTGGTGAATCTAGGTAAGCGTTATATAAGAAGTCACTCTATGGTTGTCTCAACTTTCCGTGTATCAAAATAAAAAATTTATTTTAAAATAAAGAAAAAGCACAAAGTTCTCATTAACAATAGTTAGGTCTAGTATAAACAAATTACAGGTCACTTTCAGTCTTATTTTTGCTCATTTATGAATTTCCAAAATTTCCTTTAATGTACATTTCATACACTTTTTTAGCTGTTATAAAAATTACCATAAAGGGAAGTAATTTCACCTTTACTGTATACAGAGTGCCTGGCCTGTACAGCAGTCAGGTAACTGCCGACACTGTGTCGGGGTGCTCTCCACACACAGAGCATTTAATCTCACAACTACTGCGTGACCAAGTTTTTATCCCCACGTTACAGGTGACCAGACCCTCGTGAGAGTTAATGAAAACTGCCCGAGACCACAGTGTTAGCAGGAGGGATCAGCTTTGCACCCACATGCCCAGGCCCATGCTCTTCACTAAGCCATGCAGCAAAAGCCAAACACAACATTATCCTGGATATGCCATACTGTGTATTTGCCATACATTTCCTTGATTACACAGATTAACATGAAATGACACACCATATTCTGGGAAATAAGAGAGAATGTAGTGAATGCCTCAATAATCATTCTTACTAAAAGGAAGACAGCCTATTAACTGATCTCCCCCAAACTCCCAAATACCTGGCCTAGCCTTCATTGCCTGCCCCAAAGTTAAACATCCATAGAGATGGTAGTTATGCTTTTCCAGGACTAAAAGAAAAGGCTGTGTGTTGACACAAGGACACAAAGGTAGGTCGTGCATGATAAAGGCTTTAGGACAAAACTCAGAAAGAGGAAAACCATAGTGAGTCGTAGCTAACTCAACTGGGCCTGCGCTCCTTGGCTGATTTTATTTAGTCTCTTAGTTTGGGTTGGCAAGCTGGAAAGTGAGGAAAATGTTGAGGCAGTCCTGCCCTTCTTTTCCAAACTGGGAGGACTAGACAGTCTGTCCTCCCTGATGCTGTGGACTGTAAGGTTTATCTGTACATTATGACTCATACAGTACCAGAATGTCTACTAATTTATTCAAATATGTAAAATGCTTACTTTGGGAGGAATTTCCATAATAATATTTTCCCAGAAAAATCAGTAATATCACTTATTTATTTACAAACAGGAAGTCATCACATTTTTACCAAAATCAGAGATGGAATTAAACGTGTACTTAAGCTGAGGGGGTGGGGAAGGGGGTGGGCATCATGCTTACCAGAACCAAGCCAAGAACAATAAACCATGAGGGTTAAAGGATATTTAGCATCCAACCCTCTCACATCCCCCTGGGTTCTAGGGAGATGGGGAAAGACACGGTAAGAAATATTCCATACAACAGAGTGTAATTTGTGTGGGGCCTGGGAAGGGGCATAAAGGAACAGAACTCTCAAACCATTCAATATATAATCCATCTGAACAAGGAACTGCTAAAGCAAATTGATATATACAAGTCAGAAAAGAAGAGTATTCTGAAAAATTACATAGAATGTTAAAATCAAAGTTTTGGAAAAACCATATAGGCAAAGTACAAACCTCCTTGAAAATACCACTCCCCTTTAAAAATAATTCTGACACACTGTGAAATGCATGCACCCCCAAGTTATGTACCTAATCATTTATAATTACTGAGAAAAATAAGAAGCATTCAGTACTTACTACTGCTTCCATATCAGAAGTGTCAGGTGGAGCAAACATAGACTGAACCATAAACTTGTGTTTACTTTTCTCATTGGGATCATAATCGAAAGGCTGTAACATCACTGAGAAAGAAAATATTTCATTAGGAGGGTCAGAGCTTGGTTACCAGCAGCCATTTGTTACATTAGTACTTGTATTTTGGTTGTAGAACAGTTGACCAGGGCTCCTCCCTTGAGCCTTGTGACTCCCCCATGAAGTGAGTGGGTCAGGATGACCACCTTCCCCACTCTGCAGGTCTCAAACCTGAGGACCAGGAAAGTTAGGGACTTGCCCAAGATCAAAAAGCAGGTCATAGAGAGCTGGGACTAGGCTCAGGACCAGGTCTTCTGAGTCCTTGTTCTGGAATCTTTCGCCACCTCCCACCTGACACAAACATCTGCCACAGGCCTCACAGAACACAGAAACCAGGTAGAAACACCACATGCCTGTTTTGTTGAAAGAAAATATGCCCAAATGATCTCTTCAGGAACTTAAGCAGAATAATCCCGATGTTTAGGGACTGTTCTAACATCTTTCTTTTCCATTTCCCACATCAAGGTAATCAAGGTAATGCTTGAAATACCATTTTGCCAGTAGAAATGAGAGAGTTTTCACAACCAGCATACTCAGCATGGAAAAACCACCACCAGCTTAAACTCACCTTTTGTCCCTAAGAACCTAGGGGAATCTCACACAAACACCACACTGAGGGAGGCTCTGACTGGCTTCGTGAGGACCTGCCCATTTCATGACAGCTACTTGAAAATATGATATTTGCCACAAGGCTTTGGCTAAACCAGCCTTCTGGCTAAATTTCCTGAAACATAACTTTTTTCCCATGAAGGAAATGCATACTGTTGCCCCAACTGTGGTAAGAACTAACCCATCTGCCTGTGCCAAAAACCGGGCTCTGTGCCCTGGCTCTATTGTACCCTCTGACCCTTAAGTGGTCACTGCTACTGCAAAGGTTACTCTGACGCCTGTTTTCAGACGAAAACACCGAGGCACAAAAAAGTGACCTAACTTGGCTGAGGTCACGCCATGTAAGAGCGGACACTCAGATGGCAAGCTGTGGGACCGGAGAGCCAAGGCTCACTGCCACAGGGACTGACGCCTCGTCCTCTGGCAACGCAAGTTCTGCCCTCCACCAGCACCATTTTTGCTGGGCACTCGTCAGTGTGCTCTTCCTTTCAAACCCATTTAGGGCTTCTTCTAAAGCTCACAATCAGCAGCCCCCTGCAACAGATCAAGGGCATGTGTCCTAAGCCCTAGTTTACAAGTAAAGAATCCTTTTTGTAGGCTCGACAAATGGGAAGTGACTTGCTCAAGGTCACAATGTTAGGAAGCAGCAAAATTTCAGGAAGAGCCAAGTGTAGTCCAGCACCCCTTCTGCCACAATGGTCACTCCAATGGTTCCCATCCTGCACCACCGTCATATAATGGGGAACAGAAATACAAATACCCCCATTTGCCTTGGGGATAGAAGCCCTTTCTATCTCGAGGACAGGGGAGTCTACTAAAATCTACCAGCACGTCAGACTCAAATGCTTTGGTACGCACCCCCAGGCAGCTCGGCTGCCCGCATGACCGATTCGAGTGCTCGGAGCTACAGGGGGCTAACTAGGAAGCATCGTCAGGACAAAAATCAAGAAATGTGCAAATCTTTTTAAATTTCAGGTCTTGTACACATGACATCAAGAATAGCTACCAATAAAGATTACCAAAATAAGGATGACCAGTCTTAGAACCCAAAATCCAAAGTGTGACCATCAGCAGAGAGAACAAACTTCACTTAAAACACAGGGCCGTGGTCCTTGCAACTTTACTCTTGCATGTATAAAGGCTTGGTTCACTCCTGAAAAGCAGTCCTTGCTGGCGACTTTGGGCCTGGAATGCTTCCTCTGGCATCACTGAACTGGCAAGAGCTCTCCTGTGGACGGACCTGGGACATCATTACACACCTGGGCTCGACACTTAACCTCATGGAAATTAGACCAGAAAGCAGGTCAAAACCACAGACCCCTCTTTTGCAAGCTAAGTTCCCAACAAACTTTTTTCACCCCCAAGACCACAGTGAGGAAGAGACACATGATAAACTTAAGAGCCCATGTCCTCACATGCACGGTGATCTTTCTTGGACAGGGACGGTCAACATTTTCTGGAATTAAGTCACAGATTAATTACTATCAGATTAATGTTAATTTAAAAAATTACAGTAAACTGTGTTTTCAGAGTTTCACATCTTACTTGGCTGTGACATCATGCTCTTGTATTTTTAGTATGGGAAAGAAGAGAACTTTGCCCTAGACTGCACTTAGATTTTCAGCAGGGCACAGCTCTAGTAGCAAAAAGGCCTCACTTCGGAGGAGACTGTTTTCCCCGCCCTGAAAGGCCCCTACTCCTCAACCATAGAGAGCTCTGGGGCTGAACCGGCATAATCTGTAAAGAGCCCTGATGCCAGGAAGAGGAGAGCAATCAGGAGACACTGCTAGTTTTCAGAGACTGCCTTTTAGCCGAACCTACACTGGGTCACAGACAGATAATTGATGGGTCTAGAGAAAGTAAGCCACCCCACACAAACAGCCCCAAGAAGACCTGCTCTTCCCTTTCCATTCCTCTCCCCCTTCTTCCAGACACTGTAAGTGGGAAAGAAGAGCCAAGAGGCCTTTCCACTGGGCTCCAGGCACTTCCTAAGGCCACACTGACCCTTCCTTTCCATCTTTCCACCTCACTCCCCCCACCTGCCACATCCCCGATACCTTTACAATGTCCCCAGAAGGAAAGGAAAATAACCTTTACTAGCGCCTCCTGTCTACCAGGCACCACGGAAGGGACACTTCCATTAGTTCTCCCATTTAGTCCCCATGACAGTCCATCAGAGGCCCATGTCTTCATTTCCCAGATGAAACAAGCCTAGAGAGGCTAAGTGGCCTCACTCAGGTCCCATGGGCAGCACAGTAAGTGAAGGAACTAGAGCTCCATGCTGGCTTTGCTTCCAGTCAGCCTTCCCCTCCACAGGTCTCAAAGCGTCATCCGCAGACCCCAAGGGTACCCCATCAGGTGACCCATAAAGTCAACACTGTGATCACGAAATAACCGAGACCTTAGATGCCTTTTCCACTGTGCCGAGGTTCGCACTGATGACTGGCACAGTGTGGGTACAACTGTGGCGCCTCGGCCCGATCTCCCAACAGTGTGGTGCCTTTCTACCAGGCACTGTCCACACTCACAGCTTCTCCTGAAAGGCCAGTTTCACTTAAGAACCCCTTGATGAAGCAATAAAATCATAACTTTACTAAACTTCAACCCCTGAAAGCGCACCTTCATATCCTGAAAGATGAAGGTGCACACCAAGCATTCCTGATGTCCTGGGAACAGGCCCTCAGGTGCAGCGGGGTCCGGACTGAGCCGAACCAGACACTTACTCCACGTACTTGAGAGAACGACCAACACAGTAACTGTTATTCAGACCTGCTTAAGTGGCAGATTTTTCTCAAAAATGAGTGAAGTGAGCCTGTCACATCAAGGAAAACAATTTGTAGTAGTTGTCAGGGATAAAATCTAAGCTTTCATGCAAAAATTAGAACCTCAAAGAACTTTTTTCTGCAACTAAGAGCTCAACTTCCCAAATACTTAAAGACTTTTCTGATGAGATCAGGGGAAATAGTAACAAATGGGATTTTTCGGTAACACATGAGATATGTAAACATTTAGAACACGTGGGTAACTCAACTAACATAATATTACAAAATGCACTCAAAGTACGAGAGAGACCAATACATTTTAGTCAAAGTTCAAACAGTTCACTGACAGGGTTTCGGATTCCACATTGTACTAAACTTCAAGAAGCGTCACTTGTGAAGTTTTGGTGTAGTATCAAAGAATAATGTCCATAATTACCTAGAATGGCTATTAAAAATACTCTCACCTTTTCCAACTCCCTATCTGTGGTAAAAGTGGTTTTCCTGCATATACAATCACCAAAAGAACATTGTAACAGAATGAATGCAACAGCAGATATGAGAATCCACCCTGTCTTCTAAGCCAGACATTAAAGAGATCTGTAAAACATGTCAAATAATGCTAGTCTTCTCACTCATTTCTTTGAAATTTTTCATTAAAAATGTTGCTGTTAGCACATAATTTGCAAGATAACAAACACTGATATGGCCCACAACAAAGCTCTCTGGGTCTTCAGTTTTTAAGAATGTAAAGGGGTCCTGAGCCCCAAAGGTATGAGCACCATTATTCTAACCAAGCTGCTTTACAGACCCCTCCAGGAGAAAAATGATCTGGTTCAACAACTCAAGTGAAGGCAGCGGTAGCTTTGTGTGAGTACCCCTCTTGGAAGAACGTGCAGTTTAAAAGAGAAAGAGCAGCTTCACGCAGACCCAGCCTCAACTCCCAGCATGTGTGCGCACCTGAGGTGAGAGAAGCACGCATGTCTGACACCTGTCCCTTGCGGCAGGGACTGGGGTTCCTTGTGCTCCTTTAACCACACTATCTTGCAACTGCTTGTCCCACTTCTGCTCAAGGATGCAGAGATCCGCTGCCACCCTCGGACCTTATAGGTGTCATCAGCACAGCTCCAAGCCTACAGCACCCTACCTGCAACACTACCACCACGTGGATCTGGAGGAGCCACTAGAAGGTGTAACTTCCATTCAGACCTTCAAGTTAAACAGGAATTAAGCACACAAAGTGGGTACTAGTGGTAACCAGTCACCTTAAGGAAACAGAGACAGCCAGAGGTGGCAGTCGGATACCTTCTGCAAAGGCAGAGACCAGTAAAATATATGCACAGATACCCAATGTACCAGTAAGGCTGGCAAGCTGAAAACTTTTAACTGTGGCCTCTTGACGCCTGACTCCTCCCCCACTGCAACAACTCTCCCACCTCAAGCTGCAGGTGGAAAAGGTGTTTGCCACCTACCAGCATTCCTTTCCTTGGGGGCTCCCAAATCAGCAAGCAAGAGTGAGGAGGTCAAGACCTTGAGGAACTTCATAAACCCTCACTGAGTCTCAGTATCCTGCTTAACAGAGGCCACAACTCAGGTCAAAAAGTTTGTATTTCTCAGCTACTCGTTTCGTGTCAAATTCAATTGCTCTTCACTCTACTGGCCAAATCTTTATGAGGACGTGACAGAGTAAATGTTGTTAATAGTTTGTTCTTTCAGCTCCATGCATGCAAATTCTGACAGAAATTATGCACTTTTTTCCATGACAGGCTATAAAAGAGCTTCTCATTAACTTATTTCCCTTGAATACCAGAGACACTGATAAAACCCTCTTAAATGAACCATCTGTCCTACTTTTAAAATGTATCTGCTGATACTATACTAAAGAGAAGCCTGTTACCAGGAGATGGCTGGAGACCAGGTCACCACTTACCAACATTAACACTTCATGACATCCTGTTAAGAAAGAGCCTTTGGGGTCCTAAAACACTAGATCAGTAAGATCAGACTTTCTTCAAAGAGAAGAAATGCAGTCAGTAAATATGCTACTTCACACACACTGCTCAGAGAAATGACTTGATTAAATGCAGCATAAAAGCTTCCTATGTGAACCCAAGCGAATCACAGATCAGGCTCACGTGCAGCATCGTGGTAACAGAGCAAACGAATAAAAGTCTAACAAGCACTATGGCACATGCTTTATTTTTTAATTTTTAAATCTCAGAATCTTACCTTCAAAAAGTCTCTCTCCTCACTTTACATGACCAGCATCTCAGCTCAGGCCTCCACTGACATCTAGATTTCTCCAAGTAGGAGATCTTCCCACTCCTCCCAGTTTCTCTCCCAGTCAAGTTACCCTGCACAGCTCCTGAAACCCCAGCAAATGTAACCTCCCCTTAGTGCCCTATTACCATCACAATATTCCTCAGATCAGAAGCCTCTGACAAAACAAATAAAAATAAAACACCTAATTCCTAAGTAAAAAACAATCAGTCCAACCCTTCAGAGGCCCATTCTCAGATCTGGGGTATAAGCCAGCAACAAGCCCTCCTGCTGGCCCAGCAGACGTGCACTGCGTGGGCCACACCCCATGCCCAAGGTGTGTTCACCCAACACCAAGGTCTCCACTCAGCCGACTGGCCAGGCCCTACTTACAGCTCAGTACACACCTTCCAGGGCTCAGCCCACTCACCTGACTGTAACGGGGGGTGTCTCAAGGTTCAGCATG
Source organism: Manis pentadactyla (assembly GCF_030020395.1). Lineage (NCBI taxonomy): Eukaryota > Metazoa > Chordata > Mammalia > Pholidota > Manidae > Manis > Manis pentadactyla. The sequence continues at coordinate 174,072,688 of NC_080023.1, read as the reverse complement.
TGCCAGACTACCTAGAGTGCTTTGCTAAAACACAGGTGGTGGGACCCCAATTCTAGTACTGCTGATTAAACAAGTCTTGGGTGTGGCTAAGAATATACATTTCTAGTATGTTCTCAGCTGATGCTTCTGGTCCAGGCACCATCCCTGGAGACCATGTGCTATACTACGTCTCCTAACACTGCCACTCCTACTAGAATGCTTGTTCGCATGTTCACATCCTCGTTCGTATTCTGGGACCTTATTCTATCAGTGAACAGTGTTCATAGACCACCTAAGATGCTTCCTACATGTTTGTCTTTTCTACCAGATTAGACTGAGAGCAGGACTTTATGTTTTGAAGTCTCACATTCTAATCAGCAGTTTTCCCTGGTAGTCTGACAGGTGTGCACGTCTTCCTTCCAACACTCAAAGCACTGTTGAGCCGTGCTCCCTCCAGAAACCTCCGTGGGGCAGCACAAAAAGCAGCAGCCCTCTTTAACCCTCAGTGAGCTTCTCTTCTGCGCTACTTCCCAGAGCCACTTACTATCCTCCCTGTGGTTTAAGACAGTGGCTTCCTATCCTCTCATCACCACTGCCCTCTTACCACCTCTCTCTTTCTTTCATACTGCCTGTGTATAAGAAGACTGTTCTCTACTGAACTGCACAATATTAGTAACAATGAAGCTATTGCTCTGCTCTTTTGAAATCAAAGACAAGTCAGAACATATGATCAGCTTACAATATACTGTTATCACCATTCTAATCTGGGCAAACAGACTGGACGCTTTAGACTGCGTACCCTAATCAAGAGTAAATTTATTGTTTCCTTCAGGAGTCTCCAAATGTTAAAAGCATAACTACTTCCCTGAACCTCTGGCTGTTCAGGAACCCATGAATGGAATTATTGAGTCTAACAGATAAAAAATCTATTTATAAATAAGTTTAAATTGTATTGCCTTTGTGTTCTCTGTAGATTTTCCAGTTCAGTATAGCTTATCTTACATAACAAACTTCTCAGAGTCTGATTAGTTCGTTTGAGCGAGACCAGCACAAAGGATCCATGTCACTGGAAGATGGGGGGTGTCCTGGCTAGGAACAAGGTTCATTCACTCTTTGCTATAAATTATCATTTAAAATAGAATCTTCCCATAACTCCCACATACTTTACATACTTTCCCATTTCCCACAACACTTTAAAATGTAATACAATAGAGCCTTCCCCTAATTACTCTCATGTTGTGATTACAAACACCCATTATATACTATCTCAGACAGACCTACAAGCCGTGACTCTGGGGACTGACCAAGCAGAATATGGAGAACAATCTGGAATATGGAGAACAGCCAGCCCCAAGGCTTCAGGAAGCATAGGTCCCTGCTGCTACTTCTGAACTCTCTTCAGTGTTGGATCTCTCTGTGGAGTCCTGTCCAGTCCTCTACTGTGGCCACTTCGCCAAGGGCTTTCCCTTCATTCTGGCCTGTCACTGGCTGGACACGAGAAGGTCAACAGTGAGTCAGAGGTAAGAGAGAACAGAGTCAAGACTGAGGAGCTCATGCACAAATACACAAGGAATTGCAACGAATGGGAAGAGCATTCCTTTTGGTTGCTCCAGGTGGTCACGCCATAGGAGCTGAAGGAACCTTCAGCCAAGTGAGGTAGTTCTCAGGGTACTTGAGAAGTCCTCTCCATCTGATCTTTGAAAAGGTAAAGAATAAATTGTGTCACACTCATAAAAAGTGAAACATAGGAGTCTTAAGAAACTTAAATATTACAGTAAACTTTTAAAAATCTTTAAAAGCACAATTAGGCTGAATTTTTGCTGGTCTTTTCTTATTTTTGTAAACCAGAACCTCATTTGGTGAAAAAGACTAAAGACATCTTTTAAGTACATGAGTTGTTCTTATCGGAGAGTAATAAACCTAGTTTATGAAAACAATTTCTAAAAAGATCTCACTTACCAGAGACTGACAAAGCAAATGAGCCAACGACGAAGAATGTGGCTGTTAAGAGGCCCACACCCCCCACACTGAGCTCCCAGTGCCAGCACTTGGCAGCTGAATGCCTGACTTCTTTCTCTGAGGGCAGTGCACTCATGCTCTGGTGCTAATCACCTAAAAGCTGCAGCCCAAGGTTGGCTGGTCCAGGGCAAGCAAGCAGCTCCTTTAAACCAAGTCAGCAAAATCTTAAAAGGATTAATTATCAATTGCAACAGTACCCAATTACATTAATTGACCAATGTTTCCATCCAAGGAAGTTGCTGATATTCATTCTCTGTCCTCAAGAGTTTACCAGAAGAACTTAATGCTTGAAATGTGACTGAAATAAGTGCTGAAAGAGGCTATATGTCAGGAATGAATACTGCTTTTTATTTCTCTGAATTTTAATTTAAAATACAGATTCAGACACTAGAAGATTTGTTTGTCTCTAATCCATTTTCAATTCTGAGGGTACACTTAGTAAAGTGTATCTATACCTAAATATTGGTTACCTTTAATGTCTCTTTCCAATGTCCCCCCAACACAGATATTTTGCATTTCTAATTTGCTTGGTATACAAGCAACCAATGTGCATAATTGAACTTCAAATGGAAGCGTGCTATGTTAGTGAAATTAGAATTCAGTGAAGGTTACAAAAATATTAAACTTAGTATCGTATTACAGGAAGCATAAGTATTTTTGATGGGCCCATAATTTTACCACTTCACCTGCTGTATCCGCTGGCAAACATGGTTTGGAATATTAATAGAAAACACCCTCATAATTAAAACTGAGGCATTAAAAAAATAATCCACAGCTACTAACAGCTTACCACAAAGACATTTTCAGAAATTATCTACCTTACAAATATTTTCCCACCAGACAGAGTTCAGAAAATGGATATAATTTTGCAAAGCTAGAACAAATGGGAAGACCCCCCCACTGCTTCAAACAATTCATTAATTCAAAAAGTTCTATTTTCCTTCCATTTAAAATCTCTCAGGGAAGAAAAACCCAATCTCCTCTTCCCCAATCTCCATTTAAGTGTGCCTATTTTGCTGAGGTCCAGATCTGAATAATTCAAAACCACGTCTAGTAGACGGTGTGCATCAAGGAGCAAGGGTCCAACAGCACGGCATTCTGGGCCAATTAGTACGAACAGAAAACACCCCACACCCCTCACCTCCTGCACTGCTCCACCTAACGGGCGCGGACCCCAGAAGGGGCTACTGCTAAGAATGAGATGAGATGAGCATCCCTCTGAAGGACAGAGGAACGGACTCGGCACAGACCTGAGTGATCGGATCCTGACACACCCAGCTGGGGAGGCCACACATGAGAGTTTCAGTTATGCCTGTTTACAGGTGTTTATTTTACCACCTACATTTATAAGACAGAGGTTTGTTTTTTTTCTTAAGGACCCAGTAAGTGATTTGCCATCTTCTGAAGAAAGTAACATTATAGGTCAGAGTCTGGATTTTTCAAGCAAAATGTAAGGTCTCTTGAATATCAGGTCAACCTAAAAGCTGAGAAGGGTTTCACATGGTAGGTCTGCAAGACATGCAGCAGCTGGCAAGTCTCGGCTTCCCCATCACAACCCTGATTTGTGTGCTTGCAAAACCTCAGTCCCTCTGTCCAGCTCAGGGTGGATCTCGTCTTCTTCCTCCCCCTCTTATTTCTCCTCTTCCTGCTCCTCCTCCTGTTTCTCTCTCTCCCCATGCCCCTCTCAAAGAGTGATTTATAACCTTCCCTAATAGCTTGCACATCCCACGGGGTTTCAGAAATAGGAGAGAAATGACGCCCTGGTTATGTCCTTTTCAGGTATGCTGTGACATCCCGTGTGGTAGGCAGGGCAATGCTGGTAGCATTTTAAGTTGATCTGATGGCCACCTTTTTATAGATTGTATTTGAAAATTTACTAGCAGCTTTTCACTATAACATACATGCCTATTATAGAAAGAAGAAAAAACACAAATTTCTTAAAATGAGAAAGTCTGTAAGTTAATAAAATATATGGAATTAATTTATTTCTAAATACATACTGTCTGCCTGCAACAAAAGCTAGCCAGCTCTACCAAAGCTAGCAAAAGAGTGATGCACCCCACTCTTGTGCCATGCCTTCAATTAAGAGCAATGGCATTACTCTGTGAGGCAGATACCCTTCTCCATTCTACAAATAAGAAAACTAGAACTGAAGAGAGGTTAATGGATTGGCCAAAGATCAGCCAACAGGTTAAACAGCATCGTGGGGCTTCCTGTTCAGGCTTCCAGACCTCAAATCCTGTGATGTTTGAGTAGAGTGGGTGAGACCAAGCCTGGCCATGTGTGCACCTGGGGAGAAGGGAAGGCTGGCCCCTGGACAATCTGCACTGCCTGTCTGCTGGTATCTTTCTTCTCCAGAGGATATTCTTTCTTCAAAAGAACCTGGGAACTCTGTGTACTCACCAAGCTACTCATGTAGCTGCATTTTAAAAGGACCCTTGGAAAAAGCAGAGCTTTTTATCCCAAGATATGAATGTCTAATCAATGATACAGCGGCCCCTCAGCACATGCAACTGCAGCAAATGGGTGCTAGCCTCCTTTGCCAATTGGTGAAGCTCTCCCAGAAATGCAATGACATCTGGCTTCACCCAGGTGCACGTCAAGCACTGAGATACACACCAAATAAAAACAAGGGAGCCCTTTCTCACGTGCAAATACAAACGTGTCTCATCTAGGAAGCAGGCTGCAGACACATGGACATTTTATTATTCAATTGCCTTTTTTCCCCAAGTACATTACATTTTGAGAGCCACGGTACTTTATGCTTTATATTCATTTGTAAGTGGAGCCATCCCCTCATATTGTTGAGACAGTTTAATATCGCAGAAGAGCCACTGGATTAGGAGCAAGACACCTGACTTCAAATCCCAGCTATGCCACTAATCACAACCATGTGACCCTAGCTAACCATACCTCCTCTCTGTACCTTCTTATCTGCAAAAGGAAGGCCACAACCACAAAATCTTGGTCTTCCTCCTCAAGTAGGTAATCATAAATCAAAACAAATGCTTATAGTCATTACTTTAAAAAACATTACTATAATGGAAGAGGGATAAATCTTTCCAAAAGAGATATACATGTTTATATTTAATATCAGATAATACACCTACAATGTATAACTGCCTGTTGAGGCTATTTTATTCACAAAACTATGTTGTTGCCCCGGTATTTACTGTGAAAACTGGTAAATCTCATCTACTGATAACCTTCCTCAAATTTGATATGGGCAAGGAAATCAAGAGGAAAACAAGTCAATAAAAGAAAGGGAACAAAAAATTTTGGCTGCCTCAATTACAACAGAAAAACAAACCATATGGATTCAAGGCGTACAGAAATGTCAACATCCTGGGTCCCTTTCTCCAGCGTGCTTCTGTTCAAAGCCAGACAGAATGATCCACAGCTTGGTGACTTCGTGAGCCTACAGCCACTGGTCTCCTTTTGAGTACAATGGAGGTAATGATGCATTCCTCACCGGGCAGGTAACAGAAATAGGAAATGATACGTGCACAGGCCCAGCACATAGGAGACCCTTGATAAATGTTGGCTCCCACCCTCCTCACTTCTCCCAGATAACAACCCAATTCAAGAGTCCAGATCAAGTCTTGCAGCCTCAGAGAGAAGTGCACAGGGGGATTGCTGCTGTGGGTGCACCATAATGAGAGAGACCAATGGATGCAGGGAACAAGAGTCTGCAAAAATGATCAGATAATGAATCACCTTATAGCTGCTTTCCAAAGAGGTGAATCATTTTCTTTTAGATGTCAAATGAAGAGCCAAATGTATCACAGTCAAATTCTGTCATGGAAAAAGCCAGCCAGGTATCAATTTCAAATGAGTAGTAGCTTCTAAGGAAGCAGAATCCTCTGTGACACAGTCTCCTGATACTTAAAGGATAAACACATACTTCCTCATAGCTTCTCCACAAATACAAAAGCATTACTGAATCCAGAAGTTCTAATGAGCTAAGAGTTTCTTCCATTTCTAAAATGCATTCAAACTTGAAGCCATCACTTACAACTTTGTAATTCTGAAATCCAATTCTCAATTTGGGCACTTCACCAGCATCTTTTCAAAAGTTGGACTTTGGAAAATATATGCACCCTCAGACAGAAGGGGAAAAATCCATCAGACATGCATAAAACTTACACCCTTGAATATATTCCAATTTCCTCAGCCCTATTCTCCCTAAGCTTTTCACAATCAGTAAAGTGCAGTTACCAATCATTGGAAATGACATGAGCTTAATGTCAGAAATAATTTAGCTTAAATAAAAAAATAACTCCATTTAGCTTTCGCCCACAAAGTAAAATTAAGTTTGTTTAGCCCTTTGTTATTTATTGCCAAAGGGCAGATTTAATTTCAAGGGAGTGAAAATCAAACTCATTATCAGGTAAAGTCTGAAGTTACCGCTTTAATTTTGCTCTAACTGTTGAGGTGCAAAGGCTGTAAGCATTAAACCAAGGAGGCATTAATTATGGAAAAACAACAGGTGAGTGGGACCCACTGAGCTTTTTAATCAGCGGGTAGAAGGGTGGGAGAACTCTATTGCCTTATTTGCTATATGCAAACACAAGCTCTAAGAAACCCCGCTGGTTTCAGGGGCCTTTTTAGCTCACCCTGTTGGCCTCCAGTCTCAGGACTTACCAGATACATTAATCGAAGCCCCTGCATCAATGATTCCACTGTTGGGCCTCACGCAGTACCTACGTGGTGCTGTGGTCTTCACTTTAAAGCACACATTTCGGTCTGTCGGGTTGCCAAGCTTTAGGTTGGTGGTGACAACATCGGTGAAGGGACCTGCAGAATGAGAGAGACTGATTGGGGATCTCATGTGGAAGTTTAGAAGACTAAGTGAATTATGGTCTGGGGTCAGGAGGGATATGGAATATGGTTAAGGGAAGACTGAAGATCCGAAATTATCTCACTGTGGATAGGAGCGATGACCTGAGATGAAGGCTCGCAGTAACAGTTGAAACTCACCGTGTTCTCACCGGGCCACCAGGCACCTGTCAGTGTGCTCACGTAAGTATCTCACTGAAATCTCACAACTTTATGATTATTGCTGTTCTACAGAAGAGAAAACTGAGGCTTGGGAAGAATACATGTCACTTGTCCAAATTTTCATGCTGGTTACTAGTAATTGGGATGTGTACCCAGGCAGCCTAAATCCAAAGACAGTTCTTAACCTATGCTAAATAGTGATTTCCACAATAACAAGATGAAATCTAACAGGGAGAATGTGAAGAGCTACACTCGGATCCAAAATGATTATCAAGGGCAGAATGTGCCAAGAATAGCAGATGTAATTTGAGGTGTTAATGATCTATAAACACACAAACCTCCAACAATACAAGCATTGCTACCAGAAAAGTTAATACCATCTTAAGCTACAACACGTCCAGAGCCCTGCCAGGCAGCCCACACCTGAAACATCACATTGTTTTAACTACCCAAGTTACTGGGAAGACTGAAACAAAGCTCAGTGCCCTGAGCATATTTTTTATTACTATTATTTATTCATTTTCAACTTTATTAGATTTTTTAATTAAAAAAGTAAAACATGCTTCCTAAAACATGCCAAACAATAAAAGATGTATAAAGAGGAATTTAATAAGCTTTCCCTGTCCCCTGAGGTAACTAATATTAATGATAGTGGAACTCTCTCCACATCTTCTATGCTTACACCAACAGAGCATACACACACACGAGGGAGAAGAGGGCAACAAATGGGACCATCCTGTTCACAGCACTCTGCAACTTGCTTTTCATTTATCAAGCTACCGGGGACCCCGGGCCACTAGGTTACCAGTCTTGTGGGAGGGTTGAAATTTAAGACCTCATAGGTCCTTCTAATCCTTTTCAAATTTACATCTTTTCACCAGGTAAATCAGTATCTCTGTTTCCTCCAGGCAAGCTCTTTACCCCTATCTTTATACATTTAAAAGAAGTAGGAGATGGGGTGGGGAGGTGCGTGTGTTCACAACTAGGAAACACATAATGGGGGTTCATCTGCTTCCTAAGACAACCCAACAAAGACATGCAAACCTGCACCTTGGAAAGTTTTCAATGAGACCCTAAGCTCCTGAGGACAAGGATGGAACCTCACCAGTTTCTGTATCTCTAGCACCTTGCCTGGCATCTCGTAAAGGTCTTAGAAAGAGAGAGGAGGAGAGTGGGGAGTGGGGAGAGGGATGGACAGAGGGAGGGAATAGATCAGTATCTGTATCTAGACATACAGAGTCATTCAAGGAGGAAACTACCTTGTGCATTACCACTAGCAAAATTAAAATCTCAGGCTGTTTTCTCTCCTCTAAGAGGTGCTCAGGGTATGAAAAATCAATTTGATGTGGGCTTAACTTAAATATAAATTAATAAATCAATAATGATGGAAAGGAGGCAAGGAAAAGGGACTCAATTCCAAAATCAAATAAGCTCTAGCCAGTTCTGCTATAAAGCTTATTTTGAAAATGAATTTGTTTCAATGTATTATGTGCATATTAGGGAGACAATCTGAGCGTAAAACAAATTTCACATTTGCTTACGCGTCATTTTGTCTGCAAGGAACACTAGGTGAACATACAAAACAGCATCCAGCTGAACCAAGCTGCATAGAAATACATAAAATACACACACAGACGTACCTCAGCTTCCTACCAGGATACCTCAGTTCACCTTGTGAATTAGGAGCCACCCCCACCCATTCCTGGTGTTACGACTTTTCCTCTGAGGAAACCCTCCTCCCCCTACTTCATGGTAACACAAACTGATGCCCACTTCGCAGGCAAACTCCAGGTCTGTCTTCAAAGCAGAGTCATATTCACTGGACTACTTATGTATTCCCTACCCATTTATTGTGCATAAAACTGCTCTATTGCTTTTATTAGGTTCCTATGTGTGTGTTGGGGGGGGGTGATAAAAGTTTGAGTGTTGGGCACCTGACCTGGTTCCCCCTCACAAGTCCCATGGTTTTTATTGTACTATTTTGTAGAGTCTGGAGATTTTTAGGACTATACATGTCACATTATAGCAGAACCAACGATATTACTAGATCATTTACTGTTTGGGAGTTGCTTATACTAAATGTTCTCATTCCATGGGCATGACACCCTCAAGAATGAAATGCCTAAAGAGAATTTCTCCATTTGCTTAACTTTTCCAATAAGCCCTGCCTTTGGCTCTCTGGGAGTCAGGCTGGAAGCCAAGCGAGGGAGGCATTTTCTAGGTGCAGTTGTGTCCAGATGTGGATAAAGGCATCTTTGGTATTGCATCTCACCTACTGATCCATCACAAAAAACCCTCTCTCTACTTTCTAAGTCATGTCCTTATTGAAAACTAAAAGCTTACACAAGAGAGCAGGTACCCTTTGGCCCAAGAAGATTTTCAGTCACAGTAAGGAAGAGCCAGTTGCTGACATGCGCCATCCTCACATCAAGTTCTTGGCGTCAAGGGAGAAACAGGACACTTGGTGCTGAGGCGGTGTCTGGGGGCCTACGGCGGCAGCAGTGCTCCCCGGCTCTGCCCTTCCCCACTCTCCAGCCATGCAGTCTGACCCACGCTGGAGTCCGCTGGAAAAAGGCTGAGCTCCCGCGAGCTTGCTTAGTGTGGAGATCACTTCATCAAGGGTAAAAGGAAAAAAATAGCTCAACACAACTCTGGTTTTCTGGGGTCAAAGAACACAATTAAACACACACACACACGCACACGCACACGCACGTGCACCAAAGCACACAAACTGCATGGGCAATTCATGGGCATGATCACGTACACACATTCCCTGGCCCTCACATAAAAACTGCCCATCACAGTCACAAGAACTCCAGCTCAATCGCAGCTCCAGCTCAAACAGCCCCACAATGCCGGGATAAATGGAGAAGAAAACAAGACAAAAACTTATGTCTACACAGACTCCTGGAAAGGAGTGAGCTTTCAAGCCTAGAGTGGGGGGGAAAGGTACTCATTGACAATTTGAAAGTGATTTGAAAACTCTCAGGCCTTAAAGCTTTCCAGAAATAAGCTTCAAGTTAAGTCTTAACAAAATTCTTCCTCAAGAACATAGAAGCACCTTCACACCAGAATGCCAAGTTACAATGGCCCACAAACCCACCTAAGAAAACACAGATTTTTCTAAAGTGGTTTTAAGTATACCGAGAGCAGAAAATAAGGTTGTTGGCAAGATTTCACTGTGATGAAATTCAGAATACTTGTTTCAAATTCAATTTCTAGTGTCCCTTCCTTCACACCCGGCCACACGACGGGGGAAGAGGGGGGAAATTTAAGTATCTGTTTATTCCTTACACTGACCTCCTCTTCTAGGTATTTCAGAAAAATAAACCAAATTTAACAGTAAACACTAAGCTGTTCTTGGAAGTTCCCCCAGTTAATACCTTACATAGCAATGCAGATAATGTTTCAACCTACATGAACCACATAAAAGGTAGTCTAAAAATTATTAAGAGACAAAGAGTATTACTAGTAATAAGCAGATAAAACAAATATCCCTTATTTCTCCCTCAACAGTCAGTCCTGGACCTTTAAGTGTTAGGAGATCTCTTGGGCTCACACAGGTTTTTATTATAAAATTCTGGAGGGAACTACACTGAAAATATACGCAAGTGAACACAACCACTAGCAAATAGCAAAGCCTCATGAGTAAAAATCAAGATATTTTGTAAAAACAGGCCAACCCTTTTCTCCCCACCCCAGGCAATTTACTCTAAGAATTTTACTGAAAATAAATTCTATTTGATTTGAGTAATTACAGGAAATGAACCATGTTAGCAGTCTCCTTTCCCCCTGTATTAATGAATTAGAATATACAAAAACCTCCATAAAAATGATGTAAGGGCTTATGAGCATCATTCAGATTTTTACTAGTCACTTTCATTTCATAAAACTGCCATTTCCATTAAAGCATTATGTAAAAAGTGGGACTTTACTATACCAACATGCATATTTATCACCAATGAATTTAAACACTGCTTACAGAGTCAATTTTACAAATGAAATCTTCAAAAGTTCAATTTTTTTCTTCAAAGAGATGAAAAACCTGATTTGGTATATTTTAGTCATTTTTCTAATTGTCTATTCCTTATTTCAGATAATGTTTATATAAAACTAGAACTGAACATCTAAAATGTGAAGTGGGAGATCAAAAAAAGTGAAGCAACAAGAATTTTGGATTAATTAGGAATAGTCTTCAAATTTAAATTTTTCTTCTTATTAACAATTTGAATAATGTTCTTTATGACTTATATTATGCCTATTAATCTGTGAAAATTCTTGTGAATTTGATAAATGCTCATGAATAGCATTAACTTGATTATGAATTCCACTGACATAATCTAAAAAGTATTTAGTTAAAACTAAGCACTGTATAAACCATTTCCTCCACCCAGACTTGGCTTACTGTCATGATAAAGCATGTGTTTTGAAACAGTAAGGAGATCTAGAAATGACCTGTCTTGGAAAGCAAGTAATACAATGCCAGCAGAAATGTGCACAGCATTACAAATGAAAAGAGGAATAATTTTCAGTCTAGGGTGGAGCCTTAGAATTATAAAGTTCTGGTTTAAAGATCAAGGAAAGAAGGTCACAATCCAGCAAATTTCTCAACAGTTAAGAGGTCAGGTTCCAGGTACTGAAAATTTCATCAAAAATGGCTGCATAATGGTTTCCTTAGCAATCAGGAAACACAAGAGGACTTTGTAGAGAAAGTATTTCATTAAATCTTTCAGCATTTTTCTGATTTACGCATAGTTTCTGTAATCATTCATTCAGAAACCCAAGAAGGAAAGGACTATAATAACAAAACTCTTCCTTTCAGGAAATATAATACCATTTTTACAAAAGAGTAACTTAATAGTTCAGGTCCTAAGGACTGTAAAAGGTAAAAGTTAATTCAAAACACAATTTTGGCTTTACTTGTCTATAACCTCAAGCATATCATATCACCCATTTGTAAATAGAAAGACAGAAATTTTTTAAATTTAAGTATCATTGATATACAATCTCATGAAGGTCTCACATGAACAACATTGTGGTTTCAACATTCACCCATATTATCAAGTCCTCAACCCCACTGCACTCACTGTCTACCAATAGTAACATGCTATAGAGTCATTACTTGTCTTCTCCACGCTGTACTACTGCCTTTCCTGTGGCCTACCTATATTGTGATTGCTAATTATAATGCCCCTTAATCCCCTTCTCCCTCCCCACCCCAACTCTCCACTCCCTTCCCTTTGGTAACCACTAGTCTCTTCTTGGAGTTTGTGAGTCTACTGCTGTTCTGCTACTTTGGTTTTGCTTGGTTGTTATACTTCACTCCACAAATGAGTGAAATCATTTGGTACATGTCTTTCTCTGCCTGGCTTATTTCACTGAGCATAATATCCTCTAGTTCCATCCATGTTGTTGCAAATGGTAGGATTTGTTTTATTTTTATGGCTGATTAATATTCCATTGTATATATGCACCATGTCTTCTTTATCCATTCATCGACTGATGGACACTTAGGTTGCTTCCATATCTTGGCTATTGTAAATAGTGCTGCGATAAACATATGGGTGCATATGTCTTTTTGAATCAGGGATCTTGTTTTCTTTGGGTAAATTCCCAGAAGTGGAATTACTGGGTCAAGTGGTATTTCTATTTTTAATTTTTGAGGAAACTCCATATTGTTTTCCACAATGGTTGAACTCATTTACATTCCTACTAACAGTGTAATAGGGTTGCCCTTTCTGCTGCACTTAAATTTTAAGGGGTAAATATATTATTTTATTTTTATTCAGCAATTCAATTAGCTAGAAAATAAAGATATACATATGTATAAAACATATAAAACTATGACTCCCAGAAGATAACAGAAGAAAGCCTAGATGACCTTGGGTTTGGTAATCATTTTTTTTTTTTTGCTATCATTAATCTACAATTACATGAAGAACACTATGTTCACCAGGCTATCCCCCTCACCAAATCCCCCCCCCCACTACAGTCACTGTCCATCAGTGTAGCAAGATGCTGTATAATCACCACCTGTCTTCTCTGTGTTGCATAGCCCTCCCCATGCCCCCCACAACACTATGCATGCTAATCGTAATGCCCCCTTACTTCTTCCCTGCCCTTATCCCTCCCTTCCCACCCATCCTCCCCAGTCCCTTTCCTTTTGGTAACTGTTAGTCCATTCTTGGGTTCTGTGATTCTGCTGCTGTTTTGTTCCTTCAGTTTTCTTTGTTCTTATACTCCACGTATGAGTGAAATCATTTGGTATTTGTCTTTCTCTGCTTGGATTGCTTCACTGAGCGTAATACCCTCTAGCTCCATCCATGTTGTTGCAAATGGTAGGATTTGTTTTCTTCTTATGGCTGAATAATATTCCATTGTGTATATGTACCACATCTTCTTTATCCATTCATCTACTGCTGGACACTTAGGTTGCTTCCATTTCTTGGCTATTGTAAATAGTGCTGCGATAAACATAGGGGTGCATCTGCCTTTTTCAAACTGGGCTGCTGCATTCTTAGGGTAAATTCCTAGAAGTGAAATTCCTGGGTCAAATGGTATGTCTATTTTGAGCATTTTGAGGAACCTCCATACTGCTTTCCACAATGGTTGAACTAGTTTACATTCCCACCAGCAGTGTAGGAGGGTTCCCCTTTCTCCACAACCTCACCAACATTTGTTGTTGTTTGTCTTTTGGATGGTGGCCATCCTTACTGGTGTGAGGTGATATCTCATTGTGGTTTTAATTTCCATTTCTCTGATGACAAGCGATGTGGAGCATCTTTTCATGTGTCTGTTGGCCATCTGAATTTTTTCTTTAGAGAACTGTCCTTTCAGCTCCTCTGCCCATTTTTTAATTGGATTATTTGCTTTTTGTTTGTTGAGGTGTGTTAGCTCTTTATATATTTTGGATGTCAACCCTTTATCGGATCTGTCATTTATGAATATATTCTCCCATACTGTAGGATACCTTTTTGTTCTATTGATGGTGTCCTTTGCTGTACAGAAGCTTTTCAGCTTGATATAGTCCCACTTGTTCATTTTTGCTTTTGTTTCCCTTGCCCAGGGAGATATGTTCAGGAAGAGGTCACTCATGTTTATGTCTAAGAGATTTTTGCCTAAGAGTTTTTTGGTTTTTTTCTAAGAGTTTTATGGTTTCATGACTTACGTTCAAGTCTTTGATCCATTTCAAATTTACTTTTGTGTATGGGGTTAGACAGTGATCCAGTTTCATTCTCTTACATGTAGCTGTCCAGTTTTGCCAGCACCATCTGTTGAAGAGACTGTCATTTCCCCATTGTATGCCCATGGCTCCTTTATCAAATATAAATTGACCATATATGTTTGGGTTAATGTTTGGAGTCTCTATTCTGTTCCATTGGTCTGTGGCTCTGTTCTTCTGCCAGTACCAAACTGTCTTGATTACTGTGGCTTTGTAGTAGAGCTTGAAGCTGGGGAGTGAGATCCCCCCCACTTTATTCTTCTTTCTCAGAATTGCTTTAGCTATTTGGGGTCTTTGGTGTTTCCATATGAATTTTTGAACTATTTGCCCCAGTTCGTTGAAGAATGTTGCTGGTAATTTGATAGGGATTGCATCGAATCTGTATATTGCTTTGGGCAGGATGGCCATTTTGACGATATTAATTCTTCCTAGCCAAGAGCATGGGATGAGTTTCCATTTGTTAGTGTCCCCTTTAATTTCTCTTAAGAGTGTCTTGTAGTTTTCAGGGTACAGGTCTTTCACTTCCTTGGTTAGGTTTATTCCTAGGTATTTTATTCTTTTTGACGCAGTTGTGAATGGAATTGTTTTCCTGATTTCACTTTCTATTAGTTCACTGTTAGTGTATAGGAAAGGCACAGATTTCTGTGTATTAATTTTGTATCCTGCAACTTTGCTGAATTCCGATATTAGTTCTAGTAGTTTTGGAGTGGAGTCTTTAGGGTTTTTTATGTACAATATGATGTCATCTGCAAATAGTGACAGTTTGACTCCTTCTTTACCAATCTGATGCCTTGTATTTCTTTGTTTTGTCTAATTGCCATGGCTAGGACCTCCAGTACTATGTTGAATAACAGTGGGGAGAGTGGGCATCCCTGTCTTGTTCCGATCTTAGAGGAAAAGCTTTCAGCTTCTCGCTGTTCAGTATGATGTTGGCTGTGGGTTTATCATATATGGCCTTTAGTACGTTGAGGTACTTGATCTCTATGCCCATTTTGTTGAGAGTTTTTAACATGAATTGGTAATGATTCTTTCAGATACAACACTGAAGGCACAATCCACGAAAGACTGATAAGCTGGACTCCATGAAAATTAAAAATATCTGCTCCGCAATGGATACTGTCAAGAGAGTGAGAAGACAAGCAAGCCACAGACTAGGAGGAAATATCTGCAAAGGACATATTTGATAAAGGGCTATTATCCAAAATATAGAAAGAGCTCTAAAACTCAGCAATAAGAAAATGATAAAAAAAACTAGACAAAATATCTAAACAGACACCTCACCAAAGAAGATATACCAATGGAAAATAAAATAGACAGATGAAAAAAATATACAAATGAAAAGATGTTCAACATAACTCACTTTGAAATCGCAAATTAAAACAACAGTGAAACAAATAAAATACCTAGGAATAAACCTAACCAAGGAGGTCAAAGACCTATGCTCTGAAAACTACAAGACACTCATGAGAGAAATTAAAGATACCAATAAATGGAAACACATCCCGTGCTCATGGATAGGAAGAATTAATATTGTCAAAATGGCCATCCTGCCTAAAGCAATCTATAGATTCAATGCAATCCCTATCAAAATACCAACAGCATTCTTCAATGAACTAGAGCAACTAGTTCTAAAATTCATATGGAACCACAAAAGACCCCCCGAATAGCCAAAGCAATCCTGAGAAGGAAGAACAAAGTGGGGGAAATTATGCTCCCTGACTTCAAGCTCTACTACTACAAAGCCACAGTAATCAAGACAATTTGGTACTGGCACAGGAACAGACCCACAGACCAGTGGAACAGACTAGAGAGCCCAGATATAAACCCAAGCATATATGGGCAATTAATATACGATAAAGGAGCCACAGACATACAATGGGGAAATGACAGCCTCTTTAACAGCTGGTGTTGGCAAAACTGGACAGCTACATGTAAGAGAATGAAACTGGATTATTGTCTAACCCCATACACAAAAGTAAACTCAAAAAGAATCAAAGACCTGAATGTAAGTCATGAAACCATAAAACTCTTAGAAAAAAACATAGGCAAAAATCTCTTGAATATAAACATGAGCAACTTCTTCATGAACTTACCTCCCCGGGCAAGGGAAACAAAAGCAAAAAATGAACAAGTGGGACTATATCAAACTAAAAAGCTTCTGTACAGCAAAGGACACCATCAGTAGAACAAAAAGACATCCTACAGTATGGGAGAACATATTTGTAAATGAATACCCAATAAGAGGTTAACATCTAAAATATATAAGGAACTCACAAGCCTCAACGCCCAAAAAGCAAATAACCTGATTAAAAAATGGGTGGAGGATCTAAACAGACACTTCTCCAAAGAAGAAATTCAGATGGCCAACAGGCACATGAAAAGATGCTCCACATCGCTAATTATCAGGGAAATACAAATTAAAACCACAAGGAGATACCACTTCACACCCGTTAGGATGGCCAACATCCAAAAGACAAGGAACAACAAATGCTGGTGAGGATGTGGAGAAAGGGGAACCCTCCTACACTGCTGGTGGGAATGTAAATTAGTTCAACCATTGTGGAAAGCAATATGGAGGTTCCTCAAAAAACTAAAAATAGAAATACCATTTGACTCAGGAATTTCACTCCTAGGAATTTACCCAAAGAAAACAAGATTCCAGATTCAAAAAGACATATGCACCCTATGTTTATCATAGCACTTTTTTTAATTAAGGTATCACTGATATTCTTATGAAGGTTTCACATGAAAAACATTGTGGTTACATTCACCCATATTATCAAGTCCCCCCCATACCCCACTGCAGTCCCTGTCCATAAGTGTGGTAAGATGCCACAGAGTCACTACTTGTCTTCTCTGTGCTACACTCTCTTTCCCATGACCCCCGCTATACCACTAGTACTAATCATAATACTCCTCAATCCCCTTCTCCCTCCCTCCCCACCCACCCTTCCCCATCCATCCCCTTTGGTAACTGCTAGTCCCTTCTTGGAGTCTGTAAGTCTGCTGCTGTTTTGTTCCTTCAGTTTTATCACAGCACTATTTATAATAGCCAAGATATGGAAGCAACCTAAGTGTCCATCAGTAGATGAATGGATAAAGAAGATGTGGTATATACACGCAATGGAATATTATTCAGCCATGAGAAGAAAACAAATTCTACCATTTGCAACAACATGAATGGTGCTACAGGGTATATGCTCAGTGAAATAAGCCAGGCAGAGAAAGACAAGTACCAAATGATTTCACTCATTTGTGGAGTATAACAACCAAGCAAAACTGAAAGAACAAAACAGCAGCGGACTCACAGACCCCAAGAGACTAGTGGTTACCAAAGAGAAGGGGGTGAAGAGGGGTTATGGGGAGGGAAGGAGAGGGGATTAAAGGGCATTATGATTAACACACATAATGTAGGGGGTCAAGGGGAAGATATCATAGAGCACAGAGAAGACAAGTAGCGACTCCATAGCATTTTACTATGCTGATGGACAGTGACTGCAATGGTATGTGTGTAGGAAACTTGATAATATAAGTGAATGTAGCAACCACTATGTTGCTCATGTGAAAACTTTCTAAGATTGTATATTAATGATACCTTAACAAAAAAAATTAAAATATTTTAAAATGTATATATATATAAAAAACTAAAGATACTTGTTTTATAGAGATTGTCTTTCCTCCTTTTTCTGGAGTTCATGAAATTCTGGCATCACAAATACAGACCCTTTCGTCGTATGTCTCCTGATATAGCTACAGTACTTTGAAACTCAAACTACATGTGTTACCAGATAAGTTATATACCAAATTGGTATATAATCTATCAGGTCTCAGCTTTCCAGATATAAACTTTAAGTTATTAGCTCACCATTTTTCTCACACTCTGCATAAAAAGAGCCCTATTACTTTATATTCTGGCAGACACAATTTGGGAACAGTATCTCTCCTTTCTTCCACCCATACAAAAGACAACTTACCATAATTCACTACAACTCTGAAAAGATTACCATCTGGGAAGGCAATAATCTGCCTCCAGAAGCCTAGGACTGATGATGGATTTTAAGACAATAAAATTATGCTTGAGGTTTCAATACAACAGACTGTGCATAGGAAAAGTATATTAAAATGGGAGGAAATGGACACTGTAAAGTAAAATCTGTTGGATATCATACAGACGGCATTAAAATTGATCCTTTGACAGTGTATTTTCTTTAAAGGTATCCTATTGCTTCCTGCTTTCCCCTACCGATCTGCAATGCACCAGTGCTTACATTGTATCTCTTGTTTATGTAAGTCTTCCCCCCCTGCCAGATGGAAGCTCCATGAAAACGGAGACCGCTCTGTCCCTCTTGTTCACTACTGATCACTGGCATCCAGAACACTTCCAGACATAAAGCAGATGCTCAGGATATTTGCTGAATGAATGAATGGCCATGCCATGCTTCCAGATATTTTAAACAATGGTTTTGCTTTTCCTGTATGCATACTCTTGTATGCACAACCCGGCTCTGGGTGAATGAACACTGACACTCTGCTGCCGCCTCCGCAACATTACCACCCTTTTCATCTTCAGCACACACTAACCATCAACCGGTATTTCATTTGTTCTTCCTGTTTTCCACCTAGATTAAACCTCGACATGACAGAAGACTGTACTATCCTACTCCTCACTAGATGCCCTGAGCCTAGGACAGCACGACACAAGTTGTAAAAGCACTCAGCAAATGTGTGCAGCACGAATGGATGGATGCCAGACATCCTCAGAGGAAACCCAGCTCTGATTCTGGCACAATTCCTACGAACAGGTAGGTGCCTGCTCCGTAACCTGGATCTGAAGTCATAAAAATCTGTGCTGTTCATACACAGGTTGAAGGTATTAAAAATGTTCACTTGTGTCAATAATGCTATCATTACTATTCTATGATAATTTTGTTTAAAGTTATCCCCTATAAGAAATGGAAAAAAGGTATCACAGTAACAGGTATCCTAAGAGGGTGAGCTCTTAAATAACAGTGAATTCAAGGATAAGGACACTGGGAGACATTTTTAAAAAATCTGTTTTCTTGATTAAATTGTTAGCTCACACATTAAATCAATGTTTTAGAAAGAAAAATAAAGCTTTGCAACTAACGTGTTTTTAATGGCAGACACTGAATTCTAGTATTTTGGCAGAAAGCCCAATTGTGTAGCTCTTATTCTGAAATGAGCACACATAAACAACCCAACACAGACACAGAACTTTCCTGATGAAATCTTAGAACGCAAAGCTTCCTAAATTTAACACAGTAACCCCCACCCCCCACCCTCGAGCAACCTTGGGAGACAGCAACTACTGGGAAACATTACACTCCCCCCAACCACAGGGAAGCACTACCACCAAGAATGCTCCATGCTGATGCTGGGGAGGGTTTCACTAACTACGCCAGCCTTTCAGGCAACCTGCTCCGCTCACTAGCTTCCCACCTCCCCTGGAGCAGTCTGCAACCAATCCACTGGGTGGGAAAACTGGACCCAGACACCCTACTGTAGTGTAAGATCAAAGACACAAGTGCTGCCAAGAGCCTAAGATCAAACTCAGGAAAGCCACCCAAAAAAGGCGCAGTTAGACAGCAAGCGCCGGCCTAGGAATCGGAAAGATATTTGCAGATTGTATTAATGGATAAGCAATTATTATTCAGAATATAGACAGAACTTGTAATAACAAATGTGCTAAACTCTTATGAAGCAATACCACACAATTGGAAAGAATAAACTAAATCTGTTACTTCCACAACAGATGTGTCTCAAAAACATATAAGTGATAGATATGCCATGACACTACATTAAGTAATGAAGAAAAAATTGTAAAGAGTTCACACTAAATTCCTCTGGAGAGTAAAGAAAAGAGAAGAACATGAATGGGCAGATATGGAGGGCAGGCATGTCACCAAATTCTTAGTGAAGTTTATTTATTAAACAAAGATTTAAAACAAGTCTAACAAATTAACATTTAGTTATTCTGTATTCAGGTGTTTATTACGTTATCTGTATCTAAACTTTTTCCACATAAAGAAAGCTACTTGTAGTTTACGTGAGATAGAGACAAGTTCTTTTGAATTTTCTTCTTTCCCAGAAGGCCTTTGATATATATAAAAAAAATACTGGATCCTGAATTACAGAGTTGTTGGAAACAAACATAACTACATCGATAGCCATTCTTGTGTATATAAAAAGCAAGGTTATCATTTAAAATATGTACAGAGTAGCAGTGGTCTCAGTAATTCAAGACAAAGACCCAAATCTAAAATTTTGGCAAACTCTATTATAAGAACTCTGAAGAGTAGAAGCCTTTACCAACTGAGAGATAAATATTATGACTTCTCTTTAACTCAGCACTTTCTTTTCTAAATAGAATAATGGCTAAAAGCATTATACAAGGGCTAAAGCTTTAAATATCCTACCCACGTCCAGCACTAAGAGAGATTATAGTACACAGATGAAGATTAAGGTTAATGGCACACCTGATGGGTATGAATTTTATTTATCAGTCCTAAAAGAATCTTAGACTATTTAATAAACTGTATTTCTTCAATGCACAATTTTTATCCAATTTACTGACAAATACCTAGTAATTTTTCTCTATTTAAAAGACCAAAATCTGTGATTATAGTGATCATGGAAATAAACAAAAAGATAAGTAATATTCCACTCCAAATAAAATGCTACCTACGTAACACAGTGGCAAAACATGACATTTTTTTTTTTTGAGAGGGCATCTCTCATATTTATTGATCAAATGGTTGTTAACAACAATAAAATTCTGTATAGGGGACTCAATGCACAATCATTAATCCACCCCAAGCCTAATTCTCATCAGTCTCCAATCTTCTGGAGCATAACAAACAAGTTCTTTCATGGTGAACAAATTCTTACATAGTGAATAAATTCTTACATGGTGAACAGTACAAGGGCAGTCATCACAGAAACTTTCAGTTTTGATCACGCATTATGAACTATAAACAATCAGGTCAAATATGAATATTCGTTTGATTTTTATACTTGATTTATATGTGAATCCCACATTTCTCCCTTATTATTATTATTATTTTTTTAAATAAAATGCTGAAGTGGTAGGTAGATGCAAGATAAAAGTAGAAAACATAGTTTAGTACTGTAAGAGAGCAAATGTAGATGATCAGGTGTGTGTCTATAGACTAAGTATTAATCCAAGCTAGACAAGGGCAACAAAACATCCACGGATGCAGAAGATTTCTCTCAAAACAGGGGGGGTGAGGTTCTAAGCCTCACCTCTGTTGATCCCCAATTTCTCACCTGATGGCCCCCCTGCAACTGTGCCCGTCTTAGGTTGTTCCTCCCTTGAGGAATCTTACCCGTCTCTGGCCAACCAGTCATCTTCTGGGGCCATACAGGGAAATGTAAAGTTGGTAAGTGAGAGAGAAGCAATATTGTTTGAAAAGGTTAGCTTTTTACTTCTTTGCAGATTTATGCCCTGTGGCTTCTATGCCCAGCATTTGTCTTGAGGTATCTTTACCACTTGGAAGAATTATGATACTCGGTAAATTTGATACGAGGCACAAATTCTACTTAAGGGTTGTAATTAGGAAGGAAGAAGAAAAGCTATAGAAGTAGCAGGCGGAAGAAAACATGGGAAGATTGATTATTTCTTTGACATATCTTCTTGTAGAGTAATTTAAGCATGTATAGGTTTTAAACTACTAATTAAATTGCACACACACACATTAACATAATAGGAATACAGTTACATAACCAAAGCAGACCTACAATTACCAGCCATCTCCAGTGAAACCAAGAAAACCAGTTAGGCACCTTAGGCATTTGTGAAAACTTAACGTGACATTTTTTTTTAACACAAATCAGGAGTCAAGGCAGACATGCCCAAGTGAAGGATATGAGTGAGAAGAGAGCAAGGGTACTGATCCCTCAGGGCTATAGTCGTGATTTTAACTTGACAGAACTACATATTAACAGTTCAAGTCAAGAGCATAAAGTCAGTTATCAGAAGTAAAAACTTTCCCCAAATATTCAGTCTTTAGTGGATATGATAGACAACATATACGAAAAGCCTCCACACCAAAATCAACACATCCCAATTCACAACAGACACACAGAGGAGAGAAGCTAAACACATTTAGCATTCCGCACCTCTATGGTACAACTTCAATTTTCAATTTATGAACAATGAGAAAATAAAATAGCAGGTTGTGGTTTATCAGTTACTGTGTAATCTGCTCTGGTTTCCCTTTCAACAGAGAACCTAAGTGGCTATACTGGTGAAAAGAAATTATCAACCAGGTCAGCAGGTCCTTAAACAAATTCAACAAGAGGCCAGGGCAAGAGGCTATGAGACTTGCATGAAAAATATCTTCTACTTTCCCCTTTCTCTGCCAGTGGAAATCATATTTATTCTTCAAAGTTTTACTCAGATGCCTTTTCTTTTGGAAAGGCTTAACTAATCTCTCAATCAGAAAAAAATTACTCTTTTCCTATACTGTGTTCTAACAGTAAGTTGACAATTGCCAAATTTAAATCCGCAATTTATATCCTGACCCTCTACCTCCGACTTCTACTTGCAGGTGTACTAAGCATTTCAAGTGTTCATGTCCAAACAGCTCTCTCGAATACCACTCCTTTCCCCAAATTCACTGCTTCACATCTCAGGAAAAGAAATCACCACTCATCAAAATGGTTAGACCAAAACCAGTCACATTAGTCAACCCTCTTCCTCTCCCACTCCACATTTAACCCACCAGCAAGTTCTGCCATCTCCACCTTCAGAGTAGACTTGGAACAGAGAGCTTCTTACCACATTCCCTCCAGTGCCACTGCCCTGGTCCACACCACAGTCTCCTGGACCCCAGGCCTGGACTACTGTAGTGGCCTATTGGCTTCCACGCATACCACCCCCCACACATCACCCAAACCCTGCTCTCCACACAACAGCCGTGGTATTTTAAAAATAGACTTCTGCTCAGAATCCTCCATGGCTTCCCATCTCACAACAAAATCCCGAGTCCCTCCTACAGCCTTCCTACTAGGAAGGCTCCTCCTCCCTCCCTAGCCCATTTCCTACTGTGCTATTCCATCGCTCCACTGCAGGCATATGGACACACCAAGTTTTTCGCCACCTTGGGGTCCTGCACTTGCCCTTCCCTCTGTCTGAACACTCTTCCCCAAAATGTGTGCACAGCTTGCACACTCAATTGATAAAGGCCTCAGTTCAAATATCACCTTCTCAGGGACACAGCCTTTTCCAATTACTCTCTTTAAAAACAGAACCTTCTGCCAAACCCCTTTATCCTGTGCCCCACCTCCACCTCCCCCATTTAGCAGGCTACCAATATCTGGCACCATATTTCCTATTTATATTCCCTATTTTTTATTTAGTGCCCATCTTCTCCACTAGAAGATGAGTTCCATAAGGCAAAGGTTTTGTCAGTTTTTTTCATCTTAGTCTCTCAAGTATCCAGAACAGCACTTGCCACATGGCAAGCATTCAATAAATAACTGATAAATAAATGGTCTAGATACCAGGGTAGGCCCTCAAACCAGAGAGATGACATTGCTCCTGCCCAGAACCCTGGGAAGACAGAGTAAATATACTTGGAGAATCATTTTAGCTCCATCCAGAACTAATGAAAAGGAATCTCTGGGATTGATGCTGCTCAGAAATGATGTATCTTGAGGAAAAAATTGTCAAGTGATAGTGACATTAGTTAACATTTAAGAGTACCAGGTCTGTTCTAAGCACATTACATGCATTCATTCATTTAGTCCTAACATGCCATAGTGCAGAATCTGAGGCACAGAGAAGTTACTTTATCCAAGGCCATGTGACCTTGAGGGAGCAGATCCAGAATTCACACCCAAGCAGTTTGACCCCAGAGCCCACATCTAACTGCTGGGTTGTATGGGTTGTATGCAGCACCCCAGTGCACTGAATACTGCACAGGAGGGTGGGGAGCTGAACACTGATGGAAGTCCTGGAATTTGAAAAGATGAAGAAACGTACATTCTGAGCTGTAGGAAAAGCCTGGTCAAAGCACAGTGTGGTGTGGTCAACAAGCAAGGGGCCTTTACAGGGGACACCATATGGTTAGAGCAGAAGGGGTGTGAGGGAAGTGAACGAAGCTGAGAAACGGGGGGAATCATATCTGCTCATGCTTTTCCAAACCATACAGTTTAAGTAAAAATAAATCGTAAAAACTAACTGCCTTAACCCTGTCTACACAAGTGTGGCACTGAGCTCTACATGAGGAAATAGAAGAAACAATATTAAAAATTGTTCTAGGGAGGTAGGCATGAGGAAGGAAAATGGGATTCCACTTTCTGATCAGGGGCTCTGAAAAGCACTCACTGCTGCAATCAGCATCCAGTATAAACCAGAGATAAGAGGATCTGTAACTATGTAACTAATGCATATCTGCATGTGTGTGTCTGAGTGTTCACTATTCTAAATAGCTTGAAAATACTGTATTTGTGAAAAATGGAAAATAAAAGCTAAGATTGTTTTTTTTAAAAAAATGTGTGCCCTGATTTTGAAAGGCTTTGATGTTGACCTAAGAATCTCAAGCACTATCCCGTGAAGCCTGGGGGAGCCAAACTTTTAAAATAAAGAAAGAACATGATCAAATTTCAATTTTAGAAAAATGGCTCTGAAAAATGGTATACAGGATAATTTGAAGGGTAGGGGAAATAGAAAAATTAGAAACTTAGAATTAGAACCCAGGGCAATAAGCCCAAAAGGAGAGAGCCTATACTGACGCTATGGCACTGGGGACAAAAAAAGCAAAAGGGTACAGGAGATGTTGCTGATTGAAATGGACTGAATGCATGTAAGAGGTGTGGAAGGAGGGCGAGTGAAGGAAGAGTTTAGGATTTCTGGCTTAGCCTTATGGGGTGTGAGGGCCATTTCCAAGACATGGAAGGCACATTCAATGGGAATGAGTGGATAAATCATGAATGCAATGTGGAATATGTTGAGTCTTAAGTGCTTTCATGACAACCAGACAGGCAGGAATGTCCAGTAGGCAGAAAGCCAAGACATCACAAGATCTGCTTGGAGATACAGATTTGTAAGTTTTCTGTGTAGAAGAGAGAGCTGAAGACATTATTCATGAGATAACATACAGAGAATGGCTAAATGGAGAAGACTGAGGACAGAGGCCTGAGAAATGTCAACATCCAGTGAAAGAGATGATAAAGCAGTAGGCAGTTCACCAGAAAAGTCAAAGACAGATGCCACAGAGAAACCTGCTAAACTGCAAAGGATTCCAGTGAAGGGGAAAGGTTGAAAACCAGTGAGAGTGAAGATGTAAACCAGTAAATGAGATTCATTGCTTTAAAATTTCAGTTGTGATGGAAGACTGGGCATTTACTTAAGTAAGGGAAGATCTGGAGGAATGCAGTTTCTTTTTGGGAAGAGGAAACAAGCATATTTGTAGGCAGTGGGAAGAAATCAAATAGAAAAGAAATGTGAGACACCAGAAACAGAGCAGCTGACCAATGGAGCAAGATACCAACATGGTGGGAAAGGAATACAATAAAGAACACTAGGTAAGGAGGTTGTCCTGCGTTTCAAATAAGGGAGGATGAGTGAATACCTAAGTTTGTAGAGAAAAGAAGTGATCAGCACCAGGTAGAAAATACTCAAATATTTTGAGTGAAATGTACTGTGTCCATGTCAATCAGCGGCACACAGCAGGCCCTACCGAGGGGTCTCACCATTCCTTACCACACATGGTTTTCTTCTCTTCCCCTTCTCTCCTTTTTCAGCATTCTTAGACCCAGACACCATTAACTCCCAGAGACCCTTCCACGTGCCATGCATCATGCTAGGCACTGATATCCAGGGATAAAAGACACATTCCAAAAACGGCAAAGGTCTTGTTGATTAAAGTGAAAGAAGTAACAAATACACCGCACTGTGCTAAGTGTGGGAGCTCAGAGACAGGCGCAGTGTGAGCGGGGAGAATGTCAGGAAGGTGATCTCAAGGATGTGAGACCGTGCTGAGCCTTGAAGCTATGTGGCGGGCAGGCAGTGGCACAGGAGGAAGAACGAACTCACTCTGAATGGTGGAAGCAGCACATGCACAACCACCCAGGCAAAAGCCCAAAGAAGAAGGACAGGCCAGAGCATAAGCATGAGGAAGGATGATGCAGGGCAGACCAAGGGTGACAGGCACAAACCATTTTCCACAAACCTTTTGGCAATGGGGAGGTAAGTTATGATTTTAAGCAAGAAATAAGCTCAGATTTGCATATTTGGAAGTGTCGTCAGCATGGAGAGAAGAGAGAGGCCTCAGACAGGAAGACCGGTTAAAAGGCTATTACACGGTCATCCAGGGGAAAGATGAAGCAGCCACTGTCATTTTGGGGACAAGGAAACGGGGCAGATTTGGGTCATGGGTTTTCCAAGTCTCCGGGTTAGTCAGCTGTGTGGATGTGGGTACCATTCAAGGACATAAACACAGAAAGAAGAAATGTGGAGAAAGAGGAAAAGGAAGTGATGGAGACTGTAGTCTGGGGCTTGCTACACTTGAGCTGCTATGGCCCATATGGGCTTGGGTTGGCCTGGGGTCATCTGTAAGTGATGTCAGAAGCCAAGGGTACTGACAGAAGAGGGAAGTAGGGAGAAAAACAGAGAGAAGAGGAAAAAGAAGAGGGGAAGAAGGAAAACCCATACCCCTCAGCATGATCAAGAGGACTCCCTGCGTGGAGCAAGTAGCCAAACGGGAGGAAGAAAGCCCAAAGAAAGTGTCAAGGAGGTGAAAGTGTGTCAAGTAGCAAATCGTTACAGAGAGTACCCGAAAGGTAAGGAGTACAGTGCAACAACTGATGTGGTAGCAAGGCAGTAACTAAGTTCCTGGGCAATGACTTCAGGGGTGACTGGGTGGTGAGAAAATGGAGACCAAGATTACTATTTCCGGAAGCTTGCTGGGATAAGAAAGTGGAGGGAGGGCAAGCAGGACTGAGAAAGCATTTATCTATCCTTTCTTAAAGGCGGAGAGACAACACTCGGATGTTTACTGAAGACTGACTAATAGTCGAGCACTGTGCTCAGTGCTACATATGTAAAGAAATCCTGCTTTGGAAGGGAAAGGCAACAAACGCCTTCATTTAAAAGACAGTGATAACAATGAAATGACCCAAATAAACTGACCAGGTTTTCTCTGGGTTTCCCTAGATGGCTACTCATGCTTCTTCCACCTCTGTCACTCTCAGAGGGAGATGAGAGGTCAGCTCGGCACTGCAGTGGACTGTGATCCTCCTGTCCCCAAATTATGAGAGAAGTTTCCAGTGAGTGCGCCCGCAGATCCTCTAAGAGTGATTCATGGCTTTCCTTCATCCAATTAGTAAAGCTGTGTCTGACTTTAAAAAGGTCAGAAAGCACGGATTTAGATTTTCAGAGCAGTCCACAGGATACATTTATATGCCAGCAAATCAATTCCACCAACAGAACAAGAATCCAAATAAGCCTCCACAAGGACAAACCTTTGGGTTTTTTTCAGCAGTCCCTCTTTTCTTGTGCACTCTTCTCCTTCAAATGGGCATACCAAACTCTGAAGAGATGACCAAATCCAGGGTTGTATCCCTTCTTGGGATACTAGGAGAAGAAAACAATGGTAAGAGGGGAATATATTCTATTAGTCACTACGAGGAAAAACTAAAGAAACAAAACCTACAGGAGCTTGAATTCTAGCAAAGACAACAAAGCAGTGAGAAAATGGAGCACATGGAAATTAACACATAAACAAAAAATGCAAGTGATATACAATTTGTACAACTGGAGGCAAAGCAGAAAAACTGGATGAGAATATCTCCAAGAACACTCAGGAAAGGTTAACAGAATACTGAGATTTTAAACAGGAACAAGAAGATTCATTAATATTCAGGAGCCTACTCAAGCAAAGCACTGGTGGGAAATATGGGAAATAAAGCCAGTTTCTGCCCTCTCCATCTTTCTTCTTCAGCCAAAATAAACTTTAATCTCACATGCTCAAGGTTAGAGCTGGAAGGAACACCAAAAGGCACTGAATTCAAGTTTCCTCAGGCAACCAAGGAGGAAATCAAAGCTGGGAAGATTAGCTGAGTGCCTCTAAATGACAGCAAGGACAGGAACAGAAGCCTCCCTTTGTAATGCAAAGCACATAAGCTAATTTAAAGGCTGAAAGACCTAGGTACAAATTACACCTTGGCCTAGCCGGGGGCCTAGGTTCTTTCATTTCTAAAATGGAGATGATGATAATACTGACTTCTCAGGTAGGAACCCTTCTTTTCCTTCCCTTTTTTCTACTATACAGTAAATGTCGAATGATGTAGTTAAAAGACTCAAACAGTACCAAATTAATCTGCATTGTCTGTGATGACAGACATTGAGGAAATACAGGACTCTGGCACAAGGAGTAGAGTGGTAGAAGGGAAGGCAGAGTGATCATATTAGCACGTAATTTTCAACACTAATGAATGAATGACACAATCAGAACTCATAATGAGGGACAGTCTAAGTGTCCTGTCTCCATATTCTCCTCTCTGCCTCCACCACCTAGAGGTTGGACACTTTAAGGGCCAGGACTCCTCCCCAGTCCCCAGCCCAGGGCCTGGCCCACAGAAAGCTTCCAGTAGGTGTTGACCGAACCAACCCTGAATCACAGTCACGTTACATTCCACCATACAAGATGGGATCCTCTGTTCATGAAGAAAACCTCAAAGGATGAGTTGTGGAGAAGCAAAACACCCAAAATATTCCCAACTCTACACAGTCATCATACCCATGTACACCTCTAAACCTTCTCCAATCTGATTCATATGCTTGGATGTCAGCATTTGGGGAAATGCCGTCCCAAAGTATAACTCATACAGAAGAAAACAGCACGTTTTATTACTCACCTTGAGTTTCTCTCTTTCAACATTTGAGAAATCTCTAGTTATATATTAACTCATCCTTATTTGTTTCTCTGCCTCAAACACTGGCCTGTCAGGGGCACTCAGGACTCAAGGCTCTGTAGCCCCACTGCAAATAAAATCCAAGGTAGGACCTGCACAGGCCATTTATTTTAGATATCCCTATCTTAATAAGCACCCTTTCCAACTTCTCTAATGCCCACTTCACAAATCTGCAGGCCTAGGAAATCTCTACCACACACAAGTTTCATCTTACTTTCAAAAGACTCAACAGCAGAATTACAAATTACTTGAAAGTTAATGTCTACTAAATATACAGAATAATTAAACACTTTCAGAATCTGATATAAAAAGCAGATATTCACAAGGTAAATCAAAGAATGTTTTGAAGTCATCAGTATAAACTTAAAAATTCCAGAAAATAATTCTTAATATTCTTAAGAAACTATCCTGATAGCTACTAACATTTCCTTAATGGTTATAAATCCTCTGCTTCCCTCCCCCCAAAATGAACCCCTTTCTGAGTTCACTCTAGAGAGCTCACAGTGAGATGGCTTCGGGGCTAGATAAACCCGGGTTAAATCCCCGCACCACCACTTACCATCATGGCCTCACCCAGAAGGAAGGCTACCTCACCACTAAGTCTTACCTCAGAATTGCGACATAGATAAAAGAAGAAGATAAAGTACATAAAATATCTGCCATAGTTCCTAGACTGTGTATCTTCTGGACTGTCTTCTGGAAATTAAGTATTTATCTTCTAGAAATGTTTATTCTTCCCCTACCTTTTTCTTTCCCCTCACATACATCATCAACTTCAGCACCACTAAGACCACCGCTCTTAACCTCAGAACCAACACACTGTGGGGACGGGCGAGGAGGCTCCACCCCTTTGTCCCTTGCAAATATGCTCTCTGCTCCTAGCACCCTACTTTCAGTTTTCTATTCTCCATTTTCTGAGCACCCTCCAGCCACAAAGACAATCCAAGGAATTTGGATAGTAAAGGTTCCAAGCCATATCATAAGCAATTCAAATCCAGGTAAATGGTCCAGTGGTCCACGCACTGCCCTAAAGTACAATCCAAAAGACAAACAACAGTCTCTCTACCTCTCTCCAGGAGTATTTATTTCCCTAATCCCTCATCCCAGGTAAATTAAGGTTATAGGAGCCTACTGAAATGCCAACTGTATACTAGTTGAAACACATTACAGGTATCTGTAGGAATGTGCACCCACCAGTAAGACTACAGATGCGACAACATACTCAAACCAAAAGCCTCACTGGAGAAGTTACTTTGCATAAATGAGGATAAATACTAACCTGCTAGTCAAAAACTGATAACCCTTCTGAAAGAACGAAAGAACACTCTAGGATGATAGTTCTATGGCTTTACAGTTTTGTTCAATTAATGCTAAAATGTTATTAAAAGAAAGTGCTTCCATAATATTTTTTTTCCATACAAGGGGGAGAAGCCTTATAGCACATTAAGGTATTGTATCTATTCTGAAAAACAGATATTCTAGAGATACTATTTTGCCACATTGATTTTTTTTTTTAATAATCTTAAAATGACTGTCAAGTTCAGTAACTTTATTTCCGTAACAAAGCTCTTTAAACACTCTTTTGTTTTTGTAAAGCCAGCAACCCAGGTATGTCAGGTAAAAATTTCAAAGAATGCACATACCCACTGAGCACAGACCAAAGAGATCCTCAATATGCTACGCTGACGACAGCCTGAAAAGGGCCCAAAATGAGAGAAAGTGAGGGAGAATCTGGAAACTATAATGCAACTTTGTTTTTAACAGAATCCCCACTGCAAAGTAACTGAGCAGAAGGCTTTTATTTTATTTTATGAGAGACACTCTACAGCAACCTTGTCTTGACTAATGGAACTCAACACTCTCTGTGTTCGTCTTTCTTGTCATTTTGCTGAAAGCTGCTCTGAATCATGGTCATCCTTTAGGTGGCAAATTTTTCAAATACAAATGGGGGATGTCTCATGTAACCTTGAAGATAATTCCTTATGTAAAAATTCAAGTTTCGGGTTCTAAAAACTGAGCCTAAGAGTAGTATTCCAGTGATAACTCCCTTCAATTTCCCCTAATTTTCAACTACTTAGTGATAATATTGCAGGGTCAAAGTTCTCAAGAGTTTTGCTTTCAGCATTGGAAGGAAAGATGCTATATAATTTTAATAACTAAAAGATATGTTAATCTTTAAGAGTTCATCTCTTTAATAAGCATCAATTCAGACTAATTATTTTAATAAACCCACACTTGGATGCAAAGCTACCAGGTAATTATGAAGATAACTATGACTCATGTTACATCCACACACATTAGGAAACTATTACCATTTTCCAAATATAAGCACATGGCCAAGAACTATCCATTTTCCCCCCAAAGGCATTAACTGTGAAGAAAGGAAGTAAACAAGTGGATAAAAGTTAACTTCTAGTTCACATTTTTCTTCAGGAACAAAAACTCAGAAGTAAATAGCACAATCTACGAAAATTTTAAGTTTGATTAAAGCTTAGTAAGTTTAACACCACTTGCTTCTGATGAGCAAGCTGGTTAATGATTAAATGAATTAAGATAATCTACTCAGGATGGCTTTAAAACACTACTATAAAGAATGAACTTAAGCACACTGACGACATGTTGTTGTACTGTTAAAACAGACTGCTCTTCATCCAAAAGACAAACAACAACAAATGTTGGCGAGGCTGTGGAGAAAGGGGAACCCTCCTACACTGCTGGTGGGAATGTAAGTTAGTTCAACCATTGTGGAAAGCAGTATGGAGGTACATCAAAATGCTCAAAACAGACTTACCATTTGACCCAGGAATTCCACTTCTAGGAATTTACCCCAAGAATGCAGCAGCCCAGTTTGAAAAAGACAGATGCACCCCTATGTTTATTGCAGCACTATTTACAATAGCCAAGAAATGGAAGCAACCTAAGTGTCCATCAGTAAATGAATGGATAAAGAAGATGTGGTACATATACACAATGGAATATTATTCAGCCATAAGAAGAAAACAAATCCTACCATTTGCAACAACATGGATGGAGCTAGAGGGTATTATGCTCAGTGAAATAATCCAAGCAGAGAAAGACAAATACCAAATGATTTCACTCATACGTGGAGTATAAGAACAAAGAAAAACTGAAGGAACAAAACAGCAGCAGAATCACAGAACTCACAGAACCTTTGGACTAACAGTTACCAAAGGGAAAGGGACTGGGGAGAATGGGAGGGAAGGTAGGGATAAGGGCAGGGAAGAAGAAAGGGGGTATTACGATTAGCATATATAATGTGGGGGGGAGGAATGGGGAGGGCTGTGCAACACAGGGAAGACAAGTAGTGATTCTACAACATCTTACTACGCTGATGGACAGTGACTGTAATGGGGTTTGTGGGGGGGACTTGGTGAAGGGGGGACCCTAGTAAACAAAATGTTCTTCATGTAATTGTAGACTAATGATAACAAAATTAAAAAAGAAAACAGACTGCTCTTTATGATCACGAAATGCTAAGGAAATCAGTGCTATACTAAAACTAAAGAACTCATGCTGTACTTAGGACCTGAGAGATAACTACTTTTTGAACTGACTGTATCTACAGGTTTTATAGTTTTTAACTTCCTAAACAATATCAAACTACACATTAACTTAAGCTGGTAAGCCAACAATCTAAGCATGCCTTACACAAAAGTAGTGTCCCTAACCTA
Source organism: Manis pentadactyla (assembly GCF_030020395.1). Lineage (NCBI taxonomy): Eukaryota > Metazoa > Chordata > Mammalia > Pholidota > Manidae > Manis > Manis pentadactyla. The sequence goes on along the minus strand of NC_080023.1, from coordinate 174,039,814 downwards.
TCTACCATCAACAGTTGCTTTTTTCTCCCCAAAGGGTAATCAACCATAACCAATGCTTTTGTGCTGTTCCACCTGATAACCCTACTGACCAGCTGGGCTGTCTGAGACTTACTGAAGGCCAATGGTTCAGTGTCAGAATAAAGCAATGGTAAATGGGTCCACGATAAGTTTAAACTTTAACCAAACAGCTCATGAGGACAGTTAACAGACCATTCTCATGTAACAGTATCAAGGTATGGGGCGATGGGGGTGGGGGGGTGCACACTGGGGCGTGGTGTGCTAGGATGTGAAGAAGGATTAAGAGTCTTGGACAATGACCACAAAGGACAAGACATATTATTTACCATGGATGGAATTGATGGAAGGGAAGGGACAAAGGAAAAAAAAAAATAGAGATACAAAATGTCCTGAAAGTGACTCATTCAGAAAGGTCTCTATGAGCCGGGCAAAAGTGAGACTTGGGAGTAAGGAGATGGAAAGAAGGATTAGGACTAAGAAGAAGTGAGATCAACAGACAGGGGGATATACAAAGTATACATTTCACAGGTTTCCAGAAGCCCTTAACTCTTTCAGAAAGGTCCCCAAAAGAGCTTCTACTATTTTGCCATAGCAACTGTCAAGGAGTCATGCTTCTTTGAGGGGCCAGCGGTCTCTCACTGATACCAGACACAAGGCATGTAAGTCTGTGTTCTTTTCCTCTGTAACATCCTTAACTTCACACAAAATGCCCAACATGAAAAATAACCCAATATACAATCCCATATCAATGTAGGCTGCACTTAAAAGATTGTTTACTTCCTTTAAAAGCTTATTTATTTTTTTCCTTTAGATGATAAGACAGTTGCATTATTTCAGGCATTTAATTGCCTTCTTAAGCAAAGTTAGCTTACAAGTTTGATTCACCTAAGTAAACCATCCAAAATCAGTCATCACCCTGAGTAACTTGGAAGAGATGAGTTAAATGTGCCAGTTCGTTCTCATCCTGAAATGAATGATCTCTATACAGCAAGCCAGCATACTGAGCCTCTAATTTCATTGTCTTAGTGCTCAGTTTAAAACAATCTCATAAAGTGGTTTACACATGCCTGCAGATGCCTCTTCTCAAATCATGAGCCAACAGCCCTCAACAATATGACACCACAACTTCCTTAGACCACTTCTCTAGCAAAATACCCAGTGGCTTTGACCTGGGCAATCCAGGGCCAGACTGTTCTCTGCTATACCTTTTAGGTAAAGAAGTTGAAATGATGAAACCAGTCGTGTAAATACAACCACCAAAATCTTATAATATTGAGCATTTACAAGGCTGCTAAATAGCCATAACATGACTCCTTTGAAACTGTAACTTCTCAGGAGGCAAGGTAGATATGAGCACCATTCCCATGGACTGAAGAGGGACACCAGGCTTTGGGGAGAGAAGAGCCCAGCCCAAAGTCAAACATCTGTAAGTGAAAAGAACTAGGACAAAAATTTGATTTTCTCAAATTACTGTCTCTTTCCATAACATCACATTAGAGGAGAGTATAGGCACTGGGTATGGGGTGTATGTTACGGTTGCAGGGGATCAAGCAAGGAAGGAATAGCTGAGAAGCAATGCAACTTGAACTTGGGCACTGGAGCCTCTGTGCACAGAAGGCCTTAGATCTGACTCCTGTCTACTGGCCAGCCTCATCTCCTATTCTGTCTTCCAACCCAGCAAATGCCCTTTGCTACTGTCATTCAGAACAACTTGTGGAATCCCAAAGAAGCCCAGTCATCTCAGCCTTTGTGCCTCTATACATGCAATTTCCTCTGCCAGACATGCTCCCCACTCACTTATTTTGGCCTGCTTCCATTCGACCTTTGAACTCAGCTCTAATGACATCTCTTTCAGGAGTTGACCTCCTTGGCACTCTCTGGGCATTCTAGATTACCTCAGATCATTTATTTCATTGTCCTGGTTGATTTTGTCCTCTGCTCCCTTTTGTAGGCTTAAATTCTGGGGTGGGGGATTTGAGGGATACATGTGATGTGACTCATCTTCACTGGTACCTGACACATGAAGCAGGCACTAAGCAAATATTTGTGGACCAAATGAATAAATGTGCCAATTCCCAGGAGAAGTCAGACCACACTTCAGGGGTAGAGAATTTTAGCATCACCCTCCACATTCACTTCAGCTACTTGGATCCCCTTCCCAATCTGGCTCCTCTAGGGAAAGGCCGTAAGAACATCACGCAAGCTAAAGTCCTGTCGTAGAATTATAATCCATTTTTTGTTTTTTTGGGGTTTTTTATTTGTTTGTTTTCATTTTAACTGGCAAGTTTTGCTTCTTTATACATTTGGAGTCATTTCAGATTGTTAACTGGGGAGGCAAAGCGACAGCCACAATTGTGGAGTATCTCCCAGGGATCAGACCACATAATCATTAAGGGTGTGAGCTCTAAGGCTGGGGTTCAAATGTGCCATTTGACAACTGGGTAATACTTCCTGCTAATATAAACAAACTGGGGTGCCTCTGGCCATCATTCATTCTACAAACATCTATTAAGCACAAGCTGTGGGCCAAGTGCTGGCGATACAGTGGTGACCTGGCTGTCCAATCTAAAGTACACTGTCTGTCATCACCTCAGACTGTTTCATGTCCTTCCCAGCATTTTCCATTATCTGTAATACTGTTTGCTAGCTTGTCTCCCCTCATGAAAAGTAATAGCTCTATTAAATAGAGCAAAGGACTTGTCTGTCTTGCTCATTCGTTCTCTCTCTCCAGTGCCAAGCACAACCATATAGTTAATATATTTAAAAAGAAGGAATGAGCAAATCAGGTAAGGTCCCTCTTAATCCATGGCACTTATATTTTGGGGAAGAAGGTGAGGAGGGGGACAGGGAGGGGGGAGGGAACGACAAAAAATAAATAAAGGTACACATTACAAAGGGTCCTGGCTTCCCACAAACACACGTGGCACACTAACCTTCCGCTGGCGCCTTTCAGGCTGCTCTGGGGGCAAAAGGACCTCACCACACCGACGGAGCCCCGCAGCTGCACAAACGCAAGCAATGGGCGTGAGGAAGCCAGCAGAAGGGCGGATGGGCCACGCGTCATCAGAACTCCTGCGGAGGTGCCTTTCATTCATCTGTTCTACAGATATTTATTAGGCTCCTAATGTGTGCTGGGCATGGAGCAGAGAATTGACAAGGTCCTGTCCTCATGGAGTTTCCCTTCTAGTGCAGAAACAGTAAACAAGTGCGTAAAATGGTCCTTTTATGTACCGGTGGGTGCCGTGCCAACCACGGAGCGGAGGCGTGACGGGGAGTGACTGCAGGTGACCACGCGGGGGTGGGGGACCAGAGCAGGCCCCCACGCGGTGACATCCGGCCAAGACCTGAACAGGTCAACCCTGCGGAGGGCAGGGAAGACCTTCCAGGCAGAGGCAGCCGCCGGTGCTCACACTCCAGGGCGGACGGCAGCGACAGAGAAGCGGCCACTCGTCGAGCGCCTCCAGGGCGAGCCCCGCGCCGGGCGGAGAGCAGGCCTGGGCTCCACGCACCTCCGGGGGCGCGGGGCAGGCGTGCCGGCCGCGGGGCCCCGGGCGGGCGGGGGCGACGTCACCGCCACGCCAGCCGGTCCCTCGCGAGCGCGGGGGGGAGGGCGGGGGGTGACGCGGGCGGGGGCCTGGCCCGCGGCCGAAGATGGCGGGCCTCCGGGCTTACCTCGGAATTTGAGCTCGTGCTGCGGCTCGAGGCTTAGGACCTGCTCCACCTTCGCCATGTTCCTCAGCGGCGGGGCACCTCTGCCGGGAGACCCCTGAGAGGTCACCTGAGGCGGGAGGCCTTAATGCTGCGCCCCGTTTAAATTTGGAAAGTGGGGCAGCCGGCCTGGGGCTAGGGCGGGGGTCGCCTAGAGGGTGAGCGCGGTGGGGGCGGGGGACGGCCTAAGCGGTGCAGGCGCAGGGGCGGAGGGCGAGGCCGTGGCCGTGGTGCCCGGCGAGCGCACGGCACGCACGCACGCCGCGACGTACGCACGCACGCAGCCGGCTGACTGGCTCTGCCCTGCGCGCGCTAGGGCTGCGGGGAGGGGCGCGAGCATAGCCCCTCCCTAGCCAATGCGCAGGCGCGGAACCTGCCGCGGGGGCGGGGGGCGGGCGTCACTCAGATCTAGAGGCGGGGCCGGTTCGGGACGCTCAGCAATGAGGACCTTTGTTGCAAAGATTATTTACTCAGGGCCCATGGGGGCCAGCAGTTGTGTTGAGTGACTTACTCGATGAGAAGTAAAAATAAACTTCCACTTTTCCCTTGCTTTTGTTGTGCCAGGTACTGTTAGAGATTTTGAATAATAACAAAGTACTCTTTGTTGTATAAACACAGTGTTAATGGGTGATTGATGTGAGCTATGCTCTGTGACATAGACTAGGTAATAAATAGAAATACAGTAAGCTACGAGTTATTAACTTTATTTTGTGCTACTCTGCTGAATGCTTTCAATAACAGCATGAATTGTAATAAATAAAAGCAACTGTGCATTAAATGTTCACCATGTAACAAGTACTGTGCTGAGTCCTTTACTAATAGAAAAAAATATTTAGAAATACAATGATCACAAAAGTTAACCTGGTTCCTATCCTCTCACTAGAAACTGTTGGAGAGAAAGCCTTTTAATAACCGCACAAATTATGTGATTAAAAATTGCTGGGAGCCCAGATGTTTGGCCTCAAAGTACACTCTCCTTCACTATTGCCATTTAAATTTCATTTCATTATATAATGTTGACTACAGAAAATTTGTTTCTTAATGTATATATATAAATGATACATGTATATAGATGAAACAAACAGCAAACAGTTAACAATGTTGACTGCATGGCAGGCATACTGATTCATTTCTTGTATTGTTCCCACTTTCCTGTATACTTGAAACATTTCATTATAAGAAAGTGTTTTTTAGATAATCTTAGTCTTTTAACTACAGCATTTGGTCCATTTACACTTATTATATTTATTGATATATCTGGATTTATTTCTACCATCTTATTTTGTGCTTTGTATTTTCATGCTTGTTTTTTTTTTCCTCTCCTTTCTTGCTTCTTTAGGGCTGATATTTTTTTCATTCATTTTTTCCTTTTTCTTATACACTCTACTTCTGTTGTTTCAATGATTGCCCTAGAAATTTTGAACTGAATACTAATCTTATGAAAGTCCAATTTTTATAGTATCTTTACCTTGCTCCCTTAAAATACAAGGACCTTGGAATATTCTAACTTGAATTATCTACACCCTAAATGATATGCCTTCATTGTAGCCTGTTTTAAGGTTGCTCTTTTCCTTCTCATTCTGAGTCACTACCGGATTGTTTTTTTTTTTTTTTTTTTTTTTTTTTCCGGATTGTTTTATACAGTCGATGTCAGTTTACAATCAGCCACACTGTTACCAGTTTCTTTGTTCATCTTTTTCTTCTTGCATCTCAAAATTTACAACTAGGATTACTCTCCTTGTGCCTGAAGAACATTCTTTAAAATCTACTTCAGTGAGGGTTTGTTAAGGCAAGCCCTCTAGGGTTTTGTTCATCTGAAAATGACTTTATTTTGCCCTTGTACTCAAAAGGTATTTTGGCTGGTTTACTAGAGTGGCGGTTGTTCTCTGTCACCACTGTGAAGATACCATTCATTCACACTAGTTTCCAGATCCCATCGCTGCTGCTGAGGTTTCAGATGACAATCTCATCATTCCTTCAAAGATAATGTTTTTTCCCCTGTTCTGGGGTTCTGTTTTTACCACAGTGTATCTTTTTATTTATTGCCTTAGTCCCCTCAGGCTGCTATAACATAATACTCTAGACTGGGTGGCTTAAATAACAACAGACATTTATTTCTCACCTTTCTGGAGGCTGGGAAGTTCAAGATCAAAGTACGGACAGATTCCATGTCTGGCAAGAGCCCACTTCCTGATTAATAGCTTGCCATTCTCTTGCTCTTTAGGTTCTCTGTTATCACGGCACTAACCCCACTCATGAGGCTCCACCCTCATGACCTCATCACCTCCCAAAGGCTCCACCTCCTCATACCATTACATTGGGGATTAGGTTTTCAACATATGCATTTTGAGGGGATACAAACATTCAGTCTATACCATTTGTCCTGCTTGAATTCTCAGGAGGTTCTTGATTTGTTGATTGGTATCTTCCATTCATCATTCCGGAAAATTCTCAGGCAACATTTTTAAAAGTTTTTTAATTGTAAAATACACATAACACATAATGTACTATCTTAACCATTTTAAGTGTGCAGCTCAGTGATTTTGAATACATTTGTGTTGTTGTGCAACCATCACCACCATCCATCCTTCGAACCCTTCATCTTCCAAAACTGGAACTCCATACCCAGTAAACCGTTAAGTCCCCATTTCCCCTCCCTCACCCACTGGAAGCCACCATTCTGCTTTCTGTCTGTGAGTTCGACTATTCTAGTAACATCATATAAGTGGAATCACACAGTATATGTCCTTTTGTATCTGCCTTATTTCACCTAGCATAACATCTTCAAGGTTTATTCACATTGGAGCATGTATTTTATATATAACCTCAGCCCATTCTCTCTCTCTTTCCTTCTGGAAGTCTGACTAGCAGCTTATTCAACCAATGTTTTCAAACTGTAGGTTGTTTCCCAAGAGTTACTTTAAAAATCAATTTAGCAGATTATTATATCAGAATCGAGAAAGAAAATATTGGAGTGTATTGTATTATTTCCTGAAAATTTGTTTCAGTTGTATTTATTAACACATCTATACATATATCTTTGAAGTGATTCTCGAGTAAAATGCATTTATTACTGTGGGCTGTGGTAAAGAGAGAGAGAGAAGTCTGTACAACGTTTAGACTTTCTCATACCATCCTCCGCGTCTCTTTACCTCTCTGACATAGCTTAATCTCATCTTCATGGCCCACATTCTGGATATTTCTTCAGACTCTCTTCTAGTCACTAATGCTGCCTTGGCTGTTGATAAGCCTGTCCTAGGAATTTTTCATTTCAGTTTCTTTTTGAAGTCTATTTTGTCCTATTAATGTCTAAGTGGTCACATGGGCAGGTTTCTAACACTGGTTCCAGGCGTGCCCCTTCCACCCAGAGAATGCTGCCATTTGGGGTTTTGTGTTGGTCTCCACCATTGTCACTTTGGACACTCAGCAGTGGCAGTGGCCAGGTAACCTTGAGGAGGGCAAGTCCATGTTCTTGGGTCCATGCAGAGCGTTTACAGCTGCCACCATGCCCGCTTTATAGATAAACCTGGTAAGCAAGCAATGGCAAAGCTGTGGAAAAGACTGACATCCACAGGCTGTGTCCCTTTGGCCACCTGATCATTACAGAGGCACAATGCTGCGGATGTCCTTGAGTGGGCATCCACTTGGGACACCAATATCTTCACACTGTGCCTCTCCTGAGAGGTAGCCACATACCTCCCTTGACACGCCCTTCTCACCAAATCTGGCTCTGCTATGTCTGCTCCTGGCCACCCACTGCCCATGAGTCAGTGTACATCTAGCTTCTGGTCACCTCTCAGCCAAAGTAGACATCCAAATGTACTGCCTGAAACTCTGGAAAATCCATGAATTCCATTTATGTTGTAATTCTGCAATCTGCCCAGTTAAATTTTGAGTGATTTTCAGGAAGGTCAAGAACCTATAAGGAATTATTTTAGGACTCCATAGAATCTCTCTGGTTTGTGGTTTTTCTTTCCATAATAGCTCCAGCGACCCGATGCAGCCACCCTACCCCATGGTCCTGTTGACTTCACTACTATGGAAGTGTGACGGTCACCTGGCTCTCCAAGGTCCTTGCTTCTGCGGGCACGACATCACAATCAAATGCAAAGATACTAACTAGTAGTGATGTCACTACATATTACCTATAAATTACTTGTAACGCGAGGTATGCTAAACTGGCTCTCTGGGGGAAAAATAACTCTGATTTGAAGTTTTTACATTTCTGTGGTGCAAACTCTTCTACCGTGATTGATTTTAAGCTACCTATGGGACGTCACTGAACACGGAGTTGGAAAGAAATGTGCACCATTGGCTGTCAGGAGCTCGTGTGAGCCCACTACAGCACTTACCCTCCTGTTTGTACTCCGTATCCCACTGGCACTGCAGCCATGCATGAGGATGTGGGCATGAGGATGCGGCAGAAGCAGTCCCTGAATCCCTCCTCTGAGGGTGTTTTCCGGAAACACTCCTAGTACCAAGTACTCTATGAGTCAAGGTCCAGCCGGGAAACAGATTACACCAGTTATTTTGACAAAGATGATTTAGTATAAGGAAACGGTTGGCCAGGGAATGAAGAACGGTAAAAGCCCAAGGAGGAAACACTAGGACACCAGAGGGTAATAGCTGCAGGAGGCAGGTGCCATTCCAGACGGGGGCCTTGGGAGGCTGTCGGGTCATTGGAGCCCAGGGGCTCAGAGGAAGGGCTTCATCGAGGTGCAAGCAGACTTCTGAGGGTGGACTGACCAGCACTAGAGTCACTGAGGGAAGGCAGTGAGGCTGCTTCTGGGATTATCCTCCAAGAAGTTGGCCCCTGGGATGACTGCTTCCAGGTGAAAGGTCGTTGCTGAGGTGATACTAACAGGACCAGGAAACAAACCCTTTGTACCCGTCCTGCCTTCAGGTCTTCCCCAGGTGCCTTAACTAACAAAAGACTGGCTGCCTAGGGAAAAGTGAGGCGCAGAGCCCCAGCCCCACAGAGCAGAGTGCAGAGGGGTGGTTTAGAGCTCAGAGAAAAGAGCTTCATAACACCACATCCTCTTTTAGTTCTTTAAACACAGTAGACATACTTATTTTTACAGCCTCTTCAACATCTGACGTGCGGATGGTTTGATTCTCTTGTTTCTGCCCAGGATGTTCTGTGTGTTTTATGCTTTTTCACCTTATTCATGAAATTTCTTTGAGGCCTGGTGTTCCAGTCACCACACAGTTAATCACTCCAAAACTTAGGGGTTTCCAACATCAGCAGCTGTTTCATCAGCATCAGTGGGGGCTGCCTGGGTTCAGCTGGGCAGTTCTCACTCGGGGTCTCTTTGGCTGAAGGAGGACAATGGCTGGGCTGGGCCTGGAGTTTGGGGCCAACTATAATGTTGAAGGCATAGTCCCTGAGATCACCCTCACTTCCAACGCCAGCTGCAGGTCTGGGGGCTCCTAAGACCACCCTCAGCTGTGATAATTCAATAGCCAGACTCACTGAACTCACTGAAAGCTGTAATACTCATGCTTATGGTATATGACAGCAGCAGGGTACAGATTCAAATCAGCCAGGAGAGGAAGCACCCAGTGCAGAGGGTTCCCAGGGTGGGGCTCCTGTTGCCATCTCCCTGTGGAGTCGGGATGTGTTCATCCCCAGCACCAATGTATGACAATACCCACATAGCAGCACCAATGGGAACAATCACCTGGGCTTTGGTGTCTGGGGTTTTTACTGGAGCTCAATTACATAGGCATGATTGGTCGCCCATGTGGTTGATTTCGGTCTCGGTGTTCCACTGATATCACATGACCCAAAGCCTCTACCCTAAGTCACACTGTTGATCTTTCTGGTACAGCCAGACCCTCCCTCACACTGTATGTGTATGACCAGCCAGGAGACTGGTCACATTGAGACTACCCAATATGATCACCCAATATGATCACACTGAGACTACCCAATATGATCCAAAGTCCTCAAGCAAACAAAGACACACCTATTGGTCATAACATTCCCACGGCCCAGAGGGTGTCCCCCAGAAGCCAGGACAAAGGCCAGACCTCTCTTTGGGCAAGTCCAAGTTCTCCGCTTTACAGGCTGCAGTCATGGGAAGGTGTACCCACTCCTATGTCACCTGGCTGGGAGGACTCAGCCAGCTGGGACACCTGCGGCTCTGCGGCCACCTCACCTTTGTCTATGTGCTTCCTACAGATGGAGGCTTCAGGTGGCAGGACTTCCTACGTGGCAGCTCAAGGCTTAAGAGCCAGTGTCCTGAGAGAGAAAGAGACAGAGTGAGCAAGCCAGGTGGAAGCCGCCTTGCCCTTTCTAAACTAGTCTTAGGAGTGATGTAGGGTCCTGTGCTCACTGCAATCCATCCTTCAAGGCAGTCAAAAGGCCTGTCCAGGGTCAAAGGGAGGGGACAGAGACCATGTCCTGATGGACGATGTGGTTCCTAGGAGACCACATAGGTTAGGAGATATTGTTGCAGCCATTTATGCAATATGCCATCTGCCACACCTGAGTGGAAGGTGGCTCCTCCAGAAAGGATTTGCCTTAGTTCCTGCCAGGTAGGGGCCAGATGGGCACCAGCCAGGGTAACTTCAAACCTTTGGAAAGGCTGCCCTGTGTTCATGATTCTTGGAGGAAAGGGCCTTTTCCCTTCAAGTTGGACCTGGGGGCAGTATTTCACTGTACATTAAAGGATGCTTCCAGACTCCCCAACTCGGGTGGGCCCTGACCCGTGTCTTCCATCCTATGAAATCCAAAATACAGAAAAGCAAAGCGCTTGTTCATGGACTGCAGCAGTTTCCCAGGACATAACCCAGCTCCTGGGCTCAGCTTATCTCTAAGGGTGTCACCTTCGCTTTCCTTCGTGGCATCAAAGCCCTCCTTGCACCAGCTCTGCAATGCTCTTTGGGTGTCTCATCCAGCATGTGAGTTACTTTAATTGGGAGGGTCACTCCTAATGGTATCCCCCTCCATTATGTCAGAAATAGGAATCTTGTGAGTAGCAATTTCATGTTAAAAATATTCTTATTGTACCCAGCTCCCAGATCTTAGTTTTTAGTATCATTCCCAAAACATAGAACCAGAACTCCCTGGGGAAAATGGCTGATTCTAGGATGGGAGCAGGGAATATATGAGATGAACCTGGAGGATCTTATAGTGCCAGAAAGTAGGGAAGTGCTCAGAAGACAACACCAGGTACATGTCAAAGGGACACAGGAGCCAATGAAAGCATTCCCAGTAGCCAATGCTGGAACGATTTGAGCACCAACAATACATAACATGGTGTTGGATTATAACCCAAGCAGAAAATAAATATCCATGAATTCATACTTATATGAATAAATGATGGAATAAATAAATAGAGTAGAAAGATAGAAGAATCCAAAAAAAACTTATGTTAGCGATACTCCCCTCAAGGAAGTGAACCATAACTCCCTGTCCCTTAAGCGAGGGCTCTGCTGAGTAACTTCCTTCCGGAGAGTATAGTATGGAAAGTAGGTAAATAGTAACCTTATAAGGAGAGATCTGGCAAGCAGTGCCCCAGCCAGGTGATGACTGAGGAGGCATGTTGAGAGCATGACCTTGGTATGATGTAATAGGAACAGCAGTTCACTCCTCGGGTCTTCCCCTCAACAGCCCACAATCCCATAGAGAACACAGTTGATGATTCTGTAACATCTTGCTATGTTGATGGTGACTGCACTGCAGGGGATGAGGACTTGGTAATATGGGTAAATGTTGAACCACTGTGTTGTGTATTTGAAACCAACAGAAGATTGTATATCAATACTTCAATAAATTTAAAAAGTCCCTAATGGATCCAGGGTGAGAAAATGCAGGCACCACATGTGTGTAGTTTTCTAACAGGCAGTCAGATGCTACGGCTAGTAATGGAATTTATATGTTTATTATTGGTGCGATTAATAATATTGAATTTATATCGCTTGACTGCTTGCCATCATTAGCGATTCATAGTAGCCCCATACGTCTGCATCGTTATCATTTAGCTAGTAAAACCCCACGCAGATGAACAGAGGACGTAGCTGAAGTTTAAGCAGAGCCAGAGTCAGCAAAGTCCTAGGTGTCTTCCGGCTGGCCTGGAGTCCCCTTTGAAAAATGAGCCCCGGGTCATTCATTTCAGAAACTACCTCTCAAGTAAATGCAATTTTATTCCACTTGTTGAAATGCTCTCAAACTTTCTGGATCACTTGAGCCTGCACATCATTTGAATCCAGCTGATGTCAAAGAGCCTTTCCAGGTTGGCAAGATGATTCTTCTGTTCAAGGCAAGAGGGAAGGAGTAATTTGCCAGACACGATCATCATCTCCATGTATTACTGAAAGAGGCTTCAAAGCTTGCTATCCTTTCAGCACCTATACGGTGCTTAACAGGCCATTTAAAAAAAACTGCCGGGTGGCCCATGTTCGCATCTCCTATTACATTCAGAAGGGGATTTCATTTGGAAGAAGTAATTGAAGAACAGAGAAAAGAAACCCCACAGAGATCCTGCTTCTCTAACATGGGGTCACCATGCAGGAAATTGGAAATAAATGAACGTGAAATCTAAATTCATGCAAAATATTGTCAGTGGGATATTTTACAATTCTGGGTCTGGACATTAATAACATATTCAGACAGCAAATCACCCTGCTGGTAGTACCTGTTTCTCTTTTTTTAAAAAAAACCACTGTTATTTATATGCACAGAAGAGAGGTGAGCTGCCCCCAGTGCTGAGCAGCTGATTGAAATGCTAATGTTGATAATAGTATACCAAGGGCCTGGCTTCTGGGCCCCAATACTGTGCAGTAACTCACACTGACATCCACAACCTACAACTGCCTTCTTCAAAATGGCCTTTCTCTAATGGAGTGGGGTCTTGGCTGCTTTCTCATTGTATCGTCTATATATTTTATTTAACAGATGCCCGAAGGTAACATTCTACACTAACAGTATTAATAAAGAGAAGTCTAATCTTGTCCCATTTCCGCCACCCCTTTAACACTGATATCTGGTCATATAAACTTCATGCAAGCTTATTAAAGGGTGATCTCTACATTCTTACATGGTTTCCTGGAAGATGCTGAAGTTTGTGCTGTAAATAAAAAGCATAAGTGACCAGAGGAGGTCTGATGAAAGTCACAGCTAACAAAGTGTTTCATTTCAGTGAGGTGTTAGCCATCATCTTTTTTTCCTTTCTGCTCTCTGATAAGCTGCAGTACTGGTCCTTTGGAAAGGGTATAAAGTGATAATTTAATACTCCTGGTGCGTACATTCTAGAAGGCTAATGATGCTTCTCAACCAACACTGACATTTTCGATGGAGAACGATGTTTTTGGCTAGTATTGTCATAAGCCAAACAACAGAAAAATTTTAAAGGCTTTGCATTTTATTTTGCAATTTACCATCCTGATGGAAATCTAGTTATCCAGTTCTAGTGGGGAAAAAAAACCTGCAATAAACATTAAGGTTGCTTGGAAACCTGGGCCCACGATTTAGTTCTTCCATGCTCGAAGGCAAGCAGCCAGTTGCTCGTGGAAATGGCAAAGTTATTTCATGCATGCATTTAAAACATGTTTGTTTTGGGTGTGCGCTAATCTGTTTCTTCCTGTTTGGCACAGTCATTCTCTTTTTCTTGGCATCTATAAATAAGACAGGCTTCTGCAATAATACTATTTTGATAGGCTGTAGACTAATATGCTTCTTAACATAGTTATTTTTACTGCCCCACCCCTTCTTTTAAGATGATTTAGGGCAGCTTGAAAAGGTTTCTGTCAAATACCAAAAAATAAAATAAATGTGTACTGTAAAGTTCTTCCCAATTGCTCTATGTCTGGCTCTATGCTTTTTACTGACCACGCTGAGGGGGGGTGCCTGTGCATGAGTGTGTGTGTGTATGTATTTTAAAATGGAAAAATCAGACAGACAAATTTGACTTCAATTATCTATTCAGCCAGTTTTCATTACGGATCTGAAGACAAGATGCAGGGGGGTTCCTGATTTTCTTTTATAAGAAAAAATCCACACATTTATCAAGTACAAATATATATAAAGCAGAAACTGAAAAGGTGACAATTCTGCCATCAAAGTCTTTCTCACAGATAGCTACTGCTAGGAACTAAAAGTGCGTATTTCCAGGTTTCAAAAGCACGCCCACACATACATATGTGCTTAAGTTGCTTTATATAAATGGAGTCCTACTCTACATACATAGTGAAGTGTTACCTGCTTTTTGGCTTCACTACGTATGGGGCACACCTTACAATTGTAATTTGTATGTGACCGTGTATTTCCTGTTCCTTTTCCAGAAGCCATAACTACTCTTGTATACTGCGGGTCAAGGGAAGAATTCTCCAAAAGGCTAGATGTGCGTCCCTCACTGAAGGGGTTTCAGCTGTGTTCTCTTTCCTGCCCTCCACCAAGTGCCATACAAGTTCACTGCTGCTTGCATGTGTGTTAGTGTAGGGTGGTCCCTTTGACTCATTCACTTACTACCTGTAGTTTCTTTTTTGTGAATTGTCTCTCCATGTAATGGGTCCTTCGGTTTCCCTTTTTGAGGGCTGCTCTTTTTGCTTTGTAGATGCTCCATCAGTAGACTACAGATTATAGATAGTAATCAATTCTGTTATTTATGTAGCCAACCCACCCCCACCACCTCTTTTTTTTGTTCACCTTTCAACTTCATTTGTTCTTTTCTGGTAGATCTCATCTCGCAGCCAGATGGAAGGCCAGGGAGTGACCCTGGTCTGTGACTCTCCACCACACGTGGCGTCGTCCTCCTGTCCTCCCATGTGCAGCTCTAGCATTCTCTGCAGTGCTAGAGGATATGCACCAAGAAATACACTCCCTTTTAGGAACAATTAAAAAGCCTGCAAAACATACATCAAATAGGGAAATGCAGACTCCACTCAAAGATACCACTGCACACTCGCTGGAATGACTGAAATGGAGCAGAGTGTGTCAGGTGCTGGCAAGGACACTGAGCAACCGGTTCCCCTCTGCTGCAGATGGGAGTCACGCTGATGAACCACTTTACAAAACTGTATCTACTAAGGCAAAAATTGACAAGCCAACCCACAACACATACATCTCCTTTGACCCAATATTCCTCTTCCAGGTGTATGTCCAATAGAAATCTACACTGGGCACCAAAGATATGTGTCAGAATATTCCCTGTGGTACCTTCACAATAGCCAATAATCTGGCGACAATTCAATGCACACAGAGTGGATAAATGGCAGTTCATTCACAAATGGAATACTCTACAGAGAATGAACGCAAATACCACATGCCATCTTGGATGAAGGAAGCCAGACCTGAGGACATGTCCTAGGGCTCCACATTGTATGTATGTAAAGTAAAAGCCAGGCAAAACTCACCTGTGATGTCAGAAAACAGGACAGCGACTGGAAAGGGGCACAAGGTGAGGCTTTGGGGACACAGATGATGTCTTCTTTTTTGATCTGAGGGTGCCTACATGGGTATGTCTCCTTTGTGAAAGTTTATTGAGTTGTACACAAGATTTATGGCATTTTTTAAAACATGCTATATACTTTAGAAAAAATGCAGAAAACTAATGACAAATAGTTATTTTAACTGAATCAGATGAGGATTATCAGGGAGATGGCTTTCAAAAACAATTACATGTGAGTGCTTCCTCTTCCTTAATGCTATGCTAAATGCCAGTTATAGGGAGATCTTGCCAGCACGGCATATATGGTAGGCTCTTCCCATTTTACAGATGAAGGTAAGGACGCTCAGAGTGATTAAGGACTTTGTCTAGGGCCACTGAGCCTAAGCGGGGCTGAGATGCAAACCAACGTCTGTCCACCTGGTTCTCTCCAGCTCATCTGAATGTATCAGTCATCCCACGACAACCACAGAGCACAGACAAATGCGCTTCTAAGAGGGTGTCGGAGAGCAAACGGGCATGTGAAGCTGTATTTCTGCAGGAAGTGGATGGCACTGAGGGATGCCAGGGTTAACATCAACACCAGAATGGAAATGCTAGTGTCTCTGATGAAATCTCCCAGATAATGCAAGATGAGCTAAAGCTTTATTCCCATGAACCAAAGTGCCTCAGCATTCCTTAAATGGGGGAAGGAGCATTTCCTCCAAACACTCACAGGAGGCTTTACAGGCTTGCCTCCAGCATCATTCCCCATCCTGACTACGGAAGGACACAGACAGGGAGAAGTATAAGATGCAGGAAGCCGGGAGGCCGGATCAACAGATGCAAACACCTGGCTGCTCACCAGATACTATACCTAGCTATCAAAGTTCTGGCTACTTCAGTTTTCAAAATGACTTAAGAATATTCAGTTAAGAAAAGTTATGTAAAGAATATTACCACAAACCATTTGAAAGGCAATATATATATTTGTAAACATAGTATTTTATTAACAAAATGTTTACACCCCTCTTACCTCTTACAACAAATTTTGTAGTGATTTAGCGTGTTATACTCTATAACAGTTTATTATAGAATATTCAAGCTAAAACAAAACAAGTTTAAAAGTATGCCAAATCTACCACCATTTGCAAATGACCCACTAACCAGCACTAAGTATAAAAAGAAAAATCTTACAACAAAAATCAAAAGATGTAGTTTTCTTTTGTCATCATCTACAAACAATACAGGCATCACATGGTTTATATATAGACTTAGGTCCAGCCCAAGATTAAGACTGCAAAAATAAAGTCTTCAAACATCCATATAAGCTTGGCAAACCACCATTACAATATTTCATCACAGGTAATCAGGCGTTGCGTCATGCAGTGAAGCCACGGCTATAAATTTGGGCTGTTTATATTGTTACAAAGCGGCCTAAACTGTAAGCAACTTATTTTTCATAATAGACACTATTATAAAAAGGCACAAATACTTTAATTCCTTGCATTGGTCTTGAAAAGACATGACGTTCTTAGGAGAAACAAGAATTGCTGGTATGATGGCTTAGCATTTTTTTTTTTTTAATGTCTAGGCTCATCTCCATAGCTGTTATTCTCCAAGACTGTATGTAGGCTTGGATTTTGCACACTTTAACAAATGCTCTGTTACAAACTAAGCAAAAGTTCTGACATGTAAACTATCTCATCATGAACAGTAAAAACATTTTGTCACTCAATCATGTTGCCACTGGAAGCCAGAGCCGTCCATTCCCTCTCTGGAAATACTGGTGTTCCTCACTTAGAATTAACTTTTGCGTTTTCTGACAATGCAGTAGACCTGGTGGGCAAACCCCACTGCTGTGACCGCATAAGACAGCCCAGGAAGGGATGTCACATGCACCAGGGAGGAGGCTGGTGCCATTTGTGTCTTTAAGGGAGGGCCCGCTACAAAATGAGAATGAGAGAAATAAGGCAAGAAGTCTGCTTTCATCACAGAGAGGGCAAGATGTCAGTTCTTAAGAAGGTCAGAGGCATGACTGACAATTATGTAAGTGACTCATAAGGTGAAATGATGGAAAGACTGAGCTGGATGAGGGTTAAAAAAAAAAAACTTCTCCAGGGTAATAAAGCTCTGTCTACACAATAAGACAAATGGTTTAAAAATAGAGCCAACCAATCGGTTGCTCTGACTAGCCAGCTGCTGGTAATTTTCCCCACATTGAATTGACTAGTCACTCTGACATCAGGGCCATGATCTGTATTAAGAAAACGTTTCATAAGGTCTGTAATAACCTCATATGCAAAGTAAGTGGAGGTACGCAAATTCAAGCCCTGCTTTCAAAATTTTTCAGGGGATAGAACTGATTATTCAAGTCTAAATTTAATGAAAAAATTAATAAGGAAAACATTATACTAGGACTGAGCCCCAAAGTGAAGTCACACGCTGCTGCCCTGTGCTGGTAATGACCCGGTGGGAGTGGGTGTGCCCCCACCGACCCACCCTGCTCCAGCTAGGTGATCAGGGGGCTCTGCACCCCCATTGGGAAACAAGATATGCTTGGCTTTCCTACAACATGACATAAAATATGGGAGTTTCCTGGACAACTTCAGTTCTGAGTAAAGATTACCGCCCTATGTGTGAAATGCTACTTTAAATATAACTTCCTCCAAACTATTGCATTAAACAATTTGCTTCCTAAAACAGTGAAAAGTTGCTGAATCAAGAAGTGGCATCAAAACCAGCACGTTTTGTTTCTGTTGCATGATTAAGGAGAACATTACAGTTTAAAGCTGCCAATTAAAGAAGGCTCTTTCAAGAAATTGTTACTGTCTTAGGATTTCCTATTCACTGGTGAACTCTAGGCACTTGAATTCCTGTTCACAGAAAGCTACCCAGAATTTTGTTTGTTTCAACTATGAAGCATTTGATGAGGCACTGGGATCATACAGATCTGAAAATGAACTGGCAATAAATCAAAACTTTTTTGGGTAAATTTGTTAAAAGTCTCCAGGTTTTAATTCTAGTAGCTCTTGATGACACATCCTAATCTTACTATGGTTAAAATGTTCAATGCAATAAAAGGAAAAGAGATATATCTTTTTATTGAACTTCTGAATCTTTTTGTTTTGAAGCCAAAAATATTCTACCTTATAACTGATTATACTCCTAAAGGAAAGAACACAGATATTAGTTATTGCTGATGGTACAGACCATCACATTAAAGTCGATCCTTTAAAAATCTACTGGAAGTCCTTCCAGATTTGTACAGAAAGTCATTTTCCTGTAGGCTAAGAGAACCCGGAAGGACAAACTGAGAAATAATGGAGATTCTTGGTTCTATTTATTCCCTTTCTTCATTATGTCTAATGAAACTTCATCACAGCAGGTCTCTCACTTATCATTCTCTTAGACTGAAGAAGTAGAGGCTCCTGAAAAATGTAATACTCTTCTAATATTTTTTAGCCTTTCATTTGCACATCAAACACGACAAATGCCCCAGAATTCCATTAATGTTTCTGGCAAATCACATAATCAAATTGCCTGGGTTTCTATTACTGGAAGTCAAGACATGTAACTCTGCTGTCAGGAAAAACTGGCAGTTGTTTCTTTCAGTCCAAGGCTAAATTCCACTACCACCTCCCTTTTCTGAAACTACCCTGGATAATGTTTATCTGGATAAATCTGTCACTTGGAGTGTTTTCTTTTTTAATAGTACCACAGGAATTAAAACAAATCTCTTAAACATTTGAATCATTTCTAAATGATTCAAGCTTGACCCTTGAAGGCATATTCCACTTCTTCCCTTTAAAAAATATTAACTGTTAGAGGTAGACAATCTCTTGGAATCAAATAGTAAACAGAAGTCATGCTGCTAATCCCTTTAAAACAAATTTAAATAACAAAGATTTTTTTTTTTTACAGGTTCACACTATCTAGCTTATCACAGTTGTTGAACTTTCATTATAAAGTTAGGACAAGCATTTATAGCCAAGTGAGTTTACACAGGGTAGCAGCCTGGGATTGCGGGCTGTCACTTCTCCAGAACGTTCTAAGCAGGTACCTAGTACAGATCAGAGTGAGGGGCTTCCAGTAACTTTTCCCAGAGGAAAGGATTCTCTCATTACATAGACAGGTTCTTAGAAAGACATCAGTGTAGGTGGCTCATCTGTCACATACATAACATACTGTGCACCTATATTCTGTATACTAAAGGGCCATGAATCATGTTCTGAGTGTGTTCTGAAAAACTGAGTGAAAAAATGCGTTATACAAACTTATGTAACTGCTTTGGCAACTCAATGTCAAAATATAAAAGCCACATGTGAAAATGAACAAATGCCTTTTCAAGCTCTGAGGCTGATGTGCCAATCAGTGTGTGTAGTTTGAACCAAACCTACCCACTTCAACACAAGTGCCATAAATTACAGATATTCTGGCTTGACATCTCTAGGAAAGCCACGGAATAGTTACCTAAGGGACATTTTCATTACTGTATCTTCCAGAGTTTAACTTAGAAAGGAGGTCTCCTAGACTTATTTTCCTTCTTGAGAACAGGAAAGAAATAAATACAAGACTTAAAGTTCTGAAATTAAGTCTGGTTTTCTTCCCCTTTTCATATATTTAAAAATAATGACAAGTGATCACCTCAAGAAGGACACTAGCCCACTTAAAGGATGAGAGCAAGCCTCTTAATACAAAGGCTCCATCCTTTCAAACATTGGGTGACATTCAGAAGTGCATGTATAATGAGAGGTGGGCACTTCAAACAAATCCTAAATGGGCAGCAAGGAGGTATGCTATTTTAAAGGAACTAAATCTTTCAGTTGCTGTGTGTAGAACTTATCCTGACTGTGGCTGAAGAGCAGGTGATGGAGGTTTCATTTGGACTCAGAAGGACTTGCAATAGGTACTTCTCCTTAATCACTTCTTAAAGAGTTTAAAATGAAGGACTCTTAATCATATCCTTGCTTTATGTTCTTTTAATCACCAAATGATAGTTAATTAGTTATCATAGAATCAGAAAAACACATGTGTGAAAGGGGAGTTCTGGAGATCAGCCGTCATTAGGATGCGACACCTGCAAAGAGCTTACTTCAATTTCTTTGAGAGGAATCAATATACACTTGCAGCTAATTAGTAAGTTTTCTCTTTTCAGTCCCAAAAGTTTTTAAAAATGGCCCTGTGTCTTAAGGGAACCAAAAGATGATGTGTACAGACAGGCTATATCTCAATTCTTTTCACATCTAGACTTTTCTCATAAGACACAACAATAAAGAATATATGAAATGTGTATTAGATTGTCATTTAGGTAAATCATCCAAAGCGTGTTCAAAATAAAACACTGATTCTGACTTTAATATTCATCTTTTCATTTTAGAAGCAAACAAAAGAAAAAGTTTTTTCCCATTTTCATTGAGTACAGATTAAGGATCTGATATAACAATGTGTTACTAAGCATTAAAAAGGTTGCACATGAAAATAGCGCCATGACCGTTTCTGAGACAGGCTGATGGAAACAAAGGGAGGAATTTTTCCTCCCCAGAAATGTGTGAGGAGCAATGGTGTTGCACAAGCCCACAGTACTCACTCCCTTAGGAAGGCATGTGGCCTTAACCAAACAGAATCACTGTCTACATATGGGGAAGAGTATGAGAAACTATGGGGACACCAGCTGTGGAGGGCTGAAGAGATGGACCTGTTTTGGGCTAAATGCAGAACATGTCCCAGGACCACTAGAGGCATTTAGAAGGCTTGCCAACAGAAAGAGGCACTGAAGCACTGCGTCTTTTCCTGTGCACCCGGACGCCATGAAATCATCAACAGTGACT
This sequence comes from Manis pentadactyla, assembly GCF_030020395.1. Classification (NCBI taxonomy): domain Eukaryota; kingdom Metazoa; phylum Chordata; class Mammalia; order Pholidota; family Manidae; genus Manis; species Manis pentadactyla. The sequence goes on along the minus strand of NC_080023.1, from coordinate 174,018,888 downwards.
GACAGGTTTCTTGGGAAAAAATGTGAAGGTTGAAGATCTGCATCATCGTTTGGTGAAGTAAGTCAGAGAGGGCCCACATGCCTCGCCTCTTTGGTAATGAGCCAAGAGACCTCTGTTTTTATTTTGCTGTTGTGGAGATAGAGGCCCAGTAGTGGAATGTTTGGGACACATGGGAGCAGTGGCCAGATGCCCTGATCTATCTGGATTTATATGAAGTAAAGTTAAGCCACCTTTATTTATAATAAGCCCCACCCTGGAAATCACGGCGTTTCTCCCAAAGCTTGCTAATTTCATGTTGGAAAGAAAGCAGGATGCTGGGGGTGGGGGTACAGAGTCCCAAGTATTTTAAACAAAACGTTAGAATTTTCCTAACTACATTCCTTTTCTGTGATTTCAGTAAGAATAAACAATTTCAGATGCTTAAGATATACACCAGGGAAAAGGAAATAATTTTTTACTTAATCTGAGTTATAATTTTCCCATTAAAATCTAACCATATCAAGTGGGGGTCACAAAGAAGTAACAATTATTTTTAAGAGTTTCGACTGTTCAGCTTAAGGATAGCTCTGAAAACAAAATTTAGTTTGAGATTCAAGCTGTTTCATTTCCTTTTAATCTTGTAAATTTCCTTCCCTTACAATACTCAGGTTGGAAGGGTGCCAAATTAGACCAAGAACAAATTTTCACCAACTTCACTTCGGTGCTTTATTTTTAGATTATATTAAAAACCTCATTAGGCTCCCTGAGGGAAAAGAGTGTTAACCACTAACAGAAGCAGGGAAAATAAAGGAAATGGAAAGATAAGCTATAAGCTAAATTGTTAACAAGGAAAGCTCTCTTAAAACACTTGGTCTGAGGTTGCTGTAAAAGCTAAAAGAAACTTATTACCAAGACCAGGTGAATGACTTGAACTTGGAGTTTATAATTTTTTATTTTACCCCAAGGCTAGGAGGGGGCCAGTCAGGATTGTCAAAGTGGTGTATGTGGTCATGATGACTTCCAGATGGGATGGATTTGGAGGCGAGAGGGTGGGTGGAGGGCAAGGCAGAGAAATCTTTAAAGACTGTAGGCCAAGACTGCTCTATGCTTTGTGCACAACATAAATGTGCTTCACAGAGTCTCTGTGGATAGGCTAAGATAGGTGGACATACACAAGAGACTGGGTGCAAGATTTAATGGAGTGTTGAATGAAACAGAATTTATTAATGTATTTACATAATTTATAATCTTTAAGCAATGGTCTATAAATATAGACTACAAACTTTACATATGCTAAGCAACAGATAATGATTTCCCCTCCAAAGTATTTGGGTTAAATAAAAATTTGACAGCATTTACACCATTTTCTTTACTCTTTTCTTCCTCCTTTCAAAACCATTGCTAGTTAGTTTAAACATATGCAACTCAATTTATTCCAGGCAGCTTCTCTATCACTGCAATCTTGATCATGACAGCTTATATAAAAATTGCCAGTAATGTGTTTGGTGACACACACATGACAGGGTTGGAATGCAGCCCAGGGTGAGCTCTGCATCTGCTGTTATTGTTGTTCATTTGCTGTATGCAATCTGGGCTAATGTACTCAATGAAAAGTGCTTTAGAGATGGGATGAAATCATTCCATCAGTCCTATAAATAACCCATTTTAGCTTCAAATAATAATTGCCACCCCTTTACTTATGACAACCTATCACATTTTAAATGATACAACTACCTATAACAGCGGTAATGGGAAAAACCAAGGAAATTATAATCTCCACAAGGTCTTTTTTTCCCTCCAGAACCATGAAAGTGCTAAATTTCCCTTTACAAATGTTACATAAAACCCTGATTACAAAACTACTCAATTTAATCCTACCATCTATACAATTATATGTTCCTTTTCACAATGTCAAAAGCCAATGATGTAGTCCCTTTGTACACCAGAGATTTTTTACATAACAGAAGTCCACACACTGGAATATTATTGCTGGAGTCTCCAGAAAGGACACAGAACAGGTCACTTTCCATGAACCCTTTATGCATGAGGAAGACCCAAGCCCGGCTAGGCGAAACCTGGCAGCAGGGCCCCCAGACCTCCCGTTAGCTTTCAGGACCACCTACTTCATCATCAGGCCTAGGAGGCTGAGCTCAGTCAGCAGCAGCTCCGCTTTGGCTCGGAAGGCTGTCTTCGGAGTTTGAAGCCCTTACCGCCAGATGGCGGGTTGGCGTCAGTGGATGGAATTCTTCGACCTAAACCAAGAGGGAAGGAAAGGGAGTGAGATTTGACTTTCCAAATCTGTTCATTCTCAGACACAACAATTTTGCAGATGCAATCTGACAGGTTTCATTAAAATAAAAAATGTTTCATAAACTGTCAATTTTGGAATAATTTTAGACTTACAGTAAAGTTGCAAACATATGCTAGAGGGTTGCTGTATGCCCCTCACCCAGTTTACCCTCATGTTACTATCTTGTATTACACAGGACGTTTGTCAAGATGAAGAATTCAACATTGGTCCATCACTAGGAACTGAACTCCTGGTTTCTTTCAGATGCCGTCACTTTTCCCACTAATGTTCTGTTTCTGTTCTAGAGTCTCAACAAGGACATCACATAGCAGTTAGAAAAAAAATTTTAATTAAAAAAAAAATTACATGTTTAAAAAAAATGTTCTGAGTAGGTATTGTAGGCACATAGTAAAAAAAAAATCAATCAGAAATGCTCATGGCAGAGGCCACCTTCCAGAGACAGGTGTGACAGACATGCACTGTGCACACACCTCTACTTGTCTCCCTTCTTAAAACCCAGACAGAAGCAGACGGTGTGTACTGTTCTCCCCCTTGCTGTGCTCACTTATATACCCTGGGGATTGTTCCATCACAGCATTCCTTTTAATAAAAGCTCTATGATACTGCATTGTATGGATGTATCATAAATTTACTCATTCCCCTGTTGACGGGTATTTCATTTGTTCCCAGTATTTTGGTGATATGGACAATAATGCAAAAAACGTCCTTGCAACCCTATGAGTGCATGTGTAGGATAAACTAACAGGGGTGGAAGGGCTGGGTCACACAGTTCTACGCCCGGGTATTTATCTGGCGCACACACTGTGTTCCCAGTGTACGTCTAGCACAAATGCAAGAAGGACATGCAATTTAAACTTTGACAGATGCTGCCAAACTGTTCTCTGAAGAGGCTGTGCCATTTTTTTCTCCTACCAACAATGCATGAGAATGAACAGGTTTCACTTTACTGCTCTGGGATGCATAATGTCATTTTCGAGAGAAACCTTAAATCACCCGTCCACCTACCTAGCTGATCACTGCAGGGTTGCTTCTTATACAAAAGCTTTCCTGACTCTCTCCCACACCACACTGAAATTAATAAGGAGCCAGAAGCATGTTATTATATATTTGTTTATGCAACTATCTCCCCTGAATTAGATCCTAATAAGCTCTTCAAGGGAAGAGATCCTATTTCTCATCTTTATGTTTCCAGTACCTACTAGGCACAGTACCTGGCATGGAGGTGTTCTGAAAGCATGAATTGACATATGCATTGTTTGGCATTAACAAGGCTGAGACAGAACCTGCCAATTCTCAGCTCCTTGGTGGCCAAGCGTAAAGCCTCCAGCACGTCGAGCAGCCTGTGAATCTGGGTCGGTAGCACACAGCAGGGTTCTGCACGACTAGAAAGTGTCTCCCAGTGTGTCCTACAACTACATTAAAAATGCCTGTGGACACTGTTGTGAATTAATCTCAATTTTAAAAGATTTACTAAAGTTTCCTGTCATTACACATTTCTCAATGAATAGATACTAGAAATACATCTTCATGACTTGGGAATAGGCAACGATTTCTTAAACAGGAGCCAAAAAATGCTAACTATAAAGAAAAATAAGGATAAATTGCATTACAGTAAGATTAAAAAATTCAGTTCATATAAAGAGTTGATTCAAAAATCAAAGTCAAGCTACCAAGTAGAAGATATTTCTAAAACACATAAATCAACGGTGGAATCATATCCAAAATAAACTATAAACATTAAGAAAAAGGCTTAATATAACCTAATAGGAAAGTGGGCAAAACTTCACAAAAGATACTATATAAAAGTAGGTAAACATCTAGAAAGGTGCTCTACTTCATTAACTGTCCTAAAAATGCAGATCACTCCCTACCCACCAGAGATGGAGAGGAACTGGCATTCTCATACACCACTGGTCTGAGTGTACACTGGGATAACCACTTTGAACACACACTGGAAGTGAATGAGTACTGAACACATGCATACACAATGACTCTGCAGTTCTTCTCACAGAGGTACTATGTGTAATAACTCAAAATGGGACAGCACTGCAAATGCTTATCGATAGACTGGGTAAGTACCACTGTGGATCGTCTCCCCCGCACTCCACACACACACACACACACACACACACACGATGAGAATGAACCGTGCTATGACATGGATTAACCTGGGTAAGTACCACTGTGGATCATCTCCCCCGCACTCAACACACACACACACACACACACACACACACACACACACACACACACACACACACACACACACACACACACACACACACACACACACACACACACACACACACGATGAGAATGAACCGTGCTATGACATGGATTAACCTAACAAACGTAAAGCACTGAGATATATCTATTTAAAAATATATAAAGTATGGGAAGTGGGGGTATAAGTGGAATAGGTGAAGGGCATAAAGATGTACAAACTTCCAGTTATAATATAAATAAGTCACACGGACAGAAAGTACAGCATTGGAACACAGTCATACCTAATAACTGCATGGTGACAGATAGTAACTCCATTTATTGTCGTGAGCATTTTATAAGGTATACAATTATTGAATCACATTTAAATGGTCAATTAATATATTATAAAGGAGGCAAGAATATACAATGGGGAAAAGAATGTCTTCAATAAATGGTGTTCGGAAAATTAGACAGCCAACATGCAAAAAAATGACGCTAGATCACATACTTACACCATCCACAAAAATAAACTTGAAATGGATTAAAGACCTAAATATAAGATGTGAAAACATAAAACTCCTAGAAGAAAACAAAAGCAGAAAACTCTTGAACATTAGCAATTTTTTTCTAAATATATCTCCCCATACAAAGGAAACAAAAGCAAAAATAAACAAATGGGTCTACAACAAACTAAAAAGCTGCACACCAAAGGAAACCCTCAACCAAATGAAAAGGCAGCCTACTAAATGGGAGACTATATTTGCAAATTATATAACTGATAAGGGATTAATATCCAAAATACATAAAGAATTCATACAACTTAACACCATAAAAACAAAATAACCCAACAGAAAAATAGAGGACTCAAATAGACTTCTTCCAAAGAAGACAGGCTGACAGGCACATGAAAAGATGCTAAACATCAATACTCACCAGGGAAACACACGTCAAAACCACAATGAGATACCACCTCACACCAGCCAGAGTGGCTGGTATCCACAGGACAAGAAATAATAAATGTTGGCAAGGATGTAGAGAAAAGGGAACACTTGTACATTGCTGGTGGGAATTTAGAATGGTGCAGCCTCTATGGAAAAAAGTATGGAGATTGCTCAAAAACTAAAAACAGAAATATGATAGGACCCAGTAATTCCACTTCTGGGTATTTACCCAAAGAAAACAAAATCACTAATTCAAAAAAGTATACGTACTTCTATGTTTATTGCAACATTATTTACAATAGCCAAGATATGGAAACAACCTAAGTGTCCATCTATAGATGAATGGATAAAAGGATGTAGTATATATACACAATGGAATATTAATCAGGCATAAAAAAGAATGAGATCTTGCCATTTGCAACAAGTGTGGACCTAGAGGGTATTATGCTAAGTGAAATAAGTCACAAACTGATTTCACTTACATGCAGAATCTAAAAAAATAAAACAACAAACAAAATAAAGATAGACTCATAAATGTGGAGAAAAAACTGGTGGTTACCAGAAGGGAGGGGGCAGAGGGATGAGTAGGTGAAGGGGACAAAGATTTAAAAATTCCACTTATAAAATAAGTCACGGGGATGAAAAGTACAGCATAGGGAGTATAGTCAAGAATATTCTAATACCTTTGTGTGGTGACAGATGGCAACTACACTTACTGTGGTGAGCATTTTGTAATGTATGTGACTGTCAAATCACTATGTTTTACCAATATAATACTGTACATCAACTATACTTCATCAAAAAAATTTTTAAAGCAGAAAGAAAAAAAAGTATAAAAATAGGCAAAAGAAATTGGAAGTCAGCAGTTAGGATGGTGGCTCCTCTGCAGGTAGAGGAGGAACTGGAAAGGAAAGAGTGAGGTTCCAAGCAGTGGTCTCAGTGCCAATGACAGGAGGATATTGTTGGTGAAAATCTCTGACTTTACACTTCTTATATGAGTGCTTTTCTGTGTGTATATTACACTTCAATAAAAAGTGCGCCAAGCACTGTGCTAATGCAATTTTACAACACCCAATAGACAGCAAACTTAATTTATATCTAAGTTTTTCTAATTTTCGTGAACATATACTTTTTATTTTTCACAGTTAAATGAGTATATACATGCACGTTTTTTATATAAGCACTTTCACTACTGGCGTAGTTCACTACCTTCCTATTTTCAATATTGCAAGAGTAAAGAACACTTAAAAAAAGTGATAATTTTAGCACACTCCTGACACCACACTCATATTTTAGCTTGAACTGTGAAAAATTCCTAACTGGCCTCAGGTTGCCTTTCAAGCACACATCTATCTGGGTAACTGTTATTTACAATCTAGGAGGACAATAAATTTCATGACTTTCAACACTGACACGAAGGCGCTGGACTGCAGGCTGTACCCAGCAAGCCACTGCCTACCCAGTGGCACAGGGGCTGGGTAGGCCTGCACAGTACTCTGAAAACACTGGAATTAGTGGCTTAATCTAAACAACAGAACATGTTACATAATATTCAGACCTCTGGTTCTCTAACAAACTAAAATCATCAAAAAATAAAAATACCCGCCTTCCCTGCCACCCCCTCTCCCCCAGCAACCAGGGGTCTACATTCCAGCACAACCCCCAACCTGCCAGCTGTCATCAGTGTCACCAGTGCTTCTGACAGTGCCCCAAGCTCAGCACTGGCTCCACAAGTGGGCTGTCCCTGCCTGGAACTGGGGGATGCTGGAGTTCATAACCCTCCTTCACGTGGCTAAGGGCACTACCAGCTTCAGTAATCTCAGGTCTCACCAAGGATGGACCTTGATGAGTAAGTTCACTGTGACCTCTGGGCCTTTTCTTGTCCTCCACAGAGAAACCTGACATGTTCAGTTAGCAAGAATCCCAGGTCTCTGCACAGCCCCTTCTGTCAGGTCTCAGCTCCAGCATCACCTCCTCAGAGAGGCCTTCCCTGACTGCCTACAGGTAAGCTCTCACTTCAGCTTGTATTATTTTCTTCTCATCACTGCTTATCATCTAAAAGGACCTTACTTAGTTTTGTGTTCACCCTGTCTCCCACAGTAGGACGTGCACGCCAGGGTGCAAGGGGCCACGCCTGTCTTGTTCACCACTGTCTCCCGAGCTTGGAACAGTTCTCCACAGATACTCTGATGAATTTAAATGCAGCAAACAAACATGGAAACCATCTGTGGAGGACCCCAAGGCATGCAGCAGCCCTCTCCCAGCCGGTGTCATCATGTCACCACTTCTGGAAAGGGAAGGAGGTGGCTGGGAAAGAGTGGGCTTACCTTTCATTGACCCAGTATTAATTTTTTAGGGTTTTCTTACAATAGAATTACACATACATTTCATGTCCTTTTACTTTGTTCATTTGCGATGATTTTCAATGACTAATTGAAGCACATTTAAAGAGAGAAAGAGGGAGAAATGACAGCTCCCAGGACCTCAAGGCTCTGTGCGCTATTTTACCAGGAACATTCTTTTTAAAAGGACTACCAGTCATCAGGCAGCAGTTCTCCAGCGATTAGAACACCAATATGAAAACCAGCTGTCAGTCTTACATTCTCAAACCTCACTGTGCTCAGAACGGTTATCAGAGACTAGACTATACTATGAATGAAGGGAATTCTAACCAGCAAGATAATTGTTTTACGTTGCTCTGCACAGATGAAACCCATAAAGCAGAGATACTCACTAATTTCTATAAAGAGTTCATTTACGTTTATCGCGTTTTTTGCGCTGGTCTCTACAAAAACTGCATGGATGGAGTCGGCGTAGTCCTTAGCATCTCTCTCCATTACTTCTCTGGAAGGCAACAATTACAAATCAAATTCTATCTGTTAATGCTATCCCCACCTACCCAGTAATTAGCTAAATTTATGATGACAGAGGATGTCACGAATGGCTGGTGGTTGAGCCCCAATGCATGGCCCTCCCCATTTTGTCACTTCTATGGTACAAAACACAACCTGGCACTACTGGTAGTGCCTCAAATGTAATGATCAGAGTGGCAGGGGCTTCTATCCCCCTAAAAGCAAAGCCCCTGCACTGGGAATCCTGGAAGTAGTCCAGAGAAATTGTCAATAAATGTGTTTTCCTTAAAATATGTTTTCCCCATTCAAGTACCCTATGTCATGTGAGCTGGGGGCTACCTTTATTTCGGATAATGTCACATTCAATAACAACATTTAGATAAATTATACACCTGTCTATATATGTAGATAGACGCATATATATTTATGGACACACAGACACTTATTTATATATGCACACACGTATGTATAAAATATCATTAGCTCCAAAAAGTTTGAAACTTTAGAATTCCAACCGAACAACCAGTTAAGGAACTTTTCAATGTCAGAGATAAAATAAAAGCAAGATTCTTATACTGGATATTGCTCAGTCAGAAAAGGAACACAGAATCAGCACGGACATCTCCTGTTGTAATAACTTACCTAACATCGATAAGATCGCACTTATTTCCTGCAATGGCGACTACGATATTAGGTGGGCCATGCTGTCGAAGCTCTTTTACCCAATTCTTTAATGTTGAAAATGTCTCCTGCAACACAAAAGAGCAGAGCAACTGGGGACCTAAGCAGCCAAAAGAGAGTTTTCAAAGTAGTCTAAAGAAAACATGCAAGTCTTACTTCTTTTGTGATATCATAAACAATTATAGCTGCAGCCGACCCTCGGTAGTACATTGGTGCTAAGGCACGGAACTGCAGAGAAGGGGGGAAAATAACAAAATTGGGGAACTGGTTAAATATGCTTTTTATTAGACTTTTTAACCCATTATCCTTGCACAAAAGGTAATCTTTCTCTCAAGCCAAAGAAGATGACATGATGCTTTAAAGCAAATGAACCAGTAATCACCAAAGGCAAAAACTTTCAATGTAACACTGAAATGTCTCTCAAAAGATAGTTTAGAATACAGTTTTATAGGAATTGAATATGGTGCTATAAACAATTGTTACAGCTAAAAAGGCTTTTTAATTGAACTCAATGTTGTAATTTCCAAATTCACTTATTCAATAGTCCTTTAAACTTTGGCTTTCCAAATTATCAAGGAGATAAAAATAATGCTGTGAATAGTTCTCCAGAGAAATGACTGCATTTGGTTGTCGTACAGATAACCCAGTAATCTAAATGCTGACTGTAGTACAGAAATGAGTACACATTTACACTCCCTACTCGGATGAGTCTGTAACTTGCTTTTTTGATATCTCTGTGCACATGGCAATTCCCGAATGCAGGTACATATCTCATTTCACTTACATGAATTTAACTCTGTAAGTCCATCTCCTTCCCACCCATCACCTCTGCCTTCCACGTATGCTACAGGGAGGGAAGGGAAGGCAAGGAGAGGAATAACAATTTAAATGGCAAGACTGATTCAGCGGGCCCCTTCTCTTGAGGAGTGTGAGATGGAAAATGGGAAGCTCTTTCTCAGTCAGCGTAGGTTCCTGGGCGGAGATATCTACCAGTGTGAGCAGCTCACTCGGTGAACGATGTCAATATTTAAAGATGAGAATTTTACCTGTACCTGACCTCTGCCTTACAGCCTGACTAGGAAACCTGACCCTGGCCCAGGATGCGATGCCACTGGGCCCTCCTGCTCTTGGTTCTGGTGGCTTGCCATCACCTATAGGCAGGCACTGTCATCAGAGGTGAACGCCTGGTGCACAGAGAAATTCACATACAGAATTAAAGACTCTGTACCTTTCGATCCAATGAACCCATCGGCTTTTAAACTTTTCGTATGAATTTGAGTTTTACAAAAGAAACTGAAATTACGACTGCGAACTCTGTGAAGGGGAGCTTGCATGTCTGTTTAGTGCACCATTTTATCTCTGGGGCCTAGCACCAGGCACACTGTAGGTAAGCAAGAATTGGCAAATAAATGAATAAAAAAACTTTTTAAGTACAGGCGATGGTAAACTAAATGTCAGCTCCAGATGTCAACACATAAGAACTAGTCTTTGTGAGAAAGTTCCCTGCTTCTGAGCTAAAGCCTGGTAACTTCCAATAAAATTCAAATTTTAGAGAGAAGAGCAAAATAAGGGTTGTAAACAAAAAGCAATACAGAAAAAGAAACATGATTAAGTAGAAAAGACATTGACTTCCATGGGGTGAGTGTAAGGAGAGCACATGGGGGAACAAAGGTTATGGCAACAGCTTTCAATTCTGATGAATTATACTGGTGACGGCCTTTACGTAGTGGTTGGAGTTTTTCTTTTGCATTCAAATTCGTAAGGTAAAATTTATATAGAGAAAGCAAAAATCTTAAGTTTGATAAAAGATCTTAACTTTTGCTAAAATGACAAATGGGTATGTAAATTCATGTAAACGCCATTCCACCAAGACACAAAATATTATCACAGAAAATCCCACACCCCTCTTATTAAACATCCTTCTTTACCTTGACAATAACTCTTTGTCTTCAGGTCTATTTTACTAATATTTTTTGATACCAGAATGGTTTTCTTTTGCTCATGGTTTGCACAGAATATCTTTATCTATTTTCTTATATTCAAGCTACCTGTTTTTATGTTTGACATAATCCTTATACCAGCATGTCATTCAATCCTGATTTTTTATCTAACCTGACAACCTCTGCCTTCTAAGTGTAATGTTTATTCCTTTACATTTGATGTGCTTATCAATATATTTGGTCTTCCTGATAATAGGTCTACATTTTGTTACTTGTTTTATATTTTTTCCATTACAAGTAAGCCCTATTTTTCCTCTCCTCCCCTCTTTTGCATTAACTGAATACTTTTTTAGTCTTCAATTTTAATATATTCATTTGCCTACTGGCTTTTTAGTTATATCTTCTTAGATCAGCTTTTTAGTTCCAGTTTTAAATATTCTTATAACTATATCTCATTTCTCCCTCACAGTCCAGAGTTTAAAATGCATGACCTTACGCAGAACACCAGAACCCTGAGAGGGTCTTTTTATCTCACTGTCCTCTGTGCTGTTGTCGAGTACCTTAAATCTACATACTATAAACCATGTAATTCAATGTTATGCTTTCTGTCAGTACAGTCTTAAAACACTAAAAATAGCCAGTAGTCTTTTAAGGAAAAAAAATATTTATATATGTATTATTTCCGGCAGCTATGATTTTTTCCTATGGGCCTGAGCTACCATGTGGGGTCACTTCCCTTCACCCTGAAAAACTTTCTGGGACGGCTGCTGCATCATCTCAGCTTTAGCTTTTTTTTTTTAAGTGTCTTTACTTAGACTTCATATTTGGAAGAGAATTCTGACAGCTAGACAGACTGACCTTTTTTGCTTTTAGCCCTTTGAAGCTATTGCTCCACCGTCCTCTGGCTCCAGTTTCTGCGCGAAGCTGGCCATCATATGTACTGTTGTTCCCTGTATATACTGTGTTTATTATCTCTGCCTGCTTTCAAGGTATTTCTCTTTACCTTTGGTTTTCAGCAATTCAAGGATGATGTACCTAGATGTGGCTGTCCTCGTACTCATGGATTTGCTGAACTTCTTAGATTTGTGAGTTTATACGCTTCACGAAATCTGGGAAACTTTCAGCCATTAGTTCTCAAAATGTTTTTTTCCTGCCCCGCTCAGCCCCTTTGAATTCTGGGTCTCCAGTTACACAGGTGGGACTGTCTGACCCTGTCCCTGTGGCTCTGAGACTGCATCTATCCTCCCAGCTCTTTCTCGCCTCTTTCGTTGGCTCACTTGTTTCATCACCAATCCAGTGGTTTTTTCATTTTAGACATTATAGTTTTCAGTTTCAGCATTTCCATTCGATTATTAGTTTCCAATCTGTGAGAGATTCTCCATCTGTAGTTAAGACTACTTTCCCTTTACATCTCTGAACATATTTGAACACGCAGGTTTCTCTGCAGTGTTAACACACTGGCCCGTAGTGCTGAGCCTGGTGTTACACAGGGTCAGGGTGGGTCTCCCTGGCTTTGCCTGCAGTCCTAGGATGCAGGCTTTTCTGAAGTCCAGTGGAAGCTGAGGGTGTTTGCCAGTGCCCCCGACATGCCAGGTTCACACTCTCCTGCACACCTGGTTTTCCTGTGGTGAGTGGCAGCCGGGTCTCTGCTCAGTATCGTCATCCCTCTCTCTAGCTGTTGCTTTCTGTTGGGTTCCTTAGTGTCTCCCCTTAGAATTACTTAGGACTCGCAATCTAGGGATCAAGCAAAGACCTGAGGGGAATTCATGAGATTTGGGGGCTTCCCTCTTTGCTGGATCTCTTTTCTGGGATTTGCCTTCTCTTTTTACAACTGCTCTAGCAGCCTTAAACCCTGTCCTCAAATACTACAAGCCACAAATGGCCTTTCTGCCTGAGGCTTCACTACCCTGTGCAATATGAACAGGCAAGTGCCATCTGGGGAAAAACGATAAAACGCTGAGTATCACCCAATATGTTCCTTTCAGTCCCGGACTGCATCCGGTTGCTTGACATTGCCTTCAAATAGTTGTTTTTTAGTGTTTTGTCCAGAGTTCAAGTGTAATTGCTACCTCTGGAAAGGTCAGTCTGTCACAATTCACTACACTTCTAACATTAAAACTCTTGCCATGTCCTTTTGTTGTAAAGAAAGAAGGTGGTGGCTTAAAATACTCAAAGGATGTCAGCACATCTATGCTCCAAATCCAACTCTAGATTAGGGGTCAGCCAACTTTTTTGGAAACAGCCAGGTAGTAAATATTTCAGGCTTTGTGGGTCCAAGCACAGCTACTAAACTCTACTACTGAAGAGTGAAAGCAGACATAGGCAATATGTAAACAAAGAAGTGCACCTGGGTTTCAATAAAACTATTAACAAAAACAGGCAGCAGACTGGACGTGGCCCACAGGCCACAGTGTTGAGACCAGATCTAGATGATACTAAGCTGTTGCACTTTTCCTTGATTTTAAACACAAGAACAGCTCCCTAGGTGACTACTGTGACAATGAGTCATGCCTTCCTGATGCTCTGACCTCTAGAAATACTCATGAGGTTTAAGTCATCACATTAAGATTCAGGGACATAAATCTGGATGCACTTTTAGACTCTGGTTAAGAAGCTTTCTAAAATGACCACAGGCAGATGGCAAGTATTTGAAATGCTGTTGCTACATTTTGTGATGTAGTTCTGATGTGGGTTTGTGACGGTTATTTGTGCCCGGTGTGGAGTCTGTCTCCACACTACTGCAGGGACCCTTGTTAGTCAAGCATGATTGGTAGAAAAAGGTCACTTAGAAAGAATTCATTTAGGATAGTAAAAATGGACAGAAAGGTCTGACAAAGAGTTTATCTTGAGAAAATACATTCAAAATTAGGAAAAGTTTCATTTTATCTGATACTAGAAAAAACTTAGTTTTATTATTGAATCAGGAGCTAGTTTCCTGAACATCAAAGCTGATTGAGAACTTGACTGTGATTCTTCTGATAAAACTATAAGCTGGCACAATGTGATATCTATCATTTCATGTTTGACTCTCCTAGTTCTATCAAAAAAAGGGAATTTTACACAAGTGCCTGAATACTTCCTCAGTTTTCTCTAGGTATCTCAACCCCTTGATACACAAATCATTACCTCGTATCATTACCTCGATCAGTATTTTTCTCTTCATTATGTTTAACAAGATCTCTTCAAGCAATAACTTTGCATGGTATTTGTAAAGTTCTCCAAAACCATTTCCACTGACTTAATGAAATCACTTTGCAATCAACTGCAACTGGACTGTTTAGAAAGACAATCCACCTGTCCAAACTGTATATACCAGCAGATGTGAGGATCAAATGGGGAGGATGTTCAAATGATCAGTTCATCATAAAGGGGTTTCATTTTATGATAACTTTTGGTTCCATGATGAATCTCATTACTATAGAGAACTAAATAATAAATATGCAAGTAGAAATTTATAATTTGAGGCATGCAATACTCACAAGGTAGAAGAAGTAGGTGGATTTGTCCTTCCTTATCTATAATAAACTCACATAAACTCACTGGCATCAATACTATGTGCCAGGGGCTGAGAGCAGATGTGAGGACTGTCCCTGCCCCCAGACAGACAAGGAAGGAAATAGGTGACAATCCCATGGCTCGGGGCTATCAAGGAAGGTTTAGTATGTGAAGAAATACCCTGAAGAGTTCAGGTACTGACTGGGTTCAAACAGTATCTGGGCATCAACTCTTGCCAGACACTGCCAGGCACTGGGCACACAGAGGTGAACAAGACACCGCCTCAGCTCTCAGAGATCACAGTCTGCAGGGAGAGCAGTCAAGAAGGGTAAGCGGACAGGCAGCCAAGCACGACTTGTGATGAGGGTCCCGAGGAAAATGATGATGGTGAGGATGGAGAATGAACTGGGGCTCTGCTTAGGTACAGGGGCTCGGAAACACTGAGGGCATGACACTGAACCTCAGCCCAAAGGCCGCAAGGCGCCAGGTGGCCACACTCCAAGTGGAAGGAAGAGAGAGTTCCAGGAGAAGACATCTCTGAAGGGCGACGGGCAAGCAGAAGGCTGACCTTCCTCAGAGCGTCTGAGGAACGAGTGGAGGTGGGGGGCTGGGACTCGGGGCTGAGGGATTAGGGACCAGAAGGGGGCTGAGGATGGGAGGTATGGCAGGCCGTGCAGGATTCTGCGGGCCACTGTTCAGAGTCTGGCTATTAAGAGAGAAGCAGTGGGAAGTTACTATGGGCTACTAAGCAGGAAGGTAATAAGGTCCTGTGACAAGTGCCACAGGGTAGTGGGCCAGGGCAAGTGAAGCAGGGGGACCAGCTAAGAGGCTGAAGGAGATCTGGTGAGAGTTAAAGCTGGCTGAGGGCAGAGGGCCAGCAGTGGAGATGGAGAGAAGTGAACGTGTTTGAGATATGCTGAGAAGACACAACTGGGAGGACAGTGGTGGAGCCAATGTGGAGGGCCGGAGTCGGGGGAGGGATCAGAGGTGACCTCCGGGGTCGGGCAGAGCGATGTGGGCATAGGGCAGTGTGGGTACTCACCTGAGAACAGCAGGGGTGCTTAGGAAAGTCTCCCTGAGGTGACTCAGAGGGGAATTTTGAAGGCTGACTATGAGTTTTCTAGGCTGAACATGGGAGGGAGGGTATTCCAAGCAAACTGAACAGTAGTATATGGGCACAAGGGTATGAGATTGTATGGCACATTGGGAGACTTGTAAGCAGTTTTGTCCTAGGGGATAAATTGGTAGGAGGAGGTGAAAATGGAGAGTCTGGCTGAGGTTGGCATAGTCAGGGCATTAAAGGCCTTGCCCAGGACACACTGGCAGTCAGGAAAAGCTCAGATATGTCTTATATGATTCTCACACCATTTCACACAGTTTGTGAGTAGCTGTCACAAATTTAGCTTTTCTTAAACACTGCGATCTGGTAAACTGGATGCGAACTCTTGCCCGGCAGCAACTGGCTGAAGCTGAGTACTTACCAGCTGGTGCCCCTCTCCCGTCTCCACACCACAGGGTCCTGTCGGACAGGTCTCCTGACCCCTTCCTGTGTGCCTCATTTATATTCCCCGTGCGAACCCCTGGCTAAGCGGTCAGGGGCTCAGCAATCGTGCTTCAGAGAGGGATGAAGCCTATTTGCATCTCAGAGCAACTACACTCCGGGTGCAGAATCAATTAGAAGTGGAGAAACAAGAGGCAGGCAAATCAGCTAATTACAAACCTTAACAGAATCCTACCATTACGCCAGCGGTAAGGGAGCGGCATAAACCCTTGTGTTATTCTTTTTAATGTTCTAGAGAAAGAGATGTTATACATCACTGTGTATACCAGGACAGGCTCTGATTCAAAGCATAATGGAATCTATGTTATAGCATGATTCTTTAGGATGAAGGTTTTGCTGTACTATCAGATATATGGGAGGGTTAAGTGGAACTCAGGATTCAGTGAAAGGACACATGTATCACTAGTATGAGGAGGCATAGGACTTCTCGGGTGACAGGACTGATGCCAGGGCTGTGTTTACGGGTATGCTCAGCAAGACCCACAGGAAGCAACACTTCTTTCGGACAGAAGAGTGATGGCTAGGAAAGGTCCAGCTGTCCTAAAAGCTCCATTCTGGATGCACAGCACAACAGGAGGAGGCATGGGGAATGAGAAGCAGACATATTTCAGATGAGGAGCTGGATGCAGGGATGACACTCAGCATTAAAAAATACATTAGGGACCAAACAGAGCAAACATCAGACTTTAAATCTGTACAAATGTATGGTGTCTATGTCTAGGACAACAGTAATGGCCTGTTTTGTTTTTCTCCATTTGTCTGTGATGATTCTTGTCAGATTTTATACCATACGCAGTATCTATGCCGTCTCAGATAAGACCATGACGACAGACTATTTCTCCTGATCACATCTGGTGTACTTTTAAGAGCTTATGGTAGCATTGTGCATTCATCAGATGTTCTCTTTTGATAGTACTGTTTGAAAACAAAATTAAACAGCAGCTGAATGGGGGTAGCTGTCAGATGCACCTTGACAGGGAAATCCGACACGGGGACAAGAGGGAAAATGAGGCAGCAGGAGAGTGTCTTATGTCCTTCCCTGCCTTCCCACCCTGTCAGATTTGGGTGTCTTCACCCAATTCCAGGTTGTACCATGACGCTGTGCCCAGGCCCAATTCTGGGTCAGGCTCTTAAACAGATAACCACCATGGACAATTTTATCATCTGGCATTTCTTAAGTACCTATTGCACAGCAATGTTAGCTCATCCATTTCACTTAAATCTCAAACTTTATATGCTGTAAAGTTCCCTCTTTAAGAGCTTTTAAAAGGCAGCTATAAATGAGATGTGCTTAACTCTCCCTTTCTACCACTAATTCTTCTATATCTTTGCTGAGGATGGAGCCCCAAATTACACACAGTGCTCTGAGCAGGATTTTATCAGGCCTGTTAGTCAGCATTTACTTTAAGACACTAGAAGTATAAAGATGCCCTAGTGCCCATTATCACTTTCTCCAACAGGGGACTCTGTGGCTCTAACTGAAATGAAACAGACTGGCCCAAGCAAATGGAAACAAACATGTCTCTGGCACACAGAGAAGTGGGTAACATGAAATCAACATCAGGGACATCCAAGTTTAAGTTGGAGCTTTAATTTGGGCCTCAGAAAAACACATAGTAAATAAACAGTGACTTACTCGTTCTTGTCCAGCTGTATCCCAGATTAGGAATTTATGTAGCTCATTTTGGTACTGGACAGTCTTGGTCATAAAAGATGCCCTATAAAGAGAGACCTAAATGATCAGAATACAATTATTTAAAGCACGTTGCTAGCCCCCATTGGAAAGATCCCTTAGACTTAAGGCTCAAACTCCTGCTCCACACTATATCCTAATTGTGGTCCTCTCTGCAGTATTTATGGGATGCTCCAATGCTGGCTGCATATCCTGCGTCAAAATAAAGTACTAGGCACAGCTGCCCAACAAAGAAGGAAGAGTTCACTGGCTTGTGATTGCTTAACTCCATATCAAAGGGACTGAAGAGGTAATTTGGTAATCCAGATATTAGCCTCCCTTGTAAAATACAGAAGCTGTTACTTAAAGAGATGGAATCATGGGAAAACTTTCTAAAAACACCTGTGTGTCCAAGAAATGAGCGCACTAGTAAGAAATATTAGGTCACTGGATTTGTCCTCCCCTCCCAAACCAATGACCATATATACAGTCCACTAAGAGCTAGTATTAACTAGAGTTAGTAACATTAAGATGCCAAACAAGGAGCAGAAAGATGGCCCCCAAGGACCAGCTGTCTCAGTAATAATACGGACCCTCAGCTGACCTGACAGGCCATATCAGACCTCAGAACCAGCCAGGCGCTTGATGGGGAAAGGAATGCTGACCTGCAGGTCACACTGCTCACTGAGGGACACTCACTAGGCAGGGGGAGGATTCCTCTCATTTTATCATTTTAGGTGGTCTCATTCTTTTGGAGAACCTCTGAGGAGCCATGGTGGCCCAGAGCACATGCCCGCACACTCTTGGACACGGGAAGTCCTACTGTGGGGCTGGGCTCAGCTCTAACACAGTTTCTGCTCCCCACTTGTCCCAAAAAGCTCCCTCCTGGCAATTCCTTTGTCTCCCAGTGCCCTCCACATATCCCAGTCTGGTTCACAGAACCCAGAGATGGTGTATCTTCTTTTCTACTGGATAAAAAGCGTGGGGCCCAGGGCCAAGTTATACTCTTGGGATCATATCCTAATCATGATAATCAGGACAATGAACTCAATGGCTAGGCATTTTCAAGTATGCTGGATATCTGAAATATTTTTGAGAACATGTAATAGATACATAATCTTCAAGAAAGCACAAGTTGAAATTGAGAGGACGACTTTCTCAAGAATTCACTGAGTTTAAGTATTAGGAGCCTCAGTTTTAAACTTAAATTCTGATATAATGAATTCCTGGCAATATTTATTTAAGTTTATGGTTTAGCAACCAGCCTCCAAAATAGTGACTGTGAGGATGAAGGGAAAGTAAGGAAGCAAGATCACATTGAAAGGGCAGGTGCTATTTACTGGACATCTACTTACTGGAAATTTACCCCTTGGAATCCTTAGTAAAGTGCTTTATGCAAGAAGGTGCTGGATAGATTGTTATTGTACCAAGAACTTTTGGCGACTCACCATGATTAAATCAGGGTGTGTAACATGATTTCTTACTAAGAAAGATCTAAGCATTCAGAAAGGCTTGTTTATTGTGAAGATTAAGTGATATGATGTATTGTATGTGAAAGTGCTTTGTAAATTATAAAGCACTATGCCCATACAAGGTATTATTATTATTATTATTATTATTATTATTATTTAAATCACCTTCAGGAAATGTTTTAGTTTATTTAGACTTTGCAATTCGTCCTAGGAGCTTGCAACTCAACTCAGCATCAATTATGCTGTGGTGCTACACTTAAGAGAGATGCCAGGCTCCTGTAGGCCTATTAACACAGCCGGTGCATCCAACATACCCATTTTGGCTGCTCAAACAAAAGAAATATGCTTCAAAAAGACAAAAAGCTGAAAAAGGTATATGCAACAATTAAAAGGAAACATTTCATTATAGGAACAAAATTCACTGAAGGTCAACCTACCTGGCAACCATTTCCCCCTTAATGAAAGAATAGACTCATTATGCTAACAGGACAAAGACAATGGCAGCTGTAATGCTAGTGCCTTACAGGACTACACCCAACTTCCTGTCTCTGGTCCTAGGCCATCCTTCCAGACCCCCAGCCCCATCATTCTCAGCGTACTTCCTCCCTATTTCCTCCCAGGCTTGCTGTGCCCAGAGCTCTCTACCTGTGTCTCCACCTCTTGGCATCTGTCCTTTTACTGCCAGCACCACTCGTCCACACTGCCAGGTCTTCTGGAATCTTGTCTATCCTTCTGACTCAACAACCCAGAAGAGCCCCAAGCAGCCTCTTGTCTGCTTGTTCTCCCCAGTGGTGGGGGGCTGCCTTGCTGCAGGAAAGCCACAAAGCCATGTAGACCACAAAGCTGGTGTGAAGACTCTCCTATTTCAGCAGGCATGCCTCTTAGGCCTCTCATTCCACACAGCAATTACTCCACATTCTTAAAAGACTCCTTTCTAGCTCCCTACCACTCCGTTACCCTCCTTTCTGGGGCAACAGTTTGTTTCACCTTCTCAGAAAAAATAAAGGTTCTAAACCCTAAGTCCCTGAATTTCCCCCGTCAACCCTCCCTTTTCCACTTTTCTGACCTCAATGGAGTCAGGGATTTCTTCCTTTGATCCACCCATCACCAATGCCCTAGTACATCGTGATCCGAGCACACCCTGCCGGCGCCACTGCAACCATCAAACTGGTCCCTTCCTCCCAGTCTCAAATACTTCCAATGGTTCCTGTTTCTGCCTTCACAGACTGTTCTTTTTCCTTGAATGCTTTTTCCTTGGGAAAGCATGGCTAGATGCTCCTCATTCTTTAGGTCTTAGGTCGGCTGCCGACAATCACAGAAATCTGTGCAGCCTACGTGGAGCGGGTAGCTTCCCACCCCACATTTCACTCAGCAACACACACATCATCCTATTTTGCCTTCAGGGCACCTGCTACAATGTCTGATTAGCTTATTTATGTTTGTTTGGTTTGTTCTTTAAAAATTTACCTGTTCAATGTCAAAATCACCTTGGAGAAATATAAGTTCCATGAAGGTGGGGACCTAGAGGTGCTTCTTCCTCTGTAACTGGGGTATCGTCCTCATCTCCCTCCTCCTTGCTCTCCTGGAACTCTGACTCGGTATTTACTGTGTCGCCACAAGCTGTTTTGTTTCCCATCACTCCAACAGTTTCAGGGTGTCTTGGCCAAGCACTTCCTGAAGCAAAATGTGAGAAGTGCTTCTGAAGTACAGGCGGAGCTGAGATTAGGGGTGACCTTGGCTCTGTAACTGCACCCAGGTGCATAGACTCTAGGACGCCAGGGGTGTGGCTCGACTATGGCTACGTGACTCACTTGGACGAATGAATGCTCTTCCGCAGCTTCAAGCTTTATCTGTTGGGCACAGCGCTTCCTAAATCTGACTGACTTTTACCGCACTTCCAGATACGTAATCACCGCCTCTCACTTAATACAGTGAAGAGCTTATTTCCACTGCACCCCCGCCACACCCCAAATTCTGAGCTCTCAATGGAACATTATGCCTGCCTTCTACAGAACAGAAACTGGTCTGCAACTATTCTTTGTCCTTTGTTATTTGTATCCAGTTCTGTAGAACTATCCGTTCTTCATTTTATATTTAATCCACACTTGAAGCCCAACCCCCGAAATAAATCCATAAATTGGGCCCTGATCTTCGAGCAGGACTACAATTTTCCTGTCCCACTGCCACTCGAACTCCAGGAGAGCTCCTGTGACGTTCAAATTAAATGACGTGGAGGACATGGTAACTTCGATAGCTTGCTTTTTGAAAACCTTGCAATGGCTTCCTGCCATCCAAATGATACATTTTTATTTTCCAGCCTGCCATTTACTTGTCTGACAACCTCATTTTTCACTACTAAACCATCTCTCTTCACTCTGCCTAGGCAGACCTTATTACCTCTTTAATCTAAAATCCCTACTAGCATTATTTCCTAGAGCTAGAATGCCTTTCATATACTTCTGCATTTTTCATGACATTCTAAAAATACGACTTTCATGCACGCCAAGTAGTCATGATCTTTGGCCAGAGTACGTGTTCCCAATGAAAATACTCACTACAAGGTGTTTTAAAAACTTCTTTTCTTTAACCGCAGTAGACTTGCTTAGAGCTCTCAGAGCACGAGTGACCCTGCCACCACAGTCCAGTACCTCTCAGCTGCAAGCCCTTTTCTTGGAAAGGCATATGGGATGGGATGCTGTCGTCTCCACAATGGCGTGAAGCGCCTTGTAAGGATGAACAGCTCAGCCACTTAAAAATTAATGAAGGATCTAAGGGTGAATGTAATAACCACATTGTTTTTCTTGTGAAACCTTCATGAGAGTGTGTATCAATGACACAATTAAAAAAAGAAAACAACAACAACAAAAGCCTCCTTCATAAGAAGATTCATGTAGAACCAAAGATAATATTCAAAGAATACAGGCACAAAATATCAATTATGATATAAAATAGTCATGGGGATGAAGGAGCAGCATAGAGAAATAGTCAATAGTTCTGTAAAATCTTTTTATGTTGACAGTTAACTACACTATTTGGGGCTTGCAACTAATAATGCAGATAACTGTCAAATCACTATGCTGTACACTTGAAACCAATATAATATTGTGTATCAAATATACTTCAATAAAAAATGTATTTTAAAAAGGCAAAAAAATATTAATGAAGGACCATGACTTCTAAACAAATAACTCTCATGCAAACAATGCCTGAATCTCCAGCTTACATATACTGAAACAAAATTGAATACACCAAGATGGAGACATAAAAAGACCAAAGGTACATGAAACCTAGTAGTTCCTCTAATGGACGAAGCAGGGGGTCTTCAAGAGAATTCAGGATGGTGTGAGGAACTAGACTGGTGCTCAGTGAGAATGAGCTGAATATAAGGGCATCTCTGACTGGTCAGAATGGCCTCAGAAAGCCAGAAAAGTCTGCATAACCACAAATTCAGTGACTTATGTGGGCTCCACAGCCATGTTTTACCCCTTCCTTTAAACTCTACCACCTCTTGGGGTAACTCGACCTAGGGGTTCACAGGCTAGCCTGCACAGCACTTCCTACTAAGCAGTCACTACCCACTTAAAACTCAAAGGGTGCACAACAGACAGACGGCCTGCTCCACAGGCTCATGCGCACCCCAAGCAAATCCTTTAGAAATTTCTACATTTTTGTCATTCTAAAAACTTCTGGGGAAAATATTTAAAATCAAGGAAAATATTACTTCAAATTTAAAGATACCTTCACACCTGTGACCTCCTGTAGTCCATACTGTAAGCGTGTGACTTGAGTTTGATTCTTCACCACCACTTTGCAGTAAGACATGGAGGGGACAGAGCTAATGTGCGGTGCAGCTATGAGCCACTGCCAGGCAGCCAGGCCCCAGGGCCAGTCCTTGGAGACATGGGACCACAGTGCCATCTTGCCCTGGGAAGTCTACTCAAACATGCGGCCTACTGTATGGCAGGAACACCAGGCAGGCAGGACAAGCACAACCCCAGCCCTGCCTCCAGGAGGCTCACAGGGGGAGAACTGAGCAGGTGAACAGATCATCACAAGGCAGATACTCGAAGATATACCCAAGGATAGACCGCAAGTTGTGGGAGAACAGAGGTAAGGCCAAATCTAAGTACCAGGAGAGTAGCGATGGCAGGTGTGGGAGCCTGACTGCTGCCCTTCCTCCCATAGGATGTCCACACTGCAACCCTGGAACCTGCAAATATGTTACTTTTCATGGTACAAGGGACTCTGCAAAGGTGATTAGGTTAAGAATTTAGCAAAAAGGATGAAGATCCTGGGTTATCCAGGCAGGCCCAAGTTAATCACAGGGGTCCCTATAGAGAGACCAGGAGCTGGAGTCAGGGAAAAAGATGGAAGTGGAGACCAGAATGATGTCCCCTGAAGGCGGGCGGAAGGGCCCCAAGCCAAGGCAGCCACTGGAAGCTGAAAAGGGCAAGGAAATGGACTCTCCTCCCCTCAGAGCCTCCTGAAGGAACCAGCTCTGCCAACACCTTGGCTTTAAGCCAGTGAAACTCACTTCAGACTTCTGGTCTCCAGAACTATAAAATGGTAAATCTGTAAGCCACTAAGTTTGCCATGATTTGTTAGAGAAGCACCAGGAAACTAATATGCCAGACAGAACTGTAGGGAAGAGGTGAGGATTGAGCAGAACATGCAAGTTAGGGAGGGAGCTTGTCCAGCCCAAGGGGGCAGGAACCATGCTGGGGGTCACCTTCTCAAGAACCAGAACTGTGACTCTGCGAGCAGACTCCCAGTGGCTGCGGCAGGGTTAGACGGGGTGGGGTGCGGGGTGCACTTAGGTGGGTAACCGCAGAGGATCCAGGCAGCCAGGTCAGACTACTGGGGAAGGTCAGCAAGCTGCTGTGCTCTTAACATTAATGAGCAGCCACTCTACGTGAGGCCCCATTTCCTGTAAGTCAGCACCTCCTCAAAGGCCACGGTCCACCACCACCACTTTTGCCACATCTGTGTCCCATTTGTCTTACTTACTGCTGAATACTGTAAACAAACCATTCTATTTTTTTCTTAGCCTTGTCTAAGCAGTAATATTGGTAAAATTAAAAATCCATTAGTTTCATGGACTAGTTTTATTTTTCCCAAGGGTCAATAAAACATTTAATAATATAAATTTAAAATGCTCACCTGTGCATCATACGAATTCATCTCCCAGATGATGTTTTGGGAAAGACAGCTAAAGTGAAGGGGAGTCACTGAGGGTGGAGGGCAGACCTATTATCAGATGTTATCAGACTTGTTCTAGAGGCAGATTCTAGAAGCCAGCAACAAAGGGACCTTTGGGGTTCCTCTGACAGATACCGGGCCCGATAACCTAAGGGCGAGTGAGATGGAGCTGTTTTTAAGGACCTTACAGGATGGAAGTACAAATGTGTATGTAGGCAAAACCTGGGAATACTAAGGATTGTGACAGTATGGACAAGAAGGCAGGAACAAGACAGAAAAGGGACAAGGAAGGCAAGCAAGCTGAGAGGTCCTGAAATGATTCTGGAGAAGATGCGGCAGGCTTGATGGGCCAGAAGGGACACTTTGAGGCTGACACATAAAGCCACAAACTATTGACTGGTGTGAGTGAAGGAGAGTTCCGAGAAGTTTGAGGCAGGCTTCTGTCAGCTCAGGCAGCTAGTGTGTGATGAGCTATTTCAGTCATTTCCAAGCTGCAGTTGTATTCATTAATTTTCTGAATAGGTAATACATTCATATGCTTTGTGACCCAAACTGCACAAAACTGGTATATACTGAAATGTCTCCATTCTACCCCTTTCTCCCAGCCATTGAATTCCTCTTTCTGGAAACTGACCATATCAGTTCTCCTTTCAGAAATACTTAAGTTTATACAAGCACATGTATATACAGCTTCCCTTGCATCCTCCTCTATTTATTTTTAACACAGACTGTAGTATGCACGTATGCACTATGTACTCAGTGCATTACCTTTGCTTTTCTTCACTCTACACTACAGCTAGATTATCCAATATAAGTATGTACGGTTTTCTCAAGCTGGTCTTTTCCCTTTATCATATTATATTGCATAACTGCAATATAAATAATATAATCAGACCTACTAATCAATAGTGCTGCCAATTACTAACCTTGTTGCGTTTTTCTGCAGAACAAAGTCTTAGCAGCAGAACTGCTGGGCCAGGGTACAGGACAACAGCACACCAGGAGGAGGGCAGGCTTCTAGGCCAGACCACCCAGCTCCGGTTAGTAGTTCCGCTACCGGCTAAGAATCACCGGGCAAGTCAATCAACTTCTCTTTGCCTCAGTTCTCTTGTTTGAAAACTAGGAACAACTCCGTACCTGTAACACAGGACTTTAAAAAAAATGGTATGTGTTTTCCTGAAGTATAATTAAAGTACAATAAAATGCAGAGTGTAGGTTTTTGGTTCAATGAATTTGACTTTTCATATTCTTGTGTAACTTCTGCCCCAAACAAGATAAAAGAACATTTCTATAACTCCAGAAAGTTCCCTCATGCTCATTTCCAGTTAATTCTTGTACCTACCCTGGGCAAAACACTTTTGACTTCTACTTTACAGATTAGTTTTGGATGTCACAGAAATGGAATTATAAAATATATACACTTGTGTCTCACTCCTTTTAACAATGTTTTTGAAATTAATCTATAGTATTTGGTAGTTAATTCTTTTTCATTGCTATATGGTATTCCATTACAAAAATACACCATACTTTGTTCTGATGTTTAGGTTGTTTCAAGTTTTTGGCTGTTATGAATAAGGCATTTTTGCACAAATCTTTCTATAAACATATATTTGAATTTCTCAAGTAAATACCTAAAGTTGGAATTGCTGGGTGACAGGGTGGATGTATGTTTAACTTAATATGAAGACAGAAGAAGAGAGTCCTCCAAAGCAGCCACACCATTTTACATTTCCACTGGAAATACATAAAGTTTCAGTTGCTCCATATTCTTACCAGTTTTGGTTGTCCTTCTCTAATTTAAGCTGTGCCTTAAGAACAAGTTATGGTTGTCCACAATTACTAATTCTATTCAACATTGTACTGGAGGGTCCAGCCAACACAGTAAGAAAAAAAAAGGCACCAAGATTGTAAAAACAGTAAACTGTCACAGAGATCCTATGTACAGACATCATGATAGTGCATGCATAAATGTCCAATGACCTATGGAAATCTAGAAAATACATAAATGCTAGAAATAAGAAAACTGACATTCAATGTAATTATTTATATGACTGGTAAGTTTCCCATTTCAGTATTTGTTGTTTCTTTGCTTTTCCTGTTTTGTCTTCTTTTGGACAAATCATTATTTTTTTGTATTCTTTTTCTCTTGAATTTTTAGCTATATTTCTTTGTGTGTGTCTATTTTTCCAAATGTTTCCCTGAAGATTACAATGTGAATCTTTAAATTTCAATCTATTCCCATATAATCTGATGATCTTTCATAAACAATGGAAGTGCCAGGAGAGTCTAATTCTAGGCACCAACTCCTAACCACTGTGTTCTTGCTGCCTTAGATTTAACTTACTCTTATGCTATAAACACAATAATTGTTATTTTTCTTTTAAAAAGTAATGATCTTTTACAAATTTCTTTTAGTATTTCTTATGGGTATGGGTTCGCTATAAGCAAATTCTCTCAAATTTTGTCTTAAAAGGTCTTTATTTCACCTTCATTTCTGAAGAAAATTTTTGCTGGCTATAGAATTCCTGCTTGGCAGGGTTTTTTCCTTTATTAAGTTGAAGATGCCATATCATTGTCTTTTGAGCCTCCAGTATTCAGCTCCATGGACTCATGTGCTTGGGATCCTCCCTGCCCTACATATCTCCTCATCTGGCTATTCATTTATGTCCTTTGTAATGAAATGGTAAATGTAAGTAAAGTGTGTTCCTGAGTTTGTGAGCTATCCTAGCAAATTATTGAACCTGGACACAGGGGTGGGGGTGGTGGCAGGCTATGGGAATTCTCAACTTCACAGCCATTTCAAACAGAAGGGTGGGCACCCCAGGTACGCAGTACTTGTGACTGGCACGTGAAGTGGCAGCAGTCTTGTGGAGAGCAGCCCTTAAACCTACAGTCTGATTAACTCTGGGAAGTCAGTGCCAGAATTGAAGGATACCTCGTAGTTATCCAGAGTTGGAGAAATGGCTGTTAGTGTGGGGAAAAAACACACATTTGGCAGAAGAGATGTTATGAACAGAAACAGTTCATGGTGAGACTGAGAGAGTCCCACTGATCTCACATGTCTGTGTTGTGTTGTGAACACTTTTCTTCCCCTTATGTTTCAGTTTGGATACTTTCAACTGACCTGATTTTAAACACAAATGGTATTAGATGAGCTCAGGACCTGACTGGACACAACAGGGGAAGGATAGGTAAACTTGATCAAGATTCTGAGGAATTCTTGGCTTCCCGATTCTCCACCTGGACCTCTGTGCCTCGGCCGCTGTCACTCTGTATCCAGTGGAGGCAGATTTCCTGGGATAAGCCTCTGGCCTCACCTGCCCTGCCTCCAGCCTCCACAATTATCAGCCTGAGTGTTCCCATCTATGGTGGTCTCCCTGTCTGTTTCTGTAGGTACCGAGAGTAGCCATAGATCTTATGAGTGGCTTGTCATTTTCCGAAGTTTATTTCACTTAGGTTTCTTTGTGAGCTCAGATGTGTAATGGGCTTTTAAAAACTTATTTGCTTGATTTGGTTTTTCTGGATGAGAACCTTACAACTTTGTCTGAACTGGAAAGCACACAGAATTAAGGATTGAGTTATTATACTTAAATTATAATATCAGTGGCAGATATGTGGCATGTCTCAGGTGTCTCTGCAGTGACAAAGCAGTCATGCGGAGAAAGGCAGGCCCTTGCAGCTGAGTGTGAGTGGAGTTACCTGGGAAGACAAAGGGCTGTGGAAGAAATTCTCACTGCTTCAGCATTTTAGGGGTGGACACCAAAGCTGAGAAACAGAGAAAGGAAGACTGCCCTGAGAGGCAGGAAGGAGCAGAATCAGAATTGTATCCCAGGTAATTAGAGGCTCTGCAGAAAAAAGAGTTACCAAGAGAATGCCAGATCCTTCTAGAAAGGACAAATACCAAAAAAAGCAACTTGTGGATTATATTTTGCTATTCAACTGATGGTAAGCTCAGTAACAGTGGTTTCAGTGGAAGAATGAGGCAGAAGCTAATAGGATCTGACGTGCATGAGAGATTGGTAACTGGAGTCAAGGAATGTATAGAATTATAGAAATCTTCCAACTGAAGAACTTTTTTTTTTTTACTGAGCATGTACTATGGATTAGGCACTGGGAATACAACTGTGATAATCTCAGATAATTTTACTCCTCTCATAGAACTTCTATTGGAATAGTGGAGACAGGCAATAAATAAGTAAATAGATAAGCGATTATAGATTTTAATACTATGAAGATAACAAAACATTGTAGGGTGAGAGTGCTGGTTATCTGAGATAGGATGGTAGGGAACCTCTTAAATAAACCTTAAAGGATGAGAAGATAGAACGATGAACACATCTGGAAGGAAGAGAACATTTCAAAATGCAGGAACAGGAACTGCAAAGGCCCTGAGGTGGGAAAGGACATCAGGTGTTTGGAAAGGGTTGTATAACTGCAATGTGCATTACAGGAAAAGAGCGATTAAAAGTTTATGGTGAGCATTCTGGTTATTATTCTCAGAGCAACAGGAAGCCATTAAAGATTTTTAAGCAAAAGTTACACGATCCATTTGATATTCTCAAAACAAGACTATTTGGAGAGTAGTTGGATGCATATGAGTTGGTTTTAGGAGCTAGAATAAGACTTGTGGGTGGAGTGAAAGTGAAAGGTGAAGAAGAGCAAAAATTGAGTATATCTCCTGGCTTTGAGGTCTGGTGGGAGGTCTGCTGGGAGGAGGAAAGTGAGGTACCATTTCCTGAAAGGCTAACAAATTGACATGGAGCCAATATTTTAATAGTTTTCAGTTGGAGTTGTGTGTCTAGGATAAACGGAAGGAGTCCGAGTAGAAAAAGGCATTGGATGTAGAGGAGAAAAAAGGCTCAATTTTGGAAGCCAGGCCCCAGTATAAACAGGAATCGATGGGACTGAGAGTGGAAGGAGGAGCACCCTGGGACAGGGCGAGAAAGACAATTTTCCTGTCATCCCCTCGAATGCGCATCCAGGGCGCTGATCCCTGTCAGCCACTGCAAACAAAGCCCTGAGGGACTCGGGCGAGGGAGGCCCAGGAGAACGTGTGTGAAATGGGGCAGGATGGAGAGTTAACAGAGTGCTGCAGCAGGTGACAAGCTGGCCGAAAAATAAAAATAAAAAGAGGACAAAGGCACTCTGTTAAGGGAGAACTTCCCAAAGGAGGGAACGATGTGACTTGCATCTTACGAGATGGGACAGAAACGAACAGGTTTCCTCTGCAGCAGGTGTACTCCAGTGACTGGAATAATACATGGAAAGATGAGAGGCTGGGGAACTACAAACTTTTGCCCAGGCCCAGAGTCCCAGGTTTCCGGTAGAGGCAGTAGGGTGGGCACAGACCTAAACTAAAAAAGATGATTTGGATTTTTGTCCCATGAGTGAAGGAATCAGAGCAGCAGCGGGGACTGGATTTATATGCCTGAAGGAAGACGGAGCAGGAACTGGCAAATCTCTTCTGTAAAAGCCGCATATAACAGCATGGGGAATACAGTCAATAATATTATAACAACTTTGTATAGTGACTGGTGGTAACTACACTTACCAGGGAGAGCATTTTGTAATGCATATAAATGTTGAATCATTTATGTTGTACACCTGAAACTAATCTAATATTATGTCAACTTATACTTCAATTTAAAAAAAAGCCACATAGTAAATATTTTCGAATTTTGTATGTCGTAGTCTCTTCATCTTTGCTGCTGTCGTGTGAAAGCGGCCATGAACAGTATGTATGAGCTGGAGTGACAGTTTTAGCTCCTGGATTACAGGTTTGCTGACCCTGACCTAGAGCCTCAAATTATTCATAAAAGTTTAATAAACAACATCTGGAATGCAACTAAAAAAAAAAAACAACCCACAAAAAACCTGTGCATTCAAGGAGTTAAATCAATGTAACCAACAATCAAGATAAAAGCCAGACAATGAAGAGAAACACAGGTGGATTCAGAGAATGGATTATCAGACATCTTTATTTTTAACTTTCATTATGAGATTTTCCACTTCACACAAAAGGAGAATACATTTACCCAACTTTAATAATCATCCACTTTCCTCTGTATTTTGTCATTTTAAATGGACTTTAAAATAATTATGCCTAGTAAGCTTAAGAAAATAGAACCAAAACTAAACGTTTTGGCAGAGAAAGAATTAAAACAAAACCAGCTGGATATTCTAGAACTTTAAAAAAACAGTAACTGAAATTAAGAACCTGATATATATGGTTAAAATTAGTTGAAAAAAAAATGAATAAAGAACTGGATGAACGAGTGGAAGAAAATACCTAGACTGAAGCATGGAGAAAAAAGTGATGGAAAACACAGAAAAGCGTATGAGACATAGAAAAAAATTCCAAACTACAAGCAATAGTAGTATGAGAATGTGAGGAAAGAAAATGGAGTGAAAGCAACACCAAAGAGATAATGGCTGAGAATTTTCCAACTTGAAAGACATCAAACTACAGGTTCAAGAAATACCATGAACCCAAGCAGGATAAATATAACAAAAATCTCATCTAGATACATCAAAGTAAGACTGCTGAAACCCGACAAAAAGGAAATCCTGAAAGCAAGGACACATTAATATCAAGTGAGCCAACCAGAATGACACCTGACTTCAATAAAAGCAGATGGAGCTGTAAGAAAAAGGAGCATGTATTACGAAGGTCTGAAAGACAGTCACTGAAAACCAAGAATTCTGTATTCAATGAAAACAGACCTCAAAAATGATTATGACTGGCCAAAATAGCTAAAATTAAAAACAACCGTTAAGATGTGGAGTAAATGAACTTTTCATGTATTGCTGATGAGAATGGAAAGAGTATGCAACCACTCTGGAAAACAGTGGTTTCTTATAAAATTAAACATGCCTGTAAACCTATCGTGGTAGCCAGCATCTGAGTGGCCCTAGGGTACCTCATTCCTGTTATTTCTGTCCTGGCAGAGTCCTCTCCCACAGTGAATAGGGCTGACCTGTGTAACCAAGAGGGTATTATGGAAATAAAAGGTGAGCTCGTAAAGACATTGTGGCTTCCATCTTGGGGTCTCATGGGTTGTTCGTTAGGAATATGGTGGCTCCCACGTTGTGAGGAGACTCAAGCAGCCCGATGAAGAAGTAAGTCTATATGGCAAGAGTCAGAATCACCTAGCTAAGTTGCTCTTGAATTCCTGACCCATAAACACTGTGTTAGGTAACAACATGTTCAATATTGTTTTATGCTGCTAAATTTAAGGGCAATCTGTTATATAATGACAGGTAGGAAATATGCTTAGTAACCAGTAATCTCATGTTGAGTGCATATTCAACAGCAATGTGAACACATGTCCACAAAAATAACTATGTACAAACATCATAGCAGTTTCCTTCTTAATAGCTCAAAACTGGACCCCATTTAAATGTCCATCAATAGGAGACTGGATGAACTGATTGTGGTCTATTCATACTGTGGAATACGAGTCAGCAATTACAAGGAGCAAACTGCTGCCATATGCAAAAACAGGGATGAATCTCAAAAATAGTATTTTGAGCAAAAGGAGGCAGCACAAATGAGTACATGTAATTTGACACCATTTATATGAAGAAAACACATATCTACTCTCTGATGACAGAAATCAGAATGGTGGTTAAGTTGGGAAGGCGGGGTAGATTCACCTGGAAGGGAGCTTTCAGGGCCAATGGAAATGTTCTGTATCATGATGATACTTAAACAAGTACAAGGTAAAAATTCACTCAACTACACATTTTATTGTATGCAAACAAAAGCTCAATTTTAAAAAAAATGATAGAATTAGGACATTTTCAGTCAGACAACCCAGCACCAGGAAAGTATACTGAAGGAAATACACAACAGTGTTCTTCAGAATGAAGTACCTAATTCCAGATGGTAGGTCAGGAATGCAAGCAGGAATGTAAAGCAGTGGACAGAGTAAACATGTGGAGGAAAGTGACAGGAATGTTTTTATATAACAGTTTTTATATAACAATAAGTGTCCTATGAAGTTTAGAATTAAAATGCACTGTAAGAGAATAAAAGCAGGAGGCAGAGAAATTAGATCTGATATCCTTGCACTGCTGGAATGTGGTGAAAGTAATTTATATTACACTACAAGAAGTTAAGGATGCATAATTCCAGAGAAAACATTTAAAGAATAATGAAAGTACAATTATCAAGATAACAAAGGGGGAAACATGGTATTAAAAACAAAACAAAACAAAATCCAATGTAAAAGAACATGGAACAGACAAGTACGTAAAAAGCAAACTGTTAACTTGTAGGTTTAAACATAAACACATCAGTAATTTATTAAAAGTAAAATAATTAAATATTCAAATTAAGGAGTCAAATCTGGGGAGTTCAGAGTCTAGTAATGGTTGGTGGTAGCCTGTACTGGAATGACCCTCATGAGCTTGTGAAGCAGAAAACTGTGCTACTGGCTGGAAGCAAAGTTCAGGGCTTACCAGTGCGGCTGGAAATAGAGAGGGGATGTCCTAGAAAGGAAGGACTTGCAGAGGAAGCCTCAAATCTATATATAAAGTCCTCCCAAGTCCATGGCTGACTCCTAAATTTCACACAAGGGAGAGATGCCAAGGCCAGCAACAACTGGAAAGTTGAAAGAAAAGAAGTGGGAGTCTGAATCCTGTCAAGTTACAGGGGCCCAGTGAACATTCTGAATGAAAACCCAGACAGGCCATACCTGAGAAGCAAAGACAGTATCCCAGGGATATGGATTTGCCATAATGCTAAAGACAATACTCCAAAGAACTATCCTAACAAAGGGTAAAAGCAAGCTTCCACAAGTTCATGATTAGCCCACAGTTTAACTTTTTGCTAAAACAAAACCCAAACTCCTCAGCAGACAAAAAGAGAATCTAAAATCTCAGCATACTTCCTGCAGTGTCCATATATAATAAAAAATTACTAGATGTGCCAAGAAATGTGACCCAAGGTCAAAAGAAAAAAGAGTCAACAGCAACAGATCCTGAACTGATTCAGATGTTGACATTAGGAGACATGAAGTTTAAAAGTAGCTATTATAAATATAATCAGGACTTAAAGAAAAAGACCCATATTGAGTGAACAGATGGGGAATCTAAGCATATATAAAGTGTAAAAAAGAACAAAATGGAAATTCTAGAATTAAGGACAGTATCTGAAGTGGAAAAATAAAATAGATGTGCTTACCAGACAGAAAGGATCATCTGAAACTAAAGACTTACGGATAGAAATAATGTGATCCTAAGAACAGAGAGGAAAAGATGGAAAAACACAAAAACAAAAACAAAGCCAGGCCTTAGTTACCTGTGAGATATCTAACAGTTTAACAAATGTGAAATCAGAATCCCACAGGAGGAGCAAGAGAATGGGGTAGAAAAAATATTTACAGAAATAATGGCTAAAAATGTTCCAAATAATCAAATTTCTGATTCAAGAAACTTAATGAACCCTGAGGATATCATGCACCTAGCATATTACAGTAAATTGCTGAAAACGAAAGATAAAGAGATTTTAAAAGCAGCTAGATAATAAAAGATACAGTACATACAAGGGAACAATGTTAAGAATGATGACAGGCCACTTAGCAGAAACCATGAAACCAGAATACAATAGAATATTATATTTAAAATTCTGAAAGATAAACCTGTACATTACATCCCCAAGACTTATTATAACTGGAAGTTAGTACCTTTTGGACACCTTCACCCATTTTGCCCATGTAATGTATTGCACAGTGACTACAGTTAACAATACTGTATTGTATATTTGAAAGTTGCTCAGAGAGTAAATCTAAAAGTTCTTACTACAAGAAAAATAAATTGAAACTATGTGTGGCAATGTTAACTAAACATACTGTGGTAATCAGTGTATGGACTGTACAAATGTTGAATGATTATACTGCACAAAGAAGGAAAAAAAGGAAAAGAAAAAGTACAGGAAAAAATCAACCCAGAAATCTTTATCTAGCAAGAATATTCTTCAAAAGTGACGATGCAATACACCATCATTTTCAGATAAACAAAAACTGCAGGAATGTGTCATGCTAGCTTTGAATACATGAAGTGCTAAAAAAGTTCTTTAGGATGAAGGGAAATGATACCAGATGAAAACTCCATTCCACAGGAAGGAAAAAAGAGCAATGGAAATGGTAGTATGTATGTGAAATACACAGTAGGTGGGCCACGCAGGTAGGTACACATGGTAGAGGGTGGAGTGGCCCAGACCAGGGTATTAAGGCTCACCAAAGGAGTCCCTCTATGGGGTAAGTAAGGTGGCCTGAGCTTTTAAGAGCCTGTGAAGAAGGCTTCACCAATATTATAATGCTTTACACCAAAAAGACAACTGACTTTTAATGACATTAGGAGAAAAAAGTCAGTTGTCTTTGAATGTCTTTTTTTTTTTTACAGTAAAATAGCCATCATTAAAAAAAAAAGGAAGTCTTCAATTTAGAGCAAAGTTATAAGCACAGAATTTATTTAACCTGAACCATTTGAGAATAAGTTGCCTCATTACCTCTGTTAGTAGACTTTTCCTACCAGCAAGACTATTCTTCTACATAAGCAGAATAAATCTCATCAAAATAGTGAAATTAACACCAACACATTACTACCACCTATTCCTCAGAATCATTTGAATTCTGCCAATTGTCCCAGTACTATCCTTTTCAGAGAAACACGTAGTTCAAAATCACACGCTGTATTTAGTTATCATGACTCTTTTCAAAGTTCCCATCAATCTGGATCAGCCTCTCAGTCTTTCCTTGACATTTCAGACTTTGAGACTTTTGAAGATTACAAGCCTGTTGTTTTATAAAATGTTTCTCATTTTGAGTTTGTCTGATGTTTATTTATGATTACATACAGCAAAGATCACTAAACTTTTGGAAATTCAATTAATATAACTGTGGTAGTTAAAAAATATGCCCACTTTTGTGTTTTTCAGTACTCCCCACTTTAAAAGTGGAGCTTAATTCTGTATGCTGCCGGTATGAGATGGGCTTAGTAATTCCTTTCTAATGAACAGAAGCCACAGTAGGTGACTTCCAAGACTAGGTCTTAAAAAGATACTGCAGGCTTGCATAAACCATCCTGAGAAAGAACAAAGCTGGGGGTATTACACTTCCTGACTTCAAGCTATACTGCAAAACTACAGTAATCAAAACAGATGGTACTGGCATAAGCAAAGACTCACAGATCAGTGGAACAGAATAGACAGCCCAGAAATAAAACCCACACATATATGATCAATTCATACATGATAAAGGAGCCATGAAGATACACTGGGGAAAAGACAGTCCCTTTAATAAATGGTGCTGGAAAAACTGGACAGCTACATCCAAGAGAATGAAAAGGGATTACTGTCTAACACCATACATAAAAGTAAACTCAAAATGGATTAAAGACCTAAATATAAGACATGAAACCACAAAACTCTTACAAGAAAACAGAGGCAAAAATCTTCTGAACATAAGCATGAGCAGCTTTTTTCTGGACACATCTTGGTCAAAGGTAACAAAAGCAAAAATAAACAAGTGGGACTACATCAAACTAAAAAGCTTCTGTACATCAAGGGAAATCATCAGCAGAACAAAAAGGCACCCTACCGCATGGGAGAATATATTTGTAAATGATTCATCTGATAAGGGGTTAGCATCCAAAATGTATAAAGAACTCATATATCTCAACACCAAAAAAACAAATACCCTGATTAAAAAAAGGGCAGAGGACCTGAACATTTTTCTAAAGAAGAAACAGAGATGGTCAACAGAAAAAATGAAAACATGCTCCAGATCACTAATCATCAGGGAAATGCAAATCAAAACCACATGAGTATCACCTCACACCAGTTAGAATGACCACTATCCAAAAAACACGAAATCACAAGTGTTGGTGAGGAAGTAGAGAAAAGGGAACCCTCCTGCACTGTTGGTGGAAATGTAAACTGGTACAGCCACTTCTGAAAGCAATATGGAGATTCTCAAAAAACTTAAAATAGAAATATCATATGACCCAGTAATTTCACTTCAAGGAAAACAAAATCTCTGATTCGAAAAGATACATGCACTCCTATGTTTACTGCCGCATTATTTACAATAGCCAAGGTATGGAAGCAACAAAAGTGTCCATCAATGAGGAACAGATAAAGAAGAGGTGGGGCATATACCAAAGGGAATATTATTCAGCCATAAAAAAGAAAGAAATCCTGCAATTTCCAGCAACTTGAATGGACCTAAAGGGTATTATGCTCAGTGAAATAAGCAAGGCAGAGAAAAGCAAATAGTGTATGATTTCACTTACTTGTGGAATCTAAAAACAAAGCAAACCAAATAAATGAAACAGCTGTGGACTCACAGACATTGAAAAGTGATTGGCGGTTGCCATGGGGGAGGGGCTGGGGTGAGTGGGTGGGGAGGATGAAAGGGATAAAAGGGCACAATCGTAATATAAGTTGGTTACTGGGATGGTAGTACAGCATGGAGAATACAGCCAACTGTTCTGTAACACCTTCCAGTGCTGACATATAGTAACTGCATGAGCGGGGGTGAGGATTTAATAATATGGGTAACTGCTGAATCACTGTGTTGTATACTTGAAATCATATAAGATTATGTATCAATGATACTTAAAAAAAAAAGAATGTTCCTCCTTGCTCTCTCTTGGATCACTTGCCCTGGGGTAAGTTAGATGCCTTGTTGTGAGGACACTCAAGTAGCCCTTTGGAGAAGCTCACATGGTAAACATCTGAGGAACTGAGGCTTCCAAAGAACAGCCACATTAGTGGGCCATTTTGGAAGCAGATTCTGTGGCAACAGTCAAGCCTTCATATGACTGTGGCCCCAGTGGGCTTCTTGATTGTAACACCACCCTGAGAGACACAGAGCCAGAACCACACCAGCTCAGCCACTGAAGATTTCTGATCCACAGAAAATGTGATGGGTTGGTTTGTTGTTTTTAGAGGCTAAGTACTGGGATAATTTGTTACTCAGCAATGTATAACTAATACATTTATCTGCTGCATTAACAGAAAAAAGGAGAAAAACCATATTAACTAAGTAAATGCAGAAAAGTATTAAGACAGAATTTAAGACCTATTCTTGACAAAAACTCAGCCATCCAGTAATAGACAGAAACCTCCTCATCTTAATAATGGGCAACCTACAGCCAATATATCACAGTTCATAGTACAATGTTGAATGTTTTTCTACTATGAATGGGAAAAGGCAATGATGTTGGTCACCACTGTCATTCAGTATGGTACTGGGGGTCCTGGCCAGTGCAGCAGGGGATGGAAGAAACTAAAGTGAAAGGAAGAAGTCAAACTGTCTTTTTCTCAAAGAAATCATGTACGTAAAAAATCCTAATGAATCTGTCAGATGACTACTAGAATAAATGAATTTAACAGAATTATATAAGGTCAATATACAAAAATCAATGTTATTTCTGTGTAAAGGTACCAATTGCAAGTAAAATGAAAAAAGTGCAATTTCATTTACAATAGTTTTAAAACCATTAATAGGAAAAAATGAACAAAAAAAATTTTAGGACTACCAGGCTGCAAACTTTAAAATGGGGGTATTACACTTCCTGACTTCAGTAATGAGAAATCAGTAAACAGAGAGAAATTTCCTGTTCCCGGGTCAGAAGACTCAGCATTGTCATTGCTTACTAAGATCCAAAGCTATTCAATGGGGAAGATAAAGTCAGTAAATGATGTTGGGAAAACTAGATAATCACATGGGAAAATGTGAACTTAACCTTGCCCTCACAAAATACAGACAAATTCATTGGAGATGGATCAAAGAACTAAATGTAAAGCTAAAACTATGGAGAAAACATAGGAGAACATCTCTGAGACCTTAGGGCAGGCATAGCTTATTACCTAGAGAGGTCCAAAAAAGGGTGAACCAAAAAAGGCAAAATTGATAACATGGACTTCCTTAAAATTAAAACTCGCCCTCATCAGAAGACATCAGTAACGAAAAGGCAAGTCATGGGATGGACGAAAATATTCCCAATAAATATACCTGACAAAAGAGTTGTTTTTGTAATACATAAAACATTTCTACAAATCTGCAAGAAATAAGACAAAAACCCCAAATAAAAACGGGAAGACTTGAATAGTGAGATGTTATACAAGATACATGAAAGACAAATAAACATATGCAAAGGTGCTTAACATTATTAGTCCTTTGAGAAATGCAGATTAAAAGCACAATGAGATACCCTTTTATATCCACTAGAGTAAACTAAAGTTAAAAAGACAGTCAAACAGCAGTAAGGATGTAACGTAAGTGGAATTCTACACATGGCTGGTGGGAGGGTAAAATGATACAACCCCTCTGGATAACTGGCAACTTATTAAGCTATATATGCACCTATCTTGTGAACGAGACATTCTTCTCCTAGTTATTTACCCAAGAGAAATGAAAACCTATGTCCACAAAGAGTTATAAAAGGATGTTTACAGTATCTGTATTCTTAATAGACCAAAACTGGGAACAACCCAGATGTCCATGATCAGAATGGATAAACAAACAGAGTTTTATTCGTACAAGAGAGTATCATTCACCAAGTAAAAAAGAGAAAGAAAAAAAAAGGGGGGGAGCACAGGATACATGCAACATGGTTGAAATCTCCAAAACACTGTTTTATGGAGAAGAAATCAGACACCAAAGAGTATATTCTGTATTATTTCATTTTTGTGAAATTCAGGAACAGGCAAATTAATCTGTAGTGATCCAGTTCACAATAGTGGTTGCTTGTGGGGAATGAGACCCACAGAAGGAACTGTCTGAGGTGATAGAAATTTCTGGATTTTGATTAGGCTGATGGTTACATGGAGTATACTTTATCAAAATCAAATCATAAGCTTATCACCAAGGACCCACCTTAAAAACAAACATGGAAAGGTTAAAAACAAAAGGATGAGACAAAGATGCACCAGGCAAATACTGACCAAAGGAAATAGTGATAATTATACTAATAATGGACAAATTAGTCTTCAAGGCAGAAATGCAGTCCCAGGGCTTATACATTTCAGAATGTTAGAAGATTTGTATTTCAGTAAGATATAAAATTCTAAATTCGTAGCCATTTAGTGTAGTGCAAAATAGATAAGGCAAAACTAACAGGATGAAAAGGGTAAACAGACAAATACACAACGGTGGTGTGAAATTTAAACTCACTTCTCCTAGTGACTGTGGTTTCAAGTAGATCAAGAATCAGCAAGGGTAACAGAAAAAATGAACAACATGATTAATAAAACTGACCTAATTCTATTCACAGAACACTGCACCTAACAGCTGCAAAGTATACGATCTTTGCAAACACACAGGGGACATTTATCAAAAATCAACATATGCTGGGCCATAGAGCAAACCGTTACCAGAGTTTAAAGGATTTAAATCACACAAAATATGTTCGCTCACCTCAATACAATTGTGCCAGTAATCATTAACAAAAAGTTAACTGTAAAATTTCTCTACATTTGAAAACTGAGAAACACACATCTAAATGACACTTGGGTAAAGATGTAATCACAACAGACACTGGAAACTATTTTGAAATGAATGATAATGAAATTATGGTACATAAAAACTTGTTTGATCCAGCAACAGCCATGGTTAAGGTTTCAAAATAACGGAATACAACTGAAGAGAGTAAAGACTTGAAATCAGTGGTATAATCACCTATCTCAGGAGCTAGAACAAGAATAGCACATTGAACAGGTCAGACAATAAGCACAGGAGCAGAAATTAATGAGGGAGACACACACTGTAGAGTTGTTCAAAGGAAAACTCACGCCAGAAATGCGAAAGGGTATCAGCACAGAACCTTAACATCTTCATGCCAATATACTGAAAAAAGTATATGAAAGAGTCAAAATCCTTAAAAAGTTAATAATCTT
Organism: Manis pentadactyla; assembly: GCF_030020395.1. Classification (NCBI taxonomy): domain Eukaryota; kingdom Metazoa; phylum Chordata; class Mammalia; order Pholidota; family Manidae; genus Manis; species Manis pentadactyla. The sequence continues at coordinate 173,978,673 of NC_080023.1, read as the reverse complement.
ACAACTATGAAAGAAACAGACTCCTTAAATTCTATTACACAAAGAGCTAGAAGCCTAGATGGCATCAAAGATGAACTTACTAATTTTTAAGGAAGAAATATGGACAAATTTTATACAAACTCTTCCATGTAAGAGATTCCCAACGAGTTTTATAAGGGAAGTAAAACTTTGATACTGAAACCGACATGTATATTATAAAAATGTACATAATCATACCTATAAACATACACAAACATTCTAAAAAATAGCAGCAAACTAAAGCCAGTGATATATAAAAAAAGTAATACATCACCATCTGAATGGATTTGAATTTATGAAATTTATTGAATTTGTGAAAATTCAACAATGTAATTTACCACTTTAACAGCATGAGAATAATTACATGATGCAGAAAAACCTTTTGATAAATCCCAGTTATTCACATTAAAAAAAAGTCTCTGCAAATGATGCAAAGAAGGACAGTGTAACGTGATAAGGGGTATGTACAAAGAACCTAGAGCAAATATATTTAATGGTGTAATAATGGACACTTTCCCACTAAGATAGAACAAGAACATTCAGTACCACCATTTCTGTTCAGCACTGTATGAGAGATCCTACTCAAGTCTAAGAAAAAGTTTAAAGATTAGAAATAAAGATATTTCAAAGCAATACCATTTAGTACATTAATACAACAAAAGTGCATTAAAACTTCAAACCCCTTGGAATACATCTAGGGAAAGATGTACAGGGAAGCAGAAAAAATATTGAGAGAACATAAAGAAGCTGCATAAATGGAAGAACAGTCTACATTCATACACGAGAAGATTCAGTAGCATAAGGGACCATTTCTTTTCAAACCAATCTTTTGTTTCAGTGGACTGCCAGTTAAACACAGTGGGGACTGGTGTGTTCATGTGTATGAAAACGGACGAGATTTTTAATGTTAAAATGGAAATGTGACAGGCCAAGAACGGCCAAGACGTTTTTGAAGAGTAACACAGAAAACTCACAAAATTTATTACAATGATACAGAAATTAAGAAACTGTGATAGCAGCACAAGGACTCAGAAAAAAAGACTATTATAATAGTCTTTTAAAAAGATCACTGACTATGGCAAAAAAAGTGTACAATGGATCTTATAGGATGCAGGAGTAAAAACTGACAGTAACAAAGGACGAGAGTGGAAAATAAAGGTATATTCTTGTGAGGTTCTTATATGTGAAACTGTATTATTTGAAAGCAAACTGATAAAGATGCTTTTTAAATCCTAGGACAACCACTAAAATAATAAAATAGAAGGGAAGCCCTAAGAAGCCAACAGTAAAGAGAAAATGGAATCATTAACATGGGGCAAATAGAAAAATACACCAAGATGGCAGTTTTAAGCAGACCATACTGGTAGTTATAATAAATACAAATAATGGTCTAATCCAGTACTATATAACAGAGCTCTCTATTTCAACAGAGGACTGACTTGACAGGTACCTCATGTGACTGAGGACCTGAAGTTTTAATTTTGACTCAAACAGTCACATGTGGCTCTTGGCAACTTTGTTGGACAGCACCAGGCTAACCACTCCAGTTAAAAGGCACAGACTGTCAGATGAGATATAAAAGCAGGACCCTTAATGCTGTTTACAGGAAACCTACTTTAAATATATAAATAGATTAAACGTAAATGGACAGGCAAAGATACATAAATGCTAATCAACAGAGAGCTGAAGAGCATTTTTAACATGGGGTAAAGTAGAATTCAGAATTAGGACTGTTACCAGAGAAAAGAGGGATATTTCTTGATGGTGAAGGGGTCAAGTTGGTAAGAAAAATAGCAATGCTATATGTAGAAATACTCAGCAATACAAGCTTCAAAATATGTGAACAAAAACTGAACTAAGAAGAGATAGAGGCAAATCCTCAATTAGGGTTAGATTTCACTCCTTTCACTGCAAATAAGAGGGAAAAAAAATCAGTAGGAGTACAGAAGGCATTAACAATGCTATTAACCAAGCTGACTTACTTTTTATAGAACACTCCACACCAACAGAACACATTCTTTTCTTGTACACATAGAACATTCACAAAGACCATATTCTAGGCCATAAAAACAAATGTCAAATTATAAAAGGTGTGAAAAAATAATGAGTACATATCTGACCATAATGGATTTAAACTAAAATCGATAATTGAAAAATTTCTGGAAAATCCCTGAATTACTGGAAGTTAGAAAACATACTTCTACATAACCAACGGGTTAAACAAGTCACAAAGGAAATAAGAAATACTTTAAACTAAATGAAAATGAAAACACAACATACCAAACTCTGTGGGATTCACTTAAACCAATACTGACAGGGAAATTTATAGTTTTAATTGCTCATAGAAGGAAAAAAAGTGCCTTAAAAATCAATATGCTAAACTTCTACCTTAAAAATCAAAAAAAAGGACAAATTAAGCCAAACTAAGCAAAGGAAGAAGAAGAAAACGAAGAGAAAAGGAAATATCAATGAAACAGAACACAAATATTAATGAAATAAAAAAACGGTTCTTTGAGTAGACTTAAAACTGATAAATTTAGCTGGACAAAACCTAAAGACATTAAAAGAATAGACAAATATTATGAACAACTTTATGCCAATAAATTTAAAAACATAACTATAACAAATTCCTTCAAAGACACAAATTACCAAAGCTATTTCAGGAAGAAATGAACAGGGCTGTATCTATTAAAAAATTAAATCTGTAGTTAAAATTTTTCAGACAAAGAAAACTCCTTGGTCAGGTGACTTGTGAATTATATAGCAAACCTTTAAGGAAGGGAAAAAATATACTAATTCTACATAAACTCTTCCAAAAAAGTAGGAAAGGAGAAAATACTTCCCATCTTATTTATGAGGCCCTGATACCAAAGCTAGAGAGAAAAACATTATAGAAAATTACAGATCAATATCCATCATGAACATGGAGGCAAAAATCTTAGCAAAACTTTAGTAAATCAATTCAATAAATAAAAATGCCTAATAACCAAGTGAAATTTATCTTAGGAATGCAACATTGGTTTAATATTTTAATACTGATTGTTGTAATTCAGTATTGTAAGAATATTAAAGAAAAAGCACAAGAACAGTTCAAAAGATGTTGAAAAGAAAAACTGACAGAATCCAACATAACTCTTGATAAAAAGAAATAATCGTCACACTGATTTAGGGTCAGACAAGAACACTCTCAACCTGACAGCAGGTACCTTATAAAAAAATGAGAGCCTTGTCATCCAACTTAATGGTGAAAGACTGAAGGTCCTGTCCTCCCTCCCCAGCCCAGACTGGGAATAAGGTAAGGGTACTGGAGGCGCTGGCTAATGTAATAAGGCAAGGAAAAGAAATAAAAGGCATATAGACTGGAAAGGAAGAAGTACAATTGTACATCACAGATGACATGATTGCACACCTAAGGAATCTATAAAAAAGGAGCCTGAAGTGAATTTAGCAAAGTCACAAGATACAAGGTCAATATGTAAAAATCAATTTATATCTATGTAAATTAATAATCTATAAACAACTGAAAATTGAGATTAAAAAATTCCATTTACAAATCATGAAATACCATGAAATACTCTGGGATAAATCTAATAAAAAATATGCAAAGCCTGCAGAGTGACAACTAAAACACTTTGTTGATAAAAATCAAAGACCTAAATTAGTGGAGAAAAATACCACGTTTATGGATAGGATGACACAATATTATTAAGATGTCAATTTTCCCCAAATTAATCAATATAGATTCAATATAATCCCAATCAAAGTTATTGCTGGTTCTTTTAAGGAATTGGACATTGTGACTCTGTGACTTAAATAGAAATGCAAAGGCGTTAGAGGAGCCAAACACATTTGAAAAATAAGAATACAGTAGGATGACTTACAATACCTTATTTCAAGACTTTCTATAAATCTACAACAATCAAGTTAGTGTATTACACTGGCACAAATAGATTAATGCAACAGAAATAAACCCACACATACATATAAATTTATTTTTGTGACAAAACTGTCAATGTAATTTAAATAAATGCAGAATTCAACAGAACAAAATGTTGCTGGAATGACTGATTTGACACATGTAAAAAAAATTAAAATCCTTGTCTCTTACCTTACATAATAAACAAAAACTAGTAGAAATAGATCTATTAAGCCAAAGTTTAAAAATCTTTGTGATCCCAAATGTATGGGACATAAAAAACACGAAGCCATTCTTCAAAAACTGTGTTGAAGTATTAACCCACTCATCTTCCCATAGTTAAATGTCAGCTCTTACCAGCATATCTACATCAAGAGCTGGCAAACTTTTTCTGAAAGGGCCAAGTTGTAAATATTTTTTGGTTTTGTGGGCCATAGGGTCTGTCACAACTCTCTAACTCTGCCATACAGCAGGAGGCAATATGCAAATGATGGGTAGGACTGTGTTTCAGTAAAGCTTTATTTACAAAGCAGCAGTGGGGCCTAAGGTACTCCTATATTACCAGTACTCAGTCTAGTATCTGGCATATAGTAGGCACTAATGAATGAAGTTTAAAAAAGCCATTGTTTTGACAATTAGATGGAAACCAGTACCCAGGGAAGGTGGTTTTAGTGGAATGGTGGGGGTAGAATTGAGATGACAGTGAGTTGAGGATTAGAGTGGCAGTTGAGGAAGTAGTAACTTCTCTTCCCAGGGTTCTACAATGTGTGTGGCAGGCTTGCGGAATGCCTCTGTCTTAGTGGAGCAGGTAGATGAGGAGCATCTGCTGGCTACAAAGAGGCAGGGCTGGGGTACTGGTGAGATAAGGGAATAACCAGGCTATGGGAAGAACTGATGAAGAGGGGGTCCCCAGAGCACAGGTGTGGTGGGGGATTGGTCATGGAGGAGGAAGACACCTGCTTTTTTTTTTACGTGTCAAAAAAAGGAACAAGGAAAGGTGGAAGGAAATGAAGGGAAAGCCTCGTATTCCTCTTTCCCATGCAATGTGAGACAAGACCACCTTGTGAAGAAAGTGGACTTGGGAAGGTTGAGAAACCCCGGCGTCTGTCAGACTGGGAGGGATGGCAAACAGGGAGGAGTGGATGCCCAGGGCAGGGCTGCAGGCCTCATCACCATGCGCTATGCCCCCCATTTTCCCCTTTCCTCATCTGCGGGGGCACTTCTGACCAAAGTAGCAGTTGGATATTTCAGAGCTGTGTTCTCAGCTCTGACTGTGGGAAGTGTGTCACTCACTGAGTCACCAGTACTACTTGCTACCACTTCCTGTCATTTCACTTTCCCAAGCAGGTAGGGACAGGCAAGCCCTGAGGAGGATGAGGTCATGCTGCAGACATGTGGACATACCCAGTTCTTTCGTGAAGGAAAATGAAAGGTATTTTAACTTCAGAAAGTGGTGATTTTATCTCCATGCCTTTAAATGAGTATGTGTACGCTATAAAATATTTCTAGTTACCTATTGGTATTTTTCTTTCAAAGGAAGAAACCATTTGATTGGGGGTTTGCAATAAAAATAGCATAGAAGCTGTACATTTTACAAATTAAACAAGATATTAAAACATATTAAACAAAACTTCTCACAGGGAAAAGTATAATGTTACGATATTTAAATATTCTGAAAAGTTTTCTCATAGAGTCAAAAACCTATAGCCAGTCAATATCACTTATCCAAGGAACCAGACACTGGAAAAAAATCTTACATTTCAGCATTAATTTATTGTTATTGCTACTGCAGGAATGTGTAAGAAGAGTCAGAACTCCTACTTTTCAGGAAGAACTAAACCATCTAAATATCTTGGTTGACATTCTGAAAGAACAGTGTTAGGACCTATTTTCTTCTGTCCTATTTTAAGGTATAAATGCTGTTGATATTTATAGATTTAAAGTTGTATGTATACCCTAATAAGTAAAACTTTAATTCAAATTTCCATTTTGAACTTCTCACTAACAAACCAAAAGACGGTTCCAAAACGCACCCATCTTCCCGTACTCTTACAGGTCCTTCCAGAGATGACAGGAGCTACTGCCTCTGAATTCACTCTGTATAAAACACTGACGCCCACGCCCATAACACACTTTTGATTTCTAAGGACTTCCAGAACATCTTTAGATGTAGATTCAATAAACTTAGTCTCTTACCCTATTGTTGGGTTGATGTTCGGATCAAAACTGTCTTCCACAAACCGCCATACAATACTGGATTTACCTACACCTGTATCCTGGAAAAGAATGAGATGGGTGAAGAGAAAAAAGTACTTGCTTGCAGACATCAAAACTACCTTGTGCTCTAAGTTTAGGATTTGAGAAAAACTGTCCTGGACAGGTAAAATTTATAAGTTAAGGGACACAAAGGGGGTTTTCATAAAGATTCAGGGAGTACAGTAATTAAAAGATCTCAAAATATATTGTAGTGAAGGGGTTCTACAGTTTTTAAGAGACATCACGACCTTTTAAAAGACCGATAGTTTCTGCTTAGTGTAAAAAGTGACAAACTCGCTTTTTAATATGTAAAAGTGAACTGTAAACTTCTGAATTACTTCTGAGTAATTCCTGATAAATCCCAGTCCCACCCTACCTGGGAAAGGGGAGACTAGTTTTTGGGATCCTTTCCAGTCTTTAAAGCAGCAACTCAAGTCAAGAGAGCATCAACTTCAGAAACTATGCTCTGAAATGACAAAGTTGCCCTGACAAGACGGGAAGGAAGCTCCAGTTTCAAACTAGTTTTTGGAGTTTCCGGATTTGAATGCTTCCCCAGGGAAGTAATTTTTCGAGAAGTGTCAGAGGTATCCCACAAGTTCAAAAACACCAAACAGACGGGAAAGGAGACTACTGCAGCTTTTAAAGCCTAGAGACCTGTTCGTGGTGTTACTTTGGAACACTTGGCCAACTCCTAACTAGTACCTTGGTAGGAAACGATTTAAAAAGCTTCTTTTAACCCAGATGCAACGAAGAGGCAGGGAGGGAACTTCACCCTTTGTGGGGGGAGGGAAGAGTCCTGGGGCTCCAGGGAGGGCGCAGAGGGACGGACCCTCCTGCCAGCGGGGCTTGAGGAGGGTGTGGCAAGGGGGGCACGACGGCCCGGGGGTCCAGGGGCAGGTGGGCGGCGCCCCGCGAGGAGATGGGGGAAGGGGCGAAGGGGCCGTGGGCGCGCCGGGCTCCCCCCGCCCGCCGAGTCCTCCGCGGCCCCGCGGCCGGGCCGCCGGCACTCACCCCCAGCAGACACACTTTGAGCTCCCGCAGAGCCATGGCCCGGGAGCCAAGGGCGCGGGCCCGCCGCCGCCCTAGGCTGAAGAGGGAGAGGCCGGGCCCCGCACTCGCATGCCCCGGCGCCGCCGCCGCACGGCCCAGCCCCGACTGCGGGGCGCGCAGAAGTGGCGGCCGCTCGCTCGCCGGCCCTCGGCCCGGCCCGTCCGCCGCCGGCCGCGCAGGGCCCGTCTCAGCAGCCGGGAGGGTGCCACGGCCTCCCAAGCGCCACCGCCGCCGCCATCTTGGGACGCCGGCCCGGTCACCTGACCTCCCCGCCCACCTCAGCAGCCACCATCGCCGCGAGGGCGGGGCCCGGCAGGGCGGCGAGGCTCGCGGGGAGGGGCGGGTCCGGGGGCGGGGCCCGGAGGACTAGGTCCCGCCCTCACCCACTGGCCCCGCCCCTAGGCCCATCCCAAGATGGCGGGTGAGTGGGGCCGGGCTCCCGGGGCGCAGCGGCAGTCCCTCCCCTCCCCCCACGCACGGACCACCCCGCGCGGCCGGGGACCCCCGCGCGCCCCTGCGCCCGCCTGCCGCAGCCCCTTCCTAACTTCTTGTGTGTCTCTTGGTTTTCAGAGATGCCCTTGTACTTTGTGGACTTGCAGGATGACAGACGATTGTAAGTAACAGTTGGGGCGCACCCGCCCCTCCCTCGGAGCCTCCCGCAGAATCCAGGGTGCACCGACCCCGGAGCGGGAGCTGCAGGCTGGGCCTTCCACGTTGGGACCGAAAGTGCGAGACCCTCAACTGCCTTGATCCACTTGTGGACGACCCTCCTCAGTGGGCTGGGCGGGGCGGGCCGGCCGAGGATGGGGGGGACCTTCCCTGCGGAGGGAGGATTTTTTGTTGATGGGAAACTTGTAACTTCTGTCACTTTCTTTCTTTACCTCTTCCTCCTGCATAGCCCGGAAGGGGCGGGAGATGCTGGGTGGGAGGAGGCGGGGCCGCCTTGAGGTTGGGGGACCCCCACCCAGGGTCCCCACTTTTTCCCTGGGACCTGTCAGAGTGCTGGGAGTTTGGGAAGTTTGGGAGGTCGGGCTCTCTGTGCGGCCGGCCGCGGAGTTGCACAGACTTCTCAAGTGTCCTGGCCTCAAGCCCAACTCCATCTCTTATCCCAAGAAGCTCAGGTCTCCGCATTTCTTTCTCCGGAGGGTCTCCTTCCCTTGTCCATTTCCTGGCCTCTTCTTTTCTCTGCAGTCACTTTGAGGACTGATGGCTTGGGGAGGTGGCATCCTCAAAGTGCAAGTTAGCGTTTTGGTGTGAATGAAGCCCTTGCTTTACATTCAACAGACATTTCTCGAGCGCCTACTATCTCTTCTGGTCCAGGCCACGTGCAGAGCCCTGGACCTACAAAGATGAACCAGAAACAGGGGCAACTCTCAGGGTAGCTTACAGCCCACGGGGAGAGCAGACTTGTAAACAGAAAATTAGCAAACCCCAAGATGATTGCTGGTGAAGGAGGCCTGTACAAACATCTCGATAGCTAACTTCAATCGCCGGCTTACTATACTCTTCCCTTCCCCATCTACGAGTTTCCTAATCATAAAGAGTTGGTGTTTATTGAAAACTTACTGTCAGTCAGGCACAGTTTTAAACCCTTTATACACATCATCTTTTTATAAGGAGGCAAATATTTTAAAGTAGAATGACCTTGAAGGGACAGTAAAGCCAATGGTTATGAGAATGGGTTCTGTCATCAGATAGTCAGAGGGTGAAGTCCTGTGCCACTCTGCAGGCTGTGTGATCCTCGCCAGGTCACTGTATCACTGAGTGGCTTCATCTGTAAAATGGGCATACTGGTGGTCCACGTCAAAAGGCTTTCTGAAGTTTAAGTGAATAAAATGTTCAGGGTGAAATCCTGTGCCTAAGGGTAAATGTTAGCTGCCATTATTACTGTTATTAATGTGATCGTTGTTTATATTTATTTAACACTGTTGAGCCAGATAAAGTATAGGCTTCAGGTTTAAAGAACTGAATGTTTCAGCCAATGGACATTCTTGAATAGAAGCAATGTGGTATGTCTATTGATAAACAATAGTGAGTTGCTATTAAGGCACATCTCATTCATAGATCTGTTATTTGGCCTGCCTGGAAAAGCTGAGTTCTTGCTGTTTCAGTTATTTGGCAAACCACCCCAAAACGCAGTGGCTTCAACCAACAGTGTTTATTATTTCTAACAATCCTGTGAGTTAACTGGGTGATACAGAATCTTCCTGTGTTCTCAGATGATGTCTGGGGAGGTCAGAAGGTCCAAACTGGCTGCACCCACATCACATACCAGAGCCTCAGCTCTCTGCAGGTGCCTTTTCCCCTTGGCCAGGTTGGGCTTCTCAAAGCATGGTGGCCTCAGGCAGTTGGAACCTCTTTCCTGGTAGCTAGCTTCCATCAGTCTGTTTTAGACATATGTACAAAAAGGAAGGAAGGGATTTTATAGGAAAAAGTAATTCTGATTTTACTTTGGCCCTGTTTAAACAAATACTGGGTGTTTAAGACCTGTAATAACAAAGGCCTGCAGTACCCCTTGGCAAATGGCTGAAGACTTGCCCCATTTTAGAAGGAAACCCCCAATATGGCTCTGAACATACCCATGCCTTGGGTAGGATAACTCTGGGGGCCTCCTGTGGCTTCCTGTTTGAGCAGTGGCAGGGGCTGTGGGATGTTGTACCTTATGACTGTGCAGTATATTTGATCTAAAGTCATAATAGGAGGGCCTGTTCCCTTTAACAATTTATGCTGTGTTGGGCCCCACCTTATTTGGGGATATTATTGCACCATGATTGGCGACAAGGACCCTGAGGTCTTGACACCTACTTCCTCCCATTAGCTATGTCAGCTTGGACAGATCAGTCATTCAGTTTCTTCATCTGGAAAATGTTAGAAGAGAAGATGCCTCATAGGACTGGTGTGAGGATTAGATGAGCCATACATAAAACCTTTCATCCCAGAGCCTGGCGTAATGAACGTTATGCTCAACGATTTGATTATTTTGTAGTCATCATCATAATTGCTAGGCTTTCACATATCATTTTCTGACTCAGTGTTAACAGTTGCTACTCTATGAAGTAGATGGGATTATTCCTATTTAATCAATAATAAAATAGAATCAGAGAGGTTAAGTAATTTATCCAGTGTGGCACAGCTCATACATGATAGAGCTAGAAATCAAACTGTTCCTTCTGACTCTTTTTATTCTGCCACACAGATGGGCTGCACAAATATTTTTAACCTAATGGTAGGAACATGAATGTCAGTTTGGGTGGTTCTGTGTCTGTTGTCCTCCTTGGGCGTTTTTGTCTAAATGATGCAATAATCACTCCATTTAGGCTATAAGTTGCCTTGGACTGAGGTCATCCTTTTTATAACCCAATGGCCTGCATGAGTTAGGTGTTCAGTTAATGTTGTTACTGGTAACAGTAATGGATTACGAGGCTTGTCTGATTTACTTTGTGATTCTTGATTAAATTTGGCTAACTTCAAAAAGAAGCCTTAATGAATGGATGCCTCATTTTTTAAAATCATTCAGAGTCCTTGGGCCATTACAGCACAGAAAAGATTTAATTTTAGAGAATTAGCTTGCTGAAGCCATCTAAATTCCTTCTCTTGAGAGCGGAAAGTGTGTGGGACAGCCTGGCCTATCGGTCCTGATGGTGGAGTGCATGCGGAGGGAGGAACTATGCGACTCCGTGCCCGTGGGGCTTAAAGGCCTGAGAATGTCTGGGTGTGCTGATAGCTTGTGGTGGCCAAAGGGACCTGACTCTTGGTGAGGTCTGCCTGGCCAGTTAGAACTTAAGTGTATGCCAGCGGTGGGTAAAAAAACGGGGGAATCTATTGCAGAGAGAAGAAACCTAAGCAACCTGTCAACAAAATACAGTATGTGGTCATTTTTGGACCCTTAATTAAACAAATCAGCTATAAAAAGACATTATTGAGACAATTGGGGAAAACTGAACTTGGACTGGGTATTAGATTATATTAGGAATTATTAATTTTGTTGGATAGGACAATGGTGTCACAGTTTTATTAAAAGGAGAAGGGCTCATCTGACAGGAACAAGCATCCAAAGGTGAAATGATTTGATGTGTGAGATCTGTTTTCAACTGAGCAACAAACAAGCATACAGAAAGTTGGGAAGAAAGATAAATGGGAACAAAATGGCAGAGTCAGTTGATACTTGATGAAGCTGATTGCTGGGGATGTGGGGTTTATTATACTATTCTCTCTGTTTTTGCATACATTTGAAAAGTTCCATAATAAAAAGCTTAAAAAAGAGAGACAAATTTCACGTATGATCAGACATCTGCAAGGAGAGTCAGAAAGCTGGGCTTCAGTCCTGAAGTTGGCCGCAAAGTCATTGCAAGATGCATTTAGCTTCAAAAGACAGACTTCTGAAAATACTGGTATTTGGGAAACAGTGTATTTCTTTTCAGATGTTTAGTTTTTAAAGGTATCTGTCAAAGAAGTTGGAGGAGGGCACACTTCTATTGATGAGAAAAGCTAGGTACCATCAAATGACGTCTGGACCTTTGCTGAAAACAGGATTAGCCAAGTCAGAAAAATACAGAGAGGCTCTTCGAACCTTAGTGCTGGAAAGGGTACGGCATGTTCAAGCTTGAATAGAAGACATCCTCTGGAACAAAAAGCATTCCATTTTATCTGTCTGCTTTGTTCCAGGTTTGTAAAAATGTTTTGCTTAAGGACTACAACCAAGCTGTGTGCCCCAAAGCAGAGAAACTATGTTAATTTGAGCCCCAAACCAAACTGTTGAATTTTTTCTCAGAACTATAATATAAACTTGAATCAAAGATTGTCAGTTTTTAAAAAAAAAAAAAAAAGGCTCCTTGTTAAGTGAAACAGTTTGAACAGGAGCAGAAACTTGAGTATGCTAATACTTGGGAAATAGAACAAAATCTAGACATGGAACAATTCTTTAAGTCAGAGATGGGGAAATTTTTTCCTGTAAAGGATCAGACAGTAGATATTTTAGGCCTTGCTGTCCAGAAGGTCTGATGCAGCTACTCAAGTGTGCTGTTGCAGCATGTAAGCACGCACACAAATGAATGGGCATGGAAGTTTCCTAATAAAGCTTTTATTTACAAACACAGGCAGTGGGCTGGATTTGGCCCTCTGGATGTAGTTTGCCAGCTCCTGTTCTAAGTCAAAACTTGATTTCATTCTGTTGGAGCCCCTCAGTCTGTCTATTAGCTGAGCCAACTTGAAATGCTGTGTTCCCCACTGGGTTCAGTTTGAAGATCTGGGCTTTCTGCCAGCCCAGCCTCTGCTTTGTTGAGTGACCCTTGACTAGTTGCTCAAACTTTGCATCTCATTTTTCCTGTTGGTGTATTAAGGATAAAAACATGTACCTATTTCTTCCCAGCAGGATGAGGGTGGCAGGAACGAACGAGTTGGAGTGGTGGATGCAGCCTCAGCTCTGCTTCCCTCTCCAGTAACTGTAAAGCATTTTACGTTTGTTGCTCTGTATTTTCCATTTCCTGTGAGACAGATGAACATCAGAGATCCCCTGAAAGTGTCGGTTTAGAGTTTTAAATGGCTTTCTCCATCCCAAATTAAGATTTTTTTAAACAGAAATTTTGCAACAAAACCTAGCTAATGAAAGGGAAAATGTTTTTGACCTTCAAAACAACAGTAGCCATAACCCTGATGGGGAAAAAACTAAGAGTTGAGGGCAAGTAGTTGCTTTCCTCATTTGGAAAGTCTTTCATCTAAGTAACAAATGTTTCTCCAGCTCCTTCAAGGTTCCAGCCTGTAGGAGGTGCTGGGGATAGAGGGAAGTATAAGCCTTGGGCTCCACCCCGGGGGGCCCTCCCACCTAGAGGGGAGGAGCGCAGTGGAGGGGGCTCAGAACACAGCCACTTGAGGGTTAGGCAGAAGAGTGAACAGAGAATTGGGTGTTAAGAAGACAGGGTGACTTCGTCTACCAGGAGTAGGAGGAGAGGTTCTATCTGAGTTGGGTCAGGCCAGAGAAGGTGGTGGGCGTTCCAGGCAGTGCACCCTGTATGTGCAAAGGCAGAGCTGTAGTGAGAAGGTGGGAGACTTGAGGACAGGGGCACTGGGGGAAGAGTGGCTGAGACTGGAGAGACAAAGGTTGGGGGCTGTCAGGGCAGCATCTGCCTCACCAGCCACAGGGTTTAGACTTAACCTGAGAGGTGGTAGAGAATCCTCCGATGTTTGCTGGGACTTATGTCTTAGGAAGGAACCCAGACAGTGGTACAAAAGCTACCATTTATTTAGGACTAATTGTTTAGTTCCATGCTCTGCTGTGAATACTTCTAGTATTTTAACTTAACTACAAAAACCCTATAAAGCAGGTATTTTTAAGTCCATTTTATTGCCAAGCAAGACTCAAAAGGGACATAGAAAGGCTAAGTAACTTGCCCAAAACAACACGCTAGTGAGTGGCAGCGGTGGGATTCAACCTGGGGAGTCTGGTTGCAGAATTTATGCTCTTAGTCACCATTCTCTGGAGGACATGCCATCCATCCATGTGACTAATATTTATTAAGGACCTAGTGGGTCCCAGGCCCTATCCTAGGCCTATGGACGCAGAGGTGAGTAAAACAAACCTGATTTCTGCTGTCATGGAGCTTTTCACCCACCAGCAGAAACAGCCATCAAGAAGCATAATTGAGCGAGCAAGTTCATGTGTGGCAGGTATAGTGCAGGACACAAACAGGCGGGTGAGCAGAAGGGCCAGGACAGGGCTATCAGAGGGACAGAGGGGCTGCTTTACCTCGAGTGGCCAGAGAAGGTGGGGCTTCTCTGGGGCTCTGAGAAAGCACTCTTGCAGTTAAGATTTGAATAACAAAATGGAGACATTTCCATTAAAAGCCTTAGAAAGCACATTGGGCAGAGCGAACAGCAAGGGCAAAGGTTCTGGACAGGCTAAGCTTGGCATTGTCCTAGACTTGGGTGTCTGGAGCTCAGGGAGCTCTACACAGAGGGGGAGTGGGTAGGGCTGTGCCACACAGGGCCTGAAGTCCCCCACGGGAAAAGGAGATCGTCTATTGTTTAAGAAGTCACAGAAGCCACTGGAGAATTCTAGCTGGTGGGGGGTGCCTAGAGCTGATACGTTTTGAAGAAAGGACAGGCTGGAGAAACAAGCCAGAGACAGGAAAGGCAGTGTGTTCCAGGGATCCAGGGAACAGCAGTGGGGTGGCCGTGAAGGAGGCGGGCCTAGAGCAGGGAGCAGAGTTGGTAGATGCTGCTGACGGAAAAGTCGGCTCCGAGGTGGGTCCTGTGGGCGACATCTCTGCTCCCCCAATGGAGGGGCACCCAAGCTGGGCTGGGTGCCCCTCCATTGTTCCCTGGCCCCTGTATCACCCCAGAGCAGCATCTCACGCAGGCCTAGCCAGAGGTCTGTTGTTCTTCGTCAGACTGGTGGGCCCTCTTTGGCTCACTGGGGTCTAGCCTCACTAGTCCTGCACGTGACTGACATGTAGGAGTACATACCAAATGAAGAACCAGGCAGGATGCCAGGGGCATACTTAGGGAGTGAGTAGAGTAGTAGCGTCCGTGTTTTCTGTCTGAAATAGTTGCTTATCAGGCGCTCACAGGAGATCTATGACACAATCTGAGAGGCCACTGAAAAGCCTCCTTGGGTCTGGAGCAGAGTTAGGACCAGACATTAGATCTGAGAGTGGGTGGTGGCTGGGGCCAGGGGAGTGGAGAGAGCAGCAGGAGGGGGTGATGGCGGAAAAGTAGGTGAAGGGTGAGAACCCTGGGCAGCCGAAGCTTGTGGCAGTGTGCCCTGGAGAGCAAACATCCATCAGGTCAGAAACCAGGGGGCCCTTGAAGCCAGGGAGGAGATCGTTCAAGCCACTTGCCACAGAGGGTCAGGTGTGACGGGCGCTGAAGACGGGCCTTTTGCAGTCAGGAGGTCTTCAGTGCTCTCAGCGAGAACTTTTCCAGTGCAGCCAAGGAGCACAGCCAGACCAGAGTTAGTGGGAAGGTATTAAGGGTTGAGGTGATGTTGCCCGTAGGCCAGCAGCTCAGTGGTCCTTGAGCATCCACTGTGTGCCAGAGCCTGGCTGGCCCTTGGGTACTTTGGGGATTGGTCACTGCTCTGTGGAGCTCACAGCTTAGCTGGGAAAGCAGACCCTTTGAAGAAGCAACTGGGGGGGCCGGAGGGTCTGAAGTTGGTTGCTTTTCTTCTTGGATTAGAAGAGCCCAGAACACATTTGCATTATTTATGTCTACTCTGAAAACCTTAAAAAAAAAAAAAAGATTTGAATGGCCCCAAAATCCCACTCCTGATTATATGCCCAACAAAATGTGGACATAGCTCTCCAAACAGCTGGGTCATAGCAGCATTATTCCTAATAGATGAAAACTGGAACACATTCAAATGTCCATCATGAGCACAATGGGTTACAAACTGTGGTCGTGTTCACACAGTGGAGAACTCCTCAGCTGTGAGTGATGACCCGCAGCTCTACTCCATAATATAAATGAACTTCACAGACATAATGATGGGTGAAAGAAGCCAGTCACAAAAGGGTACACAGTGCATAATTCTATTTATGCAAAGGACAAAGACAAGCAAAGCGAAGCAAGACTGTTAGAAGGCAGGAGAGCCGATGCCCCTGGGTAAGGGAGGGAGTGGGCAGGAGCATGAGGGGCTTTGGGGGGGGCTCGTCCAATTCTCTTTCTTGAGCTGAATGCTGGTGCCACAGGCGTGTTCAGTTTACGGAAATTCACCATGTGGAACACTTGATATTTGTACACTTTGGTGTATGAATGTCGTATTCCAATTTTTTTTTTTAAAGTATTGAGTTTTAAAATCAAGGAGCAAGGGAGAGCATAACCCTGGCCTGAGGGGGGAGTCAGTGAAGAGGGAAAATGGCGGAAAGCAGCAAGAGAGGGTAGATGGCTGTGGGGCTGCATCGTGCAGACAGGCGTGGACCTGTGCATCTTTCTGGAGGAGACGGGCGCCCTTCCTCTCAGCTTGGCCGTAGTGGCCCCTAGACAAGCGACTTCACGTTAGAGTTGCTTGATTGTTTTGAACAGTAAGAAAATAGAGACACACACACACACACACACACACTCACCCCAAAAGTTGTTGCTTTTCTTTTGCAACCTGTTTTTCTTTTTGAACCTGCCTCAAGTCTGACCAGAGAAGTTGTTGCATTTTTCAGTAATAATTTTCCACTCATTAATGCTGTGTAGACTCGAGCACCTCACCTCTGCCTCCTCTGGCTCTGTCCCCAGCTGGGTGAGTGGCAGGAACTGAGATGCACATTATCAACCTTGGTTGGAAGACGAAGGAGCTGCAGAGTTCTTTCCTATCAGGTAACCCGAGTAAGTACCTTCCCTTGACTGTCAGTGTAAAGATCAGTGTAAAAGTCATAAATAATGACAGGTTTTGGAAGCCGTGATTAAAGCCACAAATCAAAGAGGAATTTCAATGTATGCATGGTGGGAAGGACGGCTACTCATGAGTGAAGTTGGTCTTTCTGGCCAGCCCATTGCATAGTGCTAGTAGTAACCATCAGTAGCCCTCAAAGATTTGTAATATAAAACATTATGCATTGCACGGATCTGCTCATACAAGAGCTAATAAATCAGCAGGGATCTTGTTAGAGAACAGCATTTATATGGAAAAAGTTTGCCTGTGCAACTTGCTATTGAAATTTAGTTAAGTCAACAAGGACCTGCAGTGTGAAGGGGTCAGTTTCCCTGCAAAAGCCAGTGGAAAATCAAGAGTTTTCTTTATCTTTTAGGTGGGTCAGATTCGTCTAGCTATTAGAAATAGTCTCAATTTAGGAATCTGCATTAGTACTTACAAACCCATTAGCAAGAAGAATGGAACCACTTTAAACACCATATTAATGGATGATTTACTCTAGTTCCCCCCAAATCACTTAAGACTTTACAGTGACTTAGCTATTGTGCATGAAGAATGGCTAATGAGAAGCTCCAAAAATTTATCAAGTTATATACATTCTATATTAATACATTCTTGTTTTTGGTTTTTTTTTTGAGGCATAAATTTTGCATATAAGGCTAAAACTCCTTGGCCACTATCAACCAATCTTCTAACATTCTGATGTGGACAAAGACAGAGTGGGGCACATCTATCATTTCTCCCAACCAGTGTCTCCCAAGTGCTCTGTCAGAGACAGAATATTGGATTGTATGGATAATTGGGCTGGCCCAGGGTGGCATATCTCACATAGACTTATAGTGACAGGATGACATGTTGAATGGAGAATCGTAAATATTGGGTATGCCCGGAGCATGGATTCTTAATGAAAATGCTTGCTGGGACAGACGCGCTGTAACATTCTGCCTCCTCCTCTGCCTCTGCTCATGTCTGGGCCAATAAAGGTATCTCGCTGGGTATGTTTTATTGTGTTTATTTTTTTTCACCTCTCCACTTAAAACAAATTCTAGTGTGGCTGCTCAGTTAGCGCTTGGTGGCTTCATGTGAAATGTTTTGTCTGGCTTCCCTGAACCACTGAAAGGCAGCAGATGCTTGGTGTACTTTGCTCTGCCATGCTCTTCCCTTCATCAACAATGTTCTTTTTCCCTTTTTCATATCCTCTCTCTCATCCCATGTGGTCAATTCCTACTTGGTCTCCTAGGCCCAACTCAAATGTCACTTCTGTTCTAGGGAAGCATCTCCCATCTCCTTCCTTTTTCTACCAGAGCTGGTTTCCTCCCCAGTTTGTTTATATTTGTGTCCTATGGCTCTTGTCACTGGGGTGTTGTGGGTTGTTATGTGTATAATGATTTGCTTCCTTGGGGGCTTTTGGAGTCCAGGGACAATATCTCTCCCATCTCTGAGTCACCAGTAGTCTGAGGGGTATTGAATTATGTCTGACTGTTGTCACCTGAAGTTAGCCATGGCAGGAAGAGAGCATGTTTGAGGTAGGTTTGCTACTAATATGCCTCCTGTTTCTGTATTAGATCTTTTGATCCTTTTCTTGATGCAAAATGACCTGTAGAATTCCTTTTCTTTCTTTCTTTTTATTAGATTATATCTCCTGTACTTTGAACCTGTAAAGCACATTACTCACGCCGCCATCTTGGCTCCTCCTCTGTAAAGCACATTTAATGTTATACTGAAAACACTAATTGGTACTTAGCCTTTTTTAAGGGAAATTTGTGTCTTGTGAAAAGCATGACACATGAGCAAGTGCTCAAGGGTCCATTTAGAGCACCCTCATCCAATCATTTTATGCCACAGCCTGTTTTAAGTGATGAGTATACTGACAGAGTTCATTGTTTTTGGTAGATAACCCTTGAGTAACTAGTTAGCATAGAGGAGAGTAAATCCTCCCTCCCATCCCCAGAGTTGTAGGTTCCAGAAATATGTTTTTCTGGTGGAATTTTTAATCAGGGAAGAGATCTTTTTATTTTTTTCGACATAGTCACCTAACATTGGGCTCCAAGGTTAATAGAGTCTGTTATTCTTTGCAAACTAATGAGGACTCACTGAAGAGGAGCCAGAATCGTGTGGTTGTGTGAACTCAAGGCTGCTGCTCCAGAGCCATTCTGCGTTCGGTTACATGGTGGAGGCGAGATGTACATTTCTTAACCAGTTAGCTGGGGTTTTAAACTTGGACTTCCCCTTGAAGGGGAGGAGCAGCCACTGCCATGCAACAGAGCCTCCGGGACACTGGCCGTACAGTTCAGGGAAGCATGGTGCCACGTGGGTGTGCAGCGCAGGGGCAGGGTGCTGAGCGTAAGGTATGATGGGAGAGGCTACCCACCCCTGAGTCAAGCTAGCAGTTTTTCTAAGCTCTACCCCTACTGGTCTTAGTTAGTTTTAAACTATTACTCACTTTTGGTAAAGGGTCAGTGATGTCCTACGTAAACTTGCCTATGAACCTAGTATTTGGCAGAAACTTAGAAAGCAGCTGCTGCTTGAAAGCTGATCATGGTGTAGATGGCAAATGAAGTCAGTCGCAATCAGTATCAGTTGTTTTGTATTCTAAATTGAGCTGAAAAGGCTTTGATGGTATTATTACAAACTGTTTTCTTAAGAAGGCTTTGCTTCTTTGCATTATATTAAGCTTTCATGACTGGAGTAGGTAAGTTCTTTTTTTCAAGTGCAAGAAAAAAAATGAAAAAATTTAAAAAGGAATTATTTATATACTACTTAATATTTCATATCTAACTTAAGATCCCTGATGTTTCTGGGTGACCTGGACTTGGATCTCAGAATAACTGACTTGTGAGATCACCAGGTAGACCTCAAGCTCCTGTTCCTGGGAACAGTTGCCAGACAACATGTCCCCTTAGCAGTGGCTAGAAAATTCCTTTTTAGAGCAGGAGTCATTTTGTTTGCTTCTGTCACTGTCAGGAGGCACAGCAAGCTAGCTTGGCAGACCTTCACCATTCATTCATTCATTCATTCATTCAGCAGCTTGTTTTGAGTACCAGCTGTGTGCTAGGCATATAAATGAGTCAAAGATTTTTGCCCTGGGGGGCAGGGTGGGGGTAGGGGAGCTGGGAGTGGACAGCTGATAAACAGTAAACATAGGAAATAAACATTTTGTGTGTTAGGAGGTGATAATTTATCTGGAAAAATAAGTAGATCAGGGTAAGGTGGGGTACAGGTGGGAGGCTTGCAATTTCAAATAAGATGGTCTGGGAGGACCTCATTGAGAGGGTCAATGAGCAAAGATTTTAAAGAGAAGGAAGTTACCAGAGAGGCCATCCTGGGGAGAGAGTTCTAAGCAGAGGGAGCGTCTTGGAATGTTAACCACCCTTAGGGAAGTGACTGGAGTGTTTGGGAAATGCCAGGGAGCCCCATGTGGCTGGAGAAGAAGGCAGTGAAGAGAGAACAGAGTAGTGGGAGATGAGGGCAGAGAGGCCAAGCTAGTCCAGAGCATTCCCGCTGAGCTGAAACCCCTCCCTTCATGGGACCGTCTACACACCAGGGGCTGCTCAGGTAACAACATCTGTCACATCCTTCTCTCTTTGGTGCTCAGCTGGGGATACGCGGCTATGTCTGGAGACGTTTTTGATGGTCACCGTCTGGGAGAGGGTGCTCCTGGCATCTAGTGAGTTGAGGCCAGGAATGCTGCTGACGGTCTGGTGCTGCGCAGCCCCCACTGCAGAAGGAGCCCATTGGTGGTACTGAGGGGGAGAAAACCTGCTGTGTTATTATATTCATCAGATGTGGGTTGGTTTAGTTTGTCTTTGAAGACTTAATGAAGAAAAACATTAAAATGCATGGGAAGAGGTTATTAATCATGGTACCTGGTTGGAAAGTCTTCACAACGGGCATTGAAGGTAATGCTGGCTTATTTTAATGGATTTTGTGGAAAGTGAACCCAAATCTTGTTTGTGTGTATATTTTAGTAAACTCTTACTTTTATGGAGCAGTTCAACAAATCTAATACATCGTTTATAGATAAATAGTAATAATCTCACTGATAATCTCATTAATGTGGACTCAGATTTTCTAATTTTGAAAGGGGCCGGGATGTTGAGCCACACAAGGGAAAATGTTTACATATGTAAAAATTGTTAGTCAGTACTCGGAATAAAAGGCTCTATTATTTGCATATGAATATGACATTACTAGTGGGAATATTTTCCTTGGATTACACTAATGCAGTATTTTTCAGCAGTCAGTTGATGTTTACTGCTATTCCTATTTTAGGTTTATCTGTATACCACCTTATATTTCTTTATATCAAATAACTTCTTAAAACACATCTTAGAAAACTTAGATCAATTACTGGACATGAACCTTAACCATGATAATATCATAAGGCAAAAAATGAAATAACATTATTAAAGTCTAGATAGGCATAGTTGCCTGCAAAAGATTCTGAGCATCAGACCTGCTCCACATCACAAAGGAAGATGAACGGATGAGTTTTATGGAAATGTTCAGGAAGCAACTGGTGCCAAAGGGAACTTTCTTTGATTCAGTCACAGACTTGTAGGGAGAGAGGTTGTGTGCAGGCAGCACTTGGGGTTGTGCTGTCCATTCGCTGAGGCCAGACTGGCTGTGCGTGCAGCCTGCCTGGCTGGGGTCAGAGCTGCAGTCTGAGAGTGGGAACCAGCGATACAAAGGAGGCCAGGTCTCTGGCTCTGATTGGCCTCCAGCAGTCCCTTAATGCCAGATTCTGCCAGAGAGGTAGCAGTTAGATAACCTAATTAACACTAAGATTAAGACTAAAACTGTAATCCCATTTCTTAAAACAAAAATCCTGACAATTTGGGTTTCTTACTATTTCAGATGAATTTTACACACCTTTTCCTCTCTCTGCCCCTCCTTACATACTTAATATGAATCACCCAAACTTAATTCCACTGTATTCACTGTTAGGATAATTGAATATTTTTTCTTAAGTCATGTACTTTATATTGAATGTTAGAATCCGTTTGTTTCAGCAATTATATGATAGTTTTTGACCTGTTTTCTCTCTGTTCTGAAACTAAGATCTCTCATTTTTGCAAACAGAAGTTAATTAACTCACGTGTTGGCTGCTTGGTAACTCATGTTTTTGGGGGGCAGCTTCACATGGCTTTAGAGGCTAGCTGCTGCGCTTCAAGTTTGCTGTTGTGGAAAAGATTTTCTCAGCTTTCTCAAGCGCTGCTCGACTCATGAATTGAGTCCTGCTAATCAAAGTCTTGGAGATTGATTTTTACAGAAACCAATATTTATTAACTGTCATGTGCCAGGCATTATATGACGTGATCCCAGGTTTTAAAGGGTCCCCAAATATAGCTGTGGAGACAGAAACAGTCTACTTAAAAGAGTTAATAATATACCATTTGATGTAAAATGTCAAAACCTGACAACCGTGTGGTTCCATTTATCCTCCTACCTTTTTGCAGTTTTTGTTACACCTGCATGTTAGAAAGTCCATAATATGACGTTATAATTTTTGCTTTGTATTGCTTTAAACCATTCTACATATTTTGAAGAAATAAAGAGGAAAAATACTTTCAAAAATTTACCCACATATTTACTATTTCCAGTGCTCTTGATTCTTTTGAAGATTAAATTTCCAAATGGTATCATCTTCTTCAGCCTGCAGAACTTATTTTTAGCATTTCTTGTAGTCTATGTTGGCTATAATTATGTTTAAAAGGTGTATTAAAAATATTCTTAGTCTTTTTTTCTTTTTTAAAAAATCTAACAGTGTCTGTATTTATTTCATCTTTACTCCTGAAGGATATTTTACTGGATATCAGGCTCTGGATTGACAGTTTTTTCTTTCAGTCCTTTAAAGATGTGGTTCCACATCTTCTGCCTCCCCTGTTTCTGGTAAGGAGTCAGAGGTCACTTGAATCATTACTCCTTGTATGGAATGTTTGTTTTTCTCTGCTGCTTTCAAGATTATCATCTTTGGTTATCAGCAGTTTGACCATCATGTATGTAAGTGTGTTTTTTCTGTGTATCCATCTTGTTGGGGTTTGCCAAGACCCTTGATTCTCTACATTTATTTCTTTCACCAAATTTGGGTGTGTTTGGCCATCATTTTATCATCTCCATTTTGTTAAGTCTGCTCAGTCAATTTATCAGTTTCAGATACTGTTTCAATTTTAGAATTTTTACTTATGTGTCTTATTAAGTTAACATTTCTTTGCTGAAGATTCCTTATCTTTTCACTCATTATAGGCATATTTCTCTTAAACATTTTGTAATAGTTGCCTTAAAAGTCTGTATATAATTCCAACATTTGGGCCCTCTCACACTCAATCTGTTTTCTTTTTTTAAGCTAGTTTCTGTTTTTCTGTGTTTTCATTATTGAGTAATTTTGTATTGTAACCTGAATATTGTGAATATCATGTGCTGTGCAGTCTCTGGATTCTACTGTATGCCTCCAGGGAGTGTTGATTTCTGTTATGTTTTGCTTTATTTTAGTAGGCACTTACATTGACTGAGGTCAAACTGTTCCCTCTGTCTTTCCTTTAGTGGATAGTATCCCAAATCTCAATTCAGTTCTTAGCCTTAGCTCTGCTGTGGAATTGCCATACAAATGCCTGGTTTAGGTGCCAAGCCAGAGCTTGGGTGGAGTTTAATCTAGAGGCTTCCCCTCTCTGGTGTTTTCCTTTCCAGAATTCTCTGCACAGACTTTCTAGTGACTATGGTTGCCCTCAACACTGAAGATAGAAACATGAACAATATCAGTAATGTAGTGTGCTCAGTGATTTAATACTAGTAACAGCTGATATTTTCAAAGTGCTTATGTGTCAGATACTGTATAACTATCTGTCTGTTTATCTAATGTCATTTAATCTACACTACAACGATCATCTGAGGTATGCATCCATTTTAGGATAAGGAAAACTGAGAATCAGAGAGGGGCAATATTTATCCAGAGTTACTTATAAGGGGCAGACCTGGATTTCACAATCAGGTGTTTTGACTCAAGGCCCCACACTCCTATTGATTATATTATGCCTCTAAGTTCTTTTAAGTGAGAGATCTGGGATTTAATATTGAATTTTTCTGTTTTTTTTTAGATGCTTTTCTTTCCTGTTGGTGTTCTACAATGCATCTAAGTATGGATTTGTGATTAATCATTCAGCTCAGGATCTATATTTCTTCAAATTGAATATTCATCTTTTTTTCCATTCTGAAAAATTGTTAGCCATTATTTCTTTGGATATTACCTCTTCCTATTTTTACTAATCTTGGATTCATCTTAGACCTTAGCATTCCATAGTTCATTGCTCAAATTTCTGTCTCATATTTTCCAACTTCTTATTTCTCTGCACAGTGTTCTTGGGTGATTTGTCAGATCAGTTTTCCAGCTCACTAACTTTCTCTTGAGCTGTGTCTAAACTGCTATTTAAGCCAGCTCCTGAATTTTAAATTGCCTTGTTTTTAATTTCTACTTGGTTCTTTATCAAATGTTCCTGTTCCTCCCACTCCTTATTCTCCTCACTCTCTTTTTCATTTTGATACCTGTTTTTTAATCCTACTCATTATATGCATAATTATTCAATAGTCTGTTTTAGGTTTTTCTGATATTTGTAATTTTGGGGTGCAGATTCTCACTTGTCATGTCTGCTCAGTCTTTCTCTTTGTGGTTAGTAGCCATATATAGTTTCACATTTTTTTATTGCTTGTTTTATTTTCAGCAGGGATTGTTTTATGAAGTTACATACTAACTGGATTATGAAACTTTTTAGAAAAGCTTCTTGTTTGCTTCTGCTGGGTTGCCTGGAATTTGAGTAAATCTCACAGCAATCCTCTCAGGACATCAGTGTGGGACTCTTGCACTTTGCAGGAGGTGTGAATCAATCCAGACTTCACACTCATACGTCATAAGTTTTCATTCCCCAGAAGTGACTACCCCTTCCCCTACTGCTATCCTAACTGTAGTCCCTTTCTACAGCTGTCTTATATTGAGGGCTTGGTTTCAGGTTCATTACCCATATCTTGTATCCCCATTTAGGCATTAGAAATCTAGTGCCTTAGACCTGTGTCATGTCTTAATTGTTTACCATAGGGTATCAACTTCTGCTAGCTGCCTTCACTTTGATTTCTATCTTGCTTTCTGGTATTGGGGAATGTCCTCCTTTCTTCTTGAATTTTTAAATGTTACCTAATTTCTTTCTCTTTTTTTGTGGGACGGGTTCCTTTCTCTTGAACTCTACCATAAGTTGTTGGAAATCTCAGTAACTGCATTTGAATGTAGTTATCCAATGCCCATTCTCCTCTGGTAGTCTGCACTAGGTTAGGGTAATAATAATGGGGCTGGAAAACAAAGACTGATGTTAGAATCGAAATCAGAATGTCAGTTTATTATTTTTTAGAATGAGATGAATATTTGCCCAGAAGGCTAAGATATCCTGGTTGATAGGTCAGTAGCTTCCTGCTGGACAAAGTCTAGTGTAAGAACTTGACAGTGCTGGCTCAGCACCATTCAGGGGCAGATGGGACCGTACCCAGAAATGTAAATAGCCTGGCAATTTTAAGATACATTCTTACATACCTTTAAAATTAAGGTTTACTGAAGACCACATAACTCCCTGTGGATCTGAATTGGAATTCTCGGGAATTTGTCAAGATCACAAGGCCGCTTCGTAAATATGGAGTCAGAGCAAAGGAAGTTAGATGCTCTTTTAAGAGTTGTTTTCATCACAGCAGTGCCAGCAACTTGCCACGTATTTAATTCTAGCCTCTAGAGCCATCTTGGGAAGACTAGAAGCATGGACAGTCTTCTCACCTCTTTCTCCCTTTCTTTCTTTTACCTTTATTGACATCTATATAAATAATATTCACTGAAGTTTAATGCCTTAGCAAGTACAAATGAATCTTAACAAGTACATAGTGTTGTTCGACCACAATCAGGAGATAAAACATTTTCATGTCATGCCTTCTGTCACACCTTTCTCCACCCCTGACCTAAGGCAGCTACTGATCTACTATATATTACTATATTTTTGTCTTCTCTAGAATTTCATATTAGCAAAATTATGCAGATGAAGTCTTTTGTGCCTGGCTTCTTTCATATGGTTTTGAGATGTATCTATATTGTTGCCTATTAGTAGTTCATTCCTTGTCATTATTGAGAAGCAGTCCATGTATGGATATACAATGATTTGTCCACTTAGCAGTTGCTAGATATTTTGGTTATTTCCAGTTTTTGGCTATTATGAATAAAGCTGCTATGAACATACAAATACAAGTCTAAGTATAAACATATGTTTTCATTTCTCTGGTAAATACCTAGGAATGGGATTGCTGGGTCAGATGGGAAGTGTTTTTTTTTTTAAGTAACTGCCGAACCATTTTGGTAGCTTCTCCATTTTGCATTTCCACCAGCAACATGTGAGAGACCCAGCTGCCCTGTATCCATGCCAACATATTTAATATAGCCAGTTAAAAAAATTTTTATCCTTCCTAGTAGGTGTGTAGCATGATCTCATTGTGACTTTAATTAACGTTTCCCTGTTCACTACTGACCACTAATAATATTGAACATTTTTTCCTATGCTTAGCTGTCATTTGTATATCTTCTTTGGTGAGATGTCTGTTCAAATCTTTCCCCTATTTTTAAAATTGAGTAGGAGTCCTTTATATATTCTGGATGCAAATCCTGTGTCTTGTAAGTTTTGCAACTACTTTCTTCCCAGTTCGTGGCTCGGTGGTCCATTTTCTTAACAATGTCTTTTGAAGAGCAGAAGTTTGCAGTTTTGAAGAAGTTTAATTCGTCAGTATTTCCGGTTAGGGCACGTGCTCTCTGCGCCTTTCTAGGAAGTCGTCGCCTTGGCCTCCTCACACTTCCCTCTCTGCAGCTGGGACCCCTCTCGGCAGCCAGCTGCTGCCATGTCAGGCCTCTCCTTGTTGGTGTGCCTTCTCTGGAGGATCCTAGTCCTCTGCTGCCTGTTGAGGGCCTGAAAACTGTTTTTCACTGAGTTTTTTTCTAACTGTCTAGTTTTGTGAACCAGGAAGGTCTTTTGCCATCTTGGCAGGAAATGGGCTTCTCCTTCCCCTCCCTTCACTGGCCTGGGAGACCGTGACCCTCCCCTTTGGCCTCGTCGTTCTTTCAGCCTTCATCTTGGTGGGTGCTTCTGCACATCTTTTGAAGGAACATTGAGCTGAAAGGTGGAACATTGAGGTTCTAAGAATCCTAGCTCTGCTGCTGGCTTTGGGGGCACCTCTATTCATCTGTTTATAAAATGAGGGCATTTATCAAGGCATGCCCTGAGGTCTCTTCTTGCTTCTTTATGATTCTATATTACAGCATTCATTTTTTTGGATACTTGTTTTCACTCATGGAAGTTCCTTTTGGTGGTCTCATTGCTTCATTTCACTGCATTTCACTGAGCACCTAACTACCTGTCAGGTACCACCCCGACTGCTGGAGCTCACAGAGCCGCTGGGGGACAGACATGAGGCTGTCACAGAGCCTGGGGCCGGCGCCTTTGTGGGGAGTGTCAGGACAGAAGAGCCCACATTCCAGGAGAGGCTGTAGCTGGGGCCTGGCCTTTCCCTGAGGGTCAGGGGGGGCTCTTTGTCAGTGGTACCCAACCTGGGGTAGGGTGTGAGAAGTGAGAGCGTCCCAGGCCGTGGGAACAGCTTGTACAAAATGATGCGATGAAGGATTTGGGTACACTTGATGAACCAAGAGAAGGCCACTGTGGCTGAAGCCCAGACGGGAGATGGGGGGGATTTCTTTGAAAATTAAAATTAAAATTAAAATTTAGGTTTCCTCTCTGGCAGTGTAATGTAACGTCTAGAATCTGACTGTTGGAGTTCAAGTCTGACTGCCACCTGCTAGCTGTGTGACCTTGGGCAGCCTTCTTCCTCTAAGCTTCAGTTCCCTGAGCAGAGACCTGGGGAGGACATGGTAGCTCCAGGATTAAATGAGCTGCTGCCGTGTGGAGAGCTCTCCGCACAGCTCCTGGCTTATAGGAAGTGACCAATAAAGATGAGTCATTATCCATATTTTAAGGCTTATGACTTCTAATTCCTTGTATATAGTTAGTACTGGTTTATATAGTTGTTGTAGTAGAATCATTAGTATTCTCCAATAACAATTATTCCTTTGTGGAACTGATTGCCAGCTTCTTTAGTTCTCTGAAAAATAGAAGTTTTTGAGGAATGCCTGGGTTATTTTCTGTTCATTTAAAGCAGAGTTTCTTAACCCATAAAGTATACAGGGGGGCCTCAGAGGGTCTTCTGAAACCCCTGATACTATAAGAAGTTGTGAGTGTGTATGTCTGTGAATGTTCTAAAGGTTCCAAAGCTCTCTGTGACCCCAGAAGTTCAGGAACCACTGCTTTAAACCCAACGCTTTGAAGTCCACTCTAGGCTGCAGCCGTGCAGCTCTGTAAATATCTGCAGGGTGAGCTGCATGTTCCTCCTGGGCCCTGAAATGCACCAAGAATAGCTCATAGGAAGGGACTGTGGGCTTGACCCGTGTGGACCCGTTCATCCCTGGCGGGGATCATTCAGAGAAATGATGTCTTTGATTGTGTCATGCATATTTTTTCTACAAGTATGTAATTTTTTATTAAGATTCTCTCAGTAACTGTTAGACAGTGTAAAATTTTAATAAGTTCTGATTACTAGCCTAAAAGATTAGTGGAGCAAAAAAATGTGGTTAGTGTTTCCAAGAAAAGTAAGGACCTAGGCACAAACTTGTCATCTCTTATTTTAAACTATCACTTCCTGCCTAAATTAACCATGCTTTTCCTAGCTACCAGGTAGGAACCCTCTGCTTTTCTGTACCAGCAGTAATTCCCACACAGCTATTTCAGTACAAGCGATAGTAGGGAAGCATTTTCACCCTGAAACATGGGTGCATAAATGGCGGTGGCCAGGGTCAAGACTGGCCAGATCATGGGGGCCATATCCCTCTGGTCTTGACGTGTATGAACTCATGTGTTCCAGCATCCTGATGGAGCAAGAGGGGAGTTTGATATCCGCTCTGCATATGAGAACATGGACTTGTACACAGCTTAAATCACGTACTCTGGTCACACAGCTCTAAGTGGTAGTTGGGGGATTCATTCCATTCCAGGGATGTTTGTCTCTGGAGCCCATGAGTTCAACCACCCCACTACATTGGCGAGAGGGGGATGCCTGCCCTCAGTTGGGGATGCAGGGAAGAGCAGGCTTAAGAAGGAAGAGTGGGTATGACAGCAGGCTCATTTTGGGGCAGAGCAGGTTGGAGGAACCTGTTAGACATCCAGGTGGAGGGGTCTGGTTGGGTGTTGCCAGGCCAGCCATTTTAGACCTGTTTGCGTAGAACTCCGTGGCCATCTTTCCTAGGGTCGAGCTTCTTTGTGCATTTGCTTCTGGGCTCCCGATAGAGGAGAGGTCCCCATCTATGCTGATTGGAGGGCACTCATGCGTTAGACTGACAGCACTAAAGGAAGGGCGTCCAGCTTTTCTTTATGACTCTGGTATGATCACCCTTCTCTTGGATTATAAACCTGCATGCTTCATTTTAGATGAATTTTCAAGTTTGCAGTCCTCAGAGGCTTTAGCTGGGAAGGACTGCAGAAGTAGAAAGCAGGCCACAAGGCTGCATCTTCCCCCAAGTGTGACTTGTCGCAGTTGATGCACACTTGTAAGAGTGTTTTTTTCCCTTCTTCCCCTTTAGATGGATTTGAAGACTACGGTCCAGATTGCAACGGCATGAGGGTAACGACCTTCTTGGGCATTGCAGGCCAGGATAACCTGCCTCCACTCACTCCCTGGAAAAGTGTGCCTTCAGCGGTAACATCTTCAATCAGTAAGCTCGCCAGCCCTGTGCACACTTACAGCCCTCTGTTGTGTCTGGGGTAAGCTGACATTGGTGGCCACTTCCCTGTGACAGCTTTGAGGGG
This sequence comes from Manis pentadactyla, assembly GCF_030020395.1. Classification (NCBI taxonomy): domain Eukaryota; kingdom Metazoa; phylum Chordata; class Mammalia; order Pholidota; family Manidae; genus Manis; species Manis pentadactyla. Next base: position 173,949,158 of record NC_080023.1, on the reverse strand, counting down.
CCTCGTGATGAGGTGGAGTATGGGCTGTGTCCAGGAAGCTGGGATTCTGTCTGAATGGGACCATTTTATTAGACTTCTCCATTATTCCTGTTACTGTTTTACTGATCACCTGGTAAGCCAGGAAGGAAATGGTGATGCAATTTGATGGTGTGTAGATAATGAGGCTTGCTCCCTCGATTTTCCCACATGTGCAGTCCTCCAAGAACTGCGGTGTGTCCCGTCATTGGGACGCATAGGCTAGAGCACCGCTTGCTTATTGCAGTTTTGACTGTGCCATGCTTCACGGGCATTCATGCAGCTTATCCTGCCCTTGTCTCTTGTCTTTCCTTGTGGGGCTGGCAGGATTCTGCTCTGGCTCAGACCAGACCTCTTATTTTCAGTAGATGACTTGACAGTTTTTTCAAGAAGAAAGCAGAAACTGAGGCATCTTTTTCAATTTTTTCAATGCATAATTTGCCCAAAGCTGAATCTGAAGGCACCTTCCTTCCTGCCCCAGGGGGGACGCATCTCTCTTCCTGTCCCCCTTCCTCCGTCAGGTAGGCCATGTGCCTTCCTTGTCTTTCTCCTCGCGGTTACGCACAGCCCGTCCTTCCACTTCCAAAGCTTTGCATGTATTTCATTCTGAACTGTGCTCTGGATGTCTCTCCCTGTGCCTCCCTTGCATCTTCCCTTAAGTACACTGTTCTGTAAAGACTGGATGATACTCACGGAGTCTTTTTATTTACTTTCCATTCACTCTTACTTTAAAAAATTATATTCTGTGTCTTTTCATCTATTAAATCATAGAAGGCTCACAGCAGTTGCTGCTGAGTGAATCCAATTATTATCTCAATTTTACAGATAGGAAAATGATGGTTCTCTGAACAGTGTCTTGATGAGCAGTTCTTAATTTAAATGTAGTCTGTGCTTTATCAACCTTCTCTTTTATGGTTAGTACTTTTCCTGTTATGTATAAGAAACCTTTGCCTCCCTCAGGGCCACCAGGCTATTTTCTTGTATTGTCTTGAAGTGTAATTGTTTTCCCTTTCACACGTGGGTCTGCAGTCCACCCGGAATTGCTCTTTCTGTTTGTGTATGATGTGAGGTAGGAGTCACGTTTCATTTCCTTCCTATGGTATCCAATTGACCCGGTGCCGTTTAGTGAAAATACTACCTTTTATCTGTGCCTTGCATTGCCACCTTTGTCTTAAATCAAGTGCCTATATTGGGACTTTCTGGTCTGCTCCATCTGTCTGTTTAGCTATCATGGCACCAGGACCACACTGTCTTCATTACTGTGACTTCATCATCGAAGTCGTGTCTCAGGTAGAGTCAGTACTCCCTTTGTTCTTCTTCCTTTGAGATGGTCCTTTGCATTTCCAATGCATTTTAGCATGAGTTCATCAATTTCTAGAAAAAAAACAAACCCAGCTGGGATTTTCGTTGGAACTGCAGTGTGTCTAAAATCAGTTTATAAAGAATTGACATCTTTATAATATTTAGTTTTTTAATCCTTCCATTTTTCAAGATTTTCTTCAATTTATTTCTCTTTTTTGGTGTGTGTATGCACATGAACATGCAGACATAAAGAACTACGAGACTATAATACATAGTTTTCTGTTATAGAGAGCTTCTGTATCTTGTTAGATTTAGTTCTGGGTATTTGATCTTTTATGTGAATGTAAATTGTATCATTTCTTAAAATGTGTATTCTAATTGTTGCTGATATGTGAAAAATGAATTGATTTTTATATTGTGATTTTTGTCTCCACTGATTGTGCTAAGTCCACTTACTAATTTTAATAACTTCCCTGTGGATTTTTTAGGTTTTGTACATATCACAATGATCTTGTCTGAAAATGATGGTTTCATTTCTTCTTTTCCTATCAGTAAGCTACCTCTTACCAGCTTCAGAAAATTTACATTTCTGGTTTATATTTCTTTGTATTTCTAGTTTGCTAGAGATCATTTATAAATCTAAAAAATAATTCTGCACTTACAGAAAAGGTGCAAAAACAGTAGAAAGGATCTTTTACTGGATTCATCAATTGTTAACATTTTGCCACATTTGATTTATCATTCTCTCTGGATTTTTACATTTTTTTTTCCTGAACCTTTGTTGTAAGTTGTAGACATCATGTTGCTTTTCCCCTAAATCTTCAGAGGGCATTTTTCTAAGAACAGGAATAGTCACTTACAAAATCACGTACAATGATCAAAATCAGGGCATTTAACTTTGGTCTGATACGGTTATATAATACATGGATTTTTAATCAAATTTTTCCAGTTGTCCTAAAGGTGTCCTTTATGTCACGATTTTTATTTGTCTTTTAGGGCCAGAATCCAATCCAGCATCATGTGCTGCATCTGATACTTATGTTTTTTTAGTCTCCTTTTGTCTTTTAATGGTTTCTCAGCCTTCTTTGCCTTTCATGACACTATTGACATTTTTGAGGAGTACAGCTCATTTATTTTATAAAATAAACTTCCACTAAGAGTTTTCAAAAATCCTCAGTGAGATCTGAAATTTATGTAATACTTCTTTCACATCTATTGAGATTATCAGGTGGTTTTTCTTCTTAAATCTTATTCTTTATCAACTTTCCTTAAAACTTCGTTTATTGTGAAATATAACGCATTCAGATGATTGGATAAAACAGACATGTAAAGACTAAGGAGTTTTTATGGAACAGATGCCCGCGCAGCCCTCACTCAGGTCGCCCTGGAGTCTGCGCCCCCGCCATCCCTGACTACCTCTCCCTACCAGGTGGTGACCACTGTCTGGTCTTTATGTTCATCACATCCTTCATGTTCTTTCTAGTTAGCACCTAAGTATCTACCTCCAAACAATAGAATTTAACTTTATTGTTTCTGAACCTGGAATATATGAAATCACATGGGCTCTGTTATTTTTGTGGCTTTACGTAGAGTTTTGAGTTTGTTCCTTCTGTCGTGACAGTGTTCTGTTTGAATATACCAGCACTTACGCATCTAGTGCTATAGAGTAGTTCAAGTTTCCTCACCGTTACGAATGGTTTTGCTGTGAACAATCTGGCATATGAATCTGAGGGTGCATATTATGCATTTCTGTAGGACCTACATCCAGGAAGGCCTTCCTATGGGATGGGGTGTGCTTATCTTCTACTATAATAGATAGTGCCAGTGTTCCAAAGTGGCTGCATCAGTTTACACCCCCATGTTTGCCCTATATTTTATCTGCCAGTTGGTATTGTCAGCTTTTAAAATTTTAGCCAATTTGGTAATGTTAATTGTTTTGTGATTTTAATTCATATTTTCCTTACTTCTGAGCTTGAACACCTTCTCATAAGTTTGTTGGACATCTGTATTTCTTTTTTGTGAGGTGCCTGTTTAAATATTTTGTTTGGGGGGTGGGGGAAGATGGATTATCTGTCTTTTACTAGTTTCTAGTTCTTTATATATTCTAGATTTCAAACTTTTGTCAGTTATGTATGGTAAACATTTTCTCTCATTCTGCAGCTTGTTTAAGCTCTCTTTGTGCTGTTTTTTTTTGTATCCAGAAGATGTTTATTTTAGTGTAGTTAAATTTATCAGCGTTTTCCTTTATCCTTAGTGTATTTTGAAGCTTCCTTAAAATGTCTTCCTCCACCCGAAGATCATAAACATAATTGTTTTATATTTCTATAAAGGCTTTATTTCTTTTTCTTTTTACAGTTAGGTCTGTAATCTATCTGAAATTAATTTTTGTTCATTGTGTGAAAGAGGGGTCCAGCTTCATTTTCCTGATTGTCTCAATACTCCTTTCAGCAGTGTGTCCTCTTCCCAGTGCCCTGGCATGCCACTGCTGTTAGAGTCCAGTATCTGTTCATAGTGATCTTGGTTTGGACTGTCTTTTCTTTCAGTGTCTCCCCCGCAGCCAATACCACACTGTCTTAATTTCTGTAGATTTATAAGTCTTGATATTTGATCAAGCAAGACTTTCCACTTGGTTTTTCTTCTTTGATGTGACTTGTTATTCTTGGTCCTTTGCATTTCCATGTAAATTCCAAAATCAGCTTATGAGATTCTAATAAAACAAAACACCTGTTAGGATTTCTGTTGGGTTTGGGCTGAATCTATAAGTCAGTTTGGAGAGAATTGTCCTCTTGATAAAGTTAGACTTATAGTCTGTAAACATGGAAATGTTTCCATTTATTTAGGTTCTCTTCAATATCCTAGTAAAATTTGATCATTTTCTCAGTAGAAGTTTTGTGCTTTTTTTGCTAGTATATTTTAAAGGACATCCAAGACATCATGTCATTTTATTTAAGACTTAAATCTAACTTCAGTGTCATTATCATACTCAACAAAATTAACAGTAATGCCTTCCAGTCTACCAATCTACGTTCCATTTTCCCTGTCTCAGAAGTGCCTGTGTATGGTTGGTTTGCTTGACTCATGAGCCAAATAAAGTCTACACATTTCATTAGGTAGATGTGTCTTAAGTCTTTTTTTTCCTTTTGATCTTAAATCTCTTTTCATCTCTAATTGGTCTTTCTTCTCATCTTCCCCCTACATCATTTATTTGTTGAAGGGATCATTAGTCTTAGAGAGTTTTGCACATTCTGGTCTTGGTGGTCATTATTCTCATGGTGTAATTTAACACATTCCTTTGTTCTTTTTATTTTCTGTAAACTGAAAGTTACACTTAGAGACTTGATTAGATTCTGCTTCAATTATTTTTTTCTTGACCAATACTTCATATATTGTTTTGTGTACTTCTTATTACAAAATATCAGGAAACTATGTCTGGTTGTCCCACTTTTAGAGATGTTAATATTGAGCAATGGGCACGGGTGTCTCATTCTTCCATTATAAAATTCCTCACCAACCTTTCTTTAATGATTTTATTCGTCACAAACAATCATTTCTTAGATCTGTTACTTCCTTATGTATTGGAAATGGCAGCTTTCTTTTTATTTCTGTGAAATTTGTAGGATGGCCGTATTTTCTATCCTGTTATTGGCTATTGTTGCCTTTTCTCTTTTTTCCCTGGATAATTCTCACCAGATAATTACCAATTTTATTAATTATTTCAAAGAATCAAGTTTTTGGCTTTGATATATTCTATTATGTGTTCATTTTGTAGTTCAGTAATGCTTCTCTAATCTGTGTTATTTTCTTCTTTGGAATTTTTTTTTGCGGTGGGTGGGGGAATTTAATTGCTATTCTTTTTCTTGTTCTTGTGAGAGATGTTTAACTCCTTATTCTTTGGCCTTTCTTTTATAACATCTGCATTTTACATTGTAAGATTGCTGTTAAGTACTATAAGTACTTAAGTATTATATTAGCTGCATCCTGAAGCTGGTATCAATGTTTTCATTACCTTTTAGTATAAAGTCCTTAATGATTTCTCATTTGACCAAAAAGTTATTTAGAAGTATATTTTAATTTCTAAATATTTGAAGGTTTTCCAGGTGTCTTTCTGTTATTTGATTCTTAGTTTAAGCCTTTTGTGGTCAGAGAACATACTCTGTATTATTTCTGTTCTTTTAAATTTGTTGTTTATTTTATGGGCTCAGAATCCGCTCTAACTTGGTAAACTGTTCCATGTGCACTTGAGAAGAATGGGCTTCACAATGTTTCTGAGTAGAGTGTCTTACAAATGACAAGTTGGTTGAAAACATTGCTCGGGTCTTCTAAATTCTTACTTATTTCCTGGCTACTTATTCTGTCAATTACTGAGAGAGAAATGTTGTACTCTTCAACTAACTTTGGATTTATCTGTTTTTCCTTCAGTTCTAACAGTTTTGGTTTCATGTATTTTGAAGCTCTGTTCTTAGGTACATATACATTTAGTATTATTCTGTTTTCCTTGTTTAAATTGACCTATTTATCGCTGTGTCATGTCCCTCTTTATTCCTAGTAATATTCCTTTTTCTGAAGCTTACTGTGTCTGATATTAAATTTATACTCCAGCTTTTTTTTTATTAAGGTATCATTGATATACAATCTTATGCTCAGATTTCACATGAGCAACACTGTGGTTACTGCATTCCCCCCTGTTATCAAGTCTCCACCATATACCCCATTATAGTCACTGTCCATTAGCATAGTAAGATTCTCTGTGCTATACTTCCTCCCCTGTGCCCCCACTATATTATGTGTGCTAATCATAATGCCCCTTAATCCTCTTATCCCTTCCTTCCCACCCACCCTCTCCAGTCCCTTTCCCTTTGGTAACTGTTAGTCCATTCTTGGGTTCTGTGATTCTGCTGCTGGTTTGTTCCTTCAGTTTTGCTTGGTTGTTATGCTCCAAAGATGAGTGAAATCATTTGGTACTTGTCTTTCTCTGCCTGGCTTATTTCACTGAACATAATACCCTCTAGCTCCATCCATGTTGTTGCAAATGGTAGGATTTGTTTTCTTCTTATGGCTGAATAGTATTCCATTGTGTATATGTACCACTCTTCTTTATCCATTCATCTACTGATGGACACTTAGGTTGCTTCCATTTCTTGGCTATTGTAAATAGTGCTGCGATAAACATAGGGGTTCATATGTTTTTTTAAATTTGGGATTCTGTATTCTTAGGGTAAATTCCTAGGAGTGGAATTCCTGGGTCAAATGGTATTTCTATTTTATACTCCAGCTTTCTTTTGATTAGTATTTGTATGGTTTATTTTTGTCCATAGTTTTATTTTTAACCTACCTACATCTTATATTTAAAATGTGGTTATTGTAGAAGGCGTATAGTTGGGTCTTGCTTTTTTATCCAATTTAATCGTCTCAGCCTCTTAATTTGAACATTTAGATCATTTACATTTGATGTGGTTTGGTTTAGATTTGCCATCTTGCTGTGTGTTTCAATTCCTCTTACTATTTTCTTCTTTTCCTGCCTTTGTAAGAAAAATTAAAAGTTTTTTATAATTCCAATTCATCTTTTCTATTATTTACTATTACTTACTAGTTATACCTCCTTTTAAAGGTTTTTACTGATTTTTTTAGGGATTATGCCTCTCTGCATATAGTGCAAGATACAGTGTGAGAACCATGCAACAGTAGAGCTCTTTCTTGCCCCTCTCTTTTGTTCTGTTGCTTCCCTACATTTTACTTCTATGCAAGTTATAAAACCCATAGTACCTTGTTACTGTATTTGCTTTAGTCAACTCTCTTTTAAAGCAATTAAACTAAGAAACAGATTTTTTGTATTTGCTATCATTTTCACAATTTCTGTGTTTTAATCTCTTTTGCTAAATGTGCGTTTCTATCCTGTATGCTTTTGCTTCAAGAACTTCAGCAATTCTTGTTAGTTCAAGACTGCTGCAATGAAGTCTCAAAGCTTTTGCCTGAAAAGTCTTTATTTCACTTTCACATATCTTCTCTAATTAATAGACTTAATTTTGAGCGCAATCGTACAGAAAAATTGAGCAGGAAGTTCCCCTATTCCTAACTGTCCAAGCATGTCCAGCTCTTCCAATAGACCGTCAGCATATTAATCACACTTATTTTAAACCCCTTGTCTGATCGTTCCGATGCCCAGCGTCCCCACTCGCCCGGTCTCTCTGCCTGACTCCTGCTTATCCTCTCTGGCTCGTGCCTCCCTGTTCTTCTCTGTCTTAAGGGTCTTGTCACTTTCATCATTATCAGTTTTCTTGCCTACAGCTGCGTCCAAACTGGGAGCTCCTTCAGGGCAGGGTCTGGAACCTGCTCATTCTGTACTACAGGCTTCTTGCCCTGAGAGTAAGGCTGTTTGGGCTCAGCTCAAGATTGTGACTACATGAGTGCATAAGGGAGAGAAGAGGCTAGGACGCGGAGGGTCACCTCCATGGTTACATTTCCAGGGAGCACTGCCATGTAAAATCGAGCCATCCTTTGTCTTTATATTTAAAAAAAAACTCACAAATATAATATACACTCAAAACATTCAACAATTTCAGGAGTTAAATAGTGAGAATTTCCCTCCCTCTCCGACTACAATCTAGGGTAATGGCTGTGAACAGTTCAGCACATAGCCTTCCACAGTTTTCCCTAAATGAGTGTATGTATGTTTGAGTGTTTCTGTGTACATGTATTGCATATATATGCAGAAACATAATTTGTGTTAAGAAATGGACTTGTTATCTGTGTAAAATTCTTCACCTCATTTTTCATTTAATGTGTCCTGGGCATCTTCCCAGCTCAGTGCATTATCTACAGGTGACTTTAGAAGTTGTTACATAGTATGCCAGTGTATAGGTGCACTGTAATTTATTTAAGCTTCCCTCTTTTGGTAGATATTTAGATTGCAATTCTTTGCTTATGTAGTAATACTGATGACTAATATGGGAAGGGCTTATCATGAGCCAAGGACCATGCTATGCATTTCCCATGAATGTCATTTAATCTTCACAATGCTTTTTTAAGCGTACATGGTTGTTCTCTCTCCTTTCATCTCATTAGTGTAGCTGACACGGAGCAGTATTAGGATTGAAGCTTCTAGACTCTGCTCTTCCACATTGACCTCTCCAGGTCATTCCAGCATAAAACAGCTGGGTTTTCCAAACTGTTGGTGCTAAAGCACCAGTTTGTTTGACCCTTTAGCTCTCTCCCATTCTATATTCACTGTGGTGAATTTGCCTCTGCTTTGGGGGCCCTCTGTTACCCATTTCCTTGCTTTCCCTGAGAGGGCAGGTCCCTTGGGACCACTTGAGGCTGGATGCAGATCTGTCTATCCATTCTCTGGCCCTAGATGCAGGTTGGGGATCTTGGTTACTTGATTTCCCTGGGGAGGCTAACATGAATGTTGACCAGTGAGGTGTAATCAGGGACTTTAAAGCATCCGTTTCAACTTGCTCAGACCTCTTGGCTGCCAGATCTCGACTTTTCATCCCGGGGGTGGCATAAGTCTCTCCATGGATGGGCCTTATTTGATGGGTTTCTTCCTGTAGTATGCTGGGCCAAAAACTGCCTCACATTTCCAGGCTTCTTTTCCTGAAAATCAAGGTCAGGTTTCAACTTCAGCTAATTCTCCTGATGCATGGCCAGAAGTGATACGTATTGTTCCTGGATTGTCAGGTACTCAGAGGAGCAGACAGCGGCAGGTAGGTGCTCCTTTCCATTTGCCCAGAGAAGCCATTTAGGAGCTCCAGTTCCTCCTCTTGTATGTGAGGCCTCCAGGCCACCATAAGACCCTGCTGGTCACACTGGCTTTGTTTGAATGTCTTTGTCTAAAACAGCTCTATTGAGGCCTGTTTTTCATGCAGTAAAGTTCACCTGCTTAACATGTGCCGTGAGTTGAGTTCTGGTAGATGTATACAGTCATGCAGCTATCACCATAATCACCTCTGCGCATACCCACCACCCTTTGTTTTCTGTTCGCCCTTCTGCAGTCAGTCCCTCACTCCATCACCAGCATGGGCCATGCAACCACTGATTTGTTTTTGGATACTAAAGTTTTGCCTTTTCTGGAATTCCATGTAAATGGCATCACATGGCATGCAGTCTTCTCTGTCCTGCTTCTTTCCCTTAGCAGAATGCATTGAAGTCAGTCCCTGTTGTGACTGGTTGTTTGTTCCTTTTGGCAGCTGAGTAGTATTCCACCATATGGACATTCGGTGTTTTGTGTATGCATTTCCCATTTCAGGAGCATTAGGGTTTTCCAATTTTGTGGCTATTTTGAACAATGCTAATGTGAACATTTCGTGTACAAGTCTTTGTGTGGACATACATTTTCATTTCATTTGGGTAAATACCTAAGAAAGAACTGCTAGGTTAAATGATAAATGTATATTTAACTTTTTGAGGAACTGCGAAATTGTTCTCCAAGTTACCTGTGCTATTTCACATTCCCACCAATGATGTCTATGGGTTCCAGTTGTTCCATATTTTTGCCAACAATGGGTATTGTTACAATTTTAGTTCTCTGGTGAATGTGGTATTACTCATTGTGGCTTTTTATTTTTGTTTTTTGGTCTTTGGATTTTGTTTTGTCTTTAAACCTTATTTTGAAATAAGTTTAGATGTACCTAAGAGTTGCAAAGCTAGTGCAGAGAATTCCCTATACCTTCTTGTGCAGTGGTTCTCAATCAAGTGATTTAGCCCCTAGTGGACATCTGGCAATGTCTGAAGACTCTTTGGGCTGTCACATCAGGGGCTGGGGGCTGGGTGCAGCCAGGGGGTTGTCACTGATACCTAGTGAGCGCAGCCCGTTTGAGACTGAGATCTGTCCATGGCCCCTTGGGCTGTTTCTTTCTGTGCTTATTGGTTACCTGACTCCCTCCCACTGGCATGGGTCCTCTCTTCCAAGTCTGTGTAGCCTGAAGAATCAGAAAAGGAGAAAAAGATTTTCCCATGTCCCAAGTGGACAGTTTTGACTTCTGATGACCATCAGACTGGAGGACCTGGGTCTCGTTCCTGTAGGGTGTTGACCCACATTAGAATAAACATCTGTGGATGGTCCTAGGCAGTCTCTCCTCCCTCTGGAGGGAGGTCTCCGACTTGCCTTTGCTCCCTGGTCGTATTATCTGCACTTAGCACAGAGCTGGGAATTAGTGCACCGGCAGTGTTACACATGTAACTGTACGGATCATTTCTCATCTCCACAGTCAGATTATTGCCAGAGGGCTACTTGATGTCTTCAGGGACTTCCATAACAATGAGGACGATTTCTTGATGGTCATGGAGATTGTGGTCCAACTGTCAGAAGATGCAGGTTTGTACAAGGCTTGTACGCTTTTATTTTCCATTCGTGCATTTTCAAGAAACTGTATACAACCAACGATAGCTGATTTTTTTAAAAAGCCCTGTTTATTAAACAAAGCATTTTAATCAATGTGTAACCATGAATGGATTTTGTCAGGAAGAATGGGCATCTTATTTGGTGTCAGATTATCCTTATTTTTAGAAAATTAGAATGACTAATAGCTATGAATGCTGTTGGTCCTGTCTGTTAGGCCTTTGGTATTTCATGAGTTTGCCAGACTTTGGCTGCTAAGAAATCCAAATCAAAAGAAGTTATTTGGATTAGAATAATCCCAGTCATTAGTTTCTCACCTATGATCTTTGTAGGCTAATCTGCTTTTTCTATCTCTTTCCACCTCTCCATGATTGCCGTCCTAGATGAAAAGCACATTGCCTTGTGGCAGACCCCAAGGGGCTGTGTGCCCCCTCCCCTGCCCACACTTCCACACACAGTAAAGGTGAGCAAGGTGAGTGAGCAGTGGCGTTGCCAGTACTGACCGCGGCTCTGCACAACCACCCCGACCCCAAACACTCATGATGACTGGTGAACAGCTTCAGAAAGTTGTGGAAATCTACGGCTTGTTTTAAATTTTGATCATTTTAACTGAAAATAGAAAAATAAGCCTTTCATGTAGCTCCCATATTAGTTTAAAATATTCATATGAATGTGACATAATGCTTTTAAAAAGGCCCAAGTGGATGTTTTGAGTCTTTAAATGGATTCCCTTTGTAAATGAGTCACCATTTACAGTGCTGAGGCAATTATATACTTGTGTTAACTTTAATGTGGTATATTAGAGCTAGAGCTGCTCTTTCGTTTCTTGCTTTGCCTTAGAAATAATTGGGATGCACGGATTGTGGGGGAGTGCATTTACGAAAAAATTATTTATGATGTATACATTCTGGCTGGAATTTAAATAAGCACAACCATAGATCTGGCATATATGCCATTAGCTGTAATGGCTTTTGGACGCTGGCCCAGCATGCAGGCTCCTCGCTCCCTCCTCAGTTTATATATGGGTTGTTATAATAGAGTTGTCATTCTCTCTTCTTTCTATGTTTTTATATTGCCGTATAGCTTATTAGCTTTTTAAGCCTGTCTGTAGCATAAATACTCTAAATGGGAAATGATTTTTAAACTGCATTTATCTAATTTCCTTGATGAAGTTTTTCAGTAAGAAAAGCTAGAAACTATCAGTATATACCATATACGATGCTTGGCTTATTCTTATTTAATTCTTTTTTTTTTTTTTTTTTTTATTGCTGCAGAGCCCACAGTGCGGACTGAACTGATGGAACAGATTCCTCTCATTGACATTTTTTTTACAAGAAAACAAATGAAATTTTCCAGTGGTGTTCTCCAAATATCTCACACCCATTGCAGTGAGGTACCCCACAGATCTGAACCGTCAGGTGTGAAACTCTCTGACCTTGAGATCTTGGTAGCAGATTCTCTTGAGTCTTATTTTCACTGATGTTCACAAATCAGAAAACAGCTTTGTGCCCAGTGACTCAAGAACAAAAGTCCTCTGTGCCTACGTCCTCCAGTCACGCAGGAAATGGGCAACTACCATTATCATGAAATACTTCTTTTTTTTTTTTAACTTGTTATTATGGAAAATTTTAAACACATACAGCGGTAGAAAGAATATTAAAATGAATGCCTACATACTCTTTACCCAGCTTCCACTGGCATTAACACTGGACTGGTCTTTTTCCATTTGTTTTACCCAGATAAATCCAATCCAGATAAAAGCATTTCCCAGATGCCACATCCTCTCAACTGTAAATGCTTTAGTATTGCTCTCTAGGAAACATAGACACTTGTAAAAATATGTGTATCACAAGTATAAGGATTAACAATAGTTCCTTGATATCATCTAATATCTGGTTGTTATTCACATTTTCTCATAAAACTGTTTTTTGCAGATAGTATGTCAAATCAGAGCACATACATCCACACACTGGATCTGGTCGATGTGTCAGTTTAATTTATGACAGTTAATTTTAATTTAATTAAACAAATATATAATAAGTAAATATATTATAATATATATGTTACTATAATTATACTTTATAAATTACTTAATTTGTAACAGCTCTCCCCCCACCCTCTTTTTTTCCCTTACTCTTTATTTTTTGGGGAAACTAGGTTATTAGTTATAGGATTTCCCACATTTGAGATCTGGCTGACGGCATCTCCATAGTGTTGTTTGAAATGTTCTTCTATTTCCGGTATTTCATACAAACTGGTGGTTAAGTGTAGAGTCTCAGTGAGACTTGGAGGTTTTGGTAGTATGGTGATAGTACTTCTCAGGTGCTGGTGTGTCTTCCTGCTGTTCGAATCTGGAAGCACAAAAGCCGTGTGGTCACTGGATTCTGACTCTGTCAGCCTTATCTGTTCACTACCAAGTCACGATAACCTATGAGCAACCATTGCTGATTGCTGCCCAGACCCAGGCCTTCATTAGAGGTTGCAAAGCTGTGATGCTCTGATTCCAACCCGTATTAACTTAATAGCTGGACTTCTATAAGGAGCTTCTCCCTCAGCTGCTTGGAAACCCTGAAGACCTGTTTGTCTAAGGGAAGACAGGATAAATAATTTTCCTTTTATTTACCAGTCTCTAGAATAATTAGTTGGTGTCCTAAAATCTACAAAGGTTGCCAGTTAGTTGTTTAAAATTTGTTTATTTTGTAGTGGTCTTGTGAACTCCTGAATTTTAACATATTAGACGTGTTTTAATCTGTCTTGGTTGTTACTCTTTTCTGTGATCAAATTGTCCTAGCTTCAAGCGGGGGGCACTCTTTAAGTTGGGTCCTGAATCTTCCTGAGGTGACCCAGTAGATTTTGATAACTCACTTCTACCTAGAATCAGCCAATTCTGCAAGGAGTCCTAGTTCCTTTATGGTGGAAGTGATAATAAGAAACCAGGATGTGGGTACTGGGGGTGCTCATTGCTATAAGATTGGTCATCGCTTCTAGTGACAGAGCAGTTTGTTTTCTTAAAAAATATATATATTCTTCACAAGTTAATGTTGATATTTTCAACTCGAATTTAAGATTATAGGGCTTTTACTTAGTTGATTTTATATTTGTATCTCTCCTTTTTAAACATGGTTCAAATCTTGCCTCTTAATGGCATTAATGTGTGTGTGTGTGTGTATCCAAAATAAAAATACCAGTATTCTTACTAATAGTGTGGTAGGATTACTGAATATAGTTTAAGATCTCTGAACAGTTCTTTTGTTTTTCAGTTATCTCCCATGAGAGATGTACAGTCACACCAACATTACAGTGTTTTTTTTTTTTTTTTTAGATAATTATTTTTTATTGAAGGGTAGTTGACACACAGTATTACATTACATTAGTTTCAGGTGTACAACACAGTGATTCAACATTTATATACATGATAATTCTAGGTACCAGCTATCACCATACCAAGTTGTTACAATATTTTGACTATATTCCTTATGCTATACATTACATCCCGGTTGCTTATTTATTTTACAATTGGAAGTGTGCATTACAGTGTTTTAAAGTCACATTCATTAACCCTTCTCTTTGCTGTTAAGCTGCCAACTCATTTGTTTTCATTTATTTATTATTTTTAGGAATTGCTTTAGCTTTTACATTTGGATTTGATTTAGACTTATAATTATTTAAAATGTTTTCGTGTGATTCTAAAATTAAAACTGTGCAACAAAGTACATTCAGAGAATGTTTCCACCCGTATCCCTCCTACTTGTTCTTTTCCCTCCCCTGTAGTTGCCATTTTATAGGTTGTAGTGTATTCTTACCTTTAAAAATGACATGCAAATAACTCAAGGCAAATGCACGTATGTTCTTGTGTTCTGCACCCCGCGTGCCTCTCTCAGGTGGGAAGTGGCTTGCTGTCGCTGGTGCTCTGTCTCTTGCTCTTCCTGTGGTTGAGGGCATCCTGGAGACCTGTCCGTAGCAGTCTAGGGAGGCTTCCTCCCTCCTTTGCCTGACAGTGTTGTACTCCTTTGGGGAGTGTAGCATGGCTTACTGAGAGACATTGGGTTATTTCTACTCTTTTGCACTTTAAAATTGTTGCAACAAATAGCCTTGTAGCAGTTCTGTTTGTGTCAGGTTATTTGGGTAGATGGAATTCCACAAAGAGTAAATATGTTTGTAATTTTAAATGATATACCAAGTTTTCATTATTGTTATTTTCAAGAAATCCCACAATTTTGGCTTGTATTTCTCCCTTTGTCCAAGTATTTTTAAAAGAGCAAATACTCACATTTAACTGCTGAATAGTGTGACGGGATTAAATGTACTTTTCAAATAAGGAAAAACGTCACCTGTTTCCACTCTCCTGACACCGGTACTTTGATTATTTTAGCACTTTCTTCTCTAGCTGCTTATGTTTCTTCCACATAGGTTTAAGCATAATGTGACGCAATTTCTCCCATCCACTCATTCACTCAAATGGTTTCTGAGTGCCCATTATGAGCCGCGCGTGGTCCTTGTGCTGAGGATAGGAGATGAGTAGGACAGATTGTGTACCCAGAAAGCTAAACCACTGTGCGTCTCTGTCATCGTCATAGTTTTAATTTTGTTGAATGCTTAAGTTTCTTTGGCTTTTGTACTGTAGATGCAGTGAGCATAATAATGGATGTGTTTTTCTTTTTCTGTTGGCTTTTTTTCCCCTTTAGGTACATTCTTGAAAATGAGATTTAGTGGGTTGGGGGATCTGACATTTCCTTGACCTTTGTCGTATGTCATTTCCATGTAGTCAATTCCAGAACCGTAGAAGGAAGAACCCAGGGCATCTGAGCCAGGCCCTCGCCTGGAGCCTGATACTCAGCCTGGGTCTGCTGGAGCTGTGTGAGAGGCCAAGAGCAAGCGCTCCCGACCGGGGCCCTGCTGCTCAGGCCCTTCAGCTGCCCCCTGCCCCTGCCCACACCAGCGGGCACTCCTTCTTCCCTGGGGGCCTCAGGACTGCCTGGCCTCTAAAGCCCCAGAGATGACCTCCCACTCTCAGCACAGCTGCCCTCCTTTCTTCCCTGCCACCGCCCTGAGCCTTCCTGCCCGGAGGCCTCTGGAGCCCTGATTCCCAGCGTCCTCCTGCCTGTGCTTCCTGCCCTCCCTCCGCTGCCCTCCTTCTGCTGCCCTCCCTCACCCGCCGTTGCAGGCCCAGCCCCACTGTCAGCCTCCATTCTGCCCTTATGACAGTGCCCTTCTCCAGCCCGCCAGACTCCTCCGGGTTGCCAAGTGTGGCGGGGGTGCCCCGTCGCGCATTGACTGGGGCCATTGCAGACGTGGGGGTTCACGTTGCAGCTGGGCTCATGGCACTGCTCGGCCATCCTGTCACAGGTCCCTCAGCAGCTGCTTTTCACCTCATCCTTGGCAGCCCTTTTAGACCTTGGCCACTCTCATCAAGCCTCTCCACTCACCCTGCGTCGTGCCAGGCAGGCGACCTTGCCTTTTACTGCACAGAGGAAAGAGGCCTTCAGCCTTCATGCCCTGTCTTAGTGAATGGAAGCGCCACCTACTGTGTGCAGGCCCCCAGAGCCACAGCCCGGGAACCGTTGACATCCTTGCTTCTCGTCCCTCCTACCTCTGGTCAGACCCATACCGCGTCCCCTTGCTTCCATAATAAAGACACAACCCCTTGGGAGCACCGCTCTTCTCTGTTCCTGTCCTCTTTAAACAGAAATATGATGAAGTCACGCCATGTTTCACTGAACATTCCTCAGACTCCAGATGCCCTCAGACACAGCCCGGACGCCTTCACGGGCCACCTGGCCGTCCTGCTGCCGCCGCTGCGGGCACCAGCCCCGTCGCTTGCACTCTGACGGTGCTGACCTCGCCCCTTCCACACGCCCCTCCTCTCTACTCCCTTCAGTCTCTGCGTCACTCTAACAGACGGCTGGGCCACCGGGAGTCATTCTCTGGCCCGAGAGTGGCCATGCCAGTCCCCCAGCAGCTGCATCTCAGGCCGGCCCGCCTCCCCGTATTCACCATCAGGGTCTGTTCGTGGCCACTGAGCCTGCAGTGACTCGTGAGCGGTGAGATCCGGGCTTGACTCCTGCGAACAGCCGCCACTCCTCGCGCTCTGTGACCGGCCGTGCTGCGGGATCCGCACAGATCACCCCGTTTCCTCTTCCTAACCACCCTGTGAGGTGTGGGCACACACAGTCATTCATCCTCATCTTGGGAGTGAGGAGCCGAGAAGCACGGTGTGCGGGGCGCTGAGCTCGGGCCGGAGCCCGGGGGTCCCCTGCTTCCCGAGGCCCGTCTGGCGGGTGGATATTGTGGCCAACACTTTTCCTCCATTCTAGACTCGGAGCCCCTGACCGGAGGGCCTGGGTCTTGCTCTCTCTGTCTCTGTGACCAGGTACAAGGACCTGCCCTCGGTAAGCGTTCAGTGAAGATCTGTAGAACCACGTTGGCTGTAGATGCCCCTCTGGTGAGCGGTGCTGATCCCCCAGCTGTGCTGAGCTCCTTGCCTCTGTCCCAGGGAAACCGTCCCCCGGCGCCTCTCCTAGCCTAGTGTCTTCCTTTACCTCTTTGGACCCATTTCTCCGAGTAGCTTGCTCACTTTTCCAGTCTCTCTGGCTTTTCTCTTTTGATCACAATCATGCCTCGCCCTCCCTCATCCTTCTGCCACCCGGCCTTGGCCCTGCGCGCCCCATTGCTCCTGTCCTGGCTGCCGTGCTTCTTGAGAGGGACCCCAGCAGCCTCGGCCCGGGGCCTCCCTTTCCGGCGCCAGCGCACTGCACCGAGGCTGATGTGTCCGAGAGCCAGTGCAGGGGACCTCGCCTCGGGTCCGACTGATCTCATGTCAAATCGAATGTTTGTTCCTTCAAAAACAGTTTCAATTTTTAAAATATGAGGTATTTTAACCATACAAGAGAATTATGTAATAAACACCTATCTTCTTCCTGCTCATATTCAACAAATTTAACACTTGGCAATTTTGCTTAGCTTTTTATTTTTTATTTATAGGTTGCAGGTGTGGTTAAAACTGCTCTGTGCTCCTCCTCATTCCATTCTTCTGCCCCCCGTTTCCTTCTGTAGGAAACCGCCACCCTGGGCTTGGCATGTCCCCTCCCATCCAGGTTTTTATAGTCACACCACGTGTGTAAGTGGCCCTGAATAAGATGGTGTCACATTAAAACCTTGGATAAATAGCATCAGATTGCACCTTTCATCCTGCCACTTGCTTTTATTCCTCTGTTTTTAAGGTCTGTCCACATTGATCTGCAGAGCTCTTGGTCATTCATCTGAACTTTTTTTACGACACTGCATTTATATTTTTCCTGCAGTCTCTTTATCCCATAACTTCTATTCTTTTTTCCCTTTGCTTGATCCATTAGCTCCGTTTGTCCCTGTTAACTACATTTGGGTTTTTGCAGAAGCCTTTCTTGGATGCCCACTAGGCATTTAATGTTGCTCTTGCCCAGCATTGGGATGAAAACGTGACCAAGATATAGTCTCTGTTCCTCCTAAAGCCCATCGTCAGGCAGATCTGGACTGGGGTCATCTTTCCATTTCCCTCTCTTGGCTTCTAATAATATGGTTTCAATAACAATAGTAGCCAGCATTCCTTCAGGGCTTACTGTGCCCCAGACGCTCTTTGGAGCCCTTTGTGTATATTGGGTCCTTTCATCCCCACAGCCAGCTGGGAGGCAGGCACTGTTAGTGTCCATGTTTACAGGTGAAGAAACTGAGCCTCAAAGAGGCTAAGCCCAAGATGGCCAGCCAGGAATTGCAGAACACAGATGGGGTTCATGCCACTGCATGCCACCTGTTGGGCTCTTAAGTGTCCTCCTGGCCTCTTCCCTTTCTGCTTGCTTGTGTCGTCCCCAGTGTCTGTCATGAGCCCTGGTCTTTGTCTGCCCCGCAGTGCCAGGATTCCCCGATGGTCTCATTTGCTTCCGCGGACCTAGGGAGAGCCACGTGCATGTGAACACCAGCTGCCGTCTGTTACCCAGGTCTCTTGGTCGTGAGTCACTGACCTCTATCTCCGCGGCCCACCAGGTGGTTCTACCTCACAATCCACAGTATCACACGGAGCTCACAACTCCAGCACCCCTGTTCTCTTCTCCCTCAGCCCTGCTTCTCCTCCCATTGTCTCCATTTTGGTTATTGGTGGCCAGAAGCAAAGACCCCAAAGGCACCTGTGATTTTCTATGATTATTCCATGACGCGCTCAGCTCCCTTTGGCAGTGCCTCCCAGACCTCCCCTCTCCTTTCTGTCCCCTGTCCCCCAGATCAGCCTGGCTGAAAGCTGGTAGCCTCTCTGCCGGAGCCCCTTGCCTGGTCTCAGCTTTCAGAAGCACTAGAGGCTTCTAAACTGCCATCCTCACTGAAGCCGAGTCTGATCTTGTTACTCTTCTGCTTTTCAACCCTTAGGGCTCACCACTGCCCCAGAATAATCAGCAGAGGTCTTAGGACACTGAAAACCTTTCTGTCTCCAACCTCAGCTGGCCCGTCAGCCACCTGCTGTGCCGTTGGCTCAGGCCTCCTGCTTCACTGTCACTGGGGCTTCTCCTGCGTCTCCAGAGTCCTTGTCTCTGGGCCTTGAGGGCACTGTCCTCTCCCCTTTCCTTGCTTGGTGTATGAGTGTCCTGGGGCTGCTGTGACAAATGACCACAAATTGGGGTGCTTAACACAACAGAAATGTCTTCTCTCATGGTTCTGGGGACCGTAAGTCAAAAATCATGGTGCCGTGTGGCTGTGCTAACTGCAGGCCTGTGGGTGGTCCTGCCTGCCTCCTCCAGCCTCTGGTGGCTGCTGGCGTCCTTAGCTTGCACCTGCATCCCTCCAGCCCTGCCTCCCACCTTCACATGGCCTCCCTCTTCCCTGTCTCTCCTGCTTTCTTTTATAAGGACTCTTGTGGTTGCATTTAGGTCCCACCCTATCATCCTGGATGGTCTCAAGATCCTTAATGTGATCCTTAATCACATCTGCAAAGACCCTTTTCCAGAGAAGATGACATTCAAAGATTCCAAGAATTTAATGTGGAGATAGCTTCTGGAGGCCACCCTCAGCGGGTTTCTCCCTGTCCCTGACGACCCGCTCAGGGCTTCCCCTCCCCACCTGGAGCGCCCTCCCGCACTGCTGCCCTCTGGCACCCTCGGCTGTCCCCTGAGACTGTGTCGTGTGATGATATAGCCGGTGGGCCCAGCTCTTCTGGTCTGTTGTCTGCTTGTGCTCTCTGCTCCTGGCATGTGCCAGGCGCTCAATAAGCATTTGACACCCTCAGAGTTATTAGGGGCTTTGCTGCCTCTTGTTGGACACCACGTCCTGTCACCTGGTCCTGGTTATATTGCTGGGGCATCACCTCTTCTCTGCTTGCCCCCCTCCAGGATTGGTGCAATAATCATCTTGCTGACCTTTCTGCCCTCAGTCCCTCATTGCCTCCAGTTTTCTCAGAATAACACCGCTGGAGTGATCTTTCTAAAATCCTGTTTCGTCCTGTCACCTGTTCGGAAACTTGGATGTCAGATTGCCTCCGTGGCACAGTCTCCCAGCGAGCCCTCTTTATGACCTGCCATCGCCCATCACCTGTGACGCTAGATACGCACTTCCCACTGCTGTTTCCCTGCCTTACCATCACTGTGATGAGCATATTTTGCTACTTGTGGTATAAATTGGAATTTCCCATGCTTTGGTTTCCCCAGAATGTTCTCTCTCCAGCTTCTTAGGATCCTTCTTAGTTTTAGTGCTTGCTCACGCCCTGCAGACAGTAAAGAATCTTCCCCTTCTCTGGACTATAGAGTCTTTGTTTTCCGGTTCTTGTATGACCCCCTTCTCTGGGCCTGGGGTCTTACAGGTGGTGGGAGGGCAGCTGTTCCTGATCCCTGTGCCTGAGGAGGAAAATGTGCTCCCTGTCATCCGCATGCTGCCAGGTCCTGAAGGCTTGCCGGAGGACAAAGGACGAATCAGGCACACTACCTGCCCTCCAAGTTCACTCTCTGCAGTGGGGAACACAGATGACAATGTGCGGTCATACAGGAAAAAATATGTGTGCATGCGTGCATGTGTGTGTTTGTGTGTGTGTGTGTAGGAATCTGGGATGGGTTGTGAAGGAGACGTGCAGGGTGTCAGAATACAGATGGGGAACTGACCTGCATGGGATCAGGGGAAGAGATGTTTGGCTGAGAGCAGAAGATTAGTGGTCCGTTGGGAGGGGGAACAGCACTTTCTAAGGTCCCAGGAAGGATGTGGGATAAAGGGCCAGGAAACTTGTGGGGCTCATGCACACTGCAGGGGCGGGAGGCACTTGGCACTCTGTGTAGGGAGCATGGTCTTGATCCTGAGAGCACGTATTCTGCCCTCAGCCAAACAGGGTGTCCGGTTCTGCTAGCACTCTCTGCCCCCGACAGTGATGACGAATATAAAGCAGAAGCTGCAAATGTACGTCCATCTGGGGAGTGACAGCCCCTCAGTTTGGTGAACTGTCCCACAGACTGGTGTGTGCATGACTTGTAGTGTCACATGCAGTCAGGGTAGGCCAACATGTTCCCACTTACAGGGTAGCTGGTGACTTGGCTAGCTAGGTCAGAGGACGTTGACAGTTCAGATCTGAGCACACTTGGGAAGTGGCTCTCTGCAGATCAATTGTTTTAAGAAGGCAAGGCTTGGAAAATCAGAGCGATTTGGGCAGAGTCATGGCAGCTGGCTTAGGTGTCTGCTGGGCAACATGCTGAGATTTACAGGTAAATCCTTGAACCCCCTTGGATCATAGGACCTCGTTTCCCCAAGTTCAGGAACCCAGTGTTGGATAGGAAATGATTGTAGATGATACTTGGACAATTAAAAAAATGTAATATATGTGTGTATCTGTCTTATAGACGAGGACAAGACTGAAGTAGGTATGTCAGTAAATAAGAAACAGTCACTCTGAAGATTGCAGATATGGCCAAAATGTTACAGCAGTTAGGGAAATGCTGTGTTAAAGTATTTGTTCTCCTATCAGTCAAAGGTATACAAGTAAAGGAATAGCATAAAGACAAATAGTATAAATAGTATAAAGACAAGTAAAGGAATAGAATAAAGAAGAAAATTTATTCTACTTTTAGTAGGTAGTTTTGTAGAGTTTGTGAGATCCTGTCCCCACTGGGAAGTGGGTGGACAGTCAAGGACTTTCTATTTGCTTCTGGAGCCCTGTTCACAAACCCACGATTGATGAGCCAGTGGTCATTTCATAGAAGCCCTGAGACCAAGATTCCCTAGCCAGTCCTCAGAACTTCTGCCTTGTGGCGAAGGGATGGTTCCCAGAGCCATCGTGTCTTCTGTACCTGCTGCTCCGCTCTCCACTGAGCCATGGAGAGGGGGAAGCACAGCATGTCGTAGAAGTAAACGGCTCTGGGATT
The DNA here is from genome assembly GCF_030020395.1 of Manis pentadactyla. Classification (NCBI taxonomy): domain Eukaryota; kingdom Metazoa; phylum Chordata; class Mammalia; order Pholidota; family Manidae; genus Manis; species Manis pentadactyla. The sequence goes on along the minus strand of NC_080023.1, from coordinate 173,927,147 downwards.
ATTGTAACATTTTAGGAAAAGTCATACAAGAGGATTTAAAAAATTATGAGCCTTCATTGTTTGTACAGTAAGTTACAGAGTGTAGCTGTTTCCTTGATTGGAAAAGCATGACGTTAGAGAAGGGGATTCTTTTCATTTTCAAAGTGTAGAAACATACCCCATGGAGCTGCCCGATTCTATTACAGCCTCAAAGCATTTGGCAATTATTCTTCATTTATGTAAAAGTTTTCCTCGACTATGAGTGAAAGGTCTGCTTTTTAAATTAATTTGATTGTTTGCATATTCCATATGTTTTTAAGATGAGTCAGGTTGAACAATAATTATTACAATTCAAATATTCCAGGGTTCTCTTATAAATTCCAAGTTTCCCTATAAGAAATTTGTTTCACAAAATGAACCTGGATAATATCATTTTTGGGGTATTTGGCAGTTGAACAGCAAACTTTGCCAACTAGATCTTTTTTTGTTTGAAAGTTGGTTAGGCAAGTGTCCAGGGTTACAACGGACAAGCAAGTATCTTATCCCTAGAGACTGATAACACCGTGACAAATACTGCTCGATGCGCGGCATGATTTTTATTTTGTTTTGTTTCCAACCTTTCCATTCTTGTCAGCAATATCCTCCTCCTTTTTTTTTTCCTGGGGAACATATTTGGAAAATAAAACAAGTCTTCAAAAAGCTATCTCCATAAATCACTTGCAGAACAAATTAGCTCACATAAATTGTTGCTGGTATCATACTTAAGAAGATAAGTTTTCACATGTGGCTGGAAAGAACAGAAGGGGCCTTGAACCCTCCTGCAGTCACGGCTCACCTGCCTTTCAGAGCATCTCTGGAGGAGCTCTCCCCTGGGCCCTGATGCAAGCAGGGTCTGGCTGCCCACTCTGGCCCTGTGTGCTTTGGTCAGATTCAGAAACTGTTCTGTTTCCTTCCCTGGAGCCCAGAGGCCAGGGGGTCTGGGAGGGGACTCGCTCCTTGGAGACCCAAAGCTGTGGAGCACAGAGGGTGCTGTTGTCTTTTTAGCTAGGAAATGGCAGCGTGGGTAGAGAACGGGTTTCATTCTTCAAGGAAAAGAAGGCCACGTGTGTGATGTGCAGAGCTCTGCTAGGCAGGCAGAGTTCTCCTTTACGGGTCTGTGACATCCAGGCACTGCGGGCACTGACATGTACTTGGGAGAAGGTGATAGGTGAGGAAAGAAGTGATCGCGCTGCTCTGCTGCCCCTGTGTTTTTGCGGCCAGGTGGTATGAATGTCGCTACCTCCGTGTGCACATACACACACACCTAGAACAGTGCCGTTTCAAAGGAGGTGCTTCGCACTCGGGGGAAACCTTGCGTGCTTCCATAGACAAAATGTGCAACTGTTCACTAGACTTTCCATTCCCATTCCATAGGCTTTCCATTCTCTTACAATCGGTGAATCTGATGCTGGTGACCCTAGAACATACGTGATTAGGGAAATCAAAGAGGGTCAACTAGACTTGTCCTGGGCATTTTTAAATTGAGTTACGCAGTACAGATTTCATGCATCCTGTTTGGTGACGTCTTTCAGATATGCCAGGCATGTTAGTGACCCCCTCTACATACAGTCAGAAGGCTTGGTTCAGATCTGTCTTCTATCACGTAGCAGTTGAACTGAGAACTTTGTTTGTTTGTTTCTTTCTCCTGCAAAATGGTGAGCTGCTCAAACACAGGTGTTTTTCCACCACCAGTACCCAGCATGGTGCCAGGCCCAGAGCCGGCACTAAATAAATGTTAGTTGTTAAATGAATGAATTGGTAAAAACTGGAAGTGCTGTATCCTGTAATTATATCTAGACAGCATAAACAGGCCACCAGAGACCAATTATAATTCCTCTTGCTGCAGGAAGGCCATTAGCATTCTGAGATTATAACTAATTGTCAGAAGCCTATTTTTCTCTCTCTACACATTTTCACATTAAGGCTTCCTCATTTTTTGTCGTCATTCCTATTTTTAAGTTCATTTTTATTTGTGCATTTATTTAAAAAGAATGGTTGGTTATGTGCTATAAAAAATAGTTGGCTCCAAGCAACTAAGTGAAGATCGTCATTCCACACAAGTGGTTCCCAGGGCCTAAGGAATACCATTTCTTGTCACTTGGTGTGCTGACTTTTAATGATTCTGGATTTGTTTTATCTGGGTAGTAATAAGGTCATGTGGGCGCGGTGCGTGGAGGGGGTGGATGGAGACACTGGGCACCCTGTAGTCCCTGTTACCTTGGATATGGAAGCCTTGTGTCCTCATTTACTGTGGCTTCCACTCTGTACAATTCTGCCTAGCATCAAATCAGAGGTATGTGTCCTCTAAGTTTGGAAGACACAACCTTTTCCGCATTCAGGTTGTGGGGAGTTTCTCCTGCTCCCTCCCCAGTTGGTTTTCTTTCTGCTTCTGTCGGCTGTGTGCAAATTCCAAATAGAGGAGCAGGTAAACTGCTAGCCCAGGGCCCCTGGCTCTGCCAGGGCAGCTGCTGTGCAGTGGGAAGAGCGGACCACAGAGGCAGCAGGTCCTCTCTGCCTCCCTCCCTTCCTCCTTCCTTTTCCCTTTTTCTTTTTTTGGGCAGGTAGTGGGAGAATTCTTTAAAAATTTTTTGGGGGGTTAATTTTTCATTTTGTTTTGGTTTAGATCTTTTAGAAAAGTTGCAGAAATGAGCTCCTATATACACCCTTTATCCAACTCCTCCAGTAGTTTATATTTAGCTACAGTGGTTTACCCCATTCTCTCTCTCTAGGCATGTGCAACAGACACACACACACACACACACACACACACACACGTATACATATTCACATATGTAGACATATTTTCTGAGCCATTTTGAGAGTAAATTGGAGACGTTGTGTCCCTTCACTCCTAAATATTTAGTGTATGTTTCTAAAAACAAGGAAATTCTCTCTTAAACAACTTCAGTGCACTGATCGAAGTCAAGAAGTTTAACACTGATACAATGCTAGTATCTTATCCCCAGTTCATGTTAAAATGTCGTTTGTCCAGGATCCAGTCCAGGATCACACACGGCACTGAACTGTCACATCTCTTTGGTCTTCTTTAATCTGAAACAGATCCTGAGTCTTTCTTTAAATTATGTGACATCAGCAATTTGGAAGAGTCTGGGCCAGTTCTTTGGTACATGGTCTCCCAGTTTGGGTTTGTTTGATGTTTCCTCATGATTAGATTCAGTCTCTGCATTTCTGGCTGGAAATCACAGTAGTCACGTTGTGCTCTCATATGTCACATCAGGAGGCCTGAGGCTCCAGTTTTTCCTGATATGGGTGACGTTGGCCCCGGTGACTTAGTAGCTAGACTTGGTGTCTGCCAGTTTCTCCGTGCTCCTTTTCCGTCTGGAAGTACAAGCAGGTTCCCTTTGAAGCTGTCCAGGTGTGCTTCTCAGTACTGGGGTCTGCGGATGTCTGCTGTGAAGAATGTTCCTGTCTCCATTATTTGCTAGCATTTTGTTGAGGATTTTCACATCTACATTCAAGAGGACTGTTGTGGGCAATTTTCTTTTCCTATTATGTTTTTTGTCAGGTTTTAGAATAGGGTTATTCTGGCCATGGAACATGAACTGTGAAGTATTCCCTGCTCTCCTGTTTTCTGAAAGATTTTGTTTAAGACTGGTGTTATTTTTTCCCTTAAATATTTGTTAGAATTCATCAGTAAAGCTTCTGGTCCTAGAATTTTCTTTGTGAGGTGGTTTTTGGTAACAGATCCAATTCAGATACGGAGGCTATTCAGATTTGTTACTTAGCTGTGTCATTGCCTGAGTTGTGTATTTTAGGGAATTCATTTTTCATTTGAGTTTTTAAATTTATTGGGATAAAGTTGTTTGCAATATTCCCTTATGTCTTTTATGCCTGTATGATCTGTAGTGTTAGCCCTTTTCATGATTGATAATTTCTGTTCTCTCTCTCTTTTTTCTTAATACTCTTGCTATGTATTTATCAATTTTATTAATATTTTCAAAAAACCTATTTTTGGCCTTTTAGATTTCTTTGTTCTCTTTTTCATTGATTTCTACTATTTATTATTTCCTTCCTTCTACTTGAGTTCAATTTGCTTGTATTTTTCTAGCTTCTTAAAGAGGAAATTATGTCTTTCAGCCTACCTTCTTTCCATTGTAAGCATTTAAAGCCAGGCATATGATGTTTACATCTCTGTGATGTATCGATCCTTTTATTAAGAAGTGGCTTTCTTTATGACTAATAAACTGTGTCTTGTATTCTACTACAGTGTTACCCTAAACATGCCAGCTTTCTTATGCTTATGTCATAGTATATTTGTTTATATCCTTTTACTCTCAGTCTTACATGTCTGTGTTGAAAGTGTTTCTGCTTCCCTTAGCATGGAGTTGGGTCTTGCTTTAAATCCAATCTGATAGTTTTTGCCTTTTATTTGGAATGTTTAGTCCATTTATGCTTAATGTAATTAATTGGTTACATTTGGATTTAATTCTGCCATTTTGTTATTTGTTTTCTGTTTGTTTCATCTGTTTTTTTTTTCCCTCTTTTGTGAATTCTTTCCTGCCTTTTTTTGGTACTAATTGAGTATTTTTGTAGTGCTGCATTTGAATTCCTCTAGTGAGGATTCTCAAAAACTAGAGCACCTTGCAACAATGTCATTCTACTCACTCTCCTCTTCACTGCTGTTTTTGACATTATGACATATTATGAACTTGGTAAGAAGTTATTAATTTCAAATGACTTCTTCAGACTAGTGTCTATTTTCCCCTTTCTCTGTCATTAATTTACGGCTATGTCTTAACTGTGTCCTTAAAGCAGCTTCTGTCCTTCCTCAGCGTAACCCGCTTTGACTATACTCAGCACGATTTTATTTGCTTTGGTACGTCCCTTAGTTTTTCGGGCTCTGCTCGGGTAACGTTTGGGGGATGCGGAGAGCCTGTGCGGAGTGCTTCAGGCGGTGTCGCACAGCACGGCCCCCTCGCTGAGCAGGGCTGCGCTCTCGCCCCTTCACCAGACCCATCAGCGACCCCTGTCGGCGGGTAAGTGCGGGCCGCTCGGCAGCTCTGGCCTGCAGCCTCCGCGAGCCGCAGGGCCCCATCGTGCCTTCTGGACTTGGGACTGTTTTGTCTTTCCAGTAACCGATTGGCGTATTTAGACATTGTGAAGATGAGGGCACCTAAAATCTCAAAAGCTCTGGTGCATATCAAGAAAGTGGCACACACCTTAACATTTGTAGCGAAAGAGTGTCCCTGAAGTGAGAAGAGAAAGAACTATAGCTCTGAATTGTTGCCTTTTCTGTTACTACCACAAACATGTCTGTAATAATAGTTTGTTTTCAGATGCTTTATAACGTCTTGAATTATTTGATATGCAATTAATATTCTAGAAGAATTAAAACCTCCCTGATGGTACTAAATGTTTCCTTATTTTCTGTTGGAAAATAGTTTATTTGGCCTTTAGGGAGTGCCTTAGAAAGCAATACATCTGCTTAGACATAATTTGGTGGACAGTGAATTGTTTGGTGATCAGCCATCTGTTCAGCTTGAGCTCAGACCTGGCTGATGCTACATTCACTGCACTGTTCTCTCTGATTTCAGGTGCGCCAGGCTGCCTTCCAGGCCCTAGGCCCCTTTATTTCCACCTTTGCAATCCCCTCCAGGGCTGGCCTTTATATTCAAGAAGATGGTACCCTGAGCATCCGGCCAGTGGTTCAGGATTTGGACTCCAGTTTCACCTCCAGGCCACCCAGTGCAGACAGTTGCGGTGACACTTGCTCAGCCCAGTAAGCTCCAACCAGAATAAATGCCAGGATCCCTGCTGCACCTCGGGCCTCCACCTAAAGATCTAGCAATTATCTTGTCTAAAGTTTTAGTAACAGTGACCTTCTGGGCAAGATAGAATATTAGAGCTTTAATTATGTAAAGAAGCAAAAAGTAATTGCAGTAATGATTTTAAAACATGGCTACTGGGTTATAAATAATGGTGCTACTGTGTTTCCTAAATTTAGATAAAATATTCATTGAGACTAGTGATTAAATAACCTATAAAGAAAAATTTCTCTTACTTTTTGATTAATAAAGTTCTTTGGATAATTTACATGGGGAGAAAGGGGAGTGTCCCAAATGAACTTCTGTGCCATAGGATAGTGCGTGCTCACAAGGGAGGCACTCCTGACCCACCATTTGTAGACCGTATACTACTTTTCTAGTAAATTCTGGTGATCAGTCTTAGATTTTTTTTCGTCTTTCCTCTGAGAATGATGGGTACATACTAACCAGTCCATTTGAGGTAGTTTACAACCGTCTGTGCATTGTTAATATTCTACAGAGCATCTCGAGCAATACAAGTCCTTTTTAAGACTGGTTCATCCTTCCCCATCAAAATTCACCGAGTTCCTGCCATATGTCAGGCCTCTCTCTGTGCAGCGCCGGCCAGCTCAGGACTTACCAAGTGGCCAAGAGCTTGTGCTCACCAGCTTCTGCACCTTTTATTCTCTAATGCCTGCCCCCTGGTGGAGGTCTTAATGGGCAGTAAGTGCATGAAATCTTGCTACTGAATGTGTGTCAGCAGAAGCCACGGCTAACTCACTACTTGATACAAAGGAGGGATGGACTGAACGTCCGCGTGACAGTTTCAATGCACATAATACTCCCACTGGGGCAGAGAGGACTGATCGGACCTCTTATTCTGTTGTGCGGTCATTATCTTCTGGCACGAAAGGCTAGGAGATTGGGTGGCCGGGTTGAGAGGAGGACTGGGCTTGCGAGGATGTGGATCCCATGTTTTTCCATTCTGCCTCCAGTCTATTGCATGTCACTAAAGGTTTGCTTTCCTCAATATACCCTCGTTCAACAAAGCTGGTGCAGATAGAGCCAAATCTACCCGCAGAAGGCAAGTCACCTAAAACTGGCAATTTCCTGCATATCAGTAGCTCCTCCAATGGTCTAATGGAGGGGCTGGTGGAAGACTCTGCCGTGGCTGGGGCTGAGGTGCCCAGGTTTTCTCCTGAGTCCAGAGCCTCCCAAAGCTTCCTGATATTAATGACCTCCCCACCAACAGCCACCCTGGACCAGATCCCTGGGCCTGCCCAGGGAGTCCTGAGGTCGCATTCAGTAATTTCCTGCATTGGCGAACTCCTCTCCCTGACGTAAGCAAGGACTTAGAGCTGCTTCTGAGCAACGCAGGGCTGCAGGAAGGCTGCAGCAGACCTGAGACTGTGCATAGCAGCTTTGTGGCCAGGAATGAGATTCAAAAAGTCCTTGAGAGTTTGCAGGAGCACATGATGAATGTTCAAGGTAAATGTTGTCCATGGTAATCAAAGAAAAGCATATGTGTCTGGATTGTGTATCTCGGAGGCCTGGGGATTACTGCGTGTGTGTGTGGGTCTACTACCTCTCCCTGCGTGGTGCGCACACTGACAGGAGAGGCTTGTTCAGCCCCACCGCAGCCAGAACATCAGGGCTTTGTCCATGCAGGCACCTGCAAGGGGCTGGCCTCCTTGTTTTGCAGCCGAGCAAGGTCTGCAGTCAGTTCCAATCTAAAAGCAGATCGTTCTTGGACACATCCATAGCAGTGGAAATTTTATTAGCTCTTGGACACTGTTACATCATTTCCCACGTTATGTGCCCTTTCTAGTTATGAACAGCTGAGGCTGTTGCTCCTTTTGGAGCCTATTAACTGAGCCCTTAGCTAAACTTTAAGGTTTTTGTCTTTGTACAGTGAGGAAAAGCACAACAACTTCTTGGGGGTATTTTTCATTTTATGACTAGTGCTCCCACCAAGTGTCTGATCTGGGAGCCAGGCCTTGCAATCCACATCCATTATCACTCCTCTTCTTTCTCTAAACAGCACTATATTTGTATGCTTCCTTGAGTTGGGGAAATTGGAAAAAACAACAATTGCTGCTGTTGCCGGGCAAAGATTTGTGAAGCTTTTAGGAAAGGAAATGTGAAAATCCAGTTAGCCCTGTGATTATTCTTTGTCTCTAAATTTATAAAGGAAATTAAGTCAATGTTTGCTGAAGGAATGAGCATATGTAACATACTGCTTCTAGTAGCTACAGACAGAGGTCTGTTTTTGGAAAACACTTTTCTAAAGCTGCATTAATCTCAATCCTGGGACCTGGGCTGGGTGCTGGGGCAGCAGTGACTGACATGTGAGGCCCCTATGGTCTGGGATTGTGTAAACAGCCACTGCCATAGGGTATGGAAAGGGCTGGGACGGGAGTGGGCATGACATGCTATGGGAACACAGGGCAGGAAACCCGCCATTCCTGGGGACGGAAATGTCTGGGAGATGACCTTGCAGTGCAGGACATCTGACATGTGCTTTAAAGGCTAGCTAGGAATCAACCATCTAGAGAAGTTGAGGGATGAGTTTCAGAGAGGTCTTTCAGTTCCCTGGCTGTCTGTAAAATACTATATATATATTTTAGGCATACCTAATTTATTTGTTAGAAAGGACCCAGGGCTTTCATCAGAACTCAGAGGATCTGTGACCCCAAGAGATTCAGGAATAAATGACATGCTGGGTACTCATGAACTGGCTGTGTCTGGAAAGGTCACTCAGGCCCTTTGGAAGGGCCTGGCACAGTGCACTAAGGAGGTGGGACTTGGCCCTGGGCACAGTGGGGAGCCAGCTACAACTCTAAGCATTTTAATGAATCTTGGGGTCTGCTGAATTTAACTAGTAGAAGACAGGATTCAGGCAGTGGTGTGTGTGTGTGTGTGTGTGTGTGTGTTGGGGAGGTTGGGGAGGTTGTGTGTGTGTGTGTGTGTTGGGAGGTTGGGGACATGGAAGCATCAGTTTGTCTTTATAGAAAGGTATGTGAAGTATGCCATCCTTTACCGTCAGGAGGGCATCAGACAGATTCATGCTCACCCATGTGTATGTCGATGGATTCAGTTCTGCGTGTGTGTGTGTGTGTGTGTGTGTGTGTGTGTGTGTGTGTGTGTGGTGGAGAAGGCAGTCATCCTGCTTTATAAATGGGGTACAGCACCCTCTCTGAGCCAGTGGACCTCCCAGACATTGATGTTCAGTCACAGTGTGTTGTTTTTCTGTGAAACATGACGGAGTCAGACTCTGATTTTCCTAATTGAGGCTTTGTAATTTCAGGTTTGATGCATTGTGCACAGTTGGTGTTTAGTTGGAATAGTTAGAGTTAATGGCTGTAAATACCACACCTCACCAAGAGCTGCTCTGGGACTCTGGCATGTGCTTGCTGCAGGGACAGACGTGTGGAAGGCAGGGGCTGTGTAGCACACCCACATCCAGACTGTCTTGTTGTGAAATCTCCCCTAAAGTGGATCCCTACAAACCAAATAAAGTTATTAAAAATCCTGAAACTTCTCTTCCTGCAGCTCAAGTTCAGGTGTTATCAGCTGCACTGAGAGCTGCCCAGCTGGGCTCTGTTTGCGGGCCGGAGCCCAAGTCGGCAGCCGGTCTGCGGGCAGCAGCCCCTCCAGAGGCCGGCCGCACTGCCGACAGTCAGACAGCTCTGTTGGCTTCGTCGTCGGGGACCGAGCTCTCCGCGGCCAGGATATTACAGCACGGTGAGTATTTGCCCTCTCTCTTGGCCACTGAGGATGTGACAGAAATCACAAAGCTGCATTTTCTTTATTAATATATCCTGGCAAAGATGATAATGGCAAATTTAATTTTATTCTTAAGGTCATGTTTTGGATAACTAGACAACCGATCAATCAAGTGAGTGATAACTCTGATTCTCCTCCACAAAAACAAGGGTGGGGAGACCAAAAAGTGTCCTCCCTCTTCTCCAAAGATAACTAGACCTGATTTTTTTGGTGGGTGTATGGGGGTGGGATGGGGAGATTAACAGCGTTAAGTACTCAGTTTCCCTGCTAACTGATGGTTACAGCTTTTAATAACAGTGGGAGGTGAGTTCATGCAACTCTTGGACCTCGTAGTCGGCAGAGGCCCTAGAGATCGCCCATCCAGGCCTTGTGTCATAGGTATTTGTTCAGCACATGGCTGCTCCAGTTGGGGTACCAGCAGGCTGTTTTTCAGAGGAGAGATTTCCAAAAGCCTCCAGCTTACTGGTTTTCGCTCTGCAGTCTGGAACCGGTTCCCCTGAGACTGGGGCTGTGCTCAGAGGCGAGGAGGGAGCCCGAGGCTTGCTTATTACTTCCTGTCTCCCCAGGAGCTTTCTGGCACACCTGTGGCCAGCGGCTCCCGTGCCTTCTGGTTCCAAGCAAGCTGTACTCAGGCCACTTGGAGCTGGGACTCCTCCTAGGTCGGGGCCAGCCGACAGCATCCGAATCAGGGCGGGGCTGTGGTCACGAAGCCACGTGTGTGCTGGACCCACCTCATTCCATGTGCCATGGAGGACGTCTCTCCAAATGCATGGTCTCCACAAGACCAGCTGTGTCTAAATCCACACAGTTTGTAATTTGAGTTTAGTGATTTAAAGCTGATTTATCACTCTCTTACCCCCAGTGCTCCCAGTCATGCAAAACAAAAGATTTATTTAAAACCCTTGAATGTAAAATGTTTAAGAGTTTGTTAAGGTTACCCTAGGTTAGAAAGAAATGAAATGAGGTGATATCCTGTTTTTCCGGTTTGTTTCAAAAAATCAGCATGAAAACTCATTTTACCCTTGTTACCTGGAGTGTGGAAGTAGAAGGGTGTGGCCAGATTTACTGTGGTGGGAGATGTGACAGGGCTCGGGCTTCTTTGTCATACACGGAAGGAGAGAAAGGGCAGCTTCCTCCAGGTGGCCTTTTGAACGAAGGATGTCACAGGGCGTGAGGAACCAGGCTTTGCTCCAGGGTGTGGGCTGCAAGGGCTCGAACTCACAGCCTGACCCGTGGGTTCCAGCGGGATCGGTCTGGACGCTCCCAGCTGCGAAAGAAGGAAGAGGGAACAAAAAATTCAAAGACCTGGAATCATGAGAATTCTCTCCTCTCACCCGGGACAGCAGGAGGGGGCTGCGGCTGGCTGGGGCTGCCCGCTGAGGCCCTTCACCCCACCCTGCCCTGGCCGCGGCTCTGCCGTCTCAGTGCCACCAGCTAAGTCCCAGAATGCCCAGCAGAAGCAAGGGCCTGCTGCTGTCCCCGTGGCTCCTTAGAGTGCCAGAAGGTTTTCTGGGGAAATGATCTCACAATACCTTATTTATTTATTTACATTTTATTAAGGTATCATTGATACACAATCTTATGAAGGTTTCACATGAGCAACATTGTGGTTACTACGTTCACCCATATTATCCAGTCCCCCCACACCCCATTGCAGTCATTGTCCATCAGTGTACTAAGATGCCACAGAGTCACTACTTGTCTTCTCTGTGCTGTGCTGCCCTCCCCATGGCCCCCCTACATCATGTGTGCTGATTGCAATGCCCCTCAATCCCCTTCCCCCTCCCTCTGCACCCACCTCCCTCACCTCTCCCCTCTGGTAACTGTTATCCCTTCCTGGGGTCTTCTCTCAATACCTCTTGGGATCGCCTTGACTTGTGCTGCTTTCTTAAACCTGGCATAAGGGCAGTACATGACAAGGGCATGTAAGACTTTGGAACAAAGCTAATTCCTGGAAGAGGAATAGTGATGTATTAATTATTAATATATGTGAATTTATTATTGGGGAAATTGAGGTCTTAGGTTAACATACCAAAATATTTCTGTTTTATCATGTCCTCTATTAAACTAAGCAGCACGTTTCATTGACAACCTTGGGAATTGAAGTTTCTGGTAGCATGCCTCAGAGCAAATGAAGCATCTATCGGTGTATTAATCGACTTCCCTGGATCATATATTGAGATGATTTGTCAGAATCCATTAAGCTGGTAGACAGTGTGACATTTCCAGTGCAAGCAGGAAATCCATGTTATGGTTGAAGGAGAAGGTCAGGTCCATCTCAGTTAATGTTAATCAATGATCATAGAGACCAGTATGTCACTGCTGGATGTTCTTGCTCATTTTAATTGTTAACCTAATATGAAAGCTCGTCAGCAAACATTAGAAGTGTTTGTACGTGTGGAAATCGAGAACAGTTTTCCAAGTCAATACTCCTTTATCAGCTACATATGTTCACTCATATTCAATGGGTCTTCCCCTCGCTTCTGCGTCCTCTCTCGGGTCGAGCATTGCTGCAGATCTCCAGTTCCTGAGAGTACCAGAGGTGCTTGCTTCACCATTTCTTGCAAACCTCACCCTGCCTCCTGGAGTGGTCAATGCCTTAAATGTGTGAATATTACTTAAGGCCATTGGTTAACCACTGTGGGGTCCCTGGGACTTAAAGAATGGTCTATTGGCACTCAAGTTGTTGGGATTCACCAATGTTAGCCTGTCTTTTGTCAGGGCCCCAGGCAGTCTTGAAATTAAAATGTGTAAAATCTATTTGCCTTGGCACTTACAATGATCAATTTATACACTATCATGTATACTGTGCAAATGTGCTTTTTAACATCCAGAGAGAGACCATTGACTTCAAGGGAAGCTCTGCTCTGTGTTTGTGGAAGTCATTTCTGGCACTGAAAAAGGGTCCTTTGAAGGGGAAGCGATAGGACAGCGTCCTCCTCTGGAGTAAATTGGTAACATGCCCCATCAAGCTTGCAGGAGCCCAGCACACCCTGCAGTGGAGCCCGTGTGGAGACTGAGCAGAGGCACGACCCATCCCACATGAGAATTAATCTAATTACAGGTTTGTTCCTAGAAAAGAAAAGCAAGTTTACATTTTCTGGAAGTTAAATTTAAGAATGACCATTGGAGCCAAATATTTTTCTTCCATCAATATTAATGACATATCTCAGTTCATAATCTATGTTGCTACTATTTCCTTTCTAACTTAATAAAGTACATTCTAAATAGTGTTTAATGTCTTCTGAACCATCTAGAATAGTATTTTAAGAAAGCAAACCAAATACATGAAAAAAATTTGACATTTATACATTCATATTTAGTGTATTTATACATGTTATTTCATTTTTTTTGTCTGAAAAGTTTTTGACAGCCTCTTTTGTTGAACCACATTTGGCTCTGTTCTGTCTCGTGGACTGGCTTCTTCCACTATGGAAGATCTCTTAAATTTAAAAAATTTTTTGTATCCCATTGCCTTGTAGAAATACAGGTAAGTGGGTGATGTCTAATGAAGGCCATATTCCATCTGTTGGAAAAAAGCAGTAATGAGTGGAGTGTAGGGGCTCAGGCCCCAGGTGCTGGGGCAGTTATAAGAAAGGAGACCATGGTGTCCATTCTCCAGAGCCATGTGCTAGCCAGACACCGCTGTTTGGATGGTTCGCCGTGGTCACAAATGTGGGCAGACTTTGAAAATATGGGGGGGCCTTGCTTTAACTTCAGTCCGAGCTGAAAACTCAGCCCCTGCAGAACAGACAGAGCCTGAGCTTTAGGAAGGCCTCTTGTTCCTCTCACATTTCCGCTTTGCTGGTCTTACCTCCAAATTCTAAAGTCCTTGTTTTTCATGAGCCTTCTCCTCCTTTCCCGCAAGCATAATGGTTTCCTTTCTCTCCCATTTCCCAGGATGTAATGCCCCAGCCCCTTGCTGGATCCGTATGTGTCCGTGACCCACCCGGCTTGAGCCCAGACTGTTGATACCGACATAGCCAAACACTGTGCCTACACTGGGGTGGTGCTCACCTGGGCAGGCAGAATTGGCACTGCCTGAAAGACACGTGTGAAGTGCTGGCTTCCGGCGTGCAGGTAAAAGCGTAGGGTGGGTCATCTAATTCGGAAGAGGGGGGAAAGAAGCTGCCGCCAGGCTCGCTGACTTGCATTTTATGTGGCTGTGCTGGCTTGTTCACTGCTCTCTGGCCAAATCAAGCTTTCAGTGGCCAACACCTGGCAGTCTCAGTTGTGCTCCAGAAATGCCACCTGTGCCCTTGATGACATTGGGTCATGCTTGCTTTTTGGGATTTGTTTGTGCTGTGCACCACCACTGGAAGGTACGGCAGACCCTAGGCCCCTCCATTCACGAGCTGATGGTGATTCCTGGGGACCAGTTATCAGCAGCTGACCTGGTGCCTATCTTCAATGGATTCTTAAAGGACCTGGATCAAGTACAAATAGGAGTTCTTAAACACTGTATGATTTTCTAAAGGTGGGAAGAAGGATTAAAAACAAAAAACAAATCTCCCTCTTCAAAATGAGATTTTTAAACCCTGGCTGTGTCAAGTGTCAGTGAAAAAAAATTAAACTGCCTAGAGTTCTTCAGTTGAAATATACCATCCAAAATCTAAAAGTGGGTAAATATTTCTATGTTGTTCCTCCTAATCTTCCTGCCCCTTGGCGTCCTAATTCTGTGGAGGGTGGCAAACATGGAGCCTGGCACCCTCTGTGAGACAGCAGGAACTGAGGCCCCCGGATGGCATGTAGTCTGCCTAGGTCTGCCCTGGGGAAGAGCCTGGCTGACATCCAGTCTCAGTTCTGCATGAAGGGCTTTTCCTGCAAGATGTTGCTGCTTGCCTTTTTTAATTTCCGAAAGGAATGATGAGTTCAAAAATGACCAAAGGAAACTAATTACCCGCATCCACACGTCCAGAAGCTGCCCTTGATGGACGCTTGCATGTGCTGCACCAATTTACATTTTCCTCTTGTGGTGCAGGAGTGCGTGAGCACGCGGCTCCCTGGGAAGCAGCAGTGGTATTTATCTTCTGAACACACACAGCTGGATTTTTTAGGCAGGAAGTTTTGAAGGAAGGAAGAGCTAGGGGGCGTTTAGAGATACATAAGCACATATATGACCAGGAGGACAAGCTGGAAGCATTCAGGGATAGGTTTGATGTCTGTTAACAGTAACATTAGTTCACAGCCACCCTGGGTAATGGGATGAGAGGAGTTAGAGAAACACACAGTTCTTGCCACTGACAAATGTATAAGCTGAAATACAATAAAACAGTATGTTTGGAGTTGTTTTGTATTTTTATTTATGTATACATTAAAAAAAATAGTTGCTCCATGAAGACAAGAGGAGGGAGTATCTCTATCAGCTTCAAGAATTTGTAGTGACGGATAACAGCAGGAACGGGAGATTTCGGTATGAACTAGCAGAGTAAGTAAAACCTGATTGGGGGTGTGAGAAGGCAAATTAGATGGAATAATTCTCAATTTTCCCACCTTATAATTGATTCTAAACTAGCAGTAATAGTGTTCTCTTGGATAAGGAGATTATGTTTTTATTAAGGGGATAAACTGAATTCCAAAGCTCTAAGCTACAAATAACAGTCTCTGGGGACACATTCATTTTCAGATGAAGACAGAGTGAGAGTCACTTTGGAATTACAGTGTTCTGCTGTTCTATAAGGCAATTTATTCGAACCAAATAAAAGATGAATCACCCACTCTTCAATATTTTCCTATTTATTGGAGCAGTTTTTGCCAAAGCTTTCTCGAATATTCTGAGAGTGGCCCTCTCTGTAGGGCGCAGCATGGTTCATGTACTTCATCTTCTGAAGAAGACTGTGCTACAGCCGAGATACAAAAGGGTCCAGCCCAGATGAACTGCTGATTAAATAGAAACGCCCCCTCCTCGCAAGGTGGCGTATGTGTACGTCATTTTGCGTGTGTGGGGAGTTAAATCTATCTTGTGCAGCAAAAGGAATGTGAAAGGCTTTAGTGATTTGCGTCACTTTACATAATTGTCCCTCCCAAGGCGGGTACTGTGCTTGCTGCGGCATGGCGTGGATTTGTTGTTGGTCGTGGTTTGGGTTTTAGTTTTCACCTTGCCGGGATTTGTTTTGGTATCTTTACTTTTCATTTTTCTAGTCCCCAACTAGAAATCTCTCAAATAATGGTCTGCCCTGTAGAAATCCATCAAGCTTTTGCAGCTATTCAGGATATGATTTGGCCGATGCCAGGGGCAAACTAAAAGATTTTCTCTTTGCTGTGATCTTTAATCATTATGCTTAATTTGAGAGATGGAGATTTTAGTCATTATGGCATGTTCCCAGCCTGTATTTTGAGAACCCAGAAAAACAGGTCCACGTTTTCCATGAAAGCATCTCGCCCTCTAGCGGCCTGTGGGGGAACTCGGCGAGGTCTGTCTCGGGCCGGGCGGACCGATTCCCTGGCTGGAGCCGGGGATGGGCACCGAGCCGGGGAGGGGACCGAGCCGTGGGTGGCCGGGGGCGGCGAATGAGGCCAGTGGGGGTCGGGCTGACCCGCCACCCGGAAACGCGGCTGGCGTCAAGGGACCGGCGCAGACCGAATCCGCTTCCCGGGGCCTGGCTTGGGGACCGGGGTTGGGACCAGGCAGGGGCCGGGCGGGTCGACCCGCTTCCCGGGACGGGTCGGGTCGGCCCGCGTCGCCCACAGCGTTATCTCTGAGCGCGGGCTATCATACATCTTTGCGGTGGTTATTGAAGCCAAAGCCACTGATATGAAATCTGTGCTCCCGTGCCCATGATATTGGTATCATTTTTCTGAAAACAGTGCTTTTTGATATGAAAGTATTCACCGGCACTCCTGGCTTCTGGTTCTAACTTCCTTCCAATCTCTTTTTCATTTCCTTTCGTTGCCAGTGTGGAAATAATGCCATTTATTTTCATACTCTTCTCCCCATCCCCATTTAGAAAATAGTGAAAGCTTTGGCAGTCGGTTTTCCCAGCCAGCCATCTTAGGATTTTTTTTTCCCTTGGAGTAAAAGAGCTAATGCTCCCAGTTCTCTCCAAGCGGACCTCGCTGGATGTAAAAGCTCGTGCACAGTGCCGGAGCCGGCCAGCAAACGCGGAAAATCCAATTTGCAGCTTCAGGAACACTGCAGAGGCAGTGAAACCTCATTTGAGTGTTCACTTGATCTGTTGATCTTTGGAAACTTCAACGTTCTGGTTATTTTTATATTATCTGATTTTTAAAGTTTTATGTGCCTTCAAACTGATAACCTAAAACTGAAGTATTAAATTCTTACTCATAAATTTCTCAGCCTCTGTTTTACAAAGTTTAATTTATTTCCTTTCTGTTTGATTTATTTGGGTGTGTGAGATAAAGAATTAATATCCCCCCCCTCCACTTCTCTTTGCAAAGCCATTTCACTCAGCTTTCTGCCTGTGGCAGCTCATAGACTAAAAGCCTTGCTCCGTTTTCATTGCTATTGATTTCCCAGGGTGGTTGTTTTTATCTATAAAATGAAAATGAGAGGAAAGAGAAACTAATAAGGTGTTTTTTTCCCCCCCAAAACACTTTCTTTTTTTAAATTACAGACAGCTGATACTGATTTTGGAACTCTATAATCCCAATCATGTCTATGATTATTTAGTTTAAAAGCTTTAAAAGTTTCTGAGGTTCGGTGGATCGCCTTCAAACTAGTAAGGAATCATGGCTCTTTTGTTGGTGATTTTTGGAAATATGAATGCTTATGTTTCTTTTATCTCCTTTATTTTTTCTGGGATTAATTTGTCTTTTTACCTATGAGACCAGCTTTAAAATTTTGACAGTAGGGACCACATGATAGTTTTTATCAATATGTAAGATAGCTTTTGTTCTTAAGCTGTATGCTTCAGTGATGAAAGTTGTGGGTAAATCACTGCATATATGAAGCCCTTTAAAAAGTGGTTTAGTGTTTCTTTTCAACATGATTAGGTTTACTCTACAGCATGGTTTTGTAGTAGAGTAGTTAGGGAGCAAAAAGTCCAGCACAGAATATCTGATCCTCTTTTAAATGGCTTTATACCAGCTCAATACTGAGGAAAAAAACCTTATCTGAAAATACTGATTTACTAAGGCACTCTGATGGTATTAACATTTTATTAAAATGACATGTTCTGAAAGGTAATGATTTAGTTATCATGGAAGGAGGCATTTTCTAAAATTTGGAATCTTAAGATTAATAATGTATTTTTTCTAATGGCAGTCCCTTTCTTAATTCCATTTTTATGAAAGGTTTTATTTGTGAAGGGTTTCATTTGTGTATGTGCATTGCCACATTTAAACATTTTTTTTCCTCTGTGTTCTAATGATCACTGTGACAAAAATTACTTTCTCCCTTGCTTATAAATTCATTTTAAAGGTGGAAGGGTGCATAAAAATGTCTAGTTTCTGTGTGGAGCAGTATTCACAATTCAAATAGATGGCAGCATTTTAAATTTGCTCTTCTGATATTTTTCACAGGTTGTGGTGATTCTGCAGAAGTTCTATTCAAATAGTGAAAATGCCCTGGGGTTAAACCTCAGCAGTGAGCTCATCATGAGGGTCTGGCACTGTTCTAAGTGGGTCGGAGGGCAGGCACCAGGCGCCTTCATTTGTCAGGTCAGCATGGACTGGGGGGCATCTACTCTGGGCAGACGTTTGCCATGTGTTGATGATGTCAGGTGCTCCAGAGAAGAATCTCAGCCCTGGAGTACTAGCCAGGAACTTGGGGGTCAGTAGACCAAACCCCTTACCTCACAGGGGATTGTGACCAACCCATTCAGGCAAGGGGACTTGCTCAGTTAGCCACCCCTACATACATTCGTCCTGTAGATACTGATAAGAGCCTTTTGTGTGCCAGGCATCCTCTGCGTGCTAAAGAGAGTGAACAAGCTCCTGCTCTCCCCGCACCTTCCTCCTGGTGAGGTGAGGCCGGGGCGCAGAGCTGCTCCTGTCCCATCCTGTCCAGGGCTGCGTTCATCCCCGAACCCCACCTTAGCCACTGTCTTGGAGGGGAGCCAAGGTGAAAGACAGAGACTTCTCAGCCTGTCCAGCTCCTCAGGTCACCTTCTTCTCTACTTAGTATCCTGGAAGAGAGGGTGCTGTTTATGTTTGTCTGGGGGTGCTGGGTGCCATTTCTTCAATGCCTCTATGTGCCAGGCACCTCATCCTACCTCTAATGCTCAGTAATAAGATCTGCTGTGCATTGAACATTGGTAACCCCCATATACGTTGGACCAGCTTTCATAGATGAAACAGTTGAAGCCCGGAGCGGTTAAGTAACTCAGGATCACACAGGAAGTGTAAAGTCGTGATATTTTTTCTACTAAAATCCTATTTTTTTGTTTTGAGTTTTCTTCACGCACATTTTCAAGCATACACAAAGGAAGAGGGAATAGTGTAATGAATCTCCATAAACCCATCACCCAGCTTTGTTAGAACAGCAGTAAAGCTGGCTGTGATTGAACTCCACCTGACCCCAGGCCACAGAGCCCCCTTTCTCACTCTCGTTCCCTCCCCACCGCTGAGGGACTCGCTAGCGCCCCCTGTTGGGTCGGAAGGGCACCTCCCGAGTACTTCGGCCATGTGCTTCGGGAAGTGCAGTGGGTGGCGGAGGAAGTGCCAAATTCGCACCCCACAGACTTCTGTTAAGAGGATCACTTTGTGGAGAAAAGGTAAATGAGGTATTTTTGCTTTTATTTTTAAATTCTTTATCTGAGACTTAGAAAATCCATGATCAAAACAAAAGAAAACAAACCAACTAATTTTGTTCAAGACAAATCAATGTTTGTGTGTGTGTGTGCTCTCACTAATTAATTATTAAAGATTTAGAAAACCCACAGTTACACAAACGAAAGGAAAGTGACTCAGCCAGGAGTACCTCCTGAAGGTCATATTGGCCAGTATTTAAGTGCAGCTCTGGGGAGAGGTCAGAAACTGGAGGTTCTGAGGGCTGACTTGGGGAGTCAGAACCGTCTGGTTTGAAGCCCAGTTTTACTGTTACCCTGCAGAGCGGCTGTGGGCAAAGCGCCCTCTCTGCACTGCATTTTCATCTTCTGTGAAATGGGGGAGGAGTAGCAGGCACCTGTCTCTCAGTGTGGCCCTGGGGCTTTACTGAGCGGATGCCTCCAAGTTGGCGTGGCGCCTGGTGCCTGGCAAACACCGGGTAGGGGTTGGGGCTTCGTCGCCCTGCTGTGGGAAGAGCTCCTGGATTTACAGTGTGCACACCTGCTCAGAATCTCCACCCTGCCACTGCTTGTGGGTCATGAAACCCTTGTGTGTCACCACCACATTACACCAGGATTTCCTCACCTGCAAAACCAAGTTAATTACCTTTCCCAAGCAGCTGGGAGAATAGAAGGAGAGAATGCACATGGGGCTGTTTGTCAGTAGAGAAGCAGTGGACAGATGCTGGTGGCTCTTACAGGAGCAGTGTTCCCAGGGCCAGGCATCAGATTTGGCTGTGGCCTGACAGGCCCTGCTCTCAGAGCCTCAGTTCTGGTGAGGAACAGCGGTGAGCGTTCTGAACTTTTATTGGTGGGTGCTATGCTAGACTCTGTGCAAAGTGGTCTGCCACCCCCACCACTTCCCCATTGCACGGATGAGGGAACTGAGGCTCAGAAAGGTGAAGCCACTTCCCCAAGGCCATGAGGCTGGTCGGTGACCAAGTTAGTATTTGAATGGAGACCTGGCAGACTCAAACATAGCTTTCTCCACTATTATACCACTTGTCTCCTAGTGCTTGGTAAAGAGTTATAAAATGTAAACTGTGTTTCTAACCAAATTCAGTGATTGAGATTTTAAAATTCAGGCTTACACACACCCACCCTCCACAGATCCTGAAATTACCTCTTTGGAGTTACAGAAGTGTATGTTTTTAGAAAAACCATGCTTATCACCAGTTGAAAAATGTCAGTTCCTTGGCTGTGGCCTCCTTTCCATCTCAGGCAGTAGTGAGCGAGAGGTGCGTCCCTGTGGACCAGTTTATTGAACATTTACTCCCCGACCTTTTAAGCCTCGCATCAAATCCTGTGCCAAAAGTAAGGGTTTTGTTAGCCAAAGCTCTCAGGCAGACGCTGTTGAAAAAGGGTATGTAGACTATTTTGCTAAACTTATGTATTTTCAACTTCATCAGGCAGTAACTGTTTTTCCTCTTTAGGAAATGGTGGCAGATAGTGTGATAGCATACTTCAGATTTATTATATAAATTGATATATTCACTTGTGTGCATAACATTTTGTTATTTATAAAATGATAAGGAAATGAATGTAGTCCAGTTTTTACATTTAATAAACATATGCTAAAAAGCAAAATACTACAGTCTTCCAGAAGTGAGGGAAACTTCTATAAATTTTGAGATAGGACATAGAGGTTATAAAACGCTGCAAATTTAAGCCTTAGCTATGATTAGGTTTAATGGTATTGTAGTCAGTAAAAAAGACATTTCTAGCCCAACGTCGTCAGTTAGTTTAAACCTGAACAAGACTTAGCATAAGACTGTGCCCCTGGGAGAGTTCCCCGCGCTGCCCATTAGGAGAGCACCGCGAACCCAGGCGGCCTCTCCCTCTCTTGCCACCTCCCTCCCCTCCCCTCGCCACCCAGCCCTGCCTGCACCCTGCTCTCTCTCCCCTCTGTTCCTCACTTCGCCAAGTCTTTTGTACTGGAGGGATATTAAAAGGTTTTTAGTTATAATTCTAAAACTGTGCGTACCTATTCTCGGGAGTTCCTCTTTAAAATTTAGGAAATACTCTTTATTAAAGCAATTTTATAATTTTAAAGGACTGATGTATATGATTATTCTATGAAAGTGATTATTGCCCTGACATGTGGTTTAAAAAAACTCCCAAACCAGAGTATGTTTTAGAACACACTTCATGGCACAGGTGATTCAAACTCACATTTTCTCTTTTGCGTATTTTAGAAATGCTGGTAACCCTCATCTTGAAATCGTTGAAGAGACCGTCTTAGCTTTGCAGTCAGACCGGAACCAAGATGTTTCCTTTTTTGCCACCCTGGAACCACAGTGGCGGCATGTGATGGGCTCTGCTGTGCTGGGAAAACAGCCCTGCCCGCTGGGCGGCCACTCGCATTCTGGCCGTCTCCTGCAGGGCACATGCTGCTCACCATAACTTCGAGGGGACCTGGTTGTATTGTACCCGCTGAGGGAGGAGAGATTTCTGAAACTCTGGTGCTGTGCACTCAAAGAACCCCTTTCCCGTCTGCATGCACGGGGACTTTGCTGCGCTGGGGGGCTAGTTCCCAGTGGCCAGGCCGCACCACACTTCCGTGCCCCTACCTGCCCGATCAGGAAGTCTGTGAAAAAGTTGTGGAACCTGGTGGCTAACTGGATAGGAGGGCCTCCATAGCATCGGGTTGTCTGTGAGCGGTTTGTTTTTTTTCTTACAGAGTATATTATTTAAAGCCACCCCTCCCCCAGATACAGTAGTTTATTAGAAGCTTTTAGATCTTTAATGGACTTGCATAATTGGCTTCCCTTATGCTTTCCTATAAAATATGGTTTATAGTATTTTATTTTTAACTGAAGTACTGTACGTATGTAAATAACTCTTGACAGGAAGATAACATATTAATGTAATATTAGCTTCCTATCAGTGAACAGAATAAATACATCATTTAAATTTATGCTCCACTTTGAGTTGCTGCAAATATAGCCCAATTTGTTTACTTTTGAAAAATGTGATAAATCTACTAACGAATGATTTCTGGCAGTCTTTAAACATTGTACTTTTATTATAAACTGTACTTGGAACTTTCCCTCAAGCACTCAGCCCTCCCCTTCCTGCAGGACCTGTATCTGTAAGTTTACGTGTTGGCCTTTTCATAGAGGCATAGAACTCAGGACGGCAATCGATCATTAAGATATATGGATATTAACTTTATATTTAATGCTTTAGAATTAACACAAACAATAGGAAAACATAGTTCTGATCAGTCCATATACTTGCCCACAAATGCCAGTGATTTGGGGAGTTATGATACTCTTCAAACTGAATAGACAGAACTTAGATTTCCTGCTTTTAAAATTCAGACAAAGATGCTATAGAATTCAAACAATTTTTTTTATTCATTAGTAATTCAAGGGTTTATCAACGTTTGGTTAAATTCTGCATGCATGTATGCTCACGTTATTTTTCTTGTTTCTATTTTTATTTTCTTAAAGGCAGGCATAAGGGAAGGAAGGAGCAGCTCATTTGAGGCCACGAGCGCAAAGCGTGTTTATCAGCCACTTCCATTTTTTCTTTGGATCTTTTCTTTGTCTTTCTTTCTCTCTCTCTCTCTCTTTTTTTAAATAAAATTTCTGGAGCTGTATATTGAATTTCCTGGTATACAGGATGTTCTCCCCCTCCTCCAAATACCACTGAGCTGATTTTTAAAAAGACAGGAAGGAATCTACACTGTGCCAAAAAAAATAAGATACATTTGGGAGAAAGTCACACTGTAGCCAGGGTAACATTGTGACACCTTCAGCAAAGAGTGAGTTAATAAATTGGAGATGACTTACTAAGAAAAAAACTAAATCAATCCATCTTTTGTTCATTACATGCCTAAAATAGATAGATGGAGATACCGTTTGGCTTCAGTAACAAGCAACTTTTAATTTTTTTTATGGCCTAGAAATGGAGATTGTCAGGTTGTTAAAGTCTGTTGATGTAGCAGCAAGTAGATAATTCAGCTGGATTCTTCTGGGCAGAGCTTAATTTTCTATTAAGAGAAAAAATCAGCTTCAGTTTGTGTTTAATGTGTAGAATTTGCTGAATCAAATGTGCTTGTACAAACTGTAGAGACTCCTCAGCAAATAATCTGACCTTTAAATTTCAATGTATACGTTGTGTTCTATTACATGAATACTTTTCCAATGCAAAGATTTTTTGTGTGTGATTCTCATTTCTCTGTAGAAAATGTGTGTAAAGCTCATATTTTATTCATTTGTTTTTTTGATAACAACTGAGATTTTTCTAAGGCTGTTCTGGTTTCCCTTGTCATTGTCTCCTGCCGCAGCCCCCATTATTTTAGCTCCTTATGTATTAATTGTTCACAGGTACAGGAGTTGAGTGTTTGTGATTTGACCATCATACTTCCTGTTTCCTGGAACACTTGGCCTCCTGTTGGGTGAATTAATGGAAAAGCACAAGATGGGTTTGTCACAGAGAGAGCTCCTTGAAAGGCATCTTAACAGCAGAACCATCTCGGCCTTTCCCCAAGTGGACATTTCTCCCCTTGTCAAGTGTTTTCACTCAGCACCTTTCTCACTCCAAGATTAGGAGAGCGTTTTCAAAATGGATGGATTTTGATGCAGCTTTGCAAATTTTCATGCAGGTCTATCTCCCACATCCTGAGTGGCGAACTTTTGGGTTTCTCACCATCAGGTTCGGGCCCAGATCTGCTGAAAGGAGTCCTATTTCTGCGATATTGGTTTTTCATTCATGCTAGAAATACGATTTTTAAGCATGACTAAAAACTGCACTTTACTACTCTCTGTAGACGATGCATACAGTGATGATTTAGAGCGTTATTCACACACAATTCCTCCAGGTAGTTGGCACGGAATTGAGTAAAGGTGGTATTTTACACAGATATGGTGACGAGGCCGTGGTTTCCTAACAGCGGCCCGCAGCCGCCTCGTTTTCCAGGGTAAAGGAACAGGGTAGCTTGGAAGCTGCGAGGAGTCGGGACGCGCCGGTGCTGGGCCTGCGGGGGCCGCGGTGGGGGGGCTTCTGCCCTGATCTCCGTCCATCTGACGGTTTGAGGACGCGCCCTGCCCTCCACCCTGGGGGAAGCGGGGCGCCCGCGCCCGCGTGGAGCCGCCGCCGGGCCCTGCGGGGCGCGGGGGAGGGGCGGCGGGCCATGCGGCGGGTGGCAGGGGACGCGGCGGGCCGGCAGGGCGCACGGGGGGCGGGCTCGGAGGGCTCACGGCCCCTCCCCGCGCAGCCCCCGGCGCGCACCCGCCGCCCGCCTCCCCGCGGCGTCCCGCAGGCCCCCAGCCTGGCGGCCGGCCTGGCCCCGGACGTG
This sequence comes from Manis pentadactyla, assembly GCF_030020395.1. NCBI lineage: Eukaryota > Metazoa > Chordata > Mammalia > Pholidota > Manidae > Manis > Manis pentadactyla. The sequence continues at coordinate 173,902,548 of NC_080023.1, read as the reverse complement.
TTCGCCATGCGGGTGCTGCTGGAGGAGACGGCGGAGCTGTTCCGCGTGACCAACTGCCGCAGCGACATGACCGTGCGGGAGCTCAAGGAGGAGCTGGACCTGCTGGCCGGAATCCCCTTCAACCTCCAGCGGCTGCAGTACCTGGACCAAGGTGCCCCCCGCCCCCGGCCCCGCGCCCCCACGCGGACTCCCTCGACCGGGGCGCCCAGGCCCCTTCTGAACCTGCTGACCCCTAAGGGAAGCCTGCCCACATGAGGACCCAAGATGTCAAAACATGACCCCGTGCCCCAGAAACCCCAGATGGAGAAGCAGCACAGGGACTTGACCACAGAGGGACTTCCAAATCTGACGAAGAGGTCCACACTAGACGTCAGATCTGAAGGCAGACGCTGTCCGCAGCAAGACCCTAATCCTCACATGGGTCCTGCCTGTAGTAGGGCCCCAGTCCCAAAGTGAGCTGTCTAGTTGGACCTGCCAACCCTGAACAAATCCTGTCCATGTCAGGAGCCCACATTCCCAAACAGACGCTGCCACAGCAGGGTCCCTCAGAGACCCAGACCCTGCAACTCCCCAAGTCTTCATCAGGGACCCGAGTCACAAAGCCAGCAATGCACGCTCCAGGCTGCAAGCCTGAAACAAAGCCTGCCCTCAGCAACACCCCCCAGCCCACTGCAAACCTGCTCACGTTAGGGCCCCAAGCTCAAGGCTCCAGGCCCCCTGCTGGACCCGTGGGCATCAGAGCCCTAGGTCCTCCAGCTGGCTGTGTCCACGCAACGATGCCAAAGCCCAAAGCATTCTCTGCTTACCCAGGACCCCAAAGCCCAGAACAGACCTGCCCAGGACTGAGCCCCAAGTCTCCAGGTAACCATGACTACCTCAGAACTCTTCCGACAACTGTGTCCACTCCAGGATGCTGAAGCTCGGAACAAACCCTGCCCACTTCAGGACCCCATAACCAAGAACAAACCTGCCTAGGACAGAACCCCAAATCTCCTGGCTAACCACGTGGCCACTGGACTCCTAAATCCTCCAGGAGCGGAGTCCACCCAGGGGCACCAAAGCCTGAGACAAGCCCCGTCCACCTCAGGGCCCTGTATCTCTCCACAACGTGTCCATATTTGAATCTCAAACAAAATCCCTAAGCTACCCCTGCTTGCACCAGACACCTCAATCCCAAAGCAGATTCTACCCAGATCATGACCCTAAATCCTAGAACCCACTTCTGAGCCCCTGATCTCTAACCACTCTGGCATCCGAACCCCAATCCCTGAGCGATTTCTGTCCAGGTAAGGATGCCAGAGCCCAGAATAAACTCTTCCCACATGTGAACCCCAAAATCCAAAGCCAATCCTGCCCACATCTGAAAGCCAGTTCCCAAGCTCACCATGACTACACCAGAACCCCAGTTACAAGCAGTATCTCCAAAGCATGAAACAAACTACCTGCAGCAGGACTCCCAGACTCAGGCCAAACCTGTCTACACCATAGAAACCATGTCGACACCAGCACTCCAAGGTTTAAGGCAATGATGCTGATATAAGGAAGCCGAAGTTCAAAACAAGCCTTGCCTACACGAGGACCCCTAAACTCAAAGCAAACTCTGCTTGTATTTGAAACCCAGCTCCCTCTGCCAACCTTATCCACACCAGGACCCCAAATTCTAGGCCAAACCGTGCCAATATCAGAACCCTAATTCTTACAGCAGAGCCGGTTGCCACTGGGACCCCAAATCCCAGGGTAGACCCATCCGACTGCTCGCTCCCAGTCGCCACACTGCCCAGGGCTCCACCAGAACCCCTGGTCCCAAAACAAGTCCTGCCCACACAAGGACTCCTTATCCTAGAGTAGACCCTTCCCATACCAGGACCCCCAAACAGAGAGCAGACCGCCTTCATCAGAGTCCCAAATCCAAGCAAACTCTGCCCTTGTCAGGACCCCAAGTCTCAAACCCTGTCCACATCTGAACCCCCAATACCGGCACTAACCCAGTCCTTATTGAAACCCCAAATCTCAACCCTGTATCCTTGTCCACATCAAGAGCTTAAAGCCTATCTGGGATCCGAACCCAGCTCCCAGAGGTCACTGTGGCCAAATCCGGTCCCCAAGACCCCCTATCCAGACAGATACCATGTGGCAGGCCCTGAGGGGAGGGCAAGGGCCCTACAGCCCAGTCTCTCCTTCCCCCACTCTTCCCTCAGCCTGAGGACCTGGTTGTCCCTGTCCTGCGCACAGTACTTAGGCTAGGAGAACAGGAGCAAAGCCCCAAAGCCCCACCACCTCCCCACCCGGTTGAAATCAACACAAAAACCCTTCAAGAAAAGGAAGACAGGAAAAGCTCTCAGGGCTGCTGACAGAGAGTGTGAGCAGCCAGTGGCAGAGGGCCTGCAGCTGCACTGCAGGGGCCGGGAGCTGGTGGAGACAGACGGATCCGAGCAGCAGCCTGGCTCCACAAGCTGCCTTCTCCCAGCCCGGCCCCTCCAGGGCTCAGGGGCCGGCTCTGTAGATCAAAGCCTTTTGGCTCCAGAATCCTCAGTGCCATTCCCCACGGAGACAGAAAAGGACTCGGGAAACTCCAAATGCCTATGGAGGGCCAAAATGCCTCCTTTTGCTCTGTGTGGAATAGGCTAAGCATTTTTCATGACGTATTTATGTGGCTATAGGAGTATTTGGAAGATGGCTTGGGGCATTTTTGATGCTTTATTTGGGAAGGAATGTATCTGGAACACAGTGTGTATTTAACTAGTTAAAATGAAGGGAGCTCTTGAAGGACTTTTAAGTAAGAGTTCCAAAACAAGTAATTCAAGAAAATTACATGTCCTGAACCACAAATGTCTGGCACCCCTTCTGTTAATTTATTTTCACTGATGAGCTATTCTGAGCAATAAATTCAAGAAAGCTAAGAGGCAGTGAAAGAGATGGAGTGACTTAACACGGATGTCACAGTCCTATCATTCAGCAAGCACTTAGCAACTGCTAGGAGCCTGCCCTCTCCTGCCGCTGTAATCCTCACTGTTGACAGCAAGCGAGAGAGAAGGTGCTGCTGCATTGATAGAAGAAATTTGGGCTTCTGCCTGTAAATAACCAGCAACTCCTCTGTACCCCCCTTGCAGGTTGCCAGGGAGGGTCAAATGAGATAATGTGTGTGTAAACCTGAGAGACACAAATCTAAAAGGGGTGAGCAAATTCGAGGATGAGGGTCGCCCTTACCGTCTGTTGGCAACTTTAATAATTTATTTAGCTGGTGATAATTAGTATTTGTCTAAGCCGAAGGCAGTTGCTGCCTGCCTGTAGAAAGAGAATGTGCTCTGATTTCTCTAGGAGCTGCTCAGCATGTGTGAATTGCACTCTTGTCTTTCTTGGGAAACACAGCTTTACTCAATTTTTTCAAAGTTGTTAGGAAGTCAAGTTGTCTTGCTTAGACTAATTACTGATTATCTTCTGTGTTAGAACCACAAATAAGACCCTAATTAACAGATTTGCTAATCACTATTCCCTGTTGGCATCCACCATCCTGAGTTTCTGGTACCCAAAGGATGCCCACGGAGCCTGGAGTGATGCATGTGGCGCTGGAAGGGAGGCAGGTCTGGCTGGAGTCCTGGTTTTGCTATTTTTCCTAGCCATGCGAGCCTCAGTTTGCTCATCAGCAAATGGGGAAGACAAACCTAGCTTGTCATGAGGACTGAAGAATGTGCACAGCATTACGATGCTTACATTATTCTAGGTCCTCAACCCCCAGGGGCTGCTTGGCAGCATCTGGAGACATTTTTGATGGTTCCCCCCAGATGTGTGTACCACTGGCTTCTAGCAGGTGGAGGCCAGGAATGCTGCTGAAACACCCTACAGTGCCCAGGATGGCCCCACAGCAAAGATTGATCCAGTCCAGAATGTCAATAGCGCCAGGGGTTAGAAATGCTGCTTCAGACTACAATTTGCAAGATCCAGTGCACATTGGTCATTGTTACCTCTTTAGTCAATTAATGATAACATTGCTGAGGGTTAGTATTTTAGTTTACCACAGATAACTTTATAACTACATGCGTGGTGTCTGTAATACATAGTTACTTGAAGTTTACGTAGCTCTATTTGCCTCATAAAATGACTACTGACTCATGTATTTTTTTGTAATAGAACAAGTTATAATTACAGCATATTATAAATCCTTGCCTTTTTTTTTTTTTTGGTTTAGCTTCTATTTGAGCTGAGTGAAATTAATTTTTCTAAAAAGCGTTAATGACCACAGACAAACTTCTGCGGCATCATCAAATGAGATTAGTGTTCTCCGTTCTAAAATTATCTTTGTGATGCTCAAAGTCAGATAATCTCTTAACCAATGTAATAGTTTATCTTTAATACCTTTTCTTTTTTAAAGAAAAAATTATTCCCCATAGGAGTTTTGATGGATGATACTACACTCAAGTTCCATGATGTTGTTCCTGGTGGTATTATTTCATTATGTGTCTGGCATTATGATGGATGGACCGAACTGATTTTGGCGGCTGTGGAAGGGGATCCCAGTAAGGTGTTTTCATGCTTCTTTACATGGATATTGTACTTCACAGAGCAACCGTAAACTGTGTGTGCATGTGTGCGTGCGTGTGTGTGTGTGTGTGTGTGTGTGTGTGTGTGTGTAGTGGGAAGGGTGGGGAGAGAATTACTTGGTCTGGAATGTGAACATTTGAGTAAAAGTTTCAGAGTAGGGAAAAAGATAATAAGGACTCATGTCATAACGATCAAATACTGTATCGAGTGTTTCCATTCTTGTTTTGGATTTGCCATTTCACTGTGTTCACCTATTTGTGATTTATAACCCACTCATCCCCCAACCCCCTCACTCAAAGGAATCAGGACAGTGCCTTTTCTATTCGTGTATACGATTGGTAAAGTTGAAAACCTGATTTAACCACGAACGATCAACTCCCGGTAACCTGGAGGTGCACAGCCTGAGTCCTAGTGCGGAAATCCTCAGGGCGGCCTGCCCACCGCCGAGGCCCACAGGCCACATGCTGCTTGGAGGTGCCGCAGGCGCCGACTGGCTGCCGGGCCTTGTGCTTGGCCCTCCGCTGGGCTCTGGAATGGGGTTGGCAGGGAGGACGAGGCCACCAGGATGTCTCCCAGCAGTGCAGGTGGATCACTTAGACACAAGGGGCAAGTGTATGTTCTCTCGAGAAAATAAACTCAGATGGAAAGTTATGAGCTTATGAGAAAGAGGAGACGGAGGTTCCTTCCCGCTGGGAAAGGGGTCCTGGAAGGCTGGGAGCAGGAAGGGAGTTGGGGTTAGGTCTGGGGAGGCAGGGCCGGAACCCCAGCAGACCCCCTGCGTGTCTGCCTGGCTGAGAAGCAAGGGGAGGCCCAGCCTCCCACTGGCACTGCCCCTTCCAGACCCTCCCCTGCATTGCTGCTCCTTCCTCCCCTATGCCACCGACCCTTCGTGCCTGGCTCTTGCTGTGGACTTGAGGTCATTTCCTCCCGCCTCGAGGCAGAATCGTTGCTGGCCGGTGCCCTGGCCGCTCTGCCTTCCCCGCCGTCCCCACGCCGGACGCCTGGCCTCTGGGACAGAGTTCCTCCTCTGGGACAGGAGCGCGGAGTCTTCCTCCTGTGAGCAGAGCCTTAATTCACCATGACATGCTTATGTACGGGGCTATAATTCATCTGTGAGTGGAGTTCAGATTGTTCCAGAAGTTAGCGAGACAATGGACCCGAAAATAGATCGGAAGGCCAGAATTCATCGTCTCCAGAGAAGTTTATTCCTCTCTGGGGAGGCTGTTTTGTGTTGGCTGGTGTCTTCCTTAATGGCCACAACCACCTTCCTCTGGACACCCAGAAAAGCTATTTTCTCTCTTCAAAACAGTGACAGGAAGAATTTCCTGCCCCCCGCCTCCTGATTGTAAACTCGTATTTCCTGGACATGTATAGCGGGTTAAACAATGCCATCCCCTTGGGGCTTCCCAGCGTCCCCACTAGGCTTTGCCTCTGTCCGTCCCCATCATCAGCCCCAACTGGGCGCCGAGCACTCGGTCCCTGGGGCCAGGTGTGCCAGCGCTTGTGAGCTAACGCAAAGCCACTGTGTGTAACCCTGTCTGTCCTGCACAGCTGTCTGTCCTGGGTGTCACTGAAGATTGTTGCTACCGAACTGCAAACTCACAACATTTTGATGACCTTGAGTGGAAGAAATGGGTATCTCAGAGAGCGTTTGTGGCATTGTATATCACCGCACACAGAGGCCACTTGGATGCTGTGCAGTACCTTCTAGAACACGGTAATTCTGACAGACAGCAGAGTATGTTCAAGAGTCGGAGGTCAGTCGCCTGTCAGGGGACAGAGTGGCTTGTCCTCCTAGTCCCTGCGACAATGGCTTCCTGAACCCGTGACCTCCCAGCCCCCAATCACGGTCCCCGCCAGGCCGCCCAGTCCCACCTGAGGTGTCTTGGGGTACATGCTTCAGAGGCTGCGTCTCTCCCCTCGGCCAGGTCTCAGGAAGTTCTGTCTGTGTGGGGGGAGGGTCAGGGCACTAAGACGCGGGAACGGTCTGCCCAGCTTCACTGGACACACTGCTGGGGTATTCCCAAACCGAGTTATTTCTGCCCCACCTGAAGCTGGGTTTCTGCAGTGGTCCGAGGGGTCGAGTCCAAAGCCGGCATGGCTCTCTCGGCCAGCAGGGCCTGGCCACTTTCTCCAGGACTTTGAATTAGTGCCCTCAGGGGACAGTTACCCCATACCCTGGTTTCCTGTCTCCTCTACCAAGGGGCAAGTTGCTGTCTCTCTCATTCTGTCTATAGAAATAGAAGCCTTAGCCTGCATTGCTTCTGAATTAAAGGGCTTTGCCTGCGATTTTGCAGAGTATACTTTATCTTCCCTGGATGTAGGATATTTTTTGTAAAAGAGGTCTATTGATTGAGGTGTAGACCATTCCAGAACAATGGACAATAGCTGCAGACAGCCCAGGCCATGGGCTTCCTCGGGAAAAGGAGGACGGAGTTGACGTGGTATTTGGTCAATGGCTTGAGGCTCAGAAGGGAGCTCCTCTGAGGGTCTCTCATGCCAACTTGCCTTCAGATGAGACCCCTTCCTGCCTGTGGCCTTGACCCCATCCTCTCTGCTCAGTCTCTGCTGTTTCCCCGACTTCCACCAGCCCCAGCGGGAAAACATCTAAGAGGCTCGGGCAGGGGGAGCAGGCTGGCATCCGTGCAGGGTGGAGGTTTTCCCGAAGGTATTCTGCTTTCTGCACTTCGCCTGTTGTAAGATGAAATATGGGCTTTTCACAGCCCAGCAGTCCTTTAAGCTCATAAAAAGTCATTTTCACTCTGATGGAACTGTGATGTATTTGAAAGTACCGGTTAAAAAATTACAGCCAGCTTTGCAAAGTTTTCTGTCCTTTGCAGACAGCTGCTGCAGAGGCGCCGTGGCCAAGGCTGGGCATTATGAGAACCTATTTAAAACTTTACCTCACTGACCAGCCATAGCTCATGAAAACTGACTACCGAAATGTCAGCTGCATGTAATTGAATTGCCTTGTTTTCTGTGTCATGATATTTGTTACCCAGAATTTGATTCAATTCAACAAGTCCGTATCAGACACCTGTCATTAGCCCATCCGTCTGCGGGAGGCAGTGAGGGATTCAATCGAAGTGAAATCTGTCCATGAGTCAGACTGCCCGTGGTGTCATTTCCCCAGCGCCTGTCTTCTCCAGGCATCACGCTACGTGCTGGGGATGAAAACAGCACTGATCAAAACAAGTGTGTTTTCTGCCCTCGTGGAGTTTATGAGGGGAAGTCAGCAAATTATTACAAATAATTAATTCTGTGGTCAGCAATGCAGGGCATGTTCTGAAGATGCAGAATGTCTCCTGAGCATCTGCAGGGGAGTCATGGGGAGGGGGGCTGAGGAAGGCTCTCCTGAGGAAGGGAATGAAGCCTACAGAGGGATCCAGTTAAGCCCCAGGGAGCAACAGGACGGCTGTCTTCAGCATTTACAAAGGGCCTGGGGCAGAGGAGGGAGCAGGGCAGACTCTAGGGATCAGGACAGCAGGCGGTGTCACGGGGCGCGGAGGAGGGGTGAGACAGGGCACAGAGCCCAAGGGCGGTGGGCGCCAGCAGTGGGATTTGAGCAGGAGACGCGTTTGAGGGACATCAGTGGCTGCAGACTATGTGCTGGGGATGGGGGTGCCGCAGTGCCCCCTCCCTTATCCTGGGTGCCAGAGGTGGGGAGCAACTGTTAATTCTCCCAAGCAGGGCTTTCAGTCTCGGCCCCTTCCCAGGGGGCTTCTGTACTTGACTGTGTCTTTGAAGGTGGGGCTCACGGCCACGAGGGTGGTCCTCCCTCAGCCAGCTTTCTTATTTTGCAGGAGCCAGTTGTCTCAGCAGGTCCCCCGTGGGCAGGACACCCCTGCACGTGGCTTCAGCCATGGGCCGGTCGGATTGTATAAAGCTCCTGCTCAACTATGGGGCCTCCATCCATGACAAAGATGCCAAGGGGGAGACCCCCATTTCCATAGCCCGCCGCCTGCAGGGTGGGCACGGCGAGCGGAGAATGATACTGTTCTACTGGATGGCCAAGTTGGGGGTGAAGCAACCGGTGGACCTGGTCCCCAACGAGGCTTTTCAGAAAGTAAAACATGGGTTCGGCTCCAAGAAGAAGGGCAAAATTTAGCCCCCCCTGGGAATGTTTGCATATCAAAGCTGACTTGAGTAACTTTTCAGAGTTCAAATCTATCGCTGCCCTCAGGAGAGGAAAACAGGAAGACATGGCAGTTAATCTGAGTCAGACCCTAAATGATCTGCCCTGCTTGCAAATGAACTGGGGAGGGAGTTGATGGAAGGAGGTGAGATTGTGTTCATTTGGCAACCTGTTACAGACCCATCAGGCTCTGATGCCAACCTTTAAATTTCAGCTGTTTGTGCTCTGTATGCGACCATGCTGCTCAGGTGAGGGGAACCAGTAGCCTTCGCTCCCGCCCCAGCCCGTCTATGGCACTGGCCCAACAGGGCTAAGAGCAGTAAGAGGACAGCAACAGTGTCACACAAAACAAGTGCTGTCAAGTGTCAGGAGGTCGGTGCATGTGGGCTGGGCATCTGTTTGTGAAACTTATGGAACTAAATGCACCCTCTGCTGGTAATGTTCCAGAAGTTTCCCTGAGTCTTCTTTCAGGGGTCTACTGCTTGAGGTGAGGGTGGGGGCTGGGGGGACGAAGCTGCCAAGGAGCAGCAGAGAGCTTGTTTTTTTGCACGCGTTCCCCACCAGGGGTGCCCTGTGACTTGGTGACAGGTGGTCAGTTGGTATTGGATTTGGAGGAGACAGTGTAAAAGCTGGTGATGAGCTTGGAGAGAGAATCAGAGCTGACTCCTTGCATCCTTTTGTCTCAGCCTCAGTGGTCCAAGCCGCCCCCATTCCCCCAGCTTTCTCCTTTCCTGCTTGAACCTAGGTGGCATCCTTTTTCCTATGCTTAGTTCCTGGCTCTATGCCTCACAAAAGCTACCAGCCCACAGGGGTGCAGCCCGCCATGTGGGTGAATCACCTGGGCATGGGATATGGGAGGGAAAGGGGAGGACTGGAGCAGGCTGACGGGCACACCTCTGAAGAGGGCGCCAGGATTCAGCTCCCACAGAAATGTGAGCCCAAGGCTGCTCCATCTTTCCAGAGCTTTCCAGCATTGAAAATCTGGCTTTTTGGTATAAGTCCTGATTTTTAAGTGTTGGCTTGAATTTTTTAAAGCTAGTGGTATGATATAAAAGGACTGGAAGATTTCAGGCACACCTAGGGAACTGCCCACCATCGTCAAACTCTGACTTGTTCCACTGAGGAGACTGGCAGCAACAGCCTAACACTCACTGGAATGTTCCAGGGCTCAGAAGCCACATGGCAGGAATGGCGTCGGGTCCTGCTGGGTGACAGGTATGGTCCACCCCCCACCCCTCAGCCAGGTCTGTTTCTCTAAAGCCCTGTACCCTGACCCAGCTTGTGGAAACAGCCCATGGCAACCGTCCCTCGACCATTGAAGTCCTGGTTTTCAAGCGGTGGGACAAGCCCCTGTATCCTGGCCGCCCTTCTCTCTGACTTGCATCCCAGGAACTGGATTCACTTTTACGTGAATTGGTGCCATTTTCTGCTGTCAGGGCCAGTAAGATCTGTGTTGATAACGTGGCTTTATACTCAGTAGACGTGGCTGTACCCAGCTCAGCAATCTGTTTGACAAATAATAGTCAGAAAAAAATATAGCTCAGAATTAGGCTTGGGGTGGATTAATGATTGTGCATTGAGTCCCCTATACAGAATTTCATTGTTGTTAACAACCATTTGATCAATAAATAAGAGAGAAGCCCTCTCAAAATATATATATATATAGCTCAGCATCAGTGATGTCAAAACTGAGATCTTGTTTTTTGGCAAACGTTCTCCAAAGTCAATAGATGGATATGAAAGCAACACTTCTGACCGGTCGGTTCATTTAGCTAATGAGGTGTGCCCGGTGGGGGACGTGGGCGCCCTTTAACTTAACAAGCAGCGTCACTCAAAGCCATGCGTTTGCCAGGAGCTCTGCTCCGCTGTCTTTGTTGGTAGGAGGGCCTGCTGCCTGATGCTTGTTCCCAAAACTTTGAAAGCAAGCACTCTACCCTCATATGCCCCCAGTTCAGTTAAACTCTTGGCCAGAAATTGGGCAAGTTCCAAACTCTCTGTGGTGACATTTTGCTCAGTCTGTGGCGGAGTCATATTAATACAGCTGTAGGTCTCTGGGGCCCTTTGTTATAGAAAATCTTAGCATCTCATCTATTATGTTAAAACAAGCCTGCTTCACATACCAAATAAAATACATCCACAGCCATAGAAGAGTTGATGTGCAGTTGGTCACAACCATGGTACATTTTGTAGATATCTCATTAAACATTTATTTTCAAGTGTTTTTTTTTTTTTTTTTTTGGTCATACATTGGAGCCAACAGAAAACCAATTATTTTGAGGGGTTGATCACAAACACCTTTGCAGAACCTTGAAGTCCTTTTAGGCTCAGGTCACTGAGGATGGTCTTCAGTGGGGAACAGCTGTGGCCTGCAGTGACCCAGGTGGGCCTCGCCTCTGCATGGGGAGGGGCCAGATTCCTGCAGACAGGAGCCACTGGCCGTCCTCTGGGTAGGCTATCCAGGTCCCTTCTCATCTCCTGTCTCCCATAGGCTGGGCTCCCGGTCACCAGAGCAGAAGGGCTTCCGGGGTAGTGTGGAGTTGCAGGGTTTGGGGACAGTGTGGACCCCAGGTGGCAGTTTCTGGTCCCTCCCTGTGGCCTTTGGCAAGTTCCCTACTGCTTGAGCAGCAGTCTTCTGTAGAGAAGGATGGAGGGCGGTTGTGGCGCCTGGTCCCTGAGGTTGTTGGGGCCTGGGAGGTAGGAAGTGCTCAGTATGTGCTTGCTCTTACCGTCTGACAGCTGGGTTGGAGGTCATGGGCTCAATTATTGATGTTTAAGAGAGAGGAGAACCATTTGGTGCCTTTCTTGGGCTCTCAGGTTCTGATCACTGAAAAAACGGGTACCTAACCCTGGGAGCCCAGTGCGTTCCCGGAAATGCCATCGAGCATCCTTGGACTTTGGGGTGGCACTCGGCGAAGGATTCCTCAGCATCTTGCTGTCAGGGACATTGCTCACCAGTGTGCCTTATGTCAGCCTGGAAAATGGTCCTTGGGAATGGGGGAGCCCTTCCGGGGAGATGGGGTGCTCACTACAAGCAGATGATGACCACTGTGTCCACCACATTTCCATTCACCTTGGCTGCCAGGATGCTCAGAGCCAAGGTTAATGCCCACCTGGAGGAAATACCCACCTTCCTCCACCTGCCTTTTTTCTTCCCCTGAATGTGTTAGATGAGTCGCCCTGTCTTGTACATATGTTTAATTGTAAGTTGTCTAAAATTGTTTCTGGGGGTCACTACAGTATAAATCAGAGGTAATACAAACTGTGGGGTTCTGTGGGCAACTTGAACATCTTGCCCCAGCCTGGCTTGTCTGACACACATTCAGCAACCATTTCCCCAGAGAGGCACGATTCTATTCCTTTCTCCATCCTTACTGCTCTGTGACATGGGGGTAAACTGTCACCTCTCAAGTGGGTCCCCTCCTGGTCGTGTTGGTGAAATGAGAGCCATTGTGAATTGTGTGCTCAGGACCCGAGGCCCTGCCAGTGTGGCCCTGCGGTGCCATGGGAGGGTCTGGGCTTGGGGTCAGGCAAATGGGTTGAGAATTTTCCTCTGTTGCTGTGTGGCTGGGGCAGCAACTGCATCCCTCAGGGCCTCAGTGTCTGTAACATTAGGGTAATAAAACCTGCCCTTGTCACTGGAGGGATTGAATGCCTGGCGCAGAGCAGACACTTGAAAAATCGTAGCCATTATGATTGTTATTATTACCACCACCACTTAATTTGCTTAAAATGTTTACTCACCGGGAATCAATACTCTCCCAGTGTCCAGATAGCCTCATAAATTTTCAGCAAACCTTATACAATAAGAGTCCCCATCCAGAACTAATAATTCCCAAAGTGGGAGATAAATAATTTCCTTGAAATTTGCTGATTTTGGTATTAAGTATAGGGCTTCCTCAGCAACTTCTAGAAAGTCGTTCTGTACTTAAAAACTCCAGCGCCAGATCTGCAGGAGAGGAAACAAGCCTCAGAGGCGAGAGGAAAATTCCAGTCGCCTGGCCCTGCCTCTGCAGTGCCGCGCCAACTACGCAGGCATCCAGCAGAGGGCACAGAAACCCATTAACATTTGGAAAAACACCGGGGTTTGAGCTCATCAGAAAGGTCAGAGATGCTGCGCTCTGTGCCGTGTTTAAAATGCAAGAGCCATTCTCAGAGGTTGGGGCTCACTGTCGGGCCTCCGCCTGAACCCCTGAAACTGCCTGCAAAGTGTGCATGTCTGAACACACATATTTCCTGGGGAGACCGTTCATCGCTCTCATATCCCCAAAGGGTCTGTGGACCCCTGGCCAGAAAGTTCCAAAACCTAGGTCCATCACAAGGAGACCAACCACAGCAGTTGTCAAATCAAATCAATGCATCAATACCATGTCACCTTCTACCCATTTGGTTGGTGTGCATTGTCAAATTGCAGTTGGAAAAATGATGGATACTGATCACATCTGGGGCTGTGATGTACTTGTGTGTGAGCTAGCGTGTGGGCACATGGTGTCTGGGAAACGCTCTCTGCAGAGGGGAGCTCGTTGATTCCTACAGCCTTGCAAGATTACCATCTGATAATAGGTATTCAGAATGCCCATGACTCAGCCCAGCTGCCCCACTTTAATAAGTCCATCCTACAGAGGTGAACCCCAGTTCAAAATGAGACGTGAGGATGCATGCTCCTGACGGCTGTTTCTGGTGGCCAGTGCTTGGAAACACTCCAAATGCTCCCCAGTGGGAATGATGGGGGCACATTTTGTAGCTATTAAGAAATGACTTGATTTGCATGTACAGGCCAAGGGACAACGACGAGGGGTGTTGGCCATATGTCATTAAGTGGAAAACAGCAAGTTGTCCAGGAGATGTGTATGAGCTCATCAACACAATTTTAAAAGAGGCAAATCCAACAGATGTGCATGTAAGTTTGAGCAACAAGAATGATGTCAGAGATCTTCAAACTCTAGCATGGCTCAATTCAGGGCAGCAGGTTGCTAATACACCTCTGGACTGTCACAACCAGCATGTCTCCTTTTCTTACTGTGGTAAAATAGACATAAAATTTGCCATTAATAACATCTAGTACATTAATAATGGTGTGCACTATTTGGTTCCAGAACATTTTCAGCACCCTAAAAGGAAACCCTGGACCCACTAATAGTCACCCCCAGTCCTCCTACTCCCCCCAGCCTTATATAACCACCAATCTACTTTCTGTCTCTATGGATGTGCTCATTCAGAATATTTCATATAAACTGAGTCATACAACATGTGGCCGTTTGTATCTGGCTTCTCAGCATAATGTTATGGGGGCATATATCAGTGTTTCATTGCTTTTTATGGCTGAGTAATATTCCATTGTTTAGCCATTTATAATTTCATGGACATTTGACTTATTTCCACCTTTTGACTATCGTGAATAATGTTGCTATAAAAATGGGTGTACAAGCATTTGAGCACCTGTTTTCAATTCTTTGGGGTACATACCTAGAAGGGGAATTGCTGGGTTTATGACATCATTCTATGTTTAGCAGCATGTCTTATGTTTGCAATTAAAATATGTATACATATAAAGGGAAAAGGAGGAAAGATACTCCCCACCGGACCCCGCACTCCAGAGCTTGAGAATTATAACAGTCATTCACTGAGCACTTACCCCAGGCCATGCATAATGCATGCATTATCACATTTAGTCTTTTCAGTGATCCTGAAAGTCAGAGGTTTCAAACTTTGAACATGCATTCAGACACAGGGAGGGCTTGCTAAGAGACACAGATTGCTGGGCTTCACCTCTGAGAGGTCCTAGGTTTAGTAGGCTCTGGGCTGAGCCTGAGATCTAACACACTCACATGGATGCAGATGCTGCATGGCACTGAGTGTGTTCTAATCCATGTCCATTTTTCGTCATGGAAACGGAGGCTCAGAGAAGTCAGCAACCTTCCCAGAGTCACACAGCAGAGTGCCCCTGATAATATTAAGCTCACCTGATTACAGGCCATGCTTCCTCTCCAAAGATGAACCAGCCTGCCTGGGAGGACTTCCTGGTGGTTGTGACCCTTTGTTACCTCTCTCAAGAACCCTTTCCCTGCTTGTAAAACGCAGAAAATCCTGGCAATCATTCTCAAAGCTCTGTAGGGGTGCTTACCCAGAACTTGGCTAGGACACGCCACCGGGCTGGGCACCACCATGCAGTGCACACACAACGCAGGCTGGAGGAGTAGGTAATTGAATCCCACCGATACCCCCTCCTCGCCTCAGATCAGAGCCCCAGCGACCCTCAGGACTGGTCCCAGGGGGTCCTGAACGCTCCCCAAGCCTCCCAGGGCAGTGCGGGAAGCCCCCGCTAGGTGGCGCAGCTGCGCGCGGCTGCCGCAGGTTGGGGGCGCGATGTCCACCAGGTGTCGCAGCGAGACCGCGGATCAACTCCCGGAGCCCGAAACTTGCCCCAGACTTGGGTACGTCCCGTAACCCCAGTACAAATTGTAAATCCTGTCGCATTTGTTAAATGTTCTCCTCACCCTTTAGGCCATTGTATTCAAGGACTTTCCACTCTTGCTTCTTTTCTGTGGTTTCGATCTTCGTTTGGTATGGCATATTTTTAAAAAATCTAACTTTAGATGGACTTATTTCCACCTAAAATTAACAGTGTAAGAATTTAGAAAGAAATAACTGTCCTCCAAGTCAAAGAGTCTTCCTCCAGGGCCTCACGAATTATGGTCTTAGGGTCAGGGATAAGAGCCAGCCAGCGTTAGGGATGAATTCCATCTTTTTAAAACCCCCACAGGGAGGAAACGTCTAGCACTTTCCTTGCAACTCTAACGAACACTTTAACTAAAGTCTCTATCACCCAGGAGAAGCAGGAAGGAATTTTGCTAATTTAGGTATTTTGAAGGTCAAGATCCTCTGCGTTGTTTTCCCCAAGTGAAGTATAAGCCACAGCACACGGAGGAATGCTGGGACTCAAAACGGGCACACGTGGGGAATACTTTTGAGACGGAATGACACTTCAAAGATCTTCACGGTGTGTCTCCGCCTTTTAGCAAACCGCAGTATATTTCACACCTGGTTCACCTCACACATGGTTTGGGAATTATATTTAAATAATGAAAGGATGTGTCAGATCTGGTTTTGCCATCGCTTCTGCAAAGACCCTGTCAGGTGTTACTAATCCTGCTCTGCAGAGACAGAGGCTTGGGCAGCTAAAGCCACTTTATTTGAAAAGAAGTGAATTGGAACCTGCAGCTTGGAGCACTGGACTTCACACAGACGCACATGCTGGCAACGAGGTGAGGCGTCTGACACCTACCCATGCATTCCACAGATGGAACGACTCAGCACCCACGTGTTTAAAGAGCTCCCCTAGGCCTGGACTGTTCCAGTTGGGGGTGTCAGATTGGTTTCATGACCTCCCCACCAGTGCCCTACACCCACGCACCCTGTGTGTTTCCCTTCCCTGTCTCTGGTGTCACCCTTTGCCATTTGCTGCTATTAATCAACAGCCATCTTTTGCATCTTAGTCCAGCCAGGCCCAAATGGAAGCTGCAGTAGTTCTAGTTCTTCCGTGGTAGCTCTCCCCCAGCTCAGGGCTGACCCAGGCCTGCGGGTGGTTGAGGGGCTGTGGCGCCCTCACACTCTGTTCCCCACCCCACTCCACTTGCCCAGCTGTTCCTGGTGTCTCCGGGGTGGGCCTGGCATGCAGGGGGAAGGTAGAGGGACAGCGTGTGGCCCTCCCAGGCTGCCAAAGGCCTTCTTTTGGGGAGCACCAGGAACACTGTGGGTGTTTGGAGACCTACTTGGAAGCTGGTGATGCTCTGCTGGCCTCTAAGACCCGCCCCCTGCTCTGACTGCTCACACCTGGCCTCTGGGCTTCACGGGCACCCAATTCTCTTGGGCTGGGGGAAGGCTGTGCTTTCAGGACTGCATCTGCCCGCTTCCCTGCCCTCTGGGTGTCCCCTCGGCCCAGGGTCCATGGGAAAACAGCCCTTGTCCTTGTCATCTGGGATTCTGGAAGTGCAGGCTGCTCCCAAGAGCCTGCCCTGGAACCGGCTGGGCAGACCTTTCCCTGGGACGCCCCCTCCTGAGGGGTCAGACTCCCCTGGGCAACCACAGCCCCTGGGAGGGGATCTCTTAATGCTTCTTGCTCGCTTTTGGTGGTGGTGGAGATGGTGGGGAAATGCCCAGAGTGTCCTACAGGACGACAGCTCCCTCCGAAGAAACCCACACTCCCTGCTTGGGGTTTCTAACCTCCTGGAAAAGGGTGGCTGGCTATGTCTTCTTGGGGTGGGGGTAAGGGGCAGGGGGCTCTCTCCTAGCAAGTAGCGACGTCGCCTGAAGGTAAGTGCCTCTGTTCCGAAGGTGGGGGACACATCACTGTTTTCCAAGAGAACGGGAGACACACTGACATTCTGGGAAATGTGGTAAGTCGGTCAGTCCTGGTGTTCATGACGCTGCCATTTCGTGGGAAGTGCAACAAACATAAGAAAGTGGTGCGTTCAGGTTGCGCGAGGAAGGCAAACCACAGAACGACGTGGCAGAGAGCGACATTAGGTGAAAGGCATCAGATTCAGGAGACGTGAGATGCAAACTGCGATTTGAGGAGTGAAGATCATTCTGGGCAGGCTTAGAACCTTCCAGAAACCTTTGGCATGAGCGGATAGTTACCAGTGAGGGCCGCAGGAGTGAAAGATGGAGTTAGGGAGGTGGGCAGGGTCTGGGGCAGGCAGTGCCTCGGAAGCCACACAGGGCAGCTGTTGCCACAGCTGTGCTGCGGGACCGTTCAAACTGCAGCAGCCTGAACCAAGAGCTGGGTGGGTGGCTCTGGGCTGGTCTGGTTGGAGCAGCTCTGCTCCACTGTGCCCCCTGGGGCCAGCAGGTCAGCTTAGCCATTGTTTTCCCAGCAGCACTGGCAGAGGTGCGAGAGGGCAAGTGGGGTCCTGCCAGGCTCCTCAGAGGCGCAAGCTCAGAGCCACCGCATGGTGACTTCTGATGACAGGTCGTTGGTCAGTCCAGTCAAGCGGCCAAGCTCAAGGTCCAGAGGCAAGAAATTAACCTCACCGCTGATGAGGCCATGGCAGGTGGTGGAGGCTGAGGATGGTGAAGAACTGGGCCCATATCTTACTCCCCCACAGATGCAGGCCCTTGTTTGGGTTTCATTCCAAGAGCAATGGGAAGTGCTTGAAGGTTTAGGAAGGGGAATGGTGTGACCTGCCTCCTGGCTTTAGCAGAATGGTCTGTGGAAAGCAAGAGTGGACGCTTCTCTCTTCTTATAAGGACTTGTCTCTGGATTTAGGGCCACCCCAATCCAGGATCAGTAAAGTCATTTGGTGTCCAAGTGAGGGGACAGTGGCTGGACTAGGGTGGCGAGGGCAGGGGAGGTGGAGCTGAGAAGGCAGATCCCAGAGATACGGGGATGCGGGTGGGGAAGAGTCAGAGGCTTAGGACTGAGCAGTCCAGTGGGTGGGGGGCCATTTCCAAGAAGGGAAAAGCTGAGGAAGAGGAAGGCATGGTGAACTCGGAGGGTCCTGAGTCAGTCGGTGCATTAGTTCCCTGCGGCTGCTGCAAAAAAGTGCTGCAAACTGGGTGGTGCTCACAGTCCTGGAGGCCAGGAGCCTCAGATGGAGGCATCGGCAGGGCCCCGCCCCTGGAGGCTCCTGGGAGGCACCCCCCTGTCTCCCCACGTCCCGTGGCCCCAGGCTCTCCTTGGCTTCACTGCATCACCCTGATCTCTGCCTCCGTCCACATGTGGCGTCTGCCTCTGTCTGTATCTGTTACCCCCTCTCTCTTCTTACAAGGACTTGTCACTGGATTTAGGGCCACCCCAACCCAGGATCTCATGTCAAGATCCTTAATCTCATATGCAAAGACTCTTTTTCCAAATAACCCTGCATTCACAGGTTCCAGGCGGATGTCTCACTTGAGGGCCACCAGTGCCCCCTCCAGTTATGTTGAGGTGTCAACCGCTCATCCATGGGGTATGCAGTGGGGTGCCGGGCACACAGGCGGGGGCTCACAGCAGAGGGCCTCCAGGGACAGATGCTTGGGGGCTGTCAGCCAGCAATGGGATCTAGGGGAGGGTGTCGGGTGCCGGCTGTGGAAGGAGCAGAGGGCTGGGCCCCAGGACTCCTGTATTTAGGGCTCCGGTAGAGGAAGCCAGTACGGAAGGCTGAGGGGAGGTGCTCGCAAGGGAGAAGGGCAGCCCTGAGGGCCACGGGGTGTGTGGGTGCTGGAGCTGGAAGCTACGGAGCGTCAAGCTGGTTGAGGGTCAAGAGAGACCAGTGGGCAGCATGACTGTCCTTGACAAGCCCACTGCCGTGGCCCGCGGGGGACAGGAGTCCTTCTCCAGGCGGATGAAGAGCCCGTGGCAGCCCTGAGGGAGAGGAGGCTGTGGGTGTGGACTGCTCCTCCGAGGGGTTGGCCGCGCGGGGCCAAGGATGGCTCTTATTTTAAAGATGGGAGCAGGTGATGAGGGTTTCCATGTCGCCAGGAAGGACCCAGCAGAGCAGGAGAGATCCCGGTGCAGTGCAGTGGGAAGTGGGGCCGGCCCCAGGGGGGCAGCCTTCTGAGGGGGCCTGGGGGCCACAGGTGGAGGGACTGCTTTGCTGGGCCTGCTGTTCACATGCCCTCCCACTGCCCGGGGCCAAATCTCTGTATCTGCTGGCATGTTTCCTACACTGAGCCCTTTCTGGTTTTTTTTTTTTCTGGTATCATTAATCTACAATTACATAAGGAACATTATGTTTACTAGACTCCCCCCATCACCAAGTCCCCCCCACATACCCCATTACAGTCACTGTCCATCAGCGTAGTAAGATGCTGTAGAGTCACTACTTGTCTTCTTTGTGTTGCACAGCCCTTCCTGTGCCCCCCCAACATTATACCTGCTAATTGTAATGCCCCCTTTCTTTTTTCCCCCCTTTTATCCCTCCCTTCCCTCCCATCCTCCCCAGTCCCTTTCCCTTTGGTAACTGTTAGTCCATTCTTGGGTTCTGTGATTCTGCTGCTGTTTTGTTCCTTCAGTTTTTTCTTTGTTCTTATACTCCACAGATGAGTGAAATCATTTGGCACTTGTCTTTCTCCACCTGGCTTATTTCACTGAGCATAATACCCTCTAGCTCCATCCATGTTGTTGCAAATGGTAGGATTTCTTTTCTTCTTAGGGCTGAATAATATTTCATTGTGTATATGTACCACATCTTCTTTATCCATTCATCTCCTGATGGACACTTAGGTTGCTCCCATTTCTTGGCTATTGTAAATAGTGCTGCGATAAACATAGGGGTGCATCTGTCTTTTTCAAACTGGGCTGCTGCATTTTTAGGGTAAATTCCTAGGAGTGGAATTCCTGGGTCAAATGGTAAGTCTATTTTGAGCATTTTGAGGAACCTCCATACTGTTTTCCACAATGGTTGAAGTAATTTACATTCCCACCAGCAGTGTAGGAGGGTTCCCCTTTCTCCACAACCTCGCCAACATTTGTTGTTGTTTGTCTTTTGGATGTTGGCCATCCTTACTGGTGTGAGGTGCTATCTCACTGTGGTTTTAATTTGCATTTCTCTGATGACTAGCGATGTGGAGCATCTTTTCATGTGCCTGTTGGCCATCTGTATTTCTTCTTTGGAGAACTGTCTGTTCAGCTCCTCTGACCATTTTTTTATTGGATTATTTGATTTTTGTTTGTTGAGGTGTATGAGCTCTTTATATATTTTGGATGTCAAGCCTTTATCGGATGTGTCATTTATGAATATATTCTCCCATACTGTAGGGTTCCTTTTTGTTCTATTGATGGTGTCCTTTGCTGTACAGAAGCTTTTCAGCTTGATATAGTCCCACTTGTTCATTTTTGCTTTTGTTTCCCTTGCTTGGGGAGATATGTTCATGAAGAAGTTGCTCATGTTTATGTCAAGAGATTTTTGCCTATGTTTTTTTCTAAGAGTTTTATGGTTTCATGACTTACATTCAGGTCTTTGAACCATTTCAAATTTACTTTTGTATATGGGGTTAGACAATGATCCAGTTTCATTCTCTTACATGTAGCTGTCCAGTTTTGCCAACACCAGCTGTAGAAGAGACTGTCATTTCGCCATTGTATGTCCATGGCTCCTTTATCAAATATTAATTGACCATATATGTTTGGGTTAATATCTGGACTCTCTATTCTGTTCCACTGGTCTATGGGTCTGTTCTTGTGCCAGTACCAAATTGTCTTGATTACTGTGGCTTTGTAGTTGAGCTTGAGGTTGGGAAGCAAGATCCCCCCTGCTTTATTCTTCCTTCTCAGGATTGCGTTGGCTATTCAGGGTCTTTTGTGGCACTGAGCCTTTTAAAACTGATTTATTGTAGAAAAGTTTAAGCCTGTAGGAAAAGTAGAACAGAACAATGGCTGCTAACTCTTGTTATATTTGCTTCCTCTGTAGAGCTATTTTGCTCCAGTAATGGATGCTCCATCCTAAACCGTTGTCTGCATCTGCTCAGAATAAGGGTGTTCTCCAGCTGAATACAGTGCCTTTATCACACCCACACAAGTGACCCGTAATTCCCTGGTGGCATCCATATGAGTTTGCTATGGCTGTTATAACAAATGACTGTGGATTTAGTGGCTTACAACAATTGCAGCAGGTTGATTATCTTACAGTTCTGGAGGTCAGAAGCCTGAAATGGGTCTCACAGACTAAAGTCAAGGTGTCCACAGGGCTGGTTCCTCCTGGAGGCTCCAGAAGGAATCTCTTTCCTTGCCTTTCCTGGTTCCTGTAGGTCGTGCCTTGTGGACGCCTTTCCTCTTTTCAAAGCTGGCACCATGGCCTCTCTCTGACCTGCTCCTGTCCTCACGTCTCTCTTTCTCTTTCTCAGACCCTCCTGCCTGCTTCTTGTGTGGATCCTTGTGGTTAGATTGGACCATGATAACCTCCCACCTCAGGATCCTTAATTATTGCCGCAGAATTACTTTTGCGTGTAAGATAACCTGTTCACAGGTTCCCGGCACCAGGATGTGGACATCTTTAGGGGCCATCTTCCCGCTGACCCCATGATCTGATGGCTGGCTTGAATTCAGGCCTCCTGCTGCCCCCACGTGCCTGCTGGAGCTGCCAATTCGCCCTGGACTCCCTTCCTTCACTTGCTGTATTTGGTTATTACATCTCCCGTCTCTTTTCCCCCAGGGCAGTGATCCCCCTGCCCTCTATTTTCCTGACAGTGGCCGATGGAGAAGGCCAGCCAGGTGTCCTGT
This sequence comes from Manis pentadactyla, assembly GCF_030020395.1. Lineage (NCBI taxonomy): Eukaryota > Metazoa > Chordata > Mammalia > Pholidota > Manidae > Manis > Manis pentadactyla. Next base: position 173,880,676 of record NC_080023.1, on the reverse strand, counting down.
GGAAGGCTCTGCATCCTGAGTGTGTCTGGCCTTCCATGTGGCGGCCTTTACCTGTCCCCCTGAGTTCCTGTGACCTGGATGTGGGACTTCCAGGTGGGATCAGATTCAGGTTGAGCATTTCTGCCAGACCACTTCCTGGGTGACCTTGTGCACTTCACAAGGTGTGCTTGATGTCAGGAGGCAAGGTTTGACCTGGGGTTAAGGGACTGACAGCTGTCCTCTCTGCTGGGAAGCTGTGTGTCCTCCTTTGGCCTAGTAGGAGTTTCAGAATGATCCTTTCACACCCTGTGAAACCCTGTTCCCCATCTGCCTGTCTTATTATGATAAAACAGACATAACAGAAAATTTACTATTTTAACTATTTTTACGTGTACAGTTCAGTGGCATTGAGGGGCCATTCTACTTTCTGTCTCTTTGAATTTGACTACTCTGGGTGCCTCATATAAGTGGAATCATCCAGTGTTTGTCCTCCCACCTGCCTTCTTAAAAAGCAGCTTTATCGAGATGTAATGCAGACTCCATGCAATTCACCCATTCAAAGTATACAATTCAGTGGGTTTTAGTATATTCACAGAGTGGTGCAGACAATACCTCTGTTTGGTTCTAAAGCATTTTCATCCCTCCACATGAGACCTCATACCCATTAAATAGTCCCTCTTCTTCCCCCTCCCTAGCCCCCACACTAATCTTACCATTGCTACGGATTTACCTGTTCTGGACATTTCATACCAGTGGGATCACACAATATGTGGCCTTTCATGTCTGGCTTCTTCACTTAGAGTCATGTTTTTCAGGTTCTGTGCTGAAGCACACATGTCAGCCCTTCGTTCCTTTTCATGGCTGAAGCATATTCCTCTATATGGATATACCACCTTTTCTTTATCCACTCATCTTTGGTTGGTCATCCCCCACTCCAATTTTTGGCTTTTATGAATAATGCTGCTATGAACATTTGTGTGTGAGTTTTTGTGTGGACATATGTTTTCAATTCTCTTAGGTATGAGCTGAAGAGTGGAACTGTGGGTCATATGAGAACTCTAATCATTTGAAAAACAGCGAGACCGTCTTCCAGAGCAGCTGCATCATTTCACATTCCTACCAACAGGGCACGAGGGCTCTGATTTCCCCTTATTGCCTGTCTTTTTGATCACAGCCATCCTGGTGGGTGTGAAGTCATATTTTGTGCTTCGTCTTTATCCACCCTTTATCAAAGTGATACTCCTTGACCGAGCCAGCTGTTTCACAGAGGTTCCAAAGTGGTGATTTTCCAATTCTGACATTTCCTTCTACATTTCATTAGCTGGCATTTTTCTGTAAAAAAAGAGCTGTACTTCATCCTTTGGAGCTATTTAGTTTCCCTGAAATGCAGTTCCAACTGAAGGGCAGGGAGAATGCTTAGTTCTTGGATTGTTATGGGTGCTTGGTTGTTTATATATTCAGTGTGTTTCAACCAATTACAATTGTTATTGTTATTCTTTCTGCTCAGATGATCTCAAATCTGGCTGCTGGGGTGTGACACATTTGTAAAAAGACAGGTTTGTTGAAATACAATTTACATAATCCTAAATTAAAACTGGTTTAAGTGCACAATTCAATGATTTTTAGCAAATCTGTGGGCTTATGCAATCCTCTCCCATCCAGAAAACATGGAATCGCATTTTTAAATGGTGGTTTTTGTGTTTTTTTCAGTTAACTTTAATTCCAGGGTAGAGAATGCACCAGAAGCCCCCTCTGAGGCAGCATGGACCCCTCGCCAGCACTCCAACCTGTGGACCAGGTGCTGTGAGTCCTGCAGTGCATGCTGGTTTTTCCTTTAGCACCTTCTAAAACCTTGCTACTCAAAGCGGAGTTGCCTGGACAAGTAGCATGGCTCCACCTGGGAGTTTGTTAGAAATGCAAATTCAGTCCCCATTGCAGACCTGATGAATCAGACTGTGCATTTTACCAAGATGCCAGGGGATTTGCATGCCCATTGCAGTTTGAGTACTGCAGCCAGGCCAGGTGTTTTGTCCTGTTCACACAAATGCAGCACCACCCTAAGGAAGCCTCAGCACCCAGCTTAGTGGGTGTCTCCTCCAAGTCCTCCAGCTGGAGGAGAAACTTAATTTTTTCTATCTATCCTGGGCATTTGTGGGATGCATGGGCATCAGAGCTGGGCCTCTGGCAGCTGCTGAGACATGTGGTCCTGTCTGACCCTCAGATTGGTCCATGCAGATGACTGCTAAATCCTTCCTTGTGATGTCTGCAGGGTCCTGCCTGGTTCTGCTTTCTCTGGGCCAATTTCCTTCTCTTACAGGGACAGAGGGCTCACTGAGCCACTCCCGTACCACTTGGAGCAATCTGGGGGGACCCAGGAGGCTACAGGACCCCACCCTCTTGCTCCAGTGGCATCCTGGGGCTCCGCTTGGTGGGGTCCCATAACTCCCCTGCTGTTCCTTCTTCTTGCCACATATAGGAGGCTGACTCATGTCCTCTCTGCCTACATACCCTGGGCAGCCACATTCTCCTGGGGGCTTGTCCCCTTCCAAAGAGGCTGTCGCTGGAAAGAGGGCCCCCTCCCTCTTCGGGGAGAAACTTCATCCACCTCAGTACCGGAGATAATGGGAGGGCATGTTTCCCAGGAGGCTTTTCCCTTCCTCAGACCTCCTCCGATCCCTGCTTGCCCTGAGTTCTCTCCCCTCCTCGTCAGCATGAGACCTTTGGAACCCAAAAGCTGAGAACTGACTCTGGTTTTCCTATGCTTCCAGGAACATCCTTCGTTCTGGGAGGCAGTGGCACCAAACGCCTGGTTCCCGCACTAGGAGAAGGGTCATGAGGGGCAAAAAAGAAGGAATAATGTGACTTTGATGAAAATTTAGTTTTGACTCAGAGCCACATCCCTTTGGGCTGGTGGAAAATTGAGCTTCAGTTAATCTTACAGACTCTGTCCCTGTTAGGGGTGGTTCTGTAGTCGCTGACCAGGTACCCGTGCTCCCAGGACACTTGGTCCTCACGTGGTCTGACGGCACGCGATGCACGTGCCTATTAGAGGGTGCCGCAAGAGTTTTCCACAAGGCCAGGAGCTCTAGAAGCTGGAGTTCATCTTCCCAGGCAATGACTGACTGGGCTAGAGCAGCAGCTGCCCCTGAGTTCGCCCCAGTCCCTACCGCTACCTACTGCCTCTCCCACTCAGCCCTACCACCCATTTACATGATTTGCTGGGTGCCTGAAGCATTTCGTAGCGGATGCATGGCTCAGGTTTTTAAGAAGTTTCCTCCCCTTCCTAAAGGTATTTCCAAGTCTGCTTAGAGAGGGGGAAGTGAAAAACATGGGAAACAATTTAATATTTTAATAACTACTGCTGCCATGACCTCCTGGTGATTTATTTTGAGAAAGGCTATAGATTGAGCAAGCCCTCCTGCTGTCCCTCCTCCGGGAAGTTTAGAATTAGAACCAGAGGATGTGATTCTATTGAATTTTTGCCAGAGCAAGTTCAAGAGGGAAGACCTTGACCTCTTATGTTCAGTTTCAGACCCCATGACCCTCCTTTTGGGAGAAAAATATCTTTCTGGCATCTTTTTTCTTTTTTTTTTAGCAAAAGTTTTGCTAAATCCTTGGGAACAAGAAACCCCAACATCCTGTTTTTATATGTCCAGAGCAAAAGATAAAGATCTTATTTAGACCCTGGTCCTAGCGCAGTAAGACACAATTCATACAGGGCACGCACGTCTTCCCCCTTCCCAGAGCCTGTTTCTGTGCTAATGCAGAGCCATCAGAGTTTGTGAAAGTTTGCTTTCCCAGAGAATCTGGAGGTCAGGTCCCACCCAGGGCTTTCCGGGGGCAAGGGCTGCAGGCCCTGGGGCATAGGGAGAGGGTGGCGCCTGGTGTCTAGAGGGTCTGCACACCCGGCTTGCTCATCTGGGGGCTGATGCCCGCTTGCCCTGCTGTGAGGAATACCAGTCAGTTTGGGAAGTGGGGGGGCACTGCAGTGCCGAGTGGAATCTCAAATCACCCCAGGAGCGCAAGCATGAATAAATCAGAAGTCTCTGTGGACCGAATCCCAGCCAGTATTGATTGAATCGAGGTCTGGTAATAAATTGGGTAGATAAATCAGTTGGGAATTAAAGTAGGCACAGGGCAAACTGGTTATAGAAAACATTTAAGTTTACTGCATTGACTGGGAATGGAGCATAATTTCACGATGGCGCCAGTTTGCTGATGACATGAAATAGCGAGGTGGCAGCCACTTGGAGGAGCAGGCCAGGTGCATTCTAAATGATCTGGCCACGTGGATGGGCTCATGAGTGGTCTGTGCAAGTTCATTGCCAAGCTGGGTTAGGTCATAAGTTTGGGGCCTGAAAGTCACCAGCTGCTTTGGTCAAAAATTGTGCAGAATACCGATCAGAAGGTACCCAGGCCTGGATGCCCCCAGCTGCTGCAGCTCTGTCCTGCCCCACTGCAGAGTACAGCTCCGTTCACCCCTTCTTCTCTCACCCCCATGTCCAGTGACTCTTGCCAGCCCCTCCATGCCGAGACTGCCACCCGGCTCTGCAGTGTCCGCCCACCACCTCCCCTCTCCCGGGTCTCCCTGCTTCCTTCCGTTCTCCACCCAGCCTTCCGAATGATCTTTCAAATCAAATTGTGACGACATCTCTCCTGTGTCGGACTTCCCATGCTTTTCGGTCAGAGTTAGAAGTCCCGACCCAAGGCTGCAGGGCCCTCCCCACCCCACTGCCTTCTAGCAGATCTCATGCTGGGCCATGTTCCTCTGCTCTGGGTCTCAGAGGTGCAGCTTTCTTTTATTTCCTTCCTGCATTAGGCCTTTGCATATGCTGTTCCTTCTGCAGGGAGGCTCTTCCTGCCGGTCCCTGGCTGGCTGGCCCCACGGCCCCTCCCACCCTCAGCCTCACTGCTGGGGTCCTGGCCTGCTCCTCCGCGCCTCCCTGGCTCCTTCCTTAGAGTACCCCTTACTTTCCTCATCAGAATCGCCATGAATTAGTCCTGGAGTCATCGCCATGCTGTGTCTGCCTCATTCATTGAGGGGGGCTGCAGGAGGGAAGGGACAGAGGCTCATCTCGTTCAACACTGTCCTCGCAGGGGGTGTCTGAAAGGCAGCACCTCAAAAACATGATGCGGAGTGGAAGGAGCCAGCCAGCAAAGGCCACATACTGTGGGATTCCACGGATAGGGGTGTCCAGCATGGACGGGGTCACGAACAGTAAACGGACCCGTGGTTGCTTAGAGTGGGAGCGACTTTTTGGGGTCATGAAATGTTCTAAGTGAGATTCTGGTGATGGAGCATAATTCCGTGAAATTGCTGTAAACCGCTCAACTGTATGTGTGGGTGACCTATGTGTGAATTTTGTCTCAATAGAGCTGTTTTTTTTTTTTGTTTTTTTGTTTTTTTTTATTGAAGGGTAGTTGACACACAGTATTACATTACATTAGTTTCAGGTGTACAACACAGTGATTCAACATTTATATACATGATAATTCTAGGTACCAGCTATCACCATACCAAGTTGTTACAATATTTTGACTATATTCCTTATGCTATACATTACATCCCGGTTACTTATTTATTTTACAATTGGAAGTGTGTTTATATATATATATACATATATATATTTTTTTTTTTGTGAGGGCATCTCTCATATTTATTGATCAAATAGTTGTTAACAACAATAAATTTCTGTATAGGGGGGTCAATACTCAATGCACAATCATTAATCCACCCCAAGCCTAATTTTCGTCAGTCTCCAATCTTCTGAGGCATAACGAACAAATTCTTACATGGAGAACAAATTCTTACATAATGAATAAGTTACATGGTGAACATTACAAGGGCAGTCATCACAGAAGCTTTCGGTTTTGCTCATGCATTATGAACTATAAACAGTCAGTTCAAATATGAATATTCATTTGATTTTTAAACTTGATTTATATGTGGATACCACATTTCTCTATTATTATTATTTTCAATAAAATGCTGAAGTGGTAGGTAGATATGAGATAAAGGTAGAGAACATAGTTTAGTGTTGTAAGAGAGCAAATGTAGATGATCAGGTGTGTGCCTGTAGACTATGTGTTAATCCAAGCTAGACAAGGGCAATAAAACATCCACGTATGCAGAAGATTTCTCTCAGAACAGGGGGGGTGAGGTTCTAAGCCTCACCTCTGTTGATCCCCAATTTCTCACCTGATGGCCCCCTGCGACTGTGCCTGTCTTAGGTTGTTCCTCCCTTGAGGAATCTTACCCGTCTCTGGCTAACCAGTCATCTTCCGGGGCCATACAGGGAAATGTAAAGTTGGTAAGTGAGAGGGAAGCCTTATTGTTTGAAAAGGTTAGCTTTTTACTTCTTTGCATATTTATGCCCTGTGGCTTCTATGCCCAGCATTTGTCTTGAGGTATCTTTACCACTTGGAAGAATTATGATACTCGGTAAATTCGACATGTGGCACGAGTTCTATTTAAAGGTTGTGATTAGGTAGGAAGAAGAAAAGCTATAGAAGTAGCAGGCAAAGAGCTGTATTTTTTTAAGGCACCCACCAGATATTTAACAAATATAAGTTTGTGGGGTCTCCTCTCCCAACCTGATGCCTCTCAAGTCCCACCTTTTCTCCTGCAAAGAGGAATAACGGCTGTGGCCGCGTGACCCGACCGGCCATCCCTCGCCAGCCTGTAGGGCAGCGGGGCCGCACTGCCCGTCCGGGCATCCCCAAGACCGGCCCTCGTCACCGGGGTCTGGGAAGGGCCCTGTCCGCTTCCCCGCCAGGCTTGTCTGGGGGATTCCTGCTCATCACTCAAGTGCTCCTGGCCTCGTCTGTCTGCTGGCCGCCACTGCCCTCTGCTGGTGTCCCTGGGCGCTGCCACAGCGGCCGCTGTCTCTGGGCATGGGGAAGGGGAGAGTGAGCCCCTACGGTCCTTGGGGTCCTGTAACGCTGCCAGGGCCCCCGCAGCGTGGCCTGGGCCCTGCGATTTCAGGGAAGCCACGACGCCGGATGTGCTGGGCAGCCCACCTGCCCTCTCTGACCCAGTCTTCGCTCTGCCTCTGCTTCCCAGCCACAGGGGCTTCCCTCAGAGGTGGGCACGGCTGCAGGCCCCATGCCAGCGCTGTGCTGAAACCTGCTGGCCCACGTGGCATGCGGTCGCTCAGCACCCACGGCGGCCATACCCTCATCGCCACTCCCCCACCATGGTGACCGCGGGGACGCTCAAGCGTGTGTCCCTCGTCACCTGGGTTTCGAGCCTTCTCTCTACTTTCACATGCAGCTCCTCACGCCACGTCCCCCTCTGTTGTGTCTGTGTATACATGTGTGTGTCTGTGTATCTGTGTGTGCACGCACATATGCATGTCTGCACACGTGTGTACATGTGTGTGTCTGTGTCCACGTGTGCACCTGTGTGTCCGTGTGTGTGTGCTTGGGTCTCTGTGCTCTATGTGCATGCATGTCAGTGTGTTGCATAAGTTACTTGTGTGTGTGTCTGCTTGTGTGCATGTAGATCTGTGTGATGCTGGTGAAACTGCAGGGTGGCTGGAGCAGGGGCTGCAGTGTGTCCTGAGTGTGGCCCCTCCCAGCAGGCCAGATGTTGGGCCAGCTCAGTAGAGTGTCCGGCAGGCCTCTGTGGCGGGGCCGTCGGTTACATACCCACCAGGGCATGGGGCTGCTGCTCTGGGGCGGGCAGGCAACCCCAGGCACTTGGCAGAAGCCCGGGGTGCTGGGCTGGGCCTGCCATCTTCCAAGGCCCGGGGCTGGCTCGTTTTCAAGCCTCTGTGGCCAAACTGGACACTGACGCCATTGGACGGAGACCTTCTCAGGGAGAAGGATGGTGCTGGGGGGACTCGTATGCCCCAGTGGGGGACCGTCCACGTGTCTGCAGGCCTGTGAGCCCCGGTGTGCCCTCCTGTTAGGTGCAGAGTGCCGTTCTGGGGCGAGGTGGGGAGAGCGCACAGCCCTGAACACATAATGCCAGGTGCTCACTTGTGCCCCCTGGGCTTCTGTGGCAGCGAGGAAGGTGCTTCTCTCTGTGAAGGAGGAGGCAGAGGTCGCTCTCAGGAAGGAGGAATGGCAGGGTTTGTCTTCCCCCAGAGTGCTGGCTGTGAGGACCTCGGAACTCAGAAAAGGAAATCCTACAGAACAAAGGGTGTACGAGCTCCTGTCAAATCTCCCGGGTCACTTCTGGAGGAAGGTGGCCCCCAGCTCCCCAGTTGGGGGTGGGCCCACCTTCACACATGCCCCTGAAGATCCCAGTTTCTCCTTGGTGGCACTAATCGCTCCTGTTTGTGACCAGCTCTCAGGGCCACTATTTGTCTAAGGTCTGCTATTCCTGCTCAGCCCTACTCCCCAGGGGTTAAGGGCTGTGTCTTTCTCAACTGAGTAAGTGAGTGACAGAAATGATCCCTATTACTCAGGACATGTTTGGGTATAACTAAAGAAAAACAACTCAAACTGGCTTCAGCCCAAATGGGGCGTTTCTGGCTCCTGAAATGGAAAAATTCAGAGGTACCCTTGGTTTTAGGGGTCTCTGGGGTGTCAGATGATATCATCAAATTGTTCTCATTCTCTTGCATCTCCATTACTCTGCTTTTTCTTGCGTGTTTGTGTCACTTTCTTTTCCTGCAGTTAGGTCTCTCCAAGTATCAGGGGACAATGGTGGCAGGAAGCTCCAGCTTACGTGGCTCTCCAGGCTTCAAAGCGAAGCTCTTCCAGTATCCAGTCTCGGGGAAGTTTCTGATTCATCTGCGTGGGTCACGTGGCCAGTGGGAAGGCGTCCTCTCATTGGCCACCCTGGTTCATGGCCCGCCCCTGTGCATGCGTGGGTGGTGGCGTGTCAAGCCCGCACGCGGTTGTGGATACACAGGCCCACTGGAGGCGGGGAGGTGCTTTCCGGAAGGGAGGAGTGTTGAGCTGAAAGAATATATTTTCCTTTTCATTAGATTCTTTTATAATTAAAAAAAGGCAACATCTCTTTCTTTTCCTAGATTGACCTAGTTTGGAAACCGAACTTGATGTGTGGCTTTTTATCTACCTTTGAAATTTTCACAACGCTTGTGATATATGGAACTTAAAACAAAACAAAATCAAAGTAAAAAAGTAGAATTTGTCAGTAGTTTCCAGCTGCTGCCTAGCAGCCTGTAGGTGTTGCTACCCTATGAATACATATCATTACACAAAAGGTGGCCCCCAATGGCTTTTCTCTGCCATTATGGTTTGAGAGTTAGGTTCCTGGGACACATTACCCAAATATCTCTGGGGACAGCAAATGGACAGGCTCCCTTTCCTTGTGGGCCGGGGAATGGGAAATGTATTACTGGTCGTTAAAAGGCTGGTTCCCACAGAAGGCTCTGGGCTGATTGTGCAGCCTCCACAGTGCCCAGGGCCACCTCAACGTCCCTGTCACCTGTGGATCCCTGGGCTCCTAGAAACATTCTCTCCATGTGTCTAGGGTCGAAAAGGACGGTGTTTGGTTGCATGTGGTCACTCTGTGTCCTCGCTCCTCTGGCCAAGCTCTGTGACTCTCCCCCCATCTGGGAGCTGGCCCCCTATAATTCATTTACAATGAATACCATACATACCTGAATATATGGGGATCTGAAGCAGAAGGGGATTCTCTCCACTTCCCTAATAAGGTCTAAAAACAAAGTACATTGGCTGAAATGTAGATGAAATAGTCAAATGCCTACTTGTAATATTTATTGAACTAGTAATACACATGTATTGAAAACCACATAATACATGAGGTACTGCTCTAGAAAGATGGCTAGTTCCCTCTTTCACATTACATGAGTCTCTTTTGTGTCAACTCTTCTCTTGGGTCTCCTACAGTGTCCTTGTCATCACAAGACCTTTTGAGGGGCCAGCATTTTCCAGAACACAGTGCCTTCGTTCCCACTCAAACTGCAGGAGACGCAGCACTCAGCAAGTTCCCTCCACGAGGCTGTCACTCAGCACTTCACTGTAAGGTGTGTTTGCATGATGTCTAGACAGGTTTCTCCATTTGTCCTGTAGGTGTAAACTGGTGACCTTCTTAGTGCGATTGGTTTATTGCATTTTAAAGTGATCTACTAGGCTTGTTAGTTTTCTATAGCTGTGTAAAAAATGAGCACAAAAACAACACTCATTTATCATATTATAGTTTAGTGCTCAGAAGTCTAGGCACAGCTTTGCTGGCTTCTTGGACCCCACAGGATGAGATAAAGTGTCACTGGGCTCTGGTCTCATCAGGCCCCACCCAGGTGGGATCCACTCTCCGGTTCCATCTGGTCGTTGACAGAATGCAGTTCTTTGTGGCTGTAGAATTCGTGAGAGCTTGCTTCTACAACGTCAGCAGGAGGGAGGGAGGGAGGGAGGCACTCATCTCTACATCTTCTTTTAAAAGTCTCACTGGATTGGGTTGGGCCCACCAGGGATAATCTTGAGTACCTTAAAGTCAACAGATTAGGCACCGTAATTATACCTATAAAGTCCCTTAACCTTTGCCGTGTGACATAACACGATCACAGCAGTGACACCCCCTCACCTTGGCCATCTTCTGTTGGTTAGAAGCAAGTCGCAGGGCCTGCTCACTTTCCAGGGAAGAGGCCGCACAAAGGTGTGGACCCTGGGGCCAGGATCGGGGGTCATTTTAGAATTCTGCCCACCACACTTGTTTACAATGAGAACCAACGATTGCCTTTATGAAGACACTTTCCTGATAATGACAAGCCAGTGGTGAGTCTCTCTCTCTTCTCTTGTTGATTATATCAACGTAAACCTCCCAAAGTGGCACTTACGGAGACCCCACTTTCTCCTTTTAAGGTAATATAGCTTTCTCAAACAGAATTTTGTTGTTTAAAATACAACATTCACGAGGGCATCCGATAATATGAGAAACTTAGTAAGGGCTCCAGGACCTGGCAATTGCCTCAGAGATGTGAGGGGACAGCAGGTAGGGAAGAGGTCGGGGAGGGATCTGCAGGGTGGGCAGTGGGCGCTCTTGCTGGTGCGGAAAAGGCTTTCAATGTTATTCAAAGAACAAAAGGAGCCGTTGGGAGGTTTAAGCAGGAGAGTGGTGTGATGGGATTTGCTCCTGGAAAAGCTCCCTTGGACCACCTCACACCTACCAGGATGGCCACTATCCCCAGAATGAAATACAGCAAGTGTTGCTGAGGATGAGAACTCGGAAGAGTTGTGTATGGCTGGTAAGAATTTAAAATGGTGCCATAACTGTGGAAAACAGTCTGGTGGTTCCTTGAAGGTTTAAGTATAGACCACATGATCCAGAAATTCTACTTCTGAGTATGTAGCCAAAAGAATTGAAAACAGGGACTTGATTAGATATTTGTACACCCACATTAGCCAAAAGTAGCCCAAAGGTGGAAACAACCTAAGTGTCTAGCAGTAGATGAGTCGATGAGTGGGTGAACCAAACACGCATGTGCATGTAATGGGATGCTGCTGAGCCATAAAGAGGAAGGGCATTTGGCACCTGCTACAGCGTGGATGGACCTCAAGGACATCAGGCGAAGTGGGATGAGCCGGCCTGGAGAGGACAGAGGCTGATTCCAGTTGGAGGAGGTTCCTGGAGGAGTCAAATTCATAGAAACGGAAAGTAGAATGGTGGGCGCCAGGGGCTGGAGGGGGAATGCAAGTTAGTGTTTAATGGGGGCAGAGTTTCATTTGGGAAAGATAAAAAGTTCTGGAGATGATGATGGGGATGGACATACAACAGTGTGAGTGTACTTAATGCAACGAACTTTACACTTAAAAATGGTGAAAATGGAAAACTTTGTGTTCTGTATATTCCGCGCCCCCCCCCCCACCCTCCACCACATACTCCCGCACACCTCACTCTGGCTACAGAGGAGAGACGGGGCACAGGGAGGCTGGTCAGGGGTGCAGGCCTGGGGTGCGTGATTACAGGGCACCGGTGGCTGGTGAGAAGTGCTTGGCTTCTGTATGGAGTTGAGGCAGAGCTGTTCAGGGCTGCAGGCTGACCCACACAGAGTGTGGCCCAGCCTGGAGGCCTACGTGAGCTCTGCTGGGGGGCTGAATTTGGGCATCACAGGGGAGAAGTGGCTTTAGAGCAGAAGGGCTGTCCTGGACACGTCACATGGGGGAGGCCCCTTGCACACCCCAGTGCCAGGTGTGTAACACACATTGTCTCTTGTAGGATTCCCCACCTGACCCACACATGCGCACACACACAGGGAAGGTGTTCACAGGGCTTTGGGGTGGCTGAGGCTCCGAGAGGTACAACCTCTTGCTCACAGCCACACAGCAAGCATGTCCAGAGGCGGGACTGAATTCCAGGCGACTCCAGGGCCCCGGCAGGGTCATCAGAACGAGAAGCAATCAGAAAGGACGCGAGAGGCACTCTCCCTCTCTTGGGGGGAGGCAGCACCTGCCCCAGGGGTGAGTGCAGGGGCTGGGTCTCCGGGATGGTGGGTGGGGAGCGTGAGGGGTCCTGGCCTGGGGGGGATAGGAGCTTCCCCATTCTGAGAAAACGATTGAGAGGCCATAGGAGGAGAGAGAGAGAATGAGAGGCCCAGCCGGCCCCCAGGCCCCCACGTGAGGGTGAAGCTGCCATCTAGGACCTCAGATGCCACCTGGACGGGGAGCACAGGTGCGCTGCCTGGCTGACCCCGGCCCACAGCCCTGACACAAGGAGCTCAGGGTTGTTATTCCAAGCACTAGATTTTATTTTTAATTAAAGTATCATTGATATACACTCTTATGAAGGTTTCACATGAGCAATATTGTGGTTACTACATTCACCCATATTATCAAGTCCCCCCACCCCACTGCAGTTACTGTCAGTCTGTGTAGTGAGATGCTCTAGAGTCATTACCTGTTTCCTCTGCGCTGTACTGCCCTCCCCGTGCCCTGCCTGTATTGTGACTGCTGACCATAATGCCCCTTAGTCCCCTTCTCCCTCCACACCCTCCCTTCCCAACCCCTTCCCTTTGGTACCCGCTAGTCCCTTCTTGGAGTCTGCGACTCTGCTGCTGTTTTGTTCCTTTAGTTTTGCTTGTTGTTATACTCCACAGATGAGTGAAATCATTTGGCACTTGTCTTTCTCCGCCTGGCTTATTTCACTGAGCATAATACCCTCTAGCTCCATCCATCCACCGGCTTGGCACCGGGGGCACAAGAGTGAGCAGTTTCGGGGAGCCCCCACGGGGGACCCTGTAGAGAACCATATGATCATCAGCTGCAGGGAGGGTGTTTCGAGAGCAGGAAATAGGGTGCCTGCCGGAGGAGGGTCGGGAAGGCTGCGCTGAGGAGCTGCACTGAGCTGGGGTCTGGCAGTGTGGGTGGGGTGGGGAGCCTGTCCCGATGCTTCAGAGCAGAGGGGGCAGCCTGGGTTTCCTGGCAGCTTCCTGGTGGCCTTCAAGGTGGTCCCTGCCCTCTCCGAGCTCCTGTTTCCCACTGAGAGGACCGACCAGAGGGCCTTGAGGGAGGTGGAGTGTGCCGCTGGTCTTTTAGCCTCTCGTTACGATTGCCCCCAACTCAGAAGGGCACGCTGGCTCAGAGGGCTCCAGCAATCCCATTTGACGTGTCTGTGCTGGATCTTAGTATGCAGCACCTAGCATGCTCTGTGAGTTGTGATTCTCCAGGGGCCTTGTCTCAGCAGGGTGCAACCAGAGAATAAAGCAGCCAGCGGTATAAATTAGGGGAAGGCTACGTAGGCAACTGTGGGGCCAGCTGGGCAGGTCGGGCGTCTGTGGGGCAGGTCACTGGGAAGGACAACACCTGCTGTCCACAGGCAGGAAAGGCCTGAGCCGAGCTCTTAGACCTTTCAACTGATTGGACCAGGCCCACCCGGGTCATCTGGGACAATCTCCTTGACTTAAAGTCAGTTGATTATGGATGTTAATCATGTTTAAAAGTACATTTCCAGCACAACTAAATTGCTGTTTGGTTGACTACCTGGGAAGTGTAGCCAAGGTGACACAACAAACTGTCCTTCATGGGCTTCCTTTGAGAACATACCCCTAAGTCCTGGAAGTGGTGGGAAACCTATGCATAAATATAAATAAATAAATATATATAAATGGATGACTGTATAATTCATATGTATAAGATCTCTCTTGAGCCAGATGGGCCTGTTGCCTCTGTTTTCTTTGGAAATCAGCTCTGCACAAATGATGGAGATATAATTTATATGCTTCCCTAAGTGACAAGGGATTGCCCATATAATTAGCAATAATGATAAATAAAAATAAAATGTGGGCTTATGTATGGCCACTTACACGTAATGAAACTATAATTCCATCTGTGGGGATTATAAATCATGGAGCCTCTGTGGGACGTCCTGGGAGGTTGGCTCCTGTCACCGGAAGTCACATGAAAGGACAGATAATTACATAAAGTGGGATGTACCTCATGTCAGCATTATGCAGGGGTGCCTGGGGAGCAGGGGCCACTGAGACCCCAAGAAGGAGAGAGGCCTGAGCCCCAGATCTCCCCTTCCCCTGGGGAACGCCCTGCTCCCAAAGGTGGCATGGCAGCCCTGCCATGGGCCAGGCATGTAATCCTTCAGAGGACTGTGTCACTTGGGTATAGTTATCACCCCATTTAACAGACCAGGCAGCTGAGGCTTGGAGATGTGAGGTCATGTGTGCAAGGCTACAGAGCTGGCCCGGCGATCCCAAACATGGGACACAGGCGGCCTGCCCCTGTGCTCTCAACTAGCGCTGTCAGTCATGATTCTGCTAACAAAGGTAACATTAGCTAACGTTTCCGGAGCGCTTTTCTGGTCCAGGGACCCTTACGCAAGCCCTTGCACATAGGACCTTATGAGACGCGACCAGCATTCCCACTGCAGAGAAGAGGAAGCTGACGGCTGAGAAGCCGAAGTCACTTGTCCCAAGGGTCCCAGTGAGTGAGGGTGGAGCTCAGCTCTGCAGGACTCCCGCTGCCCTGAGCCAGGCAGGGGACGATTCAGAAGGGCCTGGAAGTTCTGGGTATCTGCCTCCCGGCTCTGGATTCTCCAAAAAGATCTCAGCTAGCGACACGACAGCCAATCTGCTGCACGCACGCATCCTCCCAAACCATCACTGGGTTCTGAATTGCGTACGGTGACCACAAAGGCTTTTACAAAGGTACCAGCTCGAGGCTAACTGTTTGCAGGCATCATTAACTCATTTAAACCTCCCAAACAACTGTGACGGCCTCCGAGTAGCAGATGTGACCACTGAGGGCCAGAGAGGTGGAGTAATTGACCCCCGGTGGCAGGATGGTAGGAAGCCCTGCTGGGACTCAGCCTGGCCCTGCGGAGCCCACGGAGACAATTTCCATCCAGGCAGCAGGGGTAGGAGTGGGGTGGGTGTCAGGAGAGCCGGGAGGAGGGGGAGGCGAGCGCAGCCCTTGCCTCTGGCACAGAATTTAAGGGGATGCTAGAAACACGCGGCAACGAAGATAAATGATACTTTAATGCAGTTTTAAAGTCAAAATTAATGCAAAAAATGTATGATGAACAAAACATCAAAGTGTTCAATGAAGACGGGTGAGTTAGCAGCTCTGTGGCAGATTGGGGCCCGAGGCAAAGGGAAAATCAGCAACACTCATCCTATCTTCATTCAAAGCATCAGTGTTTCGTCCATCCTGAATGTTTGCATTGATTTCGAATTTTTAAAATGTTATTTATCTTGGACAGCGGATTTTAGGCGTCCGTTTAGGTTTCACCCCGCATCTCACCCCCTCCCAGGCTTGGGCAGCCCGCGCTCCTAGTGATCAGCTCACACGGGAAGAGTGGATGTTGGCAGGGACCTCTGGCCACCCGCGCTCTGCGGGCCTTGTCCTTCTGTGTTTGGGGACAGTCCTTTGCCAGGATGCTCCCCAGCCCGTGTCAGCCTGCTTTCTGTCTTTGGGGCCGGAGTTGGCCTTGTGAGACCCCGGCGACTGGCGTGCTGACGGGGAGCGGGGAGACCCGGGCCCGGGGCCCCTGCTCCTGCAACTCCCCGTGTGGCCAGCAGGGGGCGGCGTGGGCACGCGCATTCCCAGCCTGCGACCTGCGGGTGGTTGTCTTCCCACCGTTTGGGCTTTTGCTTCTTTCAAACAGCGCCGACCAAGTGACAGCCCTCAAGGCTGCTCTTTAACCCTTTGCTCACTGTCCCTGCTTTGGCGGGAGGGGCGGGGCTAGGACGAGAGGGAGGAGCCTCTGAGTGCTGTCTTGGATTTGCACTGAGAAACGTTCTCAAGGTCACACGTACAAAAAGGTATGAAGGTTTCCTCTGTGCGGGCTTCTTACATTCTCCCCTCCCACCGCCCCCTGGCTCCGCGCGGCAGCCCGCAGAGGGGTCGCTGCCGTCAGTCCCGCTTTGTAGATGTGCACTCGGGTCTCCCAGGACAGTGGGTTAAAGGGCGTGAGACCTGCGCCCCCTGCCCCAAGTCCGCGGGCGAGCAGAGCTGAGAGCTGTAACCAGGAGCAGCGTGAAAGCTGGTTTGTTGCACGAGGAGTTAGAAGGGTATGTTGCCACTTGCAGCAACGTGGAGGGGCAGACAGATGGGTGGACGCCTCCCGGGAGGGCCTGGAGCCCGAGCACCCTGGTCTGCTGCGGGGACCCAGCGCCTGGTAGCACCCCCAGCTGACCTGTGCAGAACCCTCACTCACCACCCCAGTGCAGGCAGCTGATGTCCCCCCAGAGCAGCCACCAGCCCCTGTTGATGGGGGAGGAGGACAAACGCCCAGGCCCTTGCCCCGCAGGTGAGATGAAGGGAGGGTGTTTGTCACCTCTGTCCAGGTCCCGCCAGGTGAGCTGGAGCCTCAGGCCCAGGGTGGCGGTGGGCCTCAGTGATGCGGCCCCTGTTCCGTCCCCGCTCCACTAGCAATGCCATTTACCGGGGCTGTTTCCTGAACACTTCCTGTACGCAGGCGCTGTGTAAAGGGTGGGTGGGGTTTACCTGCCTGGATCTGTGCAGTGGCCCTATTTCGTGGGTGAGGAAGGGGGCCAGAGTCCCAGAGCGGCTCGGAATCAGACCCAGGTCTGACGGCCTTGCTAGTCAAGTGAACAAAAGTGAAGAAATGGCAGGTAGAGGTTTTCCAGGCATAAAAGAGTGAATAAATGATGGGGGCCTGGGTTCCTCATGGGTGCTGGTGTGTTTGAGGGAAGCTGGGGCGCATCACCGGCTTGGGAGAGGGGTCCACGGACTCTGGGCTGACTCCGGTGGAGGGAGCCTGTGGTTAGGATTGTGCATTTTATATTTCACTCCTTTTCCACCATAGGTGAGTGTGCATTCCTTTTCACAATTTGAAAAGAAAACCATAAAAAATTAAGACTTCCAGATAAAAGCACATTTAGACATAAATTAACTGAGAAAATGTAGTTAAAGCAAACTCTTAGCAGGTTGCTTGGTTAAAAGTGGCTTCTGGGAAGAGGACAGGTAGGCTGAGTGGCTGAATCTGGTTGGTCAGGGTCTGCCCACTGACCTCTCCAGAAGGGCAGGAGTGCCTCCCTCCCCACCCCCGCCAGAGCCCTGCCTCGGGGACACAATAATTACTGCTATTTAGGTTGTGATGACAACATGCCATTAAGTTTCCATTAACCATTCATGTCTCCACAGTAACTCCAGGAGGTAGGTATTACTGTTTTTATTATTACTCTCATTTCTCAGGAAAACTGAGCTCCAGAGAGGTTATGTAAATTGCTGAAGGTCACACAGCACAAAAGGGGTGGGGACCAGGATTCTAGTCTCAGAATTTGGCCCCAGAGCCAGCTCTTGGCCCCTACAGGATGCTGCCCTTCCTGGCTGCTTGACCCCTCCCCCCGCATTGGGATCGCAGTCTAGTCTGTATGAAAAGCTGACATTTCTAGAGGTAGTGAAGAATCACTTTAGACAAATCAGAACCTTTGAGGGCAACAGGGAGAGCGTGGTGTCCTCCAAAGAGTGAATTCAGGGTGAGCAGACTTGGGTGTGTGAGGCCCTGCAGCTCCACCCTGCTCTGCAAGTGCAGAGGGAGAAACTGAGGCACAGAGCTGCCAAGCCCCTGCCCACAGCCAGCGTCAAGGAAGCAGCCCTTCTGCATTCACCAGGCATGGACTTCATGCCTGCCACTGGTCCCACAGATGGGTGTGCCATGGCCTGCCTTCCAGGTGCTCGGGATTCAGCCCGGGTGGGGAGCTAGGAGGCCTGCAGGCTGCCAGGACATGCAGACAGGCTTGTGGGAGCTGCTCCACGAAGGAAGGGGTTGCCTCCCTCCCCAGGGTGGGTACTGTCACCTGGCCGGCCACAGGGCTTTGGCTTCTCCAGTGCAGGGAAAGAGCCTAGTAGGCAAGTCCGTCCTGTCTGACCCCAGGCAGCAGGGGAGGGTCCCCCCATGGCAAGGACAGAGCCACGGGTGGGGAACCTCCAGAGAGGGTGCCAGGAATCAGAAGGGTGCTGGTCCTGGCAGGTGGGGGCCCTGGCTGGTGCCCTCCAGCCTATACTCTGTTCTACGGGCCAGATAGATGGGGGAGGGAAGTGGGGGAGAAAGACAGAGGATGGCAGAGGCCCGCTGTGGGGGGGTGGCGCTGACATCTGGGTTTTCTGTGGGTGACTGGCTGGTGACCTTTGAGAGGATGGATTCAGAAGTGACTGCTGTTTGTCGAGGACCAGTTCAGAGACTTCCTCCCATTAAATGTCAGGCCCCCACTGCTGCCAGGAAGAAGGAAGGGCGCCCGTGCTGATACAGGCTGGCTGAGACCCCACAGGCTCCGAGCCCGCAGAAAACACGCGTGTGGCCTCCTGGCTTGTTGGGATGTTAATTTGTGATGTGTTCTTATTTTCTATTATTCCTTCTCCCCTTCCCAGAGGATAACAAGACATTACATTCCTGTCCTTCTTCAGGATTTGGGGGCAGGGAGCAGAATTTGGGGACAACCTCATTCCTGGTTTTTATTTTCAAAGGAGGGTGCCTTAGGGGGGGCATGGCGGAGGCAGTGAGAGCTGGGGAGGGGTTTTCAAGGCTGCTGGGACACCAGGCCCAGGCTGTGAAGCTCTCAGGCAGGTGGCAGAATCTCTGTCGGCATGGGCTGGACCCTGAGGCTGACGCCCCCACATCTGCCAAAACGCTCTGCCCCCACCCCTGGCCCCCTCCCTCAAGATCCCCTCGGGTCTGTGTAAGCCAGTGGCCAGATTCCAGGGCCAAACCATGCAGGTCTGCAGCAGGCTCCCCCTTCCGCCGGGGGCCTCAGGCAGGGCGCTGTGCCCGCGGCGCCTCAGCGGCCTCACCTCCTGCGGGCTGGGAGCGGTGGGCGCTGAGGATCACACACGGTTGAGCAGACTCATTCTGTGTTTGTCTCTCTCCCCCCCTTTCCTCTTCCTTCCCCACCCGGGGGCAGTGCTGGAGGTGGGCCTGGATTTGTTGTGCTCTATGCACACTGGGGGGACTTGACCTCCTCTTTATTAGGCGGAAGGGATGAGGTAATTTGCTCAGCCTGCTGTGTGCTGCAGATGCTAACAGACTTCCTGAAATCAGGGCCTCTAGCTGCTGTTGTCCATTCAAGGGGCTGGGTGTACTGGGGCTGGCTTGGAGGCTGGGAGGATCGGGAAGGCCACTCTGGGCATGAGCACAGGCCTCTCCCGGCCTTCCTGGGCCCCCTCCTTAGGTGTGCATGGGTGCGTGGAGGCAGGTGGGGCCAGCGGCTTCTCCAGGGACTCTGACTGGCCAGCACTCAGGTTCCTTCCGAACAGCTGGAGAAGCGCTGGGCCTCCGCAACTCCGTGTCTTTTTTCCTGATTCTAAGCCTGAAGCACTTTTGGTCTGGGGGGTAGCATTCCAGCCTTCCCATCTCTCTCCCGTGGTGGGGCTGAAGTGAGCTGCCTGCCTGCTGGGCTTTATATCTTGGTCCCCAGAGGGGACCCTCAGGGGCAATAAGGCTCTTTCAGTTTACACAAACAAGAAGTTGTAATGAGCATTTGTAATCCACCTTCTGTGTATTCAGTTTCCTAAAATAGCGCCCAAATATCCCCAGGTATGGAGGTTTGGACCGGAGACTCACCTGGATGGTGGCTTACAACCTGAAGCTCAGACCTGGGCCTGCCTCACAGAGGCCTGCCAGGAAATTAAATGTATGTGGTGGATTTCTGCATTTATTATTTGCTTCTAAACTTTTCTACCACCAAAGGATAGTAGAATATGGGAGAGCGAGCATATCCTAACTGCTCAGTGGATGGGTTGTCACAAACTGAAGATGCCTTGTCGCTATCATCCGGATGAAGACGCAGAGCAGGACCGGCTTCCCGCGCTGCCTCCTGGTGTCCCCCGGCCCCTGCCCCCGCACAGCCCCCCACCCTGCCTTCTCTCAGCATGCATCCGTTCTGTTTCTGTTTCTGCACTTTATATAAATGGAATCATACAGCACGTTCTCTTTTGTGTCTGGCCTCTTTGGCCCAGCATCCTAAAGATTTAGTTTTATCTCTGATCCCACCAGAGCATTTTCCCCAAGGCTGGGCAGGATTGCGCTAAGCCGGTGCGTTGGGTGGTGACAGCCAACGAAGTAGTGACCACATGGCCACCCTGTGCCCCAACATGGCCAGTAGGTGGCTCAAGGGCCTATCATGGCCTCCACCACGTTTCGTCTGAACTGTGCAGAGGGTAATATACATTTTAATATAATGTCAAAGACTGAAGAAGTACATAAAAGAATAATTTCACACACATCATCCAGAGTTGATAACTTACAAAACCTCTACTTTTTTATTTCAGTGACATTCACATCTACATTAAAGAACCATTTTTAAAGTGTACAATTCAGTATTGTTTAGAAAGTCATCATATTGTGCAACCATTACCTTTATCTCCTTCTAAAGCATTGTTATCCTTCCAAAGGGAGGCCCAGCCCCGTCAGCAGTCACTCGCCATGCCCTGCCCTCCAGTCCCTGCCGCTCTCTGTCCCTGTGGAGTTACCCTTTCTGGGCATTTCATATAAGCTGGACCATGCAGCAGGCGGCCTTTTGTGTCTGCATCTTCCCCTGGCGTCCAGTTCTGAGGTTCAGGGGCGTCAGGGCGGGTGTCAGAGCTTGGTGTGCTTCAGTCCTTTCTATGGCTTCTAGTCACTTTTGCTCCAAGTCATTTTTCGTGACACATTCCTGGTAAGGTGGAGGAGCCCTCTGCTCCCTAGCAACATTTCTGTTTCCTGTTCCCTTGCCTCATCATGAAATTAGTTCTTCACAGTGTTTTCTAAAGTGGGGGATTGATCTGCAGCGGGAGATCTGCGGGTTAGCCTCTTTGGGCCAATCAGCAGGTCCGGCTGCCCCGGGCCCAGCTCCCGGCTGCCAGGCTCCAGTGGCACGGCCGCCCCAGGTGGGCCCACGCTCTGCAGTCGGCCCAGGCCGCACACCCACTTCACTCTCCTGCTGCTTCTTTCCTGGGCCTCTGGGCTTGGAGCCCCCAAAGGGTCCCACCTCCAGGAGTTCCCCAACACCTCTCTCAGCCCCGTGGCAGGTCTCTGGTGAGGTTTCCTCCCTGCGGTAAACCAAGAAAATGAAGCATCACATCTTTTCCATTAAGGTCTGATTTAAGGCCTCTGTGGATAAAATGAAGGTTCCTATAGCCAGATCCTCACCTGGCCCTGGTTGCCTGGCTCACTACACACGTGTAGGCAATGCGTTGTTGTTGACTTTATATAAAGAGCCCTGCCCAGGGTTCTGGGCCACATGGTGGCAGGGCTGCAAGGCTGCAGGGGAGCAGAGGCTGGAGGGGTGGCAGCGCCGAGGACAGAGGCCCAGAGGACAGCCGTGCGGGCAGAGAGGCCCAGAGGCAGGGACGGGCTTGCTGCGTGCAGACTCGCTCTGAGTGGACAGGATTTTAGTGACTGACCTGCCGCCGTGGAAACAGAGTTGGGTATAGACCCTTTCACCCCAAGACCATTCTACTGTCACTTCTTCAGTCACATTGAATCCACAGTGAACTTGCCCGGGGCTGAAGCCTATTGGCAAGACAGCCTCTATTATGAGGGGCTATTTTCTCTCCTTTTTCAGTGTTAAATTGTTCTTTTACAAGATAATTGTGGTAGCCAACGGCGCAGTCCAGGCGTTGACAAACCTTTTCTGTGAAGGGCCCGCCGATAGGAAACATTTTCAGTTTTCCAGGACATCCCCTCCCTCTGTTGTGACTCCCTCTCTCTGCCGTGTGGCCGGAAATAGCAGCATGCACATGAATAGGCACAGCTGTGTGCTAATAAAACTTTCCTGACAAAAATGACCACCCCTCATTTAATAAATGGTGGTGGTGGTGGTTATATATTTTAAATGTTCTTTATTTGTCGAAATAAAAATTCAGCAGTGCTAGAAGTTGCTAGCGCCCATGGTAAACACTGTTAACGCTAAGGATGGGTGCTTGCCCCCTAGATGTTATGCACGCTTGAGAAACTGGCTTTGGGCAATGAGATGTGAACCAAAGCGACATGTGTCACCTCCAGGCTGAAGCACTCCCAGGCTGGCACGTGCTCTGGCTGCAGCAGCAGTCATGGGCTGCACCGCCCTCCCGCCACCTTGACAAAATGTGTTACACGCCCACTCTGCAGAGAGGGTGGTGCTGGGAGGTGAAGCGGAGACTTCTGCCGCCCCACTGCTGGGGTGGGAGCAGAGAGGGAGTCGAGACTCCTGGCTGCAGGGGTGGGGGGATCACTGACTCACTTGGGCACCCTGGGGAGGGCTAGAGGCTTAGTCGGGAGGGGCGGCTGCTGAAATTGGGAAATTTACTTTTTGACTTGTCAAGTTTGAAATGCCTTTTAGACATCCAAATGGAGATGTCAGAAAAGCAATTGGAAATACGAGTTTATTTTAGAAATTGTGAAGTGGGGCTGCTGGCATATTTGGTTGAACTTGCAGTCTTTAACTGTAATTTAAATATGAAAAATTAAAACATTTTAACAACAGGTAACACTTGGGGAGCTTTTACAAGTATAAAATCCAAAATCTTCTGCCTGCTTTGGTGATTAGAAGATCTGACCCCTCTGAGCCCCCAGTTTCCCGAGGCGGTTATCTACCAGAGCTGGGGAGCAACTGCCACTTTCGGCAGGCGATGGGCTCCCGTTTGCCACTGTCTCTGCCCCTCCCCAAGTGCCCCTGATCCTGAATATGCCTGCATGTCAGTTGCCAGGAATTGTTTGGCTCAGGGTGCTGCGTTCTGTGTAGTAGAGACGAACCGTAACTATTTCTTAATAGTTAGACTCCATTCCGAGTCTCTATTAAAATTGGGGAAACAAAAGATAGTGCTGGAGAGCCACGTTTCAAAGAAATCAGGATGGCGCAGGCTTTTTCTCACCCCGGGTGCACTTCCCTGTGTGTCGCAGGGAACTCCTGATGTGTCGGCCGGCAGCTGCCACCTGGCGGGCGGCCTGCGCACCCCAGCTTGGGACGGTCCCAGCACCGTCTCGGTAGCTCCTGTGGCGTTTGTTGTTGCAAGTGTTTGAATATGCTCCTATACTTTGGTATAATTACTTTATAAAAAAGAGTGGGCAAAGAGGAAATTGTTGAAACCAGGAGTGAGAAAGTCTCTTGCCCTAATGCCACTGCAACCAAGATGGATGTTGTAATAATTAGAAGTTCCAGAGAAACAGAACCAATAGGATATATATATATATATATATACATACAAACATATATGTGTGTGTGTGTATATATATATATATAATTTATTCACATATTATGAAGAATTGGCTCATTTGATTACAGAGGTCGAGAAGTCCCCCAGTCTGCTGTCTGCAAGATGGGGACCTGGGAAAGCCGGTGATGTAATCCCAGCCCGAGTTGGAGCACCTGAGAACTGAGAAGCCAATTGTATGATTCCCAGTCGAAGGGCAGGAAAGCAGGAGATGAGATGTCCCAGCTCAAAGCAGGCAGATGGGAAGAAAAAGGGGAGATTCTGCCTGTCACCACTTTCTGTCACCAGGTTCGTTCCTCAGTTGGGTTGGGTGATACCCCCCACCCTGGGGAGGTGATCTGCTTTCCCAAGTTCATTGACTCAAATGCCAATCTCCTCTAGAAACACCCTCCCTCACACCCAGAAATAATGTTTAGTCTGGGCACCCCTGTGGCCCAGTTAAAGTTGACACATGAACTTAACCGTCACAGGTGTTATTAGACTTCGTGGCACATCCCTGGCCCGAGTGGGTGCTCACAGGATGTAAATTTGGTGGTTCTCTGTTTAGTCTTGAAAAACAGCAATGACAGCAGCAATTGCATGTGAGATATGTCACTAAACAGTACATTGAAGAGACAGAGGGTGATTAGGGACTGTGAGAATGTTCTCCCTTTATGGGAAGAGACCCTCCTGATGGCATGTAAAGTGACAGCTCGGACTTCCAATATTGAACTTTCATGCATGTTTTTAGGAAAGCTTTACATCTGAACACAAGAGTTGCCTGCCATTTTATTATCATGTATATTGTAAAGGTGATTTTGGACTGTGACTGCCTCAAGGGCTGAATGACTCTGACTCCATCACCAGCAATATTGCCCTTCTTTCAACAAATTTTAAGTGCCTGGTGCGTGCTTAATTGTTCTGGACACTGTGTATAATGGTGAAAAAAGCTAGATGTGATTCCTGGCCTACCAGGAATACTGAAGTGTTAAGGGACTAGATATATTAGTGAAAATTTTACACAAACAATATAGAATTGTTGGGTGGTGAGCTGTGACGGAGGAGGGCTTGTGTTGCACGGAGGGTGGGATGGGCAGGGGAGGCTCTGCTCAGACAGGCTGCCAGCTGAGAGCTGAGGACGGGCTGGAGTTCAGTGGGGAAAAGGGGAAGGAAGAATCACCCACTCTGGGATTTGTTTTGAGTTTACTCATAAGCTAAGAAGTTAGCATGTTACCAAACTATGGATGCTGGCAGAAGACAAAAGTCTCCTGGGTCAGAGACAAAGGACTTCGTTGCCCAACAAGCAGAATGAGCGTCAGCGTGTGTGTGGCTCAGCCTGGCACCCCCCAGGGCTGATGTGGGTTTATGTCCCAGCAGAGAGACACTTGCGAACCAGCCGTTGTATACCGAGCAGTAAGCAGGTGCCTGTGCCTGAATTCTGGTCCCTCAGTGTTGCTCACTACAGACACAAACCTGCCAGAGACTGGGCAAGGAGCAGTCAGGGACTTGCATTCTTGATGCACCCAGTGTTTTAACTTTTAGCTTTTTATTGCCCCTGTAATAAATCGTCACACATTTAGAGATTTAAAACAGCATGCATTTATCCTCCCATAGCTCTGTAGGTCAGAAATCCATCTGGGCACTGCTGTTCTTTCCTTAAGGTCTTACAAGCTGTTGACTGGTCTGAGTTCTTATCTGGAGTCTCTAGGGGAGAGTCCTCGGCTAATTCAAGTTTTTGGCGGAATATCGTTCCATGCAGCTGGAAGGCTGGGGTCCCCATTTTCCTGTTGGTTGTTGGACAGGAGGCACTTTTGGCTTCTAGAGGCTGCAACCTTCCTCCTCACGTGGCCTCCTCCATCTTCAGATCTCCTGACTTCCTCTTCTGCCTCCAGCCAGAGAACATTCTCCAGTTTTAAGGGCTCATGCAGTTGTTTGGGGCCCACTGGGATAATCCAGATAATCTTCCTGTTTCAAGGTCAAAGGTGCCATGAAACATAATAAAATCACAACAGTGATGTCTCCTCAGGGCCACAGGTTCTGGGGATGAAGGTTTGGAGTCCTAGCACAGATGTGCCCTGGACAAAGGGAACAGCTGTGTCTAACATCTGGTAGGCTCTCGGTAAGCCTGTGAAATGTTTCTAAAGTGGGTTTGTGGCATCTCTGGAGTCATGCAGAGTGGGGTTTGCCGTCTGACTCCATTGTTCATGACCTGGGGCAAGTCACTCCACATTGTGTAGCTTCCATTTCTCCACGTGTAATAGGGACCTTCAACAGGATTAGGTCTGCAGGTCGTTGAGAAGGTGAAGTGAGCTTAGCATAGCATCCGTCCACTGTGACAGCCAGTCGCCTGCAGAGACGGGATGGACCACACCCCAAGTCTGGTCCAATGTACAGGCTGATGGCACCAACATCCCAAGAGGGTAGGAACAAATTGACTAACAAGGTTTCCTGGGGAGAGCAAGGCAGGTGTGCCAAGCTGGTCTTAAAATGGCTTGAGAATGCTGGGAAAGGAGACCAGGTCGGGGTTTCGATGGTAACAAGGGGATAGAGTGGGAGTGAGGGTTTCTATGTATGGTTTGAACTTCCCACTGGTGCCAAAGGAGTGAGCACCCCAGTTTTCTTACCAGT
Source organism: Manis pentadactyla (assembly GCF_030020395.1). NCBI lineage: Eukaryota > Metazoa > Chordata > Mammalia > Pholidota > Manidae > Manis > Manis pentadactyla. The sequence goes on along the minus strand of NC_080023.1, from coordinate 173,854,516 downwards.
GTGCCCAGATGTGGGCAGGAGGGACTGGGAGGGGTGGCACTTAAAAGGTGTCAGCCATTAAACATAAAAAAGTGGAGTCAGTCTATCGCATGGGTACTTTAGAGACCCAGTAAGTGTAATCGATCTTAGCCCTTGTTTTGTCCCCCACGCTGGTGGCCCTCCAGCCTTGTTTCCCCTATAAGGGCGCCAGCTGGGCTCAGGCCTGGAAATGTGCACCTTCTGCAGGGCACCCCATGCTCCAACCTCCTGGGCTGGCTGTGCCCACCACACGGGCATGAGTGACTCCTTCAGCCAGGGCACACCGACTGCCACTCCACTTGTGTCCTTCTGGGAAGGTTATAGTCAGACATCGAGAAGCAAGATTTATTTCCTAATTAAAAGAGAGCTTCCTGCACATTAAATCAATCAATCATCCCCATATGCAAACACAGACAACAGTTGCTTACACTTGAGCCTAATTTCTTGGGGGACAAGCAGCTCTCTCGGGTGCCTGGATTCCAAGGCTGCAGCTCACCCAGGAGTCCACATTTGCATTTCATGGAATGAGAATCATCACCCACGCATGCCGAACGCAGCTTATTAACCACACGGTCATCTCCTAAAATGAAAGCCCAGTCAGGTTACCTCCTAGTAAGGCAATCACACACAGCGAGTGTAAAATCCACAAAGATTCTGGGCTCCTTTTCTAAGGTTTTAGTGAATGGCCTCAGAAAGATATTAAAGCTTATTTTTTTCCTGGGGGTCTGGGAGGAGTTTAATTTACCTGTGGATTTTTGAAGGAGCAGCCAGCTTTCTTTTGAGCCCTGGAACTTGGTAGGTGTTAAACTTGAATAAATTGCACAGAATTGAAAAGCCCAAGGGTAGCCTAACTTTACGGAGGTAGAATCATTTTCATTAACAACAATAACAGCAATAAAAGTAGCACCCGCCACCCCTGGCTGGACCCCGTGGCCGGGCCAGACGTTTACCAGATGCTTCATCACCAGCATCTCGTTTGGTCTCCACCTCATTTCTGAAGAACCCATTCTTTTGCTACAAGGGATGGAATTAACATTTTTTCTAGTATATGTCCCCTGCCAGGCCCTCTCCATCCTCATACCGATTAGTCCTTACACCTCCCCTGTGGGACTGAGTGCTGTGTCCGCATCTCACAGCTGAGGAAGCAGGGGACTGAGAGGCCCGACCATCTGCACAGGGCCACTGGGTCTGAAGGGCGAGGGCCTGGATTTTAACACAGGGCAGCCTGACTCCTGAGCCCTGCTCTTCACCAGGAGTGCTCTGTCCCGATGCCTCCCCTTCCCACTGACTCAAGGCAACACATATGCAACCCTGTGGACCTCCAAGGGCTGTTTTTAAATGGTAATTCGGGGTTAGAGGGACTGTGAATTATTTTTCTGGTTTTGTCCCCCAAAATTAAAGTGACAGCTGTCGCCTAGAATGCTGATCCAGCTTTTGCAATTTTAAGGAAGAACTTCCGGAAGGACGTGTCCCTGCAAAAGGGCTCTGCTCCTTACGGTGACATGGATGAAGCTCAGGGAAATGTCCCTGAATCCTGACACTCTCGAGGCTGTGGGGAATTCTCTGGGCTTTCCTGGGAATGGTGGATTCGCTATTTGGTAACAGCCTGTATTTTTATCTATTGCTGTGTAACAAATTACCCAAGACTTAGTGGTTTGAAACACCACTTGTGGAGTCACAGCTTCTGTGGGTCAGGAATTCAGGGGCAGCTCGGCTGGGTCCTCGGGGTCAGGGTCGCTCACAGGCTGTTGCCATCTCAAGGCTTCACTGGGAAGGACCAGTGTCCTGGCCCGTTCACATGACTGCAGGGCTCAGGTCCCTGTGGGCTGCTGGAGGAAGACCTCGCCCAGGTCCCGTGGGCTGTTGGACAGCGGATTCCACCAGTCCCTTGTCACATGAGCGTCTCCACTGGGCATCTTACGACACAGCAGCTGGCTTCACCATAGAGGGTGAGCAAGAGAGGGAGTGAGACCCAGAGCCAGAGAGAGGCAGCAGGGGACGCGCAGGCTGCAGGCGCAAGGCGCAGCCTTCTGGCACAACCTGGGAAGTGGTAATGACTTTTTTTTTTTTTTTTTTAAATAATTATTTTTTATTGAAGGGTAGTTGACGCACAGTATTACATTACATTAGTTTCAAGTGTACAACACAGTGGTAGAACATTTATATACATAATTCTAGGTTCCAGCTATCATCCTACCAAGCTGTTACAATATCTTGACTATATTCCTTATGCTATACATTACATCCCGGTTACTTATTTATTTTACCATTGGAAGTCTGTCCTTTTTTTTTTTTTTTTTTGTGAGGGCATTTCTCATATTTATTGATCAAATGGTTGTTAACGACAATAAAATTCTGTATAGGGGAGTCAATGCTCAATGCACAATCATTAATCCACCCCAAGCCTAATTTTCGTCAGTCTCCAATCTTCTGAGGCATAACAAACAAGTTCTTACATGTAGAACAAATTCTTACATAATGAATAAGTTACATGATGAACAGTACAAGGGCAGTCATCACAGAAACTTTCGGTTTTGCTCATGCATTATGAACTCTAAACAGTCAGTTCAAATATGAATACTCATTTGGTTTTTATACTTGATTTATATGTGGATACCACATTTCTCTCTTTATTATTATTATTTTTAATAAAATGCTGAAGTGGGAGGTAGATACAAGATAAAGGTAGAAAACATAGTTTAGTGTTGTAAGAGAGCAAATGTAGATGATCAGGTGTGTGCCTGTAGACTATGTGTTAATCCAAGCTAGACCAGGGCCATAAAACATCCATGGATGCAGAAGATTTCTCTCAGAACAGGGGGGGTGAGGTTCTAAGCCTCACCTCTGTTGATCCCCAATTTCTCACCTGATGGCCCCCCTGCGACTGTGCCTGTCTTAGGTTGTTCCTCCCTTGAGGAATCTTACCCGTCTCTGGCTAACCAGTCATCTTCCGGGGCCATACAGGGAAATGTGAAGTTGGTAAGTGAGAGGGAAGCCTTATTGTTTGAAAAGGTTAGCTTTTTACTTCTTTGCATATTTATGCCCTGTGGCTTCTATGCCCAGCATTTGTCTTGAGGTATCTGTACCACTTGGAGGAGTTATGATACTCGGTAAATTTGATATGAGGCACGAATTCTATTTAAGGGTTGTAATTAGGAAGGAAGAAGAAAAGCTATAGAAGTAGCAGGCGGAAGAAAACATGGGAAGATTGATTATTTCTTTGACATATCTTCTTGTAGAGTAACTTCAGCATGTATAGGTTTTAAGCTACTACTTAAATTGCACACACACATTAACATAACAGGAGTATAGTTACATAACCAAAGCATGCCTGTAATTACCAGCCATCTGCAGTGAAACCAAGAAAACCAGTTAGGCACCTTAGGCATTTGTGAAAACTTATCTATGATATGGTGGATATTGTCCAACTGAACTTGAACCGTCTGAGAGAAATCAGACAAATTAAAACAACCCATTCCTGGGGACTGTTCACATGCCATATGTTCTTTTAACAGTAGATAGTCTGTAGTTGTAAGAGTTTGGAGCGCTACAATTTGCACTTCTCCAAATTCTTGGTTGAGTTCCAACAGTATAGATCCAGTCAAATTTGTTGTTTTACTGTATGCACAGGCCAGCTTAGATATCTCCTTCATTCCCATGGCAAGTCCAGGAACTGGTGGGATGAGTGCATCTACAGCTGTAGCAGTGCGTGGATCTTTGTTGGGGTTTTTTGATGATCATCTTCTGGCATGAGTCTTCCAGAGAGTGCAGATGTTGGAAGTTCTTTTTCATATCGTATCTTAGTTCATTTTCGGGGTAGCCCAATTAGGCTTTGATCCTCTGTATAAACACAAACAGACCCTTTGCCTACACTTTTATATGCCCTTTATACCCTTGTGTAGAACTCGTTGGAGGTTACCTCACAGGAACTGCCCTTTTTTTTTTTTTTTTTGCTTTCTTTTTGGTATCACTAATCTACACTTACATGACGAATATTATGTTTACTAGGCTCTCCCCTATACCAGGTCTCCCCTATAAACCCCTTTACAGTCACTGTCCATCAGCATAGCAAAATGTTGTAGAATCACTACTTGCCTTCTCTGTGTTGTACAGCCCTCCCTTTTCTCCTACCCCCCCATGCATGTTAATCTTAATACCCCCCTACTTCTCCCCCCCTTATCCCTCCCTACCCACCCATCCTCCCCAGTCCCTTTCCCTTTGGTACCTGTTAGTCCATTCTTGAGTTCTGTGATACTGCTGCTGTTTTGTTCCTTCAGTTTTTCCTTTGTTCTTATATTCCACAGATAAGTGAAATCATTTGGTATTTCTCTTTCTCCGCTTGGCTTGTTTCACTGAGCATAATACCCTCTAGCTCCATCCATGTTGCTGCAAATGATTGGATTTGCCCTTTTCTTATGGCTGAGTAGTATTCCATTGTGTATATGTACCACATCTTCTTTACCCATTCATCTACTGATGGACACTTAGGTTGCTTCCATTTCTTGGCTATTGTAAATAGTGCTGCGATAAACATAGGGGTGCATCTGTCTTTCTCAAACTTGATTGCTGCGTTCTTAGGGTAAATTCCTAGGAGTGCAATTCCTGGGTCAAATGGTAAGTCTGTTTTGAGCATTTTGATGTACCTCCATACTGCTTTCCACAATGGTTGAACTAATTTACATTCCCACCAGCAGTGTAGGAGGGTTCCCCTTTCTCCACAGCCTCGTCAACATTTGTTGTTGTTTGTCTTTTGGATGGCAGCCATCCTTACTGGTGTGAGGTGATACCTCATTGTAGTTTTAATTTGCATTTCTCTGATAATTAGCGATGTGGAGCATCTTTTCATGTGTCTGTTGGCCATCTGTATTTCTTTTTTGGAGAACTGTCTGTTCAGTTCCTCTGCCCATTTTTTAATTGGGTTATTTGTTTTTTGTTTGTTGAGGCGTGTGAGCTCCTTATATATTCTGGATGTCAAGCCTTTATCGGATGGTAATGACTTTTTAGGTCCAAAATCTCTTATCAAGTCCAAGCTCCAAAGCACACCCAAATCCAGAAATACTCTTATTAGTTTGATTGCAAAGCTTATTGGGTGGGAAAACCTGAATCACACTGGTAAGCAGCTCCTGAGAGTCTTGATTCCATTTAGTGTGATATTCCCAAGTTTGCTACAAAAATATTCATGGATTTAATTTTGTGGGACTTCCCCAGACCTTGTCTGAGGGGTTATGTAGAATACAGTAAATGTACTATTTAAAATCTAGAGAGCTCTACATTCACAAACACATCTGGTCCTAAGCTACAGATACTTGAAGTCTGGTGTCCCCTGGGACAGTTACACCCCAGTGTGTCTGAATTGTAGGAGCAGTTGCATTTTCCGATAGTTAAATTTTATCTGATCATGTCATTTTGTTGTAACTAAACACAGGAGTTTCTAATTTGTCTTGGGCCAAGATGGGCTTATGACAGAATCCGTTCTGAGTCCCCAGCCCAATTATGTCTGCGTCACTGCAGAGACGACTCATTTAGACCAAACCCGCTGGGAGGTTCGTTGCTGTGATGAAATCAGCATGATGTACACAGGTTCACCAGCCTCATCTCACCCTTGGAAATGTGCTGGTATTTTACAGTGTGTGCTGACATTTCTGAGCCTATTTGGATACCCACAAAGAGGCTGATTTCCATAGATTAAATGTCAAGTTTGAAACCATCCAGGGTAATTGAATCCTTGAGTGTTGTCCACTTCGATTCTCAGCGGAGGCCATTGACTGGACATTTGTGCTCTGTTATGAGCCCACCGACATGGCCCGAATTGCTTAGGTCAGACTAAGTTCAGGGAGATAGGACAGAGTTGGGGAGGTTCATGGCAGTGTAATTTGATACCTGCAGAAATCTTGCATCATTTTTAGTTTTTAAAATATAACACATATGTGGTGAGTTGGTGAATAAATTATTGGAGGCAGAAAAAAAACCATCAACTGAGGTTTCTGAGATCGTGTTTCATTCATAAAACCTAACCATCTCTGTACTGAGGAGAACAAAAGGGTAGAAAATGTCTGAACTTTAACACTTTAAGTAGAAGTAATTTTAAGGGGCATTAAACATATGTATGTAAACTTGGAGTAAGCCTCACTTAAATTAACCAGTAGCAAAGAGCATCACATAGTTTCCTAGAAATGTAAACGTATTTGTGTTCTTACTGTCCGAAGGATGTGTGCATCTTCAGACTTTGAATCTCTCTTTTTTTAGAAGAAATTTTAGAACATGTAATCACCATGCTATATATTACATCCCCACAATTTGTTTATCTTGAAACTGGAAGTTTCTATCTTTTGACTCCCTTCACCCATTTCCTGCACAAGGGTAAGTATGAGTCTCTTGGATTTTTATTCTCCCAGGGAGCTGGAGTTAACTGCTCTAACATGGGTGTGGAGGTGGCCCTTTCTCTCCTCCACTGGTGCACAGTGTTCGTGAGATGGGTTGGACAGCCTCCAGACCCTTTACAGCCCAAACTTATGGTCTTTCTGAAGGTTCAGCTATTCACGCAGTGGCGTGGCCCGCTCTGCTCCAGCCTTGTCGTTTCCATTGACAGTATCTGCTGATCAGTCTCCCTAAGGCTGGGCTGATGGTCAACACAGATCGGCCAGTTAAAATCAGAATTAAAGTTGGCCCACCAGTGAGTTTCCGAAGAGTCAAACTGGACATGCTGAATTCCTGTCCAGGCTTAGGATCAAGATAACCCATCTTTTTTGCTAGACTTTTTTGTTGCCAAATGTTGTAGGCTTGCAGATGCTGGAGGATGGCTCTTAGATTCATTTTATGATCAGGAATTGGAACAAAAAGTAACTGACATGGGAAGCTCATCCCAGACCACAGGTATGTGCTGCCTCATGCCTGGCCGTCAGGTAGAAATGCAACCCTGGTGGGGCTGAGGCGAAGACTGGCCCCACTCAGTGGCTCTTCCTGACAGCTCTGCTCACCTGCCGGGGGGGCGCATCTGATCACACAAAGGGACTTGGGTTTGTTCAAGGGTAGATGCCTGGCTCGCTGTGATGACTGAGATGCCAAAACATTAGGATTGAAAAGGGACAGGCTTGGCCAAGCATCCCATTGTTTAGTCTACATCAGGCTAAACATCTGGATGACTGGAAACATCTTTGGAGTTGAATGGGCCACGTGACCTGTTCTCATGTTGACAGCCTGGGTCAAGACCAATGAAAGACACATGCTCAGAGAAGGATGTTTTCTGGCTCAGAGAGAAGAGGAGGTAACAGCAGTGTTCCTGTCTGGACTGGGCTCCTGGGCTGCAGTTCTGAAGGACTGCACACCCGCCGACTTAAAGCAACAGAACTTTATTCTCTCACTGTCGGAGTCTGGAAGTCCAAAATCAAGGTGTCAGCTAGGCATGGTCCCTGTGCAACCCGTAGAGTGGAAGCCTTCCTTGCCTCTTCCTGGCTTCTTCCTTGCCCACAGTTCTCGGCATCCCTCGGTTTGGAGATGCGTCACTCCAATTCCTACCTTTGTCGTCACATGGCCTCCCCCATGTGTCTGTCTTCACACGGCCTTCTCTTCCCCGTGCCTCTCCTCTTCTTGGAGGGATGCTGGTCCTATTGGTTTCACAGCCCACCCTGCTGCAGTGTGACCTCATCTTCATTTAACCAATTACAGCTGCAGTGGTCCTCGTTCCAGATCGGGTCACAGTCACAGGAACTGGAGGTCAGGACCGTGGGACTTACTGGTGGCTGCGGCCCACGTGGCAGGCGATGACTGTGGGCACCAGCCTCACAATGACAAGGCTTCCTGGAGGGCTGTGTCTCTTGTGTTCTGGCTCTTCCAGGAAAAGCCTGTGAGGACCTGGACCGGAGGGGGGGCTGTGGGGACAGAGAACCACGGAGGCGGCCGAGGAGAGGTTTTTCTGTGCGGCTGGTCTCAGTGCCTGAGTGGCCAGCTCTGACGTGTTCATAGCCAGGCCCTGGCAGTGAGCAGGCTGGTCACTCAGACCACGTTCTGCACACTTGGCAGAGAACAAGGTCCTTGAGCAACGGAAGCTCTTCTGCCAGAGCCTCCTGGGATTTAGAGACTGTGCCCAGAACTTGCAGGGGATGGCCCAGATTCAGGGGGATTCTGTCTCTCTGCCATGGAGTCCCTTTAGAGGCGTGTGAGAGAGGCCAGTATTCAGGGTTGGGGGAAGTTCCAGATGAGAGATGCTCGACTCACACCCTGACAGGAAGGTGAGCAGGAAGGATGTGGGTGGACGGGCCCTGTAAGTGGATTCCACCAGGTAGAAGCCCCCCAGGGAAGAGCCCATCTGAGGAGGGCACCGAATCTCTGCTCCTTGGCATGAAACACAAACCAGCTTCCAAGGCCACCTCCAAACTCTGCTCCGCCCCCTTCTCCTACCTCCCCACTGCCGCCCAACCACCACCATTTGTACACCTGGAGCGAAGCCTCAGGACTAGGCAGGGACCAAGGGGTTAAAGTCAGATGCCCACGGGGGAGGAAAATGGCCTGGCTGCTATCTGTGCTGCAGCTGTGATGAGGTAGCCGGCGAGGTTTGCATAAAGCCCTTGGGAAACCCACCCCTCCTGCAAATCGACACTCAGCAGCCAATCCTGGGCCCATTTGTGCCTTCAAAGCTGTTAACTTATTGCAAATATCCTGGAAAAGGAGAGTCAAAGAATCCTGAAAGCTTCATTCCTCCCGGAAAGCAGGCCCAGGCTAAATCTGGGGACAGAAATACCTGCTCGACAGTCACGTCCTGAACAGGGTTGGTGAGAGATGGGACTGAAAGTGACAACAAAGGGCCTAGACGAGTATTTTTAAAGTGAAATCACAATATCTTCTAAAAAGCCACACCTAGAAATTCTCAAGATATCAAAAAGATTTTCAGAGATTTTTGCATTTTTCCTTACATTAGTTAAGAACAAGTGTGTTACAAGAAGGGGGGCATTGGTGAACTGGAAATGTTGAAGGGCTGTCTTGTGTTCTTTGCAACACCCCATGAGCAAGTACGGAGGGGAACTATGTCCTCAGAGGGGTGCCAAGGAACTGTCCTTTCCCCAGGCGCGGCACTGGGTGCCTGGCCATCCACCCCTCCTGCCCAGGCCGGAGTCTCTGTCCGGCCTCAGTGGATGCCTTGCTTGGGCCAGCTCAGCTCTTTGGCAAAGGCACCTTTGCAGCTTCTGATCTCATCGCTGAGCTCCAGACACTTGTTCAGGCCCGGCACTCCGGACCGCCAGCCGATGAGGCCCTGGGTGGTCTTTGGGACTGGGGGGGATGGGAGGACCTGCAATAGAAATGCAGAGGGTTTAGTTCCCTTGGGCTACAGTGACACAGGCACGTCCACGGAGGCATCAGAATTGGCGCGTGAGGCCTTCATGGGGAAGAGACAACGAAAATCCAGAAGGACAACTGTCCCTAAGCCAGGTGCTTGGAAAGCCAGCACATTCCAAGGAGCTGGACCCCGAGACGCATGCACTCCCTGACAGTAATAAACATCAAGCACGTTTCTTTATCTCGCAGGGCTTAACACATTTAATTTGTGACCTCCAGTGCGATAATTTTTATTTGGTAAAAGAGCAAAGAGGAGGAAAAAAAGTAAGGTGCAGAAATATAAAATACAACAGTTCACACTGCCCATTATAAAATAAACGACAATGTTGTCAAACGGTATCCTGGGGGTTTGGAGTCTTCCGGATTTGATTAGAAGGCTTTATGATACCTGTGTGTATGGACCCACATTCCCCCCTACCACCCCAAACTGTAGAGACCTCAGGAATGAAAAGCAATTGAAGTGAATTCAAAACCAAAAGGAACATAAGATTCTATTTGAAATAGTAAAACACAGTTTCATTGGTCAATTCCTTGGACAGACTTGAAGTGTTTGGAAAATGGGGGTGAATGTTTGGGCAGGTTTCCCCCCTCCATTTGAAGGAATCTTCTGTTCTGCTCTACAGGGTGGTTTGAGTGACGACAATAGTGAGGAACATCTGTTCTCACAGAGGAACTGAGGTAAAGAAGCCTAATAAATTTGGGGTCCTGAGTTTTCACCTTTAGCTAAAGGGATGTTTGAGCCAGGCACTGGCAGGAGGGAACAGGCCCGGTGGGCTGGCTGCCGCTGGTGGATGAAACCCCTTAATGTGTGTTCTTGATAAAGTATTAAAATTAATCTCCTGAGAGGCCATATGCAGGGAGGGTCATCAATAAATAAATGCCAGAGGGACCAAAGTTTCCTTGAGCCGACAATAGGCAGAAGTGTGCAGATGGCAAGCCGCTCTCCACATTGCTTGTCTGGACAGGAACACACAGACCGGCTCTCAAGCCTGCATCCAACCTGTAGGAGGATCACAACCACAAACCACCAGGGACGTCGTGTTTCCTCCAGATTGACCAGGAGGTGAAAACACCATGGTGTGCAAGGGCAGGGGAGCAGGCTGGTTCATCCTGTGAAGGGCAATAGCGGAATTACCTACAAAAATAGAAAATGCAAACACTCTTGGACCTGCAAGGTACTCCTAGGCATGTACCCTAAACCATTCTAATATCTGCAGTTACACACTGATGTCAGTGTGGGGGGCTCACTGAAGCCCTGTTTGTAAGAGCTGGAAACAGCCTCCCTGTCATCAACACCAGACTCATACCACTGTGGCCCCTCCTCACCATGGAATACTATGCAGCCCTTTCGAAGAACAAGGCAGGTCTGTATATTTTGAGATAGAACAACTTTGAAGATAACCTGCTAAGAGATGCATAACATATGTCAAATATGGTACAAATAAGTAAGAAAAAAAGGCTGGGGACCCACATACATGCTACAACATGCATGTTCTACCTATGGAAGGGGTCACGGGAGGTGGTGCAATGGCTGTGGGAAGCAGGGGAGGAAAGGAGGCCTTTCATGGCATGCCTTTTGGGACATAGGATACCTGTAAAAAAGTCAGTGTATTTTTAAAGGCTCTATGTAGTCAAAGAAGGGATGGGAAGGAGAAAGAAAGGAACTGTTTCTTCAGCAAGAAGGAAAGTTCAGAGGGAAGCAGGCAAAGAGGCTCTCCCACGGGGCCCTGATGCTCACCGCCGTGCCCTCCGCCCTGCCTGTCAGAGGCCTGCAGCCTCCACCTGGAGCCCTTGCTCCTAAGCAAGAAACCACGTTTCATTTTGTTCCGGCCCCAGGACTGTTCCTGTCTGTTCTTCCTCCAGGAGAAGATGCTGTTCTGATTCCTAGGTGCGTTGCTTCCTTTGGAAAGATAACGATTCTGGCCACGGTGTCCCCACTGAGTAGGCACTGGGGCCATTTCCATTTGTCAGGGTGGCAGAGGGAGGGGTCCAGGCCCACCTCAGGCAAGGCATTTGCGACTGAGGCAGCCCACAGTAAATGGACCCCTCAACACTGTGTTTCCTCCTGGGGTGGGGTGGGTAGGGCATAGGGATTTGGTGGAGTTAAAACCCAGCCCTAGAAAAATATCAGACCCGCTTCCTGCCCCTCTCCCTCTGTCCGCTGGCCACCCTAGTGTTCCAATCAGGCTTTGTGCAGGCAGAGCGAGCTCCCTACATGTGTGTGTTTCATTTGAACAACTGTTGCATCTCTAGGCACCTATCCCAAGAAACTCACTGACTGAGAGCAAAAAGCTGAGTCACCAAGGGCGTATCTTGCAGTAACATTCCCCCAAATCTCAAATGGAAACAATCTAGATGTCCAGGGATAGGGGAATGGTTAAACAAGATATAGTAGATCCACACAAGGGAGAAAAACGCAGCCATTAATATAGTAATATTTGGAAACTGTGAATGACTGCATGAAAATACATCTAGGATATATTAAGTGAAAAAAGGAGATTACAAAAATATCTGTGGAGTTTGATTTTTATGTGTGTAATTTTAATATGTGTGTGTGTGTGTGTGTGTGTGTGTGTGTGTGTGTGTGTGTGTGTATTGGAAGAACAGTCGAGGATAACATTTAAGAGAAGGGCTCTGGAATCAGACATCCTTGCTGTGTGACCTTGGAAAGGTCATTCAGCCTTCACCAGCTTTAGTTTCCCCTGCAAAATGGGTTTGATGGTGCAGGGTTGTTGTGGAAACAACAATAAGATGAGAAAACCACGTAAAGCTCTAAGCATAGTGAACGTCTAAGAGGTGATAAGAACTACAGCATTTACTGGGTAGCATAAAGATGCACCGAAAAACATTCGGAAGTTTAGCAGCCCACAATGTCAGCCATGGGCCAGGGTATATGTGGACATTTTATTATTTATACTTTGCTGTATTTCTAAAAATATCAGTGACTCTCTATTGCTGTATAATCAGGGAGGAAACACTCCCAGCTTATGTCGGCAGGGTGCGTTCATTCATGCATTCATTCATTCATTCATTGGGCTAATAGATGGGACCCACTGAGCACTCACCATGCCCCCCAGCAGGCCCTGAGGACATGTCAGGAAACAAAAATTCACAGAGCCTAGCTTCCCCCACCCCTGGCCACCTGAGTTTCCGTCCTCTTTCCCCATCAGGACACAGAACTACTTTCTTTATAGCTGGACGGAAGGCAGAACCCGGGGCCAAAGTGACAGCCCTGGGAGAGGAGGCCCAGGGACAGAGAGAAGTCAGCAGTTCCTAGATGCATGCGGTCCATGTCCACAGCTGATGGGCCTCAGGAGGGATCATCACCCAAGTCTCCTCCCTTGGGGCTGTCGTTCACTCAGCAACCAGGCTGAATTTCCCACCATGCCACAGCCCTGCTTCCCATTACAGGTTGGGCCCAAATTCCAGCTCCTTCCTCTGGCCTCTGAGGTTCAGTGGGATGTGGCCTTGCCCATGTCTCCATCCAGAACCCTTCCCCTCCCAGCCCTACCCCACCCAGCCCTGCCTCAGGGCTTCTGTACATGCTGTTCTCTTTGCATGGAATGCTTTTCCGAGGGCTGGTTCCTTCTCATCCTTCAGCCCTCCGCTCAACAGGCCCCACTCCCTCCTCTGTTAGCCTTCAGCACATCACCTGGCTTTCCTCCATGGCATCTAGTGCAGGGCACAATGACTTGGTTGATTTTCTTGTTTTATGTTGGCCCCCACCGAACCCCAACTCAGACGTGCTGGCTGGGGTCTTGTCTTCTTGTTCACCACTGTTTGCCCAACCAAGCGCCTGGAACCTACTAACAGCTAACAGTCATCAGCTCTCTCCCAAAGTGATGGGGAGTGTTAGTCCTTCCCAGGCATCACCCCATTGAACCCCAACAGACACCACCCAGGAGTAGGTGCTTTCATTAACCCCCATTGTACAGAGGGGCAAGGAGATGCAGAAAGGTCAAGCCACTTCCCCAAGACCACACAGGAGAGCCGCTGAGCAGGACCTTGATCTCAGCTCTGACTCCAGAGTCCGGGCCTTTACCCTTCCTGCCTTACTGTAAATGTTTGTAAAACATCGCACTTCCTGTAAACGTTTGCTGAATGAAGGATTGAGCCCCTCATTTTCCTGATTTCACTCTGTATCTGCAGAGCTGGGCTCAGAGGCTGGGAAAGGGTGTGGAAACCAGACCCCCCACGTGTGGGCACCACCGTGTTCTCACCTTTGGGGTTGGCTTTGTGCACCTGGGGCAACACGATTTTCCCACGGGGCTTATAGCCTACTTAGGAAAACAAGTACTTAGAATGACTTTGCGAACCTTGATGTATTTCTCCACTGGGGTCACTGGCCGGATGCAGAACCGCTCGGGAAGCTCAATTTTGGGCTTTGGGGTGGGGGTTTCTTCTTCACACTTGAGCAACTGAAACACAATCCCAGAGACAGAAAAGCTCCGATGTGGGAATGTTCCTTCCTCTTTCCCCCAAAACGCTGTGTGACTAAGAACAGTGGGTGCCTGTGCCAAGTACACGGTTACCGGGGGGTGGGGGGACAGACAGGACTGGCACGCAGGCCGGCTCAGCCCCAAGCTGTGGCTAATGGCTGTGCCCACCTGCTGCTTGCAGCTAATTTATATTCTTGAGTAGGAATTTGAGAAACTTTTACAGGTTATGGACTTAAAATGCCAACTAGGTTCCAGGACCAATCTTTAAAGTATTAGAGGAGAGACTCCATCCCCCACTTTCATTTTTAAAGCAATTTGAACTCTTCAAAAACCCAATTTAATTACATATAAAGAATATTAATATAGATCCATTTTATGCATATTATATTAATAAGGACTCACTTTATGCATAAAATTTCAAATTGTGTAACTCTCTAAGTATAAAAAAACTCATTAAGAATGGCATAATTTCCAAGCTAGTGGGATGGGGTGAATTACAAGTGGGGTTTATGCTGCCTTGAATCATGAATGTTTTGCATTATGTGGTTCTTTTGTGGTTCTTCATCCCCCCCCCCAAAGAAATGTGGCTCCCCCAAGTTGTGTCCTGGAGATAGCCTGAAAGGTTGCATTTCATTACCCCCATCCTGTGGAAGCCCACCTAAGCATTTTCTGGGTCTGCCTGGTGTTTTATAGATCAGGGCCACTATTCTAGACTCGGGAGATGTCATTTAAACATGTGGATTTCTGGACTCTCATGAACAATCAGAACATGCAGTTAAGCGGTCCAAGTGGTAGCGCTCAGCGGGCCGGTGGTGGCCGCCTCTGGGTGGGGCCAGCGGTCTCTGTGCTGGCATCCCCATCACTCCCGATTCGTCGCGCCTAGTCCTGGCTTCCATTTCTGTTACTGTCTGGGCTAGGAAACACGCAGGTAATTGACATATATCCTAATAATCCCTCCTCTAATCCCTCGGCTTCTACTTCTCATTCCATCTGAACTTCATAATCACTGACTGAGGCAGGTGAGGACTATCAGCCCATTTTACAGATGGGAAGTCTGAGGCCAAGCTGCCCTGGAATCAGACAGACCAGCTTTCCCCCTTGGTGCCTGTTTACTGGTTGTGTGGTGACTTTGTGCTGCTTTGAGCTCAATTTCCTAATTTATAAAATGTCTGTAAAACAGCACCCCCTCTGCACAGGGGTCGTGCGGATGAAATGAGCGGGTCCTGATGGAGCACACGGGGCAAGCTTGGCATGTAGGGCAGACGAGCTGAGTAAATTCATGAAACATAGGAGCCTTCAGGCTTCAGAGTTAGCAATCTTCACATGCAATGCTCTCTTTAACTTTATTCTTGCAAATTGTATACAGCATACCCATTTATTCTTCAAAATGATCAATTCTATAACCTCCTGGCTCATAAAATTTATATTTACCTCCTCAAGGGGGGTTGTTAAAAATCCCCAGTTCTGGGCCCAGTTTTGCTGTGCTTCAGCTTCTGCCTTCAGGCGGTATTTCCTGAAAAAGAAAATTCTCGAGTACTGGACTACCTTCGAAAAAGGTTCAAGTACCAACCTCCCCCCTCCAGAAGGTGCACTGGGGAAATTTTACGTTCTTCAATGCACACTGACAGAATGATTCTGTGCCAGGGGGAGCGGAGTGCCAGGGAGGGAGAAGCATGCCAGAGGGGAGGGAGAGGAGGGAGGGCCCCTGCGGCTGTGGACCTCGTGCTACTGTGAGGCAGACACTGTCTACAAACCCGGGATGCCGGCTGGACAGTACATCGGGGAGCAGACGGGGCTGGCGGGGGACTCCATCCAAGGGGCCGTCTGGGCATTAGACTCCTTATTTTGGAGGCCACTGTGACCCACAGCAAGGGTGTGGTAAATCTTTATGGAGGTACATACTAACCACCTTTTTTTCCCCAGGCAAGGACCTGGGCAGGGTGAAGGAGGCATCTGGGGTGCAAAATTTAAGGAGGCGCCCACTCTCAGGTTCCTGCAAGTGCAGAGCCAGCACCTGCATGACCTTGAGATGAGTCCTCTCATGCCACCATGATCTTTGGCCCTGCGTTTGCTGCACGTTGACTATAATTCATATATAACTGCCTACTAGCTGAGTGGAGTTGCAGTTGAAGAGCTGGTGTGCCACAATTTGCAAATATATATAATTAAACATTTATTCATTTTGATTTTCATTTGTTTTCCTATTTTGGAATCCCTAGCTGTACCCCACCCGCCAGTGTCTCAACAGTTTTGGAAGTCCTGGACAAGCTCTTTGCCCTGGACACTGAGCATCTAAAGAGGAGCCTATTTCCAGAGGAGACTTAATGTAAGCCTCAAATATGAGCCATATACATAATTAAAAAAACTTTTAGCAACCATGCTAAAAAAAAAAAGTGAAAACAAACAGGTGAAGTTAATGTTAATATTAATTTTGGGGGGGTATGAAATCTTTAAAATCTGGTGAATACATTTACAGCTCATCCCAATTGGGACCAATCATATTTCAAATGCTCAACAGTCACTTTAGATTTTGGACAGAACAGTCTAAGGGCTTAACCAGCTCTCTTTACATAGTGGCCATCTGATCTGGGTCTTGAAGGATGAGTAGGAGTTTCACTGGGTGGAAAAGGGAGGAAAGGGCATTGACCCTGCTGTGGTAGTCCTGTAGGTATTACAAGTAGGAGGTACTGGAATAATGAAAAGATTTTTAAAAATTAATGGTTGTGTATAATGCCAGGTAACTGGCTTTCCATTTATAAGAGCGATATAAAATTTCCCATAAAAATAAATTTATTGCGTGAAACAAAGCCAATTCAAAGAAAAATATGAAGTGATAACAAGTTTCACAAGGAAATGGTAAAAATCATAGAGATGGCAAATAGGATAAGTGAAGTTTAAGACAAGCAATTATGGTTTATTGTTACTAAAATTTACTTGCTTGCAATCTAAATTAGTAACTTTCCATACTGTTTAAAACTTCAAAGAGAGATGGGATAATATTTAGCAATCAGAGAGAATGTCAAGTAAAAACATTCATTAGAAATGTCTGCTGAACATAAATCTTTTAGAAAATGGATCTATTTTTTAAATTAAAATTTCTTATTACTTAAAAAACCAAGAAAGTCAAGAGAGAGTGTAAAGGGCACGTGTATCTCTCATTTAAATTGAACAGATATTACGAATTTATTTTTTGTTTCTCTTAAAAAAAATCGGTTAGGTCATAAAAACAGAACATGCTCGTTGGCTCTCAACAAGCCCAACTTTCAGATGGTTGTAAAGCCAGATGCAAAATCTTTCACGCCTTCGTGGTGTGTTAGGAGGAGAAAGGCTGTCTCGCCGGCCTGGGGTCCCTGACATTGCCCCCTCTCCCCGTGGCCCCCGACCGCTTCCAGCGCAAGCTCCTCGTGTCCAGAGGTCCACTCCTGCAGGGACCTGGCGGGGACCCTGCGGCCGCCAGGTGTGCACACCTCAGGAGGGGGCGGCCCAGCCCACCGGGTTCCCGGATCCCGGCGTTACCAGATCTCGTCCTGGGCCACGAGGTTCATGCGCTCGGCCGAGGCGGCGCTGAGCGGTTTCTGCGCCATGCGGTCGGAGCAGCCGCGCTTGGCGTCTCGCGTCGCCCGGGAGACGGTCACCCAGCAACGCGGGGCGCGGAGGCCTCTGCCCTCTGAACCCTCTGAACCCTCCGCGGCGCCCCCTGGCCCCCTTCAGATTCACACTTGAAGTGCCAGCAGGCGCACCGACAAGCGTACCAAGCTCAGTGAATTCTGTCCAGCAGCCACCGCGCGGAGGGGACACCTCGCCCACCCGCCTGTCGCCCTCTCTGGGCGGATGAGCTGCCGCTGCTTGGACTTCGCGTGAGTGGGTCGTCCGCGTGTCCTTTGCGCCTGGCTCCCTTGGCCCAGCGTCCGGAGAGGCTCTGCGTGTGGCTGCGCAGCGCGCTGCGTTGCTGCGGGCTGCCCAGGAGCATCCCCTTCTGCCGCCGGAGCTGCGGGCGCGGCCCCGAGGGCCGCTGTGGACAGGACTGCCCACGGCGCTCGGAGGACACGCGTGGGGGCGCTACTGTCGGCACGGGCTCTTTCTAACAACCCCCAAGCGAAACTCACAGATAATGCCGCCTCTGATCCCCGCCCCCCACTCCCTGCTTCCTGCGCATCAGCACGAGACCCTCACCGTCTGGGGGCCCAGTCGGTGTTTGCCGACTGACTCGTCGACCCCCTGAGGCTTCCACCATCCCACGCTGTCGCAGGCCAGGAAGTGTTAATGGGTCTGGGAGAGAGCTGTATGCACAGGAGTGCATGGGGCAGGGGAGCTTTTTCTACCTGAGCAGCCGTGGGATACACTGGTGTCCAGAGCCTCAGGGAAGGAGAGAGCCACGTTAGTGCCTGTGGATCTACAGGTCATCTCCTGGACAATCACCAAGGCCACTCGGAGAGGACACGGGCGTCTTCGTCTTCCAGTTGGGCATCCCTGATTCTCTTGGTGTGTCTCCCTACTTCCTCCCCGCCGCCCCATCTCCTTCCTTCCTTAGCACCAGATTCCTACTTTCGTGGTGGTAGGAGGATGCGTTTTCCTCTCATAACCATGTTGCCCCCACACAAAGCATGAGGCTCTTAGCAGCTGATGGAAATGCTGAGCAGAAGCCCACGAGTGGGGTGGTCCAGCCTCCCACTCAGTCAAAATAGTAAGGGGTTGGGCAGGGGCTGAAATTGGAGCTGAATGGGTTAAACTGATGAATGAATGTGTAACACATTGTGCCATGGCCGAGCAAGCTGCTACCGGATTGCCACAGGGTGGGCAGGGGTCCAGGCGGGTGTGGGGTTTTCCTCTGGTCCTCTTCTCTAAGGTCCCCGTTCCTAGATGAGGACAGGTGTCCTGGGAGGAACTGTGAGGCGAGGGCGGCTAGGAAGGGAGTAGGTTCCATCAGGCAGGAGGGCAAGACAGACAGTTTCCCCCTTGGGAGGCTTCTAAGAAGAGGCTGCTGAGATGATTAATTAAGGGTAAGTTTGTTTACTGAATGCCTATATATGCCAGACACCAAGGGTTCATTCATTCTACAAATGTTTGCTGAGTGCTTCCTCCGTGTCTGGGGAGGCAGGAGGAAACAGGATGACAGAGTCTCTGTCCCTTTGGGGCTGACATGTCTGGAGGGAAGACAGACAAGGAAGCCAGTAAACAGAGGCACACATGACAGCCCTGGGAGAGGCGGAGCTGCAAGGGAAGTAAACCCGCAGCAGCAGCCTGCAGGGGACCCAGAGGCAGGGAAGGTGGGGCCAGAGGGACCCTTTTAACTGAGTAGCCGGGTGGCCTGTCTGAGGAGGGGTCATTTGCACACAGATCTGGGGTGGGAGGGACATACCACAGATCCAAAGATTCTCCTGTGGAGGAAGGAAGCTCACAGCAAAGCTCCTGAGGTGGATGGAACCAGCCTGGGGTGTTGGAAAAACATTGAAGAGGCCAGTGCAGCTGCAGAGTTCCCTGGAGGGTGTGGCCGGGTGCAGAGGTGGGAAACAAGCACAATGCCTTCCAGTTCAGTCGAGCAGGAACATGGATGTGAATGCAACCAGATGAGAATGCAGAGGGATTTATGAAATAACAAGAAGGTGCATGTGATTCAGAGTGAGGACCAGATGAGGTGGAAAAATGCAGAGGAGGTGATGACTGAGTTGGGTTTTGTAGAACGAATAAGAGTTTGCCGGTCCTGCCCATTCTTCTCAGAACTGTCTGCATGGCACCCCCTGGGGGATGGGCCTAGGATAGAGTATTATGGTTAAGTGCTCAGGCTTTGGGACTGGATGTGGGCTCAAGGCCTGGCTCTGCTGTGTACCATCTCAGTTACCTTGGGCAAGCTGGTTAACCTTTCTGAGCCTGGGTTTCCTCATCTGTAAAATGAGCCTGTAGGGATCTTAGGGCCTGTGAGGAGCAAATGTAAATGGCTCTGAATGGTGCCTGGAGTGGTTGGTGCTCACAGATAGCAGAGGGCATATCCAAGGAATAGCATGTGGGGGGCCTCAGCTCAGGAGGGGTCTTCAGCCAAGACACCAAGATTTGGGGGACAATGTTGGAGATGGAAATGGGGCTTTGAGGGGAACTGGGGCTTGCTTCTTGAGGATGTCAGTTTTAAAGAAGAGGCTGTGGACAACTGGTGGCCTCGCTTGGAAGGTAGGAGTTCCCTTTTCCCGAGAGGCGAGAGGTGCACTCGCCCAGGCTGCTGTTCGGCCTGCCCTGAGGCTGCCAGCATGGCCATCATGGTGCCAACATTCACCAGGCTGGGCAGTAAGAAGGCTCTGCCTTCTCCAGTTCAGTGGAGGAGGGATTCATTTGTGACCATTTTGCAGAAGGGAAAACTGGCTCAAACAATAAATGGAAGGGAAGGATTTGAACCAAACCCCAAAGCCCCCTGTCTTATCATAAACTCTGGGCTTAGAGGGCATCTCTGCTCCTCGGGGTAGGGCCGTGCAGGAATATGGGGCATCCACGTGTGGATATAGTGAAGGTTCCTGTGGTCAGGATTCTCACCTGGCCCTGGTTGGCTAGCTCACTGCACATGTGTGGGCAATATGTTGTTACTGACTCTATATAAAGAGCTCCGCCCAGTGTTCTGGCGACAGGGTGGCAGGGCTGCAAGGCTGCAGGAGAGCAGAGCAGAGGCCGGAGTGGTGGTAGCACCGAGGACAGAGACTGAGATGGCTGCGGGTGAGAGAGGTACGGAGGCGGAGACTGGCTTGCTGCATGCAGACACACTCTGAGTGGACAGGATTCTAGTGACTGACCTGCCACCGTGGGAATAAAGTTGGGTATAAACCCTTTCACCCAAAGAACGTTCCACTGTCATTTCTTTGGTCTCATTGAATCTATAGTGAGCTTTTCCTGGCTGAAACCCATTTAATTGGCAAGACACTATGGATCCTGGTCTTCCTCTCTTTCTTGACTAGTGAGGATTCCTTTCCTCTCTGGATGATTTGGAAGTGGCTGAACCTTGGTTGTAGGTGTCCAATTTAAGCAGCAAATGATAGTTGGGGGTGGGGGGAATCTCACTTCTGGCTTCTGGGAGGGGGATGTCTGTACAAGGCGAAGTTTCCCTGATGGCAGTCCTGGCAAAGAGGTCTCAGGGCCTGCTTTGCATTTCATCGCAATTGCTTTCAGGCAGCTGCAGCTGGTGGAGGCCTGAGCATGCAGAGACCCTGAGACACGGGCTCCCCAGGCCTCCCTGAAGACTCCCACCTGGCCCACAAGCACAGGACTTGCCGCAGCCAACTGTAAACACAGCCGGGATCGCTGTCCTGTCCCGGTGTGCATTATCAACCCTCAAGCAGCTCAGCCTTCAAAATGCTCCATCCATTATAAATACTACCAGATAACGCAAATAGAAATACAGGGCGTCCAGTTGAATTTGAATTCCACAGAGCATACTTACACTACACTGTACTTATCTAATAAATTATTTGTTTATCTGAAATTAAATTTAGCTGGGCATGCTGTGTCTTACCTGACCATCCTACCCTCATTTCTTCACTGGCATGCATATATACGGGCTCAGCAAATCAGGGCATTTGCATATATGAAATTCCACTTGTTTTTTATTTCTTGTGGTCTGTTTTCCTTTACTTTATATAGACCCTCAATCTTCTCTCCTGGTTCTAGGGGCTGAAACCCCTTGCCAATGTATTTGAAACAAGAAACTCATGGACCTCCGGCACACACAATTTCTTTACCTGACACTTTTATTTATTTATTTATTTTTGGAAGAAGTGCTCAGTGTCGATTTCAAACAGGAAGTGCCGAGCGGGGAGAGGTTCTGCCATACTTGCTGGTCATTCGTGAGAAATGAAATATTTACAGCTTGTTGAAGGCTTGCTGTGTTCCCGCATATTAATATTTGTTGGCTTTCAGCATTCTGGGAAAGTTTTTATTTTTTCATTTTTTTCATCTTGCTGTGGCTTTATAAAACATTCCGGCAACTGAAGCCAACTGCTTCCTTTTAGTTTTTAAGCTTAAACAGTTTTCTTTTTTATTTTATGATTTTTTTTTTTTCCCAAACCAAAGAATGCTTTGTGCAGCCAGCGTTCCCACCAGCCAGTGTGTCTTTTTCTCAGCATGGTGGTTATGACCTCGACTGCACCACAAAGGCATGAAGGCTGGAGCTGAAAGCGCCAATTTTCAGGGAAGGTATTTGATGGCTTCACTGAGCCTCAGCCTAAGGAACTCAAAAGTTCTGGTCTTCCCCCCCATGCTTTATGCTCTCTTTAGTGGCAGCAAAAGAACTCTGCTCTTACTCCACAAACAGCCTACACTCCGCACATCTAAAGTAGCAATTAACATCATTCTCCGGGTCTCACTGAAGAAGAAAGAAGCTGATCCTTCCCACAGGGCCTTGGAAGCCTCCCTCCTGAGCAGTTCGCCATTAGGCCTAATTGTCAATATTGTTCCAATTAGGGGCCCCACACCAGGGTGAGAGTGCTTTTGTCCCCCTCATCTCTCGCCCCCACACCTTCCTTTCCAGGCTTTCTTGTGCCAGCTCTTAGGATGTGAGAAAAGCCCAACCCCTGGTGAAAAGCAAAGTCAGTGTGAATGCAAGGGAAAAGAATCAACTCTGATTTCCAAGTGTTAACAGCACTCACCAATTGCAGTAATTTAAGCAGGTAAGTGCCTGGGACCTGCTTCTTGCAGCCCTTGAGATGGAAAGCAGAGGGTGTTGGTGGGCTCTCGCCACCTCCATCTGCCATGAGGTCTGGGCGCTGGCGGAGGGGCCTGGGGATGGAGGCATGTGTTCTGACAACAGCCGCGCCCGCTCTGAAGGGCTTACCTGGGCTCTCAGTCTCATGCATCAAACCGGAGTGGGAACCTGAGTGTGGTGACCATCTATTGTCCCAGAGACATTTTACTGAGCTGGCAGTGCAGAGGGTCTTGCTGCCAGGGAGGACCTGCTGCCCCCACCCTGAGCACCCAGCAGAGGGTCGGACAGAAGGTTCAGAGGATGCTGGGTAGGGAGGGGGAGGAAGAGTGTTCCCATGTTCTCTTCCGTAAGATCATGGCATTCCTTCGTTAGCTTAGCTGAGGGCGCCAGGCAAACTGCCCCCATCCTCCGGGCTCTCAGGCCTAAGGCAGGATGGGCTTGTAGGGCCGTTTGTCCCCTCATTTATTCAGTCAGCCAACAAACGTTTACCGAGTGTCTTTTATGTGCTGGGGCCCAGGACAAGTCAGGCCTAGTTCCAACCTCAGAAAGCTTCCAGTCCAGTAAACAAATAAACCAGGAGATCTCCACATGGGGACGAGTGTTGTAAAAGCCTGTAAAGGGTCGTGTGGGGTCAGGGAGTTCTCTCGGCAGGGTGGTCAGGAACGGTGGGATATGAGCTGGGATCCCAGTGAGGACAGGAGGCCATCCCTGGAGACGGCAGAGGACCCCAGTGGGGGCGGGCTGGGCAGGCCTTGCAGGCTGGGGTGGGGACTTTGGAGTCTATATCGCGTTGGGTGGGAGGGCCTTAGCACATTGCATAGCTCTGTCCAGTCTTGGCACATTGCACAGCTCTGAAAGCCTTGGGCAAGACCCCTGCAGCCCAGTGCCCCCCAGATGACATTCTCTCCTCTCCTCATGGCTGCTGTCCAGGGTTGGCCAGGGGCATCGGGGAATTCGAGGCTGAGACCTCATGAGAGAGAGAAGGGAGGCTGTGCCCCTGAAACCTTTTGCAGAGCATCCTCTTCCCTGCCTGAAGCAGTTCTGTGGTAACAACTAATTTTACTGCCCCCAACTGCAGTCTCGCCCTAGGCCTAGCTAATCACCAGGCTTCATCCTCCTGGCTTCGTGACTGGCCCAACAGGAGGACACGTGACTCAAGCAGGGCCAATCAGACTCCTTCCCTGGGATTTTGCAAACACACACCAGGCTGGGATGACAAAAGCTCTCTTTTTGTCCCTAGGCTGGTGTAAGGAAAGCTCAGAGCTGTCCATAGCTAAATCCCCTCTCTTTTGCTCCAATAACTGGTGCTCGCCCCACTGTATGGATGAAGCCTAAATGCTATAGGAAAACCCGAGGCCACTGCACAAAGACGGAGAGGCCAGGGGAGGGAGAGAGAATCTAACGGTGATTTGAATGCCTGCAGCCTCCTGACACCAGTCCCACCTTGGGGTTTCCCAGTTACTTGAACCAATAAATCCCACTTCAGTTTTGTTTGTGGTGGGTTTCCATCGCTTATAACAACAAATTTCAGACCATTTCACTCCGGAAACTCATCTAACTTAACTGCCCTGGTGAGGGTCCTATGGCTAACTGAGTATCTTAAGATACTTCTAGTCAAATGGTCTTTGTCTTGATTTGCTTGATGTGGGCCCCCTGTGGCCCCAGCTGCCTCAGTGGCTGTGGGCCAGTTTAGCCACAGCTCCTTTCTCACTGTCCAAGCATTTCCTGGGCCATTTGCTCCGCACCAGGGCCTGTGTTTGGTCCTAGGGGTTACCTGTGAGTCAGGTACATCCCACAGCCCACACTGGCGCTGGAGAAAGTCATGGCTGGGTGCTGGAGGGATGAGGAAGTGACACAGAAGAGCCATAGGGTGGCCCAAGGACCAGAACTGTGATCTTACAGCTCTGGGGATACTCTCACATCTCCCCAAGACTCCAGTTAGCACCTGGAGCTGCTCTGTGTCTCTCCTTTATAGTGTCACTTTCTCTACAGTGCTGGGAGCTTGGCTTCCTGCTGTGCGTAGCACTAAGATGTCAATGGGATGATGATAGTGATAAATAATAGCTGAAATTTATTAAGTACTTCCTGTAATAAGTACTTCCCAAGCATGCTGCATTTCAACCTCACAACAGCCCCATGATATAGGAATGATGACCATTCTTATTTTGCAGAGGCAGACATAGAATCAGAGAAGTTAAGCCACTTGTCCATGGTCACACAGCTATAAACAGGAAGCCAAGAGCCAGACACACTGAGTCATCAGCATGGCAAACTATAAGGAAAGATCACTGGGAATGTCCCTCTGGGCCTCTTAGATGGACAATCATGAGGAATATGCTGTTTCCCCTGGAACAGTTTGAACAGTCCTAACGGTAAAGGAGGCAGCAAACTGCATTGCTCTTTCCTGTCCCCCTCCCACTGCCTGCTTGAGTGAAAGGCCCTCCAGGTGAGTATCTGTCAGATATTTGTTTAAGGGCCTTCTCTGTGCAGAGCTCCCGGTGTGGGTGGTCCAGGGTCCAAGTCTTGTTCCTCCCTCCAGTTCCAGCTGCTGGCCAGGGCCCGGCACACAGCAGACCCTCCACAGATACTTGCTTGGTTGAACGAAGGCTGTTCTAACCATTCTGTGGCCAGAAGCCTCACCCAGGACTTGAAATGGCAACATGAGTGGCTAAGAGACAGGGTCTCCTCTCCGTGTCAAGGTGAGGGCTTTTCCTGTCGTGGGTGTGGAGACAGAACCCACTGAGACTGCATATTTGATCTAAAAGGCAAACTGATTTTGTGGGTTGATCTCTTTCAGCATCCTTCACACTGGAGTCTGGGGAGACATCTCTTTGAGGCTCCTATTGTTCATTTTCAGATAACTTCATATAAAATGGATTTTAAATAAAAGCTTGGGGGCTCTATGAGATCAAGAAGGCTAAGTTGGGAATATCTATTATTTCAGGGATTTGCTAGCACTGTGATCATTGAGGAGCTACATACGTGCAGGTCTTTTAAAGCTACTTAATAAGAATAGCAGCTGCGATGGCCCCCAGCTCCTGGCCGTCTGTCTAATCATCGAGGCTTGGAAGGGAGTGTTCAGGAGGGGACTGAGGAGACTATCGGGCACATAGCCTGGGGAGGGGGCTGCTGTCTGCAGTCAGCCTCCCTGTCCTTCATTTCTGCTGCGACTGTAGGGGGAGAGAGAGGGAGAGGAGAGCAGAGTTTGAGTCATGAAATGTTTGTGATCCCCTGACGCTGTCCATTGTGGAGGTGAGATAGAGGCTCCAAGATAGAGGAGTTTTCCGGACTCACCTGGAAGCTCCTTGTCCTGCTGGATGAGAGGGAGCTTGGAGTCTCCCAGAAGAAAGGGAAGCCCATTGCGGGAGACCCCCAAAGGCAAGACCCCCAGATGTCCTGCACCCAGCTTGGACTCAGTCTTGGCTGGGAGCCTTTGGGAGGTGTTGCCCTGGGGAGGGTGCACCCTGCTCTGTGTTGCCTGGGCTGCTCAGGCCTGGAGAATGGGCCATGAAGTAGACTGGAGGCCATGGGCCCAGTTGGTGGGGGAAGGGTGACACCTAGACAAGTGGTGACAAGGGCTAGGCCCAGAGAACTGGCATTTGGAGTGGGAGAAAGTTAGGTATGGTGGGGATGGGAGAAACCAGGAGGGTGTGTTAGCTAAGACTCTTACCTGAAAGTATTAGCTATTCAGCTCCAATCAGATTGAACAAAAAAGGGGAATTGTTTAGCACCTATATTGGAAGAGTCTGTAGGCTTCAGGTAAGGCTGTATCCAGGAGCTGGGCGTGATGTCACTGGGACCTGGTCTCCACCCCATGGCTCTGTGCACCTCCCTGCTGGCTTGTTTGGGGCAAGCTCTCTCTGGCAGTGGCCACCAGCAGCTCCAGGCTCCAGGTTGGATGCAGGGTGCTTCCCTGGCTCAGGGCTCCTCTGCCTGGACTGTCCCGGGATGCGTGGCCATCACCATGGCCAGCAGACAGAATGAGCTGACTGAAGGGCTGGGTGTCCGCTCCAACTCCTGGGTGGACAGGGGGGCATGCTGGTTCCCGGAGAAATGGTCAAGGTGCTGGCAGGCAAACTCAGCAAATGCCTGCCCACAGGGCGTGGGGGCCCAGGGGGCATGGAGAGGAAATGGACGTCACAGGCGACTGAGCACCACACTGAGGTATGACCAGGGGCTGGGCCTGGGTGCCATGAACTGAGCTCACCAACAAGGGGGGGGTGGTGACTGGCAAAAGCTGTAATAACTGGACCAAATCAAACCAAATACCTTCTGGCTCTGCCAGACTTAGGTGTCCCTGATTTATAGATTTGTGGAGATCCAGCCTTCATTTGCCAATAACTTGGCTGTCCTTTCCACTTTATCTCTTACTTAAGATCTGTCTCCCTGCTGTGTGTTCTCCACTCCTCAGGAGTTCAGGGAAAAGGATGAACAAGACAATTTTGTTGGGACAATTGGCTTATCCCACTGATGATGGGGTTTCTAGGAAAACTTTTTGTTTTTTAATCCGATGCAAAAAATGTTTTGCTGATAAGTCTGCTGTGTGGGGAACATCAGAACCTTTGTTTAGGGATGTCCTTGAGCGGGTCAGGGTGGCGATAGCTATGTGGTTAAATGGTGAGGCTCCATCCCTAGCCAGCATGCGGGGGTCGAGCCATTTCTGGCCCTTTGCTGAGTCTTCTACCAAAAATGCGCCTTCCTGTCTGCACCCCCCTCGCCCTGTAAGACTGACCTCGAGCCCTTTGGGATCACAGGGGCTCCCTTTTGGCTTTGCGGCCCCTTTGGTTGTGGCTGGTCACTGTGTGTCAGTGATTCTGAGCCCAGGCTTCTCCTCTTGGCTGTGGTTCAAAACCAGTGAAGGGTGTGGGCTTGAAAGAGTTGTGGGTTCCACCTCTCCCAGACTCCTGTGTCTAATAACACCCCAGAAAACACAGGAGCCCCAGCTGGGAGCCCTTCCACTGGGCAAGGCAGGGGTTAGGTATTTCCTCACATGATCTGAGTGGAGTCATCGGGAATGGGGTACCCTGTCTGCCATGTGCTCGCAGGAGAGCATGGCACCATGCAGATGCCACGGTATGACAAGGGGGCTCATGTGCAAACATGCACAGAGTAGAATTGCTGCAGAGAGCCTTGGCAGAGATGTGGCTGAGGACCTGTGGCCCCTGGGTGCTTGCTGTTGATGGGAACGGTGCTTTGGCTGGGGTGCACCTCAGAAGGGCCCAGGCAGAGGGATCCTGCTCTTGTAAAGCTCTGTCCAGGGACAGAGATGGAGGCCAGGGAATGTCTAACCACAAGTGCTGGTCTTGCTGGAGCAGATGCTTCCTAGAGTCCTGCAGCTGGATCATCCTGTTCTCTGAGAGTGAACTCAGACATGTGGGGCCAGGTCCTTGAAGGGAGAAAGAGAGCCTCCGAGGTCATCTGGGGGGCATCCTCAGGCTGGTCCGAAGTCTGATATCCACTGATCTTAAACTGCATCTCAATTTCAGAAATGTTATAATGTGAAATAGCAGGCATGTTAGAATCAAAATACAGAGGTTTGAACCTGGGTCTGGCAAGAACAGAGACCCAGTGTTCAGGTTGAAGAGCCCGGCCTCAGTGTCCCCAGAGGGCCAGCAGGGGTGTGGCCTCCTCTGCTTGCTGCCTGCTCTTCTGCCAGATCTAATTTCTGCAAAATCACTCAGAGCTTACTACGTCTGGTGCTCCCTCCCAGGTCACACAGAGGTGGGCTTAATCTAAGTCTTGATGAGTGGTTTCAGTTGACAGTGAGTCTCAGGGTCTTAGCATCAGGAAAGTGGGGACAATAGATGAAAATGTCCCTGCCAGAGGGCTCTGGAGATTTGCTATAATAGCAAGCATGTGAGCAAATGGCCCACAAGGTGAGAGGGCGCCGCCCTGGTGGTCGCAGGTGGGAGGAGATGGTCTCCGGTGGCTCTGACAACTTGGCAGCCTCTTAGAACCTCAGCTTTTTAACCAGAAAGGTGTCATCAGTCTGGAAGTGTTAAAAGTTCATGAATCCATGCTTTGTCTACTTATTTCAGTTCACACTGAAATTCATTCATTCAGCAAAAGTTCACAAGTGCCTCATGTGCACATGGAGCGGTGAGCAAGGCTTGTGTGATCACTGCCATCAGGGATCTTTCCGTAAGCCCCCGTGAGTGGCAGGCCCCTGGTGGGTGGGTCGGTGGATGGGGGGACAGAGTGAGTGAGCCCCACCTGAGCCTACAGGAGCTCCTGGACTGTGGGTGGCTGGGGATGTCCAGTTCTGTGTGGTCCCTGAAGGAGAATGCGGGGCTTCATCAAGGACCCGCCCGGTCCCAGCTCAGCATGGTCAAGGGGACATTCTGCCAAAACTGCATCACAAAGGGGGAGCAGGGGCAAGTGAGTGGGGACCGGGAGAACGGTGTCCGGGCAGAGGGAACCGCGGCACAGCGCTGGGCCTGGAGGTGCCATGCACAGGCCCCTGGCCACATTCCCCTCTGGTCTTGTCTGATCAGCCCCCCCAGGCCCCCCACACGCCTCCCTGCTCCCTTCCACCACTCTCAACCTGGCAGCCAGAGTGGGCTCAACAGCTGCAAGCTGGATGGTGTCACCCCACTGTGCAAAGCCCCCAGTGACCCTCCCTTGTTCTTAGAGTGACACTGCAGTGAGGTGAGAGCTGGGGTGCTGAGCAAGGCTCCCTGGTACCAATCCTCTTTTGTTCACCAGCTGTGCTACATTGAGAAGGTTCTTTCCTCATCTGTAAAGTGGGGACTGTTGGCACTCAGTACTAGTAATAACCACCTCAACAGTTGTGAGGAAGTGATGAGTTGCCACCATGCACAAAGGTATTTGCATAGTGCCTGGCACATGTTAAGGACAGTGAGGCTGCTAACGGTGGGCAAAGGCTGCCTGGGCTGACCCATGTACCTTGAGCCCTGCCTCCCACCTCTCACAACCTGTGCTCCTCCTACATTGGCCTCTTTCCATCTAGAAAATGCTTCAGGCAAATTTCTGCCTCAGGGCCTTTGCCCTTGTCTTTCCCTATGCTGGGAATGCACTTTCCTTTTCTCCCTCTCCCTTTGGAAAGTAACTCTGTTGTCACTTCCTCCAGGAAGGCTTCCTAGACTAGGCCAGGTTCCCTCCCCACCTTGTGTAGCATCCTGTCCTTCCCCTTATAGTGTGTTTTCTTTTCTTTTTTAAATTGATGTATAGCTGACATACAATCTTACATTGGTTTCAAGTATACAGCACAGTGGTTGAGCAGTCACCCATATTATTAAGTCCTCACCCCCACTCGTGCAGTTACTATCTGTCAGCACAGGGAGATGTTACAGTCACACTGCGTTTTCATAGTGAGTTTTCACAGTTGGGTTTTGCCCAACACTGAACTCTCAGAGTTTAGGACAACGATGGCTCTTTTTGGCACCCAATAAATATTTTGTTAAATGGATGAATGAGACAATGATGAGGGAATGTCGGTCTGCTCTTCTTAGCACGGCCTCCTACCAGCTGGCTCTGAAGACCACCTGGTTGATCAGAGTTCTGCATGTACACGGAAGTGTATGCAGAACAAGGCAGGGGCAAAACAAGACCGTCTTTGCGTCTCTTCCTCCCTCGTTTGGGGTCCCATGCTCCCGGCTGTGCTTGCTGCAGACTGAGGGAAGGCCCCGAACCCTAGCGGGGCCACCCCACACATCCACCGAACAGCTCCTGGCTCAGCTGAGTGCATTGAGGAGGGGGTACGAAGACCCAACTTCGAGTTCTTTGGCTCCTCTGAGCTTAAGTCAAGCTCTTAGTGTGATTTCAGAGCCGTTTTCTTAGGTGGGTATATTTCATACAGAGCCTATTTCAAATCAGAGAGAGAGAACATTTCCCCCCCCTTCCTCTTCCCGTGAAGGCAGGGGGTCTAAGACATTTTAATAGCTTTCATATTCCTCGCTCCAAGTATATTATTTCAGCACAATAGTTTCTTTGCAGGAGAATTGCTTAAATGATTCAAAATGGATTTAAAAATATATTTCAAGTTTTAATTTTATGCACAGAACATTAATGAGCGGAGTGCCTTCGAGACTGCCTGTCAGTTTAACATATTCACAATATTCTCAACACAGATGTTATTCCATCTAAACCCTTTTAGAGGGAAGAAACCAGTAATTTTTTTCTTGGGGGATGTCAGAAAAGATATTATTTTTGAAACTGTATTTTGATCCCGGAATTCTGAGCAAAATATCATTGGTAGGGTCTGGGTCTGTCGAACCACTTGGACAGCGAACTTCTACAAAGGGAAGGAGAAGCCGCCTGGGCCCTCCGGTTCATTCCACGTGGCTGTGACCTGCATGCTGGAGGGCAGAGTGACCACGGCCTGGCGGAGCCGTGCATTTGAGAGGCTCACATCTTGTAACAACAGCGAAGGGCTGAACAGATACTGGGTTTGATGCAAAAACATTTAGAAAGAGCGACTCTCATTTTTTGTTTCATCTGCTGCCAGACGCCAGCTCCCAGCATCCATGCCACTGTGTCTCAGATGGTGATTCGGGCACAGTCGTTTTTGTGCATATCTGTGCCAGCCCAAATGGTTCATTAGTTCATAAATACATAAGGGAGATGCATATCCAGAGATGGGTGTTTTCCTCCAGGCTGGTGGCAGCAGTCAGGTGTCTTGCTCCTGCACGGGGCTGTGGTCTGGGGGGTGAACAGGTGCCTGTGAGCTGTGTGGTCCCCGGGAGGGAAGGAAGCATCATGAGATGCCTGTCTGGGAAATGGGGTGATGACAGGTGGTTGCAGGATTCCAGCATGGCCCCGTGTCTGACACACAGTAAGAGCCCAGTGGACTTGACCTGCCTTTTTTATCTGTGTTGTTGACCATTTCCTCACTCTGAACCTTATGAGGGCTGTTGCCCACCTGCGGTAGGACCCAGAGAGAGAGAGGGCTTCTTCTCAGGTTCTTGGCAGCCAGAGTTGATTCTCATTCAAGCCAGGACCATTTCCCTGGGGTTCCAGCAAGAGTATCCAGCTCCCAGCACCCAGCCAGCGACAAGGCAGTGAGGGGCTCACTTCACAGTCCCCCTCCCTACTTGTGCTCAGGTATTGGAAGGGGATTAGCCTAAGGGGGCTGGACACCCGAAGTGGGGCATCTGAAGTCTGGGGCTCCCTCCCCACCCAGTCCCTCTGCCTGCCTGGTACAGTCAGTTCAGGGAGCCCCAGTGGACGGCCCAGTGCCAGGAGGAACCCTCAGCTACTTTCTGCTTAGGATGCTGGCACATTCTTAGTTCTTGGAATATAAGGAAAAAACACTAAAAGACCCTTTCCCCCGTTTTAATAACAAAAGAAATTTTATTTTGAAAATTACTGAAGTGACACGTACTTACATAAAAATGTGATCTTAGAGTTCATGTGGAAGAATAAGTGACCCCAGAATGTGAGGAGTAAGCTAGCGATGGAGGGTTACCCCTCCGGATGACAGAATGTGCTCGAAAGGCCTCCACACGCTGATCCTGGTACCTGAGCAAGCTCATGGGTGAGAGCAGCATGCTGC
The DNA here is from genome assembly GCF_030020395.1 of Manis pentadactyla. Classification (NCBI taxonomy): domain Eukaryota; kingdom Metazoa; phylum Chordata; class Mammalia; order Pholidota; family Manidae; genus Manis; species Manis pentadactyla. Next base: position 173,822,538 of record NC_080023.1, on the reverse strand, counting down.
CCTTAGACCTGAGGTCTCCACAGAGAGTGCCGGTGAGGCAGTTCAGGTCAGAGGCAAAGGGTGGGCTCTCTGGTGGTGGGAGAAAATAAGAATGGCACCAGTCATCCTCCATACACCGAAATAAATCCTAGAAGGGTTAAAGATTTACAAGTAATGAAATAATAGTGATAGTAGTGTAAGAAATTTACAATACCATGTGTACGATCTAGGGGGGCAGAGGGGTGAGGCTGGGGGTGCGGAGAACTTCCTAAGCAAGACTGGACACTTAGAAGCCATGAAGAAAAGATAGACTTTTTGGACTCTTACAAAATTAAGAAGTTTTGCATGTCAAAGATATCACAAGGGCAATACATGACCAACTGGGAAAAAGCGTTTATAGCTGCGATGGCAGATAAAGGGTTACTTTCTATGCAACACAATAATTCAAATAATCCAGATGTTTAAAGCAAAAAGTGAATGTTTTCCCCTGCCCCCAAGCTCCTTCCCTAGGGGCAATTGCTCTGAATGGTTTGTTGAATTTCCTTCTGGACGTTTTTTTTTCTCCATCATGCTGCAAAAGGAATTAATTTTGGTTTTCTTTTGAGCTGCAGCCACGGGAAGGCAGGAGAACCAAGTTGGGTTTTATTTTTTATTGACTGCACTCTTTCCCATACCTGTCATTTGCATTCCACCTACCATATCTCTGCTATTATTTACTTAACCTTTTCTTTTAAATTCACACACTTTGAAAAACATACAATTATTTAAAAAGGAAACATTAAACCATTACCATAAATGGAAAAGCAGTACTATTTGTCGTATGTAGAAGGCGGTCCTAAAAGTAATGAAAACCGGTGTTATTAAATTCCAGTTCAATATTGTAGTTGCTCGCTTGCTTTATTAAAATGGGTGGTGGCAGCATTAGGGATGTGTTAAAAATTAGCCCATCTCCTAGGTGAAGTCAGAAGGATTACAGAGGAGTAACTTCACCAGCGTGTGCTTCTGTGCGTTCTGTGCCCACACCTCCGAGGTCATCTTGTGCTCTCCCGTGTAGGGTGTGTCCCCCTCCAAGACCTGCTAGTTTGGCAGCACTGGACAGGAGAAGGCAGCCCCTTGAGGTTGAACTGGTTGCAGTTCAGCCTTCAGTCTTCCAAATACCACAATTTATCTTTAAAATGAACTTGTCCTTTGAGGAGAACTTAAATGGCAGGAAAACGTGCACAATCCTTCCATTACATTTTTCAAAACTCCCACGGCAGTTCTTTTATGACTTGAACTTGTCAACATAGTGTTTTGAGATGCACAGAAATATTTAGAGAAACTTGGTTGTAGCCAAGCACAACTAAATACCCTTCCCCCCCTCCCCCCTCTTTTTTTCCTTTTTAATAAAGGAAGGAGCGGTCATTCGGTGAAGTTCTCAGAGCGGTTGCCAGTCACTGCTGGGAAAGATAGCATTTGTTTCTGGCAAGTTAAAAATGAAGTCTTGAGATTTCTTTTTCTCTTCTTTTTTTCATCTCAGTACTTGGCTTCCTGACACCGAAAGTTTGTCTTTTTCACAAGTTGATGTAGAAAGCGGCACATCTGTGACCCAAGGAGAAACTGGAAAATATGTCTAATCATAGAGAGTTCAGACAGTGTAGCTTTCGTATGAATTTTGGAAGTGATTACACTAAAGTATGCCTCTTCTGAGTGTGTCCTGTGACCACTCAGGGCTGGGCTTCGGGGATCACAGGCCGCAGTCTGTGAACAGAAGGAATATTTGAGCGAACCATTGACTGTGGTGGGGGACGGATTTGATCTCAAACAGAATATTTCAAAAAGCAGCACTTATTCTTGGCCTTAGAGGTGTACTCCAGAGAGAAGATGACATTTCAAAGTCCTTTTTCTTGGTGACTTTCTTCCATCCTGCCATTACGTGTTTCTGTGTGTGACCATTTGTGAATGTCTGGGTCCCCAGCTGCTCTCCGTCAATGTGGGTTCATCTCATGCCCCTAGTGTCTAGCGCACTGCCCGGCACAAATGACAGAACTAAGGAAAATGGAAATGAAGGTTTATATCCCAAGATAAATAGACACAACAAATGGGTGAGTTCTGAGTGATTCGCTGCAAAATTGCAGGCCGAGTGTCAGGCTTTCCGCTGGTCTCCGGAGGAGTGTTCAGTATCTAAAAATCTCCCAGCATTGTTAAAAGCAAGTGCCCTAATTAAGTTAATTCCACGAAGGCAAAGAAAGGGAAGGAAAAAAAAAAGATGGCTGCAGTTTGTTGCAAAGGCGCCAGGGAGGATGAAAATAAAAGAATTCACTAGAAGACCAAAACCACCATCCCACCCGAGGGAGGCTCTCACTTTCCCCCACAGGCGTCCCCCGCCTGGCTCCCCGGAGGCAAGTTCAAAGCCATCAGCAAGATGCTCACTCAGCATCCCCTGGACAGATTGGCAGCAGCTGGGGCTGGGGCTGGGGCGGAGGAAAGTGACTTGTAAACACTAGAGTCCCTTCCTCCCTTGCTCTATTCACAAGCCCAGAAGGGTTTGATTTCTGGGCATGAAGCTGTGGAGAAAGTTTGGAAAGCCTTTGAGAATGTTTAGAAACTTCCCTAAGCCTGGATTTTTACAATAATTTTTATTTTCATAAAACATGGTATGTAGTAGTTTCTGTCTATGCCAATCACCCTTCCTGCTTCTGGGGTGGGGGCGGGGCTTCCCACGGACTCAGCTCGAACCTGGTTTCATCTTTCGCTGAGCAGGGGGGTGACCGGGGTGGGGTGGTGGGGGTGGGGTGCCTTCTCTCTTTTGCTGGGCCGCAGTGTGCTCAGCTGTAAAATGGGGATGGCGCGAGCCCCCCGCTCTTGTGGCTCTTTCAGGGCTCAGCAAGTGATGATATTTGCAAAGTGCTTCCTCAGAGCCTGAGGCACGCGATCCCTGAGCTGGGATCGGCAGGGCCTGTAACCTTTGGTGACTGATGACAAATCTATCTCTAGAAAGGAAGATGGACAGAATGCACAGGAGACCCAAAGCGAAGCAGAAACATGAGAATACTCTTCAGTTTTCTGTTGTAATTAATAACATCCATAGCTCATATTTATACTCTGCCTGGGACTACAAAGTGCTGTAAGCCATTGTCTTGGGAATGTGGTGTGTGTGTGTGTGTGCGCGCGCGCACCTGTGTGCAGTCATTCGCACTTTATAGACCAGGGCACTCAGGCTCAGAGAGGTTAAGTTACTTGCCCGAGGCCCCACAGCTAGTGTGTAAGAGTGTTCCTGGGCCAGCTTTCCTGGCTCTTATTCCTACAGACTCCAGGCAGCTCATTACAAGGATGGTCATCCAGTTTCTTGAAAATGGGAGCTCAGAGGGAGATTCAGTGTGCTTTAAAAATATAAAAAGGCATCAATTATACTTCAGTAATAATAGTCATAATGATAAAAAAGAAATAAAATGAACCTGGCAGCTTGGGGGCCCTAGAGATTGTGGCTGTAGATTTATATTTGGTGCATGAGCGTTTAGGCAACTGGCTTGCAAGTCCAGGGAGCATTTATGGATGCCCTGCAGAGTGGAAGGAGGCTTGGGAAGGGGAGGGAATGGGAGGGGAAGGGAGGGGAGGGGAGGGAAGGGGAGGGGAGGGTGTGGTCCTGGAGGCTGCAGGGGAGCCGGGCAGGGAGGTGCCCACAGAATGCAGCTAGGTGATAGGGCTGGGGCAGAGCCTGGGCCCTCTGCAGCGGGTGGCCCAGGACTGAGATGGGCAGCCTGAGGATGGATGCTGGGGAGGGGGAAGAAGGGATGCTGGGGAGCAGAGGGGAAGTTGGGGGGAGTGAAGAGGTGGGGTGTCTCTGTGTGGGTTGCCGCCTCCCCATTTCTCTTGGTTGGCTCTTGGAGTTCCACGGCAACTGTCTAAGTCGGCACGCAGACCCCTGTGAGCGCAGCAGAAAAACTTCAGGAAATTTTGGCTGCATGAGATCCTTATGAACAGCTCCAAAGTCAAAACTTGAGCTTGAGAGGGTTTGAAGGGTGAGGAGGTGTTTGACATGTGCTTGGGCTCACCCCGAATCTCCATCGGTGCTTGGAATGCGGAGGCAGCTGGGGTAATTCTGACCTGACATGCGGGGAGGCCAGCCTGTCTGCCACCACCCGTGCTGGAAGCAGGGACGCTGCAGCTGGGGGAGGGGCGATTTTGACAACAGGGCTGATGGAGTGGAATGTTTTTGATTGGAATCTATGACTTTCTGTTCCCATTGGTTAAGTGGGAAACAAGAAATTTGAGCAGGTTCCAGCCCTCAGCTCACTGCAGCCGCTCCATTGATGCATGGGGACACTCAGCATCGGTGTCGTTCCTCTGTGACGCGGAGTGGAATTTTGGGGACACATACCTGTTTTGGTATTCAAGTTTCTTAAAAACAAGAGTGGATTTCATAGAAGCCCATCTGGTTTGGCTTATCTAGAGATTACTGGCACACTCCTGGGGTGGCCCAGAATTAGATCCAGTTTGGGCAGGTGTCATCACTGGCTGTACCTGGAGTAACATGTACCTGCTGAGGAGGTGGGTATGTGCAGAAGGAAGGGACTCCCAGAAGGAGAGTGAGCACACAGAAAAGGGGGTTCAGGTGCTGAGATGCAGGGGGGAGAGGCTGAAGGCATGTGCACACAGCCAGGTGGGCTGCAGACGCTGACCTGGGGTAACCAAGACGGACCCGCTGGAGGGTGTCCACCTGCTGTGGATGTGCTGAAGCAGAGCAAACCCTCTGAAGCGGGTGGGTCCGTGAAGGACCAGGTCTCCCGGTCTGGCTGCACTTCGGTTGCACCAGCTGATGCCAGGTCTTACTCTAGCGGCCCTCAGGGTTCTGTGGTCGCCCGCAGTAAGGATGCCTCTGGCTGATCATTTCTGTGGGCTGGGAGGATGCGCACAGCTCCTCCTATTTGGCTTGAGGTAGTTGAGGAGGCTTCCCCCAAATGCTCTGCCTGCAGTGTCCCAGCCAGATGTGACATGTCTCCCCCCCACTCCCTCTCTTCCTACTTCCCTTCTTCCCTCCTAGCACCCGTGTAGCCAGAGTATGAGGTGGCATAAGTAAAGGCTTTTTGGAGGGTGGGCTTTTTTGAGATGGCAACTGTGTGTTATTTATGAGCCTACTCCTCTCTGTATAGGGCCTGTTCCACCATCTATTCATCTATCATCCATCCACCTACCCGTCCACTCTTCAACCCACCCACCTGCTCATCATCTGTCCATCCATCCATCTACCCACCCTCCCTCCCATCCAACAAACACAAATTGAGTACTGACCATATGCTAGGCACTGGGCTTGGCATTGCGAATAAAAGAACAGAAACTATTTTAATGTATTTATAAAATGATTCCAGTGCCTGGTATATAGTAGATGCTCCGTGATGTTCATTGAATAAAAGAAGTGATACGATACTTAGAAAGCATCTCCACATTCTCACACTATGGCTCATGAAGAGTTGGTAAAAGGATGGCTTTAGAATTTTGGGGGTAGTCTCGGCGTCCAGCTCATAGGAACTGGCCCCTCCGGTGGTGGATGCGGCAGGAGGGAGGAGGCTGCACCTCTGAGGATGTGATCAAGTTCTGTGAAACCTGAGCAGGTAGGGAGGCACTTCCTGCCCTGCCTGCCCTGCTTCCAGTGGGAGGCTGACACTCTAGGGTTTAGGATAATGAATTTCATTCCAACTTCCCGCAACAGGACAGGGGTAGAGATTTTAGGAAAGCACACGTGAGGGCCCAGAGTGTGTGTGTGGGCAGGTGGCCAGGGGTGGGTGGGATGAAGGAGAGGTGTGTGTTGGGGGGTGTCATTGGAGGAAATGAATAACATCTGTGGCAGTGATCAGCTAACCACAAGTGGGGAGGAGGAAGAAGAGCGTGAAGGTCTTCTGCCTGCAGGCCAGGGTAGCCCTCATTTTCCCCCCGTGGTGAGCTCAGATTGCCTTCAGAGCCAGGAAAAAACAGGAATGTTTCCCTGATGAATATATTTTTCCTACATGCATATATGGTTTGAGTGTGTGTGTGTACATGTCCCTGACTGTGTGTGTGCCTGTGTGCACATATGTGGGGCAGTGTGGCAATACACATGCAGTTTAATATCTGTGTATGAATACTATGTCTTTGGATGTGTGTATGGAGGTCTAAGCATTCAACGCATATCTGTTACAATGACTGTGCGCAATGCATCTCAAGAGTAATGTAGGGTATTGTCTGAAAGCTTGAATGCCAGACAGACCTGAGTTCAAACCCAGCTCTAACACTTAACCAGCTGTGAGGTCTTGGCATATGACTAAACCACTCTTTGCCTTTGCTCCCACCTCTAAAGTAGGGCTAATAGTAGTACCAACTTAGCTGGGTTGTTGTCAGGATGAAATGATATACTATCTGTCAAGTGTTCAGAAGAGCGCCTGGCAGATGGAATAGCAGATTCTTTGGTGCCCTGAATTATAACCTCTTGCCTCCCCTGTACTTTCAACCATGTCTGCTGTGGGTTCTGTGAAAGCTTTGACTCCTCTCACCATTGTAGATCCAGCCTCCAGGCATGCCCTGTAGCTTTAATTAATGCCCCTGCCCTGGAGAAGCTTTAATGCTGCACCCAGTGGTGGGAACCTGCTCGTCAGGGACGCACATTCAGCCTGAAAGCACAAGGGAGTTAGCACCCCAGGGGAAACCCTCCAGCAATGACCAGATAGGGACTCTCAGCAGCAAAATGAAAATTATAAAAAAGAACCAAGTGGAAATTGTAGAACTGAAAATGACAGTAACACAAATTTATTTTCAGTTATTCAGGGGAATGGGAGCTGATGGCTAAATAATTCTCCAGGGAGGTCCCTGGGTAGGCAGTTCTGAGAGGTGTTCTCTTTCAGCACTTTAAAGATGTTATTTTGTCATCTTCTAGCCTCCATTGTTTCCAAGTGAGATGTCAGGCTTAATTTTTATCCTTGTTCCCCCATATAAACTATCTTTTTTCTCTAGTTGCTCTCAAAATTTTCTCTTTGCCTTGGGTTTTAAGAAGTTTAAGTGTGATGTGTGGAAGTGAATTTTTCTTTGTATTCATCTTGTTTTGGGTTTTCAGAGCTTTTTAGGTGTGTAAATCTATGTTTTCCATCAAATTTGGGAAGCTTTTAGCCATTATTTATTCGAATATGTTTTTCTGCTCCAGCCTTACTGTTCTCTCGTACAGGGACACACAGTACATTCGCCCAGCACACATAGGATGTGTGGTATTTGTGCAGCAGATCCCTGGGGTGTTGTTCATTTTCTTCAATCTTCTTTCTGTTCTTCGGGTTAGATAGTTTCTGTTCATTTGTCTTCAAGTTCACCAACTCCTTTGCCATGTTCAGTGTCGTGTTAAGTACTGTAAGGAATTTTAAATTTCAGTTATTGCAATTTCTAATTCTACAATTTCCATTTGGTTCTTTTTTTATAATTTTCATTATGCTCTGGAGAGTCCTTTTTGGTCAATCATTAAGACCATAATTTCCTTTAATTATTTTAATGTATTTATAAAAGCTGCTTTAAAGTGTTTGTCTGCTAAGTCCAACATCTGCACCATCTTGTTTCTGTTTCTATTGACTGATTTTTCTTTTTTTTACTGTGGATTACGTTTTCCTCTCCCTTTATAGGTCTAGTATTTCTCGATTGAATCCGTGAGATGTGGAAACCATATTGTAGAGAATAGATTCTTTTATCTTTCTCTGAAGAGTGTTCATCCTTGTTTTAGCAGTCTGTTCAACTACTGGATGATTTTCTTGAACTTTTTTTGTAGGCTTGGCTTATGCTTTGCTAGTATGAGTCTGTGCAAAGCATAAGTGTGTTTCCCAGGCCTCTCTTAAGTGAGACCCAACATCTAAGCACAGCAGACGCCTTGTAGATTTTGATTATAGGCTTTGTTAGGGAAGTTTGAGAGTAGGCCCTACTCGACAGTGTGGTTCTTACTCCTAAGAACAATGTAGGGTCTCATCTGGATGCCAGGCATGTTAATAAGCTATTAATAAGATCTCCCCACTCTGGTGAGGGCCAGAATCACAACATATCTGTACTGCTCAATCTCTAATACACCTATACTGTCAACCATATAGCAGCCACTCCCTGGCAGACCTCAGATGGTCTACAGCCTATCCTGAAGTGAGGAGGAGGTCCCTACATAGACCTCTGGGGTCCTTTGTTTGCACAGGTGTCCGTATTTCTGTTGCCTCCATCCACAGGTTGCAGCTGCTCCAGCTGCCTTGAATTCTGCTTTCTGCCTCCTCAGCTCTGTGGAACCACCAAGCCCTACAGGGGCTCTTCCTGCACCATGGTGAGACCTGTCATGAGTCACATGCTGGCACTGGATGGGATCCCCTCGCAGGTCTTCGTAGAGACTATAGCCTATTGTCCATTGCCTGGACTTTGTGGCCTCAAATGTCTTATCTAGTTTTATATTGTTTATGGTGGGAAGACCAGTAAATTACCAGTCCATTTGTCATGGTGAAAAGTGAGATCCTGAGAAGTGTCTCATACACTCCTTGGAAGACCAGGAGCAGGGACTGAGCCCAGTTACCCTCTGAGAGACCTTGGTAAGGTGTCCTCCCTGGGGCACTTCCTCCTTCCCTTATTGCCTGTTCCCATACTCCTGCTCTCTAACAACTGCCTTCCGAATGGACCAACCTGTTACTTTTGGGAAACAAACCAAGATATAGAGTAAGTGTTTTGTAAATCTTAATTACAATTATAAAAGCAGCATCTCTATGTAGGCATGCAGAATGGGTGTCCGCAGTCTCTCTGTGTTTGGGTGCTGCCTTGAGTGTGTCCCCGAGCGGTACATGTGCAGTTTGTCGGCCCTGCATGTCTCTGTGTATGTCCGTGTCTCTCTATGTGAATATACAACATGCACTTGAATGTCTAAATTGGGAAGGTACTGGGGGTGACAGACCTCCTGAGAGGCTGTGATTTTCATAAAGTCCAAGTTGTCTATTTTTTCTTCTGTTACCACTGTCTTCAGAAGCGTCGTGTCTGAGAAATCATGGCCAAATCTAGTATTGTGAAGCTTTTATCCTATGTTTCTCCTAAGAGTTTTATTGATTTAGGTCTTACACTGAGGGCTTTGATCCATTTGAGTTAATTTTTTTTTTATATGGTGTTAGTTTAGGGTCCAAATTCATTCTTTTGCATGTGGATATTCAGTTTTCCCAGTACCATTTATTGAAAAGATTGTCCTTTCCCCACTGAATGTTCTTGGAACTGTTGTCAAAAAATCATCACACTAGATTCATGAAAGTTTATTTCTGGGCTGTCTATTCTATTCCATTGGTCCATATGCATGTCTTTATGCCAGTATTATACTACTTTGGATTATTTAGGCTTGTATTAAGTTTTGAAATCAAGAAATGTGAGTTCTCTAGCTTTGTTTTTCCTTTTTTAAGATTGTTTTGGCTATTTGGGGTTCCTTGATTTCCAGAAGAATTTTAGGATGGGTTTTTCTATTTCTTCAAAAAAATTCCATTGGAATTTTGGTAAAGATTTCATTTAATCTGTAGATTGATTTGAGTAGTATTGACATCTTAACAATGTCATTTTAAAATCAATGAACATGGGATGTTTCCATTTATGTATGTCTCAAATTTCTTTCAGTAATATTTTATAGTTTTCATTTTACTAGTCTTTTACCTCCTTGGTTAAGTTAATTCCTAAGTATTTCATTCTTTTTTAAGAAAAATTTAAAATTTAAAAATTTTACTGATTTAACTTTTCATATTTCATTATTTTTGATGCTATTGCAAATGGAATTATTTTCATAATTTCATTTTCAGGTTGATCATTGTTAGTGTAAAGAAATGCAACTGATTTTTGTTCATTGGTTTGGTATCCTGCTACTTTACTGAATTCATTTATTCTAGCAATTTTTGCAAGGAATCTTAAGGGTTTTCTACAAATAAAATCATATCATCTGTGAAAAGGGATGATTTTTCTTCTTCTTTTCCCATTTGGATCCCTTTCTTTTTCTTGTCTAATTGCTGTGGCTAAAAGTTCAAGGACTATTTTGAATAGAAGTGGTGAAAGCAGACATCCTTGTCTTGTTCCTGATCTTAGAGGAAAAGCTTTCAATCTTTCACTATGTATGAGGTCTTTTCTGACCCTGTCCCTGGGCACGCGCACAGTCACTTTCTAATTTTTCCTGCTTATTCAATTGTTCTTTAATGTCCTTGTGTTTCCACTGCTGTATCTTCAAGCTCACTAATTCTTTCCTCATCTGTGTCTAGTCTGCTGATGAGCCCATCAAAAGCATTCTTCATTTCTATTAGAGTGTTTTTGATCTTGAGCATTTCCTTTTGATTATTTCTTAGAGTTTTTATTTCTCTGGTTCCATTCACATTTTATTGTGTATTGTCTATTTTTATTAATATATTAATGATAATTATTTAGAATTTCCTGCTGATGACATCAACATCTGTGTCATATCTTGAGTCTGGTTCTGATGCCTGCTTTGTCTCTTCAGACTATTTTTCTTCTTTTGGCACACTTCATAATTTTTTGTTCCAAGCCAGACACATGTTGCATCAAGTAATGGATATTGAGGTAAACAGACCTTTAGTGTGAGGATTTATGTTAATCTGGCTCAAAATTGGGCTGTGTTTCATGTCTGCTACAGCTGTAGGTGCCAGAGGCTTCTGATTCCTCTAGAGTGCTTGTTTTTTAATTCCCTCTTGACTTTGAACTTCTCTAAATCCTCCTCCTCAGAGAGAGCCTGCATCTTAGAACTTTCAGCTGTAACGCACTGCTAATGTACGGGAGTCCTGCTGGTGTGGGAGTCAGGGAAGGGAGTGTTCTATAATCTTCAGGTTAAATCTGCCTTTTAGTGAGCCTGTGTGTCTGGCCTGAGACCTACACGAGTGTTTCTCACCCATACCCCTATTGTTGGGGGAGACAGGAAGGCCAGAGGGGGTTGAAGTAAGGGGGATGCCCTTCCCCCAGTGGGGGTAAGTCTCCGGCAAAGTCTTTCCCCTGTAGAGTAGGCCTGAGTGGGAAGGCTCTGATGTTATTTTTTACAAGTATTATGTTTTCCTTCACCAAGGAAGCCAGGAAGAGGTCTTCACAGTAAGAACCTGGTGGAATTCCTAGAGATAAAGACCTTGAAATTGGTCTGCTGCCTCAGACCCCAACAAGGCTGCTGCCTCCAGGAGTTTCTCACTCTCAGCTAGCTCATCCTCAGCCTTTAGGAATTCATGAAAATCAGCATTTAACTGTTCCTACTAGTTATGGCTTCTGCAGCTTCTGTTCCACATAAGCACAGCCCAGTTATGACTCTGGATTCATCAGTCTTTTCAGAGTTCAAAATGGCAGTTTATTTTGAAAATACAGTTTTCTGATGGGTCCAAGAACAATCACCGATGGTCAGTTTGTTCAGTTTTTGTTGTTTTAGGGATGAGAGTGACGACTTCCAGGCTGTTTACATGTTGGAGCTGCAACTGGAAGCCTGAGACATGCTTCATATCACAGAAAAATATTTCTTTTTTGGTATGTTTTCCTTTTTGACAGTCCACAAGGAAAAACTCTGGAAAGAAGGAGCTAACAAATTTCATTCATCAGCAGAGTGTGTGTTCCTTTGTGGTGGGAGGTGCCAATTGTTTCACTTGTCATGGCAACCCTGTGCCAGAGGGATACCCCAATTTCCAGTAGAGTCCTTAATGCGCTTGGCTCACCAGTCCAAGTCACACAGCCTGTGGGTGGCAAAGCTGGGTTTCAAACATGATCGCAGTGCCAGGGTCCCTCCCGTGAATCCAAGCACTAGTCCCTCTTGGCATCTTCTTAGGTTGAAATGAAACTGAACTAATGAAAATACCTGTCTTTCTAGTTGCTTCTCACATCCTAGTTGGTTAGGGTCTTGGGGATTTTCAACATCAACTGTGAGATTGGGCCAAGATTTCCGAAGATAGTGGTTTTATTCCCTTAAATGTGGGTGAGCAAACTTGCTATAAGAAATGTATAGTAAATATTTTCAACTTTACGGGCCCCACATCTCTGTTGCAATTTACTCACCTCTGCTGTTCTAGTAAAAAGCATAGACTATACAAAAATGAATGGACATGGCCATGTTTCAATAAAACTTTATGTGTGGACACTGAAATTTGGGTTTCATTTAATTACCACACATCACAAAATAATAATCTTCTTTTGATTTTTCTCTGTCCTTTAAAAATTGTAAAAACTGGTATTTATCTCAGTAGGTACAAAAAGAGGCGGCAAGCAGGATTCGGCCCACAACTGTCATTTGCTCTCAGTCTCACAGATGACAGTATCAGGTTTGGAATGAGGGCCAGGCTGCATGGGAAAGGGTGATATAAGCTTTGAAAGTGTCTAATAGTCACAACAAAATGATAATAGTGATCTTAATTGATATTTATGAGACAGGCACCATGCTAAGTCCTTTGGATGTATTATTTCCCTGACTTCTCTGCACAGCCCGAGGAGGAGGTATTATTGTTACACCCATTCCACATTGGGAAACTTGGCACTCAGAGAGTCACATACTTACTGAGTGACAGGGTGGACATTCTGGCCATCTGAACAGCTCCCATCAGCCCCATTTTGGGGGACAGTGGGGGTGCATTAGGAATATGATTGGTGTGTGTATAATCTGAAGTCTAGGACAGATTCTCTATCACACATTAACAGTATGGAAATGAGATTTTTCTCTGGATTCAGAAGCTGGGGCATCCCTACTCCTCAGACTTCGTGGACTCATTCCCTCTTTTCCTGGTGATGCCAGGGCTGTGTGTGAATCACACCTCTCCTATCCCCAGGACCATCTGTGTTCTCTGAATGACTGTCCTGGAGCCCCCCATGTGGGCTGTTAACCCTTGACGTGCGTTAGCTCACATGAAAGGCAAACTGTTGAGACTCTGAACATTGCTGTGAGCTTTGGCATAATGTGCCTAATTACTGTGCAGTGAGGGTTAAGCTACCAGAGCTAGCAAACATGATTTAACATATAATGTAATTTAATGAAAGCCTGCAACTCGGCCCCGTAGCCTGTGTAACAGCTTCCTGCCTTTGTACAAGGTGCTTTGCACATTAAAGTAATTGCAAAAACTTATGAGGATGACAGGAAAGTTTACTCTTCCTCTTTATGGAGAAAACAAATGTGTTTTTCTGCAAACTCTGCCAAGACTCAGTTTTAATGATTTAGCAGATGGAGCTGGCACATGTGAGCCAGCTGTCTGCTTTTTCCAGTCTAGGGGGTTTGTGACTGTACCCACAGCACAGACGTTGGCAAAATAGCATCTCTCCGGCAGCGCCCCTCCACTAACCCACAATGTCACTTAGCATGGGGGTAGGGGACCTGTTGGGAGACTGGGGTTAGAACAAACCAAGTATCGGCTGTTGGAGAGGCTGCCTGCACCCTTCCATTGTTCTACTTGCATTGGGATTGAAGTCCCTTTGATGTGCTCCTCCCTGGCTGGAATGGGGGCCCCGGATGGTCCATGACCTAGGTGGGAGGTCAAGGCAGAGCTATGGGTCTTCTCCAACATCCCTAATGCTCGCCAACCATATGCACCATCAAATAAACCATTTGAGTGCAGGGAACAGCTCGAGAAAGGATGGGGAATTTGCTCTTGTAGAGTCATACAACTGTGAGGGTTTGTGCTTCCAAAACTGCATTTTGTTTTGGATTCTGGTTGAATTCGACTCTGGGGTACATTCTTTTATTGACCCTTCTTCAGCATGAGTAGTTTTGGGGAGAAGGAAATAAGAATTTTCAGCAAGCTCAGGGCCTGGGCTTATGGACAATACTCAAAGGTATATTAGTTTCTTATTATTGTTCTAACAAATTAATACAAACTTAGTGGCTTAAAACAACATAGATTTATTATAGTTCTGGAGGTCAAAGTCAGGGTGTCAGCACACCTGGTTCCTTCCCGAGGCTCTAGGGGAAGAGTCCATTCACTCACTTCTCCAGCCTCTAGAGGCCGCCTGCCTTCATTGGCGTGTGGCCCCTCCCTGCATCTTTAAAGCCAGCGGCGAAGCCTCTTCAGGTCTGTCTCTGTGACTCTCTGCTTCCTTCTTTCCTTATTAGACCTCTGTGATTACATGGGGTTTACCTCAATAATTAGAAATAATTCAGGATCACTTCCCCACCTCAAAACACCCAACTTGATCCCATCTCAAGTCCCTTCTGCGATGTGAGGAAGCATATCCACAGGTTTCATGCACTAGGCCCTCTTTGGGGGCCACTTTTCTGCTTACCACAGAAGTGTTTTGCATTAAATTTCCCTTTTCTGATGGGCTGAGGACATTCATAGGAATAAGGCCTCCTGGTAAGATTGGAATCATGAAACCAAATTATGGGGTTAAGGCTTTTTTGATGGCAAGTTACAGAAATCCACTTGTCTAGCTTCAGCAAAAAATGGGAGTTTCTTACCCCTGAGATCTGATGACCAGGAAATACTCAAACCCCAGGGAGGCTGAGAACCAGGAACCGAGACATTCCACAAGCTGGGGCAGTTTCTCCTCGCCGGAGCCCACGCCCCCATCTCTGCATCGCCTTCAGGCCAGTGAGAGTGGACAGCTTGGGCTGCATGACGAAGGGTCACAGAATGGGGGGCTTAAAGCAGCGAAATTTCTTTGCTCTCAGTTCTGGAGGCCAGAACTCTGTGATCAAGGTGTTGGCAGGGCTGGTTTCTTTTGAGGCTTCCCTCCCTGGCTCACGGATGGCACGTGTCCTCACGTGGTCTTTCTTCTGTGTGCGTCTCTGTCCTACCTAATCCCCTCTTCTGATGAGGACGTCAGCCGCCGAGGGCCCACCCTAGTGACCTCATTTTAACTTAGTTACTTCTCTAAAGACCCTATTTCCCAATGCGGTCACATTCTGAGGTACTGGGGGTTAGAATTTCAACATATGAGTTTGGGGGGACACACGTCAGTCTCTGACACCAGCTTTGTGCCTTCACCTGAGCACCTGACCACCCCAGGGTTCCTGTTCACACTCGTCTTCAGTCAGCCAGTAGAGGCCATGGAGGCCCCTGCGCACCAAGGCCGAGGTCTGGGGGAGGGAATTGAGCGGCTATAACTTCGGTGGGGCCGTCGCCCGCACTCCAGCCACTGCTGGCCAAGAGGGGAGGGAGGCCTCGGGTGTCAGGGTGGGCCACATGCCGGGCAGATCTGAATCTCAGTGGCTGTACATCATCACAGTCTGTCCTCATTTGGGGTCTAGTGTCCACTGCTGACCAGTTCATCCCCAAAGGTTCTAACTAATGGGCTCCCACATGGAAGCACAACCAGTCGGCTCACCGAGTCTCTCTTCATTAGGGAGACCAAGTGTCCTGGTTTCCCTGGATCCAAGGGGTTCTGGGAAATAGGATTTTCAATTTTAAAACTGAGATGTGTTGGTCACACTACTTTTCAAGTACTTACTTCAATGACAGAGATAACTGCGATCTGTCCCCCCCCCCCCGCCCCCCGCCTGGAGTTAATGAGAAATGCTGCCCCTGCACGCAGCCTCAGGACGCCCCTGCTGACAAGTGCCAAATTCTTAACATCTGGCCTGAGGACACAACCCAGTCTGAGAGGCCCTGGGCTGGGTGCCTGCACCGCTGCTTTCTGCAATGTGTAAATTGGTCTCAGCGTTGCAGATTCGAGTGTAGAATATAGATATCTAACTTCCGAAAAATCAAGAGCTCTGACAGTGCCAGAGCTACAATTGTCTGAGCTGTGTGGGTCCACGTGGAATGGGGACTGGGCTTCCTGCTCCCCACAGCTGTCCCCGCTCTCCCCGTTCTCTCAGGTCCAGCTCCCTGGCCGTGATACCACCTGCCTGGCTGTTAAGGCAGTTGAGCTGCAGTAGGCCCTGTTTCTTTCTTGACTTGGACTCCGTCCACCTCGGAAGAATTCTCAGTCTGCATTTCTTCTCGTGAAATGCTAATCTCTTCCCGGTCATTGTAAACTTCAATCCCCCATCTCACTTCCTAGGATCTATTTTACTTTTATGGGGAGAAAGATGAGGAAAAAGGCAGCCAGCTGGGTAAAAGTTTAGAAACCCTTTCTCCCCCTAGTGACTTTGAGTCAATCAAGCCCACAGCCTGCTCCCACCAGCACCATAACCTCCGCGTTGTGATATGCAGACACACAGCCCACCCCAGGAGCCTCCGGATTTCAGGGAGCTCAAAGCAGAGTCACTCACCTGTCATTTTTCTTAGCAACGAGGCCTCCACTGCCTTTGGGGCTTGTCTTAGAGAGTCAGAAGTTTCTACTTGGCAGCCAAAAAGGAGGCTAAAGGGTTTGATGCCTGCTTTGAAATCAGCCCCTGGAGTTTGACTTGTGCTTCAAGGCTCCTAGTGCGTCCGCTTTTCTCTCCAAATCAAAGCAAGAGGGAAAAAGGGAGGGCGGTGGTTAAAAAATATTGGAGAAATGCTAAGAAAATACTGTCCTAGTTTATTTCTAAAGGATGTTAGCTCAGTCCTTTAGATGGTGCAGAAATTGGCTGTAGCCATTCCTGACTCCAGCTGACCCTTAAAATATCAGGGGACAATGAGAGTGAAGGGAGTTTGGGGGCCTTCTGGTTAATTTAGTGCATGTAGGTGGTGGGGTTGTAGTGACCAGGGTCTCCGTCAGTGGGGTCAAAAGTGGTTTTCTCGAAATGTTTATTCGCTGAATAAATGATTACACAGCATCGACCATGTTCCTGACACCACGTGAGGCCTGGGCTTGCAAGGTGTCCTAGACCAGTCCTCTCCAAGCAGGCTGTATTAGTCAGAGAAACAGTACCATATATATATGTTTATATAATGTAAAGAGGTTTATTGTAAGTTATTCGCTCATGCCATTATGGAGACTGAGAAGTCCCAGGTTCTGCCGTGTGCAAGCTGGAGACCAGGACAGCCAGTGCGGCCCTTTGAAGGCCCGAGAGCCCATGCCTAGCTAATGTGTAGATTCCACCCGAGTCTGAAGGCCTCAGAACCAGGAGCCCTGAGGTCACGGGGAGATTTATGTCGCAGCTGGAACAGCCGGGCGGAGAATGGATTCCACCTTCCCCTCTCTGCCTTTTGGTTCCACCTGAGCCCTCAGTAGGAAGGGGCCCGCCCACATCAGGGCCGGCCGTCTGCTGTGCTTCGTCGGAGGACCCAAGGGTTCATCTCACCCAGAAGCATCCTCAGAGACACACCCAGAATAATGTTTGGCCAAACGCCTGGGCACCCATGGCCCAGTCCAGTTGACATGTAAAATCACACAGCACAGAAGGGGAGGGGTGGGTCCCCACCTCACCCCAAGACAACCAGGAATCCTTTACCAGAGGGAAAACGGCTGCGAGGGCAGGCAAAAACAGATGCCCTCTCCATCGTGAAAGGGATGGGAGGAAACCATTCGTCTGCATTTTGTGTGGGCTGAGTTTGTGACTCCAAGCCTTTACGGCTTAGCAGGGGTGCCCCTTCTGCTGGCTGAGCCCCGGGGAGGGCAGGTGCACCAGCTCACCCCATTTGCTTCAGCACGAATGGATTGGTCTGTGCTCCTCTGTCTGTGACGGGGGCCACCCGTCTGCTGTTGCCTCGCCGCCTCTCAGGCCCAGACAATACTGCAACTCTTCTGTTTGTTGTGTTGCAGCGACGGCTTGATAGCCATCACCATAATTTACTCCAACGCTGTAGGTTCCCCAGACAGTCACATTTGTCACTTCATTTCTTCTACATTTGTCACTTCATTTCTTGCAGCCTGTGGGCAGCGTCTAGCAAAAGCAATTACAGTGGGGTGGGGGAGCGGAGATTCTTGGACCCGAGATGGGAGGGCGTTGGGTTTGATACCCGGACGTGCTTTTCCTAGGCTGTGATCATACATGGGCATCGGAGCCGAACAGCGTCTGGTCTTGCTTTCTTCCCAACCTTGGTCAACCCACCCTGCGCACAGTTGCTTTGCTCTGAAATTTGCTGAGGGCCTTGGGGGCTTGGAGCATGTCTGGGCCGGACAGAGTGGCCTTTGGATGTGTCAAATCCAGGATCTCCGGAAGCATGGGCTGCCCGTGGCACACAGGCGTGGCTCCAAACACAGAGAACCACAAAGTGAGAGCCTCACTCCGGTTTCCATCCCTAACTCATTGCTTCAAGGAGGAAGGTCAGCTTAGCGCTGATAGGTTTTAATACATCTCTAATACGCGCTCATCTCCTTTTTTAGCAAAGAGAGAGAGTAGGACTCCTACTCCAAAGCTTCAGGTGGGGAATATATAACCAGCGGTGATCACATTTAGAAAATTCCACCATATTTAGGATTATGGGTTATTTTTTATTTGTGGAATGTGATGGCTGTGTTTCCTTTAAGGCCGTATGTGATAACTTACTTTTCAATACATTTAGGATACAAAACTGAGAGTGGATTTAAAGGAAAATACCAAGTTTGGGGTGGTAGCCGAGGGGGTGAGACATGCAACCTCACCTCTGGTCATGGCCTTTAGGTGTCGAGGACCTGGCTGGTCACAGTGTGTGCAGGTCAGCACACCGGGGGCTCCCGGGAGCTGGAGAGAAACGCAGATCCCTGGGGGTCTACTGCAGCCCAGATGATGAGAATCTGCACTTTAACACGAACCATAATGGTTTGTGTGCAGGTTAAAATTCGAGGTGCCTTGCTCTAGCACCTTAGACAGTAAATCCTGTCTCCTGGTAGACTCCTTGAGGTTAGCGACCCCATTCCTAAGTTCCAGAACCACTAGCATATTATTTGGCATAAATAGTTACTCAATACATTTTAACTATCACCGCCCCCCTCCCTCACTGCTCAGCTACCAACAGTGGAGCTAGAAGCAATGAATTAATGCATATAAGTGAATGAACTGACATAAAATTCCTACCAAGTTCCCACCATTTCCCAAACAAGATGCTGAGCTATGAGGTCGCAGAGATGGTTGTTGCAAGGAGTCTGCCCTCAGGGAAGTCACAGTCTCGTGGGGGAAACTGAGGCCTGAGCAAATAATTATGACATAAAAGTGCTTTTCAAAATATCAGATGCAGTGTGTTACTTATTCTCATTGATTCACCTGAGAGACGATAAACCCACTTCTGCTCTGACCAGGGAGGCTTTGGAGGCCCAGAGAAGATTCTCTGGGCCTCCAAAGGGTTGAACATCCGCTGGGTGCCCTCGCCAAAGCCCTGAAACCAGCCTGGTCAACATCTGTCATTTCAGGCAGCTGGAAGGGGCAGCCTTCCCCCGCGTCTTTGTAAAGGAAGGAACGGGACGAGCTTCTGGGAGGAACACTCCCTGAGCCTACTTCCCCAGCACAGCTTGCTCTTTCTGAGGCTGGTTTGAAATGACAACGGGAAACGGGAAACGCAGTGGTTTCCAGGACGGGCACTCCCCCGCCCATGTGCCCCTAGAACGGGCTGTTGCTGGCGGTCCCTCTGGGCTGCCCACACCTGTGACCCCACAGGAGGGCTGCCACTTTTTGTGTTGATGCCCGGAGGTGTGGCATGTGTCTTTACTCCAGGGCTTCCCGGGCTTGGGGCAGTGAGAAGGCAGGAAGGGGACGGGAAGGCTGGCCTCCGAGTCCAGGTGTGCTCAGGCCCCCCTGAACCACCTGCGGAAAGCGCCAGGGCCCAGGAGTGTATTCTCCCTTCCTGTGAGAAGCCCCTGGACCGGGGCTCTGATGCTCTCCAGAAGGTTCCTGGGAGGGGAGAGGGCACCCCTGATTCTCTCTGCGAGGACGCCAGGCCAGAGCTCCTTTCCTGGGCTGCGGCTGCCGCGGGGGCAGTGGTCACAAGCACAGAGAGAATGCGCCAGCAGCACCTGCCCTTTGGTGGGGGCCAGTGGGCCCCCGCTGGGCCAGCGCCCAGGGTCCCCGCTCGATCTCCAACGGCCCTGCGGCAGCTCACAGGCGGGCTGGAGCCACAGAGCAGTGTGCCAGCTGCCCCAGGTCACCAGCTGCCCCAGGACAGCTGGGGTGGGAAGCCAGACTCCGGCTCAGGGGCCATCGTCTTGAGAGCAACACCAGCCTGCTGCCAAGATCCAGGTTTTAGGAAAAAGCCAGTTCTGCATTAGATTATCCTCAGAAAGTGAAGAGGAAGTATGGCCCCCGTTCACGCAGAAGGGCTGTGTGGGGCCCCCAGAAAGCCACTGCACAGGGCGTGGACACAGACCGTCTCTGGTTGAAGAGGGCGGCTGCCTGCCTGCGTGCTCCCCTCTCCCCCTCCTCCCGGCCCTCCTCTCCCTCCCTCCTCCTCTTCCTCTTTTCCTCCCTTCCACAGATATTTGCCAGGCACCTGCTGGCCCCCACTGTTGGGCACTGGAGGAATTCCACGGGGAGCGAGGCACGGCCCCTTCTCTCGTGGGGTCAGGGCCGTGGGGAGGCACGCCTGACCCCAAGAAAGGCCAAGCAACGTGCTCCAGGAGAAGGACGTGTGAGGCCGCCTGGAATGCAGATCGACACCTGTCTCTCATCATTTCCTCACTGCCTGGCAGGTTCTGTTCCAAATGGCACTGTGTGTGTACCCGCCTCCCTTGAACATCTGAGCTGTTCCAATAAAATCCTATTCATCTGAATGCCAGTTGATGAAAATTCATCAATTAAGCGGATTCAGATGGAACACCTCGCTGCCAACGTTTTGGCCACAGGTTGAAGCGTCCTTTGCCACCTTCTGGGGTGAGAACTTGTTCCGTCCTTCTCCCGATGTACCCCACCATTAGCCAGCTGGGTGCATGCTTCAGAAGACCACGGTTCGGCCTCATGTCAGAAACAGCCTCTTACGTGGGCTGAAAACAAGCCTCCATTGTCTGGGCCATAGTAAGAGGGCTGCTCCTATGCTTCCAATGCACATGTGGGTGTGGGCCTGGGACCTTGGGGATGGGGGTGGGAGTGGGGGGGCGGGAGGGGCACCTGTTGCTGGCCTGGCCAAGGTAGAGGAGGTGGCAAGTGGGCTCTCCAACTTGCCTTGGGCAGGGGGCTTGCCCATGCTGTGAGCTCGCCACACACTGTGCAGGGCGGTACCACCCTGTAGCTTCTTCCTTTGTGTTGATGCCATTGTCCTGAGAAAGTCTGGCACCAGTATTTACCTAGTCATCCTTTAGGTCAGGGGCCCGCCCCATCTTTCGTGACTTTGCATCTGCCCCAGCTCTGTTTAGTAGATGTCTTTCTTCCCTTTGGCCGCATTGCAACAGCTACAGTGTCACACCTTGACTTAGGACTCCAGTACCAGTGCCAAAGGTTAGCCCTTTGGCATAATTCCAAGTGAGGTGGGGGCAGGGAAGGGATGCTGGCCTTATCTGGTGAAGCATTCTTGTGGGGTAATCAAAGCATTTTTGTGGGGAGACCAGCTGGGTGTGGGTCTGGCCAGGCAGGCTGTGAGGATGGGCAAGGGACAGAGTGCAGGGAACCCAGGACAGTGAGCTCCTGTCCACCCACTCCTCCATCCCAGTTCCCATGTCACATGCTTGGAGACCCCTGTCATCTCATCCAGTTCCCACATTATTCTATTTTTAAAACTGTCTTTGTTTTTCTCATGCCTTTGTTTTCCTAGGAAAATTTTATACTAGCTTATGAAAAACAGCCTCTCTGACCTCAAACCCCTTTGTAATTGGAATTGTATTAAATTCACTTATTTAATACTAGGAAAGGCTAGTATGCTTACAAATGCTGAGTCTCCCCTTTCAGGAGCACCATTTGTCTCTCTGTTTTTTTAGGTCTTCTAGAATGTTCTTCAAGATACTATGGTTTACTTCCTATAGATTTTACAGAATTATTCCTTAGTTTATTCCTAAATATTTTATAGATACTTTAAAAAGCAAATGTGAAGGGACTCTATCTATGTGTTTATATGTTAAACTTTCCATATGCATGTTTACTTTATTAGTCTTTCAGAGAACACGTTCTTGAATACATTTGTAAATTCTATGTTTTGTTCTGTTTTCTAATTTCTTAATTTTTATTTTATCTTTATGCATTTCCTCCTGCTCTCCTTGGGATGATTTTGTTCTTTTTTTAGTTTCTTGCTTTGACTGCTTTCTTCATTTAGTTTAATTATTTCTTGTTCAAATATGAAAACATTTCAATCTCTCATTTTTTTCTCTGAGTGCAAACTTGGCCACATCCCATACATTTTTATGTGGATTGTTGTTGTTTATGCCATATTTTATAAATAGCTTCTCATTTCAGTTTTGATTTCTTATTTGGAGTAATTTCACAAAGTGATTTTTAAATTTCTGGCAGGTTGGAATTTTTGTTTGTTCCTTCATTTTTATTTATCTTTTTGCCATAAGGCCACAGAAGGTTATCTGTACAATTCCTACATTTTGAAATTTATTTTTCTTTTAGCCAAATATATATATATTTGCTGGATCCATCAACACTTGAAAAAAATATGTGTGTTCTCTGTCTTTGGGATACATAATTGAATTGAATATGTATCTGTCTGTCATGCACTTAACTCATTTATTGAGTGCTCACTAACTGGTGAGCATTAGGCTGGATACTGAAGACATGAGAAATGAGCAAGACAGACATTGCCTGAGATCCTCCAGGAAATAAATTCTAGGGGAGTGGAGGAGGGGCACTTAAACAGGTAATTACAAATACTGACTATAAATGTGATAAGACAAGTGGAGTGTCCTGTAGAAGACTTGAGGTGCTCTGGAAGGTTTTCTGCAGGAAGAAACATTTAAGTTTAATGACATCTCAAATCAGTTTGCTTCCTGTATTTTAGTATTATGTTATTTAATGCATGAAGGTTCATGACTATTACATCATCACTGTGATGCTAGCTTTTATGTATAGAAATACAAAATAGAATTCTTTGTCATGCTTATTGCCTGGAATTCTATTGCTTAATATTTCTAATAGTCCTTTTTGTGGTTGTTGTTTTTTCATTTGCTATACATACATACACACATACATATACGCACATACTTAATAGACATTTGTGTGTGGGCATCTTTACATCTCCTTTGCGGATCTCTTTATATTTTGTCTGGGGGGCAGCATCATTTGATTGTAGGTGTGTCTCTTGTGGTGTATTAGCAGATGTTATTTTGCACTCAGCTGAAATGACTTTAAATGTCCTTTATTTGATTTACAGGCAAAATGAGGGCTTCAGCCCATTTAGGTGAATATTTAAATAAATAATTGTATAATAGCTGATATATCACTTACCATGTGTCAGTCAGTGTTTTAAGTGCCTTACCTAAGTTTAACCAGTTGGTTCCAGAAGTGACCCTCTGAGGAATAGTGATCATGCCTATTCTTCAGGTGACGAAACAGGTGCAGAGGAGCCGGGCAGCCTGTCTGGGTGGCGCAGCTCAGAGGCGGCACAGCGGGGATTCGATCCCAGACAGCCTGGATCCCGGAGTATGCACGGGGTGGAGGGGGGGAGACTCTGCACTGTGCTTCCTCTCTGCTCCTGCTTTCTTGCCAGGAAACGGGCAGTCGGAGCAACGAGGGGGAGTAGCCGACAGTCTCGTCGTCCCAGGGCTGAGAGGGCTCTGGGCGGGGGGGGCTCACAGTGCCACGTCTTGTCACCATAGAGCAGGGCCTCTGCCTCCTGACTGATGCTTTCCTGAGACTGACCTTGGGCCCCTTGACCTCCTCCTGCTGTTGGCCCCACTGAGTCCTTTAAAGACATGGAAAGGATTGGGACATGGAAAAGGAGGTAATCTAGGGGAACCATCTGGAATCTAAGGGACGTGCTGTGATTCACAGCGAATGGAGACACTAGTCAGCTCATAGTTTCTTTTATGACTCCCTCTCTGCCTTATCCCCACACAAAGAAGTCCTGTGCTAATCACAGGACAATAGGGCCCTTCAGTGCGGGAGAAAGGGCCCTTTCACTACCGCCTGGGACCTCTGCCCTTTGGGGGACCCTCCTTGTCCTGGGGGTTGCAGTCTGTGGGAGGATCAGAGCTGTGACGAGGACAGAGCTGGGGTGGCCATCAGGACAGCCTGTGGCCGGAACTGGATGTGGGATCTCTGCAGGGACTGAAGGGGGGGCCCATGCAGGCCTGGGGGATGTTTGGAGGCTGCCTAGGGAGGCCCAGTTCCTGGTGTGAGCCTGCCAGACAGTCCACCTGAAGGCAGGTTTGAGGGGCTGAAGGTGGAGCACCTTGTCCCAAACGACCCCGCCTACTGGCTCAGATTCTACCTTCACCTTCTCCCTGGGCCTCCTTTGACTTCCTGCCAGAGAGAAGTGCCCCTGCCTTCTTGTAGCCCACACAGAGCAGGGGGACTGGAAGGCTTCCACAGGGCAGGCTGAGTGCTGAGGGTCGGGAGGCGTTCCTGTGCAGTTCACAGGGGATGCAGCAAGTTGGGGTACAGCAAGGAGTAAGTAGGTCTGGCCCTGCTGCAGCAAAGTGCATCCCCAGCCTGGGACATCTCCCCACCTGCACGGGGCCACTGCAGCTCAGGCCCCCAGCAGCATCAGGACCCCAGCTGGGACTCCTGCTTCTCCTCTAATCCCTCCTGGCCTGGTCTCTGCACCGCAGCCAGAGCGATCTTAAAAAGGAAAACCAGCCCACATCGTGTCCCTGCCCAAAGCCTCCAAGCCTTCCCACTGCAGGTGTTCACACTCACCTCTCCTATGAAGCCTGCTAACTGCTGCCTCCCCTCCCACTCTACTCCTGCCAGCTGGCTGAAGCACTAGGCTTGCTCTCACCTCAGGGCCTTTGCACATGCAGATGCCACCAGGCTGCCCATCTCTCACCTCATGGGAGGGGGAGGACTCCCAGCCCTAGTATTCCCCTCCCTGCCTTATTCTACTCCGTTTCCTGGCACTCAGCATTGTCCTGCATTATGCTGTATACGTGCCGGTGGCTTATTCAGTGGTCCCTCCTGCGCTCGACTGCCAGCCCCTGCTCCCTACTCAGCACTTGGCACAGTGCTTCGTAAACATCTGTTGAATCAGTGGAGGATAGGAAAACTGAGTCCATATGAAGTGACTGCATGAGGCGGGGGTCAGGTCATACAGGACAGTGGTTCTCAGCCCAGGTCAGACGTTAGTGTCACTTGGAATGCTTTCCAAAGACACTGCTCCTCACCGCTAGACTCATCACTTGATTACGTCTCTAAGGATCCTATTTCCATATAGGGCCACATTCACAGGTTCCGGGATTATGGCATGGATACATCTGTTGGTGGGGGGAGGGGGTCACCATCCTACCCACCACTGGGAGTTAGAACTAAACGCTTGGAACAATGCTGGGCCAGGCCAGGCGGGCTGGGGCTGGGGCCTTCTTCCCTTTGTCCAGAAAGGGGGGACAATGGGAGTTTTCCCCAGTAATAGCCAGAGCTCCCCAGGGTGGGTGGCGAGTCCCCCACCCTTCAGAGCTGGGTGCCCACCTGCTGGACATGTTCTGAGACATCCAGCACCATTCAGCTCCTCACACTTGGCCAAGGCTCAGAATCACGGAGCAGCTGGGCCCAAACCCAAAAAGGTGAATCAATCTGTCTAGGGTGCAGCCCAGGGGTCGATATTTCTAGGAAGCTTCCCAGCCAGGTCTGGAAACTAATGCCTTAGCGTAAGATGATGGCTCTATTAGATTAGCGTTGCCAGAGAAAACACAGCTTGCCCAGTTAAGTTTACATTTCAGATAAAACTACGACCAATTTTTTAGTATAAATTAGTCTCAAATATTGCATAGGACATACTTATCCTAAAAAAACTTCATTGTTTATTTGAAATTGAAAGTTAACTGGCATATTGTAATTTTTTTGTTGAAGTTTGCAATCCTATAGTAGATGACTTTTGGATCCCCTAACTTGGAGAGTCGTGGAAGCCTGAGACACATACTGGGCATTTAGCTCTGTTCCAAACAATGCCGCAGACGCCCGGAAAGCAGGAGTGAGGAACCCCCGGCCTCAAAGACCGTGCATTCTAGTTGTGGGGCAGGGAGTGGGGGCAAAGCTGACAGAACCAGGTAAATACCCAAGAAAACCGCAGCAGGCAAAGGCGGCCATGAGGAGAGTAAGACAGTGACTGACGGGGGTAATGAGGTGGGCGGGGCCGCGTGGGCCGGTGGGCGGGGCCGCGTGGGCTCGAGGGCGCGACGAGGCGGGCCTGGGCTGAGGCGTGGGGCACGTGGAGGTGCAAAGATGGTCCAGGCTGAGGCGACATCAGGTCGGAGGCGGAGCAGGCCGGCAGGAGGGAGCCTGGCATGTCCCAGGGAGAGAGGAGGCCAGGGAGGGTGGGGCAGAGCGAGGCCTCGGGAGTAGGAGCCCCACCACCGGGGCTGGGGGCGTCGGGGCGGAGCGAGCTCAGGACCCCGGATTTTCTGTGCCATGGAAGCCGTTGGACAAGAGGCGAGTGGCGAGGTCACTGCGGCTGCCCGCCGTTGGGTCGTGGGCAGGAGCTGAGCGGGGCCGGAAGCGCCTTCCTCCAGGTGAGCCGGGGCTGGGCCCGAGTTGTAGAGCTGCAGGCAAGCGCGGGAAGTTTCCATGGATGTTTTTAGGGTAAAGCGGGCAGGACTGGTACTGAATTGGATGCAGAGGATGAGGGAAGGGAGCTGAGGCGTGGCTCCTGGGTGGTGGATGCTGGTGCCCATTACTGTGAAGGAGGGCTGGGGAAGAGGACAGGTTTGGGGTGGCGTAGGGAGCAAGAATTCTGTACGTCCAGCCAAGGACAGCCCGGTGGAGCAGAGAGGACAAGGGGACCCTGGCTGATGTGTCAGGGGAATCATGAGCATCATGCAGAGGGCGGGTTTGAGTGCACACACGAGATGTGTGCAAACTGGGAGGATGGGAGGGATCTGGCCGCTCTTTGGGGCATACCAACCCTTTTTATCCTGAAGCCCAACAGTAAAATTATTTCAGCATGTCACCCCCTTGGCTTTAGGAATTTTGCAGCTCATGCAGTTGGCAAAACACCATGAAGTTTTAATAATAATAAACAAGGACCTTGAGCAGAAGGTGGTGAGCCCATCAGGAGGGGTGGGTGGGAATTTGGGAATCCACGTTTCCCCAGAATTCTTTTCTGCGGTCTTGGAGTTGCTGTGAGGCAACCACGAGTCTTGGTGAAAGGAGGCTGAGAGCGTCTTATGTGATCGCCCTGCTGCCTACCTTCAGGCTGCTCTAGTTCAGGGCATAGGAAGGTAGGAAAATACCCAGGCTGATGGGTTCCTTCTTGACAAAAGGTCTCTTCTCAGAGGTCAGTCCACTGCCTGGGCAAACAGAGGAATCCAATCTTCTGGTCTGGCTTGGAACTGGCTGGGGAGAGAACAGCCATTCTCAGAAAAGTCCTTCAGATTAGAGTTGCTGCTTGAGGGTCATGCAAAGCAAATCATGAAGGATTAATTTCAGTTGCAGGTTGCAGAAAATCTGCCTGCCCTGGGGTCCTTATAAGCAATTCCAATGGTAGGTGGGTTGTTAGTTCTGGGCTCAGCTTTCAGCTATGTCCTCAGGGATCCAACCTTTTCTATGTTTCTGTGTCACCATCCGTAGCATATTGGCTTATCTGCCTCATGCTTTTGTCTCATGGTCACAAGATGGTGGCCATGGCTTCAGGTGTTGCATCTGAGTTCAAGGCAGGAAGAAAGGGTAAGGGTTGTGTTAACCACATGATGACTCATTCATCAGAAAAAGAGAAGCTTTCCCAGAAAAGCCACTGTCAGATTTCCACTTGGAACTGAGTCACATGACCACTCGTAGCTGCAAGGAAGGCTGGGAAAGTGGGAAGCTGGATTTCTGGTTATGCTCGGATGTTTCATGATCCACAGCTGGCTGTTGATGCCCAAATCCAGCCTGGGATGAGTTCACAAAGGAGAAGGGGGATGGGTGTTGGGCAGGGATCTGATAGTTTCTCCTGTGTGGCATTGTCCCCAACATTGACCTGTCACTGTCTGGGAAAAACAGAGGTGGCTGGTGTTAACCTTCCCTTGTAGAATGGAATATACCTGCACATAAATGCAGGTCAGTCAGTCAGGAGGGATTTAGACCCAGTTCCATACACTAAGCACAGTGGACACACATGAGTAAAATAGGAGCTACATTTATTAAGTGCTTATTGTATGCTCAACACTGGGCGTGATGGTATGATTTCATTTTCTTCCCTCAAGAAGCTTATGCGGTGGTTACTTTTATTATTTTCATTATGCAAATGAGGAAACTTTTCAGAAGGCTTTTCAGAATAACTTACCCAAGGTTAAATAAGTTGCAAGAGGCAAAGGGAGGATGCTAAGAGCTTGTTTCCCGAATCTGGCCTCTGAAGCCACTTGGTATCGGTCTCTCTTCCCAGAGAAATCTGGTCCCTCAGTGTCCTCATGCCTGAGAGGAGAGCGTGGAACACAGAACACCTGACTTAAGGCCACTAGAGACATGGCTAGCTTTCTATCCTGGAGGGTAGATCCACAACCCATGATCACAAGCACTTGTTTCTGGGGTTATTGTTGAATGTCTCCCCCATTAACAGGTACACTCATGGGTACATGGAAGTCTGTCCCGTTCACTGTTACATCTGCTGAAAACAAACAGAACTTTCTAAAGTGAACCCCAAACCTGAAGTCACCACAGAAGATGCTGCAAAATGCAGATGTCAGTTTGCAGTGGAGTCGCATCATACATGGGCAACTCTGAATAGTGAGCTCTGGAAGGAAAAGTAGTGATTTTTAAAGTCTTTAACAAGATGTAATGATTTTCTGGAGGAGTGTAGGGCTGGCCAGCTAAGAATGAAATTAGAGAGTAAATTATCACACTTCAGACCTAGTTGCCTGGTTGCAGTTCCAGGGTCAGGCCACAAGAGGGCAGCACTTGAGAGAGAATGCTCCCAGGCATGTGTTGCTTTCTTCCCTAGGGCTTTGCAGACTCTCATCTGGCTAGTTTATCTTCTAAGAACAACCAAATGCCAGAATTCATAGAATTAATTCTCACAGCAGTTAACGGTCAGAGAAGGGGAGTTGGGGTTGAGCCAGAAGTAGTCCAGGAAGGCTGCCTGGAGGAGCTGGATCTTGGACTGGCTGAGTCAAGGCCACTGGCACCAAACCTCAGCAACTCCGTCCACCAGATTGGCTGGACACTTTTCTAGGTGCAGTGGGCAAGACGGACATCAGATGGAGGCCCTGGGGGAGGACACAATTTAGTTGGAGAGCCGAGGGGATGCTCACATACTTATAATGTAAGTTAGAAATGAACACAGTCAGCAAAGAAAAGGTAAAAGGTTCTGATTTATGCTGACTGAAGAGACCAGGACAGGTGTCCCTGGGAAGGGAGGCATTGGGACTAGAGCCTGAAGAAGGGGTGCCATTAATCAGGATGGCTCGGGGGCCTCGCCCTGAGCTTTCTCCAGCTGAGCTGAGAGGGGACCAAAGCAAGCACTTACAGGGTGGCTGTGTGTGTATGTGCACGTGTGTCCAGCAGTGGCTTAAGAACACAGACTTTAGTATTGGGCACATCCCAGGTCAGGTCTCAGCTTGGCCAATACTAGGCTGTGTCACCACAAAACTACTTAACCTTTTTGAATTTACATTTTCTCATCTACAACATGGACATAATTCTTGTACTAACCTCATAGGTTGTGTGCATAAATCACATAAACAAGGAAAAAATTATTAGTATCTTGGGACTGAAATTCCAAATCACTTATAACCTGGGAAGAGAGAGATATAAAGGCATTCATTCATTTATTTACCAGAGATTTGTATTACGTACCAGGCACTGTGCCAGGCCCTTGGGATATAACAGACGGAAAAAAGAGGAATATTCCTGCCCTCTTGGAGCTAGTGTACAGAGTAGACAAATACTTCTACGGCAGGCCAGGGGCTCATAAGTTTTATGGAGGAAATAGACCAGGGGGAGGGCGGGAAGTTCCGGTTTGGGGCTGGAGGATGCGCTTGTAAATAGTCTGCTCATGGAAGTTGCCTGAGGCCTCGCCTTGGGGAGTGGAGGTAATGAGAAATTAACTTAAAATTTTTGATACTGACACAGAAATACAGGCTTCAACGTGTTTGGTAAAACATTTAAAGGCAAGCATAGTCCAATTTCCAAAGTCCAAGAAGAGAACAGGGAGAACAGGGAAAACTTGATTAATTCAGTACAATTACAGAAAGGAAAAAAACATGGTGAACACAAAATAAAATTAGATATATTTTGAATATATTATTGATATATTTGATATATTGTATTATTATTGAACAGGTGGAGCCTTTATGACTCTCAGATCTTATGTAAAAAACAAAAGCCAACTGGAACCTGGTACCCAGAGACATACTGCAAATAAAATGATGTGGACAGTTTAACGATGAAGAGGTGAGAAAGGCAAGCTGGGCAACGCCAAGGGAAAACCAGGCGGGAGGGAAACATTAACATCAGGTTGGGAAGACCTGAAGGCCGAAAGCAGAGCAGGAAAAAGAGGGACACTTGATACTGAGAAAATCTTGGGTCCACCAAACCACTACAATAGGCACGAATCATAATCCACCAAATGCTTCACTTAGTGCAGATGCTAATACAAGGTCTTGACAAAGCCACGATCATAATAATAAACTTTGACCTGCTCTCCTAATTCCATAGATCACATGGATCGATGAGCAGATAAAGAATTGAAGCAATACAGTTAACAAGCTTGATTTATTAATTATTAATATAACTTTGTTCCAAAGGAGGGACCCCATTCTTCTCCCTGACCCATAGAGCATTCTCAACGTTTAGTCATAGACTTGGCTTACTGGTAACGTCCTTAGCTGCAGCAAGCAGAAACCTGGACTCAGCCAGGCTTAAACCAGGAGGAAACGCGTGCATTCACATCCAGGTGGTCCAGGAAGGGCACCAGGATGGGCTACTTGAAAGACGGGGGTCCTCCGCATCTTTTCACTCTGCTGTCCATGGTAATGTTTCCATCCTGAGACTGTGGGGAGAATTAGCAACAGAGGCAGGAGCCCCTTTGTTCCCTCCACTGGGAAGGAGGGAGGAACTTCTTTCCACCATGGAATAAAAGTCCTTCCCACTGGTCATGTTTGGGCCAATTGATATCACATGCCTTCCCTTGAACCGAGAAAATTTTGCCAAGAGAATGAACAGATGGGCTTAAACCTGGAACCTTGGGTGAGATGGATGGCATCATCATGATTGAGACCACTCATGATCCCCCCTAGAGCTGGACGGAGCCCACTTCCCCATGGGCTGCCTGGAGAGGGAGGGAATCTTGGAGCAGAATAAGGGTTGGGAGGGAAGGAGGCCAGGGAGAAGGATGCCAAATGGAAGTCAAGAGAGTCCATTACTCTCGCCAAGAAGAAAATGTTAACAAATTACAGAAAGGAGATAACTTACAGGCCACATTCTCTGCCAATGATGTTCTATGATATTTGTAAGAAAAATAGATTTCCTCCCCCTTAAAAAAAGTTAACAGAATATCTTACATACCACAAAGTGCAGAAATGTTAAGTATACACCTTGATTAATTTTTACACATGTGAATCCACCCAGAACCTTCCAAAGATTCCACCACACTACTTCCCAGTTGATGCCCTCTCCCCAGAGGCAACCACTTTTCTAACTCCAGTCACCATAGATTAGTTTTTTCTGTTCTTGAATCTTATACAAATGGAATTGTATAGCATGTAGTCTGCTTCATCTGACTTCTTTTGCTTAACATGATGTCAGTGGCATTCATACATAACTGTTGTGTATATCAATCTCATTTATTGCTATGTAGTATGCCTTGGTATGAATTTACCACAGGCTAATTTAATTTGTTAGATAATTTCACTGGAAAATTTTTAAATACATTCTTCTGAATAATTTTTAGATCAAAGAGGAAATGAAAACTTAAATATTATCTCTTTTTGATATCAATACATTGTAGCAACACCCTGGATGTAGCCAAAGCTGTATTCAGAGGAAAATCCATAGCCTAAAATACTTTTATTATTAAAAAAAAGAGAACAAGTCGATATGGATGAACTAATAATCCAACTAAATAATATAGAAAATGAACAATAAAAATAAACCAGAAAGTTATTAGAGAATGAAACAAATTAATTAGGTAAATAGTAAAGTTGATAGAGTTGGCTATTTCCAAAGACTAATATAAAAAAATAGACAACTACCTCATAAACTTGTATTATAAAAAGAGTAAAAGAAATATTTTCAACATTAAAAAAAGGAAAAGAACATATGAGCACAGATATGAATAAGATTTTATAAATTATGAGGCTATTTACAAATCATAAGAGGACATTTAGGTAAAGGGGATAAAGAAGTACAAACTTGCAGTTATAAAACAAATTAATAAAGGGGATGAAAGTACAGCATACGGAATATAGTCAATAAGAAAAAATAATAAAAATTATAAGAATATTTTGAGTAGTGAAATGGTGGATGACTTTCTTGAGCACTATAAATATGTAAAATTGACATGAGAAGACTTTGAAAAATCCCTATGTAGAAAAACCATAGAAAAAAATTAAAAATTCATCAAAGATCCATTATAAAATACTTTATCATAGAATACTTAAATACATAAAATGCTTATCCATCATAAAAATAAATGAATTTGATTTTATAGGGGTTCAAGCTAATCTTCAAAGAAGATGTAATTTAGACTTTATCATCCCATGAAAAAGAACAGAATCTTCTCAATTAACTTTCTGAGTCTGGCCAACTCTGGACACCCAACTTTGATCAATTGGCCCATAAGCGGAGCCACACTGAGCAAGCCAGGACCACCGGGCACTGGTTCTAGCCCTGGTATCACCGCTTGGAAATGGGCTCAGATTGGCAGGAATTGGCTTTTCAAAAAAGGCCAAGAACCGAATGCTGTGTGTGATTTTCCAAGTTTTCCATGCTGGCAACTAATGTATTTTTTTGAACATCGGACATGAACCAAATCAAATTTGCAGACTGGATTCGGTCACCATTTTTGCAACTTCTATTAAAATGCACTTGGACTTGTGATTCGAAACGGGCAGCCCGAGGGGGGAAGGGCAGCTCCTCACTATGAGCGTCAGCTTCTCTGGAAGGGAAGTCTGACTGCACTGCTCAGTGGGAATATAGCGTGAGACACATGTGTAATTTAAAAATCCCTAGTAAAAAACTAGAAACACACTAAAAAAATAGATGCAGATGAAATTCATTTTTAAAACAGTTTACATATATCCAAACATTATCATTCCAACATGTAAAAATACAAAAATTATGGATATTTGACATTCTTTTTATTTTAAGTTGAAACCTAGCATGTGTTTTACACTTTACCATGCTTTTCTATTAGCTGCTGAGTTTTCATGAGAAATAGTTGATCTGTAGTTAAATTAGGTTTAATTGAAAAAGTAGATTCCCATCTCTAAATTGTTTTAAACATACTGAAAAGTTTTCCAATAACTGAATTATGCATAAAAAGTCATTTTTCTTTCATACTTGGATTTGCAAAACTGGTCCATCTATTTTAGAAGTGATTTGACTTTGAAGCAAAAACCTATCGGTTTTAAAACTGTCCAAGTAAGTTCACTAACTCGGGTGCTAACCCAGTATTATTAACACTGAAGGCAGTAGATGCATTGCATAAATTGAAAAACAACTCTAAATTTATCCTTATCAAAGGAGCCTTCTTCATAACTTTTCTTACAGTTTTTGCAGCCAATTTACATAATGCTGTCAATTGCAATTAAAATCTGCATGTTGATGCATGTTGGAAAAAGTGTGAAAATCATCATTATTGCTTTGTATTATAAAAGGTTTAAATTTCAGTATAAATTCTGGCACCTGTCTATCTAGGTCACCAATAAGCTTTTCTTTTCTTTGGAGCTTCAGACTGAGCTTTTTCCAGCGTTGTGTGATAATAGTGAGAAAACTTTAAATCAAATCCACCCTTGTTGTCTTTGATTATTGAATACTTGGCAAGTATATCTTTTGTTTCAAAGAAATCTTGAATTGGAGTGAACACTCTTGGAAATTTTTGTAAAACTCTTTCATGACTCAACCCATGAGCAGAGAACACAAGATCATTACATTCATCGTCTTCTGTGTTCAGCAGGTCTATAAACTGATGGTGATTCATAGCATTTGTACGTAAATCTAAATGATTTTAACTGTTGTATCCATAATACTATTCAATCTGCTCCAGAAAACTGAAAACAGATATTTTATATGTATCATAGATTGAATAAAACACTAAGGGAAATATCAGTCTCTGGTATTAAAATTCTAGTAAATCTGAAATTTTGATTTAACAGAGCTGAAACATCATCTATTGTCATAGAAATGAATTTTCTCATTTCTAGCTGAAATTTTTTGACAGATACAAAGATTCAAAATTGTCTGTGCCATGAGTTCTATTTTTTAAATTAAGATAATTTTTTAAGAGCAGTTTTAAGTTACAGAAAAATTGAGGGGATGGTGTAAAGATATCCATATCAGTCCTCTGCCTCCACATGTGGATAGCCTCCCCTCTGATCAGCATCCCCACCAGGTGGAACATTTATTTGTTACAATTGATGAACCTACACTGACACACAATTATCACCCAAAGTCCATAATTTACATTATGATTTGCTCTTGGTGTTGTACATTCTATGGGTTTAGACAAATATATGATGTGTGTCCATCATTATGGTAACACTCAAGAGTATTTTCATGCCTTAACAATCTTCTGTGTTCTGCTTTCATTCTTCCCCACAAAGCTCCCCATCCTTTGGCACACGCTGATCTTTCTACTGTCTCCATAGTTGTGCCTCTTCCAGAATGTCATATACTTAAAATCACATAGGATGCAGCCTTTTTAGATAGTTTTCTTTCACTTAGTAATATGCATTTAATAGTCCTCCATGTCTTTTCATGATGTGATAGCTCATTTCTTTTGTTTTCATTGAAATATAGTTGATGTACAATATTATGTCGATTTCAGATGTACAATAGTGACTCAGCGGTCGTTTACATCATTAAATGCCCACTATGATAAGTGTAGTTTACCATCTGTCAACATACAAAGGTATGTCAATGTTATTGACTATATTCTCTATGCTGTACTTTTATCCTGTGACTATTTATTTTATAATTGGAAATTCATCCCTTTCTCTTGTTTCACCTGTAGCTCTGAATACTAGTCTGTAGTCTGGATGTACCTCAGTTTATTCATTCATCTCCTGAAGGACATCTTGGTTGCTTCCAAGTGTTGGATATTATGAATAAATCTGCTATAAACATCTGTATGAAGGTTTCTGTGTGGCCATAACTTTTCACCTCCTTTGCGTGCACATCAAGGAGAGCAACTACTGGGCTGTGTAGTAAGAATATTAGTTTTAAAAGAACTGACAAACTGTTTTCCAAAGTGTCTGCACCATTTTGCATTCCCACTGGTAATGAATGAGAGTTCCTGGTGCCCCACATCCTCACCAGCACCTGGTGTTGTCAGTGTTCTGGATTTTGGCTATTCTAATAGGTGTGCATGGTATCTTACTGTTTTAATGTGCATTTCCATGATTACGTATGATGTAGAGCAGCTTTTCGTATGCTTATTTTCCATGTGTGTATCTTCTTTGGTGAGGTGTCTGTTAAAAGTCTTTGGTCCATTTTTAAATCAAGTTGTTTGTTTTATTGTTGAGTTCTAAGAATTCTTTGCATATTTGGATAACAGTCCTTTATCAGATGTGTCTATTGCAAATATTTTCTTCCAATCTGTGGCTTGTTCCTCATTTTTCTTGACATTATCTTTCACAAAGCACATGTTTTTAATTTCAGTGAAGTCTAGCTTACTGGTTATTTCTTTCATGGGTTGTACCTTTGGTGTTGTTTGTAAAAAGTCATTTTCATATCCAAGGCCACCTGAGATTATCTCCTGTGTTATTTCCTAGGAGTTCTGTGGTTTTGCATTTTATGTTCAGATTATTTTTTTTGACGGGTGTAAAGTCTGTGTCTAGATTCTTGTTTTGCATGTGGCTATGCAGTTGCTCCGGCACCACTTGTTGGAAACACTAACTTTGCTTCATAGGTTGCCTTTGTCAAAGATCAGTTGACCAAATTTTGTAGGTCTATTTTTGGGCTATTTTGTTCCATTGATCTATGTGTCCATTTTTTCACCAATACCACACTGTCTTATTTACTTATAGTACACCTTTGAAATCAGGTAGTACCAGTCATCCAACTCTGTTCTTCTCCTTCAATACTGTGTTGGCTATTTTGGGTCTATTGTCTCTCCATATAAACTTTAGAATTAGTTTGTTGATATCCACAGAATAACTTGCTGGGATTTTTGACTGACGTTACACTGAATCTGTAGATTAAGTTGGGAAGAGCTTGACATCTTGACAATATTGAGTCTTCCTAACCACCAACATGGAATATCTCTCCATTTATTTAGTTGTTCTTTGATTTTGTTCATCAGAATTTTCTAGTTTTCCACATAAGATCTTGTACATATTTTGTTAAATTTATACCTAAACATTTCATTTTTGGGGGGTGCTAATGTAAATGGTACTGTATTTTTAATTTCAAGTTCCACTTGTTCATTGCAGGTATATGGGAAAGGGGTTGACTTTTGTGTATTAACTTTGTATCCTGCAACCTTGCTCTAATGGCTTCTTAGTTCCAGTTTTTATTGATTCTTTCAGATTTTCTACATAGACAATCATGTCATCTGTGAACAAAGACAGTTTTATTTCTTCCTTTCCAATCTGTATGCCTTTTCTTTCCTCTTCTTGTCTTATTGAATTAGTTCGCACTTCCACTCTTTTATATTTATAAAAGAGTTTTAAACTCTGCAGTCAATTATTTGCTGGTTTAATTGAAGATTTTATACTTTTTTTGTAAAATATCTTCTTTAGTGTTTTCCTTATATTCTAACAAAATATATTTTTTAACTGCCATAGTACTTAAAAAAAAAATCTCTCCTTCTAAAAATGGCTTATATTTCTGTGCAAGAGTTCAAATCATTTTATAGCTGGCCAGAGTTACAAGCTCAGATCCTGTTGAAATTCATTAAAGTTTTTTATTGGCCTTTTCATTGTGATTCTAGTTGAGTTAGTTTGTTGATTCTTTTTGACTGTTGAAAGGAAATTTCTTTTCAAGTTCATGTCGTATTTGATGAAAGTGTCTGTTACTATTGTTCATTTTCTTATCTTTACCCAACAAATAAAAAGCTTTTTGTTTTTCTTGCCAAAGCAAATTGCAGTTCCCATTCATCATGAAATTTGTGACATCTCAGATTTTCTTTACTGTCCTACACGTGTACTCAATTCTTCATCAGGAAGATTGCTCCATTTAAAATCTAAAAATTTGTTCATACTTAATTTTTTAAGCTAGAAAAATAATTTTATTAAAATTACAAGAATTCTAATTTAATTACATTGATATCACAGCAATTTGTACATTCTGCATAAATATTCAAATAAAAAATTACAATGTTGTGAGTGAATAGAAAAATAATCATCTCACTGGACCAATCCATCAATGCCAACTAGACTGGTTGATGTGTTTATAGTGCACTAGCCGGATGCATGAAGAACAATACTACAGTAATATCTGATGGGACAGAAAGGTAAATGGGAACTTTAGTGCAGTAGCCAGAATAATGGCCCCCCCCAACGATGTGCACGTCTGAATCGCTGGAACTTGTGAATATGGCAAAAGGGAATTAGGGTTCAGATGCAGTTAAGGTTGCTAATCAGCTGACCTTGAAAAGGGGTTTCTCCTGAATTATTAGGGTAGGCCCACTGAAATCCTAACAGTCCTTAAAAGGAGAGAATCTTTTGTGGCTGTGGCCAGAGGGAACTATGTCTTTGGAAGAATGGTCAGAGATTCCCCATTGCTGCCTTTGAAGACAGAGCAAGCTAGAGCTGAGGACGTGGGTGGCATCTAGGAGCTGGAAAAGCAAGAATTCACCTCTGGAGCCTCCAGGAAGGAACACAGCCCTGCAACCACCTTGATTTTAGCCTGTTGTGACCCATGCCGGACTTCCAGTCTCCAGACTGTAATGAAAACAATTGTATTGTTTTAAGCTACAGACCTCCGGTAATTTATCAAGGCAGCAATAGGAAACGAATACAGTAGCTCTACAAAACAATAAGGTTGTCTTACAGGACAACATTTCACTGTTCAGTTTTAACATTAATGCTTATTTAAACTTAAAATAAAAATTCAGTTTCTACCTTGCAGGTGCCCCATGACCACGTGTGCCTAATGACTATAGGATCCAGCAGCCTGGGTCTGGCTGCATTTCTGCATTTCTCGGTGGTCAGAAGTTCTGAGAGGGGAGGGTGCAGTGTGGGTGGGACCCTATTTGCCCTTGGCGGTAAACTCTGGGGGCATCGAACCTGTGTTTTGTCTGTACAAGTTTTAGAATGTGATTTACATTTCCAGTTCTGTGTCAGGACCGTTTCTGGAGGCCCCTGTCTCTGCAAGTGCTGTGCTAGCTGGGGAGCAGAGAGCATCTTAATAGGAACTTACATGTTTGTTTTTTTTTGGACTCAGACCCAAAATACGGCTTGTGGCTGCTGAATAAGCATTTGATCCCCAGGATTTCCCATGAACTTTTCCAGGGCCAGGGCCTGACTCTGCTCCAAGCGGGAGGTCTGGGAGTGCTGGTGAACCACATTATTTATCTATGGGTTTTGATTTCCATCTCTTCTTAGGGCATAACTGCCTGGAGATGAACCATCGCCAGCCCTCGCCCAGTGCAAGCACAGCCTGGGGTGGAGGCTGGGGGAGGTTTTGGAGTTGAAACAGCTGCAGGGCTCCTAGGAACCAGAGAAAATAGATGAACAGAGAGAGGCTTCCGGACAGGGAACGAGCGAGGGAGAGGGGCTGAGTCAGTACCAGCTGTGGGGTTTGCTCAACGTAGGGGGGGGGCGGCTAGGGAGGCGCTGGGGGCCAGGGGCTCTTGGAAGTTCGTGGAGGAAACAACCCCAGGGCCCATCTTAAAGTCCATCCCAGCAAAAGCTGACGCATCTCAGGCCTCTTTTGCTTCCGTCCCCTCCCTTCCTCCTCCCCCCTTTTCGCTTCCTCTCCCTCTCTGCTTTTCTCCCCTCCTCTGCCCTTTCCCATCTGTACTCTTTCTCTCCTTGACCGAGGCTTTGCCACATGGTGAAACGGCACCACACCGAACCACTCACTTTTACATAACGTTTAAACGACTTGTCTATTTTCACCATTATGCAACATATGTTCATTGAAAACATCTGAAAAAAAATAAAGCATAGAAAGGAAAATGAGAGCCACCTGTAATTGCTCTAATTAGAGAAAAATGCTATGAAAACCATGGTGGTTTCTCTGGCGTCCTTGTGTGTGTGGCTGGGAAGTGTGGTTACAAAATGGAAGTTTTTGTAGTTTTACACCCCATCTTATTTTATTTTTTACTATGACATTGTGTCACACATATTCTCTTACATTATTAGTAAGAGTTTTCCAAAAACGAATTGTTAATGGCTGAATAGTTTTCTCTCTTACAGTTGTACCATTTACTTGTTTATGTGGCTTCTAGTTGTTTTTTTTTCCCATAGAGATTGCTAGTTGCCTATCTAAGAACTATCTTCATCTTTCTCTGTAACACAGATTTATTTTGGGTGGCAAAGTACCTGTCTAAAATGTTACCTTGCCTGACCACTTTTATAGCCATAGGTGGTCATTGAGTTTTAGATAGAAGTTGTTTTTTTGTCCT
This sequence comes from Manis pentadactyla, assembly GCF_030020395.1. NCBI lineage: Eukaryota > Metazoa > Chordata > Mammalia > Pholidota > Manidae > Manis > Manis pentadactyla. The sequence goes on along the minus strand of NC_080023.1, from coordinate 173,783,059 downwards.
CCTGGGAATGCATATTAATAGGGTCTTTCCTTCTTTCCTGCAAGGAGTGCAGATGATGCAGCTGGAGCACCAGCAGCCATCTTGGACCATCCAATGACCTTGAGGAAGGAAGCTACACACTAGGACAGAGGAACACAGGAGGGAAGGCACCTGGATTCCAGAAGACAACGTGTGGTCATCATACCAGCCCTGGGCCATCTACCTCAGGACTTTTTTACGTGCAAGAAAAATAAACTTCCATGTCGCTTGCTTTCCATCTCGTATTAGCAGATGAGTGTAAATTCCTATAACAGATTCACTCACTGAGTATCCAGACGGAATGAGTATCTGTTGAATGACTACTAGGTACCAGTTCCCACTGATAGGAGGACATACCAGTGAATAAAACAGAGAGAAGTCCCCATCAGGCCTGGAGCTGACTTTCTCACGGGGAGAGACATGCTACGAAAGGTAAGCAAGCGATATGCATTTAGTACATTCGATCATAAATGCTAAGGAGAAAAGACAGTCGGACAAGAGCGACTGTTCGGTTTGGATACTGGGGTGATTTTGAAACTCTGGGTGGCTCGGAGAAGGATAACCATTCTCTTCCCTGTGAATCCAGAGTGGCGTCTTGTATATGATGGCAGCACTTTCACTCTTTTATGCTTAGAAATGAGTGGCTAATGGGGTTTGTAGAAGGATTGCTGGCTAGGCTCTTCTCTGGAGAGTTGTTGCTGACATTGTATTAGTTGAGTCTCTCTCTGTTGCTGGTGAAGGAAACCCAACTCGGGTGGGCCTGTGGAACCCCAGGGGTGCCTTCTGGAGGGGGCAGAAGCTACTGAGCAGGCCTCTCCCTAGCTCTCATGCCTCTGCCCTCGGGAAAGGCCAACTCCATGTCTTCTTGAGCTTTCCTTTTGCCTGGTGATTATTTTCTCCCATTTTACAAATGAACAACTGAATGCTTGAAGACCATAAATGATAAACGAGCCGTTCAAATGAGGCAATGAGTGAAATCTAATTACGCAGTTTGAGATCTAAGTGATATTGTTATTAAAGTGCCGCATTAGCAGAGCGTTTGATCAGCTTCGTAATCTGTCCTGTGAGTTACTTGCAGGGAGCGCTGTCTTGATTGACGTGGAGATCCGTTCCTTCGCAGGAGATAAAGCGGGGCATGTGCTGGGCAGGACTCCTGATGAGGGCTCCCCTGTAAACCTCCGCCCCGGCTTGCCCGCACTCCTTCCACACCATCTGCCCGTGTCAGGGCTGGGGACTTGGGGAACATCACGCTTGAAAAGCACGATCGCCGGCTTTTTAAGCTGTCCCGGGACTTTCAGAGCTTCACTCTAACATTCACTTTTCATAAACCGAGAATTCTTTACCAAGCAGACCCTTTGTGCCAGGCACTGGGCTGGCTGCTGGCAGCTGTAGGGAAGGATGGCCATGGTTTCTGTCCCTCCTGAACTCAGAGTCTGGGTTCATTATGTGGGTAATTGTCTTTTAGGGCAAAAAGAGGAGGTGTTTGAGCTGTTTATTCTTCTGGCACCGAAGCCTCTAGAGAAAGGTTCTTGGTAAGGAGGCACCAGCACGTGGGAGCAGAGTATGACTTGGGTGGGGTGCCCATTGCGGGGTTTGTCCTGTTTTGTTTCTTTGTGTTGGGGGGAATTTGGTTAATTAAATTTCAGCCTGGTGCTGGCGAGTTACCTCCTTCTGTAGGGAGGAGATAGGGGCATGGAGGGCCCCAGTGGCCTGCCCAAGACCACCTGGGTAGGAGACGATGGGCCTAGGTCACCCCCAGATCTGTCCTAGTCGAGAGTCCAGGGCTGGTCAGCACCCGGCTGGCCTTCCCCCGTGCTCTCCTGAGAGGATGCGATGACTGGGTCCCACGGTGGGGTGGCGGGACGTCCGTCCAAAGCCTGCTCTCTGCCGTGGTACCATGGCCCTCACTGAGCTCCATGTCACCCCATTGGGCCTCAGCCTTGCAGAGAATGGGCAGGGGAGCGGGGGCTTCCCCTCCTCCCAGGAGAGACCCAGGAGGCAGAGGTGGGAGTTCCTGAAGAGCTGGGAAATGTCCCTGTATTTCTCCAGGCCCCTTCTTGCTGTCCTCCTACCCCGCCCTGACCTCCTCTGATCTTCTGCCTAGTGGGTGATCCTCTTCCCGGGGAGGCAGAGGCATCCTACCGCTTCATTTCCCCTGTCTTAATCTCTGAACCCTGAGGAAGGGCAAAGAGCTTCGCTTGGTAATTTACACAGTTAGGTACAGCTTGGCAAGTTCACCAGCCTTGCCTCCCCTGTCTGTTCTCTCAGGATTGTTCCAGGTGGGGAATGATCCCTGGCAGCTGCTTGACTCTCAAAACATGTAACATAGTGGAAAGAGCCAGGGCTCTTGATCCTGCACTGCACGTGTGGGCTGTGTGACCTTGGGCAAGTCACTTATCCTCTCTGAACCTTGTCTCCCATTTGTAAGATGGAGACATAAGTACATCTCACAGGCTCGTAGGCATGAAACAAATCAATGGTGGCAGCACAGGGTGCATAACTAAAGGTAGCTTTTCTTTCTTTTGGGGAAATTATGATTTTTCAGAAATGCTCACCTCTGCATTAATCTGCAAAGTCCCTCGGTGGCATTGGGTATGTCCCTGCCCGTCCCCTGCTTGATGTTGAAAAGCAAACACCTACCCTCCTTTCTCTGTAGGGCTGTTTGTGCTTAGCACTCTCCTTTGCTAGAGAAGAAACTGACTTCCCTTTTCGAACAAATCCAAACCAGAGCCAGTGCAGATACTCGTTGTCTCTCTCTGATACCTTTTGGGGTGTGTTTATTTGCTGCTCTTCTTGAGGCATCTGGTCCCTCCAGAATGACAGACCAGTCAGAGCTTAAAGAGCAGAGAGGCCTCCGCAGAGCGGCCCTGCCGGCTGTGGTCCGTGGGGCAGCAGCAGCCTGGCAGGAGCTTGTTAGAAATGCAGCATCTCAGCACCTGTGCTGGGACAGGATGCCAGGCCCTCCGGGCACAGCAGGGTGGGAGGGGCATGGCCCTGACACCGGTCCCTCTCCCTCCGCAGGTGAGCCAGCAGTCAGTGCCTCTGGCCTCACCTCCCCTCCTGAGGGCGGGGCGCCGTGGCTCCCCCTGGGGGGCCGGGGAGTGAAGAGGGACAGCGTGGATTTCTGAGTGGCAGTCAGCGGTGGAGGTGGCCCTTCCTGGCACCAAAGTGCCCTGAGGTCCACTCTTGTGAGGGGCCCTTGGTTTACTCCTGACCTGACATGGCCGGTCCTCGGTGTCCCTCCAGGGCAGCCCTGTGTCCCCTCTGGGGAGTGTCGCTGGAAGTGTGCACACCAGTGTTTTAAGCAGGGGCCTTCCAGAGGAAGGGTGTACACACAGGTGGGCACCTGGAGGCAGGGCTCTGAGAGCCCCCGTGAGGCCAGGGGTGCCTGCGCTCAGCGAGTGGGCTCCGGCTCGCGGCTGGCGAGGGAGGCAGGTGGCCCAGGGTGGCACCGCAGCCCAGGGTGGCCACCCCCAACCCAGAAAGCGCCACTCACTTCCCACTCTGGGCCCCATCGGCTCTCTCAGGAGGTCCCGGGAAAATCCCAAAGTGCGTGTGTGCGTGTCCTGGGGCTGCTGTGGCAAATGACCAGAAGCAGGCAGCTTAACAGCAGAAGTGCCTTCTCTCACGGCCTGGAGGCCAGAGCCCCAAGCAGGTGTGGGCAGGGCTGTGCTCCATCTGGAGGCTCCAGGGGACCTTCCTGCTCCCCGTGGCTCCTGGCCTTCCTTGGCTTGTGGCCTCATGGCTCGTCTGTGGCCCCATCGTCACACAGCTTCTCCCTGAGTGTCTCTGTCCCTTGTCCTCTTCATAGGACATCAGTCAGTGGATTTAGGACCTGCTCTAATCCAGTATGACCTTATCCTAACTGATCACATCTGCAAAGACCCTGTTTCCACAGAAGATCACCTTCTGCGGTTCTGGGTGGGCATGAATTTTGAGGGGACCACTTAAGTTGCTACTATGCCCGGTGGGGCTTTTTAGAAGTGTTGGCACATTCTGTCTGTATATCTGCTTTTCTTGTTTATCTGCTATTCAGAGTAAGAAAATAGTTCATTGGGATCTTGAGTGTGTTTGAAATCTCCCTCCTCCCACACAAGACTTAGCCAAGTTTGAATTTCGGCCACAAGATTATATTTAATGATCATGACAAGGAGGGGAGATCTGGAGGGCGAGTCTCGTTAAATATTTATATTTAGTAATAATCTGGTTTGCAAAACTGCCTGGGCGATGGCAGCTCTGAGGTCACTCTTTCTCTGATGCTGTTGATACAAAGGACGCAGTTAATTATCTCTTGCCAAATATAATAAACCTATGAGAAGTCACTCCTAGCCACGTCTGAGAGTCCTGCATCCCATGGGTACATTTCCAGGCCCCTGGAGCCTGCCCTGGTGGCCACCACTGTTCTGATTGGAGAGAATCTGAGCCCAGCAGGAAGGGGCAGGCCAGGGTCTGTACTCATCTTCTCATGGTGTTTCTTCACTTTCAAGTCTCATTTGCTTCATCTCTAAAATGGGAATTAACTTAGTCAACAAATATGGATTGCATGCTGCCGTGTGGCAGACACTGGGGTTCAGTGGTGAGCCAGACAGACATGGTCTCAGTCCTCACAAAGCTCTTCTACGTAAAAGGCTCACAACAAACAGGTCCAAGCATAGTGTCATGTGACGTCTGGCGGGGAGAGGTGCTGTAATGAAAGGTCAGGCAGGGTAGGTGGGTGGAGTGAGTCGGAGCAGGCATCCAGAGGCCATGCTCTGGTGGGGAAACTGAGTCTCACAAGCCTCACTGACTCCACCTGGCCACAGGAATTCTCTAGGATGGTTCTGGAAACCTCAGCAGACACCCAGCATGGGTGGGGGTCTGGGTGTGCTGCTGAGGACACAGGTGGTGAAGCAGGCGTGCAGTTCAATATGGCACCTGGTGTGACGGACGTGGCTACATCGGGGGGACCTTGAAAGCCCAGCTGAGTCCAGAGCCAGTGGTGCCTGGGGGTGCTGAGGTTGGCCTGTCCAGCCCAGCTCCCTTCTTTTTCATGTGAGCACCCTGATTCCCTGCTTGGGACCTGCTCTTCCCAGGCGCGGGCTGTGGGATGGACCAGAGTGCAGGGGTCAGGAGTCAAGAGACCAGCTTTGTGACCTTGCAGGACAAGAAGCACGTGCAGGGCAGGGGCCGAGGGGATGGGACGGAACATTTGTGCTGGGGAAGGCAGACAGCTACTCTTTGAAGTCCTTTAAACTCTTATACTTTCACTATCACAAACCCATCAGTCAGGGGCTCTGCTGTGTTGCAGTATTATTTTTCTCCTTCTAAAGGTCAGTGACTTGTTGCGGCTGATTGTGTCCCTGAGCTGTGCGGACAGGCAGGCCATGCTGGCCGACTTCCCCACGGCACCAGCTCTGGGACACGTGCAATCTCACCGAGCACCGTCCATCACCTGCTCGCAGGTGGCACTTGGAAATGAAAGAGACGTCTTCCATATTCCCAATCAATGTCTGTCTGCCGTCTCTGTCGATAACTGCCAGGCAGTGCAATCTTTCCCCTGGCAGAAAGCCACCCCGGGGGGGTCAGCCTGAAGATGCTCTGGAGGGGACAGGGGGCCGATTGATTCAGAGCCTCCTTGCCTGGCTGGAATGAAGTTGGCTCTTTCTCTAATGAAACTGACTCCAAGGGTCCCTGTGTGCCAGAGACTCAATGGCTCTCAGGAGAAGCAGTGATGAGCAGTGATATTAAAGCTGAGCACACATGGAGCCTCACATTCCTAGCCACCCTCATGATGCTTTCAAGACGCTTGGAGCCCCACGGGAAGCACTGGCTGCCTTGCACAACGTGGAGTACACAGTAGGGACGTAGTGAACACTGGGGGCTAGCCCTGGCTGCTGATGGAGAGACCAGTGCATCGAGAGGCTTAGAAACACTTTGCGGTTCCAGAGGACCGCAGGTTCTTGTATTTGCAAGTAGCAGGCCAACCCCAGAGGGGAATGTACTAGAAGGATTGGGGCTTTTCCTCTGGGCAAAGCTCTGTCCTGGAGTATTCAGTTCCAATTCCAAATAACCAGGAGAGAGATTCTGATTGGCCCAGCATGGGGTTGATACCCATTCCTGTCTGACTGGCTGTAACCAAGGGCTTCATAAAATAAAACCAGTCACTGTGTGTAGCTACGTGGGGGAGAGGGTACTCCTCTGAGAATGCACGTGCTCCTGGGCCACTCTAGCTCAGTACCCCAAAGTAAGCCCCAGATTTGGGCATTGCTCCCCTTGAGACTGGGTGAAAGGTTTGTTCAGATTTGCATGTCAGAGAGGTGGGGGATGAGCAGACACAGCCGTCAGAAATTGGGTTGAAAAGCCCAGCTGGAAAGGTGCAGGAGACTCATTTTTCCAGGAAGTGTGGAGGGCACGGGGCTGGAAAGCCACCCCTTTGGCAGCCACATGGGAGGTTCAGTCAGTGGCCAAAGCGTGGGTGCCTGCAGCCCTGCTCTCTGCCCCTGGATGGAGCTCTTGATTGACCCTGTGTCCCTGGTCTCCACTCCAAAACCTGTTTGTACACTCATGCCTGGTGATTGCTCACACTCTCAGTGGGGCCCATAGCCTCGCACACCAGATCACGCCGCAGTTTCTCAAGTGCCGTTATGTCCTGGAAGCCTCCTGCAAACCCGCCTTCAGAATGGATCATCTTCCTCCGGCAAGCATCCTTCAATGCCTTGGTCTCCGTTTCCTAATAGTTATCTATGGCTGTCTTATTCTCCTCCTCATCTAACCCCAGGAACCTCAAACTCAACCAGCCTGCTGGGAGGAAGGAGATAGATTTAGATGGAAAATGAGATTGGATTTTTAAGCTGGACTGCCCTAATTGTGACTAGAAAATGGTAGGATCTGCCAGAGATGTCATTAAAGGATGGTGGGTTCTGGTGTGGCTTCAAAACCAGAAAACCCACAGATAATATTGGCTAAACCAGGAGGGAAGTTGATTTTTCTTTCTTGTAAAAGAAAATCTGGAGCTGTGAATCTAGCACTGATATGGTGTCTGCTCCATGAAGCTCCCTGAAGGACCCAGGCTCCTTCCTGCACCACCATTCCTAGAATGTGACCCTTGTCCTCATGGTCCAGTTTGATTGCTGGAGCTCCAGTCATCACAACAACGTTCTAATTAGTACAATGGAGAAAGGGAAAACTTTCTTTAAGATTATTTCCAGTTCTACCCCACAACACTTCCTTATCTATTTTAGCACAGAATTTAGTCACAGCACCAAATCTAGGTATGAGATGCACTGGGGAACATAGTCTTTTAAAACTCAGAGGCAGCTGTATTTATCAAGCGTTGCTGATAAATTACAGATGTAAGTCCTTTTACTTGGGATTTATGTAGTATTCCCCTCACAACTGATTTTCAGAAATTTCAGACTCTCTTGATGAATTACATCTATGGTGACATTTCTTAAGACTTATGCTCCTCCCAGTTTCTTTAAGGATTCGAAGATCCCTTATAAAGTTCATCCCAAGGAAAAATAACAGGACAATTAAAAAGGAAAAAGAAACAGCAAAAGCTGCTTAGAAGCAGCAGAGCCGTGGGTTTCAGGCTCCCGTGGAGTGGGCTCTGTAATGACACAATGTGATTTGGCAGTGGGATGGAGACGGTGTACACAGAGGTCTCAGGTTAGTGCATGGAACTTAGTTTCTACAAAAGGTAAATCAGGGCATTAGGATGTAATTTAAAAAGTGATCCTGCAGGTTAAAAATCTCCATGGGTTTTCACTGTATCCTTGAAGGGAGGCAATCATAGAGTGACAAGCCTGGGGGAGTCCTGCTTGCTCACCCTTGGTGGGCCACAAGGATCACCTGGGAAGTTTTCAAACCTCGGGAAGCCCTGGCCAGACCCCAGGCCATTACCTTAGAGTCTCTGGGCCTAGGGCCCAGATGCCAGGATGCTGAAAATTCCCCAGATGTGCCCACACGAGAACCACAGGAGTAAAAGATTCTCTGTCATTTTCTGGGTGGAAAAGCAGAAGCTCAGTCAAGGGAGGGATTCTTTCTGGTGGCACTCGGAGCTGAGACAAGAACTTCGACTTACGACCTCTGACTCGCTGCTTGCTCTGCATCCCAAATACTTTGTCGTCCACAATTTTTCAAGTGGAGGTAAAAATCCAGCACTGTTTGCTGAGAGCTAAACTTGGTGGAGTGCTTCTTATGCGCCAGCGATTGCACACATTGCATTAATTTATATTGGTTATTGCATTTAAGTCTCACAGCAGCTCTGTGGGGTAGACACCTAAGCAGTGAGGAGACCGAGGCCCAGATAGGGGGGCAGGCGCCAGGCCACAGATCTGGTAAGTGACAAAGCCAGGATTTGAACCCAGCCAGCCTGGCTTCAGAACCTGGGCATTAGCCATCACACCCCTAAGGTGCCTCCCATCCTTAGAAGCAGGGCTTCCCAAACTGCAGTGAGCGCATGAACTGCCTGCGCATCTGGCTCATGAGCAGACTCCGACCCCGTGCATCCGGGGCAGGGCCAAGATTCTGTTTCCGACAGGTTTTGTCCTGCAGGGTCTACTCTGCCATTAATCCCATCCAGGGGGACTGCCCCAGGAATCACCACCACTCAGAGGGCTGCCATGCTTCCCTGTCATCTGTCAGGCCCTGGGTCCAGCTGGTCTGTCTCACATGGTGTGACTGGCTGGCAAGATGGCAATGCTGGGAGAAACTTGTTCCTTTGTCACAGGAGGTTTTTGTCTTTCTGACTTAGATCCTGTTTCTTTGCATCCCTTCACCTGTTTTTCCTCTCCCCCAACTATACGTTTAGACCTAAAACTCTCTCGAGCTTAAACTTGGAGCACAGAAGGCAGTTTGTGTCATGGCCAGCTGGGTGATCTTGGGCAGGTTAATAAACCTCTCTGCCCCTCAATTTCTTCACATGGAGAAAGGAGATGAGAGTGCCTACCTCATGCATGTAGAGCAATTAGCAGGCCTGACACCAGTGATGAAGATACCACAGATCAGTAGGTCCAGACATGACCTTGAGGTAGCTCTGGCCTTTTTAAACATTGTCCAGAAACACCATACTTCTCTTTGGCCACAGAAGACTCATGCCCACAGCCTAGGGAGTGTGCCCAGGAGGGAAAGTGAGAAAATCCCTGTGTCTGAGAGACCAGGTCACCACACAGTTTGCTTTTGACTCTGAAGTGTTGGGGAGAGGGCTGCTAGGCAGCCAGGGCTGGGCTCTGGAAACACCCAAATCCAAATCATTGCTTTGCCACTTCCTAGCTGTGTGACCTTGGGTAGATCATTCCCTTCTGGTGCCTCAGTTCCCTCTTCAGTAAGGTTTAATGGTGTCTGACTCCTAGATTATCACCTGGCACATAGTAAGTGCTCAGTAAGTCCAGTTGTAGTGCGGAGTCATTGTGAGAAGGTGTCAGAGATTGGTATTATTATCCCAGGTGATGAGCTCTTTCTAGTCTGTGATTCTACAAGTTCATTTCTAGGTCATGGATACGAGGAATTCAGTTTTCCAGTTTGAGTCCCACTTCTGTGAAACTATGGCATAAAGTAGGAGCAAAAGGGAGCTGGTGAAGGACCCAACCTGGACTTGCATGGGCCCTGTTAGGAATATCAAACAGTCTGTGCTGTCAATTGCCGAGTTTAAGTACACAGGCTTTGGGTTATTGAAGTCATTCATTTTGAATGCTGGTCTTTGTCTAGCAGTGTGCTCTTGGATAAGGTCCTCAGTTTCCCAAAATGTGAGATGAGGAAGACGATGTACTTGCCTTGCAGGCTGTTAGGGGGCTAATCTGCGGGGGGCATGGGCCTGGCCCCTAGCACTGGCTCTCGGGATTGCTGTTATTTGTGTTTATGCCCATATGTTGATGGAATGCACAAACCACAGTGCTTAGCGGAGAATGCTTCATAAATGGTCATCATCATCATGACTGTCATTCTTCACAGTGTGTGTGACTGGGGCCAGACATTAGCATGTGGATAAAGGAGCAGAAATGACTGTAGAAGCTCAAATAACCCCTTCATCCCTCAACTGATGTCAACATAGGAAATGGAAAGTCCTGTGTGGAAGGGCCCGGAATCAGAGCAGGCAGGTTGCGTTCGTGCTCAGGCCTGTCTCCCCAGAGCCAGCCAAGCCTGCTCAGAGCTTTGTCTGCCCCTGCCTGCTCCGTCCATGCGTGGCTCTGCTGTCTTCACGCCCCAGGCTGCAGACCTGCCTCTCTCCACCACCTCTTTTCCACCACCGTTCTCAACTGCGACCCAGCCAGGAGGACAGCAAACTGGATACCTTGTCAGGAGCAGGACAGGCACCAGGCTGGGATTAGGAGTCCTCAGCCTGAAGGGACTCCAGCTTGGTTAACTGGAAGGCAAGGCAGCCTGATCATCACCCTAGGAGGCCTGGGAGCTGGGCTGAGCCTGGATGAGCCGGCCTCTCCCGAAGATCCCCGGGCCTCGCCTGGAGAGAGCCCAGGTCCCAGCCAGCCCACATGGGATCCTCCGCCCACCTGGCCCCGATGTCCCTCCGTCTGACCAGCTTATCCCCCTCTTTCCTGCCCCTCCCTGCAGTGATGTGCCACTCCCTCCTCTGTGTGTCCGTCATGACACTCTGCAGGCTACCTGGCGGGGTTGGCCTACTCCCTGTCACCCTCCCTGGGCTGTGGGCCTCCTGAAGCCAGGACTGCTAAGGCATGGTTTCCCCCAAGAGTGGAGACTGGAGCTGATGTGAATCCTGGCTCAGCTGCTCCTCAGAGGGTTCTGCCCAGATCCTCAGTTTCTCTCTCTGTAGAATGGGGATAATATACATCCCTGCCTTATAGGGTTGTAGTGGTAAGTATACACAGCTTAGGATATTGCCTGGCACATAGTAAGTGCTCAGTAAATGCTGGCTGCTATTATTATTGCTGTTGTTATTCTTGTCTGCATCCTCAAAGGCCATCACATGTGGCTTAGGTGGTGTGCAATGTGAGTTAGTAAATTTGTGTCTTTCTACCAGGACTTTCAGATGTTCATGACAAAATGGCCTCTGGGTGGGTTTTGTGGCTATTAGAATAGGGGTCTGGCCAGTGACCCCTGCTTTCCTAGTGCTTCCAAGGTCACTTAGCTATCTTTTTTCCTTCTTTCCATCCCTCCCCTCTGTCTTCCCTCCTTTTCCTCCCCCTTCTTGTCTCCCCCACCTCCTTTCCTTCTCAGGAGGAGCAGAGTGGTGCTGTGATGATCTTTGTGGGTATTTCTGCCCCTGTCTTTGGGTTTGTTGTCTAGCAGAGGACCTGGTCACTTAATAAAACCGACTAACTGCTCTTGAGAAGCCTGAGAGGCCCTGCGTCAAGCTGGCAGTCTTGAGGATGCTCCCCTACCCACTGCCGAGTGCTGTCTGTCCTGCATTCCACCAGTACACTCGCACGCTCTGGGTCCCAAGCCCACCCCATGAACCTGTCCCTTATTAACTTGGGGGTGTTTCTTTCTGGAGCACCATTGACTTTGCCCCAGGGCCCTGTCCTCAGCAGACAAACAAGTCATTTGGTTGTGCCTTAGGCTGGTGAGTCCTATGACTCATGCAGAATCCAAAGGAGATGCCCCAGAAGGGGCTCTGCGGGGGGTGATGTCATGAGCAGCCAAATGTCAGGAGACTGGGTGGCTTCAGATGGCAAGCTTTGGATTTTAACTCTCCTTTGTTCCCAACAATTGGAAACCTTCAAAAGCATTCAGTGAGGGCTCAACTGGAAAACTTGCTATGCATAAAAAAGCTTTGAAAGCGACCCCAGACTCCATCTTGTATGGAATAAGCATGGAGACCAGTACATAGCTGTTGGGATTAGGCCAGGGCAGCTCTGGGAGGAGCCAGCCTTCACCTTGGTGTTGATCTCTGACCACCAGGGTCCCTGTAGGAAGTCAAGAATGCAGGCTTGCAGCCAGTTGGTGCTAGATTTGCATGTGACTCCACCACCTACCTGGCAAGAGTGATCCCCAACTAGCCTGTTAATCTCTCTGAGCCTCAGTTTCCTTCTTGGAAACATGGCAGAATAATAGTACTTTCCTCCTAGGATGCTTTCAGGGGTGACACACAGCGAACACATTTTGAACGATTACTATTTCTGTTACTGTCATGCTAACTTCAAGACCAACCTGGCTACTTAAAGTATATTTGCAGTGGGAAACTGAGTTCAGTACTTAGATTCTTCCTTCTAATGGCTTGGCTACAGTTATTCTTCCCAATTTCTTGGCTGAGGCTGAGTTTCCTCTGAGTTACTTTGTAAACCAACTGCATCCTAATTAATCCTCATTATTCAACCACTCAGAACAGGTGGTTAGGGACAGCCACTTGTCCTCTGCTCCTACAAATATCTGTCCTTCCCTTGTCAGCAGAATGCTAGCTGGTTACACGGTCACCCAGACTAAGACTACATTTCCCAGAAGACTCTGCAGCTGGAATTGGCCATGTGACCATGGGTTAGCGAATGAGAGGAAGTGATACGGACAAGTTCCTGTTTATGTCCTTACAGGGATGAGACCTGCCCTGCACAACTTTGCTTCCTTCACCATTGGTGGTGTGTTATTTGGGGCCACGTGGACAAGAGCTATCCACTAGGGGAGGCAGAGAAATAAGGTGGAAGGCGTCTTGGTGTTCTGTACCATGCAACTGCCTTATCAGCCTGGATGGTTATCAGAGAGAGAAAGAAACTCTTTTTCTTGGTTGCTGTCATGTTGGGCACTTCTGTCTTAATGTGGTGGTTACATGTATTTTGTGCTGTCTGACTATGTCCATGGGTGAGCTGGAATTCACAGTGCTGTTTAGCATCCACACTAAATCATAGAACTGACATTAAAGCTCATCTTAAACAAAACCACATTAAACTGAATATCCTTTGATTAGTGCTTTATGATGAAGAACATCCTTTTCCTGTGGATAAACTTATTTTCAAAAATACATGTTTGTAAAGTGGTTACTCTTATTTCTTATTTCTAATTGTTATCATTCTTAATTTTATCTTTTAGAGTACAGCAACAATTTCCTTGTCAGGGTATTTACTTACATGCTGCTTTTTAAAAAATTAAGATATAATTTACATATATAAAATTCACCATTTTAAAGTGTACAATTCAGTGGTTTTTAGTATATTTATAAGGTTTTGTAACCATCACCAGTAATTTCAAACTTCTTCATCACCCGCAAAAGAAACTCCATGCCCATTAGCAATCACTCCCATTCTCCCCTTTGCCCTGCGCCTGACGATGCCTTTTCTACTTCCTGTCCCTGGATTTGCCCATTCTTGCCTCACGTGACCAGGAAGCCAGTCAGTTGCTTCCAGTGATTTCTGACAATTTAGACAGAGACTCCCTTGCAAGTGCAGTGCCCCCGGGGACCCACCCCTGTCTTGTGATGCCAGCTCTCTGGAGGGAGCCCTCAGGGGAGCGCTGACCTTGTTTTGCCCCTTCCAAAGGCGGCCAGATGCTAGTTCTCACCATGGCTGTTGTTTTTCAAGGCGAACTCAGGGCTGGAAAGGAGGGGATAGAAATAGAGCAACTTAATATGCTATGAAATTAATTGTTCTTTTGGATCCAGCCATTTTTCTTGAACAAATGCTCTCTAGATTGCTTTAAGCTTCTGGTTAATTTCCAGAGTTCTGACAGAGTTGGTCCTGACATTTTTTTTTGCCAGTTTTTGTCTGGCAAAACTTTTATGGACTAGAGAATTTTCAGAATCCTTATTTTCCTTTTCATTCTAAAAGAATCTATCTACCTACTGATCACATAAAGTTTCTCTTTTAAAGAAATTTATTTACCTAAAAAAACCAAGTTGAAGAAGCCAGTCTAAAAGTCAGTCAAAAAGTCCTGTATGATTGCAACTCGACAGCCTTCTGGAAAAGGCAAACCTGTAGAGATAGTTAAAAGATTAGCGGTTACCAGAGTTCATGGGGGAGGGGACAGGAATGAATAGGTGGGCACAGGGCAGTTTTTAAGGCAGTGAAACTACTCTGTATGATACTGTCATGGAGGATACATGTCATTACTTAATTGCCAAAACCCACGGAACTGTACAACATAAAGAGTGAGCCCTAATGTGAACTGGGGGCTTTAGTTAATAATAATATATCAATATTGATTCATCAGTTGTAATAACTGTGTCACACTAATGCCAGGTGGTACTGAGGGAAAATGTACGCAGGCAGGAGAGGGAAAGTACTCTGTACTTCTCCAATTTTTCTGTAAATCTAAAACTGCTCTAGGAAATAAGGTCTATTAAGAATTTTAAAAAGTGAGCCGATTTTAGGAAATACATTCAGTATAGAATAGGAGGTGGTATTAAGAGTATGGCAAAAATCACGTAGGAGGTGTGTAGGTGATTGACATTTGGGAAACATGCTGTAAGAAATACATATTACAACTGGGGTCTCTGTTAATGTAGGAGGATGGAGATAAGGACTAAACACCGTGAATAAAAAACAAAAACACTTTATGAATAGCTTGAGGTCTATTGGAACAGCATATGCGGTACCAGCTATAGCTGGTCGTGAGTTTTCTCGGCTTTGAAGGTTAAGAATGAGTTGGGAAGTAACAAGAAACAGTAAAAGATTAAGACATCTAATACAAGGCCTCTGCTGGTCAAAGGCAAAGCTCCCTAGGACGGAAAGAAGGAAATAGGTACAAAACGTTGTAAAGTCCCAATCACACACATCGGGGGCTGTGAAAATCATGAGTTGAGTGGTGAGTCTTTTAGCTTCGCAGGAGTGGCTGCCCTCAGCCCATCGCCAGCCCTACAGTTGGTACTGGAGGAAATGTTAGAAGGAGGAGAAGGGAGGAAGGAAGGAGGGTGGGTTGCTCACGCTTCCCTCTGTTCCCAGCCTGTGGTGGGGGGCCAGACACCCCTCCCTCCTTCCACACCTGTGTCTCTCTTATCAGGTGCAAAGCTGAGGAAGCAGCTTAATCTGCCCACTGCTCATCCTTAGCAGCCCTGAAGCTGGAGGGGTGCAGTGGAGAGCCTGCCCCGGGGCCTGGAGTGCGAGGAGTAAACGCTCCTTTATCTCCATCTCTCAGCCTGGGGGCCTGACTCAGAGTCTGTCCAGGAACAGTCCTCCTGCTTCATCTCCAACTGCAGACACCGGGTGAGGCACGTCCCTGGGGAGTCTGGTGTGCAGGAGGCTAGCTTTCAACACTTTTGTGATGAAGTCATGGGCCCTTGATGTATTATTCAGGCTGGGTACCAATCAGTGCCACACGTCCACCCGTCCGTCCTCTGCTGGTCCCTCTGCCTGGGCCTCTGCCGTTTCAGAAGCAAGCGCCAAAATCTGAGGAGACGTTGTCTGCCTTTGTCTCGTTGCAGCATAAATACCTGGTACCAGTTGCTGTGGAGAGACATTAGTTCCACGTGGTCTGATTCTGTTATTTCTAGTTCTTGCTGGTATGATCACCCCGCGTGCCTTCAGCCTTGGGAGGAAGAGGCCACCTTTCAGCTTAGGTTAAAATTGGGCTCTTCTCAGGTTTGCTGCAGTGTTGTGTCTGGTTTTGTCTCCATGTCTAGAAGGAGATGCGAGAGGAAAAAGCCATGGGAGAAATCAGAAATGACCACCAGGTACAGGCCAGACCCCCAGGGCGCACAGAGAAGTGAGATGCCCTGGGGGGCTGAGCGCTGAGCTGGGGGTCGGGGTCTGGACTCCCGTCCACTCTGTCACGTCTGAGCTCAGGTGACTTCGGGCACGTCACCGAGATCCACTTTACACATACGATACTGGGGGCATGAGGCCAAATTCATCCTGTCCACCCTGCCCTCCTCGTGGGGCTGTTGAGCAGATATAGTCCAATAGGAACTTTGGCATCATGCTCCGGGGCCAGGCCAGGCCAGCCTGGGTTCGAATCCCTCCTCTGTCAGCAGCTGCATGACTTTGGCAAAGTAACTTCGCCTCTCTGTGTCTCAATTTTCTCATCTATAGAACGGGGATAATTATACCCCCTCACAGGGTGGTGGCGGTTGAATCGCTAATCTGTGCAAAGCACTTAGTGCTTCATGAACGCTAGCTTCCATTACTACTAGTATTACTGCTAGTAGTAACTGTTCCTTACTGCTGTACGCAAGGCAGTGGACCAGCTGTGTTATAGTCATGATCGAATCCCATCTTCAGAACAGCCCCTCAAGGGAGGTTTGATGGCCCCGCCAGGAAACTGCCTCAGAAGGACACAGTAAGATCTGAAGCTCCTGCTGCCCGTCACAGAGACTTCAGAGCTGCCCTGGACTTGACAAGAAACAAGCTCAAGGAATTGCCAAGAATTGCACCGGGATTCTGTCTTGAAGACTGGGACCGTAGGTGCAATGTGACCCGGTGCCCAAGTGAACTGCTAAGCCGGATGCAGTCCCATCTCTGAGCTCTGCTTCCAAGAACTTGCTGGAGCCGGTGCCCATCTCCTGGACTCCAGCCCTCCGGGGGGCTGCTCTCCACCCCTGCTAGCTTTTTGATCAGCTTGCTTTGTTCCCTTTATAGAAGTTGTGCTATGATCTTATTTGTGTGTTTCTTTGTTTATCACCCCCACCTTCAAGTTCCAGGAGAAAGGGGCCCTGGCATATTGCCCCCTGTATCTTCCTAGGATCATCCCTGGCACATAGTAGGCGCTTGTTAAATTGACTGGGTGGATGCCTGGCTCAGTTGTGGCGACCTAGATAAGCTGCAGTGTGTGGAGAACAGGGAGGGAGGGTCTGGAGGAGGCAGCAGCCCTCTGCGCTGGACATGCGCCCCTCCCTCGGAGCCCCTCCTCCCCCCTCGCCCTCCCTCTGCCTGGGAGGAGGCTGAGTGGGGGCCACGTCAGTCGGCCCTCTGGAACCCAGGCCTGCATGTGGCTTGGCGATGGTCTAACATTCGTGTGCAGGCTTGGTTCTACTCAGCAGGAGGAATAGGGAAAAGTACATCTACAGAAGTTATTATTATAGTTGTTATTAATATTCTTCTTAAGCCTCTGTTCTCCTGCCCTCACTAAGGGGGAGGTGAGGCGCAGCCTGTGGGCGCTCTGTGGATGGGAGCACTCCCCTGGGAGGGCGACCTTCAGCCTCTGCCCACAGCTGCTGCTGCCTGGGGCTCACCTGGCACCCGGCGCCACACACACAGGGCCTTGTCTGCTCCTCTGGGCCTCTCAGGGCAGACAGGTGCCTTGGGGAGCAGCTTTGGTGCCCCCAGGCCTGGTTTGAATCCTGGTCGTGCCTTGTAGCTATGAGGCCGCAAGCAAGTCCCTTCCTGAACGTGGGGCTTGTTATGGTCCGTTTGGATGACTGTAAGATCGGCCGGCATGTACCTGTTTTCCTGTGTAACCCACCAATAACCCCACAGTTTACGAATTTCCCCTCGCTGGTCATGTTGGCATTTTTCCAGATGGTGCAGAGTCTACTTTATCCTCAAGCTTTAGAACCCAGAGCCCAGGTGCCAGCGAGGATCCTATGCAATGCATTGTGACTTCTACACATGCTGCCCCCCAGCCTCCCATGCACTGGAGGTCCTAATAAGGATCCAGGCCTGCAGCGATGGAAAGGTGCTTCTGTCTCACCGTCGCCACTTCACTGCTGCCTCCCACCTGGGAAGTCCCACGGGTTTGGGAAAGTAAAGGACAGCACACAGCTTTCACCTGGGCATTTCCAAACGCCAGCAAATATGCGATGGCCTAGAATCCCTCTGGGCAGATGCCTCCCAGCAGGGGCCCAGGGCTGTCATCTGTGAGGCGGCTGCCTTGGGGACTGTGGACACCCGGGTGGGGCAAACGAGGCCTGGCCATGGCTCCCTGAGGGCACTGCCAGCAGCCAAGCTGGGGGCCCAGTGATGTCCTTCTAGCCTCTGCACAACTGGCTCTCAGCCGTGCACCCTCGCCAGATGCTGTTCCCTGCACAGGAAGGACTGGTTTCTTGTCCCAATAGCCCAGACCCTTCCTGCCCAGAGGCAGTCACACCTCCCAGGGGCTGAATGACCTTTTTACCAGGCGGTTCTCATCAGACCAGACCGGGTTTAAACACATCAGCCTTTACTTTGGCCCCCTTGGCCCTTGCGTGGTCTAGCCTCTGACGGTTTCCCTGCTGATCATGTCCTTGATCCCTTCTCCCCAGCTGGACCCAGAGGGCAGGGCGCGGAGTCACAGGTAGGGCTCTTCAGAAGCAATGCTGATGTGGACTTGGGGGTCCGACATGTTTATTAGGGATCAACACCTGTCGGAGCCAGAGATGGAGAAATGAGTGGGCACAGGGAGACCCATGCGGGTGTGGCATGAGGCTGCCCAGCACACTGCTTGAGCTCTAACAGCCAGACCTTTGCACCCCAGCATGGCTCAGCTGCCTATGCAGCTGCCCTGGGGAGACATGACCTCATACAGGTGCTCACATGCTCGGTAGTCCTTCCTGGAAGGGGCACAGGGCACCTCTCCTGTACACCATGCATGGCTCTCTCTCTCTGCATCCACAGGGCTGAGCGAAGGATGTAAACCCAGCATGGTGCCCTATTTCAGCCATTGGGGACCAAATGTCTTGGCAGCTCCCTGAACGTCCTAGTGGAGAGAAGTGATGAGAACCCTTCAAACCTGTTACCTGGGCCCTGGACACATCCAGCTGCCCTGGCCAGGCCCCCCTGCTTGCCAAAGAGTTGATACCAAGCAGGTTTGCGGTCAGTTACAATTCCACCCCTGTGCTTGTTTCTTTGATGAAAAACAACTTCACTCTTGTTTTGTCTTTTGAACTCATCAGCTGGTGCACCCCAGCCCCAAATCTATCTGGATGGCAGGGGCTGGCCTTGTTCCTGTCACTTGACCACCAACAAAAGTTTTCGTTCTTTCAGATGTGCAGCTAGAAGTTGCAAAGCACTGTGTGTCTCTAACACAGCCTGACAGGAGCACAGCGGAGAAGCCCAGGAAGTCGGCTCTCACATTTTTTCATTTTCACTTTACATCATAAGTATTGAAGGACTTTCTTCCTTCCCAGGGACTTTTCTTTTAGGAATATTCTTAGCCAGCCAGGCAGGAAGAGAGATTTTTCCAAGCCCAGATCCAAGTACATCTAGTGTGCGTCTCCCTGGCGCCCTTGCTGCCCCCCACTAAAGATTTCAGTGCAGCATATGTCAACCTCATTTCCACTTGCAAAGTGCCTTTCATCCCGAACATACCCCATAACATTTCACACAGTTAAAGAATAACGTTTACAAAAATATGTAGGGGAAAGAGAATGTTTTCCTCCCTGGGCAAAATTTCAGTGAGTCATAGGAAGGAGCAGAAGACAGGAGGGTGGGTTGTAAAAATCACCAGGTTGGAAACTAATAATGGGGATGAACTTTTTACTAGTAATTTTTAAGTGTTTTCAATAGCCAATTAATTAGCTTAAAAGCTTCAAGGAATCCTACTGCCTGCATCAGTAAAGTCACCTTGTTAAGTGAAGACATCCCAACCCTCCATCGGCATTAGGAACAGTCACCATGTTAGCCGTGATCACAATGACTACTGTTTACTGAGTACTTATTAAGTACCATGCACCTTATAGATGTTACAGTCATCAGACAACCCTGTGGAGTTGGCATTCAATTTCTGTTTCACTGAGGCAGAGTTGCTATGTGCCCAGGTCAGCATGGTCTGTGTCCACAGTCCTCCATGTGCTCACCTGCCTGCCTGAGCCCAGAAGAGTCTGCCAAAGTCTCCTTCCTGGTTGCCCATTGCTGACTTGGTTTGATCTTGGTTCAGGACCCATAGAGCATCATGAGGCAATGAAGAGGCCTAATGGGTGTGGGTGCGAGCACCTAGGGGATGCCTGGGTTCAGACCCAAGTTCTGGCATTTACATGCTGTGTGGTGCAGAGCAAAGAGCTGTATCTCTCTGAGCCTCAGCTTTCCAACCTAGAACATGGAGGCAATTACCAATATGCCTCACTTTTCAATTGCATTGTGAGATTTCACTCTTACAAAAGACCTACATGAGTACCCGTTTCTGCAAACCGAAAGAAATGCAAAGAAGGGTTTCACTTTTATGAAAAAAAGGTGAAAAGCACAAATAGCATTCTGCATTGGTTTTGCAGTGAGCGGGTACAGGGGCAGCACACGGCGCAGTGAGAGGGGCCCTGCCAAGCTCCTCCCCGGGACCCACACTCAGCATCTTAAGCGTGAAGCTGCCAGCACGTGAGCTGTGTCTGAGCATGAGTGTTTTATCTCTATTTATTTTGTGCCTCTGTTAGTGAGATGTGTTGTAAGGCATCAGAAAAGCCTGCGAGAGGTGCCTTGGGTCTGGGAATGTTCACAAATTTTTCCATATGAATTAATGGTAATCACTGCTTTGTTTTACGCCATTTCAGCTCACAAAAGGTCATAGGAACGCTCTGCTTTCAGGTAGTGGGGGAAACCTGTATCACCTTGTTAGGTTGTTAGTAAACAACGAGATTCGTGATAACTGTGTCTGGCACATGGCTGACACTAAACTATTTTTATTTTTATGGCTTTAAACCTATTGCTAAGTACTTTAGAGTTCAGGGAAATGATAGAGGGTGGCCCAGTACTGAAATACCCCAACAGTTTTAGGGGTATTTAGTTGAAAATAGTTAAAAAACACTAGACAGTGTTTTTCAAAGATGGCTGCATGGACTACCTTCATCAGAGTATGCAGATTGGGGTCCCACCCAAGGCCTCCTAAATCCAAATACTGGGGGCAGGGCCCAGGCATCTGCATTTCTAGGAGGCTCCCCAGTCTGGTGCTCCTTATACTTGCTGAGCCTGTGGGAACTCCAGCACACAAGTCAGCAGGAATGCGGGGCACAGGGCAGCGGGTCGATGGTGGCATGGACACAGGGTCAGAGCTGTAATCTAGCCCCCAGGTGTTAGGAGGCTGACCTTGGGGAGGTGACAGGTCATGAGGTGGGGCCCCCATGTGGGATTAGGGCCCTTCTGAGACAGGACATGAGAGACATGGTCTCTCTCTGCCACGTGGGGACAGCGGACGGCAGCTGTCTGCAGCCCAGAAGCAGGGCCTCCCCAGGAACCAGATGGGCCAGAACCTGGATCTTGGATTTTCAGCTTCTAGAAGCCAGTGTCTGTTGTTTAATTGCCCAGTCTGTGGTTTTGTGATAGCAGCCCCAAAATACTAAGACAACTGGAAAAATAAATCTAAATCAAAGAGCCTTGAATGTGTAGTCTTCCACCATCACGGGAACCCCAGAAGGAGGGGGCACCTCTACCAACCGTCTTAGCTGGGAGGACGGAGGATGAGGACTGAGCTGGCCGGACAGCTCCCTGTCCTGGCTCAGGGCTCTGCTCATGTCATGTTCCTGGGAGCAGTCCAGGCAAAGTGACGGCTGATCCCCCTGATCTTGAGGGAGCATGGTGACAGCTAAGTTACCCACTTCCCCTTCCCCAAAAGTCTGCCTGGCTACCCAGGCCCAGTCAGCCTGCAGTCCCAGAGTTGTGCTTTTAGAAGGAAAAGAAGTTAAGTCATCAGTGCACAGTGAGTCATCTTGTGGAGGCACCAGTGTGCTGAGGAAAGAGCCAGAACATTAGAAGCAGACCCATCACTGACCACTGACCATCAGTGGCCGCCATCCCACACGCACTGGCTACCTGCTATGTGCCTGGCACCATGTGGGCACTCGGATGGAGGGCAGGCAAGAGAGACGTGGTCCTCGCCCTCCTTGTGGAGTTAATAATGGGGTGTGCATGTGTGTGCATGCATGTGTGTACCAACAGGTTCTAGAGGACTTACTGCATAGTCTCAAGTGCTGTGAGAGGAGGAAGATGAAATAGGAAAGACTGGAACCCTGAAAGGGACAAAAGCACAGAGAGACAGTGACAGAGAGAGGAGAAGGAGCAAGTAGGGAAGAATGGGACCGCGTGGGGCATGGTGGAAAAGGGGGCTGGAGAGGCAGGCAAAGGGTGTGCACTCCTCTGGGAACCACATTAAGGAATTTGCCCCTCCTCTCCCAGAGCACTGGGGAGCCACCGAAGGACTTTGAGCTCGGCAGGCACCATCAGGTCTGGGTTTTACTTAGATGGCTCTCCGTGCAGGGTGGTAAATGGCCTGGAAGAAGCAAGGGTCAGGACTGGCAGGTGGCAGGAGCTGTGTTGCGAGTGTAGAAATGCCTGATCTTGCCTCCTGGGGGCTGTGACCTGTTCCAGCCCAGAGCTCTCATCTCACACCGACAGAATGGCCTCTTCCATGCAGGATTTTGGGGAAGACCAGATGACCCCTGTGTCCGAGTCTGGCACATTGTGTGCATCATAAATGGCAGTGATGATCTTGTGGCTGCTCATGGCTCCATCCTGGCCCTGGCACTGGGCACCATTCATGTCCCTGTTATTGCCGCGGGGGCTGGAAATGCCCTGCCCACGCCAGTGTCAGGACCTGCCACTTACTCAGCTTCAAACCCTGGGGCTTGGCGTTGGCTGCCCTCTGATGTCCCTGACAGTGGCCTTTCTTTGCAGAGTGACCTCCCTGGCCAACAGTTGACCAGAGGCAGAGTTCCCTCACTCCCCCAGGCTGTAGCCCCATCCGTTCTCAGAAATATGTCTTTAATAGCTACTTGTAACACCCGCTGATGGATGGGCCATGAACTTCCCGCAACCCAAGTGCAGAGCTAATGAGACAAAGGGGGGTTTTAGAGACAGACCAAGGGCATCCCAGTCCACTGTCCTCTTCCCAGGCCCTCCCTGGCATCCGTCCTCTTTGTTTAGGGTTCAAGACCAGAGGCTGCCAAGTTTCTGATTGAAACTTTCTGTGGCAGCTGGTCAACATCTTAATAGCTCAACAAGCTGAAAAACAAGGAGAGGGGGGCGAGGCCCAGCGCCGCAGAGTTGAGCACAATGAGCTGTTCACTCCCACCGCAGGGCAGAAGGCGACGTGGGTCACAGGGGCGCTGGCCAGACTCCTCCAGAACGCAGAGGGCTGGGCTGCCTGAGCCTTCAAAGGCGGGCTTGAGTTGGGGACATGCCTTCACACCCTCCTCAGGGGATGGGGATTTCAGATTAAGCCGGCCAAGCGGGAGGAAATCCAGGACTTCAGAAATGACGCACAGGACAGTTGAACTGTGCAGAGTGGCTTCCATCTGCCCGCTGGTTCATCCCCTTCTCGTCGACCTAGTAGCGGTGGTGGGTGCTGCCCTAGGGAAAGGCCGCGCCCTCGGTGCTTGCAGGTGGGGTGCTTCTCAGACAGCCCCAAGTTCAGGTCCACTGTGCACTTCCATGTGAGGGAGGCTGGACGGACCTGGAGCTGCTGTGGCCTCCTCCGACATGACGGGGTAGGGAGGACGGAGGAGCAGTCGGAGGCCGGGGACTGTGATAACCGTGATAGGGAGTGTGCAGGGAGTGTGCTCATCCGGGCTTAGGTAATGAAACAGACCTGGAATGGGGCCAGGACTCAGGTGTCATTCCAGGGGGATAAACATCTGCTCAAGAGCCAGGAAGGGGCCAGTGGTCAGGGAGGGTCAACTGAGGAGGCAACATTTGAACTTAGGCCTGAAGGCAGCGGACATGCCATGTGGATGTTGGGGGCAGACGTTCCAGGCAGAAGGCATTGCAGGTGCCAAGTGCAAAGGCCCTGGGGTGGGAGGGAGAGGGGTGGGTTTGAAGATGAGCAGGGAGGGTGGCGAGGTAAGTGGGGTGCAGAGCCTGAGAGCCTTGAGGACTTTGGCTGTCGGGGAGGGACGGAGCCATGGGGCGTTAAAGGGCACCCATCATAGCAGGCCTACTGTGTGCCACGAAGGACTCCCAGGCCATCTGGGAGGACTGCCCCACTGTCCTTCCAACCACCATGTCCAGCAGCTCACACCCATTTGGCAGGTGGAGAAACCGAGGCTGAGGAGCCCCATGTTCTGGGGGGACTGTGTGTGGCCAGGCTCCTCGGCTTCTGGCTGGGTTGGCCAAGGGGAGGTACCAGCGCTTGCTGGGGGTCCCGGGTATTTACACCCCAGGCTCCCACGTGCTGAGCGGGGGTTGACAGTGGCTGCATTCCTCAGCCTCCCTCAGGTGATTGCTAAGCTGCAGGTCTTACCAGTGCTGACAGCTCCTCCTTGGGAGGACGTGACGGCTTCTGTGGCTGCTCGTCTCAGGGTGAGGGCTGCTCCTTGTGGTCCCATTTGTAAAGAGTCCCATCCTTACCTTTTGGCGTTCATCCTTTTTGAGTGGGTACTGTTCCACCCAGGACCTTCCAAACACACATTGAACAGCAGAACAAAACAGACACTGGGGCGGGGCCCTCCTGGTGTCACAAAGCCCACCCTCCTCTGGATCTCCTGTCACTTGAGCCAGTGACGGTCCTCACGTCGTTTGCAGATGAGTTTCTGTTATGTCCAAAGTGATAGAGTTGCACAGAAGTGGGGCATCTTGCCCACCACCCACCTCCCCTGAGCTCCCAGCATCAGGTTAAAAGCATAGGCTCCAGGTTAGACAGAAGTGGGATCAAATCCCAACCTGGCTGCTTACTTAGGAGTTGTGTGACCTTGGCAGGTTGCTTAACCTCTGAGGATCAGTTTCTGTCCTCTACCTGGGGCTGATGGTAGTTCCTCCTTCATAGGGTGATGGTTGTAGGGTTCAGTGAACTACTTCACAGTGCCTGGCACCTAGCAAACACTCCAAAGAGTGTGGTCCAAACTGTTCTTCTGTCATTATTTTTGCACACAGAGAACAACTTTGCTGCATTTCCTTTACTGAACTGATGTAATGGTGCCCATACTTTTCTTCTACCTCAGCATGTCTATTGGTAAATAGCACTTTGATATTTTCTGCACGGTTGAGGGGAGGTGTTTACAAGGATTGTTTTTGTGACTTGAACATTGCTACCACCTCCGAATCCCGTATTACCTGTGACACACTGGGTGGCACTCTGTTCTGGCTCACTGCCAGGTCTGGGAGGTGGTGGCCTTAAAGCAGAGGTGCGGCCCAGGATGCTCAGGTAGGCCAGTAGGGCACCCTTCACGCTTCCTCTGTGAGGACGACTTACCAGTGGAGGGAGACGTGCCTTGCAGTGCCCCGGAGGCCAGCTGTCCACTGACAGAAGGGCAGCACTTAATGAGGCCATGATGACAGAACCCGGGACCTTAGAGCACCAGGTGGGGAGGTGACAGTGAGTTTTGGTGGATGAGTTAATTGTTTTCTGAAGGAGCTGAGGATGCCAATTGTTCTTCCCCTTCCAGGATGTTTAAACATTCAGGATCCGTCCGTCCATTCCTTTATTCACTAGAAGGTCTGGACTGTCCTTCCCATCCAACAACTCTGCTAGGTGCTGGGGACATAGTGGTTAGCAAGACAGAATGATCCAAATACCGACCTTGTCTCCCTCTGGGACATCCAGTTAAAAAGCTTAAAGATTAAACAAGTGCAAAATAGACATACACCTCTTATTCCAGTTAAAAAGGCCACAGTGGAAAACATGGGAAGGCACAGAGAAGCAAGAATCTTTTTCCCCAGAGACCAGCCATGCTACTATTTCAGTGAATTTTCTTCCATTCTTCCAACAAGTATGCTGTAAGTACTGTCAAGATGGTTCTGTGTATGCAGGCTTTTTACCTTTTTTATTATAAAATAAAGCAGATTGAAAGCCACACTGAACAACCATACAGCTGAATGAACTACTATAATGTGAACATCCTGGCAGGCCCACCTGGGTGAGGAAGCAGGGCTTCTCCTTCTGTGCTCAAAGAGCCTTCATGTATCGCTACTCCCTCCCCCAGACGGAGCCATTACGGCCTGTTACAGCAATGCATTGCTTTCTGTATAGTTTTATTACCTTGTGTGCTGACCCAGACACTCTGGTTTAGCCTTATCCATTTAAAAACATTTGTTATGTCTTCTGAGTCTCTTTTAACATGCAGCTTTCTCCTCCAGCCCCTCCTCGTCGCCTCCCTGTCATTTGTTATGATCTGCAGAAGAACCCAAGAAAATTGGCCTGTAGAATTTCCCACAGTCTGGATTTGCCTGATTGCAAACTGTGGGGGCAGTTTACATGTTCCGTGGCCCTCTGTGTTTCCTGAAAATTGGCAGCGGGTCCAGGGGTTTGATCAGATTAGGTTGAATCCTTTCGGACCACAGACGATGCTGGGTCCTTTCATCAGGAGACAGGCCCTATCTGATCGCCTCCCTTCCTCTTATGTTAGCAGCTGTTGGTGCTGGGTGCTTAGATCCATTAATTCACTGGGAACTGTGAAGTGGTCATATTCTACTTCTATTATTCCTTCATCATTTATTAGCTAGAATATTTCTGTAAAGAGATACTTGCCCTCATCTACTCCTGATTACCCAGTGGTTCAGCTGATAAGAGAAAGGATAAATACTTGATTCTCTTTCTTCATCGATTTCCAAAGTAATGAGTTGATTTCCCCATCATCCTTTGAAGATGACCAATTATTACTTTTTAAATATGTTATGAGTGCATACATCTAAACATACTTGGTGGGGCTGTAATCAGTTACAAATAGTATCCCTTTAAAGGTTTGAATTGCCGTGTCTTCAGCTGTTGGAAGCTTCTTCAAGTTGGTGATTTTGTCCTTTGATATGACCCTAGTACACCTGGTTTGTTCTCTCACTCCTTCCAGACCAGTTGTGTACGTGTCCTGCTCTAGACTTTGAATCAGCTGTTTCTCTTGATGAGAAATGGTGTTTCAACACCACAATCTGGGTCCCTTCAATGCCCATTGCTACCAGATTGGTTACTGTTTTTTTGGCATTTTAAAACTCAAGACTTAGGAGATGATGTATTCAAATTCAACTCTTGGAAGACAGATTTTTTAACCTACATATTTACAGGCACAGGTAGGGACAGTGATGGTCCTTCTGGGTCTGTTCCTAGGTAAGTACAATGTGTACTTTTGCAGTACATGATTTCAAGTCATTTGTTTCCATATAGTAAAATTCACTCTTTATATTAGTTTTGACATAGTCATGTAACCATCTCCACAATCAGTGCATAAAGCAGTTTCATCATTTTGTCAATATGTAGATTCAAACTTTAAGTTTTCTTAATTTGTTGTTTTTAGTATTGGTCCTGTTTCCTTGCTTTGGTAGTTTTCTTCAGGGACTCCTATTATCTCTTCATTAGATCTTCTTTGTCAATATTCAATAGTTGCCACTTTTTCTGAAGGCCGTTTTATCTCTTCTTTTTTTGTTATTTTTTCCTCTCTCTACATTTTTAGATTTTTCGATTGTTATATATTCAAGATCATTAATCTCTTCTCTGCTAGTGTCTAATCTGTTGTTAATCTCACCCATTGTATTTTTCATGTCAGACATTATTGTTTTCATCTCTGGAATTCTGGGTTCTTTCCCTCCATGTCCTTAATGCTTCTGTCCATCTTCTTGAATATATGGAACATTTCTAATCTTGTCTACTAACTTTATCATCTGTGTCTGCTGATTAGCTTTTACTTATTGTTTTCCTGATTTTTAAATTGGAATGATAGGTTTTCCAATTGAGGATTAAAAATTTGGAAATTGGAAATCTTCCAATTCCTTCTTGAGAGGGTACTGAATAATTTTGTGTTCCTTCAATGAATGAGCTTTGTTCTGGAATGCAGTATTGTTTCTTAGAAACATTTTGATCCTTTTGAAGTTTGTTTGCATTCTTTGTTAGATGGGACCAGGATAGTTTAAGGTTACTTTGATAACCTTGGCCCAACTACTGACACACTGCCCTGTCAGTAATCTGCCCAATGCCCCGTGCTGACCAGGCATTTCCATTCTGGCTGGTGGGAGGTGAGGCTCACCTCTGTGTGAGCCCCAGGAGTCCTTCTTTCTGTGCCTTTCTGGGGGCTCTGCCCCTGGCTTTGGCTCGTGTCTTCACACACATGCGCTGATTAGTACTTACCTGAAGACTGGAGAGAAACCCTTTGTAGATATCTGGAATTTTCTCTCTGTGCAGCTCTCTTCCCTGCTGTACTGTTATAAGTTCTAGCCATTTTGACCTCCTCAAATTGTCATCTCTGCCTTCTGACCCAAGGAGACGGCAGTGCTGTTTGGGTTCCTTGCACTGTGTCCTGGAGTCACTTCAGTTGCCTGGGCACTCCGAGGGCTCCCTTGGTGTTTGGTTTTTTTCTTTCCTTTTCTCAGGGAATACTGTCCTGTGCTTCCTGTTTTCCAATGCCTGAAAATAATTGTTTCAAGTAATTTGTTTGGCTTTTTAGTTGTTTGGGGCAGGAACATAAATCTGTTCCCTTTATATCATCTTGGCATAAAGGCTTTTATTTTAGAGTTAAAATTTTTTCTCCTTTTCACATTCCATTTCTCCTAAGCATCATTTGCTATGTTTATTCGCTCCCATATTTCTTTTAGTTTGGTCTTTGTTTCTTTAGTTATCACTTCCTTTATTTCTAATTCTTTCCTGAGTTCTGTCAGCTCATTTCTGCATTTTTTTCTAATTCTGGTTTGTACATTTTTATGTCTTGTATAATTGTTTTTCTTTCTGTCTTTTGCTTCATTTTGAAAGAGGAGGTTACAGTTGCCATGATTTCATTTCTGTGGGAATGCTACCCTGCTCTTTACTCAATTTCAACGTTTTATAACTCTGCATGGGGTTTGAGTTCAGTGCTTTTCTGTTACTTAGTTACACGTGAGATTTGTTTTCCTGAACTTTTAGAAAGAACTGTAGTTCCCAGTCCTTCCTTTTACTTTTATTTCCATGTAGTGTTAAAAATTATGTCACCCCACTGCCACCTTCATCTACACTGTGTCTTTCCTTTGTCTATATTCCTCCTGGACTAGTCAGTTTTGATCCCACTCCCAGCAGTTCCCAGCAGCCTGGGTCCTATCATGGAGGGAAACCTTGATGGATGAATTTCAGGAGTACACATGGGGCTGTATGGCTCCAACCCCCTTCAAAGCTGCTCCACTAAGAGAGTGACATGGAGATAACTACTTATCATTCCTCTGCCCAGCTTCCTTATCTGCAAAATGGGGATAATAATAGCACTAGCTAGTACAATTCTTGTAAAGATCAGATGAGTTGACGTATTCTCAATGCTTGGCACTCAGCAGATGCTCACTATGAACACTTCAGCTGAGCCAAAGGTCTGCAAAGGGGAGAGATCCAGAATTTGCTCATTTTTGCCAGGGTTCTCAAATGCCAACTATCTAAGGGCCTGGGTCGGTGGGCTGGAGGACAACAGCCATGCCCTTCACGGCTTGCATTTAAGTGTGTGGCGCTGACCTAGCTCTGAATGCTGCTGCATCCTAGTGTCGGCGCTTGGCCTAATTTTGTAGAGTTGGAGGTAGAGTCACAAGTGGTTAACCCACAACATCGGAGAACATGAGCATGGTTTTCCACTCAGTTCTATTTCCCATAAAATTCTTTTTTTAAAACCACCAAGATATACTTTAAGGAAATCGTAGTCTTGCTTAAGTGAAGTGTCCAGCTCCATAGAGAAACATAAACATCTATACACGAAGAGGTACTTCATCTAATCCTTAACGCTTCTGAATTTTAATCCTTTTCTGTTTTCTCTGTCATTTTAAGAGAGGGAATCTTAGACTCCCAGAGACCAGAATTGGTGTGCAAAATCTGGCAAGTCCTTCCCACATCCAGAGATTGAGTCACAGGAATTCAGAAATGGTGGAGGCCTGGAAGCTGACATCATGGCGCCCCAACTAGTGAACCCCCAAAACTGTATCACTGAAAACTGCAGTCATTCCCAGGTGCTTCCCTTTTCTCTAGATCTCTTTCTTCATGCCTACTGGCAGCACAGAAAGGATGTGATTCATTCGTCCATCTCTCTGTTCACTAGGCTCTTATTGAGCACCTACTGCATGCCAGTCACTGGGCTGGGGGACCAGGGCAGACGGGGTGCAGTCCCTGCTCCCTCATTCTGCTAGAGGAGGTGGAAAATGATAAACTAGGAAGCAAATGGAGCATCAGAAACTGTGAAGGAAATGGGTTTTGGGGGGAACGTGCACTGAGGGCCCTGACATGGTGACATTTTAAGCCAGAGGATCTGGTTGTTGGGGCAGGAGGAGATTCCATGCAGAGAATGGGCGACTGAATGCCCTGGGCCAGGAAAACCTGCAGAGTGAGGTCACACTTGACATTCGGTGTTGAAAGAGGGGGATGGTGAAAGGTGAGTATGGCTTATTAGCCCATTAAGACTTTGATCTCAATCCTAAGAATAAACAGAGAGCACTGGGAGAGCTTAAGCAGGAGAGTAAAATGATTACTTACGTTTTCTGCAAAGATCAGCTGCAGTGTGGGGGATGGATGGGAAGGAGGGCAGGTGGAAACAGGGAGGCAGCGAGGCAGGAGGGCACTTGCTCAGAAGAGGCAGCACGGGCCTCGCCCAGGGGCTGGGAGAAGGGAGCCCTGGGGGGAGACTGTGGTGGCAGAAGAGGTGGGTGGTGATGCGAGCGGGAGGAGCCCTGACAGAGCCTTGGATTCGCCGGTGTCAGGTGGGTGGACCTGGGAACTTCTCATTCACTTTCTGTTTTCAATTTTTAAAATTGTGGCCAAATTCACGTGACACGTAACATTTACCATCTTAACTAATTTTCAAGTGTAAATGCACTCCTAATGTGCATCCTTGTCCATCACCCACCTCCAGAATTCTTTTCATCTTGTAAAACTGAAACTCTGTCCCCATTAAACTGTAGCTCCGCATTCCCTCCTCCTCCCATCTGGTGGGATTCACACTCCACTTCCCGTCTCTGTGATTCTGACCACCCTAGGTACCCCACTGAAGCGGAGTCACACAGTGTGCATCTTTCTGTAATGGGCTTATTTACTTAGCATATTGTCCTCAGGGTTCATCCCTATTGTAGCATGTGTCAGAAGATCCTCTTTGACACTGAGTAGCACCCAGTTGTGTGGATAGAGGGGGACGGTGAAAGCACCTCTGTGTTTACCAGCCTCAGCACATGATAGGTGTGCCCCATATGTTCCATGAATGGATAGAAAGATACATGGATGGATGTATAGATGGGTTGTTGGGTGGATCAGTGGATGGATGGATGGATGGATGGATGGATGGGGATGAATAGGTAGATGAATGGGAGGATGGATGATGGGTGCATGGATGGACAGGTGGATGGATGGACAGGTAGATGGATGGACAGGTAGATGGATGGACGGGTGGAGGGGAAGGTGAATGTACATATGGATGATGGGTGCATGGATGGACAGGTGGATGGACGGGTGGAGGGGATGGAGAATGTACGTATGGATGATGGGTGCCTCGATGGGAGCATGGATGAATTGCTGCCTGAACAGCCTTTCTGCAAGAGGCATTTCCTGTAAGCTGCTGGCTCTCCTTAAGCCTTTCCCAGTGTGGCAGTGTGAGCCAGAGATGGAGAGAACGTGGTTGGCTAGATTCTGGGAGAGAGAAGAGGTCTCAAACCAGAGGCCTGGGAGGCACAGTCAGACTGCAAGGGGTGTATAATTTCATCAAATTAATTATCACCTTTAAAAGTGAGGTTATTTCCCATAAAAATCCAGATTTCTTGACTCTCCTGGAAAACCTCTAAGCTCTGGCCACCCTGGGCCCCTCATTCCTGCTTGAAAACAAGTATCTGCCACTGATTGACAGACATCTGAGGCTGGGCTGGCCATTCCTCAGTTCCCAGCATGCCTACCCTCTCGCCTCTTATTTTCTATTCACAACAGCGTTAGTTATTCACCCCTGGAGTGGTGGGTTGGGGTCGGGGGGTCTGGGTCGGGGTCTGGGTCAGCGTCTGATCGCATCAGTCCATCGGCGAGGCACTTGCCCTCGCAGAGACCTGGCTGTAGTAGAATCAGCTCTGCCCAAATGCGTCCATCGTGCTGACTGCTCGGCCTTGATTTTCCGGAGTCCTCGTCTGAGACGTGGGGGTGATGGCCGTGCCGTGCTTGTTATTAGTAAAGGGTGTGAGCACCTTACATACGTCAGCTGGCGAATCCTCCAGCACGGTGAGCAGTGTTATTATTGCCACTTAAAGAGGAAACTCAGGCCACCTAAGCCCACCCAGCCAGGAAACGGTGGATCCAGGCCGAGTCTCCTGTGCCAAGTCTCTGTCTGCTTCCTACAGTCACGTGTGTAAAACATTTAGCAGAAGGCCCCTCTGAGCGACCACGCCCACCGTTCATTGTGCTTTGCCTATAAACCTGCGGACAGGTGGTGTGACCCCAGCCCTTTCTTTGTGGAACATCCCGATGCAAAATCTCTGGAATGTGATTCTTCCTCTCGGGTCCACACTCCAGTTGCCCAGTTACTGGGCTGTCCCTTTCCCACACAAAGGGACTGGTGGGCGCTTGGACAGCGCGTCAGAGCGGAGGCCTGCATTCCCAGCCCCTGGGGAGCCCCAGAGCTGGCCGGCATGTTGGATGTATGTTGCCCAGCTTCAAAGTGCTTCCCAGCCAAATATGTCCAGCTGACTGTGTTCCCAGGGGACAGTGCCTTTCCCATGGCCACAAGGGCTACGGGAGCGGCCGTGGCCACCAACTCACTTCTGAGGCTCTCCCACCACGGCCTTTTCCTCTTTGGGAGGCAGTGGGGTACGTGGGGTATGGACCTGGCGCCAGGGACTCAGTGAGACCTGGATTCAGATCCAACAGTTCTTTGGGTAAATGACTTCTCTTGTCTCCGCCTTGCTTTCTCCGTCTGTAAGTTGGTGTTGGTAATGCCTGCCTCAAGGCGCATCAAGTAAGGTACAGTTGACAAGGCTTTCTGCCAAGGCAGCTGCAAACCATGTGGCCCCCACCAGGAAGGGCCCCTAAAGGCGCATGTAGTCCTTGTGTGACTGGCCACCATGCTCTGGAAACTGCAAATTTGAGCTGGCACATTCTCTTCTGGGCACAGAAGCCAGACTGCAGCCACCTGATGTGACTGGTGGGCCTCCCAGTAAAAGGACACAGGGCCCCTCCTTTATGATGCTGCCTGCTTGTAAGGAGTTTTGTTTTATTCTGAGTGCCATGGGAAGCTGCTCAGGGCTTTAAGCAGGGCAGTGATACAATAGTGATTTTTTTTTAAAGGCATTGTTTGTTTTTAAGGGAGCCCTATGTGTGTTGGGGACACAACCAGCCCTACACGGGGCAGCAAGCCGGTCTGTTCACACGCATGGGCCATTTTAAAAATGGTTTTACCACAAGGAGGCCACATAACCACTGATCCCCATCTGACTCCTCCTGGGGGCCCTCCGAGGGCAGAGGATGTTGTCTAGTTTCCCTTTGAGGGTGGCCTCCGGAGGGGACCACCAGGAATGACCTCCTGTTGACCCATCTTCTGCCCAAGTCCATGGCTGTTGCGTCGTCTGAATGGCCAAGAGATGAACTCATCGCCACCTCCCGCAGGGCCACTGTCTGAGCGTGTCTGCCGCTTAATCAAGGAACAAGCACACTGTGTTCTGGGGCTGGGCCCGCCGACATCCTTGATGAGTAACTGGGACAGTCGTGGGGATGGGGAAGTGGCAACAATACCACTATTGTTCTTTGCAGAGCCCAGAGCACCAGGTCTGCGGCAGGCTGGGCCAGGCTGGCAGCCGCAGCTGCTGGGCAAAACCACCCGCAGCCTCCGTCATGGCAGCAGGGGGCCCAGGGGGGCCAGGTCCAGCTGTCCTGGGTTCACCACTCCTCAGACCCATCGGAGGCCCACATCACAGACCCACAAAGCAAACATCCCTTCTTGTCTGCAAACCACAAAGGTTCCTTTCTGCAAGAAGACTGGGCGTATATGCACAGTGGAGGGTGTTTGGGATTCACTGTATGTGCATTCATTCGTTCACTTCTTATTCATTCAATATTCATCCAG
The DNA here is from genome assembly GCF_030020395.1 of Manis pentadactyla. Taxonomy (NCBI): domain Eukaryota; kingdom Metazoa; phylum Chordata; class Mammalia; order Pholidota; family Manidae; genus Manis; species Manis pentadactyla. The sequence goes on along the minus strand of NC_080023.1, from coordinate 173,749,386 downwards.
CAGCAGAGGGGTAAATAAATGATGCTATTTTTTTTATGCACCGGAACACTTGGCTTTACTGGAAGTGAACACACACCGCTACACACAGCTAACATGGGTGAATCTCACAGACACAAAAGAATTTGCATTTTAGGACTCCATTTACATAAAATTCAAAAATAGGCAAAACTATTCTGTGGAGTTAGAGGTCATGATAATGGCTATCCTTGGATGAGGGAGGGTATAGGGCATGTCTGGAAGGGGGCATAACAGGGGTTTTTGAGTGACAGCCACATTCTGTTCTTATCTCTAAGTGCTAATTACAGGAGTAAATTGGTGAAAATTGATTGAGCTGACATATATGATTTCGTCTGTTTTTGTAGGTATGTTAATCTTTAATAAAAAGCATACTAAGAATATAAGATTTATAAGTAAAATAAAACACAACAAAACAAACTAAAAAATTATCTCCTAAATAACTTTTGAGCTAAAGAGAAGACCACAAATGAGTTGGGAAATACAATTCGTACAGGTAATTAATCACAGACACATGCAAACACTAATGAGACTTTTATATCAGAGTGACTGGGAATAGAAAAAGCTGAGTATTACCCAGGTGTCTAACAAAGGAAATTGGGTAAATGTGGCCTAGTCACAGAGTGGAATATTATACAGTTGTTAAAGTTGTGTTGTACAGAAGCATATTTGATAGCATGGAAAGGTTCATAATATACTATTAAATGGGCACAATGTTTTTTTTAAAAAATATGCATTTTATATAGGGAGATTAATTGGATAGAAATATAAAAATGTTAATAGTCATTATCTGTGGATAATGGACTTGAAGTTTACAAAGCTATTTTTTATTCTTCTTTACCTTTCCAAATCCTCTGCTATGAACATGTATTATTATTATCATAATCCCCAACAGTTTATTTAAAACAAGACAGCTTTATTATTCCGGCACCTAGAATGTGCCTTAGACAGAACCAATTCCCAGTAGATAGTTCTCAAATGACTAAGTGATTGACTTCTCGGGGAAAATCTGAGTGTTGTGGAGAACATTGACATTGTATGATTGGGTGGGGACAATTGTCATGGTGAGTATGGGGAGACGCAGCAGCACAAGATAAATGTTTGTGGAAGGAGGGACGAGTGAGGAGGACTTTGGTACGTGGAGCCTGGGGAAGAACTCAGGTTTAGAAACAGCTTGCGCAGAGCAAGCAGAGAGGCTTCTATGAGAGGTTTCTGAGATCAAGGGAGAGTGTGAACCACCCCCTCAATCTTTTGAGGCCCTGGGGGTTACAGAATGGTGGTGTATTTCATCTGTTCACTTTTAATAAATAATAACTTATGTGCAGAAACTGAGACACTGCCAGCTGGACGAGGCTGTGAGTTGACTGTTAAATACCTAGAAAATTTGTGAGCTGCTTCTTACACTACCCATGGGCTATAATCAGACATAGAGGGTGTATGTACACCATGAAAATTGGTGAACAGTACAGGAGAGCTGGCTTATCAGCACAGCCCTGGATATAATTTGCACTGTTCACAAGAAAACTGCAGCACTCTGTAGAAAAGCGTGCCTGGTGGTGGGCAGAGTTAAGGGCATATGTTCTCCTGGACCTGGCAAGCCCTCTGTGCCATTGTGTGCCCAAGGGGACCTGGGCTGGGCCGGGCCGTTGTACACATCATGAGTGGCTCTCACCCACCTCTGCTTCCACAGAAGGAGACCCATTCCCAGCTCCGAGAACCAAAGGTTCCTGGCATTTCTCCCCACACCCAGCCTGCGCTCTGGTCCCTCCTGTGACTGATCCTCTGTGGCCGAGAGGGCTGGGGGCTGACCGTGGCATGGGCCTGATCCCCTTACTTTTCAGAGCCAGGTAGTGCTTTAGGGCCAGTGGGTGCCTTTGGGGGCAGTGGGCGAATGCTCCTGGCCAGCGCCTGTGAAGGGTGACCTGTTAATCTGTTAATCACTCTTCACTTGGAACGTCCCTTTCAGCCGCATCCCAGAGAGGTTAGCTGTGCACCAGGGCCAAGGAGAGCCCCTGCCCACGCCCCACTCCTCCGTCTTCCCTTCCCTTCCCTCCTGCCTTGCCCCCCACCTGCTCCTGCCAGGCTGGGGCTGTTGGGGCCGGGCTCTACCCCCCACTGTGTGCCCCACCACCTCACATGTGCTCTCAAAAGGGCACTCACAAGGACCCCATCTTCTCTGTGATCTGAAACATAACCACAGACTGTTTGCTCAGCCCAGAACATTCTTCTCCCTCCTCCCCAACCCCCTACCTCCTTAGCTTTCGCCCTGGCAGCTCTCGTGCTCAGGACAGGTGTCCCTGGAGGACACCCCTCTCTAAACGCATTCATGTCCATCACTTGTAGGTTAACAATGACATTCCGTAAACATCCACGGAGCACTTAGCAGGCTTACACTAGGGAAGAGAAACCATTCCCCTGTTTTCCTTAGGCTCCTGCCCCGAAGCGCTTTGCCTTCCTTCGAGTGCCTTCTACACTCCCTCTTGGACTTAATGTAGAGCTCATTGCATGGTAGGAGCTCAGTATGTATTGAGTGCCTACTGGATTCTATTTCCGTTAGTCCCTGAATATTTATTGGCTGGTGGCCATTATCAAAGGTCCTATTTCTGTTGCAAAGCCGTGCATTTGCCCCAACAGAGGGTCTGAGACATTTTTTCTTCCTTCTACCTTCCTGCTGCAGCTCAGCTCCATTTTCCCAGAAAAGTGTATTTTCCCACTTGATTAATAGATGCCATTTTCACCTTAGATCATGGCTGACAATTACAGTTTAGATGTGCGGTGACGGCAATTGATACTGTAATAAAATTACACCTAATTTCCTTAGGACTTGAAGAGCACCAGGGTTGTTTTTATCTGAATAGAGTTTTTTAAAGTTTCAAAATGAGTAAGACATATTTTGTTCATGAAATTCTATGCTCAGGCCTCACTGACCCAGCCCTTAATTGCCAAGACCTCCAAGCCCTGACCCACTTAGGAGGTCCATGCAAGAGAATGTGAGCTTCTCAAATGTTCCCAAATTTTCTAGTCATGAGACCCACACTGGTGGCAGGCAGAACAGCCAAAAATGCCTGATAGTTTATCTGGATGGCATTGGGATGGAAATTACTCCTATTTCCATGGTAACCCTTATTGTTTGAGAAAGTAGAGTTCTTTCCTCCCGAGTAGGAGGATCGGTTAAGTGCTCACAGAGGGAGGTGGAGCACGCAGCAAACACGGTCTCAGAGCCGACTGAGCCTCCATGCCAGCCTCCATGGCAGGACAAACTGCCACCCAGACGTGACCGCAGTCCACTTTCCACAAACAGTCTCCATGGTTCCGACGGCCAGAGGGAGGCTTCTGTTTGCCTTCCGATAATTCATCGACCGGCTCTGATCACATAACTGGAAGGGGCTGGGAGGGACCCTTTTGAGGTTCTGGGACCCATGGGCTTCTGGGAAGGAAATGGCCATTTGCTTCCTGGAGACAGGTGCTCCACCATGCAGTCAGCCCTCAAAAGTCCCCCACATCCCAGACTCTGTCTTTGTAACAGCGCTTCCTGCACTTATTTCCTTATTAATTATTAATAAACAGCTCATTTCCTTTCCTCCATCGTCATCACCCACCTTTTGTGACCCCAGCTAAGCCATCCCTCTGGGTGATAGGTGGTGAAACACGTGGCCTTTGACCACACCACCTGGACTGGAATCTGTGCCCTGAGCTGTGTGATCACAGGCATATTGGTCAACCTCCCTGTTCATTTGGTTCCTCATTTATACAGTGGTGCCAGTGACGATAACCAACTCCCAGGCTGATTCAGGATTAAATATGATAGTTTGCTAAGGCCACTGGAGTAGGGTGTTGGGAGACAGGGGGTCATGTAAAACACTCGCCTTTGGTATTCTTAGTGAAACACATCCCAACCCTTCCACTTTGCTCTTCACCTCGTCCCTGCCTTGACTCAAGATGCCATCCTGCTCCAAGGGATAGTGTGACAGCTTCCAAGGCAGCTCCCTGCTTTGTTACCTGCCCCCAAACTTCTATATTTTAGTCGCTTTAGTTTCCAAGACTGCTGTTCAAATCACCACAAACTTCGCAGCTTAAAATAACAGAAATTTATCCTCTCATCTTCCTGGAAGCCAGAAGTCTGAAATCAAGGTGTCAGCAGGGATGTGCCCCCCTCCCCCAAGGCTCTGGAACAGGATCCGGCCCTACAGTCCCCAGGGCCCCCTGCCCTGTGTTGTGGACCCATCAGCTCATTTGTTTGATAAACAGTGATTGATCTCCCGGTGGGTGGTGGGCACCTCGGTCCCCATGGGGCACTGCCTGGCCACTGGCACTGCGAAATGGTTTATAGGAGGAAAATGCCATCACAGTAGTTCCCGGGGCCAGGTGACATTGGCCCCACAGGTGAGACTAGGGTATTGATTCTGTTCCCATTGTGATGAGAAGTCACTGAGGGTTTTGAGCAAAGAGTAAATGATCTGACTTGTACTTTACAAAAGTCTCCCTGGTTTAGAGTTACCAGCTTTAGCCAACAAAATGCAGAGTGCCCAGTTAAATTTCAGTTTCAAATAAACAATGACTAATTTTTTAGCATAAGTATGTCCCAAATATTGCAGGGACACTTACAATGAAGATTATTCATTTTGCTCTGAAATTCACATTCAACCTGTATTTTATGCAAGTCCGTGTGATACCTGGAGACCACGGAGCCACTGGTCTCTCGTGCTCCGACCACGATCATGATCATGCGTGACAGCAGTCAGCCCCCCCCCCCACCAACGCCAGTGAGGCCCGCCACGTCCCTGCGGGCTCTGCGTCTGTCACCTCCTCTTGCTGGGGTGTTGGGAGAGGATCTTCCTCTTCATTTGCTCACTGTGTCAGATGAAACCAGGTCACCTTGCTACCCAGTCTCACAGCTGGGCCACATTCAAATAAACAACCGGCTGAAAGTCAGAAATAATTGAAAAGCACCTTTGATCTTTGCTGAAATCTCTCAAAAACACGCAAGGAATTTCCATTCTTAATGTACATTGAAGTTTTTAATAGCCTTGATCCCAGTGGCTCTCAGCCCCTAAGCTGGGACCCACCCAGATGCCCAGGACAACCAGGTGTGCAATTTATTAAAGCTCCAGTTGATCCCAATACACAACTAAGTGTGCAGGCCCCCCACATTTGCTGCAAGCCTGCCCTGTTCTCTCAGCCCTGAGCCCTCTTCATCCCCGTTAGCTCTGCCCACCCTCCCTGCCCCCCACCCTCCGTCACATATCCATCCTGGCTCTAGGACAGGGACTGGAGTGGGCAGTTTCTTGACAGGTAAAAGGAAGGGCAGGAGTTTTGGATTTCCCTGTTGATTTTGGGGGGGCACACACTGGTTCACCAACATCCTTTAGTGCCCACTGCATGCCAGGCACCGTGTGAGGCCCAGGGCAGCAAAGGTATTGAGATAACAAGGATGGGAAATACATATTATTATTAAAAATATAAAAATAAACAAGTTTATTGTCAATACAATAAATGATCTGACTTGTACTTTACAAAAGTCTCCCCTACATAAGTATGTCCCAAATATTGCAGGGATACTTATGATATTGTTATTATTGTATTGACAATAAAGGTCAATGTAAACCATTAAAATGATGGCCAATACTATGTACTAACCACCTGCTGGATTCTGTTCTGAGTCAGTAACATGGACTAACCTGTTCAATCCTCACAAAAAAACCTGTGGTGGAGATATCGATGTGAACTCCCATTTTACAGATGATGAAACCAAAGAACAGAGAGGTTACTCACTTGCTTAAGGTCACACAGCAAGCAAGAGGCAGAGCTGGGATTCTCATCAGGGATGTCTGGGTTCTGGAGTCTGGCTCTTGTCCTTGGTGCTGTCCTCACAGAAGGCTGTGGGGTGACAGAGATGGGATTTTAACCACCCTGGGAGAGCATGCTAGGGCATGAGGGAAGGCCTTCTTGAGGTGGCAGAGCCTGAGCTGGACGTTGAAGGACCAAGTGTTCCATCAGGCTCCTCTGTCTCTGTTACCTCTAGCATCTAGGCCGTGTCTGGATAAGGCAGGATGTAAGAGGCAAGGTAAGAAAGGTGGGCAGGACACCCACAGGGATGTACCTTGGCTATGACTTGAACAAGGGAGGGAAACATAAACTAGATGAACAAAAAAACAAGAAACTTGCTGACACACGCAATTCAAAGTCTGGCAGTTGGGCAGTCTTCAGGCATAGTTGTATCTAGGGGCTCATTTGACAGCAAGACAGGACCTCCTCTCGCCATCTCTTGGCTCTGCTTATTTCCAGTTGACTTCATTCCAAAGTGGGCTGGGTTCCAAATGACAGCAGGGATGGCCTCCAGCAGCTCTGGGCTTCCTTTACCTTCACAGCTAGCAAGTCAGGGAAAGATCCCAATGATCCTACAGAGTCCCTCTCATTCCTCCGAAGGACCCTGATTGGCCCTGCTTAGGTTATGTGGCTGCTCCTTGGCCTATCATGATGTTCCAGGTCATGGACTACTGATTGGCCAGCTGAGATCACATGCCCAACCTTAGGCATCAGAGCAGAGGGGTTCCCCAGAGGAAACAGAGCCTCCCAGGAGGGCAGGGGTGCCCTCCTCCTGCAGTGCAGCACCCACCCTGCCCAGCCTGGAAGTGGTGCTCTGACTCCCACCCCTGCCAGGCCCACCCCTCAGGCCTGTCCAGCCTTGGCCAGCCTCGGGTGTCGGCATGGTCAGGAGGATGAGGGAGATAGACAAGAAGGATGTAGACAAGCCACAAGTTTATACACAATTAAAACACAAGCACAGCAGAACCCTGATTGGTCCCAGAAAACTGGAGCTCTTGGAAAAAGAAAAAGGGAACGTGATGGGACCCTTGGAAATGAAATGGAGCTGGGCGACTGAGCACCATGAAATTAAAAAGGGTCTGATACACAACTCCTGTACTATGTCTGGCTTTCTGCTTAGCACTGAGGGACCTTTGATATGCAGCACGTGCCCAAGGGGGATGTGGAGGGAGGGAGAGGGCAGGGACTCTGCAAGGCCAGGTGGCCTGGGAGTGCAGTGACGACAGGTCCACTGGCGGTGGGGCTGCTCCTGTCTCCAGTCAATGGAGACAGAACTGCCAAGTTCCCAGGATTCTGCAGGGGGGATAGGAAGATCATAATCAGGTAAGGTCCAGGTAAAGCAGTGCCTGATTTAGAGTCCAGAGCTCCTGGATACCTGAATGACCTGGGCTTCTTCAGTTTGTGAGTGAAGTGGCTGATGGAAGAGTGCTGGCCGACATCAGGCACGCACATTGTTGGGAGGTGTGAGCATTTCTGCCGGCACAGAGGCAGGTTAATATTTTAATAATGACGTGTTGATCTTTATAGTTACCTTCTATTTTTGTTTTCCTATCCACAGTTGTGATATAGGGTTTTATTTAAAAGTAAATTTGTTTGTGTAAAACGGGTGTGTCCGTTTAAAGAATAATTCTAAGTAAATTATAGTGCCAGTGGGCAACGTCATGAAGCACTCCCCACATGATCAACATCTGGGAATGCCAGCTGGATGCGCTGGGATTTCGGGCAGGTGGAGGGTCAGAGCCTTGCTGTCATGCCAGCTGGCACAAGCACTTGCTTGCCCACTAGCCTTGAGTGGAAGTATGTGCAGTCCCCTGGAGATCAGCTCTGCTGCCTAGAGAAAGCCCTCAGCTTCCCGGCATGCTCTCCCTCTGATTCTCCCAGGCACCTACTAAAAAACCCAGCTGTGATCTCTGAACACATGTCATTTCGAATTCTGCTTCTTGAAACTTAGTATTTCCCGACAGTCTCCACATGCCATCAGACTGTCTCCTCCGAAATGACTGCGCGTGGCTGCTTCCAGGTCCTGCTTAGCAATGCCCTTTCATAAAAAGCTTAACTGACTAACTACTTTTTGGAAGGACAGTTCCGATTTTTCATGATCGTAAACAATAGTGCTTTGAGCTTTCCTGTGGCTGGACCTTGTCTCTTTTGCCTGATGATTCCTGAGGATGCTTCCTTAGAAGGGACGTGACTGATGCTCCTCGTTAAGGTGGGGAGGGGTGATCTGCTGCCCCACTGCAGCCCCAGGCTACTGCCTCCCACGGCAGGAGACCATTCAGCTCCCAGCCCTGTCTAGACAGTGAGCGTGCCAGCCACTGCCAGGACTGAGCCAGCAGAGTGTGTGTGTGTGTGTGTGTGTGCACTGCCAGGACTGAGCCAGCAGAGTGTGTGTGTGTGTGTGTGTGTGTGTGTGTGTGTGTGTGTGCGCGCGCGCGCGCGCGCCTGTTTGTTAATTACCCTGGAATGTCTGCTCTGGCCGCCACTGTGGAAATGTAGGTCATCCCAGTGAGGCGTGCGGTCGTGAGAAGGGGGGTCAGGCCAGCCGGCGGTGCACACACCGTATCGAGGTCACGGCCATCTGGGAACCACCCTAACAGGTCCCAGGCACGCGAGAAGCAGACTGGCTGGGTTTTTCTGTGGCCCTTTCTCTCAGTGCATTTCATAGTATGGCTCACATTTTCTGCCTGAGGCATGTGGCTTTCCTGTCGACAGAGACAAGGATGGGTGTCCCGTCACACATCTCACATTAGATCTTCCGTGTAGCGGTCTTTCATTGAGCCGGGACATTCCATTAAGCAACTTCCCTGCACAGCCCATGGCCTTTCATCGGTATAACAGCCCAGGGAGGAGGGCCCTGTTATCATCGCAATAACATGATGCATAATCTCCATTTATACTTCACAGATAAAGAAACTAAGGCTCAGAAAAGTTATCCAGCTACTCATAATGATGGGACAATTGTTCATTACTGACTGCACCTGTCCTCAGCCGCATGAACATGATCTCTGTTCATTCTTAACAACCTGTCAGCAGTTGTGCCTAGTTTATAGATGCGGAAACTGAGGCACAGAGAAGCCAGTCCCAAAGCCAGTGGGGTTCAAACCCAGGCGGTCTAGCTAGACCCTGAGCCCTCAAGCCCTGAACATGCTCTTTCTCTCTCTCTGCAGTAAGGTCCCCACGTTGAGTTGGAGTCATTCTTTGGCTTGGATAGCCACGGGGCTCTGGCACCCACTGCAAAGAAGCCTTTGGTTGTAAAGAGTTAAACTATGTCCTGGTAAACAAAGGGGGGAAGTCAGAGAAGCCAGATCTTGGCTGTGATTGTTTGCAAGCCCAGGGAGTCTTTTATCAACACACATCCTCACCCTCCTTGCCCCAGGTTAAAAAATAATCTAATCCAACAGATTTTCCATCTGCAGAACCACACACTGCTGTGTGGGGGCTTTGTTTGTGCACCTGACAGTAATAATTGTTCAAACATTTATAAACTGTGGGGTTATGAGCAAAGGGTTTTAAGAAACTAAAAGAAATACGAGGAAATGATGCTTTAACCCACCCTCTCCTGGAGGGCTGGGGCAGCCTGCCTCCCCCCAGCCCCCAACACTGTATTGGAAACATTTTCAAGCCTGCAGAAGCATTGCAGGTGTGGTACAGGGAGCGCCCAGACACCCGCGGTCTGGACGCCGCCGTGAGTGGCTCGCTATGCTTCCTCTGTCCTCTCTCTGGGGCACGCTGCATTTTAAAATGACACGCATTGGGGGGGGTGGCTTTCCCTCCGTAGGGAAGGTATTCCCAGCCACCAAGGGGGTTTGCCCATGACGTTAAAGGATATTTTTATACAGAATATCATGTCTGAGAAGGAGTGGGCCAAAAAACGTCCCAGCCATTGTGCCCCGTCTGCATTCTCCCAGGCACAGTGACGCTTTCCTGCTTCAGTGACAGCAGGGGCAGCGCCGGCCCCCACGGGCAGCCCGTGCTGCAGCCCCTGTGCCCAGAGCTCCCTACATTGCTTTCAGTCCTCACAGCTGCCCTGTGGGCATCAGCTATTATTGCTGATATTTCATGGGGAGAAACTGAGGCTCCATGAGCATGAAAAGGACATTCCCAGAGTCGCCCAGCTTGGAAGTGGAGGGAGAGGGAAGTGCCCCCAGGCCAGTGCATGTATCCAGGTGCTTTCTCAGCCTGGCATAGTACCTGGCACAGCGTAGACACTCCGTAAATATCTGTTAAATTCACCAAGAAGAGCAACTCTGTGCCAGGCTCAGTATTGAACACCTGACATGCATTAACTCATTTAATGCCCATGTGCCCACATTTGGAGGGGCAGAGAAAGTGGAGGCTACAGCTCAGAAGGATAAGGGTTAGGAGGCCGTCTGTCAGGCCCTTCGCCCTCTTGGTCCTGCTGCGGCCACCTTCTGTCCCTGGCACTGTGGGCAGCAGGCTTCCCTGCTCTAAGGGAGGCCCCAGGACAGTCCGCCTCCCTGCCAAGGGAGCCCTTCCAGCTGCGTCATCAAGACCATCCTGCTGGTGCTGATTTCTGTCCCAGTGGGCCATGTTGGAAGATGGAGCACCCAGCCGTTGTGAGGCCTGTAAGCCCACATCTCTACCTAATGTCTGCTGCAATTAGCAGGAACCTGGGCTACTGATTTCACCTCAGTGTCGTTGCATGTAAAATGGTATCAGTCGAACCTTCAGAAAAAAGGTGTGTGAACAGCACACAGCAGGTGCCCAATGAAAGGTCTTTCACTCTATTAACATCTGCTGAGCTTCTGACTGTGGTGTATGATTTGCATGTGAGGGGCTTCTGTGACCCTTGACCAGGAGGGTAGATAGATCCAACCACCCTTAACAGTGTGACAGAAAGGCTCCTTCCTCGCCCACAGCTCCATGGGTGCCTCTGCCCCATACTCTGTGGGTTTGCTCGGAGAAATGTGACTTACCTTGGCAACTCAACCTCAGCGTAACAATGAATTATACATGATTCCAGTCTGTTTTTTCTGTCTATGGAGGAGACTTCTACCCCGTATGAGATCAAGAGTACCCAGCAAAGGACTCAGTGTGACTCAATGCTATTTGAGGTGCCCCATGCCAATTCAACTTAACCTAACCTAACATAACCCCACCAACTCAACTCAACCCAACCCAACTCAACCCAGTCCAACCCAGACCAACTCAACTCAACCCAACCCAACCCAGTCCAGTCTAACCCAAACCAACTCAACTCAACCCAACCCAACTCAACTCAACCCCACCCCACTCAGTCCAACCCAACCCCACCCCACTCAAATCAACTCTACAACTCAACCCAATCCAACCCAGTCCAACTCAACCCAACCTAACTCAACTCAACTTAACCCAACCCAACCCAGCCCAACTCAACTCAGTGGCAACTGTTGTTCACTGGAAATCACACAGAATTTAGAATCAGACAGACCTAGGGTGAAATCTCAGTCTTTCACTCTTAGCTGTGTGACCTCCAGCAAGTGACTTCACTTCTGAGACTGTTTCTTCAGCGCTAAAATGGAGATAACAATCCAGCATTTGCCAGTATGTAAGATTCATTTTCTGTCTGTCGGGTGCCTCCTTGTATGACACCATCAAGTCCAACCCAAGCCACTGAATGGTGCCCCCTTCCTCCCCTGTCTACCCCCCACCTCAAGTAGTCAGTGGGAAGGCCTCCAGCAGGGCGGGAGAAGCATCTGCAGCCCAGTCCTCCCAGCTGCTCCGTGCTTCTCTAAGAAGACTTGGGGAAGGAGTTAATATTTTTCAGAAAAGCTTCCTGGTAAAATTGAGTGACTTTTCTGATGCACTAGCCAGGCTTTAGATGGCAAATACGGTACCTTCAGAGTGTTGTGAGGACAGATGTTAATGCATGGCATTTGCACTAAATATGGGGAAATTATTGCTGCTGCTACTGCTCCTCTTACCACTAGCAAGACCCTAGAGTAGAAGCTGTCTTTCCTGCCTCCGCGTTACCAAGACACTGGACAAATCGGTGCCTTCTGTGCCTCTGCGCGTTCTGTGGATGCTCACAGCACTCCGGAGGCTGGGGGTGTTCAGCTCTGCCCAGGAAGCCCACTTCGGCCTCATCTAATGTGTCATCACCAGGAGTCAGATGGATTTGTCCCCAGACTTGTTTATGCCAGTTACACTTGTATTTTTAATTTCACGATTCAGTTGAATTATTATACAAAATGAAAAACCATGAGAAAATTGTTGTTTCTATGAAAGGTAAGTCAGATACCTCTTGGTAAATATGAGTTGTTAAAATTCTCACTGAAGAATTAGGTGAGGGAGAGATTACTGCAGAGATTAAAAAATACATGAACATGAAAGGTTCTAATTTCAGACTCTTTGCAAATGTCCTTTAATTTTAATTAATTTTAATCTCTTTAAAGGACTGGGAACTAGCAATTCTAGATAATGTAAAAATGGATGTGTTTTATGTAAGAAGATTAATATGGAACTCTAATTAGCAAAACTAAACATGCCTTGATGTACACACAAATATTGGTGAGTGAGGCACCCTTGGGTTGTTAAAGCACCCAGCTTTGACTGTACAGGGATTTTACACAGCTATGACTGCCATGGAGGTACTGAGGGAGCTGCGTGTGTGACGTTGTGGAGCTTGGCTCTGCAGCGGGCTTCAAGCTTGTGCTGAGCCGAGTGTGATGAGGTCCCATGTCGTGCAGAGAACACAAACTGGCATATAGGCAGGGGGGTTCAGGTCTGCTTCTGTTACTTGTTTGCTGCTGTGTGACTTTCGGTGCACCGTGCCACTTCCCAGGGCCGTGATTTCTTCCTCAGCAGAAAAGGGTGCTAATAACTACCTCATGGGGTGTGCAGGTCAGTGGGGGGTAGGAAGAGTCTGTAGCTAGTTCATGGCCCTGTGTTGAGCTCTGTTATCAGAAACCCCTCTCCCTCCCCGCTGTGGGCTTCCACATCCCAGGGTCCAGTGTGGGTCTGACTTGTCTTCTAGCCCAGAGTCAAGGAGTCTCAGATCTCAGCTAAAGGGCATTCCTGGGTCAATGTCTCTGAACCTGGAATGATGAGTGTGAAACACACAATCCTTCAAGCTCAGAAAATGCACTTGACACTTTTTCATCCTCGGGGAGCCTGAAGTCTTGGTAAATCTGGAACACTGTGGAGTTCAGAACTAAGAGGGGGGAAACTCCAGCAGCAGAGAGGCGAGGTGCTGCCCCTGGCTGTGTGTAGAATGAAAGAAGCGTGGCCTCATGGACTAATTAATGATGGCAATCTCATCAGCCGCTGTGCGGGCCGGCACACTGGGTGGGCAGTGTGGTCCAGGGTCACTGACAATGACACGCATGGAATTATTGGAGGGACAACCGTTTTCTTCAAGATGCAGTTTCAGATTGAAAAGGGCTTGGCTTCGGGGTCCACATTGTTCCTGGTATATAACAAAAAAAGGAGAAAAGGGCTGTGGGCCCTTCAGAGGGGCCCCTGTGGAAGCGTGAGCCTGTGGCAGCTCCCGTGCCTGGGGAAGGTGGGCCAGAGAGAAGGCCCACCACCTGGCCAGACTTCAGGGAGGGGTCCTAAGTGAGGCCGTTGGCCCTCCCCCCAACTCCTGGGACCTTTAAAGTAAAAAGAACTGCACGTGTTGGGTGCTCGCTTGTGCCTGGCACTGTGCTAAATCCCTCCCATGTGCCAATCTATGTTGTCCTCAGTAACTCTGGGAGGCCAGCTCTAGAATGTTCCCACTCTATGGATGAGTACATTGAGGCCCAGAGAGCTTCAGAAAGATGCCCACGAGGGTAATAGGTGGACCCAGGGCTGGACCACTTCTGTCAGACTTCATGGCTGATATTTTAACTATGAAACTCTACTGTCTCTTAAATAATAATTCTAATAAATAGTATTGGTCCCATTATGATTAGGGTCCATTAATTAGTGAAATGACTAAGCCTCCCAACAGCCCTATGAAGATGGGGGAATGGTTGGCCTGTTCTGCAGAGGAAATCGCCGGGGCACAGAGAGGTCAGGGGACACCCACACCCCATGTCCTTGGACACTTGCTCCCGCCAAAGACCCATTTTAGCTAAATACACTGGTTTGCTTACTGACTGAAGGAGTTTTTTTTTTTCTCTTAGGCTTAGGGAGTTGAATTTGATAAATATGAAATTTTAGTTTGAGCACTCAGAACACGGGTCCCCTTAACTTGACCACTGCTCAGGTTGTCTCCTAACATTCCTCGTCCTTTCTCCCATCCACCACCCCGTAGACTCTGTTCCCTACTCAGTCCCTCCTGGCAAGGGTGCCTGATAAAATATAAGATGCCTAGTTAAACTTGAATTTCAAACAAAAAAACAATGTTTTAGTGTCAGTACATCCGATGTAATATTTGGGATATTCATGGTTTATCTGAAATTCAGTTTTCACTGGGTGTCCTGTATTTTTATTTGTTCAGTCTGGCAACCCTACCTCTGGCCATGGGGGCTTGGGGGAGGCCTCAGGGCACCCTAGCTGGGACCTGGTCCTGTTAATGACTAGGCTAATGATGTGTTTATTGGGCAGCTGCTCTGTGCCAGGCATGTGCTGGGTCCTTTCTGTCCATCCCCCCACCTTGAATCCTCACGATCACTTTACAGACTAGAAGCAGAGGGAACCAAGAGGAGAGATCTGCCCATAGACACATGTCGGGGAAGCCCGTGTCCTTCAAGGGCTCTGCCGCACAGCCTCCAGAACAGACACTCCTGGATTCCCTGGCTCCCGCCCACACCACACTGTTACCTCCCCCAGCAGCTGGGCTGCTGGGCCTCATCCTCCTGCTGCCCGGACCTGGTCTAGATCACTGCCATTTGCAGTCCAATGTCTGTGCCAGACATAAGACCTTTCCGTTTCCCATCCAAATTAGTTCCTGGAGAGACCCTGCGCCCTCCCCAGCTTACAGATGCCTTGACTTGGCTCCTGAAATGAGAGACATCACCCAAACACCCTCCCTCCAGTCCTCCCAACAAGACTGAGGGACTCTCTCTGCGGTTGGCTGCAGCCCTTTCCTGGCTCTCCACGATGTTGAAATGTTATTTCCAGTAGACCGAGTGACGGAACAGCGTCATGTGGCGCAGACCGGGCAGAATCGCCGTGTTCACGGGCCGTGGTTGGCCGTGATGCTCTAAGGCACCGGGACTGATGCTGCTGCCTGCTGCTCCCTTGAGCACACGGCTTAGCCTGCCTGGAAGGTCGGCTCTTCTGCTGTTCCTGGTTTCACAGAGTTAGCCTGTGGGAGTGGGTTAGTTGGTCAGCTGCTGACCAGCCTGGGTCACACTGGAGTCATGCTCCTAAACCAGTCTCCATGGGACCAGAACTTCAGACACAGGGTGGCTTGTTCGGTGTGACTGTGCTCGGGTTGTCTGAGGCCTGGCTCTGCTGGAAAAGATACGTCATTATGGAGTGAGCTGGAAGGTGTAGATGTCATCAGGTAAAGCCAGTGACACTGTCTTGCAGATATTTGGGGACAGATAGCTCTGAGAGTGATGTAGTCAGTCCAGCAAAGTTCACAGCCACTGAGGGCTCCCTCGTTTATTCATCTGATAAATATTTACTGAGCAATTACTTTGTGCCTCGTGTGTTAGCACCAGGATATATTGAGATAATTAAGACATGCTCACTGCCTTTAAGGGTTCCTTCATCTGGATGAGTAAACAAAAGCCCAAACCCACATGATGAGCCCAAATCTACGCCCTGCAGACCACCGAGGACCTATAAGGGACTCCCACCTCTTTGGCTCCAGGCAGTGATCCAGGATTGATCTCAGCCCATCACGGCCATCCCAGTCCCCTTTGCCAGGCACCTTATTTCCCAGCCTCTGTTGCATCTGGGGTGGCCCCATAGTATCAGAAATGAAACTCAAGTTGAAATCTGACACAGAGGTTCTGAGAAATATTTTGCTCTTCTGATAAAAAGGCCATATTCACTGGCTTCCCCTTCTGCTTTCTTCTTGTCTTGAAAATGTCAGTGTGATGTGTCAACCCCGGCAGCATCTTGAGACCATGAGGCTACCAACCTGAGGACAAAAAGCCCAGGTGCCTGGAATGCTGGAGGGGAGGACAGGGACAGCCTCAGTCCCCGGGGGTGTCACCAAGCCAGGGCCCCCAACCAAGCAGCGTCCCTTCTTTACTCCTTGACAGGCAAGAAAAACAAATTCCTGTTTGTTTAAGCCACTGTTAGTTGGGATTTGTTATTTTCAGCCTAAAGCATTCATTCCTAATGCAAAATTCAGTGAATTTTATCTGGAACATTCTGAAAAATCTAGACAGAAGAGGCAAAAAATATATATATATGCAAAGTCCCTTCTCAACCAGTTGGGGACATGGAACACGAGACCATGATGGCTTGTGTTTCTGGCCGATGGAGGGTCCAGGCCTTGCAGACAGCACAGAGGCGTGAGGCGGAGCTCAGAACTTCAGCCCCAGGGATGCGGGATGTGGTATCAGACTTACTGTGTCCCGCTTGGTTTCCATGGGGCTTCTCTGGAATCCCGTTTCTGTCCCTTTTTCATCCATTGCCATTGTAAAATCAGAACACAGATAGTGCCTCTCAAGCCCCAGTGTCCTGGCATCCCCGGGGGCTTCTCCAAATGCAGGTTCACGCTCCTCCAGTCCAGAGCCTGCATTGCCAGCCCGCTCCAGGGGTGCCTGTGCTGCTCCTGGGACCCAGCCCCGAGCAGCGAGGGTGCAGCACCGCTCTCCTCCTCAGAGTCAAGGCCGCACCAGTGCTCTGAGCTGCTGCGCATTCGGTCAAAGCCCCTGAAGTCCTCCCGGCTGATGGGACTGCTCAGCCGTGGCTTCTGCTTGGATTCCCTGGCTTTGGATGGACTCGGAGTGACCAGGTGTCCTGGTTTGCCTGGGACAGAGGGGCTCCCTGGGATGTGGACGTTCAGTCCTGCCAAACTGGGATGAGTTGGTCGGTCGCCTTATATAGGCTGAAGCCTGAACCATTAAATGCAGGGCAAGGCAACTCAGTGAAGGCCTTGGAACCAGAGAGAAGGCCTACCCGTACCAGTCAGGGGGTGGCGCACACTGGTAAGTGAGGGACTTTGTCCCAGCACTCCTGCTGTGAGCGGGACAGCCTGCTCTTTGGAATTTCCTCTAGACCTGTGTCTGGAGGCTTGCACAGTTGGGGGACAGAAGGAGAAAGCAAGTGCCAAAGACCCTCGGGCTTCCTGCTGCCATGTGTGGCTGGACGAGGGGCCCTGTCACAGCTCCTTGTGGAAGCGCTGCAGACTGGGGTTAGGACAGAATGAGGTCGCGGGGGCTCTGCACCTCCTGGGTTCTCAGGGGCCTCCCTGCCTTCCACAGCCCTGGGCTGTTAATGACCCACTCAGCTCCTTAACGGAAACAAATAGGCACTGGTCTCAACTGAGCGCCTCTAATTTGTCCCATTTGTGCCTAAAGTCCACGGTGTCAGCAAACCAATGTCAAGCAAAGAGGCTGTTACCGTAAAGCACCATCCCTCCTCCTGCGAGTGCGTCTTTCCCTAACTCACCAGTGACTGGACGGTGCTGCCCCGGACACGACAGGCGGTGGCCAGGTTCTACCTGAAGACTGGTGTTATTTTTTCACCCTTATGGTACTTTTATTTTTGTGTGTGTTTTTACAAAGTGGCTAATATTTCTAAATTGGAGGATTTTAAATAAAAATCTAGATTTCCAACTTCTCTTAAAATCTCCAACAGCACGGAATCCTGGTTGGGACACACGGACCATTAGCTGGTTAGCTGGGGCTGAGGACAGGCTGCTCCTCAGGTGCCGGGGGCAGGGTTGGGAGGGGCGGCAGGGGTGGAAATGGGGAGCAGGAGGGCAACACAGCTTCCCAGCCAGCCCGCCCCTGCGGCACTACATTAAGGGCCGCTCTGAATGAATTGCCCGTGTTATGTTATTAAGTGAGCACCTTATCATCACTAGTACTGTTATCGGCATATTATCAGTACCAGAGTCACTTCCACAAGTAATTTTTGAGTCACTCCCCTCCTAAGACAGGACTTCCCACATGTGCCTGACCTTGGACTGGAGGGGACAGAGGCAGAGAGTGGTACCTGCTCAGGGGCTGTGTTTGAGGGTCATGGGGTAGAACTTTAGAACTAAGAATTTAATTTCAGAATCTATTATTATCTGCACAAGTATGTATTTGTTGTAAAAATGGTATGAAATTTTCCCAGCACTATTTGGTGAGAGCGTAATGAGTATCTATTAAGGGAGAGACGATTCCACGTGTCGTCCAGGGCATCTGAGGAAGCTGCCCCAGGTTCCCCATCGGCAGCTCTGGTATCTTTCCTTAATGCGCTTTAAACAGGAAATAGTCAGATAGCCACGGGTGGAAGAAGGGGAGGAGGCACATGTTGAGGCAGGAGGGGGAACGGAAGGGGTTGCAGAGTTTATTGAACACCCACTCCGTGCCGTCACTGGGCTAAGCTCTTCACATGCCTGATCTCATGTAACCCAAGAATCGCATTATGAGGTTTGTGCTGCTTTTATTCCCATTTGACAGGTGAGGAAACTGAGCCCCAAAGCCTGCAGTAACATGCCTGAGCTCACACTAGTGGCAGGAGGCGGATCTGGGGTGGGATGCCAAACTCCCTCTGCATCTTCGGAAGGCATGCAATCCACCATGGGCTGTCTGTGGACTGGGATATGGTCCTGGAATTCTCCCCGCTGTGGTGCTCCACCACTCCTGGGTGACCCCACCTGTCACAGGTGGTGCCCTGGAGTCAGATGACAACAAAGAACAAGAAGGAAAAGTCTATAAAACACACTGTGGAAAGAATGCTTATTCCAACTGCAGGCTCTAAAGATTGCTTGGGAAATACAGGTGTTTTCCAGTGTGATCAGCATATTCATTGGTGAACAGTTTGAACATGTAAGGACTTTCTTGTTTGCTGATGTGTGATGTTGTCCTTAAGAAACAGCAGGTGAATGCGAAAAATGCACCCAGCTGAATACAGCCGTGTGGGGCACATGATTGCATGTGCTTACACACACACACACATGCACACACCTGGACGCCTACCTCAGTTCACCTCGTGGCTTAGAGCCACACCTGTCCGCACCTGTGTTAAGACTTTCATGCAATGGTAACCCTCCTTCCTCCACTTTGGTAGCTCAGAAAGGGCAAGTCTCCGATGCCACACCCACAGGCCAACCTCAGGTCTTCAGGGTCGAGTGCCATCTCTACTGCAGAATTTCTGTATCTCCTGCCCCATTTAATGTGTGTAAAACTGAGCTCATTTCTATCCTTTTTAAAAGGTGAGGACATTTTGAGTCCTGTGTCCTTGATCCCATTGTTTCCCTGAGCCCTGTGGTTTCCTGGATGAGTTTGCACAGCATGGCCATGTCACCTCACAGCAGCACAGACTCCTTAGTTTCCTCATCTTACAGTGGGTACGCAAAGTCCTATATCCGTGTCACAGTGGGTGGTAGAAAGAGCCCTGGGCCAGGAGTCTAGGGAGGGCACAGGCCAGGCTCCAAACCCACCGGGCTGCCTGGAGCTCTTGGACTCCCCTGGGACTCTCTAAGCATCAGCTTCCTGGGCTGATGAAGTGGGACCACCTCCCCAGCCTGTCCCCCTCCCAGAACAGCTGGGTGGCCTGGAGATGGGCTCCCAGGTGCCCGCGGGCTTCGTGAACGGTGGCAGTCCCACTGCCCGGGCACCTGGGTCCTCCCAGGGTCACCGCCGACCACGGCTGGTGTTCCCACTGTCATTCTGCAGCTGCAGCAGCTGTTTGGGGACTCTAACCGCGACGGCGCTCACGCTGGCCCCCTTCCCCTTCTCATCGACTGGAACGATGGGAGACTTGCCCAGGGCTTCAGCCTGTCTGCTCCCCGCTCTGCCCACAGCAGGGCTGCTTCTGGGCCTGCTTCTCCCAAGCTTGGCTTTTTGTAGCATTACAAGGCGCTTACTTTGAATTTTAAAGTAATGTCAAAGTCCTAACATGGTGATAGAGTGTATGTGTATTATTTATTTTGGGGAATCGTTCCATTGTGAATACACAACAACTACACACAGCTACTATCTTGAAAAATCTCTATCCCAAATTTAACTACTGTAGCCAAAGTATATATTTTCCTGTAATAAAGGGAAATTAAGTTAATTTTTAAAATTTGGAGGAAAAAACAAAGTATAAAGGGAAATGAGAAGTTCCACATGTTCTAACCACCATTAATCTCTCAGTAGATTTGATTCCAGGTCATTTTCTATGATAGGTCTACTCCGGGTGACCTATTGTGCTATATATAGAGTTTTCACTCAACATTAAGTCAGAAGCATGCCTAGTCCCCCTTAGGAAAAATGCTTTGTAAACATCGGTTTTAATAATTGTATAAATATCCCATCTTAAGGACATTCTACAATTTATTTAAACATTTTTGCAGTGTTAGACATTTAATTTTTTTAAAAGTCAAATAATGCTATGATTTATATCTGTTTATATTACCCTGTTTTCATTTCCTGATTATTTTCTTGGGCCAGATTCCCCAAAGTGGAAAACTACCTAATAAAGTAGGTGAGTGTTTTTAACATATTTTCACACACACATATACACATGAACAAGTTGCTTTTTATAAAGTTGCTTCTGATGGGGTAAGAAGAGGGTCTGCTGTTCCACACCATCCCCAGGCCTGAGTATTGTCATATTTTAAAAACTTTGTTCAGTTAACTTTTTTTGTCTTGATTATGTTGAATAATTCTAAATATATTTCTTCGCAGATTTATTAGTAACAGTCTAATAAGTCCGAGCCCCGAAGTGAACATCCCAGCTGCGTTTGAAGGCTAGTCCTCTCTGAGTGGGCCTGAGGGCCTCTGCGGCCGGTCCCTGGGCACAGCGTCGGGGCCCCAGGGCAGGGAGGCCAGCTTCGCTCTTGGCCGCAGTCTGAGCTCTAGGATTGCACCCGCACCGGAGGGCCTGAGCAGGCACTGCAGGTCTGGGTGTGCAGGCCAGATGATCAGGGCACTGGGGCGACTGGGGGCTTGCAGTGCTTTGGACCACTTGGCCACTGGTTCTGGAGCGAACCCAAAGGCAGAGTGTTGACCCCGCACTGTGTGCTGGGTCTGCATAGTGGGTTGGTTATGAAGATAACAGGAGCAGGTCATGGTCTCAGAAAGTCCCCTCAAGTGTACACTGAAGGGTAGAGCTGGGAGTGAACAACTTGGGTGACCGGCTGTGGCCCCGTCCCCTGGCCCTGGGATGACTTTCATGGCTCCATTCGGCTACAACCTCGGAAAGGTGTCTCGACGACGCCAGCGTGGTTTTCTTGCCGGTCAGCCGGCTCAACAGCCAGCAGTGCTTTTGCTCCCCAGGATGGCATCCATCACGTGCCTGAATTCAGGAGCCGCCTTGGCATTTGTCGGTCAGCCAGAAAGGAGATCCAGCACCTAGAAGACATCACATTAATTTTGCAAGTTTGATTTATTCTCTATTTAAACTATGGATTAAATTCCACACAGGAAAGAAAATTCAGCAGAGCCGCCCTCTCTGTGGGACACTTTTGAGTTTCCAGAAGGGGTCAGTGTGTGCCGCTGGGAGGCAGTGGAGCCAATAGAAGGACTGCGGCCTGTGGGGTCAGGAGACCCGAGTTCAAGTGTAGCTGGGTGGCCTCGGGCTGGTCAGACACCACTGACCTTTAGTGCTGTCACCTGCGCGTGACGCCTGCAAGGAGCAACGTGGTGAAAGGCACCTTGTGACCAGCAAAGCGGCGTCCAGACCTCAGCGACCACAGGGCCGGTGCCACTGTGATTCCCTCCACCAGCAGGGCGGGCACTGCAGGCCACAGCCCTCCCACCCTGGCTTCGGTACAGTCAGGCCCTGTTTGTAAGGTTGTGTGATATGTATAAAACGTGTGTTTTGTATATATACATACAACCTATGTATATATTGATTTATGTCTATATGCATAAGTGTATATACGTACAGGTGCACATGACTATATATATACAGACACACACATAAATGTATGTAAAATGTGACATGTTTTATTTTCAGTTCTGATTATATATCATAGGCAGACTGCATTTTAAAACAGAAGAACAATAAAAAAAAAAACCCTGTTAGCTCTTTCTCCATTGCTTCTTCCATTAAAATGCTTTTCGAAGAAAAACCTAAAAAATGAAAGAAAAAGTCTGAGCCTGAGTAGTTACCATGACAGTGCTGGCTGGGCTGGAGTAATTTTATGGTGACCACAAACCTACCCTGGGCGGCACCGCATGGGCAGCTAGGGCTTCTGGGGGCTGATTTAGTGCCTAAGCTACGGCTTCTTGGTCACGGAGTGGCTGCAGACTTGCTCTGTGTTTGCTACACTCTCAGCAACTCATTTGTGCTTTTATGGTGATGATAATATTTATCTCTGTGGGCAGATGGCCACATTCACACTCATTTAGCCGCAATCGACTGTCCAGCACGGGGCTGGCCTGCTTCCTTCCCCAGCATCATCCACGTGGCTAATTGAGTTTGGTTAATCAAGGTTGTGATGAATTGGGCTGGAAATGTCTGCCTGGGGTGTCTCCTGTTGGTGAGGTTGGATGGGGAGACCAGTCCCTCAAAGGGTGGCCAGGCTGAGAAAACCCTAATGGGGCAGCTTGACAGGATGCCAGGATGGGCCGACTTCTCCCTTAGACATAGTGTCTAGGGATCCCAGGACTTTTAGGGGCCTACGCATATGTTCCAGCTTCTTTTAGAATCAGAAGGAAAAATGGCTTGGCTGTGAAAGAGCAGGTCGTCTGTGGCGCTGGGTGGCTGAGTGTGGGATGGGTTACCAGGGCAGGAGGAGGAGGGTCCCACGAGCCATGCTGGGGATTTGGGAGTCTATCCAGGGAGCAGGGGGCCATGGGCATGTCGGGATGACACTGGGGAGGTGCGGTGGGATGGAGCAGGAAGAGGTAGGAGACCCATGGCATTGTCTTAGGAGCCACGATGGGCTAGGTGGGGTCTGGGTCTGTGACATGGAAAAGTGACACGTTTAGGGATGTCACACCCACACCTCACCACACTCCCACCTTCCCCTTTGTGCCCTGCTTCTCCTGCAGCAGGTGGCTCTCACCCCCCTGTCTGCTGAATTGCTCAGAAGGCCCCCTGTGTGTCCTGCGGGGCAGCGCCGGGGACCTGGGGGTGCCCACATCCAAGGGTGGCTCCCTGCTTCTCAGGATCCTTGACTGCCAGCACCCAAGGTGCTCTCGCAACAGTCTGTCCACTAATCTTTTAATCAGCAGCGTAATAGGAAGTTCTCTAACTTTTGTGCCTAGAGTTTGCTAAGGGTGAAAGCAAGCACTTGTACCCCTGGGGCCTGGGGTTGGAATGTATTCAGATCTTGCATTTTATCTTGAAACCTTCTCAGTTCTGCATTCTTCTTCAATAACGTGTGTATCTTCTTAACAGAAAAATAAGTCCTCCTGGCAAATCTCGGGGCATAACATAGGCTCTAGGGGAACAAACTCTGTTTTCCCTGCATTCTGCTGGCTGCTTGGTACCCAGGGCTGGGACTAGGGTGGGAGGGAGGCATGCAGGGCTCAAAACGTAGGAGGCTGCCCTCTCATGCAGGCCTCTTGCACGGCTCTGAGGGTGATGCCTCCTTCCATTGTGCACCTGTGCTGCACCTTACTGCACCCCACTGTCAGCCCCATTTGGAGAGATGGGATCAGACCCTCAAGAGCAAAGGTAACAGGGGTGCCAGATGGCTACCTCCCCTATTGTGCCACCAGCTGCCCCTGATATCTCTAGGACATGCATCAAAACAGATGAGATGTTTACAAAGTGCCTCCTTGAAGATTTCGTGTGGGATAATGTAGGGACAATTAGGCCATTCACCGTGTTAGCATCCTTTGCTTATTTTTATTCACTTTAAAAGAAATAGTTACTAGAAGCTGGCTGTATCCAGATGCCTCGCTAGACACCCATGATGCAGCACCCCAGCAGACGGGTCTGTCTACGGGTCTGGTGTTCCTGTGGCTTCGGCGTATTTGCACAAGCGAAACCAGACTGGAAGGTAGAAAAATCTGTCTTGTCTGGGTGAAGCTAGGTGTGTTCCTGGGCACGCCCAGGCTTCCCGTTTCAGCATTTGCAAATTGCCTGATCCTTGGGGGGCACTTGCCCCAAGAGTAAAAGGAGGCACAGTATCAAGAAGGCTTGGAAAATGCCAGGTAGTTGGGGCCTGTAAGAGGTTTGTGATGTACATTTGCAGATTAAATGCTGGTGAGTCCTGCAGGTCAACCCTGCCCAGCATTTCCACACTTGGCCCATTTTCCAGCAACATCTGTCAGCGTCTGACTAAGCATTTTCTGCTGCACCCACTTTCAGAAATGCTGATCTCCAGCTTTCCCTTTTAGTTTCTTGGGCTCAGCCTCTTCCTCAGGGTCTATATTTGGGGGACAGCTCACCTCTTCCCTCTCTTTGAAGACATGAAACCACGTGGACACACTTTAACCATGTTTTTCTGGATGTGAGCTTGTGGCCAGAGGGTGTCAGTTACTGAGCCTGCCCAGAGGTGCCATCACTGGGAGATGAGGGGCAGTTTAGGGATAAGAAGGACTTTGCTGCTTCAGAGGGCTTTGGCATAGTCCCCGAAATGGTAATAATCAGCCAGAAACATTAGAAACTGGGGGGGCGGGGAGGGTGCAGGGAACGGGGAACTATAGGACAAAAAGTAGCAACACCATGCAGCAAGGAAGGCGATTAAGAAATAAAATGGGAACAATACCTGCGACTCACCTGGCTGGAAAGTGGCCCTCACTTCTGGTGCAGCACCAATGGGAGCTTTGAGAAAATGCTGGCATCCACCTGGCTCCCAGTGGCCTAGGGAAGAACCGAGCATGGGTGCTATTTGAAAGCTCCCCAAGGTGACTCCCCTCTGCGGCCAAAGCTGGGAACCCCTGCTTTCAGGGCTCCCTGCGGGGAACAGAAAGGGGACCGAGGCAACACTTGGACACTCTCACGTTCCTTCTTAACTTCAGTGAACTTGTTCGGCATCTTACCTAGCTCCCCAGCTGATGAAACAATCCTCTGGGCTCCATCCTGCCATCCTTCTATACTGTGTTTCTCTTTCTGCTTTGTAAAGGTCTTGCTCTTACTGTTTTCCCCCTTCCTGATTTCTCCCCAGCCCCCACACCCCTCATATCCCAACACACACACACACACACACACACACACACACACACACACACACACACACACACACACACACACGCATGCCCATACACACTGCTGAGGTGCCGTTCAGCATCACCAATGAGCTGTGGACAAACTGCTCCGACGCTCAGAACAGCAGGGATATTTCCGACTGTGCAGCTGCAACCTGTCTGGGAACTTGGCTGTATAGAAATCCCACAAAGATGGCAGGATCCTAAATAGCTCTTGTGTCTCCGCTTCTTATAAAAGGGCTCTGCAAGTCCTCCCGTGACCCGGAGCAACTTTGAGACGAAGATGCTGGTGGGCTGACAGCTGTTGCCTTTGCTCTTCCCTCAAGAACTCTTAGCTTGTGTCTGTGTTGTTGGGCCTTCTGCAGGTTGACGGCCACAGGGGGTGTCTAAGGCTTCCTGGGGTCCCACCCTGCAACCAGATCAGCAGTTCTCAGCTGGGACATGTGGCAATGTCTGAAGATATTTTTGGCTGTCATATGGGGGCAGAAAGCAGAGAGGGTGCCCCTGGCATATGGTAGGTGGGGGTCAGGAATGCAGCTCAACACCATCCCCACCAAGAATGATCCACTCACAAACGTCACTGGTGCCCAGGCTGAGACACCTTGAAAGCTGATTCAGTTTCTCTTCCTTCCTTTATTATTCCTATAGTTGATTATTGCAAAATTTGGGCTAGGATAGGGTCAAATTAACCTCAGTTATTTTTGTACAATTTTGTAGATTTAAGTCACTTTGTTTCCTGAAGTCAAGGTATTTAAAGTGGAAGCAATATTTGGGAAATCAGTGTCACATAAATAGATGGCGCTCCTAAAACTATGTATGATGACCATGCACCCAAAGTCATTCATGATGTCCTGTGCAGATGGCTGCCTGTGAAGATTTCAAGGATGAGGCTCCCCCTCTCATGGTCGCCGTTATTTGCGTATCAGGAGAAGGTTGAAGACAGGCTAGCCTCCCATGGAGACTTTCTCCTTAAGGGAGGCAGGGTCTTGCAGGAAGGAGCTTTCTCTCTCTGCCCTGTCCACATGCCACCTGGATCTTCTTGGGGGCTGTGGGGGGTGCACACCTCACATCAGAGGAGACCATAGCCCACCCTTCCCAGCCCCACATGCTATCTGGACCCCAACACAGGGAGATTCTAGAAGGAAATGCAGCACAGCCACCCCCAGCGCTGCAGCCTCAAGCAAGTTACTCAACCTTCCTCAGCCACAGTTTTCTTACTTGGAAGCGGGGGTGTTATCATGCTCCTAGTGTAGACGTGAGCATTTAGTGGGAGGACAAACACACACTCCAAGTTCAGCTCTGTGCTTAGCATGATTACTGCTTAATAATTTCACACTCTTATCGTGATGCCTCAACAGAAAAAATGAGGACACTTTCCACTATGATTTTAAATAACACACGCCTACATTTCTTTAATGAGATCTATACATTGCATTACTACACAAACGAGCACACGCCCAGACCACCTGTAAGTGGTCTGAAAACCAAATGGCCCTGCCTTGAAATCCCTCAAGGACCGCAGGTAAAGCATTGCTTTCCCAGTGGGCTTCCCCCTTCCAGACAAGACCCTCTAATGGACTTTGAGCACAGCTCCCTTGCTGCTCTGAATGGCCTAGATCTCTCCTCTCAGCCCCGAGGAAGTTCCCAGGAGGCCTAGACAGTCTTAGAGTCCATGAACCTGGAGAGGAGTTAGCCAAAGCCTCTCAATCAAGACCCAGGAGGCTGAGCATCACCTCTGAGTCCCCTGCCCTTTGTTCCTTGTCCAAGCGAGGCCTCCATCTGTGCCCCAGACCCCGACAGCCCTGTCGAGCCTCCCTGCCCAAGGGAAGCCCAGGCTGGAGCCTGGCCTGGCTGGGGGTGTGCCCCCTGTGGCTGGAACCCGCTTCCCATGGCTCTGAGGTGGGTGACGGCATTTGGACTTGAGGTGCAGGGAGCCATTCCACTGCTATGGGTTTGAGTCCCCATGAGTTAAATGCTTTTGAGAGATGACATCCTTGTCCACAAAAGGAAGCTAATAATCCTCCCAATCTCCAGGGGCTGTCTTGAGGGTTTCATGGGCCAGTGTGTTCAGACACTGTGTAGAGGCTGGAACACAGCGGACTGGCAGTAATTGGCAGTCACTGTGGGTATTTTTAGGGGTCACACAGAGCTTTCGCACTGAAAAGAGACCTGTCCAGCCCATTGCAGCTAATGGACAGAACAGCAAGGGGAACTTTGAGCTGGAGTTGTTTCTGAAATGTGAGCACTGATGGAGGCATTAGACATGCTGCCAGGTGGTAAAAGGTGCTGTGAAAAAAATGGAGGGAGGGAGGGGAGCTGGCATGGAGGGGGGTGCATGTGTGTGTGCTTGTGTGGGTGAATGTGATTTACATGTCAGGTGGTTAGATGAAGTCTCAAAGAGCAGGCAGTATTTGTATAACTAGATCTAAAGAAAATAAGGGAGTAGCCCACTGGAATAGCAAGAAGCCTCTTTCAAGTGGAGGAATCAGCCCATGCAAAGGCCCTGAGGCATCTAAGGAGAGGCAAGGAGGCAGGTGGGCTGTAGGAGAGTGAGCCCGGGACCAGTGGGCAGAGTATGCAAACTGGCCAGTGGGTGACGTGGGACCCAGGCCACAGCCAAGGCCTCATGAGATGTGGGGCTTGGAAGGCTCATGAACAGGGAAGTGGCAGGACTTGAATCTCACCGGGATCCTTCTGGCTGCTGAGATGATAGACAAGCGGGCCGGACAGGGAGAAGGCAATTGCAGCAAGCAGGCTGCGGAACAGCGTGGCTGTGCCAGGACGGGACGTTCTGAAAGCAGTACTCATACACGGATTCTATTTGTGACAAATTCGGAGCCAGATAAATGTGGGCACAAGGGTGAGAAATTCCAGGATCCCTGCCTCTCATCGCTGAGCTCAGGAGTCAGGGGCATACATTTTCTTTTTTTTATTTTATTTATTTTTTTATTTTGGTGTCATTAATCTACAAGTACATGAAGAACATTATGTTTACTAGGCTCCCCCTTCACCAAGTCCCCCCCACATACCCCTTCACAGTCACTGTCCATTTGCGTAGTAAGATGCTGTAAAATCACTACTTGTCTTCTCTGTGTTGCACAGCTCTCCCCGTGCCCCCCACGCACTATACATGCCAATCGTAATGTCCTCTTTCTTTTTCCCCATCCTTATCCCTCCCTTCCAACCCCTCCTCCCCAGTCCCTTTCCCTTTGGTAACTATTAGTCCATTTGTGGGTTCTGTGATTCTGCTGCTGTTTTGTTCCTTCAGTTTTCCTTTGTTCTTATACTCCACAGATGAGTGAAATCATTTGGTACTTGTCTTTCTCCTCCTGGCTTATTTCACTGAGCATAATACCCTCCAGCTCCATCCATGTTGTTGCAAATGGTAGGATTTGTTTACTCTTTGTGGCTGAATACTATTCCATTGTGTATATGTACCACATCTTCTTTATCCATTCATCTACTGATGGACACTTAGGTTGCTTCCATATCTTGGCTACTGTAAACAGTGCAGTGATAAACATAGGGGTGCATCTGTCTTTTTCAAACTGGAGTGCTGCATTCTTAGGGTAAATTCCTAGCAGTGGAATTCCTGGGTCAAATGGTATTTCTATTTTGAGCATTCTGAGGAACCTCCATACTGCTTTCCACAATGGTTGAACTAGTTTACATTCCCAACAGCAGCAGGGGCACACATTTTCTGACCTGGTCCCCGGTGGCAGGCCCCCTTAGGCCGCTATGGTGGGGACCTGAGAGAGTGGCGAGGGAAGGAGAGAGCTGGCCGATGCCCGGGAATGGCTGCGAAGGGTGCTACAGCTGGTGGAGAACAGGCCCTTGAACTTGGGCGGGGCAAGCCCTAGGCAGGAGCCAGTGCCCTGTGGCTAGACGCTGGCCAGCCTAGATGGGTAAACAGAAATTCAAAGGCCCCCCAGGTGAGTGGGGCAGGGAGGACTGGGTGAGGCCTGAGGCTGCCTCCACGGCACCTCCCCAGCGGAGGTTTGGGTCGGCCGGGACAGGGAGTCGGGCCCCCCAGTGTTATTTCAGCTGAGGCAAGAGGGACCCTGGGAGGAGTGGTACAGGCAGGGGTGGGAGAATGCTCCCCGCACAGGGTGGGGGCGAGGCCTGGGGGTGCAGTGCTCCAGGCGCCTCGTGGAGCGCTCCTCCTGGACTGGGCTTGAGGCCGGGGCAGAGGGGGCTGGGAAGGCTGCCGGAGGGGTTAATGGTGGCCTCTGTGCCAAGGGAAACCCCTTAAAGCGAGGTAGCTTTTTTGAGTGTCTGGGTCCCAGTCCCGTGGAAGCAAGAGTCTGGGGGAAGCCCAGGTAGGTGATTATTGGTAAATGACGTGGGATGGTAAAGAAAGAGGGAGGGAAAAAGGGAGATTACAAACTGTGTGGGGGGAGGTCAGGCAGGGATGGACAAGTGCTGCCATGCACACCCCCTCATGACCCACCCCAAGTTTATGGGGCACCTGCTGGGAGGCCGACACCGGTCCAGGCCCCGCTGGGACCCTGTGCTCATCCCACCCGCTGGAATGCCCTCTCCCCACCTCAGAAATCCCACCAGATCCGAGGACAGGCTGAGCACGTCCTCCCTCTAGAGTGAGCCCCCCTCTCTCCAGGGTCCAGGTGGGCCTTGTCTTTCTTACGTGGGCTCAGAGCTTCTGTATCAGGATATCCTTGCCTCCATCCTGCAGTGCCCAGGCCCACCCCAGAGCATGACCCAGGCCCAGACAGCACTGGTGTTCAGGTGAGACACCCGGGTGCTGAGGGTGACAGTGGGTGGCCCTCTTGGGTGGGAGCACATTAATATCACCGCTGACTAGCTATTGGCACTTTTTATGAACAGGGTGTTGTCCTGGCCTTCCACATACACTGTCCCCTTTTCCTCTCAGCTCATGACAGAAAGACCAGTAAATAGCCCCTTTTGACAGGCGAGGAATGGAGGGGACTGTCCCTGGCCTTGTCAGGGCAGAGGGCCTAGGAGGAGACAGAGAAGTGGAAATCTCCCCAGGGCAGACATGCTGCAGCTGACGGTTTAAAAGAGCACATTGGCCCAGCACAGGTCTGAGCAGGCACCACCCCAACGCACCGTGTCCAGCGCGTGCTTCTCTGGGCTCACAGCCGTCCTGCATGCATCTGCCTTTTTGGAGGCCTTGTTCTATGGGCTGCTGTGATGCTGCAGCAGACACGGAGGTGCTCCCCAGGTCCCCGGTGAGCACTGGCCACCCTGTCCACAGGCAGCTCGTGGGGGTCAGCCCCCGGGGATCACCTCGGCTGCAGACAGCTGCCTTGCCTAGAGCCTTGTGCCTCCTGGGGTGGCCTGTGTCCAATGACCAATGGATACATGGCATAAAGGCCTGGCTATCCAGCCCTATTTGGGACAGCTGCCCCTGGGGAGGGCTGTGGCTCTCATGGGCCTGCACCCTGCCCACTCCTCTCCCAGCCCCATCAGTGTGAGTGTCAAGGGCACCCCTGCTAATCCTCCTGGTGCTCATCCACTGCGTCTCAGGGTCTGCTTCCGGGAGCCCTGGCTGAGGCAGTCTCCATTTCTCTCTGCAAAATCCTCCTCTCAGGGTTCTCTGCCCCACACCTGCTCTGAAGAGGCAATAGTGAGCTGAAACACTAAACAGAATCCTGCCGCATCCTAGACTGACCCCATCTATCACTTCCCATTGCATTCAGACTAAAATTTTATCTCCACTTAGCCTGTAGGTGCTGAAATGTCGCTTCCTCCAGGAAGCCCATCCTGACCACTCTGTCTAGGCATCCCCTGCTCTGCTCCCTGCCAGCCCCTCTGTCCTTCCACCACTGCACTGATTGCAGCTGTGAGTATTGTCTCCATATGTTTGGGGCTGTCTCAGTGGGTGGTAGAAACACAAGGGCAGGGACTCCTCTGCTTCTTTCATCACGGCTGGACTCCCAGTACCTGGGGCAGGGCAGGCACACGGTGGGCCCCCAAGGAAAGTCTGGGATAAATGAATTAGGGCAGAAACACCCTAAGATGATCCCCAGTGTCACGCTCTACGTAATTCTCTCCCCCTGAGTTCAGGCAGAACTTGTGACTTGCTGCTGGCTGAAGGTGAGGGGACGCCCCTCCCTCGGCTAGATTACACTGCATGGCTCCACCTGAGCTGCCTGGAGACACTCCCCTGCTGACCTTGCAGAAGCAAACTGCCAGGCTGTGCTCTGCCTGGCGAGTGGGTCAGGGACAGGGGACTGCGGGTGGCCTCCAGCTGGTAAGTGTAGAAGTGGGGCCTCAGCCCTACAGCTGCCAGGAAATGAATGCTGCCGACAGCTATGCCAGTGCACCTGGGAAGGGTTCTTCCCCAGTGGGGCTTCCAGATGAGAATGCAGCCCTGTTGACACCTTGATTGCCACTTTTTGATATTCTGTGTAAAGGACTCATTTAAGCCATGCCAGACTCCAGCCCCTGGAAACTGTGAGATAGTAAATGTGTGTTGTTTTAGGTCATTAAGGTTGTGATAATTTGTTATGCAGCAATAGAAAAACAGAAAAATAATGCAATTGTTAGAAAAAAATGAATGTAAATGTCACAGGTACACCAGCAGATATTCATTGGATGGTTTTGTTACTCTATTAATTCATCCATCCACCCTCCATCTATCCATCCTTCTGGCTCCGTCTTGGGGTGTCCCTTGTCTGCACACTATCACCAGACTGTAGACTTTGGCCAGCTTTGAGAAGGCACCAAGGGTCTTAACCATCTAAATCTGATCTCAGGAAAACAAAACATCCCTTCCACCCAGTTGCACTCAAGCCCTGAGTGGCTGCAGGGTGTGAGTCGGGGAGTGGGGGAGCTTCTGCAGGGGTCCACGTCCCTGGCTGGCCATCAGTGGGGCAAACAGACAAAGATGTCATATATCTACAGTAAATGTGAGACTGGTTAGGTACAGTTAGGCAGAAACGAGTCATCCTGCAGACATAAACATTCTAATCAGAGTGACAATTTATTCAAACAATTTGACAATGCACACACATGCTGAACAGATGGGCTGGGTGGGGGCCCAGCAAGTGAGCCGGTTGGGAGGGAAGTCCCAGGAGAGAGTGGCTGGTCTGCTGGGAGGGGCCAAGTGGGAGATCAGGGGATCCCCGCCCCTTCCCACCAGCAGATAGTCTCCTGGAGTGGACCCAGGTGTCCACCCCAGCAGAATCTTCCTGCTCTTTCAGGCACCACTGTTTGATGTCCCAAACTACTGCTGATGTGAGAGACATTCTGGACAGAGGAAGGCCATTCATTTACTAATTCAACTATTTGGAGAATTTACTGAATGCCTGTTACAGGCCAGGCACCGTGGTGGATCCTGTGCGCATGTGTGTGTATGTGCATGCGTGCACATGAGTGTGTGTACACACGAGTGTGTGTGTAACCTAACCCATTCTTACTGTCTTAGAGTTTCTGCATCTGGAGTCCATAGCTGTCTGAGGTTGGCCCAGAAGCAGCCCCAGGACAAGGATTCTGGCCCCATGGTTTGTTTGGGAGGTGACCCCAGGGAGCGCCGATAGGGTGTGAGCTGGTGGGGCCGGAAGGATGGGGGCACACACAGTGCGTGTTAGTGAGAGTCACGCTGCAGACAACTGCGGCCCAGTCTCACGGGACCAGGGTGATGGAGGGGCGCTGCAGGGTGTTCTTCCCGAGGTGTGGGGAAGCTGGGCATTTGTCCTGCACTGCCACCTGCCACTGGCCCAGGCTGCTCTGGGTGTTAACTCAGGCATTTCCTGACTCACCCTCCTGCACTGAGAGTGGAAGGTCGTAGAGTGGCTTGTGGGGACACACTGGATAGTGAGTGTCCATGCGCGCTGGCAGATGACCGCGGTGCCCATCGCATTCATAGAGCAGGAGGTGCAGAAGGTGCCACCTCCCCAGTCATGCTTGGTTGAGCAGTGCATTGATTTTAGCCCCTCTGTGGGAAACTGAGCCCCACAGAAGGGAAATGACTTGCCCGAGGTCACCAGCTGGTCAGAGTGAAGCCAAGAGTGGTTCTCGGGTTTTCTAAACTCCTGTCCGCTGCTCTTTCAGCAGCACTGTACTGCAATGGCCAGTCCTTCTTGGGAACATATAAAGGGAAACTAATTCGTAATGAAAAATTCTGTCACTGGGATAATTCCTGACAGCAGGTTGTTGGCTGCCACCCTGCTGGGTTTAAGCAGAATGTGCTGTCTTGGTGAGCTTTTGGGTGCCGATCTGGAAATCACCATCTCAGGCCCTGAGTCAACATGCAGCCAGCCCCCTGGCCCTCTGAGGCAAGAGCCCTTGGCCTCTCGTCTCCCCATGCTCCACGCCCCCTCCACACTCTCCTCACCCAGGCCACATGGGCCAGGAGGGAACCTTCCCAACCAAACTCTGGCTTAGCCTCCTCTTTTCTGAAATACCCATGAAAGGCATTTGAACTCAGTGGCAAAATCCAAGTCCCAGACCCAGGCATCCACCTGTTTATTCACCTGTGAGCTCCTCTTACAGGTGACAAGAGGCAGTGTCCAAATGGTGCAGGATTTTCCCCGAAGCCCCTCCTTGCCCACCGCAGGCATCACGGCAGCCCAGAGTGCCACAGTTGGCCCGGGAGTCTCCCCTACCCATTCCCTGGCCCAGCTCTCAGCAGGTGATGTCAGGCGTGTTCGCTCTTTGGTTCGTGTCTTCAGATTTTAAGGAACAGACTCCAGGAGCCCTACACAGGAACCACATCTTAAGAGCCTCGTCCGAGGACCTGCTCCAGATGGCAAGGTGCTAGACTATGAGCTGACGAGACTCAGTAGACCTTGTGTAAGTGTCCTGGCTGACAGCTCCAGGCTGAGGTCCCAGCTGACAGCCAGCATTAACTTCCAGTCATGTGGTCAAGTGCCCTTCGAAGTGACCCCTGCCCAGGCACCATGTGGCTGCAACCACAGGGAAGACTCTGACTGAGAACTCTCCCCCACAACCATGAGAGACAGCAGTAAAATAATTGTTATTTAACACCATTAAGTATTGGGATCATTTATTACACAGCAAGAAAGCTTAAACGTATGTGCGATGCTTTAAAATATGCTACAATATTTTGACACTCCCTTCTAAAGATAAAACCTAATTTCTCTCCCCTTCAGTGTGGGGTAATTTGTTACACAGCAATGAGTAACTCGCATAATACCTATTTCTCTAATCAATCCTAAACACGCTTGTGAAGTACATGAGAACTGTTATCCTCATTTTGCAGAGGATGCAGGCTCAGTGTGGGAAGGCCACT
Organism: Manis pentadactyla; assembly: GCF_030020395.1. Classification (NCBI taxonomy): domain Eukaryota; kingdom Metazoa; phylum Chordata; class Mammalia; order Pholidota; family Manidae; genus Manis; species Manis pentadactyla. The sequence continues at coordinate 173,715,171 of NC_080023.1, read as the reverse complement.
TTCTTCAGTGACACAGCCACACGTTTTGGAGCTGGGATTAGATCCCAAGTCTGACCCACTCTGAGACTATATTAGTCAGGGTTCTGCAGAGAAAAAGAACCAGTAAGATATATACAAGAGAAGATTCATTATAGGGATTGCCTTACGTGGTGATGGAGCACAAAGTGTCCCGTGCATGAACTGCTGTCTGCCAGCTGGAGACCTGGGAAAGCCGCCGGTGTGATTCATCTTAGTGGGAAGGCCTGAGAGCTGCGGGGAGGCGGGGGTGGTCGGTGGGATTGAAGGGCTGATGCTGCAGGCGCCGGTCTGAGTCTGAACGTCCCAGAACCAGGAGCACAGACGGGGCTTAAGCAGACAGGGAACTTGCCCTTCCTTTGTCTTTTTGTTCCATTCAGGTCCTTTTTGTTCCATGCAGAGGGTGGCGGGACACCCACCTGCCTTGGTGAGGGCATCCTCTTCACTCAGGATCCTGATTCAAATGCTAATGTCTTCCAGAAACACTCTCACAAACACATGCAGAAATAAGATTCTACCAGCTCCCTGGGCATCTCTCAGCCTAGTCAAGGGCCAAGTCAAGTTGACGCATAAAATTAACCAGCAGAGACCAACTGTCTTAACAGCAGGGGGCCCACACCCTCTCCCCCGCCACCGTAGTACTCGGTGGGGAGGAAAAGGGGTAAGTGACATCAGATGGGATGCAAGTCATTTAGGTCTATACTCTTCTTGCCCTCAATGATAAATTCACTGGGAAAAGGCCGTGGGTGACTGAGTGCCCCCCACAGTGTGCAGGGCAGATGCTCTGGAGTAGGTGTTTGACACACTGGCATCTTCTCGGAGCAGGGGTGGGCTGCAAACCCTCCTCCCGTCTCAGGTTTTCTGAGTATAGACTCATCCCAATTTATCTCTAAATATAATCACCAGTTACCCACTCGCCCCCTCCTAAGCAAGTGGAATGGTTTTGCAATTTAATTTAATCACCCACAGAGTTTCCAAAATTAATTTCCTGTTAGAAATAAATATTGTACTATGAATTATCAATCAGACCAGGCGGTAATTTAGAGAGAAGCTGTAAATCAAAAATTTGACTGTTGTTCTCTGTGGCAAATAGAAGTGGGAGCACTTAGAGTGTCCCCAGGATCGAACAGCCATAGGCTTTGGGGAGGGGTCAGGTCTGGGTGGACAGACTCTCGACAAAGGACGCTCTGGCTGCCTGGGGTGGTTCCCTGCGATCAGCTGCTTCTCTTTCATGTGATTCGGTTCAGCCAGATTTTGGAGCCTCTTCACTGCATGTTGGCCACTGTGTAAATGATGAACAGCAAGGCCTCTGACCCGGGACACGAGGTCCTCCAGGCTGTGACCCCATGAAGTGGTTGCAATAATAAGGACTATGGGAAACTTTCCCATTGCACCCTCTGCAGGTGGGGGAATATCCTCAGTATTTTGCACATATCAACTTATTTAATCTTCACAGTAACCTGACATGCTAGGTTCTGTTATTAATATCATTTCACAGGTGAGGCAGGGAGCACAGAAAGCCCAAAGGACATGTCAAAGATGGTGAGCTGGTGGCTGGTGGTATCCAGGGTGCTTGAGGTCCCCTGGTGCCAGAATTAGGGTCCCATTCCCACACCCAGTCCTGGCCTGGCCCCTCTACCTGCTTCACCGAGCCCAGACCACTCCTGTCTGACTCCTTCTTGAAGGCCAGCTCACCTCCTGACCAGTTTCCCAGCTTCCGCTTGTCCCCCTCGTGCCCCCACCAGCCCCCAACACCAAAGGGAGATCCTTCAGCATGTGAACTTGAATGTGAAAGCCCGCTGTGTCAACCCCCCAGGACTGCTCACACCTGAACAAGACAGCATGTCTGCCCCAAACACCCGTGGGCAGGGGGATGCACTGCCGCAGCAGCCAGCTGGAGCCCTGGCGGACGGATGCGGGCTGGGCTTTTACAGAAAAGGGATGATCTCCCAGGCTGGGGGATGGGAAGGGAGAGGTTAGTGTCTGTGCATAAGCATTTCTTTGGTGCGCTGACACTCGCAAATCAATGTGCAAAGCCGGAGCCAAATATTTACTGACGGGGTGCAAAACTTTCAAAGTGGGGGGACTCCGTGGTCATTGGGACAGCTGAGATCCTTGCCCCAAGCAGCTCCTGGTTCAGGAAGGAAGGTGGAAAACCTGCAGGTGACTCCAGTCCAGCGTGGCAGGTGCTGTGATGGGGAGTGGGAGGCCTGGGGGGCCTTCAACAGCCCTGTGAGCCTGGGAGGGCTGTTACTGTCACCCCTTATGGGGACACAGAGAGCCCCAGGCCATGAAGTGGGGCAGAACCAGGGCCTGACCAGGCAGCTGGCCACAGAGCCCTTGGAGTGACTGTTACAAGCACAGCCTCTTCTTTCCCGATCTCAGTAAATTGTTGAATGAGTTGATCAGGAGAGGCCCCCAGCTGCAAGTGGGTCCTGTCCTCTCAACCCCAGGCAAATCATCCTCTCCTACCAGACAGTCTTTGCATAGGTGAGGCTATGGCGGGTCCAGAAGCCCAACACAAACTAGTTAAGGAACAAAAGGAACCGCACTGGCTCACTTTTCTGGGAATTCCAGAAGTTGACTGCAGGTCGGGCTGGCAGGGACTCAAGCTCTGTCCTCTGGTCTCTTTCTTTGTCTCGCCTCATTTGAATCCGCTTGGCTTCTGCTCCATTCCAGCAAAGAGGCTCCACACCCTAGAGTAGGATGACCATCCCAACGGTGGGGGTCCTCCCAGCACCACACCCAGAAGGAAAAGCCCCTCCCATCCAGCTCTAAACAGCCATTTCAGGGAGGGGCCTGGCCGGGCCAGGCCGAATTGCTTGCCCACTGCTGGGTCGTCCGCTGTGATGAGAGGAACAGGTGCTGTGACTGGCCCAGGGCGTTGGAGCGGGGATGTGACGCAGTAGTATTTGGTGTGGGCCACCGTAGTCCTCCAAGAGGTGCACTAAAAGGGGCCTCGGCTTCCTGGGGAGCATGGGATGGGGTACTCCCAAGGAGGGCAGTGCGGGGAGGCCCCCTAAACTGAGGGGAGTGTCTCCACCATCTTCCCCCCCATGACTCTGTGGCAGTGGAGGCTGAGCCAGCATTGTGGGGCCGTTGCTGGTCGGGGGCTCCTGTGACTTGCAGTACAGATGTGGGTGGGCCAGAGGGGAGCTGCCATCATCCCTGTCCCTCCTCCTCGCCTTTTCTGTCCTCATCAGTGTGACAGCGCAGGGAGCCCACATGCTGCTCAGTTTGCACAGAGACAGTGCCAGCCACCGAGATGGGTTCTGTCACTGGAGCTCCGGGCAGAGCTGGTACCCAGGTCTCTGGCTCCAACCCCTGCTCTTTCCCCGGCATATCACTGGACGGCCTTGTCTTGCTTTCTCACCTGTGCAAACAAATGAGCCACTTGGAAGCATTTTCCTGTTTCCTGGGGTCCACCTCCCATACAGTGTCCCCCGGGATGTGACCACCTGTGGCTGGACCAGCCAGGCAAACACCTGGCTTTCCTTCTTGCCCAGTTTTTCTCAGTGTACAAATTCCCTGCTCTTTGCTGCTTTTATCTGCCCCGGGCCTGTCCCCTGCAGACGCAGAAAACCAAAGCAAATATTTACCTGGGGCAAACTTGGCTTCAGTTTAGGTGAGTGAACACCCTTTTTAAAATGTGGAGGGGAATGGCCAGACCCTCTGGGTTATGTCCCCCTGTCCCTGTCCTGCTGGTAACTCGGAACAGAGAAGCCCCGTGCGGCCCACTGGCCCCAGTGGGGGCTGGTGCTCAGCAATCGCCGCCTAGCGCACATGGCTTCCGGTGTGTTCTCGGTGGTCGAGGGGCACCGGTGATGGGGTGGCAGGGGGTGGAGTGGGGGTGGTGGGAGCAGTGGTGGGGAGAATGACCAAAGAAACTTGGGACCCCAAGTTTTAGTGTTTGGGGGTACCAGACAAGGAGTTGAAACTCCTAGCTGTTGATTGAAGCTTGGGGCAAATCGTTCTCCATGGTGAACCCCTGAGGGGTCATGCTTGTAGATTTGAAAGTGGCCTTTGGGGAAACCCTCTTTTTAAAATTGTGGTAAAATATACATAACATAAAAGTGATACCTTTTTAAATGTACAGCTCAGTGACATGAAGTGCACTCATTGCTGCGTAGCCATCACCTCCATCCATCTCCAGAACTTTCCTTCTTCTCCAAGTGAAACTGGACACACTAAACATCTCCCTGTCCCCCCAGCTCCTGGCACCCATCATTGTGCTTTCTGTCTTAATGAATGTGACTACGCTAGGGATCTCCTTGCTGTAGATGGAATGCTGTGTCCCCCCAAATTCATATGTTGAAATCTAACCCCCAAGGTGATGGTGTCAGGAGGTGGGGCCTTTGGGAGGTGATTAGGTCCTGAGGGTGGAGCCTCATGAACAGGATTAGGGCCTTTTTAACAGAGACCTCAGAAAGCTCTGGGGGCCCCTTCCACTATGTGGGGCAGGCCGAGAAGGCTACTGTCTGCACCCCGGCGTGGTATATTCACCGTAACTCGACTGTGCTGTCCGCCCTGCCATGGGTATCCGGCCTCTGCAGCTGTGAGAAATGCATTTCTGTTTAAGTGCCCTTCTGTGGTTTTCTGTTGCAGCAGCCAGGATGGCCTGAGACCCTCCGTAGGTGGAATCACACCCTAGTTGGCCTTTGGTGACTGGCTGATTTCCCTTAGGATAATGTCTTCAAGGGTGGTCCATGTTGGACCAGGAAACTGTATAAGTCCTCCCGGCTGAGATGTCCAGGCAGGACCTTCTTAATCTTCCTAAAACAGGCCCGGGCTTTACTGATCCCATTTTATATGGGCCAACATTTCTCAGCCTACGAGACCCACATAGATGGTTTGCTCATTTAAGGGACCAGGCAGAATGGTCTCAGGTGCACTTACAGCGGGGAAACCACACCCTTGAAGGATGAATATTCAGAGCTGACCATGTGACAAACTTCCGTTCATATGACCCAGAATGAGATCTGAACTTCTCGCAAGGAGCGCCTAACTCAGGTTATGCCGATGTTAACTGGCTGATCTTAAGTGACATCAGAAAAGGTTTCTGGAACTTTCTATGATCTCCAACCTACAGCTCTTCACCCTGTGTCCAATGCTATTGTCCCCCCTGGGGCTTCCTTCTGCCCAGGTCCTTGTCAGTAGCTCTGGGAAGTGACATGAACTTCTGTTTCATTTTAAACACTGACCCACTGTGCTTCACACAGCCTCACATAGAACAAGTCAACAAGCTCTGAGAGTGACTTGAAGTAGATCTGACTCTACTCTGAGTCCTGTCCCAAAGCAGAATTTCTGAACTAGAAACGGAAAGTTCCAGAAAGGTATCAGTGTTGCACTGTTGGGACTATGCCATTTGCCGGAGTCCATCTTTTCTTGATGGAATTTCTTTCCCTGCAAGATGCATCTAATTTGTAAGGAGCATAGTGACTTTGTCCATTAGTATTTCTCAACGTGCACCCCACCTGCCCCCAGATCACCCAAGGACAGGGAATCACCCACAGAATCTGCATTTTTTAATCACCTCCCCAGGAAAGTCTTTGGTCACCAAAGGCTGAGGACCAACAGATTCTCCTAAGTTCTAATTTTTTTAAAGTAAACCTGTGTTACTTTTATAATCAAATAAAACTCAAGATACGTGGCGGTTTTCCTGTCCCTCGTCCAGCTCGTTTCCCTCCCTCCCTCTCTTCCTTCCTTCCTGAGTACTGAAGCTCAGGCAGTGCCCAGACATGCCTCAGCAGCTCTCCTCCGGACCTTCTGATTCAGGGGGCCACGTACTTGAACAGCTCCTGGGTGGTGTTCCTTGGCACGGGTTTTGGATTTGAGCAGGGAGAGAGTTTGCCCTCCAGCCCACTGGGAAGCTCTGGAAGCAGGCTGCAAGCTCTGCTCCCTGGAAAAGCTTCCATGCTCCAGGCTTGCTGCTGGGTCGGCACCTGTGTCCAGCGGAACATGAGCAGCCCAGGCTGACCAGCACGAACCCTTCCCTGTGGTCATGGAGTCTGACAGAGGGTCGCAGCGCCCAAGCTGGGGGTCCTTTGGCATGACATCCTCTTATTCTTTCTGAATAGCAATCAATACAGCTGATAAAAGGGATGAACTCTTAGGCCCTTCTAGAACCTTCTCAAAGGAGGCTGCTTTCCAAGCCACCATGGTCCCAGGAGATGGGCCTTAGGAGGGAGTTCTGGGCATCACAGCCACCATCTCGGCCAGGCAATGTCCTCAGTTCTGCCTCTTTTCCCTGCTTATTACCCCCTTGGAACAATTAAGCACATAAATACTCTTATTCATCTCTTAGTTTACTCCCTTAGTGTCTGTCTTCCACTCTACTGCAAACTCCAGGGGGCCAGGACCACAACTGTTTTGTTTGCTGCTGTATCTCTACTCCTGGCACACAGTAGGTCTTCAATATTGGCTCGGCAGAGAAAGGGCATTGCAATTCCCAAATCCTCTGAATCTACAGAATCACAGACTGCAGTCACCAGACCTTCCTTGAGGGCCTGCTGTGGGGCTGGGACTTTGCCCCATGTGGGGCTGGACACCACAGCCCATCATGGCCCCTGCTGAGCCTGGGAGCTGAGGGATATCACGGGACAAACACAGCTTTTGGAATCAGAGACAGGAATTTGAACATCACAGGTCGGCCACTTAACTAGAGGCACTTAGGCATCTAAGCCCCCTGAGCCTCAGTTTCCCCAGTTGTGAAACAGACATAATGATAGTATCAGCTTCATCCGGTCACTAGGCAGATTGGAAATAATGTCTGTAATGCATTTAACAGAATCCTTAGCATGTGGCAAGTGCTCACTAAGCCTGCTTCTGTATCCACTTCCCAGGGCCTAAGGAAGCACCACAAATTGGGTAGCTTAAGACTACAATTTATTCTCTCATGTTCTGAAGGCCTGAAGTCTGAAATCTGGTTCTCTCTGGGGGCTCTGAGGGAGAATGCGTTCCATGCGGCTCTCCTAACTTCTAATGGCTGCTGAAATCCTTGGCACTCTTTGGCTTCTGGCAGTAAAACTTCAGTGTCCGCCTCTGTTGTTACATGCCTCCTTCCTCGTGTGTGTCAAGGCTCTGTCTCTGTGTCCTTCTACTCGTATAAGGACACCAGTCACTGGATTTAAGTCTCACCTTCATCCAGTATGTCTCCAACCTACCTAATTACATTTGCAAAGACCCTGTTTCCAAATAGAGTCACATTCTGAAGTTCTGGGTAGATGTGAATTTGGGGGAATGCAGGTCAGCCCAGAACAGCTTCTGTTCTTTTTGCATCGGGTGCCCTGCAGACAGTATTTCATTCCATCCTCCAAACGACCCCAGGAAGAAGGGAGCAAGCAGGGGCAAGGACCCTAGGATGGGTGAGCACCTCTGCCTTAGCTTGGAAGTCACCTGATCTTCAAAGAGTAATGCCTGTATCGGAGCCCCCCACCTTGACTTTCCTCTCAACATGGCAATCCTCACACGAAAGCAGACTGAACAACACGAGGCTGGCTCCAAAGAGCACTGTGTTCTGGGACTCGACAGCCAGAAGAAACGTCTCGGTTATAAAACAGACATTGAGCAGACCTGCCGGGAGGCTGGCCAAGAGGCAGGCATGGCCCTCTTTCAAGTTGATGTTGGCAGACAGGGCAGAGCTGAGACTGTGTGAGAGATGTTTTCATGGTGGCGCAAAGGCCCAGGACAAGGCTGGCGGCCAGCCTGGCTTGCGGGTTCTGGGTTCCTGCTCCTCAGTGTGAAGGGCTATTTCTTTCTCAAACATTTTTCTGGCATCACCTCCACCTGGCACGCACTTCCCCCTTCCTGGGGACACGATGAATGACATCAATAAAATCGAACCCCATAATGTCTCTCCTGGGAGTGCATTGATGGTGGGTTGATTCATTGCCATTCTGAGGACAGAGCCAGAGGGATTTGCTGGGTCTTTTGGGAAAAGCCCACCAGGTGTCTCAACCTTTATTATGTGGATGGGAATCATTTACTGTCTGTGTGTACAGAAGCGGGTACCAAAGGGTGACCCAGATGGGCCCTTGCTCTTTAAACTCCACTTTCCTGTTCAAGAAGGTGTCTGCCCTTGTCAGCCTCCTGACAAGCACCTCTGTTCTGTTTCTCTAACCTGAATGGAGTGCCTCACACTCTAATCACAGGGGCCCTTGTTACAGAGGCAGATCCCAGGGCCTCCAATCTAAAGATTCTGACTCAGCAGGGCCAGGCTGGGGTCCAGGAATCCGCACTGAGTAACGGATCCGAGCCATCTGTACAACCCTGGGGGAAATGCTGAGCCAGCATGGGAGGAGGCATAGACGCATTCTAGCACTCTGAATTAGTGTGCAAAATCAGAGGTTTTTAGGAAGAGCTGCCCCAGTGTGTTTTCCGAGTGTAGGGCTGCTGGGGGAGTCTGAGGTGGTTTGTGCATGTGGCATTCAATAACACCAATACATACAGTGTGGAAATTATTCCCCTTTCCATCCATCTGGGGAGGTCAAGGGGAAACTTCTTGCCTGGCACTGGGAGTCCTTAGCACCTTCTGACACTTCTGATCTCCCTTGTGAGCAGGCAGAGAGGGGTCACAGGCCGGGAGCCTTCAGCAGGCAGCAGCTGGAATTTAGCACTATTAATTTAGAAATAATTGTTTTTTGAAATTTTGAATAATAAAGGAATTATTATTTAGAAATAATAATTTCAAGGTATTTATTTCTGTAGCTACCTTCTATGAATGGCATGTAACAATAATTTCCATTTATGATGGTGATGCCAATGTTCCTTTTAAGTTGACTGTAGCTGATTAAAAATGTGAGGTGACTTACAGAAAAAAGATAGTGACTGTGTCACAGTGCAGGTGGCAGACGAGGCCAAAAGTGTGGTGGTGATTCAGGAATGATGGAAGTTTGGGAAATGCTAATCTAGCTGAAGCTTTGCATTTTGTGCAGAGGAAATGGAAGCCGAGGGAGGGGAAGGGACTTGCCCAGGGTCACACAGCCTCTGGGGACTGTCTTTGCTGTCACCTTGAGCGCTGACTGCGGAGCTCTGCGGACCCAACAGGGAAGTAGCGGTTTTCTCAGCATCTGGGGGTCTGGGCTCTGAGAGGGGAGGGTGGCTCTCAAGACGCCAAAGTCTTTAAAACAGATCAAAATAAAGTGACGAGAGTGACCTCACCCGGCATGTGGTGGTTGTTGAGAGCAGAGGGCTGTAAAAATTAATTGCCCTCAATCTGGTGACCTGCTGCTGCAGCAGGCCCCCATCTAGGGGGTCACCCGAAAGGCAGGGGAAATGGAAGCATTCTTTGGGGCTGACACAGCAGTTCCGCGGTGCTCTCACCCCGACAGCTGAAGGCTTGTTATTCAACACTGACTCTCGTTTTGTTTCTGAGAGCTCAGCTTTTGTCATCAAAGTGAAGAGTTAGATCATGGAAAAGGGCCGACGGTCCTGTGTCTGCAGAGGGCTGAGTCTGGCAGTCGCCGGTCCTGGTTCTTCCCCATGCCCGGAGGACATGCCGTCTTGGTCCCACTGGTGTCTGTGGACAGGTGGGGCTTGCGGCACACTGATGTGGGTCTTAAGTCGGGCCCCTTGGAAGCAGCACCTGAAATGGGGGTGCTCCTCCAGGTGGGGTTGTCAGGAAGGGCTCTCAGGAGTCACCAGAAAGGAGGGCAGTCAGTTGCCAAGCAAGGATGCAGTCTTGCCCGGGGTCCAGCCTCAGCCAGATCGGGGAGAGTGCTAAGGCATGAATTCTGCCAGAATCAGTTGGCCTCCGGTGTGAGGCAAGGCATTCAGCCCCCATTGCTGTTGGTGTTGGCTGTGGGATGCCTTTGGGGTGGGCAGGGAGGCCCCCAGTCAAGGGGCGGTGGTCTCGGTATGTGGCAGGATGCTGGCAAGCCAGCGTTGCAGGGTCCACAGCATGCAGTCCTGATGTGTAGCTTTTGTGCATGTCTCTGTTGTACATACTCCCTGTGTGGCTGATTTCAAAGCTACTGATGGTGTAACAACTGGCTCACAAAATTCCTGAATATTCAACAATTAGTCCTCACAAGGCAGGAGCTGGCCTAGCCATTCTCACGCCGTGGCTGGTGGCAGCGGAAAGGCAGGAAGGGGGTGGGGCAGGGGCCAGGAGCATCTCTGGCCGGTAAGACCACCGCAGGTGTCTTCCAACCCGTCTTCCATCTTCCTCTCGGCCCTGTACTCTTTTCTTCTGCCCTGAGCTGGTGCACCTTTCTCAGACATAGCTCCAACAAGCCACTGTTGTATCGTCCCTTCACAGGCTCCCTCTCATCTTTGGGATAAAGTCACCCTCCTCTTTATGACCCATAAAGCCCTGCCCTTCTGACCTCTGCCATTCTCCCCAGCCTATCTCTCCCACTCTCTTGTGGACTGTCCACTACAGCTACACTGGACTTCTCTTCTGTCCTGGAAGCCTTGACCCTCTCACACTGCCAGACCTCCAGGCCCCTCCACGTGCAGTTGTCTCCGCCAGGAACTCCATTTTCCCTGCCCCCATCCTCTTAGCCCAACCAGCTGCTATGCAGCATTGCTAGAACTTCCACTTCGGAGCCCATCCCATTTGCAGGGCTCTGAGGACTGGCTGGGTGAGCTTGGGCAGGCGCCCCTCAGGTGTGCTGTCTCTGGGCCCAGTTCCCAGTCTGCCTTCAGCAGTGGACTGGCTATCCCTGTAAGATAAAGACCTTTTTTGGCTTCCGTACTCCTGGATTTCTAGCGCCCAGCACAGGACCTCCTCGTAGATAAATCAATGAATGAACAAATCAGTCTCTCAGTCTATCAAAGAACTAATTAATGGCTGAGAGGTCAAGGCACTTGCCCTGTAACAAATGTCATGCAGAAGAGCTCTCATCTGTCTCCTTCTGCCCGGAGCGCCATGCTCTGGGGACGTGAGGATCCAGCTATGGCGTGGCACGCAGAGATGTCCAGGCGTAGCCCATACGGTGTGCCTGCGGCTCCTGCACACTCCTCACAGCAAGTCTGGGGGAGCGCGGAGTGCCGCCCCATTTTAGAGCAAGGACAGTGGGGAGATCAGGAGATTAAACCACTTGCTCAGGCCGCTCGGTTACTCAATACCAAGTGTTCCCACCAGCAGCGTGTCCTGGCCTCTTCCCGCACCAGCGCACAGAGCATTCCTCATCATTGGCTGCTTGTATTCCACAGCATGGTCTTGCCTTTCTCTGTTTTGACATCCCCTTTTACTGAGCATTTTGCTTAGTTTGTTTCTTTTTCGCTTTTCTTAACAATGCTGCAGTGGACATCTTTGTGTGGAGAGATCTGCACACGCCTGGGTGAGCATTGCTGCCCTGGATGGAAGGGGAAGAGGCGGAGCAGACTGCAGTTCACATCTTGAGATTTTCCAAGGAAACTTCTGGACAGTAAAGGATTCTCTCTGCCAAACAGAAGCCTGCCCTTGCCTGGGCTCCTGGGAGGTCACCTCTCAGTCCTCAGAATGCCCTACCTGACGGAGTGTCGTCGTTTACCTGGGGCCTTGGATCACACCAGCGAGTCTGTGCTGACAACACAATTCAGGATGGGTGCCTTGGGCCATGTGATATCACCTTGACCTCCAGAGCATCTGGAGACCAAAGGTCAGCCACGCAGGTGGTCAACCAAGTCTGTGTGACAGAGCCCAATAAAAACCCCGGACACCGGGGCTCAGGGAGCATCCCTGTTGGGCAGTGCTCTGTGTGAATTGTCCCACATCAGTGCCAGAAGGGATTAGCACTTATTCCATGCGTCCACAAGGAGGGGACGGCTGGAGGCTTCATGCTTGCCACTTCCCCGGGCTCTGTCTCCTGTGTCTCTTCTCTTTGCTGGTTTTCCTCTGTATCCTTTGCTGTAATAAACTGCAACCACGAGTATAACAGCTTTCAGTGAGTTCTGAGTTCTTCTAGTGAGTTATCAAAATAGAGGGCTCTTGGGGAACCTCAGATTTGCTATTGGTGTCAAAGTGAGGTTGGCCTTAGGGACCCTAGTACTCTGTAATTTCCATTTTGAGAGTGGCTCTTCCGTGACGGGCTTCAGAGCACAAGTCCCAAGGAACCCCGGGTTGGGTCTTGCTCACTGCAGGATCTCTTGGCCCCAACATCAGTAGATGTTCAGTAAACAGTTGTTGAATCGATCCATTCAGCAACAGCAGTCCTTAACATTCAGTAAGTCTGGGCTGTCAGTTTCTTGTACCCATATTACAATGTGAAACTGGACCCAGAGAACGGCAGTGACTTGCCCAAACCCCACAGCTGAGCCAGAGTTGAACCCTGGTCTGAGGTTCTTAAGCCACATTTTCCACTGCACTTCATTCCTCTGCATGTCTAGCCTCATTGCCACATGACTTAGAAAATGAAAGGCTGGAAATAAAGGGCCAGGAAAGCAGGGAACGTGTGCAGGTGGGGCGAGCCCAGGGGCAGCTAGGTCTTCAGAGCCGGGCTCAACGGAGACCTGTGTGTGGCCTGCAGTGATGCTGTCGTCGCCTGTGCATCTGGCCCCGCAGAAAGGAGGGAGGGGAGGACAGAGCCTCTGTGAGTTACGGAAGCAAAAACCAGTGAGAGGAGAGGACTGCTTCAGAGCTGTGCTTTTATTACACAAACCTGCACTTCCAGGCAGAAAAAAAGATTATTTTGGGTTGTTATTTGCTTAAGAGGATTGGAGAACCAAAAGCTGTCTGGGTGGATGATTAATGGGAAAAAAAATACATTTTGATGAGGTCTCTCCTCCTGAAGGGTGACTCTCATCAAAGGGATGTGTGGAGTGGATGTCAGGTTCGTTTCCTCATTTCCGTCTCAGCTGGGACTGAAAGAGATGCTCTTAGAGGGAATGGGGTAGAAAAACAGCAGTTTAAGGCTGAGGAGTTCTCATTAATAATAATTGCAGCTGACTGTACAGATCACTTCCTGCAGGGCCAGGTGCTGTGCCAAGCACGTAGCCTGCAGTACTGTGGACACGTACCTGTGACTCGGGCCATGAGCATCCCCATTATACAGCTGGACACGATGAGGCTTGGGGGGCTTAGGTGGTTGGATTAGGGCCGTAGGACTTGAAATGTGATTGAAACTGGGTCTGCCTGGCTCTCAGTCCTGTCTCTTCCTTCAGATTCATTTAAGGGCTGGAGCAGAACCTTGCAGGGATAACCCTGGACAGGTGTCCATCTGGTCTCAGTGCAAGTGCCTGGAAGGACCACAGTGCCCCAACTCTGCCACTGTCCATCCAGACTGGGGTGTGCGGTCACCTGCCAGCTCCCTAACGGGACCCAGGCAGCTTGCTGGGTGTCTCCATCCTGTGCCTGGGAAGGGATGGAGGAGCCAATCTTCCTGCCGCTTTGGACCCAGGAGTGCAGAGTTAAGGGAAGTGCTGCTTCTGTCTCTGCTTGGGACACAGCCCTTAAGGGACCTTGGGACCTAGCCCCTCAAGGACATCAGAGGTGGGCTTTTCAAATGGACACTGCAGTCATGATGGGCAGCTGTTATGGTCTCCGTCAGGCAGCCATTGAGGGGAGGCTGTGCACATGTGAGTGCCCCAGACAGACTGGCCTGTGGGCTCACACAAGGCCCCCTGGAATGGACTAGGGGTGGGGCATCCTTTGCTACTGGGCTGGGGCCAGGGACCTGTGGACATGGGCCTCACCCAGCTTCTGTTCACACTGTCCTTGTACATGAGTTTCCTGAGCTTCTCCTCCTGTGTGTGCATGTTTCCAGCCTGTTGGCTGGAGGGAATTCTAATCCTGAGAACCTTTTCTCTCTTGTCCCCCTGCACTCACCCCATCCTAGCCAATTCGCACTGGAGGGTAGGTCCCCAAAGCAGCACGTGGAGAGGACATCCTGGCAGCAGGGCCCTGAGCCTCTTGGGTGGAGGCCACCTTGGCCAGCACGAGAGAGCCCAGGCAGCCGAGTCTCGCTGCTCGTTGTGCCCGGGGGGTTCCAAGAGGGGTGTGGGACAGTGTCGCAGAAAACAGATCAAGGTCTGTCCTGGGATGCTACAGATGTTTACGAATGTGCTAGACCTTGGGGTTAGAGCGGTGGACAGGACGGCGTGATTCCTGCCCTTGTGGGGCTGAGGGTGGACGCATGGCGGGGGGATGGATGGGTGGATGGGGAGACACACAGAGTGCCGGGGCTCAAATCTCTGCTCCTCCCCTCACTAGTGAGTGACCTTGGGCACGTTCCTTAACATCTCGATCTTCTGTTTCCTCATCTGTCAAATGGGTGCGGCAACAGTATCAATATCAAAGGGTTTTTCTGGAGATAAAATGAGTTAATATGTAAGTGCTTAGGGTCTGCACAAGGGGAGCACTTGGTGAATGCTGGATCACATTAGTGGGGACACTGACAAAAGAATAACACAAAACATTATAAAATTGTAACTCTGGTCAGTGCCACAAAGGAGAGGAACAGGGTGCCATGAGAACATCAGCAGGTGGGGTTGGGGAGAGAAGGGAAGGTTGACCAAGGCAGGGAGGTAAAAGAAGGTGAAATGAGATGTAGGTTCAGGGGTGGCCTGGGTGATGAGGGGTGAGAATGGCGTTTCAGACTCAGGGAACGGGTGCAAAGGCCCTGTGGTAGGCTGAGGCATGATGAGCACAGGGTCTGGGAGGAGATCATGGGGCTAAATCTCAGGGACAGATACTGAAAGTGGAGGGCTGGGGCTGGAAGGTCAGCAGGGGCTGGACCTGGTGGGGAGTTTTGCCTTATCCAAGAGCAATGGGGTGGGGGCCCAGAAGGTAGGGAGGAGGAGGCACAATCATGTTTGTATTTCAGAAAGATTGAGATTGTCAGGAAACGAATCCAAAGTGTCAGAGCTCGGCCCCTGGGAGTCCCAGGCTGGTCGTGTTAGTGGTGCAGGTGAAGAGCCAGGGCCCTGCAAAGCTGGGGACACAGGGGCCTGCAGGTAGGTCGAGGCTGCAGGCCCCGACCCCACCCTTGCTTCAGACAAAGCAGATCTTTGAAAATAATTTGTCTGGTATACATTTTGGGGCTTTCACAGGAGATGTCACTCAAGAAAAGGTCTCTCTGGTCAAATAAAAGGGAGAAAGAAAAAAAGAAAAGAAAGAAAAGCCACACTGCTGAGCCAACCCTTTATTGTGCAGATGGGGACCCCGCGGCCTGTGTGACCTGGAGGAGGCTGCACGGTTGCCTTGCCGGGCCAGCCAGGGCTCCGGCTCCCTGGTCCGTCCCCCTTCTGCCCCACACGGGGCTGCCCTGGTGCGGTGGTTTCCTGTGTTGCCCTGACTAACGAGCACAACTTGGGCGGCTGAAGCAGTATGAATTCATGATCCGTTCTGCAGGTCAGAGGTCTGCTGCGAGCCTCGCGCTGGTGAGATCAGCGGGCTGTCAGGGCCGATCCTTCTGGAGGCTCTTGGGGAGAATCAGCCCTGCTCCTTGGAGCCGGAGGGCCCAGGTTGTGCTTCGCTGCTGGCGATCAGCCCGGCCTCTCTCCCTCCTAGCCGTGCACGTGCGCCCGTGCCTCAGAGCCGGCAGTGTGATGCGGGCTCCTCGCGCTGTCGCCTCCCTGACCCTTCTTTGGAGCTCAAGCCACTCTGGCTGCAGCCAGCAGAAGTTCTTCCCTTAAAAAAATTTTTTTTACTTGTAAAATACATATAACATAAAATTTACCATCTTAACCATTTTTGAGCATACAGTTTGGGGGCATTAAGCACATTCACACCATTGTGCATCTGTCACCACCATCCATCTCCAGACAGTGCCTCTCATCTGGCAAACCTGAAACCCTGCCCTGTTAAACACGAGCTCCCCCTTCCTCCTGCCCTCAGGCCCTGGCCCCCTCCGTTCTGCTTCCTGTCTCTATGAACTTGACTGTCCTAAGTACCTCCTATAAGTACAAGCATACAGTACCTGTCCTTCTGAGACTGGCTTATTTCATTTAGCTTTATGTTCTCCAGGTTCATCCATTCTAGCCTGTGTCAGAGTTCCTTTTTAAAGCTGAATAATATTCCGTGTATGGATAGACCGCATTTTCCTTATCCACTCTTCCATCAGTGGACACTTATGTTGCTTCCATGATTTAGCATGGGTGATAAACAGCTATGAACATGGGTGTACAGATGTCTCTCCCAGACCCTGATTTTCAATTCTTTTGGGTACATATACCCAGAGTGGACTTGCTGGAAGCTATGATCATTCTATTTTTAGTGTTTTGAGCAATTGCCATACAGTTTTCCACAGTGGTTGTTCCATTTTAAATCACACTAACAATGCACAAACATTCCAATTTATCCATATCCTCACCAACACTTGTTAGTTTGGTTTTTTGATAGTAGCCACGTTAGTGGTGTGAGGTGGTATCGCACTGTGGCTTTGATTTGTATTTCCCTGATGATTAGTGATGTTGAGAGGTTCTTCGTTTGTAAGATTCATGCAAATTGACTAGGCCCACCTAGTTACCTGGATAATCCAGGATCGCCTGTCATCTCGAGACTTGTGATGTGTCCATATATGCAAACCCCTCTGCCATGTAAGGTAACATAGGTTCCAGGGGTTGGGACATGGACATCTTTGGGGCCATTATTTTGCCTTTCCATTGGGCAGCTAGAAATGAAACTGGAGAGCTTCTGGGGGACCTGTCCCCCACCTCCTCCTCAGACCAGATGGGGGGTAAGCCTCCAAGGGCTTAAAGGACCTCTAGCATTTTAAGGAAATATACTTGCTGTTGTGGCGTTTCCTCGCCTGGGTCTGCAGCGGGGCATCGCCTGGGAGTCGCGTGTCACTCACCTCCTCTGGGTCCATCCACCCGGCAGCTCTTCCAGGCTGGTGTCATGCAGGTGTCCACAGTGGTGGACAAGGTCCTGTGTGGGAGACAGGCCCAAACCACAGCTGCACACAGATTGGAATGTGGTGGTGAGTGTGTTAGGAGCCATGAAGAGGTCCCCAGTTCTAGAGAGCAGCCCTACTGTGACTTGAAAGGTCAGCAGAGGTTTTGCTGAGCAGTTGATGCTTAAGCCCAGAATGGGGGTCGCTTAGGCAAAGGCCAAGGGGAGAGCATCCCAGCGGAAGAAGCAGAACGTGCAAAGGCCTCCAGCTGTACACGTACTCTGTGTGCGCGTGTGTTCTGGGATCCAAGGTCTGGGAGGGTGGCTGAGGTACAGTGAGCAAGAGCCTGAAGAAATCAGTGGTCCCAGTTCACATGCTAGAAACATCGATGTTGTTAAGCACTCTCAGTAAGGGATTGTATTCCTTTTCTGCAGAAATCATAGAAATACCAGAGTCAGGAATTGGTGTGGGGCCCCATTCCTCAATGGCATCCAAAGTGACAGCACAACTTTTTAGTAAGAAGTCCAGCCACCAGTTTATTGTTGCGGCAGGGAAGATTAAACACAGAGCATCCATGAGATGAAAATTAAAATGGGGGTGACCCAAAGAGCCCCAGGGGGTGTGGGGGGACCTCTTTTCCTTCTCTTCCCAGCCCTGCACCTCCCACCCCTGCTGTCCCACCCGCCTGCCCCAGCCTGCCCCCGAAGATCCTCCCCTTGCACTGAGTCACACACAGATGAACCTCTTGGCAGCCCCCCATTTCCTCTGCTCCAGGAGGCCTCACGATGGAACGGCATCTCCCCACAGTGAAAGCCAAGCCAAACAGATTAATGTAAGATGCATCTGCTGTAGATTAAACATTTGGAAAAGCCATTTTATAAATATTTTTTTTCCACAACCACATCCCCATATGGCCGTGAGCTCCGGTCTCCGTTCCGACTGCTGCTGGCGGCCTCACGCGTATGTATTTAATGTACACTCTGGGTTCAGGACTTCTGTTCGTGCCTCCCGGAGCATGCCAGAGTAGCTTTAGTCTGCCTCCCGGGGGGGCGCACCTCAGACTCCGGGCAAGCAGGCCGGTCGAGCCCACCTCGAAGAGGGGCCGGCCGTGGGAGGTGGTGCGAGTGGCCCCTTCTTGGTCTTCTCTCCAGATACTCAGCCCACAGGCCTGTCTGCTCTGTGCCGAGGCAGGCCTAAGAATTCTAGAAAGCTAGGCTCTTGTCTTTCTAGAGCAGCCCACCCAGCAGAAGAGTACCCCAAGGTTGGCTCTTGTTTCCTTGAACCACACACTCCAGAGAATCGCCAAGGCCTGTCAGTTCTCCAGAATATGTCTCTGTGGCCCACTTGGGTTGCCTCCCACCCACCACTCTCTCTCCTGGACCACCACCGGCCTCCTAACAAAGCTCTTGTCCAGTCACCCACTTCCTTCCACATACCTCCGGCAGCCTCAGGGATCATGCTTCTGCCTGGCTTACGACCCCACATCAGTGGATGATTGGGCCTCGCTGGGGTGACCACTCACCTCCAGACGGCTGACCAGGCGCTGCGAGGCCCCATGCCTTCGATCCCTCATCTGGCCTGATGTCCTTTTAATAGAAATAATTTTTGATTCAAAGGAACTTGCAAAAATAATTCAGAGAGGTCCCATGTACTCTTCACCCAGCTTCCCCTGGTGGCAGCATCTTAACAGCTATCATCAATATCACACCCAGGAAACTGACATTGGAACTATGCAGATTTCACCAGTTCCATCACCACAAAGTTCTCCCTGGTGCTACCCATTTATAATCACACCCATTCTCCTCCTTTCTCTCCCTTCCCAAAACCCTGACCCACCACTAATTTGTTCTCTATTTCTATAATTTTGTCAATTCAAGAATGTTACATAAATGGAAGCATATGGTATGTGACCATTGAGGTTGGCTTTTTCATGCAGTAAAAGGCCCTTGAGATCCACTCAAGTTGCTGTTCCCATCAATAGTTCATCCCTTTTTAAACCTGAGCAGTGCTCCATGGAATAGATCTGCCACACTTTCTTTAGCTGGTCACTCCTTGAAGGATATTTGCATGATTTTTAATTTTTGGTTATTAAAATAAGGTTGCTATAAAGAATTGTGTACGTGTTTTTACATGGACATAAGTTTCTGTTTCTCAGGAATAGATGTCCAGGAGTTCAGTTATTGGGTCATGTGAGTAGCAAATATATCATTTTTAAAGAAATTGCCAAATTTACAGGCCAACAGACAATGATAGCTGTGGTGGGGAGGCTGTGACCTATCAGAAGAGCAGAAAGAAGTCCAGAGCAAATAAGACTGATCGGTCCCAAGCCAGAGCACCAAAAGCATGGCCCACAAAGGCAAAAATCAGTGTGTTGGACTTCATCAAAATTAAAAACTTTTTCTGCAGAAGACCATCTTAAAGGATCAAAAGCCTTGGAGAAAATATTTACAGACCACATATCCAACAACAGACTAGTGCCTAGACTATATAAAGAACTCCCAAAACTCAATAGTAAAAGAACCAGTCTAATTGGAAAATGGTCAAGAGACACAAAGAGACTTTTAACTGGAGAGGATTTATTCAGATGGCAAACAAGCATAAGAAAAGATGTTCAACATCATTAGCCATCAAGGAAATGCAAATTAAACCACACTCAGGTATCACTACGCACCTAGTAGAACGCGTAAAAATTTAAATATAGTGACAACAGAAATGCTGGTGAGGATGCAGAGAAACCAGAAAATTCATGCATTGCTGGAGGGGGTATAAAACAGAATGGCCAACCTCAAGGTGCTCCATAAACATGCTTTAACTGGGGCTTTTTCCACCCCAGTCCATCGATTACTTGCCTGGATTTACAAGGGTGGTTTAAGCAGGACCTTTCTTTGCATCACGGTGGTCATGTTCAGCCTTCTCTGACTTGGAGTCAAGAGACCCAGCAGGTGAGGGGCTTGTTTCCAGCCCATTGGTTTAAAAAGCAGCCAGAGAGCATGGACATATTGGGGCTCAGGACCCAAGGGCTCCACCTGGACAGGGCCCTGGACCCCACACGAGACACAGAAACCCTAAGAAGTTGAGGCCTGGCAAATGCTTGGCTCTGTGCAAGACCCCAGTGCCATTGCATGTCCTAGGATGACCAAGAGTGAATTTGCCTTGAGCTGTGGGCAATGGGAGCTCAGAATCAGATGTTGGTTCATTTAAGAGTTTTTTAGAACTCCAGTTTTGTTTGGGTATGGACTGTGTTTTGGGTCAGATCAAGTGTGGTCCACAGACTGGTAGCTTACAGGAAGTGCTGACTCGTGGGCCCTACCCAGACGTATTGAGTCATCAACCCTGGGGACAGGGTCCGAGAATCCATGCTCCCCCAAGCTCTCTGGGGAATTCTTGTACAAGCTAAAGTTCGAAACATCCTGGATGAAGAAGTGTACCCCTTAGATACAGTGTGCATATTGGAAGGTGCACATGAACCCACAGCAGAGAGTGGAGACACATGTGGTTGTGAGTTGAGCACAGTAGTTCTCAAAGATTGTGGCTCAGAGACCGTCTCAGGGTTCCTGAGACCTTTTCAGAGAGTTCAGAGGCTCAAAGCCATTGTTGTCATAATACTAAGCCATCGTTCGCCTTTTTACCCTCATCCTCTCATACGAGCACAGTGGGGTTCCCAGCAGCTACGTGATGTGTGATGATGTCCTTGGCTACCAGTCAATGGAATATGTGCTTGTGATTCTAGCATTTTAAAGATATATTAGTTATAACTTCTAATGCAGTAAATATTGATAGATACACCCTCCATAGACAAAAGTTCTTTGGGCTCTCCAGTAATTTTTAAAAAGGTAAAAAGGTCCTAAGACCAAAAAATTTTGGGAACCTTGATCTAGCACTTGCCATGGGGATCTAGTAAGCACCCCAAAATAGTAATTATTGGAAGCTATTATGCCCCATTTTACAGATGAGGAAAACGAGGCTCATGGATCATACCAGTTGTGGTTCTTGGGTCATAAACATCAGAAACCACCTCTGGCTTACTGAGGTGAAAGAGGAACTCTCGTGGTGGAGAAACTGGAGAACTAGGCTTGGGAAGGGGAAATTACCCAGGCAGTGTTCAAAGATGGAGGAACAGACCCCACGGGAATGGCCTGGCTGAACAAAACTGCCCCACACCTTCATGGGCAAGAGGTTGGCACGTAGGCAGGCCAATGAGATCTTGGAACTTGATGCTGAAGCAGAAGGACAAGACTGACTTTCTGGGTCACAGGGAGGCCCCACTCCAGGACCTAGGAATCTCTTTTTGCCAACAGTCACTTGCAAGAAAGCAGGGGTTCCCAGAGGCCCCCTCAGGACTCCTCGTCACAAACGTTTAGACCAGCCCCTCCCGTGGAGGGAGGCCCAGTAATGGATGGAAGGCTGCTCGTGTCTGCACGCCGCCCTCATTGACTGTCCTCCCCACAGCTCCAGGCCAGCAGAGGACACCGCAGCCCCTCTCCCCTGGCCACTCCCCAGTCGAGCCAGTTTCTGTGTAGCCTGGTTGTGCTGCTCTGCTGCCTTCCACCTGGCGGGAAGTATTTCGCTATGTTGATTGGAGAAATCGCCTGTCAGATACGATTATTTGTTTGGAGTTCTATACATCAGATTCTGCTAGAACTGGCATGCTGTCACACATGGTTTACAGGTATGTGGCAGGCACAGTCCCATTAAACACCCCTTAGATATATGCTGGGTAAAAGAACAACAACCACCTTGTTTACAGTTAACAAAAAAAATCACAAAGTCCTTCTCCTCTGAGGACTGCCTGTGTGTGCCGCCTGTAGCGATGGAGGGACGTGACTTCAGCCCCGCTCCCCGAGGCGGCCGCCACTAACCCCTCTTCAGGAGGGAGTCAAGGACAGCCGGCCTCGCTCGGCAGCTCGCTTCCTCTTCTCTTAATCACAGCACGTAAGATGCACCCAGACCAACCCTGAAAAAGGACCCATCCAACTTGGCTAAAGTGACATTTCAGGTGGGAATTTGATTGGCAGAATCAAAAGGCTGAAGAAAGCCAAGGAGCCCTAATGAGACAGCGATGCAAGTTCCTGGGGAGCGATGTTTTATTTGGGTTTTGCAAACTAGTGAGACCCGTTGGGCCAGGACTGAAGCCCTGCAGGCACCCCTTCCTTCCCTCGGCCCTCCCTGGCCCTGGTCTGGATCCTTCTGCTGGCCAACCTTTATGCCATGACTGGGAGGTCCAATATCCCCATCTGGTTGTAAATAACTGACAGTGCTGACAAGACTGCCTCCCCTTGGCCCATGATTCCTTGGGCCTGAGCCCATGCAGGATGCCGGCGCCTTCTGATCTGGGCACTGTTGGCACACATCTGCTCAAGTAAGTTAACATCCCTGTTTTGGCAGACTCAGTTGGCAGGGATGAGGTCACCACCTGACACTGGAAGGCTGCCACGGGGCCCCTCCTCTGAGAGCCATAAAGCGTCCCATGTGCGTGGCTTTGCCAGGCTTTTGGACGGGGGAGCTCTACCTCTCCTGCCTTCCCTGGGGATGGCTGCTGGCCTCTGCTTGACGTGGGTGCAGCCCACGTGCACTGGCTGCAAATTGAGCAGAGGACAATGAGAGGGACTTTCCATGATTTCTTAGGTGGGGATCAGCCACTACGTGCTTCCCCAAAGGGCAGGAGCAGAAACTCCGCTCATGAATTGATGTGCTTCCATTGCGGGCTCCCAAGGATATTAAAACCTCCAAGACTCCAAGATACTGTTAAAGAAAACCAGAGCGGGACAGTAGTGAAAGCAGTCAAAACAGATTGTACTCAGGGACTATTGCAACAGGGCAAAGAGACCTCAGTGTGGAACGGGGCTCAATTCCAACTGCAACAAGGACCAGCGGGGATTTATAGCTAAGGAACAGGGTGGGGTCAGAGCATGGAAAATTACTTGGAGGAAACACCAGGGGTGGCGTTCTGGCCGAACAGAACCAAAAGGATCCTAACGGAAGGCAGCCAAGGTGGTGTCACATCACCTGAGGGGTGGGGGCTGTGAGGAACTCAACCGGGTATCAAGGTGATCAGACGCTGGGGGTGGGGATTTGCGGCAAGCTGACTCAGCAGGATTCTTAGCAGGACTCTGCCTCTGCGAGGATGGAGACAGAGCCCAGGGTTGGGCCTAGTTGAGCAGAGAGCTCAGAGGAGCCTGACTCAAGTGCAGCCAAGAAGGGAATCTTAGTCCATATGAATCCACAGTGGAAAGGGGAAGGTATTTAGGGGGCAGGCAAGGAGCTCCCGAGATGCCCAAGACCCGGCGTACCGGAGGCTGCGTGCTTTGCCCACTTGCCAGACACTGCTGCTTCTCATTCTGGGTCTGTGGCTCCAGCCCCAGAATCTAGGGGATGGGAGGACACGGTTCTCACTCCCTGCCGCTGGTGAAAACTCCCCCAGCCTGGCCCCCACGGAGGGCTCACTCGGTCCCAGCCCTGCCCTGGGCTCCGGGGACGTACAGATGCACACACGGCTGCCAGGCTTCAGGGAGCTCCTGGTCCAGCAGGGGGGCAAGGTAAGCTCACAGGTCATAAGACAGCCCCCGTTCCCCCTCCCCTGCATGATGGGTCCTACCAAGAGTGACTGGTTCTAGCTGAGGGGGGCCTGGGCATAGACAGGGGTGATCCAGCCTTTTCCCATTCCTTCACTTCTGTTTTGCAATAACCTCACTCTCTTCCTTCAGGGAACCACCCTTCCCCATTTCAGGGGGATGGGAGGAAGGGAGGGGCAGTGCTGCCAGTCAGAACCTCCAACCCCAGACCCAAGCCAGACCCAACCCAAGTCCTTCCCTGAAATTTCACACCTGGACACTGAGAGTAGAAGTTCTGTCTTGTGCTTTGTGCTTAGAGCCTTCGGTGTAAGACCCATGCCATCTCTACCCATGTGTCCCTGTGCGGTGGAATGGCTCATCGCAAAGCTAAGAGAAAGAGCATGCCCTCAAGTCTTCCATGGAGCTCCTGGATCAAACTCCACCTGAAGGTCTCCCCTGGATTCTTCAGTTGTGTGGGCCAATAAATTGTGTAATTTTGTTTAAGCCACGTTGACTTGGTTTTTTGTCCCTTGCAGCAGAGAGAATCCTCACTGACATCGGGGATCTAAATATCTTCATGGAGGTGGCATTACTCAGGTGGATCTTTAAAACAGTGGGGACACGGGCAGAGGAGAGGCACTGCAGCGTGAGGACAGCTGAAGCCCAGATGTGGACAGGGGAAGCTGACCACATAGGGGGGTCCCTGCCTTTGTCCTCCTTGGCATTTCTTGTGAATCAGTGTGGCAGACACTCCACAAAATCAGTGAATGATGAATGTTTAGTCAAACAGGGAATATGATTTGATGACTACACCCACATACATCTGGAAAGACAAGTTTGGAATCCTAAGACATCTCAATCAGACCCAGTGAATTAGCCCCTGGAGCAAAATGGCTAATGAGAGAACCCAGAGAGACAGACATTGAGCGTCAAACTTTGGTTTCACCCAGAATGCCCCATCTCTGCAAAACCCCCTGGGACTGAAATCTGAACACCTGACCCGACCCCCTCCCAGGTGCATGCACCCTCCACTCAGGAAAAATCTCACTTGACATCAATAGTTACATCATCATCTGACTTAAAAGCACAAAAGCTTCTCCAGGCCAACTCGTTGGGTGTCAGCAACCAAGGTGGGAAATGATTTCTTGACTCTATTCACGGCTTTTGGAAATGGCTGAGACAGTCCAACCATGAAGCAGTCCGTCTGTAAGATGCCGGGAAGGAGCTCCTGTCTGTGCAGCCGGAGGCAGAAATGTCAGCGATTGCTTGATGATCAGACGTGGAGGGAATCTCCCCCGCCCCGCCGGGGCGGGGTGGGAGCATTTTGGAGATGCTAATGTTTTCAGACCGGCACTCTGGTTTCTGCTCTCTCAGCTAGCAGAGTGAATTTTGATGTCGGCACCTATTGATTTTACAATTTCCCCGTTTCCCTTTCCCGCTGCTCTCTGTCTTTGATTTTATTTATTGCACACTCAGCCTCACTAGATCACATAGCTCGGGGTCCACCTGGCCCCTCGTATGGGCCTGCGGTTCCAGGGCCAGATCTGCCTGTCACACAGGAGTCCGCCTCCTTTCCCACGCTGGCGGAGGGCACCCTTCTCTCAGTCTGCTTCTGCGAGCAGTTTCCAGGGGCCTGACGTGACCTGGGCACAGGGATCTGAGGTCACTAAGACTCGGTTCCCTGTGGAGGGACTCACCGTCCCACTGGGGAGACACGTGCATCAGCGGAAAGCTCAGAGAACTGAGTTCTGGAAAAGAGAAAATGGGGGTGTGGTGGGAGCAGAGCAGGCGGGGAAACCACTGGGAAGTTCTGGGAGGGCCTGGAAGGTGGGTGAGAACCTGGGAACCCGCCCCTTTGCTGGGGTTGCGTCTCAGCAGCTCCGAGCTTCCCTCCATTTGGTCCTCACCGTAGCCCCGGAGGTAGAGTCACCAGGTCCGCTTCACAGATAAAGAAGCTGAGGGTCAGAGAGGTGACACATCTTGCTCAAAATTGAGCAGCGCCAGACTTTGTACCCAAATCACTCTGACCCCAGGGTGGGTATTCTGAACAACTACAGTGGACCCTTGAACAACTCGGGTTTGAATGATGCAGGTCCAGTTATATATGGACTTTTTTCAGTAAATACACTAGAAAATTTGTTGGAGATTTGTGACAATTTGAAAAACACTTCCTTTTTGTCAAGCTTACTTTATTGTTAAGACCAGTATATTACACATAGGACATATGCAATGTGTGTTAGTTGACCGTTTATGGTATCAGTAAGGCTTCCAGCCCACAGTCGGTTGTTCACAGGTGAGTTTTAGGGGAGATAAAATATATGTGGATTTTTGACTGTGTCGCGGGTCGGCACCCTTAACCTCTACTTTGTTCAAGCGTCATTGGAACTTTATGTTTCAGTTTTAATTATTTTGAAAGATGCCACTTCCCACCAGTACTGCGTGTGCCTTTATGCTGGGGGAGAAGCAGCTTCAGCCCCAGGTCCGTGTGTCGCCCACCCTCCTGCCCTCATGCGTCCCCTGCTCCCCGGGGTGCACATGGTTCCAGAGCCAAAGGAGCCTTTCTACTACGCTGCGCCTTCCTGTCTCCTTCCGTCCCTCCTGCTAGAGAAACTCCCGTCCCGTCCCTCCCCCCAGGCACCCACTATGTCTGGTAGACCCCCACCCTGTGTCCCCCAAACTCCCCTCTGCTGAAAGAATCTTCCTTTCCTGACACACAGGTGTCTGAGCGTCAGCTCGATCCCAGCCCAAGTGCAGCTCCTGATACCTCCCACCTCCAAACCTCTCTTTCTTGCCCATTTTCCCTGTTTCTCAGGCCAAAACCTTGCCCTGGAGTCCAGCTGGGATTCCTCCTTCCCTCTCCGTCTCCCGTGGCCGCATCCAGCTGCTCCGCCAGCCTCTCCTCACCCCTCCACCACACCACCAAACATCTCCCTGAGACACTGTCGCCCTCCCCTCGGCCCCCCGCCGTTTGTCCCCAACCGGTCTGCCACACGCAGTCAGAGTTCTAGCCCCACCATGTCCCTCCTCGGCTCACAATCGTCCACTGGCATTTTTCTCACCAGGAAAAAAAGTCAACATCCTTCCAGGGGACCATGAGGCCTTTCGGGTTTGAACTGACCATCTCGCCCTCTCTCAGCGCCCGGCTTGTCTGTCAAGCCCATGCTCGCTTCCCCCTGGGGTCTTCGCCTCCAGTGCTGGTCCCACTTGTCTCCCTTACTTCCTCAGGTGCACGCAGGCATGCCCCGGGAGACTTAAAGATGCTAACGCCCAGCACCCAGAGGTTGTGATTTTTTGGCCTGGGGTGGGCCTGGGCATGCCGAGTCTAAAGTCCCCTGGCGGTAGTCCCGACAGCAGGGCTGAGGGCTGCCGCTCTGGCCCCTGGGCATCTGAAGGGCGGACCCACAGACGCTCTGCTCTCCCAGGACTCACTAGGCATTAGAAAACTTTGGTGACTTGCACTCACCTGGTTAAAGTAGACGAGGGTCCTTCTGCCGGGGACAATGAGAAGGACAGCGTCCGAGAGAAGGTGGGGCCAGCAGCAGCTCTGAGCAGAGTTAACAGTGGAGGGAGCAACGTGGAGGGACACAGTGGCTCGGTGGGCACAGAGCCGCATAGGCCATTGTTTGTGCTCCTCAATCCAATGGCCTCTTCTCCTTCCTTGTCACGAGAAAACTGTGTATCTTTGGGCACCTACCTGAATCATCTCATGTGACACAAATCATGAAGGTTAAATGTGATAATGTCTGTTGGGTGTTAGGCACAATATCTGGCACAGAGTAGATGCTCAAAACCAGAGCTGCAACAGGTTGCAAGCTCCATGCAGGCTGGATTTCATGGTTTTGTTCGCCACCCGGCACATAGAAAGTGCTCGAAGACAAGGCCGTAGGCCCAGGAGTGCAGGAACAGGGTCTGCCTTGTTTATCAGTTTAACTCCAGCATCTGGCACAATACATGGCACATAGTAGGTGCTCAGAAAGTTTTGTTGAATGTTGAATGCAAGTGGCCATCATGTAGGCCACTCCTGTCTTGGTGGATCCCATCATGCAAACTGTATTCATTTTTGCTTGCTTGTTATTTTATCATGTAAAATTAGACAGATTCTCACCAAATTTGGAGGGAATGAGTGAACTGGTATGACCTCAAAATGTAGGCAATGTGGCATAAAGAAATTCACTTTGGGGGTTTCTGGTGGCACCTCAAAGAAATAGAAAGCCATTCTCCAAAGCAGCTGACACCAGAGGCAGGAAGGAGCTCAGTAGTGCCAGTCAAGGGCCTTCTTGGGCCCTTAGGGAGACTTCAGCTGCAAATGACAAAAGATCCTTCTCAACTGATTTAACAATCAGATCATTTCTTAGGTTATTAGTCAAGAAATCTAAAGGCAGGACATATCCAGGGTTGGCTAATTCAGTGGCTCAGGGACAGCTCAAGACTGTTTTCCTTCTCTGCCATCCTTAACTGTGTTTGGATGGTCCCCCTCAGTGCCACAAAAAGGCTGCCAGCATTCCAAGCATCACATGCAGATGTGACAGTATTCCAAGGCAGAGAAGAGGTCATCTCTCCTTGTAGGCATTTGTAAAGTGAGAAAATACGTGCCAGTAGTCCCTGCCCATGTCTGTTTATGTCCACTTGGTCAGATCTGAGTTGCATGCCCGTTCCCCAGCCATGAGCCACCCAGACTCATCAGGACTCATCCTGGAGGAGGGGATCTGGTTGCTTCCATGTGGGCTAGACTCCTGAATGGAGAAGAGAGAACCCATGAGGAGCCAGCGACACAGTTGTTGGTGTTACATTAGACTGTAAAGGGCAGATGAAGGGAGCATGAGCCCAGGAAGTGTCACAGGGCGGTGCTCCCATCCAGCGCTGTGCTGATTCCTGCTCTGATGGCTTCTCACAGCAGCGCATCAGGGAAGCCCGCTGCAGGTGGAGCAGAAGCAGGATGACACACCCAGTGGCCTCTGAGGAGCAAGGTGTCACCTGTGGTGCTACAGGTGGTCTCAGACCACACAGCTGCCATCTGGCCACGTCTCTCCCCTCTGCCAGGTGAACCGGCATCCTCCAGCGGACGCCTGGCTTGGTTTGTGTTCAGGAGGGCATTTCCCCTAGATACGACGGCCCTAGAAAATGAGTCATCCGTCGCCGCCATTCAAGCAAGGCTGGGGAAGCGATGGTGTGCCAGGGGGGCCCAAACCAGTCATAGATGGGGCCCGTAGCACCGTCAGACTGCACTGGCCTGGTCAGGACCCCAAAAGCTCTCAAGTGGCCCAGGTCCCTGGGGAGAAAGTGAAGGTTCCTGTGCCCAGGATTCTCACCTGGCCCTAGTGGGCTGGCTCACTACACACGTGTGGGCAATACATTGTTACTGACTCTATATAAAGAGCCCCTCCCACTGCTCTGGGCAACACGGCAGCATGTGGCAAGGCTGCGGGAGAGCGGGGACTGGAGTGGTGGCAGCATCGAGGACAGAGACTGAGACGGCTGCGGGGGCAGAGAGACCCAGAGGTAGAGAACGGCTTGCTGCGTGCAGACTCGCTCTGAGTGGACGGGATTCTGAGTGTCCGGGGCTGAGACCCACTGGCCAGACACTGCCCCAAGGGAGAGCTACATCCGGGGACTGGCAGGGCCCTGGATTCCGGAGACGCTGATGCCCCCCTGAAACAAGTCAGTAACTGTCTCACTCCCCTCGCACGATACGCTGTGTGGCTGCTGCGTTTCCACCTGCAGAGTGGGGAGCGTCTGACCCCTCTGGCGGCTCTACTTCATTAACTCATTGACGGGAGGGGCAGGGGACCCGCATACTGGCCACAGACCACGCCCCCAGGCAGGAGGGCAGAAGCAGCCCCCTTCCTGGTCCCTCCACGGGGCCTCCTGTGTGGGGAGGCTGAGAAGAAGTGGAGGCAGTCGTAAACTGGAGGGAGGTACTTCACCTCCCGGCCCAAGTCGCCTCATCTGTAAACTGGGGGTGTTGTAAGACAACATACAGTACAATTTCCAAGGTGCCAGTTAATACAATTACTGTTATTAGTCAATTATACCACCTGAAATATGTACCCCAGGCTGCTTCTGGGGTCCACACTCTGATCCTACTAAACACAGCTGGACTGGAAACTGTCTTCCCCTGAGTAAAATGAGGCCCAGAGTGAGGGATCCTCAACAGTGGGATATTGCTGCAGACAAGTTTTAGGGCGGGGGGGGAAACAAGGACAAACCCCCAACACTGTCTTTAGAGGAACTTTCTCCCAGGGTCCTCACCATGAGGAGATGGAGCCTACAGCAGACGCTGGAGGAGCCCTGCTCAGATCACCCCCTTTTTGAGCTTTGTGTGCTCTCACTTCTAACCCCCTGCACCTGGTCATGCTCCTCTCCGTGCCTCTAAGTCAGGGGGCCCGGAAACAGCACCTGAGATGAGAGATGAGTGCCCACGTGTAAGCAATTTGAATCTGCCAGCGCCTCCCTGACCCCCGCTCTCACCTCCGGACGGGTGCTCTCTCACCTGCAAAGAGGTATAAACACGCCGACCTCCTGTCCCGGGAAGAGCTTTGTGCAAGTTGAGGTAGAGGAGGACCGTGTGGATGGTGGGCTGACGTGCCTGCTGAGGCCTGCTCAGCCCCTGGTGTGTAGGCACCGAGCAATTAAGCAAGAAATGAAGACTTCCTGTTCCCCTGGAATGGCTTCCCTTCCACAGAGCAGCTGTGCCATTCTGTACCACTTGGATCTGAATGCCACAAATTCAAACCCAAGTCGAAGTGTTGTCAGTTCCCAAGCAGGACCCAGAAGCCAGGACCTGTGTCTGTGACAACTTAAACAATATCACTGCAAGTAGGGAGGACTTAGAGATGCCAGGGACTGGGGTTAGCATTTTACCTGCTTTTAATTTTCATGACAAACCTATGACGTCCTCCCGCTTCTCAGATGACCAAACTAAGGCTCACAAACCATCATGGATCAATCTGTAGGAGGATAGAGTAGGTAGATATAAATGATAAAACTAAGCATGAACATTACAGATACAGATGTAGAGAAATAGATGAGATAGGCAGCCAGGGAGGGAGGGGGGAGGAAATTGTGTGACATTCAGAACCAGTTTCTTACATGTAGAATATGGCTTTAAACAATGAATTGGAGTTTGTTCATGTGTGTGCTTCTTTTTGTTTGTTTATGACCATTGCTTCCTTGTCTGTAAAATCACAAAAGTAATTATTTCCTGTGAAATATTAGAATACGGCCAGAACCCAGCCAACTCTCCTTTCTGCCATTGCAGGTGATGTGCAGGATGGTGGATCATGGTGTCAGAAAGATGGCTGCAGGCAGACGTGTGGCCTCCCACAGTCAGTTAATGGCAATAATTACACACTGTAGACAGTCCCAGACATAATGAAGGCTGGAGGCCAGGGCTGGGCATGTGCTCTGTTGAGCCTGGCACCATCAGACGTGGGGGCTGGGGTCTCGGGTCCCTCCCGGAGACACCGAAGCACAGGCCTGCCCTGGGGGTGGGCTGCAGCCCCCTCCCTGACTCCCCTGTTCATTCTGCTTCCAAAGCGAGCCACGGTCTGGCCGGGTACCCGGCTTAGCAGAGGGGACTGGCTCTCCCAGTGCTGATGCCTGGAAACAGGGCCCCAGTGACCCCCAGGCCCCCAGGACAGCCTCATCCTGAGTGCTCCCTGGACACCCGAACTCACCATGTCTGAACCCGAGCTCACCTTTTCCTCTTTGCTCTCCCACTGAGCTCCCCCTGCCACAGCTCCAAACCCCACTTTAGGGCTCAAGCCCCAAACCCAGGAGTCTTCCTTAAAGCCTCCCTCTCATCTCCGATGTCCCATCCATTTCATTCATTTGTCCACTTATTCCGTAAATATTAACTGGGCGCCTCCCGTGACCAGGCTCCGTCATCACCAAGGAAGACCAGGTCTACTTCCCAGACATTCTCCACGTCCACCCTGTCTGCTTGAAGCAAACCCCCCGCCCCTCGCCTGGACAACTGCGGCAGCACCTCACTGGTCTCCCACCTTCCTCCCTGAGCCTCCAGGATGAGCTTAGAAAACCCATTTCTGGCCAGTCTTTCTCTACTTAAAACCTTCCAAGAGCTTGCATTGTCCCTGGGATGGGGCAGTCCACACCAGGCTGCACAGTCAGGCCCCGGGCACAGCCAGCCAGCCCCCCTGGTTCCCCTCTTGCCCCCCCCGTCTTCTCCGTCTTCCTGCTTCTGAGCCTCTGCATGACCTGCTCCCTCTGCCAGGAGGTCCTCTCCTTCTCACCCCAAAAATTCCAACTTGCCTTTTGTGTCCATTTTAAACAGCCTTTCTTCCTGGGGGCCCCTCCTGACCCTGCTGCTTGGGTTAAATCCCCAAGTATATGGTTTTAAATATTTTAAATAAAATAAATATAAATTTAATAAAGACATTAAATATTATATATTTATAAATTTAAATATTTTAAGTTTATTTTTAAAATACACATATTTAATGTCTTCTCCCCTGGCTGTTTGTAAATCCTAGATAGCAGACCTTGTCTGGCTTGTTTTCTACTGTATCTCCAGTGCCTGGAACAGTGGCTTGCACATAGTAGGTTCTTTCCTTTATTGAACAAATGAGTGAATAAGTAAATGTGTGGCTTTTATTTTCCACTGAGACATTTAGAGGCAACATGTCACATTTTCTACTTCTGTTTCTTTGTGACCCACCTTGTGTATTCTATTTAGTTTTGGTTTGGTTCTTGTCATGTGTAATTTCTGTCTTTCAAGTTCCCAGTGCCATGAGATTCAGGGTTGTAGGATTAAAGGCGGCTTCAAGTTATTTGACATCCCTTCCCCAAAGACGTCAAGTGTGTGTTGCCTCCACCAGAATCTGGGCTGGCCTGTGACTGATTTGACCGCTTGGGGATGGTGAACGAGATGCTCTGTCAGGTCCAGGCCTTGCCTTGATGAGGACTGCCAGCTCCCCATCCTTTCCTGTGGAGCCCGGAGGCACCACCTAAGGAGTCAAGGGAGGCCAACCTATCCACTTGGAGAGCCACGTAGAGATAACAAGGGAGGGATGCCTGGCCAGCCCGCAGCCATTTGAGGCAGCCCAGCTGAGGTCCCAGACATGTGTATCCCCACTGTGCCTTGCCCACCTGACCCACAGCACTCCAACGCATAGTTGTAAACTGCTATTCTAAGCCATAATGTTTGGAGTAATTTGTTATGCAGCAATAGACAACTAGGACAGGGGTTCCTCAGCTTTGGCAGAGAAGACAATACTTTCAGCCATTTAAATAGTGCCACACCTGCCCCCACTCATCATATTTGCAAATCCTCCTACAAGAGAGTTTGCCATCCTAAAGCACTCCTCTCGTAAAAGCAAATAGATATACAGCATATCCGTGGGTTTCTGACTTATGGGGCAGGAACATTCTTTTGGTTTTTGTGTTTTGGAGGGCCTTTCCTTGTGGTCTTTTATTTTTCCAAAACAGACTCTCAGCTGGTTCTCATTATCCATGTGACTGCTGGAAAATTCAAATCCCTAATGCAAGACCTATGTTTTGAAGAATAGTCATCAACAAAACTATGTGCAGGGGGAATGGGGCATTCTAGAATGTGTGGTATGTTTAGGTGGGGGGCAGTTTGGGGAGTGCTCTGGGACCAGAAAGCCTGCCATTTCTTTTCAGCACATGGGCCCAGCCTCGAGCTCTCCTTCCACGGGAGGATGCTGGAGGTGAGATCAGAGGGGCAGATGTGGAATTAAGAGTGCAGAGGTGGGACAGAGCTGAACCTGCCTCGGGTAGAGAAAGAGTGGAGAGAACCATGGTCAGGGTGTTCCAGGAGGGCCCAGGTAGGAGGGGAGACCAGTGGGCCAAGAGGACATTCAGAGTTGATGTGCACAGAAGCCCCAGAGGGCTAGCCTGGCTGGCATTCAAATGTTCCAGACCCTTCGGTCTTACAAATTGCGTTCCACCAGTAACCCAGGCCCTCTTCTCCAAACCTAATTTAGCCAGGTCTTGTTTGCTCTGCCTCAAACCCTGCTGTGGCTTCCTGGTGCTCCTGGGAAAGACACTGCCTTCTCTCTACTGTCCTTATGGGGAACCATGCTGATCTGCCCCAGGCCCAGGCTGTGGCTTATCCGATTGTGAGAGGTTTTCTCTGACACACACACCCCCCGCACCGTGCCATATGTAAAAAGCAATTCTGAGAGTGTTTGTGAATCTAGATGTAAAGGTAAAACAATGAGTCTTAAAGATGAAAACACAAGAAGTGATCTTTACACCTTGGTGTGAGCAAGAATTCTTAAGAAGGACACAAAAAGCACTGACTAAAAAGGAAAGATTTCTAAACTGCACTTTATTAAAAGTAAGAACACCTATCCAGCAAAAGAAACTAATAAGAGAATAATAGGTAGGCCACATAGTAAGACAAAATATTCATAAGGCAGATATTCAACAAAAAACTTGTATATACAGAATATATAAAGAGCTCCTACAAATCAATAAGAAAAAGATAGACAACCCACAAGAAAGATGGACAAAAGACTTGAAAGGGCACTCCACCAAAGAGAACATTCCAGTGACCAATCAGCACATCAGAGTGGACCTGTTCCGTTATTAGGACAACACAAATTAAACCAGAGCAGGAGACCGTACACATCCATCAGAATTACTAAAATGTAAAAGGCAGACAACACCAAGTGTGGGTTAAAATGTAGAACAACTACATGCTGGTGTGAATGTAAAATCATTTGACTTTGAAAAAACATCAAGCAGTATCTAGTGAAGCTAAATATATTTTTACCTTAGGGATCCATCAATTTCACTTCTGGGTGTAGAGCCAATAGATACACACACACACATATGTCCTCAAGACCCCTGTACAAGGACTGCATAGCAGCACTCTTTGGAATTGTCCCAATGTGGAAACAGCCCAAATATCCACCCCTAGAGAGATAGTAAAAAGGGTGCATTATCCTGTATTTCACACAATGAAATAGTGTTTATACACAACACGGACAGATCTTGTAGACCTAACATGTGAAAGCAGTCAGGTGGCAGAGTGCACACACACCTACATACAGTCAAGAAGAGACAACTAATCCATGGGGACAGATGTGGGGTTGAGACTAGGGTGGGACACGGCAGGTGGGGAGGAGGCTGCCTGGGGTGGAATTGTTCTTTTTCTTCTTGTTGAGGCTGATGACACAGTGCCTCCATGTGTGAAGACCCTCAGAGCTGAACACATATGTTTGCATGGCTTTCCAAGTGTGAGTTATACTTCTGTTAGAGTTTATGTGAAAAAGAAAGAAGGCGGGCCTGTTCTTCAGCCACTCACTCTCCTGAGAACCCACTGTATTTCATCATAGTACTTATGAGAGGAAGTCACGAGCACACTTTGGGGCCCAGTTTTGTGAGTCCCAAGTGTGCTTCTGGTACTTCTATGCTGTGTGACTTTGGACAAGTTACTTAGAGTGTGTGTGCCTTGTGTTCTCATCTGTGAAGTGAAAGTGACGGTAACAATGGCGGCACTTCTCGGGGTTGTTGTGAGGGCTGGCTGAGCTAACATAGATAGATTGATAGATGATAGATAGATAGATAGATGATAGATAGATAGATAGACGATAGATAGATAGATGGATAGATGGATGGATAGATAGATAGATAGATAGATAGATAGATAGATAGATAGATAGATAGATAGATAGATAGATAGATAGATAGATAAGATAGATAGATAGATAGATAGATAGATAGATAGATAGATAGATAGATAGATGGATAGATGGATAGATGGATGGATGGATGGATGGATGGATGGATGGATGGATGGATGGATGGATGGATGGATAGATAGATAGATAGATAGATAGATAGATAGATAGATAGATAGATAGATAGATAGATAGATAGATAGATAGATAGATAGATAGATTAGATAGATTAGATAGATAGATAGATAGATACATAGATACATAGATACATAGATACATAGATAGATAGATATAGATATAGATAGATGGATGGATGGATGATAGAGGAAGAGCGAGCGAGCGAGCACTGAGCCCGGGGCTGGGCGGCTCTC
Organism: Manis pentadactyla; assembly: GCF_030020395.1. Classification (NCBI taxonomy): domain Eukaryota; kingdom Metazoa; phylum Chordata; class Mammalia; order Pholidota; family Manidae; genus Manis; species Manis pentadactyla. Next base: position 173,679,808 of record NC_080023.1, on the reverse strand, counting down.
CCTGGGCTCCGCAGCACGTAGCACTCTCTGAGATTGTCTTGTCGGGGAAATGTCCATCTCCCGGGGGGCTGACACTTAAGCCTCAAAGGGGCAGGGGTCTTGTCAGTCTTCCTTTGGGGCTGCTTGGCCACAATCGGTGTTTAATAAATACTCATCAACTGACCGAGCAGGGCAGCAGGGGACCCTTGAAGCAGAGCCTCCCAGAACAGACCAAAAGGAGGCATTTCTGGTACAAGAGCCAGAGCTGATGGGAGGTCAGTGTGGCCTCAGGCACAAGAGGGCACATCTGGGTCCCCCTTACTGGTCCAGGGCCCAGAAGGGGCTGCCACTCAAAACCTGGACCTGGCACCCAGCAGGACCTTGGGAAGGAAGCAAGAGGGCAAAGATGTGGGTTTGGCCGGGCCTCCTCCCGCCCACGTGGTTAGGGCTGGGGCCCGGCTCTCTAGCCCTGGATGCCCGGGGCTGTGGGAAGCCTAGGGGTCTCTCCTGCCAGGGCCACCGTGGCATTGTTTCAGTTATGCAAGGACCACCAAAGACCAGGAACGACGCCCCCTGAGGCCTTGAACCAGATTCTGAATCTCCCCCTCCACCACTCCACAGCTGAGACCCTGGCTGGCGGGAGCAGCCCCCCAGACCCCAGCCCGGCAGGAGGATTGTGCTCAGGAGGCACTCGGGGCCGGGCGGACCCACTCCCACCTTTCCCAGTGGGCTGTTTGACAGGACGTAATAAAAAATCTTTCAATCTTTGTCACTGTGGGTAGGCAGAGAGGCCAAAAGTCTTCATGTTTTAAAGGGAAATTTTAATTAGTATGTAAATTCAACTCGCGGCATTAAAATGTCATTTGCTAAGTAAATGTTGCTGCACTCTGAGTTCAGGTATTTATTTGATCCTGTCCTGCCAAGGTGCCTTTGTGGGTTTCCTCAGTGTGTAATAACAGCATTTCAAAAACAAAATGAAATTCTCCCTTGGTTACAATGCACCCAGGTTACGGCTTCCCCACCAGCGATGTGACTCGAATATTTTAAGGCAGCAGCCGCCGGCGCTGACAGCTGCCCACAGGTCCCCTCCTTCCTGTCTGTCTGAGATGGCCTCTGAGGGCTGAGAAAGAGACCCTCATATCCTTGAATCCAGACCCCCAGCATCTGGCTGCAGGCCCCTGGGGTGACTGCCCGCTCCCTGCAAAGGGGTGGCCATGTCGTGTCCAGACTTTCAGATCAGAACCACCAGCAGAGGGAAGGGCGGATGACCCGGGCCCACGATTTCTGTAATTCCAAGATAAATGGTGACTCGATGTGAGGGCTCCAGAACCAGAGATGGTCCAGCCCTTTAATGTGCTGCAGTTCCCCCAAGAGTGATCACAGCATTCGCTGGGTGTTAACCAAGCTTCACTGAGCCACCCCGGGTGCATGCGTGTGCGTGCGTGCAGGTCTGCGGCCCCAGCTGCCAGCCTCCCACAGTGGGTGGCCACTCAGCTCCAGGCCCTGTCTAGACAGCAAGTGTGCCAGCCACTGCCAGGCCTGAGCCAGCTCTGCGTGTGTTCATGTGTGTACGTGTATGTGCAGGCGTGTGTGTGTGTGTGTGTGTGTGTGTGTGAGGTAATTCCAAAGATCACCACACTTACCAGGTGCGCTCCTTCCCCTCTTCGAATGCACCCTGACCCCACTTGTCAGAGGAGGGGGAATCGGGAGGCATTTTCTGCACCCCGGGAGCAGGTGGGACAGAAGTGCCCACAGTGAGTCGGTGCCCATGCTGGCCCTGCCCCTCACCAGCTCCAAACACTTGATTCCGCATATCACCTGCCCCCAGGGCTGCTCACCAAACCCCACCTTCTCCGAGTCAGGAAACGGCATCGCCAGCGCCAGGGTGTCCTCTGGGGCTGGCCCGGGGTGCCATCTGTTGTGGAGGAGTGGGGTGTGGGTCAGGCAGAAGTGGGTGTGGAGTCAAGCTCTGAGGCCCTCCTGCACCCCCCTAGCCACCCAGAAGCCTCACCTGCAGGTCTGCCAGAGCGCCAGTTCTCACTGCAAACCCCCACCTTTGGCCACCGGCTGTTTGTACTGGGGAGCCCAAACAGAATCCCCATGAGGGGCACCCTCGCCCAGATCCCCGGAGACCTTACTGCCGCCACCGGAAGAAGAGCACACGCGTTGGAAGCACGAGGGTTTTGGGGCTCTGTGCTCAGCGCCATCCACAGGGGGAGGGAGGGAGGAAGAGAAGAGGCATTAGCTCCCATTCTTCCTTCATTCACGGGCTCCCCGGCCCAAGGGCGCCCTCATCCCGTCTGCTGGACCTCACCCCAGTGTGTCTCCCCTCTGCTCCTCCAGTTGGGTCCTCCAGGGTGCCTCCGCGTCCCCGTCCCGTAACGCTCGCTGCTCAGTGACCGTGCACAGGAGCTCTGGATGTGGCATCCCTCCTTCCCTAACTTCTCCCGTCACTTCTGTCTCTCCTCCCAAACCATAGGTTCGGCGCCAGCAGCGTTGTCTGCCTGTTCCCTGCTGAGCACGGGGTGGGCGCGCAGTAGGCCCAGGGAAGCAATCCTACAAGTAAAGTCTACATCTGTGGTGCCTGGGCCGCGCTGCACGTGCGAATCCCTGGGGAGCTTGGGAAGTACAGATGCCTGGGGCCCACCTGGGTGAGGCTGATGTAACCAGGAGGATGTGGGGACCAGTGGTTCTTAAAACCTCCCCAGGTGATTCTCGTGTGCAACCAGGGCTGAGAACCACTGGCCCCAGAGTGGCAGCAGGCAGGATGGCAAGAGAGGTGAGAATGAGTGGCAGTTACTTCACGAGGCAGGAAGCTGGGATGCCCAGGTTCTGGGATGAGCTTGGATAAAGTCAGTTAGAGCCACCTGCAGTTGGCCCCACTGTGGAGGGCACAGGAGCAACACCTGAGTTCCTAGAGCTCAAGCCCCAGTGCAAGCTGGGAGCTCAAACCCAGCACCCCGACATTAGGGACACACCCCTCAGGGGAACACATGCACCATGACACCCAGCACAGGGAGCTGCAACTTCGATCTCAGCTCAGAGGAGCCCGGGTATGTCATTCCACCTCTCCTTCACCCACTGTTCCGTTCATTCATTCATCTGACCTTTGTTGAGAACTATCTGTGTGCCAGGCACACTTCTGGATTCGGAGCCAGGAAAAAGACAAGACACTTGTCCTCAAAGAGTGTGCGGTCCAGAAGGGGAAAGAAACAACATACAGGTTGTCAAATAAAAAAGCAAAAACCTTTCAGATAGTGGTGAAGTGAGGCAGTCAGTCACCCAATTTTCTACCTGTGAAATGGGGATTATTATAAGAGCCCCAAGTCTATGTAAGGACTGAGTTAAATATCCCAGGACAGCATGCATGGCATGGTGACTGGCATGACATACCCAGGCTTCTAGTAAGCGTTCCTACTGTACTTCCATTCTGCCACCCCATTGTGCAATAGCATTGGTCAAAAAAGAATCTGAAGGGCATTGGGAGGAAGGTTATACATTAAGGATGAAAAGGTAAGTTTGAGAAAAGCAACAAAAGGTAGAGATCTAAGGTGCCTTCTCAGGCCCAGTGGGACGCACTGGGATCAGTGCTGGGTCCAGTTTATTTAGCAATTCCCTAAGCTTCAATCCATCAGCCCCTGGACCTTCCTGTCATCCTCTCTGCTTTGATCCTGGAGATTCCATGAAGTCCCCAATGAAGGGCCATGGCCAAGACTTCCTCTGGGTTGGCTGCGGTGCAAGCCACCCTCTCCTGGTGTATCCTTGGGTCCCAGTGCCTGGGCAGCCTGGGCATAGGGTGTAGCCTGGCCCATGCCGCCATGGTGCAGGCACTGGGTGTGCACCCTACAAACTTCATCTCAGAACTAGGCAGGCTCCAGGGAGCCACCGGAGGCCAGCAGATATATTTTGCTTGAACCATACTATGTTAAATTTTAAAAAATTAGTTCCCAACATTCAAAGTAAGTTTATTTCACATAAACATTTGATTTCCTTCCTTTTTTTTGAGAAGCCAGGCTACTTTGGGATTGCTTGAATTTAGCAATCAGCAAGGGCTGACCCAGATGCCCCCTAGGTGGGCATTTCCTGTGTGCCACAGTCCCACATCCTCATTAAAAGGTCCACCTGCTTAGCCTTGCAACTCCTGTAGCCCAGGACAGGCTTCAGCCCTGGCCAAGGTGCAGAAGCACTTTTGGTGAATTCGTGCAATGCCTCTTTCTCCCATTCTGTGTGTCCCAAGTGCCAGGTGCCAACTGTATTGAAAGTTTTCCATCTCATATCATCCTCACACCAGCAATAAGATGAGAAGGGCACCCTTCTATAACCACTTCCCAGACAAGCTAACTCTGGCTCAGAGAGGTAATAAGTTGCCACAAGACACACAGCCAGCAAGAGGCAGAGTGAGACCCTAACCACGGCCACCTTAACCCACCACGGACACCCCTTTCTCCCATTCAGTCATTCCCAACACACATAGGTTAGATGAGAGAAAAATCTGGAAGTCAATAAATATGTACGTATTTAGAATTTTCAGTAGAATTTAAACAGAGGCTCTGGAGAAGATGCTGGAATTTTCCATCTCAAAGTGATGCTGTGGATGCTGGTGACATAGCCAGGTGAAAGTTTGCTCAAGGAAACAAGGGGTTAAGGAGAAATAAATGGATGATGTATCATTTCTCTCCCCCGACCCATCCTTTCAGCCACCACTGAGCATGAGGGTCTTACCCAGTGCATGATTTATCCACGTGCAACATCAATAGGGTGTTTCCAATAGGACAAGATAATTGCATGTTCTTTGAGGTCCAGTAGTTTCCTTATGCTGCATAACTACTCAGCCCTCCCAATCGCGAGCTGCCCCTGGGGGCTCATGGTTCTTGAGCATGGGGTTAGCAAACGGGGGGTGGGGTGGGGGGTGGCTGGCTGGGAGGCTCAGCGTTGCCTCGGGCTCCCAGGAACTTCCTTCAGATAATAACAGAGCAAGCCGGGGGGGAAACTGCCAGAAAAATTAGGAAGAGCTGCCTGACAGGGCCTTTTCAGATGGCTTTAAGAGGAGGAAATGCTCTTCCTTCCAAGGTTACCTGTCCAGGCAGCCGCTGAATCGCCTCATTACTCTAAGGGCCTCCTGAAAAGGCTGGCGCTCAGGGAGCGGGGACTGCCGACTCTTTGAAGAAGAGACGCAGCCACATTCAAACCGATTTGACCTTGAAGGGCAGGATGCTTAGAGCCCAGCCGCCTGACTGGGGTTTAAGAGCAGATTATTTCCAGAAAGAAATGAGGCAGTTCTTTCAGCCTCGGGCCGGAGGTGACTTTTTTTTACTCCCTCCTCTGGATTTTTAGGCAGTGAAATAAAACCGGGCCTTTATTTATAAAAGCCTCATTCCTAAAAGAGCTCAATGCCTTGTTTGCCCTGGAAGGGTTCAAGGGAGAAAGCCATGGCGGGTGGTAACCTGGCTTACAGGTAGAGGGAGCAAGGCACAGAGAGGGCAAGCGGCTTACCCTGGGTCACAAAGCCAAGTAGTGTCTGGGTGATAGGAGTCCAGTCCATGTTTTCAGAATATTCTGGAACATTCATCTATCCGGTAGATTGGGGTTTCCCAACCTTGGCAAGAGGACATTTGGACCACCGGGTAATTCTTTGCTGTGGGGGCTGCTCTGTAGGTTACAGTATATTTAGCTGCATCCCTGGCTTCTGCTCGATGCCAGTAGCCCCACCCCCACTCCAGTGGTGACACCCGAAGTGTCCTGATGTCCCGGATAGGACCACTGTTGCATGATGGCGTGCTATCAGTGTCCCGACCACACTCACCTGTGCCTCTGTTTGGCTCTGTCCCACCCTGGAGAGGGCTTCCCACTGCACAGCAGAGGCTCTAGGGAGGAGGCACCCTTTGCAGCCCAGGGGCAGCCTCACCTGGGCAGCATGAGGCATGCCGGCTGGCATCAGCTTCCCAGCCTTCTCTCCCGGGGGCGCTTGCTCTGCTCCGTCCCCGGGTCCCCAGTGCAGCGGAGCCCAGAGGGGCAGCAGGCTCTATCCACTGTCTCCCTTCTGCACTCAGTTCCCCACTCCCACCCATGCTTCCTGTCATGGACAGGCTGCCAGACAAACTGCCCCCAGCCTGTGTCAGGGTCTGCTTCATGGGGAGCCCCAGCTGACAGCACCACCGCATGCTTCCTCCGTGCCCACCCCAGCTTCTGTGCGGGTGCTGCACACACTTCCCAGCCATCCAATTTCCATCACAACAGGGTCCCCCCTGCTGCTAGCACAGCACTTGTACCCCTTTCACAGGTCCTGGGCCAGCACCTCTGCCCCCATCTCTTGCATGCCACCTCCCTTGATTTCCTCCAGCCACTCTGGGCCTCCTTCTAGACCATGAGCACCCCAGGGCCTTTGCATGTGCTGGTCCTTTTCCCTGGTTCACAGGCCAGTCCCTCCTCCATGAGGCCTGCACAGATCCCAGCCTCATACGGAGCCTCCCAGACCAGCAGCCAGCGTCTGCCCCACCTCCCTGCTTTCCTGCCTTCGGCACTCAGAGCTCCCTGAGATCACTTCTCTACGCACGTGTTTGCCTGTCTGTTGCCTCTCCTGCTTCCTGAACACCAGGTGAGCTCCAGGAGGGCAGGAGCCTCATCTGTCTGGTTCATTGCAATGTCCACATGTCAACCAGTGCCCGGGAATGGTGTGCTCAGAGAAGGCTCGTAGGAAGAATGATCAAACAAGGACAATGCCAGGCCATGGGTGAGATGGTAGGGGGGGCTTGGAAGGGAAGGGCTAAATTACCCCCTGCCCCCCAATTCCTGAGGTCCCATCCAGCTGACCTCGAGTGTCCATAGGAGCCTCCCCTGGGCGCTTGGCACCCGGTCTTCATGCCCACTGGACCAGGAGGCCCTGATAGAGACTCAGGGTGGCTCTGTCTGTACCCCCATCACAAAGGAGGATCCGGCAGCTGTGAGCGGGACACTAGCACTTGGCCACGTTCCAAGAGAGGAAGAGGTAAAGAGAAACCCAGTCCCATTGGACAGCCGAGCAGCTATGGAAATGCATTTAAAATAGTGATTCTGGCAGCTGCCAGCAGATTAGTTTATGAAGACTTCATGACTTTAATAAAAAATGAAAACTTCTCCATCTGCTCTTTAAAGATAAGCCCCTGGCTCCCCAAATCGGTGAGCGACAGAGGCCCAGGGGGCTCAGGCAGGCTAGGAAGAGTGGATCAGGCCAGGGACAGAGCCCATTAGCTCAGATCTGGCAGCGGGAGTCTGGTTGGGGCTTCCCAGCTGTGGCGCTGGAAGCAGAGGCCAAAGAGAGGGGCTTCAGTAATTAAGATGTTGTTTAAGTCCTGTGATAGCCCCTCTTGGCCCTCCCCGGGGCCACGTGCCAGGCTTTCTCTCCTCTGCAGTTGTCAGATGGAAATGGATGGCTGTCCAAGGGCCTGGTAACTGCTGGATCTTGGTTGCATCCCACAGAGTGACCAGGAAACCCTGGGGACCAGGCTAAGAGGCCAAGACTTTTGGGGAACCCTGCGCCATGGTGCCTGTGTGCCCACCACTCACACCTTCTGAGTGCCCAGCTCCACATTCCCTGCCTTCCTCCTAGGCTCTCACTCACACCTCCCACTTTGGGGAGGCCTGGAATGCTTTTCATCACCATCTACATCAGAGGGTTCCATGGCATCCCACCAGCCTGGCCAGGAGAGGTGGGACCTAACCTGGGAGTCGCTCTTGTCCCCAGGGCCAGCAGTGATGGAGGGGGTGGCGTTCAGTATTAGAAAGGATAGGAGAGTGTCAGACTCACTCTGGGCCTGTTCGGACTGAGTCCAGATGGCCTTTGCTGGGACTGTATTTTGGGATGTCCCATCACTGTCAGAACAGGCAAAACCCAGTGCAGACTGGGCTCGGCCCTGGCTCTGCCCAGAAGGGAGGGGCTGCCACAGTGGGCACATTTCCTTCTGCTCTGGAAGCCTGGGGAGGGGGGCTGCATGCCAACGAAGAGCACCAGCTCTGGACACCTGGGTCAAGGCCCTGTCTCGTTCCTCACCAATGATGTGACCTTGGGCAAGTCATATCAACTCTCCCAGCCCATTTCACCTGAAAAGCAAGATGATAACACTGGTACCCCCTCCTCATGAGGCTGCAAATTTGGAAGAACTGATACATGAAAGCACAGGTATGCATTTCAGACACTGACTGCCTACCTACTGCAGCAAATACTTCCTGCGGCTCATCTTAGACAAACCACAGTTACCCAAAGCTGGTCCCCCACTCTGCCCTACTCTCTCTCCTCTCTGTGCCCTGAATCCTCGCTTTCAGCCCCTCCTGTGGGTGGTGTTATTTATGTCTCCTGGGTGGATGTGCTGGGCATGGTGAGCAGAACAACCCCAGACTCTAGGATCCCCCAGAATCTTCCAGCATCTTCCAGAATCCTAGCCTCCTGCTCATTTGTGCGACTTCAGGCAACATGCTTTATTTCTTTGCACCTCAGTTGTCTTTCCACCTAAAAGATAAGATGTCTAGTTTGGAGAATAAAATGTGATGACACTTAAGAGCCCTCCCAGTACCAGGCGCCTCACAGGAACTCAGTGGTCAGGCCTCCGCCCTCTCTGCAGCACCCCCTGCATGCCAGGTACCCGGGTTTCAACATGTGCCCTGTAAGAAATTGTTGAAAGGCTGAAAACTCAAGCAAACAGCCCAAGTTACCTGCTGGAGCCTGAGAGGAGGGACGGGTAGTTAGTTTTTAATAAACTTATCTGCATGGAAAATTAAAAACTCCATACTCAGGGAGGAAGGCAGGAGGGAGTGACAGAGAGGACGTGAGGTCCTCATGTCCTCCAAACCTGTCTACCCTGAAGTCGCCACATTAATCACCGGCCGCCAGCCCAGGGATCCTGGCACCTGCCCTCTGAGCCCATCGGGTGTTGACTCTGCCCCCTCCTCCCCAGCTTGCCCTGCCCCCTCAAGGCTGGGCACAGTGATAATTTGTTGAATGATGATTTGGGGATTTTTTTTTTTTGGTACACTTTTATACAATTGTTAACATGCTGGAGAGAAATTCTCAGGGGGAACAGCTGTCGTTAGTCCCACCACATGGGTCCCAGGCACCTCACAGCACCCAGAATGGTGCTGTCCCATGTGGCAGCGAATACAGGTGACTGTTGAAATGGACACTGAAATTTAATAAACTTAAAATTCAGCTCCTTAGTCTCACCATCTGAGTTTCGTCCACTCCACAGTGGCGAGGGGCGAGTGCATTAGCAGGGACGGAAAGGACATTTCCATCATCATAGAAATTTCTACTGGACAGCACTGGACTTGAAGGAAGCCTGTTTTGTTTTTTTAAATTCTAGATTTTGTTAGTGATTTTTAGTAGCAAAAGTAACAACTGTTCGTTATAAACCACTTAGAAAACACAGAATAACACAAAACAGGGCAGTGAGGGGTCCGGGCGTGACAGCCAGCCCAGCTGCTTCCTGAACCGTGGGTGCCCCCCTCACAGACACCGAGGGCGGACACGGCTTCGTTCCTCCGCCACTGAACGTCACCAAGGAGGGACAGAGAAAGCGAGGAAGCAAAGAAGAGGACCACACTGAAACCTCCCCCACCACCTGAGGGGCTCGGCAAAGGGTGAAGGAAATCTCCTTGGTTAAGATGCAGACCAGAAAACAGCCCAGACAGCCTAGCAAGGCCACGGGAACTCTGGGGTTCCTTACAAAAGTGTGTGAGCGGCTGAGAGGCTGAACCCAGGGTCACGAGGGTGACACAGCAGCACCCAGAAGGGTGAAGGGGTATCTGTGTCATCGAGCCCCCAGTGTTGGGGCCATCCTGGGGAGCAGGGGCTGCCTAGGGGGAGAGGAGGCTCGCCCCCCGCCTGAGACACTGCTGAGGGAGGGGAGGCCTGCCTGGGTCTCTCTCTGTCTCCCGTTGGCTGCACACAGATAGCAGCTGGGGGGCAGGGCAGCCTGGGATGCAGTCCACAGGCGAAGGGTGGGGGCGGCCGGGGAGCAGGCACTGGTGTCCTGTGCTGGACTGGAGCGCATCCCCCACATTCACATGGTGAGACCCTAGCCCAGTGTGATTGCATCTGGGGGTAATTATGGGTAAATGGGGTCCTAGGAGTGGAGTCCTGATAGAAGAGCAAGGGAGAGAGCTGTGCAGCATCTCACCAACCCACACGCCAGGAAGGGGCCTCGCTGGGTCCCCACTGCGCTGGCGGCGGCGGCCGTGGACGTCCAGCCTCCGGAACACAGGGACAATACATTCTGAGCTGCAGTCCCCCACTTAGGGTCTATGTTCGGGCACCTGAGCTCACCAAGACGTCCCACAATTCCGAAACTACAGCTCCACAAACAGACTGCGCCAGGCAGAACTGTGGCCCTGGAGATAACCCCTCTGTAATCCTGGACCCAAGAGTGTCACCGGACGGCAAAGGGGCCTTTGCGGCTGGGATGACATCAAGGCCCTTGAAGTGGGAGAGGGTCCTGGATGACCCAGGTGGGGCCTAAAGTCATCACAAGGGTCCTTGTGAGGGAAAGAGGGCAGGGGAGGGGGGTTGGTGCGGGAGGTGTGAACAGAGGCTGGGGTGAGGCCATCGCGGGCCTTGACACTGGAGAGGGCCCCTGAGCCAAGGAGTGTGGGTGCCTCCGGAAGCCTCAGAAGGCGAGGAAACAGATTCTCCTCCGGAGCCTCCACAACACCCTGATTTTAGGCCGTGAGACCTGTTTCAGCCTTCTGACCTCCAGAGCAGCGAGGGAATAAACCTCTGTTATTTCATGCTGCTGAATATGTGGTCATGTGTTACAACAACGGTAGGAAGCTCACACTGGCAAAGTCGGTGACGCACAGTCGGCCCACTTCACTGAGTGTGGTCTTCCCAGTGAGGCCCTGCGGTTCTGCCCTGGAGAACCACGGGCTGGCAGCGCAGGGGCATCCTCCTCTCCCTGTACCACCAGAACCTGGGGCTTTGTGTGCCGTTGACACTGTTTGCTTGGTGAGGGAAGCCCAAGGTTGGCCCGCCCCTCTTCTGGAGGTGGGTATGAAGCGGCTGACACCACCGATTTGAAAGGCAGGCAGTCCCGGGGTTCCAGTCCTGGATCCCCCACCTACTGGCTATGTGACCTTGAGAAAACTACTGGCCCTCTCTGGGCTTAGCCGTTCTGCCCCACACTCTGCTGAGGGTGGGCCCTCTCTCCTCAGTGGGCATCCCTTGGTCATCTGCCCTGTGCCAGGCACAGTTCTGGATGCTGGAGACCAGCCTTCCAGAAACCAAGCTCCTGAGCTCTGCAGAGCCCGCGCTCTGGTGCCTTCAGTGACAGCATGTCTGTCATTAAGCACGGTGCCAGGTGCACAGCGGGGCCCGGCCCGGGCTGCCCCAGACTTCCTCACAGAAGAAGCCAGAGGTTTCCGCGTCTTGCCAGAGTCAGTGTGAGCAGCTACAGGTGGAGCTGGAATCCAGGGAGTCGGGCAGCAGGCCCTGGAGGAACAGCTCCCCCCGCATTTCTAAGGCAGCTCAGGCTTTAGCTCTGGCCTTCAGGTTTTAGCACCCTGGGGGCTCAGATGACCCAGTAAAACAAAAACAGCTCCTTTTAAGGCGCGGGAGGTCTTCGTGTGAAGAATCCCCAGTGTGTTAGACTGACAGCACTGCCGGGGGCTGTGTGGGCAGCGAGACCGAGACCAGGCCTGCCCCATGGGCCTCAGTCCCTGATGCAGCCTGAGGTCCCCAGGGGACAGTCTCTCTGCCTCCCCACCTGTGCAGTGGCTGGTAGGCCTCCAAACTCTTGGGAAATCACTAGCAGTGCCCCAAGGACGAGAGCCAGCCTTGCTGCCCCCAGGCCCCCAGTGGGCCTGGCCCCCAGAGACAGCGATGCACGGAGCCGAAAGCTCGGCTGAGTCTCAGGACCCGGGGGTCTGTGGGGGGTCAGGGCTGCTGACTGGGGGCCAGGGGCCAGCCCTGGTCCTCACATGTGTTTGCTTTGGCCAGCTTCATTTTTTAAAAACTAGCTAAAGAAAAACATGACATGAACCCCCAGTTTCTAGCTCCTTTGGAAAATAGGATGGGGGTCAGGTGGGATCAGGCAACACTGGACCCCGGGGGCTTCCCAAGCCTCTTCCCCTCTGTGTGATCAGTTGCAAGGATCTTCTGGGCCTTGTTCCAAGGCAGCGGTTCTCAGTCACAGTGGTTTTTGCCCTCAGGGGGCATTTGGCAATGACTGGAGACCTTTTTGGTCATTACATATGGGGTCTATGCTGGCATCTAGTGGGTGGGGGCTGGGAACCTGTGAGGTCCAGGGCAGCCCCACAACAGAGAGCGTCAATGGAGCCACGTTAAAGGAGGTGATAAAACAGCTCTTTGTTTGCATTCTCCCAAAGCAGAGCTTGAGGCAAGACGTGGGTGCAGAGAGTTTTATAAAGGCGATTCCAGAAGCAGAGAGGAGCAGATGAGGGCACTGAGGCCAAAGAAAGGGAGCAGCCAGGAAGGAAGGTCGGTACCAAGCAGGCCTGGGTGGACCCCGTGGCTGGTGTGATGGGGCCTCTGGGGCCCACAGAGCACATGCTCGGTGTCTACTGAGGATCAGGTGGGCAGCACTGCCTGCATTCCATTGGTTGAGGCTGGTCCCAGAGCCCTCACATCAGGGCTGCGTCTGTTCACACAGGAACTGGGAGCCGGGCACAGGGTGGTCTTGGTCACTGAGCCCCACTCCTCAGCCACCTGCCTGCCAGCCAGGAAGGACCCCTCCAGCCCACAGAGCTCAAGCCTGGGGCATCTCACTCAAGTCAGAGGAATGCTCATGAAGCCACATCCAGCCTTAGGGCCACTTCCTGTGAACCCGTCTACTCACCTCGTGCTTGCAAATTCCAACTCAAAACCCACCATTCTTTAATCTTCCCACGGAAAGAATGCCATGCAAAAGAGAAAACGTAGCAGCATTAGCCCCCTGTTTCAGGGAGCCAGAGGTGTGTGGCCCTGGAGACTCGCCTTAAACTACAAAACACCGACTTTTGGTCCTTAACTACAAAATACAGACTTTTGAACCCGAGTCCAAGCCGGTAAAGAACACCCAGCTTCACAGACCGATCTGTGAGGTGCAGATGAAGGAAGACAGGTTGAGACTGCTCTGAAACACAACTTCCTCAGAAATTTCTCAGGAATTCCAGGTGTTCTCACGGCCTGCCTGTGCTCCCCTCTCTGCTTGGGACAGACCTCACCCCAGCCTGTGGGCCATAGTGGCCAGTGTGTCCCTCTGCCCCACGTGGCACCATGGCCATAGCCTCCAGCTGTGCCAGGCAGAGCCCATTCCCGGCTCAGTGCCCAGGGGCTCCACATGGGCTGAATCAAAGGAAGCCAGCAGCCAGGATTAACCAGACACCCAGCCATTCACCATTCCCGTGCCAGATTGCCAGAGACACCTGGGACCTTCTGGGACAGGAGGGGTGAATGCTTGGCGCCCAGAGGAAGACGTTCTGGGCACAGATAGCTGATCCAGGCTGTGACCAGTCTCAGTAGCATATTTAGGTCCAAGCCCAAACTGGGAGCCATGGGGATGTCCGCCAGCTCACCCCAGCAGCTGAGCTGGAGCCCACCCCTGCCCCCCGGAAACTGCTTGGTGGTGGTGGAGACCCTTCTGTGGGGCACTCAACGATCCCCTACTTTCTCATGTGCCTTTGAGCCTCCGCTCTTGGACGCAAGGCGCCATGGAGTGTCTGCAATGTGACCCCACCTCGGAAGTTTCCAGGAGGGCAATTTGTCCCTGATTTAGAATCATGGCAGCCTGGTCCCAGGGCCCTGGCGGTCGCAAAACATGAGCTCGACATGGGGCTCCAGCCAGCCTGACCCCAGCTCTGCCACTTCCTGGCCAGTAACCCTGGGCTAGTGAGCTGACCTGGCAGGGCCTCAGTTTTCTCATCTATAAGATGGGGGCAATAATAATACCCTCCTCTAAAGGCTGCTGTGAGGATTAAGTAAAATAATGCATGAGGAGCACAGAGCACGAGCCTGGTGTGGACCAGATATAAAAGAAATGTCACCTGTTGGTGATGGCGGCGATGACGAAATCACCTTAAGGAAGGCCACTGATGGAGGCTGGTGTCGGGCCGGTTGGTGGCCGTCGCCCTGCTGCTCTCACACCGAAAAGCCCCCTCTACACGCTTTGCTTGGCCCCTTTGGTACATCTTCTCACCTCCTCAGGGGCAGTTCTTATCTTTTGGTGCAGATTAGTTTCTCTCTCTGTCTCTTCCTCCCTCCCTCCATCCCTTCCTTCCCTCACCTATGCCTTGTTCCAGACCCAATTCCAGGTGACTCACCCATGTAGGCGTGATCTTTTCGTCCCCATACGGTCTCCACTAACCCTTAGACCCTGGGCCACACAGCCCCAGTCTGTCTCGATTCCACAGGACGGCTCTGCCCCTTCCACGTGTTCCGCCCAAGCCCCAGTGGGGGTGGGCTGCGAGCAGGACCCTGGCCTCTCCCTCTGTCAGCTGCCTGTCAGCTGCCTCTGACCCCACGCCTCACCTTGGCCCTGACCACACGAATCAGGGTCTGCAAAGTGGCCCCGTCCGTATCAGTCAGTTCGAGGGTGCTGCTGTGCCCTGGCTCCTTGCGCTCGGGGACTGCCTTGCTGTTATCCAGTCTGTGCGTCCTTCCGGCCTGAGCTGGCCCCTGGGTCTGAGCCCTGCCCTTGCTGGGGAGGAGATGAAACAGCAAGAACCCCACCACATTTCGGGCCCATGAAACGCTGCTTCTGCCCAGCACCTCCTCGTGACTGCCCCACACAGGCACGACAAGCACACACCCACTTGCATGCCCACGTGCACATACATGCTCCCTCATCCCCACGTGTGGATACCCGATGCACACACACACACACATGTATGTGTGCTCCCAGGCATGCAAACATGTTCACACCCACCTCATCTCCTGCATGTACGCACAGGAACACGTGCTTGCACAAGTGGCACATAACACCCATGTGTGCACAGCCCAGCAGAACTTGCCTTTAGAACACATCCTGACTTCCGCCGCCCTGACGAACAGCAGGCCCTGGGGACCTCAGCCAGCAGACTGACAGACGGCACCTGGGGCAGCAGGGACAGAATCCCCCCCACTGCCAGTCAGTGGACCTCAGAACCTCTTAGCAGGAGCACCATTTGCCTCTTGGACCCTCTGTAGTCCCCGAGAGGACAGAGGGCAAGTGCAGACAGTGTTGGGAACCACTCCGGACCTGGGGATTCTCGGGGTGGACGGGTGTCAGGTGGCTGGGAGCTGAGGTGCCAGGAGGAAGGGGCTGTGCTGGGCCTGGGGCTGCCTGACCTCAGGGTCTAAGAGGAGACCAGGGTCTTGTCTTGGGCACATGGCAGGAGCCCGCAGTTGTTGCTCAATGGCTTTCAACAGAGCACACCTGGGGAGAGAAACCTGGAGGTGTGGATTTACCTTTCTTCCTCATGCAGGCGAGGGCAGAGAAGTCAGGGCATGGATCCTGGGCCTGTGTGGGAGGCTGCCCTCGGGCTGCTGTCAGCCCCCTGCCTCCCTGCAAGGAGCTGTGAGGGCAGCTTATTCACCTTCTTGCCCACCCCCATCGGTCTGACTTGGCCAGGGAGTGTGACAGCAAGCAGGATCTGGGCGTGGGCAGGGGCCCCGCTGGGAAACAGACCTTGGGCTTTTTCATCCATAATTATTTTCTTTATGGCTCACTGGGTTTCATCATTCAGGAGGCAAAGAGACCCATGGTGGGTGCTGGATGGCAGATGTGGCAACCTCGGGGAGTCACGCCTTGTCCCTACACCCTGGAGGTGGCCATGAGACTTGGGTGTGTTTGTTTTAGGAGGAAAAGAACGTAGGCCCCCACCCGCAGGACATTTTCCCCTCCCAGCTCACTTTTTAGGTGTGTGCTCTGCAGCCTGGGCTGCCTCCCGCAGCCCTCCCCTAGGGCCTCAGTGGCCAGGCGCCCTGCTGGACACTGGGGAGGCTGAGATGAATGAGCACAGCTCTGTCCTTGAAGAGCTCGTGGTCCAGGAGGGACGGTCATGCCCCTGCCCTGGCTGCCCGCACAGCTATTCAGTCTTGACCTTGGTCAATGCCACAACAGAGGATGTATCCCAGGGGACCCAGAAGCAAGACAAAGGGAAGGAGGATGATGGGGCTGGAGGGGTCTTCTGGGAGGCCTCATCATGGAAACAACATTAAAGTGGGGACCTGAGTAAAGTGAGGGGCAGGGGCCACAGGCGTGGGGAGGAGGTAGAGGGTTGGCACATGTATGTTTGAGAAGCAGCCAGAGCCAGTGAGTCAGCGAGAGCGGCCAGAGGTCAGGTGACATGGTATGGATTGTTTTAAAATGACCCCTCTGGCTGCTGTGGGAGGGCAGAAGTGAAACAGGGACCAGGTGGAAGCTACTGTGGTCATCTCAGTGCCAGAGTGGGGCGGCCGCCTCTGTGGGGTCTTCCCAAGGCCTGGGGCCTCCAACGACCTGAGGCTGCCTCATGGCATTCCTCCATGTTCCCCACGTCTCCTTGGCCCTTGTCTCTGCAGTAATAAGGTTGGAGCCCCACTTCTTGAGTCAGAGGGACCCTAGTGCCCAGGAATGCAAAGGCATGGCATCTTTCTGGTGGACGAGGAAGCCCTTTCAGCCCACTACCCTTGGGGCGGGGCCTCCAGCATCCCCGAGCCTCTAGGAGCAGAGAGCCAGTCCATGGAGCTAGAAGGATGAGCACGCTCAGCCAGTGAGGGCTGATGGTTCTTCCCTTGGAATTATCATTAAAGCTGTGCCCACCGCCCCTCCTTCCTCCACCCCCAAGGCTATTTGTGAAAGAATTAAAAATGAGGCCAGAGCTAAGGCGATCTGAGTAATAAATGCATCCGGACAACTAGACAGCCGTTTGGAAAGAAGACAGAATTAATCCATTCCTCATCCCAAACACAAGAACAACCCCAAATGAATCAGAGATCCACATGAAAAAATGAGACTTTACGAGCACCAGAAGGCAACCTGGTGAATTCCTCTTAGCCGGGTAGCTCTCTAACTATGAGGGAAGGTCAAGTCTGATAGTTGAATACATAAAATTTAAAAAGTTTTGAGTGGCAAAAAACACCATATGCAAAGTCAAAGGACAAATGGTAAACTGGGAGAAAATATTTACAATATATATCAGATATACGAAAGATCAACATTGTTTAAAATACTCAGAGAATTTAAAAACCAAGGAAAACAGAACCAAAAATACTAGAAGAAAATGACCCAAAGATTTAGACAATTTCCAAAAAAAGTTATAAATGGCCCTTAAACATATGAAACACACCAAATAAGGGAAATACAAATGTAAAGTCTCCGGGCGGTACTATTTTCTCACCCATCAGAATAGCCAAGGTCAAAATCTTGACACCAGTTTCCACTGGTGCAACTGGGAAATGGGCACTCGGTGGCCTTGCTGGTGGGAATGCAACTTGGTAGCATCCCTGTGGGGGGAAAACTGGGCACTGTCAGACCAAACGATGCACCCACCTTTCAAACCAGCAGTCGCAAGTCCGGTTCCCCCGGGGCATCTCCCACTCTGTGACAGCGCACATGCGCACTGTCAGTCATCGCACCACTGTCTGCAATTGCAGAATATTGCAGACAACCCGAACACCCCACGCAGGAGGAAGGCCGGCTAGACCCTGGCACCTGCCCACAGTGGAGCTGTATGCACTGCCCACCAGGTCGAGGAAGACCCCTGTGAATAAACAGGGGAGTGATTTCCAGATGTTGCTAGGGGGGAATAGCGAAGTGCATAAGAGCGCGTACTACATATGCTACCTTTTGTGTAAGAAAGAAGGGAACAGAAGAAAACATACATAGGAAGAAAAACAAGAAAAGGATGAACCAGAAAACAATGAGCTTGATTCCTACGAAGGGCGGAGTCGGGAGGGCGGCAGGGTTCCAGGAGGGAGAGCTCTTCTCGGCGGGGAACCCTTAGTCCCGGGCTGGCATCTGGCAGGATGTTAATGCTCAGCCCACTCAGAGGCAGAGCTCAGTAGGGGCGGAGAGAGCTAACGGAGACAAGCGAATGAGCTCCAGTGGATTTCCAATGAGCACCATGACCGCACTGAAAGGAGAAAAAAGGAAGGAAGCAAGCAGCGGTCCTACTAAGTCACAAACGCGGTGGGCCCAGCGCTTGGAGAGCAGGCAGACACATAGTGAGCGCTTCTGACAGGATGCTATGCAGGGCTGTGAGCCACCCGGGTGTGAGGTTGTTTTGGATGACAGCATCAAGCACAAAGTGCCCTGTAGTTTCCAGGAGCAGAGCTCTCTTGGGGAAGAGGGGACGTGAGATGTGCAGCAGAGGGCACAGAGGCCTGGCCCCCCAGCCAGGGCTAGAGGCGCACAGGCTGGGGTGAAGCTGGGAGCCCATGGGTCTGGAGGAGTGGAGTCTGCCGGGGGCAGGTACAGGATTAGGCAGGGGGCTGTCAGACTGCACGCAGACTTGGCAAAGTCCCACCAGACCAACGGAGAGTCCAGAGCAAGACTGCCCAGAGAGGGGACCCACGATGGATGGCAGTGGCCGGGCAGCCCCAACTGCACTGTCATCTGAGCAGGGTTAACATCAGATGCAGGGCCCGTGGGTGTGGGTTCGAAAAGGGAACACACTGCACCGTGCAGTGGCCGGGCCAGAGTGCCCGACTTTAACTCTATGGAAAACATCAGACCAATCCAAAAAGGGAACCATTTTATTTTTTTTTTAAAGAAGGTGGGGAAGAGGAACTATATTTTTCAGAAATGTCAATGTCCTAAAGACAAAGAAAGACAGCAGAAGCACTCCAGGTTAAAGGTTGAGAAAGAGACGCGAGAACAAAATGCAAAACCCCCTCCTAGACTCGATCCTGTCCCTGGGGGAAAATGCTATAAAGGACGGCATAGGGTCAGTCGGCCAGCTGACCCAGTCGGCATATGGAAGGAAGATCAGATCAAAGAACTGTACCAACGTGGACTTCCCTGAGGTTGGTAACTGCTGTGGTTATGTGCAAGAATATCTCTTTTCCTAGGAAATACAATCTACAGTATTTAGAGATAAAAGTGCTCTTAAAAGGCTCAGAAAGAATCTATACATACAGGGAGGGGATGGTGATGACAGGGAGAAATAAAGAAGGTGAAGATGATAAAGGGATCAAATGTTAACGGTCAATAAATCTGGGTAAATCTGGGTGTATGGGTGGGTGTTCTCTGTATGATTCCTGTTCTTTCAACTTTTTTATAAAGTCTGAAATTATTTCCAAATTTAAAAATCTTTAAATGTGAGTCCCTGTGTCCCTTCCGGCCAGTATTGCACTTGGGACGCACTGACCTTGCCTGCACCCCGTTGCTGGGGCCCGGCCTCTGAACCCGGACTCCTCCTGAGTGGAGAACACGCCCTGGGGCCCTTGTCGGCCTACAGCAGGCTGAGGAAAATGGTAAGGTGGGTGCTCATTGTGCTGTCAGGTCAGGGGAAAGCGGGTCCCTGAGCCCCATGGGCATCTCAGGATGTTCCCACCAGCAGGGGCTGGGCCCCAGGGGCTCACCCTCCCTGCCTTCTGGCCCCTGGGTTTGGAGGATGAGCCAGATACGGGTGAGTCTCCCCCTATGCCCCTGTCCCCAAAGCTGACCCTTCTCCCTACTGTGCTCTCTGCAATCTAGTTGCACCCCAGCCCCCAAGCACCCCTGTGTGCAGAAGCCACATGCAGATGCAGGCCATCACCCGCCCCTGCTCGCATACTTCTCGCAGTGCGGCCCCAGGCCGGCAGCATACACTGCCAGGGAGTCGCTCAGAACTGCAGGATCCTAGGACCCATCCCAGACCTGGGGAACCCAAATCTGCAATAACAAGGCCTCCAGGGGGTTGTGTGGGCTCATTAAAATCTAACAAGCCCTGAACTAACCCACGTAACTTAAAAACAATTTCTTAGGAGATCATGTCCAGAAAATGAAAACTAAGATAGCAGTTTCTTTAAGTGTGCAAATTACAGGGGCTAGGGCTTCTCTGGGCTGAGCCAGGACCCTGGGTCCCCCTGCCAGGGGGCAAGGCTAACACCCCAGCACGCACCGTTTCCCGTCTGCAGTGCAGCCCTGAGCGCTGCGGAACGTCGGGCAGCCTGTGCCTCCGCGGCCTGGATTCGGGGCAGAGAGACTCAGGACAGGGGCTGGCAAGCACGCTCGCGAAGACCGAAGCCAAGAGCATGAAGGCACTAGTTGACCAGCAACAAAACAACCATCTGGAATCGGCAAAAAGCCTCTGGAACCAAAGGGGCCCCTAGGCAATTCGAGTCGTTGATCTTGGTTAGGTGTCCTTGGTGGTCAGGAGAATTCCGTGAGGAAACTGGCTGCACGGGCCTCTGTGGGGACTGAGAGGAGGCGTGCAAGGGCCACCCGGCCTGGAGCACCAGCAGTCACCCCAGGGGACAGCTGGGCGTAGTGGGGAAGGACAGAACGCCTAACCCTGGCTCTGCCCCTTGCTGGTCATGGGACCTTGGGCAACTCACTTAAACTATCAGGGCCTCAGTTTCCCGTCTGTGCAATGGAGCTGGGGACGAGGGTGCCTCTGTCTGTGGTGCCTGCGTAAGTTGGAGGCACACAGCTCTTACTACAGACACAGTGGGCGCTGGGTGTTGGCTGGGGTGGGGCTGCTTCTGGGTCCTGTTGCACTGGGGTCCGTCCCGCAGATCTGCGGCGGCCACGCACCAGCCCTGGGCCTCGGGCAGGTCGCTTGATCAGAGGTCTGTGCAGAGGTCATAGTGACGGTGCCTGCCTGTGGCACATTCTCCTTCAGTCCTTCCCAAGCACAGCACTTCAATTGTTCCCATTTCACTGATAAAACACCTGCATCAAGGGCTTAGAAATCTCCAGAGATTAGGCCCCTCCCTCCACCCTGGATTCCAGGTTGAGCTGAATCGTGGAGGCAGGTGACTTCTCTTGGCTTTGGGAAGAGAAAGGGTGAGAGGTGAGGCCAGGGACCTGCCTGGTCTGCAGATGCCTCCCGTAGATACCACAAGTGGGCGCGCGCGCGGACACTAGATGTCTCTTCAGAAGTGGGGGGCCCAAGGGCTTCTCCTGCAGGAAGAAAAATGACTCGGTTTCCACTTCGGAGAGGACTTCTGCAGCCACGCTCAGCAAAGGGCTGAGGGCGCCACGAGGTCCCTGTCCTGCTGCCCTGATGTGACCATGCTTCCCTTTCCTGGCGGGAATGAGAGTCAGAGCCTTGAAATGGGAACCACGGCGGGCTCGTGAGGTGGCTGGCAGAGGCTCCGGTCCTGGTGCCCAGAGGCCAGGCGGCTCTGAGGGGCTGTGGGGCACAACCACTTGGTGGGGAGCAGGGAGGAAGTCAGAGGGATATGGGGCAGAAGCTGACCAGGAGGGGGTCCCACAGGGCACAGACCTAGACAGAGTTCTTGGCCACCCAGTCCAGGGCCCCGAACCCCATGGAAACCCTACCCCCCTGAGCTGCTCCGGACCTGTCCCTCCCTTGTCTGCACGAGAACCTGCTTGCCGCCTACTGGGGACCTTGCGGGCCATCAGCTCACCCACCCTCACCCCGAGGAGCGCTCTCCTGCCCTTCCCCTGGCTGTTCTGCAGGCCTGGCCTGACCCCGGCTCCTTGGAGGCCAAGTCATTGTTGCCTCATTCTGCCCCTGTAATGTGGTGTGTCCTTTACGGAGCTCAGCACACTTTAAACACCCACCCACTTCCCTGCACACCCCCAAACCCCAGTGGATGCCAGGGCGGGGAGGGCTGAGTTTCCCACTTCACAGGTTATCTGGCACCTAGTCAGTTCAGAATAAATATCAAAGGAACAGAAGAAGGCGTGAATGAACCGCTGGACAAGGGTCCTGGGTCCCGCCTTGCGGGTGGGCAGTCCGTGCTGTAGACATGGCTGGGAAACTTGCAGGAAAAATAAATGGAAACTGAATGTTGTTTGTTCCTTTGGGATGTGAATCCTCTCACTGTCTTCAGCCCCCAGGAAAATCTTCCACATGTGGGCGCGTCTTGTTAGAGTGACGGCTCAGTGGAGGTTCAGGAAGGTGGAGACCCACGTGTAATTCAGCCCCATAACGAATGGAGACCACAGACAAAGACCATATCCCAGGTCATTATGGAAACAGACCAGCAGTGACCAGGACAAACTGACAACCCCTCCACAGGTTTGCAGACCCCAAGCAGAGAGTTTGCACTTCCACTGGGTGTGCAAGAGGGATTGAAAGCAACCTTTTTCGGGTACAGGCAGCTCGCTGCTGATATTTGGACTCTGGGTTTATACCCACCCAGAAGCCAATGGCAAATGGCTACGGGCAAAGTAGATGAATATACAAATGGCCTAGGGGCCCACTTATCCCTGTGTCTGTTCTTGTGGGGTATTCTTCACTCCCAGGGAGAATAAAGGGGCAGAGACAATCCCAAGACACTGAGACTTCTTCTCTCATACCTCCAAAGCCAGGTTTAATGCTCTAAACCAGGCTGACTGGCTTTAAGTAAAACACAAAGTTTTTGAAAGAAAAAATGAAGCTCCCTCTGTCTATGAACAGAGAGCTCCCCCAAAGTCAGCAGCAGGATCTGATGGCCGAGGGCAGGAAGGTGCTTGCTAAAAGGCCTGTATCAGGACAGCATTAGAAGCTTGTTTGCTTGACCTTGGAGACAAGCAGCTCGGTGGAGAGGTGGCACTTCTGGGTCATCGGAGCAGGACAGTCACCTTGCACTCTTGTGGACCGAGGAGGCAGCCCAGAGCCATGCTGGGAACGTGGGGTCCTCAACAGCCCTCCATCAGATTCCTTCTTCTGGCCTTGCTCAGATTGCCTATGGAAAAAATAAAAGGAATGAAGGGGATGGAATGAATTATCCAGCAGCTCAGACACTTTGGTTTAAGCCCAGGACCTCGCCGAGTCTTGCATGAAATCTTACAAGCAATATAAACAGAGCGGCGGCCAACCTCGCCACCAGAAATATTCAATAATAAAACACAGCTGTCGGCGCTGGCGTCTCCTGAGCAGGGTTTGTCTTTCTTGCTGTTAGAAATGCTGACAAAGGGGAAAACTGTAAAATGAAAGCCAGTTTTCTTTTTCCCCAAAAGAGGGAGGTTTTGTGAACTGCCATCTAAGTATTCCCTTAAAACTGGAATGATCCATAAAAATAATTTAAGACAAAACTTCTTGAAAACTCATTTTGACTAAGTGTTCGTGAGAGGCCTTGGTTGACCCTGGCTGGAATAATCACTTTGATTTGAAATCTGCATCTTGATTATTAAAATGTCCTTCAGTCCCTCTTCTTGGCTCATCATGGGGTAATTAAGCAGGAGCTTCTTAGCTGACTCTGCGATGAAAGAGACACAGTGCTGGCAGCGGTGGTTGGCTGGTCTTGTTGGGACTTTATAATAGTAAAATCTTACAATCGTTATGTGTAGAGACAAAGACCCAGATGTGAGAGACGAGAAACATCTGGAGCCACAATTCAATCCTCAAAGCTTCCCACTCCCTGGGGTCCCAGAGATGGCAGCAGGAATTTTGGCAACAAAAACAAAGCTTTGGGATCAGGGTGCAGGGAGAGAAGGAAGCCAAAAGAACTTGAGTTCTGTGCAATTCTGCGTGCTCATGGGGAAGCATATGCACTTCAAGGATGTGCATCCCATCCAGGCTGCAGGCTGTGTGCGGGAGGAACATGAGCCCAGGAAAGATGGAGCCAGAGAGGGAGCAAGGGAGAGAGTAAATGAAGCAAGAAAGAGGCCTGCCAGCGGCCGAGGCAGATCAAGAGTTTTAAGCCCAGCAGATAGATTTATTCAGACAGATATATTAATCTGCACCTGAGATTACAAAAGTAAATTTAAAGAAATAAACTCTATTTTAAAAAATAAGCACATAAAACAAAGGAATCTAAAGAAGCACAGGAGAAGGTTTCACAGAGGAGGTGACAGTCGGGCCGCCTGTTGAGGGATGTGTAGGAGTTTTCTGGGTTGGCTGACCTGTAAGGCTCAAAGGCGTGGGAGAACCCCACCAGGGGCCTGGGAGCTTTTCAAGGACTCCCCAGTGGAAGGCGTTATGCCTCCCTGGCCCATACCCTACTTCTCCAACTCCGGCCCTTCTGACGAAGCATTAGCACTGCCAAGTACTGTTCCCAGTCCCGCAGGGCCTCCTCCTCCTCCTCTCCCTTGTGGCCACCATACCCACATCTCAGTGGCTAGCCTGGGAGTAACATCTGGTGAGGGAACAGATTTGGGGTTTGGGGGTGAGGACAGGGAAGCGGTTATCTTCCCACTGCACTCTCTGTTGTGTCCCCTTGTGCAGAAAACTGTCTTTATTTCAAACTGTGATAAACCAGAAGTCCTTTAGCTGAAAAACTACCTGAAATTCACAAATAAACAAGAAGTTTGGTTTGTTTGTTGTACTTAATTTGTAAAATGGCTTCTCTTGTTAAAATGCTGCTCAGAATTTCCTGGAGTGTGGGTATGTTTTCTATCTTGATTTGGAAGTGGTCACATAGGTGTATGCATTCATCAAAAGTCATCAAACTGTAGACTTAAAATGTGCACATTGAGTTGCTTGTACATTACACTTCAACTGACAAAAAAGAGTATTAGAGGGAAAAATGATGTTGATAATAAGCATGTCTTCTTGGTTAAATAGAATATTCAGCTTGGAACAATTATAGCCTGGGTCTGAAAATGGCTCCTACCTTTTGGTGGCTCTTTGCCTGCGTTTTGCTGTTTCACGATGGATTGAATTACTCCAAGTGCCAAAGAAACTGGGCACAAAGAAGGGCCTGCCGCCGGACACTGCCATAAAAGAGGAATTTCCCTAGCAGCAAGGAGAGGCTGTCAGCACTTTATTTTTTAAATTCCATACGTATTCCTGCTTCACCTTGACTCAGAGGCATGTGATGCAGTAATAATGGAACTGCTCAGGCAGCGACGCGCCCCAGTGCTCAGGCGCAGTTGGATGCCACGGAGTGATGTGATAATCAGATGCACGGCTTCTCTCCCTCAGATAAATTAATCACCGGCCAAGAGGAGCCACCCCCTTTCCTGCCCGTCCTTTGAGAGAAAAGGGCTCTGTGGTTGAGTTCTCAGGGTGTGAAGTGGGAATGCTTTTCCCATTGATTGGAGTCTAGCAGATGTCCAGGAGGGCAGAGACCCTCCGTGTTGGGCACTGGGAGAAGCCGCCGGATGGCGGGCACCCAGATCAGGTGCCCCAGATGCACACAGGGCTCGGCACCCACCCCTGCAAGAACCCCTCGCCCCGCTTCCCTCTCAGCCACACTTCCAGAGGGCTGACCAGAGCAGACAGGCCTCCCTCCCTCCCTCCTTTCACACTGGCTCAGAGAATACAAGAGGGGATCCATGCATGAAATGATTTCAGTTAAACCAATAAAATATTGTTTTAAAAGTGGAGTTCAGTGCATCGTCTTTCTACTGCACGGTTGGGGCTGGCCCCGGGCAGGAACACTGGTTCCTGAAGGTGGGTCGTGCATGCCGGCAGGCTGCTGCAAGGCCTCCCACTTGTGGGAAGCGCCCTGCCTCCTGGACCACAACACCCTGGGCAGGGGGCAGTGAGGGGCAGCTTTTCTTCTTCTTAAGCCTTTTAAGTGCATTTTGAAGAAGGGAAATGCAGACTCACTTTGCCTTGAGTACCTGTGGCTGGCGTGGTCCCAATGCCATCCACCCCTGTGGCCTTTCCTGAGTAATTTGTGGCAGCCACTGGGGTGTCCCACAGAACCTACCTGTTGGAGACTCCCATGTGTCCTTTGAGATACTTGGGTTGTAAAATAGAAAGACCAGTGGCTTCGAACTCAGTTTTGAGTCCTCAAACGTGTTGAGCACCTACTGTGTGTCAAACAATCAAAACAAGCAACACTCACTCTTGTGCTCATCCATGCTCTGAGACCCCTCACACCAGCTTGTTTCATCTGTACAATGACCCAGGAGATGTGCATGCACATGGTTATCCCCACTTGACACAAGAGGAAACTGAGGCTCCGGATGTGGAGTAGGTTGTGCAAAATGACTGTGGTCATAAGCAGAGAAGGCAGGATGCAGCCAGCATGTCTGGCCTCAGAGCAGAGGCCCGGAGCCCTGCACTATGGTGACAGCGACCACAGTGGGAGCCCAGATTGCAGAGGCCCCAATTCAGGCAGAGACAGACCTGCCAGCACTTCAGAGCCTCAGCCTGGCAGCGGGCGCTCTGTCTTCATCAGAGGCCTTGGCGGAGCAGACAGGGAATCAACATGGACATGAGACGCCCAGCTCAGGGCCCAGGCCCGCCGCGCTTCTGAGACCCCTGCGGAGGCACAGCCCTCGTGCAGGAATCTGTTCTTCCATAAAAGGAAGCTGGATTGCAGAAGGCGCTGCATTTGGCTGGCAAAATTCACCCAATCAAAAGTTGTACCCAAGTTGTTATAAATTCAAACTCAGATGTCGATTTCAACTCCTATCTCACAACTATTTTGAGCCCAGGAAAGCCCACAAGTGTGTCTATTCTGAGACAACGACACAAAAAGATCCAGTTAGAAAAATGTTCAGAGAAACTTGGGAATAATTACTCCTACACCCAAGAGCATTCAACTGCTCTCATTTTATAAAGTGGCTTTGCAGAAATTGCATCTTAATGTTCTGCCCCAAAGGTGGTTGGGAATGGGGGTGACGATATTTAAAATTGATAGGAGGTTCCCCCACTGAGAGGCTTGGGGTAGAAATGGGTCCAGAAACTCGTGGGCAGACGTGCTCGTGACCTTGTGGGTTCGTGTACTAGTCCACGTGACCACAAACTGGGAAGATGTGCAGAGGGCTCCGTGGTAGCTCGAACAGAAAAGGGCCCATCACGGCAAAGAGGAGACAGGGGACCAAGTAAGGTCCCAAGGTTTGGGAGTATAGAATACCAGCCTTATTTTGAAAGTAACAACATTGGCTTCCCTTGAGTGACTTAGCACTCCCTGTGCTAAGCCCTGGACACGAATTAACTTATTTAATTATTAAAGCAACCCCTTGAAATATATTTTATTAGGATCTCTCTTTTATAGCCAAAAAAACTAAAGCAGGATTAACGACTTCCTCAAGTGCCACAGTGGAGCAATGAAGGCAGGATTTGAACACAGGGCTCTAACTCCTGAACCCATCCTTCATCTCGTATACTTCTCAGAGCAACTGTCATGGGTTGAATGGTGGCCCCCAAAAGGCTTTGTCCATGTCCTATTCCCTGGAACCTGTAAATGTGACCGTGTTTGGAAAAGAGGTGTCTGGACATAATGAAGTTAAGGATCTTGAGATGAGATCATCCTGAGTTTTCTGGGTGGGCCCCAAATCCAACGACATGTGTCCTTTTAAGGGGCACACAGAGGAGAGACACCGGGAAGAGGAGGAGGCGTGTGCAAGAGACAGCAGAGACCCGTGATGAGGCCCCGAGCCAAGGAAGCCGGAGACCACCAGGAGCCAAAAGGGGCGAGGGTGTCTTCTCCCCTGAGCCTTTGGGAGGAGCCCAGTCCTGCCCATATCTTGAATTTGGACTTCTGGCCTCCAGAACTGTGCGTGAATAAATTCCTACTGTTTTAAACCACCCAGTTTGTGGTCACGTGGACTAGTACACGAGCCCACAAGGTCAGTGTGCTGTTAAAGATAAGGACGCAGAGGCTCCAGGGCTGTGACTGCACAGATGCACAGACGGCGGGTAGACGAGGGCTCAGACCCCATCGGTGCCCACTGCAAACGCCACTCTCCCCACAGCCTGGGGGGGCATCCCCCGGGCAGCAGCATTTCCAGGACCCTGTCTATTGGCATGCAGCAGGCACACATTTAATGCTGCCTGCAAGCATGGCCCTGGGGAGAAGGAAGCCTTCAGCGCCCTTCGGGGCCACCAAGGGATGTGGGGACACACGAAGCCTTGCTGAGGCCGCCTGCTTGTTTGCTGCCCAGCTGCCAATGCACGGATTCCTTCTATTACTTGCGGACAGGCATGCTGGTTGCTGTGAGCTCCATCTGACCATGTGCATTTCACTTACAGGACCTCATTCAGTCTCCAGGACAATGCTACGATTTCCCCAGTCTACTGAAGGTGAGGCCAAGACCCCAGGACCAACAGTCCGGGTTCGCTCAGAGCTAAAAAGTTTCTCCTCGGATGTGGGACTTTCAGAGCTAAAACTGCAAACCAGGTCAAGCTGGTCATCCTAGATGAGAACTCACCCCAGTCACACGACGAGCCCTCAGCAGGGCCAGCATGCAGCCGAGCTGGCTGCGCTCCAGCAGGGGCAGACCCAGCACAGTCCGTGTCCCCTTGGGTGCCACCCCTGAATGGGGGAAACTCAGGCAGACATGGAATCCAAAGAGGGAGAGGAGGCTGGGGCAGAAACAGAAAACTAATGGGGCGGCCTGAGATGCCCTTCTCAAAGACCACCATGGCCACATCTGGCCACGAGCAAGGGACTGACTGCGCACCCAAACCATAGCGACATGTCAGTATCAGCGGCAGAGTTTATGGGGCCCAGTGCAAAATGAAAGTGCAGGGCCATTTGCTCAGAAATTACTGAGAAATTCAAGATGTCAAGAGCCCAGCAGCAAACCAAGGAACTCAGGGCCCGGTGCCTGGGCAGGTTGCAGGCCCGTGAAGCTGGGCGGACATGGCCAAGGCTGGGTGAAGTCAGGGAGCTTCGGGAAGCATCTACGCTGCTGGTAAATGGCCGGATTGGGATGTGAATTCAGTTATGTCTGACCCCAAAGTCTGGCTCTAAATCAAGATTGAGTTCCACATCTTCAGAAGATAGAAGGAAAGCCGCAGGCCCTAGATTCCAGCCCCAGAGCACACACCCAGGGGCTAGACCCAGCCCTGGCATGTGTCAACATGTGCCAGGGACGCCGTGTGTCCTCTGTGCTGTTTGCTGCCCAGCATCCTCTCCCACTCCTTCTACTAACTGCGTCCAGCTTCCTGGTGGGGCTTTCCACTCTCCGTCCACAGGGTTGGGTGGGGCCACTTGCACTCCCAATTCCCAGGGGAGACACATGATCCAGGCCTGGCCAGCCAGTCAGGCCTTGTATCCTTTCACCTCCCTGACTATAGTGACTGGTTCGAGGATGGTCATGGGACCTCAGCCCAGCCAATGAGAGGCAGCCACAGAAGTTGTGAAGAGAATTTGGGAAAGTGAGGTACTCTCTCTCTCCTGGGGATGTTAGGCTGCAGGAATATAGGCTGGCAGCTCCTGGAGGCCATGGCATAAGAAGCCTGCTTGGGAATGGAAACTACACAGGCAAGAGCATAGCCAAAGGATGGAGAGGGACATTCCTTGTGGCAGTTTAAAAGGCCCTGGGTCTAGCTGTGCCTGAAGCTAGCCTCTGAATTTTTTTTCTTAAGTCAGTTTGAGTTGGGTTTTTGTTACTTAAAACCGGAAGAGTCCTGTGCACATAGGTTGCAGGTGGCTTGAGATCCTGGTCCTATAGTATTATTAGGCAAACAGCAATGACATTGAGAACCTGATTCAATGACGCAGAAGAATAATAGGAAAGGGACCTGGGCAGTTTGAGAGCGGGGAGCTCAGCTCAGCTACAGGGAGCTTCCCACTCCTACAAGTCCTGAAATCTCTCTAAGACGTCTACAGGCAGCCTGATGGAAAGAACAGCATTTGAATCACCCACTGGTGGCCCCTCATGAGCGTCAGCTCAGGCCACTGGAGAGAGGGACCTGGTTTCTATAGGGTGAATGTAGCCTTAATTTCTGACTCGGTTACAGGAGTTGCTCTGGGAACTCAACAAAGACTGAACCAAAGGAAGCCAGCATGCAGGACTAACTAGACACCCAATGGTTCACAGTTTCCACACTAGAGTGTTAGAATAACCTGGAATCTTCCAGGCAGGAGGGATGTCTTGGAGGCGGGGAATGCTCACAGCCCAGAAGGAAGCTGCTCGGGGTGCAGACAGCTGACCCTCCCAGGGCAGGTCTCAGTAGCATTTTTAGGTACAAGCCCAAATCGGGAGCCACGGTGAGGTCTGAGAGCTTATGCTGACGGAGGATCTGTTGGCGGGGGAAAATTGGGGACGTCTCAGAAGGCAGTGGAGAGGGTGGGAAGTGGCAGGTGGGTCTCAAGGTGAGCAATTGTGGCTGGGGAATTAGCAATTGTGAGCGTGGAGAAAGAGAGAATGAGGGACAGGAATAGATGAAGAGGTGCAGGGGTGGCAAGGGAGGCGGCAGGAAGGAGAGCAACGGGGTAATGTTCCACCTGAGAAAGGGAAAGTCAGTGAAAATTTTCCACTTTCTTCCTCTGAAACTTCCCTCCACCAGACAGAGTCCTTCATCACTCAGAAGATAGGTTTTGTTTCATATTTTTTTTCTTTCCTCAGTGAACTGTCAAAATTACAGATGCTTGGCACGAAGAAGTCAGATTCTTCAATCCCTTTTGGATTTTCAGATAAAATTTCCTGGCTCTGTCTCTCTGTCACATCATTAAGAAGTTTATTTTCTTTGGGGCTAAAGTGTCGACTCTGATTAACTTTCAACAAGACAGCTTTGTCAGTGAGTCTCCAAGATGGGAAATTAGGAAATGTCTTTTGGGGGTTCTGCAAATCCATAAACACTTTTCTCTCTCCTAAGGGAAAGCAGTTTTGGTCTTGGTGGGCATGGAGGTAATTGTTTTTGTATAGATGACGTAAAAATTCACTCATGCATCAGAAGGTGCTGAAGTGGGGAACGGGCCCTTTCAAACTGTATCGAACTTGCAGCTGACTCGGCTGCACGGAGGGCATGGCCCTTCCTGGGTGCGTCGTGTCCCGTCTCACTGAAGTCCTGTGCTGTCCCCCAGGCCATCTGCCCATTTCGCAGAAGAGCAGCCAAGGCTCAGCAGCAGCAGGCCCTTGCCTCGGGTTCCACGACTGTACGGCTGGAGCCCCGGTGCAGGCCCCGCTGGCAGCCCCCAGAACTCATGCCCTTCCTCACCGGCCTCTGCCTCCTCTAATCAGTTCTGGCCACAAAAGGGGCACGACGTGTCCCATAGCTGATGGCCCCAAGCCTCAGCTGAGAAGCTGGCCCAGCAATTCCCAGCTGCTGCCTCAGCACGCAGTAGGCCCGCAGTATGTGTGAGTACTGATGGAGCACCCCACAGACACACACACTGGGTGGATGTCCTCCACGAGGGCTTTTCCGGAGATGAAAAGCGTCCTGACAAACCGCCTCATGCAGGTCCCTCCAAAGCAGCCCTGAGACAGGGCCCGAGTGCAGGGAGCTCAGCAGGACTGTGACTCGGGGGACCCAGGGCGCAGAGGAGGGACAATGAAGCTGTAGCTGTCAGCAGGTTCCCTCCAAGGAGCCATGGAAGCACCTCAGAACTGTCCTGCCAGGCGGGGCCAGGTAGCCGAGGTCTTCACCCACCATGCTCGCGGCTGAGGCCCGCCACCGGCACTCCCGCGCCACCCCTGCATGTGGGCCAGGCACGCTCTGGGCTGCAGGGAGGAGCCAGCAGGCAGCTGGGCTGAGGGCAGAGGGCAGAGCGGCGGGCTGGTTGAGCTACACGTGAACTTGGGACAGTTGAGGGAACCCAGGGGGTCAGTAGCTTCTGCCGCACGAGTCAAGAGAGGAGGGTAAGAACAGATGATATTTTCTGGGGCTTATTGTTTGTCACGGTGTCAGTCTGTCCAGGCCGCTGTAACAGAATTCCACAGAGTGGGGGCTTATAAACAACAGAAACTTATTTCTCACAGTTCTGGAGGCTGGAAGTCCAACATCAGGACCCCAGCAGCTCTGGTGTCTCTTGAGAGTTTCCTGGCTCACGGACAGCTGCCTTCTCACTGTGTCCCCGCGCGGTGAGGGGGGCGCCCGGGGGCTCTCCGGGGGCTCTTTTCTAAGGGCCCTTGTCCCATTCACGAGGCTCCACCATCAGGACTTAAGTACCACCCAGGGGCCCCACCTCCAAGAACCAGCACTGGGGATGGGATTTCAGCCTCTGAATTGGCGGGGGTGGGGCGACAGAGATTCAGTCTGTAGCAACCAGGCTCCCACTAAGTGGTTTTGCCCATTTTAGTTCATTTAGTCCTCACAACAACCCCCCTAGCAAGCACTGGCCTCATATCCACTTTCCAAGTAAGGAAACTGAGGCACAGAGCGGCTGTTATGTCACTCAGGGTGACTTGGCCAGCAGGTGGCAGACAGGGATGGGCCCAGGCAGTCTGGATTCAGAGCTGTTGCTCACAACCAGGGCTGGGACTAGGGTGAGCGAGCAAGGCACTCAGGCTGCAAAATTTAGGGAGATGTCACTCTCGGGGTTGTGCAGGTGTAGGGTCAGTGCCTGAGAGTTAGGCCTCCCAAAATTTTGCACCCTGGGTGCCTCGTTTGCCTCACCCTAATCTGAGCCCTGCTCAAAACTCTACAAACAGCCCCACGGGAGGAGCTTCCCCCACACTTCTGCGCGCAGCCTTGAACATCTCTTACAGGTTGAGCTGGGGGCCATGCTGGCCTGGTTCTGAGGCCAACCTGTGGTCACATGCTTCCGCACACAGAAGGCTATAGGGGTAATTGAGGCAATTATGCAGACAGCTTATGCAAGAAATAATGTGTCCCTTTGATCTGAATTTTTCAAGAGGCTTTAAGTAACTGGCAATAAAATACATTATGCCTTGATTTTAAAATGTATTCAGAGGACTTCCAGTTTCTGCTCCAACATGTAAAGCTTGGAAGTCATCATTCTCTTCCTCAAGACAAGAAAAAGGCTGAACAAACTCAAGATTGACATCTCTTCTTAGATCCTTCAGAGAACCGAGGTCGAGGTCAGACCACTGCCCCCACCTGGGAGACAGGCAGATCGGGAGAGTCCCAGCTTATGGCGAGAGAAGCTGTTGGAGCCAGAAGCAGGCAGGGCTGGGACGCTTAGACAGCAGTTGAGCAACTGCCATGGGCTGAGTGTGGACTAGCTTGAAATGGGAAACCCCAGGGTGCCCAGTCTCAGGAGGGGTCCCACACAAGAGTTTTCTCCCTGGGAGCCCCACCAGTGTTACCAGCAGAGGGAGGGGAAAACAATCACTTTGGAATATGCCCCCTCAACCTTCTGTTCTCTTTTGCAAACGCCTGCACTCAAGGGAAGACACTTCACCAGAGCCTCATCTGACCGGGGGCAAGAGAACTAGACAGCGGGAGCCCTCTCTAGCCTTCTGTCTCAATTTAGGGGAGAGGAAAAAAAAGACAAAGAAACTATCCTGAAGGTCACAGCCCAGGGGCTCTGGCCAACTGCAAAGAGTAATTAACGATAAGGTTCTGGAGCACCTCCTCTCCCCATTGCCTTACCACCACATCAACAGGGCTTCAGTGCCATAGCCATGGAGTATAACCAAGAGCTGCAAGTTGCGGCGACTCCATTTGAGAAGGAACTCCCAGGGAAACCCAGAAGCAACAGGAGGCATGAGAAGAATTTGAAGCCTTTGTTACCTACAGCTAGACCAAACAAGAAACACAGCTCAGCTCTGAGCCAGACTGACATAAATCCTCACACTTAAGCCTGTTTACCTCAGGTCCCGTTACTCAATGCAACATGTCCATCTTTCAACAAAAAGTTACAAGGCATACTAGGACGCAAGAAAAAACAGCCTAGAAGACAAAGCAGGCATCAGAACCAGACTCAGATAAGGCAGAGATTTCAGAATTATCAAACCAGAGATTTAAGAGAGTTATGATAAATATGCTAAGGGCTCTAATGGAAAAAGTGGACAACATGCAAGGACAGACAGATAACATAAGCAAAGAAATACAAACTCTAAAAAAGAACCAAAAGGAAATGCTGGAAATCAAAAACACTGTAACAGGAAGTAAGAATACCTTTGCTGAGCTCATCAATAGACTGGACATGGCTGACGGAAGCATCAGTGTGCTTGGAGACGTGTCAAGAGGAAGGAGGAGGAGGAATATGCAAGAATGGTGGGACAATAACAAAAGGTATAACATATGTATAATGGAAATAACTGAAGAAGAAGAAACGTCTGAATAATAACATAGCTGAGATTCTCCAAAATCAATGGCAGACACCAGAAAACTCAGAGGACACCAAGAAGGATAAATGCTAAAAAAAAAAAATACACCTAAGCATATATTCACAGTGCAGAAAACCAAAAACAAATAGAAAATCTTAAGCCAGATGGACATAAAAACATCCTACCTTCAGAGGAACAGGGTAAGAATAACATCAGACTTCTCTCCAGAAGTCATTCAAGCAAGAAAAGATATGTGTGAAATACTTAAAGTGTTGAAAGAAAACCACCAACCTAAAATTCTGTAGCCAGTGAAATTATCCTTCAGATATGAAGGACAAACAAGGACCTTCTCAAATGAACAATAAGGACACATCACCAGTAGAACTGCTTTGAAAGAAGTAGTTTGATAAGTGGAGGAGGAAAATTAAGATCTACATAAAGGAAGAACATTAGAGAAGGTAAAATAAAATCTTTTGTTTTTAATATTCACAATTTATCTATTAACTGTTCAGAATAATAATAGCATAATGCACAGGGTTATTATAGCTTAGGGAAAAGCAAAATGAATGATAACAATGTTATAAGGGACAAAAGGAGGAATTGGATTGAGAATATTATAAGTTACCTTTACTACCCATGAAGTGATATAGTGTTAGTTGTGAACTTAGATTAGTTGTAAATATATATTTACAACTCAAAGGCAAACTCTAAGGTAATCACTAAGAAATTTTTTAAATTCCTAAAATTTTAAAAGAAGCATGATTGATATGCTGAAAGAAAATGAAATAGTAGAGAAGACGCTCAATTAAAACAAGAGAAGAAAGAAAAGAGAAGAAAAAAAATAATAAGTACAACAAATAGAAGCAGTAATGCCTGGTAGATATAAATCCAACTATATCAATGATCATTTTAAATATCAATGGTCCAATGTGTCTTTCCTCGGCATGTCAGGGTGTGGCAGCCAGTGTCCCTGGATCACTGCACATCACATATTTTCCTTTACCACCTCACCTCCTCTTTCCCTCACCTCCACTGCCCTGGGATTGTAGCTCTCCAGTAAACCCTTAGGCACTTAGTCCTTGCCTCAGGCTCTGCTTTCTAAAGGATCCCTGCTCTTTGAGGACAGGAAGATGTCTTAGTCTTTTTTTTGAGGAATGAAACATGAGTTAATTAATCAATTAAATTTATCTTATAATCATCTTAAAGATGGGAAATAAAGACAGATGAGGTGAGTTGAGGGTCCTCTCTTAGGCCTGTGGTCTGGAAATTGATTTAGTGGCTGAATTGGAGTACTTACTCTAATATAAGCAGGTGGATAGCTGAGAAACTTTTCATTTCCGTGAAGATGAACCGGGTTGATAGAAATTCAGATAGCTGGAGATAGTAGGGTTTTCCTCCCCAGGCCCGGCAGCTTTCCCAACTGTCAGGAAGCGAACTGACATTGGACCTGGACTTACGCAGTTTATATGCAGTCAGGAATCTTTCAGTTACTTTCTTACAGAGCCTAAAACTGATACATGGAGGTATTCAACCCAGTGAGAGTTGCTCTCCACATGGGCTTCAACCACTCAAGCTGTCTTTGAACCACACACCCCAAGAAATGAAGCACAATGTGTCTGCTTTCACACCTTGTATCAAAGTGCAAAAAATTTCTCCAGATAACTTCCTGAGAGAACACAGCCCAGAAGCCAGACAGCCAGGACACATTTAAAACTTGACACCTTAGCAAAGGGACGATCCTTGGTGTCTCTCATTCAAACATAATGAAAATGACTTTTGCCCATCTTACCGATACTGATGGTATGTTTTGTGATATTGTAATTTGCTCTTTTAAGTTTCCCAAGCATGCATCACAATTCTCCCATTTGCTTGGCTATTCCCAAATACTACAACCTAATTAAACATGATTGTTTTCCAATTGCATTAAGCTGGAGCCCCCACACACAGAGAACCCTGAATCTAATTAGAGACCACTGTGAGTGGAGGAGAAGCCTGCAGACATGACACCACTCCATGAGGAGTAATTGTCTGCTGGATGTTACACTTCAATTTTCTTGGTGATGAGAGAAAACAAAATGTTTTCAGCTGCAGTTTGGAGATTTTAACAAATCACTTTGCATCTTAATATAACATATTTCTGGTGGACATTGCAGCAAGGACATGATCATGAAGTGCTTTATCTGGCTGGAGAAGGGAAACAGCCCTCCGCCGCTTGTCCCCACCATCATTCAGAATGACTTCGTAACGTTCAGCCTGTTAAGATGAAGTGACCACTACATTTGTACCAAGAGCAAATTGAACTCATGTCAGGCCCAAACCTCTGCGAGCTCACACTCAAGACTGTTTCTCCTCTTCCTGAAGCAGAGATGAGGTCGGGCAAAGGGAGGTCGAGGTGGTCGCAGCCCTGAGGACGCCCCAACCTGGCCGATGGGACGAACACTGAGCACCTGAGGAAACAAAACATGACTGGAGTCTATCTCACAGCAAAACCCAAGCCCCATCGATGATTTAATCGGCTTTGAGGTCTGAAAATGAAAATGTGTAGTGATTGCTTTGGAAAGATATACAAGAGGTGGGGGGATGAGTCAATGCTTTCCCGCCTGAAGTTTAATGACATGCACTTTATTTTCTCGTGTCCCTGCTGCCCCGGACTGCCAGGAGCCCTCCAGCCTGCTCTGGTCCCGGGGCTGCCCCTGGCCACCTGGCTAGAGGAAGGGGCACTGGGAGCTGGCAGGGCCGGGCCAGCATGGGCATGAGTCACCCAGAGGCACATGGCTTGGGTGACTCCTGGGGGAGGGGCATTTCCCGTGAGACTGAGCTGGACGGGGGGCACAGGCGCCGGGGGGGCAGGAAGGTCAGCCTAAAGGCTAGAAGCTGCCAGGACCACTGGAGACGGTCCCTGGGGCCCACGGCAGCTGTGCCTGCACACTGTGCCCCTCAGAGGCCGGCGCAGAGGTGAGCAGCAGACCCTTGTCCCTGCCTTTTCCAGGAAGCCAGGAGCTCAAACCACCTGGGACCAGGGACTGGGGCTTTGGAGGCATTTGGGGACAGAGTCTCAGCCCCACTCGTATTCCCATGAGACATGTCGGTGGCAGGTGGAAGGGCCTCGTGTGGTCAGACTCTGGAGGGACAGTGGGTGGAGGCTTTGTGACACAGGCTACGCGTCTGTCCGTGATGAGAGAAGTACGGACATTGAAAGTATTTCAAGAACTTTGTGGCCCTTTGACACCGAGATGACATCTGAGTGTGTGATCAGAGCCTAGTCAGGCCTTGGCTGTGGGGGTGGTGGGGGGTGGTCACATGTGCCTTGAGGGGCAGAGCCCTGCACGGGGGGGGGGACCACCTCCAGGACTCTGACAGATGGGAAATGGAAATCCCGCCCTTTGTCACACATAGTTTGGGGATCCCACAGGGCTCTCTGTGAGCCACTTAAGGCCCTGGTGAAGAACCTCCAGAAATGGTGGGGGACCCTTGGCGGGGGAGGGATGGGGACAGCTTTCCACCAGTCAGGCTGGCCCGGAGCCACCAGCCTTGGGTCTTCAGAGGTACACAGGATGAGAATTGGGGGCCACGGCTGTGGTGGGGTCATGGGTAAGACTTAATGCCCCTAGTCACCTCCACAAGCCAGTGGGTATGTGGGGGGCCCTGCAGCCAGAGGCTCAGGTTTGAATGCTCTCTGTCCTTGACAGGTTACATGGGTTCTTGGTGCACGAGGCCCTCTTTCATTCCTTCCTTTCCCAAGGGGGGTCTTCTCACTCCGCTCAGGTCCCCCCACAAAGGCCACCTCCTCAGAGCTGTCTTCCAGGACTACTTTTCCTCCAGCTGCCACCCCACCCCCTCATCGTTTGCCATTCCTAGGTAGGATATTTCTGTTTCTCTGCACGGTTTGTGGATCTCCCAGGAGAACGTGAGTTTCTTGCGCAGAGGCTTCACCCACCCTGCCTCTGGCTGCACCTGGGGGCCAAGGACAGACCCTGGCACAAAACAAGTACCAGGTAATACTTGCGGCTGGATAAAATGCTTCTCCACATGCCCACCCTGGTTTCCCGCCACATACGCTCCTGTGCAGGTGGCTCTGGGCCCCGTTGCACCTGATTGAGCCCAGAGGAGCACCTGGACATCTGGATGCAACCACGGACACGGCCTCCAAAAATCGCCCATGGGTGACACCCCCAGCAGCAAGGGGGAGCCCCCCAGCCCGGCCAGCACTGCAGGGCCCTGTCAGCCAGCTTCAAGCAGTTCTGTCCCAGATGCCCCAACAGCACCTGCGTTCAGTTCCTTCCTGTTGACTCTCCAGAAAGCCCTGCACCCAGAGATTCTCTCCCAATGCCCCACCTGGAGTGTGAGAAAGCAGCCCCGGGCCCGAGCCAGCCAAGGTCAGCAGAAACGCGGGCCCTGCGTGGCTCATGGCAGTGCGGGAGCCATTGCCCCAGGAGCCTGTGTGGGCCTCCACCACCAAGAGCTTCCAAGACATTTTGCGGGAGCCGTGTTGTGGTCCTGAGGAAAACTAAGATTCCAGGCTTTGTGTGTCATGGAGCCCGGCTTCCTTCAGCCTACGTCCCACCAGAGACCAGCCTTGTGGCCACGGCTTCCTCAGGCCCCGTCTACCGCCATGAGCTCAGGGCCCCTCCTCTGCTCTACGAGGGTAATGAAAGTTCCTGCCTCCCAGTTGGTGCAAGGGTGCAATGCTGGATGGGGCATGTGGTGGCCTCGCCATGAACGGAAGCCCCCTTCTCCTGACCCCTTGGGCAATGACGGTGGGATGTTTGGATTGGCGGATGCACTGTCGTGAGGTCATTTTCTCTGTTTAAGAAGGTCTGTCTCTTTGATCTCGTTTCCCACTGCTCTCCCCCTCTTCACTGACTTCACAGACAAGCTCATTCCTGCCTCAGGACCTTTGTACTTGCTGTTCTTTCGCCTGGAACTCTTCAGATGTTCTGGTGGCCATGTTTTAGTCATTATCCAGGTTTTAGTCCAATGTCACCTCCCCAGAGAGGCCTTCTCTGGCCCCCAAAAGATTCCTTGCTCCCTTCCTCCAGCCAGCTTCCTGCTCTAATTTCACTGTTCCTTGCAGGAAATCACCCATAACGTTGTGCCTGGCACATAAAAGGTGCATAATAAATTGTTCTTAAAAGAATGAATGCTCACTTTCAAAGTAAGAAAGCAGACTCCTCTAGGAAGAAAAGAATACACTTGGAACAGAATTTTTTTAAAGCTTCAAGCAAAGCTGCGGACTGAGCTATTGCGCTGCCCAGCCAGGAACCACTGCAGTTCTTGGGATCATGTTGGGACAAGTGAGGGCTTCCAGGCGGAGGTGTCCCTGTGGTCCATGGCTGGATAGAACTGCCTACTGGAGGCTTCCCAGGAGGGGGGCGTTTGCACTCTCCCAGGAGGGGGGCGTTTGCACTCTCCTTGGTCGAGGAGGAGGGTTTCAGGAGGGTTTCCGGAGGAGAGACCCGTGATGGCCCATGGGGAAGGTCATGCACATGCTACACCTAGTCTAGCACCCAGGGTGCCAGTGGGGCCCCTGGAGGACAAAGAAAACCAGGGGTAAGGACACAGGAAGCTGATCCCATCTCGGCCACTCATTTGCTGTGTGCCTTTGAGAAAGTCACTTTGCCATTCTGGGCCTCTGCTTCCCTTAAGAGTAAAATGGACAAAGTTAGATTCATGTCACATTTGTCCTCACATCTGCTTCTCCCCAGCTGCGCTGTCCTAAGAAAGTCACTCCACATCTCCGAGTGCATTCCTAGTGCCCCAATGGGATAATAATTTTACCCACTTCATAGGGTCGCCATTGAACTCATAATGTCTACAACCTTCTGGCACTAAGGAAGTGCTCTGTACACATCTGGTTCATGATCAGAGATTGGGAGTCCGCTCCAACCCGCTCCGAGTTAGAGGGGGATGGTCCTCCACAAGGACCGTGGAGGGGAATGCCAGAAGACTTTTCAGAAATGGTGGTGAGGCTGGAAAAAGCACCAGAAGCGAGCCAGGAGGAAGGAGGAACAAAGGCGGCGTTTCCAGCCGGGCTGGAGGGCGGGAGCCGGTGTTTGCTCCTGACGCATCTGGCGTTTGATGGCACCGACCTGGGGTCCGGACCTCTTGGCTCCAAGCTGCACACTAAGTGGGGCCATCTGTCTCCTCAAAGCAGGGCAGGTGAGCAGCAGAGAAACCGGGATGGCTGGGAGAGCCCCCTTCGGCACATTCCTCTCTTCACAGAGCTTTGGGGGGCACAGAGAGTCTTGGACCAGGAAGAAGTCCTAGTCTGGGAAATATTAACTGCACAGCCACAGCTAAGCAGCTGGGCAGACCCCTCAAAGGACTTCCAGAAGAGTCTTGGGCCAGAGAGTGGCTCTGCCAGAATGCCAACTTGTGGAGATTTGACCGTGAGCAAATGTGAGCCACATTACGAGTGGTAAAACCAAGGCTGGACAAGCTTCGTTCTTTCTTAGTCCTGTCAGCAGGAAAACAGCCAGAAATTATGGACCCAAAGCCCTTTCTTGTGGAATAGCTGGAGCAAAGGGGAGGAGTGGGAGTGAGAAGACCCAGATTTTAGCCTCAACATTCTTAGCAGCTCTGTGAGCTTGGGCAAGTCACCTCCCCTCTCTGTGCCTCTGTGTGACAAAGGAGCAATAGGCTTCCCAATGTTGTGCCGATGTTGGATTACATGACTCTCCTCAGCGTCTGAGTTTTTGTTCTCTGAAGACCTGAAAGGGGGAGTTTGCCCAGAGGACAGCAGACCAGGTTCAAATCCCTCAGATTTCCAAGAGCCACATCCAAACCCTGATTGTCAGGATTCTGTCAGTTGTAGGTGACAGAAAGCCCAGCTCAAACCAGCCTGAGCAAAAGGGGATGTTTATTGGTTCCTGGAATGTAAATAGTTGGCTTCAGGCATGGTGGTATCCAGGGCTCAAATGAGGTCACTGTCTTGATTTTCCTCTCACCCCAGCTCTGTCATTCAGACAGATGTTTACCTGGTGGTGAAACCCAGACCTCCAGGCTAACCCCTATTGCATGTCCCCAGCAGCCCTGATGGAAAGAGCCATCCTTTCCTATTTGTTCAGGCAAAACTGCTAGAAGATTTGCCAGCCTGTCCTCTGTCCATCCCCAAACGACTCACTGAGGTCTGGGCTTAAATCCAGTCCCGCCATTTCCTCTCTGTGACCTTAGGTGAGCAACTGAGCTGGAGGAGTTCCCCATGGCTGCTGTGACTGATCAACACACACTCAGTCACTGGGAACAACACAAATTTCTGAATTTTGAAAATCAGATGTCCAAAATGGTGTCACTGAGCTTAAGTCAAAGTGTCCCCACGGCTGATTGCTTCTGGAAGCTCTAGGGAAGGATCCACTTCTTTGCCTTTTCCAGCCTCCAGAGCCCGACCTCCCCATCCCACCACCTTCAAAGCCAGCAGCAGCCAGCCGGGCCTCCCCCACCTCACGCCGCTCTGATCCCGCTCTCCTGCCCCACTCGTGAACAGCTGTGGTCACACCGGGCACCTGGTAACCTGAGGCTCCCCACCTCATGCAGCTGATCAGCCACCTTCAGCTCCCCGCGCCATGTCACACGACGTGCTCGCAGGTTCTGGGGGTTCAGTGGTGGGCGCCACCGAGAGGCCATTATTCTGCGGCGCCCTCAGCCCTCACCCTTGGCATCACTCCTCACAGGACCACTGTGCTTGAGCACCAAAGGCGCCTGGCATGCTGCAGCTGCTCAGTACTGCCCCACCATGCCAGGGGTTTGATGAGGAACGGGCAGGGTCCCACCTGCTCCACTAGGCCTCCGAAGTCCTGGAGACTTTATGGGGCCACAGCACCCAGCCTGGCAGCCTGAGGCCCAGCACACAGTCAGTGCCAGGGAAATGTTCAGTGAGTGAACACGCGGTGGGAGGACAGCCTCGTGGCTGGAAGACCAGAGCCCTGGCCCTGGCGCTGCGCCTCAGCTTCCCCATCTGCCAGTGAGAGAATTTCTTGGTGCTGAGCACACAGCGCACCCTCCTTCCACAACCACTACAGGAAGAGTGGAGAGCCGTAGTCTGTCCTCACCCTCAGCAGCCTCTGAACCTTGACCCCCCTGACCTCCAGTCTGGGTCCTGCGGGAGCTACTGGGGATGAAGAGACCAATTCTACCAGCCCAGAGAGCCCACTGGGCCCAGCCCATTTTACAAATGAGGAATCTGCAGCACAGAGAGGGGAAGGAACTGGCTGAAGGACACACAGCTCAGAGGAGGTCAGGCCTGGTGCTGAGTCCCCAGCAGGAGCCCTCCTCGCTCACCTTCCCAGGTGGTCAATGTAAGAGAGAAATAAGGCAGAGCAAGCCCAGCCCCGGCCCTCCCCTCCCTGCCAGAGTCTCTGAAAGCTCATTATGGATTTAATGAGCCTGCTTGCACATTCACTGTCATCCTGACAGCGGTGTGAACCTCAAATATGATAAAGCCCTCGTCCCAATCAACCTTGTTTTTATTGATTTGTAAGCGGCTCAATTGTCTGGGAAAAGACAGTGCGCCAGCCGGCATCTCTCGGGTCTGATGCAGCCCCACAGCCAAGGCCTCCCGCCGGCGACTGGGGCCTCTGTGATGTCTGCTCACAGATACAAAGTAAATGACACCCCCTAA
Organism: Manis pentadactyla; assembly: GCF_030020395.1. Classification (NCBI taxonomy): domain Eukaryota; kingdom Metazoa; phylum Chordata; class Mammalia; order Pholidota; family Manidae; genus Manis; species Manis pentadactyla. Next base: position 173,637,325 of record NC_080023.1, on the reverse strand, counting down.
TCTGGAGGGCCGCGCGGGAACAGTGCTGTATTGGCTGGAGTGCTGGAAGTAAGTCTGTGTCTGAACATTTTCCGTGTCTAGACAAGAAGTACTGCCTGCCTGCCTGCCTAAAATATTAAAATTTCATATTCTACTCCCAAGAGAGACCGTTGGTTGTAGATATACAGAGCCAACTTGTTTCCCTTGTTTTTTTCCTCAAGTCTCCTGCTCATGTCAGCTGGAGAGCTGGAGAGGCGTCGTGAAGCTTGGGACCTGTGCTCCCTGCCTCCTCATGGCATCCTGGCTTCCGAGGTCTGGGTGCAAGTCCTGCACTTACCACTTGGCAACCGTTTGGGTGCTCAGGCCCCTGGGCCTCCGTTTCCTCATCTGGGAAGTGGGTGTGATGATTTCAGCCTCAAGGGGCTGGAGGAAGTGACAAACAAGATGCCCGCCGACCCAGCTGGAGTGGTGTCCCCCAAAATTCACATCTACCTGGAACCTCGGCAGGTGCCCTTGGTTTGGACCTAGTGCCCTTTCCGGTGGAGCAAGTAGAGATGAGGGCTCACCCAGCCCGGCACTGCTGGTGGCCCTCGTAGGAGAGGAGAGGGGTACAGAGGCTCAGGAACAGTTCATCAGCCAGCCTGGGCCACCACAGCTGAGGCCCACAAACGGCGGTCTTAAGCGGCAGGTATTTATTTCTCCATTTTGAAGGCTGGCAGGCTGAGATCAGGGGCCAGCAGGGTTGGGTTCTGGTGAGAGCTGTCTGCCGGGCTCATGGACAGCTGCCTTCTCCTGTGTCCCCACATGGCACAGCCAGCAAGCTCTCTGGTGTCTCTTCTCAAAAGGGCACTAAATCCATGGTGGGGGCCCCACCCTCATGGCCTCTCTCAACCTGAGCACGTCCCAAACACCCCGCCTCCTAATCCATTCACACTGGGGATCGGGGCTTCAACACAGGAATTTGGAGAAACCCAATCAACCCATAAGAGACGGGAGAAATTCACACAGGGAAGAAGCCATGTGATGACAGAGGCAGGGGTTGGAATGGTGTGTCTGCAATGCCAGCAAATGCCAGAAGCTAGGGACAGGCAAGGAAGAAGTTTCCCCTCACAGAGCCTAGCCCGGCCAGCACCTCGATGTTGGACTAATGGCTTCAGAACTGTGAGAGAAGAAATTTGTGTTTTTAAGCCACTCTGTTTGTGGCATTCTGTCCCAGCAGCCTTAGGGCAGAGTGACAGGGGAGACGAAGGGACAGACTGGGGCAGAGACTGAGCTGGCCCCGCAGCAGGCCCAGCAGAGGACCCCGGCTCTGCCGCCAGCAGCTCTGTGTGCTTTGTGACACAGAGAAGCCCCCAGCCCCTCCGGCCTCAGTGTCCACACCTATAAAACAGGTTGCGGTGATTCTCCTTATCTGTGGTTCCCAAAGTACAGCGGTAAATGAACCAATCATTCCCACTTTGTACCGTTGTTCTGCTGTGGACCGGGAAGAAATACGTGACTGGCAATTTAAGCCTGCTATACAAAGTGTCCTTTAAAGGGTTTATTTACATTAAAGAAATTGGTGAATGGGGGGGGATTTAAGTAAAATTCAAATTATATTAAATTTGAATAAAAGCATTAGGTAAGTAATAGTGCAAAGGAATAAAAATCCCCAGGCGGGGGACAAAGGGGATTGCAGGGCTGGGCCCTGGAGGGTCAGGTGAGTCCGACTTGCTGCTTGGGGGCCTCTGGCTGCCATGTCCCCTCCTGTGAGCTCCTGCTGGTGGAAAGGCCCTGGTGGCCTGTTCAGAGCAGTTTTTGGGTGACTAGCCACTCACCCCTGGCATACATGGCCTCAGAGCACCTGTGGGCCCACCTGACTGGCCGGCTCCCTGCAGCCTCCTTCCTGCCCTTTCTTGCACACTGTCCTTTCCCTTGCCTCCCACAGTGAGGCCGTGAGCAGCTGGAGGGCAGGGCTGAGCCTCACACTAGTCTGGCACCAGCACCGCACGTAGTAGGTGTTTTATTCAAGTTCATGTGGATGGTTAAATAGAGGACGGGGCTGGATCTGTCTTTTTCCCAGCCAACTTTCTCCCACGGCCTAGAATGCTGCCTGACACATAGTAGGATCTTTATCAGAGCCCTCACACATCTGTGCACGGGCAAGCACAGTGCAGGCTGCCCAGTGGCAATGACACAGGCGGAAGTCCTCTGATCCCCGTGTCCCATCTCTGCTGCTGCTATTGCGATGCATGGCAGGGAGCTCCTGCCAACACGGAGGGCCAGGCCGAGTCTGGTTCTGAGATGGCCGGGATGAGGAAGGTCCTGCAGATCGTCACCGTGAGAAGGCTGAGACCCAGGGAGGGGAGGGGCTTGCGTGTCCAGCGGTCCGAGGCTGGACAGAGGGAGGCATGCTGCGCCTGTGACCCTCTCTGCAGGCTGTGTCACCTCAAGGGTGTGGAGGTTCCCAAGCACACTGGCTTTAGAGTCAGGGGTGCCACTCATAAATCCTCCCCCTCCTTCTTACCAGCTGGGCCATCAGTCAACAGATGTGTGCTGGGCATGTCCCCCCAGCCAGGCCTGGTGAATAACGTGCAGCTGGCTGCTCTTCCCAGGAATGTGCAGTCCAGCAGAGGAGGATAACATTGAATACGTAGGCGGCGGCATCACACACACAGACATATGGGGGCAACTGGCCAGAAGCATTAGCCCCACCCCAGAATAAGGGCTGGAGACATTAGAAGAAGCCAAATCTCCCAGCATGCTGTTCACAAAGGGAGGTGAGAGCCTGGACCTGCCATTCCCTCAATTATCCAGCTCAGAGCTCAGCGTCTCACAGGCAGAAGATGATGCCAGAGCTTAGAGATGTCATGTTCTACATGACGGGGCCCTGAGGCCAGGGCTTCATCTTGTGCTCAAGCTAAGACCTGAGCAGTCTTGTCTGGGTCTGGAGAAAGCCAGGCAATTCTGACTCCAGGAGGTTTTCCCCCAATGCAGTGGCTTTTTAACCTAATCTCTGTGTGAGCTATGGCTCCGCATCAATCTCATTACAGATCCTTTGAATAAGCCAGGAGTGTGACATGGTGTGAAGACACCTGAGAGCTCTGGGATGTGCACCAGGAAGCCCTGACCTCTGAGGGTATCAGAAAAGCCATGCTGAGGCCGAAAAGATGAGGAAGCAAAGAAAGGCAGGGACAATGTTCCAGAAAGAGCGGCTGCTGGGAAGGCCTGGAGTCGGGGAGCAGGGGTGTGGCCCTGGCTGAGTCACGGTATTGGTTAGTTATTGCTGCATAACAAGCCACCCCCGAATTCAGTGGCTTAAAATAACAAAGCATTTATTTTTGCTCCAAGTCCGTGGGTCGGCACATGTTCCAGTGGCAACTGGGTTGCGTATGCATGTGAGGTCGGCTGTGACAGGCAGGCAGAGAGGCCTGGGCAGGATCTTGCTTACCTACCCTCTTCTTTCAACAAGCTCCTATTGAGCACCTACTGTATTAGTCAGGGTTCTCCAGAAAAGCAGAACCAAGTTGATGTGTGTGTAAAGACTTGACTTTTTTCATGTAAGGACTTGACTTATGCGGTTATGAAGGCTGACAAGTCCCCAGATCTGTAGTTAACAGACTAGGGTATTTTCTGGAGTAACCATGAATCTGAGTGACCCCCTAACCTTTCTAAAGACACTGTCAGAGGCCCTTCTGGGGCTGCTGAACCACCGAGAACTGAGCCCAACCCTAGGCGAGAGGAAAAACTATACCTCAAAATTCTAATGGCAGTTACTTGGGAGGTGGCTGGGGAGACAGGCAAGATGATGAGGTCCTTTGCTTTGTAAATGATACTTTCTGTATCCCCTGAATTTTGTACAATAAGCATAATTAAAACACTGAGTGAATGAAGTCCCACCTGGTGGACGCTCTGCCTGGACAAGTGTCCCCTTGCCTGCCTTTCTGTGAATGTGGGCTCAGGCTGAGCCTTCTTCATGACCCATGGGGGACACTCGTGCCTGCCTGTCCCCCATCCATGTTCCCATTCCCCAGCCTACCAGGAACTCGAACCTCCCATGTGCAAATGTTGCCACACAAAACACAGAATATCCAGGTAAATTCAAATTTCAGATAAACAGTGAATAATGTTGATCTGTTTAGATATAGATCTATATATTAGATATACTCTCACACAAATGTAAATATTTATTGTACCATATAGTATTACACATATAGTATCATACATATATCTTTAAATGTATGAGGAGGACATTCTAAAAATCTTATACTAAAATATTCTTCATTATTATTTATCTGAAATTCAAGTTTAACTGGGCACCCTGCATGTTTATTTGCTGAACCCAGGCACCGCAGATGAGCACGGCCCATGCTGTGTTCGGGAGTGAGCCCTGAGCAGTGAGCCAAGCAGCCCGTGGGTCCCAGGCCAGCCGTGGGCTCTATGTCCGAGGCAGGCCCCCCACTGCCAGCAGGACTCAATTCTAGGACTTCGGTTTGGACTTCTGCAGAAGCGAACATCGTCTTTCCTGCTGATCCTGGTAGCTAAGAGCAGCAAGAGGGGCTGACTGCCATCTTGCAGCCAAGAGGCCGGGTCATCTGAGGATGAAGTCAACACAATGGACACAGAAGGAAAGGTGGGGGGCCTCCAGCCTGGCCACACTGCTGGAGCTGCAAAATCCACCCCAGCATTGCCTGCCCAGTTACAGCAGTCCCAACACACTCCTGTTATCCTTAAAGTCAATTCAAGTGGCGTTTTCTGTGGCAGCAGACCCAAGCCGCCCGGCTGCTGTGTGGCCCAGTCTTCCTAATAAAGATGAGTCCCCGGAACTAAGATCACTCAGTCCCTGACACCCACAGGCTTTCCCAGCAATAGAGCATCTGCTCCAGGGGCCTCTTGTATGTGACCTTTCTTCTTTGGACTTGACTGACCTTAGACATCTGTACTTGGGAACATGTGTGGCCCAGTTTGACCCAGGAGCCCTTCCAAAGCTTGGTCTCCATGGAATCCAGTGGCTACCCTCTCAGAGCATTGCCCCATCTGCCTGTGGTGCAGTGTGCAGGCTCCGGCCCAGACAGTGTCGGACATGCACCCCTGAGCCTGGTGAAACCTCAGAAGTGGGGAGCAGAGGAAACGGGCCTTCTTGGTTCAGAGCACGGAGCCAGGAGCTGCCCCCCAGGGGAGGGATCTCACTTCTGGGATTCTTTAGGAGTTAAATAGTGGAACCAAAACCAGGAGGAACTCAATGGGTCCAGATGAGAAGCAGACCCAGAGGACCCCAGCCCTAAAGCAAGACTGCTCCTGAGTCTCACCACAGATGCAGCGCGGCCACAGTCTCCTTGTGTCTGTTCCTTTTCCTGATTCTGCGTCCTGGTGGGACTCCAGTGCAGACACATGTAGGGGGAGGCATCCCCAGTGCAAGCAGAGATTCAGCCTCCTGCCCTGCAGACACCACACACAATCTCATGCATGGAAGACAAGATATATTCCTGTGGAGAGGAAGGAGCAGAGGCCAGCACAGTCGAGGGCAGCATCCTCTGCCTTTTCCAGGGCATGCCAGCCACTCCTTCACAAGACGCCACCATCAATGCAGGACATCCAGGTTCCCTTATATTCTTCTGTCTACGATTACAAATGCATTACATTCTTACCGGAACAAGTCAAATAACCACAATGCACCAAAAGAGCTGACATACCCCATCCTTCCTCCACCAGCTGCAGTCTCGCCCCCCATCTCTTCTCTGTGCCCCCATAAGCCCCTCCCACAGGGGCCCCAAAGTGTCATCATATCATAAACATCACTCAAAACTGCTCTCCCTTAAAAACCTGCAGCACCACCTATCCACATCTATTCATGTGGATCAAACTTGTGACTTTTCATAGATGCCAGCACTCCTGACATTCCCTGTGAGTGACATCTAGGTTGTTTCTGGTTTGTTTGTTTTTTAGCCACAAACCACCCCGAAATCAACATCTATGCATGCAGGTGTCAAAGCCAAAATATGTGACAACTATACCCTGTCAGGTACCAACCCATCAGGCAGAAGTGGCCTCTAACGCACAGCGCGGCTGAGGAAGGTGGGGAACGCAGGTCCTGAGTAAAGGAACTTGGATTGCTGAGATCCTGTGCTTTTATTCTCTGAGATCCATTTGTATAAGTGGGATCGCTGGGTTAAGGGGTGTGCACTTTCTTTTAACATAAGTTGTCAGAATATTTTTCCAGCAAACGAGGATACAACAACCTTACATTGACCACGTACACAAGAACTCTTAGCTGAGAGGGTGGAGGGCTGCAGAGCATAGCACACGCTGTGGGTTGTGTCCACTGAGCAGGAAGAACTTTCTTTGCAAAGATGGGCAGCATCTTAACTGCATAAAAGACAGCAAGGCCCACATGGTGAAAGATCCCGTCCAGCCACCCACATGCCACCATGTCAGGGGAGGGCAGGGACTCGGCTGTACCAGCCCCGCCAGTGCCTGATGCTGACTATGTCACAGTTCATTGCTACTGTGGAATCTTTTGATCCTTTCAAATGTACTGCTAAAAACTCCTTATTTGTATGTATTTGAAAACATACAGTGAACCCCCAAAATTGGGAACTGGTATTCTAGACCAGCCCTATTCGATTGAAACATAACCAGATAAGCCACATTTTAAATTTTCCAGTAATTCCATTTGAATAAGAAAAAGTAAAAGTAAAAAGAAACAGGTGACATTACTTTTAATAATATATTTAATTTAACCCAATATATCCAATATCATTTCAACATGAAAATTACTGATATTTTCACTTTTTAAAAATACTAAGTCTTTGAAATCCACTATGCGTTTTACACTTGCAGAAGGGTTCACGTTGCTGCACTGGACCACTGGCTGCCTGCCCAGCCTCCCAGGGGTTTGCCGTGCCCTGAGGAGCTGGGCCCGTGACTTCTCAGCCCCATGAACCTGCCACGTTGTCCCCAGCACCCAAGTAAATGCTGCCACAGTGCGATGGGAGCTCCCCACTCCCCCCAAAGATGGCAGTCATCAAAGGGGCTTCTCTTATGTGGAACAAAGATCAACATTTGCCGCCCTTTTCAGCCCCTGAAGCTGGTCTGCCTTTTGGAGGCACAAGGAATAAGTGGCTCCTTCGTGCCCAGGGATGTCAATGCCCTCAGCACTCAGCTGGGACTACTGAGCACCTGCTGTGTGCCAAGCTCTGTTCAAGATGCTGGGACACAGCTATGAACAAAGCAGCCCCTGCACCTTGGAGCCCAGAGTTGAATGGGGCAAATATGCAAAGAAGCAGCAATATCAGCCTGTGGGAGCCCCAAGGAAGGACCTAACCTGGCCTTGGGGTCAGCAGGCCTGCCAGAGGGAACACTCTGGACGTAAGTCTTGGGAGATATCACGTAGTTATCATGTGGGAAGGGGCTGGAGAGGGAGTGGTTCCAGGCAGAGGAACAGCATGTGCTAGGACCCAGGGCAAAAGGGGCCTCTGGGGGGCCCATGCTAGCTCCCAGCTGGCTGAGATGCAGAGAGGCATGAAATAGGAAGGCAGAAGGTGTTGGAAGAGCACGGTGGGGCTGCATGTGGCTTGCTAATAGGTCTGGGATGTTCTAGATTTTATCCCAGAGGCACTGAGGAATGCTTGCACAGAGTGCCCAAACCTCCCAGCCCTGATTCTCTCCTCAAATAGGCACCCAGCCCCTCAGCTCCCTGTTCCTTCATTGCTCCAGTTTGCACAGCAGCCTTGCTGAGGCTCCCGAGGGGAAGCAGGGAAGGGTGGAGGGCTCACACAGGAGGGCCAGCGCCCATCCAGGCCACCGCCTCCTCGCCGCTCACACTGCGTTCGATCCCCAGAGACCCCCCCTGCGCTCCTCTCAGCAAGCATCCCCCACGCCCCTGCCGTCAGCCTCCTGCTCCACTTCCCCCCTCTTGTCCCCACCACTTCCACCACACTGGCCCTCTTCCCTTTCCCAAGCACCGAGGTGTTTCCCACTTCAGGATCTTCGCACATGCTGTTCCCGCTTCCCCGCCCCCCAGCCCCCAAGCAGGCTGGCTCCTTGGTGGCCTTCAGATGTCAGCTGAGCCAGTGCCTCTCAGACCAGTGGTGCCACCTCCTCCCTTAACGCCTTGGTCATCAGGTCACAGATTGTCATGTCATGTTTGCCTGTGACTGTTAACTGCCTGCCCACCCTCCACAGAGGTCCCTGAGCTCCTGTGGCTGTGTCCCCAGATCTGGGATGTGCCCAGCACAGGAGAGGCCCCCCCACAAATATATGTTGAATGAATAAATGAAGTTATCCAAACCTTTCCAAGCTAAAGTCTCTTCATCTGAAGAGAGAATCATGGTCTCCCCCTCCCCAGGTTTGCAGGGGGCTGCCTGGGGGCTGTACGCGAGGCCCCCGGAGCCCAGGGGGGCTGGTGTGACTCCCCAGTGACCGGCGGCCCTCGTGCCCAGCAGTGACGCCTGGCTAGCAGGATGCTTCTGAGTGCAAATCTGGACTCACACTGCTTGGCTGTACGGCCTGGCTCCCCCTGGTCCGGCCTGGTGACCTCAGCAAGTCTGTGCCATAGCTTCTTCCTCTAAACAAAGGAGGCACTGCCCTGAGGGTGACCGGAGCTGATGCTCACAGAGCTGTCAGCAAGCCCCTGCCACAGAAAAGGAGGCGGCTGTGATTAACCGTCCTCCCCTGGAAAAGGCCGAGCTCCACACCAACCCTTCACTGCAGAGTGCAGCCCCAGGGAGGCAGGAGACAGCAGTTACAGGGGCACTGCCAGGCTGGCTGCTGCGGCAGGCAGGCTGTCCCCAGGGGGACCGGAGGGCGCCTGCCTCCCGGACCAGTCTGCCCGAGGAAGGAGGGGAAGGCGATTCCTCTCCTGGCTCCCTCCCCCTTCGGCCTCGCCGTGGACAAAGGTGTGCCCTGTTGGGTGTTGACTGCTCCCCCATACTTATAGGGTATGCTGCTCTGCCTCTTGGGGTGGCATGGAGAAGCCGGAGCATCTGAGAGTCCTCTCCAGGCACACCTGGGCCCTGGAGTGGCCGCATACCCCATGCCAAGGACGCGATGCAGGCTGTGCCAAGGCCGGACCTCACCGGGGTGGGGCGCAAACCCTGAGGTGCGCAGAGGGGAGCAGCACAGAGGGGGCCGCTGTCTTGCGTCCTGAGGAACACAGTGCTCCTCTGCTGGGGAGTGGAGGCAGGCCCAGGGAGCAAGGGGGGCCATGCGAACCCTGGGGGAACCAAGACAGGGCTGGGTGCATGTGGGCCAACTCACGGGTACCCACCCTTCACCTCCATGACAGGCCAGTTAATCAAGTTTCCAGGCTGTTGTAAAACCTAAAACAATTAGCATTTCTAAAATAAACATCACTATTTCTAAAGCACCAAGAATAGTGCCCGCATAGACAAAGCACTATGTGAGGGAAGGTGAATAAGTTAAGTACGTCTGAGTATTTTACCAGATTTTGAATGTTGTACCGTGGTTTCTGGCTTGTGCTTTGTTATTTGGTTTATTTACTTTTTCTTGGGCCAGAGTTACCTGTTGGGAGAGGCGTGTGGGACGGTGTGGGGCGGGAAGAGCTGGCCAGCCCCTGCGGCCTCCCTGCCCTGCTGGGGGGCCAGTGATCCATTGTTCCAGAGTCCCAACTAGTGCTGAAAGCGTCATTTAAAAATAAAATAAGACAGGGGAAGTCAGTTATGCTGAGACTACGGTATTTTCCCAAGCTGTCTGCAGGACAGAACAATAAAAAATTTACCCGTAATAGCATTTTGCTGAGTTTTGCCACGGGAGGTCTTTTTCTCCCCCCTGGAGTTTGGAATGATTCTGGTCAGCTGACATCCCTTCCTCAGCCCGCGTCCTGCTCCCCTCCTCCCCCTCGGAGACCCTGCAGCCAGCCTGCCTGCTCCTCTTCCTGCCTTCCCCCGACAAGACCCGTCTGGACCCCATCATTTCACCCCTCGGAGCTCCAGGAAGGGGAGAGGAGACCCAGACAGCCTTTAATCAGCTTCCCCTCCGCCTCCCCCCCTCCCTCCGACAGATGTGTGCGAAGAATGGTAAACAAGGGAAAAGAAAATCCAGGCAGCAGGAAACTTAATTTCTTAGAAACAAGTGGGATAAGAGATGCTAAAAATTGGCGGGAGGGGAGCAGGTGACGCAGCATGCTCCAGGCAGTGTATAACGCAGTGATGACAACAGCTATGCATATAAAAAATCAGTGTGTATTGATGATGCTTGTTATGTAAATGCATAAAGAAAAATCTGGAAGGACACACTGCAAACTTTTAACAGTGGCTCCTCTGGACTGGGGCGCGAAATGAGAGATGGGAAACGAGAGGGGCCACCTGATCTGTGCTCCATCCATGTTTCTCCACTGTTTAAATGTCTTCCAAGTAACTTTTTTTCATAATTTAAAAAATTAAAAGGGGATCTCTATCCGATTAAAAATATACTTGAACTGTGCTGTATCCCTTGTTGGAGAATACCTGGGGAAAGGCCATATACCACCAGTGGGAGCGTGAATTGAATTGGTAACAGTCATGCTGGAAGATGATTTTCCAGGCTTTGTGCAAATTTTAAGTATGCAAGCCAGCACCCAGCAGCCCCATTTTTCTGGGACATGAGCACAGGGAAGAACATCCACTCAGGGATTATCCATAACAGCAAAAACTGAGACCTTAAAAGTCCCTCTGAAGGAGCTGGCAGAATAAACCAGAGGGCACAAACCCTGACGTCTACTGCAGCTTTAAAAGCATGAACCAGAGTTACACATCCTGACAGAGAATGCTTTCTGAGATAGAGTGTTGCAGAATGACCTTTATGATCTGATACATTATGTGTTTTCTGTGGGTGCCTGCACAGGTATGCAAATGCACAGAAAGGGGCCTGGAAGGAAATGCACCAAACTGATCCCAGGGGGTGGTGGCCACCAAGTTCTTCTCCAAATATTTCTGGCCCACTCCACTTCCTGACCACCTTCAAGTTGGGTGGGGCCATGTGGCCACTTAGGGCCAATAAGTTGTAAGTGACAATGTCCCAAGGCCACTTCCAGGCTGCATATTAATTGATGCTGGCAAGCCACGTTCAAGATGGGGCTGCCCGCCAAACTCATCCCCATGAGCAGAGAGCTCCCCACAATGCAGATGTCCAGGCAGCTTTGAGCCTGGAGAACTGAGCTCTTTGTTGTTATCCCTGTCACAGAATAACTCAGCCTTCCCTGGCAGGTGCACCCCAGGAAGAAGCCTGGGACCTGGGCAACCTGGGTGGGGGACCCCTGCCTGCCCTCTCCCACTGCAGGCGCCTGTTCTTGGCCTCCAGCCACAGCTGCAACCTTACGGTTCCCAGGAGGCACTGGCACCGAGAAGCATGCCTTGTTCTAGGTGGTGTCCCAGAGCTGAGCATTCAGTAGGGGCTCAGTCAACTTCAGTGGAATTCAATAAATGAATACATTTCTTAGGAAGCTGCAAGGATCCAAGGGACACAACACATCCTTGCCAGATCTGGTCTGACAACTTCCCAAAATCCTCCCTTCGTCACAGCAGCAGAGAGTGCTGCCTGCCTTCCCATATCCACATTCCTCTCCTCCCTGAACAGGGGGTCCTCCAGCTAAGGGACTAGGTTTCCCAGCTGCCCTTGCAGCTCAGACACCATGAGATGAGCACTGACGTTGCTGTTCGGAGCTGCAGGAAGCAGGGCCCCTGAAGAGCTGGATGGACAGCTGGGGAGCCCCTTTTTGCCCTAGCCCCCTGCCTTTACTGGCTTTCCGCACAAGCTGATGATAAGTTAAGGACTCAAGTAAAAATGGACTTTTTTCAAAGTAGTACAGTGGGGAAGTGAGTCAGAGAAAGAGGAAGCCACAGAGCATATTGATAGGCGAGTTATCTGTGAGCAACTGAAGCTCAATCCTGCGGGGACCCTGGGGGAAATGGTAGAGAACATGCCTGTCACAGTCAACCCTCCCAGGAGTCAAGACGCTGGGGTATTTCTCCACCAACTCTCGTTCATCACTGAGGGCTGCCCCCTGGCCATTTCTAGCTCTCCCTGAATGAGCTTACCCTGAAGAACAAAACTTCCGGCAGAGTCACAGGAGTTCGCAGTAGGAGACTCTCCACATACACAGAAATAGTGAGAGTCAACGACAGCTGTTACACATCCGGTTCCCTTCTTCCTGCCTGGAACACAGAAGTGCCGTCTGGCATTCCAGGTGCCATATTAGACCACAGGGCAAATAGGAATGGAAGCCACATTCCTCATCCATAAAAGGATAATAGTAAAAGAGCCTACCTTATCAAGGTTCTTGTCCACTCTTTCACCAAGTAGCTATTGAGCAGGTACTATGTGCTGCCCTCCAGTTGAAGAAAGAGCAGTGAATGAGACTTACGTCACCTTCCCTCCTAGATGGCACAGTCTGGGAAGGAGACAGATGTTGATCACGTTGTAAAGTGCATACCTGTGAAAGAATGATTGTGAAAGTTCTACAAAGATAAGGGACTGTGATAGGAGGGTTTGACCTTGTCACACACAAAGGTCCTGAGGTTGAAGTGATTAACCATGAGGAAGCCTGTAAACCTTTAAGATCCAAGACTGGTAGTACTGGATGGGAGCATAGTCAGTATGTCCTTGGGCCAAAGTTAGGAAACTTTTGCCTCGACAAAGGGACTTCCCTTGTTATGATTCTGTCTCCCACAGGCCCCCTTCTGGTTTGGATTCCAGCATGGGGTCTGCCTGCCAGGAGAAATGGATTGGGCACTCATTTCCCACAGTAGGTATTTCTTATGATAGGCAAATTCGGTGGCATTCTGGTCTCCTGTAAGGGCTTGGTTATGATGTAAAATGGGCCAAGCTAAGCAAGCTGGCACAACAGGCTTTACACCCTGTAAGCGCTGGTGTCCTTGACTTATTCTGAATTACCCCAGGTAAGCAGCCTGGCACACCTGGTGGGGGAGGGCAGCCAGCCAGCCTTTTACAAGTGGACATTTTCTCCCTGTTGGAGTTACTGGGAGGATTAGAAACAGGGCTTGGGACCTGGTACGTTTCCTCTTCATCATGTCCCAGATTTCAGGCAAGTTTCTCAATCTGGCTTCAGGCAAACCTGGGGCTCCAGGAAGCACTCCGCCCCTGTGCTTTTCCAGACATCAGCTGAGGGGCTCAAACATCCTAAAAGCAAGTGTAAGCTCTGCCTTCTTTGTCTCCACGTGACGCAGTCTGGCTGGCCCCAGCAGCAAACAGAGACGGCATTTACATGTCGCCCCCACGACCTCATTTCTAAATTCAAACATCTCCCACAATGGGCTGCTGGGACCTTCCTGCCCTGCAAATGCCTATTTTTCTTTGCCTGGTTAGATCAGGACTTTTAAAGGGCTCATCAGTGACCTGACACAGCTTTCCCTTGCAAGGTTGTCGCCAGCTGTGAGCCCCTTGCAGCAGGTCCAGGGGGACCAGGCCAGACGCCGGTCCATCTGTCTGCGGCTCTGGCTGTGGCCCTACCCTGGATCAGCCCTGTGTTTACAAGGCCCATCTCATGAATGATGCTTGGTGAGGCCAGGCCGGGGCAGGCAGGGAGAAGTCCCCACGTGTGTCAGGGGCCTCCCTGCCGGGGATCAAATGTCACAAGGCTCCTCTGGTCCTGCTCACCCTTCACTACCGGGGACATTGAGGCCGAGAGAGGGGAAGGACATGACTCAGGTCACAAAGACTTCAGAACACAGCAGAGAAGAGAAGAGAGAATGCTTGCCTTCTCTCTGCTCTCCACAAGTCAGCCTAGGCCTGCCTGTGGCATCCCCCCAGCACTTCTCCCAGACCTCTCACCTTTCAGGGGCCCTTCTGGCTCTTCAGGCGGGAGTCGGGACCCCTCGTCTCTGCCTCTGCCACCCTGAGCTCCTCCCACCACATCACCAAACCATCTTGTCTCTACCTAGACACTTGTCTGCTGCCCATGGCATGAACCTCCTGAGGGCAGGGGTGGCGGGATGCACATGCTCACACTCATGCTCACACACACTCACATGCAGAGAGGCTGAGAGATGAAATCCTCAGTTACCTCCAGCTGCACATTCCTGCCCCTGCACATGCCTGGCTGTGTGTCCCAGCAGGACCAGGCTGGCTGCAGAAGAAGGGGATCCTCTCATCCTACTTCTGCTCTGATTTGCTCTGTGAACTTGGCCATGCCTGCTTCCCCCCCAGGCCCATTTCCCTGCCAGTAGTGAGTTGGATCACATGTCACTCTCTTACACTCATACATGCATTCATAATTTAGCACAAGCCCAGACTGCAGAGCCAGGCAGACTGCATCAGATCCTAGGCCAGCTCCTCTCTGCTGTGTGACTCTGGATGAATCACTCCACCTTCCTGAGCCTCAGTCTTCCCAACTCCAAATGATGGCAGTATAACTTCCTCATAGGGCTCTATGATATTCACATAAACCATTCACGGGGAAAACACCAACACAGCACCCAGCACTGGGCAAGCATTTGGTTTTTCTTAATTTGGAGTATCCCAAATGCAGAGCCTGAGACAAGGATTTTGGTGTGATTGGTTTGAGGGTGATTCAAGAGGAGAGGGAGTCAGGAAGCAAGACAATGAAAGTAAATCAATGCAAGGGGTGGTAAAGAGGTCATGCTGTGGTCAGGGACCCACTTGGAGGCTATGCAGGCCAGGCCTCACCATGTCTCACCAAGGGCCAAAGGGTCTTTACCTCACAAGTCTTGTCTATCATTGGCTGAGGGCTGCTCCCAAGGAGGGGAGAGGAGAAAAGCCTCAGCTCCCAGCACATGTGCTTGCACTTCTAGGCTTGGAGCCAGAATACTCCTCCTGTGGACAGAGAAACCCAGAGGCAGGGAAGTGCAGGAAGCCACCTGCAGCCAGCCTCTAGGGTGGACCGTGGGGATAGCATGGGCCACTGACAACATCTGCTACAGCTGCTGCCAGCGCCACCACCACCATCAGCAGCAGCACCATCATCACCTCCATCATCACCTCCGTCAGACGCCAAAACATCACGGTAAACACAGACCTTCCACATCTCACAAAAACAAACTCAAAATGGCTCATAGACCCAAATGTAAAATGCAGAGCTAAGAAACTTGAGAAGAAACATAGGTGAACACTTAAATGACCTTTGGTTTGGCAATGGGTTATTAAGTGTAACACCAAAAGCATGATCCATGAAAGAGATAATCAATAAGCTGGGTATTATTAAAATCTTCTGCTCTGTGAAAGACAATGTCAAAAGAATGAGAATATAAGATTCTGACTGGGAGAAAATATTGCAAAAGACACAGCTGATGAAGGGCTGCCATCTAAAGTATACAAAGAACTTTCAAAACCCAATAATAAGAAACCAAACACCCAATTAAAAAATGGGCCACAGACCTTAAGAGACACCTCACCAAAGAAGATATAGAGATGACAAATAAACATATGAAAAGAAGTTCCACATCATATATCAAGGAAATGCAAATTAAAACATGAGCCATCACCATACATTTATTAGAACAGCTAAAACCTGGAACCCTGACAACACCAAATGTTGACAAGGATGTGGGGCAACAGGAGATCTCATTCTTTGCTGGTGTGAATGAATGCAAAGGGGTGCAGACACTTTAGAAGACAGTTTGACAGTTTCTTATGAAACTAAGCATACTCTTTCCATGGGATCCAGTGACTATGCTCCTTGGTATTTACACCAGAGCACTAGAAACTTATGCTCACATAAAAACCTGAAGACAGGTGTTTATGGCCACTTTAGTCATAAAGGCCCAAACTCGGAAACAACCAAGATGTCCTTCAGTAGGTGATGGGTAAGTAAATGGTGAAACAAGAAGATGAGAGAACATTATTCAGTGCTAAAAAGAAATGAGCCATCAAGCCATGAAAAGACCTGAAGGAGCCTTACATGCATATTACTGAGTGGAAAAAGCCAATTTGTAAAGGCTGCATACTGTAGGCTTGCAACCAAATGACATTCTGGAGAGGCAGAACTATGGGAACAGTAAAAATATCAGTGGTCGTCATGGGGGAAGAGGACAGATGAATAGCTGGAACGCAAGAGGTTTCTAGGGCAGGAATAATACTCCACAAGACACGATAGTGGCCACAGGGGTCATCATACATTTGGCCAAACCCACAGAAGGTGTGACACCAAGAGTGACCCTAATATAAACTCGACTTTGGGTGATCACGGCGTGTCACTGTAGGCTCACGGTTGCAGTGCATGTCCCACTTTGCAGGGAGTGTTGATAAAGGGGGAGGCTGGGCACACGTGGGGGCAGAGAGATTATGAGAAATCTCTGTGCTGTCCTCTCAGTCTTGCTGTGATTTAAAACTGCTCTAAAAAATAAAGTCCATATTTAAAACATAAAAGACCATCAGGGCTAAGGAAAGAAAAGAAAAAGCAGAGCAAGATGACGGGGCTCAAGATTATTGAGGGGCTGGAGAGGGTGCACTGTGAAGTGGAATCAT
Source organism: Manis pentadactyla (assembly GCF_030020395.1). Taxonomy (NCBI): domain Eukaryota; kingdom Metazoa; phylum Chordata; class Mammalia; order Pholidota; family Manidae; genus Manis; species Manis pentadactyla. The sequence continues at coordinate 173,620,927 of NC_080023.1, read as the reverse complement.
CAGGGAAGAGAAGGCAGCATTTGAGGAAAGCAGGAGGGGTTATCCAAGTCAGTCTCTGGGGAAGGAGGGCCCCAGGCAGTGGGAACGGCCAGTGCAAAGGCACTGGGGCCATGGTGTGCCTGGCACATTGGAGGCACTGCAAGGAAGCCGGTGCGCTGGCCAGAATGAGCTACGGGGCGTGCAGGGGAAAGAGCAGGCCAGTGGCTTGTCTGGGGGATCCTGACCAGGTAGGACTCTGAGCCCATTTTAAGAGCTTTGGTTTTATTGTGAGTGAAATGGGAACGTTGCAGGGGTTTGAACAGAGTCATAACATGCTTCGACCTGTAATTTGGAGCATAGTGGCTGAGGACAGAAGCAAGGGGACAGGACGGGGCCACTGCCGTGGTGCAGGCAGGACTGTCTGGTGGCCTGGGCCATGGCGGTAGCAGTGGGCAGGTGTGGTGTAACTGGCATGAGGCCCCACCAGCAGAGAGCGGGGGAACGGGGGGCACGGCCTGCTCTTGTCCACGGCCTCGTCCCGCCGCCCCCAGCGCGCCGGGCCCTCCCCACCTCCCTGCTGCTGTCTCCCCAGCAAGCCCTCTGTTTACACGATGTCTAGACAGGTCTGCGGGGGGGGGGGGCGGTCGGAGAGTGGAGTCCCCCCCGTAGCAGTTCTCAGGCTGGGCACGGGGCCGTTTCCACAGAGAACAAAGCCGAAAGACGGAAACGTGCCTCCGTCTGGAGAGTTCATTAAATAGGAATACGCTTAATTCTTTTCTCTATCAGCTGACAACCTCCAACAGATAAAGCTTATTTTATTTAAGCTTTCACACGCCCGGCAAGATAAATATCCCTGAATTCCAGTTTTCACAGGAAAAAAATTAAAAATGAATGAAGCCAGAATCTTGAGAAGGTTCCTCAAAACTTGAACAAGGACAGAACCACGTGACTGGGTCTGAGTCAAATCGCCCCACGCTGTGGGCACGGGGGATGGGCCGGCCCCCGGAAGGGGCACCTGTGGACCTACTGGTGGAGGGTATTCCACAGCGGACACCTGTCCGTAAATGTCAGCTGGTTACTTCCCTTCCCTGTGCCTCAGTCTCCCCCATGGAATTCAACAAGCTCTGGGGCAAAATCTTTGCGCAGGCCCTGTCGGAGAATGTGTGTCTGTGTGGTGTCCCTCCCAGATCTTCAGGGACGGAGTCGTGCCCACGGGCAGCACCTGGGCCCTGACCTCAACTGCTGGCCCATGCCCAAGGGCCTCCTTACCTTACCAAGGCCCCTGTGCCCAGGATGGAGTCAAGGGGCTGCAAGTCGGGGGCTCTGGCAGCAGGGGCAGACACCGACGTCAGTCTCAGCAGAGAAGGAGCCTGTTTATAGGACTTCCCAGGGACTCAAAGAACTACCCGGTTGGAACAGGCTGTGACCTCCAAAACGGAGTGGGACAAATCGTGATCCAGCATGGGGGCTGCTGGGTGGTGAGGGCCCACTGGGCTGCCCACACTGGGCCAGGACCCCTGTGCTGCTCCCGCCCTGGGCTGTCCTCGCGTTGACAAATGACACGAGCTCTAAATCACAGAAAGTACCCAACCAATGAAGATCTGGGGCCAAGGGCCCAGAAAGAGGAAACTTCAGGACACAGGCTGCAAGGCAGGAGCAAGCCCGGCCTGTCCGAGGGCCAGTTGGGTGCAGGGGGACACCAGCATATGAGGAGCGTGGTGGGAGAGATGGCGGGGGGGTGCCCTGGGCAGAGCTGAGGGGCCTGCCTAGCTCAGGCAGGTCACCGGGCTTTATTCTGGGTGACCTGGAAAGTTCCTAAAGTGCTTTGGGCAGGCATGAGGCATGATAAGTTTTTAAGTTTTCAGATCATTCTGGGTCCGTGTCCCTTCCAGCTCAGAGTCTCTAATGCTAACTAGTATTTATAAAGTGCCTACTGTGCATCCCACCAAGAGCTAGCAGAGGCCCAGCCTCTGACCCTCCTGGCATGGGTCAGGGAAACTGGACATGGATAATGGTCAGTGCAAATGGGAGAGTGAGACGAGGGCCCGCACCACAGATCTCGGCAGAGGCTCAGCGCCCTTGGGTGCTGAAGGCGAGAGTCTACTACACACGGTACCCTGGGCCCTGTCTGTGCCCAGCTCCATAACCAATCTCACCTCCCCAGGCACGGGCATATTCGTGACATCTTGATTCACACACCTCCAAGCTGAGAGGTGACAATGGGTGAGGCAGTGGCAGGTGGCCCCCAGCCTTCCCACCTACCAGGGGCAGAGAGAGGGCCGCCCAAGAGGCCTACGTGCTGGCCGTTTGGCAGAGGCTTCCCAAAGTCATCAGTTGGCAGCCAGATCAAAAGCAGAAAAGAACTGATACAGCTCCTTGCACAGGGTTTATTTCTAATTAATTCCTCTCTGGCACATGCAGAATCTGCACTTTCTCTCCCTCCCAGCTCTTCCAACAGCATGCATATTTAAGAGCTTTACAGCCTTACTCGTGCTAAATATAAATCATGTTTTAAGCTGAGAATTCAGTGTGAGTCGGTGGTCTTCATCCGAGCATCGCCATGTGTGACCAGACCGACTGATCTGAACACTGGGTCCCTCCAGCCCCGTGATTTTTCAGGGATGTGCCCATCAACCACAAGAGGCCAATGAGAGACTTCCCTGAGACTTCTGCAGGGGCCAGAAGGATAGAGTCACCCTCTTTTCACTTAAACCACTACAAGAGGAAATCCTGGCAGCCGTCTGGTCACCAGGAGGGGAAGGCTGGACTGTGGCTGTGGCCAACATAGAGAAACGCAGTGCCCAGAGGCAGAAATAATGAGAGAGGCTGAGTTGTAGTCACACTGTTTGAGGCCCTTGATCCAGCCACACCTGAAGCTTAATCCAGTTACATGAGGCATTTTACAGGAATAAATTGTCTTTCTTGCTTAAGCTGTTTAGAGATGGGTTTTCTGTTGTTTGTAACCAAGAGTCCTGATGCTACCAAAACCCACAGAAGCATCCTGACATGGTCGTCATGAAGGAAAAGCCAATAATAAATAGGATGGTGCCTGGCACACATGGGTTCTCAGTAAACATTTTCTTCTTTTCTTTCCTTCTCCACCTGGTTTGTCTCTTCACAGCAGGACCCCCAGGACACAGGACAAGAGGTGGAGCCCTCTGGGGTCCCACTACCACAGCTGAACTCCATACGTGACAGGTCTGTGACATTCCTGGAGCAGGTAGAGGAGGGAGGGACCCCAGGCCACGCTTTTCCATGGTCCTTCCTGGCCTAACCGCTCTCCTCCTTCCTATTACTATTATCAACAGCATCAGACTTTCATGCTCCTATTTGACTCCTTATGTATGAGGCACTGTGATCCCCCAGTAAGCACTCACTCAATCCTCTCACAATTCCAGAGGATTCGATACTGTCATGAACCCATGTCCTCCAGCTGGTGCTCCTCCTGTGAGTGGAGCCATCATTTACTGCTCTGTGCTGGGCCCTTTCACATTATCCCGTAAGATCATCAAGCCCAACCTCTGCCGTGAGCAATGCCATCATGGTCCCCATGACAAAGGCAGGAAAACGGAGAGGTTGAGTCACTCCCCCAAAGCCACACAGCTAGTGTGCATGAGACTGAAACCTCACTCCCTCAGCCCCCAGCACCCTGGCTCATGTCCACTCCATGCGTGGTCTCCCACTCAGTTACCCCAGCAGAGGCCCTAGGCTGGCTGGATCCGAGCTGTTTCCCAGAGGCACCCAGTCATGCCCCTCTTAGAAGCAGCCCCGGAGGGAATATTCCTAACAGTTTTCTTGTTGGGAAAGTGGAGGGGACTCTCCAAAACCTTTCAAGAGGCCACTGGCTATTCCAGGAGGGATGCAGGGGAGTGAGGTTGAAAGATGTTACAGAATCTGGAAGAGATGAAACTTTGAAATGCCTTGTGGGGAGAGAAGAGGATGCAGTCAACAAGACGCATCGCCGCTGGATCCTGAGTTGAGGGATTTGTGTCAAACCCCAGTCCCATTGATCCAGCGCTTTTAGGAGGGCCTGGTTTGTCCCATTAGACTAGGGAATGCCATCCTGTGCAGCAGAATGCCAGCTCATCAATGTGAGAAGAAAGAGAGCATTAGCAAATTCACTATTTGCAACTCCCAATAAAGAAATTGATCCAGAAAAGGATCACCAATGGATACTAAAAGCATTAGCTGAGAGGTTGTTGGGAGAACAGATGCTTTGCAAGGAGCCAAAAGGTCTCCCTAAAGAATAATTTCAAAGGGAAAACAGAACTTTTCACACTGGAAAAACTAGGGGCGCCATTGTCTCCAAGGGACCACATTTAGCATCACTAAGAGTGGGCCAACCTTGCATTATGATTTTATAGAAAGAGAGAAGAGAAAACGGGCAAATGCCAAATGTAGGATGGTCTGCAGGACGGCTGGATATGTTCACTTCAAAAGTCAGTGCTGTGGGAATGACAGGAGCAAGGAGAATGTTCTAGATTTCAAAAGGCTCAAGAAATGTGAAAGTTAAACACAATGTGAGAAAGTTGTTAGATCCTGATTTGAAAGCAAAACAACTTAAAGGATGTTTGGGGGATAATTGGGGAAATTTGTGGACTGGACAATAGATACTAGGAAGGATTTATTGGAACCTTTCTTAGGTGAGACATGGTGGTGTGGACATAAAAGAGAACAAACTCTTTCTTAGCAAAAGCAACTGAAGTGCTTAGAGGTGAGCTTTCATGGTGTCTGCAACTTGCTTTCAAACAGTTCACACACATACACACACACACGCTTAAATAGATACAGCAAACTTGGCCAAAAGTTAGCCTTTGTTAAATCTAAGATGTAAGTACCATTCCAACAATTCCATGTATTTGACAATTTTCATAATAAAAAAATGGAGTAAAACCATCCTGTCACTTACTATGGAGTAACCTTGAGCAAGTCCGTTCAAGGCTGTCACTCTCCACTTCCTCGTCCATCAAACTGGGACCATGAAAACCAAATCTTCATAAAACTCTTGGAAGTAGTTTCTACATGAAGTATTCCATGTAGAAACCTTGGTTTTAATGTTTGACCCCTGAAAGCTACATACTAAGTGCTACATATTAGCATCATTAGAAGACAGTGAACTAAAATATGCCCTGCTCTAACCAAAGACTCCAATCCAAACACACTCAGAAAGCACAGAATACTCCTCCAGGACAGGAGGCCAATGTTTGCCCTGGCCTCCCCCGACCAGCACATCCACCCAAATTCAGTGGTCCAGGGAAACAAGCTGCTTGGGGCCACGGTAAGGCTGGGCCCCCGGAACCCATCCCTTTTTCATTGTCTCCTAGGATCTTGGTTTCTACTAGAGAAGACAAGAGTGGCTTACACTCCTTGACATAATTGCACCATGGTTCAGTCGAATCAGCAAAGATGGAGAAGGCTGATCTCGGGCAAGGTTGGTGACAAGCAGGAAATGGGCCCTCACATCCATTCTTGGCGGACGGTAGCCAGGCACAGCTGCCCTGGAGGGTAACTGGCACCATGCCACAAAAGCCCGAGTACCATGTGTGCCCTTTCATGCATCAAATTCCATTTCCAGGAATCCATCTTAGGGAAGGAAGGAGTCAAGTCCATAAAAATGTACGGGGACATCCGTTCCTGGTTCCATTTGTAAGAATAAAAAGCAGGGCCAACCTAAATGCCCATCGGCAGGGGAACACACGACACAGCACGGCCATCCAAACCATGGAGCAGTGTACTGTGAAATCAGCAAAAAATGGGGATCTGAACAAATAGTAACATGACAAGATGTTCCTTCACTGCAGATTATTAATACAGAAAGAAGCAGTTACCAAAATCATACGTGTAAAATAACCTTATGACTAACATTCGTGGTGGTGGAGGGCTGTCTGTAAAAGGAAGTATTAGGAAGATCGGTTAAGTAAGTCATGGTACGGCCGTATGATGGGATTCCATGCAGCTATTTTTTTTTTTTAATAGGGGAACTCCTAAGTGCTGGTGTAGGAACTCAGATGTATCGTTGGCACCACCAGCGAGGTGTGGGACAATATGCATAGTATTACACCTTTTATGTATGAAACGGGATTCAAACACATAGGTGTATTTTCCTGTAACTATATAGAGACCATTGCTGCCTAGTAACTAATGAAGGATGTCACCTGGGGGTGTGGCACTGGGCTGTTGGGGACCAGGAATGGGAACAAGACAATGCTGCAGGCCTTTGGTACTGTTTGGTTTTGAGCCTTATGAATATAGTACCTATTCATCACTTGCCTTCTTGTTTAATGTATCGGAAAGTTACTCTGTAACGATAGTGTGTGAAATTGTACGAGTGCCCCTTCAATGAGATCCCTAGTAAATTTTATTGCCTTCTTTATGGCTGTTTAAATATCCGATTCTTGTTTTACAATAAGCATGCATTCTTTTCATAAGTAACATTTTTTTTCAAAAGTTTCCATCCTGAAATAAAAATTATAAAACCAGCCACACTTGCTTTTCTTTCTTCTCTGTTCGCTGGTCTTAGTTCACCTTCCCCTGGAGCACCTCTCCCACCCACTTACACCCACTCACGGGTTTATTTCCTAACCCCGTCAGCTCTCTATTTCAGGTCTATTTATTTATTCACAGGATTTGAACAGGACCTTCCTCCCTGAGCAAACATCTGGGGGCGCACAGGCCCAGGGACAAAGCCAGAAGCATTTCGGGGAACGCAGGCCATGGAGAGGAGAGCCAGACAAGATGGTCACAGGCCTGCAGAGTAAATAGGAAATCACCACCTCCAGACAGAAAGGAAAATCAAGTCCAAAACTGTTGACTTGTGTTCTGGAAACTCATCACAGTGGCAGCATACTTTAAAAATAGGAAACAACTCTCTAGGTCCAAGTAAAGTGCAGCTTTCCCTCAACCCTAAGCCATGATAGATGGAGTCAGAGAGAAAGAGGCAGAAAAATGTATGCTTATCTAATCCTTTCCACAGACAAGTAAATAATATTAGACTCCTGATAAAAATAATAATAGCTAACATGAACATGGCACTTAGTATGTGCTAGGCACTAGTTTAGTGTTTTCAAATATAATAACTTTTCTAATATGAACAATTATGATTATTCTTAGTATATAGATAAGAAAGCTAGGCACAGAGAGCTTTCGTAACTTGCCCAAGGTCACACAGCAGCTGAACACTGAAGCCAGAATTAGTCACCTGGTCATTTGGCCCCTCACCCTGCTGCCACCACTGATCCCCACTGCCCCCTTTCCTGGGGGAGGGAAATGAATTGAGAATTTAAAGAATTTGCCCCGGTTACAGAGCTGCTGTATTCTAGGGTATGAGGTCTTGTTCTTGGGCTCCAGTGGGGACCGCTCAGCAGACCCCTTCTCCCATGGCGCCCTGACAGGCCAGTCGGGGTCGGGCCAGTGTCCCGTGTCTGCAAGTGCATACAAGGGTACACTCGGGGCTTCGCCCCAGCCCCCACCCCACCCACTGTGCCCTGATTAATCCGTTCTCAGTCCGACCCAGCAGGGTCCAGCCTGCATTCCCCAGTCCCCATTATTTATTGTGCCACTGACTTGGAGGCAGACAGTTGAGAGAAGGAAAACATGCCTGTTTCCTAAGGCTTAGCAAGCATGGCCACACCTGAGAGGGGACAGGGGTGTCCACAGCCAGGAACGGTCAGGCCCTGGAGCCCAGCGGCTCTGCTCTCAGGGACACTGGCCACTCCCCTCCCTGGCGCACCTCGCAGCAGAGACACCCCGGAGAGCTCCCTTGGCTATTCTGGCGACATGGGCAGCCCAAGGTGCGGTCAACCTGAGAAGGGGCAGTGCGTGAGGGTGGACAAGCCGGACCCTCTGGCAGAGAAGTTCACCCACCAGGCCCGGGAGCATTCCATGACTGGCTGTGTCATTTCATGGCCAAAGGACAGGACTCACCAAAGTGTCTACTACTCCCCAGCCTCAGCCTAAACTAGGCTGAGTGGCCTTCCAGTCCCCTGGCCCCCCACACCCTCGGCAGGGACACACTCACGTGTAGCTGGGCCCTGTTCCCTCCGCCTCCCACACGCATGTGCCGGGCACACAGCATCTACCAGGTGGTGGAGTCAGCAGCAAGGGTCTGTGCCCAGTCCCGCTGGGCAGCCCGGGTGTGTGGCTGACTTTGAAATCACTTTGGCTTTTGAGCCTTGAAAGGGGTTGATTCTGACAAACTGACCTGAATGGCAATGGCGTGGGGCCTTGATCTGTGTTCAGCTGGGAAGAAAATCAGCCACTCCGAGGAGACGATGCTGTTTAATTAGGTCTAGTAGTTAACTCGGAGTAAAGGCAGCATGCTGCCAGGAAGCAGGAAGGAAAAGGAACCTCCAGGGAGCTCACAGACTTCAGAGGAAAAAGCAGCCAGGGGTTTAGAAATGAAGCATCCACTCCCTGCAGGAAGCAGACCCCGCCTCTCAGTCAGGCACTGAGGGTGCTTGCTCTCCCGGCTCCCCATCCAGTCAAAAACCAGAAGGAAAAAACGCGTGAGACTGTGTGGTAAGGACTCACACCTGCACGTGTGCGTGCACAACGTACAGGGCCACAGGGGCAGAGCCAGTTTCTGCCACAAACAAGACAAGCCTTTCCTAATGCTCTCAACAGCACGTGGGGTTCATAATAGCCAAAAGCCTGGGACAACGCCGATGCCCACCCACCGCAGAATGGACGACCCAATGCCGAGTCCTGCGTGGAGCGCTGCAGAGCAGGGAACAAGAGCAGGCTGCTGCTGTGCACAAAAACATGGAAGAAAGGAGAGGAAACGGAGATAAAGACAAGCAGCAGGCACCAAAGGGCACATCCTGTATGCTTCCCTTAACACCAAGTTCAAGAACAGAAAAAAGGCCAGTGGACAGTGAAGGAAGGTAGACTAGCCCTTCCTTAGCAGGAGGTCAACATGGCTGCTGAGATGCTCTGTAGCTTGATCACAGTGGGGGTTAGACAGGCACATATATGTGCAAAATGTGTATGTAAACGTGGGAAAACATGTTGAGTGGCACATTTTACAAGACCCGTGCACTCTTCTGTATGGATGTTATACCTCGATTTAAATATATGCATATTTAAAGAAAACCCTATTCTAAGTAACATGGCAGCAAGACGTGCTTCTCTGCCGTGGCACTGCTCCGTGTCACACTTCTGACACGTGCAAGCTCAGTGCCCCGCATCCCTCCCCATGCAGCAGACAAACCACTGCTCAAGTAATGGGAGCGATTATCCTCACAATTATAGGTTGAATTCTTCGCAGTTGTCTCTCCAGTTCGCAACATAAATTATACATCTTCCCTGCACTCTCTTTGCCCACATGGTTTAATAAAGTGGGGAGACTTGGCATTTCTTGCTTTTATTTAAGGGCTCCGAGGGGTGGGGAGACGTGACGACGCTGCAGATTACTGATTTGCTCCTCATGAAATTTCACGGCAAGCATAAAGCCGTCCCTGCACCACGCAAGCGCAAGAGGGAGAGATGAATTATGCTTCAAAGTTATAGGATGTGCAAATTGATTTGGGAACGCTAGCTGTTTTCAATTTCATTTTGCCATTATTTTAAGAACATCCAGGCTTTCCCAAACAGGAGTTTATAGGCAGATAGGAAAATACAATTAACACTTAAACTGACTGCCTGGGTCCTGGGAGGTGGCTGTTTATGCTCTGATCTGCATAGCTAAGGCAAGCGTGATTCAAACCAGGCTTAAACAAGGAAACAATGAAACATCTAAGAATAAATAAAACAAAAGAATCTGCTGCCTTTTTTCAGTTTCTCCTCCCCAGCCTGCCTCTCTCTGAACTTTACATGGAAACTTCTCTGAGTTGGTGAGAGGATTCCAGGGACTTTTAGATTCAAAGCTTGAGAAGAAACATACCTTGCACAGCAGAGCCCAGGTGAGGTGATTTTGTTTGTGCATCTGCAAAATGGGAGGCCAAAGCGGTGGGAACGCATGGGCTTTGAGACAGAGAGATGCATCCCAGTATTGGCTTGGTCACGTCCCAGCTGGTACCAGCCATTCCACCTCTTGAGCCTCAGTTTCTTTATCTGCAAGCTGGGGATAATAGCAGCACCCATTTCCTAGTGCTTGTTGGGAGGATGAAATCAAGTGATTCGTGCAAAGCACACGGCAGGGAACAGGGTGCGCAGCAAGCGCTGGCTCTTTCTGTCATTCTCTTGCCTAGTTTCTGGTAAAAAACAGGTCAGGGGCCTGGTCGCAAACCCCGTAGGACCGGGTCCCTGCTTCACCTAGAAGTAAGGCAGCTCCATAATTTGTGGGAGCCAGTGCAAAATAAAAAATGTGGGGCTCTTTGTTCAAAAAGCAGGGGGACGTGCCATTAAAAGTACTTTTTCCTTGCCCCCACACTCTCTCTCTCGACGTGCCATGGTGTTTTTAAATTTGCCACTCAAAGTCGTCCTAAGTAAAGAAAAATGCTTAAATTATTAGCATGAGTTTTATCATACATCTGCATATTACTTAAGGCCCATTTTAAATACAAATATGTAAGAGCATTTAATGCATCAAAGAATCACTGAGATCACAGGATTTGTGCTTCTTAGCTCGTATATGCATAGGTATTTTGTTCTTACCGGAATAGTAACACCACCACTCAAAACTCGACCATTTTTAGTTCACCTCTTGATACATGCACACTCCCCCAACACTCTCTGTCTCTGGCTTACTGATAAGTATGGGAGGACAGAAAGAAAAAGAAGTTGTGGGTTGCCTTATCTCTCCCTTTCCTTTGACAGCAATATTTTCAGCATAACTGGTTGACTGGCACAGGGAGAAATGTAAGAAAAGATACAACATGGTCGCTTGGCCATCAGTGTTTCACAGAATGACCCTGCCTTCTTTCTGTTAGGAGGTTCAGAGGGAAAGCGTGGCATCTTGAGGAGCCCATGCCACTGCTAATTCATTGATACATGTAACATGCTCATGTTGCACACCGGAGTCTCACTGAGCTCCCATGAGAGTTCTGTGCTTGTGGGGTATCATGAGCACATGTGGATAGGGCAACAGGGAATGGGGACATGTGTACTGCACATGTGTGTCTCCTCTGCTCACACACATGTTCCATTGCTCCATGGACTTCACTTATGAAACACAAGTTCAAAGATAAAACTATTACACATGTCCAGATGGTGACAAGAGAGCCTTGCTTGTGGTCCCTCACCCCACCAGCATTCCTGACACCACACTGAAAGGTTACACAGCAGACTTTGGAGTGTCCCTTCAGAACACCAGTGGGAGGGTGGGGAGGCAATCCCTGGGGGCTTGATCAAGCCATTCCTGAACTCCCACTCACAGAAGTTGTGCCCTGGGAAGCTCCCCAGTCCTATTCCTCAGAGGAATTGTTCCCAGGAACTCACAGAGGAAGTTGGCAGGGCAGGCAAGTACCCACAATGGGACAGGCACACTCTGGACTCAGCATCAAGCTCAACCCAGAGCCTGGGACTCGTGCCTTTATTTTGGAAACATGGGAAAATCACAGAGAAGGCCAACAGAACCAGGTCTTTCACTGGCAAAATCAGCATTTGTCCTCTTGGCTTCAGCACTTATCTGGGTGACTTGGAGAAATCCCTTCATCATTCTGAACGTCAGCTTCCTCATCTGTAAAATGAACTAACATTTGCCTCATGGAGCTTTTGGGAGAATGAAAGGAGTATAAACAAAGCGCTCAGCTAGTGTCTACCGTGTGCTGATCATCGGTAAGGTGTTAGTCGCGGTGCCCACCAAGAGCCTCCCCAAGCGTGGGAGCCAAGCTGGTCTCAGAGAAGCCAGGAGCCATCCTAGCAAGGCTGCCAGGGTGGGCACCTGCCCAGAGGGCATGGCAGTCCTTGCGGCCGGGCAGCGCTTTCCTGCTGATAATTAGTCCTGGAGGCTGGCTCCTTGCTCCTCATGATTCTTTGCTTTTCTCTGACAAGGAATATTCTGCTTTCCCTTCTCTCTCCTGGGGGCAAACCCATTTCCCTCTCAACATCGTAGGCAACAAACCAGAAGGGAAGAGGAGAAGCATGCCTGGTCCTGAGGGGCTGTTGTAAACTCATGATTTAATTATCTTCAGTTGTAACTGGCAAGCTGTGTGCGATCTTCCTGCCTGGGCAGCCTGATGGTTTCTCTTTGCTGAATGTTAATGATGCTTTGCAAAACCTCTGAACTGGGCTCCCAGGGAGAAAATAGCTCCTTGTGGCAGGCAGATGGCAGAAGGGCTCTCTGGGAAGTGATGGCTGGAGGCACCATTGTGGGAGCCCACCGTGACACATTCTACACACCCTGACCCTGGCTGAGCATCCCCTGCCTGCCAGACCATCTCTCAGCTCCTTGTGGGTGCCAAGCACCTTCCCACCTCAGGGCCTTTGCACATACTGTTCCCACTGATAGAACATTCTGTCTCCAGACGTCCAGAGCTGCTCACCCTCAATCCTCAGGGAAGCCTTCCCAGGCTCTGCTCTCTAAAGACAGAGTCCTCTGCACTCATTGGCTTGCCTGTTTTCTGAGAAGCACTCACCTCAGCCTGCGAGTACTGTCCATGTCTGGCCAGTTTATTTGTCTCGCCTGCTATCATGTCAGTTCATGAGGTCAGAGCAGGGGTGTGTCAGCCTCACTCCATGTCCTGAATCAACAAATAAGTGTTGAGTGAATAAATGAATGAGCGGGATGAGTGCTTGGGAAACGGGGAAAGAGAGCAAGGAGCAAGCAAGGGATGTGTTATCTTGCCGAGACCTCAGTGTCCCCGGGCTCACCTGCTTTGAGCCAGTGACTAGACGAAGTACTAGTTTTCACTGCTCCTGAAGCAGGCACCCTCACTCCGCAGAGTATGGGTGGCTGGGCGGATGGATGGATGACGGACGATGGGCAGATGGATGAATGTGGATGGGCGGGTGGACAGGTGGATGGGGAGACACCCAGGTGACAGAAGAGTGGAGACCACCTGCACGTCCCCTGAGCTGGTTTCCGCGGGTGGGCACGGGCCCTCCCTCACCCAGGGACAGCTGCACAGCAGTCCCGTCCTTCTCTCTGTCCCGGTGGGCTGTGCCCCTGGGCCCTCAGCTGCCCCACACCCTTCCCTCCCAGCCACACTGTGGCCTTCCTTTGCCGGGACCCACTCAGCCCCTGATTGTTTTCTCGCTGTGACTCACTGTCAGTGCTTCTCCCGGCAGCCTTGCTGCTCAGTGAATGGCTGCCTCCCCGTGAGCCTCTCTCTTGCCGGCCAAGCCCCAAACAGCACGGAGAAGGCCTCCGGCTAGGCGCCCTCAGGGAGAGGAGGGGAGCATTGTCAGGCACCTCTAGACAAACTGAGGCAGTCAGCAGGTTATTTGATCTCCCTTCTGTCTGGCCGGGAACTTGGAGGTGGTTTTTCCATCCTACAGGCAAACAGCGTCATGACGTCATAGAGATTTCGAATCTCCCCAGATAATCTACACATCCGATGCGGCTTTCAACAGATTTAGCAAGCTACCCCGTTTGTGTGGAAGGAGACAGATTAGAGAGGACAAGTGGGGGGGAGTCTGCCCGGGCCGGGGCTCCTCCTGAACCTCACCCCTGAGCTGCCGCTCCTGCCTCCGCCCAGGCCCAGGCCTGCTGCCGGCCTCAGTAGTAAACTCTGTGCAGCTGGCGGGTAAGATCAGACAGGCACAGCGAAGGAGTAGAGGAGGCAGAGCCACATGCCCGTGGGAACTTAGGTGGCTGCGTGACCTGGTGCAGGTCAGGTCACCCTCTGAGCTTCCAAGGTCACAGGGGTCACAACTCCTGCCACCTGCCTGGGCCCATCTGTCACTCATGCTGTGCTTAACAGGGTGGATTAGGCCTCATTCTGGAAAAGTATTTGCAAATGTTTATCCACCCTGGACCAATAGCCCCCTTGAGGAAAGGAGAGGGAAGGAGAGGGGTCAGGTGCCCACAAGCTGGGGTGCCTGTGACCCCAGAGGATGGAGGATGAACCCCAGGGGAGGGGCGGTGGTTCAGGGAAGGGAAGTCAAAATCACAATTTCAGTGTGCACCAGAGACTAGGGGAATGTCCCTGTTCCCAACACCCCCGGCCCTCTCTTCAGGCTTCAGTTTCTTTTAATTAATCCAATTCCTTCTTTTATCAGCCCCAGGGGTCCGGGGAAGGGGATCCCTGTCACCACAGGCCCGGAGGATTAGATGCAGTCTGGCCAATGTCACTCGTGTGAGCAGAGCTGGACCGCGGGCCTGGCATGCAGCCGGGCACAGTGCCTCGCAGGCCCACTGTGCAGCCCTGAACTCTGGAGGTGCTGCCAGCACTGAGTGGGCACCCAGCACCCAGCAGGGACAGGAGACCAGCCAGAGAACATGGAGATGAGCTCCCTGCCTCCAGCACTCCTGCTCTGGGCAACAGGCAGTCAAGGAGCAAGAGGGCATCTGAAGGTTAAGAGCCGTGAAAGAGGCACTAAAGGGATGTTTACAGTGGAGGGATTCTTCAAATGGTCACAGAAGCCCCTCTGGGGTGAGGGGAGATTTGAGACCCAAACAATGGGAAGGTGGCAGACATGGAGAAGGCTGGGAGGAGAGCATCCCAAGCAGAGCAAATGGCAGGTGCAAAGGCCCTGGGGCAGGAGTGTGCTAAGTGTGCTTGAGAGAAGAAAAAGGGGCCTGGGTGAAGGGATGTGGGCAAGAAGGAGAGTGACCTACAATCTGAGGGTCAGGTCCACAGGGACAGATCACTTGGACCTTGAAGGTTGCAGTGAGCAGTTCGGATCTGACCGCAAGTGGCCTTGGAAGGGATGGGCTCTGAGAGGCTTGAATGAAATAGTGAATGATGACGGTGAGAGTGGTGATGGTGGTGGTGGGGATGGTGAATAAAAGTGTCAGTTTGGTGGCTGCTCCCCGGCCCTGATCCCTGCCTCTGGCCAGGGGGACCAGCTGCTGTGAGAGATGCTGGCACCGAGGGGACACCCTTCCCAGGGGTCAGCAACCTGCAGCCAAAAACTGACTAACACTGGGGTACAAAAGCCTGGCCCCTTGCTTCAAGAGAGGCCAGCTCTGTGGTGCATTCACACTGCAGAGCTCCCAGGGGCTGAGGCTGGGGCTGACCTCCAGCTGAAGCCGCACCCTTGCTCAGCGGCCCCCCTGCCCGCCTGGCGCACACCCCTTCCCCCAAGAACAGAGTTGCATGCAGGCTCATCCCTGTGCCAGGATCTGCTTCTAGGAAACTGGGCCTAAAACAATGTTACTTGAATAGGGACATTTATCATCTTACAAAGCACATCCATGGCAGGGTAAAGGTGGGGTAAAGGATGAGACTTCTCTGGCTTGGGAGGTGGAAAGGAAAGTCCTTCTGTTCCTTCTTACCTGTCGATCTCTCTGGCTGGCATAGCCCCCGGAGCAGGGTCACTACCCCACTGAAACCAACTGGCCCACAAAACCTAGAACATTTATTATCTGACCTTTTACAAGAAAATGTTTACTGAACCCCTGCTCTAGACCCACTCCTTGCCAGCTCTGTTAAGGGAGGGAGAGAGAGAAAGGGCACTGGGCACCAGTTTTATCCAAGACTTTTCATGCACTGCATCTCCTCTGATCCTCAGAGACTTACGAAGGAAGCACAATTATTATCGCCATTTCATAAACAAGGAAATTGAGTCTCAAAAAGATGAAATAATTAGGTGCCAAGGTCAGGATTCAAGCACAGCACTGTCTGACTCCAGTGCCTTTAAGTTCCTGCACCTGAGTGAACCGATCAATTGTGCAGCCAGGAGGCTGACTGAGCCCAGCAGCCTCAGGAAGAGCCCCCACCCCACCCTCCCTCCCAGCCTGGGCAAAGGCCCTGGCAGGCACACGCCTGGGGCGGATGACTCATTGTTGAATCACCAAAACAAACAGAGGCTAAGACGTCTGTCTGGGCCTCGAAGAGCCCCTCTGGGAGTGGGGAGGGACCAGAGCAGGATGGCAGCTCAGAGGCACAGGAGGCAAGGGTCCCACCCTGCTGCTTTGTCATCGCTGCATCCTGGCCCCCAGTGAGCAGCCACCCCAGCAAGGCTCAGCCTTCCTGCAGGGGGAGAAAAGCAGGCACAGTGTCTCCTGGTCCCTGGAACAGAGCTGGCTGGGAGGTGCTTTGCAGACACCAGCTTCTGGCTGTTCCCCCCCAGGCCTCAGTCGCCCAGGGAAGGTCTCACCTGGGCGCTGCAGCAGCCTTCCCTCCCCCCGCCCCCCACTGCTCCTGTCCCACGCCCTCTGCTCCCCGCAGCTGCCAGCTGACCTCAAAGTGCTGCCCGGGGTGTGCTGGTCCCGGCGTACAGCCTCCCTTTGCTCCTGGTTTGAGAAAAAGCTGTTTGCCCGAACTGCAAGGCCCTACACGAAAAGCAGAGGACACCCAGTTCAATTTGAATTTCAAATAAACAACAGATAATTTTTTTAGCATGAGCATGTCCCATACAAGACTTGGAATATACTTTTTGTTTTGTCATCTACCTGAAATTCAAATGGAACCGTGCATCCCGTATTTTTACCTGCTAAGTCTGGCCACTCTATTGCACACCTCTCTAACTTCACCACCCCTCCCCATCCTCCCAGAGCTCTCCCCCACCCCCATCTACTCTGTTCTGGAACTTACCATGCCCCACCCACCACAGGGCCTGTGCCTCATCCTTGTTAAATTCCACTCATCCTTCAGAGCTCAGCTCACATTTCACTTCCCCACTGAGCTCCCTGGGCAAACCATGTTCCTGTCTTAGGCACATACAACACCATGTCCCCCACCCCCTTAGCACGTCTGTGGTTTTACACACGGGGATGTGATGACTGGGCTCACGTCCAGAGCTCTGACCAGATGTCCACCCTGTAAAGCCAGGACCTCATCTCTCGTGTTTGCTGCTGTGACCCCAGCGCCCAGCACAGTGACCGACACACTGGAAGCTCAGTAAACAAGTGTCCAAAAAACAAATGGCCCAGGCCTAGAACCAGGAGAGCAGCGCTTCAGCGGAAACCCACCATGACCCTCATCCATGGGGCCTGACTCCACTGCAACTTGTGCGGGCTCCACAGCTTTGCCACGTCCCAGCGGGGATCCCAGCTCCCGTGTCTGCCACGGGCAAGGGCTTAAGAGCACAGTCTACAGAGTGGACCTGGTTTGGGGACACAAAATATGAAAATTCTGAGTAACAACATGTGACATTGCAGTGCATCGTTTTTTAAAGTTTCATTTTCTTCTCAGGAAAAAAAAAAAATCCCTTTCCGAGAGTTAACCATTTAGAGGAACTGATGAGGTGGAAAAACTGGCCAGCACCAGCTTCGCGTGCCTTCTTTCACGAGCAAGAGAAAGATGCTTGTGAAAATAACCGTGACACCAACCTCAAACCCAGCACTCTACAAATGCGTGCGTTTTCTCAGACATCCAGTGGGGCGGGGGGCCAGGCCCACGGATGTGCCCCTGGGAGGTAAGTGAGAGAACTGGCTGGAGCCCAGGGCTGGGGAGGTTCTCCTCGCTTCCGCTTCTCTTTCCAAGAACCAGTTAGGAGATAAAAAGTCACTCAAATCGCCCCAAAGTTCAACCAGAGGACTTCCACTCCTGGCGATTACTGAATGATTCCCTCACAGAACACGATGCTGAAACCTAAGCCTAAAGCAACAAGCAGCCCCCCTGAAGGTGCTGGACAGGCATGAGAAGTGGATCCGGAGGGAAGGAGAGAACTGGACAAAGCAGGTCATTACCTTTGCAGCTTCTGGCCTGAGGCTAAGTGCAGCTGGCACAGTGCCAGACACGGACAACAGGGCCATCAGGGGTACCCTGCCTTTCTGGTCTTGGTACCCAGAAAACAGAAGCTGGTGAGCCCTTGCTGCTGAATAGAACAGGGGAGTCCTGGATGGAAAAGATTCAGAGAGGAAATCCCCAAATTATGTGTGCCCATATATCCCATTGACCCCCTGAGCACACCTGGGACAGACACAGATCATCCCAGGTAAGATAAAGATGTGAACTGAGCCCACAGCTGCTGCCCTAGACACAGAATTTGGAGTTCAACATCAGTGCCTGGTAAAACACAGAAACAGCACTCATCAGAGAAAAACAACAAAATCCTAGAACCTTTACAATTTAACAGTTATGATACCCAGGTGTATCCATTTGCCATTGATGATGTAACAGATTACCACAAATATAGCAGCTTGTTAAACACAGTTATTGTCCCACAGTTCTATGTCAGAAGTCAAAACTGGGCCAGCAGAGCAGGTTCCTTCTGGAAGCTCCAAGGGCAAATCCCTTTTCAGCTTCTAGAGTTATCCTCATTCCTTGGCCCCTGCCCCTTCCTCGCATTACCCGGCCCTGGGCTTCCATTGTCACATCTCCTTCTCTGCCTCTGCCCCTCCCTAGAAAGAGAGCTGTGATTACATTGAGTTCCCCCAGGATAATTTGGGTTAATTTCTCCCATCTCAAAATCCTTAATCACATCTGCAAAGTCCTGTTGCTACATAAGGTCACACACAGGTTCCAGAGATTTGGATGCGGACATCTTTGTGAAGGAAGGGCATTGTCCGATCACCGCAGAATACAATCCAAAAATTACCCAACACACATGAAAGTAAGAAATGAAAGCTTTTCTCAAGAGAAAATGAAGTCCACAAAGATAAACCCCAAGATGAACCAGATGTTACAAGTTGAATACAAAGATTTTACATCAGCTATTCAAATTATTCAAATAAAGTTATATACACGCACAATTAATGAAAAGACAGACAATCTCTGAAGAGAATTAGAACCACAAATGAGGACCAAGTGAAAATTGTAGAACTGAAAGATACAGTATCTGAAATGAAAAAATTCACTGGATGGACCTTAACAGCCAAATGGAGAAGACTGAGGAAAGAGTAAGTGAACTTGAAGATAGGCTAGTAGAAAGTATTCAGTGTAGAAAACAGAGGCAGCAGTGAAAAATAAAAATGAGCAGAGCCTCAGGAACCCATTTAAATGCCATGAAAGTGCCCCACATGTGTGGAAATAGAATTCTAGAAGGAGACGAAAGAGAGAATGATGGTTAAAATCTTTCCAAATTTGGTGAAAAACAGAAATACACTGCTAAAGAAGTTCAGTGAACACCGAGGAAAATCAAAGAATCCTGGAGCAAGGCACATCGTAGTGGAACTACTGAAAGCCAGATTATATACTGCAACTTGAAAGCCACAAGAGGAGCACATAGCACAGGGAAAAAATGATCCAATTAAAGCTGGCTTCATATGAGAAATCATGGAGGCCAGAAAGTGTGGAACGTCTTCAAAGTGATGAAAGAAAAGAAACCATCAACCAAGAATTAGGCATCCAGTGAAAATATCCTTCAAGACTGAAGGCAAAATAAAGCCATTCTCAGATAAAAGAAAATGAAAGGCAACTGTTGCCAAAGGGTGGGTCTGCACTACGTGAAATGCTGGAGGGAATGAACTCTTCATCATCCTGAAGGGAAATGATGCCAGATGGAAGCTCAGATCCTCATAGAACATGAAGCCTGAAATGTATGAGAATCTGCAAAGGGTCTACCTTCTTTTTTCATCTTAAATTCTTTAAAAACTATAGAACCATCTAAAGAAAAAAATCATAGCATTAGTTTGCAGGGCTTATAATGGAATATAGGGGTTTTTAATGGACTATTTAACAATTATAAGATAAAGGATATAGAAATATGAACTTACCCAACTGTAAAATTTCTACATTTTACATGAAGTTGTACAATATTGACCAAAAAGAGAGTATGAAAGTCAAGGATATATGTTCTAATCTCATAGCAACCATAAACAATAATGCAGAGAAGTATATCTTTTGAAACCAATAGGGAAATCAAAATGAAATTCTAAACAAAAATTCAGATAATCCAAACATCCAAGAGTAGGGAGGATGAAGCAAAAGAGCAAAGCACAAAAACAAAAAGAATGGAAAAATCAAAGGAGACAACAGAACCGAAAAATAATAAAATGGTGGACCCAAACCTAATGATATAAGTACTTACATTAAATATTAATGTAATAAACACTCAAATCAAAAGATAGAGACTATCAGAATGGATTGTAAAAAAAAAATAGATGAAACTACATGCTGTCCTCAAAAGACACAGTAAGCCATCAATGAATGAAAGCAAATGGATAGAAAAATATATAACATACAAACAGTAAGCATATGAATGTGACTATATTAATATCAGATAAAGTAATAGTGTTTTCAGAGGTAAAGATGCCATTCTACAATAACTGCTGTCATTTCTTGTGTTCCTACTGTGTGCTAGGCCCACATTCTGCTACCATAACAAATCTGAGAGGCAGGGACTGTTCTCACCCCCATTTTATAGCTGAGAAAACTTGTTAAATGACTTGTCCGAGGTGACACAACGAAGCCCAAATTGTTTGCCACAAGAGCCTTAATTTTGGGCCTCCCTACCGTCCACCCCTTGAAGCTAGCCATCAGCTGCCTGGGCATGCCACTCAGCCAAAAAAGAATCGTTGACCTCTCCTCAATAGAAGTCTGCTTCCTGCCAACATTGCCCATCTCAGGAATGGCACCTACACCCACCCAGGGGCACAGCCCAGACCTAGAACCCATCTTTAGTGTTCTCATGTCACAAGCCCCATTGCTCCCCCACCGCACTGTAGCCTGGACCTGACCACACTTCACCACCTCCTCCGGGCCGCCTCCAAAGTCCAAGTCACCGTCATCTCTCCTGTCTCAGACACACTGGAGGCCTACAGCCACTCTTGCCCTCCACCCCCTTCATCCTCCACATGGCAGCCAGCTGACCTTTTGAAAGCATGAATCAACTTCCTCCCATGCTAACCGCCCTTTAATGGCTTCTCATCACACTGGACCAAATCCTGTCTTCTGACCCTGTCTGACCTCCCTCTCCACTCCCATCCTCTGATTCACTGTCTCCCACCACAAGCTTGCTCCTGTCTCAGGACCTTTGCACAGACTGTTCCTTCCGCTTAGATGACGTCCCCCCAGATCATCACACAACCAGCTCTTTCTCATCAGTGAGGCCTCAACCCACATATCACCTCCTCAGAGGGGCTCACCCTGACCACCCTGGCTGAGGCATCCTCTCCCCCACACTATCACACAAACTCTTTTTACTTTTTCTTCGTCCTTCTCGGTGCCTACATGGTTTTATTTCTTTGTGCAACCATCACAGTGAACAAGTGCAGCTCAAGACATACTCATAAATTGTGTTGTTTTTCTCCCATTGTCTGTTTAAATTTATTCAGTGGGGCCATTTTTCACCTTGGGTGAAAACTTGGACAGGCCCTGTGGCTTTCTGATCATTCTTAAGTAACCAGATACAAGACCCTCCCACCTATAATTCAAATGCCAGGCCCCATGCAATAGGCAAAACTTTGTCCTTGATTTAATATGAAACTGTGCCCTGTCCCTTGCTCCAGGTTTGCTGCAGATGGGGGGGGAATCTTCCCTCGGGGATCCTTCCTGCCTGTGGGTTAATACCCCCCCCCTTGTATGTCTTGCTCCCCTGGCTCTGCCCCTCCAGGCCTGGGATGCAGGGATGGGAGAAAAGCAGTCCTCACTGGCCTGATGAGCCAGCCCCACTGCCCTCTCAGATGGACAGATATTTATCCTGACTTTGCAGGATGGCACTTTGGAGACCCTCACCTCCAACTGGTGGGTGTCTGACCTGCAGTTCTTTTGTAGAGAGTACAATTATCTTAGTTCTAACTGGGGGCTCCCTCCCCAGGAAAGCCCAGTGCCCGCCCAGCTTCTTTCTTCTGAGGACTGTTCACTTCCCGGGTTCTGGGTGACCTTTCATTCAGGGCAAAACATGGCCCACTCTGACTCTTGTATGTGCCGGCCATTGTCTGAGTCATAGGGCACAGCCATGCATCTTTGCTCCCACCAATGCTGGGCTGACATTAGACTGCTCCCCAGCCCACCCCTGCTCTTTGCAAACTCCCAGGGGAGTCAGGCACCATCCATTTCTACCCCCAAACAACAGAGGCCACTTAGTAGGAGCTTTGAGTGGCCTCCTTTCACACTGTCCTTCCTGACTCGAGGAACAAGGAAGCCCCCAAGCCCTGTTCATGGGGAGAGACTCACAGAGCCATGCCAGCTCCTTGGAAGATCCTTCCTTCACCTGCCTCTTTCGTGTCTCCTCCTCCAGATCCTTCTAAGCCCCCAGTGACTCAGAGAACTTCAAGGGCCCCACATGGATTCTTGCTCACCTCCTTTTGGGAAGTACCTCACGATGGGCTCTCTCCCAACTCCTTTGCCATCTAGAATCTAGTCCTTTTAGGTCTTTGCTGAAATGTCCGATTTAACACAAATACATTTGCTGGGCTCCCCCAACAAGAATATAACCTCCCTGAAGACAAGGATTCTCTCTCATTCTCAAATACATCCCAGTGACTGGCAAATCATAGGTGCTTAATAAATATTTTTCACCCTCATCTACCAAGGCCAAACCCCTGTGGCTCAGCCTGCCTTCTCTGGACGTTCCCCGGGTCAGGCGGAGGGAGGGCATTAGGAGGAGTGTTTGGGGGGTCCAAAAGGCTGAACACATTATCCCATCCGGAGGGGCAGTGAAGGAAGGGCAGAGGGCGCCATGCTGGGGGTCTACCCATGGCTCAGTGAGGCCACATCAGCGGCGAGGCAGGAGGCGTGAGGCAGGGCTGGAGAGGCAGGAAGGGACCCGATCCATAGAGGAATGCAGGTCATGTTGGGGAAACGATTCTACTGCCAACCAGCCAGGCACCACTGAAGGATTTTAAGCAGAGAATGACACCCAGCATGACAGTCTTTATAGCCTGGTCACCAGTTACGCCCCCTCTCCATCTCCTGGGCTTGCGGAAGGTTTGCCCATTTGGCCATGTGACTTGCTTTGGCCAGTCACAAGGAAGCAGAAGTTCCATGTCGCTTCCGGATGGATGTGCTAAGGGGCCACACCCCCTTTCCCTGCCGCCATGATCTTCCAAGCACAGGACCAGACCGAACCTCTGTCGGCCTCCCTCGGCCCCTGAGTGGCCGTGATGAGCAGAAGCCCCTGACAGCCCACGCTGATGTGCAGCACCGGGAAGAAATAAGCCCTTGCTGCATTAAGTCACTGAAATTCCAGGACTGCTTGTTACTGCGACATAACCCCGCCTATTCTGATGTTCATTTTAAATCAATCATTCTGGATGCTGTTGGAAGAAAAGACTGGAAGGTGGTAGGACCCACCAGGGGAGTATTACAGAACAGGCGGCACCAGGGTAGGGGGAGAGAAAGTCAAGAAAAGTCCATTGATTTGAGGACTTCAAAGGAAGTAGAATCAATGGGAATTGTGGCTGGACTGCACGTGGGGTGACTGGAGGGGGCGGATCACACCCAGGTCTCCAGCGGACACACTGTGAGGACAGAGGAGAGGAGCGCTCAGTGTGGAAGAGAACACAAGAGCCGCACAACCCTGGGGGTCTGGATGATGTGGTGAGCGGAACACAGTCCCTCAGCAATATCTACACCCTGATCCTCAGAACCTGGCATCGCTACCCCACGCCAGACAGAGACCGCAGGTGTGATTCTGGGCATGGGCCTCCGATGGAGAGCATCCGATCCAGCCACATGGGGCTTTAGTACCGAGAACCTTTCCTAGCCAGGTCAGAGAGAGAGAAGACAGGGAAGGACGTCAAAGTGATTCAGGACGAAAAGAGCCCCCTTCTGTCACTGGCTTTGATGACGGAGGAAGGGGCCGTGAGTCTGGGCATGTGGGCCCCACTAGAAGCTCGAAGAGGTGAGAAACGGATCCCCTCCTAGAGAATCAAGAAAGGCACACAACCCTGCTGACGCCTTGATTTTAGCCCAGTGAGACCCATGTCAGACTTCCGATCTCCAGAACAACCAAGTAACAGATTTGCGTTGTCTGCGTTTGTGGTAATCTGTTCCAGCAGCACTCGAGGATTCATACAGAGAATGAGGTCACATGTGGACATGGTGAGCTTCAAGGGCATGGGCCCTCCAAGGGAGAGGAAAGGTAGTCATGAACAGGGCACGGCCAGTACTCTGCAAGCCCTGGGACCCCTTACACAGCTGCTGTTACCTGCGACTTTTCCACAGCGGACTCCCACGGGTGACAGGAGCCAGAGGGCCTGGAAGTTTACGGCCCCCCCCACCCCACTCTGTGGGCAGCTTATCACCAACCCCTGGCCAGGGCCAAGGTCTAAAGCCCAGCTCTTGTGTGTCTACACAAAACAAACTCCGAGGCACGGTTTACACCCCAGACTCCCACAGACAAGGCTGCACTGCACCGTTCCACCTCCCGGGGTCCTTCTCTGCCTCCCTGCTGCCCCCACCCTCCACCAGCTGCTTCCGGAAGAGATTCCCGGACAAATCACTTCCACACACATCCTTGCCTCTGGGGAGCCCAGCCTGAGGCAAGGTACTTGAAAATAAAGGTCCGGAGCGTCCCTCACCAAAAGAGAGTCACCGGCCACATGTAACTGTTTACACTGACATTTAAATTATGTAGTATTGCAGGAAACTAAGCAGCCCGCTCCTCAGGGGCACCGCCGCAAGCTCCCTGCAGCCTTGCATGGCTGGGAGCTGCGATACAAGAGGAGAAAGAGCATTTCCACCACAGAAGGCTCTGGACAGTGTTTGTCAGGGCTCTGGGCCTGGGGCGAGTGGTCGCCAGTGTCTGTAGATGGAGAATGAAGCCTGGAGACAGCCTGACCTCCCGAGCCCATGCAGCGTGGCCCTGGTCTTGCTTCCTCCGGCCTTTCACGGAGAGCAGAAGGGTTCTGGACGCTCGCTCCAGCCACAGCACACCTGCCTCTCCGCGTGAGCTGGCCACCCCTGCTTTCTGCCAAGACAAAATAGATCACTGGCGATGTTTGAAAAACCAGAAGGAAAGATGTATAATTGTCCCCTTTGGCCTGTCAGTCACATCATTAATATAGATGTTTAGGAAGGCAACCTTTTTATCTTTGCCTGTGAGCTGACTGAGGACTTCCCCACAAGATGACAAGCAAACACTTCCCCCACTGTCTTCCATCTGCATCCCGCTAATGCTGTCGATTGGCACCAAGTTGCAGCTCCAGCTGATGGATGCTGAAGCCACCTCGGGATGACAGACCGCTTGCTGGAGTCTCGACATTTGCTAATCAGTTTATTAGGCAGCAGTTGGGAGCATGGGGCCCGGACAGAAGTTCTGGCTTGGCTACTCAGCAACTAGAATGCCATGGGCATGTGACTTGATATCCTGGATATTCAGTTTCTTTGTCTCTGGCAGGGGTGTTTTAGAAATCCCTGCCTCCCTGGACCACTGATGGGGGACTAGCTGGGATGAAGCAGAAGGGCCACTGCATGGCTCCTAGGACAGTCTAAGTCCTTAAACTCTAGAGAGGTTTTTGTCATGACATTGTTTAACCATGGAAGGGTGACTCATGTGCCTCCCCCCCTCCCAGCTCCCAAGGCAGTCCCAGAAGTCCAGGATACAACAAAACTACCTTGAATCAACAAGCTCAAACTTCTGGAAGATTCTCCCCTAAACAGAAAACTTCCCTATGTAGGCTTTGATGTTGGGGAGAGAACACGGGCTTGGCATCCCACAGCCCGGTGACCTTGGGTAGGCCATTGCACCTGCTGTCCCAATCTCTGCTGTACGATGACAGTGTCCCTTCAGGGAAGAGCGGAAGATCAATGTGCATATCACCTGACAGGGGAAGGTGCTTAATTAAAGAATTCTCCAGCGTTTTCCTGCAAGAATTACTTAGCAAAGAGCTGGCCTTCGGTAAACTAGTATCAGAAAGTATCCAGGAAGATCCCACGGTGTTTGCTCTCAAATTCAACAGAGATGACCTATGGCAGAAAGCCCCTCAACCCAGAGAAAGGACCAGCTTCCTGTGGGAATGAGTGAGTGCCAAAGACCAGGGCACCCCTAACTCAGGGAAAGCTGACACCTTCCTAAATTTAGTAAATGGTGTCCCCAATTAACCTACCTAAGCCAATCATGGTAAGCCCATCTCCCTTGGCAGGAGTTGGTTCCATTTAGCCGGTCAGCTCGTAGCAATCTTGAGGCCACTATTCCTGTTTAAATAATGGGCATGTGTCTTAAGTTAACCCAGTCAGACCTCGGGAAAGGAGGACTTACATGCTTAGTTGGAAGGGAGGTTTTCTTCTTCTCCCAAAGGACATGAGTAAGGAAGCCTGTTGCCCGGGCTCCTGGTGATACAAGGGGAGCCTGAGAACAAAGCCAGTGTGTGGAAAAGGGCAGAGCCAAGAGACTTGCCGCATAATGGAAGCAGAGCCTTGATCACAACATATCTGAAGCCCTCCTTCTGGACTTCACATTATGTCAGAAAATAAGATCTCTTTTTCATTTATGTCTTCTTGTTGAACAATTTATATTTCTATGTAGGTTGCTAAACTGTTTCTTTCCTTCATTTAACAAAGGTTTATTTAGCAACTACTCTGTGCCAGACATTGTGATATTCATCAGTGAAGAAGATAGTCTTTAGGCCTGACCTCAAGAACTTACAGTCCAGGGGCCCTAGATGACCCTCAACCATTTCTAATATAATAAAGGGTGGGACAATTTGACCACAGTCATGGCTATGAAAATGACCTAAGACCAAAAACATACTTATTTATCTAACAATCCTATGCTGTGTTGGTGTTGGGGGCATGGGTGTTGATCAGCCCCTGATAGCCGCAAAAGGGGGACTGACAAATGGGACTGCACAGGCCTCTGATCTTAACAGTTTTGAGCACAAGCTTTGGAGCCAGACAGTCCTGGGTTCACCGGCAACTTCCAGTTGTGACCCTGAGCAGACAGTCCAACCTCACTGAGCCTTGTCCTTGTCATCCATATGATAAGCTAATGTTAGGATCTATTACATAGTGACATTATGAGGATTATATAAACCACTTTAGTTGCAAGGAAGGCTGGGAAAGTAAGTGTCTGATCTGTAAAGCTTGAATGTGGAAGGTGGGCTCTGCCTCCAACCACCATTTATAATGTTGGGGATTCCTAAATTTAAGAGAGGGGTTGGACTAGTGACAGCTAAGACAATGATACGTGTCCATAGCCCTCTGTGAGGATCCAGGTGCCTGGGACAAGAAGCTTCCACTTCTGAAAAATGCATGTGGCACACCCTCCTGAATGGCTAAAATTAAAAAGACAGACAATACCAAGTGTTGACAAGATTGTGGAGTACCTGGAACTCGCATACAAATGGTAAGAGTATAAAATGTCTCAGCCACTGTGTAGGATTGTCTGGCCAGATCTACTGAAGCTCAATGTATGCCCGCCAACATTCCACTCCCAGGAAATTCTTGAGAGAAATGAATACAGATGCTTCAGAAGATGTGTACAAATGTGGTCAAAGCAGACAATTTGATCCTAACATTTTTTTAGCACAGGCTCAAAGTAGCTGGACACAACCCAAATGCCCATCAACAGCAGATAAGATAAATAAATTTCAGTCTATTTACACAATAAAATACAGAGCTGCTCAGCCTCATCACTGCTGACATTTGGGCCTGCTAATCTCTGCTGGGGACTGTCCCAGGCACCATAGGCTGTTTAGCAGCATCCCTGGCCCCCTACCTACCAGATGCCAGGCACACCCACCCAGTTGTGGCAACCAAAACTGCCTCTTGATATTGCCAAGTGTCCCTGGGGAGCGAAGTCACCCCAAGCTGGGAACCGCTGCTGTAGAACAGTGAAAGGAAGGAAGGCCAAAGGAAGAAGAGGTGCATACTGTGCACGCATCTGTGGATCCATCTCAAAAATGCGTTGAGCAAATGAAGCCAAACACAATAGAGCATGTGGTTCCATCTATGATGTCCAAAAACAGGCAAAACTCATTGATAGTGAATGGTTCAGAATTGTGGCTATCTTGGGAGGGGTCACTGCCTAGGAATGGGCGTGAGGGGTCTTCTGGGGTTTGAGGTTATAATGGACACATACGTAAAAATCCATCAGGCTGTAAAAATAAAATTAGTTAAGTTTACTCTAGGTTTGTTAGACCTCAATTAAAAAGTACTTAAAAAATACATGGGGCAGCTCTGTCTGTCTTCTGGGTACACCTCCCCATTCCTGAGCCCACCCTCTGGCAAGAACTGAGGCTCTCTTGCCTCTCATCTCCGCCATCTCTGGGGGAACAGACCAATCTTATTCACACACAGCAGTCGGGGTTCCCCACCACTGCTGGGGTGCCGAGGACCACAGCTTGGGCTGCTGTTCCCTCCCAGGCACCCAACAAACTCTACTGAACCCCACATGGGCCTCCAGGACCAGTCTACCTCCTGGGGGCAGGGAGGAATCCCCCCTTATTTTCAACAGTCCCCAATCAAGCCACAGCTGTCCCGGGCAGGGTCCGACACTGTTGGCAGAGCCCTAAGCTCTGGCCAGGGCGTCAGCAAGCAAAGCAAGCCCCCCTGCTCAACATAGGTGCCATCACAACATCAGGGAGAGACGGCAGATGGCAGTGTGACAGGCGCCACCATCTGGAAGATCACGGGGGTCCGACTGCTTCACTGGATGTATGCATCCCCAAGGGGCGCAGCAGGGACAGAGGGCCCGTGTTGACACTGCCATCCCCACGCAGCCGGTGGGCGTGGAGTCTGAGTCGGTGCCGGGTCTTGCAGGAAGCACCAAGGATGCAAAATCCATCGGTTTTTGTGAGCACGTGAGAAGATGCTTGCCACTGTCAGTCACTAGGAAAACGCAAATCCAAATCCACAAAGAAGGAACGTCGCCCCCTGGGGTGGTTAGAATTTTTTTAAATGGGTAATAACAAGTGTCGGTGAGGGTGTGGAAGAAGTGGAATTCTCGTCCATTGCTGGTGGGAATGGAAAATGATTCCGCCGCTGTGAACAGCAGCTCAGCGATTCCTCCGAAAGTGAACTGTTGAATTACCGCATGATCCAGGAACTGCACTCCTGGGCATATTCCCAGAGGAAGTGAAACAGGGCCTGAAGCAGATATTTGTATGCCAGCATTCAAGGCAGCAGTGCTCACAGCAGCCAAAAGTGGAAACAAAGGCAGAGGAACAGATAAATACAAGGTGGCGTACCAGACAATGGACTATTATCCAGCTCGCACAAGGAAGGAAGTGCCGACATGTGCTCAGGGTGGAAGCCCTGCAAATGCCTTGCGCCAAGTGAAGGAAGCCGGCACAAAAGACCGCTTAGCGTGTGACCCCGCTGGTGTGACGTGCCTGGGACAAGCCCATCTGCAGGCTCAGGAAGTAGATTAGTGATTGCCAGCGGCAGAGGGGGAAGGAATGGGATGTGAGCTCTTAAGGTCCAGGGTTTTTTTGGGACAATGAAAATCCTTTGACACGTGATGGAGGTGGTAACCGCGCAGCATTGTGAATGTGCTGAATGTTACTGAGCTGTAGATTAGAATGGTTTATATTTTATTATGTGAATTTTGCCTCAATGAGTTAACCCTGTTCTGAGGAATCCCAGAGAAGGCCCACTATTCAGGAGGTAAGGACACATACAAGGCCCGTGGTTCTAATTATTTTTTGCTGAGTAGCAAATTACCCAAAAAGTAGCAGCTTAAAGCAAGCATTTTACTTTGCTAACAATTTACAGGGCAGAAACCGGGACAGCGCACAGTGGGGACTGGTGTCTCTTTTCTATGATGTCCTGGGACTCAATCAGCCAGAGAATCTTCTGGAGGCCTCTTCACTCACATGTCTGCAGCTGGGCTGGGGTAACTCAGAGGCTGGGCTCAGCTGGAAGCCGCAGAATCTGCACAGGACCTCTCCATGTGGCTTGGGCTTCCCCCCCACATGACAGCCTCAGAGCGTCCAAACAAATGCGACAGAAGCATTGTGGCTGCTTGTAAACCCACCATGTAACCAGACAGCACCCCTCTTGCCATGTTTTCTTGGTTGAAATAGTCACAAGCCCATTGACATCCAAGAGAGGGAACATGGACCTTACCTGTCAGTGGGAGAAATGTCAGAGAATTTAGGGATGTGTTCTGAAACCTCCAGACCCATCTCTAGGGGTCGGACTGCCCATCTGCAATAGAATACCATGCAGCCATCAGGAGGAATGGGGGGTGCTGTATGGTGTACCCATATGGCGCCATAATCCAAGGTGCTCATCGAGATTTAGGTAAAAATAAGCAAGGGGCCGAGCAGTGTGCTGTACATGCCACCACTAATGTGCAAAGGAAAAAGAGGGCCAGACAGATGACATATGCTTCTCTGTGCCCAAGCCTTCTCTGGGAAGATGCACAAAAATTAGTAACAGGCTTGCTTCTGGAGAAGGGAAACAGGCTGGGGGCAGGAAAAGGAGAGACACTTCATTTCCATTTTCTATCCTTTTTTACAATTTTTTTTTACTATGTGTCTATATCATAGGTCCAAATATTTAGAAAATATTTCTAAAAATTAGAAATGAAAGATTAAGTTAGATGAGCACTTTCAGGGAAACTTGCCAAGACACTGTTTTGAAGCTTATATGTTTTGCTTAATAGGCATAGTACAATCACATTTATAGACAAAACAAAAGGATACACATACACACTCACAAGCAACCTCCCAAAGGCCAGGAAGGACAGACTGCTGGGTGGGATATAAGATTAGATGGGGTAAGGCTTCCTCATCACCCTCCCCATACTTCAGGAGTTTTTAAATTTTTTTATAATGAGAATGTTTGAAAAACTCCTAGGAAAATGTTTTAAGTAAAAAACATAAGGCATCCTCATAGAGTGTGGTGTGTGCTGAGGGGCAGCCTGAGGCAGCAAGAGGATAGAAGAGGGCAGCTAACATAGCTGGTGGTCAGGGAAGGCCTCCTGGAGGAGGAGGCATCTGCGCTCTCAGAGGTTGTCTCTCATTTTTTTTCAATTGAAGTATAGTTGATATACAATATTATACTGGTTTTGAGTATACAACATAGTGATTGGACAGTTATCTACATTATTAGATGATCACCCCAACTAGTGTAGTTACTATCTGTCAACACAGAACGATGTTACAGAACCACTGACTATATGATCTAAGCTGTATTTTCATCCCCGTGACTAATTGATATTATGGGTGAGATGCTGTGATCCTCTTTGAGCCTCTCGTGGGCCCTTCTGCTCAGTGTCACCTGCTGCTCTGCCAGGAGGATGAAGCCCTGGTAGGACCAGCCTCTCCTTCCTGCATTCGGTGCTGCTGGCATCTGCCGGGCCCAGACTGAATGTGGAGTCACTGCCTGCACACTTGGGGCCCTGCTTCTCTTGTCCCTCTTTTCCCTGCATTGAGCCACCGCCTCCGTCGTAATAACAATAAATTCAAACGCACTGACGATTGCCACTTTGTGCCAGGTGCTGTTGAAGCACTTTATTTGTCTTGCCTTGGAGAAGAGTACTATTATGGTCAATGTTCTTATTTTACAGATAAGAAAATGGAGGCACAGAGAGGTTAAGTGTCTTGCCCATAGTCCCACAGCTGGGAAATGGCACAGAGGGAGTTGGAACTCATACACACCCTTACCCTCCCGCTGGGCCGCCTGTCTTCCAGGTTGCTCACTAGTGCCCAGCCAGCTCCCCAGTGCCCCCCACCCACCCCACCCAGTTCCTTGTCGTCTCCCACAGTCTCCTTCCCCCCTCCTCTCCCTGGCTTCTCTCCCTCACCCTGCAGGGCTGGCATGGAGGAAGATCAGCTTCCTGCCACAGGCAGCGCACTGCAGCAGCTCGGGTTCCTGAAGATTCCTCTCTGACCCTCCTCCCAGACCCTTTAAAATTTATTTATCTAGTTAAAATCTCTCAGGAGCCCACCATGCTGGAAGAGTTCATATTTAATCAACACACGCGGCCAACCCAGCCCACCTGGGCAGGACTGCCCCACCCGGGAGCATCCCCCTGCCAGCCGTGGGGGCCCAGGCGACCTGAGCAGCCAGGGTCCCCTCAGAGTCAGCTCCAGCCGGCTGCGCTTCCTGCCAGGGAACCTGCCGCTCGGAGCCTCCTTTTTAATTAATTCCATATCTCAGGCGGCCGGAGCACGTGGGCAAACTTCTGTCTGACTTCACCGCAAAGCCCAAGCACATCCCAGTTTGCTTTCTAAGAATAGAAGCGGGAGATGGGGGAAGGAGGAGGCCAGGATCTAAAAATGAATTTGCAGCCCAGAGCAAAACAACCCAGCCGAGGAGAGGGGAGAGAAAGCAGCACCGCACGCAGCCCATCCCGGCGGGGCGTCTGCTGTCTGCTGCCCTCCTGGGTGTGAATCGCGGGCCTGGCAGTCTGCCCAACTGTCTGGCAGGGATGGGGGCGGGGGTGTTGCTCATGTCAGAAGCCAGCAGCTGGGGACGCCCATGGGAGTCTGGATTTTTTTTCTGGACTGGTTGGTTTTCCCCTGCAGGCAGAAGTGACTCATGGGCTTGCAGGCTGGTCCCAGAGGTTCACAAGAGACCCAGATGTGGCGCAAAGTTTCAGGAATTCGGGAGCCACATACCTGGGGGGCAAGGGGAAAGGTTCTGCCACCAGGGGTACCCTCCCAGCACTGGGAAGGTGGGAGAGAAGAGGAGACCCAAGCCCCTTGGTTTCCAAGGGGGAATTGATCAGGGTGGCATTCTTGGCTGCAAATAACAAAACTAGTGACAAGAATAATAGTAACAGCTGCACTTCAATGAGATTTCACTCTGTCCGCTGCTGCTCTAAATACTTCAGGTCAAGTATCACACTTGAGCCTCATGACTTGTGATAAGAGCGACTATTGTCCCCATTCTACTGATGAGGACACTGAGGCCTGGGGAGTTCCTCTGGTGCCCGAGGTCACACACTCAGGAGTGTGCACCAGGCCCTTCGCCTCTGAGCAGCAGCATCTCCCCGACAGCAGCCCCGCCTGGCTGTCAGCTGCGCACCCCAGGGCCACCTAGGTGTGAGGTTATGGGGTCCTTGGACCCAGCATCACATGACAAACTGCATAGAGAATGCTCTTCCCTTTCCATTCTCATCAACCTTTCCAATGGCATCTGTTGTGGAGAAAGTCACGTCAAGGTGCTGGCTTGTCCTTAACGCCTCCTCACACTTGCTGGTCCCCCTTCTACCCAAAAGAGCAGGCTGGCATCCACCCAAAAGTCCGTGACACTCTTTTGTTCTCTTTGTGTTTATTTTTCCATCTTTATGGAAACGATCCAGATTTTCCTTTTAATGTAGTGACAGAGAATCCACTTTTAAGATAAACTCGGTTTTAAAAAAACATCAAGACTTTTAGAGACAGATACTGAAAAATTTAGGGGTAAAGTGACATGATGTCTAGGATTTGCTTCAAAATAATCTGGAGTGGGGGCAGTGAGTAGAGAGAGAGGAAATGAGATTGTCCACGAGTAGAAGTGTTTTGAAGCTAACTGATGGGTGTTTTGTTATCCTGTAAAATTACATATAATTTTAACGTAATTCCAGATGTATTTTGATATAATTTTATATTACAAATTAAATTATATAATGGCATATTAAAATTGTATATATTATATTATGTCTTAATATAAAAATAATTATATATCTAATATGTTGCAATATACTTTACATTATATATTATATATTATACACTGAGCTGAGTAAATATTATGGATACATTGTATTATATTATTCAGGCCACTTTTGTATTAGTTTAAATTTTTCTATAATAAAAAGGGATATTTTTAAAATTAAGGTATCATTGATATACACTCTTATGAAAAGTTTCACAAGAAAAACAATGTGATTATTACATTCACCCTTATTATCAAGTCCTCCCCACACCCCATTGCAGTCACTGTCCATCAGAGTAGTAAGATGCCACGGAGTCCCTATATGTCTTCTCTGAGCTACACTGTCATCCCCGTGACGGCACACACACCATGTGTACCCATCATGATACCCCACAATCCAAAAGGGGTATTTTTTAATGCTATATAAAAAATGTTTAAGTAACTTGCTTTAAAGAAAAGGGCTAAGTAGTAGTATAAGTGATACCCAGATATGGCAAAACCTATGGCAATACAGTACACGTGAGCGAGGTGTGTGGAACCCTGGCACACGATGTGTTCTCCACATTCCCTCCCACCAGGAATTCATCTGGCTGCACGGTGGGCCCCTGGTGAGGTCTGAGGTCTGAGGTCAGCCTCGTGTACCCCAAGAGGGAGGGCAGGAAGGGAAGCATTGCATCTTATCTTTTCCTTTCAATGATATAAAAGTGCAATATTGCTGAAATGATTCCCATCTGGAAATCTAAATGCATTAGGAGTAAACAGGCCTGGCTCTGGGGAGGGGGTGTCACAGCGCTGTGCTGAGGTCATTCGCAGGCCATGCTGCAGGCCCAACCCTGAGAGCACCCACAGAGCAGGGGGCGCTGCAAGGTGAGACCGAGAGGCGCAAATAGCAGCAGCCAAGAACCCACACTGAGCCCGACTATATACAGGGGTACCTTTCTCTTCCCACGGGAGCCCCATAAAGTGTGACGTTCGCAGGTGCCCTCTGCACGCTGAGCTGAGGAGTGGGTGTGAGACTTGCCCGGGTCAGTGCGGTGCACATACAGGGAAGGCAAATTGCCCACATCCTCCCAGCAGGAGCACAGCAGGACCAGATCCGGCTGCAGGGCCCAGGCGCTGAGCCTTGGTGCTCCTTCCCTGCTGCCTGGGCTTTCTGGCTGAGGGCCTCTTGGAACCCAAGGCCACATCCCCACCTCTTTTACCACATTCTTGGTGTTTCCGCCACCAGATTCCTCTTTCTGAAAAGCCTGAAGCGGGCTCTTCTTCAGAAAGTGCATACACATTTCCCAGGCCTCACTGTTTAATTTTTCCAAACTGGGTGCAGCTCCTGTTTCAGAAAGCTCCAGAAGGCTCCACCCAGCCTTCCAGCCACCTCCTCACTCATTCCTTGGTTAAAGAGAAGAAGAGGCCTAATTGGGAGCAGTTTATGATAGGTGGGAATATTATTAAAGCACTTAGAGGTTATTAACACCTTTTATGAACCTCATTGTTTAAAAGCCTGCCATGCTTAATCATTTTAGCACCATTAACTGAGTATTAACAACAACCCCCTGACTTGCACTCCAAAATGTCACCTTTTGATAACGCTCACGAAATTCAATGCCTTGGAAAATCTGGGCAGAGTAGGTGAGTTCTCAGCTTCCCTGCAAATGAGTGTGCTCGACGTGGCAGGCCCCAAATTAAAAGGGGGTGCCCCTTTCTAGCTAGAGGCTCAAAATCTGCCTCCCACCCTGCTAGAGCAGATCTGGGATCCTGCCTGGAGACCTTCCTGAAACATCACCCATGAGCCCCACTGGAAGAACCCCCTAGAAGGTAGGAAAAGGGCCTGAGATCAAGAGGGTATCCGACAAGAACTGTGTAAATCAAGACATGTGTTTATCTTTTTCATGCCTCCCCAATAACATATGTATCTACAAAGTAAAAAGTGTTTGCCCTTCTCCCTCACACTTGAATCCCAGCTCTGCTGCTCGAACGTTATGTGACCTTGGGCAAGTGACCTCACCTCTCTATGCTTTTATTTTCCCATCTGTAAAAAGGGCATCAGATAGCACCTACCTCATGGTCTTGTGATATTAAGTGATGTAGTCTGTGCCTTCACCATAGTGCTCAGCACCTAGCTCATGCCCAGTGAAGTGTATTACCTCTCAAGTTCCAGAGGTAACATTCTTATCTAGTTGCGGTATATCCTTTCAGACCTTTATGCACCTATAAAATACATCTACATGCATGTTTCTATTATTTTGTTTGTTTTTCATTGTTTTTTGCAAAACTGAAATCACATTTGATGATGATATTTTGATATTTATGATGTTGTTCATCTCCTCCCCATTTTGGGAGTTTTTGTCATGTAGCAGTAGGCCATGGTGTTTATTGATAGAGCAAAATTTTTCTAAAAAGGGTCAAATGGAAAATATTCTAGACTTTGTGGGCTGTCTGTTGGAACTACTCAACTCTGCCATTGTAGCTTGAAAGCAGCGTAGACAGTATCTAAACAAATGGCTGTTTTGCAATAAAACTTTATTTATAGAAACAGGCAGTGGGCCACCCTTGACCTTTGGGCTGCAGTGTGCCTAGCCTTCCTCCAGCCCCAGCTTTGTGGACAGCTCCTGGTGTCCCTATGCATAAATAAAATATACTTTATTTATTTCATTCCCTATTACAGGGCCTTTAGGCCAGTTCCCAAGTTTAGCTTTTCAAACAATGCTTCCAGGTCTCACACCCAAATATCTCTGGGCAACTGTGCCAGAGGGATGCATTCCTCCCGCTGAGATTGCTGGGTGATGGGTGAGGTGTCCCTGGAATGTCACCAAGACGCATTTTAATTGCGTGAAGCATACGCCTATGAAAATCAAAGTTGAAAGGATCCATTGCTCCCACTCTGTTGTTTGCTGGATAAAGGCAGGGGTCATTCTAAAAATGTGACCTCCTCAAGATCCCTGAGTCAGATGGTGGGTAGCAAGGAGATAGGAACTCTATTTCATGAGCAAAAACTGCCCTGGGCTGGCAGACACAGCCCCCTCCTGGACTCACTCAGATAATCCTGACCGACTTCTAACAGTCCTACATCATAGGGACAGATGTTGCTGGCACTGCTGGATTAGGGGACAGAGGTTCAGAAAGGAAATGGCAGGGAACACTCACTCATGGCCCATGGAAGTGTTCTTATCTCCATATGCAGTTGACCCTTGAAGAAAGGGGGGTTAGGGGTGTCAACCCCTTGCACAGTTGAAAATGCTCATATAGCTTTTGACTCCCCCAAAAGTTAACTACTAATAGCCTACTGTTGACCAGAATCCTTACTGATAACATAAAGCCAATGAAAACATATTTTCTATGTTATATGTATTATATACTGTATTACAATAAAGTAAGCTAGAGAAAAGAAAATGTTTTTCCAAATTGTTGCAAATCTCCAAAAATTTTTCCAGTATGTTTATTGAAAGAAATCCACATATAAGTGGACCCACTCAGTTCAAACTCATGTTGTTCAAGGTTCAATTATAATTTATTTTAGTTTATTTTGTAACTGGTTGCCAAAAGGCAAACATAGGACATTTCACATAAAAATCAGGATTTTGGCTTCTCTCAAACAGTCAGAAAGTCTAGTGAGTGCAGCCCACATCCCTCATTAAGAGTATAGACTTGGGACAGGAGCATCTGGGTCAGAAGCCCAGCCCGGGGAACTTGGAGAAGCTTATCTTACTTATTTCTCTGTGCCTTGGTCTCCTCTGCAATAAAGCAGTAGGCGAAGAGCATGTATTTTCTCCTTCCTCATGTGCCAGAATGGGTCTCGTACCAGCTTCCCAGACTCACCAAGGTCGTGCCCTCCTCAGGCCCTTGCATGTGCTGGAATGCTCCTTTCCAAAGGGAACTCCTTGCCTCATCTTTCTGGTCTCAGCTCCGAGGACTTACCCTCGGGAAGGCCCTCCCAGACCTGCAAATCCATAGCAGCCCCTCAACCCCTTCTACTCCCTTCAGACCCTTTTATACCCCTACTGCCTAGAGTACCATGATCTGACATTATTTTATGTTATTTGCCTTTCTGCTCTTTTGCTGCCCATCTCCCTGCACCCCACCCTGCAACACCATGACGGGCAGCCAACACTTGGCCTCTGCGCAGAGGCCAAGCCAGGACATGACCCAGGCTCCTCCAGCCACAGTGGTTCTTTCCTCTACCCCCCTGCACACCCTCCTCCAGCATTGCCATAGCTCCAGGCTTTAGAACCACACTGTGGCCTGTTCTCTGTATTTCACCTTCCTCAGCCATAAACTGGGTCACTGTGCCCAGCTCCTGGGCTTGTCTGAGCATTAGATGAGTCCACAGGGGTTAGAACACTGCCCTGTGCAGGGCAAACACATACATTAGCTATCACTACATCATTGCAACTCTCCACTTCCTAGCAACTGCCATCTTCCCAAGAGCAGATGCAAGCTGGTGTCTGGCTTCCCCGGGGGACCAGCCAGCACCGGTCCTAAGCACCAACTCACTGAGTTTCAGCAGCCCAGGAGGTACGTTCAGTTACTACTCCCATTTTAGAGATGAAGACACTGAAGCCAGAGAGGTTAAGGAACATGTCCCAGATGGAACAGCTGGTGAGGGGAAGAGCCCAGATTCACCCTCATGCCCTTAATTCCAGGGCCAACCATTACAATCCTCACAAGGCCCTGCTTCTCGGGCACATCCTTTGGGGCAGAAATTCCACCTGTGGAACTGATCGCAAGGCAAGAATCAGACCATTACACAAAGGGTGCTATGCAGGGATGTTCTCAGCACATTGTGTACACAGCCATGAAAAGCCAGAAACAACCTAAATGTCCATCTGAAGGGGATTGCTCAAATCACGAATGCTGATGTAAACACAAACGTTCTACTGCCGTGAAAAATGATGGTTAATCTATATTCATTAGCATGGAAAGCTGTGGCAGCTAAGTGGAAAAAAGCAAGCCGCTAAACAGCATTCATAGTGTGATTCTATTTTTGCTTCAATATATATTTAAATTTGTGTGTGTATATACCCCTGTGTGTGCAAATATGCATAGAAATGAGACCAGAAGAAAATGCATCAAAATGTTAAAAGTAGTGTTTCTGGGCAGTAAGATTCTGGATTCTTTCCACTTTCTTTCTGCTTATAATTTTCTGTTTTCTCTATTTTTTGCCATGAGCATGTATTGCTTTTATAATTGGGGGCGGGTGGAGATGTAAAAAATGATTTAGCTACTTTCATTTTGAAAAATGTACAACTTGCTTTCTGTACTTAAAGATAAATCATGAGCACCTCCCTAGATCCACAGATAAAAATCAAGTCCTTCTTCATTATTGCTGCACTTATTCTAGGATATGGAGGTATTGTTATTTATTCAACCATTCTCCCGGTGATAGTCAGGGAAGGGAACGTCACTCCAAGCTGATGTCACTCCCATGTTTATATTCTGTTGTAAGACCCCCATCTCATCAGCAGACTCTAGACTCCTGCTGTGCTTAGGGTCTTGGGAGAAGTGAATGGCCATAAGTCCCACAACCACAAAGGAATCGGTTCTACCAATAGCCTGAGGGAACTTGGCCTCAGTTTCCCTTCCTGCCCCCTACCTTGGTCTCCAATGAGACCCTAGCCCCAGTCAGTGCCTGGATCCCAGCCGCAGACACTGTGACCAGCTAAGCTATGCCTGGGCTCCTGACCCACAGCCACTGTGAGGTAATAAATATTCATTATTGTAAGCTGCTAAGTTTATGGCAAGTTGTTACACAGCAATAGATAACTAAACAAACTCATTAATTTATTCATCCAACTCAGCTCTACTAGATAAGGTTGCCAGATGCAGCAAATCAAGATACAGGATGCCCAGTCAAGTTCAGATTTCGGTGAAACAACCCGGAATTTTTTCAGTATAAGCATGTCCTATGCAACATTTGGGACATATTTATACTAATAAATTATTCATTGTTTAGCTGAAATTCAAATCTACTGGGCATCCTGTTTTTTATCTGGCAACCCTCCTGCGAGGCCTCATGGGAGAGCCTCCTGAGCAGAGAGCTGCACGTGTCCTTAACTTCTGCTGGGAAGGCCTGCACAGCAAGCCCAGGGCACGCCTGGAAACAACTTTGCAGGCCAGCTTGGTGAAGCCAGAAGCAAATTCCAAGCTCCTCTTTTGTGACCCAGGTTTTCAGCACCATGTCACTTCCCTAAACTGAGGCACCCCTGCATTTTGGTTCTCCCGAGCCTGAACAAGCCCAGGACAGGCCTCCAGGACTCCCAGCAAGAAGGAGTGGAGGACTGGAGCCCTTCACACCAAAGCTCTCCTGTCTACTGAAAATAAGCACCCCTTGCAAATAGCTTGGCTACGGGCCTGCAACCCTACAGATCTTGGCACCATGTTACAGACCTGAGTAAGGCCAGTCATCCCTCAAGGGAGTAGGCCTAGCAGGGCATAAGGAGGCAGATGAGAGGGAGGCGGGGAGGGAGGGAGGCAGGGAGGAGGAAGTAGGGAGGGAGGAAGAAAAGAAGAGAGGGAAGGAAGGAGTGGACACAGGGAGGGAGAGAGGAAAGGGACTCGTATGTGCAACATTGTTCCTGGAGGCATTATTCAGAACGGCCAAATACAGGAAACAGCCCAAAAGTCCCTCTTCAGCAGACTGGATAAACAAAGTGGAACATCCACACAACGCAACACTGCTCAGCAATGAAAGGGGCGCGCTGCCGACACGCAAGGATGAGGGCGAAGGCTACCGTCAGAATGCTGAGCGAGGCAGGCAGGCAGACGCGAGCAGGGTTGCAGGAGTGATTCACGTGAAGCTCCAGAGCCATCAGCTTAATCAGGGAGTTAGAAAACGGGGTGGGGCTCTCTTTGAATGGGAGGCAGTGATCAGAAGGGGTTGGAGGCTTCTGGGGTGCTGGTCATGTCCTGTTTCTCGATCTGGGTCCATTATACAGTTCCATTCACTGCGTGAAAATTCACTTGTCTGGTCATGTGTGATATGTGCACTTTTCTGAATGTACATTACACTTCAGTAAACACTGCCACTGTGAAAAAAGAGGTGGATTTGTCAACAGGTGCATGAACCAATGAGCCGGGCATATCCATGCAACGGAATACCCCCGAGAAAGCAAAAGCAGTGAACTATGGCTCCATGCAGCAACATGCACAGATCTCAAATAATCATGTTGAGTGAAAAAAGCCAGACCAAAAAAAGCACATACTGTATGATTCCATTTATATAAAACTCTAGAACATGCAAAGTAATCTATGGGAACAAAAGCAGATTGGTGGCTGCTTTGGGGAAAATGGGCCAGAGAGAGATGACTGGGGCACACAGGGAAACTTCTGGGGGTAACAGACATAGATGTTCAGTATCATGATTGTGATGATGGTCACAATGGATCAAATTGTACATTTTGAATATGTGCAGTTCATTGTATGCGCAGTGCGCTTGCCCATGCGTGTTTCCTTGGTTAAGCAGTCCCCCATCGCAGATCCAGGCAGAGAGCAGAAGTAACGAGGGAGGCTGGAAGTAGGGAGGCTTGCATCATGGAGGCCCCCAAAATGTGTGCTAGGGGATTGGAACAGCTGGGGTTGGCTGGGGCCTTCCTGTTACCCCTCTACCTGCCTCTACTCTGAGGGCCTGAAGCACCCTGACTAGGTCGGGACTAATATCGTACCCATTTTACAGGTGAAGGAACCGAGGCCTGGTGTTTGAGAGTCCAGGCTCTAGAGCAGTGCTTCCCAGCCTGGAGCTATTCTGCCCCCTTAGGTAGGGTTGGTTGGCAGAGTTAGCAGACAAATACACAGGACACCCAGTTAAATTTGAACTTCAATAAACACGAATAATTTTTTTAGTATGAGTGTATCCCAAATATTATATGGGACATACTTATACTAAAAATGACATGTTAGCTATCTGAAATGTAAACGTCACTGGGTGTCCTGTGTTTTATCAGTTATCTGGACCCACGCGTCAACAATGACAACACTGAGAAATCCTGAGCTGGAGCCAGACCCTGGGGCTTGAGACTGTGGGTCTGCCCCCGTGGGGTAAGAAGAAGCAAGAAGGGGACACCAGGGCTAGCCATGCCTCACGTGGGGAGCTCACAAAACAGAGACAGAAGGCAGCTGCCCGCTGTCCCCTGCCCTGAAGGTCTGAAGGTCCTTCTGTCTGAAGGTCAGATTTGTGGGGAAAGAGTGTAAAATGGCACCTGGCGGTCTAAAACTAACTGAATAACTAGAGAAGCCCGAATTAGCCGGTGATGGTTTTAGCCTGGAGACTGGGTACAGCTTGCTCCAAGCATCCCAGTTTCCTTGGATACGCTGGCTGTGTATTAGCTGTCTCAGGCCAAAAATAAGATTCCCGAGAAAGAAGCCACAGGACGTTGCCACGGCCGCTGCTATAATGCTCGCTCATCATTTTCAACACCAGACACCCCGGGCTGAAGGGCAGACAGCACTGTTCTCTTCCTCCTGGCACAGGTGAGAGCAGCGGAGGACTTCCAGTCCTGGCCCCGAGGAGTAACTGGACAGCCTTAAGCGTGTTAGCTCACCCCCCAAGCCCCAGAGAGGTTGACTTCTGTTCAGCAAAAGGGGAGATGCTCCCCGCCTCGCAGGGCAGTACAAGGTGTTGGGCACAAAATGGGGACCAGAAGAGGCCCAAGATCTGGGAGCTGCTTCCAAAAGCGCCAGGAAAATGGGCATGGCTGGCTGGCACACGACATGCTGAGCCAAGGCACCTCCAGGCATGCCAGGGTTGCTGCTGGCTGGTGAGGGGGCCGCATCCTCCCGGCATCCTGGCTGGCACTGGCCTTGGGCTTGGGCCACAGTTTGCCACCCTGGTCTAGGGGAGCCATAGTCAACCTTTAACTCATTATTTCATTGAGCACCTACTATACCCCAGGCACTGTGCGGGATCCTGGGGAGGCAGCAGGACACATGACAAAGTCACAAGGCACAGAGGGGATCACATTTGCACCTCTTGACAACAGGGAGGGGCGTGTACAGCCACCAGCTGAAGGGGGTCCTGCAGCTGCCACCCCAGGGCTGAATCCAGACCAGAACTCACATTTCTCAAATTGACGTGTGAAGGTCCCCACCCTAATGCCCCACATGCGCCAGCCTGTGCAGGGTGCTGGGACGGGGCACATAGGGAATGCCATCTGGCCCCTTCCCTCCGAGGGAAGGGAACCAGCCCTGAATCTGGGCCTCACACTTCTCAACCCCAGGAAATCATGTTTACTTTGCCTCCCATTTTACGGATGAGCCAGCTGAGCCCAGAGAGGTGCGGCGGTTTGCCCTGGGGACTTCAGCTGGGTGAGCCCCAGCTCTCAGGAAACCAGCTCCCCTGAGGGAACCGAGACGATCAAAACAAGTGAAGCACTGAAGGGACGGAGAACCCTGCCAGCCGCCGCCCCCTTGGGGATGGACCTTTGGCCTCATGTTGCCCAGCCCGGAGCCATTTCCCCAAAGCCCATCACAGTATACTCTTATTTATTTTCAGCTTTGGGACATTTCACCAACAAATTATGGGTGCACATCAATATTTTATTTATGACTTAGTTACCAGAAATATAAGCTGTCTGCTTCCACATTTATCACACGTTCCACCTGATGGGTGCTCCTTTTGGACAGTCATACTTGTTCTCACCTCCCTCTTCATTCCTCTTTTCTGGGTCAGTTTCAGACATTCCTAAACCTACCCTCAGATACATGGGGCACAGGGCTGCACTAGCAAGAAGCCGGGAAATGGGATTTTTCCAAGCTTGTCCCATCCCAGATTCTCGATAACTTGCCACGGTGGGTCCCTGCAGTATCCTGGCTTCTGCTGAGGCTGAGCTGGTGGAGAGAGGTAAAGTGGCTCACCTTTTGTCTCTGGGCTGGTAGGTGGGAGAGCCACGTAGATTCACCTGACCTGGGCTCACATTCCCAGAGCCTGGGTGCTATGGCCTTGAGTAGTGGCTCTCACGTGCGCAGAATTCACAGACTGGTAACAGGAAAGAAACAGGGTGACAGGAGAGGACATGGGGGCAGGTGGAAGGCTTCCAAGAGGAGGTGACATTTGTCCTGAGAAGTAGCTGATCGTGAGAAGACCATTTCAGGCTGAGGGAACAGCAAGAGCAGAGGCCTGGGGTGAGCAGGTGGAGGTGGGGGTCCTGTCTAAGGCCACGTAGTTCTGGGACAGAGGAGGAGAGGCAGGAAGGAACCAAGCTGGCCAGGTGGCAGATGGGTCACAAGCAGCCTGGGCACCCATGCAGGGTTGTGGGCTTGATCAGAAAGAAGGGGAAGTGCCCAAAGTTTGCAGGTGTCTCTCAGGTGACTCCTCACCTGGTTCTCTGGGAGGCACATGGCTGACAGGAGGCCTTGTCTGTCTCAGAGATTCAACCTGAGGCCATCCTGGTTTGTTTTTCGGTGGGAGACAGGTGACCTTCTTGTCAGGGATCAACAGGTCTGGAGTTTCAGACTGCTTTGTCAGGATTTGCATGAAGAGAAAAGGGTACAATTTGCAATTCAGTCCAGAGTGGATATTTACATTTTTGTCTGTTTCCTTGACAACATCTGCTAACAGACAGATGATCAAAGAGTCAGGGGGATTCAGGGGTCCTTTCTGGTCACTGGACTATGTGCTTCATGTGGTCAGGGACTGCATTGTTCTGCTCAAAAGGAAATCAGCAGAGGCCCAAACACTGAATGAACAAGTGGAATGAGGGATGAAGGAATGAAGTGAACTCCGGTACATGCTGTAGTGGTACCGACATTCTTCAAAGAGAACTCTATAGTCATTCCTGGATTCTAAGAAGCAATCAACATACCATTGCTTCAGTAACAACTTATCCAGGAAGAAGAACCCTGAATCAAATGTACCTGTGACTTATGTCCCCATTTCAGAAACTGAAGATTGTAACTCCGGGGAATGGGATGTTACCCAGTTGAATAGTGTCCCCCAAAGTTCATGTCCACCGAGAACCTCAGAATGTGACCCTATTTAGAAATCGGGTCTTTTCAGACGTCATTCGTTAAGATGAGGTCATACAGGATTTGTATGGGCCCTATATCCAGTGACTGGTGTGCTTATAAGAAGGCCCTATGAAGACAGAGGCAGAGATGGAGAGATGCACCTGCAAGCCAGGGAACACCACCGGAGCTGGGACGGGGCCGGGGCAGATCCTTCCCCAGACGGCCAGAAGGAGCAACCCTGCTGACAACCTGATTTGGACCTTCTGGCCTCTGACCTGCAAGAGAAAAAATTCCTGCTGTTTGAAGCCAGCCACGAGGTAAGGACCGGGAGTCCTCGGCTCACTCCGCATCCCCTTCACTGGTCTGCTCGCCTCTGCCCAAGGTGGCCGCTGAACCGGGAGCCATG
Source organism: Manis pentadactyla (assembly GCF_030020395.1). Classification (NCBI taxonomy): domain Eukaryota; kingdom Metazoa; phylum Chordata; class Mammalia; order Pholidota; family Manidae; genus Manis; species Manis pentadactyla. The sequence continues at coordinate 173,576,206 of NC_080023.1, read as the reverse complement.
CGCTCCAGACATCAGGAAAGCAGAGTTCTTACCCTGGTACATTCCTTTCCTGGGACTGCCCTCCCCCCCCACCAGCCCCTCCCTCAACATCCTGGAACAGTTGAGACGGTTCTTGGGAGGCAGAAATGGTTCACTGGGAATAAACAGCACTTCCGTGTTCCATCAGGAGACTTGACTGGCAGGCCATGGCAATGCTCCTGGGCCAGGCAGGGAAAGTCAGGGAAGGGAGTGGGGAAACTGAGGCAAACTAGAGCCTGAAGCCCTGGGTTCTTGCCTCCCACCTGGTATGGCCTCGTCTTTTGATTTATCAGGAAGTGCCAGACATGAAGATTTGTTCATGTAAAATATCCTCATTGTTAAATAAGCAACTAATTTAAAAAATTTAAAGCACTCTGTAGGTCAAACAAGACACAGCCAATGGGCTGCCAGCTCCAAATTGGCTGTAGACAGTCTGTTGGAATCCAGCCAGGTTGTTCTCTGGAGCAGTATCAGAAGAAGGTCAACAGCTGAGCCCTTGGAAACAGAAAGACTCAGGTTCAAATCCATCCTTCACCAGCTATGGGACCTCAAGCAAGTTATCACCTCCAAGCCTCAGTTTTCTCATCTGTCAAATGGAATGATGATACCAACTCCTCCAGTTGTGAGGAAATTTACATTGAGATGCTGCAGGTATAGAAGCCCCTGCACAGGGCTTCCCGTGTGAATGAGATAATGGTTGGGTATTACCATTATTGCTGTGTTGCTGAGATGCATTTCTTTCATATTTTAATCATTCAGACACTGAGCTGCAACCTCCAATTGCTGTGTAAATTTACTACGGTCAAATTTGTTCTGTCCCCTCTCCTTCCTCTCCAAAGCTGTTTTAAATAGATTTCATGACTTTAAAAAGTTTAAGATACCTTCCTATTCAAGATGTGGAGATATAAAGTCTGTGATGTTCATGTTGGGAGAGGAAATTAGTGAAAGACCCAAGACCCCATTCCAGAAGAAATTGTCCAGGAGGAAGCCCCAGGACTCTGCCCACATTGCTGTTTCCTGCGCAGGGTTTGCGTCAGCACTTAGATGAAGTCAATGAACCCTTATGAGATTTGCAAGTGACCCCAAGGGGCAGGGGAAGCTTCTGGATGGCAAGTGTGGGTCCAAGAACCAAAATCTCACCAGTGGTCAGTAAGGAACAGCAAGTGTGAGTCCCAGCACCCGACTTCCTTAGGACAGTTCCAAAAGTCAGGAGTGACACCTACCAGAATAGCTACAATGAAAAGAGCAGCAATGTCAAGTGTTGGTGGAGTCTCAGACTGTACATTGGTAGAACTGCCTGGGAGACTGTTTGGCAATCTACTAATGCTGAGTGGAAGCCTACCTCTGACTCAGCATCCCCACTCCTGGCAGTGAACCCAGGAGAAATGTGTTCACATATGTGCAGCAGGGATGGAGACGAGCCCCAGGATACTCAGAGCAGCCCTATCTGACATAGCCAACAGCTGGAAATAACCAAGAACAACAAAAGAATTGATAGAAGAATGGATAAGCAGTCATACGTCACAAAAGCTAAGGAGTAATGAAAAGGAACAAACCACGATTACAGTAATGAGGATGAGTCTCTCAGACCAAGAATGAAAAAGTCAGACACGGAAGAGCACAGAAGTGTGATCCTGTTTGTATGAAGTTTAAGAACAGGTGGAGCAAATCCACACTGAAAGGAGTCAGAATGGCAGGTACCTCTGCGACAGGGTGGGGTGGGGGGCAACTGGGAAGGCACAGGCGGAATGATCTAGAGTGATGGAAATGTTCTTTATCTTGATCTCGGTGGTGGTTACATAAATGCATACAATATAAAATTCCTACTGCCTACCTTTTCTCTCCTTTCCCAGGAGCACAGAAAAGAAAGACTGGATACTGGATAAATATTGGGAGAGTGCAGTGGTTAAGCACAAGGTTTCTGGAAATAGACAGACCCGGTCTGAATCTATGCCCACCACCTCCTGGCCACAGGATCTTAGAAAAGCTGCCTGGCCTCCCTCTGCCTCGGTTTCCACATTCATAAAATGGGAATGATGATGGTACCTAACTTGTTTGGTGAATATTAGAGAGAAGACTTAACTTTGTGAATATTAAGTTTGTTAAAACTTGCACTTTTGTGAATATTAAATTAGGTAATACATGTAAAATGCCCAGAATGCTCTTGCACATAATAGGCCCTGAATCAATACTAGCTGTCAAATTCTTTATTGCACAAACAGTTACCATTTATTAAGCCTACTACGTGGCAAACAGTGAGGTAAGAACCGATCCTTGAGATAATTATTCAGCAAGTATACACTGAACAGAACCATGGGGCAGACCCTCTGCAAGATGTCAGGGTACCTCCGCCATCACCTCCTGTCCTGGAATTCATGCCCATGTAGGGGAGAGCATAAGGGCTAGGGTGAAGCAGAGCAGTGGGCAGTAGGGGTAAGACACGTTGCTCAGGGCTACACAGAAGCAAGCGTGGCATTCACAGCATGACTCTTGTGGGTTCTACCTCATCCCACCAGGCCCTGCCTGGCACAAACTAGATGCTCAGTTAACGTCTGTGAATGGGTGAATGCCAGAGGATCTTCACAAGACCCTATAAGGTCTCTGCAGATACAATGGGTATCTGCCCAGGAGCGCAGGAGGAGGGGGGTGGGTCTGCACCACCCCGCCGTCCCCGTACAGGACTCGAACCCTGGTACTAAGCAGCCTCCGCCCAGCCCTTCCGATACACGTGGATTTAAAACCCAGCGGCCCGCGGCTCCTGCCCCTCTTCTATCATTGGTCGAGGCCCTTGCACTTGCGTCCAATCGGGTGACTGTTCCCGGAATCCGAACTTCGGATTGGCCCCTCTGCTGTGTCATTCCGGGCTGCCCGGGAAGTCAGCGGCGTTAGGCACCCCTTCCGAGTCTGGACTGGCGTTAAAGCAGCCTCGGGGGAGAAGATGCGCGTGCTGCTTCAGTGGCACTGTTAAGTAGTCTTTAAGAAAATTTTCGAATTAACCGTCATTGCAGAAAATACAGCAAACAACATAAGAGAAATGTGAATTTAAGTTAACCCATTACCAAAAGCTAATTACTGTTAAAATATTGGCTTCAGTCATTTCTAATCATTTTATTTGTGCAAAATTGGGATCAGTTCTGCAGTCTATTTTTAAATTTATTTTATAAAAGACTTTCTCTCTACCATCAAACAATCTTTGAAAACACCGGTTTTAACCATTGCATTATCTTTGACTTTCTTTATTTAAACGATCCCCCTTTTTTTCTTATTTTTTATTGCATTTTTTGCTTTTAAAAACGATAAGACCAATATTCTTGACCTTAATAATCAGGTCTCTGATTATTTCCTTAAAATATGTTGTAGAAATGGAACTAGAGGTTGAGAATACTCATACTTTAAGGGCCTAATGCACATTGCAAAATTATCTAGCATTCATTCATTCAGTGAGTATGTGTTGAGGAATCAGAGCCTACTTGATGCTAGGCACTGTGGATACAGCAAAGAACAAGAGGAGCAGCCAATAACCCTTTCAAAAATGTAATGCCATTTCACCTGAACGCCTGTTCCCAGGAGCCTGTATGAGCACCCAGCTTCCTGTGCAAAGCGGAGGGGGCCAGATCTCCAACTCCGGCAGGGGCCCGCTGCAGATGGAGGGCAGAAGGTGTTTTCTGCCTGCCACTCCCTTGTGGGACTGTCAGGGCCTGTGGTGTGGCACTTCTTGCATTCTAACAGCACTTGTCTGGTGTTCTGGAGGTCCTGGGGACATCTGAGCATCTGTTCCTGGGACCAGACATCCGGGATACACAAGGCACAGTTCAGCTAGGGCAAGAAACACCCAATGGAGCAACTCACACATTCATGAAAAATTACAGTTTGGAGTAGCATCTTCAAGGGCAAAAAGGAGATTCTGTGGTTCATTTGTATCTTGCAGGGGATTGGGAGCTCCTGGGGCAGAGCATGCTGTAATAATAATTAACTTTTTTCAAGAGCTTGTTCCAGCCAGGCCCTGGGCTAAGTGCAGGGCAGGAGTTTCCCCCACTTAATCCTCCCAATAGCCCTCTGCGTAAGTGCCTTTATGCTCTCCATTTTAAAGATGAGAAAACTGAGGCCTGGAAAGTCATCGATTCATTAACTTTCCCAGTCAAGGTCACACAGTTAGAAGTTGTGGCATATCCTTGTGTGACCTCATGCAGAATTCAGTGTTTGGGGAATGGAATGAGTGTGTGATCCCTGGAGAGGGTAAACTCTGTGAAGACAGAGCCCAGCTTGCCCCAAACGGCATGTACTCTCCCAGGGCCCGGGGCAGCTCCTGGCTGGCCATACGGAATGGTGTCTGTGCACAGGTATAAAGTCACTGGCCCAGCCCAGAGCCGGGCAGACACAGCCCTCCCTACACTCTCTGCAACTCGGCTGGCCTTTCCCCTCAGAGCGAGCCCCTTCTTCATCAGCACCCCCCAAGCCTAGCAGCAGACTGCCATGGCCCAGCCTGGCCCGAGGCCTTTAGGCCACTGAGAATCATAGTTTTACATTATTAATCACTCCTGACAACAGTAAAATGTATCCTTCACTAGAACAAAGACACAGAAACATTTCTGCTTGGGTACATCTTGACCTCAGCTTCAACGACACACAGTTTTTTCTGGAAGTGTTTCAGACCGGAGTTGAACATCTGGACCCTGCCAAAACCCAATCAGTCTCAGCCTGTGAGAGAAAGGTCCTAATATCAAGCTATTTAAGGTAACCAAAGACCCTGCGGGCCTGGGCAGGGAGTCAGGAACAGGATCCAGGCTTGGTTTGGTATTTCACCAGCAGCTTGACCTTGGCCAAGTCACGTCCCTGTCTGGGTCATAGTTTACCCATCTGTCAGAGGGTGGGATTTGGCTCTCCGGTTTCCTTCTGCCCACCCCTCATCTCCCCACCTTGGTTGCAAAGCCTCATCTTCTCTGTAGAAACTAGGTGCCTGCTGGAAATGAGAAAATGGTTTGGAGAAAAGGAGACTCCTCTGATGGGGGTGGAGGTACATCTGTGACCAGTTTAGCCAACTTTCTTTGGTTTACTGCTGGAGAGCTCAATCATGTGACATTTGTCCAGGAACTAAGCTCCTATATTAGCACCTAAACACACCCAACACGACCAAGGAAACAGACAACACACACATCCCCCCACAGCATGTGTACACACAATGTATGCAGCGGACACGCACCCACAAACCCACAACACTCAGATTACGTACCCCCTGCCTCCCCATCTCTATGGTTAAGACTTCTGGCTCCAGTTCTTTTACCAGGCAAATATTTGTTCTTGGTAGGCACTGGCCCAGGTTTCTGGCTTCCAGATATTTCGTGGGCATTGCAGGGGACCCAACAAAGGAGATGTGTGGGGGTGGAGGGAGTGAGAGAGTAGGGAAGACAGAATTGTCAGTAAGAAATGCAGCCCCAAATATGACTTGTGTGCTTCTGTGTGTGGGTGCCAATCACTCATGCCACAGAGGTTTGCCAAGTGCTTGCTGCATGTCAGACCCCAATCAACACACCCACCAGGGGTGCATCAGGTGACTTGCCCCATGGGGTGCCAGACAGGCATGAACATGCGAACACACGTCAGATGCTGCTGGTCAGTATGTTGATGCCTTGACACACACACACCCTCACTGTGAAACACTGTTCCCACCATCACTTAGGGACAGAGGACACACAGGTTCAGCAAGGTAAAGTGACCTGCCAAGGTCATCCACTTGGATTCTGGCAGCCAGGAGTCCAGAGGTGCCTCTCTGGGTTTGGTCTTGACCTTCTCTCCTCCCCATCCTCTTGAACTCACCCCTCCCTGTAGAAGTCAGCGGCTCCTGTCTTCCAAGGTAAGGTGGAGCCTGAGGCTCCTCCAGGGAGCCCAGGAAATGGTGTGGCAGGGAAGGCCAGGCCAACCCAGGCAGAGACGGTGAGGACGGGGCAGGGGCGGAAAGCACCGTCTGCCAAGGCCTGCCTCCAGCGTTGGGGTCTAAGCATCTGCTTTCATAGCCTGCTCCCCTCACTGCGGGCCCCTGATCCTCCTTCAAATGGGAATAATATTAGCTTGAACCTCATAGGGCAGTTGTGGAGATCCAGTGAGCTAATCCTTGGCTCACTGTAGCATCCCAGTGCATATTTGTTGAATGATTAAACGGAAGAATATGAAGTGGCTAGAACAGGGCCTGGCACACAGGCGGTGTCCATAAACATTAGCTTTTATTTGTGTTTCAAGGCAAATCAAGGCAAAAAAACCAAAATAAAAACATGAAGTCCAAAGATTCTAACCTGGGAACATTGACAGGCCCACTAAACCACACGTAGGACTTGGAAAAAAACTCGACTCAGTGGGCAGGAGTTTCCAAAGATGGTAAATTGGAGGAGAGATTGTTGAACCGCTTACGGCTGCCGGAGACTGCTGCTGAAGGGGCAGCCTGTGTGGCAGGCCCAGGGTGGCAGGGGTGAGGGCAGCAGGGCTGGGCCTGAGGAGGCAGGGGTCTGTCCTGTCCCCTGCCCCACTGTCCACTGCCAAAGCAGGCCCTTTGTTGACTCAGCTGGGCACTTTCCACAGGGCCCAGCAGACAGTCAGGGCACAGCCAGCCACCCTCAGCTGCGGCCAAAACCCACGCTGGCTTCCCAGGTTCCTGACTGGCTGCCAACGAGGGCCTGGCACCAGAGTAGGACCAGCTACAGGATTTTCAGGGCCTCTTGTTCTCAAAGTATTAGTTATGAAGAATTTCAAGATGGCGAGAGGAGAGCATTAAACCACACTTGGGGCCCTTCTGAGCACGGAGCCCTGGTGTGAGCACGGGTCCCACTCCCGCGAAGGCGGCCTCGCGCAGGGACGGCCCTCTGGAAGCAAGGACTCCTTACCGGAGCGGACGGGACCTTTTCTCTTTAAAGATCCCCCTGTGGCAGGTGCAGTCCATGCTCAGGGAAGACAGTGGCGTGTGCTGTCCGCAGGTCCTAAAAGGCCTGTCCCAACAGCTACCGGGGGACACAGACCCATTTCACAATCCTATAACCAGGTTGGGAGGTGCATCCGGAACCCCAGTCTTCCTGGCACCACAAGAATCCCTTAGCTCCTTTTCCAACATTGGCTTTGGCCTGGGCCCCTGCTGCCCCCAGCCTGGGGCCCCCTCCCAGTTAGCGCACCTCCCCAGAGAGGTCACCCTGCCCCCTGGGCTTCAGCTGTGCCCAGGCCAGCTCCCTCTGATTCCTCTCCAGCTCTTGTCTTTCTCTGAAGCCATCACCTGGACTTACATGTTTACCCACTTATTGTTTGTCTCACCTGCAAGAAAATGAGCCCCAGGAGGGCAGTGGTTTGTACCTGGCCCTGTAGATGCTCAGTAAATATGAGTTAAATGAAACGCTCCCTCCTCAGGTGGGCTTCCCAGTTTCTAGCTCACCGTTACATCTGCAGTGACCTAGTTCACCTATGGGTTGGCAGGCAGGTCTGTAGTCTCTCTGCCCCTCGGCCCATCACAGGAAGAAGTGAACTTGTTTTGTCTTGTTGCCATGTGATCAGTACCCAGCACGGAGCCAGGCACTGAACTGGAGCACAGTACTGGCTGGCTGAGTGGAGGGGACATCTTTCTGTGACTATGGCCTTCCTGCCGTGGACTCTTGGGGCTCAGTGGAAGTGGTCCCCACTCCTGCACCTGCACTCCCAGCAGGGTGAGTGCTCCCACCCTGGCCCATCAACCCCTTGACTCCGGGGCTCTACCCTGGACAGAATCAGTGAACTGTGAACTCATCTCCATGCACCTGTCCTGACAGAGGTCTCTGTGACTCTCATCACTGAATACCCTGCACCCCTGTGCCTGAACACATACGGATGCCATGTTTAGTATTAAAAAATATAGGACATCCAATTAAATTTGAATTTCAGATAAGCAACATATATATTTTTAGTCTAAGTATATCCCAAATATTGCACGTGATATACTTACACTTATTCATGTTTACCTGAAGTTCACATTGATCCGTCAGCCCTAGGCAGGAAGCCCCCGCTGAGTGTGGGTAACTGCATGCTTCTTCCAAAGAAATTCTGCCCTTTCCCACCACCTACCTTAGCCAGGGGTCCTGTCATTGTGCCAAAGAGTTTCCAGCTGTCAACCCCTTCATGTATAAAAGGGAAAATAAAATGATGCTAGGTCCTCCCCTCCTGGGCTTGCCATGAGGATTAAATTACAGAACCATTGGATGCAGTTGTGGCCACCATGCCTGACACCCCACATTAGACCTCCAGGCAGAACTAACTTTGGAATCAGGGTGAGACCACTAACCAGTCCCAGGTGCCACCGTCAGAACAGTGGTGTCACCACGTAGGCGCTCAACAAATGTGGCCAGGCTGTTGTCCCAGACAGATCAACCAGAGGTCAATGCTGTAGGTAGGTTTTTTTTTTTTAATCCACTGAATTAACTGGTTATTTTTGCCCGCTGGCGGCTCACCCTCTATTGTGTAAATGCTGCCTCATTTCCAAGACAATCAACGTGTGTGATTTCTTGAGACCGCATCCAGTGCCAAAGCTTGGAGAAGGGCTGGGACTTCGCCCTGTCCCATATTTCCAGAAGAAGGGGTAGAAAGCAGGGACCGTGGAGTCTCTGGTCTCCATTAGCTTAGGAAGCGAGCGAACCCATGGTTATTCCAGGCCCTGCCAACGTTTCCTGAATCCCCCAAGAAACATTTGGGGCCCCTCCCTTCTCAAGGTAGGGGCTGGGACTGCCCAGCCCACAGCAGGGGCGTCCTCCACGGTAGGCCCTGAGCACTGCGTCATCTGGGCTGGGATCCTAAGCTGGGCCAGGTCTGTAGGTCTGACAGCTTCTCTTCCCAAAAAAACGGTGGTCAGTGCCTTGAACTTCCGTCTGTGCTGGGCACTCCTCCATAAAGCTCCAACCAACTGTTCCTGAGTTCGGCCCTCCAGAAAGTTGCCTGCCTGCCCTCCTAAGAAAGTGAGAGGCATGGCTGTACCCAGTGCGGGGAGAGAACTCACCCACCGCTAGGGCTGGCTTTCTCTGGGCTCTGCAAGGCTCTGCTCTGGTTCCAGCCTATTCAAAGGAAGTAACAATAACTTTTAAACCCTTTTCCCTCCCCTGAGTACCAAAGGAATCTCTGCTCATTACTAAAATTCCAGGCATTCCAGGGATATGTGAATTTTTAAAGAACTAGAAACATACATGGGGGAACAGATATCCCAGAGACCTCCGTTGAGCTCAGGATCCTCCACTGTGTGACCCTGAGCAAGCAGGGGTGACCCACTCCCCCCTCCCACACTGTTTCCGTGTCTGTAAAACGGGTTAATAATATTCCTGCCTTTGAGCATAGGTGTCAGATTGAGTTAATATTTGGTAAGTTTCTGGCACACGGTGAGTGCTCCCTAAGTGCATGTGAAATAAGAGATTTAGGGGAGGGTCCAGAAGGGGACACACCAAATTGTTGAGAGGTTGGAGATGGGCCAGGAGGGGTCTGTAATATTTTAATACCTTTTTAAATCAGGAGAATGTGTTCTTGTAGCATTTGTGTAATTAAAACCTAATGAAATAAAACTATTCTCCAGCACTTCCCCCCACCTCTTTTGAACTCCGGAGCCGCTCTTCTCCCAGCCGAAGGCCCTCCGGGCAGCAGACAATGGGTGTGGATTCGCCCCGGGCCTGCCGGCTGAGACTTTGCACAAGTCCCCGACAGGTATTTACATGACAAGGGCTTTCCTCGGAGCAGTCCCGGGCGTGTCTACGCGAGTTCCAGTCTTCCCCAGTCGACCTCCTTGGGGTCAGGTTAAAGAGCGCGGGGGAGGGGGCAGGAGAATAGGGGCCTCTTGGGGTGCAGCACTGCAGGCAGGAGTCTCCTGCGAAATCAGATAAAGGCGTTATGCTGAGGAAACCCCGCTTTTTCTAATTCCCTCTGCCCTGAGCCCCAGGGACCTCGCGCTCCTTTGGGGACGCGGCTTCCCCAAAAGCCTGGGTCAAAGACCCCGGGATGAAGGCGGGGAACACGGCTGGGACTAAGACCCACTCCCCCGCACCGGCTGTGTGTAGGGCAGGGGTTCCAAACTGATCCCCGCAGGGGAAGGGACCCTGTGCCCCTCCAAGGGGCGGCGCAGGTCTCAAGTGTTCGCGGGCCGCCTCGCTCTGGCCCTTTAAGAGCCCGCCCCCTTCCTCGTCATCCCGCCCCGCGGCCCGGTGAGGGGGTGCGGGGGAACCTCGGCGGGGATTGGCGCAGCACGCGCCCCCTCCCCGGCCCCCGCGCGGTGGGAACCGGCAGCCCCGTCTAGCGCTGACGTCAGACCGTCTGCCTGCCTCCGACCGCGGTCTCGGAGCGAAACCCGATCTCCTTGGACTTGAATGAGGAGGAGGAGGAGGCGGCGGCGGCGGCGGAGGCGCTCGGCTGGGGGAAGCCAGCAGCAGAGGCTCAGCCCCGGCGGCGGCAGCGCGCGCCCCGGCTGCCAGCCCATTTCCCGGACGCCGCCCGCGGTCCCTGCGGACGCCCCCGGGGCTGCCAAGGGGCGGCCGGGGGGCAGTGGGGAGCGCGGCTCCGTGCACTGAGTCCCGCGGCGCCCCGGGAACTTGGCGGCGCCCAGAGCCCGGCGAACCGGGGCGCGCCTTCCCCGCCGCGCGCCTCCTGCATGCGGGGCCCGAGCGCCGGGCGCCGGCCGGAGTTCCCCCCGGTCGCCCCCGCGCTCCCAGCGCCCCGCGCCGCGCCGCCGCGCCGTCCATGCACCGCTTGATGGGGGTCAACAACACCGCCACCACCGCCGCCGGGCAGCCCAATGTCTCCTGCACGTGCAACTGCAAACGCTCTTTGTTTCAGAGCATGGAGATCAGTGAGTGACCCCGCACCCTCCTTCCCGGAGACCCCTTGGGGCTCGTACCCCTAGTTGAGGCGTAGCTGCGGGCGGGGGCCCGGTCTGTGCGCGCCCCCTCGGGCCGTGCGCCCTGCGCCCAGGGCGCGCCCTCCCGGCTCGCGGCAGCTGGCTGCCGGCCCGGCTTTGTCCCGCGGCGCAGCGAGCCTGGCACGGCCTCGGCTGCCCGCGCCCCGCCCGCCGGGACTCGGACCCCAGGCTGAGCGGCGGGGAGGGCGGCGGGGTGCCCGACGCGGGAGGGTTGGGGCTGGCGGATACGTGAAGTTTCCATTTTATTTCCCTAAGGGGCAATCGCTGTGGAGCAATTAGGCCGGCTCTTTATCAACTTTGGCTGGGGGTGGAGGTTGGGGGGTGGCGGGTGTGTGAGACACTGTCTGGCCTGCGAGGTGTCTGGGGCTCCTGGTGTGTGTCTGGAGTGTGCGTGGCGCTGTGTGTCTCATTCTGTGTGAGTGGGTTTGCGTGAGTCTGTGGAGTGTGCGTGTCTGGGTCTCTGTCTGGGTCTCGGCGCGTCTGCCTCTGCGTCTGGGCCGCGGTCTGTGCGAAGAGTGTGTGTTTCCGAGTCTTCTTGCGTCTCTAGGTCCAGGTCTGGGTGCCTCTCTCGAGTGTGTGCATCTCTCTGGGGGCTGGGGACCATTTGTGTCCAGGTGTCTGAATCCAGGGCTCAGCGCTGGTGGGTCTGGGCGAATGTGGATCCCGAGTGTGTGTCATTGTGTGAGTGTCTGTGTCCCCGACGGACCTATAAATAGCCTCTGTCTGGACAGCTTGGCTCAGCCTGGCTGGAACGGTGGTTACAAATGAGTCAAAGTTTGGGGCTGTCTGTGTTTGGGACTGCCTTGCCCTGCGAGAGGGAGGGAGGGAGCACAGGGAGGGGGTGATTGAAGCTTGGCTGGAACTTGTTCTGCATATGGATAAGTTGAGGCAGACAAGTCTCTTCTTCCTTCGTGCATAGCCCACCCAGGTGGACACTCCGTTGGGTGGGGAATGGACTGCCACCCCATGGGGTGTGCCCCTAGCTTACACCCCCTCCCCTGCCAGTCCCTCTGGGGACCTCTTGCCTCTCTGAGCTTCAGTTTCCCCCTTCTTGCCTCTGAGCACCCCAGGCGAGGGGTAGGGCCAGCTTTCTTCCAGTTGGGACCTGGAGTCCAAGCAGCCGCCACTGAGCAGGGCAGTCACTGCGTGACTCATAAGCCAGTTTCCGCAGGCGGCTGCCACAGTTTGCAGCCCCTGAGCTTGTACAGTGAGGCACAAGAGGTAAAAATAACTCATGGCTGGCCCTGCTGGGGCAGGCCGGCTTACTTTGGTGGTGGGGTCCTTCCACCCATAGGCCCCCCACTACCTTCACCAGGCCGGTGTGGTTCAGGGAGAACCTGCCCAGAGCCAGCGTTTGCGGAATTGAGTTTCATTAAACCAGATTGCTTCCCAAAGGCCCTTTGTGAACTGGGAGGCTAATGAAATGCACGAGGATGTTATTAAAATATGTTCGCACATGTTTGGAGAGTCTTGCCGGGACTAAATGGATTGCTGCTCGAGTACCCTCCAAGCTCTGTTTCCCCCCTCCTCCTGTAAAGCTGCCTTGGGGGGGGCTTCCCACCCAGGGAGTCCACGTTGCGTCCAACTTAACCATTATGAGGCTACACACAGTCAGACATTCTGTTCTTGTCTTTCTCAGTGTTGAGGACTTTAAAAAAAAATTCATTCGTGTATCTGTCTCTTTTTTGGGCTGCTCAGCCCTGATAATATTTTGGCTGACACCAAGGACTTGTTAAATCGGTTGCCTGTGACCCGTGTGCTTCCCACAGATCTGAGTGGGACCCTTGAGGGTTGGGCCTAGAACACCGGCCTGCCCCAAATGGCTTCAGGGTGGCCCATTAGTCACCATGCTCCTTGCAATTTTTACACACCGCCCCCTACTTACTGGAAGAAAGCCCAGGGCAGAAAGGGAAGTGATCTTAACCCAGGTATAATGTAACAGTTTGTTGGTAGAGCTAATCAGATTTCCCGAAAGAGTCTCGTGAGGAAGCTTTAAGCCCAGAAGTTTCTTTATACAAAAAGATGAGGAGGAAGGAGGGAAGGATAAATGAAGGAAGGAACAGATAGTAGCCGCTGGGTATGTCACATGCCAAGAGTCAGGGGTTGTTTCCAAGTAGACTGGTAAAAGCAGACATGGAGCTGGGCTGCAGGGTAGTGTCCAGGCGGCCACTGTACTGTAGGAGACGAGGTCATCCTTATTAGGTCCCTTGGGCCTCTTGGGCCTCAGTTTCCTTATCTGAAAAATGAGACCGTGACGGTTGAAATATAAAATTCTGCCATCTTTAAACATGGGGCCTCTGCCCTCTGAAAGTCTGGCTGGAGGCTTCAGTGCCAGAAATGGCTCTGACCCCTCAAATAGTGCTCCATCCCAGGTGGGGTGTTCAGCTGCTCCAGATTTCAGGCCTGGGTGGAGCCCTGCCAGCTCTGGGTTCATGCCCTCCCTTTAGAGATGAGGGAGGGCGGCCACGGAGAGCTGTGCCCCAGGTCCCCAACCCACCCTCCGCCCGCACCTGACATAATTTCTTGGGGAGTGCACGCACTTGTCTCTTGAATTTGGAACCTGGGCCGCACACTAGGTCCACCTTGGCCTTGGGGGCTGGAGGAAACCAGAAGCATCCTCTTTGCACTTGGGAGGGTGGGAACTGGATCGTCTCCGAGGAAGCCAGGAATCTGGGATGGTCTTCATGCGACTTTAACAAGACCCTGCCAAGACAGCCCAGGGACCCCCATCTATTCTGAGAGTCAAGGAGAATTCACTGTTCCTAAAACACCCTTTTTTTTCTTTAAAAAAGCCAGGGGTCTTGGGATTAAAAACAGCTGGCTCAAGTGACAGCCCCCTGGGGCTGACAGCCGGGGAGTTGGCTGTGGCGACTTTTGAGGAAAAGACTCCTTCTGGCACATGTTTTTCTTGGCATTCTCATGGACCTCTTTTTCATTCTGCTGCGCCTCTTAGTTAGCCCCTGTCTTTCTCCTCCAGCTTTACTTGAGATTTCTGGGGGGCAGATAGATGCTAACTGTTCTCTGGGCAGGCTGACGTGGGGTGCTGCACAGCTGGAAGTTCCTGTGGCAGTATCTCTTAAGGGCCTGTGGGGGTGCCCCCTGCCCTGGACCCATGTTGTACCCCTGCAGGAAGTATCTACTGGTGGCAGTTTTGTTTCTTAATACGATCAGAGTCCCTGAGCCTCTGACTGCTCCTCAGCCAACTGCAAACACATTTTCCAAAACCCTGGAGACTTTTCAGAAGCTCTCAGGACATCCAGTTTCTGATCGTTTGTGCTGCTCGTGTTTAACGCTCGAATCCAGGGTGTATCAGCCTGGGCACTAGGATGCTGTGGGCCAAATGATTCCTGTGGGACGGAGGGAAGGTTGTCTGGGTGGTGGGTGTCCAGCAGCATCCCTGACCTCTACCCGCTAGATGCCACAGTGTCGTAACAACCAAAAGTGTCTCCAGACATTGCCAAATGTCCCTGGAGAGGCACATTGCCCTGGTGGAGAACCACTGCTTCCATCAGTTACTGGTTTCTCCGAGGACCTGCGGGCCAGAGGGCACCTCTGAATTGCTAGAGGGTGATCATCAGCTCCCGTCAGAAGTCACATCGCCCTCCAAGCGGGTGCCCACCGCTCATTCATTTAGCCTTTATTGAGTGTCTGTTGTGTGCCAGGCAGGAAGGATAGGGGCTCCCTCTTGAACTTGCCAGTTTTCATCTTGGATTTGCATTTATTACGTGGAGGGACTCGGCACCAGGGAAACAGGGAAATGCGTATTTCCAGGTTCCGGTTAAGCTGGCTGTCCGGTGCCAGCTCTTCGCCCTGTGGGCCTTCTCAGCTAGGACTTTTAGCCCATATGTTTTCTGTCTGTGTTTTAGGATGAGGTGCAGTAAGGGGTGGAGTTTTGATTGGCTCTCAGGTCAGGCAGTGGGTCACAGCTTCCCAGGAGATTGGGTTAACCAGCCACACTACCCAGTGTGACCCAGAGTCAGGGGTGAATGTAATATTTGTCAAGACACAGAATAACTAATTGCTCGGGTGCGCAGTGCCCATGTGCCTGCACACACACAGTCAGCTGCCACCCCTTTCTGCCTTAACTGCCAGCTTCTCTCTGAGTTGGGAATGGTTACAGCTTCTTCTGGACATGAGAGAACAGGGGAAAGGTACACACACAAAGTCTCCCCTATCAGTTTGCACAACTATGCCCTCGCCCTTCGAAAGAGAAGAAGGGAGAGAGAAAGTGAAGCTGCCTGGGAGAGGAAGGTGCTGGGGGTTTTCCAGGATAGCAAGACGTGCTTGCCACCCAACAGTCCCGGGGTCCCCCATTCAGGGGCCCAGATACCTGCCCCTGCCTCCTTTTATCTCCATCCAGCAGTTTAAACAGAGTTTAAAACAAAGTTTTTGGTTTGGTTAATTGTTTAAATCTAAGAAAACATTCAAGAGGATGGCTGTAGCAAAAGGGCCCAAACCAGAGGGTCAGCGTGGTTTTCCCCTCAAGGGTGTCCATCCACAGAGAGTTTGCAGGCACTCAGGGTCTGGGGTCCTGCCCAGAGAGAAGAGCTCTTACAAATGGAAGTTTGGAGGCTGTATTCCTGCCAGCCTTGGGCTCTTGTATGGCACATGCTGAGGAGGCGATCAAAGCCGAGGGTGCATTTTGTGCCTTTCAGAGGGTCTCGTGCAGGCACGTGTGGGCCGTGTGTGCTTGCACGCCCATCCCTCTCTGTGCCGGTGGAGCAGGGAGGGCTGTGCAGGGCTTTTTGAGACCAGGAGGGGCTTGTGGGCAGCCAACTCAGTATTCCCTGAGATGGGCTGTCCAGAACTGGGGTCGGAAGCCCTTCCCAAAGGGCTTCTGCTGCCTGGTTCCTGACTGCCAGTGGGCCCTGTGTAGCCAGATCTTTCTGTTTCTGGGACTGGACAGCTAGACTTTCATGTAAAACTCCTGGGTTTTAAGTACTGGCATTATCTTTCCTTCTTGAAGGGCCCCACAAAACTTGCTCGTAGACCCAATATCTCCTGGGGGCTACAGTGGGTTAAGAGTGTGACCAACGACAGAGTGGTGGAGGCTCAGCCCGGCACCAAAACGTGCCAGCTGCTCACCTTTTGCTGTCACTCAGCCCGTGTGTACAGCCGGGCAACACAGCCCCCATGTGCTGGGGTGCTGAGTGTTCAGAGATGATTCTCGTGGAGTGTGGCCCGCGGTCTGCACAGTCCTGTGCTCATGGGGGTGGGTGGTGACAGTGCGGGGCACAGTAGACTCAACTACCCACTCTGGCCTGTCCCCTTAGTGGTCACAGTACAGCACACTGCCTGATGAGAAGGCCTTCGCCAGAAAAAGGTTTCCCCATTCTGGGGCTGGGGTGCCCACACTGGCTGGGAATGTTGGCATGAAAAGGCCCATGTGGAGACCGTGGCCTTGGAAGTGTCTGTAACTGAATATTTGTGTACCTTCCCTTGTCCTTGCCTGGCCCACTGCAGACCCGACTGGCAAATCTTGCACACGCCTGCCCCCAGCCCAGGAAGTGCAGATAGCCTCTCACAAACCCCACCCTCCAGCGCTGGGTCCCTCTAATCCACTGTCAGCTTTGGGGGACACAGGCCGGCCAGGGGAGGGTATGAATCACAAAATACCACCCTGGCATCCAGATGCCCCACTAGGTCCAATTCAGAAGACGGCCAGAAGCAGAAAGGCAGAAACGCGCAATGGTTTGAGCCTCCCATTTTGAAAATTAATTTCACTTTTTGAATAAGCTGGTGTATGCAGGGGTGGGGTGGGATGGGGTGGAGGACGTGTGAACCATCAAAATAAGACCCTCACCTTTTTTTTCTGGGATGGGTGGGGTGGGGTAGGGCGGGAGAGAATGGAGTGGGGGCACATCTCCCGTTGTCATTTCTCTCAGCACCTGTGTCTTCACTCCTGCCCTTCCCCCTCCCTGAGGTGGGCTGCACCCCTTCGTGGAGTCGTGACAACCGGCAGCACTGACAGTCAACATCATTTTCCCTTCAGTGACATTACAGAGCCAAGCCCTGACACCTCAGGGCTTGTCAGGCACAGGTAGAGAGCTGTCTGTCACCAAGCTGGGGCAAGTCCCAGAATGTTTGCTGAAGGAGTGGGGGGTTTCAGCACCCTGGGGTGGCCCTGGAAAGGTTTGGGATGCCCCTAGGCTTTCTGAGAGCCACAGAATGGCTTCTCTCTTCCATTTGTTTCCAGGGTGACTGATGGATTTTTGCTTTCATTCCCTTTCCTAGTTGGATATGGAGAGCTTATTATGTGCCAAGCACTAGTGACGCATTTTTTTCTCATTCCTCAAACAACTCCAAGAGAGCTTTTGCTATCACCAATTTGCAGATGCACAAATAGGATCAGAGAGGGTCAGATACTTGCTCCAGGTCTCACAGCCAGGAACTGATGCTCTTTTGGGATCAAACCTAAGCTCCCCGGCCCCACAGCTCATGCTCCCATCATTTTTTCTCAGAAACACCACACTGACTCCCTGAACCCCAGTGCAAGACTTGACATCACAGTGCTAGTTTAGATTTTGTCCGAAGACTGCAATCCCATGTTGGACCATTCATTAGGGAGAAGCAGTAACAAATTTCGGGGCACGCACTTGGGTCTATTCCACCCTGGCAGCAAACTGGCTGTCTTGGAAAGGTCTCCCCCAAACTGGTACCTGTGTCAGGAGCTGGTGTCTCCATCTCAGCTCCTTTCTGCAGCCCCAACACCACCATCAGATATTGCGGCAAGAGCGTGCGAAGTGGCCCAGGGCTGTTCCTGGGGGAATTGTATCTGTAACCTTCCCCGTGACTTCCAGGCCATCTGGGGTCCGTGCACTGCCAGCATTTATGGCTAGGCTGACATTATGAGACTTTGTGGGGGACACAGCATGGTGCAGGTGCTCAGCCATGCAGCACTTCATTATGCACCCGTGATGCTGTTCCAGGAGCTATGGCATGTCGGGACCATGTAGACAAAACCCTGCCCTCTGAGAGTTGCCAATCTAGTGAGCAGACAGCCAGGAAAATGAGTTTATTCTGGTGGGGGACTGAGGAATCCCAAACGGGGGTACCCCCAAGGCTTCTGTCGGGGAGGCTCCCCGCTCCCTGCCTGGTCATCCCGTTTGGGCTGGAGAGCCCCTTGTGGGTCTCCTGTCACACCTGCCATGCAGTATTTAATGTTGTATATTTTGGGGATCTGTGCCTGTCTGGTTCAGTATAGACCCCAAGCCTGTAGGAACCTCATGTGTAGGAGGAGGGAAGGAAGTGGACAGGGAGGGCAGGCAGGCTCCCACACCCCAGAGGGGGAATTTCTAGGGCAGTTCTTTTCTGCACACACCAGCTTCAGACTTGGAGTGGTTTCTGCTAACTCTCCTAGGCAGTGGCACCCCTGGGTGGAGCTGACGTTTGCTCCAGTGTGATGGTTAGACGCTGCACCTCGACAGGATTAGGCGGCTGCTGTGACTCTCCTTTGGAGGTACCAAGTGTTAGTTGGATCTTAATATTTGAGGGAATTCTAATACGTGTATTTTTTTCAATGGAGAAGAGGCGGAAGGAAGAAGAGGGGTCACTTGGCGTAGAATAGCGCCTGCCGTGAACTTGGCTAGGATGTCAGAAGCACTGGGAAGCAGAGAGTCTGATTTTCTTTTCTTTCAGATCTAGTTTAGCATAAATCATTTATTATTGTATCAGTGGGTTTGGGAAATGGCTTTACTGGCAGAAAAGAGTTTTAATTATTTGGTAACAAGTGTAAAATCCCCAGCGGCTCTGGGGTATAAATGCTGGGGAGAGTTTGCGAGTTTGCTCCTGGCCTCTATAAGCCAGCTCTCGAGGTTCCACCGTCCTCTAGAAGCACCTCCCAGTCCTCCCTGGCAGGCAGCCCTGGGCTCCCCCAGCCTGGACAGATGCAGCAGCAACCTCTGAGCAGTCGTGTGGGTTCAAGACACCAACTTGCCTTTTAAATTTGGAGAGACTGTCCTGTATCTTTGGTTCCTGTTAGGGTCTTTGGTGGCAATGGTGGGGGACCAGGCAGCCATGCTGTGTCCTGGTTAGAATTGATGCAACTTTTGCATAATCTTGGTACAGAGTAGATGTTCGATAAACAGTGAAACAGTTGGTGAACAAGAGGATTTATGGTGTTCCTCGGTTTCCCCCATGGCTCCTGGGATCATGCAGTGATGTTCTATAAAGTCCTAGCACGTGATGGGGGTCTGTCCATAGCAGCTGTCACCCCTTATTATCACTGATGGGGGGTCTTCAGTTCCTGGCATCAGGGATGGGAGAGCCTTTGGGGTCCTTGAGATCTCTGGGAGGTGATGCTTCCATGTGTGGCTTTGGAGGTGGGGGTTTCAGTGGTTAAGAATACAGAAATGTGTGCTTTAATATATAAAACCACATGTCTTTGGTTATACAAAACATATATAATATAAAATATGTAGAATTTTTTTAATATGTGCTTTCCACTCAGCAAGGCTAGGAGACTTCTCTGAAGTCCCCTGAATGGAAGCCACAGTGGGGGCACTGCCACCACAGGTGTGCCCAGGGCTGAGCCTGAGCCTTCCCTGGCTTTGCCGTGACCTCCCCAGGCAGGCGAAATCAGGGGTCCTAGGCTCGGTTTTCAGAAGCAAGAGAAGTGGGTAACTGAGTCAGTTTTCCAGGAAGTTTCGGGGAAAGCAAACCACCTTTGCCCCAGAGAGGTTTTTCAGCCCTGGTAGTCTTTGTTGCCGGTCCCCGCCTGCCCGTCTAGGTAGAGCCTTGAGACAGCTCTGCCTGCCACGTGCCTCGCTTTGCCCATGACGGGCCGGGCAGCCGGTGGTAACTGGGACCGTTGCCTGAGGTTATAAGCCAGGTGTGAGCTCCGTTTTACTCTCTTCTGTGTAGGTCTGCCCACTAAGGTGGGACATCCCCATTCGGGATGCCTTCAGACTTCACAGAAGTTCCTGGAAAAGGTTCATATGCCCAGATCACAAGTTTCAACCCCAGCCTTGTGTGGTGATTCATCCCGGAGGCCACACTTCCATTAGGGAGGCTCAGACCTTGTATGTGGCCACAGCCAACAGTATTATTCATCAGCCTGAGTTTTATAGCAGGTAGAATAGCTTTGATCTGGAATACCTCCACTTATGTCATTTGAGAGATGACGTGAGAGTCTGGTTGTTTTAGAGGGTCTTTTCAAAATTCCGTTCCTGGAAGGAAGAATCTTTATGTTCTGTTATGGCTGCTACATGTAAGGAATAAAAAGTAAAAGTTATACCAAGGTTTTTACTGAAACTGTGTATTTATGCACTTACTTCCTTTACTTCGCTCACGTGGCTCCACATTTTAAGCCTAATTCTTAGTAACCTGACAGAAGAAAGTAGAAGGTGAAGTGGGGGGTGTCCTGGGAGCCCTGCAGGAATTTGGTGGCAGCCCCCCGCCCGATGGGCGAGTTCCCACGCCGTCAGCCTGAAGTGCTATAGCTGCTCACAGCTCTAATCACCTTCCTAAAAACAATTGAGTCGGTAATAATTCTGTAAACCTGTGAATCAACTTTGCGCAAACACCCTGAGTAATTTCTTTGTTCTTTTCTTTCTACTTTATAATTGGTGTCTGTAAAAGCCAAAGGTTTGGTCTTGCGGAAGGCGTGATTCATTTATTGGTGTCTGTGCCGCCCCGTTATCATTCAGTCATTTCAGAACGCTGTCGCTGTGAGCCAGGAATGATTCATACCAGGCTGAGCTTAGTGGATGGGGTCATGGCCATCAGAGGGAACTATTTTTTCTAATCTATTTATGGTATGGGAGAAAGAAGTGGGTGTATTGAGATGATGGAGAGGGTGTCAATTACATTGGTGAATATAACCGATTAAATAACACTAGCCGGCCCTTTAAACCCCACTGTGCTGCTGTGGGTCCTTAGGATAGATCACCGCTAAACACATTCCTGTGTCAGGTGTATCTCGCCCATGTTTACGGATCCCGAAGTCCAAGCAGGCTGACAGGTAGGGACCCTGCATCAAACCCGGAGCAGTTTCAAATTGAAAGCCACAGATGAAGAGAATGTTGCCTTTTTAAAAAGTCTGTCCACCATAGAACAGCTTACTATCTGGGCTTCTAAGGGTCAGGAACCATTCCCCACTGCACTCCCATTTCTAAACTGGCAGTTATTAGATGTGTGTGATTGTCAAGTCTTTCATTATGCTGCAAAGTGTGCAAACTTAGACCTGGAGTTGCTCATCTTGCTTAACTTTCTTAATTACTTTTGACCCTGAATAAAATTGTCCCCATTCTCCCATCTAGAGGATGACTGGAGTTCCTTCCTACATGGGCCAGAGGTAGCCCAGCTTCCAAACGTCTGCATAAATCTAGGCCCTGCATAATCCCGAAGTTGCTTGTATTTGTTTAGCTGAGAAATAGTTCTTCCCAGTGGCCATTTCTCCCCTGCAGATTCCTTGTCTGGTTGATTCTGTATCTGAGTAACTCGCTTTGCTGCTCTGCATCTGCCGTCTGCATCACAGAATGAGGGCCTGGCTTAGATATTTGTGAATCCCCAGCTCCTCTAACCCTTTAGTTAGAGGAGAATCCAGCCAGTGGTTATTGAGCAGCTTTGTGACTTCCAAGGTGAGGATCAGGGATGAGTGCATGGCAGTGGGCCCAGTATTTGCGTTCCTGCCCGTGGCAGACATTGCTAATCGATAGCAGCATCCATTTTTGCTGGACTCCAGTTCTCCTCAAGGTGGTGCTCCCGTGTCCACTCCCATCCAGGACTCAGAGTGGCCTCGAGTGGTGACATCACTGTGATGTAGGCGATCCTCATGAGGAAGGAAGTTGTCTGCTCAGAGAAACAGCCAGCTGTGAGAGCATCCAGGGCTGCAGAGCTCCTGCAAGGGGAGCTCCTGTGCACAGGCACCAGGGCTCCTCTGCTTCTCACTTTGGGTCACGTGGAGGCGCTCTGGGTTGCATAACAAGTCAGAGACAGTCCCTTCTGAGAGTTCTAGGCATGTACCACCACCTTCAATTGACCCAGCCCCCGCCTTCTGCTGTCAGACCTGGGTCACATCCAAACCTCCAGGCTTGTTCACCGTGAGAGCGGCAGCAGGACCCACCTGTGTCACCTCTCAGCTGCCCAACAGTTCTTCATTTGCTTCCTCTAGAATCAGCGTCACAAACTCAAATGTCACAGAAGCTTCTATTTTACCTTGACAGCTTCTTTCCATGGACATCTGGAGTCCTGCCCGAAGCACATCGCAGCATTCCTTTACACTCTAGTGAGAATGCACTCTGGACCCTTTCCCCAGAATAGACTTAGGCGCGTGGGGGTGGGAAGAACAGGAAAGCGGGGAGGCTGGGAGGCAGTCAGGGTTCAGGGAACGAGCACCCAGCTCCCAGCAACTTTGTCTAGCTGATCATTTTCTTGGTGTTTGCCACAGTGGGGTTGTGGCTTTTTGAGCCTCAGCTATTCAACTGACAGTTGCAGATGCTCGCTGAGCGCTGTGCACACCCTGCCTCATTGAGTCCTCCTGGGAACTCCATTTGTGCACGAGGAGGGGGAGCTAAGTCACAAACCAGGGTGCAGGAGGTCGCCCAGCCAGGAGCAGAGCAGGATTTGAACTTGGGCGATGGGGCTTTGCAGCCTGTGCTTTGCCCCCCCTCCCCTGGGCTGCAGAACCACCTGTCACCTGGCATAATAAGGGTGTGGCTGATTTCATGTCTCGCTGCCGTTTACAGCCAGGCCTGCACCCTGTTCGGCGCCCTCCACACACAACCCTTCTTGGAAGGGTCGCCTGGCTGCCATCCCCAGGGCCTAGGCCAGGGAGAGCAAGAATTTGTCCAGCTTTGGGTTACAGCTGAAGAGAGAAAGGGGTCACCATGACCTGTGGGGTGCTGGGGAGGGCCTGGGCTCCCGAGAGGGGATGGGAGAGCCCCGGGGACGTCAGGACTGGAGGAACCTCTCCTAGCCTCGTCGCAGCCTCTGTCCTCACTGAACAGGGAAGCCCCCCGGGGGCTCTGCAGCCCTACTACTCAGGCCAGTTTCCAGGAGGGGGGCACCGGGTAGTTCTGGTGTGGCCCCTGCCCGGGGCGCCGGCTGAGGTCTCGGGAGGGGAAGGAGGGAGCCCAGGCCAGTGTCCCACCCACAGCCCTCTGGCGCTAATTGGAGGAGCACTATTAATAATGTCATCATCGGAAGGACACCTTGCTGATGGCCCCATGCGAGCCAGGATGGGGCTCTTGCCCATGTGTGTCTGCTGGAGTTGGGCAGCCATACCACGGCGCCCAGAGCACCTGCCTCGTCCTGTCTCCCAGTGCAGGGCGCACCCTCACTGTCCTGCTCTGACCAGGCGCTTGTAAGAGCTCAAAGCCCTGGGGCCTGGGCGTTTCTGTCTTTAGCTCGGCCGCTGTGGGCGTGGGCTGGGTGCGCAATTTCCTGAGAGCCGGACAGGCACAGTGTCCTTCTCGCTCCCTGTGGCTGGCCAGGTGCGGCCCTGAGCCTGGCTGCAGCTGGAGCTGCCCAGCCGTCACCTCCCTGGTCTTGGCGCCCGACGTGAGGCTTTCTGTGTCGCCCGACGGCACATCACTTTGAAGAAGTTTCTGGGCACTGGTGGGCCCGTGATCGAAGGCGGAATGCTCTGGGATTGAGGTTTTCTTGCCCCTGATCCCCAGATGAGCCCATGCATGGCTGTCTCTCCTGTACCATCTCCTTTCTTTTCTTTTCCGTAAAATGGGTGGAATTGAACCGCAGGGCAAGAAGGAAGACGCTGCGAAGACCCCGTCAGACTTCACCAGCCGTGCCTTCTCTTTTCTCATGCTGCTAAACTTCCTCTGGGAACCTGACTTTCTCCTGCTGTGGTGTGTTTATTGAGATATAATTTATAGACACAAGGTGCACAGACAATAAGTGTTCACCGCAATGAGTTTTGGCAAACGTGTATGGAACAGTCATCTGGATTGAGATGTAGGAGCTGGGGTCTCCCCACTAGTCCCCCCGCCCCCGCCCAGTCTGCACCTGCCCCTGAGGCGGTCAGTGCCGATTCCCAGGCAGAGGTTAAATTTTCCAAGTGTAGAACTTTGCATCTGTGGTTCCTGTTTGGCCTCCCCTCGGCCGTCTGACTTGGAGAGCCGTCCATCATGGGCTGTGTCCGCGTGAGTCCTTTCTGTTTCTGGGGAGCATTCCATCGTGAGGATGAACCGCGGGGTTGCTGTTTTAAATGGCAAAAAGCTGGGCCCAGAAGAGTGACCATCTAATGGAATTCCAGGCACTTCTGTGGGGAAAGGTTCTGTTCCCTGAGTCTGGGCCCCATAAATGGTGCAGGAGACGGCGGGCGTCTGTCCAGCTCTAGCCAGGGAGACTCAGGATGGCAGCAGAGTCCCCGGGGACTCAACAGGCTGCCCCTGTGCCTCTGCCTGGCACGACCGCGCCAGCCGCTGATGCCCACCTGCCTCGCCTGGCCTGCATTCCTTTGCAGGGAATGAGGATGTGGGTGACCCCAGCCAGGTGTGAATCATGTCTGGGAGAGGCGGTTACTCAGAGGTGGTGAGCGCTGAGTCCATGTTCCTGCCAGCCGACAGTCCACTTGGACCTCGGGATGGAGCCTGGTGTCCTGGGTGTTGGGACATGGCTTTTTGGACAGGTGGCATGGGCTGACTGGGGTCCCCTGTCTCCACTCTGGCATTCCCCATGAAGGAACAGATAACCCCAGAGTGGCTCCAAAGTCAGGGTGTCAGTTCAGAATCATGGCTCCATCTCATAGCAGCTTTGTGGCCACCAGTGCCCAACTCCTCTGCAAAATGGGAACGGTGATGTGTTCTGACTTCCTTGGGCTACGTGTGACAACCCTCACTGCTGTCATTTACAGAATGCCTGCAGTGCACCAGGCACCGTCTTCCCCGTAGCCCCTGTGGGATCTCCTGTTACTAGACCCACTTCTCAGGTGGGCAGACTGAGGCTCAGAAGACAGAAGTCACCTGCCCAAGGGCACGTGACTGGTAATTGACTGAGCAGGGTCTGGCACTTGTTGAAGCCACATGTGTCGTAACAACCCACCTTGTAAGTTTGGAGAAACTGACAAACCCAAAGCACACTGCTACCTGAGAGGAGGTTTCGATGCCCCGCAGATAGGCGCCCCGAATGTCATGTTGGGCGCCTAGGTTAGTGTCAGTGAGACGTATGTTAGAAGAGATGGAACGAGCAAGTCACTGATTTCATGGACACTGTTTTAAGACAAGGCTAAGCAGAAAGAACAAGTGGATAGAATATTTATTTAAACTTTAAAAATTTAAGATTAAAATATGGGGGAATTTTCATTCCTTTAATGGGTATTTAGAGATAAATGGCAGCAGTCGGGATGGCCGCTCAGGAGTGATGTGTAAGAGGCACGTCCCAAGAAGTCCCCAGGAGTCTTTAATAAGCAGTTACAGACTCCTGGCACCCACTGCAGAATGGAAGCCCTTTGTCCTTTGCCTCCTAAGGGCACCCAGACATTTGAAGGTCATGGTCAACTCGATTCCAGTGAGATGCCGATGAGATCAAGGTCATGAGGCCACATTGCCCTCCAGACCCCAAGGGGAAAGTTCATGGGTGGGGAGTTGTGATGGAGAGGGAATCTCCCATCCTTCCTCCAGCACACCGCGCACAGCCATCCGCCAGGTGATGGGCCCCAAATCTCTTCTCCAGATGGCGCTGCTGATGGGGAAGCCGACCCTTTGCCCCAGTGGACTCTCAGAGCTCCCCACAGTTTGCAGCAGAGTGCTGGGTACAGCTTCTGTCCTCTGATTCATTGTGTTTTAACCAAAATCTCTATGTTCTTTTTTGGGGATAGAAAAATCTCCTTGGTGTAATTGCCTTACGGTGCCTGTAATGGCCTAATGTTTTGCAGAATAGAGCTGTGATTTATTACCTAGCCTCCGAATGCCCCTTTTTGGCTCGGGGGGAAGGGAGAAGCACTGGGAACCAAGTGAAGCATAGGCCCCTATGTGGCTGGGCCCTGGGCCTTGCTGGGGTGCGCAGGCTCCTGGTGTTAACAGCTACCATCTGCCGGGTGCTGCTGTGTGGCCCCCGCCATGTCCTCGTCGCTGCTGGGAAATGTCCCGGTGGCGGAGGCGTTGGGGGAAGTTCTGCCGCCTGTCTGGCTTGGGGTTTGGCAGAGCTGTGCTTATTTCTATTTTCAAAACAGTGTGCTTGTGACAGGCGGGGGAGGGAGCTGTTTGAAGACCCACAGCGGGGTTGGAATCGAACCCCCTTCGAGGTGTCAAAGCCCCCTCGAGGAAAGGCCTGTGGAGACTGGTCTGGCTGGGGTGAGGCAGGCTCCTTCCCAACTCGGAGCCCTTCCTGGGCCAGAACCCCAACAGATCCTGGGCTTGGGTCTGGTGCTAAAGACCTGAGAAGAAGGGTCGAGGAGGCCATTCCCTCAACCCACTGGCCTGACCTGGAGGACACGCGGGAGCACGGGGTGCTGGCTCCCCTCCTCTCTCTCTGCTCATCCCAGGCCTGCCTTCTACCTGACTACCTGTCTAGGAATTTTTATTGCAGCCCACAGAGGCCATTGCAGCTCAGCCGGAATGTGAAGGATCCTGGCCGCAGGGGCGGGAATGCAGAGGCGGGGACCCCCTGGCCTGCTCACCAGCTGAGCGGGGACGTCCTGGTGCACGCTGCTTTGTGGCCTGTCTGGGCTTTCTTCTGTCTCTGTGCTGATTCTGCCTGCTTGGTTCTGGCTAGATTTCGGGCTGACTACTTCCTCTGAGACCTTAACCCACAGCAGGAGCGGAATCAACAGTTGATTGTGTTGCGGTGTGAAAGCTGGAGATTAGGCCTAAGAGCAGCATGCCCTGAGGCAGCCCCATCATGCCCCCCGGAGTGTAGTGTGCACTCCTCCCAGCTCCCCTGGCAGGCCTTACTCCCTTTAGGCCCATCGTAGAGATGTGCACACTGAGGTTCAAAAGGTATTTTGCCTTATGTCTTATGGCCACGTCAGGAGCAGGACCAGGATTTCAGCTCCACGGACTGGCTCCTGTGCCCACTAATTTGTCTGAGGGTGGACCGTGGGTTCGGTGGAGGGTCAGTGATTGTCCCTTATGGGTGGATCTGGTCAGCCTTGCCAGCCAGCTGCCAGTCACTGGAAGAGATGGTGGCTCAGAGTTCCTGGACTTCTGCCTTTCCTCTGGACCCTGAAGAGGGTCCAGGTGGGGTGGGAGTGGATGGAGGGGCCCCTGTTCCAGGCTGACTCTGGCTTTGCAAGCCATGCTGCCCCGGGTGCCGAGCCGGCCAGTGTGGGAGAGGCAACCCTGCCTCTTCTGCGTCTGCATCCGGTAGCCTCCGCCCTCAGGGAATTCCTCCTGTGGCCAAGAGTGGCTGTGGCCATGGGCTCTGGGCCACATGCATATCCGAGCTCCTCCTCCGAAGCAGCAGCCTGAGGGGAGGAGGGAGCTTCTGGAGGAGGACCAGGCCCAAGGACACTGAGCACCAGGGGCAGGGAGGCTGGGGGCCCTGGCCTCTCCTCTGGGTCACCTGCGCTGTCCCGCCCTGCCCTGCCCCCTAGTTCCATGGGTGCACCTGTCTGAACTGGGGCAGCTGCACCCTGATGTGTGCGGTCTGTTGAAGTCCTCATGGGGCTGGACCCAGCGCAGGGGAGACAGTGGGGTGGGGGACCCAGACCCAGACAGGAAGGTAGTGGGGTGGGTGCAGGGCCGGACAACAAGCCTGGAGCTGCTCGCCCTCCTCTGAGCCTCCACGTCCCCATCTGTAAAATGGGGATCCCGAGTCACCTACCTCATAGGCTCATAGTGAGAATCAAACAAGGGCTTAGCTCAGTGTTAGACACCTTGTAAAATGCTCAAGAAATGCACCTGTTCTGCTAAGACATGGTCCCTAGGCCCTTCCTCCACCCCGACCCTGCTGGCCTGGAGACCCTTTGTGACTCAGCCCTGGCTCCTGGGTCCTGAATCTGCTGCTGCTCCTTCGGAGCCTGCGCAGGGACCCGGCCCAGCCCCGCGGAAGGCTCTGCTGTGGACGTGGTGACGAGGAAGAGCTAGAGAAGGAGGGGTGCCTTCGTCCCAGATTAGGGGTGTGAGAAGGCTGGGCCACTGGTGCCATCTGTGATTTTGTGCTGGTTTAGGAACCTGACTCATGTGGTGGGCACTTTTCCTCAATATTTCACTCCTTCATTCATAAATTCAATCAGCACATTTATCAAGCACCTACTGTGTGTTGGCCTGATGTTTTGGAAGTGTGTACAGCCACAAAAAAGACCGACAGACTTGAGTGTGGCAGACTGGAAATGGCAAGAAAACCAGTGCATGTGTAACAACTTGCCAGAAGTCCTACCGGAAAAGAGGGAGGGTGCAGTGGGCAGGCCAGGCCAGGCCAGGACCATCTTTCTCTGCTGATTTCCATCAGCCATGTAAGCTGGAATCCAGGTCCCATTGTATGGATGCATTCTAATTTATCAGGTGCGATGGTTCTTAATTTAGGTGGAACTGAAAAAAGGGAGACTTCTTGACTTTCTGTGGTGCTGACCCAGAAACCAGGGATGGGCCAGGAAGTACAGATACAAGCTTCTTATGGGAGATACAGACCCAGGAAGCCTGGATCCGGAGCTAGACCAGCTGGAGCACCGCGCAATGCTGATGGCTCTGGTGGTTGGGGATGGCCAGGCTTTCCCATACAAAGCCATTTGGTGCATTTGGGGGTGGGTGGGTGGCCTTTGTCCCCTCTGATGTCCTGTAGGACACATTCCAAGCAGTGGAATCACAGGGCTCACCTGTATGCGTTTTTCAATCCTTGTATTCCCAGTGACCCCTCAGAACTCCCAGAGCAATGCACACCACCCCCACAGACATAATGAGCAGTTCCCCTTTTGTTTCACAGTGGAAAAGGTACAGTTCTTCTGATGGTAAAAAGTGATATGTGTTCCTTCTTTAACAGAAATTCAGAGAATGTGATAAATGACAAAGACAAAGTCAGAATGCCTGTAATTGCATCCCGTGGAGATGAGTTTATTCTGATAGGATTCTGCAGGCCCATCTCCAGGCATTTGCATTGAAGGCTGATAAAGGACTGGTAGCAGTGAGTGGGGAGATGGGTGCAGCCTCCGCCCCCAGCAGTTTGGGGAGGGGGAAGGACACGTCTCCACAAGGTTGTCTGGGTGCTGTCAGCCTGCAGCTGCCCAGCATCTCCAGCCTGGGATGCGTGGGGACTTTCCCCTGCTGCTTGGCCGCACTCCCCATCCAGCCTGGCCGCCCGTGCCTCTGCCCTCGGAGCCTCCAGCTGTTTGTCTGTCAGATGGGCTGATGCCCACAGTTCCCATCCGAGAGCCGAGGTGAGGAGCGCACGGGTATCCACTGGGGCTTGGCCGGTGCCCCACATGTAGAAAGTGCCAGTAGACAGATGCTGTAGGCTGCCATCCTCTCTCCCCTGGTGCAGCTTCTGTGTCCATTTGATACGTCGAGCTCCAGAGGCAGATTTGCACTCAGCTTTGAAGATTTCTGCTGGTAACACAAGTCTGAAGAGCCGCAGCATGGATTCAAGCCTCTTGTTAAAGATGGGCGTCCCTGGGACCCAGGGGTATAAGTATGGGCCAGGTGTAAGTAGGGGCCAGATGTAAGCCATGGCCAGGTGTCCAGGAAAATGTCCCCTTACCTGCTTGGAGCAAGACCTTCCAGACGCAGGAAGACCCCAGGTCCCTGCGGGGGACCCTCCACCCATGCCAGAATGCACATGAGCAGCATGATAAAAACAGCTAACAGTTCAGGATGCTGCCTGCATTCAGACGCTGTTCTGAGGGCTTCCTGTGAAATAGGGCTCTTCAGTGATGGGCTGAGGGATGGCCCGAGTGTCATTTGAAGATGCCATGTCCAGCCTTGGCAGCAGCCCAGCTGGATTCCCAGTGCCAGGCTCTGGCCACATCAGGGTCCCAGGAGGACTATGGTGCATGGGACCCGAGAGGTGGGTCCAGTGGGAGCCAGCCCTCTCCTCACCCCTGCCCCTGCACCCCGACCTTTCCGCCCGGGAGGCCAGGCCTCTGTCCTGGCCACACAATGGTCCCTTCTCACACTCAGACTAGTGGTCTAGATGCTCACGCTTCCTTTTGTTCTGGAGGGTCAGGGGTTGGGGAGCGGCCCCAGAGAGTGGGACTTGGGCTGAGGCAGGAAGAAATCTTCCCCAAAAGGAGAAAGCGGAGAGGGGTGGGGGGGTGAAGGGACAGCAGTTTCAAAGAAGGCCGCCTGTTGTCTCTGCCTGCCAGCGAGTGACCGGCCCTACGGCAGAACACGCATGGATTCACAATGATGGAGGCAGCTCCCCACAGCGACGCGCTCTGAAACCCAATCAAGGTGACGCCCACTCGCGCCTGTGTGCCCAGAGCTGCTTAGCTGACACCGTCTAAATAAAAAAACCCCACAGCTGGTGCCAGGAGGTCTGGGCCAGGTTGCCAGTGGGAACCCAAGGGCCAGAGGCAGTGCTCAGCCTGGCCCAAGCCTAAGAAACTGGGAAGAGGTGCAGCCATGCCACGTCCTCAGGCCCCCCCCACCCACTCGAGGTGCTCATGGTGTCTGGGTGCAGGAGAGCAGCAAGGGTGTCCTGCTCTGTAGTCGGGGGCACTGGTGATGGCCGCTGGGCCAGGTGGACGGGAAAGGTGGGTTCAAGATTACGGTGAAGACAGCTTGCAGGGGGACCTGGGCCGCTCCACCTGACCGCAAGGTGCTCACGGCTGAGGGGGGAGACAGACACAGAACTCCGGGTTGGTGAGGGACAGAGGCTGCCCTGGAGCCCGATGGGGGAGCCTGATTTCTGTCCTTTGGAGAGCCCAGAGTGGAGCGAGGTGCTCCTACCTCTTTGGAGCCGCTTGAGGGGCCCTGTGGGTTCAAGATGAATTTGGGAAAGTGGAACAGGCCTGAGAAAGGCAGGCAGAGCAGGGGCCCAGGAGGGCAAAGGTGCCGGACATCTGTGGGTGTTGTGAGGCTCCCCCGAGCCTGGCCTCTCCTGCTCTCCCTTCCACCACTGATCATGTCCTCCAAGTGTTTTATCATTTCCTTTCAGGTCCAAGACTACCTGCAAGTGTGTTCAGGAAGAAGTTACATTTACTTGATGGGCAAAGACTTCTGGGTCGATGGGGAGTGGACACTCCCAAGGTCTGAACTGGGCTCTCAGTCATTGATTAGTAATGTCTGTTGTGGCCAGATGAGGGTGTCATCATGCGTGCTTAGGAGCAGACCACAAGTACAAGACGGAACTGGGTTCTTTATAGTCCTGGCTGGGTCACCTGGGCTCACTGCACCCCTCTGGCCTTGGGGTCCTGCACTTAAATGGCGGTGCTGACTCAGCCGGCCTCTCCATCAGGTCAGAGCCTCAGCCCTGCTTAGGTCCAGAGACCCTGAGGGGCTCCTGTTTCCCATGCTCCGGTTGAACCCCTTGACCAAAGAGAACAGTGTTGTAACTCTGGGTCATGCCCCCCTGTGGCAGGGGCATCCAGAACCTACATATGCATGTGTCTGGGAAACCAGAGGGTCTTCCTATAGTGCGGTGGGGGCTGCCCCCTGTGGGAGGGGCAGAGATTGGGAGTGGCCTTGCAGAAACAGTTGGGAGGTAAAAGTGTGGAAGCCAAAAACAAAAAATGGGGAAGCCCTAGAATCTTTGGTCCTTGGACGCGCAGCCCATCCCCCTTCATTTGAGTGGTTCGGGGTCACTGATGTCCAGTTGGGGGGTCCCTGAGGGCTTGTATCATCAGTCCAGCCATCAGTCGGTGGACTTGTGTGGATGGCAATTGTCTGTGGGAATCCAAGTCCTAATGGAGTGTTTGCCGTGCGTCCTGCCTTGGGCCCTGCGGTACCCGTGGTGAGGCAGCCCCCGCCTGCTCACCCCCAAGGTCGGCCTTCCTAGGGCCTCACCCTGGAAGAAGCCAGCAGCATGCTGTCCTGGGGATCTTCACACAAGGCCGTGTAATCCTCACCATGGCCCTTCAAGGCTTGTGGCTGGATCCCCGTGTCAGAGCTGGGGAAACTGAGGCTCACAGGTGACTTGTTGGGGCCAAGTGGCCTGAAGGGGTGGAGCTGGAGTTTGATCTGTGTGTATGGTTCATGTCTGGACTCCACGCATTTGAGAAACAGACAGGAAGGAGGGTGGGCATGTCTCAGAAATGGAAGCTGCCTGTGACGGGCAGGCATGCAAGGTAGTGGCCATTTGACTGGCACCCTGGCAGAGGGCAGCAGAGGTTATTCCCTCGGGCACCTGGTGGATGCCAGGCCTTGCTCTAGAAGTTGGTGATCCTGAATCGAAGAGACCTCCATGTAGGGAGCCACCCCTGTCAGGCCGCCCTAGGTTGGGACCTGGAGAAGGGTCAGCATGCGCCCTGTGCTTGGGCCCACAGCCCGTCCTCCCTTTGACCTGGCCTGGCCGAGTCGGGCATGGTGTGGGGCATGTTTCAGGTCACAGTGAGTGTGTCTTGGGTGGAGAGGTACCCCTGAGGCCAGCCCACCCCTGACATTACCCTTCCCTGGGAAGGGAGGTCAGCCCGTTTTTCAGGGACCCTGTGCAAAAGCAGGGGCAAGAGCCCCTCCTGCAAAATGCAAAGCCGGAGGTAACCCCAAATTCCTGCTTGCTCATTTATTCCCCTCAGAACCCCCCATAGGCAGGTGGAGACAAGTTTTCACACCCCCATGCATTTTAAGTAAATCTTTTTTGCTGCCCCTTTTAAGTGAACAGAGCTGCACAGCGGCTACCATACTAGGTGTTAGAAACATTTTAGCAGCCAGCTTCTTAGAACAAGAAGAGTGAGAATTATTTGCTGGTCAGCCATGTACGGGCCTATTTTAAAAGCAACCTGGAGGGCAGCCCAATCAGAGATGATAGGTTTTCTATTTCTCTGGAGCAGCCAGTCCCCTGACATCTCCTCTCCCCGTCCGCTGGCAGACCCCAAACCAGACCCATAACTTAGCATTTGCATTTAAGTCCATCTGACAAATCGTTTTAGACGGAGAAAGCAATACTGCATCTTTAAAAGGCTACTTTGTCAGCGCTCTCTGGGCGCTGTAAAAAGTCCTTTGTTATCTGTGTCTAGACAGCACGCCAGCGGGATATTTGGTCTGCGTGAGCAAGAGAGATCTGACAAGGTTGAATTCATTTACCGGCTTATTTAAAGCAGAATTTCGAAACACTTGCTCATAAACTGTTTTCGGCCCAGACTCCCCCGGTCTCCCCCTAGCCCACACCGGCTTTTCTTGTTTTTATAATTTTTCGCCTGTTTGGGCAGTTAGTGTGGGTTGCAGCCGAGTGCCCTGGCGAGGAGGAGACAAGGGGTGACTGCGGCTTGCAGCTTTTTTTTCTTTCTTTAATTGTCCTCTTTATGACTGTCTAGACACCCTGCAGATGTACGTTCACAGGGAAATGGCTTTTCCCTCTGGTTACGGGACACTAAGTGGGAAGGTTGCAGATGCCACCCCCCTCCAACCATTTGACCGCCCTCCCCCCTCCCCAAACAGTTCTTCTGTGAGTCTTTCCTCCTTATATTAAGGCACTTGGCCTCCTGGCAGCATCTTTGTTTATAACACATTTACTTGACTGTGCTAATTTTATACCATCACCCAAAAAAAGAGAGAAAAAGTGACATTCCAGGTTTTCTCTCCGAAGGGCAGGCAGAGACCCCTTCACCCCTCCTCACAACTTTCCCCACTTCTGTCACTCTTCTGCATTTATTATTATTAGTAGTATATTTTTTTTGGTGGCACACAGACTAATAAAGTGTCAGGACAACCTGAACAGGTCCAGGGTTTTAGTTATTTGAAATAGATGCATTAATTGACCTCGTTGCCATGGTGACTGAGCGATGTAGCTGGAGCAGAAAGGGGGCACGCTGCGGAGTGGAGGGTGTCCCAGCCCCCAGCCACCCGTTGCCATCCCCACGGGAACCCAGCCTGCCAATCGGCATTGTCATGTCGGCGCCCAGGAAAGCGGGCCACTTTGGGGCTTTCTCCCTGGTTCTGTTGTGCTTGGGTAGTTTCTCAACTAGCCCCCACTTGTGAGGGGAAATCAAGGGACGTTCAGTCCAGCTGTATGTGAAGGCCAGGAGAGAAGCAGTCACTGGAGCTCCCGTCTGGGGTGGAGACAGGATGGAGAGGTGCGCCCTGCCTCCCTGCCTCCAGCCTCCTTGGAAACTATTGTCATTGCTGTTGATTCTGCTGCAAAACCAGTGTCCTCCGTCCACCCTGCACTCATCAGTCTGCCCTCTGGGTTTTACATGGTAGGGGGCACAAAAGGTGGGGAGGGGCCTGGGGGTGGGCCACAACTGACCACATGTCCCGGGATCTCCAAACTGCATCTCATTTCTGCCAGGCCAGGGAGATCGGCTATCAGTTACATCCTCGGGGGCCGGGGTGGGACATGCCTTATGCAGGAGGTAGGATATAGAGAAAGTGCATCTTAAAACACCCTGGGCTTCTTGGCCCGCTCCTTTTATTTCTCTCCCAAAACAGACAAAACCCTGGTCAGGAGTGGTCTGTTAGACACTGCGCCGGCCATGGGTTTACTACCGGCTTTGTGTGGGCAGTGACACAATGAGTGGCCAGAACTGGGGAGTTAGTTGTAGGGCTCTAAGCCGTTTCCTCTTTATCAGTTTGGCCTGAAAACCTGTAATTCACCCCCTCCCTGGAAGGGAGGGATTGGGGGACTGAGTTTTGTAATAGTTCGAGTTATACAGTCACTGAGCTTTCTTCCCATTGCCCCATTACTGTAATGTCCATATTAAGGAGAAAACTCCAAAATGAAGTGTTTTGAGGGTCAGGGGTCCTTGTTAGAAACAAAGAGAAAGCGAGAGACCGAAACAGCAACCCCAGGCTTGCAGTGTGAGCAGGCCTGCCGCTGCCCCTCTCCGCCGCGAAGTTCCCCAGCAGGAACGGTCCTTTAGAAGGATGGGCTATTAAATATCGGATCCTCAGGCTGGCAGACATGTCTGCACTGTAATTGGGTCTGTCTTGGAGTAATTAAAGGAAAATGATTCTATTAACCCAGTCACCAAGCCAGTGTGGCACAGAGAAATGGGTGGCTCCGGCATCAATGGTTCCTTCCCCAAATTGGCCTTTCTCAGCACATCAAAAATGCACTCTTGGCTTGAGATTGGGGGACGCTTTTTCTTGTGCCTTTTTTATAATGGGTCACATGTTCCCTGGTCTCTAAAGAGCAGCAGGGTCCCCATTCCCTCTAACACGAGCAGCGTCGTCGGTTTGCACAGGGAGATGTGAGCTGTCAGACCAAGGATGTGTGTGGTACAGACACCCAAGAGCCCAGAGTCTGAGACGAGGCTGAAACACATCTACTTTTTAAATCTCAAATCTGGGAGGCCTGGCCCTTTGTTTTTCTCCTCTGAAGAGTTGGAGAAGCTGGAGTGTCAAGGCGGCCTTGGTGCGCTGCCTTATTTAGGAGGCGAATTGCTGCTCATTTGTCAGGCAAAACAGATGTGGCGGGGAGACAACATCTATTTTCATAATTGGAAACAAATCTGGTGAGCCGCTTTCCTTTGCAGTGGGGCCTGCTCATGCAGAAAGCCCGGCTCCCCGGCAGCATTTAGCAGAAATATTTATAGCTCGCCAATTGAACTTCCCTGCCTCCAGGAGAGGTTGATTTCTGCTATAGCTGCTGGGGACATGGACTCTTGACAGTGGGCGCTGGTGCAGGAATTTTAAAGAAATTTCAGAGTTTTCGCTGGCTGGTGGTCCCAGCTAGTTGGCACACATGTGCTTCACCCCTCAGTGGATCTGCTCATCTTCTGGGTGTGGGGCTGTTGGCTAAGAACCCTGCTTACCTGTCACTGGGGGCACCTCTTTGTCTATGGGAGGACACTTGGAGGCTGGATTTGGAGGGACTCTTCTGGGCAAGCAGGTGGCACTCCGACACTCTGGGAAGCTTCCCCCCTCTTCTAGGACCTGGGGTTCAATTACACCATTTTACAAAGAAAAGAAAGGAGAAGATGGTATAGGAGAGAGAGCCAGTGGGGAGTTTTTGCTTGAGTTTGCCAGGGAACCTGGGGGGTCATTGCCCCATTTTATGGACGAGAATACCGAGGCCCAAACAGCTTGCCCGAGGTCATGTGGCCAGTTGACAGCTGAGCTGCTTTTTTTGTGGCAGGGTCCAGAAACGAGCCGGAGCGCTCGGATTCTGCCCGGACCTTCATGCCCAAGTGTAACCGTTGCTGTACCGTAGTCTCCAGCTAAGTGTAGCCATAGAAACGTGCCTGTGCATTTTATGTAAGAAAAGAGGGTGGGCCCCCAGGTTTGGGGAGTTGACCACTACCTGTGCATCCATCAGTTAGTTGAGCTCCTACTGTGTGCTGCTGAAGGAGCTGGAGATGGATAGTAATGGGCGAAACAGCCCTTCGCCTGTCCCCACGGACTTCGGGCTCTGGTGCGGGAGCAGACGGCAGACTGGTAATGCCAGTGAGGAAATAAAATAGGGCCATGACAGCAGGGGGTTGGGAAGGTGCCCAGAGGGGCTGGCATGGATCCTGAGACGAGGGATGAGACAGAAGCAACAGGAGGGTCCAGGACAGAACGTCAGATAGGAGCACTGGAGGTGAGGGTCTGCGGGCTCTGGTGCCTGGAGGAGGGACTTATGGGTTTCATTCCCCTTGTCTGTAAAATGGGAATTGACTAAAAAGTGCAGGAGTTTCTAATTCTGGGGCAGCCGCAGTGATAGAGTTTTGCGAGAAGCTGCTATTGTAGAAAACGGGGCAGGGTGCACGGAGGTGGCTGTGGTATTTCTTACAAGTGCATGTGATTGTACAAGTATCTCAGAATAAGATTTCCTTTTAAAAAAGTGAAAGGTCAGGGGGCCCCTTCCCTTCTTGGTGCAGTAACGTCTGCTGCAGACCCGTTAGTATCAAATTATCATTGAAGCTCAGGAGGAGGAAACCTGGGGAGCTTCTCTCTCATTCTCGCCTGCCAGCTGGGGAGTGGGGTTTGGAGGCTCGGCGCAGCTTGCCCAGGGCCCCGTGTTGCCCTGGAAGGAAGGAGTCCCATCGGGGATGGGGGTGCCCTCTGGATCTCAGGCAGGTGGCTGGTTTGGAAGGCAGGGTGCATCCCAGTGAAGCTGGGGTTTCTTGTTACCACCAGAAGTCAGAAGAAACGCATCTCATGTGTGCCGCCGGCATCCGGGGGAGACATCGCTAACCAGTCGCAGCATGCTTCGCTGGGGGCCTGGACACGGCCTCAACCCCTGTCCGTGGAAGCCCTGGGTGGGTGACAGGGGGCTCCCAGACCCAGGGCTTCTGGTAAGCCTTTCCCTGGAGAACTGGGGTGAAGGTAGCCACGCGGAGTTCCCCAGCCAGTCAGCGGGGACAGCATTGCCATTAGGAGGCTCCCTCCAGGCTACTTGAGACCTTCCAGCTCCCCATGAAGACTGAAAGAAGACGTGGTTTCCTTGTGGCCCCTGAGCTTGGTGTCCGGCATGCTTGGGTAAAGGGCTCTCAGATAGCGATTGCCCTTTGCACAAAAGGCAGAAGTTGGAAGCTGTCATACGTCCTGGTTTTCCCACAAATTGACATTCCCATTTCAGAAACCCTTTACCTCCTGTGGGGACCTGGACCCCACCAACGCTTGGTTTTTATTCTCCTTCCTCCAGAGACGACAAGCCTGTAAACAGGCTTAACGTGCACGCAGGCTGCTGTCCCTCGCTTTCCCTCACTCGGGTACTCATTTCCCAAGCATTTATGAAGCACCTACTGTGTGCCAGGCACAGGTGATGCTTCTGTGGTCGGGGCAGCTGCTTAGGGTCCGTGAGCAAGTGTCTTTCCCTAATTTGCGTGCAAATCCAGTTTAGTCTGGGTTGTTGTTAATCTTTATAAACAGTCACGTGTGAGTTCAGTCTTTGCTGCTGACTTCATATGGGGCCCAATTAGGAATCTTGTTCCTGGCTGATGTTCTCTGAGCAGGTATTATGTACCTGGCAGTGTGCTTTACATATTACTGGCTGTTTTATTTAATCAAGAGTTGCTAACCTTGGCACAGATGACAGTGGGGTGGAATAATGCTCTTCTGGGGGGCTGTCCCAGGTACTGTAGGGTGTTTAGCCACAGCCTTGTCCTCTACCCAACGGCTGCCAGTAGTACCTCCTCCGGGTCTCATGGCCAGATGTCCCCCGGTGTGTGTCGCCCCCAGGAAGACCACTGCTCTAGCCCTAAGGGCCTGCCCTGAGGTGGCTGTGTGAGTGTGGGCAGGCCAGCAGCCTCTTCTGAAAGATGTGCATTCAGTCCATTGGACGTAAGGGACATAGGCCCCAGGGTGCTGCGTCGGAGGAGCAAACCCTCAGTCCTGATGTGTGGCCTTGTTTGGGAACTCACATGGGAAAGTGACACTGAATCATTTTAAAACTCACATTTCCTGTGCTGGCTCTGCTCACGTACATGCCCGCAGCCACCCCCAGGAAGTCATGTACATTTGGAGGCCCCAAAGCAGCAGACTCCTCATAACCACATCTCACCCTTGAATGTGAGAAATGTTCCTACCTCAGGGCATTTGCCCAGCCATCCATTCAGCCCCGAGTGTTCTTCTCCCAGCTTCCCTCATCTTTTAGGGCTCAGCTTAAGGGCCCCTCCATCCCTGACACCCCCCACTGACTGAGCCCTCCCTCAGGGCACTCCACTCATCACCCTCCTGTGTTCTCTTCCGAGCACAGTAGAGCTGGGTGCTTATGGGCACTTAGTGCACATTTACTAGCCCGGCGTGGTCCCCCGCCCCAGTTGGTGTGAGCCTGTGGGGGCTGGCGTCTGCTTCTGAGCTGGCTCAGGGCTGATGTGGCCCCCAGATGCCAGGGGCCGGCACTCATTACAGATCACTCCAGCTCAGTTCAGGTTTCCCAGGAAGACAGGTGAGCGGTGTTTGGGAGGAGGACCACATGCCTTCAGGGACACCCGCGTCATTGGGAGGTCCTCTGTGCCTGGATGGTGCAGCAGCAGGGCCTGCGCTCACTTGGCCACGGGCGGTGTGTTGGTACTTTACAATGACACTGCCTCTGGGAGGTGATGACACTTGAGTACATTGCACTGGGGGTGGCTGACTGTGCTGGGGAGATGGGTGGTTTGTCTGGGGGGGGAGCCCAAGCTGCTCTCGCTCCCTTGGGAAAGAAGTTGGGGGTTCTTTGCTCTTTGCTAGGGTGAAGCCAGTGGGAGCCAGTGCATAGGGTTACTTAAAATCTTTCTTTGTTTCTAAATTTTAAATGGCATGTTTAGAATTTGATCTTCAAACCTGGGAGCCAGACCTGCAAGTTGAAAGATGACAGCCGTGAGAGATAGTTTCGTTTGGCTGCAGCAGCCAGATGGCAGATGCTGTGGGCGGGAGACAGGGGGAGGCTGGGAGGGGGAGGGCTGCTGTTCGGGCTCCTGCCCTCCCCCTGCAGTAAACCATCTTCCCGGCCAGGCCTGGGCTGAGCTTCAGGGCCCCTTTGGGGCCGCCAGCACCGCCTCTGCTGGGGGGATGCTAGGGCCCCAAGGCACGGGGCCCATACTCTGCACTTCTTAAAAACACTAAGTTTGAGATAATTGTAGATTTGCATGCAGTTGTGAGAAATAATGCAGGGAGAGCTCCCACACACACCACCCAGCCTTCCCCTGTGGTAATTCCTTACAGAGCTCTGGTAGGATACCGCAGCCAGCAAGCCCTCCCTGGGGGGGCAGCCCACCGACCTATGCAGGCTGCTCCCATGGACGTGCACTCATTTGAGTGACCGTGTGTGGGTGCCTGCATGCATTTCTCTTCTGTGTAGATCCGTGTGACCCTCACCAGGTTTCTAGACACAGAACCGTCCTATCATGAGGACCCCCTCTTTCTAACCTTTTGTGGCCACACACCCCTCCCACCCATTCCCTCCCTAGGCCCTGCCAACCAGTCATCTGTTCATCTAGTAATTTTGTCATTTTGAGAATGTTATGTAAATGGAATCACGCAGTATGCAACCTTTGAGACTGGCTTTTTTCACTCAGTGTAATTCTCAGAAGATCAACTCAGGTTGTCCTGTGCATGGACAGTTTGCTCCCTTCGATGGTGAACAGCATCCTGGGATGTGCATCTGCCACAGTGAGTTCAACCATGCACCTGTTGAAGAGCATCTAGGCTGTCTCCAGTGTTGAGCTCTTAGAAATAAAGCTACCATGAACATTCGTGCACAGGCGTTTGTGTGACCATAAGTCTGTGTGTCTCTGGGAGAAAAGCCCAGGAGCCTGGTTGCTGGGTTTATGTGGCCATGTGTTTAGTTTGGTGAAAGACCCTTCACTTCTCATCAACACCCATGCCTCCTGACACCATGCTGTGGGAGGTGCAAGTCCTCCGAGTGGACCTTGGACATGAATTCCTCCCTCAGGTAGTAATTAAGAGCAGTGTACTGTGCTGGGTATGGTGTTAGCCCCCAGGCTGTGGTGAGGGCACAGAAGCAAGGACCTTCTTGTGGAGCTTTCTTGATGGCAAGGTGAAATCAGCACTGAATAGACCAGCAAAGTCATAAAAAGCATAGTTACTCATAGTAACTAAGCCCACACTGCACTTTCCCGCATGCCACACGCTTTCGAGGCACGTTATAGTCCTCAAACAGGACAGTGAGAGGCTCTCGTTTACCCTACAGTACAGGTAAGGAAGCAGAGGCACAGAGCCAGAACAGGACAGAGCTGGCATAATGCAGGCTCCTAACCGAACACCACATCATCCCTCATGGCCAAGACAGGCTGTCGGGAGATGCAGAGTGAGGTCAAAGGTGAAGGCATTTACAATGGGGTGAGCGGGGATGCCACACTGTGGTGGTAACATGAAGGCCATGCAAAGATCTCAGGACAGAACTGCGTATGCAAAGGTCCTGGGGTAGGGATAGGAAAGGCTGGTGCAGCTAGAGTGTGGTGAGCAAGGGAAGGAGGTGGAAGGTACAGAAATGCGATTGAGTGCCTCTCATGGGGTTTTAATCTGAGCATGAGTCAGAGATTCAATTCATGTTTTAAAAAATTGCTCTGGCTGCTGTGTGCAGAATAGGCTGGATGGGGCAGCGGAGGTGGGGGCAGTCAGTGCAGCGAGGAAGCAGGGAGAACTTGCAGGCAAAGCCTTTGGTCTTGAGTGGTGGGCCGTAAGTCTCTCCCCCCCTCAGCCTGGGGAGACAGGGTCTCCGTGTGGGCGGTCAACTCTCTGGATCACAGTATAGAGCAAGGTCTGCCATGGCTGGATGCCCCTATGGGCAGCTCTTCGCCTGCTCTGCCCTGAGAGGCAGGAAAGGACACCCAGCCAGCTGCCCCCTTGAGCATCTACTGCTGGACCTTGGGCTCCTGTGTAGGTCTGTCTTCCAGTGGATTTTCCTGGTTTCTTGGTTTTTCTTGCATTTCTCTTCTTTTTCCCTCCACACCAGCTGTTATCATATAAATTGAATTTACCTGCTCAGTGTCAGCCACTCCAGATCATTAATAAGCGTGCACCAATGTCCTTGTTTCCCTCGAGCTTGGCCTGGTCGGGGGAGGCCACCTGCTTTTAATCTAATGATGGCCACCAGTATTATGTCCTTGCTGTGTTCCAGCTGGTGTTGGGAGAGCTAGGACGCATCTAGCAGCTGAGTTCATCCTCAGCAATCCTGGGAGGCTGTACATCATGCTTTATGATGGGGAAACTGAGGCCAAGGGGTCAAGTAACCACCCAAGGTTGCACATACAGGAAGTGGCAGCATCTGGATTCAAACCCAGGGCTGGGCTACTTGCATCTCACAGCCCTGCTGTGTCCCCATCTTAAAACTCAGAGAAAAGGCACCCTCATGGCTTCTGCTTCCCTCAGAGGACCGTTGGTCAGAACCTTACTCTTTCCAGTGTTGCAGAATTTCTGCATGCTGTTTAAAAAGGAAGTGATGTCGGGCTGGAATCACCTCACAGTGGGACCAGAAAGGCTGCTGGTGTCTGGGAGGCTTGTAACTGCCCTCTACGAATCTGTCCTGTTGCCCAAAAAGAAAGAGGAGGAAACTCATGCAGCATCTCAGGAAGACGGTAGGCTCAGACCCAGGCAGTCACACACAGAGACACCCTGAGAGAGGAAGTCACACATGAGCAGACGATCAAAGACAGGAGACAGACACACAGACGCCCCCAGACAGACCCAGCTGCCAGGCCTCAGAAGCAGAGACAGACGCTCTCCCCAGACCTGCGCTGCATGTGCCTTGGCCATCAGGCCAGGTGGTCCGTGCAGTACCCACTGTCAGTGTGTCTGGCATCGTTGCCTAGAACCTTCCCCCACAAATCTGTAGGACAAACTGGCAGTAGGTAATGCATCCTGGGCCAGGACTCTTCCCCGGGACCAAGTCCCACATGAAGTGATGCACCACGGCACAGCCTGGGGCCGGGAAGTGGTACTTGGGCCACGACGCGTC
This sequence comes from Manis pentadactyla, assembly GCF_030020395.1. NCBI lineage: Eukaryota > Metazoa > Chordata > Mammalia > Pholidota > Manidae > Manis > Manis pentadactyla. The sequence continues at coordinate 173,533,983 of NC_080023.1, read as the reverse complement.
ACCTGCCAGCCCAGTGTGGCATCTGATGGACTTCCTGAGGGATTGTAGGAGGTGATGGAGAGGGAGGGCACCATGGCTGCCTTAGTCGTTGGGGCTGCGGCTTCTGGCCGTTTGTACTGATGTGCTTATCCACTCAGTGATGAGGAAAATGGTAGTTAGGACACCAGGCTTCAGTGTCCAGGCCTTGCCACATAACCTGTGTGAGCATGGCATGCCCTTCCGCCTCCCCCATCCCCACGTCCTTGTCCCCAGCAGGACTAGGACCCTCCTGGAGAGCTGCTGGGAAAGTTCAATGAGATGACTGAGCCCCTGACTGGGGCAGGTGCACCTCAAGTGTGGACTGTGCCCATTTTATGTGAATTGTTGGACAGTTATGGAAGATTTCAGACAATCGGTCATTTGTTCCAGAAATAAATCCAGCCAGGTTTCTGGGGGCACAGATTCAAATCATTCTGCCCCAAAGAGGACAGATCACAATAGCATTTAAAGTGTCTCAGCTGCCCTGGAAACTGGCTCCTGGGCCTGGCACGCAGCAGAGGCACAGTAATATGAACGGGACAGCACCTGAGGAAAGTTTCAGATGCCAAAGAGAACACCTCTCATGGGAAATAAAATCAGACACCCTCTGGGCAGCGTGCAAAGATGGAGGGCAGGCTGCCGCCTGTGCTCCTGTCTAGACGGGGTGCCTTTGTGTCTCTGTACCCCCCAGGGCACGTGTGCGTCTGATTTCCCTACATTCAGCTCCTCTGGCTGTTCAAGGTGAGTTTGTCTTCTCAGGTACAAGCACGAAATTCCACAACTTGAATGACAAATTGGTGTTTTCTGAGTCCCGGAGGCTAGAAGCCCCAGTTCAAGGTGCCAGCAAATTGGGTTTCCGACGCCATCTCTCTTCCTGGCTTCTCACTGTGTCCCACCCGGCCTTTCCTTGCTGTGTGTGGGCAGAGAGGATGAGCTCTCTGGTGTCTCCTATGAGGACACTAATCCTATAGACTCAGGGCCCCACCCTTATGGCTTCATTTAACTGAATTACGTCCTTAGAGTCTCCATCTCTAAATACAGCCACTTGGGGAGTTAAGGCTTCACTGTATGAACACTGTAGGAACACGCAGTGCATTCAGAACACAACACCCCCTTTCCTTCTGACCCAAATGGAGGACTTGGGAAGGCAGGCGAGAACTGCCAGCCCTGAGCGTTGTTCTGTCCACCATAGCTGCTCTCACCTGTAGGGCTCAGTGTTTGCCCAAGCCCTGGGAGAGCCATTTTTCCATGGAATTCTCACATTAGTTCCACAAGCAAGGCACCATTTGACTATTGGGTGTGATGGTGGGGAAATGAGCCCAGAGAGGTATGTGTCCACATCCCAGTCTCCCCTTCGAGCCCCTGCACTGCTCTAGAGGTCCCAGGCTCCTTGTTCACCGTTTGGCTGGCCATGTACCGACTTGATCACCTCAGTGGCCAGACACAGGAGAGACCTTTGAAGGGGACACTCCCTTGGAGCTGGGAGCCCCATGTGGTGACAGCCTGGCTTGGCACCACATTGGGTTGTAGAAGTTGCTCTGGGGTGGCCAGGGCTGGGCTTTGAGGGATGAAGAGGAGTCCAGTAAAAGACGGGGCAGACAGGCTCCGACTTGCCAGGCTTGTGCTGGCTGTGAGCAAACTGCAGGACAAGGGGACCACATTCTGATGGAGTGGTCAGACCGGCAGTGGCTCCTAGACTCGGACCAGGGAGAGGCCCCGTCATGACACATAGATTTTCTTGGAAGTCATGGCAGATGTCCTGGGAGGTAGTTAAAAAATCAACCACCAGTTATAGGGGAGAGCTTACAACTGCCCGAGAAGGAAGTGACCACAGAGGGTGGGGCAGTCGGAAACAGGGCGCGAAGAAGCCACCAAGGATCGGGAGCAGCAGAAGAGTGGCCATCCCAGGCAGGTGGCCTGGCCTGAGCGAAAGTGCAGCCTCAGGGAAGAGGAGACTCTGCTCATGGGGCAGCCAGGGTGCGGGCGGGCAACCAGGAGGCAATTAGCAACGAAGGTAGGAGGCCAGGGGCCCAGCACAGGTGGTGGGCGGGCTAAGCATTAGCCCTAGTTAGTGACAGCTCTTGTTTATTGCCTGCGTAGGTATACACCAGGGCTGGTCATTGCACTTAATATGTATGCATTCACCCTGCACCATCTTCAGGGTGTGAGGTGGGTGCTAGAGGTGCCCTGCTCTTCAGATGAGGAAACTGAGGCACAGTAAAGGAAATAACTTCCTCACCATCAGACTACCCTGCTCTGAGTGTTTACTGAATAGAACTCAATTCCTGGAGCCCAAGGGTGTGGGCAGCCTGTCTAGGCCCTCCCTCCTTGACAGCATCTCTGGACATCTGGCTTTGGCCTCCAGGCATCTCCCTGCCGCTGTGCTGGGTGGACCCAGAACAGCTGGGCCCCTCTCCAACCTGAAAGGAAGGGGGTCCCCGGGTCAGCCCTGAGCCCCTCCAGACAGCGTCTGCCCCGGCCGCCCTCGCGGGCTCTCCAGCACGCGGCAGATTGATTGAGGAGCCATCGAGAAGTGACTGAATAGGGCTGCGTTGTGGCACCCGATTCAGAGCGGCCCTTTTTGTCCGAGGGGCTTGGAAGTGGAGCCCCAGTCACTCCCCCTCTCCTGGCGCTCCCATCCCAGCTCATGTTGGGAAACACTAGCCTCTTGAAAACTGGTAATTGAGAGAAACATGGGCTGGTTTCCTGAGTGGCGAGGGCAAGTGTGGGTGGCATTGTCGGCCACACAGCAGGCTCATACCTGAGTCTCTCTGGGATGTTAAGATTTTTTAAATTATCAATGCTCGTTCTAAAAGGGAAATAATATAGAAATGCAGAACTAAAAAGTATAGTCTTCCTCCTCCAGAAGTAGCCATGTTAACAATTTGGATTGTACCTTTTTTTTTGCCATAAAAATGGGCCTGTTAAAAAAAAAAGGGTCCGTATTATGTATTTCATTATTTCTGCTCAACGGTAATTGCAAACATCCATCCATCGCCAGATTTAAGATGAGTGGTTCTCAGCCAGGGGTGATTCTGCCTACCCAAAGGACACTGGACATTGGTCAGTGTCTGGAGGCCCCAGGGTTACAGCTTGGGGATGTATGCTCCTGGCATTTAGTGGGTAAGGGCCAGGGGTGCTGCTAAGCATCCATGATGCACAGACAGCCCCCCAACAGAGAAGGATCCAGCTCGAAATGCCGGTAGTGCTGAGGTTGAGAAGCCCTACTGTAGATTTCCATCTCTCTCTAGTGGCCTGTGTAGTGATGTATTCCATAATGTGACATACCAGGGTTTGTTTAGTGGGATTTAGATGGTCTCTAAATTTAGATGCTCGGTTACTTTTTTACAAGCCCTGCAGTGATATCCTTATATGGATATGCTTTCAGGCCCTTCTGCGAATTTTTGTCTGATAGGATCTTGGAAGTTAAAATTGCTGGGTTAAAAGATAGCGTGCATCTCTGATTTGGGTAGGTGTTGCCAAAATGCCCTCTTAGGAGATTGTGGCCATCAGCACTACCACCGGGGGCAGACCCGCTCACCCCCGCCCACCACCCTTGCTCACCTCAGTGAACCAAACCCATTTAATTTATGGTCAGTAGCTTCCCGCAGCACCTCCGGAGTGTCCGTCAATGGGGTGGGTCTCCCCTCGCTGTCAGTCCACTCCCTTCCGCCGGTAACTCTTCAACAGTGACTGGTACTTTGTTGACAGTGGGGGTTTAAAGATGTTCGATGTCGGTGACAATAGAAAAAACAAGTCCCACTAGTTCTTTCTATTTGGATAATAGCAAGAAAGATAAAAGGCACCTCTTTGTCTTTTCTTTCTGAAGATGTGTTTAATCAGGAGGTTCTAAAATGATTATCCAGGCCCTTTGCTCTCCCTGGAGGTCTTACTCGCGTTCCCTCTCCAACACGTACTCCCAGACCCGGAGCTCACCTTAGCCGAAGCTGCAGCCCCCCTCCCAGGCCACCTCGGGACACATGGGGCAAAGCCCCCCAAAGTGACTGAGACCCCACACACTTCTGCCACTGGGGCATAAGAAGGCGTTTCACCCCCTAAGCTGAGCGATCCCCCAAAAACTAGGACAGATACCTCACCAGTTCAGAGGAGACCCACACAAAAGCAGGACATGTGGAGTTAATGATTTATCTTCAGAATCCTTTAACCTGGCCCCGTATTTGTCTAATTAATGCACCTTGGCCACGTGGTCCTTCAGGCTTCCCGATGCTTCTATCTCCGCCGGGACAGCCTAGTGCAGAGCCTTCTCTGTTCGGCTCTGGCCAGGGGGCTACATGCCCAGAGTGGGATCTTGTGCGCCCATCCGGGAGGAGCTCCACCAGACGAGAGCCAGATGACGAAAAGGTCAATGGTGTGAGATTGGGAGCAAAGAAGGTCAGTGGTGAGGCTTGGAAGCCCAGCAGGGGGGAAGTAGGTGTGTGCATGCGCACATGCCCCTGGGGAGGTAAGGAGGAATGGGGGGAGAGAGTCAGCCAGGTGAGGAGAGGCTGGAAGCCGCTTCTAGGTAGAGGGAAAGGTGTCAGCCTGGACTGCCTCTGTGACAGGCTGTGTTGTCTGTATTGTTTTTGCAAAACACAGGCATGCCGGGGGAGAGGACCCCTGCCTCCGGAGAGGCATCAGTCCAGCCCATGATGACAGCCACTGAGCCACTGTCTCAGGGCAAACTACATGTTTGGCCACAGCATTTTCCTTATCCAGGCAAGGGGAAGGCAAGCCCAGGGAACGCTGGCCCCTGGATACCACCTTGGGATTCTTAGCAGGGTCACCTGGAGGGGCGGCCAGGCACCCCTCCCGTCCCACCAAGGAGTTCCCTGCACAGTGTCTCATTCCCCAGCGCCATTCAGAGGCCACCTGATAGCTGGGCTCCACTACCCTCAACCCCAGGCTGAGGCGCTTGACCCACCTCCCTGTCCCTCTGGGGAACAGGAAGCAGGCCACAAATAGCCTTCCAGGTTAACGTGACCAGGAATGAAGTAGGCATAGGGGTTTGGGGCACAGCACTATTTCAGATTGGGTGCTCAGGGATGTGGCACTGGGACACGCAGAAAGCTAAGGAAGGGAGCAAGCACATGGATATGGGGGATCATGCCAGGCATAAAGATCAGCAGGTGCAAGGGCCCTGAGGTGGAGCTGTGGTCCTGCAGAACATGCAATTAGAGCAGAGTGATTGAAAAGGGTAGCCTCAGGGTAAGTACATGCGGAGATAAGCACCCAGAAGTTGGTTTCCTCTCAAGGGCTCACACTTGAAAGTTTTGAGGGATTATTATTTCACTCCACAGAGGTGCTCCTGGTTGACACTGTCCATGAATCACAGTGCTGGCAAAGGGGGTCCACCTTGGTGGGCCTTCTCCAGCCTGCCCCTGTAGATTTGACGCCCTGGGCTGGAACTTTGTGGGGAGAGAAGACAGGTATGGCCCAAGACTTAGAGTTCTAGATTACAGGGGTCCCAGAAACCTGGAAACATTGGCTCCCAATCGGCTCATGTAGTTCTTTCCACAAGCATGTGCAGGGGGACAAGATTATCTCTCTGTTTTCTTTCCCAGATAAGGACACGAAAAAGGTCACAGTAAGTGGCAAAGCTCTGATTTGAACCCAGGATCCTAGGGGCAAACCTCATATATTCTTAATCTGTACCCTCAGATTTTATGTTGAGCAGCAGCACAGGGAGCACCCCCACCCCCACCCCAGTACCCACTCCCTCAATTGCCAGCATATGCTGTTTCCTTGATGACACATCTCAACACTGGACTGAATCTCAGGGCTCTGCTCATGTGATAGGTGCCAGGTGCCCAGAGGCAGGCTTGGTGTGGAGTACGGACCTGGTAAGCGGTGCGGGCTGTTTTTAAAGATGAGAGAACTGGCCTAGATTTGCTGCCCGCCTCTCAAACCTCAAGGAAGAGACAGATCCACTTTTTTTTTTTTTACCTATAAATGGTCTTACTCTAAGAAACGTGTGCCGTCAGGGTTGTTTGAAATGGCACCAGGAGCGATCAGAAAGTTAATCCTTTGACGTCTGGTTCAATTTTATTTGAAATTCTAGTCGGGGGCAAATACAGTGGGGTGGGCAGGGGAGGAGGGGCAGTAAATGAAGTGGCTGGAACCCCGGGCAGGCTGGGCTCCATGGAATGACAATGAGGCCCGCCCCCAGCGGGTCTCATCCAGGCAGACCTAACAAGATTAGATTTTCATAAATTTCAGACAGCGTCAATTCCTAATTCCTCAGTGCGCGGCCGGGAGGCCAGACAGGGCCGCCTGCACGGCTGCTTGTTAACCAGGAAGCATGCCGGCCGCCCCTCCACCGGGTGCAGACACAAGAGGGCGGGCGGTGGCGGGGTCGTCTGGTCTGGAACCTCCTGTGGTCTGGCAGGAGCCAGGTGGACTCTAGCCCAGCTCTCCAGCTGAGGAAGAAAAATGAGCTCCAGCCCCCAACTGCTACTCCGGTTATTAACCAAATTGCACCCACTTACAATACCTGTAGGGACGAGGCATATTCTTTGAACATGTCAGCGAATCCTACACCAGCCTTCTCCCCATTTACAGCTGGCAGGTGGCTCAGCTGGGGTCTGAACCGAGGCTCCGTCCCCAAGAACATGGGGACACACACTTGGATGCAAAAGAGTTGCAACTTTGACTCCATCCGGAACACCGGCTCTGAACCACAGTGGCTTCGCAATCCCTGCAGTGTGGTCCCCGGTGGAAGCCACAGATTTCATACAGAATTGAACCTGCCAGGTCGTATTTAATGGGGTAATATTCCCACGTCACAGTGTAATCCTGTATATTCTTTCCCTATCTGTTACAAAGCTCGTTGAGCATTTGATAACTTTTCATACAGCTGAATTCCTTTTCAAGCCACAATTTAATTTTAATTTTATTTTTAAAACCATGTGTTGAGAGTGTCCCGGGGCCCCACCGCAGGAGGAGGGGAGGAGCACGGTGTGGCCGTGGAGTCAGGTCTGTGCTGACTGCTCACCGTGGCGCGGCATGTCTGGGCTGTTCCGGCATTGAGGGGCGGTCCTGGCGCGGTGAGGCGCGGGGTCCTCAGGTAGCCGTGGAGGAGGTGGAGCTGTTAGTGTCCGTATGCGGTGCCCTGGGAGGTGCGCTGTGCTCCCCCAAGTGCCTGGCACGAGGTCCTTGCTGACCCTCTGGTGATTTTCCTCCGTGCTTGCAGTGAGGTGGGTACCTCCGGCCACATTACTGGCTTCGTGGACCGTGTGGTGGGTGATGCCCCGGGCAGGCCTGATCCGGCCTGGGGTGCGGGGCAGTCAGCCAAAGTGGCTTTTCAAAGCTGAACTGGGGTCTGGGCGCTGGGCTGAGGGGCGCTCCACAGTGTCCTCACCTCTTAGCCTCCGTTTCCTCACCTGGAAGGTTGGGGGTGTCACGTTAGTATCTCCTCCTCAGAGTGACTCTGAGGACCCAGCCAGGCGATACCCATAGGGTTCTGGCTGTGCCGTGCCTGGCATTCGGCGGGGTGTGCGTGCACAGCCTTCCTCACTCATACCAGACAGGCAGGGACCAGAGATGTGCTTGCACACTTCTCCAAGTGACTGTGTCTGTCCTTGGAGGAGAAGGCAGAAGGGGGAGCCAGGCCACTCCGACGAGCTGGACGAGCCTGTTAGTTTGAAATTATTCACCAGGAACGAGGATGCTAAATTAAATTAGAGCGACCTTACTTTGCATGTGCAAATGAACTCGGCCACCCCCGTACATCCATCCCGCACCCCAAGGGGGAAATTACAAAGAAAAAGGGCAAGCTGCTCCTCCCTCCCCAGTTCTGCGCAGACCTGACTCCCCCAACAAAGTGAGCAAATGGGGTGCTTTTTCCCAAAGGCCCCTGTTCTTAGAGCCAGGTCCTTGGAGCAGGGACACGTGGCTGTAAGTCCCTGGTGCTTGGGGTCCAGTTGCCACCCTCAGTGCACTTTTTGGGCTGACCTTGCCTCAGCCCCCCACCCGGAGGCCAGTAGAGCACACCGGGCCGAGGAGACGGCTGGGCGAACCTCAGCGTTCCCAGGGCATCAGCCTGGAGGCGGGTGTTGGGGGAATGGTGACAGTGGAGCGGCTGCTGTTTCCTGCCCTGTCCTGAGCTCTAGCAGGCATCCTCACAGGTGCTCCCACATGGGGAGGGGAACCTAGCACACACTTGGGGAAAACTGGGGGAGTTTAGCAGGAGAGCAAGCCCGTGGGGAGGCTCTGGGTACAGTACCCAGCCTTGCTCTTCCCAGGTGCTCCATCCAGGGCAGCTTCCCCCTGTGCCTCAGTTTGCTCACCTGCAAAGTGGCAATAGCGATGGCACCCACCTCAGACTGGAGCAGAGGGCCAGGCCCATAGCTCAGGGCAGTGCTTATGCCATAACTGCTGGAACCCTAACAGTAGTTACCTTGAGTAGTTGCGTGAGTACAGATTTTGGGTTGGGGTGCTGCCCGCCTGCCGCCTCTTGCTTCATCCCCCTTTGTCTGTGGCCTGGCTTTGGCTGAGTCCTGTGGTCACATGAGACTTGAGAGTAGAGTGGGGGGGGCAGTGGTAGGACCTGTCACCTATGCTGGACGTTTGATCTCTGCAGATAAAGGGGATGCCTGTCAGATTGGGGAAACTGAGGCAGGATTGGCGTGGTTCCACCTCTTGGCCAGAATCCCTAAAGCCAGGGTCCTGCAGTCTCTGACCTGCCTAGTGCTTTTAACCTCTTGAATGTGTCATAGGCAGGAAGGGCCCCAGCAACTTCATAGATGTTTCTGGTTTCTGGAGAGATGGGGAGAGGTGGCAGTGCAGGCCGGCCTGCCGCGGGCGCTGTCCTGTTTGGCCTGCGGGGTTTCACCTGGCAGAGCCTGTCTAGAGCTGAGTGTGGACCTGGGGGGATCGAGCTCATGCTCGATTCGCACTGCCCGCCGTGGGAGTGGGGTGAGGCCCAAGCTGCCCAAGGGGCCAGCAGATGGGGTCAGGCAGGTGGCCAGGCCCAGGTGGGGCTGGGGGCTGAGCAGCCCGCACGAGCTGGTGTAAAGAGGGTGGCTGCCGCGGCTCTGTCCCTTTGAGTGGGGCTGGGGACTGGATGCGCCCTTGTTTTGCTGTAGCTGGGGTGCTGGGGAGCCCCCCCATTGACCAGTCACCTTGAGGGAGCATTGCCCAAGTGCCGAGCCTATCACCACACACAGCTGTGCAGGGCATGGGGAAGTGGGCATGGGCTCCAAGGTGGAGCCCAGGGTCACGCAGAGCCGGCCAAGGATCACACTGGAGCTTCTGTGCCCACACAGGAGTCCCCCTCCTACTCTGGGCCTGCACCCCAGCCAGGCCTCTGTCCAGAATACAGCCCAGAAATCAACTGGTTTCTTTTACTGAAAGCTTACCCTCCCTCCCCGTGTGGAGTGTCTGGGTGCGGGCCTTCATGGGCTTGTGGTCCGGGTCGGGGGCCAGAGTGGGCACATGGGTGCTCTCAGGGGCCCTGTGCTCATTTCTGAGGGCAGTTCTCACCCTCTGAACACTGCCCCCAGAAATCAGACCTTCTGGGCTTTCAGCCCTGCCCCGTGGAGTATTGGCTGCTGGGGCCTCATCTCTTGACCCCTTTTGGCCCTCAGCAGCCCTGTTACCTCAGTCCCTGTCTAGCTGCTGCCCTCTGGGCCCCAGACAACACCAGGAGGGCAGTGGTCTAGCCGAGGCCTGCAGGCTGCCGTGGCTGGGGACAGGGACAGGCAGCCAGCCGAACCACCCTCCTTCCTCCAGGCCCGGCGGCGTGGGCAGGGCCCCTGGAGACAGCAAGGGGAGGGGGCAGAGAAGTGCCCACTGACGTGGTCCTGGCTGGGGTGAAGAGTGCACAGGGCTGGGGAGGGGAATTGCAGGCTTCTCTGGGGAGGGAGGGCATGGGTATTGCACAAAGCAGGCCTGTGTGTCCTCTGAGTGGATGGCTTTATCCCAGGCCCTAGCAAACAAGTTCTGGGCCCTTCAGAATCAGACCCCACTGCCCAGGTCCTGGGCCAGCCTGTCTGGGAAGGCAGGAGGTGTGGCCATAGTCCCTGGGCCCGAGGCCCCTAGGCCTGGCCTTTGCCCAGCAGGGCCCCAGACTTCTCCGGGCCCAGGAAATCTCACCAAAGGCCCTGGCTAAGTTATCCTCCCTGCTGGCCTCTCCAGGGCCGGGGGGGATGCAGTTCCACCCGGGGCCAGAGACAAGGCCCAGGCTCCAGGCTGGATTCCTACACACAGAGGAGGACGTCCAGCGGGCGCTGGAGTGGGAGCAGCTGCCCCTGAGTGCCTGCTGGGCCCCAGAGCTACAGGAGTCCACGTTTGCCTCTGGATCTCGGTGTCCTCACCTGTGAGAAGAGGTGATAAAAGTGGCTGCCCCGGCTCAGCCCTGTCCGCGGATCGTCTTCCCCCGGCGCTGTGGACCGCGTCATTCTCAGTCTCGGGGCGTCCTGGGCACTGTAAGATGCTGAGTGACACTCCTGGCCCCCACCCACTAGATGCTGGGAGCACCTCCCGTTGTGTCAGCCACTCATGTCCCCAAGACGATGCCACATATCCCCTGTGGGGGAGCAGACCCACCTGACCTACAGGTGGCAGGTAAACATTGGCAGTTGGGGAAATGTACAGTGTGGCAGGAGAAGGTGGGTTCCCAGGAGAAGCTGGGGGGTGGGGGGGAGCGGTGGCCACAGCTTCTCCTGTCTGCAGAATCTTCTGTTGTGTCCTGAACAGAGCCGTTCCCACCCGGGATGCGTTGCTTCCCCCCTGGAAGCTGCAGGGAAGCTGAGGCTGGTGGCAGGAGGGGCTGTCCTCACAGGGTGAGGAGTTTGGCAGGCCCACTGGCAGTGGCCAGAGCCCTGGACACGGCCGCAGCCCCTGCTCTGCCGGCTTCGTCTGGTGGTCTTGCGGGGGAGGAAGAGCGCTCGGTGGCCCTGAGCTTGCACGTGTGCCCCGGGGAGCCCTTGACCGGTCGCCTGTTAGCAGCGGCGGCCTGGGGCCTATTCCCGCCCACCCTCCCGTCGGGGAAGGCACATTCCCGTGTGCACCTGGCCGGCTGTGTGGCCGGTGGGCAGCCTTGGGCTGGCTGAGGCTGGTGGGGCTTTGTGCCGGCACTGCTGACTGGTGCCCCATCTGCCCTGTCACCACCCGGGTCCCTGCGGGACCAGCACTGGCAGCTCGCCTGCTGCTGGGGGCTCTGCTAGCACCGACCACAGCCAGCTGCAGGGCCGCAGCGACCAGACCCGCTTGAGTCAGCAGAAACCGCCCCGCTCTGGCAGGACCAAAATAGCCTCCTTCCTTTTCCAGCACTTGAGGGTTTTTCCGCCTTCTAGGGGAAAAACAAAACAAAACCCAAAGAAAGACACACGAATTGCAGCATCTGCAGCCACCAGAATGGTTTTCCTGAGGCCTCCTCACGAGACGGGGGTCCTCGCTCCCTCCTGTCTGGTCCAGGCTGGCGTGTGTGCGGGTGCAAACGGGTGTGTGGGTATGTGTGTGTGTCTGTGTTGGCGTGTTATCTGCGTCCGTGCTGGAGCGTGTGAAGGGTGGGGCGCCCGGCCTGTTCCCGCTCCCCGAGACTCACGGGCCCCCTTGGTCTTACAGCGGAGCTGGAGTTCGTTGAGATCACCATCATCGTGGTGGTGGTGATGGTGATGGTGGTGGTGATCACGTGCCTGCTGAGCCACTACAAGCTGTCCGCGCGCTCCTTCATCGGCCGGCACAGCCAGGGAAGGAGAAGAGAAGATGCCCTGTCCTCAGTAAGTGCCCTGCCCTCCCGTCCACCCCCATGGCAGGGGCCACCCCTTGTAGAGGCGCCCATGGTGCCCCGGGTGGGCTGTCCCAGCTGGAGGAATGAGACTGGACCAAGGAGGCAGCCAGCAGCCCCGGGCGGTGGTGGGGCCGGCCATGGAGGAGGGCGTTTCTGGTGCAGGCAGAGACACAACGGAGACCCAGACAAAAAGGAGGCGGCCCTTCCCCTGAGAAATCCCCTGGGCCACAGACCTTTCAGGGCTCGGAGGCAACAGGTCACCCAGGAAAAGACCCTTCCTAGGGCCTAATCGCAGCTGCAGCGCTCCTAGCCATGTGTGCTTGGACCAGTCCCTGATTTGTGAAACGAGGCGTCAGACCCATTCATTGTGAAAAGGTTGCTACTGGTCGCGCCACCACCCAGAGGATTCAAGGCGTAGCACAGAGCGCAGGCCCATGCATTTCTGGCCAGGACTCTGCATGCACTTCGTTTACTCATCCATCCATGTGTCTGTCCATCCATTGGCCAGATACCTCCAAGCACCCTCTGTGTGCCCAGAACCCTCCCAGGCATTGGGGGAAATGGCTGTGGTAAATCCCACATGGTTACTGCCTGCTGGCTGGCTCTGGACAGACAGGAGTTCTCTGCAGGGCTGTTACTGAGCGTCAGGCTGTGTGTAGGATGAGAAGGACAGACACTGGGCTGGAGGGGTCCTTGCAGAGGGGTCCCACTGCATTTTGATGTGTTACTGGAATTGTGAGCACCATCAGGCATTCTGGAAGCGCTAGGAATATTCCCTTAAGACACCCCCAAATTGGAGCAGGTTGGGTGGGAACTTGGCTGCCCTCAGCTTTGAGCACACAGGTCCCCTCGGTCACCTGTGCCCTTGGGGCTGAGCTCTGCCCTGCAGCTGGGTATACCCAAGGGAGGTGCAGAGTTCATCCCCCAAACGGTTTCCATCTCTGTGCCTGTAATTAACAGCCTGGAACAGAAGCGGCTGTCTGATGGGCAGGCTGGGAATTAGAGCGAGAAGGTAGCTTGTGGGAGGCACACGTCTTTGAGCCCATTGTTTGGGGGATCCCAGGAGGACAGTGACAGAACAAGGAGGTGGTTCTGGGCCTGGCCTTCCAGTTCTTGGGGGGCGCCTGTGCTTGGCAGCGGCGCCCAGAGTCTGTGGGCCTGTCCCCCACAGGTTCAGGCGTCTCACTTGCATCAGGTTGCTGCCTCGGCATGTCACCGGGTTGCCAGGGCAAGGAGCATCCTCTCAGGGCCCTCTAATGGGCACCCTGGGGGCCCCAAACCGAGGCCCAGTGTGCGTCCGGAGGCACTCGGCAGGCTCTGCTGCTCTGAAGGAATTGCGGCCTCGGCTGCCTGGCTCGCCTGTGTGTTTATTTGCCAGTGTGGTTACCTGCGTGACAGTATGTACACGTGTGCCACATCTGTGCTTGGCGGTCCCCACCCCCTGGCCTTGCAGCAGCCCAGGAACCCCATTTTATGGAGGAACGACTGGGGCTCAGAAAGGTGGGCACCTCTGGCCACACAGCATTTGAGTGGTAGTGGAAGGAGCCCCGGCCGGCTCTGTTCCCCCTCGAACGCTGGGGCAAGCGAGGGCTCTGGGTGGGTCCCCTCGGCCCTGCCCTGCCCCTGTGGGTACATCTGTAGAATGGGTGAGGCTAGCCTTTCTCTTGCCTGCCTGCATGGTCACGGGGAGGGTGACGGTAGCCGAGTGCTGTGAAATGGCAGACTCTGGTGTGAAGGCTCCTGGTTACCAGGAAGTGGCAGACAGTCCCACGGGCAGCACCTGGGACTCAGTGCCCAGAGGGAGGTGAGTATGCGGCCCTGACTCCTGGACGCTTGAGGCTAAAAGAAAGCCCCACCCCCAGGCAGCCAGCCACCTGCCCGGGTCCCCAGTGCTACCTGGCTGGGTAAACACTGAGCCTCCTTAGGCCTGATAAGTGCAGTGGCTCCCCTGGGGACTCCCTGCCAGACAGGGCGTGTCTGAGGCGTCTCAGGGCCCCATAAACCCCCGGAGAGGCCAGACCCAGCTGCCATCCCCTGGGGCTGGGCCCACCCCTGGCACGGCTCTCCTGCCCCAGCCCTTTTCAGGAGGACCCTCTGGCGGTCTCTCTCCTCCTTTGGATTCAGAGGCTCAGCCAGGGCTTTGGATAAGGTGACCCTTCATCCTTTTTGTCCCCAGATTAGCCGTGGCAAGGGTCTCCTGCTCCCCACAAGCAGGAGGCCAGATGGAAGCCAGGCCAGGAGAGGGGGCCAAAGGCCTGTGTCCGGTGCTGCGGCCTCCGGGAGCTCCCCAGGGCCCCTTGTGGCAGGCTGAGTCCTAACCAGCATCCTGCTGTTTCACTCTTTCAGCAAACATTTATGAGTACCCCGTGTTTGGCTTGCCAAGCTTGGCGAGTGCAAGCCTGCTCCCCAAGGTGGGCAGGAGTATTGCTGGGGAGTCCAGAGACGAGTCCAGGGTTCCGTTCTGGCCTCACGGAGCAGGCATGGGGCTCCAAGTCTGGAGGTGAAGGGAGGTCGGGAGTCATCAAGGCATAGACCTGGGGCCAGCTGCCTGTTCTTGTAAATAAAGTTTTATTGGCACATAGTGATGCCCATTCCCATGAAGACCTTTTGCTGGTTTGCCCTGCAGCAGTGTTGGTGGTGTGACAGACCGCCTAGGCCACAGAGCAGAAAATACTCTCTTGCCCTTTACAGAAATAATTGGTGGACCCGTGGTCTAAGTGGGGAAGCCACGGCCAGGTGGGATGAGCCCACCTCCAGGAAGCATTTGGAAAGAGGAGGAGTTTGGGTGTTGGGGAGAGGAGGGGCGAGGGGAGCCAGAGGTGCAGCCAGGTGGCAGTGTAGGGAGGGGGCAGGTGGGTGGAGAAAGCGAGTCCAGAGACCCAGGGGGATGGGCTGGGAGGCCTCAGCTGCTGCGTGTGCGGAGAGCTCCCCGCCAGCCAGATCCCGTTTGAGGCTGGGGAGTGACTGACGGACTGTGGGAAGCCCCAGGACTGGGAAGGGCCCCCTGCGACTCCGAAGCCCCTGTCAGGTCCCACTGGGACCTGCTTCCATCCTTGTTCAGAGGCACGGAGACGGCTTGCGTGGGGCCTACAGCAGCTCACACACTTGAGGAGCACCTGCATGCACCCCGCCTGACGCTGGGCCCAGGGACACAGAGGAGCCGCCGCTGCCCCAGGGAGAGGGGGACAAGTCAGTGTAGACAGGCAGTTACAGGCTGAGAGGGGCCAGTGGGCAGGGAGGGCCAAGGGAGCCCTCAGGAGACAGCACACCCACCTGGAGACGAGAGGGGCAGGTCGGGTTGATTGGGAAAGAGGCCGGGGGCCCAGCTCAGGAGGCCGGGTGATGAGCGTGCGTGTCCCTGGGCTCCAGGAGGGGTGGGCCCCAGGCTGGCAGCTGGCGAGTGAAACCTGGCTGCGTGGTGCGTGGTGGTGCTGTCAGCCCTCACACAGGTAGGAAAACCCATCGAGGGAAAGTCAGTGGCTGTATGAATGGGCTGCGGAAGGCTGCCGGGAAGTGGGGCTTGGTACCAAGTCGGAGCTGCTGAGGACCCGGCGGGCCCCCGGGGGTGTACGTGAGGCGCGGTGGGGTGGGTGTCCGTGTGAGAGGAAGGAGGGAGGACCACCTGGGGGGCGGGGAGCTTGAGCAGGGGCAGGAGATCCCTGGGGTCTCCTGAGAACCCACAGCCCCGCCAACCCCCTGGTGCAGGTGGCCTTCGCCGCCCAGCAGGCAGACAGCTCAGTGCCTGGGCTAAGGTCGGGTGCAGAGGGGGGTGGCCTTGGGCTGTCTGTTGGGGGCAGAGTCCAGGTGCTCAGGTGGGCAGATGGGGCAGGGGTAGGGAGGGGCGTCAGGAATGATGTGAGGGCCCTTCACTGAGTTAGGGAGTAAGGTGAGGAAGACACAGGTTCTGTGGGCAGGAGGCACCTACTCAGGTACAGTGGGCCAGGCTGAGATAGGAGCTGAGATGCTGTGGGAGACCGGGGAGCAGGCCCCGGTGGGTGGTTCCTGGAAGGCTTCCCAGAGGAGGTGACCTCCGGGCGCACATACTGGAAGTGGTCAGGTGATAAGTTTGGTGGGTGGCTCTGGAGTCTACAGTGGGGTCCCCCTGGGCATTGATTGGTGTTTGCTTAAGCTCCCTGGATGGTGCCACTATATAACCAAGTGGAGAACCCTGGTGCTAGGACAGGGGTGAGAGGTGGGGGAGCAGTGGTGGGAAGAGGCTATTGGGACCACATCATGCAGGGTCTGGGACAGAGGGCCTCACAGGAGGGCTCCAGGCAGCACCTGGATGGAATCCCATCTCATCCAGGCTGGCCTTCGCTGCTTGCATCCCCACCCCGCCTCCCGGACCACGGCTCCTGACCCTTCCAGAGAGCAGGTGGGTGCCCCCACCTGCCTCCTGACTCACACGGGGTGTGCTGGGGCCCAACTGGGTGTCAGAGAGCCTGCCGGGACCAGCCTGAGACGGTGGGTCTCGAGGCAGGCAGGTGAAGGCTTGGCTCCCAGCACTGCCTCCTACCGCCTGGCCCTGCTCACTGGCCCCAGCCTGCCTTTGTGGGCTCATTGGGAGGACTGGGCTAGTGCTGCAAGGAGTGCTTAGCGCAGCGCCTCGCCCCCAGGCCGCGGCGGATACATTACTGGTATCGTTAATTGAATGGCCATGATGACCATGTTAACAGCAATGGTGTGAGCCTGCTCGCTGCATGGCCATGCCTGGGAACACAGTAGACCCCCAAAGAGTCTATAGGTATATGGTGTTCCCGTTGGGACAGTTTTGAGAGCCACAGAACCCCCTGGTGGCCATACCGGCCATTGCAGTCCTCTGGGCAAATTCCCCCCACCCCGCACCCCGACTGCAGGTGAGAATCATCTTACCTGGGAACCCTCAAGAAAACGTACACCCAAGGAAACTTTGAGGGTGATGAATATGTTATCTTGATCGTGGTGATGGGTTCCTGGTGTGTACATATGCTAAAACCTATCCAAATTGTTTATCTTGAATACGTACAGTTCATCATGCAATCAGTTACCTCTCATCCCTCCTCCAGGCCCAGGGCTGCCACCACATGCCAGCAGCATCCAGGTTTGCCCCTCAGACACGCTGATCCTGGCATGCGGCCCTTCCCTTACCCTTAGGTCTCTACCCCACGAGGTGTAGATCATCCTTCCAGCTTGGCGAGAACCAAGGGCCCTGGTTTTTGTAGCTGTTCCCTGTCCTGTTGGCCTTCCTGCAAGGTGGGCTCTCCCCACGCTCCATCCGGCAGCCGGGTCTGGGGTGGTCGGGGTGGCCTGGGTAGGGCAGGCGCTGCCCACAGGTGACACAAGGGGTGAGGAAGTGCACAGTGTTACTTAAACTTGTACGAGCTGTGCAGCGGCCGGTCATCCCCCACAGCCATCCCGGGCAAACGAGTCCGGCACCAGCCACCTGGATTCCTGCGGAGCCACAGGCCCCTACCCAGAGCAGAGGGCATGAGCTTCATGAGGTGGCAACTACGTGCTCGGCGCAGAAGTGGGGCCGCATTCCACCTGTGACTGAGCCAGTCACTGCTTTGTGGTAGAGCAGCTATACGAGGCATTTTGTTCATTAACTCTCCTGTATTTCATCCAAAAACTGCACTCACGGTTATATAGAGGGAGAGACAGACTGTAAAGAGTTAAATATGTAGCCAACATGATTACGGGTATGGAGAGGCTGCAGAGGAAATTAGCAGGTGGCACGATTGCTCCTGGGAAAGGCCCTTAGAGATGGTGTCAGAGAAAATCTTCAGGGGACACTGCAGTGGGTCATGGAGAAGGGGCCGGCCATGCAGCGGGGCAGCCACATGCTGTGATGTACTAGGCAGCATGTCAGTGTGGCTCCCAGCACTGCAGGTACTCACTGAGGGCCACATGCACTCCAGTAGTTGGCATGAGCCACACCCTAAGTTCTGGAAGTTAAGGAACTTGCCCAGGGTCCCTCTGCAAGCAAGTGGTGGTCACAGCCCAGAGGGCTTCCTTAGCAGCCAGTTCACCAGGTAATTTGGATTTATCCTAAGGTCCAGGGGAGGTGCTGGAGGGTTGTGAGGAGGGACCCACGAATCAGATCTGTGTTTTGGAAAGCATGGGGGTGGAGGATGCATTTCTGGGAGTTGGCAGAGGGAGCCTAGAAATCATCACCTCTGAGGAGAGGCCAGGGCCCCGGGAGCTGGAGGGGGACAGGGGTGAAGGGTGGTGCGTGGGTACCAGATCTAATTATGAAAGGAAGATCTTGGGGTCCAAGCTGGCTGACCCTTTGCCCTCCACCTCTGCCCATCTCACTGACCGTGCCTCCTCTCCCCCACACAGGAAGGATGCCTCTGGCCGTCAGAGAGCACCGTGTCAGGGAACGGAGTCCCAGAGGTGAGACCCAGTGCCGCCTCCCTTCTCCCGCCTTCTACCCCCCCCTCCTGTCCCCAAAAGCTGTTGCAATGGACACTGATGGCACCTGCCCAGCCGGTCCCCTTCACCAGGCTGGAGGTACGTCCCCCAGCTGGAAGGCTGGCTGCTGAAGGCTCATGCCTCTGCCCTTCTCTGAAGAACTGTCCTTAGCTGTGTGGTCCTCCCCACCCGGACGTCAGACACCCTCGCCCCCGAGGAAGCAGCCCACAGTCTGCCAGGTGCAAGTCAGGGCTGCTCCTCTTCCACCTCTGTGCTGGTGTTCACAACCCAGGGCTCCCCACAGGTCAGGTGAGGCTGGGCTGCAGGCTCAGCTGCTCCCCAGCCCATCCTGCTGCCCTAGTGCCCTTTCCGCAGAGGGCAGAGTCACTGGCAGCCGAACCCCTGTCCCGGGCCCTGCTTCTGGGGGACCTCATGAGCCACTCTGCCCTCCAGCCACAGGTCTATGCACCTCCAAGGCCCTCCGACCGCCTGGCCGTGCCCCCCTTCACCCAGCGGGACCGCTTCCACCGCTTCCAGCCCACATACCCGTACCTGCAGCACGAGATCGACCTGCCGCCCACCATCTCACTGTCGGATGGGGAGGAGCCCCCGCCCTACCAGGGCCCCTGCACTCTCCAGCTGCGGGACCCCGAGCAGCAGCTGGAGCTAAACCGGGAGTCCGTGCGTGCACCCCCAAACAGAACCATCTTCGACAGCGACTTGATGGACAGTGCCATGTTGGGCGGCCCCTGCCCACCCAGCAGTAACTCGGGCATCAGTGCCACGTGCTACGGAGGTGGCGGGCGCATGGAAGGGCCGCCCCCCACCTACAGCGAGGTCATCGGGCACTACCCGGGGGCTTCCTCCTTCCAGCACCAGCAGAGCAGTGGGCCGCCCTCCTTGCTGGAGGGGCCTCAGCTCCACCATGCACACATCGCTCCCCTGGAAAGCACAGCCGCCTGGAGCAAAGAGAAGGATAAACAGAAAGGACACCCTCTCTAGGAATCTCGGGGCTGGGGCTGGGGCAGCACCAGGGAAAAGGCGAAACACTCCGCCCTTCTTAAGAGAGAAAACGGAGCATGGGCAACACAGAAAATGCGGCGCATAACCATTCTCTCCCCACCTCTGTGTATAAATATTTACGTGTTCTGTCTGGTCTGAATGCACAAGCTAAGAAAGCTTGCAAAAAACCACGTTTTTTTGTTGAGCTGTGTCTTGAAGGCAAAAGAGGAAAAACAATTCTACCCTAGTCTTTTCTGTTTCTAGTTGAGCTGCGTTGTGTGGATGCTTCTTTCTTTGTTTATGATGATTTCACTTAACTTTAAAAACATATTTGCACAAAACCTTTGTTTAAAGATCTGCAATATTATATATATAAATATATATGAAATAAGAGAAACTGTGTGTGAGGGCAGGAGTATTTTTGTATTAGAAGAGGCCTATTAAAAAAAAAGTTGTTTTCTGAACTAGAAGAGAAAAAAAATGGCAATTTTGAGTGCCAACTCAGAAAGTGTGTATTACCTTGTAAAGAAAAAAAAAAAGCAGGGGTTTAGAGTTATTTATATAAATGTTGAGCTTTTGCACTATTTTTTAATATAAATATGTCAGTGCTTGTTTGATGGAAAGTTCTGTCATGTCTGTTGAGACTTTTAAGGGAGAAATGTCAGAATTATACGGTCGACGTCAGGCAAAGGGTGGGCTCCACACGGAGTTTGGAGAGAGGCTTCCAGAGGGGCCACTTTCCTGCAGAGTGGCAGCTTCTGTCTAGTGATAGGTTGTTACCTCGTTATACATTCCCCACCCAAGGAGACCCATTTTTTTCCCTCTGGGCCAGAATAGCCTTTGGATTGCAAATGAAATAGGACAGTTACTCAGAGCACCCGAGTTCCAGAGTGGCTTCGCCTTTCCCCGGATGGAAATGAGCTGCTCCCCAATCAGCATCATAGCTTTCCCTCCTTTGTTTTGTCAACCACGAAGCCCCCCGTAGGAAGGGGCTGGGGGTGCTCCCTGCAAGTTGCAGCCACTTTCTGCACCTACGGCCAGAAAGGTGCAGATGGCTTGTTTGCACAATGCTGGGTGCCGATTCAGCTGACCCCAGAATATATCGGCTGCGGTCGGTGCAGCCCACTGGCATATAGGAAAGGCCCAAAGTATTAGGAATCTGACCTCATCCCTGTCATTCTCTTTATGTATCGATCCTCACTTAACAGGCCGATAAACAGAAGACAAGAGATGAACCAGTGACACGCCCACGTTTCTCCCAGGACACGCGAAGAGTTTTAGAAGCAGAATTCCTTACCTTCTGTCCTGCATCTTCACTCCCTTCCCTTGGGGAAACAATCATGTTTGATGTGTTTATTATCTGTGTTTTCATAAGCATTTTTATCAGACACAGAATGATTGAGTTGATTTCGGTTTGGCGGGACCGCTTGTTGGCAGCATGTAGGTGAAGAAGTGTGACTGAGCAAATAGCGACAACGGGAGGGTGGGGCGCGGGCTCCTTGGGGTCTGCCAGGGACCGGGGCTGGAGCCGGAGGCCCTGCCTTCCCCGAGGACTTGCTAACACTCCCTGGGGTGAGTCCCCAGCTGGAGAGCAAGCCCCCACCCCTCCCATCCCACAGAGGCGTCTCCGTTTCCCGCACAGTACTAACTGGTAGGCTAACGGGGTAAGAGGTAGTAACTTGTTTTTTTAGCAGCTTTTTTATTACTTGAAAACAAAAACCTGCCAACAGTTTTGAAATTCTGACTATTTGAGCTCTATTTATATATGATACATGTCATCCTGAGGACATGGTGACCAGCAGATGAATATGGCCTGTGAGTATCCACTTACCAGAAACTTCTTGTACCCTGATGACAAAGCCTGCCTCTCAATGGGGTCTTCAACCTAAAATTTGCTTCTCTCTCAAAGAGGATTCTTTTATAAGGTCGTGCAGAGAAATCAATATATTTCACCCTGAAAGGTACAGGGACACATTTATAAGATAAAATTTTTTGAAAAACATTATCTTTACGTGAAGCGTCTCCCTAGTGCCTTACTGAGGATGCGGTCGACCTCTTGTCGCTGGGCGGGGGCATTTCCCGGACAGTGCCTCGCTCACCAGGACTGGCCCCCAACTCGGTCACAAAGGGCTGCTGCTGTTCTCCCAACGTCCCTCGCCCTATCTGTCCTGTCCCGCCTGCCCTGCATCCTCTGTGGTCAAGCACCGTGTGTAACTCGCATCTGAGTTGTAAACCTGGAAGTGGACCTCATCTGTGTGAGTAGCGCCCGCCGAGAGCCAGGCCGCAGCATTCCCAAGGTCCTCGAGCCAGTCACTGCTTTGTGTCTGTTGCGTGGTGAGATGGTCTGTATTTGCCATCTTTGCAACAAGGTAGAAGGACAGAGCAGGGGTGTGGGTTCCTGACCTCAGCTGGCTTGAGGGCAGAGCACATCCCTCTGCTCACGCCCCAGTTCTGACGTCCAGGCCTGGCCTCTGCTGCAGTGCCCTTGAGCTCAGCACACCCAGCTCATGACAGTTGCAGAACTTTACAGTGGAGCAGCTTGTCAAGGCTGGGGTGTACACACCCCAAGAAAATGAGTGGGATGTGTTTCTGGAAACTACTGCAGGAGCTAAGCTCTTGGTTTTCCTGCTGGACCCCTGGGGGGGTGCATTCTTTTCCTCTAGATGTTGGCCGTTACTTTTGATCATCCCTTGGGAGGTCCCCATTGTTCAGTAGAAAGCTAGTGGGGTCCTCTGCAGTGGCTGGTTGGAGGGGGACCAGGTTGGGTTCAGAGATAGTGGCAGACCTCGGCTTTCTCTATTCTTCATTGTTTCCCTGCTTGTCAATCATCACATCTCCTCCAGAGGAAAATCGTTTCCCCTGCAAAGCCCAGGTCTATGCAGACAGACTCAGCAAAGTGCACTAAGAGCCATTCATGTTATCCCAAAGCCCAGCGTTTTTGCAAAGACCTGAAATTGAATCCTCTCTACGCATCCAGCCAACACCGGGCAGGGTGAGAACCAACCCCCATCCCTGTCCTTGCCCGTCCTCTCTGAATTGTCTGTTTCATTTTCTTTTTGTACGTGCAGCACCAAGCTTCCAGATCCATAAGACATCTTGATGATGAGATAATTTTTTTTTTTCCTGGAAACCGCGCTTCAGATTTTGCTGTAATATAGAGCTCGGAAGGACACAGTGTGTTCCCGTTTGCCTGATTCCATGGTGGCTGTGCTGATGGCAGCACTGTATGTTGTGTTCTTGGCGTTGGAGCCACTCTCCTTTGCAGCCCTGTTTCCCAAGTTCTGTTCATGTTAAATTTACGTAAACTCTCCGTGGCACGCTGGGTGCAGCGCCCACGCTGCTGTGTAAGACTCTGTATTTGCCGATCCACAGGCCTAATGAAATCGCTTGTTGTGTATCAATAATCATTAGTGGCAATGATGACATTCTGAAAAGCTGCAATACTTATACAATAAATTTTACAATTCTTTGGAACCAGCCTTTTTCCCTTGCTTTCCTCTGCCCTGCATTGCCCTTAGCAACAACCCCAGGGTGCCTGATCAGTGCGGAGGCAGTGATCCCTTGCTGCCGCTGTGTGGCCTTGAACAATTTCTTAGACTTCAGTTTTAGTTCAGGAAGCCCAGAGAAGACACTTGGTCATGCAGGCAGTTACAAGAAGCCAAGTGGTGTTGGAGTTAAAATCATTTGCAAAACATTGCCTGCCTTTACTGCCTTTTGGGAAATCATTCTCTATAGCACAACAAAGACTCGGCTAAAGTCTGCAAGGAAGCAGCTGCCTTAGGTGGGGCCCTTCTAGATGTCAACACGGGCGTAGATGTGTGTGAAGGGCTGTATCAAGGTGTGCCCCAAAGTAGACAGTGAAGGGGATCAGGAAGAGGATGGAGGAAGAGAAGCCTTGCAGAGGAACAGTTTTAGGCAAAGTCTCAGCCTCAGCCTGATCCCCAAGGGGACCTGTGGGGAGCTCTGGGGTGCAAGTTGCCCCTGGGAGAGGAGACTCCCAGACACGTCTGGTTCTTTGTGCAGAGTGGAGCAGCGAGGAGTCCTGAAGGCCCACAGTGGCCCCCTGAAGACATTCCCAGGGGCCAGCTTGTAGCAACGCTCACAGAGCAAGGGGAAGGGTGCACAGAACACTAAAAGGGATCCCCACAGTGCCATCTACAGAAACTCATTTACTTCTCTAAATAAAACCATCTTTAATGTCTATCAAGGTTTTCAAAAAGCCAGCCGAAGCAGAGTTGGTCCTCAGGCACCGACTGGGCCACAGAGCCCTATGATCAGTGCAGAATTCAGCACACACCTGCCTTACCTGCTGCCTCTCTCTGGGGGAGAAAGACCTCAGAGATTACACAGAACCGGGCAGAGACCAAAGAGCTCATATTCTTCAGTGGTGAGAGCAGGGCCCCAGCCTGGCGCCAGAGCCCAAGCGTCCCTTACCAGGGCTCAGCTTGTCCGTAGAATGGGTGATGTCAGTGCCTGTGAGGCGGTTGCACCTTGTTTCTGAAAAGATAATGTCTATTAGTCCTCAAAAGGGTTCCTGGCACACACAAATATTAGCTGTTCTCATTAATAATGGGCTTCCAGGGAGGGTATTCATATAATCAAGTACTCGTGAAGCTTTGGGTCGGTTTGCAAGTCCTGGGCTGAGCACACAGCACCACCTCCCCCAAGGGGTCAGGACAGAACAGAGCCTCTCCCAGCTGGAGGGGGGCATCCGGGGGTCTAATTGAGAAGGAGACCCTCCCCCACTTTGGGAACAGCTCAAGTGGATACAGCTGTATCAGTCCAGAATAAAGACCCAAATCAGAACAGCTGGTATTTATTGAGCACCCACTGGGTGCCAAGCATGATGCTGCTCTTGACTGAGGTTGGCAGCCTGTTCTGGGACATCTCATCTTTCATCTGATATTGTTGTGAGCACAGGTCTGTGCCCCGCCCCGTGATGGCTGCTGGGGGCTGCCCGCACATCAGACCCACCCCGGCCTCAAAGAACTCACCTCTGGTTTTAGAGACAAACTCACAGACAAGCCTCACAATGGGCTGAGGGCAAGCTCTCAGGAGCAAGGGGAGGCTGCATATTGAACTTGGAGATAAAAGCAGGGGTGAGGGTGAGCCAGGCGCCTGCAGAAGCAGAGGCTCCTTGGGACTTGGCTGGGCTCTCGCTCAGCACAGCAGCAGCACCCTCGAGCGGCTGAGCCGGTGCACCTGCAGACAGCCTGGAAGCGTGCTGGGCGTGGCCTGACAGGGGGTGGGGCACCGAGAAACCCACCTGATTAGGGATAGTCGTAGGTAATTAGAACGTGGCCAGAAGGTCCTTGGGCCACATTTACAGCAGATCTGAATGGCAGATACTGCAAACCCACTATATGCCACCACAAGGGTGGTGCCAGAGACACCGGTAACAGGACAGACCCTGACCTCCCCTCAGCAGCCCCAGTTGTTTGGCATAGGTGGCAGGCAGACCCCACTCCAGGCCTCTGGCACGTCTGAGATGGGCGGCAGCCTCCTGTGCCGCTTTGTGAGTCAGGGAGCTCAGTGGTGGTCACCTAAGCATCAACAGGTCATTTGGTCTGGCCTCCCACACCCCCTGCCCAATTAAGCCTAGCAGCTACTGTCTTCTGAGCAATTTCTGGGATCTGGCCAGAACAATGGGGCTTTTCTCCATGGTGGCTGCTGTCCACCTGTAACAGGCGGGGGCAATGTCAGAATGTCTTGTTTGTGTTTTGTTTAATCGAGCATGTTTTACATTTCTATCAAAGTAAAACAGCAGCTCCAGCAACATCCCTGCCCCATCGCTCCAAAGCCCTGGACCAGTCCTTGGAGGCAACAACAGCCTCTTACACTTTCTCTTCTGAGAGTTACTGATTCGTCGCCAAAATAATGGTCTCCACCTTGATCAAGTTTTGAGACATTACGGACTGACTTCCTGTTTACATAGCCAAGGGTTTAGCACATCGCTCTCCTCCCTCCCCCTTCCCAGCAAAGAGGTTCTGATCTGGCGTGCCTTTTAAGTCTTTATGACTTACAGTGATGTTGTCCTTACCTCTCCGTGTGTGCTCCGGAGCCCCCACCCTGCAGTCAGGGACGCTGTGTTGAGCATCTTCAGCTCCCCACTCCCTCCCAGCCTCCTTTGCTTCCTTTCTCCCTCAGTTCTCTCCACTTTTACTTTCAACTCATCAAGACTAAGGACATTCATATTCTGCTCTGTCACATGATTCAGTCATCTCTGCTTTATGAGTTGATTCTAAAACTGAAATTCAGTAAATAGTGTTTACATTGCTGTGACTATGCAGGTATTGTTCATTGAATTGCAAAGTCCTATTGTATATAAAAAAGTGATTTCTGTTGTTATTTTTATTACACCATGCTAAGGGGACTGAATCATGTCCCACTAAATTCATATGTTGAAGCCTTACCCCCCAGTGTGATGGTATTTGGAGATGGGGCCTTTGAGATGTAATTAGGTCTAGATGAGGTCAGGAAGGTGGAGTACCCACGATAGGATTAACACCCTTATACCAGGAGCTTGTTCTCCCACCTCCCCAACCCCATGAGGACACAGAAAGAAGGGAGCCGTTTGCAAGCCAAGAAGCCAGCTCTCACCAGAATCCACCCTGTACTGCCTTTCTGATCTCAGACTTGCAGCCTCCAGAACAGAAAATAAATCTTTGTTGTTCAGATCACCCAATCTGTGGTAGTCCACATTTACTGTAGAGAATAATTAGAAAACACATAGAATACAATCATCTGTGTATAGCTAAGAAATAAACTGCGCTCAGTAGGCACTTTGCTGTTATGCATACTCACATATATTTTTAAGTGGAACCATACTATAGCTTTATAAACATTTTTCCTTAATATACTTAATGTCCTCTGAACACCTTTCCATACCCATAAATACAGTTCTGCATCCCATTTTTTTCATAGCTTCAGAGCCTTCCATTGTGTAGATTTCCTAATTTATATAAGGGGTTCCCTTCGGGTGGATACTTAGGGTGTGTGTGCTTTGTACTTCCTTCACCTTTATAGACAGACCTGTGACATATAGCGCTTGCATCTTAGGACACGGCTGATACTGTCTCCTGAGGATAAAAGAAAGAACCGCCTCGTATTAATGTTGGTACATAACACGTGGTGAGGTTGGATGGAGATCACATGCAAAGCACATAGCAGAGGGATTCTCCCTCTCTATACTCTCTCAGAAATGCTCCCCATCCCTAGATGCCCACAAGTGACCTGGAGCCAGTTCATTCAGTATTTCAGTTTTCTGTCTGATAATGGTAAAGTTTTATGTATCAGCCAATTCTTTCTATAATGAGTGACCCAAACCCAAGTCAGCCTGGCTTTAGCAGAAGAGGGAATTGTTGACTCTTATAGCTGAAAAGCAATAGGCAGGGCTGGGTTAGATTATATGCCACGGGGTCTTGATGTGCACACTGTGAAAGGTGTTTATCTCTACCACCAAACTGCTCTCCTCTCCAGCGATTGCCCTTTCAAGAAGATTCTCCTCTCCCAATGACATCTTTTCTCCAGACTTTTTCCCCGTGACTCTACATCAAGTGGGAAGAAATCAGTTCCCAATTCTCCCAAAGTCCCAGATTGAATCCCATTGGCCTGGCTTAGGTCATGTGCCCATCCCCGAACCAATCACTGCAGCCATAAGAAGAGAGTGCTCTCATTGGCCAGATTGAGTCACATGCCCTGCCTTAGCCCTGGAGATGAGGTCAGCTCCCTCCCATCTACAGGCATTGAGGAGAGAGAGTGATTCTCCAAAGAAAAAATGGGGGTGATTTTACAGAAGAAGGGAGTTGGGTGCTACGTAGCTAAAATCAACAGATGCCATGACCACTGGACAGGGTAAATAAACATATTAATACTGAAAAAAGAGCTTGCAGCCTGCAGAGCAGCAGGCTCTTTTGCACCAAGCTGGGGAAGGCAGCAGTGCCTGAAGCAGCCCTACCATTTTAGACTTCAAGCTGGTTTTGAGTTGATATTTGTTGAAATTATTTCAGCATGTGTGTCTGGCTTCCTGTCTCAGCTGCAGGCATAGACGGAACGTTCGGAGCGAGGCAGAATGTGTGAGCCAACGGCAGAGACAGAACACACAGGAAGTCTGTGCCAGATCAGCTTCGGATTTTCTTCAACACTTTATACAGTTGTCCCAAAGTAAAAAAAACTGCTTCTAAAAATAAAACAAAATGTTATAAGAACTTCACAATGTGAACAAACGATGGGTTTAAATGTACAAGTAAATGTTTAAGATAAATATCCATCCACGTTCACGTGCGCACGCGCGCGTGTGTGTGTGTGTGTGTGTGTGTGTGTGTGTGCGCGCATGCTGACTTTGCCCCTGCTTCCTCCCCTCCTGTTGAGCCCCCTCCTTGCCTGGACTGATAACCCCGAAAATGGAGAGCTGAAATCATGATGTTCAGCTTATTAAAAGGCTTTTATTGAGCTCAGAATAATTAAATTTGTCTTTAAAAGCATCTAACTTGATTGAGTGAGCAAGTTTAAAAACGAATTTTTTAAATTCATGGAGATAGACTCCTGCCTGCTCTTTACAGGCATGTGCAGATGCAGAGGAAGCTGCAACGCATGAGCTCAGGGGCTTGGCTCTGGGGTCCTACCATCAGGATTCAAAGCCTCCCCTGTCCGTTTTCAGCCAATTCATTCCTGGGGCCTTAGTTCCCAAAAGGAGTAACTTGTGCAGAGAACTGGAGCAAATGCCAGCAGCGCCCCCACATCTCCTTGGCACTTTCCATTTCTGTCCAAGTAGTTCCAACTTCCAGCTGAAAGCATCTGTGTCCTGCTGCCTGAGGCTTTCTCTGGCTTCCGGATGCTTCTCTGGCGATCATGCAGCAGGCCAGAAATGCTGAGGAATAGCTATGGGGAGCAGCCTCAGCCTCCACCAGTGATGAAGAGGGGGGTGGGGAACCCTGAGATGACGTCAGCCTTCCCAGCACTCCCCAAGGCATTGAGCCCCACTTGCCCACCAAGGTCACTGGCTTGACCGCAGAACCCTTGATTAGCCTCCATCCTTCCCTGGCCCACCTCCACACCACCCTTCTGGTGTTTCCTGGCATCATCTCCCAGATAAACCGCTTGCACCCAAATCTCTGCCTCTGGGTGTGCTTCTGGGGCGCCCAGCCTCGGGCAATGGACTGTCAGGTGGTGGTCAGCAAAGTGAGGTCAGAACACTTCAGAGGAAAAGGGCTTGAATTGTGGAAGGTAGAGGGGCTCGTGGTGTGTGTGTGTGTGTGTGTGTGTGTGTGTGTGTGTGTGTGTGTGTGTGTATTCAGGGGGCTGGGCACCTGCTCAGGTGTGGGCATACAGTCACCAAGTCTTTTTGAAAAGATAACTTGATGTATTCAAAATATCATTTCAACATGGAACTGATATAAAAATTGTTGAGAAAAAAATCTTAAGCATTGGACTTCCTTTTACAAACTTGTCAGGTTTCTGTGCCTCTGAGTACTTAGCTCAGCACTCTGCTCATACGAACACTGTTATGGGCTGAACGTCTGTGTTCCCCAAATCCATACATTGAAACCTTCCCCCTTCAGAGTGATGGTATTGGGAGGCAGGGACTTTGGGGGGTGGTTTGGGTTAGAGGAGGTCATGTCATGGAGACCCCATGACAGGTTAGTGCTCTTATGAGGGTCTCTTATTATAAAGGTGCTCTTATTAGTGCTCTTAGGAGAGGCTTTGCTCTGCACCCCATGCACCTACCGTGTGAGGCCACGGCCGAAGACGGCTGTCTATGAACAAACGAGGAAGAGGGTCTCACCAGAAGCCAAAACTGCCAGCGCCTTGACCTACCAGCCTCCGGAACTGTGAGAAATGTTTGCTGTTGAAGTCACCCTGTCTATGGTAATTAGTTCCAGCAGCCTGAATGGACTAAGACGGGCACACTCAGAGAAACCTTAGAAAACAATTAAATATCAATTTTTTTTCCTGGTTGGTCTGATGAGTCATGCTGGGTGGCACGCAGCTGTCTGGCATAGAAAGTACTGCCTCTTACCCCTGTAGCCTTATGGACGGCAACATCCCTGTTCAGAGCAGAAGAAATAATTGCTACGAGCGTGGATCCTGGAGCTGGGTAGCCTGGGTTTGAGTGCCTGTCCATGCACCAGCTCCATGGTCTTGGCCATGTCACACAGTAATCTCTCTACACCTCAGTTTCCTTGTCTGTGAAATGCTGATTTACCACTGCTTTGCTGCCTTATGGGACTGCTAGAAGAATTCAGTGAGATAATGTAAAGCACTGGGAACAGGGTCCACAGGAAGCCCTAAATAAATATCAGTTGCTATTCAGTCACTAAGTTTTTTAAGATATATATCTTTGGGTTAAACTGTAGACTAGAATACCCATTGAATTACAAATTAACATGCAAAACTGTTCTCTCGCACATCCCATATCCCAGACTCGGCAATCCCTGACCGCGACTCACCTGGGCACAACCCTCAGAAGAGCAGGAAACCTGGCTCCATGGTGTGTGTTCTCTGCATTTTCCATTTTACCTTCTGGGCATAGCAATCTTAGTGCCTCAGGCCTATGAAAGCGTCAAGAGCCTTTGAAAATGTTTGAGCTCCAAAATATGGGGGGAAAACCCACTGCAAAATCAGAATCAATAAATGTTTAATTAAATGTCTAGGAAGCCTAACACATGTCAAGTTCATTAATTGTTCCATTTAGTCATCATAAAAATTTCATTACACTTTATTATATTTAAAATGAATTTATAGGTGAAATCTCATTTTGCAAGTATTCCCAACAATACCAGATGCTTGGTGGAGAAATGGCGGCCAACTGTCCTTAAGTGAATTTCTTATAGGCAAATAATTTTGGAAGCAACATGAACAAAAGATCTTCCGATTATAAAAATGAAAGTTTGATGTGAATTCATTTCAATATGTTTCTTGGGATGTGGGGAAGGGCTCTCTAAAAAGAGTTGGATGGGGGAGAGAGGTGTGAAAACAGCCTGGTACTGGCACATCCCTCTCCCCTTGCCCACCTCCAGCACAGGGCCACCTTTCCAAATCCCCAACTCACTTCGGATGAAAATCTCCCAGTGGCCCTTCCTTTGCTCTCCAGGGAAAATCTCAACTTTCTGCCATGGCCGTCAATGCCTTGGCCCCTGCCCATCCCCTGACGTGCCCCCCCACCCAGGTCCCTTTAGTGGCTGGCACTGCTGGGGACTCCACCTGGGCCACCTGTCCCCTCCTGAATTGGGCAGTGTGGCCTCTTCTGCAGCTGGAGTGTGAAGTGGAAGACCAGATGAATAAATGGGACTACTTGGCCACCTTAGAGAGGGACACTTGGCGTCATATGAAAACACGACAAGCCTGTGCTCGCCGAGCTTACCATATGCACGGTGCTCTGCTAGGGCCTGCAGGTGCGCACAACCTCTGCAACAACCCAGGGTAGGTACTGCTCTGCTCCCTTTCTAAAGGGGAGAACTGAGGCTCAGAGAGAGCAGTGACTTGCCCCAGGCACAGAGCTAAAGGGTAAGGGTGCAGGAACAAGAGCCCCAGGTCTGTCTGACTCCAGAGGACATGGATGACCAGTGGAGGCCCACTGAGTTCTGCCTGGAGGGGCAGGGAACAGAGCCAGGCTGGACCCCAGAACCAGCTGCCCCAGGAACCCACTGCCCTCAGTGCAGCAGCTGTGCTCGGTCCTTTCTTAGTCCTCTGGCCATAGCTCTGTGACCTCGTGTCACCCCTGTCTCTCTCTCTGACTACCTTTGGTTCTCTAACCTTTGCTCCTGACCCAGGACACGTCATTACACATTTGGTGCTTCAGACATCTCCACCCGCTCCCCCTGAGGTAATTCACAGAGGAAATGTGAAAATAACATCCAGCCTGCCTGGTAGAAAGGAGATGGGGTTTTGCCAACACAATGTGCAGTAAAAATATCTCTCTTTTAAAAGAGAGAGAGAAATTTAAAGACTCAAGATCGGTAACATGTAATTATCATCTGGTTTGGGCGGAAAGTTCTAATAGTTTCCAGAAAAACACAAGCCATGAAAAAGGAGTGTGCTTTCCAAGGCACTGGGTTTGGGCTCCAGCAGACAGCAGTCCCATCCTGAGGCCACTGAGGATCTTCCCTGGCACAGAAGGGGGCACCTTGGGGGCCCCAGACCCCCTCAACAAACAGGTTCCCATGAATGAATATACCTAAAGGTGCAGAGGAGGTGGCTTGATTCTTCCTTGGGGGAACAGTGGAGTCAGTGACAGAGACAGGCAATGACAGAGACATCCAAGCATCCCCAAATATCTGTTGTCCCCTATTTGAAGTTACAGAACTCCCGATTTTTTCTGGATACACTGTGGCCCAGAATAAAGACCACCTTTCCCAGCTTCCCTTGCCAGGCCAGTTCTCTGCTGTTCCCAAATAAACCCATTTTGCTGGTAAAATAACTGGTTATTTTATTTTCAGGTAAACAGTTTCAACACAAAACAGTTAAAAGACATGATGTGTTAACTAAACCTGGGCCACCTCCCAGACATGTCTGTAATGTTTAAGCCACTGATATTTGGGTTTAATACAATCCTTGTAGTCATAGTTACCTTGAAAAGCTCTTAAACTAAGAGGAGAAATACAGAATAACCCAAATCTTTAAAAGCAAGAACCCCACTCAGTGTGATTAGATCCCAGACATGTCAAAGAATGCTGTGGAAGGTGGGACATTAAACTGGTTTTTCTTTCTCCTTTTTTCTTGCCGTTTTTTCTTGGCCTAGTGCCTAAAGTTTATAGTGGAGATACATCGCATCACATTTTCTAACTTAGGTAAATTTTGTCCGCACCTACTAAGTGCCAGATAGATGTGCTTTTTCTTTTTTTTTTTTTTACCCTAATTTTTTTTACCCTAATAATTTTTATACACTCTTATGAAGGTTTCACATGAAAAACATTGTGGTTACTACATTCACCCATATTATCAAGTGCCTTCCATACTCCATTGAAGTCACTGTCCATCAGCGTAGTGAGATGCCACAGTCCCTACTTGTCTTCTCTGCGCCGCACTGTCTTCCCTGTGACCCCACACACACCATGTGTGCCAATCATAATGCCCCTCAATCCCCTTCTCCCTCCCTTCCCACCCGCACCCCCCCACCCCTCCCCTTTGGTAACCCCTAGTCCCTTCTTGGAGTCTGTGAGTCTGCTGCTGTTTTGTTCCTTCAGTTTTGCTTTGTTGGTATACTCCAGATGTGCTTTTTCTTCTTTATTCTCTGTTTTATAATTAAAGAAACTGAGCCCCAGAGAGGTGGTGGCCCGCAGCTAGGGACCACCAGGGCTGCAGCTGGGACCTGCCCTGGACAAGGCAAAATCCTGTCCAGCTGCATCTCCCCCAGTGTGCGTGGCCTTCTGGGCGGAGCGGCTTCTCCTGCACTCCTGGGGGCCGCTCAGAGACCCAGTGTGGGGGCCAGACGTGGCTTCTGCACGGACATGGCCGCAGGACCATGGGGGATGGGAGGGGCCATCCAAACACTGTTCAGATGGACACGGGCCATGAGGGTCCCAGCCTCCACCACTGAAACACAAGGGGTCCTTCCCGAAGCGAAGCTGACCCTCGGGATCAAGCTGGAGTCCCTCAGGCTCAGCTGTAAGCCCACTGGGCAGCTGGGTCAAGGCCTGGGCCTGGGGCCTCCACACAGAGCGGTCGGCAGCATGCAGAGAAGGAGCCAAGAACCGGAGTAGGACGGGGGAATGAGGAGAAGAGGGGCGCGGCCGGAGGGAGCCCGTTTCCTAGTGGGAGTGATAAGTCGGGGGTCCCCTAAATCAGGAGGACTGACCTGGGCGGACCCGGCCCAGGTTGGTGAGCGGGCGCCACCTGGTGACCAATCTGCAAACTGCACCCTCTCGGAGCTCGTGTCCAGTCTCCCTCAACAGCCCCCATCACCCGCGTTTGAAATGAGTACTGTCACTTCGAGCGCAGATACTTCGAGCGCAGATACGCATTTCTTCGGTTTTACATGAAAAAGGAACAAAAGCATCAGCATGGTTTCCTGTTCTTGGTGAGCTGTTCAACAGGCCACCTGACGCAGAAGATCCCCTGAGGCCCGCGGCCAGCCCTGAGAGGGGCGCTTTCAGTCCGTCTGCCGTGGGCTTTGCCCCGCAAAGACAGCTCTGGCGCAAGCCCCCCAGCCCCCTTTCCCTGTTCTCTCAGTTCCTAGCCCTCCGCTCGCAGCAGTGCTGGGGCAGGAGGCTCCAGGGAATGCCCTCCCCGGCCTCTGCAGCTGGAAATTCAGGGCTAAGTTCTTGCCTCTTGGCTGCCACCCCCAAAGCCCTTCACCTCAAAGGCCTCCGTTTCCCCTTTTGTTATCTAGATGACAACAGTGGCTCTGAACTGCTCCGGGCTTGGGGAGGGGTCCTTTCTCCAGGAACAAGAATGTCGTGCCCAGCTGCGCCCGTGGCTGTAGTCGGGGTGGGGCTCTGGTCAGACCGCTCGGCTGGATTGACCCTCTTAGTCCTCAACACGACCTCCTGGGCTCGCTGCCTTTATTAGCCCCATTTTACAGGTGAGAAAACCAAAGCACGAAGCGGCTGAGTGACTCACCCAAGGTCACCCCGCCAGCGCACTGTGTGGCCGGGCTGGACCCGCACACCCCCGCAGCCTTGGGCGAGTGCGCTCACAACCTGAGCCTCTCTGGGAAGGAGCCCAGCGCTGGCCCACCCTGTGAGAAGTCAGGGGGACACAGGAGATGGGGAAGCACATAGTAGGTGCTCATTAAGGGAGCTGTCATTTTGATACGCGCACGAATGCTTGCAGGGCACCCACACACCCTCCTGGTGTCCTGGCCTGGGTGTGGGTGTCGGGAGTGTGGGGAAGGGGCAGCGGCAGCCGCCCAGGGGGTTGGGAGGCCTGGCCCCAGGGAATGCTCTGTGTCTTGCCGCGCTCAGCTCACCCTCACAGACACATAGACAGAGGTCTTGGCCATCAGTTCTGGTTTCACTTATGTTTCTTTCGAAAGCCACTCAAAGAAGTTTCATTTTCTTCTTCTCCAGAAAGCTGATCAGGTCGGACTGAGTAGGCCTCTTTCTGGGGTGTGAACAGCTAACACCACCCTACTGAAGCTGATGTCCCTTGCCGGCTGCCAGAAGCACCACGCTCAGCCACGTAGGGACACCCAGCCTCCACCCAGCCCATCCTCCCAGGCCACGGTGTGGGAGCTGGCCGCTGCCCCCCGCTGAGATTCCTGGGCTTCCAGCAGCTGCTGTCAGCATGGCTGAGGTCCCTGCTGACCCAGGCAAAGAGGTACTTTCTTCCAAGGAGCAGTGGGAGACCCCGGCGGGGTTCACCCTCCTCTTTCCTGCTCCGTTTGTCAGCCGCGATCACAGCCGTGACCACAACACCCCCCCTAAGTGCAGCGGTAACGGGGTAGAGCAGACCGTGGTGTGGTGTCGGGTCCGGAAGGCCAGCTCTGCCTGGGCACCTTGCAGTGCACTGTGTATGCGTTTCACAAACACCCTCGAGCGAGTGCAACAGTGTTTCCATTTTACACAACCGATCACTGGGTCCCTGGCAGGTGGAATGACTCAGGGTCACAGCTGACATCTCACTCTCATTTTGAGAAAAACGCAGACTGCTTTGATGAGAGGTGCACGTGCATGTCTGTATGTCCTCCTTGCTGCCTTCTGTCCTCTGATAATGCTTTACTCCTGACAGAACGCCAAGGAAATACCATGTGCTGGGTAATTGCAGGGCCACCACTGAGGGTTTGTGGGAGGCGGGCACCGGGTGCTTTTTGTTGTTGTTTTTTGTTTTGTTATCATTAACTCATTTAATCCTCAGCACAGTCTTTGAAGCGGCTGCTATTACCCCCATTTCACAGATGGAGAAACTGAGGCAGAGAGGTCACAGCCAGTAAGTGGCAGAGCTGGGGCTCAAACAAGGAGAAAAGGCTGGAGTGCTGGGGAGGGGTGCCAGCGGGTGCTGTCCAAGCACCCAGGCTGGTTCCTGGCCACTGTGTGACCCCACGGGGAGCATGCAGGCCCCAGTCGCTTGGTAGCTGAAATGAACTTTGTCCCCGGTAGGCTAGGTTCCCTTTCCCGAGGGTTGTTACTTCCGCCTCGCCATTTCCAGAGGCAGCAGCCGGGGCACACACCACAGACCCACAATCCTCTGGGCTAGGCTTGTACTCACAGTCCCCACCCCACTTCTCCTTGGGGGTCCAGGGAGCGGAGGTGGGTGGGGCTCACCTAGGAGCAGGCTTTCCAAGAATCAAAACTCATTTCAAGATTAAGGCAAAACCAGGTGTGCTGTCTTGGCCATGGATTCTGGCGCTGGCGGTGGAGTTTGGTGGGTGAAGGCGTGGGCACCCCCCGTGTGTTCTAATTGCACTTTGCCCTGGGCTGCCGTCATCACATGGGTCAGCTCTTCCCCCACAGCACTGCCACCCAGAGACCCTGGGGACCCAGAGGGCACAGGACAGGCCTGCTGCCCTCCCAGGTCTCCCCAGGTAGGGCTTCAGGGCTCTGGGAGCAGACATTTCCTGGTAACACTGGGCTGCTGCCCACAGAGCCGTCTCCAGCTCCCAGGCCAAACTGTCACCAGGAAATCTGTGTCCCCCACTGGGCTGTCCCCTGCTCCCAGGGCTCTGCTGGAGCCACATCTGCCTGTCTCTGCCTGTCCTCTCCCTCTCAGAGCAGCTGGCCTGGGTCTGTGGCAGCCTGTCCAGGGGCAGCAGGGGCCATTTGGGGAGTTCCTCCCTGGGCCTCCAGGATGCTGCGTAGGGTCCCCACTCGGGTGGGGAAACAGGCCCAGGAGAAGCCGCCTGCACCCCGCCCAGGGTCCTTGGGGCAGACATCTCTCCAGGTGTGGACAAGGCCATCCACTCACTCATTCACACAGTCACTCATTTATTCAAGGTACCACAGTGACCAGGCAATCACAGCAGGGGACCCCTGGGGACATTCTGCAGGGGACCCCCACACAAACAGCACCCCACCCACTCAAGGCACCCACTTTGGCTTCCCAAGGAGGTGGTGTCTGAGCAAGAACTGGAGGTTGAATAGACCTTAGACAGGGGAAGACAGGGGATGAGTGTTCCTGGCAGGGGGAACAGCATATGCAAAGGCCCAGAGGTAGGTGGGGCTGGAAGGAGCAGAGAGGGGTTGGCACTTGCAGCAAAGTTGAGGGTGTGTGAAGATGAGGCCGCACAGTTGGCAGGTGCCACGTAGAGGGTGAATGAGAGGAAACCCAATGGGAGCTGGTGGGATTGCTGCCATCTGCGGCGCAGTGACAAAGGATGGGGAAGTAGAGGCAGAGAAGAAAAGGGATTCAAGAGGGCATCAGCAGCAGTACGTCCAGGTCTCCACGATTGGGCATCAGGAGAAAGACCCTTTCTGAAGGCCTCTGAGGTTTCTGACATGGATAACTAGCGATGTGGATGTGAGCCCAGGAGGCAGGGTCATGCCCCTGACCTGCTGGGACTTTGCCCTCTCCCCCCTTCCTCCCGCTCTCCTGTCCTGACTGCACCCCATCCTGCTGCCCTTCACTCCCCTCCCCCTGAGGACATCTGAGAGCTGAGCTTCCCACTCGCCCCCCAGCACTCACACGGGGCAGAGGACACTTGGAAGGCCAGGGCACCTCCTCTGGCCACCAGGCTGTCCAGCCAAAGCCATTTCTGACCAGCCCACGTGCCCCTCACTGAACAGAGATATTACTAATGACTGTCTGGTTGGACCTCTGTCCCGCCGCTGCCCTGGACCCCTCTCATGGGGCTCTGCCTGCCTCCCAGGCCTCCAGCCCAGGCTCTAAGATGGGGGCCTCGGTTCTCTCCGTGCCCCTCTTTCCCTCCCCCAGACCCTGAAAAGAAGACCCTGCAGGTGCTGAGGGATGCCAGCTCCCCTGTGAAGACTGCCCGCTGGCAAGGGAATGCCAAGAGCCCAAGAAGAAGCTCAACCAAGTCCTCTACCGCCTGAAGAAGGAGTCGGAAGTTGCCCTCGAAGGCCAGGCTACGTGGCGCCTCTGTGAGGATGGGGCCGGAGAGGTGGTTCCCACAGAGCCAGCCCAGCCCAGCCAGGGTACCCTGCCGTTCTGGGCTGGGGGAAGGGGGGACAGGCCAGCATGAGCTGTCCCGGCCACGGACAAGTGGGGTCTGGGCCTGGGTTTGAATAGGGGCTCCACCCCTCCAGGTGCATGATGTCCCCCATGGTGCCTTAATTCCTTTTTCTGGCCCATGGAGATAATAATGGGGCTGCTTCATAGGGTTGCAAGAGGATTAGGTGCAAAGGACTCAACCTTATGTCAGCAAAACATTAATAATAATATTATTATAATGATAACAATAGCAGTGATAATGATAGAACAGGCTTAGAACCACACAAGACCCTTTTTCCTAATCCTACAACCCACAGACCCAAAGAGTGGACATGTGTCAAGGAGGCTGGTGTGGTGCCCAGGGTTCACCTCCCTCTCTCACAGCCTCAGGGGTGGCTAGATGGCATTCTAGCCACCCTTCCCCAGGGTTAATCAGCAGGGAAGCCACACCTCTGGAAGGTTGCTGGGCAGCATTTGAAGCCAGTGTGTTTAATTCTAGAATCTGAGTTTGGAATGTGTGTGCAGGGGCCCCCTGTGGAGGGTCCCTGCCCCTTCCTCTCCTGGTCCTTCACCCACTGACCCATCTTTCTTTCTCCAGCAATGACCCCCCAGCAAGACGGAGTTACAGTTCCAGGGAAACCCGGCCCTCAGCTGAGAGAGCAGCATAAGCATCCTGGTTTCCTTGCAGCTCCCAGGACAATGAGCCCATTTCCTTTGACCCTTGGGACAGTACAAGTGTTTGGGGTCTATCCACCAAGCGGTTCCCACAAAGTCTTCAGAGGCAAGAAGCTCAGTTTTCCCAGTGGAAGAAGGTCAAAGGCTGAGAAATCATTTAACTGCTCAATAGTTGACATTTATTGTGCAAGTACCACGTGCCAGGTCCTGCTTGGAGCACTTCATGTACATCCCTGATCCTCAGAATAACCTCTGTGAGGTCTTATTATTATGCCCATTTTACAGTTGAGGACAGGGGCACAGAGGGGCTGGGTCTGTCCAAGGTCACACAGCTAGTAAGCAATGGGGCAGATTCAAACTCCAGGGGTCCTCCCTAACCATGCACTATCCTGCCTTCCCGAGGAAAAGACCTACAGGTTTCTGGAAGCCCATGGGCCCCGTAAAGTCACGGCCGTTGCCCAGGCCCTGGGAATGAAAATAACAAAAGGAGTCGAGGGAGACCTGTGTGCTTTGAGGAACAGGCACCTTCTGGACCTTGACCAGAATTCAAATACATGGATGATTTAGCAGCCAGGTAGGCCCTTCCCTGCTGCCCATACCTGGACAGGGCCAGGGGTTGGAGGGGTGGGCAGAGCTGTGAGGACAAGCCATAATACTCAACACCTGGCCCTTGTGGGGCACCCTGCAAACCGCTCCACCGCATCAGACCCCCCAAGAAGCTTGCAGCGATCTTGCCAACTGGTCACTGGGAAGGGCTTCCAGGAGTGAGGGGCGTGCTGGCAGGCATAAACAAGGAGGGCTTCCTGGCGGTAGTGTCAGGCTGCAGTTACAGAAGACAAGGTGCTGGGAGGGAGGGCTGCTTCCTCTTAATCACCAGCCCTGCCGACAGGGCTCAGCCTGAGTTTGCTGACAGTTTTCTGTAAGCCCTTTGCCCAGTGTAGTTTTAAAGTTGCTGGGAAACTTTAAAACACTGGACTCAGATACATGCAGGGAAGAGGACCAGGGCCGGCTTATCCGTTGCATGCAGCAGGCCCAGGGCTGACAGCCCACAGTACTTTTAGGGTGTCTGTGAAAATGTTCTGATTTCTCTTAAAATCAGAAGAAATGAATATTATAACAGTAATAACTAATTATGACTCCAGCCTAGATTATATTTGTTTTTATTCCAACACTGTCATAAAATATAATTTTATATACTTTTTAGGGCAGGAGGTGAGGGCCCGTGTGAGTGGGAATGTGGCCCATGTGTGGAGTCAGCAAAGCCCCAGGCAGGCGCCCACCTGGCTGCGTGGGTCTGACGTCCCTGCTCCTGGTGCCCAGGGGGGTTTCCGCATCCAAGCAAGGATAATGTGCGACAGCAGCTGGATGTTAGGCACTGGGGACAAATCCAAATTCTTAAAAATGCCACGTGCGTCAAACAAAGCTTATCTGGTGGACAGAAACAGCGACTTTGCAGCCTTTGCTAAAGGAAGAAGGGGTCCCGGAACTCAGTGGTCAGGGCTGTGGATGCCTCACAGGGAGGGGGCAGAGGGTAAGGGGAGTGGACAGGCTCCCATGATCCTCCTGGGGTGGCAGAGGACACACAGGCAGGGTGACCAGCCTCCCCAACATCCTAGCAAGGCTCGCCTGAGATCCCTGTGGCATTTGGTCAACGCCCTTTCCTGGGTCCTGCCTCTGGCCTGCTGACTGAGTACCCCAGGGTGACGTCTGGGGATCTGAATTTTAACAACACCAGGAGGTTTTGGTGTTGCCAGCTGGTATTTAGAACCCCTGGCTCCTAGAGAGATGGAAAGGGAATGGAATATTATTTTGCAGAAGATTCTGGGGGAAGGAATCAGTCCACTACAGTTGTTTACTAGCAGAATCCCATCAACATGATCTGTCAGAAAGGACCAAACAGTCACATTTCCATTGAGAACTCTGGGGGCATTCAGATTGGACACGGGAAAGTCACCGTGAAACAAACGGCGCCCGGGGAGAGCGGTGAGTCCTCAGAGACAGGGGCAGAAGGGGCCTCCAGGGCCACCTGACCACTTCAAGCCTCTGAGGAGAAAGGGCAGCCTTCCCGTCTCTAAGGTCC
Organism: Manis pentadactyla; assembly: GCF_030020395.1. Taxonomy (NCBI): domain Eukaryota; kingdom Metazoa; phylum Chordata; class Mammalia; order Pholidota; family Manidae; genus Manis; species Manis pentadactyla. The sequence goes on along the minus strand of NC_080023.1, from coordinate 173,494,039 downwards.
TCCCGACCAAGTCTTCCTTCGTGCCTGGATCGGGCCTCTCCTGTTTTCCTCTCCCTTCAATGCCTTTGGCCCCATTTTCAATGGGACCTGATCTTTTCCCATGAGAAACAATTCAATCTGTTCTCCCACTGGAGTATTTTGTTTGTTCTGAAACACACTATTTTTTCCCACATTTTAATGTCTCCAAAACTAGGATGCGCCTCACCACTGCCATCCTAGTTTTGATGAAATGTGCACCCCCTCCATGACAGGCACTGCTGGGTGGGGACAGGGCCACCTATCTGTCCAGCCAGTGGACATGAGAGAGAGCATCAGCTCAAAAGTTGGAATACTCCCTGGGACCTCAGGAGACCCTTTACTGGCTCTGGGCCTCAGTGTCCCCAACTGTGAAATGAGCTTGGTTCTAGAATCTCTTTGATTTAAAATCTTAATCAGCATTTTCCCAACTTTAGTCTCTGAGCTCCACCTTCCTAATTTTGGCCATGCCCACATCTGATTATTTACTTGAGATTGTTAGATAGTTTGCCTTTTTGTTCTATTCCCATTTATTTTAAAGTAAACTTTTACAGCATTACCTTAAGTTCAAGACCAGGAAAGTCACCATAAAAATGCATGCTTAGCAAAGTAATGTCAGAGTGCTCAGCGTGGAGGGGCAGTACAGACCAGCTAGCCCCTCCTGCTCATGGGCTCAGAGGGCTGGGGACACGGGGCCGCAGGCTTGTGCCCCCTGTTCAGGTTTTCGAGGGCTCCAGTGACACTCAGGCACCAGTTGTAAAAACCCAGGGACCCTCCCACCCACTGCTCTGCTGAGCCCACCTGCTCTCCAGTCCAGAGCCTGAAATGGCCATTCCCCTTCCTAAGGTGTGTAGGAAGAATTCAGAGGCTTTCCCCCCAGTCTGGCCAGGGCTTTATGTGTGGGGGGAGCCCAGAGGGTGGGGCTCAGAGGCAGAACTGCCGTGTCCCCTGCTAGGCCTGACAGCTCCCCTCTCCCTCCCTCCAGTGTTGCTGCTGGTCCCACAACTCGGAGTCCCCTGGTTGGATCCTGGGGGACCCAGGACATCCACACGGAGAGGTGTGTGTTCAGACGGGTGTAGCTGGGACACAGCAATGAGATGAGACTGCACGCCCACCCCCGAAGAGGGCCCTGCCCACCGCCCCTTTGGCAGCCCCCCAGGTAACGGGAACGTGGCCATCCTGTCCCCATCCCACCCCAGCCTCTTCGGCTCCTCACTGGACAGAACTTGAGCCAGTCTTTGTGAGAGAGAGGCATGATGGGAAATACCTGTCCTTCCACCCGAGGCTATAGCATAGGGTAGAGCAGGCGGGCTTTTAGAGCTAGCCCTGGGGGTCCCCTTCCCTACAGCCCTCCTCAGAGAACCTGTTTCCTTACGTGCACAATGGGCCTGGGGCAACAGAGGCTGGGCTGGCTGAAGGGGAGACAGAGGGTGTCACTGGGCTGGAATGGCATCTAAGGAGGGCGGAGGACAGGAGCCTCTGAGCACCTGTGCCCTGCTAAGCACTGTCAGTGACCCTGAGGGCCCAGGCTGCATCTTGCACAGCACTGGCAAGCCAGAGACAAGCCTGAGGAGGAGGAGAAGGAGAAGGAGGAGGGCCAGGAGCCGGAGGCTGCAGGGGAAGGTGGGATCCGCACTGCCGCCCGGGGATGGGGGCCGGGAACGGGGTGGGGGGGTGCAGAGGGAGCTGGCAGCCCAGGGCTGTGGGCTCAGCTGTGGGCTGAGCACCGCCTGGGCTGCTGGGGGACGTTCAGGAGGAGAGTCAGCCACAGAGAGCTTGGAAGCCAGGCTGGGGGACAGGGCTCTGGGGCCACCGCACAGCTGCCCCCTGACATCCTGACATCTCTCTCCTCGGCTGACCCACAGTCTCTGCCTCCACTGTCGGCCCAGAAACTTTGTTTGACGTTAGAATGCCAGAACCAGGACCTCACGCAGATGGGGACGTTGCCCAGAGAGTCCGTGTCAGTTCGTGCTTCCTGGAGGACGCTGCCATCGGCAACAGAAACAGGGTGGCCTGACATCAGCCAGGGGCAGCTGGTCCGGGAGGAGCTGCAGGGCCTGAGGAGAGCAGGAGGGACCCTGGGGAGCTGGGAGAGGACACAGGTGAGCCTGGCGCCCCCCAGGGCTCCTGCGTGGTCTCTCGTCTCTCATCCGTCCATCCGCCCATTCAACACTCACTCACGAGGCCCCATTCCTCAGAGTCTGGGAGGCAGAGAGGGTCACCCCAGCGAGCAGCCACTCTGGAGTTTGAGTGTGTGGGGTCAACTCTTCCTAGTTGAGTGACCTAACCCGTCACTCAGCTCTGATCCTCTGTTTTCCCAGCTGTAAAAATGAGGATGACACTATCCTGGGGCTCCCGCAGTTTTGGTGAGGATTGGGTGGGCTCTGGGAGTTTGGACTTGACGCTGAGCTCTGTACAAGCACAGCCCGACCCAACATGTATCCAAAGGAACACTCGGCAGGTCGATGCAGCGAAGACGTTGAGGTCATTATGCAGGGAAGAGGTCTTGTCCCATGGACTGAAGGGAAAGTCATCTCAGCCACCACGATGACCTGGGGCCACCAAATCTTTCCCTCATTGCATATCCAGTCTGCAAACATGCCGCCAGGTGTCAAGGGCTTGAAATTGAGTTCGGCTCATTGCTTCTGGCATTGTCTTCCCTCTGTGGTTGGCTGAAAACTGACGGCTTGCCTCTCTGAGGTCTGTGGTCAAATTAACCAAGTCACATCAGTGGGGGGCCCAGATGCATCTCAGAACTCAGCCTCAGCCCCCACCGCCAGCCCAAGCCAGAACGCTGGTTTTCCCTGCGCGGCTTCCCTTCTCTGTATAATTAATTTGTCATAAACATGCTGACAAAGCATCGCTGGCAGTTAGTGGGGGCTGGAGGTGAAGGTCAACACTGGTCTCTTCAGGAAGGTGATTAACCAGCTACCAACCATTGCGCAGAATGATGAGGTCCATCCATCCCCCAGCCTTCTGCTCGCACTGCCCCACCCACCCACCCACCTTGCCTTCGGTGAGGAGCGTGCACACCCTGAACTTGATGCTCGGGGTGGGGTTGCGGGTACGAGGGGGAGAGGAAACTTGCTTTGTGATTCAGCAGTGATTTTCCAAAACCACCATGATCTGCTCACACATGCAATTCTATTTTCTCTTCCCAGATTTTCTTCTTGACTCAGGGTGAGCCCAGACGGGACTGCTCACATGTGGGGCTGTAGCAGACAGCCAAGCTTAGAGGCTTAGAGCAAGAAAGAGTCTAGGGAGTAATTCAGGGGCATTTTGGCTGCAAGTGACAGAAACCTAGCTTATGTAGGCTTAAAAGAGGGAATCTATTTGCAACTGGGAAATCAAAAGATACGTACCTTCAGGAATGGCTGGATCCAGGACTCAGTCATTGGTATCAGGCCTCTTCCCTCTATCTCTCTGAGAGACTCTCTCCATGTGGTCACCAGACACCCAAGGCTTATGTGGGTTTAGCAGAAAGAGAATTCTTCAAGCCCAGGACTGCTGATAGAACATCTCAGGGAGGGCTGGTTGGGCATGAGTCACTGATCCTTAAACCAATTGGGGAGAATGGAGTGCTCCGATTGGCAAATGTGGGGTCAGTCATACTCCTCACAGTGGAAGAGGTGAGGTCAGCCACGTGCCCCTTTCCCCAGGAAGGAGAGGAAAGGATGCTATACTGGCAAAGTCAGGTGTGCAGCTCGGGAACGGCACACGGGTGTCTCCCCCCAGGATTCCCCAGACACAGAAGGACTTTCTTTAGCAAAGGGAACAGAAGGCCCTTCCTCTGAGGGGCAGCAGTGGAGTTGAGTCATACCGTGGGTTTATGTAGGCGCCCAATCATTTCAGCCTTTCTGTGCCTTTGTCTCCATTTTGTGCAACACCAAGAACTGCTCTTCTGCTTCCGTCATGCGATGTTCGTGGGGGCAATCTGCCATCAGTGGACGTGTGCGCTTTAAACTGGGGAGTGTGCGTGGTGGAACATCGAGGCGGGTCATAAGTAGCCTGTAAGTTACAGAAAACCCTCCTCAAATTGACTTTTTAAAAAATGATGTTTTCACAGACATTTGAGAAAAGCTTCTGAAATTATGGGAACTGTGAAAAACTAGAGAAAATGCAATGAACAGGAGAAAACTTCAAAGCTCTGTCATTACAGCAAACAGGCAAACAAAAAATATAAAACAAGTCCCAAAATGGAAGACTCTGAATTTCCAGATGGAAAAACCCTCCTAATACTTGGCACTGTGACTATAAAAGCCTCAATGAAGGAAACTATTCTAATGAAATTTCAAAAAACTCAGGATAAAAAGACAATGCAAACAGCCTTCAGACATTAAACAAAAATGAGCCATATATAAAAAATTATGTTGGAGTTCAAGTGACATTGAATGGCTCCATATCAGCCTGGAAGGTGGAGGACCAGCCTTGGGAATTCTCAGGGGAAATGCTTTTCACCCAGGTCTTGCCACCTCCCTGCGGGATACTCATCAGGAGAGGATCAATAGGACATTTTCCAGGGAAATGGCCCAAAGACTTTCTTTTCATACCCCTTTCTCAGGAAGATACAGACAGGTGGACACCCTCTCTTAAACCAAGGGGCACACAGAGAAAGACCAGAGAGGAAAAACCCAGCATAGGGCATCTGGTTTCTGACACTGTGCAGAAAACTGAGAAAACAACTCAGTCTGGTCTAGAATGGGAGGCTGGGGGAAGGTGGGCATGAAATCTTCAATGGGAAAAATGATATTGAGAAGATTTTTTTAAATGTTTGCATTTAAGAACTGTAGGTGGGCATATTATAGATTTATTAGAACTTTTGAATTAAAAATAGTACTTTTATATATATGGATGGATGTTTTTTGGCTCTTATCATCAGACCTCACCCAGCAGCTCAAACAATATGGCCAAGAACGTGTTGTCCCTTCATCTCTTTGTTTGGCCCCCACAGACTCAGCTTTCTCAGACTCCTTATGGAGACTCTCCAGCCACAGGAGGTCTGTCCTATGGTGACAAAGTGGCTGCTGTGGTTCCAGACCTCACATCCCCACAGGGAGCAAAAGTGACTTCTGAACCACCCCAAGATTTACTGTCTCCAGTTGGTGATGGGGATGGGTTGCTGCTAATGTGGGCTCACCCCTGAAGTTGGTGGGGTCAGAGGCTCATGAAGACCTACTGAGCACCTGACATTTTCTTTCTTCCTTTTTCTCTTTCTTTCTTCCCTTCCTCCCTCCCTCCCTTCCTTCTTTCTTTCTTTCATTGAGGTATCATTGATATGCAATCTTATGAAGGTTTCACATGAGCAACATTGTAGTTACAACATTCACCCATATTATCAAGTCCCCTCACACACCCCATTACAGTCACTGTCCATCAGTGTAGTAAAATGCTATAGAGGCACTACTTGTCTTCTCCATGCTGTACTGCTTTCCCAGTGACCCCCATACACTATGTGTGCTAATCAGAACACACCTTAATCCCCTTCTCCCTCCCTCCCCACCCACCCTCCCCACCCCTTCCCTTTGGTAACCGCTAGTCCCTTCTTGGAGTCTGTGAGTCTGCTGCTGTTTTGGTTCCTTCAGTTTTGCTTGTTTGTTATACTCCACAAATGAGTCAAATCATTGGGACTTGTCTTTCTCCACCTGGCTTATTTCACTGAGCATAATACCCTCTAGCTCCATCCATGTTGTTGCAAATGGTAGGATTTGTTTTCTTCTTATGGAGAATAATATTCCATTGTATATATGCACCATCTCTTCTTTATCCATTCATCGACTGATGGACACTTAGGTTGCTTCCGTATCTTGGCATTTTCTAAGCATCCTTTAATCCTCCTCTTAAGCACATGAGGACATTAGGGCCAAGGAAGGGTAAATGACATGCCCAAGCTGAAAAGTGGAATCCACACCAAGGGCTGAGCCTTCCAGCTTCTGAGTCAGATTTTTCCAGCCCAGAGGAGAAGGCCAGCTCCCAGAGGCTCACTGATATCTGCCAGGCTCCTCACTCAGATGGATGAAACCAGGATGCCACCAACCCATCGGCAGCCATGCTGCATGGATGGGGAGAGGGACAGGCAGGCCCAGCATTTGTCCTCTGTGAAAATATTCCATCAGCAAGAGGTTCTGTGAACTAAGGGTTCTCCAGGCAAATAACCTGGAGATGCAGTATGGCCAGTCTTGGGTGAGTCTCAGGGAGCCCATTGCCCAGAGAAGTAAACTGAGGTCCAGGGAGGTAAGGTAGATGCCCAGGGGATAGAGGCAGGGTTTGAAGAGAGGCCACTGGGCTCCTAAGCCAGCGCTCTCACGCATGCTGCTGAAGAAGCTGTTTGGGACTCAGTGACAAGCCCAGCTCTCCCTTTGTCCCTCATTTGCCCATTCCCTTTGCCGCCCCCACCTGTGGTCTGTGCTGCCGTTAGCCGTCTCCACCCGCTGCTGGAGAAGCAGCCCAGCCTTGAAACGGTGGCAAAGTCCAGAGGGCAGGGGAATCGGATGGGGTGCTGGGGGCTGAGCAGTCACCTCTGGGCCTCAGTTTCTTCCCCTGTAAAATGGGCAGAAAAAAGGATGACAACTTCCCCTCAGAACTCTTTGTGGAAGGTAAAGGAAATCTTACACCATGATGCTCCGCCCCAGGAGGGTCTAACGAATGCTGATGCCAGGGTCCACCCCAGGCTGATGACAGTCTCTGGGGGAGGCACCTGGGCAGGGCTATTTATTCCCCAGGAAGCCCCTCCGCCTGGGGTGTCCAGGTCTGCACCGCAAGGGCCCACCCAGGGCAGCGCTGGACCGCAGAGGCGGTCGTGACGCCTCAGACAGGAGCTGCCCCCCACCCAGCACCGCGCTTTGCCTGCTGTCTGTGGCAGGAGGGTGACTGAGGGGCGAGGAGCCCCAGCCCAGCCGGGTGCCAGCAGGTCCTGGCCGGCCTCGGCCTGCGCAGCCGCCCGCGGAGCCCGCTCGCAGCCTCCGCCTGTCACAGCCTTGGGCCGAGCGCCCTCTGCCGGCTGCGAGCTGCCTGGACGCTGGTCGGAAGCAGCTCTTGCTGCGCTGTGACCTTCCGGGATCCTGACCTGGGACCTGGGGCCACGTCGGGCGCAGATGCCTCCCTCCCCCTTCCTTGCCCGAAAGTGGGCAGACACACCACATTTCCCCGTGGTTCTGGCTGGCGCACGGCGCCCACAGCCCATCCACAGATCGCAGGTGTCAGCTTTGCACTAACTTGCCACCAGGGCCCCCTTCCCACGATGCCAGCGCTCCACAATCGAAAACCTAGCTCCCGGCAGGGCTTGATTTTCTTCCCTCACGTGGGACACCCCGGAAGGTGGGACCCCCGGAAGTCCCCAGCCAGGCTCCTGTGGGAGCCCCAAGACACCTTCCTGCGAACCGCCCGGCAGCATCAGAGCCCTGAGCCCCTCTAGCTGATGTTTTTCAGGCTCCTGCTTGTGCCAACTCACTGAAGTTTCCCATCTAGGCAATGCAAAAAGGGGTTCTTACCCCATTTTACATGGTGAAACTACGGAGACACAGAGAGGTTGAGCTACTTGCCCAAAGTCACACAGCCAGGGAAGAGCCCCATAGGATTAAACCCAGCAGGCAAAGTGAGTGAAGGCCACCCTCGGGGGTAGGAGAAATCCTTTGTGTGAGGAAGGCCCACATGGTGTTTGGGAAATGCCTCTGTTCTTGGTGGGGAGGTGCGGTTGGGGCCCCGTGGATGAGTGGTTCAGGACCTGAAGGGTGCCCTCCCCACCTGAGCACACAGTCAGCCCCCATGTTCTCACGCTGGCTCAGCATTCATGTCTATGCAACAGGGAGCCTTAAGAGAACAAGCTCAGGACACCCTGGGTCAAAGTTCAGCCCTACCCTTTTCCAGCCGCATGACTTGGGCAGGTGCCTATCCTGTCTGTGCCTCGGTTTCCAGATGTGTAAAACAGGCTCAGCATTCTCCCCCACAAGATGGTGTTCAGAATGAAGGCAGTGTCTGGCTCACAAGGCCCCTGCCTCAGGGCTGTCACTGACTGACTGCCCTCACCACCCAGAATCCCGAGCCACCCACGTCTCAGAGGCCATCTCTTCCTCTACGTCTTGCCCTCCCCAACCATTCCTCCTCCTCTGACTCCTGCTGTAAACCTAGTTTTAATCTGACAACTGGCCGGAATTGGACAAAAACAGAAGCCACACTGCCCCCTGTTATCCTGGGTCCAGGCCTGGTGGGCTGCAGCTTTCCCCTCTGGGCTGTGGCATGCCCTGAATGACCTGCCACTTCAGACCTCCATACCCTGACCCTCTAGTGCACACACAACTCAGCCCCCCTGGCATAGGTGGGCAAGGCCCCCAGACAGAGCAACCCCTCCCACTCAGCCACTTACAGGTCCCTTGGAAGCATTGCTCAATGCCTTCCAATATTGTTTCCTCATCTAAAAAGAGGGTTTAATGAGGAAAACTTAGGCAGCACTGGCATGCCGAGGGCGCTCAGTGGACATCCGTGGACACGGCTGTCACCACAGTGCTGATGGTTGCCCACAGAGCCATAGCCACATTGAGTGCAAATGCTGGGTCTAATGTGGCACAACTTAACGAGTGGCATCCTGCAGTTCAGGCCCCTCCAGGGCCCCCAGGAGGCATGCTGGGCCTGTCTGCAGGTGACAAGAACAGACCAGATGGTTCCGGAGTTTGCCGCAGCCCTGTAGCTGGTGCATCCAAATTTGAATGCTGATCTGGGGGCCTCAGAGCTGCCCCTCCACACCCCATGTCATCTGAATGTAACACAAGCTGATATTTACCAAGGGCTGGCACCAAAATTGGGATTTTGTCCATCTCAGAGATGAGGAAAACGAGGATCAGAGGAGCAAGCTCACTGCCCAAGATCCGAGGGCTCCCCACTGTGCGTGCAACCCTTGCGTGTCCGTTCCAGTCAATTAGAAGCCTCCAGCTCCTAGCGGAGCCCGGGTGGGGCCACCGGTGAGCAGATAGCAGGAAGCTGGGGTGCCCTGGGTCCCCAGCACAGGGATAGTTGTCCCCAGATGTGGATTTAACAAAACCCCCTTCTCATCACGGTGCCAAAGGCTTTGAGGTTTCAATGTTCTTCAAGGGAAACAAAAACAAAACCAAAAACCCTGGAAAGCTCACTTCTTTGCTCCCATGCATCTAACCTGCAGGTGTCCGGCCGCCCTGAGTCCCCCCAGCCCCACCCAAAGGGTGTGTGCTGCTGTTTAGATTATGTTGTAAAAGAATAATCACTGACACAGAAAGAGATGCATCACCTCGGGGTGTGGGGGAACAGTCCCTCGGGTCACCAAACTGTCTGGGGTATGGTTCACTCTTTAGGTTAAACAATACCTGGATGTGGGGACAAAAGTGAGAGAAGTCAGTGGACAACTGAGGAAATCCTCGCTCTGGCGGCGACACTCCAGGTGGTTGGCTTCTTTCGGCCTTATCCAGGCCTTCGACTTTATCTGCAGGGCACAAGTGTTAACTGGGTAGCTACAAACACCTCCAGGGGCCGAGCTGACCTGCCCAGGCAGGCCTCCTGTGCCCTGGGCACGGCGGGCCCTGACCTGCGCTGCAGCCGTGGCTCTGGCCACCAGGTGGCACCCCGGTTTCTTTCTTTCTTTCTTTTTTTGCAAATGGAGCCCAAGCCTGGAATTCGCTGGGCAGGGGACAGGGGTCAGGGGTCATGAGACCAATTTCTCTGCCTTAGCGCAGGACCCATGGGGCGGCAGATGCTCCCTGAGGGCCCTTTCAGGGCTGGTGCTTTGGATTCTAAGACGCCCCTCTGCTGCCAGTCTCTGTGAACCCCCAACTCCCAAGTTCGGCTGTTCCTCTGCAGAGCAGGGGTGACCGCTCTGCACAACTACCCCTTCCGTCCAGAAACCTGTGTGCTCTGTGACCTGTGGGTGCCTCTTATCCAGTCCTTGCCGGGGCCACCAGGACTCATCTGTCCTGGCCCCTTGCCAGCCCTCTCTGAGACCCTTGTCCCCGTGGGGCTCCTGCCCCACACACCACCCTCCTGCTCACCCCAGGTCAGCACCTGGAGCCCTGACAGCTCTTGTCTCCTGCCGCCTGCCTCTCTCTGCATCTTTCCGTCTGATTTTCCTTTTTTGTCCCTGGGTATCCATCTGTTTTCCTCTCTCCCTCTCACCATGTCCTTGTTGAGATGACATTGTCCAGCAAAGTCTCAAACACCCATGTGTCTGCACAGGCACATTCCTAGCGCCTTCCCCTCCCTGCACATTTCAGTCCAGTGGGTCAGGGTGGGGCCCCAGAATCTGCTTTTCATGTAAATCTTATCAGAATCTCTGTTGAAAAGCTCACTGCTCAAAATTCCCCCTAACCTGGCATGGAGCACCGACCTCACCCCACTGGGCCCTCCTCATTTCCCAGCCTTTTCTTATCTCCCTGCTCTGCCCCAGCCTCCCCAGCCTTGAATTGTCTCAAGTATCCCTGCCCCAGGGCCTTTGCACATGCATGTCCTCTGGCTTCCTTTCTCTGTCTTTGCTGGCTGGCTCATCTTTGGGTCTCATTTCCAATGTCCCCTCCTCAGAGAGGCCCTCCTTGTCACCCAGGCACTCACTGCCACCCCTCCTGGGTTCCGGCTCCTTCAGAGCACCCTGAGTAATCGGCCCTCGTTGCATTCCCCGTCACTTTAAGCACAGTCTCTCTCCTTGCAAGACTCTCTCCTCCACCTGGGCAGAGACCTTGTCTGTCAGCACCTCCACTGTGTCTCCTTGGTGTTGAGAACAGTATCTGGCCCACAAGTTAGGACACAGTATATGTTTCAGGGAAAGAAGCCGTGAGTGAGTAAACCCCGAAGGTGGCTGATGCCCGGAGGGGGCTGGAAATCTGGAACATTTCCTGTCGTTCCAGCCCTTCAAAATCGGGCCCCACTCATGTCTTCGCTCCCTTGCGTCCCCACCCCCTACTCCCAACTTGCCCCCCAGACCTGGTTAGCCCCGTCCAGGGGCACTGGCTCCAGCCTCTGGGCCTTCGCCTGGGCAGTGCCCTCCACCTGCATGCCCGCCCATCTCACTGTGCAGGCCCCATCCAACCTCCAACTCCACCATGAAGCCTTCCTGGGCCCTTCCCTGAGTTATTTATCTCTCTGTCCTATAAACTCCACCCCATACTTTATGGGTCCCTTGGGGTTCAGGCCAAGGCATTGGAGGTCTTCCCAAGGGACATGTACCTGGGAGCAGCCTATACTGACCATCCTCAGACCCTAGTGTGGACTCCACAGTGAGGCTGGTTCCAGGGCCCCTGGCACAGAGGTGCCACTGTGGTAGGGTGGGGGTGGCCCAGGGTCAGCATTCACAGCCCCTCCCCAGGCGCTGCTGTGGGCAGTGCTGGACCGGTTGGCGACTCACATCCCATTAGGCCTGGGACCAGTGGCTCAGGACCGAGAAGGAGCAGCTCCTGACCGTGGCCCGCCGCAGGACCCAGGGCCGCAGGGTAAATCGAGTCTTCCTCATCCACCATGTCAGGCAGGGGCAGGGTCTTCAGCCCAGAACCGCCTGGATTCAAACTCCCCGCAGGCTGTGTGGCTATTGGCAAGTACATGCCTTCTCCATGCCCGATTTGCAAGTCACATTCTTGGGCAGGCCTGACAGCGGAGGGAGGTTTGTTTGTCGGAGAAGAAAGCCTGGGGGCCAGAGTGAGCTGCCGCGTGAGGCCCATGTCCACTCGGACCATACAAGGCAGAGGAAGTGGTGTGCAGGCGGCCCTCTGAGCCTGTTGCCCGTGCTGGGACAGGGACCCTCATCCTGGGTCCTCACACCTGGGGGACAGTAAGGGCCTTAGCTCATGGCCTGTTTCTCCCCCTAAACTGTGAGCTCCTAAAGACGGTGCCCTCATCCAGGGGTCCCAGGACACCGTCCCTCCCCATCCCCAGTCCCTGTGCCAATCCCAGATGCTCCTGTCCCCTCACCCCTGAGGGGGTTGCGATCTTGCCGGTGAGGCCATTGCAGCCCTGCTGCAATGTGGGTCCCCTGGGAGGGGGGACCCACTACTTTCCTCTGGCCCCAGCTGCCAAGCACCCCCACGTGGAGTCGAGAGAGTGCCTTGCACATGGGCAGTGGGGGGCTTTGGCAGGGGCTTCTCTCCGGGCTGGGGTATTTACAAAAACCCAGGCCCCACTCCAAGTGCCGACGTGGTGGCCCATGTCCCTGTTGAAGTTACCGGGTTAAGCATTGATTTTTCTGGCTGATTCTGGCTTCAGACGGGACACCTCAGGGAACTGCCAGGGGTTGGACGTGGCATAGATGGTCCAGAGATTTTCTGCCTGAGTGGGGGCTGCCACTCCCCTCCTGACCCGCTCTCTCCTTTGCTGATGTTCAAGGTCCAGACCAAGCCTCCTCTCTGCCCTGGCCCTGAACCTCAGTCCCAGTCCCGCCGCCTGCACACCCGAGCCCGGCTCCAGCCTCTGCCTACCTGGTTCCCCTCCAGCCTGCTCTCCCGTGGGGAAGGGTGGGCAAGGGCAGGGGCTGCCAGTCCTGCTGCTCTGAGGTGCTCCCACTCCTCCTGGGTGTGAGGACATAACCTTGGAAGGGAGCGCCAGGGCCCCCCGGTCTTGGGTCCCTCCCAGAGCCCCAGGCACAGTGCCCTGGGCCCTGCAGCTGCACCACCTCATCTCCCTGCTGCCCACCTGCCCCAGCTCTGCCACCAGACACACCGCTGGGAGGGAGATGGAGGTGGACACATCCCTCAGGAACCTGTCCAATTGTCTGTCCCTCCAGTGTGGGATGTGGGACAGTTGGGGACTTTCGGGAACAAGGGTTGGGGACTCTCAGGCCCTCTCCAGTTCCGGGAGCACCTCAGCCTCGCCTTTGTGTCTGAGTTGCTGCTAATGCTGTTCCCTCTCATGGGATGCCCTTCCTGCCTCTTCACGTGGCTGCCGGCCTCAGCTCAGGTGTCCCTCTTGCAGGTGGGGAGCTCGCCTCTCTCCCCCCTGAGGGTTGCCCCAGCCCCCACAGAGGCCACGTGGGACCTCGGCGCTGGCACTCAGCTGCCGGTCGGTCTCCACTGGAGGCAGCTGGCTGTGCTGGGGCCTGGGGCCATGGAGGCCGTGGGCATGGGCGGCTTCGGCTCACCAACGGGCCCTCATGGCAAGGTTCTCCACCTGCCATCAGGGCCCCTCCCAGGGAAGTCCCTCCCTCCCTCCAGTTCTTTTGTCGGGTCCGGGTCCTGGTCCCAGGTGGCCCCCGGGACCTGAACATCCCCAGGCGTCCCCAACAGTCCCATGTTGGGGCAAACAGGCCATTGAACTGAGGTCCCTGAGGGGGGCGTGTCCACCTCCGTCTCTACCCCATGGCTGGGCTCGAGCTCAGGCCCTGGAGCCAGATGCACGGCTCACCCCTGCTCTGCTGTCCACCAGGCAGAACCCTGGGCAAGGAGCGGACCTAGCTCACCTCAGTGCCCCCACCCCGAAGCAGAGATAATGGTAGTTTTTAACCCCGCAAGCAGGGAGAGCGTCAGACGAGCAGGTGTTGAGTGCCTGGGACGGTGCTGGTGTGCGGCCAGTGCTCAGCAGCCAGGAGCGTCTCCCTTCCCACCTGACCCCCGTCACCTCACTCCCCTGCATGTCTGAGTCCAGCACACCCCACACCACCAGGGACTCAGTAGGTGTTTAGTGAATAAGCAGAGGGACCAGGGCTCCGAGGGACCCGGCCCTCTTCACGGTCAGCTGGGTGTCTCTGGGACGGCCCAGCTTCCAGGCACCAGCCCCCATCTCCTGTCCAACTCCATCCCACCCCGCTTGGGTCCGGAAGGAGCGTGAGGAAGGTGGCGCGACCCGGGAGCCCCCTCCGCCCGCACTCCGGGCAGGCCTCCAGGACACCCACCGGAATGCCCATGGCTGGGTGTTATGCTGGGGCCTGGGCCTTCTGTGGCCTGGAGAAGTCACCCCAGCAGAGTCTCCAGTGGGCAGGGAATGGTTAATGGAGCTGGTTCAGGCTGGATCTCTTGCTGGAAACTTCCAAGCCTGCAGAGACCCTGGCTTTGGCTTAGCTGGGGCAGCTCCACCCCATCTGAGCTCTGCCTCCACAGCTCAGGGTTTTGGCAAATGAAACCAAGGTCCTGTAAAACCCTGTCTGAACAGGGAAGGGGACAGTGAAGGGACGCTCGGTGGACCGTCCCCCACCTGCCAGGGAAGCAAAACTCCCCAAGGCTGGATGGCACCCCCGCAGGTGCCAGATCCATCTCTGTCCTGGCTTTGCGTCTTGGCTGGTTCTGAGTCCGGAGGCATTCCTGGGGAGGGGGCTGCTTGCTCACAGGCTGGGAGCCCCAGGGGCCGGGACCCAGGCAGGGCAGCTCCTCCAGCTCAGAGCTCAGCCCTGGACAGACCTCCTCGGAGCTAAGGGTCTCGCCTGGAGGCCAGGCCCCAGCCAGAACACAGCCCCTCCGAGAGTGCAGGCCATGCAGGGTTGGGATGGGGTGCCGAGCTCAGACTAGGTAGGTGACTGGCCACAGGTCACACAGCTGTAGAGCAACGTGCAGGATTTGAGTCCTCAAGCTTCCCTGTGACTCCCTCGGGACACCAAGCCTGGCCCTACCCCTCTGCTGATACTGCCCAGGCTACAGCCACGTCCAGGCGTGCCATGGGGCATCATGCAAAGGGTACTGCCTTAGGGTGAGGCCTGTCTTTTCTGCCCATGAGGAGGAAGCAGTAAGGATTGCACTGTGTGGTTTTTAAGCACGCACATGCTGCTGTTTGAGAGACCTGAGTTCAAATCCTGCCTCTCTACGTGGCCTCAGGCGGGGTCTGGTCAGAGTGTCTCCGCCTGTAATGAGAACAATGACAGTAGCTGGGGGTTAGTACCCAGGCTCGGGGCTGGGCGCAGGAGGACCGATCAGAGACCCCAGACTGATCACTTATCCTCTCTGGCCTCAGTTTCACCATCTGTTAACAGTCTGCACTTCTCACCTGCTTATAAGGCACCAGGCCCCATTCAAGCCCTTCACATGTTCTCTCTCACTTCACTCCCACCACAGCCTGTGAGCCAGGGCAGATGTGGGAGGCTGGCCCACACGTCCCTGGGCTACTGGAAGAGCCGAGGGCTAGTCCTTCCAGGGGCCAGGCGCTCACGGGCCGTGCGCTGCACAGGCAGCTCGGCCACTCCCTCCAAGGCGGGGCTCACACCCCCACCGGGCCCTTCCTCCTGGACCGTGCCCCAGCGTGCTGGGAGGCAGGCCTCTCTGGGCAGAGCTGCCGGCATGCTGATCTCTGCTCCCGTCACAGGCCATAGGGCTGGACTTTGGAGCGTGAGCACCATCCACCCACCTGCCACATCGGCACAGCCTCGGGCTCCTGGCCTCTCTTTGCCTCCCTCCCAAAGTCACTCAGGCCAGCTTTGTCCTTCGCGGTAGCCAGGCCCCAGAGAGCCTTGCTTCTGGAAGATGCAAGGCTGGGAGGTGGGTACAACAGGGAGTTGCGAGGTGGCAGCCTCCCTCAGATGTGCCCCAGCCTCTCGTCTTAACGTGGATAGCCACCCCCACCCCAGGCTTTACCCCCATTGTTCTCTGCTCAGGCACCTATACCCACTTGCTGGCTGAAGTCCAAAATCTAGGGGTTGTCTTTGGTTTTTCTTTGCCTGACCACCAGCATCCTATCCATCTCCAGGTCTGTGAGTTCAGCCCCCCAACAGGGCAGGTTTCCTCCGTGGGCAGCAGGGAGCTCTGGGAGCCAGGACAGCACACACCATCGATAACCTTGAGATGGAGTTGCCTCCAGCCAGGAGGTGAGGGCGGTGAGGGATTTCAGCCACGAGCCTCGACAGTCACAAGTTGAGGGCAGCCCTTGGCTGGGGACATGAACAGCCTGCCCCATGTGCAGGAAAAGCAGCTCAGGTGGTCTGAGAAAGCTTTCCAGCCCACGGGGTCCTGGGTGTTTGCTGTTTACCATCCACCCTGTAGCCACTGGGAAGTGGCCAGATATCAGTCACAGGGTGCAACGCTCTGGGTAAGAGCGGATGTAGGTCCCCCTCCCCTTAAATTCCCCGACTTGGGCCCCCGTGACGGAGCCTCTGACCCACTTGCCTCCAAGGTGGCCCTCTGTTCCAGCCCCAGCCGTCTTCCTGCTCCCCTGGCCTGCCTTTCGCACTGGCTGCGCCCTCTGCCCTCTACCCCAGGGCTGTTTCCAGCTCTCCACAGGCCTCATGCCCCACTTCCCCCCATCTCCGCACGCAGAGGGCGCTCTCCTGTCTCCTGTCTCTCCCTCCTAAAGTCGCCCCTCGCTCGTCTCCCCATCCCCTCCCAGGGAGGTCGTCCACCCTATAATCCCCACATCTGTTTCTCTATTTACGGTTCGGCTCTGTCTCCCCTAGTCGGTCTGTTTTGCCCCAGGATTCCAGGAGCTGTAGTGTTTGTCATGCAGACTTCAGCCTTGGCAAGCATAGGGTGGCATAGGGTGGCATTCATGGAATGAATGAAGGGATGAGCAACCAGAGGTACTTGAGCGAAAGAGAAACAGCAATGTCACATAAGGACCCCATGAAACCCATTGGTCTGGGAATAGGTTAGACAGAATGAACATCTGCCCCCTCTTCTGTCCTGGGCACTCCCCAGAACCTAGACCGCTGGTCAGGATTCAGTGTGGTGCATGGAACAGAGACAGCAGGGGAAAACCAGCATCAGCAGAGCCCAGGTCCCTGCTACTTTGTTTCCTCTCCATCTTCAGTACAGAGCTCTTACGTCGCAGTCCAAGGTGGCTGCTGGTGCTCCGGGCATCATGTCCCCCATTTCCAGCCATCAGGAAGGAGAAAGGGCTGCGGATGAGCTCACGCTTTCTCTGTAAGAATTCTTCCTGGAAAGCAACACACAAGACCTTCACTTCCACCTCACTGGCCTGCACTTGGTTGCATATCCGTGTGCCCAGCAGCTAAAAACTGGGGACCTCATTACTAAAGACTAAGGGGAGAATGGATGGGGTGCGGCAGCCGGCAGTTCTGCCTTGGTCCCCTTTCAGACGAGTCGTTCTGTTAGTCTTCGACTCATCTACTCTGTGCCAGGCGTTGGTGGACAGCAGGGAACAGGATGGAGAAAGCCCCGAGTGGTGAGTGACAGGGCCCGCCTCCCAGCCAGGAGACAGACAGGGACAGGGCGACACACGCAAGCAGAGCGCCTACTGGGTGACGCCCGGTGAGGAGAACAGTAATGTGGGCAGCAGCCACCCTTGAACTGGGTCGGGAGGTGGAAGTCTTGCTCCCAGAACAGGGATCTCCACTGTGAAACTGAGGCTCGGGAAGACTGAAAACCTGCTCCGCACCCCTAGTTCTCAGCCAAGGAGATTTTGCCCCCCAGGAGACATGTGTCTATTTCTGGAGACACTTCTGGTTGTCACAACTGTGAGGAGGGGGCTGCTGCTAATGGCATCCAGTGGCAGAGGTCAGGGATGCTGCTGGAACATCCGACAGCACCCAGAACAGCTCCCCACAACAGAGAGTCCTCCGGCCCCAAATGTCAGCAGTGCTGAGGCTGAGAAAGCCTGCCCTCCACAGTCCCCCAGCTGCAAGGAGCAGCATCTGGGTCTAAAGGTGGGGTCAGTTACCCAAAGCCCATCTTTGTCTTCTCCAAATGCATTTCAGTATCCCCACCCCAACCCCTTCTGTGTGCCCTGATGATGGGGTTTCAATGTCTGCTTCCTTAACAAATGCCCACAATGACTCAGACATTCACTGAAGTTTAAGAACTAAACTATGTGCTTACAAAGTGCCAGGCACGTTAACTGCCACCCACCCCCCACCCCACACACACCAAAATCCATTACAAGTTTAAAGTACAGCTATTGTTTTTACAGCATTGCTTAGAAATGGCTTGCAATCTCTAATTTGCTAAATTGATGTGTATACTGACTAAATAAATATTCGGCACGAAGCCTGAGTCCCCCCTCCACACTTATTAATCCTCAGGAAATGGAAACACAAGACACGAAATGAGCTTTTGCTCAGAGCTGCAGACAGGAATACATTATGTTGTTTTTCAGGCGTTCGGGGACTTGACTCTGCAGCAAAGGCGGCTCAGGCACCAGCCTCCAAGGTTTCCATGACGCACGAGTCTGCCAGCAGACGTGCCTGTGCTGCTGAGCTTCTTTCCCAGACTTTGAGAGTCTAGGACAAGAAACTTTTCCCTCAAACGAGGAACATGGGGGACTGTCTTTTGGGGAGTTGTTTAAGCAGTTGATTTGAGGCGCCAATATTTGCAAATAAAAATCGGGGTGCTGGCAGGACCTGCTGAGAGAGAGCCTGGGACGACTGCCTCCTTCAAGGACAGGAATGTCCCTGCCCCGGGCTCAGCAGAGGAAGCAGGGCTACCTGACTCCGGGCGGGCTGGGAGGTGCCCTCGGTCTACCTGCCCTCCCAAGGGCGGGACGCTGTACGAGGGGTACAATTCCCGGGCACAGTGTGATCTGGGTTTCACCTCCCTGGGGACTCTGACTTCTGGGATGGAGGGGGTCCCACATGCGGGAGACGCGTTAACTCTGGGAGGATTCCCGTGCCCTGGAACATTCGTCCGTGGCGCGGGCTGATGCCAGTGAAGCAAGAGAGCCCAGAATTAGGAAATAAGCTGATGCTGTGAGTCAGGTCTGGGGAAATGTTCTCCAGCAGAGGAAAGGCAAGAGCTGTCCTTTCGCCCACTGGCAGAGTGGGAATCCCAAGAGGGAGGCATTTCATGGAGTCCAGCCTCTGCCTGAAGCCCGCCTGGTGCTTCCTTACCAGTCGTGATGCCAGACTGCTGAGCGTTTCCCTGCAGAATGGCTGCTCCCGCAGGCTAGAGACTGAGGCAGCCTGGGCAGGAAGGTGACCTCCGTTTTCCGAGTCTGTGCAAGGTTGGTGACGGGACCAGCATTGGTGATGGCTGTGTCCAGCCCCCAGCCCACCACTAGCAAGCTCGCACGGTGGAGGGCGGTGGTGACCCCTCCAGGACCCACGTCTACTGCTGGACGAGGCTGGCGGGGAGGGCAGGGGGACCTCTCTGCCTGCAGGCTTTGCACCCTCAGGGTCTCCCCCCAGGGGCCTGTGGGACCCCAGAATGGGCAGCCACAGAGGACGCAGGGGTGAGGGAGGAGGAGACACAGGCCCCTCCTCTTACCAGCCCCCCGGCAGAGGGAGCCGCTTGAGCCCCGCCAGGAGGCCAGAGCCTGGGGCGCAGGCCCGTGGCAGTCTCAGATGAGGGCAGGGAGGCAGAGGGTCTGGTGGCTCAGGGCGAGGCCATGCGCAGGAGGAATTTGGATTGTATCGATGCTGTGGGCAGCCATGGGAGGGTTTTTTAAAGGGCACATGTGAGTCTGGTCCTCAGCAGCCCCAGAAACAAGCTTCAGCCTTGTTTGGAAGGTAAATTCCAAGAGATAGGCTGCCTCCCCTCAGCTCGGGAGGGCAGGAACAAGGCTGCCGTCCTGCAGGACCAGGAGACGCTGTGAATTAAATGAAGGGGGTCCCTTGCCGAGGTGCCCCTGCCCACCCACCAGAAAGGATGAGATGAAATGGCAGACCACCAAGTGATGGGGAGGCCGCAGAGGGGGCGGCTGGGGCTCTGATCCATACTAGGCGGTGCGGGACAGGCACTTGCCAACCTTATGAAGTCAAACGTACATCGGCCCTGTGACCCAGCCGTTCGCACACAGGTGTTTGCCCAAGAGAAAGCGCCCAGGATGACCTGCGCCAGCATTCACAGCAGCCTCGTCCCAAGCAGGCAGAACCGGGAGCAGGCCAGGTGGCCTCAAGTGGGGAAACGGCTTAGCCAACAGCGGCAGACATTCCCAGTGGGGCCGCACGGCTGTGCGGAGCGCGACCGACTGGGAGAGCAGCCCTTGAGTGGATCAGGCAAAGCACAGAACTGCACACAGAGGGTGACAGAATTGTCATGGATAAGGCAACACCTGTCTCCAGTGATAGATCAGCGGTCGCCTGGGGCTCGAGGAGGTGGGGATCAATGGGGAAGGCACAAGGGAACTTTCTGGGGTAGTGATGGAATGTTCTTGAACTTGATCTGGGTGATGGTTATACACAGGCGTCTAAACCCACTCTACTTCCCACTTAAGACCTGTATATTTTAATGCATATTAATTATACCTCAATAAAAGATATCTTTAAGACGGGGTGTGCAATTTGGGTTTGGGGTCCACCACCTTCTCTCCACTATCTCTTTAGCCTCCCAGGTTCAGGCGGAAGCAGACGTTCTGTGCAAGTAGGAAGTGCCTGATTCCAGGGGCCAGAGGGCTCCTGAGGCCACCGCGCCTGACTTCCTGCTGCGCATCCATCTTGTTATTGCCAGAGCTGGAGAATTGCTCCCGAGGCGGAATCTTGAATATTCATCTGATTTACGGCTCGCTGCCGACAGCTTTATGAATCCACCCACCAATACCTGCAGCCGGTCATCAATCTTCTCCCGAGATTGTGCTCCTGCCAGGAACTCATGAATTAAAGAGGCCCCTGGCGGCCCCCACGCCTGCCCTCCCCACGCGGCGCAGCGTGATGGAAGGACCTGAGCAGAAGTCGAAACACACAGCAGAGGCTCGGGTGACCTTGGGTGACTCTCAGACAGTCTGCAGCGAGGGGAGAAACTCAGCAGTCCTTGGACCTGCCTCCTCCCAGCCCTGAGCCTCAGTTTCCCCATCTGTAGAGTCGATGTTACAGCGCCACCTCTGCCTGCTTTTGGAGGGCGGAGAGAAAGCGGGGGGTGCCTGAGCAAGGGCGGACTTGTGAACCCATGCGATGAAGGGCACTTGCTGCTATTAGACTTGGAGATGCTTGCAAGGCATGAGAAAGATGGTGGTGCTCACGGCAAACTCTGCCTGGTTGAAGGCAGCATTTCCCTTGAGAACTTCGGGGGGACTCAGGAGTCATGTGAAAAGGGGATCCGCACAGTGCCCGGCACCTGGCCAGCGCTTGACAGGGAGCAGATGTTACGATGTGTATCCAGGAAGGAAAAAATGTCACAAGCTTAGCTCGGGGCTCAGAAAGCAGTTCCAAAGTGTTTGCAGAGCCCACCCCTGGGCAGGAAGCCCTGGATGAGAAACTGCCCAAAGCCTGGGGCCACACTGGTTTGCCCACAAGCTCCCCAGAGCCTGCCATGGGGTAACACCCAGCAAATGGTCCTGGTGTTGATCAGATCTTCACCCAACCAGTAAGACTTCGGTAAAACCTGTAAAAGTTGGGAGAAACCAACACCCAGCTCCATCCGGGTCAGCAGATGGCTGGGAGGCAGAGGGTGGGGCGTGCAGCCCCTCTGGGCTCAGCACACTGA
This sequence comes from Manis pentadactyla, assembly GCF_030020395.1. Taxonomy (NCBI): domain Eukaryota; kingdom Metazoa; phylum Chordata; class Mammalia; order Pholidota; family Manidae; genus Manis; species Manis pentadactyla. The sequence goes on along the minus strand of NC_080023.1, from coordinate 173,472,800 downwards.
GATTTGAATCCTGTTCTTCCCCTTAGCTTCAGGTGACCTTGGTAAGTCACTCATCCCCTGAACCCCATAAGCTGGACATTGGGGTCATGGTTGCCTCAGAAGATAGACTGCGGGCTCAGAAAGGCAACCTGTCTTAAGTGCCACCTTAGTACACAGGGGCCCTCAGGAGTATCAGCTCCAATGGGTGTCACTGAATGTCCTCCTGACAGTGGGCACCATGCTGGAAAATGGGGTGAGGGCAGTTAGCTGGGGTGAGCCCCGCTCCTCAGCAATCCCCTCCACAAGTGTTCATCAATGCCTTTGGATCACAAAAGATGCATAATACCTGTCCTCAAGGACACACTGAGGGCGGGGATCCCGTGGTCTCTTCAATGTGGCCACCTCTCCTGGGACTGTGATTTGCTGGCCAAGGAGCTGCCAGCCTGCAGGGTGTCCTTCCCTGACCTGGGAGACAGCAGACCGGTCCTGGCCTTTCCTGCACAGTACACTGCAGCCATCCAGCCAAGCCTTCCACAGCAGGGCTCCTTTGTCTGACACGATCTTCCCTGCAGAGCTCCAGGACTCAGAGGAGGCAATTATCACAAAGAGCTGACATTTAGTGGGTGCCAATTGCATTCAGAACACCTGACAGGCACCCTTTCATCGGACCCTCAGTAAGAGGCAGTTTCCGTTATCATCCCCTTGTACAGAGAGCTGAGGCAGAGAGGTGAAGTAACGCACTCAAGGTCACACAGCTCAGGCGTGGCTGTCTGACACCAGAGCCCATCCTTTCACTCCCCATGCCCACTGCGGCCCAGCTCCGGCTGCTTCTTGCCCCATATAGTGTGTATGATGGTGCTAAGGTTCAAGATGAGACCCTCCTCCTTGGAAGCACACTGTATGACCTGGCAAGTCACCTCCCCACTCTGAACCTCAGTCTCCTCTTCTGCAAAATGGGAAGGGTGAGCCCACCTCCAGTCAGATGTTGGCTGGATTGACTGTAAAGAGGCTCCTTGAGCCCCAGCACAGTGCTGGGCCATGAAGGGGACTCAAGAGGCACCCTGCCTTCCCCCTAATCTGGTACTGACCCAGGCCCCCTGCATGTTAGGAGCTGGCAGCCACTTGCCACCAGCCCAGCTCTGGAGGCGGGGGAACCTTGCTAGTAGGTGAGGCAGGAGCTTGGGCCAAGGCGGGGACACTGGTTTGCCTACTGGGCATTCCCTGAAAAGGGGCGGAGGAAGTAGGCCAAAGCTCACTGGGGGAAAGGTCTCAGTTTCTAGAAACAGCACTTTCCAGGGCCTCGGCCTCCACTGCTAAGGCTTCTGATCCATGGACTTTCCACCTTGGCGCCAGCTGCCTGACCACGCTGGCAGTATTTACCCTGTGGGAAGGGGAAGGAGCCAAATCAGTTGTGTGTGTATGTGTGTTAATGCACACTGGGTCAGGAAGTCAGAGCCCGGACATCTGGCCCCAGGCCCCTGGGAGCCCCTGGCCCCTGGAGCCTCAGATGCAGGGCTCCCCCCAGTACTATATTCTCTTATCACCATCTTCCTTCAACTCTTGCTCTTAGGGCTAGAACGCTGGTGGATGGATGATGGCAAACCCACGGGCCCCCTCTCTAGGGATTTGCACCCAGGGTGAAGACAAGGGTTAAAATCCAAGCCCCGACCCTTGCCTCATCCTCTTTTGCCTCACCTGTAGAATGGGAGTAAAAGTAACTCCCAAATCTCAGCATTGAGAGAAGGAACTAAAGAAACTGCATGGAAAGTTCATGGCACATAAGCACTGAGTAAGTAGAAGATCCTGTTACACTCAGTAAGCATCTACTAACTAGATGGATGGATGAATGAGAGGAAGAGTGAGTGGACTGGTGGATGAATGGATGACTGTATAAATGAATACCGAGATAGGTAAATGAAGAGGGATGGATAGTCATCCACTATCCATCCACTATCTGTCCTGTTTTCTATCCATCCATCCATCTATTCATCCATCCATCCTTCCATCCTACTATCTATCCACTGTCCATCCATCCAGCCATCCAACCATCCAACCATCCATCCATCCATGCATGCATCCATCCATTCATCCAACCATCCATCCATCCATCCATCCATCCATCCATCCTTCCTTCCTAATATCCATCCTACTATCTATCCGTCTATGCAGCCAACCTTCCTTCTCTGTGTGTGTGTGCATGCACGTGTGCATGGCTAGGTGGATGGAGAATGGGATGGACACGAGCACAGACACGTAGATGTATAAGTAGATGAATAGATAAATGGGTGGACGTCTGGCCTACTGGGTGGAGAGATGATAGGTGGATGGATATTCTAATGAACAATGAGATGAATGGACAGATACATTGCTGGAGGGCTGGGACCACAAACTAAATGCTAAATTGCCTCCCTCTGGAAGGTGGCAGATAACAGTTGCTTCAACTCCTGCCTGGTACCACATATATTAACACGGCTGCAGAGACCCGAACACCACAGCCTTCACAGTCTGCTCATTGACTGACTCACGGAGCTTTTCTCCTATCTGACACCAGTGGGGGTAGCAGTGTGACATTTAAGAGTTCTTTCAACAGTCACTTCCATGGCCTTTCTCAGAACATGGCATGCGGCCATTTGCTGGCTTGCTTCCTCTTCCAAATGTACCTTCAAGCTCCCCACGTACAGTAATGGGCCCCGCTTCCCTAGGACTGGGGGTGTGTGCCTTAAAATGTTGGGCGTCCTTTGCCCCAAGCTGCCTGCCACATTTTCTTTCTGCAGCAGTGCCACCAATTACCTTAATTCCCCTTCAGTCAGGGGATTTAATTTATAATGTGGTGGCAAAGAAGGTTTGTAGAAAGAGTTTCCCTGGCAACCAAGTTTTTAAACACAAAATTCTATGGGTTTTAAAAGCCACTTCTTGTCTAATTTCCCCCTGCAAATTAGGTTGGAACTTTTCAGATGCTGAAATTTTTAGTGAACAGTGGGCTAGCATGTAGTGTCTGATACCATGGAAAACCTAGATGTCTCCCCTGCTAGAGGCAGGACCCTGGGAAGCTGTTCAGTTTCCTCTGCCAGTCTGTTCTTGGTGGACAAGCAGGACCGCAGTGGCCGTCATGGGATGACCCCCAGGGTGAGGCTGTCTGAGCGCCTGGCAGGCTCCGGCACCGGCCTGTTTCCTGGACTCCGGCAGTTCAAGGTCGGTGCTGGTTGATCTCCTCCACAAATGCCTGAGGGTTAGGGCAGCCTGGGCCTGTGCTCCTGACACCTCAGGGCCCAGCTCCCTGCAAGCACCCCCAAAGCAGAGGGCATGCAAGTTCAGGGCCTCCTCTGGGTGCTGCCCATCACAAGCGAAAGCTGTACCAACAGGACGAATCCCAGCTCGACACACGGCCTGACTTTTCCTAATTGGCGCCAGCACTGGGGTCCCATTCAGCCTTCTCCCTCTTCCCATGATCCTCACCTTCCTCTGACCAAGCCACATGTCCTGCCCCTTCAGCCTCCACACGGCATCTGTCTACACAGCATCTAACCCTATGCCCCTTCCACCCATCTTCAAACACACTCTGCCCTCAACCTGCTCCGATCCTGCCTCACACCCCTGAACCCACCTGGAGTTCCTCCACTTTGCCCTTCAGATCTTAGCTTTCCAAGTTTGACATCATTTTATGACCACCGCTCAAATGCTTCTCCCTCCAGAAAGTCTTCCCGAGCACCCTGTTCCTCTGAACCTTTGCGGCCACCTGTCTTCACCTCTGGAGCACCCCGTTTTTCTGCTCTGTCCAGCTTAGCAGTTATTTTGTCATGGAGATGCACGGGATCGTGCAGAAATCAAGCTGAGCTGATTCAAATTGTGGTTCTCACAGCTTCGTAGCTGTGACCTCGGTGAGAAGATGGAAGGGAGGCTTGAGAACAATGCCAAGTTTACGGCTGATGGGCCTTGAGGAGGCGAGATGAGCGCCTTTGCAGAGGTGGGGTGGTCGACTGGACAGCTGTCTGGGTGGACAGAGGGCCTGCGGAGGCATAGGTGGTTGGAAATGTAGGAATGGATGATTAAGTACAGGACTGGACCCATTAATGGAGAGAAAGAAGGGAGGGAGGAAAAGTCAGAATGCAAAGGCACCCAGCTGCCTGGACAGAATTTCATAGTCTGGCGGGGTGGACCAGATGGCTGACCACCCAGAAATTCTGAATAGGGCAGAAGGTGAACCTATGGATTCTTATCCATGGGAAATATTGCTCCTGAGAACTTGAAGCTTGACGTTTTTCACTGACCTTGGAAAAAAGGACAGGGCCTCCTGAGGGACCCATTCATTAGAAAGGACAGTCCCGATCAGCTTGTCTAAGCACTTGGGCAGACTAAGTGCCAGGCAGTCAGAGGGCATTCAGTAACTATTCATTGGAAAGTGATGGATTGATCTTGGAGCTGTGCCATTCCAGGGAAGCAGGGCCCCTGGGAAGAGCACAGGCATCTGCACCCCCTCATCCTTGGCGGCAGGAAAGGCAGGCCCTGCTGCCACCTGCAGTCTTCCTCACCACGACCGTACAGTGACTATGACACACGTGGTAGAGGGGCCCCGGGGCACATGCTTTCCTGTTAGAATCAGCACCCATGGCACAGGGAGATAGAGCCTCTCCTGACCCATCTGGCCTCAGGATGGAAGGGATGTGACACTGGAGCAAGTGAGCCCAAGGCTGCTTGAGTTCTAAACCCACCCTGGGAAACGGTTTGTCCACGAAGCCAGGAAGACCCTGTAGATAAAGGACCCACCCATGGGGTTGTTGGGGGGCTGAGTGACAGCAGGCCTCCTCTGTTATTTGGGAACAGTCCCCTTCCCAGAAGGGTCGATCTCACTAGATGTTGATCACAGACACACTCAGAGGCCACAGGAAGGTGCAGAAACCTTCAGCTTGTCTGCTGAGTCTCATCCCAGCATACGAGGTCTCTTCTCACCTGGGCAGTCATGCCGACCGTCCCTGGGCAGCGGGGGGAGGCATGGAGGCACCACCCCAGGGGGCACGCTTCATGCAGACCCTGGGAGAGAGCGGTGGGTCTCAGGGGATTCATGGTGGAGGGGGTGCTGGGCCCCTGGTTGTTGAGTGGCGTGTCTGAAGGACAAACGAAACTTCCTAACATAACCTGCAGGGCCTTGTGCTGTGAATAAAACTGTCCGTCTACCTCTTCCTACAGACTCCCTCCCATGCCCAAGGGGGAGTAGGGAAAGAGGTGCAGGGGAAGACAAACTCGCTTCTGCCTTATCTCTAAAGTGCTTTAGCTAAGTGCCAGCACATAGTAAGTGCTCAATAAATAACCATTATTAGGGGAAGGAGAGATGGAGGAAATCGGACAGATGAGAATTTAATTCCGCCATGCAGATTTATTGTGCTTCTGCCCAAAGAAAAAGAGGGAAACAGTATCTCAACTCCCCACCTCCCTCCCTCTCTGAGGCCAGCTTTGTGGCAGTGTCCTCTCGTCCCCTTTTGCCTGCAGCCTGTTGAAAAAAAAGAAAAAGAAAAAGCCAATCTGGTATGCTTGGCTGAGCCCCTGTCTCTCCAGCCCACAGCTCCCTCCGACTTTATGTTTAATTTCCCTGGGTCGAGAGGAAGCATTTTGATGATCTGAGTTAATTCAAAATGTAAATTTCATCTCCCATCCGCTAATGGCTCTGAGCTCTGCTTTACGTAACAGGGGAGCAGCTGGAGCCTGACTCAGCCCGGCTTCTGGCTCCCGGGTCTCTGTTCTTAATGGTAATGAAGCCAATGCTGAGGCTTCAGATAGAGCCCCGCACGGCCTCTGTGCCCGCCGAGGCCAGACCAGAGTTCAGCTCTGAGGGTAGAGTGTTTATTAACCTGAGGGACCCTGGGGTGGAAGGTTGATGCCAACCCCAGGGGCCGTGCTCAGCGCATGAGGCTCCAGCTAGGCCAGACCAGTTCCAGGCTTGTCTTGGGCAGCCCAGACACGTGATTCGGGGGACTCAGCCCTGGGGGAGAATTTTAGCCCTAGCCAAGGGCTCCCCCTGAGTGCGGGGAGCTGACTTCACCCAGACAGGAAAGTGGCCTTGAACCCTCCGGGGTCTGACGCTGGACCTCCTGTGGCCTCCTGCTGGCTTCCCTGTGGCTGATACGGCCACAGAGCAGCCTGGGGAAGTGGGTCCCTCTGTGACCCCAGAGATGCTGCAGGCTTTCTGTCAACGCCAGCTGCGTGTCCTGGTGTCTGAGCTTGCCCACGTCCCTGAACACGAAAGCAGCAGCAGAGGCGAGTGGCCCTCTCTCCCCTGTGCCTGCCGGGGGGCCAGGCTCTGGACCAGGACAGAGTGTCGAGGGGACCCAGGGTGTGCCCATAAGTTTGAGCCTCCTGCTGTCCCCCACCCTTCTCTGGGTCCTGGCATTGGAAGGATTCAGCAGTCCGTGGAGGGCAGCAGCTCACCAGGTGGGACAAACAGGCAGCGGGGGTGTCGGTGGGGGTGGGTCGCAGGCATGCTGATGAGCACAGGTGACTTATTTGTGGTGGAACGTGAAGAGCAGGCTCCTGAAGTCACCCCAAGCGCTCCGTGTGTCACCCTCCCCATACCTAGACCTGGGCTCACCAAATGCCAATCCTAACGGTCCCACCAAAGAACCACCAAAGGACTCCAACATCAAGGCAGGTCTGGGGCGGGATGGCTTCCCAGGGCAAGGCGGGCGCTCTTGTTCAGCTGGGGAAACTGAGGCTCAGAGAATGCCTGTCGCCAGGACACAGGAGCCTGGTGGCTGCAGCGGGTACCTGCGTCAGGGTCCACTCCACAGGCTCCTGCCTCCAGGGAGGGAGAGGACCCTCCTACATGACTGGAGCCCCTGTGTCCGGGGCATCTGTGTCCAGACCCGCTCCACGTGGTGGCTTGAGCCAAACCCTCCCTTCCGGCTCGTGGGAGGCTCCCCATCCACTGTCAGAGCTGGGATGAGGTGCTCTCTCTCTTGACTCTGGGGTTCGTCCCTCTGCTGAGGATGAGCCGGGGATCCTGGCACGGCCTCAGCACCCATATGGTCAGCCTGGGATTTGGGACTCCTGGCGCTCCCAGCTCTGCCACCTGCTGGCCTCCTGGCTGGTGCCAGTATCTGTCGTCTGCGGCCTGTTTCTCCTCTGGAGGTTCGTGGGATGATTGATGATTTTTATGGTGCTTACAATGATCTGGAGAGGCTCCCTGGTGTTAAATTGCATTGAATCCCAGAACGGGAAAGTCCACCCTTTTTCCATTTTCTTTGAATCCTCCTGATTCTCTCTGGGAAAGAATCTCAGTGGCTGCATCTGGCCCATCACCTCCCTCTTTGCTGAATCCTTTTTGACAATGTGAACACAGGCTTGCAACTCACAACCTTAGGCTGACAACTGGTTCTGACTCAAGTTAAGAGACGCTTTTGTTTTCGTTGTATTTATTCTTTTAAAAAAAACACTTTCTGGAGCTATAACTCACACACCATAAGGTCACCCATTTAAAATGTACAATTCAATGATTTTTAATCACAGGATTGTACAACCTTCATCACAATCTAATTTTAGAACATTTCCTCTTCCCAAAACATCCGCATTAGCAGCCACTCCCCAAAGCCTACTCCCCCTGACCCTAGGTACCCACAAATCTATACTCTTTCTCTGTTGATTTGGCTGTTCTGGACATATGTACATGGAACCACACTATGTATGTGTCTTTTGTGGCTAGTTTGTTCCGTTTGGTGTTGGATTGATTGTGGCTACCTTAGCAAGGAATGCCAGCTTTTAGCTACTGGTCGGGATGTAATGTTTTCTTCTAAAGCAAATTCCTTTCAATCTACTAAGTATTTTCCACTTATGTGAATTGATTAACTCAAGTTATTAGTTTCACAGAAGGTGAAACGCGTCCTGGCATGTTTGAAAAGCGCATGCAGGTCCCGTCCGAGGGCCTGGAGCCTCTCTGCTGTTGGTTCTCTGATCTGGGGGGGCTTCTCCTCTCCCTCTTCTCTTCAACAGCCAGCAAACCCCTTCCTCCTTTCTCTCTGGCTGCCCTCAAATCCCCCATCGTGTGGAGGAAAGGCAGGGGCCAGAGCGAAATCTTTGCAAACAGTCCCTCTAGTTAACAAATTCAGAGACCTCAGCTTCCCCCATCATTTTGTCCGGAAGCAGCATCTACAACAAGTTTAATTATGCAATTAAAGTCATTTTCCTGAGCTGAACAAATATTTACAGCATATTTTGCTGCAAATTGCTTCGCCTGGAGAAAGGTTCTGCTGTCTGGGCTGACGTGCCTGGAGCACGCTCACACATTTACATAGCCTATTACCAGGGGGCCGCACTGCGCCAAGCAGGTGGCAGGCTAGCGAGCCCCCAGGAACAAGCGTCAGCGTGAAGACAGTGGCAGGTGTCAGCAAAGCAAATGTGCTCTTGGCCCCACCACAGTGCTGCTGTGGACCGATGACGCCCGTTGTTCCTCTGTGGCAGCCCTAAATCCCAGCTCTGTGGCATCAAAGAAACCTCCGGGCTCTGTCTCAGAGCTGGGGGCACCCAGGTTGCAGAGAGAACATCGTGCGTGGGAGCAGCTCTGTAATAATCATAGCTGTGTTGATGGTGCACCGGCCGCTCTTCCTGTCATCTGTGCAGCGGTCCCCGGAGGGGTCCTTAACAAGAGCCTATCCATAGGGCCCCCCTGTGTTCAGCTTCCTGTGCAAGCCAGGCAGGAGAATTCAAGTCAGAACTTCGGAAAAGCAAAAAAAAATCATGTTCTTTATCTTACTCCCTCTGGCATCTGTCTCCATCTCAAGCCCCCAATTCACCCCACGGAGACGACTTTATCTTAGTCCGTTGGGGGGAGGTCAGTTGACTCAGGGTTTTCTCAGTTCAAGGGTATCCTCTCACCATGCTAAGCTCCCTGGTTTGCAGCAAAGTTCTGGGTAGGGGCTGGGGGTGGGGGTTGCTTGTACAGGATGAAAGGCATCAGGGGCAGGGAGGCCAGGAGTGAAATTCAAAACATTTAACAACCGATGGGGACAATGCCCACTCAGAGCCAGGTTTCGGGGTCCCTCAGCCATGTGGCAAGGTCCCCGGGGGGAGCAGGAACGGATGAATTAGGGCCGTCTGGGGGCAGTGACTCTCCCCTGCTGGTGGGGGTGTGATTTCTGCCCCTTCCCGCCCACCCACGCTGGATGTCAGCAGAAGGCTGGCCTCACCTTGACCTGGTACCTGCAGTGCCCTTGCTCCCCTGGAAGCTCTGCTGAGGTCAACTCGGGCTCGCCGGTCCCCACTGCTCTGCACCTCCCCCAGAAACAGCATGAGCGCCCCACTCTCTCCAGCACCACTTGGATTCCAGGGTCTCCGAGACCCATCTCCTATCTCCTTGCCACAGTTTCCCCTTTTCTTGCCCATAGTGGAGGCACCCACTCGGCGTTTAGGCTGGTTCCTATTTTCCAGCCATGATAAACAATGCCCCTGTACTAAGTGAGCATCTTTGCAGCTAAATCTTCCATGATTTTTCCCCTTAGGGCACATTTCTTAAAGGTAGAATTAATCACTGGGTCTTCTGCTAAGAATTTTGCTAAGATGTCCTAGACAAGGGAAGGTGACTGGCCCAGGTGGGGGTTGGCGGGAGACTCCCTACACAAGGGACAAGCATCCCTGACATTCCTGATTGGCTCCACTCCCCAGCCCTTCCCTGAAATCGGCAGTGGGAGGAGGACTGGGATGTAGGCTGTGCGCAAGGCAGCCTTCCACTCCCGAGCGAGGGCCACCCATCAGTGGGCCAGCCGCCATGGGGGCAGTGGCCTCCCTGTCCCTGGTGTTGCTCCCACACCGCCACACTGAAGACCAGAGTGAAATAGCAGTGGGAAGAGCTGCCCTGACTTGCGTCACCTCAACGATACCCTGAGGTGTCGTTATAATGCCGTTTTACAGTTGAGGTAACTGAGTCTCAGCGTTTCATGCAACCCCCTAAGGGTATCCGGCTAGGAAGAGAGAGGGTGGTGACTCATGTCCAGACCCTCAGGACCCCAGAGTCCACGCTGGGCAGGACGATTTAATTTCGTTCTCATTAGACCGCAGCAGGAGTATTACTACCCCATGTCACTGATAAGAGTGCCACGACAGGTGACACGTCCACCTAGGGGCCGAGCTGCAATGTGCCTGAGGTCACCAGTGTTTGCTATCCCCCAGGAAAGGAAGGAGGGCGGGCGGGGGCAGCAGGCAGCCAGCTCTTTCCCATAGATGATCAAATTGGTGCAATGTTACTGCAATTGCTGACAGTGATGGCAAAGATCACCGACCTGGCAGGGGGCCCTCTGGCAGGGCAGCAGGTCAAGGGAGCCTCCAGGGCCCAGGCCCTGTGGTCTCAGAGCTCCGTGTGGCAGCCAGGGGGGCAAGTGAGCAGCTTGGGGTCTCTGGGTTCGGGTGAACCCAGGGAGAGAGCATGAGAAGAGAGGGCCTGCAAACCCCCGACCCCACGTGTGCCCTGCACACCCGCCGTATGATCCTGGGCACCTCAAGGAAGCGAAATGGCAGGTCTGCTGTCCTGGTTCAATATTTGCTGTGTACCTACTGTGCTCTGGTCTTTAACCCAGACTCCAGCGTGGCTCCGGGAACCCCTGGAGGCCAGGGGGCAGCTCGTGCGTCAGAGTCCGACGGCAGGCGTCAGTCCCGGTATTGGTTTGAGCTCACGTGGGCAGCAGGAGGGCCCACCAGGATCAGCACCCACGCCCGGCGTGGCCTTCTCTGTCCTGCTCCAAGGGGCTAAGTTGCCACAAGGTGAAGCTGGCAAACAAGGTCGCGGTGTCCTGATGACCGAAGCCCAAGGTCCCAGCACAGAAAGCAAGACTTGGCAGTGGAGAGAGAACTCAGCTGGCACAGTGTGGGGAAACTGAGTCAGGGGCCAAGGGCAGCCATTGAGTCCTTTTGATCCCAGGAGCACTCTTATTCTGCTTAAGGCACATCCTCGGCTGCCCCAGGCTCCCAGGGCCAGGGCCTGGGGGCAGCCGAGACGGCTGGGCAGGTGGTGCCCCAGGAATTCTGACATGGTCAGCTTCCCCACAGAGGGGAGAAGCCCTCCCAGGGCCTAGAACAGGACGTGCATTTTAACAATGGCGCCCAAACTGTATCCTGGAAGCCCCTCTCGGGGGTCCAGGGATGTGCCTCAGAATCACCAGAGCGTGGAGGAGGGGCCTGGTCCTGGCTCTCACCAGCCTCAGGCAGCCAGCCTCCTGCTGTGTCTCCCGTAGACCTTCGGTTTCTGAGTTACAGTACATGTCAAACAAGTATTCAGCAGCGACAAGAGGAAACAAGTTTGAAAGGCACTGATGTAAATTAACACAGCAGATAGCATCTAATTCCATTAAGTAGTTTTCCCCATCAGTTGTCTGGGTATTAGACCATGACACTTGTCAGGAGAGCGAGTCAGCTCTCTGCTCCTTAGAAGGAACGAAAACTGGTTTCAATTCCCGGCTGTGACGGGCACTCCTGGCCTCAGCTTCCTCGTCTGTAAGACAGAGGGATCCGGGCTGGGCCTCACCTCCCACACGGAGCCGTGGCAAGATGCAGAGGAGTTCAGAGGACAGTGAGTGTGTGCATGGTAGAACTGAGGGGAGCGGAGATGTGGGGATGAACCTGGGGGAGGGCTGGTGAGGGGCACGCCACTGGGCCCTGAGAGGAGACAGCACCTGGGGGAATTGCGTCCATCTACAGACTCCACAGGCCATACCAAGTTTATGGTTAGTTTGGATCATTCCAGAACACCCAACAAATGCTGAGAGCACAGCGACCAGGTGAGGGCTTGAGGCCGAAGCACACCACCTGCCCTTCCCGGGGCAGCCGGCCGTGAGCCCACCATCGGCTCCATGCCCAGCACACAGGAGGCACGCGCTGATGCTTGGAGCCTGACTCTCTCTTCTGAGAGACAGTTTTCTCTCTACTCCCCAGGGGATGACAGTTGAGAAAGGTGTTGCTTAAACATGAGTGTGTTGACAAAACCCTGGGAAACCGGCCACCACACAATTCTGGGGAAGGTCCAGTCCCCAGACCCAAATTTTCATCAAAAAGTACATTTTAAACTTTCCCACTCCGGCTACATAAGGCCCACCATATAGAGGTTTGTAGAATTACTAAGCCACAACCAATGGCTTCTAGATACTCATTAGTGATTAATTCAGAAAACCCAAAGGGTGGCCCCATGTCACCCCACGGTGACACTCTCTCAGCTCACACCTCCCATCTGGTTCCTTCTGCTCCCTGCACCCCACCCCCAGCTCACCCTCTCCATAAGGTTTGTCCTGACACCCCATGCTCTTAGGAGGGGATTCTGATCACAAGGTGCTTCACCAGAGAGACCTCGCTTCTTGGTGGTTCAAATAAGAATAACCAAGCAAACAAATCCATTTTTTCTATAAAAGTTTATTTTGTAATTTTTCCAAGAAGTGGTAAGGGAAAAAATTGAAATTATGGAAAGGTAAGATAGAATGGTATATAAAAATAATTTAAATACACATTAATAATAATGCAACATTTCTTTCTAGCAACAACTAGTAGGTAATCATGCCCAAGATTTTTCTAAAACATATCTAAAATATATTTTAGATAGATAACAGTACCCGCAGACACACGCACGCTCGTGTGCCCACATATATACAGCTCAAGTATTTTTTTCTGTGCGTCTCAGCTGACATCGCTAGAGTGAAAAACAAAAAAGACTAAATGCCTGAGTGTCTTGATAGTTGAACAAACGTGAAGTGGATAGTGAATGCTAAGACTTTGCTTCCCAATCTCTCGGTTGCTAGCCTGACCTCTGGGGTCTTATCTGAGACATTAAACTGTGTTTGGAATCTGCTCATCAGATTGTGGTCAGTAAGGCTCTGCAGGCTGTATCAGTTCAGGAAGCCCCACTCTCTCCTGCCCGCTTTGCTTTCAGATCGGGAAGGGGCTTGGTTTTAAAGGGGAAGCTCTCGGGCCTGATTACATCTGGCTGACCCTTTGCTTCAGCGCCAGGACCTCTCTCTCGATTTCATAGGGGAGGTCGGCGTTGACTTGTTCCTCCAGGTACTTGTGGATGTCTTCCGCCTCCTTCTCCCAGAACTCCTTGGAGATGTCGAAGAGCTCCTTCGTGCAGACGCCCCCCAGGCCTTTCAGATCCAGGGAGTCCTCCTCAGGGACGTAGCCGATGGCTGTGAGCCTGGCGCCGCCTTCCCCGCTGACCCGGCGGAACATCCACTCCAGCACCCTGGAGTTCTCTCCAAAGCCTGGCCAGAGGAATTTGCCTTCCTTGTCCTTCCGGAACCAGTTGACGTGGAAGATCTTGGGCAGCTTGGCTGCAGGGCGCTGGGCCATGCTGAGCCAGTGGGCCAGGTATTTGCCGAAGTTGTAGCCGAAGAAGGGCCGCATGGCAAAGGGGTCGTGCATGATGACTTTGCCTAGTCACAGAGAGGGGGACCATTATAAATGATGCTTTCATGGGACAATAATGGCACCATTTATTGTCGACATAAGCATGCTCAGTTTTCTCTCTCTCTACACATACAGATAGAGACAGAGAGAGATGCAGAGAGAGAGAGAGACAGAGAGACCCAGAGAGCGCGCTGATGAGCCCCCTCTGTGGTCTCAGACCTTCCCTCTGATTTACCTTTGTGCTCCGCAGCGGCCGTGGCCTCCGATCTCATGGCTGCCCCTACAAACACTCCATGCTGCCAGCTGAGAGCTTCATAGACTAGAGGGACACCTTTAGCAGGAAAAAAGAAAAAAATCCTTTAAGGCTTTGACACTTATATGAGCCTCTGGCCCATGATGTTATCTCACACAATGGAAAGGCAGAAGGCACGCTTCTAATTGAGCTGATTTTGCATTCTTGATGCTCAAGTGCAGAAAATGGCTGAGTCAAAGTTACACCACTAAGGCCCTGCACAAAAAGCTAACTTGGATGAAGCTACATTAGATCGAGGACTCAGAAAGGTCCTAGGGGCCAGAGAGTGGGTCCCACATTTGAGCTTGCCAATTATCCTGGATTTTTGGAAAGGAAACTCGAGATCTTTGGCACCCTGACAAGGTCATGGAAAAGGAGAGGTTCCACAGATACCCTCTGGTAGCCAGCACACCCGTGTTCCCAGTCTGAACGGTGGAGAGCCTCACCAGCAGGTCGGCGGCCTCCGAAGATGATGCCCTCGATGGGCACTCCTTCCGGATCCTCCCAGGCAGGGTCAATGATGGGGCACTGGCTGGCAGGGGTGCAGAACCGTGAGTTGGGGTGGGCACAAGGTTCCCCTATAATAGGAAGAGCAGAGAGGCCCCTTGGCATCTGGCCCAAACAGGTAGCACCTATAGGCTAGAGCACAGCAGCGACCAGGGGCAGCTTACCGTCCTCAGAAGTCCACTCCTTGTTCCTCCAAGAGGTGACCCTGATGCCCGGGGCCAGTGGCTGGTCGATGCCTTCCCAGTAGATGCCCCCGTCACTGGTTGCAGCCACGTTGGTGAAGATGGTATTCTCCTGGATGGTCCTGATGGCATTGGGGTTTGTCTTCACAGACGTTCCAGGAGCGACTCCAAAAAAACCATTTTCTGGGTTGATAGCTCTTAAGTTACCTGCAAGGTTTTCAGCCAGAGAATGAGAGAAGAAGCCAAGCAAAGCATAACAAATATTCAATATCTTGCCAGGCTAATTTTTGTACCAAGTTCTCCAGTCTTTTTGCCCTCCTCCCTAGATAATACTTGTTTCCTCATTCGAGCCTCGTATTCAATTTTGAGGCGTTTATGACTCTTTCTTCCTCCTCAGTTCCCCGCCAACATGACGTTAACAGATGGACTGTGTAAACAGCAACATGTGGTTCCTTTACAATCCAGAGTCTATACTAAATTAAAGAATGCTTACAGAATACATATTTCTAAGGCATTACAAGATCTGACATACCTGAACTAAACATCTAAACACCATGGATTTAGGAGAATTTGGCATGTTTTGAAAGCCAAGCCTTCTGTTAGGTTGTATTATTATCATAGACAGCTGGGCAGAAAAGAGTCACCTTGTTGGTCAAATTTCATCCAGGCAATGTCGTCTCCCACACACTCGATTTTCCACCCCGGGAGGGTGGGGCTCATCATGGCCAGGTTGGTCTTGCCGCAGGCGCTGGGGAACGCCGCTGCAAAGTACTTCTTGCGGCCCTCGGGGTCGGTTATGCCCAGGATCTGTGGAGACAAGTGCCCTCCTCAGCCTTCCCTTGCTTTCTCCTCCAGTGTGCTGAGAACCCCGGAGGGCTAGCACCCCAAGGTCTATTTCTTAAGCTGCCAAAATGGATATTATAAGTAATGAAGTCTGAAGGAGCTCTGTGGGTCCCACTGTGTCTGAGTCCTTCAGAAGGGACACCTGCTAGCGCATTAATAACTCTTGATGGGATCTCCAAATCTGCCCTTGGGGCATATTGGGTCTTGTCTGATGGGAACCGTAAGGCCGAATGTATTTGCCGCCACACTCCCCCCACCCCCACCAGGTCTCCATGTTAGGGTGCCTTGCATCTTACCAGCATGTGCTCTGCCAGCCACCCCTCCTCCTTAGCCAGCCGGCTGGCCATCCTGAGGGCGAAGCACTTCTTCCCAAGCAGTGAGTTCCCACCGTACCCACTCCCGAAGGAGATGATTTCTCTGCGGTCAGGCAGGTGGGCGATGAGTGTCAGCTCCGGGTTACAGGCCCAGTTGTTAACCAAAGGTTCTGCACAGGGGGGACATATCCTACGTTAGTGTGCCACGTTCCCCCGTGGGGTCCCCAAAGGCCCAGCATTTAAAGCTAAGCTGTTTTGTTTTTTAATTTTAACTTTTGATTTTGAAGTAATATGCTTACTTTTTAACGGCAAAGGGCAGCCCACAGAATGCAGGCACTTGACAAATTCTCCATCACCCAGTGCTTCCAGGATGGACGTGCCCATTCGCGTCATGATGCGCATGCTGGCCACCACGTAGGGCGAATCCGTCAGCTCGATGCCAATCTTTGACAGAGGCGAGCCCAGGGGCCCCATGCTGAATGGGATGACATACATGGTGCGACCTGTGGGACCAGTGGTGGAACTGGTGAGAAGTGACCCCAGAATCACAAACAACCAGCATTGTTTTCCTAGAGGGACCTATTCTCATGGATGCAGTAACATCACACCCTTGCCATGTGCACCCCTCGATTTAGAAGATTCCACTGGAAAGTGAACAGAATGCTAAAATGAAAGATTTCATAAATGTGCAATTGGCTTCCACCTAGCTATCTTAAATCCATATGCATGCAAACAGTTTTCAAGTTCATAGGAGAAAAATCGAACCAGAACCGAGACGCTCATTTTCAATACATTTCCAATTTCATATATTGAATTTGAAGATCTCTGAGGCCATGAGAGTTTCCATTACTATAATAATTACCATTAGGATAGACGTGATCATGAAAGATTCGCTTTTGCTTTTATTTTGTTTTGCCCAATCAAATAAATGTTTCATTCACCTGCCATGCACCCTGGAAATCGGGCATTGAACGCTTTCTCAAAGTCCTCCTCTGACATCCAGCGACCCAGTTGGCTGAGGCCGGTTTTGGGGATGGGCACCGTATCTCTCTGCTCTTGGGTAATGATGACCGTCTTGCTTTCAATTCTGGCCACATCCCTGGGGTCAGTGAGAGCCAACCAGCTGCAAAAGTAAAAAGTACAGAGATTTGGAATATAGAGAAACATGCCACTCCATTCTGCATGGCATCTGCGCACCGCATTCCCTTCAGCCAAGCATTGTTCAGGAACGCACCAGTATCACGTCCTTATCGTGCATGTTCTTCCCACACCTGGCAGAAGCCAAGTACCCTGATGATGTTCCATAAATGTGGACAACCTCACCAATGGGGACATAGTCAGGGAGACATTTACTAGAGTACAAGTTAGTCTTTTAGCACAGGGACCGTCTGACTTTCATTTTTATCAGGGCTCTAGTTTGCAGAGATCATTTGGGTATTTCTGTGCCATCTCACTGCAGACTTGGACGCCTCTGCGAGTGTCATTACAGCCGTCTATACAGTTCTGGCTGTTGTATTTTTTTCAAGAGAATGCAACCCTCCCACCTCCCCAGCATTCTCATCCTCCTCTTTCCAGCAATGGCGCAGTGGTGGAAGGGAAGGTGAATGTGGTTCTTGGGGCTGTACTTACCAATTGTTGTACTTCTTCAGCCTCTTAACCATCCCATGTTCCTCCATGAGGTCCAGCAGCTGCCGGTTCTCCTCCTCCGAGCCATCGCAGATGTGGATGTGATCAGGCTGACACAGCTTGGCGCTGTTCTCCACGAACTCTCTGACTGCCTGGGGCAGGCTGTCCAGGGTGCCCTGGATGACTTTGGCTGAGAAGTTGAGGCCGTTTTGGAGCTGAGGAGGCATTTCTGCAGGGTTGTGCTGAGGGGCACAGATGCCACGGTTCCCTGAAGTAGAAAACAAGGGTTTCTTGAACAAAAGCAACAGACAACCTCAACCAAACTCAACAGGCTTTGTTTAAGGTGCACATCACCTGACAGTCATAGTGCTAAGGACAAATGAGAAGTTTGTTTGTGTTGACTCCATAATTTTTAGAAATACAAATTAAAATGCTCTACCTACCTTTCTTCTCTTTGGGTGATCTCTATCAGAGATCCAAGGGTTTCTTTCGAGGTTCTTTCCGCAGGTGAGCGTGCATTCCCAGGGAGAAGGCCCTGTTTGCTGTTTGATGGCAGAACCTCCCGGCTTTAAATCCCATGGAGAAGAAAGGCCAGGCCCCTCGGCTGCACCCTGGGAGGCTCATCTCTGACGTCATCATGGCCATCGTCAGTTATGCTCTGGACCAGCTCCCCACAGTAAACCCCAGGGAGATAATCATTGCACAGACGGTTGTTAATGAATGCTGGGTGGCCTCTGGCCCCTAGACTGGCCAAAACAAGTCCTTACACAACTTCTGATTGACTAGACTTTGACCCAGATCACTGCTGATGCAAAGCACCTCGCCCTTCCACTGACAGGCAAATGGGCTCCAGTGTGAGCTGGCAGGAGCGTCTTCTGGATATCAGGGGTCGTTGGCAGCATGTTCTGTGTGCTGATGGCTGGTGGTTGGCAAAACGCTCCAGTGGTGAGGTGTCACTCCACAGGCAAAGGCCCATGGGAACTGCACACCTGAATGAGGGGGAGTGCGTGGCTCACTGGCAGAGGTTTGACCTAGTTAGGGCCCAATAGCCTTACTGAGTGTCACTTTTCCCCCTTCCCCCCCACCCTAGATATACACTCCACAAGGGCAGGGATTTTGCTTATTTGCTCATTTATGTATGTACAGCTTCTAGCACATAGTAGGCACTGGAAGAATGAGTGCCAAACATTGTTCTGTGTGCTTTGCATTGACCACCTCACTGCTCTGCTACCCTCTGAGGTGGAGCCTATGAACAACTCTGTGTACAAGGAAACAGAGGCACAGCGAGGCTGGGCAACTACTCCAGGCTCCCTAGGTGCAAGCCAGCAGAGGGAGGATTGGAATGTGAGCAAGCTTGGCTCTGGAGCACTAGTCTAGACTGTCTCTCATGAGGTGCCATTACCTTTCTGGAACCTTCTGGGTATCCTCCCTAGGTCTGGGCTGGGTGCGGTGACTCCTGGAGCTAACTATGCACTTGTTGTGGCCCTTGCAAGTCTAGTGTCATGGGGAGTGGGAGAGTGGGAGTGGTTTTGCTAGATTACACTTGAGCAATGAGACCTTTATAACAGAAGAATTTGCTTTGCAAGCCCTCAGACTTTAGTCCAACTCCATGATCTGTGGTGTGCTTGCTGGTGTTTTAAGAGCACTGGATGAGAAGTCAGGAGAACAGAGCTGGGCTCCAACTCCCCACAGCCAGCCAGGACGCCCCCAGAGCCCTCTCCCTCAGAGGACATTGGGTGGGGACTTCCTGCCTCCCCTGTGGGGGATGTGTTGAAGTAATTCCAGGACCATGTCTGTGAGGAGCTGTGGCAGACACGAGGCCCTGGGAAGGGCAACCTCAGTCTGAGGGCACTTACGGGTTGACCTCACAAGGCTTTGCTCCCAGCACAGGGCTAGGTGTGCATATGTCTGCAACCTCCACCCAAATCACCAACCCCTCGCTAGGTCTCCGTTTTTCAGATTGTTATTCAACCAACTGAATCTTTCAGTGTAAACACCATATGGAATGTTTTGTTTATTTCCTTTTTAAGTCACGGGAATTCATTATTTGGGGTGCTGTCAGGCATATATGTCATTGTCATATGCAGATTCAACCACAACGTAATGCTCAGTTGCTGAGGGACACTTTCTTAGCATGTGACGACATCAGTGAAATTAGCAATTCAAATGTACAACCAAGAATACGCAACACACGTATTTATACCAGGGCTGTTCATCCCGCCCAATGGGTAGAGACTCCCATTTGGCTGATAAAACTGAAATAAGTTTGATTCTCTTGAAGAGCACATAGATTGAAAACAAGAATGAGAAGCCAGAACTTAGGTGCAGTTTTAAATGCTACCCATAATTCAAGGTGTTTCTGTTCTGAGTCTTTGGGAGAGAAAGGGCTCATTCAATTAAAACGTAGGAGCCCTGAGTCACCCCCGCCCTTCACCCAACTGTTTAGTTACCGACATTTACATCAAAGGACAACGGCATTATTCCTTTGCAAAGGTCCCTTGTCAAAATGTTGAGAAGCAAATTGGGCTGCAGAATTTATCTAAAAGTAGGAGTTCTCCAGACGAAACAAGTGGTACAATTAAAGCTGGAGTTTGGAGGACACACAGCAGAAGTATGGACAGAGTTCCCTTATCCTCCAGTTGGTGAAGCCCTCAGGGCCCCTGTCCTCAGAGACTCCCTGCCCCAAAGTGGATTCATTGAGCCGCACTTTTAAGGGCTGGACAGGTATCAGCATCGTCCTCATTTACCCATGGGCTTAACTGTAAGTAAGCCTCAAAACATAGTACCCGCTGTCCGTTTGAACGGGATGCTGAAGGGGCGGCCACCCTGCTGGTGACCCCGGAGGACCCTCAGTCAGAACCCCCCACATTTTCAACACGTTCCAAGGGTGGCTGGGGAGGATGGGGGCTACCTCCACTGGGCTTACAATGCTAGTTGCATTTGTCACTTTTTGAACAAATGCCACAGGGACCCCCTAAATTTTCAGGGGCTACTTAATGTAGCACACATGTATGTCCTAAGGTGAAAGGCGGCTCCTTCAAAAAAAAAAAAATGTGACAAGTTGATGCCAGACACATCTCGGGATGGGTCACTCATCCTCGGTGGGCTTGGCTTCCCCGCCTCAAAGCCGAGATGGCCCTTCGAATTCAAAGTGCCTTTGATTTCAGGTGCCACAGAGGAAGCAACTCCATTTTCCAAGTTTGCAGCCAAAAGAGTGCGGACAGATTCACCATGAAATATGGTTCCAAACCTACCTGCAGGGAAGAGACAGTGGGCACCAGGCGAAGCTCCAGGCAAGAACCAACCGTGTAGTTACCGCATAAGCCATGTCGTACCTGCTGTGCGGTGAGAAAGTGGACGCATTCTGCAGTGCAGTCAGTCATATACTGCAAATAGGAGACGATCAGTGCTGGGGACAGAATGCTCCCCGTCCTTTACACTCCCTGGTAACCATGCAGATCTCTGCTCGCCAGTAACATCTGGCTCGTAACAAAAATGTCTTTTCTGGTCCATGTGGGGATAATTCCTGACTCGGTCAATCTAACTCAGATTTTCAGCTCCTCTCCCGGGCAGGAGAATTCATACAAAGGAGCCTGGGGGACACACATCACCCTGGGTGGGGGTCCAGCGGGCATGTCTCATGGGGGGCAGGTCTTCTGACGTAGCTGTGGAGCCCTGAAATACTTCCAAGTTGGAACACCCTGGAAGTCAAGCCCCCTCAGGACTGCCGTCCCCCTGTCCTGTACGGAGGCAAAGCCCATGTTTGCACGTGCAGGAAACCCTGTTTGTCTGAACAACAATCACAGCATCTGGTGAGAAAGATGCAATTCCCCAAACTGGACTGCATGGCTTTGAAGGGGTAACCAAGTAAGACAGATGGTAAAGGGGGAGCAAAATGTTCACTTTTGCATTGTGGATACTTAAAGAAAAATAAAATTGCTGAGAGGCATTTGATCCCTAGCCAGCACAGGTAGGGAGAGCTCACCTTGTCGGTGTGCTGCCGTTTCAGACAGGCAGCTGGGGGGCAGGGGCTGGGGGAGGTCTGCACCCTCACAGGTGGCGGACTCACACGTAATGTTGGGATTTGCAGTCAGGCTGACCCCTGCCCTGTAGTTCTTCTGCCCCAAGCTGCCTGAGGTGATGTGAGCTTCCTTTCCCTGGCTTGGCACCAGGAAGCTGTGATGCAAGAAGCCTCTTTCTGGACCCTTCTCTGCCTCGTCCAGAGCTGACACGGTGGGGACTAGAAGGGCCTCAGGCACGGACGTCTGTCCCAGGGGCTGCCCTCTGCTCGCAGGACCTCGTGGGCTCTCTCTCCAAGTAGCCGACCAAATCCTCTGGGGTTGGACAGCCGTGGGAGGTCGGGGCTTTCAGACACCAACGTCTAGACAGAGGGCTCAACCTCATGGAGCAATGGATCCCACCTGGCCATTAAGGTCAGCAGAAAGGGAGTCTGACTCAGTATTTCCACCTGCAAACAGGGCCTGTGGGGTCCTGCAGAGGCAGTGCAGCACGGTAGCCAGCCACATGCACACTGGAGGCAGACGCGTCCATTCAGATCTTGACCATGTGACCTTAGTCAAGGCATCCCTCTCAGGCTTCCTCAGTTTCCTCACCTGCTAACTGAGGATAGTTATGGCTCCTGCTTCCTAGGAAGTTATGAGGATCAGGTCTGGCAACCCAAAGACACACTGAAAACAGGGCCTGGCATAACAGAGCAAGCACTTAGAAACACTGGGGGTTAAAAAGCACCATTTTTCACGGGAGCAAATTCTTTGATTCATTAACAGTTGGCTCCGAGGGGTGCAAGCAAGAGAGGGAGGGGACAAAAACATAACGGCAAAGTCCTCAGCCTCTAGGATTCTGTGTTCTCACTCCTTCAGCATCCTTCACACCTCAAACCATGCCTGGCACATAGTAGGTGCTCAGTGAATGCCTGCTAAACAAGCCCACGTGGGAAGACAAGTCTGTACACATAGGAACCGAACTGTACAAGGGCCTCAAAGGACCAAGCAGGAGAGCACCGTGAAGGCAAGAATACGGCAACCCACGCGCCCGCGGCCCAGCAAAGCCCTCAGCGCACAGTAATGGCAGAACCTCTGCGGTTTCTATTGAACTTTTTCCTTATGCTTTCCTGTCTACTCTCCTCGCTCATTTTCTTGAATCAGATTTATGTTATTATGCGTGTGGAATAAGCAGCTCATTTTTCTCTCCTGACACTGCCGTTCCCTCAGTTCATCAACTCCCCAGAGCACGTCCTGCCCAGACTGATCCACCACCCTGAGCAGGCAGTTTTTTGGAGCTGCGTTGTTTACTTTTCTGGAAGTCCTACAGTGCATTCTCATAATTGCAAGCATCAAGAGCTGCAAGACGTACACACATTCAATAAAATAGGTGCACTACACAGCCTGAGTCGTTTTTAAAGCCCTGAGTTATGACTGAATGGGCTCCTGTTAGCACAACGTAGAGCTCATTGTGAATATCAGTAAACACTTCTGGTGAGAGACGCATCTTGACAGCTTTGATGAATGACTGGGATCACTTTCCACCTGGCTCGACTCATTCCAATTGCAAGCTGCTGAGAACATCCTTTTTTACTTGCCCTTTGCTAAGCGCTGAGGCATGAACCAAAGTCCAGTCCCAAGCTGGGCACCTAATTTTTATTAACAATATCTTCAGTCTATCAATCATTGTTAACTAACAGGAACATTTGAAGAAATTAATTTAAACCTGGTGAGAGAAAGCATGGCAGCGCATTGCACATCCCCTCCCCGATGGACTCTGCAGGACAGGCCACACCCCAAAAATACAGCGACTTAGGCTGGCCGGACCCAACTTTCTCGGATAGAGGACAGGTTCCCCTTCGGAGAGTGGCTTCCTGTCCCTGGGGACTGTGCAATGGCAGTTTTTCCCAACACTGCACCTTGTTCCCCAGAAGCACTGGGGCTGCAAGAGCCCCCTGATGGTGTGGGGGCCGGGCTGGTCCATGGGTGAAGGTCAGCTGCCCCGTCTCAGTAATTCACCTCACATCACAATCAGCCTTTGTTCCGTGGGCTCGTCATAGCAGTCAGGCCTCTCATTCGTGCCCGGGGTGGAGAGCAGAGGAACAGGAGGACACAGTAGACAGAAAGTCTGGACTCCAGGCACTGTAGCAGGTCTCTCTCCCTCACGTCCCTGGTTGCTCTTCCCGTAGACCCGTTGCACCAAACTAACCTGAACATTGCAAACGAAAAAGCACCATATCTGTCTCCCTGGGCCTGTAGCAGTTGGGGAACAAGAAGGCTGGCCCCGGTCCAGTCCTCTGGGAGCTCATGTTTGTTTCTACTCAGAAAACTACAACTAAAAAACACTGTGCTGAAAAAATGAACAAGTGGGACTATATCAAGCTGAAAAGCTTCTGTACAGCAAAGAACACCATCAATAGAACAAAAAGGCATCCTACAGTACGGGAGAATATATTCATAAATGACAGATTCGATAAAGGGTTGACACCCAAAATATATAAAGAGCTCACGCACCTCAACAAACAAAAAGCAAATAATCCAATTTAAAAATGGGCAGAGGTGCTGAACAGAAAGTTCTCCAAAGAAATTCAGATGGCCAACAGACACATGAAAAGATGCTCCACATCGCTAGTCATCAGAGAAATGCAAATTAAAACCACAATGAGATATCACCTCACACCAGTAAGGATGGCCACCATCCAAAAGACAAACAACAACAAATGTTGGCGAGGTTGTGGAGAAAGGGGAACCCTCCTACACTGCTGGTGGGAATGTAAATTAGTTCAACCATTGTGGAAAGCAGTATGGAGGTTCCTCAAAAAGATCAAAATAGAAATACCATTTGACCCAGGAATTCCACTTCTAGGAATTTACCCTAAGAATGTAGGAGCCCAGTTTGAAAAAGACAGATGCACCCCTATGTTTATCGCAGCACTATTTACAATAGCCAAGAAATGGAAGCATCCTAAGTGTCCATCAGTAGATGAATGGATAAAGAAGATGTGGTACATATACACAATGGAATATTATTCAGCCATAAGAAGAAAACAAATCCTACAATTTGCAACAACATGGATGGAGCTAGAGGGTATTATGCTCAGTGAAATAAGCCAGGCAGAGAAAGACAAGTACCAAATGATTTCACTCATCTGTGGAGTATAAGAACAAAGAAAAACTGAAGGAACAAAACAGCAGCAGAATCACAGAACCCAAGAATGGACTAATAGTTACCAAAGGGAAAGGGACTGGGGAGGATGGATGGGAAGGGAGGGATAAGGGGTGGGGGGAGAAAGGGGGCATTAAGATTAGCATGTATAATGTGGGGGGGCACAGGGAGGGCTGTGCAACACAGAGAAGACAAGTAGTGATTTTACAGCATCTTACTACACTGATGGACAGTGACTGTAATGGGGTTTGTGGGGGGAACTTGGTGAAGGCGGGAGCCTAGTAAACATAGTGTTCTTTATGTAATTATAGATTAATGATACCAAAATAATAAATAAATAAATAAATAAACACTGTGCTGAGCCACAACGAAGCAAGACTGGTTGAGCTGTCCCATGGGGGGAAATGGAAAGTCCAGGTGCTTTGCACCAAAACATGTTTCTAAAATACGTGTATTTGGTGATTTATATCGAGTGACTTCTGTGTTTAGACATTTCTGCATATGGGCTGAATGCAGGAAGCCTACCTGGGCAACCTTAATGTTTTTGATTTTTCCCTTTCAGATGAGCATCCTAGGTGTGCTTATGTTGAAATGAGTCTCCACCATCTTCATTTGCAGAGAGAGAGAGAGAAAGAAATTAAATAATTGCATTCAGTAGGCGACCGCACAGAAAGTAGCCCATGTGAATTACTGATGATAAGTTCTTTGGGGAGAAAAAATCTTCTTGGGCTTTCTTTGTGATACTTTTAACAATTGAACGTGATGCTCTTCAGACGGCTTCTTGCAAGCTGTCAACGTTATTTAAACGAGGGCATGTTTGACATTTCCAGGTGCACATGTTCAGTCAGTCCCGAAAAGGGAACATTCTCCTGGTTGCTTTGATGGGCACCATTTGGGCTTTTCAAAATAAAGGTTTCGAGCACTTCAATTTTTGAGACACTTGCCATAGTTCAGCCCAGAGATTTAAAATACTCTCAACTGCTTTGAAGAGGAATAGCGAAAAAGTTTTGTGCTTCGCTACAAACAGGCAAACCCTGCAAGAGTGACATTTGAAAGGCACGGATGGTGGATAACAACTGCTCGAAATATACTTAGAAACACTCAGTTCCTCACTGTTCTTTATGTATCTAATTATTCCAGGTATTGTCATGTCAAAAAAGTTTCATGTGACATATGTTGTTCCTTGAAAAATAAAAGTCGAAGTCAGAGATAAAATCTACCTCTCCACAGACTGGGGCCTGAATGGGTCCTCGGGGGGCACAGAGACTATCTCTGGCTGTGGGCACTTGCGTTTGAACAAAAAGGCATTTATTTGTTGCACATTCACCATTGCTGCTCAGCTCTGCTTTTTGCAGTGTGGGAGATCCTTCTTCATGTAGACCTGAGAGTGATCCACAAAGCTGGGCACTGCACTGACTGCCCTGAGGGATAAGGTGGGCCTGGGAAGGCCCATCGAGCAACTGGAAGGATCCTGAAACTTTCAGTCGTTGTTTTCATGACTCATTCCTCGCTAACCCACCCTCAGTATCCGGGGTCAGCCCTTGGGAACAACAAGGATCTCCTCAGAGCTTTAAAATCAGCCTCCCTTTTGTGAGTTAAACTAGATCACATCCTTGAGCCACCTTCCTTCCTACCGTAGGACCTTTGTACCTGCTCTGCCTTCTCCCCAGCACATTCCTTCTGGTGTGTGCATGGCAGAGCCTTCTGGTGATTCAGGGTTCAGCATTTCCCAGCACCCACGAACGCATTGTCTGCAGTTGTGTTTCCTTCTCAGCCTTTATTCTTCTTTGACATTAGTGTCTTCGTTGTCTGTGTGTTAAATTTCAGAATCCCTGACTCCAACGTGAGCTCTGTGCTAGATCTCTGTCAGTCTTGGTTGTGACTATGTCCCGGCCCTGACCAGGATAAGTGCTTGATGGTGTTTGTTGCATGAGTGGGTGAATTCCGTTTACGTAAGCAGCCCCTTTGCTTGAATTCTCTAGTCTTAAGCACCATGAGGTATGATCTGGTTTCCGAGGGCCATGCAGTCACGGAGACGGGAGTCTCGGTCACAGCACAGCTCTGCTTTCACTGCAGATCAGCCTATGGGCTTTCTTGTCCTAGACATCAGTTGCATGAGTGTGGCTAGACTGAGGTCACCTCTGAGAGCCACCTGGTGCTGGGTTGCTCACAACTGGGTTTAAGGATGGACACTTGAGGTCATGATATCAGGCAATGGAAAAATCAGCCAGGTGCAAATGTCCCCTTCGATGCACCCAAGGGAGAGCCCTGGGGGTCTTGTCCAGGCCTCAGACTTCTGCCCTTTATATCTTATTTGAACTTCCAAGATCATCTAACCAGGTTTTATAAGCATAGAAGATTTTCTCTCTCTTCCTTCCTGAGACTCCAGAACCTATCTATGCAATAATTCTTTTAGAAAACAGAATGCAAAAACCCAAAACAAGTGTCTAGCCAGGAATAAATAACAACCCACTAAATTAGATTGTGAGCTAGCCAACAGATCAGTACAATAGGCACAAACGGGCAGTTAGCTGCACAGGCACACGGCACCTATGAGCGCTTAGCAGAATCATACTTCCTCGAACACATTTTGCACACGGGGCAGCACGCTATCCCGCACCTGCTGCGGGGCTGCTGTCGGATGTGTATGGAGCTTGCGGGATTGTCACAAAAACAGGAGGATGGCTGGCGTCTAGGATGCTCTGTGTCCTGCCAAGTGCAGGATGGGGGACGCACCTGCTCATCTCGACGCCAGAGCGTCCCGTGGGGAGCCTGGGCACCTTGTGGGGAGCCTGGGCACCTTGAGGCTCTGCTGGGGAGCACTCCAGGTGAACCCTGCCCGCAGCCTAGGCATCCTGCACCCACAAGGCCCCGGGGAGCAGCACAACGCCATCTTGTCCCAAGCTCCATGTCTCTGAAATGCTGCAACACGCCGTGAGTCACCTTAGACATAAAAGCATGAAGCAAAAGTGCACGTTAGACAAATGATTCATTTATGTTTTTGAAATTAAACAATAATTTCCCTTATGCTCTGCTCATTCACATAACCATGTCAATAAAACTCTTATGAGTCAGGAAGGGAAGAGCTGGGGTCAGATGGGGGTCTTAATTTAGTCTTTTGTCATGAGATAGTCGCCACTCAGCAAACGTCAGCTGAGCACCCCAAACACACTCTGCGTTCATGGAACCTTTCTCTGGTCACTATTTCATTTATTCATTAACCCTTTCAGGGTAATTTACCATCTGAAAAGCGAGATGATGTCAGAAATACAAGTTTGTTGCAGAAAGCCTACAATATAAGACTGAATGAGCCCCTTTAGAAAACATTCAAGTTTCCCAATAGTGAAAATAAAAAGGTTGAGGGAAAAAAAGAGCAAAGTTTGTGGTGATGAATTATAATATGATCATATATAAGAAATGCAATTACATATTCATCCACTTGCACTTAAAATGGTTATTATAATAGTATGGTATTATAAAAGTGATAAGCTCATTATAAAATAATAGAGAATCTATCTTACCTTTTCTTGCATTAAACTATAATAAAATTATACTCTGAAAACAAATCATGCCTTCTCTTACCCTCGTGAAACATTAGCAGGGCCCGGGCAGGCCACTAGAAACTTTGTTCCGCTGTGTGTTTCTTCTGGTCAGGATCTGCCTGGAACTGCTCAGAGGTCTTGCTTCAGGGCAGAGAGAAGGACCCTGGGCTGAGATCCACCCCCACCCCTAGCCCTATAGCTGGTTCCTCCAGCAGGAAAGGCAGGGCCCACTCTGAGTGCAGGCTCAGGAGGTGGCCTCGATTTCAAAGTCAGCATTGCTTTCTTCATTCAGCCATGACATCTGCGAACTAGAAAGAACCTTCTAGAAAGGAGCAGAATTGCTCCTCTTTCTACAGAGCTTCTGCGGCTGAGCATGGTTGCAGGACTCGGTGTGGGCTGGAGAGCACATTTGAGGGAGGGGCCCCCCTCTCCCTAGACCCCGTTTGTGCCAGAACGCTAGAGCTGAGCTGCCTGTGAGGCTGAGGCTCATGGGCACTGCGGGCCTTTGCCAAGTCCACCAGGCTGGTTGGGCTGCCAGTGCCTGAGAGCGGCGGCTCTTTGTGCAATCTGTTCCCGTGAGACATCCGAGGCGCACTGTAACTCTGTTATTTTGACTGAGAGCCTGAGGAAGCCACTGCCAGCCAAGTGAAGAAAAAGGCCACCAAATGCTGAAGAAGATAAAATGTTCAGAGAGGCCCTGTCCATTTCTGTTTTGGTGACATGACCAGTGAAATCAGTGTCATCCAAGTCTAGGTGGTCAGTGAAAAACCTTGTCCCATGGCTGGAAACCACCCTCTGGCCCTAACCGGGAAAGGCACAGTTAACCATTCATGCAGTAGCTTCAGAAGGTCAAGGCGGGGGGCAGAGGGGGTGCAGGAGATGTCAGAGAATTAGAAGCACAGAGTCCTGGCTGTGATCAAGCAAGCTCCTCAATGTCCTCATCTGAAACAGAGGGGTAAGACTCGTACCTCCAGCACAGGGTCGGGTGAGAATCAGCTGAGCCGACCCCAGGGCTGCATGGACCAGCCCTCCGCTGGGCGAGCTGCCTTTATCTTCACCTGCTCTTCGCTTTCCACTTGGAGACGCAAGGAGATCCAGCGAAGCCCCAGACATCACCCTGGTCCATCCAGCACTTCACTGACACCTGCAAACTGTGGCAAGTCCCAGCTTTCCTGATGCCATCAAGTCAGAAAGGGCAACCTGCCAGCCCTTATAGCATCACTCAGCCCCCACCCCCAGGAGTGCCAATCTCAGACTGTCTGATCATGTTTTATATGAAAGTACACTGATAATTTGTCTGGCTTCTTAATTTCTCCTAAGACGAAGTGACAGATTTCTCTGCTCTTCCCCTCTGCGTTGGCTTTTATTATTTCTCCCTTTATTTTTCCGTCTCGCCCACTCTGCTCTGCTGCTCAGCCCCCTGCTGTATTCAATTGTCACTTCGGGTATCAGCCCACTGTCTGCTGGCAACCCACTATTACGCACTTTTATTACTTGGTTTCCGACCCTGATCCTGTGATTCATTTCTAACCCTCGCTGACGGTCCCATAACTCCTTCACCTTCTTTCTTTCCTTTTTTCTGGCCTCTTTAACCCCTAACTTCCATGTCAGTTTCAGTTAAAGCCTGTTGTCCTCATTGCCCTGGAAAACAATCTTATCTACAGCCCCAAGCTGACAGCCTTGTTTTTCACTCAGAGCAATCAGTTTAATCACATTAAGTGCTGTCCTTAATGTTTTCAAGTCCCTTTGAATAAGATAAGGAGAGAGAAACAGGAATCAAGAGGGAAAATAAGGTGATAAACTGGTCCCACAGGCAAGTATCGAATTCAAGACTAAAGTCAAGGCACTCCTCTTTTTAACCTGAACTTGTCTGCTTATGCTGCAGCAAGGTTCCACACAGGTAGGTCAATGCTCACGGTTCCCAAGCTCCTTGCACAGGGTTGCTAACTATTTAGAATCACATGGGACAGTTTAAGAAGGATTAGGAACTTCTCGTTTTAAGGAGGCTCCACCCAAAGGAAACCCAAGATATAAACCATCCCAGGGTAGGTACATGATGAGCTCCCTTCATGTCCAAACTGGCAAGGAGAAGTCGGGGTAGAATTTTCTGGGGTGGTGTTTGGGAAGAAAGAAGACAGGAAGTTGGGTGTGAGGAGCTGGGGAGGAACACAGGAGCATTTCCCTAAGTCCCTGACACTCAGAGGAGGACCCCACGGCGCCAGGAGGCGAGGAGACTTGCCGGAGACCCAGAGCCAGGTCTCTTGACTCCCAGAACCCAACTCTTTCCAGCAACTCAGCGCCTAGAGGCATAATTTTTGTTAACAGAAATACTCCTTTTAAACTCCTGTCTCAAGTTGTTATGATCATGACCTGCTAGTATCTCTCCTATCATCTCTTCTCTTTTCTTCTCTTTCTCTCCCTCTCTTTTCGTCTCTAACAGCTTTGTTGAGACACCATTCACACACCCTAACTCATCCTTTGAAAAAGCATGCCACTCAGTGGTTATTAGTATATTCACAGTTGTACAACCATCATCCCAATAATTTTGAGGGCATTTCATCACCCCAAAAGAAGCCGCTGAGCCATGAGCAGTCGCTCCCCACCTCTCCCTCCCCCAGGCCCTGGCAATCTACTTTCCATCTCTGTGGATTTGCTGTTCTGGACATTTCATATACATGGATTATATGACATGTGGCCTTTTGCGTCTGGCTTCTTTCCCTGAGAGGAGTTTCAAAGCCCATCCGTGGCACAGCAGGTGCCGGCCCTTCATTCCTCTCTACGGCTGAAGAGTGCGCCATCGCACGTACAGGCCACCGTTGGCTTACCCGCTGATGGTCACCCAGGGTGTTTCCATTTAGGGGCTGTTATAGGTAATGCTCCTGGCACATCTCTTTCATCTTTAAAAAATATCACATAAACTTACCTGGTCACCGCAACTGCCCAGCCTTTTACCCTTGCCCATCTGACCCGAGATCAAGGCATTACCAGAGACCAAATATCGCTGAGCTGGCCCCCCTTCTCCCTAGCAGGTGTCGCATCTCCCACTTTAAACTTGCCATTCTCTCTAAATGGCACCCTGTTTTCTGAAATGTCCCTCCTGACGTTTCTGCTTTTCTTTATAGCTCCCTTCCTATTCATTCTTTCTTGAAGATCTTTTTAGAATCCTGATAGACCAACCTATCCGTTTTCATTTTGTAGATCTGAGAGACCCTGCTGACAGGTTTTCCTATGAAGCATTTCTGCTTTCTGCCTTCAGGCAACCCCCTCAGTTCCAAAATTCAATCTTCACAACTCAGAGAGGTAGGAAAATCGAAGATTATGAAAAAATAATAAAACTGAATCCCAAAGAAATTAACAGAGCTTGCTGCAGACAGAACCTGACTGTGGCCTAGATCTGTGGCTATACAGTCCTTCGTGCTTTCCAGTGAACCTCTGGCAAACATTCACTTACAAGAAAAATAGGGAGCTCGCGGGTGTAAACAGGAATTACACTTCCCTTTTAAAATTATTTATTTTCCAATGAAAAATCAATAGGTACAACAGGACACAGTGATAACTGGGTGCCCCAAACTAAATTATGTGAAGCACCTCTACAAACGGAGTCATGATTTTGCATGGGACATATCTCAGAAATGTAGAATGATTATTACCCTAGGAAGCCACACAAAATGGAAGCAAGCTGAGTAAACCTCATCCATTCTGTCCGTTTAATGGTAATTCTGACAGGGACACGGTTAAAGCTCACCTTTCAAGATCTTTTAAGAAAGATTCTGCCAATCAGATTAACAGTGTCGCCAAGATTTCTGGTGAATGTTGAAACCACTTACAAGCCCCAGCTGTTTTCAGACCCATTAAGCAGAGCAGGGAATGTAATTATCTCTTGGTGGGTATTGCATATGGACGTAAAATAAGTAATCAATATAGAGCTTACAAAATGAAGTTCTGAGTCATTTTTATCTGTTTACTTAATATTTCCCTAAAGAATTTTATTAAGTCATAGCTTCCTAGCCTGCTTCTTGCTTGGTTTGAAAGTGATGAAATATCTTTTTTTAATTGGAAAATAATTTGAACTTTTGCTTATTCATCCAGGTCTTCTCAGACATTACTCCAAATTACAGTGGGACGAACTATTCTGGTCATGATAGAGAGATTTACAAACCACTGAGTTTCACTGGTAAGGAACATTTTAAATTGGACAGTAATGCAGAAAAATAGAGGCACTGGGATAATAGAACAAAACACCGAAGCTTAGACACATTAAGCTAAACTCTGTCCTTAAAAACCACTTTGCGAGAAATATCAAGAGGCCGGGTGAGGTGCACCTGCTATTTAGAATAAGATTATCATTCAAAAGGAGAGGTAAGAATCCACAGAACCTCACCTAATCTGCTTGCAAGCACCACTTGGGGATATATCATTGTCCCCACTGTGAACAGGAACCTGCAACCCAGTGTGCTCCATCATCCGTGGCCCCAAGGTCATGATGCTGGTGAACACCGTGGGCATCCACACAGGGGAAAAGATGAGCTCTCAAAAGAAGTAATTCCATGCACAGGTTTGTGTCCTGCTCCAGGCTGCAGTGAGGTTCACAAAGCTGTGGCCTAGGCAACAGTACTGTGACCTAGTGAGCAAGAAGGTGCAGACAGGAGTGAAGGTCGATGGAAGTGTCCCCAAGGGCAGAAGATGAGCCTCATCCACAACAGATTATCCCTCAGACACTGGGTTTACCATAGCCACTTGGTATTTGTCATCAAAGTGGGCAAAAGGGAGCACTGACAGTTTCAAAAAGGGAGACTCAAAGCAGAACACTGGGCAGGTAAGCGATTTTATAGGTGTGGGCAATGGAGCATGTTCCGTGGGGGTCACAGGCCACGTGGCCCTCTAGACCAGCACTTTGCAAGTCGGGTGATTCCACCCCATCTCCGGGGACATTTGGCAGTGTCCAGAGACATCTCTGGTTGTCACTACTGGGTGTGGTGCTGGCATCCAGTGGGTGGAGGCTAGAGATGCTTAGTGCACTGTGATGCACAGGACAGTCCCTAGGAGAGCGTCATGCAGCTTAGCTTTGATGGTGTCGCCGCCAAGGAGCTCGGCTCTGCAAGTCCAGCTCTTCCTTCAATTTTGTGCTCACTAAGCGACCTTCACCATCTGCTGCTTTTGTTACTGGTGGTGTCGCCACAGCTACTATTTTTACCACCACAACTACTACTGTTTCCAATGACAGTGGCAGCCTCGTCCATCTGAGCCCTTACTACATCCAGGCACCTTGGTCACCAAGTTATATGCTTCCCATGTGGCATCTCTTTCAACATAGCAACAAGTCTAGGAGGTAGAGAACATTCTGACTTCTGACTCCAATTTATAGGTGAGGAAACTGGATCTCAGAAACACGAAGCAACTTATTTCTGGTGAGTGCAGCCGGGATAGGAACCCATACGCTGACTCTGAGGTCCGTACGCTTAATCATTGCATTTGGCTGTCTTGTTAAAATCGTTTTCTGTTTCCTCTGGGACCCGGTGGTTTATCGATGCACCTCCTTTAATCTTCCCAACTCCCCTGAGGGTAGGAGGCAGGATGGCTAACTTACAGATGAGGAAACTGAGGCTCAGAAAGGTTTGGGCTCATCCCAGGTCATGAGTGGGGCTAGGGTTCCATACCAGGCC
Organism: Manis pentadactyla; assembly: GCF_030020395.1. Classification (NCBI taxonomy): domain Eukaryota; kingdom Metazoa; phylum Chordata; class Mammalia; order Pholidota; family Manidae; genus Manis; species Manis pentadactyla. The sequence goes on along the minus strand of NC_080023.1, from coordinate 173,439,323 downwards.
TGTCTTTCCATCCTACTGTGGCTTCTCTAATCATAGCTGCCAGGAATGGGGCACCCTCGATGGCAGAGTAGAGGTTTTTCTCCCAGAAAAGTAGTGTTTTATTCAATTAAGAAATTGGGGGAGGGGCGGAAGATGGCGGCGTGAGTAGAGCAGCGGAAATCTCCTCCCAAAACAACATATATCTATGAAAATATAACAAAGACAACCCTTCCTAGAATAAAGACCAGAGGACACAGGACAATATCCAGACCACATCCGCACCTGAGAGAACCCAGCGCCTCGCGAAGGGGGTGAGATACAAGCCCCGGCCCCGCGGGAGCCGAGCGCCCCTCCCCCCAGCTCCCGGCGGGAGAAGAGCAGGCAGAGCGGGAGGGAGACGGAGCCCAGGACTGCCGAGCACCCAGCCCCCGCCATCCGGGCCAGAGTGCAGGGCCCTCGATACTAGGAAAACAGGGCAGCAAGAACAGTGAGCAGGCACTGGAGGCTGGGCGACAGAGGACATAAGAAAAGCGCGCGACCATTTTTTTTTTTGCTTTTTTGCTGTTTTATTTTGGCGAGCGCTTTTTGGAAGTCTTAAAGGGATAGGGACCCCAATACTAGGGAAACAGGGCAGAAAGACCAGTGAGCAGATGCCTGAGGCTGGCACCGCAGAATAAAGACAAACGAGCGACCACCTTTTTTTTTTTTTTAATTAAAAAATTTTTTTTCTTTTTTCTTTTTTCTTTTTTTTTTTTTTTTTGTGGTCGTTGTTTTGTTTTGGCGGGTGCTTTTTGTAAGTCTTAAAGGGGCAGGGCGGGCCACTTAATCCAGAGGTAGGGAATCCGGGATCTCTGGGCACCCTAACCCCTGGGCTGCAGGGAGCAGGGAGGCCCTTACGGAGATAAATAGCCTCCCAGCAGCTCCTGCTCCAACGCGACTCCACCACTTTGGAGCAGCTGCCCGAGCCAGGCCACGCCCACAGCAACAGCGGAGATTAACTCCATAGCAGCCGGGCAGGAAGCAGAAACCCTGTCTGCGCGCAGCTGCGCAGCACAAGCCACTAGAGGCCGCTGTTCTCCCAGGAGAGGAGGGCCACAAACCAACAAGAAAGGAAGTCCTTCCAGCCGTCACTCGTCCCAGTTCTGCAGACTATTCCTATCACCATGAAAAGGCAAAGCTACAGGCAGACAAAGATCACAGAGACAACACCAGAGAAGGAGACAGACCTAACCAGTCTCCCTGAAAAAGAATTCAAAATAAGAATCATAAACATGCTGACAGAGATGCAGAGAAATACGCAAGAGAAATGGGATGAAGTCCGGAAGGAGATCACAGATGCCAGAAAGGAGATCACAGAAATGAAACAAACACTGGAAGGGTTTATAAGCAGAATGGATAGGATGCAAGAGGCCATTGATGGAATTGAAACCAGAGAACAGGAACGCATAGAAGCTGACATAGAGAGAGACAAAAGGATCTCCAGGAATGAAACAATATTAAGAGAACTGTGTGACCAATCCAAAAGGAACAACATCCATATTATAGGGGTACCAGAAGAGGAAGAGAGAGGAAAAGAGATGGAAAGTATCTTAGAAGAAATAATTGCTGAAAACTTCCCCAAACTGGGGGAGGAAATAATCGAACAGACCACGGAAATACACAGAACCCCCAACAGAAAGGATCCAAGAAGGGCAACACCAAGACACATAATAATTAAAATGGCAAAGATCAAGGACAAGGAAAGAGTGTTAAAGGCAGCTAGAGAGAAAAAGGTCACCTATAAAGGGAAACCCATCAGGCTAACGTCAGATTTCTCAACAGAAACCCTACAGGCCAGAAGAGAATGGCATGATATATTTAATACAATGAAACAGAAGGGCCTTGAACCAAGGATACTGTATCCAGCACGACTATCATTCAAATATGACGGTGGGATTAAACAATTCCCAGACAAACAAAAGCTGAGGGAATTTGCTTTCCACAAACCACCTCTACAGAACATCTTACAGGGACTGCTCTAGATGGGAGCACTCCTAGAAAGAGCACAGCACAAAACACCCAACATATGAAGAATCGAGGAGGAGGAACAAGAAGGGAGAGAAGAAATGAATCTCCAGATAGTGTATATAACAGCTCAATAAGCAAGCGAAGTAAGACAGTAAGATACTAAAGAGGCTAACCTTGAACCTTTGGTAACCACGAATTTAAAGCCTGCAATGGCAATAAGCACATATCTTTCAATAGTCACCCTAAATGTTAATGGGCTGAATGCACCAATCAAAAGACATACAGTAATAGAATGGATAAAAAAGCAAGACCCATCTATATGCTGCTTACAAGAAACTCACCTCAAACCCAAAGACATGTACAGACTAAAAGTCAAGGGATGGAAAAACATATTTCAAGCAAACAACAGCGAGAAGAAAGCAGGGTTGCAGTACTAATATCAGACAAAATAGACTTCAAAACAAAGAAAGTAACAAGAGATAAAGAAGGACACTACATAATGATAAAGAGCTCAGTCCAACAAGAGGATATAACCATTCTAAATATATATGCACCCAACACAGGAGCACCAGCATATGTGAAACAAATACTAACAGAACTAAAGGGGGAAATAGCCTGCAATGCATTCATTCTAGGAGACTTCAACACACCACTCACCCCAAAGGATAGATCCACTGGGCAGAAAATAAGTAAGGACACGGAAGCACTGAACAACACAGTAGAGCAGATGGACCTAATAGACATCTATAGAACTCTACATCCAAAAGCAGCGGGATATACATTCTTCTCAAGTGCACATGGAACATTCTCCAGAATAGACCACATAGTAGGCCACAAAAAGAGCCTCAGAAAATTCCAAAAGATTGAAATCCTACCAACCAACTTTTCAGACCACAAAGGCATAAAACTAGAAATAAACTGTACAAAGAAAGCAAAGAGGCTCACAAACACATGGAGGCTTAACAACACGCTCCTAAATAATCAATGGATCAATGACCAAATCAAAATGGAGATCCAGCAATATATGGAAACAAATGACAACAACAACACTAAGCCCCAACTTCTGTGGGACGCAGCAAAAGCAGTCTTAAGAGGAAAGTATATAGCAATCCAAGCATATTTAAAAAAGGAAGAACAAGCCCAAATGAATGGTCTAATGTCACAATTATTGAAATTGGAAAAAGAAGAACAAATGAGGCCTAAGGTCAGCAGAAGGAGGGACATAATAAAGATCACAGAAGAAATAAATGAAATTGAGAAGAATAAAACAATAGCAAAAATCAATGAAACCAAGAGCTGGTTCTTCGAGAAAATAAACAAAATAGATAAGCCTCTAGCCAGACTTATTAAGAAGAAAAGAGAGTCAACACAAATCAACGGTATCAGAAACGAGAAAGGAAAAATCACGACGGACCCCACAGAAATACAAAGAATTATTGGAGAATACTATGAAAACCTATATGCTAACAAGCTGGGAAACCTAGGAGAAATGGACAACTTCCTAGAAAAATACAACCTTCCATGATTGACCCAGAAAGAAACAGAAAATCTAAACAGACCAATTACCAGCAACGAAATTGAAGCGGTAATCAAAAAACTACCAAAGAACAAAACCCCCGGGCCAGACGGATTTACCTCGGAATTTTATCAGACATACAGGGAAGACATAATACCCATTCTCCTTAGAGTTTTCCAAAAAATAGAGGAGGAGGGGATACTCCCAAACTCATTCTATGAAGCTAACATCACCCTAATACCAAAACCAGGCAAAGACCCCACCAAAAAAGAAAACTACAGACCAATATCCCTGATGAACGTAGATGCAAAAATACTCAACAAAATATTAGCAAACCGAATTCAAAAATACATCAAAAGGATCATACACCATGACCAAGTGGGATTCATCCCAGGGATGCAAGGATGGTACAACATTCGAAAGTCCATCAACATCATCCACCACATCAACAAAAAGAAAGACAAAAACCACATGATCATCTCCATAGATGCTGAAAAAGCATTTGACAAAGTTCAACATCCATTCATGATAAAAACTCTCAGCAAAATGGGAATAGAGGGCAAGTACCTCAACATAATAAAGGCCATCTATGATAAACCCACAGCCAACATTATACTGAACAGCGAGAAGCTGAAAGCATTTCCTCTGAGATCGGGAACTAGACAGGGATGCCCGCTCTCTCCACTGTTATTTAACATAGTACTGGAGGTCCTAGCCACGGCAATCAGACAAAACAAAGAAATACAAGGAATCCAGATTGGTAAAGAAGAAGTTAAACTGTCACTATTTGCAGATGACATGATACTGTACATAAAAAACCCTAAAGACTCCACCCCAAAACTACTAGAACTGATATCAGAATACAGCAAAGTTGCAGGATACAAAATCAACACACAGAAATCTGTGGCTTTCCTATACACTAACAATGAACCAACAGAAAGAGAAATCAGGAAAACAACTCCATTCACAATTGCATCAAAAAAAATAAAATACCTAGGAATAAACCTAACCAAGGAAGTGAAAGACTTATACACTGAAAACTACAAGTCACTCTTAAGAGAAATTAAAGGGGACACTAACAGATGGAAACTAATCCCATGCTCGTGGCTAGGAAGAATTAATATCATCAAAATGGCCATCCTGCCCAAAGCGATATACAGATTTGATGCAATCCCTAAGAAACTACCAGCAACATTCTTCAATGAACTGGAACAAATAATTCAAAAATTCATATGGAAACACCAAAGACCCCGAATAACCAAAGCAATCCTGAGAAAGAAGAATAAAGTAGGGGGGATCTCACTCCCCAACTTCAAGCTCTACTATAAAGCCATAGTAATCAAGACAATTTGGTACTGGCACAAGAGCAGAGCCACAGACCAATGGAACAGACTAGAGAATCCAGACATTAACCCAGACATATATGGTCAATTAATATTTGATAAAGGAGCCATGGACATACAATGGGGAAATGACAGTCTCTTCAACAGATGGTGCTGGCAAAACTGGACAGCTACATGTAGGAGAATGAAACTGGACCATTGTCTAACCCCATACACAAAAGTAAACTCAAAATGGATCAAAGACCCGAATGTAAGTCATGAAACCATTAAACTCTTGGAAGAAAACATAGGCAAAAACCTCTTAGACATAAACATGAGTGACCTCTTCTCCCCGGGCAAGGAAAACAACAGCAAAATGAATAAGTGGGACTATATTAAGCTGAAAAGCTTCTGTACAGCAAAAAGACACCATCAGTAGAACAAAAGGAACCCTACAGTATGGGAGAATATATTTGAAAATGACACATCCGATAAAGGCTTGACGTCCAGAATATATAAAGAGCTCATACGCCTCAACAAACAAAAAACAAATAACCCAATTAAAAAATGGGCAGAGGAACTGAACAGAGAGTTCCCCAAAAAAGAAATACAGATGGCCAACAGACACATGAAAAGATGCTCCACATCGCTAATTATCAGAGAAATGCAAATTAAAACTACAATGAGGTATCACCTCACACCAGTAAGGATGGCTGCCATCCAAAAGACAAACAACAACAAATGTTGGCGAGGCTGTGGAGAAAGGGGAACCCTCCTACACTGCTGGTGGGAATGTAAGTTAGTTCAACCATTGTGGAAAGCAGTATGGAGGTACATCAAAATGCTCAAAACAGACATACCATTTGACCCAGGAATTGCACTCCTAGGAATTTACCCTAAGAATGCAGCAGTCAAGTATGAGAAAGATCAGTGCACCCCTATGTTTATCGCAGCACTATTTACAATAGCCAAGAATTGGAAGCAACCTAAATGTCCATCGATAGATGAATGGATAAAGAAGATGTGGTACATATACACAATGGAATACTACTCAGCCATAAGAAAAGGGCAAATCCAACCATTTGCAGCAACATGGATGGAGCTGGAGGGTATTATGCTCAGTGAAACAAGCCAAGCAGAGAAAGAGAAATACCAAATGATTTCACTTATCTGTGGAATATAAGAACAAAGGAAAAACTGAAGGAACAAAACAGCAGCAGAATCACAGAACTCAAGAATGGACTAACAGGTACCAAAGGGAAAGGGACTGGGGAGGATGGGTGGGTAGGGAGGGATGGGTGGGGAGAAGTAGGGGGGTATTAAGATTAACATGCATGGGGGGTGGGAGAAAGGGGAGGGCTGTACAACACAGAGAAGGCAAGTAGTGATTCTACAACATTTTGCTATGCTGATGGACAGTGACTGTAAAGGGGTTTATAGGGGGGACCTGGTATAGGGGAGAGCCTAGAAAACATAATATTCATCATGTAAGTGTAGATTAGTGATACCAAAAAAAAAAAAAAAAAAAAAAAAAAGGGCAGTTCCTGTGTGGTGACCTCCAATGAGTTCTACACAAGGGTATAAAGGGCATATAAAAGTGTAGGCAAAGGGTCTGTTTGTGTCTATACAGAGGATCAAAGCCTAATTGGGCTACCCCGAAAATGAACTAAGATACGATATGAAAAAGAACTTCCAACATCAGCACTCTCTGGAAGACTCATGCCAAAAGATGGTCATCAAAAAACCCCAACAAAGATCCACGCACTGCTACAGCTGTAGATGCACTCATCCCACCAGTTCCTGGACCTGCCATGGGAATGAGGAAGGAGATATCTAAGCTGGCCTGTGCATACAGTAAAACAACAAATTTGACTGGATCTATACTGTTGGAACTCAACCAAGAATTAGGAGAAGTGCAAATTGTAGCGCTCCAAAATCTTACAACTACAGACTATTTACTGTTAAAAGAACATAAGGGATGTGAACATTCCCCAGGAATGGGTTGTTTTAATTTGTCTGATTTCTCTCAGACTGTTCAAGTTCAGTTGGACAATATCCACCATATCATAGATAAGTTTTCACAAATGCCTAAGGTGCCTAACTGGTTTTCTTGGTTTCACTGGAGATGGCTGGTAATTACAGGTATGCTTTGGTTATGTAACTATACTCCTATTATGTTAATGTGTGTGCGCAATTTAAGTAGTAGCTTAAAACCTATATATGCTGAAGTTACTCTACAAGAAGATATGCCAAAGAAATAATCAATCTTCCCATGTTTTCTTCCGCCTGCTACTTCTATAGCTTTTCTTCTTCCTTCCTAATTACAACCCTTAAATAGAATTCGTGCCTCATATCAAATTTACCGAGTATCATGATTCTTCCAAGTGGTAAAGATACCTCAAGACAAATGCTGGGCATAGAAGCCACAGGGCATAAATATGCAAAGAAATAAAAAGCTAACCTTTTCAAACAATAAGGCTTCCCTCTCACTTACCAACTTTACATTTCCCTGTATGGCCCCGGAAGATGACTGGTTAGCCAGAGACGGGTAAGATTCCTCAAGGGAGGAACAACCTAAGACAGGCACAGTCGCAGGAGGGTCATCAGGTGAGAAATTGGGGATCAACAGAGGTGAGGCTTAGAACCTCACCCCCCCGTTCTGAGAGAAATCTTCTGCATACGTGGATGTTTTATTGCCCTTGTCTAGCTTGGATTAACACATAGTCTACAGGCACACACCTGATCATCTACATTTGCTCTCTTACAACACTAAACTATGTTTTCTACCTTTATCTTGTATCTACCTACCACTTCAGCATTTTATTAAAAATAATAATAATAGAGAAATGTGGTATTCACATATAAATCAAGTATAAAAATCAAATGAGTATTCATATTTGAACTGACTGTTTATAGTTCATAATGCATGAGCAAAACCGAAGGTTTCTGTGATGGCTGCCCTTGTATTGTTCACCATGTAACTTATTCACTATGTAAGAATTTGTTCTCCATGTAAGAACTTGTTTGTTATGCCTCAGAATATTGGAGACTGATGAAAATTAGGCTTGGGGTGGATTAATGATTGTGCATTGAGCATTGACTCCCCTATACAGAATTTTATTGTTGTTAACAACCATTTGATCAATAAATATGAGAGATGCCCTCACACACACAAAAAAAGTACACACTTCCAATGGTAAAATAATAAGTAACCGGGAGGTAATGAATATAGTCAAGATATTGTAACAGCTTGGTATGGTGATAGCTGGTACCTAGAATTGTCATGTATATAAATGTTGAATCACTATGTTGTACACCTGAAACTAATGTAATGTAATACTGTGTGTCAACTACCCTTCAATAAAAAATAATTATCTACAAAAAAAAAAAAAAAAGAAAAGAAATTGGCACCCTGCTTGATACATCAGTGCATTCTGAGTCTAGGTCGTTCTACCATGGAGCCCTACCTGAATCAAATTTCTGGATCTTCAAGGCTGCAAATCAGGCCCTGAGCCTGCGCAACAGCTCAGAAGCAACCCCCAGGTACCAGTACCATTGGTCAACCTGTGACACTAGCCTATGACAAAAGGGGACAGTTAACAAAGCCAAACGTCATACAAACAAGTGAAGAAAAAACCCGAATGCTACATTATGAACATTAGCTTGTAAAAATTGGACAGTTTTTAAATTGCAACTGTACAGGAAAACTTCCACTTACAGATTAAAGCTCCTATAAAAAAATGCCCCAGTGATATCTTTAGGCATTATTATCTAGAATAGGCGTCAACAGCTATCCCATCCTTAGCATTTATACTTGTACTGATAATTCAGACTCAGAAGTGTTCTATCCAATGAAGATGGACATTTTGATACTACTAAGAACACAGACGTCGCTGAAGCACGTTGCTTTCATCGGTTCTGCTAGCTTCCTGGCCCTGTTTGAACTCCACTCCCCAGCAGCCAAACTCTGTTGCTGCATTAGCCAAAGAAGCAGAAAGCTAATTGGTTTTCAAGCTGCTGGTTCCCTGCATTCATCACGAAGACACAACTAGCTCTTGCTGGAGCAAGGGTCCTTCTGTGCCAAGGCGAAGATTCAGCAGTGTTTTGTCTCCGTTTATTTGACGACTGCTCGTAATTGGAAAATTACCTCTAAATTCATCTTCCAAAAACAACTGCAGTCCAGTCTAATTGCTGAAGGGTGCTTAGTCTATAACTTCCTGACAGATTGCTGGAAAGAGGCCAGAGAAAATTCTCAGGAAGAAAGCAGGCATATGGTGCTAAAGCAAACCGTAGGCTAAAAGGCATGTTGGTACACATTCACCGTGGAGCCCGCCGCCTCAGTTCTCTGGGATACTCTGTGCGCTGTGCTTGCAAGAGCTAAATGCTCACACGGGGATAGAGACTGAGAAGACTGAGCTTGGGGAGTTACGTCTGCTGTCTACCCTTGGCAAGGTCAAGCGCATCAGCTGGGCCCAAGGCCCCGTTCACTGCAGGAACTCAAGACAAAAGAACATTGACATTTGGACTTTTCGTTTCATTCGTCAGAGCAGGGCACTGTTCAGGGCTCCATGGGACAGAGGGACAAGACAGTCGTGCTCTCCTGAGCGACATCCTCAGGGAAAACGAACAGTAATTGGGCAAACACATTAACAAGGGTTCAGAGAAAAGAGATAAGAATTCTGGGGATGGGCTTGGGAATGGGGGTTGGCGTGGCCATAAAGGGCAGGCACATGGGGTCTTGGTGGGTGGGCTGCTGGTGTCCTGACTGTGGTGGTGGTTACACAAACTTCCTCGGGACACCACATTTACTCACACTCCACACACCACACCACGCCCTGAGGCCTTCGTGCCTGCGCAGAGCTCCCAGCTGTGATGGGCGAGGAACGCGAGATATTTCAGCCACTTATACTGTTGTCAGGCCATCCCTTCCCCTTTCCTCTCTGCTCCTTTCCTTCTATGTCCCATTCCTTCAGAAGCAAACAAAGAGCAGAAAGCAGAAACAAAAAAAAAGGTGCAATCTTCATTTCTAAACAGAGCAGTGCCGTCGTCTCATTTAGTGTTGGCCGGGGTGGCCCCTTGAGCCCATGGGTCACTTACTACAGTTTCCCAAACTGGGACAGGCCTGCTGTCAGGAGAAGCGCCGGGGTGTCCTATCGGAGCAGGTGAACCTCCTGGGAGCCCTGCCGCCGGGATAGGGGGTGACTAGTGGTCCTGGTTCTGGTAGGAAGACACGAAGACCTCAGAGGGGAGCATGGGGCAGAGTCTGCAGGAGCTGAGAGGCAGCCAGACCACCGTGCAGGCAAGAGCGCTCAGGGGTGAGCAGCAGCCGTACAGGAGGCAAGGCTTTCCCTCTGCCCTGCCTAGGGTTGCCAGCCAGGCCCGAGAATTCCCCTGATCTAAGACAGGATCGACAGGATGCATACAGAGGGTACCGGGTCATGGGCGCCCCTGGGAAAGGGGAGACCCAGAGGGGCAGCCAGGCCTGAGTTGGAAGAGTTGAGTTGCACTTGAGCAGGAGGAAGTGCAACATGGAAAACTATCTCCAGTATGCCAGGAAGACTGAAGGCCGAGGAGGCTGTTTTAACGAGGTCCGTGGCGCAGCGTTCTCTCCGCCTCGGCTCCTGTCTCAGGCGGTAAGAGGGTTCTATCCCCCTAATGCGGGGGAGGGGGGGCGTCATTCACCAGGGGTTTGCCCTCCCGCTTTCAGGGAGAAAAGGGGAGGGAGGTCAGAGTGCCCTCCCTGCACCCGCTGCCTTCCAAGCGCCTTTGGCTCACACTGACCCTCATGCCTACGTGGCATAGTCTGGGATGGCTTATTCCGCCGCCCTTCAGCACGTAGTGTCCCTGAGGCAGCAGCCTGCTGGGATGCGTGAAGAGGAGCAAAGGGCTGGGTGGGGAGCGGGTGGCCAGAGGGGGCCTGCCTGGAGTCTGAGGGGAGGAAGGCTGGGGCGGCAGCGTTCTGGGGCCTGGAGGGACCCCCACCGGCACGACGGCGTAGAGCTGGGGTGCACTATGGTGGTGGCCTGGGGTGGGCGGGAAGGAGGGGTAGTCGGATGCTGGGGCTGTTCTGAGGCAGAGCCCTAGGATGGCTGGTGAACAGATGCAGATGTAAGAGAAAGAGGGGCCTCCAGGGGGTTTGGCCGGGGCATCCAGAAGGATCCCTGTCAGCTGTGATGGGAAGACAAGGCAAAACAGGGTTTGGGGTGCAGGGATTAAGAGTCCTGCTTTGGACAAGTTAGGTTTGCCCCCCAGATGCCCTGGCAGGCACAGAGGGTAGGCAGCTGGTACAGAAGTCTCCCGTCCGGGTTAGACATTCGGGAGCAATGACACACACATTGAGATGCATTGACAACCCTGAGATCCCCAAGGGAGGGGCTGGAGAGAAAGGAAAGGCCCGAGGCCTGCGCCCTAGGACCCCAGATCTTACTGAGGGGTCAGGAGGAGGAGGCGGCAGCAGCGCAGGAGACTAAGGGGTAACCACCGGGAAGGAGGGGACCGGGGCTGCGGGGTATCCCGGATACAGCTGTGTGAGCTTCTGTCCCTGCTGTGATTCACTGCCCCCCGCCTGAGGGCCTTAAAGCAGCATGGATCCCTTCCTGCGCAGCTCTGGAGGTCAGAGGTCTGAGATGAGTCACACAGCTGCATTCCTCTGGAGGACCCAGAGGACCTGTTTCTCTGCCTTGTCCAGCCTCCAGAGACGCCAGCATTCCTTGACTCGCAGCCCCTCCTCCATCTTCAAAGCCAGCAGAGCAGCGTCTCCCCATCTCTGCTTCCACGTCACCAGACTGCCTTTCCTGACTCTGACCCCCCTGCCTCCCTCTTACAAGGATCACTGCGACGACACGGAGCCCACCACGTAACCCGGATCATCTCCCATCTCAACAGCCTTACCTTCGTCGCATCTGCAAAATCTCTTTTGTCACATAACCTAATATATTCAGAGGTTCCAGGGATTAGGACGTGGACTTGCTTGAGGGGGGCCATTATCCTGTCTACCCCAAGGGAAGACTATTGTTGGTCACAGTAACAAACATCTCTGAGAGATAGAATAAGGTGGCACTGAGAGCTGAGCACAGACCCGCCGAGGCAGGGAACCACTGACCTTAAGGAGCCCGACGGGGCAGCTTCTGCAAAGCAGAACGACTGAATTCAGGGACAATATCGAGCGTCATCCCTCTGAGGTTTGCCGAATAGAATGATCAGCCTCTAATTAGCATCTAATTAGGTATGATCTGCCTGTGCCGCTGGATTTAGACCTTTTTCTAATGTTAAGCCTCCTTGAGAAATATGATAATGTAAAATAATACCTCTTTATCTGCTCTGTGCCAGAAGATTTAAGGATGTCATTTTTTAAAAGGAAAGATTTAATTTTAGAATGAGCAAAAGAAATCTAAAAACTGAAGTTCAAAAGACTTGCAGATTTCCAATGACATTAATTTATTATAATTGTTGCAAAAATGAATGAAAATAATAATAAAACAGCTCACATTTATTTTGCACCTACTACATCCCAAGCACTGTGTTATTTCTAAGCACTTGATGTGGATTATGTCATTTATTCTTCACAACAAGAAAATCAGGAAGGTATTATTATGAGGCTCAAGTTACACATGAGAAACAGACACTCCAAGAGGTACGTGGCCCATCGAAGACCCCACAGCTGAGAAGCTGGGTACCAGGTTTGCTACCATGACAGGCTGCCCGCTGGTGCTGAACCGATGTACAGACAAATGGAACACAGTCCCTAAACCCTCAGAATTTAGATTGTCATCCTCTAAGATTGTTAAACAGAAAAGCTGACCACCTCTTCCTTTGAACTAGTTATAGGTACTATTTAAAGAAATTAGGCAGAAGAAAAAAAGTGGTCCTTCACATTGGTTTCTTCAGCAGTCCAGCCCCAAATTAACCACCATTTAATGGGCGGGAGCACACACTTCCACATTTTCCCCCCAAGATGCTGTCTCCTGACTCCACTTAATCAGACTAAATATAATGAAGCTTTTGTATTTATCTGTTTATTTACCAAATGCTTCTTCATGTTATAAGCGGGACAAGGTAGAGGTTATATCGTTAGACTTTTGGAGAGTTCCAGAACACCTGGTACACTTTTACATAATTGTCAAATTCCCATGCCTGTACTCTGCCTCATCCTCTCTCATAAACATTCCAGTTTTAAGAATTCTCTCCTGTGCTTCATTTGTCCCCAAACTCCTCACCCCTGTGACCAAGTCCATGAGCAATGCTGAATTGCTCGTTAAATAAAAGTACATACTCTCTGTGCTCATACCAAAGGTCAAAGTCTGATGATCAGTATAAAAACAAGGTTTGCCCAACAGGTTAACTGGCATGTTCGAAAATGGACACTCCTTTGCAACCTATTGGTTGACATCAGAGGGAGAGCAATAACATTTTAGGCAAAAGACCAAGGCTGTTTACGCACTTTTGGGTACAAATTACCTTTATGACACTTACAGGAGCCAAGCTTAGCATGTAAGGGTGGACTAAAAGTTTGCATACCAGTTGCCAGCCAGGTTTCAGAGTAAGATAAGTAGATAAACACAGAAACAGTGAACCACTCACATAGGCCTTCTGAGCACCCCGTTTCCCAACAATGAAGATATCCAAGTTAATTATAAATACCTACTGCATGAATGAACAACTGCTGAATGAAGTCTAAAGTTCCAGAAAGGTTTCTCAAATGAAGAGGTCAGAGATGTCATTCAATTAAATATCACTGCAGAGCAACAAGATAAAACCACTGTGATATTTATTTATGTTAAGACTCTAGGACATAAAAATCAAATCCACCCTCCCTGTATGCTAGAGACACAGTAAAAAAGAATGATTAAGGGCTCTAGACTCCACATGCTGCTATTGCACACAGCCAGCAAAGGCCCTCCCTGTCCTCCAGTCTCTGGATACAACGGTCTGCAAAACAAAAAGGCCCTGCCCTTGAGGTTTCCTGTCCTAAATAGCCAGACAGACAGATAAAGATCAATGTAGGTAGTTAGATGATAGATGGATAAATAGACAGATACAGAAAGATCGATCGACCAACCCATCCCTCATGCGGCAGGAAACAATCAACATACTAAATAACAAACTGCACAGTATTTAGGTAGAGATGTTCTGAATCACCATTCCCACCCCTTGAGAACCTTTCTATTTCCCTATGAAAGGAGCTTATAATCCTGTCCCCTCACTGGGCTCCCCGGATGATTCAAGAGAAAACTCACGTCAAGTGCTTAGCGTACTGAGCTCATGCCCCCCTTCCTGGTGTAGATTTTCTGTCAATTCCAGAGTGGATGCATCATTTCACTATCAAATTCCTTTTTTCACTTGGGTACCTCAAATACTGAAGTGCTTACCCCAAGCCTTATAAAGATTTTGCATTCAATTTAGTGGGCCAGGGAACAATTAAGTGGTAAGGCACATGACTGACTTTGGAAGCAGGGAGCAGACTGAGAATAAGTTTTTAAAATAATGACAGCAGTTATGGGCCTGCCTCATTCACTGTGTAGAACACTTTTCTTGATGGTTTCAAAATACTTTTATGTTGATCGCTGATATATCTCTGTTTAAATTTATTACATTTCCAAATAGTGTTATAGATCCTATCTACCTCACACACATCCCATGCCTGCCTCATCAAAAGAGTGCCCTGGAGGTGGTGATTGTACCCAAGAAAGCTGCCTGAGTAGAAGGTATCGAGTATTGGCTTTTGGCAACCAAGAGCTAGCATGGCCGACTACACTTGCTCCGTTTCACGTGGTATGGAAACGGCCAGGACCCTGCTGCACTTGGAGCCACAGTGGCTGACCCAAACCTGATAACGGGGAGGTGCCCAGGAACAGGACTGCCCCCGGCGCTCCGGGACCAAGAGTGCCTTCGAGGAACCTGTCTGACAAGCAGCTGTCAGGCAAGCGGAAGTCCCTGACATCCCGGGACAAAAGGCATTGTGTCACTGCTGCCTGGAAGAGGTGAGTGTCTGGCAACTCTACAGCAAGCACGGGAAGAACTCAGGCTGGCCTGTCATCTGCCACTTGGACATCTTTAGGAGCCGAAACAGCACCTGCCGCCAGGAGCGGTTGCTGGGCCTCTAGGGTCTCAGCAAGGCTACGCTCTAGCCGTGGTGCTCTCAGGGACACCTATGATGTGCCCGACAAAGCTCTGGATACAAGGGTCAACAGACACATGGCCTAGCTTACATTTAGTGTGACCACTTGGGATAACCAGGAGATGGGTCTGGATGAAGCAGGGACAGGAAACTATAAGAAAAAGGTTGGGAAAGCTGTGTGGGGGCAGATAGAGGAGACAAGAGAGAGTATGAGTTTAGACTTGACATGACAGCCAGGGCCACAGGCCATTGTTCTTTTCACTGTAGACTAAATGCAAGCAGTTGCCTTGTGCTCTGTCCTGATCCCCTAAAAAACAGGGAGTTTAACTGGTAGAAACCATTGCACACACTCAGGGGGGAGTGGGTCCCCATCTCTTACTTATCCACTCCATGGGCCTTTTAGCAGAAACACAGCACCTTCTTCTCCAGGTGTCGCCCCTAGATGTATATTACCCAAGAGGGCAGGGCGGACTGCAAAGCCCAGAGAGACGGGGCAGTGCGGGTCCCAGAGCGTGAGGAGTGGACACAGGTCTTCCACACGGGCTGCATCCCCAGAGATGCCCACCCTGCTGAAGGAGGCCTCGACATTCTGGATTCTTCCAGAGACTGCCAGGCGAGCCCAGTGCCTTGGGACTGAGTCCAGCATACAGGTGAGCTTCAGATACTGCGGCACAGATCTTCTGAACTCATGCACAGACACGGCCACGTAGCAGCCTGGCCGAGGAACGCTGCTTCGAGGCCAGCCCCCCATGGGCCCTACAAAAGTTTCCCTTCTTTGTGATCTGCACATAAAAGCTCCTCCCCTTTCCCTGGCCGGTGGGGCTGCCTGGACGCTCTTGAAGGGAGATGACCTCCCGGGGCTTCCTCTCCACCTTCTGAAAGAGGACCCCTCGGAGGCTGCAAAGAGACCGTCCTTCAAAGCCAGGCTCCCTGGGGGTTCCAAGATAGCTGCCCCTCAGTGGCTCCCAGGAATGGCCGCAAGAGCAAAGGAAACAATTACTCCGTCTTTGGTGCAACTTCCCTCTTCAGGAGCCCAGTCTAGAAAACTGCAGGCTTGTCTTCTCTGTTAGAGCAATAATGCAAAATTACTGGAGAAGGTGCTAAGTAGGTGGTGATTGCTCAAGCAGAAAAACTCATTTAAGTGATTTAAAAGGAGTTATTACAACACACTCCTTTCCCAATGACCTTCAAATAGTCATCCTCTCCAGATAGTACACGTACTGTAACTAAAACCCCAGACATGATGTTAAAACTAGCAATCCAAGAATCTCTCTCTCACACACACACACACACACACACACACACATTCCCGCTCATACATGAGTTTCTTTTCAACGTGAATTCAGTTCTATCCTTTGTACTATGGAAAATAAAAACATATTTGAGTCCACAGTGCACAAGAACATGAAATAAAACACAAAGACTTACAAGAAGGAGCTGTGGAAAAAGGCTGGCAGAGAGAGAAAGCCCCTCGGTGGGAGTGAGGGGGTTAGTTCTCTGCACGGCGGGGCAGGAGCTCTGGTTATTGGGAGACAGGCTCCCGTAAAGGCAGGTCAAGAGACGCCATTTCTCCACTGAGGTCGGGGAAGCGCAGGCCGCTCCCCGAGACTGCTTTCTCCTTGGGGTTGTTTGGTTTGGGGATTTTGTTTCTCCCATATCCAAATATATTCATTCACAATCAGCAAACAAGAAACATCAATAAAATTTTACTAAAACTTTGAAAAAAACGTAAAAAGGGAAAACAATGATTTCTGGAACGTTGTAAACCACACCTTAAAAAAGTATCAGTGAACAGCAAAGTCTTTTAATCATCCTTTGGCTCCAAAGGTATTCCATTTCTAATTGAAGACACACTCATAACTTCTTTTTGGAGACCATCAAAATTATTAATTTCCATTAAAAATAATTTCTTTTTCTATTCCCACCGCAGAGAAGTAATCCTTTAAAGCTCATGACTCCCGGTCCTGGGGTGCGCACAGCGCCGTGGCCCCTCGAGGTTCCCTCTGCCCCCCTTTCCAGCCCCTCCTGCCACCAGCCTCGTCCTGGTGCTTCATCTCCCGCCTTCCCACCCTTTCTGCTCAACACGCCATTTCTCCTTCCGTCCCTCCCCGCGTCTCCCCCACAACCTCCCCTTCCCCAGCGCAGCATCACCCCACCTCGGGACCCCTGCCTCCCTGTCTCCTCCGGGCCTCTCTGTCCCCCAGCCTCTGAGACTTGCCCAGGTCTCCGGGCCCCCTACAAGTCCCTTCTCCCCTCCCACCGCCCACCCGCCACCCCCTGTCCATCCCCACGCGTTCGCCCACCCATTCACCCCACTCCACCCCATCTTTTGAAATTACTTTTAGTCCTTCGGCCCCTTCACTCCCCCATGTTATCCATATTCCCACCCGCAGTCTCCAGGGTGCCCCCTGCAGGTCCCCCCTCTCTGCCTCATCCCATATCCATCCACACCTATCACCACCTCCCAAAGTCTCAGCGCCCCCTGCTCTCTTCCTGCCCCCATACCCACCCCCACCAGGTCTCAACACCCTGGGCAGGCCCTCTCCCCATTTCCCCCCATATCCACCCCCTCCAGGTGGCAAAGCCCCCTGCAGTCCCGTGCCCCGCGGTCCTTCCCCCACACCCCCTCCCACACACACCACCCCCACCCGCCGACTTCCCACACATTCATCGTCCCCAGGACTCAGTGCCCCCTGCAGTCCCCACCCACTTCCCCCGATATCCACTCCCACAGGTCTGAAAGCCCCCTACATTCCCTCTCCCCACTTACCCCCATATCTGTGCCCCCTCCCCCAGGTCGCAAAGCCCCCTGCAGTCCTTCCCCACCCCCACCCCGATCCAACTCCCCCCATATTCATCAACTCCAGGTCCCAGCGCCCCCTGCCGTCCTTTTCCCCATACGTCCGCCATATTCATCACCTCCGGGTTTCCGATCCCCCTGCAGTCCCTCCAACTTCCCTTACAGCCATCCCCCACCAGGTCTCAGTGCCCAGCTTCTCCCCACATCCATCAGCACCCAGTTCTCCGTGTGAACTGCAGGTGCCCCATTTCCTGCAGCGCCCCCACCCCCACCCCCTGCTCCCCCCACCCCCTGCTCCCCCCGCCCCCTGCTCCCCCCACCTCCTCCCCCCCACGACCCTCCCCCGCCACGACCCACCCACCAACCAACCAACCATCCATCGCCCCCTCCCCCAGGCCCCGCCCCTTGCATGTTGCCCTCCCCTTTTTCCCACCCTGCGCCTGCGCACTCCCAACTCAAACTTCGTGCCCAGACGGCCGCGGCGGTGCGCTGCGGTGCAGTGCGCTGAGGTGGTGCACTGCAGCACGTGGCGCAAGGTGGAGCCCACCAGGATCCGCAGGTACCCAGGCCACACCTCCCAAGTGAGGGGCCTCCTGGGGGGCCAGACTTGGACCCCTGAAGAGCATGGGTGCTCAGCGTGGGCGGGCAGGGCTGGCCCCGGGCAGGCCGAGTTGAGAGCTGGGCCGGGGAGGGGTCGGTAGTGGGGGGCGCCCCAGGCCTGAAGGGGGCGCAGGCATGACTGAGGCCTGCTCACCGCGTCTGCGCCGGCCAGGGCTCTAGGCCTGAAGCCTGAGTGGCTCGCGGTGCTCAATCTGGAGCTGTGCAATGGTGGAAAGCTTGCCCAGCCCCCACTGTGCTAAGTCTAGCATGTGCGTTTGCTGAAAGCCTGCTCGGGCCCGAGCTTCCTAGGCCTGGGAATGTGCACTAGCCCCAACCCTGCTCAAGCCCCACCTTCCTACGTGGGTTTACTAAAAGTTTACTCAGGCCCAAATCTGGTTCTAGAATCTTCTGCACAAATGCCTACTTTAGCCTACATCCTGCCAGGCTCAGCCCCTCATAGGCCCAGTCAATCCCAATCCAGACTGAGTCAACTTGGTCCTGACCCCTTGGACGCCCAAAGCCTTTTGAGGCCAGAACTGGTCTGGCCTTGATCAGCCTGCAGCCTGCCGGGCCCAAGCCCCCCTGCGCCCTACCAACACTGCTGCTTCTAGACAGGCCAAGTCGTCATGGCGGATGCCGAGACCTCTGTCTCTTCTGAGCAGTTCACCAAAATCAAAGAATTGGAGGGGATGCCAGAAGAAGTGCTGGCGGTCGAGGAGGATGCAGTGCGTAGAGTACAGGAGCCCCTCGGCCCTGGGGCGGTGGAGGTCCCGGGAACCTGTGGGGCCCCCCAGGCCACACTCCTGGAAGGAGAGCCGGAGCTGGTGCTGACCACTGCGGAGGAGAGCATGGAGCACATCCTGACCCTGGAGCTGGTGCACTTCACCTCTGACCACGTGGAGCTGCAGGACGTGAGCTGGGTGGTACCACAGCAGCAGGAAGGGGTGCCAGAGATGGTCCAGCCCGACGGGAGCGGGCTGCAGTCGCTGCTCAGGCTTGGGGAGGTGTCCCAGCAGCCTGTCGCCTTTAGCATCCAGGAAGAGGTGTACTCACTGCAAGAGGTGGAGGTGCTGCAGTTCCACGGTCTAGAGGGGAACGTGGCTGTGGCCGGTGAGGGCAGTCAGCTCGCGGTGAGCCTGGCTGAAAGCACTGGATTGACGGAGGTACAGCCCGTTTTTAACAACACACTCCTTACATGGGAGAAAGCCCAAGAAATTACTTTTGTAAGTTGCCCCTTTGTGCAGTGTTATGTATGGACATGCCTAGTTAAAGCTGCAGTTTAAAATTAAATGCAGTAAAAATAATTCTCAGGAAGATCCTCTGAGACCTCGTATTCTTTTTTAAGAGTTTTAAAAGTTACAGTAATTAAATACTAATAAGGCACATTGTGTTTCTTAAAAAAATACTGTATTACCAAATCTTATCACCAAAACTTATGATGTCACTATTAAGCATAATGACAGCTTAAGCATTTTGGTTGCAATGGACAATGTTCTGTGCTTGGAAGTTTGTTTTTCCTTATGTATTCTATGTTTTCATCAAAGCAAAGAGCTTAATCAGTTTGTAATTAATGGGATTGTGATTGTATGAATACTTTTATCAGTTTGAGAAAGGTCAGGAGGAGGCCCAGCTGCTGGCTGAAGGCGGATTCCATATACAACTGGAAGATGGGCTCTTTTTTGTGGAAGCAAGCCCCGCAGATGAAGGAAGAGATGAAATCATGCTGACAATTTCAAGTATAAATATGGAAGAACAAGAAGATAAGCCTCCATCCAGTCATCCACATGCTGAAATAGCCGCCTCCACCAGAAGTCACAAAGAAACAAAGGGTAGGCCTGTTTTGTATGAGATGCTGCATAAAATAGGGCCACTGTTTTACTTTAGGGGAAGGAGATGGTAACTGAAATTTTATGTGGTTGACTTCTAGGTGCTTTCAAAAATGTCAGGACATTCTAAACTCATGCTCTGTAGTGTGAATCAAATGCAAAAGAGGTTTGCCTTTGCATACAAATGGTTTGAAAGCAAAGTAAAAAATGTTCCCACCACACACTGTGCACGTAAATAAAAGGCTATGCCTGGATATGCTCCCTGGTTTGCTGCCCCATGCCGGTGGGGGCTGATGGGGACCAGAGCAAGGGCTTCAGGGTCAGGAGATGGAGTGACGCGCAGGAGGCCACAGAGGCATAAGCCAGGAGAGAGGACGCAGAAACCATTAAGAGTGGGGATCACTGGTCCAGGCAGCAGGAAGTGGCCTGGGGGTGTAGCGCTGGAGTGTGAGGCCTAATGAGATTGGACAGCTCTGCTGTCTGGAGAGCCAGGGGGAATGGGTGCTCACAGAGGGCGACCAGGCTAGACTGGGACCTGGAAGCTCTGTTAAAGCCACATTAAAACCGAGATTCCATCGTGGTAGCCCAAGGGATGGATTTGACCCTCAGAAATTACTCATCTTTTTAAAAAATACCAGCTGCTAACTGAGTTAAATCAAGACAGTTCACCTCCAAAATCTCAATTTTTAACTCATTTATAAAAAGTTATATCTGGCAACACTTGACTCTGTTTTCTCCCTCCAGCAACTGGCGACTGGGGCTGGGAAGTGACTGTGGAAAGTCACCCCTGAGGTTAAACTCATCCATTTAGGCTTATCGCCCAGCTTCAGTAGGTACTTAAGTTTGCAAGCTTTGCTGCGCATTAGTTTCTCGTATATTTAAGTCAAGAGCATGTACCCAGAACTTGCCAATCCCCAGCTCATTTTCAGGTTTTTAATGTATTCACAATTCTGTGCAACCATCACCACTAATTCCAGAATATTTTCATTACCCCAAAAAGAAAAGCATACCTGTTTGACAGTCACATCTGGACATTTCATTTAGGTGGAATCATGTATACATGATTTGTGATCTTTTGGGTCTAGATTCCTTAACTTTGCATAATATTTTCAAAATTCATCCATTTTGTAGCACATGCCAATACTTTATTCCTTCGTCCCTAAATAATAAAGATGCATCATATTTTGTTTATCCATTCATCTGTGGACCACCATTTTGGCTGTTTCTACCTTTTGGCTGTTGTAAATGGTGCTGCTGTGAACGCTCATGTTGTCTGAACACCTGTTTGCAGTTGGGTATACAGCTAGGAGAGGAATTCCTGGGTCATGTGGCTGCTTTCGTTTGCTTTTTGAGGACCTGCCAAACAGTTCCCCGCAGCAGTGGCACCGCTCTACTCACCCACAGCAACGTACAAGGCTTCCAGTTGCTCCGCATCCTCACCCACACTTATTTCCCATATTTGAAAATGCACAGCCACCCTAGCAGGTGTGAAGAGGTGTCCTATTGTGGTTTTGCTTTATATTCCCGTAGGATTGATGATGAGCATCGTTTCATGTGCCTGCTGGCTTTTTGTGTGTTCTTTGGAGAGATGTCTATTCAAATCCTTTGCCCATTTTTTGATTAGTCCTGTGTTAATTTCTTAGGGCTGCTGTGAGAAAATACCACAAACTAGGTAGCTTAAAACAACCAACATGTATTCTCTCTGAGTTCTGGAGGCTGGAGGGCCGCAGTCACAGTGTCGGTACACCCGTGCTCTTGGCGGGGGAGACTAGGAGGGAACGCGTCCGTACCTCCCGCTCAGCTTCTGGTATCGCTGTAATCACACCACTCCTTGGCTTTTAGAGGCATGGCTCCGGCCTCTGCCTCTGTTGTCACCATTTGCAGGGAATGTCTTTTGTCAGTAAACCACATTAGACCAAAAAAGAGATGTGCCCAGTAGATGAATGGACAGAGAAGTGGTACATACACACAATGGAATACTATTCAGCCATAAGAAGAAGAAAAATCCTACCATTTGCAACAACATAGATGGAGCTAGAGGATATCATGCTCGGAAAAATAAGGCAGGCAGAGAAAGACAAGTACCAAATGATTTCCCTCATCTGTGGAGTATAACAACTAACCAAAACTGAAGGAACAAAACAACAGCAGATTCACAGACTCCAAGAAGAGACTGGCAGTTACCAAAGGGAAGGGGTTGGGGAGGGTGGGTGGGGAGGCAGGGAGAAGGGGATGAAGGGGTATTACAGTTAGCACACAGAATGGATGTCGGTCACAGGGAAGGCAGTACAGCCTGTAGAAGACAAGTAGTGACTCCGTGGCATCTTAACTACACTGATCGACAGTGACTGCAATGGGGTGGGGAGGACTTGATAATATGGGTGAATATAGTAACCACAATGTTGTTCAAGTGAAACCTTCATAAGATTGTATATTAATGATACCTTAATTAGAAAAAAAAGGACGTGCCAAGTTACTTTGATGTGTTGAAATGGAATTTGAACAGCCTAAGAAAGATGACTATAAATACATAAATTCTGCATCTTCTTCCTGCAGAAATGAAACAAACCTTCAACTGTGATATCTGCACGTTCACCTCTTCTAAACTTTCTAGTTTTAAGCGTCATATGAAAATTCACACCAATGAGAAGCCCCACGTATGCCACCTTTGCCTGAAAGCTTTCCGTACCGTCAGTGTTCTGCGGAATCACGTCTATACCCATACAGGTAAAAGCTAAGAAGGGTATTTCCCTTGATGATGGGGGTTAAGGTTTATGTAAGTATGCAAACCTGCCCAGTTCTGCGTTAAAATCATGTATTATTTTAGACTTTAGTTTTGCTCTCTTTCCTTCAATTTTGGTTAAAGGCCTGTTACAAACATATTTGAATGTTAAGAGATTTTTCTCCCATCTCTCTGGGATATGTAGCGTTTAAAGAGCTTCTTTTTTTTTAAATTTTTAAAGCATTTTGAGACTGATTGTACTTTATATTATAACTTCCTAAGAAAACATGTGGCTAAGTCTTACTTAAAAGAATAAATGATGCAATTTTGCAGGAACCAGGCCCCACAAGTGTGGTGACTGTGACATGGCATTTGTCACCAGGGGAGAACTTGGACGACACAGACGTTACAAACACACTCATGAGAAACCCTTTAAATGTCCCCTGTGCAAGTATGCCGGTGTGGAAGTAAGTTCCCTCTCATTCTTAAGGCCTCAAGGCATCTTACTGAGGAGTTGCTGTAAAGGCAATGTTTCGTCAACAATAGAATCTCTTACAAAATAGATTTTACTAAAGATTTCATGCACCCAAAATCTGTGCAGGAAATAAAACATCATCTTCTAAAGGTAAACTAGAATATTGGATTTCTTTTTTTGATTACCAACTAGGGAAAGCAGTAGGTAAAGCTGTACAGATTCCAAATAAAATTACTTGTAGACTTTGAGAACTAATTCTCAAATTTGTTACAAACTTCCGCCTAGCGTTTCTTAGAGAACAACACAGTTCCTCAAAATCAAAATGTATTTGCTTTCACACACAACACAGATCCAGTCTGAATCTTTGCTGACGTTTTTGAACTTAACTTTGGTGCCGCGCGGTCAGATTCAAAGCGGCTTGCGTGAGGATTTAATCCTAGTCATTTCTGCTCTTAAATACAGAGACCACCTTTCTCAGGCTTCAGTTACATGTCATGGTCATTTCAACTAGGTTGTTTTATTTATACCTCCTGGCAGGTTTAGCAGCACTAAATGAAATGACAGCAGAACACCACGTTTACTTTTCAATGTCAGTTTTCTACAATTAATTTTTAAGGACTCCCCTATCTGTTAGGATACATGCTGGGTCCTGAGTTTGAGCCCAGTTGGGAAAGGACAATACACTGAAATGGAACAGAGTTCAAAGTAATGGCTAAAGTTTAAATACAGGAGCAATACAGCTGTGTTTCATAAACTAGGAAAGGTCGCAGGCAGGGTCAGAATTTCAAGAATTTTTTTCATTTCAATTTTTTTTTTTTTTGCTATTATTATTTTTTTAAATGATTTCTCATCTGAGTCAAAGGTGGTGACTGTCATACGAAAACACAGAATGAAAAGGTTTCAAAGAAGGAAGCCTCCTGAGGATCCTAAGCCTGGAATGGGCTTTTGTTGGTGTCTTGCTGGTTCTAATGCAAACTCCCCAGGTCGGCAGAGACGGTTCTCGGGGTCAGCGGTCTGCACGCAGCCTGGGGAGAGGTCGGCCTCAGCAAGCGGACCCTGGGGTTGCTTTCGTTCCCTACTTTTCTGCAGTTTCCGAGTCTTGCCATGCTGGTCTGCCTTAAAGGGAAGGGGCTTAAGCTGCTCCCCCACGCCACCCCTTTACGCAAATGCCAGCAGGACCCTATAGGAGCTGTGGTGCAGGTCACCCCAGCTTATGGAGGCTCTCAGCTGCCCCTCCCCACTCCAGAGCCGTCGGAGAAGGTTTGTACATGGCCGTCGTGGGTCACTCATACCACTCACCCAGCAGACCGTTCACACTCTGGGTTTGCAAATACTTTTTGTTTCACGTTCTAACAGACTTGGAGGTGCCCACCTTTCTTCTTCTAAAAATCTACATTTTTCAGTTTGGATCTTGTTTTCCCTTCTAAGCCTTCCATTCTGGAATTTCTGGAATGTCCTGGTTTACAGGTCTTGTCACATGTTGGGGAACCAGACCCAGTGAGGCCTCCCCAAGATCACGAGCAGGGCTGATAGGGGCTTTCTAACGTCTGTAGCCCAATGTGCCTGATGGCCCTCAGTTCTGCTAAAGTAGATAAGGGCCTACAGTAGGTGAATATAGAATAAGAACAGTTCTAGAAAGTAACAAGACAGGCAACACATGATCAAATGGGAAGTGAAGTGTTTGCCTTTTAACTAATTGCCTGGGGTTGGTATTAATCCGACTAGAATTTGTTTTCTTCTGCTTAAAAGTTAGTTCTCACAAGCCACCAACACATAGAACCTATCTTTACTGGCAAGGAAGGCCTGCCGCCGTTCACATGCCATTCAGGGTCTACAGGACATAACTGCGAAGTACTTCAAAAGGATGTTGGTCCATTAAGGGGCAATGTTTCAGGGTTCCCACTTTATTTACACAGACGGAAGTTTTCTGGCCTCTGCATGCTGCAGCGTGATCTAAACTTCGCGGCTCTTGAGCATATGTTTGTTGCCTTAGAAATGAAAATAAAAATCACGTATGGCACTGAGCAGCTGGATTTCAGTTTCTCCTTTAAAGTAAAGTTGAATCTGAGAGTCTCTTGAAGCCACTGCGCATTATCCCCACAGGATCTTACGTACACATACCAAATGAAAACGATCATTCACCGCGGAAAACAAAAAGCAATGACTTTTTCATGTTTTCCCAGTGTGTGAAATACCGTGTGATGTTACAACCTGACGAACTCGAGTATCTTCCCTCATTAATTAATGGATTAATGCTGATGAATCAAAGACCCTGCAACTTTTAAGTCTATTGCGTATCGCACTATCCGTGCTTTCATTTGTTTGCTAGGCGAGTAAACTGAAGCGCCACATCCGATCGCACACGGGGGAGCGCCCCTTCCAGTGCCACCTCTGTAGCTACGCGAGCAAAGACACCTACAAGCTGAAGCGACACCTGAGGACGCACTCAGGTACGGGTTTCTCATGCCAAAGGCCGCCACCACGGAGGTCAAGCAATTTCATGCTTTAAGGTGCGCATGTAAGAGGTACTCTTCAGGGGCGAAATTCAAGTTCAGATGTCAAAGTGCATTTCTTCACGCCCTTTTGACGTGGGGATTTCGCCCTACACCGTTGCTCTGTTCAGCACGAAGGGAGGCCACCTGCTTACAGGGCTGGCACCTCGCTGAGATGAGGACAACACCGTCAGGTATTTGCTCCTCCAGGTTTATCAGGGGTTTTAAAGTCATTAATTCATCCATCACCGGATGGGAACTAGATGCCTGCCTGATGAGTAACCACCCAGGTTGGAGCCCCCGATCTGGGCCGTTGTCCACACAGCTGCACTTGGCGTGACGTCGGCTGGGCTTGATTCAGGAATCTCCTACTGACGGGGGGTTAAACATACAGGGGAAGGGTTGCAGAAGGACCATGGGGGGTGGGGGGAGAAAGGGGAGCTTTCAGCTCCAGAGTCCTGTGGCAGGGATCGGGGCTTGGGTGAAGCCACTCTGCGGAAGGTCATTCTTGTCATGCACGCGGCAGGTGAGAGGCCCTACGAGTGCCACGTCTGCCACACGCGCTTCACCCAGAGAGGCAGCATGAAAATACACATGCAGAAGCACAGCGAGGACGTCACCAAACACAAGTGCCCGCAGTGTGCCACCCTCATCTCGCGGAAGAGCGACCTGCGTGAGTGTCCGGCCTAACGAGCTTCCTTAACTACGGTATTTGCGGGCTCCTCGCGCAGAGCCCAGACTCACGTCTGCAGGAGCCGCCTCGCGAAGGGTTTCTTCCTGAGGGCCTGTGGTGCCATCTGGTGGCGAGAGTGCGTCGGTGCAGTTTTGTAGCCTGTTTTGAGGGTCCCGGCCTAGGCCCCATCCAGGTACACAAAATGAGCGACCACAGGCATTTCAGCCCATAAAGTGCTTTCACGAATATTATTTTATTCCCCATTAGGCCCGTTTTTTTACAGAGGATGAAAGGGCTCAGAGACAGAGTGAACTGCCCCACAGTCCCACAACCAGGGTGCCAGGAGGTAACCTGGTTGTCAGTTCTGACTCTTTCTTAATGTTCCCTCCAAACATTAAGACTCAGCGACCTTTTCTCAAACCCTTGCTGGGATACCTAAAAAGTTCTGGAAGCCAGGGGTACAAAAGTAAGACAGACAGCTTCCCCCTTAAGGAACCGTTTCAGTAGAAGAGGCTGGCCTGTGCCGTGTAATTCATATTATGGCGCGCCACGTCCTCCTAAGGGTATGCGCCGCTACCGAGCCAGAATGGGGCTCATGAGGGACCCCGAATGCCCCGTTTAGGAGTCTGGACTGTATCCTGCTTGCAGTGAGCAGGGGCGGGGGTGACGGCTAGTGAGCGAGCCAGCCTCTCTCCTTTGTTTCGGGGTTCCTGGGCCTCCCACTTTCCACGCCCTTTTCTCTTTCCAAAATCCGTAACCTCGTGAGACTCAAAATATGTTAGCAAACATACAAAACCAGTTTGCCCAGAGAAGTGCTGGAGAGGAGATGCACTGTTTGGGAAACATTTCTGAAAGGGTAAAGGTGTTTAATAAAGCCCTCACTGTTATTTTTTATCCGGAACAGTCTGCCAGTGCTACTGTGATTACCAGCACATCCCAAAACACAGCCTGGTGGGACTTTGTGGGGCACAAGGGTCACAAGACCGTTGCCCAGAAAGGAAACAAGACTTGTTTTGACACCAAAGTGGTACAAGTCATATTACCGTCTCAACAGGTGGCACACTGCCTGGATACTCCCGTGAGATGCCTTGTGAACAGGCCAAGTCTGCCTTCCTGTCCCTGCGTGAGAAATCAAGTTCTTGAAGTGGTTGAGTCAGCAGGGTGTACCTCCACCATGCAGTTGTTAATTTTTGTTTGGTCTCGTACACGCAATCACAGACCCACCTAGCTGTAGACTCAGTTAAGCAGTAATTATTCTAGAGAGAGTCCAGTCAGACCTTTCTGCAAGTCTCAGGCCAGTCATGACGTAAGAAGAAACAGGGCATTGACCTCTAACAGAACACCTGGATTTTTTTTAACTTAAAATATGGAAGTTATATCTTTGTTATAAAAAGCCACTTAACATTATTGTAAAAATCCCACCCACACTATGATATGGTTCTCAAAGTGCTTTGTTAAATGAACATGTTAGTTCCAATATGTTCTATCTTATATAACGTTTAACTCCGTATTGAAAGGGTATCGAAACAAATTGTCAGTATGCTATTCATGTAGAACAGCAGTTCTCCACCAGGAACGATTTTACCCCCGGGAGACATCTGGCAATATCTGGAGGCACTGAGGAGTAAAGGGTACCACTGGCTTCGAGGGTAGAGGCCAGAGGTGCCACTGAACATCCTTTGGTACCCAGGGCAACCACCCGAGAAGGAATCAGCCAGTTCCAAATGCTAGTAGTGCTGAGACTGAGACTCCCTGGTCTAGACTGTAGGGAGCCAGCCTAACGGACAGTAATCCCATATCGAATGTTCTGTGACTCTCTTAGGCGTTCATTTGCTCAACATGCATACTTACAAAGCTACAGAGATGAAATGCCGCTGCTGCCCTGCTGTCTTCCACGAACGCTATGCCTTGATTCAGCACCAGAAGACTCACAAAAATGAGAAGAGGTTCAAGTGTGAACACTGCAGTTACGCCTGCAAGGAGGTGCCGTGCGTCAGTCAGTCCGGGGAGGCACGGGAGGCGGTGGTGTATGGAAGAAGGGAGGGTTGGTGTGGGATTCTCTATCACTTTGAAAAGATTGAAAAAAATTATGCTTTAATAAAAGACACTTTCACTGAATAAAGAATTACCAAAAAAGAATAACCAAAAGGCAGCCATGAGCCAATGGTTTAAAGCAACAGTTCTTAAAGTATGGTTTATAGACTGCCAGGGGTCCTTGAAACCAATCAAGGCCGTAAGATCAGATTATTACCATTAATTAATTAATGCCAACACATTATTTGTCCTTTCTGCTATATTGACATTGACACTAATGGTACAGAGGCAGCAGAGGTGCCTTAATACAAATCAAGCAAAGACATTAAGCAAGACTAGTCACAACTCTGTTCTTCACCTTCATGAACTGGCAGCAAAACTCAAGGGCAGTTGTACTTAGTGTCTTTGATGAAGTAGTAAGCATCACTAAATTTATTCAGTCTGGACCCTGAATACTCATCTTTTTAATATTTTGTGTGATGAGCTGGGACGTTAGCATAAAGCACCTCTTCTGCCTTTTGAAGCACACAACCGTCATCTGGGGGGGCGCACCTGTGGGATTGGTTGAGTTGCCAGCTCAGCTAGTCACTCTTTAACTTAAGAACAAGGAGCAGACTTGCTATTTCAGTTATTAGAGATTTGGCAACACCCAATACCTTTTCTTGAAAGCAAATGAAGTGAACCCATCACTTCAAGGAAAACATGTTTCTAAAGATACAATTTCAGCTTTCAAGAAAAACTAGAATTAGAATTTTGGAAAACATATATCCACCATGCGGGGTTTGACAGCTTTTTAACACTGAAAGACTTTTCTAATGAGATTAGAGTGAAATTTAAAAAGCAGTTTCTTTATATAGATTACAAAATGTGTCAACGTTTAGAAAGTCTCCATAATTCGGTAAACTGACATTTTCCAAATGACCGATCTGTTGTTTTACAAAATCATGCATGGGTAAAAGATCCATCCAAAATACAAGGTAGATCAATGAATGCTAATGTAGCAGAGTACAAAAAGTTCATTGGTCTGATTTCCA
Organism: Manis pentadactyla; assembly: GCF_030020395.1. NCBI lineage: Eukaryota > Metazoa > Chordata > Mammalia > Pholidota > Manidae > Manis > Manis pentadactyla. The sequence continues at coordinate 173,409,726 of NC_080023.1, read as the reverse complement.
ATTCCACATTTTAATGAACTTTTGAGAAATGATGATTTGTTGAGGTTTGGTGTAGTATCAGAGAAGAAGGTCCACAATCATTTGAAAAAGCTATCAAAATTCTGCTCCTTTTCCCAATTACATATCTGTGGGAGATTTTTTTCATCTGTTTCAAAGTTAGAAGCCAGGATGGGAATCCAGAAAAAGAATGTCGTCTTTTATGTTAGTAAGGCTTCCAGACTTAGAAATAAAAATATGGGATGACCAGTTAAATTTTAATTTCAAATAGGCAACAAATACTTTTTTACATAAGTATATACCAAATAATGCAGGCTATATTTTAACTGGCCCCCTTCTCTGTTAGATCACACATTAATTTTTTTTGTTTTGAAAAACATAATTTGTTTATAGAAATGTGCTAATACAGTTGGTTCTTATTTTTTAATTAATTGATAGGTATCTATTTTTTAATTTCTCAGTTTTGATTTCTAATACAGTCAATATTAACATACCACTCCCATAAACAAAAGCTCCTCAGAGTCGTCAGTAATTTTTAAGAGTGTACTGAATCTTAAGACCAAAAGTTCTGGAATTGAACTGCTGCTTTGAAGCATTGTGCACTGCCTTGAGTATTTTACCAGGTGGAAACCAGTGCTTGCTGTGTTCCAGAGTGAGGGTTCTAATGGTAAATGCTTGGAATAAAGGAGAGTTTTTCTAGTAGCTCTTGAGCATTTGACTGTTCTGAGGCCCCAGGCTCAAATTTCTTAGAGAAACTAGGATAACTTCCTAGAAGATGGACAAGGCTTGTGAGGAGGTGGGGGGTGTGGGGAGGTTGAAGCCCCAGGTGTTTGGGAAGCAGAGAGCAGATCAGGGCTCCCTGGAGGCAGAAGATGAGGCCAGGACCCTGCTGGGTGCTCTGAGCCCCTCGGTCCTGGAGAGCCAGGCTCCCAGGTTGGAACGGGGCCCCCAGCAGGGAGACCAGGTGATGCTCCAGGGGAAGGAGGGATGAGAGGTGAGTGGGGAAGAGGGTGTCCATGGGAGAAAGATGAGAAGAAAGACTGATGGTCCAGTAATTCAGCAGTGGTCATGTATTTCATCTGCCTAATAGCATTTTAATTAAGGCAAATAAATGTTAATACACAATTTACTTCTGGTTTATTTCTTTGCTAAGGGCAATTCTTTTCACCTTTATGCTTTTAAATCCATAATAAAATTCTAACACTATCAGGAAGTAGAGGGGAAATGTTTAGATGCTTCATGTACCTCCAACCTGAAATGTCCGCTGACTTGAAACTCTAACATGAGATTTCTAAGTTTGCAGGTTCTGTCTGCCCTTTGTTAACTCAGGTCATTGCAAATTGTTACAGAAGTAGGGCTCCAAATTCATGAGCTCTTTTGGAGGGAGAAATGATAATAGCTTCACTCCGAGCTGTGCTGTTAGCAACCTCCCCCCACCCCGTGGGACTATAGGACCAGCTGGGAATGAATCATGAGAACGATTGTCACAGGATGGCAGGAAACGTATGAGTTTGATTCTCAGGTGGCCAGACCGTAGTAGTGCTGCGCTGAGAACGTGTGTGCTATAATTTTGCTTAACAGGGCACTCCTCTTTGGAGAGGAGACAAGAAGGATACAATAAATAATGTCTGAGACTTAAAAATGCCTGTAAAGAGCTGAGCCCTCTGTTTTCTTCCTCTGCCCTCCTAGGAACGTCAGATGGCAGCTCACATGCTCATCCACACTGGGGAGAAACCTTTCACCTGCTTCTCCTGCAACAAGAGTTTCCGGCAGAAGCAACTTCTAAATGTTCACTGCAAGAAATACCATGATAAAAACTTCATCCCGCCTGTTTATGAATGCCCCACGTGTGACAAGGCCTTTTCACGCCGGGTGAGCTTATTTAAGTCACATTAAATCCTCCTTGAAAAGATTCCTCTCTTTTACAGGCACAGTGTTACACTCAGGGAGTTTAAACCCGATTATAGAAACTTGCCAGGACTTAAGATAGCATCTGTCATGCCTTGGGAAAGCGGTTATTAGTTTTCTGGAGTCACAAAACTCTTCAAAACCTAATAGAAGTGTGCTGTCTGCCCTTCCATGAAAAAAGACAACCCTCCAGACAAAAATCTTGCAAATCGTTTTAGGGAGTTCTCAGACTCCCAGAACTCTACAAAGAGCTCCTGTGTGGAGCATAACAGTTTGAAATTGTCCTTGGGAATTAGATGCAAGCTACTCATAGGGAAAACGCAATTTTCAATATATTTCATAGATGGTCTTGGAATAGTGCTGTTAGGACTCTCCTGGAAATACATTTTCTCTTTCAGTTATATTCATGGTAGGCATTGTGTTAATCGCCTATTGCTGCATAACAAATTACCTTAAAATTGAGTGGCTTCAAACAACAGTCATTAATGGTCTCATTTCTGTGGGTCAGGAACCAGGGAATGGCTTGGCTGTGTGGTTCTGGTCCTTCACAAGGCCTGCCCTCGGGGAACTAACCAGCTGGGCTATTTTCAGAGCCTGACTGACCTGGGGGAAGGGAAGTACCCAACTGTAGCCCACTCTAGCCATCCTGTCCCACCTAAGGGGGAAGGAGAGAGCTGAGAAACACCTGTGAGGTTCACAGCCCCGCGGCCCAGGCTCCGAAACACTGAGACCCCGTCGCAGGCCTGGAGGAAGCTCCCCCGCCTCACCCTCCACCAGGTCACTGAAGGCCTATTGACAGTTCGTTTTACCTGGTACGTCATGTCTGGCTGTCAAGATTATAGTGTAAGACAAAAAACACAATTTGAAAAAAATAGAGAAAGTGTCAGAACCAGACTCAGACATGGCAGTGACGTTGGAATTATCAGACCAGAGATTTAAAACAACTGAGATTACCCGTTAAAGCCCTTGGCATTTTAAAGAAGAGACAGCCTGCAGAAACCGGTGGGTAGTGCCAGCAGAGACGGAAATCCAAAGACAGAATCAAAAAGAAATGCCGGACATGAAAAAACACTAAGAGAAATGAAGCCTGCATGCTCTGATGAAAAAAATAAAGAAGTAAATGGAGACCATGTTTATGGATTAGGAGACTCACTGTTGTCAAGAGGTCAGCATTTCACAGCTTGATCTGTAGATCCAGTGGATCCCTATCAAAATCCCAGCAAGGTTTTTTTTGTGAATACCAGCCAATGGATTCCAAAGTTTATATGGAGAGGCGAGAGACCCAGAATAGCCTGCATGCTATCGCAGGAGACGGACAAATTTGGAGGGCTGACAGTACGCAGATTACAACACCTCACTGAAAAGCTACAATCATCAGGTGTGATACTGGTAAAGAATAGACATATCAATGAACCACAGAGCCCAGAAATACATAGTGATAAATGCAGTCAGCTGATCTTTGACAAAGGAGCAAAGGCAATAAAATGGAGAAAAGATCATCTTTTCAACATCTGGTGCTGGAACAAATTGGACTTCCATGTGGAAAAAAGAAACCTAGGCACAGACCTTCCACCCTTAACAAAAACGAACTCAAAATGGATCACAGACCTAAATGCAAAATGATAAAACTCCTAGAAGAAAAGCAGGGAAAAAACCTAGAAGGTCTTGGCCATAGTCAGGGCTTTTACATTCAACCCCAGAGGCACAATCCACAGAGGTAATCTATAAGATGGGCTTCATTGACCTGAAAAACTCTGTGAAACACAGGAGAATAAGAAGATAAGCCAGACTAGGAGGACATGTTGGCAAAAGTCAAATTTGATAAAGGATTATTCTCCAAAATACACAAGGAACTCTTAAAATAATAAGAAAATAAAAACGCTGATTAAGAAGTGGGCCAAAGTCTTGGACGCACATCTCACCAAGGAAGATAGATGGCAAATGAACATGTGAAAAGATCCTCCAGGGCATCTGTAATGAGGGAAATACATATTAAAATGAGCTATCACGACACACCTATGAGAAATCCGGAACACTGACATCACCAACTGCTGATGAGGATGTGGAGCAACAGGAACTCTCATTCACTGCTGGTGAGAATGCAAAGGGGTGCTGTGTGGCAGTTCCTTGCAAAACTGAACACACTCTTAGCACATGAGCCGGCAACCATGCTCCTTGGTATTACCCAAAGGAGTTAAAAACTATGCCCACACAGATGTTTATAGCAGCTTTATTCATAATTGCCAAGATTTGGAAGCAAACAAGATGTCCTTTGGTAGGTGACAGATAAGCTGGTCCATCCAGACATTATTATTGAACACTAAGAATTGAGCTCTCAGGCCATGAAAAGACAGAATCCTTTCTCCTTCCACAGTAAATAAGCCAGGACAGTCCTGCTAAGCACCCACTGAAGTCTAAATGGAAACTAGGTGCAATTTTATTTATTCAGCAAATTGAACGACATGTCAACAGTATCTTAGTTAAGCATACTTTTCAAATAGTGAAAATTTTCTAACTTATTTTAAATTACCCCAAGTGTTGATATATAAGAACATATGCTAACAGACTTGACTAGGAAATCTGACATCCTTTTAATTATGAATGTTGTTTACAGTTTAATAACTCCCTGCATAGCAGGTCCAATGAGAAGCTGGCAGGGCAGAAAATTCCTGTATATTACTGATTTTAATAAAATCAGTGATACATTGAATTTCTGATATCAAACCTCACTTTGGAGAGTAGACACATTCTACAAAAATAACTTTTGTCTTTTTACTGACTTGTATGATAAAATATATATATATATTTAAAATAAGCTTCTAGTCAGACCCAGAACACAACAGAAACGGTGACCTTTTAGAAAGTCATCCTTTTTGTACAGGATTATACAAGAGCCCTGCTTCTCCATCCTTTTTAAAATGCAGTTCATTCAGGGATGCTGACTTCTGTTTTGTGTTCTGTGTCATTTCTCCGCAGAGCAATATGCGGAGACACTCAAGGAATTGTCACTCCGGGCGCGGGAAGTCAGCCACATCAGGAAATGAAAAAATGAGAAAGGGAGACCTGGCCATCCCGCAAGAGGCAGCAGAGGAAGACGGTACCTCATTTTAAATGAATGGGTTTTAATGTGACAGTGATTTGTTCATTGTAAATGTTCCTGGGTTGCTAAGTGTGAACTTTGCAGGGGACACGCCCAGAAACACTAAGTGCTAGACTCCAGGGGGCACCCGGTCCTGGCCCAGCCCTGTGGTGCTTCCGGCCACTTTGGGCAGGTTTTGAACTTCATTCCAGCCAGGTCTGGTTCTTGGTGACGTGGGAGTGATTCTTCCCCAGCCCTCAGAACTGCAGCGAGCCCCATTGGCACCCACATCCCGCAGGCTTCTGGGGGGACACTTTAGCGAGGCCGAGTGACAGACGCATGCCCACGGCTGTCCTCTCCCTCAGAGCTCTCCTTAGTGGTGCTGGTGGACTGTGCCTGGCACTTGGTGGAGCTGCTGCGTGCTGCGTTCTCATCCTGGGGCCACTGCAGCCAATGACCACAGACTGGGTGACTTTGAACAATGAAAGTTTATTCTCATAGTTCTTGAAGCCAGAAGTCCTAAATCAAAGCCTGAGAAGAGCTGTCCTCCCTCTGCAGGCTCTGGGGAGGACCTCCCCACCTCTCCCAGCCCCTGATCGCTCCAGGCGTCCCCCTGGCCTGTGGCCGCATCCCTCCGGTCTCTGCGTCTGTCTCCGCTGTGTCAGTGTCTTCTCATCTGTCTCCCACAAAGATGCTGCCATTGGATGTAGGACCTGCCTGGAAAATCCAGGATGATCTTTTCTCGAGTCCTTCATTATACCTTCAAAAACCTTTGTTTCAAATAAGGTCACACTCATAGGTTCGGGGGCCAGGTTGTGGACATTTCTTTTTCTGGGCTACCGTTCTACCCATTGCAGGCTTCACAGTCTTTATCCTCTGGCCGCAGGGAGCAGACGTGGGTTCCCAGGTCAGCACAAAGGCTGTCTGTTTGCTGTCTGTCCTGGAAAAGGTTCTGCTCCCAGGCGGGGCTGACCTCACTGCCTTACAGGGGTTCTGTACGCGCTCTATTCAGTTGAGAATCTTAGCCCTGAAGCACATGATTGGAAACCAGACAGCCTTACCACAAAAACACATGGAAAATGTGTGAGTGACATCCCCAACTCAAATCCCCTACACGATGATTCCGGCCCAAATCCCTGACTAATGAGTGTTCCCGTGGACAGTGGTCAACCTTTTCTCTCCTTCAAGAGTTGCCAGATAAAATAGAGGGTGCCCAGTTAAATTCGAACTTCAGATAAACAATAGTTGTTTAGTGGGAATATACCCCACACACCATTTGGGATATACTTATACCTAATATACTGGATATTCATTGTTTATCCAGAACTCAGATTTGACCAGGCATCCTGCAGGCCTGCACACACACACAGGGTCCCTCCTGTCAGTAACCATCATGTGCCGAACTCCCTGCCTTGTTCCCATGCCTCAGCCACCTGGTGAAGCTCTCGCTCTGGATTCTTCCCAGGCAGCCAGGCCCTGCAGGGCAGGGAGCCTTCCCGGATGGGGTGCAGAGCTACCCAGGCCCGCACCGCAGCCCGCACATCTCTGGAGCACCTTTCTCCTCTCCTCCGGGAGCTGGGCCCTCAGGAGCCCACCCATGTGCCTTTTAGCTTGGGTGCGGCCTCGTGCAGTGGGCCCTGTCACCCCTCACACTCCACGACAGGGTTGGCTCGCAGAGGGCGTGGAGGGTCGGGCTGAGCTGGAGAGCAGGCAGCACACCGGCCTCAGCATCCCCTGGTGCCCTTGCTCTCACGGCTTCTCCCATCAGCAGGCACCAGGCTGCCCACACGGGAAACGCAGGAGAAAGATGCCCCCCACAGCAGTGGATATAAAACCACCACCTGGCCTGGGTAAGATCCGCCTTGACACGGAAGATGGCATGAAGTGCCATTTTTCATAGTTTTTCTGGAGAGAGGCCAGCAGACCTGCAGCTCTCTGCTGGGGCCCCATGGGGGCTGCCTGGAGCCTGCCCTCCCTGCGCATAGCCCACTGTTCCACCTCTTCTCTCTCCAGGGGCCCTCTTGTCCTGCTCTGCCTGACCCTTCCCACCAGCCTCACACAGGCCCAAGCGTACAGAAAATATGGAACCACTGGTGCGACTCCATGGCCTTGGTTCCCATGAGCCTCCCTCCGCTCCCGGGGCCTTCTGTCATCCTCTCCCTGCCCCTCCACGTGCCCCTGCACCCTCTTACCACGTGGCCGCCAGACATACCTTGTTGCTACGTTCCAAAGGCCTTTCCCGCTCAGCGCTGCTGCCCGCTGGCTTCCGGGCCCTCTCCCTTCGGCCGGCTCCTCCGGCTGCCTGGGGCATGTCTCCTGGCCTCAGCAGCCGCCCTGGCCTCCCCTCCTCCCAACAGCAGCTGCTCTCACATCGCTGCCTCCACAGTCCACCTGGTTTCCATAGACGATCAGCCCCCCTCCTGTCCACACCCACGCCTGCGCCCAGGACCACACCTGTACCTTCGTCCACACCTGCACCCACACCCACTCCTGTGCCCACGTCCACACCTGTGCTTTTGCACAGGTGCAGTCATGCACGCCTGCAGCTTTGTCCACACCTGTGCCCACACCCACATCTGTGTCCTTATTCATACCTCTGCCTGTGTCCACACTTGCACTCTCTTCCACACCTGCACCCATATCCAACCTGTGCCCTTGTCCACACCTGCACCCTCACCCATTCCTATGCAGTCATGCACAACCATAGCTTCATTCACACCTGCACCCTGGCCCGCACCTGCACATGCCGCCAGGCCCACGGGCTCTCCCACAGCTCCAGGCTTGCCGGGGTGGGTCACTGGTGACCCGGGGCTGCAGCCTCATGTAGCATCCACACAATGGGAGCAGATCTTCCGCTGCCTGGCAAGCATCCCGCTGGGCTGTCTCAAGCTCAGCCTGTCCAAAACCGAAGTCTTGACACCCCTCTGCCATCCCTCCCACCCTTGGCCTTGTTCTCTTGGGCAACTCTGATACACGCTGGCATCTGGTCCTGGGAAGCCACCCCTTGTACCAGCAGCTCCCTCTTGCCCACATCTGAAGGCCACTGGACTTCAGCCCTGCTCACCCTGAGTCCGTCTCTGTCTCCATCGCCCCAGGACACCATCTTGCAGTGCCTCTGAGAGCTGCCAACGAGCCTTCTCCACGTGCACACTGGCCCCTCCCACCCCTGTGCCTTCCTTGCCACCCACCACCACTGTGAAGACTAGGACCCCCATCCCAGCTAGGCCAGGCTCACCCTTCCTTACTGTGGCCATGAATCCCCAAGATTTTGCTGGTGCATCCCCGAAGTCTTAGCTCAGACCCTTCACATGCACCCCTGGACTATGCTTCTGCTTTGCAGATCTTTGCCTAGTGCTGGGTTTCACATTCACCTGATCGTTTAGTACATGCACCTTTGCACCTGTGCTGTGCTCTCCTTGAAGGCGTCTGGCCCACCCCCAGCTCCTCACACCAGGCCTGGTGTTAGCAGCGTTCCGTCATTCCCACTTGAATAAACAAGGAAACAGTGAACAAACAGATGAAATCCAATCAGATCCTTCAACCACTGCGAGGAGATCCCAAGGCCAGGTCACCAGGACCCAACACTCTTAAGTGGAGTGGGTCCTAAATTGTCCCTGTAAATGTGGGATTTTGTGACTAACTAGGTACCTAAAAGCCTCCTCTTGACATCTAAATGCAGCATTTTAATTATCTATTAAATCCCTTAAAAACTTTTGGCAAAATCGTATCTAAGAATATCCTAGAAAACCATGATTGAGGATGTAGAGGTTTTTTTTAAAATGTTGCCCTCGGTCAGTGACATTTCTGCTGCAGAGCAGAGTTAAAGCATAATGGCTTCCACACTGACCACAGCCTCAAGCCGTCGTAAGGCAGCACCTTGTCTTGTGTTCCTCCTGAGCTGGCATCTCCTGAGTTTGTTTCCCAGACACTGACATTGAAAAAAACTAGAGCTGAAAGGTGATTGGCGATCGATGTCCTCTCCCGCGTTCACTGATACGGGTCTTCGGAACAGGACATCATTCAGGCGAGGTCACGACGGGGGCACTGGAAATGCTGCCTGTGTCAAATGTTCACATTCCAGAAGCAGAAATGGGAAGGCACTTAGAGGTTCAAAAATGGGTAAGACCGGACATATCAGAACTCTGTTCCAATTTAGGTGGCTGGCTGTTGTATCCGAGGCCGTTTGAGTTGAGAAGTAACAGGCTTGTTGTTAGCAAAATAAAAAAAATACAACTGATTTGCATTTCGGGGCTGTTTGAACCTATATGGTTCAGATGACTGTCTCGCTTCTGTTTTTGCTACACTTCCGCCAGCACAGACCACCTCCCCTGTTCACTGGTAGATCTCTGCGAGTTACCGTCTGACGGGACCGATTTTGTGACTCTCGGTGTTCATTTTCATATATAAGAACCGGGTCTTAATGCTCTCCCCACCCAGAATTTTAAAATGCTCCAAGGAACCACAAGCAAAAGTTGTCTTCCACTTGGAGCTAACGGGATGTCAGGTATCGCTAAGTGCGGGCTCCTTGCCGCCTGTTCCCGGGGAACGGGCAGTGAAGCTTCAACGGGCATCCTGGGAAGGAATTTGGAAAAACGGGGAGAGGGTTGTACATGGGTGTATTTAAAGCGGCCTTGTGGTTTTAAACTCCCCAAAATGTGCCGACTGTTTATAAGCTGCGGGATGGGAGGGATGGCTTTGGATCCGGGCAGGCTCACACTGTGCAAGACGGTGACCGGCAGTCGCCTTGGCGTGTGTTGATTGGCAGAAGGCACAGATGCCCTGCAAGCAGCTGGCTTTTCTCTTTTTTGGTAGTGTCATTCCCCAGGCACGGAAACAAAATGGATGAGCAGCTCAGCCCCTGTCTGGGTCTATAGGATCCGTGTTCAGCTTAGAGCAGGGATTCTCAACCAAGGATGATATTGTCCCCCAGAGGACATGAGGCAACTCCTGGTTGTCACAACCGAGCAGGAGTGTCCTTCCACCTTCCAGCGGGTAGAGGCCAGGTGTGCTGCTAGACGATGCACAGGACGACCCACAACAGGAACTGGTCCAGCCCCAAATACCTATGTTGCTGAGGCTGAGAAAAAAATGACTTAAAGCAAATCATTGAGATCACAAAATTTGTACTGCCTGTAAATGGGAAGATCATTTTTAACGTTTGCTTCTATATTAAAAAAGTAAGTGATTATCTCCAAAATATATTTGCACTGATATCTTGGCTTTATTCTCAATTTGCCAACCCAGTGGCTTTTCCTCAAGAAGCCACTGCTGAAGAGGCCTCCATTCTGAAGGGAGACGACTACCCAGAAGAGATGGTCCCTGCTGGCTATGGAGAAATCACAGCTGGAATTGAGGACCTGTATGAGGACATGACCTGTGAGATGATCCTCAACATGATGGATAAATGGTAGAGTTTCAGGGTTCGTTTGTATAGCCTGTAATTCTCAAAGCAAGTTAGAAGTTCTTAGCATCTTTGAAACAATGAAGTTCCTGACAATGAAAGGTCAGTTTTTCAAAGGTTAAAATGCTATCTGGAATTGCCTACCATTGTAAGTGTGTTTTAAAAGGCAAATTGAATTAGAGGATCAAACCTCAAACTTATTCATTCATTTACTTGATACTAGCAAGGTGACCCACAATGAATTAACAATGAGTTTTGGATGGTAATTATTTCTGTCATAGTCTGGACTAACCGGTGCTCCAGCAAAATAGTTCAAGCTGGGAAACTTTATGTTGAAAGGTACACCCCCCCAAGATGTTTCTAATGCTATGATTTGTTTTAAACATGAAAGATTGATTTTGTCCTTTTTTTGTACAAATGAATTTCCCACAAAACTTAAAGCTACCATAATACTTTTAATGAGTTGTAAATTCAGCAAAAAAGATCTTAATATTATAAAGGGAACACTAAGTAGAAAATGAAAAACTCTAGCTTAGATTAGAAAATAATTCATAGTCTGTTTTAGAAAATAATTAGAAACAATGCAAAGTCTCTACTTTGGTATATGAGCAAGATTCACTTTTAGATTTTATATTCTTTGTGACTGTTCTGGCAGGTGTGAAATCTCCCTGGTTAAATTCTATTCTTGCTCATAAGTACATCAGTTCATCACCCTTCAGTTTTGCTAAAACTACTTCGTTTGCTTTTAAAGCAATTGGCAGAGAAGAAACATGAAAATCTGATAATGGAAATGCCTATTTGTAAAGGATTTATACTTTTTGATGCCACCCAATTGAAGAGATTGTTCCCACCTTCAAACAGCCTGTGAAATGTCTCTTGAGTGCTTAAAATTAACTAGTACCTATCTTCATAATGCATCTTATCTTCTTAGCTTAGTAGCTGTTTTGCTGTGAGTTTTTCTTAAATTTTAAAATCTTCATAGGCCCTAAATTCAAATTCTTTTTTTTCAGCTTTATTGAGTTTTAATGGACAAATAAAATTATATTTAAAGTGTACATCTTAATGATTTGATACACATATACATTGTGAAAGGATTCCTCCCATCTAGTTAACAAAATCCAAATTCTTAAAATACTGACCTGCTATTAAAAATAACCTAAGTCCAGAAGCCCTGTATAAGGTAAACATGTGGACGCAACTTCCTAGGGAGAATGGCATTATATTCTTTCATGGCAGCAAATTAATTGACTTCATATAATCCAACTTAAATTCTAGGGTCTGTTGTATGCTGTCATTGTGACTACCTGGGTTTTTATAGTATTTTCTTACTCTTTGTTGTTTGTTTTATAGTATTTTCTTACTCTAAGTTGTTCTTACATTTGTTGTTTAAATAAAATGAAATGACTTAAAATTGCTGTCTTTGTTGTATGTGAATGATGGCTCTAAAAAAATGTCTGTAGAAGATTGGAGTCTGATGAGAATTAGGCTTGGGGTGGATTAATGATTGTGCATTGAGTCCCCTATACAGAATTTTATTGTTGTTAACAACCATTTGATCAATAAATATGAGAGATGCCCTCTCAAAAAAACAAACAAACAAATAAAAAAAACAAAAATGTCTTCGTTGGTGAGGATGTAGGGAGATTGGAACCCCTCTGCCCTGTTGGCAGAAATGTAAAACAGTGTAGCTGATATGGAAAACAGTAGGTTGGCTCTTCAAAGAATTTAAAATGGAAGCACCTATGCACCAGCAATTTGGCTTTACACCCAAAAGATTGAAAGCAGGGTCCTGAAGAGATATTTGTACGCTCATGTTCACAGCAGCTATTCAACAGCCAAAAATATTCAAAAACCCACATGTGCATCGATGGACAAATGGATAAACAAAATATGGTGTATACATACAGTGGAATATAATTCAGCCTTAAAAAGGAAAGAAATTCTGACACGTGACACAACATGGATGAATACTGAGGACACTATGAAAGTGAAATAAGGCAGACACGGAAGGACAAATAGATTTTATTCCTCTTATATGAGGTACTTAGAATAGTAAAATTCATAGACACAGAAAGAATGGTGGTTAGCAGGGGGGAAGGAATGAGGAGCTGGTTTTTAATGGGGACAGAGTTTGATTTTTGCAAGATGAAGAGACTTCTGGAGATCAGTTGCTTAACAATGAATATACTGAACACTGCTGAAGTGTATACCTAAAAACAGTTAAATTTAAGGGAAGGTTTATATTGCATATTCTATCACAATTAAAATGTTTTAGTTTAAAAAGAACATAATATAAAGAACATGTTTGAAAATGCAAGCCCAGTTGGTATCTAAACACCATTGAAAACTCATAGTCTTATAGGTAATTTGCAGTGCTTTTCATGTGTCACAGCTGTCTGGGCAATGATAATAGTCCCCACAGGAGGGCAGCCGTTTCTCTCTTTTCGGACATCGGGACAGACTCGTCCGACTCTTGGGGACAGAATTACGCAAGTTACAACCAAGTCTTGGCAGTTAGTGTGATCCGTTTTGTGCCATACAGAAAGATTAATAATAAGTGGTTTGTCTTAGATGGGAGGATTTTTTGCGCTTGAGGTTGCTAAGTAAGAAAGGGGCCTTTATAAAACCTGGACGGAAGGACACTTTGGACGGCTCTGAGGTCCAGAGAGCCTGGGACTGAGCTACCTTGGAAGGCTGTGGCTTAAAATGTACGCAAAACTTTGAGATCCATCAGGAAATCATTCTGGAATGTACACCTCTTGCACAATTTAACGTCTCTGTTTGGGGGGAAGGTGTTTAAATTACAACATTGTTTGACAACAGTTTGACTATATAAAGGATGCTTTTTAAACAAGCCTCAGATTTGACGGATGCCTCTATTGTTCAAGCTCAGTCACCGAAAGGGTTGGTTGGATACTACGAGGGGGTGGGGGTCAGTTCTGATGACACCGAAGCAGTTTCTATCATAACGTTGAACAGCCTACTTTCACAGAAAGCAAGAATTTCTTATGTCCCAGGTATTATTTCCAGTATTTGAAAACCATTGATAACCTTACTGAGTAGCCCCTGTGAATGTATTCATGGCAATCAGTCATTAATGGGCAGTGTTATTAAACTTGTTCAGCTAAAGCCTTAGGACATTGGGCTTATCTATTCGAGGATTTCTTCGTTTGTCCATCCTTTTATTGCAGGTTATTTTTAATTGAGTGTATCAGATAAAATGCAGATTTTAAGTGGCAGCCTGTTTCAGTAGCTTTTGTATCATTTCCAAGGCACAGCTATGAGAATGACCCTCATTTCTGTAAATCACTGTCTTTTATAGTATGCACAATTTAGGATTTCAAAAGACATATACACTTATTTTTCTGAGCAGTTGCAGAGAGAGTACTAACACAGGACACTCACCGTGCTTGTTGAGACAAAAAAAAAAAATGGCAGTTTAAAAAACCCTTAATGTGAGCCACAGTGGCTGGAAGCCGGCCACAGGCCATATAGTACCACAGATACCTCTCGTGGTGACAGATCCCTCTTAGGAACAACCAGTTGGAAGGCACATGGCTGTTGTTTCCTGTTAATGAAATACGGCAGCTTATATATGGGTCCAAAGGTCGCTGATTAAAAGACTCATCCTGGTAATTATTATAATTACATCCCAAGGTCTGAACTATCAGAATCAAGAAAGTAATAGCAGAAAATAGCTGCTAGACAATGAACTGCTTGACTTTAAACCAATCAGCACCAGTCACTACACTGAGAACAAGAGCTGTGTTTAACCTTTTCCAAGGTAGCCTTTTCACTAACAGGGCATTTGGAAACTTTGAACATGCTCTTGGTGGTGGTGAGAAGCTCAAGTATTTCAAAACCTGAGAACCACTTTCCCCTGGCTAAAGGAGAGTAACGTGATGGCAGCATTGCAATTACCTGTGAGCATTGACAGAACGATTTTTAAAGGGACTCTAGGATTTTTCTATTACATAAAAACAGCCATTTTGTCAGCTAAATAATTTGTCTTCCGCAGAAAATAAAAGTTGCATTACAGAGGCACGCCCAGGTTTGCTGCTGGAATAGAAGGATTTAAATACCGCTGCCTCCTGGGAGTGCAAAAATCGATTTTAAATGGACTCTAGGAACAAATTTGCTTGTTCTGTCCAACCACAGAGTATCATTAACTAGCCTGCACTCCGATGCCAACTCCCTCAAAAGCAGAAAGCTAATATTTGAAAGTAGGAGCCTTCGGGAGGAAGTGGAGGAAGTCGGACTTCGTCAGTGGATGTGCCAAACTCAGCACTGGGATCATGGGTACGTGGAGCCCAGGATGGGCACTGGAGACCTCAGGCTGAGCCCGGCTGATTTTAAAGCTGACGGACTGGTCTCCTCTGGAAGTGGCCATGGTTCCTGACCTCAGTCTCTCTCAGTTTCCTGAGCCTGGATTTTAGAACATGATCCCAGAGGTGTTGACGGGCACTACCTGACACATGCACACACGTTCATGTGGTCACTGAACAGTCGATGCCCCCAGAAGCACCAAAACTAAATAAATGCAAATGAGGTTTGAAGAAACGGAGGAGGGCGGAAGCCCTCACCTCTTTGGGTTGCAGCCTGGAGGCGGAGGGCGGACGGGGCAGGATGTCACTGGGATGTCGTCAGGGGCAGGACAGAGTTGCTGGAGCTCCTGTCAGGTAGTGTGGACGGAGGGGCGGCCCAGTCTGTGACCGGAGCCAGTGGACGGCATGTCCACGTGTGTCTCCCCACAACCACCAGTCCTCTGGCAGTGCCTCCTGTTCGAGGGCTTAAGACCCTGTCACCTGGGTGTGCACTTGCGGCTGCAGCGGCCACCTGGTCACTCCGTCCGCCTTGTCCGGCACGGTCCCTCTTTCTGCAGTGTGGCTCTGTACATCTTGCCACAACACACCTGACCTTCACCTGAGCCCACCATCATGCAGGGAAATTCCAGTGCCTTTGAGACGCTTAACAACGCTGGTTCAGAAATCTCTCTGAGTGTTGGGATATTTAGGGAATTGGTGAAAAATAAAGAGTCCTGGGATGGATCCCCTGCCCCCACCAGGCTTAAGAGATTAAAATCTTGGGGGGTTGTACCCAAGAATCAGCATTTTCCATGGCCAGATTGGTTGCAAAGCCCGCTCTGAGGGCCACCTGCTCTCCAGGCTGGTTTCACAAATGTCGGGAAAACTGAAGAGGTTTTCTGCAGCCAGGCCCTAAGCATTTTATTCTGGGTGGTTCTACCCAAAAAAAGTGATTCAGCATCTCTCTGCTGGCCTGTCAGCTGGCTTTTGTTCCACAGGGAATGGAAGCAGGCAGGGCCTCTGGAAGTGACATATGATGCGTGTTAGAATTTGCTGGGCCTGCTCCATGGTCGACACCTAGATGGTGTGCTCAGGTGACCTGGAGCGAATGTGACAGCTGTTTTGCAGTGACAGAGCATGACCCATGGGAGGGGGAGGCGTAGAGAGGCCTGGAGAAGATTCAGGATCTGCCGATGGCGTAGAACTAACAATTCCAGGCCGATGGCAGGTATGTCATACAGAGCAGGAACAGGACTAATTCACCATTTGAAAATGCATATGTCTGACTTTGCAGACCTGTTTGGTTCTGGCTAAGAGTAATGTTCCACTTAGGTAACACAGACCCATCTCAGAATAAGAACAACTGCTTCTTTAACATAGTTCTTACCATTTATTTTGGCAAGTAGGATGATCTCAGCACGGATGGATGGCAGTGTACTTTTTTCTTTAATTTTGTTTTAAAATTTTTTTTAATTTAAGTTTTTTAAATTTTGAATTAAAATTAAAATTGTTTCCAAAAAAAACTCCTCAAAGAATCAGAAATTAGTCATGGAAAGGTGGGTCCTTCACATGTTCACCAAGTGTGAATTCGTTTCCTAATCACAACTTTTTTACCTAAATGAAACGAACACCAGAATTTTTCTTAGTGCTGTTTTCCAACAATGAATCTTATTTTTGGTATATTTCTAATTTTTTGAGGTGAAAACTGCATACAGTAAGATTCCCCCTTTTGAGTGTACAGTTCTCTGGGTTTTGACAAGTGCGTGGTCATATAACCACCACCACCACAATCCAGAGCCCCTCCGTCACCCCCCACATCCCACTGGGCTCCTCTGCAGCCAGCCACTGCCCTACCAGCCCCCCTAGCAACCACAGGTCTCTTCACCTCCCTGCAGTTGTCATTTACAGAAATTCATATAGAACTGTGTCACTACATATTTGTTCTGGCTTCTTTCATTCAATATAATGACTTTGAGACCCAGCCCTGCTATTTGGTGAATCACTTATTCCTCTGTTCTTACTGCTGAGTAATATTCCATTGAATGGGTATTTCCCCAACTTGCTTCTCCATTCGCCAGTTCAAGGACATATGTTTCTTCCCAGTTTGGAAGGATTATGAACAAATCCATAATAAACATTTGCATATAAGCTTTGTGCAAAAACATGTATATTCATTACTCTTGAGATGAGGTTTTTAGGTCATAAGGTAGATGGATGTTTAACTTTATAAGAAACTGCAAACTCTTCCCCAAAGTGGATGTCCCAGTCTGCACTCCCACCAGCCAGGAATGAGCACCCCCAGGGCCCCAGAATCCCACCATCACCTTAGTATTATTGGAGTTTGTTTTATTTTGTTTTTAAGCCATCCTAGTAGGTATATAGTGATAGGTCATTGTGGTTTTAATTTGCATTCCACTTATAACTAGTGATTTTGAAAATCTTTCCACGGGTTTATTTGCCATCTACATGTTTCCTTTGGTGAAATGTCTGGTCAAATCTTCTAACCACTTTTTGTGTTGGGTTGTTGGAGAGTTATTTATAGATTCTGGACACAGTTCTTAATGAGACACATGTTTTGCTAATATTTTCTCCCAGTCTGTGTCTTGTCTTTTCATTTTCTTAACAGTGTTTTTCAAAGAGCAGATTTTTTAAGACATTTTGGCAAAGTCAATTTATTCTCTTTTTCTTTGACACATGATTCTTTTCATGTCATATTAAGAAATCCTTGCTTAACTCAAGGTTACAAAGGTTTTTTTCCTAGGTTAATTTCTACAGGTTTTATAAATTTATGCTTTGCATTTAGGTCTGTGATCCACTTTGGGTGAAATTTTGTTTATGATGCAAGGTGCAGATCAAGGTTCTTTTCTTCACATGTGGATGACCAATTGTTCTGGTGTCATTTATTGAAAAAACTATCCTTTGTCCATTGAAATTCCCTCTGCATCTGTATTGAAAGTAAATTGGCCATACATGTGGGGATCTATTTCTGGACTCCAATTTGTTTGACCAATCCAGTCTTTCATCAGGACCGCACTGCCTTGATTACTGTAGCTTTATAGTAAACACTGAAGTCAGAAAACATGAGTCCTCCAACATTGTTCTTTTCTAAAATTGTTTTGGTTATTTCAGAACTTTTGCCTTTCCACATAAGTATTCAAATGCACTTGTTGATTTGTACAAGAAAATGCTGGGATTTTTTTTGAGGGGGGAGGGGGGTGAATTTATAGATCAGTTTGGGAAATATTTAACATTTAATAATACTGTCTTCCAATCCATGAACACAGTATATCTTCCCATTTATTTAGATCTTGTTTGATTTCATTCATCATTGTTTTGTAGTTTTCAGCGTAACAGATCTTGTACAGACGTTGGATTTATACCTCTTTTTCATGGTTTTTGTTTGTGTGTTTTGATACTATCATAAATTATATGGCTTTAAAAATGTTGACTTCCTATTGCTCATTGCCAGTATAGAGAAATACAGTTGAGTTGTGTATATTGACCTTGTATCCTGCAACCTTGCTAAACTCACTGATCTGTTCTGGTAGTTTTGTAGATTCCTTGGTGTTTTCTACATAGATAGTCATGCTATCTGCAAACAGAGACAATTTTATTTTTCCCTCTCCAACCTGTCTCTGTTTTTATTTTCTTGCCATATTGTACCAGTTAGGACCTCCAGTATGATGTTGAATAGGAGTGGTAAGAATGGACGCATTCTTGCCTTGTTGCCAACCTAGGGGAAGTGCATTGAGTTTTTTGCCATTAAGTATGATATTAGCTATAGGCTTTTTGTAGACGCCCTTTATCAGGTTGAGGACATTACTATTACCAGTCTGCTGAGAATTCATCATGAATGGATGTTGAATTTGGTCAAATGCTTTTCCTGTATTAAGATGATTAAATGCTTTTTCTGTATCTGCAAATAGATGAATTACATTGACTAATTTTCTAATGTTAAACCAGCCTTGCATTCCAGGATAAACTTCACCTGATTGTGATGTATTATCCTTTTTATATTTTGCTGGATTTTATTTGATAATATTTTGTGGAGGATTCTTTCATTTGTGTTCACAAGCATATTTCACAAGTTCACAAATCTATCATTTTCTTTTCTTGTAATAGTTTTGGTATTACTGCAATGCTATTCTCATAAAAATGAGCTGAGACGTGCCTCCAACCTCTGTTTTCTAGACGAGTATGTGTAGAATTAGGATTATTTCTTCCTTGAATAGTAGTATTTACCAGTGAAGACAACTGGTCTGGAGTGTTTTTGTTGTTCTTAGGAAGTTTTAACTATGAATTTCATTTCTTAATAACTACAGGCTTATTCAGATTATCTATTCTTTCTTGAGTGGACTTTGATAGTTCATGTCTTTAAGTCATTTGTCCATTTCATCTAAGTTACTGAATTTTAGGGCATAAAGTCATTCACAAAATTCCTTTTATTATCCTTTTCATGTCCGTAGAGTCTATAACAATTTCCTTCTTTTCTTCTTTAAACTGCTCATTTTTGTCTTCTCTCTTTTTGTTCTGGTCATTCTGGCTGTAGGTTTATTTTGTTGATCTTTTCAAAGAATCAGCTTTTTGTTTCATCAATTTTCTCTCTCATTTTCCTGAGTTTAATTTCATTGATTTCTGCTCTTTATAATTTCTTTCCTTTCTTAAGGCTTGGATAATTCATTCAAGACCTTTCTTGTTTTCTAAGCACTGGTTACACGATTCCCTCTTAGTACTGCCTTTTACAAATCTTGGTGTATTGTATTTTTATTTGTAGTCAGTCCAAAATATTTCCTACTTTCCCTCGAGATTTCCACTCTGACCCATGGGTTATTTAAAAGTGTGTTTAACTTCCAAACATTTGGGTCTTGTGCAAAATTCCTGGTAATTCTGCATTGGCTTGTGTGGATTCATAGATATGCTGCCTCCCTTGCATGCAGGGACCCAATCCTGGCTCAGACAAGCCTCAGACAAGCTTGGCCAACAGGGAATGAATTGGCTCGTGACAGAAGATTCCATAGTAGCTCTTCAGTGGAGGGTCTTGGGCCCTCCATTCTTAGCAATAGCCGCATAATCCCCCTGCTAGCAGCCAGTCCGTGCCCCTCCCTGGAGCTGGGGGTGGAGTTAGCACGGAGGGGACCAGGGCAGGCAGCAACAGGGTCCCCAGGAAGGTGGAGTGGCATTAGCGAAGAGGGGATCATGGGTGGATGGTTGTCCAAAACAGTGAGGGTCTCCCACACACAGACTCAGAAGTGCTTGAAATTCCATATAAGAGTTTGATTTGAAGTTTTCAATCTTGGGATATTTTTTAACTTTTGGGGGCTCAAGGTTTTCAGATTTCAGAAGTAATATATATGTGTTTTAACGAAACAAAATGTACGGCTTTGATAGGAACAGAGTTACTCATCTCCCCAGCCTCCAACCCCACCCTGGAACCCACCTTAGCCCTGCATTCCCATGTTAGTAGCCTGGGAGGCCCCTCCCACACCCCTCACTGGGCTTTGCAGTCCCAGACACGCTTGCTTGCGTGTGTGGTGGTGGTGGTGGGAGCGGTTAAAGGGCTGGCGCAGGGAATTGTTTTGCTTTTGCAGAAGCAGACCCAGGCCTCGCACGTGATTCTGCAGCTTGCTTTCGCTCACTGCGTGATAAATCTTGGGCTTCCCCACCTGTCAGTAGAGAGAGCCTGCAAACATTACAGTTGGTTCTAGCTAGACCGGCAGCTGGGGGCCTTTTCATTCACTGCTCCTACTGAGGGCGTGGAAGTGCAAAGACCTCTTGAGATTTCTAAATTTGGTCAGAGTGTATGAGGCTGTGCAGGGTGCCTCTGTGCTAAAAATACCAGCCCGGGTCTGGGGTGGAGGCCGCACACTCAGAGAAGGCTAGCTGGGGAAGCCCAGCGGCGGCTTGACAGAGCATCTTCATTCTCCTCCAGAAAGCCTTGGCCTCTACTGACGCCCACACCGCTGGGCACACGGAGGGCACAGGGGTCCCAGTCTCCAGGTGGCCGGGGCATGATTATAGAAGCTGCCCCAAATTGGGCCAGTTTCCCCCACGGTCATGGTATCCTGCTATTCAATTCTACCTCAGGATTTGGACCAACTAGGGGTACCACTACACCGATATTTACTTATTTTCAACTCACATTTGAAAATCAAATACATTTATGTTCAAAAAAATTTCACAACACTACAGCAAATGGGAAACCAATATCACTAGTCATACATAGTCATGATGTATAAATAGTCATATATAGGTAAATAGATAGTATATGTCATAATAATAAATATTGTTGTCTCGTTATTAACACTTCTGAGCATTTGCTCTTTGCCAAGTGCTGTTCTAATAGTTTACAATATTAACCCATTAAATCCTTGCAGCAGCCCCCTGGGGGAGGTACGCTGCTGCCTTCTTCTGTTATTCCCATTTTGCAGATGAGGAAAGAGACTCAGAGCAGGGGCACCTAAAAATAGCCACGTCACTACTAAAACCAAACATTGGACCACATCAATTGTCCTGGTGCCTGTGGTGGGGAAATTCAGCTGTGCTGGACGTTGAATCTCTGTTTGCTGTCTGCCTTTGCTTCATTCAGTTACTCAGCTATTCAAGTGTTCACTGAGCATCTGCTGTGTGCCTGGCACTGGGGAGGGAGGAACTCTGTCCCTGCCCCTCATGAACTGCATCCAGGAGTGGGAAGGGGTCTCATGGACAGGCATGTGGTAGGGGCTTCCCGCTACACTGGGGGAGGGCAGAGGGCATTCGGCAGCCTGGGCCAGGGGTGGGGATGACGCTGGACGAAGTTTCTAAACTTTAAGGATGACTAGGAGCTAGGTGACCTACGGGAGAGGAGAGGAGACCTTGGCGATTCAGGTACATTAAAAACACGGATTAAAGTCAGTTTCATGTCTTCACTGGACACCCCTATTGTTGACATACCGAAAGAAGGCTTTGACGTCAGCTTCCTCCTCTGTAAAATGGGAATAATGGTACCAGCCTAGAAGATGAACGTATCACACACAGTTTGTAAAGCATTCCGGCAGTTCCTGCCACAGAGCAAGTGCTCAAAGTGTCACTAAAATGACGATGATAATGATGGTGATAATTCCGGCAAGTGGCAGTGTTTTCCATTTACTCTAGCGGTGTCATAAAAGTTTTATTCTTTAAATGTATTTGGTTCTTACAAGTGAGTAGCAAGTGGCATATTGGCATGGCGTTTAAATCAGTATCGCTATTATTTTGCATACGACCTGGAATTTTACAATTACACACACACAAAATTAACCTGTGACTTCACAAGTCCCTTCTGTCTTCCTGAGGCTTTATTTTGAAAGAAGTGGAAATCCAAAACCATTCTTTTAAATGAATAGCTATTCATTGATTTGATGGAGGATTTAAATTCCTTACCAAATGGTAAAAGCAACCTAATAATGAGCAATATTTCTAAGTAGCACAACTCTCAGCGTGCGGTTTTCTGAATCTGATTTAGATGGGGAAAACATTTGTCTTTCACAACTGAAGTTTCTCTTGGCAAAGCCATGTGGCTTTGCAAGGACAGTTATCGGTGTAACCAAGCCTCAGCTAGAAGTTGAATTTTTCTTCATCTCTCCCCACTTCCAAATGTGTTCCCCAGGATGTCAGTGAGGAAGGTGGTATTTTGAGAAAAGTTAAAAATCTGTGATTTTTATTTAAATGGATGACAGAAGACAGAGCACAGACAGAGCACGAACCTGGCCTCGGTTTCTAGCTACCACCAACCATTTGCCAAACTAGGTACCACTTCAGAGCTTCATTTCCTCATCTTAACCTCTCTGTGCCTCAGTTTCCCTCTTGGATTGTTGCAATTGTGAAATAAGATAATACAGAGAAACGTGCTTGGCACAGCCCCTGGTACCTGGTAAGTGCTAAGTGAATGTTTTCTAGTATTATTATTATTATGTCTATAGACTGGGGATAATCCCACCATGGCTGCAAGGTGGTTTGAGGATAACATGGGCCGACACTGGACAGCATCTGCCCTTCGGAAGCAGCTTTAGAAATCTGGACAGAGCCGTGAACAGACACCCACTGTGCTGAGGGGGTGGTGAAATCCGAGGTCAGAGCCGTCTCAGGCAGACTGTAAAAGGGAAATAGAATCCGAAGGAAAGAGAATTGAGGTTGCTGCTTTTCATTTTTCTTCACAGGAAGTGCAAACCAGGGAGAAACCAGTGCCAGCCCCACTCCTGTTCCCCCACTGCCCGTGGACAAGCACACACATGTGGCCCAGATGGAGCGGTGGCTGACGGGGGATGCTGCCCCCCGAGCCTGCCTTACTGCCCCCATGACGGTACAGTATAGCCACCACGAGCCAGTGGTCATTTCCAGCTCTCCCTGGTCTAAGCTGTTTACACTGATTATCCCACTTAATCTTCCAACCATCCCTTGAGGGAAATGCTGTCATTATGCACCTTTTACAAAGGAGGAAAGCAAGGCACAGAGAAGTTAAGAAACATGCCCAGGCCACGCTGCTTAAAGGTGGCGTCAGGATCTGAACCTGGGTGGTGTGACTCCTCAGTCCCAGCACTCAACCATCCTTCACCTGCTTCCCTTAAGAACTGGGGTGCTGATGTGGGCACCCTTTAATCTAGGCCCCAATGTAAAGGCCTCCCCTGGCTATTTGGTTACCCACCTCAGCTCCGGAGCCATCCTGAGGTAGGGCCAGGGGAGGCGAGAGGCACCCACACTGGGCACAGCCTTGAAGGAGGAGCCACGGGTCGGGAGGAATATGTCTGGGGAAACACTTGCCAGGAGTGAGCTGGCCGTGTCAAGGCGGGTGGACGGGCAGGAACTGGTCAGGGAGGCGGGAACCCGTGCAGGCTCTGAAATAACAAGGATGTGCCCAGGGTGACTCAGAAGCTTCCAGCTGGGTCAGCGGGAAAATGATGCTGTGGACCTTGGCTTTCAATGCTTCTCTGCTGCCCAGCTCACACCTGACCTGCTCCATTTGCACAGCAACTTGAAAAATTCAGACCTAATTAATGAGAGTGGAGCATAATTCCTAAATAACAGTTCCATTTCTGAAAACAAATCCAAATGTTACCAAGTATACACACAGGAATTCATTCCCGTGGTAGGCAGAATACTGCCCTCCACAGCTGTCAGTCCTCCAGCCCCATGGGACTGACTTCTGCCAGCGACCCAAATGAGCTGCTAACAGATTCTGCCATGCAGCCTGCGACACGCTGGTCTTAGCCCCACGAGGCCGACGTCAGACTTCTGACCTCTAGGGCCGTAAGAGAATAAATTTGTGTTGTTTGGGCCACTATCTTTATGGTCATTTGTTACAGCAGCCACAGGAAACAAACACAATTCCTATTTCATTTTTGTTAATAAAATGTTAATAATTTGCAGACAGAGCTGGCATTGGTGAGCAGCATCCTGGGTTCTGTACAGTCATTTGGCCCCAAGCCTGCACCTGAGTCTGCCTGGGGTAAGGGCGCAGTGAAGTGAGGGGCGGGGTTGGAGAGGGATGTGCCCCAGGCCCCTCCATCCATGAAACCTGGTCAGTCTGACACCAAAGACACACACCACTCATTTTGCGTCCCCTATTTTCTTTGTGTATCTTGACACTATCTGTGTCTAAAAATTAGACAGTTCTTAGACCCATAGAAGGATTCTGCTAGGATTCCACTAGAGACCATTTTATCTCACTTTAGTTATCTTGAAGATGAGCAAAGAGGCCCAGAAGGGTTAACTGGCATGTCTGAAGCCACACAGCCAATCGAGCTATTGCCCAGCGATCCTCTGAACAGATCTGAATATGGTGAAACAGAGAAGAGATTATGCGTTGCCCCCCAGTATCCATTCTCCTCTTTCACCTCAGTTATAATTTTTAGCCAATCACATGGCCACTCAGGATAAAGACACAATTCCATTCCCTTGCAGGAACTAATAAAGCGGGAAAATTCCATTACCAGGCTTTCTGGGAGAGAAAAATATGCTGTTTCAAAGTTAGCTTTTCGTAAAGGCCCCTCATGCCCTCCCACGCCTGGTGCTGACCCTGGCTGGCTGGCTGCTTCCCCTTCCTAAGCAGGTGCTCTGTCTGCAGGGCCCGGGATGGCTCAGCTCCCACTTGGTCCACCCCTTGCCTCTAAAAGCATTTCTCTTTGGCCTATGCCAGTCACATGACCATACCTAACCACCAAAGAGACTTGGAAGTATGGGGTGTGTTCTGCTCAGCACCCTGCTCACTATTGGGGGTCTCTTACTATGGGGAGAAAGGATGTTGGGGAACCTAAGCCACATGGGAGCTTGACAGCTTCTGGGTAAAACTGAATTTCACAATCCCCTTCCTGTCCTATAGGCAGAGGGTTGTATTTCCCCCACTGACCCTCTTATATAGGGACAAATGTATATTGAAATCATAGTCGCCCCAGAAAATCCAGGCTCTCTGGTGAGTCCATACTGCTGGAACGAGCTAGGAGCACAAGCCCTGGAGTCAGGCTGCCTGGGTTCAGAGCCCAGCACCGCCCCTGCCCGCAGGCTTTCTGGGCATCTGGAGGCTGCCCGCATCCGGCGGTGTGTGGCCTTCTCTTCCGTCCTCAGTGCCAGGACAGGCAGTCTTAACTTTCTCGCTCTGACACTGACTCTGTTGCCACTCTCTCCCACACTGCAAGGATCCTGGTGATGACATGGGGCTCTTCTAGGTGACCCAGGACGATCTCCCTCCCTTAGAATCAGCCGATGAGCAGCCTTGGTTCCGTCTGCCACGTGAAGTGACATATCACAGGTTACAGGGAAACTTCTGGTAGGCCGTATTCTGCCGGTCACAGCAACCTCGAGGGAGCCACTCCGCCCCAACTGTTTCCTCATCATGTCTGACTCCCAGGGGTGTTGCAGTGAAGAAAAAAGATGCTGGACATGAAGCAAGGGCCTCATACCAGCCTACCTGCAGGCTACATTCAACCAAAGGGTGTGATTGGCTCTCCCCCAACATCTTTAATCTGAATTAGTTGCTGGTGTTTTTAAACTAATTTCACATTAAAATTCAGAGTTCCTGTTTCACTGACTTAGCAGATGGCACACACGGGGCCTGTTCCCAAGGATGCTGAGAACCAACCGAGGTGTGGCTTCCCCTTTAGGACAGTCATGGTTCTCCAATTCACCGCAGTCCTCACCATTCCCTATTGTCTTTCATTCGGTCTGCTTATTTTAATCACACGGTCTGCCTGACCTCTGCAGAGAATTAAGTTTGTGATGTGTTAAAAAAATCTAATATGCTTAACAAAGGATAGTTAATATTATTCCTATTTGCAAAGATCCATTAACACAGTCATTCTCAAGTATGGCTGTGCATTAGAATTCCCTAAGGAACTTTAAAATATATTGGTGTCCGAGCTGCCCCTAGACCAATTACAC
The DNA here is from genome assembly GCF_030020395.1 of Manis pentadactyla. Classification (NCBI taxonomy): domain Eukaryota; kingdom Metazoa; phylum Chordata; class Mammalia; order Pholidota; family Manidae; genus Manis; species Manis pentadactyla. The sequence goes on along the minus strand of NC_080023.1, from coordinate 173,383,649 downwards.
CAGAACCTCTGGGGTAGGGCCTGGCTCCAGATGGCTGCAGCTCCCCAGGGGTGCCAGCTAGCAGCCAGGGCTGAGAACTAGGGAATTTTCAGATGCTCACCGATAGTCAGAGCTCAGGCAACCTCAAACTTTTCTCAATGCCTGAGAGGGAGGCAGAGACAGAGAGATAGACTGAAGTCAAGGATTGTGCAGCAGGCTGTGCCCCACAGAGAGGAAGAGAGGGCAAATGAATCCGTTAATGTCGGAGCTATAACAACGGGACTTTGCCACATCCACTTCCTGTGACAGATACTTGAGGGGCTGCCTGGACACTTCTGGAAGTTTCCACCACCCAGGCAATCCTTCACAGTGATTGGTGTGGGCTCCTGAGACCCGTGAGGGGTGGACTCAGGATCAGTAACTCCTTTTTCTTCTATTACCAGCCTCCCAGGATGTTAGAGTCCAAGGTGTGGGCCCTGGGAGCCCCAAGCGTCCCTTCCTGACTGCTTTGTAAGTGATCACCAGCCCTTTGTGTCCCCACTCCTGAGACAGGAAACCCTGCTGGGGCTCCTTCGCCTCAGATGGAGGGTTGATGTGAGTTTTCATGACCAGTGATGGGAAAGAAGCAAGTCATTGAGTAAATGTATTGCTGGAGTCCACAAGCACCTACTGTGTAACAGGACCTACTGTGTACAGGGCACTATTCTAAGTGCTGGAGACAAAACAGACCAAGACCTTGGCCCTTGGCAGAGCTGACAATTTACTGGCCAAAACAGACCAGAAAGAAATAAGTAAAATGCCGGTGGGGCAGATGGTGGCCCTGCTGTGAAGGAAAGTGAAGCAAAGGTGGGGGTGGGGAACACGGGGAGGGGGTCCATATTTAACATGGTTTGTCAGAAGGTGGTCTGAGAACCTTACACTTGAACAATGAAGCGAGCTGTGGGAGAGAGGGTGCCAGGTAGGCGGAGCAGCACCTGGAAAGGCCCTGAGGTCAGAGTGGACATAGCACCCTGAGGGCCGAGCAGCACCCTGACTTCACAGATGAAGAGGCTCGGGGGCTGCTGGGCCCAATTCAGCCATGACGGTCTAAGCGAGGATTTGAACCTGGGCTCCAGCGCCTTCATTCAGAGCTGCTGTCTTGATTGGCCCCTCCTGCAACTTGATAAGCATCATGATAACCTCGCAGTCCCACCCTCTTTCTGGGCAAACCTCACAGGGAGAAGGGTCCCCAATGTTGGACCACATGGGGCAGGGTGGGGGATGAGCACAAAATGCAATGCTGGCCCTCAGGAACCATGGCCACTCTGGGATCCCCCCAGGCCAGGGCGTCTTCGTGACCCCGGGGGCAGGTCCCACCGCAATGGGCCGCTTGGGATGGGGAGCTGTTGCCATGGCCTCAGAATCCTGAACAGACGACCACAGTGGGGAGGCGGAGAATGTCCCCCGCCGCCCGAGCACCACTCTGGAGATGGAGAGAGCTGCAGTGTGCCCCACCTTTGCTAGGGACCCTGCTGCTTCTGACTCATTTGCTAAAGGGAATGGACAGTGAGGTCAGCCAGAAACGTGAATTTCTGTCACCGGACTCTGCCCCACCTGCAGGTCAGACACCAGGATCAGAGGGGCTAAAGGACACAGACTCCCAGCCCGCACTGTGCACCTAGAGACAGGCAGGTGGGACCAGGAGGGGTGGGTGGGCAGGCGGGAGGAAGAGAAATGGGTCAGAAGGGAAGGGAGAGAGGGGAGAGAGGGGGAGAGGGGAGAGAGAGGGAGAGAGCAGGGCGGACGGGCGGGCAGGAGGGAGGGCAAGCCTGCAGCATCCTCAGCGTCCTCAGCCCCGGCCTCCAGCATTCCGGCTGCCCTGCTGCCCTGGCTGGTGGTTCTTCAGCTCAGCTCCTTGACCCCGCTGGCTGCAGCCCCCCTTCCCGAGCAGGTGGCAGCCAGGCTGTGCCCTGGGCTGGAAGGTGAGCAGCTCCTTCGCTTATGTGAAGGGGTCCACAGGAGGGGAGGCCAGGCCCCGCCTGAGCCCCCAGCCCAGATCCCCGCCCCGGTGACCTGTAGGTCCTCCCTCTCGGCCTGGCCTGGGGGAGGCTGCGCACCTTGAACAACGGCTGGACAGAAAGTCCTGCTACTTTGCTTCCAGAACCTAAGCAGAGAGGAGGAAGGAAGGAAGGAGGGAGGGCAGGCCCAGGGGCAGGATCGCACTGCCCTTTGGGAGAGCCGAGTAGTCGGGAAACCGCATCCATGGTGAGCCGCAGGGACTCCGAGCTGAGGGTCGGCCAGCCAAGCGCCTGCCCTGCTCTGAGCCCCCCAAGGCAGCATCCCCCAGAGCCCAGGCAGCCCCCTGGGGGGCAGGTCACCACCCCGTGTCACCGTGGGAAACCAAGTTCACTCGTAGGAGAAAGAAGACGGCGAAGCTGGGACAGGGACCCCAACGCTGGGGCATGCCTGGCCAGCAGAGCGAGTGTCCCCTGCAAGCTGTCACCAGCGTGTGTTTCAGGACAGTGACGCAGTCGCCCAGCATCCGCGCTGAGGTGGCTGGTCTTCTGCCTGGGGCTTCAAGGCCACTGAGCACCACAGGTGGAAGTGAGGGTGCAGGAAAGACAATTGCAAAGTCGCACACAGCTGAGCTGTGGGGCCACAGCGCCCCCTTTATAAAAACGTCCTTACCTTGGGTTTTCTTAAGGGAGAAAAGAGACTGAGAGACTGAGTTAATTTGAAGGGAGAAGTATGCAAATGCTGGGCCTGCATTATTAACACCAACAGAAGGGGGGGCTTTGCAGCTGGGATGTGACCTCCCACCTCAGCTGTGAGCCTCTGGTTTGCAAGTAGGACTGGAGCTGCCCCTGGCCACCCAGCTAGTTCGCGACAGCACTGCTAGTGAGACGCTCCCTCAGCAACTAGCATCCCGACCAGGGCTTAAGTCATCTCAGGGTCACTGTTCAAAGGCCTTCTGGGCCAGGCAGGCAACCAAAATGGGTGAGTGGAGAGGCAGAGGGGGACTGCATTTTAATGTGAGCTGCCCCGTTATTCTAACGTCTTGGCCACCAATTTGCACTTTTTGGCAACATTCTGCGGCATTTGCATTTGCTGGGAACGGCCACCTGCAGCTGGATATGCCGGTGGGCCTCCCTGTCCCCTCTCAGTCAGCTGGTCCAGGTTCCCTCCGGGGCCTCCTCAGAACAGTGGATCTCCTGGAGGCTTCCCACAACCTAAAATAGCTAGAAGCAGGCTATTTTTGTGGGACTCTGGTAGCACAGGACTGAGGAGCTGCAGGCCAGGTTGGCGCTGGGGGTGGAATCCTTGATCATCCAACCGGAGCTGCCGTCTCAGGGTGACTGAATGGAGACATTCAGCAAGGAATGTTCCCACTGGCGACTGGGAAGGGTCCTGTCCGCCATAGTGGCTACAAATGGGGCACCCCATGCAGGTGGGAGCCCAGCAGGCAGGTGGCTTCAGGGCCTGGGCGGGAAGCAGGTCCTGCTCCTCCCCCACTCAGTCTGGGCCTCTCCCAGAGCCCGTGGGAGCATTTCCCTAACATTTCCATGGCAGTTGCCTGGCGTCCTCAGTCAAAATGCATGCAAATCAAAGTTCTGTGCCTCAGAGTTAACCCTTGGAGAGAGGGAGCTGGTGTTCTTACATCCCCCAAATCCATCCTAAGCACCTCCTGTTTGCAGGCAGTGTGTGAGGGTCTGGGTTACCAGGACAGCTCGGACCACCAGGGCAGGTGGCAATACAGAACAGTTGGAGGCCTAGGATGGTAACTGGTGATGGATGTTGAGTGCCAGAGGAAACTTCAAGGGTTGTGCAAGAATGTTCTTAATGGCTTTATTTATAAGAGCCCCAAACTAGAAATAATCCAAATGCCCAACAACAGGGGGTGGAGAGACGAATGGTGCTGTGTTAGATGATAGAATATTCTAGATCACTGAGAACAGATGAGGCGCCCAGCCACAGGAACGCAAATCCATTTTCATGCGGAGAAAGAAACCAGACCACAAGAGCATACCGTGTGCTTCCACGCGTAGGTCATTTAAAAGCAGGAGACGTCAGTGTGTGAAACTAGGGATAGTGGTCACCTTTGGGTGGGGGTGAGGGACTGAAGGGGGCACGAGAGAGCTTCTGGGTTATGCCTTCTTTCTCGATCTGAGTGCTTGTTACCCGGTGTGCTCACTCTGTGAGGACTCGTGCATCTGGTCCGTTAAGATTTGTGCCCTTTTTTGCATGCATGTTTTACACCCCAGTAAAATGTTTACATAAAATAATAAAGCAAAGAAGGGGAGAGGAGAAAAGGGTGGTCCAGGAAGTAGGTCTGCAGATAAAACACAGGACACCTAGTTACATTTGAATTTCAAATAAATAAGGAATCACTTTTCAGCATAAAAATACTGCTGGACCCGCCAGGCCTGTACCTGGGAACCACGGCCCCGGGAGCTGACCTCCATGGGAAGGTTTGCAAACTGCCCACCTACTCCACATGGGCCATTGGGGTGCTGCCCAGGCCGTGAACCCCAGGGCTGCGGGGACCCCCAGGGCAGCCTGGCTGTGCACTGCAACCTGGCACTTGGGGTGGGGAGCCAGGAAACACCAGCAAGCCACCTACAAGAACCTCACTGCATCCAAATGAAAACACAGTGGGAACAACGTAAGCTGAGCCAATGTCCCTGGGGCCTAGTGGATACTGGCCCCGATGTATTTCCCAAGTGCTCAGCAAATATTATGAGTCTCTGTTATGATCAGCAGCAGCATTTATTGGATGCCGCCTCTGTGCCAGCACGTCTGTGATTCCTGTACTTAACCCAAGGAGATGTATTGCAAAAAACCAGTTGCCTGAATGAGCTGTGAGTTACAGTAAGCCTCCTCAGGGGGCTGTCACAGCCCCTCTGTGCACCCTTGGGTGGTGACTTTGGAGCCCTCCGCTTGTTAAGCCTGTTTCCCTCCCTGCAAAGCAGAGGTGATGATAGTGAGTGTGCCTAGGCAGGGTTTCCCAGCCCTGGCACATCTCATTTGGGTTGGATAAATCTTTGCTGTGGGGGGATGGGCGTCCTACATTGCAGAGGGTTTAGCAACATCCCTGGTGTCCACCCACAAGATGCCAGTAGCATCCCCCACCCAGTGGTGACAACCAAAATATCTGCAGACATCACCAAGTGTCCCCCGGGGGACAAAATGACTGGTTGAAAGTCTCTGGATTGTTATGAAGATTAATGAGGTTATGTCTGTGAAGGACTTAGCAAAAGGCCCAGCACTTAATAATCACTGTCACACTGACCAGCCAGAAAGTGCCAGGACGAGGATCTGGGCTCAGGCCCATCTGACTGCAAAGCCTGGGTCACCCAGGGCTTGCTTGGAAGCCTCACGCGCCCTCGGGCACCCAGCGGATATGCGGATTCTGACTCAGCAGGTCTGGGATGAGCCCGAGGGGTGGGCCTCGGCCCCCTGGGGCCTGTATCCTTGCTCAGAGCGCCCACCCTGCGCTGCCTGGGTCCTCAAGGAGCTTGTGGTCCAGAGTGGGAGACAAAAAGACAGACACCACAGGTTTTCTTATTGTGCTGAATTCTTTTTTACCCGCATGCCGGGGAGTTTACAAAATAAAAATGGGAGAGTTGGAGTGGGGAGCAGCACAGACGCGAAGCCTTTCATGCAATTTCAGGTCGGAAGCTGCAGCCTGCAGGCTGCCTCGGTTCCCGTCAGTAACGTCTACTGGTTATCCTGCACTAACGCTGGCTCGGGGCAAGGCGGGCGAGGCAGGACTGGTCAGGCGCAGGGCTGCAGCCTGTCTTGGTCGAATATTTTCATGTTCTGTGCATCATGTATCTTTTTGCTTTAATTTTGATTTTTTTTTTTAATATTGCATTGAAATAATGTTTTCCTTGGCTTCAGCTCTTTCTGTGCCTGACAGAGATGCCTCACCAGCTCCTCTGAGCCCAGGCCTTCTGGAAGGGCTGCAGAAGGATGCCATGCGTCCACACGGAACAAAAGGGCTCGGAAATGCCCTGCATTGAACCCCGCTTTTGTCCCCTGGTGGCTGTGTGGCTTTGGGCAGCAGCCTGGGCTCTGGGGGCTCGGTTCCCCGCTGTGAAATGGGGTCCGTGACACAGCCTGGCAGGGATATTGTGAGAACTAAATGAGATGATATACACAGAAGCTTTGTAGAAGGCTGAAAAAATCTCGTTATTCTCAACTAGAAAGCAAAGTCAAGTTCAAATCCACGGCACGGAGGCCAAGAAGATCCAGGGGAAAACTGCAAGGGGCTGAGCTGGGCCATTGCCGGGTTTTCTGGGAATGGGTCTGAGGAGCCAGGATGGGTGAAAAGATCCAGGGAGACACGCAGGTGAAGGAGGCCCCAAGGTCATAGCTGAGAGGGAGGCCTTCCCAGGGGACACAGAGCAGCAGCCGGGCTGGGCAGCCCTGCGGGAGTGTCCGTGTCTGCGCGCACGTGGGCAGCAGAGGTCCAGTCTCCCTGTGAGAATGGGGACCCCAAAGTTGGCCCCAGGAGGCATCCCTACCACTCAGCGAGTCATGCCCCCTTAGGACACCTTCTCTGTGGGGCTGAGCAACAAGGGGTGACCGCAGGGGACCAACTCCCAGTGGTGTTCCAGAGAACAGCAGCTTTATCTCCCGGACCTGTGGTCAGTGCCACGGTTACCCCCTGGCAGAGGTGCTGTAACTGAGCATTGTTCGCGGCTAGTTCACGGGGGAGCAGGATTCACACCCCATGCTGGCCCATTCCAGAACAAATGCCTCCTTCCCCACTGGCCGATCCCCTGCTGACCCACTTGTAGCCAAATTTCCCTCAAAAGATGCTGAATATTCTCCCGCACTCTTGGGTTTCTCAGTCTGAGAGCTGGAGGCTGTCCTCAAGGAAGTCCCCAGGAAGTCCCCAGGACTCAGAGGTTCTTGGAATCTGGAGAAATCCCTCCCCCCGGGACAGCATCCCTGCGCATCCTTCCATCCACCTGAACCTGGTGTCTTTCCAAAGAGTCTGTGGGGAGGAAGTCAGGCTGCTGGGGCTTCGGTGTCCGGATGAGGTCTGATTTCAGCAAGGAAATTGGCCAACTCAGATTGCAGGATGTCAGAGAAGGTTCCTCAAAAATCATGTAGCAAGGAAGGCAGAGCCCTGCACCCTGCAGGAACCTGGTGCCAGGAAGGCGGTGGGCAGAGGACGAGCATAATGCAAGAGGTTCATCCTCAGGCGGCTGCAGCCTCAGGGAACCGACGCACAACCTCAACGTGCTACCCTCAGCTGGGACAGGGATGTGGATTTTGGTTGAACACAAAGTGTGATAGTAAAAATAGTAAAAATAACCACAGCATTGATGGCATCTGTGTTCGTTCCCGGGCCGCTGCAACAATGATCCACAAACAGGGTGACTTAAAACAACAGGAAGGTATCTCACCGTCCTGGAGGTCAGGTGCTGGCAGGACGGCGCTCCTGCTTCTCGCACCCTCTGGCGCCCGCAGAGTCCTGGGCTGGTGGCTGGGTCACTCCAGTCTCTGCCTCCGTCTTCATGTGGCTTCTCTTGGGTATGCCCTCTCTCCTTCCCTTCCTTCTGAGGACACTTGTCATTGGATTTAGGGCCTGTCCTAATCCAGGATATTTCATTTCAAGATCCTTGACTTAATCACACCTGTAAGGCCCTTTTCTTCAAGATGGTCACATTCACAGGTTCCAGGTGGACCTAGCTGTTGGGAGGCTGCCATCCTTCATTCTTCCTGTGCGTCAGACGCTGAAGGAGCAAGGGAGGGCTTTTGGAGCATAATTCCATCTGCACACGCCATTCTGGAGGTGAAAACACGAGTTTCCAAGGGCCCAGGAACTGACTTGGCTGCAAAGCTATGCCACGTCCACCTCCTTCGGCCACGGCCATTCCCTGGGATTTCGTTCTCACCAGGTGAAAGGGAGGAAGGGAGGCACGGAGTCTGCAGATCGCCCAGTCACTAACCCTTTGGGGTGTTTATACGGGGGCAAAGGATTGCAATACTAACATGCATACATTTATAGCTAGTACACAAACATCTGAAGCCAACCACCAGGCCCACTTTCAAGAGAGGGAAAGTGACACTCAGCTGGGGGGCGGGGACTTGTAGGGCCCAAAGGTCATGCGCTTGTCAGTGGCACCTGCCAGTGGCAGGCAAAGGATCGGAATGAGGGCCTCTGACTCCCAGCCTATGGTGTCCACCAGGCTGGCCCCAGCTGAGCCTGGCTGAGCCCACGGCATTTCAATCTGCCTTGAGCCTCATCTCAAACATCTCTCAAAGCTGGATGGGAGGCTCCCAGGAGAAAACCTGTGCCTAGAGCCCTTTTCTTCACACACCTGGGCTGATCTTGTGCACAGTCCCAGCGCAGATTCCGACCCGCTTCTCAGAGCCTGGCCCATCGCTCTGCGAAAGATGTCTGTTAGTGCACCTCGAATAAGCTTATCTTGTGGAGATTAAACCTCTCTCAGGGCTAAACCGAAGTTGGACAAATGATATTTCTTAACACCTTGCTGGCCTTCTAGAGCCCCTGGGAAACAAAGTCCTTTCAATGAGGAGCAAAGGCTATTTTCATTCATTCCTTCATTCAGTGGATATTTTTTGAGCAGAGGTCTGGCCCTTGGCTAGCCTGGGCCCTCCTAAGCTCACCGTCTAGAGAGAAGATGGACATTCATCCAATACTCACTCGAATGAAAACAGAATCTGCAAAGGAGAAGCCAGGGTAGCGCAGGAGCTCTCAGCAGGGAGACCTGATGGATCGTGGATCCTGCCAGGGGGTTGGGGGGTGGGGGGCAGAACCTTCCCAGAGGAGGAGACACTTCAGATGAAACACTAAAGACAGCATGACTTGGGGAAGTGGGCCTGGTGAGAGGGAGCCATCCTGGCAGAAGACCAGCATGTGCAAAGGCCCTGAGGCAGGAGGACACAGGGGTTAGAGGGACTGACAGCAGGCCAGGGAAGGGGGTGTGGCGATCACAGGTGCAAACTCACCCATCGCTGGGTGAGAGGGGCCAGAGTATGCAGCCAGGAGTGTGAACTTAATTCTGAGGACAAATGGAAACCTTTGGAGCATTTATTTTAATGTTTTATTTTGATAAATTGTAGATTCATATGGAATTTTAAATAATGCAGAGATCCCACATACACTTACCTAGCTTCCCAAAGGGCAACACCTTGCAGATTAATGTGCAATATCACAACTAGGACACGAACATAGATACAATCCTCCCATTTCGATCAGATTTGCCCAGTTTTCTTGTACTTGTGAGTGTGTTTATGTATGTGTGTACATGTATGCATATATCATGTGATATATGTGTGTGTGTGTATGCATGTGGGGGGGTGTGCACATGTGCGTGTTCAGTTATACACAGTCTCATCCCCAAGGTAGGCTTGTGTGCCTGCTCTGCAGTCCTGTGCAGCATTTCAGTAGTGAGAGCCATGTGATCTGACCAATCACTGGAAAAGGTGCAGAGACAACGTGGGAGGCCCAAGGGCAAGGGAAGCGGGCGAGGGGGTCCTGAGAAGGACGCGGAGGTGGCCTGGACCAACGGTGGCAGCAGTCATGGAGAACTGGGGCATGGAGAGGGTCTGGGGACAACTCAAGGGCTCAGAGGTGAATTCAAAAATGGGAGCAGGGTCAGTCCACAAGCAAAGCTCTGAGATGCAGTGGGGCTGCACCCCTGCACACCAGGGCCTCTTCTGTGTCTGTGGGCTAGTCACGTTTCCAATGCTTAATGGAAATAGCACGTAAAATGAAAATACGACAGACGGGGTTCAAGTGCCCATTGAGCCCCATCACCCTCCCTGAGGTAACCTCAGAGACCTCTTTGGTGTGGAGAACTCCACGGCTCTCAAAGAGAGAGCCACACCCCCACACGTTGGGCTGGTGCAGTACACCCCATAGGAAATATGTAGTATTGCTACTTTCCCAGAATAGCACCTCACCTCTACAGTTTTCTTCCCAAACACCCATCACCCAGGTCAAACCGTGAGGAGAACCTGAGGCAGACCCAGGCTGGGGGACGTCTCACAGGATACCTCAACTGTACTCCCCAAACTGGCACAAATCAGCAAAAACAGAGGAGTGCTGGGGGACCTGTCATAGACCAGAGGACTGGGAACATGAGACCAAATGCCCCGTGCCTCCTAGATGGGACCCTGGAGCAGGAGCCGGAAAAGTGGTGAACCCTAAACAATGTCTAGAATTTACTGAGCAATGACATGCCCATGGCGGTTTCTTGGCTAGAACGTGGGGAACGCTACCACAGCAGGAAACTCAAACCGAGTGACACATACCTGGCACTTTCAGTACTGTCTTTGCAGCTGCTCTTCAAGTTTAAGGGCAGCCCTTGAAGTACATGAGGAGCCCCAGGGAGCTTATATACACAGAAGTATGCAAAGCAAAAAATCCAAATGCCCTTTCCAGTCCTTCTATCTCAAACCCACACCCTGTAGCTAAAATGTGATGTGACTTCTCCCCACCCCTAAGAGTTCTTCTAAAAGAATCTTCCAGTGCCAAATGGCCCATCCTTGGAGAGGAGGCCTAAATCGGGAGAGAGTGGGGAATTGGGGGGTTGTCTCTGGAAAGATCCATCCTTGGTCACATTTCAAGTAAAACAAGACCCACATAGTTTGAGTTGCACGGGGCCCCAGGTCCTCTGCCTCTTCTCACATCCCATCCAGCAGGAACTGGCATTAGCCCCATTTTCAAGAGGAGGAAACTGAGGCCCTGTGTCGCAGCCAGCGGTGATGGAGCTGGGACTCAGGCCCAGGACACCCATGGCAATGCCTGTGCCAGTCACTACTGCACAGCAATGCCTCCTGGGGCTTCTCTTCTCTCCCTGTAGCTCAGCCTCTCTCTCTCTCTCTCTCTCGCTCTCCGTGTGTGTGTCTCTCTCTGGGTGTCTCTTGCTCACTGTCTCTCTCTCTCCCTTCCCACCAGCAGCATCAGGACCACCTGGGAGCTGACCAGAAATGCCTGGGGCTACAGGTGCACTGTCGGGAGCTCCTGGCACACTGGTGGGCACACAGCCTGAGACATCTGCCCAGATTTCTCCCTTTGTAAGGGACTCCAGTGAGAGGTCCGCAGGCCTGCTAGACTCCAGAAGACGTGCTGAGCCAGGGCAGAAACCCAAGGAAGGTCTGCGACTACGCTCTGGGGTGTTTGGCTCTCACGCTTCAGCCAGGCACTTACTTGGCATCTTCCTCTTTCCAGCCCAGGAAATGGCTTTAAAAAGCTCCCTTAGAAGCCATCCCTGGGAACCCTGGCACCGCCAGTCCCTCACATCCCTGGGGAGGCCACTCTACCATCCCAGGCAAGGACAGGAGAGGAGGTATGCAGGGGCCCAGGCTGGCTCCTGGTTCTACCTAGGGGTCCTATGGGCGGCCAACTCCTTACCCAAGTGACGGAGTCACGGACCCCCAAGCACACCAGAGATCTACGCTGTGTCTGGTGCCGAGCAGGTGCTGGGGGGGATCGTGCACTGGGGCAGGATGCCCCTGCAGGGTATGCTCTGCTCCCCTCTGGCCTCTGCAGGGGGACCTCTGCCCATGTGGTGGGGGCCTGGGCTCTGCAGCCTGGATGCAGCACCATCCCGGCCACCCACAGCCCGTGTGGCCTTGGCAAGCAGCTGCACTTCCCAGCCTCAACCTGCCTGTCTGTGAAATGGAATGTGTGACCGTTTCCATCTCAAGGCAGTCACAAGGGCTAAGTGAGGTGCCCAGGAAGGGAGATGGGCCTAGCACCTGGCTCAGACTCAGTGACCGCTAGCCAGAGAAAGGTGGAGCCTGGAAGGGAAGGCCGGAGGGCCATAGTGGGGTGGCAGAGCCCCAGGGTGACTTTGAGGGGACACCACCCAGGAGGAAGCAGCCATTCCCCAATGTTTGGGGAACGGGTGCCGCTCCCAAGGTGGGGGCTCCCTCAGGGATCGACCAGCTCCACAGGCTGAGGGAGGGTCCACTGAGTGATGAAAATTTGGGGCCCTTGTTCAAAAACTATTAAGAATTTCAAGACAGTGACAGCAGAGCATTAAACCAAGCACAGAGCCCTTCAGAGTTTGGGGCCCTGTGTGACTGCCTAGGTCACAGGTCCACATGGCAGCCTTGCTTAGGGGACTCTCTGCTTTGGGGAGTGAAGTCTGGGGGTGACTGTACCCAAGCAGCCTGCCCCTCCAGCATCCTGCAGTGGCTCCCCTTGGTCAAAGTGCAAATCTATCCTAGGAGTGAGAGTGGCCCACACCACTCAACAAGGGCAGTAGAAGGAGGGGAGGGGTCTCTGGGAAAAGTCCGATTGTCACCAGGCAGCTATGAGAGACAAGCCAATCAGCGGCCGGTGGCCAACAAGTGGCCAGACATTTGCCACGATGCCAGAAATGGCATCTCTCTGGTTCCTGTGGTCCTGCAAGAAAAATCAGTCACACAGGGCCATCTGCGCCATTCCAGACAGAGGGCAGGTGCTTTGAGCCCTGCACGCTCCCCATAAGCACACTGAAGGGTGGAGCCCCGCACTGGGGAGGACTATGTAGCTCCAGGGACCTTTCCAGAACAACCCTGGGGTGCCTCAGCCAACAGCCAGGAGAAGGGGCCTTGAGCCTGCAGACTCGGGGGACGTACTAGGGAAGCTTTCTGCCTGAGGACCGGGACCCACTGTAGGCCTTCAGATGGGGCGCCCCGTGGCCCCTCGGAAGGAACTGAAAGGACTCAGGCATGGGTGCAGAGGCAGCCAGGACCTTGGGTGGGGATGCCCGTGGGGCAGAGGAGTTGGGAGTGTGGGAGACAGCTGGGCTCCTCGCCTCCTACCTGAGCCAGTGTCACCAGAGGTGGCTGCCGATGGACATCAGGCCCCTTTTTATTCTTAGGGTGTTCAGACTCTGGGGTGGTTACAGACGGACAGCACCCCTGCCAAGCACACCCTATGCCTGTAAAAGTCCTCTTAACAGACATGTTGAGCAACCACAGAGCCCACCCTGATGCTGCTCTATGTGGGCTCAACTAACCTGGCAATGCTTCTGTGACATGCCACTATCAATGCCTACATGCTACAGAGGAGGAGTCTGAGGGTCAGAGAGGCACCACCTCTCAAGGGGCCCACAGCTAGTCAACGGCAAAAGCAGTATTCAAGTCACACTCGGGGTCTGCCATCTCTGAAATGAGGCTCTGGGCCCAGCAAAGCCATCTCCCTCCCTCTGGCCCAGGTGAGCAGAGTCTGTGTCTTTCTTCTTACTGCAGCCCACAGAGAACAGGGGTCCAGGGGGAGCAGCCGAGGTGACAAGGGCACCGCGATGGCAGCAGGAAGGATCAGCTGACTCAATGCTAAGTCAAGTGAATTTAGACCTTTGGAGGGAAATTCTGGGCTTCCTCCCCCGGTGCAGGGGAACCTTCCCAGGCGGGCCCCCCAGGCAATCACCAGGCCCGTGCTCAGAAGGCTAATGCTCTGCCGTCAGCTTCTGTTTTTTGCCACCGCTCTTTGCACCCTTCCTGTCTCTCATACGCATCCACACATGGAAAGAGCACTTAGAATTTTCTTAGGACCCCTCCCCCACTTGAATCCCTGTGATTTGGGCAGGAAAAGCCCCACTCCCAGGGTCCGAGGACGGATGTGTGACTCAGGGTGATGAGCTTATTCCGTCCTCCAGGCCTCAGCGATTGGGCCAGGGGTGGGAACGTGACCTGTATTGATTATTCAGTGAAACTATTGGGAAGAAAGAATCTGACTTTCTATTAGCGGGAGAGGTGGACCTTGAGCTGCCGGGTGCTGACTGGAGAGGACGACAAAGCCAGACGTGGAGAGAAATCAAGGATGACAGTGCTGAAGCCCCTGGATCCAGCTGTGCCTGAAGCTTGCACAGGCCATTTCAGTTCCATAAAAATTGTTTTTCTTAAAGTCATTTGTATCAGCTTTTGTGTCATTCACGACAGAAAGAGCCCTGAGCAAAATACCATCTCCCCCTGTTATAAAGGATGCAACCACACATGAGCAGAATCCACAGGAACTCCCAAACAAAGCTGCCCAGGACTTGGAGAAATTCCCCAAGCTGGCCAAAGGAAGACTTTGAAAGGAGTCCTTGACTCTCACCAACTTTTTTTTCTAAGGCATTACATAGTCAGGACTCCTTCCAAAGAGAGGTTTTGTCTTCCCTTATAGCTCAGAAGAAACTGTATCCCTGGTGGGAAGCAGAATGCTGCCCCCTACTGCAGGAACCCTGCTGAATTCCCTTCCCTTGAATGGAGGCAGGACTAGGAATATGGTGGGATATCACTCCCATGACTAAATTACTAATCAGTTGACTGGGAGTTCATCAAAAGGGAGATTATCCTGGGTGGGCCTGGCCAAATCAGGTGAGCTCTTAAAAGGGACCACCCCTTCTGAAATCAGAGATGGAAAGTGTGAGGGGGCCTAAGGAGGGGGGCATGTGGTTAAGGACCTGTAAGTGGCACTGAGAAGCTGAGAGCAGTCCCCAGTCAACAGCTGGCGGGACAACAGCGTCTCGGTCCTGAACCTGCCAACAGCTTGAGGGAGCTTAGGGGTGAGCCTTCCCTGGCTGAGCCTCCAGATGAGGACACAGCCCAGCCAGCCCCTTGTCTGCAGACTTGTCAGACCCTGAGCAGAGAGCTCAGCTAAAACATGCCGACTCCTGACCAACGGGCATCCTCAGATAACAAACGGGTGTTGTCTAAGCCACTAAGTTTGTATAATTTGTTATGCAGCATTGAAAACTAAAGACCTCTCCTCTGCCTACTCCGTCCCTCTCTCCACCCAAGTCTCTGCTCAGATCTCAGATGACACGTCCCCAGGGGCCTGCCCTGAATGCCCTCTCTGTTGGGCTCCTGGGCCCCCTCCCTCCCAGTCTCCTGCCCACTTTCATAGCTTTTCTGCCCTTCTTCCTGCTATCATGCATACTCCACGTGCTCACTGATGGTTACCAGTATCCCCTCTGGACCTGGACTTCCAGGACAGGGAGCTTGGCTGAGCACTTGGGCAGAGAACCTGGCACACAACAAGGCCTCAGTGAACACGGGCTGGACAAATGAATGAGTGGAGAACAAGAAAGTGAATAAAGACCCACCCACTTGAATTGCTCATGAGCACCGCCAAGTTGCAGCTCTTGTGGGGAGCGGATAAGAATGTGGTTTCCAAACTTCCGGTTCCTCTTGAGCAGCTAAAGCAGTCCCCATGACCTCTGTGGCCAGGCCGTGGCATCAGGCTCAGCGGCCCCTCTTCACGGGGGCCCAGGGAGTCTGGGCCTGCACCCAGCACCGTCTATCCCCCCAGGGCTCAGGGGCCCTGGGCTTGTTAACTGACCTCTCCACGTCTTGGTTTTCTATTCTACAAAATGCATACAACAAGGGGTTACCTGGCTTCTACGGCTGTTTGAAGAAAAATAAACCTATGCTTGTCTAGGCTGAGAGCGGTGCCAGCAAGTGCGGTCTGTGTTATCATGGAAACAAATTCCCGGCGCTGGGGGGTGGCCCGCCATCAGTCCCTCCACCCCTTCTTGGGACAAGCTGCAGCATCTGATTGGCCCCATCTGGGGCACGGCCAAGCCAGGACAGGGGACACAACAGACTGCTAGCACCACGCGGTCCCGGGGCCACAGGGAGGGGGCTGTTAGCAGCCCAGGGGGCTGGTCTGCCATGTGACCATGAAGATGCCCAGGGGGCCGCGGTTCTGTTCTGCCCTGAGCAAACCCTGAGTCTCTCCATCCCCTCGAGAGGAAACAGAAAGAGACTGAATGCCAGGCCCCCAGCCAAGAGGCAC
The DNA here is from genome assembly GCF_030020395.1 of Manis pentadactyla. Classification (NCBI taxonomy): domain Eukaryota; kingdom Metazoa; phylum Chordata; class Mammalia; order Pholidota; family Manidae; genus Manis; species Manis pentadactyla. Next base: position 173,367,934 of record NC_080023.1, on the reverse strand, counting down.
GAACAACATAACTCCTCCAGGGCAGCCAGGGATGAAGGCCCGGGCCAGGGTGGCTGTGGACGGGCCCCAGGGGTGACCAGCTTGGGGTGACCCTGGGGAAGCACAGGCACCTGCCAGGCCCCCCGCTGGGCTGGCGCCCTTGCAGGGGCCACACCTTCCAGGGCTGGGGCATGGCCCAGGGGCCACAGCCTCACACCGAGACACACAGAGGAGCATGAGAACGTCTCACAGCCAGTGACGTGGGCAGGCCGCAAACCCGCCTCCTGCTGCCTTCCATCCTCAAGTCCTCCATGCCACCTCCTCTTTCCTCCCCTGAGCTGGTCCCAGAACGGAGGCGGAGCAGAAGCGTGCTGGCCACGCAGTGTCGGTGGGACGCTGCCCCAGACAGCCCGCGCTGCCGAATCTCATCCTGGCCGCCGGCGCATTTCATCCGCTGCCCTCAGCAGCTGGCCACCCAGACCACAGAAGCTGCACCCGCTCTCCTTGGAGGAAAACTTCCCAACTAATGTGCCAGCAAACTGACTGCGGCCAAAGAAAACAGGATTCGGCAACCCTCATGCGGCTCCCAAGCAAGGGACGCGATGACGCGCCCCAGGAGGGAACCCACTGTCCCTCTGCTTGGCCCCCATGCTCTCCCTACCTCTCGGCAACCAGGTGATCACCCAGAGAGAAGACTGCCACCCTCAGTGGAGCAGGGCTGAAGGGCAAGAGAGGCCCATGTTCACCGACAGCCAAATATTGGCTGGTCATAAAGCAGCCCTAATGCCACTGGGGCAGCTCCCTGCTGCAGGATGCGACTGACCACAGGAAACCTGACAGCCAGCCCACGGCCACACAGAGTGAAGAAGTGGGGCCTGCCCAGAGGAAGGCACGGGGCACTAGCACCTGCTGGGCCTCATTATGCAAAGTCAACCAAGCGGGGTCCCCATCCTCCGTGTTAAGTAACTTTCTCTCTGACCAGCCAGAGGGAGGCTCGCAGCTCAGCCCAACCTTGGGGGAGCCTTAGACTTGCAGATGCTGGGCCCACTCCAGGGATTCTAAAGCAATAGGTCTGGGCATTAGGATTTAAAAAGCCCTTTGGATGACTCCAAGGGCAGCCAAGGTTAAGAACACAGCATTCCAGGTTCAGGAGCAGATCCATAGCCCAAGGGCCTAAAGGCTGACCCCACCCACCCAATTGCAAGGATCACAGAGTCTGAGGTATGAGTGGAGCCCTGGGGCTGTGGAGTGTACAACTTGTGCAACTGGACACAACAGTCCTGATGGGAGCAGGGGAGAAACGGAGCATCTAACCTTTTTTTTTTTGTATCTTTAATCTACGATTACATGAGGAACATTATGTTTACTAGACCCCCCCTCACATACCCCATTGCAGTTACTGTCCATCAGCGCAGTAAGATGCTGTAGAATCACTACCTGTCCTCTCCGTGCTGTACAGCCCTCCCCGTGCCCCCCCCAACATTCTGCATGCTAATCATAATGCCCCCTTTCTTCCCCCACCCCCTTATCCCTCCCTTCCCACCCCTCCGGCCCAGTCCCTTTCCCTTTGTAGCTGTTAGTCCATTCTTGGGTTCTGTGATTCTGCTGCTGTTTTGTTCCTTCAGTTTTTCTTTGTTCTTATGCTCCACATATGAGTGAAATCATTTGGTACTTGTCTTTCTCCGCCTGGCTTATTTCACTGAGCATAATACCCTCCAGCTCCATCCATGTTGTTGCAAATGGTAGGATTTGTCTTTTTCTTATGGCTGAATAATATTCCATTGTGTATATGTACCACATCTTCTTTATCCGCTCATCTACCGATGGACACTTAGGTTGCTTCCATTTCTTGGCTATTGTAAATAGTGTTGCAATAAACATAGGGGTGCATCTGCCTTTTTCAAACTGGGCTGCTACATTCTTTGGGTAAATTCCTAGGAGTGGAATTCCTGGGTCAAATGGTATTTCTATTTTGAGTTTTTGAGGAATCTCCATACTGCTTTCTACCATGGTTGAACTAATTTACATTCCCACCAGCAGTGTAGGAGGGTTCCCCTTTCTCCACAACCTCCCCAACATTTGTTGTTTGTCTTTTGGATGGTGGCCATCCTTACTGGTGTGAGGTGATATCTCACTGTGGTTTTAATTTGCATTTCTCTGATGACTAGTGACATCTAAACTTTTTTATTGATAAATAACAATGCAAAGGTGCAGGTTCAAATTCTAGTCCTGCTGTTTGTTCAGGGAATTTGTGTTCAGTCCCTCCAACCACCAGTCATGGTGTGAATATACAATGACAAATTTGATAAGGGCACATGATGGAAAAGATCAATAAGGTAAGTGTGAAAAGCAGAATAATGGTCTCCCAAAGATATGCACACCCTAGTCCCCAGAACCTGTGATATGCGAGACTCTATGACAACAGGGAAATTAAGGCTGCAAATACAGTTACGGTTACTAAACAGCTGACCTTTGTTTTTCATGCTAGATTTGTTTTCTTCTTCATTTTAAACATTTGGTACCGTTAGTATATGTGACAATTTTGTATGCACAGCCTTACAGCTGTGGAGTCACTTAGGCAGGAAGCAGTATAAAGAAATTATGAAGTGAGTGAACAGTCTAGGCAAATTAGAATTACCCACGTTTAAGGGAACAAATGTCATTTCTCTTTTTTTAATTTTAAATTTCTACTCCCTTATTTTATTCTACGCTTCAGTTTACATTGAGGAAATCTTTGTTTATGGAGGTATCATTGCCATGTAACATTGTGTTAGTTGCATGTGTACAACATAATGATTCCATATTTGCGTATGTTGCCAAATGATCACCTCAGTAAATCTAGTTGGCATCTCTCACCATATATAATTACAAAAATTTTGTCATCTTTTTCTGTGGTGAGGACCTAAAGATCAACTCTCTTAGCAACTTTTAAGTATGCAATATGGCATTAGTGACTCAGGTCACCACGTACAGGACATCCCCAGGGCTTGTTTATCTCCACAGCTGACCTTGAGAGGCAGAGATAATCCTGGATTATCCAGCTGGGTCCAATGTAGTCACAAAGATCCTTAAAAGTGGAAGATAGCACATATATAATGTCATATGTCAATTACATCGCAAGAAAAAAAAAGTGAAAAAAAGTGGAAGAGAGAATTGAAAGAGAGAAGCAGAGATGGCAAAGTGACAAAGATTCGGCCTGCTGCCGCGGGCTTGAAGGCGGACGACGGGATGGTGAGCCAGGGCCCTGGGCTCTGCCGACACCCTTACCAAGCAGGGAACGGGTGCCCCCCAGGGCCTCTCCGGCCAGCACCTTGAATCTGACTTCGTGAAATCCTGAGCAGAGGGCCGACTGAGCCCTTGCGATTCTGACCCGTGGAAATGTAAGCCCATAAATGGTGCTATTTCAGGCCACAAAATTTGTGGTAATATGATATGGCAGCAAGCAGAACACTCACACAGTAAGTATCCAAACGGAGAGTCTAGTCTACTTTGGGTATCAGAGGAAGCTTCCTGACAAAGTGGGGTTTGAGGTGAGGCCCACAGGATGCACAGGCACTGACCCAGCAGAGGGAACAGACGGTGTGAGGGCCCAGAGGCCGAAGCAAACCCGACACAAATGAGGCAAGAAAAGAAGTCCAGTGTGAGCAGAGGGCAGACCACGGGGGCACCATTGCCCTCCACCAGCCTGTTTCCCCACCTGTGGCATGGGATTACAATAGCATTCCCTCACTGGAGGATAAAGTGAGCCTGGGAGCTGTGCAGCAAAGTAGCCAGGAGGGGGGCTGTACAGTCAGGTTAGACCTGGGTTTGAACTCCAGGTCTTCTGGTTATGGCCTGGCTGACCTCGGCAGGTGGCTTCCCCTCTCTGACCTTCAGTTTCCCATCTGTCAGGCTGCTGTGAGTTTTAGATAAAAGCATGTCAGGCATGCTCAACAAATGCTGATGGTTGTCGTTAGGAGATTGAGGCCCAGAGACAGACAGGAACATACCCAGAGGCACACAGAGACCTGGTGGTTGAGCTGCGTGGAAAGGAATCTCCTGACCCTGGCCTTTGCCCTGCACCACTCCTCTGTCTGTAAGGCCATAGCCAACCAAGGCAATGAAACTCAAGCCAGGAGAGCTGTGTAAGAATGAGTGTACAAATGTGGGTGTGTACAGCACGTGCATGCAAGAGGGTGTGGGTGTGCTACAGAATGCATGCATGTAAGTAGACATATAGACACATTGTGCATGTGTGAGTGTATAAGAGGGTGTGAGAGTGTGTATGTATATAAGTAAGCATGTGAAATTCCCAAGTGTGTCTGCATGTGACTATGCATGACTGCCTGTGAGTTGGGGAATGTGTGAGAGCATGTGTGTATATGTGCATGTAGTTGTGAGATGATTTATGTGAACATGTGCATGTGAGCGTGTGTGTGTGCTTGGTGTTCTTGAAGACACCTACATGGCCCAGGGGATGGACAGACAGTGTTCAGTGTATACTTACATCTGGTCAACTTCAGTCTGGTGGAACTGAGAGGATGGAAGAAATATTTACCAAAAGGCTCCCAGCCCTAGTGGGTTTCTTGCAACTACAGGTTCTCATTTTGGACAGTGTTTCTCCATAAAGCAGCTCTCTGAGCCATGTTTCATAGACATGACAGGGGAGAGACAGAAAGTAATCCTTCCCCTCAAGGAATCATGACAGCTCCAGCTTTCAGCACTTACTCTGTAGTGTCTTCACATACATCACCTCACTTAGTTGACACAACAGCCATATTGGTCACATTACAGATTAGGAAAATGGCTCAGGGTGCTACATAAGTCCCCAGTGTAGTACACTGATTTTTAAAAAAGAAGACCCCAATTCTCCATCCCTCCTGTATTCAAAATCCTTTTCAAAGTGAAGCTACAGCCCATCAAAAGGTAGTGTTTGTTCTCCTACCTCTTGAACCTGGGTTGCTCTTGTGACTGGCTTTGAAAACAAATGTGCTAGAACTGATATTGCGCCAAATCTAAGCTTAGACCTCAAGCATTAGACCTTAGTGCCTCTGCTCTCTTGGACTCCTGTCTCCATCAGAAAATGAGAGACACATTACTCAGTTGTCCCCATCACCCTAGATGATAGTGAACCACTCCCCAGAAAGAGAGCTTCCAGCTGTTCCAGAAACAGCAGCTGACCAAAGTGTCTGAGGGATCCCAGCTCAGAGCAGAAGAACTATGCAGATGTTGGTTCCAGCTAAATTGTCCACCCACTGAATCATGTTGTTTTAAGCAACTAAGTTTGGGGATCATTTGTTACACAGCAATAGCTAACTGATACACAATCACACAACTGTCAAAGCCAGTGAGGACTCAAAACAAGGTATGTTTCACTCCAAAATTCATGCTCTCAAGCCCTACATTTTGCCACTACTAAGAATGGAAGTGAGTACAACAGGGCTTAAAGCTGCTGAAAATCCAACTCTGGCCTCCCAAACTTCAGTCTGTATCTTCTTTGGAACATGCCTAATCCCTGCTATCTCCCACCCTGGGAGCTCCTCCTGATCTGACTCTTTCACCTCTTCCTCCTCCCAGAGTCCTGGTGGGGACAGAGCCTCCTATTTCCCCTGAGTCATTTGCTAAGAACCATCCCTGCTCATTTGCAAAGTTTGTTCAAGGTGCTGGCAGAACAAACCCAGGGTTTCTACATGTACATACCAGCAACCAGGAGAAAAACCAGCTGTAAGTTTTAAAAATAGTCTCCCCTGGCTTCCAGAGATGCCAGGGCCCTGGCTGGGGAAGGGAATCAACTCCAAGGTGGGGGCACCATCTTCAGGGAAGAGTAACAGCCTCCACGTGCCCTGGAGACTCCAGGGCCAGACCAAGACTTGCCTGAGAGCCTGGCTGAGCCTGCGTCCCAGGGAGCAAAGCCCTCAGAGAGGACTGCACCCAGCCAGGCCCCTTCCCTCGAGGAAGACCAGGAGGGACCCACAGAGCCCCACAGAGCAGGTCACACTTCCCCTGCCCTTCTCTCCTCCCCCTCCCTCCATGATGAGAGTGGCCTGTGCAGGGACACTACCTGGCTCCACTCTCATGGGCTGTGTCATCTTAGGTGAGTGACTTCACCCTGGGAGCCTGTGCCCTCATTGGTCACACGGGGCCCCTGCCTCACAGGGTGGTCCTAGGCCCACAGGACAGAAGAGCTGTGTGTGCGACTGGCCAATCTGCAAGGGCCTGACAACTGTCACTCCTTCTGCAGAGAAGGTTGGGGAGGATGACACTCCTCTCTTCCTCTCTCCGGCCCTTTGTCCTCCTTCGGGCCCCCCAGCCCTCTCCCTGCTGCCCTCAGGCCCCTGACCAGGCCGGCATGCTGAGGACACATAAATGCAGCCTCAAACTGGACACATTTTGCTGAATCCCACCTGCAGCCCAGCGCCGTTGCCCTGACTCATCCCACATCGGCTCGCAGAGGGAGCCTGGCTGGCACACTGCCACGTCAGTTTTCAGGACTCGTGGGGGCGGCTGGTTCACGGCTGTGTCCCAGCGCCCAGGACGGCACGTGCACATGGTCGGCGCTCAATAGGTGTTTGTCAAGGGTCTGACAGAATTAACAGCACTCTTACTGTTCCCACTTCACAGATGAGAAACTGAGGCTCTGAGAGGGTAATAGGCACACAGCAGAGTACAGCTCTCAGAGGTTGAGGGAACCTATGCCTGGAGGGTGAAAGGTCCCTCAAAATGTCCCTGAGGTGGGATCTGAACCCACTTTCACTGGCACCAAAGCCTGAGTGTTAACCAGCAATGACACTCCACCCTCCCACCTCTTCTAGCTGACTTCTGCAGTCAGGGTCCTGCAGGCCACAGCATCATGTATGTGCTGTGTGGCTGCAGGTACTATGTTTGTAAAACAGGAAACCTACCTGGCCACACTCAGGCAGAACGTCCTTTGGCTCATTTTCCCTCTGGTTTCTCCTCATCTCGTGCTGGAGCTGGCATGCAGTCCGTGCCAAGTAAATCTCTATTGATGAATTAATTAAAAGGACAAGTTTACTTTAGAGCATAAGAGTCTGCCCAGAAGCCCTCAGGTTGGTTGCCTCTGGGAACATATTCTTTCTCTCTACACTTTAAAGAAAGAGAAACTGCAGAAGAGGCATCAGGCATGTATTTTATGCAAAAAAGATGAGGGGGAACCCCTGTCAGCACACCTCCAGACCCTTAGAGAAAAGATCTTTCTCCTACATCAAAAAACAGGCGAATGGATGTGAATCACCAGGTGTCCCATGAAAATGAAATGTCAGATGACTGGATGTCGAGCTGGTTGTGATCCCAGCCTCAGCGGGGGATGCTAATAATACCAACTCCTGGTCCTGATGATGTTGGCTGGGAAATATCCTGCTTTTCACCACCTCCACAGGTTGCTGGTCATTCCTCCCTTCAGTGCCAGGCTCTTGGAGACTCTGGTGAGCAAGCCATGCCCAGTTCCCACCGTGACAGAGCTCAGAACTCAGCGCTGAAGGTGCACCTGGGAGCGTCTGCCTGGATTCCTGAGGTCCAACAGAACAGCCATGAGTTCCCTCTGGGCACTTCAAAATGCCTGGGTGGGTGGTTTCTGGAGATTACAGAGAACGTTCCAGAGAGGTGGGGCTGCCTCCACAAGCTGCACCCCAAGGGCCAGCACCAAAGGTAGCAGCGATCAGGGGAGCCCCCAGGTGGCAGCCTCCCTTTGTTCCAAGGACAGGCTCTGGGCTCTCAGGATGGCCGGACCCCTCCTGCCCTCCCCTCCAACACTCACCAGCTCTTCCCAGGCTGCCCCATCCAGGAGCCAATCCCGTCCACACAGGGGGTGTCCTGCTCACAGACAACATCACCCACAGTGTCTGACCAGCACCTGCCAGGCTGGCTGAAAGCAGAAGCTGCACACACTTGCTGGTCCCCTGAGGGGACCTCACCCTGGGCTCAGACAGAACCGCTGGGGCAGCACTTCTCTCAGGGCTTGTGCGTCCTGACATGGGGCGCCTGGTTGCTTCTGTTACTGGGGAGTTCACTTTCATAGACTTTACTGACCCTTTCCACTGGTCCTCCCATCACTGCTGGGCTGGGGTGTCCAGTGGCCCGGGCCCAGGTCATACTCACCCAAGCCACCAGAAAGAGGGAGGGGACAGGGTCTGGACAATTGCACAGGACACCGCCACCCTGCCCAATGCTCAGAGGAGGCGCATGCTCTGCTATTGCCCTCCGGAAAGTCTTGGTACTTTCTCAACACGAGGGTCACACATTTGCGCTTGGCCCTGGGCCCCTCATTCTGCAGCCCATCCTAGGGGAGGGCCTCCGAAGGCCCAGCAAGTGCGCTTACAGATGCCCAGAACTCATGAAAAGACTTCAAAAACAGGCAGCAGAGAAACCACGAATATCCCCAGGCATCCCCATGCCCCCACTAGGGGACCAGATGCCCAAACACTTGCATCCATTCATGATCACACAGCTGTGCTCACAGGGGTGCACGGGGCCCCCACACACTCACCCACACTCGTGTTTTGTTTCAGTATAACAGCTACTCTCCTCCAGCCCCATGCTTCCTACTCGGGGAGTGGCTCAGGAGACCTCAGAATGCCGGCCCAGCTCACCTAGGCTAATGAAAAAGCTGGGGGGGATGGTGAGAGGCTGGGCAGGCAGAGTCAGGGACAGAGCGAGAGCCCCTGCTTGCACCAGCCGCCCAGGACTGGAGGGACGCCTTCCTGCACCCAGGTCCCACTTCATCCTCAGCCAGCCCTCTGGACAGCTGCCCTGCACCTTATCCCACTGAATCCAGCGGCCGCCCTGCGGCAGGGTTTGTATTATACCCATGTTAAGGATGGCAAAACCGCGGCTCCAGGAAGCAGAGCTACTGGCTGGAGCTGAGGCATGGGGGCTCGAGAGCTCCGTGCCCCACAGTGACCCCTGAGACATGCCGAGCCCCCAGCCTGCAGGGTGCTGCCGAAACTGGTTCTCAGGGGTGGGGTCCCCCCCCGGGTGGGGTCCCCCGTGGGGTCCCCCCCACTGCGGCTCACACCCCCTCCTCACCGCAGACACAGGGGGGGCGGGGCAAGGGTCATCGGTTTGCTCTAGAGCTGCCGGCCCCTTACCCTAGCCCCTGCCCCTTGGCCAGCCATGCCCCTTTACCTCCCAGACCAGGCACCAGGAAGGGGCTGACTGGTGACCCAAAGATAACGTCCACAGCGGGACGTCCCTGGGGGTGTGGGAGCGGGTGTGTGTGCCCTGCGGGGAGGGCAGACCCTCCCCGAGGCCTGGTCTGGGCTCCTGTGGCTTTAGCAGTAATTCCCGGAGTCTCTCTCCCTCTCTGCTTCTGTCAGGATTCTAAATGGAACTTTCTGAAGATTCCAAATGGAACATTCCGTAGGTTCTAAATGGAGATTCCTCTCCCAGGGGATGCTGAACAGGCCCTGGTGGGCTGTCCTTAGAGCCGCGGGGACGGCTGGCAGGGCCCGCTGGCTCCGTGGGCAGGACAGCGCAGGAGGAGGGGGAGATGGACCAGCAGGCGTGCTGCCCCGCCAAGCTGCCAGCGCTTGAGCCCGTCCAGGCCCCGCTGCCCAGGCCTTATTTGGTAAGAGCCCGCTCTGGCCCGGCCACTCTGGCTGCGAGCTGATGGGACACCAGGAGGCCCTGCAGGCTGGACGCCCGCCGGGCTTGGCAGCCCGCTGCTGCCTACCTGGCCTCCTCCACCAGGCCCTCGGCCAGAGGCTGGCTTGGAGGCGGAGATCCTGGGGGTCAGGCCAAGGCTGTAGCAGCTTCCCTGGGATCCCAGCCGAGTGATGGGAGAGGGACTCCCCGGCTCTTGCCTGTATATGGTCGAGAAGAGGCGGCGGCGTTTGGCACGGGCCCACGGGCCCCAGAGGTATTGTCTTAAGAGGGTGTTTGGCATTGGGCAGCGAGGCCTTGGATTCTTATAAAAACCTGGCAGGGAAACTGCTTGACAGCTTCGACAGTGTGCTGGAGTCTCGGCGGGGAGCCCGCCCCCCGAGGGCCTGGGCATGTGACGTGTCAGCTGCCTGCCTGCCGCCCGCCAGCTGAGCTCTGGCAGCCGGGCCCCTCCCGGCAGGAGGAAGGGGAGGCGGGCCTGGGCCTCCGTGCTGGGGGAGGCAGCAGGCCCGGGCTGCCCGGCGCAGGGGGACGGGGCAGGGACGACCCCTTCTGGGGCCTTGATCCCCGCGGAGTGTGTGCAGCAGGTACCCCTGTGTACGCAGGGAGGAACGTGGTGTGGGGGGTGCACACAGGTCACAGGCAGCAGAGCCACTGTCTGTGAGTCTTGCTACGCGTGTAGTCCGGGTGGAAAGGCTGGTCTCTGTCACTTTCCCGAGGCTCACAAACACCAGGGAGCTGGGTGCACCCCTCATCCCTGCTGACAGAAGAGGAAACCAAGGCTCTGAGAAGGAAAGGGGTTTAAGACTCTGCGCTCTTTCTCCAGCCCGGTGGGGCCTCCACAGGTTGATGTCACTCACCTACCCCTTGAAGAACGTCCTGAGCTCTGCGCCAGGCCAGGCATCATCCCCGGCCTTGGGGATCATAGTGAACCAGCTAAGAAACGGCCTATCCCAAAGAGGAAAACATCCTTTTAAATAAGATAGACAGGGAAGGCGTCTCTGCTTGGATGACGTTTAAACTAAAGCCCAAAGATGAGAAGGAACCAGCCCTGGGAAATAGGGGGTAAGTGATGCAGGAAGAGGGAACAGCATATGCAAAGGCCCTGAGGCAGGGAGAAGGGTAGTCAAGTCTGGGCTGGCCAGGAGGCCAGTGAGCCTGAAGCAGAATGAGCAGAAGGGAGTGGAAGATGCAGGGTGACCACAGGGCTGCAAAGGTCCGTGTTAGAGTCTGGAGGTTGGGTTTTTTTCCAGTGGTGGGGAGCTGGGTACTAAGGAGAGATCCAATAATATAGCCATACACACTCTTGTGTATGAGACGTCCACACTCGGCTAAATGCTGCATGTTTGCTTTCTCATCTGATTCTCCTGTATTCCTGTGAAGGGAGTGGAATTTTAACTCCCATTTTCCAGATAAGAAACTGAGGCTTCAAGAGCTGAAATGATTTGCTTGAGTCATTAATATGGGATGGGCGGGAATGCTCCTCAGGGCAGCCTGATGCTGAAGGCCATCCCAGTGCAGGACCGTGAGGGCAGCAGGGCCAGCAGGGAGAACACAGTGTCACCGGGCACTGACCCTGAGCCCTTTCCAGCTGTTATCTCACCCACCGCTGCCCACACGGCCTCCTACAGAGCAGGTGGCCAACTTGCCCTGGGGTGCTGGGGACTTTCCTGGTTGTCTCATTGCAAGTCCTGCTTCCCAGGGAACCCGGACCAGAGCCGGATGAATGGCCACTTGCCCTGCAGGGGGCCCAGACCGAGGCTCCGGGCACCACGAGGAGCTTAGAGGGGGGCTCAGGCTGCCAGGTCCTCCCCACCAGCCCACCTGGCCCCATGCCCAACTCTGCGCAGGTCAGGAAGGGGCCATGGAGAGGAAAGCAAATAGCAACCCATGTGTGGCCCGCCTTGGCCTCCCACTGGTGCCAGGGCAACGCCACCTGCCCTCCTACAGTCAGCAACAGCAGAACAAAGAGAAGGGTGGGGCTGCCAGCCAGAGAGGCTGAACGCGGGAGCAGGCCCGGGAATGGCTGAGTGGGGAGGGCTCAGCCCCCAGGTGGAGACTCACAGTCACCCAGGCCCGCCTTTGAATCCAGAGGCCCTGTGACCTTGAGCACGTTTGGAGCCTCACTTGCCCCATCTATAAAGTGAGAGAGCAACTATAGCCAGCAATGGCCAGAGGTTTGCTGGAGGCCAGGCTCTGCACCAACCTTCACCTCCTGGAATGCTCACGGTGCCCTTGGAAGGAAGGGCTGTTCACTCTGTGCAGACAAGGAGCAAAGTCCAGAGAGGGTGAGACAGCTGCCCCAGATCACACAGCTGGTAACCATGGAGCAAGATTTTGAGCCTAGAACCATTTGCTTCAGACACACACAGTGTGAAAGGCGGTGCTTAGTAGGGGCAGATTGTGAGGGCTGTGGGGTCAGCCTCCAAGGGCTAAACTATAGGCTTCCTTGCCTGTAGGCTCCTGTGACCCTGGGAAAGTTGGGGGGCCTTTCTGAGCCTGTTTCACACCTATAAAGTGGGGATACCTGACAGTATCCACCTTGCAGGGTCGCCCACGTACACAGCAAGTTGGTATTAGGTGTCTACACAGTGCCAGGCACTATTCTACATGTACATGTTGAGGATACAGCAGAGAACAGACAAAAATTCCTGCCTAGAGTTTATATTCTGGGTTGGGGGATGCAGACAAAAAACATATATATATATATATATATATGTTGAAGGAGGAATAGAGAGTCAAAGTGGGGTTCCCTTTGATAGGGAGGGTGTAGCAGGCTCTTTGAAGAGGGGCCATTTGAGGACAACCTGAATGAAGGAGGGAGCAAGTCACAAAGATACCAGGGGGAAGGGCATTTCAGGCTGAGGGAACAGCGAGTGCAAAGGCCCTGAGGCAGGTTGAAGCATCTGAGAAACAAAGAGACTGGAAAGTCTGGAGCAGAGTGGAGTGGGAGGTCGGGGAGGAGAGGCAGACGGGGCTCTGGTTGTTCAGGGCATGAGGAGCCACTGGGGGGTTTCAAGTTGAGCAAGGACAGGACTGCATGTAAGTTTTAAAGGATCCACCTCACTGCATGTGGGCAGGAGACAGAAGGACAACAGGAGGAGGCAATAGTCCAGGTGGGATGGCGGCTTGGCCCCGCTGGGGGCAGGCCCATGGGCAGAAGGTCAGATTCTGGAGACATTTTCAAGGTACAACCAAGAGCTTTTGCATATAGATTAGATGTGGTTGGGGACAGAGGAAGGGGAACAAAGGGAGCAATCAAAGATGTTCAGGGCTATTGGGAGGATCCAGAGAGTCAACACCTAGGCAGTTCTTCGGACCGTGCTGGGCAGACACAAAGCACTAGGTGAACACGACCTCTTACCAACACCCTCGCTCTCCCACAAGCTGCGTCTCCTGGTTGTTATGGCAACCAGGTGGGATGATGCAAAGGGCTTATCCCAGAGCCCAGCTAGTTGAAAGGGGTCCATTGCTCCTGCCAGACGGTGTCCCTACCTGGGTCACCCTCCGTCACCATCGTGTCTCCCCACTAAGCTCGGGAAAGTGGGCCAGGTCACCCAGCCTGCCCTCAAATCCAGCCCCTTTGGCACAGTCCGGCCAGTCATGTGACCTCTGGATCCTTGTGAGGATGGACAGTGTGTCTGGTCATTCCTGCCCCTAATCCCAGACCTGGAGACAAATCCCTGCCCACCTGGGCCAAGCTTGGATGTTTTCTTTTTGTTCTAAAGCCTCTGTGGTCTGTGGTCAAGTTCCATTGCCCAGGCAAGCACTGGGGGTTCCTTTGTGAAATCCCTTAGGGTGCAGGACCCCCTGAAAAGCACACCTAGGAGCAACCATCTGAGTCAACTTCTGGACACACAAATTGTGCCATACTACTGCCTTGGCCCCAAACCCTTCAATGGCTCCCTATTGCCCTCAGGATTAAAAACAACCCTCATCACGGCCCAGCGTGAACTGGCCTCCAACCTCTCTTACCACACTTCCCTCACACTCTGCTCTCCAGCCACCCTGGCCCCCATCACACTCATTCTTGGCTGTCCTCTCCAAAGCCATTCCCCATTTCTACCAAACATCAGTTTTACTGGGCCAGCAACATGCCTCATACCTACAGATGAATCATGATTGGTCGAGTCATAACTGTCCCACTGCCCTGCCAGATACTTGGCTTTCCCAGTCCCTTTGCTGCAAGCAGCAGCCATGTGACACAGTTCTAGCCAATGAGACGTAAGCCCTCTCCCTGCTGTCCTGCTTATGCTGCTGCTGTGAGCCAGGAGGCCTGGAGCAGTGGCAGCCACTTTGTGACCAGGAATCACCGGGAAAAGGGACTAAAAGCCAACATGCTGAGAGTGGCTGAGCAAAAGTGTAGAAGGGACCTGGGTCCTTTGTGACTACAAGGAAGAGTTATACTCAAGGGATAAGGAGCATGGATTCTGGGATCTTCAACTGTCTGAGCACCCCAAAATGAACCCCAGAGTGACAGGGTCAGGAAACCCTCTTCCATTCAAGCCAGGCTCCTTGAAGGAGGGAGTTGTTAGGATGCCCTAGACCAAGGTGACAAATGCCAGCCTGGGACTGAAAGTGCTTTTAGTCACACTGTGGGGATTAGAGTTGGAGGGGGTTGTCCCCAGTGGGGGTGCTCCTGGCCAGAATGAAAGGAACCAGACCCCTCAGAGGGTCTGCCCATGTGGGGGCCTTAGAGAATTGTGAGGGGTGCAAGGCCCTTAACGAGCCCCATGGAAGGCCTCCATCTATTTTCCTCTTTTCACCCTCCTAAGCAAATAAACCAACAACCATCAAACAAATAAAAAACTTTCAGTACTCGTGTGCCAGTTCCTATCACATTTAATCTTCCACTGGCCCTGGGAGGCAATTACTGTCACAGAGAGACTGAGTAGTGCCTTTTAGAGACAGCCTGTGGGGAAACTGAGGCTCGAAGAGCTTCTGTGACTCTCTATGACCAGGCAATTCACACTTTGTAACCGGAAGAGCTGGGGTCGAATCCTGGCTTTGGCCCTTGCTGGCTGTGTGACCCATAGCAACAGCTGACCCTCTCTGGGCCTCAGCCTACTCAAATGCATCACAGGGAGGATAATGATCCATCAGAAGGCTGCTGAGTGGTGAGCAACAATGTCCACCAAATGCCTACCACAGAGAAGATGGTCTACACCAGGTGTAGGCAGACTGTACCTCAAATCCAGCCCACCATTGAACTTGTCAATAAAGTTTTACTGGCACACTACCACCCCCTTACATTTATATATTATTTGTGACTGTTTTTGCACCACAATGGCAGAGTTGAGTTGTTACAATCCAGGAGTCCACAAAGGTGAGAATACTTACTGTCTGCCCCAAACGGAAAGTTTGCCGTTCTACACCCTTGCCACCCCACGTGTGGTCCATGGGCTGGCAGCCTTAGCACCATGCCTTAGAAAGGCAGAATCTCAGGCCCACCCCAGACCAGCCTTTCAGCAAGACAGCCAAGGCGGAGAAGCCCTGGCTGGTAAATGGCAGACCTGCACTGGGCAGTAGGGGGTGGCCAGGGTGGGGAGAAGAGGGATGAAGTTGGGGGCGGGAACTCCTGGCCAGGTCCCCACTCTGCTGCTCCTTGGAATCACCCAGGGAGCTTTCACGTGTGCCAGTGCCCAGCCCACCCCAGTGCTGTTGACTTTACTGGTCGGGGTGAGGTCAGCGGGCACATCCTGTGAAAGCCTCCTGGTGACTCTAACGAGCAGGCGAGGTGAGAATTAGTGCATTGGGCTAACGGAGGAGGAGAGGAAAAGTTGGGGAAGTGAGGCTTCCCCAGGGCAGCCCCTCCCTATAAAGAAATCCTCAAATCAAGAAGGCAATGGCAGGGGCTTGCACTGGGTAGGGAGGGAAGGAGCATCCCCTTCTCAGGAGGCAGAAGATCTCCAAGCTCTGCCTTGTGCCTCCAAAATTTCACAGCCTCCTTGAAGCTGCAGGTGCCTAGAGCTGTCACTATCCTTCCAGCCCCTCCAACTAGGAGCTCACCGGCATTTCTGCCCAGAGAGATGCTGGGGTGCAGGGTGTCAGCTCAAGGGCTCAGCTCCCACTGAGGTGACGTGAGGGGTGCTGGCTTGGCTCCTCGGGCAAACACAGAGTGTGTTTGCTGGCTGGATCTGTGGGCAGTGCCTGGCCGCCTGAAGACCAGCCACCAACGGCTGCTCTGTGGGATGGTGGCTCGCGTGCATTCCAGAACTACAGGCTGGGGCATGCCTGCTGGGCAGAGGGCTCCTATTTACCTCCAGGCAGAAACAGAAAGAGGCCCTTTTGTTTCAGGTTGCCTCCTGGTGACAGTGCAACCCCCCATGGAGCTTCCCATCACCTTCTCTTTGGGGGACAATTCTCCCATCACATTACAGAGCAATAGCGTGGGGCAGAGCCCCCCGTGTTTCACAATGGGCTGCCTGGGTTCAAACCAGAGCTCTAGAGAGTACCACCTGAGTGACCACAGAGGAAGGGCTGGATGCCATATGCCTCCGTGTCCTCACCTGTGAGATAGGGGCTCATTCAACACACCACTCGCCAAGGACTAAAGAGGTTCAGCACTTCGAATAGTGTGAGCACTCCACAAATGTTGGCACAGGCCTTCTGCGGTTTGTGTGTTTTTGCTTTTTTTATCTCCCACTTTTAAATAAGGCCACTATGGATTTTGTCAAAAGAAAATGCTGAGTGAGAGGGTGTGTGCAGTTTCACGGTGCTTGTTTCATGCAGATAGACTGAGCTTCAAAATGTGAATCTGCTTACAGCAAAATTGATGTGTCATTTCCCTGCATCCCTGCCAGCACTAGGCTTTATCATTTTATAATCATTTTCTAATTTAATCAGCAGGTAGAGGGGCTTTTGTTTGAATGTCTTTTTTTTGCTTACAATGCTGTGCATTCTTCCATGTAACAGTTAACTGTCTGTGTTTCCTAAGGGATAATGGTTCGTTTTCCTCCTTGAATGTTTCCTGTGTGGAATCCACCATAGCCCTAAGGCAGGTCCCTGTTGGAAGCAGCTTCTGAGCAGGGAGGGGAGATGGGGGAGTTGCAGCCTGGGAGGTCAGGGCAAGCCTCCACCCCCGGCCACCCCATCTGCTGCCTTCCACCCCCTGGGTGTCTTCAGAGCTTCCCCAGCTGAGGAAATCCTTTCCTGGGCCTGAGATTGACTGCATTCTTGAACACCGAACAGCAAGCCAGTCAGCGAGGCAGAAGCATAAGGGCACCTTTTCTGCACCGGCAGCCACTGCGGGAGCCCCTGGGTACCAGGAAACTTTCCTTCCAAACTAGTGAGGTCAGAATAAACGGTCCACCAAGTCACAGTACTGGGATGATCACATCTCTCTGTTCCTTAATCAGTCAGGCTCCTAGGTGCTATATTTGCGAGACGCCCAGGTCCTTCCGCATCTTCAATCACCCAAAGTTGTCCTCAACGCACAGGTGGGGGTGGGGCGGGATCCCCACCACACTTCACAGCTGCCATCGCATCTTGCCACCACATGGGGTCGCTGTTGAAGATGGGTCTCAAACAGTCCTGGGGACACTTGTCCACTTTGCAGGGCTGCCTGAGCTGGCTGGACACTTGCATGGGTCTTGGAGGTCACCCACACTTGGGACTCGAGTCCATAGCTGTCTTGCGTGGGTCACTCTTAAACACTCGCAGCAGAATGCCCAGTCATCTCCCTGTCTCACACGCATCCTGGGTCCCAGCACCCAGCCCCTCCCTGCCTTGCCCAGAAGCGCCCTGAGGGGACCAGATGGAGGCACTGCCCCTCCTTTGACAGAGGGAACTGGAGTCCCAAGAGAGTATGCCTTCCAAAGTTATCTGCCGACCAGTGTCCAGGACAAGCTGAAGCCCAGTCTGGACTCCCATCCAATGCTCTCCCCCTCTGCTTGTAGAGGCTGCCAGTGAAAATTCCTTTCCTCGGCCCGGGAAGCCCACAGGATGCACCTCCTGCCTGCCTCCCCGCTTCATCTCACTTCTCCCCAGACGTGCAGTCCTCGCCTGCCCACCCACCCTTGCCCCGCCTCCGTCTTCCTACATCTCCCAGACCTTCCAGGGAGGCCTCTCACCACTCAAGCCTCTGCTCATTGTATCTGCTCCTGGAGGCCTTTCCGGGCCTCTGCTCCCAGGGCCATCCCCCAGGACGCGCCTTCTCAACAACATGCTTGTCACCGGAAGATGCCACCCTGTCCTTTCTGCTCTACATTCAGACTACACCGCAAATTCCGCCCCCTCCTCCCCTCTGCCACTGTCATCCTGGTCACCACCTCCTCCTCCTCCAACCTCAGGGCCAGGCCATTTGGAGCTGGTCCTTCTCTGTGGTGGGGCTGTTATAGAGCATGTAGCAGCATCCCTGGCCTCTGCCCACGAGATGACAGGTGCACCCAGCCCATTTATGACAACCAAACACATCTCCAAACACTGGCCAGGCTTCCTGGGTAGCAGGACCACCCCCAGTGGGAGCCCCTGCTCTAGACTGCAGCAGACACGCCTGGCATCTGGAGCCCGGGGTTTCTCTTGATCTTTGGTATCCATAGCTGTCCTGGTGGCCCACAGGAGGGCCTCACCCACCCCTCCATCTGGCCCACCTCCAATGTGGGCACCCTCTCTTCCCTCCACCTTCAGCTCTCTTCCCATCTCTGTCCCCTTCCAGGCCCTTCACACCCCCGTGGCTGGTAGAGGGGTGCCTCCGACCACCTCCTCGCCTCCATCTCAGTCCATCTCCCCGACTGGGCACCCTCATGGCCTTTCCTTAAGTGTTCCGATTTCTGTCCTTGGCTTATTGGTGTGTTCATTTCCATCTCGGCTCCACGGAGTAGGGGCCTTTCTGTCCTACTCACCCTTGTACCCCACAGTCCAGAACAGCACCTGGCACACGGAAGATGCTCACGAAACTTGTGTTCCGTGAATGAGCAAGTTGAGACCCAGTGGGTCTCTCTGGTCCCAGAAATGGAGCTCGACCACCCACAGGGCTGCAGGCATGCGGGGAGAGCCTACCAGGGAAGCCAGAGGAGGCCCCTTTTGAGGGCCCGAGCCCTGAGCATGCCCACACGTGCCCCCCACCTACAGGCTCCTCGGGATTCTTGGGAGGCAGTACAGTCCCTCTTTCCGGGACCGGGAGCAGCCGCAGCCCCGCCATGCCCGGCTGGGCCCAGCCCGGAAGGCAGGGCCGAGTCTAATTATAGAAGGCAGGTCCTGAGAGTGCCTGGTTCTTCTCTGCCTGGAGGAAGTGGCTGCTCTGATTAACACCCTGGGGTTTGTTCCCCCTGGTTGAGATGGTCCCCATGGGAAGAGGAAATGTGGCAAAATGAATTGAGCCGCCTCCTTGGGGAGACACCCAGGAGACAAGGAGACAGCAGAGCATTAAACCCAGCACAGGGCCCGAGTGAGCCCAAGCGAGCACCCGGCCGCATGCCCGCGAGGCCGCTCCTGGCTGTGGGCACGGCACGGAACCCGGCTCTGCCTCACACAGGGGCCAGTCCTACCCTCTCCACACCTTGGATGGAAGAGGAAGGACCAGAGTCACTTTCCAAAGTGGGTGCCATGTGGTGGTTCGGACAAGGACTCTGCAGTCAGGAGCCCTCTGACCCTCAGTTTCCCCATCTGCAGAACGGGTTGATGAGAACCGTACCTTTCACAATGCCTTTGGGAGGATTCATCGAGGCAGTTCGTGTTGCTGGCTGGCCCAGAACAGGGCCTGGCGCACGATGAGGGCTTGATCGGTGTTCCATGCTGTCAGAAAGGCTACATGACGCCAGGGTCCAGTCAAAATGAAAATGCAGGGCCCCTTGTTCAGAAGTTACTAAGAATCTCGAGACAGAGACAGAGCATTAGACCTGGTGCAGGGCCCTTCTGAGCCCAGCAAAACTGCCCAGGCTGCACGCCCGTGAGTGGGGGGATCCCGGGATCGGGGACTGCTCCCTTCAAGGATGGATCCCTCTTCAGCAGCATCAGGGCATCCGTTGGGGTGGAAAACACAATCGGAGCACGGCACACAGTATAGAACGTTCACACGGCATAGAACAAGTCGTCTAAAGGGCGCTCACAAAACCACACTGTGAGCTGACCGTCCCCACAAACACGGAGGTGAGACCCAGTGCAGGAAGCTCCCACTCCTGCCCCACCGAGGTGAGCTCTGGTTGGAGTATGAGAGTGACAGCAGAATTTTGCTGCATCTGTACATTTTATGCCTTAGGAAAAAAACGATAAAAATCACAAAGTCTTAACAGCGTTTACTTCTGGGTAGTGGAGGTGGCGACTTCATTAGTCTCTGAAGTTTTCAGTATATTTTCATTCTTAGAAGTAGATTTCACCTCTTTAAAAGAGTTTTGAAAGCCATTGGATTAGAAAATGCCTATTCTTTGGCTACCATGCCGTGAGTAAGGTGCTCGGAAATGCAAAAGCACTCATGTGCACCTACTGTGTGTCTGGCCCAGGCTGGGTTTCAGGGACAGGAAACAAGCATTTATTTTCCCTCTAGGACCCCAAAGCCCAGGGACGAAGGCAGGCCTCCATGTCCTGTGCAGAGGCCCATGGGAAGTGGCCCCAGCCCTGGCATGGGCTGCCACTCTGCTCTCCTCACGGGAAAGCAGGTGTCTTTTCCCTCCTGCAGAAGGATGCCTGGAGCTTTTGCTGCGCTGGCAGCCACCGCGGGTTGTGGCACTGGGGGAGAGAGCGTCGGCAGATACGTTTGGGCAGTCACGGGTGGGCGGAGGGGCCCCCAGCCGCCAATCCCGGAGGTGAACAAGAGGTGATGTCTGAGTTTTCAGCAGTCCCTTCACGGTAATGGGGAACCCATCCCTCCCCACGGCCCAGGCAGTCCCGCAGAGGTCTGGGAGGTGGTCCCTGCTGGGAAAGCAGGACAGGCTCCTTCGTCCCTGCTGCTCTCTCATCATTTACTGTTTTTTGGAACATCTCTCATCTCTGTTTTTTGGAACATTTTAGTTTGGAGCAGTGTTAGACTTAGAGAAAATGTGCAAAGGTAGCACACGTCTCCACACCCCTTCACCCTGCTTCCCTGATAGAAACCTACCCAACAGTACCCACCAAAACTCGTGTCCGCAGCCGTGCGAGGCCAATCAACTAGAGCCTTCGTTTGGATGTCCCCACTGTTCTCCCTAATGTCCTTCTTCTGCTCAGGGACCCACACCACACTTGGTCAACTTTGTCCTTCAGCTCCTGCAGCCTGGAGAGTTTTCTCCCCATCCTCAGCTTTCTCAGCCTTGCATGTTTGAAAATGATACTCCGGTATTTTGTACATTGCACTTCAATTTGGGCTTGTCTAATGTCCCCTTGTGTTTTACAATGAGGTGTAATTCACAGTCCATTCAATGCAACCTTCTGAAGGCTGTACAATTCTGTGGCTTTCAGAATACAGGCAGAGTTGTGCAGCCGACACCATAATTGAACCCCAGGACATGCCCATCACTCCACAAGTGAGCCTGAGCTCTTGGGACCCATTCCTGTTTTTCTTTCAGTTTCTGTTGTGTCTCTGCCTCTGAGTCACCTGGATTCTCTCTCATGCGGACTGTTTTTCTCTCCTCTGTGTCTCTCTCTGTTAGTGTCTCTCCATCTGACTCACTCCCCCTCTCTACTCTCGTCTGGATCTATTGTGCCTATGGATGTGTGTGTGTCTGTCTCCCTCTTGTTTTAAAGACCACACAGCCCAAACCCCCAGCAGACAAACAAAAAGCAAGAATAAGGCATGCTCAGTGTTCTGGAGACAGACAGGGTAGGGATAGAGAATGTGGATGGTGCAGCCATGGAGACCCCGCTGAGGAGGTGACAGGAAGCCACACTTACACAGATAAAGCAGCTGGCCCAGAAAGAACCCCTGGGAAGCGTCCAGGCAGGAGGTCAGCATGTGCAGAGACCCTGGGGCAGAACAGGGGCCTCCCCATTTACCCGACTTGCTTAGAAGGAGCCCTGAATGCCTTCCGAGGCTCTCAGGCTCTAAGGTGAGAGGCCCAGACAACTCAGGGTGGGGTTTGTGGTGAATAATCAGGACTGAACCTCACAGAACTTTCCGGCACCCCCACTGAGGGCTGGGCCACATGCTCAGCCCTGGGGACCCTAAGCTAGATACAACCCACATTGGCCTCAGAAGGAGCTTGTAGAGGAGAAGCCCAGCCCTGGGCTCAGAAAAAGTCTGTGTATTGATTTATTCAATTATTTGCTCCAGAAACACTTCCTGAGCACCTGCTGTATGCGAACATAAATGGGCATGGGCAGAGCACCGACCTCACAGGGCTCAGAGTCCAGGAGAGAAGGCTAGCAGCCCACCCCCTCACCCCGACTGTGCAGGGAGGCAAGGCCCAAGCTCAGATGGCCATTCACTCATCCAGCACACGGCTGCAGGTGCCCACTGCTTGGTGGGTGAACACAGATGGCCCTCAAGGGGATGGCGCATGCTCACTCACAGCAGGACACGGGTTCAAGCCCCAGCTCTGCCAGGTATTAGCTGCGTAGTGGGCTCCTCTGAGAGCTAAAGAGGAGAGGGCCAGGTGCCGAGCCCCTGCCATCCAGAGAGCCCTCCTTGACCTGCCAGTGGGGAGAGCTGGCTGGTTCTCCCCCAGGGGTGCAGTTTAGGCAGCTGGGGGAGGGGCCCCAGTGCAGCGGCTGGGTACTGGCTTGTGTCCTGAAGTCACCCACCGCAGTACCAGGCTGGCTGGCTGGCGCCCAGCCTCCGGTGGAAGCCTCATTTGTGATGCAAATGGCTGGCAGTGGCTGCAGGCCAGGGCCTAGGGCCCCCTACCAGGACCCCAGAGCTTTGGTTTTCAGCAGAGCCTGGGGAGGGATTGGGGGACCCTCCCCAGCCACTTCCCAGGTGGGTTAGGGGTGAGCAGGGACCCCCAAGGCACTCCGCGTGGCCAATGGAATAAGCAAATGGGAAAGTGTTGGCTGGCAGAGGGCTTGGAACTCAAGGTCATCTCTCTGGACTTTCTCCCTTGGGTCCTGCAGAAACCAAGGCCCTCTGAGTCACACCCTGTCATCTCCTGGAGGGTCCCCATGGCCCTCCAGCCTCTCCTGGACCCCCTGCAAGGCTGAAGCCATGCGGACCTTCTCGCTGTCTTTCCCTGGCTCTTTGCCACCTCAGGGATTTTTCACATGCTGTTCACATGAAGCCCTGGGGGCTTCATGGAAGAAACCCGGTGTGGACAGGAGGGGAGGGATTTCCCTCTATAAGCCCCGTGATGCCTGGTCAGTACATTGGCAAACACAAGTTAAATGATTATTCTGTGTAAAATGTCACCACTTTTCACAGCAGGAAGGTGACTGCGGACAGCTGGAGGCTGGAGAAACCACTAGGCTGGGGAGCAAGGAGGTGGGGAGGAAGGGCTGAGCTCTCCGCTGGACCTGCCCATCCTCCCTGCTTCCTAAGCCAACCACCTACAGCTGTCCCCACCAGAGAACAGCAGGGCTTCCCTCCTCTTCTTTGAAGAGGAAGGGTGGGCGGAGCCAGCCCGCAGGGCTTGGGGGAGGGGGGGGCGCGGGTGGAAACCTCAACAAGGTGCCAAATGCTATTCTGGGAGGCTGAGAGCAGAAGTCATGCTGGCCGTGGTCTCTGGCTCGATCATAGCAAACGCGGAGGTGCAGAGCGAGGAGTGCCCCTGGGGAGGGGAGAAAGGAGCAGGGGGTGCTCCTGGCCAGGCCCCAGGCTCCCAGCCCCCAGGGAGCTGCTAGTCCAAAGCCAAGCCAGCGTTTGCTGGGCAGGGGTTGCTGCGGTGGGGCCTGGGAGGGGCTGATGCATTCGTTCCTACCCCGGTCCCTGTCCTCTCGGCCAGCCTCGGCCTCCTCTCCCTGGCCATGCGTTTGCTTCCCTGGCCTCCCTGTAGACCCTCAACCTAGCTGAGGACATCCAGCCTCAAGAGCGTTTGCACATGCTGTGAGCTCATCTGGAATGTTCTTCCCACTGCTGCCTCCCTATGTGACTTCTCTCCAGTGAGTCTTTTGCTGGACCCACCCCTCACCTGGGCCCTCCTGGTTCCTCTACATCACTTCACCTGCTTGTTTCCCTCATGAATTTCTAACTCAATGATGTCTTTGCTGTGTTTGAATGAGGAGCTGCTGTCCAGGCAGTTGCCATACCTACCTTTTTACTGCTGTACCCCCAGTGCCTGACATTTGCTGAAGCAACAAAGAAAGAATCTTTGAGGCACAATGTGTTGTCACTTAAGGAAAAATAATCAGTGGTTCTGAGGCTCATCAAAGGGAGAGCCAGAGTCTAACCCAGGGTGGGGAATTTTGGGGGTAAAATATTAGACTGCTCTGCATGGTGGAGGTTGACTTTGTGATGGGCTTGGCTGAGTTAGGGAATAGTGGAAGGGAGATGCATCTTCTTCCCTGTGGAATAACCCAGAGGTGGGAGCCAGGGGCCACCCCTATGGATCTGGAGCATGAAACCAACATAGGCTGAAAAACGGAGAGAACTTGAGTCCTTACAACAGAGCTGGATCCAGCCATTCCTGAAACCAGTAATATTCAGCTGCATGAGCCAGTTGTAGCAACTAACCATTCTCTAGAGGGTTATCAATCAAGGTTATTTACCTCGCAAATGACAGAAAACCCAAGTTAGACTGCTCTGCTGGGCAGAATACTGCCCCTGCTCCCAGGACATTTATGTCCTGATCCCTGAACTTGTGAATGTGTTAAGCTCATGGCAAAAAGGACTTTGCAGTTGTGATTCAGGTTATGGACCTTAAAATAGGGAGAGTATCCTGGATTATCCAGGTGGGTTCATTCTAATCATATGAGCTATTAAAAACAGAATTTTGTCCAGCTGGAGACAGAGAGGTAACAGAAGGGGTAGTTGGAGAGATTCAGAGAATAAGAGGGACCCACTGTTGCAGCAGAGGGCCATGTGGGAAACATGAGAAGGAATGTGGGCAGCTTCTAGGAGCAAAGACCTGCCCCCCGCCGGTCAGCCATCAGGGAATGGGGACCACAGCCCTAGGGCTGCAAGGAACTGAACTCAACCAGCAGGCTGAATGAGCCTGAAGCAGATTCTTCTCCTGAGCCTCCAGTCAGGATCATACCCCTGCCAATACCTTGATTTCTGCCACCCTACACTGAGGACCCATCTGGGTCATGCTATTTCTGGAGTTCTGATCTATGAAAGTATAACATAATAGATGAGTGCTGTTTTAAGCCACTAAGTTTGTCATGGCTAGATACTATAGCAATAGAAAACTAAAACATTGCTTTAATGAAAAAAGAGAATTGACTGGCTCAAGAATGTGCCTTCAGGAATGGCTGGATCCAGCAGTTTAAGCACTGTCACGGGACTTGATTTCTCTGCTTCCCCCAACCTTCTGCCTCCTAAACTGCTTTCATGCTCAGGCTCCATGGGATTGTCCTGGCAGCTTTAGGCCCTCATCCCCCAGGTAAATTCACAGGACAGGGGCCTGCCTCTCCCCCTACTATCCTACAATAAGCCTCACTGTATCTGAGTGGTCATAATGGACCATGGACCCACTACTGAACCAATCACAGAGGAAAGTGGCCTGGAATGTTCTTTCGGGTCAGGTCTGGGTCACATGCCCACCCCCATGGCGCCAGGGGTGGATCTGGAGCCACCTGAGACCCGGGGACGGGAACAGAGAAGGTCTGGTTCCCCAGGGAAGAATCTGCGCACAGTTACAGGGGCCAGCGAATGGCCCCAGGAGCTGTGGGCCAGGCAGTAGGTGGGAGGTCTGACCTCGCACAGGATTTGCCCGGTTTTGCTTTCTGGAGGTGATATGCTCTGCAGTGCGGCTTGGGAGGAGGAGGTGCACGGTCCTGGCAAGAGGGACTTGGAGCCTCCAGAAGCCTGCCCAGCCGGCGTCCGACAGCCCCTGCCGCAGGGCTGCACTTCCAGACTTGCTCCCTAACAAACAGGGAAGCATTTCGTTCAGAAGCACGCTTTACTGGAACATGGAGTAAATAAACTGATATATATACCACAGCCCCACAGGGTGGCTTCTTGGCTCTGAGGCAAATATGGTCAAAACTGAGTTCTGAGGGCCTGGGAGGAGAGCTGGGCCTTCCCAAGAGGAGCCCAGCGGGAGGCGTCCACGTCCTACAGGCATCATCTTCCATGGATCCCAGAAGCCTCTGGCTGGGGAGGGAAGCTGCACACTCCGCCTGTCTGCCTCGCACCCAGACGAGACCACCTTCCTCGCATCCCTGGGCATTTCCCTGGTCAGCTCCAGGCCAGGTCCCAAGCCAGGGCCTGGGTACCCAGGGCCCTGTGCATTTTCTTATGAGGACGCATATCCCATGCTGCTTCAGGGGACTTCTCCTCAGCCTGGAAGATCATTCCGTTTAAATTCTTTAAAATTCGTATGTTCAGCAACTCTAAGTCCCCCTACTATGTGGCTGGCGCTGGGCACAGTGGCTGGGTACCCACGGACGGGTCTGACTCACTCCTGCCCCGTCCCAGCACACAGTCCAGGACAGGACACAAATACTGAATAAGCAAACAAGTAATACTGGAGAAATGCAAAACCTGGTCAGTGCTCCAGGGGAGGTGGGGCGGGCGAGAGCATGCAGGGGGAGGGAGGGCGGCCGGGAGACAGCCGAGGGTGGGCGCACCGCAGGAACCTCCCGAGGGAGGGTGCACCAGGCCACAGGAACTGCTTGCGCAAAGGCCCGGTGATCACGTGCTCTTTCCTTCCCAGCCCCTGTCTGATTGGGTCTTACTGGGCGGTTTCCTCGTGTACTTTTCAGCTGTCCCAGGAAACTGCAAGTCCTATGAGGGCAGGAATTCGCCTCCTTTGTTCCCTGCTGTACCTCAGAGCCTGGAACACAGTCTGCACACAGGAGGTACTAACGCATATGAGCATGGTTCACTGACAGTGGAAGTGACTAGTGCGCTGAGAGCTGCAAAGATCGGTGGAAAAGCAGTTATAATAGTGAGATCCCAGTGAGAAGTATGACTTTGCCCCTCCATTGCTAGGACAGAAACCTGCTAGCTCGGGGGATATGGAGAGGATTTCCTTTGGTACTTTGAAGAATTCTGTGACCTTCCAACATTTTACTGTGCGACCTGCATTTCTTTTTACTTCCTGTTTTTTATAATTACAGTAGCAACACACATTTGTGGACCCATGTTCAAACAAAGGATAAAGTGAAAAGGAAGTCCATATTCACCAGCTGCAGCCCCCTCTGCCCACCTGGCACTGCCTGATGCCCCTTCGGCAGAGCCCCCTGCTCCCAGACTACACCTGATGTTTGGGGGAGAGGTGTGTCCCCATGTCCACCCAAGGGCCACAGAGCCAGAGGCCCAGGGTTGAAATGAATGTACGTGGAGGCCTCAGAAAGGGCTGGGCCCCTCCCCAGCTCGGTGATGCTAAGAGCCCTGCCTCCCGCCTGATGTGGGGACACAGCCCAGTACACAGCCCAGTACAGACACCGACTCCCTGTGAGAGATGTTCCTGCCCCTCACCACGGCCTCTACCGCATGATTCCAGCCAAGCAGAGACCTTGAGTACAAACAGCAGGAAGGCAGGGGGGCCAGCGAACGCATCATCCAACATTCAAGTGATACTCAACTACAAGTGAGTGTCAAACCCCACAATTTGAATTTTCCCATGGTGACTTCCACTGTTTTTATGGAATATTCTTTCTCCATCTTTTCTCATTTTTTTCAGAGCTACTTCCTGTCTGGTTTCCCGAGGCCTC
This sequence comes from Manis pentadactyla, assembly GCF_030020395.1. NCBI lineage: Eukaryota > Metazoa > Chordata > Mammalia > Pholidota > Manidae > Manis > Manis pentadactyla. The sequence continues at coordinate 173,340,694 of NC_080023.1, read as the reverse complement.
CTTGGTGAAGTGTGCCTGGTGGGTGGCAGGCAACCCCCTGCCCGCCGAGTTCCTGGCAACCGCTAATTTACTTTCCATCTCTACGGCCCTGGGCATTTCACATGGACAGACTCATACGAGATGCGGTGTTTTGTGACTGGCTTCTGTCACTTAGCTTCATGCGGTCGAGTTTTGTCTGTTTGACACGTGTATCAGAATTACATTCCTTTTTAGGGCCAAATAATGTCCCTTGTACAGACAGACCCCATTCTGTTCATCCATTTTTCAACTGATGGGCATGCAGGTTGTTTCCGCTTCTTGGCCCTTCTGAGCGTTTTGTGAGGCGACGCGTGGTGACTTGCCTAAGGTCTGTCCCTACGAGGGGAACCGGCTGGGTCATGCGGCAACTCCAGGTTCAGTCATTTGAAGAACCTCCAGATGGTTCTCCCAGCACTGCTTTGGGGTCCCAGTCCTCACATCCTCCCCACCACAGGTTATTGTCTGGCTTTTCATTCTAGCCCAACGGCTTCACATCCTAGTGGGTACGACCCGGTATCTCACGGTTTGGCTTTGATTTCCATTTGTTGTTATTCTTTCAAACCAGCTTAAGTTGCAATAAAAGTCAGCCTCACCCTGTACTCATGGAGGATTTTAGTGCCACAGAAAGGAAAGGGACGGGGGCTCCCCTCTGGCCTGCTCTCACCAGCAGACCTCCAAGGGGATTCACAAAAAGTATTTTTTAAACTGAAAGGTCAAAACCCTAAAAAGGGTTACAAATTGATTTCATCTCCCAACTACTGAGGCAGGGAGGGTTTTGCTTTTTTTTATTTCTGAGAAACTAAAGAGAAAACAAAGGGAAAATGGACAGGTGGAACACAAACAATGAAAAGGAGCCACACCCAGTGGTTCTCGGTCAAGCTTCTTATTAGAATCATGTAGGAGCTCTTAACACCCATGTCCAGGCCCCCGGCCCAGAGACTGGGATTCGCCTGGTCCAGGGTGGGGTCCATACAGTGTCACTTTAGGAGCTCCGCACAGGGAGCTGGTGACAGGGATTGCTGCGAGGCCCCGTCTCCTGCTCAGTGCAGACTGTCAGCGTATTCAGGTGGGTTATACCTGTCGGTTCTGGTTACAGCCAGCAAACTAGAGGTGCTACTAGTGTTGGCAGGCGTCCAGCGACACCTGAGATCCAGACTGGAGGGGTGGCAAGTGCCACGTGTCCCCAGGGACTGACCCTTTTTCCCAGGACGGGGCAGGGCAGGACAGCCCCGATAGTAACCAAGGACCTGCACTGCCTGAGCACCTGCCTCACACCTGGCTGAGAGCTTTTCCCACCTGTATCCTGTGAGGAACTATGGACTATTCTTATCCTTCATTTACTGATGAAAAACTGAGGATCAGAGAGGGTGAGTGCATTGCCCAAGGTCATACTGCTTGTAAGAAAAGAACTCATATTCAAACTCAAGTCCATCTGATTCCAATCCTTGAATTAGTAACCCTTGGCCTGGACCACCTCCTGAGGCAAAGCCGGCTGCTGGCATGGGGATGGGGGTTGGCAGTCTCTCTATCCTTCTATCCATCCCTCCCTCGTCCCTCCATCCACCAGTCCTTCCTTCCTTTCCCCCTTCCATCCCTCCCTTCCTCCCTCTCTGTCCATCCATCCTTTGCTCATCCATCATCCTTCCCTCTTTCCCTCCCTCCCTCCATTCCATGAATGTTCTCTAGTTACACATCAGGGGAATAAAACCCAGGTGTATCTGACGCAGCCCCTGCCTTTCTCCCCCACTTGACTCTCTCCCATGGCTCCTAACCAGCAAACCAAAATGCCCACCAGAGCTTGGTGAGAGGCATAGTAAGGACTGGTGGGGACTGTGGCAAACTGCAGAGCACATGTCCAGCTGTTGCTCTGAGGGAATGTGGGCCCAGTGTTGCCAGAGACTTCGGGTTGTGGCTGCTTTTCCCTCCCATGGTGCTCCGTGGACACTTCTCCCTGTCAGTACACTTGCACCTCTTGGTTCTTCAGGGCCGCACTGTATTTCATGTCACCATTCCCTCCAGTGGAGAAGGTGGCAGCAGGTTAGAGGAGCCGGCTGTGGCTTCAGACCCTCTGAGGTCTGGACCCCAACTCTGCCAGGTACTTGCTATGTGACCATGGGCAAGCTCCCAACCACTTTGAGTGTGTTTCTGCATCTGTAAATGCAGACAGTGTATGTGGGTCTTGCACAGGGCTGTTGTGCAAATCTGATGAGCCAAACACAGTTGAGTGGTGGGCACAGGGCCTGGTGCAAGCTAGGTGCTCAGTAAGTGCAGGATTCTCTGTCCTGCCTACCCCAAAAGAAGCAACATAGCCACCCATCCCCCTTTTACCTTGGAGGCCTTTTTTTAACCCTCAGCATAAGATTCAGGCCTGTGGCCTTTCCTGGCCAGCCGTCCCTTCAACCAGGGCCCCTAGGAGCCAGCAGCCTCTCTCAGGATTCACCTCTCCCCCGGCCCAGGAGAGCTCATGCCCGCAGAAGGGCAGAGACGGGGCCGCACCACCACAGGGCAGGCTGTCCAGGCGTGCTGACCACCAATGAGCAGGGGTGGCGAGGGCCTCAGGTCAGGCAGGGGTGAGGCCTGCCCCCCAGGAGCAGGGGCATCCAGGGAGCGCAGTCCAGAGAATACAGTCTGGACTCATTCCTACAAGGCTCTGAGGCCGGGGCCAGGTCCTCCCTCTGGATGATGGCACCAGGGAGAGAAACCGTTTCTTGGAAAGAAAAGAAAAATGAGAGAGAACAAGGATCGGGGTGGGGAAAACACCCGAGACAAAGAGGCATGGGCAGGTTTCTGGGTAGAAGGGAGTTGGGTGACGTCTGAGCTGAGACCTAGTGACTTTTTACCTAGGGCTAAGGGACAAGACGGAGCCATGGCAGGATGTACATGGGGAGAGCGGCTCCAGAGAGAGGCATCTGAGAGATGGCAGGGCCAATCCTTGCCAGCCGTGGAGGCGGTAGAAGGAACTGGGATTCTATTCCAGGGCAATGGGGAGCCACAGATGCTTCTATGCCAGGGAACAGCGCATTCTGAGTTACGTTTCCACAAGAAGGAGAGGGTTACCACAGACGAGAAGGGAGGGGGCAAGAACTGCCGCTGACCCCACCCAGCGCAAGCCCCGCAGACACTCAGAAGCATAAGGAAGCCAACAGGCCCAGAAATGGCCCCACCCTCTCCGTTCTGGAGGATGCACACACACATGCAACAGCGCCCAAACGCCAAACTTCATTTTCCAACTTTTGCTGCTCAGCAGCAAATAATAAAAAACTGTGTCAAAAACAAAGTAAAACTCTAAAATTCATATGGAACCACCAAAGACCCCGAATAGCCAAAGCAATCCTGAGAAGGAAGAATAAAGTGGGGGGGGAATCTCGCTCCCAAAATTCAAGCTCTACTACAAAGCCACAGTAATCAAGACAATTTGGTACTGGCACAAGAACAGAGCCACAGACCAGTGGAACAGATTAGAGACTCCAGACATTAACCTAAACATATATGGCCCATTAATATATGATAAAGGAGCCATGGACATACAATGGGGAAATGACAGCCTCTTCAACAGCTGGTGTTGGCAAAACTGGACAGCTACATGTAGGAGAATGAAACTGGATCATTGTCTAACCCCACACACAAAAGTAAATTTGAAATGGATCAAAGACCTGAATGTAAGACATGAAACCATAAAACTCTTAGAAAAAAAACATAGGCAAAAATCTCTTGGACATAAACATGAGTGACCTCTTCATGAACATATCTCCCCAGGAAAGGGAAACAAAAGCAAAAATGAACAAGTGGGACTATATCAAGCTGAAAAGCTTCTGTACAGCAAAGGACACCATCAATAGAACAAAAAGGAACCCTACAGTATGGGAGAATATATTCGTAAATGACAGATCTGATAAAGGCTTGACATCCAAAATATATAAAGAGCTCACGCTCCTCAACAAACAAAAAGCAAATAATCCAATTAAAAAATGGGCAGAGGAGCTGAATAGACAGTTCTCCAAAGAAGAAATTCAGATGGCCAACAGACACATGAAAAGATGCTCTACATCGCTTGTCATCAGAGAAATGCAAATTAAAACCACAATGAGATATCACCTCACACCAGTAAGGATCGCCACCATCCAAAAGACAGACAACACCACATGCTGGCAAGGTTGTGGAGAAAGGGGAACCCTCCTACACTGCTGGTGGGAATGTAAATTAGTTCAACCATTGTGGAAAGCAGTAGGGAGGTTCCTTAAAAAGCTCAAAATAGAAATACATTTTGACCCAGGAATCCCATTTCTAGGAATTTACCCTAAGAATGCAGCAGCCCAATTTGAAAAAGACAGATGCACCCCTATGTTTACTGCAGCACTATTTACAATAGCCAAGAAATGGAAGCAACCTAAGTGTCCATCAGTAGATGAATGGATAAAGAAGATGTGGTACATATACACAATGGAATATTATTCAGCCATAAGAAGAAAACAAATCCTACCATTTGCAACAACATGGATGGAGCTAGAGGGTATTATGCTCAGTGAAATAAGCCAGGCGGAGAAAGACAAGTACCAAATGATTTCACTCATCTGTGGAGTATAAGAACAAAGAAAAACTGAAGGAACAAAACAGCAGCAGAATCACAGAACCCAAGAATGGACTAACAGGTACCAAAGGGAAGGGGACTGGGGAGGGTGGGTGGGAAGGGAGGGATAAGGGTGGGGGGAGAAGTAAGGGGGTATTACGATTAGCATGTATAATGTGGGTGGAGGCACGGGGAGGGCTGTGCAACACAGAGAAGACAAGTAGTGAGTCTACAGCATCTTACTACGCTGATGGACAGTGATTAATGTAATGGGGTATGTGGGGGGGGACTTGGTGATGGGGGGAGTCTAGTAAACATAATGTTCCTCATGTAATTGTAGATTAATGATACCAAAATAAATAAATAAATAACCAAAAAAAGTGAAACTCTCCTGTAGTCCAGCTACCCTTCCTTCTTTCTTCCTCTTTGTAAACACATATGTAGATAATTTCAATAAATTTCCTTTATTATGGAATTTTTTCTTAACAGTGTTAATTTTATAATTTGGAAGAAATTCTTAATTTCTCTAAAAATGGCCTCCCCATGGGGCCAAGGAAGCCAGCAGGAGGCACTCAGGAGCTCCCGAGTTGTCTGCTGCACCCAGTTCGGCTGCCCGTGGGCCAGGCTTGGGGGTGGGTGGGTTCACCCCATCATTGATCTCCAGGCTGCTGCGCCCCGAAGCGTACACAAGGCTCGGGGTAGAGCTGGCAGGGGAGCAGGATGATAAGCAGAGCCAGGCACTTATCGGCCCCAACAGCAGGCCCGGGAGGTATCTGGGTGGCCAGGTGCCCACCTCAAGCCGTGCCCTGTGCGGACACCCAGCCCCAGGGCATGGGGGGCACAGGCCCTGTTATTCTCGTTGTGTAGTCCCCAACAGGGGCTCCCAGTTCAGTGTTTGTGTCTCTGGGGCACAAACACAAGTGTGACTCAGCAACCAGGGCAGGGACATGGAGGGACACACTGGGCTGGCTTTGGGATGCAGAAGGGGAGGACAACTGGGTGGGGGTGAGGGCCCAGTTCTCTGGGTGGGGCAGCCTGGGGCCTCCAGATTCAAGATTCTCTGGTCCAAATCCTGGCTTTGCCACATACCAGCTCTCTGGCCTTGGGCAAGGCGGCTGCATCGCCCAGGCCTTGGTTTTCGCATCTGTGAACTGGGCACGGCCGACCTCCCACGGGTTGCCGGGAGGGCTTAAGGAAAGCATAGCCACAAAGCCATTGGAAATTCAATAAATGTCAGTTTTCATGAGTTCTGACACTCAGAAGACAACCTCAGTCCCAGGGCTGAGAGGCTAAGCATGTCGGCGGGTGGGGGTGTCTGGTTTGACTGGAAACACAGGGTCCTTCATCCACAGGTGGGACCCCAACAGGCAGTGGGCAGTTTTCACAGGAATTAGGGTGGTTTTCCCACTTCTGCCAGCAATTGTTTGCTCAGCATTCCCACTGGCATGGGCCTGGGAGCTCCGTGGCCCAGGTGCCTACCCCATACCAGGCCTGCACTGGGCGCTTAATGTAAGTCACCTCCTTTCGTCCAGTGAGAGCCCAGGGACAGCAACTGTGGGGATTGTCCCATTTGCAGGCAATGTGACCATGACCCAGTTGTCCCCCAAGGTCAGCTTGTGACAAGGGAACTGCAGAGCCAGCGGTGCCTGAGCATCGGACTCTTTGCCCTGTGCCATGTTGGCCCAGAGGGGGTCTCCCTGCCTGGAGGAGGTGTGCAGGGTGGAGAGGCGGGGAGGGAGCCCCAGCTGAGATGGTCCATCCCAAGCTCCTAGAGGCCACATCCCAGGCTGTGGCATCAGACAGACAAGTCCAAGCCTGGATCGACCACTTCCAACCATACCACCTCACCCCTCTGGGCCTCAGTCTTCCCCTCTGTAAAACAGGACTGTTAACCTGCTCCTCACGCGAGGGTTCTGACAAGGAAATGAGCCAGCACTCCAGGGATCATCAAATCAGACACCATCCCCCAGGCAGCCCCAACCCAGTGCCCTGCTCAAGGGCCCAGATGCAAAACACTTAGATTCTCAAGTCCTGCATAAACGTGAGACGCCGCAAGATGACCGTTCACCAAACTTGAACACATCAATGAGGCGGAAGCTTGAGCCGTCCTCCCAGAACTGCCCCTAGGGAGCCAGGGACTCAGGCAAGTTCCATGCGTACTCTGAGCCTCAGTTTCCCCAGGTGTGAAATGGGCATGATGATGACAGACCCAGCTCACCTGGTGTGAAGGTTGAGACAACACAGGCTGAGTCAGCAAGTCTTCACATAGCCCTGTGTGACAGGGACACTACCAACCTGGACTCACGGCACGATGCTAGAGAAGCCCGAGACAGAAACCGCAAGTTGTCTGCATAAAGAACATTCCATCTCCCTTCTTAGTAACAAGTCTTTACACCCAGTTGCACACCTTCATTCTCTACCCTCCCCTGCAGTTAGGTATGGCCAAGTGACTTAAGTTCTGGCCAATAATGTGGAAGAGGATTCATAGTATGCAACTTCTGGGATTTCTTCTTGGGAAGTTTCAGCTTGAGGTACTCCTTTCATCTCCCCCTTCTGCCTTTTGGTGCCTGGAACTCAGACATGATGGTTGGAGCTGCAGCAGCCACCTTGTTCCATGAGATGGAGTTCCTAATCCTAAGTAATACAAGCCCTCAAGACTGTGTATATTCAGAGTCTGGGTTGCAAAGGACAGAGAAAACATATGAAATAGGCTTAAGCAAAAGGGGGAATTTATTAGCTTTAGTAACAGAGAAGTCCAAGCTCTAGTCTAGGCTTACCTGGAAAGAGGGTCCCCCAATGATGTTACCAAGACCCCATCTCTTCCACTTTCCAACTCTACTTTCCCTTCTGCTGGCTTCCTTCCCGAGCAGTTTCTCCATGACCCCACCCCCACTTCGCCAGCAGCTCCAGGCTTATCTGCTCTTCACTTGGCTTCCCCAAAAGGACGGCTTTCCTTCCCAAGAGTTGCAGCAGCAGCCCGGATTGACTCTCACTGAACCAGATGGGGTCACATGCCTATCCCCGAACCAATCACTGTGGCCGGGGAACTAGAACATGACGATTGTCTGAGCAGATCCAGGGTAGCCCAAGGGTGGGGCAGGGCAGGCTCCCCAAAGGAAAGCCCAGGCTTATTCCCCCAGGCAGGGGAGGGACGGTGAGCAGGCAGGACGTGCAGATGCCACCCAGGGACCAATCATGGAAGGAAGAAAGTGAAGTTCAGAGAGGGCAAGGGCTAAGGGAGCCCTCCTCCAACCCCAAGCCTGAGGGCAGAGGCACGGAGGGGACATTGTGTGGCTCCCGCTCCCAGCCTGGTCCCTTCATTACACCCAGAGGGGAAGCAACAACCCAGTGGCCTCAAAGATGACCTTTTCTCTTCTTTGCGCCTCAGATTGCTCATCTGAAAAGTGGGGTGATCATGAGATTCCAATAAGGGAAGTGTCTCTGTACACAGTTCTCACCTGCCACTGCCCTCCCCAGCTGGAGGTTCCCAAGTGACTGCCACCTTCTGGACCCTGCTGGGATCCCCCACTGCTCGCATAGCAGCCACATTCCACGGAAGTCCCAGTCTGCTGTGCCCCTCCCCTTGCCCCATCCCCCTGCTAGCTCAGAAGGTAAACAGCTACCAGACCTGTGAACAAGCCCAGCTGGCAGGGAGGGCCTCTCTGCACCTCCTCTGGGCCTCTGAAAAGGAGGCAAAACAGGCCCTGCCCGCGGGACTGCTGTGCCAAGCAGGGAGCCCAGGATGGTCGGTGGCAGCCCAGGTCTGGCATGCCGGTCCATGCGGGGCTGTCCAGGCTGGGTGCCCATGAGCAGTGGTTTATTCAGGAGGTGAACCCAGGAAGCTCAGGACTGGGTTCCGGGTAGGTTCAGGGTGGGACATGGGACAGGGATGGAAGGGGTGTGTTATGGAGTCACTCATCACCACAGACAACTAGCACTCCATTCTGCTGGAAACAGCTATCCCCTAAAGCACAGTGATCCCCAAAAGGGGTACTCACCCCAATTCCCACCTGGCCCTGCTTGGGGCTGCTCCCAGGGGTTCATTCCCCAGCTACCCTCTGAAGGCCACAGGGAAGCTTTCCATGGGAGTTGCAGGTGCCGGCCATCGAAATCCCCTCTGTGACAAGCTGGAAGGAACCGCCTTGGACAGGCCCATTCACAGCTTGGCCCCTGCCACCCCTTACCTGCCCACCTGCCGCCTCCTCCCTCCCACCCAAGCCCTCCCAGCCCATGGAGCCTGGCTCACATCCCACTTCTCTCTTCCCCAAGTGGGTCAAGACCCTAAGCACTTCAAAACTATGGCTGCTGCTGACATGCAAGGCCCTGGCTTAGCACAGAGTCCACACACAGCAGCAGTGCTGGGCCTGACATGCAGTCCGCGTGAGGGAATGTGTCGTGGGAGTGGTGTGTGTGTATCTCTGTGCATGTGTATCTATATATATGGGTGTGTGTGTACATGGATATCTGTGTGTGTCTCCAGGCATATGTGTGTGTGAATCTAAACTATGTAAATGAGTGTGATGTATCTCTGTGGATACGCATGTACGGTGTCTCGATATGTACATGTATACATGTGTCTGTGTATATGTGCATGTGTTCTGACATATATCTGGGTGTGAGTGTCCATGCACAGCACATAAGATGCATGTGTGTGTATGTGACTGCGGATGAATATCTGAGTCTGTGCATGTACAATTGTGTGTGTCTATGTGCATGTGTGCCTGCCTGTTTTGTGTGTATCCATGTTTATACATGTGTCTATGTGCACAGAGGAAGAAGATATGTGCATGTAGGTGTGTGCATGCGTGGGTGTGTGTGGCCTGGCCCTCTGGGTGTGATGCCGACAAGGAAGGAGCTGGTGGCTCCCTCAGCCCCTTCCTGTGCCCTACTCCCTACATATACACTCCTGTGCTGGCGGCCAGGGACAGAGCAGAGAAGGAACAGGGCGTCCCCACCCTCAGAGGAGGACATGGCCCCCTTCACAATGAGGCCCGGGCTAGGTGGAGGCCCAGTGAGTGCACCACACTGGCCTGGCCACAACCCTCCCCTCAGCGGCAGACCACCTCCGCCATCTCCCTGGGGGCCTGGGCAACGGCGGCTCCACCCCTCCCTGTCCCAGCTGGCCTGTCTGTGCGGTGGGGACCCTCAGAGTGCTCACCGTGAGAAGCACTTGGCGCAGCGCCTGACCTGGGTCAGAGCCACAGATGGCGGCAGCTGGAGCCACCGTACCCATGATTCCCGTGGCTGTGACTGTGGCCACGTCCCACGTCCACAGAGATGATGGCCCTGCTACCCACAGCTCACCCCTGCCCTCCACACAGACTTTGAAAACTCTCTTTCCTGGGTCTGCCACAACCCAGAGCCCTCAATCCTGGGAGGATGTTTTCAAGTCCTCAAGGCCCATCCCAGAAGCTGCCACCGGCCGATAGAGACAGGAAACACGCTGGCCACGAGTGGCCCTCCTGATAACCTGGCAGCACCCACAACCCCCTCCCTGGCCCCCAAGCCCGTATCAGCTGCAGCAAATGCCTCCTCTGAGCGGGGAGCCCCACGCTGACCTCTCTGAACCCTTGCCAGTGTCTGCAAACCAAGACCCAGTGGAAAGTGGGAAGAGCAGGCAGGTGTCCCTCATAAGAAAAGCCCTGGGGATGGTGCAGGGAAGGTGCCCCCAGGCCCACCCTGAGCCCCTTCCTGCATGGGGGTGACCCCATCTCACTTCAGAGCCGAGGGTTGACCATGTGAAGTTGTCAGTAGGTGGGGGCCAGCCCTGGCTGCTCAGCCCTGCACAGCTGCTCCCGGTCCATGCAGCCCCTGGCCCTGTGCCCTGTGGACATCACAGGGACTCTGGTCTGGCCCCTCTCCATTCTTCCAGCCCCAGCTTTTCCTGGCTCAGATCTGCCTAGCACCCTCCAACCTGAAGAGATGGTCCTAAAACGCCCACCAGTGTCCTCAGCCTGAAATCTCTGATGCCCATTTGCCATCATCTGAGTCAAGTTCAGAATGATTGTAGGCCTTGGTTTCCCTGCTGTTCCTGGCACAGCACCAGGTGTGGGGGGCACAGCAGTCATCCTCCATCACTCTGTGGTATAAACTGCCCATCAGTACCTGAAATTGTCCTGTTTGCATGTGCATTGCCTATCCTGCTACATTATAAACCCCAATGGGCAGGACTGTGTCTGTTTTATGACCATCCCGTGCTTTGCATGTGACCCAGCACACATTTTTTAGAACAGATGAATAAGGCAATTGAATGGTGAATTCATATCCTCACCAGTCTTAATACCTCATCTAGAAGGTCCCTCTGATTTCCCCAGAAAGAATGGAGGCTCCAGCTGAGTTCTGGGAGATGCTAGAACTATCTTGGGTTTGGCCACCTCTGTCCTAGACCAAGACTCCCCTTCCTAACTATGGGACCTTATGTCCTACTGGGCTGTCAGCACCCCCGGGACAACTGACCTGAGCGCCTGACGCTTTGCCCTCTCAGCAGGCCTCACTCAGCTGCTTGGGAAACCGGCCCCTCTTCCATGTGGTACTGGGTTCTAGGCAGAGGGAGCAGCAAGTGCAAGGGCCCTGGGGTGGGATGCATGGAACAAGGAGGCCAGTGTGGCTGGAACAGGGGCAGTGAGGGGAAAGCAGCAGGAGAGGAGCTTAGGGAGGTGACCAGGCTGGAGCTGGGGAGATGCAGAGACCAGGGGGCGGCCCTGCGCGGAGCACAGTCTGGGGACGAAGAGCAGTACGGAGCCACCAACGTCACACCACCCCCGCTCCCAGGGCTGTGCTCGGAGCCAGTCGGTCCTCCCCGGGAGCTTGGGCAGACTGCTGGGCGAGGAAGCACCAGAGCTGCCTCCGGGGAGGATGGAGGTGCCGGGGGCACAGCGTCCGTCCTGTCACTGGGTGCCCAGGGGCCAGTGCAGGGGAGGTGCTCGATGAACCGTGGTCAGTTAAAATCCCCAGTTCCCAAGCAGGAAGGAGTGTGACCCCACCTCCAAGTGGGCCCCCCCACCCCCCCGGGAACACCCTGCGGGGGAGCAAAGGCTCCCACTTGGAGAGGAAGATTACAGACCAAGTTTTTCTTTAAAGAAAACAAGTTTTATTTTTATAATCAGAACGTTCTAATAAAAATATTATAATAACAGTAGCTACCTTTATTTTCTGGGCCTTGACTGTGCCAGGCATGCGGAGAAGCCCTTGCCTGCGTCAGCCGGCCCCCCGAGGCCTCCCGCTTCCCTGAGGTAGGTCCGAAGGAATGCCCCCAGCGGCCCCAGCTTCCAGCCCGCCTTCCCCCGACTCCCTCTGCGGGGCTGCCCCTCCCCCCCCGCGCCTCCTCCCCCAAGGCAGGACCAGGGCCTCCTGCTGACCCCTACTGCCTCCGCAAGCCCCGCTGTGGTCTGTGGGGACGTGGTCTGTGGGGACGTCTTGCCTGCCCCTCTCAACTGGACCCCCAAGGAAGGCAGGATGCGTCTCTGCCCCATCCGGTCACGCAGGCGGGTATACAGCAGGCGGCATTAAGGGCAGGGAGGGTGGGGCCACACGATCTGCACTCTGAACCTCCCCGCCCTGCTGCCTGGGACACTGAGGTCTAGCCCCCCAGCCAGCACGTCACCTTGCACCCCTCAGGTGGGGAAAGGGACAAACTTCTGAGACAACTCACTGTTGCTGAGTGAGACCTCCTGTCTGGAGACGCCCCCCTCTGGGGGCTCCCGGCACTGGGGCGGGCAGACACCTTATACAAATACTGTCACTGTCTCCTCGGGCGGAGCCATCAACAAAACAAGTCTCTTAAAGTCAAAAATAGGTTTTGGATTCTTGGTGGCAGGAGTCTCCGTTGAAAAAATAGACTGAAATTCTGAAGTCATCTTAGTAGCAAAACAATGATGATAAGAAAAGAAGTCGCAACTTCGAAGGAAAGGGACTGGGGCTGGCTGGCCCACCGCCGGAGGCCCTGCTGCATCTGGGGCGGCGGTGGCCCTGGAGGAAGCCGCCCACGTGCCATCACTTAGGAAATGAGAAGTCAGGAGGTGGGTGCTCCCCACACCACCTTCTGCCACGGTTCACAGCTTGTGCGATGGAGTTGCCCTAAGTAGTCAGTTCACTTGCTTTGAGGTTTCCCTGGAGTAAGGCATCTCTGCACGGCCTGGAGGGCAGCTGGCGTCTGCAGAGGGCTGAGGGGCCCCGCCCGGCCGCCTGGTGGGCAGGGAAGGTGCAGGAAGAAGGCTGGTGCTGTGTGCAAGGTCGGGGCAGCATCTGCAAGTCGCTCTGGTCGTTCCTTTCTCAGGGAGTCCACCCTCCAGGTGTGGCAGGGCCCGGTTCTGAAGTGAAGCAGTCTCCAGGCCTCTGGAGGCCCAGGCGGGGTTCCCGTGGGGTCTGCAGAGGCACAGGCGCAGGTGAGCCCCGGCCCGGTGGCGGGAGGCCGCGATCGGGGCGGCGCGGCCTCACTGCATCCTGTCGGGCTGCAGCTGTGGAGAGTGGTACTGCACGAAGGTGGCGCCCGCGGGGGCTGCGGCCGCCAGGGCCTGAGGCATGGCCGCCGCGTAGCTGTAGCCCATGAAGCTGGCGGGCGAGGCGGCATACGGGTACTGGTCGAAGGTGGCTGGCGGGTACTGGGCGTAGGCTGGGCTGGCCGGTGTGTATTCGATGTAGGGCGAGGGCAGCGACGGGACCGGGGCAGCCGGGATCACTACACTGGGCTGCACAATGGCTTGCGGGTAGATGTAGTGGGGGGTCAGCCTGTGGGCCCAAACAGAGAGGGTCAGGGTCCGGAGGCAGAGTGGGGGAAACGCAGCCAGCTCCCGGGAGGAGTGGATAAAGCAGGAGGCCTGGGGGATGCCGCGTCCCCCAGCCCAAACCTCTACTTCCGCATCTGTAAAAGGGGTACAGTGACAACAGCGAGGCGTTCCTGGAACACGGCAGGCACGGTCCCGCTGCAGGGCCTCTGCACCGACTGCCCCACTGCCTGCAGTGCACGTCCCCAGCTACCCCCGCCTTCCGTCTGTCCTCACGTCTCCTCCTCAGCGAGCCCTGCATCCCACATGACCAGCTGCATGACTGGGGTGGAGTGTTAAAAAATGACTTCGTTTTCGGATGGCAACAGAGAGCATCAAAGCCAGTGGACCCTTTGGAGCACAGGTGCCACGTGGCCACCCGGGCAGTGCATCCATGAAGCCGGCCCCACGCACCCCTTTCCTGCTCGTCTTAGTGACACCTGCCGCCCAATTTCCTTCTTTACTGCGTCTGTCTCCCCCACCTCCTTCCTCTCCAACGGTTCAGATCCTGGCCCCCAGTAGGAGCTCGCGAGTATTTGCTGAGTGAATGAATATGCGGATGATGGAATAAAGGAGCAGGACGATGCTGGTGATGGAAATCAAGATGGCAGTAAGAGCCCGAGGATCAAGGCCACCACCACCCGGTGCCCACGCCGGGCTAAACACCTGCCACACAGTAACCGGTCGGATCGGCCCCTCAGTGGGCCTTCACATTGTCATCTCATTTGACAACAGAGAAGACAGCTCAGAAGGCCATCTCTCCTCCCCTCAACACACACGGACGCAGAGGGGCAGGGGCTCCCGGACCACCTTCACCCCTGGGTGGTCCACACACAGGCTCATGTGCAGAGCTGGTACTGAGGCCACATGTACCACCCACCTACTGTGGGCACTGTGCACACTGCACAGTGGGGGGCAGGATGAACTCCCACGTGTTGCAGATGGGGAAACTGAGGCTCAGGAAGGCAGTACCAGCGTGCGCCTGCTCTGCCAGCTAGCCACTGAGCAGCCCCGGGCAAATGGCTGAGCTTCTGATGCAACAGCAGCCGCCACACCCAGCAGATGCTGCTCAGTGTCAGACAGAGCGGCCTCATCTGGTTAGACGCCAAGGCTGTCGGCTTCGGCATCTCCTCCTCCTCATCCCAGCGCGAGTTACACAGGCCAGCGGCCCCAGGGGACGGATGGAACCCATCTTCCTCCTGCACCTGTAAGATGGCTCAGGACTCTGCCTGCCCCTGCTGCAAAGAGAAGCTGCTTTGCAAGGAAAAGGAGAACATCCGCCCTAGGGCTCTCATACACTTGGCTGGGGCAGGGACCAGGGCAGCCTTTGGGACAGCAAATAGGCTGCCGGGAAGGTCTGCTGCCGTTCCCCAGCCAGGCCCCTGCAGCACCCAGAACAGATGCCCTCAATGACCAGGGCAGCACCTATGGGAACAGTGAAAAACCAGAGAAACGCGAGCATCACACACAGGTCAGAGCAATCCCAAGAATGTCCCCCAGACCAGTGCACGAGGCGGCGAGACAGGGTCCACAGCACTGAGCCTCTCCTTCCAGGCTGACCAAAGAGAAAACCAAGCAGAAAAGAGATGCTATTCATGCAAAACTGTGATATTTATGCAAAATGTGAATATCATTTATGCTAAAAAAAACCCTAGATGTGTATTTATGCCCATGCTGAGAATGGTGCAGTTGAACTGCACGGCCACTGGTGGGTTACACGTGGGTTTCGCATCTTCAGCAGGCACACGGATTCCCAAGCACCAGGAGTAAGGAGTAAGGAGCATTATGTGCAAGAGCCGAAAAGTGCCAACAGCCCGGCATCCATCTGCTGACGGGGGGATAAACACACCACACGCCCATGCCGGGGAACGCCCCTCAGCCATGGGCGGCACGCCGTTCTAGCAGCCACGACATGCTGGAGGGGCCTTGCAGACGTGCTGCTGGGTCAAAGAGCCCAGACGTGAAGGCCACTCTGTGCAATTCCACTGATGTGAAATGTCCCCAACAGGCCTGAAGAGGAATGGGAGGGGGAGTGCTGGGGGAAGCCTCCTTCTGGGGAGAAGTTCAGAATTTGAGGTGCTGGGTACAACCCTCTGGATACACTTACTGCCTTAAAATGGTGGGGTTAGGTTATGCAAGCTTCACCACACAGAGTGTCTATAAGGAGCAAGGTCTGAGCCAGGGGTGAGCCACCCGGTGAGGGCAGAGCTGGGGTGGATGGTAGGTGCTGGACCCAGCAGTGAACACCTGGGGGTGAGTCTGGGGCACACCTGCTCCCCACCCCCAACAGCACCACCTCACTGCTACACTCCAGGGGGCAACATCTCAGGGGCTGCCATGGCAACACACCCATGCTAGAAAGAGGTGCCTCCCTGCACCCCACACGGCTGATCTTTGCAGTATCTGCCAGGAGGCCCAGGCAGCTGCCAGCAGGGATCCCATGCCCTGCCTCAGGGTCACGGTGCCTGCGCCCCCTCCCCCTGGCTCCAGGAGCCTCTGCTGTCCACCCACTACCAACCTGTGGAAACAAGAGCCTTGAACAGAGCAGGGTCCGGGTTCTAATCCTGCCTCTGTCTCCCACCCTCAGAGTCGGCCTTCTCACATGTCTGCAGGGGTGCTCTAGACCAGGATACAGGGGAGCAGACCACACAGCCCCTGGCCTCTCAGAGCTCAAACCCAGGAGGGGAGGATGCCTACAATCAACCCAAGAACCTGAGCCAGTGCTTCTCAGAGCAGTCAGGGCAGGCTTCTCAGAGAAGGGGGCAACTGCGCTGAGCCCTGAGAACTAGATGAAGCTGGCCGTAGGGAACAGCATTCTGGGCGTGGGGAACAGCAGAGGAAAGGCCGAGGCTGCACCAAGCATGCACATTGGAAGAAAGGGCTGAGGGTACCTGTGCTCGTCTGTGGTCAGCCCTCCACGGCCATCAACCAGATCCGCCCACCCCTTGACCCTCAGTGCCCTCTTCCTGTCCTAGCTTTGCCCACCATGCCAACACTCGAGGCCATTCCACCTGCATCTGTACCTGCCCAGGTCTCCCCTAGAAGCCCCTGTCCCAGAGGGGCCCTCCTGACCCCACCTGAGGCCAGCCCATCCCCTCTCTGGCCCATCCCCCTGGATTGCACGTGAGCTGGGTGTGGAGCGGAGGGGTCTCTGCCTTAACACCCAGGATGCGGCTGTGGAAGGTGTGGGGTGCACAGTGCTGACGGAACATGGTCCACTGGGCACAGATGCCACCGAGAAAGATAGGGGCTCAGGTACGTGGGAGGCGGTGCGGGAATGCAGACGCGAAGGCATGTGTCTCGGGGCGGCGCCTACTGCACCGTCCCTGGCACCACTGGGGCCCTGACCGTGTGAGCCCCGACCCAGTTCCCGGGGCCCTGAAAACATCCTTAGTTAGAGGCTATTGGAGCCTTGAGCCCCAAAATTCTGCAAACGTGGGCAGGATTGCCCCTGCCTCACACATCCTGAAGCATTTGCTTAAAATGTGGCTCCACAGCAGACTGTGAAGTCAGATGGAGTCCTAGAATCTGCATCTGACAGGCCCCTGGGGACACTGCTACACACCCACCCTGGAGAACTGCTACTATGCCAGGGCCTCACACTGTCCGTACGGCAAAGTACATGGGCTTTAAAAAGATGGGTCTCTGCCCACCCCACCACAAGGTCCTGCTGGCTGAGGCAGCTGTCACATTTCCCAGGTTTCCTATACCCCGTGTGCTCAGGACCAGAGCTCTGTCCCAGCTACCAGGGCTGCCCTGCTGGGGGATGCTCAGAATGGCATGGGCAAGATAATTTTAGGTTGGGGAAGCAGGGGGACACCCCTATTCCCGACCCAAGTGAATGCTCTTCTCCTACACTTCCATTTAAGCCCCCTGCTCCCACCACTCTATAGCAAAAAGTCAAGATAGCTTAGGAAGCATTACACACCCACAAAATAGGTGCTGTTGTTTCCACAAGGGAAATAGGCTCAGAAGGGCTTGAGTGACTCGTGCCATCACACAGCCAGAGAGGGCAAAGCAGGGTCCGCCTCCTGTCTGCCGCCCAGTACCTGTGCCCGCCAGGACTAGCTGCAGGCTGAGGCCTGTCACCTAGGGCCCACCTTGGGGCTGGCTTGGGCCTCCAGGAAGCTGCCCAGAAGTGCCAGGTATCACAGGCGTCAGTCCAGCACCCAGCAGTCCCTAGTTGCTCTGTCCCCGCCAAGTAGCACATTCACAGAGACTGGACCCCAGACAAGACATGCACCCCAGACTCAGATCAAAGCAAGAGGAACAGGGTGCTGCAGGGTGGCAGGTCCCGCTGCACAGTGGGGCTGAGGGCAGATGAGAGCACAGCCCACTGAGGGGGAAGCACAAAGCCCCATGAGGCTGGGGACAGGGCCCAGGGGGTTCCCTCCCAACGCCTGTACCTCGGCCCTGCTCAGACCAACAGCTTCCTGTGGCTTTAGCTCTGTGGCTTCTGAGTCCCAGTTTCCTTGTCTGTAAAGTGGGTCTTCCAGAGGTGACCCCAGGGCCTGCTGCGAGAACCAGGACCCTCCCCAGAACAGTGGTTCTCAGCAAGGGCAACTCTGCCCCCAGGGGACACTGGGCCCTGCCTGCGACCCTCTGGTTCTCACACTGAGGGGTGGGTGGGGTTGGGGGCACCCAGCGGTGCTGCTCACATCCTAGGATGTTCGGAACTGCCCTCACAACAGAGAACCCCCCCCTCCGCCTCATGCTGGGGCCTAGGGAGGGCCCCCAGCTACTAAGTGGAGACAAATACAGACTTTATGGCTCTCATGGCCACAACTGAAGAGCCACACTTGCCTGTACGTGTGCACACACACAGGAACCCACTAAGCTCTCTGAATGAACCCCCAGCCACACCTCCGACTGGCCCTGCCTGAGGCCAGCCCCGCCTGGACAACGCAGGCCTGCACATCACAGCAGGAGGAGGTCCTGGCCACCGGCACCAGGAAACAGGGCGTGTGTGCCTAACGGTTCCTCAGCACTCTGCCTACTCCCCTGGAAAGGTGAGGGTGCCGCTGGCCCCCTTGTGCCTCATCTCCAGGCCTCAGGCAAGGGCACAGGCCTGGCGCACTGTGTGCCCACGCAGGCTGGTCTGTCAGAGTGGTAGACCCTTGGGGACCCCTCTGCCCGTTCTCCCTCCCTGCAGCCGGGAACACCCCATCCACAAGGCACTCCTGGCTCCCACCCCAATTCCCCCTGCTCTCCACTCTGCTCCCCGAGCTACCTCTCCAGGCCAAGCCTCCCCGACCCCCAGCCAGCAGCCAGAGGGTTGTCCTAAAACCATCCGAGAGACCACGTCACCCCCAGGGACAAGAACCCTCCAGTGGCCTTCCACCCCTTATGGGGCCCAATGCAGACCATTCCCCCGTGTTTTTCCACACCACTAGACCTCAACCTACCGTCCCCACTCCTGCCACCAGGAGCTCCCTTCTGTTCCCCAGACGGATGGGCTGCCACGATCACAGGGCCTTTGCACCTGCTTTTCCTGCTGCTTGCTGCTTATCTTCCCAAAGCTCCAACCTTGCCTCCTCAGAGGACTTCTCTGACCAGGTCACAGCATAGGACCTCTGGCGGCAAAAACACACCAGCCAGCAGGACAGCTGGGCTCAGAGTCAAGACCCTAACGGTTGGCAGACCCAACACCTACCAGGGCTGTGCCTGCCTGGCCAGGCACCACCATGGTTTACGGGTCCACCATGGAGTCCCGTCATGCTCAGACCCACATGCCTGGCATCAGCAACGTATAGCCAAGGGCGCCCTATCTGTAACTAAGGGTGCCACAGAGCCTGACAGGGCCTCCACTGGGTCCTGGGAGTCCTTTGGAAGGCAGAGGTCTTGGGGCTCTGAGCGGCAGGGTCTCTGGATTCCAGGGCAGGTGAGAGGGTGCTGCCAACAGTCAAGGGCAGCTGGCGCCCAGGAGACAGACGACCCCACTCTCTACATACTCAAAACAAAACTCTCAGTGAAAAGGAGTCAGCCACAGCCCCAGAGGACTCCTTTTCTGAACGCAAAGCCACCCCCAAAAATAAAAATAAAGAAGGCAAATGAGCTCGTTTCACTTTTTCTGCTCTCTGGAGGTTTTACCCTTGGGGCTGGGGACGCACCTCCAGGCCTCTCAGGCAGGGGGAGGAGCCTTGTGAGAGGGCCGCCAGGGTAGGCAGGAAACCGGGCCACGGTGGGCCTCCCGGGAATCCGGCAGGTGTGGGGGCAGCAGGCCACAAAGCAGGTAAAAAGGCACAGCGCCTGCACCAGAACTTGCCCAAACCTGAACTCCTGCCCCCCCCGAACTGGACCCCACACCAGCCACCCTTCACTGCCAAGGCCAACCCGACCTTCCGTTTGCTTAGGTGCCAAACTGCTATCTTCTTGGACTCCTCTTTCTTTCACACATTCTTTAAAATGTATACAGAATCTCACAGCTTCTCACCACGGCCCCGGGCCAGCAGCACCCACGGCCTCGCACCTAGCTTATGGCGTGATCCCGAGCGGGGCATCCACCCTGGCCTCGGCACTGCAGGCCTCCACCGGAGGGAGGCTTTTCAGACACAAGAGACCCAGCCCTCCACGGAGGGCCCGCTGCAGCTGCACATCACGCAGAGTAAAATCCAAATTCTCCCGGGGCCACCACAGCCCCGCAGGAGCCGAGGCAGCCCTGCTGGGCCCTTGGGCCCCTGACATCTCCCATTTCCTTCTGTCACTAACGCTGGTCCCCCAGCCCAGTGGCTCCTTTTTCCCCAGCAGCAGCTGTTGCCGCCTGAAACACGATGACTCCCTTTTTCAGCACCCCCTCGGCAGCAGGCTCTGCGTAATTATAAACCGGGGCCGGGTCTCCCTCCATCCCCACAGTAACCCAGCCAGCACAATGCAAGCAAACGTGTGTTGAATGAAATGAGGGAACACATAGCTTTCTCCTTGCACCCGCATGGGAGGGGACAGCAGGGTGACCCAGATGCAACCAGCAAGCTGCAGGGCTCTCACTGTGTCTGAGAGGCAGATGGGGAAACTGAGGCTCAATAAGGCACAGTCACGAGAACAAGGGGTCACACAGACCAGTCAGAAGAGGGGTCTTGAGACTCCTTACCAGTGCTCTTCCCAGTGCAGCATGAAGGGGCAGGCTGGCCCACCTGGGAGCCTGTTCCCCCTTCTCTGGGATACACCTGGGGGGTGACTTAGACACCCGGCCAGCCTGTGGTCAGGCCTCCCCCTTGGCCCCAGCCCTGTGCACAAGGCTGTCCAGCCGTTAGCAGAAGAGGCCCTCCTGCAGGGCCAGCAGGCCAGAGTGAGGAGCTCATGCTCAGAGAGGAACCCCAGGCCCGCCCTGAAGGCTGGTTTCTGTTACAGCAGATGGGGACAAACAACAGGTGTGCACGGTGGCCTGCCGGGGAGGGCCACGCGCCGGCCCACGCCCTGCTCCAGTGAGTGCCAAACAGGAAGCTCTGGCGTGGGGAGCAGGCAGGGCCACCCTGAGACACCCTGAAAGTAAAAACAAGCCACGTGACACCACGAAGGGAAAAGGGCACTGGCTTCCTCCCAGCCCCAGTTGCCTCCAGCCCTGACCTCACTTCCTGGCGCGCCCCCAAGGCGCTGCCTCTATGGTGCCGATCCTCCTCCAGGCACTGTAACACCAGCCCCCACCAGAGGCTTCATTCACTTATGTTACAGAATACTGATAGAATCCTAAGAAGCTGCAAAAACTACACAGCAAGGTCCTGCATACCCTCCAAGCGTCCCCCAGCACTGACATCTTCCAGGACCCAAGCATCATGGAAACCAGGACCCCAACAGACGCACATCGCTGTTGACGAGGCTCTCATCCTTGGTTGGCTCTCTGCATTTTCAGTGTCTTTGTGTGTAAGTCCATGACACTATCACATGCATATGTTGCCACCCATATTACAACCACCAAGAGGACCACTCTGCCTGCATGATGGACTCCCTTGGCCAGCCACCCCGGTGAGTCGGGCCCTTGCAAGCACAGATGGGTTTCTAATGGTCTGGCTCCCACTAGAAAGTGAGCACCTGGAGATAAAGAACTGACTGTGTCTGTCTTACTCAAAGTACCCCAGGCACAGGGCCCGGCATGCAGTAGGTGCTCCATAAGTACTTGGTGAAGGATTCTAACAGCTCTTTACGTTCTGCCAGCCCTGTGGACTCCACACTTTTGGAAGGACAGGGATCTTCCTGTCACTCCCCAGAGACCCAGGAGCTCTGCGCAGACCCCTCAGAATGCACATACCCATGGCTTGGTGATGGTGTGGGCAGAGGGTCTCCACTTGGGCAGTGGGGATCTTCATACAAAGGGCGCAGGGGTCCCTGAAACTATAGGCCTAGTGTGGCGTGTACTGCCTGGGAGAAGGTTCCGGGGTTCTGGCTTTGCTCTAAGAGCTGTCCAGAGGGAGGTGCTGGGAAGGAACAAGGGTGCCAGAACCCGCAGCCCAGGCCCTGCACCTGCACTGTGAGTTCACACCAGTTTCTCAACCAAGCCTGCAGATGCTCACATAGCACTGACAAATCCCCAGTCTTCCTGAGGGCCAGGCCCCGGCCAACTGCCTCTGCACACGAGGTGCTCACTTTACACTCAATTCAGCCTTGCAAGGTGGCACTGTCGAGGTCCCCACCAGACAGGAGAGGACCCTCCAGAGAAGGGGTTACGCCTGGCCTTGAGCCCTTGCTCCAGCAGCCAGAATACCTGATACACAACAGGCCCTGGACCCTGTGGCCCCATGCCTGGCATAGAGTAGGGCTTGCAGCAAACGTGTGGAGCCCCAGCAAGGCCCCCTTAAGAACAAGGTGGGGGCTTGTACCCAGAGAAGCAGCTGGCCCTTCAAAAATAACCCCAGGAGAGGCTTCACGTGCAGCCAGGCCCACATCCTGGCAGGCCCTAGGCCCAGCCCCAGATACCCCCTGACACTAAGATGTCCCTTCCAAGCCAGACCCAGGGCTCTGCCTGGGCACATGTCCTCTCCATGCTACCCTGACCTTCCCTCCTGCTCAGGCTACACGCAGCTGGGTGGTCTTGGGCTGTGGTTGTCTCCTGCTGCGATTAAGCCGCTTGTTACCAGCCAGGGAAGGCTTCTCCAAATGCCAGGCCTCCGCCCCATATACAGTCCTGAAAGATCCCACTCGACTTAAAAAAGAAAATCTGGTGCAGGGGAATCCAAGCAAAAAGCATGAAGTATAGAAGTTCTTTGGTGAATCTTTCCACACTAACATTTATGGCCCAGCCAAGCAAGGATTCTGCAGGGGCCTTGCCCAAAAGTGGGGCTGGGGAATCTTCAGAGCTGCGCAAGGCCAACGATCAGGGACAGAAAGTTCTCCCAGGCGGGAGAGGAGTTAACTGGTTAAAAGGCTCTGAGCTGCCCAGGCTCCGGCTCCCACCTCCGCCAAGGCAGCCTGGCCTCACTGCCCAGCCCAAAGCTGACAAACCCGACTGCTGAGTCAGGCCCGGCTGCACTCCGGCCCGATTGTTTGCAAAGACAAAAGGGGCGCTGATGGCCCAACTCTCTGGCTGGGCAAGCAGGCGCTGGGGGAAGACAGCTGACCCAGACAGCCCAGTCCAGCCCCCTCTGTGCAGAGCCCGTGGGAGCCCCTCCCGCCACTGTGGATCCCAGCGAGCCCTGGTGGCAGGTGGCGATACCGAGAGGCTTCAGTCCACCGGCGCAGAAATGAGGGTCTGGACAGTCCTGCTGACCCACATCCCCGCCTGGGTCCCCACCCTTGGCAACACCCATGGCAACAAACAGACAGAGCTGGAGGCCGCCTCAGCATCACAGGTGTTCAATGCCAGCCGGCCAACAGATTTTGTTACAAAATGTCACTGAAGTTGGGAGCACACAGTGGTAAAATCTGTGATGACTCCCAGCTACCCTCACATGGGTGGTACTACTCAGGGGACCATGAGAAGAAAACTGGGGTGCTCTTCCCACCTGTGGCCCCAGAGAGCAGACAGAGTGTGTGGGTTCTGGAGCCCGCGCCCCCGGGTTCAAATCCTGTCACTTCAGCAGCCTTGGGCACGTTCGAACCTTCTTTGCTTTATTTTCTTCATCTATGAAGCAAGGGAAATTACCCTCCCAACCTCATGGCTGTCGTGAGGACAGGAGCAGGGGCCAGACAGC
The DNA here is from genome assembly GCF_030020395.1 of Manis pentadactyla. Lineage (NCBI taxonomy): Eukaryota > Metazoa > Chordata > Mammalia > Pholidota > Manidae > Manis > Manis pentadactyla. The sequence goes on along the minus strand of NC_080023.1, from coordinate 173,317,226 downwards.
ACCCGGCCCCCCAGGCTGGCGCTGTGCTAAGTGGCGATTACTCCCATCTTGGACATCTGGGCAGTTCAGCCAGATGACCAAGGATCTGCTACGGCCGAGCCCGGCTCCCAACCCCACCAGTGAGCCAGGCTGCTCCTCAAACAGTGCCTTGCTCTTGGGCACATCTTGACAACAACATCCAGAGCCCAGGATTTGGGCTTTGATAGCTTAAGAGGAGCTAACTTTCTAAAAGGGGCTCCTTGTTTTGTAACTGCCCTTCCCACCCCCAGGAGAACAAACCCCTAACCCCATCAACATGCTCCCTGCACCAGGGCACACAAGCAACATCAATCAAGGGGTTGAGAAGTCAGACTGCATGGCAGGCTCCTTTGTGCCCCTGAAGTTCCTGTGTCCTTCCCCAAGCAGCTGCCAGGCCTTATTAGAGGTCTTTTTAAAAAAGGCAAGGGGAGGGGGGCTTTGAGTGGAGGAGGGTGGGACATGCTGCTCCGAAGCACGTCAGACAAAAGGCCCACAGGCCGGGCCCACTCAGCCGGGGACATCTGGCCCTGATCCCGTCTCACCTGCTGTACTCTCACAAACATCAGACCCAGGTTGGCAGCAACCTGCTGCCACCATCTGCTGGGCACCAGAGCAGGTCAGAGGGGCACCCCAGACAAGCCCTGCTGCCTGTTCCTAAGAATGTCAATAAACACTTCCAGAGCGCATACCTACCAGCCCGGGCCTGACCTAAGCCCTCTGCTCAGAGAACTCAGAGGTGCTGTCACCACTGCCCCCATTTCCCAGGGGTGGAACATGAGGCACAAACATCTGTATAAACCATGGAGGTCACACGATTAAAAAGGGGGAGGCTGGGGTCTGAACCCGGGAGGGCAGGCTTCAGAGCTCATGCTGCCCCCCTTCCCGTCTGTGGCTTGGCCTCTGCCAGGGGCAGAGAAATTCAGTCTGCCTTCTCTCAGCTCTCCTCGCTTGCCCCCCCCCACCCCCAAAACGCAATCCCATTTCACAAAGTTGGAGAGAGTGATGGTTCTCAGACATGAAAAGGTGGCTGCAAACGGCACAACGGATGCTGTAGGGCTGGCAGTCCTGGGGTTAAAGGCTCCCTCATGAGCGCTCACAGTGGGAGACCCAGGGAGCCCCCAGCCCACCAGCCTGGTCTCCAAGGACTGTGCCCACACCCCCTCCACTAGCTGGGCATGGCTACTCACCCATAAGTCCGCTGGATCAAGGTGGGGTGCAGCTGCTGCACGCCAAAGGCAAAGCCTAAGAGGACAGAAGAGTTAGGGACTGAGCCCCACAAGGAAGAGGAAACACGTCCACCACCTATCAAAAGGGACCGTCACTTCCCCTCCACTCCCAGGCCACCCCTCCACAAACCCCGAGGCTCCCAGCCACGGGACCCGAGTGACAACACCCTCAAGTGCCTGGCCTCCTCATCTCCAGCCCTGGGGACAAACTTCCTCCCTCCCTTGGGGACAGCTGACAACTGGGTGAGGCGCTCTCAGCGCCCATCCCACTGGCACACACAGCTGGACGAAGAGGTCCAGCTCCCAAACTGGGGTATGACTGCTCTGTGACAGCTCTAGGCAAGCACATGACAGCCAAGTGCCACTCCTGGGGCAGGGCGAGGGGGGCCTTTCCACCCACCAGATACCAACACTGAATATAGCAACCCAGGGAAAGAAAACAGGCTCTCACCCGTCTGGAGGCTCCTGGGCTTGGCGCCCAGATAGGCCAGGTTCACATTGGCCTTGCGGCCGTCGATATTGGGGTTAGGATCTTTGCAAGCCCTCTCAGCCGCTGCCCGGTCAGCCATGGTCACCTGGGGGAGCAGACCCATCAGGGGCTTCCCTTGCTGGTGGGGGCGGCAGAGGGCTCTGCCCCGGCAGGGGTGCTCACTTCCCCCTCCCAGGGTGCCAGTTACCCACAGCGCTTAGCCCAGGCCCCTCTGACCCCATCCTGGCGCCCTCCCACAAAGCTGCCCCCTGGATTCCAGCTCCTCCCCACAAGTTCAAGTGCTGGGAAACCCTGCCTTCAAGGATATAAACAACCCCCCAGGGGAAATGAGGCACCCACCCCAATCCCAACCCCAACCCAAAGGGAGGCAGGAGTCCCAGCCTGGCCTGCCTGCTCGTGGGGGCAGCAAGTGTCTTCATGGGAGGGGTCTGGGGATACTAGAGTTAGAAGGGAAATAGGAGATGCGTCTTCCAAACGTTTTGTACTTAAAATGTTTATGAGGGGTGCCTGAGGGATCCGTTGGAAACATGAGGTGGCAGGCTATAGGGCTCCAAGCCGCCCTGGGGTGAAGTCTCTGCTCCTGTTCCTTTGTTGCTCCAGGAAGTCCTGAGAGGAGCCGCCCGCCCCCGAAAACCTCTCCACGAGCCTGAGTCCTAATTAAGCACAGCAGCTCTCCCTTTAAAACGCGCGGGGATGGGGGCAGGGAGGCGGCCAGGCTGGCGGGAGCCCGAGAGAGGGCGGCAGGTGCCGCGCCGGCGGGAGACGCTCGGGACGGCTGGGCGTGCGCCCGGGGGTTGACTCAGCGCCCCGGACCGCGATACGTGCGCGGCGGGGTGCGCGCCCGGCCGCGGGCCACTTACGAAGCCGTAGCCGCGGGACTTGCCCGTCTGGCGGTCGGTGATGACCACGGCCTCCTCGATGTCCCCAAAGCCCTCGAAGTACTTCCTGAGAGAGGCGTCCGTGGTGTGGTAGGGCAGGCCGCCCACGAAGATCTTGGTGAACGTGGTGTCCTTTTGCGAGCCGTGCATGGCGCCGGGGGCGGCCGGCGGCCGCGGAAAGCCCGAGCTCGGGGCGCACGACGCGGGCTGCAGCAGCATGGGGGGCGGCCCGCCGCCTACGGACACGGGCCGCGCGGCGCTGCGCTCATGGAGGGCGGCGGGGGACGAGCGGAGCGGCGGAGCCACCGGTCCAGCCGCCGGGCCCGTCCACTCGCGGCCGCTACCGCCGAGCGCTACGCGCTACGCTACGCTCCGCCGGCGCTGCGGGAACTGCGCCTCGACGCCCGCCCCTGGGCTTTGTAACCGGCCCCGCCCCAGCCGGCCGACTCCGCCCCTCCCCGCCCCATTCCGGGAGCGCGGGGGCCGCCGGGAAGTGTAGTCCGAACCCCGCCCCGACGCGCCCCGCGTGCAGGGAAGTCCCGCGGCCTGCGTGAGCGCCCGGCGGGGGCGGGGAGCGCGCTCTGGGGCCTTTCTAGAGAGGACTGGCTGCGGGCGGGCCTCGACCCAGACCCCAGGGCCGTACCCCCTTGGAGTGCACGGTCTCGTGCATTAGAGGTAAACGATTATTAGAATCATGTTTATTGAGTCAAAGTGTATCCCAGAGCTAGTTAGGATACAGCAACATCTAAAAGATCAAAGGATTTCTGTCTTAAATATAAAATAATTCGTTCGACGAATACTTACCAGAGCCCCTCATGCAGCAGGCACTCCAGGATGGCTGCTGCACGGATGCACAACATACTGCCCAGCCCCGCGGAGCTTCTATGGATAAGGCAAACGGTTCAATGTTAAATGTATGAAATACAATCCGGAGGAAGTAAATTAGGATGCTGCCTTTGAGAGGGGCCGGCCTTGTCCCAGAGGCCTCTCCGAGGAGATGACTGGGCTGGGGAAGTAGTTCTTGCTTTTTCAAAGGTCCATTCCAGGCTCGGGGAATCCTCCCTCTGTGTGGGTGACGTCGGGGGTAAAAGCAAGCAGAGGGCGTCCCGTTTCCCTCTGTCCCTGTCTCCAGCCATAGGAACGAGCACGCCCGGCGGCCTCTGTGAGCTTCGCACCGGGCAGGACTTGCCTACAGACCTTACCCGAAGTGATTAGTAATTTCACACCAGACAGTAGTGCATTAAACTGAATGTGGGCCTTTCTGAGGGCATACCCTGGCACCAGCCATCCTCCAGAGGATCACACCACGTGCAGATCCCAGCTCTGAGGTGGGGGGAGAGAGGTGGTGGTGGGAGGCCTCAAACCCTTTCCATGTCCAGGCACCGATATTACGGCACTGTGTGTGGTCGGGAAGTGCGGTCTGAGCAGGGTCATTTCTGGCCCCAGCACTATGGCCTCCTCTGGGGCAGTGGAACAGAGGCTAGGACCCACAGGGACTGCCAGTGGCACCCGGTGAGCCGGGGGACAGGGAGGCAGGCCAAGTGTCCAGTCTTTTGGCCTTTATCCAGCCTTCTCTGTCCAGGCTGCACTTGACACACCAAACCCAAACGAACTGTCTCAAGTGCCTGGACTCCCTAACCCCACTCCGCCTGGTGGACACTGAAGACTGGCCCTTCTTCCGCAGCCCTCTCCTTAGCCCCCTCACGCAGGGAACGGGAACCCAGGTCTTCAGAGTGTGGCCTCCTGTAACCCAACTCCCAAGGTACCTCCCTGCCTCCTTGGGGCCTTTGCCTCATTGCTCGGCTTTATCCTGCTTTTACTCTTCAACATACTTTAAATTTCCCCAAGTCCGATTGCCCTGCTTGCTTAAGGTCTCCCCGCCCCCTGCTAGGTGGGACCTTGGATGATTTGCTTAAGCTATAGGGCCTAGCGGAGCGAAGAGCCCCTGGGAAATGTTTGCTGATGCCCGAGGGAACGGAGGTGAGAACTCTTCACCAGACAAGGAACCCTCGGGGCACCCTTTAAAAGCTTTGATTAGAGGGTGACCCTAGACTTGTTCCCTAGAGGCCAGGGAAAAACGGTCCCCGCCCGGTCGCGTGGTTTTGGGCAAACTGGGTCCTTTCACCGGGCCTGTTTCCCTTTCCATGACAGAGGTGGCCTCTGGGCGGCTGCCCCCAGCGGAAGCCAAGACGGGTTTAGGCAGGGTGGGCGGTGCCTTTCTTACACGCCCAGCCCGCATGTCGCCTACAAGTCCCAGCGCCACCCGCGCCAGCCCCGCCCCCTCCCCTCCCCTCCCCTCCCCAACCAGCCGCTTGGGGGTGCGTCCACGGGGAGCGCGGCTGCGCGGGGCGGTGTCTCGGAGCACGTGCGGGTGCCGGGGCCTGGGTCGCCGCAGGGGTCGCAGTGGCCCCGGACGCAGCGTCAGAAGAGGGGAAAGCGTGGGAGTAGGCGGGGCTTTGTCCACGGTGGGTCCCGCAGGGCGTGCACCCGGCTCTCCTGCCCCGCCCGGGAGGGGGCATCAGTGTCTTAAAAAACCGATGCCCAAGTATGGGTTTCGTTCCCATTTTCATCGTCTGGCGCCTTAGTTTGCCGCATCGCCAGCCTATCCGCCGGTCGCCCCTATGTGCCGTAATGTCTGAGAATCAGCCATTCATTCAACACGCACTTGTTAATGCATCAGATAACAGCCCAGTTCTAGGCCCCAGGACACTCTAAGAAGGAAACAAATGCAGGCCCCCGCCTGGAGCTTGCCTGTTACAAGTAGAAGAACAATGACTTATATTTAGGTAACTTTTTCAATTAGGTGATGAGAAGGGAGAGAAGAAGAGGGGCAGGAGAGGAGCCAGGGGTGAAAACTGTTCTTTATGGCTAGAAAAGGCGCTGAAATTGCGAGAGCTAGAGCCACTGGGGCATGGGGAACAGAGAATGCAAATGCTCAGAGGCAAGAGATCCAGCCGCCATTTAGCGAATATTTTTTCAGTGCCAGGAACTTTGATGTGGTCAATCTTCACATGCCGCTAATAATAATAAATGTCAGTTACTGTGGAGCGCCTGTTTTGAGCCAGGTCATTGACTGGGTGCCTTACACAGGTTATTTAACTTCAACCTTTGTCATAGGTAGGTACTATTACTCCAGTTTTAAGAGGGAGGGGACTGAGGCCCAGAGTGGTTTCCCCAAGGCCATAGATGGCAGTAAATGGTTGGCTTTTCCATGATCCCACTGTGTCCTCCCCACAGCCTTTAAGGGGGCCTAGTGTCCCCACTTCCAGGGCTGGGCAAGTGTAACCTCAGAGAGGTTGAGTGAAGTGAGAAGTAAGTGGAAGTCTGTTCGGCTGGTGTGAAAGCTCCCACTTTTCTGCTAAAGAGACAGTAGTAGCTGGTATTAGCCCTTCGTCGTTCTTTCTGTCCTGAACATGGGTGGGATGTCTAGAGCTGTAGCAGCCATCTTGTGATCATGAGGCAAAATCCAGGAGACTCACAAGGCACCAGTCTTGATATTCCTAAGTGCAGGGGATATTTGACAACATCTGGAGACATTTTTGGTTGTCACGACTTGAGGGAAGGAATGCTACTGGCATGTAGGATGTGGAGGCCAGGGAAGCTGCTAAATATCCTAGTGCACAGGATAGTTTCCGCAGCAAAGAAAAATCCAGCCTAAAATGTCCAAAGCACTGAGATCGAGAAACCCTGTGCTAAACCAACACCCACAATCTAGCTCCTTGTTATGTAAAAAAAAAAATCCTGAAGTATTTAAGCCACTGTTAGTTGGGTTTTCCATCACGACCACTGAAAGCATTCCCAGCTGATACAGATGCTGTTTGATGAGTGCCACTGAAGGGGTCAAGCATGGTCCACACAGGGGTCATTACTCCTGCTTCCCTCGATCCATGTGGCACAGAGGGTGGGAAGGTCAGCCCAGAAGTGGATCTAAGTGCCATCCGTCTGTGACCTTGTGCTGGTGCCCTTCCCTCTAAAGCTCCAGCCCCTTGATCACGAGGGGGCACAGCAGTGCCTTCTGTCTGGGGTCTGGGAGGCCAAAGAGAAGGAGCACAGATGTGGTGACTTCGGCCAGGTTGCCCTAGGACTGCCCAAGGACCACCACCACTGCATGCATGCTGCCCTGCACCCCTGAGGATGGTTTCCCAGGCTGCAGGCTCCGGAGCAGCAGATGGGAAAGGCCCTGCCCCCGTGCCCACCGCCCACACTGCCTGACACAGCTTACTCAGGAGATGGTGGAGTACGAAGTCCCACCTCACTGGCTTTTAACTGTCCCCATTGGGAAAAGCCTGGGTTCAAGACCCTCCTCTGGAGATGCCAGCCCTTGTCTGACACCATGTCTGGGTGTGAGCATTTGGTGTAGGTTGAATTGTCTCCCCCAGAATATGTTCAAGTCCTAACTGCTGGTACCCATGAATGCGGCCTTTATTTGGAAATAGGGGTTTCAAATATAATCCATTTAAGATACAGTCAGATTAGTATGGGACCCAGTCCAATGACTATTTTCCTTATAAGAAGCCCATGTGACAATAAAGATACACAGGGAAAAAGCCATGTGACAATGGAGGCAGAGGCCAGAGTGATGAGGCTACAAGCGGAGGAGCAAGTGCCTGCCAGCAACAGCAGCCGCAGAAAGGAAGGCACGCAAGGAACAGATTCTCCCCCTCTTGGCACCTTCACAGGATGCACAGTCCTGCCAAGCCCGGAGTTTGGACTTCTGGCCTCCAGAACTGAGAGAGAATACATCTCTGCTGTCTTAAGCCACCTAGCTTGTGGTCACTTGCTGCCACGCCCCTGGGGCCCAGTAGAGTCCCCAGGAAAAGCAGGACAGCACTGAGCAGATGGAATCGCAGGCCTCGTTGGATTCATGGGACTTGATCCACCTTCAGAGCTGTGAGAGGCACTGGGCTTCCTCGGGGTCATTCCAGGTCCCAGCCTGGGAAGCACCCCTTACCTCTCTGGGCTTCAGCTGGGAAAGGTGCGGAGGGGTCCACCTGAGGATAGATCGCTCTACTTAAACATCCCGGTTTATGTCCAATCCTGTCCTTCCTTCCCAAGCCCCACTGGGAACAGAACCAGCGCCCACCTTCCCTTCACCTCCCGCTATCTCCTGAGCCCAGGCCCCTTCGCTCAGAGAGCGACCAGGCTGGGATCTTCCTCTCCCCACCCGAACCTCAGCGGCACCGTCTGGCTGCAGCCCCGGGACCAACTCAGACCCGCAGTCTCAGCCCGCCCGGAACACAGCCGGCCTGTTTTCTATCGGCTGTTGCTGATCTGGACGCTCCCACGACCCGGCACCCAGACTCCATCCAGGCCTCTTCTCTGGCATGCTCAGACGCTCACACCCCCGCCCAGCCCTACTTCACACATCTGTTTGGTGTTTGCATATCCAGGGACCGTATCCCTACTAGATGGCGGTCAGCTCCAGGACAGGCTGCTGCTTTGTTAATTGCCATGTCCCCAGCACCTGGCACGTGGAAGGTGCTCCATATGTATGTGCTGAGTGAATAAACAAACACATCAATGAACACATTTCAGAAGACTGAGGTTGAGGGTGTGGGGGATCCCCAAAGCCTGTTTATCCTAATGGACACGCAAGCAACTCAGAGTTCCTGTGGATTGAAGCTGAAGGAACCATCTCTTCATCTCAACATGAGGCCACAAGATGGGAGCGTGCAGCCACCTGCACCCACACAACACAAACTAGAGGCCCGAGGAGCCTTGAAAAAAAATGCAACACAGAAAACAAAAGAGGAAGCGTGAGAGGCTGTGACTTGAGGATTTCCACACACAAGCCGTGCCTGGAGTGGGCCCCAGGCTTGGGTTTGCAGAGAGCCTGTTGGTCAGCCAGGTCCACTCAGGCTCATGAAAAGCCAGGCAGCCTTCTTTGCAGACAGAGCTGCAGCCGCAGCTGAGAGCATTGGTCAGGCCAACACCAGACAGCCCTGCACTTGTGTCCTGCACACACCACACATTTGCTAGCAACGACTTCTCTAGGCCTCAGTTTCCTCAGCTATAAAATGGGCAGCTTGATAGTAACTTCCTTGTAGGGCTTCTGTGAGGCTGTGATCAGAAAGTGCTGAGCTCCTCCTATACTGCACAGGAGCTCAGTCAGTGCCAATTCTGCTGTTCTCAGTTTTTCACGCAGTATGCATGTTTGCAGTTTACACAGGCAGATGTGGTCAGGTGGGCATCTTGTCAGCCCTCCCACACATTCTTCTGTGGTTTGCATTGCCTGTGGGACACAGTCCCAAATCCCTTTGTTCCCCTCAGGGGACCTTCAGCTCTGTGTGAACCAGGGAGCCCTGGGCAGGCTGCTGAGACCTAAGGACCCTTCTCAGAGGATGCCTTAAACACTCCATAAAGTGCCTAGAAAGGCAAAGGCAAATGGTCGTATTAACATACAGCTATTAACATATTACAAAACAAGCATGTGACGCAGGAATGTGTGTGCTCCTTTATTAATGCCTCTAGGATACTGGTTTTAAAGGACTGATGAACAAGAGTGCTATGTCAGCGCATCAGTGACCCCGCACTGTGCGTGGTTTAGAGCCTCTGAGGCTCGGAGCCACAGCTGCTGCCAAGGGTGTGGACCTGTGGCCTGTGTTCACTGCTTGGGCTCTGACCGCTGCAGATGGAGACTTTCCCCCACCAAGCCCACAGGCCCCACGTCCTATCCGTGGGCCCCAGGTAAGAACTCCTTTGTATTAGTTCCTATGGCTACTGCCACAAATTACCCACACTGGTAAGATAGCTTAAAGCAACAGAAATTTATTATCTTAATGTTCTGGAGGTTAGAGCCCAAAATGGATCCCACTGGGCTTTATAAAGCCAAGGTGTTGGCAGGGCTGGTTCCTTCCAGAGGCTCTGGAGGAGAATCTGTTTCCTTGCCCTTTTCCAGCTTTAGAGGCACTGCATTCCTTGGCTTGTGGTTCCTTCCTTCACCTTCCAGGCCGGCGAGCGCCGGCTGAATCCTTCTCCTGCCACATCACTCTGACACCGCTCCCTCCTCAGCTTTAGGGGCCCTTGTGATTCCACTGGGCCACCTGACAATTAAGCATAAACTCCCATCTCAAGGCCCACAGCCTTAGTCACATTTGCAACGTCCCTTTTGCCATGTGAGGCAGCATGGAAAGAGGGAGACATCACTGGGACTGAGAATGATGTTATGTCAGCGGACCACTCTGGGCACCGCCTCCATCCACCGTAGAGAAGCAGCCACTACTGCTGGTATGAAACTGTGTATTATCAACAGGCAAGTCTCACCCTGAAGGAAGGCTACATGCTCTTTCGTGTGGGGCACCCTGCAGTTAGCAGGTGTGCTGGGAAGCCCCTCTTGCCAGTATGGCCCATGGCTAACAATATGCAAGCTGTGAGAAGCCCGGGAGAGCCAGCGTGAGGGGGAGCCGGCCTTGCAGCAGCGGAGTGGAGACACCCACAGCCCCCGCCACAGGGGTCTTCCTGGTGAATGCTGCTCAGCAGACTCTCCCCGACAGGCCCGGCCTGGCCGGTCTACAGGCTGCCTGCTCTGCGAGTCCAGAAGCGTGTCTGTGACTGACTGACACTGCAAGCCAGGATATACACGTTTCTAGTAGCCACATTTACTCAAGTATGATCAGATGAAATTTATGTTATCATTCCAATGTGTAATCAATATACAAATACTGAGATATTTATGTTCTTTTTGGACTATGTCTTTGAAATCTGTTGTGCATTTTACATCTCAATTTCATCCAGGTGCATGGAGGCCTAGAGCATTCAAAGTTATAAAAACTAGTCTTAGAATGGCCGTTTGCCAACACCCATCTGGATGGAGATTGGCCTTTCCTAATCTTTCCTTCCAAAACCAGGACAGGGATGACGCTGCAGGGCGACACTAGTAACACCACCAGAGAGCCAACGCTTGCTTTTAATAAGCTGAAGCCGGTGAAATCGAACAGAACACGTCCCCAGTCCTGGCATTGGTGCTATTGGCGCCATCTGCTGGCTGCACAGAAACACAGCCGCCGGCTCTGGGAATCCTTTTGCAGACCGCCGAGACCTCAAGACGGCCCACTCTGTGGACATTTTGTCCCCACTGGGCCCCAGGGAGAAGGAAACTTCCCACGAAGTCATCCACCTGCATGTTACATCAGCAGCTAACATTTGAGCACTTACTAGAGGCCAACTATGGAAGCACTAGGCAGGCTGTGCCAACTGAGTACTCACACCAAGCTTTTGTCTCCCACTCTACGGTGGAGGCCACTCAAGCTCACGGGAGTATAAACCACATGCTTAAGGTCCCAGTGGTAGGTGACAGAGCTGGGATTTGAAGGCAGTCTGACTCTAACTGAGTGTTCTTAAATACATACAGTTGTCATACAGGTATTTCAAATGTCATGTTACAGTCAGTATAACTAACCCTCCCATTCTGGGGATAATGCAGGGAGTTATGACTAGTACTCATGGCAGTACTAACTTGAGGTTACCGAACATCAAGAACTCATTCAAAACCATATAAGAAGTAACAAGGACAGAGAAAAATCCCAATCCAGGTTATTAAAATATTTATAACCATCACTTTGTATGATGCAGTGGAGTATTTGCTCTGTAGTCTTTTGTGCCTCCATTGCGAGTTGCACAACTACAGTCATTTCACAGCCTCTGAAAGGGTCCTGATTTGGACGATGCTGGCTCACATGTTCCTGTATGTATTCAATGGCATGTATGTATTTGCTTAATTTCTTCAAAGCCCCTGCTTCAAAGGAAACTCAAATTTTGGTTTGTTTGGAAAACGTTTGTTTCCAGTCACCCCCAAAATGGCAGATGGGTTCTACCAAGAAGCCTAAAGCACACAAAATAAAGTCCCTTAATAGAATTTCCCAGTGAGGTATGTTGTCCCTTGAAGATGATTTAAGGCGGGTGGTACCTTTTAACTTCCATTGTATTATTTCATGTCTCGTTTTTATTGCTTTATATTCACTGTATTAATTTTAATGGTTACTTTCTACTTTGGGCAAGAAATACCAATTTTCCATATAGCGATTTTTCTTCTTTAAATTTATGGCAGTGACAAATTTAATTCTGAAAGGTAACTGTGTTTTTAAAGAGTGTGTCAATTTAAAGAGTAAGTATTGGTGAGAGTGACAAATGGGTGTGGTTGGGAAGCTGCAGCACAGCCAGCCCTGGACACGCGGCTGAGCCCGAGTGGCTCCACTTGGTAGCACTGCCATTTCTTATTCAGGACAAGCAGTTATGTGTGTGGTAAGCCAGGCGCTCACACTGTTCCCTACCAAATCCCACCTGTGGCACCCTATTGTCCTGGGCCCGTGACAGAAGCCACTCCTAAAACACGGTTAGGCGGCAGGGTTTAGTAGGCCCTCTTGAATGAAGGCAGGCCTGGACGTGTGCGCACACACAGGCCACTACATTTCCACGCTATGTCCAGCATCCAGGGCATGGGGTCAGGACAGACTCTTCGGGAACAGAGAAGTATGTCTTCCTGTATACAGCTCCCTAATCTGTGACGACACCTCATTTCGGCATCACCTTAATACAGAGTTCTCGCCACCAGGCCATGTCCACAGTTGGTAACCAAGAACGGTGTCACCAAGAGGAGGGGAAAAGGCCTGGCAAAACCAAATGGAAAAACCAAGTGAATGCTAAATGCTAACTTTTGAGCCTTGGTGGTAAGTACAGGTTCGCTGTAAAACTCTTTCCACTCTTCTGTATACGCTTAAAATTTTTTGTAATTATGTTGGGTAAGAATAGTGAACAAGACAACTTCTCTTCTCCATGAGGTTTATATACTCTACTTTCAGTGAAAGCAACAACTCGTTCCCTTAAAACATGAAAATCTTAAGAAGTTTAATGATTTCAGCAAATACTTACTGGTTCATCATTAGTAAAAAACACACAGCCGGCTTTTATGCTTGAAGTCCTGCGCAGAGAAATGAGCCTCGGCCCCTCAGCCAGGATTCACATCCAGGTGGGGACAAGAAGCTCCCTTACTCCTAACTGCTGGCTCCCCAAAGTCCGACTTCGACTTTGCTTTAAATGTCAATTACAAAAACTATCCCCTTAGTACTGTGGCAAGGCCCAAACGTGGACAAGGACGTGATTTAGACTCACTTTGTGGTCATCTTCAGCCGCCAGTCACTAGATTATCAAAACAAAAATGAGAAAACTAAAGCCAAAGTAAAGCCGGCAATGTGTGCCCACCTCCAGGGAAAGCCGGCCATTGAGTCCGAGCCCGACGCTCTGCCCTTGACAGTCTTCCCTAATTGCTTCATCTTCCCATATGCACAGGTCATAAAACCACAGGGCTGATTCAAGAGGGAAAGGAAAAATGAGCTGTGATCCATCCACTTGAAAATTCACATTTGTTTTTCCAGTACCTACCTTTTTCTCTCTCAAAAAATGAAATTTCAGGCTAAATGGGTCTGAATACATTTATGATTCGACTACCAAAGAATTTAAACTGTTAAGTACAGGCAATCTCTTCCATTAGAGAATTTTATTCTCATTGCTTTTTATGAGTAGGAAGACACATCTTACAATATAATCGACACCAGTTAGTTTACACACCAGCCCAAATAGCAAAGCCTAAGGAACAAATGATATCACAGGGTAAAAAACACAAAACTCTCAGAAGTCAAGTACTAACTTGGATTTCATTTCAGACTCTTACCTGAAATTGGGGATTTTAAATTACATGAAATAAAAAGGCAGTAGCCGAGAACCACCCCACAGAGGGCACAAGTCGGAGGGCTGCCCACACAGGGGACTTGGGCTCTAAACTTGAAGGCCACACAAACGTCAGCCACTCAGGCCAGGCCCACAGCACAAGGCATCCTTCTTGTCCAGTCGCTAGGACATCTGCCCAGAAGAGCTGAAAAGCACAGGATGTTGGAGATGGGAATGCAAGCAGCAAAAGTCACACACACACACGAACTGCCTGCCTGTGTTTGGACAGGCTGTCGCAAGCCCCCCATGCAGTAGAAACAACCACAGCTCAGGGTTCACTTTCTCCTAAGATGCAAGACGGCTGCACTTCCCCAGGGTGTCTGAACACAAATCAAAACCCAATGATGATACTGACCAGGATGACCACTTGAGAGCTTATGGGGCAGGAAAGGGGAGACATGGACAAAGGGAGCTTAGTAGGCAATCTTTAAGGTATTTATTATAAAATACAGCACAGGGTTCAAAGATTGCCTCCCTCTGTTGTCTAATACATACACTGTGGAATGAAGTACTTCAGAAAAGCTGGCAGTCACCCACATGATTCTAACTTCTAGGTATTTTTAATCCCCTCAGTCACAGATGACACCTGTAGCAGGCAGTGGAACGGAGAGACGGACGGTCACTGTGGCCAGCTGGGCTCCTGACTGCCAAACAATGACATCTTGTCTGAGGTTGAAATGCACATCCATGATGACAACCTCCCCAAAGCTGGGACCCCAGTTCGTACAGACACAAGGCCGAGTGAGAGAAACAAGTCTGGATGTGCAGAAGTCTCCATCCATTACTTCTTATTCCTGGGTTTTAGCTCTTCGGCTGCATTACGCAGGAAAATGTAATTTTTCTTTTGGGGATTATAAAATTCATGTCCCTAAAAGGAAAAAACACATGATCTTATTATTAAAAAGGCAAAGTTAGCATTTTGTGCGAACTTTTTATATGTCAAGTCCTGTGCCATGTGCATGAAGTACAATCTCTCTGCTGCAGGAAAAAATCAGGTAGAGAAAGAAAAGTCAAATGTTAAATACAAACTTTAGTCTTCAGAGAAAAGGTTAAAGACTTAGAAATTCCCTTTCATATCCTGTTTAGAGGGATGATCTCTTACCTAACTGCCCTTCCGGTGCTGAGACTGTTTTAAGCTGTCACCTCTTTAACACCAAGGTGACTGACTGCCCTCAGGAAGCAGGGCCTCTGGAGAAGGTGGTGGGAGGGGAGCTCTGACTTGGTTCCGCAGAAGAAATGAGCTGTCTGACTCATGTCACGGGGACGAGGGCACGGCCCAGGAAGGGCTGTCCTGCACAGGTCCGGGCAGAAGTGGGAGCACATGGAGCAGGTGTGTCTGCTCATGCTCATGTGGGTGGAGAGGGAGTTGCAGGACAGGAGGGGAAGCCCAAAGAGTCCGATCAGGCCAGACTCTGAAGGGCTGTGCACATCAGACCGAGGCTTCCGAACATCATCCAGCGGTGGGGGGGAATGGCAGCCCCCAGAGCGGTGTGACGCCGACAGTGGCACGACAGATCTGTGTTCGGTAAGACAGTGGGGTGGGAAAGAGGGGTAGTGGGAGCCTCACGTGATCCAAAGGCTTGAACAGGGAGGGAAAGGGACTCTGGGAGCATCTGCACTGTACTACAATGACATGTTTTGTTCTTGTTATTCTCATCTCTTCAGACAGCCGAGATGGTTCTAGAAGTTTTGCTCAGCAACAATGACCATTAATTCTCATCATCATATGCAAAGTGCAGCTTTTCTGAACTATTACGTTCAAGCAGTAAGCTATGAACATTAACCATACGTGATCGTGATTTCACCCTGGATATAACTGTCCCTAAACTAAGAACAATGGGAAATTCCTGGAGCAACTTATTTTTGAATTAAGTTTATAATTTAAGTAACTCCCAGTGTAAGCTGCCATTAGTTGCTCAGATGAATTCATTCTGCACGGCATTCAAAGCAATGAGCTTTCTCACTTCTTCAACTTACTATTTCTTCAATGCTTGCAACGCGCAAGGCCCTGAGTGGGATGTAAGCTAAAATGCAGAGTTCAGTGCAGCTGCAGGCTGAGCACGTGAATGAGAGGAAATCCATCAAAGGGCCCTAGGGGGAAATCGAGGCTTCAGGCCACAACCTGGCTTCAGCCCCAGCCAGGCAGAACCAAAAGGCTATGCTCTTTGCAAAGCTGAGTGTGTGGCATCCACAGGTGGGAGGATAAACAAATGGTGGCACAGCCACGCTGCAGAACGTGACTCAGCAGTAAAAAGGAACCGACAAGTGACACACTCAACAGCACAGGTGAATTGCAAAATCACTGAGCTGAGGGAAAGAAGCCAGGCAAAAAAAGTAGTGTCTGACTCCATTTATAGAAAATTATAGGAAATGCAAACTTAGCTACAGTAACAGAAAGCAGAGCAATGGTTGTGTGTGTGCGTGAGGGGGACTACATGACACATGGGGACTGCTGTGGTGACCATGATGATGGTTTCATGGGCACATAAAGATCCTAACAGATCAAACTGTACACTTGAAACGTGCAGTTTGCTGCATTTCAATTATACTCCAGTAAACTTGCTAAGAAGAAAAAAAAGGCAGCTGCGTGGCCCACATAAGCCAACACTCAAAGGGACAGTGCACACTCCCACAGGCCAGGGCCAGCATTAGAGACGTACTGAATGGCTAAGATGCACTGCAAGCAACGTGCAGACTGCGCCTGTCCAGGTCTGAGAGGAAGACAGAATCAAAGGTGACTCCAGACTTATGCTGAGTGACTGGATGGTGATTACCTCAAAGGAGGAACACAGGAGAGCAGCAGGCCTGGAGGATGAATGCAGAGGGATGAGTGGCAATCTACCTAACTTACGGTCTGACTTAGGAGACAGAAGGGCTTCTGTCTCCTAAGTTAAGGCACACAGGGGGTACCTGCCCAGGTGTGGACATCCTGGAGGAGAGGTGGAGAGCAAGGTCAGAAATCAAGCTTGAAACTGAGGAGTCGTGAGCTTATGCTGCAAGAGCTGGTGCCATGGGGATGCAGCATGCTGGGTGCGCCCTCAGAACTGTGAGGCCAGAGCAGGGCCGGAAAAGGCTGGTACACAGGGAGGGCCACAAGAACAGAAGCCAGTAAGGGAGATGACAAGGGCCAGTCAGAAGTATGAATAAACCAGAAAATAAATACCAGAGAAACCAGAGAGCTTTGTGAAGGAGAAACGGATGGGCCACAGTACTGAAGAGAGACAGAAATGACGCTTCTAGACTCGACGGTGAGCACGCAAGCCGATGAGACTCTGACTACAGCCCAAGGAGGCCAGGACCTTGCAGCAGACTGAGGGACAGAGGTGGGGAACAACAAGGCAGGTGCTACCCACCCTGAACAAGTCATCAGTCAAGGGAAACCAGCTTTCTCTGGGATTGCTTCAGAATGGCTTAAGGCTTAAGTGTGTGCTTACAGAGAAGGGGCTAATGGACAGGAAGAGAAGAGTCTGAAAAGGGGCAGAAAAGAATGGAATCGAGGAAGGGAAATTTGTGTGTGTGTGTTGGCGGGGATTGCGGGCAGAAGGATGGGGCTAGTGAAGACAGACACGTGTGGGGATGAAAGGGACTGGGAGACGAAGCCACTGTTGGTGACGCTGGTGACCCCACCATCAGCAATGCGGGCAGAAGGGCAGAGTGGGGAAGGTCTGGAGCGCCGCAGTGGAGCAGTGGGGTGGGGTCGCACAGCCAGGCTGGCCAAGAGGACAGCACGCCTTGACTCGGGTTCCAGACCCAGCTCGGGTCTGGAACCCGAGCCCCAAGTCTGCTCTTTACTATTATGCTGGGATGCCTCGAAACTCAGCCATGACCCTGTCAGTCGCTAACACCCCACCCCAAACAACGAACTAGCAAAAAGCCAATGCCTTGAGCCAAAGCTCCGTGACCAGGCCCTTGTCCCCTTGTCCCCTTGCCCGAAGCTTGCCACACCTCCTCCTCCTCTCTCCCAAGAGCCCCAGGCATCACCAAACTACCGCACCTTCCGAGAGTGGGGGCCTCCAGCTCGCCCCTGCTTGTGCTTATATGCTACCAAAGTGCCTCCCGTGGGCAGGTTCCAAGGGAAGGGCTTTACAGGTATGACTTCACCAAGTCCTCACACCCTGCCAGGGAGGCCCCACAATTTCCCTTTGCAGTGAGGTGATGGTGACATGCCCAGGGACACACAGCGAGTCTGGAAAAGAGTCAACTCAAGCCCAGGCCTGCCAACTCGAGCCTGGCTCTGCTGCCTCAGTGTGCACACAGCAGGCCTGGGCATTCTTACCTTTGACCAGTCATAGCTGGAAGCATACGCAAATATGTTTCCATTGTGATTGAAGCAGCAAGCCGCTATCGGTTGATCTAACTGTTCTGAAGTTTTCAGTTTTGTTCGGGCATCTTTGTCCCAAAAGCTGAATCGACCATCAGATCCCACAGTTGCAAGGGTGCCATGTACAGGATGGAAAGCAATTCCATTTACCTGCAAGGATCAGTATGCACAATGAGAAGCAGAAAAGGGAGAAACAATCAGGGTTTTGCCAATACACACTTCCTATTAGTTAGGAAACACATGTACAGACGGTCACTTCACTAGAGCTGGCTGCCCACTGATCCCAGGAGAAACTAACCCTGCAGCCTGGACCAACCTCCAGCCCAGAACCGAATCTCATCTCTTCTTATGAACACAAGTTAGCAGAAGTTAGCAAGTATGTAGCTAGGACGCCAAGCAGTGAACCTCAGGAAAATGCTTTTTCCTTTATCGGCAAACAGCAATGTCTTCGTTTTTGCTAAGTATATAAACTATCTACTAACACTCATAAAGGAGGTGGAGGACTCTCCCAGGAAAGTCCTAAGCTTGCATTCAGAAACAACAGTCAGAGAGAAAGACAGTCAACATGTTCATGAAAACAGAAAACCGAAACCTACAGCATAAGCCGTTATCTCAGACATGGACACACACAGTGACAGATCTTTTCTGATCCCATAATGACTCAGCTGCCCTCCTCCAAGTCTAGTTTCTAGATGTGTTCTCAAGGTCAAAGTTTCTAAAAACATACCGCATAGATGTCCTGAGGCGCTGAAGTATTGGTACCGTTAGAGCGATGGCATTTAAAGGTGAAGTTATCTTTGGCACTGAAAAACAAAGGCTCAGCTAAGTTTTCCTTTATAAAAAAGGTCCCAAGTGAGAATCTGCAAGTGAACCAAGTCTCACTCACGGATTTGGGGGGTTGATGTAGTGAATGGCAACTCTCCCCTCAATACTTCCCAAGGCAAAACCAGTCGGCTTGTTCTGTTTGTCTTTAAAAATAGCCACACATCGATGCTACAGTTCGGGAAAAAAAGAAAAAAGTACATTATCACAATGTAAAATACAAGATTTCAAAACTTATGTGAAAGTAAATATTTTCACCCCATTTCTGGGTTTTAGAAAAACCAGAAACATACTATGTAAGCATGATAAAGAAGGTATTTCTATTCCTCCAGTAGCATTATTTTCCAACTTTTTAATAACTACTATATTCAACCATGAGATTTTATGAATAAACTGTAGACACGGTTCCATTAACTGCTCTTCTTCCTCTGCCATCCTGAAGGCCCCACCACCCGAGCAGTGCATGCGCCCCTCAGAGACCCCCAGTTCCTATTCTGGCGCTGGCCGCCTTGTGGATAGGAAGACACCTCGCTTTGGCTCACAGTCCACCAGTGACTAGGTGGTGCCCCCAGCAGGTCCCCCACTGTCGCTGTGCCTCTGCTTCCTCCAATGGAAAGGGACGGGGAACGAGGGTCACATGGGCCAGTGGAAGGAGCCAGCACCTTCTGAACTGCAACCATGTAGAAGCAGATACCACACTTGACCCAACATTGACTCCAGGGGTCCAAAGGAGGGACTCCTGGGCTCTGGAGACGAATCCTCAGAAGGAGCCCACAACCCAGTCTTTGGGGGCAGAGCAGGGCCAGGGCTTCCTCCTTCCAGCTGGGACACCCTGGTCTACCCCAGAGGACCGCCTGTCCTTCCCAAACTGGGTATTTACTTTAGCTTCTGTGAAGAGTTCAGGAGGCACTGGGACAGGAGAAGGGCCCGGGGGCTGAGCCTTACATTAAGATAAAGAACAATTTGTTATTATGATACTTGTTAGAGCAGATAAATTTCCTAAGTGCATGCTAGTTCTATTTCTGAACCATTTTCCTTTCTTTGAACCACAAGCCCATTACTTTTGTGAACAGAAAAATAATTAATGAAAAGTCTGTAAGAAGTAACCATGCCTGGTCAAGCTCTACCTCCCCATGCTCAGCACAGGATCAAACACACAGCTCACAAACCAGGAACTGACAACTCCAGGGGTGCCATTTGGAAGAACACAACCACAGAGTGGTCCTATGCAAAGGCTGATGGCATTCCTCAACAAATGAAAGGCCGTGCCTGGAACAGGGTAGCAGGAAGTGAAGCCAGAGCCGATGAAGTTTTATCAAGAAGTCTGAGACTTATCCACAGGAAATGAGGCAGTGCTGGGTTTAAGCAGAGGTACAGCAAGGTCAGATGTGCCCCGACTTGTGTGTGAAGAATGGACTGAAGGAGGGCAAAGATCTAGACTCTTAGAGTCATTCAAGAACGCTTGGATCAGATGTGGTAGGAGGGAAGGAGATAATGAACAGATTCCGAACACTGGCAGGGCAGAAGTAAGCCCAAAGGCCAGCGAGCAGGAGGGGAGAAGAGTGGGGAGGAATGAACTCTGGGTGACTCCTATTTTCTGGCTGAGGCAACTAAGCAGGTGGCAGCCCCATTTAATGAGGTGTGGAGCTCATGGGAGAACAGGCTGGGGCGACAGGCAGGAGCAGGTTAAGGTCGTTTGTTCACTCAGCAAACATTTACGGAACTTCTGTATCAGGTGCTGGGCAAGCGCAGCAAGGCAAACAAAACAAACAGGTCGGTACACCTAAGGATATATAAGGTATATACACATATGCAGTACTGGGGCGAGCAGCAGGGAGAGTCCTGCGAAGAGGTAACATCTGAATGAAACTTCATATGAAGTGGTCTCCGGTTTGGTGTTGGGTAACGCCACACTGAGAGGATGGGAGACGGGCAAAGGAGCTGAGCTGGGCAGCTGTCGGTGTCCTTGTTGGCAGCCTCAGTATGCAGCCCACAAGGAGACCTGAGCGGCAGCAACAGAGGGCAGATGAGATTTTGCTTAGGCAGGGAAGGCAGTAGCCAAGGGCAGATGCCTGGGGAACCTCAATATACAGCAAGACAACAAAGTAGCAACGAGACAGGCAGGAGGCAAGAGGCTGGCACTGTAGAAACCAGACAGCATGTTTAAGAAGCTGTTAAGAGCAGTGGTGGGGCTGTGTCGTGGGAAGTTGAGGGCTGTTCTGTAACTGTTGGGATTCCTGATGAGGAAGACATCAGTGGTCACGCCAAAAACAGGTCCAGTGCAGTAATGGGGGCAGAAGTCTCAACAGAGTGGGGTGAGAAATGGGTGGGAGGCAATGGAACAAGAAAGATCATGCAAAAGGAAACAGGTCCAGAGAGTAGAGGACGATGATGGGGGTGGTGAGGGAGGTCTGTTTTCCAGGCTGAATTAGACTGGGGCATGTCCCAGGGCTAATGGAGGAGTACTAAGTGGGGAGAGACTGAAGATACAGGTGCAGGTGGGTCATCAACTGCATAAGGTTCCCAAGAAGGCTGGCAGACTTGGCATCCCACCATAAAACCGGGTAACTCTGGAGAACACTGACCCTGCCTAACAGGTGGGCAAAAGGCAGGAAAGATGTGGGCAGACTTCTAGATGCAGCAGGAGGAAGGTGAGCAAGTTCCCAATGAATGGCTTCCACGTCTGAGCAGGAGCTGATCTGATTTGTTGAGATAAAGGCTAAAAGAGGGAGGGTCTAGGATTTTGAAGAGAGTGAAGATCTGAGTCTATGTCAAGTGCAATACTGAGGTGAAGAGAAAACCCTCTTCACTGCCTGGCATGATGGAGGCACAGCTGAAACTGGAAGCTATGATTTCACAACGGAACCAATCCACTGAAAGGTACAATTTTATTCAGTAGCCTTCAGCTATCGAGGGGGATGTTTGGAGAAGACAGACAAGTCAGGTTCATCCAGGGATGGATAGTATTTACTCACTAAACATTTGTGCTTGTATCCTTAAATTCACCCCCTTTGAAAGTACAACTGTATTCCTTCTACAGGCACTGACTAGGTGCTAAATACATGCTTCCTGACGTGACAGGTGACTCACCTGGTGTTTCAGTGGAGATTCTATCCTCCTGAACTCAGAAGGTTGATTCTCCAGTTGGTAGACAATTAGTCCCCTCTCCGCAGTTGCCACCACAGCCATAGGATAGATCTAGGGAATGGAGAAAAGCAGAGACATGCTTTCAATGGTGGAATGGGCTTTTTTTATACCAAAATATTAGATCAATTTTTTAGAGTCACAAAAATAAGTGTATTTTTTTAAGTTTAAAACTTTAATGATATCAATGTTTCATGAAAACCTAGAGAAACTGTATTTGGAAGAAGAACATTCATTTTTAAAAGCTCAGTTTAAAAAAATTTTAAATATGAGTATTTAAAAAATATACCAAGGAACAGAGAAGAAATGAAAATCGCCTACAGCAACCCTTTGAATGAAACTATTGTTAGTGAATGTATATTTTATTCCAGCATTTTCTGAGCGTTTTACATGCAGATATGTATATTCTATATAATTCACATCCTTTTCTCAATGCGCACATTCCAAGAATACTAGTAGTGACTGTCTAATCCTCCCTCCATGAGCCCACCACAGGGTTCATTTAACCATGTCTATCTGCTTTGCCTGCTAGGTCACTTCCAATGTTTCACTGTTACAGAACAAAGACAACCTGTATCTTCATTTTTCTCATGATGAATTCCTAAAAGTGGATTACCGGGGCAGTTGGCACAAAATTTTAAGACGTAACTAAATGGAGAGCAGAAGTTCTTCAGTTTCACTCACAGACAGTCCCCAACGACTTAGTGCCACACCACAAAGTTACTGCCAGTTTTCCTAGAGCTGCACGATCAGTGTCACACTGATGGCATGCAGCTACCTGCATATGTTCAAATAACTAGTAACCAATAAAACCAACACCACTATTTAGTAATTCTGGAACGAATGCAGCAAAAAATCACTGATTTAAGGTGACTAAGCAGGCAATCTGGTTTACACCCCAATGTATTATTAAAATGTAAGATAAAATGCTTTTTTTTTTAAAGGGACTACACATTAAACTAGCAATTCCTTACCACATCGGCACAGTAACACCTTTCAGGGAGCTGTAAAACCATCATAGGATTTGACGATCGCGTATCCCAAAACTAAAAGCAAAGACAAAGAAGCCAGTAACCAACTACTCAAGAGCTAACCCCAAACAGCGTGAGAAGGAGTGTCAGCCCTGGCCGGCCACATGGTCTACTACACCTTCAACGTCTTATCCCAGCTCCCGGTCATCACACAGCTGTAGTTTGGTGCTTTGATCCAATGTATGGTTTTAACAGGAGCATCGTGCTTTCAAGACAAAACCCAAACAGATTAAGGTAAATCTAACAATGTGCTAAACAGCTTTAGTTCTGGAAATTCAAAGAGAAGGAATTAACTTAAATATTGGGGTCATACCTAACAAACACCAAAGGATGTTTATAGCCCGTGACCAAAACATTCAATTAAATGTAACAATATACATCTATTCCATTCTAACAAATTTTGATTTTATCCACAATTAACTAGTACACAAAAGCAAAAGTAAGCTCTTCCCTAGGAGATAATCAGAAATAACTAGCAGGGAACTCCACCAGTTTTATTTACTTAGATGGCAAGAATGAAGGGATCAGGGAGGTGCTTATAGCACACACAGTACTGTGATCTCAGAGCATGAATGCTTCACTGTCCAGAGGCTCTTCTTAAACAGGTCAGACCCTCTGGTTCTAGGTTCTTTTACCTGTGTTACTTCTGCTTTTCTTAGCTGTCTTCACACAAGAGTGCTTGTTGCCCCGGGGTATACTGTTAACAGCTACACAGGTGTGCGCCAGTGTCCCTTATAGGCCAGATCTCTACCCACAAGGACAGTGCTGGCATAGAGCAGGCACTCAATAAATACTTGTCACGTGAATGAGTGACCAAATGCAGCTGGTAAAAGGCAAGCCACACACAGGTGTTGGAAAGTCAATTGTTAATGTTGAGGACACCTGTAACATCTGTCTTTTATAGATTTTAATGTCACTAATCCCTTATAATGCCATCCTCATCTACACATATATGTGGAAGACTCATGACAGAACAATCTGTGAAATACTAAAGAATGAGAAAGGTTATGAAAGTGTTATTTTTGTGCTACAGCAATTTCTGGTATACTTAAGTCTAATTGATTTGGTATAGTCACACTGCATTTTTTTAATAATAGATAATTATAATTAAAGAATCATTACAACCCTAGGGACCGGCCTTTGGACAGAGGCTAAGTTTCTGTTACCTGTGCAATCTGTATTGCTTGGTTACTGTTGAGGTCCCACATTTTGGCAGTTTTATCACATGAAGCTGTAAATACTTTGCTCCCATCCTAAAATGAAATGGAGAAAATCTCTCATTCCAAGAAAAGGAAAATCTCTACCTGTATTTAGATATTAAGTTGAATATACTGAGGCAGGTTTTGTTTTGCAATTTTTATTTTTCCTATTATTTGGGGTCTAGTGTATTGTGAACTACACTGTCACATACAAAACACACTCTCAGCTCTATTTTGTGCTATTGATTTATTTTACTAAGAGATAATATGTAAACAGGATAAAAAATAATTCAAGTGGCACTTGAAGTTACGCAGTGAAAATGAAGCCTCCACCTGGCCCCTGACCGACCTCCCTCTCAGCGCAGTCGCAGGCCACTGCCTACGCTCCAGGAATACGTGGCTGTGTACTGCCTGGGGCCACTCACCAACTTTCTTATTTTGGTCAATTTCAAGCCCTCACAAAAGTTGCAAGAAGAAAACAATGAACACCCATAAACCCTTCTCCTAGATTCACCAATTGTAAACATTTTGCCACATTTACTGTAACTTTTCTTTCACACAGTATGTCTATAATCGTAATACTTTTGTTCAGCTTCATATTTAACAGCATTCCTAAACCCTATGCATGCATTCAAACCCTATTTTTCATAATTATTGGTCCTATGGAAGCTGTAGAGCAGCTTAACAAATGAGCAGTTATTTTGCAATGGTTTTTAAAATATTCACATACACACCTTATAAAAGCAGGTCATTCAAATATGAAGAAGTACAAGATAATTTTTAAAAAGAGAAAGTACTAAATGGGAAGTCTAGACCACTGATTGGCAAATTTTTCTTAAAGGGATATTTGTTTAGTAAATATTTTAGTCTTTTGCAACTCCTTAAAGCTGTTGTCATAGCTTGAAAGCAGCCATATACATTATGTAAATGAATGAGTGGGACTGTGTCCCAATTAAACTTGATTTACCAAAACAGGCAACAGGCAAAATTGGGCCCATGAACCACAGTGTGCTGATTCCTGGCCTAGACTATTTCATTTCTGGTTCTGTAGCTCAAAGATTTACCACCATTCTTCCTTAGCAAAAATTTCTTCCCATTTGAAATCACTAGTCTCCATCTGAAAGAAGAGATAAAACTTGCTCCTCCAATGAAGTCATAACGTAACTCCACAAAATACTTAGAGAGACACTGATATATGGGGTGGGCTACCGTGGGGCTGAGGGAAACACTGGTCTCTCAACCTCACTGAAAAATGCCCATCTGCCAGCTGTAATCAGCACTACGCAGCGGCAGCAGGCCAGACCCCAGTGAACAGGCAGATACAGAGCTTAACTGAGCAAAAGGCAGAGAAGACAATATTTGTAATTGCTGCCTACCCACCTGCTCTAAGGTCCACCTGCTATGATCACACAGGGAACCATGTCCTTAGAAATGCCAAAGAATCACCTTCACCAAACTTGGCTCTTATGCCCCAAAGGAAATTTGGCTCTTTTGTGCTTCTGTGCCATTACAGACATGGCGTCCCCCTGCCGAGTGCCCTGCCCGCTTCTCCCCAGCTAGCTCATCCCCTTCCTGTAAGCCTCTGGGGCAGGCTGTCACGCTCACAGGCTCTGGAGCCAGGAAGGTCTGGGTCTGGTCTCAGCCACTCACCCGCTGTGCTCCCTCAGGTAAGTCCCAAACCACTTCACCACTTAACTAGTACCATGACAGTCACTTAATGCAGACTGAATCTAGCTGCACAAACAGTCACGATCTGACACTCATCCTTTTTTCTACATGTCTGTCTTGAGACTGAGTCCATGAGACAGGATGGGCCTACCTTGCCTACTTTGGCTTCCACTGTATCCCTAGTGGAAGCCAGGAAGGTCTGGGTCTGGTCTCAGCCATTCATTATTTGCTGAATTAAATAATTCAATTAGTGCCAATCATTATTTGCTGAATTAAATAATTCAATTATGCATTGTAATTATTATTACCTTCATTATATAAGCAAGAAAATAGACACAGAGAGATTAAGTAACTTGCCAAAGTGAAAAGGCTGGGGTAGGCAGAGCCAAAATTTGAACCTAGATGTGGACTGGATGAGACAATGCTCAAAAAGCTACAAGCACACGGCTCACTTCCAAGATTCAGCTCAATTCTTGTCTCTTCAGTGAAGCATTCCCACCCCACTCCCAAACCCTGTAGGTGCTTTCTCTGTTCCCTCCCACCAGAACATGCTGCCTCTCAGAACTCAGCTCACTGTGTGAGAACTCTCCCTTACTACGTCTGAGTTCTCCACTACTTGATAAACAAATTGGACAAAGGAAATAGATTGTGTTCATTTTTCTAAAAGCCAACAGCCACTTAATAACATCTGCAACAGAATCTCTCTATTAGTTAACACTACTTCTTACCAGACTTTATAAGTTTTACAATTCTGATCAGTTAGATCGGTGAAGAGAGACACGCAAAATAAATCAGAAATACTTAAAATCTATTGAAGTTGATTCTTTTTCACATGTAAATTAAAAATAAGTTCTATCTGTAATAAACATGTCACTTTTCAAACTGTTTTCACATACTATTATTAGTCTCATAACCCAATCTGATATGTCAGGAATACCTTTTACAGATGAAAAAAAACGCCTCAGAGAAGCCTATAGTAAGTAGCTAATGATTAAAACAGGAGAACCTCTGGCTCCTAAACCATCTCAAAATATTTATAAATAGTTGAATCATTTGGGTTTTCTTACTTCTTCTGGCTGCCTCCATCTATATACTTTTTTTTTGTTTTTTTAATTGAAGCATAGCTGACACGCAGTATATTCGTTTCAGATGTACAACACAGTGATTTGACAATCATGTATGTTACTAAATGCTCACCACAGTAAGGGCAGTTACCACCTGTCACCATAGTTTTTACAATATTCTCTACCTATGCTGTACTGTTCATCTCCACGACTTATTTTTTAAAAATGATTTGTTTACAAGCTGAGTAAGATCACATACATGTATAATACAATTTAAAAATAATGATGTAAAGTAGTTGGGCAGTTTCTCGTTAGGTTACACATACACTCACCATATGCCCCAGCCATTCCACTGTTAGACATTTACCCAGGAACAGTGAAGGTCTTTGTTCACAGATAATTCAGTCCACAAATGCTCTGGAAGCACTATACCAACAACCAAAAATGGGAAATGGCTCCATGTCCTTCTACTGGTGGATGGATGAACAAATGGTGGGCCACCCAATAAGCAGTAAGGACAAACTACGGTCAGGCACCACTACCTGGACGGCTCTCGGTGCACTATGCTAGGTGACAGTCGCCAGACTCAAGACATGGCACACTACAGGGGCCTGCTTATTTGACATTCTGATACAGGCAGAACTACAGGGACAGCAGGGGCTGGGAGCTGTAGAGGATGTGACTATAGAAGGGCAGTGGGGAATGTGTGGGCTGATGGATCTGTTTTCCATCTTGACCACAACTCTATGCACTTCTCAAAACCAACAGAATCATACACTGAAAAGGTTGTTTTATTGTATGCAAATCACACCATCAAATCTAACTTAAAAAATACATACAAGGCCCAGGAGAGGCCCTGAGGCTTTAATTTCCTTTGCATGGAAGCACATCCATCTGCCTCTGACTGTCAGTCAGGCTTCTGCTGGATCCAGCCACTGGGCAGCAGAGAAAAGGCTGGGCTGTGGGCCCCCTGGCTCCTCCCCTCGGGGTGAGGGAGGAGCCCCTGCAGGGGCAGCTCCTGCCATGGCTGCCAGTGGTGCTTTGCCCTCCCTGGGGGTTTCTTTCCAAGTGGCCCTTTCATTAAGCTCTCCTCAATCAACAGCAAAAGAAAGAAGATGAAAAAAGGGAGAGAGAGAGAGAGAGAAAAAAAGAAAGAATGAAAAGAGAAGAAAAAAGCTCAGAGCCAAATAAACTTGAACACATTTCCTTATAATGCTGATGTTCAGGATTTGGGAGTAAAAGGAGAATTCCAAAAAACCAAAAGACTTCAGATGTCTAAATAGAAAAGGATTTTTTTTTTTAACCCAGGATTTCTTTTTCTGCAATAGCAAATTCCTAATTTTAAAACATAAATCCACGGCATCCTCAAAGGTAGGAAAGGCTCTAAGAAATTATCTAATCCTTTGCTCAAGGTAACATCAAAAAAATAATTGATTTTTTATGCCAACAAGGCTTTCAGAGAAATTGCCCAAAGCTAACATTAACTGACTACAGCAGGAATATCAATAAGCTACTAGACTCACATTCAGCAACTTAGAATCCCTACAGTGTGTATACATACATGCTATTTGTTGTTTGGCTCGTATAAAAACCAAAATATATACATATGCTGAATTACACTGTACTTGACATAAAAGAAAACATGAAAAATTGAATGAAACATACATCACTCCAGCAGACATCTAGCACAGGCCCTGTGTGCATCTGCTGGGCTTTTGGAATAGTCTGTCCACTATCTTGAACTTCCCAGCAGCGAACCTACAGTAGTAAGACAAATGAATGTAAACACAGCAGTTTGTGATACAATACATGCATTTAACATCTAATAACAAATGGTGTACAGTTTAAATGTATATGGATTTCTCATATGACCTAATTACCTAACTTTAAGAATGAAGCAAACAAAAACTATATCCAACTAGCTATTTTCCTATTCCTATTTCTAAGCTATTAAAACACCCAAATTTTATTGCTTACACTTAAAACTACAGATAATTTTCTTATCACATCTATTAAGTATATCATTCTTCTAAAACAGAACATCTTCCATTACCATTCAGAGAACCAAGACCAAAATGGAAACTTACTGTTCTTTTCTGAAATACTTTACTCTGGTTTTTTACGTAATCTTTTTCCTGATTAGAGAAGTTACACACTTTACTTAGAGATACTGTAAATATGACAAGAAAATAAAAAATCACCGTAATCCCACCATGGACAACTACAGTTACTAATTCAGGGTGCTCTCAGTCTTTCTATGTATACATATTTTCTTCAAAACACTGGATTATATAATGCATCTTCACGTTTGAATTATTAGTTGCCATTAAGCATTCTTCTAATATTTTTTTAGCAGCAAATCGAATGAAGTCTACCTAGGAACTACATGCAGAAACCAAACCTGCTCAACCCTGACTACCTTCCTCCTGCCGCCGTTCTTCCCCCCACCGCCCCCGTCTTCCACTGCGTCTCTGCCTCTGATTGCAGAACAATCTTTTCCAAAATAGTAATTATCATTACTACTAGGTATTACAATTTTCCAACTTTTCACTAGCATGAAGAACTTTTCTTAAATGAAGCACTATTAGGTAGCGGTGAGGAGCACAGACTGCAAGATGGGCTGAGTACCGCTCACGGGAGGTGGGAGCCAGGCTGTTATTTCACTTCCCTAAGCCCTGCGCTGCTCCATAAGATGGAGAGGACAGTGAGGGCATAGTGCTCAGCTGTTGCCAGGATTAATGCAGTTTTGCATATGAAGTACATCATTGGAGATCCTCCTCAAGCCCTAGAAGGAGAATCACTAAGAAAAAGGGTATAAACTTAAGGATTTCTGATAAATACTGCCAACTGCTGTTCAGGAGACCTCTATCAATTTACATACTTACCACCATGGGAGGCTTTAGCTTATCCTTGCTAGCACCAAGGTTACTCTTTTAAGCTTTTTTATTTTTGTGAATTTAACAGAAAAAGAGTCTATCATGCAAATTTGCATTTATCTGCTTATGATTTGGTTGAATGGTTCAAGTTTACCCTAATAGGCCACTTGCACTCCTTCATGATGTGCCCTTTGAATCTTTTGCTTATTTTCCTACCAGACTTTTAAATCTTTTTTCTTGTACACTGTGCTTTTTTTGTCTTTCTTTTTGTACACAACAGGTAAATATAATGTCTATGCAGGATCAGTACTATATCTTAAAATTGAAACATCTTCAGGATACCCAGATGGAAATCTGTGTTTACCATCACGGATAACATCTGTCCCAGCAAACATTACACTGGGTCGGGGAACACACTTGAAGACGCTCAACTAGAGCAGGGATTTTTGAGTGAAGTGTATGGTCAGGGTTTCTTAACAAAAATCAGTGGAACAAGTGACATCTGCCCATTTAGCAGGGTTCACACCCTCTAGCTGGTTTCTTTAAAAAGGCCATGAATAAGCCTTAACTGTGCTCATTCACTTTGGACAGAATGAAGCCAAAAGGAGAGGTGACCCTGCCCACACAAAGAGCTATGTCTTCTAGAACATGCAGTTAAGGAGCACTTACATCGTTAGCCCATGATCCTGCGATAAGAAAGTTCCCTGGCAAGGTTGGTGGGCTGAAAGATAGACAACCAATGCTATCATCCGGAGAAGATGTTACTTCAATATCCTGGGGGGGGGAAAAGTCAATGATAAAATGTAAAAATCATTACAATTTCATTGAAAATTGCTTTCTTTCTCTGCGACCACCTCACGGTGGACTTCCCTTGTGCTAGAGAACTAACTGATTAGGCCTCTCTTACTCTAATCAAATAGGTGGTAATAAATAAGCCAGTGCAAATACTAGCACTGCTGGGCTAGGAGAGGCACTCTCATTAAATGCCCCAACCACATTTTCCAAAGAATGGCCTGCCAGTTAGTTCACTCCTGCCCAAGAGCTTGGCAGGTGTTATCATCTGCTCCCCCATAGAAATGCTGGTTCAACAGCTGTAGGCTGGGCCCTGGGAACCTGCCAGGGTTCTTAACAAGTACCTCAGGTGATTCTGGTAATGGGAAAGTTGGAGGAACAGGACACTAGCCAGGGGACACACAGATGCTGTCCTCCAATGTCTGAAACAGCAAGTGAGGCAAAGCTTCAGAGCTTTCATCCCAAAGGAGGCTCCTAAGCTATCTGGGTTTTTCCCACAGTCACTGTTGTGACCGACCCTGGCTGCACTCTTCCTACAAACCCCACGAGCTTTACATGGTACCTTCATAGGGTTGTGGTTATCTGTGGTTGTGCTTCCAAACATGGTCCCACTGGTTCCAAAACCCGAGGTTGTTCCAAATAGACTCATTTTGGCCCTAAAAATAATGGAAAATATTAAGGATGGGTCTTTTTTTAAGTAATAAATATATCAACAAGAAGCAATATAAAGCCAACTAAGTCAAAGAAGGAAAAAGGAGTCTAAGTGGCTTCATGTCAGTTTCTCTCTTTGGAAGAAGTCTAAGTATATGATAAGTAGAATAATAAGCATCTTTAAAATAAACTTTCTATTTTGGAACAGTTTTACATTTATAGAAAATTATAGATAGCAAGTTCCCATACATCCCACATCCAGTTTCCTTGTTTCCTTTTTACATTTGTCACCACTAACTGATACATTGTAGCAGAGTACTTTTCAGTCTCCAGTAGAAAATAAATTCACTCATTCTTTCCATAGTAAGAGCTGAGCACCAGGAAAACAGCAGTAAACACACAGATGGCCCCACTCTTGCAGGTTCCCTCTTGGCAGAGTTCACTTTCTTCTTAATTGCTGCACTCCTGTTAGGTCAGTATCTCTGCATGAAGTACTTAGAAGAGTAACCAGTCCTGGCAGCAATCCAGCAATTTATTTGTAGGAGTTTTAAAAAGTAGTCCACTTTGGTCTGCTGAAGTACCAAAAGGTCTCATGTTATAGTTTGGACATTTGCCAGAAAGAATCCCCACACTCAAAGAGTTTTTTCCTGAGCACCACAGTCTAGCAGGCCCACAGGGTTCCAAGTGTGCCTCTATCACTTACAAGAGCTGGGACGCAAATCTCATCAAGCCTTATTCTCCAGCTCTGTAAAGAACATGAACACCTTCTCCAGTGTTGCTCTGAGGACTAACTAAGGTTATCTATGTAGAAAGTCTAGTTCATAGTGAGTACAATAAACTTCTACAGGAAAAAAGTCTATGCACTGTTAACTCCCTGATGGTTCACATATGTTAATGCCACATTTTCAATTCTGTAATTGATTAGCAAATTTTTACACCCACAAGTCTACTATATCGGTCACCTCTCCCAAAGAAGCTCAGGAACTGAGTGATATGCTTGCTAGTAGCATCTTTTAGGAAAACACAGAATGGGAAACTGCTAGGAATTTCGAAAGGCATTTGCATTCCCCAAGCTTCATGAAAAATAAGTGCAGACATACTAGGTCAAAGCACCGGCTAGAAGCACAGTATCTCAGAAAGCAACTTTGTGACAGAACGTGGTACTTGCCAACTACCTCCACCTGAAATGTGAGAGATGTGCTTAAAATACCGCTGACCGCAGGAGCAAACCAGGAATGACAAGGCTTCTGCGATCCCAGCCAAGGAACCAGCTGTACGGTTTGGGGCAGGTTGTTTAGGTCACGCTTTCCTCATCAATAAAAATAAATCACTAATATCCAGTCCACAGAGTTAGGAAAACCAAGTGAGGCTGCACACACAGGGCCTGAAAGTCCTTACTTCCCGAGAGAACATTTCTGCCATCAGGAATTTATTAGGGGAAGAGCAAGGTAGTTCAAGTATTAATCAGCCGATGTCGACCACGTTATGCAGGACACTGGGAACTCTCAAGGAACTGAGAAGACGTGTGCACATTTCAAACCTACCCAACCTGCTCCTATCTTCTTGCTGCGGTCCAGCCACACTAACTCTGCTGGCTACCTTTTTGCCTTCGAACACAGAAAGCCTGCCTTGGAGCATTCCTACTAGCTGCTCCTGGAATGATTTGCTTTCACCCAAACCTCCAGTTGTCTCACTCTGAATCTTCAGATTCCCAATTCAAAAGTTGTCTCCGGAGAACTTTCTGGGGTGATGTCCTAAAACTGCACTGTGGTTCTAAAATTACACAACTGTATTAAACTTCCCAAACTCATTTAAAGTCACGCTTTACACGAGCTATAGTAGGTAACATACTTCCGTAAAGCTGCTGAGTGTATCTTGTTTAAAAAGGTCACTTCCTCAGAGGCTTCCTGCCTTCCTAATATATTCAACCTCTAATGACAGCCCTTTGTTTCTTCACAGCACCTGTCACAATCTGGAATTCTTGTTTGCAAACAATCTCTTCCCCCGGAAAACGCCAGCTCCAAGGGAGAGCTGTCTGGATTCTTCCTAATATACACCTGGCCCTCAGCACAGAGCCATGAGGCTGGCATTTATTAGATTCTTCCCTGGGGAAGTGTTTATATGTATATGATACACAGTTGACAAAGAATGACAGAAACAAAAAACAGATTAGTTTGAGAGAGTGGTAAGTGCAAGGAAGGAAATTAAACAGGTTAACGAGGGAGAGACTGAAAGGGGATGGCCTTCCGTTAAAACAGTCGGTAAAGGCTTCTCTAGGGAGGCAGCAAGTGTCTGATGGGAACCCAGACGTGTAACAGGGAAGGGCTGAGGCGCTAGACGGTGCATCAATTCCGCGACCCCTCCCCGTGACTCACTTTCCCCACAAGAAAAAGGAGGGGGTAGACCCAAAATGTCTCCGAAAGCCCCTTCCAGCCCTGGTGTCTCTCGAAAGCCTAACGACGGCTCGTCGACAGCCCGGCTGTCGCCCGACACCTCGCTGCGGGGCGCACCTCGCCTGTGGACGCGTCCTCGGCGGCGCCATTGTGGCCGGAAATCAGGGGAGGCGGCACGGGGCCTACCTGAGAGTCGCGCGGCGGTGGGAAGCCGGCGGAGAGGAGCGGTTAGGACTCCGAAGGCTGCGACCCCGCTCCGGTGGAAGGAAGCAAGGGCGGGGCGGAGCGAACAGAACCCAGAGCCCTGGGTCTGCTCACACCTGCAGGGTAACCACCCCAACTACGGCGGGGGCACTGCGCATGCGGCCCGGAGTCACTTCCTGTGTCACCCGGAAGGCAGAGGCAGAAGAAAAAGGCTCCTTCTCCCGCGAGGCGACAGAACATGCGCAGAAGTGGTATTGACGCCCAGAGGCAGTCATTGTGCCAGCAGTTTACCGATTGGCCAAACGTTTGTATAGGAGCCTGCACGTTGTCTAGTGACTGCTTAATCCGCAGCCCTGGGTGCTCTAGGGTGGTTAGTATTTTCTCTAGTTGAATTAAAAGTCTAGCAAAATCTTGATTGTTGCAATTGAAATCCAAGGCCGCCCTCCGAGAAACTGATGGAACGCTGCCTCGGAGTGCAGTGAGGCCTGGCCTGCCTCGGCCGCCCCCATTTGCCCACTGGGATGTCCTGGGCTATCCAGGACTCTGTGGCCTCAATTTCCTTCCGTAAAATTGGGATAGTGATGCCTAACTTCCAGAGCAGTTCTTGATTAGCATCAAGTGAGGAAACATTCGTGAAAGACTTCTGCTATGTGTAAGGTTCCATAGAGAATGCTATGACGTACATAGGTGCCAACTCTTGAGTATTTCAGCTGGTTGCTTTTTCCCCCTCTTTTAGGAATTTCTGGGGAGACAAAAAAGTGCATGGGAATCTCCTGTGGTTGTGGTACATAGACCGAATCTTCTCCTTTAATACTTAGTGTGGTCTGCACACCAAGAGCCTCGACATCTATAGGGAGCTTTAGGATCCGTGGGACCGTGTAAATGCAGACTTCGAAGGCCCTGGGTGGGCCTGAGAACCCACATTTCTAGCAGACTCCCAGGTGAAGTTGCCGGGCCATGCACTGCAGTTGAGCACCAGGGATCTAGAAGAGATATTTAGAATCACATGGCAAAGGTTTTGAAAAAATCTGTTGTCTGGACCTTGCCCTTAAAGTTGATTTATTTGGTCTGGGGTGAACTGAGGGAGTTAATATGTTTAAAACTCCCCAAGTGATTTTAAGATGAAGCCAACATCAAGAACCTGTAGTCTAGATAATGATAATAATAGCTCTTGTGAGCAGTAGATGTTCCATCTCCTACAATTTCCAAGTCAGCCCTCTAAGTATTGCAATCATCTCCATTTTGTAGAAAAATGTGAGTTCCAGAGGTAACATAACTTGTCAGACACCATGCAGCTGTTAAGCAGTAGAGTCAGTGACGATTGTCCTGTACCTAACTCTCCTACCAGCAAAGCCTTGGAATCATCTCTGACAAGTACTCCCTCCTCCACAACACCTTTCCTCATTCTTTCCCAAATGGATCATCTCATATCATCTTTTCTTTAAATTATCAAAGCCCACTCAGGGCTTATCATATTCTGTCTCATAAAATAGTGGGTATATTTGCCCTTTCTATCTTCTAGGTTTTAAACTTCTGTCTTACTTCCATGCATATCCCTTGCAGCACCAAGCACAGTGTCTTGCATGTATTTGGTGTTAGATTAATATTTGTCGAATTATGTTTTCCATGCCCAAGGAATCTTCCAGAACCCTCTGATACAGATTCTTGTATAATACTGGTTATTTAGCATTCTTTAAAAAATCTTTCTGCTGTTGAGGGATGTATAATTGACAAGCTGCTTTAAGCCAGTGGAACAATAGCAGCATGGGCACCCAAATTAACAATAACTAACATTTTCCTACACATTCTAAAGGGTGTTATACAAACATATGAAATATCTCATTTAATCCTCATATGACACTGTAGGGAAGATATTATTATTGTTATCTTCACTTTAGGGTTGATGAAACCAAGGCTAGGTTATAACTTGTCCCAGCCACAGAGCAGTGGAATGCCAAAAAGTATAGGTGGGAGGTCATTAAAAATAAAAAATAACTAAAAGTAAATTTTGGTTATGGCTATCATCCACAGTGGTAAACCCTTCTGCAATTTTTGTGCAAGGGAGTATTTATGAATGACTACACGATTTATATTCTATTCTAGGCAAATAGAAACTGAACGTGTCTGTAATTTTAGTATCAATTCTTTTTCATTTGAAGTTATCTTTAATTATGAAATTTTAATTTAAAATTTTTAACATTTTGTTAAAGGTTTTGGGAATAGCTTGGTTGCAAAGAAACACATTAAGTGTAGCTTTAGGAGGAATTGGGGCATCCATAGCTGATACAAAATGCATTCCTGTTAAGATGTAGTCAGCCTCACACTGAAATCCTCCCAGTTTTCTCAGCCTCTGTTGTGTCTCAAGACTCTTCCACGCCATTCCTCAAAACAAGGACTTGAAAATATTTTAAAGGTCCACCAAATACAGTGGAAGGTTTTGAGAACAAGAGAAATTTTGCCAGCAGAGGGCGACCGTGGCTTGTTATTACAGGATTGTTCTCTTAGGATACCCAGCTTTAATGGTGACTGCAAGTCCAAACAAAAGTAATGTTTTTCAGTACTTTACTACAAAAACATTCCATTGAAAATATTTTTTAGTGTACACGTACATATGGCTTAGCTTTGATAGCATCTCAGTTCTTTTCAGTATCACTGCGCAGGTTAGCTTCATTACAGATACTCATTAAAGAAAGTCCTAGACGGAAAGTTTTTTGCCTGTTTTGTAGAAAATGCAGTATGGTTTTTCCTTCCATGAATTCATTACTTCTGAAATCACTTAGCATCATCAATGATGACAGTTAAATTTCCCAGAAACCTGG
The DNA here is from genome assembly GCF_030020395.1 of Manis pentadactyla. Classification (NCBI taxonomy): domain Eukaryota; kingdom Metazoa; phylum Chordata; class Mammalia; order Pholidota; family Manidae; genus Manis; species Manis pentadactyla. The sequence goes on along the minus strand of NC_080023.1, from coordinate 173,280,908 downwards.
GGATATTAAAGGAGCTTTTATTTTATGAGGGTGATTATGAGCCCTTAAGGAAAAAACAAGATTCTCTTAACATCTTTTTGTGACACCAGTTTTTATTCACTTTAATTATAAACATATTCCAGTCCAAATGTTATTTCTTGATCAAAATTACAGAAATTTAAAAAAATACAGTAGATGATGGTAGAGGGGATATCTACTGTTAATTGCTATTTTAAATAACTGCATATTTTATAGTAATCCTTTTAAGAAACAAATCTTAAGAATTGGAATTCTAGATGGTTCCCAAATAGCTACTAACATTTTCATCTGCATCTAATAAAGATAGGTAACAAAGCCAAACCACAGTGTATTTTGCTCTTTTCTGATTTTCTTTTCCCAAATAAATGAAAGTTATTTTAAGTAAATTTCCAATCATAAACTTGAATTTAATTATCCCAACTGAATGTATCTGAAAGCTTCTTTTCAAACTTACTTTCTAATTTTAATGACTATTGTAGATTTTTCATTCCTTCCAATTTTGACAGTGTATCCTAACCCAAACATTTTGTGACTTAACCATATATTTCTAACATTTTGTGACTTAACCATACATTTCTAAGTTAGGATTTTTCTCCTTCACAAAACTTGTCAAAGTTCAATGATTATTAGATGTTAAGAGAGAGGTTAAGATGACATTATTAGATGTTAAGAAACACTTGTGATTTCTAAAAATGTTTTTAGAATTTTTGATAATCTCACAAGTAAGTCTAATTAACAGTATATCAGAATATTCTCAAAATAATACATTTGGTTCTGATGTGACGTGGGAAAAAAATAATTGTTGACATCATGGGCTTGATATCAGAGGGCCTTGATTTGACACCTAGCCTACAAAAGAACTGCAGACCTTTCTGGAGCAGTGTACATGCCCAGCCACATGTGAAGTACTTTATATGTACCAGTGACACAGTTAAAACATGAGCTTTGGAGTCGGACTCTCTGGGTTTAAATCTCAGCCTCACTGCTTAGTAGTTATGTGACCTTGGAAAAGTTCCCAGCCTCTCTGTACCTATATTGTCTTAGCTGTAAAATGGAGATGATAGAAAAAGGACCTAGCTCCCACAGCATCTGTGAAGATGAAACTAGTTCATGTTCATAAAGCACCTAAAAAAAATACCTGGCACAGAGGAAGTGCTATGTAAGTATTTTCTTTTATTATTATAATACCTTATTGAATACTTACTAGAACCTCTTGAGTAGGGCCAGCTTCGTGGGCGTGCAACTGAGCAGTCACACAGGGCCCCAGGCTAAGAAGGGCACTGCTTGCACCAATTCTCTGTTTCTGTCATCTTAAAGTTCTTCATGACTTTTGAACAAGGGACCCTATACTTAAATTTTTTACTGGGTCCCCTATATTTGGCCTTTCTTTTGAGGTAGATGGTGCGATTATCCCTATTCTGCCATGTCTGGCTGTTGGCTTTAGACAAATAACATCCTTGGTGTTCTCACTTGTAAACTATGGGTATAACTACTGACCTGTCATAGTTCTTGGGAGAGTTAAATAAGATAATGTGTAAGCAGTAACTGGCACAAACAAGTTCTCAGGAATGGGATCCATTACTAACATTTACCAATATTTCTGATCTTCTCCTATAAATACATATTCTTGCTTACAATTATAAGAAACTTTTCAGTTCAGTTTAAGTTTACTGAAATTACAGAATAAAATCAGAAAGCTCATCTCTGCAAAAAGTAAAATAGGTTAATGAGGAGAAAAGATCAGATCTTTACTGCTATAGAAAAGCCTTATTAAGATTTGAGGCTTCTGTGAAGAAGTTCTTTGCCCTATAAACTTAGACTGGAGAAGAATTCAAGTGACCTGAATTTGGGTGAGAACTGATAAGACCCTGGAGAAAATTTTCAAATAAATAATTATTAATTTTAAAAATATGCTCAAAAGTGAAATAAAGTGCTGAGGACTACATCAACCCAAATGTTTATTCATAAGTAACTTTACTAACTTCATAAGTAAATAAATGGGGTATGACCCTTGCACTATGAAGACAAAGGAAAATGTAACTAAGAAGAAACTGCTGGACTCTATGACTCATTTGCAACTCTTCAAGTTTAAGTTATTACTATTTTTGTTAATAACAAGATACTTCATGCCTTTACATTAGTTGTATTATAGAAAGTAAATTAAATGTTTCTGTATATTTGATGAAATGGATAAATTATTTGTTCAAGTAAAATTTAAAAGCCAAAATAATATATATTCTTTAATATTTTACTTTAGAACACAGGATAGAAATCAGTCTCTACAAGGAAGGATAAAATAAAGCTTTCTAATGAGAATTAAAGAACAGCATTTTTGACAAAATACATAAGTAATGGAAAATTATTTTATTTCACTCTATAGAATTAAGAATATATGTTCGTTCCACAGCAGTAACTACTACTGAAAACAAAACTAATGAAAAGCCTCTTGCAATCACAAGATATATTTGAATATATTTTTATATCCATCCTCCAAATTTTAATTTGTTAGGTAAGTACACTCTGGAAAGATAATCTGATGAGAGGAAGGTCAAAGCTTGAATTTCTGCCTTCATTTTAGAGTCTGCCATTATTTCCATCTGTCAATAAAAGTAAAATATAATCATACCTGAATCCTCTGCTATCGTTCTGTCAACTCATACTAGTAAATCTAGACTTGTTTTATTCTCCAGAGCCATGACCAATGACCTTTAGGTCAGCCAGAATATTCTAGAGCTGCCACAGCTAAAAATATCAGGAGAATATCCAGTAAGGATGCCTTCAGTAACGAGGAGTGGTTTGGGGTTTTTATAACTTCTGTTTCTTCTCCCCCTGCCCCATAAACTATGGCATAGCCATAGACAGTGTGTATATAACTATGTGAGGGTAAAAATGCTCCATTTACCAAATAAGCTGATCTTATCTATTAGCATTCAGAATTCAATGCTTCAAAGACCATTTATTGCCAAACAACACCCACGTTAGTTGTTGGTTATATGAATTTCAGGAAGGGTATTTTCAAAATATTTTGTGAATAGCCATGACTAAAATAAAAGGCAATAAAACATACAACACTTGAATTTTAATAAGAAGCATACTTCTTTTCTCCAAAATGGTTGGCAAGTAACATAAGGTCTTTTCAGGATACTGTTGAGTTTCATCTGGTCCTGTTTTGTCAGTGGAATTAAAGTTTCTTTAGGTATATTTAACCTGGAAGAAAAAAGATGAAAAAAAAACAGTAAAAACAAAGTTCTCCTATAACTTGAAGGTCATCTATATTTCATTTGTGTATATTGTACTAATTCAAGAAACTCAGGAATAACAGATAAGAAAATTAGTACAGATACACCTTTTAAATACAGAATTTGGGGGATCTGGCATGTCCTAGACCAGCAAGTGTTCCAGTTCATAACGGAGGTCTGTTTTAAGTTGTTTTCCTTCACAGCACACTCATGGGATGACGACAGGAAGACAGACACTGGTTATAAAACAGATGCTGGCAGCCCTAACATGATGTGTGTCGACACCACAGCAGATCCAAGCTTCAGTCTTGAAGAACTGAGCTCAAAAAAGTGTGGCAAGCAGAGGGATTCACTGTGGAATTTTAGGTTCCACTGAACGCTTAATTCTTTGTAATTCACTGAGAATCTTCTGGGCCATGGAAGTTGCCCTATCACTTTTCACTAATGCACACATACATGTACACAGACATACATGCATACACTTATCTAACTTTAAATTTTAGAAGAGTAGATAGTAATTTTATCTTGGCACATATTTTAAAAATAGAACACGAGAGGTCCAGGATCTATGGTGTGGACTACTTTTTGAAGTCACAAATCCCAGACTGCCCAGGAGAGCTCCAGTTTCAAACAGTCTTTTTCAATGTCCTCATAATTATAACCAGTTGCCCATGGCAGCTCCTGGATAGGTGATAATTTGATTGAAAGGGAGGCCTTTTCCCTTGGGGCCATGTTTGTGTAGCTTTCACACTGTTTTGTCTCTGATTGTACATTTACTTGGAGTGGCTTTTGAGGGCACTGGTGGAATCTGTGACATGCAGCCAGAGTTTCTCCAACCCTTCACCTTAATAATTATCAGATCATTGGTCCTGAATTTGTGTAAGAAATTATCTTCATACAAATAGATCACCCCCAAGGATTTAGACCATGACACATACACTAAATTGAACAGAACTTTGATTCTACAGCAAAAATATTCAAAACTTAGAAAATGATCATTTATCTTGTGCTCTCATTTTGAAAGAAGTGTCAATCACCCAAAACCTGATCATATTCCATACTTAGGAAACAAGCACCTGTTACCAAGGTTTGCTCATTGCTCGAAAGAAACCCAATAAATATGTTTAAGTTCATTCTCACCAGCCAATTAAAACAATAATTTCTTAACATCACATTAGCAGCAATGAATGAAAGTCCTATGCTGAGGGATAAATGGGCTCTTACTCTCTAAGGAAAACAAACAATTAGCCTTTCAGAGGACAGTCAAAACCTTAAAAATGTGCATATCCTTAGACCCAGCAGTTCTGGGACTAATTAAAGATGCAGGCAAAGATTTAATTATAAGAGTATCCATTAAAGCACTATCTATCAAAACAGAGATTTGGAAACCTAAATATCCAGCTATGAGGTAATGGCTGAATAAACACCAGGACATCCAGAATTGGAACTCAGTAATAGAAAACATTAAAATGAGGTCATACAAATGCATTTATTGATATGGAAAAGTGATCACACTGTATTGTGTGAGAAAAGCAGATGCCACAATAACAGAGTATGATCCCATTTCTGTGAAAATGTTATGGCTATGCAAGGGTAAAGCTGTTCACCTGTAGGGGATTTTTATCTCATCAGTTAATGATTTTCTTTCTATAATGAACATATATATTTTAAACTTGCCAAAATTTAGGTTCCCAAAGTTCAAGTAATCTTAAAATGAGATTATTTTTATGAAACAAAAAAAATTTAAATCTTTAGTAAGATTGATTCATATGGCAAATGATGTCACTGATTTCATTTAAGTAGATTCAATGTTTTATATTTTCTAAGTACAAAAACTTTACAAAATATTTAACCATAGAGGTGAAACAAAACACATGTGGTCTAGCTAGCTGGAAGTTCAATTAACCAAATTCATTTGTTAAGTATTTTAGTAGCTGAAACAGAAACATTGACGACTTTAATTCATAATTATATAATCCTGAGACATAGTGTACAAAAGAAAGAAAAAATGTTAAAAGCTTTCCCTTGGAGTAATATTTAAGGCTTATTGTTACATATGAGTCATCATTTCAAATATCCTACTTCTGCTAAACTGTCTAACCTTTTAAGATCAGAAGGGAGGAGACCAAGCCATCTAATAGTTGGAACTGTGAGATTATGGGCTTCAAAAGACATGGCCTAAAATAAAGAACAAAAGCATATTAGGTAAGGCTAAATTGCAGAGAACTAGAACTAGCATATTTGCTTTTGCAGCCAAATTTTTTACTTATTAAGAAGGACAAACAACTAGAGACGTCACATCCCAAGAGCCCAGAGAAGAAAACCCTCAGGAGATTTGCTAAGCTGGACTTCTGGTGAAGGTTTTACAAGTGCTCTGCAATATATTTGTACTAATTATCTCTAATGTAAAACTAAAATGAGCCTCTCTGAGCTGCATTTATTGTTGTTGGTGATTCCATATCTTAACCTCTTGCAGCGCCATCCTCTTTATCGACTATAAACAGGGACACTCAAGGTGTATACCAGTGGTTCCCAAACTTTGGCAGGAGTCAGAATCACCTGGCCCACCCCTAGAGATTTGGTAATGGGAGGTCTGGATGGGGACTGAGATTTGCATTTCTAAGGAGTTCCAAGATGCTGCTGGGCTGGGACAATACTTTGAGAACCACTGATGTATGGTTGTTGCAAACGCTAGTGGGGTTTGAAATTTGGTGGTGTTTTCATTTCTACTTGTGATGGGAAAAAAGGGAGCAGGTAAGGTCAGAACTCAAGGCTATGTAATTTTCAGAGTATACCTGGTGATCAGACAGTGTCACCCTGAGGCCCTGCAGTTACTTCAGGAGGCCGGGAAAGTGGAGGATAGTAATGCCTCTTGCCCACAGCTCATCCCACTGTGTCAGCTATGATCACTGCTCATGCTGGAAGTTAGAATCACAGCCACTGAAACAGACTGGCCCTAGATTAGGACAGTAGTCCCTTGGTGGGATTTGGGAGTCCCCAGCTTACTAGGGGCTGAAGAGTAAATGCAGGAATCACCCCAATAAATATAAAACATCTCAACAGTGGAAAAGGAAAAATACCTTTCTATACTTACCATAGACCCATACTTATAGATGCACATTATTTCTATACCTGTTAAAAGAAAGTTACCTTTAAAATTAGTCTTCTTGTATATTACAGGTTAAATAATTTGTGTTCTCAAATTATATCAAATATCTGCAATTTTTTACTTAAATGGACATTACCAATTACAAATTTATGGTTTGGCTAATATGGCAAAAATAGCAATAAGTTGCCTGTAATGGTTATAGTCATTAATTTCAACCTAATAACCATATTCTTTAAAAATATTTTATGTAAGTGTTGTAAGAGCAGAAAAACACTACAGATATGATTTAATTATGAATGTCATTTCAAATAATCCAATGATAAATTACCATGTGGATCAGCATCTACAAGAGTGAATATAGGAATGTGAAATGTATCCCACAACTTCTTGACTAAAAGTCTTGTGTTCAGATCAGGTACTCCTTTTCCCTACAAGCAAGATTGAAATTATGCATTTCAATTCCAGTAGAATAAAATTGATAAAACTACATCCATATTTTATTAATAAGGTTAGATCCCCTCATCTTAAATTTCAGGTGGTGGAAGACTGGTGTGGACTGTGAAAAAATGTACACTATATACAGTAGGATGAAAAAGCCCACATACATTCATGACTTTGACTCAATTATCCCAGTCCTAGGAAGTAATCCTGAGGAAGTATCTCAGCAGAAACAGAAACAATGCAGACTTGACATACATGAAGATGCTCACTGCAGTATTATTTAAAACGACAAAAACTACTGTAAATAGCCAAAATATCTAACAACAGGGACATGGAGAGGCAGTATAATACAGTGGTGCTACGCACCAGCTTTGGGACCAGACAGCCCTGCTTGGCTTCTCAGCTCTGCCACTTCTTAGCAGTATGAACCTTAAGTCACAAAACCTCTCTGCAGTTTGCAGCTAATACCTTAAAAGTTATTAGAGGAATTAAATTATTTAATAATAATAAAGCACTTCGAAGAGTCCCTGGTGTAAATTTAGGATATCATAAACCTTAGTGGCAGCTTAATGTTATTAAGGTGTTAAAACTACAATTGTGTAGAAAAATAAAGGGCATTACGATTATGTTAAGAGAGAAAAGCAGAAAACCAAGTGAACTATGGAGCAGAGAAGGAGATTAAGAATGGGCTTTCAATCAGACAGCTCTGAGTTTAAATCATTAGTTGGGATGTTGAGCCAGTTTCTTAGTCTCATGAATTAAAAAATAAAATAAAATTGGGATAAATATGCCTGCCACACAGTCATGGCACTCCAGCACTGCAGAGCTGAACTATCAGAATCTGAGTCCTGGTTTTGACCAGCCACAGGTTTATGGTAAGATACCTTCCTGCACCTCAGTCCCCTATTATTAAAATGGGGAGGATGACAGTACCTACCCCATAAGGTTGAGAGACTTCACAAGTTGGTATGTGAAAAATAGCAATAAATGTGAACTCTTATTACATAAAGTGCTTAGCAGAGTTCCTGGTGCATCATGAGCACCTAGTGAATGGTGAGTGAGCACCTAGTGAAGAAGAAATGTGACAGAGAGACACACCTCAAGTGCGTCTCCCACGCAGATGTGTACTAAACGTGATTCAGACACCAAGGGCTGAAGGGAGACCCAGGCCCAGCAGCTTTCTTGGCCTGTTGTGGCTTGGCTCCCAGTCAGCCCAGCAATCATGTGTTCTCACCAGGGAGGTGTGAAAGGGGAAGAGGACTTGGCCTAAGAATGAGCCTCATGACACCCTGCAGAGGTTCCTTCAGGGGGTCAAATATGGCCTCTGTCATTTATGAGGTCTCATCTCCACTTACCATCTCAGCTGTTGTCCCTTCACTTCAACCTAGGCAGGTGCCACTACAATTTCCTCCCATTTCCAATGTGTGTTTCTAAAATTCACCCAGAATCTTTCTTCCAGAAAGAATGAGCCTCCCTGCCACGTTTCTAGTAGCTTCCAATGGTGACGTGCGGTTAGTGGCCACACAGTAGTCATTGTGACTCACTTCTAAGATCCCATGGGTCACCAAGTCCTTTGAATTGGCCTTGGACATGCCCTTAGTTTCCATCCTTTCTCCTTAACTATTCTCCTTTGGCTCCAACATCCAGACAGCCTCCTTGACTCCAGTCATCCCCCTGCCATCTAATCCATGTGTAATCGCGGCATAGGCTTCTCTGTTTTTCGATTTTATTTGTACATTTATGTTTAACAATAAAAAAGCAGGTTCCTATTGATCGAATTAATGAAATTACCTGGTGTGAGGAACAAGGAGCAACTCTTGTTCACTCAAACTGCCCAAAGCCTCAGTGTTACTGTGGGAGAGTCAAGACAAGTGGCCCCTGTGGGGATGGTGTGACGTGACACCAAGAGCCTGTGTAAACTTACTGTGCCATTAGGAAATTGCTGGCATTTAAGAATTGGGACCATTATCTTGATTTTAATCAAGTTTGAGGATGTTTAAGTAAACACCTTGGAAATTCTCATCTGTAACCCCAAAGGATGCATCATACTGGTAAGAGAATGTTGTGCAAGCTGTATATTCTTATAAATCCCTTTGCCACTCACAAAAGTAGTTATGTTAGTCTTGGAATTGTAGTAAAGGTAGATAATATACCGTAACCATGATGCACGGAGACATTTTATTGCAAAAGTTGTCATCTAGGAGTCGCTGAAATGTTGCATCTTTTTCTACAATTAATAGAAATTTCGCATCTGTAACTAAATCTGTGAAGTCAAGGCTGATAAGCTGAAAGCAAGAGTATTTCAATTTAATCATCAACTAAATAAAGGTGCCATATAGATCAATCCATGAGCAGCTTAGATACAGTATTTTCATTTTTACTTTCAAATATATAAACAGATACCTATTCATATATTCGAATATCTGTTTCTCCTACTAGATGGTGGGCTCCTAAAGGAATCCTACAGACAGGACCATAGTGTGTTCATCTTGGCCACTATATGGGTCTACCCTGATGGCTACACATTATGAAGGCTTGTTTTGATAAAGGAATGAATGAATGAACATTCTAGAAGCTTAGTTTCCCCACTCAAAGGATACTCCGAATTCCTTGAATATTAGACGGCACAGCAACAGCCTAAGTTAACAGAACAAGACAGTTTTTCTTTTAAATGAAAAGCAAGTATGATCACATTAAAGAACTTACAACAAAATCCTATATTTTCATTTTTCTTGGAATATGTCAGTCATCAGAGGTTGATTCCTCCAAACAGATTTACTCCTCGGTAAGAAAACCCCCATGACCCAAACTACTTCCCAACAGGTGAGAATTTCTTGGAAACTGTGGAAATGTGGTTTAAAAAGCAGAAAGGAAGGAGCGGCTTCTTTCTGCTGCAGCTCCCAGGTGACATCTTCCTCATTTCCAAACTGGGGAGTTGGCCTTTGAGCTAGTTTAGTATTGTGCGCTTTCTAGGTACCAAACCCTCAGAAATAGTTTGCTATTAAACATATTATTTCAGATCCAAAATATTTTATGATGATTACATAAATAATCATGCTAAGATGGTCAAGCCACACTCTCCCTGAAAACAACAGTATGTTTTTAAAAGGAATATATGTGCTTATTTCAATATGACATTTGACAATTGGCATATTTTGAGACTACATAACGTAACGTACAACCCTGAAAGCATATGTCTATTCATTCTTCAGTTTCATTTTAAAGTCTTAAACTCCAGAGTATATAACAAAGCAGGAAATAAAATACTTTAAAAAACAAAGGACCTGGAAAAGAGTTAAACATGTGAAAACATTAATGATGCTTACAGTTGTACCACAGGTACAATGCACTTTGGTTCCATCTTCCTCGATATACCGTAAATTGCCAGCAATTAAACCTTTTGATGTAGATAACTGAAAAAATAAGACACATTTGAAACCTTTTTCATTAATATATTTTATGCTGCTAAGTCATTCCTTATGTTCACCTCCTAAATTATATGTATTTTAGCTCAGATTAGAATTTAAGAAATGAAGAAGAAAATATGTATGGCTATAAAGGAATAAAAATATTTCATCTGTTTTGTTCCATTCATCCAAGGGAATATATTGAGAATAGATTATTTAAATTCACAGGGAGAAAAATATGGTATCAAATAATATCAAAGGTACAGATTACATTTATTTTTCTATTACAATTTTCATACAAAAATTTTGTTTTAAAATAAAATGTTTTGTATTAAATGCTACTTACTATATGTAGACTCCTCCTTGGCACTTTTAACATACAAGAAATGTCATTGATAATATTGTCCACAACCGTCTGGCTACCAAAGAGTTGGCTGTCAGTGTAATATATGTCTCTATGAAAATTAAATGTACATTTTTAATTAACCATATTCTCTTTGGATATGACAAATATTGGAGTATTATTTGAAGAAAGCTTTAACTGGATGAAACACAACATATAAATAAAGTAATCTAATACCCATAGTCTAGTCTTATGTAACTTTTCAAAACATATAATGAAAGTTAATTCAACTAAATCTCACATTGCATTTTAAAGATTGATTTACCAAAACAAGTATTTACCTTTTGGTTGCATAAGTGTTGCTCTGTACTAATTTATGAATCATGGACAATATTTTAAGAATTAGAGCTGGAAAATAAGATGCAATAAACAAATTACTAATCACTTATTAATTCAAAACATACTGATATCAATGATTTTAACCATCCCCAGTTACTTTCCATAACATTTAAAAAAAATCACCTTTCCATAAATGGAATATTGAGTACAGAATAATAATTGCCTGAAGAATCGGATAAAATTAATTGCTCTCTATGCAGCAGAACTGAGAGAATACTTTTCCCCTGGATCAAGTACCTTGAAAATTTATCTGGGAATTATAATCTGCTTCTGTGGTCATTGACAATGCAAAATTCTACAAATTTATTTTAAGTACAAAAGTGGTCTTGTACTCGATCACCTATAAAGAACAAGTATAATTACTTAACTAGGAACAACTAAACTCAGAAGGTAACCAAATTTACTTTTCTTACAAAACTCTAATAATGATTAATTTACCAAAATTTTTAACTGATTTTGGTGAATCACTTTTGATCTTTCTCGTGGTGCAATGAGATGCCATCTGAAGACCCACAGAATCTTCAAACCTGTCATTTTGTTTTAAAGCCAGGAAATAAAATAAGAAAAAATTAACTTCAGGACACCAAACAGTGTACATTTCATGTTCCGCACATCATTTCAATTTACATTTCTTCTCAATGTGAGCACTGTAGCTTTAAGATAACCTCATATATATATTTGATAATTCCAGGTGGTAATTAGGTAATTTGCTTTGTCACATACAGAGGCACTAAAAGTGTTTAAAATAAATGAATTAAATACCTTTGATTGTGGTGGGTGTAGTCTGTGCCTGTGTATTTATTTCCTGGGAAGATATTTAGTGTTTTTGAACTATTTAAAAATATTTCACAATTTTATTAGCATTTTTCTCATTTCAATAATTTACTCATTTAATAATTTTATTTAGTCAGTTTTGAAATATGTTATTTCTAATTTACCTCCGAAGTTACATTAAATGAAAAAATAACAGGTTATTATACTGAACTGCCGAGCCTGTCCTAAAGGTGGCAGAACATACCAGGCAAATAGACCAGGTGTCAGCTGCTCCAAGGCTAAAGGAAATCCATCTTGCAAAAAACAATGCAAAATATGATTCAAAATTTTAAAGGTTATACTAATTACATTGATCATTAAAGAACAGTGACTCAGAATAAATTTACTTTTAATAGTGACTAAGAACAAAATCACTTTTATTTTCTATATTTTAATCTGCTCTTCATATTAATGTACTTAAATACAAACCAGTTGGCTTGAAAGGTTACTGATAAATGTTTTAATTAAAATGATGTAATACTGGCTTTGAATTAAAATTACTTTTATTCCCCTAACTCTTAGAACTATTCTTGTAGTGGTTTTCATTATTTAGTGGAAAGATTCTATAGGCTGAGGATCTGAAAAAACAAACTAACTAGGTTTAAGGACTTTGATAAAGGATTAAGAGCCTTTGAAATGTGCTCTAAGTTCAGGACACATTTCTTTTGGTCTTGGTATTATGATTGGTTTAACTCCCCTGAGCAAGTGGTTTGTTTTGTGGTATGGATGAAGATTCTACTGTTCGTATTTTCCCCCTGGAGCGTCAGAAAGCTTAGATCCAAGTTTGGAGCTTATGTTTAGCAGGACTGTAAGACTTGATCATATGCATTTTGAATTCGACCTCGTTTGGTGTTTGTTTGGGTTCCTAGCATTGTTTTCCCTTTGCCTCATAAACTTCTAGTTTATGTAACCTGCCTCCATGGTGTGCATTTTTTAAACCTCCTTAAATCCTTTTGACAGAGAAAAAGCAATTAAAAATATGAAATCTGACTAGAACTCTAACTCCAATAAATTCAAATAATGACATAGATACAGCATTTTAAAAATAAAAAATGAAAAATGCCCACTTTATATTCTCCCAGCTGGTTCTGTTGTCTATTGTGAATACAGGTGCTTCATTTCTTGCCAAGCTCACGACGATGTCTTGGATAACATTCTCTATAGATGCAAGAACCTCAGAACTGAAACATAAACACACTATGATTTGATATGAATTCTTCCTGAAATCTTGATAGTATGTAACATTTCTCCAGATCAATACTAAAATAAGTTTTTGTTTCATTGGTTGTTTTTTAAGACTAGGTAATCCAGGTCAACACTGATCTCTAAATTTTTTATTGGTGCTGCATTACAATGAATTTACAGTGGTTGCTTACAGAGAAATTTTATTTGCTTGTAATTTTATTTCTCAAACAATTACCAACTGAATCTCTTTTAGATGAATGACTAGACAATTTATAAATATATTTTAATCTACTCTTCCTATTAACCTACTTAAATAAAAATTCTTTGACTTGAAATGCCACTGATAAATGTTTTAATTAAAGTGACGTGACATTGGCTTTAAATTTCTTTCTCAAAGATGCAATGCAAAAATATTTCAAAAGAAACACATTGCTGTTGCACATTACCTAATTGGTCTCATACCTCAAATCCGCCCTTTTGAATTATGGTGATACAAAAAGAAAAATGTTTAATTACTACCATCAAAAGACTTGGCAATGATTATGCAAAATATTACAGCACAATTTTAAGACTTAGCCCAGTTTCCTGTCAGCTGACTTCTAATTTCACAAGCCATCAGCTTCAAAAAATGTTCAGTTATAAATACCATTAGCCTACTGCCTAGGAAGAGAAATCAAATTAAATCTAGAAAATTGGCAAAATGCTGCATGTCCTAATTTCCACAGAAACTTCAGAGCTTTCATTGAAAATGCATGTATTAGAAAAGAAATTTTGAAACATTCACTGTTTCTAATATCAAAAGGTAAAAATGGACTCAAATAGCTCATTCAATTTTTCAGTTTGAAAAAAAAAGTTGCAAGACAATAACCAGCTTGAAGATACAATCAAGATGAATTTACGTCTGAAATGGAAACGGAGCTTGCACTCCTTTTTTCCCCCTCCCTTCATCAATCTTACCTCAAACTAAATCATTTCATAAGGATTTTAAGATATTTTAGGTGTTATTTTGTTGTTGGTGGTGGTGTTTTTTTTTTTCATAGTTGCTTTGGGCTTAACAGTAAAAGACAGTAATTTGTGTAGGCTGAAAAACTTGGCTGATAAACCAGAAAAGCAGGTCAAGGTGGCAAAACAGAGCATTTTAAGTAAAAGTGGTCAATAATGTAAACATATGTTCTGTGGTTAATTCCAAGCTGAGTTGCTGGAGAAACTCAGCAATCGATTTTTATCAGCATCAGGTCTGACCTGAGCTAACCGTCCAACTGCTTTAATAGATTTTAAATAAATCACTTAAGACATGTACATTTTTTCTACTTCCAAATAAAAAAAACCTGTTGTCTTATTACAAACCATGTAACAGGTATTGACTTCCTGGTTCATTCTGATAAAACCAGTTCATTGAATGAGAATTCACATTTTCCCCTCGCTTCCCCCCTCCAACAAAAAAATTACTGAAAGCATTTTTAAGTTAAAAATGTATCCCCCCTGCCAAAAGCTTTTAAACAAATACAAAGCCAAACTGTGCCCAAACTCTCTGAGGTAAGATCTTAGGACACCTGCGAGCCCAGCTGTGGGGATGCTCCAGGACCAAGGGGCAAGTCACCAGACTTTTGGAGTTCAATGTAGGAATTAAAAGCAGGCAAGGCGGGAGCGCTAAGGCCTTTCTCGGGGCTCAGAGGGCCGCCTCAACACCAACGCGGTACCCCTTGGCCACAGACGAGAAGAGGTGCCTGCCATTTCCTCTCGGAGCACCTCCAGCCCCGGCGGCCACCAAGTTCTGGCTGTAACCCCTGGGCACGTGTGCCCGTTAGGCGCCCGGATACCTAGAGGCCAGGCGCACGTCCCCGCCCTCGGGCTTCCCGCCTCCTGTCGTCAGGGAGGCCAGCAGGGAAGCCCTGTGCTGGTCCAAAACCACGAAAAATGAGGTCTCAGGCCCCATGGGAGCAAAGGCCATGAGGACCAGTGGCAACGATGAGCTGCAGGACCAGGAAAACCTGCTCAGGCCAATCGCGCTTGCGGAAGTGCCCCCAACGGGGAGGCGTGCCTTTGCTCCCCCGGGCTTTCTGCCTGGGGCCGGGCACGTGCACAATGGCGGAAGGAAGCCGCTCGGCGGAAGTATGCGCAGAGCACCTCCCATTGGGTAGAGTGCGCAGGCGCGGGGCTCTCTCAGGCGCAGTCCCACGTGGCGGGGAGAGTGATACCCTCTTCCTAAGGCAGCTCTGGCGGGCAAGCGGTAAGAGCATGGTATGCGTGGGATGTTAGATCCAGTTTTCCTATAAGTGGTTTTATGGTTAGTTTGTTTTTTTCCTGCTATTTAGGGAACGTAGTACCAGCGACTTTTCATTACAACGAATAGTTATGGCAATCCAACTGTGTGCCAGATACAATTCTAGTTACTGTGTTCAGCAGTGATCCAGGCAAACAAAAGTCCTGCCCCTTACGAATGTTTACATAGTAATTGAAGGCATACAAAGTCGATTTCAGTCTCTGAATTCTCACAACCACTGCAGGATGTTCGTAATGTGGGAAGGGGAGAAAGCGAGGCCACAAGCTCTGGAAGGCCTGGGTTAACATCCCAGCTCGATCATTTTGTAGGGCCCCAGATTTTGCAAATGAAAATACAGGACACTCAGTTAAATTTGAATTTCAGATAAACAAGGAATACCTCTTTTTTTAGGTAACTAGGTCCCATGCAATCTTTTGGACATACTTTTACTGAAAAAATATTTCGTTCATCTGAAATTAGAATTTAACTGGGTATCTAGTGTTTTTATCTAGATATCTGCCTTTGGACCACATCTTCACTTTGCAGATTGGTGAACTTTCTTCCTACTCCCTCTGAACCTTCCAGATAGAAGATAGGTATCCTGAAGACCCAGAGAAGTTCTGCCCCTGGGGATGATGTCCTTGAGAGAGAAAGACCTTGGGGTCGGGTAGCCAAAAGGCCTGTGGGGGCCTGGTCCTGCCTGGCTGGGGGCCTGAGGGCTTTGCCCTAGAAGACTAGCCATCTGACAGCAGAGAACTATTTTGTTCCCTGGACTCCTGGTTTTTGATAGTTTGAAATGAACACTGGTTTCTCATGATAAATTATAATGGACTTCTCTGTTCATAATGATGCCTGCCTGCGCCAGGCACTGTGCAGAGGATCCTCATTATTATCACAAATACTTTCTCACTGCCTACCCTGTGCTGGGAAGCTTAGTTACTGAGGACAGAGCTGTGAACAACGCAAGCAGAGTCCTAGCCTTTATGCCCTTAGGGAGCTCACCATCTAGGGGGATAAATGAGTGAACACTTAATAATTAAGTTGGCAGGATGTGAATGAATTTAAATCAACAACCCTGAGAGGTAAGAATTACTGTCCCTGTTTCACAGATGCTGAAACTGAGACTTGGAGGGGTCAACAATTTGTGCATGATTGCACTCCAGGACAGAGCTGAGAGACAGATCCTGACTCCAGATTTGAGCTGTTATATCAGGATATGAAGCACCACTGGATCCGGCTGGGAACATGCCATAATTTTGCAGGGGCTTCTTTGGTGATGGAAGACCCTGTGGCCTGTTTTCTCGTCTTTCAGATGCTGGCGTTGTAGCAGGTGAGCTCTTATTTATCCTCAGTGAGGAACAAACCAATAAAAGGCCTTTGAAGAGCAAAGGCAAGTCAATGACACCAGCTTGGCTTGTCTGCTGGGTGGGGCCTGTCTCCTGGGACAAGAACCCTTTGTCTACTTGTCTTTGTCTTTTGTGTGGACAGACCCCTCTGTATCATCTAATGGACTAATCAGCCAGAATCTAGTGGCCTCCGCAGATCTGACATGAAATGAAATGTCCTGAGCTGGGCAGGGGCACAGAGAGGGGATCAAAACAGTGAAGGGAGCAACCCATAATAACCCTGGCATTCCTGCTCGGAGAATCACAAGATGCCGACTTGAAAAGGCCTCTCTGGGTTCCTACTTCAGCAAACCATAGCAGCTGCACTCTGCCTCTAGGCATCCAGCCTCTGCTCAGGTAACGTGCACGTGCCCAGTGAGCACCGCCTCCGCATCAGTCAAGTGTCCCAGCCCCAGGCGTGAGAGGAAACCAGAAAAATACATTCCATCCCAGCAACAGACTGGAGATGTAACCGAAACATGCCACTTTGCAGGGCCACACTGAAGCTGAACTCTTTCCTCCTGCTGTGCTCAGCACCGGGACAGAGAAAATGAAAAGCTTTTTCCCAAACCCCACTAGTGGGTCTTTTCTCCCAACCCAACCTGACATCCAGAAACTTGTCTGAGGGCCAGAGCCTCCAGGCAGGTTGAAAAGGAGCATCATTTAAATTAGGCACAATTATTGTTTCCTTTAACTAACACACCAAAAAAAAGTAAAGGAGGTAGGGAAGCGTGGGGAGGCCCTTCCAGCAAACCAGGTGGGAGAGGGTGTCGTGCTTGTTACATTTAAGCAAGTTAGTTTCTTTAGGAAATTTAAGTGAATTTTAACACAGGTTCTTGAGAGAAATGGAGTAGAGAAAAATGCCATAATAATTCCTTTACTTCTTGGGGCTTTATAATGTGATTTTGTTGTGTGTGTGTGTTTTCTTTTCATTCTTTAAAAAGTTGTAAGAGTGATACATCTTTTCATAAAATATGCATGTAATTCAGAAGATAAGAAGTAAACGTGAAGAAGCCCGCTCCCTCTGCAGCCACTCACCTTCATTGGTCCCCCCCCAGACTCTGCCGTCCTTCTGACCCTACATTGCTCCTCCTTGCCCCATAGGATTCAGCTCTTGCTCTTCCCTTAGCAACTTGGAATTCTTGTCTTTTTTCTCTCCTTGCTCTCTGTCCTCCCACCCCCAAATCCAGCCTGGCTCATCCTGGCCCTTTAGATCTTGCTGGGAACATTTCCCTGCTCTGCGCCTAAGTGTCGACCCCTGTTTTCCCCATCTCCACAGACCTACTCTTCTTTGCTCAGTCAGCCCCAGGAGAGCAGGGTCTGAGGTCATCTGTTTCCTGTTGAGGCCCAGTTCACTGTGCCTCCTCACAGAAGGTATTCAGTAGTGTTTGTTGAATGAATGAATGACTCCCATGGGATAATCTCTGTTATCTGTTTGCAGTATTTCATCCCAGACATTTTCTGCTTGTGCCCAAATAAGCATAAATTTTTTCTGTAAATTAGACCCCATCCTTCATTCTTGTGGTATTGCTGCCACCGGTCATATTGCTAAGTGCAGTTTGCTGGTGGTCGAACACTGGGCCAAGCACTGCACACACAAAATCTCATTTACTCCTTCCCATTTTGCAGGGGAGGAAGTTGAGGCTCTGAGAAGTACGAATAAAATCACTGGGTTTCACAGAGATGCAAATGACAAAAAACGGACAGGAACAGTTCATCCACTCAGTCCCAATACTGCCTTGAAGTCGAGGTAATTCAGTATTGACAAATTAATCTGCCCATTTTTCATAGCCAGTGATTATTATATAGTTGGGTGCATGATGTTAGTAGAGCAATAAAAGAAAGTTAAATTGAATTTTAATAAGATCACCAAAATATTTGTGAGCCTGTGGGTCATCTTATAGCTGAAGCCATGTTTGTTTTGAAGGACAGAGTAACGTCATACACCAGCATGGACTTGACACCAGCTCCCAGGACTGTCAACTCATGACCACTCTTTTTACCAACATCTACCCCCTCCCAATCCTTCCTCCAGATTATTTGGAAGCAAATTCCAGGCATCATATTATTTCATCCATAAGTAGTTGAACATGTATCTCTATAAAATAAGGACTCTTTTCAAAACAACCATGCCCCCATTATTGTACCAAAATTTATGTTCACAATCATCCTTTAATATCACCAGATACTCCATTACTCCTGAAATGTTCCCAGATGTTTCATGAATTGTTTTTATAGTTTGTCCCATCAAGGTGTAGATAAGGTCCATCCACTCATGGCTGTTGGTTGATATGTCTCTAAGGTGTCTTTAATTCTATAGGTTCACCTCTTTTCTTTCCTTGCCATTTATTTGTTAAAGACACGAAATCATTTGTTCCCAGAGTTTTGTGCAATTAAGAGTTTATGGATTCTGTCCCTGAGGTGTCATTTAACATGTTTTTCTGTACCTGGGTTTTTCTGTAAATTAGTGGTTAGATTTAGGGGCTTGACTGCTTCTGGTTTGATTTTTTTCTTTTCTTTTCTTTCTTTCTTTTTTATTTTTGTAAAAACATTTCGCAGGTGGTTTGAAATATTTAGGACCTCCATCATAACATTCCAGGACCTCCACAGCTAGGGCCTGGGAAATTCAGAGGTAGTGTGAGGCTCTCAATAATAGAGGGAGAAGCTCAGCCCAGGGGGCAAAGTCATGCTCAGAAAAATCCCTGCAGAGTTCAAAATCCCTCCACAGAAGACCAACCCAGGGGAGGAAATCCAGGGGTGCTTTAGAAGCCGCAGTTTCCTTCCACTGTGTGAAGTTGTCCTGTGCATTTGCGGGGAAGCCTGGTGCCTCTCTGCTTGCTAGCACACAGGGTGGCTCCTTGCCCCAGCCCAGCCTGACTCATCCTGCTCTTTCTTTCTTTCTCCCTCACACCCCAACTGGGCTGCTAACCGCTCCCCTCCACCCACCCACCTCTGTTGGAATTGCCGAAGCTGTGACCTAGAGACACCCTACCACAATTGTTTTCCAGGCCTGCTCCAACATCTAGTCTCTGTTCTATTTGAAAAATCAGTTGACACCAAACAGAGAGACTTGCTTTAAAGAGACTTAAAATTTTTTTAAAGTAATTCTCATCCTTCCACTCTGCTGCTTCATTTTCTTTTATTGTTTGTTTTCCATTTTAAAGACTGCTTGGCAACTGGTTTTTGTAGAAAGAGACCTTTTATAAAAAACCAGGAGGCATGCTAGGTGCCCAGAACCAAGGTGATAAAAACCCTAAGGAGTTCCGTCCAATCCCCTGTCTTTCCTGTGCACACAGATGAGGGCTTTCCCATTTACATATGCACGGATTCATGATTCACTCACTCTTGGAGACAAGTGCCTTTCCGGAGCCCAGGGATCTTCTTGGCACTGGCGAGTCAATGAAGAGTAGGATTGCCAAGTGCCTGCACACACATTGCTGGTATTTTGGTGGGGAAGACAGATTATAAAGAAAAAAAATGAATACACAACTAATTTCAATAGTGACATGTTATGGGGAAAACAGATCCAGGTGTTAGGAAAGTGATTAGCTGGACAAGAAAGAGAGAAACATGAAAGAAGGTGAACACAGAAAACCTGAATAATGAGGCAGAGCCAGCCACAGGATGGAGGAAAGAGTCCATGCAAAGGTCCTGAGGAGAGATGTACTTGGAATATTTAAAGATCAGAGAGCAGGCCCATGTTGCTGAGGATGTGGGGGACAGGAAGGTGGTAGGAGAGGAGGTGGGCATCTGGAGTCTATCAGCCAAGGTGAGGAGTTGGGACTTTATTCTAAGGTGGTGTTTCCAACCAGGACAATTTTGCCCCCATGGGACATTTATCAGTATTGGGAGACATTTTGGCTGCCATAGTTTGGTGGGGGGTTCTACTGGCATCTAGTAAGAAGACTGAAAGGATGCTGCCAAACATCCTATGACTTGCAGGGCAGCCCCGTGGGCAGAAAACGAGTCAATCCCAAGTGTCAGTAGCGCCCTGACGAGAGAGCCTGGTCTAAAGGCAGCGGGAGGTCGTGGGGGCTTTGGAGCAAGGGAATGATGTAATTTGTGTTAATAAGACAGGAGGCTGGATGCCAGGGAGTGAGGGTGGAGGCAGTGAGATTGGCAAAAGGGATTGTTCTTGTCCAGGTGAGAGGTGCTCCTTGAAGATGGAGAGAAGGTGTTTCAAGACTCTTTTTATTGAAGTAAGCCATGGTCAAACATGTTCTGGAAATGCTGCATACTACATCAAGATAAGCAGTCTATCATGAATCCCAGAGCAAGACTACTTGGGTTCAAATCTTGGCTTTACCACTTGCTAGTTAAGTGATCTGGGGCAAGATCCTCAACCTGTCTGTGCCTCTGTTTCTTCATTCATGAAATGAAGATAATAATAGTACTTGATTCACAGAATTGTATGGGGAGAAAACTAGTTAATATGTGCAAATGAGTTAATATATGTCTGGTACATTGTGAATACTCAATGAGTGTTTTCTACTATTAGAACTTGTTCCTCTTAGGAGTATCAGTCACTATGCACATCTACAAATTGAAGGTTCAGAGAAGTCCTGCATTAAAAATCCTATAGAACTTGATCAATCCACATTTGTCAAACTAATTTTTTCATGACCTTTTCCCACTAACACTCAGAAACCAGAGATCCTTAGAACACATTTCAAAAAACAGCTATACTGAGATATAATTCACATACCATAAAATTCACCCTTTTAAAGCCCTCAGTTCATAGAGTTGTGCAACCATCATCACAATCTAATTTCAGAACATTTTTGTTCCCCCAGAAGAAACCCTGTACCCATGAGCAGTCCCTCCTCATTCTTCCCTCCCCCAGCCCCCCACAGCCACTCATCCACTTTCTGTCCTGAAGGGTTTGCCTGTTCTGAACATTTCAAACAGATGGAATCAAACAATATGCAACCTTTTGTGACTGACTTCTTTCATTTAGCCTAACAGTTTCAAGGTGCATCCACATTGCAGCATGTATTTGTGCCTCGTTCATTTTTATGGCTGAATAATATTCCAGTGTAGGCATGTACTACATTTTGTCTATCCATTCATCAATTGCTGGACCCTTAGGTTGTTTCCACTTTTTTTTTATTGAAGTATAGTTGACATAATATTATAATAGTTTCAGGTGCATGACATAGTGATTCAACATTTACACACATTACAAAATGTTCCCCACAATAAGTGTACTTACCATCTGTCACCTAGCAAGTTATTACAATATTATTGACTATATTCCCTATGTTGTATCTTTCATCCCTGTGACTTATTTATTCATTTATATTTTTAACTAGTTTGTTTCCACTTTAATGAATAATGCTACTGTGGACATTCACATACAACTGTTTGTGTGGATAAATGTTTTCATTTCTCTTTGGTGTATACCTTGGGGTGAAATGCTGGGGCATGTGGGAGGTCATGTAGCTTTGTGCAGAAGAGAGCTCTCTGGGATGTCTTGGTGCTGTCATTCTGTCTGCTCAGCCACTTGGCTTCCTCCTCCTTCCTTCCACAACCCTCCACAACTCAGCACCCGCCAGCCCCAGCCATCTACTGTCCAGGGTCCAGGTCAGAATTTTGCTATTTTCCAACTCTGTGATCTTGAGCAAGTAACTTCTCTGAGCCTCCATTTTCTCTTCTGTAAAGTGGCGATGAAGGTGAAATGAGGTTATTTGTGTAAAGTGCTTGCTCTAGTGTCTGGCCGCCAATCAACTGCAGCTGTGTCACTGCTACTAGCATCTGTGAGTGTGCCTTGTAAGACCTGCCCGGTAGAAGCCTTATCGCCTGGTTGATGTGGCGGATGAGACTGCAGAGTTGTAGTGGCAAGGACTCCTGTGCTTGGCCCCCAGCAGGACATAAGACACTCACACCCTCGCCTCTGCTAGATTCTGCCAAATGAATCTAAAGTGACTCCACTGATGTACATGCCCCAAGGCAGTCCCTGTCATACCCATCCTCGCCAACCTTTGACAATGTCATCCGTTTTTACTTTTCACTTAACTGAGAGTGTAAAATAGTGTCACCTTATAGTTTTGATTTGGGTGCCTAGACGACTTCTTTTAGCACCTACAGGAACCCTTCAAGGTAGGTACTAATATTCTCCCTGTGATGCAGATGAAGAAACTGGCTTTGAGAGGTAAAGGGCCTGGTACCTAAGATATGAACTCAGACAGGCTGGCCCAGGGGCCTGGGCTGTCCGTCTCAGCTTCACTCTGCCTCCCGTGGAGCCCAGCGCTGGCAGATAAATATGAGAAGGACCCAGGGTGACTAAGACCATTCAGAAATTTAAGAAACATGTTCATCCTTTTAGTCAGGAAGTACTTACTGAGCATATACTCTGTGCCAGACTCTACAAACAAATGATGTCCTTGCCCCAGGGCTTATAGTCCAGTGGGGGAGACAGAGCAAATAAATTCGTAATCACATAAGCTCGATGAAGAAAAACAAAGCAGGGTTAAGGGGCTGGAGAGCAATGGGCGGGGTGGGGGTGTTTTGTTGGGAGCTCAGGGGCTCCTCAAGGAGAGGGCATTTGTTGTTGGAGGCCTGAATGAAGCGAGAGGCAGGCTGCATGGCCACCTGCAGAAAGAGCAGGTATAGGCCTTGAGGGAGAGCATGATTCTGACATGTCGAGATCGCTGAAGCTGTGGTAGGCAGAGTCCTAAAGCTGGCCCCCAAGATTCCCGTCCTCTCGATAGTCACCAAACATGAATCCAGGCGCTACTGTGAAAGGACTTGGCATTTGCACTTAATGTCCCAAGTCAGTCGACCTTAAGATGCACAAATGAGCCAGGTGCACCTACCCTATCAGGTGAGCTATTTAAGAGCAGAGAGTTCACTCTGGTTGGAGGCAGCAGAAATCAGAGGGATCCAAAGCCAAGAAAAATTTGATTTGCTGTTGCTGGGTGAAGATGGAGAGAGCCACACGATGAGATGGTGACCAAGAGCT
Organism: Manis pentadactyla; assembly: GCF_030020395.1. Taxonomy (NCBI): domain Eukaryota; kingdom Metazoa; phylum Chordata; class Mammalia; order Pholidota; family Manidae; genus Manis; species Manis pentadactyla. The sequence goes on along the minus strand of NC_080023.1, from coordinate 173,257,345 downwards.
GAGAGCTGCCCCCAGCTGAGAGCCATCAAGGAAATGGGAACTACAGTCCTACAACCACAGGAATGGAATTCTTCCAATTACAGCAATGAGCTTGGAAGAGCACCCTTGGCTGCAGATAAGAACACAGCTGGCCAAAAACTTGGTTTCAGCCTAAGTGAAGAACCCAGTCATGCCATGCTATACTTCCAACCTACAGAATTGTGAGCTATTTAGCAAGCAAGTATTGTTTTATATTTAGGATAATTTGTTACGTGACATAAAAAATGTATATAGAGGCCATGTGGCTAGAACAGAGGGTGCAAGTGGGAGAAAAAGGAGCTGAGGCCCAAGAGGTAAACTAGAGGGCCATGTAGGTATGGTAAGGACTTCGGCATTTGTGCTGAGGGACACAGAAAGCCGCCATAAGTGTAACTCTCAGACCTCCGCACCCTCTGCTCACACATTCTCTCGTTTCCCATCCTGCACAGTGTTCACTCTACCACCACACCCCGCTTCCTTGTATCTATCTACCAATGTGTGTATGTGGACTGCTTGGGGCGCTGTTGATTGTGAGTGACAGGAAACCACACAAAGTGTTCAAATCCAAATCCAGGGACTTCAGGCTTAGCTGGATCCAGAAGCTCAAGTATTAGTTTCGGAAATCTGTCTTTCCACCCCTCAGCTTTGCTTTCTTCTGTGTCGTTTGCATTCTCAGGCAGGCTCTCCCCACATGGTGGCTGTGATGTTCACCAGCAGCTGTGAACCTGCATCCTACCATCTTAGCAATCCAGAGAGAACCTACCTTTGCAATGTGCTGTTCCCCTAAAAGTCCAGGGAAGGCCTGCACTGGCCCTGCCTGGGTCACATGACCACTGCGGAATCAATAGCAAGGCTGGAGGAAGGAGCAGAACTTCAGTGGGGAGGCCTCAGCCAGGTACCTGTTTCTGGATGTGGGGGTGCAGGGAAGGGAAACAAGGGTCTTTAGGCCTATCTTGAAACCTCCTAGACTGAGAAATAAGAGGGATGGTCCTTTGGGCGTCCTTTAGGGTGGTCACTGGCATGCTGTGAGCAGGCAAAGAGGGAACGGATGTTGGTGGGGCAAAATCAGCAGATGTCCACTTGAGTGGGCGGCTCTGCCCGTGCCATGGGCCGCTGTGGGTGCTGTGGGAGCCAGGGGCACGGGGGCACCTGCACCAAAGGTTCAGCTTCTGCATGGAGATTCCAGAGCATCACACTATGTTCCATTCAGATCACAGAGCTCGCCTTTCTCCCCTCATTATCTCTGCATCCTATTAGATCTTGGCACAGGCAGCAGGAGTTGTGGAAATACCACAGAACCCTGCCTTTGCCCTGGTTGTTTACTGGAGAAATAAATAAAGAAGTTGAGCTGAACAGATGCTTGGACCAATGGAGCTGCCCTGGGAGGCTCATGCAACAGAATTATCTTTATAAACAGCAGACGCCAAGAGGAGCAGCTTGGAAAGTCTGTCCAAGCCCCAAACAAATGAGGACTTGCTGCCAAATTCAAGACCAGTGGAAAGGTCCCCACTAGGGGGGACAAGACCAGGGGGGCCGGGGGGTAGGGGAGTGGCAAAGAGGATACTCCAGCCACTGCCTGTGTGCAGGGTGGGGTGGGCACAAAGGCTGCGCCTTGTCCTTGTTCCGTTTTAAAGTCAGTACTGCTCCCTAACCTGACATGTATTTAGTTGTTTATTGTTTGCCTTCTCTCCCTAAATCTGGGGTCCATGAGGGCAGGGTTTGTCTGGTTTCATTCACTGATGTTCTTGTAGTTCCTACAACACTGCTTTACAATAGGCGCTCAAATTGAACACGCTCAAATACATTTTAGTCAAATGGATGAGTGGGAATAGGGATGGTTCATATCTAAGGATGCCTACCATGTACCCAGTCCCATGCTCTGTGCATTAGCACATTGGAAACCCCTCTCAATCCTATGGGGGATGTGGTGTATTTTGACTCCCATTTTCCGTACAAGGAAATTGAGACTCAGAAAAGTTGAGACACTTGCCCAAGGTCACACAGGGAGTTAGAGGGCAGAGCCAACCTCTTGACCTCTGAGAGGCCCTGCTGGGTCCAGTTGCTTAAGACCAGGGGACAGAGTCACAATGTCCAGGCCTGGCAGCTGAGTGTCCACCACATGTGGAGATGGGGCCTGGGAGCATGTGCAGAAGATGGAGTAATAGTGGAAAAAAGTAAGGGTATGATTTATTATCATGTGCCAGATACTATGCCAAGGGGAGAGTACATCGTATTTCATGCTCACTAAAATTCATAGGAGCAAATGGTGTCTGAATCCCCACTGAGCAGATGGGGAAACTGAGGCAGTGATAGGCCTTTCCAGGCCGCTGCTAGTCTTGGAGGGAAGCTGGGACTTAGGCCGGAAGCTGTCCAGATGTGGAGGCTGCAGACCTAACCTCACTGCTGTCCTGCCTCCAGCTCTCATACCTAGGGCACTGAGGAAAATGCATTTATTTCCACTGTCGCTGTGTTCCAGGCCCCTCAGCAAATCAGCTGGACCAGCTTTCCTCATTTCACTTCCCAAAGCCCTGAGATGGAGAAATAACGCGTGATGTTGCCTTATTGCCTTTCAGGGGCAATTCTATTTTTCTAGCTCAGAAAAGTAATTTCAATATTTTTTTCCCATGCATGCCTGTCCATCTATCCGTAACCTCACCCTGGGTTAACTCCACCCAACCCCCTCCTTGCCTTCCCTCGTGTCTCTGTTGCCTCATTGTTGCGATAACCATATGGGTCAGGTGCAAGAGTGTCCTCTTCACATGCCTGGATTTTGGTGCCAGTCCTACCACTTACTAGCGCTTTGACTCTGAGCATGTTTCTTATCCTCTCTGAGCCTCAGTTTGTTCATCTGTAAAGTGGGGATGACCATCATGCCTACCTCAGAGGTTGGTGAGGATAAAAATGCTTTGATAGTGTAAAGACACAGGCAGTGAGCGCTCAGGAAATGGGGGCAGTTGTTACTTCTGAGGCCTCTAGTGGCACCAAATGTCTCTTCTAGAACTTTCTGTGTCCATGACAATCAGAGTGGTATTACTCATTGCCTCACTGGAAAAGCACAAAGGTTGCAAACCCTCACATATTCTCTAATACAAGATTGACTCCATTAGTGTTTTCCATGTACACAGTGGAAAACTACAAGACGGTAACAAGAACAAAGTGCTGACTGGGTGTGCTCTGGGTGAAAAAGCTGGTTGTGTCATGTGACCCCACTGCAGCAGATTATATTTTGGGGGACTTAATTTTCTATGTTACACATTTCTGAAATGTTTGAGTTGTCTTATCAAGTAAGGATTATTTTGTAATCAAGCAAAAGGGCAAGAGTTATGAGTCTCATGTAATGGAAGTCAATGAAGATCTTTGTATTTCTGTGACTTTGCTTCCCCACTTCCTGACTCGGCTTCAGAAAATTGGGGGTTCTTAAAGTAAAGTCTTTGTTCCTGGTATTTTTGGGACCCTTGATTTGCTGCTGAATAATAATAATGTAAACGGGTCTTGTAGGTCTCATTACAGCCTCCCTGTATGGGCATTGCTCACTTCTTCTCTTCACTCACCCTGTGCCGTTGCTCAGCCCATTGTCTTTAAAGGAAGTGAGGTGCCAACCTTATTTGGTGGCATAAGTGGGAGTCATCTCCCAGCCCGTCTATGGAGACAGCAGCACATGAGGCCATATCCTCTCTACCTGGTATGCTGCCTTCTTCCTCCTACTTTGAAAACCATACTTGTATACTTTAGAATTGTTTTATTAGTACTATATGGGGAGGTGGTGCTGGCAGCAGGACAACCCCTTGAACTAAATTATCTCAGGTCCACTTGGCACCCTTGCACGGTCCTGTCACTCTGGTTTATTCACCAGTGCTAGGTTTTTTATCAAGCAAGTGGATTTCTTGATGAAATACCACCAGCAATCCAGACTTTCTCAGTTGACTCATTAGCATGTTGTCCAGACCAGGTAGATTCTAGAAAGAAAATAACAGGGAGGCAGGCAGAGGGGAGCAGTCACCAAATTTGTGGCTGAAGAATCTCTCAGGTGATGGTTTCAAAAGAGTGGCTCAAGGCTTAGCAGTCAGGACCATGAGAGGAGCCCACCTTCCCAGCTGCAGACACAGTTCATTTTGTTTTTTATAGTGACGAAAAGCGTGTGTTCTATGGCTGGAATCCTGTCACACCTGAGTTCTGCCAGTTATTAGCTGTGTGACTGTGGGCAAATTATCACTCTCTCTGTGCTTCAGTTTCTCTATCTTTAAGATGGGTATGATAAAGTACCTACGTCCTAGGTTGTTAGGGGGATTAAATGAGTTAATACATGTATAGAGCTTAGAATGGGACCTGACATGTAGTAAGTGCTCAGTAAATATTAACCGTCATTATCACTACCACTGTTGTTCATCTTTCAGCTGTGATGAAAATGTAGGCCTATATAAGCCCATGCTCAAACTCTGGTCACATCATTTCTGTGTCCATATCCATCAATTTGATCAGAGGATCTGTCTTTATTGGCTAAAGGTTGTATTCTGGTCCCCATTCATATCTTGAATTTTAACTATAAAATCACTTTTGTCTTCCGAGACTTTTGGAATCCTACACATTTTATTTGGCTCTCGCCATTGTGGGCAGTTCCCTCCCACTACCACCTCTCCACTGCCCACCCCACTTCATGGTCACTGAGAGTGCTGCCTCTGCTCTCGGTGGCGTCCCTTCCTGGGGACAAGATCCCCCATGTGTGGTCTTCTTCGCTCTGCCCCGGCCTTTCCCTGCTTCCCTGCCCCTCCCAATGCCTCACTGCCATTCCTGTGGGCACACAGATGGCATCTTCTTGGAGACCCAACTGCCTGCTTCCTCTTTCCCCTGTAAGTGAGGTGATCAGACCAGATAATCTCTAAAATCCTTTTCACTCCAATGTGGGTTTTTAGAATATAGCTAAGAAAATATTGATGAGACCTCTACAGAGAACATGACAAAACATTATTTAAGGTCATAAAAGAAAACCAGGATCAATAGAGATAGAGGCCATATTTATTTGTGGATGCAAGACTCGATATTGTAAAAATAAGAATGTGTCCAAATTACCCTAGGCCCAGTGAAATCCCAATGATTATTTTCGATTTTGCATACACAGTGGAACTTAACAAATTAATTCTTGTAAAACTTGTGTAGAACAAGGGGCTAAGAACAATTTAGAAAATTTGGAAGAAGTTCAGGGGATTCACCTTCACATGCCAAGACTTGTTACAAAGCTGTACTCACTGAGAAAGGCTGGTACTGAAGCGACGGTAGAGAAGTAGATGATGGCCAAAGAGGAAACTTGCTCCACGATTCGGGCAACCTTGAAGATAAGGACAAAGGCTGGACTCTTCCCAAAAAAGCATATGCTGTGACAACCATTTTTCCATCTTAAAAACATTTAGATTCCTACTGTAATATCATACTTAAAACTGAATTCAAAATAGATTAAAGACCTACATATGAAAAACAAAATTTCAAAAGAAAACATTGGAAACTTCGTCTCTGGGTAGGAAAGGCTTTCTTAAACACTCTAGGTAGGAAAGATAAGGACGCCAGAGGCCAGGCTGTGGGTCCAGAGTCACCCCAGGCCTGCCACCTACGAGAAATGTGACATTGGGCACGTTGCTTCATCTCTCTGTGCCTCAAGTTGCTCCTCATAAAGGGCGGGTAAACATTTTAGTAGATGCTATCGACTGCCTCCCTCCCCCATTTTTATTTTTGCTAGCAAAGCCCTGCTCCTACCGTGGAAGATGAGCCCCTGGCTAATTCTCTGCTAGGGAACCATGGGGCCCCATGGAGGGCTTATGCCCCAGTCCTGGCAGACAACACCCAGGGGCCTTCATGCCTATGGCTCAACAGAAAGGCTCCCCCACAAGAAAGACAGGCAGCGCTATGGGCCGGTCATCGGTGTGATCGGCAGGCCCTGCCAGACCCAAACGGAGAGCCCAGCCCAGGGAGTCTCTCATGTGCATCCCCCTCGCTGTGCTCCCCAGAGAGGAAGGGAAGAGCCAAAGCCCCTGGCTCAGGCGCCTCGCTAATAGAATTAGAGTGCTCTTGTCAAGGCACATTTCTTTCAGGGGTGGCCAAGCAAGCTGTGAACTCAGCTGCTAGAGGCAAAGGACACATGCGATGCGTTATCAGGGACCCTGATGTGTCAGCTATGGCAACTAGCATTTCTCCTTCGGTCGTCAGGGCTGGGCATGTGAAAAGGGGACTATTATTTGCACAACACATCCAACTTCATTAGGGCAGATTTGACCATTTTTGGTAACTTTGGGCTTCCCTCCCATGTTTCTGTCATTTCCCCCCTCCTTTGAGGCCATGATCAATGTCAGCTGGTAAGACCTCAATCACTGAGACATCACATGGCACGAAGGCCCCCACCCTCTCTGGGGGAGAGCAAGGTGCCCACCCGAGGGATGGGACCCCCGATGGGCTTCTTTGATCCCTTACTACCACCTGCTGCATGGAATTCCACAGGCTGTGCAGAAACCCTGCGTCAGAAATTGCTGTTTCTTTTGCTTTTCAGTCTGCGCAGATTTCCTTGGCCATTCTCAGCCTGGACGCTGCACAGCCAGTCCCCTGGGGAGCACTAGGACTGGACACTAATGAAGTCACCCCCGAGCTCCCTGGGGCTTCAAGCAGGGAGGGAAGCTGGGAGGCAGCAGCTGAGTTCTGTCAGCTGAGGCCCCAGCCTGCAGATCACAGCCTCCTGCAGGACGTGGCTCGCGTGCCTCATGACTCAGTGCCGGGAGATAATGGCCCCCACATCTGTTTTCTTTTTCTTCTTATCCAGTTATCTGCAGCTCTAAAACACCCGCCCTCTTTTGCATGATTTGCAACCAGGAAAGTTGTCCATGTTGTCATGTGCTTGTAAATCCACAACCAGAGCAGCTTCTCTGTCCAGCTGCCCCGGCTGGGGGTTCGGCGTCTACATCTTGGTCCTACTGAACATTCCAACTTGGGCTTCTAGGTCCTCATGTGCTGGCCATACATGAATGACATCCTATTTAAGGTGTGCTGATCTTTTTGCCACTCACCAAGAGGAGGCAAAATAGAGGATTCGAGAGGCTCCTTCCCAGATGGGCTAAGCTCGCCGGCAAGGTGCATGTGACAGTCTCCGCTGGGGCTGGTCCCTGTCTTCCCGCTGCACGAGGGTGAGCAGGTGTGGCATAGGGACTCTAGCCCCCCAGGCCAACCTCATCAGCCATCCCTCTCTACTGTTGTTTCAAAACCCCTTGTCTAACCTTCACTGGTATGTGATGGCACTTCATTTGGCCAAAGTGTGACAAAGTCACAAATAAATATTCTCTTTGGGACTTTTCTCACTGCCCATCCTGTCCTAAAAATTCCACACTTTCGAACAACTATAAATCAATCCCCTTTCAGCTCTTGTCCATCTTTCCCTCTGGGCTGCTGTATTTTTCTTCACATCAACATCTGACATTATTTTATGTATTGATACTGTATCTCCTTCTCCGTTTGCTGCCTGCTCCATTCCTAGTGTCTGGAATCAGTACGCCGGGTGTTATAGGAGCTCAACCAGTATGATGATCAATTGCACGGATCCATTCACTAAATATTAATTAGCATATGTCCATGATGAGTGTGGAGTACCGTGGAGGATGTGAATAATGATCAAATGCTACAGTTTATAAATGGCTGGGCACAGACCCTGTGCCACACGTGTGTTGCACATACATCACCATGCTGAACTGAGGGGCAGTGGAGCATGTGGTCAGAAAGCTGGGCTCTCCTGTCTAACTGCCTGGGTTCAGTTCTAGCCCCAGCACGTGCTAGATCTGCGACTTTGAGCAGATTGCTCAGGCTGCCTCTGTGTCGGTTTCCACATCTGTCGATCCCCCTGCATCTGAGGATAATATCAGTGCCTGCTCCACTGAGATATTGCCTAGACTAAATGAGATAATGCAGGTAACACACGTAGAAAAGTGTCCAGTGTGGGATACAGGCTCAGCAAAGGCAGCCGTTACTGATGCTTTCAGCAGCTCTACTAACCAGGAACCTTAGGATCCCCATTTGGAAGATTAGGAAACTAAGCAAGTTTATATGAAGACCGAGCCAAACAAGACCCACCCTACCCTCAAGGAGTCTGCAGTTTAGTAGCTGGGAGGAGACACTGCCCAGAAAACTCTGCTGTGCATTGAATCACACTTAAAAAAAATGTCAAATGCAGACACTGTGCTTCAGATCCCATTTCTTACAGAAGGACTGGCTCCAAAGCCTACACCCAGGTCACAAAGCTGTATTTCATGATGTCCAGAATGCCTTGGACCAACATCTGTGTCATCCAAGGGAATCCCCAGTTGTACAAGGACACAGCTCTGTGTGACCTGTCAAGTTGTGTCAAGCATTTTACATAAATAGGATATTTAAAGAGTGTTCTGTGAATGGAAAAAGCTCCAATAACACATATGACAACCTAGTAGCATCTTGGTGATGGTTCAGGATGGGTGAGGTGTTGCAATTCATTCACAGGCTAACTTCAGTGATGGGGTTCTTCAGTGATGGGGTTTCCTAGCAGCACCTAACTAATGTGCATTCATTGACCGTGTTCTATTTCTTCTTTAAGGGTGCTGAACTAGGGACCAGAAGACAGATAGCATAGTTCCCGTGTGCTTCTTAGTCCTTAAGCTGACCCAAAATGCTCCTTGTCAGGCCAGGCTCCTTACTACAGTCTCACCTAGAAGGAGCTCCATGCCCTGGATTGCAGGTTGAAACCTGCCTTAGACTAAAGGCCCATGGGTGGGGGTGGGGGGGTAATCATTACCTGGCCCCAGTCTTTGAATCTTGCCAATGGTGGAATTTATATTCTTAAAATGTGGCTGAGCAGACAGGCGTTTCATAGTGGTAGACTTCATTTGAAGAGTTAGTCATCAGCCAGCAGTATCTGCAGATGACTCCATGGAGACTGCTAGGCAGATGGCTAAGGGCTGGTCTCCTCTTTATCTCAAGGCCATCAACGGCTAGGGGCTCAATGGGCCCTGTTGAGGGTGAGGAGGTAAAGGTTAGTAATAGTAGTCAACATAAATGAGTACTTCCTGTGGACCATGCATTGTGCACAGCTTATTTATAAGACTCCTCATGAATAGGAATTATTGCCCCCAGTTTACAAAAACGCAAATTGAGTCTCAGAGAGGTTAAGTAATCTGCCTAGGTCACACAGTGGGGCTGTTTGATGTCTCATGTCTGGGGTGTCTGATTCCAAATTTCACACTCTGGCATTGGTCCACAATTGGTCCACAATTCTCCCTCCTAGAAAAACAGGAAAGAAGAGAGCCTTTGAAGAGGAGGAAAGGGAGGAGAATGAGGGGCCAGGAGGATCAGAAGAAGAAACGCTTGCAGGTGTTCAGGAGTGAGGTTGGTGGCCCTGATGATTTGCCCCAGGACTCCTTCAAGAGCCTGAGGCTTTTGGGCAGGGGTGTCAGTTTGTGGCCAGGTGCAGAACTCCAAGGGGGAAATCAAGGAGGGGCGGCCACTGACGAAGCTGCAAAGGCTACTCTGTGTGTTCTGCCTGAGAAACCAGCAGGACTCTTTAGGTTGCAAGTGACAGAAAACCTAATCAAGCCAGCTTAACAGAGACATAAACATTGGCTCACTTACCATAAAAGTGCAGAGTAGATGGCTTCAGGCAAGGCTGTGTCCAGGTGCTCCAGCAATGCTTCTCTCTGTTTTGTCTCCTTTTTCAGGCAGGCGCTCCCTAAGGAAGGTGGTGATCAGCAGTCCCCAGCTTCTGTACAATGGACATAAATTGGACAAGTCCAGTGGAAAGAAATGCCTCCCTCACGAGTTCCAACAGAGATGCTAGGACAGGTGGCACTCACTCTGATTAGCCTAGCCTGGGGCATGTGTCCATTCCGGAAACAATCACATTGGCCACAGGGGGATGTGATACTCTGATGGCTCACCCGTATAGAGGTAGAGCTCCAGAACTCCGTGGACTGCGGTGGGTCTCCAAGGGAAATTTCCAGAAAAAAGTGTTAGGCATGCTAAAGAGAGAAGACAAAATCATTGAGCGTCCTCTACAAGGATTTCTTATTAAATAAAAATCTCTCACATTGTCCACTCTCTGCCATTTCTGTTGTGACAACGCTACAACTGCAGAAATTCTGCCATAAGCCCTAACTGCTGGCCTGCTGGCAATCTCATAAACCAAAAGGCAGAATGTTCTCCCTAAAGGGCTGCTCCGCTGTTACCCCACCCTACCACACAATAGTTTCTCCTTTGTTTATAACGTAATGCATGACCATATTGGAAAATGTAAATGGTGCTGTGCCGGGAAGCCGGCGCTGAGGTACTGAGTGAAGAACACGTAGGTATGACTGGCTGGATGTTCCCAGGGCAGCAGGGAGCTCCCTCCGCATCCAGGCTCCCACACTGGGGGAGTGAAAACCACAGGGTCGTTTTGATGGCAGATGGAGTTTCAGTACACCCACACAAAGGAAGTCACAAGATTCATTATTTACAGATCCCAGACGGGGGGGTGCAACGAGCCGGGGGAAGGGCCATCCTCCATGCCAGGCTGCCTGGGAGCAGGAGACAGAGTGGGGTAGGCGCACCCATTCCCTCGAAGATGGTTGCTGTGGAGGTCACTGAGATCACGGCTCAGCCCTCAGGGGTTATTTTAAAAGGCTCCTGGGAAAAGCCAAGCGGGAACTTGGGGCAGGAATCCTAAACTCAAGTCCTTATCTAAATGTCCAGACTCTGGGCGTGTGCAGGGTTGTGCTGTAAAAGGCCTAGGCAGCAACTCAGAGAAACAAGTTGTTTTTCTCGTCACAGGTGCTCATGGCTCATTGCCCCAGCGGGCCCGCCTCCAGTTGCAGCCTCCAACCTGACCATAGTCACACTTTTCGGCCTTTCCGCCTGTGCCCCTTGCTGCCCCGATCCACGTCCTTCTCCGTGGCTGAGCTTGTGACGCCCTCCTTCAAGTGTCCGCTGTGTTTCCAGGCCGGGGGCAGTCCTATCCTCCTGTCCACTGCAGACACTGCGAAGGGCTCTGGCCTGCCTTGTCTTTGGGTTTTCTAGGCGCACATCCCGCCTCCCTCTAGAGGCCGCACCTTACCCAGTGGTTTCTTAATGAGCATCTGGTGGGGGCAGCGGGGGGCAGTGCGCTGTGCTCCATCCAGGCTGGGTACCATGCAGAGCAAACAGACACAGTCCTGCCCTTGGGAAGCTCACAGTCCAGCCTAGTGGACACACATCTATCAATCACACAGAATAATAATGCAGTAAGTGTTCTGGACATGGGGAATGGGAGGAGGGTCTCATTTCTTCTGGGGTCTCAGGGAAGGTTTCACAGCAGATGACAACTGACCTGAAGTCTGGGGAGGAGCTACCTGGTCCCAGAGGCAGGAGAGAGACGAGAGCTCCAGGCAAAGGGAGCCGAAGTGCAAACAGCCAGAAGAAACATGGTGACCTCCTGGGTGGGAGGGGCTGGAGGGCTTGGGGGAAGATGGAGAGGGCGACGGGCAAGGGCGTGCAGCACCCTGATGGCTCAGCCATACAGAGCCAGAGCTGGTTCCTCCAGACCTCCACGGACTGAAAGGAGGGCGGGTCTCCAAGGGAAATTTCCAGACATTTGGATTTTGTTCCTTGTTCTGAGAGCTTTAGTGAGGGGGTGTTGGAATAATCGGAATTACATAGTGTGTCAAAAGACCATCACACACCGACGGAGGATGGCAGGGCTCCAAGGGAGTGTGCTAGTGTATCAACGGAGTATCATAGTGTCCAGTCTTTTGTAGCCTACTCAGGAAGTGACATCCCAAGTCATAGGCTAGCCCACCCTCAGGGAGAAGGGATACACAGGTATGACTATTGGAAGATGGGATCAATAGGGGGACCCTCTTAGAGCCCACCATCCACACCCCAGCATTGAAGATTTAGGGTAGGCAAAATGATGAACATTTTGGCTGAATAACTCTCATCTTGGGAAATGAGAGGTTCAAGCCCCTTTAGAGGAGGATTTTTTTTAATGGAAAAGATTTTCATGCGTCCTGTTGCTCCCAGTGGCTGGTGTCAAGGCAGGGGCCTCTCAAGGTCCTCCCCAGCCCCGTTCTCCCAAATGAACATCCCCAGGCTGACAGCTGTGGAACAGGAAGGGTGACCTAGGCCAGTCCCCACTGTTGAAGTGTCCCTCCTCCCAACCCCCAGTGAAATGCAATGAACTTACCAAGTGTGCATCAGCAAAATGATTGATTTCTTCCCTCCAAAGTTTGAATCTGGCTTTACTCTGCCAGATGGACTCTCTTCATTCTTATTACATGTGCTCTTTTGAATCACAAGATATAAAGTAGATTTTATGATCAGTTAGCTCATCAAGAGATAGACATCAGTATAATTACAGCAACGCTCAAGATGCTGCTCCATAAGGAAGTCTAAACTGTTTCCTTTTTTAATTATGAAAATTTTCAAAGATGTAGAAAAGTAGAAAAAAATCCTACACTTATACAATGAATAGCCATGGCCTAGGTTCTATAATGAACATTTTACTAAACTTGCTTTTTCTCTCATCTTTCCATCTCTCCAGCCATCATTCCACATAATTTTTTGGAATTATTTTAAAGTTGCAGACCTTAGTACAAGGAGGTCCAATTTTTAAAGTTTTAGATTAGTGCCGAAATTCAATGGATTGAGATTTTATAGGATTAGGGTGGATACATGTGTTGTCATTATCTTCTAGGACAACTTTATCTCCTTCCCAGTTCATTCAAAGAGCATACAGATTTCGACCCAGGAATTTTAGGGTAACTTCCCGATTTTAAAAATGTATGCCAAAAATTGTCATTCATATTGATTAATTCACTCATTCATTCATTCGAAATACCGGTTGAGGTCTTTTAAGGCGTCAGGCATTGTTTGAAGTAGTTAGCAGGCATCTTAAGACTAGAACAGTAACAGTGTGTTGTATATAGAAGATGCTCAGGAAATATTAGTAGGACAATAAAATGAGTCTCTCAAGAGCTTGCCAGCAATGCCAGTCTTGGAATTTGGTTGGTTGATTTATTGTTCTGTCTGGTGATGGTTCAACATCTTTTTCTCATCTTTCACAATTTGTAAACATAGTAATTTGTCCAAAAAGATGTATACATATTACATTTATAAATGCCACCATTTTGTTTATAAATTATTTAAAGCTCTGAGCCCCATGTTCTTGACTATGCAAAGGGGGATACTAACCTGACTACAGGCTTGTTCAGGAGATGAAATAAAGTGAGCCTTAAAAAGCACACAGCGCCTACTTGCAGAAAGCCCACCATACCACTCGCTCTAATTTTGCTTGTGACCAGGACGCTCTGTGCCATCTCAGGAACTCCGAACGGGAAGGAAGGGGTCATCGTGACCTTGGCTCCTGCTCCCCAAACCCACTGCAAGCCCCGTCTGCTTTATCCTCTTCCACCTTGCATCAAGATGGAGGAGCCTCGTCTCTCAGCTCTGAGCCCTAAGTCTCCCTGAGCAGCCAGTGGGTCTCTCTAAGTGGCCGGGGTGCGCTGACACAGGTTCCATTCTGTACCTGACCTCCTAGTCCAGCCCACAGATCACCCACATCAAAGTCACACTTGATGCACTGAGGTTCCTTTTATGAAGTCTGAGCAGGCCTTTTCCAGGTCACTGCAGTGGAATTTGACCCCTAGGCCAGCCTCTCCCCCTTCCCAGAGTCAGACTGTTCCACGGTTGGTTCCCACCAGCCTCTGAGAAGTTCAATCTCTGCGCTCCCCTGAGGAGGGCAATTAGGGCCATTTTCATTTCAATGTATCTTTATTACTACATTATTACTTTTAGATGCAAAAGCCCTATATTCTCATTGTAAAAACTTGAATGTCAAAGTAAATCCCTTTCCCCAGAAATGAGAAATCTGTGAAAATGGGAAAATTCCTTGAGGAGTGTTTTGTATACCCTGACAATATCTTTAAACAAAAATAGATAACACTGTGTATATTGTTTGGTCACCTGCTTTATTTTTTTTTTTTTAAGTTTAGGCACCTGTTGGACATCATTCCAAATCAAATCATTCTTTTTTAACAGCTGTAAAGAATCCACTATGTGGATGATCTATTCCCTTGCCTAGAGTAGATATCAGGTGGTTTCAAATTCTTCCCGATTATAAATGCTGCTGCATGAACAGTCTTATGAATACATCGGAGGGCACTGGAGGAATCATGAAATTGAAAATTGGAATTAAAATTGGAAAAGAATCATTGGTTCAAATAATAGTAATAATAATAATCAAGCACTTACTAGGTCCCTGCTCCCTGCCATGGCTTAGTGCTGTTTATTAATTAATTTAGTCCTTAAAGTGATCTGTGCAACAGTCACTGTTAGCCTCTTTTATAGGTGTGGAAACTGAGGCACAGACAGGTGAAGTAACTGAGATCACACATCTGGTAAGAAGTGGGTTTTAAATTTTGACCCATATTCCAATATTGACCTCCAGAAAGATCTTTTTCAAATATTCTCCTGCTAATACTCGGATAGCAAGTATAGGAGCCGACCGAGGCTCTTTCTCTCTCCTCTCTAACCAAAGCAGGTCACTGAGGACCAGAGCTCACATTTACTGCGTGCTTCATAAATGCTCCACACATCATCCCACTGTAACCTTCACAACCACTCCATGAAGTAGGAACTATTATTATCCCACTTTACTGATGGGGGAACCAAGACACAGAGGTCAATGGTTGCTTAAGATCACCCAGCTGGCTCAGAGGGCTTTGGGATGATGACATCTGTTTAATTTTCAAATTAAAGAACATTTACATGAAAATGGTTTTGGGAAGTTCATGGCCACCCACGTGACTCCTGGACTCCTCAGGTGACCCCTCCTGAAAACATTCTCTTTGTATGTCATTAGTGGGTTTAATGTCATTGGGGAATGGCAGTGATGATGTCCTTGGAGGTCTATAGGGGCCCTGGGGATGATTTGGGCAAAGTGGGTGGGAGGTTCCTTCCGTGGAAGGGCCAGACTCTGCCCAGGGCCTTAGCCGGAAGGGGGTGGGGCAGGGAATCCCTGCAGAAGTGAAGAAGCAGGGTGGGCGGAGGCTTCTCCTTCCGGATAACAACCAGGGGCGCCCCTTCTGGGAGTTTCTAGCACCCCAGGGGCAGCCACCTTTGAGCTCTGCCCCATCCCTGCCCCTCTGCTGAGCCCAGGTCTGGATTCATCAGCTTTGTGGCCTGTAAACCTCCCCTTCCAGGTGGGGCCTATCAGACATTCACACCTTAGTGTTAATTGCTTTACTCAGCTAATCAGATCAGCTGCCTTGCGTCCTAGAGGCCCAAACTTCCCCTGAGGGCTTGTTGGGAAGGAGATAGACTTATTTCTGAGGGAAGATAGCCCAAGGGGAGTAGGGGTGACCAAGTGGTGAATCTGGAGACAAAGCTGCCTCTGGGGACCCCTGGGGGGAAGAGAGCGTGGGGGGCGCTGTTTCCTGACCACAAGGGAAGGGGCTGGGGTGGAGTTAACCTGGGCAGGATGGGCTGGAGGAGGTGCTGGACCTGGGGAGGGTTCGGAGGAGGCGAGGCTTGGGGAAAGGCTTAGGCCCCCCAGTGGCCCGAAAAGCCCTCGGGTGATGAGATGGCTGCCTGAAGGTCACTACATCGGGAAGGACTGGCTGCACCAGAGCGTAGAGCCAGAGCAGGGCCCCCGTGCTCCCAGCTTCTCGGTCTGCTTTGGCTCACTCCCTTTCCACTCTCTCGGAGTGAAAGCAGCAAGCTCTGGGGTGGGGGTGGCCGAGAAGTTGCCGAGGGTCTCCTTGACTGCACATCAAGCCCAAACTGCTCAGCGTGGTGGACCTGGGGCTGGCAGGTCCCTCCTCGACTCAGGTCCCCTTACACCCCACCCTCTGGCTGCACCCAATGGACCTTATGATTTCAGCTCTGAACTTGGCATGGGCTGTTCCTTCTTCCCGGAATACCTTTTCCCTGGGGATAAGGTAGGGTTACCGGTTTCTGCGGCCACATTCTCCCTGACTCACCCACTCTGGATGGAGTGCGGCTGCCCTCCACGGGTCTCTTAGTGGGATTTTCTAAAAGACACCTTCGTGCCATGTTTACAGGAGATGCTAACCTTAGACGGACCTGGGTGAGGGCTACCCCGGGATGCTCTGTGCTGTTTGTGCAACTTTGCGGCAAGTCTAGAAATGACTTCCCAAACAAAAAGTTAATAAGAAAAGTGCCTCTTCCTCCTGGCTGACAGCCCCAGTGATTTGATTTCAGGCCTTGAAATTTGTTTCATGAGCAGGGTGACCTGCATGCCTGGCCCTGCTCGTCCTGGGGACAGGCTCTCCTTGTCAGTCCTCCAGCCCTGTGTATACAAACAGAGCATGGCCTGATGGGAAGCTACTCAAAATACAAGCATCATGATTGACACCCCTGGTTTGGGCTTCTTAAAACTCCCAACAACCATCAGTTTGCCCCCTAATCTTCTGTTTGAAACCCCTTTGCTAAAGATCCCTGCGTTAGGTCAAGGACCCCTGAAGTAGATGCTGAGATGCTGACTCACGTTCATGGAATATTCTAGGATGTTCACCCAGAGGCAGCTGGACAGGGAGGGAAGAAGCCTGGCTTGGGGGTGGTTTCAGGCACGATGCCAGGCTTGACATGGTCCCACTGGGGGCTCTGGAATGGGCAGGACACTTGGAGCTCGGCCTGCCCTGTGGCCTTGTACCAGGGAGGTGGGCCAGTAGGTGAGCGACAACCTATGTGAGCCACAAAACTGCTGCCGCTCTACCTCGCCCCCCAAGTCTCACACAAAAATCTCCCTTGAGGCCCCCCTGGTGTAGGCTGCATTGTGTCCCCCACAAAAGATATGTGGGAGTCCTAACCCCTGGGATCTCGGAATGTGACCTCACTTGGAAAGAGGGTGGGTACAGATGTAACTAGTTAAGAGGGAGGGCTCCCAATCCAATAGGACTGGTGTCCTTAGAAGGAGAGGGAGAGTTGGACGCAGACATGCAGGAGGAAGCCTGTGTGGAGATAAGGCAGGTTGGAACCCTGCAGCTGAAAACCAAGAATGCTTGGGGCTGCTGGAAGCCGGGAGGGACAAGGAAGGATCTTCCCTAAAGGTCTGGAGGGGCACAGCCCTGCTGACACCTTGATTTTAGTCTTCTCTGCCCCAGGACTGTGGGGGAACAAATTCCTGTGGTTTTGAGCCACTGCAGTTTGGTTAACAACCTCTGACACAGGCACCAACCGAGATGCCACATCAGCACATCAGAGTGACCCCAGGCTCTTAGATGAACCTCACCTCCTCAAGGGGGACCCCTGAGCCAGGTCTGTGCCCCGCTCCTTCCTGGAGTGGATGCAGTGTGATTAAGTAGCCCATCGGGCCTCTGGAAATCCCCACCCAGCTTTCTGAGCAGCCCCCTCACTCTGTGAGGGTGAGCATGTCAGCTGCTTCCTTCTCTTCAATTGTCCAAAACCCAGCAACGTGCCTAGCGCGTTGTAGGGCCTTTCGTAGCTGACAGAAGGGAGCAGAGTTTGCAGGAAGAGAAGTGGCCATCGCCCGGTTGGCACTGCAGCCCCACTGGGCGGGGGGGGGCGGTCCTCTAACCGGACCTACACTGGTCAGCAGATCAATGTCTCAGAGAAAACCCAGCTTTTCTTCCTTTTTCCTATGGGATCCACAGCTCCAAACCTTGGTTTACCAGTTTTCTCCAAGTGCTAATTTATCAGGACAATAAGAATCTGTGTGATGATTTACGGTTTGGAGGGATTACCATCCTGTATTTGTGGAGCTGATAGGCATTTATTACCTACTTAACCATTTAAATCGAACAAAAAAGAAAAGCCTTGTTGCACAAAAGGTGACGAATGTTTCTGTTAAAACACCCTATTAAAATGATTCATTAACATGACAAAGAATTGCTCGGTCTCCTAACACCACGGAGAGGCTGGAGGATCCCTCCAGACCGGCAGCTCCTGAGGCTGCAAGGATTTGGGGGATTTGCTTCTTCTCTGCTTGGGGTGGGCCGCAGGGGTGTATCTGCACAGGTTGTAGCCTGGCTGCTTTGTGAGATTTGTTTCTTTCTTTTCTTTTTTTTTTTAAAGAACTCTGACCTGCGTTCACCTCTGACAGCAACACTGCACACTGCATTTCAAGGGAGTAGCTATAAAAGAATCCCAGAGGTTTCCACAAAGTCTGCTCCTCATTAAAACATGTCTAAACAGCTCAGGGGCCAGGTAAGGGTGTCACTACTGTGCTGTCTAATGATGGTGTTAGGTCAGACAACAGCTGACACAGAATAGTGGATACTAAAACTTTAATGAATAAAAATGTGGCAGAAATGGGCCCCAGTGCAGGGGTCTCCAGCTGAGGCTGGGAAGCAGGTAGGGGTACTTTGGAGTGGTCTGGGTTTGAATGCTGACTCTGCCGTGCCCTTGCTTTGTGACCTTCTCTCCGAGCCTCTGTTTCCTTGTCTGTAAAACGGAACTCATTGCTGGACCTAGTTCCTTGGGTGTTTTGCAAGGGTTAAATGGGAGGGTCACAGCAAAGGCCCTGGGTCAGTTCACAGGCAGAGCTCAGCACAGTGCCTGGCACAAAGTAAATGTAGAATAAAGTAACGATGGGGCTTTCTTGAAGCTGTGTCACAAAATCCCTGTTTCAGACACCAGTTCACCAGTGCCCTCCAGTATCAGCCTTCGCGGGCATTTTGCCAGCTTGTTACTGTTTTTAAACATGTAGATAACATTTATCCAGTCCTCCCCTGTCTTTCTCCCTGAGTTCTCCCCGCAACCCATTAACTATGCATTGGTACCATTTCCCAGGTGAGAAAATTGAGGCTCAGGACCAGTTAAGTGATGCACCCAAGATCTCTCACAGCCAGTAAGTGATGAGTGCCCGATTTGAACCCTAATCTGTCTTGAATCTTCCTTTTTGGTATTTACACATGTGTCTTGCCAGCTGGGAGAGGCAGGAAGTGGGTGAATGTTTCTTAAGGAATCACATACCGGCCTCTTTCATGCTCTTTATCTCCTTGAATCACCACGGCAGCACTTCAAAGTAGGTACTTTTTAAGTCTTGATTTATAGCCGCTTGCTCACAGAGTGTTAGTCCTTTGGTACAAGGAGTGATTTGGGGGAGGCAGGCAGGCCTTGGAGGCAAATCACGTTTGGGTTCGGCTTCACTGTGGGAACTGTGTGACCCAAGATAAACTGCTTAACCTCTCTGTGCCTCAGCTTCCCCCTCAGTAATCCTGGCACCCACCTCCTAGGGGTGGGTAGTTTGAGGCTCAATGACTTCATATCTCCTTGACGGGCTCCTGGTCCGGGCATGGTACTTACTTCCTGTTTTGGCAGCAGTGGGCTGGACTCGGGCAACACTGGACACCTGTCATTGCGCAGTGGGCTGCAGTGATCCACGGGGTTTCCACCACTGGAAACCATCCACGCCAATCTGACCCCACGGAAAACTACTCCCAAGAGTACACCTCCTTTTTTCTCTTTTATTTGACGACGAAATTCATATTTCTACTATCTGCTATAGGTGTGTCTGAGAAAAAAACAAAACAAAACTTAAAAGCCTGGAATTCAAAACCCACAGACCTTTGAAGCTACAGCCAGCTGAAAAAACTGCAGTCAAGTGTAGTCACTCATGTTTATCAGGGGGAGAAAAAAAGGTTCACTCCAAACAAAAGCGCTTAGCAGGCAGAGGGAAAATATGAGAAGTATTTGGTCAAACGCTTCATTTGCTCCCGAGCTTGCCTCTGAGCAGCTTACCCGGCAAGGCATTTCACCCACTGGGGGCTCGGCTTCTCCCCCAACCCCAGGATGTTATTAAGTTGAAAATAATTAAGGTTGCTAAGTAATTCCACCCCTTGTGAAACTGCTAGAAAGGAATCCTGTCGTTGTTTAATTAAAAAATGAAGAAAAGGAAGACGAGAAAGAAGAAAGGAAAGAGGGAAGAAGAAAAGGAAGGGAGAAGGGAGGGAGGGAGGGAGAGGAAGGGAAGAAAGGAAAATGTGTGATATGCTTAGAGGATGGGGCTCTCCAGGGGTCTGGGTGGGAACAACTTTTCTTATCACAGATGAGTTCATTTCCTGCTCAGCTGGAAAGTGGCCCCTGCCACAGCCTCTCCTTGTGGCCCCCTCCCCTTGCTGGCACCTCTATTTTGGCAGTTGCCTCCTTCCTGCCACCAGAGGAGAACAAAGGGATGTTGAAGTTCTCTGGCATCATATGCCAGCTTCTTCTAAAGCCTCAAAGGGTCCCAAGTAGAAGGCTGAGCAGAAGTTCTGGATTCAGACTGGCTCCAGCATTTACCAGTTGTGTGGCCTGGGGAAAGGTCCCTGGCTTTTGCCTGACTGGTTTTACTTACATGCAAACAGGATCAGTAATATATCTGTCCTGCTTACCTATTTAGACTGAACCCTATGAAACTGCTATTTTTTAGGTCAAATATCAGCAATTCCATAATGAATTATTCCACTATTTAAAGGAAATAGTGTGGGAGTGTCTTGAAAATGGGTTCGCGTTGTATTAGTATAAGGGATTCACTCATTTTGCAAGTAACCACCAAATATCTCCAAGATGCTGACACTGAATAAAGTCGGCGTATACTGGGCTGAATCCTTGCAACAATCCCCAAGGTGGATACAATGATTCTGCATTTTGTGGATGAGGAAACTGATGTTCATGTGGCCAAAATCGTATGCCCTAGGACATTCAACTAGAATGTGGACCAGCTAGGATTCAAACCCAGGCAGTCTGGCTGCAGAACCCAGGCTCTTCTGTTAATGAATCAATCCCATTATTTAAGTCAATCTTTTCATTCATTCAATAAATATTTATTGAGTTTTTTTCTTTTAATGGGCCAGACAGTGCTCTAGGCATTAGAAATACAGTGATAAGGAAGATAAAGTCCCTGCTCTCATGGGGAGAGAAAGATAACACACAGCAAATGAGTAAACAGTATTATGGATAATGGTAGTAATAAAAAGGAAGATGAGTAGGTGGGAAGACTATAATATAAAGGGAAATATATATTTGGTCTTCATCCTCAGTTTCTGGCACAGAGCTCCTAAGACCTTTGGAATTTCATGAATATTAGGGGTGAGTGAAGCAACTTTTATCATATTTGGTCTTTGCCTTTGGTTTCTGACACAGCTTCTAAATTCTTTCGAATTTTGTGAGTGATTGGAGTATCTTTTGTTCTAATGAGGCAACTCTTGGTGGATCTCTAAATAGCTTTGTGATAGGGGCTGGCCACTAGAAAGACCAAATCTTGATCAGAAGCTTGGAACTCCCATCCTCCCAATTTAAGGGATGGGAGAGGGACTGGAGATTGAGTTAACTGATCACGCATATGTGGTGAAACCTCCATTAATAACCCTAAATGGTGATGTTCAGGAATCTCCCAGGTTGATGAACACATCCACATACTGGAGGGTGACACACCCTCAGGAACAGAAACTCCCAGGTTTGGGACCCTTCTGGACCTTGCCCTATGTACCTCTTCATGTGTTCATTTGTATTCTTTATAGTAGCCTTTATAATAAACCAGTAAATGTAAATAGTATTTCCTTGTATTTGGTGAGCAGTTATAGCAAAGTATTGAACTGAGGAAGGGAGTCATGGGAACCCTAAATTTATAGCCTGTTGGTCGGAAGTACAAAAGGCCCAGGACTTGTGATTGGCATCTGATATTGGGGCGGTCTTTGGGGACTGAGCCCTTAACCTGGGGGATCTATGCTAACTCCAAGTAGTTAATGTCAGAATTGAATTGAATTATAGGACACCCAATTGGTGTCCAGAGAGTTGGAGAATTAATAGGTGTAGGAAAAAACCCACACATATTCGGAGTAGAAATAGATCATAGTTGGTGTCAGAAGTGGGATTTGTTAGAATGGCCCTGGTTCATGGAAACAAGTAGTTTGAGAAGAGAAAGGATGAAAGGGTAGGGAATGAGGAACTTTTGACTCCTGAGTGGCCACATGGTCATGCATAGTATGGAGTGGCTGTGCTATCAGTTACTAAGGGTAAAAGTTACTAATGGAATTCATATTTGGATCTAACTCCTGGGGAGTTAGTTCACTAGATGCATAAGGAAGTGCAAAGTAATAGGAAAAAAAGCAAAACATATAATCCCTTAGTTATTATTATCTGTAATAGCCAAAATGAAGTTAAAAGAGAATGCCGGTTGTGCCTTGATGCTAGACAAAGCTCCAGTTTCAGTCAGTCTGAGCTTGACTACTAGTCTCAAAGCCATCCATAAAAGGAATAATAATGAGAGCACAATGCACAGTATCCTCAGACCGCTGGTCACCCAGAAGGTCATCCATGTGAGGGGAGCCAGAAGGTGGGGAATTATGGACAGTGGCATGAGCTTTTGGGGGCGGCCAAGGAAGAGGCCTTGGCCAAGGTCTAGGCAGAGATGATGGTGGCTTGGATCAAGGTACATGTGGGAGAAGTGGGTAGGGTCTGAGTCTACCTTGAAGGCAGATGAGGTAGGACCTGCTGATACATCAGATGTGCAGGAGAGAGAAGCCTGCTGTCCTTGACTCTCCAGATCCACAGCTACTAAGTTGTAGAGAAAGGACTAGAAGCCCAGGCTCTTGACAGAGGTCAGATGTTCTCTTCTCCATCCATTCACTTCGTAAGCATTTACTGAGTACTTACTGGTGCATGGGCCAGGTGCTGAGACAGACCTACTCTGTGCTCATGGAGCTTACATTCTTGAGGGGAAAGCAGTCAGATGTCCCAGACTCTGGTCAATGTCATAAAAGCCAATACAGTTACATGGGTGCAGAGAAGCAAAGTGCCCCACGAACACATGGCAGGGGGATCTTGCTACTGCAGGATTCCCAGAACCTGCAGAGGGACAAGGCTGGACAATAGAGATAGCCAACATTCTCTGAGCACTTCTCAGGGGCCCAGGGAGTGTGATTGAGTGATTTACATCCATGATCTCATTTCAATCTTGGTAAAAGCCCTAGGAGGAAGGATCTATTTTTATTCTCCTTTTACAGATGAGACAGCCCAAGATTCAGAGAGACAGGGCAGGTTGCCCAAGCTCACTTAAACCTGGCAGAGCCAAGACTCAGACTTTGGGACACGGGTACTCTTCTCTGTTCAAAATTCTCTGATAACAGCCCTTTTCCATTACAAAGGCTGTGATTTATAAATCAATATGTCAAATAATAAGCATGTTCTACCTCCAAACAGTCCCTTGTGATAGACGCAGGTGTTTTTTTGGTTTTTTTTTGGTGGAGGGCAGGGGTGAGCATAAGGGAAACTTGATGAAAGTCCAGAATTTTCCCCATGAAGTCCAAGTGACCTTTAATTACTTACAGATTTAATAGACTATCATGCCACATGATTTATTCCCACTGAAAGATTGATTAGTAATATAACTTGAATTGTATTCCATTTCCCCATGCAATTTAAGATGATTTAGTGCCAAATAAAGACTAACCCCAAAGCCCTTGCTTCAAAGAGCCACAGTCCCCCTTGTTGTTCTAACACATTTGGGAGAAATTGTGCCTCCACCAGTCGGAGAGCAATGCAGTCTCTCCTAACCTTCAACTAAGTGAGGATCTGGAGCCTCCCAATCTTGGCAGTGGGGGTGAGGGCTTTCCTGGGGTCTGGGTCACTTTCACTTTGCTCTAGTTTCTCAGCTTTGGCACTAGGGACATTTGGGTCTTCTCTGTTGTGGGAAAGTGTCCTAGCTCTGTAGGACGTTGATCAGCACCCCTGGCCTCTATCCGGCAGATACCAGTAGCACTCCCCTAGAAATATGACAAATAAAATTGTCCCCAGACACTGACACATGTCCCCTGGGAAGCAGAATTGCCCCCGGGCTGAGAACCTCCGATCTAGACTTCACTGTCCTGGGGAACCAAGATATGTTCTTTGGTAAAGAACAATTAAGCATATTTTAAAATCTCACTGGCACATAAACAGATAAAGGTGGGGAAACTTTCTCTAAGGGATAAATCACAGCTTTTGTTTCCTTGTCTCCTTGGTCCCTGTTGTGACATAGACAACATACTTCAGGGGCTGCCTGGGAGACCCTCAGAGGATGGACGCTGGGGACCTTGGGTTTTAACAGTGGGGTGTGGGTGTCGAGCCAGCAGAAGGTTTGTGCCCTGTGAGTGGCTGGTCGATTTCAATCCGTTTCTTCCCTTTTACATTCTGGATTCTGCAGGAACCAGAAGGACTCCTGAGGCATCCAGATGAAAAGCTGAGTGGTCAGAAATGCGGCTCCCTTAATGAGGTCCGAGTTCTCAGGCCAGGGGAACACGTTTCTCCGTTTAGGAGATTTGCTGTACCAGCTGTTGGGTTTTCAGCTCTGGGAACCCGTCACTCCAGGGTGATGTTTGATGTTGTTCTGTGTGTGTGTGTGTGTATCTGAGAACCTAACACTTTGCAGGCATTAATTATGGAAATTTGTGGGATCATCCTGCTTTTGCCAACCCCCTCCCCTTTTCCATCTCAGACAACAAGTAAAATAACCCAGTTCTCTTTTGTGGCGGGACCACCAAGGCTGAGCAAAGGGCCGCCAGCCCCTCCCAAGGGTTCCCTCCCGATCTGCTCCACTTGGCTTTTTCAAGGACGTCTCAATGAGTGGCCTTGTTGAGACTTCCACTAAGGCCCAGACTAGAAGGGACCATTAAAAACAGTTTAATCGGAACAAAAGAAGTTCTGTTCTTATTGTGTCCCTGGTTTGCAGTTTGGGTGCAGCAGCTGAAAATCTATCTGCACCAAGCAACAGATCTGGACCCAGCCACGCTGCACAGTTTGCACTCAGCAGAGATTTCTGGATGGATCCTTGGAGCAGATAATTTACAACTAAAGCAACACACAAGGAGAAGCCTTTTTATTTGGCACAAATGTTTCCTATTAAAAGCCTTCGGAAGCCCCGGTAACTGGAGCTCTCTTTTTCCTGCACAAGCTCAAGGTGATCATATTTGTGCATACAGAATTCTTGAAAGAATTCTTGGTTTGGATGCTGATACTGTCTGCGAAGAACAGTGTGACAAGGGATTATGAAAAGGTGCACGGAGGCAGGGGCATGTCAAAGGGGAGCACCTCTGGGCTGATTTTAAATGACTGTCCTGGAAGCTTTGTGGTGAGTGATTTTCTACTGATGAGAAGCTCCAAATGGACAGGGGCATTTGTGGTAAACCTCCAGAATCTTCCAGAAGCAAGGAGAATTGCCCCAAAGTGAAGCTGTTTATGTGTCATGGGGGATGGGAACTTTTGTGGCCAGCTTTTTGGAATATCAAATGAGTTCAGTGCTACCTATCCTTTGGAATGGACCACGTAAAAGAAGTTATTTTTAAATTTTGACTTGAAAAATTTAGTTTCAAATTCTATTGTTTTCGACATGATAAAGGATAAAATTTCTAGGGATGACTAGGTTCCAAAGCTCATCTTGTTTGACCTTTGGATCGTATTTCCGGAACAGTCTCCCCATGGGGCTGTGGGTTATTCTTGTCATGCAGGACTTAGAGCAGCTCAGAACCCTGAATTTTCATTTAGGGTGACAAGCAGATCTGAAACGGGGAGTCAAAGGATCAAGTCTTAACTGTTTTGGACTCAGCCTGGGGAAAATGTGCCTGCTGAGACCTGAGGATCCCCTCAAGTGCAAACACCCAAGAACTAGTGAGAAAGCATAGGAGGACAGTTGGATCAAAGCATTTTTGTGTGACGTCGAATAAAAGCCCCAAAGAGAATTCAACACCAGATTGATATCACCGATGTTGCTCTCCCAGGGCCCAGCAACCAGGACAGCGCGAGCGTGTCTTTCTTTATTCCCCGAGGAATTCCGATACACCCTCTGGGGTCAATGTGGATCATGAGTTGACCTGAAGACCAGTGCTAGTGGTCAGTCACTATTTCTTCAGTAACTGTCACATGTCAAGCACTTTCCATGGCTTCCCTCTTTGATTCTTCCAGCAGCCTAAGGGAGATAAATGAGAGAAAACAAATTCTGCCCATTTTACAGATGAGGAAATGGAGCCTCGGAAAGGTTTGGTGTACTCTGTGGGTTCACACAGTGAGTGAGCGGTGGGTTCTGGCAGCAGGCCGGGTGAGCCTGAGATTCCGCTCCGGGCAACACCGATGCTGCCGGTCCCCCAACCACACTTCAAGTAGCAAGGATTTAATTCAGGAGTCAGTATATGTTTTCTATAAAGGGTCAGATTGCAAATATTTTTGACTTTGCAGACTGTATGGCCTCTGTCACAGTAACTCAACCCTGCCTTTGTAGCACGAAAGCAGGCATAGGTAAGTGCAAATAAATGGCCATTGCTGTTAATAAAACTTTATTAACTAAAATAGGCAACTGAACGTGGCACCCAGGCCATAGTTTGCTGAACCCTGATCTAGTCCTGAGACTGGGTACAAAAGTCCCTATCTCAGAAGGATGTGGCGCCTCTGGTGTGCTGAGGCAGATGCTACTGGTTGCTGACCCAGAATCCATCTCCCTTCCTTCCTTTCTACACAAACAATACGGTGCCAGTTGAAAATACTGGCCAGCTAGCCTCTGCTGCACCTGAGGATGCCTGCGTGACCTGTGCCAGCTGATGAGATGTGAGGATGACGTGTGCTGATTCCAGGGAACACTGCTGTTTCCTTTTGTCCTTCCTTCTTCTTTTGTTCATCCTGCCTGGAAGCCTGATGGGATGCCCGGAGCCCGTGTTCAGCAGAGCACAGTACCATCGTGTAGAAGCAAACCACGGGCCCAGGACAGCAGAGCAGGCAGCTTAAGAGGAGGAAGGTCTTTCTGAGAAGCTGTATCAGCCTGGGGCTTCCTACCCATTTCCTGTATGAGAAAAACCACACCCACTTTTTGGTCAAGCCATTACGGACAGGTTTCTGTTACATGCAGCTACGTGTAATCCTTCCAGTTCATAGACTGAGTCCAGTGGTGGGCACACAGTGAGTTCTTAAAGAGTGATTGTCATTTAGTGTCGGTGATACCAGAAGTGAAGTCTTGGAGCCTTTGGGCATCCTGGATGCTGGGTAGGGTGGTAAGGTGACATGTTTTGGCAAGAAATACATTTTAATGCCTCTTTTTTTCCTTCACTTCTATAAGCAGTTAGGAGGCTGGGCAAAGACATGGAAAGAGCTGTGACTTAGCATTTCTCCACCATAGTATTTTTCACACTGTCACAATTGTGGCTATTTCTTTTCTTTCCCCAAAGACACAGATGACCTCTGAGTCACTCCTGTGCCCCCGGGTATGGGTACCTGGCCCCACCCACCACATGCTTGTGGACGTTTGGGCAGTGACATAGGCCAGGAAGTTCAGGTGCTCTGTTCCCTGGCCTAAGAGATGTGCCAAGACCTGGACGTCCTCTCCTGGGAGTGAGAAGCTCCCTGCTCCCCCAGGATCACCAGCTAGCAGTGTGTGTGTGGAACACTGAGAAGCTGAGGCCCCCTGCCACACAGAGAAAGCCTGTCTGTGGTAGAATAATGAAGCCAACATTCAATCAGATGCTGAAGCGAAAGCTAGCAAAACAGCGAGTAACAGCCGCAGAGAAGAGGTCAACCCTGAGCCCCTGGACCCAACATTGCCCAGACAGGACCTCCCCTTGGAAGCAACACGTGGATTTGGGCTTATATCCCTGGCACTTTAATATAACAGCTCAGGGAGACACTGTACTCTAGTAAAAGACTGAAGAGTCCTGGAGTGAAGAAACCTGTTTATCTTTCCCAAACTCATCATTTCTTAAGCTTTCTTGACCAGTAAATCCTTTTATCCACATGTGACCGTTTTGATGAATGCAGGGAGAAGGCCAGGGCATCTGGGTGGTGAAACAGCAGAGGTGTGGAGGTGATATTTTCAACATCAAGCTCATCTGGGAAGTGGGGTTTCGAGGTGGCTACCTGAAGCCAGCCATAGAGAATTATCTAGATTCCCAGACCTTCCTGTCTGTTAGGGTTTGGTTGCTGAGTGAGGAGATCTGTGTCCCCCATGGGCCATTTTCACAAGATGACTTCTCTGAGTCACTTTTGGTTGTTTTATCTATAAAAATTCTGCCTCAGAGACAGACCCACTTTTTAAACACAGGATAGTTTTATCTTCTTGGCCTGTTTATTGCTTAATGCCAAGAAGGCTCTCTGAAGTCACAGATGCCTTGAACTAACCTCCGAGCAAGGGAAACTCCGTGTGGCCACACTCAATTGACTTTTTTCTCCTTAAAAAAAGGAAAGGAAAGAACCACATGTCTGTAAATTAAATTTTCTGGTTATAATGAGGCTTTTGAACCCCTGTAAATCATCCTTTTGTTTTCTGGTTCCCATCCCCCACCCCCAGCAAATTCCCACAAGGCATTTGGGAATCAAAGAATATTACCCCATAAAACAAAATCAGGGCCATCATGCCAGGGATATAGAGGAACATGGAAAGCCCATATTGTGGCGGGGGTGGGGAGTGGTTTGAGGTGTCCGTAACTTCTACCCTTCACGGGAGTCCTGAAAAAGTCCTCGGGCTTGGTATCTGAACAGCAGCTGCCGGAAGAGGTCTGGGTCTTAGGTAACCGCGATCTTTGCAGCCTCTTTGATGTCTGGGAACATCACGCTTCCCGGTTTTGCAATGTGCCTTGCTTCCTGGGAGCAGCCGCCTGGGAGGCAGTTGGGACGGTTCTGGCTGGTGAGGATACTGAGCTGCAGCCTAAGAGAAGTGGATGTGAACCAGCAGCACCCATGTCTGGATTCTGCTGGGGACAGGGGCCCATGCTGGGGTTTGGACTGAGTTCTTCTGACTATAAGAATTAGACACCCACTCAAGCCACCCCAAATAATGTGTCTGGGATCTGGCCACAGGAAACTATCAGGCCCCAGGAGAAGCTAGAGTGAGAGGATATATCTGGAGTCAAGAAGCCCTGATGCTCTTCAGACTCACCCCTGGGCCTTTGCACTTGCAGTTACCTCTACTGGGAGCTCCCTTTCCCTGTTTGTCACATGCCTGGCTTCTTCTCAGACATCACTTTGTCAGAGGAGCCTTACCATGTGTTGCTGTCAGCATTTCCCTTGGCTTTTTTCCTCTTGGGCACTTGTCACTCATTCATTTCTTATCTGTCTCCACAACTAAAATATAAAGGATTTTAATGTCCCCACTGCTGGTGGTACCTTGGCACCTGAGTAGAGACTGTCACATGGTAGAAACCAAATAAATACATGTTAATGAATCAGTGAATAAATACTATTCCAAGGCTGCCAGGGATAGTCACTAGGATGTGCACAGCACGACTCTAGAGGTACCACTCTCAAAACCTTGGACAGGAATGGTGGTCCGGGAGTGTTCAGTGTACAACCTGCACCATGGGGTACAGTGGCCCTGAGCAACTGTATAATGCCCACCTGCTCTTTTCCCAGCATGGCCATACTGGCTTCACTTTCTACCTTCTGACCTGGCCTCACTCCCATTTTCCCACGGCGGGCATCATTTTCTTGAATTTTCGAATTCAAATACCCAAGAGAGCAGATCTGTAAGTCTGGCTAGTTGTCTTGCCCCAAGTCATGTCATAGGTCACTCTGGCCAGCTTGGCATAGTGGCCACTTTCTCTGGCCTGATCATCTCTGGCTAGGGATCGGGGGCTGGGTTGTCTGTGGTGGGCACCTATGTTTAGCACCTGCCTGGGCCCATGCAAGTACTTCACACAACATCCTCAACGTCCTAGCAAGGCAGCATTATTATTGCACCTGTTTTATAGGTAAGGAGATGGACCCTGAGACTGACATCAGGCTGTCTGCATAGATATCTGCCTCCACTGCCCTTTTGTTAGTGGAACCCTAGGAAAACCGCTTAGCCTTTCTGAACCTCAGTTTCCTCATCAAATAGGCATAAGAAGAAGAAGAACTTCAAGAGTTGTGAAGATGAAATGAATTCAACGTGTCTGGAAACCTAGACTATTAGTTGTGTTGATAACAATGTCTGTCAGTTTGTTTTCCTTCCATCCAACATGGAAGTGTCTTACATGGCTGGCTGCGGTGATTTGGGGTGGGGGCAGGGGGAGCAGCTTGCACCCATTCTGAGCAGCAGGTGAAAATGGGAAAAGCTGGCTTTTAGGGTTTGTGTCCCTGGGACTCATGTGTCCAGGGGCATCAGCCCTTGAAGGAGAAAAGAATCCACACTTTGATACTTGAACACGTGGCCATTCTTGTCTGTATCTACTTGTCAAGGCTATTTTGTCACCTGATCTCAGCTGAGCTGCTAGGAGCATGCCCGCAGTTACTCAGTGCCGTGGTGACAGGGCGCCAGTGACAATCCCGGCTCCTGATTCTGAGTCAGGCGGTGCTCCAGACAGAAACCAAGACGCTCTCTCAGGGAGTTCATTCATTCACTCAGCAAGTATTTGTTGGGTACCTACCATGTGCAAGACACTATTCTGGGCTCTATTCATGGGAGTGAACAAATCAGACCAAAAGCCATGCCCACATTCTAGTGGAGAGACAATGAACTGGTAAACAAGTAACTAAATGTTTCAGGTGGAGGTAAGAGTTACATAGAAAAAGAAACACGGAGAGGAGGATGGGGAGACATTGTGATTTTTGATAGTGGGGGTCAGGGAAGGCTTCAGTGGAGAAATGACACTTGAGCATAGACTGGGTGGTGAAGGAGGGAACCTCGTGGATGTTGGCAGGTGAGCATTCCAGGTAGATGGAACAGCAGGTTCAAAGGCAGCAAACCTATAAGGCAGCAGCTCCAACCAGCTGTGCTTCTTGCTTTACCCAGAAGATCCCCTTAGTATAGACTTGCCTGATATAAAATATAGGGTGGCCAGTTAAATTTGAAGTTCAGATAAAAACATTTTAAATATAAGTATGTCCCAAATTGCACAGGACATACCTATACTAAAAATTAAGTCATTGTTTATCTAAAATTCAAATTTAACTGGGTGACCTACATTTTTATTTGCTAAATCTGGCAACCTTACTCAGCGGTCAGTCATTGTGTGAGTTAC
Source organism: Manis pentadactyla (assembly GCF_030020395.1). Taxonomy (NCBI): domain Eukaryota; kingdom Metazoa; phylum Chordata; class Mammalia; order Pholidota; family Manidae; genus Manis; species Manis pentadactyla. The sequence goes on along the minus strand of NC_080023.1, from coordinate 173,226,407 downwards.
GGAAATAAAAGTTGTGAGCTGGCTTTATGGAGAGGTGTGGCTGGAAGAAGAGGAGCCAGAGCCAGACTGCCCAGGGTTTGAGTGTGGGCCGTGCCCTTCGTTAGCTGTGTGGTCTTAGCCAAGTTCTTTGGCTTCCGTGCCTCTGTACCTTCATCTGTGAAATGAGAGACATAGCATCTGATATCAGGGCTATTAGAAGTTTCAAGATAATCTGTAATGTGCTCAATGCCGGATAGCCCTGTCAATAATGCTAACTCTTCTTAATCTTTGCATATGTTGAGACGAGCTCAAATCTATTAATCTGCCCAAATTATCTTTTCACTCGAGTCAGGACAAAAGTAAGGGCTTACCAAGGGGGGAGGTGATAAAGATAAATCTAAGTAGAGGAAAGAGTCATTTTTAAAAAAATGAACAGAAACACAGCAAAGGAGGCAAGAAAAGGAAGAAGAGATGGAAAGAAGCACCAAGTGGGGTAGGGAAGGGCCCCTGGGGCTCTGGGAGCCAGGAAACCGAGCTGGGTCCCAGCTCTGCCCTGGCTCCCTGTAAGGCTTGGGGCCCCACAGTTTTTCTCTGGGTCACAGTTTCTCTATCTTCAAGATGGAGCTGAACCAACGTTTGTAGGACTTTGGTTGTAACTGGAAACTCAAGACACAATGGCTTAAACTATCAAACATCTTTTTCAACAGGCAAAGAAATTTTTAGTAAAAATAATTCCCATATAACATACAGGACATACTTATACTACAAATTATTCATTGTTTATCTGAAATTCAAATGTAACTGGGCATCCTATGTTTTTATTTACTAAAGGTAGCCACTCCGGTACTCTTTCCTGCTCTATTTAACCAGAGAAGCTCTGTTTCCATCTTTTGTATTGGGCATCTATGAAAAGCTTTCTTGACCAAAAGTTTCAGCTGCTAAAAAAATAAAAAGAAAAGGTCTGTAAACTTCAGGTTGGCATGATTTATATGACCCCCCTTTCGGCTCCCTGATGCCGTATGCTGCAGGATTCATAGCTGTGGGCAACAGAAACCATCTGGGGCTGACTGGTGCAGGGAAGGTTTTACTAAAGGATATTGGGGGGCTCACAGAACCCTAGGAAGGCCAGGGAACCAGGCTTGTGGGCTCTTCAGTTGGGATGGCCCCAAGTCACTCTGTAGAATGGTCCAGGCACAGACTAATAGCTTCTGGTGTAGATGCCTCTGACTGGCTGAGACTTTGGTGACATGCTGATGCTCTGGTGGCAAAGCAGGTGGGAACAGTACATCTTTGGGACGTGCAGGTCCTATGGTGGGTGGGTGGGGGGCACATGCAGGCTCTTCTTCCTGAGATAGGGGATTCCCTGAGCATGAGAAAGGGATCAGATGGAGCTGGGAGGACGGAGATGTTTAGAAGCAACGGCAGTGAACACTGCTGCTCCCAAAGAGTGAATTCTGGGTTTTGGTGTCTTGGGGTGATTTTTATGATGGGGAAGGTGAGTTTATTGGAAGTTACCAGGTCCAAATAGCAGGAATCTCGGTGGGAAGGAGACTGGAGAGGATTAAGGTCTGATTTTGCTTGGGAGATGGTAGGTGTTTCACACCTCTCACTCTGTGTTCCTTGAATAGTAAATTAAATGGAACTGCTTTGAAATGCAGCAACATTGGGGTCCTTTGGGTTGGGGACTGGGGAGGCTGGATACATCTTCCAAATCCAGCAGAGCCATTTATAAGACCAGAGACAAACTGGAGTTCACAATCTGACTGGTAGATGGGTTTTCTTTGGTTTCATGGTCAAAAAATTTTTTCTTTTTTAAGTGGTTGCCAACAGATACACATTGAGAAGTGTAACATGCAAAGCCAGATCTCCAGCTTCCCTTGGAAATTAGAACTATCTGGTAACATTGGAATCAAATTCCTGGTTGGCATCACCCACAGAAATGTGGTTTCCAGGTCATCCTGGTCCCCGCCCCACCGTTGTACCTGGTCCCCACGTCCCTTACCACCTGTCATCACGTCTGTGCTTGTGGTCCCCTTAGTGGAATTAGGAGGAAAGGTAATTGTAACTTTAGGAATGTGGAGCCTTGCTCCTCAACATATAGCCCTCAGACCAGCAGTGTCAGTACCTCTGGGAACCAGGTAAAGGCCCAGAATCTCAGGCCCCATTCAGACCAGCTGTGTGGGAATCTGCATTTTGACGGCTCCCCCGGAATTTGTGTGCAAGGTCAGGATGGAGACATGTTGCTTTAGGATCGAGCAGGGGCAGAAAGGGTCTGCTCCCAGATCACTGAACCACTGGCTGGATAGGACCCTGGGCTGCGTAGAGAGATGTGGCTTTGGGTCACAGCTCCACCAGAGATGGACCGGGTGACTCTGGGCAAGTCACTCAGAATCTTGGTTTCCTCTGTGGTCGGAGGGTGACATGGGCTAAGGCAGTGCAGAGCTTAGCAGGTGCCTGGTGGCAGCGAAATAGTTTAGACTAGTTAGCTGCTCTTACTCATGTCTGGGAAGGAGGAAAAGGGCCCCTCTAAAGCTAAACCCAGAAGAGTAAATGCTCAAAACTGAATCAGATTTTCTCCAGAAGGCATAATAACGGCACTAGTACAAAACCATGGCTTCCGCCTAGATGTTTGGGAGACCCTGGAGTCCTGTTTTGGCCTCAGCGTTTTCTGGAATGTGCATGTGTGTATGTGTGTCTGTGTTTTCCCTTTGGAACTGTGGCTGCTGCCACAAGTACTTAAGACTGTTAGAAGCAGTTTAGTATCTTACTCCTCTGTTTAAAAAATTGTGCAAAGAAAGCCCCAGAGTGAGCAGTATGAGTCTGTATCTGCAGTGCAACTGGATTTGCATGCAAAGCAACATTTCGTTACAGGTGTGCTAAACTAATTTCCTCTCGAGGGTAGATCTTTTTGCACACAAAGACCTTAAAGCTGTGCAAGGGGAGGATCAGGGTCCCCTGTTCCCTGCTGAGCTCTGAGGCCCAGGTCTGCAGGCCCTGGCCAGGTGGGTGGGTGAAGGAGCCTCCAGGCTTTCTGGGTGGTGCAGGGCACCTCCAGGGCTGCTGAGCTTCCTCCAGGGCAATTGGTATAAGATCTGCGGATGAAGATGAAGTCCTTACTTCCCTCTGAATGTGCAGATCAGCAGAATTCTTTTCTTCTTTTTATTGCCTTCGAGACATATGCTGACTTGGTCAAAATTGCTTCGGCAAGATGTGACTGATGATGTATGAAATGAAAACTCCTTGCCTGGTGCTGGGAAGCCAGCAAGTGAGGGGTGTGGACATTCAGCTGGGGCGGCCAGACACAATAATGCCCCTCACGTTTCCAGGCCATCTTTCATCCAGGCTCAGTTAGCCCAGGTGTGGAGCAGACTGGGCAGATCGGGTTACACCCCTGGAGTCCAGCACTGGGTGCCCCGCCTTGGGGCACCGCAGCGGGGGTGGGGTGGGGTGGGGGGGCTGGCTGCTGGGGAAATGAGATAGGCCCTGGAGAGTTCCTGGGCCCTGGATGGCATCGGATGGTGGGAGGTGGGGGGGGGGGCAGCTGGGGGACACTCAGGGGATCAGAATCAGGGAGCACCCGTTCACCTCCAATGCCACTCTTCTCATTCTCCCGAGCTCTCCAGTTCAAGCTCCTGCCTTGGGTCTCTCATGGTCAGGGTGCATTTGTTTTTCTCTGTTTGGCCAACGAGAAAAGTGTTATTTTTAATTTTGGAGGCTTTCCTGCTAACCTATTTTTCTTTTCATCCAGATTCTAACTAACATTTATCACATATTTTCTCTGCCCCCTCAAGCACCTTGCAAAGTCCTTTACATGAATTGAATTAACTTTTGGATGTTCACAGCAACCCTAGGCAACAGGTGCTTTTAGTCCCCCATTATACAGATGGGGTAACTGAGGTGAGTGGAGGTTAAACCCCTGGCATACAATTGCAAGTGGCAGGGCTAGAGTGTGTAACTGGGTGGCAGGCGAGTTCAGGCTGCTAGCTCCTACCTGAGACTTTCCTTAAACAATCTCATAGCCTTTGCTGTTGGCCCCAGCTTTCAAACCCACGTCTGATGCACCCCTTGCCAGGATTTCTTGCCTGCACGTCTGCATGCATGCACTCAGCAATGAAGCAAACATTCACTGGGGGCTTGGTGCAGCCTTGGGGACTCCTCTGGGGGAGGGAACAGGGAAAATAAAGAGCCCACACCCTCTCCCAGCACGGATCACGGGGAAGATAAGGAGGATAAAGAGAGGGTTGTGAGAGTTCAGAGGGAACCTTATCTCTCCCAGGTTTTGCCTATAGAGAGCATGTTGTCTCTTCATCTTGCATGAGAAAAGATGGCATCCCAGAAGAAGGGTCTTGGGGTTGAGGGCTCTGGGAGACACCTTTGCCTGGCGCCTGCGCAGTCAACCCTCAGTCAACCATGCTGTGCTCTTTAGATGTTGTCTGTGCTTATTACTATTCACTCAACAGGCACTTACTGAATACCTGCTGTGTGTCAGGCTCAGGTGGGCTCAGGTGAGCTGCACAGAGGAATCAACTATAATCTTTGCTTCAGGGCCTTCTAGGTGGCCAAAGGTGGACAGACACTGATCAATCAGCTGCTCCCACGCCCAGGTGTCCCCTGCCCCTCCCCCCTCAAAGCAGGGAGAGTGGATTAAAAGGTAGGGAAAGCTGCTGCAGAGGAGCAGCATTTTAGATTTTGGAAGAAAGCAAGCTCCTTTGTCTTAGCAGGCAGAGCAGTTGCTGTGGCTTTGCCCCTGGAAGGCCAGCCATGGGGGCAGGAGCAGCTCTGGGGAGACAGCCTGGGGTCTGCTCCTCACTCCACAGGGCCTGTGCACATGCTGGTCAGTCTACCTAGGATGCTTTTCCCTGGGAAAGCAGTCTCTTTCTCATCCTTCCAGGACTCAGGCCAAAGGCATCTACTCTGGAAGATCCCCACCACCTCTCACCACCTTAGTTTATTTCCTCCTATCTCTTTGCGCAGGCGGAAATGGCCAGGGGTGCACACTGTAGGCCCCATGTTTGCTCCCCACCCTCCACAATGCCTGCCCCAGGCCCTTCCTCCTTGACCCTCCTGCATGCCCTGCTCTGCCTGGCCCTAGCACTTGAGTGCCCTGCAGCACATCCTTCCCTGAGAGAACTGATGGACAAGCACTGCCTCCCCTCCTGCCCCCAAAATGTATTTAAGGTTCCTGCTTTGTCACCCCTTGGTCTGAAAGCAAGTGTCACCATGGGGCCACTGTGCTGTGCGGACTTACTGCTGTCCCCTTCAGCCCAGCACTGTGCTTGGCAAAGGGATGGGCAACAGAATTTGCAGGGCTCCGTGCAAAATGAAAACGGGGGCTCTTTGTTCATAGACCATATATGAAGCATTGCAATATGACAGCAGTAGATCATTAAGCCAAGTGTAAGGCTTTTTTGAGCATGGGGGCCTGGGTGCCTACACAGATCCCACACTCATGAAGCCCACCTGCCTGACACCTGTTGAAGTGCTCACCAAGCCTTCGTTGAAGGGAGGAGTTAGGGAGGAGTCACGTGACAGGTGATCTGGCTGCCTTTCTTGACTGACACTGGGCGGAGGCCAGCCCTGAAGGGGGCTCAGGACCTGCCTCATCTCATAGCCTAGGGCCTCTGCACCAGGACCAGTGGGTGCCCTAGGAATGGCGAGGACTTGCAGCCTTGCATTTCATTCTCCTTACCTTGCTTTCCTCTCTCCACCCATGTGGCCCTTCCCCAGAAGCCCCCAAAGTCTGCATGGCAGAACCACCTCCACTCCAGAAAACTCTAGAAGACCAGATTCCTGTTTACCAGCCCTAGAGCTTTCTCCTGCTCCCAAGTAAGGCTTAGCCAGACTGCCCTCCACCGCCCCCCACCCCCATCCCCAAGGAGGGCAGTGGACAGGGGTCCACCCTCAGCCCTTCACCTTCTATCTAGATGGGTCTACCCATCATATTGGGAGCGACTGGCTTGTGGGTTTGCCTCGTTGGGCAGCCCCAAGAGGGGAAGGAGCATGGTTGAAATGACTGCAGCTCTGGTGAAGTGTTATTTTGCCCTGTTGTTACAGATGCAGAACAGGGGCTCTGACAGGTGAGTGATAATTCACAGAAGGCCGCACAGCAGGTTCAGGTTGTCTGGGGCACCTGTGTCCATGCCCAGGGTGCACTGAGCTCCACGTGGGCAGCCCAGTGTTTGTGGGATGAATGAATGAGGGGACGGGCTAGGGCACAGCCGGCAGAGGTGACCCGGATGCAAGGCCAGCTGCAGGCTCCAGACACTACCAGCCTGGCTGACCAGGAAGGGCAGTGGGGCCTGGGTATTGTCTGGGGCTGAGGAGAGGTGGAAATAAATGGTGCCCCATGGGGGAGGGGTGGAGAGGAATTCTCCAGCTCACATAACTTCAATCATTTAGCGAATAATGCTTGTGCAGCCACGTGGTACCAGGCCCTGGGTTCAAGGGCGATGGAGAGAAGCCACGCCTGGGCCTCAGGATGCTCCACGTCTAGTGTGAGAGAAGATGATAAAGGCGGCAGGAAGAATTCAAACAGTATTTCCAGACTGACAGGAGTTAAAGAAAATAAAACAGTGTGGGGGTGAGCAGGGCGAGCCACCTTGTCTTGGCAGGTCTGGGAGGAAGTGGCACCTGAGTGGCGCTGGGAGGTGGACCCTTGGACAGGCTAGTTAAGAACGGGTGGTGGGGAGGGAGAGAGAGGGAGAGAGTTCCCGGCATTGGGATGATAGATGCAAAGACAAGATGGTGACCAGCTCGGGGAGGTGAGGAGGGGTTCACGTGGCTGGATTAAAGGGAGGAGCGGAGAGAGGAGAGGGATCAGAGGTCACCTCCTCCGGGGAGCCTCCTCTGATGCCCGGACTTCCTCGGCACTCCCCGCAGCTGCTTCTGCTGCAGCCGGAATCCGTAGGGTCCCCCTCAGGCCTCCTTCCCTGTCCCCACCGCGAATGCGGAGAGGGCAGCGTGGGCTCGGATTCCCGCCTCGCATCCCCGCGGCGCCGGGCCTGGCTCTGGGCACCCCGTGGGCACGCGGTAGATATTTGTAGGGCGCCCTGGCAGGATGAATGAACTCATTGGGCGCAGCTTGGGGGAGGGCGGGGCCAAGGGCAGGTGGGAGGCCGCGAGCGCGGGAGGGGCCCTGGACGCTCGTGCTCCTCCTCCTCCCGGGCCCAGCGCGTACCAGTCTGGGGCTCCCCAGGCGGCCTCTCGTGCGGCCGGGGGCGCGCAGGGCCAGGAGAGCGACGCGGGGCCCCTGTCCTGGGCGCCGGAGTTTGGACGAGGGTGGCTCGCCACCGCCCTAGAGCGAGAGCGCGGGCGGAGCGGGAGGGGGGCGCGCTCGCTAGCCCGCCGCCTCGCTGCCTCCCCGGCGCTCACTGCGGCTCCTGGGTGTGCTGGCTGCTCCTCCCACCCGCGCCCGCCTTCTGGCTCGCTGGCTGGCTCGCTCAAGCCGGTTTCCAAGCCCCGTGGTGCGCCTGGGCGAGTGGGGGCGAGGGGCCCCGGGGCCAGCGCCGAGCCGGGGGCGGGGGTCCGGGCAGAGCGCAGCCGCCCGGGGAGGGGCCATGTCCGGCGCGGGCGCGACGGGGCCCGTCTGCAGCAAGTGACTGAGCGGCGTGCACGGCCGCCTGCCCCCTTCAGCCACCTGGAGCGGCGCGGGCCCCGGTGCCGGGTGCCCGGGTTGCGCGTAGAGCCGGCGCGATGCACGTGCGCTCGCTGCGCCCCGCGGCGCCGCACAGCTTCGTGGCGCTCTGGGCGCCCCTGTTCCTGCTGCGCTCCGCCCTGGCTGACTTCAGCCTGGACAACGAGGTGCACTCGAGCTTCATCCACCGGCGCCTCCGCAGCCAGGAGCGGCGGGAGATGCAGCGCGAGATCCTCTCTATCTTGGGCTTGCCCCATCGCCCGCGCCCGCACCTCCAGGGCAAGCACAACTCGGCGCCCATGTTCATGCTGGACCTGTACAATGCCATGGCGGTGGAGGAGGGCAGCGGGCCCGACGGCCAGGGCTTCTCCTACCCCTACAAAGCCGTCTTCAGCACCCAGGGCCCCCCTCTGGCCAGCTTGCAAGATAGCCACTTCCTCACTGACGCCGACATGGTCATGAGCTTCGTCAACCTGGGTGAGTGAGGGCAAGAGGGAAGGGTGAGCCGCCAAGACTGGTGGCGCTTGGGGACGAAGAGGGGGCCGCTTCTTGCAGGCAGTCCGCCCGTCTTTCCACTCGGCCGTTTGCAAACCCGCACGCCTAGCCGAGGGTCTCCTACGCCGGCCCGGGGACCCCAAGCAGTGCTTGCCCCAGGTAGGGCTCGCTCCCGGGCTCATTTGGCCTGTGGTTGCTTTGGGGTGTAAACTGGTCCGGAACTCCCTCTGGGTTAAGTTGGCCGCGGCACCTCAGGGTCTGGAGGCGCCGAGCCGGCCGCGGCTCAGTTCAAAGCGCGGGGCTGGGTCATGTGAGCCGCGCGGGCCCAGCGTGGCCTGCGCTACCTGGGTTTAAAGGGCCCTGATCGGTGAGGCAGCCTTCCCGCCCTTTCTGGGCTCCTTTCAGCCCTGCACGGACCTGGCATCGCGGGCGTCGCGCCCCCGTCCTGGCCCTGGACAGCCCTACCTGTCCCCTCCCGGTGCGCCCGCTCGCGCGTGCTACGCGCCCCTCTCCTGGCCGCCGGGCGCCCCCCTCGTTCTCAGCTCTCCTGGCGGGAGCTGGGGAAAAACTGTTGCTATTGCGAGTTTTCTATTTTAAATATTTAATGATAGGTCCCAGGCGGGCAGAATCCATTTTCAGCGTTTATCACGTGTGGCGCGCAAAACCGCGGCTTTTGGCGAATGGGTGGCTCGGGATCTCCGACAGACGCCGCTGGGGGTGGCTGGGGGACCCGGCTCGCGACTGGAGCCGCGATGGCCCCGGAGACCCGAGGCCGGCGCTGCTGCGGGGGCTCCCGCTCCAACTGCGCACGCATATTCACCGGCCTTGTTTATACGAAGCCCCCGGCAGCGCGCTGTAGGGCTGATGATCAAATATTTGGTTTCCGAGATAACACACCCCGATAGCGCTGTTTCCTAGCCGCTTTCATTCTACATGTGTGACTTGCTGCGAAAATCCAAACGGAGTCAAGACAGCAAACTCAACGCTCACCCGCGCTGTGTCAACATGGAAATAATGATACTGAAAACCCCCCGCTGGGTACCCGGGGCCGGGGATGGGGGCGCGGAGATGGGAGGATCAACCTTAATGCTTCCCGCTCCAGATAAGGTTCCTGGAGTTCCCGGGACGCCATTGTCTGTCCTTAATAACAGCCCCAAATCAAATTGTGACTCGAGTTTCAGAGAGCATGGAGTGGGAGTTTTAGATGCCAAAATAACTTAGAGAAAGTTTGAATTGTACTAAGCAGCCTAATAGAACGACGCATCTCCACATGTCCTGATTTAGAACATTCTCCAAGATGTATGAGGTGGGAAAAAGCAAGGTGCAGACCAGTGAGGGTACGCGTGTGCTCGTATATCATCCCTTCCCGCTGGGAGAGGACAACACCAACTGGAAATAGAGTTTACTGGGGGCGGGGCAGAACTGGGGCTCCCGCTCGGAGTGGGAGCTGGGGTCTGATTGTTCACTGCACTGTTGTCCGTGTAATTTTATTTTACAATGTGTATTTATGACCTATACCAGAAACTAAAGAAAAATTCCAAGTACATGCATATAATTAAAGCAGCTCTAGTCATCCTGAAGGTGGGGGTTAACTAGGGCGCCTTCTCTGCCGGGGGATTTATGGCATCTTCTGTTCTGTTGGGTACCCTTGAATGCAGCAGGTCCCAGTGGCGGCCTTCAGAACTTGGCTGGAGTCATTAAAAAGGTATTTGTAAGCCCTGGCTTCTGTGGAAGGCTCTGCAAACCTAGTGCAGAAAGCACCCAGCTTTTCTTATGGACCAAGAGCACAGTCAGGTCTGGGGCTCCCCCGACCCCAGAGAAGCACCAGGTTGCAGATTGGGTGCCTCTGGGAACCTGGGGCAGGCTGTGCTCCCCCTTGGTAGTGGCAGCAAGCTGGGACTTGTTTGGGAAGGCCACAGCTGGGTGGTTTCCTCCTCTGCCTTTACACACACCTTTCAACCCCGTTAGCCCCATTTCTTTCATCTTGAAAGGACAAAGACCGGCTTGTCTGAGCCTCTTAATCAGTTGGGCTGGCTTTGGGCTTTGTGGGACGGTCCTGACTTTCTCAGGTCTTGCTTTCTGGAACATCACTCCAAATTAGATGGCGGAGTGGCTTTTAACAGAGTGCCCTGACCTTGTTTTCTTTCTCTTTCTGTCCCTAAAACTCGAGGTAATTAGTTGGGGGAAGACTTAGACTTCAGTTTGGTAGGATTCTTCTGATAGATGCTTCTAAGGTTGCCTTTAATTTCTGCCAGCAACTGCACAGGAATGAATGCCTGTCCCTGCCATTCTCTTCTGGCTCCGGAATTTCTCCATACTCCGGAGGGGTTTGGGGTGGCAGTGGGGTGGAGGGGAGTATGTAGCCGACTTGTTTGGAAGCTAAGTTGGCTAAGAACACATTGTTTTTCCTTGGACTGCAAATCATAATAGATCGCTAACAGTTTCTAAAGGTGTGTTTAGCCTCTTACTTTACGGAAGAGTGAGAAGATGTCATTTATCCATATCAAACCATTACTTACAATGGGAGGACATGGGGGACTTTGGGGTGCTGCTGATGGAGATCTTGAGGGGAAACTGACTTTCTCCACTGCCCCTCCTCCCTCTGCTGCATTCCGCTGCTGTCCTGCGGGGCTTGGGAACCTCTGATTGAATTCTGAAGGCTTTTGCAGACCTGGTGCGTTTATTCTTCCGTCTGCAGCCAAACTGGTTTTTGTTCCTATAAGTCGTTCTCTTTGGAATTCAAGCTTTTTGCCAGGCTGAGTGGGATCTAGAGAGGGAACTAGAGAATTTATGACAAAACCAGAATGAGGACTTCAGCCCCCACCTTATGACAAAGACCAGCCTGTACTGTGAAGCCTCGGTGATGGTAGTTGGTTGGGCTGCTGGAGGGAGATGCACATCTGCCCAGCCTGGGCCCCTTAAGTTCAATGGCGAGATTTGTAAACTGGTTTGGATTAACAAGCCCCCGATTCGTCTCTGTGGACTTAATTTTGGAATTTAAAACAGACTACCCTCTCTTAAATTGTCCCCAGGCAATGTGAATGCTGCAGACGGAATCTAAGGATCGCCCCCCGCCATTCTTCCTTTGGAGAAACCCAGCAGCTCTTAGGGAATGTTCTAAGGAAGCCGACTGGCATTAGGGGTGTGTGACGCATGTTAATTTCTGGTCCACGTTATGAAGGAACCAAATTTGTTTAATCTTTGAAGCTAAATTAAAAAAAAAGAGAAAGTTGGAAAACTATCACATTGGACTTGCTGTATTAAAAAAAAAGTGGCTTTTGTTAATGTAGCTGAAGAGCAGAGAGAAGGCTGTAAAAGTTTGATTTTTACTTTATACCATCTGGCTATCCTTTTTGTTGACAAGTGTTTGGCATTAAGATCTCTCCCTTTGCCCCTTAAGAACAGGCCCTACCACTGTAGAGTATTAGAAAAAGATTCTGTTACAGTTTAAAAATTTCCTTCAGGGAGTGCTTGGCGAAGGAGCATGGGCGGCAGGCATTTGCAGCTGTAACCTGGCTTGTGTTAAAATTTGGAAGGGGCTGCTTCACATTCCAGCACTTGGAGCGCCGGCCCTCACTGGTAAGCAGCCAGAGGTTAATATAGATGTCACACAGGCTTCTCCCCTTCTTTCCTTCATTCTTTCTGTAGAGTGCCTTCGCAATAGAAGCGCACCAACAGCTGTGTTTTTAGTAACCCTTTCAAAATCACTTCTTTTAAACCTCATTTTCCTGCTTCTATAAATCAAAGATCTTCTCCCCCCCGCTTTTCCCAAGGATATGTGTGACCCAGATTTGAACTTTTTTGATCTTCTTTGTATTTCCCTCCTGGAATCAGGGCGGGTTAAGGCTGAGTCCCGGATGCCAGCTTGCATGGCTAGTTTTGGTTTTTATTCCAGGGTTGTCCTTTGGCTGTGGAGTGGCCCATTGCAGGGATAAGGGAGGGGCCCAGATCAGAACCAACCGCAGGGCAGCTGAGAGATGACTGCACAGAGAGGAGAAGCTGCTTTTCAGATGCTGCCCTTGTCAGCCACAGTTTGGGGCCTTAGATCTCATAGTAGGGTTTCAAGCCTCGGCCGAGATAAACACAGCTGGTGCATGATCCCCTGACCACGGGAATGCCTGCGGTGTGAGCGAATGTCACATGTCCGGTCAAGTTGGAGACAAGTGATGACTTCATTCCAGGGAGAGTCCATCGAAGTTGATTGATCACCCCTATTGCTTTAATATCTTTTTTCCCTATTGGGTAAGGTCATATTTGGCCCATCGCAGGAATCATAGTGTCCTAACACTCTCTCATCCCCACCCTTCCCCAGCCTGCCCATCCGTTTAACCAGATGAATATTTTGAATGGAGAGCCTTTTGCACCAAATGACTGGCCACATTCATTTTTTTGTGATCATTCTTCAGACCTAGCTGGGGGCTGTCCCCCCACCTTTTTTTGTTTTTGGCAGGCCACTGCAACGCTTTGCCTTAATGCACTCTGGCGGTGTCACTGGGGTTAGGGCACAGGCAGGGATGAGTGGGACCTGTCATGTTATTGTCAGAAGGAATGCGAGGATTAGCCTTTAAAACATGGTGGCTGCAGCTGTGTACACTTATTGTAAAAGATTTAAGTCCCACTGGTAAAATCAATATATTGAATTGCATGACCCTCTGCTTTTAATTAGTTTAAATCAAATGTGCCGATGCCATTTTGCCGCCTCTCGCCTTCACGGGGTGAGGAAATACCAATATTTACATAGAAACTGTTAATTTGTGGTGAAAATGATAACACATTTAGCTTTGCACACCCAAATTGCTCCAATTTGATGGATCCCAGATTAATGTGGACTTGAGGGGTGACACTACCAGGGTGAGGGAGCAGGGCAGCGACATCAGTAACATTGCAAAGCCGACTCCGGATGCCACACGCAGGTGGGCATATCCCTGGGAAAGAGCCTGAGAATTCTAGTCTTTAAGGAGACTAGCTGATTCTTTCACTGCAAGCCAGAAATGTTGAGATTCGCCGACATCACCTAAAATCTTTTCTCTTAAGCACTCTTACAGGATTGTCAGGCGGGCACTTGCCTTTTTCGTGGGTTTGAGTCTGTTCTCCCAGCGTGCTGGGTCCTTTGTACAGGGCAGCTCAAGGCACAGTACTTCATTTATTCCAGGGCTTCAGATGCTTTTCTTTCCAATTCCTGAAACCGTTTATAGAGGAAGGGGGGGTTCTCTCACTGCAAATGATCCCATGTATGACCACGGCTATTATGTGAACCTTTTGGTATTAGCTGTGTATTCAGCTGCAGTTGAATTCTGAGTTTTGCAGCAAATGGCATTTGACAAATAATACTTGACAAAAATGTGACTTGGTATTTCTTAATATGGAACAGATATTTCGTAGTTAACTTTCCTTGTTGAACAATTGCTTGAACGCAACATGAAATGGCTATGCCGATGATTCTCAGGGCTGCCACTGTGTATTTTTCCCCACTTGAAAGCAGAGTGTTTATGATTTGGGGGCTATTAGGAGCACACGAAGTTTGACACTTCCTTATGTGAAACTCAGAGTAGCATGTGTGACGCTGTCCTTTCAACATTTGTGTCTGAAGGCCTTGTTGGGAGCCGCGCAAAGCCTCGCTGATCCGCGTGGAGTGGATTGAATTAATGACAACTCAGAGAGCACCAGTTTTAGGGTAATTGCTTTATTGTTTTGGAGCCAGGGTGCTTATAATCCGGTTCCTGTACAAACATGTTTAACGTGTGTTAATGCATTTCCAAACCAGAGCCTCTCCGCACAACCCTGCTTTCCATTAATTGATGTCGGTAGCATGGTACAGTATTTCAAAGGGCTGGCCAAGTATAAACTGTGTCTCCAATTTCCTTCCTTTCCTGTGTTTGGAATGCCAATGTTAATTTGTTCCCATGCAGGAGCAGGGGCTGCCAACTGCGGCTTTCTATAAAGAGCTTCACAGTGAAGGCTTCCAGCCCTCGCTGATACTTGGGGCTGCCTGGCCAAGTTTCCTGACACTTTGCAGCTAATTCTGGGTGATATATGGAGTGGGGGGGTGGGGGGCTTCACTGCTGTGTAACGGAAGTTCTCGGTGACAGCAGAGGGTGTGACTTGGCAAGGGAGGATGGAACGGTATCCACAGTGATTCTCCTTAGACACAGCTTAAACTTGTGTGTTGTAAGCTATGTGTGTTTCCACTCTGGTTGCATATTAGCTGTGTGACCTTGAGCAAGTTACTTAACATTTCGGAGTTTGTTTCCTCATTGTATAAAGCTGGATGATAACCTCCTCCCTGCCAGATCCTCATGAAGATCAAATCGTACCACACATGTGCAGAGCCTGGCATAGCTGCACAATAAATGGTAGCTCTTGTTTTTTATTGTGGTGGCCAGATCCCTATCACTTTGATATATTGGTCCAAATTTCAGTTTTTAGGTAGTTACTCTTAAATCACTGAGATTAAGCCCGTACTATTTTAAAGATATCAAGAAAATTGCCCCAAAGCTGTGCGGGCACATGCATCTCCCTCCTCTTTCCAAGATCGGTGAAGTCTGACTGGGCACACCGGCCTCAGTTTGAGGTTACATAGAGTTTAGTCCCTATTCTTCCTCTTGCTTTTAGCATCTGTGGCTATTTAAACATTTTAGTACTAGGGAAACTGAAACTTGAGTGAGGGGCATACAGAAACTCTGTGTACTATCTTTGCAGCTTTTTTCTAAATAAAAAATTATCTCAAAATAAAAGGTTTTAATTTCAAAAAGTCATTACCAAGTTGTTTCTTCCCACTCCTTTCTGGAAGACGGTCCAAGTGCAAATTGTCTCTTCCTTCGAGGGAGTGACAAGTCCAAAGCATTCATTAACAGCACAGCTTCCCCACTTTTTATTGGAGCAGGTGCCAGACTGGCCTCTGCTCCTCTACGTGGAGTTAGGCTACAACAAAGCCCTGTGTGGATTCAGTGTATCTAGAAGCCTCTGGCAGCCAGAGGAAAGACCCTGTCTCTGGGCCCAAGAGGAGGGATGGGCTTTCTCATTCAAGGTTTCCCATAAATTCCCTTTAGTTCTTCCTATGCTGTGTGAAAAATCTGACAGCCAGTATTAAGTTTCCCTGCATCTTTGAGGTCACATGTTGTGTTCACATCTTTATCTGCCTAGAGTAGCTTTCAAGTTCCAATCTTTTGTTGTCTGGCTTAATTAAATTTGGCTGTGAAGAAAAACTTGCAGTGTTACCAAAATTGAGGACTCGAATGTTTGTAAGCATTGGAGTTAGGCCTGTACCGTCTTGTAATGCCAGCTTCTCTCTTGCTTTTATGTAGTTTGAAAAAAAAAAAAATCTAAGGACTCAGCATGACAGTTGGCTTAGAACCATTCTGTAATGGTCCCAGAGTCATCTGCACAGCAATTTAACAACACACACAAAGGCAGGCACACACACAGAAAGTTATTCTGTGGGTTCAGTGACTTGTGTTTTGGCCTTTGGTAAAGGACACTTTTCTTGACTGCTTTTTCAGACATTCTTACTATCTTATGATTGTACTGCCTTGCAGAATTCTTACGGCACAGAAGGTGCTCAGATACTGGTTGCTTGTGTGCATGAATGAGATGAAGATGCTTCAGGGCAGCATCTTCTAGATGTTTTTGATCATGCACCCCCACCAGTAAAGGTTTGCATACACACCCTAATAGAAATAAATTCAATAACTACGTTTTAGGATTTTTAGATCTTATAAAACATAAACTAGAAATTTAAGTTGGAAGTACTAAAGATAAACACAAAATTCTAATGTTCATACACACTTTACAAATTGGTCATTAAGTAATACAAAAGTCACAACTTTAATTAATAAGACAAGTTTTAACCAATTTTGCTATCACTGAAATTTTCAACGTGTTGGAATTTGATGGCTTTCAGAGTCCATGGTTCAACAGGTTGAGATTGGTGAGCTAAAGGTCTGGTACTAAGTTTTGATTCAGATTCTTTGTCTGTCTGGTCAGCATGAATGAAGTTATCATGTGGTAACAATGAGTCTTACGGTCTTGGTAGGTTAAAACTACAGAGGTTTGTTGTCGTCTTGTATTAAGGTGTGGCTCTGTCGCCGGTTGGTAAGGGCTGTGCACATTGGCCAGGAGAGAAGGTGCTTAGATCCTCTTGCTCATGGAGCTGGTACCCTCTCAAATGTCACCAGTTACCGTGCCAGAGGGAAATACACTATGAATTGTGCATGAGCTTTTAAAATTTCCATCTGGAATTTGCAAATGATATATCCAAAAAGGGGCTACTATCCAAAATATGTAAAGAACTCATACAGCTCAACACCAAAAAACCAAACAAGCCAATTAAAAAATGGGCAGAGGACATAAGTAGACATTTTTCTAAAGAAGACATACAGATGGCCAACAGACACGTGAAAAGATGCTCCACATCACTGATCATCAGGGCAATGCAAAGCAAAAGAGATACCACAGTGAGATACCACCTCACACCAGGCAGAAGGTCTAGTGTCAAAAAGACAAGAAATAGCAAGTGTTGGTGAGGCTGTGGAGAAAAGGGAGCCCTCCTAAACTGTTGGTAGGAATGTACCCACAGTGTTGGTGCAACCGCTGTGGAAAACAGTATAGAGGTTCCCCAATAGCACTTAAAATGGAAATACCACACAACCCAGTAATTTCTGGGAATTTGCCTGAAGTAAACAAAATCACTGATTCAAAAAGATACACGTAGCACTGTGTCTATCACAGCACTGTTTAGAGTAGTCAAGGTATGGAAGCAACCTAAGTGTCCATTGATAGATGAATGGAGAATGAAAATGTGGTATGTACACACAATAGAATATTTACTCAGCCACAAAAAAAAAATGGAGTCTTGACATTTGTGACAACATGGATAGACCTTGAGGGTATTAGGCTGAGTGAATTTAGACAGAGAAGGACAGATACCACATGATTTCACTTATAGGTGGAATCTAGAAAACAGCAAATGAATAAGCAAAGCAGAAATAGACTCAAACAGAGAGAAAGACTGGTGATTGTCATAGGGCAAAGGAGGGGGCAGAGATGGGCGAAACAGGTAAAGGGGATAAAGAGGTACAAGCTTACAATTAGAAAATAAATTAATCAAGGGGATCAAAGTACAGCAGAAGGGACATGGTCAATAATGTACTAACTTTGAATGTTGAATGATGGTAACTAACTTATCACTGTGAGCATTTAGTAATGTATATAATTATAGAATCACTGCGTTGTACACCTGAAACCAACATAATATTGTATATCAACTATATTTCAATACAGAAATAAGTAAAATTTCCATCTGGAAGTGATGTGGTACTTCTGCTCACATTTGATTGGGCAGAGCTAGTCATCCAGGTGGGGAGGAGATTACAGTTCCACCCCGAGCTTGGGAAGGGCAGCACCAGAAAGAATCTGCCAGTGGCTCTAATGACCCCCACACTATTGAAGGCAAAGGCTACCTCACGGGATAAAAAGGTAGAAATGGAGCAAGTGAATGAACAGTTGACTGCATTTCTGAAAAAAGATCCTTATTTTTCAACTTCACCAATTATGCAGAGATTTTGATGGAAGCGTGGCTGGTAAATTTCCACCTTCCCTGATGTTCATCAGTCTTTGAAATGTACTCAGTTGTGATTGTAATATTTTTCCTCCCGTGTCCCAGTGGATCCTTCCTGCCTCCCCCAAATGCTTGTACCATATTTTGGAGACTGTGTTTCTAGAAGCTTCCGCATCACTGAGGTGTTCACGTGGTTCAACAAGAATAACCACTTCTCTCAATTCCCACTTGTAAAATGACTCTCCTCTTTAGGACTTGTCTTTCAGCAAAAGCAGGCTGCAGCTTTAGTCTGGTTCACTACCCAGAGAATTAAGGAGCCTGACTCTGCTCCCAGCTCAAGAGGTGCTTGTCCTGGCTGGCGTTTGTCCTGGCGCCGCAGGTTATCACCTTGTCATGAAGTCTTGCTGCCCTGAATTCTTTCTGGGCCTCAGAGCTGCTTTTTCTTCTGGGCTTCAGAGGTATTTCCTGGTCCAGGCAGGATCTTGCATGGCCAAATCTAGAAAAGTGAATTCAGAGATTCCTTCATTATCTAAATGCATCACAGAAATAGATCATAGTGATAAAGTGAGAGCTTTGAGATCTTTCTGTAGCTGTCATGGATTTATAGCCAACTTCTTTAACAGGCTCCTCATTTAATTCTTCTGGCTTTCTGCAAAGCAAGTAGTATCATTCCCATTTTAGGGAAGAGGAAACTGAAGGTGCCCGAACTTGCATAGCCAGGAAGTGGTGGTGTTGGCATTTGAATCCAGCTCTTGCTGAATGTAAAGCCAGCTACTGTTTCCTCCTGGCCATGTTGGGGGTGCGCAGGGAAGGAGGAGAGTGGAGTGAGGCCACAAAACGGACGCTGAGCCCTTGACCTTTACATTGTGTAAGGAAGAGTAAGATAAGGATGAGCAGCATACATCTTACCCTTGTGTTAACCATCCTGCTTATGATAACCCCCTTCTCCTCTGTCTTAATGGCTTAAAATTGTCAGTGCAGAGGGCCCCAGGTGTTCATGTACTGGGGCTCCTGCGTGCACCCCACAGCCCCTTGATGGGGAAATTCCAGAGGCAGGTGAAGATTGGTGTCTGAATAGCAGTACCTCAAGATACTATAAACAGAAGATGACGGAGAGAGTCTTTACCGTGTGTACAGAATAAATAGTGCATGTTGATTATACTAGCATAAAATTACCAACAGTCTAAATGTCCATGAATGGGAGATTGGAGAAATAAATGGGTAATAAATTTATTTACGAATTTGTAATAAACCAGACATGAATACAAAGACTTCTTTTTTACGTATCAACATAGACTCAAAATGGAATGTCAGGAGAGAGCAAGAAGCTTCAGAAGGATGCTTAGGGTGTAAACATTTGTCATTGTGTCAAAACGCACATAAGGACGTCAAATAATACACTGTCATTTGTGGGTTCGTGCATATGTAGTAACACCATGGAAGCCTGGGGCAACAGGACTCAGAGCCAGCTGCCTCTGGGGAGGTAGGGAACTGATGGGATTGGGGAGAGATTTTTAAATAACCCTCAACTGTTTCTTTAAGTTTTCTTCTTTTTAATAATAAGAAACTATGAGAAGTGCAATGGGCTATTCTGGAGCAGATCTTAGAACAGAATATGGACATCAGTGCAAACACTGGTGCAATCTGAAAAACCTGGAGTTTAGCTAATGGAAACACAGCGAAGCTCATTGCTTATTAGTTCTGACTCGCGCCCCATGGTTGTGGAAGGCGTTCCCACTGCAGGAAGCTGCGTGAGGGTGCGGGGACTCTGTGTGGTCTTTGCAGCTTTCCTGTTAATCTAAGGTTACTCAAAGTTTTAAAGTTTATTTAAGAAAAAGGAAGCAACCACAATATTAACTCTTATTAATCTTAGTTGTGGGTACCTGGGTATTTGTTACATTTTTCTCTGCATTCTTCTTTGTGACGACTATTTTTCCAAGCTCTAGTGAGCCAGAAAGCCTTCCGCAGAGGCACTCTGAGAGTGTGTTCAGGGCAGCACGCCCCAGAGGCCAGTAACTAATCAGGCTACAGATCCACTCACACGACAGGGACTAGCCAGCAAACGAAAACTCCTCGCGGCTGTGCCCCGAGACCTTTAAAATTCTCTGCCTCCCTCGTAAGACGCCCAGAATAAAGCAGTCATTCGTTTACGAGTAAGAAAAGGGGGGTGGGCGGGGGATCAGTTTAGGTCTTTCAGTTTTCCTCTGGGTCCTGAACTTGGTAACAATTTCCCCTCCATCTCCCCCTCTCCGTTCCATTTTCTGACTGACTTGACCTAACATTTGTTGAGAGAGAAACCCTTAAAAATGGCAGTGGGGCCTCAGAACCTTCCAGGTGCCAGTAAATGTTTATAGGGTGGAGGCACCGGTTGGTCATTTCCTTTAGGAGGAAACAATAAATGAAGCTACTTGCCTTATACCTACCCGAACCCAAGCTCCTTGTTGTCTTAATATACTGGGAGGGGGGATGGGAAAGGGGAATCTCGAAATCTCTGGGTCTCTTGTGGCTCAGACCCCTTAGGAACTCACAAGTGCCTTTTTAAGGTAGATTGAGGGCAGAGGTCCCCAGCCTTAGCACCGGGGCATTTTGAGTGGCAGGGTGCCTTACTGCGGGCTGTCAGGATGCTGGGCAGTATCGCTGGCCTCAGCCCACCATATGCCAGGGACGCCCACCCCAAAGCTGTGACAGCCCCAAGTGTTTCCAGACATTACCAGATGCCCCTTGGTGGTCAGAATTGCCCCCAATTGGAAACCCCTAGTTTAGGGTAACTTTCCTCAAATCTGGAAATTGATTTGAGAGTCTTTGCTTCAAGCTCATCGGCCCCGTGGCAGTGAGTGGGGAAAGGAGCGTTTCTCCGCTGATGGATCATTTTCCTGTTGAAAGGCACACCGATTGCAATCAAAACGTGAGCGCTCTCCGGGGAACACAGCTCGGCCTGGGTTTGAAACACCCCGGAGACAGAAAGGGAGGTGAGCTCTCTAAGGCATCTCCTCCTGGGAACCAAAATATTTTCACAGTGCCTTTTGCCGGGTGATACTAACAGATTACTAAACACCCACTTAGAACTGGTCCCTATTTTTTTCTCCTTGCAACTTTCTCAGGAGGGAATAGGACAAAAATCCCTCTCATCTATTCCCCTCTCTTGGCAGGTTGTTTGGGGCGGGAGCTGGCGTGGGCAGGGAAGCTGCTCGTGTTCTCCCCGGTCGCTCAAAAGCTGCTTACAGCAAGGAGACCTGCTCGCTTCAGGCTGTGGCCCTCAGGCCAGACTGGCCCACTGTTTTTGTACAGCCTGTGAACAAGAATGGTTTTTACATTTTTTAAAAGCGTGATTAAAAAAGAAGGATAGTATTTCCCGCAGAGTGAAAATCGGATGAAAGTCTATTGCACTGCCCATAAAACTTGGTTGGAACGTGATCATCCATTGGCGCGCTGTCCACGGTTGCTTCCACGCTGCACAGCGTGTCGTTGAGCAGAGGCTGCATGTTCCCACAGCCTAGAATACTTATTATCTGGCTTGCTGTGTACATTTGTCCCTCTGCAGACATCCAGTGGCACACAGACACTGTCCTCCTGCGTGTTCAGAGGGACCCCTCCTACTTTGAGGAAACTGATTAAACAGACTTCTGCTCTGAAGACTTCTCAGCGTCTCTCCCGGGAGCTGTGCGCTGCGCCTCCCCACGGAGCTCACGTAGCCCACTGCACGGCTCTTCCTAAATTCGCTTCAGCCCAGCAGCGTCCTCTCCATGTTCTGTTTTTAAAAACTTCTCCTACAATGTCTCAGGTGGTAGTTAAGACTGGCTCTGGGGTTGGAGCCCATGAGCCTAATCACACCTCTGCTCCTTGTTAGCTCTGTGGCCTTGGCCAGGGTCCCCGTCTCCTCCTCTCGGTTGACATGGGGGCTGCCCATGGGGCCTGCACTGATGAGCCCCGTGTGGAGGCAGGAGGAGACTGGGACTGACGCCCGCGAGGCAGCAGGTGCCCAGCAGTTAGCTGCCGGCCGTGACGCTGTCCCTTGCCAGGCCGCAGCGTGGACCGCTCTGGAGCTGGCCTGCCTGCCCAGCTCCTAAGCGCAGCGTCTCCTCCAGGGCAGTGGGGTGTGCTGTTCGGCTCATGCTGGGCATGAGAGCAGGTGCCCAGGTCCCACAAGCTGAGCCCTGCAGGATTGTGGTCAGGATGGTCCTCTCTCCACCCCGTGGTGAGAGGGAAGCTCATCTGTGTAGACTGGGCACGAGACAGACCAGGACGCTGGGTTTTTGTTATGAATCCTGTTATACTAGAAAGTTGCCCCTTGCTGATTACAATTGATGTTTACTGATGCAGTTTAAGGAAACACTGACTCAAACCATCTGGACCAGCTCGGTGTCTGTCCCCCAGTGTAGGGCACAAACCACCCCTCAGATTTGTATGCTTAGCTGTGGGCTGGCCTGCTCTTTAAAAAAATTGTAAATAAAAATGTATACCTTTTTAAAAATGCGAAGCTATTTAATGGCTGTAGAGGTGTCCTCACTGAGTGGCAGCTGATAGACCAACCAGGACACCAGGTGACAGTCCCTCGTCTGGAAGGGCCCAAGAGACTCTGCAGCCAGACCGCCCCAAAAGCAGCCCCAGGAGCAGCCCCTGTTTCCTGAGAGTCAGGAAAAAATTGTAAAATTGTACTTTTTTCCTTTTTATTTTCTGGACTCTGTTTATGTCCGACTTGGTGGGGTAGCATATCACACGTCCCACTTTTTGATATGGGCAGCTGACATTTCTCTGTCTTAAGTGAAAAAACCCACCCATGCAGGCTGCCCATCAAATAGCACGAGTCCCACGTTTGTTTTTAGTGTGAGGGAACTGGGGCTCAGGGGAGATGGGTCACTTGCCCAGCTCTGGGGATGGCACGTCTGTCTGGCTTTGAGTCCCCGGTCACCGTGCGAGCCCAGGCGGGTTACCGAAGGCACCCGAGTGCTTTGGCCCTGCTTCTGCCTCCGTCAGCTTGGGCTGCGTCATGAAAGCCTGTGGTCTAAACAATGGAAATTAATTTCCTTACAATTCTGGAGGCTGAAGTCCAAGTTAAGGGGACCAACATGGTCAGGTTCCGTTTCTCTCCCTGGCGTGTGGACAGCGGTCTTCGGGCTGAGTCCTTATGGCCAGGAGAGGAGAGCTCTCTGGTCTCTTCTCATAAAGGCACTAATCCCATCATGGGGCCCCATCTTCATGGCCTCATCCAAACCAGTTTTCCCCCAAAGACACAGCCTCCTTAATAGCATCATGTTGGGGTTAGGCTTCACCACATGAATTTGGGGGCACAGTTCAGTCTGTAGCCATTTCCTCTAATGTAGGGGCTCAGGGCAATTGGATTGGGTGAGGTAATGGCAGGGGACTCTCAGGAAACGGGCTGTTCCTGGGGCTGCCTGTGGGGCCCAGTCTGGCTGTAGAGTCTTCTGGGCCCTTCTAGGTAAAGGACTGTCGCCTGATGTCCTGGTTAGTCTATCAGCTGCAACTCAGTGAGGATGCCTATAAGTTCCTGAGTCTAGCTTGTGCCCTCATATCGAAGGCTATGCATTTCATTAAATAGCTTCCCAGTTTGAAAGTTATGTGTTTTACTCAACAACCCTTAGAGGTTTTGACAAAAGCCCTGAGCATTTGAAGAATGACGTGAAGCTGCAGTTGCCCCTTCAGTGGGGGCTGAGCTGAAGGCAGTAGGTGGGACAGAAATTGGTCAGAGTAAAAATTACCCTGAAACCTTTAGGAAGCTGCCGCGTTGGAGGTAGACACTCTGTCTCCGTGTGAGTCTGTTTTCCTTCCAGCAATGGGGCACATGCTGCTGCTTCCATTGCACACGAGATGATACAACTGGTCTGAGTGTAGGGCCTGTGGTGCCCCCAAAGTACCGTTCTTTAAACCAGTACCACCCTCTGGGCCAGGAGATACTGTGAGATGCATACCTCCCAAAGCCTGCACCCTCCTTAGGAGAGGAATGATGTCTCATTTGGGACTTGTTCTGTCTCATGAGACACCTAACAGCAGCTTTAGCACAAAAAACATATCATCTCCCTAAAAACATATTATCTCCCTAAACAGCAAGTCTTCAGGGAGGTGATTCCAAGTTTGGGGTAGCAGCTCAATGATATCATCCAGGTATACGTGAAGTTTCTATCTTCTCTCCGCCACCCTCAAATTTCTCATGCCTGTTATCTCATGGGTACAAGATGGCTGTTGTGGCTCCAGACATCACATCCTCATACATTCTCATGTTCAAGGTAGGAGAAAGGGGAGGGTTCAGCGTTCTCCTTGCTTACTTATCTGTTGGTTTCCTAGAAGTTCCCTAGGAATTTCTCCTTAAGTCCTTAGGCCAAATTGATGCATAAGGCCAGTCTTGCAGCAAGGAAGGATTAGAAGGTATGAAACTGGCCTCTAGCCAACACTCTGGGAGTAAGTGAGGGAAAAGTGTATTAGAAGTGGTTATTGGGTAGCCACATTCAAATGATTTAAATTGTTTCTCTCTACCTTTTTGTTATTTTCTTAAGTGCTCTATAGGTGAATTTATGTAACTTATTGCACATATGATTTGGCCCCACTACATGACAGAGGTCCTACACTAGTTTCCAGTCTCCAAATAATAGAGTACCACTGTAAATATATGCAGAAGTTGTTGCCTGTTGACATTAATTCAACCAGACTCTCTGCAGACCATGGAGAGACTTTGTTCCTCTTTAATGCAAACCTATAAGGAGGTACAACTTCAGTCCTAACTTTGAAGACTGTATAGGACTGTAGCCAACAGTCAATTGTTTGCTGTAAACAAACTTTACTTTTTCAACCGAACTCTCCTGGTCTCCTTAGACAAGGAGCAAAAGTTCTTGGAAATCACCAGAAAAGGTTAGGGGTCACTGTCCCTTGAGAAGAAGCAGAGGTGGGGTGGGGCTTGGTCTGAGTTCTACTTGTAAGACAGGTGGCCCCTGTGTCCCTCTGGGTAGAGGATGAACAGATCAAGATACTCAAGGCATTTTAAGAATCTGTGTCATTGTTTGCTAGCCAAGGGTGGAGAACTGCTTGGAGGAAAGGCCTGCCCGTCCTGGCAGAACCTTGTATGTACACTGAAGAGTCTGAAAGAACTTTTTCCTGTAAGTGGGTTCTGGGCCCCTGGTTGTTTCTGTTTGTTTCTAATACAGAGTAACACGAGACTGTCTGAGTGTATCTTTAGGCCTGCCAGTTGGAAGAGATGGTCAGGGGAAAAGGAAGTAGGAGGTATTTTCAGGGGTTAGTTCTAGGCAGCATGTGTTTGTGTTTTTTTTAAATTAAAGTACATGAACAGAGTTGTTTGGTTGCAAAAAAACCTATTTAAAATTCAGCTTCAAAAAAAAATAAAAGGGAAATCAGTGTATTTCCAGGCCTTATGATAGGACACAGTAGCAGCTAGAAGGTTCTTAGAGAATCCAGGGGTTATTCTGTCCACATTCCTCATCTCTGTTACAGAACAGCTTCCCTCTTTCCACCTCACTGGATTCCACTGCTACCCTGCCTATTGGGAGAAGGATGGCCACCCACAGCAACTTATAATTATAGCTATCTGGTTAGCCACATACTTGCTTTCCCAGCTTCCCTAGCAGGTTGGAATGGCCACAGGGTGCTGTCCTAACCAGTGAGACACAGAGGAAATTTGCTAGGGGTAGAATGGGGTAGGAGGTAGTTTTGAAAAATGTTTTGCTTCCTGTTAAGTGACAGATGGGCAAACAGAACTCTGTCTGTTCTCCCTTTTTCTGCCTTGAATGCAGTTGTGTGAAAATGTGGTGTTTGGAGTCATGGCAGCCATGTTGTGACTATGAGGTAGCAAACCTAAGATTAAAAATCAATGGGCAGACCATGGCAGAGCAAAAAGACAGAAGAGACTTGGGTTCTTGATGACACAGTTGAGCTACTGCACCCAACTAAAATTCCTGGGGAGAGACTCTTAGGCAGCATGAATCATGTTCATTCATGAACCAGTTGGCGTAGCAGATAGATCATCCTACATAAACAAGATTGCTAGGAGTCAGCCTCTGGCTCCGTGTAGTTGGGTTGGGGGCTTGGGGGTGTGTCTGTTGAATTATGGCCGTGTTAGCCATTATAAAAGTAATCTGAGTAGCTAACATTTGTCCAGGGCTTACTATGTGCCAAGCAAACTTTATCCTCTTTATTATATTAACTTAATTTTCATAACAACTATTTCAGGTGGTGGCTATTATTATCCTAGCTTATGGACCGGAAAAGTGAGCACAGATAAGTAGCTGTCTTGGGATACATAGTCAGCACATGTATTTGAATTTGGAGGCCCTATTCCTGAACCCTCTCTGTTAAACTTGATTCTGCAGTGCCCCTCAGGCTCAAAGAACTGGTTTAGAGCAGGTTAGTTAGAAGCCTTGGTAATGAGAGGTGTGGATAAGGTGAAGGTTCCTGTGGCCAGGATTCTCACCTGGCCCTGGTTGGCTAGCTCACTACACACGTGTGGGCAATACGTTGTTATTGACACTATATAAAGAGTTCCGCCCAGTACTCTGGGCAACATGGTGACACGGCTGCAAGGCTGCAGGAGAGCAGAGATGAGACTGGAGTGGTGGCAGCATCGAGGGCAGGGACTAAGGGGGATTACAGACCTGGCAGCCTGTTGGATACATAATTCTAGTGCTCGACCTCGACCTGTCGCTGTCGCTGGCAGAACAAGCCAGGTAGTAAACCCTTTCACCTCCAGAACGTTCCTCGGTCTCACTGAATCCATAGGGAACTTGCCCAGGGCTGAAACCCATCGGCAAGACAGGAGGGTCACCTGTGAGGGCAAGTGGGAAGCCACATAAATGTTTTTAGTTATGTATTTTATGCAAATGTCCCATTTCTTTATCAAAGTTTCCAAAACCAAAGTGTCTTAAAATTGGTAACAGTGTTCTTTTGATTGTACCTCTTCAGTAGAAGAAATATGGTGACAAACACTTCTTGAGTTGAACCGGAGATGGATAAAGTCCACCAACACTTACTGTAAATGAAACTGTTGAAGTGTAACATGTATAGAACAGTGCTCAGATCAAGAACAGTTAGGAATTTTAACAAAGTGAACACACCTGGGTCACCAGCACCCAAGACTGAGAATCTCCCAGAAGCGCATCACCCTCACCCAAGGGGACCCACTGCCCTCCTTCTAACGGCAGAGATTTGTCTTGCCTATTTTTTAAACTTTATATAAATGTGATTGTATAAGAGCTCATTTAAATCATTACTTGTCATTTCCAGTGATGTGGAAAGGTGATCCCACGTAGAGCTGTCTTGTGTAAACCGGAGGGTCATGTTGGGAGTCTCTGCACTCTACCAGTTACATCCAGCAAAGAATCCTAAATGTGATTTCACAGCCACTCTCTGGTTTGATCTCAGATTCTCCCTCCTTTATCAGAAATAGGTGCAAGGGGCAACAGTGTCGTTTTGAGGGTGTTTTGATAATTCAGTTTGGGAATTCAAGTTCAGTTTGTTAAAAACAAGAACATGAAATGAACAAGGCTCTTGAAGATTGTGGTCTCTACCAAAGCTGCCCCTGCCAGCCCCTGGCATGGCCTTTGCACGTCTCTATGCCACCTGTTTGCAGAAATGAGTGCTGATGGCTCTGTGCTGTTTTGGTCCAAGTATGGGACTTTAAGAAGACTCTTATTTTGAAAGGGAGATGGAGCCCAGCACGAAGGAAATGCAAAACAATCTCTTCCTTAGCTGCACCTGCACCACCAGGGCCTAATGAGTTTAGGTTGATGGAACCCAGACCTCAGGAAGGATTATAAATTCTCATTTGATTTGATTTGCTTCTAAAATACCTTAAACCAGCTGTGCCTGCCCAGCTGACCCAGGAGTCTCTGGCTGCTTTGGGGGAGGCCTGGGGAGGTACCCTCCTGTCCTGCCGAAGGGGGGTGGGCTGCAGCAGCTCCTCTCCCCACCCCCACCACTCTGCAGCCACGCTGGTCTGGCTGACAGCAGGCCGGGCATAAGTCCCCCTGCCGTGCCCCATGATTGCTAGTCTTGAATTCTCACAGTGGCCCCATAACTCAGGGTTTCTTAGTGTCCCTCTTTAATAGACGGAGAAGCTGAGCATCCCAGAGACAAGTTAACTTGTCCTGAGTCACTGCAGGGGATTGGCAGAGCCTGCGTGCAGACCCAGGCCGTCAGGTCCATGGCCCTTCTCAACTCCAATGCTCTGCTGCTGCTTGAGCTGAGTGAGGCCAAAAGGTGGTTTCTACCCTCCTAAGGAAGTCGGTGGAGAAAGTCCCCAGACCCTTCTCTTGAGAACCTACCAAATGCCAGGCGGGTCAATGCAGTAGATGGAACAGTGGAGAACAACAATGTAGTAACGAACACGATCGAGACTTTCCTTCTGCCAGGCTTCCACAGATGATCTTTGTTCTAGCAGTTCTCAAAGCGAGGTCCCCAGACTGGCAGCATCCCCTTCAAATGTGTTAGAAATGCAAGTCCTGGCCCAACGTCAGACCTCCTGAATGAAGAACACTGGGAGTCAGCCCAGCGCTGTGTGAATAAGCTCCCAGGTGAGTCCTGAAGTTTGAGAATCCCCGGTCTGTTTTAGTCCTGTGACAGCCCGATGAAGTCAGTATTGTCAGCATCCTCCCATGTCACAGATGAGGAGTAACGTGCCAAGAGCCCAGGGGGTGGTAGGATGGGGACTCATCTCAGCCAGGCTCCCTGCCTGGAACCTCTTATGATCTGTGTCTTTGCTTAGGTCTTACCCTCGTGGCGTTAAAATCTAGAAGGGAAGACAGTTAGCAAACAGGTCAACGGGCCAACCAAAGAAAGAATTACGCTCCAGGAAGGAATTGAAAGGGGCGGGGGTGTTCAGGGAGGGTGGCTGTGGAGCTGGGACGGTCAGCTTGAGCCCAGCTTAGCCAAAGTGGGGGGCCGTGGTGCCAGGGTGGGCGTGGAGCCGAGCCCCTGGGCTCCTGAACTTGGTGCGTGTGATGATCATCCAGCCTGATGTCACTCACCAGTGACAAGCTCCCAGGTGGCCCTGTGACCGGAGCAGGGTGATCATGCCTGTCTTACAGACAAAACCAAGAGCCTTGGAGCAGCCAGCTGCCATCCCAGGCCTCTCACACAGCCCTGGAATTCTCCCTACCTCCGTGGAATTTCCCACACTAGGACCGTCATTTTAAGCGAAAGCCTCATATCTCTGGGAACATGTATCAGGACTCTGGTTTGCAGTAAGCCCTTTATTATCATCCTGTTGCTCTAAGTACCCAGTGAAGTGACACTACAGAGTGACGCTGTCTGATAGAACTTTCTGTGATGGTGGAAGTGGTCTCTATCTGTGCTGTCCGATATGAGAGCCACAGGCCACACATGGCTGTTTAGGTTTAGATTCACTACACCGAACTAAATGTAAACGTGGAGTTCCCAGCCACACCGGCCACATTTCAAGCGCTCTGTGGACACACGTGGTTAGCGGTTGCCGTACTGTACGGCACACGTGTAGAATTCAAGGTTGGGGGGATGAGCTTGAACCATATATAGGTCGGAATTGGTGGAATAGTAGGTTAGAGAAAGGGGAGTTCAGACCAATTAAATCCATCCCTCTGTTCCAGAGGGAAGCGCTGAGGTCCAGGGAGCCTGGGGCCGCACCCCGATAGCCAATAGCCAATAGCCGAGAACCCAGATGGGAGCCATACCCGGGTTTCCTGACTCTGTTGAGGTTTTCCTGTCTGTTTACTCGGAGATTCTGAACTTGGCATGAAGGAAAGCTGGGGCTGGACCCCCCCCCCCCAGTGGGGGGCTGCCCTGTGCTTTGTGGGGTTTGAGCAATGTCCCTGGCCTCCCACCCACTAGACGCCAGTAGCACACACCCCCTGAGGTGCAGCAAACAAAGGCGAATCCAGGCATTGCCCAATGTCCCTTGGTGGGGGTGGAGGGATAAAATCACCCCTGGTTAAGAGTCACTAGTTCAGCTGAAAATAGTAACTTGTTTCCATTCTTTCCCTCATTTTCAATTAGCTGAGGAGGGGGTGGGCTGCTCTGGCTGAGGAGATGGGGCGCCGCTGGGTGAAGGACGGCCGCCTTGGTTTATGGCAGGAAGATCAATGTACGCTTACAGCCCCTTTTTCTTTTCAGCTCTACCAGCATCTGGGTGTTTTTAGGCAAACAACTAGCTTCAGCCCTAGAGATAATTAAACCCATCTTTTCTCTCTCCTCCCGCCCCATCCCCTAAACCTTTGGGTCCATTCAATTCACAATGATAACATTGTTCGAGCAATTCTACACACATGTTGACACTGCAGTGTTTCATCTTGCGGTACAGTAACGCGCTCTGCCCCCCGCCCCCGCCCCCGTCTGTGCTTGCTGGAGTGCTCAGGATGGGTGCCTGGCCTGCCGGCAGGCTCGCCTCCGCACCCTGCTTCTCGGGTCGCAGCCCCCTGCATATAACAAGGAGGCAGTGTCTCTGAAGACCCTCTTGGAGCGCCTGGCTGTGGGACTCCAGGTGGTCTTGTTGGCAGCTGAAGCATTTGGTGGAAAGTTCGAGAGTTGAGGCGGCAGTCCAGGGCCGGGGGAGACAATGCTGCTTGTGTGAGCCGGGCTAGGGGGGCCTGGGGAGGGGTGAAGGGCCTAGATGAGTTGCTGCTATGAAATCTTCAAGCTGTCAGTGTTTCTCAAGGGTGACTTTGGCATCGGGCAGAAGCAAAATTTATAATCCAGAGAGAGATGTGAGTTGCAGCGTCTTGACTCTCTGAGCTGAGCTCGTAAGATTAATGTTTGAAACATGTCATGTGTGCCAAGAGCTTGGTAGACTCACAGCCATCGTCCTTATTTCATTGTCTCCACAGCTATGAAGTCAGCAGTGGTTCCCAGGGTGAGGGAGACAGTCAGGATGGCTGAGTGGTGCACCATGTGGGTCCTCAGACCAGCTCTGTGGTCATGAGGAAGTACCTTTACCTCTCTGAACCTCAGTGTTGTCCTCAGGAAAATGGATGCAACGCATATACCTACCTCTGAGAAGGGTTTTATAGGGATTCAGTAAGATGATGTGTGACACGTGCGGTGTGGCATCCAGACTAGAAGGAAGGCTTGTATAAGGTAGCTGTCCATTGCACACCCATTAGGATGGCCACTGTCAAAACAAGACAAAACACCAGAAATTAGTAAGTGTTGAGGAGGATGTGGAGAAACTGTAGCCTTGTACACTGATGATGGGAATGGTGTAGCCACTGTGGAAAGCAGTATGGAGGTTCCTCAAAAAATTAAAAATAGAATTGCCATATAATCCAGCAATTCCACTTACGGGTATGTATCCAAAAGAATTGAAAGCAGTCTGTCAAAAAGATATTTTCATACTCGTGTTCATAGCAGCGTTGTTTACAGTAGGCAGAAGGTAGAAACAACCCAAGTGTCCACTGAAAAGGAGTGGATAAATCACGCAGCACTATTTACAATAGCCAAGAAATGGAAGCAACCTAAGCGTCCACCAGTAGATGAATGGATAAAGAAGGTGTGGTACATATACACAATGGAATATTATTCAGCCGTAAGAAGAAAACAAATCCTACCATTTGCAACAACATGGATGGAGCTAGAGGGTATTATGCTCAGTGAAATAAGCCAGGAGGAGAAAGACAAGTATCAAATGATTTCACTCATCTGTGGAGTATAAGAACAAAGCAAAAACTGAAGGAACAAAACAGCAGCAGAATCACAGAACCCAAGAATGGACTAACAGTTACCAAAGGGAAAGGGACTGGGGAGGATGGGTGGGAAGGGAGGGATAAGGGGGAAAAGGGGCATTACGATTAGCAAACATAATGTAAGGGAGGGGCACGGGGAAGGTAGTGTAACACGGAGAAGACAAGTAGTGACTCTATAGCATCTTTACTACACTGATGGACAGTGACTGTAATGGGGTATGTGGTGGGGACTTGATAATGGGGGGAATCTAGTAACCACACTGTTCCTCCTGTAACTGTATACTAATGATAAAAAAAAACAAAATAAAAAAATTAATCATACCAAAATAAAAATAAAAAAAAGAAAGTGAGTGGTAAATCAAATGTGGGCTATACAGACAATGGAATCTTACTCAGCCTTGAAAAAGGAAGGATATTCCACCACATGCTACAACATGAACTTTGAAGACATTGTGCTGGAATAAGCCAGACACAAAAGAACAAATACTGTATGATTCCACTTACATGAGAGACCTGAGTGGTCAAGTTTGTAGCCACAGAAAGTAGAATGATGGGACCAGAGGCTGGGAGGAGGGGTGAGGAACGGAGTTATTTAATGGGTATGGAGTTTCAGTTTTGCAAGATTAAAAGTTCTGGAGATTGGTTGCACAGCAGTGTGAATGTACTTAATGCTGCTTGAACCATACACTTAAAAATGGTGAAGATGGTCAATTTTATGTGTATTTACCACAATTAAAAATAAAATAAAATAAGTGACTGTTACCTAGCATAGGGGTTCGGCAGGTGACAGAGCTGCCCTCTAACTGGGCTTTTATCGACTTCTCTCCTATAACAGGACATGGAGGTCTCTCATATCATGCTGGGGTGGTCAAGGAATACTTGTCACATGGATACAGTGGGATTTGAGGAGGTACCAGTATGTTTTCTTGGCAGTGTGTATCATTTTAGACTTATGTTCCTTCTTTCTGGCGTTAGGACAGTCCTCCTCCTCTGAGAGCTGTGCAGCAAAGCGCATCGACGCTCATGCTATAAGAGAAACATGTTTCTGTAAGAGTAGTTGGGTACATCTGTGTCTGTTCTGTTTTCCAGAACTCCCAATTTATGGCATGCTTTTTCAAGCTCCTTAATCTCGCCATGTAAATCTTTGAATGAAGGAAGAGCCATTTCACATCCCTGAAGCTGTGGGGCCATAAACCGCCTTCCAACAGCAGCTGTGGTAACAGCTCCAGTGAATTCTGGCATGTGCCAGAACCTTCTGGATGAATTGTACCCCTGTAGGAAAGGAAGGAGTCTGGGTTTTAAGTTTCAGGGTTAAGTCAAGATGGGGGAGGTTCTGGGCCGTGGGATCTTAAGCAGTCAGCGTCCTTGGAAGCTCAGTTCTAGCTTCTGGCTGTACCTGTTGTAGGCTTTGGTTGGTTCTCTTGGTTCCCAGAGCCTCATCCTCATTGAAGGGGTTCATGGATGGGTCCCCAACTCCTAACTGGTGATTTTTGGACCTCCTTGGAGTGAGGAGCAAAGTTGTAATAATGCTGGACTGGCAGGTTTCACCTGAAAACTGTCTCTTTGCTCATAAAATATTTGGTCCCATCTCATAGGCTAGTGAGAGCTTTGGGGACAGTGAGAGAACCACATAGTCCAGAAGGTGAACAAGGCTTTTTCTGAAAACCACAAAGTTCTGGAAGGAGCTGCTGGGTGATCAGCTTGTTTACTGCTCGGTTATCGGCCCTCCCAGCCCTGGCCAGGAGCAGCCCGAGGAGGAAAGGAAGGCAGCTCTGTATGGGCCGACAGTCCCCCTTCTGCGACGCAACTGCCTCTCATCTGTGGCTGGGGTCTTGCTCTTTTCTGCATGGCTGTCCCCACGATGGCTACGCACTGAGGTCTCTGAGAAGCTGTGGGCCAAACCTGGGGATGGTCTCCCTCTCCTTTTCTCAGAATCTGGCTCCGTTGGCCATCTTATCTTGCCTGCCCTCTGGGCCTGCTCCTCCCCTGGACGCGGTCTCCTGGCGACTGTGTTCTCCGTCTGCCACGCAGACCCCAGTGTGGGTCCAAGGCTGTGCTTGTCGTTCTCATTGCATGTGCATGTTCTCCACAGAACTTTATCCATAAACCCAATTCAGCAGCCCCCGACAGGGACATTCTCCCGTACCCTCCGGCCTCTCTCCAGCCGTCCAGTCAAGTGATCTGCTTGGATTCCCCTCCCGCAGGTCACCTCTAGTCTGACACGTCTGCAGCTGGGTTTCCTTCTCTCCTCCTTCACCCCAGAGCTGTTCCTCCTATGCTCTTACCTGCCAATGGTGTTACTGCCTGCTAGGCATTCCAAGTAGCAATGGGCAACCCTTCTCTATTCCCCTTCTCTTTAAATGCCTGCTTTGATAATTGTTGACTTTTATCCATTCCCCTAGTGAGGTGCTTCTTGTCCATTCCATCTCCCCGAAAGTCTGGGCCAAGGACAGAAAATACAGTCGTTTTCTCAGATAGCCAGGATTGGTAGTGGCTGCCCGAGTGGTAGGTCAAAGCAAAGAGAGCTGTGATGGTTTAGTGATGCCTGTCTTAGGTGCAGGAAGGGAAAAGGGGGGCATGTGTGCTGGATATGCATCATCCTGGGACCAGACCCTCCTCTGAGCTCGCTGTCTCTGTTCTCACTCCCCTGTAACTTGACTTTCCATAGTACCACTGGTCCTCTACCTACAGTAGATTTGATCAAGGCACTGCCCAGCATAACAGATCAAACCTGTCATGGTTGATGGGATCCTGACTGACTTCTAGCATGGCATCCAAGAACTTTTCCAGTGAGGAACTATTGTGCCTTTTTCTTGTCATTTGAACAGACTTCTTACCACTTACCAACACTTTCTGTTGCTTGTCTCTCAGGCCTCAGTCATGCTGTTCCCTCTGTCTGCAGTGCCTTCCCTGTCCCCTGGGGCTGGTCAACCTCCCATTCTTTCTTAAGACTCTATTCAACACTTCTGGTGGAGAACTCCCACCTCCCTCATACCCAAACAGATGCTCTGGGGTTTACTAAAACAAACTAAAGTGAACTATCTCTTATCTCTTTAGGGGTTATGTATCATTTGGCCCCATAGCTTGCTCCCCACCCCCACCCCCCATTCTTGACAAGGGAAACAGATGCATATACTAAAGCAGAGCACCCTCATGCCCTCTGACCTGGCAGTCCTTCCTCAAAGCGTTTAACCAATAGAAATGTGTTTGAAAGGCACATACAGGAATGCCAATTGTAGCATAATTTGTAATAGACCCAAATTGTAAACTACCCAAGTGCCCATCAGAAAGTAAATTGTGGACTATTCTTGCAACATAATTCTGTACAGCAGTGGAAATGAAGAGCTACCACTGCGTGTAAGCACAAGGTGGGAGGCTGAGCGGGGAAGCAGACACAGAAGGTAGGCACCGAGCTGGCCAAGTGAGTCTGTGGTGTTGGTGTTAGGATGGCAGTCTTCTTTGGGGAGGGGTCTGTGGGGATGTCTTGGTGCAGAAAGGAGTGTGCTGTTTCCTGCCTGGGTGTGTTTTCGGTGAGAGAGCTCATTGAGCTTCACACACACTTATAATCTGTGTCCTTTAGGCAGGTAACGTTATCAATAAAATAGTCTATAAAGACCAGAAGGGAATTACACAAAGAGCCAAATTTTCGACCCAATAGACCTATGGAGCTCTATCAAGTGTCAGGGTGTGCTGAGCCTGAGCACTGGGAGCTCAGGATCAAGTCCGTTGTTGCCCCTCTTTCTGTGGAGCCTGATCAAGGGGTCATCTTGTATTTGGAAGTTGTCCAAGGCTAAAGAAAGCGGCTTTCACGGCACCTGGTTGCCTGGAGAGAACCACTGCGACCTGGCGTGCTTCCTGCCCATCCATTCCGGATGTGTGCTTAACTGGCTAGGATCATTTTGCTCTGAGCTGCCTTGATTGCAAATAGTAGGTTGCAAAGTGTCAGAATGCGAAACCTGACTCTAATTAGCTTAAAGGGGACTTGTTTGAAGGGCCTCCACATGACTCATCTTGGAAGAACTGAAACCCCAAACTTCAGGAGGGATGGGGACTGCCAGACCAGAGGTTCAAACCTGGAAGGCTTCCTTCCTACAGTACGATGCCCATTCTTCCTGGAATTTTCTTTTCTCATAGACCAGCTTCCTCTGCACAGAGTGCTGAGTTACATCCTTAGAGTTCAAGGCAGAGAAAACAAACAGGGGCTCTTCCCTGCCAGAGTTCAGTAAAAATAAAAGAAATCCTATGTTTGGCCCAGTTTGGGGCTTGTTCTCACCCATCCCTCAACTCTGGAGAAGGGGGACATGGGACAAGGTGATGGCATGACTGGGAGAGTGACTGTGAGGCTCTCTGAGAGAGAGATGGCATGGTTGTGGCACTTGCTGTGACATCTATGAGCTGTGCGTCAGGCACTTTGCTTGTCCCGGGGAGCTGTGCCCTTGCACAAAATAATCCACAAGGGAGCAGAGAAATGTGGTATCTTCTATATTTGTTTTCTCACACTTGTAAGAATTTACTGTATTCCTTATCTTTGTGTATAATAATGTATGCACACAAGAATGTATATATTGAGGATCCACACCCCTAATTTTAGGGTGTTAAACACAGTTCTGTAAAGCATGGTTCTGAATACCCTTGCTTAGGTACCCTTTAAATACATGCTGCCCTTTGCAAGGCTACACAGCAGATTGGATTTCGTAACCCCCTTGTTCAGAGGCGCTAAAACTGAGTGGGGGTATGCATGTACGTGTTGTGTAATGTAAATGGGAGGAGGAACCCCAGATGCTGAGAAGGGGTGTGGTGCTCCTGGTGGTGCTGGGGCACAGGCTTGACTGGCATATGGGGCAGAGTTCTTTGCTGACAAGTCAGAGGGTCATGAGAGGGGACATTCAGGTGGGCGGCCTCTTGTTCCCACCTGCCTCTGCCCTTTATTGACACCCTCCTTCCAGGGCCAGTTTTAGGGGCATTATTTCATGCTTTTGTAAAAGAGTGACACGAGAATACGCTTTGGGGACAGTCATGGGGCTGGTTGCTGTCAGGATGGTGTTTTCTGGAGTCCATTTTCTTTGGACTTATCTTTTGGTCTCAGGGATTTGGGCCCTTTTAATCTTTTGAAGATGAAAGTCCTTGTTAATGCCTGTGAGCTTTCCTAGCTGGTGGGGTGCTGGAATGTAAAGGGCGGTGGGGAAAAAACTGGATTCCTAGGCTCCAGG
Source organism: Manis pentadactyla (assembly GCF_030020395.1). Classification (NCBI taxonomy): domain Eukaryota; kingdom Metazoa; phylum Chordata; class Mammalia; order Pholidota; family Manidae; genus Manis; species Manis pentadactyla. The sequence continues at coordinate 173,189,864 of NC_080023.1, read as the reverse complement.
TTTCCTTAGGAAGCTTCTCTTTATGGACACAGAGAGATACCAACTCTGGAAATTTATTTTAAAACCAAACCTTGGGTAATCAACTATGGTAACATCAGAAGAAAGCGTAAGGGCGTTTTTTTTCTCGCTGAAAGTACATGCATGCTTCTATCTGCTTCAGTGGGGACAAACCTTCTTCATCTCTGAGATTGAAATGCAGAGATTCCATCCTGTGGCTTCCATATAAAATGGAGATCTTAGGAAGGTGAGATTTAGAATTTGGTTTGGACTTTGAAGTATTCAGTGCCCTTTTTTTTTTAATGACTGTTCTTCCTTTGACAGAATACAAAATTATTTTCAGAACACGTGATGATGTGGGTTTCAGGAAGAACAGAATGGCCGTGTGGTTCATACCTCTCACTGTCTTAAAATAATTAAGGAAGTTCATTCAGAAAGCCTTCCCAAAGAGCCTGCGCATGTTTGCAAGAAATTTACATGGACACTTCAGCCATATATCATTTTTTTTTTTTTTGCCATATATCATTTAAAAAAAAACAACTTAAACCCCTATCTAAACTTCCTTAACAGTCAAGATACGTTTTATCTTACTCATTACAAAAGTTACGTATGCCCCTGCTGCAGCAAACTTCTTATTTTTAAGTTATGTATCAGTTTTCCTTTTTCCCTGGGTGTGACTTCAGTAATTGTACCTGTGTGAATGTCATGCTTATTCAAACCTTATTATTTCATCTGTTGTAATTTTTTTGAATAAAGTTATCATCACTGAACTATGTAAATATCCACATGCACATATTGCTTCTTTCATAGTGATTGGCACTGTCTAGCTCATTGTTTTAGAGGCCTCGTAACGACGGCAGACACAAACTGCTCTCCATTTGTCAGGCACTGTTATTAAGTGCCGACTTCATGAAAAAGGACCATTACTGTTATTCCCAGTGGGAGGGGAGGCAGAAGTTAAATAACTTGGCCAAGACCACACTGGTGTACAGCTGAGATTCGAACTCAGAACACCTGGCTGCAGACAGTGCAGAGGTCAAGAGTGGGGGTTTTGAGGTTCCGCCACTTACTAAACTTGTGTGACCTTGGGTAAGTTACCTGACTTCCCTGAGCTGTAGTTGCCTCATCTATAAAATGGGTGTCAGTCCTGTCTCATTGGGTTCCATCAGATGGTGGCAAGGAGTGTTCAGTGGGGGACCCATCATAGGGCACACACTCAATAAATATGTTCTTAGCCGTCTTCATTGTAAACCGGGGATCCTGCACCCCCAGTCTTGGTTTTGGTTGATTGCTGTATTTGCTAGCAGGTGCAGTTCGGAGTTTTTTGTTGGGAGCCTCACTGCGTTCCAGGCATCGTGGTTGGGGTTCCTGCACGTGACGGCGTGGAGCAGCCTCTTTGCTGACATCGAAGCATTGCACCCTTCAAGGGCTCTTCATGACCTTCAGAGATTTGGCACCACTGTGGGAGGGGAATGGAAGATGGTTAGAAATGGAAACGGAGACTTTATCTGCCATTGGAGATCTTGCCTGGAACCCTCAGCAGTGGGGAGCGGGGAGTGGCCTGTGGAGTGCTCCCCTCCTATTCCACAGCTCCGTGTTAACCCCCCGTAAATGGGAATATCTCCGGGAACGCTTCAAGGAGTGGCCAGAGAGCTGGGGGAGACCTAGGAGTGCTTGTGGGCGGGAGCTGCAGGCAGGCGAGGTCTGTCAAGGCTGGACGGGCCAAGTGTTGAACGCTGCTACCTGGAGACAAGGTGATGACCTCAGTTATGAAATAGGCTTGGGTGACCTTGGACTGGGTGGGGGTTGCTGGGGGCACCCCTGTGTTCACTGGGGCCTCACAGGGTGCAGGGGCTGAGGCAGCACGCTGTGCAACACTGACTGTTTGCAGGGGGTCACTGCCTCACCACCCCTTCCCGGTTCCCCTGCAGAAAAGCCCTTAAGGAGGCCACCACATTGTCCCCGGGCTATGCCGTCACCTTCATAGGCAGGCCAGTCTTCTTCCATCACTCCTCCTGGCACACACTTACAAAGCTCCTTGGTACAGCACTCGGGGAGGGTCAGTGTTACTAAGCTGGACACAATTCCACGTGTAGCTCTGCTCGCCCTTTCTCACCAGAGGGCAGGAGCGGCACTGCGGCAGGAGCCCAGGTTGGAACCACCCAAAGGTGCGTGGGCTCTAGAAGGGACAAATGGATTGTGCTGTAATCAAACTGTGGAATTTTATATGCAGTGAGGATATGAATATCCACAGTGATACGAATGAATCTCACAAACACTGTCAAATCAAAGAAGCCAGGTACAAAGGAATATATATACTGTGTTATTCTCTGCTTACCATGTTCAAAACAAGCAAAACAAACCTACAGTTTGCAAAGCCGGGGGAGAAAAGGGGGATGCTGGTGACAGTCTGATCGTTGATCTGGGCAGAGGTTCGATGAGTGGGTTTGCTTTGTGACAGTTCGCTGGGCTGCACACACAAGGTGTGGGCACATGTTACAGACATGCTGTAATGCAGTGAAGAAGTCCTAACAGGCAAAGGAACTCTTGCTGAACTGTTAGCACAGCCATTGAGATGCCTGGTGACTGTCCGATTTCGGGGGGACCAGGTTTGAGTCCCAGCTCCTTGACCACGGGCATGCCTTCAACACCTCTTGCGTGTCAGGTGCATCCCCTACTGGCACGGCTTGTGGCACCTCCTAGAGTGACCTGGAGGGTAGATGAACTGGGACGATGACAGGACTGGCCTAGGGCATCTCCACGGTGAGCTGGGCTCTTTGCCATGCCCTTCACTCTCAAGGACTTCATCTGCCCCCTCTGCCCCGTAGGGAACAGCCTGCTGAGTGGATAATTCCTCAGCACCCCCTGCCCTTATGCCAATATTTTTTAGGACTGTTATTAAGGTTTAGAACAGATTTAAAAAAATTTTTTTAATGGAAACCTGTAAGCAGGACCTCTGGGCTACCAGTGCTGGGAACCGCCTGCCTTAAAGGCGTCACAGGCTGCATGCGTCTCTAACCCAGCCTGAGAGCCTTCGGGCTCATGTGTGTCCTCTCTTCTGGAGCCAGCCTGGTTGCATTATCAGTCCCTCTCTCTCTGCTCCCCATGCCCCCAGGCTGGAAGTGGGGGTGGGACTGTATCTCGCAGCATGTGCTGCAGGCCTGGCTGAGCTGGGCCATTCTGCCTCCTTCCTGCACTTGACTCCCGACTTCATCCCAGCTCCATTTTGGACCAGAGGATGCGTGATCCTTGAGAACAACAGGCCCATTCCCAGAAACACTGTTCCTAGGCTTACTCATTTTGGTATTCATCATCTCTGAGATGGGCATAATGTCTCAGTCTAGTACCACTGCCAGTATGAGGGAAAAAAGCTGAGACCTTTGCCTTGTTTTGTCCTGAAGTCATTTTCAAAAGTGTCCCCCACCCCCAGACTCTGCCATTCGCCTCTTTTTCAGCTCTTAATCTAACTGTGGTTGTAAACCCTGGCTGCTATGAGGAACATCTGGAGTACTTTAAAAAGTGCAGTATCAAAGGTACAGGTTCACTTGGTCCAGAGGAGGCAGGCAGGGCAGGGTGCTAGAGCTCACTGCGTGCCATTGTTCCCGCCTCCATCTTCGGTGACTTCACTGTGGTAGCCTGGAACCTGCTGGGTTGGAAATTGGCAAACACTGCAGACGGGGGCCCAGAGAGCCAGCTGTTAAACATAACCAGCTCTTGCCTGGGCCAGAGCATCAGCATTTTTCAAAGCTCCCATGGTGATTCTCACAGGTGGCTGGGGCTGAGCACAATGGGCCTAGGGCACCCTGCAAAAAGCGTAGTAAGGTTTATGTTTACAATTAACTATCCCTGCCAGAGGTTAAACTATTTATGTGGATTAGATCACTTACCTCAACAGTCCTTGAACGAGGATTATTACCCTAGTTTTTAGAGAAAGAAGTTGAGGTCCAGGTAAGTTACTTGGTATCTTGTCCAGGCCAACTAGTTAGTGGCCAAGTCTGGATTTGAACCCGGGCCTGATCTCCTGGAACCCGAGTCTGCCCAGCATCTCTGGGATGGCGAGGCCAGTGCCCCACTGTTTCTGCATTGCTTTCGTCGTTCAAGTGACCCTGGGTCTGCACCTGTGGCCTTCCAGGCCGGAGCAGGTCAGCCATGGCCAGGGGGTGCTGGCCGTGTGCCCGCCTCCATCTAGCTCAGTCAGGGTACTCGGGCTGTGGGCTGGGACAGTGACACCCAGTCACTAACGAGCTTTTGGTGCTGGGGTGTGTTTTCTTGCCTTTCCAGTGGAACACGACAGAGAGTTCTTCCACCCGCGCTACCACCATCGGGAGTTCCGGTTCGATCTCTCCAAGATCCCAGAAGGGGAAGCTGTGACCGCAGCCGAATTCCGGATCTACAAGGACTACATCCGGGAACGCTTCGATAATGAGACGTTCCGGATCAGCGTTTACCAGGTGCTGCAGGAGCACTTGGGCAGGTGGGTGCCCTGGCAGTGGCTGGGAGGGTGCTGGGCTCTCTCCAGCTGCAGAGGAAGAAGGGGGTGGCGGCCAGAGGACGGGGCCAGAGTGGGCCTGGGCGGGCGTGTGCAGCTGCTCCCACCATGGAGCACCGACCCCCTGCCCAGTCCTCGTCCTGAAGACCTTTTTAAAGAAGGCGTATGGTGTATGTCGCTATTTCTGCACACTGTCACTGTCAGCGAATTGAGGTATAGGGGACGTTCCGGTGACTCTGGAGTCGTGTGGCCCCATATAGGTGTTTCTGGGTGGCCTGGGTGTGCGTGTGTTTAGGGGCACAACAGAGAAGGGGACGAGGAGGAAGAAACTTTTAGTCGTGAAAGTGACCATTTGTAATAAAATGTTAGGGAATAAAAACCCTCAAGCCATAAATAAGCAGGCAGAGGACTCTCGCAGTTTATAGTCACAATGGCCCTCTGAAGGGCGACTCACCTGGGAAATGGGGAGAATTAAGACCTGGAAGCAAATGGTGTGGCACTTGCCCAAGACCACCCAGAGAGAAAGGGGCCAAATAGGACTTGCGCTCAGGCATGCAAAAAAAATATTTCTTTAAGAAATTTGATTTTGAATAGGTAAGATACATTCATGGTATAAAATTCAAAAGAAAGATGAGCAACTGTGGCAAAGTTGCTTACCTTAGGCAGCCATTGGTCTGAGCGAATCAGCAAATATATTTGTGTGTTTGTGTGTTGTCGGGAATGGTACATCATCATACACTCTGTCCTGCCCCTGACTTTTGCCACTTGGCAGTAAACCTTGATGGTCCTTCCATGTGGTTCCACAGGGAGAGTCCTTGTTCTTTTCACCCCCACTTCCCTTCCTCATGTGTGCAGGGCCATCAGTATTTAATCTGTTCCCTACACGTACATGGCAGGGTCTTAGGGTCTCCGTCTTCCCATGTAATAGATGGCAGCACCTAGCAGGAAGGGTATCTTCCATGACACCTTATTTCATGTGTGTGCATGTCTATCATTTAGATACAGTTCTAGAGAGAGAATGGTGGGGTCAGGTGCACACGTTGGTCACTGATAGATTTTGCTGAACCGCTCGCCTTGGTTGTGCCAGGGTGCCCTCCTGTGAGCAACGAGAGGCCTGCTGCCCCATGTGTCACCAGCACCATCTCTTATCAGACTGTTTTGATCTTTTCTCAGTCTGATGGGTGACAAATGGTATCTCAGTGTGACTTAAATTTGCATTTTAGAGCCCCCACATGCATGCATTGCCCTACAGACGGGGTGACAGATCCTTTCCAAGGGGTGGTGCCAGAAAGGAACGTGGGTGCGGCACAGGGGAGGTGGCAGATAGCCTTGACCTTACCTCCACATCTTACTGAGGCACTCGGGTGCCCCAGGTAACCCTGGCGGGCTTAACCTCAGGCCTAATTTACAAGAAAAAGCATCGAGTTCATTTCTAGGGTGTGACACGTATTTGCTTTGTTCTCTGACAGATCCCCCGGGGCTCTTGAGCAAGAACACATGTTTGACTTTTCTCATGAAGGCTGATTAATTGGGGGTGAGGCAGGTACCCAGAGGCTATTCATCAATAGCACTTGATGAGCCCACTTTAGCGAACCCCGAGCCCTGCTCATACCCCAGGCCTCCTGGCAGGCACCCCAGGCCGGCCTCAGAAAGCTCCATCAAGACATGTAACCCCAGGAATGCAGCTGCCCGAGTGTGTTTGGCTGAGCAGAACTGAAAGGGCTGGCTGGTGTCACCTGGATGACTCTTCCTCCAAGTTCTCCAGGCGCGACGCATATACCCTCCTTGGCCGGTGGTCGCTGCGGTGGCCTGGGATGCTGCTGAGGCCATCCCTCCTTCCTGTGAGCAGGAGCCTGCTTCAGGACTGCCAGTATCCTCAGGCGCTGCCCCCAGTGCGAGGGGAGGCCCCACCCACGGGTCCCGCACCTCCTGTGCACACCTGCTCTGCTCCATGCATTGGAAAGAGCACCAGAGACTCTGAGATGGGCAAGGGGGACGTGGTGGGCAGGGTGCCTCCTTCATGGAGGTCAGAGGCCACTGCATTTGGAGAGGCATGTGTGAGCCCAGCAATTCATTTATTCAGTCACTGCTGAGCACCCATGTGTCACCCACTGGCCTCAGACCTGGACTGTGGGGGCAAGTAAGCCCAGGTCACAAGGGTGGGATCTCGTTTAAAGTGTTGGCTGAGGAGTGTATAATTTCCCGGGGCTGTCTCCCCCGTTCCCCCGCCCGGAGTACCCAAGCTGGTGGCTTAGGACAACAGAAATGTCCTCTCATAGTTCTGGAGGCTCCAAGTCTGGAATCAAGGTGTCAGCGGGGCTGTGCTCCCTCAGAAACCTGCATGGAGGGTCCTGTGTGCCTCTTCCAGCTCCTGGTGGTGGCTGTTGATTGTCAGCGCTCCTGGCTTACAGCTGCGTCAGTCTACTCTCTCTGCCTCTGCAGCCCCATGGCGCTGTGTCTTCACACGGCGCTCCCTTGGTGTGCCTTTCTCTTCTTAGGAGGAAACCAGTCTTCTTGGGCTAGGGGCCCACCCTGTCCAGTATGACTTATCTTCCTTAACTGATTGCACCTGCAAAGACCCTAGTTCCAAATAAGGTTCCAATAAGGCCACATGCACAGGCCCAGCAGTAGGACTTGAGCCTATCTTTTTAGAGGATACTATTCAACCTATAATGGGGTGAAGAAGACGTGCAAGCAGGGGTCGTAGGAAGGACAGAAGGGAGGACAGTGATGCTGGGCAGGGTAAGCCACAGTTCTTGCCTAGATGAAACATGAGCGTCCGGCTTCCCCACCAGGCTGCCAGCAGCTGTTCATCTTTCTACCTGTGTCAACCTGCCAAGATCGTAGGCACGTGGTCCTGTCACAGTTTGAGGTGGCTGCCTCATCAACCCTGCCTTAGAGCCGTGGGCTGGATCTGGAGGCCCCAGGGGAGGGAGGAGACCTGAGTCACTGGCTAGAAGAAGGATGGGCGGGGATAGCTGTCCGAGGCTCCCTGGCGGGCTTGTCCTCAGTGAGTAGCTTGGTCACGGGAGATCTCTGGGGGTGCCTGACTCTGGGTTCCTGCCTCTGGGGACTTTGACTTCCTGAGATACGAAGTCCCTCATCAGCAAATGTGTGCAGGGTACTGGCTGCTGTCACCCCACCCAAGTCCCTGCCCTCTAGGAGCTCGTGTGCAAGCAGAGGGGGTAATGGTGGCAGTTGAAAGTGTGCCAAACTTGGGCCTGGGAGTGGAGTGAGGGGCACTGGTGGGGAGGAAGGGGGTACTGTCTTTAGAGTTCTAAATTCCCTTTCGGTACGTGTAAGAAGGAGGCAAGGCCCTCATGCTCTGGAAGTTTAAAGGTTAACATTTAAACAAAAAAAAATATTTACTTTTCTTCTGGGTGGCGTTTTGTTTTTTAATCCAGAAGCAAAACAGTCCTATTATATAATTCCAGAAGGGATCACCCAGCTAGTAAGACTGTGGATTCAAGTCCCAGCACCATGTACCAGTTTGGCCTTGGGAAGTCATAACTCCGCATAGCTTCAGTGTCCTTCACACAGTGGGACTGATAATCGCACCTGCCTCCCAGGGTCATGGCTAGGATGAAGGGGGTTGACGTACTTACTGAGAACATAGTAAGTGTTCAATAAATGTTCACTAATGAATGTCAGTTTCATCACCTTCACCAGCAGCACCACCCTCACTGTCTCCATAACCATCGCTATCGTCATCTCCATCATCCTCATTGCAGGGAATGCGGAGACCTCCTTAGGGGAATGGAGAGCTCCAGGTTTTGGCTGCAGCACTGCTTCTCCCCCTGTGCAAAATCGCTGGATTTTGTGCAGATGAAGGCCTAACCTTGTGTGCTGATGGAGCCCTTGTTTGCATTTCTCCAAGCTGGGGCCGTTTTTATAGAGCTGACTCTTCTGATCCCCAGTGGGACCCAGATCCTGCCCCCGCGCCCTGCTTTGTGGCCGGCCTGCTCCCTCTGCTCAGAGAGCCGCGGCCTCGCTGCCGCCAGCCACCCAGCTGTGCAGAGCTGGGACATCTGGCTCTCCGGCGAGCCTCTGCCTGAGCTCCAGGAAAGCCCTGGGGGTGCTGGGGATTAGGGGCTTTGGGTTGGCCTCAGCCTCTCTCCTCCTGTGGCAGCTGCTTTCCTCCCAGTCCTCTTGATCTCTCAGAATCCAGATTAAATTCCGACAATGAGCTGAGCTGGAGGCCTTCCATGGCCCTCAGGCCCTGCCTGTAGCACGGCCCAGACAGCTGGAGAGGTGTGCCGGGGCCACCCTTGGCAGGCTGTGGGGCGGGCGGGGGCTGAGAGGCAGGTCTGGAGGTGATGGCCTTGGCTGTCTGGCCTTCCTGTGAGGGGGGGGCACCAAGGGATGGGAGCCTTGCCCCCCTCTTCTGAACCCCGGGCCCAGGGCCAGAGCAGCTGGGGCCTGGCTTCCCAGAGCTGGACTTCCTTCTGTCCCCATTGGCTCAGACTCTGGTTCCAGCTGAAGGTGGAGGTGTTCGGGGCAGGGGCTGCACTACTTAACCGGTTTCATTTGTGGGAAATGGGCTGGGCGTTTTCCATCCTCATCCTTTTCCTTCCCTCCCCCACAGGCCCCAAAGCCTCCTCCCTCAGTGCTGCTCCGTCTGTGGGGGACCCTGGTGCTTGTGAGGCACCCCTAGGGGCCACCGGCCAGCCGGGGCAGCAGAACCCCCTCAAAGGGAATTAGTAGCTGCCAAGGTCAAGATGATGTTGGCAGCTGGACCAAATGCATCCCTCGGTCCATCTCAGGGACTTTGGCTACCAGGAGGGGGACTTCAGAATGGTCTCTGGGGCCGAGGCTGAATCGGCCACAGGCTGAGTCACTGAGGGAGAGGGAGCTGCCCCTGTGATGGGCTGGAGGGGGGCCAGGCGGCGGCTCGCTGGCTCCCCTCAGCCCGAGGCAGCCTTGGGGCAGTAGGAAGGCAGCCAGCACCAGGAGCCAGCGCCAGGCCCCGGGCTGCCCCCAGGTGGGGCTTCTGTCACCTGGGGCCATCCCCCTGGGCTCCCCGCCCTCCAGGAGAAGGGCTTTCCTCTTGAAGGAAGCGTCCTCAGAGGTACCCTGAGCTGGTCCGGCGGCATCCTTGTCCGTTAACTGCTCAGTTCAGTGACGTGGCTCCCAGGAGCCGGTGGAAATGCACAGGGAGCCGCTCTACTGGGGGCTGAGCTGCTGCATTTCTGACGAGCTCTGGGGGATACCCTCCTGGTTTCCATCCATGGAAACTGGCGAGCAGGTGGGTGGGTGCCGGGTGTAAAGGACATCTTACCGGGAGAGTGTCGTGGTCCTGACCCCCAGGGGCTCAAGGCGGCAGGTCACTGGACGCTTCTGCAGTCTTCCTGGTGTTAAAGGTTAGGGACTTGGTAGCAAGGTCTGACTTTTATCTGACTTCAGTCACCACGAGCATGTCTGGGCAGAGGGACACGGTCACACTCCAGAGCGCGTCCCCACCCTGTGCTCTTAGCTTCTCATTACTTGGTACTTACTGGATGTGACTCTGCAGGCACTTCAGCTTTGTTGTGTACCTTGGAAATGACCTTAGAAAGACTTACTATCCCCATTTTCCAGGTGTAGAGACTAACTCAGAGAGGGTAAGTATACTTACCTGAGGTCACACAGCTAGAAAGTGGCAGAGCTGGGACTTAAACTCAGGTCTTTGAGTCCAGCACTCACATTGCAACACGGGGGTTCTTGCTTGTCTGATTTCCTCACCTGGGGCTCCAGTGGAGTGATGGCGAGTCCCAGGCTGTGGTTCTCACCCTTGGTTGGGCATCAGCTTCCCTGGGGCAGCTTTTACAAATCCTGGTGCATTGGAATCTTGGGGATGGGCCTGGGCATTGGCCCCTTTTTAAAGCTTCCAGGTAAGTCCCTTTGGTGCTAGGGCTCTGAACAGGTGGCTGAAATCTCTTCTGTCTCATCTGTGAGCTGTCTTAGTATGTCCGACAGATGGAAGGAGAGAGATTTCTAGCACAGGTCCCCGTGTTCCCTGCTGCCTGGCCCCAAAGATGACTTTCTCCCATGGGACTGAGCCCGAGTGTGGTCCAGGCCCTGACTGACAGTCTCACTGGCACAGGGAAGGGGTTGGCTGAGGGTGGAGAGCCCTTTGGGCTCTGGAGGCCTCCGGAAGCTCCTGGAGCCTTCTTGCTGTTCCTGAAGGCCTACGTGCCTGGTTCCGCGTCTCCTGGCTTCCACCTCTCATGCCTCACCTCCGCCCCGGGGCAGGAGCTCAGGTTTTGAGCTGCTTTCCTGGGAGTTGCTGGTTCAGCTCCCCAGTAGCCCTTCTTCAGGGTAAGGAGGGAGCAGCTGGCCCCAGGGCACTGCCAAGGTGCTCTGGGAGGTCAGGGGAGAGCATGCCGGAAGGCAGCCTGGCCAAGGATGCAGGGCACTCTCCTTGCTGCCTTTCCCGTCTGCGAGCTCAGAGCTGCTTGAGCAGGAACAAAGGCCCCTTGACTCCTCCTGGTTCCCCTTGGGGTGCTCTCACTTGTGCAAAGGGATTGCTAGGAAAAGCCTGCACTTGGTGACCCCGCTGGGCAGGGACAGCATGCACTGTGTTCAGTCCAGTAGCGTTGGTCTGAGCAACTTGGCCTGCCCTGCTTAGCCTCCTGGGGCCGAATGGCCTGGGGGCTTCCTGTCCTGCAGGCTAAGGCCATCTGGTAGGCCTTAGTGGCTTTTTTGATCTTTGTGCCCCTCTTTCCCTAATTCATGCCACACCTGGCTTTGCAGGGAGAACAGAATGTGGATGGTGGTGGGGCATTAATGGCAACAGGTTCCATTTGTTGAGTGCTTGCAATGGGTCAGGTTGGAGCTTGGCTAGTTGCATGTATCCCCTTATTCCTCAGAACAACTCAAAAAGTCTCTGTTCCTATTTTGTGGATGAGGTACAGAGTGGTCAGTGACCCTCCCGAGGTCTCCCACTAGAGGGGGAATTGAGACCCAGGTAATAAGGACAATTTGGAGTGCTGGGTCCCACCCCCCAAATTCTGATGTAATGGGTCCCAGTATCACTGTAGCACTGATAATTTTTTAAAGCTCCTAAAGATCTGAGGACCTTGGATGAATCACTTCATCCTTTCAGTGGGGATGGAGACCCCCCATCCTGCTCCCCACCTAGGGGTGCGCTGGCCATGGACAGTGCTGGTGAGCGGTAGCGTAAGGTCCCTCAGGGCCAGCGGATGGGGGTCTAGACATCTTTCTGGGAGAGGACAGCACAGATGGTGACACCAAGGGCACCATTGAAGCACCCGCTCTTATCCACCTGCTCTGATCACTCTGCAGGGATCTAACGCTTGACTGTGAAGGTCAAGGCGAGCAGGTGGTTCCTCTGCAGACCCTTCTTGTGGGAAAGGGCTGCTCTGTTTACTCTGGACCAATCTGACTGAGCCTCCCAATTTCACAGTTTAATCTTTGCTGCCCCCACCACCACTTTCTGACAACACCTCTAAACTGGGAGAAAGGACGGCTGCCTTGGACAGCGGTCATGCGGCACAGCTGACTGTCCCAAGCGTTCACCGTGCAGCAGGCCCTTCTCATCACAGGCCATGAGGGAGGTGCCCCCACCCACCCCATTTTATAGACAAGAAAACTGAGGTGCGGCACCAGGTTAGGGACACCAGGTTTGTCTTCTCTTGGCTGGCAGATACACATTTTCCTTTCTCTTCACGGTAATCCTAGGAGTTGGATAATGGTGAAGAACTCATATTTTTTACACAAGGAAACTGAGGCAGAGAAGACAAAAGACCCACCCAGCTTGTCTCAGCAATGCCATGTGGCGAGGAGCTAAAGACCAGAGGCTTTGGAGATGCCTGGGTCTGCCCCTCGTCCCACCACTTGGAAGCTGCATGAACTTGGCTGGGTCATGGACCCTTGCTGAGCCTTAGTGAGGGTCTGGATGGGAACTGCAGTGACCATGATGGTCGCCCGGTGGCAGGGCAGGACAGATGCTCCACAAGAGTAGGAGTTTGCTCTGTTTTGTCCACTGTCATATAGACTTTGTACCTGGAGTGTGGCACATAGCTGATTTTCTGGACACTATGTATGCGTTCATGGACGGAAGAACCATGGGCCTTCTGCTAGGGCGTGGGCAGCCTGAATTGACAGCCCATGGCTGCTTCTCACATTGAGGCATTTCCCTTACCTAGCGCAGCGCCTGGCAGAGATGCGTGCAAGCAGATACCTGTAAGCTGAGTGAGTGCTGGCCAAGGAGCACTGGCCCCTGCCTCTCACTCTCCCAGCACCTCCAGCCTTGGGCTGGTCCGTCCCAGCAAAACTGCTGGGCTTTCTATTCCAGAACTGAAACCCGAGAACGTCTTGTTTGCAGTCTTTCTTCAGCATCTGAGCCCAATTTCCAAAAAGTGAAAATTGCCTGCAATTATAATACTTTTCGATCTTAGGGAAGTTTCCCTGTGATGATTATAATTAATATTACATAAAACTTCTTTGCCAATGGGTACCCAACGGTGGGTTGGTTCTTGTCTGCAACTAGGGGAAATGTCAGTGTGTGTGCCACGGCCCTGGGTCTCCTACACTGGGATGAATTTTGGGAGAACGGGCCTTTGTACTGGCGGGGCCGGCTGTATAACTCGATCTGGTGCTTTAATTCCAAAAAGTGCTTCATACTTGGACTTCTGCTTGCCTATAGGAGCCTGTTTTTCCAAATGTATTAACATCTGTGTTTCATATCAGGGCCTGTAATTGCTTTAGCCTTTCTGGCAGGAGACAAAGAGAATTAATACTTTTCAGTTTGGTCATGAGTGGTCATCTGTAGCTGGGAAGAAAAGTGCCTGCTCGCATGTGAACTCAGTGGGGAAGGGGAAGGGGAAGGCAGGCTCACCAGGAAGATAATGTTTTAAAGGAGCCAACCATTGCTAAGGAAGTCCTTGGTCATGTCAAGTTCGGGGCAGAAGTAGGCATCTGGCTACTCAACTGGTTCTTCAAACACTGGTCCTTCCTTTGTCTTCCCAGTCCTCGCCTCTGTCAGCACCATTTTCTTCTTTCTCCTCCACAATGCCCATGGCTTTCCATTTGCCACTCTTAAGAATGGAGGAAGGAAAGCTGGCATGTGGGCTGCACTCCCCCTCCCAGACCCAAGGCAGGCATTGCTAATGGATCGCAGCACTCCCTCCTGCTGAACCCGTGCTTGGCCTGAACCCTCAGCATTGCTCCTGCTGTAAGTGCTCCAACCACCGCTGCTTGAGCGAACTTGCCATTGAGTGAAGCGTACTGGCCACTGGTCTCAGGTCGGGCTGCTGGAAGCCCGACCTGAGACAAGGTTATGTATGAATGCAAGGGATTAGAAAATGTGTCCAGGGAAGGTAGAAGCAGGGGAAGTGGGTGGGGGAAAGCCATGCAGCATCCCACATAAACACACATGCACCCACATGGACACACATGCAGACACAGACAGGCATGTGCACACACACACGTGCACATGCCCTCTGGTGTGGCGAGTTTGGTATTTGCACAGGGTGCTTTTTCTCTGGAGACACCTTGTTTTCTCCCTCTATTTTTCTTCCCCCATTCCCTTCCCTGTCTTTCCAGTCTTCTGCTCTAGTTTAATTCCTGGCCCTACTTTCCAGAAACCAGCTTTAAAAAAAATAAAATTTGCTTTTTGCTTACTAGATTTTAGTTTTGGGGACAGTGTCAGATTTACTGAAAAACAGAGTTGATAGTGCAGGAAGTCCCACACACACTGAGCCCAGTTCCCTGTTATAAACATCTTACATTAGTGTGCTGTACTTGCTATAATAATGAACCCCTATTGATGCATTGTTATTATTAACTAAGGTCAATAATTTATCCACATTCTCTATGTTTTTACCCTAATGTCCTATTCCAGGACCCATCCAGAGCATCACATGACATTTAGTTGTCCCTTGAGTCACCTCTTGCCTGTGAGATTCTTAGACTTTGTTTCTGATGACCTTGACAGTCAACCCACATTTATGCACAGTCCTCTCCCACCATTTATACTTATCTGAACCCCACTGACTTAAAAATCCACCTCGAATCCCCCACCTGTGCTGTGGATTCACCGGCTTGTCAACCTGGACAGCTGGTGGTCAAGATCCCTAGGTGTCTTGTAATCTTTGGGGTGTTCAACCATTGTTCCCCAGTGCCTGGCACAGAGCAAATGGTTTTGCTTCTTGAGTGAAAACTAGATTGTAAGAGCCTTTTAAGTGGGAGGGTTTCTCCTGACTTCTCCCCAGGGTGAAGTTAAGGACTCCTGAGGATGGTACTTGGGTGGTGGAAGCAGGATCCCGTTCTCTCCTCCCTGCTGTGGGCTTAGGGCTTTGGGCCTGACCTTTGGCTCCCACAGGCCCGGGGAGTAAAAGTGGGAGGGTGGGATAGTTTGTGAGTCAGGTTTGCAAGTGGAACTAAGAGTTGAAACAAGGAGTGCCTGGAGAAACCTGTCATTGTCAAAGGAAAGAAAGTGGTGATTCTCGTAGGAGAGCTTTTCCTGACAGAGCCCCACTTTGGGTCCCTTACTGTCAGGAGTCACATGTGCAAGAGCCCAGGGTCTGTCTCCAGGGCCCTGAGTTCCTAGAAGAGCCTGTGAGGCCCCGAGTCTTGATTCTGGGGCCATCGGGAGGCTTCCCCTTTGCCACTGAGTCGCCTCTGGCCGGTGTCACTGCAAGGCCGTCTTGGGTTGGGGGTCTGTGCCCTAGGCCAGGAAGCAGTTTCTTCTCCACCCCACATCTGGGTGGATAACTCGTGCCCTGTGGGCCTTGCCAGCTGTGACCTTGGACAGGGCCTCCAGCCCTCCTTGGGCTGAGGAGCCAAGGCCCTTGGGAGCAGCCCTCCACTGCCGGCAGGCGGGGCTGCTGGATAAACAGCCCAGTCTCCTCGCACCTGGCAGAGCACCATGCTGAGCTTCATCATGCAGCCTCCCAAGGGGTCCTGCAGGTGTGAGCCTCAGATGCCCGTAGCACCCTGTTCTGGCTTGTTCCATCGCTGCCTCTCTTCCCATCCTGCCTCTCAGACAAACCCCTTGCATTCAAGTCCTGGACTCAGGATCCACATCAGGTGTTCCCCAAGACATAATGGGAGATAAACCTCACAAGCTGTTGGGGGCTCAGTGGCAGAAATGCCACCTGGCATAGTCCGTGCTTATCAAGCGCAAGGCCTTTCCTTGGCCTTCCCTCTTCCTTGCCACCCCTGTGGGCTCAGGGACCCACAGGGACAACAGGCAGAATGAAGTCTTGGACCACTCCCAGCTCTGTATTGGTTGTTCTGATTAGGCCTTTGTTTCTGAAAACTTTGAATTTGGTAATTGCAACACATGCGTCTGTCTGCAAGTTAAGTTCCGCTGTTAAATTCATTTCCTTTCCCCGTGGTCTGCTGGCTTCATCTGGCTTTGGAATCTTAAAACAGCCTGTGGTTCTTTAGAAAAAAGAAAACAGAGGAAAGGCGACCTAGCACGAAAACTGTGTTTGTGTTGGTTTGTTTATTCCCTGAGTATGCGTCCAAGAGGCTGAATTTACCTCGTTCTATTCTGGTCCGGAGCTGGAGGCCGGAGGAAATGGGGCAACCAGGGAAAGTCTCGAAAGATGAGTCTCCCATCCTTGGCGTCTCGCCCAACCACCCCAGTGCCAGACGCACACAGCTGCCAGGCAGCCTGGGGTCTCCAGAGCAATCTCAGAAGCTCTGTGGCGCTCCCTGCAAGGCCTGGTTTCTCTGGGGGCCTCCCAGAGTCCTTATGTTTCACACAGACATGTTCCTGAGCACTGACATCACCAGAACGGCTCACCCCGCATCGTTGGGTTTCTGTATGGCTCATGACTAAGCTGAATACAACGGACAGGGCCGTCCGGGTTCCAGAAATTTTGGAGCCCAAACCTGGAATCTTAAGCAAGGGGAACGGAAGTCAGATCTGAAAGTAAATTTGATGTTGGCTTTCTTCCCAGCCGCAGCTCCCTGCTGCCCGTGTCCTCTGGATTCCTCCTGACATGCACGGATGGAGGAGTTGGCCCTGATGAGCGATGGGGCACAAAAAGGGAGATGGCGATGCCCAAATAACCCAGCAGTCCCCACAGTGCCGGGAGAGGTCTGCTGGGGAAATTCGGCAACCCTGAGATTATACAGGGGTTTCCCTCTGCAGAAGTGGGGGAGGCACATAGGTGCCTGGGAACTGACCAGCGAGTGTGACCAGGCAGCCTGGGCTCCCTGGGGGCACAGGGTGGGGTGGTGGGTGGAGGCCCCAGGGAACTGAAGGCAGATCCATTTCTGGAGGCACCTGAGTAATTGGAGAAAACCTTCACTCTTCCTCTTTTAATAATAAAACTACATAAAGTGACACCAGAAAACCTCCTTGGCTGGTGTGAATACTCCAAAGATACTAGCACATTCGTTCAACTTATACTTGAGACCTACTATGTGCTGGGCCATTTGCTCAGTGCTGGGGCTACAACAGTGGCAAGCACAGTAGGACTGGTTCTTGCCAACAAGAAGAGTTTAAAATCTGGTGGGGAAAAAGAAAACCCTAAGGAACCGTGCAAATTTAAACTCCAGCCTAAGTGCCAGAAAGGAGAAGCTCTGGGGGAGTCTAAGGATACTTAGAGAAACCGAATGACACCATCAGGGTGTCCTTGAGTGCTTCCCTGGGGAAGCTGAAGGAGGAGCAAATATGATGGAGATGAAAAGACAAGGAAGAGCGTTCTAGGCAGTGGAACAGCATGTGCGCAGGCCTGCGGTGGGCTGGGGCCTGGAACAGATGCACCCTAAAGAGTCGGACAGCTAGAGCCCTGGGGGCCAGGCACGGGGCTGGGGGATGGTCTGCCCGGGGCCTTTTAGGTGGGGTGGCTATAAACAGCCTTGTGTGCCTATTGGGAATTACTAATAGTGTCTCCTCTCCCACAGCTTTTCCAGGTTGGGCTTCAGTTTCATGGTCTCATTATGGAGCACACTAGGCCACTTTGGCCCTTTATCCTAGGAGCTAATAAAGGGCTTAGGGCGGGGCAGTTACCTGTTCAGATTTGAGATTCTGAAAGCCCACACAGGCAGCTGGGGGCAGGGGCAGTGTGGGGCAGAAGGGTCGGAATAGGACCGCCAAGCTTCCAGGGGCCAGCTCTCCACTGTGGGAACTGTTGTAAGCTGCCCTGAGCCTTAAATTTCTCACTTGTAAGAGGGACAGAGCACCTACCTGTCAGGTGTCCTGGGATTCAGCAAGCACTCAAGTCCTGGAGCCAGGCCCAGTCTGAGGCTGCTGCATCTTGAATCAGGGTCAGAATGATGCAACTGTGAGCTTCTTACTTTGGGGCTGGGGCAGCCTAAGTCCAGCAGGGGAAGATTCACCTGGAGGTCTTCTCCCACCCAGAGCTTTGGGCCTTTGGCTCTGTGCTGGCATCTTGACTGCATCATCTCATTTCATCCATCTTTAGAACAATCCTCATTGTTGTCCCCACTATCCAAACAGAAGAGCCTGAAGGACAGAGGTTGGCTCGCCAGTCACTCCACTGGGGTTTTACTGTAACTTTCCTAGGACCCAGAGCCCTGTGTTGTAATGCCTGCATCCTTGACCATCAAACTGTGACCCTAGGACTACCTCGGGGACTCTGACAAACAGGATCCTGGGCCACTCGGACCTCCTGGTTATTTTTTCCTGCTGGTAGGTGCATCCTTGGTGAGGGAAAACCTTCCGTTTTTGGCTGTGCTTGTCTTTCCTCTCCCCCAACTGCCCCTGTGACCCACCCGCATGTACACACAGGGTTGAGATCCTCTTTATCATACTTCATCCATTGCTGGAATAGCTTCTGAAATAGCTGAAAGCGCTAATGTGCATTATAAAATCTGTCAGGAGCGATGATCATGCGGTGCTTTCCAACCTTATTTAAATACAGAACCTTTTTGGTTTGTGACTCATTTTCCTCTCTTGGCTATCCTATTAATAGGAGACAGTTTTTGAGGCCTTGATAAACTTCTGACCTTCATCTTGCAGATGGAGAAACTGGGGCGCAAACCTTACTGGCTGCTGCCTTCCTCTCTGAGTTTGACAACCTGGCCCTCCTGGACCCCGGACAGGAGCGTCCCTGATTCTCCTGTGAACTCCTAGGCCAGGAGGTGGGGGGCCGGGGAGCAGGAGAAGCAGGCAGGCAGACTTCCCGAGGTGGAGGAGCCATAGGCTGGCAACGCGGGCTCCGGCTGTGGGAGGGGAGTTTCCTGTTTCTTTGTGTATTTTTCCACCTTTCTCCCAAATGACTTAATTTTAGTCTTCCTGGATATGTACCATCTTAAAGAAAGGGTGTTTTAAAAAGACTCGGACATTCCCTGTTTCATCTTCCCCTTCCAGGGATGGCCCGGACTGTTGGGAGGCTTGGGAGAAAGGCAGGACATTCTCTGAAGCCTCAGGTGGGGTGCTGAGGACCTGGGCTGGGTCCCCCGCAGCCTGGGGCTCCAGAGGGACACTCCGTGGCCTCGGGCCAGGAGGCGGCCACGCCTGGCCTCCCTGTGGGCCTTTGATCTCCTTTCCGCTTCGCTGCAGGGCTGGTGTTTGTGTGCTGGGCCGATTCCAGGTGCAGCGCGGGCTGTGGCTTCCCAGCTTGACTCATCCTGAAGCAGCAACAGGCCTGCTCGCCCTCTGACATCCTGTCAGCCTGGGGAAACTCTGGCATGTCTATCACTCTCTCTCTTGCGCTCTGGCTGCTGAGGAATGTTCTCAAGGCTCAGCAGCAGTTCATGACATACGACTTCTTAAAATGTCCAGCCCTGCACTCCACTGGCATTTTGCTATAACTTTCTTAGGGCCGAAAGCCCTGTATTGTAAGGCCTGCATCCTTGACCATCAAAGTGTGACCTGAGGACTGCCCTGGGGACTTGATCACAACCAGGATTCTGGGTTCCACTCAGACCTCCTCATTATTTTCTCTTCTGGTGGGTACATCCTGGGTGGGGAGAACCTTCCATTTTTCCAAAGAGCTGCAGGGTAGGGGTGAGGGTCAGAGCAGAGGTGAGGGAGAGAGGGTGCTGGTAACCTCAAGGCATGAAGCCAGTTATGTCCACCCTGCTTAAAACTCTTCCCAGCTTCCCAGATCTCTTAGGACTAGAACCTTCCTGTGGCAGAGGCCCTGCTGGTTCTGGTCACCCCCCCTCCCCCCACTCCTCCGTGCTTCCTGTGCACCAGTACCCTCTCCTCCCTTCTCTTCTCATGCTTTGTGCGTTCTGTTCCCTCTGGCAGACAGCCCTTCCTGCCTTCCTGGCTGCATTAGCCCTGCTCCACCCTCTGCTGTCCCCTGGGAGGCATTTCTCATGGCGTGTCCCCCTGAGCACCCTCAGACACCAGCACAGTCCTTTTGCTGCCTCTGCTCACCCAGAGGGCCCTTCCTCTCCTTCACACCACCTACCCAGGCGCCCTCACCGTGCAGTGTGCCCACGGCCTCCGGACCCAGCGCTCCAGCTCTGGCTGCCATTGCGTCTGGGCCTCCTAGCGGAGCACCTGGTGTAGGAGGTGTTCAGGGTGGATTCAGGAGTGACGCTGTTGGTTCCTACGGCTGCTGTAACGAATGAGCACACTGTCAGTGTCTTGAGACCACATAGATTTCCTTGCCTGTACTTCTGGAAGTCTAAAGCCCTAAATGGACCTTACAGGACTATTTTCAAGGTGTCCCCAAGGCTGGATCCTTCTGGAGGCTGTAAGGGAGAACACACTCCCCTGCCTTTTCCGGCTCCTAGAGGTGCCTGCATCCTGTGGCCTGTGGTCCCCAGCCGATGATGGCCCCGCTCTGGTCTGTGTTCCTGTCCTCACGTCTCCTTCTCTGATTCCCATGTCTCCATCTGGCACTTACAAAGACCCTTGTAATTATGCCCACCAGGGTAAGCTCCCCATCTCAGAAGTCCTTAACTTCATCTGCAAAGTCCCTTTTGTCATGTGAGGGCACACATTCACAGCTCCTGGGGACAGGACATGGACATCTTTGCAGTGGGGGCAGGGGGAATTATTCTGCCCACACCGTAATATGAAGCTCATTTCCCTTCCTTGATGGGGGGAACCTCTTGGCACTGGACCAGCCCCTTGTCTCTTGGATTCTGCCTTCCTCCTCTAACCCTGGGGAAGGGATTCCTTGCTGGGGGTGCCATTGTGAAGGATGGCTTCATGCACCTTGTGTCTCTTCCTGTCTGAGGCCTGCTGCTTACCAGTTGATGACACTTTCTTAACTCTCTGCACCTCAGTGGCCTCACTTGCAAAGTGGGGATCATGACGGTATGTACCTCCTTGGAAGACGAAGGATCAGGTGAGGGACATCACTTGAGCTTGGCACTTAGAGGTGCCCAGCATGCGCTTTTGGGGTGCTGAGGCCCCCAGCCACCAGTCAGGCCTCCTAGAGAGATGCTGGCTCCCTCGGAATGTGGCCCTTCCAAACCCCGGCTTTCATCTTCTCCCTGAAGGTGCTGGGCTGTGTCTGAGGGACTCCGGGGGCAGCCGGACCAGTCTCAGCCAGTGACAGCAAGAGTGTTTTCCGCACAGCTGGATGGGGCCAGAACTGGGTGTTCTCACAGCCATCAGTGGCCTGTGCACAAGCAGCTCTAGCAGATTTCCGAGGTGCTGTTCAGCAATTAAGACCCTCCACCACTGGAGCCCACCGGCAGGGATCAGGGGATGCATCGCCGCACAGGTCTGCAGGCAGGAGGGAAGATAGTGGGAGGGGCTCCCGAGACCAGCCAGGACTGTCCTGGGGGACGAAGCAGTGGCCTCTGAGTGACCAACAGAATCCGTGTTCCTGGGGCTCCTGCTCCCTCTGATCTCAGCCCCCTAGGCCAGTGTTCTGTCTGTCTGTCTGCCTGCCTGGGAGCCGTGTTTGTGCAGAGCATTCACACTTTCTCAAAGGCCCCCGTCCAGGGGGTGGCATCCCAGGACCCATGTGTGGATCTTAAGTGCGTTATGGGTGAAGGCCCTTGAGATCATAGTCTTGAAATAGCCTCTGGAGAGCCACAGGGCCAAAAAAGGACTTTCCACCTTCCCACGTTGGAGATTTTTAAATACCCACTTGGCACTTGTAGGTGGCGGAACGTTGCAGGGGATGGTGGTCCGAGAGCTCTGGCAGCGGCTGTGGCGGTGGTGTGTGGCTCCCCCTGCCTCTCCCGTGGGTTAGACTGCGGCCGGTTCTCACGGCTGTCCTGCGGGGAGGAGTCCGCAAGCCCCAGCAATGCCCTCTTCCCAGGCTGGTGGTTAAATATTAACAATCCCCTGCGCCACAAAGTTGGGGTCACCGGCAGTTCACGCCTTGCAAAGAGTAGGGCTTCGGGGGGAACCCGGGTTTCAGGAGGGGAGCAGGTGGCCTTCTGGCCCTTACTGCTTTTTCTTTAATCAGAAGCAGCCTGAGAAGATGGAAGGAATGTTTGAGTTCCAGCTGGGGTGCCCCTGTGAACTTGGAGGTGAGGGCAAAACTGCATAAGACCCCCCAAAAAGGGGGGCTGAGAGCCAGGCCAACTACCTTGTCCAGGTTTGGTTCTCAGATCAAGTAGAACACGGCCATATGATGCCTCTGTATAGTTCTGCTTCTTTCAGAAAGAGGCATGCTTGCTAAATTGAAACAGTTTTGATGTGAGTCCATGTGTGGAGGGGAGCACCATACTCCAAAATGAATCGTTGCTGAAACTGGAGTGTAGGCACTGGGGCTTTCCACGCCTCCATGTGTAAGCCTTCGATACGTTATTCGCATAGTGGCACCAAGCTTGGTATTTTGAGCTTATGCTAACTTCAGCCATTTTTAGAAGTACAGCTTTATTGAAATACAATTCACATACCATATAATTCCCCCTTATAGAGTATATAATTCAGTGGGTTTTAGTATATTCAAAGCTGTGCAACCATCGCCACTATTAAGTGTGGAGCGTTTTCATGCCTCCAAAAGGAAACCTTATATCCATTAACAACCACCCTCCCCAGCTACTGGCAATTAGTAATCTGTCTGTCTCTGTAAATTTGCTGCTTCTGGACATTTCCTAAAGGAGGAATCGTACAACATGTGGTCTTTGTGTGTGACTTCTTTCGCTTAGCATGATGATTGCAGAGTTCATCCATGTTGTAGCATGTCAGCACTTTGATCCTTTTTATTGCCAAATAGTATTCCATTGTGTGGATTTACCATTGTTTATCCATTTGTCAGTTGGGTATTTGAGTTATTTCCACTTTTTCAGTGAGTATGAATAATGCTGCTCCCACATACATGTATAAAAATGTGGTAACTCTATGTTTCACCTTTTGGCCAGACTTTTTTCCAAAGTAGCTGCCCCATTGCACATTCCCACAGCAGTGTATGAGAGCTCCAGTTTCTCCACATCCTTGCCAGCACTTGTTATTATCTGTGTTTTTGGTTTCAACTGTCCTGGTGAGTGTAAAGTGCTATCTTCTTGTGGTTCTGGTTTACAAAATAGCTAATTATGTTGACTCTCTGTTCATGTGTTCACTGACCATTTGTAGATCTTGAAGAGAAATGTCTATTCAGGTTGGCCTTACCCAGTTTTGTAATTAGTGGCATACTAACTTTACAATATGTGTTTCCAACCTGCCCTCTTCCATTTTCTTGATCAGTTATCTGATCATTTGGTAAATGAGGTAAAAATAACAGTATAAAACCATCTGGATGGGAGTGGGGAAGGCTTTTTATTCCTGTAGCAATTTTTTAATGCACACAGAGTGACTCAAATCTTCTATTTTTTTTCACTACTTTTAGCATTTTGTATTTTCCCAAAAATGTGCATACTACACATTCTGTTTTATAACACCTTTTGCTTAATACTGTATTTCTCTCTTGTCAAGAAGTATACCTTTCCATGGTCCTTGGAAGCAGCTATGTAGCACTGGTATGTGCCATGTTTTTACCAGTCCTTCTAAGTAGGCAGTTTTCAGTTGTTGTTAATAAACAACGTGATCTCTGCAGGGGCCAAACCACCCACAACACAGTGTCTAAAACACCGATCGTTTTCTTGCTCAGGGATTTGGGCTGGGGCTGGAGTGCCCATATGGCACCTCATCTGAGGATTGATTCCTCACTGTCTCCATTACAGACCCTTGTCCCCCATAGCCGCCGCCCTCTCCCCTTTCTAGTGCTCTTCCTCATCAGCACAGTAGCCAGAGTTCCCGACTTGGTGGCTCGCTTCCCACAGAGCAAACCCAGAACTGCCTCTTCCATCCCAGCCCTGGACAGAGTAGGGCCTCACTTCCGCCAGGTCCCAGCAAGTCACACGGTCGGCACAGACTTCCCAGGTGGGGAACGGACTGCTCTTATAGCTGGGAGAGCTGCCTGTGGGTACAGACATAGGGGGAGTGCTTGGTGGCCGTATATGCAGGTCGACAACTGCGAACATCCTGATACGCTTGTCTGATGAATTTTGGAGTCGAAGTGAACAGTCTTTGAGTGGGTATGTGGGCTGTCGACCTGCGGGTCTTCAGAAACCACATACTGTTGTCTAGGGCTGAGACAAATCAAGTCCCTGTCCTAGAACTTGCCTCAGCCTAGCGGGGGATATACACAAACGCCTGCCTGAGTCCTAGAAGCTGTAGAGATGCCCGACCAGCCTTGAGTGTGTTGCCAGGCTGGTCTTCCCTTGGCTCTCCCCACTGCTGAAGAAGACGGCATTAACGCATTTCCCAGAGGAGGAAACAGGCTTTAGAACTAGCTGGCTTCACCTCCCGTCCTCCGTCCCCCTCTGGTATTTTCTCTGCCGCATGCTTTGCTGTGACAGTGGGATTGGGCAGGATTCAACGACTTCCTGTGTCTCTCATCCCCCCGGCGAGACGGCGGTGAAGGAAGTGACAGGGCCTCAGTGCTCAAGTCCCCTGTACGCTCGTTCCGTCGGTGCGGACAGGTGGCCTCACTTCTCTGATCCTCGCGTTCCTTGCCTGTGAGATGCAACAATAATCTTCCTGTTGGGGAGAGTAAGAGAAGTGATGCAGGAAAACACCTGGACGTCCGCGGTAGAAAAGGAGAAGGCCGGCACTCAGGTTCCTGCATCTTTCTCACCTCTGCTCCCACCGGGGCTGGGGTCAGGGAGGTGAGGGTTCCAGGGCCATAAACATGTCATGGCGGACGTCGTTCAGTTCCTCCTGGTTGTAAGAACCACTGTGTTCTAGTGAGATGCTCAAGGTGGCAGCTAAAAATCCCCCCTCTCCCACCTGTCCGTGTGGCCTCAGCTGCTGGGTGATTTCTCATTGTCCCTTCATGTGGGCTGACCTCAGGCCTGGGCCTTCAGTCTGGAAGCAAAGCCCTGGCTGGCGTCTCCGTCTTCCCATCTCACCAAGGCTTCCTGTCCCGATGCCTTCAAACAAACGTTTGGCCCCTCCAAGCATGCCTGGAACAAATGGCAAACCATCTCTTTGGGGAGGGGACTCGGTGCGTCCACATTGATTCACAGATGAGTCAGCGCTTAGCCTGGAACATCTGGAGCTCAGTGTCCTGGCCTGTAATAAGAGAATGTGGAGTATCACTTGGCAAGGCGTTCACTGTTCAAAGGCCTCATTCTGTTCCCTGTGTGGCTGTTCATTGTTTTAGGTCCATAAGGGCCTCCAGATATCTGGTCACATTTTCCTGCAAATAAAAAATTTCCAGCAAAGTCACCACCCAGGTTAGTGACTTCTGTGCTGTGATGTGTGTGTGTGTTTCCCCCAGGGGCCCTGGAGCCTGTCTTGAGCAGGGAGGTTGTTTTCGTTCTGAGTGGTGTTTCTTCTCTCATCTGCTAATTACTGAGGACAGCTGACTGGTTCATGGACAATCTTGGTAGCTCTCCATAGCCAGGAGAGTCATCAAGGCAAATTGGAAATGAAGACAGCAGGAAATCTCTTGTTTGTAAGTCTAAAATCTGTGTGGACGTTCCTTAAGCCAGCTCTGAAACTACTTCTATGTGGACACTCAGAAAGCAGAGGCAGACGGGTCATGGAAAGACTGTCTTGCTATTTTTATTCAGTTTGGACATGAAAGTCAACTTTTGGGTCTTCACTGTCCTTTGTGGCTCTAAAAAGCCTCCCTGGCTTCTATGGTCTGTAGTAGAGAGGGGAGTGCATTCCTGGCAGATCATAAGGGACTTCCGTTCGGCTGTCTGCGAGACAATGTACTGTCTTGTATTGTGGCTACATTTTGTTGGTCATAATGTCGGAAGTCACGTTCCATAGACACACACACACATCACATGATATAATTCATCATTTTCTGAATTGGATTCTAACAGATTGTTGAGTATTACTTTAAAAGTGGAATTTTGAGGGACCTGGGGTGGGGATAAGCCCTGTTTCCATCTTGTGGTCTGGTGATGTCCATCTCTGTGGAGTGCCCTGCCCTCCCGTGGCCAAGGGCTGGGCACAGACTTGACTAGGCCAGCTGGATTCTCTGACTTCCAGATGGTGGCTGCAAGGGGGAAATACACTCCAAGTTCATGCTACAATAACTGAGCTTGATGAGACGGCCCTCTACCTTCGCACCTGCCTGGGCTCCTGCCTGTTTCTGAACCTGGTTCTTCATCCCTATATAGGTTTCTCTGGGTGACCCATTAAACTCCTGGTATATTTCCCATGGAATCTCAGTTAAAGTGAACTTGAGACATTGGCTAACATTTCCGTTGTATATCCTGCATGCCTTCTTGTGAGACTCGTAGACTCGTATATGTTAATGTACCTGGTAAATGTCTGTAACCTCACAAATTTGGATGTTTCCAGGCTACACAGGAGATATGAATGGGGATGATTGGCAATAGTCTTAAAAGGGACAACTGGGGACAGGGGCCAGCAGGAGACATGTGCCTCAGCTAATGGAGGAACACCTGCTCCTTGGCTTCAGCTGATGGCTTAGTGACTTACATTATGAGTTTGATTTGCCAAAGGCTCTGAAATGATGACAGTGACACCCCATCAAAGGTAGTGTCCAGAAGAATTGTCCTCATCTGTGGTTGCAAGCTTGGGCTTTCAGGTAGCTTGGTTGGATTCCAGTCCAGCGGTGCCTTCCTGAACCTCAGTTTTGAGATCTGTGCAATGGCACAGGTAGTGTTAGCCACTTCATAGGCTTGTTGTAAGGACTTTGTGGCATGGTGCTGGTCAGGCATTTCAACCCAGAACCTGGCAAATGGTAAGCTCTCAGTAAATAGTCATTGTGTCTGTTGTCTTTATGTGTGAGCAGAGAAAATTCACCTTAATGCCCAGGGCAATTAAGGGAATTAGATCACTTCAGGTATGGTAGATTGTCAGGGCCCCAGGGGCAGGAGCTGGTTGGGTGTGGTTCATCATTGCATCTGAGTGCCTGGCACAATGTAGGGGCTCAAATATTTTAATTGACTATCAAAGGACTTAAAATATTGAAACTTTGAATGCTTATAGTTAAAAGTACACAAGAGATGTTATGGACCTTATATACTAGAATTCTCTTAACCAGGAATTAAAAATTCCATCCCCTTGTGCCCCCACCCATCTGTCCATCGATTCATCCATCTTCTATCCACCACACAGTCAATTGAGGTTTTACCCATTTTGCTATTGCAAAATGTGAAGAAGAGAAAACAAGTTCCCTGTCTTAATGACACCCCCCTGGGGGTACAGCTCCCACTCAGTGGGCCCCCCAGGTGCATAGCCTGGAATTGAAGACTGTCTGCACTGGCACTCAGTGCCTGGGCTCAAACCCAGCCTGGCAACTTCCTGGCTAAACAATGGGCGAGTCCTGATTTCACCATGTCCTCATTAACAAGATAATAGCCCTACAACTTGGGGCTGTGAGAATGAATGAGGGGATGTGTGCTGAACGCTAGGGACAGTACCTGGTAAATGGTGAATAATCCAGCAATGTGGACCTGCGACTTTTCCCTGAGGCTTCCAGCAACCTGGAGTAATTTCTGCCTTCCTGCGCTCTGCCCCACTGGCTTTCCCCCCTAACAAGTTTGAAGGGCGAGCTTGCCTTGTAGCAGCTCCAGGGGCCCTGCGTGTGCCTTTGTACCTCTCTTCTGCACTGCCTTTCCCCGTCACCTCTAGGGTCTTCATGCCTGGGTCTTGGTCGGGTGCACCCACTTTTACAGGACTGCTGGGCTTCCCCTGCCCACATGGTCCTCCTCTCCATTGGGGGCTGAGGCCGGCTGGCTGATGGGGTGGCTGAGCCATGACCCGCTGACCTAGAGCCTGGACTCTCCTCTCTTACAGGGAGTCAGACCTGTTCCTGCTCGACAGCCGCACCCTCTGGGCCTCGGAGGAGGGCTGGCTGGTGTTTGACATCACGGCCACCAGCAACCACTGGGTCGTCAACCCGCGGCACAACCTGGGCCTGCAGCTCTCCGTAGAGACGTTGGATGGTAAGTCCCCAGCCACCACTCCAGCTCATTCTGATGCAGCTCGTACCCCCAGACTTGTATAGGCTCTTGGGGCTGTGTGGTGTCCCTGGCCTCTCCCTGCTAGATGCCAGGAGCATCTTTCAGTTGTGACACCCAAATATGTCTCCAGATGTTGCCAAATGTCCCCTGTTGGGCAAAATTGCCCGTGGTTAAGGACCACTGCCCTAGTCCCTTCCAAGAGACCCTGGATGTGGTTCTGAGTCCCAAACTCTCAGAGTGTCCACCGCTCAGCTGCCTGCCCCCTGCACCTTTCGCTCCCATAACTGGTCTTTGCAAAGCGTGGACAGGAAAGTGAGTGGGGAACTATGGGGGCCTGGCTGTGCCAATTCCTTCTCCCCCAGAGTGTGTTTCTCACTAAGTGTGGAAGGGTTGGGGGAATGTAGCTTCTTCCTGATACCAATTTTAAGGGGAAAAATATTATTTTAGGATAGGAAATACTTGCCGTGGCTCAAAATTCAAGTTAGCGATGTGTGCAACACTGAATAGTTTCCCCAGCGTCCCCCAGCTGCTGAGTTCCACCTCCCAGAGGCAACTAACTGCTCTTTCCATGTTTTTGGATGTCTTTTCAGAGGTGCCCTATGGGTGCTGAAAACATGTTGATTCTACTTTTCTTCTTCTCTCTCCCACAAATAGTGGCCTAGTATATACTGTGTTTTTCACCTTGCTTTTTTATGTGACAACTTTATCTTGGAAGTTGGTCCTTTGAGTCATGAAAGAGCTTTCTCATCTGTTTAAAGGCCATTGTGTTTTTATGTACCTGTGGAGTGAGGGATGCTCTGTGCTCGCTTGCTGTGTGGCTTTGGACAACTTCCCTATCCTTTCAGACCCTGGGCTCCTCATCTCTAGCTTGCAGGTAATAAGAGGGCTGGGCCATTGGGTTGGTCTGAGATTGAGTTAATACAACAAGAGTTTAAAAGCAGCGCATGAATGTGCATAGGGAATCCCCGGGCATCTTGGTAAAGTGCAGGCTGATGCAGCAGGTCTGGGGCAGATCTGCCTTTCCAACCAGCGTCTGGGTGGTACAGAGGCGGCTGGTCCCTGGGCTCTGCTTCGAGGAGTGACGGCCGAGAACAGGACCTGGCTCATAGTACACATGCCCTAAATAAGAGCTGTTGTATTTAATATTAATATTAGTATTATCACCACCAAAATTGGCTTATGCAGTCCCCTGGGATGGTCGTCTAAGTGTTTTCCAGTCTTTGACTTTTACAAACAGGGCTGGGGAAGTCCTCAGGGCATGTGTCGGCGTCCGCTTGAGTGAGTATGGCTCTGGGATAAATTCCTGAAAGTGACACGGTCTGTTTGCGGTTTTGTGAGCTACTGTCGCTGTGCCCTCTTTGCATTCCATCTGCACCTCCACAAACGGTACCATGAGCACCAGTTCCCCTTGTCAGTACAAGCTCTCACCCTTGCCCATCTTTGCTAATCTGACAGGTGACAGACAGGATGGTACAGTTCTGCTCCGTCTTACTGTGAAGCTGAGCCCTTTCTATAAGCTATTGCAGATGCTTCCCTGGGCCCCGTTTGCTGGTAGCCTCTGCCCACTGTTCTAATAGGGTGTGTGTCTTCTCTGCATTTTAGGGACATGGTCCTTTGGGATTTGAGCTGCAAATGTCCCAGTTTTTAGATTTTCTTTTTACTGTGGTTTTAATACTGGGTGGTGCCAAGTGGATTGAGACAGTGTAGAGGAATTTTATGACCTTCCCCTTTATCCCTCCTGGGCTTTGGAGGGAAAAAAAGCTTCTTTCCTTCCTATCAGGGTAGCCTAGAGTTTCAGGACCCTCTCTGCCTGAGCTCAGAAAACCAGAATTACTCACCTAAGGCCACATACAGTGTGTGGGGGGCGGCCACCAAGTATAGGACCACACCTGTCTTTCTACTGATGGCGTTCCCCCAACATCAGCCCCACTTCCTTCTCCTTTCCACGCCCCTGACACTTAAAGGGGGAGGTCCTAGAAGGTGCTAGAGTTTCCCATTGCCCTCTGTTGGATTAGTAAACTATGCCTGGTGGGCCAAATTCCACTTGACGCCTGTTTTTGTGAGACCCCTGAGCTAAGAATAGTTTTCACATGTTTAAATGACTGAGAAAAATCCAGAGTATTTCATGACATGTAAAATTAGATAAAGTTTACATTTTGGTGTTCATAAATAAAAGTTTATGAGTACACAGCCTTACTCATTAGCTGATGTGCCATCATATCTGCTTTTGTGCTGTAGCAATAATAGAGCAGTAGTCGTAACAGAGACCCTGTGGCCCACAAAGCTGAAAATATTTATTATTTTTGGAAATATTATTTACAGAAAAAGTTTGCCACCTCTGCTCTATACCACGGTTTCTTACACTGTGTTCTGTGACAGTCCATGGGTGTCCCAGGGCAAAGGGAAGTATTTATGATCAGTTAAGTGAGCAATGCTAGGTGGGTAAACTACGGAGGTTTCTCTGCAAGGACTTCCCAGAGCCTTTAGTTTGCCAATGTCCACTGTGAATCTCTGGATGGAGAACAGAGCACAAGAGGAATTCCACACTTACTGGGCACTAGAGTTACTCAGCTCTTCTTCGGTCTTACAAGCCCCTGTGGGACATACCGGGGCTGAGGTGAAGATGACGCTCAGGTAGACTTCGTTCCTCTCTTCAGAGCAGCCATTCCCCCTGGACGTGTGGATATTGCCTAGACCATCCACACCGACCCCAGTGGGTCCTGTGCTCCTCTGTCCTACCTGCCCTGCTGGCTCAGAGTGGCCCAGATTTGTTTTTCTCTTAAGTGACACTCAACCCAGTTTCCTCAGTGTCAGGCTGTCTTTCTCTTCCAAAGTCAGGGTCTCTGTGCCCCTTTTGTCCAGCTTCTGACCCCTGTGGATAAGGCTTGGCGTTTATTGAGGGGGCACAGCCTGATGGTTTGTTAGAGCTTGGGCTCAGCGGCTGGCCGGACACCTGGGTTCAAATCCCAGGTCTGCTGTTTCTAGCCACCTGACCGAGGGTGAGTCACTTAATGTCCATCATCTGGAAAATGGGGTTAATAATAGTTTCCACTTCCCAGGGTGGCTGTGAAGGATTAGATGAGCTCATGCAAGTGAAGAGGTGAATTGCTCAACATGTGGTGGCTCCTAAGCACAAAATAAGTGCTTTATGCCATTGTCTCCTGTAATCCTCAGCATTACCTAGTGAGGCGGGTGCCGTCACTCACATGCCCATGGTACTGGTGAGGAAATGGAGGGCCCTGGGGAGCGCCAGCGCTCCCCATTCTGGCAGCCACCTGGGGACCCTGCTCCATCCACAGGGAGTGCATCCTAGTGGTCACAAGAAGCTGCCTAGAGTCAGAGCCAGGATTACCCACTTTACCCCTGACATGGTGCCCCATTTCCTGCCCCCCCCCCCCAGATGGGCACTAGGCTTGGATGTCTGTGCCGTGGGACTTGGCTTGTCCAGGCGCTGTGCACGCTGAGGCAGACAGTTTAGTTTGGCTGCCCGGGTTGGGGAAGGACTACCTGCTTGGACTGCCGAGAAGGGGCAAAGGGTACAATGGCCAACTGGGCATATATGGTTTGGGGTCTTTTGGGAGATGAGATAAGAAGCTGGTGAGCCCAGCATCTCCGAGGCCACAAGTTCCTGGCTATGAAGTTGTTTCCCCTCCCACTGGGCTCTGCAGCCAGTGTCAGCACCCCTGGGAGGCATGGTGAGCATACAGATTCCTGGGCTCTGTTCCAGACACCCTGATGGCAAGTCCCTGAGGATGGGCCCAGAAAGCTGCATTTTCTCAGCAAGCTACGGGATGACTTGGGACGTGGCCCAGTCATGCCCCGTGTGTTGGGGTACCCTGTTAATAACATGGTGCCCAGGCTGACCAGCTCTATTCCAGGTGTGGGTCTTAATCTTTTCATTTTAGATGCCTACACAGGTCCTTGACTCTGGGGCCATTTGCAGGTGTGCCAGCCCCGTGTTGTCTATAGAGCCAGCCTGGTCACTGCCCCCGGGGCTCTACTAGTGTTAACATAATCTCTTGAGTTTTATGGCCTTGGGCAGCACCTGGAGAATCCGAGTCTGGCAGGGAAACCCATGCCCAGTCCACAGTGCCCCGTCTGGGAGGGGAGGAGACGGCCCCAAAGTTCGGGGGCACAGCACCTCATCCTCGTCCCGAGTGTAGATGCACCTTGCAGCAGGAGGTGGCTGTGGGCACATGGAGCCCCATCACCTTTCAGGGTCTCAGTTTCTCCAGCTTCCCATACAAGAGGCATGCTGATGACGTAGCGCGGGCAAGCTTGCTTCCATCTCAGTGTGACACGGATACCACAGACCTTTCAGAAAGCTTAGGCCTGGAGAGAGGTGAGCCTGCCATTCCCTGGGTCTCCAGATGCCGCCTGAGACCACCCAGGAGGGGAGCGTGCTCCGTCTCTGCAGCTGCAGCCCTCCAGTGAGTCACCCTGGGGCGGCGCAGCTGGGCCTCCGCGTGCCTGTGCGGGGGAGAAGCCCATAAACTCTCTGGGCACCTGCGGCTCATCAGGACCCAGCTGGGGAGTGTCGTCTGGCTCCCCCAGGACAGGCCGTTGCAGGAAGGAGGGCTGGTGTCGACATGTCTTTCCCTTTGTACAGAAGAGAGGAAAGGCAGCCCACCCACAGGCTGCCCCTGGCCCAGGGACCGTGGCAGAGAAGTGGCACCCTGAGCTGGGGATGGTGACCTGTTCTGGCCCCACCAGCACGGAGGGCCAGCTGGCTGACAGGAGGCTGTCCTGACAGTGCCCTGGGAGCTGAACCCTTGCAGCAGGCACCGTCTCGGGGCTCCTGTGCAGGGTCACGTGGGGGACAGGCTAGTGGTCCCTGCACAGAGCCCAGAGCCAACGCCCCGGTGCTCTTTGGGGCAGCTCATTCATCTTGGGCAGCTGATGTGACCTCTGGGGGCTTTGTCCCTTCACCTGTTCCACGGGCATGATAATGGTTGGGAGGAGAAAAGTGGGAATTCCTGTACAGTGCTGAGCCTTGGGCCGACCTCCCTGTCTGTGCTCATGAGTGTTAGATACTCTCATTATTGCCATCGGCCTGCGTTGTCCTCACAGTGACCCTGTCCAGGTAGCACAGTTATTGCCAACATTGTAACAGATGAGGAAACTGAGGCTGAGAAGGTGGAGCAACTTGGGTGAAGTTGCGTGGCTCTGGGGAAGACCTGGGCTTCGCTCAGCAATCTCAGTCCACACCCCCAACCCCAAACCTTGCTGTTTGCTGGAAAACCTTCCCAAGAATGTGGTCACTGGGACCAGACTTGGTGGGGTGTGTGTGATTAATGAGCCCCTGCTGGGTACACGGCTGGCCCATCCAGGCGGCTCAGGACCCAATAGCATGCTGGTTCCCCCCGGCTGTTCTCACCACATTGCCTCTCCTGGGAAGGAAAGAGTTTAGAAAAAAACCCAGTAGCCAGTGAGCTTCCTGCAGGACTAATTGAAGGAGCCCACACCACAGAAGTGGCCAGGGCTGCACTTGACTTGCATGCAGGGCTCCTCCCTCCATTAAAAAAATACTAAAAATTATGTTTTATGACATAAAAGATGAATATAATCCTGGTTGGATTAAAAATTAAAACATTATCTCCAGTACTAAAAAAATTAATATTTCATCTTCTGATTTTAAGAGACATTCAAACATTTTCATAGGCCCCTAAAAGTATCAGGGCCTGGGCACCATGCCTGATAGGCAGGTTGGCCCTGGGCCCTGTATCCCAGGCCAAGGAGGGATGCTAAGCCCTTCCTGCCCAGCAGCTCGCTGTTAGAAGCAGTTTCCTACAGCCGAGAGCCTCTTCACCCCACAAACGTGTGTGTGCACTTGTGATGTGCCAGGGACTGTTGAGGCTACTGCCCGAACAGGAGCAGGATTTTGCTGTCACATTGTGCACATTCTCATGGGAGGGCAGACAGTGGAGGGACCATACGCTGAAGGTCACAGATGAGGCTATGAAGGCAGGTTCTGAGGATGGCACGGGAGGGCTTCCTGCTGGAAGTTCTGCAGATGGGTACAGTCCCCAGTGCCTCCTGTCATTCCCAAGACAAGGACTCTGGCATCTTGTCTGAGTTTGCAGGCCCCTCTCCCCTTCCTTATACAAAGAGGCGATGCTTGGAGGCTTAGGAGGGCAGCAGTCTGATCCTAGAAGACAGTCTTGTGGCCTCACGGCCCGCCTCACACTCCTTGACGAGGGCCTCCAGCTGCTGCTCAGCGTCCCCTGACTCTAAGCCCAGGAGGGCCCCTCTCCTCCGCCTGCCCCATCCCTGCTTCCTGAAGCCGGGCACGTGGGTGTTGTGGACACTTGTGTGCAAAGAGAGCCTCAGGCTTCTTTCCTTGGGCTCAAGAGCACGTGTCCCTCTTGATCACCCCAGATGGGATTGGATGGGTTGCAGGACATTTAGAGGACTGAGGGCGGGTGCTGTCCCAGGGTGAGGCTTGGCTGCAGCGGCTGGGGTGGGACCAGGGAGTAAGCCGTCGCCCACGGCAGCTGGGGCGGCTGAGCCCCGCAAGGCCGCAGGTGCCGAGTGATCCCGCCCATGGCGCAGCCGGCTCCCAGGTGCCTTCACCCTTGCGATTGCTTCACATCCTGTTTGTGCAGAAGCTGGAGCAAGAGAAGGAAGGAGGCCTTGATGACCCAAAGGTTGGGATTGATCCTTCTAGGCCTGGGTGGGCATTGAGTAATTGGGGCCAGCAGATGTCACAAGTGTTCCCTGTGTTCTCACTTGTCACTTGGGCCTTGGTCCATTGAGAGAAATGGCTGGAATTAATGTGTTTTGCACAATCCACAAGGAACACCCTTGTGCTGTGGGCCTCCAAGGAGCAACCAGTGGCTCTGGGCCTGGAAAACAAAGAAACCGCAAGGAAACCAAGATGCTGCCCTCTCTGTGGGTGGGCCGCATCCTCTCCTTTCCCAGGAGGCCCCATTCGTGCTCCACGCCCTCTGCTGGGCATCTTCTGGGCTGGGTGGGCTGATTCTGCACATGCCACCCAGGGCCTGCCAGCGCTGGTCTGGTGGACGGGTTCATCCGTGTCCCCGGTCCACGTCCCAGAGCCCCGCATCCGCGTGCTGCCCGGCTGGCTGTCCCCCGGGGAGGCCTCCGTGAACGCCTCCTATCCTCGGAGGCCCCATAGGTCATGCTCGTCCACGCCTTTCCGTTCCTCTCTGCCTTTCTGTCCACCTGGACTCGGCGACCGTTCAGTGGTTGTCACTTCAGGCGAGCTTTCGCCGTCTGTATATGTGGGATCAGGAATCCCACGTGAGGAGCAGGATACCGGATGGGGTCGGCACAGTGCCTGGCTCAGAGCAAGAGCTCCGTTCGGGTGGCTTCTCGTCTTCATTGTGGGTCAGCAATGGATAGGACCGACTGTCAGGAATACTTCCATTGGCAGATGACAGACAACAGAGGCATCTTATCTCCTGGGGACGTCTTTGGGTTTTTTCCTACAAGACTGGAAGGAAGTGAATCTAGGGTTGATTAGAGCAGAAGTCAGCAAGCTTCTTCGGAGAAGAACCAGATAGTAAATATTTTAGGCTTTGTGGGTTACATATTCTCTGCCATAGCTCCTCATCTCAGGTGTTACAGTGTGAAAGCAGATGGTAAAGGTGTATATGGATGTGCAAGGCTGTGTGTTGATAAAACTTTATTTGCAAGAACAGACAGTGGGCTGGATTTGGCCTGCAGGCTGTAGTTTGGCCAGCTCCTGGGCTAGAGTATGGACAGCAGGCAAGGCTTTCCCTCCTGGCCCTGCCACCTGAGTGTGTCCTAAAGTCATCACAGTTGGCGAGAAAGCTGCCTGCATGTTCCCAAGCGTGGAGGAAGGAAGCAGGTGGGCTGGGTAAAGGATGCTGTCCTCTCACGCCTGCCTGTTTAGGGAGGAAGCCTGCAGCACCCATCCTAGAAGCAGCTGCAGGTGGGGCTAGGAAGACCTGATTTGCAGCATCCTTGGGTGGAGGAGGGCCTGTGGCATGGTGGTGGGGTCTGCCACCGGCTGTGCCTGAGAGCAGAGCCCGCTCAGACAGCTTCCCTGGCCTCTTCAGAGAGGAGGAGTGGTGACTCGGGAACAGGTGGACACTAGAGTGGGCAGAGACTGGGGCATGGAGGATTTCACTTCTGCTCTACATCACAGAGACGAAAACACCCGTTCTCACAAAAAGCTGTATGTGAATGTTTCTCATGCTACCCGTGATCACCCAGACTGGAAGCAACCTGAACGTCCCTCACTGGGTGAACAGACCAGCACTGTACATACATACTATAGAATTCTGCTCAGCAATAGAAAGCAACAAAGTGCTGAAACATGCAACCCTGTGGATGTATCTCAAAGACATGCAGATTAAAAAAAGCCTCTGCAAAGGACAGTGGGAGTCCGTTTACATGAAATGCCTGGAAAATGTAAACTATAGGGATAACAGTTCAGTGGTCGCCAAAGGCTGGGAGTTGGGGAAGGACATGACTAGAAGGCAGGGTTGCTCCATCTCAGCACTAAGCCAAACACCTTGGACTGGTTGGTTCTCTGCTGGGGAAGTCCTGTGCATACACGATACTGAGCAGCATCTCTGGCCTCCAGGCACCAGTAGCACCGTCCCTAAGCTTTGGAAAGCAAAAATGTCTCTATGCCTTATCACAGG
This sequence comes from Manis pentadactyla, assembly GCF_030020395.1. Taxonomy (NCBI): domain Eukaryota; kingdom Metazoa; phylum Chordata; class Mammalia; order Pholidota; family Manidae; genus Manis; species Manis pentadactyla. Next base: position 173,153,462 of record NC_080023.1, on the reverse strand, counting down.
TCCCCTGGGGAGCAGACTCACCTCTGGTTTCCATGCCCTGAGATACAAGGCAGCACAGGGGACTCCTTTGGGGGTGCTGGAGCTGTTCTTGTGTCAATAAAAGTGATTACATGAATCTATACACGTGTGAAGACCCATAGACCTACATGCAAAAAAAGGTCAGTTTTACTCTCTGCTGATTTAAAAACTAAATTTTAAGAAAGCCAGACAACAAAAACAGATGCAAAATATCCCACAGTGAGGCCAGCCGTGAGCTCTACAGTAGAAGAAACCAGCACAGTCATTGCTCTGGGCCCCCTTACCTGCCGTGGGGGGCCGCCCCCATCATGTCCGCTGCAGCCCGCGGGGGATCAGTTATCATCGCACATTGGGAAATCCTTCCCATCCCAACTTAAGGAGCACCACTTGGCAGATAAAATGCAGGATATCCAGTTAAATTTGAATTTCAGATAAGTAAGTAACAAATAATTGCCAGATACAAGTATGTCCCACATATTGCAAACATTATTCATTTATCTGAAATTCACATTTTACCAGGCGTCCTGTGTTTTTATTTGCAAAATCTGGCAACCCCATTCTTGGGCAAATGTTCAGGCTTTTTTTTTTTTAAACTTTTCAGCTCTTGGTTAAAATATAAATCTTTTCCTACTTTCCCAAGGATACAAACCTTATGGTTAAAATACTATGCTTATCTTTTTCCTCCTGCCTACATCAGTTCGCTCACCCACCTCAGTCCCTCTGCCTGACGCACGAGGCCTGGCACCCTCTTCAGGGTGACTTGCTGGGACATTTAAAGACAAATAACCAAAGCAAATACTTGCGTGTGCTGAGGAAAGCCAATATATTGTAACACCATAAAATGAAAAGGAATTTTTCCCTCAGCCAACCCACATGTCCCCTCCTCCAGTAAAACGTTTCTCGGCCCTTTTTGGGGTATTAAAACAGAAATAAACTTTATGTATGTTCATACCCACATATGTTGGTATATGCTTTAAATTTCCTTTCTCCCATGTGCAATCACACTATATCATGTTCTTTCCCTCACTAAACAGCCCTTCCTTCTCTGGGCCTTGTTCCCATTGCAGCCCCCCACCCCACCACCTTGGGGTGCAGAACAGTGTGGGTTCTGGGGTGCGTGCGCCATGCAGTTACGAGCAGACAAATGAACTGTGTAGGTGGCTGGTTGGCACTGGATGCCGTGCTCCCTGATTTAATTACCTGGTCTGGGTAAAGAGCCACACTGTCTCTGGGGCTTTGCCGTTCAAAATGCAACTGCAGTGCCCTGTCTCTGCAGGTTGGTCTAGCCTGGCTTAACTTCACGGGCACAACTGTGGCTCTCAACCGAGGATGTTTTGCCTCCCAGGGAACACATGATGATTTTTGGAGAGGTGCTCCTGGCATTAGAGGCCAGCGTTCTGCTCCTCGTCCTGCAGTGCCTGTGGTGGCCTCCCAGAGAATCACCCAGCCCAAATGCCCAGGGCTGTGTGCAGTCGCCTGTTTGGTGATGTGCAGTGGGCCCAGTCTAGAGTTCCCCTGTGCTGGGGCCACAGGAGAAAGGAGCCCTCTGCACCTGATTGCTGAGCTTGTTGGAACAGTGTGCAGGGCCCAGGGAGGCTGCCAGGGTGCTGTGGGGTCTCGAGGAGGGTGTGGTGGCAGGGGACTCATTTCAAGGCCACCACTTGGCTGCAGCTCTCCCAGCATCTGTACCCCACACTCCAGCCCTAGTGGGCCTCTGACCATGACCTGGCCACGGCCCCACCTCCAGACCCCCTGCGGCTGCCATCACACCTACCACCTGATCCAGAGCCCCTGCCTCGCAGCCTCACCACCTGTCACTGTCCCTTGCCGTGCTCTTTGATGTTCCTCAGATGTACTGCATCCAGGCCTGTGTGGCACACTTGGCATTTGCAATTCCCTCTGCCCGGATGCCTGTGGCTGAGAAGTGCCCTCTGGCTGGTGCCCCATCCCTGCCCCCGGCTGCTCCGTAGTCCTCACCACTGCCTGGCACAACACTCTTGAGCCAGTCTCACTGCTCAGCTCCCGGGATGGTGGCCCTGTTTGGGTTCCCCTCGGAACCCAACACTCAGTCCAGCACTGGGCACACAGTAGGGGTTTCATAAGTAGGTGTCAAATGAACTAATAAATGAATAACGAGGTGGTTGTGCAAGCCTGGGACACATAGCCTAAGTGCCCGTGGGCAGGAGAAGAGGAGGCAAAGGAATTTCCAGATCCGAGGCTCCTCTGTGGCCCTGAGGGGAGGGTCAGTGTGTTCCACTGAGGCAGAAAGATGTCCGCGGCCGACTGCATACAATCCAGGCTTATGCGAAACAGCAGTGCCAGCACGGCTGCAATCCCAAGGACTTGCACAGTGTTTCTGGGGCTGTATGTGTGTGGCCGGCTGGCTTCCTGAGGTGTGACCCACATGGGACCCTGTTCTTAGGCCTTGTGCTTGATTTGAGGCTCTTCTGTTGCCTTCTTGAAATTCATAATCACTTCCAGCCAAGGGGTCCTGTGTTTTCATTTTGCTCTGGACCCTGCAGATTGAGTAGCCATTCTTGGTGCCTGGGGACAGCTGGAAGATTGGACCCTCTTCCAGAACCCCAAGTGGGTTCTGTGCGGGAGGTTCCAGGGGACCCACTTTCTTCTCTGCACTTTGTTCTTTTCTCAGATACCGGCTGGTGTTTCTATAACTCCCATCACCCCAAGGAAAAGCCAGTGGGGATGAACCCAGTTCAGAGTCTTTCATTCCCAATTCTTCCAAATAACCGTGGTCACATACCTGACATTTCAGGGAATCCCAGGGAGGAAGAGACCTGCCACTGAGAGGAAGCTGTCTGCTCCCCACCCCCAGGCTGCCCTTTGCAGATGTGGCCCTGGCCCAGGGAGTCTCCGGGCTCAAGTGCAAAAGAAGGTTGTTTTGGGGCTCCCCATGTTGAGGAACCTTGACTCCTGCTTAGCACCAGCATGCGGGGTGGCCAAGGAGGAAGGCTTGGGTGTTTCTGCAGGAGAAGGGCATGCTGGTGTCACGGCTGTGGACATGGGCTTTGGCTCCCAACAGACCAGGGTTTGAACCCTGGCTTCTCCACTAACCAGCTGCAAGGCTTTAAGCATAGAGCCTGTTTCTCTTTGTAAAATGAGGTCAGTGTCCACCCTTGGGACTGGGTCGTGGGTTGAGTGGGCTGTGAGCATTCCATCTGCTTCGGCACGGGAGGCATTCATTCATTTTGTAAATTATCATCAAGCGCCAAAAATTTCAGGCACTGTGGTAGGCATCATTATTTATTAACAAATCTGTGCCCCAGGCTTCAGCTGGTGGGTCATTCCTGTCTCCCCCACCCCCGCCCTTTTAGAAATTGAGATACAAGTCACATAACATTAAATTAACCATTTTAAAGTATACAGCCAATAATTTTTAGTACAGTCATGTTGTTGTGCACCCACCCTACTACCTAATTCCAGAACATTTCCATCACCTCCAAAAGCAACTTTCTGTCCATTAACACTCACCGCCCCCAGTCCCTTCCCTCCCACAACCCCTGGCAACCACTAATTTACTTTCTGTTTCTATGGATTTGCCTATTCTGGACATTTCATACACATGAACCATACAGTACATAATGCTTTGTGACTGGTGTCTTTCACTGAGTGTAATGTTTTCAAGGTCTGTACATGTTGCAGCATTTATCAGTACTTCATTCCTTTTTATGGTGAATAATATTCCATTGCATGATGTACCACGTCTTGCTTATCTGTTCATTAGCTGGCAGACGTCTGGATTGTTTCCACCTTTTGACCTCTGTGAATAATGCTGCTGTAAATACTGGTGTACAGATTTTCATGTGAACCTTTGTTTCCAGTTCTCTTGGTTATGTACCTGAGAGTGGAATTGTTGGGCAATAAGCTTCAGGGCTGGCTTGATCTAGTAGCTCAGTGATGTCACCAGAGACCCTGTGTCTGTCTGTCTGCTCTTCCTTTCTGCATATCAGCCCCATTTGAAAATACGGTTCCTCTGTGGTTGCCAGATGGTGGCTGCTTCTGAGGCTCCATCCATCCTCCCTCAGCCCGGTCCAGGGAGAAAGAAGGTTGCTTTGGGATGTTAGAGAGGGTTGTTTCTCTGCCAGAAACTTCCAGGAAACCTACCCTCCGTTCATTGGCTGAACTGGGTCATGAGCCCTTCATTGAGCCAATCACTGTAGCCAGAGGATTTGCTGGTGTCTGTTCGACCCTAGGCCCCACCCCTATGGCCAGGGTGGGGTCTGCTAAGGCATAGCTGCTGAAATGAAAATTGGGTTGGGTCCCAAGGAGAGGGGGGGGCATGGCCGAGGTTAAACGGCAGCATCCCCACTTTACAGACAGGAAATCGAGGCCGCAGCATGCGATTCCACCTCTCTCCACCCACACAGGCTGGCAGCGGCAGATGTGGGTGTAAGCCCCCTGGAGGCCCTCTTTCCCCTCTGTCCGCCTGTTTCTCAGCTGAGGTTGTGGGTCCCTGGACCCACCCGGCTGCTTTTGCGAGCCGGGTACCCTCCCTCAGAGGTGCGGCCGCTGCTCCCAGCGCTGGGATTTACTATTTCTGGAACAGCGTCAGGTTTTCAGGCAAGGCATTTTTATATTGCTCTAAAAACCTTCTGGGGGGGGAAAACAATTCCTAGGGGCTCAGCTTTAACGGTTTCTTTTATAGAATCATTCAAATTATAGATGGGTGAACTTGGGCAAACCCCACTGAAGAATGCAGGAAAGCCAAACATGAACAGGGGTTCAGGTAATGCAGTGGTGGATGGGAAACTTGCTTTTTTAAACATCAGTTGTTAAAAAAACGGAAGGGAACCCCCTGGCGCTGATCCGGTCCCTGGGAGGCTGGCTTTCCTGACTTTGGCCATCTGCTGAGCTCCAGGTGAAGTTAATTCCAGATGTTGCGTGGTGCTCAGGGCTCCAGAGGCGCTGCTTTTCCTGGCCTCTGACCCCTCTCACTCGCCTTGAGGGTGTCCTCTCTGTTGTGGTTATGCAGCATGACCTGGGTTCAAATCATGCTCCGTCACCTCCAAGCTGGGCGTCCCTGGGCAGGTTACTCAGTCTCTCTGAGATGTTCTGTCGTGAGATAGGCTCTCTTGCCATGTGTCTTGCTTTATCTGTCTTTGGAATACTTGTCACCAGGAGATGTGACAGTAAATACACATTGACCAGTGGCCTCATTGTTGTCAGAGCCGGAGACGGCCCGTCCTCGACATTGGTGCCCTCGGCCCATCGGCAGGGCAGAGGGACAGGCACAGTGATTGCTCTGTCCACTTTCCCCTCCGTCTCCAGGGCTCCTTATGCTCTTGGTGTGCCCCTTCCTCCTGCCCAGGCTTCTTCTAGACCCGCCCTCACTGGCAGCCCTGCCCAGCCTTTGCCACATTCCCCTGATTTCTCAGTGGAGGTGGGCACCAGGGCTTAGCCCTCACGTTACATAGCTAGCTACAAACTCGCCCCAGGTGAGTTCAGCCCATGTCCATGCTGGCCCAGAGCCAGCATTTATCAGGACTTTCCATGTGTAAAGCTCTGCTCTGAGGAGCATCTGTGTGTTGAGTAGCAGAGGCAGGACTTGGACCCAGGAAGTCTGGCACTGGGCCTGAGTGCATCTGGGTTCCAAGTCTGTCTCCTGCTGGATCAGGAGCCACACCCAGGCTGGCCTCTTGGGTGTCAGGTGGTCATTTCAGGCCACAGCTGCTCAAATACGCAGCATCTCATCCTCCACCCGGGCCTCCCCTCCCCAAGCGCCTGCCTCGGTGTCCCCATGCAGTCCACGGTCTCTCTTCCTCCAAGTGCTCAGGCCCAGTACATGGAAGTCACTTGTGACACCTCGCTTTCTCACACCTTTCACACCCAGTCCCTCAGCAAACTCCATCTGATTCTTTCAGAACAGATCCAGCATCTGTCGTGTTCCAGGAGGGATGTTGTGTTTAGTTCTGTGACATGGGGAGAAACAGGGAACAGTACTTGGTACCTCCCTTGACATTTTCTTCTGTAGTTTGCCATGAATCTGTAATGATTTTAAAACAAAACGCTAAAAATAAAGTATATTCTAAAGATGGGTTTAAAGCATGAACTATGGTGGACCTGACATTTCTGGCCAACTCTGCCCCCATGGCCCTGCTCCAGGCCCCTTGTCACCTCTCCCTGGCCTGTTCCATCACTTCCACCTGCCCTGCCTTGGCCACCCTGGCCCTGCAGTCCTGTCTCCAGGGGCAGGTGGTCCCCTGAGGTGGTCTCCAGAGACCCACACCCCATGGTTGCCACTCACACAGCTGGGCTAGCACCGGTTTTTATTTGCTCACAGTCTGAAGGCTGGATGAGTGAAATCAAGGTGCCCAAGGCTGCATTCATTCCAGGGGCTCCAGTGAGGGGTCCTTCATGCCTCTTCCAGCTCCTGGCAGTTCCTGGCCTGCTTTGGTGTTCTTGGCATCCGTCTTCATGTGGCTGTCTTCCCTGTGCGTGTACACGTGTGCGAGCATGGGCGTGGGTGCGCATGTCTCTGTGTCTTCATGGGGCCTTTTCTTAGGTTACCAGTCATGGGATTGGCCCTGTCTAATCCAGCATGACCTCGTTACAACTAATTACATGGCAAAGACGCTATTTCCAAATACAAGCACATCCTGAGGTTCTGGGTAAATGAATTTGGGGGGACACCATTCAACCTGGTGAACAGAGTAAAAGCAAAGTGCCTGCAGTTGCCCACAGGACCCTATATTCTGCACCCAGACAGCCCCATCCCCCTACCGGCCCCTGCCTCTGCTCCTCATAACCCCTTGAACACACCCGCCTTGCTCCCACCCCCAGGCCTTTGCCTGTGGCGTGGTCCACCTGGAAGGCCTCTCCCCAGACCCCCACATGGCCTCCTCCCTCACTGTTGGCCAGTTCTCTGCTCCCTTCCATGCATAAGGTACTAGTCATTAGGGCTGCTGTCAACCGGCCCCACCCTCCTTAGCACCAAGCACGATTGTCCCCACCCCATGAAATTAGGTGTCTCACATGACCTGTTTTGGCCAATGCAATGTGAGTGGAACTTCCATTAGCCTGAGACCTGCAACACCTCAGCCTGGCTCCTACCACACGTACACGCACATGCACACACAATGCATGTACACATACCGCCTTGGGCTACCTGCAGTGTGTGTTCCCTGCCTGCCTGCCTGCCCCACCAGCATGCATGCCCAGAGGACAGGGAGTTTTCCATGTGGTGCACCGCTGTGTTCCAAACTCCTAGAACAACCTGGCATAGTGTAGGTGCTGGATAAAAACTCCCTGGATGGATGAACAGTGCATGCATGATGAACTCACGGACGAACCATGGGGCAGGAATGAAATCCCATCCGTGCAGCCATGCCCTGCTGACTGCTTCTCCTGTAACTGATCTTTGCATTTGGCTGCTTCCGGTCTAGGGCAGAGCATCAACCCCAAGCTGGCAGGCCTGATTGGGCGGCACGGGCCTCAGAACAAGCAGCCCTTCATGGTGGCCTTCTTCAAGGCCACGGAGGTCCACCTGCGCAGCACCCGCTCCACGGGGGGCAAGCAGCGCAGCCAGAACCGCTCCAAGACGCCCAAGAACCAGGAGGCCCTGCGGGTGGCCAACGTGGCAGGTATGCTAGGGTGGGAGTTAGGTCACAGACCCTGAAGAGCCCACAGTGGCCCCAGAGGGACAGTCATGTGGTCAACAGATGATTCTGGAACCGGTGCAGCAGGAAGCAGAACCCACAAAATCCCCTCCTGCACACAGAGTTCACCATCTTAATTGTGTTAAAGTAATAATTTCATTTAGAAATGCAAGGAGCAAAATATTAGCCTAACAGGGTGCCAGTCTTGTCTAAATAGACAGAACAAGGGCTTCACTAATGGCTACAAAAAGATGAAAGAAAACTGGGAAAACAAGTGTGAAAGGGCTCCGCACCAGCTTCCCCAGGGAGGCCACTGCCTCGGGGGCGGAAGTGGGAAGTTTATTGTATCTTTAATTTTATTTATTAAACTATTTGAAATGCAAGGCAATTTTTAATACTTGTTAAATATGGGTGGTGGGGTTTTTTGGTATATTACAGGGGACACTTTTGGGTTTGTTGGAAATGTTTTAAGTGGAAAAAAAAAAAGATCAGTAGGTGTTGAGGTGCATTTGGGGAGATACTTTAGGTTTGTTTGGAATGTTTCATTAATAAGTAAAAACAAAGTAAATATAAAGGTGACATTTTCATAGCCTGTGATTCAAGGCTGAACAGGAACACCGAAATTCATGCATTCCCCACAGGTAACTCCCAGAGGGTTGCAGCATTTAGGTCCTCATTGTAGGGTGGACAGAGCTTAGCACAGGTTCTGTGGGTTCTTGAGCTCCAAGGAGCACCACACGGCCTCCCATTTTACAGAGGACAAGGAAATGGATTCTCCCCTGGGACCTCCAGGAGGAACACAGTCCTGCCAACCACTGGCATTTGCCCTCCTGAGCCTGGGTTGGACTTCAGAACTGCAAAACTGGAAGATAATAAGTTTGTACTGTTTGCAGCTGCTATGTTGGTGGTCATTTGTTAAATCAGCAATAAGAAACCAGTGTACTGTTGCCTGCAAAGTGATTTGCACGTTGCCATGAGGTGGGCTACGTCCATCCAGCGTGCATCTCCCAGAGCTCTGGGCTGGGTGTGAGGCAGGAACCAGCCCCACTGGCTGTGTTGGGGGCGCTGAACTAAGCTCGTCAGCTTGCCTGGCTCCTGGGCCCCAGATCGTCCCGAGGAATCACAGAAGGGAGGGTGTGGGCATTCAGACATGTGGTGGTGAGGTGGCGAAGCAGCCCCCACCCCAAATTAACCATATACTGTCATGAGCGTCTTTCACCCACCTAAGCCCACTTTGAAATTTCTGTTCCGCTTTGAGGGAGAAGAAAAGCGTGGTTGCCATGGTTCTTGAGGTTTTTCAGAGCAGGGCTTCCTGCTTCTGGGACCCTCAGATGGACTTCGGAGCATGTGTGTGGCTTGGAGTTTGTGTGCTGGGATTTTGTAGGGATTCTGACAGGTGGATGCATTCTTCTAGGCTTCCCAAAGGGGTGTGTGGTACCCCAAACCAACTGAATCCCTTCATTTCTATTGGAAACCTCCTCTGTGCTGGACTCTTGGGGGTCAGGGGTCAGTGGAGAAAGCCAAGGTCTGCCTCAGGACTCACGGCAGGCAGGGGGTGGCCGTCATTCAGTCACACTTAGTAACAGGCCTGAGAGCTGGGAGATGGTGACTAGGGACTGACGCATTCTGGGGGTGACCCGGAGGGTGTTCAGAGAAGACTCACCAGCTGAGAGCTCTGGGCCAAGCGGGTGCCCACAAGGCAGGGCTGGGCTCGCTCCACGTGAGCAGTCAGGAGTGGGGCCCACAGGGAGGTACAGAGGCCCCTTAGAGGGCAGGAGCAGGCTGTGGTCTCTGGGCCTAGGGGAGGGCGGGGCTGGCGAGATGAATGAGGTCAGGTGTCCTGTTGGGAGCCGCATCTAGAGCTTGAACTTCATCCCAAGCCAGTTTGGAGAACTGCAGAGGTTCAAGCGGTGGTCTGGGGTGCCAATGATCCGATGCTCGTTCTGCTGCACTGGGTGGTGGGGCCAGGGCAGGGCAGGGCACTCAGGGAGGGCCAAGCAGGGAGACTTGTCCGAGGCTTTTCCGTATCAGGCAGGAACTGCGGCTCGGTTCCAGCCCAGCACAGGCTCCAGGTCCTGTGGGTCTACCCAGGTGTACCTTGGTGGCGAAGGGGGAGAGCCCAGGCCTCAAAGCTTCGGATTTGGCACCTGGTTTCCCCACCACACCCTTACCAAGTCCCCATGTACATGCCCCCAGGACAAGCCCCTCACCACCTCACAGGGCAGCTGCTCTACCTTCCCTGTAATCTGCCTCCTTCCTGTGGATTCCTGCTTCCTGGCCCTGTTTGAAGGTCATCTAAACCGTTCCTGGAAGTTTAAGGAAAAAAAAGAACACATAGCCTGGGTCCCACCACAGGCTTATTAGTAAAACAGAATCTCTGAGATAGAGTGTGTGTGGTTTGCCTCGCGTGATGGGGCCACACACGTGGAGTGCTGGCTCACGCGGCCGTGGAGGGACACATGCTCCAGCATGCCGCCCGCACGAAGCTTTCCTTGCTGCAGGCTAACTGCCCCCCAGCCCGCCCTGGCCTTCAGCTGCTCTTCAGACCGTGGGGTTTGGGGTCAAGAGGCTGCATCTCTCGCCTCCCTTATAGTCCCTTCTCCCCACCCACATTCAGCCCCAACGCCCTGGTAATTAGGCTTCTTCGCCAGGTGACCGGTGGGGTTGGAGCTGAGCCCCAGTGCTGGTTGTAACTTGTCAGCTGGGCGGGGGCGGCGGCCTGGGAGAAGCATCCCTGTAGCCTCCAGGCCGCTGTTGGCAGGGTAGGGGGGGTCAGGCTGCAGAGACGGGAGGCTGGGAGCCGGCTTCTTGAGCGGCTCCTCTTTCCTAGCCTGTCTGCTAATGAGAGGTCAGCGTGCAACAGGAGCTCTACCCTCTTTCTCCTGCAGCAGCCACGATCCAAGGAAGCCATAGGTGGCAGGTTCCTTGGGGCAGGCGCGGTGCGCACCCCACACACGCCTGAAACCAGCTTCATGAGTGGTTCACGGCCTTGGTCTGTTGGGCCTTCGGTTTCACCGTAAAGCCAAATAGCGTTGCTCTGCCTGGACAGGGTTGGGAAACGTGACACTCAGGCTGCCACTTGCCCTTCGCCTGCTCCTGGCAGACTCCTCGGTCGCGGCACGTTCTTCTCCTGAGCTGTCACATAGCTCCGGCTACTCTCAGGGCACCAAGCACCGAGCAGCAATGTTGGCACTTGACCCAAAGCTTCTTTGCCACATCCTTGGCCAAAGAAGATGTGCCCAGACCTTTGTGTTGTTCAGGCTGCTTCACACAACATCACTGGCTGAGGGCTGCTCCCCCTGCCTCCCTCCCCCTTGCCCCTCCCTGCAGGAGGGTGAACAGGCTTGTGGATTCACACTGCAGCCTGTGGCCATGGGCATCGCCCCACCAACAGAACCCATCTTGGGTTTCCACAGTGCATTCCCGGCGGTGCAGTGAACGGGCCAGTGGGTTTCTGTGGCTCTTCTCCGATGGCTCCCTCGACCTTCCCCCACAGCTGGTTCTAACAGCCCTCAGGCCCCCAGACCCACAGGTGGGGAAGGGGCGCCCGGGATCAGGCAGACCCTCACTGCTGCTCGACCGTCCTAACCTCCGCCACCCTCTAGCCATGGAGCTCAGTCCGCCACAGTGGACCTTCCACCCCACACGTGCTGCCGGCAGCCCACTCTCCCTTACTCCCGGGGGGCCCCAGTGCCTGGCTCTGCCCCTCTGTCACCCCGCCAGGGTTCTTGCTGACGTCATGGAAGTTAGCCTCCTCTCCTTTCCTCTGTGTGCCTCCCCAGGAGCACCCCTCCCTCGGTCCCCCCCTGGCCTGCTCCCTCGCTCTTTCTGGTTCTGCCACAACCATCACCTCCTCAGAAGGGCCTTCCGCACACCTCCCTGGCTGCACCCCCTTCCTGTCCCCTCCGTGTTTTTCCCCTTAGTGCTCATCTCAATGGGATGTAATTTATGTTTACTTGTTTATGTACCTGCCTCTCTTCCTGGAAGATAAGCGCCTCTGTGGCAGGGCTTCGTGCTGCTCACACCTGTAGCTCTGATGCCAGAAAGAGCATCTGCAAACCAGTAGACACTCTGACCATTTGTATGGGTGAGTGGGTGAATGAATGAGTGAGTGGGTGAATGAATGAGTGAGTGGGTGAATGAATGAGTGAGTGGGTGAGTGGGTGGGACCACACACCAAGGTCACAAGGGCCAAGCCCCCTGAAGGTGAGGGTTCCCTGCCCCCAGCTGCTCTGAGTGTCTCCTGCGAGCCAGGATCCCTCCTATGAGGACATAGGCAATTCTGTTGTAATGAATTGAATATAATTTTTCTATTGGTTTGTTTAGCTTTAAAAACTGCTTTTCTGAACTACAGATACAAAGCTATGTGTAAAATTGAGAATATTCTAAAGAGCCCATGAACGTAGCGGCAGCATGTGACTGACCCCATCCAGACCTGCGCACTCGTTCAGCTCAGAGCTACGCGTTTGCTGGACACCCGCTGACGGTGCTCTGGTCCTGGCCACACCCTCTGCTCTCCGCTCCCCTCCCTCCGCCCATGTCTGCCTGTCCTCCTGTTCTCTTTCTCTGTCCCAGCCTCACTCCCCTCCCTCTCAATTTCAAAGTTGTTCTCAACTTGGGCGTAGCCCAGGGGGCTGTACATTGAATGAACAAGTGTGTGTGTGTGTGTGTGTGTGTGTGTGTGTGTGTGTGTGTGTGTCTGTGTGTGTGTGTGTGTGTGTGTCTGTGTGTGTCTGTGTGTGTGTCAGGGAAGGGGAGGCATGGAGAGAGACACAGACGGAGACAGAGAGCTATCTGCATGTTTACAAAGTCAGTCCCTAACCCAAATGCCAACAAACTTTACATACTTCTGGAAAATCCCGGTGCATAATTTTCGCTCCTCAGAGGAAACCTCCCGTAAAACCTCCCGTAGTGTGTTTTACAGGAAGGTCAGTGGAATTTGACTTTCTGCCCCCTCATTTCTCCTGGGCGGTGGGGGCTTTGTCCCACGCCCTGTCTGTGCCCTTCTTGTCCTTTCCAGAGGGGTAAGCACTGTGGGGTGTGCCGGCCTTCCAGGCAGGGTTGGTAGGGAGCGGAGCCCTCTGAGCAGGTCCCTGCAGCCGGCGCTGTGGGGTATGGACCAAGTTTGCTTCCCATGCGGACACTGGGCGATGTCGGTATCTAAACAAGACGTGCGTAAGAAAAACCAGTGTCCACAGAAGGATCCAGAGAGTGCGTGAGCTAAGACTGTGTGAGGGGCCGGGGGCACAGGCACCTCCCTTACTGATGGAGGTGGATTTTTAAGGCTACAGGGGCTTTTGTATCAGGGGAGTCGCCCTCCAGCCATCTGGGTTTGCCTGTGCTCACACCACTTCCTTAGGCCGAGGAGATTTTCATATGTGTTTCCTTTTCCTCTGTGCATTCTGCTGTCCTGCTTCCTGTCATGCAGAAAACAGCAGCAGTGACCAAAGGCAGGCCTGTAAGAAGCACGAGCTTTACGTCAGCTTCCGAGACCTGGGATGGCAGGTAAGGAGGGTGGCTGGGTCTGCCCCAGATGTTGGCGGCCCCTGGTGTGGGCTCCCCCAAGGCAGAGGGGTTGCGTCCCATTGTGTTTCTCATCTACACCAGTTAAGACTCTGGTATCAGGTATCCTAACCAGAGCAGAGAATTTAGGTTAAGCATTACAGAAACTCAAGGGCAGAAATGGGGTTGAGACTCAAGCTAGAACCAGAAACCCCAACACTTTGGATGCTGAACCCCATTCTACATGTCCATTCTGCAGCTGGTCGCTTCTCTCAGACATTGCCCAGCCCGTGTGCTACAGTACAGCTGCCTGGAGAGCCAGGTCCCACTGTCTGCCTGTCTGTCCCTCCTTCCCTTCAGTGATTCAGAATCCCAGGGAAGGAACTGATTGGCCCAGCTCAGGTCAGGTGCTTGTTCCTGGACCAATCAGCTGTTTCAGGGGTGGAATCATTGCTACAGAAACACAACTGCCCCCTCCGGAACCATTTGGAGAAAGAGGGGTAAAGGTCAGGGAATGAATCCTAGAGAAAGAGTGAGGGTCCTATAATCTAACAACTATTTTTGTGTTTCTGTACCATTCTAGGCCATCTTCTAGGTACTGGAGATGCGGCAGAGGACACTGCAGTGTGCCACCCTCATGGAGCTCAAATAGCCCAGGATAGGGGGTTGTCATAAGATTATTAGGGCTGCTGGTTTTGTTGTTCACCCCTCAGCAAGCTTGTGGTTCAGTGGGAGTCCAGATTATTCTCTGGGGAGCATGCACAAATACGCCCTCAGGGCGCTTGTGCACACAGCCAGCTCGGAGCCCTCCTGCTTCTGTCCTTGTTCTTAAAACACTGATGGTCTAAGGGGCGCCAGGCGATGCTTGTGTTCTAGTGCTGGAGCAGAGCCCCAAACTCCAGGATCTCTGCTGGAAGATTCCATGTACATGAGTCAATCAAAGGAGTGTATTTATTGCTAGAACGGTATTTCTGTGTTAATGTGGCCCTGAAGGCAAGCATGCTTTGGGGAGCAGCCCACGTGTACCAGGCACTGCAGGCCGTGTACACTGTAGCGTAATTCTCACCACTGTGGCATAGTCTCCCTTGCAGGTCGGGGAACCCAGGCGTGGAGGCTCTGTTTAAAGCACTCTGCTGATGGGCTGTCACCTAGTAGGGGTGAAGTCGGTGCCACCTCCCTCTCTCTGCCACCTTCTGAGAAAGCCATGCAAGCGTCCATTCTGGGCCAGCTCAGCCCTGCCGTAGTCTTTCCCCCATTTTGCATTCTTTCGGGACCATGAAAGGCTGCCACCCACTTCTCCTGCCTCTGCAGGATCCCTGGCTGCTGGCAGGCTGGGCCCCTGTGGCCACGTGTTGCCGTGGTTCTGGGCATGGCCGACCCCAGTGCTCTCCTCTTTCCCTGCAGGACTGGATCATTGCGCCTGAAGGCTATGCCGCCTACTACTGTGAGGGGGAGTGTGCCTTCCCTCTGAACTCCTACATGAATGCTACCAACCATGCCATCGTGCAGACACTGGTGAGTCGGCCTGTGCGCCAGCTGGGCAGCGTTGAGCTCTGGGCAGCAGGGCCACCATAGCCTGCCTGGTGCCCCCCAGGCTGGGGCCAGATGGGAGAGAGCATGGGTCTTGAGCATCTTTGTTATCGGGGTCCCTTCCTCCATAAAAAGAGATTAAAAGCTATTCTGTAACTGCGTTGGCATAGAGAGATGTATAATCTTCGACCCTGAAGTTCATGTACTTCTCCTAATTTTAAAAGAACTTGGGACAGTGTCAAGGGCTCTTTCCTGAAGGTGTCTTGGGCAGTGATCATGGTGCCTAGTGGGGAGGGGCGCCCTGGCCCTGCCTCTGTCTGGGGGCTGCTGTCCTTGGTCATCAGCATGTCTGCTCTGCGGCCGCAAGCTTCACCTGCCTCCCGGTGTCTGGGCTTCCCCTGTGTCTGGTGGCCTAGAGAGCTCGTCCGCTCCCAGAGCTCATGGCTTTGCCTCCTTGCCTCGAACTTCATGGTTCAGTCGTCAGGGGTGTTTTATTGAGTGTCTGCTGCATGTGGACCCTGCACTGGGGCCTAAGGATGCTGCAGGGAACAGAGCAGATGTGGTCCCTTCCCTCAGGGCCTCAATCACTGGAGGAGGAAACAGTCAAGTCAACAAGGACACTTGGTGGAAGTGATGGGAAGATGACAAGCAGGACAGGAGGATGGAGGTGGACGAGCCTTGGGCTCTCCCAGGTTGGACCTCATGCGGTCGTTGGGGGACTCAGTGTGGCAGTGAGATTAAAGCTCTCCACCGGGTGCCCCAGCACGGGGGCCACGTGATAGATGTGGTTTTTACTGTTGTGCTCACAGGAGTGGTAAGGGTCAGGGCCTTGCTGCTTTCACTTAGAATCTACGCTTCGGGGACCTTGGTTATCCAGCTCCCTGCGTGAGCGCTATCTAGGCCTCTTCGGACAGTCAGTCACCCTCCCTGGCCTGAATGAATGCTTCTGGTGGCAGAGCTCACGCCCCGGGGCCGCTCTGTCCCGCCATTCTGTGGGTCACACAGCTCTCTGCTGCTTCTGTTCCATGTTCTGCCTCCTCTTCCCCATGGGTGACATCTGGGCAGAAGGCTCCCCTTTTCCTTTCGTTCAGACCGTGTCCCACCCTGGAGGGAAGGCCTCTTTTTCCCAGGGCCTTCCCAGGGCCCTGCCTCCCCAGCAGGAAACTCTGAAGCCCTTTCAGGACTGAAAGTCCTTGGGCTGGAAATGAATAGTCCTGCCTGTCTGTTCCTTGGCCTGACCTGGTCCCTGGGCCAGTGTCCCCTCCAAGGTCCTCCTCCAAGAACCCTCAGCTCACTGGGCACACCCTGACTGTCCTCTGACTTCTGCCTTCATGGTCCCTGGCTCAGGAGCCTGGCTGCCCTGTGACTACCCACGCAGTCCGCGTTGCACCAGAGAGTGCCAGGGTCAGAATGAATCCCCCGATTATTCTGAAATGAGGGTTCTGTGGTCACCTTTTAAAAAAAGGTGAACCCTGGCTTCCCAGAGAAATAGAGGAAATGAGCTGACATCTGAGATTTGCTTTCAAATTATCCAAGAATGGAGGAGGTGGAGGAAGGTTTATATTGGTAAGGCTTGAAATTGTTCATAATAAAAAGTTTTAGAAGTGTGCTGGCCTATGTAAGAGGTTATAGACTGGAGGCTTGTGAGCAGAGAGAGAGGCTCAGGCAAAAAGTACTTTCACTTGGTGGATGTGGTGTGTTGGGAACTTGGAAGTTTCACATAAAAACAAAACATAACTGAGTCTCTGGCCTGCCCTGAACACTTCGGCTCATCTGATTATCCTGGCTTTTGATTTGGCAACGCTGAGCTGGAGGCCTTCTCTCGTTAGCTTGCCCCAGTCCTCACTATTCCCTATTGTGTTACTACTCCAGGCCTACTTCCACATCCAGGGGCACTTGTGTGGTCCCTGCAGGCATCTGAGTGTGTTTGCCCCGGCTCTCATCCTCTGTAAATGTGCACAGAAGCCCGTGAACAAGACATAGCAGAAGACCTGAATGACAGGCTTACCTTCTAGGCCCTCTACTTTCTTGTTGATGTCCAACCAAGTGTTTGCCAAATTCCTTTCCTCTTACTTGTATTGCCTAAGAGGCAGAATAATCTAGTACAGTCTAGTACCGTCTATAGTAACCACTTTACAAGTGTCTCTTGAGCACTTGAAACGTGGCCAGTCTGAATCGAGGTGCTTTGTAAGTATAAAATACACATTGGTTTGAAGTCTTAGTGCAAAACAAAAAAAGGTAAAATAGCTCATTCACAATTTTGTGTGTTCCGTGTATGTGTATGTTGAAATGATTATATTTTTGAAATACGGGTTAAATGTAATATATCATTTAAGTTAATTTCACCTGTTTTTTTTTTTTTTTTGTCCATTCAAATGTGGCTGCTAGGACATTTTAAATTACAGGCGTGACTTACGTTGTATTTTTCTTGGCTAGAATAGGTCTAGCCAGAGGTCAACAACGTTTTTCTGAAAGAGGCCAGATGGTAAATATTTTTTACTTTGAGAGTGGGATTCTGCTGTTGTCATGTACAAGCAGCCCTTGCCTCGAGGTGAATGGATGCGCGGGGCTGTGTGCCAATAAAACCATACTCACAAAAACCAGCCATGGGGCAGGATTTGGCCTGCAGGGTAGCCCAGGGGTCCTCAGCTTGGGGTAGTGTTACCTCCCAGGTATATTTGGCAATATCTGGAGACATACTTGGTTGTCGGGATTGTGGGGTGGGGTTGCAGGCTTCTGACTTCTAGTGGGTGGAGCCCAGGGGGGCACAGGATGGACCCTGCCATGGAGAACTGTCTGGCCACTACCCTCACAGCTCCATGCCATGCAGACCTCCCTGCTTTGGTTCCCTTGTCTGTAAAACATGATCTCAGAACTGAGTGAGCTCCACGTAACGTGCTCAGAACTGGGAGTGCGTGGGATGGTCACACAGTCATTTTTCCCAAGCAGTAGGTGTTCCTCATAGGAACGAGGTGGCCAGAGAGGAGTGACTCACCGCCTTTCCCCACTGCCAACATTATGGTGTGTGTTCCAGGTCCACTTTATCAACCCAGATACGGTGCCCAAGCCCTGCTGCGCTCCAACTCAGCTCAACGCCATCTCTGTCCTCTACTTCGACGACAGCTCCAACGTCATCCTGAAGAAATACAGGAACATGGTCGTGCGGGCCTGCGGCTGCCACTAGCACCTCCCAGAAGTCAGACCCTTTGGGGCCACGTTTCTCTGGACCCTGGGTCCTCCCACCGCCCAACCTTGGCAAGGCACCTGTGGCCCACCCGCCTCTGGCGAGACCTTCCCTTCCCCTCCCCTACTTGAATGGTGCAGGAGTGACAAGGACCGTGAGAGGCAAACGGCTTTGGATCAGTCTTTTGTGAGCATCCTGTGGACAAGATCCTACAAGCTGCTGCAGGCCAAACCTCACAGGAACGTATGATATCTATAAAGAAAAATTGCCTGGCCACAGTCATTGGCTGTAAAGCCTCAGCCGTGTGCTGACTCGTTCCCAGGGGTAGTGAGCGCCCTTCTGCCAGGCCGCCCAGCAGCGGGAGGAAGCCGGTGCGGAGAGGGGTGGGCACGTCTGTGTCTGTGCTAGAGGAAAACCGAGACGGAAGTTCCTGTAATAAATGTCACAATAAAACGAATGAATGAAAATGGTTAGGATGTTACAGATATATTTTCCTAAACAGTTTATCCCCATTTCTTGGTTTACTCTGATTTCATAAACAGAAGCTGTGGCGGGTGGAGGGACAGGAGGCCCCTTCTGCACCATCCCATTCCGGTTTCATCCCGAGGCTCGCAGAAGCCCAGTTTACGGAGACTTGCCCAAACCCAAGATTTGGCTTGGGGGGGTGAGAGCAGATTTCTGCTCAGAGGAGCGGGTATGGTGATCTTGAAGGAAAAATATGTTCCGTCGTTCAGCTGGGTGCGTGGTGGCAGAAATGAAAATAGGCCTGTGAAGGGCTGGCAGATGTTTGGAATTGGTTTTCCTGCTGTCCCCATAGCAGGAGTGCAGGAAGACAGCGACCAGGACAGAACTTGCAACTCAACTTTGAACTCTAGCCAACGTAGACCTAGTTAAAGCAGCACCCAAAGAAACAGCTCTTGATGGGCTGGGGTGGGGAGGGGTCCTACCAGCCCCCACGCCAGCTCCTCTGTTGCTCACTGAGAACGGTTTTCGTCCCCAGTGAGGGCCACCATGGCCACCTCTTTTCACTCCCAAATCCCTATGGAAGGCTTTGCAAATGATCTTACCCAGGAAGTACTGTGGTGGGAAGTCTCCTGGCTGCTGGGTATGCTACATGCAAATCTTGAACAGAAGGATCTAGAAGCCATTTTGAGAACGATGCCCGAATCAGGTAGCCTGACTTGAAGGTGCCATTTCTGATGTGGTTTTGGTGTGAGCCTCCCTCACTCTGGCCATTGGGTCCCCTAAATGGTGTGCCCCCAGCCTCCAGCTCCACAAGGCCTTGCAGAGCACGGGGCTGGCTGTGAACAAAGGGCAGGGCTACCCAGGGGAGGACTGTGGCCCCTGGAATCCAGGCCAGTGGGAACCTGTTTCTCCACCTTGATCAAGTTGGTTCCTAGAAACTCTGGGGCCCTGTTTTCATTTTCCTTAATTTTTTTCTTCAGTAGCTTAGGCTGTAGCCTTCAGTCTGCCTGGTCAATGGGGAAAAGTCACTGTTTTTGTTATATTTGTTTTATCTATTGGCGGATCTGGGGATTTTTGTGTGATTCCCTTTTGGTGCAAGTTGTCTCACCACCTACCCTCCAGCCGGCCTCTGGCTAGCGTCATTTGTACATTGAAACATGTAAATAGTTGTTACAAAACAAAGAAATTATTTATGTCCATCTGAAGCTTGTATTACACCCTCATCCGATCCCTTGTTCAAGACGATGAGCTTGCTTCCCTCTAACCTGTTTGTTTTCTTATTTAAGACTATTTATTAACGGTCAGACCAATGTACTTTTAGCTGTTGCATAGAGCCGTCCTCAGCAAAAATTCTGTATAAATAGACAAAATAAAAAGGGTTTTGACTTTACAATAAAAAGAGACATTTGGTTCTGATTCTTGGGCCTGTGTATGTCTGTGTGTGTGTTGTTTTTTTTTTTCTCTCAACTCCTGGACATTGGAGTTCTCTGGATCTGCTAAAAATGCTCCTCTGCCTGGCCCCACCATTACCACACTGTTTATCATCCAGGTCCTGGGGAGAAAGGGGGCGCTTGTCAATATTTGGTGCAGCTGTGTGGGGCTCCAGGCAGGAGAGATGGAACCAAATAACAAATGTGAATTTGGTAGGCTCGACTACAAAGATCCTTGATTGAATTACAGTGCAGCTGTCAGCAGCTGTTTCAAAGAGGCAAGGGGTAAATTAGCTGTGTTTACTGCGAACATAGTTGAAAGCTTTAGTCATCCCAATAAAATAGAGGCACAAAAAGAAAAAAAAATGGCAGTGGGGGGTAGTGTACACCCAAAACTTTAAAGTGGCCCAGGCTCCTGAGCTGACATTGTCCAGTGTGAATTAGCTCAGGGGCAGGGGGCCTGCCGTTGGCTCCTGGCTCCAGCAGTGTGGAGCTGGCACGGGCCTGGTAAAGGCAGCCTGGGCCTGCTGCCTGACCGCACAGAGCAGCCCCCAGCCTGTAGCCTAGAGCAGCACCTTAGGTTCCTTCTGGCCTTGAACTGCATACTAAGGTCACCTGATGGATGTTAGAATCCCGGCTGTTCCTTGGCCAGGCTACTCGCTCTTCCATGTTGCCTCAAACGAAGCAGCCGCTCCTAACAAGTTCCAGCCCCTATGATTTCCAAACCCTCCTGTCATTGTCCTGATGCATGATTTAGCTTTTGTTCTATATCCAGGCCAAAGACCAGAGCCACAAATTGGAGGACCAGATGCAGCCTGCAGACGTGTCTTATTCCCACCGCATGGTGTTTATATGTTTTTAAAAAAATGAATTCAGTGCTAACATATTTTTGAAAAATCAGGAGATTGGGGTAAAAAAAAATCCCAAATTCTGGCCTTTTGTGAGAACTCAGCAGGTCTGGCTAGTCTGAGCCCCCTCCCCACATAGAACCTCTTGGCTGCAGCCCAAGAGTGGTTGTTTCTGCAATCTCTACCACTCCCTATTGCCTGTCTCACTCGTGCAAATGTCATTTGCTAATTTAAAAACTATAGGTAGTTATTTATTTGTACCCGTGTTTCCACTGTGTGTAGGAAAATAAAGGGTGGGCTGAGAGAGCTGCACACTTTGGGGAGAAGAGAGAACAAAGTTCTTCATTTCTGTCTCACTTCCCCCATTTCACACCCGATGAGCCCCTGCAGGCAGGTAGCTTGCCTTCGCCGTGCCTGGTTCCCCCTCTCTTGCTCATGTCCACCCTGGGAGCATCCTTCGCTGCCTCTTCCCCAAGCCCTGCTCACTAAGCACCAGTGTCAGGTACCACTGCTCCCACCACCTGGCCTGACATCATCACCGGCCGTGCTAAGTGGGTGCAAAGAAAAGGAACTGACTCAAAGGCCCAGCTAATGGGTGTAAGAACTGGGATTGGAGCCCAAACAGCTCTACCCAAGACTCCCCAGAGTTATAATCTTCTGGAGCTGCTCATGAAATGTGGGGGTGCCTGGCCCCCAAGCCCTGATGCTCCCGATGTTCTTGCCCGATCCAGTCTGTCAGCCTCTGAATCCTTATCAATTTCCAGCTCAGTCCTTGGGTCTCCTTCCTGCTTCCAAGCTGCGCGAGGGCCTTCCTCTGTGAGTGTGACGCTGAGCGTTTAGCTTCCCACCCTGGCTGGGACTGGTGGCTTCACCTGCTGTGCAGTGTAGCCTGCCTTACCTCTAAGTGGACCAGGCTGGGAGGAGTAGCAGTGGTCCCTGGGACCCTCTGCTTGGGAAATTCACACGTGTGTGTGCAGCTCTTGGAGAAGGTGCGTGTATGGGTTTCCCAGAGCTGCCATAACAGATTAATGTAAACCAGCAGCTTAAAACGACAGAAATTTATTCTCATTGTTCTGGAGGCCAGGGTCTAAAATTAGGGTGTCAGCAGGCCTGGCAGGGGCTCCAAGGAGGAAACTCCCACGGCTCTTCCAGCTCGAGGTGGCTTCAGCTTCCGTGGCCGTGGCTGCACCACCCGAGTCTCTGCTGCCCTTGGCATGCTGCTCCTCTTTGCTGTGTGTCTTTCTTCTGCCTGTCTCTTAGAGGACACCTGCCATTGGATTTAGGATCACCGGATAATCCAGGCTGACCTCCTCATCTAGAGATTTAATTACATCTGTAAAGACCTTTTTTCCAAATAAGGTTACATTCACAAGTACTAGGGGATTAGCGATGTGGTAAAATCTTTTTGGGGGCCACCATTGCACCCTTTACAGTGAGGTTATGTACCCCTGTCCTGAGGCTTTTCCCCCTTGCCCCCAGCAGAGTTGTAGGGCCCCACAGAACTTCCCAGGCAGCCTCAGTTGGGTCTCACCAACCCCCCCAACCCCCAGCTCCATCCATGCTGGTGGTGTGAGCACTGCAGCTCTGCCCTGACCCACAGCTGGAGAAGGGGCTGCAGGAGCTGAACCCCAGCCCCCCACCCCAAGTTCTGGCCCTTCATCCATGCACTGCTGAGCCGGTCTCCTCCAGCTGGGCCAGATGAGGTCCAGGGGCTCCAGGCCAGGCATCCTGGGAGAGTGGGCAGACCACAATAAGGAGGACCGTGGCCAAGAGCAGCCAGACCACGATGCACTTCACAGGAGCAAAGATTGCTCTGAGGACAGCACGAGCTTCCTCTTTGGCCAGAAGCATTCCTTTGCTCATTCGCTCATTCACTCATTCACTGCTTGCCCACTGTGTGCCAGTGTGCTGTACCAGAGATACAGGTGGACAAAGCCACGTGTCTGCACAGGGACGCTGGCGTTCATGCGGCACAGTAGACAAACGGCAGCTGCCGCCACACCAAGACGGCGTGGGCCCCTTCCTCCACACAGGATAGTGTCAATCCTATGCTGTGACTGCATTGGTGTGAAGAAGAATACAAACCAGGCTGAGGCCATATTCACTTCTTATCTTCTGATTTTAAAGGACATTAAAACATCTTGTAGGCCCCTAATAGTACCAGTGGACTCGGCATGTCATCAGCTGTGCAGGGCCTCAGCGGCGAGCAAGTACTGATAAGTGTGAGGAAGCAGCAGCAGGGGAGGAGTGGGCTGGGGGCCGAGCCCCCAGACAGCGTGGGCGGGGAAGGACTCCGAGGAGGGCCCTTGCAGCTGAGACCTGAACGGGGGACGGAGCGGGCCCATCAGAGGCAGTGGAGGCGTGTAGAGAAGAGCGATTCCACCGAGGGACCAGCATGCCCAAAGGCCCTGTGGTGGGGCTTTCCGGGCAAGTTGGAGGAATAGCGAGGAGGCCTGTGTGGCCGGAGCAGACTGAGGTGGGAAGGAGTGAAATCTGTGAGGTGAAGGGGAGGCCGGATGTGTGTGGCTTTGAGAGCCACAGGGGGCCTTTGTGCTGGGGTCATAGGAAGTGCTGAAGGCACGGGGAGGACGTGATATGGCACAGGTTTTAGAGACCTGCGTTGTGTGGAGCAGAATTGAGGGTGGGTAAGGGAGTAGGGGAAGGCTTCCAGGAGGAGGTGGCATTTCAATCTGTCCTGCCCTAGTCAGGCCCCTCCCACCTCCTCATCTGCAGATGAGGCCCCCTGGAGGCGGGGGGAGCACTAAATAAAGCCTCTCTACCTGGAATTTGGGATGAGGAAGTGGCACCCAGTCAAATTTGCTTGTGGATGCGGCTGCGAGGACACTCACTGACCTCCCCTGGGGGAAGACTTCCACTGCCTTCTTACAAATATTCATTTAAAATGGAGGAGAATTCCCAGGCCACAGGGTCAGAAGCAGTGTCTGCTTGCCAGAGGGTCTTGAGGTCAGTTAATTAGTTAGCTTGAGGTCCCTGCCTCCACCTCTCTGTGCCTGTTTCCTCATCTGTGAGGTGGTAAGGTGCCCACCCAGATTAGTTAGCATTAGGATCAGCTGTATATAGCAGAAAAAACAATGGCGACTTAAACAAGATAAAACTTTATTTCTCTTTCATTAAAAAAAAAAGTCTTAAAATCAACCGAAGTCAGGATGGCAGCTTTACTGTGCCATTTGGGATCTAACCTCTTCCTGTCTTTCTGCTCTGTCATTCTAGTTCATGGCTTCCAGCGGCACAGTATACCTCATGGTCCAAAGTGGCTGCTGGAGCACCAGGCATCGTATCTATAGTATAAGCTGTATGCTCCCATTAGGCAGCCATCCCAAAGAGTAGACACAAAATATCCACTCACCTCTCATCAGCAAAAATAAAGTCACATGGCCATGCCTAGCTGCAGGGGAGACTGGGAACTGGAGTGTTTTATTCTGGGTGACAATGTACACAGCAGTCACAAATCAGCAGTCAGGGTCCTATTGCTATCCGAATTTTATGGATGCTGGAGTCTGGCAATTCACTGTTGGTTTTCTGTTGCTAATTACCACAAGCTTGGTGGTTTGAATCATCACCCATTTATTATCTTACACCTTGGGTGGATCAGAAGTTTGGACAAGGAATACCTAGAGTCTTGGCTCTGGATTTCACCATTCTACGACCGAGGTGTCGGCAGCTGCATTCTCACCTGGAGTCTGGGTCTTCCCGGCTAATGCAGGTTGTTGGCCAAATTCAGTTCCTGGCAGGTGTGCCTGTTGTCTCACTGCCTGCCAGCCCCGGGCCGCTCTCAGCTCCTCGAGGCCACTCTCAAGTCCTTTCCATGTGGTCCTCTCACAACCTAGCAGCTTCATTCTTCAAAGCCAGCAGGAGTATCTCTCTTACTTCTTTTAAGGACTCACTTGATTAGGTCAGACCCATCTAGGAGAATCTCCCTTTGATTAACTAAAAGTCAATTGATTAGGGACCCTAATTACATCTGCAAAACCCCTTCATCTTTGGGGGTGATAGTTATATATCAGGCAGCAACCTTGGGGGCTATCTTGGATTCTGCTGGGTCCAGAACCTAAGCTGCACCACGCATTTGAGGAATATAGAAGGCGTTAGAGACAATACGGGCAGAGAAGGTATCTGGCATACAGCAGGCACACAAGAAAACACTAGTGACCACAACTGAATGCAGGTTCCTCCCACTGAGAATCCCCCCACCCCACCAAGTGAGTTGAACAATTTGAGTTGTGACCCTCACATGCCTGGTATCCCCAAATTCTTTACAAAGAACTCATTGCCCCAGCTACTCTCAGAGGTGCCTGGGAGGGTGAGGGAATGACCTGTCTGAATCTCTGCAAATCGCAGTACAAACTCCTGAACCTTCCCTGTGGGCCAGGGACACCACACTAGGCACGGGAAGTGCTTTACACTCCAGTCCTCGGGAAAAGCCTGAGAGCTACATAGTCTCACTGCCTTTCCCACTTTAGACTAAGGTGCAGGGAGCTGGAAAAGGCACCACTAAATGTTTGCTGGATGTTAGTGGACAGGGCCCTGCACACCTCCAGGGGGCGCTGTTCACCCAGGCATGGATGAAAATGGCACCGTCCAGGGTGGGGCAATGTGCAGGCAGTCTGCCACAGCCCTGAGCAGGGTGTGGGGTGTGGGGGGGTGTCTGATGGCGGGAAAGCCCCCCACTCCACAACCCCATCCTGATCAGGGCCTAGCCCCACACAAGGTTTGGAGCCCATCCATCCCTTCTGAGCATACGCACAGTGACCTCTTCTAGACATTTTCCCCTCTGCCTGCGGATCGAGGCCTCCTGGCTCAGACCACTTCAGAACTCTGGCATTAGCCTCTCTTGGTCTTAGATTTGAGGAAATAAAAATAGAAGAGGAAAAACACAGAACTCGCCAAAGCCTTTGGAGTTGCAACAGCTGCTTGGACGGAGGCAAAGTGCACCTGGGCTGGGAGCGCCGGGCTTCCTTCCCTGGCTGGGCCCTGCCGCTGCCCTCGCTTGGCCGGCTATCCCGTAGGCGGAGGAGTGGGCCAAGCCAGGCGGAGTCTCAAGCCGACTCCCAGGAATGCAAGGCCCAGAGCCAGCCCGGCGTTAAGTGCTGTGAGCACTGAGGTGTGGCCACAGGTCACACGCAGCATCAGCAGCCAGTGTTGCCAGACATGCGAACTATCCCCCCAAGGGCCGGCTTCCCAGGTGGTGTGGCCGGGACAGGCACACGGGCTCGGGGCCCGAATGGCCCCAAGTTTGGTTGAATGTGCCACCGTGGCCCTCCTGAAACTCATGACTCCTTTTGAGCAAGGGTTTCCTTGTGTTTCATTTTGCATTGTGCCCGGCAGATTCTGCAGCCTGGCCTGTGCCCAGTGGATAGAACAAGGGCTTTGGAGTTGAGCCCAGGGTCCAATTTGGTCTCTGACACATTCGCTGTTCAGCAGGTACATTTTGAGCATCTGTGCACTGAGGACTGTGTTCTGGGCACTTCGGATTCACCGTGAACAGAGGGAGATGAGGGCCCCACCCTTGGGACCACACATCCAGGGTGAGAGAGCGCAGGAGGCAGCCAATCCAGGGGAACGCTGCAGTGGGCAGGGCTGGGCAGAGGATCCGGTCAGGGCTCCGAAGGAAACAGGAAGCCCTCGAATCAGGACCAGTTGAGTGTCAGAAAGGGGACATAATAAGGGTGGGCAAGGTCCCATGTACAGCAACTCCATGGGTGTTGGCCCGGCTCACAGGGCTGCGGGCAGAGCCTGAGGGGGAGGGTCAAGGCCAGCAGCAGCCCCTTGGTTGGAAAAGGCCGGTAAGTGAGAGGATTCTTGGGGGTCAGCACTGCTGACATTCAGGGCTGGGGACCATCCTGGGCACTGTAGGATATTAGCAGCATCCCGGGCCTCTGCCCACTAGATGCCGTGGCACGCCCACTGCCCCAGCTGGGACAACCTCAGCTATCCCCAGACAGTGCCAAATGTGCTCTGGGACATAGTCACTCCCAGTTGAGGGCTGCCAAATTGGAGACACTGAAATCAAGACAACACGCAGGAGGCTAAGAGCCAAAGGAGAGTTTGAGGGGTGTGGCCCCCTCACTCAAGGACCCACAGCCCGATAAGGGAAGGAATTGGGGTTGCAGCCCCACAGCCTGCCTCCTGGAGAGGCCCCCAGTGATGCGAAGCCCGCTAGACTGGCGATCATGAGTCTGCTGCCCAGCCTGCCTGCCTCTTTGGGAGGGCAGCACCCATCTGCAGGAGGCAGGGAGGGGGTGGGGGGGGTAGACAGCTGGGCATTTATTCTAGGAAAGAGTTGAAGGGAAACTCCTAGAGTAAGTGAGGCCACTGGACAAAGGACCTGTGTGCCCTGCTAATGGAAGTTTGAGCCTTGCATGAGCTGAGCAAACTTGGACACACCACCTAGTTCCTGAAAGCCTCAGTTTCTTCTTCTGTAAAATGGGCCTGGTAGTAACAGCCTCTTAGGGTCGTCGGGAGCAGCTGAGGTGATGTAAGCCGAGCACGAACCTTGGCGCATGGCCTGTTGCAGTGAACAGAGTGGTCCTACTGAACAAGAGTCTTCTGCTTCAAGGCCCCCATGAGCTCCCAGCCTGCTGCTCGAGTAAAATAACCAAAAATACCCTCCACGATCTGCCCCCACCTCCAGTTTCCTGTGATTTCTGAAACAAACGACCACAGACTAAAAGCAACACAAATTTACTCCTTTATAGTTCTAGAGGTCAGGAGTCTAAAGAAGGCTGGTTCCTTCTGGTTCCTTCTGGAAACGCAAAGGAGCTCTATGTTTTCCAGCTCCTAGAGCCCCCCACGCACCCCACTGACCCCCACACGCCTCCACTTGTGGCCACTTCACCATCTTCAGGGCCAGCAGGGGGGCATCTTCAAATCTGTCCACATCTCTGTCTCCCTCCTCCTCGTCCCCTTACAGGGACCCTTGTGATTCCGTGGGGCTCCCCCGCATAGTCCAGAATAACTCCACCATAACATACTCAACTGAACCACTTCGACAACGTCCCTTTTGGAAGGTGGGATATCATAAAAATAAACCAATATTTGGTCTCTGTCCCCTGGCTCCTGGCACGGAGCTGTTAAAATCCGTGGACTTCCCTGAGTGATGGAAAGGTGTTTTGCGTGTCTTGTTTTCCGTAACTAGCTCCTTTCAACCATGCCTGAGTTTAGGTGAATGAGGTGACCGTAGGCCGGCCAGAGGAATGGACCTGTGATTAGATGGCCAGATTGACTCCCAGGGAGGGGAGGGGGCAGAAGGCTGAGCTAATCACCAGTGACCAGTCATGCCTACACAAGGGAACCCCACAAAAACCTCTAATCCATGGGGTTCGGGGAGCTTCCAGGCTGGGGAGCTCATGGAGCAGATAGTAGGGGGAGGCACCCTAAAAGGGCATGGAAGCCCCTCGTCTTCCCCACACTGTGCCCTCGGTGTCTCCTCCATCCAGAAATGCTGAACAAAAGTGGTTGTGCCCTTTATAATTAGGCAGTAATAGTAACATGTTTCCCTGGGTTCTGTGAGCTGTTTCAGCAGATTATGAAACCTGAGGAGAGGGTCATGGGAGCCCCCAGTTTAGATCCGGTCAGTCAGAGGCACAGGTGACAGCCCGGGACTTGTGGTTGGTGTCTGAAGTGGAGGCAGTCCTGTGCGCCTGAGCCCTCAGCCTGTGGGGTCTGTGTTAACTCAGATAGCTAGTGGGAGAATCGAATGGCATTGCAGGACACCCAGGTGCTTTGGAAAATTGATTGGTGTTGGGGGACCCCCCCACTCCACATTTGGTGTCAGAAGTATTGACAGTGAAATAGTTGATACAAAGTAGGGCGTGTCACCTTCTGTAAGGTAACCTATTCACAGGTTGCAGGGATCCGGACGTGGACATCTTTGAGGGGCCTCCCCCCATCTCCTCTCCCCTCAAAAACTCTGTTCCAGCTGCACCCTCCTTGCTGTTCCCAGCACCCCAGGTGTGCTCCTGCTTCAGGGACTTCCGCACTGGCACCGCTCTGTGCCAGGAATGGTGTTCCTCCAGACAGCTGCCTGTCGGTCCTCAGACTCCTTCAGATCTCTGCCGCACGCTGTCCTGAGCCCGAGCCCTCCTCGTGGCAAGGGCGTCGGTCTGTTTTGGTCACTGTGGTCCCAGCGCTTGGCACGCAGCAGAGCTTCCTTGACAAGTTTTGATGAGTAAATGTCATTATTCTCATTACCAGGCTTGGAATCGGATTTGGGCTGTGCCCCTAGTAGCTGAGTGACCCTGGACAGGCCCTTACCCCGGCCCCCCGGGCCTTGCCACTCAGTTCCAGGTCACAGTCGGGGGCTTTCAGTCAGCTCCCTGAAACTGCCTCCTGCGGCAACAGCGGGCAGCAGCACGGGATCATCGGCGAGTGTCCCCAGGTATGTTCGGGAGCGCGCACCAACAGGGCATGTCCAACTGAGGTTACAGAAATGCTGAGCAAAAATGGTTTCATCTGCTAAAGATAACAGAAAAATTACATATTTGAGCTCTGGCATTCTACCCCAATCCAGATCTGGGATCCCTCCATTCTAAGAGGTTTTCACAGAAGTCATCTTATGCCTTCTAGCCCAGAACTGGAGAGCTTTGTCCCTCCACGTGGCACCACATCTTGGCCCGGGGGCGCGTGGGTCACCTCGAGGTGTGATGAGGAGGTTGGAAATAGTCGCTCTGAGCAGATTCCTCCTCCGGCTGCCTTTGGGGAGAGTGATTTCCCCCTTCAGGCCTCTGAAAGGAGCTGCTCTTTGTCTCACCCTCGCTCAGCGTGTTGACAAAGGAAAGGCTGACAGCTGACCTGGGCCCCCATCCTATCCAGGCCTTCTGAGTGGTCCCTAAAATAATACCATTAGTGGAGCCAAGCCCAGGCTCCTTATCTTTGGAGCGGGTCTGCTGATAATGCTGAGTGGGACTTCGAGGAAGCCCTGGGCCGAGACGGGGCAGCGGCCACGGGCTTCATGCATTGCAAGGGTCTTTGCTTCCCAGGTGACCTAGTGGCATTCCTAGGGTGTAAACAGTCCAATGGGCTGGAGGCCTGGTTGTGTAGGCATGACATCAGTGGCAGAGTCCGGCACACCTGGTCTACAACACACCAGAGTCAGGGGTGCACAGAGACCTGCCACCACTTCTGCCCACATGTCCTCAGCCAGAGTGGGGCCTGTGAGCACTGGGGACACTGGGTGGACTAACCCCAGATGGCACTTTTCCCCAGTTTTGCCCAGCTGTGACTTCCTGTCTCTGCCATTGGGCTGCTTGGTTAACACTGATTATTCCTGATCCTGGATTTGGAAATAAAGAACAGCGCACGAGAAAAGGTAAAAAATTGCCCATTGATCCAACCTTCTCCACTTGCCATGAAGCACACTGTGCACCTTCCCACCCCTCTGATGGTGAATGTCTGCCCAGTCCGGTCAACGCTGCCCACACCCAAGGACTTCAGCCCTGACTCTGCGCCGGGCACTGTTCCAGAACCAGGGTGCGCAGTCGGGAGGAAGACGGGCAAGATCCTGCTGTCCCACACTCTCAGGCTGAGAGGCCAGACAGGTAAGACGTAACTGACCAACAGAGCCAACACCGAAGAAAGTGGCACCTGGGAAGAAGGGCAGGGCGGTGAGTGGTGAATCACCGGGGGTATGGGCCATACTGGTGGGTGCTTCGGGACAGGTTTTCAGAGACGGCTTCTTTGAAAAGGTGACGATTCAGCTGAGACAGGATGACAAGCGAAGTTACCATCAGCCTAGTGCCCACAACCCCTTGAACAAGGAAAACACAATCAGGATTATGTGACTGTATTTATTTTTGGTTTTCTACTGAGGTATGATATCCATGCAAGAAAAGGATGAAGCCTGTGAGTGTGGATATTCACAGAGTGACGGTGTCTCTGCACCCACAAGACATCACGAAATAGTGTCGCATTCCCCAGAATCCCTTCTGGTCATGGGCCCACACCCCAGGGTAACCACTGTCCTGAGTTCTTATCCATTAGTTTTGCCTGTTTTAGAAGTTATGCCAGTACAATAGCATCATATTCACTCATGTGTGTCTGGCCTATTTGCCTCAACATTCCATTTGTAAGATTTGCCATTGGGTTGTGTTTAGTTGGCATGTGTTTGTTTTCGTTGCTATATAATATTCCATGGTGTGAATGTAGCACATTTGTTTATCCATTCCACTGGTGATAGGCATTTGGTAGTTTCCAGTTTCTGTCTAATAAGAGAATGCTGCTGTGAACATTCTTGCATGTGTCTGTTAGTGAACATATGTCCATGCTCTGTGGAGTCTGTTAGGAAGTAAATAGCATAGCTGGGCCATAGGATTTGTGAACTGTCCACTCCAGGTGCTTCTGCCAAACTGTTTTCCAAGGCAGGTGAGCCAGTGTACGTGGGTCACATTATGCTTGGCATACTCACCAACACTTGATGTATCTTTCTTACGAAACCTATTCTGATGAGTTACTCAATTGAATTTTTAATTTTCTAACTTGCATTAGTTTTTTGGAGGGGGATTTGCAAGCACACAAAACTATTTAGGGTCAGGGGCAGGACCGGAGACAGAAAAGAGAAAAGCTGTCTGAGAGTCGTTGCTCCATTGCTCCATGCACTGCAGACCTCCTGTGGGCCCGATGCTGCTCTGGGCATACCCCTCTATTGTCCCAGACCACGCCAGAAACAGGATGCTCTGACTGGCCCCCCAAGCTGTGTGCAGGGCCACATCTACCCAGAAGGCCACCTCTGCCCTACTTCAGCAAAGTCACTGGGCAGGCTTAGAGACAGCCTTGGGGAAAAGGATATTGGCCCAGAGACAGTGAGTAACTTGCCATAGTCAGTCAGGAGCAGAAATTTGAACCCAGGTTTGTCCTGGGTCCAGGACAAAACCTGCTCCCACCCCTGTGCTACCCTCCCAGGAAGGTGCTCACCTTGCCCAAATAATGGGAGACAAGGTGGATTCTACTCCTACAGACCAAAAATCATTTCTTGATCCTCTTGGCATCTGCCCCAGGCCTTGAATATGACAAACGTGGAGGCCCACCAGCTAAGAACTTGAACTGGAATCCAGAAAAACAGCTTCTTGCCCAAACCTGTAGCTGGACGAATTAAAATAAAAACAAGTGACCTCACTGGTCACCTACCAAGCACAGTGGAAGAGGGGATTGGCAATTGTCCTGCCTGCACACTGACCACTCTAGAGGAGCAAACCTGATAGTTCAGGATAAGGAATTCACTTTGCTCGGGCGGTGCCAACCCATCGGCAAGCCTGGCGGGTCTGCCAAGAACCTCTCGCCAGGACAGCTGGGAAAGAAGAGTGATGGATTTATTGATTTAGGATTTATAGAGGGACTGCTTCCCAAAGAACAGTTGTGTTAGGAGGTCTAACAAAAGAACTTAAACACATGAAAAATAGAAGAGTAAAAATAAAATTGGAGTAAGAGGTTTTTAAAGGGAATGGTGAAGTGACTGGCGGTGTGCCTCCGTGGCCACCTCGTGGGGTCTGAGCATGGTGCTGCCTTGCAGAAGGCAGATCAGAGACAGAAAAACCGGGCCCGTGATAGGGTGGCCCACTGTCCTGGTTTGCCTGGGACTGACCTGCCTCCTCATCGTGTGGAAATCTCTGTGCTGAAATTGAGGAAGGCCTGGGCAAGCTGGGTCGAGTCAGCCACCCCATCCCACCTCCGCTTTTCAGGCATGTATATCAATGAGTTCCTTTTATTACTTTTTTTCCATAAGAAACTGTCCTTTTGTTGCTTTTTTAAAATTTAATTTCTATGTGTGCAGGTAAATAAAAAGTCAAACTATAATACACGTTTGTAATAAAGAGCAGCTGTGCTCCACCTGCCTCTCCATCACTGGCTTCTACTCCCAGTGGGGATACATGTCAGTATCCATCATTTTGAAATTTACTGGACTGGGCACCTCAGATCTGGACATTAGTGCCTTCTAGAAGAAACCACGTTGCCTTTTTACTCTTTTAGCTCTGTTGTCAGAATACCTCTATATTTCTAAATAATATGCTCATACTGCTCCTTCTGGATTTCCTATTTTAGATCTTACCCACTGATGTCTGCTATGAAAAATGAGGATTGAAAACCTTATACCACCTCCATATATAGACTTCTCCTCCCACATCCTTTTGATTTATTGATCCAAAGTTTTGATGAATTGCATATTTAGTGTTTACGTAATTATAGCCATGTAAATATCGCTGACCTCCACACGAGGTAGTATGTTACAGCATCATTTCCTTTCTCATGCAACCTTTTGTTTTTCCTAGAGTTTATAATTGCCTTTAGAAAATAATCTGTTTGGTTTTCTTCATAGCCACCACTAATGTCTTTCCACAACTCTCCAGAAGAATTCTAAAAGTTTTCTCAGCACACACATCAGGTGACCTACAGGGTGATGTCCCTTTTGTCTTTGTGCTTCAGTTACTCCTCCTGGTTCCTCTCCATGGCTCCCAGGTCTGCTGCACGTCTGGGACGTCCCCTCACCTCCCTCCTGTGAGGGGCCCCCAGTTCCCGATCCTGTGTCTTCTTTCACAGTTTACATTGCCGTATGGTTGGGACACGCTCTCCAGGGGCTGCCTGGGATGAGATACATGGGAGGCAACTTTTGAAACTTCAAAGATCTGAAAACATCATTACTCTATCTTACACTTTGACCGTTCAGCCAAACACAAAATTCTAGTTTGAGAATAATTTTCTTCCAGATGTTTGAGGGCCCCGTGTGCTTCATAGTTGCTCTAGGTCCAATATTGCTGTTAAGAAGTCCAGGGCTATTCTGATTCCTGCTCACTTGCATATGGACTTTCTCCCTTCTTTCTCCCTGAAAACTCAAAGTGTGGTTTTTCTTTTCTTTTCTTTTCTTTAGTCTCTGTTAGGTTTATTGAGGTAAAACTTGCATACAATAAAACATACTTTCTTTAGGTTTATAGTCCTATGAATTTTGATAAATGCATACAATCATAACCCCACCACCACAATCAATATATAAAACAGTTCCATTATCCCTAAAAATTCCCTCATGTGTCTTTTTAGTCAACCCCTCAGAGTGTTTTTTTTTAATCTCTAGTTTTCTGAAAATTGTTAATGTTTTGATCATTTCTCCCTCCCTTGTATTTCCTCTTTCTAAAGCTCCAGTGAGCTGAAAGTTTCTGATCTCTTACTGCTTCTAGTTTTCCATCTCTATGTGTTTATGCTAAGTTTGGGGCTATTTCTTCACCTTTATCTCTCAAGTTATTCTCTTGGCTCTTATTACAGCATTCTTGCTTTTCTGAAAGTTCTTTTTTTAAAAAAATAGCATTTCCTTCTCATTCCACAGATTCAATCTTTTATCTCTGAGAGGACATTAACCAGGTGTTTTTTTGTTTCTTAAGCAGGTTCCTTCTCTCTCCGTTGTCTCTGTTTCCTCCATGTTCTGTGGTTTTCTGCTTGTGTGTTTTGGTTTCTAGTTTTGGGCTGGAGGCGATCTCTGTGATGGGACAGGGTGAGGTCTCACCGTCTCCCACACTGGCTTGCACTTAGGTACCCTGTTTTCATGACAGGCCTGCTTTGTCTTTCTATGTGCTGGCACCCCTGGCTTTGGGGAAGCTCAGGTTCGATCTCTCTGCACGGCAGGCCTCCTGTCTCCTACCAAAGAGGGGCTAAAATTAGGGAGCTTTTTCTGAGCCTCCTGTGGTTTGTTACCCACCATGCTTCTTAGCAGTCAGCTTTTCTGCTGGGCTGAGTGGATTGTCCCATCTGTTTGATATCCACTTTCGAACACTTTATGGGTGTCCATCATCTGTTGCTATCCCCCTTTGTATTCCTATTGTTCTTTAGGTCTATACCTTTATGGAAAAATTCATTTGTTACCTTTTTAGTGGGATTTCTGGATGCAGCACAGGAAAACGCACATGTGCAATTTCCCTGGGTTCACCAAAAATAGGGTTACCAACTCATTCTGGTTTGCCCAGGACTTTCTTGGTTTTAAAGTTCAGTCCTGCATCCCAGGAAATCCCTCAGTCCCAGGACACCACTTACCCAGTGGCAGCTTCTGGGTCTCCTTCACCCCATTGATTGTCTAAACTCATTGTTGTTTAGTGATCCCTGAACTGCCACTGAAAATACCCTGGCTATCCAGGGAGCAAGTCCTCGCAGCCTCAGAGGAGGGTGCAGCTGAATCACTCATATCACAGACACTCACAAGTGTCTGGAAAAGTCCCTGTATTTCTGGAAACCCCAAAGATAAACGGCATGCATGACTATCATTACTGAAATTGCTGGCTGCAGCACCTAAGTCCAACGACCTCCCTGCGGCGCAGCCGCGCCTGCACAACTCTGTAATTATAAGCAAGAAGTCCAGATCGTTCCAGTCCAAACAAGACCTGGAAGCGCAGGGAGCAGGCGGTCGTTAGGGCTGGAGATTAACGGCCGTCATGGAAGAGCCTGGAAGGATTTACTCATGGCCAAGGGCAGGGCTGGAGGTGATGTTCTCACCGTTTGTGCGGCCAGAGGGTTTGCTGCTGGAAGGCGAGACAGCAGGTCGTCCTTGGCGCCCCCAGGCGGCTCCAGGGGAGCAGGCATGTGGGAGGGGCCCTTTCATGTGACGGGTGCTTTTCCATGGTCCACCAGCTAAGCATGCATTTGGATGAACTAGCAACTAAAACAAAAAAAGGCAGATCCTTGCATGATGAGTTGGCCTTACGAGTCACTCACACTTTAGAGTGAATTGATTTACACCAAGAGGGAGGGAAGCCCAGCATAAGGCAGGCACTAGGGGGCAGGTGGGAGGGCGATGGCAGAGGCGGGGCTGGCGGGGGAGCAGACAGGTGTGTGCCTCGATGGCCGTTGCCCTGCAGGTAAGTCCCGGCTCCACCCGCTTCCTGGCTATGTTATTTGGCCTCCCTGAGCCCCAGTTTCCTTATCAGCAAAACAGATATAATTATAGCACCTACTTCATAGGTGTGAAGATTAAAAAGAAAAAGAATACCATGTGCTTAGCCTATTAGGATAATATGGTGCATAATCAGTGCACAATGACGGGTGTTATTGCTGTAATTACAGTTATCAGGTTTATTTTGCCATTCTTCAAGGGACCCACCTGACTCGGCCTGTGGCAGTTTTCCCCACCCTGCATGAGGATGAAGGGAAAATGGGGAGAGACAGGGAGAGAATCGGAGGGTCAGAGGACACACATCAACTCTGGGGGAAGGAGGTAAGGATTAAAGGGTGTGAGAGGGAGAGGAGGAGGGGAGACACCCATTCCCTCCCCGTTAGTCACCACCACACTCTCGGAATGTTGACTGCTAGGGGGCCCCCCATCTGGGCACCACTGTCCTGAGCCCTGGTGAGAAGGCTCTTTACCTCCTGGCAAGGTCAGAAAGCTGTCCCTGCCCTGGGGAGGGTTCTGAGGGTCCACATCACACACTGTCCCACCAGGGACTCTTTCTGACCAAGGTTTCTGCTTTGGAATGCAGAATGGAGCAAGCAGCAGGAAGGGGGGGTTCCTCCTGCTTGGTGTATTTATTTGGGGCCTCTCCCCAGAGGACTTGGCAGTGGGTGTATTTTCCTAGAGATGAAGAATAAACATAGAGACTAGAGCCGGGCAGCAGTGCAGGTCTGGCATACAGGCAGCCAGGACCACGAGTATGCATGTGTGTGCCCACTTTTACACGTGTGTGAATGTTCATGTGAGCATGTGTGTGTGCCAAGTACATGACGTGCACATGTGTGGGTGTGCATGTGTGTGAGGGCAGGGGCCCTGCGCTGTGGTCATCATCATTAACAGCTGTCTCATGCTTTGGAATTTGCAAAGCTCCTTTTCAAAACTGTAACATCCATACAACTCACCCACTTAAAGTACACAGTTCAATATTTTTACTATATTCATGGAATTGTACAACCATCATCACATTCACTTTCAGAACATTTTTATTGCTCCCAAAAGAAACCTCAGACTCATTAGCAGTCACCCCCATCCCTCCCCCTCCAACCCACTCCCAGCCCAACCAGGTATGTTCTGTCTCTGTAGATTTCCATCTTCTGGCCATTTCAGGTGGGTGGAATCATTGTCCATCTTCTTTCACTTGGCATAGTGTTCTCAAGGTCCATCCATGCTGTGGCTTATGTCAGTACTTTCTTCTCTGTTATGGCTGCATAGCAGTCCACGTATGGAAATATGTGGTTTATCCATTCCCCATATTGGTGAGCACTTGGGCTGTGTCCACTTTGGGCTGTTATGAATAATGTTGTTACAGATATTCATGTACAAGTTTATTGTGGACGTAGGTTTTCATTTCTCTTAGGTATATCCTGAGTGGACTTGCTGGATCACAAAGTAACTCTTGAAGAACTGCCAGACTGTTTTCCAAAGTGGCTGCACCATTTGGCACTCCTGTCAGCAGATCATAAGGGTTCTGATTTCTCTACATCCTCACCAACACTTGCTATAGTCTGTCTTTTTTATTCTAGTCATTGCAATGGGTGTGAAGTGCTATCTTCTGTAGCTTTGATTGGCCTTTCCCTGATGGCTAATGATGTTACGCATCTTTTCATGTGCCTATTGGCTGATTGTACATCTTCTTTGCAGAAATATCTATTCAGATCCTTTGCCAGTGTTTTAATTGGGTTGTCTTTTTATTAGCAAAGCCCTTTTACAGGCACACACTCTTCTGTCCTGTGTCACTGCTGCAGAGTAAGGCTTACTATGTTGTCACCCCTGTCTTACAGATGAGGAAACTGAGGCCCATAGAGGTTTCACTGGGAAGGACTACATACTTTGCAGGGCCCAGTGAACTATGGAAATGCAGGGCCCCTTGTTCAAAAATCACTACAAATTCCAAGACAGCTACGGCAGGGCATTAAATCAGGCGAGGGCCCTGAGTGACTGCCTTGCTCTCTTGTCCTTAAAGCTGCTAGTGTCTGACTGCAATAATCACAGCTACCATTTGTTGAGTGGTTACTATGTGCCAGGGTCTAAGCTAGTGTTAACCTTAAAAATAAAACTATCATTATTTTACCAGCAAAATGGGTTTATTCATAGACCGCAGACAATTGCAACTTCGGACAAACAACCCAGGCAGAACCACAAACTAGCCTGGAGAACAAAGCAGAGGAGGTTGTTTTATAGAAGTAAAGGGGAGAGGTGGTGGGGTGGGGTGGGGGGGTGCTTTTATAAGCAAGAAGTCCATTCGAGGAAACTGGGAGTCCCACGTGCGGTGGCTGCTCATTGGCTGAGTTATAATAGTCTCTCATTGGCTTGGATGCTGCTGGGCTGTTGCTGGGTAGGAAGAAACTCTTCCCTCCTCCTACTGGGCGATAAAGTAGCCAAAATAGTATGCAAGATGTTGGTCTCTTCTGCAATTGGCCAGGAGTGGTGAGTGTGAGAGCTCCCCCTGCAGGCCTCCCCGCGCCATGTCAGGGAGGCTTCCCTTTACCAATTTCCACACTAGACGCTGGACCTAAGGAACATACAGTGGACAACCAATCAGGAGGGTGGCTTCCGTTGTTGTCTACATTCTGCAGATGAGAAATGGCATGCTTGTCTAAGGTCTCAGTGTAAGCAGGATTTGAACTGAGGTCTGACTCAGCATGGAGAGGTGGTGCTGAGACAGCAGTGGCCGTGACAATGTGAGAGAAAGTTGTGTGGAAGGGAGGCCGGGGAGTGGGACAGTCAGGGAGGGGAGGACAGCTTATGGCTGTGAGCAGCCGAGTCTCAATCATTTGGGGCCTCTGGGGCCAGTGGGGCACGTGCACTTCGGAGCAGTGAGGATACTGGGATATTTACCCACTAGCTCTGTCCATCATCGCTGAGGGCTGCTCTCCTGGGGATGCTGACTTTCAGGGTTCCCCACGTGCCACAGGCTAGCCACCTGCAGTCCTCCCAACAAGCAGGTAAGGTAGGTATTCTTACTCTCATTTTATAGATGGGGAAACTGAGGCCCGGAGAGGCTAAGTAACTTGTTGTAAGGCTATAATCCTAACGTCTGGCTGAGCTGGGTCCAGAGCTTGAGCTCCTAACCTCTGCAGGGCATGGCCTCTCACACTGCTTTGCTGGAAATAGTGGAGCTGGCACCCTGAAGTGGCCCCTGCTGACCAGCAGGCCCGAGTTCAGCTCCAGGATACAGGGTGCTCTCAGTGCCATCCTGGACCTGGGCCTGCTCAGGCCAACGTCACTGCTGCTCCCCTCACTGGCCCATGCTCTGTGCCTGCAGAGGATGGTGGCTCTGTGGGGCTTGGGTTTTTATCACCGTGCTGTACACGTCCTTGGTCCCCGCCCACTCCAGCCTGGGCGCCTGCCACTTT
This sequence comes from Manis pentadactyla, assembly GCF_030020395.1. Classification (NCBI taxonomy): domain Eukaryota; kingdom Metazoa; phylum Chordata; class Mammalia; order Pholidota; family Manidae; genus Manis; species Manis pentadactyla. The sequence goes on along the minus strand of NC_080023.1, from coordinate 173,114,581 downwards.
GATGTGGTTCCTGCTTCCTGTCCTGCATCTGGCCTGCACATGGAGGGGTGGGCATCTGATCCCGTCCCCTGCCATGTCCCCTCTGCTGCTTCCCCAAAGTTGCTTGTGAGCCCAACATCTTCCAGATTCTGCATTCCCATGAGGGGCTTGGGAGTCAGGGCTTGGCAGCATCTCCAGGGGACATGCACCCCTGCCAGCCAGCCTGATCTCGAGGGCAAAGAGCAGGGCTGGTGTTCACTAGGCTACAGTGAAAGCTGCAAGTCACATGGGCATTAGCCTGGCCTTGAGCCCACTGGGCATCCCTCCCACTGCCCCTAGACCCTCCCCTGCTCTCCCCCAGCCTAATGTCTGAAGAGGCAGTGTCCACACAGTGGAGGATGGCCAGTACCATCCTCCAACTGTGTGGTGTTAAATATTTTGAAAAGCACCTTGCACAAGTGGGGGCGGTATGGGGTCATGAGTCACTGGGGATAACACAGGACCACACAGTGTGCCTACAGATCACAGTCACCAGCCACAGGCCCAGGAAGGCACTCAGAGCTCTGGCAGGTGAGCTGTGTGACTGTCAGTCAATGACTGCATTCCACATGGTGCATTCTGGAGGCCTGGAGGTCTGGGCGTGAAGCCCAGCAACCATGCTCAAGGCTGCGTGATCCTAGCCAAGTGACTGAACCTCTCTGAGTCTTCAACTTTACACCTGAATATGTCTATGGTAGTCCTCTCCTCACAGGGCCGCTTGAAGATTAAGTTAAACAATATACTCCAAGTACCTGCCTTAGTGTCCAGCATATATAGCCAATACTCAAAAAACGTAGTATTACATGTAAAATAAACAGGGCATCCATGCTGATTTGTTACCTGCTTTTTAAGCTGAACTCATGGAGTTTTCCATGCTGGTAGATGTATCCCACATTGTGATTTTAAGCTGTGATGGCTGAGAACATAGGCTGGAGCCAAGATGCTTGGATTGCAAATTCCAGGCTTGGCAGTTGCGAGTGAGCTGGGTGACCTCAGGCAAGTTGCTCAACCTCTCTGTGCCTGTTTCCACATCTCTGAAATGGAAATAAAAATAGTACTTAGATCAAAGGATGGTTGTAATAATTAAATGAACACATAGAAAGTGCTTTGCCTAGTTGCTGGCACAAAATAAGCTCTTTGGATAAATTGGTTATTTCTTTATTATTTCTCCATGGGATAGATAAGCCTTAATTTATTTAGTTTGACTTCTCATTAAGCAACTTGCCCAGAGCTGGGATTTGAAAGCAGCCTGTCTGTATAATACCAAAGCCCGTACAGCTGATCAAGGTGGAAGCCTGGAAGCTTGACCACTGGGAAAGGAGGCCCAAGGAAACATGTTTCATAAAACCTGGAACTTGAAGAATATTATCTTGTAGTAAAAAAAGCCTCAGTCTTGGCACCTGAGTTCAAGCCTGGCTCTATCTTTAGACAAATGGTCTCAGTTAAATCTCTCTATGAGCCTCGGTTTCCCTGTCTACAAAACGAAGATGACGAAATATCTACTCGTGGGATTGTTGTGAATCCACTGTGACCCTGGGTACCAAGGCAGAAAGCATATAGTAAACAAACCTCTCCAGCTTTAAGGTCAGAGCTTAAATAAACACTACCCCCCCAAGAGTTGGGCCTGAGATAAAATAACACCTGTGCACAGTGCCTGGCATATAATGACTAGCTGACACACAATAGGGACTATGTGGATAGAATAAGGCATATAATAGCGACTTTACTTCAGCTCCCTGGAAGTGAATGTGAAGACTTGCACAGTTCTAGGACTGGACTGCTGACCTGCCACGTCCTTGCTATTTGGCAAGTCAGGTCACCTGTTCAAGCCTCAGTTTCTTCATCTTAACAATGGGAGGGGAAAATAGGAGTTTTCCTGAGAATAAATGTAGGTCAGAAGGTGTTGCCCTCACCTGGAAGCTGATGCTAGTGGCTCAGGGCGGCCATTTCTGTTGGCCAGGCCTCCGTGGCTCTGGCGATCACACAAGCTTCCTGGGACGGCTCAGCTCGGGCCCTCGGAGTCCCTGTGATGCCTGTCCTGGGAACAGCATAGCCTTCAGCCCCTGAGGGTCAGCACCTGCTCCCCAAGGTTAGAGATTAAATCTGAGTGTCACCCTGTCCCATGTGCCACCATGGCATTTACAGATGATAAAAAGAACCTCAAAAGTAAGAGCTGCTTAAAACATGTGGACCCATTAAATTATGCATTTTTAAAAATATACTCGCTTCTAAAAATCATTTGGCGTGCTGCAAGGAACACACGGTACTTTTATAATGAAATAAAACTAAACTGAGGAAACATAAAAGTTAAATAAGTAAATGAGGGTTTCGTTCATATGATCCATCTGCAATTTCTCCCAAGCCTCATTTATGACCGGCAGGGAGACCAGTGATTATGGCCTTGTGCCCTGCGTTCAAATATAGCCCTAATACTACTGAATGCTTCTGGGAAGGTTTACACCATGAGTCAGATTTCTCATCTGTAAAATGGGCTTAAAACTATATCTAACAGAGAGTTGCCATATGACCTGTAAGTTCCACTCATAGATAATATACCCAAGATAAGCTGGTGTTCAAAGAAAAACTTGTACATGTATGATCATAGCAGCATTATTCACAATAGCCAAAAAATGAAAACAACCCTAACACTCATCGGCAGAAGAATGGATAAACAAAAGGTGGTATATCCATAGAATGGAATATTATTTGGCAATTAAAAGGAATGAAGTGCTGACACACACTACAATATGGATGAACTTTGCAATCATGGTGCTCAAGTGAAAGAAGTCAAACCCAAAAGACCACATGATATATGATTCTGTTTATAGGAAACGTCCAGAATTGGCAAATCCATAGAGACAGAAAGCAGATTAGTGCTTGTCCAGGGCTAAGCTGGTGGAAAATGGGGAATGATTCCTTAATGGGCATGAGGTTCCTTTTTGGGGTGATGGAAATGTTCTGGAATTAGATAAGGGTGATGGTTGCATGAAATTGTGAATGCATTCAAAGTCACTGGATTGCACGCTTCAAAGTGGTCAAAGTGCTGAATTTTGTTATATGAATTTCACCTTGATAAAAAACAAAACAAACACTACCCCCCCAAGAATTGGGCCTGAGATAAAATAACACCTGTGCACAGTGCCTGGCATATAATGACTAGCTGACACACAATAGGAACTATGTGGATAGAATAAGGCATATAATAGCGACTTTACTTCAGCTCCCTGGAAGTAAATGTGAAGACTGGCACAGTTCTAGAATCCTTCCAGTCACACCATCAAGCCTGAAAGTCTTGCTCAAATGAGCCAGTGATCTGTCCTGGGCCTGAGAAGTTGAACAGAAGCTATGAACTCTGTCCAATCTAGTTTACACAGCACTGGAGGACTAAAAGGGAATTAAGGCCGAACAGGAAAATAGCGGGGGAACAACTGCAATAAAGGGGAATAACCTGGCCCAGTGGTGCACCCTCTTTCTTCATGAAGACCAACTCAGGAAAATAAAGTCTTAGGGGTGGCATTTTCCGCCATTTAATAATGAAAATCGTTAGTGTCCCGTAGAAAACATGTGATCTTACAACGTAGGCTACATACTGTCTTGACTAACAGCAGAGTCAAGAGTGCAGGCTGGGGAACCAGGCTGCCTGGGGCCTGATCCAAGGCAGAGGCTGTGGTGCCTCCTGCAAGTGGCTTCACCTCTCTGTGCCTCTGACTCCCCTGCTGTACCTACCTGATGGGGTGTTTGTGAGGGTTACATGACAAGTTGTCAGGCCAGCATCCGGCCCAACATGAGGGCTCCTCATAAATGTTAGCTCTTATTAAAGACATTATTATAGGAAGGCCGCTCATGAGAAAACATTCCTTACTTTTTAGCCAATAAAACTGCTAATTTCTGGGCAAACTTCAGGAATGCACCAGGGAGTCAGATTTCTAACCCTTCAGGCTGAGATTTGATTTTGTGAAGTGAGGGGGTCATCATTATTGGAGATCAGAGTTTGGTCCCAGATCCTGACATTGGGGACCGAATCCTTTGTAGTGGGGCTGCCCTATGCCCCGTGGGCCATTCCCTGGCCTCCATCTGCTATGTGCCCATCCCTCCCCCTCCATTCCTGACAACCCAGAATGCCCCCTGGGAGCCAACTCATCCCTGGTTGAGAACTACAGCCCTAGAGGGGAAAAAGAGAACAAAGTGATAATCATCACATTTTACTGTTTTTGGGTTTTTTTTCTGTTTCTAGAGAAGTCTGGAGAAACACTGTATTGGGGTGATTTTGCAAAACTCACAGTTCAGGGTGACAGGTAACTTCTCAGCTTGGTGGAGGTGACAAGACTTTTGAACTAAGAGTTAAAACATCCAGCATTCTGGCCCTGGCACTGAGCGCCACAGGTGCAACTTGACCCGCACATTTCTAACTGCCTCCCCCTGCCCGTCATCCTTCACCTGGATACAGTAGTACACATCAGATGGATTCTCCAGAAATGTGACCACACCTGAACCAATGTCCCCCAAACCTCAGTCACTCACCTTCATGTTTTTTTTTTTACCTCTACCCATAAAATAACCCTATTATTAATCAACACTTTATATAAATCAAGTCCAGCCCCTCTTCTTTTCTCATTCTTTAGCTTCAACTTAAACAATGTCATGTGTTTCATATGCTGGTTATATCTTTTTCTGGTAGAGCTGCAAGTAAATATGCAAAAGAAAAAGAGTCGTCTCAGTCCTACCTTAAACTCTCACACGCCACCAGGGGTGTTCAGAGGTGCCTTTGTGAAGCATCGAAACAAACATACAGGGGAAACTCCTGCACAATATAAAACCAGTTTACGAATGCCAGAGATGGCTAATTCAGACCAACACTTGATGACAGAATTGATTGGCAGTATTTGAAACAAGGTCAGCTGCTTCCCGTTCTGCTTTGCCCGCAGGTCCTCACCCCCGCTATTCTGCCAGTGGGACGCGGACTTCAGACACGTCTCTGTCTTGCCGGGGACAGCGTGACCCTCCCCAGCCTCCACCTGTCTGGCAGACAAGAAGCCCATCCCCACAGGGGGGCTGAGCCGGCTCTGGGTCCCTCTCCAGGAGTCCCTGATTCTCTCCAGAAAACTTCTCATTTGAAGGGACAGGCACAGCAAAGGTGACGATTCCGAGAAATTAAAGGATGCTCTAAGCCTCCCTCCCGGTCTGGGAGAGGAAGGAGCACATGCGGGTCAGGCTGGCCTGTCACGAAGGCAACTCTGGGGGTATTGCTCAGAGCTTCAACTTCACCTTCGCCCCTGAGAAACAGCTTTTTCTAAACTTCCCCGGCTTTTTCTAAATCTTCATCTCCAGCTGTCCAAGAAGCAGGAACTACTGTTGTAAAAACATGGTGTGCACCGCCTGCCCGACAGCCCATGCCTTTCCAGGGCACCGTCCCACCCACAGGTCCCTTTCCAGCCAGGTTAGGGCCACAGTCCCTGCCTGGGTAGCCACAGCTGATTGGCTCAGGGGCAGCATGTGACCCCAGCTGGGCCAATCAGAGGCTCTCTCAGTAGAGTTTGATTTGAGAGACCCCAGCTGGGGTCTAGGGGGAAAGCCTTCCCAGAAGCTATAAATGTGTGCCAGTCTTCTCCCGCTGGTCCCCCCAGAGCATAGGCAGGTCCCAGCACAGGCCTCCGTACCCCACGGGCACATCTTGAGTCTTTGCGTTATGGAAGTAGAAGAGTAGAGGTCCACAGACACCCTCAGTGGGGCCTGGCTGCTTAGACTCAGCGTGCGGAAGATGGAAGTTCCTATGGCTGGGATCCTCACCTGACCCTAAACTACTTGATGATGTAACTGGCCTGCTGCTAGGCTACTGCGTCCACACCGGTAAGCAATAAGCTAGTATTCACTATATAAAGAGCTCTGCCTAGTGCTCTGGGCAGAGGCTGAGATGAAGGATTATAGACCTGCAGACTGCTGGATGCAGACGTGACCTATAGCTGGAAAAACAAAGCCGGGTAATAACCCTTTCACCCCAAGAACATTCCATTGTCATTCCTCAGTCTCACTGAATGCATAGTGAACTTGCCCAGGGCTGAAACCCATTGGCGAGATACTCAGGTCCTCAGCTTGTTTGATAGAACCCTGGGGGCTGGGGCCAGATCCCAGAGGCTCTAGGGCATTGGCAAGGGTGTCGCCTGAACATCTGAATAATTTAAAACTCCCCAGGAGCTACTCCTGTGCCACCAGCATAGCCTAGCGCCCTCGGGTTCTGCCAGGCGCCTCAAGCTGCCTGCCACGGATCACAAGCTGGACGAGAGGGGGTCCTGCCTCTCACAGCCCAGAGACTCCTAAGGTGGTCCTAGAGGCTTCATTCTTTTCTACCTGAGTCATAAACTCGAGTGGGCTGGGGAGAATGGGAAGGTTCCAGAAGGCACCTTGCACCCTGCCTCCTCTGGTAGCCAGGTAAGCTTTTGTGTATTTGCTTCTAAGCCAAATAATGACAGCAATGACAGTGATCGCTCACTTTTGTTGACTATTTAATGCAGGGGTGAGGGTGCAAACTGTAAGGAGGCACCAAGACCCTCGGTCAGACCGATTAATAATATTTTAATGCAGTGCTTTAAAAAAATCAAAAGTAATATAAATACTCCATGATGAACAAACTATCCAAACTTTAAATGAAGACAGGATCAGTCACAAGACTGGGGGCCTTGGCACGGACTTCAGTCTGTGCTGGAACATTCTGTTGGGGGCATTTGCCTGGCTCACTCAAACCTCACTTCATTCAGGGCTCAACTCCAGTGCCACCTCTTCAGAGAGGCCTTCCCTGACCACCCATCTTGGTCCCTTTGGGGCACATCCCAGACTGTTTGTTCTTTTCATAGCATCATGACCTAGAGTTTTATTATTTGTTAATCTGTTTGTTTCCTTATCAGTTAACGTGTTTTTGTCCAGAATGTAAGATCTATAAAAACAGGTCTGTTTCCCTCCGGGACTCCCGGTCCCAGCCCAGGCTCTTTAGTATTTTCAGAATGAATGAATCAAGTCCATTTCTCAGGTGAAGAAATTGATCCCCAGCTCTGCAGGAGTTCACTCTGAACTCTAACCCAGGACCCCTGTTGCCCGTTGGTCACCGGGCTCTTCTATCTGAAGATCCTTCTCCTCCCATCATTTCAGCTCCTGCACCCTCAATCTGGCTCTGATTACCAGTTGCTGTCACCCACCCGCAGACGAACAAACGTGGAACAGCTGTGCCACAGGAAATCGCCTCCAACTCAACCCTGATGCTGCAGGGATGTCTTTAGTTAACATAAATAGGCTTTTAACATTCATTTTTTTCTTTTTGTGCAAAATACCTATCATTAATTCTGACTTGTGAGATCAAACAGTTAACAACGTGTTGATCCTAGCTTATTTCCAAGTGATGTATAGTATCATATTGAAGTCATGGGGGGTTGATACTTTCTTTGACAAACGCATCTTAGTCCATGAGAGAGGAGCTACCCAGCATCCCGAGGGGAGGAAGCCATGAACAGCTCCGCTCCGAGGGTTCCAAACACCACTGCTTCATGCTTCCACGTTTTATGGAACACCGGCTTTTTCTTTTGCGTTCTGGTTGGGTTTTATTTTCCAACCAAAGGAAATGAGCTTCTCTAATCCATCACTTTGAGCAGCATCAGAGGTAGAGTGGAAAATAAAAAGGTTTCATTGAGCATCATTTGCGCTATTTCCCTCCCTCCAGGTCGGCATGGCTTTGCAGGGCTCTTTTGTGAATGGATTTTTCTTTCTGTCTGTTTTGGCCCTCTCTATCTTCCCAGGGGAGACCCTGTTGTTTTTCAGCACTTGGTACCCTAAATACCAGTAGCTCCAAGACAAGAATACTTAGTGCCTCCAGTCCAAATGAGTATACAAGCCAATAACATAGTCTAGGTATAAGACACTTAGGAGTGGTGGGGACTGTGGCAAACTACAGAACCCATGCCCAGCCTGAAGAAGCTGCCACTACTGAGAGCCACACAAGGGCCATTTGGGGACCATTTTTTCAAGAGAATCTCTGGAAATCCAGATTTTTTTAAAACAAAAACTTAAAAATACCACACAAGCCAAAGAAAAACGAAGGCCAAAAGGCCACCAGTTTACAAGCCCTGCTCTCTGGCTGAGCTTCCTGAAGTGGGGCATTTCTAGCTTCCGGGTACAAGACAGTGGGTGAAGGTGTCAGAAAAGCCCCAGAACAAACAAATTGCCTCCTCCGGGAAAGTTAATTTTATTGGAAGTTCTTCTGGGGAAAGTTTGTGGAATTTCACCGATAGACAATTAAAAACACTGCTTTTATATTAAAACAAACAGATATATTACAAAGTAGAGCTTAAAAAACAAATTAACAGAGAAAACCAGACCTTCAGGAAATTTTGCTTTTGCAGCAAGGAGCTCACATGCCCATTTTGCTCTGTCGTGGGCAGCATTTTGATGGGAAAGTTGAGAGACCCAAGAGACTTAGGCTTCTTACTTGTGAATTGGGTATAATAATTGTACTTATCTTATAGTGTCATTCTGAGGAATCAATGAGATGATGTGTATCAAGTTACTGGCCTCCCAGCCTGCTCCCTTACCTCCCTGTCCTTCCTCTGTCATTGGGGCTAGGTCCCTTCGCCGTCCCCTTTCTACCCCCAGAGCATGAGCATAGTGGGGGATGGCGCTCCAGGCTTGTTTTGGATTTGATCTTCTGTCTCTACGAGAGATTTCTGAATGTTAAACTGCCTCAGAACAGACAGGAGCATGACCTGCCTCTCATGATCTTTGTACTGATTTCCCCTATTCCTGAACCTCCTCTTTTTACTTCCAGCTTTTGCAATTGTTGCTTCCTCCGGGATACTGAGGACACAACTCTCCTTGGTTCCTTCTAAGGCTGACACACAGTAGGAGCTCCCTGAAACTTGGTGGAAATAAAGACATGCCAAGTAAGTTTCCCCAACAGGCCATCTGCTTTTGTGGAAATCATTTCTGGCAGAATTTTGATGAGATTTGAGTATGTTGAGTGATTTATGGAGCTGTTAAACATACACTAAATCAATCATGCTCTTTTTTTTTATTTTTTAAAGGGTGGGGGTGGAGAAGTGACATCCTTAAGGGAAAAGTTAAGTCTCTGTGCTAGAATTTGCAGCCTGGTGCCTGGCATTGCACAGAAAATGGCAAAACCGCTGTGATAAGAACCCAGCCAGTCTGTTGGAGTGTGATAGGTTTTTAATGTTCCCTGAATCTTGCAAAATGTGTATCCAATTAACCACTACTGAAGGGCCTTATTTATAAAATAATACTTTTGTGGTCAGGTTGCACTTTTTCCGTTCATTTCTGGTGCACGGGGCTCAAGTTGCAGATGCTGCCTGTGATTAATGCAGACAAACGTCGGAGTTCTCCTGGCGTCCACGGCGCTGGGCGGAGTCCGGCTGCAGCCGATTTCCATGTGGAACTCAAACCCTGAGCTTCTCTTCTCATTTCAGCCTTTCAGAACGCTGGGCTGAAGGGGGATTGGAAGAAGTGCTTGGGGAAGGGGCCTGCAAATAGAGAAAAATTTGTTTCTTTCCTTGGACAGGAATGGGTACAAACACCATGTGATCCAGGCAGGCCCCCCGTGCGTCTGGTTGGCTAATTGGAAGGAGCAGTCTGAAGAATTCTGTGGGATGTGGGAAATAGCTCCCTGACCCACTCAAGGGTTTGGTTTCCTTTTATAAAACCAACTTTATTCCTGTTAATGCAGTGTGCATTGTTCCCAAATGTGTGTTGAGTTATTATAATGGAAGCAGAGTTCAGTAGGTGGGGATTCAAATTTGGAGTTGGTAAGAAAGTTTGGGATGGTTTGGTACAGTGGTTGACAAACTTTTACTGAAAAAGGCCAGATATTATTTTTAGCCTTGCAGGCTAGACTCTCTCTCTTTGCATCTACTCAATCCTGCTTTTGTAGCCATGGACAACAGGTAAGTGAATGGACATGGCTGTTCCAATAAAACTTTATTTATGAAAACAGGCAGTAGTCTGGATTTGTTCCATTGGCTTTTCTCTATCCACCAGGCCAACCTTGGTTTAGCCCAGTAGGAATTGAGTCACACAGAATTGAAGCAAGCTGACTGCTTTACACAGGGACTAAATAGATTCTCCATCTATAGTGAGAGTGAATTTTGATTTACTATCTATGGTGCGCAAGAACTATAACTCTAAAGTTAATTTCTGTTTGAAGCCCTCTGTGCCAGGTGGCAGAAACCTAATTTTAGGGACTTGGGGTTCTTTTCTCCCTGGAGTGTTGCTTTGGGGGCCCAGGAAGCCCCAGGCATGCCAGTAGTATTTGGTCTGGGCTGTCCCCAGGGCATCTGCCAAGCCTGCCTCCTCCCCCTCTGTCCTGGTCCTCACTTCTCACTGACCACACCAGTGCCCTCTGCTTCTGGGGAGCAAAGCCTCTCCGGAGTGCTGGGCCCCTTGGCCACACCTGGCAGAGCAGCCCCAGGGTCCACAGGAAGCTTTCTTTGCAAACTGGGGGAGGTCTGAGCTGAGCGAACTCTGGGAGGTTCCCCAGTGCATCAGACCTTTTCTCTGCAGCTCTGAGTGGGTTGGGGAGTGCCAGGGGCTGGCTGTGTCGGCGCTTCTCTGCTTCCACAAACGGTGGGCAGAGGCTTCTGTACCAAGGGAGTGTACCACCCACCTCTACCTAACTTTGGAAGTGCTGGGGGAAGGGGAGGGTGCAGACCACTGGCGTTTTCACCATTGTGTTAGTCAGCAGTTGACACAATGATGCCACATAACACACTGTGCCTAAGCTCCGTGGCCTGCAGCAACAAGACGGGTTGGTTCTGGCTTGGCTGACCTAGGCTGGGCTCTGCAAGGGTCTGTGCTCCAGGTGGAGCATCAGCTGTGCTGGGTTACAGGCCATGAGTTGGATGATCAGCTCCATGTGGGTTTGCTCTGGGGCCCAGGCTGAGGGGGCAGCAGCTAATCCCGGGCATATTTTTCTCATGGTAGATCTGGGGTGCAAGAGCCAGGCCAAAGCATGCAAGCACTTCAAAGGCCACCACTTGTGTCACATCCACAATGTTCACTGGCCAGAGCAAGTCACATGCGCAAGTCCATGGTCAATAGGGTAGGGAGGGATACTCTCCCTGTAATTCAAAAGAAAGGGAGTGACTACTGCTAAACAATAATCCAGATTATCGCAGTCATCACACATATCTGTTAGGAATGTTTTCATCAGAAGGAAATAATCCTCCTGAGCATCTGAAGGTGGCGGTTCCAGGACTAGTTTGATGCCTTCACTTAACATCAGCAGTGGCCTCCTGCTATGCTGCTCCTTCTGGCCTGCCATCCCCGAGCCTGGCACTCTGGTGGCAAGATGGCCTCTGAGCTCCAAGTCAAGCACCCTTACATGACAGCATTCGAAGCAGGAGAATAAGGCGGGCTTTTTCCTCCTACACCTTGTTCTTGTCAAGGAGGAAAATATTTGTTCTCAGTTCTCGGCAGCCTGACTCCTTGGCCTCCTGATCTCCTTTGTTGCAGGTCTACAAGCTCGGAGTCTCTGATTTGGGACCATTTGAGATGAGAATGGAGACGGGCAGCCATGTCAGCTTTTATTTGCGCTACAGTGTTATCAAGAGCAGAATGGCTGCCCGGAGATGCCCACGCGCTCACCCCCTGACCCTGTGAGCAGGCTGTGTCCCACGGCAGGTGGGACCGTGCAGACCTGATTAAATAAGGTGGATTACGCTGAATTTCCCAGGTGGGCTCCATCTAATCCCATGAGCCGTTAACAGCAGAGAACTTTCTCCAGCTAGAGAGATGTGTGGATCAGAAGACAGAGATTTGAAGCGGGATTGTGACCCAACCCACTGTTCCTGGAGGGGCCGCGTGGAAAGCACAAGGGGAATGTAGCACCTCCAGGAGCTAAGACCTGCCCCCAGCTGTCGGCCAGCAGAGAATGGGGACCGCAGCCCTACAGCCGCAAGGAACTGAATCTGGCCAGCAACCTGCATGAGCCTGGAAGCAGATTCTTCGCAGCCCCGGGAGCAGAGCACAGCCTTGCCAACACCTGGGTTTCAGCCCTGTGAGATCTGAGGAGAAAATAAGAGCCTGTCTGATGTCTGACCTGCAGAAGGGGCAATAGCTTGTCAACAGTAACTATTGTTTTAGCCATTAAGTTGGTGGTCATCTGTTTGGGGAGTAATAGGAAATTCATTCAAATGGTGTTTCTCCTTCCCTTGTCCTGGGCCGCCAAGGGGAGATTGTAGGTGTGATCCTTGGCCATTGTGAGGAGGGACACGGGCACACATTCTCCTCAGAGGGTCCTCTGTCCAGTAGGACTGTCTACTGTGCAGCTGCACATTTTTCAGGATGTGATCCCTGCACCCCTAGCTCAGAACCACTTGGAGTGCTTGTGCGATGTGCTCATTGCTGGGCCCACTGCACACCTGGTGGGTCTGACTTCCAGGGTGGGGCCAAATGCCAGCCTCGCTTACCCCACAGACTCGGGAGCAGGCTGCAGCTGTGCTCCTCAACCTTGGGAGGTGGGGTTGGCAGGGGCTCCACCCCAGTTGAGCCTGAAATCCTGTCAGGGTGGAGGTGCATGTATGAAATTCAGATTCCTTGGCACAGGGCACTGCCTTCTAACATCTGCCTCATAGCAGACAAGCAGGTGTCCCATAGCCCCTCGGTGCTCTCTGCCCCTGTGCCAGTGGACCCCACAGCTTCCAGCTGCAAACCCCTCCTTTCTCTATCCACCAGGCCCTGACTGGCAAGTGATTGAATTGCGAATTGATCCCAGGAGAGACTCTCTGGGTGGGCAGAATTGAGCAGGTTCCTGCCGTGGGTCTGTCCCGTGGGGAGTCCCACACACCTTCGAGATACTCTGTGAAGGAACCGAACTACTCACCCGCCCGCCCCCGCCAGTCACTGCCTGAGGGCTGCTCCCAGGAGGGTGCATCTGCTGTCAGGGGCTGGCTCTGGAAGCACCCAGGTAGCATGGAGGCCAAGGGGATATGGGTGGTGCCCAGCAGCATCTGCTTGAGCCTTCTTCATTAATCCCTCCACCACCTCCCTTTGCACATGAAACAAATATCTTTCTAGGTCCATGAATACACTTCCTCAATATCCATCATCACGGCTGCAGAGTATGGCCTCATAAAGCTGCGGTACTTTGATTGACATTTGACTACTTCACTTTTCTTTCTGTTATAAGGAGACTGGCAATGGCAGTTTTTTTTTAGAGCTGCATGTTACAGATTTCTGAAAGCTCCTTGTCAGCTCCAAAAGTGAAGTTCTATTCCCTCCATGCACAGGGGTGAAGGTGAGCGCACAGACCCATCTTGCTCCTGTGGTTCCTGTGAGTGAAGCCTGGATGGGAAACAGTGCCTGGAAGAGTGCGGCAGCTCATGCCGGTGCTCAGAGGAAACCTTTGCTGGGGCAGAAAGGAGCCAGCAAATCCTAACCAGGAAGAGCAGCGTTGTCTCCAGGCCAAAGGGAGGTATATAGTATGAGAAATGCAGATTTCCCAAAACGCCATGTAATGCATTTGTTTTATTTTAAGGTGGGGGTAAAGTTGACCCCATAAAACTAACAGTTTATCTTCAGGCCTCAGGATACATGCCACTCTAGGGGGATGATCAAAAGAGAGCGTGTAAGGAAATATAAACGCCTTGGGGGTCACAGGTTAACACCCCCCTTGCTTTTGGCCATGTCAGCCAGAGTCCTGCGACCCAGGGAGTGGGGCTGACATCTCCCTGTGGAAACACCCCGCCTGTGCCCCGCCTTGAGCCTCCAGCACAAACCCTGGTCCTCCCCCTCCCCTGGCGCCTTCCCTCTTTCCACCCCTCCGCAAGCTCAGAGGAGCCGGCTTCCTTTACAGCCCCAGAAAAGGAACAGACTGCGCCCCCTGGAAGGCTTTCTGTCTCTGTGGGTTTCCCTATTCCGGGTAGTTCGTATGAATGGAATCACACACTGTGTGGCCTTTGGGGTCTGGCTTCCCTCAGCTTCCCTGAGCTCGAGCTGGGGTTCACGATGTAGGTGTTCCCGGGAACGGCCACACAGGGGCTTGAATGACTGGATGTCAGGTCCTTTCTTGAGAGTGGGTGTTAGGTTCTCTATACTTTTTTTTTAACTGAGCCGTAATTATCCAGCTGCAGAATCATCACGCATGGAGGACCCTTCCACCCCTGCAGGTACCTACCATCTGTGGTTTGAAAAACCACTGGCTGAGAACCTCTGGGAAATGTTTTTATTTTGTATCCCATCATCTAATTTAACATTTAGACCTGTATAATAATCTGTCTATAATAATTATATATTCACAATTACAATAATAATTGCTCCCCCCTGCCATTTTATAGATGAGGATACAGTGGGTCAGAGAGGTCCAGTGCAATGAGCTGCTCATAGTTGTTGAATGGCAAACTGGGACCAGAGCCGGGTTTGCTTGGCTCTCAAAGCCCTAAAGAATCAGGGGAGAGGAGAGGGGGGAACAGGGGACTAGGAAGTGCAGAGACAAAAGGACACATTCGTTCATCGAACCCTTTTGGTTGTTTTCTCGGGCTCGCAGGAGACACATGCAGCTTGGTGCTGTGGTGTGACTGGTCTTCCCAGTGCAGGTAGGTGCAGGGCACCTCCACGGCCAGCACCTGGGGCCTCCCGCAGGACCTCTCCTCTCCCTTGGTACACTGGACGTTAGCCAGCTGGAGCCCCAGGGGTCACAGAGCCTCATGATGGAGGGGTCCCCGGAGGCCTGATTGTGACTTGGCTGAAAGCCACGTAAGAATCCCACCTCCCTTCATAGATTGAGATACAAACAAGAAGTAAACTTATACCATGTCATTAGTTTCCAGTGGCTGGCTAACAAACTCCCCAAAATTCAGTGGCTTAACACAACAGTTCTGGAAGTTAGACTTCCTAAAATCAAGGTGTTGATTGGTCTGCCTTCCTTTGAGAGGTTCTAGGGGAGACTCTACCTTCTCGTCTTTTCCAGCTTCTAGAAGTGCCTGTACCCCTTGGCCCCTTCCTCCATCTGCAAAACCAGGAGTGTAGCATCTTCAAATCTCTCTCTTCTCTCACAGACACATCCCCTCCTTTGACTCTGACCCTTATGCCTCCCTCTTATAAGGACCCTTGGGCTCAGCAGGGTAATCTGGAGTAATCTCCCCACCTCAAGATTTTAATTTAATCACATCTACAAAATCCCTTTTGCCATGTAAGGTATCCTACTCACTGGTTCTGGAAATCAGAACGTGGTCATCTCTGAGCGGCCCTTCTTCAGCCTGCCGTACCCTGGTAAGCCACTGTGGTCTGGGGTTAGTTGTTTCAGCAGCACCAAAGGTTGCACTTACTGTTGCCCTGGGGGAAAGTGTGACTACCAATATCAAACATCTTCATCTTCTAATTATGCCGCCGAATGCAAATCAAGGAAAAGTGAAATGGATTTTCTTGGAAAAACAGATTCCTTTTTGGGTCAAGTGTGGATGCCCATTAGGAATTGCTCTGGAGAAGGTTCTAGTTGCCAACCTCAGATGTTAGTAGGAAAAGGAAGAAAGGGCTAGAATTCAGGAGTCTCATTCCCACTGAGCTACCAAAAGGTTCAGAACAGTTTGCTTTCTTTCAGACAGCCTCACTGACCTCCTCTATAAAATGAGGAGCTTCACCAAGTTCAGGGTCTGAAAACGTACGGCGCATGGGCTTCCCCGGTACCAGTCTGTGCACACAGCAGACATAGCCAGTCAATCACAGGAGAACATCCCATATCATTGAATTCAGGTCCAGTTTCACACACTTGCTCTATGCAATGTTCCAAGCAGCCATGGGGTCCTTAGGGGTCAGTCCCCAACATGAGACCCACTGAGCTCAGAGTCCTAGATGGTCTCGAAACTCTTTCATTCTTTGCATTTTATGAAATCATGATTTTGAGAGCAACCTGATCTTAACAGGAAGAAGGTCAACCGGGCTGTGGAATTTCAGAAAGTTTCCCCCAACAATTAGAGCTACTGAGATTCTAGCCCTGCCTGAAGAAGGCCCCAGGGGACTCTACCTTGGGAGTCAGTCCCTCCTACTTGCCATCCAGCTTCTAAATTACATGTTTCAAATTTCCCTTCCTCTGGTTCGGGATGGGGAAGGCCTATTCACTTTACAACCATGGAATACAAATAATATTTCTCTTGGAGAACTTTCTCCTTCCCAAGGTCATTTCCCCGAGATCCCAGAGAGTCCAGAGCCATTGTAGGGGGTCGCGGAGTTGTGTTTCTTAGGCCCACAGAGCCCACTAAATGTTCACGCGTGCCTAAGCGCTGGAGCTTTTATTATTGATTTCAAGCAGTTCCTCCCCACAGCATACATCCCCTTTTTCTTCTTGATCATCCCAGTTAAACTGACTTCTGGGACCTGGGACGGGCCTTTTCTTCCCTGGCAGGACCACTGATCTGTGTGAAAACTGGTCTTTCCTCTTGTTCTTATCTCTGTGTATGTTGTTCAAACATTTTTTTTGCCTAAGTTTTTCTGCATTTGCTGCAATCATTAGACTGTTTTACAAAGTGCTGATATTTGAATGTCTGTGGTTTGTTTGAATGCTATAGTTTAAAAAACAGGGTTTGCCAATCATTAGATCCTACTTCCATAGTTAGCATTTATGAAACTCGAATTAAATTGAATTATATGATAGTGGTTATTACAGACGTGAGCTCTGGGGGGCAGGCTGTCAGTTGAGTGACCTTGGGTAAATTATTTAATCTTCTTGAGCTTCAATTTTGCCCCCAAATGAGGACAATAGTAGTACCTATCTGTGGCAGATCTGCTAATTATCTCTCACTGTGCTTCTCCCCCTCTTCCAGAGGAAAACGAACCCTGATTCTTACCTGGACCTGTAACCAGCCAGAACAAAAACTACAGCTTTTCTTACACAAAAGTCATGTAACTGAATTCTGTTAAAAGAGGCATAAACCGATATGCTTGTGCAATTTCTAGAAGTGTTGGGTAGACATATGGGATGGTTTGAGGATAAATATTTTAGCTCTTGCATAGTCATTGTTGCCTCCTGTTTATCAGAGACATTCTTTAAAGGCTGAAATTACAGTCACCTTACCGATATAGTCTCGGTATCTTGGAAAAGACAGTTCTCTTCTTAGGAGTATTTCCAAGTTTTTAGGGCCTGTATGGATAATGTCCTCTTGTTCTGTTTTGAGGTAGGCAGTGTCCTGGTGTGATGGCCATGTGATATTTGGGTATCCCCACCTCCATTTACCCTCCTTCTGGTCGGGCAAACTGTGTTTTATTCTCCTGCTGCAGAAACACCCTCCTTCAATCTCAGTTCACAGTGTTTGAGCAAAGGTTATTCTCTGCCCTCACCTCCCTCTGAAGGCTAAGTGACTGAGGCTTCACATGCTTCTTGCCTACAGGGATTAGCTGTGGGATGTGTATGTTGCCAACCAGAGCCAGTGAGTGATACAGGGGCTCTATTCTGCTGGAAGCAAGAGCTTGGAGAGGGATGTAAGCTCCAGAGATACTGGCAGCCGTTTTGTTACTATGAGGGAAGATCTGAGAAGAAAACCAACCTGGTACCTAGTGGGCTTTTAGACAGAGAGAAAATAGGTCTTGTTAATGTTGTGTAAGCTCTTGATTCAGCCTCATCTGCTGGACTTATCCCTCAACTTCTCTATCACATGAGCCAATACTCTTTCTTTAAGCCTGATCAAGGTTACTGTCACTTATAACCAAGGACATTCCAATGGATTGAGAGGTAAGGGAACAGAACAGCCTTGGTGGATGGAAAGCCGTCAGCTTCATCTTGGCTACCATCAAATGATATTTCCAAATTGTAGATTCATTCCATGGGATTTATTTTGAAGGAAGACTTGAAGGGATTTGCTAGTTGGATGTGGAGTGTAGAGAAAGGGACTTGAAGTTTTTTTGGTGTGAGCAACTGAAAAAATGGAGCAGTCATTAATTGAGATACTAGTATCAGATCGATAGTCACACTAGACAAAAACAGCTGGAAAAACTTATTTTCACAAAACTGTCAGCCCATTGTATGTTTTTCAAGTGTGGATTCAAAACTTATGATGAGTTTCTGCAAGTTTAATCAGAAGTCCTTTTGCTCTGGGAAAACATGACTGTGCCTGGGTTTTATATGCAAAGCAGTATTTCAGACTTTTCTTTCTTTTTAGTATAGCGACTTTCACCCAGTTCTGGATTAACTACCTGCACTGATTGGCCTTCTAAAATGTCAGCAATAAATTGGACCATTTGCAAAAAGTTCTTGGAGAAGTAATTTTTTTTTTTTTAATATCTGCTAACATAAACCACTGGAAAGTTTACTAAGTATTATCATTCTCGCTTTTTTCCCTAAAGAGATTCAACACAATTATTGCTATACTTTGCCCTAGATTTTTAGTCAACTGCTACAAGAGAAAAATAGTACTGTCAACGGAGTTAATTAAAACTTGTGTTAATAAATTACAGTGGATTAAAACAAAAAATGGCCAATAGTTTTCAGTATTTCCCATTGGCAGCAATTACATTTATTTTTAAACATATGTAACTCCAGTGACACTCTCCATAATTTTTTTTTTTGAGAGGGCATCTCTCATATTTATTGATCAAATGGTTGTTAACAACAATAAAATTCTGTATAGGGGACTCAATGCACAGTCATTAATCAACCCCAAGCCTATATCTCAACAGTCTCCAATCTTCTGAAGCATAACGAACAAGTTCTTACATGGTGAACAGTGCAAGGGCAGTCATCACAGAAACTTTCGGTTTTGATCACGCATCATGAACTATAAACAATCAAGTCAGATATGATTATTCGTTTGATTTTTATACATGATTTATATGTGAATCCCACACTTCTCCCTTATTGTTATTATTTTTTTAAATAAAATGCTGAAGTGGTAGGTAGATGCAAGATAAAGGTAGAAAACATAATTTAGTGCTGTAAGAGGGCAAATGTAGATGATCAAGTCTGTGCCTATAGACTAAGTATTAATCCAAGCTAGACAAGGGCAACAAAACATCCACGGATGCAGAAGATTTCTCTCAAAACAGGGGGGGTGAGGTTCTAAGCCTCCCCTCTGTTGGTCCCCAATTTCTCTGGAGAAGTAATTTAAGGGTTTCATTCCAACAGAGTTAAAGTAGAAGGAACACGCTGGGAATGAACTAGAGTCCTTTGCTCCTCTGTAGAGGATGTCGAAAGTCCCTGGGCCACGAAAGTGGGCCACGGCAGGAGAGGGTGGGCCGTGCAGGAGAGGGTGGGCCGTGGGAAGTCCCTGAGGAGGGCCTCTGCCATTTGACCTCTGAGGAGTTCTAAGGAAGTTCTGCAGTTTAAACACACAAAATCAGAGCCCTGGAGAGGGGTCCGAGGGGACTCACGGGCAGTGCAGCCCTGTGTTGCGTTCTCCAGGGAGAAGCTGGGGAGCTAGCAAGCCTGAACACGTCTCCTGCTGGCACACAAGGGGCAGGGGAGCGGGAGTGTCTGCATCTCAGCAGAGCGCCCACCTCTGCCCACAGGGTCCCCAGCCCTGAGCAGGGAAGAGCGGCTGTTTTCCCTGTGCCTCCTACGGGTGCTCTGAGTAGCTGAGACAAGTGTGGATGCGGACAGGCCTGGAGCCCGGGCAGGCAGGACAGAGGAAGGCCCTGAGGATGCCTTTGAGAATCTGCCACCAGGGACGGGCAGGAGCTTGTCTGCCTCAAGGCGCTGGCCTGCAGTAAAGACGATGGGCCACTGCAGGACCACCCGCTCCAATGCTGTGGGCCTGCAAGGGCTGCCAGAAATGGGCCCGACCTGGACAGAACGTCCAGGGTGGCTGGGGAGCTCCTGCCTCATGGGAATGGGGGCTCCAGGAGCCATGGGTGGGGTCATGGAAAGAGCATCGGGTCCTCTCCTGGGGCGCGACATTTGTGCCTGACTCATGGTGGGACTTGTCCAGGATTGTGAAGAGGTGTGCCTGAGTTTTGTGTGAGAATGTGGATTTTGTAGCTTTTGTTCATTTTGAATATACATACGTGTGTCTAATGAAAGCCCATTTGGGGTCGCAGCCCAGTGTGGGCCTACTTTGGGCCTCAGATGAAGTGGTTCCTGGGTGCTACAGTTCGATGGCCAGCACCCACCGGGCCTGCCCACCGTGGCCTCCTCTCCTCCTGCCCTGACTGCCCCCCAAGTCCCAGCTCTGAATTCTCCCCAAGTCCTGCAGAGCCCTCCCCACCTCAGGCCCTGCACTCTCTCCCCTGAAGCCCCAAGGGCACTCAGAACCCAAAGCCCTCCATTTTACAGGAGACACCCCCCTCCCCTCAGAAACCACTGGAATGGCAGAGACTGCCTCTGAGGTGGAGTCTGAGCAGGTGCCGAGCCCACCCTGCTTCTCTGCTGGCTAGCTTGCATTCTGCTGCCTTCCTTTAGTTGCCCTCTGCCCTGCCTGCCAGCCCCCCACCCAGCTCAGGGTGAAGGGAGGGCACGCAGGGGTGTGGGAAGCTCTTGCTCCCAGCGGTGATGAAGGCCAGATGGATGGTAGGCAGGGCCTGGCTGGGCTGGCGGCCCCCTCGCTGCCAGCATCCTCCCTCCCGTCCGGACAGCTCGCCTTTTGCATCCTGGTCCTCAGGTCCCTCCTCCAGGCTGGATCATATTCACCGTCATGACGGCAGGTGCCTGTGGGGTCAGGGAGGCAAAGTAGGGTGGGAGCATTGTAGGGGCAGAGGCCCTGAGAGTTTCCATCTGGGGAGAGGCCCTGTTTACACACAGCCGTGGGAGGGGCCTGAGAAGAGCCGTAAACCAGGAGACTTGGAATTTAACCTTCAGGGCCGCCAGCGCCTGTGTTTCCCCTTCCCACCTGGAATACTCCTCTGCAAGAAGTAGATCAGGTAATTATCCTCTGTTGAACGTTTACTGTGCCAAGGCCAATTTTAAGCACTTTACATTTATTTTCTTATTAAATCCTTGCAACGGCTCCATCATCTCCATCGTGTATTTCAGGAAACCGGGGATCAGAATGGCAGCCAGGCTCCGGAGCCCTCGCTCCCGCCACTGCACTGCCCCGCCTCACAGCCCAGCCCTGATTCTCTGAGCCTGTGTGTGCCGCTCAGAGTGACAGCCTGGGAAGAGTTCTGATCAGCCCCTTGGTGCTGTGCAAGGGGTCTGCGGCCTGGGGGTCTGGGTCTGAGCCTGGCTCTGCCGCCTCCTCCTTGGAGGGCCTGGAGCCAGGGACCCAGCCTCTCTTGGCCTCAGTGTCCCATTCTGTAAAAAGGGAGTTAAAAAACAGCCCCTAACTGCCGTGGCTGAGGGGGAGGGAATGTGGGAAAATGCAGCTAGAACACTTAAGTCACACACTACATGAAGCTCTCGGCGAATCACAGCCGTTGTTATTATTACTGTCACGTGTGAGTGGAAGATGCCTGCTAACCGGCCTGAGGAAGTGGCGGTCAGTTGGAAGCTGTCTTCCCGAGTTGTCTCATTCTTTCTGGGGGCCTGCTTTGGTCCCATCGGTCTCCTAAATTAGAGCTGCCATTCTCTGAAGATTCTTCGCGATCGTGAGCAGAGACCGTTTGCAGGAGCAGCCCCCTCCTTCGGGGTCCCTCCCCCCTTTGTAGGCTTGTCTCCACACTCAGCTCCTGGCTGTGTAATTGCAGACTTTCAAAGCCCCGGGGCGGGAGGCGCTCATTCCTTGCCGGGCCCCAGCTCCTCGTCTGGAACGGGCAAGTTGGGGTGACCACAAAATGAGCCTGTGCAGGTAACGTGTCCGGCTCGGCGCCCGCCTAGGAGGGTGGTCAGCGGGTGCCGTTTGAGTTATGAAATTAAGCACCACCGCCCTCTCGTTGGTGGCCTCGGGCACAGCCCGTGGCCTTTCTTGGACTGTTCTCCTCACTGATGGAGGGGTGAGTCTTCCTTTCCTGGGTGTGTCTCCCCAGCCTCCTGGTACCAGTACTGGAACTAGAACGCACGCTTTCTCATCGCCGGGCTGGGTGTGGCTCCGCACGGCGCCTTTGCATGACCGAGGTGTGCTGAGCCTGCAGTGGCAACGGAGCTGGGACCTACTGAGCACTCCAAGGGGTGTCGTCTTTACCCCTCACACTGACCAGGACAGTGGGTGGGCTTTATCCCCTCTTGCAGTTGACCAATATCCAAGAGTTATAGAGATGAAACCTCTTGCTCACACCGGAGCTGGTGAATGGCAGGGAGTGAACTCAGGTGGCCTGCTCTGTCAGCAGCCACCCTGCAGCGGACCAATCAGAATGGCTCGGAGACCCGCCGTCCCTGCCGCAGTCCCTACAGGCGTCCCGGGAGTCCAGCTGGCCCTGCGCGGCCTTCCCAGCCCAACCGTTTGCTCCCGGCTCTCAGCATTTCCACCTCCCGCCTTCCAGCAGAGGCGCCGCTGTCTGGTTCCCAAACTGCCGCCCCGCAGCTGCCCCCTTGGACTCTGTGGGGACTGGGAGGGGGCCCTGAGATCACGGGGCAGGGCTGGCCCCACGGCCGGAGGCCTCATCCCAAAGCTGCTCTGGGGACCACGCTGGGCCTTTGTCAGCCTCGTGCGCTCATTAAACCGGGTTGAACCAAAGGTCAGATTTTACTGCAAATCTAGAAAGATCCTCGCTAGTCAGGCCAACCCAGAAATCAGTTCTGTGAAAAGGCTGTGGGGGCCTTCCTGGCTATTTCCACGGAAGCTTTATGACCCGTGGGTAGAATTAAGAGCAGAGCCGAGGAGCCCTCTGGCAGAGCATTCAAGCTGGCAGGATGTTGGTACCCGCGGTCAGGACTCTCCTGTGTTGGAGATGCGCGAGCCCGGCAGGGGCCTTGTGGGTATTTTCTCAGGTGCAGGGAGGCTGGTTTGCTGAGCAAAGGTGAGCTGGGCTGAGATGAGAGAGGATGACACAGGAGGCAGTGGCAGGGAGACCTTGGCCAGAGGAAGAATTTCCCAACATGGTCAGACCTGGCATGGGTGATGGTGAAAGCTCTCCAGCAGACTAGAGATGCCGAGAAAAATAGGAATACCTGAGCAGTTCTTGCATCCACCCTCTTTGCAGTAGGTTTTTGAAATGCTGTGTTCTCTGAGCTCCTTCTAGCCTCACCCTTTGCACTGTGAACTGTGACTATGCTGTACCCTCCCAACAGGCCGCCCTCCCAGAATCTGGGCTGGCCTGTGACTCACTTTGGGCAATAGCATGTGGCAGACGAGATGTTATTCCAGTTCCAACACGAGAGGCCTTGTACACTTCCACTGGCTCTCATGGGCTCCCCGCTCTGCTGCATCAACAAGCCTGAACTGGCCAGCTGGAGATGAGAGATGTGGGGCCTAGTCACCCACCGAGCTCAGCCACCACCACTCACGTGAACAAGATCATTTTAGATGAGCTAGCCTCAACCTCTCTCTCCAGTGACACAAGTTCAAGCCCAGCCTTGATCAGTGGAGACCATCCGAGATCAGCAGAACTTTCCAGCTGACCTATACACTTATGAGAAAGAATATGTAGTGGTTGTTTTAAGCCACTAAGTTTGAGGATAGTTTGTTATGCTGCATGGATAACTGATGCATACAACCTGCGCCTTTCCTGTTGTCAACACCCCCATTCTGGGCTGGTCCCTCTTCCCACTCTCTCTTCCACTGCCACTATGTGTTTAATTCTCTCTCTTCCCCATTAGAGCACATACTCCAGGGAGACAGGGACTACATCCCACCCATTCACTAGTTCCTAGCACAGGGCTGGAACATGCCAGGTCTTTAATAAGCATCGGCTGAATGGATTAGTTAATAAATTAGTACGTACTTCATCGGTTCAATTGTCCCACAGTGGACTGTTAAGTCCATGAAGAGGACCCTGTCTTCACTGCCTTCACCCTGCTGGGTTAAGTGTAGGGTCTAGCATATAGCAGATGCTTCATAACTGCTCACTGAATGAGTGAGTGAATTTTCATGTGTGCCACACAGTAGGCAACCTGGAGAAGGCAAGATGAAGAAAGTGGATTGTCCCCTGGAGCCTCCAGAAAGAAATAGCCTGTGGACACCTTGATTTTCACCCAAGGAGACCCATTTTAGACTTACGGCCTCCAGAGCAGTAAGAAAATTAGCTTGCATTGTAAGCCTCTTAAGTTTGCAGTAATTTGTTACAGCAGCCAGAGAAATCCCATCCAACCTTTAGCCATCTTCCTTAGCAAAAGTTACTTCGGTGTTTCCCAGGTTCCTCTAGGGCTAGTGTGGCTTAGGAACTACCAGGAAAGGCCTCATACATCCCCGACTCCTGAGGCAGTAAGCATGGAATGCTTACCTGTGGGCTAAAGGAGGTACAAAGAGATGATTTTCCAGATGAAAATACTGCAGTAGAGAGGAAATCAGTCTAAGCCGCATGGGAAGTGACAGCACAGGTGATCGCTGTGTCGCTTTGGGGACTGGGTGACTCCCGGCACCCAGCGGGGTTTCCGTAGACCCACCAGAGAAGCATATGTTTACAGAAGGCAAATCTCTTTAAGGGTCAATTGTACAAGGTGTAATTCAGACCATGAAATGGATTTTTAAAAATGTGTCCCTGTTTGGCATCTGTTACCCTCATTCTGGAAGCCACTCTTCCCCAGTTTCAGTCCACATAAGGTGGGCTCACATCACCCAGCCCCTGGGATCCAGGTGTGCTCCCTTGACACAGGCTCAGCCAATCATGAATGCTACCCCTTTGGCCACAGGGATTGGTTCAGGGATGAGCATGTGACCCAGGTTTGTCCAAGCAGAGCCAACATGGGCCCTTTGGCGGGAGTTGCTGTTCCTGTCCAGGGCTCTCAGAAGACAGGATGGAATCCTGAGGCTCCTAGCAGCCATCCTGCTATCCCAAGGGGGGCCTGTATGGGAGTGGAGCTGATACACAGGAGAGAAAAGCTTGGACATGGAGCATGTGACAGAGATGTGGGGTCTGGATGACCTTGTCAGAGCCCCTGGATCAAGCCGTACCTGAATTAGTATGCTTCCTGACTCCTTGATAAGCCAGGAAAATCCTCCCTTTGTCCCTTCCCTAACCCAGTTTGAGCGGGGTTTTCTATCACTTGTAGCCAAGAAAGTCATCACTAATACAGAACCATAATGGCAGAGCTACAAGGACTCTTTGACTCCATTAGGTTTAAGCTCCTCCTTCATCTTGTAGTTGGAAAAACAAAAGCCCAGAGAGGCCATGATACTTGCATGAAGTCACACAGGGAGTCCTGCCAGCGTCAGGACTAGACCTAGGAGGCAGCGTCCTAGTTTAGGATTCCTTTCTCTACCCACTGGTAAGGAGGGGCGGTGGCCTTTACATGAATAGCCATGAACCTGAGAAGCAATGAAAGTGATCAGGGTTTTAAAGCACTTAGGCTGGATTCTCATGAGGCTGTGCAGAGACCCCTGGACTGGACAGGCCTTGGAGTCCCCCATGAAGACATTCTGGATCTGAGAGCCACTGACTGGGGAAGGGGGCTGGAGATGCAAGTGACAGCAGACTCGCAGTTGCATCCTGGAACCCTCCCTTATTAGTCACTGTCTTTATACTCTCTAAACCTCCTTTCCTCGCTTGTAAACTGGTCATAACAATAATACTGTCATTCATTGAGTCACTTGAATAACATGCATTGAGCAGCCACTATTATATGCTGGGCACTGGACAGAGCAGTGGAACTCAGGGTGTGCACGGGGACAGAGCCCCTGTCTGGTGCTTACAGCCCAGGGGTCCCTCAAGGTTGTACAATCTAGGGGTTTTTGGGGGGATGGAACGCTGCATCATAATGGGTATGTAAAGTTAGGTATTTGTCGAAACTCACAGAACTACACAGACTCTGTGCAAAGCCTCGCTCAGTAAAAAAAGATATTTGGCTTCATAAGAAAATTAGAGATCATCTTTTCTTCCTACTATAATGGTTAGGCTTATTTTACAAGTCAAGGAGAAAAGCTTTACATACAATGGAAGATAGACTCATTAAAATGAAATATTAGTTCAGAAAGGAGGAGAGAGCAGGTGTCAAATACTCTGCTCTGGGCTGGGGATGTGGGGGGAGGGGATGGGGGCTCCACCGAGTGCAGTCACGGGGACCAGGTGCAGTCGCGCGCACCAGCTATCACCCTGTTCCAGTGGGGGTTTCAGCTGTCTGGGATTATCTGTGTCGTGACTCCCTTCCCTGAGCTGAGATCACTGAGGAGGGGCCGTAGCTCAGAGCCCACGCCTGCAGGCTTTGAAAAGCAGAGCTGACACATGGAACGGCCCTAAAACCATTAGCAGGAGGGAGGTCAGCCATGGGGCTGCTGGCCAGCACCTGAGTATGACCGGGGCTTCTTGGCAAATGCAGGCTGGAAGTGGGGGTGGGGACTGGCCAGCTCCCTGTCCTCACTTGCTGACCCTTCACTCGCAGCCCA
The DNA here is from genome assembly GCF_030020395.1 of Manis pentadactyla. Classification (NCBI taxonomy): domain Eukaryota; kingdom Metazoa; phylum Chordata; class Mammalia; order Pholidota; family Manidae; genus Manis; species Manis pentadactyla. Next base: position 173,088,239 of record NC_080023.1, on the reverse strand, counting down.
GCACCCAGGACGTGCCCCCAACAGGAGCCCCAGGAGGGCAGGGACTGTGGCTGGGTCCACCCTCTATTTAATTGTCCCTCTGCTGGCCTGAACCCTCCAGTGAAGCCAGGGCTGATGTGAATCCGAGTGTGGAGCTCACATTCCTGAGGAGGGGAGAGAGAATTAAAAATGAAACCTGTGAAATGGAATCAGTAAATAGAGAGGAGAATGAGGGTGCCAGGGAGGCCTCTCTGAGGAGGTGACATTCTTAAGCATGAACAGAAATGGAGTCAGTCAGGTGGCTATTTGGGGAAACAAAATCCCAGGTGAAGGCAGTGGCTGTACAAGGGCCCTGGGGCAGGAACGTGTCTACCATGTTCCAGGCACAGCAGTGGCTGGGCAGAGAGAGCTGGGAGGTGGATCAGAGATGCAGCTGGGTGAGCCAGATGGTGCAGACACAGGCCGAAGGGTAGGACGGGGGTTTATTCAAAGTTAGATGTGGGGGCCGAGCCTTGAAGAGTGCGAGTGCTGACACAGCACCCTTCACCCTGGCAGGCTCTGTTCAGAGGATGGAAGGCACAGGGAGGTGTGTTATAAACAGGCTTCAACACCAGGCCAGGCTTGTTTCTAAACAGAAGCTTTTAGCCCTGTGTCAGAGTCACGCACACTTCCTTCCCACCTCCAGATCTGTCTACCTTGGGAAACAACAGCAGGGCTGTATCTTGAGGATTTGTTTTCTTTTTTTCTAACAACATAAAAAGCTGCCAAGTGAAACCAGGCCTTTCCTCTGTGCCAGGACCCACATATGTCTGTGCATATCTTTGAAGAGATCACCTGCCATGAAACGTGAGACCAGGGACAGGGCCACAAATCAGGTGGATGTTTCGGAACGTCAACACGATATGCATCCATATTTGCCAACAGGTTAACAGAAAATTGTTTCGTCTGATCCAGGATTTACACGGTGTGATCTTGATGGTGTCACCTTTCTCCCCTTTTCTATCCTAGCAATCATCTTAAATTCTACTCAAAACAAAGAGCTCCCTGTTGGCAGTTAATCCTCATAGGGAGAGCTTTGTTCAAGACTAAAAAAACCTCATTCAACTGCCTTGGCAAGAGATTGGCATTCCTTGTGCCAGCTCGGCCTGGTATTTCCAGCTCTGACTGGGAGCCTACATTTGAGAGTTTAAGTTCATTTTTTTTCTCCCCTTGCAAGGAGAACTCTCTGTCACATGGCACATTTGCTGAGCAGGTATTAGGGGAGGAGAAGACTGCAAGCAGGGGCCCGGGATAAAGCAGGGTGCGTGGTGGGGAGATCTCTGTGTGGACTGTCGAGGAGATTTCTGGGAGAATGGGAGCCTGAGGACGGGGGCGAAGCTAGGTCCTCAGTGAGCCTCCTCCCAGGTCAGTGGGTACGTGAAAGGATTCCCTTTTGTATCTGTCTTCAATGCTGTGTAACAATTGCCATAAACCTAGTGGCTTATAACAACACCCATTTATTCTCTCTCATGTCTGCAGCGTGGAAGTTCAGGCACGGTGTGACAGGCTTCTCTGCTAAGGGTCTCCCCAGGCTGAAATGAAGGTGCTGGCCAGCTGCCTTCTCCTCTGGGCTCTGGGGTCTCTTCCAAGCCCATGTGGTTATGGCAGAACCCAGTCCCTTGAGGTGGGACTCAAGTCCTGTTTCCTTGCTGGCTGGCCGCAGGAATGAGTGGCCAGCCTCATTCTTTACTGCATGTCCCCTTCCACTTTGAAAACCAGCAATAGAGAGGATTCCCTTCCATTAAATCTCTTACATGCTTTGAATCTCTTCTTCCAGGAAGGGTCTCATCCCATTTCAGGGCTCACCTGATGAGGTCGCCCCCCCCCCCCCCAGAGATCATCTCCTTTCTTAAAAGTCAGTTGGCCACATGACAGAATTATCTGCAGGTGCCCTCACACTCAGGGTGCAGCGGATCATACAGGCTGGGATCACTGAGGGGCTGTCATGGCAGTCTGCCTGCCATGGTCATTAGCGGGCATGCAGAGCCACTTGCCGATGCCAGACCTCGGGAGCCGTGGGCCCAGGAAACTCTCCATCAAGGTTAGGGGCTGGGGGCTGAGGTCCGGGTCAGACAGACTCGGGTGTGGCTCTTAGCTCTTGCTCCTGTGACTGGATCAGTCAGGATGGGCTGGATTGCGCTGTGGTGACAAGCCAACATCTCAGTTGCTTAGAATAACAAAGGTGTACTTCTCACCCATTTCCCGTGCCCATCGCAGGTTAACAGAGGAACGGTGCTCATGGTGGGTGCTCAGGGACCCAGGCAGACAGAGCAGTCACCTTCTCAAATGGGACCAGGAGCCAGACCAGAGGAAAAGTGGCTGGAGAAAATCACAGGGCACCCCTGGCCCCAGGAAGGCAGGGACGTGCCCTCAGAGAGAGCTGGCATGTTTTTGGACCACCCCATGAAATGGGCAAGGCGAGCTTTGGTGAGTTCGTCCCCTGTCTGCGCCTCAGTTTTCCCATCTGTAAAATGGACTCGGGAGTACAATCTACAGCAGTGGGGGTATGATGAACACTGGATAAGTGTGAACTGAGGGCTTTGATAGGCGTGAGGGCCGCATGTGAGTCCATCTGCTCCTGCAGCGTCAAGCCCTTGGGATGGGCTACACGAAGACCTCCATTTTCCAGAGGAAACCACGGCACAGGAGAGTGCCAGTCACACAGAGGCGAGAGGTGGGATTTGACTCCAGGTCAACTTGAACTTAAAGACCCAGCACTCAGAGTCCTCTCCGTGATGCCCTGGGAGGGCCTCTTAGTCAGATTTCGGACCCCGCCTTCTGATTTCTCGGGCCAGCTCAGCACACAGCTCCAGGCCTGACTTCTTTCTGTCCTCTCGGAGATCTGGTCAACCACCACATCTGGCCTGAACAGAAACTCAGTCAGCTCGGCTCTTAGTTCTAAACAGCTGGCCCCAAAGGGGCTCAAGTTATAACACACTGCCAGCTCTCTATGGCCGCCACTGGCCCGAGAAACCATCTAGGCCAGTGGCCGTTGCTCTCGGGAGGGAGAGTGTGTCTTTTGGGTACCAATGGCAGCGTCCCTTAAGCTGTCTTTAACTCTTCAAAGCTCAGTGAGAATTGCACGTGATCTGCAATGATGTTAACCACTCTCTAAAACGGTAAGTCTCACCAGGGACTGTGGGGAGGGGGAGTGGCCAGTGACTGCTAGTAGGCACAGGGATTGTGTTGGGGGGAATGAAAATGACAGTGGTGGTGGTTGCACAGCCTTGTCAACATGCTAAAAAACCACTAATTGTACACTTCGAAATAATAAATGTTGTGGCCTGTGAATTACATCTCAATGAAGCAATGTCAGCCCACTGGGTTTCACAGCCCTCCACCATGTGCTGCAATCAGGTATCTACTCTTTTTATGTGCCAGTGTCTGTTTATAAATCAGGTGGGCTAGCGTGCTGTCCCAACGTTTTATTGTGACAGTGCCCCATGTTTCCTTTGAGAAACTGCCCTTCTGCCACTCTCTTTGGCCCTGGTGAGCTTGTCCCCTTCTCCCCTTGTCACACCCCCTCCTCCAGCTCAGGTATGGACAGGTGTCCCCTGCAGACATGGCCTTGCTCCTTGTATCTCCCCATACGAGCCTTGCCTCAGGGGAGGCCATGTGACCCGAGTAGGACCAATCAGAACCCTTCCCTGCGATCGAGAATAGGACGTGGTGAAGGAGCAGCTCTCCTTTCACTAGAGTGTCGTAAGCCGGGTGATTCTTGCTTCCGCATCAGAGAGGAAGCTTACCTGCAGGAAAAGATGCCAGGATTAACCCAGGGAAAGACCCAAAACGGAAACATGGAGAGGAGGACAGAGGACAGGGCCTGGAAGACATCCTCCTGATCAGTGGTTCCAGTGGGGGGGTTTTTGCCTTGGACCTGTGGCAATGTCTGGGGCCATTTTGGTTGTCACGCCTGGGGTGGGGAGTAGAAGCCAAGAGTGCTGCTGACATCCTGCCATGCACAGGACTGTCCCCACATCAAAGGCTTGTCCAGTCTCCAAATGGGAACAGTGCCAATGTGGAAAAACCCTGGTATAAGCCCTCCCTCACTTCCAGGCTCGCTGAAGCGGGATGCTCACCCTCTCAGCTGTCCAATGGCAGGAGCCCTTAAAGTCCCTGTTTGGCGTAAGTGGCCGCTGTGAGTTAGGGTTCTATCCCTTGCAGTCGGAAGGATCCCAACACCTGTTCGTGGCATCTGTGGGAGAGCTGAGGGGCAGGTTATAAGTCAGGTGGGCTAGCATGCTCTCCCAAGGGCCAGAAGCCCCAACTTACAGGGGCTTTCTTTGCTCCTATGACGAGAAGGCTGGAGGGAGGCAGCTACCACTGGTACAGCAGCTCAGTGGTTTCAGATGCTGATGCCTCCGTGATTCTCTTGACCTTCTCTTCAAGGTCACGAAAGGCTGCTGAGGCATCAGGCATCACATGGGCAAGAAAGGAAGAAGGCATGTTGTCAATGATATCTGTCCCTTTCAGCAGGAAATCGCGTTTTCCCAAGGCTCCTGCAGACTCCCCTTCATGGGCCAGGACTGTGGCATGTGGCTGCAGAGGAGTCTGGGAAGGTGAAGATTTAGCTTTTCCATCCCTTATGTGGAAGGGGAAAGTAATGGAAATTGGATCAGCTGTAGTAGAGGAAGAGAAGATACTCAATTCTGTGTGTCCATCCTGGTATCTCATTTGGAACCACCTGACCTTCCAAGGAGTTTTTGATGGTCAGGGAGGGTTTCCTGGAGGAGGTGACACCTAAGTGTGTTCTGAATGATGGAAGCCCATCGTACAGAAAGCCAGGGAAAAGGTAAGCACAAAGGCCCAGAGGCAGAAAACAGCTTAGTGTGTTCTAGAAAATGATTGGACGCTCTTTATTTAGGTTGCACTCTGATCTTTACTACACTTTTCTAGACATTGTTACTCCCATTTTACAGCTGAGGAAACAGGATGAATAACTTGCCCAGAACCCCTGTGTCAGTTAGGGTCCAACCAGAGAAGCAGAACCTGTAGGAGAGAGATATTAAGGGATCTATTGCAAGAAGTTGGCGTATGTAGGCCACTGCGGAGCTCGCCGGGCAGCTCTGAGACCCACGGGAGGGCCCCGGGGAGGGGCTGGCACCCTCGGGCTGAGGCTGCGGCCCTGGGGGAACTTCTTCAGGAGGCCCCAGCCCTGCTCCTAAGGCCTTTCAACCGACTGGGTCAGACCCACCCAGATCACCTAGGACAGTCTCCACTCCTTGAAGTCATCTGATTTGGGGCTTTAATCACATCTACAGAACACCCTATAGCACCTAGGTGAGTGAGGGATGGACTAACTGGGGACTGTGGCCTCACAAACTTGACACATCATGCTGACCATCACAGCCCACATCGGGTAAGTGGTGGAACTGAGATTTGAACTGAGGCTGGACTTTGAGCAGGCTTTGATTATCATGGATAATTAATTAATCCGCAGCCTTCCCTTAGGCTTGTATCTCCACTTTACAAATGAGCAAAACGAGGCTCAGAGGAGCCAAGCCACCAGCTCAGGCTAACACGTCCACTCCCTGTCGGCACCCAAGAAACACTTTTTGAATGAATGAATTTGCTTAGCCAAGTCTCACAACCTGTTCTGTTCACTGCCTCCTGCCCTTGGCCCATCTGCTGTTGCCCATCAGGAGCTGCTACTTGATCTGGACAGGAGGGACTTGTACTCTGGTGAGGGGACCTGGAGTGGAAGGAGATTTTGTGGCAGGAAATGAGGGGGTGCAGCCCAGACCAGGGTGCTTGCTGAGCTTGACGATGGCCTTGGGTCCACGCTGGAGGTCTGCAGGCAGCAGAGATCCTGAGTCTCTGACCTCCTGCCTCCCAGATCATGATGGGACCCAGCGGGAGGGCCACCCTGTCTCAGGTAGCAACTGTGGTTGGCACAGTGTCACTTAGTGCCTGGCACCTGCAAGTGGAGGACACATGCCCTGTGGCTGCCCGGCTCCTGCCCACCTGCCGGGATGCCACTGGGGTGCGGGGACTGCTGCTTCGATACTGGGCAGCACTCCACAATTACCCAGATGGCAGGCTTGTGAAACCAAAGAGGAGGGATTGGAAGGCTTTTATGGGGGGCTTTTCTGCTTACAGAAAATTCCAGGGCACGATTTTACAATCCCTGGATTCCAGGCCTCCCCTTGCTCCCTACGCCACATGGGGAAGGGAAGGACTGGGGTTTCCACAGCGGGTGGGGAGGCTGGTGAGACCCCGGGGAGCAGTAGGGAAGCTGGATGGTGGTGCTCTAGGGATTAGGGGGAGCCCTTCTGTGCAGTCTCAGGTCAGGCCGCTCCAGCCAGCATCCTCCAGGCCACCACGGGCCCCCTTTGTCCTGCACCACAGCCCTGGACTCGGTCCACATTGAAGGGACACTGAATTTCCAGGAGGGACTCCTAAGTGTGTCCACCAGGTGATGTGTGGGCCCTTGGGTGTCTGCTCCTGCACCAGGGGGCCGGGGGGGGGGGCGGGGCGGCTGGGGCCGTGCAGCGGGAGCCAGGAGAGCTCAGCACAGAGACAGGCACACGATGGAGAGACACACGGGTGGAGACCCGGAGAGACAACGTGACACACCCGGAGAAGCAGAAGGTGGCGAGGGACAGATACACAGACGTGGAAACGGAGCACAACGCAGAGCGACCAGGGAAGCAACAGAGGAGACGCACTCCCAGAGACGGAGACGCGGGGCCGCGAGGAGGAAGAGCGGCCCACGCGGACACCCGGAGCGGGGAGGGGAGTCGGAGACCCAGGGAGGAAGCAGCAGCGGCTGGACTTGGGGCCCAGGACCGCAAGGTCACACACTTGTTGTAAGGCCCCAGCAGCGCGGCCAGAGGCACTGCACAGCGCCCAGCGACTCCGGGGCCACGGCGCGAGTCAGGTGCCAGCGCGGGCTCTGTGCGCCTTAGCACGCGCCGTGTGGTGCTGTTGCTATGGTTACGTGGTACCCTGGCTGCTGTTACCTCCCCGGGGTGTTCGCGTCGTGGTTGTGTTGCTGCGTTACTGGCGTCTGTGATGCTGGCCCGTGATGGCTGCGTGCTCCCGTTATGGCCGTCGCTGCGGTGGGTTAAGAGGGCTGCGCTGTGCACAGGGGGGTCAGACCCCAGAGGCAAACTGCTTGGGTTCGAAGCCCAGGTCTGCCACTCACTACCCTGGGCACGCCCCCTAAACCGCTTTGTGCCTCAGTTTCCTTTCTGTGAAAGGAGGATGACAACAGTCCTGACCTTTCAGGGTTGCCGTGAGGATTTAAATGACTGACAGCCACCCTGCCCGTCTGTGGCCTTTATGTCCACCGTCCCTGCCCTCCCAGCAGGTCTGAGGACCCTGGGCCAGGATCCGGTGTGCCAGCACTGTGGAAAGGGGTGTGTGCATGAGAAAGCGTAGGGATGTGAACGTGAGCAAGTGTGAGTGTGTGAGTATGCATGCATGTTTGCGTGTGAATGTGTGTGAGCATGAGCACGTCTGTGGGTGTGAGCAAGCCCTGTCGAGGGTCCAGCAAGCGCCAGCGCCCTCTGGTGGGTGGGTAGGGTTGCCTTAACCCGGAAACCTGTCGGAAAATCCATGCTGTCTTTGCAGGCCTCTCTTTAATGCTACACTTGTTCCAGAATTTACCACACGCAGGTGATAATAATAAAACAGCATATTTTGAAGCCTACATACTATGCACTCATTCACCCAGCAGTTATTACTGCACACCTACTATGTGCCAGGTGCTCTAACACCTACAAGATAACTAGTATCATTCCTACTTTACAAATGAGGAAACAGAGAGAAGTTTCTGACTTCCCACAGCTACAGCTGGTGAAGGTCTGAGCTCAGGCCCAAGCCCAGGTTTTCACGCCCTAGTCTGTGCCCTCTCTGTTGACTGCTCCTCTGGGCACCTGCTGTAGGCCTCCTGGCCCGGCTCCTGCCCATGCTCCCCTGAGGTCCCAGCCTCACAGCACTGACGCTAGCCCACTGCAGGTGCTCACGCCTGCCTGCTTCCCCTGCCAGCCTGCGGATCCCAGAGGGTGTCAATTTACCCCCACCTCCCAGCCATGCCCAGACCATTGTATGTACTTCATATGTGGCTATTGAATGACTGGGTAAGAACAAAACCTCCCCTTTCCCCTTTGACTGGCTGCCTAGCTCCTCCTCATCCTTGAAACTTCCCCTCCTCCAGGAAGCCCTCCATGATGTCCCTGTTCCCCCCGACTCTCGGGGCTCCCTGGTCCTGTGCTCAAATCTACCACACTGCACATGTCTGCCTCCCCCACCAGACAATCTGGTCACTGTTTTAGTGCCTGGCACATAGTAGGTGCTTGGTAAATAGGTATTTGTAAACACATAATTGGTTGAGGGAATGAACAAATGTATAAATGGATGAAGAGTAAGTGAGTGGAGGCTTCCTCTGAGGTGTTGGGCTGGGAGAAGGGCTGAGGGAGGGGTTAGAACTTTGACCAACAAGGACAATAAGGACAACCTCCCTTGCCTCACCCTGCTGAGGTCAAGGAGCAGCCGAGCTGGGCAGAGGCCCCAGTGGGCCCCTGGCCAGCAGCCCAGGTTCCCCCCTCACCGGTGTGTGCATGTGTGTGTAGAGCATGAACCCGGTGTATCAGTTCCTCTGGCTGCTGTCACAAATTACCACAAACCCTGTGGCTTAAAACAACACAAATTTCTCCTCTTACAGAACTGGAGGTTAGAAGTCTGAAAAGGGCCTCACGGGCCCCAAACCAAGGTGTCAGTGGGGCTGGCTCCTTCTGGAGGCTCCGGAGAGAATCTGTTTCCTTGCCTTTTCCGGCTTCTAGAGGCACTGCTTTCCGTGGTTCAGGCCCCTCCCCGCCGTCGCAGCAGCCGTGGCTGGTGGGGTCTTTCTCGCGGGACATCACCCCACCGTCCACTGCCGTGGTCACATCGCCTCTGTGGACTCCGTCCCTCTTGCCTCCCTCTTACAAGGCCCCTTGGGTGGCATTGGGTCCACCCTGGTAAACCAGGATCACCTCCCCTTTCCGGCACTTGTAACTTAGTCACACCTGCACAGCCCTTTTGAGGTACAAGGTGGCACATTCATAAGGTCCAGGGGTTAGGACAGGACCTCGTTGGGGGCCAGGATTCTGTCCTCCATTCTGGGTGAATTGCTTCTCTGGCCATTGCCTGCTCCAGAGGGGAGGGTGACACATGCAAAGCCTTCAGCCCTAGTCCCTAGTGAGACCACGCGGGTCCTCACTGCTGGCACTATGTCAGGGAACAGACAAGGGGCGCCAGTCCCTGAGCAGGCTTCTTCTGCCTGGGCCGCCCTCCCTTACAGATGTCTTTGCTGCCCTCTGCTGGCTGCGAGGAGGTCCACCGGGCTCCCGGCGGCTGCCTGGGGTTGCCTCTCCCTGCTTCTCCTGGTTGGTTGGAGGGATTCCCCCGGGTCCCCACCTTGCGGTAGACTCAGGCATGTGTCCCAGCCAGCTACTGTCGGCACTGTAAAGGGCAGAAGGCCATTTCCTAGGATGAGGAGGCCCGAATGCAAACAAGCCCCAGGGTTTCGCTTTGGGCAGGAATGACCACAGCTCAGTGCGGTCTCCCCGACACCATCCAGGGGTCCCGTAGCCTAGTATCTATTCGCTGGCATTCTAGAGCCCTCAGACCGATGTGCCAAGCCTGGCTCTGCCACGTCCTGGCTGTGCGCCCTTGGATAAATTACTTAGCCTGCCTGAGTCTCAGTCTCCTCTTCTGAAAAATGGGATTAATATCTAACTTGCAGTGTTGAGCTGTATATATTAGATGATGTAATACCTCTTATTTGTTGAGCATATTTTATGTACCAGACCCTGTGTTGGATGCTTTATCATCGTATTAAATCTTAATTGGTCTTATCAAACCTTCTCAAGAACCTTAGGAAGGAGGCCCTGTTATATCCATTTCACAGATGAGGAAACTGAGCCTCTGAGTGGCAAGGGCTCCTGCCCCAGGTGTACGCAGCCAAGAGTGGAGCGCCAGGGTGCGAATCCTGGTCTTTCGAAGCCCTCAGCCTATTCTTTGCCTTATGCCCCCTGGCCTCTGGCCGCAGCAGAAGTCCAGACTGGGCAACACATATGCTCCTGATTGTTGTTTAGTTTTTAAAGAAAGGAAAATAAATTAGTTAATGAAAGCATTTTGTTTGGCAGTCATTTTCTTTTAGAACATGGGGTGGCTTTGATATTTAAAAAGATTCTCAGGGACACAATGTTGAGACTGCAGCCCTCAAAGCTTGTCACTGTGGGCACCCTCAGGGTTACATTTGGTCTAAGCCCCTGCCTCACCTTGCAACCCACAGCAGTGATGCCAGACTGCACCCCTGGTGAGACACCCCTGGATCCCGGGATCCCCCAGTAAGGACATCCCGTCACCTCCCTGCAGCCCATCATTGCCATGTTGCCTGACTCCTTTGGAGTTTTTATTCTCAGCTCTTTCTGATTTTAAGAAAGCTCCCCAAACCAATTCTAGGTTGGGTAATTTGATTTTTCAGTGTTTTGATTCTAATTAGTTAAACCACAGGTCCCCTCAGCCACCTCTCTTTTGGGGTGTGTCTAACAGCATAAAACACATTAGAAAATTCTTGAAGGGAGCATAACATCTAGGGTCTTTTGTGCCGGGTGCTTTCAGCCTATCACTTCATTTAAGCTTTGCAGGAGTAGCAAAAGGTTTTACCTCTTCCAGATGGGGAGCTGAGCCTCAGAGCACCTAGGGGCTTTCCAAAGGCACACAACTCTTCTGAGGCAAAACTGGGTTTGAGTCAGACACCGCCGGGTTCCTTCCAAAATCATCCTGCCTCCTCTCCACCCGCTCTCATGGGACAAACCTATGTGCTCAGGGAATGGCCCCTGCCTTTCCAGAATCCATCTTAGTCCGTCTAAACCAGAGGGGTGGCAAACTTGTTCCTAAAGGACCATCTAGTAAATATTTTAGACATGTATCTCTGACACTGTAGCATGAAAGAAACCATAGGCCATATGTGAGCAAATGAGTGCCGCTATTTACAAAAGCTGGTGATGGATGAATGTGATGCCCAGGCTACAGATTGCCAAACCCTGGTCTTATCTTAACCAATCAGGATAATCAATCCCCATTGCCAAGTGTTGCTAGAAGGGGTTTGGTCTATGGTTCTGGTGCTCTTAAACCCTGAGGAGATGTCCACTGATAGGATTATGGGAACAGATTTCCTTGGTCTTAAAAAGAGACACTAGATGGAAACCCTCTCTGCATTTGGATGTGGCCAGTGAGGAGGTGATGGCTGGAGCTGGTGCAGCCCCCTTGGGCTCCTAGAGATGACCTGAGGACCAAAGCTGACCTAGGGAGGGTCAAATCATCCTGTTGATGATGTCGACAAGTCCCTGAATGAACATATGGCATTGCCACCATCTGCCCCAGCCTTAGGCTGTGAAATTATACAGATTTGTAACATTTAAAGCATCTCTGGTAGAAATTTGTTTCTTTATAACTAAAAGTCTCCTACATGATAAGTTGTCCAAAGTTTATTCTTTCCCTGCTTATCCACATGGTTTTCCTGGCTTCACTGGGTTTATTTTATATGATGCTAAGTATACAAACATCAGTCTGTTTCATGTCAGAGGAAAGTCATCTGCCGCCTGTGAGCTGGATCAGTATACACAAAAGCACAGGTACTGACATGTGTGGGAATGATGGCTTCCCAGTGGGAATTGTCAGCTGGCCTTATAAAGTCAATTAGGGAAATGTATGCATTTGAGTCTCATCTCCAGTGCAGGTGTGTTTCTAATTATGGGGAGAAGGGTGGCAGGGTTCCCTCTCAAGTCACCTGATGACAGGCAGGTGGCTGAGAGTTTGCAAAGATTGACTTGCTAAGCATGTGGGCTCTTTATGGGAGCAGGGTAGCCATGAGGCCAGGGTCTGGTGTTGTCTGCTTAGCTGTGCACAGCAGATGCAAAATCTGGTGCATAATTGGGTGGCAGTTCCAGAGCTCTAAGGCCTGAGAGGCCATCTAGGCTTTCTTGGAGGAAAAGATACCTCAGCCAGGACCTGCCAGGTGTGGGCTGTTAAAAGGCAATGGTTGGGGGCTTAGGGGTGATTTCCACAGAGAGAGAGAGCAGCTTTTGCAAAGCCCACACAGGAGAATGAGTATCTGATTTCTTCTGGGTAAAGATGTTAAAATTTGCATTCTGTTTACCTAATTTTTGAAAATCTCCTGAAGCACCCGTAAGTAAAAATATCCACAGGTTTGTGTTCACAGCTTTGTAGAACAAACCCCTGGGCCAGACCAGGGTTTCTCCACCCGGGCCCTGTTGACACTTGGGGCAAGGTAGCTCTGTGGGGCTGCTGTGTGCACCGAGGCCTGGGTAGCAGCATCCGTGCCTCTGGGCAGGAGATGCCAGTAGCACGGCCCCCTCCTGACCAAGTCACGGAAACCAAGACTCTCTCCAGACACAGGCCGATGTCCCACGGTGGGCAAATGGCTCGCAGTTAGAAACACGGAACCCAGAGCTAGACTAAGAGAGGGTGAGCCTGTGTCTCAGAAGAGCACTCTGGGCGGCCGCGTTCCGGGTGGGTGGGTGCCGATTCTCCCACGGAGCTGCCTTCACCAGGGTCCACCCCTTCTGTGTTACTGCTGAGCCTCCAGACCCTTGAGCAAGCGGAGATGCACTTGTTAGTCTGGGATAAACATGATCACGGAGGTGCTCTCATCCTTCCTGACAGCCCCTGCTGCGGCCAGCCTGCCTCAGATGGAACTCAGGTCCGTGTGAACTAGTCATGGCCCCCTTGTTGGTGACTGGCTCAAGGCCGGGTATGTGACCCAGTGCCGGCCAATGAGTCTGCTGGGGGTGCTTCTGGGAATGGTTTCCTTGCTGATAAAGAGAGCCTCTCCAAAGGTCTGGGCCCTGCCCCTGGCCCCTGGAATTGCAGCAGCCATCCTGAGGCCAAGAGGGAGCCAGTTTGGGTTAGCCTAGTGGAAAATCAAAAGAAACCTGGGTCCTCTCTGACTCCTCTGGGCTGTTGAATTAACCAATTCTGGGTCTGCCTCTGGGCCATCTGGGAATGGGAGGTAATTTCCTGATGATTCCAACTATTGGGGGTGGAGGTTTCTGTTATTTGCAACCAAAAGTCCTGATACAAGACTTTCCAGGAAGGCACCCAGCCCAGATGCATGTAGTCACTGCTCAATAAATATATGTCATTCTTGGAAATGGTGTTGGAGAGAACAGAGCCACCTGCTTTCTCTCTTTCAAGCTCTTTCTGTTCGACCACAGAGCAATCACTTAGTGCTGGCTGCTCAGCTGGCTGCGTCGCATCTTGGAGGCAAAGCCAGCAGACAAACCAGCCGCCCCGTGAGGATGCTGTCTGCTGCTGATCTCTGCTCAAGGCAAGGTGGGAGCTGAGCTGGCCCCTGGGGAGGGGATTGCTACCCTGGCTCGGTGCACTGGGGTTCTGGGGGTGGATGTGAACAGCAAACCCAGGACTTTTCCATCACATGGAGCAGACACATCCTGGATGCCCCAGGCACTATATGCTCTTCCCCGTGGTACAAAAAAGCACTTCCCACAGCTCATTAAGGTTTTGTATGTTCCTATTTTAGTAAAATTAAAAACAAAATAAGTAAAAGAAGACTGAAGGAGAAAGAACCCCTCCCTGTAGCCACAGGATTGCTGCCCGATGCAGCTGATGCTGCCCCAGAGTCCAATTCAACCCTCAGCCCCTGAGGCCGTGTCTTTGTGGATTAGAGGGTGGGGTGCAAAATGAATCCAGGCTTTGCGTGGCCTAGGATGGTGTCCCTGAGTGCCTGCTTTCTGGGCTTGGGGCCTGGTAAACCAGCCGTGCTGCAGGCCTCACCAGCTGGCCAAGGCCTGCAGCCCCCCACCTCCCACACCCACCCTGCTGGCACAGTGTAGGAGCCTGCCATGAGGTCCCAGGGTCCGCCCTGGTCACTGCAAGCAAGCAGGCATGAACCTCATGGCCTCCCAGGCAGGTGGAGATCTGCCTGAATTGGGGCAGCTTTGCCCTCTGCCAAGTTCAAAGCCTGTAGGGGGGCCCAGCCCAGCTGACACCCAGCACATGTTCCCAGCGGTGGTGGAGCTGGCCCCTCCTCATGTAGGGGCCACCCAAATGCCAAAGACTTACCCCCATCCTTCTGGGTCCAGGGCTAGATACCCTCGGATGTCCTGATGTCTTGGCATCCCCTGGGCTTTGGCCACTGCCCCCCAGAACAGGGAGGGGCTCTTTTCCAGGCCTGTGTTCTACTCCTCCACTCAGATGTTCCCCTTCTTGTCCCCCAGCCCCTGGACCACTCTTTGGATCGAAGAGGACCCCTGCTCCAGCCCTTAAAGACCCTCGTCTGAAAGACAGGTGGCCCTCAGACTGGGAGCTGGAGTATGTTTGCTGTTAATCCACATGTACTTATGCATTCGGAAGGCATGGTAGGAGGGTGACCATATGTCTGATCTATTGAGAGAAAAGGAGGGTTGTGTTTGCTTCCTGTGGCTGCCATAACAAATTGCCACAAACTGGGCAGCTTACACCACAGGCTTGCTCTCTCACATCTCAAGGCTGCAAGTCTGCAGTGAAGGGATTGGCAGGGCTGGGCTCCCTCCAAAGGCTCTAGGAGAAGATCTTTCCTGGTCTCTTCCAGCTCTTGGTGGCCCAAGCATTCCTTGGCTTGTGGCCGCACCACTGCCTCTGTCTCCTCCTCTGGCCTCATCCTGTTGTGTCTCTTACAAGGACACCTGCCATTGGTCGGAGAGCCCACCTAGATAAGTCAGGATGATTTCATCTCAAGATCCTTAACTTAATTACTTCTGCAAAGATCCTTATTCCAAGTAAGGTCATGTTTATAGGCTCCAGGGGCTGGAGCATGGACATATCTTTTTGGGGGCCACCATTCAACCCCCTACAGGGGTGTGATTGTAATTACTGACCTGAACAAAGTGTGACGCATAGTCAGAATAATCACGAATAAGACACATGTGAGCCAGATGCTGCACAGCCATTGTGTTCCCCTGACCGTTCTGTTTAAAGAAGTCAGTGTCACCAAAGACAAAAGAAGGCTGAAGAATTGATCAGATTAAAGGAAGCCAAAGAGATGTGACAACTAAAGCCTGGATCAGATCCTGATGGAAAGGAATTGCTGTAAACACTATTATTGGGCATTAGTAGAAACTTGGATAAGCCCTGTAGATTATAGTATGATATCAAGGTTATATTTTCTGGTTTTGGAAATTGTATTGTTTGTAAGAGAATGCTCTTTATTTTAGGAAATTTGCACCAAAGTATTAAGGTGAGGGATATGAGATCTGCAGTTTATAAGAAGTTCATAATAAAATGCATGTGTGTACAGAGATGGAGAGAGACAGACAGAGAGAATGAAGTGTCAGCACTGGGGAGTCTGCATAAAGGAGTTTGTAGCTCGTGACTTGGCAGCACAGAGTGGGCATTCCAACTTCAGTTCCACAAGTTTCTGGGGAGGGCCTGGGTCATGGGAACCCAAAAAAGCTGGAGCAGAGTCTAGACAAGCACTCCGAATGTAATCCCTGGGGAGTGGTGAAAGGTGTGACCGCTGCACTCCGATTAGCGAGGTGGGTCTGGGAGGGGTCCACGCAGCCAACACAAAGCCCAGCACATCTGCTCCCTGTGTTGCAACTGGGGCTCAGCCAGCGATTGGTGACTCAGCATGCAGTCACTCTGCCTGATCCTGGAATTTGGCACTGAGTTTGGCACAGCAGAGACGTTGGCAAAAGAGGGAGCACTGCCTGAGGAGTTGGGGAGCCCAAGATGAAATGCAAGAAAGACTTCCCATCTTTCTGAAGTTTCCAGAAGTCAAGAAGCAATAGGAGGAATCCAGAACTTTCAATAAAAACAACCTGTCATTTATAGGCGTGGGATGGGGCAGGTCTGTTGAAACTCAGTATCTTTATCTCACAGGATTGGATTGAAAATTGAGACATAATGTGCAAGAAAGAGAATTTCCTAGGGAAGGACTCTGATTGGTTCAGCATGGACCTGTGCTCCTTTCTGGACCAATTACAGAAAACCAGGAAGTCAGGATCATAATATAATACAGCTGCTTCAGTGGCACCAGGTGAAGTGTGGTGAGAGTCCAGGGAATTTCTTTTCCTAGAAATGGGATGCTAAGCAGATAATCCTATAGATGTTCATGAAAGAAAGAACCCATGTTTTGGAAGGCATTCATTTTTAGAAGTTTATAAAAGTAATACATTCTCATTGTAATAAACTCTGGTAAGGGAAGGAAAAAAACCACCTATAAAACAGCTCAAGGATTGTCACCGCTACCATGCTTCACGTGCCTCTGGCTCTTTCTTCCTAGCCTCCTTTGCTGTTCCTAAGTGCTGGAGGGCCCCAGGGCTCATCCTCGGATCTCTGTCCTCACATTTGCTGGGGACAGTTCAGAAGAACAGGAATGGAGGGGTTGGATGCATTCCCAGAAGGCCACCTGCTGACTGCACTGGGTTGATCCCTGCCCACTCCCATGCCTGCTGCCCTCCCCCATCCACCCCACCCACCACCAGGCTGGGCCTGGTCCCCCTCCAGGCCTTCACTTATGCCTTCCCCACCTGAGCTGCCTCTTCTCGGCCCCACACAACCCAACTCATGTCCTCTTCGGTGACACTAGCCCTGACCCCACTCCCTCCTGGCCCCACCCCTGCCCCCAGACAGTGCCTGGCACACCCCCATCCCTGGAGTGCTGGGGTCCCAGGACTAAAGGAAGCACTCACTATATTGCCTTTCCACTACTCTCATGACGTGACGTCCGTGGCCTGTCTGAGCTTCCTGAGGCCAAGAAGGCATCCAGGTCCCTGGGGCCTGGCCCACCACAGATGCCTCCTTATTGGCTGGCACAGTGATAGAAGGTGTTGTGGTTCAGAGTAAGAGCCTCAGAATCAGGCGGACCTGGGCTGGATCCCGGTCCTGTCACTAGCTATGCTGTCTTGGGTGCTGTGGGTAAAATTGTAACATTTCCAGAGTATCTCGCCTGGCTTTAGTACATCTGCATATCAATAGGCGTTCAGAGGTGGAAAGAAGTATGGCTTTAGTGCATTTAGTGCACTCTCAGGGGTGGAGAGAAGTTCATCTCCATATCAATGAGTGATTACCTGGGCCACAGAGGGTTTATCTGTACCTGAGAGGTGAGGGGAGGGCAGGTTTTGTTGCTGCTTGAGCAGGAGAGAGATGGGCCTGACGGCAGTTTTGTAAGCAATAAATGGATTTTAAACTTTATTTCTCCCTTTACTGATTTCGGTTTTTAGAGGTATTTTGCACTGGGATTTCCTCTCCTCGGACTAACAGGTGCTGTGGATTGAATTGTGTCCCCCCCCCAAAACACGTGCTCAAGTCCTAGCCCCTAGGACCTGTAAACGTGACCTTATTTGGAAATAAGGTCTTTGCAGGTGTAATTAGTTAAAACGAGGTCAGTTGGATTAGGGTAGGTGCTGAATGCAATGACTTGTAAGGAGAAACACAGAGGGAAGGAGCCTCTGACAGGAGACAGACTGGGGTGACGTGTGTGCCAGCCGAGGAGCAGCAAGGATTGCCAGCAACACCAGAGATGGAAAAGGCCGGGAAGGACCCTCCCCTAGAGCCACTGCAGGGAGCCTGGCCCTGCCAACACCTTGACTGGGGACTTCTAGCTTCCAGAACCGAGAGGATTCATTTCTGTTGTTTTAAACCGCCAGCCTGGGCACTTTGTTACCGCGGCCCCCTGAAGCCGACACAGTAAGTTACTCGGCCTTTCTGTGCTTTGGTTTCTTCATCTGTAAAATAGGCATAAGGACACCTGTCCAAGGTTATCAGGACAATGAAATCATCATTTCTGTCACCTGCGTAGGACCTACTCTGCCCCAAGCTCTGTGCCAAGTGGTTAAGTATGTTATTTTAAGCACTATGAAATTGTTTTAAAACCATATTATACTTAGATTTCATGTTTCAGAAAATTAATAAAATGTTTCCTACTACTACTAATAGCAATAGTATTGCATGCTCCCCATATGCCTAATAATTCTAAAACTGTTGTTTGAACTATTGGTCAATACTTCTTAAATACATTCACTGAGGTATGTTGTCCATAGAAGAAAACACAGAGACCCTCAGGACAGCACACGGTAAACGTTGGCAAATGCGTGTACCCGTGAAGCCGCGCTCCTGTCAAGACCCAGAACATGCCCTTCACGCAAGGAACCCTCTCCCATCTCCCCACGCAGGCAACCACTGGTCCACTTCCTGTTCCTAGAGACTGGTTTTGGCCGGGTCTAGAACTCGGTGTGAGCGGAACCGTGCTCTTTGCCCTTGTGTCTCTTCCACATACGTGTCTCAGCCGCTTCGGGGTCGCTGGGTGTGTCGCAGTTTGTTCCTGCTCATTCCTGAGCACCCAGGGAATGGACGTGCGCCACAGCGCGAAGATGTGTCCTCCCGTTGCTGGGCACTTAGGCTGACGTTTTAACCCCCCAGGTCAGGGATGAGGAAAAGAGGCACAGAGAAGTTCTACACTTGGTAAATTCTCACAGCTACTCAACTTGACACGGGTGGAGTGAAACCCTGTTAGCGTTACGCTCTGTAAATATGGTCAGTGCCCAGCATGCGTCAGGCATACGGGGAGCATGCAATGCTATTGCTATTAATAGTACGAGGAAACATTTTATTAAATACGTGTGATTACATTAACGATGTTACTACATTTCGGAGTTGGGCACTGTAACTGATTCTTCATAGCCCCACTGAGGGCTGTTCCCGGGGCCCGCCTGCTGTTTGACAAATAGATGTTGTTTCCCTTCCACATCTGAGCTGAGCCCAGTCCTTTCTCTTTTCCTGTAGTTCCTCAGCCCTCCTGGACCTCATTTTTGAAGGCTGAGCAAGAGAAAGACATTAAATTCCACACGTCACTTTGTCTCTGCAATTAGCAAGGAAGAGAAGGTCTTAATGGCTGCAGGCTCGCTCGTTGGGGCTGAGGGTGGCGTGACTTGGCCCATTTATCCTCCCAGGTCTGGCCCCTGGGTCTCGGTTCGTTCCCAAGAGGCCTGGTGAGGGACGCAGAGCAGACGGCTCCGGGGTTGACGGAGGCAGTGCCATTTCTCCATTACTTAGCTCAAGGTCACTGGCCTCAGGCAAGCTTGGCCCACCTGGTATCTATAGTCTCTGATTTCCCCTCGGAGAATAGAGTGGTTCCCTCCTCCCAGGGTAGGCAGGGACTCGACTCTCCCTCATCAGCCTGACAGCAGGCCGTGTGCTGTGGACCAGCATTTCTCAGTCTCTAATGTTCACGTGAATTACTCAGGGATCTTGTGAAAATGGAGTCTGATTTAGGAGGTCTGGGAGGAGGTTGGAGACGAGGTCTGAGACACTGCATTTCTAAACAGCTCCCAGGAAGTGCTAAGGTTTCTGGTCCAAGAGGCTGTTTGAGGGTCAGAGAGCCGAGAAGTTACAACCAGACTTGGGATATGTTTACACACACACTCATACAGACATAACTTGAGGGGAGGGAAAAGCAGGGGTGAGTGTTGGACAGATCTGGGTGTAACCCCAGCTCTGCTGTGACCCCCTATGTGGCTGGGAGTGGGGTGGACAGCCTCTCATACCCTCAGTCTTCCCATCGATAAAATAAGAGAACTGCTGGCTCCCCCAGTAAGACTGGTGGGAAGAATAAAAGAGATCATGTGTAATGGTGTTTCTGTCCAGCTGGGGGCTGGAAGAGAGAGAGAAATGGCAAGAGACAGCGTGTTCTCCTTTCTGTACCTCTCTGTGCCGTAAGAATGTCCTAGCCTGGTCTCTGGCTCCCTTCCTTCATATATTTATTTATTTACTTGTTCACCTGTTCATTAGTTTATTTTACTATCAATAGACATCATCTGGGCAGTGATATAACGAACCACATAATGGAACGCTCAGAGCTGTTCGGTGTTGGTGCAGACCTCCCAGCATTGGCGCGGAGCAGTGCTCAGGGTGGTGGCAAGCCTGTCCGACGAGGGCTCATTAGGGGTCATTCAGGTCACGCTGGTTACGTCCTTGGATGGGTGTGGAGAGATGCCATCATCCCAGCATGAAATAGGTGGTGTCTCGGTGACAGGACTTTGGATAATTTTTATTTTCTTCTTTGCATTTCATGGGCACGTTTTCTAAATGTACAATATTTTAATTTAAAACAATGCTTTTTTGCTAAAACACCTGCATTTAGGACCCGCTATATACTCAAATAGGCAGTTAGAAACCAATAGTTCAATCAGGGGTCCATTTAAGCCCCTCGTTCTCTCATCCCAGGAGCTTCCCTGCCTGTCAGGCAGCACCCCCCCACTGCCCCAATCCCTGTCTTGGTGCTCCGAGATGGCAGCTTTTGAGAGCTTGCTTTTCAGAGAGGTGGGGGTGACTCCAAAGAGAAATGGTGCTTCTACAGCCGATCCCTCCTTCATGCTGGACTCTAACTTGGGAGCGAGTCAGCCATGATGTCCTGTCTGGCCCATCACTGCACCTCCGGTAGCCTTGGCGGAGAAAGAGCAGAGGTCTCAGTGGGACTAATGTGACTCAAGCACTGCGAAATGGTCTCTGAAGTCTGTCAATAGCTACTTTTCCAGTATGAAGCATTCACGTGGGTAACAAGACCCCAGGTGTGACTTGGCTGAACATTGACATGCAGTAGGGGGGAAAGTCCTTTAAACTGGAGAAGCTGCCCCACAGCATTCCTGGGGAGGAGAATGACCCCTCAGGGGCCACGTTTCCCTTCATCTGATGGAAAAGGTGGCCACATCAGGGGAGGTGGGGCTCGGAAGTGAACTCCAACAGCCGTCAAGCCCCCCACATGGGGGGGAGCTCGTCGCAATGCCTGGAGCCCATAAAAGCCAGTCCCCCTCAGGGCTGGCTCCAGGGTTTATTAAATACCAGGCATCTGGGCCAGGAAGACTAAACAAAATGTGGTTTTCCTTTGTGAACTGATTGCATCTGTACCCAAGGGAACATATGAGAATCACCTTCGGGGTGCACCTCCCAAAGACCAGCAAGGCTGGGACCCCGTCCTGTCTGGGATGCTCTGCCCCTTGACCCTGCTCTGAGGCCTTGGACTGCAGCCACTGGCTTCCCTGGAGAAAGGGCATCAATTGCAGGAGGCGCAAAGGGATGGGGTTGGCTGCTTAGGGTGGATGTGAGGCCAGGCCTGCGGGGTGTCCGGGCGGGAGCCATTGGGAACTGGACAGAAGGAGAAGAGAAGAGATCTGAGGACAAAATCCTAGAGAAAATCTACTTCAAAGAGCCACGGAGAGAGGAGGTCCCTCAAAAGAACAACCAGAGAAGCAGGATGAGACGGGGTTGCTGGGCTCTGCAGGAGACAGGCTGGTGTTTGAATTGAAAAAAGTACACAGAAGAACCACATCACGACACAGTCCTATTTTTTCGTTTAAAAATATTTTTTTAATCTAATACAAGATGAACAATGATAGATTTTTTTCTATTAATTTTTTCATTGCTAATAAAACCCAAGAAAACTTTAATGAGTTACAGAAGAATGAAAGAGGGTCTTTATTCCAAAAAATACAGTAGAATGACCAGTGGGATTCATTCCAGAAATGCAAGCATGCTTCAATAGAAAGAAATTCATTAATATAATTCATACTATCCAGTTAAGGAAGAAAACTAAATCATTATCTTGATAGACATCAACGAGAAATTTCAGAAAACTCAACATCCATTCCTGATTAGTTAAAGAAAATCTTAAAAAAAACAGAGAAATGGATGGAGATCTCATATATATAAACATTTCCCAAAAAAACTATGTGATGTAAAACCACTGGCCCCAAGTGGGCAAGAGACTTGACTAGTAATTTACACACACACACGGAATTCCAAACCCTTATGGTCACTAAACGATAACATGTCCCATGCCCCAAACCAGCATCCTGAAAGATGGCCAGGAGCCCACAGCTTAGCCTGGAGACCTTCCAGGGTCAGTCTGACAGCAAGACGGAGTCCCAGGGCGTCAGCCACCCACACCCTATTGTGATACTGGTGCTCGGGAGGAGGGAGACCTCTCAAGCATCGCCTGACCTCCTAAGACACATGACCTGGAGGTGAAGCTGCTTGTTCCAAATCCTCGAGGCAGGAAGTCTGCTCCTGGAGTTAAGTCGCGTCTGCCTTTCGAGCCTTGCTAGGTCCCAAGCCTTGTCCCCTTACTGCCCCCCTCTATTAGCTCTGCCTTCTCACTGATGATAACGTTACAGTCCAGGGAGCCTGAGCCACCGGCTGGAGAGGGGTGGGTTGTGATGTCTGACAGTCAGTTTGGCCTCCTCTCCAATCAGAACAATCGTCAACAGCAAGCTAACGGAAGGTGCTTCGCTCTGCCTCTACCACTGGGACCCCCGGGACCGGGGGCCACCAGAGCAGGCTGCAGTTGTGAAGTTATTCTGACAGGAAGCCAGAGCCCCAGGGTGGCTGTCACGGAAGGTGCATCTGACAGCCGCAACCGGAAGTTGAGGTTTCCTCACCCAGGGATAGTGTGATTTTCCCAAACAACTGCACTGTGTGTGCCCAACTTCCTTCCCTGCCGAGGCAGCAAAGACTGGTGACATTTTTCATTACTTCGCTGAACAGGGAGAAAGCGTTCCAGGGGAATGCGACAAGGTGAGCTGCCACCGGGGCCGCAGTGATGGACGGTGGGCGCCGGGGCCCCCGGGGCAGGGAAGTGCTGGGGCCCCAGCAGCTGTCTGAGGGCCATCCTTGGCTGGACGCTGTGATTCCACAGTCAGACTGAGAGGGAGAGGCCCAGCGCCTCCGGCTGTATTCCCCCTGAGATAGTTATATCTCTGGTTTCCATCCCTCAGAGCCATCTGCACAAGAGGACAGCCAGGGCCTCCAGCTGTTGGCCGAAAAGAGATGTCAAAGGAAATTGGCTCAGGTGATAAAAATCATTTCCAGAATTCTCTTTGGCTGACCCGCAGCCCCCCAGCCCCAGGTGGAAATTCACCTGGGCAGCCTCACTGTGCCTCCCCCCCTGACATCATCCATCCCCAGCTCTGGCTGCCCCCAGGCAGTGTGAGGATCCAAAGGAGTGAGCTGGAAAAACCGACTGGAGGACAAGCCCTGGTGGGGTGGCCACAGGCATGGCCATCCTGAGCCTGCTCAGGAGCGGCGGGAAACCCCGGCGACACTCCCCAACTGCCGGTCATCCTCTCATCTCTCATTGGCCAGAATTGTATCACATGCTGTCTCCTAAACCAATCACTGGCAAGAAATGGAATTACACCTGACTGGCTTGGACCAAACAGGGTTCACTCTTGAAACTGAGCCTCTGCCCAAGCCCGTGGCTCCCAGGTAACTGGGACCAACAGGGCAAATGCACTGGGGTAGGTGATAGGATTCCAGATTTAGTAGAAACAAAATGTAAAAAGTGAGGTTACATTCGAATTCAGATAAACAACAAATAACTTAAAATAAGTAAGTCCGTGTAATATTTGGGATATACTCCTACTACAAATTATTTGTTGTTTAGATGAAACTCGAGTGTAAGTGGGTGTCCTGCGTTTTCTCTGGCAGCCCTCTGAGGTGATGGACAGTATCTGCCAGCGTGGGGTTGTCCTCCCAGCCCCCACCCACTGGGGAGACCATTACTGGTTCTTGTCCGGCTGGAACAGAATTCTTGGTAATATTCTCTCCTTCATACCTGCACCCCACGCCCATACGCCGAATCTCAACACAGATGATGTCACTGATCATCATCATTCGAGCTGGTACACGGGGAGTCGTCCGGAGTCCTTTTGTCCCCAGTGGCGCCTCCCTACCCAATCCACTGGGTTTTCTTTCCGCCCTGCTTCCCCAATACATCCTAGGGCCCTTCAGTCTCTTCTTGTCTACCACTGGCACTGTATGTCGGGGATTTTCAACCAGGGTCAGTTTTGGCTCCCAGGGAACATTTGGCAATGTCTGGGGACATCTTTAGTTGTCACATCTCAGGCATTTGATGCGTGGAAACCCCGTGCTGCTAAACATCCTCCCGCCCTTCAGTCCTTTGCAGATCCGCTTCCTCCTTCCTTTCCGTCCCAGCTCCAAGGTCACCTCCTTCCAGGCCTCTGCTCCCTGGCACTTGCCATCACTTTACCCCATTTTATATCCTCCCGAGAGATCTTTCAGACACTCATAATCTTTTCAGATCCTATGCACTTTCTCCCCCAGGGGTAAGCATTTGCAGGGTGCCCGTCTAGAAAGAAAGCTTTCTGAGGGCAAGCGCTGTCTGTTCTTTACATTGCTGTCATCTCAGTGCCTGGTACCAACAGAGGTACAATCAATATTTATTAAATAACGAAAGCCAGGCATTCATCCAGATTTACCAACTCAAACCAGGACCAGCAACATAATCTACAGGACCCAGTGCAAAATGAAAATGCTGAGTTCCTTGTTCAAAAACTATTAAGAATTTCAAGATGACAATTACAGAACATTAAACCAAGGATCCTTCTGAGCCCAGGGCCCCAGGCACGTGCCCTAGTCCCAGGCCAGTGAAACTGACTCTGATGGCAATATTGCTTTACAACAACGACCTCAGAATAATTTCTGAACTAAAAGTTCTGACTTCAGCCAGTGCTCCCCAAACTCAAGTCCCAGTAGAGAATTTCCTGGCCTGAGGCAAAGTAAGAAATATGCAGAAAGTACTGTCAGGTTTTTCTAAAGGTTAAGTTTATTTCTAAAGGCTAAAGATGATCTTTTCTGCAATTGCTTTCTTTTATATTTTTTGCTGAGAAAAGTCTTCTCTTTTCTGAAACGATGGTGTTGGTAGATGTAATTACAAAATAAGAGATTGGGAAACCCTCACCCCTCAATGTTTTTGGTGTTTGCTTTGTAAATTTTCCTACTCCATAGACTCCAGTGTCTGAGAAGCCCTCATCTCATGGAGGGGTCACTGGGAGGCTCCTTTGCACATTCCTGTTCAGAGAACTGGCTGATTTTTGTGGCCAGCAGAGGGGGCCACATGCATGCCAAATCCCCTTGGCTGGGTCCCACCCAAACCTGGAGCTGGCCTTTGCATCTACCTCTCAGCTGCCTGGGATATCTACCTTTATTAGGGGGGAGATTGGGGATCTGGGGAAATTTACCTGGAGATTATTTATTCCATTTTGCATTTTGCATTTGAATTGCCTTCTTGAGTTAAAGCCTCCTTTCTTTAACTCACTGTTTTTTCAGCCCCAGCTGCATGTTAGACTTATCTGGAACTTCAGAAATTCTGTTGGCTAGGGACAGGGCCCTGAGCACCAGGATTTTTGCCACTCCCTACCCACCTCCCCTAATTTCAATTCTAATAGGTTGAGGCTCCTACCGAATAAAGGTTCTAAAAATGGTGGTGGTCCATAGTTAAGAGAGGGAATGACTGAGTTGGGTTGTTTGTTTGTTTGTTTTGGCCTGTCTTCATTCTTAGAGCAAGGCAGCTTTCAGCAGTGCACAAACAGAACCTTCCACCTATGTCTGGAAGATTGAGGGTGGCTAGTGCCCTGGCACATGATTCTCAGGCACCCGAGCAACCGTTCCCCTTCTCTGCAGACTTGGCCCTTGTTTTCCTGTCTTGCCTGCATCTTAAGCAGACCCACCCTGGGAACTTTGCAGCCAGGTGTCTGGGCCAGGAGGGCCCTGGGTTGCAGCTGCTCCCTGCAGCAAGAGCATTTAGGGATCAGGCCGAGGTGCCACCTTCTCCCTGAGCCTGCCCGAGCCTCTTCCAAACTCACACGGCCCTGGCTCCCAACGAAATGTGATGACATCTACAGACTGCTTGCAAAGGTGTTTCCTAATAATAATCTTTTCAACAAAAGGAATAATTCAAAGTTTATGCAAGGCTATAGAAACCCCAAGTGACTCAAAAGGTATTTTGGGGGCGGTTCCTCCCGCTGGTCAGAATGAGTAATCCTTCTGAGAGATTACAAGCAATTTAATAAGAAAACTGTCTCCAGGGTGAAAGTCCAAAGTAAGGAAATATTTAGGTAGGAAGGTTTGGTTCCGAGGCCCCTTTTGGAAGGTGTTGACAGGTAGGGAGTCCTTCCGCAGGTACCGCAGGTATGGAGAAAGCCTCCCCCACCAGCCCTTGTGCTCAGATGCAAAGGAGAAGAGATCTGGTCTGCTCGCTTTGAGACGAGGACAGGAGGGGTGGGCCGCAGAGCTTTGTGACCCAGGTTGTACCAGACGGGGCGGGGGTGCTCACCTGACTCTCCTCTGCCTGTGGAACAGGCCTATTCGCCCTGACAGGTCAGAATTCCCACCTGGCAGCTGGGAAACAGGACTCATCTCTCTGTTACAAGTAATATCCTCACGTCAATAATCCGCTCGGTCTCCAGCTCTGGGGAGGAGGCAAAACACATGATTTCACAATCCCGCTCACTTGGCCCTCTGCCCCCGCCTTTCTCCTAAGAGCATTGCCCTTTCCAGTCTTCTTCAAGAGAGGTTGTGTCTCCCAGAATTACCTTCATACTTCAAACAGCCAGCAGAGAATCTGAAACTACAGAGACGCCAAAAGTGCACCGAGGACGGGCCTGGCGGGCGGGATGTCAGGCCTGCCCTGTTTGGGAAGTGGACCCTTGGAGAGGCCAAGGCCCATCGCTCTTTAGAAACGTTCCCACTTCCTTTGCTCAAATGCAGGGGATCCTAGTCAAATTCAGAGATTTTAAAATGCCGCAGGCCCACCTGTCCTGTAAAATTATTGATCCTCAGAAGGAAGGTGGACACTGAATACATAGTAAAGAAGAGCCAGGTGGGAGTAAATGTCTCTCCAGTCCCCAGAAGGTGGCTATGGGGCTTAGCAAAGGAGCTCTTCAGAGTGCTGTGACCAGCGCCTGCTGTGGAGTGTGGCTCCATAAATACCAGCTGCTATTAGGTAATAAATAGGGAAACTACAATATATTTAAATCAATCACAGATGAAGTCTGCAAGTCTTTACCCCAAGTCCCAAAGTAGTAAAAATTGGTTCCAATATAATTTAGCCCACATAAGAAGTCAGGTTCAAAATGAGTATTGTAGGGAAACTACAAATTACATTTTTAAAGATTGGCCTGTAATTATAGGCTTAATTAATTACACAAGGGATTCGTTCTTGAAAAGGTGTATAAAATTCGTCCTCTTTTGCAGCAGGGAGATGGCCTATGGGAAGGCACCCTATCATTCTTACAGATCTGTGAAGATCCCTGGGGTTTTGCCTAAAAGGAGGCCCACGTGCTCTTAGCTGGCAATTTGATAGATGCCTTTTAATGAGAAAAAAAGAAGTACATGCTCTCCGGGGGAAGAAAGTTAACCCAAATATATGACAGTGGATTTAAAAGTACAAGGTAATATCTTAGGGTTCCCTCTCCCAGGTGTAAACTTATGGTCAGATCTTGGTGTCAAGTTCCTCCCAGAACTTTTTTGACACTCAAATATCTACAACTTGTAAATCTATTTTTATTGTGATTATAGAACACATCTTGTACTGCAACTTGCTGTCTTCATTGTAGGATATATCCTGGCTGCTGAGCATTCATTCTCGTGAACGACTGCTTAGCAGTAACTACACAGAGTTTTAGTTTAATTTTTAAGAAATTATAGTTCAGTTTTAAAGCGTTGTAGGCATCAAGTCTCAAGACTTGGTGACCAAACTCAGCACGGGAGGTGTCTGACAAAGGGCTGTCTCATCCTCGTGGGATTCCACCCTTGGGCTCTGTGCTCCGTTGCCTGTGGCCCTGCGCTTTCTCTTTCTGCAACCCCTGACGTGCATCTCCAGTTTGTTCTGGTTGTAGGCACGTGTGGGACAAATGTATACTACCTTGCACCTTGTGCCAAGGACAAGAGGAAAATTCAGCACAGTGGGGGTGTTTTTACCTCTCTGGGTCTTGAACAAAGATGATTTTTTTTAAACCTCTGAAGTGAGATTCTCCCGTGGTGTGTCTGACTTTGTTTTTGGTTGTGAGTGAGGATCCTGCACCTTAGCTGCTTGTGTTTTTCTGTAGGTTGGATGATTTGAAGCCCTTCCTGAGAACAGGACTGTTTTCAGCCTCCCCAGGAGATAAGCACACTAACCCTTGGCAGGCAGTGTCAGGCTTCCCTGCCCATCCATGGCGAGGTGCATGAGGCCCTTCTTGGCAAGTGATGGGGGAGACATGACCAGCTCATCCTGGCTTAAAGCAGAAAGTTCTGTGTCCTGGGAACCCTTAGTCCCAGGCAAAACAGGATGACTGGTCCCCGTGGATGGGTAGCAGCCTGGAATCCCTTCTTGGGAGCTCAGTCAATGCCAAAACTAGGAGGTTAAGTTGATCTCTGGAATGCACTCCCCAGAACGTAGACAGTGGACTTCTGCTGAGGGCTCATAGCTGCCTTCATACTGGCAGGAAGCTGGAACCAAGCAGTGTATTTATCCCGACCATTCTGTGCACTCACAACAGAATGGTTGTGTGTGTAACTGGCATTGAGCTGGTGACTGAATGGCAAGCGGAGACACCCATAGAGCAACTGGTAGCTTGGCCTCAGCTGTGAATGGCCAGAGAATCCCAGTGAGTCCTAGAACCACCCCCTAGACTTCAGCTTCTATGTGTAATGTGGCCACTTCACGATCTCGGCCTCCAAGCTTGAGAACGGGCTCAGCCGCAGAGGAATCCACCCGGAATCTGGGAAAAGGCCTGGCCAGCAGGAAAAAGCAGGCTTGGTTTTGCCCGTCCCCGAGGTACATGCGGAATGATGTGGTGTGACCCCCCCAGCTCCCCACCCTACCTGGGCCCGGCACATCTGGGGGTTTGGGAGACCTCACAATTGTGGTGCTTGTGGCATAAAAGGAAGGCTGAACGGTTGGCCCAGTGCCCTGGTCAGCGCACCATGTGGCTTGGGCACCCAAGTCTCCCCCCACCAGCCCTGGGCTGCAAACTCGGCTGCCAGTGCAGACACCCAGAGTCACAAACATCTCCCAACCCTGGCAGATTTGACTGTGTTTAGTCAACTCCTATTCCTCCCCCTTAACAATTGATAGACAAATTTCATTAGAGAACTCCATGTGATAGGGTTATTGTATTTTCCTGTCTATACTCAGAGGATAAAAACCTGTAGCCTCCTCTGGGCCAATTCATGCCAATTTTATTTGCCACTGACATTGTTTAAAGATTAAAAAATAAAGTAAGCTCAGAATTAAAAAATTGAGAGTCTAAATTTCTTGGTGCTCTTAAAGGAGCACTGGGACCAGCAGGCCTGGTTTCAACAATCAGCCTGAGCTAAGTGACAGGTGCCTCCTGGAGACAGGCATGGGGCCTCTAGTTTGCCACAGTCCCCACCACACTCTATACCTGGCCTCTGTAAGCATTAGAGTTTGAGACCCCTGCCCACCACCACCGGGGGGCAGACTGAATTTTCTAGTCTGCTCCTTGATATTTGGGAGGTAAAGTAAAATCATGTACCATGTGTGACTGAGATTGCTAGGTGCCTAGCCAGTATCATCTCTCTTCCCTCCCTCCTTTCCTTTCTCTTTTCTTCCTAAGAGAACCCTGTTTCACTTCTGAATGGTAATGACTTTATTTCTAGACTCCCTGCAGGTAGGAATGGCCCATGCGATGTAAGGGAAAGTCAATGCATGGGGCAGCTTGGTAGGCTTCTTAAAGGCAGGCTGACTCAGCTATGAAGTGTGCCCTTTTTCTTAGTGTAACCCCCTTGTTCCTTTCTCCTGCCTAGAATAAGTCATGATGGCTGGAACGCCAGCAGCCATTCTAGACCATGAAGCAGAAAGTCTCATGCTAAGAATGAAAAGCTAAAAACCTGAAAGAGCCTGGGTTCCTAATGACCAAGTGTCACTTAGCAGTTCTAGCTTGCTTTCCTCTAGATATCTTTTAAATGAAAGGGAGATACACCTATCTTTATTTAAGTCACTTATTTGTGTTCTCTGTTATAGGCAGCCAAATGTAATTCTAACCAGATACTGTCTTTATCTTCATTTCCTGTCCTTATGTAAGTATACTGTAATACATCTGCAGGTGTGCAGAGGGTCTCCAGCTTAGCAGTTTGGTTTTGGCCATCCTAAAGCCAATTTAGGAACCTGTGCCTAGGAAGAAACCAATCCTGGGGTTCAGTATCTCCAAATACATCTTAACATGATAATTTCATCAGACAGTCCTCTAAGAGGTGAAAAAGAAAAAGGCTAGAATTAAATATACTCTATTTTAAGAGGTCTAGATTGTTTTCTTAGAGTTCTAGAACTTTTAGGATGGGAGTTTTAAGATTCTGGTGCTTTTTAATAACATACATACTCCATCCTGAATTTTCTTCTAGAACCTTCCTTACAGGAACCCAGAGCTTTGGTTTTGTCCTTAGACTTAAGCAACCCCAATATTGACTTTGGGTTGAAGTTTTTATTGGGGGCCCAAGATGTATTTTTCTTTAAGGTCTTAACAAATTAAGCTCCAGAGTCAGAAATGTTTCCTTAGAGTACTATCCAGTAGAGATTTCTGTGGTGATGGACATGTTCTGTTCTGCCCCATCCTGTATTGCAGCCATGGCCATGTGTGGTCGTTGAGCTCTTAAAGTTTAGTGTAAAAGGAATGGAATTTTAAATTGTATCTCATGTTCATTAGTTTAAATTTAAATAGCCCACTATGTCTGGGATCAACCGATGTGGATAGTTGAGCTCTAGCATCTTTTCTGAAGGTGATTAGAGTTTTCCCCAAGGGTTCTAGAAGCATGAAATTCCTGCCTCTCTCCTGGACACCTCCATGTCCCCTAGATTTAAATTTTGCCTCGATCCCTCAAGTTGTGCCAAATCTAGCTTGGAGCCCCAGCTCCCTACTTACCAGTTGTGTCACCTGGGGCAACTTCCTTCTGTGGATGCCCAGTCCTCTCTGCCTCCCAAGGCTGTCTGAGGACTCCCTGAATGACTGTCATATGTAAATAGCGCTTGGCAAGGAACAGTTGCTCAATGAATAAAAAGAAGCCCTAATAGCTCCCTCCCTCCTGGCCCTGCTCCCCTGTTACCCACAGTCAGGCTTATCTCTCCTCACACAGGATCGGCTCCTGGAGGGTAGAGTTCTCATTCGACCTTTAGCCTGGCCCAGTGTCTGGAGCTGCAGGGAATTCAAAAGTCAAGTGGCTAGAGTAGTTGCAGAATGGAATCGGTGAGGGTGCCTTGGTGCAGCTTCCCTCAGCAGGGAGCCCGTAGGGGGAACCGGCACCAGGCAGTCGGTCGGGATCACCCCTTACCTAGTCCTTAAGCTCAGGAATGGTATCTCTCCCTAGATGATACTAAAAGGAGTATGGGATGGGTTTGTCCTTTTTGAACCCCAAGACCGACCTTTCAAGTCAACCCTCTCTGACTTTGGGAGCCAAAGGTCCCAGCCTTTTAGGGTCAAGCCATTTCCCTGGGGGCATTCTGATCGTGTCCCTTTAACACACAGACCATCAGAAGCTTCCAATAAGGATTCCATAAGGAATGAAGTTTAACAGACAAAACGATCTCATTTATGAGTGTTTTGGGGTTAAGTGCTTCCTATGAAGAACATCACATTTTTAAACACCCCACAGAAGCAGCCCATTTTACACAGGGGGAAACAGGGGTTCAGAGAGGTTAAATAAGTTGCCTAAGATCACAAGCTAAGCAGAGTCAGAATCTGAATCCAGGCTCCAAAGCCCCTCCCTTAACCGCTGCGCAGTATTTTGCCTGCCCCAGGCCCCCTCGAATGCTTTGTACCCGGACGGTCACGATGAGAAAGTGGAGGCCATTTTTCTGGATTGTTCCCCAGGTAAAATTTTTTTTCACGTGCACCTCATATTGGAAATGGGATTACTGCCAGATGAAACACAGGGCGCCCAGGTTAAGTTTGAATTTCAGATCAAAACATAATTTTTTAGTATTTTTTTAGTCCTACACCATATTGAGGACATATTTATACTTAAAAAAATCATTTATTGTTTACCTGATGTTCAGATTTACCTGGGCGTCCTGTATTTTATCTGCTCTATCTGGCAACCCTAGCTGGCAGGCCTGGTCCCCCACATCAACAGAATGGCAGGCACCCCGTCTCTTGTGCTCTGCCCTCCGTCATAGACAGAGATTATTGTCAGTGCAAATCTCCGTCAGACCTGAAGAAAAAGAAAATAAGGTCTCCCAGATAACTCTGAAATGCATGGGTGCTGATTAGTTTATTAATTAAACTGCACAAATCACTGGTCTCCGCCAGCCCTCGCTGGTAGTTGCCCCATAATTTACAGGAACGCCAGAGGGGACAACAGGGCGGGACCCTTCTCCTCTCATTTGCTGCCAAGATTTGGGGCTACCAGTTACTCTTGTCAATCTTTGGCTTAATCATTTAGCAGTGGTAAAGGACTCATTAAAAATGCTGAGGTTTATTGGAAACACCTCCCGCCCGTCCGGAGGCAGGCCGGGCTGGGAGCTCTTGTACCCACTTGCCCTCCGTGAGCCCTGTGTCAGAGCTGCTGACTGTAATTACACCGTGTGGCTTGGAGAGGGGGTGGGGAGACCCTGAAACTCCAGTGGCCAGGCCTTTAGGAGACCATGCCTGTGCTTAGCCCCATCCGGACCCCCTACCCACCTGGATTCCCACCCCCCAGCCCCTCGCCCTCCCCAGAGGCTGGCCTCCTCTCCTGGGACCTCAGCTGCTCCCTGCCTCCCCCCTTCCTCTCCTGTGGGTACATATTGTCTGGATGTTACAACCATCTGAAGGATATCACAACAAAGAAGGTTTCCCTTCAGCCCCCCTGTCTTCACTGTCCGTGTGTCCTTCCAGCCCCCACGCACAGGTCTGACCCCTGCTCCTCCAGGGTGCCCGTGGGCAGCCCGTGGTGGCACTGTGTCCCTCTCTGATCACATGGCACACCCAGGGATAGAGCCCCTTTCCAGGCATAGGGGACCCAGCGGCCAGCTTCATGCCCTCAGCTTTACCCAGCTGGGCCCCCATTGGTGGATGTGGATGTTGTTCCCAATCCATGACTTTTTTTCTTTAAATCATAAATCTGGCATTTTTATCTGATGCCCTCCTAGGCCTTCTCCATCCCTTTTTAATCTTTTTATAGTTTTCTGGCTATTTCTTTAGGCTGGCTCCTTAAGTGCGAAATTACTGTATGAGAAAATAAGATCGCAGGTTTGGAGGGACTCCGGTCCGCTGTCACCTCTCCCAGGCCACCGACCTCCCACCTGGGCACCGGGCCGGAGCCTCTCCGTGTTGTCTCTGTGCCCGTCGAGGCCCCGTGCTGTCTAGGCCCAACACAGCCACCAGGGGGCGCTGTCGCAGCCTGCTCCGCCTGTCGCTGGAACCCCTGCCACGGACTCCTTTTAGCTCAGGGTGACAGCCGAGGTCATTGTAACGCCTTTAAAGCCCTAGAGCAGAGTCTCCCAACTTCTGCATCTTTGACTTTTGGGGCCAGGTCATTCTCTGCTGTGGGGTCAACCTGCCCATTGTACCGTGCTTAGCAGCACCCCTGGGCTCTACCCACTAATGCCAGTAGCACCCTTCCCCAAGATGTGACACACCAAACTGTCCCCAGACATTTCCAAATGTCCCCTGGCGGTCAAAATTGCCCCCAGTTGAGAACTGCCATGATGAAGAGACTCTGACCTTCCCCACAGCTCCCCCACTTGCTACAGCCCCACGGGCAAACCCTGACCTCTGTGCCCTCTGCCTGGTGTGCCTCCCCCGGGACTGCCCGGCCCCCCTCACTTCCCTTCGGCCATTACTCAGACGCCTCCTTCGCAGCGCCCCTGCACCCGCGCAGCCCTATGAGAAGTAGCCGCTAACCTCAGCGCGCCTTACCCTTCATCATGTTTTGTTTCTAACACAAACCTCGTCATCGGATTTGCTATATTTTCACTGACCTATTACATAAGTGGAATATCGCGTGGTGCAGTGCCCCAGGTGTAGCTGGGGGGTGGTGGCCCCCCGGGGGGGCAAGCTCAAAGCGGTCCAGCTTGCGTGTGTTTGCAGCTGATAGGTACTGTGAGCGCCGTCCAAGCTGGCTGCAGGACGCTGCACGTTCTGAGAATTGGAGCCCAAACAGTATTTTGAAATGCACAATATGAGAAAGTTCGATTGAATGTGAAATTCTTTCATCTGAGCATAAGAAATTGCACTATTACGTGTGTCATTTTAAAAACACCTTTGGAGTCTTTAAATGTAACTTAACCTGTTTCTCTTTTTTGAATGTTGTTTTAAAATTGATTTTTAAGGTTTTATTCTTTACTCACTCAAAATTTCTTATAGATAGTGACAGTGAAGAATTTGAAGATATCTCCAGCAAAATTCTTGCTTGGGAATCTTATGTTATCATGCCAGGCATGAAATATGGCATAAACCAGGTACATTTCTGTACATGCTCATTGCCAGCAAGGGGGAGAGCTGCCCAAGAGACCAGAGCCTAGGACTGCACAGACTAGCACAGGGCTTGGTGTATGGCAAGCGTGTGGGAGATGGAATCAAGGGTCTTTGCTACAGGTGGTTCTAATGAACACATTCACGCTTTCTTCTGCCACGTAACAAAATCAGCCCATCTTTGGTCTTGAACAGGGTCCAGGTATCTGTAGCCAAGTTGAAGCAGCACGCATTCTTGGATTCCAAAAATATGAATCAAATGCTCAGGGTGTGCCGGGCACTCTGCTGAGACTGTGGGCTCTTCTGAGTAGTGTGCACACATTCAGCACACCCTTAAGGGGTGCTAACTGGTGCCCAGCACTGTTCTAGGCACTGGGGATGCTTCTGTACGGCACAGAGCACCTGCCCCATGGAGCTCATA
The DNA here is from genome assembly GCF_030020395.1 of Manis pentadactyla. Taxonomy (NCBI): domain Eukaryota; kingdom Metazoa; phylum Chordata; class Mammalia; order Pholidota; family Manidae; genus Manis; species Manis pentadactyla. The sequence continues at coordinate 173,053,541 of NC_080023.1, read as the reverse complement.
GTCTCATGGCAAAAACAGTAACTGCTCCATGGCAGTCCTGTTACAAGTACTTTATGTACTTTAACCCACTCAATCCTCACATCAACCCTCCACAGCAGGTAGTAGTAATTATTAGAGAGGTTAAGTGACTCACCCAAGGTCACACAGTAGGACCTGGGGTGTGGGGCTTGTGCCAATCTTACGGTCTTTCTCAAGGACCGGAAATCAGTTGGTGTTGGGCTTGGGGAAAGCATCTGGCGTTTAAGGTGTCTTCAGAAAGGCCCAGTCCTCTGAGCTGGGGGTCTTGGCAGGGAGGGCAGGGTGCTGCATGCTGTGGCATGACCACCCCACCCTCCCCAATCTTCAGGCTCATCCGTGAGATTCCCTTTCATCCCAGGAAACCTGGCACGATTCACGCAAGATAAAAATCAGCAGCTCAACCCATTCCAAACTGCAACTGGTTGAATCCTGGGACAGCTGCCACGGCTCTCCAGGCTGGGCTGAGTTTACGGCTCCTGTCAGTGGGAGTGGAGTCTGGGTCAGACCAGCATTTTGAAGACCCTCCAGCTGGCTGTTTAGCAACAGCGAGCCAGTTGTCTTTCTGAGAATGGAGTCCAGAGATTCCTGAGTATTGTCTGGCGAGCTCATGCTGTCTTGTTCTCAGGTTAGATGTTAATGGGTATCAATGTGGTGGTTTTATTGCACCAAAGTTTGTGTTGGCAGCTGTGAAATATGCACAGATGTCTCAGGTAGAGCCAAAACGTCCCTTCTCTGTTTCTCAGGTGGATATTCCAGTCATTCCTCCGTACAATAAATTATTGACTATAAGAGCGGGATCCCTAACCCTGTTCTCCTTTATCCTCTGCCCTACTCCACTCTGGGAATTCCAGCGAACTCTACAAGCATCAACATAAAATTAGAAGCTTCATGTTTAATTAATTTTAACTTTAAAATAGGTACATTCTCTGAAGGCTCAGACATCTGAAAAGTCTGTCTTTAGGCCATAATCAGAAATGTAGTCTCAGATTAGTGGGCAAAGACACTTAGTGAGCAGTACACAGTGGTGAGAAGCTAGAAACAACCTAAATGCCCAATGATGGGGGATGGTTAAATCACAGCAAAACCACAGGGGGGAATGGGATGTTCGTTGTACAACCACAGAAGTGATTGTTCTCTGGGAGGACAAAATGGCATGGGAAAATTCTCATGGCTAGCAATTAAATGATTAAAAACTACATTCTAAACCATAAGTAATGAAAGGATTTTGCATAATTACATCTCAAATGTGGTGTAGAGTGTGTGTGTGTGTTGGATAATGGAGGGAAATATGCTGAATGTGAAGAGTAATTATCTGTGGGTTAGTGGAATTTTTATTTTATTTTCTATATTTTTGTTTTCCAAATTTTCTACTTCAGTAACCATCCACATCAGATAATAATCAGAAACAGAAATGTTATTTTAACAGAGGGTCTCATGGAGTGTCAGAATCTTTGTTTTTTCTTCCTTTCTATTGCCTTTCATTTCTAACATAAAGACTGCATTATTATTTGTTTAACTTCCTGGGGAAAGAAGAGGGTGTACATGGGATGAAATAGCATGACACCAACACAGCTTTAGAGAAGGAGGAAGCTCGAGGCTGAACACGGCGGGCCCCCATGGGCCCAGTTTTGGAACATTTGCTTGTTTGTTAACTCCAAGCTCCTGAGAAATATTAAAACACAAAGCACATGAAACAAAATGCTAACTAGAAGGAAAGAGTAACCTACTTAGATCTTCAGGAGCACAGAAACAAGACTTGGTATCTTGCTAGAGACATTTCTCTCTTCCCACCCCTCCTCCTACTGTTCGAAACTAGAACAAACAGAAGTAGTTTTCAAGGTGTCCCAGCATTTCACCAACATCTTCCCAGAGCCCATTTTCTCATCTGCATCATTTTATTTCAACATTCTTCATCTGGGTGCTTGGCTGTGATCCTTATTCACAACTCACAGCAATATTGTGATGAGGGGCTTTCCTTATTATTATCTCCACCTTACAGAATGGGAAACCAGAGCAAAGAGGTGTGAAGGAATTGGTGTAAGCTCCCCCAGCCAGAAAGTAGTGGAGCCAATATTTCTTCCAAAATGTTATGGAATCCTGCAGATGACAGTGGAGCCCTGGGTTGAATGGCGAGCCCCCAGGTGGGAACTTGCTAGAAACCAGGTAAACATTCTGATGTTATGAGGCAAGGGGTGCACAGTGTATTTAGCTTGGCCAATAGGTGGGTCTGCAAGAGGGCCAAAGCCACCTCGAAGCCACCCCAGCCTCTGTGTAAACAGGGCAGTGTCAGCAACTTCACAGGTGCTCCTGGCAGGTGAGGAGGGCTTTGTAGGCGAAGGAGGTGGAACATGCCTCCTGTCCCATCCTGGGGTTGGCCCAGCAGAAAGCTATAAATCAAGGGATTGCAACACGGGAGCGTCTGAAGTGCAGCTCAGCAATAAACAACCACTCAGTCATTTTTATTATTTTATTTTCCTGAAACTAATCACTTCAGTATGAGTCACTTTGTAGAAGCTGAGACCATTCCTCTGGAAGTGATGGTGCACTGAGTAACTGTATCAATGGGCACATTGGATAGATGACTCCCAACTTCCAGAAGATTCCAAAGAAACTAGTCATTACCCAACTGGCCCAGGGGTCTGGGGGGGTGGGGTGTCCAAATGCGATGGTGTGCTAGGGTTGCCAGATAAAATACAACGTGCATGACGGGAAACAGTTACCCTGAAAAAGGATTTGTTGTTTATTTGCAATTCAAATTTAACTGGGTGTCCTGTCGTATTTTACGTACAACCCTACCTATATGCACCGTTCTTGTTCTCTGAGGAAAGGAAACACACACCTAGCAAAGCCCCAGGCACACAGAGGGAACTTAGGAATTAATAAAGAGACTTCAAAATAGAATCTGGTCCACCCACTGTCTTGCATAAAACACTTTAACCACTTCCTGTTGCTCTTAGCAGTGCCTTACAAACCCTGAGCATGCAGTACTTTGGCGCACAGGAGGGCTTGTGAATATACTGGTTGCTGGGTCCCACTCCTGGTTTCCTCTTCAGCAGGTCTGGAGCAGGGCCCAAGAATTTGCATTTTTTTGACAAATCCCAGATGCTGGTCCAGGGTCCATATTTAAGTTTTGTGTTCTTAAGATTCAGTCTCACCCTCCAACTTCCTCCATTGCCCTGCTCCACATGGGCCTTCACACCCAGCCCCTGCGGCCCCTCCAGCCAGTCCCACCTACGCTCCCTCACTCACCTGCCTCACTGGCCTCCTGCCTTTGCTCAAGAGAACTCCTCCTGAGTCCCCAGGGCCTTGGCACACGCTGCTCCCTGCCATGCACTCTGCCCACCCCATCCCTGTTACCTTAGGGAAGAGGTATTATAATTATCCCTATTTTACAAATGTAAAAAAAGGAGGACCTAAGTGACAGGCTCAAAACTAAGCTGATAATTTGAGATAGAGTCAGGGACTTAAAATTTCATCTGCGCGTCTCCAAAGCTTGCCGCCTTTCTGCCATACTGCTGTCTTCCAAGACTGGAAGTATTACCTACTACTTCAAGCCTTTCTTAAAAGTTGGGTTTTGTGAGATTGTTACTTGACAGCTATATATTTACCCTTAAACCAAGCTTCTGAGATTTAGTGCTTTGGGATTTGGGAAAACAAGTTCTAGTTCACCTTTGACTCAATGTCTCAGTGTTTGTCTGAACTTAACTGCTGGTCCCATCTCTCTCTCTCTCTCTCTCTGATACACATACACACACACACACACACACACACACACACACACACACACACACACACTTCTAAAGTCTAGAGACACCACCGACACTTAAAGTTGCCGTGACAACTAATGTCTTCTCTGAATCCTTCCCTGGTTGTAGGGTGACATCAACTTCCCGTAGGCAGGTGGGTGAATGGAGCCCAGCTTGTTGAGTTAAGAAGGCCAAGAGGCTTATACTGTGCCTACAGTCATCTTCTTTGGGCTTTCTTCATTCTGGGAAGCTCTGGTTTTATCTTCCTGCTTTGTCATTCATTCATTCATTCATTCATTCATTCATCATGCAGACTAAGCATGCCAGGCACAGTTCTGAAGCCGGGACCCAACGGTGAATGGAAGAGATGTGGCCTCTGGCCCCAGCAACCTCACCACCCATTGGGGCACCAGCCGATCACTTGGACTGCGCTCAGTGCTGTGAAGCAGGACAGCTCTGGGGTGCATGCCAGCATTACCTCCAGGCTGGTGGGCTCAGAAGAAGCAAGGTAGGAGCTGAAATCTGAAGCAGGTAGCAATTGACCAGGTGAATAAGGGCCAGGAGCATTCCAGGTGAGCCCCTTGAACAAACCAGACCTTTCCAGTCCTGGAACAAACACCTGCTGCCTCCTCAGACTGGAGTCCCCTTCACCACAGTCTCCCTACAGTGGCTCGTTTTCTCTGTTATCAGCCATGCTGTTTACCTACCCGAGGGGATGTCTCCAACAACCTTATCAAAGTCGCCACCCTTGGCAGCTAATAATTAGTTATTTCAGGCAATCGTTCATGTGACACATATGTCCTGGGCAAAGGCACTCGGGGGAGCAGTGAGCAAGATGCGCACGGCTGCCGCTCACGGAGCTGACACCGTGGTGTCCCATCCACCACTCGCCACTGCCTGCCCTCATCTTGTCTTTCAGGTCTCTGCTTGTCTCCCCCGCTGCCTGGCCAACGCTGGGACCGAGGGGATCTCCTCTGCTTGTTGCCTGAGGCACCCTCAGAACCTGGCACACAGAGCGAATTTAGGAATAACTGAATGCATGAATGTGGTCCTGTGACCCTCCAGAGCACTGGTTCTCAGCTGGGGATAATTTTGCCCCCAGGGGTCATTTGGAAATATCTGGAAACATATTTGACTCACAGGTTGGCATCCAGTGGGTAGAGCCCAGGGGTGCTGCTAAACACCCCACCAGGCACAGGGCACCCCCACAGCAGAGGGCAACCCAAGCTGCAGAGTCAACAGCGTCAAGATTGAGAATCACAGCTCCGGAGCTTGGTTTCGAGATCCTCCACACCTGCTTTCACCTCACCCCACCGAGGGTTACTAGCAGGCAGGCCTCCCTATCTTTTTCCAAGGTTAAAGCTGTGTGTTGTTCTCAGGCTCCTGGCGGGGGCAGAGTCCTGACTTGCAGGGACCTTTGAGTGAGTGCCAAGAGGTAATCCTCCATGATGGCGGGTGCAGCAAGTACCTGGAGAGAGCTCACCTGGCGTTTGTCTGGAGCTACAGCTAATATCTCCGTCGCCCTGGGGCATACTCAAGGGGTGCCAGAAGCCTCCATGACCGACCTCCCATCTGAGAACCATCCCATCACCAGGTCAGCTCTCCTGACACCCAGGAACTACGAAGATTTTTTCTTAAGTCTTACTATGATTTCTTATTTCTTGCATATTGTTTGGTTCATTTGTTCTTTCAGCAAAAATGTATTGAGCATCTTTCATGTTCTTGGCTCTGTGCTAATTGTTGGGGATTCATCAGCCCCATCTTCTCCCTTGCAGTGGGTACCATCTGGTGGGGGTAAATACTGATGGACCGTGTGTGCCATAACACCCTAAATGTAGAGAATGCATGTGACAGGTAAGAAATGCACTCAGTCCTATAGGAGGAAAATTTGACAAGAGTCTGGGAACTTGGGAAGGGCCCCATTAAGGAAGTGAAGGTTGAGCTGTGCTCTGAAGGAGGAGCCAGTTGGAGGGAGACCGGCGTCAGGTGGCGGGTGCCTTCTAGGCAGAGAGACGGGAAGGGAGCAGGTGCCTTAGAAGGCTTCCATCAAGGTGTCAGCCAGGGACGAAATCTCATCTGAAAGTTCTGCTGGGGAAGGATTCAATTCTAAGCTTATTCAGGGGTTGTTGGCAGGATTTGGCTCCTTGAGGGTGGTTGAACTGTGCTCAGCATGTTCTTCCTGGTGTTGGTGGGAGGCAGCCGGCAGCTCCTTGCCCTGTGGGTCTCCCCATCATGACAGCTGGCTTCATAGTGCGTGAAAGGAGAGAAGGCCATAGGGTCTGCTGGAAGATGGAAGTCATCATTTTTTGCAACCTTAATCACACAAGTGAGCTCCCATCTCCTTTGCTGCCTGCTGAGGTTAGAAGTGTGTCCCCAGGCTAGCCCCTGTTCCCAGGGAGGAGCTCATGCAAGGCATGACTGCCAGGAGGAGGGGCACTGGAGGCCATCTCAGTCTGCCTTCCACGTGGTGGGGGACAAATGATGCCAGCAAACAGAAGAGTGGGCAGGAGAATCCCAGAGAGCCAACTCCCAGAGGTAACGGGAGCGCAATGTCTGTTGGGTGGCAGAAACACATGTGCTGCATGAAGACAGGAACCAGCCACTTCTGCTTTGTACCCCCGCTTTTCTACATGGGGCCCAGGAAACCATGGAGCTGAGCGAAGGCCAAGTGAATGCGTGCAGTTACCGGTCGGGACGTGGGCGTCATAGGTAATCGCGGGGCAGCGCCGGAGTCACGCTCTCTACCCAAGATCCCATCTACCCAAATGTTCCACTGAATGGGTGTATTTCCTCTTTGGGGTTTTCCCATTTATTTTTATTTTCCTAAAAGGCACTTACTGAGTTTTCTTCGTTCTGGGTTGGGTATTTAGTGTTTGTTTGGGTTCATGTCTTTTGGGGAATGAATAAGAAAGTTCCCAGTCTCTCTCAGGAAGACAGTTGCAGGGTATTTCTTTCCCCTTCCCTCAGCAAAGACACACGCATTCATCTCAAGAGAGACACAAGTACTTTTTCATGTAAATAGAACGACCAGGCGGTTATTTAATAAGCCCTCCACTCCCCACTCACCTCCCTTTTTTTTTTTTAACCTGAAAAGCAGGACCTGAGTTGAACTCATTAAAAACGGCTGCTGCTGTGTGTTCCCCTCCAACTCCAAATTGCACCCAGGAGCTGGGCCACCCATTGCAGAGGGAGTCTAGACAGAAGGATTTGGGGGCTTTGCTTCTGAAACCCCTACATAGTATTCTGCACCCAGAAAGGAAAGTGGGGACAAAAAAAGTGCAAGGAAACCAAGTGAACGTGACACAATGCAAGCACAAGCCCAGAGCGCCCCCTACAGCCACATCCCATTCATTGCAACCGGAAATGATCTCTTCAATCTGTCCCTCTCTCTCCATCCCCACTGCTATTTCCTAGGCCAGATTTCTCACCTCCAGCCCTAGTGACATTTGAGCAGGAGAATTCTCTGGTACGGGAGCTCTCCTGGGTATTACAGCATATTTCACAGCAACCCTGGCCTTTGGATACCAGCAACAATGCTCTCCCCGACCCAGTTTAGGCAAACGAGTATTTCAAGATATTGTCAGATATCTCAGGTGCTGGGGAACAGATTGTGCTTGGTTGAGAACCATTAGCTTAGGCCAACCACCCTCCTTCTCTGCCCTGCTTCTCTCCAATCTGGCCTCCAGCTTGCACCATGGCCACCTTGTGTTTTGTCGCCATAAGCGTGCAACACACTTTCCTTGAAGGCATGACAGTAGGACAGCGCCTGTGTCCTCGGGGCCTAGGACAATGCCTGGGATGGAGCAGATCTCAGTAAACACCTGCTGAATGACTTCAGAGGCTCGGTGCCCTTTCTGCTTTGCACCCAGCATTGAGCCCAGCAGGCCTTCGGGTTCTCTGTTGGCTGCAGCCAAACTCATCCTACCTGAAGGCATGAAGAGCCTGCTCAGGGTAACTTTATCCTTCCCATTTTACAGATGGACAAACTAATGCTCAGGGTGGTTTAAATAATATTTCCAGCATCCTCAGTAGCAGAGGTGGAGTTTGAACACAGATCTGTCTGACCCCAAAGCACAAATGGATTAAATGAAATGTATCTGAAAGGAATCATAGCCCCATATAAGACAGGAAAGAAGTCTCTAGGAAGCTGATGAAGCCACGCCAGGTCTTCCCCCGGCTGCTCTGAGTGACAGGTGCCCAGTGTCATCATCTCTCTGGGTCTCTGTTTCCATCTCAAACATGCTGAGATTGCAGTGATCTCTCTGAACATCCCTGTAGCTCCGACAGGCCTGGGTTCCACTTCCTACCTCAGCCATCACTGCCCAGGGCGCCCCCAGAGCTGCAGGCACCCCTCCCACCTGGGGCAGCACCAGCGGAGCCCTGGAGCAGAGTTCCATGCCCCTGTGAAGGGCGCTCACTGCACATTTGGTTTCAATTCTCCAGATTCCTTTGCACATTTTGCTGTCACGATGAGATAAAATCAAGCCACGTAAACTGAGAGCTGACAGAGTCTGGGAAAACTCAAAAGAAAAAAGAGTTTGCAGTTGTTAGAACTGCCCCTAAGCCCCCAAGATGTGGGATATACCTGGGGCCTGGCGGGGCGGGGCTGGGTACCCCGGTGGCTGGCCAGAGTCAGGGACAGGGAGGGGTGCCCCTTCCGAGCCCAGTGACTATTTCCCAGTCCTGAGACCCCACGGAGGTTGGGATTCCAGAGGCCACGAAAGTTTTCAAAGGGGAAGGAGCTCCACAAACCCCACTACAGGCTAGACCAGGGGGGCCACCCACACTTGAATGCAACCCCCAGACAGGCGGACAGGGAACTGCCCCAGATCCCCGATTCTTCAAACAAGCCCAGGAATTCACATTCTTGCGTGAGCCTTCCTGTTTCTAAATGTCAAGATGCCCTAGGGACCAAACCAAATGCCCCCTTAGAGTCTGCGGGCTGCCATGCTGCCTCGGCCATCGACATTGTTTTGACCTCAGATTGACCCCTTGCTCCAGGACACACGTGTATTTGTTATTTAATGAGCAGTTACTACAGACCAGATACGGACTTAAGGGCATGACAAGCCTTAGCTCACTTAATGCCTGTAGTGGGTCCACCAAGTGGGTACCATTACCATCTTCCTTGTACAGGTGGGGAAGCTGAGGCACGCAAGTCCTCCATGCCCTTAAGTATCTTACAAGCCCCGAACAAATAATTTCTCCTCTCTGAGCCTTGGTTTACTCGGCTCCGTAAACCCTCGGGAACGGAAGTAACAGTTACCAATGTAGGGGCTCACGGGGGGCTGCGCAGCTGCAGGACCGCGGTTCTGGGAGCCTGGGCGGCCCGCAGGCTCGTACCCTTGGGCAGTTGGCAGTTGCTGAGTCCAGATTCCTCTGCTGAAGTCCTAACCCCAGGGCCCCAGAGTGTGAGCTTATTTGGATATAGGTCATTGCGGACGTAATTAGTTAAATGAAGGTGAGGTCACACCAGAGCAGGTGGCCCCAGTATGACAGGTGACCTTACTTAGAGGGGACATTTGGACACGGGGAGCCTGCCCTGTGAAGACGGGTTCTGCGGCCTCAAGCCAGCGGGCTCCCGGAGCCGGGAGGGAGGCCTGGCCCCGTGCTGACCCTTCCCCAGCGCCTTGCTCCCGGACTGCTGGCCTCCAGAACTGAGAGAGTAAATTTCTGTTGTTTAAGCCCCGCTGTTAGTGGGGCTTTGTTACATACACAGCCCGGGGACCCTCATAATTACGGCCTCAGCTACACTCAGTCTTGGTTCTTCCCTTTGCCGGGTTTCCGGTGAGGGAAGGGCAGCTTTCTAGTCATCCTTTAAAGACTTACTAGCGCACACCTGCTCTCTAAAGCACTGTGCTGGGCGCTGGGGGTGGGGAGCAAAGCGATATCATGGCAAGGGCACCCCCCACGTTCAAAAGTCCTCATCAGTGGTACGCAGAGCAGCCCGGGAAGCATGTCGGGGTGGAGAGCGCTCCCCCTGGAGTGGCCTCCCTCGCTGCCGGCTGTGACCCGTGTAGACCAGGGGACATTTGGCCAGACCTGGAGACATTTTGGGTGTCATGACTAGGGGTGGGTGCTACTTGCACCCAGTGGGTAGAGCCCAGGGATGCTTTCTTTTCTTTCCATAACCCTCTCGTTGAGATTTTTTTTTTATTAAGGTATCATTGATATACAATCTTATGAAGGTTTCACATGCGCAACATTGTGGTTACTACATTCCCCCTATTATCAAGTCCCCCCCACATACCCCATTAGTCACTGTCCATCAGCGTAGTAAGATGCTGTAGAGTCACTACTTGTCTTTTCTGTGCTGTACTGCCTTCCCCGTGCCCCCCCTACATCATGTGTGCTGATCATAATGCCCCTTAATCTCCCTCCCTCCCCATACACCCTCCCCCACCCCTCCCCTTTGGTAACCACTGGTCCTTTCTTGGGTTCTGTGATTCTGCTGCTGTTTTGTTCCTTCAGTTTTTCTTTGTTCTGATACTCCACATATGAGTGAAATCGTTGGTACTTGTCTTTCTCCGCCTGGCTTATTTCCCTGAGCATAATACCCTCTAGCTCCATCCATGTTGTTGCAAATGGTAGGATTTGTCTCTTTCTTATGGCTGAGTAATATTCCATTGTGTATATGTGCCACATCTTTTTATCTACTCATCTACTGATGGACACTTAGGTGTCTTCCATGCCTTGGCTATTGTAAATAGTGCTGTGATAAACATAGGGGTGCATATGTCTTTTTGAATCTGGGATCTTATTTTCTTCAGGTAAATTCATAGGAGTGGAATTCCTGGGTCAAATGGAATTTCTATTTTTAGTTTTTTGAGGGACCCCCATATTGCTTTTCACAGTGGTTGAACTAGCTTACATACCCACCAGCAGTGTAGGAGGGTTCCCCTTTCTCCACATCCTCGCCAGCATGTGTTGTTCCTTGTCTTTTGGATGTTGGCCATCCTAACGGGTGTGAGGTGATATCTCACTGTGGTTTTAATCTGCATTTCCCTGATGATTAGTGATGTGGAGCATCTTTTCATGTGTCTGTTGGCCATCTGAATTTCTTCTTTGGAGAACTGTCTGTTCAGATCCTCTGCCCATTTTTTAATTGAGTTATTTGCTTTTTGGGTGTTGAGGCGCATGAGTTCTTTATGTATTTTGGATGTTAACCCCTTATCGGATATGTTGTTTACAAATATGTTCTCCCATACTGTAGGGTGCCTCTTTGTTCTACTGGTGGTGTCCTTTGCTGTACAAAAGCTTTTAGTTTGATGTAGTCCCATTTGCTCATTTTCACTTTTGTTTCCCTTGCCCGGGGAGATATGTTCATGAAGAAGTTGCTCAGGTTTATACAAGAGATTTTTGCCTATGTTTTCTTCTAAGAGTTTTATGGTTTCATGACTTACATTCAGGTCTTTGAACCATTTCGAGTTTACTTTTGTGTATGGAGTTAGACAGTGATCCAGTTTCATTCTCTTACATGTAGCTGTCCAGTTTTGCCAACACCAGCTGTTGAAGAGGCTGTCTTTTCCCCATTGTATATCCATGGCTCCTTTATCATATATTAATTGGCCATATATGTGTGTGTTTATATCTGGACTCTCTATTCTATTCCATTGACCTATGGGTCAGAGATGCTTTTAAACACCTTACAGTGGCCTGGAAGCCCCACCACAGAGGATTGTCTGGCCCTGGCATTAACACACCCACTGCAGACACACAGGGTGAGGCCCCGGCTGTGCTCCCGTCCTGCCTGCAGGACCTTGGCTAAGCCCTATGCCTCCCTGAGCCCCAGACCCCCACCTGTACACCAGGCCAAGCATGAGCTGCCTGGAGGCTCTGTGACGTCCTGGAAGCCCTGGCCCCAGGCCTCTCATTCTGAGCCTGACCCATAGAACACAACCAATGCTTCTTTTCACTTTTCCCGTCTTTCTGGAAGTTACTGCAGAGGGCATGCTTTTATGTATCTAGTTCCCTAAAAAGATGTGTTTTAAATTAAGACAAAACATGTCTCATAAATTGTGATTGAACATATTTTAAAAGTCATAAATGCTTTACTTACTTGAGTCTGAGCGACTGTTAATTGTAACACAGACTTCCACTTCACAAGATCTTTTTGGAAGTGGAGTGGATGAGGGATGATTCCACATTAACTCTACATGTTGACTGCAGGGTGCACATTATCTCTGTCCCAAATTAATGAGGAGCTCTGACTTCATCTTCGAGCTGGTGTCTTCAAGGAGCTGCATTCAGAGGAAACACAAACCGAATCCCCAAAGTCTGGAAAAGGTTCTTATTAGAACCTTCTTAAGGATTAAGAGAGGGTTGCTTAGCATATTAAGTGACACAACTTTGAATTTCTGTCTCTCTTGCCCCACCCCAGCTTCAGCCTCTGCAGGAGACTGCCAGAAAATGTCCCAGTTTCCTTCTCTGCAAAGAAAGGAAGTGAGGACTTCACTCCCAGCTTCTCCTTTCCCAGAAGCGCCCAGCAGGCATCCCTTCATCGGCCAGAGCCAGGGGAGCTGCCCAGGGCTAAGGCAACCGCTGACGCAGAGAGGGGGTCATGGTTGGCGACTCCTGAGTTGGGGATGTGATCACCTTCCTGAAGGGTGGCTCCTGAACAAGCTAAAGGCTATTACGTGGAAAACGGGGATTGGTTAAGTAGGCAGACCCTAGGATGTGCTCCGACTTTCTACGGGGCAGATCACTGGAATGGATCGTTTTGAATCATGCAGGTATAAAGCCAGTGCACCCCTGTCTTTGGTAGGGTTCCCTAGAGCAGAGCTGAGTCAGGCTTCTCATGCAAGAGCCTCACCACAGCAGGCCTCCTGGGAGACCGACCCTACAGGGAGTGGGGGAGTCAGGACAGAAGCGGAGGGAACAGGGCGGTCACGGCTGTTGTTGGCCTCCAGTATCAGCCTGATTCCACGGGGAGCTCTGAAGTGTGGGTAGCACTGTCGATCATCCCACCTTGAGGCAGGAAGGGATTTTATACTCTGCATCAGTCAGCCATTGGCCGGCCCCTCTTCTGGAATTTTCTTTGTCTGAACCTAGTTTACTCTTACTTATCCTTCAGCTGAGGCCGAAGCATCACTAGCTGATCAAATCCTCCTGCAAATGGTCTTCCAGTCTGAGTGAGGTGCGGGGCCATCTCCAAACAGCAGGGAAGGGAAAACTGCGTATAAAGTTCCTGAGGTGGTGTCACTTCGAGACCAGCACGCCCACTCTCCTGCGGACAGGCTCCCAGCCTGGGGTCTGGCACCACTGGGTCACCGAGCTTCTGAGGAAGTGGTTGGCTGCTTTCAGACCTGTGTTCTACCAGAAACACACACAGCAAAACGCTGTGTCTCTGGGAGATGCTCACATGCCAGAGGCCACGTGGAAAATGATAGCATTGGAGGGACGGCCCACAGCCTCTCTCACATCCCTGTCCCATTCTGATGTGCGGCCCAGGCTGAATATAGGGGATGGGAATTGGGTCTCTCTGTCTCCGTGGAATGCACATGGCAGGGTCTCTTTAACGTCAGGCTTATGGGGTGTGAACCTGCCACTCACCTCCTATTATGGTTACAGTTTGACATTTATTCCCAGTTATTTGATGAATCATTTCCCTTATTGGACTGTGAGCACCACAATTCTTTATCCTCATCTCCTGGCACTGTGCCTGCATACAGTAGGTGCTCAATAAATGTAGGCTGAATAAATGATTCATAGTCTGGTCTCAGCTCTCATCATGATGAACTAAGATGTAGACAGTATTTGCTCTGGGACAAAGCAGATTGGGAAGCAAGCTGATCCCCCTACCAAAGGCCCTCAAGTTAGACAAAGGTCCGTGAAGGTGTGATGAGCAGACAGGTAGAACATCGGATGGATGGACAGATGAATGGCTGGCTGGCTGGCTGGATATATAAAATGGAGCTAAATTGATGACCAGAGAGCTAAAGCTGAGTGGTAAGGTAGAAGCAGATAGAGAAGTATACAGAGAGATCTCTTTTTGGGCATGCATAATCCATTAAGGCAAAAAATAATGCAGCTTGCATATGGTGCCACTCAAATTTGTTCCCCGAGAAGGTCACCCAAAGAGTCTCTTTGCAGAAAATTGTTAATCCCATTGTGATTTCCTGGTTAAAGAAAAGGTTAGGCAAACACTCAGAGAAATGGGCCCTTTCTCTGAGGGGCAGCTCAGAAAGGCGTCTTTTCTTCTTTCCTTGCCCCGATGACTTCTTTAGAAACAAAGTTCAGCCCTTTCTCCACTCATTCTCTGTACTCTCACTGCCCCTGCAACTGGACCATGTCTGTCCACATCCGGGGAACCTATCCTCCAGAAATGGAAGGACGTGGCATCCAGACTTCGCCTGGCCTGGTCTTGGAATTGGGTTACCAGCTTGTAATGAAAAGTACCACTGGCCGCCCCTCATCTCTTCTTCTCAGCTCCTTCAGCTTTCTTTGGGATGTGTCTCCCTCATTTTTAGCTCACTGTTTTGGGGGTAACTTGAGACTTCTATGATTGATTCAGAGCCACCCAGTGATCCCGTCATCCAGTTAGAGTCAGTAATGTGTGGAGAGATGTTTGCTGAAGCTAACTAACAGCTCTCTCTTCCTCTGGATAGTGGTTAGGATGCAACACCCAGAACTTCCGCAGCCATTTTGTAAACCAAGATTCCAAATTGCTCTTAAAAAGAGACACGCAGGAAGCACCAGCTATTGTTTGAGTCTGGAATTGCGCTTCTGCAAGTTTTGTGTCCCTTGCAATCAAAGGCAGACACTATAGACTGGTCGGTGACCAGTCCTGCTTCCCTGTCTCACCTCCCCCCAGCTCAGCGTGAATCCTGATCAGCCTAAGCCAGCTGTGGCAATCCAATTCCACTAAGCAGTGATCACTTCAGGCTCAGGCATTTGACCCGATCTTGGCCAGTGACGTGTGAAGGGAGGCCGCCAGGAGAATCCTGGGAAACATTCCATAGCTCTTAAAAATAGACACACAGGAAACACCAGCGTCAGCCTCTGGGGGTGATGGCATTGGGATGAGATGCTATGCAGGCCTGCGGCCATCCAGGACCATGAAGGCAGCCAGACGAAGGAAGCTGACCCCACGGCTGCCCAGCCACGGTTCTGTGCACCTGGGAAGGACGCTCCCTAGCCTCCCTCATCCTCACCTTTTGGTCTACATGCAGCAAACCTAACTTTAAGCAGCCTTTTCTTCTCTTCTGCTTCCTTGAAAAACATTTTTAATTGTCTAAGAAAACCGTGATCCTTATAGATCGGTGCTGTCAGAATGTCTGTGACGATGGAAATGTTCCATATCTGTGTGTGGAGCCACTTGACACCTGCAGCTACAGAACACTCGAAATGTGACTGATGCACCCAAGGAGCTCATTCTTAAATGTATTTCATTTTAATTAATTAATATTTAAATAACCACATGTGACTCGTTGCTACTGTCACATATTAGACAACACAGATATAGAACAATTAGACGATGTAAATAAGCACACAGTGAAAAATAAAAGCCCTGATTCTACCTTCAGGACACAACTCCTATTAAGCTGTTGGTTTGTATCTTTGCAAGTTTTACTCCATGTATATAAGTCCACTACTAAATTTCTTTTGGAAATATATAATGTTTTAAACCTTATTTTTCCACTAAATATATTGTGCTTTTTTACACACTATATTGTATTAAAAAACTGTGATTTTTTAAAACAGCTCAGTGGATGCATTTCTAAAGAACACAGAGCAGGTTTGGGTGCTGCCAGACCTGGAAGCAGACAGAGTGGGATTTGCGTCCTGGGTCTGCCAGACTAGCTTCATGACCTTGAATGAGCAATGTAATCTCTCAGTCTCCTCATCTGTAAATGGGAGTATTCACTGTATCTTCACCCCAGTCTGGTGGGTGGATTACGTATGATAATGCCTACGCAAGGCTTGCGTGTTGACCAGGCGTCAGTGTACGGTGGTTATTAATACTGGTTCTGCAACATCGTTTTTGTGGCCGCAGAGTATCTCATTACTTGGTCGTGCCATTGTTTATCTAACCTTTTGCTATCAGACATTTGGTCTTTTGTTTGTTTTTTAAATAAACAATGCTGCCCTGAAAGCCCCTACATCAAAAACTAAAGCAGGAAGTAGTGTCTAGGGGTCTACTCTTTGCCGGAGGGGCCGCTGCTGTAAAAGAAGCCTGGGGGTTGCCAAGAGGGTCTCCAGCCAAGCCAGACCAGTTCCTCCGGAGATCAGCTGTCATCTCCTCAACAGAATTTGGCCCAAGAGGTCTTTTCTTTTCATTCCTTCAGGTCAGCTTCAGCTCAAATTGTCAGACCAGCACCCGCAAAGCAAAAGCTGGTGTGTGTTTCTTCTATGACTCACTCAGGGCTGGAGGGAGTTGGACCCATAGAATGCGCTCCCCAGAGAGAGGGAAAGCGAGCAACCAGAGAGGCATCCTCCCGGACTTTCCTGGGGGATTTTGAGCCTGCAACAGGACCGGGTTCTTTAGTATGACTCTTAGATGTCATGTCAACAGATGTTTTTTATTGTGGTAAAATATACACCACAGAAATTCTGTACCTGTCAAGCAATATGTCCCCATTCTTCCCTCCACCAGCCCTGTAATTCTGGTCAATGTTTTGTCTTTATGAATTTGTCTACTCTAGATATTTCATAAAAGTGGAATCATACAATATTTGTCCTTTTGTATCTGGCTTATTTCACTTACCAAACGGTTTCAGGATACCAAACGGATACAGCCATGATGTAGTGTGCATCAGAACTCCATTCCTTTTAATGGCTGAATAATATTCCGTTTTATGTATATACCACCTTTTGTTTATCCATTCCACTGCTGATGGATGCTTCAGTTATTTCTACCTTCTGGCTATTGTGTATGATGCTACGCTGAACGTTGGTGTGCACGTGTTTGTTTGAGCCCCTGTTTTCACTTTATGGGGGGCTATAAATCTTCCTAGGAGTAGAATTCCTGAGTCAAATAGTCACTTTATGTATCACTTTTTGAGGAACTGACAGTTTTCCACAGTGACTGCACCATCTTACATTCCCACTAGCAAAGTACCAGGATTTCAACTTATCCATATCTCATCAACACTGTTTCTTTTCCTACTCTTCTTTATATGGCCATCCTAGTGGGTATGAAGTGGTGTCCCATTAGTTTTGGTTTGACTAATGACATTGAAAATATTTTCAGGTGTTCACTGGCCATTTGGTACCTATTCTTTGGAATGAAATGTCTGTGAAGTCCCTTGCCCATTTTTAAATTGGGTTGTCTGTCTTTTTGTTGTTGGATTGGAGGAGGTCTTTATGCATTCTTCATCTATAACCTGCATCAGATGCACAATTTGCAAAAATGTTCTCCCATTCTGCAGGTGGGTTCACTTTCTTGGTAATGTTCTTTGCTACACAAAAGTTTTTAATTTTGGTAAATCCAATTTCCCTGTGTTTGCCCCCAAAATAACTGGAACTGTAGACAGCTGTGTTCTTTGCCACAAGAAGTCCCACCTGCTAGCACAGCTTATCTTTGTATCTGTTGTTCACACTTTTGGTGTCAAGCCTAAGAATCCATTGCTGAGTCCAAGACTGATCATTTAAAATCACTAAATATTGCTCTTCTTTCAAGCTCTATTATAAATTTCCTGTGAACTGGGTGGTGAGTCCCATACTGTCCTAGTCTATCCAGTGGACCAAGTTAGCTCATAAGTAGGTAGATACATTAGATAGATAGATAGATAGATAGATAGATAGATAGATAGATAGATAGATAGATAGATAGATAGATAGACAGACAGACAGACAGACAGATAGATAGATAATAGAATCTTATTTATAATTTTATTTAGCCAGTTGAGCCAACTTTTCTGTTTTCCTTATCTGCCCACTGCCTCTTGGTTATAGGGGCAACTCCAAGACTCAGGCTGACTGATCAGAGTAGCGTGTGTTCCTGGCCTTAGTGACTGGTCCCACAGGGTTGCCGTGCAACCCAAGCTTGACCAGTGAGGCCATCTCTAGAACTGGTAGGCAATACTCTGGGAGAAAGAAGTTTCCGCTAGAGCCGGCAGGCTGGAACTGTAAGCAGCGGTGTTCTTCACCACAAGAAGTCCCGCTTGCTGGGGGCAAGACTGAGGCGGCGAGGCAAAGCAAGTTGAGACCAGAAGGGGAAGAGATGGCTGGAGGGAGAGTCACGGTGTAGGGAACCCCCGAGCCAGTCCCAGGGGCCGTGCCTCCTCAGCCTGTCCTTGCATCTTGTGAGCATATCCCAGAACCCCTCCAGTGACATGAGCCAGCCCAGTCCGTTCTCCTTCAGTTTGTTGGGGATAGATTTTAATCACTTGCAACTAAAACCACCCTGACAGGTTCCCTATCCTCCATCCCCTCCCTCTCGCTCCTCGACACCTGCTACATCTCAGTCCCCACCTCTCCCAAGGCTTCGCTCTACTGGGTCCTCTTCTCACACCCCTCTCTCCAGCTCCAACTTGAAGACTCAGGCTACATGGTGTGTCCTCCTTGGAGTGGCCCACTCTGTCCCTACCCTCCCTCCAAACCCCTAGCAAAGTGGGCTGGCCCCTCCCGTGGCCCTTCAGGTCACCCTACAACAACCTAGAGCTCTACCATTCTGCTCAGCGTGTCTTGCCCTGGACCACGGCCTTTCTGAGGGCAGCCGCTGCGTCTTCTCAGTGGGGTCCCAGCATCAAGCCCAAGGGCAGCACCTGGCAGGGCCAAACCGGGTCCCAGCAGAATAGCTCCACTGGGCCCACAGGCAGATGGGCCGACAGCTCTGGGCTCCACCACTTGCCCTATGAACGGCGAGCAGGTAATTAATTTCATGCTGCTGCACTTGGAAAATAGGTTGATGATAAAGGCATTTTCTTCCTCAGGTTGTTTGGAGTTCGGTGACAGGGTTTCCCACTAGGCTTTGTTGGAAGGGCTCTCCTTCCTCTCTCTCTCTCTCCATCTCTGTGTCTCTTCCAGGCTCTCGGTCTCCTGTGCCTCATTCACCGCCAGGCTCCTACCACAGGCAAGAAAAGGCAGGCACTCCTGACCCAACTCAAGGGCATCCTTACAGGAACCTCTTTGACCAACATCTGTGTCTGAATTCCAAGGAATAAATCTGATTGGTCTGCTTGGATCTTGGCCCCACCCCTGGACCAATCACAATGTCCCAGATGTGGGACACTCCCATTGGCCAGCTGGCTTCCGCCGCTCCCTTTGAGTGGGAAATTAAGGCCAACCTGGACCCCACAGAGCAGGGGGCTGGCTGTGCCAAGGAGGGGTTGCTGACGATTGAGAGAAAAAGAACCTTTGCATTCCACTGAGGTTCCTTAATTTAATCTTCCCAGTGCCCTCAGAAATAAGAAATATCCTACCTTGTTTATCCAGGAGGACAAAGTTAAAAAAAAAAAATTTAAGCAGCAGCCCTAAACTGCGTAGGAGATGCTGGAGAAGCTCCTCCCTCCTGCCTGTCCGTCCTTTTCACCCCACCATCTCCTTAGGGGGCTTCTCACTTGCTCCCACCCCAGAAGCAGACCCCACCGTGGGAAAGATGGTTCTCAGTTGGAATCTGTTTTTCCTTCAGGTTGGTGGTTTTTCACTGCCTTGACACACGTGCGTGTGTCACACCTGTGCCTGTCACACCTGCTCTTGTTATACACGTGTGTTATGCTATTCCATTCCCCTGTTCCTTCCTGTTTTTAGGAGAACAAGAGCACAGAGATCCTTCCCTGGAGGGACAGTGGCCAGGGGAGGTGAGCGCGTAGGTTCTGGCATCAACACGACTGAATTCAAATATCAGCTCCAAAAAGTATTAGCTGTGTGACCCCGGGCAAGTTAGGTACCTCCTCTGTGCCTCTGTTTCTTCCTCTCTGTGATGCGGATTATTAACTGTGCCTGTCTCCTTGAGTTTGGTGAAGAACAATCGAGATAATGCACGGGAAGGTGGTTTGACAGGCAGCTCATGGCCCCCCACTGCACAGATCCTTCTAAGGCCCCCAGGAGGAACCTCTGCCGTGTCCTCTGGGCTTATGTTTCTGTAAACTCTGCAAAAGTTCAGTGACTCCATTGCATACGTTAGAGCCACGGAATATTTCCACTGAGTCTGCTCGCCACACATGTGCTTATATCATGTGGATCTTTATCATTAGGTGCACTTAGTTTTAGTTTGGAGAGCTCAGGCTAAGTGCTTCCGGAGTCGGCACTGGGGTGAGGCGAGTGAGGCCTCTCGGGTGCAGAACTGAAGGGGGCATTTGCAGGACCCTGTGAGTGACCACCTCCCAGGTGCACCCCACTCAGTCTCTCTCTACCCTACTGGCTTCCCCGTGGAAGCCTTCCTGCTTCCATGGTCCTTGTTTGGATTATACTGAGAAACAGAGTCACCAACAGTGACATTTCTCATCATTTCTGATAATTTCTCTCCTTTGGTATCCGCGTCGTAAGTCCACATTTATTAGAAGGGCCAGGACTTCACGAAGGAAAAGGGAAACAAGACCCCTTTTCATCTCTAAATGGCTGCGTTTAGCACATGTGTAATTGCAGCCTCCTTCAAATAAAGAAATCACTCAGTTTTCTCCAAGAAATCCCAAGAATCTTAATACCCCCATGTCAGCAGGCAATCTGAGTTAAAAAAAAAAAAAGTCAGTAGAAATTCAAAACTTCCATGTGAAGTTTTAGTTTGACTTGAAACATTTAATTTATTTAAAAATAGAAATGTAAATGTAATCTGTATGTTTTCCTCCTGCTGTCAGGAGCTCTCTCTTCGGCTCTGACTGACTCATTAACAAATTAACATGTTGTGATTGTGCTGTGAAAAGTTGCAACATAATTGTTACAGCCACAGTCCTGAGGCCCTGGAGTTGCGCTTCCCGAACTCTTTTATAGAGTACAAATTAGATGCTTTTCATATATGCTATCTAATTTTAATTAAAATTTGCCCTAAAGCTATCCTTAACAGCTTTGAAGTTGCTGGAATTTTGTCATCTTGGGGTGGTGAACATTTGCAGTTGATAATGTCAAAATCTGTACCCATGGAAACCGTTTCCCGACTGCTGCTGCTTAGGACAAGCTCAAATCTACTGGAGTTCTGATTCCAACTTGCTTCAAGAATTATAGAGAAGGGCTGTTGCACTGTGGGCAAAGCTGAGATTTGGAGATTGTGACTGGGAGACATGATGAATTACTTGCAAAGGTCTCTGATTTAGGGGAAGTCACAGACTCTTTGAATGTTTAATTTTTCTTTATCTATAAAATGAAGATCCTCATGTCCTGCGTCCTACTGAGAGGCAAAGACACTTGAGAGCTTGACATTTGAAAAGGGGAAGAGAACCACCTTTCTGAAAGTAAAATTGCGCCTGAACTTAGTCCCATGACCAAGGCATGCTGGGAAGGTTTTTTTTTTTTTTTTTAAGCAAGTGTGTTTTGAAAGTTATCTGGAGAAAGTAGGCCAGGCCTTAAGGTTCTTGAGGTAGTTATGGGGAAATGTTAGTAAACTAAGAAAATGTTGAGGTTCCCATGAAAATTTCATTGAGAATACCTTAGACATTTTTTTAGGAATATACTCCCCACTCCCACTTCCCCAGAGGGATGAAGCAATTGGGAGGCAAGTCATGGATGCTCCCCACCTGTCGGGATCCTGTAGGGCACCCGCAGGCAGAGGCCACACAGGTCAGCTCCACTGGAGGCTGAGCCTCCGCTTTGGATGGGGAATGTGGTGTGATAACAGTGCCCTTCTGGGGAGCCTTTAGAAGCATTTGCAGGGACCCCCGAGGGCATCAGATGGAAAGGCCCCTAAAAGCAGTGAACACTGTTATCCTCATTGTGCGCACCATGAGTGACTCTGCCGCCACAGCTGCGTGCTGTAAATACAAGGGGAGATTGAGCTCCAAAGAGCTCCCTAGGGAGGTGACTGCTCACCCGGGCAACCAGGGCTTCCTCCAACCACCGGTCCTTGACTCCCCAGGAGACATCAGATTCATTCTTTGAACACAGTCCCCTGACCGCCCCCACTGCTCCCGATACATTCTCTCCTGCGAGCCAGGCAGTTTCTGCGGCGAGCACCCACAGACCTCTGACTCCCCACTGGCTGCGAAGCATTCCGCAGCCCACATACAAACACCGGGTCCTGCCTGCAGCCCCAGCAAAGCCCTGCTCTCTGCTCAAGGACAGAAGCTACTCGGGACCGAGAGAGGCTTGTGTGTAGGAGTGCGTGGGCAGGTGTGTGTGCACCAGTGTGTGGGGGACACAGTCCATTCCTAGCCATTCACTTTCTCTGTCGATGGTTTCCATCCCGTAGTGGATGACATCATCTACCCACCATCCCTCTTTTGGGAAAACACCTCCATCCGCGTGGTTTCAGCGGTGCCAACTCAAGTGCAGAATCACAGCCATTCCAATCAGGCTCCAAAGCCCTAACGTCTGTGCCACCCCAGCCACTTCTTAGATTGTGACTTGGCTGTCCAAGATCTCCCTTTCAGCAGCTTGGATCTTTCTCCTCTAGCAAGTGTGGGAGGCGAGCCCGGTCTCTGTGCGTTCTGCTCACCTGAGCAGGCAACGTGAGCCCACCTCTTCCCTCCTCCCACGGCACCCGGGCTCCGGCGGGCCTCCTCCCCGCAGGCTGTGACAGCAGAGCCAGGAGCCTCTCTCACTGGCTTACTTACCCCCCAGTGGGGTTCGAGTCAAGTGGCTCTTGGCAGGATTGTTCGATGGTACTTACTGCAGGAAGGAGATTGGACGAGAGTAGAAATCAGCGCAGTTCTATGGTCAGGGACTCCAGACCCATCCAGTGTGGTCCCTGATTCATGGCTCATGCAAAGCCAAATCACACTCAATAGCTGACACATACACACCATGAGATCTTTGCTTCTCTTTTGCAAGGGGACAGAAGTGAAGAACACTTTGGGAAAATTTCCAACACGCCAGTTATATGGGTTTCCTAGAAATGCCACAACAAGTTGCCACACCTTGGGTGCCGTAAAACAACAGAAATGAATCTCCTTACCGTTCTAATATCCTGACGCCTACAGCCCAAGGAGGTAGCAGGCCACACTCCTCCTGACGGCTCTAGGGGAGAGTCTGTTCCTTCCCAGTTTCTGCCAGCTTCTGGTCCTCCTTGGCTTGTGGCGGAGTCACCCCGACCTCTGCCCCCACCTCCACCTGGCTTCATCTCTATGTTTCACTATGTGTCCTTTTCTGTCTCTTGTAAGAATATTTGCACTGGACTTACGGTCTCCAATTACCCCTTATGATCTCCTCTTGATCTTAATTATATCTGCAAAGACCCCGTTTCCAAATAAAGTCAAATTCTGAGGATCCCAATGGACATGAATTTTGGAGGGACACTACCACCCATGACACAAGCTGATATCGTGTTTACCTTATCTTGTCTTCAAAGATTGGGTGATCTGAACATATTTCTGAGAACTGCTCTCTACCCTCTCACAGCACTTGGCACACACGGGCTTCAGCCATGACCTGGGGGGTGATTCAGTAGTTTCCATGCTCATAAAGCAAGGTGGGCATATACTGGGGAGCTCTTCCTGAGCTGAGTAATTGATTATGTAGAACAGGGATTTGCAAACTACAGCCCCAGGGCCAGCAGCCTGTTTTGATGAATAAAATTTTTTTGGAACAGAACTCTGTCCATACATTGATATCCACACCTACTTTCATGCTACAAAGGCAAGTGAGTTGAATGGTTGACACTGAGGCTGTATGGCCTGCTACTTAAAATATTTACTGCCTGAAACTTTCTGTAAAGGGACTCCTGATGCAGAAGAGTGAAATAAAAAACAACCTCAACCCATTAGGTGTCAGAGTTTTTCTAGGGCAGAGATTGGGAATTAAGAAAATGCCTTAACAAATGTCCAGAGGCGTGGAGGTGCATACCCAAAGGTAACGTTAGAAAAGGACAGGGTACTTGGGTTAGCGGGTTAGCCACAGGTGAACAGAGGGGATGGGGAAGGCGGGCAGAGGAAGAGAGGTAAGAAACTGGGGCTCAAACTGTAGAAATGGCACAGGAGCTTTTTACAAGAAAATTCCTCTGTTTAAAGTTGCTCACTTTGCAGCGGAGTAAGCCTCTTGCCGACCCAGCCTTACCTCCAGAAAAAAGTGCTCATGGGAGGGTTTGATTTCCTAACTGGAATTCAGGAAACGGGGGGGTTCCACAGCTGGGTGATGTGCATCGTGGGACAGTGTGTGTGGACAGGGAGACAATCCACAGGCCTGTGGATCTGGGTGTCTGGGGAGCCCCAGGAAAGCAGGGGGCATAGCCTTCCTCAGAACCCCAATGAGACCTGGGGAGACAGGGACCCACATCCCCAGATACCTTGTCCAAAGGCCCGGGTTCTCCAGCCCTGGAGACTCCCTCCCCCTATTCCCAGGCCCGGCTCCAGCCCTGGGGCCTGCCCCTGCCCACCCTGATCTCCCTGCCAGGCTTCCTTCAAATGCCCCGTACAGTCCTTTGGTCTCGGGGCTGCCATCAGCTCTGGGCCTGACTCCCCGAGCTGGGCCTGTTCCTGGAGGGATTCGCTCGCCCTGGCTGCTTTACCAGGGCAGAGATTGGTGAAAGGCTGGGCGCATCCTTGCTCAGGGAGCTCAGACATCTTACCATGTGACTGGACTCCACTTCAAAGAAGGATGAGCGGTGGGGGCAGGAAAGAACCTGGGGCTTGGAGGCGGAAGGCTTGTGCCTGAGTCCTGTCTCTGCCACTGCTAGCCGGGTGTCCTTGAGCAAGTCACTGTACCTCTCTGAACTGTAGCTCATCCACTGCCCCTGGCTTTACAGTTTGTGTGTGGATCTAAAGGGAACATGTGCAAACTGTGAAGTACAACTCCCCTCATGGGGGGAGTGGGACTCTTAGGAGAGCTGGCGATTTGGGAAGGAGCCCACGCTGAGAGGTCCCCCTAAGGACGCTGGGGAATGAAATACCCCCATCCCCAGGACCGTCCTCTGCTCAGCCAGTAGGCCTGCTCTGTCTGGGCTCCCCTCCATCCCTCTTGTCCATTTAACCCAAGAAGGAAGGACCATCGAAGCCAACTTGGGCTCAGATAGCCATTAGTAAAATTTCCAAAGGCAGAAGATTTTTGTTTTTAGAATTTTGAAACAATGCACATGAAATGCTTTTACAATAAGAGAGAGAAAACACTAAAAAGACACCTGGAAAGTCATGTACTGCCTTAGCTAATTTTCCAGGCTAGGTCCTTCCCTCTTCCTTTCAAACACCGTGTCCCCCAGATCTGCCCTGTGTGTTTATATCACAGGACATGGATGCACATCATGAAAGTGAAATGTCACCTCCTCATAGAGACTTGGCCAAATTCCCAAATGCAGGGATCCCCCATGCCCCCTCAACACTCCGTAAATCTCTCAGCTGTATTTTCCCCAAAGCAGTGCTCATGAGGAGCTCTGGGGCTTCCAGAACACCACCCGTCTCCCCACTTGACCGTCTGCTCCACAGGACGGGGTCTTGGCTTGCTTTCTGGGTTCATTTGCTCAGTACCTGGCCTGGTGCTTGGCACATAGGAGGGCTCCATAAGTATTTGTGGAATGAATGAGGAGCAGACGGATGAGTGACAGCCACTCACAGAGAAGAATGAGGATATCGCTGGCTCTGGGAGTGTCACAATTTCTCAGCTGCTCACACTGGTAACAGGCAACTTGCAATTTGTTCATTGCCTGTTAGATTGTTTTTGAGGTTTTGCATAAAGAGAACCTAATCTGTATGTTTCTGACTCATCTACACTTTTGCTCTCTCATCCGTGGTTCTTGGGGGGCCGTTTCATGTCTGAAATGCCAATTAAAAGACAGCCTCTTAAGCTCTTTGTTTTCCTTTTCTGAGAACCAGGAAGTCCACCTTCACCAAAAGTGAAGTATCATTGGCACCTAGGCTGCCAGGCAGCTGAGGGCGGGTGCCCTGGAGGGCCTCCCCTGATGGCCTCATGCCCCAGGCCGGCTGGGTGGTGCAGAGGGAGCAGAAGACCCAGGCTAGCCAGGCAGGAAGGCCCTTCAGGGGCATGTGGCCATCACACAGGAAAGCTGGTCAGGAGGTGGGCTGTCAGGGGTGTCCACCAGTCAAGAGATGAGCACTTACAGGGAAGGGGGCAGGAGGCTGGCTGACCACCCCACTGCTCCCCTCCAACTTTCACGTTCCTACCCTGTAATTAGCAGTGTCGACATTTGAATGACACACGTCTTAAAGGGCACTGCCAGCGCAGACATGTTGGCTCTTTGGAACTATGCTGAGACTCAGTAATTATGCCTTCCCTCCCCTTCTCTCTCTGCATGCTTCACTCTAAATGGGCAAGTTTGCAGGAAGAAAGGACTGTTGGAAAAATCCCCACTGTTAACTGCCTTCCTTGAGTGCAGAAACGGAGGCCACTCACGACCTTCCTTGTTTTATTTTGCATGGAATGGTGTGTGTCAGGCTATAGAACTTGCCAGAGATGGGACCTCTGGATAAGGTAGGTATAACCATCCTGTTGTGTATACTACCAAGTTGGGAGCTATCAGTAATAATCCCTAACACTGATCCCCAGGCTTACAGAAACCTGAATGAATTACAGGCTCTAAACCGACACATCTTCAGGATATAAACTAAGCCTGTGGTTTAAATGCATTTTCTCATTTATTCTTCTCATAACCTTATGAGATGGGCACAATTATTATCTTTGTTTCACAGCTGAGAATACTGAGGCTGTAAGGAATTGCTCTCTGTAAGAAGACAGAATGGAAAATCCAGTTTCTCCCTGACAGTTGTCTGATGTGGCTATTCCTAGATGCTGGAGTTTCACTCCAGTAAAATTAAAAAAAAAAAAAAAAAGAGTGGGTTAACATAGGATTGTCAATTCTTGATTTTGCCAGATATAAGCATTTATGGAGAAAAAAAAATGTTGCCATCTGCCAGCATCATCATTTCATAAACTTCATTTTTGCACATACAAATAGGAAGGAAAATCTCAAGAAAAAAAAACCATTTCTTTGCATCAATCACATTTCACTCTATAAAAAACAATCGCTCAGGTATCCTTTTTTTCCTTTCTCTCTCTCATTTGCCAAGGGCTAGAAAATTCCATCCCAGGCTCGCCCTAGTTTGAAGGCTTGCATTCAGGATTGCTGACCTTCATTAGTGGCTCCCAGCACGGAGAAAGAAGTCTTGGGCCCACATGTCAGTAGCCCGGAGTGGAGCAACCCTAGTATGCAGACGTCTAATGGGTGGCTGGTGGGGTGCACATCACTACTCTATGCGTGCCCTGGAGGGACAGTGATGTCTGTGGTTGGAGAAAGACAAGTGTGCTCTGCCCCATGCACCCCCAGCAACATCAGGGAGACCCTTGCATGCCAGGGACCCCAGCACATCAACTTCCTGTTGGGTGAATTACTTTCCAATCATTAGGGAAAGCTCACTAACAGCCTGGCAACATGAACTTGGAACAAGAGTTTTCTGGGGCTGATTTTATTTCTTCTTGCCAGTTCGGACTCTCCTTTGGGCCAGCCTGCCCTGCCTCCCTGGTCTGATGGTCTCTGAGATGTGAGCCTGAGCAGCTGTCCAGAGCTGTGCCGAGTTATTTCAGTCTGCGACGTCGGGTGCTGTGTACACGTCCCACAAAGGAGATCAAACAGATCTGCAAACCGTGGTTGTGATGGGAGCTAATTAGCATTTCATAACATTCGGCAGGGGAGAAGAAACAATGACACTTCAGAGCAAGTAAAATCCATTTGCAAATTTAATATTTTTCTGATGAGTTAATGTCTCTAATCACTACCTCCCTCCTTGTGTAATTTATTCCTTCAACAACTGTTTGTCAAGTTCTACACTCTGTGCAAGGCGCTGTTTACTGGGAATTCACCGGTTATAAGTTACGGGGACGTCTGGATCTGGGCCGTTCCTGATGGCGGCGCACAGCCAAATCGGGCCTATCGCCTGCTTTTGGACAATTCACAAACTAAGGAAGGGTTTCCCAGTGTTAAATGGCCTGGGGGAAAAAGTCAAAAGAACAGTGTTTTGTGACACCTGAAAATTACATGAAATCCAAATTTCCATGTCCATAAATAAAGCTTTATTAGAACAGAGGCACACTTGATTATTTACGTTTTGTCCATGGCTGTTTTTGTGCCACAATGGCAGAATTGAGTAGTTGTGACAGAAACCATATGAAAAGCCCTACAAATCTATAATACTTATCCTGGGTCTTTTACAAAAAAGAGTTTGAAGACCTCTGGTTTAGAGAAAGACACTCAAGTAAGCCACGCAATTATAATTCTAAGAGACAACATCTAAATTAGAAAAAGTAGGTAGTTCCATGGAAATCTACAGGAGGGGGAACCAACTGCACCTGGAGGTCAGGAGGGAGTGCTTCCTGGAGGAAGTGGTAAGGACATAGAGATGAGAAAGGTGGATAAGGGCATCCCCAGACCTCAGGGCCCCACAAGGTCAGTTTTCTTCTTGCATTCACTCAACGCGCCTCTCCCTACACCCCACCCCAACGGGCATCTTCATTCAGGTGAGGAAAGAGGAAAGCTTTGTGTCGACTCTTCAGTCATTTCCCCGAATCCATGCCTCTCTCACTGGAGGTTTTCCTTTCCTCCTGAAGGCTGTTAGGAAGATGAGTCTAGGTTCAACCAAGCCTCTTCCAAAGGTTTTCTTTCCACATCCGTTGAGGTAACAGCCCTAAGACTCATGTTCGTTCTGAACTCACTGTGATTTCTAGGAAGCAGCCTGGAATTTGTCTGTCTCTGGTCCAGAGGCAAGAACCACTTAAAAGTTACAATGTCTACCACTTTACTTGTTTTCGAGATAGGTAGAGGTTGGCAGCATAGGGTCTTTGTCTTTCTGGAGAAGCTGATTCTTGACCTCTGAGCAGCAGTGAGTGGGCATTACGCATCTGATGAACGGTTCCCCTAGAGTCTGCTCTGGTTTATGCAGATTAAAGAGCTGGTCTGCCGTAGGACAACCGTCTCATATCGCTGGGACCTCTGGTGTCAGACTGACCTGGGTTCAATGCCAGCTCTCCCTTTTCTTAGCTCTGTGTTACGTCACTCAAACATGCCACTAAATCTGTTCTGAAACTCCGATCGATAGACAAAACTGAGATAATAACAGCATCTTCCTCATTAGTTATAGTGAGAATGAAGTGAGAAAATGGACTGAAAAAGCTTAGCCTAGTGCCTCTCTCAGAAAGCCCTGGTGAATGCTGGCTGGTATAATGGTCGGCTGGCGAGTGTTACAGAAAGCACCTGGTCAGAGCTGATGGCCCCCCACCCCTGCTGCCACAGGAGGAAAGAGGGATATGTGCACATATCTGCTGACTCAGACATAAAGTATCTTTGAAAGGATACCATGAACTGTGAATAGAGATTGCCTCTGAGAAGGGGAACCCGTTAGCTGGAGTGCAAGGGAGAATGGAGGGGTTTTTTTCTCTAGCACCTTTGAACACTGAGTCATATGAAAACTATTCAGAAATGGTAACAAGGTGCCCTATTCATGAAAAGGATTTGAAGAGATTAGGGATGGGGTCACACAGCATTTGGCTTGGGGTAAGGGGCGGTGGGGAACATGAGAATTACAAATAGATCAGAGAAAAAGGTCCAAGTGAGAGAGATCAGGTGCGGCTTTGATACAAACATCTGTCCCTGCGATGTGGCAATTCATGGGAGCAAAACTCAGCCCAGTAAACACCCACCAGGCTCTGCAGTGACCTGCTAGAGAGCGGCAGGTGAAGGCAAGGACTCCTGAGACATCTGGAGGGATCATTCCCACAGCCCAGCGAGAAACATCTTGAATGCATTCAGAGACAAACCCACACTTTTGGAAAATTGCTTTTGACATACATTCACTTGTTTGGGCTTTAGCTGAGCCCCCACTCTATGTGCTCTGTGGCCTTTGACACGAATTTGCCAACAAAGGTTGCACCAAGTCAAAATGGCATTCCAGAAGATTCTTTTTCAGCAGCAGGTACTCACTGACCTGGATGTTTTCTCACATGTCAAAGCCCTGAAAAAGAGATGCTAAAATTGACCAGTATGACTTGATTAGGGCGGGGGGGGACATTTTTTTTAAGTGATCAAGGATTCAAATCAGAAAACAAGAACAAAGAAAAGCATGGGAGAAGCACAGACTCAAAGAGAAACATTCGCTTTTGTAAAAATAATAATTTTTTTTACCCTTATGAAAATAAACACTCTTATACACGATTGTATGGGAATAAAACTAAGCCATGTGCAACTCAGATTAACCATAACTTGACTGAAAGAGTTTTAAGTGGAAGCACAGGAGTGTAATAACAAGAGGCTGGGTTTGTGAGTTCATTTTTTACACTCTCGGCAATAGGGAAAAACTGAATTGGAACACTTATCGATAAACACGAATTTTCATCGATGAGGCCTTTTAGAGGGCGTCATATTGGAGAAGTCTACTCACTATTTTAATGTGCATGACAACTTTTTTTTTTTTTTGCAGAGAGGCCCAGAGGCAGAGACCGGCTTGCTGCATGCAGACTCGCTCTGAGAGGATGGGATTCTATTGACTGACCTGCTACTGTGGGAATAAAGTTGGGTATAAAGCCTTTCACTCCAAGAATGTTCCGCTGTCTTTTTTGGTCTCATTGAATCCACAGTGAACTTGTCCAGGACTGAAACCCACTGGCAAGACAAAATGTCTCCCTGTTTTCCATCCTCTTACCGTTTCTCTCCCTCCTCTTTTTTTAACACTTATTTTGCATTGTCATCCTGTCCCCAGATGTCCTCTTCCTCTTCCTTGCCTAAGACCTTCTTGCCTGTCTGGGCCCAGCATAGATGGCCCTCCTCTATCTATCTTCCATGATCCTTCCAGAAATGCATTTGTCTTTCATCTGGACTGCTGCTGCATAATTGCTTGAACCTTTATTTAGCCCCTGTAGCAGAGTGGGAACCCCAGAAGGGGAAGGTGAGAAAAAGGCTTCTCCGGTTTCAGAGTTGTCTTCATTCAGCCCAGTGGTGACTCAAGGGTGGTGGTCGTGGGGAGACACCTCATTCCTTCAAAGCATGAAGCTATGTCTTCAGATAAAGGCTCTAAAATACCGCAACAGTGTTTTGAGAACAGAGGTTGCCTATCCTCTTCTTTTCCACAGTTCCAGGTTTTCTAAGGGAAACAATAAAGCATAGCTGACTCTACCTCTGAGCCTAATAGTTTTTTTGTTTTGTATTGTTTTGTTTGTAGATAATTATTTTTTATTGAAGGGTACTTGACACACAGTATTACATTAGTTTCAGGTGTACCACACAGTGATTCAACATTTATATACATGATAATTCTAGGTACCAGCTATCACCCTACCAAGTTGTTACAATATCTTGACTATATTCCTTATGCTATACATTACATCCCGGTTACTTATTTATTTTACAATTGGAAGTGTGTACTTTTTTTTTTTTTTTTTTTGGTGAGGGCATCTCTCATATTTATTGATCAAATGGTTGTTAACAACAATAAAATTCTGTATAGGGGAGTCAATGCTCAATGCACAATCATTAATCCACCCCAAGCCTAATTTTCGTCAGTCTCCAATCTTCTGAGGCATAACGAACAAGTTCTTACATGGAGAACAAATTCTTACACAATGAATAAGTTACATAGTGGACAGTACAAGGGCAGTCATCACAGAAACTTTCGGTTTTGCTCATGCATTATGAACTATAAACAGTCAGTTCAAATATGAATACTCATTTGATTTTTATACTTGATTTATATGTAGATATATTTCTCTCTTTATTATTATTATTTTTAATAAAATGCTGAAGTGGTAGGTAGATACAAGATAAAGGTAGAAAACATAGTTTAGTGTTGTAAGAGAGCAAATGTAGATGATCAGGTGTGTGCCTGTAGACTATGTGTTAATCCAAGCTAGACCAGGGCAATAAAACATCCACGTATGCAGAAGATTTCTCTCAGAACGGGGGGGTGAGGTTCTAAGCCTCACCTCTGTTGATCCCCAATTTCTCACCTGATGGCCCCCCTGCGACTGTGCCTGTCTTAGGTTGTTCCTCCCTTGAGGAATCTTACCCGTCTCTGGCTAACCAGTCATCTTCCGGGGCCATACAGGGAAATGTGAAGTTGGTAAGTGAGAGAGAAGCCTTATTGTTTGAAAAAGTTAGCTTTTTACTTCTTTGCATATTTATGCCCTGTGGCTTCTATGCCCAGCATTTGTCTTGAGGTATCTTTACCACTTGGAAGAATTATGATACTTGGTAAATTTGATATGAGGCACGAATTCTATTTAAGGGTTGTAATTAGGAAGGAAGAAGAAAAGCTATAGAAGTAGCAGGCGGCAGAAAACATGGGAAGATTGATTATTTCTTTGACATATCTTCTTGTAGAGTAACTTCAGCATGTATAGGTTTTAAACTACTAATTAAATTGTGCACACACATTAACATAATAGGAGTATAGTTACATAACCAAAGCATATCTGTAATTACCAGCCATCTCCAGTGAAACCAAGAAAACCAGTTAGGCACCTTAGGCATTTGTGAAAACTTATCTATGATATGGTGGATATTGACCAACTGAACTTGAACAGTCTGAGAGAAATCAGACAAATTAAAACAACCCATTCCTGGGGACTGTTCACATGCCATATGTTCTTTTAACAGTAAATAGTCTGTAGTTGTAAGATTTTGGAGCGCTACAATTTGCACTTCTCCTAATTCTTGGTTGAGTTCCAACAGTATAGATCCAGTCAAATTTGTTGTTTTACTGTATGCACAGGCCAGCTTAGATATCTCCTTCATTCCCATGGCAAGTCCAGGAGCTGGTGGGATGAGTGCATCTACAGCTGTAGCAGTGTGTGGATCTTTGTTGGGGTTTTTTGATGATCATCTTCTGGCATGAGTCTTCCAGAGAGTGCTGATGTTGGAAGTTCTTTTTCATATCGTATCTTAGTTGATTTTCGGGGTCATGACAACTTTTTTGAGCTATAGAATCACTCTCAGTTCTTTGCTCCCACATTCCCAATGTTATCTAATTGTCAGTGATTTACTTAAAATGGCTACAAATACATCTATTATACATAAAATTGAAAAAGAAGAAAAAATCAAGAAGGAAGAAAACAGAAAATTCTCGTTGAGAGCAGGAACACCAAAGGGACAGGCATTCTCTGAAGTGGAACAGCACGGTGTGTGAGAGCTGGGGCCCAGACAGACCTGGGTGCCAATTGTGGATCTTCCTTTTCTGTGCTGTGTCACTCTGGGAAGGTGACCTCACCTCTCTGAGCTTCACTCTTGGCAAAATAATAGTAGCTACGTCATGAGTTGTTTGAGGATGAAATGAGATCATGTTTGCTGTTTCTTTGATTGAATCCAGGTATTATTTTTAGACATTTACCTTTTCTTCCCCCTTATTCTCTTGATGCACCCCCCTCACCCTCACCCCACCTCCTCTGAGCTCCTTTGTCCCCGAGGACTGTGGTAGGGAGGAGAGAAGAAGGGGTCTACAAACCTTTCCGGCTTTTGTTTTCCAAAGGCAAAGGAGAATTTAGAGAGATCACAGAGTAGCTAAAGGAGAGGAGGATTGTGGACAGAGACAAATTTTGGGGGAGAAGACTCAGCCCCAAGGCCGGGCTGAGTGCGGCTGGAGCCTGAGGGGACCCACAATGAGGCATGGGGGGCAGGTGGGGCCGTCAGCATCCTTGCAAAAATCCTCCTTCCCAAGAGAGTCATGAAAGCAGGAGAAACCAGAGCTGAAGGGTGCCCTGCAGACAGGGATGCTGATGTCTCTATGGCAACTGGCGAGAATGAATCACAGAGGACTGTGGGTCCCTTTTCCCCCATGCCCTTGAACCAGGGTAGTTACCTGTGATGGGGATCCCAGGGAAGACCGTGTGTCCTACCTGCCAGCCCTGACGATGGGCACTCCGAGTGGTAACAGAGGTTGAATTAAAGACTAAAGTAGCGGTCACCCAACTGTGACCTAAAACACCTGCCTTCTCCATCATTATCCCTGTGCTCCCTCACAAGCAGAGCACCTCCTGATGCCGCTGCGCAGCCACTACAGGCTGGGATGGGGCCTCTGCCCTGGGGAGGCTCAGGGCCTGGTGCCAAGCTCCCCACCCTCGCTGTGCTTCCCAAACACCTGGGGAGCATTTGAAAGACGCCCAGGCCCTGCCCTAGGAGATTCTAATTGTGCTGAAGGTCAGTAGGGTCTGGACAGCGGTTCAGTTCGAAAACCCCCCTGGGCAGTCTACTGTGCAGCTGGGCTCTAGACCCACTGGGCTTGTGCGAGAGAGGCAGATTCAGAGTGATAAGATGGGGTATGGGCTGCAGCAATGGGGCTCACCGCAGGGTGAGGGGGAAGGCATTTTCCAGGAGAGCCCCTGGCTTAGCAATAAAAGACGAGTAGAAATTAAGCAGAGAAAATGGTGGTAAATGACTTCCATTCCAAGCAATGGGACAGAAGGAGAAAAGACAGATGTGAGCGAGATCATTCAATGGGGTGCCATCCACTCTAAGGCTTCTGGGGGGCTGGGGGCTAAGGGTGAAGCAGGAGTCTGCAGAAGAGGAAACCAGGCTGTCAGGAGTGAGCCTGTTGCTGTCCTGTCCCCTGTGTGTCCCCCAAGTAGCCAAGATCCTATCCAGCAGGCTTTGATTCATTCCAAGGAGGGCAGTCACAGCAAATTCCAGTTCTAGAAAGATCTCTCTTGCTTCGAGGCAGAGACTAGAGCAGCCTGTGTGTAGCTAGAGATGGATTCACAGATGTGAGTGAGGGGCTGCCTGAGCCTTAATTCCTGCCAAAAAAAAAAAAGTTTTGGTTCTGAAATTTGGGGATACACCTGCTGGGAGGGGCTTCCAAAAAACTTAGCCCCTGAACGCCCACAGTGGAGGATTATTTGGCTTCGTGGAGGGTTTTCATCACCGGCTCTCATTCCTTCAGCTGTTTCTGCTTTCAGACTCAGCAGGGATGTAGGGAGGGACTGATTTTCCCATCTCTCCTTGGGGGCAGATGTCAAGCAGACTAAGCCTCTGGAGTTCAGCTGTGCATCTCAGGGTGATGGCTTCGAGATTACGGCGCCCCCTGGACCGGGTCCTCATTGCTCAGGGACCAAGGAGCATGATGGCGGGGGGTTGGACCCATTCCCACTTCCCGAGAACATGACAACCTTGAAACTTCAGTTGCATCAAAGATTTTTGTTGACCTCTTCCTGCCCAGCCCCCATGGGAGAGAGAAGCAGTAAGGCTGCCCTGGGTCTCCTCTGGACCAGGCAACTCTCCCCCAGCTGTGCCTCAAGGACTGGGAAGCAAATCTGCAGGAGAGGGGCCATTGCCAGGATTGCTGGAGCCACCCTCCACCAGCACCCCCATCAGTTCAGCGACCCCGCCACCCCCCACCAACCTGGGACCTGGGCTCTGGGATGAAAGTCATTCAGGAAAGAGGAACTGAGCCCCAGAGCAGCCACACAGGTCCTCCAAGGTCACAGAGGAAACGGTGGCCCCAGCATTCAGAAGCAGAGCCCATACTCTGCACCCCAACTCAGCCCTTTCTCTCCTGCTCCTCCACAGACTTCAGCGGGTGGGGCTTCTTGGTCAGCAGCACAAACAGACCCCACGGCTTGCACTTTGTCTGAACGTTAAGGGAGGATTCAGCTGGTGAGCTTTCCGCCACCCCCTCGCCTCCGCAGCTGATTTTAATGACTTTTGACAGTTATTTGTATAATTTGAGTTATGTGGCATCACAAAGATCTTTCTCCCGGGGAAGATTACATAAAACTGTTTTGACAGCTCTCACCAAAGGGGCAACATTTAATATATAACAGTTCATAAAACAAACCTGGGATCCGAGAATACTTTTTGCTGTTAGTCATCATGATATCACCTTCAGGTCCAAGGGGGGGAGAAAGCAGAAAATCTCCTTTACGCTGTGACATCTCTGAGAGCAACTCACGTTGTTGAACTGCTATGCTTTTGTGTGAAGGTAAGAGTCCCCTCTGTTGTGCGCTTGTAATTAGAAACTTTTGGATATGAATGCCCCCTTTTTGAAAGATGAATTCAAGGAGTCCTGAATTGACTCCAAGCCTCTGAACTTTTTCTTTTTTCTCTCTTCTCCGGTTGAGGAGGAATTGCTAAATCTCTAAATCAATCAGCTATCTCCTTTGAAATCCTATTTGAAAATCCACATTTCCCCTGAGGCCAGTCACTCCCATTTCGTTCCTCCCTCAGTGCCTGGGTACTTTGTTTTGACTCTGCCACACTGTTACTTCATGTCAGGGAGCATTTTCAAGCAGAATTTCTGTAAAAGGAGTTTTGAGAGAGAAATTTTGACCTAGACCCTTCTGGAAGGGGGTTGGGGAAAGTGGCCTGTGGTCGAAAAAGCCAGGTTTATGCTATTTATTAAACAAACGTTGCCATTTCTCAAATCTCCCTCGTACCACCAGCCCCAAAACCTCATGCACACAAAAAAAATCTCCAAAATAGAAGGGGTTTCATTCTCAAGGGACTGTGAGCTTTCCACACATTCTGCAAGCTCACTATAAAGGTGGTTAACTAATGACTAGAAGCCCAAGAGCCAAAGGAAAAGCATCTGGGGAAGACCTGTCCTCAGGTTCATGTTTAATACCTCAGAACAACCTAGAACATGGTCCTTTCCTGGCGGTCCTGTGTGCCGAGGCTGTACTGTTCTTTGGAAGTCACGCTTTTCCAAACCCTGAAAAGTACAGACTGTACCTAACAGAGCCGAGAAACAGTGCTTTTTGCCGAAGGGGTAGGGTTAGGGGTTGGTGGGTAGGAGGGATCCTGTTCTGTTGAAAAGAATGATTAGTTTCCTAAATCTGACCAGTAGGGAATATGAGAAATAGGGAATTTTCTGTATGGTCTTGTAATCATTGTGAAGTTTCCATGAGTCGGAATACAATATAGATGGGGCTTTATGTGAGGAAAAACTCGGGAATTCCCCTTTTTTTTGCTCCCAGCCTCCCTCCCCCAACATTAAATGTCATAAACACTTGCTCAGTAAAGGAATAGATTCGTTTTGGTTTGGTTTTTAAAGGAGAGGACAATGTTCAAATGGTCTGGCCGTGGTTCTGGGGAGTATATTAAAGGCAGAAGCTGAAAAGACCTGATGGGGTGAATATGAGCAATGTTTTGATTCTCATCCATTCATTCACTTAAGACATGTACATTAACATGGTGTGGGGGGTTCACGGGGAAGGCAGTGTAGCACAGAGAAGGCAAATTGTGTCTCTGTGCCATCTGACTGCACTGATGGACAGTGACTGCAGTGGGGCGTGGGAGGGGACTCGATGATATGGGTGAATGTAGTAACTGCATTGTTTTTCATGTGAAACCTTCATAAGAGTGTACATCAATAATACCTTAATAAAAAAAATGTGTATTAAACCCCTCCCGGGTGCCAAGATCTAAATTTGAAAGACACAACCTTTCGCTGCAAAAGAAATCTCTGGTATCTTTGAGTTTTCATTTGAGACAGCAACAGTGAACACATATATACATAGTCTTAGGGAGTGATCCGTGCTCACTGATAAAAATGTGGTGGTAAAAGAGAGGGATCTCGGGGGGCTGCTTGGATCGGCCTGTGAGGGAAGATGTCTCCAGGCTGACTTCTAAGGAGAGGCGAGGAGGTGAGGGAGGGAGCCCTGCTTTCACCTGGGGCGAGAGCTCCAGGCAGGGGCCCTGGGCTGGGAGTGTGCCTGCCTGGCTGGAGGAGGAGGCCAGGGGGCCTGGGCAGAGTGAGGGGGGAAGAGCAGTGGGGGGGCTTGGGTAGAGGGCACCGGTGCCAGACCGCATTTCCAGGCCTCGCCACCTGTGAGGCTCAGTGGGACAGGCCCCCCTGGCTTCAGTCCCCAGTTCAATCAAGCACTGATCTAGGTGCTGTACGGGGGTGTTGTGAATGTGGTTAATGTCCATAATCAGGCAGCTTTAAGTAAGGGAGACTGTCCCCAGTAACATGGTGAGCCTGGTCCAATCAGTTGAAAGGCTTTAGGAGCCCAGCAGGGTTCCCTGGTGAAGGAGAAATTCTGCCCGTGAACTGCAGCCTTGGCCTGTGCCCAAGAGTTCCAGCCCTTCCCTACAGGTCGCCCCACGGATTCCAGATCTGCCCAGCTAGCTCCTGTCATCTATGCCAACTCCTTGCAACAGACCCCTTAGTATATACATCCTACTGGTTCTGCTTCTTGCTGGAGCCCCGCCTGAGCACCAGCCCAGTCAGCACAGTCAGACTCTCGGGCCCAGGCCCATGTGACGCCCTGACACGCCTCCCCTACCCCCACCTCCACTTAGATGCCTGGAGACTTTGGCCCAAGGTTGCCATTGCCTGTTTCCTGACACTTTTTCTTAAGGCGACAGGTACTTGCTCAGGCTGTTCTCTGCCCAAGTAACCTTGACTCCCCCACTGCTGACCTCTTGCTGCCCTTGGGCTGCCCCAGACAGACCTGGGCCCAGGACCCACCTGCTGGCCCAGGACACGTCATTCTCACCCAGCTACTGGGGTACTGCTGTTTCTGTTTGCCCCTCTGAATCTAGCCCTAGAAGCTTCTGCCTCAACCCTTGTTCTGATCTGGAAGCCCTTTGAGGATAGCTTTCCCAGTCGGTCCCACATAACATCACCCAGCAGGCCATGTGCATCAGAGAATGCTCCGAATGTGACTGCTGACCTGAATCACCAGGATGGCATCTCCTGAGCTGCCCACCTCCCGCCAAACCTGCCACCCCCGCCAGGGTTGATGCATGTAAATTCTTTTATACTGGCTGTTAATCCCAACAGCCAGGAAGAAGAATATCTTCAAAGCAGCTGTGGGTAAAATTGTAATACTTCCAGAATATCTCCCCCGACTTTAGTACATCTGCATATCAGCAGGCACTCAAGGGTGGAGAGAAGTGTGGCTTTAGTGCATTTGCATCACTCCTCGGGGGTGGAGAGAAGTTCATCTCCATGTCAGTGGGTAATGACCTGGGCGAGGAGAGGGGAGGGGAGGGCCGGTGTTGCTTCTGCTGGAGCAGGAAAGAGAGACAGCCTGGGACTGCAGTTTGTAAGCAATAAATGGACTTTAAACTTCATTTCTCCCTTGGACTGATTTCAGTTCTTAGAGAAATTTTGCCCCAGGATTTCCTCTCCCTGGACTTACAGCAGCCCACAAAGCCCACACCATGATTTTAAAGATGCTCCAGGTACCTTGTCCTTCATGATGAGGGGCTCCAGCCCAGAGCAGTCTTTTGCTCTTTGGTGCCCACAGCTAGCTGTTCCCACTGCCCGTTGCCAAGTCAGCCCTGGGAGCCCTTGTGTTGTTGGCATCTGTTTGCCCGGGGGCCAGCCAGGGTGCTGATGTGACAGAGCTCCACAAAGCAGCACGGCACTTCTTCAGCTCAGCAAGTGCCCCGGGCCAAGCAGAGGTGTGTATGCCTGAAAGGGAGTGCCCCGGGCCCTCTGCCACCCCCTGCAGTGCCAAGAGAGCTGGGCACAGCAGCAGCAGAGACAGCGCCGCTCAAAAAGTGCTGAGATAACACACCTCACACCCCAGTTGTGACACTAATCCTGCCCGGAGAGAACAGCAGTGTGAGTTTCCTCCTCATCGCAGCGGCAGCCATCTTTGTATCCGCCTGGCTGTCAGGACCCAAAGCAAGGGAAGAAGAGAAAGGGATCTCAGTGGACCTCAGGCACAGAGAGGCCAGGCTGTGCGTGGTAGCTGGAGAGGGGCTGCATGATCACCAAGGGGAGACGGAGTCCCAGATGACTTTCCTTACAAGGAAATGTCCTAGTGTCAGTGCTGGAAATGACGAAGGCCATCATTGCTGACCCCATAATCCCAGACCACCGAAAACCGCCTTCCCATTGCACAGATGGGGAAAGTGGGACTCTGGTTGAAGAGCCATCTTGCCCACTGGGGAACAGAAGCAAACCGGAGCTTGGACCTAGAACCTCCAGCCTCAGTACCAGCTTTAGAGATGCAAAGGAAGAGGACACGTCAAAACCAATGCCTGGGTCTCACTCACTCTGCTCTTGACTTTAGCAGCTCAAGACCCTGTCCCCTGCCTCTCAGGCCCCAGGCCCACTGCAGAGGGGGAAAGGGACAGGAAAGAAGAAGGGTGGCATGGGACACCAGGATTGCCATCTTACCAAATGGGAATGGTCGGGGCCCCGTCAGCACAGGGAAGAGCAAGAAGCTTGATGGTACCTCTGTGTGTATAGGGGCTGCGGCAGTGGCGGCTGTCAGGTAAGGACACCGCCACACGGCAGGAAGGGAGCGGTTTGGAGCCTTATGTCCGCAAGCCAGGGCGCATCCAGCATCCATGCGCATGTGCCTGCTGATCAATGCACAGCTCATGTGTCTGTTGTTTAAAGCTATGGCAGAAGCCACTGGAAGGGCCTTTAGGTCATTTTAGGTCGTTGTCCCTGAGTGGGGGAGGGGGAAGGAGGAAGGGGAATTTGCTTTTGTCCTAAGTGCCCCGGCATATTTGATGTTTTTTTAAACTTGACTTTCTTAGGGGGGAGTTTTGAAAACTGAATCTAAGGAAGCTCTCAATCCGTGGAGACGAGGGCTTGCAGGACACCAGGAGCTGAGGTGTCATCCTGTTCTCCAAGCAGTAAACCTCAGATGGTCTGGTTGGAGTGCAGTCTGTTGTTCA
The DNA here is from genome assembly GCF_030020395.1 of Manis pentadactyla. Taxonomy (NCBI): domain Eukaryota; kingdom Metazoa; phylum Chordata; class Mammalia; order Pholidota; family Manidae; genus Manis; species Manis pentadactyla. The sequence goes on along the minus strand of NC_080023.1, from coordinate 173,013,185 downwards.
GCAGGTCCAAGGGAACTCTAGGTTCTGCATTTCTAACAAGCTCTACGGCGATGATAAGGCTGCTGGTCTTGGGACCACAGCTGGAGAAGTGGGGATCTAGGGTCAGGAGGAACCCGAGAAGTGTAGTTATTGTGGGCTTGGACTCAGGAAGGAGGCAGGCTTGGATTCGAATCCCATCTTTACCCCAAACGGTGTGGCGCCGGGTATGCTGCTTAACCTTGCTGTGCTCTCACTGGCTCAAGCGGCGCGCCCTCGCTCCCTTTGGGTGAGGATCCGAGGAGAGGATGCTATAAAGAGCCTAGCACAGTCACTCGCACGGAGCGAATGTGCTATGAAAGTAGCCATTCTCTTGTCCTTTGAAATGAAGGTAAAATGGCTTTGAAAGTTGCAGAGCAGTTTTGTGGAAATGATTTGGGCTCAGAATCGAGTGGTCATGGATGCGAGTCCCAGATAAAACAAAAACAAGACCTCACGGCATTTCAGGAACGTTGCTGATTCTGTGATGTACAGTCACACGGGATGACTGCACAAACGTGATCTTGTGTTTCCACATGCCACGCTGAGCCGCCAACCGCTCTTCTCTTCGCCACTGTGCCCACCAGGGGTGTGTGTGTAGAGGTTCGCCGCCCTGAGGTTTGGATTGGCAATTCCGGGGCCCCTGGTTTAAAGGCGTGTTTGTTTAGTGTTACTGTCTCGGGTCGCTTCCCTTCAAAGGCAACCTCAACATAACCAACGGTAAACTTACCCACACGTGTCTGCACACGAAATGGGACTCTGCCTCCCTGCTCTCTGGGGAAAACCAAACAGAACTGGGATGGGTGCTGCCTTCTGCCAGGTTTGCTCTCCCAAGTGAGTCACATTAAGTGCATGTCATCCACACTCTTCTGTCACAGCCAGGGACCAGCGCTCAGAGGCAGTTGTGGGGTAGTTTCCTCTAATGAATCCCACCACCGTCTGGACGGTTGGGAGCAACTGACTTCGGTCAATGTCTATTTGATTCTCTTCTCAGTATCACCTCACTGGATGACCAGTGCTTCTCAACTGGGGGTGATTTTCTCCCCCAGGGGATGTCAGGCAGTGTCTGGAGACATTTTTGGTCATCACGACTGGGGGAGGTGTGATTGGCCTCTGGTGCGTAGAGGCCAGAGATGCTGCTGCTATGAACCTCAAGGTTGTTGTAAGTTGAAGAACTCGTCTTGGACTGAATAACTCATTGGTGTCACCTCTTGGCTCTCTAGTCCCTGTGTGCATTTTAACTTGTGCCTATTTTAACTCCAACAAGCCACTTGGAGCAGGTGGACCTGAATTCTAATCTCATCTTGGCACCTTATTAGCTGTGTGACTTTGGGCAGGTCCCTTAGCCTCTCTGGGCCTCAGTTTCCTCATCAAAAAGTGGGGAAAACTGTGGCCTACCCGTGTTAGTCCATTCATGCTGCTGTAACAAAAAGGCCACTCATCAACAACAAACACTTCTCTCTCATAGTTCTAGAGGCTGGAGGTCCGAGCCCAGGGAGGGCCCTCTTCCTGGCCCACAGTCACACCTCTGCACTGTGTTCCGGCACGGCGGCCGCTCTGTGAGCTGGGGTGGTCAGGGAGCCCTGTGGGGTCTCATGTAACAGAGCACGCATCCCATTCAGGAGGCTCCACCGTCACAACCCAAGCACCTCCCAAAGGCCCCACCTCCAAACAAGATCGCCTTGGGGGTTAGGATTATTTCAACATGTGAATTTTAGACAAATATTCAGACCACATCATGGCCTTACAGGGCTGTCAAGGTTGAAATGATGAACCTAAACCTCTCCTCGTAGTGCCTGCATGGAGAACGTGCTCAGCAAATTTTACACGTTACTATTAACATTCTTTTGCTGTGATGCTTGGAACAGAGTAAATGCTTAAGAAATAATCAGTGTCATAATAATAACCTTTATTGACTGAACAGTTTTCCAGACACTAAACTAAGTGCTTTGGGGCACATTTTTCTTGCTTACTCCTTGCAGCAATGCTATAAGAAGGATACTCTTATTCTTTGTATAATATGAAGAAAAGAGGCTCAGAGAGGTAAAGCACAGCTCCCCAGGAATTGAGTCGTGGGCCTTCCTCTCTGAATCGGGGCCCCCTTGGCAGATGCACCTCTGAAGGGAAGGGACGCTTTCCTTAGTGGAGGCCAAGCTGACGCTTGGGAAACTAGAGACTATCCCAAACCCAGGAGCCCACGGCAGGGCTGTCCTCCCTGAGGCCTGCCCGGGGGCTGCCACAGCCCTGCCCAGCTGTGTTAAGGCCCTGCGCTTCCCCATCAGTGGCTCCTCCACTCCTGAAGCTGGAAAGGCCGATGGTTCTCTTGGATCTGAGCGACAGCCCCACGCTCAGCCTACGGGGTGAGCGGCGTGGGGGACAGGGGGCCTGGCTGCAGAACTGAGAGATGTCACCACCAGGTGGCACAGTTGAGGCGCTCGGAGTTCGTTTTTCTCTTCGGCCTTGACGGCAGGGCCGCAGTTTATTAAACCCCAGCCGCACAGAACATCCAAGCACCTGGTGTGTGTTTCATGACCTGTGGAGACCATATTGTGCTATTTTTTTGAAAGAATTCTTTTGTGTTTCTAACATGTATCACTGCTTCTTCCTCTGCCAAGCTGGTGGCTACCCCACAGCCCCACACATCCAGGGCCTGGTATAGAGTAAAATGTTCAAATATATTTGCTCAATGAATAAATGGACTAGTTGTGAATGAGTCCAGAAGTCCCGTGTCCCTGTCCTGGACCAAACCACTCTTGAGTGCCTGTCCCACCCAGCCCTCCAAAGGCCAAGCTAAGGAAGCCATGCTCGTTCTCACCCTAGAACCCTGTCTTCCAGGAGTCCTGGAGGGTCCCAAGCCTGAGAGCATCTCAGTCTCAGTAAAGGCAGCTCCTTCCTCCCAGCTGCTCTGGCTGCCCTTGGTTCATCTTTGACCCCTTCTTCTCCTCCAAACCCATGTCCATTAGATTGGCAAATCCCACAGCACTACCTTCAAAACAGACCCTGGAGTTGGGGCTCCTTGTCTTCTACACTCCCCACATTTGCACCGGCCCAGCCTCACGCACAGTCAGCCTGTGCCTGCCCCAGGGCCTTTGCACATGCTGGAAAGTCCTTCCCCCAGATTGGTGTAGCTCCCTCGGTCACCTCATGTCTTTACTCAAAGTCACCTTCCCGGGGAGGCCTTCCCTGCCGATCCTGTTTACAGTTAAAGCTCATCCCACCTCAGCGTGCCCTTTGCCTCTGCCCCAATCTTGTCTTGTCCACCACTTACCCCTGTTAGTTATATTGTCCACTGGAACGTAAGCTTCCCAAGGGCAAGGATTCTTTTGTCAGCTCTTTTCCATGCTGTATCCCCAACACCTAGAGCTGTTCTGGATGCATAATACAGACTCAGTACCTCCTTTTAAAGAAAGGAAACATCGCCGATCTGTTGGTGAACTGCGCACACTGACAGCCCGAGGGCCTCTCTGGGCTGGGCGGTGTTTGAATTGGGGTCTCTGTTCTCTTCACTTCTCTACAGACATCAGTGAGGCTTTGATGCACTGGACAGAAATGAGTAGCCCCTCCCCTGAGACGATAAGTAGGAAGTTAGCATCAAGGCAGCCATGGGACAGGTGTGATTAGCAACCCCAGGTGAGGTCCCCTCATGCCTTGTACAGAAGGAGGGGTCAGCCGTGGTCCTGTGTTCACTCTCTAATCATTTATAATCTAAAAAGAGTTAGGTCGCTGGTCCATGGCTCTTCAAGGCGGGCGGAGTGCATGTGAATGCTCATCCATGCCCACAGTGTGGACACGCTGGCCCCTGCACTACCAGGTCTGGCTTTGCATGAGGATTACTGGGCACTTATTTAAGATACAGATGCCCAGGCCCCCACTCAGCCCTCATGAACCTCTGAGTGTGGAACACAGTAATCTGAATTTCCTCTCAGTTTACCAGATGTCTGAGCACTACTAGGAATGAATGCCTTACACCAACTTCACAGCCTCAAAAAATTTTTATGTCCAGTTTCTAGCTCTGGAGACAGCCTGGATGGAAAGGCACATGTTCCGATCCTAGAGCGACCTTGCCCCAAAAGCCTCCTCTGCTGCTCACTAGCTGCGAGCAGTCCATGCCTCTGTTGCCTCATTTGTAATATTAGGAGAGTTACTCCCCCAACAAACTCCTGCCTGTTGTAAGGGTTAAACACAGTCTTGCACATAAAGTGCCTTGTACAGGGAAGTTGGGATGGAAGGGACCCAGGGAGGGAGAGCTGTTCAAAGACTGGGTTATCTTCTTCTAGAACATTCTAATTTTTTTCAAAACAAGATTAGTTGCAAATTAAATGAATAATAACAATAAGACAACCCTACACCCTTCCTTTACGCCAGAAAATGTGAGGCTCGAATCAAGGATGTCTTTTCTTCCAGCCTGGAAGGTCCAGCTCTGAAGTCCAAAGTGGAGGGAAGGAGGTACATCCTAGGTGTGCAGCTTCTTCGGATTATCTTAATGTGGATTTCAGTGCAATTCATCTTCCAGCTAAGGCAGCAATGACCTGTTATTATACATTATTTATTATTAACTCTAACTCTGCTGTTTAATTTCCTACCTGTCTCATTATACCACCAGGGCACTTAGCAATACTTGTCCATAAGACTCACTCATAAATATCCCTTTTATAGCCACACTTACATCATTTGGATAGTAAAGGTGGCCACTCAGACCCGGTGCCTCTCTGACATGCCTTGATGTGAAGCCAGCCCCTGAGTTCCCAAACTAATTTTATGAAACACCCTGCCGCCCATTTCTCCTGGGCCGGCTTCCCAGTTGAAAGCCACAAGCCCCTGGACTGGAATAACGAGAGGCATTTCTAGAATGTGTTGTTTGACAAATGAGATAATTCTCCCCCAACAGCCAGGGGTCCCTGGGGAAACTGTTCCATTGATTTGCTTTTCCCAGCTGGACTGTCACTGGGCAGGGCAGTAAGTGTCCTCCCCTTTGCAAGGCTGCCTGCACACGCCTTTCCGAGGAGCCCCTCGCTTCTCCTTCCTGACCTCCAGCCCCTGGATTCCCCACCCATGTGAGTCTGACATATTATCAACATGAATAAAAATAATCACCAAATACAGACCAACTACGAAGGAGGAACCCAGACAGATGAACGAAGCACCTTAGGTAGAGGAGCTCCCCCAGAGCAGAGGCACACTTAGAAATGGGCACTGTTATTATTCTACACTCTTCAGATGAGGAGCCTGGGGCACATAGAGCTTAGATGATCTACTCAAGAACACCAAGCTAGGTTCCTAATCCTGGCCTCCTAGCTGCAGATGTTGTCCTGTTAACCAAAAGAAAGAGGATCAGAGAAAGAGAGGCTATCCACGTGTCTCCAACACTGTCCTAGATGAGCAGAAGATGCCCAGATAAGCTGACTTGGGCATCTGATACAGCTATGGGGATACACAGAGATAGAAGCCCCATGTAATGAGTACTGCTAAACCATCAGTTGAAAAAGGTGACATTATTGTCCCTATTTTGCAGATGAGGAAACAGGCTTAGCAAGGAAGGGCTAGTTAAGTAGGGAAGCTGAAGATTCTCAGTGCCCATCTGAAGGAAATGTACGGTTTCCAAAAAACTTGGCCTGTCACTGTTTCATGGATCTGGCAGAAGATACGAGATATGAGACTCCTGGGTCAGAGGCAAAAGACTACGTTACTCACAGCTAAAACAGGAACCATAGTATCAACATTTGCTGGTGCCAGTTCCCGGAACTCCGATTCCCACAGGGCAATGCAAAGGACAGGTGCCCCTGTGTTCAACGTGTGGTGCTTACAGAAGAAGAACCCTGATCTTAGGGAGCAGAATCCTTTATAACAGGCAGTAAGCGTGTCTAGTCTGCTTTGCTTTGGACAGAGATTCTATCTCTCTTTTCCATAGTTCTCTGTACAAACATCTTTGAAAAGATAGTCGGGAACACAGGATAGCCAGCTCCTTGCTCAAAGGAGATGAGTCCCAGGGAAACTTGGGTCCCAACAATACCACACACAACGTGCTGTGAATGGCGTGGAAGTGCTCGAGAGGCAGGTCCTGCTCTGCACAGCTAATGCTCTGGGAGGCAGAGGAGGCCTGCCTTCAGCTGCTGCGAACACAGAGGCCCGATCAAGCCCTGAGGTCAGTGGGTGAGGTCTGAGATGGTGCGGGGCTGGAGGCCATGATGAGAAGCTTCGGTTTTGTTTTAAACGCGAAGGGCAGTGCTCCAGCGTTGCAGGCAGGGGAGTGGCCTGAGCTAATTTCTGCATTAGTAAAACCAACACTCTGGCGAAGGCTCTTAGTCATGGTGCCTGGGAGAGAGGCGGTGGGGGGGGAGGGGAGGAAGTGGATGCATCTGGGATGCACTAAGGAGGAACAGCTGGCAGAATGGCTCATAGAAGGCAGGCAAAAATGGAAGCAAGAATGATTCCTGAACAAAGTCTAAGAAGTGAAATCAAATGATTTGCTTCAAGAGAGCACTGGATGGGTGACACGTGATAGGCCCTGGGTTGGCCGTGGTTGGCGCTGGGTGACTGAACCACGGGCTCATTTTACTATCCTGTCTACTTCTGAAAGTGTTTGAACACTCTTATTCGGGACAGGGAGAGACAAAACATGGAAGGGGGCCTCCTAAGGACCACGGGCTTCGTGGTCCACGGGGAACCTCGGGAAGACCCCCCTCAGCTCCTGACTCCCCCCAGAACCCAGTCTGCAGCCTGATTCGATGGAGCTGTGTGCTCACGGCGCTTCCCTGTGCTCGAGTTGGACCCCTGAACTAGGAGGGAGCCTCTGAGGGCAGCCACTGCAGCTCCTCCTGAAGGCCCTCCCGCTCTCCCAGCCCCCTTTCCGCATATAGGAGCTCATCTTCCACAGGGCGGTTTCTTCTGGGAACCCCACCCTTGCCAAATCCTACCTACTTCTCAGCTCCACTCACCTCCTCCATGGGTCCTTCCTTCACTCTCCAACCCCAGCCATCTCTCCCTCCTCTGAGAATCCTGCAGCATTAAGGTCTAAGCCAGCTGCAGGGGGAGTCAGGCGCTAACATCCCTGACGTAGATGCCAGCCCTCCAGGAGCTTCCGATCAAGCTCTGTGGTCTCGCCCCGAACTGCCCAGAGGGGCTGAACAGTTAGGTAAAGGGGTGAGGGGATAGGAGGCGGCAGCCACAGGGCAGTTGATGATTATGTCAATATATATATATATATTGACAATGGCTAGGTCTTCTGATTTTTCAGGGTAAGCCATAAATCTGGGTATTTTACTTCTCAAAAAATGAAATCTCCAAGTCTGTAGACATTGGTCATCAGTTCCATTTTTTAAATAAATATTTTGCAAGATAAACAAAATTCCCCAGGGGCGAGATTTGGCCTTGGCTTACTAGAACCTCTGTCCCCGTCGGTGAGAGAAGCCTGGGTCTTACTTACTTTGGTAACTTCCCAAAGCCACTTCGGCATACGCACCTGCTTCTGAATACACGCCGGTGAGGCGCCAGGGCTCTCCAGGGAGCCCTGGGCTGATCCACAGGCAAGCAAGTTGCAGAAGCTCAGTGACCATAAGAATAGCCACCCCCAAGCAGCCGCTACAGTCTGGGGAGGGTCCCAAGGAGCGCGTCTCAATGGGCACACGTGGGGGTGGCAAGGAGGGGACAAGACGCTAACAGGTTTAACAGTGGCTGTTGGCCTGTGGTGGTGTTTGAACCCACCTGCTCTCCAGGGCACCCTTGGCAACGTCTGGAGACCTTTTTGGTTGTCACACTGGCATCCAGTGAGCAGAGACCAGAGACACTGCTAAACACACTGTCATGCACAGGACAGCCCCACAGGGAAGGACATCCAGCCCAAATGCCGACCCTGTGGGGACCAAGAAGCTCCAGACCAAGCTTTGGTGGTGACTCTGCCTCTGTTTACTGTGTGATCTTGAATTGTTGTTAATAAGTCTCGCTAGCTATACTTTTTCTCACCTGCAAATAAGGGTTGGTGGAAGTTAGGTTCTTTCAAGGATGGGTGTGAGGTTTCTATACAATGTGTGTCAAAGGCTTAGCCCGCACCTGGTGTGTCCTCGGTAAATCCCGGCGGCAATCTCTGTCCGGCTACCTGCCTGTCTGCATGTCTGTCTATCTCATCATCTATTGAAAGAAAAGGGATCTTTGCAAATTCTTGCTTGAGGGCCAGAATTCAAAATCAGCTGCACCCTGACACAGTGAACTGTCAGCCTATGAAACAAGTCAGCGCTCAGGATAACTGGTGGAAATTGTTCTTCTTTTTACGAGTGTGCCTCTCGGTGCCTTGAACCTCATTTAATAATTATCCCATCAGACACGCTGTGCTGCTGCCCGCCCTCAAAGTGAGCCTGGAAACGCTGTCAGAACCGACACCTAATAAACAGTCATATATCTCTCTCTCTCCCTCCCTCCACCCTTCTCTCTGGTCTCACTTTGATGTGAGCCTATAGCTGATTATTTCATGGAAAAGGGCAGGGCTAGGTTCCGGGCAGTGTGGAACACGCCAGGAAAGGCCCTGGAGAGAGGCCGGGCCGTCAGAGGTGTGGAGTGAGGCGCCTCCACCCCCTGTAGAGGGAAGGCTGTGGGGCCTGCCAAAGGAGGGCTTTTCTCTGGGGATTCTGAGACTTTGGAGCAGCGTCACTGCTTTGGGGCCTGGTGACCAGGACAGCCACCTGGAGTTTAGGAGACAGCCAGAGGCAGCACAGCCTGGGGGTCGTGTTAGCGGGTAAGTGACTTCAGGAGCCCGGGACGTGGTGCCTGTGGCCGGGAGCAGGGGGCTCCCATGGGCACCAGAAGCAGAGGCCACAGGGCAGGAAATCAGGAAGGGGCAGGAGAGCCAGAAGGGGTCTCACTTAACAACTTCATTTTATAAAGATGGAAACCGAGGCCCGCAGGGGAAGCCTCTGCAACGCGGTGTGGTTCCAGTGCTGACTGAGACTAACAGAGACCTGGGCTGTGCCAGGCCCTCCGAGCACGGCATGCACGTTGGCTCATTTAATCGTCATGACAATAATAATATATTGCTATGTCCACCACACAGATGGGGAAACTGAGGCATGGAAAACCAGAGCATCTTGCCCAAAGCCAGAACCGTACCCGAGGCTCGGAGCTGTGTGCCCACCCTGCGTTACTAAGAAGCCCGCCTGAGAGGACTCTGCTCCTCCTTTGGAGGCTATTTCAGGAAACAATGGCTTTCCTTTGTTCTGGTCTCAAATTTTTCATCTGTTTTCTTTAACAACAAACGCTGTCCCCAAACAAAATGTGATGCTGAAACCCAATATGGCATATAGGTCAAGATCAAGCAGATCTAATTTTTTTAAAAGATCAAAACAGAGGTAAACATTTTTTGCCTATCAGATTGGCAAGCGTTGTAAAGGTTGCTAATGCCCATCACTGGTGGGGGTGTGGGAAAACCGGTGCTCTCATGAGTGATGGGGCGGTGGGAGTGTAGGTTGCTGCAATATTTTTGGAGGTCAATTGGGCAATGTCTGAAACATCAACAGCCCCGTCGCCTCTGACCCAGAGATCCCACCAGCAGGAATGCACCCTATGGACATACTTGCAAAAGAAGTCTAAGGTATAAACAGGGATGTTCCACACAGCAATGTCTATAATAGCAAAACCTCTGGAAACAACCTCAAAGTCCATACAGAGGTGGGGTTCCAATACGGCAACTCCGTCCAATCTCTGCAGAAGTTGGACAGATTGCACTAGATCTTAATCTAGATCTCAATTAAAAATAACCTTTTCATCAGTAAAGTGCGCCAATCTGAAGTGAATAGCTTGAGTGATTTTCCCCCTATGTGTACACCTGGGTGCCTACCACCCAGATCAAGACAGAGAATATTTTCATCACTTGAGAAGGTTCCTTGTACTCCTAGCCAGGCAATGACCCCCAGCCCCCAGCCCCCACCAGAGGCAAATGGTCCTGTGACTTCAGGGACTACAGGACAGCTCTGCCTGCTCTCGATCCTCATATAAAAGGAATCGCTTGGCATGTGCTCTCTTGCATCTGTGCTTCGCTTACCACTGCACACCGACTGGAATGGCTGAAGGAAATAGACAAAGACCCTAACAGTACCCCGCACACAACTGTGCCTGCTTATCAACACCCAGGAAGCCGGGAAATGGCCAGGGGAGCACAGCTGCCATGCACCCCACCTCTCACATCTCTCACATCCCAAGCAGGCAGGATGATGGCATTTGGCTCTCTTCTACCTTCCAAATCCCACACAGGTGTGTCTCAGAGAATCTAATTCTCATCCAGAGCTCTAGCTGCAAAGGAGTCTGGGAAATACAGTTTTCTGCTTTATAGCCTCTGACTCATAGCCAGAATGCCAGAGGGAGGATGGGATGGACATTGAACAAGTCCGTCAGAATATCCACCACACTAACCTTGTGCCATTACATTAGCAGGGGTCATCTGGGGCTGGGTTCCTGTCATTTTTGTTTCCTTTTTTTATACTTTTATGTGCTGTAAACTACATATATGTATATATGTAATAATTATTATTTCAAACAAAAAGCAGAACTTATTTTGGTTAAATTGGAGGGGAAAACAACTTCACCTGACCCCATCCCACCCCAGAGTCATCCCTTTGGAACCCAGAAGGCTCAAAGTAGCGACTTTGAAAATCTCATTCTAGGCTAATCTGTTGATAAAACTCCATGCCTATCTGGTACCTTGGACTTCAGGTGCCAAAGTCATTCAGCATTCCACCTACATTCTTCTTTATCCTGAGTCATGGATGAAACACTAGTATTGCTTATCTGTGTATTAAGAATAATACAAGGAAGAAAATGAGTGAAGAAAGTTCCATCTAGGTACCTCTAATTTCCAAAAAGAATTAAAGCAATTGTAAATCATCCCCCTATACGCTGGACAAAATTTACCTTCTCTGATAAGCCCTTTTCTATTTCTCTCTGTGCTTCAAGTAGCTATTAGGTGTGACAATGATCTATTATTGGTCGATTCTGAAGTCAAGCTGGGCATATGATGGAAGTTCCCTGATTAGGACTCAGTCCTACTATTGATCGGTAGTGATTCTCCACGGCTCCTGGCTCTGTCCTCAGGTCTTGGTTCTATCCCCTGAACTATCCTTCCTTTTCCATAAAAAAATAACTATCTTTGCGGGTGAGCAGTATCCTTAGCCTATTTCCTGCCTATAGAAGCCCTCCTTTCATCTTGGTCTGTCTCTTTTCCTTTCAGTCAAAGCTGGCAATTTCTGCTAGTAAAATACTCTTTAAAATTTTTATGAGTCTCCTACGAATCTTATGGAGGCAAAAGCCCTACCTGTAAGTTCCTTTCCTGTTTGAGAATCATGCGAAGCCATGGAAAGACCACCTCCCGCATCCTTCTGAGATTTTAACAAAGGCTTTTACAGTCACGCCCTTCACTTCATCCTCAGACTACATTGTCCTGACTGTACTTTGGGTTTTATCTTCACCCAAAATACCATTTTTTCCCCCCTATTTTCACATTATTTGCTCGAAGACGCTGGGCATTTTCAAACCCTGCAGGCCCTGCGTCTTTCGTAATAGTTTTTCTTTTTACCTGATCTCTTTCCTCTGACATTTTACTCTAAGTAGCAGCAAAAACCAAAGTGACACCTGTACCACTCCATCTGGAAAACTCCTTAGGTTCCCCAGATCATTAGACACATCAGAAAAATTTCCATGTCACCACCATGTGCTAAACTTCCTGCCATTATATAATGAAGATCTGCTTTTTTTTCCCTGTTCCATTTAATGTCCCTTAATTCCTTTAGGGCCTCGCCCGCAGCCTTCTTAAAGGAAAGACCATTCTCTTTCAGACCATTTAGGCTTTCACTAAAACCTTCTTGGAGGTCTCTAAGGTGCCAGTGACTGATGCCAAAGCCACCCCCACATTCTTAGGCTTCTGTTACAGCAGCATATCCCTTCCAGAAACCAATCTGTATGAGTTATATGTTGCTGCATAACAAGTTACCCCAAAATTTAGGAGCTTACAACAAAAACAGTCGTTTACGATCTCTCATAGTTTCTCTGGGAGTGACTTGGCTGGGGTGTTGCAGCTCAGGAACCCTCATGAAATTGTGGGTCCGATGCCAGCTGGGCTACAGTCATCTGGCTAGAGCTGCAGGACTCACCCCTGAAACAGCTCATTCAGAGGGTGTCCGGCTGGGGGCCAGCTGCTGGCATCAGCCTTCAGTCCCCTGCACACTGGCCTCTCCTCAGAGCTGCGTGAGCGTCCTCCTGACATGGCAGCTCCCAGAACAATCTAAGAGGCCAAGGTGGGGGCAGCAATGTCCTTTACGACGTTGCCTGGGAAGTCACATGTAATTTCCACCATTGTCACACATGTCAGCCCTGATCCACTATGGAAAGGAGGCACAGGGGCGAGGAGACATGGTGATGAGGAACGTGGGGGCATCTGGGAGGCTGGCTCCCACACTAGGCCTCTGGGGGACAGAAGTTATTTTGGAAATGGAAGTGAGAGTGCTGTCTCCAAAGGGAGGGCATCGTTCTCTGTAGGAAGCAAATATTCGGAACGGAAGTAACTCCCTGCCTGAGCTTTCCTTAACTTCTCAAACGTGCATGGATTGTATGTGTGCACAGCAGTGTGATCTGTGTCTGCACTTAGAATTTCTGTGGCCTTGGCAAGTGGTGCCTTCTCAGGGCCCAGCCACCTCATCTGTAAACCGAGGCTAATTATAGAACTCACACCATATGGTCATTAAGACATTAAGTGAGAACAGGCATGTAAAGCATTTACGGAAGTGCTCAATACACAGTAAACTTCAACATATGTTAGCTGGCAACATTGTCATGTGCAGACACTCATACAGCTCACAAAACACACAACCTGCAGATTGAGACTCTGATTCCAAGAATGTTTTTGACGTTTTTAGAGGGTCACATTTTACATGGTTATATAAGCATCTATATAATTTCCTCAAATTTCCCCTTGGCCCATGCAGGCTGAAATATTCACTCTCCAGCCTTTTAAGAAAATGTCTGCTGACCCCTGGGCCAGAGTGGCAGTCCCCAGAGGTTGGGAGGCCTTTGCTCCTGCTGCATACCCAGGGCCTGTAGGTATCCTTACAAATGTGTTCCGCTGACTGAAAGCAGGGGGCCTGCATCTAGGGCAGTGGTTCTCAAGGGGGAGGGGAGAGAGCAGAGGCCAGGGGCAGGGGGTCCTGCTGCTTCCCCCAGTGGACATCTGGCAATGTCTGGGGACATTTTTGGTTATCACATCTGGGGTGGGTGGGGGCCAGGGATGCTGTCAAACGGTCTGCAGTACACAGGACAGAACCTATAGCAGAGAATCATCCTCCCCTAGTGCTCCCGGGGTCTGGGGACCGGGATGTATAGACACACAGCACTCTCACCTTGTGGGGCAGTTGTCTGGCTTCCTCCCATGCTCCCCGACATGCGCCTCCCAGGGAACAGCAAAGGGGGACCCCAGGCTTCCTTGCAGTTTTCTGGCAAAAGCTAGAAAGGTTTCTTGCCGAGTGTGTTTTATGGGCAAAGATGTCGCTCTCTCTCCATTATTCAGAGAAGGAAAGGGGCATTTTCTTGAGCCACTGAGCACTTTTCCTGCCTGGTAAACCTGCTCCTCCCACATCCAGCTCTTGGCTCGAGCCCCTCCTTCCTGAGCTCTGAGGCAGAAACAGCTCCAGTCTGCTGGGCGGCACGTGCGGTGCAAAAATAAAAGTAGCTCTGTTCCCCCCACCCCCAGGCGAACTTCCAGCAGCCCAAGGACTTGAAGAAAAAAGGAGAGTAAAGTGGGAGCTCAGGGGCTGCTGGACACTATTTGGGAACGGAGAAAACCACGCTCTGCAACTTGGAGGCTGCCCAAAGGATGACAACGGGGACTCGGTGGGACAAACTGAAGGACATTCCAACAGACGCTGCAGCCAGTCGGCGCCGAAAGCGGTCCTCACTGTGCTGTCGAATTAAAAGAGCAGGTTTCAAAACTGCATGATTCCCTTGGGGGGGGGGGCCCTGGAGAGGGTGCAAGGGGGTCTCCATGTCATCACATGGGTGCTGGGCACATGGTGAATTTCATTTTGCAGAAATTCACTAAGCTGTACCTTGAGATGTGTTTGGTAAAAAACTTAAGAAGAACTCTGTTTTTGTTTACAGTACAATAGAGTGAAGTTCGTAAGAGTTTGGGTGCCTGGAGTCTGAGGCCAGCTGCCGTTGGTTCTTGGCTTCTCCTTTTATAGACTGTGGGAACTTGCACGGAGAGCTTCGCTTCTCTGAACATCAGTTTTCTCAACTGCAAAACGGGCACAAAAATAGTACCTCACTCTAGGATTGTTGGTGAGGTTAAAGGAGATACAATGTGGGAAACACGTAGATGCAGTGCCTGGCAGCAGTAAGTGTTCGGTAAGGTTGCAGTTGTCATTATATTATTATTATTATGCAGAGGAAACCACAGGGCAGAGAGGTGATAGTGGGTCTAATTTGCTCATCTGCAATATCTATCTTTTTTAACAATGAGCACACATTTCTTTTGCAATTCAAAAAAAGTATTAAGAAAGAAATAAAATCATGGCTTTTAATAGTGGGAAGCCCCGGGAAGAGCCTGATTGACAAGCAGGCTGAGAGCAGGGCAGTGTCCCTGCCCATCTTTTCACCACCTCACAGCAGACATCCGTGAGGGTCGTGAGGACGCCAGAGAAGTGTGTGGTGGCAGTGGGTGTCCACCTGCTGGGTCTGCGTTGACAGCTCCCTGCAGGCAGCGCGAAGCTGGAGCTGAGTCACTGTCCCCCCAACCCAGGTCGCATGCTGGAGGGGGGATGGTGGTGTCGCCCTAGGACAGCCAGCCTGGTGCTCTCAACGCCTCCTGGAAGATGATCCGTCATAGACCCTTCCCCACAGCAGAAAGGTGGGGGGGCACTGGGCCTTCCTGACCTTTCTCCTTCTAGGGGAAGTTGGGAGTGGCTAATTACTAACCCCTTGGGAATTATTAACCCCTTGACCCCTCCCTCCTGCCATGTGGGGTCCTGTGGGGAATTAGGCTTCCCACGCTGGCCTCCTGTAGCCCCCATCTCTCCCTGGCCCTGCAGGCTAACCAACCCTTGGGCCTCTGATGTTTGAAATCACAGAATATTCCTAGGCCCAGCCCCTTTGCCCAAATTTGCAAGTAAGGGCAGATTTGGGGTTTGGAAACGCTGTCACCACCTTCATGCCAGGCCTGCCTCTGGCCTGGACACAGGCAAAGTCATTGAGAGGCATCCAGGGGCTCACCAGGCTGTGACCAAAGCAGGGCCTGTGGCCTGGACCTGTGCCTTGGAGGCAGAGAACCATGAGGTCGAGTCCTGCCTCTGTTACTTCCTGGCTGGGGGTGATCATAGCCCCCGACCCTGTAATAAAATACACTAGACGTCCTACAAGGCTAGCCTGTCAGAAAGGCACACTAGGAACAAAGACATTTTTGAGATCTAAAAAATAAAAACTAGTTGGCTCAGAATACCTCAAAATTGAAACTAATAACTGCTTACTTAAATGGCCACAAAACCTGATAGGATATCACCTTATCAATCACAGTTCAATTGCTATGGTAAAGTAGATAGGGTTACTTTTACATTATCAAAATAAAATATACATGACATAAAATATTATTTGCCATTTTAGCCATTTTTGAGTGTACAATTTAGTGATTCAGTGGCATTAATTACATTCACCATCACAGTTTACATTTATTAAGTTTGCTAGGATATATGGGGTGGGGCCTGGACAGACAGGGTTCTGAGCTGCTATAGAAGGACAAAGATGGCTTTGGCCTCATGGTCTGTTTGGAGAGTAAAGTAAAATCATGCAAATGAATCCCTGCCCAATGCAGGGTAAGTACTCAACAGATGTCAATGATCATCACTAATACTGACCCAGGGGTCCAAGGGACCCAGGTCCTAATCCAACCTTGCCATTTCATTGCTGTGTGACTTTAAGCAAGTTGCATAACCTCTCTGAGCCTTGCCTTTAACTTCTGCAAAATGAGTGTATTAATAGCACCTGAGGACTGAGACACTGCGAGTGTTCAGCACAAGGCCTGGTTTACAGCAAGTGCTCAATAATGTTCAGCATTACTGTTCTCTTTACTGTTATGGTCATCATCCAAGCAGTGGGAATGAGGCCTTTCTGAGGAAATGAATATTCCAGGACCCTTGTGCCTTATAAAGCTCTCGTTTTCTTTCTGTAGGCAGATCCTCCCTCTGACATCCGCCATGCCTGGCACTGACCTCGGTGGACAGGATGTGATGTGTAATCTCTGTCCCCACCAGACCGGTCCCTTACCAGATCTCTTGTCATTTCTCTGAGGGGGTTGGGGATCAGAAGAGAGCCATCAAGACCAAGTCCTGGGTTCCGGGCTGTGCTCGGCCATGCGACAGTGGGAACCCTGGGAAAGGAGGGCAGTTTACCTAAGGCTCAAACCCAATTTGCAAAGGGAGAACAATAATTATGCCCCCCACTCCCACCGCAGAGGTTTGCAGTGAGCGCCCGATGCTATCAGGAATGCAGAAACGCTCTGTCCACTACAGCGCGTGCCTCCCTGTTGCTCACTAATGCCACTGAATCACTAAATTGTACACTCAAAAATGCACACTCCGATAAGACATCATCCGGGAGGAGGAGGAGGAGGAGGTGGGACTGGGCGAGAGCGTGAGGCACGGCGCCCTACAGGCATGCCTTCTCTCACTTATTAACCATGCAAGACATGCTTGCGACAAGCGGGGCACTGTGGCCGGAAGCGACCTGAGCATGGTGGACGTGGTCCCTGCTCTCGAGAGCTCACACTCTGGTGAGTGAGACGCGAGCTTTACACAAACAGCGTCAGCAGACACGCGAGTCCTGTGTTTTATGGTTTTGTATTGTGTTTATGTGATCTCATGGGTAAGAGCAGGGTGCCCCGTGGCCACTCGAGGTCAGGATACTTGAAGGGCTTCATCCAGCTGGAGTTGGACCGCCGCCGTCCCTCTGTCCAAAGAAGCTGGTGTGCAAGGAGGTGGACGCTCGGCATTCGGGGCTGGCTCTGCCAACTTCCCATGGCTTCCCAGCAGGGCTGTAATTACGGGCAGGGGGAAAACCACAGCGGATCCGTGGGCTCCTCAGAGGCCAAGAGAAGCCATAGCCTCCGGCCAAGCCCTTGACCTCCTTTAGCCTCAGTTTCCTCATTAGGACAAGAAAGGGGGGGCTGTTGAGAGAAGTAATTATGATTCATTTACTGTGAGCTTTGAGCTTCTGGGATGACAGCCTTCCTGTGTGCGTGGTCTATTTTATTACTATAATCACAGCAGACTGGAGAAAATTCAAAGAAATGTTTTATAATTCAAATTATAGAAGTTTCTCCCTTCAGGAGGGACTATCCCAGAGTAATTAGTGAGGAAACTGGGCAACCACCCTACCCAG
This sequence comes from Manis pentadactyla, assembly GCF_030020395.1. Classification (NCBI taxonomy): domain Eukaryota; kingdom Metazoa; phylum Chordata; class Mammalia; order Pholidota; family Manidae; genus Manis; species Manis pentadactyla. Next base: position 172,995,773 of record NC_080023.1, on the reverse strand, counting down.
AGACTCCTGGCCACAGAGCACTACAGACAGGGGGTCTCCCCTCGTGTGCAACAGCACCCCGACTCCACTGCAGACGATGGGGACCCGCCACAGGGCACGCACGGTGGGGGAGCTGCCCACATGGGTGGGTGACTATGGACTTGCAGCCAGTGGGATAACCTGGCTTCCCTCCCCTGGGACTTGGGGGGTTCCAGGGGAGGGGGCTAGGAGTTCCCTAGGGGTGGTATTTTCTCCCAGGATTACACGAGCTCTGGTGGAAATAAGGGGTCCTCGGTGAAGGGCAGGGGCTCTGGCTCGGTGGTGGGCTTGTCATGGGGCTGGGGAACTTTTCCATTTGCACCTGACCATACTCTGCTGGGACCGGTGCCCCTGACCACATGCCCAAGCCTGGCTGGCTAGGAAGGCTGCAGCGTCGTCACCCTGTTTCAGGTACGGATGCCTTGGGCTGCAAAAAACAGAAAATCGCTGTTTCTCATGGGACAAGCACTGGATGAAGGTGTCTACAGAGACCAGTTTGGTGGCTCAGCAGGGTCAGCGCTGTGGGTTCCCTCACGGCTGTGAGATGAGGGGGGCCCTCCTGGGCATCACTTCTGCACCCACGGCCGAGGGGGGACTAGGTGGGACCAATGCATCCATGTCCTTTGTCAGACAAGCAAATGCTGCCCGGGAACTGCCTCTGGGACTCTGCCTGTGCTGTTCCTTCTCTGGGAATGGTCTTCCCCTTCCTTGAGGCCTGGTTATCTCCTACTCAGACTGTCTCTAGTTCCCATAGATTCCCCTCTTCCAGAGCACTTTTGACAACTGTAGTTAGTTATCTGTACCAGTATTCCTTTGCTCTGTCTCCCCTGGTAGACTGGGAGAACCCTGGGAGGAAGGAGTTTGCTCACCCTTGTCACCCACACTGGACCTTACAGCACTTGGGAGAATTCCCCAATGTCCAGCCAGCAGGTAGCTGAGAAAACCTTGTTCATTTCCCTCCTTTCCCAAACGATGATCGAAGCCCACTTAGGAGAAGGGACTGAATGGGGACCATTCTCCACCACTCACCCAACAAAGGCAGGCGTGCCAGGCCACTGCTCTGTGCCAGGTGCTAACCCGGGTGCTGGTGAGACCCTGGTGAAGGAGACAGCTCCCCAGCCCATGGGGCTTTCAGGTTAAAAGGAGAGAGGAGAGAAGCATGGGAAAGGCTGTGCACAGCTAGGCTGGGGTGCCAGTTTCTGGAGCCAAAATTAGGACTAGAAGGACATGTCAATCATGCCTCAACTAAAAAAAAACAAAAAAACCAAAGAGTTTGAGGGAAAATGAAAGCAGAAAAGCAGAGAAGCAAAGATACTTGGTGTCACCATGTGCCTCCCCCATCTGATGCCCATGCTCCTCCCCCATGGGAGCACCATGTTCTTCCCCCGCCTGACCCCCATGTTCTCCCTGCTGGGGTCTTTAGCAGGCTCACCAGGCATCATCTGGTCCCTTGGCGGTGGGACCCACAGAGACCTTTCTTGCAAATACTTTCTGGCTTTACCTCAACCCTTGAGAAAGAAATTAGTGTCCTAAGTTGCATGGAAGTCTTAAGACATATTCTGTTTACTCCCTGCACCCCACCCTTCAAAGGATGCACAGGAAGCAACTTAGAAGTCTTGCCTTCGGAAGTTGGGGAGAAAGTAAGTTCGGTGTCTTCCAGAAGCCGGTGCGATGCAAACATTCTCTGACAGACATTGTCCCTGGAATCAGGCACCTTCTGTGTTGGTTGTGAAATCTCCAGCAGGCACCTGCTTTTCCTGTTGGGGTCATTTGCATGGAGAAAGACGCAGGTAAGGCAGCTTTTGAAACTGGGCAAAGGAGCACAGGACCCAAACATGCAGGTGCCGTTTGCCCTCCAGCCCAAGAATCCCACAGCCGGGCTGGGGGCTTCCTGCCTCTGCCCCGCCTTTAGTGACACGGGCCACTTTCGGAGACCATGTTACCTGCTGGAGTTATTGCCTTTTCTGAACCCAGAGATGCTTTTACGATCTCTTCGGGACAGGACCATCTGTACACAGGAGCATCCTGGGTTGTGTCACTATAGCCGATGCTATTGTTGCCCCAAAGGGACTAGTGGATCTTATTAAGTGAAGCAGTATCTCGAAATCTTCATTTACACACAGCAGCGTTGCCTTACCAAGCCCTGTTCGCCCTCTTATTCTTTGGTCTCCATTGAACCTATTGTTCGGATTTAATGAAGTTCATATTGGCCTGAACCCTTGCCAGGTGCGTCTGTCCATCGAAGCCAGGAGGGGGCAGCGTTTTCCTGCCAAGCAAAGGGTTTACAGGCAGAGGATTGGGGTGGGGGCAGGCGTGGGAGCTGTTCCAGGGCAGCAGAATCTGTTTTCAGTCCACACTGCTGTGCTGTGCTGAAATAGCTCTGCGAACCCCACTGGACACATCTCCTGGCCTACTTTTAATCGGGGTGGGGAGTGCTTGGGAGAAATAAATACAAAATCGGGCCTTCAAGTATTCCTTCGATTCGGTTTAACAAACACCTTCAAATAAGAACAGGAAAGCCAGGTGCCTTTACTATTCAAAAAAAACCCAAAAAGCAAAAAACCTCCAAAGCAAATGATAATGAGTGCATGATGGAAAATGCTGAGATGGCTGAGGAATCCTGAGCTTTAAAGAATTAGAGAGATTTCATCTTGCTTTATTCCTTATGCATCTAGAGGCTCAGCGGTATATGGTGGAAAACACTCATGGAGACCTGGCTTTGAAGGCCAGTTTTGGCAAATGTGTGATTGGGCAAGGCAGCTCTCTGGGCCTCAGTTTCCACATCTGGAAAGTGGGAATAAGAAGTGCCATCCTGTGAGTGACACAGTGAGTAACGTGAGGATACACATGGAGGGTGATTGGCTGTAGCAGAGAATTGGGTGCCCTGGTAGGTGCAGGGGGGTTGCGGAGGGGGGGATCTAGGTTCAGATCTCAGCTGGATGACCGTGGCCGGTAACTGAATCCCCCTGAGACTTCCATCTATATAATAAGAATAGCATCTCCTAGGAATTTAATGACTGGAGTATACCCCCTGGGATGGCAGGGCATTTGTCTTCCCTGATCTATCCCCAGGACCTCAGATGGGAGCCTGGCACACTAGAGACGTGCAATAAATACTCGTCTATGGAATGAGTGGAGCTGTCTGCTTTGCAGGGTGGTCGTGACCAGCTGGGAGGAGACGTGCGAAGTGCCGAGGACTGGGCAGGTGCGAGGTAACGGCCACTCTTTCCTCCTACTCCCCCTTTGGTCTAACCTGCTGGACCCAGGAAAGCTTTGCTCATTTCAGATGAGCTGACGTATATGAGAAAATCTGGGGATGAGTTGCAAAATGCTTTTGATTAATGTTTATAAACTTTAAAGTGTTCTGTCTAAATAGTTCTGCCCTTTATAAAGTAGTGGGCAGAAAATGAGTTTTTTTCCCATGTTATATCATTTGACCTTCATGGCCCTTTGAGATGCGAAGTGAATATTGAGTTTCAGAGCTGTTCAATTATTTTATGTAGGTTTGTTTTATTTTTCTGTGTTCTTTAGGAAGGCCTCATCTCTCTATGGGGGCTCCTGCAGTTCCCACGTGGGGGGCTGGGGGTGGGGGGAGAGGAGTGCCTTAGAGCAGCAGAGTTGGCACGGGTGACCTGAAAACCAATCCACGCGTGCAGCCGTTGCCACAACATCCTTCATCCAGTCTTTAAATCGGAAGGTCTTCCAACCAGCAGTACTTGTGAAGTGTGTAACAGACCCAGGAAGCCCAAAGAAAAATCAAATATGTTCACAGCACTAGTAATTTAAAATGCAAACAAAAACACCAGCCAGGATTTAAAAACAAAAGCCGCACCTCCAGAGCTGGTGAGCAGGTGAGCAAGTCCAGCCTTTTGGACTGGGCGGGGGGAGCTGGTAGCGGCTCCTGCCACAGGCGCTGGGCAGTGGCGACCCAAAGCTTTAAAGGCACATAACCTCTTACCCTAAAGAAGTCATTAGAAATGTGAGCCAGGATACATGGTTAAGAATATTGGCCAAATATTGTAAGAGCAGAAAAGAAAAATGGACACACATGTCTACACAGAGAGGCCCAGGGGCTGAAAGTCGTTAAAAATCATGGCTTTAACTTAATTCGCTGGAAAATGCATAGGGACAGACAGATAGGCTGGAAATAGCTGTAACCAAATTATTATGGGGAATTTTTATGTTCACTTAGTAAGAGTTTTCCTTGTTTATCTAATTTTCTATAGTGAACAGAGTTTGCTCTGCAATAAAAAAAAAGTCAATAGTTGTTTAATTTTAAGAGTGATACTGTGGGCAGCATGGTTTTAATCGTTCATTCTTATTTACTTGGGATTTATTGCACAAGAGAACTAACATGCGGTTCCTTAACCGCCCAGTCCCTCAGATTCACCGTGGGTAATAGGTTCTGAAACACCTACCTACAGAGTGTGCGTGTGACAGGGCAGGAGTCAGTCCACCTAAGAGCCCCTCGCACAGCGCCCTGGAAACCCGGCCGCTCTGAGACCCACAGCCGCCTTTGGAGTGACCACGATTCTCGCTATTGCTGCGGCTGTTTCCGGTGCAGAAAAGGAGACAGACACTAACCGAGCTCCAGGCTTAGGGAAAGGTTTGCAAGCCACACGCAGGCGATGAGAAGGATCCTCCAAAATGGAAGGTCAGGAGGGTCAGGAGGGAAAACAGGAGGTTTCCTAGAGGAATGGAGGAGGGGTAGAAGCCAGCTGAGTGGAGAACAGCGAGCATAAAGCCACAGGGGGGGGTGCCTGCCGCAGCCCTCCGCTGCCCTTTTTGCCATCGCAGGCCCTGTCCCCGGGCGGGCGGGTGAGACCAAGCTTTGCATCTAGGACCCTCCGGCCCCAGCCACACTCCAGCCACGCCCCCAACTGCCCACCCACGCCTGACGACGTCCCTGTCCCCCTGCGGTGCCGACGGCGGCTGCAACCAGGGTCCTGGTCAAGAGGCGGAGTGAGCAAACCGCATTCTCCCCTGAGAGGTGGAAAGCCGCAAGAATCTGCAGGTAGGGACGGAAGCAGCCGCTGAAAGGATCATCTGGGGGTGGTCAGGGGCCCTGCCAACGGAGGCCGTGGCAGCCTCAGGACGCAGACACCCAGGAGGGGGCCAAGGAAGTCACTTTATACCCCAGCAGAAATAATACTACCTAACATTGTAACCCAAGGTAGTCATTTTGTAGCAGAAAGAGAGGCAGCTGCAGATTGCACGTGCCAGTAGTACTAGCAACCGAACATTCTCGAGTGCTGTGCTAGGCACACTGCCAAGGTTCCCGTCCACCCTCTCCTGTAACCTCACAGTGACCCAGCTCTTGGGACTGTTAGCGTCCCCATCTACAGCGGCACCGACCCCAAGCAGTTCAGCAACTTGTTTAAGATTCGCAGCTAGGAGATGGCAGAACCAGGACTTGAAGCCAGGCAGTTAGAGGGGTAACACCCCTCATGACCTGGGCTGGCCACCGGGACTGTTTTTTACAACCAGAAGACGCGAATTAAAGCAGAGCGCACAGCAGGTGGCACCTTCAGAAATGAGGAAGGGGGCGGCTCCTGTCCACAGGTGAGCCTCAGCTCTCAGCCCAGGACTGACTCCTGTGCCCACCTGCCCTGTGCTGGCCGCTGTGCTGGGCACTTGGGGCCGGGCCCACCCTGAAGGTACTGACCACCTGGCTGGGGAGACTGGACAGTTGGATACCGGCCAGGCTTTCTCAGGACTGATCATCATGGTTACACATTAAATTCCCAGAGACTTAGACACTGTAAATGGCCATCCAGAGATATTGCTCCTAATCACCAGAGCCTCTAAATGTTATCTTACTTGGGAAAAGGATCTTTGCAGATGTGATTAAGTTAAGGATCTTGAGATGAGGGGAAAACCCAGGTGGGCCCTAAGTGCCACCCCAGTTTTGGTGTGAGAGACAGACGGAGAGGGATCAGACAAGTGCACATGAGAGGGGAGAAGGCCATGTGCATCAGAGGCGGACTGGAAGGGTGGGACCACCAGCCAAGGAATGCCAGCCGCCACCAGAAGCTAGAAAGGCAGGAACAGATTCTCCCCTAGGGCCTCCAGAGGCAGTGAGGCCCTGCCAACACCTTCATTTTAGCCCAGTGTATTTACCATGTTTTCTGAATTCTGACTTCCAGATCTGTGAAAGAGTAAATTTCTGTTGTTTTAAGCCACCAAGTATGTGGCAATTTGTATAGCAGCCACAGGAAACTCATACACACTAAGTGTCATGGGGGATATAGTGGAAAGAGCACAGGGTGAGACGCCAGTGAAGTGGACCCAAATCCTGGCCCTAAATTCTAGGAGGCTTGGGGTAATCATTTAGGATCTTTTTGCCTCAGTCTGATCACTCATGCAAAAGGGGGTTGAGGGGGTACTATTCTTCACTTACCTTAGCTGGAACTATTTTGGTGGCAGGTGACAGCATTCCAACTGCAACTGGCTGAAGTAAAAGATGCCAAGCAGGTTCATAATAGGAAAGCAGAGAAATGGTGGCTGGCTTCAGGCACAGCTGGATCAAGGAGCTCAAAGGAGCTATCACTTCCTCTCTCCCTCCACATCTTCACTCTCCTCTCTTCTCTTGCAAGCTGGCCTCACACTTTCCTTCTGCAGAGACTTCTTCCACTGCCTTGAGACTTGATAAAGACAAGATTCATTTCTACATCTTCACAGCTTACCCACGTCACATCAGTATACGAAGTTCCCAGCAAGGCTCTGATGGCCAGACTCATGACATGTTCCTAACTCCCAGGTCCAGTCACTATAACCAATGGGGTGGAGCATTAGGGCTGGTCTGGCCTGGGTCCTGGGCCTCCCTGTGACACAGAGTGATCTGTACCCACTGGAACCACATGGACAGAGTGCAGAGAGCAGACCCCAAAGGCAGGGGAGGTGAGGCACCCTTAGCAGAAACGGGAAAGAGACACAGGGCAGACAAGAACAAAGAATGTCCACTGCTTTACCTCCTGGAGTTACAAAGACCAAGGGAGATGGCACATGCAAACACCTTCTGTGAAGCATAGTGACTATGATGTGTTTGCAGTGAACACTGTGATCTCAGCTGGCCTGACCCTGACCACACACCCCCTGAAGCATCTCCTTCTGCCTCATCCCTGACAACCCACAGGCCTGGCATGCAGCTGCCTTGACTGAAACAGAGCAATGGGAAACCTGGACTGGCTGAGCTGAGGTGGCTTTAGGCCACAGAGGTACTTAGAAGCCCCAGGAGTTCAGTATTAACGCAACAGAAAATAGGGAGCCATTGAAGGTTATTGGGCAAGAAACACAGCGTTTAAAAAGCAATGACTGGGGGACCCTCCTGGAACTCCCGAACTCTAATTCTTAGCAGCAATTGAATAAAACCTTGAGTTGCTGCCTAAGTCCCAGTTGGTGCTGTGTTATCATTTGCCTCCCCTGTTGGATTTCCCTGCAGACCAGAGCGGTGAGCAGATATCCAGGACTTGAGAGTTGACCCAAAGCAGCAGCCCTTCATCACCAGGTGGTTTCCAGCTTGGAGTTACTGTTTGGGGATGCAGGGTCTCGTCTCCATTGCCCATGAGAAGAGCAGCATGAATGAATCCATATTTCTGTAATATTTATTATGAGCCCAGCCTTGTGCTGGAACTGAGCTAAGAGGCCTCAACCAGCCACACGTGGCTCTCGAGCACTTGGAACGTGGCTGGTTGGAACTGAGACGGGCTGTATTGTAAAATACACAGGAGATTTTTAAAACCTAGTACCAAAAATAATGTGACATATCTAATTTTGTAGTGATTTCATGTTGAAATGGTAATATTTTTAGCTAAGTAAATTATATTATTAAAATTAACGTCAACTTGTTCCTTTTTATGTTTTGAATGTGTCTGTTATAAAAGCTGGAAGTACATATGTGGTTTGCATTCGTATCTCTGTTAGACAGCTCTGTGCTAGAGGCCCCGGCATACGCATCCTCTCACTGATGGCCAACCCACCATTGTAGAGACAGGGACGCTGGGGCAGGGGGGGGCTGAGGGATGGCAGTGCCGCTAAGGGGTAGAGAGAAGTCTGCCGGCTGGTCTAGTTCGAAGTCAGTCTTTCTTTCCTGCTCTACACGGTTATCCGCTTACAGCATCAGCCCTATGCTCGGGCTGCAAGTAACTGAGTCCCAAACTCAGTTTGGTTGTTGTTTTTTTTTAAATCACCATTTCTTGTGCCCAACGGCGTAGTTCCAAGGTTGGGTAAGAGACTCCACGACGTCATCCAGACCCCAGCACTTGCTGTATTTCCCTCCGTCCACCTCCACACGTTGGTTTTGTCCCAGGCCCTTCAGCTATGGCTCATCACAATCACAGCTGTAGCATGTGCTTGCGCAACAACAGAAAAGACAGCTTCTCTTTGTGGGTCTCTTTCGATAGGGGAAAAAAACCTGCCCCAGAAACTCCTGAAGACCTCGTAAGTCAAGGTGTGGTGCCGGGCCAACAGCATCTGCGCCACCCGGGAGCTTGTCAGACGTGCAGGATGTTGTGCCCCACCCCAGACCTGCTGACTCGGAGTCTGCACTTAGCAAGATGCCCGGTCCGGGGCACACTCCAGTTTAGGCAGGGCTGCCTGAAAGGACTTCCCCTGAAATCTTATTGGCTAAGCCTGCACAATATGCAAATGCCTAAACCAGCCACCAGAAGAAGAACGGAATTAACGCTACTGGTTTAGAAGCATCATCACTCACACATGGGGCTGGGCGGAGAGGCAGCCCCCTCCCTGAGCACAGAGGGGTGGAGCCTGCTCCCACGTGTCGGCATTTGGGGACAGTGTGGGGTAATGATGATGGGTGATGTTGGGTAGGCAATCATGAGGCCAATAAGGCCTTGAAGGCCTGATATGAAGATTAAATGAGATGAAGAATATATAGTGACTGATGCATTCATTCATATTTTTCATCCAACACTTTTTTTTTTAGTACCGGATACTCTTTGCCCCCGAGGGTACAGTGGTGCACAAGACACGATCCCTACCCTTGTGGGAAAGATAGAAGAAAAAAAGAGAGGAAACTAACATAATAACAAAATTACAATTGTGAAAGGTGACATGAAGGAAACAAACAGTGCTGAATAGAGAATGCAGGCAAAGTATGTTCTCTCTGGGAGGGGGCATTTAAACAGAGACCTGGAGGGTGACAAGGAGCTCACCACTCCCTGAGATAGGGGGAGGGTGTGGCACGGCAGTGATCTTTGCAGAGCGGGCCATCATGTGCAAAGGTCTTGGGGTAGGAAGGAACTTGGCAAGTTCAAGGAATGTATGGATCTATATGGTCTTGGGCCTTAATTAGCACATATATCCAGCCAGGGTGTAAGGACATCTGTTCTAACATCTCAAGCTTTTCTTGGAATTCCACTTTCAACCTGTACCACAGAGGAGGAACCTGGAACGCTGAGCCTGACTTTATGAACCCTGAGCAGCAGGTGCCCTAGGGCCCCCTCAGGAGTCACTTCTGCATATCTCTGCTCCTCCCCTCGGGAGGAAGCCTTCTTCCTCCTCATGAGTATGCAGTCCTGTCACAGCCATGTCACATCATGAGGCACTGTTGATCTCTCCCTCTGTCCCTCTCACTGGGCTGGGAGTCCTTGATAATAAGGATGCTTGTTCTCACTGGTGTTCTCAGCCCCTTGCATGGTGCCTGGGACTTGGTAGGCATTTTGCAGAAGTTTGTATGCTGGACAGGTGAATTAAGACGTAAAGGAGCCTGGTGCTCAATGCCTGAAGGGACTTCAAGAGCTTATCTGGACCCACACTGTGCCCTTGGTCATCAACCCATTTTGCAGATGAAGGGGAGGTTACAGAGGGCTCCCGTGCCCCACAGCGACAGGGTAGCGTGAAGGTGGAGAGCAGAGGACGCTGAACCTTGCTGACTTTCAATGGCCACATTGCCTACGCATTAGCCTTATGGAAGGTGTTTAAATGTTCTCTGTCCCACTCCCTGTGGTTTGCAAAGGACATCTGCCTCCTTGCGGGGATGAGAGACATGAAGCACAGGCACAGGAGCAGCCTGACAAGCTCTTCAAGGAACTGACGTCCTGGTGACGCGCACATTACCTACTGCTGTGTAATGATACATCGTCAACATTTGATGGCCTAAAGCCATCATCAATCTGTATTGTTCTCCCAGTGTCTGTGGATTAGGAATTCAGGAGCAGGTTAGCTGTGCAGTTTTGACCCGGGGTCTCTCACGAGGGCTGCAGTCAAGAAGTTGGCCCAAACCGTCGTCATCTGAAGGCGCGCTGGGGCTGAGGGACCCGGTCCCAAGGCGGCCCACTCCCAGGGCTGACACATAGTGCTGCTTGTTGGCGAGGCCTCAGCTCCTCCCCTTGTGGGCCTCCCCGCAGGCTGCCTGAGTGTCCTCACCACAGGGTGCTGAATTTCCACAGAGCCGGCAGTCCAAGAGGGAGACGGCCAGTGGAAGTGACATAGCCCTGTGACAGTTAATCTTGGAAGTTGCATGCCATCACTTTGCCACCAAGTCTGGCCCACACTCAAGGGGGGGGCATCAGCCTTCCCCTTCTGCCGGGAGAGTGTCAAGGAATTTGAAAACACATTTTAAACATGCTGAGCAGATTCTCAAGACCAGCCATAGGCCTGTGTGTTCCTAGCTCAGTGACAGTCAACTTGTTCACTAGAGCAAACTGGGGACTAGGCACTCTTTCTCAGGTACCACGTGATGATAGTCGGTGTGTGACACACTTTTTTCACAACTGAAGATACGTATTACTTCAACAATGTCTTCCACCGATTGCTTGCAGAGGTAGAAGCGATTGGTAAGGCTGAAGACCCTTCCTGGCCAGTCTCCTTTTAGATTGGGAAAAAAGGGTGTTGGCAGAAAAGGGAAGCTCCCCCATCCCAGCTGTACAGCTAATGTCTCTCTCCCCTTCTCCACCCACAGCCTTCCATCTGGGGGACTGCCTGGCAGAGAGGGAGACTTCTCTGTCCTTGTCTGTCTTTCAGAGGAAACAGAACTGAACCTGACCCTTCATCAAGAGAATCCGCATTTCTCAGACTGACCCTGGCCTTGACTCCCCTCCCTGAGCCACAGCGAACATCACTACCCTGTGGGCCCTAAAATCAGGCACTGGTTCAAGTTGGACTCCTGTCAGGCTACTTGGGTATGAATCGATGCAACTGTTACGGAGGACAATTGGGCAATAGATTTCTTAATTAAAAAGACACACATCCTAGCACTAAATTATGTTTTCTACCTTTATCTTGCATCTACCTATCACTTCAGCATTTTATTTTTAATAAATAAATAAATTAAATTAAATTAAATTAAAAAAGACACACATCCTTTGGTCCAGCAATCTTACCTTGAATAATTTATCCAACAAATACACCCCACTTGTGAGACAGAATGTATGTACAAGGATAGACTATGCAGTATTGTTTCCAGTAGCAAGAGACTAGAACAATCTAACTGTGCATTATCCAGAGCTGGTTAAACGGATAGTGCACGGAATACTCTGTGGCTATTAAAAAAGGGAATAGGATCTTTTTTGAATCCCCAAATGGAGCAATCTTCAAGATACATTGTTAAGTGAAATAAACAAGATGAAAAACAGTGCATATAATTTGCTATCATTTATATAAAAAAAGAAAATAGGAAGATTCTACCTATATGCATATTTATATATGAGTAACATCTGAACAAGGGACCTGGAGTTACAGATTGAATCACATGAAACTACCACTTTTTTGTTGGTGAAAAACAGATAAATTTCAACAACTTTTCGTGGGTCAACCCGACGGTGACAGAGGTTGCCTCTGGGCCACTGAATGACTGGAGAATGCGGAAAACAGACTTCTCTCAGTATAACGTTTTTGCACCTTTGGAATTTTGTGCATGATTTAGCTCTTTTTATATTTCATAGTTTTAATTTTTTAAATAGATGATCAGAGTTCATCCATTGAAATAACTATACATTTATTGTAAAGATTGGAGATTCCCATTCTCAACAAGTAGGCAGCTGCCAAGTTATCCTGCCATCCTGTAAAGGCAATTTCCTCTTGCCTGTGTTTATTCAAACAGGAAAAACAATTTATTGCTTTAAATTCTTTTAATTAAGGGGGAGAAATGCAAGCTGAGCTGAGCTTTGTAACTGGAGGGTGAACCTAAAGGCAGAAGAGGTGTGGTAAGCAAGCCTCTTAAAAATTTAGCAAAGGGGTGGGAATGTCGAGGGCTCCATGAAAGTGCACCTGACCCTGGGGTGGGCAAGGGGTGGAGAGAGCTTTGCCACAGTGGGTGATGCTGGCAGGACAGCGAAGAGGACGGTCACAGGGACCTGTCCGCTTTAGGACACCCACGGTCCCTGGGGAGTGCATGCCTCTGGGGACAGGAGGTGACACACCTGGGCCACCCACATGTCTCTGGAGCTCAGGACTCAGCTTCCAAGTGGAGTGGCAGAGGAGCCCTGAGCGGGCACCAGTCTGGCAGCCTCTCCCTCGCCCACCTCGTAACAGGGTCACTAATCCAGAGCCCCTGTTAGTTTATTATATAACTAGTGTTTTGCAAGCACCAACACTAAACTTCTACATGCTTGTGTTGGGAAATTTTAAATTGCCATTTTGAGTAGTTATGTTTATTTAGCTTTTAAAAACATTAATAGCAACGTAGAAACGAAAGACCTAAGAGCCCCACTGAATGAACCATGGCATCATCTCTTTGTTCTAATAGGATCGCCATATTCTCCTCTTCAGAATGATCCCCCTGATGGCTTCCATCCGTGTCAGTGAGGGGGGCAAACTGGTTTTAGCCCCCAGGGGATGTGTGACAATGTCTGGAGATATTCTTGGTTATCAAAATCAGGATGCGGATACTCCTGGTGTCCAGTGGGTAGAGACCAGGGACGCTGCTGACTGCCCTGTCACACACAGGACAGCCCACAACAGAGTGATTCGGCCCCGAATGCTTACTGCTAAAGTCGGGAAACCCTCACCTACCCCTGACACGTACTAATTCTCAATGAATGTCTGTTGAATGAATAAGTGACTTATTACTAAAAATACTGTGTGCATGTGTGGCACTCACCAAATAGTTAGCAGCATGAGGGGGCGAATCAGGCACAGCTGGGGATACTTTTATGCCTTCCTGTGCTCACTTTTGTATCATGAGCTATTTTTAAAAGCCACATTTATAATTTAAAAAAAAAAGGAAATAAGGAGGGAAAGGAGGAAGGGAGGGAAGGAAGAAGGAATGACTTCGGCAAGTTATTTCTGTTGTTCTGTCCCGATTTCTCTGCTCTGCACCATGCATAGTAATAGTGTGGTCCCAGCGGGCTGGTGAGAGGATTCCATTAGTTTGTCCATGTAATGTCCTCTGCACGGCACTATGACGTAGGAAGTGCCCAGGACATGTCCTCAACTTCATCATTACTGAAAAGACACCCTGAGTGTCATTTTGATTTATGTCCAGAATATTCTCCAGACCTCTGGCCGGCTGCTCAGGTTCAAGGCGGGCCTTGGGTGTCCCCTCTGATGATCTCTGGGGTGGAGTTCATGCAGGTGCATTCTGTGGGCCAGACTGTAAGGCCCCAGCAGGTGTCTCTCCTGGAGCCACAGCCTCCCGTGTGCCCATCTGCCCCTTGGGCTGCACGGGGTTAGTGGAGCATAAATCATCTGTGAGCGAGCCGAGGGCCCTGGCGCTCCCAGCCCACTCCAGCCATTCAGGGCCCTCCCCAGGTATCATCAGGAGAACTGAACCCACATTTTCCCTGCACAGGCCCAGATGCTGACCTAGGTCCAGGAACTCCGGTGGCTGCAAAGGCGTTTTTTAACAGAGCGTTGTCCTGGGAGACCGAAAACTTTCTAATCAATGCAGAGAACAGGGCTAGACAAGAAGCCCATTACCCACAACCCCCCCCCCCCCACATGTAAGCCCTATTTAACAGCAAATCCTTAAGCCAGCGCTTGTAAAAAGCAGCTTGTTTGGGACTGACCTTCCTATTCACGTAATGTGATATTGCACGCTTGGCCAACCTCGGCAAGCAGCTAAACATATGTCGTCAGCTGGGCGCTGCTGCCCCACTATTAAGATGGTTCTGGAAGCATATGCGGGAATGGGCCAGCCCTGGAGACCCAAGGGCAAAGGCAGGACACAGGCAATTAGCGGGAGCCTGCCCCAGCCCTGATGCGGGCCTGCAGGGGGAAGTTCAGAGCCGAATCTCCTGGGCATGGGAACAATTAGGGTCAACAAATAATCGTGGAAAAGGAAACTTTAAAAAATAAGAACCTGGTTAAATGACCCAGTAAACACCCAACCCTGCCCCCCAGCTCACCCCACTGCATCTGGGCTTCACGTGGACCACCATCCCTCCCCTACTTTTGGATAATGACTTCCCTTTATAATTCCCTGGAGGAAGTTGTTGAAATGATCTTCCAGTGATAAAATAAGTGGGGTGATTCTTAATTTTCAGTCTGAAGGCTTTTTTTCCCCTTCCAGTACAATCTCTTAATTAACTGAGGTCAGCAGTTTCACGCAGAAACCCCCCAGTACGTGCTGAAGGGAGAGAAGTCCGAGCTGAGACCATTCCCACTGGCCAGGTGGGGCACACTGTCCCTGAGTGGTGGCTGGGGTGGGAGGCAGACGCCGTTCTGCTCCGAGGATGAGTGTGGTCATCGTCGGGTCAAGGAGGAGAAATTTCCCGTTTCCCCTGGTGTGCTGTTTCAAAGAACAGCAATGCTGCCACTTAAAAGCACTTTCCAGAAATTCTTAACCTGCACTGTCCATCCCAGTGGCTATGAGCACGTGACATGGAGCTGATGTAACGGAGGAAATGAATGTTTAACGTTACTTCATTTCAATTAATTTAAATCTAAAAACTGACAATTCCATTATTGGAAAACTTGTTAAGTATGCCTGGAACTCCTGGAGTGTGTGAATCTGCTTTTTCAAAGGTAAATTTTACATCGCCATAGATTTAAGTATTTCTGTGGAAAATGTAATGCCTGAATTGAGATGTGTTGTGGGTGTAAAACTACACACCAGATTTCAAAGACTTGGTTTAAAAAAAACGATAAAGCAACTCATTAATAGTTTTATACTGATTACCTATTGAAATGATACTCTTGGGATATTCTGGGTTAAATAGTGATATTATTAAAATTAAAGTCACCTGGATCTGCTGCTCAGCCATGTGATTGTACTTTACTGAACTATATATGGTTAAAGATGGTTAAGATGGTAAATTTAATGTTATGTTTTTTACCACAGTAGAAAGAAATTAATGTCACCTGTCTCTTTTTACTTTTTGTGGCCACTAGAAAATGTAAAATTACATCTGGGCTCACATTGTCTGTCTACTGGACAGCGCTGCATACACCTGGTCTCCTTTAATCCATCTGCAGTCCCAGTGGGCAGGTCTGTGGACAGCCAGAGGAATTCCCCGAAGAAATCCCCAGCCTGCTTTAGGTGAGAAGTAGGATCTCTCCAAATTAGTAGGATTTTGACAGCAAGACCCAAGGAAATATTCTGGACCAGAACCGGCAGTTCTGGGATGGTGACCTCCTGCAGTCTCTTGACCACCAGAACCTTCCTGCTTCCTTTTCCTGGAGCAGGACATTTACAGATGAAGACAGCTTGGCTTTGGACTCGGGCACAGTGAATGAGATTTGCCTGGCAACCATCTGCCCAGTTAATAAAACTGGACTCTGCCTTAGACACACACAAGTCTGAGGGTCTCCCCACCCCGCATTCACCCTTCCTCTTTTCCTCTCAAGTTGCCAAGTAAAACATGGAGCACAGTGCCTGGCAGGGCAGCCCCAGATGGCAGTGTGCGTCTGACGCCTGGTCTACTGGTTGCATTGGGCAGTGTCAGTACCTGCCAGGATCTTGTGGAGAGAACTTACTGTTTGTCTAATCGCGGTGCTCAGTTGCCCAGTTTTCTATTCTTGGAAACCACTCGCACTAGCCCCTCTCTGTTCAGTCCGGCCGTCCCAAGTCATTGGTCAGCTGCCAGGGAAAAGGTACGAGCGATGGTGGTGGCGATGACCTTGACCTGCTCTGTTGAAAACTCCCCACCACGCAGAGTGGCAGCCTTTGCAGCTTGAGTGGATCCCAGGCTGAGCACGCTGAGGGCTGGGGCTGCGGGGTGAAACCTGGCCCACAGTGACAGTAATACACTGTGACAGCCCTCACAGCTCTTCTTGGGTCATTGTGCCATGAAGGCTGGGAGCAGGGAGCGTCAGCTGGAGTTGAGGCAGAAGATGCCAACGGCACAGGGGCACATGTGATCTCGATATCCATTCATCTTGCTCGCAAATGCCAACACAGTTTATGTTATGCACCAGGAGCCCGCCGGGCTCAGGGGACTGTCATGGTGAACAAGCCAGACACATTCCCTGCCCTCAAGGGGTGTACGTTCCTTCTGTAGATACAGCCAACAAGCGGACTCAACCAAGATGATGTCAGACTGTGACAAGTGCTGTGGAGGAAACAAGCAAGGTGGAGGCGGGGCAAGCCGTCTGGCAAGTCAGTTAGGACTAGGATGGTCCCCGGGAGCTCTCAGAAGGTGGGGCTCTCCAGCTGGGCCTGAAGGTCGGGACGGAAGGCAGCCGGGTGAAAAGCCTAGAAAACATTCGAGGGAGCCCCAGGGATTTCGGGAGCTTCGGCTCTCTGCTACAATAAAGCTGCAATAAACTACCACGTGAATACAATGCAGTCTGGCAGTGTTCTTAAATTTCCCAGGATGACCACTTAGATACCTTTTGATTTTTAAATGTCACTTAGAGTTGATTTCCTCCAGCGTTTTTGCTCAGTTTTTGGATGTCTCTGCTTGTCTCTGGCTCTCAAGACAGGCTCTGGTGGCCGGCTGAGGAGTTAAGGTGGTGAGGGCACACAGAGGCACCCCCTCACCCGAGGGCGCTCCAGCCTGGCCGCAGGGAGGAGGTGCAATGACCCATGCGGCTGTGATGTCAGCAGGAGAGCACAGACGGGTAGGAGCCAATTCCCACTCCAGATATGGCAAACCGTGCTCCCCTCCTGGCTAGACACACCGCCCCCCCAGAGACGGGCGGAGGGGTGGCCATGACTGACGGTTGCTATGGAGGGCAGTGGCCCCTGTGCCAACTTATTCACAACACCTGTCATCACGTGCTGTCAGCAACGTGCTCACTTATGATTTAATTTATGCCTTGCGTGTCATAAGCCAGCACAGACTGTTTTTAAGCCATCACGCGGACTGTTGTTGATGTGCTGCCTCTCCCTTGACAGATGTTGGGACCGGACAGTTGGGGAGGCCCCGAGAAGCCTGCTAGCCTTCAGCCCCAGAGGAGGTTGGCAGTGTGTGACTCCAGGCTGGAGAGCTAACAGCAGGGCTGTGAAGGGAGAGAGGAAGAGCAAAGGCCACCTTGGCTTGGGGTGCCCCACCAGGCCACCGGTCACTGTGTGACTCCGGGAAGCCAGTGACAGACGCCCTCAGCCCAGAGAACTTTCAGTACTGTTTCCAGAACTGCCTTAATTTCTCAGCCATCTGAATATGAATTTTTGTATTATGCTTAGGGCCAGATTCTCACATCTCAACCTTGCCTGGTGGCTGTAAATCATCCCACGCCTACATGCGTGGAGATATCAGCACATAATTGATCTTTTGAAAAATGTCAGCAGATGCAAGTGCGTGATTTACCTTTGACAGCCTGCATTCGAATTTAAAACGTAAAACAGGAGACTATACATCCTTCTATATATGCACTATATTTTGTAGATGTTAGTGGAGAGTGTTGGGGTATTACGGTTTTACAATTCTAAACAAAGCTCAGACTTCCCATGTTCAAATTCATTTCCTTTTCCTGAGACCAGTTTCCGGTTTTATGTAAGTGTTGGGGTTTTTAGTTTGTCTGTTGTCCAAACATGTAGTAAAAAGGGCACCAACTTGCTGTCACATGATGTTACAAGAGTTGGAAGGAGGTATGCTCAGTTCCCTCAGCACATAGTAGGAGTTCACATATGAAAAGGAAAGAGGATCTGGGAAATTATCAGCTTGCCCACAGCCACATTCCCGGGATCCCGACATGAACCTGCTGTGCTTCCACATCTTGTGCACTTCCTTCTCGCCGTGTTACCTCTCAGACCCACCGCACAGGCAGAGAGAAAGCCGTCGAGTTGGATGTCCTTGGTGGCGGAGAGGCTGGGCCAATACTCACTAGCGTCTGCTCTTTTAAATAAAAGGACAATCAAAGTCCTGAGCTGAAGGACTGGACTGAAGAACAGGCGCAGTCTCCCTGCTTGTCACCAGTCCTCCGGAGGTCGTTTGCCTTCTTTCTCCTCCTCAGAAGAATGCCTCTTGCGGACCTCCTGTTTCCAATTACCGGCGGACAGTCCAGCCACCAACGCCGTGTCTGTATCAGTTTCAGACAGACTGGGATTTTTGAATAAGACCATTTGCTGTGAGTGTCATCAAAAGAAATCAACAAAAAGCTGCATTAAGCAGACAAGTCAATTCTTTATTTCAAAGGATGCTCTTTTAGAACTTCACAGAGTGCCTTTCACTGTCTAGAGAGTGATTTTCTGTGGCCAATGCTTACTTTTCTGTCTTTTTTTGGGGGGGGTCAATCTGGAGTCATTGTTTGGAAATAAAAACTTCCCTTTGTTTGCAGATGGGCAGGTTGTAGGGAATAATGCCCATCTTACCTCCACACCAGAGTGCCCCCCACCCAGGTACTGGAGGGACGGCAGAAGCCACTCCCAGAAGAGCCGAGCCAGAGAACCAGCTCTGGATGCAGGGGCAGCGCTGTGCAGATGGGATTCCTGGCTGGAAGGCCACGTTCATGGGGTCCGCATTTCCTTCCTCACTGTGCAGAGGCAACGTACTACTCAGCTCCCTCCCTTTCAACATGAACAGAGAATATATTCATGTACTTTATGGACATCTTAAAGACAACGTGATTCCTTGTGAGGAAGCAGATACAGTGTGAGAGGTGTTCAGGCCTGGATGCAGTCAGCGAGACCCGGATTCAAAGCCCAGCTGCAGGTTGCTTCCCCCGCTAAACCTTCCTCTTCTCATCTGTGAAATGGGGATAATGACGGCCCCAGCCTCTGTGCACTACGAGGAAAAATAAACCAGAGTTTTGTACAATGCCAGCACATTATCATTCTCATCAGTATTCTCATCATGTTTCTCTAGACTTGAGTATAAGCCCCCTTTTTATTTCTCAACAGTCCAATATTCTTAGAGGCCAAGCACACATTTGATAGATTTCTTGCCATTTATGCATATAATTTCATAACCACATTCTATGATTCAAAAATGATTAATTTAGTAGAGCTGGAGAATCCAGGAGACTGGTGGGTCCCAGTTGAGGGGTGAGGGGTGTGGGGAGAAGAGATTTTGTCTGTTTATCCTCATTCATTGTATTTTTTTCTAAACATGTACAACCAAGAATTGTTTTGACCATTTCTGTCTCAGGACACAATTTAAATATAGATGATTTAGATGGCAATGTTACAGATTGTGAAGTTATAGATGGTAGTAATATAGAGTCTAGATGACAACGTTCAGCATGTATCAAAATCACACAGCTTGACCTAGAAATGCCACTTCCAAGCATCCTGCTGAAACGCATAGACACTGCCCAGGCGCACTTTTCCTGCAGCCTTTGGTAGCTCAGCTGGGTCACTTGCTGGAGAAGAGGATGGGATACACAATAAACAGGAGAGCTGGTCCCTCCCTCTGCAGAAAGAAAAGCTTGTCTGGGTGCCAGAAGAATAAAAATGCTAAAGCTGGGGGATGAACACCGCGGGCTTCAAGGGCAGCGGTGTTCAGGCTCGGACCCAGGCCCTACCAAGGCACTTGCTCTCACTGAGAGGTCACAAAGCACAGACTCGCCGTCTCAGGGGCGGGCCATCTCGCTCCATCCACGAGAAACAGATTCTGTCTGGCCCTGTTTAAGGTGGGTGCCTGCCTCTGCGCCAATCAAATGTGTCCAAGTGGTCAGGGGCTTGTCTCAGAAAATGGCCCCGGTGGACCATGGCTGGGCCTACTGCTTGGAGAGTGTGGTCGGCACACTGTTGGCCTTGCCCCTGGGCCTAGCTTGGCCGGCTGGGCTGCCAGGAAAGGTGGCCTGAGCCTGGATTGGACTCATACAGATTTCAAATGTCCTACGGCATGTTAGGAGTCCCAGGCACTTGCAAAGTCTCTGAAATTCTATGTTTTGCACACCCAAATGATAGACTAGTAACACCACTGCTTGCCATTTGAAGCGCCTTTCATTTGCAGCCCTGGGAATGAGATACCCTCATTTTAAATACCCATTACAAAAAGTAAAACTGAGAGTTGGGCTGAGGTGAAGACTACCCACTGTCACCATCAATTTCAGAAATGCCCGAAGGGTCCAGCCACCATTAGGAGATGCACCTGTACCAGCTCGCCCGAGGACAGGGACATGGGGCCTGTTTGCCTTGTCCCCTGCTATATGCCCAGTGGTCAGCGCAGCGTTTGGGCCATAGGAAGTGTTCGGCAAACTTTTGATGTATCTCAATATTTTAAGGGTGTTCTGTGAAAAAATGAGCTTCAATTTTGAGAATTACCATTTTCGAGTGTTTACCATGCCTTTATCCTCCCAGTGGTCCTCCAGGTCTTCTCAGTTCCATCAGTGGCAGCCTGATCCATCAGTGTCCCTTGCAAAACAGTAGGACTTTTGCTGAATCCTCTCCTTCCCTCATAACCAATCCACCAGCAAACCCTCCAAATGTTCCACTCTAAAAAGATTTTTCTCAAATTCAGCCTCTTTCTCCCACTTCTGCTGCTGCTTTGCCTAGTTTGAGCCAATATCATCTCTTGCCTGGAGTAACACACTCACCTCATAACTGGTCTTTCTGCTCCTACTCTCATCTCCTCAACTAGATACAATCAGGCTTGGCTCTAAGTAATAGAAATCCCCAAATAATAGTAATGTGTAGTATACAAGTTGATTTCTCCCTTTCCAGAAGAAAGCAATCTAGGGCAAATAGGGTAACTCTGTGGTGATCATCGGGAGCCCAGATCTCTTCTTTCTAATTGCTCTGCCATCCTCTACTCATGACTTACACCTCGTGGCCCAAAATGGTTGCCTGAACTCAAGTCATTGCATCTGCATTCTATAAAGGAGAAGTTAAAGAAAGAAGGAGAGTTAAAGGGCATGACCCTTCTCTTTAAGGACACTTCTTGGAAGTCTTATGCTACACTCCCATTTACATCCCATTGGCCAGAACTTAGAATTGAGGCCTGGGAAATGTGGTCCTTATTCCTGTGGCCATTTGTACCAAGTCAAAATTCAGTGCTTAATTCCTAACAAAAAGGCGTAACACCTACTGGAGAAACCTCTGCCTCACAGTCCCTCAGTCCAAGCTCCACCCATCACTCACCGGATGAATAAATCACCTCACATTGCCCCCGCTGAAAGCCCACCAGCGGCTCCCCAGTGTCCTGACAGCAAACCCCAAACTCCTTCCCGTGGCCGAGAAGGCACACGATGACCTCGCTCTTTCCTCACCGACGCCTCTCCCTGGACGTCTCTGTGCTCCCCCAGCGGCCCGAGGCCATTACAGCGCCCTCCCTTCAGAGCCCCTGCGCCGGCTCCTGCTCGTCCCCTCACCAGGCACCAGGGCCGATGTGGGTTTCTAGCCTGTCTGTTGAACCTACAACAGTCACAGGCCCTCCCCACAGCCAACCCTGCGCCAGCCTGACCCTCCTGGGTGCCACCCCACCACCACCTGAAATCACCTACGCGTTTGCTCCTGTGTGTACGATGGTCTCCCCCACTCCCACCCCCACACTGTCACTAATGGTCCGTGAGGACAGAGACCTTGTCCCTGGCACTCACCCCAGGACCCTCCGTGCCCTCGGTGCTTTGTGGCGCACTGTGGGGGTTCAGTCAGCATTGGCTGCATCAGAACGGCAGGGCAGGTCCTGGGGACAGCATCTCCCACCTGCCACCCCTTTCCTGAGAGAATGGTGCTCTCACCCTAGCCATGTGCACCCTCATCGGCCCAGTGGCGGCCCTCCATGCCCCTGGACACAGGCCTCAGGCCCAGGAGGGCCTCTGATGGAAGCAGCCAAGCGGAGTAGTTCCCCTAGACCCTTTCCTCTGAAGCTGAAGGAGTGGAGAGCGTCTTTGCTCTGAGCATCACGGCGCTGGAAGGAAGGAAAATGAGGGCCCCTGAGAGCTTTGTTCTCTAGGTCAGGATCAAGTCCACGCACAGCAGAGGAAGAGCAGGTGAAGGGGACCAGAACGTGGCACCCCAAAATATACCACTTTGGCACATTGATTATTCTGAGCTAAAGGCAGTTGAGAAACAGAAGATTCAGGAAGGGCCCCGACCATCCCCGTCTACCTAAAAAGCAGAGGATAAATTTCCCAGAAGAAAGATTCCCTCCCTGTACCAGGAAGAGCAGAACACTCTTATCAACAGTGGGGGAATCAACACTGAGATGGAGCTTGTCAAACAAACTGACTGAAACAAACCCTGTTTCCCATTAGTTTCCCCTGTGTACTGTCCATAGTCACTTTCCCACAATTTACTGCCCCTACCCAAACCTTTTTTTCCTTTATCTTACATATCTTCACAATGTCTTTTTCTTTATTAAAATTAAGTTGTCAGTTTTCAGTACTTCTTAAGAGGTTTTCATTTCTTTCTATGAAACTCCCCATTAATAAAAATATTAATATAAAATAAAGTTTGCATGCTTTTTCTCCTATTGCCCCAGTCACAAAACCTAACAAGGTAGAAGAAAAGTCTCTCCTCTCTGATGAAGGCCAGTGCCCAGCAAGAAACAAATGTTGGTGATGAAGAGTGAGGGACGAGGAGAGTACCCATGCCTGATGGCATCCCTGGGGCTCCCCGATGCAGCCTCGCCTGAAGCTGTTCCTGGCTTTCCCATTTCCTTGAGTTGGTGAAGCCTCCTTTTCTTTTATTAAGCTCGTTGGCAAGCAACAGAGTCCTGTATATCATTCCCCGCGTCATTTTACAAGGGAGGACACGAAGTTAGAGAAGTTAACTCACTTTCCTTATGGCCACAGTGCAACTGGCAAAACTGGGATTCAACCCCAGATCTTTGTGACCCTAAAGCCAAAGAGATCCCCACGGTCTGAATCCCCCTGCCTCCCCAGTGTTGTCTTCAGAAGCCAAAGAACTTAAGGGTACAGTGGATCTGCGAGTAGTTACCTTTGGAGAGAAGTAAATTGGAAGACAGAGTAGCTCTTTCAACTCAGTTCCCACCACGGTGGCTCCTGAGGAGGTGCAGAAATTGCCTCTAGAGCTTGTCCTCTGACACTCAGTCATTTCTCTAAGAGGAAGGCAGCATTTCTAAAAAAAATGCAAAGTTTCCTCATTCGGAGGTTCTTTTCCTTTAGTATAACAGTATGCCAAGACTTAGATTTCTAGACTTGTCATTAATAATGTACATTTAAAGCCGAAACAAACCTTCCAAAGTCAAACAGAATGGCAATATTATGAATTTTGATCATATTTGTCTAATTGCTGCATTTATGCAATTAATGGTCAGTGGCTGATAGAGAAAATTTGGTTATGACTTTGAAATCCTCCAAAACTGCTAGATCCACCGAAATCTGATTTCACTCTTTTTTAAAAAATACCTTCCGAACATTAGCTGAGATTTTTAAAAATGCGCATAAATATTTGCAATCAGTATCGCTTGGGCTCTGAAGATAAACAGTCATAAAACAATATTGTGACCGCATTTTCCCCTCCTGCTAAACAACTTCCTTAGAGGGGGAAAGGTTAGACTCATCAGAAGTAAATTAACCACAGCTGCAGCCAACCTTTTTTCTTCTTTTCTTTTTTTTTACAAGAAAAATGATTTGCAGTGACTGTGCGGCGAGTCCTCGCCACACAGGCTGTGATGGTGACCTGCTGGGTCCAGTCCTGACGAGGATGAAGCACTGGAGGGAGACCCTTGCCTTGTGACACTGTTCTGTCTAGAACACCCGTGGTGGCGCTCCCCACAGCAGAAGAGTGAGGGGCACTTCGGGGCCTGCGGCCAGCTTCTCTGTCTTCTGTTGACAGTCTCGTGATGGGTTCTGAGCTGGATGTTAATACAAGTGTAGGCATGTTTAGAAATGTTATTCTAAAAAACAGCTTATTGTTTTAATTTATGCAGCTAGGAGCTGCCAACAGTCTTTGGCTGTGCCGCCAAGAGAAATTTAGCTTCCAGATTTATTAAACCCTTGTCTAGTTAATTGCAAGCGCTTGGTTGATATGGCAAGAGAGACAATGGGGCAGTTGTAGGCATGCTGTCCTCCCAAACTTGAGTTTTCCAGGCTCATGGTGCCCAGAGGGTTTTCTAACCTACTTTGTCCTCAAAATCAGCCACCAGCACCGGACTTCTGGGCTCCCTGGGTCTGTCTCAGTGGCCACATTAGTGGCTGAATGCTTTCAAAGTTAAATTAAGGTGATGTGTTCATTCATTCAACAAATACCCGGTATCTACTGGTCACCGGTATGCCATCCTTGTGTGCTGGAGACACAAAACAGCACAGATGTGTTCTCAGGAAGCTTGCATTCTTGTGGGGAAAGAGGAACAATGAGCAATCAACAGTGTGTGTGTGTGTGTGTGTGTGTGTGTGTGTGTGTGTGTGTGTGTGTGAGAGAGAGAGTGTGTGTGTGTGTGTGTGTGTGTGTGTGTGTGTGTTATGAAGAAAAATAAGGAGGTAAGAACATTTGGAGGGCGGAGGGAGGGCACTGTCATTTCATTTTGTATTTGTTACTTAATGTTGGGTTATAATAGTCCCTTTTCTTGCAACTTTCTTTGTTCAACAGTCCACAAAGAAGCTCTTAGTCCCAAGTTTTAGAGCTCAGATTCTGGAGCCGCCAGGTGGTAGGTTCAAATCCAACCTGTCACTCATGAACTCAAAGATTCTGGGTAACCTACTCACCCCAAAGCACCTTAGTTTTCTCACCTCCAAGACTGGAGCAATGACTAAATCCATTTCCTGGGTTGTAGTAAGCACAAGTAACACGTACAGAGAGAGCTTTCCTTGCAAGCACTGGGGTACAGAGAAAGTATTCAGTTCCATATCAGCTGTTAATAATGCCTGCAGCTCTAATACCCCCTTTTAAATAGCTGTACTGCATTCCGATTGTGGGCATTGCATGATTCATCCACCCATTGCTGGGTGTGTGGCACACCTCCAGGCTCGGCCCTGGCAGTGCTGCGGTGAGCCTCCACCTCCATTCACGCTCACTCACTGACGCTCGCATTTCCACGGGCCAGCTCCCCGGAGGGAGAAGGAGCACATGTCCTAGTGGGATCCATACGGCCGTTCTGCCTTTTCCAGTAATTGTACCCATGAGGTATGAGGGTACCCACTTCCTTCTACCCTCCCTCGCACCAGTCTAAATTTTTGCCCCTCTGAGTACTGAAAACTGACTTAAAAAAGCCTGTGGGTGTTTGATGTGCCTTCCCCAGACCTCTGCTTGGGTGGGACATTTCTTCATATACAGGGTTTTGAGTCTTTGCATTCCCTCTTGGTGAATTACCTATTTATAGCCTTTACCCCCTCCTTACCCCCATCCCCCCGTATTTTAAACTAAACATTCATTTTCATTTTGAAAAAAGCCCAATGCACTAAGCTACTGTCGTTATGATAAAGTATCAGCCAATAGCTAACAGTGGATAAGCTTTAAAGGCACTGCCTGCGTACCAGGCATCAGGTAAGCAAGTTCCATGAATTCACTCATTTCAACGTTCCAGCATTCCTTTAAGTGAGCATAATTCCTGTCCCCAGGGAGAGAAATGAAAGCCTAGAGAGGCTTAGTCACCCACCCAAGCTCTTGCAGCTGAGAAACAGAGTCTGGCCCCATCTCCATCGCTCCATGGAACTGTCTGTCCAAAGCCATCCCAGAGACCCCTTAGCCTTCGCAGGGCCTGCAATGCGGGGAAATGACAGAAGAAAGAAGGACCAGTATATTTTCCCCATCATTCGTGTTTTCCCTCCTTCTGCCCAAATAAATGCCTCCTCCGGTGATTTAAAACACACAACCAACACCCTGCTGGTGGCTGCTGCTGCTTGAATGTGTGGGGGCTCCTTTTTGGGTGGTATTAGTAAAATCCCTCAGGAAAAACATCTCACAGATCCTTTTTGGTTGAGGATTTTGCTTTGTTTTGTCTTGTTTTTAAACCGCAGCTCTGAACATGAAGGCCCAGTTGAGAAGCTCCGATGTTTCCTTGTAGGAGAAAGGGCGCTAGACGTTAAGGCAAATATTGGTTTATCAGTTGTAACTATTGAAGATGGAATGCAGGAGAGAGTTTGTTTGTTTGTTTTAAAAGAAGTTTGTGAGCAGTGAACACAGATTCAGGGGCAATTCAGGAGCGGATTCAGTGGGTTCACCACGCACCATGTGTTGTGCCAGGCAATATTTTTAGTGCATTCTGTTCTTGCTTCTTCACAAAAACCCTATGAGGTAGGTATGGTTTTCATTGCTCAGCCCCTGAACCTGTGAGTGTGGTCCCTCGCACGGGCACGGGCACGGGCACGGGAGACTGTGGATGTGATTAAGGAACTTGTGATGGGGGATGCTGCTGGGCTCTCTGGGTGGCCCCAGTGCCATCAGAGAGGACCCCAGAAGGAGGAGACAAGAGGGTCAGGGAAATTTGCAGATGCTGTATCGCTGGTTTTGAGGATGAAGAAGGGAGCCAAGAGCCGAGGGATGCAGGCAACCTGCAGAAGCTGGAAAAACCCAGACAAAACTCCAGAAGGGAGGCAGCTCAACCCACACCTTGATTTTAACCTGGTGGATTAGTGTAGAGAGTGACCCAGGACTATCTGTGCGTCTCCTTAAAGAAGACACTTTCTGAAAAATAAACTTAGCAAATGGAGCAGGCCACCATGGGGTAAGTCAGGCCATTGTCCCAGCCAGGTCCTCCTATCACCTGCTGGCTGTCACCTGATAGAAACCAGGGGGTTAGCAGGTTCTTTGACAACTTCACATCCTACTGTGCTTAAAATGACCTCCTCTGCCTTTCAAAGATTTCTTAAGAAGCAGTTAAAATAAGCAGATTTCAGGTGGGATAAGGTCAACTAGTTCTTGTTTTCAGTAGAAGGCAAATTTTGCAGCATGGAGAATGGATAAGAAACCATCTTCAACAAAAGCAATGACGTTTCAGAGAGAACAGAGAATGAATTTCTGGGTTCACAATCACAAAATTCAGAGGTTTTTTTTTTTGTCTTTTAACAAGAAAAATTGCCAGACTAATGTAATCTCCTGTTGATCTGACTGACTGATCAAAGTAAGGTTAAGTTTTTATTTTTGAAGGATCTGGTGAAAAAAGAGCGATTCCAGACATTTCCTGTAATACGTTATTTAGGGCTTATGCCACTTGACCATCTCTGAATTTTTTTGGAAGAACGTAAGATGGGATTTCCAGAACACACTTCTGAATGAATTCTAGCTACCTAGGTTGGTCGGAGACTTTATCCCTGATGTTCTGGGGATGGCAAACCCAGAAAGCATTTGTCTAAAGCATGTGTCTTTCATCCTCAGAGTTGGGCAGAGTTCTTGGTGGACGGGAGAAGCTCCAGAAACGTTTGTTGAATGAATGGACACCTACGCTGAAATTCTCCTTCCAGCGCCCTCGCTGGCCATTGACCCCGTGACAGAAAGACAAAGGTGTCCATATCCCTAAAGGGAAAAACTCTTAGATTATTGGGAAGTGCCAGTTTTGGTTTTCACTCTGACTCTACATCTATCTTGAGAAGAATTTTGAGAAGTGATCTCTCCAACATGTCTGAGCTTTTCTTGAAAACTCTAGAAAAAAAAACAGGGAGGAAGGGTAATCGATGAACTAAAATTAGGAGGTTAATGCATTTTGGCAAATTCTGTCATTTTTGCCCTGGTTTGGGGCATTCACAGCTGGTTGCCTCATTGGAATAAATGACCTTGATTGTCCTGAATGCAAAAGGGTAGTGTGTCTGGGAGAAACAAGCCCTGCATTTCTTTTTCTGTCTCTTCTTCTTCATATTTTTAGCTTCTATTTATAGATAATCCAAGGATGGGGGGAAGGATTTTAGAAAAGGGAAGTGTTGGGCTTCAAATAACACATCAAGTCTTTCAGCTCTTTCTAATGTCTATGTGATTGGAGGCAACTGCAGGGGTAACTCGGTGTGTTGCGTGCTCGCAGAAAAGAGCTCATTCTCCGCCTATTCGTCTTCAGAAAGTAAACCAGGCTCCCGTGGCATTTAAAGAGCATGATTGCCTCGCTGTCTTTGCATTAGACAGTGGATGCATGATGGATTAATTTTCCTACCCGAGTGAGAAAAGCCAAACCCTCACCCACCCGTGGCATGGGATGCAAAGCCCATCCTGATCAGAAGGCTCCTGCTCTGCCTTTTCTATGAGAAATCTCAAGAGGAAGGATAATGGTCTATTGCAGGGGTCAGCAAGCTGTGGCCTACAGGCCAAATTTGGCCCACCGCCTGTTTTTGTACAGCCTGAGAGCTAGAAATGGTTGAAAATAATCAAAAGAGGCATAATATTTTGTGACACATGAGAATTACATAATATTCAGACGTCAGTGTCTACATACAGCCAGTCCTCATTATTCGTGGATTCCATATCCCCAAATTTGCCTGCTTGCTAAAATCTAACCCCAGAATCAATACTTGTGGTGGATATTCTCAGACACACACAAAGAAGTAAAATATTTGGGTCACCCAGCTGCTGCCGAACAAGACAACCCTCCACTTTCTTGCTTCATACTGTACACAACTGCCCTTTACAAAGTGTATTTGGGGCCACATTTTCCCCGTTCTGGTGCATTTTGTTGGAGATCCAGCTATTTTAAATGGCCCCCAACACAGTGCTGACATGATGACCCCTGTGCCTCGGAAGAAGGCTGCACTGTGCCGTTGGAGCTGTGCTCAGGCACCAGTTAGAGTGCTGTTGGCTGTGAGTTCAATGTTAATGAATCAACAACATACATTACTTTACATAAAACATCCTTAAAATAGAAGCACACATAAAACAAGGCTATGTATTGATCCGCTGACAAAATATCATGACCTAAGGCTCCCGGGAACCTGATCCTGTATTTCCCACAGGAGCAATGGTACAGTATTTGCAATTTAGCGTTTGCAGCAACCTCATAGAACATTGCTATAAATAGTGGGAAGTGACTGTGTGCAGTTTTACTGGGACACAGCCACACCCATCTGTCCACGTGTTTCTGTGGCTGTTTTCCTCCTAAGCTGGCAAAGCCAAACAGTTGCAACAGAAGCTGTATGGCTCACAAAGCCAAACAGATCTTCCCTTAGGAACTTTCCTAAAGACTTGTGACCCCCGCACTCAACACACAAGGAAATCAACCTGAGAGTGAAAGAAAGATGAACAAACGTTTCAGTTCAATTCCATGGTGACCCAAAATACCATTTCTATTTTGCCACAGGCTAGTTCTCTTATCGCTAGACAGTTGAGAGGGAAAAACACTCACAGGCCAAGAGGTTGGCGGTGGGTTTTGTCACTTCTTTAAACCATATCTGGTGAGCAGAACTAATGGCTTTTGACTAATTTGACTGATCTCAACTTTTCCAGCAAAATCCCTTCTCATCCCAGTGGTTTGACACCTGCCATGGGGGGCTCAGACTGGGGGCTCTTGTCTGTGAGGCAGAATGGTCATGTGAGAGCACCTTCTTTGAAGGCAGAGAGCTGTGGCTTCAGATCGCAGCTCCATTACTTCCTAGCTGAGCCACCTTGCAAAAGTTACCTCCTCTCTCTGAGCCTCAGTTTCCTCACTCGTGCAATGAGGATATTCACTGTACTTTGGTTATTTGCTAATTGCTGAGTGTACCTTCTTAGCAAAAACCCAAGAAATGGATGTTATTAATTAGGATCACTGTTTTAAGTACCTGATCGGATGCCTGGCTTATACAGGGTGCTTAAGATGGAAATTCCACCAACTTAATACACAACTCATTAGATGGCTTATTAGGATCTTAGAACCGTGATAAGTATATAGTAGCTGTTTGAAACTATTGCCAGATGAATAACTTTAAATAAATGAAGACAAAGTTCCATAGGCTTACTGGAATTTTCTGCACTGGCCTCAGTCTCAGGAGAACAGAGGTTTTGTTCCAGGTGGGAACTGCCCCCAAAGTGCCAACCACGACTACACTACAGAGGGTTAGGGGCGCCATTTCTCAGTCTGAGCAGAGCTGCTCTGCATCTGTCACAGAGAGACATGAGCTCCTGCAGAGGGACGAGGGCCTCCTTAAACTCTCCACCCTAGGCCCCTCTCTTGCCTGAGTCCAGTCTCTGCCGGAGAGTTTTATTTGCAGCAAGGTAAATGCAGTGATGGGAACCTGGTGAAGGCCACAGCCATGTGGGTGGGTGGGGACATCACAAAGGGTCTCATAGGTCATGTTAAAGGTCTGAATTTTACTCCAAGGGTGACAAGGAGTCACTTGAGGTATTTGAACAGGGGAATGACAAGATCCCTTTTCCATTTTAAAAAGGTGAGTGGTTTAAATTTTAAAAGAATCACAGGTGAGGAAAGTGAGGCCATTGGCCCAAAGACACAAGGCTAAGGGACCTCCGGTGTCCGTGTCTCTCAAGCGTAGGGCCCTAAACCAACAGGGGATGCAGCCTGCCCTGAAACAAGTACAGATATCCCTGTTCACAGGTGAGGAAACCCAGGCTCTGAGAGTTTAAGCCACTTTCTTAGGGTGACACCCCTAGGACGCAGCCCGAGGCCATGCCTTAGTCCTTGGGCCCGGCACCCACCCACCCCTCTGCTCCCTGTGTGCAGTCTCTGTGGCGCCCACCGCTGCGGTTCCCCTGCTTTCGCAGAGACTAATGCAGACATACGGGGGTAAAGTTCATCTTCCTGAGAATACGACTTAGATGCACGCCCTCTCCCCAAAGTTTTCCTTTTCACGGAGTAACTCCTTATTTTCCTGTAATCCAGACATATGGATGATGAAATTACAAGGCACCAGGGTTTATATTCCTACCTTTAGGAAGGAATATAATTAAAAAACACCCGAACTGAGGTGCCAAGTTAAATACAGGACACCCAGTTAAATGAATTTCAGGTAAACCACAAATAAGTTTTTTTTAGTAGAAATCTATCCCAAATGGAACATACCTTTACTAAAGTTATTTGTTGTGTATACAAAAGTCAAATGGAGCTGACTGTCCTGTATTTTTATTTGATAAATCCGATGATCTTAATTCTGGCCAAGTGGGAATATCTCCATCTCCTCTCTCCAGAAAGAAATTCTAAGAAATTATTAGCAAGAACTTTTTTTTTTCTTTTAGACCCTAAATTGACTTTTAACTGTGTTTCCTGAGGGTAGGTCAGTACCTCTTTGCTTCCCCCACCCCGCTCACTTTTGTCCCATTCTTCAACTAGAGAAACTAGGGCTTCAGCAAATACTGTAAAAATCAGGGTATAAAAACCTTTCGGAATAATAGGAAATCAAAACAAAGAACCGCCACCCCCACCCCTGGTTGTCTTTTTTCTCTCTGTTTACTGCATCTTCTACTTCAATGAAGGCTAAAATGATACACTTGCTATTCTTGTCATTTGTGCTCCGTTTGATGCTTCATGATGAGCTCCTTATAAATGGCATTAAGAAACATTCCTTGTCTGTCATGAGCGCCCGAGGCACAAGCAAACCTTGCTCAGCCCTCAAAAGTAATTAAAGACAATCAACCAAAAATGCAAGGGGTCTGTGGGACCCAGATTCCAAACTCCACCTACTTACAGCAGGAGCCAAGCGTCCCGCGAAGAGGAGCTATTTACATTTAACTCTTTGATGTACAGCGGCTTTGAGATGCTCAAATACACTGGAGCGGGCTGAAGATGTAAGCACCTGAGGGCCCCATCCAAGAACTAATGGATAGTTTCCTCTGAGGAGAGAGGGAAAAAAAAACAGAAGCAAAAACCAGGCCTGGACGCCAGAGCCCCCTTTTTCCCCCTTTGGCTGTTTGCAGATTATTTCTTTCTTTCTCGCTCTTTGAAAAAGACCTCTCAGGCTGCAATGTCTTGAAGGTGAAAGTAATGACAACATAAAAATTTTCTTAAACCAACACAAACAACATTTTTCAGAAACAACAGCGTGCTAAATTAGATCGAGGTGCCGGTGAACAGGGCTTAACACTAAAATCGTTTTTTATGGCATGAAAATCTTCACAAATTTCCAAATATAGGATAGTGTTCCGCATTTGTGCCACTATCCAAAACCACGGACCGAGGATCGTTTTCTTTGGGGGAAAAAGAGCTGCTGATCCTGAGAAGAGAACTGAGTGAGAATCGTGATTCCCAGAAAACCCTGTTGGTCGGGCCAGGTGCACAAAATTGG
The DNA here is from genome assembly GCF_030020395.1 of Manis pentadactyla. Lineage (NCBI taxonomy): Eukaryota > Metazoa > Chordata > Mammalia > Pholidota > Manidae > Manis > Manis pentadactyla. The sequence goes on along the minus strand of NC_080023.1, from coordinate 172,963,433 downwards.
GTTGAGTTCAACTTGGAAAAAGCAAGGCCTAAGGGGCTCCCAATGCCTCCCCTCAGCGTGCATTTAAAAGGATGCAAAATGGAGGTGGGGTGGGGGTGGTAGTGCTCTAAAAGTAAAAGGGGCGAGTGGTCTTCTCTGCAGGTTAACTGGCTGAAATGACCATCATTCCGGACATGCCCAAAATCCCAGCTGAAGGAGGACATTTTATTGGAGACTTTTGGCGTGGGTTTCAGAAGCCTCTTGGTAAAGACAAGGGATTGAGGGAGAGCCCTATCATGTGCAAGAGTCCTGCCTGTGTCTCTTTGCTTATGCAAAAGAAATATGCAATTTTGTTCATTTCGGATGCAATCCACCCTGTGTGTTCTGTTGGGCATGTGGCGGTGGGGAGGGACGGGGACAAACCTTTGGATGAAGACACTGGGAACATGGAGATCTAGCCACCTTCTGTGGTCACAGATTCCCCAGGCAGGTGCACCATTCCCAATGTCCTGGTCCTGTCCCAACTTTTGGCCTTGCAACGCAGCCAGTGGTATTCCTGTTGCTGGGGTCCCAGGGAGCCCGTGACCTGCGGGTAGACAGTCGGGCACGGTGACGCCAGCCAGCCAGAGGAAGAGCCGCACCTCAAACAAGGCACAGACCCTCCTCCATTCACGCAGGATGAACACACCCCACAGGATGCTTCTCCTTCCATCTCAAGGGGGCTGACACTGCCTGGAATTTCTAACTCCTGGCTCAGTGAGGGAATACAGCCCATCCTCTCTTCCCTCTGACATGGGGTTCCACCCAAAACCAAACAGGTTATCTGGCAATCAAAAACATCACGCAGATATTTTCACAGATTCCACTGACGGAAGTAAAAAAGCTCACAAGGCACTGATTGGGAAAGGTACGGGGAGACAGGCCCTCTCACAGCTGATTTGGGGGGTGCACATGGGAAGGTAGGTTTCCTTTGGAGGGCAATTTGGCAAAAGCTATCAAGTCTTTGAATGCACTTATCTTCTAGCCTGGCACCTCGACTGCTAGGAATTTAACAACAGATCTACTTCACCTCTGTGAGAATAATGTAGCAACAAGAGGCTGAAGCCCAGCCTGTGTCCATTAGCAGGGGATAGGTTAAACTGGCTCACCCCAGAAGGCAGACTGGTCAGATACTGTGAGTGAAAAGAGCAAAATGCCCAACAAAGGTATAGTATGTTAACATCCTATGCAAAGGGGGAGATGCATAAATACAGTCCTGTGTATGAATGCAGAGAATATTGATGGAAGGAGATGTCAGAGAATGGAAAGAGTGGTTGCCTCTGGGGAAAGAAATCCAGAAACTAGGTGTTAGGGGTGGGGAGGGGAGAAGGTGGGGGAGAAAGCTTTCACTGTTGCTCAGAAAAAAATGTCTACTGTGTGCATAGAGCGTTTTATTAAAACTGAGCTGAATTTGAAAATGCTTAAACACCACCTAATTCTGCTTTTGTTTTCTGTCTGATGACAAATTTATCCTGCAGACCAGCTGCAACTTGGCTGTCATACGGGTAGCAGCAAGACCCAAAGTGGCTACATGTTATCATGCCTGGCAATTCTATTTTATCAGTTCCTCAGTGTCATCTGTTGTAATTTATTGTTGTGCCCAGTCCACGTCTGGCTTTGGAACCTCAAGGTAATTGTGCTCTGCAAAACAGTGAAAGGACTATGACTCCAGAGAGGTATCAGAGATGAAATCATTTCTAATTGTTCACTGAATAAAGAAAAGGGTGGATAAAATAAGATCAGAGACACCCCTTTCCCTGGAGTGACCCCCAACATTTCTGCCAAGAAAAGCAAAGTTTCTGGGTTGGAAAGGATGCTAGGAGAATGAGGCTAGGTGCATTCATATGTGACAGGCTAGATTGTCTGGGACTCATTCCAGTTCTAAATATAGAATGCATGAGAGAAACGACATCTTTTACCCCTGAAATAATAATTATTCATCTTAAGGAGATAACTGTAAGAGTGTACAAAATAGAACACAGAAATATATTCATAACAATATTGTTCTAAAGAAGGAAAAATGGAAACAACCTCAATGCCCATCTGTGGGGGACTGCTTAAGCAAAAAAGGATCAATCCACACTGCAAGTAGTAGGCAGGCAATTCATAGGAGAATGTACTTGGATAGTTATGGACAGGGAAAAATGTCAGTGAGGATAGGCTGTAAATCAGGCTGTAAAATATCATTTATCCAGTGATTCCTCTAATATAACAGCAGGGCTATCTAGTTTGTGACACATGCTATGTGATCTGTGACATACAGTCTTACAGAGAGAACACAGGTACAACAGTTTGGAATGATGATGAAAGATTATTACTTTCTTTTTACACTGTTAGTATGGCTTCAGTTTTCTAGAAAGAGAAGGATGCTCTTTTAACTGCCAGAGAAAGGAGAAAAAATAAATATTCCAGACTTGGAACTGATCGCCTAGGAGATTGGGCCCCTTGGTAGGAGGAGAGCAAAAAACGAAGCTGCCTACTTTCTCTATACCCAGTTCTGTATATATTCCTTTAGTAATTCATTCATTCCACGAGTATTCATTGAGTGCCTATTATGTGTTGGAAAGACCCAGATTAAGCTCTGTATAAATCCTAGGGGCTGAAAAGATCAAGATTCCCACCTCTGCAAAATAAATCACAACGAACACATTTATTCCAAGTCCTGATGGAAGCAGGGATAGCATTAGATGGAACCACATGAAATTGCCATCTTCGCAGGTGCAGAGTGGTCGGGGGCGGGCAAAGTCAGGTGGTTCAACGTCATCCGTTGCGCATTCTTTTGAATTTTCAAATATCCAGCTCTTGTTTCCTCTCCCCACCCCCGCTCCTCCAAACTACTTGGGGTGGGGCCGCTTGGCTAGTGCCCTTGGCCGTGGCCAAGTGTGCTAATGGGGAAACGCACAAGTGCCGGGACACGAGCCAAGCGCCGAGCTGTGGGACTTGTTGCATGTGTTACTCTTGTCATTAAGGGAGAGCAGCTTTGGGACAAAAATGGAAAACCAGCCCCGGCCCGGCCGCCTCGGGAGGCTCGCAGCTGCCGGGCTCGCGTCGGCGCGGGTCCGACAGGCCTGCGTGGACGCGCCCCCGCGCCGGGCAGGATCCGCGCGGTCCATCTGCGCCCCGCGCGCCCCTGACCTCCAATCTGTCGCTCCCGCGGCTGAAAGGCGGCCGCGGAAAAGCGCGCCTCCCGCTCCGCCTATTCAGAGCGTGAATGCAAAGTGGTCCAAGTTGACCCGCCGCCAGCCTCCGTGGCTCCAAGTCGGCGAGGCACCCTACAGTTTACACAGGCCGGCCTCAATGCAGCCTCGAGGCGCCCCATTCAGGCGGGCCTGCATGCAAAAGAGCCGGCCATTAGATCATCGTGATTATCCCATTGACATCGCCCGGGGCCCCCGTGGGGGACGGGAGCCCATCAAACGCGTCTCTAATGAGGCGCTCCAGGCCCTTTGTGCGCGCGCCCCCCTCGCCCGCCGCCGCTCCGGCCGCAGACAGGCGGTCCCTTTCAGGCGCATTCGCTCCCCCTGACCCCCGACCCCCAGGGTTATGACATCAGCAGCCCTGATTTGTGATCATTTTTATTGGCACACACTCAACGCTTGTTTCCTGTGTTTAACTCCGGCCCGCAGCCCCCACCCTACCACCTCCCCTTTTTAGGCTCAACTGATTGGAATCTAATAGGCATATGCCCGGCACCACAAAGTGAGCCTGCAGCGTTCCCACAGAGGACCCCGGCCATTGTGCCCAGACGACAGCGAGGCGCTCATTATCTGGGTGCAGGGATCCGCTAATGGCTGCCACGAGGAACAATCCCCAGCAGATGTCCACGACTTTATGAGTTTTAATTAAAATGTTCTACGTATGTTATCAATGCACTTTTTCCCCTAAAATGAAAAAGATGTTACTTCCTCCTAGTGTTTTGCAAATTACGCCCTCATAAGGGTGATTAAGAGACGCTTATTTGGAACTAATCGGGTTCCCTCCTCCTCTTTTCCTTTTAACGTGCTGCTGCTGAATTATTTTTTTTTTAAGAATTAATTAAACTTGAGGTTTAAAAAGATTCTGTTTTCTTATGTCACAACAACTCCATATAGCAGGGGAACTGTGTGCGTTTCTTCCTTCTGATGCAAAAGATGGCAATTTACACGAATGCCTTAATTTCAAACGGTGGCTTGACAGAAAAACTCGACTTAGCGTTTTCAGTTCGTGCTTCTTTCCAAACTGTTTGAGTCAGTGAAGGACGTTATTGTTGCTTCGTGACTGCGTTTATGAAAGATCCACTTTAAACAGAGCAGTTCGGGCTTTTTAAAGTATAAACTCGATGCTCTCCACAAAACTTCTTCAGCACATATGGTTTTTAATGTAATTTTGTTTAACCACAACCATAATTTAATTTGCCATAAAACTGAAATGAAAGGCATCACAAACAAGCTTTTGACTTGAGTGTCAGTTAAAATAACCATTTGCCAGAGAGGCCAGACCTTAAAGAAAACAGCATCATTGCATTGCAAATAAGTCACCAGAAGTCGAAAGAAAAGAAGGATTTCTCTTCTTAAAGGTAACTCTTCTTCTGTGATTGAAAAAACGTCAGCCTTCATATGAATTAGTATCGCGGTTCCGGGATTATATCACCCTTGTGTTAAAACACTCTTGGCCCTGAGTGAAAATTAACTGATTTTCAGGAAGACAATTCATTAGGACTATATAAAGTGCACTCTAAAAGACATGGCTACACGTCATTTCACTTGTTAAAAATTGCCACCAGAAATTACAAGAAAATGCAAAGGAAGAGACGACCTTTCATTACAACAATAGCAAAAAAATAATTTCAAACAGCCAGCTTTATATGATGTCTCCATTAACAAGATTCTTGGGTTCTAATGTGAAGAATCTTTTTTTTTTTTTTTTTGGTAGCCCCATAAATTGTCTTACCTGCTAATAACGATTTGGTTTAAGTCCTGCAAATTTTTCAGTCTTCAGCCCTATTGATGCAACCTGAGATTTTGTAATCTGGCCACACCACAGATGGCTGCAAACAGCAACTAACTCTAAATCCATCTTTAAGCACTCTAAATTTTCTAAAGCTTCTCTCCTGTGACCCAAGTCCCCACTTACAGTCACTTCAAACAGAGATGCGGAACGCCACCCTTCCTGCCCCATGTGCAAACGTCTCCCAGGCTTGGTAAAACAGAAAACTGTGGCTGCAGCCCCACTGAATGAAATTAGATAGCTTTAAAACACATACACATAGAGCACACACAGTTCTGCTTTTACCATCACAACCCACAACAAATGCTGAGTTTTCTTGTCCTGCAACGCCCAACCTAAATTCTCATCAGAACCAGTTTTAAGTCCTGCGAGTCCCACTGGAGGAGTAAATACAGACATGACAAGTCTAGTCTTGGACTTTGTAATTCCTAATTTTTCATTCCACAACCAGCTCAGGAGAGTAATAGAATTTGATCATTAAAAACACCACTATTACTTCCAAAAATATAACCACTGGGGAACACTCCACATCAGCCCCTGCCCTTTTGCAGATCCGTGTGGCCATTTCCCAGGCAGACTTGGTCTAGCACTTCAAGGAGATGTTGTCACATCTGCTATACCAGGGACTCAAGGATTAAAGGCAGTTGAAATGGAAACCGTGTGCCTTGCCATGATTAGGTTTATACAAAATCCGCAGACATATTGGAGCTGTTAGAAGTGCAACCTCAGAACCATAAATATTTAGCCATCCAAATCCCTCGGCAGGGCCATCAGAGAGCAGGTTTTGCTCTGGCACCGGGAGCTGGGCGGAGTCCCTCAAGTACTTCACCTTCTCTCTCCCAGGCAAACGGTGTTCAGGTTCAAGCCGAGAAGATGCTGCAGGACAGTGCTGTCCAGTAGAAGCGGGGGCCACAAATAGGAGCCACATGTGCGATTCTAAATTTTGTAATGGTCATATTTAAAAAAGCAAAAAGAGCCAGGTGAAATTAATTTGAATAATGTAACTTATATTTAACTCAGTATATCCAAAATAATATCATTTCAACATGTCACCAATATAAAAGCTTATTAATGGGATAGTTTTCATTCTCTTTTTGGTACTAAGCCTTTGGAAGCAGTGTGTGTTTTACACCCACAGCACACCTCAGTCAGGGCCAGCCACATTTCACGCGCTCAAAGGCCATATGGGGCTGACGGCTGCCAGAGGGGACAGCAACCTGTAGGGCAGCAGGTAAGCGACTGAGCACGGGAGCCTCACTGCTTGGGCTTAAACCCTGGCTCGACCACTTACCTGTGGAGACCCTGGCAAGCCACTTGGGCTTTCGGAGCTTCTGTTTCCTCACTGGCTGTGTCTGTGTGGGTGTGAGGTGGGGGGCAGTGATAAGAATGGCACCTATGTCCCAGAAGATGCTCATCAAAAAACCCCAACAAAGATCCACGCACTGCTACAGCTGTAGATGCACTCATCCCACCAGCTCCTGGACCTGCCATGGGAATGAGGAAGGAGATATCTAAGCTGGCCTGTGCATACAGTAAAACAACAAATTTGACTGGATCTATACTGTTGGAACTCAACCAAGAATTAGGAGAAGTGCAAATTGTAGCGCTCCAAAATCTTACAACGACAGACTATTTACTGTTAAAAGAACATAAGGGATGTGAACATTCCCCAGGAATGGGTTGTTTTAATTTGTCTGATTTCTCTCAGACTGTTCAAGTTCAGTTGGACAATATCCACCATATCATAGATAAGTTTTCACAAATGCCTAAGGTGCCTAACTGGTTTTCTTGGTTTCACTGGAGATGGCTGGTAATTACAGGTATGCTTTGGTTATGTAACTATACTCCTATTATGTTAATGTGTGTGCGCAATTTAAGTAGTAGCTTAAAACCTATCCATGCTGAAGTTACTCTACAAGAAGATATGTCAAAGAAATAATCAATCTTCCCATGTTTTCTGCCGCCTGCTACTTCTATAGCTTTTCTTCTTCCTTCCTAATTACAACCCTTAAATAGAATTCGTGCCTCATATCAAATTTACCGAGTATCATAATTCTTCCAAGTGGTAAAGATACCTCAAGACAAATGCTGGGCATAGAAGCCACAGGGCATAAATATGCAAAGAAATAAAAAGCTAACCATTTCAAACAATAAGGCTTCCCTCTCACTTACCAACTTTACATTTCCCTGTATGGCCCCGGAAGATGACTGGTTAGCCAGAGACGGGTAAGATTCCTCAAGGGAGGAACAGCCTAAGACAGGCACAGTCGCAGGGGGGCCATCTGGTGAGAAAATGGGGAGCAGCAGAGGTGAGGCTTAGAACCTCACCCCCCCGTTCTGAGAGAAATCTTCTGCATACGTGGATGTTTTATTGCCCTGGTCTAGCTTGGATTAACACATAGTCTACAGGCACACACCTGATCATCTACATTTGCTCTCTTACAACACTAAACTATGTTTTCTACCTTTATCTTGTATCTACCTACCACTTCAGCATTTTATTAAAAATAATAATAATAAAGAGAGAAATGTGGTATCCACATATAAATCAAGTATAAAAATCAAATGAGTATTCATATTTGAACTGACTGTTTATAGTTCATAATGCATGAGCAAAACTGAAGGTTTCTGTGATGGCTGCCCTTGTATTGTTCACCATGTAAGAACTTACTCACTATGTGAGAATTTGTTCTCCATGTAAGAATTTGTTTGTTATGCCTCAGAAGATTGGAGACTGATGAAAATTAGGCTTGGGGTGGATTAATGATTGTGCATTGAGCATTGACTCCCCTATACAGAATTTTATTGTTGTTAACAACCATTTGATCAATAAATATGAGAGATGCCCTCACAAAAAAAAAAAAAAAAGTACACACTTCCAATGGTAAAATAATAAGTAACTGGGATGTAATGAATATAGTCAAGATATTGTAACAGCTTGGTGTGGTGATAGCTGGTACCTAGAATTGTCATGTATATAAATGTTGAATCACTATGTTGTACACCTGAAACTAATGTAATGTAATACCGTGTGTCAACTACCCTTCAATAAAAAAATAATTATCTACAAAAAAAAAAAAAAAAAGAATGGCACCTATGTCATTGTGTTGGTGTGAGCTTTAAAGCAGAGAGTGTGTGTGACAGTGTGACATGCCCAGCACTGTTCTCATTCAGTCCCCAATAAATTCTGCAAATTCAGACAATATTTAGTGAGCACATACTATGTGCCAGTCACTGTCTTAGATGCTAGCAAAGGGGAGGCAAAACAGGTACAGTCCCTGCCTTCACAAAGCTGGCGTTCTAGTGAGATGACAGACAAAAACAATCACAGATCAGATGTTGATAAAAGACATAATGGTGGTGTTCTTTTATGTAGTTGGACCAGGGAAGGCCTCACAGAAAGGTGACATGAAGGAGGCGGGTTGCTGAGCATGTGGTTGTCAGGAGAAAGGGCATCTTAGGCAGAGGGAACATCCAGGGCAAAGGCCCTGAGGCAGGAGCATCCTCCCGTGTGTGGGAGGAGAAGCTGGGAGGCCAGTGCACCTAAGGCCACGAGACAGAGACAGAGGCAGGCCCCTGGGCTGAGGTCAGAGGACAGTCCGAGGCTGCCGCCCATGGGTGCTTGTTGGCCATGGTAATGATGCTGCCTTTGACTCCATGTGAGATGGAGAACCACTGGGTGACTCTGAGCAAAGAAATGGCTTGAGCTGACTTGAGTTTTAAGATTCCCTCTGCTGCTCTGCAGAAAAGGTGGTGAGAGGGCAGAGGCACAGGGACCCCTGAGGAGGCCCCTGCAAGAACCTGGGGCAAGAGTGGTGCTGTGACAGGGCTGGCTTCCACCGAGTGCATCCCTTCCAAGGGACTAGATGGGGGTGGGAATGGGGGGTGCAGCAAGGGTGACACCGAGCACGGTGACCTAAGGCAACCGGGTCACGGGGTCGTCGTCAGTGGCGATGGGAAGATGTGCCCCCAGCTCACCAATTACCAGGACTCTTCCCAGGGTCTCTACATCGGCTGATGGCAGAGGGAGCTCCTAGGGCAAGAATCATCCTGTCGTCTGGAGCCTGAAAACCTCCAGGCGTGGGCCGACCCGTCTTGCCTGGGAGACTCGGGAGCCACTGGCTCGGTCCTTGAGGCAGTTCGAGGTCCTTGGTCCTCGGAGGCAGCCATTTGCTGCCTTGTCCAGGAGACCAGAGACCTGCAGGGCTGCAGCCACCCTTCCTGGGCCACCACGAAATCGCCACAGTAAGGACCCAGCCTGTGGGAGACACACCTCAGAGGTCCACCTGGTGGGCTCAGAAATGGGCCCCAGAGATTTTAAGGTCCAAATCTCTGGAACCTGTGAATGTGAGCAGACATGGCAAAAGTGATTAGTTAAGGATCTTGATTCAGGGACGTTATCCTGGATTATGCCCTAAATGCAGTCACAGACCTCCTCATCAGAGAAAAGCAGAGGGAGGCCTGACTACACAGAAGAAGGCCGTCTGCAGCGCGACGCCACGCTGCTGGCTGTGAGGGTGGAGGAAGGGACCGCCACGCAGGGCAGGCAGGCACGTGGCTCGAGGCGCTGTAAAGGCAGGGCAGCAATTCTCCCCCAGAGGCGCCAGACGGAGCGGGTGCCCGACTTTAGTCCCGTAGGATCCGTTCTGGGCTTCGGGGCCCAGGAATGTAAGAGAATACATTTCTGTTGTTTTACACCACCAAGACTGTGGTAATTTGTGACCCTGCTGACTCCGTGGGTAGGTGCGCAGGACCCGGGGTCTGACTGCCTGGGTCCACAGCCTGACCCCACCATCAACAGCCCTGTGACCTTAGGCAAATGAAGTCCCCTCTCTGAGCCAAGACACCCACATCTGAACAAGGGGACAGGACCAGTGGGACCTCTGAGAATCCAACAATTGCCAGATCTTCTCCCCCAAAACACGTACATGCGCATGTTTCTCTGCAGCACTGAGTGTCACCGTGCACTTCACAGAGGTTGAGATAGGCCAGACCTCATTCATTTTCAGGGGGGTCCCCAGCATATTAGGAAGTATGGTAACAAAATGGTGGCATATTTTTAATGTTTACAGTTTAAAGGGGTCAGAACAGACCACCCCAAAAGATGCCATTCTGGCACATTGTTTGTTTTGAGCTGAACGCAGTTGAGAAACAGCAGATGCAGGAAGGGCTCTCTGACCATCTGTCCCCTTTTCTACCTAAAAGCAGAGCATAAATTTCCTTAAGAGAGATGCTCTCTCTTATGGAAAGCAATATGGAGGTTCCCCAAAAACTAAAAATAGAAATACCATTTGACCTAGGAATTCCACTCCTAGGAATTCATCCAAAGAAAACAAGATCCCAGATTCAAAAAGACAGATGCACCCCTATATTTATTGCAGCACTATTTGCAATAACCAAGATATGGAAGCAACCTAAGTGTCCATCAGTAGATGAATGGATAAAGAAGATGTGGTACATATACACAACGGAATATTACTCAGCCATAAGAAGAAAACAAATCCTACCATTTGCAACAACATGGATGGAGCTAGAGGGTATTATGCTCAGTGAAATAAGCCAGGCAGAGAAAGACAAGTACCAAATGATTTCCCTCATTTGTGGAGTATAACAATGAAGCAAAACTGAAGGAACAAAACAGCAGCAGACTCACAGACTCCAAGAAGGGACTAGCGGTTACCAAAGGGGAGGTGTGGGGGAGGGTGGGTGGGGAGGGAGGGAGAAGGGGATTGAGGGGCATTATGTTGGTACACATGGTGTGCATGGGGTCACGGGGAAGGCAGTACAGCGTGGGGAAGACAAGTAGTGACTCTGTGGCATCTTACTACACTGATGCACAGTGACTGCAATGGGGTGTGTTGGGGGGACTTGATAATATGAGTGAATGTAATAACCACACTGTAGCTTATATGAAACCTTCATAAGAGTGTATATCAGTGATACCTTAATAAAAAAAAAGAAAGTGTATCTCAGTAAAGATGATTCAAAAACAGTATCTCAAAGTAAAAAAAAAGAAAGAAAGATGTCCTCCCTATGCCAGGAAGAGAACATTCTTACCACCTGAGTCTACATATTCACCACCTGAGATGAATCTGTACAAACCAACTAATCCTTCTCTTCGCTTTCCTCATGCATTTCTTTGTCATTTCCACACAATTTACAGCACCTACGTCAAACCTCCTTGTCCTCTGTCTTGTCATATCTCCACAATTCATGGTTTCCTGTTAAAATGGCATCTAAGCTCACAGGCCTATCCATTTCTTTGGATCTTCATTTCTTATACATGAAGTCTCTATGTACACATAAAACTAGTAACATTAATAAAATTGGTATACTTTTCTCCTGTTGATCTGTCCATTGTCAGTTTAATTTTCAGGCCCCAGGTGTAGTACCTAAGAGGATAGAGGCCAAGTCTCTCTTCCCCTCGACACCCAACAAAGCTATTCCACTAACACTCAAATTACAGTGCTATATAATCGTGCTATTTATGAGATAATTGTGTAATCTATAAAACTATTACTTTGTGGTACCCTACAGGCAGAATGGAGAATGGCCTGGGCCACAAGGAGAGACATGATGGTTTGAAAGCATGGATGGTCTTTGTGCCAACGCTGTCAGGATTCTGGGGTTGTATGTATATCATTAGAAGTGACATCCAAGACCTTCCAGAAAGATTGGCCCTGTGCCGAGTGCTGCTGCTGGGTCAGCCTCCTGGAGCCCATGCAAGGACCAGCCAGGCACCCCTGCACCCCTGCAGCCCTGCAGCCCTGAAGGTTATGGCAAACAGTGTGCATGAGCACCTGACTGCAGCAGCCGGCCGGCACTTAGGAGGTCGGCCACGAACGCCCTGGGGCATCTTTAAGCCAGTGGGGCAGAAGCTGAAGCCGCCAGGGCTGGATATATGGGGGGGGGGGACACTATGAGGACAGCGCCCCCTCGTCTTCCGAGAAAGGCATTCAGGGGAGCCTGCTTAAACAGGAAGAGGAATTAGCGGGGCAAGTATGCTACGTCGCAGTGTGGCCATCAGCAGAGAACAGCAACCAGCATCAAAATGGGTTTGCCCCCAAGAATGTGGATTTGGGTTGGGGAAAGTGGAAATATGAGAAGTTTGGGCTCGTTGAAATTTTGAGTATCTTTGACTTTTAAAATTGTGTGCCTGTATTTTTTTCATTTAAAAGATATCTATCTATATCTGTATCTATAGAGGTATCTACATAAACAGAATGAAAACAAAATGGGGAAAAATTTAAGAGTGAAATAAAATAGACCAAGGTGGGAGAACAGAAAATGGAAGAGAACCTCAGCCGCTTGGCTGGCCGCAGGCAGCTGGCGCTAGGGTGAAAGAGGGGAGGGGGCGGTCCTGGGAAAAGGGGGGCCCTGGGGAGAGAGAGCCTGGGCCGAGGGGGCTGCTGGGAAGGGGGAGGTCCTGGGACGAGGAGGATGTGGAGGGAGGATGCAGCCAGGTCCACAGGCACCAGGGTTTTCAGAGCTGTCTTAACCTGAGCACCTTCTCTGGGCCTTTGGTGCGGGGAGAGCAGAGAGCAGCCGCCCTCCTTCCCAGCTGAGGGGGGCTCCCCTGCCAGAGACAGGTGTTGCTCCTTCCGGCAGCAGGAGAGGGGCTTCAAACCAAACGCGAGAAGGGAAGACAAGAGCCAGGGAAACTGGTTTGCTTAGGTCCCACCAGGGGAATGCAGGGGCTGGGGTGGAGGAACAGGGACACTAATTGTACGAATGTGGACAGGACTGTGGCTGGCCAGGGGCCTGGGTCCTGACAGACCCTACTTGGTCCAGTCCTCACAACAACCAGAGCAGGCAGGGAGTTCAAATCCCAGCTCCATTTATAACCTGCCAGAGAACTTGCCTTTCGTCCAGTCCCCATCATACACCAGACCCTGGGCCAGATGTTCGCGTGCGTTATCTTACTCATATAGGGCTGCCAGGTTCAGCAAATAAAATTCAGTATTTGGGACTTCCATAAAAAAAAATTCATTGTTTATCTGAATTTTAGATTTAACTGGGCATCATGCAGTTCATTTGGCAACCCTCTACCGAATCCTCACAATAGCCAATAGCTACAATTGGCATCCCATTTCCAAAGGAAGGCTCTGAATCTCAGAAGTTACATACTTACCCAAAGCCACACACCAAGTAAGTGGCCAACCTGGGACTTGTATCTAGTCTGGGCTTGTCACCACTAACATCTCCTTTTAATGAACCCAAATGCCTGATTTTGGGAAGGGTACATGTTCCCAGTCACCATGTGGCTGAGCACCTACTATGTGCCAGGCAGATCTTTCAAGCACTTTATGAACCATCTCCCACAACCCATGCTGGGCATTACTGTTTCTGATTGTGTAAATATAGAAGGTAGGTTAGGGAAGGGGGACTATAGCTGCCTATGTATGCTTAGGATCTTCTGGAACAACACACAAGTTGTCCCAGTGCTTGACCCAGAGGAGGGAAAAGAGATTTACATTTTTGCTCCATATCTGGGTCAGCAAAATTTTCCAGATAATCGAGGACTTTTGAGTAATGTTGTGGACAGGCTAAGTACACGTCAAAAATACATTATTGTCTAAAACACAGGTTGGCAAATAACAGGCCAAATCCAGCCAACTGTCTTTACAAATAAAGTTTTATCCGGGTACTGCCAGACCTTCATGGCATCCTGATCTTGACTGCTGTCAGTCACGCAACACTACATGGTCCTTTTCAGAAAAATGTCATGCTATACCTTCTGTAGTATGTGAACATTTTCTGTGGATGTGTTAGTTTTTCACTCAAAGGAAATAAGAGCTAAGAGTGACTCGTGCAAATGCGAAGGCCCTGAGGATGGAGGCACCATGGCGCCTCAGAGCAGGGGTCAGCAAACTGCAACCAGTAGCCACGGCCAGCTAATCACCTGATTTTATGAATAAAGTTTTATTGGCACACAGCTGTGCCCCTTCCTTTGCACCTTTTCTACGGCTGCTGTAGCATCACAAAAGTAGAGCTGAGTCATTGCAACAAAGACTAGATGGCTCACAAAGTAGGGTGGCTGACTGACCACCCCCTTTTGCCAGGATGGAGGGGATTTCTGGAGATGCAGTTTCATTGCTAAAACTGGGAGGGTCCCGGACAAATCATAAAGCTTAAAATATTTACCATCTGGTCTTTTACAGGAAAACTTTGTTGACCCCTGCCTCAGGGCCATCAAAGGCAGGCCAGTGTGGCTGGAGCAAAGCGGCAGGAGGTACCTGCCCCTGTCGGGTGTTGACAGCCTGGCAGGGGCCAGCGTCACCGAGTGTCAGTAGGTGTGGCTCAGGGGAAGCCCCGGAGAGCAGGCCCTGTGGATACTGTCACGCCTGTTGTGGGTGCTCTGCCCCATGTGCCTGAGCTCGCCACTGCCCACAGATCCTAGAGCTCGCTGTCAACTTGCATCCCAGCTGAGGGGGTCCTGGGGCGTCTGCCAGAGCCGACTCTGGAAATCAAAATCCTTGAATCTGCAAAATTTCACTGAACCTCTAAACAAGAGACAAAGCCTGTCGAAACATCCAATGATAAACAGACAGGGGAGGGGAGGAAGCAAGAACCAGTCTGTTACCAGGAGCCCTTTCCACAAGGCACATGGGAGAGGGGTGGGGGCTGTCCAAAATGTCAGCAGCGTGAACAATAAATATTGATGCGAATTCTAAGGAACAAGGTTTTGTTTTATTTACTTTTATCCAGAGCAGAACATTTTCAACATAAACTGGTCGTCCTGACCACCACTAAGCTAACAGCATTTTCCCACACGTGGCCTAGCTTTTCCCTCTGAAAAAGGAGATGGCAGAGTGAGTAGGTGTGGCTCTTCTGTGTGTTTCTGGAAGGGCTTGTTTCAAACGAAGGTGCGGGCAGAGGCTGGCAGCTGTGTAGAATCAGGTTTGTGAGTTCAGATGATGTTTTGAACTCTTAAATCCCTGGACGGGGGGCAGGAAGGGGAGAGAAGCGGCTTCAGTGATCTGAAAGATCGGGGGTTTGCATGTCAAATAAAAATTAGGGGGTGGAGAGGGAGGGATACACAGGATTAGCTTAATAAACTGACAAATTCTTTGGTTCACTCATTCAACAAATATTGAATAAGCTGCTATTCAATGGAAGGTTCCATAAAGCAGGTCCTTTGGGGAACATAATAAATCCATATGAGTCACATCTACCATTTCTTGCCTCCGTGGTTGTAACAGACTGCTGGTGCGAAGGTTGCAAAGCTGGGCCTAGGGTGTGCTTTTGTCTGTCCCGCATGGTATTGACTGGCACTTTTTAAAAAAGGAATTCTTTGCCAACAGTAAAACTTAAAAGAAGTTTTGCAGAATTGGAAGACCTAGGAACACTGAGCCTGCACTTCCACAGGTCAGCCATAGGTGGGGCTGAGCGGTGCCTGCTGCTCGAAGACAGTGTTCCCCAGATGGGGGTAGTTTCACCCTGCAGGAGACATGTGGCAAAATATGCAGGCATTTTTGTCACATATGGGGGTTGGGGGGGTGCTACTGGCCTCTAGAGGGCAGAGGTCAGGGCTGATGCCAAACCTTCCACAATGCACGGGATGGGCCCCCAGAACAAAGAATGCCTGGCCCCAAATTTTGGCAGTTCTGAAATTGCAAAGCCCTCCTGCAGACAGACATGCATGCTCCAGTTTGCCACAGTCCCCACCACTCCCTATTGAATTCCAGACAGTGATGCCAAGTATGGATGGCCCTCTATCATCTTACACAGGGTCCCTTTGTTAGTTTTCATTATTGTTTGGCCACCTCGGGATCCTATCCTGACAGGTTCCTGCTTTTAACTCCCTGGCCAGCTCCCATGCATGCCCACCTTCTCCCACTGAAGGCAGGTGATTTTTCTGTAACTTAAATCATCCTGTTAAACCCTCATCCCTCAGGATAGACTGTGAAATGGATGCCTTCTGCTGAAGGTTGAAGAGAAAAAATAGAGAAGGTGCCTGGATTTCTGACACCAGCAGCCCGCATGACTACACTGAGATATAAAAGAGAAACCGACGCCTATCCAGTCCTAGCCACTATTCCGTTGATCTCTTGCAGCCGCTGCCTCAGTAACCTAATAAGGTAAGTTAGCGCCAGAGGCTCAAGGCCCCAGGTAATTCTCAGGATGTGACTATCTTCCTGAATGGCCTTAGGCCCTTTGACTGACAATATGACTGCAGTTTCTCCCAAACGGGGTAGTCAAGTCATGCTGCGGGTCCTTTCCAGTTCCAGCTCGCCAAATCTTGCTCCAGCGCCATTCCCATCCCCAGCTAGCAGGGAAGGGACACACCGGGCAGTGCTGCTAATGGGGTTCTTTCCTCAGTGCACCTTCAGGCCAAGGACGCAACCGGGAAGCGCTGGCTGGAAAACCTCCCCCTTCTGACACTCCATCTCTCATGGTCCATGGAAGCCTGAGCAGAAATGGTGGCACTTGGGCCTTGTCTCTCTGCCGAAGGGGGTCTTAAGGAAGAGAGAGGTCTAAGAGGGTCTCCCACAGGAAATGAAAGAGTGACACTCCTTCATTTATTCCAGGAAGGATTGCTGGGCTTGAACTCAACAGATTGCCTCAAACTGTGAGACCTGCCTGATACTCCATGTGCCCAAGCCCGGAGGATGCTTCACAAGCTGCCGGTGGTGGTGAAGGGTCCCTGTTTCTGTCAACACATTGAGACCAGTACGTGATCCCCCCGTGCATGGCTAGTGCCAGCGTGGGACCCCGCCACACCGCACCGTCTATACGCTATTCAGTGAGATGCCGCACTGATGCGCAGATGTGGTGCAGCGTCAAATCGCTGTAAGAGTTGCTCAGAATTCACTTCCAAATTCTCAAACCCCACTGTGGCCACAGTCTAGGGCATTTGCTTGCCCATGGGTGAGACTGATTAGAACAAGAAGGTGCCAGTTTGGATGTAAGTGGGGGTTGTGGCTGATCACGTTAACCATCTATAACTTGCCTCTTGGTAGAGAAAGCTGTTGTATTGGGTAGAACACTTTTTGCTCCAAAGATATTCACACCAAACTGAAATAAGTAAAAGAGAGAAATTACTTACGGAGGTGGTGATATCTAAGAGGTCCCGGTGGCTGGGGTGTAGCCGGGCCTTCTGTGGGGCTGGAATGCGGGGAGAAGCCCAGCCATCTCTCTCCTCGTCTCAAGTCTGTTTTTCTCCCCGTCACTGTTCCTGCTGCCTTCGATGACCACCCAGCTTCTCTCACAGATGCTTGTGGCCTTGGGAGTTTGTGCCTTTGAAGGGAAGAGACAAGTCCTCAAATCAAACTGGAGATAACTTTGTTCTTAAGGGAATCATGTGATTAGATAGACACCACGCCGATGATCTCCCTTTTGATTAACTCAAAGTCAACAGACTGGTGGCCTTAATTCCATCACAAAATTATTTTGACCATTTAATGTAGCATAATCATGGCAGTGACATCTCAGCATATTCACAGGTCGGGGGCTCAGGGCAGGAAACAGAGGGGACATTTGGGAACTCTGCCTGCGGCAGGAGGCTACACCCACCCCATCAGAGAAGGCGGGAGGGAAAGGCCGCCTGTGCAAGGATTCCCCCCGCAGATTCCCCTGGGCTCCCACTGGCCAGGACTCGGTCACGTGCCCATTCCTAGCTGCAGAGGAGGCTGGGAAATGAGCCTCTGGCACTTCCAGCCTCTGTCATGGCCTCTGAGGGCTTGGCCAGAAAGGAAGATGACGGAGGAAGAAGATGGAGGAAAGAGCTGTTGGGAGACCCCAATAGTCCGCCACACATGCTCCGAGCAAGGGTCTTCCCTTGCTGTTTGTCCAACTCATTTCCTTTAATTTGTAATGAAATATCGACCTGTTTGCCTCTTTATTGTCTGTCTTTCCCCAGAGACTGGTCTGTATCTGTGGAAGTCTTCCTAGGAAGCTGTACCTGTTACTCACAAACAAACCTCCCTCCTCCCCCCAAATGTAGGTGGAAAGTGCTCTGAAATTTTGGTGCTAACTTGTGTCAGCTAGTTTTTGCTGCATAACAAACCATTCCAAACTTGGTGGTGTAGAACAGCAAATATGCTTTTTTGAAACTTTTCTTGATTCTATTGATTGACAGGAAGTCCTCTGGTCTGGCTTGACTCTGTGGGGGCAGGCTGGTCTAGAATGGCCTCACTCACATGTCTGCGGTTCATGTGAGATGGCAGGGCCTGTCTCCATGTGCTTATTCTCATGGTAGCAGGAGGGTTTCCAGCAGGCAGAGAGGCTGTCAAATCCAGGGCAGAAGCACTTATCTGTCTTATGCTTGTATCATGTTTGCTAAAGTTCTGTTGGCCAGAGCAAGTCCCATGGCCAAGCCAAGGTCCTAAGGGTGGGAATACAAACTCGACTTCTTGATGGGGAGAAGCTATAAAATCTTGTGGCCATTTTTCTTCTCAATGGAGTCTTCAGTTAGCACAGAGGTCTGTGCAACAGGACACAGTCTCCCAATGGCCAAGGGATATTCACATGGATATGCATTCTGTTCTCAGGCTTGGAACAAAATGCTTTAAAAAGAGTAAAACCCCCAATTAGCATGTATAATGTGCGAGGGGGCATGGGGAAGGCTGTGCGGCACAGAGAAGACAAGTAGTGATTTTACAGCATCTTACTACGCTGATGGACAGTGACTGTGAAGGGGTATGTGGGGGGGACTTGGTGAAGGGGGAGCCTAGTAAACATAATGTTCTTCATGTAATTGTAGATTAATGGTAACAAAATAATAAATAATAAAATAATTAAAAATAAATAAATAAAAAGAGGAAAACCCCAACCACTCAGTCATCCAGCCCCCAAGGAAATGGCTCTTAGAGAATTGCATGGTGGGAACCAAGAACTCTCAAATGAATTTTCCTGGGACACACTCAATCCTGGTTCCAGTCACTTCCGCTCCATTCAAGTTTTCCATTTTATGGAAAAATCCATGTTATGCCCAAAGTTTTCACATCCCAAGATTCCAAAGTCACAATTGTTGACAACTAAACCGAGCTTCTCATGAAATGCAACCATATTTATCTGTCAGAGCAAAGGCGTCCTTTTAGACACCTTGACCACCTTTTCATCACAATCTGCAGGCATCTGTCAAAATGTACTGTACCTTATAAATATGTATAATGCTAGTTCTCATATTTTGTGCCAGGAGAGGGTATCAATGCTACAATTAATTAGTCTAATTTGCATTCAAGACTACACATAATTAATTTCTTCATTAAAAGCTTTCAACATTTCTTTGCAGAAAGTGCAAAAGATCATTGATGAGGTTTGAAAAAGCAATTAGTAATAAAATATGTCAATGCTGGAATAGGGAAATAGTAACAGGACAGCCCTGTGCCACTCAAAGCCAGGAAGATCCTGTGACCTGGAGACATTTGTTTCTCATCATACCTGTTCCAAGTTGTCATTTTCAGGTAAAGACAATTCTTGTTTATTCTTCCAGCCCAAGCTGTTTTTCCCTTACATGGCGCCCATGCAGTGCTAGAAGGGAGCTCTGATCGGAAATGCCTGACAAATAGATGATTCTCGGCCTATCCTTACAGTGTTCTGACTGGCAGGCTGCTGGAAATATCAAGTATACTCCTCCTCACATCACTGCTACAATAACATTGATTTTTTAAAATGGTAATAATAAACATTTATTGGGCTCCTGCTATTTCTCAGGCACTGCCAAAGGCTTCATATGCATCATTTCATTTAAAACTCACAAAACAACACTCTGAAGTTGCCACTGTTACAAATTCCTATTTAGTGTGCTAGGACAGGAGGCAACATCCATGGCCCATGGGCCAAATCCAACCACACTCATTCATTTACCAAAAATGGCGAAGTTGAGAAGTTAGGAAAGAGAACTTGTGCCCAAAGAGCTGAAAATATTTCCTATCCGATCTTGTATTCATTCGCTGTGGCCGCTATAACCAATCACTGCCAACTTGGTGCCTTAAAACAACACGAATGTATAAATCTTGCAGTTCCAGAGGTCAAAAGTCTGGAACGGGTCCAACTAGACTAAAACCAAGGTGTGGGCAGGGCTGTCTCCTTCCCTGGCTCTGGGAAGGATGCGTTTCTTGGTCTTGTCTGGGTCTAGAGGCCCCCACATTCCTTAGCTTGTGGCCACTTCCTCCATCAACAGCCGTTTGAGGCCTTCTCACAAGGTACTTTGGTGTTTCTTCTGCTCCCTCTCTCCCCCGTGAGGACCCTTGTGATGACGCTGGATGCACCCAGATAATCCAGAATGATCTCCCATCCCAAGAGCTTTAACTTAATCACATCTGCAAAGTCCCTTTGAAGGGAAGCAAAATATATTCACAGGATCCATGGATTAGAATACAGACTTTGGGGGCTATTGTTCCACTGACCACAGGCCCTTTCCAGAAGAAGCTCTTAATAAGGACACTGTTTAGTTAGTTGACAGTCTTATCTCTCAGGAGCACATATCTCTTGCAGTAAATAACCCCATTACTTTTGCTTGGTCTCTGTATTGTTTAACACAGACAGGTGAATTCTGTTGGTTTCAGTTCTCAAATGCCTAGTGCATATAGTAGGTGCTTTGTTAGTATTTGTTGAGTGGATGGATGGACGGATGGACGGATGGACAGATGGATGAAGGGCAGCATGATTTGCCCAAGGCCCTCTAACTAGGTAGTAGAAAAACCAGGGTTTGAATTCAGGGATGTTTGATTCTGAAACAAGCTCTTAATTTGCTCCTTGAGTTGGGGGAAAGGCAGAATTTTTTCCCCTCTACCTACTTACATTTACTTGCCATTTACATCTGAACAATTGTCTTATTTGAAACTGCAATGGACGGGGATTTTGCTGTATAACTCATGGATAGTCAAGAACAGAATAAGTTCTCAATAAATGCTAATTATTGTTGTTTATTGTTGTTATTAGCTAATTTCTACACTAGTTAAGGCAGAGGTGCCACTTGGCCTCAGGGATGCCGTTAAACGGGAAATCAGGAAGATCCGACCTCGCCTGTTTCCCTCAGCACATCTTCCTTATCCCCTCCCTCCAGTTCTTCCGTCTATGATATGTTTCAACAGAACCTCTAAGGGGAATACAGTGGTTCCATTCTCCTTTTAGTCAGTCAACAAACATTTGTCACATGATCAGTCAATCACCCAGTAGAAATAGACATTCAAGTACCTTCTTTCTTTCTTGATGGTCCCACAACAATACTTTCCCTCCCCGTGTCCATTTATGGTGGGGAGGGGGAAGGGCAGCTGTCCTGGGGTCTCCTGGAATGGGGTGACCTGCTGCTTGTAGACAGGGAGAATATAATAAAAATAAGCTACCACACTCCTCCTGAGCCTTCCTCCTCCTCAATTAAATAGAAATAATTGTATCTCATAGAGTGGACACAGAGATGCCTTCCCTCCTCTCCATTGTAAATAAAGTCTTTAAAAAAAAATTTTTATAGTTTATAAAATATATATTTTTATTTAGATATAAATTATATAAAATTTTATATTTTATAAAATTTATTTTAAGACTTTTATATAATATAAATATATAAAATTATAAATATGTATCATGTACAGTATAGGATATAATATATATTATAAAATTATAATTTTTAAATGTTTATATATTATAAACATATAAAATATATTTATATATTTTTATATATTTGTATCAGGTACAGTTGATCTACAATATTGTATTGGTTTCAGGAAGTAAGTATAAAGCCTCGACTGACCTTGACAGGAAGCCTGCACTGTGGCCAAGCTGAGAGCAGGAAGGAGGTCAGGCGGAAGGCATTCTTGTGACACTGTCTGTGCGCGCCTTCTGCTGTCAAAGAAAACACTGTCAATGAATTCTGCATATTTACTCTTTGTGACACATGGCATATGCTTATGCGCATTATACATTTCTGTACACACACTACCATACAGGACTGGATGCACAAACCGAGCACTCTGAGGATGGCTCAGGAATTTTCAAGGGTTTTGCCAGAATGAATGTTTGTCTTTCTCACTGACTTCAGCATCTTCCCCTAGCGTGGTGCAAAACTCACGGACTGTGCACACCTCTTGCAAAGATGAAGGCTCACGCCTGGACCTTTTCTAGCCCATCTAAGTATAAAGTATCCTTGGTAAATATTTGCACTGAAATAGACCTACCGTCTTTGCATACTTAGGGGGATAGAGTTGCAGATTTGAGTCATTAACTGAGCAATATCTGGCTGCAAACAGACCTTGCTTGTCTCATCGCAGCTGTGACCATGCCCCAGAACAGTGCCTGGCACATACAGATACTCAGCAAAGATCTGTTGGATGGATGAGTGGGTGGATGGATGGATAGATAGATGTGTGAGTGGATGGATGGATGGGTGGGTGGGTGGGTGGATGGATGGATTCCTTCAAAGCAGGAACTAATGTGACATTAAGAGGAAATGAAATCAAGAAAGCTGAGGAGTTTAGGATTTTACATATCAGGAGGTTGGGGGCATAAAGGTGACTTTTGATATAACCTCTTAGAATCCTATGCAGCTGAATTAAAGAACATTAAAGAGCCGGTAAAAGGTCAGGTGTGTGTCTCCAGTTTGGGGTCACACCTTTCACACAAACCATAATGGTTTGATTTGACAGCCTTAGGAGAACCCTCTTTCCTTTGTAGCTATGGAGGAGATTAAAGGATTCAGTTCAAAGCACTGAGCCTGCCTCCCTGGATGTTAGCAGGCATGGCATTTCAACTGCCTGCAGCCACAATTTACCAGAATTTATCAAAGGATTCTGGAAGATTTGGGATATTGGCCACTCAGGCAAGAAGACACTTCATATAAGGAAATCTTGGAAGGCTGACACTTGGGCACATGTTGAGGGATGCAGAGAAACAAGAAGCTCTATAGCCAGACAGAATCAGGTACATCCTGCCCCTGACACTCAGTGTCTTGCCTGCCCATGTCTCAGGTTCCCCCTCTGTGTACATGGAGCAGCAGTGCAGCTCATTTACTGACTTGCCAGGAACTTGGGTATAAGGAAAATGAAGATGATTAAGAGATGGTCCCTTCCCTGGGGGAGCAGGGTCAATTTAGAAATGTTTGATTGCTTATTTACATAAGCGGCATCCTACTTCTAAAATTTTGCCAGGTTAAATAATCTGCATGAAAAGTTTTTGAAAAATAACAAATAGAAGCCCCACCATGAGTGGTGGGGTGGGCCTGCAAGAGAATGATCTTCCAACGAAGTCTA
The DNA here is from genome assembly GCF_030020395.1 of Manis pentadactyla. Classification (NCBI taxonomy): domain Eukaryota; kingdom Metazoa; phylum Chordata; class Mammalia; order Pholidota; family Manidae; genus Manis; species Manis pentadactyla. The sequence continues at coordinate 172,940,238 of NC_080023.1, read as the reverse complement.
GAACAGACATGAAAACCCAAACCACAGTCACACCCCACCCATGCCATCCCTAAATAAAACAACAAATAGCCACAAACCACATAAAACAGAGAAGCAATGAGCTCAAGTCCCAGTTGAGTCAGAAGAATGTTCCAGAAATTATCCTCTGGCAACAGCTTCTGCACTGAGAAGAGAGATTATTTGGTGGGAACTAAAGACCAGCCCAGGGTCCCTGCAGCCCCCAGCCCATGCACCTTACTATCTCTGCCCTTTGAAAGAGTGGGGAAGTATCCCCAAAGAATACACTACTCACACTTTGTTAGCAATTTACACCAAGCACAACAGAATATATGATTTCAGACTTTGGGGATCACTGAATAGATCAGAGAAGATGGGGAATAATTCTCAATGATGTATAATTTATCATGATGTTCCAATGGACAGAAAACCCACTTAAATAATAAAGGGATCTATTTATTGGCTCAGAATCAGGAAAGTCAAGAATGATGTGAGCTTCAGGCAAGGCTTGATCCAGCCCCACATGCCATACTCCCCCAAGAATGATATTTCTCTGTACCTCTTCTTTCTTCACTTTGCAGTGTGAGCTCATCCTCAGGTTATTCCTAACACCCTCCAGCAGCTCCAGCCATTCCGTCTTTGGTACCAAAATGGTGCACCCAGTTTTAGAGTCCACATTCTCACACTCTACACTCTAGCACAAGGGAGCTTTATTTTCCCAGAAGTCCCAATAAATATCTTCTTCATATCTGCTTTAGAAACAATATTTTTAAGATTTTAGAATAGTTCCAGATTTACAGAAAACATTTCAAAGACAGTCCAGGGAGTTCTCATATGGCCCACCCCCGTTCCTTCTGATATTAACATCTTAGATGAATATGGGGCTATTGTCACAACTAATAACTAATATTGATACATTATTATGAACTGAAGTCCAAAGTGTATTCAGATTTCCTCAGCTTTTCCCTAATGTCCTTCTTCTGATCCCGGATCCCACCCAGGGCACCACAGGCCATTCAGTCACATTCCCTAGGACGTCCTTGGCCATGTCAGTTCCTGAGACGGCCCTGGTTCTGGGTGACCTTGGCAGTTTGGAGGAGGACTGGTCAGGTGTTCTGTAGACAAACCCTCAGTTCACATTTGTCTGCTGTTTTCTCTGATTTGTCTGAGGTTATGGGTTTGAGGCAAGAAGACTCCAGGGGTAATGTTCCCTTCCCCTTGCATCCTATCAAGGATACATGCTAGCAACATGATTTATCAGTATTGATATTGCCCTAGATCACCCGGCTGAGGCTGTGCTTACCATGTTTCTCCCCTGTAAAGTGATTATTTTTCCTCCATACTTGTTCTTTGAGAGGAACTCACTGAGTGCAGCCCATTCTTAAGAGTGGGGGATGTTCTCCACCTCATGGAAGCCGAAGTGTCTGCATAAATTATTTGGAATTTTTCTGCGAGAGAGACTTGTCTATTTTTATTGAATGATTTATGCACCATTTATTTATATCAGTATGGATCGTGCATATTTATATTGTACTTTGCATTATAACCTAACACTGCTCTGTTTTCCTGCTCGAACTGTTCTAGCTTTGGCCATTGGGAGCTCTTCGGTTGGTTCCTGGGTCTCTCACATGCTTCACCATGGTGGCCGTTCTTTTCTCGGTGCTTCCATACTTTGTGGCACTACAAGGTGCTTTAGGCTCATTTTGTGTATTTCCTACCCCAGTTCTGGGCTCCAGCCATTTCTCCAGGGATCCCTGGGTCCTTGGCTTGAAGAACGGTGTCAGCAACTAGGATCTGGACTCCAGATGCCAAGTATGCTCATTGCTACTGGGGCTCATGGCTTCTAGTCCATCTCAGTTGACAGAACAAGGAAATGCATGTGTTCTTCATTCCGTTTTAATGTGGATTTTGTGATGTGCCCATTCACCAAGCCATGGTCTGGGACCCAGAGGTAGAAGAGGATCACTGACTTTAGCCCATCAGGGCCCATCCTGAGGCAGGTGTTGGGATATGTCTTGACTCAAAATTCAGGGCTAAGAATAGAGGAGATAAGGTTTCCCCAAGAACACTCAATGTAGTGTGAGGAAGGGGGGATATTGAAGTTCAAAAGCAAGGACAGATATCCATCCCCATGGGGGAAAACCAATCACAAGCCCAGAAAAACTCCAAAGTCTCTTGGGCCCTACCATGCCAAAGTCCCCTTTTCTTTGGAGAATGTGCTGGATGGTAAATGACTCAGGAAAATGATAAGTTCCTGGAGCATGTCTTCCCAAAGTCACGTGCGCATTAATGAAATATTTTTAATCTTGTCTTTCAGACCAGCTGGCTTGTCTCCTAATAGATTCCAATTAAATCCTTTTTTTAAAATTACATTATTGTTAAAGACTTTGCTATCTTCCCATGATTTTTTCCCCCACCCCTTTCGGCCCTACCCTCTCAAAACTGCCTTGCCATCCCTGTTTCTTATTAAAAAATGGAAAATTGCACATTTCACCTAATTAGTCAAATTTGAATTGTATGTGGCTATCACAGCCCAGTGGTTGAATTTCACACACCATTTGAAAAGATACGGTAGGACTGTCATTGTGGGCTTCCCCCCACACTCCAGTGGCACTATTCAATTACAAAGGGAATTATTTGCTTTCTGTCACTGTGATGTTCTAGCAATATGCTATTAACCTTTATTGATTTTTGCTTAAATATATTCAAGATGGGTTCATTTTTTGCAAATCTAATGTGGTGGTATTTAAACAGAAATATTTCATTAAATGGATTTTCATTTTAAATGAAACTTGACAAATGATTATAAATGATGGGAGATGAGTTGCGAACTTGAACAAGATGGCTGTGCCGAGTCTGGGCTACGAAGTGGGCTGGGGCAGTAAGAGATTTTGAGGGGAATGCACATGGCACGGGAGGGGAGATTCTTGGGCCGATGGGCATCAAGGCCAGTGACTGTACAAACAGGTCCCTTGCAGGTTGTTCTGGGTCTCAGAGCCGACACAGGTAAGGGCTATGGGCCATGGCTGGCACCGTCCAGGGTGATGATAATTATGGATGCTGGCATCTATCAAGTAGCAGTCACTTGTGTCTATCATATATTATTGCTATGAATGGTTTTAGAAGAAATGTCTACAATTTGAGCAAACCTCCCCAGCAGTACATTCTGCTGCATTTTGTTAACTGGAAACATCAGTGATACAGCCGTCTTTGGGTGGGGACCTCTTCTCCACTTCCCACCTGGCCTCGCTTGACATCTACAAAGACTCCTCGACCTTTTGGAAAGTGGTTTGTTTTGTTTTGTGGTCATTTGCCTTTCATTGTGCTTCTGTAGTTCAGGAAATGTTTACCAAGGAAACTTCAGCTCAACCAGCCTGAGCATGGAGAGGACCCAGGAAAACATCTCAATGGACTTACACACATCCCTATGCATTTAAAATATATTCAGCTTTTGAAGAGCACCCTCCAGAGATGGGAGCTTTTGTGTGGAAAATTCCAAAAATCAGGTAACCCACCCCATTTGGTTTGTCCTCAGAATCCATTAGATGTGAACAGTGTTGGGGAAAGAGTTGTTCTCCAAATCACTCTAGAATATGCACAACTTGGGGAAATATTAACTAGTGTTTACATCAGAAGGCACAGAGGCACAGTGCTCGACAATAGACAGTTATCAGTGTTAGCCAAGAAAGTGGAGTTTTCCATAGGTATGGCCACAAAGTAGTTTCCTCCTGTATAAGACAAATCACACTCATCCTTGCTTGATGTTTCTTATTCAGTCTTAAAATCTTGCCTTTCTGAGGACTGATTTGACTTGGTGCATGAAGGAACATGGGCCAGATATGTATTGCTCTGCCCCAACTATTACAATAAAATGATTCAGTGATAATTACCATGGATGGTGTATTCCCTGTGCCCTGCTCCCATTGAGGGAAATGGCTTTATTTTCACTTAATTAGAAGAAAACGTTTGAATTGTCATTGAGTCCTCCCTCTGATATGCTTGTGTCCTCTGTCAGTAGCTCCTCGTGCCTGCACCTTCGGGAAGGAGCCAGGAGCTGACCACCTCTCTTCACTTCCATCATCCAAGCCTCTCTCTAAGCCACACCGCTTCTCTCTGGGCCCCTCCAGGCCCCCATGGCCTCTCCGTTGGTCTCCCTGCTTGGGGCCCGGCCCCCACAGGCCTCCCTCATACAGCTGGTAAGTGACGGAGGGATGAAGCACCTGAAGGGCGCCTTTGAGGGGGCCAGGCTAAGGGGCTTCCTCCTCGGAGCAGTGAGCAGCCCACGGACTTCAAGCTGTGTTTAAGCTGGGAGAGGGTCACATCCTGAGAAAGGTACTGGTCCTTGCCTTTTACCTCTAACTGTGCATTACCATCAGGAGGGTGCTCCTTAAAAATGCAGAGTCCCACTCCCGCTGCCTGGGCACCCCTGACGCAACGCGGGCTCCGGGAGCTGGTGGTGGCTGCACTGCATGCTGCCTGCCGGGACCTATTTGGAGGCCCGCCAGCTGCATGGCCCCCTTTTGGAGAGTAATGCCCCCAATAATTATTTTGAAGGGCCAAAGAGAGCAGAAACTCCTGGCTTCAGGCCTCTGTGCAGCAGCCACATCTCCATCTCGATTTGTTTCCATTTCATTCCTAAGCCTCTTCGCCCCTCGCTTCTGCCCCCGGGATGACGGCCGCAAACCCACCATGACGTTGGTTCTGTCCTGTCACCTGTCAGAGGCATTTAATCTCCTGCACACTCCCCTGAGCAAGTGACACAACAGAGAAAGACAAGGGAGAGGGAGGCCGAGAGAAAGAGGAAAACCACGGCCAAAGAGCTGGGACAGGAAAACCAGAGCTCAGCATGTAAAGCAACAGAACAAAACCACCTCCACAATTAAAATAAAACAACAACTCATCTTTAGCTCAGAAACAGCTTCTGGCTGCCTTAAAGCTATAGACCCTGCATTCCAGAATTAGATTTTGGAAGCCCCCCCCCTTGGAAAATAGAAGCAGCTCACCTTTGAGGGTTTCCTGCCCTAAAACCATCTGGGGAAGGGCACTGAAGGCTTGCTGGGGCTGTGCCCCCTTTCCACTCGGGAACACACCCACCTGGGGAGAGTGCGGTCTTCTTGAGGTCCCTGCAGGCCTGAGCGCCTCTCTGCTTCCCAAACTCATGCCCTTGTAGGGCTCCCAGACAAAACACGAGAAGCCAGTTAAATTTGATTTGCAGATAAACAATGGATTTCTTAAAAGCCTAAGTATGTCCAGTGCAATATTTGGGACATACTTACACTAAGGATTTGGGCATGACAAATTTGGAATGTAGTAGAATAACATCAGAACTTTAGTAAAATAATTTTAGAATAATTTTTAATGTAAGCATGTCCCACACAATATTTGGGACATACTTACACTAAGGATTTTGGCAGAATAAATTTGGAACTTAGTATAAAAACTTCAGAAATTAATAGGTTACTTTTAGAATAATTTTTTAGTATAAGCTCATTCTGTATAATTTTTGGGGTGCACTTATACTAAAAACTTACTTTGTTGTTTATCTGAAATTCAAATTTATGGGGTGCCCTGTGTTCCTGCTTGCAAGTCTGACGATTGCTGGCACCATATGGAGAGGGAGTTTCCCATGCATGCTGCTGTGCTGTGCTCCCAGCCACCCTCACGCACCCTGGGGGAGGGACAGAGACACAGGGCCCTGGTCAGGCCTCCCAGGGCTGTGACATCTCCCCTTGGGGAAGGGGCATTTGCTCCAAGCCACGGCAAAATGAACTGCCTGCTTTAAGGGCCTATTTTTGTTGTGCCCTGGGCTGGTTCTGTGTATTCGAGGCATCTTTTCAGAGTCACCCCTCTACAGACAGAGAAGCTGGGAGCAAGTTCCTCTGGGCCAATAGTCTGCAACCCTTTTCTGTAAAGGGCCAGACAACTGTTTAGCCTTGGAAGGTGTAGCTACTCAATTCTGCCCTTGCAGCAGGAAAACAGCCATAGGCAATCTGTAAACAAAGGGGTGTGGCTGTGTTCCCTAAAAATTTATTTCTAAAACAGGCAGAGGGCAGGATTGAGTCCTTGGGCCATAGTTGGAGCCTGGCTCTAAGGGCCCAGGGCCAGGGTGTGTGCCCTGAGATGCTTTAAGTCAGAGCGAAAACATAATGGCAAGTGGAATGGCAACCTCACAGGGAGTTTTAATTAGTAAGCGAATTAGCTCAGACTGAGGAGTGCTTACCACACAGGGGCCTGTCTTACAGGCCAATGAGTAGTAAAACTAGCCTGGGTTCAATCCCAGTTCTTCCATTTTCCAGCTGTGTGACCCTAGAAAAGTCAGTTAGCCTCTTTGAGTTCTTCATTTGTTAAATAGGGTTGTGGCAATAATAGCAATAACAATAAGAGGAGGAGTTAGTAGTTTCTACTTCAGAGCATTACTATTTTGCAGAATCTTCAGCACCACCAATACAGGGCCTGTCACCTTGTCTCGTTTTCTCCACCTGTTCTGCCCGCTAAGGAGGGAGGAGCCCAGAGGCTCAGCCTTCAGGGTCTCTGAGTCCTAAACTGTCGTTTGGGTGCTGCAAAAGGGTTCTCTTGGGGCTAGGGTGAGCTGGGCAGGGCGGGGGCAGGGGGGTGGGGGGGTGCGGAGGATGGAGGGGCAGGGCCTTCACCTCCCTGCCTGGTCCTTGCCCTCTGCCGGGCAAGGCCCCCTTCATGTCCCAGGAACAGCCAGGCGTGCTCCCTTCTCCCGCCAGGAGGTCCTTGCTCCAGAAATGCACAGGCTCCCCGCCTCCCTCTCTTCCTACCTACTTCTCACTCCAAACCCAGGCCACCACCAGAGCTGCCCCTGCTCATCACCAGCTCCCCCATCATCCTGTCCCCTCTCTGGTGCACCGGCCATTGCCCACAGTTACCTTATTTCCTGGGTCATTCACTTGTCTGCCTTTGCTGCTAGAATGCAAGGACCCTGAGTGCAGGGCGCTAGTCTAAGAATGCACGGCTGTGTCACCAGGACCTGGCACAGCGCCTGGCACTTAGGCACTTGGTAAATATTCCTATGAAGAACGAATGAATCAGTGTGTTGGGGGGGGAGGTCAGGGAGGCTGGGTAGCACTCTTGGCCCACCTCAAGCCCCAGCACTGCGCAGCTGGGAAGCAGGGGGCACATGCTGCTTCGCCCCTCTGAGCTTCAGCTCCTCTCCCCCTGCAGGGGCGGTGTGGGTGTGGAGCCAGGTGGCGTGCACTCGCAGCTTCTGGTAACAACTGTAGGTGCTGGACAAGACATAAGAAACCACCACCTGAACGCGCTGCCCTGTGCACACACGCAGGCAGAAAGCAGAGAGGAGCTGCCCTCGGAGGGCGCAGGGTGGGTTTCCCGGTTTGATGGTCCGGGGAGCTTGCCAGTCTGTGCTACACAAGGGCTTGAGAGGTGGGAGAGGAAAGCCAGTCCGGATCAGTTCCCACTGAGCCCCTGAGAGGGGGAGCCTGTTATCACCCACAGGCGGGGAGGGGTAAGTCACGTGCCTCACGCCCTCTCACTGGCGGTGCAGAGCCTGGGATCTGCGTATCTGGGGGGACCGACCAGTTCGGTCAGCGCATGTCACACATTGACTTAAACATCCTCTCTGTTTCCACCACTCCCAGGAAAACCAGGCATCCCAGAGGCACTCAGGCAACCGCTCGGGACTGCTTATTCTGCAAAATCAGCAAACCGGGAGGCTGGGCAGCGTCTGAGTCAGAGCGACGTCTGCACAGCAGCAGGGCAGCCACCAGGGCAGACCCCGAGCCGAGAGCCGCGGGCCTCGCCCTGTCTGCAACCCCAGGGTGGGGTCCCTGCCAGACCAGCCACTCTGCCAGCTGCTTTCCTGGCTGTGCCACACCTGGAGACGAAGGCCAGGCAGCTTCCGACGTGGAAATGTCCAGATGCTGAGGCGTGAGGCATCGCTCTTCCTGCCCGCCCCCACCCCTCTCTCCCGCGTGCAGGACGCAGAGGTACTCAGTGGTATGTGTGCAGCTCCCCAGTCCCGTTGCCTGCGTTCAAACTCCTGCTCTGCCGCTTCCAACAGCTGGGTCCTTGGGGAGATCCCTTAGGCTTTCTAAGCCCCAATATCCACATCTATAAAATGGAACAATAGCAATGAGGGCACCGACTGCCTGGGGCTGGATCAGTGAGACCCAGTGAGGTCATGGGCTTGGAGCACCCAGTGCGAGACTGGCCACTGTGCACCAGCTCAGTCTTCTATTCAGCCCCTTCCCCACCCTGATCCAAGGTAGCCCCTGTAGCAGATGCTCAGCCCTCGGCCCAGAACCCCTTTCCAGGTGGCATGTGCACGCCCGGAGCTGCAGGTGCTTGAGTGATGGCCTCACACACAGCCTGCTTGAGAGAAGTTACCTGGGTGGCAGAGGCTGCCTGGAGTTGCTCGAGGAGACGCGTCCCCACCTACCTTTATTCCTCGCCCATGTAACAGCCAATGGCAGGTGGCTCTGCCTGCTGCAGGGATATAGAGTCCCAGCTCCACCCTGCAGCTCCACAGCCCACTAGGAGGATGCTGCCGCCTGCGAGCAGCCAGCAGGAGAGAGGCAGGAGGAGCCACACCCCAGCTCAGAACATTCTCACTTCTGCTCCTGTTTCCCGGGCGAGAGCTGGTCACCTGCCTACAACCAGCAGCAAAGCAGGCTACGAGGTGCGTTACAGGAATAAACAGAGGATGAACTTTGTAGACAGCTCGCCTTCCCTGCCACATGGCCTACCCCCCCCTTCCCTCCCACACACAGTGACTGAGCGCCCCACACTGGGAAGTGCTGGGGAACTGCTGCCCTAACCTGACTGGGTAGCAGCCTCACAGAGTGTGTGGCCTTCTTGATTAACGGTGACTGCCTAGAATTTCTCCTGAGTTTTGAGGGTGCATCTGGGCTGAGAGGGCAGCGTTCTGGACCCATTGGTGACATCTCCTATGAGCACAGGAGTGGGGTGGTGGCCTGACACCTGGGTTTAAACCCCGACTCCACACTCTAGGCCTCATCTGTGAGCCTTTGGTCAAGTTCTCTGCTTTCTTTGCACCTTGGTTTTTCCATATGGCGAACACTGGTTCAAAATGACTCACTTCTTGGCTACTTCATGGGTACATATGTGGGCTGTATGTAAAGCCTTAGCATATGGCCTGACCTCCGTCATTCTCGCTGAGTCCTGCAAGATGATGAGACAGGGGAATCGGGACAAATAAGACAAAAGTTCAGGGGACCTGAGGTCTGGTGTGGTGGCAGCGAGGCCAGTTCCTGGAGGGCAGTGGCTCTCTCTCTCCTGCTCTGTGTGCCCAGGAGAGCCAGTCCCGTCTGTACACGCCTGACGGTGGAGCCGGTCTTTCCTGGAAGTGATGCGTCTGCACTTGTACCCAAAGCCCTTCCAAGAGAAGAGCAATGCAGTAGAGAGGGGAGGTCAGCCGCAAAGGGCATCTTCAGCCAGACTGGGGCAGTCCCCAGGGAACATCAGAGACTGCCCCAAATTGTGGTGTCACAGGGGGCAACAGAGGCTGCCTTGCCCTCTGCACAGACTGTGGTCAGCAACGTGGGCTACAGCCAGAGGGGATTTTTTTTAATGACTGGACACCAGTGCGACAGGAATCGTGATTACAGTGAATGCTGACCCTTCCCAGAGGCATCTGGGGTCGCTGAGCAGCTCCATGGAGCTGGCAGCATCTAAGGACGTGCATGTCATCAAATGTAAGCTGGGGCTGCCCTCGGAGGGAGCATCTGAGGGAACCTAGATGCTTGATCTAAATGAAGGCAGAAGCCCTTTCAGAAACGGAGAGTTGCAGACTCCACTCGTGTCTCCATCATGTGCTCTGAGAAGGAATATTTACCCACAAGGGTTTAAAGAATCTTCTCTCATAGACCCATCAGCTGTTTCTCTGTTTTATCTTTTCTTAAAAATACACACACACATATCCGTTACTAACATTACGTACAAAGTCTCAGACACAATACAAAAGGTTATATGGGAATATGTAAGCCTCTCTCCCACCCCTAAGCACCCCAGTTTTTCTGCTCCCTTCCCCAGAAACAAACCACTGCTGCTGAGTTCTTGGGAAACCACCTTGAGATTGCCACGTTTCTTACAGACACTCATACTTATATTCCATCTTTTTCTGGTACAAAGGGTTGTGTGCTGTCCACACCATTCTGCATCTTGCTTTTGTGCTGAATCAGTACAGAGAAAACGACCCAGTTCTGTTTTTACAGCCATATAGCACTGCAGTTTGCTGATGTCCATCATTTGTGAGCTAATTAAAGCACATTGGACGTTGGGGCTGTTCCTCCACGTTTGCTATTAAAAGCTGTGCTGCCATGAATACCCTTGCACGTGTATCATTTTCATGCCTGTGTCCAAGGACATCTGAAGGGCATTATTGCTGGTTCTAGGGAAAAGTATTCAGTACACTCCCACAAAGATCTATAGATCCAGAAACAAACGTCGCCAAATTAGCCACCAAAGATGTTGACTTAACTAACTTCCACCCAGCGACTGCAGTTTTACTTGGGCAGCCAAGATAGGTAACATCTCTGGAGGACCAAGGGGTGAGAAGTACCAGGACAGGGTGGTGTCAAGGCAGCAGGCCGTATAGCCTCAGACGTGAAGCTATTTCTCCAGTTAACAACCCTGGCTCTGCCACTGACTGCCGACGCAACTCTGGGCAACTCACTTAGCCTTTCTGGGCCTCAGTTTCCTCTGCCAAATGAGAAGGTGATCCCATGTGCTGCAGAGGGTAGAGGTGAGGAGGAAATGAGTTGGTCCAGGTAAGGCCCCGGGATCAGGTGCTTGGCACATGTCATCACTGTTCTTGTTTCTGTTGGGATTATGTGCATAATGGCAGGATTAAGCATCAGGTGCCAGGCCTGTCACATGTTATCACTGTTAACTTGAACTCGTTTTCTAATTAAAGTGTGAATAGCTAATAACGAAATCTGAGTTGTTGATGTGGGGGGGCCTGTGGGCTTACAGGCTGACCAATGTCCAGGGAAGACTGGAATCATAGGTCAAGTGGCAGAGCTGCAGGGTTTCCTCATCCTTATAATGGAAAATAGGACCTGTCTCCCTCCCTGTCAAGGCTAACTCACTCTTCATGTTTCACTTAAATGCCAGTTCCTTGGGACGCCTCACCGCTCCCACCCGCTCTGGCCTAGTCAGGGTCCCCTTTATCACTCTGCCCACCCTTCAAAGTTAAACAGGGTGTTCCCTCATAAAGGAGGTTACAGATGATGAATATTCTAAATTTAGCTCACATGTCATCATCATGCTCCCTGCTTGGTGCACATGGCTGTGCTCAGTGGACATGCTCCTACAATCAAATCATTCCCTTTGCTTTATGACTTGCACATTACACATACACTTAGGAACATTTTCTGAAAACTGCAGAGTTGACCCCTGTCTTCATTGCCCAGGGCATATTTGCCTCTAGTAAAGCCTCATGAATTTTGGATGCTGCTATTTTTAAAACTGCATTTATCTTTGGTTACAAACCCCTAACCACTTCTCCTCGGGTGGGCTGCTCCAAAAGGTGCTGAAACCAGAAAGCCAGGACATATCTGAAACCTGGCCAATTCCACGCCTCGGGATGCAAAGCACCAGGTGGTGGGGACTCTAAGTTCTCCACATTCTGAGAACTGCCTTCCATGCCCATCAATTGGGAAACCATTGCCTGATTTCTATACGTGACTTGCAGTGGTTACACCTTGTTGTGACCATGTCTGCACATGCCACCCAGGTTGACAGAAAGCCTCACACTTCCATCGCTGGTTTTGGCATTCTGTGTAGCCTCAATAAAAAAAAATACTTCAGAAAAACCATTTAAATAGCTACCAGTTGCCTTTCCTGATTCTTCTTGGCATTTGTTATATTGACACAATATTCCCATCTGTTTTCCCATGGCAGATTCTGTGTCTGGCAGTAGAATTACTTTATAGCCTTTTGCCAGACAAATTAATTTCCTTTACTTCCCACTTTAATTATAAATTTCTCCCTTGCTGTCACAGGAGCTAAATCAGCTTGGGTTGGTCTCTCAGGTTGTCCCTGACAGAAGGTAAAATTCGAACAGTAAAGGCTTACCATGCAAGGGAATAATGTCTGAGATGAGAAAAACAAAGTAAAAATGGTCAAAACCAAAAGACAAGCCATGACTTGCCTGGCTAGGGACACCACTCAGGAGATTCTGTCACTGACCAGAGTTACTGAGCAATTTTGGCCTAAACAAGAAGCATCCGATGGGGCAAACGCCTCCAGTGGCCAGCCTCCAAGATGGCTCCCAGGGCATCTCACCTCCTGGCCTCTCAGCTTAGTGCCTCTCACACCAAACCATGACTGCCTGTGTGACCAGGAGAGCACGGTGAGAGTTTGTGACTTCCAAGGTGAGGTCATAAAATGCACTGTGGCTTCCATCTTGTTCTCTCATATCAGTTGCTCTGGAAGAAACCAACCGCCATGTTGTGAGGACACTCAACCAGCTCTATGGAGACACCCAAATGGAGAGGAACTGAGGCCTCCTGCCAACAGCCAACACCAACCTGGCAGCCCATGACTGTGCCACCTTAGAAGTGGGTCCTCCGGCCCCAATCAAGCCCTCAGATGTGCAGCCCTGACCAACATCTTGACTGTAACCAGGTGAGAAACTTGGAGCCAGGATCACCCAGCTTTGCAACCACCAAATCCTTGACCCAGAAAAGCCATGCGAGATGATAAATATTTATTGTTGCTTGAAGCCACTAAGTTTGTCAGCCTCTAAAAGGATGAGGCAAGGACTTGGGATTTTGTATCAGATGTCAAAAGAGGCCACTGGAAGGCTTGAGGATAGATATGATTTTTTGAAGAGTAATAGGCTTCACTTTTTTATAGCAGTTCTTGCTAGGTTTACAGAAAAATTGAGCAAAAAATATAGTTTCCATGCATCCTGGCTTCCCCCCACCCTAGGTTCCCCTATTATTAACATGTTGCAATATGTGGCACATTTGTCACAATTGATGAACCAACACTGATATATCACTTTTAAATCAAGTCCCTAGTTTTACACTAGGGTTCACTTTTGGTGTTGGACCTTCTATGGGTTTTGATAAATATATAATGACCAGGTATCCACCATTACAGTGTCATACAGAATAGTTTCACTGCCTTCACAATCCCCTATGCCCCACCTGCCCATCCTCCCCCTGTCCCCAATCCCTGGCAACCGCTGATCTTATTGCCTCTACAGTTGGCCTTTTCCAAAATCTCGTATCGTTGGAATCAAGAGAGCAAGTAACTTTTCAGACTGACTTCTTCTCACTTAGCAACCATTTAAGGTCCCTCAGTGTCTTTTTCTGGCTTCATAGCATATTTCTTTCTATAGCTGAATAATATCCCACGGTATACAGGTATAGCAGCTTGTTTATCAATTCACCTACTGAAAGAACTTTAAGGTTCCAGCATGTCTCAAGGCTTGATAGATCATTTCTTTTTATAGCTGAATAATATTCCGTTTTCCAGCTGACCATGGTCTGTTTACCCGTTTGATGGTGTTGTGTGACAGTTAGGCAGTGGATCGATTGGTTGACTGGTACCAATTGTGAAGAAGTGGGGGAAACAGGCTGAGCAGAGAGAGAAGTCCGACTCCCGTGCCATGCTCCTGCCCGGAAGGCAGTCAGCTTCCTCTCTGCCCTCCCCTGTTCCCCAGAGGCCATCCACTGGCTGGACGGACATCGGCCTGCCTGCCCCGGGTTCTCACAGCCTCTACTGAGGGTGTTGGAAGCCTGGCTTTACACGAGCCCCCCATGGAATCACAGCACAATGACAAGAAAAATACAAAAGCGGCTCCTCATGATGTTGTCCTCAAAACCACTGCCACATTCAAAAAATAGCCTTCAGTCACTTTTTCCATGATGGTTCCCAACCCACAATCGTGTCTTGCTAGAAACCCAGCAGACGGGACTTTGAAGATCCCTGTGCAATTCGGGAGAGTGATTCAGAGCTGGGTTTGGTGACTGTGTGTGAACGTGTTTTCAGACAGGCCAGCAGAAGCTCGGCATTGTTTTAGGGTCCCTTCGGACACGGACAATAAATCAAACTTGTCCAAGATGCACATTGGGAAAAGGCACAACCCGACGGCAGCTGCGCTCTTGGCGCTCCGTGGCTCCCTTCCCAGTGTTTTAGATTAGGGGCAGCAGAAAGGAGGGCTGGGCTCGCCTGCTTTTCCATTGCTCAATCCATGTTTGCAGCGTGGGTGTTTGCCACCCAGGCTGGGAAGCAGAGTGAGAATGGGCTGATTCGCAGACGCCAGACTCAGAACCCAGGAAGGGAAGCGGTGCCATCCCCCAGGGCCAGGGCTGCAGGCCTGCGCACTGAAGAACCCACTCCGGAGTGAGAGCTAGCACATCCCCTGACCCAAGGCAGAGAAGTGACCTCAGGAGGTGACTGGCCGTCTCCAAGCCTTGCTTCTTCTGGTCTGTGAAGTGGGAATGAAAGAAACAGTGCCCGCCTCCTGACACCTGATTGCTCTGGAGGGTGGATCTTGCACCCCTCCCCTCCAAAGAAAGGGCAGATTTACTGAGGTATAGTTAAGATACCATACAATTCACCCATTAGGAGTGTGTAGTTCAATGAACATCAGTAGATTTAGACCCGTGTGCAGCCACCTCCCCAGCACCAGTTAGAATATTTCTAATGCCACAGGATCCCTTCAGGTCTCTTAACACTCAATGCCTGCTCCCCCCGCAGCTGGAAGCAACCTCTCTGGAGCAGTGCTCATTTCACAGCTCCCCAGTGAAATGGGGAGGTCCTTGCTCAGGCTGAGTTTTCTATAAATGTGGATAGGTACATTATGGAAGTACCTAGTATCAGCACCACCTTTTTCCAGGTGGGACCATTCACACTAAAGCCCCTAGGTTTGGGCATTACACAACCTGTTCAACCGTCCATAGCAGCCTTGTTCATAAGCCTCGGTCACTGTCAGTGGTTTTTCCCTAAAAGTTGTATTTGCTGGGAGAATTGCTCAGGATACAACAGAAAACAAAGTGGAACTGGAAATTGAAAAAGTGTGGTCTTCCTTTGTTTTAAGAAGATTCCTGTACTATCTATTACGGAATGACTTAACTTGGTTGGAGAGTGAAGGTTATACATTCACTCTTCTCTTTCTTTTTCAATGCAGGGGGATGGATTCCTATGATGACATAATAAAAAAAGAAATTCTCTAGGATCCTCGCATCAGTTCTGTTTCTGAGGCCAAAGTGGGAAATAACGAAGAAAATAGCCCAATGCCTCTGTTTTGCACATGTAATTGCACACACACACATGCATACTTGCACACTACATTGACTTTTTCACAGTACAATTTATTCACAAATCATTCTCAAGATGATTAGTCTCCAAGACAAACCTTATTTGTCCAATTGTATTAAATGTCCTTTCATTTATGGATTCTGCCAGACAAGTCTAAGAACAAAAAGCTCCTCATTCTGCCACGCTCACATCTCCATTTGAAGGAAATCTGAAATGCTCCTATGATGAGCTCCCTGAACATGGCATACTTCCATAAAAATCAGCTGGCCATGGAATGAATAAAATACCTGTTTTTGAACTGTCTCAAAGGCAGTCATGACTTCCTGTAGGATATCCCCATCTGTGATGTTCTGGGACAACTCTTAAAGAACTATTTTCTATTCATCAACAACCATTTTTCAAGTCGGTTGGAAAAGCTGTCCTCATATCTTATATGTAATAGTGTCCTTCAGTCAGGAAACCAATTATTGAAGGAAAAGAAATGAAAAGCTTACATTTCCCCAAAGCCCCCTTTTTTTGGCTAAATGAAATTAGCAACATAACAGTAAATGTAATGCAATGCTAACTGTAATTAAATGTAATGGATATTAAAATATAAATACACACACACACAAACCAAGACAGGGACTTATAACATCAGTTATATTATTATTGCTGACATTTTTGCTACTTTCTTAAGTAGAATCCCTTAAAAAACACCATCACTTATAGTCTAATATCATAAAGTATAGTTTAAGCTCTATTTATGTTTAGAGAATTATAAGGATGCTTCCTCCAGGAACTTTCTAGAACAGTGTTTTTTCTCCATGGGTGGTGATTTTGTCCCTCAGGGATATTGGTGTGCTGGTCATTGTTGGTTGTCATGAAGGTGGGGGGGAAGTGAGGAGGGCTGATTGATCCAGGCATCTTGGGGGCGGGGGCCAGGGATGCTGCACATCCTACAACCCTTGGGACAACCGCACGACAAGGTGTCTGGCCCAAATGTCGCTCATGCTGAGAACCTGACAAATCATACTCTAGAGCAAGTACTAATGAATACTGCAAAAAAAAAAAAAACCTATTAAAATATTAACAAATTGACTGTCAACATGCCAATTTCCTGGAAAACGAAAGTTTATCCTCTTGAAAAACATCAAACATGACAACTAATCTGTTTTGGGAGAGGATCGAGCATGTTTTTTTGGGGAACTCGTTTTAACACTGTTCATTACTGCTCGGAACTCCACCTTCATCCAAATTCCCAAAAAACAAAAACTACCAAAACGCCTCTCTCACACCTCTCCTCTCCCCCAGCCACCAAGCCAGCCACAGCTGCCAACGTGCTTGGGACAAACCGCAGGCGGGACTTGGGTTCCACAAGGGACTGTAAATGTCTTTTGTCATGTCTGGGAAGTAGGCTCTGGATGGCGTTGCTTTTTTCTTCCTAATTATCTGCATTTTCTAAACTGATCACCATAAACTAACATGTTATTTTGTTAAAAAGGAAAAAAAAAAGTTGCTCATTAACATAAATCCATCCCTTCCTCTAATTGCTTCAGAATCTTCCAAGGATGGTTTCTGGCCAACAAAAGAAAGAAAGGAAGGCCATCAAAAGTTGTCCCCAGCTGGGTGTCAGGGGGTTAGTCTCCTTCCTGTAGGGAACAGGACTAGACAAATATTTTCAAGCTCATCCATGAGGGGCAGAGACTGAGTGACAACCCCGGCTTTGCCCTTAATGTCACAAACAAAGGAAAATCCAAAGGCCACAGGCGTTTGCTGGTCTTTGGTGACCAAGGAAATGATGCTTCAGACACTTACAGGCCTAAGAGGGACGTGCTGTGTCACTGAGCTCTCCCAGGACCTTTCACAAGACCCTGTAAGCAGGGTTCATTAACCTCGTTTTACAGGCAAAGACCCCAGACTCGGGACAGAAGTGACATGTCTTACTGAAGGTCAAACTATTTCTCCAAATGCCAGCACCGTATATAAGTCTTATCAACAGGTTTGGAGAAAGCAGGGTCTTTTCTGAAGCATTCTTTCAATGTTGAGCACATGGCTGGCAGCGAAGGACCACACTGGTCCTGAGCTTTGTGTGGATACATGTGGGGGTTCTGGGGTGCTCCCCCAGATACCCTCTGGCCTTCTGTAAGCAGCCTGGGGCCTCTGCAGGGAATGGAGACACAGTGGTGTCGACAGGGCACAGGGGACTTGCGTGGGTAGGTGCAGGATGGGGCTGCAACCTACTCCCCAAGAGGCTGGGGAGCTTGTTGGTGGGGGACTGGGAGTAGCATAGGGATGGAACTTGTTTGGGCCCCTTTTAGGGCTTGCCTGGGACTAATGGGGTTCCCATGACATGGGGTTTTTGATGCAAAAACCTGGCTGGAAAGCCCCAGGCAAACAGGGAAAGGTTGTTCATTCTACCTGCTCAAGATCACAGGTCTCCTAAACCGAGGGATGACTTGAAACTGGTCCCCCCTGCCTGCCTCCCCCACCCTGGAAGGGCTCTCTGGCCCCCAGTCCAGAGGGAAGTCCGAGGTGAGAGCCCTACGTGGAGGCAACGCTGTTCCCTGATTTCCACTATCCCGAGGACGTCTGCGATCGCTGCCCGGCCTCGGGCCCCTGCTCCAGTCACTTCCTAACGGAGGAAGCAGAGGAGCGGAAACAAGGCCCTTGTGAGAGGAGTGGGGAGAAGAAGGAGGCCGTGGTCCTGGCCGGACAGGCCACGAGTGGACTAGAGTAAAATAAAAATGTGGCCCCTTGGGCAAAACCAATTAAGAATTTCAAGACAGAAACAACACAGCAATTAAATGAGGCCTGGGTTCCTGAGTGCGGGCCCAAGCCACTAACCTGGTTGCTGGCCCAGGAAGCCGGCTCTGGGTGCAGGGCCCCGGCGTCTCGCAAGCTCAGGAGTGTGATTTCGTTTTAGGGACAAGAACCTTTACAGAAGCTGGAAAGGGAGGGGCAGGATCTGACCTGGTTCTTAAACTCGGAGAAAGCTTCCTGGAGGCTGCAGCCTTTGCAGGGTGAGCGTGGGGGTAACCTTGACTTTGGCCTTGAGCCTGGGGAGTGAATGGACAAGTTGGGTGGGGTCTGTAACCATGCTCAGAAACGCTGGAGGATGGAGCCCTTCCCTCACAGCATTCCCAGGGACCGGAGTTCCACAGAGCCCATTTTGGGAAACCTGGGCTTGAAGATCAGTACTGTCTCATGTCATGCAGGGGGAAACTTGGGCCGGAGAGGGGCCCGAGGCCGGCGGAGGGCACATGAGCCTGACAGAGGCAGAGCAGGGTGCTTGCCTTCTGGGTCCCCGCTTGGATCCTTTGCTGAGCCCAAGGCCAGCACCGAGGACCGTGTGCAGTCACAGGGCCTGGAAACCCACCAGGTGGCCCCAAATGTCACACTGGCTAGGCCAGGAGCTCGGACCGGGGAGGAAAGGCGGTGGTAGACATTCTGAGCTGCAAGACCTCTGAGAACAGACAGCTGCCTGCCTTCCGTTCTGTCAGAGGCCCCAGCCCACTCTTCCGAGCGAGCATGGGTGTGTAATTTAAATCTTATTAAATCATGAATCTGGGTCAGTGGTAATTTATAGATTACCTTCATTAACTGGATAAAAATAATCACCAACTCAACAGTGAGTCATAACAGCAATTTTAAAAAAAAAGGTACAGCTTAGCACTGGTCGGGGTGTGAGGACATGTCTCCAATTATTTCCCAAAGATTCTGGAGATTGGCAAAAATCAACATGCATTTGGCCCAAGACAACTCCCTTTTCTTCCTCTGAATTTTTCAGCCCTTCAGGAGAAATGCAATCCATATGTTTTTGGATTCGTTTACTTTTAAACCATCAAAACAGTGTTTGTCAGAAGCATTTGATGTCCAAGAACCCTTATTTCCTTCTTTTTTAAAGGCCTCTGGTCTTTGAACCAGGAAGCTGTCCTGTGTAGAGATGAACTGGAGTTGTCCCCGTTAGGAATGCTGGCTGGGCATCCTTCCCCCAACTCCTTCCTACCTGCCCTCCTGCCCTGGGGTTGGCCAGGGTCCCTAGGAAATCCTCAGCCCATGGGAACCTCCAAGGGTGAGAAGGTGGCCCCGGAGAGCTGTTCTTCACAGAAATGGACACGACTCCTGTCCCATTTGTAAACAATGGCAGCTTGAGTTTTTTGAGCACCTACTAAGTGCCAGGCCAGGTACTGAGTGAGGCAGGTTGCCTTATCATCTCCATTTTATAAATTGGGAAACTGAGGCCAACAGAAATTAAGCCTATGAGCAAAGGTAGAGCATGGCTGAGATTGGAGGTAGAGATTGTGAGCATTTTACACTTGATCTGCAGCTCAGAGATTATTAAAGCCGCCAAATGGATTGGGATAAAGGACATAAAATATCATGGGAGGTATTAATTGCTATGCACACCTGGGCAGATTGATATCAGCACTGTGACAGGACCGCTAACTCCTCATCTCTCCCCCTTCCTTCTTTCCCATATTTATGGATTGAAATCACTTTCCTACGACCTTTCGCTTATTTCCTTTCAGCCCTTTTCCTAGATTTATTCCCATGTACTCATAATCATTCTGCACATCCAATTTACATCCTCCTTTCAGCCCCTCGGCCTTCTCACCAAGAACATTTTCACGCAATCAGAAATGTTTCGGAAATGCCCCTCCAAAGGGTGCACGCCACTCCTCACTATATTCGCCTCATACCACAGGGGACACCACTCTACCCCTCAGGTGAATATTGGGTTGATTCCAGGTTTTTGTTTTGTGCTACGACCAATAAACCATGAACATCTTGGACACAGACCCTGAAGAGAGTGTTTTGGCCTCAGTTCATTCTAACTCAGGACCTCTGGGGACACAGTCCAGACCGATGAAAGAGTAAGAATAGTTAACATTTATTGAGCACTTACTAGGCGTCAGGCACCCAGCCAAATTCTTACATTTACTGTTTCATGTAATCCTCACCACAACCTCATGCAACCACAGCCAGAATGCCCATTTCACAGATGAGAAAACTGAGGCCCATGGGCAGAAATAACCCGCTGTAGACAAGCCACATTGCCCACAACTGTAGCCACATTGCCCACAGCTGTCAGAGCCAGGATGCAGAGGCAGGAAAGCTGTGTTTCCTGAGGCTGCCAGAACAAATCACCACAAACTGGGTGGCTTAACACAACGGAAATTTATTCTCTCACAATTCTGGAGGTCAGAGGTTCTAAATCAAGGTGCGGGAAGGGCTGGCTCTTTCTAGAGGCTGAGGGAGACTCCACCCCATGCTTTGCTCCAGCTCCTGGTGGATGCTGACTTCCCTGCAGCTCCTTCACCCTGTCTCTGCCTCCATCATCGCAGGGTCTTGCCCTGGGTGACTGTCTGCTTTTCCTCTCCTGTCTCTTGTAAGGACAGTCATCATTGGATTAAAGACCACTCTAGTCAGGATAACCTCATGTCAAGATCTTTACCATAATGACACCCACCCACAAAGATGCTTGTTCCAAGTAAGGGTCCCATTCTGAGGTTCTGGGTGGAGGCACCATTCCATCCCCTACAGTTGCTTTGTTCCAAAGGGGGCCTCCGGGAGGAAGGGACAGTTGGGCCGAAACCTGAAGGATGCAGGTGTCCTGGGTGGGGGACCGGCGTGGCCCTGATGCCCTGCTCCCTTTCTCAGTTGGTGGACCAACAACCCCACTGCTGAGGCACCCTGCTCACGGCTCTCGGACAGTGGCACTTAAAACCCGCCCACAGCTCAGCTCGACTGGCGACTGGCCGTATGTTCTCCATGTCAGTCAGTGGCTGTTGTCTTGGGGTGAGGGGATGGAGGGACGTCTGGGTCCAAAGAGGGAGCGAGCAGAAGCGAGAGTTCCTAAGGAGTGAGCCCAGTCGGGTGGCAGCGCCTCCTTGCCCTCACACGCAGAGGGGCCCTCTGCTCTGCCTGGGAGCTCTCAGAAAGAACACTGTGTCATCATTATGTATTTATTTTCATTTTTCTGCTTATAAAATAAATGCAGGACACTTGGATGGAGTGCAAATTGATGTGCCTTCAGGGAGAGCATTTACTTGGACAGTGTCCCTTGAAATTTAAAACCCATGTCTCTTTGACCCCACACGCAGAATTTATCCCATTGCTTTCCCCCCACGGGTGTGCAAGGATCTATGCGATCTCAAATGCTAATCTCAGTGGTGTTGGAAGAGCAAATTGCACTCAGCCACCTAGAAAGATGTGACCTTGGCCAGCTACATGATCTTTATGACCTCATTTCCCGGCCCTGTCAAACAGGGAGGGTAATAACAGAACCCACTTCCCAGGGTTATCAGGAAGATTACATGAGTTAATAGAAGTGAAGCACTTACGAGCCTCGCACACAGTAGGGGCTCAAAAATGCTGGCTTTGGTCTACAGCATTCACTAATTTAACATACACATACTGAACCCCCTTTGCGTGTTGAGCACTGCCCTCCACCAAGAAATACAGGAGTCTAATCAAAGTCGTTGCCCTCAGGACCTTCCACCCCTGGATAGCGGGCAGAGAACAGACAGACAGTGTGCAGGGGGCGCAAGGTCGTGCCAGGTCCAGTGAGGAAGAGCCAGAGGGCAAGGCGCGCAGAGTGGGTGGGCGGCAGGGGGTGCCGTGGAAGGCGGCGTGGGCAAGGAGGGCCACTCAGGCGGCGACATTTCAATTAAAACCCGGACGCAGGGAGGGCGGGAAGGAGGAGGGCGGTGTTCTGGCCCAGTGGTTCCCGGCTGGGTGCTGCTGTCCGTGATCGAAGGTCTCTTTTGCTCTCAGAACTGGGAAGGCGACGGAGTGAGAGGAGTTTCACTGGCATCCGGTGGGCAGAGCCTGGGGTGATCTGAACATCCTAAGCAAGACATACCCCACAAGAAAGGATTTTCTAGCCCAAAATGTCAGCACCAAGCCTGAGAAACAGGCTCCCACTTCCATTTTTTTCTAGGCCTATGTATTTTTAAAAATGACATCATTCAACACATATAATTTGTAACCTGCCTTGTTATACCCAGTAATATATGGGGAACTCTATGTATCAAAAGAGTATATTTCTTTTATAATTCTTTAAGAGCTGTATAATGGCCCAGGATATCATACTGTACAAATACTGTAGTGTATCCTATACAATATAATAGAAATACTGTGTAATATGCTGTACATAAAACCATAATAGAGTTCACTGATTTTTACAGTAGTGGACTTGGAGGCTATTTCCAACTTTTAAAACCACCCCTGTGATAGATACTCTCATCCCGAATCTGCTCACCCTTCCCTGCTCCCTTCCCTGGCCCCAATCCCTAGCCGAGAATCGGGGAATCTTCGTTGAGGAAGCGCGCCTTGAGGCACCTGCACCAAACTGCTTGCAAGGCTGAAAAGCAGGTGAGCCCAGCGGCTGCAGTTCCTTCACCTCCTCCTCTTCCTCTGCAAAATGGACGTAGTAACAGCTCCCACCTCCTGCAGTGGTTGTAGGACCTAACGGATGAATACAAAGCCCACAGCACAATGACGGGCAGCCGCACCAGCGACTCCCAGATGGCCCTTGAGCACCATCTCCTCACCCCATTTCCACTCTCAAACCCAATTCCACATCTGCCAACATCAGGAACTGCCGGGCTCTTTCACCTTTGCCAATCAAATCACCAACATTGATATCTCATGATTTTAATTGATATGCATCAAGGGATCTCTGCCAGTCATGTGAGTAAAGTGCTGACTTGCCAGCTGGGAAGGTGGGGGGTCAGTGTCGTGATGGCTGTGGGCTGGGCAAATGGCAGAGGCTGGCAGGACTGTATCCCCTTTAAGTACATGCCTAAAACAACGCATCTTTCACAAATCTGGAGTGTTCTGCAACCACAATAACTGAATGATATACACACACACACACACACACATAAAGTTATATATTCTATATAAGTATATGTATTTATTTATGTCTTAGGCAACTGAAAGGCAACGTGGTGTAGTTGAGTGGCCCAGTGGACACTGTAAAGATTGTGGCTGCCTATGTTAGGCAAAGCTGCCATCAGTGAGTTTTTATTGAGAATGTAAAAGTAGACCTAAAAATAAAGTGAGGTTCCTGCCTCACACAGTATGCTTAAATTGATTTCTGGTGGACCAAAGACTGAAATGTTAGGTAAACAAGTAAGCAAATAAATAAAATAATGAAACTAAAAGCAATAGAAAAATACATATGAATGAATATTTTGTAACCTTGGGGATGGAAAGAATCTTTTGAGGTATGGCCCGGAAGACTGAAACTACGTAGAAGAGTTGACTACCTAAAAATCAAAATAAAAGACTTTGAACAGCAAATAAAATATAAACAAGGTAAGGAATGACAAAATTGATATAAACTAGGGAAAATATGTAAAATGTGACAAACATGGTATAAAGCCTTAACATATAAAGAGTAATTGCTAATCAATAAGAAAAAAAGATCAACTGTACGTTCATATCAATGGGATATAAACAGGTGACTATCTAAACAAGAGATGCAAAATACACATGAAACAACCACCTCATCTAGTTCAGTGCCTCCCATATCATAGATTTTCAGTGAAATGTTTCTTTGATGCCTGAATCTGTCCTGAATCACATGACAATAGCTCACAAAGTCCTCACCAGGGGTTCTAGAGAGACAGGACAAGCACAGAACTCATTCTGTCTTCAGGCCTGCATAGTCAGTGCATTCACAACAGTCTCTTGGGACATTCCTGCCACTTTTGAGCTGTGTGACTTTGGCCAAACACCTCACTGCCTAAGCCTGATAACCCGAGTAGATGAGGACAAATAAGGACAATATTAATACCTACCTCAAGGGGCTACTGCATGCATTAAGCAAGTCAATACATGTAAAGTACTTAGAACAGCACCTGGCTCATCATAAGGACTAAAAAACACACCCCAAAATTCAGAAATAAAGCTAGGGAAGCCAGGGAACACCCACCATTCACTGATCCTTTCAATCAACAAGTGCCTAGTCATTGCCAAGTGTGTGCCAGGCACTAGCATAGCATGATAGATGCTCATTAAATATTAAATTAGAAAAGGAAGCAGTCACAGTCAATTGGGGTGGGGGATGATCTAGGACAGGGGGATCTCCTAGTTGGGGGAGGGACCTCCAACTTGGGCCTGACCCTATCTCAGCAGCCTGGAGAAGCCTTCTGGAGAAGACACTTCTCAAACTGAGCCTGGAAAGAGGAGTAAGACTTTTCCAAGCAAAGATTGTTCCAGGCAGAGAAAGCAGTCAACTCAAACTCTCAGATGTGCAAGAGAACACAAAATAATTTCCATCCTCATTGTCTCATAATGTTGCCCTGTCATTAAAGCAGGATGGTTTGGAAGCCAGACTGCCCCAGGTTACATCCAGGCTTTGCCAACTTGCTGGTGTGCGTGTGGGGCGGGGGGGGGGGGTGGTTGTTTGTGTGTGTGTGTGTCGTCTGTCTGTCTCAGTCTCCTCATCTGTGGAGTGAGGATGAAAGTGGTACTGCTCATGTGGCTGTGATTTCAGGCATGTGAAACAGGAACGAGAAGGTCCGCATGTTAGAGACACCCTCAGGCTGACCTCTGGGCCAGAAATCCATCTCTTTGGATGGGATTTTCAATTGGTCATACAAGTGATCCCGAAAGGCCATTGCTCAAGAGTTAGGAGTTTTGGCAGCACAAAACTGGCCTTCCCAGATCATCTCCAGGACGCTTCTGCTCCAGGCTTCTCCTGCTTGGGATTTGGAGCCAGATCAACCTGCATCATGGGATGAGGGGTGTCGCATGCTGGCGGTGTTTTGCCGCATGCCTGGCCTCTACCCACTAGCTGCCAGTGCAGCCGCACCCAACTCACCAGCACCACCACCCGGTATTGACAACTAAATAGCTGCAGACATGGCCCAGCGCACCCTGGGGACAATCTCCTCACTGTGAACCATGATTCCAGGGCAATTTGGGGTTTCCTGGGAACAGCCAGCCTGGGAGAGAGGCTCCTTCTCCATAAGTGATGGTATCTGCACTCCACCCGGTGTCCACAGGCCAAATTCCAACATTGGGTGTATTTTCTTTGATCCAGGAGACATCTTCAATCTCCATGATGAGCTGACAACTGAGTCTCAAAAATCAGGAACATTTCACAGAAAAACCAGCTTTCTGGCTTCTCTTGAAAACTGGGAATGCCTGGTAGCACTGTGTATGCATTCCACAAAGCAGCCATTCGCGAGGACTGAGTTGCATCTCCCCTTTCAGAGGGACACAGGCTTCCTGCTTGGCACAGTTCCTACTGCTCTCTGTTCCCCCTAACTGACGAGGACCACAGTCAGGTTCTATCTACCCCATTCCATTGTTACCACACTGCCAGCACCTGAGGCGTCTGAATTTGGAACTCAGTCTAATGTGTCTGTCTGCACGTGCACACACGCATACATACACAAGCACACATACACAAAGATATACACACACAGACCCATACATGCATACACACCTACGCATGCATGCATATGCACAAACCCATAGGCACATGTGTGTGCAAACACACATGTGCACACAGACCCCCATGGCTCACCTCTGCCTATCCACCATGGCCCAGGGCACATGCATCCCTGATGTGCACACTTGGCTGAAAGGTTCTGCCTTTGAGGCCATGCCACCCTTCCCACAGGGTCTCTTTGGGTGTCTTGCCCGATTGATGAATGGAACAGCTCGGCTCTCGAAAACTGCTGCATGTGTTTATTATGGCGATGAGTGTGGGCCGGGCCCACTTCTGGCTTGTGTAAGTGTCAACTGGTGACAACATGTGCTCTACAGAAGGCAGATGTCAAAGTGAGCTGGTGCAGTCGAGCACCGCCTGGGCGTCAGGACCACCCAGGGGCAGCACTCACTCCAGCCTGGTCTCCGGTCACCGTGGCACTTCCCAGGCCTGGGAGAGAACTAACGGGTCCAGAGAGTAACTCCAGGCCTTCAGGCCTCCAGGCCTCCAGGACAGGCCTGATGTGGAGACGGCAGTCCACCTGGGCAAGTGCAGAGAGCCGCCAGACATTGCCCACTGCACCCCAGGCCCTGGAAGAGCCCGCGGGCCTGCACAACCATCCTTTGTGTCCTGTCCAGAAGATTCCCAGGCCCCATTCCAGCCCCACTGAGGCCACAGGCTCAGACTCCACCAGGCAGAATGATTTTCTCACCTCTGCTTGAATAACAGTAATTCCACTATGGTGTGATAAGTACCAGGCATTTTTTATTCACTTGAAATGTTAATGCTGAATTTTCACTACCTTATGAGGAAGATGGCTTATTACCCCAGTTTTGTTAAAGCTCAAAGGCTGCATGAACAGCTAAGATTTATTGAACACTTATTATGTACGGAGCATAATCCTGAGCATCTAACAGATATCCTATCAATTGATCCTTTTGGCAATTTTGTGAAAGAAATTCCATTATTATTCCCATGTTATAATTAAAGAAATTGAACTCCAGATGATCTCTTTTCCTCCTCTCTCCTCCGGGTCACTCTTTAGGCTGAGGTTTATCGGATCCTTATATATGCCAGGCACTGTGTCAGGCACTTGACTGCCACCATCTCAGTCAGTCCCCCCACAGCCCTGGGAGGTACATGCTGTTGTCCCCAATTCACAGTGGAAGGAAACCAAGACTCAGTGTTAGGCATGGGGTCGCCAGGCCTGGCCGGGACTCAGGCCTCAGGGGGACTGGCCGCCCCAGTCTGGGCTTCTCAACGAGCATGAGCGCACAGTACCCTCTGGTCCAGAGCTGAGCCCAGAAGCCAGTCAGGCCTGGCAGCCAAATGTAGTCACTTGGCTAAAACCAGCTCCCTTCAAGAGGCTGTATATGTTAACCAGATTCTGGAATCAGCCAGATAGGGGTTCAGACCTCAGCTTCACCACCCACTTCTTGGCTGTGTGGACTTAGCAAGTTCCTCAGCCTCTGGAAGCTTCTGTTTCCTGGCTGCACCATGGAGAGTGGAATAATCAAGAAGGCAACACATGCACCACATGCAGAAGGTGTAACCTAGCCCAGTGCCTGACACGGAAAGTGGCTGCTGCCGCCACTGAGGTTTGCTATAATTTTTTATGTTGGTCTTGGTTTCCCCCTGGTTGCCCCTTTTTGTGGGCTCAGAGGCCCCTAGTAGAGCTCATGCTTGGTTATGAGACATGTCTGTTTATCCTAAAGATGCCCATTTCCTCCGCCTTTCCACCATAACCAGAGATTTTGCAGAAGCCCATTATCTTCTCATTGTAATGAACACTGTGAACTAGAGCTTTAGAATCTAAAAAAAAGGCTAACTGAACTTGAGAAAAGGAGAGAATATTTTTTTTCCCCTGAAAGACAGAAGTGTGCAGAGAAAACTTGGAAACCTGACATCGTTCCTGGTTGAGGCAGTTTTCTCAGCCTCATAGATATGTATCAAATAATTACAGCTCACTGCTATAATTCAACACCTGGGCTATGGTGAAATTATTTTTAAATGCATCACCGGATTGTTTGATGTTTGATTTATGCCTGGATGTTAAGGCACTAGACAAAAATCTAATACCAATGCTCCTGAGGCAGCTGCCATGGCGAAGCCAAGGAAGGTTGGCGTGTTGGAGACTGAAGATGGCTTACCAACAGGGCGACCAGCCATCCTGTTGCTGGAACCAGGGCTTTCCTGGGATGCCAGGCTTGTAGTGCTAAGCTGGGAAAGCTCTGGGCAAACCTAGATGAGTTGGCCACCCAACCTACCAAACACATATTCTGGCCTTTTCCCAAAACAACAAAAAAATCCACATTTTAATCAAGGCAACAATGCATCCAGCTAAAAAACCCTTGTGGCTAGGGACAGTCAGGGGGGTACAGTGGTGGCCAGTGAGATGTGAGTAGACGTCCCAAATAGAGATGCAGGGGAAACTTTTTAAAGGGGACCGATTCAGAAGGTACCTTTCTTTTTCACCTCCCTGCATCTTCCCTGCTTGGGATATGGATATGATGACTGAAGCTACAGCTTGCATCTTGGGACCACGAGATGAACTTGAGGCTGGAAGCTGTGCTTTTAGAATGGCAGGATGGAAAGCAAAGGAGCTCAGGCCCCTGATGACATGACGGAGCCACCCATCCAGCCCTGGACTTTTTCTTTTAAATAAGAAATGAATTAACACTGCATTCTTTAAGACACTCTTTTACAGGCTTCTGTTCATAGCAGCCAAGTCAGTAAAGTGGCTGAGTCCTGGTTTCCCTGGGACTGGCTGAGCTTTAGCTCAGAAACTCCTCGGTCCCAGGCAGACCTGGGAAACTTTATCATCTGAGAATGGATACAATGGGATTTGGGGACTCCGGAGGGGGCTTCACTTTGGAGGAGGTTTCTGAAGAAAAGATGACCCTGGATGAGGCCCATGAGTGTGACAGGATGGAGCCCAGCCTCCCGTGCCCTCAGCAAAGGGGCAAAGGGACAATCCAGAGAGCACGCCTCAGCCTGTGCTGGCATGAAATCCAAATGTGTGTGTACCACTCCTGATATGCACACAGCACATCATTTATCACCAAGCACCCTCCAAGAAGGCTGCAAGAATGCAGGTGTCTGCCCCTCTTTCCATACTTGAGCACCTACTATGGGCCAAGCCGCGGCTGGCCCTGGGAACAGAGTGGAATATAAAAAAGTAGATGGTTCTTGCCCTCTTGGGAAATACAGGGACTAAAGCATCAACCAGTAAATAAATGCATAATTATAACTTGTGATACTGGTTATGAAGAAAAGGTTATAGACGAAGTGGGGAGCAGGCACCACCTACGTAGGTGGGGAAAGCAGGAGAGACCCCCCCAGACGCAGCGGGTGAGTAGAATTTGAAGGCCATGGGGAGCCTGTGAAATGCTCCCTGGCAGAGGCAAAGGCCTGGAGGCAGGAGCGGCTTGCCCAGCTGAAGACCCAGAAAGGAGTGGACATGGCAGCGAGGGAGGGAAGCCGGGGGTGAGGCTGGGTGGGGAGGCAGGGGCCCTGCCCAACTAGAAGATCTGGCTTTGCATTTCAGTTCTGCCACTTGGTTGCTGTGTGACTCTAAGTCAATTAACCACTCTGAGCCTCAAGTTTCTCACTTGTAAAATGAGATAATCCTAGGGTAGTTCTGAAGCAAAGCAGCAAAAATATTAAGTAGTTGGCCTCTGGAGGAAATAGCAGTATCCCTACCCCCAAGCCCTGAAGGAGAACTGCTTTCTCAGATGATCATTATTTAATTCATGATTCGGGGGAGTAAAATGACCCGGTTCTGAAGACAGCCTTGCCGAAGCAAGAGTGGGTTCACTCAGAGAATCCTCTGTAACCGTCGGGCTCATCTTTTCAGCCCTGCCAAAGGCCTCCCCTGGCCCCTCCCACCCTGCTCTGCCCGAGTCGGGGGAGGCAACACCTGAACAGGTAATTACAACTGAAGACCAAGGGAGGCCGTTGTCCAGTTTCTGGAGTGTTCCCCCACCTCCTCACAGCTCACCTCCCCACAGCAGAGGGTGGATTTCCTGGCCGTGCTTGAGCAGACACAGGGAAAGGCCAGAACACCACTCGCTGAAGCTCGGACACCGCTCACGCCCCGCCCGGCCCTGCCCCTCGCTGTACCCTCTGGCTCTCCCAGACCCAACCTGAGGGCCCCGCGCCTTCTCCGGGAGCAAGAAGCCACGGCTTTCCCCAGCATTCCCCTTGCAGTGTCTGTAACCGCAAAAAAACCTTTGAAATAATTACAAGCCAAAGTACCCTATAGCTCCCCTTTCTCCATGAAGGACTTCTGCAAACATCTCCAAGAGGCCCCACGGTGCTGTGGCATCTGGAGGCCGGCTCTTGCTTTCTGAGGGAGGAGACGCTTCTGAGAGGCCTGCACGGAGGCATCTCTGGTCCACCCAAGAGAGGGACTCCACCAGCCCTCAGAACTTAACCGCCCCAGCTCCGCATGCCTTCTACCTCCTCCTCGGGGCACCCGCCTCTGGCCATCGACCCCATTCTCATCGTGCCCCCCTCAGAACTCCTGCAGACGGCATCTGTCTCAGGGCGGCTTCCCCAGGAGCAGAGCCTACACGAGGATTCATGGGCACATGATCCACCGAGGACCCGCTGCCAGAGGAGACCAGCAAGGATGAGGGGCAGCAGGCCAGGGGCAGGGAGAAAGGGAAGGCGGCATTTCAGGTGAGTCCAGGGAAGGGGGCTTCCGCCTACTCCTGCCGGGAGCTCTGGAGGGTAAGTGACCCCATAAGGGTTCCTGACCCGGAGCCAAGCTGCCAGAACCCCCATCCCCACACGGTCCCTGGCTACGGGCCACCCTGGGCGTGCAAACTCCCAGATACTTCTAGACCTCTGGGCCTGCCCGGTGTGGGTCCAGGAGTCCCAGGGTAGTTCTCGGAGAGCAGTCACGGGAGGCAGAAGCTCCGAGGGGAGGGGGCCCAGGGAAGGAGCTCACAGGAATGGCGCAAGGCCCCCACGGAGATCTGGAAGGAACCCCTCCGCCTCCAACCTCCTCCCCGGCCCCTGAGCGCCAGCTTGCAGCAGACGTTTCTGTTCTCCATCCCAGAGCCCCCAGCCCACCCTCAACCAACAGTAAGGGGATTAATCAGCGCAGAACTAATCACGTGACCGGGCGCGGACAGCCCGCTCTCGGATGCCCTCCTCGCCCCAGCCTGCCGGCGCAACTGCCCTCTTGTCCCCACCTTCCCACTCTCCACTTGTTTCACAGCTGGACCAAGAGGGCCTTGGGCGCACACCACCTCTCACATCCCTGTAGCCTCGGGGTTTGCCAAGTGGGGTCCCCAGACCAGCAGCATCAGCCTAGCCTGGGAACTTACTAGAAATGCAAAAATCTCAGCCCAGTCCCAGGCTAAGGAATCAGTCTAGGCTTTAAGGAGACCCCAGAGATTAAGGACTACAGCTCCAGCACGAAGCTCCTCAGAGCCCCACACAGGGCCGGGGACTTCGAGTGTCCGGAGCCGATTGTGTGCTGTCTTAAAGGTTAAGAAGGCAAAACACACGTTAAGACCCTTAGTGCTTGGCACATACTAAATGCTCAATAAACAATACAGATGATGCAAAAGCCCCCACATGAGCAACCCTTGGCACTATTGCTGTGATTGCTGTTTATCCTGGGAATCTCTCCCCTCCCCAGCTGGCTTCTGGACCTCTTGCCTTGTCTGCCTCAAAAGCAAGGGTAA
Organism: Manis pentadactyla; assembly: GCF_030020395.1. NCBI lineage: Eukaryota > Metazoa > Chordata > Mammalia > Pholidota > Manidae > Manis > Manis pentadactyla. Next base: position 172,908,831 of record NC_080023.1, on the reverse strand, counting down.
ATCTGCTACTGGCCTCTGAGTGGCTTCATTCATGGGTGTGGAGCAGAGAAGATGCTACCCAACACATGCAGCCAGACCTGCGTGCACCTCCTGGCTTACCTGAAAGTCGGCGCGGTGTGCTGCCTCTCGGAGGCTGGTCGGACCCAGCTTGCCCGCACCTCCTGGCAGTCCGCTGCCCTTACTCAATCATCTCTGGACATCCTTCTCCCAAGGTCTGCCTCCCAGTCCGCTCAGCCAGGTGACAATAGCAGACTCTGAAATTCACTACCTGAGGCAACATTAGAAATAGTAAGAATTAAAGTATTTTCTTTTTAAAAAAGAAAAAACAAGCCCCATCCATATCGTATCATGGAGAATTGTCATACTCCTTTTCTAAGCTAAAAGAATCTGAAAGACCAAAAGACAGGTGTCCTTCCCGATGGCCCCAGCAAGAGCTGCGGGGCTACCCTCACTGGTTCACCTTCAACTGGCTCAGGCTGTATGTCCACCCCTAGGCCGACTGCTGCAGCCAGGCGTACGCACTGTGCTAACTGGCAGACCCTGGGATTCAACCCCACTTGTGTGCAAGCTCGTGGGTATGGTCAGCCCCGCCAAGTCCCCCTGGGGAAGTGGAGAGCTGATACCCAGACCAGGCAATGGACCATCTCCAGGCCGGGCGGCTCCTGCAGAACAGAGCAGGGGGCAGCCTGAAGGCAGACTCCACGTTCTCAGGGACTTCTCCACTGTCCCTACCCCTGGACATTCTTCTCTGGCTCTTTCTTCTCCTTGGATCTTGTAATTTGGCCATGTTGTGCCACGTCCTCCCTTCCTTTGTTCTCTTTCCTTAGAAGCCAACTTACACACAAGCCCCTAATCCTCTTCCTTTATCATGTCAAGTGGTTCCAGTTCCCATCACCATCCTGAAACAGACCCTCCGCCCACCTTGGTTTATACAAAAAAAGTTATGAGAGTTTCTTTGCCAACCAAGTGGCCTCCACTGGGGGTCTCCAGCTGGGCACTGGCAGAAGCTTTGACTCGGTTTCCTTTTTCCACTGGTCAAATATCCTCAGCCGTGTTTGGACCGACTCCACTCACTCTTCCACTAGTCTCTTGGCGCAGACGAAACAGGTCATCACAGTGGTAAAAAGTGGAAGCTTGGGAGGCAGATCGCCTCAGTTCTAATCCCGACACCGTGTGTGACCTTGGGAGGAGCCCCACACTTAGCAAATAAGAATGCAGGACATCCAGTTAAGGGTGGGTTTCAAAAAACAACGTTTTCATATAAGTGCGCCCCAAGTGGCGGGTGTCCTGTGTTTCATCTGTCAAGTCCCTTGATCTCACTCAGTCTCCTTTCCTGGATGTAGAAATGTAACTGAATTCAGTAAATTCTTAGTCTGGCATAGAGTAAGTGACATCATATGACATGGTCCCTGGCACATAGTAGGGGTTCGGTACATTATTGATAAAGTTGCCATACCCAGAATTAGCCCCAGGGAGTTGTGAGTGGGTTTTATCTCACTTCCAGGTACATGAAATTGTTCATTCAGCATTTATTGGTTGACTCATTGAGGGGTTTCCACAAGGAATGGGGACCACAGCCTTCTGGCCCATTAGAACTTAAGAAGACTGTAATAAGAGGGTACTTGAAGGCCTACCATTTTTCTAGTTACCAGCATAGAACAACCAGCCCTTCTAAGGCCCTGCCAATGACGACATGACCAGAAGTACTGCTTCAATGGGCACGAGGAGGCCAGAGACAATGTTGTGGGAATGAGCGCAGAGCTGAGACCTGAATTCCACCGACGATGAGTTCCCTGGACTTGGAAGAATCATTGCATCTTCTGTGGACCTCAGTCTTCTCATCTGTCAAATGGTGTAAATGAGGGTTGCTCAGCCTGACATGTAGCTCAGACAGGAGTACTGAAGACTGCCTCAGAGGGCGGAAGTGAAAGCATTTTGGGAAATAAATGTACCGACAAGTATCTCAAAGCATCTGAAAGAAGTGGGCAGAAACCACGTAGCTTCAGAGAGTTCATCCTCCTCCTCAGCTGCACACATCTCTGTCCTTCTACACACAAACTCAGGAACTTAACGAGGGTCACTGTCTTTGTCCCAGAGCCTAGCACCAGCCAGGCATTTGCTGACAGAATGAATGAAATATAACAGTAAGGTTTCAAGAGCCAGGCAGTAAGAACCACCCCGTGCCTTTAAGGACATTCGTTCAGATGCTCTGGTTTTACTCTGCAAGAAATGTAAACCCAGAGCAGGTTCCACACTTACACAGGATGGTGCAGCTTGACTATGGAGAGCTGTTGCCAGCAGGACCTCAGCACCCAGAAGGGGCATGGCTGGAGAATCAAAGTAATAATCATGGGGACAGTGACTGCCAGCTCTTCACCAGGTATACCAGTGACCAGCATGCTGGGCAGAGCTTCCTGTGGATTATCTCCTTGAGCCAGCCAATCCCACCAGAAGGCAGGAAGTTATTATCCTTATGTTACCAGTGAGGAAACCAAGGCACAGAGCAGTAGAGTTGATTACCCCTGGTAGCCCCACTGGAAAGCAGCGCCAGACTTGACATCCTGGTGCCTTGGAATGCTCGCAGCATGCATTCTGCATCTGTGCTCTGCCTCAGCTTCTTGCTGGAAGCAGGAGGCCCTCTAGGGCAGGGCTGCGCCCTTTCTCACCAGGTGCCTCCACTGGGTGGGCCCCTATGAGCCTCTGCTCCCTCCCGTGTACCCCTGGGCAATAATCAAATTCTCAGAGCAAAGAGGCTAGCACTGCAGCCAAAAGCGGGGGCACCAATGTGCTGAAATCAAATCCTGGGATCACCATGTACCTGCTGTGTGACTTTCAGCACATGACTTAACCTCTCTGAGCCTCACTTTCCTCCTCTATAGAACTGGGAACAATAATAAGCATGTCCCCTCCTATTATAATGGGCTATTGTGAGGATTCAGTAAAACACACCAAACACAGTAGCATTGTTTGCAGAACTCAGAGGGGCTGTGCCCCCAGCACAGAGCTGACTTCAGAGAAAAAATGTTCACCGCCAGCGGCTCTCACCTTCCCTTGCTTCTCAGCTCAAGTTGTTTCCTTACAGCAACTGCCTCCCCGGGAAGTGGGGAAGAGTCACATCGACCTCTTCTACTGGGTCTGTGGGCATAGAACGTGCATTCCTGCTGATCAAAGCGTGCTTTTCCCACTCGCTCAGCACCTTCATTACGATTGCTACAGGGAACGCTCAGTTGGATGCCTTTAAATACTCCAGATACAGAAATTTGTTTAATCATAAAAAAAAAAATTCTAACATTTTTATGCTATTCGATTGACCAGGTAATGTTATTGTTTAAGAGCAAAACAAAATATTTTGCTAGAAATGCAGCGCTAGGGAATCAGAAGACTTTGACTCTGGATTCGTTTTAATTCCAATGGAAACAATAAGCGCCCCTTGGGAAAGTACCTCCGCTCCACCGCTCGGCTCTCTTCTAATTAGCACCGAATAACAAAAGTCTAACAGCAGCACCTCTCCTCCCAACTTTGCTAACAGCCTGTCAGAGACAGAACAGTGTGAAAAACAGCTCGGTTTATGAGCGACTTCGTCATTTTTTCTGTTTAGAATAAATGTGCCCGCCCAGGGAAAAAGGCCTGAGGGTTTCACTGTAGGAAAACAGGTCCTGGGGAGCAGGCTGGGGGCTGGGGGTGGGCAGGGAGGCACGAGGCAAGGCGGGGCTTCACCTCTAGGATTGATCAGAAAATTCTGACAAGCTGTGGGACTCTGAGCATGGGGCACCCTCTTTTATAAAGGCAGGTTCCCTCCTCCGGAGTGACAGAAAGACGGATGCGGGGAGACATGGACACACGGAAACTAGGGCATCAGCCACTCTGCCAGTGAGACTGCAGGCTTCTAAGGGCCGTCCATGCTTTGCAGTGAGGCTCACAATCGCCCTGTGCTCTCCTCACTTTACAGGCGAACATCTGAAGCCCAGGATCGGTGCCAGAAAACAGCAGACCCGTGGCTCCAGCTCTGCCCTGGCCGCTTCCAAGCTGGTCCCGTCACCACCCCAGCCCTGCGTGCTCAAGCTGTGAAGCCAAGGGGGCACTTAGGGGCAGCAGGGGCCCGGGGAGGCGGAGAGATGGAGCCCCACCCAGCTCCTTCTGTAGCCCTGGGTTCCTCGGAGACTAGCATGGTCTTAAAAATCATTCGTGTATTCAGCATGGGCACTGAGACTTCATTTGGGAGCTACTGGACCTGGGCTCAAAATGAATGAGATACTTGCCCTCCAGGGACTCGCAGTCTCAGAGGAAGCCAGACACTTAAATAATTCTTTTATTCACTCAGCATATATTCATTAAGCATCTACTACATGGTTGGAATTTCTAGGGGCTGGGGTCCCAGCCGTGAAAAAGCATGAACATCCTTCTTTATGGAGCAGGGGGAAGGGGCAGACAGACAGTGCCAACGATTTTGGATGGTGACCGTGGCCGTGAATGAAATAAAGTGATGCCATGGGGCAGGAGGGAGAGACTGGAAGAGAAAGGAAGTGACTGGTCATTAAGGGCCTCTCAAGGGAGCGAGGGCAGTGTTTAAATAAGCACCTGGCTTCCCTCGATGCCCCTCGTTTGCTCACGCATTCACCCGTCCATCCACTGCCTATCTATCCATTCTGATCCAAGCCCCTCAGGGCCCTGGTACACCCACCAGAAAGCCGGTAGAGGAGAAGACTTAGCCTCTGAACATGAAGCCATTACAGTTGAGTTGAGGAAACAGCAGGAGAGGAAGGCTGCTTAGTGCTTCCTGAGCACTCGGTCCGGCAGGCGTGGGGACGCCACTCCGCACGGCACCAGCTGGGCCTCTTCTGCTGGGCAAGGAAACCCCGACTCAAACTGACTTAGGTAAAGAGGGGACTTCCTGATTTTTGCAAAGAAAAGTCCGGAAGTGGACGTGGCTTTGGGAGCAGCTCCATCAGGAACGGGCTTTCTCTCCCCATCCCTCATCTCTGCTTCGCTCCCACTCTGATCCCCCTCAGGGAAGTTGCCAGCAGCTCCCATCTTACAACTTCCAAGTTCAGGTTCAGGGGGGATACAAGGGCCTGAAAAGTCCCAGCAAAATCTATGTTGTCTCCCATTAGCTCTGCTCATGTCACATGGTCTCCCACGATCTGCCCCTGTGCCTGGAGGAATATGCCTCTGACTGGCCCAGTCAGGGTTTAGTGACAGGACAGAACGTAGTGGATTCCACGCTTAGCGGGGCAAAGTCTTATCTCCTTGCACCTTATCAACAAAGGAAGGGAGCCAGACACCATGAGCCCATGTGAAAGTGAACAAGGAAGGCTCCGAGCATGAAAATGGCTTTTGTGAATAATACGGCCCAGGGCAGGGTAGACGGGGGCGGGGCAGTTACTCTCTCCCTAGTCCTTTCCTGAGTCGGTGCGTCTTGGAGGGGCGAGGGGTGGGTATTGCCTTCCAGGTGGGATTGCCATGTTTAGCATGCAAAAATATAGGATGTCCAGTTGAATTCAAATTTCAGATAAATAAAAAGTAATTTCTGAGCATGGTCCAAAAGTGCGTAAGATATACTTACGCTATAGACAGAAGTTATTCATTGTTTATCTGACATTCGCATTTAACCAGGCATCCTGTATTTCATCCTGCAACTCCACCCCCCAGGAGATATTCAAGTCCTTCTGGAAGCATTTTCTCCTGTCATGACTTGGGAGGTGGAGGCAGCAGTACGGGCCTCCGGGCCTCCAGGTAGTAGAGGCCGGAGGTGCTGCTCACCTCCTGCAAAGTACAGGCTGGCCCCATGCAGAGCATTCTCCCGTCCAGATGTCAGGCGTACTGAGGTTGAGAAACCCTGTCCTGAGAGATCAGGTCGCCCCATACCTCTAGCTTTGACCATATAAAGGCAGCGGGCGAGACAGCAATCTTTGGACAACCTCAGCGGACCCCCCTGGGCTCTTGCACTTGTGTGAACACTCTGCCCACAAACAGGAGTTAATGACACTGAGGGATGAAGGGTCACAGCTGCCGCCACCAGCCTCATCATGTATGGAACTTCAGTCCCATTTTGTGGATTCCAGTTTGGAAACACTCAGAGGAAGTGAACAAGAATCTTTGAACTGGGCTTGGCACCCATATCCAGGCAGGCTGAGATAAATATGATCTGCTGATACTCCTTGGGGAAACGAGAACATTAAAAAGAAATTAAAAAATGTGCGCTTTCTATTTGTTGTCAAAATCTCCAAGAGACGGCTCTGAAAATGAATCACCATTCGCTAAGGAACGTGCCCCAACGTCTTCCTGTGTGTTCCTCTCAAGCCCTGTTGTCAGGTGGATGCGCTGTGCCAGGGCCAGGCTGGATGGAGGAGGCGGCAGGTCAGGATGTCCGGGTCCTCCCTCCCCACCCAACACACCTGGCAGGCTCTGCTTTGGGGAAGAACAAGGGAGCCGTCCTTTTAGGCTGAGTTGGCATCACTCTCTCGAGGGATGGAGAAATATTTATCACGTCTCCAATCAGACCTACTAATTTTGCCCCATGTTTCACAATGCACAAAAGCCTTGTGTTGTAACTGGGCCTGAGACTTCATGGATCACGGCCACAGTGTTTCGCCCGACAGAGTCATCCAGAGCCATCCCTGGGTTGCTACATGAACTTTTATGAGTTTGGGCTGTGTTTGAGGAGGGAGGGGATAGAGGGACATATTGGTTTTGTGTGTGTGTGCTGCATAGATGTAGCTTTTGTCTTTGAAGTTTAAGACCAGTTGTAAATTCCTTGAAGTTTGTCCTATTTCCTTTTATATTAGCATGTTAACAAGCTTTGGAAAACTGACAGAGCTTACAGGAAAGCACAGCTGGGTTGATTCTTCAGCCTGGGTTTTAATTCAAACCAGAACTCCTCCGTAGCTCTGTGGCTGGGCTGATGTTTACAAATCCAGCAGGAAGAGCCCGCTGCACCGTGATGGGGCCATCAACCGCCGATGCTTTATCGAGGCAAAGTCCCAGTTGGGATTAATTAAGGAAGGAAATGCCACAATGCTCCAAATTACTTCTCTAGTAGAAACCTTTGCAGCAGATGAAGTTCAACAATAAAAATGGAAGAAGAAAAAAAAAGAAAACACCTCCCAGAAATGTGTTTAAGATGAATTTGGGTCTTCGTCATGAGAGCAACCAAGGAAATGAGCATCTTTCTGATCCCTTGCATGGAAATCATGTGACATTTCACACGTGGCCGGAAAGGACAAGGCGTTGAATACACGGCAAAGCTTTCCACTCACAATCTGAAGCAGACCTCATTGTCCAAGAATTCACTTTCAGCTCCATTCATCAAAGGCACAAAGGTGGGAGGGAATCAAGGTGTGAAATCTTTCATCAGATAACCAGTCCAGAGAAGGACTCTCCTTCTCTGAAGTTCACTGGGCCCTGCCAACAGGGCTGGGGGACTTTTAAGAAAAAATGTGGCCCTGCTCACCATTTGTCTATCTGTACATGGCAGGTCTGATGGCATCTGGCGGGGACAGAGCGTGTGAAAGTGAAGTTGGTAGAAGTTCAAGGTCAGAATTTAAACCGTGCTCATGACGTGGTTTCCAAAAGACCTCACCTGACCCTGACACGAAGGCTGCTCGTGTCAGAAGAGAGAAACCAGCCGTCTTCTACACTCACGCCCTCCCCTCCAAAGGGCATCTGTCCACCCACTGCACCCTGCCACACATCTCCATTTCCCTGCTTTCGGTTCCCCTAACAGGAAATGGTGTCTAGGGCACCTCCCGCACATCAGAAAGGGCTTCAGAGAAACATGGTTGATTTTTATGTTGATGGGATTTCAGGAAAAATAAATAAGTAAAATGTAAACATTGATGATGAACGTATACTTTCCATACGGCCAACCTTAGCTAACATATGTTGCATTTCCACGCACTCTTGGATTTTTTTGATTGTTCCCAAATCCCACGTGCACCTGGTTATGGGACCAAAATATTCCGCCAGAGAGATAAACAGTGGCAGTGGGGATCCGAGCTCATTGGAACCATCTTTTTGAGCAGGGTCCTCATTGGACAGTGTGGGGAGTTCACGCTCAGGTGACCGGCTGTCTCTGCCATGCCCTCATGCCCTCTGCTCTGGGGCCCCCAAGTCAGACAGCTCTGGATGGACCCAGACCTTCCCTTATCGGCTGGGTGATGGGTGGCCGTCTCTGTCTGGGCTTCACATTTAAAAGTGTGGGGATGGCATACCTCAAAAGATTATTTTGAGAACTAAATGAGATCACACATGAGAGGCTTTCCTGGGGTGGGCCACCGAGCAAGTGCCCAGGAAATGGCAGCCACCTTAAGGCAAGCCCCTCAGACAATTGGACAGTGACAGAGTCCACAGACGCTCAACAAGTTCAAAGTTTCTAGAAGTAACGCTGTTTCAATGTGTCCAGAAATCTGGAGGGCACTCTGATTTTCCAAGCTGTTGACTCTGAATTATGAATCAAGGGAGGTTAATCAGGCCTATTTATGCCAAATGAAATCAGAGCAGGCCACTTGAACTTCCCTTGCCTTCTCCTGCCCATCATGGAGTTACTTCAACCTGTGTGTGTGTGTGTGTGTGTGTGTGTGTGTGTGTGTGTGTGTTTCAAATATCTTTACTGAACGTTGTATTGCAAAAGTCTCACATCTGCATAGGAAAAATTTCAGAGCATCGTAGAAATGGAAAAGGTTCCTCTCCACTGCATGTTTTAACCACCAGGCGACCCATTATGTGGGAAGTGGGAGCATCTTTTCAGATCTGTTCATACTTCCATAAACACACCATATATTTTGTTTTACAAAAATGGAGTCACCTCAGTCATTCAGTCATACATCTTGAACAACCTTCGCGTCCATCCACAAATTTCTACCTCGTTTTTTGGAACAGTTTTAGATTTATGGAAAAATTACAAAAGTAGTACACAGAGGTCCCCCATAGCAGCTTACACTGGTGTGATACAGTATCAGTTCATTATTATAAACTGAAGCTATGCCTTATTCAGGTTCACCCGGCATCCTTTCCCTGGCCCAGGACCCACCCAGGACACCACATGACAGGTAGCCATCAGGACGCCGAGGCTCCTCTGGGTTATGACGGCCTTTCAGCCTCTCCTTGTTTTTGATGACTTTGGGAATTTGTCTGATGTTTTTCTCAGGACTGGACAGCGGTGATGGAAGCAGGGGCGGAAGACCCCCGGGGTGGCGAGCTCATGTCATCCCATCCCATCAGGGGGCCTGCTCTCAACGTGACTCACCACTGCCCATGTCCACCTGGATCACCTGGCTGAGGTCAGCTTCATTTTTAAACAGCTGCAAAGCATTCTGTTGTTGGGAAGTCTCACCATTGTTCTAAACCAACTGAGGGTTGATTGAGGTAATAGACGGTGTGTATATACACGAACCATGCTACAGTGAGCAGCCTCGTTCTACCATCTTTGCTCTGTATTTCAGATGCTCCTGTGATACGGTTCCTGCAAACGGATGGCTCGGTTTTGAAGGGTAAGCTTATTTTACGTGCTGCCAGCTCCCGCCAATCACCGTCAAAAGAGAGCATGCGTCGTTCCATCCTCGGACAGGTGTCAGTTTCCCACCTGTTCCCCAGCTGCCTTCTTCACTTTTACGTCTTTGTCAGTATCACGGGGGAACATAGATAAATTACATGCTGATGTGCTGGCTCTCCTGGAACTGGGCTCCTTGGGTTGGTACCCCAAAGTTTAATCTCAGAAAAGAATAAGCCGTTGGTGCTAGTCCCCAGAGAAAATACATGTAATGCAAAATATCCAGAAAACACAGGAGAAACTAAGAATTGAAATCCAATCGCATTTTTAATCTGGGAATCTCAAGCCATCAGGTCTCTATTTCAAAGCATTTCTGTCTTCCCGACAGGAAGGTGTGTCTGCTGCCTGCGGGACCCGTTTGCTGTTTCTCCATCACCTTCACTAACTTGAGCTCCGTCTCCACCTTTGAAATCCATTCCCATCTGAAAGGTTTGTATCTTTGAAACTCAGCTCCATCCCTGATGTGCAGACACCTGGTTTTCCATGTGTGCGGCCTCTACTCTGTTCCAAAACTTATACAAATCACAAGGAACCAGTCCTTTCAAAATGGAAGATTTGACAACTATTTATATGCTGAATGAGAGCCAAGCTATATCCACTTTCAAATGTTTATTTCGGCTTGACAGCTGTTCCAAAGCAAAGCCAACGTGGGCACCCTGGAGGCTCCAGCCCAGAGACCAACAGCTCAGGCATCCCCCCCCACCACTCCTGACACACGCCACTGCGGGCAAACAAATTAAATCCCTTCCATGCCACCCCTCACCCCCCGCCAATCATCTCTGCCCATCCCCTACAATATTTTCTTTATAGGCCTTACTGAACAAGATGTATTATATGGGGTACAAACTTCAAGTTATAAATTAGTCGCAGGAATAGAAGTACAGCATAGAGATTATAACCAATACTGCTGTGATATCTTGGTATGGTGGCGGGGTAACTATGCTTCCCGTGGTGAGCGTTTAGTAATGTACATAACTATCGAATCACTACGTTGTACATCTGAAACCAACATAATATTGTATGTCAACTATATTCCATTAAAAAGAAGATCAGAAAAAAAGATGTATTATACAGACTCTTTTTCCTTGTTTCTTTGATTTCTGTCTGGGTCCCTCCTAGCATGTAAGCTCCGTGAGGACAGGGACTTGGTTTTGTTCACTTTTGATTCCAGCGCCTAGAACAGCGCCTGGCACATAGTCGGCACTCAATGAACATATATGCCTTCCTCAAGACCACCTTCTGTGCTGCAGCCAGGGTCATCTTTCCAAAATGCAGAAGTGACCCTGAGGCCCCCCACTCAGCTCAAATGCTTCGGGGCTCCCCTCTTGCCCTGGGGGTAAATGTCCAGCTCCTGAGTGTGAGTCTCTGGGTCCTGCAGGATTTGACCCACACATCGTCAGCACCAACTCATCTTCCCGTGCCCCAGACTCTTTGAAGCTAAGGACCTCAGCTCTGTGTCCTTGCCTGGACCCGACTTCTGCCCAGGCCGGCCCAGCCTGACCCTACCATGCCAGCAAGGTAACACCCACTCCAGGAAGCCCTCCCTCAGCCCCTCTCCTGTGTCTCCCAATCCGCCTCCTAAGGCCGGCAGAGGAGGGGTGGGGGCAGGCCCGTAGCATGGACTTGACTCCACTTACTCCCTTTCTCATCTATTCCTCCTGTTCTTTGAGCCTCACAAGAAATGCTCCTGTCCTCTGAGTCAACACATCCCTTTTGGTAAAGCGAGGTTTCATTAGTTCATGACATGCATGACTGAGAAAGTCCCAAACTGATATCATTTTAAGCAAGTCACTCTGAGCCTCAGTTTCCTCATCCTTAAAATGGGCAATAATTCTAAATCTGAAATGTGTGAATGCTCCTGGACAAAGGTAAGTTCTTAAGGAGACAAAATCTCCCTCATGGCTGCCACCTGACAGGTGAGTCATTTACGGAAATTCAGGGCAAGTTGGGGTACACTTGGCTAGCTCCACCCACAGTCATATCCCAACTCCCAGAGATAGTGGGATGTTGATTATAGAGAGCAGCGCTTTTCAAATGGGGGCCGTTTTGTCCCCCAGGGGACATCGGCATTGTTTGCAGGCATTTTGGGTTGTCATAGCCAGCAGGGTGTAACAGCCTCTAGTGCATGGAGGCCAGGGATGGTGCCAGGCACCCTACAGTGCACAGGACAGGCCGCCACAGAGAATGATCCAGCCCAGCTATCATTAGTGTCCTGATTGAGAAGCTCCAGCGTAGAGCAGCCTGGGAGCCAGACATGCAGTTTAGCCTCAAGACATTGGTCATCAGCTCATGAATCACAATAGGAATGATCCAGATGCATCAGTCCCCCCTTATCTGTCCCAAGACCCCCCAGTGGATGCCTGGAATGTGGATAGCAGCAAACCCTATATACATTGTTTTTTCCTATACATTCACACCTGTGGTAAGTTTCATTTATCAGCTCAGCGCAGTAAGAGAGTAACAACAATAACTAATAATGAAACTGAACCATTATAACAGTACACTGTAATTAAAGTGAGGTGAGTGTGGTCTTTTTCTCCCGCTCTCAAAATACCCTGTACTTCACTCACCCCTCTGGCAGTGATGTGAGATGATAAAATGCCCATGTGATGAGATGAAGGAAGCTGGATGGCAGGCACTGTGGCGCAGCGCTGGGTACTATGGACCTTCTGATGATACATCAGAAAAAGGAGCTTCTAGACCACAGCTGACCATGGGGACCTGAAACGATGAAATCTTGGATAAGGGGAGACTATGGGCACCCCAACAGGTGTAGTGGCAAGTGGGGGAAAGCTCTTACCCCAAGACATGCACTGGTCTGAAAGCAAGTATAAGATGGGGGTAGAAAATAGAGCCAAACACAGAAGAAAGTCTACCCTGGCTTGGGTGTTCGCCACCGCCAATCCGGCAGGCTTCCCACTCAGTAAGGCTATGCTCTCTCCCTAAAGGAGTTTAACGGCACCAGCAAAAATGGGGCCCTGAACACCTTGTAGTTCACTTCGCAGATATACGTGACAACCCACTCTGTGGCAAGCTCATTTTCAGAAATTAAGGATCTCAAAGTGAAAACAGCAGGAAAAGTGCCCTGGCCTGACATTCTTGTTGGTGGTCAGTGTTTGGGAAGGTGGGAGGCAGGATGAGTGAAAGGGACAGTGCAGGCAGGTGGGAGGGTGTTCAGCAAAGGCTTCTCTGGGGAGGTGACAGGAACGGAGCCCTAAAGATAGAGCAGGAAAAAGCTCTGACTGTGTTTGAGAATGATCGTACACCTGGGCAAAGGCCCTGGGGCAGGGTTGTGACTGTTCAAAGACTAGCCACACACCTCTCTGCTTGCTAGGTAGAAAATAGCCTGAGGCACAGCAGGGAGGCTAGTAGGAGGTACTATGGTGGCCCAGGTGAGGTGAAGGTGGCTCTGACCAGCCAGAGGAAGTGGTGACAAGTGGTGGAATTCTGCACTTGGGTCTCAGAGCTGGCAGGATTTGCTGAAGGATCAGATGAGGGATATGAGAGAAGGAAAGACATCAGGGAAATCTTCATATCGCTGCTGATTACTAAAGGGACACAGGAGTGTCTGTTTTATTCATCTCAGTACTCCTAACACCTAACAAATATTTAACACATTGTAATGCAGAAAATGTGTTATAAAAGTCCCTTTGCTTCTTCACTTCTCTCCTTTCTGCTGCCTGAAATGTGGACATGGTGGCTGGAGCTCTAGGAGCCATATTGGATCACCAGGTGATGTAATTCAGAAGGTAGTAAAGCAGACAAATGGAGCTAGAGTCCCTGATGACCAAGGGCCCTCTATCCCAGCCCTGGGATGCTCATCTTCAGGCTTCTTTGACACAAGAAAGAAATATATCTCTGTTTCCTTAATTTTACTCAGGTCTCAGTTCATAGCAACTGAACGCAATTCCCAGTTGATTTAATGCCACGTCTAATATGTTATTCTTTTTTGTATGCAAAATCACCATGGAGTCATGTTGTAGTGGAAGTAATAACTCTTTTGTCCCTAGGTTTCCTTCTCTGTAACAATCAGATAATAAGAGGTCTATCTTAAAGAAGTGAGAGGAGCACATGAAAAGATGCTCCACATCACTAATCATCAGGGAAATGCAAATTAAAACCACAATGAGATATTACCTCACACCAGTTAGGATGGCCAACATCCAAAAGACAACAACAAATGTTGGCGAGGTTGTGGAGAAAGGGGAACCCTCCTATACTGCTGGTGGGAATGTAAACCAGTTCAACCATTGTGGAAAGCAGTATGGAGGTTCCTCAAAAAACTCAAAATAGAAATACCATTTGACCCAGAAATTCCACTTCTAGGAATTTACCCTAAGAATGCAGGAGCCCAGTTTGAAAAAGACAGATGCACCCCTATGTTTATCGCTGCACTATTTATAACAGCCAAGAAATGGAAGCAACCTAAGTGTCCATCAGTAGATGAATGGATAAAGATGTGGTACATATACACAATGGAATATTATTTAGCCATAAGAAGAAAACAAATCCTACCGTTTGCAACAACATGGATGGAGCTAGAGGGTATTACGCTCAGTGAAATAAGCCAGGCAGAGAAAGACAAGTATCAAATGATTTCATTCATCTGTGGAGTATAAGAACAAAGAAAAAATTGAAGGAACAAAACAGCAGCAGACTCACAGAACCCAAGAATGGACTAACAGTTATCAAAGGGAAAGGAACTGTGGAAGTTGGGTGGGAAGGGAGGGATAAGGGGGAAAAAGGGGCATTATAATTAGCACACATAATGTAGTGGGTGGGGGATACGGGGAAGGCAGTATAACCCAGACAAGACAAGTAGTGACTCTATAGCATCTTACTACACTGATGGACAGTGACTATAATGGGGTATGTGGGGGGGACTTGATAATAGGGGGAGTCTAGTAACCATAATATTGCTCATATAACTGTACATTAATAATAGCAAAATTAAAAAATTTAAAAAAAAGAAGCAAGAGGAGGTTCAGTGAGATTAGTCAAAATGGTGTAGATTGTGTGATGTGCCTCCCACAGGATTCAATAAAGGTTCGCTTCTCTTCCCTCGTCCATGATTAGAGTTTTTACAGCCAGGAGCATCTGGGTGGATCATGAAGTTATAGATTGGATAATATGGCATCCCCTATAGCAGTGTTTCTCAAACTTATATTGCCCCCTAAGGAGCCTTATTAGACATTTTTTTTTCTAATTACCCTCCTCCCCAAGACATTTTAATACAGATATACTGTATATGTGATTATATTCCACAGCCCTTTGGAAACCTACAAACCATTACAATATCGAAGATTGTTTTCACCACATTTACAATATTGCACCCCCCCGCCATCCCTGCAATAGTGCATGCTCCAGAGCAAGGGTCAGCAAACGCTTTCCATAAAGGGCCAGAGAGTAAACATATCTGGCTTTGGGCGCCATATGGTATCTTTTGGAACTGTTCAGACCTGCCGTCGTAGTGTGAAAGCTGCCCTCGACAGTGCAGAAACGAACATGGCTGTATGCCAATAAAACTTTATTCATGGGTGCTGACATTTGACTTTCATATAATTTTCACATCACAAAACATTATTCTTTCTTAGTTTTTTTCCAACCATTTAAAAAAAGCGGGAACAGTTCTCAGCTCCTGGGTTCTGCAAAACCAGATGGTAGGCTGTGGTTTGCCAGCCCCAGCTCTGGGTCCATGCTGTCCAGTTGGAAAACAGTGTAAGCCACAAATGCAAGTCATATACAGCATTAACATTTTCCTAGTAGCCACAATAAAAAGTGAAAAGAAACAGGGGAATTTAATTTTAATAATACACTTTAACACAATACATGCAAAATATTACTACTGCAATCTGTAATTATTCCTAAAAACTACGAATGAATCGTCTTATGTTTTCTTGGTACGAGGTCTTCAAAATGTGATATGGGTTTTACAGTTACAGGACGTCTCAGTCAGGACCAGCTACATGTCAAGTGCCCATGAGCTGCATGTGGCAAGTGGCTGTTTACCAGGCATCACAGGTCTAGAATTCTGAGATTCACTTTACCAGAGCAAATCCCAGCCACAGCTTAGACGGATCCCCAAGCTGGCCAGCCCAAGCTGCTCCTCACCTTTTGTCCTCAGGGGACCTCAAGGGGCCACCTGACCCCTCTGGACTCAGAGCTTCCCTAAAGAGACAAATGGCCTCCACGAGTCTTATTCATTCACTCACCGACATGTATGTATCAGTGGGGACACAGTAGTGACAAGACCTTTTTCCAGTGTGGTGGTCATCAGTGTCTGCAGGGGGCATCTAATGACATTTGGGGAGATTTCTGGTTGTCACCGCTGGGATGGAGGGCGGTGTTTCTGGTGTCCACTGGGTAGAGATGGGCAATGCCACCAAACAGCCTATCGTGAGTAGGACAGCCCCACGCATCAATAGTGCCACAGCTAAGAAACCCTGAGCTGAGCAAATAAAGGTGTGAAGACAATAGAGTGATTTGTCCATAATGGGAAAAGCCCAGGAGATGAATGGGGGCGGCAGGACACAGAGGAGAGGGTCTTTGCCAGCTATATCTATGCTGGCATCAAAGGCATATGCGGTGTCAGTGGGCAGAGCAGGAACAAAATGGGTGCCTGAGGCAGAGGCAATAGCATGTGCAAAACCAGGACACAAAAGAGGGCAAATCCCAGCCACAGCTTAGACTGTTCCCCAAGCTGGCCAGCCCAAGCTGCTCCTCCCCTTTTGTCCTCAGGGGACCTCAAGGGGCCACCTGATCCCTTGAGGAACCAAGGTGATTCAGCGCAGCTGGAGCAGTGGGTGCAAAGGGGAAGAATGGAAGAGATGAGGTCAAAGAAGACATAAACACAGGCCAAGCCACGCAGAGCTACAGTCAAGAAGCGTGACTCAATCTCAAGGGCAATGGGGAGCCAGAGAAGGTTCTGAGTGAAGGAGTGGTGGGATTAGATTTGCCCTTTGGAGAACCAGGCAAGGAGAGCCTGGAGGAGGTGGTTGGGGTCATTCAGTGTTCAAAAATCTCAGAGTGGGCTGCAGGGGTTCACAAACTGCAGGCTCGGACCTGCTTCTTCCTGTTCTGGTGCTGCCGTTGTTTGGTCTCTAGACGGTGGTTTTTTTAAATGTCCATTTTATGAATTTGACAAGGCATAAGCTCTCACTGACCCTGGTGCAGCATCCAACCATGGCCCCCCGAGGCTTTTCAGTTTGTGTTCGGGGAGCTGGGAAACCCTCAGGAGGCTTCCAACTGCCCCCTCCTGGGGCAGAAGCCTGGCCTGCTCCTTCCCCTCTGTGGCCCTCCTCAGCCTGGCTGGGCTTGTTGCTAAACCATCCCTCCACAGGCCCCAGCCTCAAGAACAAAAGCCCCAAACCATTTCCAGTAATGCAATTTCATGCCCCCAGTTCTTTCACCACCCTCGGAGCCTTTTGATTCCAAAAAGAGCATGTTCTCGAGAAAGACAAAACAAAGTTCAGCATTTCTGTTTAGTTCCAGTAAGTGCTTTGAAAAGCCCCAGCCCTCCTTTGACAACTGCACTGCCTTGGGGAGGGGCTGCCACCAGGACTAATTGGGTTTTTTCTTCTCTCTTAAAAATGAGTTTCCTTTGCTGAAACCTTCTGTAAAAAAATCATTAATCCTGTCCCCCTCTCCCTTTCCTTATCGCTCCTTATCACTCTGTGTGCCTCTAGTTTGCCCTTGGTACTTTCAGAAGCCAAAAAATGGCTCAGGGACAGACAGAGGGACAAGCCGAAGGCTGGTGGGGACCGTGCTGCCTATAAAAATGAAAGCGGGCAACTCTCGGCTTAAAAGGCATCTGCTCTGGAACCAGCCCAAGTGTCCGTCAACAGATGATTGGATAAACAAATATGGTCTATACAACCAACAGAATATTACTCAGCCTGCAAAGGAAGGAAATTCTGACACATGCTCTGACATGGACAAATCTCGAGGACATGCTACACGAAATATGTCTGCCACAAAAAGACAAAAACCATACGATTCACTTACACGACGTCCCTGGCAGAGGCCAGTCCATAGAGACAGAAAGGAGAATGGCGGGGCCAGGGGCTGGGACAGTGGGGTGGGGAGTTAGGGTTTAGTGGGGACAGGGCTTCAGTTTGGGAAGATGACAAAGTTCTGGAGATGATGGTGGCGGTGGCTGCACAACAACATCAATGAGCTTCGTGCCACTGAGCTGTACGCTTAAAAATGGTTACCGTGGTAAATCTTATGTTCCCTGTGTTTCACCACAATTTTTGTAAAAGTCATTTGCCCTTGATGAGTTTTCCACTGAGGAGGCAAATGCAGCCTAAGGCTTCTCCTCTGGGAAATGGCTTCTCTTAGGGGTAAGTGCAGGGCAGTGGCAAGCAAGGCTGTTGAACGTGCTTATCGTAGATGCCGCTGTGCTGTGTGTCAAGCAATCACTGGACTTCTCTGAGTGACAACATCCCAGTTTTCCTTGAAGCTACCACCTGCCACACACCCCCCCGGTGTCAGCCCACATGGATGGGTGCAGCTGGCTCCACACCAGGGCCGGCACACCAGACCCAGGGCCGGCTAGTCAGCACAACCCCACCCCTTGGTTACACCACAAGTGTAGGAATGGGTACAGGACTCCCTAGACTGGCTGGTCAAACCAACAACAAAGTCCATCCCCTTCAGATCTGCTGGGAGACAGGATGTAGGGCTGCATCTGCTTGCAGCCAGGAAGGGGAAGATTAGCTGAAAGTAATGCCAATGAAAGCGAAAGCTTCAAGACATATAGAAAGATCAAATCCTGATGATATCATTTGAGCCCCTGGATCCAGCCAGGCCTGAAGTCATCACTCCCTGACCTCTCAGGGACACGAGCCAAAGACTTCACTATTTTGCTTGAGCCAGTCTGAACTGCATTCCCATACTGACAACTAGTAGAGTCCTGACTAAATTCTTTTCAACAACCCTTTGGGGTGGGCATTATCATCATCTGCCTGTTTTAGAACATAGGAAACTAAGGCTCAATATGCTTAAATAACTTGCCCAAGATCACCAAGCTAGAAAGCAATGTCATCAGAATTCTAACTCCAGAGCTTGCATGTTTAAACTCTGTCCTGTGGGGCCACATGGATGACGTGAGGAAGAAGGGTCTAGAAGCAGAGTGGTACCAAGGATGTCTGGTAGCTTTGAACCCTTTACCACATTCCCACAGATCTTCCCCGCCTGCTCCACTGCCTTCTCGCCACAGGAGCCTGAGGGGCATGGGTCCTGGCGACAGCTGTGGCCTCTGGAGCCAGACACAGTGCTTAAATCCAGGCCCCGCTACTCACCAGCTGTGTGACCCTGGGCAAGTCACTCCACCTCTCCCAGCCTCAGTTTCCTAAGTGAGGATAATGGGAACCAAACTACCAGTTGGGCTTTTATGAAGATTGGAAGAGGTGCCCGAGATTAAGCACTTAGCGGCAGCACACAGTGAATGCCCAGGTGCTCCCAGGCTTTATCTCTTTCATGCTGCCTCTTTCGCTTGGCATGCTGGCTGAGTGTCCGATTTATTCACTTCTTTCTTCTTAGCCCTAGTTTGGCCCAGCAGCCCACAGGGTGTTGGCAGTGAATCAATATTGATTGAATGAGCTAATAACGAACAAACGACTCTACAACAAAGCAGATCTTCCTCCAGCGGAAATGACCCCAGACCTGACTTGAGCATGTCACTCAGATGAACGTACATGATCAGACAATGCATTTTTTCCCAGTGTGTGAATTTTGCTCTTTACTTACACAGGAATACATGGAGCTCAGGTGGCGGGGTGGGGGCTGCAGGTGTATGTGGGGGACGTGGGGGCGGCGGCAGGAACAGGGCCCCCTGCTTTCCCTGGAGAAGGAAGGCGGTGGATGGGGCCCAATCTGAAAGGCGATCCCACTTCAAAAAGCAGAGGCTGAGGGGCGAGTGGAGACATGTCCCGTAACCTGGTGGACGTCCCGGCGGCCGCGCGTCTCAGACTAGCCGCCCCTTACATGGGGGACCAAGGAAGGTGGCTGGAGACCCAAGAGTGGGGGTCTCCTCCTGCCCCAGCGCCGCCCAGACCAGCCCACAGAAATGACTGCACGGTGACACTGACTAGCCATAAAATGAGGAAATAAAGTTTTTTTCACCAAAAAGTTATTCTCCAGAGGAAAGGTTTGTGAAATGGGCAGATAAGCATCTGACAGGAACCAACGGCTCTTACTCATACCGAGCTCTCGCCTCCCCGCTCCCCACACTCACCTCCCCGGTGATGGGTGCAAATCAGCAGACAGGAGTCTCATGGGACTAAGGGGGCAGGGCCTGGGAGGGCAGGTGAGCCCTACTGGAGGCCTGAGACGTTCTCAGCAATGGTCCTTTGATCAACTCGTGTAATTGAGCAGCTACTAGGCACAGACATTGCCAGGGCATGAGGTGCCTACTCTCACACCTGTGGAAACCTCAGCCGGCAGGCCAGGAGAGCTAGGGAGGCTGAGCAGGCACTTGTCGAGAAGGCCAGAGAACCCCAGAAATAGCTGTCCTCGGCTTCGCACAGCCCGCACCGCCTCCTCCCCTTGGACTGTCTTGGGGTTTGGAACCCTTAAAGCTAACCTTCCCCCGGCTGCTCCTCTGAGCTGTAAGGTGTTAATCCTTTTCCAGGAGATGCAGAAATTAAAAGCAGACTCACTGCAGGGCTGTGGCAAACAAATAATGCCACCAAAACCACCCCCTCCAACTGATCCCCCTTCTCCCAAGAAAGCTCCCATGTTTTATCCCTGGTCAGGAGAAGCCCAGCTCCTATTGGCTTGCTTGGCAGACGAATTAGCAGAGGCTCAGTGAGGTTAGGAGGTGATTTGGCTAAAGGTCCAGGGATATTTTGTGACCAGAGACCCACATTTGGTAGAAGAGGTGGCAAATAGGAATTATTTCAGGATTCAATGAGTTCCTGAGGTCGCTTTGCAAATGAGTGGGAGAAACAGAGGGAGACCGTGGCTCCAGATATCCTAGGCAAAGGGGCTTCGGAACTTCTGCAGAGTTGGGGCTCAGGATACGTGGCATGCAGGGGGAGCGGGACTCGTCTTAAGATTGTGCCGGCAGTTAGCCATTTTTACTTAGAGAGTATGGCAGTAGTGACAGGATGCTATGAAAGAAATGAACAGAGAAAGCCACAGTGCCCAAGAGGTCAGCGTGGGCCTCCCTGAGGAGGTGTATGCAAGGCTGAAAAGGAGCCGCCCAGGGAGCAGTGTTTGAACCCCGCCAGGAGGCAGGAGGCCAAGCTAACACAGAGCACTTGCCATGCGCCAAGTACTGTTCTCAGCACTTGCCATGAATTCACTCATCAGATTTTACAACTAACTGATGACGTAGGATCCAGCATTGTCCATAGGCTACAAATAAGACAGGCACAGAGATGTTAAGCAATTTGCCTAAGGTCACCCAGCTTGTAAGTAGCAGAGGCAGGAATCAAATACAGGCTGACCCCAGAGTCTGTACTCTTAACCACTGTACCACATCACCCCTGCAGAGAGGGCTTCAAGCATTTGGCTCAGCAGGTGCAAAGGCCCTACACATCTCAGGTGGCCTCCTACCTCCTCAGCCGTGGCTCTGCTTGACTTTCCCAGAGCAAATGAGGCAAAGCTTCATCCTGGATTTGAATGCATACATTTCCCTGGTAAGAAGAGGTCAAGCTTCTTGGCACTACAGAATGGAAGGTGAGGAGATCAAATCATTACAAATGGGGAAACTGAGGCCTGGGGAGGCTACTTCCCCTCACTGGAGGGTTGGGAGACATGGGTCCTGATCTGCCCGCAAGTCCGTGGTCCTCTCCTCGCCAGCCACTTCTTTTCTACTTTGGGCCCCTAGACTCCTGGATGGAACCCTGGTACGTGATAGAGGCTTCCTGATGAATTCAACTGGCTTCCAGTGACCTAGGGACTGGCCATCACTGAAAGTCATCCTGCCTTCACGCCAGTCCCATGACTTCCTCGGCCCTGACTGTGAATGCTAAATGCCCACACGTGGTCACCAATTTGAGTGGGTGTTACCTGTGCATGTGTGTGCATATGGGTGTCCGTGATTATGAGGGTGTATGAATGACCACATGTGTGACTGTGCATGGGAGTGTGTGTGCACGTGTGCAAGAGGGCACTGCGAGTGTGTGTTGGGGTGGGGGTGAATGTATGTGTGTGTGTTGCAGGGACCTGACTTCCAGGGTTACCAGGCAGGCCTTGGGTATGAATGGACAGTCGTTAACCCCAAAGGAAGAGAAGGAAAGTCATCTTTAGTCCTGTGCAGTCAGACCACTGGGAATGTGAATCCTACAGAAAGGGCTCTGAGTGAAGGGGCTCCCCGGCCCCACGCCTTGCCTGAGATCTCCTGCGGTCATGAGGACGCGCCTGACTCCACATTAGGTGAACTGTGGTTTTATGAACCGTGATTGATCAGATAGCCTGTATTTTACCCACATCATTATTTCTTAAATGTAGAAAAGCAGGCTTTTCTGGAAGAGGGACCGTGAGCTCTGCTCCGGTGTAGACATCCATTTCCACTTTGATGAGCAGGGTTTAAATAAGCAAAATCATAGAATGGGCCCAAGAAAATGGCTTGAAAAAACATGAGGTCCATGGGTTGACAGAGCCATTAGTCAACAGGTTCCCCTGAACACGTACAGGCAGGGCACTTGTCGGCAGAAAGAAGCTGAATTTATTATAACTTGGTTATTAAAATCAACAATGGGGGTGATGAGTGTTAAGAAGTAGATTTAACCTCTTTTCCATTAGTGTCTAATGTCATGTGGGAATGCTGGGAACTCTTCCTGGGGCTCTTTCGAAATACAAACTAGAGCTAGAAAGGTGTTGGGGGGGCATACATACATTCCTACAGGCATAGGTACCTGCTTATCATTTAGCAACCTGTTTGGCTCACAGCAAAGTCTTCACAATTAGGGATTACTGTTATTTCTATTATAAAAAACATAACTAGTACCTGAAATCATGGGTTTGCAATGCTAATGGCATTTTCACTAATGCGCATTTTTCTAAATGAAATGTGTCCATCCAGGCATCACCCCAAATCCTGCTGCAGTCACCTGCCATGGCTGTAACACTGCCCACAGATGTGCCTCTCCTGGGACCGTCAACCCAGGGGGAGCAGGTGAGTGGCTCCCAAGAGGATGCTCCGCGGTGACCCCCCCCCCCACCGTGGTTTTGCCTGAATCCACACGACTGCCTTCATCAGCCATCTCCTTCCTCCCCCCTGCTCTCGTGCAGCCACTGCAGCCCCCAGCTGTCTGCTCCCGTTAGCATTTCCTTCTGCCACCGAAGGGCCAGAGCAGGCGCAAGGCCCATCAGTCCCTTTCCTGGTGCACTGAGCAGGCAGATGAATCACTTCTGATTTGTCCCCCGTCATTAGCAAATCAGAGCTGTCAGCACTCAACTCAAAAAGCTGCCAAGGGGACTACCCACAGGGAGGCAAGTGCTGTCAGGACAAAGGGCCCGTTGCCCAGGGGACCACAGCCCCCAAACCCGCTGGTAGGGTCCGGCTCCAGCCCCCAACAGAGGGTCTGGCCAGTGGGGCCTTTTCCTTTGGGAAACCTTGATGGGGACATTAAATTTACAGGCAAAATGTGTTGCAGGTGAGTTAACCTCCTGCTGGTGGAAAATTCTTCCCCATCATTGAAGCAGGTTTCTAATTCACCTCTTCCTTCGTCAAACAAATCTCTTCATGTGCCTCTAAGCCTAAAGATCACATTTAAATATTTGATTCACTGCCATGAGCCAAAGGGAAAAAATTCTACTGATGGATGCTTGGAGGAGCTATTTGGAGAATGTCTCCGCGCTATTCACCCAGCACGATTGTGGACATGCCTCCCCGGACTCGTGCACTTTCGAGAAAGTAAAACAAATAAAATGCCAAGGAGCTCAAAGCGTGCAGGCTGGTGGCAGGGATTAAAGTGTAGAGTTTGCAAGGAAGTTGCTGAATGATTTTTTTATCCAGATTGTGTCTGTTGACTTTATTAGGGGATTTTTTTTTTTCAGTAAACATCATTAAATGGCAATATGGGTTTTCGTTCCTTTCTGGAGAAATGAAAGCCATTTGTAACCAAAGAGATAAAGTGACCAGGATATTTTTTTCTTTTTTTAAGTACCAGGAACACAGCCAGGAAGAAACAAAACCCAAATGCCACGGAGGTCCCCACAGCTCTTAATCTCTGCCTGGAGCCACAGGGTCCCCTCCAGCAGGGGCAAGAAGGGAGCTTCTGAGCAACGGCCACGTGAACAAACTCCAAAACCCTGAGTGACACCTCGCATGAGGTGCCACAGTGGGACGCCCACCAGCTGGCTTTCTCTTCATTCAATCCTAGTGGCCAAACTTAAAATGTCTGTCTTCCACCCAAAGGGGCGGCCCAAAGCATGTGGCATCGTGAAAATCCCACAGCGGACCAGAAAATCCATAGGGAAAGCAAACATTTGTTTTTCCTGTATTGGATATGGCTGAGAGAGTTTGTCTTTTTCCTTTTTTTCCTGACTTGATTTTCCTGATGTTGAAGAAAGTCAGTCCTCACCTTGCCTGGGAAACCATAGGCCTGCTCCTGGTCGGAAGAGCCCCTATATTTTGCCCTGATGTGCCGGCTCACTAAGCCACCTGCCCAGAAACAGCTTTGCCGACTGAACAAGAGCAGCCTTTCCTAGGACTGAGGCTTGGGCCAGCCACGCCTCTGCCCACCTGAGGGAAGTTACAGGATCGTGGAGGGTGGGGGCGTGTGCTGCTGCGGGAGCTCTGCGCGCAGCGGGGGAGAACACCGCTACCCCCAGCCGACCAGGCCACCCTCGGGGCCTTCGACGTGAATTCCTCTGTGTGGCACACAGCCTCCCAGCCCCTCCCCTGCCCGTGTCCCTTTCTCTGCACTCAGCCATCACAGCTCCGGCTTCTAACGGCCCTAGGTGTCTTGCCGCTAGACACTCCAACACCATTTCCTCTAGGACTGTGGTAGCTGTGACTTCACATTTATTGATGCCTTTGACTAATGCCTGTGTTGGTCCCCTGAGCCAGACTGCAGCCCCCAGGGAAGCAAGGACGGCATGCATTTTCTGTCCCCACTAGGTCTACACTACGGCACATAATGGGCCCTTGCGACATGCAGGGAGTGAATATATGATGTTACTTCAAGTCTCATTTGAAAAGCTATGAACCCCAAGGTAAGATACGGACCAATAACTGGACAAAATAAGGAACCCCTCAAGTCCCACCTGGCAGGGATTGCAAGGGGATGAGGAGGCAGGGGTTCAGGCTCTTCCCAGAGAACCTCAGAACCTCCGTTCTCCCAGAGCCCAGAGCCCCACCAGGAGCAGCTGGCGTCTGGGGTGGCATCTCAGAACTGGCCTGCTTACAGATCAGTGGCACACACACAGCTTCCTCTCCTTATCCACATACGGACACAGACGTACAGCTGAAACTCTATGGTTCTATTCCAGAAAATGAGGTGGGGTAGAAAACATGCCAAACCAGAGCTGGCCACTGCTGGGGAAGCTGATGACTGAAGGAGGCGAGAAAGGTCCTGGGCCAGACAGAGCAGGATTCCCCTGTGCTCTGGGAAGAATTATTTGGCAGCAGTTAGTAATTCAACAAATAATTGTTGAGGTCCTACTGTGTGCAGGCACCGCACTAGGAGCTGGAGGAACAGGACTTCAAACTCACTAAACTCTCAACCCAAAGAAACAATCTGTTGCCCAATGACCAATTTATTCCAGTAAATACAAAAATAGCAGTTGTGCTAAATCTAGGAAGGTGAGGCATAGGGTGCTAGGAGAGCATACAATAGGAGTTTCGACTTGGTCCAGGCAATCAGAGGAGGCTTCCAGGAGGAAGTGCCATTTCAGCCAATACTTGATGGACAGCCAGTCCCATCCCCATTCTCCTTCACTCCTGCCTATGTTGAGGCTATTAACAGTCAAATACTTACCTTCCCAACCTCCCCGCAGCAGAAGGTACCACGGGGCAAGTTTGACTAACGAGATGTAAGCTGAAGTCTGCTGACTCCACTGCCCTCCTTCTTCCTGCCTTAAAGAGGGATGAGATGTCTGGAGCGGAAGCAGCCATCTGTGACTCTGAGGGAAAGGCAAACAGAATCCCAGAGACACCAGCCCTGAGTCACAGAACTGATACCAGAAATCGGCTGCCTCCAGACTTGTTATGTGGCTAACATATGTCTGTTTTTGTTTAAACTGTTACAAATTATAGCCAAAAGGCATTTTTAACTGAAACAGGTCTCAAGTATGTGTAAGTGTTAACCAAGCAAAAAGTGGCAGGAAGACTGTTCCAGCCAGAAGCACCAGCAAGTGCAAAGGCCCTGGGGTGGGAAAATCCATGGGAGGAATGTGGAGGGGCTCAGCATGTGTCTGGAGCTTAGAGAAAAAGGAGGAGGGGATGGGACCTGAGGCTAAGGAAATGGACAGATCTTGGAGAGCATAGCAAGTGGCTGGGACGTTGTCCAAGGACCACCATAGAAATCCAGAAGGGTTTTAGACAAGAGGGACAAGAAATCAGATTTGCTTTCTAGAAAATACCTCTCCAGCAGGTTATGGGAAGTAGACTGGAAAGGGTCGAGAAAGGGACAGAAGTGATGCTTCACACCAGTGGTTCTCAACCAAGGGCGCGAATGCCCTGACACCTGGCGGCGCCTGCAGACATCTGTGGTTGTCACAACTGGGGGAGATGCTACTGGCATCTCTGTGCAGAGGCCAAGGATGCTGCTAAACATCCCCCAGTGCCCAGGATGACCCCCTCTACAGAGAAGTATCTGGCCCAAAACGTCCATAGCATGGAGGCTAAAAATTCTTGCTTAAACGTGTTTATATTTAAGAAGAAAACTAGACATGTGTTGGAAAGATGAGAGGCCAGAGGGAAGGACCCAAGGCCAGCCCAGTCGGTAGGTGGCTGCCCCAGTCCCAGCAAGAATCAGCAAGGGGCTGAGACCACAGGCTGAGCTCATGAAGACTGAGTCACCCCCCAGAGGCTGAGAATTCAGACACCCAACTAGAAGGACCCATGACTGGGCTTGCTGAGGAGGGAATGCAGCTGGGAATACTCTAGGTCACACTGGGGTGTCTGCCCAGGCCCCTGCCCTTACACAGGGGTCCCACCCCCAGCCAAAGCTGACTGGACAAGGAGTGGACAATAGGCTCCAAGTGTGGTGCTTAAACCCTTGCTCCACTCGCAGCCCTAATTTTGATGTAGGGAAGGGAACGTCCACGCCAGTAAGCCTGCCAGTTAAGGAGACCCAACTCTGGAGAGCCCATCAGACTCTCTAAGGAATCTGAATTTTAAGCAGCCTTTAACAGGGATGGGAAATGCTGATTTTATCCCAGTGGAGGGGCTCTCAGGGCCTTTTCCTCAATTTCTGCTCTCTAAAATCCCAGATCTCCCCCTGAATATGACCCTTTCTGAGTTTCAGTTTGAAACTGAAAAGCCCTTTAATGCATTATATTTTTGCTCATGCATTAGTTTCCTATGGCTGTTATAACAAAGTGTCATAAACTTAGTGACTTAAAACACAAATTGACTGTCTTATACGTCTGGAGATGTGAAGTCCAAACTCAGTCAGTGGGCCAAAGTCAAATGTCGGTGAGGCTGCATTCTTTCTGCAGACGGCGGCAGAGAATCCCTCTCCTTGCCTTTCCAGCTTCTGGAAGTGCCTACACTCCTTGGCTGATGGCTCCTTCCAACAATCACTCCAACCTCTGCCTCCATCCTCACATTTCCTACTAGTGACTCTGACCACCCTGCCTCCCTTGTGACTACATCAGGCCCACCTGGATAATCCAGAACAATCTCCTCATCTCAAGATTCTTAATCACACCTATAAAGTCCCTTTTACCACGTAAGGTGCCATATTCCCAAATTCTGGGGATTAGGATGTGGACATCTTCAGGTACCGTTATCAGCCAACTGCAAGAGTCCGTTTCTATTGCTTGCCACCAACGGATTCTGGCTGATACAGCAAACGTCACAAATTCAAGGTATACAGAATTTGCATTTTGTTTTTCATTTGAATTAGAAGGCCTCGGGAATGGCTTGAACCCCAGAGTTCACTGAAGTCCTGGGACTCTCTTTTGCTTTTAGTTCCTTAAGTTATCTGCCTGACCCCAGTGAGCATTAGGTGAGTCATCCCTGTAGTAGAGTTATGGCTGTGCATTCCAAAGACTAACCCCATCTCACAACCCAAATGCTTTCAGACTTGGCGGCTGAATACAGTGTCCCCCTTGGGAACCCCAGTCAAGGAGAGTAGGATGTATCTAGAGATAAGGATGGATGGATGGGTGGGAGGGTGGGTGGGTGGATGGATGGATGGATGGATGGATGCATGGATGGATGGGTGGGTGGAGATGTGGATGAATGGAAGGAAGGATGGATAGATAGCTGAGTAGAAAGAAAAGATTATCAATAGCTTGCCAGGGTGAGGCCCCAGAAGTAGGAAAGATATGGAAGAAAAAAAATAGCATGTGTTTATGGCATACATAGGATAAAAAGGAGGTGGAAACTGCTGTTTTGGCTTGTGTTGGGAATAGAAACTCCTTTAAAAATAAACCTCCAGTTGGGTTTGTTTCTGCAAAACAAAGAACAGGCCAGCCCCTACAACCTCATCACAGAGAGTCCATGCCATCCATCTCGGGCTCCTAGTCCATTTGGAAGATCCGGTCCAGTGAACCAAGAACCCAGAAAGGAGAGTGGCAAGAGGACAGAATCAAATGTTCTCAAATAGCTATAAAAAACTCAAGGTCTGGGAGGAAAAGTAATCATCCTGTAATTGACTGTTTACAATGTAACCTATTAATTTATAGCCACAAAAGAATCAGCTAATTCGTGGTTAATGGTGTTTAAAAGATAAACAACATAGATTAACTCCGCGGAGCACAACCCGGTCCTCAGGGATCTGTCTACAGATGGCTCTCCACGTGGGAGGGGCAGGGCACGCGGTCACCTGGAAGGGGCAGTGACTCCCAGCCTCCAAGGGCGCCTCATCAAGCCCCGCGTTCTCGCCTCCTGGACCCAACCTCATCCCTGCTGCTCCCCACCGGGTCCCAGCCCCCACCCGCCATGTCCGCTCCCTCCTCCAGGCCTTTGCTCCCACCGGACCTGCTGCTCGGTCGGTTGTCTTTCCCTCCTTTGCTATGAAAAGCGACCCAGATGACTAACAGCTCACCCAATGGACACTGCTCACGTCAGACACCACACCAAGTGTTTCATACATCATCTACCTCAAGGATTCCTCAAAATCCCCTACAAAGTTGGCCCATCTCAGCTCCATTCTATAGGTGAGAACACTGAGGTCTCCTGGTGACCCAACTTGCCCGGTTTCGTTGTGTGTGCACGGCAGTTTGGCTTGAATCCGAGTCTGCCTACCCCGGAACCCAAGCTCTAGACTGGCTTTACCCCAACCTTGCTTGGCCTCCTAACAATACTTTCGCCATTTCTGCAAAATACCTGGAGGTATGATCTTTCTTTAAATTGATGCCTTCATCCTTTCTTAAAATTTTTTTTAGCTTCATCTCTAGCCATATTTTCTGGTAAGTTAATAATGTGTTTGGTTCTAAGACAAATTTGGAATAAATACCTGACCACTAAATCACGCATTTGCCTGTGTCCCACATTGGGATCTTCTAAACCACCAGTGGTGCAAGAACTATACACATTCTACCCGTGCATTCCAAAAACCCGCAATCACGTGGTCACGTGTGCAGCCTACAGAGCCAGCGTCCCGTCCGCCCTGTCACATTGTGTCCTCCATCAACCCTCCCTGACATAACCCGCTCTTTGAAATGCACTGGAAGGCTTCCTCGCTCCGGAGCCCGCCTGAACTCCTCCAGCTCACACATACCCTTCCTTTCCATGACAGAGAAGTCATGTCATTAGCAAACCACAAAAAGACAGGATGAAAATAAGGATACAGGGCTTGTTTCCTCAAGGAGATTGTAAGATCTTGGAGAATTACAACAAAATCTCCTATATCTTGAAGGTTAAGCACTGTGGCAAACAGAGAGGGAAGCACACAGTAGGTGCCCAATAAAGGCTGTGGAAGTGGCTGATGGGGACACAGCCTGGAGAGGTGGGAAGATATCACTGTCTTGGCTGGGTCAGGCCAACCTGAATCCATCCTCCTTCTTTGCCCAACAACGCTTAGAATCCACCCAAGAATGCATATTCCTTCACCCAGCCCAGAGCTCCAGGGGGACCTGTGACCCAGGCCTGGACGGTAGGTGCTTAACATCCCCCAAGCCATTGCAACTGGTTCTGAAATGGACCTGTGGCCCAAACTTCACCAAGGGAGTCAGGCCCAGGACTTCCACTCAGATGGTTGGTGCGGGAGAAGCTCTCTATCCTGCTGAGGTTGGCCCTCAGGATGTGGGCCCAGAGAGGCTGGAAGGCATTTCGCCCTGACAAGGAGCCTGAGAATTCAAACCCTCATGAGAGAGGCAGACACATGGAGAGAGGGTGCGGCTTGGCCACGTTGTTTGAGAACCTGGATCAAGACATTCCTGAAACAAGTTCTACCCTTGGATTTTTCGGCCAATAAATTTCCTTTCGGCATAAGCCTTTTTGAACTGGGTTTTGTGTTACTTGCATCCAAAATACCCTGGAGGAGCCCTGGACTGGAGTCAGGAAACCAGACTCTGACTGTATCTCCGTGTGGCCCTGGTGAGTCATTTCATCTTGCATGACCGTGCCTCGAAGATGCCTCCCCAACCACTCCTTTAAGAATACTTTCCACCTCTTTGCTCGCCATCACTTCCTGTCCCAGTCCAGCCCCATCACTCCCAACATTAAATCCTATATTCGTGACCTTGTTTGCTAGTCGTCTGTCTCACTGCCATACCCCTGAGCAGGCCTGGCACACAGGAGGCCCTAAGTAAATATTTGTTGCATGGTCTTGCCTCTGTTTCTCGACCTATGAAGTGGGTGGGAGGCGCTGTTTAATCACAGAATCCTTTCAGCAGGTCTGTGCTTTGCCTCCACTCTTGCGGCCCAGATCTCTGGGACAAGAAAGGGTCTCACCAAAGGCCCTTTAGTGTCTCCCAGCAAACCACCTCTTATTCACAGGGAAGGAGGCTGTGTGATTCTCCTCCCTCACCCCTGTGCCTGCCCACATAGCCTCCTAACCAGGAAGTTCTTCTTTATGTCTAATCCAATCTTTCATGCTGCAACTCAAATCTTTTCTCAGGCCTGGGGTTCAGCAGAAATTCCAGGCCACAGAAAAGCAGAAAAGAGAGCCAGTTTAAAGTGAGAAGAAACACTGTGGGAAGATCAAAACTCTTTCTCTTCAAAGACGCCCTCAGTTGCTTCCCATGACCAGCTTCTTCTGACTTTGCAGAAATTTTCTTTCTCATCTAGACCTGCGAACAAAGCTCTCGTGGAGATGCAGGTTACAAAGGATGAGAATGAAACAAATAACCTGTTTAATCATTGCTATTGTCAAAACAGCAGCCGGGGCCAAAATACCTCGGCTCTGATTCATCCCTACTCAACATCCCTTAGAGGGAGGAGGCAGGAGTGGAGGGTGCAAACATCTCAGACCCGTTTCCAGAGTTCAGGGAGGTTGGGAGGTTCAACAGTAAGCACCCCACAGGAAACACCGGAAGGAAGCCACTTCCTCCCCAGCGCCAGACATTCTGTCTGGAGGAGGCGCACATGCTGTCTAGGATGTGGGCTTCGTCATTCATTCACTCACTCATTTCTTCATTCAAGGGAGTAAACGCCTGCCTTGAGCACTTCCCCAAACTCTATGGCACCCCCATCCCTTGAGCAGAGGCCATGTGGGACCCATCTGTTCACCAGCTGGATCCAGGGGTTTAGTTCATTGTTGAAAATATTCTTCCTAGGTCGTTCCTTGTCTTTTCATTGTAATTGTGGTGTTTCTGGACATCCAGGAATTTTTAATGTTTATGTGGTTGCATCTTTTGGCCTTTCTTTGAAGTGTCTGGCCTTATGTTCCTAGAAAGGGCTTCACTGGGAAGTGACTGTTAGGCCCCTATTTAAGGGCATAGGTCATGGTCAAGTAGGGGAGAAAGGGGAATATGGAATATCCCGATCATCCTTCCTTTTACAAATAAGGAAACTGAGGCTCCACGGTGAGTCAGCAGCCCTGACCCTCTGCCCATGTGCCTTCTGCCACAGAGCTAAGGGCAGATTCCTATGAAAAATTAAGAGAAGAAGAGGGCTCATGACTGCCTGGTCTGTGTGGCCAAGCGGCTGTCACAGCTCCCCGGAACTTGGGAGGCCATATTGGGCACCCAACACGTAATATCATCCAGCCCACTCTGGATATCTGTCCAAACTTCCACTGCGGCCATGAACCCTAAAGATCATCCCTCCGAGGCCTTTCTAGGCGTATGAGGGCAGACACCGCAAAGCATGAGACAAAATGATTCCACAGAAACACCCAAAGTTCCTGGACACCTCCGACCACGACTAATAAAATTAAAAGACACGTAACAATTAGGAAAAATATTTCCAACATATGTGACAGAGTCTTAAGACTCTTAAAATATACAAAGCTCTTACGGATCAATGTAAATGGCTGAAAAAAATGAAGACACAAAGCACAAAAGTGGAAATGCGAATGGGCAACGTGCTTATGGGAAATTTACATTCATTAGTAATCAAAACAACTGAAGTGAAAACTGTAATGAGATAACCTTCAATGCCTTTCAGAGTAGAAACATTACAGAAGAATGGAAACCCTTAAAATGTGCATTTTTTTTGTTCTAGCATTTTGCCATTTCTAAGGAATTATTTAGAAACTATGGATAAGGAAAGAAATATATTCCCATACTATATATGGGAAAAGTTGGAAGCAGCCTATATGTTCAGCATTAAAAACTTGGTGAAATATGCTAGGTTACAGATTTACAACAGTGCGGCATCATGGAAAAGAAGGATGCTTCATAAAAGATAAGGACAATATACAGTTAAATTTAAGAATCAGGGGACAGAACAATATGTATGCATCATTCCAGTTCTGAAAAACACATACACATACATGAATACATATGCTCAGAAAACAATCTGGAAAAAACATTCACCAAACTGTTAACAGTAGTTTTCTCCAGGAGGGTAGAATGATGTGTGTGTGTGTGTGTGTGTGTGTGTGTGTGTGTGTGTGTGTGTGTGTGTGTGTGTGTGAAATAACATATATATCCCAGGACTGGCAAAGGTGAGGAGGTGCTGGGAGAGAAGAAACTTATACAGCTGTTGGAAATGTTATTTGCCATAAACTTCTGGACTAATAACGTTAGTACTTAATGAAAATTCTTCATATGTGTGAACCATTTCACCAGTAACTTTACTTCTAGGAATTTACCCTAAGGAAATAATCAGAGATATGTGCAAAGATTTATGTACAAGGATGTCCATTGTGGAGTCATTTACAATAGCAAAAAGTTGGAATCAGCCTACTCATCTAACAGTGGTGAATTGTTTCAATAAGTGTTGGTTTGCTTTTATAGTGAAGTGCTATGCAATCGTTTAAAGCAATGTTGGATACTGAATGAATATTGCATGAGAGCAATATTGTAAAACCCTATACACCAGAAATTATGAATGCTTATGTATAAGTGAAGACTCAAAGATACAAAGTTTGCAGTGGCAATCACCAGGTGATAGGATTCTGGGGGTTCTATTTTTTATTTATATTTTCCTATATTTTGCAATTTCAGTACAATAAACATATTACTCTCACAATCAGACTTCTCTTTTAAGGGACAAAAAACCCCAGGGATGTTTACCCTAAAACAAACCCATCACCTGAATCAGGGGACAGAACAGATGTCTGTCCTATGTTCCTAGAAAGGGCTTCACTGGGAAGTGACTGTTAGGCCCCTATTTAAGGGCATAGGTCATGGTCAAGTAGGGGTGAAAGGGGAATATGGAATATCCCGATCATCCTTCCTTTTACAAATAAGGAAACTGAGGCTCCACGGTGAGTCAGCAGCCCTGACCCTCTGCCCATGTGCCTTCTGCCACAGAGCTAAGGGCAGATTCCTATGAAAAATTAAGAGAAGAGGGCTCTCTTCTTCCAGTTCCCCAGCCAGGGTGTTGACAATCACACCACTCCCTGGGGAATCAAAAGGCCAGGTTCATGATTAAAACATGTCTCTTCTAGACATCCTTGCAGTGCCACCTAGAACTGGCCCTGCTGTTGAAGTCATGCCCACCATATCCATACACCCTTAAAGGGCTAAGAAGAACATTGCTCTGTTTTTAACATTTGGGGACTGAATCCCAGCGAATCCCACTGGTGTCCACCATGGCTGACGCTTGCTCAATCATCTGTCTGTTGCGTAATGATGAAGAATTAGCCATATTCTCAGAAAGTCCATTGTCAGGACAGGACAGAGGCTGCCAAATACGTGTTCTGGGGCACATCCCTTTTTCCTGTGGGGATGATCAACCCATTTGCTAGAGATAATCAAAGTCCCAGAAAGCCTGGGACCGCTTCCCTGTTGTCTGAATTTGTATCCCAGAGGATCCTGGCTTTGAGAGCTAGGTTTTAAAAATCACTGCAGTGATTTTTAAATCACCAAGGTGAGGGCAAGATGCAAAACAAGGGACTAAGTGTCCTACCTCAGCCAGGTGGCATGAGAGGACACATGGCCAGAAGACCTGGAGGGCCTGGTCAGGGAATCAGGCAGTGGGGGCTGGGGCGTGTCCTGGAAGGAAGGAGTCTTCCTTGGCAGCAGCCGTAAATATTGAACTTGGGGAAAGAATTCTGGGCTCACCAGCAAGTCCTTAGGGTCCTATGTGGACAGCTCCTGGGGGTACTGACCGTCCCTCCCTCCCTCTCTCCCTCCTTCCACACTGTCTCCTGAGCACCCAGCAGATGTCAAGCCTCTGCTCAATGTTGCATTTAGAATGGTGAACAAACGCAGACGGGCAGAGAGACCCTCGCTCGCATGGCATATACCATAAGCACAGCACTGGCGCATCCCATGCTGATTCGGGTGTGAATGTGATTAGTAAAGAACGAAAGCACACTTCAGACAGGACATCAGCATGGTTCTCACAGGGACTGGCACATCTTGTCTTCTCTGCTTCTCTCAAAGCTCCAGGACCTCATTCATAAGATGGCTAATGAAGCACTGAGACAGACCCAGACTTGAGCCTTTTTACTGACTAGCTGTGTGACCTCGAGGAAGTTACTTAACCTCTCTGAGATTCTTACTTCATCTACAGTATGGAGTCAACAGAGTATCTACCATGGAAGCTGTCACAGAGTTAAAGAAGTGTATATAAAGGTTTCTCAGAATGCCAGGCACATAATTAACAAAAGATCAAATGGCATTGGCTTTGACTGGATTAAGCTGATATTCTACACAGCTGTCCCTCAGTTCATTAGACAGTCATTTATTGACCACTTACTGTATACCATTCCAGACAGGGTTCCTAAAAACTGAAAGTTTACTTTGCTGAGGTAGGTCAGAAAATGCACAAGCAAGGAGATAAACACATTAAAGAACTGCAAGTGGAAGTAAAGTTTACAAAGAGAGTAAAACAAGGTCATGAGAGAGAAAGTGGCAGGCCAGGGGTGGTCAGGAACCTCCTGGGAGAGATGACCTCTGACCTGAGACAATGAGAAGGCGGGGCCTCCCTAGCAAAGATCTGTGGAATGCTTCTGGGAGGAGCCAGGCTGTGCAAATCCCCAGAAGAACAACAGTGACACCGTGTCTTATTTAAAGCATGCTTCTCAGGCCAAATGCTTGTGTGAGGAAGGGAAGGAAAGGCCGTAGGGCTGCAACCGAGTTGGGATGGTGTGAAATGAAGTCACAAGGTGCCTGGGGCCAGCTGATGTTTCCTGAGTGTGCACCGTGCACCAGGGTTACACGCAATTTGCTTATTTCACCTTTGTGACAGCCCTGTTGGGAAGGCACTATCATTGTCCCCACCTTGCAGATGAGGAAACTGAGGCCTGGAGAGGCTAAGTTTCCTGGCCATTCCATCAGCACAGGATAGGAGAAAATGAGACTGCAGGCAGTCTGACTCCAATGACCGACTCTATGCTCAAAATGGAATAGGCAACTGGAATTTGTGGAAGGCACTTCTGCCCCCACTTTCTCTGCTGAAGCAGCCAGAGCCTTGGGTTTCTGGGCATGTGTGAGCAGGTGGTAGATGAGGTGGTAGACCTGAACGTCCATGCCCCTGAGACCCTGAGCTGGCCACCAGGCAGAGGTCACACCCAGCTGACTTCCAGGGTACACACCCTCAAAACTGATGGAGTAAAGACAACGTCTCTGCATTTGGGCTTGAGAGCCCAGGGCACACTTTCTCTGCCTGTTCAAAAGGGCAGATGTGCTGAAGTCAGCCAGTTGGGTTGAAACCCAGAGGCTCCTGGCCCCAGAACCAGAAAATCAGGGCTGAGCAAACCAGCGAGAGTCCTGACCTGGTGTTTGGAAGCCTGAGTCCTGGACCCAGACCTGGGCCGGCCCACACCGCCTCCAGCAGAAAAGATAACTGAGCAGGTGGCCGTGCTTGGCAGAAGGACAAGGAGGGAGAAGCTCAGCCTGTTCTCTACGCTCACTGCTGCTCTGTTCAAAGGCAAAGGTGAGGCTGTAGAAAAAAGGTAACGAAACACAGCTCCCTGGCCTGTCAGCTGGCCGGGCCTTTGAGCTGGGCTGGGTGGATGTGGCGCTGAGACTTGGGAAGGGAAGGCAGGGTGTGACTTCCTGGGGAAAGAGGCAGATGGAAGGCGGCTGAAGGCGGCAGTCAGGAGGGAGGCAGAGGGGCTGGCTACCCCTCCCTGAGCGCATCTCTCCCAGGCGCGGGACCTGCTGCCCACCTGCAGAAGGGCGGGCATAATAACACAGTTGCCTAACACATGCCAGGAACTACATTATGCCCTTCAGCTCTGACAGCTAGTCTTCAGGCCATGTCTTACTTGTTTCATTTGAGGTAAGAAAAAGCAGTATTCAAAAATTTGAAGAATGTTTTTAAACCCAGTTCATCTAATGCTAGACCTGTGCGCTTAATTTTCCACCACTTACAAAATGCTCCAAAAACATCAACAACGGCCCCCATAATAACCAACACATACACAGCACTTCCTCTGAGTCAGGCACTCTGCCAAATGCCTTTAGACTTTGCAGCAGTCTCTGAATTGGGCATTATTATTGTCCCAGTTTTACAGGCAAGGAAACTGAGGCCCAGAGAGAAAATAAAACAGTGTTTCTCAACCTTTTTTCCCCTTCATCATCACTCCACCAAGGAGCCTTTCTGACATTGTCCCCTGTTCACCGCCCTCCCATGAAATCTTAATATCATAGCTCTGTTGATGAGTATATGTACATCTGTGCTTTATAAATAAAAAGTAGCATTTTTCATCCCTCAAGAATCAATTTTAGCCCCTTTAGGGGAAATATTGCCTTTGTTAGAGAATGCATGAAAATGAAAGGATTTCCCAGATGAATGAAATTTGTGAAATCCCCTTTTGTGCTCTTAGGGATTCACCCTGCACTCAGGTCTTCTAAAGAAGGGAGGGCAGCTTACCTGATTTCAGTTCAGCACTTTCCAGGCCAGCTGATGATGGAAAGCTGTTTCCCAGGAGCGGGGACCTGGTAGTGCTTCGTGTACACTATCTCATGTGATCCCCAGAAGGCACGCACCCTGTGCGGCAGAGGCTGGCCGCGCCCCCGTGGACACCTGCTGAAGCCGAGGCACAGAGCAGAGCAGCTCTGCCCAGGGCTGAAGCACTGGCACCTGTCACTGAGTCTTCAGTACCCAAACTGGCCTCTGCCACTGGTCCACAGAGGGAGCTTGCAAGGGACCAGATGTGTCCAGATTTTCTCATCAAGATTTCCACCCCCAACGTCCCTATGTCATTCTCCAAGAAAAAGTGTCCTTGACGAAAAAGCAGAAGAAAAGGAGGAAGGGAGCGAGGAGTACTCAAGCCACAGATACCATGGGCATTTTCAATGCTTAGAGATTTCCCAGAACTGGCCAGACCCGCTGGGTGGGTCAGTAGGGTGGCAGGTGCACCGAGCAGGGGCACTGCCCAGCTCTGGGTGGAACAACTCCATCATCTTCCCTTTACCTCTTTCCTTGGAGGGGGTCCTGAACAAGGGCAGGGGACGTGGTCGTGGCAGCCCTGAAATGCTCCCCATCCACGGCTTAGCCCTCCTCTTTATGCGATGGGACCCATGGCTGCTCTTCCTATGGCAGTGGCATAGACTGGGGCTCAGCTTGCCCTCCCTCTCCTCACATTTATCCAAGCCTGGAGTTCGCCTGTCTCAAGCCAAATGACCCTGCGCCAGTGAGTGTGTGTGGAGTGGTCAAGGGGGTATCGTACGGGCTCTGGAGCTAAAGTGCCCCATCTCAGCCTTTCTTGCTACATGAGGCTGGCCACGTTAAACAACCTCCATAAAATGGAGGTGATACTAGTGCACCCTTCACAGGGATGCATGGGGATTAAATACGCTAATACGTGGAATGCATGGCAGTGCCCAGTTGAAGTAAGTGCTCAATAAAAGATCCTGCTGATATCAGCACCCAGGTGAGCTCACGAGTCTCAGCACTAGCCCAGGGGGCCCCAGAAGTGCAGGGATTACTTATGGAATGAATGGATGGAACCACTGTTTTCTGAATTAAACTGCTTGTTCATTTATTCAAAAGCACTTTCAATCCCAATGCTTGGTCAAATATGTTAAGTTCTTCTTTACCAGGCATGACTCCTTGAAAGCAGCCTAAGTTTCTCTAGCTTGCCTCCGAACTCAAACACCAGTGGTAGGCAGGACCCTAACACGACCCCCGGGTTCCCACCCCTGTGGGACATGTCCATCCTGTGCAATCACCTCCCCTTGAGTATGTGTCACTATGAACACCCTGGGACGTCACCCCCAGGTTTACCTGCATTATAGGGCAAAAGTGAGAGGAATTCTGCAGACGTAGTTAAGGTCCTAGAACAGCTGACATTGAGTGCATCCAAAGGAGGCTATTCGGAGTGGTCTTAATCAGCTGAGCCTCTTCAAAGAAAGTCTAGAGATCAGGGGTAAGAAGTCAGGGGTTCATGGCAGCAGTGCCCTCCTGCTGTCCTGGAGAAGGCGAGCGTGTGCCACAGCTGTGAGGGAACAAGAGCCACATGTGAGCTTGGGAGCCGCCCCAGCCCCCAAGGAGATCCCAGCCCAGCCAACACCTTAGCAGAGGCAGAGCTAAGCTCCTGACCCACAAACACAAGTGACATCATAAATGGGTATTGTTTTAAGCCAGTACGTTTGTGTGGTAATTCGGCAGGTGGCAAATGAAAACGAACACCGTGCCCACTGTGGTCATATTCAGGGCTCTGCCAAGGCTGGTGTAATGTGCTCAACACCTAGAGCAGGTGCCAATCATACCTTCGTTTTAAAGATAAGGAAACTGAGACCCAGAAAAGTCACATAAGATGCCCTTGGCTAACAGACAGTGGAGGCAAAATGTATATCCCAGTGGTCTGCCCCCTCGAGCCTGCGTTCAGTTACTAAGGCTTGCAATATTTTAAAATACACGTGACAACGTAGGCGTGAATAGTTCTGAGAATGTGGACGTTCACACGTTGGTAATCTGGATGGTGAGGTGAGAGGGGCCGTTTTGCTTTAGGGCTTCTACAGTGTCTAATTTCTGTGACAGTGAATATTAAGAATCAGAAAAAAAAAAAAAAGATGAAAGTCCTTGGCAACCAGGGTAACAATCTCTGAGTGGTGAGGTTCGAGTCTCTTTTTTTAAAATCTCGATTCTCTACAACCATCTCAACTGTCCACAAAAAAATGTGTGGCTGGTGTAATTTCGAAAATGTGCAAGCTGGATAGAACAAGTGAATGCATTTCAGAATGCAAAACCGAAAGGAGGAGAGGTGGCAAGGATGGGGGTCTGGCCCCCCCACACGACGGGGAGAGGGCCGGGGTCCAGGGCCTGAGCAAAATAGGGTCTTAAGAGTACCAACAATAAAGAGAGAAATGTGGTATCCACATATAAATCAAGTATAAAAACCAAATGAGTATTCATATTTGAACTGACTGTTTATAGTTCATAATGCATGAGCAAAACCGAAAGTTTCTGTGATGACTGCCCTTGTACTGTTCACCATGTAACTTATTCATTATGTAAGAATTTGTTCTACATGTAAAAACTTGTTTGTTATGCCTCAGAAGATTGGAGACTGACAAAAGTTAGGCTTGGGGTGGAATAATGATTGTGCATTGAGCATTGACTCCCCTATACAGAATTTTATTGTCGTTAACAACCATTTGATCAATAAATATGAGAGATGCCCTCACAAAAAAAAAAAAAAAAAAAAAAAAAGGGCAGACTTCCAATGGTAAAATAAATTAGTAACCGGGATGTAATGTATAGCATAAGGAATATAGTCAAGATATTGTAACAGCTTGGTAGGGTGATAGCTGGAACCTAGAATTATGTATATAAATGT
Source organism: Manis pentadactyla (assembly GCF_030020395.1). NCBI lineage: Eukaryota > Metazoa > Chordata > Mammalia > Pholidota > Manidae > Manis > Manis pentadactyla. The sequence goes on along the minus strand of NC_080023.1, from coordinate 172,868,865 downwards.
TCTACCACTGTGTTGTACACTTGAAACTCATGTAATGTAATACTGTGCGTCAACTACCCTTCAATAAAAAATAATTATTAAAAAAAAAAAAAAAAAAAAAAAAAGAGTACCAACAAATGTGAATTTGTGGGGAAGCTTGAAATGTGGCTTCAGATCTTGCAGGAGAACTGGCTGTGTCTCTCTCCCAGCAACTGGGCTTTTATTAAACACTTGCAGCTTCTTCTGCAAGTGTTGTCACCTGAAACTCTGTTGCTTTCATTGGTAGCTAATCCTGTGGGCTCCTGCTTGGAGAACAAAAGCTGCTAAGAAATCAGGGCCGCAGGTGACTTTTCTTCAACCTAAAGGTAAGGCAAGGTGTGTCCACCAGCCCCCAGCAAGCCCATTTGGGAGAGAGCTCACATCTTGGTTTAACACTAACCACTAATTAGTGAGCATCCTGTGTGCGCCGGGATCTGTGCTAGAACTTCTCGGTGGAGCCTCTCATTTTACATTCCCACATCTGCCTGAGGTGAGTCCGAGCACTGTTTCCATTTTACAGAAGAGGAAGTGGAAGCTTAAGGAGATCATAATAATACTAACACCACATTTCATAAACTCTAAGGCACATACTAGTGCATCCTTATCCTCAGGGAAACGTTCTAAGAAACCAGCGGATGCCTGAAATTGCAAATAGTACTAAGCCCCATATATGTTTTTTCCTATAATACATACTTATGATAAAGTTTAATTTATAAATTAGGCAAAGTACACTTAAAAATAGTGGACTTCATTGTACAAAAGTTATATATCAATAAACCTGACTTACCCAAGTAATATCCAGCTCGTAACTGTGTGTTATTTGGTCCGTTAAATTTGAATTCTTTATCATCACTTGAAAATCAGGAGATTTCATCTGAAACTGATTATTCACTTTTCTTGAAAAATCAGAGGCTCTGGTAACACTGGGCTCCTCTTCCTGACATGGCAAGTATCAGCTAGATCTGACTGGCAGCCACCCAGAGATGAACATGAGTCTCCTGTTTGCTCCAGTCCCTACCACTCCCTATTGCCTCTCTGCCTGAAGCCTACATGCATTTAAGGACACCTGCCTGTGGGCATGTGAGGTTGTGACTCTTGCTTTAAATCCTGCATGCATGATGCCTTCAGAGAGAAAACAAAAAACAGAAAAAACTGTGGTATAGATTACTGGATACCTTCCCATTATATAGGCACCTTCCTGCTCTCTAACAGAAATCTTAAATCACTGAGGCCTGGAATGAATTTGGCTACAGAACCACATTTCAGCACTTCCTTTGCAATGTGTGTGACTGCTGTCATATAAGAAGAAGACAGTGGCTATGGCACCCAGGGAGTTTGTTAAGGGGCTGACTCTGCTCAAAGGTCCTTTCACCACTCCCATTCCTCGTTCTTCCTGGCCAGGGCATGGACATGATAGCTGGAGCATGAGCAGCCATCGTGGGACTGAAGGAAAAGGCCAAAGGAAGCACAGCCACCTCAGTTCTGGCACCAGTGAGCCTGTAGCTGAAAGCCAGTGACTGCTGTCCCTGGGCATTGTGTGGGGAAATTAATCAAATAAACCTTAGCTACACTTGGCCGTAACTCCCACCTGACACAACAGTACACATCCATGGTGTTTGCTCTGTCCCAAGGATGATTCTAAGACTTTTCACATGATAACTCACTTAATCTCCACCATGAGAGCATTAGGTAGGTGCCGTTGCTGACCCGTTTCACAGATGAGGCAACCGAGGCACTGAGCCTAAGGTCACACAGCTAGAAAGGGACTTGAGCCGGAGTTTAACTGTGGCTCTGAGGCTCCAGAGCTCATGTTCAGGACATGTAAGTTTAGGGAGGGTGAGATGGGAAAATCTGATGCTGTTAGGGTCAAGAAACCAGGTTCGCATCCCGGGTCTCCCAATGACTCCATTGTCACTGTATCACCAACCCTCTCAACGTCCCCCTCTGGAAACGGGACTGACCGTTCAAGCTCTGGTTCCCGCAGACGGTGGTGAGGCTCCTTAGGGTTTCCAAATCTCAACAGTTTTTAAAAACATCACATGGTATGCAAATAGGAGGAAGCTTACTCATGACACAGTTTATCACAACAGAAAGCAGCGTCCTCTGAGGGACGGTCTACATTTGCTTTCAAACATATTTGCTTCTGGAAATTCCAGTTTGGCCAAATTAAATGTCCACGTAGAATTTCTGGCATAACGTCCATCCCGGGCGCTTGAAAAATCACTGTGGTTGACATCATAAGGGTCCTGACTCCCGGTCTGCTTCTCCACCCCAGCTGCCAGGCACCATCATTCCTGGGCCCTGAAGGAGCCGGGCCCAGCAGTGTGCGCTTCCCCTCCACCAGGGACACCTGCGGTTTCAGCAGGCCTGTGACCCCTCCTAGGGGAACCGTGCCTCCATTTGCCCTAGTGCATCTATTCAGAGGGGAATCACCCCGTGCTCCGGGGCTGGCTCACGGCAGCAGGCCACGTGACCCAGGTCAGCCCAGTGAGCATCAGCCCTGGCAATTTTTTTTGCTACTTTGGAAGACAAGTTTCTTTCCACTGAGGTTGCTAAACTGGTCATTGTAAACCTGCAGTTGCTCAGGGATGCCGTGGAAAAAAACTAGCCTGAGAAAGAAACCAACCAGTGGAAAGCAGAAGAGAGACATGGTAGAAGAGACAGAAGATAAAGAAAGAGGGAGGGAGAGAAGCCAGGTCCTACTGACATTATTTGAATCCCTAGATCCAGCCATTCCTGAACCCTCAGAATTAAAAACAGAGTTATTCAGACCCAGACTCAAGCTCAGGATCTGTACTTAGCAGCTGTGTTACGTGGCATGATGATCCTCTGCGCTTCCTGCCCAAGGGATGCTCCAGTCCTGTCTTCTAATAATGTGTCTGACTTGCTTTGGAGGAACCATCCCTCCCCTACTTTTGGTCCAGGTGGTCCTGTGGGGTTTGACCCTCTTCCCCGGCTCAGGATAGACCCTTGAACCAGGGCAGAGCAGTCAGAGTCACATGATTGGGTCACAAATAGCGCACGACCAAGCTGGACCAGTATGCGTCAGCCCCAGGACTTGGCTGGGCTCCGTCTGCTGGGCTTGCCCTACTGGAAACTGAGGCTAGAGTTGCTGGGGGCTGAGAATGGGGCATCAGAGAAATAAGGGTCAAGGGCAGAGAGAGATGCTTCCTATGTCCCTGAAGTGCTCACAGACTGACTTTTCAGTGTCTAAGCCATTTCTTTTGGTTTTTGTTTCCTTCTCATTTTTTTCTTCCAGTTTTATTGAGAGGTAATTGACACACAACACTGCATAAGTTTAAGGTGTGTGGCATGACATACCTATATATTGTGAAATGATTACACAGTGAGTTTAATTAACATTCATTCCCTAATATAGTTACAAAAAATGTTTTTTTCCTTGTGATGAGAACTTGCAGGATTTAATCTCTCAATAACTTTCAAATATCATACAGGATTGTTAATTACAGTTACCATGCTGTACATTACAACCCCTGGACTTATTTCTCTTATACCTGGAAGTCTATACTCTTTGACTCACTTCAGTCATTTTGCCCACCCTTCACCCCCTGCCTCTAGCAACCATGAATCTTATCTCTTCTGCTATGAGTTTGTTTTTTTAAGATTCCACACATAAGTGAGATCATATTGTATTTGTCTTTCTCTGCCTGATGTATTTCACTTAGCATAACACCCTCAAGGCCTATCCGTGTTGTCACCTTCTTTTGATTATTTGTTTAACTCAGTTTGAGTTTACTTTCTGTCACCTGCAACCAAGAGGCTTGCCTCGGTTGGCTTTCTGCAGCTCAGCCAGGCACTGACCACCTCTTAAGCAAAAATGAGTTACCAGGCTCACTGACACTTCGGATGCAGGCTCTCTGTGAGAGCTGAGCTTCAGCTCTCCACGCTGGAGGCAGAGATGAAGCAGATGTGCCCAGGAGGACCCTTTGAATAATCCCCAAAGGAAGATTAAGGCCCAATTTCTACAGCATCAAAGTAGAGCTTGCAACCAAATGTGTCAGATTTTGCTTGAGAAGATTCCTCCCTGGGCAGGAGCAGCCAGCTTTCCAGCAGCTATAAGAGGTCACTGTGCACACAGACCTGCCCGGACAGGCTGCCACTCACTTAAACACTGGTCTTTTCAGGCCCTGAATAGAATTCCTTTATTTGAGGCTTTTTGAGAAAGACACACCTTCTACCTCCTGGCTGTGCCTTTCTTTGGATTAAGTCCCTCGGCCAGCTTCACAGATGGAGAACCGAAGGATTATTCCTGCTCTGCCTGAAATGGACCCAGAGATGACAACTGGTGTGACCCCGAAGAGCCACAGTGACCAAGCCCCTGGTCCATGTGGTCAGAGGCCCGGAGCCAATCCCAGCATTGCAAGCTGGGGGCCCCAGAGTTGATCCCAGCCCACAGTCCCTGTTCAGTCTAAAGACTCTCTTAAATCTTTAAATTTGAGAGCAGCATCTGAAGGACATGTGATTTCACACACCAATCAATAGTCCTCTTCTCTCATAAACACCTGGCAACATTGAGCCCACATGCCTACGAGGCCACTCCCAGCGGGAGCTGAGGGGACGCTGCCAGCCTTCCAGGGGGTGGGCGTGCTCCGGGTGGCCACATCCCACCTCCACCTGCCTCATCCTCTTGCCTGGCCCCCACAGGAACTGGGACCTGCGGTCCTGATCCAGCCCATTCCAAACGCATCTCATCCAGTTCACCCCAAAACCCACCAGGCTCGGTCACGGTTCTCTTGTTTGTTCTTAAACTCTCCAAGTTCTCTGCCACCTCCAGGGCCTTTGCACATGCTCCCCTGCCAGGGCACGAATATCTGCAGTCACCTTCATGTGGTACCCACCTTCCCCAACATCCAAAGAATATTGTTTTCTCTCCAAAAATAGCACCATGGCTCACTAGCTGCTCCCCCATTCTCGCCTTGGGAGGTAGAAGATATATGGAGTTGACAGGGATGAGGGTGGCAGGAGAGGGATTGCCCAAAAGCAGAACGGTGAGGAGTGGGGGAACCACCTCTTCAACAATACTCTGTTTATTTCGTGCTTATGGAAGAGGGAGAGGTCACCTGGCCATCAGCCTCACACCGGAGGGTGGAAGCGACCCTTCCTCACTGCGGCTTGCTCCCCTCTCCTGACACACACACACACACACACACACACACACACACACACACACACACCCCTCTCCTGTCATGATAAGCTCAAGAAGCTGTATCCACATCAGAGCGAGCTCGCCAGGTCCGCGGGGACTTCAGCGTGCAGGCCTGAGTTCTCCAAACGCTGCCAGGAAGCACTGAGCTCAGCGCCCTGCACGTGTCACGGCCTGCCTGCAGTGACGGCAAACTCCAATCTTCTTTTCCCACTTTTTATTTAAAGGAAGGGAAGGAAAAGGTGAAAGCAGTCCATAGCCGGACACCCCCTGCGCCCCGGCATTCCTCGGAGGTGGGCCTGAGCTGTGTGCCAGGGCCTGGGAGGCAGCCCGGGGCTCCGGGGCTCCAGGGCTGGGGCCACCCATTGGCTCCCTGGCCCGGCCCACACCTGAACAACTCCCACTGAGTCACCACCGTCGGAGGCTCAAAAAGTGCCTTGGCCGAGTCCAGCAGGATGTCCACGGCACAGAGCAGGAGCCGCTGTGACAGCTCCCCCACAAGGGCTGGGAGCCAAAAGGGCCCGTCACAGTGCCCTGGCCACTGGCACGCGTGGGCATGATATGTCCACATCATTTCTTTGGACCCCCACTGACCCACCTCAATGCAGTGGGTTAAATAGGGACCCCCACTGACATGTATGTCCCTAGGACCTCAGAATGTGACCGTCTTTGGACGCAGGGTCTTTGCAGATATAACCAAGGTGGGGATAGAAATAAGATCATCCTGGATTAGTGTAGGCCCTAAATCAAGTGAGGGTATCCTTGTAAGTGACAGGGAAGGACACGCAGAGGGGAAGGTCATGTGAAGATGGAGGCAGAGGCTGGAGAGATGTGGCTACAAGCCCACAACTTCCAGGGACTTCCAGCAGCCACCACAAGCTAGGGCAGAGGCATGGGTGGCTTCTCGCTCCGAAAAGAACCAAAACTTCCAATACCTTAACTTTGGACTTTCAACCTCCAGAACTAGGAGAGGCCAAATTTCTGTTGCTTTAAGCCTCCCAGTTAGTGGTAAATTGTTAGGGTAGCCACAAGAAACAAATACACAGAGGAAGCAAAAGAGCTCCATATTTTTCTGTCAGCCAGATGTCCTTTTAGGAGCATGGTTGGAGGTCAACAAAGTTAGAGCTGGAAACAGTCCAAAGGTTTGCCATCATTATTATCCTCACCCTAACCACCATCCCCATCATTCCCACCACCGCCATCACAGGCGTCCTCTAATGAACATGTACTACACAGTTGTGTGCTAAGCACTATATATGCCTTCCTCAATTCTCCCGGTGATGCCACAAGATACTTTGAATTGCTTCCATTTTCCAGACTAGGAAACTAAGACCTGAGAAATTAAATAACTTGCCTTGGAATTCTGAGCCCAGACAGCGAAATCCCACTGTACATGATTACTAGCTGTGTGACCGCCGGCAAACGCCCCACCTAGCTGATCCTCGGATCCCACGCACGGGCGCTCACTTCTCCGAGTTCTCATGGGGGTAGCTGAGATGACGGGTGTGAAGCACTTGGCCCTCAGCGAATGATGCAGTTGTGGTGGTTGTGCTTTTGCCCTGTCAGCTGCCAAAGGAGGAAGGGAGGGCCCTTGTCTCCAACGCCAGCCACGTATTTAACTCCCTGCCCACCCCTGGGAATCTCATGAGGGCAGGAACCAGGACCTGTAAGGCCCAGGACTCCAGATCATTTCCAATTCTCTAACATCCCATAGTGCCCCCTGTGGCCCCTCTAAAACCCAGGTCCAAGGAAGTCCCATGCCTTCAAGGACAGGACCGGTTACATAGTTTGTAGGCCCTGATGCAAAACGCAAATGTTAAAAAATTATTGAGAATTTCAAGACACTGACCACAGAGCATTAAACCAAGCACGGGCCTTTCTGAGCACAGGGCCCCGTGTGACTGCCCCCAGGTTACATGCTCATGAAGCCAGCCTGCCTAAGGACTCAGGCGACCTCCGTGGTTGCCCACCCAGGCCCTTTGCTGTTGCTCCATGTATTTGTGTGACACCTGCTTTCTCTCTGTGACCCCACCCCTGGGCCCAGGCTGGAGGTCTGTGCTGATGAGCCCCCTGACGTCAGGGTGAAAGCAAACCTCCCTGAGTGGTTGTGAGCAGAAGTCTCGGGTGCCTACTCAGGCTGTGGGAGCTGGCACACGGCAGAACCATCAGTGAGACCATAAAACCTCAGTGAGCCCGCCACACACCCCATTGAAAAATGTAAGTCAACACAGAGGCAGCCCTTTCTACACGGGGCTTCAAGCCGTGGCCTGCCTAATCCTGCATTTGGTTTGGTCTGTTTACCCTGATCCCGTGCAGAGAAAGGGACAGTGGCTGAACCTCAACTCTGACCCTGACCAGGGCCACGTTAAACTTTGTGAGCGATCTGCAGGAAGACGTAGCCGGCGCTGCTTCTGCAGCTTTACCTACACAAGGAGTGTGGAAGGGAGGCCAGGAGAAAGGCAGGGGGGCAGCAAAGCATAGTGAGCAACTAACCGAGGTCTCCCAGTCTAGGAGATCAGCAACAAGAATCAGGGGACCATTGTACCACTACTACTAAGTTACAATTTACTGAGTTCCTTCTATTTATCCAGGCTTCGGGCTAAAGGTAGGGACAGGCAAACTTTTTCTATCAAGGGCCCGATGGTAAATATTTTAGGCTTTGCCAGTCACATGTCTCTGTTGTAACTACTCAACTTGGCTCTTGTACACAGACAATATGTAAAGGAATGTGTGTGCCTGTGCTCCAGGAACACTTGATTTACCAAAGTAGGTGTCACGTGGATTTGTCCCGTGGGTGGCAGTTTGTCAGCCCCCTGGACCAAATGATTTTGATGCAATATGTCATTTAATCACCTCCCCGACATGTGCTCCCCGCTCCTTGCCTCACTGACACCTACCCTAACAAGTCTATTTGTTCACTGCTGTAAACCAGCACCTAGAAAAACAGGTGTTCAGGAAGGATTGATTAAATGAAGTATTTCATCTCCAACTTGCAGATTAAAAAAGCTGAGCTTTAGAGAGAGGATGTAATTTGCCCAAGGTCATAAAGCTAGAAAAAGAAAGAACTAGTTCATCAGAGATTTTGCTCAGGGAATTGGCTGTTGTAAAACACAGTGCTTGCAAAGGCAAATGCTTTCAGAGGCCCAACAGGTAATGAGAATGAATGAATGACATGGGCCAAGGGAATGGTAGGATCTAGGGAGTGGTGGAGACAACAGCAAACTAAAGCATTAGATTCTGCCCCAAAGGGGTCCTGCTAGTCAGCTCCAGCCAACTGTGGCCATGTGCAACTCTGGGGCTAGTACGGCCAGATCTTCTGGTTTTCCTAGAGAAGCCGGAAATCCATGCTTTCATGTGAAATATTCCAATTCCTAAATGTTGGCATACATTTGGTATTCTTTTTGCATAAACTCTGGGCTGGCCAAAGAAAGCATGCCATTGCTTTGTGGCCACTGGCGTTAAACTATTAAATACTTGTAAAGTTTTATCCATGAACCTTTCTTCCTCAGTGCACCAGTTGGTTGAGCTATATAGCCAGCCTCTGAGGACGTGGAAACCCCTAAAATATGTGGTGCCTCCTCCACGGCTCCCACGGCTCCTGGGTATTGGACATCTGTGGTTTATTTCTGCCCAATTCTCCTCCCCCACTCTGGTAAATGACTTTGTCCTACTTTGGGGGAGTTGCCCTCCCCCCAGGTGGTTCTGGTTGGGCTGTCAATCATACACTTACCCACTCCTCCCTTTAGAGAGATACAATAATCCAGGCCAATCACAGTCCTCCGTCTCTCTGGTCATTCTCACTGGCCTAGGCATATGCATATGACCCAAGTGAGACCAATCAGAGCCTTGCTCTGGGATCGCATAGCCAGACCCTGAGAAATCCAGATTCTCTAGTGCCCCTGTGCTCACCATGGGTGAGGCTGTCTGGTGGGTAAGACTTGCTGTGTCGATTTCCGTGACCCTCCCCTCCTTTGTACAGCTGCACAAATGAAGACACGTGGAAGAACAGTAAGAGGCCAGAAAGAGAGAGAAATAGAAGACCTGGAAAAAATGGAGCTCTGATGACAACATATGAGTCCATGAATCCATCCTTGTAATGCCCAATTTTGTGAGCTAACCTGTCTTTTTTTGGCTTTAACTACTTTTGACTGGGGTTTTGTCCCAGAAACCAGAAAACTCTACCTCCTAAATGCCCCATTGGTGTTAATGATAGCCTAACTCTAGCCCGCTCCTCTGAGGGAGTTCAAGATCAAAGAAATCAACTTCTTCCAGAAATCAGCCTCGCAGGAAGAATTAAGAGCAATGGCCAATTGGCTACGTCCCACGTTAGGGTTTTAAGAATACCGGTACTTCACAAACGTGCCTGCCAAAGTACTCCTAGTTGCAGAGAGAAAGCAAATGAGTTATCTGAGGGTTGGATGATTTAGCTGCAGCAGGCTTAACATTGTTTTTGAAGCCTTGTGCTTTAACTTAAAAACCTATGAAATTTGTTCTGCTCCATAATATACTGATAACTTGTCTTACCTTGTCCTACAGGGGCTTCTAACCAGCCTTGAAAGAATTCCCATGTTTAAGCTGTGGCTACACGTACCTCCAGGCCCATCACTGCCCGTCCCAGACATGACCATCTTAGGAAGCAGGCAAAAAGTACTCCTGGCTTTTAAGCCAAGAAGCAATGCCAGAGGGGACCCTGAAGTTTATTCCCTAAAGCAATTCCATTGACCTACATTTGCATGCCCTCCTGAGCATCCCCACAGCTCCCTGGTACTCCCTCCTGTGGAAGCGATCTGGTGACAGTTACTCTTTGAGGGGCCTTAGTGTTCTCGGGCTGCTCAGCTGGCCGGGCCTCTAATCCAGCTCTGCCCCAGCTTGAGAAGGAAAAGACGCACCTCTTTCTTCTCTCCTTCAATCAGATGCATGAACACAAACTCCATCAAAATGGCATTATGGGAGTCGTCCACTGCGTCAGCACTGTCTCATCAACCCTGCCTGAGTACCTACTATGTGAAAGGCACTGGAGAAGCAAGTGAACTGAACACAGTGGGTCCCTAATGAGATCCAGGCTCCCGAGCCAGTGGTGTTCCTGCTGGGAGATGTATGGTGGAGACAGGGTTGGTGCTGAGTCCTGCGTGTCCTCAGAGAACCAAGAAGTGCTCGCATCTCATTTGCTGAACATTGTGTGCACCTGAGACATGAGATTTGGCCACAAAAGGCGAGTAGTTGGAGACAAGGAAGAGGGGCTTCTATTCTAGATTCACCCGCATGCTTAGCACCTAGGGGGGCTCAGGAGCTTTCCATCTGCAGAGAAATATAGGAATGATTCACCTCCTTCCATTAGTTGTTCCACAAAGTTGGTTACTGAGCATCTATTTTGTGCTCAGCACTGCTGTGATGCTAAGGATATGGTGGAGCATAGGTCCAAGTCCCTGCTCTCAGGAAGAACACCTTCTAGCACTAAAATAACATGACATTACTCATAATACAAGAATGCTCAGATAGTGATTATCCTGCACTCAGCCCGGTTCTAAGTTCTTATTTATTTAATCTTCATAATAACCATGTTTGGTTATCATCTCCATTTTGTAGTTGAGAAAACTGAGGCTCAGAGAAGTCAAGTAAGTGACTTACGTTCACAGAGCTGGTTAAGTGGCAGGGCCAGCTCATTGGACTTAGAAAGTCTGGCTCTGGGATCTACCATTCATCACTACCACCACCGCACTAATTATTATTATTATTAATACTTTAAAGTTCGTGAACTCTTGTCTTGTCCCAGGCACTTTCCTAAGTACATGAATATTCAAGCTCCCATCCACCACCTACTACTTGCCAGGCACAAAGTTCTATGAGAAAGGTTTATTTCCATTTTTTATGCAAGTAAACTGAGACTTAACAAGGCTAAGGCGCTGGCCCAGATTCTCAGTGCTGATAAAGGCAAATAAGACTGAAACCAAAGTTTTCCTGACCCATGAACTCGGCTGTGTAAATATGCATGCCACTGCCTCCCCAGGACATAATTATGGTTATTTGGAATGTTTAAACAGACCCAGTGAATATTTAAACAAATGATCCATTTTAAATTTTGGGTTGCTGCCCCTCAATTTTTGCATCTGTCTGCTCTCCCATCCCAGAAACTGATCTTTTCTTATTTGCCTGCCTGGAGGGCCACTAAAATGAAGATCAACATAGCTCAGAGAGCAAATATCAATTTTCACTTTTGGAAAACAACCTGACAATGCCTCCAGGATAAGGTGGTGCCTTTTGCTCTGAACTGGAAAGAGGAAAAGAGAAAAAAGACAGCATTTTACAAGGGACTACTCATGCTTTCTCAGCAAAGCGTGCTCTGCTTCCCTCCCAGCGCTTTGGGCGGGCAGCTGGGCAGGCTGCTCCCTCCTGGGCTGACTGCCTGGCAGGTTGCTAAGCCCTAGAGGGAAGGCCACTGGTAAGCAAGCCCCAGAGTCCCCGGGGCAGGGGCACTAGCCTTACCCGTGTCTTCCTTCCCCCACCAAGGGCAGGGCAACACCCACAGCCCCACCCTCTGCAGGTCTAAGTGACTGTGTTCCTGGGCCATTGAGTGGGTCCCCTCAGTCACCAGGCTGGGAAGGCCACTGGGGCAGACATTCAGATGACGTTGTAGTGACAGTGGCCAAAGCTTCAAAGCATGAAAGGCCACGCAGTTCCTTCCCCCAGGGGTGCTTTCACTCCAGCGCCCTCGCCCCCTTCTGCTGGCTGGCTCTTGGCTCATCCTCCAGATCTTAACACCTGCTGCTCCCTTTCTCCTTCCCCACATTCTCCCCTGGCTGGTTCTTTCCTACCATTCAGGGCTCTGCCTAAAGACAGCCTGCTCAGGGAGGTCCTCCCTGATCCCACCCAAAGCAGTCCGTCTACCACCTTACCCTGCTTTCTCGTCTTGTTAGTGCTTATCCCTGGGGTACATGATCTTCACTCTTTCTGGTCTGCCTCTCCCCACAAAGTCAGCATGAGGAGGAACTCCAGTTCCTCAGCAAGTCTAGGGAACTTGCCCACTGGAAGGGTTCGTTGTGTTCTGCTTCCATCTCATCTTAAAAAAAAGAAGAAGAAGAAGATAGGTGACTCCAGGCTTGCTGGAGCCAATTCACTTTGTGGAAGAATCCAGAGAGCAGGAAAAAAAAGAAAAAAAAATCCCCTCTCCAGCCAACTTGAAAGAGTCCCATGTGGCCCAAGCCAAAACCCCAAAGAATCTGGAAACCAGGAGGGGAGGCTCTGTCTGCCTCAGGCCCCAGCTCTCCCCCGAAGCCTCACTCGGCAAACTTGCTCAGATCTGAGGCCTGCAGAGCGGCAGTGAAGGGCAGCAGCTAGGAAGCCCTGGAGAAAGAAACACAGGCTTGAGCACCAGCCCCACTGCTGGCAAACAGCATGCCCTGGGGCAGCCACCTCACCTCCCCGTGTGCCTGAGTTTCCTCTTCTGGAAAAGGAGGCTTTGGATGGATGATAGAGAACAGGTAAAGCCCTCGAGCACAGCGCCCAGCACAGAGCAAGCGCTCCTCTCCATAAACCGCAGGTATTGACACCAATCATTAAAATCTCCGCCTCCAAAGCCTTGAGGGATCTTTTCCCTAGAGAACTGCTCAGCTTCCACTCTGCCTGTGGCTCTTGCCTTTATGAGAAACTTAATTCTGATGCGTCTGGTTCCCTCCCGTAGAACTGTTCCAAGTCTAGTTTGTTAAGAGTTATTTGAAGTACAATTTGCTACTGGCACTGGGATTTGGGCTTTAATTTTTATGAGTTTTCCCCCTTTCTTTCTTCTTAAAAAAAAAAGTCCTTTTGTTTTCTTAGAAGAGAGAATTAAAATTGTTATAGAGAAAACAAAAAACAAACTCGTCTGTCCTGCAAACTGTAGCGGTGAGGGCTGTCTCCCAAGCCCCCGAGGAAGGTGGGGGTGTGGGCTGACTCCAGCCTGGGGCAGTGGGCTGGTGCGGGCAGGGACACCGGTGAAGGTGGAGGGCAGCGCCCTAAGCCACAGCCAGGGAGGAAGCCAAAATGGCCCCATGGCTACTCCCACTCCTAAGGCACTGCTGGCCTGCAAGGGAGGGCGCACAGCCCACCTGCTGAGGGCCTGCCACCAGACTGGGGACACTATAGGCCATCAGCACCTGGGCAGCTTGATTTCCTCCACCTACCACCGACCTGCCCCAGCTAATCAGCTCCCTTCCTCCCCATCGGCTCCGGTAACTCAGACCTGAGCCAATCAGCACGTGTCATTCCTCTGGCCACAGGCATTGGTCGGGGGTGGTCCAATCAGCATGGAGCTTGGAGCTATCATTCCAAAGTTGAAGAGACTTTCTTTGATCTCTCCTTCCTTCTGACGATCACATATTTAAGAATAAAAAAAGAAGGTCTCAGACACAAGTTCAACCAGCTCCGAAGTCCATATAAACTACACTGCCTACCACACCACTTTGACAGTTACACTTGGCACAGACATGCTTTGAGACCCAAACAAGAAGACAAACCCCAAAATGATAGCAATGACTGTATTAACTTGGTAGGATATTGGGTGATTGGTGTGTGTTTTTCTGTTTCCCTACGTCGTTTCAAAGAAATAGTCCAATAACAACAACAACAGCAACAAAAAACACAGTCGAGAGCAATTGGAAACTACAAACTTCTCTGGAAAATGCCAAAAGGAGGGATATTGTCAGAGAGATGAGCAAGATTCTGTGAAGTCCTCTTTACTCCCTCTGTATCAGTATTGCTCTCTCTCGGGATTTTCCTGAATCTGTTGGGGAGAAGAAGCCATCTTTCCCCTGAGATTGCAATAAAGCTCTACGAGCTACAGAAGGCCACCTCTTAGAAACTCTAGAAAGCAGAAAAGAAAGAGAAAACTCGAAGTGAGAGAGAAGAGCATCTGACAGCGAGAGCGAGCGAGCCAGGAAGGCTGGGAGAGAGAAAGCGGGTGACGTCCCCTAAGCTTGGGAACCAGGCTCACCTGTAGGCATACCCGCCTCCTGGCCTTTCCCATTTATGGGAGCCAATGAACTACCATTCTTAGTGAACCAGTTTGAGTTGGGTTTCAGTTAAGAATCAAGAAAATGGAAATAACTCAATGAGCAGTATACGAGTTTTCCTTAGCCACGGTGATTTAAAAAAAGAAGTCATGAATTTCATGTGTGTATGTGTTGCTTTTTTCTAGTTTGTGTGTTTTAATGTGATTTAATATTTTATAACAAAAGCATATATATTTTTTTTAAGGCAGAAATGCTTCCTCTTCTTTGGAACAACCGGTTTTGAGCTCTTTCCTGAAAGCCTGAGGCTGGAAAGTTCCAGAAACCAGCTCTCAGACACAGGCCCTGTCTCCAGGCTCTACTTCTTGGGATCTCTTGGGCCTCAGTTTCTCCACCTGCAGCAGACTGTCTGATCCCAAGAGAGATGGGCAACCCAAGGCTTGGGAAACCTCCTGAATCCAAATTAATTAAAGTGTGGGGCAAGCCGCAGATGAAAGGAGCTTGTAGAACTCTTCAACGATCCTAATAAAGAATTTCCCCTTCAATTACGGGGTAATTTTCTTCTCTCAGCGTTTGCAGCCATCACCAAGCAGTTTCCTGGGCCGCTTTCCATGTGGCGGGACCAGTCTTTCTGGAATCCCTGCAGTTTTTTTTTCTATAAGAGACTCAGGGGAAGGGCAGTGGGATGAAAGGAAAGGAGGACAGTGGGTACATTTTAGAAATGGCTATTTCATAAGATTTGAAAGGCCACTAGGAACAGATGGAAACAGAGGGAGACCATTTGAATCATTCTAGTTGATGGGGTTCCTGCAGAACGTGGTGAAGAATTTCTTTTGCTTCTATGCTGCCCCTGCTTCATTCCCATCATCTGTCCCTTCTAGACCACACCAAGATCTTTCCCCACTCACGGCCTTCATCCTTTTTTCTTCCCTGTGCCTGAAATGCTTCCCCCACCTCTCTCTCACACACACATGCATCTAAGCCGCCTACCTCACTCCTACCTCAGATTTCAGCCAGGTCACTCTTGAGCCCATCCCTGGCCCACCCAGGAGAGATTCGCTTCCTACATCCCATATTCATAGCAGCCTGTACTTCTTCACAGCACAGAGCACAACTGCAATCATTACATTTCCCCAGCTATTTCTTATTCCTGTCCCCGACTAGCCACAAACTGCAGGGGGACCACGTGCTGCTGTATCTCTAGGGCTTGGCAGATGGCGGATGGTCGGTAAACACTTGAAAAGGCAAATCTTTAAAAGAATTTCTTAAGTATCAAGTACAGATCAGCAGACTTTTTCTTACAGGCCCAGATAGTAAATATTTTAGGTTTTACTGGCTAAGAGACAACATGGAAGCTGTAATGTAGGTTCTTATAAAACCATTTTAAATGTAACCACTGAAAAATGTAAGAGCTGATCTTAGCCCATGGACTGTAAACTAACAGGCAGCTGGCCAGATCTGGCCTGTGGGATGCAGCTTACTGACCCCTGATTAAGTATGAGTATTCCAGGCCTTCTGCTGGTCTAGGGGTGAGGCAGAGACTGCTGCTTTGTTCCTTAGTGTCACCATTCTCCTCTTCTGCAGTAATAAAACGCCTGCACTACAAGTGAACACATGGTCTCTTGGAATAAAGACTCCACTTCTTAGCCTCCCTTGCAGGTAGGCACAGCCATGTGAGTAAGTTTACCCAGAGATGCAAATGTGAGAATCATGTGGCAGCTTCTGAGAGTCTTCCCCAAGAGGCAGCTAGCAAATAGGCTCTCCCTAGTTTGTTCTTTGTCCCGTTCTCTTTCCCAGTGGTTGAAGCATGGATGTGATGGCTGAAGCTCAAGAAGCCATCTTGATCCATGAGTTATACTGGGGAATGGAAGCCTTAGGTTATGGGGCAAAAATATAGAATGGTTGACTCCGTGGAGTGAAGTGCTAGCCACACCAGACCTGAGTCCCCTTCCTGCTGATCTCTTAAGGCTGTGGGAGAAATAAACAATTCTCTAGTTCAAATCTCTGTGATTTGGGGACTTCACATTCCTACCAATTCATTCTAGTCCTAATAACATGTGGGAAAGGGGAGAAGGTTACCAAAGTGAGTAGGAAACATTCTCTTCTCCATTCATAGCCCAATTAAGAGAAGACAAATAGGGGCCTCGCTGTAGCCCAGTGGCCCGAGCTCCCATAAGTGCCCAGTACAAATTACTGGTTTAGCTCTCATGGAGGCAGGGAGGCTTCACAGTGGGAAAAGTCAGGCAGGAAGTTCCCTACTTGTCGGATGATTTAATGAAATCAAATGTCATAAGCCAGGGGCTCAGGAGCCAGATGTGACCTGCAGATTTGCTTGTGGGGTGGGCATTACAATGGTTTCCACCAATTTTTATTTTGAAAATCTACTAAAAAAAACAAACAAACCTACAATGAACATTTGTATATCCTCACTTGTTACTATTTTCTCACGCTGCTCTCTTCATATATACATTCGGCTGACATATATGTATGTGTCTCCTGAGCATATTCTCTTATGTAACCACAATTTTCACACCATTTAATGTGAAATATTATATGTATAATATTTATGTATATATTAGAATCAGAATAGCACATGATTATAGTATTACCATATCCATATAATAGTACACATACTATTGCCTAATGTGCAGCCCATGTCCCCTTGTCCCCAGCTGTCCCAGTAATGTCCTTTGCAGCCCTTGCCTCACATTCAGCTGTCCTATCGTTTCAGTCTCCTTTCATCTAGGATGGCTCTGCTGTCATTCTTGGCTTTTATCTTTTAGGACATAAACATTTTTGAAGAGTCCAGGTTAGCTTTTTATAGAAAGTCTCTTAATTCGGGTTTGTGCTTTTTTTAAATGTGCACTGCTGTCAATCTTTAGAAGCCTGGTGTTTGTCTTAAAGTCTGCAGGTTTGCTGTCAGGGAGAAGTTGACAGGGCCTGACTGGGTCTGAGAGGCAGTGGCCCCTTGAGACACAGCTTGGGCTTTCCTGGGAACCCCAGCCACCCCAAAGGCCTGTTCTTCCCCCGCTGCTCTGTACCCATGTCTGCTGCCTGCCCACCTGCTTTAAAGGAACAGCCAAATCCCATGAACACACGTGCAGAGAGCCTGGAGATCAGAGAGGTCCCTGTCCTCCTGGAGGGGGGCGTCAACACCTCAAGGTGCCTGGAGATTCTCCTGGAGGAGGAGCAGCTGGCACAGGTCCAGCTGCAGAACTTGCAAGACCCAATGCGAAAAGAGAACGGGGGGGTCTGTGCTTCAAGAGCTAGTGAGCATTTCCACCATGCCAACCACCGTGAGGTGCATCATGAGCTCCCCTGTTCTCCTGTCGAGTTGCTTCACCACTTAGCTACCAACGAGCCTGGATTCCTCCTCTGCTGTCAAATAGCACCCTAAGTGACTTACCTGAGTTGGACTTTTGAATATGCTACCTTTTGCTTCAGTTTGTTGGCCATATATGTGGATAAATGTTAGAACTTTTCATTGACTGTGACGATATGTTATTTTCAAATTGGGTGGTTTCCAAAAATGCTATTTCAGGTGTGGAGACATATACAATGTGACCTAACCAAAAAGAGATAATAAGGATATATAAGGAAGGATGTTCAAAAAAAAAAAATTCCAGAGCATAACAGCAGAGCAGGTGACCCAGTCCAGGCCCTACCAAGCATAGAGCCCTGGGTGAACACCCAGGCTGCCTGTCCTTGAAGTCCACCTGGGTGGGCAGATCAGAAATGGCCTTGAAAAGTGGGCCAAGATGGGAATGTAAATGAGGGAAACTGTGGAAAACAATACGGAGGTTCCGCAAAAAACTAAAAATAGAAATTCCATTTGACCCAAGAGTTCCACTCCTAGGAATTTACCTAAAGAAAACAAGATCCCAGACTCAAAAAGACATATGCACCCCATGTTTATTGCAGCACTATTTACAATAGCCGAGATACGAAAGCAACCTAAGTGTCCATCAGTAGATGAATGGATAAAGAAGGTGTGGTACACATACACAATGGAATATCATTCAGCCATAAGAAAAAGACAAATCCTACCATTTGCAACAACATGGATGGATTAGAGGGTATTATGATCAGGGAAATAAGCCAGGCAGAGAAAGACAAGTACCAAATAATTTCATTCATTTGTGGAGAATAACAACCAAGCAAAACTGAAGGAACAAAACAGTAGCGGACTCACAGACTCCAAGAAGGGACTAGCAGGTACCAAAGGGGAGGGGTCGGGGTGGGTGGGTGGGGAGGGAGAAGGGGATTAAGGGGCATTATAATTAGCAGTCACAATATAGGTAGGCCACAGGAAAGGCAGTACAGCATGGAGAAGACAAGTAATGACTCTACAGCCTCTTACTACACTGACAGACAGTGACTACAGTGGGGTTGAGGACTTGATGATTTGGGTGAATGTTGAAACCACAATGCTGTTCATGTGAAACCTTCCTAAGATTGTATATCAATGACACTTTAATTAAAAGAAAAAAGACTATACTAGATGGTAGTTGCAATAAAAGAATATATACATTTGAAAAAAAAAAAGCAGGCCAAGAAGTCCGGGTTTTCTCCGTCACCAATTCTCAGGTAGGGTGCTTCAGTGGAAGAGTTCTAAGCCAGAGAGCTCCAAGCACAGCAGGGCATTGCGGAAAAAGCGCTGTGAAAGAAGTGATGACGAAGAAAGCCTCCTCTTTGAGAACCAAAGGTGAAATGCCACGTGGTGGTGGTGGCACGGTCAGGAAACACGCCCAGAAGTGGCCCGGCTGCAGCCCCAAGCACCATGGGGACAGGAGTCAGAGGGCAGCTGCCGTGTCCCCTACCTGAAGCCTGATCCTCCGAACCAGCAAGATTCTGCGCCCTCTGAGTCCTCAGCAGCCCTCAGAGAGGATGTGGCAACAGGGAGACGGGCCCAGAGACTGGAAGGGGCCTGCCAGGGTCCCGCTGCCCTCAGGGGGTTGGGGATGGCAGACGTCCATTTTCCAAACGTTTCCACAGCCTTGGTCATTCCAGTTCCTGCACACTGTGTCCCCAGCACCTTGCCATGTACACTTCCTATTTTTCTCCTTAAGTGACTTACTTTAGGGGCATACATTTATTTCAAAAGGAAGCTTATGTCACTGCTGTTAACCAGTACCCAATGTCATTCCTGGTGATTATTAACAAAATAAATAAAACAAAAACCAAATAATGTCATTAAGTCCTAGCTGGACAAGCAGGGCTTGCTGAAGGGTTTGAGTTTGAGGCCCTGTTCTCTTTGTTAAAAATAACAAGGAAACAAAGAGAGAGATACTAGCAAAAGTTAGAGGACACACTAACCCCAAAATGAAACCTTCTCCTTTATATGATCAAAAGGATTTTTTTTTTAATTGAAAACGAAAATAACTCTTTCAGTAGAATGCAGTGTCACTTAATACCATGCTTATATGCTGACTAGAACGATCTCAGAGTGAGTCCGCGGGGCCAAACACACACTGAGCAGCACGAATCAAGGTCAGTGGTTCTCAAGGGGTGTCTCCCAGATTCCTTGGGGATTTATTAGAAAGGAAAACCGTCAGGCTCTGCCTGAGAACTACTGAATCAGAAACAGAGTGGGCCCAGTAGCTGTGCTTCATGGAGGCTCATTTTTGAGAACCACTGCTTGAAGCCCTGAAGGACAGCAATGGAAAAGTGTGTCATCTCTCTGGGACCAGCCCTCACCAGGCAACAGGGAGCCCTCTTTTTGCCTGGGTGCCTTCATCCATAAACCAGAAGAAAAGAAAGCACAGGTTAGGGGCTCAGCACCTGCCTGGCGGCACCAAGAAAGCTTTGCATGAACAGTAGCTGCCAGGATTGGCAATAATAGTAATAGAATGGGTGAGATCCTGAGTAGGACAGAGGAGTATTTCCTTCTCTACAGATCTCTGTATTGTTCAACCTGTTAATAAGCATGCATTCCTTCTGAAAGTTTTAGGAAAATCTAGTAAAACAAGAATATTATTTAAAATAATAAACAAACAAAGTAGTATGTATATGACCACTTGTGTTAATTAAATTCCTATGTGTGGTCTGTGTGTGTGTGTTTGCCTAGAAAAATCTCTGCAAATATATACATTCAAATAGAAACAGTGGTCATATTGGAATCACTGGGTAGTTATTTCTTTTTGACATTCTTCTATATTGTCCAATAAAGCTTTTGGTTTGGGTTTTGTTTACAAAAGGCATGCATTTTAGTTATAACTTGGTTATCCGGGGTGAGGTGGATTTTGCTCCCCAGAGGACACTTGGCAATGCCTGAGGACATTTTTTTATCATCCCAACTGGGGAAAGGGGATGATGTTAATGGCGTCTAGTGGACAGAGGCCAGTGATGATGCTAAGATCCTACGGTGCAGAAAAGTACAAAGGAGCATCTGGAACAAGATGTCACTAGAGCCAAGGTTGAGAACCTCTGGTTATAACAAAAGAAAATAGAAGAAATAAAAGCAGTAAAGCCAGTTTCAATTCCAAGTCCTGCAACTGCTCTCTGCTAGGCGTATTTTGCCCCCACTAGTTCATTTCACCTTTGCAATGACATTATGAGCCGAAACCACCCTCCTTTTACAGGTGAGGAAACTAAGGCCCAGAAAGTTATATGCTTGGCCCAGCACGGTGAGCTCAGCCTGACCGCACAGCCCAGCCGTCGTGGTCCCACCCATCCCAGCACTCAGGCAGGCTCCCCTGCAAATGGACCCCCATGCAACGGGCCCCCTCTCCCAGGCCCTCAGCGCAGGTGCCCCGCCTCGTGGGTGCAGAATGCCTGCAGCCCCAGAGGCGTCCCCAGCCCCTCCCAGGGACTCTCTGGTGTCCAAGCTCCCTTGTAAAGAACAAGCCTTTGATGTCGGCTAACCCTGCCCCACCCCCTCTCCCAAACGTTCCCCAGCCCATCCTGGGTCCTCCTTGGCTGTCCCAAGGGCTAGGGATACTGCCGGAGGCCACCTTGGTCTTGATTCGGGCTTAAGTCTCTTAAAGATCAAAAGTATCTCTTGCCTCGGTTCTTATTAAACCTCTGTGATTTTTCTTCTTCTCTCCGTGTTCTTCAAACCCAGGACAAGCAGTTGGCATCAAAAGTTAAACACCTAGAAGATTCCCCCAAGAAATCCAGTTCATGCTGCCCACGGCCCCTCCCCAGCTCCACCGCGGCTTTGGCATGGAATTATGCAGGGTGGCTCACTTCCAAGGGACACCCCTGCCCCAGCCCATCCGAGACAAACTGCAAAGGGCTCCCCCCAAGGCAGGACGGCTTTCCCAAGGGCCAGGGCAGACCGGGTTTCTGTGCGCCTCTCTTTGGGGGGAGGTGTTGTTTCCAAGAACGAGGTTTGTGCCAAGCCCACCTGATTGGCGGCAGTAAACAAGGGCCGCCTGGGGAGTTTGAGGAGCAATAAACGGAGGGGAGACAGGATGGGACGCAAGTGTGTCTGGGCTCAATGTGGAAATAATCATTTCTAAGAAAAACAACAAATTAAAAATTTAAGGAAGCTTCCTGCTGCATGATTTAAGATCTGGTTTGACTGGAATTACATCAAAAGGCATAAAATATAAACATTTCACAGAGTGTCTTTCCCGGTCTCTGTCCCACCCACTCTCTCTCTCTCTCTCTCTCTCTCTCTCTCACACACACACACACACACACACACACACACACACACACACACACACACACACACGGCCATAGCCAGATCCAATGTCAAGACCGAAAGAGAACTTCAAAGTCACGTAAGTGGACCCGACCTCCTCCTGGGAGTGACAGGGAAACGGCCCAGGTTCAGCAGTCACAGGTGGGCCAGGGGCTTGAGGGCAGAGCTAAGGACAGATGCAGGCTGACCCCACGGCAGCACCGGGCCTGGGGTCAGCGCTCTGCAGTTACCCACTCCTTCCCTCCTCCCAAGGAGGGCCCACCCTCAGCCCATTACACAGATGAGGAGACTGAGCCGCCGAGCCGCCAAACACCCTGAGACACACACTGGCCTTGGGAACGCTGCACTTCCTGCTCTGCACGCCATGGGAGGCAGAGCAATAGCCCCCCAAAGACCTCCACGTCCTAATGCCCAAAGTATGCAACTATGTCATCTACGTGGCAAAAGGGCCTTTGCATCTAGGATTAAATTAAAGACCTTGAGGTGGGAGATGATCTGGGCCCAGTGTCACTGCAAGGCTCCTGATAAGAGGGCAGCAGGGGCATCAGAAACAAGACGGAACAAGGGCTCACAAGGCAAGAAATGCAGAAAAACACTAGGAAAGGCAAGAAAACAAGATTCTGCCCTGAAGCCAGAGGAACACCCCTCCTGACAGCTTGATCTGAGGCCAGTGAGACCCACTCCAGAATTCTGACCGCCAGAGCTGTAAGATAACTTGGTTCATTGCAAGCCACTAAGTCTGTAGTAACTCGTTACAGCAGCGAGAAGGAACGAGTACCCCCCACCTCAGGGCTCAGGTGCTGAGGGACACAGACCCAGTTTCCACCCTGCCTCTGGCACTTCCTAGCTGAGACTGTGGACAAATTGCCAGTTTTCCTGTCTGTAAAATGCATATGGGGAAAGGAGATTGCCACAGGATTGTCCCAGCGTGCAGGAAGGTAATGGCCTGCTTGGCACTGATTTTATTTATCTAACCATCCTGGTTACCGTGAGCACCTGACTTCACATTGTTCGCGGTTGTTTCCTCAGCACAGAGAGTGGGATCTGCACACTGTAGGTGCCCAGCTGATCAACTGATTAATCTATTTGAATGAACAGAGTCAAGAATTCGAGGATCTGGATGTTACAGGAACCCAGCAGCAATTTTGAAAAGCGACCTTGAAGCAGGTGTTTGCCATGTGGGGCTGCAGCCACGGCGCTGATCTCCACCATAACCCTGCATCACGTGGGATGTCCTTTCCGGGGACAGGACAAGCACGGGGGCATTCTGCCTACATCCCATCCTCCTGAATGGAACAGTCGTGGGCATCTGGCAAGTGAGCGTGAAACAAACGTGCCACGCCGCCTGGGCTCGCCCCGCTGTCCTGCCCCTGCCCCCTTGTGCCGCTGCTCTTTCTGTCTGGGGGTCCCCACTCCCGACCCCTTTGCCTGCTGCACCCGGGGAGAAGGACCAGGAGCTTTCCCACATGGGGCACACCGCTGAAGGACTCCCGGTCAGCTCCCCCAGGCTGGCATGCTCCCCCGTCCCCTGCCCCTGTCTCCTGGACATCGACGTCCAACACCCCCAACACCCTGGTATCTAGAAAGCATGAGGGCTGGTGGGTCCCCCAAGACCCAGGTGAGAGCCTCCAGGAGCAAAGCTTGTGTGCTGAGCACTCCTGGGTCCCCGGGCACGGGACAAACGACTCTCACGTGGAATCCCAGGCCTTGTTCCCAACACACCCGGGCTGTAAATCTGATCACTGACGTGTACTGATACAGAAATGGGATCAACAGGCCAAGATGATGCAGTGAAAGAATAGTGACATGGGATTTGAACCCAGGCCCTCCTGACCCCAGGCACAGGGTGGGCTGGCTGGGGGGTCTTAGTGCTTCCCTCACACTCAGCAGTGGGGGGCAGGAGGCAGGAGGAGGGGGTCTTGGAGAAGGACAGAGGAAAGGACAGAAGTGACCTGAAAGGAAGGGCCCCTCTGAGGCTGTCCTGGCCCGTGTGTGTGTGTGTGTGTGTGTGACACCCCACTACACATTACACTCCATGGAAAGGATCTAAATACACATAATCCTGAGTTCCACTTCAGCCATTCATCCATTTCTTCTTTGCACCTCTAACAACAGTGAAGATTTGTTTGCTCCTGTTGCTGGGCTGCACACATGCCCCCATTATCTCACTGTACCCTAAGATCCACCCTAGAAGGCTGGGACTTTGAGGTCTGCATTTCACAGCTCAGAGTGACTGCGGACCTGTCCAAGGACCCACAGCTAGGAAGTGCCCAAACCGAATTCAAGTCAGGTGCTGTAACCTCCAGGCTGGGGTACAGGAGCTGCCCCCATGGACTCACAGCTTAGTGGGGCCACAGCCAAGGAGGCAGCTGCCATGCCACTGGTGACACGATTCCCAAAAACGGTGAAAGACTCTTGGTAAAGTTCCAAACAGAACAAAACATATTTCCCCTGTTTAGTACAGTAGTTTTATTCCTGGAAAAGACAGTATCAAAACTATGCAAAAAAGACTGTGTGTCTCAGTGTTACATGGAATTGGGTTGTATCCTAAACTGGCCCTTTGTCTACAAGAATGGCTGAGGTGAGGTAAGACCTTCAGATCACCTGGACAGCAGGACAGCTCTTCTTGGACAACTGCTCCGTGTCTTATAGGACATCCAGCACTGTGGGTCCATTCCCGTGAATGCCGGCGGCCCCCAGCCACTGTGACAGTCAAACGGCGCACCCAGGCATGTCGAGGGCTCCCTAAGGTGAGGTATCCTTGCTCTAGAACAGAGTTGCCGAGAATCCCTGTGGAACTGAGGAGAGGATGGGGCAGACGCAGGCGCCTTCTTGCTGTCTTGTGGCAAGCGTGATCCTTCTAGATTCTGAGACCAGTTTTTTTTCTTGTCTTGTGTCTATTTAACAAGCCCACCCACAATGAGAAACCAGTGATTTCAGAGGGTCATTGAAGCGTTGGCAACCCAATCGCACGCCCCAAAGTTTTCATAAACACACTGTTGTGGCCCACAGAAGCCCCAGTCAGGGACTCCTAGGGTGTAACGGAAACCTGTCCCATCCAGGTCTCCCATCAGTAGGCAAGCAGCCTCCAGCAGCCACTGGGCCCCCCACAGCCTGTTTCTTACCCTGCTAACAAAACACTG
The DNA here is from genome assembly GCF_030020395.1 of Manis pentadactyla. Taxonomy (NCBI): domain Eukaryota; kingdom Metazoa; phylum Chordata; class Mammalia; order Pholidota; family Manidae; genus Manis; species Manis pentadactyla. The sequence goes on along the minus strand of NC_080023.1, from coordinate 172,843,908 downwards.
ACAGCACCTGACACTCACCGCAGGCTCCCACTGTGTTAGGTGCTGTTCTACTTGAGGGTCAGGATCCACTCCTTTACTGTCCTAACAGCAACCCAAGGTACATGTGATCATCCCCATTACACAGATGAGAAAAATGAAGGCACAGAGAAGGTAAAATGATGAGTGAGCAGGAATCCCAAGCACTGGCAGCTGGCCCCTGAGCCTGGGTCCCAGTCACCTGGCCCCCAAAAGCAACGCTGCAGACACCTGAGAAATAGCCAGAACAGCAGATATTAAAAGGTTTTTGCAGAGGCTGAGGGGGTGGGGAACGGGCAAGGGTGGAGGGGGAGGTGTCTTACTGTTCCATTTAAGAGCTTTATGCAGAGTTTACTTAAGGAATACAGAGAGGAACTAAACCTTTTTCCAGTCCAGCTGGGAGGCTCACACATGCAGATGAGGGGTGGGGGCAAAGGGACAATAGAGCCACAGGAGGTGACTGTGGTCCTAGGACAGAATTCTGTCCCTCATTCAGCAAATGCGTTGGGGGCCCCTGTTCGGTGCCTGACTGAGGAGCAGACGAGAGCCAGGGGTCTGGAGCCATGGAGAGCCCTGTTGGAGCCTTAGAAAGCTCACTCAGGCTTGGGGACATTAGTCAGGTGGGGAGCAAAGAAGGTACAATGGAGGACCAGTAAGTGGCAGGGACGTGACGGCAGCAGAGGCCAGGGGCAAACTCTAGTGCTAATGGCTAGAACCGGAGGCCCCCAGATGGGAACCAGTGCCTCCAGGACGCCTGGGCTGACTCCCCTGGGCAGTATTTGTACCACCTAGAACAGTCTTGAACTTTGCTCCTCAAAGCACAGCCCACCTACTTTGAGGAGCAACAACGGGGAGCTGGTCAGAAACTCAGTTCCCGGCCACTGCCCCAGACCTACCGACCCAGACCCCTGATCTGAGCAAGCTCCCACATCCCTTAAGGCTGAGGAGCATGGCTGGAGGGCATGCCGTTCACTGAGGAGCGCCTACTATCTGCAAGGCACTGAGTGCAGCCAGGTGAAAGAAGAGCAGATCGAGGGGCAGAAAGTAAACCGTTTAGGGAGCAGTTAAGAATAGTAAATAAAACTAGGTCACTAGAGAATGATGGCGGCTCTTCTGAGATGATAAGCCTGGGAATTAGTCAAGAAGGAGCCAGCCATATCTGGAGGTGCGTCTTCCAGGCAGAGGGAACAGCATGTGTAAAAGCTCCGAAGCTTTTCAAGTTTGGTGTTGGGAGAAAAGGGAGGCCGCCGGCGCGTCTGGAACCAAGGTGGACAGAAGAGGGGAATATAGTGTGTGGGTGTCTGGTTGCCTCCCACGGAAGCTCCACCGCCCCAAATCTAAACAAAACGCCTTTGCAAGCTTTCCTTGAGATCGCTGATTTGTTTGTCGTTTTACTTTCGCTCATGCAAGGATTTGAGTATGGCCATCTTCCCTGAGAGCGGGACGCTTTTTATTGCATTACGTTATTTAGTCTCGCAGCCATCCTGAAACACACACTATTATACCTGGGCTGAGGCTCAGAGAGGTGCTTACACCTGCCTTATTGGTTTTCCTACTGTTTTATGCTCAAATCTCCAAAAGTGGGCGTGCAGGCCCTCAAACCAATTTAAGGACCAACTTCCATCAGTTTTTAGTTTGTTTCCCCAAAGCTGTGCAGCTGCCTCCAAATATGGGACAAATCCAAGAGTTGTATTTCATTTCCCAGAGAAAAAGTTTAAAAATCAGATCTTGCTGGTGGGCTGAAAATAGACAAGCAACAAAGATAAGAAGAAAAGATATGGGTTATTGGTTCTCTGGCTCTTTGCAGTTCTCAAGCGGGAATAAAGTTTCAGTTGGTGGGTGGAGTCCGGACATATTAAAATCACAAAAGAAGGGCATCCTTAGAAGTTTCTGTAAGGAGGGTTTTGTAAACTCATGCTTATCTGGGTTTGCATCAGCATGCATAATCAGCCTTTTTATCTGGTTTTACCGCTATACCTGGGCCAGCAGTATCCCCGCCCCACCTCCACACCCCATAATCCCTGGCCAAGACCTTTTGTCAATTCCAAACAAACTTCTCCTCCCACGGAGGAAGGGAGGGTGGGGTCAGAAGAAAAGGCTCCATTGGCCAGGGATTTACCCCAAAAAAACTCCAGAGTATGCACAGAGCTAAAACTAGATGCGCGTGAGTCGAACAATCAAAATGACCTTTAATAGGGATTCAGTTTAAAAATTCTTCAAAGTCCAGATGATGAAGTGTGATGCAATCATTATGTATGACATGAAGGATTATATATGGTAATGTCTCCACATGCTGTTAGGTCACCAAACAGCGGAGCATGTGTGGCTCCATTTGTGTAAACTAGGCATATAAATATAAATAGAATTTAGAATATTGAGCTAATAGCTTAGTTTTGATGGCACCCTGGCTGGTTACAATAAGTAATTGACTTATGTATACATTTTTAATCTCACTACAATGCTATGCAGTTTAGGGCCATTATTTTCCTTATAGATGAGGAAGAAGGCTTTGCAATAACAAATACTTTGCCCGAGGTCACCAAAAAGGCACTTCTATTTATGTGTGATATTTAAAAAGTAAAAAAATAAATTTGGACTTATTATTTTAATTTGTAAAATTGCCAGGGGGCTGAGCCACATAAAATTGTAGATATTTGGCCATCATCACCTACAAAATTGGCCATTTCATATGATTTCACCTAAATAAGGTAAATAATTTGTGAATAATTTGTCTGACAAGTAAATGTACTTATAAATGAAAATATCATGTTGTTAAATTGTATGTATATATTGGGGCAAACGGTCAAAAGTATTGTCCCAATGGAGAGCACAATTAAAGCAACTTTAGACGCGCCAGTGCTGGCTCTCTGAGAGGGTAGGGATCTGGGGCACGAGCCATTGGTGAAGTGGGATGGAGGTTTCTCTTACAGCTCTATTTCTGAGACATTGAAATCAAGAATAATAGAGAATTGAAATGGCTTGATGGGTTAAAAATGGCTCTGGGAGACGTCAGCTTTGTAAATACTATTTTTCATGGTTATCCTAAATTGATGACCATCATCACCATCATAGTAATAATAGCTGCGATCTTCCGAGAGCCAGCCATGAACCAGGAGCTGTCCTGAGCGTTATACTTTTTATTAATCTTCCCGGTGACACTGTGGGGTGGGTACTCTTGTTATACCCCTAACTACCAGTGAGGGCCAGGGTCACCTGATGGTATATGGTGGGGCCACCACTGAAACCACCTTTAGTTTCAGCATTGCACGTGTTGCCTGCATAAAACCTCCCCCTGGACCTTCCCCTCCTTCCAGAATCAGCATTACAAAGGAGACCGGCCTGGTAGGGAGTGGCATCCCCATCAATTCTGAATATGCCACCCAATTTGGCCCCAGACCCTCAGAAGCCAGTGCTCTGCGATGTGCATTCTGCCCAAGCACCTGCCATTCTGAGGAAGCTAAGGGGCGATTTGTGCCCAGCCTGCAATGTACACCACACATCCCTCTCTCCACCAATGAGCCGTGCCCCAAATAAAATCCACATCAAGCTCAGGTGAACCACGTTCCAAAAGTCAGGGAAAACATCCTTGCTTTATCACCCAGGTAGGAAATTATCCTACTGATATCTGCAACTAATATAATGTTACATGTCAATTATATCTCGATTTTTAAAAATTCCTTTAACTCACCAAAATTGGCAAGCGAAAACAAAATAAGAAATTTTAAGACCTTTTCTGAATTCCATGTCAATATTGCTGGTTAGTAAAGATATTCCAAGTCCTTTGGAAAGAAATTCACAGATTTGGAGATGAGCTAAGAACTCAAAGTTCAGTGCCGTCTCCTGCAAAGCAAAATCAGCAGGAATACTGGGAGGAAAAAATACCAGCCAGTTAACAGTATCTGAGGAGGTGGGATTACGGGAAGGATTGCCTAGTAACCAGTTATGAACAAAGCAAGATATTTGACTTTTATTTCTAGAAAATAAACTAGAAAACGCCAGACACAGAAACAACTGGAACTTTCTAATCATATGTTCATTATTAAGTCAAGGGGTGGACGTTAACTGTCTTGTCTCGTCTGCCCTCCCCAATTCCTGAAAACTCAGCGGCCTTTATGCCCCGCCCCACTGGCCCACGTGGTACTCATGGGAACCCCTGGTTTCCAGCTGGTCCAACCCCTTAGTCGGGAATGGTCACCTGATCAAAGATGAGCCAATGCCAGCCATTCCTAGGCTTCAGATTTCATGGAGTCATTGACTCACAGAGCACTTCAAGGCCATACCTTCTCCAGCTGAGAAAGGTCCGCCTTACCCAAGTTCTTGCCCATTTTTCCTGACTGCTGACCCATCCTTAATTGCAGGCCATTTCAGGGGCCCGGAGGCATTGCAGTTCTCAGTTATTCGGCCCCTCCCTGGATTCAGGCAGCACAGATAAGTTATTTTGAGCTGGGTAGAAGACACTGGTCATCACCGTCTTTCACCAGAAGAGTGCTGACAGGTAGGCAGCGTGTAGAATACAATCATGTAAAGCCATGACGTGGGCACATGCGTCCTGTTTGTGCTCCAGCCTGCAGTATTGCTAAGCCATCCAGGAGGTCCTCAGTACCTGAGAAGCAAACTGGCTCATCAGCGGGGCACCAAATTCCCATGAGCAAAAAACACCACTCCAGGCTTATCCAACTACCTGGCAATGGACAATATTTTCCTTTCATAAACATACACTTCAAAACAGTGTTATTCCGCATCTGGTTCTCCCCTTCCTTGTACCTCAAAGTGCCTTTTCATGGCAAGGAATATTTGGCAGCTTTAGCAAAGCAAAGAAGAAAGGCTGGCTTCCATAGTGAAGAATGTAGATTTTTTTATTTCGCTCCAAAATTGCTTGAGAAAAAAAAGAAACAAACAATGGTCAGGTTGTTAGGGGCACCTAAGGGATGGGGGGGATGTTTATTTAAAATGAAAGTTCCATTAAGTTGCAGGGAGGCTGAATGACCAGTTTCTTTAGGCAATAACTCGCTTCTAAAGCATACTCACTGCGTCCACAAGAGAACTCAGGACTCCCCTACCATCTGGATCACTTTTTTGCCCATTCATAAATTCACAATACTCAGAAAACTAGAAACTTGAGAGAAATGCTACTTATTTTGGTAAGTCATTCAAACATGAACGCTATCACCATGGAAAAGAAACCAAACCTCATTCCAGGTTTGATTTTTGAGGGTAACTGTTTTCAACAGAATGTTTTCCTTGAGGAAACCCCATATTTTGAAAAGAGTCTTGTGGGGAGAGAGGGTATTGTTTTAACAAAGAAATTCTACTCCAAAGGTATTTAAATCGATACTTTCTATTTCCCTTGCATCAAACGCAGGTGCAGAATTCCATCCCTCACAAGTACTCTGAGACCAGTGATGACAACAGATTAAGAAAAGAGTTGACAGGAAGTGAGAAGGAAGAAACATAACTTTAAAAGGTGAAGGGCAGAATGCAGCCAACAGGAGCTCAGCCAGGCAATGGGTGTCCTGTCCCTGTCCACAGGGATGAGCGCTGTTATGATCCTGCACAGAGGACATGTGATGAGAATCCTTGCCTGGGGGGGTCTCCTCATCAAGCCCATCACCCCAACCTATTTGTGAGAATAACATCAGAGACCTTCCAAGGGAGGGACAGTCTACAAAATCTATGACCAGTCCTTAAAATTGTCAAGGCCGTCAACACCAAAGAAGGTCTGGGAAACTGTCGGAGCCCAGAGGACTCTAAGGACACATGATAATTAAATGTATTGTGGTGTCCAGGGTGGGATCCTGGGCCAGAAAAAGGACTTCAGGGAAAAACTAAGCACATTTGTATCAAGCATGGACTTCAGTTAATAATAATCAATCAGTAGTGGTTGGTTCCCTAGAGTCTACGATACTAAGGGGTTAATGGGGGAAACTGGATGCGGGATAAAGGGAAACCCTCTGGACTACCTTTGCCATTTTTCTGTGACTCTAACACTATTAAAAGTTTACTTAAAAAGAAGCAAATATTATAATCTTCTCTGATATACTTTTCATTTGTTTAAAGAAAAATATCTTAAAAACTGATTGAGAAAGCCAAATGCTCTATGTTGAATTTAAGATAGGCTTAACGTAAATCATTATTGGTAAATTTCCAAAATCAAGTCTATTTCAGCTTTGCATGAGTAACTCTTATCAGTCATTCAGGATTTTGATTTAAACCACTGATAATGCCAATTCTATGATCTTTAGTTTTTCCTATTTATAAAGTTATACCTACTGTTTTGGTTATTAATCTATTGTCTTTTTAGTCCCCAAAGACCTGTTTAGTATTTTTTTCTATTTAAATACCTTTTGTGGTTTCCATTTTCCTAAATGGATGCTGACTGATATACTTGTTTACACAAGTTTTTGAGTCTGCAAATATTTACTGAGAGCCTCCTATGTGGCAGAAACTGTTCTATGGGAGGGACATGGGTGACAAGACAAAGAGAACCTATGGCATCAAAACCTTCCAGTCTACCAAGAAGAGACAGACAGTACACACTTAAATAAAACAACTTTAGGTACAGAGGAGGGTATGAAGCACAATCCAATAGAGTGGGTCACCTAGACAGAGGTTAGCAGTGTCCGACTGAGTTTCGGGGGCAGGTGTTGCTACTCCAACGGGCTGTTCAGAGACCAGATGATGAGAAGTCAGCCATCCACAGATCTGGCGAAGAAGTAGCCGCTGCTGCACAGACCCTGACACAGGAAAGAGTCAAGTCTGGATGAGGGGCAGACGGACAGGCCAGTATGCCTGGAGAGTGGTGGACAAGCCAGTAAACTGGAAGGAAGTGAGTTCAAAGAGGTACCAAGAACTGAACATGGAGGTGGTTGGGGGCCAAGGAAAGACGTTCAGATTTTGTTGCACATGAAATGGGAAGACTTGAAAGTTTTAAATTAGGAGTGTGATAGAACCTGATTGAATTGCCTGCCAAAAACTGGGATGGTGTGAGGACCAAGGATACAGGACTAGTCGGGGCTGGCTGGTCGGTCAGTTCAAGTAAAAGGTGAGGCTGAAACTGGAGGTGAGGGGTGGGAGGCAGAGAGACAGCTGGACTTGGAAGTAATGCTGATAAGACTCACTGAGTCAATGTGTCGGGTAAGGGAAGGGAAGGAGTCAAGGGTGACTTCTAAATCTCTGGCTTGAACGGGATGGGTGGGAAGATCCAGACATGGGTGGCGAGGAAAGGCCGCCGCTCTGCCTTGGCCGTGTTAGATCTGACGTGCCGTTAGACGTCTGGGTGGAGGTGTCACATGAGCAGTTGCAAATACAAGTGCAAAATCCAGGGGAGATCTACTGGAAAGCCATCAGAATAAGGTGAGATCCGCTAGCAGAGTGAATACAGCAAGAGAGGAGAGCTTAGGACAGAGGCCCAGGGGCAGAGAACATGCCAGCAAAGGAGGCCCAGAAGGAGCCACCAGTGAGCTAGAAGGAGCACCAGGGGTCCACAGGGAGGTGTTTCGAGGAGGGAGTGTTAATTGTATCGACTACACTGAGTGGTCGAGTACCGTGAGGATGGAGAACCGACCGGTGGCTTTAATGAGGTGCGTCATCGATGCCTTAGAGCCATTTCAGTGCAGCGACGGGCACGAAATCCAAGGAGAGAAGTGGACTCGGTGAGGATCAGCCCCTCTGCAGAGACCCTTTGCTGTGGAGGGAGCAGGGAAACGCCCTGGGTAGAGGCAGACCTGGGTCAGGGCAGCGGCTCCCTTAAAGAGGTGACATTCAGGCATATTTGAAGGTCTTTGATGGTGGTTTTCAACTGGGGGCAAAATTTTGCCCCCAGGGAACATTTGGCAATGTCTGGAGGCATTTTTAACTGTCACCCTTGAGGGGGAGCACTACTGGCATCTAGTAGGTAGAAGTCAGACCCTATTAACATCCTATTATGAGCAGGATTCCCCAAGAGAAAATTAACGGGTCCCAAGTGCTAGGAGTACTGAGGCTGAGAAATCATGGTGTAGGAAAGACACAGAGAATGGGTGTGGAGGGGCAGGGGAACAACACAGATGATACAGAAGAGGAAGGGGGGTGCTTCAGGAATGACGTCCTCCTAGGCTGAGAGGCCATGAAACCATGCCCCAGGGCAGGGAGATAGGAACGGGGCAGGAAGGAAGACAGCATGCACCCTCTTTCCAGAGAATCGGCTTCTGTTGTCCCTGCAGAATAGTCCCAGGTGGTGTTTCCTATCTCCTGACTGGATTGAGGTGGACCCTCCCCAGTGCTGGCTCAGTCAGATTCTCTCTCCTGGGAACTGGAGGGGAGCACGGGCTTCCGCTGGCCTCTGAGAGGCTGTAAGAGCTGCCTGCAGGAGCCACGCCTGTAATGAGCATAGAAAAGCAACCCAGGGGAGGCAGAGAGGGTGGCGACTGAAGCCAGTGCCCATGGAGAACAGGGGTCCTGGGGAGAGAGAAATGCCGTGTTGGTTCTTACCGGAACCCCAATTCCTCTTCCACCCCTCACAGAGTCAGGCCTCACTGCAGCCCTTGATTTATTTAAAAAGATGATTTTAGTGCTTAATCTAGTCGGAGTGGGTGTCAATCATTTGCAATCAAATTTTCCTAAACATAGCCCATGTTCGTTGTTTCATACGGAGAAAACAAATTGTTTTTTAAGTACAAGCAGTTGCACGGACCCTCATCAGCCTAGTCACGACCAACCGCAGCATCCCGGCCTGTCCAATACCATTTTGCCTGGCGTTTCTACAGCGATGGGTTGTAAGCCTGAAGTTGCCGGCTAGCGCTTCAGCCCTTGGAGGGGATAATCTGCCTTATCATGACGTCAAGAGAGGAAAGCAAAACTGAGATATAGACAACAGCGGCTGGTGCAGCCGTGCCTAAAGCCGCAGGCCTTCTCAGTGATACGAGCCGATCAGTTCCCTCTTTTACCTGAGCCAGTTCGCTTAGGGTTTCTGTTCACCTGCAACTAAGTAAGCTTCAAGAAGCTTCTTGGGTCAGAAACCTGTGCTGGAGAATCAGAAACAGTGCCCGTCTTCAACCCCCAGCCAGGAAGAAAGAAATCCATCGAGAGCTGGCTGCAAACCTCTGGCGCCTGACCCCCTTTTTTAACTTGTCTGAGGAAAAAATCACATTGGGAATTTTGCTCATACTCTGAGGATAAGTGGAGAGATTGGGGTGGAGGAGACGGAACCTCCTCTCTCAGTAAGAACAGGGACATTGTTGGCCCCAGAAAGGCAGGGCCAAAAAGGAGGGCCGCGCTGACAGAGGCTTAACACCCACGGCGGCAGGAGCTGGAGGCAAGGCTGGGCAGGCTGGCAGCGCCCGCAGGTGGGCGTGGGGCGAGCCTGGAGCTGACCCCAGCCCACGCGGGCTCATTTCCCTTGGCACGCCAGGACTTCCTGCTTTCAAAGGGAGGGAGGTGTGAAAGAAAAGCCTCTCCCGGCTCACCGGACAGCAAATATGTCTCACAAAACAATACGTTTTCTTTGCTGCATTCAGTGTATATGAATCAGATGCCAACGGGTCCAATTTATTTTATACAAAACAGTTCTGTGATGATGGGAAGGTCCTCACAGGGCCGGTGGGTTTTATTGAGAGCAGAAGAATAAATAAATCATTCCAAGATGTTAGGCAAAACCCACACACACCCAGTTACCCCGGTCGAGACTGGGCTGGAGCTTCCCGCCCAGGGAAGAGGGGGCTGGGCTGCTGTGGGCCCCCATCACTCACAACAGGGTTCAGACACACGTCCTCTCTTCATCCTCAAGGCGCATGTCAGGGCTGGAAGTGCCACTCCACCAACAGCTTGCTACTCACCTCGGATCCAGGAGTGACAACACTCTTACAAGGAAACTTCTTCTAAAATTTTCAACCTGCTCTCAGCCGCTGTTGAGCCAGGCCCATGGGTGTCACCCAGCCTTCCAGCCACGGCTCCATGTCAGTCCAGCTGAGGACGACCGACAGAAACCATGCGAATGCGTTCTCGACAGCCCAGCAAAGTCCGAGGGGATTCGGAATCCTGCCGCGTGGCTGTGGCACACCCCAAGGCCGTCCGAAGAGGGGAGCTCTGTGAGAGGGTCTCCTTGCTGGCAGTGAGAATGCAGGCAGGGCAGTCTTGACAAAGGTGAGGAAACAGTGGGAAAGGAGGGGCCCTGGGAACGTGGACAGTCAGGGTCGAAACCTGTCTCCAGATTATTCCTGAAACCCGGCAGTTTCCATCAGGGGGCAGTTATGCCCCCCTGGGGACATTTTTTGGTTGTCACGACTTGGGGGTTGGGGGTGCCCCTGGCATCTACAGGGCAGAGGTCAGGGAAGCTGTTAAATATCCTCCAGTGTGCATGACGGCCCCCCTACAAGGGACGACCCTGCCCAAAAGGGCAATAGTGCTGAGGCTGAGAAACCCTACTCTGGCCACATGCCTGGATCCAAGAGAGGAGAGGGCTCTGGAATAAAACCGGAAGAGCTGTTTCTCTAAACCCTGCAGTGTAACAAGAGCTAAGCATCCTTGCTTCAGGGCCCGCCCGCAAAGCGTGATACAGAGAATGGATTCTCACTCGCAGGCTCATGGCCTCCCACCCTCCGAGGCTTTGGTAAGAAGGCACAGGGGACACTGGTGTGTTAATTAGGAGTGCTTCCCGCTGCAGTTAAGAGAACGCATGCCACAGGGTGGCCTCAGTCAGAAGGGCTTGTTCTCTCATGGTGGGAACTTCAAAGATAGGCGGTAGTTTCATAAAGCCAACATGTTAGGCCTTTGCGATTCTCTGTGATTCTCTCGGCTTCCACTCCTGAACACAGAGTGGCTGCCTGTCCTCATCCTGCCCGAAGCCTGCCAGAGGCTGCAGGTGGGGGTGGTCCCCACTGCCCCCTCCATCTACCAGCCTTTGTTCTGTTCTCCTAACAAGACGGGCTGTTCCTTCCTGGAGCCTCTGCATCCGGGGCTCTGCAGCCTGGAAGGGTCAGCCCAAGGCTGTTTCTCCAGCTCCTTCTGGCCACACAGGCCTAAGCTTGTCGAGCAGCTCTCCCTGACCACCCATCTAACATTTGCCCTTACGGCCCTCATGCCTCCTACACGATGCCCATTTCCTTGTCCCGTGGCATTGATCATGGTCTGAAACTACTTTGTTACTCACGTGTTCAGTGTCTGTCCCTGTGCTACAAGAATGGAGATTCCGCAAGAGCAGGGACCTGGAATCCCAGAGTCCAGAAGGGTTCTGGGCACACAGTAGGTACTCAGCAATGTTACTGAATGAATGAGTAAGTGAAAGATCTGGGCCTAGACCTGCCCCTTCCTAAATCCTAAACCACAATGGGTTGCAGTTACAATGGATATCCCACGATTTCGGAAACCTTTGTATGACCTTCGGAAAAATGCAACAGAGATGAAATTTAATCTCTTGTAGAATTTCAAATCTTGCCCTAGAATTTATTTTTGTTTATTTTTTACTAAATTGGGGCGTTTGGGCTAAAAAAACATGATGGAATAAGAACCTATATCTATCCCAAAAGTTTTAGCTTACTTGCCTCTCCTTAAAAACTGACAAATCATGCAAGTTAGATGTCAAGAGCCAGAGAGGAACTAGAGAGAGAACGAGAGAGAGTGGCCGGACCCATCCACTCATGCATCTGCTCAGCCCGGAAGCAGGCCTGGGCCGCCTGCCTCCTGCCAGCCGAGGCTGCACTTCCAGCCGGGTGTCTGTATCTGCCTTACAGAAAGCAAGGCTCCTGGGCCCCTGGCATGGAATCTCTGTTCTAAATCGATGGTGGTACCTAATTGAGGACCGTTACACACAGATGAGAGAAGATTAAACCGCGACAGGCAAGTGGCCTCCACAGTAGAATAGGGCATCTGCAGGAGTGCGGCGTGCCCTGACATCGCTGCAGCCAGTATCGCTGGAGATTCGGTCTTTCCAGAAGGGGTCCACACTCAAGTCGTTCACAACTTCGCTTGGATAGCTGGAGCTGAGTGTCACGCATTCCAAACATGTTTCCTGAGGCCCTGCTGTGCGCAGGAAGCTGTGAGGCCATGGCAGGTGCCCGGCGCAGCTTGGGCACTGAGCAGAAGGGCTCTAGGAGAAGGCCTGGCTGCCCTGCCGGGAATGGGGACTGTCCAGCTGGGTTCTCTTGAGAGAAGCAGGAGAGCAACAGCCCCCCAGACCTGACCCCACCTTTACCAGCTCCACAACCTTGGGCAGAGCTCTTGATATCACCCAGCCTCAGTTTCCTTATCCACATCTTTATTTCCCTCTGGTCCCTGGGGTGGTTTGAGGATGAAATGATCAATGGGATGATGTGCGTCAAACACAGAAAAATGGCTTCTATTCATCGACCACTGATGGATACACATTAGACCAGCCCTTGTCAACCTTCCCCACGGATAACCTGGGGATCTTGTGAAAAGCAGATTCTGGCCCCAACCTTCTGCGGAGGGGCCTGAGATTCTGGATTTCTATCAACCTCCTGGTGACACAGAACCTACTGGTCTGAGGATCACTGGGGAACGCTGGAGGAGAGGGGCTGGGAGAGCAAGAAAGTGCCCTGTCCTCTGTCCCTCCAAACGGTAGGCATTGTCCCAAAAGAGTGCCTAAGCGGGGTCTCCAGGTGGCTGTGTGACCCCCTTCCAGGTCCACAGCACAGGCCCTCAGTAGGCTGGTAGCTGTTTTGTGGTCACGCCGGGTGAGGACGTGCCCAGCTCAGTTTGGATGCATCCAAACAGCAGAATGAGTTAAGGTTTTACAGCTTCTAAGCCACATCAGCAAACATGAAGGACAGCTCATTGTCCCCAGAAGCTCCCTTCCTTCCAACCCCACCGCTGCAAGCCCACCCCTTTTACCACCAAAGGAGGCTGCACAGGCACCGGTGTTGGGGAATCTACAGATGGTCTCCCCGCCCTACAAGCCTGGCGTCCTGCTGGGGGTGCTGGCCGCAGTCTGCAAGGCTTGGTGATGGGCCCGTGGCCTGTCCTCTGTCCCCCACCCCGCCTCTTTGTGTCTCAGGCCGAGCTTCCCCTCCTTTTTCCCTCCTGCAGACGGCTAGCAGCTTCAACTGTCCCACTCGCAGGAACAGTCCAAACCGCAGAGCTTGGCACCACTGCCAGCCTCCCAATTGCCAATGATTGTTTATCAGATCCAAGGCATGCTCTTAGGGCTGATGGTCTGACTGGAGCCCTCTTTTCAGCACAGAGGGAAGTACAACTGTTATATAAGGCAGCACGGAGCCCCATTCATCCTCTGGCGGCACAGTGCTTTAGGAAACAGCAAGGTGATTGGCAAGGTGAGAACACAGGGCAGTGTGCCGGCTCACAGGGAAGGAGTCATTTCTGTCATGGCAAACTCCAGCCTTCCTGCACCCTGGTTCCAAACTGGGGGTCCCGGTGGGTGGGAGAGGAGGGGATCTTTAGGTAAATGGACTGCATCACACAGCAGGCAGAGTGATCTCTTCAGAACAAAAATCTAATCACCTCGGCTAAGCCTGCTAAAGCCCATCACTGGCTGTGCAGCCTTGAGAAAATCCTTGAGTGGCAGTAGATGGCATTTTTCCCATCCAGTCTCCTGCAAGCCGTTCCCTGCACCTAATCACCGCTCCTGCCGCCTCACTCACTAGCCACGGGTCACACTAGCCCTGGGCAGCCCCCTCGGTGCTTTTGCACAAGCTGTGCCCACATCCCAGAAGGCAATCTCTCCCTTTGCACCTGGTCAGCGCCTCTGTGCCTTGGAGCTCTGCTTGGCAACGCCAGAACAGGCCAAAGCAGCCAGATAAATGCCTGCATCCATCTCCGCCATTAGACCTTGAGCTGCGCGAGACTAACCCTTTCTGGCCTCAGCACACTGAGCACAGAGGAAGCTCTCAATAAATACTTCTGAATTCCTCTAAGATGCCTGCATGGCCAGGAAGTGCCCAACAGGAATCCACTTTCAAGCACATGATCCCAAACAAAGGAGTCTGCCTTCTCCTAGGCTGGGTGCCCTCGCTTCCCTGGGCTTCTCTCTGAAGCACTCGGCACACAGGATCAGTGTAACGTCTGTCTCGCTTGCCTGAGACCTGTGGGCAGACAGGGTGGGCTTCTAGAAGAACACAGAGAGGCAAGAATTTGAATGCGAGGGATTTCCAAGGGAGGTGAGCCCGCGAATACCCTGGTGGGGAGGGGGAGGCCAGTGCAGGGTGTGCTGCCAGCAACCACTCGAGTGATGTGTGGCTGAGCTTAATGCTGCTGGGGGCCCTGTAAGGGGTGTATGCACCACCCCACCCACCACTGGCTGGGAGCTGCGACAGGAGCATCAATGCCCACACATCAGTCTGCCCCAAGTCTGGCAGACCTGACACTGTTACCCCAGGAAGGCCCTGGGGGAAGAAATGCTGGTGCTGGCAAGTGGCACCAGTGGGCTGGTGTGCACCTCCACAGAAGGCAAGGGGGTGGGGGCACCCCCAGCAGACCTTCACCTCCCTTGATTTCCAAGGCAGAAATGGGTTGGTGCCCCACAGTCATTGCCAATGGAAATTGTCTCACTTTTTCAGCTGCGCTTGGTGCACCCTTTCATCCCCATCCCACACTTGCCCAGAGTGGACAACCTCCTGTCTTAGAACAGTGGGGGCCTGCAGGACCCATTCTATCCCTGGGCCACATCAGGCCCCGGGCCAGCCAGGAAGTGGAGGCTGAAGCTCCTTACCACACAGGAAAGTGTGGCAGCCCCATCAGACACCCCGGGATAGCATGGCTTCTGTTCTCCATGTTCTCACTTGCAGCCCAAAGCCTCCTGCTACACCATTTTGGGAAATGCAAGCAGACTCAGCTGATTTAAACTGTGTGGTAGAACCATGAGGGATTTCTTTGTTTTCAGGCACCTTTTCTGAGCTTCCAACTTATTTTATAAAAACTTCATAAATGAATGAAGCAATGGATGAAGAGCATCCATCATTACTAATTTGCAGACTCCAAGCACAGAGGTTTTGCCATGCTTGCAGACATGCAGAAAAAGGTAGCTCTCTCATAGGGCCACTCCAGGCCTGGTCCCTTGAAACCATTTATCCACACCCCAAAGAAGGCAAACATCCTCTTCCTGGTCGGTAAGACCAGAACTCACCAGCAAGCGCATCCGAGGACAATCTGTGCACTACCTGAGTCAAACCTTCTCAGCCTGCCTCCGCGCGTGCCCTGGGTCCCCAGCGCTGTTCCAGAGGTGGCGGTGTTCTGCCCCACCACCTGGCCAGCTTCGGCCACCACTGCTCTGACTTGAGAATTTCTGCCTACAAATGGCTTTGTCTTTTCTTCCCATATTCCAGAGCCGTAGCGATTTGCCTTAGACTAGCTACACCGTACATGAAAAATCAACTAATATGAGAAATCTCCAGAATGAACGAACACCCAGTCACCCCATCCTGCCTTTTCTTGTGAGACGCTTTGCTTTAGAAATTAAACCAAACATTAAGATGAGGGTGAAAAAGTTCCTTCTCTCTGTTCTGTCCCAACCCAAGGGGGTCTCATCTGAAAACTCGGCTGCTCCTGCAGGCCTCCTTGCCCTCATCTGTAAGTTCATTGGTGCCCATATGGTTACCGAGGCCTCTGTCTTCCCACTCATGTTTCCGCTCATGACAGTCTCCTGCAGGCCTTGCTCTGGGCTTGTGGCCTTAGTGCCTTTTCTCTCTGCATGATTGTGATCTTCATTTTACCATTTTATTGAGGACACTGAGCTCAAGCACTGTGGTGGTAATACGCCTGAGGTGTTGGGAGGGTTCAAAGGCAGCGCTCACCACAGGTAACCTGGTGGAATGCAAGGGGTGAGGGAATACAGGTATGCAGGCATGAAGGTACACCCAGCTGCCACCTGCTGAGTGCCCACCGCACACTGGCACCTGGGCTTGTGCTCAACCAAAGGCACAGGGGATCCTGGGGCACTTGGCACAGTGGGGAGGCGGAGTCTCCCAACCTGTACTTGTGGGGCAGGTGAACCCCGTGCTGGGCCCCCGCTAGCACTGCCCACCAAGGGCTATGCCGACCTGGCCCTTCCCACGGGCGGGGCCCTCACACTCTCCTGGGTGACTGGCTTGCTTCATTTCCAGAAGCTTTTTCTCTCCCCACCTTAGCCTCCCCTCCACAATTGCCCAGAATCCTCAGCACCCTTCTGAGTTTTGAACATCTGTGCATCTGATTTCATGCAGCACCAGCGCTGACAAGCTCCCACCGCCTGATGAAATCACACCACTGGAGTGAGAACAGGCTCAGCCTGGGCCCAGGAAAGGTGGTACCCTGGTGTGGCTACCAGAGACCTCCTGGGGGCAGAAGCCCCTCACTGAGCAGAGCCTTCTCCCAGGGGTCTGCAGTTGGTACGTGGAGAGGGGAGGGGATTCACACCCTACACGTGTCACTCCTCCTGAACATCCCGTTTCTGTCAGCCCAGCCAGCCCCTCTCTGGGTTCCTGGTTCTGCTGAAGGAAGCATCCAGGCAAAGCTGGGTGCTTTGCTCTTGGGGGTATCAACGAGCTGCTGCAGGCCTTTATGGGGCTTGTAAACTGGTGGCTCTGGGAGCACCCAGCTTAGATGCTGTTGTAAATCTGTTGGCAACAATTTTAAACTGGGAGGAATTGTGTATTAAGTTTGAATCACATGGAATCATCATTTGCGTAGGCCAAAAATGGTCAAATATGGGCAACTTTATCTGGTTATGGTCATGAAAATTGAAATCTTTCACTCGATCCTGAAAAACTAAAGGCCAGGAAGCAGTAGGCTTGGTGGGACTAGGGTACGGTCTTAGTTTACCCCAGACCTCACCACTCCCTTTTGTTCACAAGTAGAGATTCACTGCCTGCCAGGCACCATGTATGAGCAGGTAAGGGCATCTCATCCCTTCCTGTCCATACTTCCAACCCCAAGCCTGAGATGAGCTTAAGGGAACAGAGCATTCTCCTTAAGAATGGGACAATGGGGTAGGGACCTGAATGGTCTCTGGCATCAGTTGGAGGGATGAAAATTAAGACATTGCTTCTACTGGGCAATTAAGCAAGATTTTTTAAAAACATGCATGACCCAGCAAGTTCAATGCAAGGAATCTGACTTCAGAAATAAATCTTTATGTAAGCATATACTCAGCTCCAAGGATATTTGCCACAGCGGAAGTCAAAATAGTTTTTGAATGGAAATACATTAAGTAGCAGGAGAGTGTTCAATACATTATGATCCATCTGGTTGAATACAATCCACATGTTGTAGGATGGAAAATTACATAGGCAATACTCAAGCTCATTCTAAGTGGAAAAAAAATCACAAAAGGTTATTTACTATGTAATTCCATTTATGTAACATCCTTGAAATGACAAAATCATAGAAATGGAGCACAGAGTAGCAGTTGCCAGGGGTGGGAGGGGGCCGTGGCTATAAAAGGGTAGCCTGAGGTGTCCTTAAGTGGGATTTATTATGGACTGCACATCTGTGTCCCCCCAGAATTCATGCTGAAATCCTAACCCTCAGTGTGATGGGACTTGGGGCCTTTGGGATGTGCTTCGGTCCTGAGGGTGGAGCCTCATAAATGGGATGAGAGCCCTTATAAAAGAGACCCCAGAGAGCTCCCAGGCCCCTTCGCCCGTGTGAGGACACCATGAGAAGGTGCTGAGCACAGGAAGCAGGCAGCCGGGTCCCCAGCATTGGGCTGGGCTCAACGGTGGGCCAAAGATGTTAATTTAGCAAAGATGCTAACTTGACAGCAGTGAACATGTAAGCAGAGGGGTCTGCTATGTGTGTGTCTGTGTGTATGTATTTTGTGTGTATTGTAAATTCCCTCCCAGTGAATATGTGTTGTGTTGATATTTTTAAAATTCACTTCTTGGAGGAGAAAGAAAGAAACTTACAGATCTCTGATAGAAAAGATGAAGCATTATTTTCCCCAGACTCAAAATTCTCACCATCTCCAGGACAAACTGTCCACCTCCCGATTCTCCAGCACACGAATCCCCACGACCCCAGAGCTCACCCCTTGTCTGTCTAAGCCCCCACACCACTCTCCTTGACTCAGTCCAGACCTCACCTTCTCCAGGGAGCCACGGCAGGGGCTGCCCCCCGGCAGGCTCCCGATGCCAGCATCCCCATCCCCATGAGGGACTCCTCATGGGTGGGACTGACCCTTTTCACCTGAGTATGGCTTACATGTATTAACCCAGGGCCGGTCCCCGCTGGGGCTCCACTAACACATGGGAGGAGGCAGGGCTGGGCTAAGAGCACAGAAGCTGGCTGACTCCAGGTTCCAGCCCTACCAGCGGAGGGACTGCAAGGCGTCAAGGCCTCAGCCTCCTCAGCTGTGACCCTGCAGAATGGCAGCTGGGAGTTTCCTAAAGATAACATGATCTCATGCATAATGATAATTGTATAAAACAGTTGCTGTAAAGAGTGGAAACAAGGTGTATATATACACATATATGTAAGTACCCAGTACAGTGGCTTGCTTAGTCATTAGTTATTTTTATTAATAATCAAGAATGACAAAAAGAAAAAACAAGCTGTGGGTATGGCACAGGTACACACAGCTGATGGGAGGGCCAAATGCCATGGCCACAGGCACCGGTGGGTTCAGGAATCTCAGAACCAAAACACAAGCAGTGACAATAATGAGGAGGAAGGGGGTGGGGGGCGGGAAGAGAAATATTCATGGGACAAGAAGAGGGGGAGGAGGGGTTCACAGAGGGGAGGGGAAGGAGAAAGAAATATTCATGGGACATGTGTATGTGCCAGGCCCTGTTCTCAATGCTCCTCTTATTCAACCTGTAGAATAAGATAAATCAGAACCTACAGGGTGGTGGCCTCCATTCCCAAATTCACCTCATGGTCCAAGATGGCTGCTCCAGGACTCCAGCCATCACATCCAAATTCCAACCATCAAGGACAAGGAAAGGGAAGGAGGCTGCCCATAAATTATACACACCAACTTCTGCTGATATCCCACTGGCTAGAACTAAGGCGTATGGTCTTGTCAAGCAGCAGGGAAGTCTGGGAAATGAAGTCTTTATTCCAATGACCAGTGGCCTGCTAAAGTTTGGGGTTCTATTATTAAAAGCAGAGTCCCTGCTGTTCACCTCTGAGGAGGAAATCAACACACAGGATGAAGTAGCAGGTCCATGCAGACTGTAAGTGACGGAGTCTGTGGTGAGCAGAATAAAGCACCCCCACCACCACCCCCGCCAAAGATATGGGGCCTTCATCCTGGAACCTGTAAATGTGACCTTATAAGGAAAAGGGATCTTTGCAGATGAGATTAAATTAGGGATGCTGAGATGCGGATGATCCTGGATTATCGAATGGCCCTAAATGTCACCATGTATGCCCCTCTAAGAGGGAGAGAGGGAAAGCTGAAGGGCTGTCCTTGAAGCTGGAGTGACGTGGCTGCTTTCAAGGGACACCAGCAGCCGCCCAAAGCTGGAAGAGAGAAGGAAAGATGTTCCCCTGGAGTTGACACCTTGAGGTCAGCTCAGGGACACTGACTTTAGACTTCTGGTCTCCAGACTCTAAGAAATAACTTTCTGTTGTTTCTTAGAGCAGCCACAGGAAACTGATAGAGACTCTTCAGTCAAACCCAGGCCCCCTGGTTCCAGGGTCCAGGGAGAAAAAGGCAGGGGGAGCTCCCCAGTGCTTTGCATCAGAGACCCAGACTCTGACACCTACCCCTCCCCTCTGGGTCAGGCGTCGTGCCCCAGACAGCAGGGAAAGGAGATGGCAAGCTGGTCACCCAGCACCGGGCAGTCCCAGCCCCAGGGCCACAGGATGCTGCCTGCAGTCATGTCACCGCCAATTTCCCATCCAGGGGCCCGAGTGAGCACGGAAGGGGGCCCTAATTGAAGAATGAGCTCACTGGGAGGGTTGTTTATTCTACTGCTGGGCCATCAGCTGCCTCTACGTGATGCCCACGCATTGAGCCAGGCCATTTCGAAGTGTTGCTAGTGAACTGCAGCCCGTGGGCAAATCTCGTGGCATGTAAACAAGCCCAGGCTTTCTTCTCTTTCTTTTACAGTGTTTTTCTCTTTTTCCCTCCTGCATGTCTATTTCACATCCCACCCTAAATTTCACCCGACTGGGTTCACTGATGACTGAACCGACCAGCTGCCCAGAAACCTGGGGCACATTCTTAAGATCCCCCTTTCACTGCACCACACATCCTTTCCACCCCCAAGTCCTGTGGATTTTGCTTCCCAAGCATCTTCCCATTCCATCCACTCCCCATCCCAGGCCAGGTTTCCTCTACCAATCACCTGCCCAAGCTGGTCTCCTGCTTCCCCACTGGCCACCTTCAATCCAGTCCTCATGCTGCTCGAGTCTTTGCGCCAAGTGGCAATCATATCAGGCCACTGTCATGGACTGAATAGTGTCCCTTCAAATTCATGTCCAGCAGAACCACAAATGTGACCCTATTTGGCAGTAGGGTCTTTGCTGATGTAATTAGTTAAGATGAGATCACACCGGATTAGGGTGGGCCTAAAACCAATGAAAGACGCTTATAAGAGATACGCACAGGGCCGCTTTGTGAAGATGGAGGCAGATACGGGAGGCATGCAGCTGCAGACAAGGGATGCCAAGGATGGGTGGCAGCCCCAGAAATCTGGGTGAGGCAGGGAGGATTCTCCCCAGGAGCCGTCAAGGGAGCACAGCCCTGCTGACACTTGGTTTCAGACTCACAGCTTCCAGAGCTGTGGGAGAGTACCTTTCTGTTGTTTTAAGCCACCCAGTTTGGGCTCGTTTTTCACAGCAGCCCCAGGACCCTCACACAGCCCCTTGCTCTGCCGTTCACTCTGTCCAGGACATCCCAGGGCTCTCAGGATAACCATGAAGCTAACCAGCTTGGCTTCCAAACTCCCTCAAGGCTTGGCCCAGTTCACACCCAGTCTCACCTCCCACCCCGTCTCTCCCTGCTCCAGCCTTCTGCTTTTAGTCCCTGGGTTGTTTTGTGTTCTCTCCATCTAGACTTGTCACTCCCTCTGCCTAGAACTTTCCATTGAAAGGGGTCTTGGTGGCAGAGAGAAGGGCAGTGCCCAAGACCAATTCCTGGTGCCTCATTTCCCCCAGTTCACATTGGAGTGCATCTTTACTGAAACAGAACTTGGCTCTGACCATTCACTGATTTTTCCAGAACCTTCCATGTGTTTTCAGTTTCTCAGTATCCAGCTCAGTGTCCTTCACTCCAAAAGGTGTACCTGCAATGGCAGCCATATATGGACTTTTTTAAAGAGCATGCCTATTTTAGCTACAAACTCTGAACATGACCTCTTGGGCACTTTCCACCTGGCACCTCGACAACTGAATTCTGTGACTTCCAGGTCAGCTCGCATCTACTTGCTCGGCTCTCTTGCTGTGAAAGGCCCTTTGTTGCTGCCAGGAAGAGTCACAATAACAATGGACAGTTAATTTTACTCCTCTCCCTGGGCTGAACTCAGGCCAGGAGGGAGGCAGGCAAAGGGTCAATCCTCCCACCCAAATGTAAGCTCCATGAGGGTGGAGGTCACCCCCATCTGCCCCACACCAGAGCCAGCCTGTGGGTGTCGAGCGACTTAGTTATGGCAGATGCCTCTTGTTCCATGCCCACAGCCATCCCTTCAGCTCTCTGCCTTCCTCAGTTCCCTCTGTACTTGGTTCCTCCATTTCCCTTGCTCGGCCCATGGGAAGCATGTGAGAACCCAGGCCAACCAGACTATTCTGTTCCACGGGTTTAGGGATAAGCATGCCACCCAGAGGAGCCAATGACTCACACAGGACTGTGGCTGGGGCTTCTGCAAAGCCCCGTCCCTCGGTTCTGGGATCAGGAAGCTCGTGCTGTGCTGGGGGGACCAATGAAGGGAGAGAACTCGGTCCTTTTTCTATTCTCAGAGCCCCGGATCCAGTCCTTCCCTGAAGACAGACTTGATTCACCGCCTGGATTATTATTGTCAAATAAGGCATTCATTGTTTCTTTCTTTTTCTTTTTTCTTCTGGTTTGGAATGGGTTTCTGGACACATGCAACCAAAATATAGGCCTGCCCAATATATGAAGAAATGAACGAATGAACTAACCTTCAGTTCAACGGATATTCTCAGCCCCTTGCCCACTTACCCAGAACACAAGGCTTTGCACAAAGAGTGGGGAAGCTAGGACACCTCAGAGTTCAGAGTTTAGTGTGACCCAGACATCCACGGAGGGCTCCTGACCCTTGAGATGAGCCCAATCCACCCATTCCCGGTCCTGTAAAGTCCAAAGATCACTGTGAATCCCATGGCCCTGACCTTCCTGAGGGCCCCTCAGATTCTGAGCTCCTCTTGCATGATGATCATGGTGGGGGGATCCCCCCCGCACCCCATGTGCATTCTCACTCGCACACCATGAACAGCCAGATGGGAAAAGCATCCCCTTCATGGCATCACACACCAGCCCCCGCTCCAGTCTCCTGAGGCACCCACAGGGCAGGGGGCGCAGTTCCCTGCAGGGCAGACTGTTGAGTCCATCCCTCAGAGCCTCCCCCACAGCCACTTGGCTCTTTATTTCACAAACTGAGACCACGTCCTCCCTAATAGGGACCCGCAGGGCTGCAGGGAGGGTTTTTCCACTCTGCTGCAAAAGCTGAAATTACTACAGTTGCCATTGGAGGGCACGCCTCCAGCATGCCTAGCACTCTGCTGGGCCTATTTCACACATGGTAAAATTGAGACTCAGAGAAGTTAAAGAACTTGCCCAAGATCACACAGCTTATGAATGGAAAAGCCCGAACCCCAAGACCAGACTCTTTATTTCCCAGGTGAAAGGTAAGTCCTCACATGATGACTCCTTTCTTTAGGTCAGTGCTGCCCAGGGGGACTCTCTGCAAGGATGCAAATGGTCTCCATCCACACCGTCCATTATGGCTGCCACGCAAAGCTGTCAAGCACAATATGGCCAGTGTGACGGAGATTCTGAATATTTAAATTTCTATTCTAATTAATTTAAATTTAGGTTTAAATTGTCACACATGGCTAGGGGCTTCCAAATTGGACAACACCACTTTAGAAGAACCTGTTTGTTGATCTGACTTTAGACGAAGCTTTGTACAAGGGAGAAGGGAAACCTTAGCGTCTTAAATGAGCAGGGGCACCGTCCCAGTCTCTCCCCAGACCAGGACCAGCAGCCTATGGACAGTCTTCCCATGCCGGACTGCCAGTCCCCGAAACTCAGCCCTCACATCTCCTCCCAGGACCTCATTCCCTTTGTGTAGGGAGCCGTGCTGCGTCCTCTCTTGCCCGGGCTGGGCCTTCTGTCCAGGGGATTCTCCGTCCTCTGCACCCCCACCCCACCCCACTGACCTGCCTGAGCTCTGTTCATCCTCGTGGACTTAGCTGCCATATTGTTCCCACCAGGGAGCCATCCTTGACCCCTGGGTCGGGCCCAGAGAGCACACTGGCCTATCCTTTGGAACAGTCAGCACATCATAACTAAACGTATATGAACTGTGTGGACAGTGGCCGTCTCCTCACTTCCCTGGAGGTCAAGCAGCGTGTTTGCACTACCCACTACTGAATCCTTAGCAACCTGCTCAGAGCTTGGTGTATAGTAGATGCTCAGGAAGTATTTGTGAAATGAATGAACCAGTCCATTGAAAATGCTGAACATTGCACTCTCTACGGCTCCCCTTGGACCTAGACTATAGGTGAGCAAAATTTTTCTTTAAAAGACCAGGAGGTAAAAATGTTAGCCTTGGTGGGCCACACCGTCTCTACTGCCATTACTCAACCCTGCTGTCATAGGGCAAAAGCGGCCTTAGACAACATGTAATGAATGGGCTTGGCTGTGTTCCAATAAAACCTTCCTTAGAAAAGCCAGATCTGGCCCCAGGTGGTCATTTGCTGATCTCTGTCCTGGACTTGCAGGGGGAATATCAGGAGGGAAGCCACGAGGAAGGGGCAACAGTGGGTGCTCAAAGGGCCGGGCGCCCTGAGGGAGGCGGGCAGAGCCCTCTGTCCCTCCACAGACGGGGAGCAGCGGTCAGCTTCCGCAGTGGGGCTCTTGAGCAAGCCTCTGGGGTTGCTGCCCAGTGCGGGAGGGGGCTCTGAGCCCAAGCCCTGGTTTGAGACTCCGGCCAGGGCACGGAACCAACTCCTGGAGCTGGGGAATTCGCGCCTACAATGGGACCCATTGACAAGAACAAGAGCCGCGTTGAAAGTGGGTGCGTTTCTTGTCAGAGTTCGCCAAGGGGATGTGGTAAGCTGGGCTCTCTCCACATCCTGATGTTGCTAAAAATCTGGCGTGGGGGGCCTTCCTGTCCCCAGGAGCGCCCCCCAGCCCTGCTCGGGTGGGAGCCGCGCTCGCAGCTGCTCATCCTGGCCGGCGGCGGGGGTGGGGGGCTGGGGCCTGGGAGCCCCAACTCGAAGCCGGCCCCGGGGCCCCAGGCTCTCAGTGGGCCGTCGGGAGCCTCTCCCTCTGCCTGGCTCCCAGGACGTGGCCGCCCGGGCGAGAGATGGAGGCGTGGTTCCCTGCGCTTCCTTGGAGCGGGTGTGCGGCTGTGCGCGTGACCGCCGCACTCAGCTCGGGGCTGGGCGCCGGGACTTGCTCCCGTGAAGGCCGCCCTTTGTTTCACAGGTATCCGTGAGGGTGGCTGCCACCGCGCCCCAGTGCATCTGCCGCGAGGGGGCGGGGAGGGGGAGGCGTCCCAGGCCTTGGCTCGGGGTCCTCTGCTCACCCCATGCGCAGCCAGGCAGAACTGGGGCTCCACCACGCCGACGCCTTCGGCGAGCCCCGAACCTCTGAGCGCCTCATCATCCGCTTCATTCCTCTCATCCTAAAGCCGGCGGACACTTCAGGAAAAAGTTTGCAAAGCACCTTGCACATAGGGGGCGTCCAATCGGTGGGATCATTGCTCTTCTAAGGGCTTTCTAGTCTGTTGTCTTTGCATTTCTTCTGTCAGAAGAGCCGTCGCGAGGTTAGAACAGTGGCCACGCTGGGTCCTGCCTCAGTCATGTAACGCCACAAGCAGACATTAGAGAAATCCCGGGGAAGGACTCCAGTGGGCTTGGCTTGGGTCGTGTGCCTGGACCAAGCCTCTGGCCGGGGTGACTGGAGCAGCAGTGCGGTCCCCTGACCACAGGTACGTCCCAGGAGACCACTGAGACGGGCGGCCCCTCCAGCATCACAAAGAGCAGTTTCCCAAAGGATGGCAGTGAGATTCAGGGAAGACAGCAAAATATGTCCGTTACACAGGCCCACGCAGCACTTCACGGGAAAGCACCACTCAGAGGCCAGGGGCGGAGACGGCCTTCCTCGGGAAGGCCAGGGAAAGCGCAGGGACCCTCTTGGAGGCTGCGCCTGCCAGGAAGCTGCTGGGCAGCATCACGTCCCAGCTGAGCGGGGATGCAGGGGGCAGGGCGTCTCCGGAGCTCTGTGAGAGCCCCTGGGGTTGCCGAGAGCCAGGACCTGGGCCCTCCAGGCAGGTCACCATTTGTGAAACATGTGGAAAAAGAACCGTGCTCTACAACACGCTAGAATAAGATGGACTTAGGGCTCATTAAACCTGAAGACACTGAGAGATGAGCAACGGCCCGCAGCGTGAGCCCTGGGTCAGGGAGGCCAGGGTTTGATTTCAAGTTCTACCACTCATTCATTCATTCATTCAGAAATACCTATTGATCATCCACTGTGTGTCCTGCACTGAGGAAATGCCCAGGTGGACAGACATGGCCCTGCCATCAAGCTGTGACAGGCTAGCCAGGGAGACGGTTCCTAAACAAACAAAGGACCACTTAACACATAATCACAAAGTGTCCTTGATGCTGTGAAACATGAGACCAGAACTTTGGACAGGAATTTGAAGGGAGGGCCCACGACGACGTCCTCTCTGAAGACCAGTCCTCCAGGCTGAGAATCACAAATGAGCTGCCTTCCACCAGGTGAAAGGTGGCAGGAAGAACACTCCAGTAGAGGGAACGAACGGCATGTATGGCTGCTCTTCTCATCACGGTGAGGAACGGAAACACTTGAGGGTTTAAAGACTGGGGAAGGGAGAGGCAGGTCTACCGTGAGACACCCAGGGGTGGCACTGGGCCGAGCAGACTGAGAGCCACAGGAGACGTTCTGAGACCACACGCACCTCCACCTCCTCTATCTTCCTTTGGCCTGGGATGCCCCTGGAGCTGGGAAGCTGCAAGAGGGGCTGGACTCCCGTAGAGCGAGCTCGTAATTGATGCTGTGGGCATCTGCTGGCTTGATCTGCCGCAAGCTCCTCCCCCATCTGATGCAGGGCTGCAGGAGTGACCCAAACGGTCCCCTCCTTTGCACCTGGCCCAGGTGGCCGGTCAGAGTTGTGTGCCACAAGCAAGGCCAGAGTCTTCACTGAAGGCAGACCTGCGAGCTGGAGGCCTTTCGTCCTTTTACATCAGGTTCCTCCAGTGGCCTTCTCTCCCATGCGCAGACACCCTGTCTGAGCAAGAGGGGGAGTGGAGCCAATTTTTCACTCAAAGGAAAGCAGAGATACTCAGAGCTGAGGGGTGAGAGAGAAACAGAGACAGACTGACCATGGGAACCCCTGGATGCAGGTGCATCTGAAGGCAGAAATATCCCTGGTTTTTAGGCCCATAAGATGATACAGATCTTTTTTTTCTTCTAAGTAAATCCGAATTTCGTTTTTGACATTTGAAACCCAGATGTACATCAGAATTCCGGGTGTTCTGGATTGTAGAAAGATGATACACTGCATATACTATACGATATCTGACACCTTGTGAGATTTGGGGTATCAAATACATTAATATCTAGAACACGTAAGCATATTCACCCCAATTGGGATCAGTGAAGACTACAAAATAGCATCAGGTTGGATTCTCCTGCCGAATGGGTTGTACTCAACATAAATGAGTGTTTTCTGTCTTCGCGGTGTTTCAGGTTTTGCATTTGTGGCTAGGGGATTGCAAATCTGAAATTCATTCAACCAATGCTTACTGAGCCCCTACCACAGGCTGGCCACTGTGCCAGGTGCTTTCTGCAGATAACCCTCTGAGCCTTTATCTCGAAACTGATGGTAGGAAGACAGTGACTTTGCCAAGGTCACACCACCCTCTGTACCAGGCTCGGGATCTAAACCCAGGTTTGCCCCTAAAATCTGTGCTTCTCTGGCAAGCCCGCAGTTCACAAAACCCAGTCGTGGTGAATTATTCACCCTCCAGTTCGGATGAGATGTTGACTCTTTATCAATAGATAAAATGTATTAAAACCTGAGGACTCACTTTCATGCTGATATTCCACCAGAGTTCTATCTAGTGTTCAAATGTCCCTTCTTGAAGAAGAAACAAGGACTCCCCTAAAAATGCCTTCACACAGCAAACTAACTGCCACCTACAACCTTTGTCAAAACTTGGTGAGAGCAAGTCACTGGCCTATGAAATCTAAAACTGCAGGAAGCCAAGTCCGTGGGACTGACGTAGCATCAATCTGCTGGGACACAGGTCTTCGCGGAAGCTCTAGGAATTGCCTCCACTCCTCTTACCTTTGACCTGTAGTCCGGATGCAGACTAATGGGAAATAAAACGTGTGTGCTCAAGACCCAGCTGATTCCTGAGCGGCTCCCATCAGAAGCAGCTTTCTCTCTGTGGGAACAGCTGTCACATTCACACAGCGCCTGTCACAGAAGCAATTGCTGAATCAGTTCCCCAGGGAGTGAGAACCTGACATCTCATTTGCATGCTTGGGTCTTTGGGGCTTGGGAGTGTTGCCCATTCCTATTTTATCCCCAGGGCTGTCCACATCTTTGAAGAGTTGTCTCGAGGAAGCACAAACTGAAATCTGAAAAGCCCCTAGCACAGTGCAAAGTGAATGCTAGTTTCCTTCTCTCCAAAAACTGATGCACAAGATCATCTTAATAAAAGAAACTCCCCAAGTTGTGTAGGAGTCTGTTATTGGTCTCATCCAACAGAGCATTTTCTAAAAATAAAGGCTTAATTAAAAACACAATGAGATATCAATCCACACCTTCTGGAATGGCTGAACTCAAAAAGACTGACAACACACAGCACACATGAGGATGTGAAGGAGCCGGAATGCTCATACACCACTGGCGGGCCTGGAAACCAATATATCCACCATGGAAATTCCTTTGTCAGTGCCCACCAAGTAAAATATATGTATACCCTGTAACCCACCCAACCCCAAATTCCAGAAATGAGCATTTACGTCTGCCAGACACTGTACACAAAAATATCCGTGGCGGTTTTATTCATAACAGCCCCAAACTGGAAACAACCCAAATGCCCATCAACAATAAAAATAAATGGTAGTAAACTAATACAATGTCATTTTACATGGTAAAGAAACAGAATGAGCTACAGCTACTGAACCATATGGATGCTTCTCACAGACAGAATGTTGGACAAAAGAAGCCAGATACAAAAAAGGACATGCTATATGATTCCATTTACATGATGTCTGTGGCAGTTAATCTTATGTGCCACCTTGATTGATCCATTGTGCGCAGATACGTGGTCAGACATTATTCTGGATGCTACTGTGACTGTAACATTTTTGGATGATACTAACATTTAAATCAGTTGATTTTGAATTAAGCAGATTGTCCTTTATTAGCATGAGTGGGTCTTACCTAATCAGTTGAAGACCTACATAGAACAAAAGACTGACCTCCAGAGCAAGAAGGACTATGACCTTCTGACCTGAACTATATCATCAGCTCTTCTGGGTCTCCAGCCTGCCAGCCCATCTTGCAGGTTTTGGACTTGCCCACCTCTGTAGCCACAAGCCAATTCCTTAAATAAACCCTTCTAAATGTACTTAAACATCCTATTGGTTCTATTTCTCTGGAGGATTCTGACTAACACAACAGCAGCAACCAGCAAAGTTCACCTATGATGATAGAAATAAGACCAGTGGTCACCTTGAAGGGATGCTGAGTAGGAGGGAGGTGAAGGAGCCTTACGGGTGCTGGCAATATTCTGTATCTTGATCTGTGCATTGGCTGTGCAACAGATTGTCTTTGTAAAAATTCATTAAGCTGTATATTTAAAATCCATGCATTTTATCTATGATGTACCCCAATACAAAGTGTAAAAACAATACAAGACAAGAATATTATCATCCCCCCACACTCCATCCAACCCTGGGCTCCTTCTCCACAATGGAGTGCAAGGCATTGGCTGGACACAACCAGCCACTAGCCTGGGGATGAAGCTGCAGAACTCAGAACTCACTCATTCACCCAACAAACAGGCAGCCAGCCCCTGCTGCGTGCTGACCACTGGGACAGGGAAGACCCAGTCCCCGCCCTTAGGGAACTCACGCTGCACTGTGGAGGGGTGGGGGAGTGGCATTTTAATTAAAGAATCACACATAAGTGTATACTTATAACCATAACAAATGCTGCAGAAGGAGCTGTGCGGCGGGGACCACGACTGAGGAGCTGACATATTTGGGTAAACAAGGAGGATTTCTTCAGAAAGTCACAACTGAGCGGAACTTGGAGGTGAGAAGGCAAGGGAGCCGGGAGAGGCTCCTCACAAAGGGAATGGCAGGTACAAAGTCCCTGTGGCAGAGAGACCAGAGTGGCTGAAGCAAAGAAAACAAAGGAAGCCCAGTGCTGGGTGAAACCAAAGGGGGCTGTGGGAGCCAGACCATCAGACCACATTGGCCTGGGAGGCCCTGACGAGCTGGGTCTGTTTAAGGCAGTGGTTCTCCACCGGGAAAGGGGTGGTATGGAGGAGGGGCAACCCTTCCAGGGGCCATTTGGCAATGTCTGCAAATATTTTTGGTTGCCCCAATTTGGTGAGGTGGGTAGGGTGTTACTGGCACCTAGTGCACCCAGCTTGCTAAATATAGTACAGTGCACAGGGTGCCCCCACCCAAAACAGAGGATGACCAGGCCCAACATGTCAATAGTGCTGAGGTTCAGCTCTAAGAGAAGGCTTTTGGGGGTTATAAGCAGGGAGTGGAGGGTGATGTGAACAGAGTTGCATTTCAAAAATTTCCTCTGGTAGCACATGGAAAATGAAAGAATCTGATAACAACAACAATAATAATAACTGCAGGAACAGCTGCCTCTTTAGTGAGCACCTACTCTGTGCTGGACGCCATGCCAAGAACCTTATGAGCATCATCTCAGTTGATCATACAAGAGCCCCATTTTGCAGATGAATGAAATGAGAGTCAGGTAGGGCAATTTGTTCCCCTGAGAGCACCCCGCTGGAGCATGACGGCCTTGGACTCTGGAACCCTGTGATGCTCCTGTAGACTGGCAGCTGCTTCTGCCTGGGACAGGCTTCCATCTGGTTGAGCCACAGCTTAGATACACTTGCGCCATCCTTCCTGTGGACCTAAGGGGCTGGTTCCTGTTAAGCATCATACCTCCCAGCCACAAACTGTTTGGATGTAGTACTTCTCCCCTGCAAATGACATGAGAACGACATAACTAATCATGCCTGCCACATGGAATTACTCTGGAGAGGAAGCAGGTGGAAACCCACCCCCTGGTCAATTAGGGCCGCCCTTTAATCCTGCCCACATTGTCAAACATGCTGTATTAAGACCATATTTTTTGCAGGCACAAAAGAGGGAAATCACGTAATGACGCCTAGAAAGGGCTCCTGGTTCCTTGGGACAGGCCAGTTTCCAGCCCCCCAAGGGACGTCCCTTCCCAGCCTCCTTTGTTTCATGTCTGCTGTGGGAAAGACAGGCCTGGCACCTACCAGATGCCAGGAGGTCCCAGACAGCAGCCCTGCAGGAAGAGCTTCTCTGGGGACAGACCCTGAGGTCCAGGAGGCCTGGATCTGGGAGCCTTCCCTGGGGTGGTTTCACCCAGAAGACAGAAGTGCGATTGTTGGGGCCATCTACTCGGCCCCCAACCTCCCTTCCTCTGGAACAGAATCCCAGATTTCCTTCAGGGAGCCACCTCTCCATCACCTGCAGTCCGTGCCATCCCTGCCCTCTCTAGGTCACATGACCTCGTGTGGCCAATCAGCATGTCCCCCACCCAATCCAGTAAATCCCCACTGGGTCCGGTACAGTCTTCCTACTGATGCTCGATCCTAAGCATTCGAAGTTTTTTGGATAAAGAGAATCCCTTTCCACTAGGACTGCTAACTTGGAAGGTCTGCATCTGACCAAGGGTCACCTCACAAGGAAAGCCAATCTGAGGATGAAGGTAGAGTGAGAGAAAAGAATATAAAGCCCAGAAAGGTCAAGACCACACCCTGGAACAGTCCTGTGAGCCCCTAGATCTAACTGTGCCTAAAGCTTGCATACTCCCAGATGTACATGAGCCAAGCTTTTTTTTTTTTCTCTCTCTTAAGCTACTTTGAACTGAGGTTTCTGACACCTTAAGCCAAGAAGTTTCAACAGTGATCCCAACTCAATTCTGCAGGCATCTGTTGCATGCCTGATCAGGCTCAGTCCATACCAGCCACTAAGAGTCCTTAAAATGAAGTAGGCTACAGGTTTGGAGCCATGAGATGACAGAAAAGTAAAATCTTTTCTGTTACCTGTACCTACACAATAAATGGGATCAGAAGCAGAAGAATCAGTCCAGTCTCTTTACACTGTGAATTGCAGAAATCTGACCATATGTGTTTACGAAACAATGGATCTTTTGGCTCATGTAACAGTGAAGTCAAATTCAGGAATGGCTGAATCGGGTGCCCAAATCTCCCCTCCCTCTTGCACACAAACACACACTTGCTCTCACATGGACTCTCACTCTCTTGCTCACACCCTCTTGCTGTGTCTTTCTCTCCCTATCCATCCATCCATCCGCATACCCACTTCATTGATTCTCAAGTGTACACTTTCTCACATGTTAATATCTCTGAAATCAGAATGTGACTTATTGCGAAAGGCATGTCACAGTTTAACTGACAGGCTTTTTTCTTTCTTAGTTGTACAGGGAATAATGAATTGCATGCCTTAGAATCAAAGGGATTTCTTCCCCATGGCTAGCTTCTCCAGGTACCATGCTGTCCCGCTGTGGAGGGGTTTCCTCCATGTCGTGGGGGGACAGGGAGCGTGGCCAGACTGCTCCAACATCCCAGAGGAAAGAGAGGGCTGATCTCCACATCTGTGTAAAATGGCGAGGAAGGATTCTGACCTGGAGCCTGGAGCTTGTGGCAATCCCCGTGGACTTGCTATGACGGCCATGCCCTGCGTCCTAGCTGCCACAATGGTCAGCCCTGCCAGAGCTGCAAGGAGCACCGGAGGGCAAGGGAGGGGCAGGGGCTGAGGAAGGGATGCTGCACAAACAAGCCAGCAAATGTCTTCAACCAACGGGGACCTATGATCCCGATTAGTATTCAAAGCAGAGGAGTGGTGATCATTGACAAGTGCGGGAAAACTAAAGGATGACGGTAGAAATCACCTCAAGGCCACTGACCTGCTGAGCACCGTTAACTCTTCGGTGCATTTCAGAGTTTTCTGTGACAAATCTCTAAACAAAAAGCAAAGCTGGGTTTGCTCATTCGCTCACGTGTTTTGCAGAGCAGCCGTGTTCCCAGAGGAGCCCGTTTAGATTGGCTTGGACTCCTCAGCCGCACGTGGCCTTTGCCCAGCCTGGCAGCCTGCAGCAAGAGACAGACAGATGGCTTTGCCAGCCTGACCTCCACACACATGGCCCCCAGTCTGAGCTGCTCCATGACAACCCCATTCCTCCACAACGGGGTCATCGGCGGCAGGGGGAAGAGGGCCCTCAGATGCCTGCGCTCCTGGTCTGTCTAAAGCTGGCACTTTTGCTTGGGTGGGGATATGGGGCCACAAGCTTATGCAAAAGTGTGTGCATCTGCAGGAACATGTTTACACATATTTGCACGTATATCTGTGGGTTCATGGGGAGTGTGTGTACATACAAATGCATATGAAAGGAAATGGGTGCATATGTATGTGTCTGCGTGTATGTGCACATGTAGGCACTGGGGTGCACTCAAGGCCTGCCTAGGGTTCCAGCTCCCATGGGACTCTCCCCTCAACCACTTGCTGCCACGCCCACCCCTGTGGAGACATGACATTCCCTTTCCAGAGCTTTCACCCACCAACTCGTGATCTTCCCTCTGCAGAGGAGATTACATGGGTGTTATTATCTGACTTGCAAGATAAAAAACAAAAGTCCACAGAGCTTAACTGAGCAGCAGCCTATGATCACAGCACCCGTTAAGGCAGAACAGACTACTGTCTCCTGACTTATCTGTCCATTATCTCTCCACCAGAAAGGGAGTACTAGGGCTGTTCAGATGACAAATCAAAACACTCACCCTTCCCAGGTACTTTAGATACAATATCTCCAGTCTTCCCAGTAGCCCATCAACTCCGTTTTGTACAGTGGAAACTCAGAGAGGTTAGTCAGTATGCTCAAGGCCACACAGCTGCTGTAGTAGATGCTGGAGTTTCAGATCTGAGACTCCAAGACCCAGGCTGGGAGTGAGGGTGCTGGCAGCTCACAGCCCAACTCCTTCCAGCCGCCCTTGGCCTCAGAGAGCTGCTTCATCAGAGCCTGTGGCCCCTTCCCCAGGGGCGGTGGGGGAGCCCCTTGTATCCAGTGACAGAGACAAAGTCTTTCGGTTGGTTGGGGATTTCTCTGAAGGGCACACCCAGCTCAGAGCTCCCCCCCAGGGAATGAGTTGAGGCCCCTTCTGTCCAGTCCTGCTGCCGGCCCTTCCTCACAGGTGACTCGTGAAAACACACCCATTAAACTTCCTGCACACAAATCTGTTTGTTTGTTTTCCAAGGAACCAAATAAGGACAGGGCTGGACCTGGAACGGAAGCTGCTGGGCTCCAGTGTCCAAGACTTCCCCACCTGCCACCTGTCATCTTACCCAGATGCCCACCTGGGCCTGACCTCTCACCTCCCATATCCCAGCAAGTGGCCAGTGCCTGTCTCTGCCACCAGGGATGGGAACAGCCTGGCTGCAGAGGAAGCAGTGGGTTGTCTCGGAATGTGGAGCTGCCTAAAACTCTGGCAGAAGAACCATTTGTTTTCCTGGAATCTTGACTCACCAGTCCAGCAGAAACCCCAGGAGCTGCCCAGAACCTACCTTCCCCCTCCTTCTATCTCCCTCCAAGCTCCCTGAGCTCACCCCTCCCCAGCACCTGCGTTCCTTTGTGACCCCCTCCCCGGGGTGGTCTCCCAGCGGGGTCCTCACATGCCAGTCCCTCTCCCTGGGATTCTCTTCCATCCCTATGAGGCAGGCTGCCCCTCCCTCATCGCTGGGGCCTCAGCTCAGCTCTCCCACCCTTCCCAGCGCTGGCTGCCTGGTGGGATTCTCCTCAGGCACTTTGAAGACCCTCGTGCTCAGGTTGCCCCCCGAACAATGAAATCAGTCTCCTAGGAGAGCGACAGTAGGACGTAAGTTCCAGGTCAGGGATCAACAAACTTTTTCTATAAAGGGCCAGACAACTAGAGACGTCAGGTGTGAAGCCATTCTGTCACTACACAGCTACTCAGGATGTCCAGGCAGCACAGAGGCAGCCACAGACACAACGTGGGCGTGGCTGTGTTCCAATAAAACTTTATTCACAAAAGCAGGCTGTGGCTGGATTTTAGAAGTTGCCAGCCCCTACCCTAGGTGAGCCAAGATCGAGAGTACTATTGTAAAGCAAGCTAAAAACAAAAACAAAACAAAAGGCCTGTCACTGGCTGTGTGAATCAGATTTGCTCCCCTGTTCTTTCCATGCAAACAAATTCAGAAATAAATGGGCTGCCAAGGCTTAAGCAAGTCATCTATCAACAGGGTGACTGTATATCTCAGTTTGCATGGGACAGTCCCTGTTGAGACCTATTGTCCCAGCAGCAATAGTAGAAGTGCTGGGTTTCATCCTCAGAAACGCCCCAGTGTTGTCAACAAACACCATCAACACGTCAATGGTTAGGTGGCCACCCAGTCTTCACACCCCAATTCCAAATGTGTAGCTTATCAAAGGAACCTCATTCTTTTTGATCAATTAATGAAATTGCCAATATTAGCAATTAGAACCAAGAAAATAAATCGATGCTAATTATACAGAAAATGACTAAATTCTACAGGCAGAGAAGAAATGCTTCAACATGGGGCAACTGAGATGAATGAAGGTTCATGAGTTCTTTCAGATATTTATAAGGTTATGTTAAGCCAGACTCTTGCCCCTCCAGAGCTCTGGACTGGGCAGGGGAGGAAAGCAGAGGACGGACAGGCGCCCGGACCCTGCCTGGTTCCACAAAGTGAAGGACAGGGCATTGGTGAGGGGCGCCCAGCCCGTGCGGGCCCACGGCTCCGGCTGCAGAAGCAGCCAACTGGCTCCTTCCCCTGCCGGCTGAGAGGGCGCTCAGGATCGGGGCCAGCCTCTGACCGAGACTTCTGGGCCGGGCCCTGGGGGAACGGGGAGGCTGCAGCTGCCACGCTCACTTCGCAGAGACCCTGGGTCCCTTGCTGGCCGAGGGGAGGCCCTTCCTCCAAGCTGCCTGCACAGACGCATCCCGGATAAGACTTATTTTTTCCTGGGACAGAAGAAGCCTTTGGTCAGAAGGGAAGGAAACGCACGACAGCAGCTTCAGCACCCAAGGCGTTCCCGAGCAGAGGGCGGACCATCTCACAGAAGGTGGGGATGGTAGGAGCAGGGGCCCCGCGGCGAGCCGGCGCCAGTCACCCCGGAGCTGACGTCCTGCCCGCCTCTCTGAAGCTCTCCTCTGCTCCCTGCATCGTCCAGATCCTCAGAGTTCCTTTTGCTGCTGGTCTTTCACTTGGGAACTTTCCCTGCAAGGCCAGGCAGTCTTGGCTGATAATTCACATTTAAAAGTGACCCCCCAATATTGCTGGGGGGCAAGGATGGGGCTTATCTACCCCAGGTATCCCAGCAGGGCTCCGAGGTCCCAAGTCACCTCCCTGGGGATGACACCATTAGGACTTGTCTCTTGGGCACTTAGTTTCTCCTGAATTGAAGGGCCAGATTTTACCACTAAAAACTTAACAATGTTTGGGGCATGCTTACACTAAGGAAGCATTTTTTTTGCTTATCTGCAATTCAGTGAACTGGGCATCCTGCACTTTATCTGGCAACCCTACCCAAGAAGAATGCTCTGGACTTTGGCCCCCAGCAGCTAGCATTTGGGAAGCTGAGTGGGGAAGATGCCGAGCATTTTGCTGCTCAGTAAATACACTTTCCTGCAAACTCCCCGTTTTCAGTACATTATCTGCAGCCCTGGTTAGGCTGGGCCCTTGAAAGCCAGATTCCTCAGGTTCTGGCCTTAAGAGGAAACCTCTCATCTTTTCCTGGTTGTCAAGGGGCACCTGCCTAGCAGCGCCAAGTGGCAGAGGCCTCAGGTCTTGTAAACTCTTCTTTCCCTTCTCACCCCAGGGAATTCCTGATAGCAACACTTTTTGACCAGGTCTGGGGCTAATGAATGTGTTTACTCTCCCCACCCCCACAGACTTAGAACTTCATGGAACTCTCTGGAATGCTAAGCCAGTTACCTTTCTCCACCCACTTTCCTGCTGCCAATTGTTTTGCCATCGCTCATGTGCTTCTCTGTTCTGGTGTCCATCACGTGAATGCATGCCTCTCCGTTCCTGTACTGACCCGTCAGCCTGCTCTGGGAAGAGGGTGGAGATGGCCAAGGGAGTATGATGTGCCTTCTCGAGCCAGAGGCCCCTGCTTCTCTCCATCCAAGAACTTCCCTTTACCCTTCTCTGAGCACCCACTTCCCCACCACAGTCATGCATGGCCCAGACACGGCCACCTAGCTCCCAAGACTCCAGTCAAGGGAGTCCTGATCCCACAACTAAGTGACCCAGCATCTGTCCCAGTTCAAATCCCAAATTCCAGGGGAAAAGGCTTTGATTGGTGTCTTCGGCTCACGTGTCTACATGGTAGCCATGGAGAGGCAGGGTCACCCAGAAGTAAGAGCTGGGACATGGAGAGGTGGCCAGGTCTCAAAGAAGGGGGGTGGGTGGGACAGACACCCCAAACCACGTCTAACCCAGGGTTGGGCCCCACCGGACCATCTGCTGACTGTGAACAGACCCCGAGAGCACCCTCCACTCAGCTCTCCCCACCTGCCCCCATTCTCAGCCTTGCCCGTCCCCACCAATGTCACCTCCTCTAACCTCCAGGACACGCGGAGGAGTGTAACTGAAGCACTATTTCCTACAGCTACTCAGTTAGCAGTTCTGCTCATCCTACCTCCCGAAGGAGAATGGGTTTCAAGAGTGTCCACACCTCCCCATTCCACGCTCAGTCCCCTGGCTGGGACTACTGTCCCCTCGTCCCCTGAGTGGTTTTCCTGCTCTAACCTTGTTCTCCTACAAGCCATGCTACAAAGCAGCCGGACTCATGTTCTCTAAACACAAATCTGATAATCTGACCATTTACTTAAAACCCCTGCTATGTCTTCCTGCTGCCTATAGGAAAGTGTATCAACTCCATCACTTGCTTCTCCATGTCGTCTCTCACCTACACACTAGCTCTTCCTAAGGCTCTACCTTCAGAGGACAGAATTCTTTGTAATTCCTCCAACCTTAAAAACACATACCCCATTTTCTGCCGAGACACTCTGCTTATGCAATCCACTCTCCTGAAACATCCTCTTCTTTCATTTCATCCTTGAAGACTCATCTCTGTATCACTCCCCACAAAAGTCTCTCCTGACATGCAAACTCACACAGCATCATGGAACCCTTGTCTTTGTTCCCATATTACTCTGGACTTTGCTATCACTACACTAAGACCTGAAACATACTTACATGTTATGACAAAGCATTCAGCTCTTTAATATGTAAAAAGCTCTTACAAATCAACATTAAGAAGACAATCTGACAGAAAAAAAGGCAAAGAACATGAACAGGTAGCTGATACAAAAACAAAAACTAGATCTGTGAAAAAATTCTCAATGTCATAATTAAAGAAATGACTGTATAAACAATGAGGTGTCATTTTTATCTATCAGATTTACAAATACTGAAAAGCTTGATAATGCACAGTATCTATAAGGATACAGAGAAAGAATCATAAGATTTGTGACAATAAACACTGATGGAGGGTAGCTTGGCAATATAACTATAATAATTTAAATGATCATGCCCTTCAAGAGAAACAAAAGCAAAAATGAATAAATGGGACTACATCAAACTAAAAAGCTTCTGTACAGCAAAGGACACCATCAGTAGAACAAAAAGGCATCCTACAGTATGGGAGAATATATTTTTAAGTGACTTACCCAATAAGGGGTTATATCCAAAATATATAAAGAGCTCACATGCCTCACCACACACAAAAAACAAATAACCTGAGTAAAAAATGGGCAGAGGATCTGAACAGATACTTCTCCAAAGAAGAAATTCAGATGGCCAACAGGTAGCACATGAAAAGATGCTCCACATCGTTAATCATCAAGGAAATGCAAATTAAAACCACAATGAGATATCACCTCACACCAGTTAGGATGGCCAACATCCAAAAGACAAGCAACAACAAGTGCTGGCGAAAATGCAGAGAAAGGGGAAGCCTCCTATACTGTTGGTGGGAATGTAAACTAGTTCAGCCATTGTGGAAAGCAATATAGAGGTTCCTCAAAAAACTAAAAATAGAAATACCATTTGTCCCAGGAATTCCACTCCTAGGAATTTACCCAAAGAAAACAAGATCCCAGATTCAAACAGACATATGCACCCCATGTTTATCACAGCACTCTTTACAATAGCCAAGATATGGAAGCAACCTAAGTGCCCATCAGTAGATGAATGGATAAAGAGGTGGTACACGTATACAATGGAATATTATTCAGCCATAAAAAAAGAAATCCTACCATTTGCAACAATATGGATGGAGTTAGAGGGTATGAAATAAGCCAGGCAGAGAAAAACAAGTATTAAATGATTTCACTCATTTGTAGAGTATGACAACAAAGCAAAACTGAAGGAACAAAACAGCAGCAGACTTACAGACTCCAAGGGACTAGTGGTTACCAAAGGGAAGGGGTTGGGGAAGATGGGGAGGGAGGGAGGATGAAGGGGATTAAGGGGCATTGTAATTAGCAATCAAAACATAGGTAGGTCATGGGGAAGGCAGTACAGCACGGAAAAGACAAGTGATGACTCTATAGCATCTTACTATGCTGATGGACAGTGACTGCAATGGTGGGTGTGGAAGGGACTTGAAAATATGGGTGAATGTTGAAACCACAATGTTGCTCATGTGAAACCTTCATAAGAATGTACGTCAATGATACCTTAATTTAAAAGAAAAGATCATGTGCTTTCTTTCATAAATTCTATGTAATACACATAGATACACAATAGACTGCATATATATATATTCTTCCACATGTTGAAAAAGATGAGTATTCAGGTAAGTTCTTTGCAAAGGAAAGAAAACAACACCAATGTTAAATGTTCCATAGTTCATGGTACATGTGCTAAGTGGAACAGTATGCAGCCATGAAAAATGATGCTCTCTCTAAGTGTTATTATTAGAAAAAAAGAAAAAATACATGGTGCAGAGGAGTGTATAAAGGTGAAGGTGTAAAGGGTATAGACCACACACTTATATATGCAGGCTTTCTGGAAGGAAAGTATTAACAGGTAATAGGGGAAGCCTCTAGGGAGAGGGATGGGGCTCAGGAAAGACAACAAATCTTTACTTTTCAGCATATATATCCCTTTTTTTCTATTGGAATTTTTTTACAATTTAATCTTTTTTAATCTAGAAGTTTTAAACATTAAACAAAACAATCCAGTCTGGTATCCCCCCATTGCCAATTAATAAACCCCTTAAAGGCAGAAGCACATTCCCACTCACCTCTGGGCCTGTAAGGCTCTCTCTGCCTACAGTTTCAAGAGGAGTTAGACTCTTCAAGCAAATGACCCCCGGCCAAGCCAAAGGGCCTCTTCTGACACCCACGCTTCCTCCAGGCTTAGGTCTCTGCATGTCCCAAGAATTTAGGCCAGGGCGGAAATGTAAACCCTTATACCCCTGAGTGCTGGCACCAGCTGCGCTGCTCCCCCAGCCATCATGGGGCTCCAGGGGAGCTTCTGCCCCATCGTGCTGGGGAAAGACAGGCAAGCTGCAGAGTGGGCCTCAGCAGACCCATGATTCACAGGGAACTTTGTGTGTTGTCCTTCCCCCAGGTGGCTCCAAATGTCTGGAACGGGCCTGACCTCCCAGCCACCCCCCACCTCACCCCCCGTCAGGATGCAGACAAAGGTGCAGGCTCCCACTGGCTACTCAGAGGGAGCAGCTCGCCTGGGACTTGCTGCATCCAGGGGCAGGGGCCATGGGCCTGTCTGGTCCTATCCTATGCATGGGGATGCTGTCCCTTAGTCCCTTACTGGTAAGCCTAAGGGTCACCTAGGCAAGGTGCTGTTGGCGGGCATCTCCAGTGTGAAGGTACTGTTCCCCTCGTGGGAAGGTCTTTGCAGCAATGTAACCACTCTTTAAATTCCCCACCCACTCCAACAGTTTCCTGAGGCTGCCCTAACAAATTCCCACACAGGGTGCTGACCACATTTTTTCTCTGACAGTCCTGGAGGCCAGCAGTCTGAAATCAAATTGTTGGCTGGGCCCTGCTCCCTCTGTTGGCTCTAGGGATGATCCTAAACCAGCCAAAAATCTACTGAAAGAATGAAAATGAATGAAGTGCCAAGCATTTAATGGCACCTGGAGCACAGTAGCTGCCTTGTACGTATGCTGGGCCCAGGGGGACCAAGAGGAGCAGAACATTTTCTACCTCCGATGGTTCATTCCACAAACCACAGGGTCCGAGAGCCCCACAGCTGCGTACTCGGTCCCACGTGGGGCCTCCTGCCCAGGCAGGCACTGCTCACAGGGATGGGCATGCAATTGAATTCCTCTAGAATCTTCACCAAGTCTCCATGGGACCAAAGGGGAAACTGAAGCTACCAGCAGTTCATTCATTTACCCGAAGTCACAGAGCTCAGAAGTGACAGAAGCAGGACTGGCGTCCAGGCTGACCCTGGCTCCAGACCCTTTCTCTCAACAGTTCTGCTCTATTTAGTTAATCCATGATTATTTTTTTTGAACAATACAACTATACTGTATTGTGTGTCTTGCTTATTTAAGAGAAAGATTGGTTCAATATGAACTTTTAGGAACTATCATAATTTTCCTTACCTTTCCTTTTTCACATTTCTGTCTCTTGAGGTGCTCTGCTTTTAATGAGCTGCAAAGCTCATCAAAATCAATATAAGGGGCTGAGGGCGGAGAGGATGAGCAGAGTCTAGGACCAGCTCCGGGGCCTCCCTGTTTGGGAATTGCAAATTGCTAGGAGGGGCAGGAGCTCAGGTCGGATTTTCATTTCTTATGCAAAAGTACCTGTTCCTTTCCCCAAAGGCAGGAAGATTCCCAGCTTTTCCCGAAAGGAGGCTGAAGGGTGGGGTCCACATTTCACCCTCGGGCCGCAGCTGCAAACAATGCGCGGGGCTGCTTGGAGTCAGCAGCTAAGTGGAAGCCACAGGTGGCTGGTCTCACCCACCCACGGTTTGATGATTGCATCTGCAAAATGGAAACAAGTGGAGTCCACTCAGAGTGGAGTTGGAGTCACTGCAGGAGCAAAGGGCACTGGGCAGCTGGCAGGCAGTAACCCTCTGCGGCAGAGACCAGGCCTATTTGATTCTTCAGCATACTCTGTAAGCGGGCTGGCACATCATAGGTGCTCTGTAAATGCCTTGTGAGGGAGCAATTACACAGGGCCACAGAGCCGTACTAAACGCTGATTTCAAAATTCCAGGGCCCATCAGGCTGGCCTGTTGCCACGAGTGGGGCAGGGTGCAGTCTTGCCACAGAGCACACCACGGAGGGACAGCGGGAGGGTGGGGGCTGCTGTGGGCTCTAAACCCCACCGAGGCGGCCGAGGGCCCCTCTGGCTCCGGGAAGCAGCCCTTTGCCTCTACTGGGCTTGCATATAGGAGGCGCCCCTAGAAACCTGTTGAAAATGTTCACAGGAGGAAGGGAGCTGGGTCCCTTCAGGAGACCATGAGCTGGAAACTTGTTCTGACATCAGTCCGACATTTTTAAAGGAAAAGCAGCCAAATGGTTTCCAAAGAGATTTAGATGCAGTGGGGCACCTCTACCATAAATTCGGGAACCCACTTCACCTTGTGAATGTTCTGGAAGCTAAAAGCCCAGGAGCAGCAGCAGTCTGATGAGACACATTTGGATTCATGGACAGGATCTCACCCTAATTGGCAGGCAGGCCCATAATTAAGGTCTCCTTACCTTTCTTCAGGGACCGTTTCTTGAAAGGTTCAATTAATGTAATTGTCCTGCCTCAGAAACCACCACCACCGCCCACCAATCCCACAGGGACGGGCTGCCGAGGGCGGCGGACGGGGCCGCGGCTGCGGGGTGACGTGGGCGGGGGCTCGACGTGGGCGGGGCCTCCCGCCGCCCGAACCTCCCTAAACCGTGAGGTCATCCGTCGGCAGGAGGACTCCCGGCGGCCCCTGCGGCCCACCTGCGCTGGACGGCGCTCTCCATCCTGAGTGTGATTTGCGGAGGAAAACAAGACCCTCCGTGAACCTGGCGCAGGATTGCTGGTCTTCCTCCCTTGTCTCCTGTTTTTCAAACAATTTTATTAAGGCTCAACTCACGGAACCACAAAATTCGCCCGTTACAAGTACACAATTTTGTGATTTTCGGTAACTTTGGCGGTGCGTGATCACTACCAAACGTCCATCACCCGGAAAGTCTCCTTACGTGTAGAAGTTTTTAAAACCATGAGCTTTCACACTGTGACCCCTGAAGGTCAGCCTGGGAAGGCCCCAGCGTGAGAATGTTGTGCGGAGGGACCCAGTTTAGGTTCTCTTTTCCGTCCATGGGAGGGAGCTGTTCGGGCAGGGTGCTACTTAATTTGCACACTGGGTGCTATTAATTTGCATACTGCACCCCAGTGCCTCGTGGAGTGATGTCTGGGAGTTCCTGGCGAGACAGTAAGCCGTGATCAGAGGGACACTCTTGTTACCGTCTTCAAACACAAAACGGAGAAAAACCTTGAGAGTCAGGAGAACAGGACAAGAGGCTCTAAGAACGGCAGGTGGGGTCATCAAAGCCGTGGAGACACGGACACCCCCTGCGCCCTGGAACTGCACTTCCAAGATCTTCGACTTCCCTTCACTTTGTCTCTTGGCCACACAGACACTCTGATGGTCAGGGCTGGCCTTTGCCAGCTGCA
Organism: Manis pentadactyla; assembly: GCF_030020395.1. Lineage (NCBI taxonomy): Eukaryota > Metazoa > Chordata > Mammalia > Pholidota > Manidae > Manis > Manis pentadactyla. The sequence goes on along the minus strand of NC_080023.1, from coordinate 172,800,798 downwards.
AACAGGAGACTGGGGACACAAGTGCCTTTGGAGGCTCCAACTCATTTCCTGGAGTCGCAGGGAAGCATTAGGGAGCCCCTGTGAGCCAAGGGACTTGCGGCCACCGCCCTCAGCCGCAGTGGCTGGACAGAGAGTGTGTCCCTGGAAGCTTATTTGGAAGGCTGGAATGAAATCATGGATATAAAGTCCTGCTGCACAGCAAGTGCCCAGTAAACAATATCTGTTGTTATTTTAATTATTTTAAACAACTCTTTAAAGGGCATGAGAGCAACTTACCATTTAAGCAATTTTTTCCCCAATCAGTAGTTTAGTCAATGATCTCTGAAGTTCCTTCCAGTCAATATTGACACTCAATAAAATTCAATATTGACAGTCAGTGAAGTTCGAATGGGCCCCGCACTTGGGCTCACCTCGCCCCAACATCTCTGGTCAAGTAAGCTTGAGGAATTTGAAACTCTGAGCCAGACAACCCTAGCCCCAGCCTGTGTGCCCATCCCTCCGGCTCCTGGTCCTCATGTACCAGGCTTCAGAACCAATACTGAGGCCACCCTAGCCCATCTGCCTCGGAGCCCCAACACGGGCCACCTCCAGGAAAGAGCCGGCCACGGGGGCCTGCGTGACGTCATAGAAGCTGAGGGCAGCTTCCGTGGTTTTCTTCCCTGTGACTGACTTTACAGGTCTTACTCTCACAAAGCTGATATATTGAGTCTTTCTCAACCTGATTAATTTTGCTGAAGCCCAACTGAGAATTTTACACGATCCCTCCCAATTCCCCAAATCCTACACCCAAGCTCCATCCAACTCATCTGCAGATGCTGTCAGCCCTTCCTTCAAAATGCTCCCCAGGTCGGCCCCGCGCTTCCCATCACGGCCCTGCCAGCTGCGGGGCCACCAGCACCTTTTCCCTCGGAGCCTGCGTGCTCTCCTATGTGGGCTCCTGGCTTTCACCCAGACCCACTGGGGTCCATTTTCCACATGAAGTGACTTTTAACTGTAAGCCCAATCACATCCCTCCCTGCTTGTAACCCTCGGCAGCTTCCCGTGGCAACAGGGCCCAAGGCCTGGAAGGCCCGAGGGTCTGGCTCCAGCCCTCTCTCCTGCCTCATCTCCCCCAGCCACACTGGTCCTTCTGCCCAGAGAGCTCCTGGCTCTGCACAGCTGGCTCCTTCTCTCCCATCAGCCCAGATGTCACCTCCTCAGTGGGACTCCCTGAACACCCCACATAAAGCCCTGTCCCACAGCCCCGAGTGGCCCCATTCCTGCAGACCCCAGGGTGGATGGGATGCCCTGATGGGGACAACATGGCAGGACCTACCCAAACTGAAAGTGCAGTTCTGCTGCCAGGAATGTACCTGTGCACACGGGTGTGGAACAGCCTGTGGGCCAGCATGCACGCTGGAGCCTTGTTTACAACAGCAGACGCCTGGAAACATCCTAAGCCCTATCGGGAAAGGATGATTATCCATACGTCACACGCCAAAGGACACCTTGCAAAAACGAGCAGCTCTATATATGAACTGACAAGTTACCATCAACGTGATACATCAGGTGAAAAGAGCAAGGTGCCAGACTGTTTGTGCAAAATTGGGTTAAAAAAGAAATACATGTAATTGTGTGTATGTGCCTAAAATAGCTTTCCATGCACACCTAATTGGTAATGAGACTTTTCTCTAGCCAGGGAAGCGGGTGGCTAGGAGACAGGAATGGAAGTGAAACACACCCGAGATATCTCCATACACCACTTGTGCCCTTTGCATGTCCTCCTGTGAGCCCAGTTTACACAAAATAATTAATATTAATAATAATAGATGCCCACCACCCTGACATGTTTATTCGCAGGTCTCCTCCTTCCAGTGCCTCCTGAGAGCAAGGAGCTTGTCTTTGAAGGATGTAACCTTAAGCTGAGCAGCCACAGTTTCATGGGTGCCAGAAACACTGCCCCAGGCCAAAAATAAAAATGAAAAACTGTTTGCCCATTGCTGCTGAATGCTGGGAATACCACCCTTCATAGCTTTTCTGTTGTGCAAACTATTGGCACAACAATATTTTCATTGACTCCCCACTCTTGCCCTGTGCAGAGGACACCAAGGTGGGTCATTAAATACACATAGTGCGGCTGATGAACTGACGGCTGCTTTCCCTCTAGGCTGTGGGCTCCACCAGGCAGGGTCTAGGGCAGCTTTCGCTCACTGATGTATATCCAGAGCCTAGCATGGTGGATGGATAGATGGACAGAAGAATGGTTGGATGGATGGGTGAATAGCAGATAGGTGGATAGGTGGGTGGATGGATGGATGGATGGATGAATGGATGGATGGATGGATACATGGATGGATACATGGATGGATGGATACATGGATGGATGGATACATGGATAGATGGATAGGTAGGTAGGTAGGTAGGTGGGTAGGTGGATGGATGGATGGATGGCTGAATGGTAGGAGAATGTCTTAATTGCCTTCACAGAGATTCACTACTTCAGCAATTCCTGACCTTTCAGTATAAACCGATTTATTCATTCATTATTGGATATTTACTGAACATCTACCAAGAGCCAGATGCCCAGCTGCATATGGCTATGAACAGACCACAGTGACTTCCTCAACAGCAGCACCTGGGAGGGGATATATACAACACTGTACAGCTGGTTGCTCTAGTCTGAGGAGGCGTGTGGTGGGTACTGAGCAGAACGCTCAGCCATCCTGGGCTGCGGAAGGCCCCAGGAGGAGGCGTGACTAGGGCTGAGAAGGAGGTGAGCAGGCGAGGCCGCAGGGGTCAGGGAAAGGCAGCCGCAGTGGCAAAGGAGATCTGCGGGCTGAGTCGGCGTCTCCGGGAGGCGGGCAGGGCCCCTGGGTCTGCTGGCAGGAGCCCACCACCCCTGCTCCGGTGCAGGACATGAGAGGGGCTTCCTGCCTCCTTCTCCTCTCTTTCCCTCCCTGCACTTCCTTCCATCCATTTTGCTCTTTGACCAGGGCTTGCCATTCCACCTGGGCCAAAAGAGTAAAACACTAACTCGTGCCGAGCACCTCCTAGCACAGGGCGCTAGCCAAGCCCTCTGCATGAGGCAGAGCACTGGCCCCTCCGAGGAGTTCTACCTCGAGCCTCTCCCTTACAGACCAGGAAACCGAGGCACAGTCCTCTGCAGTAAGCTTCCCTGGCCCGCACGCCTGCAGGACAGGCAGCAGCTCCCACGAGCCAGAGCTCCAGTCTGGGCTATCCCGTTTGCCAAGTGAGGGACTTCGAGCTGGCAGCGCAGCACTGTCTTGGTCTCCCCACCTGTAAAATGGGTGCTTTAATACCTGCTGCGTACAGTTGTTGGGAAGAGTAAACGTAACGTGGGGAGTGTCTAAAACAGTGGCTGGCACATACTGAGCGCTCAATAATTTAAGTTCTTACCGCTTAGGGAAATGGTAGCCCTGGGTCAGAAGCAGAGTCCCCGGAGGCAGCCAGACCAGCTGTGGCAGCGGGCTCCACACTTCCTCCCTGGGGGAGCTGCAACAGCGGCCCAGTCTGTCTGAGCCTCCGGGGTCTCTGTAAAATGGGCTGAATTGGCTTTACTGGGAATTAAATAACATAATGCAAGTGTGTCTCTCTTCTTCTGTAGGTTCTTTGTTCTATAGCAAGCATTTTTTGTGTGTCTCTGGTGTTTTTACTAAGCCAAGCATTTTTCTAAGGTTTGGGAGCAGGTTTCGTTTGTTTTGACCACACTCAGCTTAAAATCCTCCAACTGGACAACATGACAGAGAGGAAGATCAACCTGCCTCCCTGCCACCCCAGAGTCTGGCCCCGTCCCAGTCTCCCAGCCCCTGCCCAGAGTAACTCTTAGGGGGGGGTCTCATCTGCCTCCCAAAGATGTGCATAGGTGGGTAACGTGTATTACTTTTGTCAAGAATAAAAAAGAAACTGTGACACTTTAATCCACTCTGTCATCGGCTAGACCTAGTTTAGCAACGATGGATAGATGGATAGGGAACACAAGTAAAAGGGAGCCGTTGAGAAAATTCTCTTTCTAAAGATTTTCTTAAATGGTCGGTACCTCCCACCACTGAATTTTTTCTGTCTTGTGGGAAAAGAATATTAACAGCATCAGCAATGGAACAATGTCTCTGCTGGCAGAAAAATCAGTGTTCCCTGGAAACAGGAGGGAATGGAGCCTGGGGAGGGGGCAGGGCCGGGCAACTCCCCGGCCCCCTTCCCCTTATGCACCCGCTCCAGGTGAGAAGCCTGAATCCAGGGTTAGGAAATGGCAGAGGGCTGGTAGAGATTTTCCTCTCTCGGGACCCTTGCACAGGTTTTCTTTATTCACTTAGTTAATGTTCATTCACTTAACATGTATTCACTTGTAGGAACATAAGTTCAGTTCTCTTTTCATTTATGAAAGTGATGCACGTTTGATTTTAAAAATTTGTAGACTACATAGAATCATATCAGGTGAAAAATGAGACTATAATCCACCATGCCGAAGTAAATTCTCTTAAGGGTTTGAGTAATGCTTCCAGAATGTTTTCTGTGTTTATCGCCGTGTTTATCGGCCTCTGGACATCTGCTATTTGGGGCCAAATCATTCTGTTGCAGGGGGCTGTCCTGTACACCGTAGCGTGTTTTCCATCACGACACTAGATTCCAGTAGCACTTTCTCTTCCCCCAGTTGGGACAACCAATTGCTCCAGACATCACAAATGTCATCTGGGGGAAAATTGCACCCCTTCTGGTTCATTAAAACAACTGGGGCAAGTGTGCTGAAACTTGAGTCCCCCACCCACCAGGCCATCACCAGCATACACCTGAGGGGACATGGATGAGGAGGAGGAGGACTGGGGACTGGGACCACAATAATGACATGGCAGCTTGTCATCCCCACCATCCTGAAAGAGGTTCATCAACCCCCACCCCGGCTTCCTGCAGTGTTTGGTCTAAGAGGCTGGCTGCCATTCAACTGACATAAATCCAAAGACCCTCCCTCTGCCGTCAGCAGGACCCGGAACTGCCAAATTCCAGAAGCCACTCTGTGTTGTTTACAGCTGCTACGAAAGTGCCAAAGGTGCCCTCTTCCAGCCAGTAAAACACGTGGGAACCCAAGCTCCCTCCCTTCCCTCCACTGCCCCGCCCGCCGCCTCTCCTTGAATGACTCAGATCCTCCATACCCGCCTCCCTCCATGCCCCACCGACTTAGCACCACCAGGAATCACCAATTTCAAAGCTAAGTTAGATTTCATCTCTTCCTTGCTTTAAATCACATTGCGATTGGAATCAAACCCAAACTCCTCCCTCTGGCCAGCAAACCCCAGGAGCGACTCCAGCTTCCCCACTGCATCTCGTGGGGCTCCCCCATGCCCCCGCTCTCCCTCTATGCTACCACTCTGGCCCCTGCATCTCTGAGATGTAGCTGGCTCGTTCCCATCATTCAAGGCTCGGCTGAAATGCCCCCTTCTGAGAAGCCTTCCCTGAGCACCTACCTAAGGGACCGCCTGCCAGCTTCTCCAGCACACCCTGTCTATCCTGGTCTGTGTTTTATTTGCATTGTATCACTTGGCATCCGGGAGCTTCTCCCCTTACGTATGTGTGGGATCCCTGTTTGTCCTCCCTACTGAGCAGTAAGCTTTGAGGGGCTTCATCTGTCTTGGACACTTGTCTACTACTGAAGTGCCCAGCATAGAAAACTGGCTGACTTCAAACAGGCCCTTACTGGGTGTTTTTGATGAAATAAATGAGTGAATGCTTAGGAGCGAAGTCCCAGATTTGAAACCCTTAGCTCCTATAGTATCCCCAAACTGCATCAATTTGGTCTTGTTAAGTTGATGCAAGCTCTCCGAGTTTTCTGTAAGATGACGGGTTCCAACATGTCATCTTGTGGGGTGGGGGGGGTGCTCTGCAGGCTAATGCAGACCCCGGTGCATCGGCAACTGCAGCTACTGGTAGAAGGAATGCTGGTGCCACCCCTTGACCCAGGGCAGAGGCCAGCAGGGATGCGCAGTGTTGGCAGCTGGGTGTAAGCTAGGCAGGCTCCCAGACCAATGTCAGTGGCAGTTTCTCTGGGCCATTTGGGGCTCACAGCAATCCTGACACCCTTCAAATCCTCCTGCCAATGGAGCTCACAATGCCAGCAGCTGCTCTTCACTGAGCCTCACGAGGCACCAGGTAGGATCTGTGCCGGGTCCATCAGCTCACTGGTCTTCCCCACATCCTCACAGGAGGGCAGCTAAGATCCCCAGCTTGGACATGAGGCAGAGGAGGCTCAGAGAAGTAAAGAAACTTGCCTAAGGCCACACAGCTAGGAAGTGGCTTAGTCTGGACTCCCAGAGACCTACCTGCCCGGGAGCTGCTCTCAGCCATCCCAAACTCAGACCACATTGTCAGATTCCAAAGGGAAAGTTGGTTCACAGCAACTCCAACTCAGCTGGGAGTAAGGGCCAGAGGGACTGATCCCTGGTATCCAAAATGATGTCAAAACCCCAACATAACAAAATGGATTGCAAACCCTGAGAAAGGTCAGTGGGTAGGAGGTGCTTTCTTGGTCTCATCAACACATCTTCCCTCAAAGGAAGGTTCCTTCCACGTGTGCAGCTCAGCTCAAAAAGGAAGGGGGTAAAAATTCCTTCCAGTGGGTTGGCTCTGCATGACCATGTGGTCCAGAGCAATGGAGTGGTTCCAGTGAAGGGATCACCCCAGAGACCCCACTCTAGCCCAGCTCGGCCCTGGGACTCAACACAGGTGCTGAGCAAATGCCCTGTGCTGGGCATCAAGCCAGTTAGTGCATGGTGAGATCCGCAAGGCACTGCCCTCCCTTCCTGGGCCCAGGCTCTACTGGTGTCCCAAGTGCTTTCTGATCACTGGTGCAGGAGCCCAAGAGCAGGAGCTTGCCACCTGGAGATGCTGGGGACAGAGCAAGTCACGGCCCCTCTGTAGAGGGATGTGACAATAAAGTTTTGGAGCTAGAGGACACTGGAAGGCTGTGGTTCCTAAACTCAGCTCACCATCAAAATCACCAAGAGAAGTTTGTTTTTAATAAAGTAGATTCCTGAATCCTAGACCCAGAGTTTCTGATTCAAAGGTAGTAGAAGGGCACTGGTGTTTAATCCTTCCAAATGCTTCTGATGAGCAAGAGCCACAGCTCTTGGGGGCCAGTGTGGGGATACCCAGAGGTGCCCAGTCAACTAGAACAAGTAGAAGGGAGAAGGCAAAGGCGTCTGGGAGTTTAGGATTTGCTCTGGACAGAGATGCTGGGGCAACTTCTCCCCAAGAAGCTGAAGGATCAGGTCACTGCTATCAGATAGCAGATGTGCAACCGTTTCCCGCACATCAGCTTAGTAGTTAAGAAACAAGCAGGGAAATCTTATTTCACTTAACAGTGAAGCACCTCCACGCTGTGCCATGAACCTAACATGGTGGGAAGACCACAGAGGCGGCTTTCTCATCCTTCGTGTGGAGATGGGACACCCCACGTTTAGGAAGGAACCCACAAGAAAATCAACGGGGAGATCACACAGGGAAGAGTCCTTACTGCACTAGGCTCCTGGGGCTGCCATAACAAAGCGCCACAGACAGGCAACTTCGAACAATAGATTTATTGTCTTACAGTTCTGGAGGCTAGAAATCCAAAATCAAGGTGTCAGCAGGGCTACGAGCCCTCCGCCATCTGCAGGGGAGAATCCTTCCTTCCTCTTCCAGCGTCTGGTGGTGGTCCACAGACCTGGTGTTCCTCGGCTGGTGGCTGCACGGCCATCTCCCCTCCTGTCTGTCCCCCTTCCTTCATAAATCATACTGGCTTAAGGCTCACTCTATTTCATGAGAGCATCTTAATAAGGCCACATTCTGTTAGGACTCACACATACTTTTCCAGGGGAGACCTTTCAACCCCAACACCTGTGAAGTCACAGAGCCTCAGCAAGGACCAGGTGCCAAGACACCCCATTTAACCCACCCAGCTCACCCTTTCACCGGCGACGGCCAGTCCCAAAGACTAAGATCTTTCCCTGGAATATGATAAGAAGCCACAACGAATACTCCATGTGTCATGAAAAAATAAGAAGCCACACACCAAGACTTGACCTTGCAAACCTTCTTCACAAAACTGTCCCTGGAATTACTCAACACTTCTTTCTACCCACCTTCCCCATCAAGATGTCACCTGAAAGAGAAAGGGAAATTCGTGTTCATGAAGTTGCCAGAAATAACTGAGCATTCCACGGAACAGTGGACTCCAATGTAATAGTAAATTATTTCAAATCATAGGGTTCAGTTTTGTTTCTACCAAAGACTGTCCCATGTTAATAATGGACAAAGACTCTCAAGGTGTGATCCACCTTGTGTCAGTGGACCTGGGCAGGACGGCAACCTGGGATGCCCAAAGCAGGAAAAGGTCAGAGGCTGACGGCTGCCAGTGTCACCAAGCCTCCCAACAGTGTATCCTGCGGATTTTAGAGAAGCAAAAGGGGGAAGAACTCAATGGAAAAGAAATCCAGGGTAGCCGAGATCTGAGAAAAGTCGGTCAACAATTACGTCAATCAAGGAGCAACAGCTATCCCTGAAGAACCCTCCTAGCATTGCAGCACTGAAATTCGAAAGCAAGCTCTTTATCTCTGACTAAGGGGGAAACCCTCACCACCCAAGGAGCTCAGGTGGCTAGAGAAGACATTTACTAATGGTCACAGCCGTGCCAGGGACAACAGAAAGCTCCCTCTCTCCTGGGAAACATTAAAAGGCACCTCAGACTGCTCTTTGCTTCGTGACCAAAGGAAGCTACTTCTAAGATTCTCCACCTGTGTCTAAAAGAAGGCGAATTTCCACCCCATAGCAATCCCCAGCAAGAGGGCTGAAGAAATACTCAGACGTCTGCATGGATAACAATAACCTCTCCAGGAATTCACAGCCACTGGTGATCAATGTCTCCCCTCAGGAAACAGACAAAAAGGGCCCCAGAATCCCCACCACTGCCAAGCCCTGAGTTTCCTATTCTCACCCATCCATGACCTTATCTTGTTCTGTTTAACATTCAAATACAGAAAATCTAGGTCTCAAGAGCTTACCCTCACACTAGACCCCCAAAGACAAAAGAACCGTGGCCATTGTTATAGAACGTTTCAAATGAGAAACAGACTTATCCTTCCCTCTCCTAACCCACAACTTAAATTGTGCACACATGGATGAGAACACAACCAGGAAGTGTGATTATAAACACCGCCTGACCTTCCATAGACCCCCAAGCATGCCTTCTGGACGCAGGAGGGCATTGCCAAGGTGCCAGGTGCCTGGCTGGGCAGCCCTGAAGAGTCCGTTTCAGGAATGGAACAGTAGAGGCCTCCAGACGACGATAGGTTTTCCTTCAGTGCAACCACGGGGGTGGGGGTGGGGGGCGGGAGGCGCATCTGTTTCTTCTTCCAGAGGGCAAAGACTTGAGCGGCGTGTGCCTTCATAAAAAGCCCGGTCTGTCAAGAGCCAGGGTGGAGGGAGAAGGAAGAGAAGTACAATCCTCACAACTGGGTTTGGGGGGAGGGGGGCCTGCACACAAAACCACCTTGGCCCATGCGGAGCAGGCTGGGGCCCTGGAATTGGGAGAGTTCAAAGGGCAGTGCACCCTTCTCACAAATCAAGAGTGTGATGGAAAGCTGAGGCCGCCAGCGTTTCCATAGGGACCTCTGACTTCTCGAGAGGACTTGGCTGTTCTGCATGGTATCAGCTCAGAGACTTTGTTAAGAAAAACCAGGTATTGTGCACTGGACCTAGGGAGCCCAGCGGCCAATCCGGGGACTTCAGTGGGAATGAGGATAAAGGAGAATTGAGCGGGGAGCCAGGCATAAACCTTGCCTGTGACTCACTTCAATCCTTGGTTGACTTTGGGGCGTTTCCAGAACATTGTCTGCACTGCAATTGGGCACAGCTCCTAAAAGCCAGACTCTAGTCCAAAAGCAAGTTAGGATGCTGATAAGAGATAGTCCTTTTCCTTCAGCCCCTTGCCCCCGCAACTTCCTTTTAACACCCAGTGTCTCTCATCTTGATTGAGAAATAACTGCCAGCCTAAGACCTCTTTTCACTGCTCTAAAGCAAACCAATCGTAATCTTGACATGTCAGCCAGATAAATCCAACTTAATGGGAGTGTTCAGTGGCCAAGGACAAGCTGCCAAGCGCAAAGTATTAGGTTGGCAGAGTTTAAATTACTTAATAGCATCCAATGCCAACATTAAGTCAGGAATTGCTGAGCATTTGGTAGAGTTATGAATTAAGGATTATGAGACTGAAGTTGAAGCAACGGCCTTATCCAACGTGGAAAACCCTTTTGCACCCACTCCCTTTGAAGCCCAGGCACTCGTGCCAAGCTATAAACATATCACTTCCTGGAGGATAAGCCAGGCCACTTCAACTCGAAACCCAGAACCTGCGCTGGGCATCCAAGAGCCTCAGGAACATCCAGCACACAGCCCTGCCAGAGCCCTCTGCTCCCCGGTAGAACCCAGAGACCCAACCTCTGATTGACCTGGCAGACAAGAATTAGAACGCCTAGATAGCTGTGTAGTATCGTGTTTCCAGAGATGGATTAATTTCTCAAAATGTTTAAGCCATGTATAATTAGACAACTACTGCTGCGTAGCTTCTCAACAGGGCAGCCTTACACAAGAGGCATTAGTCCAAAACTGTTGACTTTCTTGCTTACAGTCAACAAATCATCCCTCACATGCTTCCCAATGCCCCTGGGTGGCAGGGAGGGCACCACACCAAGCTGAGGGCCACCATTAACAACCTGAAGCAGTCAGGCAGTCATGCAAAAAAGGACAGAATGAAACTTCAGATCCCCCCAGACACAACCTTCCTATCCAGCCTTGCTAGCTAAACCACAGTCAAACCATAAATCAGTTCTGCCACAACTCCGCTCATCTTCGAGGCAAAAAAAATCATGTTATAACCCAACTTTCACGGCTTCTACGGAGAGTATGTTTTATTATACAGGTATCATATACACGACCATTGTTTGCAAACAGTTTACAGGCATGGAGCTCAATTCCAAACCTCCGTTTCACTCACACACACCGTACCACACACTCAGCTTTGGATTCACCCCACAGGAACGAGACACAAAGTTATTGCTTTGTGAACAGAGCTTCAGTGAAATAGAATCATCCACATCAGAAACAGAGCCCAGCAACCTCCTAAATCTTAATACCCTGTGTACACACAAATAAAACCTAAAGATGTGTTTTAGATTACCCCATCACCTTTGAAAGTTATTATTAAAATCAAATCCCATTTCTCAAAAGGTCTTAAGAAGCGCACCCATATTTACAGACCCCATTAAATTATGCATAAATAAAATCTGTACACTCAACGCAGTTTCTCAAAACAGAGCCTCCTAGGTGACTTGGGGATGACAGGCAGCAAAAAAACACTCCATTGCCTGTCCTCTTCAAGTTTACTCAAAACCAAGATGTGAAATAAATATACATATAAAGCTTCAGTACCTCAAAGGAAGGTGTCATTTCAAAAAGTCTCCCATTTGAAGAGTTAACGCTCATTGTTTTTCTTTAAAAAAAAAAAAAAAAGAGGAAGGAAAAAAAACCTTAAAATCGTCAGCAGGCTTTGTTTCTACAAGTTTCATAAAACCCAAAGGCCCCCTTTGAACAAGGGGTTTAAAGGGTGTCAAATACCACCTATTAACTAGTTGCTAAGCAGAATCTCTGCCTCCTACCATACGTAGGATTTGGTATCTGAAGAAGCTAGATAAATAGTTTAAATATTTAGTGAACATAAAAGCCAGCCACTGCCTTAACACTGTTGATCTGAATCACATCAATTTGATATTTCAACAACTACGTATTGGGTTTTTTGTTAGCCCAGGGAATTTATTTAAAATATTCTAAAACTTGTAGCACCACTTTCAGAGAACAAAGAATGGGATTAAAAAAATATATACGCTTAATAAAGAACCAGTACTTGTCACCTTCTGATAACTTGGTCCAGAGTTAAGGGAGACACTTCAGCGCTAGAGAAATAATACTAAAGGAGTCCAGAAGGGCACATAAACATCCGGATATTAACTGAGGCCTTTTTTAATGGGAAGGTGGGTATCAAACTCTGTCCCTCAGACAAGAGGGGTTTCCTGTCTGTCTGGGTTGAGAACGATTTTGGAAGCTTTTCCTTCAAGACTTCTTCAGCCCTTATCCGCCCCCGGTTTTATTTCCTGTGCTTCTCCATTTTCTCCAGGGTTTTGCTAGAATCAGCCGGACTTTGGTCTCCAGGATTCATATAGGATTTGTCTATGACTATCAGGGCTTCTTTTATGTAGTTCTGCACAGCGGACACGGCGGCACAGATGGCCTGGCTGCCGAAGCCGTGTGTAATCAGGCTGAAATGGGACAAGCAGTTCTGTATGTTCGTCTCCAAGACTGGGGTGGGCCGGTTGTTCCCGTTGGGGGTTCGGTCTTGATTGAGAAGGTCTGTGAATTCTTTACAAACTTGCCTATGAAGAAGAGTCAACACACACCTGTGAGCTTCATCTTGCTGGACGGGAAGAGTAAAAGACAAACTACCCCGACACCTATATGGCAATCACAGCTTTTGGCAGAAGCCACGTTAGCCTTAAAGGAATAGCCGATCATTGCACTTAGCACCTATTATCAGGTGCTGGGCCCTGCACAGAGACTCTCCTTCAAGCACCATTTTACTTAATCCCCACTACAAATAGGTAAGAGGCTTAATCCCATCGACTGGTCAAGGTCACATCAGGAGGACTGGTAAAAGAGGTGGGGTCAGGATTCCAGCCCCAGAGGGGGAGGGATAACTCCGGATTTGGTGCATGTGGGTTCCAACAAACCGATTCTGTCCAGAGCCCAGAGAATCATGCCTTTCCCTGAAACCCACTCTTTTTACACAGCTCACTGTACTCCCATTTGCCCCATTTCCCGATCTGACTGGTTCGCTTCATTTACCATGATTTTAAAGTCAATTTATTGTTGGTCTCTATGAGAAACAGCGCAGTGGCCTTAAGTCGTTTTCGGGACATGTAATTTGCACGTCTCCTACAAATCTAATGTGATTACATCACAAAACAGTAACAGTGAAAGAGTCTTGTTATTAAAATAAAGGCGGCACATAATCTTCACTGGATTCGACAAAACATTATTTTCAACACATTTATGTAAGATATGCAAACACAGTAATGAAAGGGTGGTATAACTACTGAGCTGAATTACCGAGCAATAATACATTCATTTTAACCTACCTCTTCTAAATCATACCCGAAGTTAGTGCATTTGCTATTCAAGCAGAAGCCCCCTGGCTGATTTCTTTTGCTCTGCACTGAAGGAGCACTTATTTCTTGAGTATCAGGGCCTGGATTGGCCCATCATCAAGGTCAATGCATCCATTAATCATCAGATTCAAGTCTGGATACTCACTGTGCAGCCAGCAGCATGTTCTTCCTAGTTGCTATCTCATTCCGTCCTCCCAGGTGAGGTCTGGTTAAATATTCAGCCACCGGTTTACTAGGAAATTCTGCCTCACAAACATAGGCAAAGTCCCGCGCCAGATGAACAGCCTCACCTAGGATAATCAGCAAATGGCAACAGGCTTTAGGACGGCTGTGTCCACCGTTAGCAAACCATCCTCTTCCTCTTTCCCAAGCCCTAATCGTCTACCAGTCCACTCTGCACTCTAAAATGAAATCCTACACAGGGCAAACAGCACAGTGGAGAAGCAAACTTCCGGGGTACTTTCAGTAGGTACTCCCCCAGAAACGGAGGCTGAAATCCGATGGTGTGAGAACAAAGACGACCCTGAAATTGGTGACTGTACTTTAACAGATTATTCTGAGCCACACCCATGCTTTCTCTTGATAATAAAATAGCTACACTAGGTAGATTTAAAGGAGGTGAGCATGTTTGGCAAAGAGGCCGTTTCTTTTTATGGAACTATGGAAGTCTGACTCTGAACTTTCTCTCTTTAAGCTAGGACGCCCTGTTCCTGAAAGGGGCAAGTCTCTAGTCTCTGGATGTTTCTTTAAGAAGGGAAGGCAGGAGTGTGCATCTCCTATTAGGAATGTTAAGAGTACCAACTACCAACTTGGACTACCCGCCCACTTTGTCCAAGTTATTGGGGAGCAGAGGGAAAAACCTACGGGAGTCCCCTCCTCTAGAGGTGGCAGTCCTGGCTCCTTGGTGCAGAGCTGGTAGTTTTTTTTCCCCAAAACCCAGATGGTGGTACCCCCAACCTGCCCACCAGCCCTTAACTCAGAATCTGAGAACCATTGTTCTGGCATACACTTTTTTATCCAAGCACCCCTGCCTAGCTAGTAAGTAAACCCAGCAGAGCCACATTGATGCGCCACGCACGCAGAACCCACTCTTCTCCATGCAGGACAGCTGCTCCCCTGCAGGCAGCTAACAGGCAGCTCCTTTCTCCTTGCCCTGACCTCCACGACACTCATAAAAAGGTAGAGCAGGGCTCTGCCAAGTCTCTTTCAGCACCGCAGAAGCACCATCAGGCCAGGGAAAGAAAGTGTTCAAAAGAATGCCTGGCTACAGCAGACCACCCCTCATGGGCTCCCCCCAGCCCTCAGCCAGAGCCCAGCACCCTGCTGATTAGGCTGGGCAGCAGAGTTTCTCCAGCCTTCAGGATGAGTCTCCAGTGTGTGCAGCAAAAATGAGTTTGTTTTTGCTTTTTAAAAGCTATCAACTTTTCCCTGGTCCCCTTTTATTTTGAAACTCTATACTGTGTTCTTGGCTACTTTCCAAGTTGGGGGTGCAGGGCCACTCAGGATACTGAAATTCAGTCTATTCTTTTAGGACTGGGAATCTGGGCTTACCCAACTCCTCCCTTTTTTGGATCACAATCCGAATATTCCACAGCTACATAAACCAGAAACAGGGCTCCTACTCATCAATAAATAACCAGCTTTATTAAAGTGAACCAGTGCTCAATTAATGAATTGCATCTTTCAAAAACTGGTTCATTTATGACAGGAAATGGCAATGCCATATAGTGATGTCTTAAGTTAGGAAATCCAATTTCTTTTTAACGATTTTCTGAGGAACCCAGAACAGGATACTTAGGCTGTCACATATTTAAGTATTGACTTATTGGACAAAATTAGTGTGATTCATTGTAAATAACTTATGGTAAAACCACCTTGGTCTGTACTTGTGACCAAGTTAAGAGCTATTCTTATGCTTTTCTTTAGAAAACCATTCAGAACACAACATACCCCATACTAAAAACACAGGAAAACACAAAGCTTCACTGACCTTCTACCAGGGAAGTCAGGAGGGTCACATGAGCAGCTTTCCGTCTCCCGGCTGGAAGATTCAACCCAATCTTGTCCAACTTCTCCCGCAAGGACCGGCCTCCATTTTTAGATTTGGCTCTGCGTAAAAGAAAGTTAACTGTGTCTATTCTCAAGAAACTTTACAATTCTAAATTCCTACAGGGCTACGATCAAAACTGGAAATTGTCAAAGCCTATTTACATTATGTGGATCGAGCCATAAACACAGGGACTCCTGGCTTAAGTAATCCCTGTAAAATTCAAAAATCTTTCTTAGCGTTGCCAACATTTTTTTTTTTTAAATCACAAAGCATTTCAAATTGTACTGGAACAGATAAATACTTTTAATAACTGCAGCAGCCCCCAAAATACACCCTGGGGAAACAATACCCATGGAGCTCTTCTTTCCTTAATGCAGGTAACACCACTTCATACGTGGAATAAAATGATAATTTGTTAGCACTGTTTTAGCACTTCCTTCTACATCTGGCACTTTCTACAAGAGAACATACTAAAACTCGGAGCCAATTAGAATTCAGTGTTAAGTATAAAACTTACAGAAATGTTAAAAATACCTCCTTGATCCTTTTATATTATTCGCCTTCAACCACCCAACCATGGTGCTCAGAATGTGTCCCCCCACCATGTACCTTCTGAGAACACCTCCCAGTAAGGAAGCATTTAAGCATTCAGGCGGGGACAGTCGCCTCTGGACTTCAGCAACTGTCACTTTGTATTTAGATGTGGAGCTGAGGAGAGACAATCTTCCAGGGACGGAGCAGAACACTTCGCTGGGGTTCATCACGGCACCCACCAGCTCCTTCTGACAAGGGAGACTCAATGGATTCTTGGTCATTGAAATGGGACCTGTGAATAAAGATCAGAAGCGGCAGTCAGTCCAGAGGAACTGCGCCTAGGAAAAGAGTCCTTTTCAAAGCACTAACAAAAGCTAAAGAGCTCTTAGAACAGAAAAGTTGCGTGTTAAACTACCAATGGCAAACAGAATTTTTTTAAAGCTATAGTCTTCAAAGATAATCAAATATGAAATTCACAAGTTAACACCTTAGGAAGTTAATTAGTCAAGAATCCCAAGCATGGAGGGTTTTCATTTCCTGGCCACTGTTAAACTCTGTTTAATTAGAACATTTGTTTTCAGAAGACTGCTTCAATACTAAATAATCAGTGATTTTTTTTTTTTCCCCTCACTCAACGAATGGCCACAATCACAGGACACATTCAGACCCTTTGTGGAAAACTTTTCAGGCCAACTATTCACAGTGAACTAAAAACTACAGGCAAATTGCTTTGTTACAAGTATACTGGGAGATGGTTTGTTTTCTGAGATTTGGTTCAAAACCCAGTTGATTTTAGGCAGTTTAATTTCGACACAGTAACTACCTTTAACTTAGGCTGAGTCCATTTCCCAAAAAACCAGGCTGGTAATCCCATCACTACCCAGCTTAATTTCATGAGCCATTCACTCACCAAATAATCCAATTTTCTCAATCCCCTCCTTCTTATCCTATTTAAACCCAGCCTCTGACAGTTCACCCCAGCCTGATCTTAAAGGCTCTCTGCATCTGGTAGGCCAAACTGTTCCAAAACCTTCTTTCAGGTCAGAATAAAGGAGCCTTACCACATTAGTATTTGAAGTCAGAAATACAATCTCATCAACCCATTCAACAACTAAAATTGGTCACAGAACCAACCACCCAACTAAGGTGTCTGGTGTTTTTTTTCCCCCAAATTAAGCCACAGCGCTAACTCTGGAAAACTTTAACATTGCAAAAATACCCTCTAATTCAAGGACTAACGTTCCCCAAGAGAAATCTATGGAGTAACAAACTTGGAGACTAAGTGCTAACTCCTAAGATTCCTATCAGCATCCTTTTTCATTTAGGATGGAAAGAAATCCCCTCTTCTTCACTCCTAAAACCTCCCCTCCCCTCAAGTCCCCGACGGTGCCTTCCAGCAACCAAGTCCCAAGTCGGGTCACCGAATGTCCCCACCGAAGTTACTATTCACGTTGCCCTTAGGTCCCCTATCACCTTCCCAGCCCGCTAAGAAATGGTACAGTGGGTGGTCGTAGAGGGGGAAAGGTCTTTACTCACTACCTACCTTTGCGAATGACAGTCTGATCGTGCAGAAGCAAGTGCTGGTCGTCGACGTTCTGGAGGAGAAACGACAAAATGTGCTTTAAGTTGAGGGAGCTAGGCTAGGATAGCTGAGAGGCTGTGGGGCGAAGTGGTCCATCAGGGGGCGGCCAGCGCCCAGGCGCCGCTCACCTGCACCTCCTCCATCTGGTGCGCCATATCGTGGAGCCCCAGGTTTTCGGCCAGGCCCGCGGCGTCCAGAGCGTGCGCGTGGGGCAGAAGCAGGTCGGAGCGACGGTAGGCATCCCTGCGGGCGCTCACGGAGCCACCATCCAGCCCGGAGAGGTGGGGTAGCAGGCCGGCCGGGCGCCCGTGGTGTGCGGGCAGGCCGGCGCCCTCCTGGCCTTGGCGGCCCGGCCAGGCCTGCTGCTGGCCGACGGTGGGCGCCGGCTGGTGCAGGGGGTTGATGGCAGCGGCGTACGCTTCTCCCAGATGCGAGTAGGGGTCGGCGGACTGCGAGTAAGCCAGCTGCTGGTAGGGAGGCGGGAAGTAGGGGGGTGGCTGGTATTCGGCGACTCCAGTGTGCGAGAGCGGCGGCGCGGGGCTGTAGAGGTGCTGCCCCGCCGAGGAGAGGTGGGGGAGGCGTGGGTTCCCATTGCTGCTGGCGTCGTGACGGTCCTGGGAGGGAGAGACGGAGACCCGGTTAATACGAAACCCTACTCCCGCGAACTGGCCGCAGCCGCGGGGAGAGCCGACCGCCTCCGAGGACCCGCCGCACCCGTCCGGACCGACCCGCGGGGGCCGCCTTCGGGCCGGAGGACGCCCAAAGGCAATGTGCCCCGGGGGGTTCGTTGTAAATCGGAGCGGAGCAGAAACCTGGGGGGACGCGACCGCAAAGCCCGGCGGCGAAGGTCTGGGCGCCCCGACGCCCAAGGCGTTATGAGGCGCCAAGTCCGAACCCCAGTCCTCGAGCCAGGGGAGGCCGGAGCCGAGACCCTGGCCCGGGGAGGAAACGGGCACGCGGTGCGCACGGTGCAGCGCGCGCTGGCTCATCAGCCCGCACATGTCGGCGTCCCGGACAAGGGAAGGTGGGGGAAGCGGCCCGCGCTGATAAACCGCAAGGCGCGGAACTCCCCCGCCCCAGGGCTCGCCCTTCCACGCCCTCGGGACAAAGACCTCCGGGCGGCACTCCCGAACAGGGCCTGCCACCCAGGGCTGCCCGCAGGACTCCAGAGAGCAAGCCCCGCAGCCGGGGCTACCCTTACTGGGGGGTTTCGACCAAGTGCGGACAAAAAGTGACACATGCCCGGCCACGGTCAGTGTCCCCACAAATCGGGGCACAAAAGAAGGTCGGAACCCCAAAACTGGGCAACCTTGGCTGCGCACGTCCCCTCGCCCCACGGCGGTCCTTAAAGGACGTGTCTCCATGTGTTCCCGGGGTCACGGGTAGCGGCGAAACAGAAGAAACATGGCACCGTCGCCCCCTAGTGGAAATGTCCGAGACCACAAACAAGGGTAGCCCCTTGAGGTCCCACGGGCGCCGGGCGCTCCCGCGTCCCCCGCCCCCAGCCCAGGCGCCCCTCACCCAGCGCCCTGGCGCGCGCCTCCCGCCGCCCGCGTCTTCCTCTTCCCGCTCGCTGCCTCCCTCCCTCCCACTCTCCGGAACTCTAGCCCAACCTGTCCAACAGGCTGGAGCACTCCCGAGCGCTTACGGCCCCATCTGGCCTCAGGGCCCCCCCACAACACTCCCCAGCCCCCACTTCTCTTGAAAGCCAAACTTATGCTGTTTTCTTGTCTCCCCGAGGAGGCAGCAGGGAAGGTGACAAGCCCGCCGGAGGAGACACTCCGAAAAGGTGTCGCCGGCAGGTCGCCTCGTCTGACCCCTTTGGACGGAGACTTCGTGCGTAAGAGCCGCGTCTAAGTATTGTAGACGGGGCGCTCTTCCGAGAAAACGGGAAGGTCTGTTTTCCTTCGCATGAAACCAACCGGTAAGCTTTGTGGGTGGGATCTGCCATTCTCTTTCCAGGCCCTCTTCCCGAAGCTGGACATTTAGGAAAAGGCCCGATACAGGAAGGGGGGCCCCCGGAAAAACGGACCTGAAGGTGTCCGGAAAAGTGGACCCCGTCCCATCGAGGGGCAGCGGCGGGTGCCTGCTGGCTGCTCCTGCGCCCTCAACCCCGACCTCGGTGCAGTGGCCCCCGCCTCCCGGACTGTATTCGGGCGGGGCCGGGCTGCGCCCCTGCGCCCAGCTCACCTCGCAGTCCTCTTCATACTTGACATTATCGGTTATTTTCCACAACATGGCGTCGGACGTCCCCCAAAACAATCGCCAGTTAAATCCAGGTTCCCCCCACCCCCCGAGCGGTAAATCCAAAATCGGGGTCACGGTGGCCAGGAGTCTGCAGCCGCCGGGCGCGGGCCTCGCTGTTCGGATCACTGGACGCGCATCAGCGGCTCCGCGAGCGTAGATGCTGCTGCGGCGAGTGTTGAAGCCGCTGCCGGAAACCTGGGTAGCCGCGCCCGCGCCGTGAGTCCCAGCGATAGCCGGGGGACCCGAGCGCCTTAATGAGGAAATTACCATAACTCCTCCCTGGGGGCCGGCGCGAAGGCCCAGGCGCCGGGCGGGGCGGCCCCCAGCCAGTCCCAGCCTAGCTCCGCCCCGCGCCCCGGCCGGGCGCCGCGCGGAGTCCCACGCTTCGGGGGACCAGCAGTCAAGCCGCGTGGGCGGCACTTCTCTGACAGCCGCGGACCTGCGAGGCCGGGGTTTCCTGGCGTGTCTTCCTTCCATCAATCACCCCCACACCATGGACACACCAGAGACTGGCAAAGTTGGCTGCGGAATCCAAATACCTAAGAGCCCCCTCTTTCGCCTAGAGCGCCCCCCCTTCACCGCCAAAAGACATAGTCACGTGGAGTTAGAGACCCCCGCGTTCCGGAGTTTATCAACAGCTGGTGTCCCCCGTCTCCTAAAAGTCCCACCCCACCCGCTCCACGGAGACTTACGCTGAAACCCCAATCCCTCGGAAAGACGCCCCCCCGCCCCGCCCCGCGTGCGCTCAGCGCCACCCCATTCCGCCGAGGGTGGCGGAGGGAAGGCTCCTGGGGAGGCTGCCCCAGGCTCCACAGGGCGGGCAGGCCTCCGCCAGTCCCTGAGCCTCGGCCAGCGGCCTCTCGCTGCCACCGCCCGAAGCTGCATCTCCGCGGCCGGCCGCGTTTGGGGGGCACCCGCGCACCCTCGACCAGATCTGCCCGGCCCTCCCCAGCCCTGGCTCGGCAGCTGCCTCTGATGGGCCGGTCGGAAGCCTCAACTCACCCGGGAAGACGTGAGGGGCCAAATACAACCCAAGCACCGCGGTTTGGGGAAGGAAGAAGGTGGAAGAGGAGGGGCCGGGGAGGGGTCCCCACTGGAGAGGGGCATACCCCGTTTTGCAGATGGAGGCAGAAAACGAAACTTCCACATAAATGCCACCTCTCCCCCCAAAATGTATTTGACACCCAAACTTGAAAGCAAGGCGCAATTTTAAAGAAACGAAATCAATTGGTCCAATTACTCTAAATGACCTTTTTCACTGCAAAAGTAAAGTTGCTAACTCTCAAGGGCGAATTTTGTTGGTACGACCCAACTGGCTCCGGGAGCTGAACTTAAATATTCTGAGGGAATCGGAGAAGGAAACTATTTCGATTTGATCCCGAATCCGATTTTGCAATAATCAATACATCTATCGGTACAGTGCCCAGCCTGGAGTGGACGCTCCTCCCCACGGAATAACTGCATCCACCACCTTCCTGCTCCTTTCTCAGCTTTGTTTGAGCTTTAGCTTTTCTTTAGACCCAGATGGGCCTAAAATAAAATAACTGAAATAAAAATAGTCGTCCTCCAAGTGAAACGGTCTCCCTCGCCTTGGAGTAGACACATCCGAGGTGATATTCTGATCAGATGTGAGAACAAACCCTAGAAGTGAAACCACCGGGGGCTTTGCAGGCCTGTCTGCGGGGCTTTGCACTAAGTACAAAGATGGTGGTGCACACGCGACCCTGACACCTCGCTAAGAAAACTTCGGGGCCTGGGGGGTAAAGGAAAAACCCGCAGAAGCAGCGCTTCTGGTATTCGGGGCTGGGGTCCTGCGGCACCTGCGCAGTGCAGGAATCAGACCGCGCGCGGACGGCACGCTGGCGCCCAGGGCGGGGAAGTTTGGGGTCTCAAGCACACCCGAAAGGGAGGCTGCAGCGCCTCCTTCGAGCGCCCCCGACTCCCAGATCGCTGATGCAAGGGCTCTCCTTCCCTCTGGGCCTCTTCTATACCTGGGTTTGACTCCCAACACCCAGCTGAGGGTGCATTCTAACAAATTCTCATGTCTGCGCCGGCAACTTTACCCCCGGGCAGGTTGGGGCCAGAGGTGGGCAGAAAAGGGGCCAAACCCCCACTCGAGGCCTTGGCTGTCCTTCCTTCCAGCAGCAGCGCTCGCCAAAGCCCCCGGGAAGGACAGATTCCTTCCAGCCCTGGAGTGGAGGCAAAGGGAGCCGATGGGGCCTGAGGATCTGCATGCCTCCGTTCCGGGACCCCAAGGGCCCAGAGGCTTCGGAACTCGGCAAAAGCCATTCGTTCTCAAAGCAACGCCCTGGACCCCGGCGCTGCCCCTCCAGGGGGCACGAGCTCAAGCTAGATCCTACTTCCGCACCCTCCAAGGGAAAGGAGTCTCAAACAAGCCCTCAGTCTTCTCGGCCAGGGAGACCCGGCCCAAACACACCCACCCTCGGCTGCAGGGCCGGAACCAAGGCACGCGCGCATGCTGGCCGGGGCACGGGAAGCCTCAGCCCTTCCTAGAACACAACTTTTTTTTTTCTCAGCCGAAAGTAGGGAGCAGACGGCTTCTACACAGACAGACACCGCTCCAAAGTCGCTGCAGCTCGCCGTCTCAAGACGCGAGACTGTGTTGCGGCGCCCTTAGGGCGCCCCGGAAAGGGTGCCCCCGGGACCCCTCACGAATTCGCATCCGGCTAACTTTGAACAGAACTTGAGGACCCCGGGGCAAGCCTCGCTGCACGCCTAGAGCAATCAGGGTGGAGGGTTGTCAAAGACTCCCCTCTGTCGCCCCCTAGGGAGCCTGCACTCAAACACGCGGGAAGCCCTGAACCAGGCCCAGCCCGCTCCGATGGCCCAAGAAACCCGAGGCAGGGGGCGACAAGGCAACGAAGCGCCTGCAAGGACAGCAGCGGCCCGCCTGTGCGCCACCTCCAACAAAGCGCGGGCGGGTGCCTCTGGAAGCAGGGCTCCCGGCCGCAGGTGGGACTCCTCTGCCGGCCCCACCTCCACCCTCGCAAACCCGGGGAGGCGGCGGGGCGGGTAGAGCTGGATTAGGGCAGGCCTGCGACTCCTCTTCCCGCCCCAGGGAGGGGGCGCCCGAGCGGCAGGTGGAGGCCCCCGGGCGCCGCGCCGCGTGCAGGCTGTCTGTCCTGCCTCTGGGAATGGCTCGGACTCCGACGGAAACCGCAGTCCAAGAGGCTCGCCAGGTTAAGCAGCGTCGAAAAGCCGGGGCCTCCAGCAATCAGGGAGGAGGGCGCCCTGTCCTCTATCCCACATCCTCACCTCGCGGCTCTGGCGCCCACCCGACAGACGCTTGGCGTCAGAGCACCCGGACTGTCTAAGCTCACTAAGAGGCACGTTCTGGGGTGCCACCTGCGTAAGTTCGCAACCATTCCAAATAATAACACTAACATAAAATACCAGATTGTTTTAATGGTGTGCAAAGCGGCCGCTGCACACACACGACATTTCTCGCCGTCGCGCAGGGTCCAACCATTCTCCATTCACTGCTGCCTTCTACGCGCGCCGCACAAGGCCCGGGGCTTGAAGGGGCTTCGCAGCCGGTAGCTCTTCCACCCAAACAGCTGCTTTTCACAAACAGTTGGGGCCGGCGCGGAGCCGGTAGGGCCTGCAGGACCCACGCTTCCGGGGAGCGCCCGTGTGCGACTCTGCCAGGGGGTCTTAGTCCAGGCGCTCGTTTGCAGAGTTCGCCCAGCTCAGAGGTCTCGGGTATAGTCTCCCTAACTTGACAACCATCGCCCCATTTCTCAGCAGGCGAAGGTAAGTTCTTAGTCATCAAACAACCTCAAAAGCACAAACTTGCCCACTATTCAAGGCCACCTCCCTCCCGGCTCTCGGGGACCTGTTAGAGACATGCCTGGCTCTCGCCTCCGCTGCTCCGGGGAGCCCCTGCCCTCCAGAGGCCACGCTTGGCTGCAGAGTGCCTGTCACCTCCCCACTAACATCCCGGGGCCCATCCGTGTGCATCCTAATCGCTCCGAGCGCAGACAGGACTGAGGCGCGAGCCCACTGTCCCCGGAGGCCTTCTCGGCTCGGCGTCCTGGAACACCGTGCATCCCCAGGCCAGCCAGCTACGCCGGCGGCCCTAACACATTTATCAGGACGCCGCCGGGCAAGGAGGAGGCCCACAGTGGCCAGGCGCCGGCGGCGCGGACTCGGCTTTCTGCGCCAGAAACTGGGGCGCCAGGAGCCACCTGCTCCCCCACCGGCGCCCAGTACACCAGCGGACATCCCCGCCCTTTGCAGCCAATCTTCCCGCTCCGCCCTGCTGTCCCTGGAGTCTCATCTGCCTCCGCACAACACCCGTCCTCACCCTCAGGAACTGGAAATTCATATTGCCAGCTCTTCAATCTCTGTGAGTGGACGATGTGAAGAATGAGAGCAGCGTAAGAAGAGATCCCCAGGGGCCGAGTCGTGTGCTGTAAACTGCTCCGAGTGTTCATTTAATTAATGGCCTGGGGAAGAGAGGGGAGGGTGGGGGGCGATTCACAGCCAAAACAGGCTATCGCGATTGGAAGACACACCTGGAAGGTCCCGGTTACTCCTCCCCTGCCCTCCTCCAGGTCGGGGACTGTAAACCTGAAAAGGGTCTTCCCGGCGTTTTTACTGATCTTTACGTCTGTATATGACCGGCAGTGCATAGGGCTCCTTTCGTCACGAAATTATTTTAAATGTTGTCTACAGCTTGCTGGCAAAGGACATTTTTTATTTATTGAGCCTCCAAAGCCAGATCTATTAACGTTTCCGTGAATTCCCAGCCGACATTTCTAGCTTTGATCTGACTTCAGGCATCTGGCAGGTTTCCGGGGCAGTTGAAACTGAACCAGGGACCGTGAATCCCCTGGGCCAAAAGGAGGTGGGTGGGTTTGGGGGTTCTTTCTTAAGTGCCAGAGAGATGTGTTTGCCCCTTGGTTTTCCATGCTATTTGCCTTAAGAGGCAAAGGGCACTGGTTACAAAAAAAAAAAAAAATAGCTGAGAGCCGCCGGTAAAATACAATTTCCTTAAGGAAGACTGAATACAGAAAGCATGTTGACTACAATCATTTAATCAGGGGACCTATTGTGATGAGCCAGGCCTGCAGGAGGGTAAATCAGATGTGTACAGAAGCTGATCCTCATTACCTGGGTCCTGTTTTCACACTGTGTAAAGCCTGCACAGGCAACCCAAAAACTTTTCCCAGGGAGCTGAGTTGAAAACTTATACAAGATTCCCCCACATACGCCTTAGGGGGAAAAAAAGAGCAGGTTTCAACCCCACCTACTGGTAAACTTTCCCAGACCTTCTAGTTTCCCAATAGTCTTCAAAAGCACAGTTTTTAAGATGCACCAAGGGATTTTTATGATACAACTTTTCATGAAGAGAAATGCACAGTTCTTCATTTCTCAAACAAAAAGTTGACGTAAGCAAAGCCACAATTAGTTTAGCCACCACTTTGGGCAAAAATAGGCAAAACACAAAACTACAGGAAAAATAAGAGCAACAAGTGCTAGGCTTTTTGGTGCCACCATAGGAAGAGGTGAAAGGACACAGGCCACATTTTGGGGGTAACCTCACCTAGACAATGGCATGGGCTCGGGGGATGGCAGGCAATGTGGAGAGAAGGCTGACTTTTGCTTCCTTACAGTTGAGGCTTTGTTTTCACTGAGGAGAAGGGGGTTGCAATTAATACGTCTTGTTTTAATTGTGTTTTTAAAATGAACATGCTGATCACTGTTAACATCCTGATTTTATTTCAAAATTTAATCCCCAAAGGGGGACTTCTTTGTTATATGCTTCTGGTCTTGTTTTTGCTGTGATTGTATCTTACTTTTATAATTGGAAAAAAAAAGATACCATAGCCATTGTTAATGCCCAAATGTATTACTTGACTTCAGAAAGCGGAGCACCTTGTACTCTCACAACACATAATCATGAAGAATTGGCACTTGGGCAAGATTCCAGCCTCCCCAGGGTCCCTTGACTCTGGACAGCTTCCACCAGTGGAGTCCACAGGTGGGCTTGAGCAAGACCCTCTTTGGAGAGCTCTCAGCTCCCCCACACCCACATGCATCCTTTCTCGTGTGTCTACTCTCTTAAGTCCTAAACACCAGGCTGCAGTCTCTTCAGCTTACCCCTTGCATCTTGCTCACGTGGCATACAAACGTTGGCTTCCCTGGACCTGGTGCCAAGCTCCTGAATTCTGCATGTAAGAACTCATTTCAGTGGGGCCCTCAGTTCAAAAACAACAACATTAAAAAACGCCAAAATGGCACCATGGCAACCCAGGGATCCAGCGGGAAACCCTAGCCAGCAAAAATCAACACCAAATTAAAACCAGAACCTAAAAGAAAGAAAAGATACTATTCCTTAGATCCACTGTATAATATAAAATAAATATCACTTTCCAAGCCCTTTCAAACAGTGGGCACACCAACCAAAAAATGTTAAAGTCTAATACACTTATTTTTCTTTTCCTCACCTGAATAACATCTCTAACCTCCAAGACTAAGAATTGGAAATGTCTTGTACCAACATTTCCTTTTCATAAGAAGCTTAGATATGCTCAGAACAGTACCTGCCCTGATTTATCCTATTAGGCAATAATGAGCTTTCATTTTGCTGAAAGATGTTCTACTGCAGAATAAGCAGACCTGTTCCAACCAAGTCCAGTTTCATTTATTTGCCAGTTAAAAAGTTGTTATCCATTAGACTATCAGAGTGAAGTCCAGGACCAGGGGCATTGGCACCACCAGGAAATGTGTTGAAACTCTCAGTCCTCAGGCTTCACTCCACGGGGAGGGGGGGACCGACAACCTGCACTTTGCCAGACCCTCCTGGTGATTCGGCAGCTGAAGTTTGAGACTCACTGGCATAAATGATTCCTCTGAAAACAAGTGTGACATCATCGAGGCTCTGATACTGTGTGTAATGAATCACATTTGCATTGTTCCCAAACCATAACTCCGTGATGTCAGGATTTGTTCACCTCTCTTTATGGATTTTTGTGCTGAAAGGATGTTCTTTAATCTTATCACAAGTTGGCCTTTAAATAACCAACTTACCACTCATTTAGATTTAGATTTTGTTTTGTTTTAAAGAAACAGGTGTTCATTCACGTATACAATATGTTGTATGAATTTTATCACTCACATGGATTTAGGGAAAAAGAAAGAGGAGGCACAGGAATTTATCTTAAGTCAAACATGATTTAAAAAAAAAAAAATGAATTTGCTTCTTCCTGTCTGTGTCCCTTCCTGCACCCAAATGGTTAGATTATAAATCCAATTTTCAAATATATTCAGGAAAACCCCTAGGCCCCAAAAGAGGCGATTATAAGAAACCAAGGCTTCCCCAACCCCATCCCACACAAACAAGTCAACTCTTCCTTCTTTTGGACCCCCATCCTTAGGACAAGTCAGAAACCACAGGGTCCCTGCACCTCGACCACCTGTCTGCCCTGTGAGTCTCCATGACCCCTGAAAGAAGGGCAAGTCAACTGCTTGCATAATCAGTAATAGGATGGTAATGAACAGGGCTGGAATTAGAGGGAGCAAAATTTAAGAAGGCAGCAAAAAAACTCAGTAATCAAGATAATACTTCAATGCAAAACTTTAAAAAAATTAAAATGAATACATAAAAAAAAATCCTTGAGGAGCAAAAACCAAAGTTTTACATGGGGGGTTGTTTGTTTTATGATCCTTTGTGCTTATGCAGTGGAAACAGTTGCAATCAGCCCCCGGTCCCAACCCCCACTGTGTCGTCTACCAGGTGGGTTGGTGAGATGACAGTGGTGAGTAGACAGATTGGGCAAGGAAGGGCTTTGTATAGGGCCTTATTTATTATTGTAGAGCTTTCATTAATTTTTTCCAATTGTGGGGATAATGCATAAGCACGTATATCCGCCTCAGGCTGCAGGCACTGTGTTGCCTTGCCTGGCAGGGCACCGGGGAAGACAGTGCCCCACAGTTCTGAACACTAGAAAACGGGCACAAATGGCTTAACTACCCTACTGCATTTAGACTTGCCCACAAAGCTGGAAGGCTGGTGGTGCCTGCCTTTCCGGGAATGTGCCACACCCTCACCGTGTACTCCTGTAGTTAAGTCCACAGTCTTGGGAGCCCTGTCTTCTCCAAATCCTGACTCTGCATACCTTAAGCAAAGTACTCAAGTGTTTGCATCTACAAAATAGAGATAATGTGCCTACCTAACTCATACAGTTGATGATTAAATAAGATAATGCATGCAAAGTGTTTAAAACAATGCCTGGCAAATATAAGTGTACAATAGCTGCCACATTAAGGTGGGGATGAGGGGGTTGCCTTTATTTTTTCATATGCATACTAGCTAATATATATTGACACCATGTGTGTCCCTGGGCTAAATAAGCCCTTTGCATGTATTATCTCATTTAATCCTCATAGGAACCCCATGAGAGGGTAACTATTACTGTTTCCATTTTGCTTTTGTGGGAACCCAGGAACATAGTGGTTTAGTAACTTGCCAGTCAGGGCCAGACGGGTGGCAGAGATGGGTAAATAACACAGGAGGTGCTAATCTGTCTGTTGGAGACTAAGCGCACCCTAAGGAGTTGAGTTAAGTTGTCTTTTAAAATAGCCTGTGGCACAAACCAAATGCAGCCTTCAGATGGTTAGGGCCCAGGGGCTGCCAGGGCAGGTGCTGCGAGACTTCATGGAGCCTGCAGACATTCAGAGGCACCTTTGCCACATGAGATGTGTGGAAGTGGAACTTGGGGATCAGAGCCTAGGGTGGAAGCCCACCTACACTCATTTACACTCCCACCAGCAGTGTTGAAAAAGTGCCAATTGCCTGACACAATGTTGGGAACCATCATTTTACCCATCCTTAATTTTTGGCCAGTTGGATGGCCCAAAAGAGAGGGGTATATTCTATTTGCCTCTTTCCAAACATTCGTTGGTCATCTGTGTTACTTCTAGAAGTAGACCATTCGCGTTCCTTTCCCATTTCTCTAGTAAGGCATCTTTTATCTGGTATTTTTTCAACCACTTCCATAAATTTTTGTTCATGCTTAGATCTTGGATGCGTTTGGTAGGGAGGGGAAATAAGCTGAGCAAGAGACATATTTATGGCCTAAGGTAGACCTAATTTTTATTTTTTCCAAAAGGTGGGAGGATAGCCAATTAACTTTGTGGTGCCAATGAGGCCCACTGAAACACAAGTTGTCATTGTATCAGCTGACCTCATAGACATGTGTCACATGCAAATTCCACCCCTCTTATCTGTCTCTTTGAATAGTCTATTGCTATGCAAATGCAAAACTCTGTTTTGATTATTGCTGCTTTCCGCCTTGTTTCCCATACTGCCCCATCTCCCTGATTCAAGACTTCCAGAAAAGACTTAGAATTCGTGTGTCATGTTTTTTTGCTACTCTTGACACACACACACAAATCTTGCTTCAGTTTTGAGACTTACTCAGAATGTATAAAGATCTGACATCTTCATACTAACAAGGCTGAGATTAGGTCTAATTTAGGCCTGGAAGACACAGGAAGAAGCGAGGCCTGAGGCAGAGCTCTTGATTAAAGCAGTGGCTCTCAACAGGGTGATTTTGTTCCCCAAGGGACATTTGGCAATGTTTGGAGATATTTCTGGTGTCACAGCAAGGAGGGTGCTCCTGGAATCTCATGGGTAGAGGCCAGGGATGCTGCTAAACATCTCACAGGGCATAGCACAGCCCTCTCGGGCAGAGTTCTCTGTCCAAAACGTCATCAGCATCAAGGTTGAGAAACCCCACATTATTTTGATTCATTACTGACAGTCCAGACTGGTGACCTGGAGGATGGCTACAGCGGCATAGAGTGTCAATGACCCATCTGCAGCTCTGTCCTGGGGCTCTTTGGCTCCTGCAGGAGGCAGCTGGTGGCCGGGGTGATGCAGTGCCAAGTCTCCCAGCCTGGGCTGAGGCCGAAACAGCACCCAGGGTCGCGGCAAGCTGCCTAAACCAGCTCCCTTTTCCTCTTAGGTACACTTCATAAGGGCGGGATTCACAGTGGCTTCTATAAAATTAGCTCTTACCATATCTGTTTTTTCCTTCTCTTTCTTAAGGTTTTGAATCAACTTTATGTGTGTGGGGGCGGCGGGGTATACATATGTATTTATTTATTAGGAATAGGCGCATGTAATTAATGAGGCTGACAAGTCCCAAGATCCGTGTTCGGCAAGCTGGGGACGGAGGAGAGCCTCCATTTCAGTCCTTGTCTAAAGGCTGGAGGAGCCCAGGGTCCAGCATGGCAGGCGGGGAGCGGCCCCTGTCACTCAGCCTCTTTGTTCTATTGAGTCTTCGGTTGACTGGTAGAGACCCCCCATTCGGGAGAGGCAGTTTACTATCATCTCAGTCAACCAATTCAAATGCTAATCTCATTCAGAAACGCACCCGGGACACACCCAGAAAAATGTCTGATCAAATGTCTGGGCACCCAGTGGCCCAGTCAAGTTGACACAAAAAAATTAACCATCACAACCTCCAAGCAAAAACTTAGGGGGATCCCTGAGATGTCTAGAACTCTTTACCTGAGCTGTTCCCATCTGTCCAGTGCTTGGAATTCTAACCAAGTCAGCCTCCTTGAGCTCTATTCTCTGCCTCTCAGGACAGACTACAGAATTTGTCAGGCCAAGTGCAAAATGAAATTCCAGGCCCTTGTTCAAATGTTAAGAATTTCAAGAGAGTAACAGCAGGGCTGTGATGCAACCGTGCCGGCCACTCACCCAAGAAGCCAGACTGGCTGCCTCCTCAGCTCATCAGAACCGCCTGGTTCGGCCTCAGCCTCCGGCGCTGCAGGCCAGAGCGGGCCTCCAGGCGGACAGCGGGGCGGTCACGGAGCACATGTCACTGCCTTGCTCTCAAGGACCACAGTCCCAAGTCTGAGAACAGCTGTTCCGTCTATTTTGCCCAATTCGGTAGTTGTTTACAGCAGGAAGGGCCAGCCCAGGGCTAGCTCTGCTCCATGGAACCTACAGGTGACAGTCAGCTTTTCGTATATTCTTCATCACTCTGTGGGAATTACATTATTTTCAAAATTACATTTCACAGTACTATGTGAGTATATCTGTCTTCTAAAAAAGTTCCAGATATTACAGGTTAGACTATAGTCCCATTCGATCACCATTCCCAACACCAGGTGTCTTGTCTCCTTCCCCTCTGCCTCTCAAGAAGTATATCAGCTTGGAGCATAACCGGGATCCGGACCCTTTCTCAGCACCTGCTTGCATGTCTGCAAACCCATAAGAAATGCGGAATTATTAGGCAGGCGCTGTGATTCTACACCTGGGGATTTGCCAAAGAGGCAATGAAGACCCATGTTCATAAAGAGGGATGTACGAGAATGCTCTGAGCCGCTTTAGTCATCAAAACGCCAAGCTGAAAACAACCCTATGTCGAGGCACACGGGGAATAAACACACGGTGGCATATGTACACATTCAAGCTCTTTGCGCCCTAGTACACATCTCACAGAAATAAGCTTAAAGCAAAAGAAGGCAGACACAGAAGTACATGCCTTGGGGGTCGGTGGGGTTTAAAGTTCAAGAACAGGTGAAACCCAGTCAATGGTGGTCAAAGTCAGAATAGTGGCTAATGCAGTTCTGGGGGTGCAGGCAAATGGACTAGAAGGGCAAGGGGGGAACTCTGGGAGTAATGGAATGTTCTAGGTATTGGTTACAAGAGGGCTTTCACTCTGAACAGCGAGGAAGCTGTACATTTAAAATGTAGCACGTTCCTGTATGTACATCCTATCTCGACTTCATAACGTGAGAACTGTAATGTAACTGACTCCTAGAAAGAGAATAACTGAGAGTGAAAATCATGAGGAAATGCATTGGCCCTATGAGACTGGTGTTTTAGAAAGGTTTACATTGTAAGGATAGTGATTTTTTTTGTAATAATGTATTCTAAATAACATATTTTGTATGTGTATTTTAAATTCCTTGTGGTCTTAATATTACTTGTGTTTGTAATTGATGTTCAGGTATATAAGATAAAAACAAATTGCTTTAAATCATATAAAGGAAATTAGATTTGTAATTAATATCTCAACACTAGATATTTGAGAAAAAAATACATGTGTTTGTATGCTTATAAATAAATGGTATTGTGTATTCCTGTATCACTGTGCAACTTGTTTTTTTCACTTAATAATATATCTTGAAGCTCTAACCATGTTCTAATAGCTCATCTTTAAAATTGCTGCCCAGCATTTCACAACATGAACGCTGGGGCTTTACAGTGTGTGACCCAGTGTTAGGCATATCGGTGACAATAAATACTTGTTTTTTATGGATGACCTTTTCTCTAAAGTGCAGAATCTCTGAGAGATGGGAGAGGACACAGGCCCTGAGTTGGAAACGAAGGTGGGGTCAGGTCCTCACTCACATAGTCCACAGTCACCTGTTATCTACAGAGCTTAACAAAGCACCGAGCCAGCAGTGGTGTTTGGTAAATAAGATGGTTTTAGCTACGCAGGTGGTGGGCGAGGTGGTACTTCACTCAGGCAGCAGATGCACTCTGAGTGCCTTTGGGGTCCAGTTCTGGCTGGGGGATAGTGGTGAGAAAAGCTGCAGACCCCTGCTCAGAGCTCACCCTGGGGGTGGGTACAGCGAACAATCTCAACTACAGCCGAAGACAGGTCAGGGATTGTAGCGAATGAAAGGGCAGGGTGGGCAGGATGCCGAGGGACAAGGTGTCTTAGGGGGGTGGGATCCTCCCCCCACCATACATGAGGATCCCATGCCCACAGAGGGTTAAGACTTGCCCTTCAGGGTCAGGCAGGCAGTGTGAGAATCTGACACCAGGTGCCAGACCACTTGCTTTAAGACTAAACCATTACTCTGCCTGATTGAGTCCCCTCTTAAAATAGCCAGTGGCCCAGGCAAA
Organism: Manis pentadactyla; assembly: GCF_030020395.1. Taxonomy (NCBI): domain Eukaryota; kingdom Metazoa; phylum Chordata; class Mammalia; order Pholidota; family Manidae; genus Manis; species Manis pentadactyla. Next base: position 172,768,243 of record NC_080023.1, on the reverse strand, counting down.
AGTCACCTGCAGGCTAAGTCCTGAGTAGCATGAGGATTTGGGACATGCTATACTGTAGAACTTAATGGGTCACCCCCTCACCTCCACCACTACATAGAGCCTGTGGGACTAGCAGAATCCTACAGGTACATTCTGTTGAGTAAATGTGAAAAGAGAAGGTGTTTCAAAGACTTTGGAGCCAATGTTACCTTGAGCTTCTAATTTAAATCAGACACCCCAATAGTGGAGAGACAGTCCCTGCCTTCACCTACAACCCACGGCCACATTACTACCTCACAAAGAGTTCTGTAGCTTCTCCCCAGAAGTAACCAACACGAGGTGTGGTCGGTGTCCGCGCAGTCTTTCCTCTAGATATTTAAGTCCATCTTTTAGAAGGTCATTCTTCATTCTTTCATGTGAATTCCCCACATGGCCATCGGCACGCCTGTCCTTCTGCAGCACCATCTGGCTCTGTGTCTCTTTCAACATCTGTACACTGATGGTGGAGGGGTTCTGGTGGCTGGCGCCTTATCTCATATTCCTTGGCCACTTGTGTTTCTTCCGGGAGCTGCCTGTTCATGCTGTCTGCCCAGGTTTTTTGGGGTTGGGTCTTAAACCCACGTGGAACCGTGGAAGTGCATTTGTGTGTGTTTAAGCTTTGAGGGAAAAGATCCCTGTTATAGTTTCCAAGTGGGTGGAATCCAGCTGATTGTATTTACTTTAAAATCCCTCCCACTGAAAGGGTGCCTTGATCGCCCCCCGGGTTTCCCCTGTAGGCATGGCTCTGTCCCAGCGCTGGTGAAGGAGCCTGTCCCACTGAGATGGGCCAGCACTGAGATGGGGCATGGGGCGTCTGCCTCAGGGAGGCCTTTATGCTCCGGGGGGGCTGTAAGCCCATTTGTTCTTCTCCAGCCCCCAGTCCTACACTACCCACTCCTCCCCAAAAACCTTGCTTTAATTCTGAGTAGAATTACTGAGATCTTTATACTAATGAAGCTGAGATTAGGACACTTTTATGTCTCAAAGGGACAGTGAAGAGCCAGCCTCAGGCTACAAAAATAAAAATCCAGCAGGGTGACCTGAAGGATGGCCACAAGGGCATAGGGTCCTCAGTGACTCACCTCCGGCTCTGGTCGAGGGCTTCACCCTTCCACACAGCTCGGGGCAGGGGCGCGGCAGCACCAGCTCCCAGCCCGCAGGGGAAGCACCCACTCCAGGGGCAGGTGCAATTTGTTTTCCTTCCCGGAGTTGTCTCTATCAGTCCCTCTCCTCATAGGAACTCCTCCTGTGGGTAGGAATCCAGTAGATTTTAAATATATACACATACACACACACACAAACGTATACCTGATTCATATATTGATCACTATTAGGTGCTTCCATCATTCAAAAAGCTTTAGTAGACTTTCATTTAGCAAATATACATGCCTCACCTCCCATCCCAGCCATGCAGAAGAGCAATGGACTAAACCATAGGAAGAGGCACGTCCAGTGCCTGGGATGAGGGCCTCAGGGTGGTAGGAAGCAGGGACAAGGCCTTAGGACTCGTGTGACTTAAACAGGGTTAAATCAGCTGATAATGAGAAATCACAATTTGCAATGATTTTCTTCACAAATTTACTGTCAGTCTCTTCCACAAGAGTGAGAGCCTCAGAATGGCAGGGACCTCACCTTTCACCAAGAGCCTGGCTGACGCCTGCAGCCCAGGGGTGGGGGGGGCTCTCACGGTTGGTGGAAAGACCTGAAGGAGACGCCTCCCCTAGCCAGCAAGATCCAGATCTCAGGGGAAAAGTGGATGAATCCAGAGTGGGCTGGCTATTGCATACAAGGCAGTGTAGCTAGAGAGCTTCAAACTTTAACCAGCGGTGGTTTTCCTTAAACTGGTGGTTTTATTTCTGTGGGTCTGGGGCCAGAATTGGCATTTCTGACAAGCTCCCAGGTGGAGGGTGGCCTCCCTGTTTACTGTTCTTTATAGACCTCAAGGCATTTGCCAAATTTTCAAAGATTTTCAGGTCTTCTTCTGGCCTAATTTAAAAACACAAAATTGAAAAGAGACTGGTTATTTGATCGGAAATTATTATTAACTTCTGTTTCCAGGGAGATCATGTTGGGGGGTTAGAATAGCAAGCAAAAAAGTTTTTATCTGTTAAGGACACACTGAAGTATTTGTGGGTGAAATGATACAAAGTCTGGGGTTTTGAAATGTTGAGGGGATGGAACTGGAAGACAGGAATGGAACTGGAAGCAGGAAGTGGTGGTTGTTGAAACAGTGAAGGTCCAGGGTACAGGGTGGGTCCCCTGTACAGTTCTCTCTCCTTCTGGATGTGTTTGAAACTTGCTATAATAATAACAAACAAAATGGAAATAAGATGTGAGCCTGATTTTCAAGAGAGAGAAGGCTTTTTAGCTAGAGTTGAAGGATGGTCAAGCACATAATAGCTGCTAGTATTATTCTAATTAACATCATTATTATTTAAAAGATGGTGGTCATCAGTTGTGTCTAAGCAGCCTGCACAGGAGATCAGGTTCAAAAAGAGGTGTTCATTTTGTAAGTCCTTTCTGCCTTTCTCTTCTCTTTTTTTTTTTTTTTTCATGGGGGCTGTGGTTTAATTCCTTTACCTTCCTGTGGCCGCACCCAATGCATAACCAACCAAATTTCCTGCAGAAAACGGCTATTAACATTTTCTCTCAACGCAAATGTCTACTTACAAAGGAATAATTACAGATGTAAGGAACCACTGTTTGTGGTGGCTACCTGGCAGGGAGGAGGGTAGGTCAATGGGTTGGGAAAAGATTTGCATTTTTCCTACTTTAAAACTTTCTGCTGGCTTTTTGTTTTAGTGTACTTAAAAAAAATTACTCAGTAGCATGTAAATACATTTTGGTTAGAAAATATTTTTGAAATATGTATAAATTTACATCTACAGAACATATGTGTCTGTCTCTGTCCACAGCTTGTTTCCCAGAAGTAAGCATTATTCCTGAAGTTAACCAGTTAGTTCTTTCAGACTCTTTCCTCTCTCTCGTCCTGATGAGTAGAAACTACTGAGCTTCTCCCCAGAACTAACCACACGCAGACACCTGACAGATGGTTGGAGTCCTTTTTTCTATGTATTTAAGTATATTCTGCAGAAAGCTTTTTATAAATGCTTATTTTATTCTTTGCTATTTTACATAAGTCTACTGTCCAGCGATATTCTTGGCCATTTTTCTGACTTATTATCTAGAGCTATAACTCAATTTTTTATAGCTGCAGAATTGTCCACTTTACAGAATTTATACTAATCAACAAATATTAACAATAAATTTCTTCTGGGGATAGAGGAGCCCTGGCGGGTAACCAAGACTTAAAGGGTTTCTATAGAACTCTCATTTTCTCAGAGGGCAGTTAATCTATAAGACAAGGTCCTCAACCCCATAAATGTGATGATTAAGGGAAAACCCGGTGAGCCTGGATGGCCTAGCTTCTGTCAAAGCAGCTCTGACAGTTACAAACCAGGCCCGAGAAAGCCCAGGGAGTGGGGCATGATCTCCCTCTGCTTCCCGGGTCTAGTTAACTGAAAGGTGGCTTACTATCCAAGTTTAGAGAAAAGCAGCCAAAATGATGAATGCTCTGTTACTCGTGGGGTCAGTGTAACTCATAGAAACATGATTGTTGCAGCTACACAGATGGGAAACACGCTTGCCTGTTACAAAATTGTACTCCACATTGCTGGCATTTTGAACACCCCTAAAAGCTTCTGTACTAGCCACTTGGAGACTGCCTGCCAGTGGATGGAAACCCTCTTGCCTGTAATTATGGGCATATCTTAAGCCTTTCCTAGGCACGTGGCAGTAAGAGAAGCATGCCCTGTCAGTCTACAAATATCCACTGACCACCTAATATGCCCCTCCCACGATTACAGGCTCTGGGCATAGAGCAGCAAACAGAACGCATCCGTTCTGTCCCTACAGAGTTTCTGGTCTGCTCGGGAGACAGCCTCCACCAACTACCTACAGACTTCCAAGTGTGACGGTGCCGTGGTGGAGGGAAGATGTTTCAGGCAAAAGAAACAGCACATGTCCTGCTGTGCAGTTCTGACTTGAAGAATCTCACCTACCAACAAGCAGTATGGCAACTAACTGCTCAGGGTTTCATTTTTGTCCTAAGTAAGTACCAGTCACAGCTCATCTTACTACGACCCTGAAAGGTACAGCATTCCCAGCCCCCGATAGGGGTGAGATGGCAGATGACCCGCACCGCTGGTGAATGGCTGGGCACGGCTGCCTTTCAAATGCGGGCACCCCAGCTGGGCACTCGTCCCTAATCCTGCTGTGAACCCTGACCCAGAATCTTACCTCTGGGAGGTGTGATTGGTGGTGGTCAGGACTTAGACTCTTTAGGGTTGTTTCATTTGCCATAAATGTATCCCTTTTACCAATAGTAAGTCCAATTTAATTTTTTATCAAAAGACCTGATATCTATACAAAAGCAATTAGAAAACTTAACGGGACCGAGTAAGGCATTTACTGCCCTATTCACACATATATGGGGGTTTGGTAAAGGGTAGTATGTATCATTGCACATCAGTGGAGAAAGAAGAGGTAATTCATAAGTGACATTACGGAGAAGCACTTTGTTGAAAAACTTAACTCCTTAACCCAAAAAAGAGTACTATTATAGCAGACTTAAAGGTATGAGGTGATGAGGGAATAAAAAAAGGTTAGTAGTGGATATGACTTCAATACCAAGACATGAAGAAGAATGTTGACAAAATTTACTATGTAAAAATTTCAAATGAGATATTTCTTGATATTAAGAAATGGGAGGAATAATAATAATAATATAACCACTTGTGTCCTCCACGCCCCCCCCCCACCGTGCAGGAAGGAGAACATTATAGCAAGGGGTCACCCAGGCAAATAGATAGATGTCAGAGCAGTTCCTATTGGGAATGATTTTTTATTCTTTTATTTCCCATGTTGAACCCAGGAATCATATGCAGGTAAGAAATTCTATCTAAGTGCGAGCACAGTTTGTGTCCTTCTGCAGCCTGCGTTTTATCTCTCCAGGGCATGTCTTGGAGATCCATCCGTGCAGACCCAGGGCTCTACCACAGGGAAACGCAAAACTACAGCCCCGGCCGAGGGTATTTGGTGCCCAGCCCTGTGCGGAGCTCCCTGCAGGGTCCCCCGTATTTCCTGCCCCGGCCCGACCGAGTTGGGAGTTCAGGTCACTCCCCACTTAGCAGAGGTGGGAACCCACGCCCAGGCCAGCGCTCCAGGCACGGGGACTCTGGGGAGCCTGAGGAAGGGGAGGAAGCCGGGGCTGGCTGAGCTCCTGTCCTCAGCAGGCGGGCTCCCCGGGGCGGCTGGAAAAGCAGGCCCTGTGGGCATAACGGTGCACAGCACCAGCCCCGCTGAGCCTCCAGAAAGGGCCTGACCCTGTGCTGCTGGGAAAAAGCCCGTTTCCCCAGACTGGCCCTCTCCCCAAACTCCAGAGCACTGGATCCCCGAGCTCGGTTTCCCCGGGCAGCACCTGCGTCAGCCGGGAAGACGTTAAAGTGTGTGAGTTGGTGGGCGCCAGCCTGGAACTGCTGGATCAGGGCGCGGCTTGGGTCCCAGTGACGCCCCTGGGTGCGGGCTCAAGCTCGCAGGCCTGTGCTCTGTCTGGCATGGCAGGGCTGCAGGCGCTTCCCTCTGAGCCTGAGCTCAGCAGAGGGCAGCCCGCCGCTGGCTCTTGTTCAGTCACCCAGTCCGTCGTCGTGAGCTGAAGCAGCCGTGAGCGCTGCAGCTAATTCCTTAACCGATTCCCAAATGCCCATCCCGTCCTGGGGTCTGCTTAGGGTCCTTCTCCTGCAAAGGGTCCAGTGGGGAGAGCTGTACAGGAAGAAGCCCAACCCAGGAGCCAAGCTCTGACAGTGGGACCTTGACCCTGGCTGGGTATAGCTGCAGTGTAGGCAACGTAGGTCGGGAGGGTGGGGGGAAGATCTGGAAGTGAGCAGTAAAAGACTTCGACTTGCAATCTCTGATGGTCTGAAATGCCTATGCTTTTAAATGTATGTTTTATAAAAATACATCTATACTTTTGGAAAGTAAAGTAATTAATTCTTAATGATAAATCAAGATATCTGCATGGCCCAGAAAACAAGAAAAGAAGTGCAGAAAATACAGAGTTGACTTCTCCATCCCCCAAGCCTTCACCTCCTAATGTTTATATTAAAATTGTGTAGTATTTGATTAATTTGCAAAACAAATGGCCCACTCTGTCTAGCAGCCCCCAGGCTGGAAAGCTTTCTTCAGAGCTGTGTTAATATGGCTTTTTTATTCAACCATGTTTAAGTAGCAACAAAGTTAAACAAAAACCTGGACATTGATTAAGCCCCAAATATGAGTGGGGCTGGAGAAAGGAGAATTGAATGGGGCCAGAGATACCCCAGGTGTCTGGCTTCTGGGGACAAAAGTTGTTTCATGATTTTGCATTTCCAGTGCCTGATGTGGTTGATTCTAAAATTGGCAGTTGAGAGATCTGGAAGTCGCCACCATAACCCGGTTGGTCACACCTACCATCAATAACTGTACAGAGATGCCCTGTGAAGCATACATTGTGATTGAAACAAGGTTGCCAGATAAAATATAGGACACCCAGTTAAATCTGAGTTGCAGATAGAAAGCGAATATTTTTTTTTTGGTCCAAGTAGGCTATACAAATAATGAATGAGGCATACCTTACACTAAAGAAGTATCCATTGAAAACTAAAAACTAAAAAAAAAAAAATCTATTGTTTATTTGAAGTTCCATTTTAGGGCATCCTGTATTTTTATTCACTATCTCTGTCAACCAACCTATAAAGAATTCTTGACAAATAGTTTAACCTGCATCTCCTTAAGCCAACTCTCAGTTTACAGGACATAGAGAAAGTGAATTCAAGACACCACCTTCAAACAATGAGACAAGCACCATGTGACACAATTTAAAGGTCACTGGCCAGGTCTGGGGGACACCGGATGGGAGAATGTTCCAGGTTTAGGTTAGAAAGATCAAGGAGACATAACTTAGTAAATGCAAATGCACTAATTTTGCTTCGAAGCTGGATGACGCATCATGGGTACAGGGACAAGTGTGAGCTACCTTCTTGTATATCACTGGTGGGAAAGTGTAATTGTACAGCACTGTGAAGAACAGTTTGGCGTCTTAAGAAGTTAAACGTAGAATTGCTGCATGACCCAGCAAGCACACCCAAAAGATTGAAAACAGGCGATCAAACAAAAACTTGTGAAAGAATGCACAATAGCCAAAAGGTGGGAACAGCCCAGCTGCCCACCAATAAGTGGATAAACAAAACATGGACCAGCCACATGATGGAATATTAGTCAGTCAAAAAAAGGGATGAATTGTTGACACCTGCTAGACTATGCATGGACCTGGAAAACATATTAAGTGAAAGAAGGAGTCACAAAACAGCACAAATTATGTGATTCCATTTATATGAAATATCCAGAAGAGGAAAATCCATAGAGTGACTGCTTACTGGGTATAGGGTTTCCTTCAGGGGTGGTCACACCACACTGTGAATCTATGAAATGCCACTGCATTGTACACGTTAAAATAGTTAAAATGGGGTAGGAAGATAGGTAAGATCAGAGGAAGGGAAAAAAAATCAGAATGTTTGGTGTCTTGATCTGGATGATGGTTACATGAAAATATATACACATCAAAATTCATCGAGCTGTACACTAAGATGTGTGCATTTCATTGTATGCACCCCAATATAAATCAGTCAATCAATGGTTAAAATGGTGAATTTCATGTTATGACTTGTACCTCGGTGTAAAAAATGGTGGATCGATATGAGAGCTTTTATATCAATTTAAAAACCTGCAGAAGGGGTATTAATATCTCACAGGAAATAAAAGAATAAAAACATGAAGGGGAAGAAACTCTAAATGCAAGAGAGCTTCCCTGTGGGGGGGTTATGCTGACGTCAGGTTGGGAGGAGGCACCCCAGGTCTCGGGGTGCACTCTCTTCTGAGCTGAGTGGACACTGGGCACCCAGGGGGGCTGGTATTTATCAGTCCCTCTTACCGCTTCCTGCTGGAACTATTTCACATTTGAAGTTCTCACAGGGTGAATGTCTCAGCCGTTCTCTTCACAGTCCCCATGTTTGGGTCACCCCTTCTTTCTTTCTTCTGTTTTCCCACTGAGATTCCAGGTTTGTCATTCCAAACAATGAGACAAGCACTGTGTGGCACAATTTAAAGGTCACTGGCCAGGTCTGGGGAACACCGGATGGGAGAATGTTCCAGAATGGGAGAGAGGCCAGGAGAGCCGCTGGCTGGCCCACCTCATGGGATAAGTCCGCATGTTGACTTCTTTGCTATATAATCTCCTTCCTTCCGAATGAGGTGGCATTTTTTTTTTATGTCTTTGATTAATATTAGTTCTGAACAATCCATTCTTTCTCCATGGATGTGAAATTACACCCTTTGTCTTTATCACATGCCTATGCAGTTGTCTGCTTTTCCTGTTATTAGCACCATATCATTTGACTTTTTGACCAAAAATTGCATGAATCCATATTATTACAAAAAGGATGCATGTTTCCACTAACCAAACTTGAAACAACACATAAAGGGTGCCCCTTCCTACTTACCCCATCCCACCTCCCATTGGTCTGGGGTAGGGCTCGCAGCAGTTTAGGGACCCAGAGCCTGGCAGGAAGGCCGGCATTTCAAAGGCAGCCATGCCCAGGCTGGGGTGCCAGCGATTTCTGGAGCCTCTGGGTGGTCCTGTCTCCTCTGCTGGGGATGAGAACTTCCCAGATCTCTGTGTGGATGTCCGGATGCCACACCCCCTCCTTCATTCCACCTAGTGTGCTCAGGGCACCCTCTGCTTTGCCAGGCCAGGACGCTTGGTCAATGCAGAGCCAGCGGGAGTCTGGGTGAGTCCTGGACTGAGGCAAGGAACGAGCCCAGGGCTGTTCAAACGTGCGGGGAGTGTGGGGTCGCACAACCCTGGTTCACGTCCCATCTTCGTTCCTCACTAGCAAGTCACCTGACCGCTCCATGCCTCAGTGTCCACACATCAGAAATGGAAACGGCATGCTCAACCTCTTGGGGTTTGGGGGAGGGAAGAAGTTGAGAAGCAGTGTCAGCAAAGGCCTTGGTGAGCGTCCAAGTGGGAGCCTTGAACTTAACAGCCCTGACAGACTTGCTCTGTGGTGTGCGCTCTGCACACGTTTCTGTGACAGCAGCTCCTGAGAAGGCCTGATGACCTGGTCCCCTCTCGGCCTGGGTGTGGGTCACACGTGTTGCCTTCTAACTGGCCTTCCCCAGCCACCTGGGACAACAAGGCCCCTCCACCCTGTGATTCCCTGTCTCTGCTCCAAGTCGTCTCCCTTGCCTCACCCACTCCACAAATATTTATGGAGTGTGTATTATGTGCCCGGTGCTATTCCACACATTAGGGATACAGCAGCGGACCGCAGACAGATGAAAAATCCCTTCCTCCTGGACCTTCCGTTCCATCACAAGGACCTAATGAATTAACAAGTCAAGCGTAGAGAGTGTCAGAGAGGCCAAGAGCCAAGGAGGAAGACGAGGCATGTGAGAGGGGCCAGGAGAGCCGCTGGCTGGCCCATCTCAACAGGGTGGTGGCAGGGGGACCTCCCAGAGCCCCAGAGGTGGAGGCCCCCAGTGGCACGTCTCTCCACAGATCTGCCGGGTCAAGCCCCAACTCGCCAGCAGTGCTCAACTCTCCAAACAAATTTTTGTTAAGGTGGAAAAACCTAGAACTGGTCGAAAGCCTCTCGGACAGAGTTCATCCCTAGGCCTCACAGAGCTCTGCCCATTGCCTGCAGCTTCCTGGTTTTACTTTGGCCTTAAAGAGAAGTTGACGAATTCAAGTGGGCCACGGAAATAAGAATGATGGGTGCCCCGATTTCAGGAAAGGTGGCACCCGAGCTGAGGATGCGTCTGTCCAGGCTCCTGGTGTCCGTGACTACTGGTATTAACATCCTAATTACCCCAAGGACCTCCATGCTACTCACCAGGATGATGATGCCGCAGAACAGGTACATTTTTTTGGAGAAAAGGGTCAGAAGGTGACCATATAATTTAGCAGACAGGACATTTTTGACAGTAAAGGAAGATGGTGCTCATCTCCCCACCTCATGAGATGGGAACCAGAGGACCCTAAGGAAACCTGGCCATAGATCCCCCCAGCCCAGGGGTCCTCAGCCAGGAGCTGGGGTGGGGTGATTTTGCCCCCAGGGGACACTGGACAATGTCTGGAGACAAATTTGGTTGTCACAACTTGGCAGGAGGGTGCTACGGGCATCTAGCATGTGCCAGACATATCAGAGTGCACAGGATGACCCCCTCACACCCCAGTCATCAGGGCCCCAATGTCAGGAGTGCCTGGGCAGGGAAGCCCCCACCTTTCTGTCTCAGAATGGGGTGGGACTGATTTTCAGGCATTTTGGGAGAGTGAAAATTTCCACATTAACTTCCTTCTCTTACTACTCAGGTCTACGAAAGCCAGGTAACTTTACCAAGGAAGCATTCGAGCTCTTAACACCTGCATGTGGCTGCAGGGGAAGGGTCCAGAGCCAAAGCCCACTGCTTACGATGGTTACCTTCACATTTGTTTTAATGCTTTAATGCGTGTGTGCTCTTAAAGTGGCTGGAATAATACCTGAATACAATCCTTTTTTTTTTTTTTAATACCTAAGAGGTAGCGGACTTAAATCATTTGCAATTCTAGGCCCTCACCTAGGCACTTATATGAATATCAATGCGCAACCTTATGTAACCTCAATGGGGCTTTGTTTTCTACGACTCAGTCCCCGCATCATCTTTAGCCTCGCCTCCTTATTTTTAGCACCAGGGAGGCATTCCATTGTATGGATATACCCTGATGTGTACGTCGTTAGCCCCTTCCTCCCCTAATGGACCCTTAGGTTATTCCAGTTTTTCCTGTTATTACAAAGGGAGATAAAAGGAGCCTTGGGCTCACCTCTATCGGCTTCTGAAGATGAGGTTCCAGGAGTTGAAACTGCTGAGTCATGGGGTCTGCTCAGATTTTAAGTCTTGTTCAAAACTCTCCCATAATGGTTGAAGTTTTAATACCAGGACCATGTATTATATTACCTTGGTCTGAATCCATACATAGAGATGGGTTAAGTTCCACTTAGAGGTAGGAGATCCTATAGGGAAGGCCAAGGCGTAAAGCATTCCTTATCTGTTACTATTAAGAGACACTATTTTATCAGAGCCAAGAAATCCCATCAGACTGGATGGTGATAACTTTGTGAGGGCCAAGCCCCAGGTACTGCAATTCGAAGTATGGTACCTGGAGAAAATCTTGTGTGCTGGGGACATCTGGGATCAGGCCCAGCCTGGCATATCAGCCATACCCTAGAGAGCCCGGTGCATGGGCAGCGTCTCCCACTTCTGTGCCTACAGCGCTGTGCAAGGTAGCTGGTTATCAAAGCCCTTTTAGGTGGAAGCACAGAGACCACAAGGAATCCTCAGTCACCGATTCCTGTAGTTACCGAGAGGCCCCTGAGGACGGAGGACCGGTGGGAGCAGGTCCTGTCTGATACTGAGTACACTGGGGCAGTGGGCCTGCCCCGAGCTTTGGGGCAGCACCTTGGAGGATGGGTCTCAGCAGGCGAAGAGCCCCCTTGCATACTGTCACACCCTTTCTTGCGCAAGTAGGAGGCAGCAAGCTAATCATTTGCATGTAAATGACAAACATCTGTGGAGCACAAACTGTGACCTCCCCTCTGTCACCGTACAGTCATGTGACAGACCTGTTTGGGCTCTTGTGCGGCTCCTGATTTAATAGGGGAGGTGAATAAATAAGAAAATCACACAAATATAAAAAGTGTGACACTGTATTGGGGTGGGTGGGGACCGGTCCTGGGCAGGCAGGAGTGGTACTTGGCTGCTCTGTACCTTAACATGGCCAATTGCACTCACTCAGCCTTGACTTTAAGTGTGGCCTTGAGCAGGTCACCTAACCTCTCTGAACCTCCCCCTTCACCTACAGAGCAGAAATAATAACCATAGCTTTATTGCACTGAACTGTACCCCTATAATTTATCACCTACAGGACACTTGAGAATAATAAAAGGTGCTGTTGATAATGATGCGGGCAGGGCAGGCATGAACCAGGTCTACTGGAGGCAAATGGGGATGCATGGTCCTCACTCATGCGGCCACACCGTGTGTACATGCCAGAGCCGCTGTGAACATGCTTGCACCCTCAGCCTAAGTATTACCCAGCTTTTACAGAAACAGAGTGTCCCCCAGAAAATTCACATGCCCACGTTCACCCAGGGAGTAGGTGGAGGAGCCAGGATCCTTATGCCAGCCCTTCTGACTCCCAGATCCAAGAGGGGAATGATGATGCCACACTGAGATTGGTATGCCTTTAGGCACTCTTGCCTTTAGGCTTGTGTAATTGCCAAAATGTATTCAAGTTGTCTGGCCTGTAGGAGGCGCTACAAAAAAATGGATACTATTATTATTGTAACTAGTGAGAAGTAAAACCAGCATAGTCCCTGAATTAAGCAATGTGGGGATAGGAGAAAGTCACTTCTCCACTTGTTCCAGGAAATACCTGCTCCTGGAAGATAAGATTATTCATCAACTCTCTCTACAAAACCCCACCTCCCCGGGCCTACCATTCCAAAGGGATTAGGTCAGAAGTAGCCCCATTCCAACCCACTCTTTGCCTTGCAAGACCGCGCTTTAAAGTCATCCAGCCAGGGCCCTCCACCCCATAAATACCATTCCCTAATTTCCCTAATTTGAGACTCTGTCAGAGCGATGTTGTCCTTTCCTGCAGGAGGTCTAATCAATCCAGCTTTTCTGGATCAACAGGGTTTTCTGGTGGAATTAAAGTCTAGGAAGGCATTCAAAAATTCTTTTTCTGCTGTTAATCTGGGGGCACAATAATGGTCCCCCAAAGACGTCCACATCCAAATCCCTGGGACCTGTGACTATCCCCCCTGAAATGGCAAAAGGGATTTTGCAGATGCGACCAAGTCAAACATCTTGAGATGGTAGATGATCCTGGATTATCTGGGTGGGCCCAGTGCCTTCAAAAGGGATTTTAGGGGAGGAACTCAGAGTCGGCAGTGGGAGATGTGGTCTGCAAGGCAGAGGGGCGGCTGCAGCGATGGACGTCCCGACTCTGAGCCCAGGAGCGCAGGCAGCACCTGGGCGCGGAAATGGCAAGGAAATGGCTTTTCCCCTAATGCCGCCAGAGGGAACCCAGCCCCTGGTGCCATTTCAGACTGTCGTCCAGAACTGTGGGAGGGGAAGTCTGTGTTGCTTTAAGTCACCGAGTTTGGGGTCATGTGTTACGGCGGCCCTAGGGAACCAATACACCATGTTCAAGAGAGAGAAACGCTGGTACAGTTTTCAGAAGAGCAGAGCAGTGAAGGCCACAGCCTGGAGATAGACCTCTGGCGCTCAGATCCCTGCCCTGCCGCTTCCAGGCCGTCCTGTATGGGCTGAGTTACCAAGTAACCCTCTGAGCTTAAGTCTTCCCATTATAACATGAGGACACCAGTCTTGTAAAGTTACTGCTGTGATAAAACAAAAGCTGATGTGTGATGAACCAGGGACGGGCCGGGCACAGCAGGCTCTTCAGGCATCGCTGCATGGAGGGCGGAGGTAGAGGAGCTGGGGGTGCTCCTCGCCCACTTGCTCAGGAGGGAGCAGAGAGCATGAGGTTTGGGATAAGCGGGCTGTTGCCCGCCGTATGTCACTGTACGTAATATCTTAATTATGTCTGTTAATTCACACAACCACTTGTACATCCTGCAAAAATTATTTCCGTGGACATTCTGCATGCTTCTCCAAGTAGCTCTATACATGGTATATGCTGTGGTGAACGTGAACCTAGGTGCGCAAGGACACGTGGCAGGCTGAGGGGCAGAAGGCAGAGGGGCCCGTTCCCCATGCCCTCGCGGCTCCCAGCCCCCTGTTGTCCTCTGTCCCTCCTTATTACCTTGTTCCATAGACTGCAAGGGGGTGCAAGAAAGTTCCGAAGACTTACCGCGTGCACACACGAGCCTCTGATCCGAGAGGCTCCTAGGGAGCTGCCCCCTCAGACTCCGGCTCCGGACAAGGCTCCCCAGTCTGGCTCTCTGAGCTGTTTTCTAAAAGGGGGTCAGTAACCTTCCACGGGGGCAGGCATCCCCACGACGTGTGCGACACCCAGTGGGGACCTGGTACCGGGAGCCTGTGGGCCCGGTGGAGGAAGCAGGGGCTCCACCCGAGGTTCCACCCTCACAAGGAAAGGGCGAAGCCGAGGGGAAGCTGCAAATATCCGCATTCCTGGTCCCTCAGGCTGGGCATGGCCACCCTGGAAATGCTGGCACCTCCTTGGACACTGGCTCCCTAACCCAGGGCTCTGCCCAGGCACCTGTGACCCGGGGTTTGGGGGAGGGCGGCTGGCTGTTTCAGTGTTGCCAGACATTTTGGAAATGATGATACTTACTTTTAACATTATTCTGAAAATGGGATTTTTCTGAAAACAACTAAATACTGTTCTAGTTCAAAGACAAACAAAAGCTTGGACGAGGGACGTGAACACCTAAATGTACACGCAGATTTGGTGTATGGTTAAAGGCACCGTTTTCCTATCAGGGAGAGGAGAAATGGTTACCCAATAAATCACATAAAGTCCCATTTGGAAAAATAAAATCAGTAAAGCAGAGATTTCAAACGGGAACATCTGACTTGTGCCTTAAGCACACCAGCAGCAGGGGGGCCCTCCCAGGAGGGCGACTGGAAATGAAGGGCCCTGTGCGCATAACAATGGATGGCGTCAGCCCGGGAAGGTGCTGAGATTCTGTCTGGGCCTCAGAAGAGCTTCACCCCTCTTCCCGCTAGGAATTAACCCTTTGGCCCCAGCATTCCAAAGTTCTAGAACAGTGATTCTCAATTGTTAACATGCATAAGAATCACTGGGAGATTCTTAAGGGTAGATTGCCAGGGGCAGCTGCACAGTTTCTGATTCCATAGGTCTGCAGGGGGCTCCGGAATTGGGTGACGCTGCTCCTAGGCCCCCACTTTGAGAAGCACCAGTCTAGAACTGAAGCTTTGGCTTAATTTTTGGCGTTTTTTTTTTTCCTCTGTGAGCCAGAACTCAGCCCCTGACACTGTCATCATAATTGCAGCCAACACTGGGCATGGAATTAATAGTGAACTGGTAATCCAAAATGCCCACTGCGTGCTAGGGCCTTTGCCCAACCCGCAGCACTCTGCTGCTGAACACCTGGAGAAAAATCAAGGAGAAAGTCTGTGTTCTGGCAAGTCAGAGTCCAGTAGGGACCTGTACGCTAAGAAGCCCAGACCCAAGCCCAGTGTAGACAGTGAGAGGTGGTCCTTGGCTGCACAGGTATGTTAGCATGTAGGGGACAAGGTGTGTGAACTGTAGAACCACCTAGAGCCTCTGACCCAGCCTTACCAGCATAAAAAACTCTAAGGCTACTACTTTACTTCTAACGCCCAAGTCTGGGACCAGAATCTCTTGGGCCATACTAGCCACAAACATCCAGGAACAGGAACTGTGGGAAACCAAGTCCAATCTAGCCAAATCAACTCATTAAAAGACACCACAATCATTATTTTATCCCTTCAGTTAAGTCTGATTTTATACCCTATGGGAAAGTTTTATATTTTACAAGGGTTTTAGACAACTTTTGCTAGATTTAGTCCAAGTACCTTGCTGTTGTTTGTGGATATTGTATCTTAATTTTAATTACAGTTTCTAATTCTTTTCATTTGGTTATTAGAACTATTAATTTTTTTCCTACTGACCCAGCGATATGGATGAATTTTCTTATTGGTTCTATTAGTTTATCTGCAGTGTCTCTTGAATTTTCTACTTAGAAAGGCATATTGTCCAAGAACAAAAATATGTTGTTTTCTCCTTAATAGTCTTTATGTCTTCCTTTTTCTTTTTTTATTAAGTATCATCGATATACACTCTTATGAAGGTTTCACATGAAAACCATGTGGTTACTACATTCACCCATATTATCAAGTTCCCTCCACACCCTATTGTAGTCACTGTCCATCAGCATAGTGAGATGTCATATAGTCACTACTTGTCTTCTCTGTGCTACACTGTCCTCCTCATGACACCCCCCTTACCATGTGTGCCAATCATAATGTTCCTCAATCCCCTTCTGTCTCCTTCCTCACCCACCTACTCCCACCCCTCCTCTTTGGTAACCACTAGTCTCTTTTTGGAGTCTGTGAGTCTGCTGCTGTTTTGTTCCTTCAGTTTTGCTTCATTGTTATACTGTATAAATGAGGGAAATCATTTGGTACTTGTCTTTCTCCACCTGGCTTATTTCACTGGGCATAATACCCTCTAGCTCCATCCATGTTGTTGCAAAGGGTAGGATTTTTTTCTTTCTTATGGCTGAATAATATTCCATTGTGTATATGTACCACCTCTTCTTTATCCATTCATCTACTGATGGACACTTAGGTTGCTTCCATTTCTTGGCTATTGTAAATAGTGCTGCGTTAAACCCAGGGGTGCATATGTTTTTTTGAATTTGGGATCTTGTTCTCTTAGGGTAAATTCCTAGGAGTGGAATTCCTGGGTCAAATGGTATTTCTATTTTTAGTGTTTTGAGGAAGCTCCATACTACTTTCCACAATGGTTGAACTAGTTTACATTTCCACAAACAGTGTTAGAGGGTTCCCCTTTCTCCACATCCTTGCCAGCACTTGTTCCTTGTCTTTTGGATGTTGGCCATCCTAACTGGTGTGAGGTGATACCTCCTTGTGGTTTTAATTTGCATTTCACTGATAATTAGTGATGTGGAGCATCTTTTCATGTGCTTGTTGGACATCTGAATCCCTTCTTTGGAGAAGTGTCTGTTCAGATCCTTCGCCCTTTTTTTAATCAGGTTATTTGCTTTTTGGGTGTTGAGATGTGTAAATTCTTTATACATTTTAGATGTTCACCCCTTGTTGGATATGACTTTGACAAATACATTCTCCCATACCGTAGGATACCTTTTTGTTCTACTGATGGTGTCCTTTGCTGTACAGAAGCTTTTTAGTTTGATGTAGTCCCATTTGTTCATTTTTGCTTTTGTTTCCCTTGCCCAAGGAGATGTGTTCAGGAAAAAGTTGCTCATGGTTATATTCAAGAGATTTTTGCCTATGTTTTCTTCAAGAGTTTATAGTTTCATGACTTACATTCAGGTCTTTGATCCATTTTGAGTTTACTTTTGCATGTGGGGTTAGACAGTAATCCAGTTTCATTCTCTTGCATGTAGCTGTCCAGTTTTGCCAACACCAGTTGTTGAAGATGCTGTCATTTCCCCCATTGTATGTCCATGGCTCCTTTACCGTATATTAATTGACTACATATGCTTGGGTTTATATCTGGGCTCTCAATTTTGTTGCATTGATATTTGGGTCTGGTCTTGTGCCAGTACCAAATTGTCTTGATTACTGTGGCTTTGTAGTAGAGCTTGAAGTTGGGGAGCGTAAAACCCCAGCTTTATTCTTCCTTCTCAGGATTGCTTTGGCTATTCAGGGTCCTTTGTGGTTCTGCCTTCCTTTTTCTTACTGTGCTGGCCAGGCCCTCCGACCTCACGGTGGATAGCAGTGGTGATGCAGAGCACGCCATCCTGATTACACAGGAATGTTACTACCATTTTATTATTTGGAACGAAGGTTGCAGAAGGAAGGGGGCAGAACGCGGGTCACTCTATGAGACAAATGACCCAATTTCCCTTAAAAACAGCAACAGCATGAATGAAAAAGGTGGAAGTTGAATTGGGGAAGGAACAGTTATTAAAAAAAAAAGGTACAAGAAATGTAACAACCAAATACTACATGTGTCCTGGGTTTGAGCTCTTATTTGGACAAAACGACTATTAAAAAAATCTTGAGATAAATTAGCAAAGTCTGAATATGTACTAAGTAATATATGATTTTGAAGTTGTAAATTCTGCTATGTGTGATCATGGCATATGGCAATTATGCAAAATATAGATGGCTTTATGAGTTAGAGATGTACACTGAAGTAGCTACTGGTAAAACAATGTATCTAGGATTCCTTTGACGTACCTCAGAACTAGAATATGGTAAGGAAGCTAAAGCAAAACTGACCATTTGATAATTGTTAAGCTAGGTGATAGGTACATGGAAGTTATTATAGTTTTCTCTCCTGCTACGTGTCTACAAAAATTTCCATAAAATACAAGAATAATGCTTATATCAAGATGCTTGTGAAAAGGTTTTGTTATTTTAATCATGAAGAGCATGGAATTCCATCAATGGATTTTCTGCATTTTTTGTAGTTGATCTCCTTGTTAATGTAGTTAATTACAGTAATAGATCTTCTAATGTTAAACCACTGTGACTTTCTGGGATAAAGCCAAATTCATATCTGTACATGAATTATATATATAAGATACATATATGTACATATATACCTTCTTATTTTGAAACAAATTGAAACAGAGAAAACTAGCAAGAGTGGTATAAAATATTCCCATGTACCCTCTAGTAACTACAGGGAAATGTATGGCCTTAAATGCACATATATAGTAAGGAAAAAGGACTGTAATTAATAAGCTAAATGTCCAACGTAACAAACTAGAGAAAGAATGGGGGGTAAACCCAGAGAAACTGCCTGGGCACTACAAACACCTTCACCTGCACCCAGAGACTGACGTGAAGTCTAAGCCAGAGACAGGCACTGTGGCAGAGAAAAGGTAAACCCCTGGTTCCCAGGAACTAGAGACAGTGGGGCCAGAAAGCAAGCTACCCTCTGTCCCTCTTTTACTCATCCAGTGAGAACCTTCCTCCCAGGTCCTGTCTGCTTTCTGCGAAAGGTCTCCTGCTGTTTCCTACTCCTGGGCTTGGAATACTTTTGAGGAAGCAAATAAACGGGGCCAGAGTCCAACAGGGACTTTCCTGTCCACAGGGCCCGGGACGTGGGGCAAGGATGCCCCAAGGCACAGCCATGAGTGGACCCCAGGCAGCCCAGAGCAGGACACTCAAGGACGGCCAGGGTGTGACCTGGGACCTGCCTTGTTGGGGGTTCAGGCCCAAGGAGCCTCAGCTATGACCCCCACCCCACCCCCACCCCTGGACTTCTGGGGCAGGATTTTGTTCTTCGTGTAATGATGGGGTTGCCATCATCCCTCAGGGGTATTTCCTGGATGGGATGCCCCTGTCCCCCTTTCCACGGGTGGGCATACTGCTCGGGGCTAGGAAGGGGTCCCTGGAGGCATTTACGCTTCATTCCTTCCCAACTCTGGAGGTGTCATTCATCTGGTTCCCAAAGTAGCGGGGGCACTGCCTGGGGTGGGTTGGACCACTGGAGGAAAATGTCTGTTTGGGCAGGACTGTGTGTCGGGGGCTGAGGCAGGGGCATTAAGCCCACCGTTTTGTTTCCTTAATTTCATTTCTCAAAGGTGAAGGTAATTGATAATTGTTAAGCTAGGTGATAAGTACATGTAAGTACCATGGATTCGCACCGGGTCAGAGACATCTCAGTGAACTGCGGACAGCCCTCCTAAGAGAACACGCCTCTCCTCACCTCCTCTTTGTAAAGCCCCTGAAGGGTTCAAAGGTGCTTGCCAGGCCCTGTGTGAACCCAGTGTCTAGAGCTCAGTGGAGACGCGTTCTATGTTGGACCACACCACTCAGCAGCTGTGTTCATGTCACATCATCTCCCTGAGCCTCAGTTTCCTCATCTGTAAAATGGGAATAAACCTATTTGTAAGGCTTCTGGGAAGACTAATTGGAATAAAATAAGATTATAAATGGCACAGTTCCATGATCCCTCTATGAAAATAGGTATGTGGTCAGAATTAGGCGAAGGCGCCCCCACAGCTGTGCCATTGGTGGGCACAGAACCGCTGCTGCAAATGCCCAGTGGCTGGGGCAGGGCCCCTCCTCCCTCCTGCTCTCCATGCCCTCGTCTGTACTGCGATGGGCAGTTGGGCAAGATCTTTGCTGTGCACTGAAAATTCTGCACACCTGGGGGTTGCCGGGCAGGGAGCCCTGTGCACAGGTCCTCCGGGTGCCTGGGCATCGGCACCAGGAAGGACTCGGCTTCCAGTGACCTTTGTTGTCAAGGCCTTGTGCCCACCCAGGTCCTCTGCCCTCCAGTGACCTCTCCTGATGCCAGAGCTTCGGGTTCACGCTGAACAGAGAAGCAAATCTGTATCCTTCAATGGGAGCCTCGAAGTCTTGCTTCTACCTTCTTCTCTCTCTGCACCTTAGTTTCTTCCTCTTTGAAATAATGAGGTCACACCTAATGACCTTCAAATCCCGCCCAGTGCTAAACTTCCAAACCACCCGGGCCTCTTACATTCTTGTCTCAAGGTAACACTGAGGAAAGAAGTTTCTCTTTCACCTTCAGAACAGCACCCATCAGCCACACACAGCAGGGGATACAGAAGCCTGTGGGAGTCTCATTTCTCACCGGGGCTTTCCTGGAGAGATGAGAGCGTTGCGGTTTTGGAGGAGAAACCTGAGTCCCCTTGGGTCCAATGGCTGGGAGTCGTTCAAACCAGGACCTGACGCCGACCCCACACTATCGTAAGACAACAAACTGGGGTCCAAATGCAGGCTCCAGCCCCGCTCGGAGCCCTGGAAACGAGGATGGGAAGCATGTAGTCCCCCAGCTTTGGCCACAAGGTGGCGAGCTGACCCTAGGCACTGCCATTCGGATTCGGGGCGGGTGGGAGGCTCATCTGATATCACAAACATCTGACGGGTCGGGCCCTGCACCCTCACCCCACCCCGCTGTCCTCTTCCTCCAGGCAGTCATGGAACCTGGAAGCTAGTCTGGGAGTGACTTCATTCATTCATTCATTCATTCATTCATTCATTCACCAATATTAATCCAGTCCCTTCTGTGGGCCAAACATGTGGAATACAATTAATAGTGGTGCCCCTGGATGTTAAAAAGATGCTTCCTGTTCCATTAGAGCCCTTAAGACATCCCAAGTAGCAATAATTAAAATATAAATGAAACAAAATTAGCCAAGGATGTGTTTAAAATTCCAGAAGATGGTGCTGTTGTAATTTAATATGTGAAAAGCAGAAGCCCGTTCTATAATCTGTCATTGGAATGATGGACCACCTACTAGGAAAAAAAAACACCTCAGGTTCTACAAAACCCAGTTAAATATATTTTTGTGTGAGCAAATTATACATCTTATTAATCAAGTCTCTGCTTTTATTTCATTTTCGGATGGTCTGTCCCAATCAGCTGATCACATCAGCCACATATCAGGTAAAGATCTGTCTTTCTGGTGCTCTGTAATAATTTCTAGTTAGATGCCATCCTTACCCCGGTTCTACAATCTGTAACAAACAAGGCTCGTAAAAATGGTGTGCTTGTTATGCAAACACATCTGTCCTGATCCCGCCTCACGGAAGAAATGAGTTTATGACCTGGTTTTTTGGTCTGATTTGGTTTTGTTTTGTTTTGGGAGGGCAAGTCAGAGAAGGCTTCCTGGAGGAAGTGAGATCTAATACAAGGCAAGAAATATAAATAGGGGCTAACCAGAAGTGAAGAGTACGGAAGGGAAGGGCACCCCAAGAAAGGAACAGCAAGTACAAAGGCCCAGATGGGGAGGGGAGGAACTTTCCGGAATCTTCCAGCCTCTGGTGTCTCTAGGACCTAGGGTACACCTCGGGTGGCACCGGAGGTGTGAGAGGCAGGGAAGGGCCACGTTGTGCAAACCAACCCTAAGAGCAGTAGGGAGCATGAAATGGGTTTAAGGGACTGACCTGATTCGATTTGCGTTCTAGAAAGATCTCAGCGGCAGCAGTGTGAGACATGAGGGCTGCAGTTATCTAGAAGATTACAGCTTCTGGGTGGGAGTTGACAGTGGCCTGGCCTTGGGTAGCAAAGTGGTGGAAAGAACGTGGATGGGAAGGTCACCCGAGGAGCAGAACGCTGCTGGCGGCTGAGGGCGGTGGGAGGATGCAGGGGGCCCACCCGGCTGGAGCACACCTTTCGCTGGGTCTGGGGCCGACCGGAGAGGCCGGATGTGGGAGGCGCGGGTCACACCACGTGTGGAATGTCCACGTGAGGGTGTCAGGCAGGCAGCAGGCTTGAGAGGCGACAGGTGGGCAGGGGGTGTGAATGTGGAGCCCTCGGCCCCTCGGTCATGGCTAAAACCATGAGATCGTCCTGCGAGAGCCCAGCTGTGACGTGGGCCACGGCAGGCCACGCAGGGCGGGGGGCCGACGGCCACGGCTGAGACGGGGGCTGTGCGGCCGGGAGGGCGTGCGCAGGGCACAGAGGGCGCAAGGAGCGCGGCTGGCAGAGAAAGGGCGAAGCTGTGGGCAACACGCGAAGGAGCCCCACAGCATGAGGCCCCGGGAGGGCCATGGGTGCTGGCAAAGCGAATTCTGGGGGGTCCCCGAGCTGGGCGGAACTGGGCTGGAGACGAGAGCGTGGAAAGGGAACCGGTGGGCAAGGAGAAGCTTGTCTGGAGGAAGCGGGGGCACGACGGGGGTCGCTGGCGGGCACACCGAGGTCCGAGGGCTTCTGCTCCTGTGTCCAGACGGGGGCAGGTCTGGGGGCTGACGGGAGGCAGGGGAGGAAGCGGGGACTCTGGAGACGGAGGGGTTCATCGGACCTGGGCAGGTGGGTCGGGGGGACTCGGGCAGGGGAGGTGCTGGCCTGGGGTCCCGGCGGGCTGTGCGTTTCCTCCCTAAGCGGGAGACATGGGGGAGAAGGCAACGCAAAGGGAGGGGCAGGCCGGGAGCGGGGGCGCACGGCCACCCCGGGGGCCCTGGATCCAGGGAGCCGGTGTCCTGGCAAGACGTGGCTTGTCTCCGAGTCTGAAGCGACCGGCGCAAGGGGTGAGGCGGCCGGCCCCGGAATGGAGACCCAGCCCAGTGCGGGTGCCCAGGCTCCCGCGCACGCAGCCGGCGCCCTCGGCTCACTTCCGGCAAAGGCCGCGCACGGGAGCCCCGCCCAGCCAGGGAGAGGCCGAACCAGGCCCCGGATGAAGCTGTGAGCAAAGCGATATCTCGCGATACTTAAGGCCTTGTCTCTGCAGAGAGGACCGGAGAAATGGACAAGGGCTCACGCCGCCGTGCTGCTGTAAGGCACCCACGCACTGCGGCCGTGTGAAGGAAAAGAGACGGAGGGAGGAAGGCACGTGGGGAGGGAAGAAAGAGGAGCAAAAGAGGAAGATTCCTTCATGTCACGGTGTGCTAAGCGGACAAGCTTCGAGAGAAACTTTCTGCATCCTTCCACACGCTCTGTGCTGCCCTGACAGCTGCTGCCTGCATGCAGCCAACAGCTTCTATACGGCTCAGGACGGAGCACCGGTAACCGACTCCTGGCACAGTGCGCGCCCAGGCCCCACATCGGCATAACCACCCATCTTCTCTCTGTTGAGCACCAGAGTCAGGTGTTTAAACGCTTCCCCAAATTCTAGAATTGCCCTTGTTCTGCAGGTGGCAAGCCAAGGGTCAAAGAAGTTAAATGCCCAAGCTTGTCCAGCCAGTGAGCAGCGAATCCAGGATCAGAGACCCTGAACACCAGGACGTAGGAGAGCATCGCGGTTGTAAGAAACTTGCTAGTTGCTTGATCCTGCCTCACAGGGGCGTTGAGGGTTCAATGAGCTCCTGAGCACAAAGAAAAGGTCACAGGTGCTATATTCTGTCTGGCTACTATTATTTGGGGGTTATCTCCATTAGCACCTCCACATCAAGGCAATGCAAATAAGCATACAATCTAAATTAAAATATGTGCATTCTAAGAAGAGTCTGCTTCAAGGCAAAGCCCCTAAATTCTAAGCAGATTGCTACTTCCTAACCGTCTTTCTGTTATGCATAGAATTGTGGGAACTGTCAGTCTGTTTTTTTTTCCTTATCAGCATTTTAATTAAAATCATTGTGATGAAGGAGCCATGGACCAACAATGGAGAAATGACAGCCTCTTCAACAGCTGGTGTTGGCAAAACTGGATAGCTAGATGTAAGAATGAAACTGGATTACTGTTTAACTCCACACACAAAAGTAAACTTGAAATGGATCAAAGACCTGAATGTAAGTCATGAAACCATAAAACTCTTAGAAGAAAACATAGGCAAAACTCTCCTGAATATAAACATGAGTAACCTCTTCATGAACATATCTCTATGGGCAAGAGAAACAAAAGCAAAAATGAACAAGTGGGACTATATCAAACTAAAAAGCTTCTGTACAGCAAAGGATACCATCAGCAGCACAAAAAGGCATCCTACAGTATGGGAGAATATATTCATAAATGACAGATCTGATAAGGGGTTGACATCCAAAATATACAAAGAGCTCATGTACCTCAACAAACAAAAAGCAAATAACCCAATTAAAAAATGGGCACAGGATCTGAACAGACACTTCTCCAAAGAAGAAATTCAGATGGCCAACAGGCACATGAAAAGATGCTCCACATCACTAATCATCAGGGAAATGCAAATTAAAACCACAATGAGATATCACCTCACACCAGTGAGGATGGCCAGCATTGAAAAGACAAACAACAACAGATGTTGGGGAGGTTGTGGAGAAAGGGGAACCCTCCTACACTGCTGGTGGGAATGTAAATTAGTTCAACCATTGTGGAAAGCAGTATGGAGGTTCCTCAAAAAACTAAAAATAGAAATACCATTTGACCCAGGAATTACACTTCTAGGAATTTACCCCAAGAATGCAAGAGCCCAGTTTGAAAAAGACATATGCACCCCTATGTTTATCGCAGCACTATTTACAATAGCCAATACATGGAAGCAACCTAAGTGTCCATCAGGAGATGAATGGATAAAGAAGATGTGGTACATATACACAATGGAATATTATTCAGCCATAAGAAGAAAACAAATCCTACCATTTGCAACAACATGGATGGAGCTAGAGGGTATTATGCTCAGTGAAATAAGCCAGGCGGAGAAAGACAAGTACCAAATGATTTTACTCATCTGTGGAGTATAAGAACAAAGACAAAACTGAAGGAAAAAAACAGCAGCAGACTCACAGAACCCAAGAATGGACTAACAGTTGCCAAAGGGAAAGGGACTGGGGTGGGAAGGGAGGGATAAGGGGAATAAGGGGCATTACGATTAGCAGACATAATGTAGGGCAGGGGGACACAGGGAAGGCAGTGTAACACAGAGAAGACAAGTAGTGACTCTATAGCATCTTACTATGCCGATGGACAGTGCCTGTAATGGGGTGTGTTGGGGGGACTTGATAATGGGGGAATCTAGTTACCACAGTGTGTTGCTCATGTAATTGTATATTAATGATACCAAAATTTAAAAAGCAAAATAAAAAAAGCCAAAGCAAGAGCTATTTGAAGATGCTCTTTGAAGAAATCTTAATTTCCCACAAAGGGAAAAATAAATAAATTAAAAAGGTCTTAGTCCCATGTCTAGGTGACCACTCTGGCCCTGCCCCTTCCTAACCGTCCCTGACCCTGCCCTGTGATCTGCCCATGGAGGGAGGAGGGAGAACCGAGCCGGGCGTTGGCCTCTGCCAGCCTCAGTTCTCCTAAGCTGGCTCCCTCTGCTCTACTGGCCTCCCTGCCTCTTTCCAGTCCTCACTGCCAGGCGCTTTGAAAGAGCTTCTATATATAAAATGAAGGCTTCGATTTAAGAGAGGAAAAATGAAGATCATCTAAAAGGAAAAAACTACGGCCTTTTTTTCCTGTTCACACCGGATGTTTGGGGGTTTCCCATGCCAACCAGTCCTGCCCCTCTAGCTGGGTGTCCCTCCCACAGTTCAACTCGGTTCTGACACTAATTCCCAGAGTTGGTGCAGCCCCTACGAGTAAGGCCTCAGCCCTATCAGACTGTCTCTCTTCAGGTGCCGATCACGAGCCCGGCCCTCCAGCGCTGCTGACCCACTGGTTATGAATTGGGGGTTCCCATCAGCCCCTTTCAGGTTTGATAGTTTGCCAGAAGGCTAACAGAACTCAGGAAAACAGTGTACTTAGGTTATCAGTTTATTACAAAGGATACGACTCAGAACAGCCAAATGGAAGAGATGCGTGGGGAAGGGTGGGGACAGGGTCGGACTTGCAGCCACACTGCCTGGAAGCTCCCTGAATCCTAGCATCAAGGGCATTTATAGAGGCTCCATTCAGTAGGCACGGTCAAGCGACACTGGGCAACGGTAATTCACGCAGTCTACAGCCCACCTCTCCTCTCCCGCCCCTGGAGGCTGGTGGGGAGGGTGCAAAAGGTTCAGCCCTCTGAGCACCAGGACTGGTTCCCCTGGCAGCCAGCCCCCACTGCCAGGCTCTCCAAGCGCCCCAGCCCTAAGTCACCTCATTAACCTACTGAAAAGACCCTTGTCACTTCTGAGATCAGGAGGGATTTACTAACTAGCCATGTATGTGGAAATGGGGACAGAGACCAAATACATAGATTTCTTATGTCACAGCATCTTGAAATGGATAAGGAGGCATTTGGCAGGATTGTCTAGGTACACAGAACTCTCCGGGCAGAGGGGGCATATTGGGGCTCTCTGCTTGTCCCCTGCATATGACCCACGTTGAGCCAAACAGAGCCCATCCCTGGGATTTTTCAACTTGCAATCTTGGAGATCCTCTCTTCTAGCCCTCGGGGAAGAAAGCTTACAAATCTGATTGGGTCAGATTCTCATACACTGAGTGTGATTTGCCAGTGGGCCGGGTCACTGCCCCTTGCAGTGGGAGCTCCTGAGCCTGGCAGCTGCGGCAGCCAGTTCTGCAGCCCCGCTCTCTCCTCTCAGCACCATTCACCCCCAGCGGCCAGGTGAAGGTTGGCTGGCAGCTGGCAGGGGATGAAAGGCTACCTTTTCCCTCCATCTTCCCCTCAGTGCTAAGACATGCAGCCCAATTTATCAACAGCCCGCACTCTCTTCTACCCAAAGCCCTTCTCAGAATCAACCCCCACAAGCTCAGACGCCTCCATCCCCCGCTTTCCAAGGATCTCCTCGTGGCTCCTCCGGATGCCTTCCACTGGCTTTCGCTGCAGCAGCCAAACAAACCCATCGTCATTCAACGGCAAGTAGGTTCCTAATGGGATCTGGTTGGTGGGCTCTACAACATAACACACACACACACACACACACACACACACACACACACACACACACACACACACGCATGCACACGCACACGCACAGGCTGGCCGGTTAGACCAGAACACAACTCAAACTGTCTTAAATATGGGCAATGTTTTGTGTCTCATAACAAGTGCAGAGGTACAGCAGGCAGAGGCACGGGGCTCTCCTGCTCTATTTCTGACCCTCTGGGCTCCCCCTCCCCCACATCTGCTTCATTCTTGGGTTGAGGGCAGCACGGCCATCTCAGTCCCAGGCATCCTATCTAGTCACTGAAAGAACAGCAGGAGGGCATCTCTGTGTGTCTCCTTTAGGAGGAAGGAAACCTTCCCCAGAAGCCTCAGCAGGCCTCTGCCTCCTTATCTCTTTGCCCATAACTGGGTCCCATGCTCAGGTCCAAGCCGCCTTCTGGGAGGGAAACAACGCCCATGACAAATTAGTCTTGGCTGATCATGATCCATCCCCTCAAAGCTCTTGCTCAAAGCAGATGCCAGAGCACAGTCAGGGCTTCTTAGGATAGGGGATCAGAAGAAGTGGATGCTGAGTATATATGTGTGGTGCCTGTTATTTTACTAATAAGGATTGGAAAACTTTGTCCCGGAGTGTTATTCGTGCTCCCCTCCTTAAATGTGGGCTAGGGTTTGTTTGCCCGTCAAAGATATCTCAGGGCTCTAATGACCACTATCATTTTACAATGACAAAAAAAATGGAATTTCAAATAAACTTTAAAGTCCTTTCTTTCTTTTTTTTAAGGCAGTGCTGTAAATTTGAAAAACAAGAAGAAGGATGGCCTCTTATTTTTTTCTGACTTTTCTAATTCCACTAAAAGCTGGTTAGGAGGGGACATCCACATTTCGGGTATTTGACACCATAAATGCAGGGGTATAACCAAGACTGAGATTTTTGGCTTTTTGAGCTCTGCTATTGGTATAAGAAACACCGTCTGGGCTCGGGAGGCAAACGGCTCATATTAAGTGAAAGTACTACCAAGGAAATTTGGCAGAAGTCCAAGGTTGTAGGGAGCAAACACAATAATTCCTCTTTCATTAGGACAAGAGAAGACTGAGAGGCAACGCTTTCTAAACAACTGCCTTCCCTGTGGGCCCCTGAGGGATCTAGGGTGACAAAGAGCCCCATGTCATTTGCAAATCCAGGTAGGGTTTCTACCCAAGAAAAGTAAACCCATAGAAGAATCTGGAGAGTGCCCAGAACTAGAAAAACTGGCTCAAGCCTGTGTCTGAAATCATTCTTCCTTGATTCAGCAGAAGACCCCCAGCCCAGCTTGATGTATTCTGGCCCCCAGCAAGCAAGGAATCCTTTGCTTTCAAGAAGACAAAGCTTAAACCGTAATTAAAGGAGGGAAACATTTTGACAAGCTCCTTGTAAACAACCAAAAAATAGCTTGATGTGAATGGGACCCAATGCAGGGGACAAAGGGGACTGTCCTGGACTAGCAGGACAACAGGATTCCTCAGCAGGTTGCCTAATTTACGGGTTTGCAAAGTTGCAAGATCTTGCGTCAGGAGGAATGACTTAGAAAATGCCCTTTCTTCAGCCCATCTGAGCTCAGAGACCAGGGCTGGCCTGGGAGAGAAGTCAGGCAGGGCTTTGGGGACACTCTCCCCACTGCTCCCCAAAGTCAGAAGGTGTCTTCCATGGCAAACTCAGTTTCAGGGACCTTTGCCAGGGATGTGAATGCCCTCAGTAGGACAGCTTTTGAAAAGTTGGTGGAAAGGAAGCAAATGGCAGACCTTAAAAACGGTGGTAAGGAAGGATTTACCAACTCGGTTGGTATTCATGGTGCACGGCAGGACTTACTCGTTCTGGAAAGGACCAGACAGTCATTTCAGACACAGGCAATATGTCGGTAATATGTCTGCTGTCACTACAACAGCAGAGCCGCGTAGCTGCAATGGAGACCATATGGCTCACAGAACCCTAAATATTTACTATTTCCAGCCAACTGTGGGAAGTGTGTGGACCTCTGAGCATTCTGGGTGGATTACAAGCCAACTGATGGAAGGAGCTCAGGAGAAGCAGTCTTCCAGAAGAATCCTCACTCTTTCATCATTATCAAGATGAGAGAATGGACTCGAAGATGAGAACCAGCAGACAGCAGCCACCTCCTGGGCCAGGAGCCTCGGCAGGTGACCTTGCAGAGGGAGGGGCCTAGAGCTGGGGCCACGCGACCACAGGTGTGACTTGCTCTCTGGGACGCGGCCGGCGGCCTGGCCGCCTCTAGCTGCGAGCCTGCCTCCCTGAGGGCTCTCCCTGCTCCGGCCCACCTGCCTCCGAGCCCGGCCCTGCTGTGTCATAGGGATTTGGGACCGTTTGTAGAGGCTTTTTTTTTCTCCTTTGCCTGACTGCTTTCATTTCTTCTCCCCTCTTCCCTGCAGAGCAACTCCTTACTCTTTATAGGAAAAGGGAAGAGACACAACAGCCAGGACACCAGAGGCACAGATTGGAGGGGTGTGTCTACAAACCGAGGGACGCCGAGGATTCGGGGCAACCTCCAGGGGCTAGGAGAGAGGCACCAAAAGATTTCCCCCCAGCACCTGCAGGGGAGCACAACCTGCTGGTTCTGGATGTCTGGCCCCCAGAACTGTGAGACTCAGCCCCTGCTATTTTATGCCGCCCAGCCGTGTGCCCTGTTAGGGCAGCCCCAAGACTCGAGTACAGGTGGAATTAATAAATGTTGAATGGATGAATAAAGTTAAAGTCCTGATGCAGATGGGCACATAAACATTTCCTTCACCAGGAAAGAGGGTATACTTGGAAAATCCCCCAAAGTGCAAAAAATAAAATAAAAAGCCAGGAGGGGGATTATCAGCATTTTCAGTCTGGGCGAAGGGAGGGGATAATGGATGGGAAGCTTTCTCCTCTGGGGAAACAACCATTAGAACTGCTGCGACATTTGCATCTTGCAAGTTTCCAGATAGGTTCCCAGAAGCCCGAGGCACCCCTAGAGCTCCACCTGCCACCCCAACACACCCATTTCCACCACTTGTCCCAACACCTCCCTCTTGCATGAAAGACTCGGAGGAAGATAAAGCTGATGGCAGACTCTCAAAGCAGAGCTGTGGCCAAGAGGAACACGGTGTTTCACGGCCATTCCGAAGGGTTTTTCCTACCTGGAAATCATGAGAACTTTCTTCTCCCTTGACTCATGATGCCCTTATTGCCCAGAGGCCTGAGCCGCGGAGAGCAGGTCCATTTCCAACCACTCGTCCATCGGTTGTGGGCCAGGCACACAGCGGCGATTCAGACAAAGCTCCATCAGCTGGGAGCTTCCTGCCTAGTGAGGAAGGAGAGAGCACAGACACCCTGTAGACAAACAGGATGATAGCAGGCTGTGACGAAGGTGACACGTGTGTCATTAAGCATGAGTGGGAAAGTAGCTAAAAGGGGGGAACAAATGTCCATCCACGGACAAACAGATACACGGATGCCGTGCAAGCATATGAAGAATGTTACTCAGCGCAAGAAGCATGATGTACCGGTACACGCTGCAGACACAAAAGGCCGCCCACTGTGTGATTCCAGTTATAGGAACTGTCCACAAGAGGCGCAGACAGAAAATTGGTTAGTGGCTGTGGGGGGCTGCAGGCAGGGTGAGGATTTAGTGCCAGTGGGCGTGTGGGGCTTCTTTTTAGGTGATGGAAACATTTAAGATTTCATCGTCTAAGATTGGACTGTGGGGAGGTTGCACACATCTGTGAATAAACAAAACATACCATTTGTGCACTGAGTGAGTGGATTGTATGGCATGTGAATTACACCTCAAAAAAGCCATTAAAAGGAATGAGTGGGAATTTACCAGTGTTCAGACGAGGCCGCTGTCGGGTGACCGGTGGCGGGCAAGCACTACTTCAGGATCTTCCGTGTCTCCTTTGCCAGGAGCCACTGGACAGAGGCAGCATGGGTTGCCAGAGAACATATGAGGTATCCAGATAAATTTGAAATTTTGGTTCAACAAGGAATACATTTTTATGATGTCTCAAAGATTGCATGGGATATACATATACTAAAAATTATTCATTGTGTATCTGAAATGCAGATTGAAGGGGTGCATCCTGTATTCTTTTTTTAAATTAAGGTATCATTGATAAACAATCTTATGAAGGTTTCACATGAGCAACATTGTGGTTTCGACATTTACCCATATTGTCAAGTCCCCCCACCCCACTGCAGTCACTGTCCATGAGTGTAGTAAGATGCTGTAGAGTCATTACTTCTCTTCTCCATGTCATGCTGCCTTCCTCATGACCTACCTATATTGTGTGTGCTAATTATAAGGGCATCCTGTATTCTTATTTGCTAAATTTAGCAGCCCTAAGTGGAAAGCTATTACAATCTAGAATCAGATCTTGATTCAAAGCCTTGTGCAAACACACTCCAGGTGTGGGGCCTAGGCTTGCTAACAACCCTTGTGTGTTGTTGGCCTCTACATGTCCTTCCTGTTTCTATGAGGAGTGACTTCTGGCCAAGCTTCAAATCTTTATTCTGATGGCCTTACACAGAGCATCTCAAGAAACCCAGCAGCCTGGGATGTTGAGTGTTAGGACAGACAGGTGACTTCGGTTGCTGAGTAAAGACCAATGTTTGATTTCTGAATACAGGCAGGCTTTGGAGACTAGGACGGAATTCTTCTCTTAGAAGTAATGACCTGCATCATCAAAAAAGGTTGAAAGATGTTCAGTCCACTCTGTCTGTAGGCAGGGGAATATAGCTCACAAGCTCAATTTTTTTAACCCTTTATTCAAGGGGTTTTGTTTCCTTGGGCATTCAAAGCACATTTTTTGGTGTAATAATGAAATGTTATTACTAAGCACCTAATGTGTACTGGGCGTCATGCTAAGGGCTTTGTGATATTCCACTGGATCTTCACAGTGATCCCGTTTCATCACCCCACCGCAAACTCCTTTGGCAAACAAGATCGGAGAGGTTAAGGAGCCTGCTTAAGGTGACATAGGGGGCATACGTTTCCCTTCTTCCATCCCAAGAATAGAGCAACTCATCACCAGAGTCACTGAGATGAGAGTCTACAAACACACACCATAGCAACACAGCCCCTACCTCCCATCAGCCTCGAATCCCACGATTTGTCATCCTTCAAAGTTCAAACCCTTTCCTTTGTTGAAATGGTATTTAACCCCGAGTCTAACCACTTCTTTACATTTCACTTTTTTCTGTGAACTCCGTAGCATATAAATATTAATAAAAATGGCATGCCTTTCCTCTTGTTATTCTAGCTTTGTTGGTTTAATTCACAGGCCCCCACGAATGAACCGAAGAGGGTAGAGAAGTTTTTCCTCCACAATAGGGATCATACACTATGTGGTCTTTTGTGCCTGGCTTCTTTTGCTTAGCCCAATGATTTCAAGGTTCATTTCACAGCATGGGTCAGTCTTCATTTCTTTTTATGGCTGAATAATAACCTATTGTATGGACATACTACACTTTATTAATCCATTTATCAGCTTATAGACATTTGAGTTGTTCCCACTTTTTGGCTGTTATAAATAACGGTGCTATAAACGTTTGTGTGCAAGTTTTTGTGGGATGTATGTTTTCATTTTTCTTGAGTAAACACCTAGGAATGGAGTTGTTGGGTCATATGGTGACTATATGTTTA
This sequence comes from Manis pentadactyla, assembly GCF_030020395.1. Lineage (NCBI taxonomy): Eukaryota > Metazoa > Chordata > Mammalia > Pholidota > Manidae > Manis > Manis pentadactyla. Next base: position 172,735,521 of record NC_080023.1, on the reverse strand, counting down.
ACATTTTGAGGAAATGCCAGGTATTTTAAAAAAGTAACTGCATAGTTTTACATTTCTACTTGCACTGTGTGAAGTTTCTAATTTCTGTTCTCACCAACACTTGCTATTGTCTGTCCTTCTGATTAGAGCCATCCTAGCAAGGATAAGTGGTATCTCATTGTGGTTTTGACTTGCATTTCCCGGATAGCTAATGATGTGGAGCAACTTCTCATGTGCTAGTTGGCCCATTACACACTGCTTTGAAAGAAATTGTGTCCTTTGTCCATTTTTAATTGGGTTGTTTGTCTTTTTATTGTTGGGTTCTAAGTTCTTTATACAGGCGCTATACTAGACCCTTTTGGGTGTATCACTTACAAATATTTTCTCCCCAAAGAATTGCCTTTTCACTTACAGTTTCCTTTGGAGGGCGAAAGTCTTAAATTTTCATGATGTCTAATTTATCTCTTTTTCTTTGGTTAGTTGTCCTTTTGGTTGTATTGCTTTTATGATGAGGAAAAAAAAGGAAGTATTTTACCGAAAAATAGGACCCGACATTAAGCAGTTTATTCAACATTCCTGTCCTCAAGGTGCTAACACTCAGCGGAGGCTCCTAAACAGGCTTTTATCTTCGCCCTGGGTCCCCAGGTTGCTGGGCAAAGTCTTTCATATTCTGATGAACCAGATGGCCCATTAAACAGCTTTGAAGAAGTGGGGTGAGTCACCACTTAACTGTTCTTAGGAATTCTAAAATCAGTCAAGTGTGAGCCTTGCTCAGCTCTGCCCGCCTTGCTCGCCGACTGCCGAACCCAAACGCCGGCAGACGGCGGATGTGCTGGTTCATCAAACCGCGCTCAGTCCGGGGAAACACGTATCATGTGTGTTCGTAATAACACAGCACTGCGTAGATTCCCGATACCCAGCAGGAGGACTGGTTCAGTCACGGCACACCCAGACTCCAGAAAAATCAGATTGAAAATGTATGGAGGGCGGAGAATTGAAAGTATTGAGGAGGAAACGCTTTTTCTCTACTCCCTCAGGCTAAAAAAGTGGGGGTATGTTAATTAAACGAATGGAAGACTGATGAATAGAACTGACACCATTTTTATTCATATTTATGTGCACTGGAGTTTACGGAAAAGAAGTGCAATTCGAAGCAGCAGTTACACTTGGGGACTCACACACCATTTTACTGAAGGAAAGAGGGTGTAGGGATACATTGTGAGGAGGCGACTAGAAATAGAGGCCGGAAACTAATGGAAAATGAGGACTCCTAGTAAGATCTGTCTATGCAGACCCATCCTGGTGTCAACTCCAGTCTTTGAAGATAAGAGTCGCAATTCGTTGCCTGGTACGTGGGGGCAGAGGGGAGATCTTCCTGAATGGCAAATGTATGTCCTGCTTTTAGGACTTCCGCCTCACTTGCCTGCAGCTCAACATGAGCCCCATGCCACAGCGGCCTGTCGGGGTGGCAGAGCCTCCTTTTCCCAGGGAGCCGACGACAGCCCAGAAAGGCCCGAGCTCCGCCCTCTGGTTGGAGGTGCAGGTTCTCAGGGAGCCTCCCCACTTGCCTTCCCGCTGCCTGGAGTGCTCCCCACAGCTCTGCCCTCACCCCCCACATCTGTCCCAGCTCCACCTCGGAAGGTCTGCGCTCACCTGCTGGCCCGGGAGCTCCCTGCTCTGTACCTTCCTGCACAGCCCTCGCCCTCCTGACATGCCGTCGTGATTTCTGCTTTCTGCCCTTTTCCGGGCCCTCACTGTCTGACAGTCCCCTAAGCAAATGCCAGGGTTTGATGACCTCTGCCTTCCCGCGGCCCCAGGGTGCCTGGCCTTCCTCAGGCTGGACATTCCACTGCAGGTAAACCCTACACTCTGTCCATCCATGTGTCCATTTATGGACACCGGGCGGCTTCTGCTTCTTGGCTGTTGTGAATAATGCTGCTGTGAACACGGGTGTGCAAACACCTCTTGGAGATCCTGCTTTCCATTCTCGGGGGTGAATCAGAAGTAGAGTTGCTGCACCATATGGTAGCTCTGTTTTTAAGTTTTTGAGGAACTTCCATACTGTTCTTCATAGTGGCTACACCACTGCATATTCCCACCGACAGTACCCAAGGGCTCCAGTTTCTCCATGTCTTTGTCAGCACTTGTTATTTTCTGTTTTTTGGCAGAAGCCTCTAATGGGCAGGAGGTGGCATCTCAGCGTGGTCTGTGTTTGCGTCTGCTCATCAGTGTCCTTGGCACCTGCCACCATGTCCACGCGGAGCGATGCTCGTTGAGCGGCAGCTGAGGGATGACCTGCAGGAAGGAAGAATGGAAGAGTGAAGAGGAGAGAGTGTTTTCTGGAAAAACAGAGGCAGACGAGGTGGCTGCTGAGGGCACTGGTCCAAACGGGAGGCAAAAACTTCCAAAGTCCATGCCTGACGTCTAAATCGGAACGTACTGGGGAAGGCATTCAGCAGCCCCAGGGGCTCTTCAAGTTCAGAAGTTTTCCCACAAAGGCAGGAGTGCAAGTCTCCCTCTCACCATCCCTGGAGGTGAGAAAGGGTCTCGGTGGTAAGCCGAGGAAGGAGAGGGGGTGAGAGAGGAAGGCAGGGGCTCAGCACAGCGGGTTGGCAGTGGGGAAGGCACAGCTCTGCTCTCAAGGAGTCCAGGGTCACCATCTGCCCCCAGCGGCCACTGCCATCCCTCTCCGTCACTGCGGGCGTCCCCTGGGCACCGCGATGGCCTGGAGAACGGACAGGAGGGCCCGGGCCCCGGTGCCTGCCCCAACCTGCCTCTGCCCCTTCCTCCTCATCAGATTCCCTTTTTATGGGTCTCAGCATGGATGGGACTCCGGTTTCTTGGCCTCCCAGGGTAGCGTGCTGGTGGCGTCTCTGACCACTGTTAGTCTGAGAAAGGCTCAAAGCGCAGGCAGAATCATGCCTCTCCTACATCAAATGATCATGTGTCAAATATTTTGCTTAACTCATTAGTTGAGGGAAGGACCACTAGCACATTCTAGCGGGTTCGAAGGAGACAGCAAAGAATCACGTGTGCCAGGGAGGTCGGGATGCCAACATCACAGGCAGATGAGGTTTTCTGGCTTCTAGAACTGTTAAGTAGCTCAAAGACCATGGAGGCAGAGGTCACCCAGCAGGGCTCACAGGTTTTCCTGGCAGTCCCGGGTGGGTGCAGCGCCCTCCAGGGCCTCCAGCTGCTGCCTGGGTTAACCCTGCCATCCCCACCTGCCACCGGGGGAAAGGAGAGCAGGTGCACCCACTGCAGGCCCCGCGGGTCGGGCCTCGTCTCTGTCAGGCCATCTGTGCAGCTGGTGGGTGGGCGGGTCGCTGGCTGGGGGAGTGGGAAGCCTCCTTCCGGGCTTCTGCGGATTCCATTGCTTCCCCGTGGCTCTTACCTCCCAGAGGAAAAGCCCCGTCCTGACAGGCCTCCACGACATACCTCCTCTTCTCCTCACCCGCATGGCCCATCACCCCAGGGCGCTGGCCTGCCTGGCCACGCACGCCCCTGCCTTGGGGCCTTTGCACATCCCATTCCCTCCATCGTGCACCCCCCTTCTCTGGGGCTGTCCTCCGGCTTACTCCTTCCACCGACTTCTCAGCGAGCCCTGCAGACGGCGCAGTGTACACGTGCAAATCCCACCTCCCGACCCCCTCACAATCCACACCCCCACACCCCCACATGCCCCCCAAAACCCTCCCACCCTCACATGCCCCCCCAAACACCCATACCCCCCACTCTCCCCACCCCCACACACCCCCAACCCCCACACCCCCCACTCTCCCCCCACCCCCACCCCGCCTCGCCGCTTCCTCAGTGTGTCTTTCTCCACACCGTGCACACCTGTCAGACCGTTTGCTGGACCTGGGTGTTTCCTGACTGTCTCTCCCCGGTAGGGCGCAGCTCTGTGCCCGCAGGAAGTCACCCTCAGCGCTAGGGCAGTGCGTGGAGCAGATGAACACTTCAATGAGTAAGTAATCATTATTACTACTAATACTCTGAGTGCTAGCAGAAACGCATGCCGACTGTAAACTACCTCAACTTACCCATCGTCCTCAAGGGCCCAACGCAAGACCTCTGTGGAAAGTGCACACGCTGAGCCCCGAGATGGGTCTCGTCTGCCTCCTCGTGGCCGTAGATGGTAACTGCAGCCACACAGTGCCTTCTATCCAGCCAGCCAGCCACGCATTCGTTAAAAAATCTGTTTTGGCATCCCTGGTGAGAATGCAAATGGCACAAACCTTCTGGAGAAAAATACTGGCAATACCTAACAAAAGGACACGTGCATTTACTTTCCTACTCAGCAATCCCACTTCTAGGAACCTACCCTGAGGATAGATCTCCAGTAACACAAAAACATTATGCACAATGTTATTCATTGCACCATTACTTGTCTTTTCAACTGTTGGAAAACTACCGGAATGTCCACATACAGGAGTGTTAATTGAGCAAACCACTCTCTGTTTTGGTACTGCACACAATGGAGCACAACGCAGCGGAAGAAAGAATAGGGATAAACAGGGATGATGTCTGTGCTGCAAAATGACGCAATATCCAGGGCTTTCTGTTAAGTGGAGAAAGCAAAGCCCTAAACAATATCGACAGCACGTTACATTCATGTGAAAAAGAGGTAGTGTAAGAAAACATACATGTATCTGTTCATGTGTGCGAAATAAATACAGGATGGATAAAACAGAAACCAAGGAAGAAGATTACCTACAGGGCTTCTTGGGCAAGGGGTGGAGAGGAGGGGGCCTGGGGTCTGCTGGGCAAGGAAAGAGCAGCCGTCCGGACGCTGGCATTTCTCTTTCTAAATCTTTGACTCTCAGAACCATCATTATATTTCACATTCCTTCACATACTCAAAAGGTAAACCAACAATGAAAACCAACCATGATGTGGTAGGACCTGAACTGGAACACATACACTTTCACAAACAGGCCTCACACACGACCAAGGAATCACCAACCCCAACAGAGGGGTGGGCAAGAAAAAGAACTGCCTGGGGAGCTCTGGACGAGAGCCTTCGGATGGGATGTTGCATGTAAATGTGTGGGGGCTGGGTTCGAAACTCTGGCTCTGCTTTATGTGTGCTCTAGAATTGAAGAAATCAGTAAATATAGATCATGAAAGTGGGTTTCTCACTCTTGGAGGAAGAAGCTATCAATAGGGGACCGGAGGATGGCTAGAATGACCCTGAGGTGTTGGACTGGAATCAGAGAGACCAAGATAAAGTCACAGCATTCGACATACATACAGATACAGGTACAGAAGCCCAGACTTGGGGGGCCAGTGGGGTGAGACACACACACACACGTCTCCTAGCTCCATCTGCTGATGGGGCCCAGGAGCAATGACAGCCCAGGACGGACGAGCACACCCGGCTACGGAAACCAGGCGCTGAGCACCATCCCTCGATACAAGGAGCACGGGTTCTTTAGAGAAATGGTTGATTCGAGGGCAGAGGCAGGAACAGACCAGGTGATCCTGGAACATCTTGGGGGGCCAGAGAGTAAGAATAGCTCAAAAGAGGATGGGGGTGTGTTCAAAGCACATAGGAGCCAACCTGAAGGAGCTGGGGAAGTCTGAGCAAGAAAATAACAATATTGAATATTTATATGATAAAATAAATAACTATAAAATAAACGAATAAAATAAGTGTGTGTGGTGGGGGCACAGCTGTCCTATACTTAAGTGTAGAAAGAGGAAAGTCAAAACCACCACCAGGCACATACCAACTCCACTGAAATAATTGTTGCAGACATGATCTGCTCACAGATGCTCAAGCGAGTCAGAGCTGGAGGAGGGCAGCCCTGGACAGCCTCAGAGGGTCCTCCAAGATATCCCTACCTCCCAGTGCAGAAGCCCAGCGGAAACTATTATCAATGATGGGGCACGTGCACAACCCGGACCTGGGTGTGGTGCGCTGAGAAGACACACTGCTTCTCTGGCATTCTTGCCCAAGATGCATAACCTTTCTCCTACCGTGAGAAAACATCATTCAGCCCACACGGAGGGACATTCTAGCAAGTGGCTGATCACCATTCGTCAGAAGGGTGAAGGTCTTGAAAAGACAAGGCTGAGGTTTGTCCCGCACGGAGGAGACTGAGGCGGCTGACCTACCGCAGCGTGGATTCTAGCTTGGATCCTGGAACAGAAACAGGGTGTGATGGGAAATGAAGCTCATATTAGTTAATCAACAGTATTGAACCAGTATTACCCTTTCTGGTTTTCATGATTCTACCATGGTTACATAGAGGCCAACATTAGAGGCGGATGGGGCCATGTGGGAGTCTGTGCTGTTGTCAAGACTTTTCTGTAAGTTCCAAATCGAAGGTTCAGAAAAATCTGTATCGAGTACCCTTTATGCGGTGAGCTCTGTTCCAGATGCTGAGGACGTGGCAGGAACCACAAGACACCATCTCTGTCCTCAGGAGTGCAGGGACACGCAGGAAACGGGTCCGTAGAAAGCATGTCCCACAGTGATGGTGCTACAGAGAAGACAAACTAGGGCAGAGTGATGTGGGGCAGCGGCAGGGCAGGATCCCCATTAGCTGAGGGTCACGAGGCCTGAGGGGGGACCTCTTTGCAAAGATCAGATGAGAAGCATAGCAGCCAGCAGTATGACAACTGGAGGAGAAGCTTACCCAGCCATGTGCAAAGGTCCTGAGGCAGAAATGGGTTTGGCCTGGGGTAGCTGGGAGGAGACAGGTCAGAGAGCTAGGAGGGGATGGGAACCCGCCAGGCTGGTGGGCCAGGGAGGCATGATTGGGCGCTGCCATAAGGACCGTGGGAAGGCACAGAGGCTGTACATCTAGGAAACAGGCAGCTTGCATTATGTTTATTTGCATTTTATAGGGACTTCTTGATTTACTGTGTCTCCTGCACTAGAATATAATGTGAAATCTCAATGTGAAGTGTCAGCTGCTAATCTAAGATTTAAAAAATATTACTGGAGGCCAAAACATAGCTTTCCCGTATGACCAGCAATTGGACACCTGGGCATTTATCCAGAGAAATGGAAATGTATCTGCACACAAACACCTGTATGTGACTCTTTGAAGCAGCTCTACTGTAAGAGCCGAAATGCCCCTCAACACATGGAAGGCTAAAGGTCCTCAGCGAGAGACAGGCCCCGGGCCTCAGTGCCTGCAACCACCGGCATGGATGTCGAGGGATTTTGCTGAGTGACAACACCAGTCTCAAAGGGCGCATATGGTATGATTCCATTCACACAACATTCTCTAAATGACAAAATCATAGAAATGGAAACAGATCAGTAGTTGCCAGGGCTTCAGGGTGGTGGATGCAGTTCTGGTGAGTTTACACGGGGCAGCAGGTCTGCGCAGCCATCGAACAGTCCTGTATCTTGATGGCGGTTACAGGAAGCTGGTCCCAGGAATCTAGAGCCTCCAGAAAGGGTATATCGGTGGAGAAGCCCTCGCACATTGCCGCAGTGCCACGTCCCTGGCTTTGCCCTTGTGCCCGAGTGCCTGGCGCTCCCGTAACCACTGGGAAAAGGGGGGTGAAGGGTACAAGGAGACTCTCTGTACTACCTTTGCAGCTTCCTGTGAGCCTGTAATTATTTCAAAATAAAAAGTTTGAAAAATAGAAATAAAAATAAATAAATAAATAAGTTTGAAAAATGGCTGTGGGTCAAACCTGACAGGGGCAGGGAGAGGTGTGGTGCCTGGGCCAACAGTGGGTGACTCTGGTTTTGAGGAACAGGACATTCCCATTCGTGATCCTCGGCTCATGTTCCTTTGGTCCCGTTCCTCTGGTTCAGAAGCCAGGTGACTAGGTCAGGGGGAAGGCCCAAGTGTCCTAGCTATCAGGAACAGCAGATGGAAAGATTTGGCGTGTTTGTGTGTATACACATGCTGTCATGATTTTCTAGTACCACAAACGCAGTGGCTTAAAACAACCCACGTGTATGACCTTGCAGTTTCATGAAAAGTGGGTCAGGAGTACGTGTGCAGGTAGGCTGGCTCCTCCGCTCAGGGCTGTGATGGGGTCAGCTGGGGCTGGGCCCCGACTGACTCAGGGGCCTCTTCCAGGCCTCGGGTGGTTGCAGGATGCATCCCGCTGCAGTTGTAGGACTGAGGCCCCTGGGATTTTCCCAGCTGTTGACTGGAGACCGTGCTCAGACCCCAGAGGCTGCCCTCACGTCCTCGCCGCATGACCCACCGCCTCACAGGACGGCGGCTGGCTTCCTCGGAGCCACCAGTAGACAGATTCAGCTCTGATGGAGGTCATACGCCACCAGTGGTCTGCAGTCCCGGCTCCTGACCACACTTAGCAGAGAGGTCACGCAAGGCTGGGTGCCCCTGGGGTCATCTTAGAGCTCTGCTCAAGCCCACGCCCAGGATGTGAAAAGGCCTTGTGGGCGATCACGCCGAGCCACGTGTCCACTGCCCTCTCGTGCCGCTTGGTGGGCACTGCCATGAGTCCCCCGTCACCTCACGCTGGAGCAGCCCCCTCTCTGCAGTGGGGCTGCCTTGGGGCTAATGCTCGTGCTCACACACAGGTGTAAGCTCTTCCCTGGAGTGACGTTTCTCATCAGCAGAACATGGCAGGTGGTGGGGTATCACTCCTGTGATTTCCTCACACTGTGTAAGACTGAGAGCCTGGCGCTCTTAATCTTCTAAGTGGCCATGAGTCTGCACCTCCGGCAAAGGAGCTCTGCCAGCCGCCCAGTGAGCCCCGAAGGGGGTCAGGTGCAGATACGGCAGTCGTCCGGTTCTTACCACTGGCCTGCCAACTGCTTCTTGGAAACCATGATGTGGTGACATTAGAGTCTGAGTTATGCTACAATAGCAGAATTGAATCTGTTAAGCTCTACTTCCTAAATCTACATCTAGTACATTTTTGCATGAAAATATTGCATGACACTGACTGAGTTGAGGAAACACTCCCGTCTAGGCAAAACCGCGGTCTGCAGAGTTCTGTATCAGGCGAGGCAAAGACTCAGGGACGCTATTTTACGGGAACGGCTAAATCCAAGTGCATAGCAGATTTTGTTCTAATTTATATCCTCAGTCAACTTGCTCTACGGAATTGTGATTTTTGCTCCTTCTTAGGATCTCCATCTTTAGTTGTCCATGTCCTGGGCAGAACTACAAATATGATTTATAAAATTACATTTTTGCCTATCAGACAAATATGGGATGTTTGTGAACATTACAGCTGAATGTATCTGCTCCTAATTAACACTCTTCCTGGGTGCTAACATATAACTAAGATTAGCATAAACTAGGGATTGGCAAACTTTTCCTATAAAGGGCTGGTTAGTAAATATTTTCAGTGTTGTGGGCCATATGGTTTCTGGTGCAATTACTCAACTCTGCCATTGAGCATAAAAGCAGCCGGAGGCAATATGTAAATGAACAAGCGTGGCTGTGTTCCAATAAAATTATTGACGCTGAAATTTGAATTTCATGTAATTTGCATGTCATATTATTCATCTTTATTTCCCCCAACCATTTGAAAACATACAAAGCGTTTTTACAAGCTCACGGGCCATATGAAGACTGGATTTGTCCCATGAACCATGGTTTGCTGACCCCTGGCCTTTTAGATTGTCTCCATTCTGATCTAAAATCTGTCCCATATGCAGATCACAGGTTAAAAGGAAAAGATTTGCTTATCTGAACTTCTTCAGAGCGTGCTGGGAAAATAACTGCCATGGGCCTGTGTGTTGCTAACCCCCAGCATACAGAAGGCAGGGAGGAGTCATCTCGGCCCCTCCCGCTTCTCCCACCCTGTAAACTGGCCACGACCAGAGTGAAGGGCCCAGGGACCACTCCTCAAAGACCCACACGGACAAGGGGGAGGCGGGCAGCTCTCATCTGAGGCCGAAACCCGGCGCAAGGGCGGGTCCTGAAGACTCTGCTCAAGTGATGGAAATTCGCTCTTTGCGGCTGGAGCGGAAGGGAATGGAGGTTCAGGGCACCTTCATCCGGACTGAAGTAGAAATAAGGGAATTTCCGTGGTTTCCCCAGCAACGGCTCTCTAGGTGGGCATCTGCACATCCATGACATTATCAAGCGGGCTCCGGCCAGGGGTCGGTAAGCTAACAGCCTTGAGTAAGTGTAGTTTCCATTGGCCATACAAAACATGCCAAAATACCCATATTTAAAATTTTTTTAAGTATTTTCATTTTTAAATATTATAAAGAACATTGATATCAACTAATTTGGGAATCCCTGATTAGCTCATCTGTATCCAAATTACATTGAGAATATGGGCTGTTTCTCTGTTTTTCTTAGTCCAGTTAGACATGTAACTGCCAGTTTGGTAGAAGAAAGAGTGAACACACGTAATCCATGAGATTCAATGATTAGGATGACTTTTCTGGTGGTTAAGAAAATCAAATGACTCTAGGATTCCAGTCCCCTTGACACACACACCCTCCTAATTCAATCATTTATCATTTTTAAACCTATAATTAAGGTTGTCCTTTGTAACGTAATAAATCAGAGATAAGACCTGGTCCCATCTTTTACACAAATAGCTACTATAAAGATAGCTACCATGAAAACAGTATCAGCATCTTATCTCACATTTCCCAAACCTTATCATCCCACAGAGGCTGCAGTGCCGGAGCCCAGAACTGCCCCTTCGTCCCCCTGCTATGTTGCTGCTGATGCCGTGTCACAGCTCAGCTTACAGCAAGTAAGAAAGGCAAAATAAAGAAAACAACTGCCATGGCTGCTGGTCCCACATTAATTTTTTTCTTCAAGTTTGGAAAAAGAGGAAAAAGGGGAAAAAGGTCTCAAATTCCAGAATTCTTTTTCTTCAGAATACTTTTATTAGTCTGTCAACACTCAACCTTTTTTCTCTCCTACTTGGATACCCGAATCCATTCAATCACAGTCTTCTTCACACCATATGTCATAAATGGTAACATTGTGTGGGTTTTCAGGCATCTCCAAGTTCTGCAGCTCGGGGTCACTGCCAGCTGCCATGTCGACTCTCAGATTCCGCACTTTGGACACTAATTTGATAAGGTCCGTCTCGAGCTCGGTTAGGGTGTTGAATGCATGGCTTTGACTGGGAGAAGCGTTTTGATCTTTCTTTAGTGGAGAGTGTAATGAACAGCCTCCAAGGTCACGAGGATTCAGCTCCTGTCAAGAAAGACACGCAGGGTGAGTGACATCATTGACGTTGCTGCTTTGGCCACAGTTCCCAGAGTTGGCCTCACCCAAGGAAAGATAAGATTCTAGCACTGCGCTCCAGTCCACGGATCGGCAAGCTATGGCCAAATCTGGCCTGCCATCTGTTTTTGTAAATAAAATTTTATCAGAACAGAGTCATTCTCATTCATTTGCATGTGGTCTACAGCTGCTTTCATGCTAAGACGACAGGGGTGAGTAGTCGAACAGAGGACATAAGAGTTGCAACGCTGAAAATACCAGGCCCTTCAGAGAAAAGTGTTGCCGATCCTGCTCTAGTTGGTCTGGACACACTATCACGAAGTGGTGGGTCTGTCTGGGAGAGAACGCGCGGTTCTCTCTCTTCCTTCCCCTTCTGAGAGTTCTTTCGCCACATTAGGGACCAGCTTGTTACTTCTTCACATCTTTATCCCTTTCCAACAGGTCTTTTCCTTTACTGGGGATAAATGACACCACTTCTATTTAGTTTAGCAACTTGCAGTAAGTCAAATGCTGGGGAAACGAAAAATCAGGGGTAGTGAATCTGGCTTTGCGAATAATTTTTTTTTTTTTTTAGTTACTTATTCCTTTATTACACATCTGCTAGTTGCTATCAGTTATTAAATGATTTATCATGTATTTCTTTTTATTTTGTTACCATTAATCTATAATTACATGAAGAACATTATGTTTACTAGGGCCCCCCTTCACCAAGTCCCCCCACAAACCCCATTACAGTCACTGTCCATCAGCGTAGTAAGATGTAGAATCGCTACTTCTCTTCTCTGTGTTGCACAGCCCTCCCCATGCCCCCCCCCACACTATACATGCTAATCATAAGGCCCCCTTTCTTTATCCCCCTTATCCCTCCCTTCCCACCCATCCTCCCCAGTCCCTTTCCCTTTGGTAACTGTTAGTCCATTCTTGGGTTCTGTGACTCTGCTGCTGTTTTGTTCCTTCAGTTTTCCTTTGTTCTTATACTCCACAGATGAGTGAAATCATTTGGTATTTGTCTTTCTCCGCCTGGCTTATTTCACTGAGCATAATACCCTCTAGCTCCATCCATGTTGTTGCAAATGGTAGGATTTGTGTTCTTCTTATGGCTGAATAATATTCCACTGTGTATATGTACCACATCTTCATTATCCATCTGCGAATAATTTTGACTCAAAACACTCTAGGCTTTTAATCTATCCTCAATTTGAAAAAAAATTCATTTAACAGAACAAATATTGAGCCAAGGTTTATTCACCCAACAAAGAAAAGATTTTCTTCAACTGTTAGTCTCAGCATCTGTGATTTGGGGAAAAGTGTCTTCCCTAAGGATACGTCAGGGAATGACTCTGCAATGTTTCCCCAGGACTGCAACAGGCACTTTGCATCCTGACTGCTTATACCTAATGGCCCTGCTCTAACGACAGAACATCTGTTTCTCTGAGTCAGATGTCTGAGATGGAATCAAGTGGTATAAAAAATGGAGCCCCCCTTACCTTACTGTTCTCACTCTTTCCTAGAAATTTCAGTATCACGTACAGCATAACAAAGAAAAGCCAGAGCCATATGCTCCCAAGCCAGCCTTGGGACTGCTCCGGTCGTCCCTGCCTGATCCGAAAGTGCCCTTCATGGGGCACCTTCCCCTGGGGTTCTTTGGCTTTGTTGCTCAGAGAGGAAAACATGAAGGTGTAGGTGCAGGAAAAGCACAGAGGCAAGAACAAGAACCATTTCAGTGTCCACATGGTAAGCACAGGGGCAGGAGCTGCTCATGGTTGGCGTGTTTGCACTCGCACCTGGAGACCGCCTCCCTCGGGCCGCGCCCTTGGTGATGTCACAGAGGCCCTGTGATGTCACAGTGCAGCTCTGGCCATAGTGATGACCTCAGCGTCCAGGACAAGGGGCCGCCTGGGAGCAGGGCTTAAAGGGAGAAAAATTTCCAGCAGGCAATAAGAGGATGGGAATGATGGAATGCCATCTCCTTGCCAGGTTTTGTCTGACTCTGGTGCTCTACTGGGAGAGGCCATCATCTGTTTCCGTTTTTTGTTTGTTGAATCCAGACAATGTAGTGCACAGGCAGACATGGCATGTGTCCCTGTGGAACTGAAAGTGAGTGGGGAAGAAGGATATTAAACCATAGGCTACAAACTAGGAGCCACTGATGTGTTTTGTTTGGTCCGCCTTGTTTCTAAAATAATTATTTGCCAATATTTAAATGTTGGGAGGGACTTCACTTTTAAAACCAAGAGTTCTGGCTTCTTTTTAAAATATGGAAGATCTGCTAACAATGGGCCACCCTCAGCTGGAGCCAAACAGAAGCAGGGTCTCCTGGAGAGACAGCCACACTCTCTCCAGTCCCTACCACTCCCTATCGCCTCGGATTTACATGCCCTGACTATACCTGAGTGTGTATCCCTGCATTAATTAACAGTATAATTTCATTAAAGTTGTGGTAAGAACAGAGGACTTAAAGAGAATAGCACAAGGGGATGGCGCTAGGTTAGACTATGCAGGAGGGCTTTCCCCAAGAGGTCACTCAGGTATTGTCTGAGGGTTGGTCAGGAGTTGGCTGGATAACTTGGGGACGAGGCGGTGGCACCGAGGCCTGGGTGAAGACCCCAAGGTGAGAAGGACCCAGTTTGTATGACACTGAGGAGTAAAACTAGGGCTCACTGGACTTGAAATCTTCAGTTTTAAAAATGACATGAAACAGTAAAATCCAGGTTAATGGAACACAGCTTGTACCTGTTCCCCTGGGTCATCTGATTCAGGCTCTCTCCCTAGGAATAAAGCGTTCTGCGGAGCTTCGCCAAGGGCCCACTGGGGCCCTCTCTGGGCCGCCAACCGTGCTGAGCTCTGGACAGCAGCAAAGATGTTCTGTTAAGATGGAAACCACCCGGGGAAGACAGTGTGGCGTCGGGCTGCCGACGCTCCGTGCTGCCGGTGAGGAGGGCACGGGGGCTTCCTGCAGGAGCCGGTCAGGTGGGGCTTGTGGAGATTCAAGTCCAAAGGGTTGATTAGAAAATAGCAGCTAAATGAATCCATTCAAAGTGAGGGGCTACCACTTAAGCTGCCCACACGGGAAGCGGCTGGCCTAACGCCTACGGCCCCGGGCAGGACGGCGCGCCCTGTGACCGTCAGAGGCTCATGCCGGACAGCCGAGTGGTCCCTGTTCATCTGAGCTGTGAACGCACAGTACACTGAGTTGCAGCACATCTGCATGTACCCCAGAGAGTGCTGTAAAATCTGGCAGTTATGGTGTGATGCAGTACAGGGCAAACAGACTTGATTTACACACATGCCACCAAACGACAGAATTTGGAAATGTTTATGTATATTTAACCATACAAATCACCCACACCCTCTCCGGGAATACACGTACTGCATATGCTCCCAGGTTTGGGAGACAACTGTAACACGGAGCCAGCGGAGACGCAGAGGACACACAGGACAGCCCGCGCCCATGCCCGCGCCCCCTGCCCAAACAGAAACCAAGCCTGCCTGGGCGTCAGAAGCAGTAGGATGTGTGGGTGACCCAGTGGGCCGACTCCTCCTTGGAGCGCTTGGCGGAGCTGTGGGTTGTGAAAAGGGACTTGTAGGCCTCAGATTCTTCGCTGTCGGCGATGGACCTCTTTGAGGCCCCACACAGGGGCTTCCCAGCTTTCCCAGAGGAGCTCCCACTTGGTGCTGCAAAAATGAAAAGCCAAAAGCTGTAAGGTTGGGACTACAGATCACTCCAAATATCACATTCTCAAAGGGGAAAGAAGGTAAGCCCTTTAATCCCAGGGATTCTCTTCCTCCTCTCTCGGGATGAATGCTGAGCCATACCACCTCCACAGCCGATTCCTAAGAGCAGACAATGTTACTAGACTTAAGTCTATTATTTAAAATCGCACTAACGACTTACTATAGTCTCAGCACTGGTCCCAACCCCATGAATGGAGCAAGTCAGACCCTCCTCACGAGGGGGCTACTATTGGCCTGTTTCACAGGAACAGAAGCCAGGAGGCCGAGTGACCTGCAAGGCAGGTGCTGCCGTGTGCAGGGTGGGCACTGGAACCCATGAGCCACTGTGGATCTTTTTACAACACAAGAGCACACATGCTTAAATCTGTGGGGTTGTGTCTGTGTGAAGTAAGTACTATTTACTTTGAGTTAAAGGTAGAGTGTTTCAGGAGAAAAACACCGGATTATGGAGTATATACCAAATGGCCCTTTGACACGTGGCTTCGAGGCAGGTGGAGGGCAGGCTGGCCCTCGGTGCCACATGTGATGCACGTGAAATCTTACCTTGAGGGGCCAGGAGTGTCCCTGCCTGGGACCCGAGCCTGACTCCACCACGCAGTCTCAGGGGTAGGCCTGAGGCCAGGGCCCACAGCCTTGTTGGCTTGGCACCAGTGCAGACGCAACAGGAAACGCAACGAATACCGTCTGCATGCAAATGCCTTCAGTCCTGACAGGGCTCCTGCTTTGGGTGTGTTAACTGTTCCTTAGGGCCCCCAGGATGGCTCAGTGAACTGTTTATAGAGACATGACTCCAGATGAGCCGCAGTTCTCAAATCCACTCTGATAAAACCATGACAGGGCCGCCTGCCCTCCTGGCTCCCCCAACAGCTCACTGCTGCCTCAACAGGACCCACCTTCGCTTTTCGGAGCTGAGCTGGTTTTCTTCTCTCCAGAATCAAGGGTTTCTTCAGGCTTCCCTGTCTTCATTTTTGATGGTCCAGGGGATTCTGTAAAAGAGACAAACTAAGCAAAAGAAAAACCAAAGGGCAGCATGGGCTTGCTCAGGAGACAGCCCAGAGCCTTCTTCTGCCAGAATGAGGACCTCCTCTAGGGTCTTACCTTCACTGGCATCTGGTTTCGAGGCAGATTCTGCCGCCTTGGCCTTCTTTGCCTTCTGTGGGGAGAAAGGGGAAGTCAGGGGTGAGCTGGAGAGCACCCCACTGCAGCAGCCGACAGGCCCACGTGCTCTGTACGAAGCAGGCGCTTGCCCTGAAGACCTGGGTACCCCGTCCATTCTAAACCTTGATGCTCCGCATGTGCTTCCAGTTATGCACGTCTGTTTCACACAAGAATACGTCTATAGTGATCTGCTTAGTTTATATTTGTATGCCAAAAATCACACTCTCAAAAAATCTGAAATGAAGATCACAGATTTCAGCGATAACAGTCACTGTTCCTGGTGACTACCATACACAGTTAAATGATAATAGCATCAAGTATTTGTGGGCACATGAAGTTCAGCCAGCATGAACATATACTGAATCTTAATCATTCTAGTAACTCTCTTTCAAAGGTGTCAAATTTCTTTGACATTCACTTAACTGTAAGGACTTTTAGCCAATTCTCTTAAACTCTGGAGAAAAATATCTAACTCTTGTTGGATTTGTAGGCACCAGAATTCTGTCACTCATGATAGTTATATTGGTCAGCAAAAATTTAAGCACAGAAACGAACCATTCTGAAATCACACTGATGTAAAACTGATTCAGAAACAGAAAGGACAAATAGCTCTATGTTTATTCAGAGAATTTACTTTAAACATGCCATTTTCCTAAGTATCCAAAAGGTGGCGCTAAAGACAGCCTAATTATTTCAGAAGACTCCCACCACAGAAAACAAGGAAAAAAGACCTTTTTTAGGCAGTGGCCTTGAATTTATAATGTACATACATGCTATGTGATTTGTAATGCTTGCACAAAACATACAAATCTTCCTTTTCATTTCACACATACAAGGTATGCATTCAAATCTATTTGAGCTATTTTAATACATAGTCCTTCAAAAAAACAGACTTGATTTCTAAACCCTCTGTTCACAGCTGAGGTTATTTGAAAGGCAAAAGCAATAAGGAGTCAGAGAGGATATGCTGTGTCCTGTTTTCGGCTGCAAGTATATTTGGGAAATATTTTGGTATCCTGGCAGCAGTATCTAAGAGGCATTCCCAGAAGCTCAGGTGAGTACTTTGCAAAGAGGGGCATCTTAGTTCCCCTGGGCTTTGAACAACTTGGAAAGAAACCGGGTACAGAGGAGACAACTCACTAAAGTAAAATGGTTCACAACCATACAAACACCTTCAGGAGCCTCCTTTAAAATAAATCTCTCCCTTTCATATTTCTCCCAAAGCTTTTTAAAACTTAGCTTGATCTACAATGAAGGACAAGTAGAGATCCCTTTGGGTAATTGTCCTTCATCAAAAATCACAGTAATTTAGAAACCAACTTAGAATGAATGCACTTATATATATTTGCTTTTAAACCCGGCTCTTCAAATATTTCTCATGAATGTTGTATTAACATCTTATAAAAGTGCCTCATAAAATACTTCTCCTGGCATTTGATTACAAAGTTTGGGCACAATTTACAGAAACATTTATTTACAAACATTATTTTCTACCTAAGTAAAATGATTAAAGTCGGAAATGCAAATGAACTTGGCTCTGAGAATTCTAGACCCATACATAATAATATATGTATATGTGTATATGCATATAGCATATGCTACCATATTCTCAAGCATCTGCTTTTTTAAGCCTAATGACCATGAATTATATATTGTTCCAGGGTGATAAAATCCTGTCCTTTCCTCTAGGGTGATTGAAAAAAAAAAAGAGAAAAACCTCTGAAAAATCTTGAATTATAACATCACAATAAATGCACGTCCCTAGAGGCAGGATATATTTCCTCTAATTTTATGTCCTTAGGATACTGATTTTCTAATACTCGGAGCTTTTTTTTTTTTGCCTTACTGCTGATCACATAAAGTTTCACATTTATTCTGAACCTAACGTTTTTTTTAAAGAATGAAAAATCTATCCTTCACAAAAGACCATAGCTATCATCTGTAAATACAGAATCACTGGACATGGAATGATTTCAGCACATTTTGGGGGTTTTTTGGGTCAGATCACTAAGCAAAGATTCCAGAGCTTACGGAATGTGACTCTAACCTAGGGCCATGGGACACAGCCCTCACCCCGCACCCACCCAGACCATCAGCGCCGTATCCCTGGCCACGCTTCCCCGGAGCCAACGCAGCACTCACAGCCAGCTGGGGACCTCAGACAGGCCAGGAGGGGCTTCTGCCTGTGTGACGGCTGCTCAGCTCCTCCTCAGTACAGCACTGTTAGAGGGGTGGGTGGGGACTGCAGGCTCCTGGGGCCCACCCACACCTCCAGGGCACTCCCCGGACATTCACATCCGGGCAGCACAGGCTCTCAGAGATGCTGGTGTCCTGCCCCCTTTCCTTTATGTCATGGTAATGAGCAGAGGACGTGCTCTCTAAGCACCACTGCTGGCAACAGCACGGGGACTGCCTCTGCCTCGGGTGCCCTGGCTGGGCTCAGAGCAGCACTTATGGGCAGCATCGTGACCCTCCCGGCTCACCCATCCTATGCAAGTGCTGTCACCATCCCCACTTCACTAAGGAGAAGCTGAGCCCCCACCGTGACGGTGCAGCCCAGCCATGACTCCCGTCCTTCCAGAGCCCAGGCCCTGCTAGTGTGTCGAAACCACCCTGGTCCTGGCGAGCCCCGAAGCAGCCACAAGCATGTAACGGCTCTGAAGCAGAGGCGGTGGCCAGGCAGAACCCGAAGGCTCTACTTGGGCCCCAGACTCTGGAAGGTGAGGGACAGACGCCAGGCCACCGGTTACCTTTCCCGGCTTTGCCCTCAGCCTTCTGTCCTCCATCCTTTTCCTCAGCATTTCCACATCCTCTTTGGAGCCGTTGAGCACAATGACGTCGTCCTCCTGGAAGGCGGCCCCACACTGGAGGGAGAAAAAGAGGAGAGAGAGTCCATCAGCAGGCAGAGGGCAGCTGCCCGTTGGCCCCTCCCTCAGCCCCTGGGAAATCCCTGTTGTCACTGCCCCTGTCTCTTGGCTTAGCCAGCTTCTGAGTCTGGGCCCTGCGCTGGGCTGTCACTGAGGTCAGGGTCAGTGGGGCGGACCCCAGGGCTACCTCGGAAAGGCCCCTTCCAAGGCTGGCTGGCCCTGGCTGGCGTCTGGGGACTTGGATTTCTGGAGCATTTCCAGCATTTCCTGGGTTGGGCTTCCTGTACAGCTCTCCCCACTGGACCCTTTGCAGGAGAAGGACCCTAAGCAGACCCCAGGACGAGATGGGCATTTGGGAATCGGTTAAGGAATTAGCTGCAGCGCTCACGGCTGCTTCAGCTCACGACGACGGACTGGGTGACTGAACAAGAGCCAGCGGCGGGCTGCCCTCTGCTGAGCTCAGGCTCAGAGGGAAGCGCCTGCAGCCCTGCCATGCCAGACAGAGCACAGGCCTGCGAGCTTGAGCCCGCACCCAGGGGGGTCACTGGGACCCAAGCCGCGCCCTGATCCAGCAGTTCCAGGCTGGCGCCCACCAACTCGCACACTTTAACGTCTTCCCGGCTGACGCAGGTGCTGCCCGGGGAAACCGAGCTCGGGGATCCAGTGCTCTGGAGTTTGGGGAGAGGGCCAGTCTGGGGAAACGGGCTTTTTCCCAGCAGCACAGGGTCAGGCCCTTTCTGGAGGCTCAGCGGGGCTGGTGCTGCGCACCGTTATGCCCACAGGGCCTGCTTTTCCAGCCGCCCCGGGGAGCCCGCCTGCTGAGGACAGGAGCTCAGCCAGCCCCGGCTTCCTCCCCTTCCTCAGGCTCCCCAGAGTCCCCGTGCCTGGAGCGCTGGCCTGGGCGTGGGTTCCCACCTCTGCTAAGTGGGGAGTGACCTGAACTCCCAACTCGGTCGGGCCGGGGCAGGAAATACGGGGGACCCTGCAGGGAGCTCCGCACAGGGCTGGGCACCGAATACCCTCGGCCGGGGCTGTAGTTTTTGCGTTTCCCTGTGGTAGAGCCCTGGGTCTGCACGGATGGATCTCCAACACATACCTCCCAGCCCCGTGTCTCTAACTAGCTTCCCTGGACAGAAACACTGATTTTCCCTGCTGGGGGAGCATGCGCTCTGTGCCCCATAATGGAAGGGAGAAAGCACAGGCAAGCCCCACGTGATTCCCCCAGAACCTGCCTGGGTCTTTGTCCCGTGCCATCCGGCTACAGCCCCCTTGATGGGTGGGCTAAGTCTGAGCTGTGAGCACAACTACAAGCCACGTCCCCTGCGTCCCTGCAGCCTGCTATGCTCAGAACAGCAGCACCGACAGACCTGCTGTGCCCGGAGTCTCTTAACTGAAAACATCTCAGCCTAGGAAAAGACATGCTTGTCTTCTGACATGAAGCCAAAGCTTTCCCATTCCCACACCTCCCCACACGGAAGAGCCAGTCAAGAATGCTGACCTCCACAGCCACCGCCTTAGTTGGGTTATTATTGTCCTCACTGCCAAAACTCTTGCTTCAGGTCAAAGTCAGCTACTTTTCTAGAATGGGCCTGGTATATTTCACGACTGAAGAGGCCTTCCTTTGACCCATAAATCTGAGGTCAATGCCACGAAAAGTTATCTGAATAATGCAGGGGGCGCCCAGTATGCCCCTAGCTGGGGCTGCCTCTGTAGGACAGGAGCTTGTTTTCCGCCACCCCTGTGGGGAGGCCAGTGAGAGGATGTCCCCTGGGAAGCCCTGCACTGTGGGGGATTCAAGTAGAGCATTTCCCTGGGCAGGTGGGTCTCCTTGGAGAGAGAACAAAAGAGAATCTGCAGGAACAGAATCAGGTGGCAGATAAGGCCCAGTGGGGCTTGGGCCTGGTTTATGGCGTAAATGACCCTCCTGAGTAGCACTAAGAGGCAGGAAGGAGACACGCATTTGTCCGCATTGTTTCATCCCAGTACCCGCCCCAAGCCCTGCTCCGGCATCTCTGCTGCCACTTCCCACCAGTCCTTGCTGCGCCCTTCCCCGTTGTGTCAGCTGCCTCTGGAGGTGACCTCTGAGTTGTCCAGACAGGCCCGTGGATCCTGCTCTGCCTAGGGTTGTGCTGTGCTGGGCACACAGCTGCAGGAAGACTTCACAAGCTGGTGGGGCAGCCTTGCCACACATAAAAGGGCCTTTCCTCCCTTGATCCTTGCTAGGTACCCCCTCAACCCATGGCATCTGAAAGTCTCCATACAAATACAGCCAGGGTCTCACTACTGAAAGCTGTGTGAATGTTTCTATATAAAACACACAAGCCACAACACACACAGCAGTACTGTGTGTGACCCTTTAAGCTTAAAGGAACTAGATTCTATCTGCCCAATTAAGAAATCTTTCTATGGCAATAGCAACAACTGTTCCACAAAAGAGCAACAGGTACTGTGAGTCACCCACAAGTGGGTGGAGAAAAGCTGCGCTCATTTGACTGCATATCAGGCTCAGGTGTCCGGGTATGTATGAGAGGGTGGCAGGTGTCTATGGGGTGTGAGTCATGTGTCTTGGATTCACTATTCACAATAAATCTGCCTGTGGTAGCCCTGAAGAGAGTACCAGCAAGGGAGGGAGCCTTTGAAACCAGAAAACAGAAGGATGTTAAACCTAAGTGGAGCGGTGGTTAGAACCAAAGGGAGAGGCCGCCCCTGCACAGGGCTACGGCAGAGACAGAGGACAAAGCGGGGCACAGGCTTTCCGCGCTCCCTCCAGTCAGGTCCTCAGGAGAGCCACGCTGAGACACTCGGATTGGTCTGAAGGCTATTTAGAAAGCTAACAAGATTTTAAAATTATTTTTATTTATCTCTTCAATGAAAAAGGGTCAGATAACGAAATTTAGCTGATTTTAAAAAGCATTTCAAGAATCTGACCCAGGACTTCCAGGCTCTCACCCAGCTTTCGGAATATGAGAATTCTCTGCAGGGCCCTTCCTCTGCGCCAGGTGTTCTCCGTTGTCCCCTGCTGTTTTGTAAGGCAGTGGTGCAGTCAGTATTCCGAGAAGCAAAAGCACACAAAGACAAACACCATACGATTTCACTTATTTGTGGAACATAAAAACAAAGCAAAACAGAATGAATAAAACAGCAGCCGACTTAAGGCCACTGAGAAGCGACTGGTGGTTACCATGGAGGAGAGGTTAGGGTGGGTGGGCGGGGAGAGTGAGGGGGATAAAAGGGCACAAAAAGAAAATAGGAAGAAAAAAAAAGGAATACCCTGAGAAGCAAAGCAGCAACTATTTGTCAATCTACAGGCCAGAATCAACACGAGTAAAATCCTCCAGGGATGAAAGGGTAACAAAACCTGCCAAGCAACTCTGTTCATGTGATTTAGGCTGGAGCTGCTGCAAGGGAGGCGACTGATAGAAGACAAACCCAGGCTGGGCGGGGACCCTGCCGGACTTCCACCCCGCGGAAAAGGAGGAACACCTTCTGGTAAGCGCTTCATTAAATCTGCAGAGGATCATGAGTGGTGCAAGCTGAGCAGGTATTACTATTATTAAAATAAAATGTTTTCTTTGCCTCCTTTATCGTTCTAAAATAAACTGGAGTATCAGTAGTATTTTTAAACACAGACATAACAGGCATTTCTTTCTGTCAAAAATAGTCCTCATTTTTGGTTTAAGACAAGGAAAAGTGGAGTATTTTCAAGTATGAGATCAAGCAGATTTTTAAATGTAAAATTCTACCATCGGCTCATTCCTCACATGGGAGATAATAACTAAGTCAGCATCAAGATCATGTCTAAGTTTTCAGTTGTCTTTTTGTTTTCAATGAAAAAAAATGTTACCTTTGTTGCTGTTTTGAGTAGATATCATAAAACAAAGTTTTCTTCCTATCAGAGTGGCTAAAAGAATTACACACATTTTAGGAATAAGCATGCTGTGATCAGGACATCTGTTGTACTTGGCAGCTGGACAGTCTTTGAATTCAAAATCAGATTAATATATTAAGCTCAAATAGTTCAAGAAAAACTATTAACTTGTAGGGTACTTGGACATCATTCTGAGTCCAGAAACAACAAAAATAACAACTTTCATTGCTGTGGTTACAGTGACTTTTTTAGGACAAACTTAAAGTGAGTGGAGAGAGCACGACACTTAGGGTCGGTTCGTGCTATTTCAGGGGGCTGGCTGAGCGCCCCAATCCCACTCAAACCCCGAGTACTGCCCTGGGCCAGGCGCAGTGCCCACACTCCTTCCCAGTGTCTCTCTGAGGGACGTACTGTCAGACACCCCCATGTGCAGTCCAGAAAACAGAGAATAAATTGTTTAATCTGGTTAAGCTACTGTTAATGCTCTAAAACAGTAATATTCTAGAATATGTGGCAGAATATTTTAAGTTCCTCTTTAAGGATGCCCATTATCTTTGTATTCACAGGAATTACTTAAAAAAAGGTATACAAAGATTTAGTAGAAAAGTTATTAGTTTCATATGCGATATTACCAACTCCCCCTGAAAAGTCTTTCTAACAAATTAAATCCCTTCGTAACCAATTCAAAATGACTGCCTTTAAATGAAATGTTCTGGTGGAGTTAGAGGACCCCAAACCCACAGTGCTGGCTTTTGGTTTTGACTGTTAAGACTTGTTGTGAGGGGGGCTGTACAAGAATAAAAAGAAAACACACTCACTTGTTCTAATAATTACAATAGTAATGTGTTTTGAAACCACTCCTTTGGAAGTATTTTATGCTTGGATAGAAACAAAATGTAAAACAATTTCATTTTGAACTATAATTAGAAATCATTTCTGTTATTGTAGAGATTCTAAGACTGTAATAAGGAAGAAAATTTAAACATCATCCTTGACCATAACTTTGGTAACTGTTTCTACTAAAAGATAATATGCAGTATCTCTTGGATGCTTATGTCTTCAGTCAACTGAACATGTAATCATCAACACACTGTAGGGGAGATTTTTAGTTCTACTGTATACTATATGTATTTTAATGATGCTATTTATCAAAGGCTGCAGATGTGGAGGACTAAAGAGTATTAAAATACATAAGGCCCAGGAAAGATAATTTAAGAAATAACAGTTCATGAAAAACACCTTAAAATGCTCTCACACACACACAAAATCATAATTTTAGAAACCAGTTGTGATTTCAGTAATACAGGAGGAAACAGGATACTGGAATGTGAAAGTGGGTCTGGTCTAGACAAAGAAGTTTCATCTCTGCTCCATGATACATAACAATAACTACCACTCTTTCTAAAGCCTTTAAAATAAACAAATATTTCAAATATAACTTTTGTAGAAGGAAAAAAAGGGTTAAAAATCAGTAAGACCGCACTTTTTAATGAGCTGTACATGCCCCATGCTTGGAAAACACCTAACATTTCTTATAAATTAATTTAGTGATAGGAGGCCACATGTTTAATAATTACATTATGGCAACAGAAGTTGACTTCACATTATAGAAACAAAACAGCAGCAAAGTATCAAGAATCGAAGCTAGGAAATGTCTGCAAAGCGGAAAATGGTGCTCATCACTATTTAAAAAGGAAAAACTGCCAGGCCCTGAGGAGTTGTTTCCTGGGGAATTTCGCCTTCTCCACTACACCAACAACTCCTTACAGTCAAAGCGGTGGAGTCTCCGAAGGCTTCATTTACACGGCAGCCACCCTGAAAAGCCTGCACTGAAACAATGACAATAAAGTGCAGATGATCCTGGTCCCTACTCAACAGGTCACCTAGGGCATGACAAACAGCCCACCCACTTCTACATTTCAGAGTGAAGCCGAGCTGGAAGGAAGATTTAACTGGGTGTCTGTGACCAGTGACTAGAAGAACCTGAGGCAGAAAGGGGGCAGATGAACACTTCACCAGGCTCACTGCTGTCTCCATGTAAGGGGGGGAAAAACACTTAGCCCTTGCAGTGCCCGAAGGACAACAGATTACACCCGGGACTTCTCTTCATTTAATTATTGTAAACTACTGAAAATATCCAATCCCGTGGGCTCTGCCATGGGGCTGTTTGCAAGGGGTGAGATTTGTCAGTGAAGGGGGGCTAATATTTCTTTGACGAGACCAGAATGTTTTACTCTGACCATAAGCTCAAGAATCAAACCAAGACAAGTCAAAAACTTCCAAAACCTCCTTGTCACACTAAAGCTACATACAATACAGGAGAAAACATAATAAACCATGGTTCACAGTTATCTTTAACCAAAATTCTTAGAAGTAGTTAAAAGCTTTATTTTCACTTCAATAAGGTATTTCCTTCCTAATGAATTTTTACGACATAGGTTGTGTTTATTTTAGAGAGCAGACATAAGATATGTTAATTGGAAAGATGATTTTGTGTTTAGAAAAAGTATTATGTAATTTATAAAAATGTCTTTAAAATTACGCCATGACGTTTTATGTTTGGGACAAACCACAAATACTGAAACAGTGTAAAACACTGAAACCTGGTGTATTTGACCAGTGGGTGCATTTTACTTTTGAAGCATGATGCGTAAAACAAACCATACAATCAAAATAAATACATTAAAAAAACTCACCATCAGCACTGATAGTTTTTATTGGCTCAAGGTTTAAGCACAAGGATAACTCAAAATGCTGCCTAGTCAGTGGTTCATCCAAAAGCATTTATAATAGTGGAAAAGCAAGGGACTAATGTCAAATCTGAGATAAAACACTGGTTGAAAGTAAACGGGCTTTTTAAAAAGTACAAAGAAGGAATAGGCAATAACATGACTTTTTATGGAAACCAAGAATCAGGATTCATAAAAAAGAAAAAAAACTTACTAACAATATAGACATTTCACCTGATCAGTTTTCTTCCCTAAGTTCCAAAGGATGATCCCTGGATGCAATAATTAATTAGTTATAACACCTTTGGTCACTTTCGCTACTGTTACGCTTATTCATGCATCTCTGTAGAGCTCAAGGCAGACAACTAAATTATCCAATAATTTTATTAGATATCTGTTTTTAATTACTGAAGGCTTCTCTAAAAACAACTCATAAATTCATCTGAACAAGTTGAATCATGTGATTGCAAAATCTCTCTTGATTTGTTGCTCTCTTCTTTCCTTTAGAGTAATCCTCGTAATATTATACAGAATAATGGCATAAAATGAATGCTGAGTAATGCAGGATGGTATCTATGTCCAAAATAAATATTTGAGATTTTTTTTTATCTGCCAAGATTAGGGCAGTAACACGTGAAAATATGCTCAACCTCATTGGCCATCAGGGAAAGAAATGCAAAGTCAAACCACAAGGACATCCCACTGCACACCTATGAACGGTGAAAATGTAAACCTTTGATCATGCCAAGTGCTGCAGAGGACGGAGATTAAATGAAATTCACACATGCTGCCGGTGGGAGTGTAAAATGGTACCACCGCTTCGGGAACTGGTTTCGGCAGTTTTCTTAAGAAGTTAAACACACACCTGTACCTGAGGCAGCCATTCCTCAGGTGTTCACCCTCCAGAGAAAAAAAAACACAGGTCTACCCAGAGACCTGCACACACATGCTTACACTACTGTCACACTCTCAGCTGGGAACTTCAGTGTCCCTCAACAAACAAGCAGACACTGGTCTGTCCATATGATGGAACACTGCTCAGCAAATAAAAAGGAAAAAATAGTGATAATTGCAATGACATGGATGAAATCTCAAAATCCTTATCCTAAGTGAAAAAATCCAGGCAGAAAAGTACATAGTATATAATACCATTTATATAAAACTACAGAGTATGCCCACTAATCTACAGAGACAGTGTGTCAGTGACTGCCCAGACACAGGGGCGGAAGGAGCATGGAGTGAAAGGGGACCTTTCAGGGGTAAGAGAAATGCTTGCGACTGTGTCTGTGGTAATGGTTTCACAGGCACATTCATATATACATGCTGATCAAATTATACACTTTATGTATGTGCACTTCAGTGGAGCTGTAGGGTGGTGGGGAGAGTGGTAACACCCTAAATACTATTGTTGTTCTCTTAGGAAACGTACAGGGAAAAACTTCAAACCATGGTAATAAGAAGGCACCTGGAGCTCAAAACATGAGCCAGTTGCGAGCCACAAAGCCTGGACTTTTTGTGTGCACAGCCATCTGCATTTTCATTTTTCTTTATATATGGAATCCAGCTCCCGAGGAACCAGAGGAGCAGCCCACCTATCCAGCAGTAGTGGAATGTGGCTTTTATCCAGATGAATTGTGTTCAGCTTTATTTGAAGGGAAGGGGGCAGCCCCCCAAATTGCAAAATTTTGTAAGCAACCTCATGGACCTGAAATCCTTGCTCATTTACGCACACCAGAGAACTGCTCCAGGATTTCCCAGGCATTGCATTTCATAACCAGACCCCTGTCTGCAGAAGAGGGCAATTTCTCTTTGGCATATATTATAACTATTCACAAGGAGCTGGCTATGTTTGTGCAGCTTCTCAGAGCTATCTATGTACCTCAAAATGTTTACTGTATTCATGTAGATGACAAGGCCCCAAAGAAGTACAAGACTGCTGTGCAAACCCTGGTTAATTGTTTTGAAAATATTTTTATTTCATCAAAGAGAGGGAAAGTGGCGTACACTGGCTTTACAAGACTGCAAGCAGATATTAATTGTATGAAAGACCTAATCCATTCCAAATTTCAATGGAACTATGTCATTAATCTTTGTGGACAGGATTTTCCAATCAAAAGCAACAAAGAAATAATATTCTACCTCAGAAGCAAATGGAATGATAAAAATATCACCCCTGGAGTGATCCAACCACCAAACGCTAAAGCCCAGACAAGGCAAAGTCATCCAGAATTCACTGCTGAAGGAAGTATCTATGTGTCTCCAAATAAGAGATTTAAACATGAACCACCCCATAACTTAACAATTTATTTTGGAAGCCCCTACTATGTACTAACGAGGAAGTTTGTGGAGTTTGCACTGACTGACACCCGTGCACAAGCCATGCTTCAGTGGTCCAAAGGCATCCACAGCCCAGAGCGGCACTACTGGGTGACTCTGAACCGCCTCAAAGGTAAGAATCCAGCAATGTACTGTCTGTTCGGATCAGAGGGAACAACAGGACTTTATCCTTAACTGAAGAGTCTCTATTTCAGCTATTTTACTATGGGTTGGTCAATAGCTCTACATTTTCTAGGAACTTCCACTTGGGAGGTACAGGAGGGTCTTGGATTTTAGGCTCTGAAGTTTGCTGAGAGCACCATGTTCTCAAAACAACCTGGCTGCTCGCGTCCTCCCTCCAGGATCAAGTACTGGTGCTTTGCATCTTCTCAGGTTAGAGCCTTTTGAAAATTCTGAGCACAAATCTTTGGAAAAGTTCTTCATTTATTAAATGCTACTGGATACCTACTATTGTGCTCGAGGCTCATTAAGAATAGAAAATAGTAAAACTAGTTATTTTTGCTGGGGCAAATATGATAATTCAGATAGGTTCCCTGAGAGGCGGAGAGAAGTCTGATGTCCTCCTTTAAGTGGACTTGTTTTCCCTTTGTATAAAGCTCCTAACAGCGCTGGCATTCATCAGACGGTAACTAAACACTTTAAGCAAGGGTGGCCTTTGCCTCCACCTTTCTCGATGAATCCCAGATCTAGAGGTAATCCGAGGACAGGGCAGAACCTGTACCTAACAGTCTGAGAAGCTGGGCTCCGCACACATGCCCGTTCTGCTTCCCCTTAGATGCTCCAGGTGCTACACCAACTGCTGGCTGGAAAGGAAACATTCACGCCACTAAATGGAGACACCAGGAGGGAGGCGTTCACAAGGGATGTAAAGGTAAAGCCGAAACAGAACCATAAAAAGCCTAAACAATGCTGCCTCGCTAACAGAAGGAGAAGAAGGCTGGTGCTCATGTTTAAAAGTAATCTGGAATTAGTGATGATCCAATTACTTAGTGTCAGTTTTTAAAAAAACCTTTCATTAAATTACAGTATCCAGACAGAAAAGCGTACAAATTCTAAGAATTTTGGTTGATAAATTTTCACAAGTGAAACACAGCAGGGCTGCAACTTCTAAAGTTGTGGGGTAAGAGTACACGAGCTACCTGGCCTCTCCCCCACTCCTAGAACTCAGTTCACACTCACGCACCAATGACACATGTGCTCCGTGCCTCTTGGCCTCAGAGCAGATGACCGAGTAAGGCGGGTGTGTGCCCGGGGTGGGGTCCTTGCTGAAGGAAGGCCTTCTTGCTTTGTCTTCAGGAGATTCTCCCCGACAACGGTGACTTCTTTCACCCTGTTGTCTGGTGTCCCAGAGGTCTTAGTTAGTGGAGCAACACACAGAAGCTTTGGTGGGAGGCAGTGCCCCCTTTGTGAAAATTCAGAAGAGAACCGGAGCAGTTCTCAGGTGTCCATTTGGGGGAAAACACTTGCAGAGATGGGAGCTGGATTGCCCTTCTGTGGGCCTAGTCATGCTGCTCCGCCCGCCACCCAAACCCCCTACTTGAAGATGGCTGCTTGGGAGGAGCAGGCAGTCTCGGGGGAGATGGATGGGCAACAGTCCCCAGCCCAGGGAGGGGGGCACCCACGGAGAGCAACAGCCTGCAGCAGGGAGGGTGCAGGCTGCAGAGCACATCGTGCGTGGGGGCGGCCTCGGCGGAGCACCCTCCCTCCAGGGGTGTCTGGGCCCTCCCTGCCTTTTCCATCCACAAGCAGGTTCCTAACATCTGCAGAGATATATATAACCGCCAAGAGATACAAGAGCCTATTTTTTTTTTAAATTTGTGTGTATTAAACCTCTTATATTGAAACAAAGGATCACAGGAGGTTACAGAGATAGTACAGAGAGGTCTTATGCACTTTTCATCTAGTTTCTCTCACTGGTTTCATCTTAATACAATTTACCAGCTTCAAGATACAATGGGTGTTCCACAAATTGCATATATTTCAAGTAGACACTTTTTGAAGTTGACATATCATGCCTGTAGAACCATCACACAATATATATCTATCATCACTAAAAATTCCTCCTGCCCTTTTTTACCTCCTCCTTTACAAGAGCCTATTTTAATAGTGCCTTTATGTATGGTCCTCGGGTTTGAATACAGTGGATCAGATAGATACACAAGATAAAGTAGGAACCTACTTGGTCTCAGAGCAGACGACTGAGTAAGGCGGTTCAAGCTATTTAAAACTGACCTCAAACAAAAGAGGCTGTAGATAAATAGAAAACATGAAATCTAATCGCAGAATGGCTCAAAGATGAGCAATTCCTGCTGCCAGGTGCACAGCCATCCTCCTGACAGGTACTAGGTCAAAAGTGCTGGAATAATTTCTTAGTATTTCTAAAAAAGGCAGCTACGGTTCCATTAGGGAGAGGCTGTAAGAAGGTGACAGTAACCAGGCTAATGAACAAAAGAAAACTGGCCTTCCTTCAGAAAACTGGCGCTCACTGTCAGGATGCCCTGGGGTTGCCAGGATTTGTCAATAAAGGAGGGGCTCAGATTCTTCCTGAAAACAAAATTCACAAATACCATGAGAAGCATGAAGGGCTGTTACTCCAATAAAATAATTATTCAAAATTTTTACAGTGGCAACCTTAGTATTTCAGTAATGTTTGTAAAAAGAAAAAAAAACCCAGTTACTGTAAATCTTAACAAAAATCAACACTCCTTAAAAGTAAACACTTCAGAAAGTTCTTTTCATCATCAGTTCAGCGGGCAAACTGTCCTGCTGGTGGAGCAGTAACACAGGCATCTGAGGCCAGCGCTTAGCTCCCGGCTCTGGGACTTCCTCACAGCGACTCTCACGCAGAAACTTAGTATTCACACTTTACAGATGAGGAGCCCCAGGCTCAGAGAAGTGAGGTCACTCACAAAGTCACAGGAAGTGGCAGAGCTGGTCTTAAACCACATGCAGCTGCCTGGCACAAGTCCACTGGGCCAGCTTACAGCCCAGCTCTGCATGATGTACGGTGACAGCCACCCAGTTATCAGCAGCAGCCAGGAGTACGTACGTTCACTTCTAATCCCCACAATGACACTGACACAGCCCTGAAGCCGCTCTGCGTGTGTGCTCCTTTCCAGGGGGAGTCCTTACGTATATAAGGTATATGGTTATCCAGTCATAATCTAGGAGCAGCTGGTTCTTTTTTCCCCATGTTCCACATTTTCATACTGCTTGTCTTCATAGTTATACTTTTCAACTGGCTAAATGGAACTCTAATGAGAATCTATGATACTGTACTGAGACTGTCAGTTAAAAAGATTTCAGTTGTGTGAACAGCTGCCCCTTACACAGTGCTGACTGTGCGCCATCCTAGGCCCTCTGCTAGATGACCAGCTTCTCAGTACGGGAAAGGCTCCCCCTGAGTTTTCAGTCTTACAAACAAAACTGGACATTTTTGTGCACGTAGTTCCACCCCTGTTTTTTGAGTATTTATTTCAGATAAAGTAGGATGGCTGGACTGATAATGGAGAGAGAGGACGGCAGAGCTAGAGAAGAAAAGAGTAAGGTCTCCAAATGAGTAGAACTTTCTCCACGTACAAGCTGAGAGTGTACCTCTGCAAACGCTGTTGGTGGGAGGACTAAAGAGAGAGCAGGAGAGCCGCGCACAGTTGTCGGGGGCATGGCCGTGCTGCTGAGCTCATCTCAGAGAAATGCACTCAGCAACATTCTAATAATTCCAGTTTTAATTACTTCTGCTTGTATCAAATACTCTGCAAAACCAATAAAGGATTGAAGCAACGACACTAAAAACAACGCAATTCTCATGAACTACCCACAACCAAGGAGAACACTTAACAGTTCATGGAACTTAAAACCGAACTATCAGAACTTAGATTTCACCAGGCAAATGAGCATTGTTACATCTCCCCCATGCTCATGACTGGCTGCAAGTCCCCGGTATTCACCTAAAGTAGACATGAAATATTTTAAAGGTCACTAACAAAAAGAATGAAAACTCCTCCATCATAAATGCCAAACAAAAAACCCTGTCAAAGCAATCATGGGAAGCACGCTTAATTGGAACACCTGTAAAGTGAAGCGGTCTTACGGATGACTTAGAGGAAGGGCGTCACTTTTTTGCATGAATGTAAACTGAGACAAAGGCAGCTAAGTGTCTGCATTTCCCTTTGCAGGTCACTACGTCCAGGACAGCTGTGTATACGGACCAGGAGACCTGCCATGGATCATTGAATCGCCTGCTTTGTTTGCCCACAAATTCGACTCCTTGACAGACCCTCTTGTGGTTACGTGCTTGGAGAGGCGGCATAGACTCAAAGTGCTACAGCAGGCAGAGGTTCCTCTGGAACCACACTGGCATTTTCAACAGGAGAGTCACTTTAACATGAAACTGAACTGCTGAGCAGGAAGTTTTAAGGTGTTTGCTCTCAGGGGACGGAGTCGGATGTGGGAGAAAATAAATAAATAAAAAATAACATGTTTGCTCGCTTATTGGCTTTACTGTTTCGCTGACTTGAAATAAGAGAACATTCAACTGAAGAAGAAAGAATGCGAAAATGACTCCTTGACACAAATTAGTCCTAAATTTAGAAGAAACATGTTTTGACAAGACTTTGCTGTTGATTATAGGCCACTTTTCTAGCTTTGAGAAAGAAATCACAAAAGGAAAAATAACTCAAGGTACTGCTAGGGACACATGGAGAGGCCACCTGGAGGACCACCACCTCAGCAAATACTTGGCTGAAAATCAAAATCCTCCCAACACCTAGATCCAGGCTCAAGTTAGAGTAAGAACACATCTTCTTTAGAGATACTAATGTGGTTTCTAAAAAAGAACACAGTCCCACTGAAAATGAAAATACGCTCATCTAAAACAATCCTCTTTGGCTGGGAACAATGTAACTGTTCCTTCTGGTTATCTTAGCAAAGTACAGAAGAGTCCATTTCCCTTGGGTAAAATGAAATGAATCTGGAGCTGAAACACAATTCTTAAAGAGGCTGCCATAGGTTTCTGCAGTCTTGTGGCGCTAACAGCACCTTCTGCAGTGATATGTACGTTCTACCTCTGAAGCTGTCCAACAGTAACAGCCACAGGGGCTTTTGGGCATTTTGAAATATGGCTAGTGTGACTTATTAAGTGAATCTTAATTTTTATAATTTTAATTAACTGAAATTTAAATATGCACATATGACTGGTGGTTACCATACTGAACAGTCTAAGTCAAAGGCATGAATGGTAATTAATTTTTTTTTTTACTCAGATTGAGGTCCATAAAAAGTCTGACTTTTGGTTGTTTTGTTGAGGGCATTCTATACATTTTTCTTCCTTACAAGTATTCATGTCACCATACAAGACCAAAAATGTACAACTATTAAGTAGCAAAACATAAAACTAAAACAAAGGGAAGCAGGAACCACAGAAGAGGACACTGAAGAAATAAACGCGTAATTCAGAGGCAAAGCAGAATGCTGCCGTTAAACTGCAGCTTCCCATGCACAGAAATGAAGTCAAATCCACTCAGAGCCAATGAGAATAGCCCTTGAGAAGCATGAAGCTAAACAGAAGGAAAAGAGGCTTTGAAAGCAGATCCCACCAAACTTGAGCTAACCACAGAATATTACAATCTTTGTTTAAACAAACATTTCTTCCCCACAGATATTTAACTTCAAGGGAAGCACACATGGAAAATGTTAAGACTGTCAAAGAGGAGACTGCCAGAATCCCTTGACGGCACAGCACCACATGTTAACATGTTTTATAGGCAAGCCCAGGGCTCACAGCTCACAGATGCTGCTGACTGGCTGCACTCTGACCGGTTATTCAGAAAGCTCCAATTCACCACAATCATATCCCCTGCATTTTAGAACAACTCCGTAACAAGTAACTCCATTAAAAAAAATACTTTTCAAGTAGCTTGAAACATAAGCCTGGCCTCACTCCATTTCCATGGCAATTCACAGTACAGCCCTATTACTGTGAAAAAGGGCCTAGTAAGAGTGGTTACCTAACAGATTTGCTGTGAGTATGAAGCCCTTAGAATAACGTCTGACACTTTTCACAGATGAGGAATCTGAGGCACTGGGCGACATGAGACTTTCCCAGGACAACACAGCTAAGCAGCTGGAACTGGGATTTGGAGCCAGGCAGGCAGTCCATCAGCTTACTTCTTACAAAGATGTATGAATTCAACCACACATCTGCCCTCAAAGGGCTCAAACATCTCAATGGAAGAAACTGCCTCAAATCACTTCAGTAACAGCAACGTAAGTAAAACTAGTAAAAGTAACCTAAAGGCATGGTGGCACAAGGCAGCATGACGTTCAGGGAAGTACAAAGGGGGTCAGGGAAGCAGTGGAGGGGAGGCTGAGCGCAGGCGGCCCCCAGGACCAAGCCAGAGCAGGGAAGCCAAGCAGCAGCACCAGCCTCCGCCCGCTCAGCTGCCTGCTCTGCCTCGAGCCAGGCTCTCACTGTTGATTTACAAGGTAAAAGAACAAAATTAATGTGAATAATGCCTGAAATACAGTGCTGTGGACTGTATCTTAAAGACAACCTATTAACAGGGCTCTTGAGATAATTTCTCTTGGTACTAGAACCTTCTTGCTAACATGTAGCATCTACTGTTCAATTTTCCTATTATATTTTTCTTACATGTAAAAGTTTATGCCTTGTGCTGTATATTATGTGATTCCCTGAGGCTTAATATTCACAGACCATAAAGATGGAAGAAAGCTAAAATAACTTGAAGGAACCTAGAGCCTGAGAACCAGAATTCTCATACCCCTTTTGAAGATAACCCCTTTCCTAACTCATTTTCACTCATTTCCACTCCACCCTCTTCATGAAAATAACTCAACAAAAAACGAGTATGAGTGTAAATTTTTTTCTGACTTTAAAACATCCACACAACCCACTCACTTACCACATCACAAAGTCTAATAAGTAAGCGAAGCCAGAAAGCTAGCAAGTCAAATGCTACTGATCACACCTCTGATATCTAGATGAGCAGTTTCCAAACTTTACATGCATACAAATTACCTGAGGACCTTATTAAATGCAGATTCTGACTCTGCAACCTTGGGAGGGGCCTGGAAGTCTGCATTTATTAAAAAGAGAAAACAAAAACAAACCTCCCAGGTGAGGCCAATACTGTAGAACAATGGATCATGCTTGCAGTAACAAGCACATAATTTATTTTGCAACCTGCAATTACTCCAATGTGTTTCTTCTTATTACAAGGAGGGAAAAACACAGTGGGGAATACAGTTAATTTTTTGGCTAGTGATTTGTTTATAGTGAAAACAAAAAAACCTAGCAACTGCCTCTCTTCGGACCCTGTTTACTGAAGTCAAGTGTGCACACCACTTGCGTTTTAGAACGCAGAACCAGAGCTATTTCAAACCCGAGTCTCTTCTAGTGAATTGAAAAGACAAAAGGAGCTGGAACAACAGAGAGAAAAGTCCAGAAAAATCTCCCTAAATATCACTGAGATTCTTGACATCATTCTTATGATACCGGTTTCTTTAAATTTCAGACATTACCTTAAAAATGAAAATATTTGTTTTGGACTTTGACACTGTGGTTTTCCCTCGCTCCATTCACACTTTCTCAACGTGCTATAGCTCCTGGATTGCACCACCTTCTTCCTTTTGGCAGGGTTGGCAGAAATGGCTGGTGTTCCTCACCGCTCTCTGGGCATCCAGCTAGACTACACTTCCCAGGCTCCCTTGGAGTTGGGCGTGAACACCGACTGAGTTCTAGCCAATGGAATGTAAGCAGAAGCAATGACCATCACATCCAGGCCTGGCCTATGAAGACCTTCACTAGATGCTCCTTTCTCTGTCCCCACCAGTCCACGGAATGGAGGATACTCCAAAGACCAAAGGCCGTCAGAGCTACAAGACAGCAGGAGCCTGAGCCTTTAACTCTCCCCTGGAAAGTGGCCCAACTAGGACCTTCCACTGTATTAGCCACTGTTATTTGTGGACTGTTTGTTAACAGTAGTTAGCCAACCCTGATTGATATACTTACTGTTAACTACCGTTTGTGGAGACTTTCATTTGGAAGTATTAGTCTCATTTCCTGATAATAGAACACAAATTTACCATTTATTTCTTCATTTAAAAATGTTATTGTTTGGAATTTGGGTCTAAAAGGGAAGTGTCTGAGAATTTACTACAGTTCCTTCATCTTACATATTAGAATCTAAAGCCCAGAGAGGTGAAGCGATATTCCCAAGCCAGCACTGGTATGTGAGCCAAACTGATACACACCAGTTGCAGGAAGGAATAAATGAACTCAATATTGGTTGCGGGCATGAATGAATGAACAACTCCCACTCAACTGTACCACTGACGGTCCTGTGCTCTATGATGTTCTGAACTGTACAGTCTTACTAGTTGAATTGTGTCCCTCCTCCTACCAAAATGGTGAAGTCCTAACCCCAGTATGTCAGAATGTGGCCTTTTGGAAATTGGGTCGCTGCAGATGTAATTAATTAAGATGCAGTCTTAGGGTGGGCCCTGATCCAATATGACTAGTGTCCTTAAAGAAAGGGGAAATTTGGACACAGAGACGACTCCACAGCGGGAACCCAGCCACCTGCAAGGCAAGGGGAGAGGCCTGGGACAGACCCGCCCTCACGGCCTCAGGGGGAGCCCGCCTGACCGACACAGGGACTGTAGCCTCCCGGCCTCCGCATCTGTGAGAGCACTTCCCGTTAAGTCAGTTGTGGTGCCTTGTGATGGCAACCCTAGCAAATCAATACGTACAGTATTCAGTCCAGCCATGCAAAGGCAATTTTCATATAGGTTATGTAAGTGAAAAGTGCTACTTGCTCTTCTAGCAACAGCTTTATTTTTTAGAAAGTTTTCTCTCTGAGGTATTCCTGAGTCACAGCCCATGTCCTGTGACTGGAAGCGAGGCCCCAGGAGACAGGAGGCAGTAGCCCTCTGGCCCTCACCTGGCCTCTGCTTCCCCTTGTGCAATGCTGACGCCGTCAGTTCCCCTTCCTTCTGCTTCCTTCCCTTCCCTGGAAGTGCTCAAGGTGCAGACTTTCAAGTCTACTGGCCTCCAGTGAATTTTCCCAAGCACCAACAAAGTGACTTCAGAGTCCCTTGCAATGCTGCACTACCGGGAGTAAAACAACTTCACTGGGAAGCCCTGCGCAGATGGTCCTCTTCTGCTGCAGTTGTCAGTGTGTCACTAAGATGGATGTTTGAGGCCCATCGCACACCAGTCTGAGAGATGGTTACTACTGTGGGCAGAAGAAAGAAGTCTGACTGCTTTAGATCAGTGAGTCCCCCAAACCTGGTTGCCCACTGGGATCATTCTGGGAACTCTTAAAAGCAGAAATCTGTGGGGCTCCACACCAAGTCTGCAGATTTACTGGGTGCGCCAGTGACAGGGAATGGGAACTTACCAAACTACTGGGGGGATTTTAAAGTGCAGCCGGGTTTGGTAACCATGATTTAGGACATCTGGTTTCTGTAATAAATTTCAGCTTTGTTTCCCACTTCCCGTATTTATATACTTTCAAGCAGACTTCCTAAGCGCACTTGTGAATGCATCTAACACAGAAACAACATCTCACTGGCTATGTGTTAAAACACACACACATTTGAACAGACAGCATACGCAAAGTTCCTTTCTTGCTCAAAGGGGCCCCATCCACTGGGTTCCCTCTCCGTCACAGTGCCTCTCACCAAGCTCCTTTCTCACACCTACTGTCAAAGTCTCCCTCCTCCTTCTTTGTCCAGCCTGCACAGCTTTACACACTTAGGCTCCCAAAGCACTTTGCTGCTGCAAAGGCATGGACGCCTCTGCTGCATTCCCCCCAGACCTGCTCCTCCACCTGGCACTCCAAGCTGCGGCCATCCAGCCTGACTGCTGGCCCTGGCGACTCTCCCGGCTCCCGTACCCTGCCTCATACCTCTGCCCCATCTCCACAGGCTGCCTAGGCCCCTTCCTCCTCCTCCTCTTCTCAACACCCTCCATGTCTTCCACCCCCTTTTCCCTCCCCAACGCTGTCCCCTTCAACACTTATGATGACGTCTTGCAAACTTCAGGCATTTCCCTGACAAATATACTGTCAGCATCTTATTATTTTTCTTTAAATATTTACCCAGTTTCTACTTAAACTTACTTTAAAAGTTAACCTTATACCATAAATATAAAAATAGTACCCCTTGCTATTATGATTGGTACACATGGTGTGGGGTGTCTGGGGGAAGACAGTGTAGCACAGAGAAGACAAATAGTGACTCTACAGCATCTCACTACACTGATGAGCAGTGACTTCAATGGGGCATGGGGGGACTTGATAATATGGGTGAATGTAGTAACTACTTTGTTCTTCATGTGAAACCTTCACAAAAGTGTGTATCAATGATACCTTAATAAAAACAAAAACAAAAACAAAAAACAGTACCCCTTGCCGTAAATATAAAGCATGAAAATGCAGAGGACACAAAGTCAATCTCGCTAGACCCTGTCTACCAGAGCTTTGGGCATCAAGGTCTTTTTCTCAGGAGCTGAGTGGACCAGCCTGCTGCCCCTCTCCTACCACCAGCAGTTGTGTCCCATCTCTGGGAAAGTCGGACTCATGAGAACACGCTGTCGTCCAGCCATCTCTCACCAGCACGGCCAGAAGGAAGTGCTCTGGGCTGCTCATCTCTGCAGCATGCCCACACTCCCTCCTCGAGTGTATACTTTTGTCTTACCAAACTACTTTTTGCTTGTACTTCCTGATCTGCCTATGAATTCTTTCTCAGTCAGAGTAAAGAACCCTTTCCCAGGTTTAGGTCTCACGTAGGGTGCAGGGAGGTCTCATCAGATTGGTCTGCCCCACAACACTACCACGATTTGTTTATCCACTTACCTGCTGATGGGCATAGTGGGGAAGTTGGGGTTCCTATGGCCAGGATCCTCACTGAACTTAAACCACTTGATTTAACTGGCCTGTTGCTAGGCTACTGCTTTTATACCCATAGACAATAAGCTATTATTGTGCTATATAGAGAGCTTGGCCCAGTGCTCTGGGCGGAGGCAGAGACATTAGTACTCGACCTACCGGGGGAGAACAAGCCGGGTAATAAACGTTTTCACTCCAAGAACATCCTACTGTCATTTATTTAGTTACACTGAATCCATAGTGAACTTGCCTGGGGCTGAAAACCACTGGCAAGAGAGGTATTTAAACTGTTTCTAGTTCTAAGCTATTACAAATAAAGTTGTTACCAAAATAAAAAAAAGAAAGGAAAAAACCCAATGTGCTGTGGTCCTTGAACTCCAGCAACATCCTTTAGGCTTGGAACGTAGCCTCAAAAGACAAAGCAGAGTATGACTGTTTCCTGTAACTTATGATTCCCGCAGGATTGGTCTCCAGAACGCAGGGACCATGTCACCTACATCCTATTTCCCTTTGGAACATCTAGAACATCCTAACTTGGGAGATGTAATAAATATTGGTGAATAAATGACATAAATCAACTCCTGAATACATTGTTTGAATTTCTTTTCTTTTGTAAAAGCTTGCGAGATAGATTCCAAATTGTACGATAGCTTCATATAATCTCCCCAAAGTGGAAACAACCCCATACCCTCGCTGACCTCTTTCTGGGCTCAGCCGGCATGTCCCGTGGGCTCCTCCATGCCTGACTTCCTTTACCGAGGATCATTCTGAAACTAAAGTACATCTGCTCTGGCTCAAAGCTGCCCTGTGGCTTCCCTCTGCCCTTAGAATAAAATCCGCAAGCCCAAGCGTGGCCCCCGCCTTACCCCGCACGGTCCTTCAAGCTCACCGACTTCACTCCCGTCCCCACCCCCACCAAACTGTGTTCCCTGAATAGCGAAGTCCTCTGTCACTTCCGAGTTTCTGCTCAGACTTGGCTCACTGGCTCCTTCGCGCCCTTCAGATCTCAGCTCAAACCTCCGAGGTGCTCTGGCGACCACCACTCAGGCGGCCCCTCTCGCTCTGGTACATCACGCTCTGTCCCCTTCCTAGCATTTGTCATAGCCAACACTGCCTTGCTCAGTTATGTGACTGTCTCTCTCTCCAATGGCAAAGTGGGTTCCAGGAAGCCAGGGACTGTATCAATTAAATCCAAGCAGAGTTAATATAGGGGAAAATACATCAGGAGCTTTTGACATCCATGACACTAAACTAAATGCCAGGCTTTCCAGGGGCTAGCAGAACACCAAAGGCATGACTCTTTTGGGCTGCAGCAGCAACACTACAGAAGCAAAGTCACCAGATTTTCCTTCATGTGAGCTGAGCAGACGAGCTCGTACATCAACTATTTGCTCACTCATGTGAGTGTCTACTGAGGACGTGCAACGTGCCCTGCAGAGAGTAAGCCCTGGAGGTGAAGAGATGGACTCCCCAACCTCAAACACTCACAGGTGGAGCACAGAGGATTTTTAGGGCAGTGGAAACACTCTGCAAGATACCCTGGCGCTCACACACGTCATTACACATTTGTCCAGACCCACAGCCATGTACAACACCCACAGGGAATTCTAATGTATACTCTGGTTGTGGGTGATTAAGGTGTGTGAATGTACGTTCATCATTATAACCAATGCCTCACTCTGGTGGGGGTGTTAAGGGAATGGCGGCGAGGCTGTGCATGTGTCGGGGCAGAGGGATTACGGGATATCCCTTAATTTCCTGTATTCCCTCACTTTCCTCCTAAATTTGCTGTGAACCTAAAACTGCTCTAAAAAATATAGTCTCATTAAAAAAAAAAAGCCTTCCCAGTTCATCCCCTAACTACCCATTCCATCCTGATGAGGCCAGTGGGTCAAGGTGCCCAGGGAGTGGGGAAGGAGGTCTGGCAGCAAGGATTCACAGAGGAAGCAATTGCTCTGGAAGTAAGTCTCATGGGGAACAGGACCCCTCTAGCCGGTCAGGTCAGAGTCCAGAGAACAACGACAGAGGAGAGAGTGGCTCATTGATGCAACAGCCTGAACTTGGTTTGAGCTGGCCAAGCAGGGAGGGACATGTCACAAGAGGCGGCTGGAGTCTTATGCTTCCAGCAACGACCAGCCACGGAGGGTTCGAGGCAGAGAAGCACTAATCAGATGCATGTTTCAGAGGAACGGAAGGATACTGAAATGCCACGTGGAGGAAGGGACCCCAAACCACCTGATTTCCTCAGCTCCTGAGAAGGAACGAGGGTCAACAACTCACTGTGTGACAAACTTCTGCTTTTATCTCCTTCAAGGCTCGTTCAGAAAACACGCAACCGCAGCACCTCAGGAAGCAAAACCTGGGGGAGGAATCCAATGTGGAGCATGACTTAAGTGAGAATGAAAGAGTTACCACCTGCATGATCAGTCAGCGTTTGCTTAGTTTACACAAACGCCAAGAACTATAAAGAGAAAAATGGTTA
The DNA here is from genome assembly GCF_030020395.1 of Manis pentadactyla. Taxonomy (NCBI): domain Eukaryota; kingdom Metazoa; phylum Chordata; class Mammalia; order Pholidota; family Manidae; genus Manis; species Manis pentadactyla. Next base: position 172,694,303 of record NC_080023.1, on the reverse strand, counting down.
CACTTCATCCTATTAAGAAAAAAAATTAGTCTGTCTAAAATATATATATCTCGAAATTAAAACTGTAAACACAGGCCAAAATCCCATTCCTGCCACCTTGCAATAATCCTCTGGGAAAAAAAGTCTCTCCTATAAAGATAAATACATCAAAAAACCCCACAAACATAAAAAATCAGAAGATAGAATAGTAACACAGGGAGAGGATATTTTAAATATGTATGAGATTCAGAGTAGTAAGACTATACAATAGAAAAATAGGCCTAAGGGCATTAATGTGCTGTTAACAAAGGAAACAAAAATGGCCGAAGCATATAAAAGATGTTTAACCTCAACTATTAAAGAAATGCATTTCAAACCAATAACATGTTTCACTTCTCAGGCAATAATGAAAGAGACTGAAGGTATCCAGTTGGAAACTGAGGAAACAGGCACATCTGCCGGTGGATGGATACAACACAGCACATTTCAGGACAGTATGACAGTATTAGGTGAAGCATCACTTTTCAGAATTTCTCCTACAGAAACATGCTCACAAGTGTGCACCTGCACAAATATTTATGAAGTTGTGTAGTACAGTATCGCTTGTATCAAGACAGAAAAGGAAACCACCTAAGTGAGCATCAACAGAAGAATGGTTAAGGAAATCATGGGCACTCATACAGCCGTTAGAAAGAGTAAGATACACATGGCCATGAAAGCATGTTCAAATTAGAGAAGTAGGAAAAAATTCATGTTACAAAATATAATAATCATTCCACAACCGTGGGAAGAATACACGTTTGTTTATATTTCTAGGGAAATCTACGGAAGCATGCCCTAGCATGCCCTGGCAAAAACCAAGTTCACAACATTGTATTAAATTCATTCAATGTTGTTTAGGACAAAAAAAAAAACAACCAAACCTATTTTATGGACCCTTACTAATTATTAGTAATTTTAGAAAATTGTTTTTCTTTAAACAAAGACTTAATGTTTTGGTTACACTAGTAATTTTTTTTCTTTATTTCTATTTTTACTTAATTCTTTATTATACAAACTTTACTATATTTACAAACTAACCCCCAAATCAGTTTTCCAGTGGGGAGGCCCTATTAACAGCAGGAGGGCAAAGCTCAATTGTGTGGGAAGAGAAAAAACAGCCAAGGTCAAAGGGCACCAGCAGGGAGAAAGCTCGGGAAGCCACAATGGGGACAGCAGCTGCAGGCAACCAGCGCGAGACCCCGCAGCTGAGCCTGTTTCTGCTAAGTTCTTCTTCTGGGGTGAACCACGGTTTTCTTAAAAAGAAGTGGGAAGCCAGACACAAAAGGTCACATATGACCATATCATAGATAAGTTTTCACAAATGCCTAAGGTGCCTAACTGGTTTTCTTGGTTTCACTGCAGATGGCTGGTAATTACAGATATGCCTTGGTTATGTAACTATACTCCTATTATGTTAATGTGTGTGTGCAATTTAAGTAGTAGCTTAAAACCTATACATGCTGAAGTTACTCTACAAGAAGATATATCAAAGAAATAATCAATCTTCCCATGTTTTCTTCCGCCTGCTACTTCTATAGCTTTTCTTCTTCCTTCCTAATTACAACCCTTAAATAGAATTCGTGCCTCATATCAAATTTACCGAGTATCATAATTCTTCCAAGTGGTAAAGATACCTCAAGACAAATGCTGGGCATAGAAGCCACAGGGCATAAATATGCAAAGAAGTAAAAAGCTAACTTTTTCAAACAATAAGGCTTCTCTCTCACTTACCAACTTCACATTTCCCTGTATGGCCCCGGAAGATGACTGGTTAGCCAGAGACGGGTAAGATTCCTCAAGGGAGGAACAACCTAAGACAGGCACAGTCGCAGGGGGGCCATCAGGTGAGAAATTGGGGATCAACAGAGGTGAGGCTTAGAACCTCACCCCCCCGTTCTGAGAGAAATCTTCTGCATACGTGGATGTTTTATTGCCCTGGTCTAGCTTGGATTAACACATAGTCTACAGGCACACACCTGATCATCTACATGTGCTCTCTTACAACACTAAACTATGTTTTCTACCTTTATCTTGTATCTACCTACCACTTCAGCATTTTATTAAAAATAATAATAATAAAGAGAGAAATGTGGTATCCACATATAAATCAAGTATAAAAACCAAATGAGTATTCATATTTGAACTGACTGTTTATAGTTCATAATGCATGAGCAAAACCGAAAGTTTCTGTGATGACTGCCCTTGTACTGTTCACTATGTAACTTATTCATTATGTAAGAATTTGTTCTCCATGTAAAAACTTGTTTGTTATGCCTCAGAAGATTGGAGACTGACAAAAATTAGGCTTGGGGTGGAATAATGATTGTGCATTGAGCATTGACTCCCCTATACAGAATTTTATTGTCGTTAACAACCATTTGATCAATAAATATGAGAGATGCCCTCACAAAAAAAAAAAAAGGACAGACTTCCAATGGTAAAATAAATTAGTAACCAGGATGTAATGTATAGCATAAGGAATATAGTCAAGATATTGTAACAGCTTGGTAGGGTGATAGCTGGAACCTAGAATTATGTATATAAATGTTCTACCACTGTGTTGTACACTTGAAACTCATGTAATGTAATACTGTGTGTCAACTACCCTTCAATAAAAAATAATTATTAAAAAAAAAAAAAAAAAAAAAAAAAAGGTCACATATGATGTGATTCTACTCATATGAAATATCCAGAGTAAGTAACTCCATTGAGAGAGAAAGCACAGGAGGGCTGGGGAGGGAAGGACGGGGAGTGACTGCTTTAATGGCTGGGAGCTTTCCTTTAGGGTGAAGAAAATGTTTGGAACTAGATGGAGGTGGGATGGCACATACCGCGAATGTACTCGAGGTCACTGAAACACTCCCTCTAAAACAGTTAACTTTATGTTATGACTTCCACCTCAAAATAATGTGTGTACACACACACACACACAGAAGTGGAACAAGGTTAGGTGCACGAGTCTAGTCCCCAGGATATTTCCTGCTTGACTTAAATGGTGAACGTAACTTTTCATTTTATTTATTCTTTTTTCTGGGCTTATGTAGGTATAAATGACATATGACTTGTATAAACTTAAGGTGTACAACTTGATGATTTCATATATACACATTGTGAAATGACTGTCACAATCAAGCAAGTTAACATATCCACCACCTCACATAGTTACCACGAAATAGAACTTTATAGAGAGGCCTAAATGATTTAAATTCTGACTATCTAAAAAAGAATACAATCTGTAAAAGTACAAGTTCCTCAGGCCTAAAGTCTTCTCTCCAAATCCGTAAGGCCAGTTTATTCCCCTTCAGAGCCTGGTGGCTAATCTTCCCTGGAGGAGTTTGCCATATACAACACACATCTGTTGAATGTATACAAATATGCCAGAATGTTCCAGGTTAAGTGTGGTTGTTTATAGCTCAATTAAAGCCTTTACTTAAGATGCTTTCCTCCCACTTTCCTGAATGAAAATAGAAAAAATTAATACCTTTCAACATGTGATGTATTAGATGGAAGATTCTAGACAGTGGAAAGAGTTTAAAGCTTTTGCTTAGTGAGACAGCCTATAAAAAGGCATCCCAACCCACTCAACATGTATATTCTTTAAGGGAGAAATATACAGGTCACTTACATTTGTTACATAAATCCCAACCTTAAGAGCTCTGGTGCTCTAGCCAGAAGATTTGTTAGCTACAAATTCAAAGCAAGTTATCATTATCAGCTGGGCCGTTAGCTGACTGAATGGACCACACATTCTGTAATGTTTCCCACAATTTCTAGCAATTGTAAGGAAATGGATTTGTTTGATGGGAAATAGTTGTCCTTTGCTTTCTTTCACATAGGAAAAGATCAAATAACCCAACTTAAGTTTTTTAAGTATCACATGAGAAACTTTAAGAATCCTGTGGGGAAAATGGAAGTTCCTATGGCCAGGATCCTCATGTGACCCTAAACTACTTGATGATGTAATTGGCCTGCTGCTAGGCTAATGCTTCCAGGCCCGTGGGCAATAAGCTATTATTGACTGAGTCACTATATAAAGAGCTCTGCCCAGTGCTCCGAGAGGAGGCAGAGACAGGGAGGATTACAGACCCACAGACTGTTCGATGCAGGTGTAATTCTAGCGCTGGACCTATCTCTGGGAGAACAAGCTGGGTAATAAACTCTTTTATCTCAAGAGCATTCCATTGTCATTTCTTGGTCTCACTAAATCAGGTGAACTTGCCCTAGGCTGAAACCCACTGTCAAGACAAATCCCTCTTTACTTTAGGTTCTCCTCCTCTCTAAACAGAAGGCCACAGAAAACAGAGTGCACCTGGACAGCGTATTACAAATGGCTGGAAGGGAATGAATGTGGTCTTGTGCTGAGCACTGCTGTCTCTATGGTACTATCCGAACCAGAGGACTCCTTAAAGAAGTGTGATGATAAAGCCACGGCACAAATCCTAACAGTACCAGTGTCATTTAACCAGGCTGTCATACCTTCTGCCCCACACCCATCACTGACCTGTGTCGGCCATTAATCTCCAAGCCCACGACTGGGCAGATGAAACGTGCCCGCTGGAGGTCATCGTGCTTGTCTCCTTTTGTGTTTCCTTTATCCCCTTCCCAGGCAGGATTATCAGAAAGCCTTAGTTCTGTCACATTCTGTGAAAAGCCATCCAAATTTTAAGAATTCATTTGATAAAACAAATCATCCTTAGCCTTAATAACCAACTAAATCACCACAGAAATTGGCATTTAAGTCCCTTCCCATACAACCCTTCTCTTCCAAGCTGCTTTCCTTTGTCTGTGAACTAAACACGGATATAGAATTAAGCCATCAATTGTGATAGAAAACAAGATTTTTAAAATTCACTGACTAGTGTGTGTGCAATTTAATTAGTAGTTTAAAACCTATACGTGCTGAAGTTACTCTACAAGAAGATATGTCAAAGAAATAATGAATTTTCCCATGTTTTCTTCCATCTGCTACTTCTATAGCTTTTCTTCTTCCTTCCTAATTACAACCCTTAAGTAGAATTCGTGCCTCGTATCGAATTTATCGAGTATCATAATTCTTCCAAGTGGTAAAGATACCTCAAGACAAATGCTGGGCATAGAAGCCACAGGGCATAAATCTGCAAAGAACTAAAAAGCTAACCTTTTCAAACAATATTGCTTCTCTCTCACTTACCAACTTTACATTTCCCTGTATGGCCCCGGAAGATGACTGGTTAGCCAGAGACGGGTAAGATTCGTCAAGGGAGGAACAACCTAAGGCAGGCACAGTCGCAGGGGGGCCATCAGGTGAGAAATTGAGGATCAATGGAGGTGAGGCTTAGAACCCCACCCCCCCGTTTTGAGAGAAATCTGCATCCGTGGATGTTTTGTTGCCCTTGTCTAGCTTGGATTAATACTCAGTCTATAGGCACACACCTGATCATCTACATTTGCCTTTTTACAGCATTAAACTATGTTTTCTACCTTTATCTTGCATCTACCTACCACTTCAGCATTTTATTAAAAAAATAATAATAATAATAATAAGGGAGAAATGTGGGATTCACATATAAATCAAGTATAAAAATCAAACGAATATTCATATTTGACCTGATTGTTTATAGTTCATAATGCATGAGCAAAACCGAAAGTTTCTGTGATGACTGCCCTTGCACTGTTCACCATATAAGAACTTATTCACTATGTAAGAATTTGTTCACCATGAAAGAACTTGTTCGTTATGCTTCAGAAGATTGGAGACTGTTGAGAATTAGGGTTGGGGTGGATTAATGATTGTGCATTGAGTCCCCTATACAGAATTTTATTGTTGTTAACAACCATTTGATCAATAAATATGAGAAAGATGCCCTCTCAAAATAAATAAATAAATAAATAAATAAATGATAAAAAAATTAATGAAATAAAATAAAAATCCACTGACTAGCATATTCATTTCTACTTTTTTTTTTTTCTGATGCAGAACCTTGATAAAGTTTTTTTTTTTTTTTTTTTTTTTAGATAATTATTTTTTATTGAAGGGTAGTTGACACACAGTATTACATTACATTAGTTTCAGGTGTACAACACAGTGATTCAACATTTATATACATGATAATTCTAAGTACCAGCTATCACCATACCAAGTTGTTACACTATTTTGACTATATTCCTTATGCTATACATTACATCCCGGTTACTTATTTATTTTACAATTGGAAGTGTGTACTTTTTCTTGGTTGTTGTTGTTAGGGCATCTCTCATATTTATTGATCAAATGGTTGTTAACAACAATAAAATTCTGTATAGGGGAGTCAATGCTCAATGCACAATCATTAATCCACCCCAAGCCTAATTTTCGTCAGTCTCCAATCTTCTGAAGCATAACGAACAAGTTCTTACATGGAGAACAAATTCTTACATAGTGAATAAGTTACATGGTGAACAGTACAAGGGCAGTCATCACAGAAACTTTTGGTTTTGCTCATGCATTATGAACTATAAACAGTCAGTTCAAACATGAATACACATTTGATTTTTATACTTGATTTATATGTGGATACCACATTTCTCTCTTTATTATTTTTAATAAGATGCTGAAGTGGTAGGTAGATACAACATAAAGGTAGAAAACATAGTTTAGTGTTGTAAGAGAGCAAATGTAGATGATCAGGTGTGTGCCTGTAGACTATGTGTTAATCCAAGCTAGACAAGGGCAATAAAACATCCACATATTCATTTCTACTTTACAAATATTTTGCTATTAAGAAAAAGTAACTTCTGACATGAAAAATTACTCCGCTAAGAGAAAGTTCTATATTAGTTTCATGCACACAGAAGCATTTTCCTTCCCTGAGGCTATTCCATAGTACTGAGCAGCATGTTCAGTGACAGCTGAGCAGACAGTACATCCATGAGGCTAATGGGTCAAGGGCAGAACACTAGCCAGAGAACACTATCACTTTCCAAGACCCAGCCATTCAGGTTTTCAAAAATTCAACTTCACAAGGAGTGTCTTAGCCCCGTTAGCCTTTGAGGCATTTCTTCATATGTAAGCACACCATTGATGTCAACACCTGGGGGAGAACCTGAGTGCCTTGACAGGAAAGCCACCATCCGTATCCTTAGCTTCCTGGTTGACGGCTGGCATGTATCTCATCAAGTTCGCTGCTCAGAGTATCTGTGGGCTACTAATTTGCAGTAATGATAACCCTGTATATTTACATGTTTTATTTGAGTCTTTTTGTCTTTACAGTTCTGATTTCTTGGATTTTTTTTTGTATTAAAACTGAAAGTTTAACCACATACATTGAATATTATGTTTAAGTATAGAGTTGTATGAATTAATTCCAATGATAATCACATTTCTGAGATAATTATGCTACCATGAGTGTTTTAGGAATGAATTCTCTTTCCAAGGTAAAAGATTACAAAAATCAGCATGGGCATTTCTAAAAACTATTATAAGCTACATTTCAAAATTACTAATTTGCTGGAAATGAAAACACACTGTGTCCTGTAAAAACCTCAAAAATTCAAACAAAAGGCCTAATGTAATAATAAACACTAAAAAAGGAAAGAAAAGCGCCTTAGCCTGGGAGTCAGGGGCTCTGGTTCTGGTTGAAGGACTCCCTAACTAGCCACAGGGCCTCAGGAGGCCCTCACAATGGGCGTCTCACCTGTGAGACACGAGGTTGACAAGCTTGATGGCTCTTGTATCCTTCACTACTTTTCTGATTTGACTCCCACTGACCAGATTTGAAAGATTTTGTCCTCTCAACAAAACTTCCTCTCCTAAAAAAAAACCTTGCTTTTCCACTTCCATGAAAAAACTTTAACTGCCAATCAGAACTTCTAATCAGCTGGACATAACCACCATGATTTAACAGTGATCCACCTATTACTATAAAAGTGTCTTCCAAATAAAAAATTCAAGTACCCGAGTTTCAACTACAAAAATAATGCTTCCCAACATTTATATAGCACATTAAGAATTTTCAGTTCTTTCACCATATTAAATCATTACAGACTTTTAATGCAGGAAAGACAGGTGTGGGAACTTCTGGCTTGAGCTTTAAGTGATCTGCCCAAAATCACACCTTTGTTAGGTGGCTGGGTTGGACTGGATTCCAAATTTCTGAGTTCAGTCTATATTGAACATCAGTTCTACAAAATAAGCCTTAACCACTGAGACCCTTAGAGCACTTCAGACTCACCCGTCTTACCTTAATGCTTTTAATGTGAGATGCTGCCTTCCCAAGAGCCTTTTCGGAAGATTTGTCCAGGAGAAACTCAATGACAGCATCTTTGTTATAAAGTCTGCAGCAATAAGGACTAGTCAAAACATTCTGGCAACAATCAACTTCACAGAAAGTAGGAAGACTAAACTGAGAACAGTCCAAAGCCATAGATATGTAATGACAGAAATATCATGCATTACTAAAAAAGTAAATTTAATCATTCCTCAACAATTTCCAGAGCATACAAAGAAAGAAACTAGTTTAAATCAACAATTGTAATCTGGCAGTCGGAGGGCTGAGTGTGACCAGAAAAAGGATTTTAAAAATTGGGAATCTTAATATAAAAATACACATTATTTCCCTGAAAAAAAAAATCAGAAGTTCTGGAATCTTAGGCTCATATCCTTAAACTGCAACTGGCTGAACCCAAGTAGCAGTCACTCCTTCAGACAGGACATGACCTCTCCAGTCTTCCCCAGTCCCCTTTTCCTTTCTGGACAACACGGCTCCTTCATGCATTTACATTCATGACTTGGCTCCTATTAGCTTCTGAGTTTTCAATCCATGGATTAAATAAACCAAACTGAATAGGAAAAGGAGTAAGTACATTCAGAGACAAGGAACGATGATCAAGGCTTCTTAAATTTCCTTGAGATAACTCACATTTTATGACTTAAGAACTACATCTACACATTAAAATTCTTCTTAATATCATTTAACAAAAACTCATCTTGATTAAGTAAAGGAACCATACCTGCCAAGTTCACAGGCCACTATTGGTCGCCTTAATATTTCTTGACTTAGAGTACAATAGTTCCACTGGGCCACCAATTCAGCATCTTTGTCAGCCTAAGAAAATAAAAGAAAAACCTTTCAATTAGTTTCACCCCTGAAAGACATATGGTCCACAGTTCTACATGTAAAGTCTTATTCAGTAATACCACAGTGATGACTTTGTTTTTTAAAAGAAAGATAGTGATGCATGAAACTGGGATTTAAAAAGCCAAAGTACCTGTCATTTGCAACAACATGGATGGAGCTAGAGGGTATTATGCTCAGTGAAATAAGCCAGGCAGAGAAAGACAAGTACCAAATGATCTCACTCATATGTGGAGTATAAGAACAAAGAAAAACTGAAGGAACAAAACAGCAGCAGAATCACAAAACCCAAGAATGGACCAACAGTACCAAAGGGAAAGGGACTGGGGAGGATGGGTGGGAAGGGAGGGATAAGGGGGGGAAAAGGGGCATCATGATTAGCAGACATAATGTGTGTGGGGGTATGGGGAGGGCTGTACAACACAGAGAAGACAAGTAGTGATTCTACAGCACCTTACTACGCTGATGGACAGTGACTGTAATGGGGTTTGTGGTGGGGACTTGATGATGGGGGGAGTCTTGTAACCATAATGTTGCTCATGTAATTGTAGATTGATGATACAAAAAAAAAAAGCCAGAGTAATCAACACAAGGTTAAATAAAGTCCCCTGTAAACATGACACCTAGTGCAAAACATCAAGTTTACATCACGTCATTAAACTGCTTATACAAGCTACATGTAAATGTTAATGTCTGCATCTTAATAGTAAGTTAGGGAAGCTGTACAGAAAAAAACAGCAGTACAGTTTAACTCCTAACAATGGGAAAGGTTCCAAAGTTTTAGCAGAACCCAAGGACTAAAAACTGAGAAGATAGACATTTTTTTTAGAAGTTCATCACAAAGACTATATAATTCTCTATAAAAATCACAAATGTATTTTTTGCAATCTGTTCAGCAGGGGGCACGTCAAATCCTTATCTACTGACAATCCAGATATAGGACCTTGTACACCCTGAAATGATAGTCACCTATACAATATTCTATGTCCCACTCTTCCCCCTCCTAAACTGTCAGCTAAATAATGTTAACAGGATGGTCCATTTTGGAGAATATAGTAAGACAAAAGAAAAGAAAAATAAGCAAATTCCCTTAAATTTAATTTTTGCTGTGACAACTGCTTAAGTATTCACATGTACAGGCACTGTGTCATGCAGTTTCTGTGACTCAATCTTTCAGCCCTCATAAAAATCCTTGTTGAAGACACAGGTAGATGGAGCAGCACATAGGAATCCAGGTAGGCTGGCTCTGGGGACCATGCGTTTCATATCACCACTCTCCATCATTTTAAACAAAACAAAACAAAACCCACACTATTGCAATTGGTATTCTATCTTTCCCCCAGATCCCAAAGCCACTTTGGCAGCTTAAATAGCTTTTATCAAAATTCACACTGTAGTAAAGGCACAGAGAGACCTGTCACCAGTGAAGTTGATCTACTACATCTTTTGCAGACTCAAAAAGCCATGTTCAGCAAGTCTAGGACCTACTTTCTGCCCCCCCCCCCCACCTGCTTCACTCTCAAGACTTTACTGATTCAACTTGGGAAAGTTTGGGGAAGACAGAAAAGTAATAAATTACTCTATACCCAGGGATCTAAAAATAGTTCCCCCCAAAAACTTCTGAAAACATTTTTTTCAGGTCTCTCCTTCTTTCAGGGCAAGGTCTTAATGTTTTGCACCAGACCAAACATGCCATATGAGTGATCAACAGATATTATTATATATTCATTTGAAATGTAAGCTGTACAAGGGCTGGATTCTGTTCACTGCTGTATCCCGAGGACCTAGAATGGTGTTAAGTGATGAGCACTTAGTATTTGTTGAATAAATGCAGATAACAAAAATCAATCCTGCCTGAGCATGCTGGTTCTTTCAGATCACCCTTTCTTCTTTTCTATCCCCTTCTGACACCTGTTTCTTGCCAAGCCTTTTATTAAGCTACAACTCTTGGCCCTGGGCACAAGTTAAAACTGAGGTGAATACTTTTTTGGCAAAAGCTCTCATGGGTATTAACTATCCAGCATTAGTCTATGCATACATAGGCATGACTAGAAGGCACACTTTATCTCTTGGGTGTTGATTCATTCTCAACACATACTTACTGGGTTTCTATTGTGTGGCAGACACATTGTGGGGATTACAGAGGTAAGACATACAAGGCCCCTGTCCACATAGGAGAGAGATAAACAATGAACAAATAAATGCAGTGACTAGTACTATAAAGAAAAAAGTAGCAGAAGAGGACAGAGAGTGACTGGAACTAAGGTGTACTTCAGGTACAGTGGACTGGGTGGACTGGTGGCACTGGAGTAAAGCACTGAATGAAGAAAAGAAATGATATAAATAGCTCAGTGGAAAACATATCCAGTTGAGGACATCATACTCCAGGCTAAGGAACAAGGCCTGAACAGCTGGAACGGAATGGAAGAGCTGAAGATGGCGGTGATGGTGGTGGGTGGGTGGGTGTTGGGGAGTGATGAGGTGGAAAGAAGAGGCAGGGGATCTAATCACACAGGGCTTCGTGGCACTTTACCCTGAACATGGGAAGCCACCAGAGTTTTTAAATACAGTAGTGACATCTGAGATTCACCTTTCAAAAAGGTAATTTCTCTGGCTCTGAGAATATGTAGAGCGCACACGTGCCAGGCACCATATTATGTGCTTTGGGTATCTTCGGTTATTAACATGTAATTACTGACTATTAACTACAAACTGCTAGCTTTGAAATCCTGAATAAATGGATGGGGATTCTGGCTTCATTACCTGCCTGTTGTGTGATTGTGGTCATGCTACTGACTGAATTTCCCTGTCAGTGGCATGGAAATTGTTACATATAATTTGCTCAATTACCTATATGAATTAATGATTATTCACTCATTCATTTGCTCACTGTATTTATTGTGCCAGACTGTGCTAGTCGTGGAGGGGGTACTTGTACAGCCTCTGCCACGAGGAGCTTACAGCCCTGAGACGGACGTCAATCGACCACGAATGCAGTACACACGGTGGTAAGATAGTTTTTAAGAGAAGGACCTTGTATGGGGATAAAAGGGGCGTTTGGGGGAGATTTGGGGAGAAAATGAAGTCAGTGTTTAGGAAGCTCAATCAATAAACATCAGCCATTTGTATCATTGTTACCACTGTCAAATAGGCTTCAAATCCTGGCTCTGCCACTTCCTAGCTTTGCAATTTTATCCTCTTGACCCTCAATTCCCATGTCCGAAAAGTGAGGATAATGATACTATGTACCCACAGGACTGTTGTGAGATTTGCATGAGATACTCTATATTCAGCGTACTGCCGGGTAAATGGCAATAGGAAGCATTCCATAAAGGCTCGTTATTAATACTACTGTTAATTTTGGACTCTCCACATTGGATAACAAGCGCAGCTACGTCTGGTACACCGCTCGTTGCCCCCACTACCTCCCCTCGCTCCCAAGGAACCCCCATCACCCCCGGCCCCCGCCCGTCCCATGTCGCTGACCTTCTCAACTTTCTTCGGCCCCTTCACCAGTTCGTGCCTCTTGGGGATAGTGCCCCCGTCGCAACCCATCGCCAGCCAGGAGAGTCAACAACAATCTCCTGCAGCGACCACTTCCGGGGACACTGGCAACTGCGGCAGCCATTTCCGGCGCGCCGCAGTGACGCACATGTCCCGTCCCGACGCCGCGGGGCGGGGCCGTTGCCAAGTGCCGGTTATCATGGAGGGCGTCGTTGGGCGCCTGGCGTGGCCCCTGGGCTATGGCTGCCGAGGCGCTGGAGGGGCCTCTTGTGCGAAGTAGTGTGCACGCGGGTTCCCCTCTCCAGGGCGGTGGCCCGTTCCTTCCTCTTTCCGGTGGGCACGAGGTTTCTGCAGCACCATATTCGCTCACCCTCGCCCCGGGGGCGGCGGACGGGCTGACTCAGCACCCAACGCTCTGGGGCCGTGTTGTCACCCCAGCCTGGCTGGACCTGGCGCCTCCCCAGACTGCGAGCTCCTGGAGATAAAGGACTGAGTTTCATTATTGCAATGAATGATACATATGAATGGAACCTATTATTTCAGTTAACATTTACGTGTTTCAAAAGACAACGTATCTTTGTATTGAACGCCGATTGTGTCCAAAGTACTCAATAAATCCTCCTTTATAGGAGATTCTAGGGAAGTAAGATTATTCCTCTCAAGCCTGAAATTTTCTGATACTGCCACGTATATTGTCTATATATGAAATATCGCATACGGTTTGTACATGTATGTATGTCATTCACAGCCTTCTGAAACCCAGGATAAAATTTTTAATTTTTTAAAAAGTAGGTATAGTTAACAGATGCAGATATAATTAGAAAAAGTACTCTGATATTTCCGTGCCTTTAACAAGAAACAGGATGTATTATATAATGAGAACAAATCGTTTACAAAACCCCTGCTGAAATCCATGATCGTCTGCTTTCATTCTCTTGATTCTCTATTCGTTCCTTTAATTATTAAAATATTAGAGGAAAGCCTATCCACAGCAAGGAAGGTGGACTTTTGTAATTGGATGTTATAATGCTGACCAAAGTGGACATAAAGAAGTGAAAATATTCCCCACTTGGGAACAGAAAATACGTGGTTATGAAAACTTCAAGAAAACTGGGTTATTTATAAGTGAGAGCTGGAAATGGGTTCCAAGGTTACTTTTCTCCCTCAAAGAACAGAAAATCAGACATGGAATAGCATAACCCCAAAGATCTTCAGACAAGACCGTCATACCAGTGCTCCTGACAGGTAAATCCGCCCCTCACCAAGTTCATTTGGAGAAAAAAAACAAAAACAGCAGTTCTTCATTAAACTATGACTATGTGCTGGGAGACGTTGAGGCTTTCTTTCCTTTTGTCCTTATTACAACATAGTAGGTAGGAGGTATATATGCCTTCTATTTTCCAAACGACATAGCTGAGCCTTAGATATACAGGTGTCTTGGGTCAGGGGCACAGAGTGGGTGAGCAGAGGAATACATGAGAGGCTTTCTCAGACGAAGCCCACCTAACTACAAATACCATGTTCCTTTACCTCTTCCTGGAGCTACTGACGGCACACAGCAGTGTCAGCTGTGCAGGCGCTAAAGCTCAGGCAGTTAGATTTTTTTTTCCTCTTCCTCCTTAGTTTCCTCTTTTAGAATATTGGTCTCTGGACTACTCTGGGCTGCAGGCTAAAACGTTTGTGGTTTATTATTATCCTCATCAGTAACTAATTGTGTTGACGGCTGCTGCGTGTCAGGCACTGTATTCAGTAGCGCTTTACTTGATTTGAGCCATTTTGTTTTTCCAGCCACACAGGCAAGCAGGTGTCATTGTCTGCTGCTTTTTCCCACAGCCTTTGTTAAATGAACTAATAAAGGATAATCCTTTACGAGGATCCTTAGTGACAACTTTGCCATTGTCAAGCTGTGGATTTTTTAAATTAAGGTATCATTGATACACGCTCTTATGAAGGTTTCACATGAAAAACATTGGGTTACTACATTCACCCATATTTATCAAGTCCTCCCCTACACCCCACTGAAGTCACTGCCCATCAGTGTAGTAAGATGCCACGGAGTCACTACTTGTCTTCTCTGTGCTACAGTCTTCACCATGATCCCCCACAACACCATGTGTACTAATCATAATCCCCTTCTCCCTCCCTCCCCACCCATCCTCCCCCACCCCTCTCCTTTGGTAACTGCTAGTCCCTTCTTGGGGTGTGTGAGTCGGCTGCTGTTCTGTTCCTTCAGTTTTGCTTCCTTGTTATACTCCACAAATGAGGGAAATCATTTGGTACTTGTCTTTCTCCACCTGGCTTATTTCATTGAGCACAATACCCTCTAACCCTATCCATGTTGTTGCAAATGGTAACAAGTTCTCAGATTCAAAAAGACATGCGCACCCCTATGTTTATTGCAGCACTATTTACAATAGCCAAGATATGGAAGCAACCCAAATGTCCATCAGTAAATGACTGGATAAAGAAGAAGTGGTACATATGTGGATTTTTGAAGGGTGGGAGAGGAATGAAATCAGGAAACACAAAAAACCATCACCATTGAGAAAAATCAGTTATTTCTTAACCTTTTTGGGGTAATTGGACCTCTTGGAGAATTTGATGAAAACTTTGGACTTTTATTCCCCTGAAAATATGCATTAGTACATAGGAAATTTTGCTACAGCCTGTACCTGTGTATATTTCATTCAGAGCCTCCTGAGGCCCAGGCTAAGAGCCAGAACTTCAAATGCTTCTACTGCCTGTGTACAATAGTTCCCTAATATTTCAGACTTCTAAACTGTTGAGGGTTTAATTTCCTGTTAGCTCTGCCCATGTGTTGTTCCATACCTGCAGTTTAAAATTCTGTCTGGACAAAACCGACATGTAGAGTACCTTATTTTAGGAGCATGAAAAAAAAACAACCCTATGTTAAGATTCTTGAATTTCACAACCTTCATTTAAGGTTACACTTAGGAGGGTGTCCCAAAGAGGGTGAATATAAAACAAAGTGGAAAACTGAAACAATTACTGAGCTAATTCAAGACAAAAAATTACCTTTAACTTGCCGTTTTAGGGAAATGTTAAGAATATTCCAGGAATATACAGGCCTTACATGAACTGGCCCCTGGCTACGCCTCCCAGCTCATGTCACCTAATTGTCTTTCCCTCACGTGGCTCCAGTGCCACCGGCCATCCACCTCTCCCTTGAGGGCACCAGGGGCACTTCTGCCTCTGTGTGCTTGCCTTGCTGTTCCTCCTCCAGGAACACTCCCTTCCCAGTGTCTGCCAGTCTGGCTCCCTTGAACGGTTCAGCACTGTGCTCTGGGGTCCCCCCTCCTCAAGAGCCACCTCTCCATCCAAAAGAGCACCTCTCTTCCATCACTCTATCCACTACCTTGACTTAATTTCCTCATTGCATATACCACCACTGGCATCCCATTACAAACTTAAATTTTGATGTCTTATTCATGAATTTTTTGCACTGATGTTGGTTTTTTAAATAATGCATCAAAATATTTGTCCCCTTGAGTGATCTTGAGGTCCTGCGCAAACAGGAGGTACTCGGTAAGTATCTGTTCAGTGAATGAATGGAAGGAAAGAGCGTTGCAAATAAGCTACACAAATAGGCAACTCTTGCAAATGGGCAGTTTTTTGGAGACCTGGGGTGCATACTCTGGGGAGACCATAAATTTTTTAAAAGATGTTTTATAAAAAAACAAAGTAGTTACCGTCAAACCAGAAGCATGACTCCCCAAGTGCTTGTCACACTGGAAGATCTCTTAACTAGGCTCCAAACCGCTTCCATCCTTCCGATGAAATTTAACTTAATTGAGGTCAAGTTGCTACCACACCACCAACCCACCATTTCCTCTTCCTACCTTGAGAGGAAACAGTACAGAATTCTGGGCATTAAAGAAAAATACTTAGCAAAAAGCTGTTAAAGGCTAAAAAAAAAAGTAAGATTTCATTCTTCTTTTAGAAGTTTTCAGAAGTTATTATCCTATTGAATTAATCAGTGGAAACTCATTCCATAACTGCTGTCCTTCAAAAAAAAGGAAGGAAACACATTTAGCTAAGAGCAGCAGTTTTCATTATTTTTGAACCCAATGGTTTTTGTACTTTGTCAACAAAGGTCCTTGGTTTGAACTCATCTAAAAAATATAAATAGATGGGTAGATGATAGATCTCTGGATATATTGATATCTAGACAGCTTTCTCTCTCTATATATACATACACATATGTAGTGTTCTGAAACCTACAGGGACCCATTCATTACCTATTAGACTCTGTCACTTATGAAGGGCTAAATGAGTTAAAACATTCAAAGCATTAGAACAGCGTCTGGAATGTAGTAGTCACTAAATATGTGCTGTTGTTGATACTATTATGTAAAATTAACTTTGCCCTCTGGAGTAAACACTTCCTGGTGTCTCCCTGCAGCCACCCTCCTTCCAACATTTCTGACTTTGCTAGGGGCTCCTGTTGGACACAATTCTACAGGGCTCACTTGCATTTCTGCATGACTTCTGAGTAAAGGCACCGATGGCAGTTTGTTCTGGGCTGTCTTTTTCGAGGATGTTTGTGACAAACATCCTTGGAAGACAGAGATACTCTCTTCCGCCAGAGCAAAAGGGCAGGTTTGTTTGCTCTTCAACACGATAAAGATAATATCTCCCTCTGAGACAAAGCTTGGTCAGGTCTGCACAGAACCCGTTATAAAAGATTGGGGTTTCCTATATGCAGGGCTCTTTGGCTTTGACACATACCCATTGTGTGTACAGCCTCACAAGCACCCACCTTTTCATTGTCCCTGGGATTTGGAGGGTGCAGGGAAATGATGTAAAGATGAAGCACAAGGTGCTTGTGATCTGTAAGAAAAGTGTGGTGTCTCTGTGCAAGGGCTGACATAGAAGGCCCGACTACTATCCTCAGGAAGGCGGGCTTGCAGGCTTGCATGGTTGACGTTCAGTTGTTGTATTGGAACTTGGATTTGTGAATGGTTCCCACCATGCCCAGAGTTGATAAAAATGACACAGTGTGTCTAAGCCATCTGTACAGGAGCTGCAATTCATGCTGAATACCTGCTTTCCCCAAGAGTTGGAAATGTTGGTACCTGTCACGCAGAGGCAGGCTACGTGATCAGCCCCTACAGGGATCCTGGTGTGTGGCTCTCATGAGCTTGGATGTGGTTTTCGATCACTTGTAACAGAAGGACACTTACCTAACTGATACAAGTCATAGCTGTTCAGAGACTGTGGGCCTCTCTGTCCTAATGTAGAGACCCAAACTTCACAAAGATGGGGTCCTTCTTTAGGGACTCTGAGACTAACTTGGTGAAAATAACCAGACTTTTAGCAGTCAACAATTCAAATGCACCTACCGTGTGTGGAGTAGCAGACAGGAGTTGGACCTGGTATCATTTCAGGTGACCCTCAGTCTGGAGATGCTGTTTCCAGGCTACAGAGGTGTTTAGTGGCTGAGATGTTTGTATAAGGGACATGGACCTTTACTCAAAGTGAAGTCAGGGTGATATAACCATAGCAACATGAACTAAAGACCCAGCTGACAGGAGAGGAAGGAGGGGTGGTTGGGCTGGAGGACAGCTCTGTGTCACTTTCGGATCTGTGCCCAGCACAGGGCAACCTGTTCGTACCACAGCTCCTGGCTGCGCTGCTACAAGTGATGCTTTGCTTTTCCCTGTTAATCTTGCACTTGAGAACTTGGCCTCCCTGCACTCTTGAGGGAAAAGCATTTGAACAGCAAAAGTAAACACTGGGCGCTTTGCTTTGGTACCAGAACCCTAGTGATGCTGATCAAAGACTTTTCCAAAGGGTTGTTGCAAAGGATGTTTCAATTCATGATTATGTTTACATAAGATTATAGATGGGAACAGATTTCAGACTGCGGAAGTATAAACCTTTTCTGGTTGAGCATACTAAATTTATTAACACAGACTCCACAATGTACAAAATAAATTAATAGGGAACCCAACAAGACAGGTTATGTTGTAAATATAATGTGCATCTTTAGATACATAATCTGTACAAATCTCACAGGATTTGTTCAGTCGAAATTGAAAAACTTGCTACATTTTCTAGCAGATGCGACAGAAGTCAATCACTTGAAAATAAGTCTCTTCCTCATCTCCTACTTTATTTTCTCCCTAGCTCCTGTCATTGTATGTATGTATTTCTTCATCACTCATTGTTGTTCTGCTAGATTGTAAATTCCCTGAGCACATGATGTCTGTCTGATTCACTGCTGTATGCCCAGAACCTAGAATTTGACATATAGTAGGTGGCTAATAAATAAATACTGAATGAATGAATTTACAACAGGCATACATTTAACCAATATAAAAATTGGTTTCTACAACATCATACACTGACCCTACACGATATGCTAAAAACTTAGCAAGGTCTTACTTAACAGCTAGCTCTCCTCCCTGACTCAGTCAATGTCCTGGGGTTGCCCAGCCACTAGGTAATACCGGCTTTGGGCACCATGGCTATCTCCGCCCATCGGTGTGCCCCAGGTTGGCTCTTCCCATAGGAAAGAGTTGCACGGGTTGTGCGGTGAAGCTGAAGCTAAGAGGTTAAGGGGGACAGGGGGCAGGGAAGGAGGCTCATTCCAGTGTGCCTCTGAATTGCTGTGTGTGTTGCTCCAGCTTCTCAACCTTCATCTGGAGGTGCCCCAGGGCTGCAGGGCTCGGGTACCTGAGCACTGCATCCTTCGTGGCCAGTGCGAGGTCCTTGAGCAGGCTGCACAGGTGGCTGCTGCCACGGAGGACCTCGTTGCGCACATCCCTCTCCTGGGTCTCCTTGCACAGCGTGTCCACCAGCTTCTGTCCCACCATGACGATCAGCTTGCCCTGTGTGATGAAGGTCTCCGGGGGCGGGCTGCTGCTGAGGCTGCTGTCAAATATACGGATGGCTTTGAAGAGCGCCCCAAAATAGAGCCGGCAGTGTTCAGAAAGGTGGATTTTCTTCTCAGGATTCTGCTGGTTCAAAGGTCGGGGGATAAAGGAGCTAGGATTCTATAGAATGGGAAAAAAACAATAGATAAGAGAGAGATTCAATTAACAGGCTGTGGTGGTTTCCCTTTTCCTGTTTTTGCTCAATTTGCTAGGCTTTTTATGAGAAAAAGGAGGGTTTTGTGTGGGAAGCCCCATAGTGCAACATTTGCCCAACAAATTAGTGTTAATGTTTTCAGAGCACCGTTATACATAAATTACAGTATTTATATATATTACATATATAAATTATGTATTATGTATATACAATCTTACATATTATGTAGATATAATAGATAAGCCTATAAAATCTTATCCAATCCTTTCAACAAGCTATTCTTTAGAAAGAAACCCTTTCTAGAAACACACGGACAATGACCACACTTTCAAAAAAGCAAGTAAACTTGATGGTGAGATTAAACCACTTAATCAAAGAACAGATTTTAGAGAATTAAAAACAATCTCTAATTCCAGTATCAGAGGTAAACCAGAACCACAAAAATTTCCAGAAGAAATCCAAATATGCTGACCTATCTACCTGAATATGACAATATTTCTCCTACTTGCTAATAAGGTTTCGTGTAGATTTTACTTTCATGAATTTTCTGGATTATGGAACCAATGTCTCCCCAAAGCCTGTACACTCCTGAAAGATTCTCAGCATCTAATTAGTGACAAGCCCTCCAGGAAACACGACTAAGGCCCTTGGTTAGAATATAGATGCGGAGACCTGAGGTCCCTGAAGAGCGGAGGCTGCCTAGGGTCATTCAATTAGCAAAATAAAGATCTGGAGCCTTAAGCCACATCAGCTAAGCCTAAAACTCTCAGTCCACTCTCTCATCTACCTCTGATGTCAAAATTCACAGCCCAGAAGCACGCAGACAGTGTTATGATCTGATTTTTTGGGTCCCTTTCCAAGTTTAAACCAGTGTGAAAGTGGCAGGAGGAGGGGCCTTTGGGAGGCAGGAACAGGTAAGGTCATGTGGGTGGGGTCCTGTGATGGGATTAGGGCCCTTGTAAGAGACTCAAGAGAACTGGCTTCCTTTCTCTGCTCTCCGCCGCCGAGGACCCGATGAGAAGCAGGCATCCTGAAGCCGGCAGAGGGTCCTCACCGGAACCTGCCCGTGCTGGCACCCTGCTTTCCGACCTCCAGCCCCCAGAATCGTGAGAAGTGAGTATCTGCTGTGTTTACAGCTTGCAGTCTATGGTACTGTTACTGCGGCCCTGGGTGGACTGAGACAAGCAAAGCAAAGCACAGATCGGGGTGTTGGCTGAGATGGACTCGGGGGCCTGGAGGAACCAGCAGAGGCTAAAAATGAGAAGAGACAGTCTCGACTTGGGAATGCCGGCACCTTAGTGTGAAAGTATTAACTGTAGGTAAATGAAGAATGTACTATGATCCTTGTCCTGGGGAGCTGGACGTGTGTGGAGGTATTCCCGGTGCCCAGCAGGCAGTCACTGTGCAGTCCTCCCAGCACACGGAGAACGGACCACGCAGTGGTCAGCGCTGCCCCTGTCCCACCGAGAAGCACTGCCAGTCTACAGCACCGGTTCCCCGGTGTGGTTCTTGGACCAGCAGCGTCAGCATCCCTGGGAACTGTCAGAAAAGAGACTCTTGGGCCCCACCCGAGACCTACTGAATCAGAGACTTGTGGAGTGGGGCCCAGCCCTCTGGGTTTTAACAATCCCCATAGGAGATTGTGACCCATTTGCAAGTTTGAGGACCACTAGTCTAAGGCATACTTCATGTTGAATAAAAAGCCTGACTTGGAGCAATCTGGTGGCCCGAAGTTTGTGTTTGGGGCTTGGGGAACTGAGCATCAGGAGGCCTGGGTTCTGGTTCCAGTTTGCCTCTGAGAAGGCAGATGACCTTGCTCATGGTACTGGACGTTCGTGGCCTTCCCTCTCCCAACCCCACCCTACACCCCAGCCAGGGAGTTGATCTGGTTCCTGTTTCCCAAGTGGCAGTTATTCAAATATTACTGAGTTATGCCCTTTCTGCCTCCCTCTTAACCTTTACTTGCTTTATCTTTGTCTTTGAATGAATCCACTGGTTTTATTTATATTAATCAAAAGGAAACTTTTTAAATTGGTAAGTGGAAAACTACTGTCAATTGCCATTAATGGAAGGTAACCAATAAAAATAAACTGTGATAACATCTTTGCTTTTAAGAAAGAAAAAGGAAGAACGTCAGTGACAAAGAGGTGTCAAAGATACACAAGATGTTTGCTTTCATTGTGATCAATAGCATTAGAAGACAGTATCGGAAGGAAAGTGAGCCCATGTTATTTAATGTCATGTCAGTACCACCCAGGATAAACCTGCAGAGCACCTAGAATTATTTCTCTAATGGTTAAAAGATCAGGTTCCACATCCTGGGGTTATAGTGACACTGTAAAAAAAAGGAAAAAGCAACACAAAAACCAGATCTTCTCCCAAGTGGGTCATGGCGATAATGTTGACTTATTCACATCGGGTAGCATCTCCAGGGACAAAGCCTATTAGTCAGAAGTCCTGCCGAGTCAGCATTATCACTTACCTGTGTTTCTATGTCTCTGTTTTCATGCAACCTTTGTTCCCAGATGGGTTTTTCTTTCTCTTCTAGACTTGGCAACATCTGAAACATAAAATCCCTTTGATTACCAGCCTGAGTAGTTTTTACGCTACCATAAAGCTGTTTAAGTCCACTTTAAAACCTGGGCATTCCTCTTTAGTTCTTGTTGATGGTCTGCCAGCTGACGCCTTTGTTTGACTAAGGAGACCTTGGCAGCCCAAGAACTGAATTTTGTCTGCCGACACGACCTAATATAATGACACACAGGTTGCTTTTTAAAATTTATATGTAAGTTTTTAAAATTAAGAAGTGAGAAATATCCAAATTTCCAGCTTCTCTACAATGTGTTAAAGTTCTTACATCAACCACCAGGAAGTTCAGCAAAATAAGATTTGGGCTGAAAGTGCCAAATTATCTCCTTGACACAGCCCCAGGTGACCTGCTGTGCTGCTTGAGACTTGGAATCTGTGAACTAAAGGTTCTCTTTTGATAGTGTCTGAACTTAAGAAGGAATGTATTTCACAGAGTAACTAGGGTCTGGAGGCTGCCAAAGCCACACACGGCTGGAGGAGTGTTTACACTTCCTCTTCTGTTTCTAAGAAACACACTGACAATGACTAACTTTCTGACTTTCAAAAATGGAAAGAAACTTGATGGTGAGATTTAAGAATTTGTTCAAAGAACAGATATTCTAAAGGGTTTTTGAAGTTCTTTCTAATCCTAGTATCAGAGGTAAACTCTAAACCCCCAAATTTCCAGAAGGCATCCTGTCTGCCTTAATATTAAGATATTTATCTTACTGCTTATGAGATTTCCTCTAGAATTTTACTTTCATAAATTTTATTTTGTGGAAAAAGGAACCAATGTCACTCCCAAATTACTGGAAGATGACTGCCTTTCAATATACAATTATTGAATTGTAACAGTTGGAAGATTCTCAGCATCAAACTTATTAATGACCAGACAAAAACTAAAACCTGTGTATATGGCTTTATATATGTAAAGCCCCCTTTATACCACTTGGAACTCTGAACTCACCTGTTCACAGACATTTGTGCTATTTTTCTTTAATAATTCAGGGGAGTGTTCATCTTCCCCTTGTTTATTAAAAGGAGCACTCCTTTGGTATGACTCGATTTCCCTTTGGGGAGGCTGGATGCAATTTGTAAGCTTAAATTGTGCGTTTGGGGTCAATTGCAAGGTCTCTCCCTTTTCACAATTCTGCTTGAAAAGGAGCCTCCCATTGGCAATGACAATAGAGGCAAACCTTTTGGTGTCTTCTGGAACCATCCGTGCCACCATGACAAATCTCTCAAGGTCATCTGGGCTGTTTTGGACTTGGTCAGTCACCAGGATTTCCGGGGACCAATTACAGCTATCCAGGCTTGCCTTTGTTTCAAGTAGGATTTGGTAGGAGTTGGAGATTGTCTGTAGTTGATCCCTAATTCTGCTCTGAAGGTTACTGTCATTGAGGTTACAGGCAGTTCCACGGACTCTGTAGGCAAAATCCAGAAATTCTCTCAAAGATTCTCCTATGTGGTCGGCGGCCCTGTGAATGGCATCGATGTTGGCCTCTAGATGGTCTCTGAACCTCCATTTCCTACTTACAAAGAGCATCAGGCCTGCAACAGAGCTGGCCACCCTGTGCTGCAGGGCTGTCACCGTCTCTTTGGCCAAGTCTGGGTCCAAGGAGAGCTGCTTCACTGACTCCTCAGAGAAGGAGCTAGATGAAGAGTCCGTGGATGCAAAGGAGCATGAGGAGACGACACTGGCTCTGCTGTCAGAACTGGAAATGGATAATCGATCTGGTTCAGGAGACAGAGATGCCGCCTGTCCGGAGAGCCATGAGGAATTATGGTCCATGGAGTTCTCTGGAACCCCACTGGGTTTCTCCAGATCTTTTGCAGCTGGACGGACACTTAGCATTGCTTTAGGGATGTCGTAAATATTTGGCTTTGTGTTCTGCTGTTCCATTTGGAGAATCAGAAAGCTTGAAGGAACCTTGTAGCTGACGCTGTCATCCAAAGAGAATGTGTCCCTGGGCACCCGAAAGCTATGACAAGGAATTTCTGGAAGGCTGAGTTTTTTCTGCATGGGCCCGTTTCTTTTCAGGTGTGGAGTAAGAGACCTTGCTCCGGGAGGATTATGGAAGCTGGACATACACTTGGGGAGATCCTGGGACTCGGATTCTTCTGCAAAGCTGGTTAGAAATACATTTCTAATATCAGCCTTTTCAGGAGACACTGGGGTGTCGTAGATCCATTCGGATTTCTGTGGGCTTGGTAACGTGCTGTAGCCACTTTTCCTTATGGCGATGGTTGATGTCACACCCTGCCCCTGTGAAGAACCACAAAGAGTCACCCAGTTTAGTAGCAATAAAAAGAGGGTGTGAATGACTCACCTAACAAATGTGTGTTATACTGAGGACTTACTAAGGGCTGGGCACTAGGCTTCTTTAAATATCTGCCACTCCCAGGCTTACACAACTTCAGTGGGTCTTCACGGATGCCAAGGCCCTTTGCAACCTGTTTCTGCCCTTCCCTTGAGCCTCCCACCGTGCCTGCAACCTCCTTGTAGGTCCAGCCACCCAGGCTGATTACCAAGCCCTCAGCTCAGAACCCTCACTTATACTGCTATAGTTAATGTTGCCCAAATGGCCCTTCTGCTCTAAGTGACCTTCCATTCCTTTCCTTTCCACCTAATAAACTCCTATGCATCTCTCATGACAAAGCTGAGGTGTCACCTTCTTGGTAAGGCTTCCCTGATAACCGTGGGCAGGTCTCTACTTACTGCATACATTGAGAGAGCCAATAATAAACACGGAGTACACAGGTCTCAGATTAAGGCATTTCCACTACCGTCAAATAAAAGCCTATTGCAACACAACACGTCTCTGGAGTATATAATAGGAAGAAGCATTTCTCTGAGGTCTACGGAGCTCCTGCCCTGTGCCAAGCACTGCACTAGGTCCTCTGCAGAGATCAGCCAATACTCACAGCAAGTCTCTAATAAGAAACGGAGGCATGGAGGAATTATAGGACTTATCCAAACCAGGCTGCTCATCTTGTCGCCCCGTGGTCAGGGGTTTCAAAGGAAATAAAATCTGCTCCCAGGAATGAGCAATCCTAATTTTGACTGTGCTAATAAAATGTCCCAGAAGATGTTCAGGTTTTCCTGGCATCGCATCTCAGCACCTCATCATACTTACACTTGGTTGGCCGCCTGGAGCGCCGAGTCCTGCCTTTTGGGAGCTGGTGGGTGTGTCATATAACTGCTGCTTCTCTGGCTCCTGGGGAAAGACCACCAGTGGTGACAACTTGGATTTTCTCCTTCCTGATGGCTACACATCACTAACTCTCCCCACTCCAGTGTGTTTTCTAAATGAGAACACACATTACCAGAGACTGGGCTTCTGTCACGATGCTCTCTGATGGTGGAAGTTAATGTGCTGCAAGGGCTTTATTTCCAACAATGGACTTTGTGCCTTAAAAAGGTGCCTTCTCCCCACAAGGTGGGGACAAACTACTGAGGGAATTAACAGCAGTTGCTGAATTAAAAATGGTAGTTCATTTCCTTCTGCAAATTAGCCTTAAGATTGAATTAAAGAAGAATAAATGAGTTTGGGAATTAATCTCTTGTCTTTTTTGTTTGTTTTTCTCTGTAGAAACTTTCCTGTGCTTATAACTCCTGCATTCATTCTGCAACTATTTCCGGAATGCCTATGAACTAACAGACAGTAAGCCAAGTGACATACACGCACCCAGCAACAGGCAAAAGACATGGCACCTATACAGATGATTTCTTGCTTTTTTTTGCACAGCGATTAGAAAATACATATGTGAGGATGTGGAAAATAGGTTCTGTGTTCCAAAGCATGGTGAGAGCACCAAAACAGGTTTCGCAAAGAAAGAGAGAAAAGGCTGGAATTTGGAGAGGGTGTTTCTTTTGAGTTGGGCTGTGTGTTTCCTGTGGACACCTCCTCATTCGGGGAAGGGTGGGGGTGCTTTTCACTCCCCTCAAACCAAGTGGGAAGTGCTCCAAAGGGAACATCAATGGCTTGAGTTGTGCCATCGGAGCTTGGGGTCACAGTGCATGGGGGCTAACTCTGGCTCAAGAAAAGTTAAAGGCGAGAACCTGATGACAAAGTTCGGGGTGGTGGCATGGGGTGGCCTGTTCTCAGGGCCGGACTCGTCTCCTGGGGCACATTTTAGGGAACACCAAAAAGCTCAGGAATCAAGGTAAATAATATGCTAAATGCAATATTATTAAAAATCACAACTAATGGGAAAAAATCAGGATGAACAAACTAACAACATTTTCAATAAAACTAGTATCAGTGGGGCTGGGGTGAGGGTAGAGGCAGCAAAGTGAGCCGTGGAAATGGGTCTGCATGGAAAACTCTCAAACCCAAGGCACGCACCTCCTTCTCTCATCTAGTCTGGGCCTAGCTTGCGCGCCTGGAGCCCATCATGGCAAAGGGAGCACGTGGGTTTCCACTGACCAGATGCAGAGCGTATGAGAGCTGGAACGGGGCCAGGCCGGAAAGGGCGGGGGAATCTTAGGAGGACGATGCTGGAGCCGACTGTCTGCCCCAGAGCTAAGGGGGGAGCCCTCAGCCAGCAGCCGGAGGAGAGGCCTGGCCCGCCCCAGGGAACCTGCAGGTAAGAGATGCTCAGAGGCGCGGGAGGCAGGAGCTACTTGCAGGAACAAAGAGCTACTCCAGAAGAAAAAGCAAGCTTTCAACACTCACTACTTCCCTGAGCAACACCCCAACACCCCCCAACAGGACCAGGCAAGCAGGGCCTTTCTGCCTCTGTCCCCCTCTCCTGCCTGCAGCCTCACAGGGGCCTGAGGCCACCCGGTGAGCCAGAGGGGAGTGGAAAGCTGGGGTGGGCTGTGCTCAGTGCAGCCCATTCTAGTCTCCAGGCCCGCAAGCAAGCCAGGAGGGCAGGAGCTATTGCTTTAAATGAAGCAAGATGTTCAATTATTGCCTGGACTGTACATTTAAATTCTTCCACTGAGAGTGCTTACTACCTTTGAGGGACCAGGAAGTCTCAGAGCAGGTCTGAGTTGGCGGTCAGACTGGAGGCTCTCCACCCTGGCTGTACTTGGGAATCCCAAGGAGTTTATGGTCCTGCCACCCAACCTGCAGAAGACTTCTGTCTATAAAGCTGAAATGCAACCTCCGTGTGATGCTGAGAACCCCACGCTCAGCGCAGAGAGGCCTAGGTCGAAGCTCACCTTCAGGGCTGGGGGCCCTCGGCTCTGCACAGGCACGTCGTACACCTGGGAAAGCAAAGCTGGCATCGAGACCCGAGCTGGCCTGGGGATTGTGAAGAGGGCCTTGGGGAGAAAAAGAAGAGCCAAGGAAGAAAATGTCACTGCTGAGTTCACGGATCAGGTTCCAACAATCCCTCAGACAGCAAAGGCAGCCGGGCGCTGTGAGCAGGTTCTCCCGGCACTCCTAACTGGCTTCGCTCTGAGACTGGGAACCACAGGATGCTGGTGGGAGGGCCCAGGGCAGAGGGCAGTCTTCCTCAGATGGGGACCCATATCTCCGTGGTGGGACCTCCTGGGGTGCCTGCACCAGCCTCACCTGGGAAGTGGGTTAGAAATGCAGACTCCAAGGCCCCACAGCAGTTGTCCTGAATCTCTGAGTCCTAATGGGGCACCCCAGAATCCGCACTGGGGTCATTCTGATGTCCTGAGGGAGTCGTCACATCCTGGATTATTGACGTGTTCATCTAATGATGCCGAATGGCTGTGAGCATGACATGCAGAGGGGCTCTAAGGGTGTGAAGTGGAGGGACTAACGGGTCCCAGGGAGAAGTAGGGGCCTGTCGGGGGACGTGTCACTTGTGCTGATTGCTGGTCGGGAGCACAAGTGACTATATGAATGGCAGCCTGCAGCGTCTGCTAGCAAGAGTGGGAAGCACGAGAGAACTTGGTGATTTGGAGCGGTCAACAGTGATCCAGTTGGAGAGGAGCTCCAAAGAGGAGAGAGATGGGGTGGGAGAGGTCCTGGTAAGGGGTCAGGATTTTATCCCACAAAGGGCAGATTAATAATCATAGTAAGAGCCCCTGGTCACCCGTGGCCACGCTGCTTTGGGAAATAACCCCTTTCAGTCATGGAGCTCATGCCTGCAAATGGGTTAGTTCTCTAGAACTCGCTGATGTTGAGTCTAGACCTGGTGCCATGTCCGCTGCTCCAGGCAGCAGCTTCCAAACCCTGCCAGGGAACCAATCACCTGGTGAACTTTAAAATAATAGAGTTGCTGGGGCTCCACCTGAGGCCTCTTGAACCAGAATGTCTCTGAGGGGACCGGGAATCGTTGATGTAATGGGGGAGTGGATGTCATCTGCCAGGGCCTTCAAGTCTAAAGGGGAAGATAAGGTGTGGAAACACCCAGGGCACAGGCTGGCAAGCAAGGCAGAGCCGTGAGGCAAGACGAAGGTCAAGTCCAGAGAGTCCAGCAGAAGGAAACTGCACGTCCCATCAGGCACCAAGGAAGCTGTCACTGAAGGGGGCTTTCCAAATCAGATCCTGGGGGTGGTTAGGATCTTAATATGTGGAGACAGGGAGCGCGTTCGGGTCCGGGAGCAGGGTATGAGGACTAGGTCAGGGTCCCTTTGTTCACGAGGGTGACCCAGCTCTGTGCCTCAGTCGTTTGTTTTGGTGACAGATGTGCACAGCCCGAGACAGCAGGTAGCAGCTAGCGTGTCCCACCCCCCCTGCACCCCTCACCTGTTCATCAGGCTGGAATAACCAACACAGATAAGGCAGCTGCAAAGCCAACAGGACAAGCGTTTCTCCCTGGGACACACTCAGCTGTCAAGTGTCAAAACAACATTCCTGAGTGACAGCTGCTCCTCAATCACAGAGAAGCCCGGGATCTCTGAAATCTGGGCTCTCAGAAGCACTGCTGTCTGACATTCTATCAGGAAGAAGGAAACATCCCACTCTTGCCAGAGAAGCAGCCTTGATTCCCAGCCACAAAGCAGAGCTTCATATGGGGCCTAGGACCCGACATTCTACGTCCACCTCAACCCCGTGGTTCCCAAGGAAGCAGCCTGCGTCCACTCTGCAGTCTGGGCTGATGCTGACCCCTTACGCACTGGCCCATTTTGCATAGAGCCTATCAAGGCAGGGCCTCATTTACATTTCACCCAAAGCCCACCTTTCCCTCAGCCCCTAATTAATTATGCTGCCTTAACCTCTGCTCTCTGATCCCCTCATGCAGCGGCTAGTCAACCTGACTCCGTGCCTGACTCTTACGCTGATTGGTCCAGGCCAAACTCCAGCCCACTGGTCCCTGGGTTAAATCCAAGCTCCTGACAGGCCGCACCTGACTAACCCCAGGCAAGATGCGGGATGTGTCCCCAGCCATTGGCCATCACCTCCGGGCTTCCTTCCTCCCTGCTGCCCCAAACTCTTTCCTGCCACAGAGCATTTCAAATATTCTTCCATTGCCTCTTACTCCCCTGTGACGCCCTGGCCTGTCTTATTTACATGCCTACAGGAGCACCTACAGAGAACAAGGGAATTTCCTGTGTGTGGAATTTCACATAGAAGGAACCAGTTCAAAAATGCTCAGTGTTTCTTGGAAAACATAGGCTCAAGATGGCATCAATTAGGGAACATGTTTGAAGAGCATGGTTTCAAAGGGTTTAGGGGACAGAGGGGAACTCCAGTCCAGGAGCAATTTCTTGAGGATATCTGATCCTCTTTACTTAAATACAAAAGTCCCCTCTCTCAATTTAAACCAAAATCAAATATGTTCTTTGTACGGTGATTTTTTTTTAAAGTCAGGCCAGCATATTATGTGAAGGAAGTTGGAATAAGAAGTAAAACAAAACTCCGGACTGTGGTTGCCCTGGAGGAAGTGACTGGGAGAAGGCACGGGGGTGCTAGTTTTGTCCTGTTTCTTGATCTGGATGCTAGTGACATGAGCTATACCCGCAGGACCTGGAGGTTAAACCTCAATAGAAAGCTAATTGCAAAGAACAGACAGCGTCAGCCACAGAGGCAGGTAAATGAATAGCAAGCCTACCATGGCCCTGACTGTCCCAGAAGCCAAGTGAACCAGGACTCCTGATTTCTAAGCCACAGGCAGCATCTCTTGATTCAAGAGGCCCCCAAGCACTGAGAAGGCAATAAACAAAACAAAACAAAACAAAACAGGGGAGGAGGGGGCAAAAATACAGATAGGACAGCCACAGAGAGAACTCAGGCAGAAATAAAGGCAGGAAAGTTCCCCAGGGGCTTCACTGTGGCCACCTCCAGAGCCCTAGGACTGCGGCCAGGTGCTCTTGTTCCTGAATTCCCCACGGGCAGCTGCGGTTTCAGTGATGGCTGCAGCCGGTACAAGGGAGGCTCTGTGCCGAGACACTTGATGCCAAAAACAAACCTTACAGCAATGCCCCGACCCTTTTCTGAGTTAAGTTTAGGCAGTAAACTCATCTGTCCTTTTACACCAATGGCAGTCTAGAAGCAGAAGCCCATGAGTACAAAGCCCTACATTGTATCTGGTTACTTCATTCATTCAACAAATATTAATTGCACACCTTATAGGAGCAGGGGATTGTGCTGGGTGCTAGGGACACCTGGCCAACGGTGGACATGGCATACTTTCCTTTTAGAGAGGGGGAAATGGCTTTTGATTTTTTTGTTTTCTTTAGTGGCTTTGAAAAGAAACCCAAATTTCAGCTAAGGCTGCTTGTTCTTGGAGGATCCACCACCGAAGCCCTGCTGAGTCAGCTGCTCAGACGGCAGCTGAGGGTTCCAGGCCTAGATCTGGGCCAGTTGTTCCAGAAAAGCAACTTAGGCCCCTCATTGACTGCTGCAGAAGGCTTCCACAGCTCCCTTTCTGTGTTTATAGCCAGCGCCTCTGAAAGGCAGCTGTTCTGTGTAACAACTGTCCAGTTCTCTGCCGGCAGCACAGGGAGTTAGAAAATCTGAAGCATTCAATCTTTTAGGGAATCAACTGCTGTTAGATGGTGTAGGAAGCCAGTGTGAAGGAGGCCTGTGCAGTAAGTGGGGTGTTCCTGGAGGGCCCAGCCCAAGCGTGGGGGTGCAGCCTTTCCTGGACACAGATGTCCCTGGGCCTCTGCCCAGAGCTCAGGCCAGGTGGGCTGTGTCATCTGAGCTGAATGCAAAGTATGTGATGGCAGGAAATGCCCGCAGTGACTGAAGACCCTGCAAATCTGTTCTGCATTCTTAACACCTCATGAAGGCCCAGGCTTGTAAAAACAAGACATTGCTTTCCTCCTTTCTTCTTTTGATTCTTTTCCTTCTTAAAAAAAATGTTTTCATTCTGCATTTACTGAGTGTTTCTTTTCCTATTTTTTTATTGCTATTTTTAAAATTTGCAGATGTAATATTACATGCCTTATGTAACACAAATCCACTTCCTGATTTCTCTGTTCACCAAATATTTACTGAGTACGCACCCCTTGCCAGGCATGGTCCTAGGCGCTGGGGACAAGGGGTGAATAAAATAAAGGTCCCTGCTTAATGCCTTCTTCACCTTCTCTTTAGCCAGTCCTGCCTCCTAAGGATACCCGCTGTTTGTGTGTGTTCTTTTCAGTGTCTGAGCACACACACATACATACGCAGAGGTACTTTTAAAAAAAGTTTTGTTTGTTTGTTTTTTATTTAAATGGTTCTTTCTTCCTCCTTATAAATACCTTATAGAATGACTTCACTTTTTTTTACAACTACATACCAGTTCGTTGTAGGGATATGACAAAATGTATCTAACCAATTGCCCCATCAACAAACACATAACCATCTTTGATTTTTCCCTGTAACAAATAAAGCTATAATGGTCATGACCTCCTCATCCAGATGCATCTGCCTTCCTGTGTACTTCTATGGTAACTCTGGAAGTAAAGTTTCTGGGTTGAAGGAAAAATATATTTTAAAACTGACAAGTAATTTCTTGCCTTTGAACCCACAAAAATTCAACCGCCTCATTTATCACTGGTAGTCCTAGCAGTCCTTCCTAAAAAAGTCCATAATACTTTCCAGAACAGCTCCACTAAGCATCCAGTGTTCCTGCAAGGTGTGTGCGCCCTGGAGAGCTGTGGAGGTGCAGGGGCACGAGCATCGTAGGGAGAGCTGCAGCAGAGACCAGCCCCGGCTCGCCCGTCACACCAGCATTCCCATTTTACACACTTGCTCTCCCAACGGACCCCAGTGACTCAGGGTAATCGAGCCCCTGGGTGTCACAGAAGCCTGATCCCTCTTTCATTTGGAGGCATGCTTACCTGTTTCGGAAAGCTTAGAGTCTTTTCACAGACGATTCTGGTGTTGGCAGGTGGGTCTGGGAATTCGTAGACTTGGGCAGTGGCTGGTGGAGGCCCCTCCACCCAGCTCTTCATCTGCTCATATATGGGGCCTGGAGCTGTGGAGCGGGTCAGGGTGGGCACCTGGTAGGTCTCCCCAGAGCTGCAAAGAGCTTTCTCCAGGCCTTGCAGGAAAGGCGGACAGGGCCTGTCTGCAGGGGCACCCGGGAGGACCTGGAGGCGGTTGGCAGGGGCCAGGCCTTGCCTCCCGTGGAGCACGCACTTCCACCAGCCCTCACTTTTCGGCACGTTTTGTTCCAGAATGGTCAGGATGTCTCCTCTGAAGAAAGCCAGCTCGTCTGAGCAGTCGGGGCGGTTGTCGTAAAGCGCCCTGGCCAAGAGTGCCTGGGGTGGGGGAGAAAGGATTCACTGTTATCCCTGTTGTCAGTGACATGGCACCCACACCACTCCTCAGAAACGTCAACGGCACATTCGCAGCCACTCTGTGGTCTGGTTACCTCCAGAGGCTCTGCTCTCTGCCTGACTTATTCCTACCCACTCTTGGGGTCTCAGGTGAAATGTCGCTTCCTTAGGGAAGTGTTACTGTCAACTCTCCCAAATATGCTCTCGTGGCCCTGTTTTAGTTTGTGATGACTATGACCCTCCTAGCTACAAGGCTGAGAGCAGTGTAGTATACAGTTGTGTTGAAATCCTGGCTCCGAAACTTCCTTGCTATGTGCCCTTGATAAAATTGGCCACTCTCTCTGGGCCTCAGTTTCCTTGTTTTTAAAATGGGAATATTGGTAATATCTGTCACCTGGGGTGAGAATTAAATGGGTTGATATGTACATAAAGCCCACTGACCTGTGCCTGGCATTTAGTAAGTGCTCAGTAAAGGATGGCTGTCACTGTCACAATTATTATATTGCTCTTTATCTGGTTGTTGCTATTTCTCCCCTACATTGGATTGTAAGTTCCGTGATTGCTAGAACCATACCTTGCTTATTTGCTGCTCTGTCCCCGGCAGCAAGAGCAGACCCAGGTGCATAGGAGATGCTCAATGAAAGTTCTTTAATTCATGAGCAATGAAGCAAAAGACACACTGCTCTCAAACAAACCCCCAAATCACCGTGTTGCAATGGCAGCGAAGGTTATGCCTATTTGAACGTTCTGCTCTAATTAAATGAAGGCAATTTGTTTCTGTGGGTGTTAATCTTACCACTTGTTATTATATCAATGCGTATTTACTACCAAAAAACTAGGAAATAGAGACAAGCAAACAGAAGAAAGTGAAGCTGCCTGTAATTCCACCACTCAGAGGTAACTATTCATACCCTCTGGGATTTCTCCTTTCAGTTGCTTTTCTCTTTCTTTAACTAAATTTACTTCATTATATTTTTTCATTATATTTTTTATACCCTCTTTCCCCTAGTACATAAAGTTTATAAATAATATAAAGCCAAAATGACCAACCCTCCCATACATTTGATGAAAAGTGTTGCTTTAATCTGCATGTTTTTCTGTTACCAAAACGGAATTGGGTGGCCAACTGCTGGAAAACACCATCTTAAACACATGGTCAGGTGTGTGTGGATTTAGGGGAACACTGTTACATGTATGTCTGAGAAGCACAAATAGAATTAGATCCTTCATGCAAATAGACACTGAAAATCTCCCATAAAATCTACTGCAACTGAGATTCTAGATCATGAACAAGTTTTGTACATGAAACCTTTTTCTTACTACAAAAGCAGTAACAGTTCATTGATGAGAATACAAAATAATGATAACCAAATGGAAGAAATAAAAAATGCCTTCAGTGCTGCCAACCACAGGTGACTGTTCATTCCTTCAGTTTGCGTCTTTTCAGATCTGTGCATGTTTGTTCACATATATATATACCTAGAGCCACAGCTGTATTTTCAAAACGTAATGGGATCATATGCTACATACAGTTTTGCAATTTGTTTTTCTTCCCCACTTAAAAATAAGATTGAGAACATCTTTCCATGCCAATAAACAATCTTCAGTATCCTTTCCAATAGCATGGTTTTCCATTGTATGGATGAACCAGACTTGTTCTTCCTGGTTTGGGGACACTTTAGCTAATTCTAATTTTTAGCTATTACAAACAATGCTGAAATGATCATCTTCATCTTGACAGCTAAATATTTGCAACTTGCCTTCTTTATATCCACAGATAAACTTCTAGGTGGGAAGTCCTAAAAATCTTTGGGACTTCTCCCTCTGGGCTGGCTTTTGCCCTCCAGCATGACCCGACTCATTTATACTTCCGCCCACCTGAATGCCCACCTCTTCTGCCTGTTTCTTCACGCCCTGATGGACCCTGGGCATCAGCTCTCTTTTGGATGGTGCCTTTGTATTAAAATCTTTGTAGGGGAAACTTGAAATGTTTTTGGAAACACCCAGACTGCCCCAAATTACAGAACTGGCTGCAGCCTTCATGCTGTGAGCAGATGTCTTTGGCCGCTTGGGAGGGGTGCCACTTCTCTGCTGTGCTCCACTATTAACTAATTTTTAAAAGGGAAGTGGTCCTGCAGACTTATGGGCACCCGTATTATGAAGGGTGTTCCTGCCTCTAGGGATTTCCTCTCTCAGTCATGGTGGACCAGAAATCCTCAACTGGGAAGGATAGTAAAGTCTCACTGTCTGAGGTTGAGTGAGCTTATGAGATTTAAATTGAAGGGAGCTGAGTTAGAGCTGATAAATACTGACTGCCTTCTTAGGGTCAGGCGTCCCATGAAGTGATCCCTTGGGCCGGCCATCCGTTCCCTCACAAATGCAGCCAACCTTTATGGAATGTGTATGAGGCACGCACTGTTCCACTGATGAGAGTTCACGAGTTCTGATGGTCACTCCCCTGCCTATGCTGCTTGGACGGCTTCCTGGTACCCTTAGCCACGAAGCCCCAGCTTTGTCTAAACCTTCCAGGTCCAGTGTGTTCTGTTCCTGCCAGTGTTTCCAGCCTTATGGCATCACATCCTCACCAGCCCCACATGAGCACCACCCTCTGGGGGCTGGAGTCCTTGGCACATGCTGTTCCCTCTACCCAAGACAGTTAGCAGTGAAATCCCGCTCATCCTTCCAGGCTGGTCTTAATGTTCCTTCTTTGGAAAGGGCTTCCTTAACTCCCAGACCTCCCCAGACTAAACTGGTTCTCCCCATCTTTTTGCTCAATACCTCTTCACGTCAGTAACTTAAGACACCGATATGTAATTCACCAAGTGGCCGTCACCTGTTGGGCCTCTGTCTCCAGCTACAGCAGAAGCTCCAGGAAGGAGGGGCCACACCTTCTTTCTCAGGGCACCTCCAGCCCGCAGTAGGTGCTCCCTGGCTACTTGTGGAGTGAGTGGGTGGATAAGGATGAGTAACGGTATGCCTCTAAGTTCAAGTCTTTGGGAGGTAAGAGACAGACAGCCCCAAGGGCTCCTACTTCTGTCTAGAGCAGGGTAAGAAAAAAGCTTTCTTTGACCCTCTGCCCATCCTCTCAGGTAGGCTTTAGTGAGAATGACAACTGAGGTGTCCCGAAGATGGACCTCAGAGCCTGGTGTCTGCTCACTCATTATCGTCCTGTGAATATATGTGAGTGGGCTTCACATGAATGTGGATACTAAGCTCAGAGAATCTAGCAGATATGAAGCATTTAGAGGGAACAGTTTTAGAATCTTAGAAAGAATATTGATTAAAGGTCAAGACTTTGTGAAATACATGGTACTTGGCAGACTTGTTCCCAGTTCAAGAGGCACATGATTTCTGCTCAGTAAAAAAAGATAACCCCTACAAGAAGATATGTCAAAGAAATAATGAATTTTCCCATGTTTTCTTCCATCTGCTACTTCTATAGCTTTTCTTCTTCCTTCCTAATTACAACCCTTAAGTAGAATTCATGCCTCATATCGAAATTACCGAGTATCATAATTCTTCCAAGTGGTAAAGATACCTCAAGACAAATGCTGGGCATAGAAGCCACAGGGCATAAATCTGCAAAGAAGTAAAAAGCTAACCTTTTCAAACAATATTGCTTCTCTCTCACTTACCAACTTTACATTTCCCTGTACAGCCCCGGAAGATGACTGGTTAGCCAGAGACGGGTAAGATTCCTCAAGGGAGGAACAACCTAAGACAGGCACAGTCGCAGGGGGCCATCAGGTGAGAAAATGGGGATCAACAGAGGTGAGGCTTAGAACCTCACCCCCCCTGTTCTGAGAGAAATCTTCTGCATACGTGGATGTTTTGTTGCCCTTGTCTAGCTTGGATTAATACTCAGTCTATAGGCACACACCTGATCATCTACATTTGCTCTCTTACAGCACTAAACTATGTTTCCTACCTTTATCTTGCATCTACCTACCACTTCAGCATTTTATTAAAAATAGTAATAATAATAAGGGAGAAATGTGGATTCACATATAAATCAAATATAAAAATCAAACGAATATTCATATCTGACCTGATTGTTTAGAGTTCATAATTCGTGATCAAAACCAAAAGTTTCTGTGATACGACTGCCCTTGCACTGTTCACCATGTAAGAACTTATTCACTATGTAAGAATTTGTTCACCATGAAAGAACTTGTTCGTTATGCTTCAGAAGATTGGAGACTGTTGAGAATTAGGCTTGGGGTTGATTAATGATTGTGCATTGAGTCCCCTATACAGAATTTTATTGTTGTTAACAACCATTTGATCAATAAATATGAGAAATGCCCTCTCAAAAAAAAAAAAAAAAAAAGATAACCTGAAAAGTTATGGTTAGCTTGCCAGACTTTAACCAGA